>NC_090447.1:1222813827-1227813827 GCF_031143425.1 Pleurodeles waltl
TATTTCTTAGTGTGGGTCATAATACTCGTAGCTGAGTACCACCACAGCCACGGTATGTTGGTGGCCGTCAGCATGGCGGTAGGCGGCATTTACCACCGCAGTTGTAATGAGGGCCTGAATCTCCTGGGGACAGTGGTGCTGTCCACAAAGAAACCTCTAACAAGGACTTCAGAGCCCTCTGGCTCTGGGAGTCCTGACAACTCTGCACCTGACTCCCACGGCCTGAGTCTTGGTGGCCCACCTGACCAGAGAGATTCCACATGCGATTCCGACCTAGAGTCCACCCTGGGTTTACCGCTCCTGGCCACCAGGATGACGCCTGCAGCCTCAATCCAGAAGACCCCACTGAGCGCGACCTGATCCTGTGAAGCTATCCAACACCTAAAGGTACCCCTGCATCCGCAGCCGCCTGGCCTTGGAGAACCCAGCCCATGATCCTTCAACATGAAGAGGAGCCTCAGCTTACCTGTCCAGCGATTGGTCTCCTTCAGCTGACCCCCTATACCAAGCATGGGAAAGCCCAATGCTTTCCCATGAGGCACCCAGAGTTCCCTCTTGGTGCGATGCTGTATATGCACCATACACCCAGCCACCCCTGTGCTGCAGATAGTGTGGGTTTGGTGCTTACCTGTGGCCCTCCCAGTGCTAATCAGAATTCCCCAGGGCCCGAGTCCTGAGAACACAGGTACTTATCTGCAAATTGTTCTCTTTTGGGTGTCCCCAGTCTCCATAGGATTCCATTGGGCACTCAACACCAACTTTGACCTTTTCACCTGTCCGGCCCGTGTTGCTAGTGGTGCACTCCTGGTGTCTTCCTAAACTTTTCCCTGAGGACACCATAATCCCGAAGACTGGAACCGTAAGTCCAACACTTACCTGTAAACTCTGTATGTACTTTTATCCCCCAGGAGTGCATTGCCTTCAATGAAAATTGCACTGTCGACTTTTGATATTGAAAAGTTTTACTTATCTGAAAACCGTTGTATCTGTGAATTACAAACAAAGTGCATTTTATACTTGAAAGTGGTACATTCTTGAAACTGAAATTACCTGAAACAAAGATCCTTTTGGTTATAGAAATAAAGTAACAAAGTATAATTTTGGAAACATAGGACATTGGACAGGAGATAGACATTGAGTGTGTGCCTCATTCCTTGACTGTGTGTGTACAACAAATGCTTAGCACTACCCTCCAATAAGGTTAACTGCTCAAACACACTACCACAAAATAGAGCATTAGTATTATATACTTTAGCCTCTGGAAAGCCTCTAGGGTCCCCTGGACTCTGTGCACACTATACCTTACATTGGTATAGTATATACAGAGCCTGCTTCCTTTAGCCACGGTGCAGAATATTAAGGGTGCAGGGGCCTCAAGTACAAGAGCCCCTGCCAAAATGATTACAGGTCTTGTCACTTCTTAAAGTAGCAACCTTACTGGTGACTCCGTCTGGCATACGGGGGTCACTGCTTCATGGCAGGATGACCTCAGCAATTCCTGCACAGTGCTCAATACGCTGCTCAGTCCATGATGCCCCTCATCTGGAAAACAGAGATCATTGAGCCGAACCTGTACAGGGCAGCAAACCAGATAGCTGTACAGGCAAATACTCACACTTTGCACAGGGAGTCCACCCAGTAAGGCTCCCCATAGGTCATCACTTCCTCTAATGCTCTCATTTTTCCTCTCAAAGCACACTAGTCTTGGCAAGCAAGCAAGTACTCAGGGCAGGTGGTCTCTGTCTTATTGGGTGATGTAGCTTAACCCAGCAGAGAGACTAGCAGGTCTTTGCCCCCAGTACTGGCCACAGACAGAAGTCTTGCAGAACTTCCCCTTCTCACACAGCCCATCTGGCTGCTTGGCAGATGACACATTTTCAGGTCTCAACCTCCCCTCCTTAAAGTCCATTACACAACACCGAAATATAATTTGGATCGGAGTTTTTGAAGTTTATGTTGGGGTTCATCTTAATTCTTTCCTCATGAAGGACTTTTTGTCACAGCAGGCAAGACTCTGAGGCTGATTATCCCCCAACACAATTCATGAAAGTGACCAGAGTTCACAGCTGTAAGAACCCCTTCTTCCTGTACACTTTCCTGCATCATTTGCACCTTGTGATACTCTGCATGGGTCAATGTCATCCCCTGGGGCCCACCTGCTGTGGAATTGTAAGTAATGTTCTTGCACCCACTTCTTTCAAACATCCCTCAGACTTTATTGTTCTGCAAAGGTGTCCCCGGGGCCATTGTATGCCTTATGTGATTCATTTGTACTGTATTCTTTGTCTGTTATTTCATGTGTACATCCTCCGAGGCCTATATGCTTCTAGCAACATATAAATCCCCTGGGGCGCATGTGCTGCTGACAGCCTCCATTCCTCATGCTCTCTGAGATTTAGTGGGATCTCGGGAAATGTGCAATGGCTGAACTGGTTTTTGGACACGGTATAAATCCAGCACCTAAACCTTGATGCTTGCCTTCAGACCTACCTGAACATTAGAGATCTTGGAGCGCTCTCTTCGTCATCGACCCCAGAGGCCTTGCCCATCTGGCAAAACCTTCTGAACTGCATTCAAGACTCGAGCGTTAGCAGCAGATATTCACCTCAGCAATGCAGAGACTCTTCTTGAAAAGACTACCACGTCCTGGATCTTCGTAATGACCTCATCTTGTCAACCTGCATAACAATCATCAAAAGAGGTCAGAGTTGCAGAACTTCTCAAAATAAAGGCTAGTGCACGAACAATTAAAACCAGAAGGAAATGACATTATTGGTTACGGATGTATACAGGATGCAGTTTGCCTATGAGAATTGAACAGATTTGAGCAATGACAGACCGTTTCAAGGCGCAATAGAATCTGAACACTTTAACCACATGCCGGGTACATTGTGTATATTATGGGCCTCATCATGTCATTGGCGATAAAAACCACCTTCAGCTTCGGTGACGGACGCAAAAAGACGGTCGCCATGGCTAACATTCGTCTGCCATAATATGACCTCAGCCGCCTACCCCGCCCCTACAACTGACCCCCACCCTACCCACAAAACCTAAAACAACCCCAACCCCCACCCCATCCCTGAAACCTAAAGTACCCCCACCACTAAAACTACTCCGAGCCCCCCACCCTGCCCCTAAACCTAAACCCTCCAAGCCCCCTACCCTGCCCCTAAAATTACCCGACCCCCCCAACCCACCCCTAAAACCAAAAACCCAACCCCCCACCCCACCCCTAAAACTGACCCCCACCCTACCCCCAAAACCTAAAACAACCCCAACCCCCACCCCTGAAACCTAAAGTACCCCAAACCCCACCCCTAAAACTACTCCGAGCCCCCCACCCTGCCCCTAAACCTAAACTCCCCCAACTCCCCACCCCACCCCTAAAATTACCCAATCCCAACCCACCCCTAAAACTTAAAACCCCAACTCCCACCCCTGTCCCCAAACCAGAAAATACCCCGACCCCCACCCCCATCCCTAAACCTAAAACCCCCACCCCCCACCCCTGCCCCCCAAACCAGAAAATACCCCGACCCCCCACCCCCGGCCCTAAACCTTAAACCCCCCACCCCAGCCCCCAAACCAGAAAACACCCTGACCCCCCACCCCAGCCCCCAAACCAGAAAACACCCTGACCCCCCACCCCTGGCCCTAAATCTAAAACCCCGACCCCCCACCCCTGCCCCCAAACCAGAAAATATCCCGACCCCCCACCCCCGGCCCTAAACCTTAAACCCCAACCCCCTACCTCCGCCCCCGGCTCCAAACCAGAAAATACCCCGATCCCCGCCCCTAAACCTTAAACCCCGACCCCCCACCCCCACCCCCAAACCAGAAAATACCCTGACCCCCCACCCCCGGCCCTAAACCTTAAACCCCACCCCCCACCCCGCCCCCCAAACCAGAACATACCCCGAACCCCCACCCCTGGCCCTAAACCGTAAACCCCGACCCCCCACCCCCACCCCCACCCCCAAACCAGAAAATACCCCAACCCCCATCCCACCCCGCCCCAAACCAGAAAATACTCCGACCCCTCACACCTGACCCTAAACCTTAAACCCCGACCCCCCACCCGCCCCCAAACCAGAAGATACCCTGACCCCCCACCCCGACCCAAAAACTAAAACCCCGCCCCACTTACCTCAATCATCGCCTCGTGGCATCGTCCTCCTCAGCTGACTCCCTTGTTTGTGCCTTAACCACGCATGTGCGTTGTTCAGCACATGCGTGGTTAAGGCACAAAACAAAGAAATTGTGGTTAACAAAAACGTTGTTCCGCTTTCGTTAACCAGGACTTCGTTGTTTAGGAGTCGACGCTGAGAGCGTTTCCCCCGCCAGCATCTAGTGAAAGACTTTGGAAAATAAGGAGGCACAGCAGTTTCAGCACATACCAAAAAACATGATAAATGTATTAATATAAACTGGTTAGTTACTTACAAAAAATGAAATGCAGGCCAAACAATTTGTTATTCCTTAGTTTATGCATTTTGTGATTATTGAAGCTTCAGTTTTTATTTGAATGTTGTGCCTAATGCAAACATACATTCTCTTGGCCATGAGGACTCGCACCCACAGGCAGAACAACATGCAGACATGCACACACAAAGCACTCCTCACATTGTCTTTAAAATACCTTCAGAAAATGTCCCGTTACTCTCTCTATTTCCTCTCTCTCCACAGCACACTTAAAAATGTTGTCTTTAATTCTAATCTCCTACAGCTACCTTCTTTCCTACTCTCAGCCGCCGCCTGGATTTCCAGTGCCTGCAAAACATCATAGCTGTGATTTACGGTGGAGGGCATGACTGGACGCTGGTCTGTCACTCACAGCGTGATACTAAACGTGCACCTGGACTCTCTGACATAATGTAAATGATCCGCTGTTGAATAATTCAGCAGTAGCTCGGCAAAGGGCTACAGTGGTACTTTGGCTGCCAGAGTGGAGTTAAGAAAGGCTCCACTCTCACAGCCTCATCTCCAGCAGCACTAGTACCACTAAGCCTATCAGTAATAGGTACCGGAACTCTCCTTGGAAGTAAAACATTGCTGGTACTCAGGAGGCTAAAAATAAAAAGTTCCAGTACTCAGTACCTGTGAGTACTGGCCCATTTAAAGCACTGCAAGGGGGTGACTACAGTGGGCATTACAACTATAATTGGTACATGCATGGGATCCTGGTGGTGAGTGTCAGTTAGTAGGTGCCCCTTAATGCCAGGTCAGACATTGCAGCGTGATCCAGCTCAAGGGTACCAGGTGTATTGCAAAATCTGGTAACCTAGCTAGTTTGCATTCCATGTCAGACAGGGCTTGGTGGGTCGCAGGAGGGGTTCAGTTGGCAGTGTTTGGTTCTCATCTTGCTGTGGTACCTAGCCAGTGGAATGCCAGTGCGATGCATGGTACTCAATCCTGATCCCTGTGTGTGAAGGTAATGTGCATGCCATCTGTGGCGTTGGTGCTGTAATTAACCCACTGCTCTCTTTTTCTCCCCCCCTTTTTTCTTCTGTCATCCTGTCCATGTGTACATTAGTATCATCTGGTGGAGGAGCAGTGGCACCGGCGACAGAGGGAGCTCCAAGGGGAGCACCACGACAGAGGGTGAGTGAAGCACCACGGTGGAGACAGGAGGTGACAACACTGACTCTGATTCCTCCTCCAACGGAAGCTCCCTGGTGGTGGTGGACATCTCTGGGACCACCCCAGCTACAGGTACAACCGCCCCCCTACCAGCATCACCCTTCCAGTAGCCCCTCACCGAGTTACCTGTGCCCGCTCACCCAGGAGGGTCGGCATCTCCTTCGTCCCAGGCACCTCAGGCCCAGCCTCAGTCAACCCTGCTGCCCTCACTGAGGAGGCTATTGACCTCCTGAGATCCATCTCTGTAGGGCAGCCAACCATTGTGAATGCCATCCAGCGGCTGGCACTGCAGAGGCAGTATTGCAATGTATTCCTGGAGGGCATCCACTGTGGAATTGCAGCCCAACAGAGATCGTTTCAGGCTCTGGCCTCCTCTCTGATGGCAGCCAGTGTCCCTCTTCCTACCATTTCCGATCCAACTACCTCTTCCCAGTCCCAGTCTTCCCAACCCCAACCCATCCCATGCACACATACAGACAAGCATGCACACAAAACATAACACAAGAGTGGCACAGACAAACACAAGCACTCACACAAACAACAGACAGTTGCACACTGCAACTCTCAACAGAACAACTGCTCCCCACCCTCGCCCAGGCTTGCCCCCTGGGACCCCGGGCCCCAACACAGCCACCACCAACCTGCATCGATGGATAGATGACTGCGCCAACATCCTTGCACCGCTCACAAAACCCTCAGACACCCTCCACAGCACCATGGCCAGCTGGTTCACCAGCGACCTACAGGATTCCAAATGGGAATGCGCAGAATGGAGAGAACCTGGCGCCTTGAACCTACTGAATCCAACCACATCGCACTCAAGACTGCCACCCGCAAACATCACCAGCTGATCCGCGACACCAAGAGAACCTACTTCAAAAGCCGCATAGACACTAATGCTCACAAGAGCAAAGAGCTCTTCAGCATCATCAAAGAGCTCTCCAACCCCAGGACCTGCACCAACGAACCCCCGCCATCACTGGTGTTTTGCAACTCCCTCGCCTTCCATTTCTGTTGAAAGATAGAAGACATCCACAACAGCTTCAAATCCCAGACCCACAAGCAGACCACAGAAGCCCACGAACCCAATGCCACAAGCAACACCAACCTCCTTCACGCCTGGACCCTCGTCAGCAAAGAAGACACCACCAACACCATGGCCTCCATTCACTCCGGCTCCCCATCAGACCCTTGCCCACACCATATCTTCAATAAAGCCAGCAACATCATCGCTCTCCACCTCTGTGACATCATCAACAGCTACTTCGAGTCAGCCACCTTCCCGGAAAGCTGGAAACACACAGATGACAACGCCCTGTTGAAAAAATCCAAGACGGACCCAGATGACCCCAAGAATTACCAGCCGATCTACCACCTCTCCTTCCCAGCAAAGGTCATCAAAAATATCGTGAACAGCCAACTCTCCCACTTCCTGGAAGACAACAAGGCGCTCAACACCTCCCAATCCGGATTTCGCAAGAACCACAGCACTGAGACTGCTCTTATCGCTGCCACAGATGACATCAGGACCATGTTCGACGAAGGAAAAACTGCGGCACTCATCCTCCTTGACCTCTCCGCAGCCTTCAACACTGTATGTCATCACACCCTCTGCACACTGCGACAAGGCTCTCGACTGGATCTCATCATTCCTCACCGGCAGAACACAGAGAATCCACCTCCCGCCGTTCCTGTCTTCCTGTCACAGATGATCAGTTTCCAAGATCATCTGTGGCATCCCCCAAGGATCCTCCCTCAGCCCATTCTTTTCAACGTTTACATGGCCCCACTCGCCAACATCGCACAAACCCACCACATCAACATAGTATCCTACGCAGATGACACCCAGCTGATACTCTCCCTCACGAAAGACCCTACAACTGCAAAAAACAACCTCCACAATGAACATCACGCCATCGCCGGCTGGATGGAATCAAGCTGCCTCAAGTTAAACACAGATAAGACAGAGATCCTCATCTTTGGCACCAACCCCTCAGCATGGAAAGACTCCTGGTGGCCCACCTCTCTAGGAACTGCACCCTCGCCCACCACCCATGCACGCAACCTAGAATTCATCCTGGACTCTACTCTCAGCATGACTCATCAGGTCAATGCAATCTATTCTTCCTGCTATAACACCCTTCGCATGCTCTGCAAGATTTTCAAGTGGATCCCCGTCGAAACCAGGAAAACTGTCACCCACGCCCTGGTCAGCAGCCGACTGGACTACGGTAATAGACTATACGCAGGAACAACGGCCAAACTCCAAACAAAGCTGCAAAGAATCCAGAACGCATCCGCCCTCCTCATTCTCCACGTTCCACGCCGCAACCACATCCCACTCACCCCTCCTCAAAGACCTACACTGGCTACCCGTATCGAAGAAGATCACCTTCAAACTCCTCACTCATGCACACAAAGCCCTCCACAACACAGGTCCAGCCTATCTCAATGACAGACTCACCTTCCACACTCCCACCCGACATCTCGGCTCTGCCAGCCTCGCCTCTGTCCCCCGCATCCACCACACCACTGCTGGAGGAAGATCCTTTTCTCACCTCGTTGCCAAGACCTGGAACTCCCTACTGCTCCACCTACGCCAGACCCAGGACCTCCTGACATTCAGAAAATGCCTCAAGATATGACTCTTCGACCAGCAGCTACCCCTCCCCAGCGCCTTGAGACCCTGACGGGTGAGTAGCACGCTTTATAAATCTCTTGATTGATAGAGTGCAGCAATTTATTATACGTTAAATACAATATTAATATGAGTTTGCCCAGTCCATTTTCACAGTTTTGGGTGATATAGAATTCTCCAAATTGTCACATTTGTTTGAAGATGTTGGGTAATAGGTACTGTTGCAACTTGCATTTATCTAGGAGAGTGATGATGCAAGCTGTACGCTTGGGTCATCTTGGATTTTTTTGTCAAAGTATGAAACAAAATATGGAGGCCACCCAGCATGAGCACAAAGGCACACAAATGGTGATCATTTTGCAATCATTTCAATATTCATTGCATTGCAAAATTCATATGGATTGTTAAAGAATGTCTGAGTTGCATTCAACTCTATAATGATTTTTATTCCTTTTCCACTTTTTGACATTCTTTTTGTCATTACTCATTCACATTATTCCTTCTATGCTTTTCAAAATACCAAGTGTTTTATTCCATTTTGAGATGAGCCATTCTATTGTAAACAGAACCAGATTTGTTTGTTCAAATTGTATCACTTTTTTAAATTACATTTTATTAAGCATGAAGCGAGGCACATTATAGCATTGCAGTAATACAGTGCTCAGAAAGGCAGAACTGGGAAAGTAGTGCATTACAGCATTAAAGCAGTCACCTTTCATGCAGGATGAGGGGAAAGGGAGAGGAGAATCAGAACAATGTCACATTAAGAACATGCAGACACAGTGATAATACTCAGGGGGAGTTCTGCATACATCTTTTACAACACCAGGAAGTGTACATTATTCTCCCTGTACTGGACTTTGTGTGCCTCAATCAATCAATCAGGATTTATAAATCTCAGCTATTCACCCATTAGGGTACCCAGGCGCTTGTAGGTCCCAGAGGCTCATTGAAACAGCCAGCTCTTGAGGGCCATTCGGAATTCTAGAAGTGAGGTGATGGTGCATGCAAAGGCTGTTCCAGTTTTTGGCTGAAATGTGTGAGAAAGAGTGGCCTCCACTTCTGCTTTGGTGGATGTGGGGAGTATGGGCAAGTAAAAGGAAGTCAGAGAGTTGGCCTCACTCAACGGTTGGTGGAAGTTCAGGTGGTGGTTAATGTACTTGGGTCCTGGTTGTGCAGAGCCTTGTGTGGATGGGTCATCAGCTTAAATTGACATCTCTTCTGTATGGGGAGCCAGTAGAGTTGCCTGAGGTGAGGTGTGATGTGGGTTTGTCAGTGAAAGCTGAGGATGAATCTGACTGCAGCATTCTGTATGGTCTGAAGTCCCTACGTGAGGTGTGCGGCAGTTGCTACATAGAGGGCATTGCAATAGTCTAGTTGGCTGGAGATAAGGGCCTGTGTCACAGTGTGTCTCCTGTGTAGGGGTAGCCACTTGAAGATCTTACGTAGCATTCACAAAGTGAGGAAGCAGGTGGAGGAGATGGAGTTGATCTGTGATTTCATGGTGAGCTTGTTGTCAATGATAATTCTGAGTATTCTGGCATTGATGGAGGGAGTGGCTGCGGTTCTTAGATCTGATGGCCACCAGGAGTCATTCCATGTGTTACTGCTATTGCCAAAGATCAGTACTTCCTGTCTGTGTTCAGATGCAGGCAGTTGTTCTTAATACAGTCAGCGACACTCGTCATGCATCTGTGGAAGGTGGTTCTGGTGGTGGAGGGGTCAACAGTGAGTGAGAGGATGAGTTGGGTGGCGTCTGCATAGGAAGTTATGTTGGGACCGTGGGATCTGACGATGTTGGCCTACAGGGTCATATAAGCATTGAAGAGCATGGAGTTTGCCTATGTATTAATACCCCCCACCTGTAAGGGCTTTTGCCCACCACAGAGCCTAGCAGGTCCGGTATAGGTACACCAGATAGCACCCTCACCCTGCGTTCAATGACATTACCATCCTTATCTGCCTACTCATGCTGTTGCAGGGTTGCGGGTCCCAATGCCTGTCTCTTCATCATGTGTAAGCAGAAATGTTCAGGGTGCACTCC
Source organism: Pleurodeles waltl (assembly GCF_031143425.1). Taxonomy (NCBI): domain Eukaryota; kingdom Metazoa; phylum Chordata; class Amphibia; order Caudata; family Salamandridae; genus Pleurodeles; species Pleurodeles waltl. The sequence goes on from NC_090447.1 coordinate 1,222,824,153, forward strand.
AGATATCTCAAAGTCAAGAGGCATCTGGAAGCAGATCAGAGTAAAGCTCAAGCTGTCTGTTGCAGTATATCATGTTACGTAACCAGTGCTTAAAATGGGAGCCTCCCCTCTATTCAGTTAGCAATGGGGGTATCCATCTCCCCCATGTAGCCCAACAGTGCAACAACGGGATGCACCATATCTTGTAGTCTACCATGTCCAACAGCACATCTAGCACCTCAGTCCAAAACCCATAACCAGCACTGCAAGACCAGACCAGCTGGCGGAACCACACTTCTGGGAAACCACACCTGGCACATCTCTCATCCTCCATTAGGCTAAGCTTGTGCATCATGACTTGTGTATAATATGCTCTTTGCAATAATTGATATTGGATGATATGGATCTGCCAGCAGACATGCAACCATATTTTGTCACAAACCTCAAACCCCAGCTGTCCCACCCAGTCTGCATGCACTAGACTATGAGTGGTTGCCCATCCTTCCTGAGAGACAGTGTACAGTTAAATAATTAAGTGTTGAGTAGAAGTCACATTCAGCAGTCTCTACAGAAGGGCCAGAGTAAAAGACTCCATCGGGAATGGAGGAAGAGATAATTTACAACTGCTTTGTAACCTGAGGTAGAAAAATCTGTCAAGCGGGGTATAATGGGAATCTCCACTGTACTACTCCAGTATAAGAAAGGAGCAAATTCTATAGAGGTCTGCCCATAGAAGTAGCCCTCTAACATAGAATCTCATGCAGGCTCCAATTTCATGAGTAACAGACAAAAGGGGTAGGACTCCAGTGGAACTCAGGATGAGTAGACATAGGGCCTCATTACGACCCTGGCGGGCGGCGGAGGCCGCCCGCCAGGATGCCGCCTCCAAAATACTGCGCCGCGGTCAAAAGACCGCGGCGGGTATCACAAGTTTTCCCCTGGGCTGGCGGGCGGTTGCTGAAAAACCGCCCGCCAGCCCAGGGGAAAACGACCTTCCCACGAGGATGCCGGCTCGTAATCGACCCGGCGGAGTGGGAAGGTGCGACGGGTGCAGTGGCACCCGTCGCGTATTTCAGTGTCTGCAAGGCAGACACTGAAATACTTTGCGGGGCCCTCTTACGGGGGCCCCTGCCGTGCCCATGCCATTGGCATGGGCACAGCAGGGGCCCCCAGGGGCCCCGCGACCCCCCCTACCGCCATCCTGTTCATGGCGGCTTTCCCGCCATGAACAGGATGGCGGTAGGGGGGGTCGGAATCCTCATGGCTGCGGAGCGCGCTCCGCAGCCATGGAGGATTCACACGAGCAGCGGAAAGTCAGCGGGAGACCGCTGACTTTCCGCTTCTGACCGCGGCTGAACCGCCGCGGTCAGAATGCTCGTTGGAGCACCTCCAGCCTGTTGGCGGTGCTCCCGTGGTCGGTGGCCCTGGCGGCCACCGGCCGCCAGGGTCAGAATGACCCCCATAATCTCATCCAAACTGTTTGCTGAGTCTGTCCCAGGCCCTAATCATGCATTCTACTGTTGATACATATCTCTAAGTATTGGATATGATTATTTAGAGGAAAGAGGGAGGAGGAACCTGAGATATACTGTCAAGCTCAACCACTAAGTGAGGCAGGAAGAGGGGGCCTGTACCAGTAGTGGGTCTACCCCTACATGCAGCAAAACTTGAGGTGTGGACCTTAAGTTCACCTAGGCTAAAGGGCAGCATGAGGGTCTCCCACCTGAACCTAGGTTGCTAACCAGCCCATGCCCATCTAAACATCTGGGGGAGTATCACCATTTTCATAAGACCCACATGGCCTTCCATAGAGAGCAGAGATATATCCAACGAGGTATTCAATCTGTTATGTGATAGGTAGTGACCCTGTAGTTTTCCTTGATCATCTCCTCGAGGTCCCTATGTACCCATATGCCTAGATATTTCAGGGAACTGTCAGACCACTTCCGCAGGAATTCAGGCACAACTAGTTCAGGCATGCTAGTTGTGAGATGCAGGATCTGAGAATTTCCCTGGTTAATGGTGACTCCCCAACAATAAACCAAATTGGATGAATTCTCACATAATGATGCTAAGACTTGACTGCAGTTCCCTGGTATATAAAGTCATATCTCCTGTGTATAGGGAATTCAGAATAGGCCTGCTTACGTACCGTATAGCAAAATGAGAATAGTGCTGCCGGAGCCTAGCAGCCAATGGATCAGTGGCCAGGGTGGAAAGGAGAGGTGATATGGGACACCCCTGCTTCATGCCCCTATGATCGCCAAAGGGGCAGAACAGTAATTTTTTATACCTATTCATAATGCTGGTGCAGTGCCCCGTAACTGCAACCAACTTAGAAACCCAGGTATACCCATTCTGCCCAACACCGTGAATAGGTAATCTCACTCAAGGGAGTCAAATGCCTTAGAGGCATGTAAGAAAATAGCTGCAGCACCTAGGTTAGGGTCAATATCATGCATGATAGCAAACAAAATGCACAGGGTGTGGGCGGTGGAGAGTCCTTCAAAAACCCACTCTTATCAAGTCATACAAGCTCAGAGAGGAGAAGGGTCAGTTTTGCTAAGTGACAGCAACCAATAGGAGTCACATTTATGGTCTGTTTTGCCGGGCTCAAGCAACATAATGATTACTGCCTCACACATAGAAGGTTTAATGATCCCATCTGCCTGTACCTCCACAAAGACTGCCAGCAATGTAGGGGCCAAAGATATAGATACTGTTTATAAAATCCCATAGGCACGCCATCTGAGTCAGGTGCTTTTCCAGTGGGGAAGGCACCGATTACCTCCCTCAGCTACTCCACAGAAAATGGCTGTCTCAAAAAGAGGTGGTGAGCATCACTCAACCAGCCCAGTGCTACATCATCCAGTTATTCACCTACCTGTGTGGGGGTCCTTGCCCTTGCAGTAACATAAAGTTCCCAATTGCTGGAACACTGTCAGAATCTGCATAACGTCTTGGTGCATCTTCCTCTGTCAATTTTCAACCTCCACAGTGCATTCAGCAGCCAAAGGTTTTGCGATCTTAGCAGCTAATGAATGGCCAGTTCTCTCCCCTCTGCATATGCTCTCTTCCTGACATCTATTCAGCAGAATTTGCATCTTCTGGCTGCAACGTCACTGTAGTCTTTGAGCCGAGCATGAAGGCGGGTCAATGTGATTGCATTTAGTGCCTGCCTGTAGTATGTTCTTTTGCTTTTAGCTCCATCTCCAGCCTTGCCATGTGGTCAAGAAGAGATTGCAACACTCTACCATGCTAAGATACGCACTTACCCCTAATAGTGGCCTTACAGGCCCCCCTCTCAGTGCCTCTGCTACCAGTTGATTTTAAGGTATTCCATATTCTCCTTGTGGAGCTCATCCACAAAAACCTTATCCAAAAGGACCTCAAGTTGCAACTTCTAGGAAAAATGTGCCCCACGTGACCTGGGGGCAATCATGGATAAAACAACCAGTGCATGATTTGACAGGTTACATGCTAAATGTGTTACCTCATGCACCTAGTGTGACACATCTTATGACAATAGCCAGTAGTCCAGTCATAGCCACCTCCCATGTATGTATAAGTAGTAGATTCCTTCTACAGTGTGAGGGCACACAAGTTGGCCTGCACACCACAGTTAAAATTGTTTCTCCTCCAAGCCGCAATGTTTGCGAGCAACATGCTCTTTCTTGTATGAAAACAACAACGTCCCCAAGCTCTAAAGTCTGATGGCCCAGCTCCACCAAGGATAGTAACCCTCCCCTGAAAATGTTTCCAGTAAACCATGAATGTAACAAACCAGAAACAAAAGTATTGGCAAAGTGTGCCAATATCAAATGAACAGGTGTGTCCCTCTGGGATGGCCAAGAGAGGCACTGAGTCATTTCAGCAGAAGCCAGCGGTGTCAAGGACATCCAGGTGTGTGCATGCCATATCATTTATCCCCAATAGTAGTAACATGTCATGAGGAGGGTCCAATCCAACCAGTGACCCGGCAACAAGAGGAACCTCAGGCCTTGACCCTGCCCCTCTGAGTGGCCCCTTGAGGCATGGAAGGGCATCTCATTTAGCAGGTGTCTTCCCAAGCACCAATAACTAGTTTCTTAGCACCAGTCTGAATCAGTGTGCAGGGCATATAACACCTCCCCACCCTGGAGATTTCTGTTCTGATCTTGGACTGAGCACCTTTCACACCAGTTGTAGATACTCCAAGCCTTCCTGTGGGGTATGGTTGATATGTTGCTTCCCCCTGTGCATGATCCTCAGGTAAGCCGGGTATAACTTAGCATACTGTATTCAAACCTTTGCAAGCTTTTTATTCACCAGAACAAATGTGTGCCTTGCCTCCTGGACAGCTATGTTAAAGTCTGGGTACAGTGAGACCTCATTGTCTTCAAACTTGATCATGCCTTTCTCCCCACCATCGTGAGTGCAGTCGGTCCATAGCCGAAATTCAGCAGGCATCTCTAACAGGCTTCTGGGGTCCCAGCAGGTGCCTAGCCCTCAGGGATCTGTGGGCTCACTCTATGACCAGCAGAAGGAGGAAGGCATCAGCTCCAAACAGTATCACCAGCAGTTTCTCCAAGTAATCCTCTAGTCTTCCAGTGTTTGTAGACTTTGGCACTCCCAGAACGTGAATATTATTGTGGCGTGACCTGATCTTGAAGCTTTGTTCTTTATGACAGTTACCTTAAGGATATTTTCCAATTTAAGCATATTTTCACCTTTTTTCACCAAGTCATCTTCCGCTGTAGAGATCTTCTGTTCCGCCTCTTTTAGTCCACTGTCATGCTTGTCGATCTTGTGCGTCACAGCATGTATCCGCCAGTTGGAGCATTCACTTTGGTGCTGAAAGAAGCTAAGCTCTCCTGCATGGACTTTAGGAGGGATTTCATGTCAGCATCTTGTGTGCCCATACACACCTCTTTCCAAGTTGGTATGACTTTCTGCCCAACCCGGAAGGAGGGACCGCACACCAGTCCCCAAAATATCCCAATCACGGAGAAACGAGGAAGAGCAGGAACACAATTTTCACACAGTCCAATAGCACCCCTCACTGCCCACAATGCCTTCCTAGAGTCTCAGGGAAAAGGCCTGCCTCACACCTAGGCCTTATGGGGAAACAACCAGACCAATTGACAAAAGACATGGTGTCATTGGCAGATACAAGATGAGGGTGGGCTCCACACCTGACTAGATATCCAGTCTACACCCCAAAATGTGTGCTTTCTCATCCGCTCATTAGGGGATTCTTCCTCCATCTTCCCTGCTATTGACTGGCACTTTCCCAGACCATGGGGGGGGGGGGGTTTACCGCCTCACACTTTGGTTCCTGTCATTTGGCAACCACTGCCCACACAAGACACACTGGCTTGCACCACTCTCCCACCACTGGCCTCCACTGCTCTCCCACTCCATGCCAGAGCCTCAGAGGCAGATCAACCAGCAAGCCCGAGCCTGGGCCTCACTGTCTAAGGTGCTCATCTCCTTATCACAGCCTCGCTTCTGCTGATCACCATTGCTACCCTCCAATAAGCTCTTTTTCTACTACTTTCTCAGTTGGAGTTAGGTGGCATGTCCAAGATTCCACCATCTCCCATGTGAGTATTCCTCAGTGTGCCACACAGTGTTCGGCATTCCTGGCGGTGTCACCTTCCTGATCTCACAGCTGCCATGGCCTTACAGAGTCTATTATTTTGCTGTATGGCTGTTTGTTGCAGGCTTGGGGCAAATAAATGTAGCACCTACTTGCGCCCCGGCCCTTGGCAGTTGTTTCAAATCTCCATAATTCTAGTCTAAAAACATTGAAAGATACACTCATTTCTGACATTTTTGCTTCTAGCCCCTGCACCCTGCAGAAAATGTAATCCATCATATCCTTAATAGCAGCCTCAATGTACTCTTGACTACTTATCACCACATCTTTCATGGAGACTTCAGATCAAGTAGCTCCCCGCTCCCCATAACCCAGTCCAGGAAAAGCCACATTTTGAAGCATTTACAAATATTCAAATCTTTCTCAATGAGCGGTGGTTTCATTTTTTGCTTTGCTGATCACAGGCAGTCTTCATCTTCATGGCAGAGGGAGAAGTGAGATAAATGTTGGAGAGAATACTTCAATACTTGATGTTTCACGGACAACATGTTGGGCAAAAATAATTATTGTGAGTGATACTCCTTGGTGTACAAACACAACTAGCATAGAGGATAACATTTTTATATTTAAAGCTACAGAAACTGCCTGATGTGTCACCCTCAAACTCTCCTCCACAAAAACACATTAATTGTTCAGAAAGCTCATTGTATTGCTACAAACTTAGCAATTGTAATGGTAGTTGAATGATCTTTATGTGAGACATTAGCTACAGACTTACTTTTGCCCATTTTTAGACCTTTATGAAGGAGGATTTACTGATCAAATCCAAGTGCCAAGAGGGGTGTCCCAGCTTAGCCTCTTCAGGCCTCTACAGGAACTGTAGACATGTATTAAAGTGTGTTGGGTTCTGCCTCCTTCCATGAGGCACTGGTCATAAGACTTTTGTGCCTTTTAGTTCAGAAGGTCCCCCAGACACACCAAACATACCGGAGTCTCATAGCATATTGCACTTTGAGCAATGTATGTGTTACACACAGGTTATACCTAGACAAATCTGGTCAACTACATCCAAAATTAGCATGCTGTTTGATTGCTCAGGTTTCGTTCAATCTATGGAAAAAAAATGTTGTGTCATCTTAATCACAGTCCCACCAGGTGCAAGCCTGCAGCTATTTCTGTGGTTTCAGCCCACCATGGTGCCAGTCACAAGGAGCCACCTCCACCTTGAGGGCTGGAGTGCCAGTGGATGTGGGCATCAGAGTGCTGCAGAGTACACTCTGGGTAACCTAGGAGAAGGCAGAGAGGAGTCCAGGATTTTTAGGGAGAGCCCTGAAAGTCAGGGTTTGACACTCAGATCTCTGATCTGTAGAAGAGGCTAGGCCCCAAAAACTCTCTCACACACAGGATAGGCCTGTCTACCAGGGTGCAGGAGTGAACTGCAGCTGGGGTGGTACTGGCAGCGGTGTAAATGAACAACAGTCAGATAGGACTAGGAGCCTGGGTGGGAGGAACACAATGTCCTGTCCTGTGGCCACTGCTCTTTTTGCAAGGGTATATGGGCATCTGTAGCTCCATACATACTTGTGTGAGCTTCCCCCTTTAGTAAATAGGTAGCTTGCTACGTACTCTCACGCCAATGGATCCCTCCTCAACAATGAGTACCCATTAGCATGAAACATGTGTCCATGGATGTTCAGCACTTTCTGTACCAACACTTACCCGATTATGAGTTTGGTGGACAGGAACACCCATCCGCCAAACCCCGACGGGGTGATTGTCACTGTGCTGGGGTGGTTGAAACTGCCATTAAAAGGTCGGCGGAGAATCAGGTTGTAATCAGTAGGGTGGTACTGGGTTCAGCACCACCCTAGCTGATTCCAACCTGCACCACCGTCAGGCGGAGACAGTGGTAGGTTGGCGGGGTTGCCCACCAACCTCGTAATGTGGCGGTCAGACTGCTACAACAGCAGCGGTCCCACAGCCACCGCGAGTGTGGCGGTTCGAGAACTGCCACACTCGTAACTAGGCCCCTAGTAACATGTGAGTATGATACAATTGATAATTGCATCTACTGGAATGTACTGAGAGAACTGGTGCAGGAAGACAGTGTGCTCCTTCATCTGAATGTTTACATTTTTTTTGAGTAAGTATTAGCAGATTATTCCATTGGAGATGAGAACAGTACTTCTTTTGAAGATAATGTTGATAGAGAATAATATGTAAAGCAAAAGTTATTATTGCATTCGGCCTTCGTGACTTTAAACATTTTAAATTTTACATTTTACATACTACCCTGACCTTGGCCTTTGCTCTTTTGCATGATAGATGTTATATTGCGATGCTTCAGTTTTATGATTAGCCTGTGTGTTGTTATGATAGTGTAGCTATGTTGCATGTGTGCACTGAATATATATATAGCATTGATGTTGGCTAGTGATATATCAAACCGCCTTCCTTATTGTGAAGTATAAAACAAATGTAATAGGTTAATAAGCACTATAAGAGAATGCACTTGAACCAACTAGGGGTCTGCACCTTCAAGGACGTCTGGCATCTATAGCACACATAGCCCATCACAATCTGTATGAATTAAGCATACACCAGGGCACACCAAAGTAGTTCAAAGAGTTAATCCAAAGTGGAGAAATAAGTTCAAAGTTCAGAATCTGTTCAATAGTCGATTGAGGTTTATTTCTGTATGAACAATGATACATTCAAAACAGCCTGGTACATCCAAAACAGCAGACACGTGTTTCATCACATTGACTTTTTCAAGGCTATAGATCAAATCGATAGAAATAGAGGATGACAGTAAGAATGTTGTAAGCAATGATAACAGGCATTTTGACTTAATTTAAATAGAGGAACAGAAGGGAGATAAAAGAAAGAAGAAGGTAGAGTGGAGAAGAAAACGATAATAGTGATATTTGTGCTCCCCTATGTATGAAGTGCTATTAGTGTGAAAGGTCGTTGATATTGAACCACTGTCATGAAAGTGAAAACCAATGAAAGGGAAGAAATCTTAATAAATATGGGATAGAAGAGAAAATTGTGTAAAATTTGTATGAAACTACACATGCCAATATTTAAAAGATAGTATATATTTTTTGGGGGGGATTGTTGTAGTTACGGTGCCACCATAAGTGAAGTTGAGAATTAAAAATATTCAACGAACTATAACTAAACATACCCCAGAAAGGCAGTAAGCAGACAGTATTCACAGGCCCAGATGATCCGGTAGGTCTGTATTTGACGTAAAGCGATGAGAATACAGGGTCTTTAGTCTATAGTTGTTATGACTTCAAAAACAGAGTCACAGTTGTTCTTCATAAAGTGAACTGTGGAGCAAGGCCATGATAAGCCTGGAAAGATATTGAAACTGAAACAAAGAGATTTACGAGTTCAAGGCTATAGCAAAAAAATATGTAATAAAGATATCAAGCTAAAGAACAATATGTAATCATGAACCAGAAAACGTGATGTCTGGCTCATCAATATGGTACTCAATTATTTAAAATGTAAATAGCAAAAAAAGAGGGGAACAAAACTTAAGACTGAAGGGGACCAAAGGGATAAAAGGACAAAGCCACCTATGGATACAATATAGCCGGGTAACATTACCAAGACCCCCGCCAGGAAATGAGACCCCCTGAATGTCACCCTTCTGTCCCACTTTGTCGCCCTGTCCATCCTTAAACTGCCATTGCTCCACTTCCTATGCCCCTTTGGACAATGCACCTATGACACAAATAGACTGTACTCTGCCAAGGACATTCCTCCACCATCACCCCTGCCCATTTTACAACCCCCTCTACTTATTTACACAGAAATACCCTCTACTTATTTACACAGAAATAAACACACTTCAATCACAAAACAATCTGGAGTCAGTCTGTGCTTTCACAAACGTGTAATTGCAATAACCATGGAATATAGCAATGTCAATTTAATTGTTCACACACCGATGTAACACAGCTATGGGCTGGAGGAAATATAGCAGAGGGCACAAAATGGGACCCACATCTGTGAAATGGAAAGGCAAAGTGACAAGTCAGGGTTCATACACTGAGTGAAAATGACAGATTTATGCTAGCTCCAACAATAGTATGAGATGTGGGAGGCAGTGACATCTTCTTACCTGCGTCTCACTGGAAGTATTGCATGATTATGTTGTTTCTGTTGTCGATATCCTCTTCTTCTGCTTCCTCTTCTTCACTGTCCACAGCTGGACCATCCTCCTGCAGAAAAGGCACCTGCTCTCGCAAAGCCAGGTTGTGCAGCATACAGCAGGCCACTATAATCTGGCACACCTTCTTTGGTGAGTAGTAGAGAGAGAACCACCTGTCATATGGAGGCACCGGAACCTGGCCTTCAGGAGGCCAAAGGTGCGTTCAGTCACTCTCCTAGTTCACCCATATGCCTCATTGTAGCGTTCCTCTGCCCTTGTCCTGGGATTTCTCACTGGGGTCAGTAGCCAAGACAGGTTAGGGTAACCAGAGTCACCTGTAAATATCGAGGGACAACTGTTAGACACACACTAACCCGTAGGGACAACCCCATACCCAGACACCTATTCACACTGTATAGGGTCCTTGTCCTCACCTATTAGCCACACACGGTGTCTCTGGAGTTGCCCCATCACATAAGGATGCTGATATTCCTCAAAATGTAGATGTCATGCACTGAGCCAGGAAATTTGGCATTCACAAGGGAGATGTACTGGCCGGCCAAACACACCATCTGCACATTCATAGAATGGTAGCTCTTCCGGTTTCTGTACACCTGTTCACTCCTGCGGGGGGTACCAAGGCCACATGTGTCCCATCAATGGCACCTATGATGTTGAGGATATGTCCCAGGGCATAGAAGTCATCTTTCACTGTGGCAAATCCTCCACCTGAGTGAACACAATGTAGCTGCATGTGTTTCAGCAGGGCAGACAACACTCTGGACAACATGTTGGAGAACATTGGCTGGGACATCCCTGATGCAATGGCCACTGTTGTTTGAAAGGACCCACTTGCCAGGTAATGGAGTACTGACAGGACCTGCACTAGAGGGGGGATTCCTGTGGGATGGCGGATAGCTGACATGGATTGTTGCACGATCAAGTCTGTAGGTGACAATTACGTGTCTCTCTTCCATTGCCGACAGGTCCACCAGCGGTCAGTACACCGGAGGATGCCGCCATCTCATCACCTGCTCCAGCAGACGTGCCCTATGGACGAGAACAGCGAGCAGAGAGTCAGCCTACACTGAGGTATCACAACATTTCATTTGCACACATTTATTAATCTGCAATGTGCCTGTTACTGTGTGTATTCAAGGCCTACATTGGTGTGACGCAGTTAATATTAATGCCATGTGGCCCCCTGAAATGGCGGCTGCCTGACCTGTAAGGTGGGACAAGGGGATATGAGGTAACTGCGCTGGTGTTGTACACCATCGCGGTAGGCAGTCGAAGACCGCGGCGCAATCCTGCATTAGTTAACATTGGACCCTATGGGTCCGAGGAGCCAACAACGATGTACACCGGCAGCAACGGTACGCACCGCCACGGTTGTGACCTCAATTTTCTGTCTATTCACTCACTTGATACCTGACCTTCAACAGGAGAGGACATAAACTGCAAGTGCTGCTGTGACCTCATTCTGGAAGCTACGATGGCTCATGTGTCTGGGGAAAGGGCCCCTGCCTTCAGTTCGGAGGAGTTGGAGAAACTAGTGGATGGGGTTCTCCCGCATTACACACAACTGTTCGGTCCTCCAGACAAACAGGTGAGTACACTGTGAGCATGCTGCATGGGCAATGCCTGTTTGGTGTGGTGTGGATGGAAGATAAATGGGGGGGACTGATGCCTGCATGTGCCGATGGTGAGTGTATGTGCGTCAGGGCAAGGGTGGGAACATGGGCCAATGAGTATGACGGTCCGGACGGGTAAAGATTATCCTTTCCCCTGTACTATTCCTCTAGCTCAGCGCCTACCAGAAGAAGGCTATTTGGCGTGCCATTGCCAAGGATGTCCGGACCCTGGGAGTCCACCACAGACGGAGCACCCACTGGCGGAAAAGATGGGAGGGGGGCCCGTCGCACCATGACCCCCCTGATGTTCTGGATCCTGGCGGTGCCCTATCCGGAGTTGGATGGGTGCTTGAGGGCATCACAGCAGCCACAAGGGGGTGAGTTCACTCTCATTCAGCTGACTCTGCTTGCATTACGAGGTGTCTGGGTGGGGAGGTGGGCAGTGGGTTCCCCTAGGCCAGGGCGATCTTGGTAGGCAAGGTCCCTTGTGAGGCAGGATCAGTGGCACCCCAACCCCACTAGTGGTTAGGGCCTTCTACACCAGGCAAACATAAGCACCACACATCCCATAGGCACTCACACAAGCATCATACCCATGCATACATACCAATATCCACTGCCTCCACTGTGTCCCCCTCCTCCACGTCTCCCTCTTCCCTCCCAGTCTCATCTCCACTCACACCTGCATGCACTACATCCTCAGCCACTACCTCCATCACCAGCACGCCCATCACCACACACCGCTCACGTGCACTCACCACCTCCACTACCATTCACACATCCCCTGTGTCCTCTCCCAGTGTGTCTGTGAGCCCTCCTCCCAAAGTACAGAAATGCAGGCACACACCCACCCAACAGCCATCCACCTCACAACAGCCTCCAGCCCATGCACCTTCACCCAAATTCAGCAGACGTACACCTCCTACAACCACTACCTCCACTCCCAAACCCCCTCCATCTACCCGTCCCAGTATTTCTAAAAAACTTTTCCTGGCTAATATTGACCTCTTCTCTACACCTCCCCCCCCGTCCTTCCCCCAGGGCCAGGCTTTCCAGGTCCCAACCCAGCACCTCAGCCACCATATCCCCAGGCACAGTGGTGCCAGCAACTGCGGGGTCATGGAGTGAGCCAACCATCAGGGCTGCCAGTGTGCCACGGAGCAAGGGCAAGGACATTCCGCCACCTGCCTGTGAAAAAGGTGCCCACATCCTGGAGGGAGAAGCCGAAAACACCTGCTACCAAGGGGTCAGGGAAAACGAAAGGGGATAGTGGCAAGACAGCTGCGCCACCATCAAAGGTGGGGAAGGGCCAAAAACTGAAGGGCAGGTCAGGAGAGGTCATGGTGGCACCGACTGAGGGACCAGTGCCACACCTTCTGTCCACGTCGACACCAACCTGTACAGTAGAGAACACCGCCACCTGCACCGCCACCTTCACCGCCACCTGCACCGTCACATGAACTGCCACAGACCCCGCCGCCACAGACCCCGCAGCCAGCACCGCCGCCACAGACTCCGCAGCCAGCACCACCGTGACTGCCACCGCTGCAAGCACTGCCGTGACTTCCACCGCCGCAAGCACCGCCAGCGGCCCCGTGACATCCTGAGCCAGTGGCACCACCGCTGACGTGGCTACCATCCCCAGTGGTCAGTCGTCCGAGGCTGGTGGTGAGTTCCAGGACCCTGAGCAGCTTCCATGAAGCATCACTGTCATCACAGTTGTCACCTGCATATGGAATGCGAAGCCGCAGCAGTGTGGGGTATGTCGCTGCCTCCATGGCGTATCATGCTACCTGTACCTCGGCAATCTCGGGGCACACACACCCAGGTGAGGGAATTGTACTGGCCACACAGCACGTGGAGCACTCTGGGAACCAGGGCCCCTCCAGAACCAGTGGAGAAAGGCATCCACTACCTCAGTCCTTGGCAGGATGAAGCACTCTGGGCACAAAGCCCCCTCCAGAACCAGTGGAGACTGTTATCCACTTTAGAGACTGTGGCTTTGCACTCGCCAGGATAAAGCAGTGGGCAAACCACCCACTGAAAAGACTTGAGAGACTGTGGCTTTGCACTCCCCAGGATACATCAATGGGCATGGAGCCCCCTTGTGGAGCAGTGGCGTTGTGCGTTCATCAGGCTGAGATGCTCCCCCACCCCTTCCCCTGAGGTGCCTGTATATTTTCTATGCAATGCCCCTCCAGTGTTCTCTACGTTTGGAGTCAGGTATCATGTGTGGGCCTCGCCCATGCATTTTGGGCGCAGTGGTCCACGGACAATTTATTGGTGCACTATCCCGACTTGTGTAGTTGGTGTACATATTTGTATATACTGGATTTTGACTTTTGACTAATGGATTTTTATTGATTACAATTGTTACAATAATTTCCTTTTGTCCTTGCATTATTCAAGGGGGGGTTGGTTGGTTGTATATGTAATGTTGCAGCATGTATTTGTGTGTATGGTGTTGTGGGTGAGGGTGGCGGTGGGGGTAAGGGTGTTGCGTGTGTGTGTGTCACTCTATTTTCCCTCCCTCCTCCCCTGTGTTGTAGGTGCACTACTCACTGTGGTCATCACCGCCATCGTTGGAGCTCCTGATAGAGGAGCAGGAAGACCATCACCAGCAGGATCTGCAGTTCTGGCTCCATGGCGTCCTGGTCCTCGTGGGGTGTGGAGAGGTGAGTGTTTTCCCTTCTGTGTTCTGCTTCCGCCGTGTTTTCGCATTGGTTCCACCCCGGAAAAGGGGGCGGATAGCCGTGTTGTGATAGCGTGGGCGGTACATTGCCAGTCTATTGGCGGTGTCCGCCGCGCTGTTTGTTTGTGCCGCCATGGTGGTCGGAGTGTTAAAGTGGCTGTCTATGTTGGCGGTTTCCGCCATGGTCATAATCCCATTTTTTTCTCCGCCGGCCTGTTGGCGGTATTACCGCCGCTTTAACACTGACTGCCAGGGTTGTAATGAGGGCCATAGTTCGTTGAACATTTTGAATTCTCAACTTCACTTATGGTGGCACCGTAACTACAACAACTCTAAAAAAATTATATATATATATATACTATCTTTTAAATATTGGCACGTGTAGTTTCCTACTAATTTTACACAATTTTCTCTTCTATCCCATATTTATTAAGATTTCTTCCCTCTCAGTGGTTTTCACTTTAATGACGGTGGTTCAATATCAACGACCTTTCACACTAATAGCACTTCATACATAGGGGAGCACAAATATCACTATTATCGTTTTCTTCTCCGCTCTCCCTTCTTCTTTCTTTTATCTCCCTTCTGTTCCTCTCTTTACATTAAGGCAAAATGCCTGTTATTATTGTTTACAACATTCTTACTGTCATCCTCTATTTCTATCGATTTGATCTACAGCCTTGAAAAAGTCAATTTGATTAAACACGTGTCGGCTGTTTTGGATGTACCAGGCTGTTTTGGATGTATTGTTGTTCATACAGAAGTAAACCTCAATCGACTATTGAACAGATTCTGAATTGTGAACTTATTTCTGCACTTTGGATTAACTCTTTGGACTACTTTGGTGTGCCCTGGTGTATACTTAATTCTGTTTAGTTGTGTTTGGCTTGCCAATCAGTATCCCTACACCTGTGGTGGTTGGGTGTGACACCACGTTGGCACCCTCAATATTTGTCAGCACACAAGCCAATTTTCTCTACGACTGTCTATATGATTGGAACTGGATGTGCAAACTTTAAGGCGCTAACAACCTGTTTTTTTACAATCTGTATGAACCCAGGCTGTAGTAGGCCTATGTGCAGGGATTCAGCATTTGGCTAACCCACCACATTACACCAGATGTCTCACCACAGCATTGGGTAGTTAGACTAAGTAAAATAAATCAAAAGAAATTGAATGCTTTTCCCCTTCTCTTTTCACTTGTTAATATCCTTATGTTTAACAGTGCCAATAGAATTTTCATTAGTTGTACCATCCAATTTATAGAGCATGACTATCACCAATCTGGTATCCTGGCGCTAAGGACAAAGAACAGACAACTGATTCTTCACACATAAATGCAATTCAAATAAGACGGAAGAGTGATTAAGAAAAAAGCCAGGTCTTCAAGGCTTTCCTAAATTGTAAGAGACATGATGACCTTCTACTGGGCGGAAGCAGTTTATTCCATAGTTGACCTACTTTTACTGCGAAGGCCCCCCACTCATGGATGCTTTCCAAAACCTGTTAACACACACCAGATTTCTGGTGCTTGAGCGGAGAGCTCTTCCAGCAGTGTAGCTGCTCAGTCCTTCTCATAGATAGGCTGTACCCCTAGCTTATAGGCCTTAAGGACAATACACATTGTCTTGAAAATATTCCTCCGCCTCAGTGGAAGTTAATGCAACTCTTTCAAGACTTCAGATGTAAAGGATTTGCGGGGACTATTTAAGGCCAGTTTGGCTGCTGCAACCTGGACTCAATAATCTATTAACTAGATAGTCAGGGGTTTGAAGCAGAATGGCATTACTGTAGTCCAATTGACTTAATATCCCACTTCCTACCACAAGAGACTTGGCCTTAGTGGGGGCAACTTCCTTTTGCCTTGTAGCAGTGCAAAACAAGTGCCAGCAAACTTTGTGGCATGCTTGGCCTGGGATAACTTTTCATCAAATAATACCCCCAGATTCCGAACTGTGTTCAACAGTTGAATCTCCTCACCATCTGGGAGGGGACAAAACTTACAAGGAAGTGTCAGAGGGATCCTACTTGCTGAGAAGCACAGGAGTTCAGCTTTATCCCTGTTGAGCTTTAGCGAATTCACACTCATCCGGCTGATTATTACTAAGACACAGAGGCCCACATGCATAAATACACGCATACACACTTACATTCACACATGTAGACAACACCCACTTGCACACACAACACCATCCACCCCCTCACCCCCCTCCCTTTTGGAAGATCAACTTACCTTGTCCGGTGAGGAGGTCGTCTGGCAGGGAACGGGAACAGGTGCTTCAACCGCTGGCAGCTCCCTGCCATCAGGACACCGCCAAGCTGTATTACAGGTCGCAATATGGCTGGTGGAGTCATTTTGGTGGGGCGGGCCGGTGATGAAACCACCCCTGCACCTCCAGCCACCAGCATAGCTACTGGAGAATTTCCACCCAAATTGTGACGGAAATCCTTCAGTACTTGTAATATGATGGTTGGAAGACCGCTAGCTTCGTTGGTCTTGAGCAAAGACCGCCAAAGTCATAATGAAGGCCAAACTCAGCTGTGTGTCATCTGCATAGTTTATCTATTTGATGTTATGTGCCTTTATAAGGGAAATAGGTGGCCTCATATAGATGTTGAATAAAGTAGGGCTGATTGCAGAGTCCTGAGATACTCCCTGATACTCCCTGAGTCAAGTACTTGAATTCAGATCAAAACAGTGGTAGAGTGACCTGATGGCATGGCTCAAAAAGATTAGATTTCAGCCATTACAAAAAAATACATAGGAAACAAATCTATATCTTTCATTGGTGGGCTGATAGAAACTCACTACTAACCTGCTGAATCTTCAGTAGAACTGATTGTTCATTCCCATGTGGGTTTTTGTTCTGATATAGGGAGGGGAAATAGACACTTGTCTGCTTTCTCTGATTCAAACGTGCACTATTGCATTCTGTTGGTGTAGAGGTAGCTACATATTGTGACTAAAATCTTGACATGCATCAGCAGGTCAGGACAGTAGGTAATATGATAAGATAGCTTAGCCAACTGGGAGAGATAAAAGGAAGGAAGAAATTAAAATGTCTATTTTAGTTTGTTTCAATTGTAAGGCATGCAGGGGTATCCATGAGTTAAAAGTGGAAAGACATGGAAAATTGTTGAACGTCTAAGAAAACAAATAGAGCAATGAATGGAGTCAGAAAGAACTAATCATGTATGTGAGAGCAATGGTGTAGTAGTTAAGATTCCATATAGAAGGAAAGCTCTGTTTAAGATATGATACAAGACTGCATTGCAGACAGAGAGCATTGCAAGGGTGCTGGTGCCCCCTGAGGCAGCTGCATTGCCGTTGGCTCAATTACGAGCTTGGTTTCCACCCATCAGCCCAGCAGGAAAGTCATCAAGGGTCCGGCGGGGAGGTAGCCAGTATGGTGTAAACTTCTCCGTCGGACGTTCGGTGGACAGGTCATCCCATCTGTCGA
This sequence comes from Pleurodeles waltl, assembly GCF_031143425.1. NCBI lineage: Eukaryota > Metazoa > Chordata > Amphibia > Caudata > Salamandridae > Pleurodeles > Pleurodeles waltl. The sequence goes on from NC_090447.1 coordinate 1,222,841,668, forward strand.
ACTCCTAATCAGGCTCTGAATATGAAATTATTGGGAAGTAAGCTGCTACTCCTGTCATGTAGCATGTAATTGTTCATTTTGATTGATTATACGTTCCTCACTGGTTTACATTTCCTGAATTCTATATCATTGAGACATGGTTTGAGAAGGATAATTAATCTAAATATGAGCTACTATATCCTGCTTTTTAAGGTGTATTGCGGAAGAGTGCCTCTTCACAGGGCCAAAATAAATTCTGTATCACTGTACCTGTCATTAAATTACTCCATTAGCTCCTTGTGAACACTAAACTTCTATTCACAGTCCATATGGGTTAGAGGGGCAATACCTTGGTATACCTACACAACTGGCACAACTATGTGTGTCCCAATGAGAGCCCTTTAATTAATGTACACCCACAGGATCAAGTATTATTGAAAATAATTAATTTTAGAGAAATATTGTTGGGCATACAAGGACCTAGCTCAGGGAAAGCTTCCAGTTTGAGTTCAAGATCTAAATTTATTTAAATATGCTCCAAGAAATCTTTGAATAACCAAAATATTTAGATTTGTTTCTTTTCTGAACTGCAAGTTGCATAATTACAGGCTTGGTTGATCACCTGGTCTGAAAATAATCTCTCTGCCATATTGTTGTACTCCACACCTCTGCCAATTACTCTGAAATACTCAAAAACACGACAATATGCACTTTATAACTTTCCATAATAATACCTAAATATGTAGATAAATATTTAAGTAGATAATTTTTTTTTTTTTTTTACTTTTAAGCAAATAAAGGATAGTTGAGTAGACTTTGTCGCCAATCCATGCTAGGCTGGATCAGACACATTACTGACAAATGTTGATGTACACAATATCAAAACACAAAATGTCAGAAAATAAATGTTGTTAACAAAAATATCACCTTTCTATCCTTAACTAACAATTCCACAAATATCAACAACAAAAACACAAATGTAAGAAACAAAAAATATTGTTCTGCATATTAGATGTCAAAAATTTCACCTCACTACAATAATATCAGCAAAATAATTACATTATCATTGATAAATCTAAGCAAAACTACTTTTTATGTTAAATAAATAATTACAATGAACATTAAACAATATAAACATGTTTGAATAAAACAAAATTATATCACATCACCTAAATAATTATGATTCACCCCAATAAAATATATAACAAAATAAATAACAATATAAGCAAAACAACATTTTAACATAAACTACAAACATTTTTCCAACAATCAAATTTGAATATTATAATATTCAAAACTACTGAACTGCAATTTAAACATTATAAATTAGTGTTTACCTTACCAAACTATACCCAAACGTAACCAATAAAATCACACTTAAAACAACAGTATAAAAGGTGAAAATATTTTATCAACTTAAAACTCCAAAAATAACAAAAGCTGCAAGATGAGAAAACTCAGCTGGAATCTCTTACCAGATCCTTAAAAAAGAAATATATATAACTTGAGAACTACATTGAAAACATATTTAATCTAAAACTTACTTCTAGTTAAAAATAAGCTGTAGAAGTTCAAATAATTAATAAAACAACCACCAACTTCTATCTCTTTACATGTACTTAGTAACAGAAAATACTACAAGTTTGAAAAGTGCTAACCTGCCAAATGCATATAAAATAGACTATTCCCAAAAATATGCACACAACAGTTTCCCAAATATTAAAATATAACATTTCTCATCCAAAACAAATAAATTAAATATGTAGCTGCAGGTCAACCTCTGTATCCACAAACGGCCTCATTAGGAGTTCGGCGGACGTGATGACCTGTCCACCGAACCTCCGACGGGGATGTTGCCACTATACTGGCTATTTCCCCACTGGACCTATTACAACTTTCCCACTGGGTAGATGGGCAGAAACCAAAGTATCTGCCTGTCAGCTCAGCAGCAAAGTGGCAGCAGCATTGTCGCCGGCTTGTAATCTCCGTAGAGGGCATCAGCACCCACGCAATGCTCACTGTCTGCACAGCAAGGTTGCTGGGCAGGGGGATCCCTGCACTGCCCATGTCAAGTGCGTGGGTGTGGGCAGTGCAGGGCCCTCCCCTATGGCCCCCTGCACATGTTTTTCACTAGCCTTTTCATGGGGTGATACTGCCATGAAAAGGCTGGGGGGGGGCCAGGTCGTAATCAGTAGGGCGGCTTTGCATGCAGCACCAGCTCAGCTGATTCCGACCTCCGCCACCATCAGCCCATTGAGATAATCGATCCGGGCGAAGACAGCAGTACCCTGGCATTCTGACCTCCAGGGTCATAATGTGGCAGTCTGACCGCCACAGCAGCAGCGGTCCTGACTATGACCGCGAGGCTGGCAGTCTCAAGACCGCCAGTTTTGTGGTAAGGACCATAGTCAAAAAGCATTTTCCCAAAAGCCCCCCAAAAAAGCACCAAAAAAATTAAAACCATCCCTTAGAGATCCCACAAAGGAATCCAAAGTGTCTAGCAAACATAAAAAAACAATAAAAAAGTGTTTAAAAAAGAAACACTCTTGGAAACCCAAAAATGGAAATCAAAGTTTAATATATTGGTATGTGATAAACCGAAAGAGATTTCCTATAAAGTAAATACTTCAAATCTAAATGCCCATAGGACACATTCAATGAAAAAAAAACTTGCAAAGTAAAACAGAAAGCTCCCCAGCTAAAAACATTATGGGCCTCATTATGAGTTTGGCAGAGGGGATTACTCCGTCACAAACATGACAGATATCCCACCCACCGAATTACAAGTTCGATTCTATCCTATGGAACTTGCAATACAGCAGACGGTGTGACGGAGTAATCCCTTCCGCAAAACTTGTAATGAGGCCCTATATTCTCAAAAGCAAAAATACATTACCCTTAATTATCATAAAGCTAGTAACATAACACAATATAACATAACATATTGCTACATAACTAAAACATTGTACAAAAACACAAACGTACGTGCTAGTGAAAAACAATGCAATTAATTCAATTAAATGCACTAAAAACCCACAAACAACACTATACCAAAACTCTAGACTTTACCCTTACATCCTCCCTACCTGAAAAACCCTAAAGATCCTTTAAAAAGGATTTACCTAACCAGACGAACAGCTGCACCATACTGTGACCTGGATCCCAGAACCTGGACAAAAAATTACACAAATAGAGAACAAAGTAGAAGATAGCAGTAAAAGAAAATGGCCACTAGATGAAACATAAAAAGACTATTTTCTGGTAGAAATGAATGGAAAAATACATAAAAATAAATTTAATTAAGTGCATTAAAAATATAAAACATGATTAAACATGTGAAACATGTCAAACAATTTTGCTAATTTTTTTAAAAAGTATAAAATTACCGTATATAAATATACATTTAATTTACATATACTGAAAAAATGTACGGTAAAATGATGTTACAAATATAGATGTGAGACAATTTAAGAAATGTTAAATACATGTTAAACAATAGAAAAAAACCTGGACAATATAAAACATACAATGTTACTTAAATATAATTTATCTTATTTATTTAATAGTAACATTCATTAAGAATTGTTTTATTTGTCAATATGTAACAGTTTTTTAAACTAGAAATATAGTGGGAAAATAACTATAAATGTAAAACTGTTACATACCTGTATTCTACGTAAATATATAAATAATATTGTTATTTATTATGAATACACAGCAAACTACTTATGTAATTATCTTTCTAAACCCCAACAATACTAATTAAATGACACAAACTACTATTACTGCATAGAAATACAATTTAAAAAAAAGTATTTCACATAAAATGGTTAAATGAAATAATCAAACTCCAATGTAAACCACTTTGAAGAATGTTTTGGACACTATAGGGGTGACACTGACTATTCCCACTCCAATCTAAACAAATGTTTGGAAGGTGTTGATACTAAAGGGGTGACATTTACTATTCCCACTCCAATCTATGCCAATTTGGGGAAGGTGTTGGGCACTAAAGGGGTATCATTTATTATTCCCACTCCAATCTAAACCATTCTGGACAAGATGCTGGACACTAAAGGAGTGACATTTAGGGGATCAATATGAGTCTGGCAGTCTTTCAGGAAGATCGCAATGGTAGCGGCCACCAAAAGACTGCCATGTTGGTTGTCATTTGACCACTTTGACCACCATATTAAGAGTCACACAGCTCAGTCTGCCAAAAACCAACCAGATTTCTGAAACTGCCACGACACTGAAGGATGGAAAAGAGGCTGTCCCACTACCAGCAACGCCAGGCTGAGAAAAATTCTCCCATCACATTACAAATATTGGCAAAGTGAATCTCAGTGGTCTCAACTCACATCACACTGAATACAACACCACATTGGATAGGTTGAATCCCCCCACCCTGGACACATATCCACACAGCTGACACACTGCACTATAAAACACACCCCTACACAACCCACTATCCTTTGCAAACAGAACGCCACACTCAGCCACAGACAGTCAACATTTCAGAGAGTTGCAAAAAGCAAGAATAGGCACACATTTACATTTCACTACGCACACAATACACACCTGCACAACAAGCACAGCACACATTTTACTACCACACACAATCGTCACCACTCACATCACAGCACCTACACCTCACCATTTACATTTTTCAGCAGCCTTTTTCTTTGAACACTACCTCACCATCTTCACCACCCCTACCATGTCCCCACAAAAACACCCAAATTTCACAGATGATGAATTGAGGGTCATAGTAGACGAAAATGTCAGGTTAGAGCCACACCTGTTCAGAGCACAGGTCCAGCAAACATCAATTGCCAGGAAAATGGAGTTGTGGCAAAGAATACTTGACAGGGTCAACTCTGTAGGCAGCTATCTGCGCACAAGAGAGGACATCAGGAAGAAGTGGTATAACCTCAGGGGGAAGGCACTTTCAAATTTTTGGACGAGAAGGTCTTGGACATAGTGCATCCTGAGGGCCTGATAGGAATCCCTGGGGTTGTGGAGTTGGGTAAGACACCCCAAAATCCATGTCACCCAATTGTTATGTCCTGCATTTTCCCTCACCACCCTAACCCACCCCAATTAACATACCATCCACTAAAGCTCTGTCCAAATGTTCCAATACCCCTCTAATGCCATATGTCCACTAAACTCACCTGGCTCCACAGCCCCTGGAAATGGCACGTGAAGTACAGGCAACTCATAGCACTACTACTCCCAGAATGCAATATCCCACCATTGTGAAAACCTGAATAGTGCACCAAATGTGAGATGTCATGCATGTGAAACTAACTACCAATCTAACCCATTTTGTATGTGCAAGTGTGAAACAATGAATGCCAATAACAGCAATGTAATGGCACACTCCCAATATTATAGCAAGCAAAACACAGCTATAGTTGAGTGTCCATTTCTAATGCACTTAAAATAAAGATTCCTAAGATTGAAATGTACTCACCTGGAGTGAAAATCTAGATTCAAAAGTGGATGCACATTCAGTACATCCAGATAAAGGTCAATGTCGACTGCTTACTCCCATACTTACTCCCATACTGTGTCCCTACCGTGTCACTATTGCACATTGTACAGCTCTTCTTTTTTGTGCCATGTATTATGTCAGACACTTCACTAGACAACAAAGATGAACACCCATGTCAATAATCAGACAACATAGGATGGTATCAGCAGTTCAATCACTACCAACATAGTTTAACAGCTTCAAGCAGCATGGTGTATGGTATTGAAATTACAGAGACTCATGTTGTAGAATGTAAGAGTGTGCAGCAGCTGTCATTGTCATTTCTGGGGATCATGTTAAGGCACTGTCTGCATCTCACACAATATCAATAATACCCTAAATATATCCATAACTCTGTGTTCCACTTCTCCCACCGAAAGGTAACCTTGCCAATGGTCCCATGGACAGAATACTAGAAACTGTCACCACCCCTCTGGATGAAGGCCCCAGTGAGGACAACATCCCTGGATGTGTGTACACTGAGGATGATGCTGGCCCATCAGTGACACATGGTCAGTCAACAACTGTCAGCCTCACCCTGCCCACTTTGTCTCCTCCCAGCCCTGTTTCATCAACACTACAGGCAACCATTCACCCCTAAACCATTGTCCCAAGGACTGTCTCATTCATTGTGTGCCCCACAGTACAAGTACTTGAGTCTCCTCTGGTCACCTCTGATAATGATGGCCCTGCCAAAAATTGGAATGGGCACAGTGTGCCAGGGGCCCAGGCACTTGGGGGTAGGATGTGTGGAAGGGATGCTGTAGGCCAGAGGATGGGGGTGCAAAGGGACAATACTTACCAGGAAACCATCTCCCAAGTCTTGGGAGCCTACCAAAATTCCCAAGGCATGACATGTCAGGTAATCACCATGATGGGGAAATCCAAAACCTGCAGAGGGACAACCACCAGGAAATCATGCAGCAGTGGCAGGTACAAAATGCCATCCTGGCTTCTATTGCTGGGGTGCTGAGTAACATCAACACTATCTTGAGTAGGTCTGGCACATAACATCAGGCATCTTCCACAAGTAATGAGTCATCAGGCCCTTCAACATCTGGGGCTGCTAGTGGAATGAAGGCTCTGCCAGGGGAAGGACATGCCTCCGATACCCTTCCTTCTGTAGCCGGGAACCCCCCCCAAAAGTGGACATCTAACCAGACATCCAAGAGGAGCAGATGCCGAGACCAAACCTACTCTCTGGAAGTAAACCTCTCCTGACTGGCTCCCTTGTGTGCCACAGATACACCCTGTTGACTGTTCTGAAACCTATATAAATTTTTCTGTGGTGAACAACACTGGACTTGTGTTTCCTAATGGTGTAGCAGCTACCCTGATGATTCAGCCACCATGGCTCAACGTTTCACTATTTACTTTGTGTTTTTTTTACTTACTAATCACACATATTGTTTGACTGTCCACAATAAATGACACTTAAACACGGGTCCTGTGTAAGTGACACTTATCAACCATGTACAACTGTTGTACATTCCAACCCCAGTATCAATACGTCCCTCTGTATTGTACAAACCTTTGTTATGGACATCACACGCGGACTCTATCAGCAGGAGATTCATTAAATTTGGATTCTAACATGGACAGATTCAGAAACAGGTATATACTAAATCTGTACACATTTATTGCTAGGTATGCAAACAGCACATAGAGTGTGTAGGAAAGTACCATCTTGCCTGGCATGTTACCCCCATTTTTCACTGTATATATGTTGTTTTAGTTGTATGTGTCACTGGGACCCTGGTAACCCAGGGCCCCAGTGCTCATAAGTGTGCCTGAATGTGTTACCTGTGTAGTGACTAACTGTCTCACTGAGGCTCTGCTAATCAGAACCTCAGTGGTTATGCTCTCTCATTTCTTTCCAAATTGTCACTAACAGGCTAGTGACCATTTTTACCAATTTACATTGGCTTACTGGAACACCCTTATAATTCCCTAGTATATGGTACTGAGGTACCCAGGGTATTGGGGTTCCAGGAGATCCCTATGGGCTGCAGCATTTCTTTTGCCACCCATAGGGAGCTCTGACAATTCTTACACAGGCCTGCCACTGCAGCCTGAGTGAAATAACGTCCACGTTATTTCACAGCCATTTTACACTGCACTTAAGTAACTTATAAGTCACCTATATGTCTAACCTTTACCTGGTAAAGGTTAGGTGCACAGTTACTTAGTGTTAGGGCACCCTGGCACTAGCCAAGGTGCCCCCACATTGTTCAGAGCCAATTCCCTGAACTTTGTGAGTGCGGGGACACCATTACACGCGTTCACTACATAGGTCACTACCTATATGTAGCTTCACAATGGTAACTCCGAATATGGCCATGTAACATGTCTATGATCATGGAATTGCCCCCTCTATGCCATCCTGGCATAGTTGGCACAATCCCATGATCCCAGTGGTCTGTAGCACAGACCCTGGTACTGCCAAACTGCCCTTCCTGGGGTTTCACTGCAGCTGCTGCTGCTGCCAACCCCTCAGACAGGCATCTGCCCTCCTGGGGTCCAGCCAGGCCTGGCCCAGGATGGCAGAACAAAGAACTTCCTCTGAGAGAGGGTGTGACACCCTCTCCCTTTGGAAAATGGTGTGAAGGCAGGGGAGGAGTAGCCTCCCCCAGCCTCTGGAAATGCTTTGTTGGGCACAGATGTGCCCAATTCTGCATAAGCCAGTCTACACCGGTTCAGGGGACCCCTTAGCCCTGCTCTGGCGCGAAACTGGACAAAGGAAAGGGGAGTGACCACTCCCCTGACCTGCACCTCCCCTGGGAGGTGTCCAGAGCTCCTCCAGTGTGCTCCAGACCTCTGCCATCTTGGAAACAGAGGTGCTGCTGGCACACTGGAGTGCTCTGAGTGGCCAGTGCCACCAGGTGACGTCAGAGACTCCTTCTGATAGGCTCCTTCAGGTGTTAGTAGCCTATCCTCTCTCCTAGGTAGCCAAACCCTCTTTTCTGGCTAGTTAGGGTCTCTGTCTCTTGGGAAACTTTAGATAACGAATGCAAGAGCTCATCCGAGTTCCTCTGCATCTCTCTCTTCACCTTCTGCCAAGGAATCGACTGCTGACCGCGCTGGAAGCCTGCAAACCTGCAACATAGTAGCAAAGACGACTACTGCAACTCTGTAACGCTGATCCTGCCGCCTTCTCGACTGTTTTCCTGCTTGTGCATGCTGTGGGGGTAGTCTGCCTCCTCTCTGCACCAGAAGCTCCGAAGAAATCTCCCGTGGGTCGACGGAATCTTCCCCCTGCAACCGCAGGCACCAAAAAGCTGCATTACCGGTCCCTTGGTTCTCCTCTCAGCATGACGAGCGAGGTCCCTCGAATCCAGCGACTCTGTCCAAGTGACCCCCACAGTCCAGTGACTCTTCAGTCCAAGTTTGGTGGAGGTAAGTCCTTGCCTCACCTCGCTGGGCTGCATTGCTGGGAACCGCGACTTTTGCCGCTACTCCGGCCCCTGTGCACTTCCGGCGGAAATCCTTTGTGCACAGCCAAGCCTGGGTCCACGGCACTCTAACCTGCATTGCACGACTTTCTAAGTTGGTCTCTGGCGACGTGGGACTCCTTTGTGCGACTTCGGGTGAGCACCATTTCACGCATCCTTGTAGTGCCTGTTTCTGGCACTTCTCCAGGTGCTACCTGCTGCTGAGAGGGCTCTTTGTTTTGCTCGACGTCCCCTCTCTCTCCTGGTCCAATTTGCGATCTCCTGGTCCCTCCAGGGCCACAGCAGCGTCCAAAAACGCTAACCGCACGATTTGCAGCTTGCAAGGCTTGTTGGCATTCTTTCGGCGTGAAAACACTTCTGCACGACTCACCATGGCGAGAGGGATCCGTCCACCAAAGGGGAAGTCTCTAGCCCTTTTCGTTCCTGCAGAAACCTCAGCTTCTTCTGTCCAGTAGAAGCTTCTTTGCACCCGCAGCTGGCATTTCCTGGGCATCTGCCCATCTCCGACTTGCTTGTGACTTTTGGACTTGGTCCCCTTGTTCCGCAGGTACCCTAGATTGGAAATCCACAGTTGTTGCATTGTTGGTTTGTGTCTTTCCTGCATTATTCCTCTAACACGACTTCTTTGTCCTTAGGGGAACTTTAGTGCACTTTGCACTCACTTTTCAGGGTCTTGGGGAGGGTTATTTTTCTAACTCTCACTATTTTCTAATAGTCCCAGCGACCCTCTACAAGGTCACATAGGTTTGGGGTCCATTCGTGGTTCGCATTCCACTTTTGGAGTATATGGTTTGTGTTGCCCCTATCCCTATGTTTCCCCATTGCATCCTATTGTAACTATACATTGTTTGCACTGTTTTCTAAGACTATACTGCATATTTTTGCTACTGTGTATATATTTCTTGTGTATATTTGCTATCCTCTCACTGAGGGTACACTCTAAGATACTTTGGCATATTGTCATAAAAATAAAGTACCTTTATTTTTAGTATAACTGTGTATTGTGTTTTCTTATGATATTGTGCATATGACACTAAGTGGTACTGTAGTAGCTTCACACGTCTGCTAGTTCAGCCTAAGCTGCTCTGCTAAGCTACCATTATCTATCAGCCTAAGCTGCTAGACACCCTATACACTAATAAGGGATAACTGGGCCTGGTGCAAGCTGCAAGTACCCCTTGGTACTCACTACAAGCCAGTCCAGCCTCCTACATTGGTTGTGCAGCGGTGGGATAAGTGCTTTGAGACTGCTTACCACTCTTGTCATTGTACTTTTCATAAGAGAAAAATATACAAAACAAGGTCAGTGTATATACACATAGCCAAAAAGTTTTGCATTTCCTCTTTTCACTCTTTTCTAAGTGCTGAAAAGTACTTCTAACTTTCTAAAAAGTTCTAAAAAGTTTAAAAAGTTTTTTTCTCTGTCTTTCTAAAAGCTCTGACAAACTTTTTATCTTTTACTATCACTTTAACTCTCTCTAAAAATGTCTGGCACAGGCCAAAATGTTGATCTGTCCAAACTTGCATATGACCACCTTAGCTGGAAAGGAGCAAGGAGTCTCTGTGTAGAGAGAGGTTTGAGTGTAGGGAAGAATCCTTCCTTGGAACTGTTACTTAACATGCTTAGAGAACAGGATAAGGCTAGAAGTGCCCCATCTGTTGAAAAAGTAGCTAATGGTTCTCAATCTGATCCAGGGACTCCCCCAGGAAAAGATTCAGGAAAGAAACTTCCTAGCCTGCCCATTACTAGACAGTCTAGCATAGTTGGTAATGATGATGAGCCACACCATACAAATAGTGTTGTCTCACATCATAGCAAAAGCATTTATTATCACCATACTGGTAGTGATGTTTCTGTTAGCCAAGCTGTTAGGGTGGCTTCTGTAAGGGACAGGTCTCCTTCTGTCCATTCTCACCATACTTCTGTTTCAAGGCATGTCCCTCCCACCCACCCTGATGACAGATTGTTAGAAAGGGAGCTCAATAGATTGAGAGTGGAACAAACCAGACTGAAGCTCAAGAAGCAACAGCTGGATTTGGATAGACAGACTTTAGAAGTAGAGAAGGAGAGACAGAAACTGGGTTTAGAAACCCATGGTGGCAGCAGCAGTATTCCCCATAGTCATCCTGCAAAAGAGCATGATTCCAGGAATCTGCACAAGATAGTTCCCCCTTATAAGGAGGGGGATGACATTAACAAGTGGTTTGTTGCACTTGAGAGGGCCTGTGTTGTACAGGATGTCCCTCAAAGGCAGTGGGCTGCTATCATATGGCTATCATTTAGTGGAAAAGGTAGGGATAGGATCCTTACTGTGAAAGAAAATGATGCTAATAATTTCCAAGTTCTTAAGAATGCACTCCTGGATGGTTATGGCTTAACCACTGAACAATACAGGATAAAGTTCAGAGAGACCAAAAAGGAGTCTTCACAAGACTGGGTTGATTTCATTGACCATTCAGTGAAGGCCTTGGAGGGGTGGTTACATGGCAGTAAAGTTAATGATTATGACAGCCTGTATAACTTGATCCTGAGAGAGCATATTCTTAATAATTGTGTGTCTGATTTGTTGCACCAGTACTTGGTGGACTCTGATCTGACCTCTCCCCAAGAATTGGGAAAGAAGGCAGACAAATGGGTCAGAACAAGGGTGAACAGAAAAGTTCATACAGGGGGTGACAAAGATGGCAACAAAAAGAAGGATGGTAAGTCTTCTGACAAGGGTGGGGACAAATCTAAAACTGAGTCTTCATCAGGCCCACAAAAACACTCTGGTGGGGGTGGTGGGCCCAAATCCTCTTTTAATCAGAACAAGGAAAAGAAACCATGGTGCTATTTATGTAAAATAAAAGGCCATTGGACAACAGATCCCAGTTGTCCAAAGAAAGGCACCAAGCCTCCTACCACTACAACCCCTACTGCTACACCTAGTGTCCCTACTAATAGCAGTGGTGGTGGGAGCAAACCTACTAATAGCCAATCCAAGGGAGTAGCTGGGCTCACTATTGGTAACTTAGTTGGGTTTGGCCTTGTTAGGGAGGCCACAGAGGCTGTGTTAGTCTCTGAGGGGGCTATTGATTTAGCCACCTTAGTTGCTTGTCCCCTTAATATGGATGAGTACAAGCAGCTACCCCTAATAAATGGTGTTGAGGTTCAGGCCTACAGGGACACTGGTGCCAGTGTGACTATGGTCATAGAGAAACTGGTCCACCCTGAACAACACCTACTTGGTCACCAGTACCAAGTAACTGATGCTCACAACAACACACTTAGCCACCCCATGGCTGTTGTTAATCTCAACTGGGGGGGGGGGTTACTGGTCCAAAGAAAGTTGTGGTAGCTTCAGATTTACCTGTAGACTGTCTATTAGGGAATGATTTGGAGACATCAGCTTGGTCAGATGTGGAGTTGGAGGCCCATGCAGCAATGCTGGGCATCCCAGGGCATATTTTTGCTTTGACAAGGGCTCAAGCCAAAAAGCAAAAAGGACAGGGAAGCTTGGATCCTGGAACAATGGACCAAGTGCTCCCTAAAGCTAGGGCTAGTAGAAGAAAACCACTTCCTACTATCCCTCCCTCTACAGTGGATTCAACTTCTGAGGAAGAAGAATTCCCTCCCTGTGCAGAACCTACACCAGAGGAGCTGGAAGTAGACACTGCTGAGCTTTTGGGTGAAGGGGGGCCTGCCAGAGAGGAGCTGAGTGTGGCACAGCAAACCTGTCCCACATTAGAGGGTCTCAGACAGCAAGCTGTCAAACAGGCTAATGGGGATGTCAGTGACTCTCACAGAGTTTACTGGGAGGACAACCTCTTGTACACTGAGCATAGGGATCCTAAACCTGGAGCTGCCAGGAGATTAGTGATTCCTCAGGAGTACAGAAAGTTCCTCCTAACCCTGGCACATGACATTCCCCTAGCTGGGCATCTAGGACAAATGAAAACTTGGGACAGGCTTGTTCCCCTCTTTCATTGGCCTAGAATGTCTGAGGACACAAAGGAATTTTGTACGTCCTGTGAAACCTGTCAAGCCAGTGGCAAGTCAGGTGGCACCCTAAAGGCACCCCTTATCCCACTGCCTGTGGTTGGGGTTCCCTTTGAAAGGGTAGGGGTTGACATAGTTGGCCCCCTTGACCCTCCTACAGCTTCAGGCAATAGGTTTATCTTGGTGGTAGTGGACCATGCCACAAGATACCCTGAAGCAATTCCTTTAAGGACCACTACAGCACCTGCAGTGGCAAAGGCCCTCCTGGGAATATTTTCTAGGGTGGGCTTCCCAAAGGAAGTAGTATCAGACAGAGGAAGCAATTTCATGTCTGCATACTTAAAGGCCATGTGGAAGGAGTGTGGTGTAACTTACAAGTTCACTACACCCTATCATCCACAAACAAATGGACTGGTGGAGAGATTTAATAAAACTCTCAAAGGCATGATCATGGGTCTCCCTGAAAAACTCCGCAGGAGATGGGATATCCTTCTACCATGCCTCCTTTTTGCCTACAGGGAGGTACCCCAGAAAGGAGTGGGCTTCAGCCCCTTTGAACTTCTTTTTGGACACCCTGTTAGGGGTCCACTCACACTTGTAAAGGAGGGTTGGGAACAACCTTTAAAAGCTCCTAAGCAGGATATTGTGGATTATGTACTAGGCCTCAGATCAAGGATGGCTGAATACATGAAAAAGGCCAGTAAAAACCTTCAGGCCAGCCAAGAGCTCCAGAAGCAATGGCATGATCAGAAGGCTGTTTTGGTTCAGTACCAACCAGGGCAGAAAGTGTGGGTCTTGGAGCCTGTGGCCCCAAGAGCACTCCAAGATAAATGGAGTGGACCCCACACAATTGTTGAAAAGAAGTGAGAAGTCACCTATTTAGTTGACTTAGGCACTGCCAGGAGTCCCCTTAGGGTGCTCCATGTCAACCGCCTGAAACCCTACTATGACAGGGCTGATCTCACCCTGCTCATGGCAACAGATGAGGGACAGGAAGAAGACAGTGATCCTCTACCTGATCTCTTCTCTTCCACAGAACAAGATGCTCTTGTGGAAGGTGTAGTTTTGGCTGATTGTCTTACTGCTGAGCAGAAAGACAATTGCATAAACCTCCTAGATCAATTCTCTGAACTCTTCTCTACTGTGCCAGGTACCACTTCTTGGTGTGAGCACACTATAGATACTGGAGACAGTTTACCTGTCAAAAGTAAAATCTATAGGCAGCCTGACCATGTCAGGGACTGCATAAAGCAAGAGGTCCAGAAAATGTTAGAACTGGGAGTGGTTGAGCACTCTGACAGTCCATGGGCTTCTCCTGTGGTACTGGTACCAAAACCCCATTCCAAAGATGGAAAGAAGGAAATGCGGTTTTGTGTAGACTATAGAGGTCTCAACTTGGTAACCAAAACTGATGCTCACCCTATACCCAGGGCAGATGAGCTCATAGATACACTGGCATCTGCCAAGTATCTAAGCACTTTTGATTTGACTGCAGGGTATTGGCAGATCAAATTGTCAGAAGATGCTAAACCTAAGACTGCATTTTCAACCATTGGAGGACATTACCAGTTTACTGTAATGCCTTTTGGTTTGAAAAATGCACCTGCCACTTTTCAGAGGTTGGTGAACACAGTCCTGCAAGGGCTGGAAGCTTTCAGTGCAGCATATTTGGACGATATAGCTGTCTTTAGCTCCAGCTGGGATGATCACCTGGTCCACCTATGGAAAGTTTTGGAGGCCCTGCAAAAGGCAGGCCTCACTATCAAGGCTTCAAAGTGCCAGATAGGGCAGGGTAAGGTGGTTTATCTGGGACACCTTGTTGGTGGGGAACAGATTGCACCACTACAGGGGAAAATCCAAACAATTATTGATTGGGTTCCCCCTACTACACAGACTCAGGTGAGAGCCTTCCTAGGCCTCACTGGGTATTACAGGAGGTTCATTAAGAACTATGGCTCCATTGCAGCCCCTCTTAATGACCTCACATCCAAGAAAATGCCTAAAAAGGTATTATGGACAGCAAACTGTCAGAAAGCTTTTGAGGAGCTGAAGCAGGCCATGTGCTCTGCACCTGTCCTGAAAAGCCCTTGTTACTCTAAAAAATTATATGTCCAGACTGATGCATCTGAATTAGGAGTAGGGGCAGTCCTATCACAACTTAATTCTGAGGGCCAGGATCAACCTGTTGCTTTTATTAGTAGGAGGTTGACCCCTAGAGAAAAGCGTTGGTCTGCCATTGAGAGGGAGGCCTTTGCTGTGGTCTGGGCACTGAAAAAGTTGAGGCCATACCTGTTTGGCACTCACTTCATTGTTCAGACAGACCACAAACCTCTACTTTGGCTAAAACAAATGAAAGGTGAAAATCCTAAAATGTTGAGGTGGTCCATATCCCTACAGGGAATGGACTATACAGTGGAACATAGACCTGGGAGTAGCCACTCCAATGCAGATGGACTCTCCAGATATTTCCACTTAGACAATGAAGACTCATCAGGTCATGGCTAGTCTTATTGTCCTTCGTTTGGGGGGGGGGGTTGTGTAGGAAAGTACCATCTTGCCTGGCATGTTACCCCCATTTTTCACTGTATATATGTTGTTTTAGTTGTATGTGTCACTTGGACCCTGGTAACCCAGGGCCCCAGTGCTCATAAGTGTGCCTGAATGTGTTACCTGTGTAGTGACTAACTGTCTCACTGAGGCTCTGCTAATCAGAACCTCAGTGGTTATGCTCTCTCATTTCTTTCCAAATTGTCACTAACAGGCTAGTGACCATTTTTACCAATTTACATTGGCTTACTGGAACACCCTTATAATTCCCTAGTATATGGTACTGAGGTTCCCAGGGTATTGGGGTTCCAGGAGATCCCTATGGGCTGCAGCATTTCTTTTGCCACCCATAGGGAGCTCTGACAATTCTTACACAGGCCTGCCACTGCAGCCTGAGTGAAATAACGTCCACGTTATTTCACAGCCATTTTACACTGCACTTAAGTAACTTATAAGTCACCTATATGTCTAACCTTTACCTGGTAAAGGTTAGGTGCAAAGTTACTTAGTGTGAGGGCACCCTGGCACTAGCCAAGGTGCCCCCACATTGTTCAGAGCCAATTCCCTGACCTTTGTGAGTGCGGGGACACCATTACACGCGTGCACTACATATAGGTCACTACCTATATGTAGCTTCACAATGGTAACTCCGAATATGGCCATGTAACATGTCTATGATCATGGAATTGCCCCCTCTATGCCATCCTGGCATAGTTGGCACAATCCCATGATCCCAGTGGTCTGTAGCACAGACCCTGGTACTGCCAAACTGCCCTTCCTGGGGTTTCACTGCAGCTGCTGCTGCTGCCAACCCCTCAGACAGGCATCTGCCCTCCTGGGGTCCAGCCAGGCCTGGCCCAGGATGGCAGAACAAAGAACTTCCTCTGAGAGAGGGTGTGACACCCTCTCCCTTTGGAAAATGGTGTGAAGGCAGGGGAGGAGTAGCCTACCCCAGCCTCTGGAAATGCTTTGTTGGGCACAGATGTGCCCAATTCTGCATAAGCCAGTCTACACCGGTTCAGGGGACCCCTTAGCCCTGCTCTGGCGCGAAACTGGACAAAGGAAAGGGGAGTGACCACTCCCCTGACCTGCACCTCCCCTGGGAGGTGTCCAGAGCTCCTCCAGTGTGCTCCAGACCTCTGCCATTTTGGAAACAGAGGTGCTGCTGGCACACTGGAGTGCTCTGAGTGGCCAGTGCCACCAGTTGACGTCAGAGACTCCTTCTGATAGGCTCCTTCAGGTGTTAGTAGCCTATCCTCTCTCCTAGGTAGTCAAACCCTCTTTTCTGGCTATTTAGGGTCTCTGTCTCTGGGGAAACTTTAGATAACGAATGCAAGAGCTCATCCGAGTTCCTCTGCATCTCTCTCTTCACCTTCTGCCAAGGAATCGACTGCTGACCGCGCTGGAAGCCTGCAAACCTGCAACATAGTAGCAAAGACGACTACTGCAACTCTGTAACGCTGATCCTGCCGCCTTCTCGACTGTTTTCCTGCTTGTGCATGCTGTGGGGGTAGTCTGCCTCCTCTCTGCACCAGAAGCTCCGAAGAAATCTCCCGTGGGTCGACGGAATCTTCCCCCTGCAACCGCAGGCACCAAAAAGCTGCATTACCGGTCCCTTGGGTCTCCTCTCAGCACGACGAGCGAGGTCCCTCGAATCCAGCGACTCTGTCCAAGTGACCCCTACAGTCCAGTGACTCTTCAGTCCAAGTTTGGTGGAGGTAAGTCCTTGCCTCACCTCTCTGGGCTGCATTGCTGGGAACCGCGACTTTTACAGCTACTCCGGCCCCTGTGCACTTTCGGCGGAAATCCTTTGTGCACAGCCAAGCCTGGGTCCACGGCACTCTAACCTGCATTGCACGACTTTCTAAGTTGGTCTCCGGCGACGTGGGACTCCTTTGTGCGACTTCGGGTGAGCACCGTTTCACGCATCCTTGTAGTGCCTGTTTCTGGCACTTCTCCGGGTGCTACCTGCTGCTGAGAGGGCTCCTTGTCTTGCTCGACGTCCGCTCTCTCTCCTGGTCCAATTTGCGACCTCCTGGTCCCTCCAGGGCCACAGCAGCGTCCAAAAACGTTAACCGCACAATTTGCAGCTAGCAAGGCTTGTTGGCGTTCTTTCGGCGGGAAAACACTTCTGCACAACTCTCCACGGCGAGGTGGATCCGTCCACTAAAGGGGAAGTCTCTAGCCCTTTTCGTTCCTGCAGAAACCTCAGCTTCTTCTGTCCAGTAGAAGCTTCTTTGCACCCGCAGCTGGCATTTCCTGGGCATCTGCCCATCTCCGACTTGCTTGTGACTTTTGGACTTGGTCCCCTTGTTCCACAGGTACCCTAGATTGGAAATCCACAGTTGTTGCATTGTTGGTTTGTGTCTTTCCTGCATTATTCCTCTAACACGACTTATTTGTCCTTAGGGGAACTTTAGTGCACTTTGCACTCACTTTTCAGGGTCTTGGGGAGGGTTATTTTTCTAACTCTCACTATTTTCTAATAGTCCCAGCGACCCTCTACAAGGTCACATAGGTTTGGGGTCCATTCGTGGTTCGCATTCCACTTTTGGAGTATGTAGTTTGTTTTGCCCCTATCCCTATGTTTCCCCATTGCATCCTATTGTAACTATACATTGTTTGCACTGTTTTCTAAGACTATACTGCATATTTTTGCTATTGTGTATATATATCTTGTGTATATTTGCTATCCTCTCACTGAGGGTACACTCTAAGATACTTTGGCATATTGTCATAAAAATAAAGTACCTTTATTTTTAGTATAACTGTGTATTGTGTTTTCTTATGATATTGTGCATATGACACTAAGTGGTACTGTAGTAGCTTCACACGTCTCCTAGTTCAGCCTAAGCTGCTCTGCTAAGCTACCATTATCTATCAGCCTAAGCTGCTAGACACCCTATACACTAATAAGGGATAACTGGGCCTGGTGCAAGGTGCAAGTACCCCTTGGTACTCACTACAAGCCAGTCCAGCCTCCTACAGAGTGTAACTGATAGTAACATTAGGATGTTTGCTATGGTCCTATACACTACTAAACCACAGGATACAGACGTTAGGGACATGTCAATCTTCCTACAGGCCAGGAGGCATACAGAATGGTCCTTTGTATCACCTGGTAAAGCATTATCACATAGCCATACCTTAGCTTCCTAATACTCATACACCATGGTACAGAGAGAGATCAGTACTGATGTCCCCAGACCAGAAATCATTCACTTACATTGGTCACACACCTGTAGGCTTGCCTATGTCTGTCAACAGAGACATGCACATTGGTCTGCAAAGTAGGAACACGCTGACAGCTATGTGCAAGGTAGATTACATATAACAGAACACATTGTGATGGTAGAGGCTATGGTCCTACATTTCCACATGTGTTGGACACATGTGGACACCCAAATGACACCATATGACCACCTTCAGAAACCTACAGGTCAACTTGATGGGAAAACACATTTCCACCTCAGTTTCCTGACAATCTGTCCATTCTAGTTACAATCCAAAGACTCATGGCAATTAGTACCTGGTTTTAGACATATCCACTTATCATGTCTGCCTGCAATTCCCTTCTGTTTCTGAGACTGTCACTTGCCAAGGATAAAGAACCAAACTGGAACTCCGCAAACCTGTCATTGACAGAGGTAAGGGATAGGACATAGCAGGAAACATTAATCAAGTCAAACAAGTCATGTTACCAGTGTGACTTTGAATGTGCATTAACAAATCATGACACTGCAGGCCACTCTGTTCTGTACACAATAACAATTTACAATCTACATGCACAACTCATTCATTGGCATTGCAACTACCTAAAATCTCATAGATGATGGTAAAAGAGGAGGTGACATGCTACCCATCAACTCTAGGTTACAAACTGAAATCTCAGCTTTAAGAAGACATCACATACCTTGAGTCAGCTGAAGTACTGATTGATAAGATCTGCCCTGAAGTCTCCAGCTTCATCTTCATGTGGATCATTATCAATTCACCAATCTGCATTTCTACCCACAGGTTCTGCTGCCTCACCCTCATCTGGTATGAATGGTATCTGACGTCTCAGGACAAGGTTGTGGAGCACGTAATAGGCAACAATTATTTGACATATCTTGTTGGGTGAATAGAGGAGGGCTCCTCCTGATCTGCCCAGGCAGCAAAATCTTGCCTTCAGGAGTCCAAAGGTCTGCTTCATGACACGCCTTGTCCTTCTTTTGGCCTCATTGTAGCGGCCTTCCCCTGGCGTAGTTGGGTACCTCACTGGTGTCAACAACCAAGGACAGTTTGGATAGCCAGAGTCCCCTGTAAGGACATAGGTTTGAACAACACATCCATGTATCAAGTACATGTACAATTGTGATAGCAGGAGATAAACTTTGCAAACACACATGTCAAATTTTACTTACCAACCAGCCAGGCCCTCTTTGTGTAGAGTGTGTCATCAGCAGTGAGATATTGCTGTTCCGCATGATGAAGGAATCATGGACTGATGCTGGATACTTTGCACTGACTTGCTAAATGTATTGGTCTGCCAAACACACCACCTGACCCTTTATGGAGTGGTAGTTTTTCCTGTTCCTATGTAGCTCTTCATTGGAACTGGGGGGAACAAAGACTTCATGGGTGCCATCTATGGCTCCAACCACATGTGGAATGTGTCCCATAGCATAAAACTATGCCTTCACAGATGCCATTTCCGCATGTTGGGGAAACCTGATGTAGCTGTCCAGGTGTTTTAACAATGCACACAGTACATCACTCAAAACCAGACTGAACATGGGCTGAGACTCCCCTGCAGTTAGGGCCACTGTATTCTGGAAGGACGAGAGTGGCCAGGAAGTGTAGCACTGGCATCACTTGAATGATGAGAGGTATGCTATAGTGATTGTGAATGGCAGGCATCAGATCTGGCTCCAACTGATCACAAAGATCCATGAGTGTACGTCTATCCAGGCAATATGCCTGTATGGTAAATTTCACCTCCAGGATGTGCAGGTCTGCTAAAGGGCAATACACTGGAAGTTGTCTTCCTCTTCTCATGCCAGGTAACTATGTGGAAATATTAAAATATTGTATGTCACATGAACAATACACACATAATAAATATGTCCATATACAAGTCAAACATATCTACAGTCTAAGGGGGTCATTCCAACCTTGGCGGTAAAACCCGCTTACCGCTGTCAGAAGACCGCCAACATACCGCCGCGGCCGCGGTAAACCGACACGTCATTCTGACCCACAACACGCAAACCGCCAAAATACAGACATCCACAAAAGTCCGCCACACCAAAGGGCAGCGAGAAACTGGCGATGACCAAACCTCCACCATCACGCCAACAGAAATACACCCACACTATCACGACCCACGAATCCACGCGGCGGTCTTTCAACCGCGGTAATCCATTGGTGGTACACACCGCCGCGCTCAAAATACACACACTCTTATAAATAACATCCACATTGGACAATTTGAAATACACACACCTGATACACATACACACACCACTCCCACACACCCAATCCAATATAAAACACACACCCACATCACCCACAAACCCCCACTCCTACAGAATCGGGACCACGCACTGAGAAAAAGAGAACTGAGCACCCAGACGCGCATTTTACTTTCACCCAGCAATATTTCCACGCACTTCACACAACACACCGATACACATCACCACACAATCCACCCCACACATCACCCACACCACCCCATGGCACCGCAAAGACACCCCAGGTTCTCCGAGGATGAACTCAGGGTCATGGTGGAGGAAATTGTACGGGTAGACCCACAGATCTTCGGGACACAGGTGCAGCCCACCACCATTGCCAGGAAGATGGAGCTATGGAGCAGAATAGTCGATAGGGTCAACGCTGTGGGACAGCACCCAAGAAATAGGGACGACATCAGGAAGCGGTGGAACGACCTACGGGGGAAGGTGCGTTCCATGGTATCCAGGCACAACATCGCGGTGCAGCGGACTGGCGGCAGACCCCCACCTCCTCCCCCAGAATTTACAACATGGGAGGAGCAAGTCTTGGTGATCCTGCATCCTGAGGGCCTCACAGGAGTATCTGGAGGAATGGACTCTGGTAAGTCTCATCTTCACTACTTCATCCCCCCCACCCCACCAGCATGCCAACTCATACCCCCACCCTCACCCTCACCCCCAGCACATCCTGCTCCTTGCAAATGTCTCACCATCAAAGCCCACCCATCCCAACACCAATCCCTGCATGCGACCACAAAGCATGGACACCCATCACCAAAGCATGCCCACTGCACATACCCATCCCCCACCAAATCACCGTCACAAAAGCCCCCACACGGGAATGTCAGCACTGGGGTACAAGGGCACCCACCCATTACACGCTAAGGCACACAGAAATGCAATAACCATACTTTTATACCCCTGCAGGACCCGAACGCAACGTCACCGCGCAGGAGGGTCCACAAATGTCCACTTCACCCCCAGAAGAGGCCCACAGTGAGGACAGCACCTCTGTCGACCTGGATCTAGATGACCAGCCCGGCCCATCGGGGACCTCGGGACAGTCGGTTCCCCTCAGACAGCCACAGGCCATAGCAGACCTTCCCCCCTCTGGGAACACCAGCACAGCATCCACCCAGCGGGCCCATCCCTCAGTCCCCAGGACACGTCAATCAGCGGTGTGTCCACCACTACAGGGCACCCAGGTTAACCCCCCACCCCAACAACATCAGGGACCTGGGGGCAGTGGTAGTGGGCACACGGTCCAGGGGACAGAGGGGAACTGGGAGGGCTGCTGTGCGACAGGGGGGGACAGGCCCAGGGAACCCACTCTCCACGAGGCCCTCTCCTCCATCATGGGAGCCTACCACCACTCCCAGGAGACGATGGCGACGGTCCTGGCCAGGTTTCAGGAGATCCAGCTTCTGCAGGAGGAACAGTATTTGGGGTTCAGGGAGGAACTACGAAACATCAGTTCCGCCCTGGCCACCGTTGTAGGGGCTCTGAATCAGGTAGTCACCACATTGTGGGACACTGTGGCACCACAAAGGGCCCCTGACACTAGCATGGACCAAGAACTGCCTACCACCTCTGCCGGCGCTAGTGGACAGGAGGCCACGGCACAGGACCAACAGGCCACCAGCACCCCACCCCCTGCAGAAGGAGAACCACCCCGCAAGCGGGCACTGAGATCCAGGAAGAAGACAGAGTAAGATGCCAAGACCCCCGCCAGGAAAGGATACCTCCCTGATTGTCATCCCACTGTCCCACATTGACACCCTGTCCATTCTTATACTGCCCATGCTCTACTTTCCACAGGCATTTGGACATTGCACCTGTGATACTAATAGTCTGGACTCTGCCATGGACAATCCTCCACCATCACCCCTCAACTATTTGCAACCACCCACCAATATAGAGCACTGAAACAAACACAGTTATTGGACAAAACAATCAGGAGTCTGGCTGTGATTTTGTACTAATGTATTAGACATTACCGTCCCAAAATGCATATTTACATTGTGATGCCAACATACCACTGTCACACAGCTGTAGTCCATGGGGAAACAAAGCAGATGTCACGCAGTATGGCCCACATCTCTGAAATTGGAAGGGAAAGTCACAACTCAGTTACCATACACAGGGGGAAAAGGTCAAACAGTAGAGAGGTAGTAGGGGTTAAGTATATGTAATATGATGGGTTGGAATCTTACCTGTGTGTCATTGAAAATATTGCTGTATTACTGTGTTCTTGTTGTCTATGTCGTCCTCTTCGGCTTCCTCTTCTTCACTCTCCACAGGCTCCACAGCTGCTACAACACCACCATCTGGACCATCCTCCTGCAGGAAAGGCACCTGGCGTCGTAAAGCCAGGTTGTGAAGCATACAGCAGGCCACGATGATCTGGCACACCTTCTTTGGTGAGTACAATAGGGATCCACCTGTCATATGGAGGCACCTGAACCTGGCCTTCAGAAGGCCGAAGGTCCGCTCGATCACCCTCCTAGTTCTCCCATGGGCCTCATTGTACCGTTCCTCTGCCCTTGTCCGGGGATTCCTCACTGGGGTCAGTAGCCATGACAGGTTGGGGTAACCAGAGTCACCAATTAGCCACACACAGTGCCTCTGGAGTTGACCGATCACGTAAGGGATGCTGCTATTCCGCATGATGTAGGCGTCATGCACAGAGCCAGGGAACTTGGCATTAACATGGGAGATGTACTGGTCTGCCAAACACACCATCTGTACATTCATCGAATGATAACTCTTTCTGTTTCTGTACACTTGTTCACTCCTGCTGGGGGGTACTAAAGCCACATGGGTCCCATCAATGGCACCTATGATGTTGGGGATATGTCCAAGGGCTTAGAAATCACCTTTCACTGTAGGCAAATCCTCCACCTCAGGGAAAACAATATAGCTCCGCATGTGTTTCAGAAGGGCAGACAACACTCTGGACAACACCTTGGAAAACATAGGCTGGGACATCCCTGATGATATGGCCACTGTTGTTTGAAATGACCCACTTGCAAAGAAATGGAGTACTGACAGCATCTGCACTAGAGGTTGGATCCCTGTGGGTTGGCGGATGGGTGACATCAGGTCTGGCTCCAGCTGGGCACACAGTTCCTGAATAGTGGCTCGGTCAAGCCTGTATGTCAGTATGACATGCCTTTCCTCCATTGTCGACAGGTCTACCAGCGGTCTGTACACGGGAAGATTCCTCCATCTCCTCGCATGTCCCAGCGGACGGTGCCTATGAAGGACAACAGCGAGCACAGAGTCAATCAGCCCACAGGTATGTAACCACAGTTTGCACAAAACACGATTCCCAATGCATTGAATGGTTTGTATGAGTGCTGAGGCAAGGCCTAGGTATGTGTGACGCAGTTAAAAGTAAGCCATGTGGGCCCTTGAAATGGCGGCTGCCTGACCTGTGAAGTGTGACAATGGGATGTGAGGTCAATGCGCTGGCGTGGCACACCGTGGCGGTAGGCGGTCGAAGACCGCGGCGCAAAGCAGCATTGGTTAACATTGAACCCTATGGGTCTCAGGAGCCAATGACGATGTGCTCCGGCGGTCGCGGTACGCACCGCCGCGGTACGCACCGCCGCGGGTGTGACCGCCATTTTCTATCTGCTTAATCACTCAATACCTGATTTTTTACAGGAGAGGACCTACACTGCAAGTGCTGCTGTGACCTCGGTCTGGAAGAGACAATGGCTCATGCGACTGGGGAAAGAGCCCCTGCCTTCACTGCTCAGGAATTGGAGAAACTCGTGGATGGGGTCCTCCCCCAGTATGCGCTACTCTACGGTCCTCCAGACCAACAGGTAAGTACACTGGGACCATGCTTTGTGGCCAATGCCTGTGTTGAGTCGGGTGGATGTAAGATGGTTGGGAGGGGAGCGAATGAGGCATGCATCAAACGACGGATGACAGGATGTGCCACATGGCAGGGGTAGGGATGGGGGGCCACTCACATTGAGGGTGCAGAAGGTGATGACTCTTTTTCTCCCCCTGTACATTTCACATAGGTCAGCGCCCACCAGAAGATAGCCATTTGGCGTGCCACCGCCAAGGACGTCCGGGCCCTGGGGGTCCACCACAGACGGGGCAGCCACTGCCGGAAGAGATGGGAGGACATCCGACGCTGGAGCAGGAAGACAGCGGAGGCTCAGCTGGGGATGGCCTCCCAACGTGGGAGGGGTGCCAGTCGGACTTTGACCCCCCTGATATCCCGGATCCTGGCGGTGGCCTACCCCGATTTGGATGGGCGCGTGAGGACATCACAGCAGACACAAGGGGGTGAGTACACTCTCATTCTGGTAACTTTGCGCGCAGTGGAGGTGTCTGGGTGGGGGAGGAGGGCTGTGGGTATCCCTAGGCCAGGGCGATTTCTGTAGGCTAGGCCCCTCCGTAAGGCATGGCCCTGTGCCCCCGCCCCCACCTCTGTAGGGTGCCAAGTACAGTTATCCATGGCCCTGTGTCATCTATGTGTGCAGTTGTCGTCCATAGGCTTGTAGGCCATGTCCCACGGATTGAGTAGTGGACCCCAAGTGCGCGGCGTAGTGCAGGGGGCTTCTGTGTCTGTCCTCTCCGCCAACGGTGTCGCCAATGCATGCACTCAACATGTCTTTATTTTCTCCCCCCCCCTTTTTTGTGGTCTTCCTGTTCATGTGTGCATTAGCATCATCAGGCGGAGGAGAAGTGGCATCGGAGGACGAGGGAGCTGCATCCCACATGGCCCTGGAGGGCCATGCAACGGATTCCGAATACACCAGTGGGACAGAGGGCGAGGGGAGCTCCACAGCGGGGACTCGTGCAGACATTAGTGACACGGACTCGTCCTCTGAAGGGAGCTCCCTTGTGATGGCGGCAACATCCGTGCCCCCCGCAACAACAGGTACAGCCGCCACCCAGCGCACCAGCACGCCCTCCCAGCAGCCCCTCAGCGTTTGGCCCGTGCCCGCTCACCCAGGAAGGTGGGCATCTCCTTCGCCCCAGGCACCTCAGGCCCTGCCCCAGTCACCCCTGCTGCCCTCAGTGAGGAGATCATTGACCTCCTGAGGATGCTCACTGTTGGGCAGTCTACCATTTTGAATGCCATCCAGGGTGTCGAAAGAGAGGTGCACCAGAGTAATGCATACCTGGAGGGCATTCATTCTGGTCAGGCTGCCCTTCAGCGATCGTTCAACACTCTGGCCTCAGCACTGATGGCAGCAATTGTCCCTGTCTCTAGCCTCCCCCCACCAACTTCCTCCACCCATACCCTATCACCTGTACCTCTGCCTATCCCAGACACACCATCAGACCAGCCTGCACACACCTCAACACCCAAGGGAAGCTCATCCAGACATAAGCACCACACATCACACAAGCATTCACACATGCAACATCCACATACAGACATACCAACACCCACTGCCTCCACTGTGTCCCCCTCCTCCTCGTCTCCCTCCTCCCTCCCTGTCACGTCTCCACTCACACTTGCATGCACAACATCTTCAGCCACTACGTCCATCACCAGCACACACACCAGAACCCCCGCACACGTGCAGTCACCACCCCCACTACCATTTACACGTCCCCTGTGTCCTCTCCCAGTGTGTCTGTCTCCCCCTCTTCCAAGATACACAAATGCAGGCAGCCACCCACCCAACAGCCATCCACCTCACGACAGCCTCCAGCCCAAGCACCTGCACCCAAAGACACCAGACTTAAGACTCCTACAACCACAACCTCTTCCTCCACTCCCATACCCACTACACCTACCCGTCCCACTGCTCCTAAAAAGCTTTTCCTGTCCAAACTAACCTCTTTCCTACAACTCCCCCACCCCATCCATCTCATAGGACTCCAGTCAGCACCTCAGCCACCACAAAACTGGGCCCTGTGATGACAGTCTGCCATGGACTGTGGAGTCCCCCACCCTCAAGGGCAGCCAGTTCAGTACGGAGCCAAGGCACGGGCAGCCCACTCCCGGAGAAACACCCGAAGATAGTCAGCGGCCGGCGCGAGAGGGTGAAAACCCCAGGCACTAAAATCCCTACCATGGCTCTGGCACGAAGTGTGGAGACAGGTGGCACACCGCCCAAGGTGGGGAAGGGCCACAGACGAACAGGGAAGGCTGGGAAGGGCAGCACGCCCGAGGAGACCGCCATCAGCCCAGCTGGCCAGGAGGGCCCCGCCAGCTCCATCCCAGGTGGGTTGGAGGACACCAACAGGCCCGGTACTGCAGACCAGGAAGGCCCCGCCAGCCACCCGACAGATGGGCAGGAACGCCCCGTCAGCCACAGGACAGGTGGCAAATGACCTGCACGCCATGGCTGGATCCGTTGAACTGGGCCCTTTCACTCAAGCAACGCTGAACTGGGCCCTTCATCTCAAGCACCGCTGAACTGGGCACCGCCGTCTCAAGCACCGCTGAACTGGGCACCGCCGTCTCAAGCACCGCTGAACTGGGAACCGCCGTCTCAAGCACCGCTGCACTGGGCCCTTCAACTCAAGCACCGCTGAACTGGGCACCGCCATCTCAAACACCGCTGAACTGGGCCCTTCATCTCAAGCACCGCTGAACTGGGCCCTTCATCTCAAGCACCGCTGAACTGGGCCCTTTCACTCAAGCACCGCTGAACTGGGCACCGCCATCTCAAGCACCGCTGAACTGGGCTCTGCCGTCTCAAGCACCGCTGAACTGGGCACCGCCGTCTCAAGCACCGCTGAACTGGGCACCGCCGTCTCAAGCACCGCTGAACTGGGCACCGCCGTCTCAAGCACCGCTGCACTGGGCCCTTCATCTCAAGCACCGCTGAACTGGGCCCTTTCACTCAAGCACCGCTGAACTGGGCACCGCCGTCTCAAGCACCGCTGAACTGGGCACTGCCGTCTCAAGCACCGCTGAACTGGACCCTTCATCTCAAGCACCGCTGAACTGGGCCCTTCATCTCAAGCACCACTGAACTGGGCACCGCTGGCCTATTAGCGGCAGGGGCAGGCCTGCATCTGTGTCGGGCAGGGCTGCACGAAGCACTCTGGGCACCAGTCCCCCTCCAGGACCAGTGGAGACTGTCATCCACTTGAGAGACTGTGGCTTTGCACTCCCCAGGATGGTCCAGTGGGCAACCCACCCACTGCAGAGACTTGAGAGACTGTGGCTTTCCACTCCCCAGGATTGAACAGTGGGCAACCCACCCACTGCAGAGACTTGAGAGACTGTGGCTTTGCACTCCCCAGGATTGAACAGTGGGCAACCCACCCACTGTAGAGACTTGAGAGACTGTGGCTTTGCACTCCCCAGGATTGAACAGTGGCCATGGAGGCCCCTCGTGGATCTGGCGTCGTGCACTCATCTGGCTGAGGTGCCCCCCCTTCCCTTCCCCCTGAGGTGCCTGTAGTTTTCCTATCTGATGCCCCTGCAGTGTTCTCTCCGTTGGAGTCAGGTATCCTGTGTGGGCTTTGCCCATGTGATTTGTGCCTAGTGGTCCACGGACAATGCCTGCTACAATGCTCGGACTTGTACATATATGTATATAAGTGTTTTTGATGTGTAGATATATATATATATAATTCAGCCAGTATTACAATATATTCCAATGTTTAGAATCATTTCCTTTTGTCTTTGCTTTCTTCCATGGGGGTTTGGGGGGGGAACTGTGAAGTATTTCTATGCATTGATGTGTGTGTTCTAGTGGGTGGGGGTGGGTGTGTTGCGTATGTGTGTGCCCGTAATATTTTCTCCTCCCCCCTCCCCTGTGTCGTAGGTGCAGTACTCACCGTTGTCTTCTGCGCCGGCGTTCGTGCTCCTGGAAGAGGAGCAGGAAGACAATCGCTGGGAGGATGTGGAGTTCGGGTTCCATGCTGTCCAGATTCCTTGTGGGGTGTATGGAGGTGAGCGTTTTCCGTTTGAAATGGCTGTTTCCGCCGTGTTTTTATCAGCGGGGCTACCGCCCCGGAAAAGGTGGCGGATTGGTGTGTTGTGATAGGGTGGGCGGTACATTGACTCCCGCCTGTCTGTTGGCGGTGACCGCCGCGCTGTTTGTTTGTCCCGCCGTGGCGGGCGGTGTGTTGATGTGGTGGTCTCTGTTGGCGGTTTCCACCAGGGTCGGAATTCCATTTTTTTTACTGCCAGCCTGTTGGCGGTTTAGCCGCATGTTTAACACCGACCGCCAGGGTTGGAATGACTCCCTAAGTCAGTTACAATTTCTGACATCTACAGTATTGCATATCGCTATGCATCCCATGACACTCCCCTTAGTGCACATTCCCTGAATTATCTAATGTACTATACATGCATATTTAACTATGATTGACAGTGTTTGATAGTCCAACCACGTCTACATGTGAAACACATTTTGTAGCACCCATTCTACATTAATGACGCCCATAGGATGTTGAGAACATGTGTACATTTCTTTCACTACAAATCCATCTGTTTCACAGCTTTAACTACTCACATGCACAAATAGACTACTAAACCTGAAGGCAGTACTATCTGATATTTAGCACAATATACGAATTCGTACTTGATGCAGATTCAAAAATGTTTCCATACATGAAATCTACTCAAAATGGCAGCCGCTTGACCTACTGTAAAGGACATGTGGAAGTGACCTAACTCCGCCGGCTGATGTCATCCTGGCGGTAGGCGTTCACAACTGTGGTGGAAATTGCCATTAGAACACATTACTGCCTTTGCCCAGTGGTGACGGTCCTGTATATGGCGGATGTGATCATCATATTCTGCAGTATTGCTCACTTGACTACTGACACTGCTGCCAGAAAGACCTCCACTACCTGAGCTGCTGTGTACTGCCTCTGGGAGCTATCATGCCATATCCTGCAGGTGATAGGGCCCCAACCTTCACCCCATAGGAGCTGGAGAAGCTCCTGGAGGAGGTCCTACCCCTGTATAGACAGATATGTACAGCTAAATGGTGCACCAGAGGAGCAGGTGAGTCCACTGTTTGATGTCTAAGTACCTCATCTGTGACAAAGTGCTACAGGTAAAGGGTCTCCTAGGAAGACATAGGGCCAGATGTAGGTAGGTATAAAATTGTGACTTGCAATTTGCGAGTCACAGCGACTCGCAAATTGCAACTCGCAATACGAGATGCAGAAAGGTGTCTCAGACACCTTCTGCGATTCACTATGGGGTCGCAAAGACCCACCTCATGAATATTAATGAGGTGGGTCGCAGTTTGTGACCCCATAGCGAGTCTAGGCACTCACAGGGATGGTGGCCTGCTGGAGACAGCAGACCACCATGTCCGTGACTGCTTTTTGAATAAAGCAGTTTTTTTTTCTTCTTTTTGCAGCCCGTTTTCCTTAGAGGAAAACGGGCTGCAAAAAGAAAAAATACCAAAACCATTTGGTTTCGTTTTTTTCAGAGTAGGCAGTGGTCCATAGGAAAAAATATTTTTATTGACATTCACAGTGGCGGTCACCGCCAACAGACAGGCGGAAGACAATGTACCACCCACGCTATTACAAGGAACCAATCCGCCAGCTTTTCCGGGGCGGTACCAACGACATCAAAAGCATGGTGGAAACACTACTCTGAAGGGGAACCACTCACCTTTCGACATTCAACGAAGAACCAGGACGCCATGGAGCCCGAACTGCAAGTCCTCCCCATGCTGGTGTATCTGCTAATACACCAGGAATTTCAAAGAAGGCGAGGCGATGACCACGGTGAGTACTGCACACAGGAGAGGGGGGGAAACAAGAGTGACACACACACGCAACACCCCCAACCCCACCCTCACCCACAACACCATACACACAAACATGCAGCAACATTACAGTTACACCCCGTAACCCCCTGGAAGAACACCATGGCAAAAGGAATTGAGTCAAATCTGTGATATTTAGAAAATGCATAGAAAGTTAACGATTGTAAACAACAGTTTATACAAATATTTACAATATGTACAGAGGGCCGTATACTGTCCATTGCAAAGGTCTGTGGACCAGTGGACCAATAAATCATGGGCGAAGCCCACACTTGACTCCTGCCTCAAAACTTAGATAACACTGCAGGGGCATCAGGTCGAAAAAACACAGGCACCTCAGGGGGAAGGGGAGGGGGAACGTCAGCCAGAAGATGGTACTACACCACTGCTCCTGGAGGGGGCAACATGCCCACAGTGTTGTCATGGGGAGTACAAAGCCACAGTCTCTCAAGTAGGTGGTTTGCTCACTGCTTGGTCCTGCGGAGTGCAAAGCCACAGTCTCTCAAGTGGGTGGTTGGCCCACTGCTTGGTCCTGGGGAGTGCAAAGCCAAAGTCTCTCAAGTCTCTCAAGTGGGTGGTTTGCCCACTGCTTGCTCCCGGGGAGTGCAAAGCAACAGTCTCTCAAGTGGTTGACATGATCCACTGGTTCTGGAGGGGACTTCGTGCCCAGTGTGCTTCATACTGCCAAGGAGGGGTTGAATGTATGCATCTCTCCACCAGTTCTGGAGAGGGCTTTGTGCCCAGTGAATCCCCACCTGGGGTGTGGTAGTTTCCATTCCCTCATCTGGGTGTCTGAGGCGAGAGATTTGCAGGGAACAGGTAGCATGATACTACATGAAGACAGACCCAGACTCCTTCCTGCGGTGACTTAGGCTGCAAACTGCTGGTACTGCCAGTGCTGGTGGTGGTGCATCAAGTGGTGGGTGCAGGATCCAGGCCGTATCCTGCAGCCTCGGATGGCTGCCCACTGGGGATGCTGCTGATGTCCGATGTAGTGGCACCGGCTGGGCATGTGGCGGTGCATATGGTGGTGCAGGTGGCGGTGCCTGCGTTGGAGATGCTGCCAGTGCTGCCCGTGGTGCAGGTTCTGGTAGTAGTGGAGGGAGACACCAGTTCACCTCCAGCAGCCTCGGATGGCTGCCCACTGGGGATGATGCTGGTGACTGTCGATGTGGCTGTGGCAGTGCAGATGGCGGTGCAGGTGGCGGTGCTTGCGGCGGTGCTCACCACAGTACAGGTTGTTGGCCTGTCAGGACTAATGGTGGTCACAAGTTCCTCACCTGGAGGCTCCGAGCCCTGAAGTGCCTTGTCTTTGCTTCTTTTTCCCTTCCCCACCTTGGTAGACACTGCTAGGACTTTGGCACTTGCTGGATGGGTCATGCGTCTTGTCCGTGCTGCATGCTGGCCCCTTCTTAACCTTGGCAGGTGGCGGAATCGGTTAGTCTTTTGCATTGGTAGGTGGCACGCTGCCAGCCTTGATGGGTGCCCCCTTCGATCCCCTAGTACTTGCAGGGACCACAGCGGAGGCCGACTTTGTGGCTGAGGTGCAGGCCTGGGATCTTGACATCCTGGCCCTAGGGGAAGGACGGGGAAGGCATAGGGAAGAGGTCAATGTTATCCAGGAAACGTTTTTTTAGACACACTGGGACGGGAAGATGGAGGGGGTGTGGGAGTGGAGGAAGAGGTAGTGGTTGTAGGAGGTGTACGTCTGCTGAGTTTGGGTGAAGGTGCATGGGCTGGAGGCTGTTGTGAGGTGAATGGCTGCTGAGTGGGTGTGTGCCTGCATTTGTGTACTTTGGGAGGAGGGCTCACAGACACACTGAGAGAGGACACAAGGGATGTGTGCATGGTGGTGGAGGTGGTGATTGCTCGTGAGGTGTGTGTTGTGATGGGCGTGCTGGTGATGGAGGTAGTGGCTGATGATGTAGTGCATGCAGGTGTGAATGGAGATGCTACTGGGAGGGAGGTGGACAAAGAGGAGGAGGGAGACACATTGGAGGAAGTGGATGTTGTTTTGTTTGCATGGATATGGTGCTTGTGTGAGTGGCTGTGTGATGATGTGTGGTGCTTATGTTTTCCTGAGCCACTTTTGTGTGTTGATGTGTGTGCATGCTGGTCTGAAGGTGTGCTTGTGATAGGGTGAGGTAGAGGGGATTGAGTTAGGTTAGTGGAAGTTGGAGGGGGGAGACTGTACACAGGGACAATGGATGCCGTTGGTGCTGAGGCCAGAGCCTGAAATGCTCTCTGTTGGGCTGCCACGACAGAATGAATGCCCTCCAGGTATGCATTTGTTTGTTGCCAATGCCTCTCGACACCCTGGATGAAATTCAGAATGGTTGACTGCCCAACAGTGAGAGATCTCAGGAGGTCAATAGCCTCCTCACTGAGGGCAGCAGGGCTGACTGAGGCAGGGCCTGAAGTGCCTGGGGCGAAGGAGATGCCCACCTTCCTGGGTGAGCGGCACAGGAAACACACTGAGGGGCTGCTGGGAGGGCAGTGCTGGTAGGGGGGTGACAGATGTACCTGTTGTTGGGGTGGGCACAGAGGTGTCTGCCACGGCCAGGGAGCTTCCATCGGAGGAGGAATCGCTGTCACTGGTATCCCCTCCTGTCCCTGTCGTAGAGCTCCCCTCGCCCTCTGTCCCACTGGTGTCTTCACCCTCAGTGGATTTGCCCTCATGGGCCATGTGGGATGCAGCTCCCTCTGTTGCTGGTGCCTCTGCTCCTCCGCCAGATGATGCTAATACACAAGGACAGGGTGACAAAACAAAAAGGGGGGGAGAGAGACAGGATACACTTGGTCAATGCCAGCAACATCACTACAGTTGGCGTACACAACACACAGTGAGCTGCCCTATGCACTAGGCCATGCCCAATCAGACACTAAGGTAGTCACCAGCCCATGGTGTACAATGCCTAACGCCAGCATCTGCACACCTGACACCCACAGGACCCTGCCTTGTAGTAGTTGGCCACTTGTACCATTGGGGTAGGATTGCTTCAGAACGTGCCCTCAAGTGCCCATCCAACTCCGGATAGGCCACCGCCAGGATGCGGAACATCAGGGGGGTCATGGTGCGACGGGCACCCCTTCCACATTCGGAGGCCAGCCCCAGCTGGGCCTCGGCCATCTTCTTGGACCAGCGGCGCAGGTCCTCCCATCTTTTGCGGCAGTGGGTGCTCGACCTGTGATAGACCCCCAGGGTCCGCACCTCCCTGGCGATGGCACGCCAAATACCCTTTTTCTTGTGGGCTCTGACCTAGAGGGAATGGACAGCGGAAAATGTAATTACTCACCCATCCGGACCAGCATACTCATTGCCCCCCAGTTCCCACCCATGCCCTGACGCACATACACTCACCACCTCTCATGCAGCACTTAGGTCAGGACGGCTCAGCACCCCTCAACATGTGGCTTACATACACACCACTCAAAACATGCATTGGCCACACATCATGCTCTCAGTGTACTCACCTGTTTGTTTGGAGGACCGTAGAGTAACGTGTACTGAGGCAGGACCCCATCCACCACTTTCTCCAACTCCTCCGCAGTGAAGGCAGGGGCCCCTTCCCCAGACACTGTAGCCATTGTTGCTTCCAGACTCAGGTCATAGCAGCACTTGCAGTGTAGGTCCTCTCCCGTTGAAAGTCAGGTAGCAAGTGAGTGAATAGATAGAAAATGGCACTGACGTACGCAGCGGTTCGTACCGTCACTGCCGGCGTACATCGCCATTGGCTCCTGGGATCCCTAAGGCCCAATGATAACCAGTGCGGCAGCATCGTCCGCCTACTGCAGTGCAGCAGAACGCCAGCGCACTTACCACGTTTCCCCTTGTCCCTCCTCACAGGTCAAGCAGCCGCCATTTCAGGGGGGGCACATGGCATGGCACCTAACCGCATCACAGCACATATTGTCACATCTACTGACTCTCGACTTCACACACTGCTTCTGTGACATACATTTAAAAACAGTTGTGCCATCTATGTGGAAATGTGTCCTTCTGCTCACCGTTCTCCTTCATAGGCTACAACTGCTGAGGCAGATGATGAGATGGCACCATCCTCCGGTGTACAGACCTCTTGTGGACCTTGCGACAATGGAGGATGGACACATTATTATCACATACAGACTTGATGGTGCCACAATCGAAGAACTGTGTGCCCAATTGGAGTCAGACCTGGTGTCAGCTATCTGTCAACCCACAGGAATCCCACTCTAGTGCAGGTCCTGTCAGTGCTCCATTTCCTGGCAAGTGGTTCCTTTCAAACAACAGTGGCCATGGCATCAGGGATGTCTCAGCCAATGTGCTCCAACATGTTGACCAGAGTGTTGTCAGCCCTGCTGAAACACATGCGCAGCTACATCGTATTCCCCAGGTGGAGGATTTGGCCAGAGTGAAAGCTGACTTCTATGCCCTGGGACATATCCCCAACATCATTGATGCCATTGATGGTACACATGTGGCATTTGTCCCCCACGCAGAAATGAACAGGTCTACAGGAATAGAAAAAGGGTATGTTTGGCAGACCAGTACATCTCCCATGTGAATGCCAAATATCCAGGCTCAGTGCATGATACCTATGTCTTGAGCAATAGCAACATCCCTTATGTGATGGGGCAACTCCAGAGGCACCGGGTGTGGCTATTAGGTGAGCCAAGGTCCCCACACAGTATAAGTTGGGGTCTGAGTATGGGGTTTTCCCTAAGGGTTAGTGTGTGTCTAACAGTTGTCCCCTGATATTAACAGGTGACTCTGGTTACCCCAACCTCTCATGGCTACTGACCGCAGTGAGGAATGCCAGGACTAAGGCAGAGGAACGTTACAATAAGGCAAATGGGTGTACAAGGAGGATTATTGACTCCTCCTGAAGGCCAGGTTCCGGTACCTCCAACTGACTGGTGGATCCCTGTACTACTCACCCAAGAAGGTATGCCAGATCATTGTGGAATGCTGTATGTTGCACAACCTGGCCTTGAGACACCAGGTGCCTTTTCTGCAGGAGGATGAGCCTGGAGATAGTCTTGTGGCAGCAGTGGAGCCTGTGGACAGTAAACAAGAGGAGGCAGATGAAGAAGATGTGGACAACAGAACAAACATTAGAGCAGTACTTCCAGTGACACAGGTAAGAGACTGTAACTCAACTTCAAATTTCAGTATACTTTTGGACATTGTACATGGCAGCCTCTTAGCCTCTTTCTATGGACACTGACTGTTCCCTTTGGATTCCCTTTTTTTCAGATCTGTGTACCCAATTCTGATTCCTGCTATATGTACTGCTGCCCACCAACTGTCATCCTGTGGTATAATTCACTGAACATAGACGTTGCAATGCTTTGCGAATGTTATACGAATACATCTTTCCAATCCCTATACTGACTCCAGTGTGGTTTATATTTCAAGGGTGTTTATTTTTTGTTCTAAATAGTATTGGGGTAAATGCAAGAGACTGGGGTGATGGTGGAGGAAGGTCTAGGGTAGAGTCCAGTCTCTTGTTATCACAGGTGCATTGTCCAGTGGGGTACAGGAAGGGGAGTAATGTCAGTTTGAGGTGGACAGGATGACAGAGTGGGACAGAAGGGTGACATTCAGGAGAGTCCTATTTCCTGGCTTGGGTCTTGGCAATGTTCTCTGGCTACTGCCTGGATCGCAGGGACCGTTTGTGGGGTGGTTCTCCTTCTGCAGGGGGTGGGGTGCTGGTGGCCTGTTGGTCCCGTGGCGGGGCCTCCTGTCCACTGGCGCCAGCGGAGGTGGAAGGCTCTTCCTCGGTTTGGCTACTGTCAGGGGCCCTTTGATGTGCCACTGCCTCCCTCATGGTCTTGCCCATGTCAGCCAGCACCCCTGCAATGGTGATCAGGATGGTGTAGATTTTTGTGAGGTCCTCCCTGATCCCCAGGTACTGCCCCTCCTGCAGCCACTGGGTCTCCTGTAACTTGGCCAGTACCGTGCCCATGGTCTCCTGGGAATGGTGGTATGCTCCCATGATGTTTGAGAGTGCCTCAGGAAGGGTCGGTTCCCTGGGCCTGTCCTCTCCTTGTCGCATAGCAGTCCTCCCAGCTTCCCTGTTGTCCTGTGCCTCAGTCCCCTGAACCATGTGCCCACTGCCACTGACCCCAGGTTCCTGATCATCCTGTGTTTGTGGGGTTGCCTGGGGTCCCTGTAGTGGTGGACACTCTGCTGATTGACGTGTCCTGGGAACAGAGGTATGGGCCCACTGGGTGAGTGGGGGGTGCTCTGTGGTGGTTTGGGACTGTCCAGAGGTCCCTGATGGGCCAGGTTGGTCATCGTGATCCAGTTGTGCGGAGCTGCTGTCATCACTGTGGGCCTCTTCTGGGGGGGTGCTGGATGTAGGTGGCACCTCCTCTCCTGTGATATTGGGTGGGGGTCCTGTTGGGATGCAAATGCATTGTTATTGTATCTGTGTGTGCCATCTTGTGCAATGGGTGTGTTTCCATGTATAATCGCGCTTTCCCTGTCGCATTGGCCTTGTGTGAGTGGTGATTATGTGGAATGGGTGAGTCTCTCTAGTGCGCATGCTGTGGTGATGGGTGTCCATGCAGGTCTATGATGAGTATGCATGCATTATTGTTGCATTCAGAGCTTGGTATTGGGATACGTGTGTTGTGATAGTGGTATATATGTGAGTTGGTGGAGTGATGGGAGTGAGGGAAAGGTAGGTAGGGTGGGGATATAATGGTAAATATTTGACTTACCAGAGTCCAGTCCTCCTGCTACTCCTGCGAGGCCCTCAGGATGCATGATCGGCAAGACTTGCTCCTCCCATGTTATTAGTTGTGGGGGAGGAGGTGGGGGTCCTCCGCCAGTCCTCTGTACAGCGATCTGGTGTCTTGAAACCACGGAACGTGCCTTCCCCCATAGGTCGTTCCACCTCATCCTGATGTCATCCCTGGTTCTTGGGTGCTGTCCCATGGCGTTGACCCTGTCGATGATTCTCCGCTGTAGCTCCATCATCCTAGCAATGGACGTCTGCTGCACCTGTCATCCGAATAGCTGTGGCTCTACCCGGATGATTTCCTCCACCATGACCTTTAGCTCCTCCTCTGAAAACCTGGGGTGTCTTTGGGGTGCCATGGATGTGGTATGAGTGATATGTGTGTGGATGTGCGAGGTGATGTGTGGGGTGATGTGTTGGGGTGTATACTATGATGTGCGTAGATGGTATATTGGTGATGGTGTTCTGTGCCTCTGATTGAGTGGGTGGCTCTTTGCTTGTCTCTCTGTGCTTGGTCTCTTGTTTTTATTGTAAGGGGTTGTGGGTAATGTGGTTGGGTATTTTATAGTGGTATGAGTGTGAGGGTGTGGTGTGTGTATGTGTGTCAGGTGTGTGTAATTTGAATTGTCCAATGTGGTGTGGTTTTGTAAGTGTGTGTGCATTTTGAGCGCGGCGGTGTGTACCGCCAATTGTTTACCGCGGTTGAAAGACTGCCGTGTTGATTCGGGGTTGTGATACTGTGGGCGTATTCCTGTTGGCGTAACGTTGTGGGTTTTGCTTTCTCCAGTTTATCACTGACCTCTGGTGTGGCAACTTGTGTGGGTGTCTGTACCTTGGCAGTATTCTCTGTGTGGGTCAGAATACCCATGGTGGATTACCGCCGCGGTCACGGTATCTTGGCAGCCATCGGCACGGCGGTAAGCAGCATTTACCGCCAGGGTTGAAATGAGGGCCTATGTCATATTTATACCTCTACACTGCTATGCATATGTGTAACCTGCTGTGTCATCCTTCCACCTACTGATCCACAGTCCATATACCCAGTTGGTAAGTAGTCCAGCTCTTTGGTCTCTGATCATTCCAATTCCACTGAATCTAGCTCTATGTGCAACATAGGGTCTGACAGATGATCAACAGGGCAAACTATTGCTGTGTTTTTAAATAGGTAGAAACTTCATGTGAGGGTGTCATCCCAATTAGGAATTTGGCTTGGCATACTCACTACACTCCCTCCGAGGTGTCAGGAGGTGTCCCCATTGTTATGTCTAAACTATACATTGGCAAATGGGATGTTTGACCAGAATGGACATCCTACATGATGGAAAGCATGATAGTAATGATACATTACCAGTACAGGACATATCATTGACATATGTGTTCAGAAAATTTGTCCCATATTCATGGTATTGAATAGGTAAGTAGCTAGCCTGCTGATCCCTTAGGCCATGTATTTTGTCCATGTTACATAGTGCAGGGCCATACCTATATAGGTGCAACATACACTGCTTTTTGCCTACATCATGTGTCAATTTGTACTTTGTGCCTTTTTATGTTGAGGGCTCTACTTTTCCATACTTACTTTTGCTAATCTGAGGTTGTGACACATTTTGTAATGGATCAGCTAATTTTAGCCTAACTTCATAATGAAGCAGGTGTCCTAGTTGACATTCACATGTTGGTGGAGTCGGAAATGTTGTCATTCAATTTGCTGGACTCTAGGTTTATGTATCAAACATGGTTACATTAGAAGTGGCTTATGTCAGTGTTACTTTAGTCTTAAGAGGTTAAGTTATACGTGTCTAGACAGTTGGTAGTGATATAGGTTTTATTATGTTGTTATGTAGGGGTTTCTACTTAGTATGAATAGTGGAATAGTATGTGGCCTTCAAGCACATGATTTTTGTCCATTGTATTGAAGGTGTTGGTATGCTCCCTGTGGTTCTCTGTGGGTGTATCATGTGTGCTATGTAGGCCCCTTTTGCTGGACATAACTTTGAGGTCTATGTGTCAATGAGTAAGATAAGTGGGTCCAGAAACTCTATCTAAAATATTTAAAGACTTTTTGATAGATGTTTTACTGACATGGTGTGTCATTTTATGAGCCTCACTATTTGGGTATGTCACATGTAGTGATTTTATCTGAGGTATTTGACATTGTGAAAGTCATGCACAGAATCATATGTTAGTTATGTGATTGCAAAGCAATATGCTGTGTTGTAGTTGAACTGAGATGAGTTTACTTTCATGAAACATGACTACTGGTGATGGACTGGGCAAGTGTGGATTAGGAGTAGGCATGATATTGTGATGTCAGTTAACAGCATTTGCTAAGGGTAATTTATTGATACACAATGATGATCTGTATAGGGAGAGACGTTTGATATTGCCAAAGCATCTTGTGCATTAATAGTTTTTGTTACAGCTGAATTGGTTGGATGGTGATGTAGTGATCAGATGGTTGGCATATCTTGTTGGTAAGACTGTTGTCACAAAGGATTGTTGGAAGTAGATGTGATGTTACTGTTGTGAAAGGTGTAATGTATGTGTATGTTAAGAGTGTGATGACCCTCTCTCTCTCTGTTTCTCTGTATCAGCATTGGCAGGTGAAGGAGATGGGGCACAGCTGAATGAGGAAGCTGCTGGCCACGGGCCCTAGAGTGCTGATACCACCGACACCAAGGGACCCATTGGCCCGGAGTCCACCACAGAGGATCCAGTTCATCATCTTTGGAATCCTCCTCCAGTGGACACACCCTGGCGGTGACGGACTGATCTGGGACTACCCCAGTACCATATCTGTCAGCCACTCCCATTTCTATCAATGCCCTTCCTGTAGCTCTCCACCCAGTTGGCCGTGCCCACTCACCCAAGAGGGTGGGCATCTCCTTTGCCACAGGCACCTCTGCCCCAGCCATGTCAGCCCTTCCACCTTCATTGAGGAGGCTATAGACCTTGTGAGGTCCATGTCTGTGGGTCAGACGACCATCGTGAATGCTATCCAGGGACTTGCAAATCAGATACAACAGAGTAATACATTCCTGGATGACATTCACCATGTACTGGCTGGTCTACAGAGATCATTTCAGGCTCTGGCCTCCACACTGACGGCAGCCAGTCATCCTTTGTCTCCAGCCCCCCCCCCTCCACCTTCCTCTTCCCAATCCCAAACCCATCTTCCCTGACCCAGCCATAGCACACAGACAGACAAGCATGCATCCACCTCAACATCCGAGGGTAGCTCAGATGAACATAAGCACCACAAAGCACACCACCGACATGCACACAAGCAATATACAGTTGCACACACAGCAACAGTCACAATCTGCCCTGACACCCCCACCACCCCACCATCACTCACAGCACACCTGACACACCTGTAGTTACCACACCAACATTCTCAGATCCAGCAACTACACCTATCCTACCCAGACAGCACCCCAGCAGACCCTCAGACATCCACCCCAGTCATCACACTCATAGGCACCATAAACACAGACATGCCTACATGCAGCACATCCACCATACCTGTGGTCACCACCCCAACAGTCACCTACCCACCACGGCATCCACCAACACCTCCACCCTCCTCCTCCCAAGACACATAAACTCTCTCATTCACCCACTCAACAGACACCCACCACCCACAAACATACCTCACACAAACATGCACCCAAGACATCCACACCAACACCCCAATCAACCACTCCCTCTCCCTCCACACCCAAACCCTTTTGCAATGGCCTTCCCCATATTTCTAAAAAAGCATTCTTTTTGGAGTTTGCCCTATTCTCTACTCCTCTCCCACACCATAATACCCCTAAATGGTCAGCGTCCCTCCAGAAGTCCAGCACTTTAACCTCCAAGACCTCCCCTGCCGCCTTGCAAGTACCGATGCCCCCCACTAAGAAGTCAACCCCTCCACTAAAAAGATAGCCCTCCCCTAAACCTAAAACCAAGCCCAACCCTCGCTCCCAAACCAAATCCCAAAGGCACCCCCTCCAAAACCTAAACCCAAACCCCCTGTCCCCCCACCAGATAACCCCTGAGGTGCTTGCTTGGCCCATAGATGACCCCACCTGTGGAGATTACATTGCAGTCAGGAGTCAAGTTTGTGGCACACGTGTGCACTGTGTGCATACAGACTATGTAAATAATGGACTGGCCTATGGTCTTTGTTTTTTACAACAATTTTTATACAAATAAATACTTAAACCAACATGTTGTTGTTTTTCTGCTTACATCCTTGTCATGCATTTTTTTTCCCTAGTATGGAGTTGTTTCTGGCTGACATTAGTTGTGTGTCTGTATGTGTGTGTTCTGCTTAGGCTACGTGTCTTGTTTAAGCAGTATGTGAGGTTGTGTGTAGTGCTTTTGACTGAAAGTGGTAGGGTGCGTCCTGTGTGATGGACATTTGTGTGTGCAAATGTTTTAGTTGTGTTGGTATTGTGTGTTGATTGTTTTGAGATGTGTTTACCAATATAAACCAATTTGGTGAGGGTGCTGGACACTAAAGGAGTTACATTTACTATTTCCACTACAATATAAATCAATTTGGAGAAAATGATGGACACTAAAGGGATAGAATTTAGTATTCTCCCTCAAATATGAATCAATTTAGGGAAGGTGTTGGACACTAAAGTGGTAATATTTACTATTTTCAATATATTACAAATTGTTGTAGGCAAGGTGCTGAATACTAAAAATGTTAAATATAAAAGCAAGATTCCATACTCCGTATTCACACATAATTGATGATCTATAAAATAAAATAAAAATTATCTAAAAGTACAACCCAAACTAAAAACCTATATGTTTATGCTCAACTTTGAACAAGTAAAAATCATAATTCAAAATTTCAAAATCATAAAAGTAAAAAACTATATTAAACTAAATTTCAAATTAAATATTAAAAATATATTTTACATTAAAGAATATATTTTAGAAAATATATTCCAAACAACACAAAATATTCCAATAATAAACAAATTAAAGATTTAATTATTAAAATGTTGTCAAATATGGGGGAGGAGTGAATGAACACCTTAGCAGCAGGACGTGGATCCTTAAGCTCCTGGCAGGCGATCCCCCATCTGCCCACATCCCTACATTGTACGATTTTCAGTAGCTTGGGGACCCCAAAAGTTAGCCCCTATAAGCCCTCACCCCCAGATGGTAGAGGGTGGGCTGTTTAAACCACTGCTACCCTGATTCAGGCCGACATCCCCCAAGACAGTGAAAGGTCACGTGAACTGCAGTGTTCAAGATGGAAGCTGAGCATGACTGCAGGATAGCGGAGTCCTGTTGAAGACACAACTGTGAGCTAGTAGAGCTGGAACTGACATGGGGCCTGATGCCTGTGGTGGCCCTCTGGGGAGGAAATCGCACCAGAGGCAAAGCGGACAATGGGAGCAGCTGAAGAACCACAGAGGTAGGAGGGACAGCCTGAGGCCCGTACCCGACAACCCAATCAGGGAGCTGCAGCATGGTAAAGACCTGAAACTCTGGATTGAATCCGGGCACAGGCAGAGGTTTTGAGACAGGCCCTGATGCCTGC
Organism: Pleurodeles waltl; assembly: GCF_031143425.1. NCBI lineage: Eukaryota > Metazoa > Chordata > Amphibia > Caudata > Salamandridae > Pleurodeles > Pleurodeles waltl. The sequence continues at coordinate 1,222,884,678 of NC_090447.1, forward strand.
AGAGCAGCACTGTTAGCAGGGCAGAGTAGTGACAGGCAACCCTGGGGCTACAACAGGCACCATTGGGTGGCAGTTTCACATGAAGTCTAGCAAAGGTGAGGAGACCGAAGTGGCAGCTGCAAATGGGCCTGGGAACATCACTTGCAACAGTATATTGCATGAGAAGCTGAAGCACACCGAACAGCCCTGAGCCTGCAAAGAGACTAACTGGGTCCCCGCAGCCCCCCTTGGCTGTACGAATAGAGAGAATGCCTCAGCAGAGGGCACTTGCGATGTCCGACATACGAGGTACCTGGGTTTTTGTCCCAGAGCAGGGTTGCACGGAGTGGTCATGCAGGGCTGCCCTAAACTTTACTATTAATTTCCATTTCAATTTTGGATTTCAAGAGAACTTAAAATCTAATGACACTACCTGCCCGCTGGCAAAAGACATGAACAGGGCCTGGGGGAAGATCCCACAGCTAACGGTGCTCTAATCCCTCTGAGGGTTCTGCAGTGCACATGGATGAGCAGAGCAGGACTGTCTCCGCCACTTGTACACATTATAGTACTTGCTGAGGGATTCACCAAGCCACATACAACAACCACTAATTATCAGCAAGGGGACCTAGAGCATTCCTGGAAGCTGAGTGCTCACAACACTGAGATAGTGCCACTTCTCTTGCTACCTTGCTGCAAATCACTTTTCCACGGGTACAAAAATAGGAAAAGCTACTAAGAAAAGAGAGTTAGACACTGGTGCCCCAGCCCATAGACGCACTACTATTGTGTGAGTTAGGAGAGAGGAACCAATACCCACGTCTGGGCCCCAAATGGACCACATGCTCTAAGACATTCTGCAGGCCATTACTGCATCCATTGAGGCATTGAAAATTAAAATAGACACTCTAGGGACTGACCTCAGCCTCCTGAGAGATGACCTTCGATGTCTTGCAGAGAGGGTCTCAGCAACGGAGAGATTAGTGGAAAATGTCCCTTCCAACATGCCAGGGATTCATGACTGTGTTATGGAACTGGAGAACAAGGTACAGACATTGGAAAGCAAGGCAGAAGACAGCGAAAATAGATCTCGCAAGAACAATATCTGGGTCTTTGGTATCCTGGAGTCTACAGAAGGTAATAACATGATGGATTTTCGGGAGCGTTAGTTGAAAGAGGAAGTGACACTGACAGTTCGTTCATAGTGTGAAGAAGTTAGGAACTCAGATACATTGCTCTAAGGAGTCCAATGCTTCTTTGCTGCATGTTACCCAACAAACAGTCAAGGAACTAATCTAGCAAAACCACTGCACTGTGCACCTTCCAATATTGATGTGACCTGTAGGCTGGAGATCATATCTGTGGAAAATGTCTTAATTGCATGGGGCCCGGGTTACAAACTATAGGATATTTTACATTTGTGCTAGACAGGTGGGGTGGGGGATGTGCTGGATTGGGGCTGGACCCCACCCTCTGGTTGGTCAGTTTGAGTTTTGTGGGTACCCCCATAATTGCTTGTTGCTTGGATAGGCGTTTGGATGAGTGGAGTTGGGCTGCTTGTCCTGGGGATGGGGAGTTGGATTGTTTGTTATCTAGTTTATAGAGGGGAATGTTTATGCTATGTCTTATCCATTAGCACTGGATCTGGGTGGGCCTTTGCATTGGGAGCCCCACTGTTCGCTGTACTTGGAGGTATAAGTTTACCATGACCCAGTAGATCTGCTGGAGGGTAATGTGGGGAAGGTTATCTGAGGGTTCTGGGGTAGCACTGATTTATGGAGGGCACTCCTGCTCTCAGTGGTGGGCCACCAAGCCCTACTAGAGATGGTAGCTTTGCTGTGTCTGCTGTACTTCTTTGTAACATTGCCATTCTGAATCCCACGGTTGTAGCTCAAGGAATTACATGCAATCACTGTGGGGTTGCTGTTGGGCTCAGTTCACAGGAGAGTGGCATTGTCTACACTTCGGAGACCAGTGACAGAGGGAGGACTAGCTCTTCCAGACTTCAAATCATACTTCCTAGTGGGTCAACTGCAGTGGTTACCCCAATGGATAGTGTGCCGGTTGTTGCCTGATAGAGGACTGCACCCCTGCACCCCTGACATATGTAGATTAGCCAGAGCACTTCTCCCACTGCACTGCCCATCCACATTGGACAATATGGAATTTATAGTTATGCGTCGTTGATGCAAGCAATGTCTAGCAGAACCAAGACGAAGACACCCTAATCCCCTGATGTCCAATTTTTATTGGAACTGCGGCACAATGGTGCATTGATGGGGATTTTTGACTGGATCGGGGCAGGATCAACAATGGTGGGTGCCCTATATGAAGCAGAGACTCTTTTGCCTTTCAAAGACTTTTAGGAACATTATGATCTAACCCCAGGGCAGTTCCTCCTAAATAGGGCAACAACAAAAGTGATCCGTACACATTGGAAACAGCATAAAAAAACTGCCCCGCTCCGGCATCTGCCAGTGTTTGACCACCACCTCAGGAGTGTTTAAGGCAGTTACTTGTTTTTACACACAGCAGTAGTAGGAACCGATGATGCCCTGATGACTCAAGTTGGGAGGAGGATCTGGGAACACCAATCATAAAGATTGGGAACATATCTTAGAATGCATACCCAAAGTGTCTTGAAATACCTGATTTAAACTCAATTTTTACATACTACATAGGGCATATTTCACTCCTGGAAAGATCAACCATTACTTTGGACAAGAGGACGCCAAATGCCCGTGGTGCGGCGAGCTACGTGCTGAATTCATACACATGTTTTGGAGCTGTGAGTCCCTACTTGAATACTAGGAGGGTATTACGAGAGTGCTTATATCAGTCATTGAGCAAGAGGTTCCATAGTACACTGGGACATCGCCTGTTTGTTGGTTCCCTCACACTGCTAAAATGGAAATTATGAGTCAGATCCAAGATCTAGCGTTTGTCATAGTCACAAGTGAAATCACTCAACACTAGAATGATCCCTGAGGTCCGAAACTTGAGCGATGTAGACAGGAATAGCTGAAATAGGTGGGATATGAGAGTTTGGTCAAACTGCAGGAATCTAGGAAGGGACAGGGATAGCAGGATGGGTCAACAGCATGGGAGGCCTTAGTGACAGTCCTTTATCAACAGGACTACCACACACCAGAAGATGAGCAACCTTCCCCATAAATAGCTAATATTTCCCATGAGGGGATCCAGGAGGATGCACAACATAACTGATCAGATGGCCATGGCGGACCCCTCTTGGCTCCCTTATTTAATACTAAACCCTACTTGGGACACTTTCTCCCTCATAATATGACTGTGGACATTCAGGGTGCTGGGCTAGCAAAGGAATAAGGTTGGGGGAAGGGGCGAAAGAAGTTCCTAGGGTGTGTTAGAATTCTATTAGCTGTTTTCCTATGTGGGTGAGGCATGGAGCGCGAGTGTGAGGGAGAGGATTCCTACAGAATTTTCTTATATGAGAAATGCTACAGCATCAGCCTAAATTCACTGATATCCTAAGTACTGATGTCTTGTTATATTCATATCTATCTAACTGCTTGTTAATCAGAAGGCATGTTCCTCGTTCAACTGTAGATAGTGCATATATTAAAATCAATAAAAGTTGTTTAAAAAATGTTTTATTTAATAAATGTTTCATAAATAAACGTGTCATATATAAATATACTACAAAATATAAATGTATACATCATAAATAATATATTTTTATTCTGTTTTTATAATTTAATTAGACAACATTTCAGAAATAAATGTAAATATAAGTTTATTCACAAGATTTAATTTATAATGACATTATAATTTTCAACATTTAAAAAATCCTCAAAAGTATATTAAGATGATTACGATGCCAAACTTTAAAAAATATTAAATAAAGCATTGTTTATACAAATAAATGTACAAATATATTACAATAAGAAATTGTTTTTGATATTTTTTAAATGTTACCAAATGTTCTATAATTCAAATAATTATTTTATTATTTGCATTCCTTTATATTTAATATAATTTATATGTGCATTCAAAATACTTATGAACTATTGTTTAAAAAAAGTATTACTTTAACAAATACTTGTGTAAATTTTACAAGATCAATTTGCATACCATTAAAATAATTGACCGTACATTCAAACTAAAATATTAGCCCTTTAAATATCTCCTTATTCTCATCCCTTAGAAACCCAACATTTTGCTACTAAAAAAAATATATATGCATTATCTTTACACATTAATACAACTAAAAATTTGAAAACCTTTACAAATAATAACTTCTCTTACTAAACACACAAAACATGTTAAACATATAAAATGAAATAATCTGCAATGAAATGCATACAAAATCAAACTTAAAAACAACTATTAAAATAATATTCTTACCACTGCTTTCCTGTCAATGATGTTTATGACATCTCGATATTTTTGACATGATATTTTGGTATCACAATATTTTTTATTCAATATTCTGTACAAACACCTGATTAGATGGAGAGGGGTATAGATGGTTCTTTGATTGTATTGTTTTACTTTGATTACACTGTTTTACTGATTATACTGATACAAAGTTGTCTTGCGGTAGAGAATTGTTAATGAACATCCGCACCAGCCTTGTTTATTTTTGTGATGTGAACATTGGGCTGACCTTCTGTACATTTACGTCTAATTAGAAATTATGGAAATACTTGCTCACATATTCATGAGGTTCCACCAGGAATTGCTAAAAACTGCATGAACTACGAGAAAAATAATATTTAGTTGTAAAACTGAGGGAGAGCATGTTTGTCTGTAATATACAATTAAAATGGAAAGGAATCATGGAGGTTTGGCTCATATGGTATTGAAGGGTTTTAAATGAAAGGTCAGGTTGTTTATACCAAAGATGCAAATTTAACAGTAAATGCTATTGTCTATTGAAGGCCAGAACTACAAGAAAGTTAGAAACACAGAGTATCAAATTATGACTTGCATTCCAAAATGAATATAATAGGTGTGCCTGCTCATTGCATTATGTGGTCCTTTTAATGCAACCAAATCTAATGGTTGGCCTAAGGCTAAAAAACATGAGTTTTTGTGCTAAGCGCTGAGAATTTGCAATCATATTTGCAATCATCATCAATATGATCTAAGATTCAACAGTGGTCTGCTTTCTTTCTCAAAAGCATTAAAATATAGATCTATTTCAATTGAAACTTAAAATACTCCATTGAACTCACCCCCATTCCAGCCTAGTATTTTCTTTTATAGCTGCAATTATTTAGTGAATAGTTACATTGTGTTTTTGATTAGGTCTGCACTATACAAGTATTTTGCATATATAAATGAAACATTAATACAGCTCTGTGCTCAGTCAAGATAGTGGACATCTTTCCTGATGCCACATTCTTCTCTCTGTGCATTGTTTCTTCAACTCTTGCTATATTGGTTCTTCCTTTCAAGGAGGACAATAGAATGGATCCGGCTAATAATTAACAGTGGGTCAATGATGAGGGCAATAGCAGGTGCTTTTGTTGAAACCTTACTTGACCAATTGAAATCATGGGTAAATAAATTATAACAAACTTAATCCATTTAGAGATGTAAAAAATGCAGCACCAAAACTTCTTGAGGTATGAGATCTTGGACCTCAATTCTACATATTCATCAAATTCTCAACAGCTTCTGATAAAGTAGATATTTCACTGTGGTGAACTAAATCACAATCAGGAGTGCCTCATCTATTAGTGGTGTTTAAAAAAAGGGTTGCGTCAACCACTGTAGAAGAGTGTGATAACTGGTCTGGCTATTTAACCCATATTAAAAAGTATAGGTGTTAAGTAGAGGTAAGTACTCACTCCTTTATCATGTAATGTATGCAAAAAGGATTTTGTCAAAGAAAATAATTGCTTTAATTAAAATTTTCATAAGATGAGCAGTAAAGACATGACAGATGTTATATTTCACCTGGTGCATTGTCTTCCATGAATAGACTACTATTGGTCGATAAAGAGAATTAGCTGCCCAACATATGTAGTTCTTGTCAGGAAAGCATTCCTCAGGAGCAGTACCCTCCAATGTCCACCTTCTGACAGCACCGACTCTGTGACTATGTGAGTTACCAGAGAGTTGGTGTGTCCGGGTGAAGGGAAGGGTTTTTGGGGAGGGCACTGCGGAGAGGGCGACCTAAAAGAGTAATAATAAATGAGTACTTTAACTGGAAGCAGCTTTTATCACCAAAACACTTAGCATAGCTATTTCTTACTTGCAGAGAACTGAAACAGAGGGGCATATTTATACTCCGTTTGCGCCGAATTTGCGTCGTTTTTTTCGACGCAAATTCGACGCAAAACCAACTCCATATTTATACTTTGGCGTTAGACGCGTCTAGCGCCAAAGTTCCTGGAATTAGCGTCATTTTTTTGCGTGAACACCTTCCTTGCGTTAATGATATGCAAGGTAGGCGTTCCCGTCTTAAAAAATGACTCCGATGCTATTGCGTCGGATTTATACTCCCGGGCAAAAATGACGCCCGGGAGTGGGCGGGTCTAAAAAACCCGCATTTGCGCCGGATTTTAGCGCCTGGGTCAGGGCAGGCGTTAAGGGACCTGTGGGCTCAGAATGAGCCCAGAGGTGCCCTCCCCTGCCCCCAGGGACACCCCCTGCCGCCCTTGCCCACCCCAGGAGGACACCCAAGGATGGAGGGACCCACCCCATGGACATTAAGGTAAGTCCAGGTAGGTATTTTTTTTTTTGTGGCATAGGGGGGCCTGATTTGTGCCCCCCTACATGCCACTATGCCCAATGACCATGCCCAGGGGACAGAAGTCCCCTGGGCATGGCCATTGGGCAAGGGGGCATGACTCCTGTCTTTGCTAAGACAGGAGTCATTTCAATGGGGGATGGGCATCGTAAAAAAATGGCGCAAATCGGGTTAAGACGATTTTTTTGCCTCAGCCTGACTTGCCCCATTTTTGGACGCCCAAACGCCATTTTTCCCTACGCCGGCGCTGCCTGGTGTACGTGGTTTTTTTTCACGCACACCAGGCAGCGCCGGTTGGCTAACGCCGGCTAACGCCATTCAATAAATACGGCGCCCGCATGGCGCTTCAGAATGGCGTTAGCCGGCGCTAATTTTTTTGGCGCAAAACTGCGTTAGCGCAGTTTTGCGTCAAAAAGTATAAATATGGGCCAGAGTGTTTAAGTCTTTAGCAACACTCACGCATTTGTGCTGATGCCTAACTTACAGGATCGTATGTTCGTACCATATGTGTACAAATTTCACTTTTGGCATCAATGCAACCTAAAGTCTTTCTCGGTGTCCACAAATCAGACCAGAATAGAACTGCTTTGTTCTATCGGATACTTGTTCAATAATTAACTAGCACTTTTATCATACATGTTGCTTATTCCAATCTGTTGCTTAAATCAGCGTTTGTCCTATTTAACATCAGTGACTTCAGTCTCTAAGCTTTTTCCCAAACACGCTGCTTTCTTTATATGGAGAGGAAATTCTTGCTAACACTAAGGTCAAAGTTCAATGCTGGTTATTGTTAACCTTTTCAAATAGCGCTCCTAATATCCTTAAAAGTGTTCAAACTGTCATTGGCAATGCGCATCTGCGACTGTTTCAATTGGTCCTTTGAGAGCTATGTACAGAAGTATGTTTATAGGGAGCACATCTTTCAGACACATATTTCATGCACAGTGTATGCTCATTCTAAAGCATAGAGTCCCTACTACATGGATATGGTAGATAAGTCCTCAGTTAAAAACATAGTTTATATAAGTAGTTTGTGCACTACGTGGATACTGGTAGGAAGAAGTTGAGGACAGGGCTGACGAATCTTGACACTTCTATACGAACAGCTTACATGATTAAACTCAAGTAATAGCCTTTGGACAAAACATTTTTGTAGTGACTTTATTTAATCTTACGATTCTAGAAAGAAACAGGGCTCTTATCCAAAATGCCATGGCACGTTACAGATTAGCTACATAAAACGAAGCTAGACTCTTGAGTAAAGCATTACGTAGAAAAAAGTTAACTGTAGCTCACAAACAGAAAACGTTTTAAAACAAACGTTAATTGTGATAACGTGCCACTGCTGTTGCTTTTAAATTCTACCTTTGAACCTCTAAACACAGCTGCTGCTGTGTTCATTGTGTGTGAACAATCTTATTAAAGAAATGTTTCAAGAAAATAAAACAATGAAACACATTTTGAAGTGTAGAAAAGGGAATGGAGTACAACTTATATATCTACGCAAATATATTGCAGATGTTCGGCATTACCACAAGTATGTTACCTGGACACTGTCAATTAAGGTAAGAAAAAGGAGGTAACAGTTAGTAGCAGAGATCATTTTTCAAATGAAATGTTTTTGTGGGGTGTGAAGAAACTTCAAAATGAAGGAGCAACTCTTAGTAAAGAATGTCATAGCTGCAGCATGTGAACTGAACCAGTTGTCATCCAGATAGCCACATAAATATTGAAGTTAGACTAGCGTTGCAATTGCTTGTTTAAAGATTAGTATGGACATTTTAATATAGATTTTCACCTTCAGTTGTAGCCAATATAGGTCTTTACCACAAGGGGAATGTCGTCAAATTTATTGAAAACAGATGTTAGACCTGTTATCCTTGGCATTGTATTCCCCCAAACATTTGGCCTTTATTACCCGTTTTCTGAATTTGTTTTTGTTGGCATTAGGACTACATACACTTTACTACTTCTAACAAGTACTGAAGTGCTTGTGCTCACTCTCTAATACAAGGTAAAATTGGCCCATACATGATTGGCATATTTAATTCACTTCTACGTCCCTAGTGTATGGTGCTACATGTACCCGGGACCTCTGAATTAAATGATGCTAGTGGGCCTGCTGCTCTCCTGGTGCCACGTACTAAAGTAGCACTTTAAAACGTGGCTCACATGTGCCACTGAAGCCTTTAGTGCAGTTATAAGCTGCCATTTTGACCTGGCAAAATAAACCTTTTCCTGGGCCAAAACCTTCATTTTCATTACATATGTCACCCCTGTAGTAAGCTTTAAAAGCCCATAAGGCAGGGTGCATTGTATTTAAAAAGGACATGTGAGTCTATGGCACTAGGTGTGAGCAGGATGGGCCATTCTGCCAGGATGTCTAGGGGCAGAGCTGTATCCTGCACCACTTGCTCTTCAAAGAGATTGCCTCTAGCACACACAAAGAGCCCAACACCAGCCCTTTGTTACCTCTGACGTTTTGGGGGCATAGACAGGGGAAGGGAAGAACTTTCCAGAACCACGTGTAGTGGTAGGCCAGAGTGCCACCCCAATCACACAGGTTGGCACCATATATAAATATTGGACCCTCAGACCAACTCGTCAGAACACTCTTGGACCTGTGGACATTACTGCAGAAGGACTGCCCTATTGCTTGAAGACTGCTTTGCTGTCTGAGATGGATCTGTTTGCCTTCGTCCCAGGCTAGCAGGAGTGACTTCAAGGGACAGTTAGCTGACCTCCTGTTTGAGCGTCTGGGATATAACAAGCTCCACAGGCCTATCTGCAACTGCCCTGTTGAACTGCTGAAAATGAACCTGCAGCTGGGCCTTCCCGAGCCCTGTTGGCCTCTGCTGGAGTGAATTCCTGATTCCCCAAGAAGTGACCCCAAGGTCTTTGACTGTTGGCAGGCATCAGTCTCAGCTCCTCCCAAGATGAAAAGGTTAAATCCTGATATTTGGACTCTTTAAGACCACTTTGACCACTAACGTGAAGCTCCAGTGAAGACCTACTCTTTGCACTACGGCGACCATCAGCAATGACTGGCAACGTGAGATCTGCACTTAGCTCTACACCAATGACAGCCCGCAGTGGCTGCCAATGTGAAGCTCCAACAATGACCGTCCATAATGCCCGGCCATCTCTTCACACTACAGTGTTAATAGCCCGCATCACCCAGCCTATTCTTCACACTGCAGCGCCAACCATCCACAAAGCTCTTCATGCTCCTCCTGGCCTCCTTCAATGTGAATGGAAGTCTTTGCACCAGACTTTAAGAAGGTAACTTTTTCCGCTGGAAAGACCTTGTCCCTGTATCCAACCTACACTTCATAGCAGTCAGCCTGAACTTGTGACTTTCCCCGGTCTAGCTCAACTTGATGGTTGTCAGTGGCGCTTTCAGCTTTTAGATGTTAATTTAATTAATTACTATGAAATTGAATACCGGTTCTACTGATTGAATTTGTAAAGTTCTTGTATAATTTTCTTCGTTAAAATTCACTCTATTTATTTGAAATGGTTTTGTAATTTTCTTGTGTTGTTATTTCACTTTATTTCTGTTTGTGTGCTGCATAAATGTTTTCCATTTTTCTTCTAAGTTAAGCCTGGCTGCGTTGTGCCAAGCTACCAGGGGTTTAAGCAGAGGTTAGTGACTTTTGTGGATCACTGAGAAGGATTGTGGTTGTTGCCTGAGCACTCAACCAATAACCCAATTTCTTATAATGTGCTTTCAAGTGAACAACAATCTTCTGTGGGGCAATTGAATAACTAAGATAAGTAAAATGGTTTACTTAGGGTTTAAGTAATTTTGAAAATTAATAGAGCCTCTAGGGACAGTTTTGTGGTGTGGCCAATGTGAAAGTTTAAGTTAACAATGGTGTGCAGCCAAAATGACCGGAATTTAATTTGTTGAGTAAGTAATGGTAATAAATCATCAATTTGAAATTCAGATGAATTATAGGTGGAAAAAGGATAAAGTCATATGAGCACAAATCCAGTCTTCTCCAGTTTATATTTCAGGATATTGAGGATATCGAGTTCAGAAGGTTCAGTAAGCAGGGCTTTGGTGAGAGGATGTCAATGATACCATTGATAGATGTTACAGGTGACTGTGCTATTAAAACAGTGCTTGCTCAAAGATTGAGCCCTCAGGAACAACAAAAGACACTAATTTGGGATTAGATCAGAAGTTGCCCATCCTAGCCTGCTTCTTATGGTTTTCAAAGCATGTGGGCAACCATTTTGAAATGGTGCGATTGACACCCATACAAATTTCAATTTCAAGAACCTTTAAGAGCCATATGTGGTCAATAGAGTTTCAACCCAAAGTAGCTGAGAGACAAACAACGGTCATCTTTATCAAATACTCCAATGTTGAAGATTCAATTCCTGAAGAGGGCATACTGTGTCAAAGTGTCACAATTACTGGCTTACTCACCAGACACACGTGGAGGAAGTAATGATCTCCCATAGAGAAGAGCCATACTAATAAGATTTGCAATTCTTTTGGGAATATTATGCATAGAGATATGGCTGTGATGCATCTGTGCTATGTGACAGAGCTGCAGCATTAAATTAATGTATAGATGTGTTTACATAATAGCTAACAAGTGGTTGATGCTTCAACTATGGCTAGAAGATGCAGAAGATGTTGGTTGAAAGGAGTTGAAGGAGCCACATAGTTTGATGGGTGAACCATAGTTGCTGTCAATCAATGCATTGATGAATATAGGTTTATCCAACACTCCTTTTTTACATCCAGCAGTGAAAAATCACTGAGGAAATAAAGACAATTTAAAACTGGTTGAATTGTTGGCCGGGTAAACATAGATACTATTGCTACTTTAGGCCCCACTTGTTAGTTGTTAGTTTGGTACTTTTATCAGGTACATGCATTTAATGATTCCATATAGCATCTCCACACCTTAGTTCATCTATTCAGAGTTATCCCCCACAGCACAGCAAATAACCATGTGGACATAGGGGTGCCCAGGCACATCCCAGAAAGTATTCTCGTTTCTATGTGAATTAATGCTCCCATACACCAAATGCTCAAAGCAGGCAGTACAGTGGAGCAGGTGGGCCAGTGCAGTATAAAGAATCAGGGGATAGTAGTGGGGAGGGTAGCACTGGGAAGAAATAGCTGTGGCCTGCCATGAGGGAACTTTATATACCTCCATGCTGTAGGAGGGGTCGGCAGAGCACCACTTGCAGCCCAAGCCTAAAGCAGTTTTACCTGCCAAAATTTCTGGTTGGTGAGACTGAGTCCAGTGCTCCCACACCTGGGAAATCCTAATATGGGAATAACAGACCCTTTATAATCGGGCAGAACAACAGCCCTCCCACCACTTGTAATAAGGGGTTTAATAGGTTGAAAGAGTAAATATATCTTATTAAAACCCAATCATAATCTAAATCCTTATTGATGTTTCCTCTCAGATTCAGTCCATGTATTGCAGGATTTCTGTTACCTAAGATAAAGGGGCACCCTATATCCCACAATACAAGGATAATACAATCAGAACAATAGAGTGTTCTGCCAGAAAAAAAAAAACCATCAAGTGGAAGTAATAATATGGTTACTGGACACACAAAACCGAATCATTAAGTATGACAAAGACAAAGGATCAACTAAATGTTAATAAATACACGGTTTGGGTATTCACAGAAAAAATATTTAAACCCAGCATGTATTCCATACAAATGAAAACTGGTCCGTTATGAAAGTGGTGCTCCAAGTGACGGTGCAGTGCAAAGTGAGATTCAGTGTGACTGATTCTGGTCTGGGTGCCTTACTCAGGTTTGGTATGAATGTCTCGCACTGTCACTGAATTTTTGTAGGCATGTTTCAAGAATTAGCGCAAATTTGTGCTTACACAACATGCGTTTGTCATGTGTTGTGTGCATGTTTTTAAGTCTGTGCAGCATTAGTGCCCTCTGGGTCGTCCTTTCCTACCACTACATTCCCCCAATACTATAATTGGTGCATGGAGTACCCGGGCTTTAAAACCTACAGTGAAATATATTTTTCATTGCAAACTAGAAGGTTGAAGCTGGGTTGACATTCGGCCCACTGCAACACTGTGAGTCAAACAAATGTTTTCAATTGTTTGCTATATATACATATTCTTTCTGTCTTTCTTTCTCCAAATCTCAGTTTGGGAGATACTGGGCTTTGTGCCAGGGTTCACAGTCCAGTTCATAAATGTAAGCTAGCTCTCCCTAAGCTGTTGGATATACAAGGAACTTTGCAGTGCTTTTGAAAAAGTGCTGTACTTCAACAAAAGCGGTCCCCCAGTAACAAAAGCACCCATCCTTCCAGTCTATTGGGGAAATAGCTGATGCCCGGTACGGCCTGTCCAGCCTTGATCATGTGTAACAGCAGAACCAGCCAACAATACAATTAATAGCAGTCAATACAATACAATTAATAAATAAAACACTTCAAGGTCCTTACCAGGCTTAATCAGATACAAATTCAAATTGTTAAAAAATCATCATTGAAAGGGGTAAAAATAGATGGCTATGATTCCATGATTCCAACTGCGCAGCATGAATCCCTAGGAGTGCATCTTTTAGGATTCAAATGGAATTTGTACCTCTGACTTTCAGTGTATAATGTATGATGGCATCAAATATATGCATGTATGATTTGAATTTATATGCTCAGATGCTCATATGTGATTGCAACTCTGGTGCAAAGCACAGAAAAGTCAAAGCATGAAGTGGTCTAAAGAAAAAGCAGTCAGCTTCTACTGGAATAGGTAAGCTAACTAACCTGAATAAAGCTAGACTTCCTGAATGAGTACATTTGCACCACATTTTTGCATAACTAACCATTCTGCAGTAGGATAGGCCACCTTATACCTGTTATTCTGACATATACAGAAAGAGTTAATAATGTTGTTACACATCTCTCTAAAAAATACGTGCCTAACTATGAATTCGGTGGAAGGGATGAGCTTTTGATGTGGAGGCTGGGACCATACTGGCTACATCCCCACAGGGCTCATTACAACTTTCCCACTGGACTGACGGGCGGAAACCAAGGTTTGTGCCCGACAGCCCAGTGGGAAAGTGGCAGCAGCATTGTCGCCAGCTCGTAATTGAAGGGGGAACCAGCACCCATGCATTGCTCAGTGTCTGCACAGCAGACAATGAGCATTGCAAGAGTGCCAAGCAGGGGAACCTCTTCACTGCCCATGCCTATTGCATGGGCAGTGCAGGGGCCCTTCTGTGGCACGCCGGACCTGTTCTGTGACAGCATTTTCATAGCAGCGAAACTGTCAAGAAAAGGCTGCTGGAGAACCAGGTAGTAATCAGCAGGGTGATGCTGACTTCTACGCCACCCTGGCTGATTCTGACCTCTCCACCATCAGCCATCCCAGCATATACAGCGGTAGGTTGGTAGGGCTTTCTGCCAACCTCATAATGTGGTGGTGGGACTGCCACAACCACAGCGGTCCGACAGCCACAATTTGTAATCAGGCCACAAGTGCCCTTACAGAGGCACAGATCTTCATGAAAAAGAACTGCATTGAGAGGACAAAAGCACATTATTTTTACAAAGCACACCAAGCTGAGTCCTGTTTTTCAGTCCTCAATGCCTCCTAGAAGTTAACAATTCAGAGATTCTCAATGAAATAATCAGCATCAAACATAGAAGAAATTTTACTATAGAGGCATTCTAGCTAAGTTTGCCAAAATGTTGATGTTCATTATTTAAAACATTGCTGACGAACACATTTACTTTCATGCCCATTCACTTGATTTTCCACAGGCTTTCAAGTACAGCAGCAGGAATCATTATGAATTATGCTTTATTGAACTTGGACAGAAGCAAAGTTAATGATGGAGGTATGAGTCAGTGTTTTCTATTTCAAAGCATTAAAATGCATAGTGTAATGTCTGAATTCATACAAATATGTTCCACAAGGAGTTCTGAGTCACCTTTACTGGACCCGAGTGAAGATACATTATCTAAAGCTCATAGGCAATGATTGAAACATACAAAATGTGTGAATTATGTCTTCAAAAATTAGGTAACTACCAGTGGCGGCTACTGTCAGGAAGGCTTGGTGGGGCAGTGCGCGGAGCAGGAGGGGGCATGATAAAAAAAATAAAAAGACTTACCTGCCGCTGCCCACCCTCTGTGTTCCTCTGCTCCCACCACCTCGGTTCTTCTCTGCCTGCTTCCCTCCTCACCCAATGCCACTCTGCTCTCATGCTATTGTCTAGCATGAGAGAAGTGCCAGGATTGGCCTGAGTGGGCTAAAATGCCTGATTTGCAGGGCTTGAACATAACATTTTGGCATTTTTGTCCCCCATGTAACTTACCCTACATATGTGTTGTTTCCTGGTAGTCTGCGCTGTCCTGTCCTATGATACCAGTGATGATTTCCTCCAGCATGAGGCCACAAACATCTCCTCCATCTCGTCCAGGTATTCTTGTGGTGCTGGACTCCCACCTCCGGTCTGCAGTGATGCCTTCCTGTTCCTTACCATTTTCTCCATTGTCCTCTGCTTGCAGTCATGCCAGCATTTCTTGCACTCAGTGGCAGTTCTCCTGACCTCTGCACACTGTTAGTCTTGTCCACAATTTGCTGCAAAATTGCCTCTCTCCTTACAGTTTAGAGGTGATGAAGAGTCGATGCTGGTGCTCCGTCACCTCTCTCACCAATATTTCATGCTCCTTTGCGCTGAAGCGACACTTCCTCTTTTTCTTGTCTCTCCCCTGGGTCTTGTCTGTGTCCTCCTGGCTGGTTCCTGGTTGTCTGGGGTCTCCCTGGGGTCTCTCCTGGCTTTATGGATCCTTTGCACTGTTTGCTGCGTTTGTGTCACTTTTTGACGCTATTGCGTGCAAAAATGGTACATTTCTGTTTTGTGATGTGTTTACATGTCGTAAACTGGATTAGAGTAATTTTCCCTGCATTAACGTAATTTTGCCTTACAAAAAGGCGCAATGGTTTGCATCAGGAAAAATGACTCTAACCTATTCTTAGCGCCACCCAGCATCATAGTACAGTATAAATATGATGCACGGGTGGTGTTAGGAATTGACTCTAGACAGCGCTTAAGTTTTTGACATAAAACTGCGTTAGCGCAGTTTTGCATTAGAAAGTATAAATCTGACCCTCAATGTGCTAAAATGCGTCTCCTGGTTTCTCATAAGTTAAATTTAAAACTGTTACCTAGTGACTTTAAAAGTCAATGGATGTTGGCAATCTATTTTCTTAAAACAACTTAGAAGTGGGGTTGATTTTCATTTGAAAATCGAAATGTTGCATCTTCTACTCAGCCAGCAATTTAAACTTTATTGGTTGATTGTGCTTTTCAGTGGCCTTTAATGTATGCACCAGAAGAAAAGAATATCCCAGTAAATAACAGATTAGTATCACTGTTATGATACTTAAAAACTTAGTAAGGATTCCCTTGTTTCACACTTGTTGTCCTTTCTTAGTACATTACCTCAACTGAAACCCTGAAGAAGAGTGTTTGTTTCAGGCAGTACCGAACCAAAATAATTAATAATAAACACATGAGAAAATCAAAATAATTGTGAGATATCAGGAAATCCGTGGTTCATGACGTGATCCCTGGGGAGAATCCATCCTCAATAAAGTTGATAACGAAGTTGCCACCAAATATCTTTCAGACGAGTTGTGGTCTAGTAGTTATGCTGCTGCTGTTGGAACCTGGTGACCTAGGGTCTAATCTCAGCTTTGCTTTGTTACTGAAAACATTGTCATTCTACACCTTCCTCTTCGAGGTCCTAAAAATATAGGCCCATATTTCTTGCATCCCCTGGCCACATTAACAACACCATAGGCACGCTGTATTTACAATACAGCGCACTATGGTGCACGTTAGGCCAATAGTGTAAACATTTTTTATGCTATTTTGGCGCTTTGCTGCACTAGCATAAAAAATACTTGACGCTAGTGCAGCAAAGTGCAAGGAGGCCCATTGACTTCAATGGTTGCATCCTTTTAATGCCTGCTTTGAGCAGGCATTACAATGATGCCAAGAATGGAACAATGAAATCTTGTAGATTTCATTGTGCCATTTTTGTGGACCTCCTAATGTGAATGCCCCCTATGCATACATTACATCTGGTGCAGGCATAATGTGCCACAAGGGGTAACAAAGTGGCGCAATGCATGCATTGCGCCAGTTTGTAAATGTGGCATGATGATTTTTTCATCTCTGAGCCACATTAGCATCAAAGAAAATGATGCTAATGTGGGGCAAGGTGGAGTTAGGGCCTTGTAAGTCTGGCCCATAAAATATAGTTCAAATGTGTAAATCCAGACAAAGGCCCTCATTATGACCCTGGCAGTCGGCGGAGAAGTGGCGGTATTACCTCCAACAGGCTGGCGGAAAATAAAATGGAATTATGACCATTGCCGGTACCGCTTTGGTCATCCGCCACTTCTCCATTCTGACCAGAGCCGACCGCTGGGCTGGAGACTTGGGTCTCCAGCCCGGCGGCCGTCACAAGACCGCTGGCGGTATCACGATCCGGCTGACCTCCATGGATTTCATGGGGTTGGGAACCGCCATGAAATCCATGGCGGTAAGCACTATCAGTGCCAGGGAATTCCTTCCCTGGCATTGATAGGGGTCTCCCCCACCCCGAGTCGTTCCCCCAGCCCCCACCCTCCTGCCACCCCCCAAAGGTGGCAGGACCCCCCTCCCCACCCCTATCCCCAACATTGCTACACAGACACACATCGTACATGCATGCATACACCACCAACACATATACCCGCACACATACCAACAAACATGCCTACAGACATACACACAGTCATACAAGCACACCAACATACAGACATACATACACACATCCATACAGACATACATACAGACATGCACACATTTCCGAACACACTACACCCCTGCATGCATTCACGCACTCACACACCCCCTCTACATACTCACACGCACACCTCCATGCACGCACACAACACACAACGCCCCCCTTCCCTAACGGACGATCAACTTACCTGCTCCGTTGATCCTCCGGGAGGGGACGGGATCCATGGGGGCTGCTCTGCCGGCAGCATCCCGTCACCAGAACACTGTCATGCCGAATCACGGAATGTGATTCGGTGGGCGGTGTTTTGATGACGGGCGGTGGAGGTGGAGCAACCTACACTTCCCCGCCGACCGCCAGTATGGCTGCTGGCGGCTCTCCATCTGAAAAAGGACGGAGGGCTGCCAGCAGTCATAATTCACCGAGCGGAAAACCGCCTGCACTAGCGGTCTTCAGCACGGCGGTCCCTCAGTGGTCTTTCAAAATGACCGCCAAGGTTGTAATGACCACCATAATCTTCCCAATCTTGCATCCTTTCCTTTCAATCTGATGCACTCTTTTGTGCCAAAATACATAACTTTCATACATCATAAGAAAACTGCAACTTTCTGTATGCTACACAATGGCTTACTGGAAAAGCAGTGACACCACGCTCTTTTCCAAAGAGATGGCATGATCAGATCCTCTTTGATAAGTGTTTTGCTATCAAGGCCTTAAATTCTGCATTCCCATACAGATCCTGATCATTTTTAGGATTGGCTATAGACAGTAGCTTGTTGGTCAACCCATTGTCTCCAATACATTGGGTGAGGCCTTTGCTCATGGGTGAATGGCTTTGTTGTCTGTCTCAGGTGTCTGCTCTTGATTTGATGGCATTCCTCTTGATTTTTGTATTTGTTCCACCCAGGAAATTTTTACTCTGAGTGTTCTGATTGGGAGAGTTCCATCATCTCACCATTGCCTTGGGGGAAGCCGTTTTTCCCTTTATGAAGAAGCACTGCAGTGGAGTGCATGTGTTTCACTGCTCTTTTCCCCACTTCTTTTACAAAGGCTTGACAACTAAATAATGCTAACATGCCCCTCATGTTTGCTTTTATTTCCTCACCCCTGTCCTGCTGCCAATCTCAGTTTTTAATTTATTTATTTTTAAGAGGGACTGGCAGCTATAAAGTGCTACTAGGTCAATTATTTCCTTTTTTGAGCTTGCACATATTATTTGTTTTCACTTTATTTTACCTTTAATTTACTGTTCTAACATGGCTGTCTGCCATAATAGAAAGGTAAATGTAAAATGGCCGCATACATCATAGTGCTTTCATGCGCATGCTTCATGCCACACGTTTAGGCATTTGCAGACATCTTGAAATTGGCTTTCTTTAATAGAAATTCAATTGAAAACATTGCTGGCTATTCGAGTACCTACGCATGCGGAATGACCTGCAATCAAAAGAGCATTTGGAAAACCAAGAGTTCAGTGTTTGAGAGCCTCGGCATTTTAGATTTTCCTTTGCTTGTTAGGAGTGGGGTGACAAGTGTTAGCCACAAGTAATTAAACCAAAACAATAGATTGAGCTAGATCTCTACCCCCTACCTCCACTGGTGTCTTGAAGTGTCACTCACATTATGAATAATCTCACGGGACTGCATATACAGGGAGTGCAGAATTATTAGGCAAGTTGTATTTTTGAGGATTAATTTTATTATTGAACAACAACCATGTTCTCAATGAACCCAAAAAACTCATCAATATCAAAGCTGAATATTTTTGGAAGTAGTTTTCAGTTTGTTTTTAGTTTTAGCTATGTTAGGGGGATATCTGTGTGTGCAGGTGACTATTACTGTGCATAATTATTAGGCAACTTAACAAAAAAAAATATATACCCATTTCAATTATTCATTATTACCAGTGAAACCAATATAACATCTCAACATTCACAAATATACATTTCTGACATTCAAAAACAAAACAAAAACAAATCAGTGACCAATATAGCCACCTTTCTTTGCAAGGACACTCAAAAGCCTGCCATCCATGGATTCTGTCAGTGTTTTGATCTGTTCACCATCAACATTGCGTGCAGCAGCAACCACAGCCTCCCAGACACTGTGCAGAGAGGTGTACTGTTTTCCCTCCTTGTAAATCTCACATTTGATGATGGACCACAGGTTCTCAATGGGGTTCAGATCAGGCGAACAAGGAGGCCATGTCATTAGATTTCCTTCTTTTATACCCTTTCTTGCCAGCAACGCTGTGGAGTACTTGGACGCGTGTGATGGAGCATTGTCCTGCATGAAAATCATGTTTTTCTTGAAGGATGCAGACTTCTTCCTGTACCACTGCTTGAAGAAGGTGTCTTCCAGGAACTGGCAGTAGGACTGGGAGTTGAGCTTGACTCCATCCTCAACCCGAAAAGGCCCCAAAAGCTCATCTTTGATGATACCAGCCCAAACCAGTACTCCACCTCCACCTTGCTGGCGTCTGAGTCGGACTGGAGCTCTCTGCCCTTTACCAATCCAGCCACGGGCCCATCCATCTGGCCCATCAAGACTCACTCTCATTTCATCAGTCCATAAAACCTTAGAAAAATCAGTCTTGAGATATTTCTTGGCCAAGTCTTGACGTTTCAGCTTGTGTGTCTTGTTCAGTGGTGGTCGTCTTTCAGCCTTTCTTACCTTGGCCATGTCTCTGAGTATTGCACACCTTGTGCTTTTGGGCACTCCAGTGATGTTGCAGCTCTGAAATATGGCCAAACTGGTGGCAAGTGGCATCGTGGCAGCTGCACGCTTGACTTTTCTCAGTTCATGGGCAGTTATTTTGCGCCTTGGTTTTTCCACACGCTTCTTGCGACCCTGTTGACTATTTTGAATGAAACGCTTGATTGTTCGATGATCACGCTTCAGAAGCTTTGCAATTTTAAGAGTGCTGCATCCCTCTGCAAGATATCTCACTATTTTTGACTTTTCTGAGCCTGTCAAGTCCTTCTTTTGACCCATTTTGCCAAAGGAAAGGAAGTTGCCTAATAATTATGCACACCTGATATGGGGTGTTGATGTCATTAGACCACACCCCTTCTCATTACAGAGATGCACATCACCTAATATGCTTAATTGGTAGTAGGCTTTCGAGCCTATACAGCTTGGAGTAAGACAACATGCATAAAGAGGATGATGTGGTCAAAATACTCATTTGCCTAATAATTCTGCACTCCCTGTATAGTGTGGGACAGTGGGTCAGACTTCTTCATCATTTGCTTAAAGGGAAGAGTGTTTCACATCTTCGATGAACCCATGAGTGTTGGCACTGTGCCTCCTTACTACTTAGACCACATTGGGAAAATGTGATCAGGCAAAGGCGTCTCCTCAGTTTGATTCTGTCATTCAAACTATACCATCGTCTCAGGTGACGCAGTCTTGATTCCTACGTAGAAGAGGCATCTGAGCTGATGTTCACTCACGGGGGTAGCCTGTAGGCACACGAATCTCAAAGGCAGTAAAGAAAGGTGCCATGTATGTGCTGCATATGAGCCAGTCTGTATGTAGTATGTGTGACTGTACTTGCTGCCTAGGTGTATGCTCGCTGTGCACGCCTGTGGTGTTGTTGGTCTGTGCATGCACTATGAGAAGCCTAGAATGGTTGGCTTTCTCTATAATTTCTCTGTTCAGTACCCAGCATCAAAACGCCAATCCCATGGATGTCATACATAATTTGCAATGGCTAATTACGATGCGACTATCATGCTTCCTATTCTATGAAGAGTATTGCTGAATAGAAAATGACTCAAGAGCATTATTATATGCATTATTCATATGTGGGAGACCCTGAGAGGTCCTGCTGTAAAAGTTGAAGCACAAGATTAATGTTTTTTCTGTCCTATAAAATTGCTGAATGTCACAATTGTGCCTCAATGCGCCTGCGTGGTGAATTTGAACAAAATAAAAAAATAAACCTATCCACATACATTGGAATTGCACATAGCATTGTGAGGTTTGATAGTTATGTAGTATAAGCTGTAATAAACCTCATAAGTGGACAACAGACATAATAAATCCCCTTTTTCGGGTAAGGTATAGAGGCTCGCAGGAATTACGGTGATGAAGACACTCATAGTTTATGTAAAATTATGTTAGCATTCATTCAACCTAAAGTTCTAAGCAATGGCAATAACTGGATTCACTTTTTATTTTGAAATATCAATATGAAACTAATAATACAACTTTGTAGCCGTAAAATGAAATCATCTTATTCATGGACGTCAGTTCACTAAAACGTTAGGGGTGGCGGAAGTGACATCACACAACCTTGACTTTAATAACATCACAAGAAATTACATCATCATGACCTCTGATCGTAGCTCTTCACAGGAAGTGACGCCACATGACCTTTAGGTTGCTTATATGTCAGGGTAGCTTTACCAGAGATCTTATGACTTTATTCCTTTCTTTTTTTGGTAAATAAAAATGTGTTTGAAGAGATTATAGTGCTACAGAGCACTGAACTACCTAAATTATTCAGACCACACACAAAGAGCCATGGTTTAATGGTTCGCCCTGGTCTATTCCACAAAGGGACAGGTATTAATAGATCATAGGGAGTATTTAAGTTCACATGCATAAATTTATATACACCTTCTGTTGAATATGAACTGTGTTATTCCTTATGGTCAGTACATTTTAATTCTTGATCGTTTGCAAGGTACTATCACATGTGCATCTCACGTAGGTGAGGGTTTTTTCCCACACATAATTTCTCATATATCAAGAGTAATGAAAGAAAGTAACATGTTCAAAGATGTATTTGATTTTTAGTTATGTTCTTATTTATTTATAATAATGAGAATTACATTGCTGAAACTATTTCTTTTACAAAACCTAAATACAACACCCTGGTCCCAGAGAAAGCTACAGAAAATAAACAGTGCTCATTATGACACTATTTTTTTCAGTTCTTTCAGAGACAGCTAGTGATCTTAGAAAGTGGTACGCCATAATAATTTCCCTGATTTGTAGTAAGAGAGTGAAGGGCGTGAGTTGGACTTCTTCTAGGGGGAATTTGTAGGGGGTAATCCCACCCCCAGAAAATGAACATAATTGAACCAAATGGCGCATTTTAAACCAGAATTATGATATCAATTTGCTTAAAAAGCATATGCTCTGAAAGGACACTCATTAAATACTAAAGTCCTTTCATTGTGTGCAAGACCAATGAAACATGATGCTCTGCAAGAGATAACACCATTTTGATTCACAAAGTGCAAGAGGTACCTCTGTAAGTCTAAAAGTGCCTTCATTATGCCAGAGCCAGCATTTTGGCATGGATACCCCTTTCTCACATATGCCCTGGGTGCCATCTTAGACAAAAACAACATTCAATATGTCAGTGCCACAATTTTGCCACTAGTGCTGTCCATATACTGGGTGTCCCTTGATTCAAAAATTACCTCTTGTATGTTAGGACCAGAATTTGTTTACGGTTGCCCTCCCAACAGTATACCATGGTTGTCCTTTCTTAAGCCAGGAATTACCATTAGGCAGAGCCAGCATCTTACAATGGGTACCCCATGCCAAGATTTTCCTCCTGTATGCCAGCAGCAGCCTGGGCATGCCTGCCCCTATTTGGCAATTATAACTCTAGCAGATTCATGCCAGTATCATGTTAGGAATTGTCTCTGGTCTGGTATGCTAGCACAAGTATTGTGCCAGGAGTCCTGTATAGATCAATAATTACCTTTAGAAAGCCAGGGCCAACTTCATACTTGCAAGCATAATAACACATTATCTCTCCTACTCACTTACGTTCACTCACTCGTTCAAATTCACTCTGATTCGGATATACTCATAAATTATCACTCACTCACGTGGACTCACTAATTCTTTTTCATTCAATCTTATCTATTCTCACTCTCACTCAAGCATTCTCATTCCTTTGCACTCATTCTCACTTACATTCATTCTTACTCATACTTAATTACTCACTTGCACAAGGTCTTACTCTCATTCATTTATTCACACTTCTTCCGATTCACTATGAAGCATTCATTCTCACTCATAGTTACGTTCATTCACTTTCATGCACTCCCATTCATTTCCATTAACACTGCCTCACACTCTCTGACAGTCTACATACTCATTCTTATTCATTCTCAGTAACTCACCTTCACTTCCAGTAATTCTTTCTCACTAATTGCTACTAATTCTCACTCATTCTAACTCACTTAATGGCCCATAAGTTTCATTCATTCTCACTCACTGCCAATATCACACTTTAAAACGCACACACCCTCACACATACACATGCTCTATCTCACACAAACACATTCTCACATACTGACACAGCATACATTTCAAGGCATTTATTTTACCTCTCCGGGTGCCAGCAAATGTCTATCCATGAGGATGATCACTCTGCTCTTGGCACTGATCGTGTCATTTCTGAGGCCAGGGTCTCTAAAAAGTAGTACCAGAGGTTGCAAAGAGCAAGTCAGGTTCACAACTGCTACCCCTGAAAGCCTCTAATTGATGTTCAGTCCACTTTCCCCAAACCTCTACAGTTTTATCTATGTTGTGTGCCCCCCTCCCGCTCGCACGTCTCTTTCTTTCTGATTTCTTTCACAGCAGTTTCTTTTTTACTACACTTACTGCTGTTTCCTACTCTCTTGCTCTCTCTTTGAGCTTTCTGTCTCACCTCTGTCTCTCCTACCATCCTTTCTCTCAAGTGTATACTTTTCAAAATTCCACCCTCTCTGCTTCTCTTTCTAGACTGTCTCGTTGTCACACGTGCCTCTTGCTCTATTTCTTTCGCTATTAGCTGCATCTTTCTCATTTTTCAGCCTGTCACATTTCTCACCTGTGCTTCCCTCAGATCTCTGTACTCCTTTTTTTGTCTGTTGTTATTTTTCACCTGTCTGTGTGATTCGTTCTCTTCCTCTCTTCTAGTCTCTCAGCTGTCCCTGGTCATCTACTAATGTTTTTTTTCCCCTCCCTCTCAGAACAATGCATGAGAGCATGAGAGATATTTAGACTCCTTTTTAGGGTCGAGCACACAAGCACAGTAGCCCCTGTTGTAATCTCTCTGTGGGCTTTTATCCATGCCCATGTCACGCCCATCAGTTTGGTTGGTTTGTGGGCTTGCCTTTCTAAAATTTGCTTGTTTTCATTACTGAAAGGCATGCATCTGTCAAGACTTTTCTGGTGTTTAGCCCTCCTTAACAGCCCCGGTAAACTACTAAAAACATACAAGGCTCTGTGTTTTCTGCATGGCTTCTGGACTACTTTTTGTTTTTATTTCCTATGCAGTGCGATCTCACTGCGCAGTAGTCGAGCGCTACGCATGACATCGACCCTGTTACATGCATGGATAAAGGCACTTTTGCCAGTTACATGGATAATTGCATTTTTGCCTCTACATTTGACTGCAAGTGAACTTCTGTTTCCTTTTGTGTGTCTCCTTCACGCTCATGGTGGCCATCGGCTTGTATATGTGAAACTACTTTACTTTTCATTTACAGTTTATGCGGCAAGAAAGTTCCGGTTAGGAGTTAACAGCGCTAATAGCTCTCACTCGAGCAAATGCGAGACCCATTGCATTGCAAATGCTTGTTTTGACAGTTCTCTCAACTAGCAATAATACATCTATAATGTTGCAACTGTTAGTTTTGGTTTGAGGACAACCCCGTCAAAACGCACTGCTAAGGCAGCTCATAACAGGGCCGCAGTTCAGAATGGTGGAAATATTTTGCTGCATTGCAGTGTCAGTTTCACTGCTGAGTTCATTCCTGGCAGCCAGAGGTTCCTGTTTGCTGCGGGGATAAGAAAGCTTAAAAGGCTCACAAGAGCACTGTTTAACGTTTGTCCCTGGCTAACGTCCTCTTATGCCAGGGATCGCAATGCCTGTGCCAGCGGTCGCAAGAGGCAATTGAGGAGTCGCATGGCATCCAAGATCTTATTTAGCTTGCATTTTTGACGCGCGCTTTTTCCCAAAAAGTCTAAAACGCATGAGCCTGTTCACCCTATTTAACACAGTTGAAATAGCATCTCCTTTTAACAGTGGCCAAAAAAAAAACATCTGCCCTAAAACTGGGGGACTCACCGACCGCATTTAGAGGTGAGGCTCAAATGTCTTTCTCTATTTCGGAGCAATAGTAGGCTCTGTTATTGGATTCAAGGGATTGACAGGAGAACCGCTAAATGACATTGCCATGGAAGTCCCACCCTAAAACTTTCCATGGTATGTCAGTCATTTTATTTCTCTATGTGTCTGCATTCATAACATGGTCTATCCAGAAAAGGAAAAAATACAAATATGCCCAACACACTCAAAACTCTCAGCACGTTCGACACAGTCATTATTTTGAAAAAAAGAATCTGCTTTGAGTGTTTATCTTCTAAAAATAAAAATAAAACATTGTAGCCCGCCTGCTATGTTGCCATGATGTGGTGGACTAGCTGGCAGTGGGCAATTGGGCTCGCAGAGGACGTACCTCTTCCAGGTCACCACATGGGAGCCTAGCTGACAATAGCTAAATGAGGCCCATAAACACTATCTGAACATCAAGCCCGCATTTCCTTGGTCACGTAAACTTCTATGCGAGCATTTAGGAGTGATAGCAGACAACTAAAAGAGGAAAGCTAAGCAAGCTAGGACATTTGTGAGTTGCCCACTGCTTGCATATTTTATCCAAGATGATTGGTAGAAGAAGGTATTGTCTGCTGGAAATAATGAATACAATGTGTGTTGCATTATCTTCAAAGTTATATCATCTAACGGTTCTGTCCATAAACTGTAGTTTTTAGTACCTTTCGAAATAAAAATGTAGATAGCATATTTCAAATTAGAACATCTGGATTTTATGTTTTATTGAAAACATAGGGACCTTGTATTATGTGCCACGCTTTAAATGAAATCAACTGTAAAACAATGAGGAATGTGTTTAATTTTAGGAACTCTAAATAACCTTCCTCTGCACTCCAGAGCTGACAGCTTAAAATAAAAGTTAGAGATCGTTCTGCATTTGACACTTCGGTGGGAGTAGGACTTTGACTGGTTCCAGCCTGCAGAGATCATAGAAAACTGAATGTGCCAACATTAGGATAATATGAACACCAAGTCATCTTAACTCTAAAAGTCCCTTTATCATCTTCTACCCTCCGTTATATACGTCTAGCCACTTATTGATGATTTTAGGCAAAATGTGTCAGATGTGGTTAATTACATAGAGAGATTTGTTCCTTGTAATTGAACAATTAACCATGCCCTTTTCAGTCATTATTGTGGGACGCAGTGTAAGAAATGATGAATTATTGTAAATTGTGGTAGGATGGGGATGAAGGGTTCAGGTTCTTCTATGCCTCAGCTTTGATCGGAACCTCTCTCAGTATATACTATTACAAAGTAACTGGTATTTAAATGACTGACCTGTATATATGAAACTATCCACTAATATAGCTTTGAAATAGGCCTCATCGGGCCTTTATTATTAATAAATAATTTGAATGGTTTGCTAAAAACATTTTTTAACACACTTAAGTCATCTAATTAGCTGCTGTCTTGGGCATTCCTCCTGAGACCAGGGACGTCGCAGGTTTTGAACTGACCAATCAAGCTGTAGACTTGAAAGTCATTCTTCTGGGGTCGTATGTGGTGTCAGTTGACAACGCTAGACACCTTTTCAGCAGACCGAACTCACACAAACTGAAAATTGCACACTTCTTTGCCCAGTTGGCCGTTGGTACGCGCCTGATCAACTGATTTGTACTGTACAGTACAGACGTGAAAATAAAAGTTAGGGCTTCTGGCGCCCCTAAAAGGCCTTTCAGCACCACGTGTGACTTGCATGACTGGCCTCGCTTGCCAGAGCCTGACAATAATGTGGGCTGCCACTGTGCTTGCTGGCGGAGGATCTGCGTGACTTGTAGTATCACTGCTGGAAGATGCAGTGCATTCCAATGTCACTTTGGAAGGTCTTGTGTGATTAGCACAGGATATGGTCTCTGTGGCTAAATGGAAACACAAGGTGCTGGGTCAACAACATGCCTGCATACCGTGCAAATAGGAGGAACGAGTCCTCTTTTCATTAAGCACTAGTAGGAAGGGACAGTGGGACAAGGCACGGGAGTGAGCATCGCTACAGAGATTTGGTGGGGCGGTCAGCATATTCAAAGACGTAGTAGACCTCTGCTTTAATTAGGATATAAACTGTACCCTTCACAATATCAAACTCAAGGATAAACAATCTCGGAAACAACACGGTGAAGGTGCTCGCATCTATTCACGAGTGGCATAGCGTAACCCACTGTGAACTTATTTGTCCCTTGTGTGAACAGGTGAGCAAATTTCGAGACTGGGAAGCTCACCGATTGGCAAGGACTATATGAAGGAATGCTTATAGATACTCACCTTACAGTTTGTCAGATCTGTTTGGGAGGCCTCATTTTATTTTTCATGGTAGAAGGTGCATATGTGACTATGTGACTTCTATTCAGACCTGTCCCTTAGTTGGTTCAACATCTGATTACAACAACGGAAATACAACACTAAATGGTAAGAAATGCCAAGAAATCAAACCAATCTAACACTGATGTGTTAGATTGGTTGGATTTCTTGCAAAGGTTTACCCACCTGAATAGCCGGCCCATCGGTTTTATGACTACTATGCCACCCCTGGCACAATCAAAATCAGACTTCTACATCCTACAGTAGAAACGGTCCAGCTCGAAGTGCCAGACCAGATCCCTTGTGAATGGGAACACCAGTAATCACATACCTGTTTGGTCTTGGTGGACATTGTTATTAAGGCCTATGTCACAGTGGGCATGAGAAACACATCTGGCATACATATCAATCTTAGGGCACCAAATTGAAACATAACAGAAGTGGCACAGTATCAGACCTGCCAACCCACATGGTGCCACTGTGTGACATACGATATTGGCTTCCCCCACACGGTTACCCGGGGAGGAGCCAATATGACAGCGTAGCAGGGAAAACGAGTTGAAAACCACTGTACACAGTGGTTTTCAGCTCCTTTCAGAGGCTTTTAACTTCCAATGCCCATTACTGGGTGTGAAAATACCACAGGACATTGGCAGCAGCATTGGTAAGCTTTTGCTTTTTTTTTTTAAGAGGGGGGTTTGGGACCAGGGAGGAAGCAAATATGTGCTTCTCAGCGTGAGGCCCCATCCCCTCAAAAGCATTGTCCTCTCCTCACACTGTCAGATTTATGGGGAAGTTGCCAGGTCTGCAGTGTGCAAAAAAAATAAAACAGATTGCAAAGCGGCTCAAGCAAGTACAGAGAATTTAGCAAGCCTTTCATCAGTCCCCTTTGTTTTTTGATCAGTTCAATGGAGTATGGGGGAGGATGTGGCATAACAGCCAGAGCTGCTGACTTGGGAACTGTTGAACCAGGTTTGAGTCTCGACATCGGCTCAACATCCTGTGATTCTGTACAAATCACTTAATCTTCGCATGCCACACCAGGAGCCAGAGTGGGCCACAGAGATCTGAAAATAGAGAAGTACAGTAAGTGGCCATAGACATAGGGAAATCAGGCTGCCATGTCCAATGTCTAACACAAAACTGCATTGGAAAGTGAAGTTGCAGTGTCTTACCTGTGTGTCACTGAAAGTACTGTTGTATGAGTGAGCTTCTGTTGTCCACATCTTCTTACTCTGCCTACTCTTCCTCACTGCCACAGGCTCCACCACTGCCACAATACCATCTCCAGGCTCATATTCCTGCAGAAAAGGCACCTGGCGTCTCAAGGCCAGGTTGTGCAACATGCAACGATGATCTGGCACACCTTCTTGGGTGAGTAGTACAGGGATCCACCAGTCAGATGGTGGCACCGGAACCTGGCCTTCAGGAGGCCAAAGGTTCTTTCAATGATCCTCCTTGTTCGCTCATGTGCCTCATTGTAACATTCTTCTGCCCTTGTCCTGGCATTCCTCTCTGGGGTCAGTAGCCATGAGAGGTGTGGGTAACAAGAGTCACCTGCAAATATTTGAGGGATACCTGTTAGACATACACTCACCCTTAGGGACAACCCCACACCCATATACTTACATCAACTGGATGGGGACCATGGGCTCACCTATTAGCAACACCGGTGCCTCTGGAGTTGAGACATCACATATGGAATGCTGCTATTCCTCAAGATAAAGGCATCACGCAGAGTCAGGATACTTGGCATTCACATGGGAGATGTACTGGTCCGCCAAACACAACATCTGCACATTCAGAGAGTGATAGCTTTTTCTATTCCTGAACACTTGTTCATTCCTCCGGCAGGGGACAAATGCTACATGTGTACCATCAATGGCACCAGTGATGTTGGGGATAGGTCCCATTGCATAGAAGTCAGCTTTCACTGTGGCCAAATCCTTCACCTGGGGGAATTTGATGTAGCTGTGCATGTGTTTCAGCACGGCACTCTGCACTCAGCACTCTAGTCAACATGTTTGAGAACATAGGCTGTGACATCCCTGATGTCATGGCCACTGTCGCTTGGAAGGAACCACTTGCCAGGAAATGGAGCACTGACAGGACCTGCACTAGAGGGGGGATACCTGTGGCCTGGCGGATAGCTGAAATCAGGTCTGGCTCCAATTGGGCACACAGTTTTTAGATTGTGGCCCTATCAAGTCTGTAGGTTAGGATAATGTGTCTGTCCTCCATTGTCTCCAGTTCCACTAGGGGTCTGTACATGGGAGGATGTCTCCATCTCATATTCATCCTCAGCGGTTGAAGTCTAGGTAGAAAAACAGTGAGCAGAGGATCATATTCACACATCTATTGAAATAATGATGCATCTCTTCCTTTACAGAAACAGTATGTGAATTCGAGAGTCAGTTGATGTGCCAATGTCTGCTGTGACACAGTTAGGCGCCATGCCCTGTGCCCCCCTGAAATGGCGGCTGCCTGACCTCTGTGGAGAGACATGTGGAAATGAGGTAATTCACCTGGCGTTGTGCGCTGTAGTGGTCGGCGGTCGACGACAGCCGTGCAACTTCGCATTGGTTAACATTGGGCCCTATGGCTTCCAGGAGCCAATGGCGATGTACGCCGGCCATGACGGTATGCACCGCCGCCGACGTGACCACCATTTTCTATCTGTTAACTCACTTGCTACCTGACCTTCAACAGGAGAGGAACTACACTGCAAGTGCTGCTGTGACCTGTGTCTGGAAGCGACAATTGCTCAAGTGTCTGGGGAAAGGGCCCCTGCCTTCACTTCAGAGGAGTTGGAGAGACTGGTGGATGTGGTCCTACCCCAGTACACTTTACTCTATGGTCCTCCAGACAAACAGGTGATTACACTGTGAGCATGTTGCGTGGGCCATGAATGTATGGAGTGCTGTGTGTTTCAGCCTCATGTAGGGGGGGCTGAGGGGTCCTGGGCAGAGTGCTGCATGTATGTATGTATGTATGTATTGGATATTTATAAAGTGCATTCCGGCCCAAGGGCATCGAAGCGCTAACTGGGTGAGGCGAGTTGACTAAACAAGGAGACTCCCAGACTTATTGCGGAAAAAGCCAAGTCTTGACCAGTTTCCTAAATCTAAGATAGTTATGTTCTTGCCTTATGTCCAATGGTAAAGAGTTCCAGATATTAGCAGCCGCAATAGTAAATGCTCTGTCTCCCCATTTTACTTTCTTAGTGCGGGATGTTTGAATTCGATAGGCACCGGCCGAGCGCAACAGCCGATTAGGCCTGTACCATTGCAGCTTGGTGGTTAAAGCCTTAGGCCCAATCCCATGGACAGCCTTATGGGTGATGCAGAGAGCCTTAAAAGAGAGCCGCTGGATTACCGGAAGCCAGTGTAGATCTTTAAGGCACCTCTTAGCAGAGGCCCCGCGAGGCAATTTTAATAAAAGCCTGGCAGCAGTGTTCTGCACCAACTGTAACTTGTTCAAAGATTCTTTATCCAGATTGAGCAAAAGCGCATTTCCATAATCCAATCTGGAAATGACTAAAGCCAAAATGACGGTAGTTCTGCAAGTTTGTGGAATAAAAGGAAATATTTTTTTTAATTTCTTCATAGTCCACATACAGGTCTTGATTATCAGATTGACCTGAGGTTTGAATGACAATTGCTCATCGAACACTAATCCTA
This sequence comes from Pleurodeles waltl, assembly GCF_031143425.1. Lineage (NCBI taxonomy): Eukaryota > Metazoa > Chordata > Amphibia > Caudata > Salamandridae > Pleurodeles > Pleurodeles waltl. The sequence continues at coordinate 1,222,916,324 of NC_090447.1, forward strand.
AGTTTCTTGAGGTAGACCGTGGAACAGGAAGCGTCCCACATTCTTCAGGCCACCAACTAGAAGACCAATGTTCCCTTCCAATTCCAAAGCACAAAATCTCAGTTTTTTCACAATTGAGTTTCAACCAGTTGATCTTCATCCAGTGATTCACTGCTGTCATACAGGCATTGAAGCGGATGGCCACTTCTTCCAGATCTTTATTAATAGGGATGATAATTTGAGTATCATCTGCGTATGAAGTAGGAATAAAGCCGAAAGAGCGAACCAGCTCTGCCAGCGGTGCCACGTATACGTTAAATAGCGTCGGGCTTAGGGAAGAGCCCTGAGGGACCCCACACGGCAAGAGGTAGGCAGGGGATCTAAAGTCACCACTACTAACTGTGGCCCACCTGTCTGATATGGTGGTCAATGCATGTGCGTAAGGGAATGGGAGGGATATGGTAGGCCATGAGTATGACAGTCCAGACGGTATGACTAATCCTTTTTCTGCTGTCTTTTCCCTGCAGGTCAGTGCCCATCAGAAAAAGGGTATTTGGAGTGGCATCGCCAAGGAGGTGCGGACCCTGGGGTTCTATGACAGGTGGAGCACCCACTGCTGCAAACGGTGGGAGGACCTGCGCCGCTGGACAAGGAAGATGGCGGAGGCCCAACTGGGGCTGGCCTCCCAACAAGAAAGGGGTGCCCGTCGTACCCTGACCCCTCAGATGTTCCGCATCCTGGCGGTGGCCTATCCAAAATTGGATGGGCGCTTGAAGACATCACAGCAGCCACAAGGGGGTGAGTACAGATTCAGAATCATGGCTTTGCACACGTTAAGGTTTTACCTGGGTGGGGAATGGGGGATGTGGGTGCCCCTAGGCCCGGTGTGAATATGGCAGGGTAGGTCCCTTGTTGGGCAGGCTCTGAAGCACTCCAACCCCAATAGTGTTAGCGGCCATCTACTTCTGGGCAGGGTTCGGTGGGTTTCTGGTGTGCAGCTAATGGCATTAGGCATTGTACCCCATGGGCTGGTGACTAGCTGTATAACTGGTAGTGCATGGTCTCGTGCATAGGGCAGCTCCCTGTGTGTTGTGTATGTCAACAGTAGTGTTGTTGCTGGCATTGACCAAGTGTGTCCTCTGTTTCTCCCCCCCTTTTTGTTTTGTCACCCTGTCCTTGTGAGCATTAGCATCATATGGCGGAGGAGCAGTGGCACCAGCGACGGAGGGAGCTGCATCCCACATGGGCCTGGAGGCTGAATCCACTGACGGTGAGGGCACCAGTGGGACGGAGGGCGAGGGGAGCACCACGACGGAGACATGAGGGGACACTACAGACAGCGACTTCTCCTCCGATGGAAGCTCCCTGGCGGTGGTGGACACCTCTGTGCCCACCCCAACAACAGGTACAGCCGCCACCCCCCTACCAGCACCGCCTTCCCAGCAGCCCCTCAGCGTGTTTCCCGTGCCCGCTCACCCAGGAGGATGGGCATCTCCTTTACCCCAGGCACCTCAGGCCCTGCCCCAGTCAGCCCTGCTGCCCTCACTGAGGAGGCTATTGACCTCCTGAGATCCCTCACTGTTGGCGAGTCAACCATACTGAATGCCATCCAGGGTGTCGAGAGACATTTGCAACAAACAAGTTCATACCTGGAGGGTATTCACTTTGGCATTTCAGGCTCTGGCCTCCGCACTGATGTCAGCCATTGTCCCTGTCTCCAACCTCCAACTTCCTCTACCCAGTCCCAATCCCTCAAACCCAGCCCATCCCAAGCACACCTTCAGACCAGCAATCAACCAAATCAACACACAGAAGTGACTCAGGCAAAGACAAGCACTACACTTCATCTCACAGACACTCACACAAGCACCACCCCCATGCAGACACACCAACATCCACTGCCTCCACTATGTCCCCCTCCTCTGCATCATCCACCTCCCTCCCAGTAGCATCTCCACTCCCACCTGCATGCACTACGTCCTCATCCACTACCTCAATCACCATCACGGCTATCACTACACACCCCTCACTGGCAGTCACCACCCCCACATCCATGCACACGTCCCCTGTGTCCTCTCCCACTGTGTCTGTGACCCCTCCTCCCAAACTACACAAACACAAGCACACACCCACCCAACAGTCATCTTCCTCACAGCAGCATCCAGCTGATGCACCTGCACCCAAACACAGCAGACTGACACCTCCTACAAGCACTCCCTCCTCCTCCACCCCCAAACCTTCACCCTCTTCCTGCCCCAATGTCCCTAAGAAGCTTTTCCTAGCCAACATTGACCTGTTCCCTACCCCTCCACCCCTGTCCTTCACCTCGGGTCAGGGTGGCCAGAACCCAGCCCAGCACCTCAGCCGTCAAGTCCACGTCCACTGTGGTTTCTGCATCTGTCAGAGGCTCTAAGGGGGCACCCGTCATGCCAGCTAGTGCGCCACCAACCCCTGCCAAGGCCAAGAAGATTCTGCCACCTGGAAAGGTCAAGAAGGGGACAGCATCCAGCAAGGACAATGAGCCACAACCACCTAGCAAGGACACGTCAAAGAGTCCAGCTGGCAGACCCAAGGTGACACCACCATCTGCAAGGGCGTGAAGGGGCACAGAACACCAGCCAAGGCACTTCAGCTGTCCGAGCCTGCAGGTGAAGGCCTAGTGGCTACCAGCACAACCGCCAGCACCGCCACCTGCACCGCGGTTAGCACCGCCACCTGCACCGCGGCCAGCACTGCCATCTGCACTCGCCACCTGCACCGCCACAAGCACCACTACTGTCAGCAGCAGCAGCCTCTGTGTGCTGCAGGGCTGGAGCCTCCCCTCACCACTGGCAGCACCGGCACCTGCATCGCGGCCAGCCCCGCCACCAGCACCACCGCAAGCACCGCCACCTGCTCTGCTGAAAGTAGCACCACTGCCAGCAGCACCAGCCCCAGTGGGCAGCCATCTGAGGCTGCAGGGGAAGGGCTGGAGCCTCCCCCACCACTCCACCACTGGCAGTGCCCCCACCAGCACCAGCACCACCACCACTGTGCAGCCGTAGCTGCCGGTGGATGGACTATAGTCCTGCCTCCTGGAGAATCATACATCCTGGCCACTGCAAATCTCGGGGCTCTGACACCCAGGTGAGGGACTGTGACCTGGCACCCCCCAAGTGCTGCATCACTGGACACAAGGCCCCCTCCAGAACCAGTGGAAGAAGGCATCCACTCACCCTATCCTTGGCAGGATGAAGCACACTGGGCATCAAGCCCCCTCCAGAACCAGTGGAAAAAGGCATCAACTCACCCTATCCTTGGCAGGATGAAGTACACTGGGCACCAAAGCCCCTCCAGAACCAGTGGAAGAAGTCATCCACTCATCCTATCCTTGGCAGGATGAAGTACATTGGGCACCAAGCCCCCACCAGAAACAGTGGACGAAGGCATCCACTCACCCTATCCTTAGCAGGATGAAGCACACTGGGCACAAAGCCCCCTCCAGAACCAATGTAGGAGCCACCCACTAGAGAGACTGTGGCTTTGCACTCCCCAGGACCAAGCAGTGGGCAAACCATCCACTTGAGAGACTGTGGCTTTGCACTACCCAGCACCAAGCAGTGGGCAAACCACCCACTTGAGAGACTGTGGCCTTGCACTCCCCAGGACCAAGCAGTGGGCAAACCACCCAATTGAGAGCCTGTGGTTTTGGCCTCCCCAGGACCAAGCAGTGGGCATGGAGATCCCTCCAGGAGCAGTGGCGTTGTCCCATCTTACGGCTGCGGTGCCCCCCCTTCCCTGTCCCCCTGAGGTGCCTGTGTGTTTTCGACCTGATGCCCCTGCAGTGTTCTCTCCGTATTGAGGCAGGAGTCAAGTGGGCTTGGCCTATGTGTTTTGGCCCAGTGGGTCACAGACATTTTGAGTGGACATTGTCCTGCCTTTTGTACATATTGTGTATTTTGTAAATACTGTTGTTTAGTTCTAAACGTATTTATAACTATTTCTAATATAACACTTGTTTGACTCAATTCCTTTTGTCCTTGCATTATTCCTGAGGGTTAAGGGGTGTATATGTAATGTTATTGCATCTGTTTTTGTGTATGTTGTTGGGGGTGGGGGTGGGGGTGTGAGTGTTGCTTGTTGTGTGTGTGTGTCACTCTATTTTTCCTCCCCCCCTGTGTGCTAGGTGCTGTAGTCACTGTTGTCGTCGTCACCGGCGTTGGTACTCCTGGTATATGAGCAGATACACCAGCATGGGAAAGGTGTGCAGCTCGGGCTCCATGGCAACCTGGTTCTTCCTTGAGTGTCGAGAGGTGAGTCGATTACCCTTCAGAATACTGTTTCCACTGTGCTTTTGATGGCATTGGTACAGCCCCGAAAAAGGTAGTGGATAGGCCTCTTGTAATACAGTGGGCAGATCCTTGGCTTCCGCCTTGCTGTTGGTGGTTCCCGCCGCGGTGTTTGTTGCTACTGCTGTGGCGGTCAGAATGTTAAAGTGGCTATCTGTGTTGGTGGTTTCCGCCGTGGTCATGAGTCCATTCCTTTTACCGCCAGCCTGTTGGCGGTGTTACCGCCACTTTAACACCAACTGCCAGGGTTGTAATGGGGGCCTATATGTCCTACATTAACCATACACTGCACCCTGCCCTTGGGGGTACCTAGGGCCTACCTCAGGGGTGTCTTACATGTGCGAAAAGGGAAGGTTTAGGCCTGGCAAGTAGGTTCCCTTGCCAAGTTAAATTTACAGTTTAAAACTGAACACACAGACACTGCAGTGGCAGGTCTGAGACATGAATACAGAGCTACTTAGGTGGGTGGCACAACCAGTGCTGCAGGCCCACTAGTAGAATTTGGTTTACAGGCCCTGGGCACCTCTAGTGCACTTTACTAGGGACTTACTAGTAAATCAAATATGCCAATCTTGGATGAGCCAATTACATACACATTTTGTATAGGAGCACTCACACCTTAGCACTGGTTAGCAGTGGTAAAGTGCCCAGAGGAACAAAAACAGCAAAAAAAGATTCCAGCACACATCAACAAACTGGGAAATAGAGGCAAAAGGTTAAGGGAGACCACACCAAGGATTAAAAGCCTAACACCATTTTATTTTTTAGCCGCTCTGGGAAATTTTTTCAGCAGGGCCACGCTGCTCCACTCTCAAAGAGTAGCCACTCCTGCTTGCTGCGATGCATGAACTATTAGCAAATCTGCTGCTAAGATTCTGTATGGGATGCACCAAGCAATTAAGTGATTTGACAAGGGCCCCTTCCTGACTTAAAATGTGTGTGTCCTTCTTTGGGACGTCATTACCACTCACAACATATTTGCATAAATAACATTGAGAATTGATAACAATTTGGATATTAGTTAAGCTGATTTCCAATATGCTGTGTCACTGCTCAATTACAAGGGGTAGAAATCAATGTCAGCAAATATCAACGCACAAGGCAATGCTCATTGCTTAAGCATGTATTGAGTTTAAATATTACACATTTTGGCCCTCATTACAAGTCTGGCCAATGTGGCGGTCCGAGCACCATATTCCAACACTGGCAGTTGGGCCCCGGTGGGACCGTCAGCAATGCCAGGATCAGAGATCCTGGCGTTCTGGTGGTTGCGTCGGTCCTATTCCGCGAGGGCAGCGCTGCCCTGGGGATTACGACCTCTTTCTCTGCAAGCCTTTTCATGGCAGTAGCACCACCATGAAAAGTCTGAAGGAGAACAGGTGCAGGGGTCCCGGAGGGGCCTCTTACCTGCCCATGCACTTGACATGGATCCCCCTGGCCAGCACTATTGCAATGTTCACGGGCTGCTTTGCACACAGTGAATACTGCTAGGGTGCTAGTGCTCCCTGCATCCTACAGCATTGCCTCCAGCACGATTACGATGCTGTAAGCTGTTTCCCGCTAGGCCAGTCGGTGGAAACTTAGGTTTCCGCCCACTGATTGAGCAGGAAACTCTTAATGTGCCTCACAGGGAGGTAGCCAGTATGGGGGCAACCTCCCTGTCAGAAGTTTGGCTGTCCACTGAACTCATAATCAGGCCCATTATCTCTACAATATTGCATTAAATAAACATGTGCCAAAATTTAGTACATAATGCATTTTATTTAAGAAAATGGCTAGTAGTGGGTCATTTAATACCAAATTCAAAAGTGCAATGAATAAAGCATAGATATCGTTATAAGATTAGCAACTGCTTTTATGATTTATTGTCTTGGAAAAATATTTCTATCAGAAATCTCAACTAGCATTCCATTTTCTTTCATCCACCTTTATAATATTCACAAAAATGACAATTTTACATATAGTTTAACAATTAAACACAGAAGCCCGTCATGTAAATGATTTAAATCATGCAGTTGGTATGGAATAGAGAATATGAAACAATTTTAAATAATTTGGATCGTGTATTAAAGTTATGCAAGCTGAAATACCGGGATGTTGTAATAACATTGCTAAATAGCTGTCCAAACCATAGACAGAGCCAAAATAAATAAAGGATTTCAAAGAAACATTGATACGTTTTTATGTAACATCGCATTTCCAGACAGGGGTACATTCTGAATGTATGATGTGGTTTTGTTTTACTGTAGGTTAACAAATAGTTCCAAGATTGCATTGTGCAGTAAAGAAATGTGTAAATCGCATGCAATGCAGAAAACTCAATATCGTTCATATTGAATTAAGGTGTTCAATAACTGCCAATCTGTGTTCAATAAGTACACAAAGAAAATGTATGTGTGATACCTGAAACCAATATTGTAAGACTTGATCAAATAGGAATGAAAAACATCTGTATAAAACAAAAATATCGGCCAAACCAAATTTATTTTTGCAAACCCTACAAAAGGGGATTTCTAGTCCAGTCAAAGGAGTCTTCAAATAACAGCAAAACACTGTTTGTAACACATTATTTGGGCCACTGAACTGACTGACAAACAAGTAGAATAAGTAGATGTTTCTCATTGTCACTCAATATGTAGTGGCTATTCACAAAAGTAAATTTAAACTTTCAAGACACTACTTAATACTCACCCAATATACCGCAACAATCGCACAGCATTCACAAATCTGCCAGATACATTCGCTCTTCTGGACTCCTACTTACACATATCCCACAAATGCAAAAAAACAGATCCAGCAGTTACGCCTTCTCTTATATCGTGCCTAAAGACTTGAGTTTCGGTAGTCCCACAAGGCCCTAGGACGGGCTACACTCACACCTGCTCAGCACCCAGATGCCCTCCCAGGTGATAACGAGCTCTTCAAATATGCATAACATAAAACATCATAACATACCATAGTATAGCATAGCATGACATAACATAACATAACTCAACATTTGAATGAATCTACACATATAAGCTTACTCTTCTACTTTTGAGGAACATTACTACTTTTGGCTATTCACCATTTGCAAGTGTAAAGTTTCTCAAAATGCAGACTTACATGCCTTGACCCCCTGGACGTGAAGCCTAATTTGGAGTGTGAAGTTACTACTTATAACTTTTCAAAAGTAGTCTGAGGTCTTCCCACCAGGGTAGAGATCTCCCTATGGTAAAATATAAGGAACAGTTCAGATGTTTATTAAACCTAAAAAAACAATAGTAAAAATATTTGAATATTTCAATATTAAATACTAATCTAATTTAAATTAAATATTATTTATAAAGGTAGAACAAAAAAACAAAATGCTAGAGTGTTATTAACCCCTTCGCTGCCAGGCCTTTCCCCCTTCAGGTGTCAGGCCTTTTTTTTGCTATTTGGGGCAGTTTGCGCTTAGACCCTCATAACGTTTTGTCCACATTAGCTACCCATGCTAAATTTGCGTCCTTTTTTTCCAACATCCTAGGGATTCTTGAGGCACCCAGAGTTTGTGGTTCCTCTGGAGGACACCAAGAAATTAGCCAAAATACAGCTAAAATGAGGGCTGCAGATGAAGGCTTGTGTGTTTTTCCCTGAAAATGGCATCAACAATGGGTTTCAGTGCTAAAATCACAATCTTCCCACCTTTCAGGAATAGGCAAACTTTAACCAGAAAACCACATTTTTCAACACAATTTTGGCATTTTACTGGGACATAATCCCTTTTTACTTTTTTTATGCTCTTAGCCTCCTTCCAGTTAGTTCCAGAAATGGGTGTGACACCAATGCTGGATCCCAGAACGTTAAACATTTGTGAAAAGTAGAGAGCATTCTGAATTCAGCAAGGGATCATTTATATAGATCCTACAAGGTTTTCCTACAGAAAATAACAGTTAAAATAAACAAATATTGAAATTGAGGTAAAAAAAAACAGCCATTTCTCTCCACGTTTTACTCTGTAACTTTTTCCTGCCATGTCAGATATTTGAAAGCAATATACTGTTACGTCTGCTGCACTCTTCTGGTTGCGGGGATACATAGAGCTTGTGGGTTCATCAAGAACCCTAGGTACCCAGCACCAATAAATGAGCTGCACCTTGCAATGGGTTTTCATTGTATACTGGGTATACAGCAAATGATTTGCTGAAATATAAAGAGTGAAAAATAGGTAACAAGGAAACCTTTGCATTTCCAAAATGGGCACAAGATAAGGTGTTGAGAAGCAGTGGTTATTCACACATCTCTGAACTCTGGGGTCCCCATACTAGCATGTGAATTACAGTGCATTTCTCAAATAGGCATCTTTTTTATACACTGTCTTACATTTGGAAGGCAAAAATGTAGAAAAAGAAAAGGGGCAATAACACTTATTCATCTATACTGTGTTCCCCCATGTCTCCAGATAAAAATGGTACCTCACTTGCATGGGTAGGCCTAATGCCCGCGACTGGAAACGTAATATGGACACATCACATGTTTACATTGAAATCTAATGTTTTTTTTTTTAAGTGCCTAGCTGTGGATTTTGGCCTCTAGCTCAGCCGGTACCTAGGGAAACCTACCAAACCTGTGCATTTTTAAAAACTAGACACCTAGGGGAGGCGTGGCCGGGCCACGAAGAAAGTTGGCCGCCTAAACAGTGAGCTCTGGGCCGCGGCGATTCCGGGGAGGTGACGGAGACGCGGAGACCGCCAGAACGACCATCCCACCTGGCGCCGACCCCTTCTGCCACCGCCGTGCTCCTGATTCGGGCTAGGAGGGTCCGCCGTGGTGAGCCTGTGGACCCGCGGCTCGCCTCGGTGGAGGAGGCCTGCCTGGGGGGCGGAGTCGCGTTGCTCCGACACCGCGGCCGGCTCGCCGGCGGCAGCGAGGATTGACACTGAGGGCCTCGGAGACCCTTCCGATACTCTGGATTCCCGGTCCCCGACGGGGGGAACCACTGGAGCACCGGGGGACCTACAACACGTGACGGGGATAGATGCCCTGCTGGACGGGCGGAGCCGCGCCCTCGGAACCCGAGGCGGAGCGGCATCACCGACGTAGAAACAACTGGCCTCACAGGTACAGCTCCCTGCTCCCCAGCGCTAGCGGGAGACACCGGGCCACCCTGCCAGCACCCCTCTACCGGGCCATCACGTTTCTCCCCCCCTCCTCCCGTTGTAAAAAATAAAAAACAAAGACAAAGAACAGGAGGAGAAAGAGGAGGGGGGAGAATGGAAAGGAATGAAGGGAAAGAAAGACAGGAGAAAGAAAGAGAAATGAGGGAGGAATAGTAAGCAGCCAGCATCCAGAGAGATGCAGACACCCCACCTCCCTCTCTACACAGTACAAGTGGGAGGGAGACAAGGAAGGGGAGAGGTAAAAAAAAAAAAAAGAAAAAAGAAAAGAGGACAAACGAAGAGAAACAAAAAATAAATAACGATAATACAGACAAATAATAAAGGAAAAAAAGAGAAGAAAAGACAAACAAACAAAACAAAAAAGGAAACCAATTGAGGGGAAGAAGATTCAAGCAAGAGCAACGAGGCAGGCTTCACTACCATCTACCTTCTCCGTTTTTCCCAGGACGTCCAGGCACAGTAGTAGGGACTAACGCCCCCGCCGTAGCCCACAGGTGCCAGTGGGACACTAGTGACTACAGGAGGGGTGTTCAGGAATACAGGCTGTCAGCCACGATGGACTGCTGGCAAAAAGACATGAAGAAGGACTTGCCTACTCCCTCCCTCAGTTCCCCCCGCAACTCACCTTAATTGAAGGAGTGCCCTACATTGACTTCTTCCAATGACAGCAAATAGAGGACACAGCTTCATCAATGCTCTGGACTGCAATAGGCCCCACACCTGTTCCACCACTTCGGTGCCCTCATCGTTATAACTTCCCTCCATGCCTGATGACAATGGTAGATTGCCACACCTCGCAGCAGCCACTGGGTCGGTACAAATAAAGAGGGGAAAAGGAAAGAGGAGAAAAGCAAACAGGCAGAAAACAGATAACAATAAAGGGGACGGAACAGAAACGGGTACCGGCTGACTCGGAAATCTTTACCCCCATCGGACCCCGAGGAAGGCCTGGGTTCCAACTGGGTAGTCTCTGTAGACCATCAAGGCGATGCCCGGTAGCAAACCAAACCAGAAACCTGCCAGCAAACCGGCGCAGCAACAACTATTCTCGGAAGCGCTCCACCATAAACGCCCAACTCCTATAACGACAGGCCCTCACGCATCACCACCCCCAACCGAGCCCATCACGATGTCTGACAAGGAACAATCCACAACCATGGAATGGATATTACAGGGGCTCACCGTTGTCAGCTGCTGAATAGAGGGAATGGACGCCTCAATAACCTCACTAAAGCTGGAGACCAAATCCATGCGATTAGACATTGCAGGATTCCAATCCAGGGTGACAGGACTGGAACAACGCATGGGATCACTGGAAATGCAGGCAGCCGCGTCCCGGGACAGAGACCAAGATCTCCTCTACCTCAGGAGTAAACTAACGGATATGGAGGACAGAAGCCGAAGAGACAACATCCGCTTACTTGGGATTCCGGAAAACGAAGAAGGCACAGATATACAGGCCTTCCTGGGCTCTACCCTTCCTAAACTCACCTCACTGGATTTCGATCCGCTGTTGGAATTCCAACGGGCGCACAGAGGAGGCCCGAAGTGCTCTGACAAATCCTCAAGGCCTTGACCAATTATCTCATGCCTACTACGCCATAATCAAACCCATCAAATACTCCAAGCGACGCGTAGCCGCGGACCTTTCCGGATAGACCAGCATGACATTCGAATAACTGCTGACTATTCCAAAGAGACCAATGAACGTAGAAAGGCCTTTCTAGCCCTAAGACCACGGCTTCACCAACTTGAGATGAAATATGGCGTTTTTGACCCCGAAAGAATGTGGGTCACCAAAAACGGAGTATCCAAGGATTTTTACAACCCCATAGAATTGAGACTTTTTCTTGACTCTTTCCAACATCAGCCTATAGATTCTACCAGCACAAGCCATCCGCAAGATACTTCAGGGGATGATGAAGGTAACGGAACCTCCCCCCCAGAAATGGAGAAAGCAAGTACGACCCTATATGACGCTGACACCTGTCAAAGGGGCAGGGACATGGAGAGACTAGCTAGATCACACGATGACAGGGGCCAGGTCTTACACGCCGTGGCAGTCCACACTCAGCTATCGGAAAGAGACAAATCCTGCTCCCCTTTAAAACCAATGACTGTATCCCCCTGAGATGGCGATACAGTGCATATGGGAGACAATTGCAAGAACACTGAAACACACCCGCCGACAACCCCATGGACGGATGAGTACATATTCGGATCTTATATCTGTGTCTTTTTCATAGCTGTTTATGGTCGTTGGTGTCATTGTTAATAATAGGCAGTTAATATACCCAGGTTCTCCACAAGGTAATATAAGGCCTTATAATGTGACAATATAATGTAAATTGTTTCTAGTATTAGATAGGGTACACATATTAGCGCCTGGACTAGACCTCACCGACTCCTACAGGCTACATAAGAGTCAAGGCCTAGCTTTATAATGGCATTACCAAACACCTATTAAACTGACATACCCTCACCACACTACAGAATACCCTGCAACAGCAAACAATACAACACAAGCTAAACCTGACCTAACACGTAATCCATATGGTTAACACCTACACCAGAGCTAGTTAACCCCCATCACTCACCCAGGGGCCAAAATCAAATTAAATTAAACTAAACTATACTCTGCGACACAAAACCTAATGCATATGTGTGCCCTCTATAATGTAGTGCTGCAAACTGCGGTATTATAACATAAATTATTAATAGCCCATACTGAGAACACGTACTCGTATCCAGACTAGTTACTGCTGACATCTGCAACCCCCACACAGGACAGGGCTCTGTCCGATCACAACTGTATCACATGTTTAGCTAACAAACTGGCAATATCTGAATGTACTCTACTTTATAGTATTATAATGTAATAATACGATACAAGGTATATACAGCGAAGTAAGAAACATACACCGCCTACGCATAGACCAGGATTCGTCAGTTATCATTATTTACTCTACGATAAGCCTTCTGGCACACAGTTTAATAGACGATAATATAACAGTATGACAAGGAATTATGATATATTATGTCATCAGAATTAACAGGTTACAGTAATGTTGTGTTATGTGATATAGTGACACTATAGATGTATGGAAGTATTCAAGAGGTTTTATGCCTGTACCTCTCCGAACCTTCGCCCGAACCAGTAATACAACCCCATTTCCCCCCCAACCTCCCCTCCCTCCCCCTCCCTCCACCTCCCCCAGCCTCCCCCTCCACTCCCATAATATACCCTCCACCCACTGCATTAACCCCTTCCCTCCCCTTCCCTACCAAATCACCCCTACAACGTAGGATTCTACACGACAGCACTACCCATTTACAGCGGCTGCCCTCTAACCCAAAACTGTAAACACATGAGGCACGTAAGACGTCACACTAGTTACTATTCGTCGCCGGGTAGACCCTTTCCCATACACAACTATGAACCCCCCCCATCACCATCATACTAACTCAACGCTACCCCTCCAGTAAATCAACAATACTTTGTGGACCAAGTCCCTCCCCACTGTCCAAATGTAACCACCTCTCCATCCAATCCCATCCTCATCCAGGATGATAAACCTTGACCATCGTCATCATCATTATCATGGTCACTACCACCCCCTCAAGTTTCTCCCTTTACAACGCACTCGTGACCCTCTCTCCCCCGGGACTCATGCAATTTCTTGTCATAAATCAACATCAGCTGCCTTCTGCTCCCCCCTCGCCTCCCCGGCAGAGATCACCCCAACGGCACGGGAGTTCCGAGAGGAATCGGACCCACCGTTTACAGATCTAACCTCAGGGGCTGGACCCCTAGCCTCCCCATCCCACTCCCTTCTACTTCCCCTCTCAGCATCCTCTTTTGTTATTTTACTTTATCCCACATATCGACCTTAATACCTCTTCTTTTCTCCTCTGCATTATCTCTTGGCCCCCCCATCTCTATCTCTATCTCCTTTTCTCCTTTTTTCTTATCTCCCTCTCTTCCTTTTCTCCACTACTCTTTCCTGCCCCTACCCCCCCTCCTTTTCTAGAGAGAACACCCGGTCCCCGCCAGCTGCCCCTCCCTTCTCCAAGCCATTACACTAATAGCTGAAGTAGCCCCCCCCCCTCCATTATCACGGTCCTCGGAACAGTCAAGACCCTACTCTACTGCCTAAAATGTCAGGGAACGCCCCCCATGCGACATATCCACTACGAATCCTCTCCTGGAATGTACACGGCATGACGAGCTATATTAAACGGAAAAAGATACTGTCCTGTCTTCAATCTAAAAGAGCGGACATTTCCCTGATTCAAGAAACACACCTCAATAACCTGGAATCCAGTAAACTTTAACGGGACTGGATAGGAAAGGTTGCCTTTAGCTGCTACCCAACAGACCAGGAGACCAGGAATGGCACGCCTCGCAAATGCAGAGTAGCGATACTAACGCGCAAGTCCCTCCCGATTACAATAATTAAAACATGGAACGATGCGGAGGGAAGATATATGGGCCAGATGTAGCAAAGGGTTTTTCCCATTCTGTGTCAATGGGAAAATGTGTTCGTACATATGGCCCTGTATGCGCTAAATTAAAACTAGGAAACTCCTTCCTATGCGTGGGCTCTGTTTACGCACCAACCGGCACAAGGCACCCCTTCTTTCTTCCTACAACTAAATCGTCTCATGACCGAAAATGGGAACCACCCGTTACATAATCGGGGGAGACTGGAATCTCACCCGAGATGCCATACTGGACAGGACAGGCCCCATTGATGCAGGCAATAATCATGACAGGGCACTACTGACGGACCTAACCACGGATGCAGGCTTAGTTGACTGCTGGAGAATAACACACCCAAAAGATAAGGAATATACTTTTCTATCATCTGCCCATGGTACCCAATCACACCTGGATTACTTCTTTGTATCACACACTATAATCCCCCAAATGCTAGACACCACTATCCTAGATAGCGGACTCTCAGACCATTCCCCGATACTACTCCTGATCCAAGTAGGTTTAACCTCCCCCAGTCGAAAACCATGGCGCTTCGCTATACATAGATACCGCTCCCCCCAAGGGAAGGAGCAACTTAAGGCCCATATATCCACATATATGGCCGAAGATATGGGTACTGTGACTTCCAAAAGGGTTCTATGGGCAGCGGCAAAGGCGACTGAGAGGAAACATGATGCGTGACGCAGCATTAGCCAACAGAGACAGAGTAGCCCGCCAAAGCACCTTAGAAACCACAATCCAGAATCTCACTAAACAATACACTGCCCAGCCGCCCCCCACACTGCGCCGCTCCCTCGAACAGGCCCGAATGGCACATAATGAACTCTGTACATCACAGGCGGAATACGCATTGCAAAGATTACGCGGTCGTCACTATGAAGAAGGTGAGAAGGCAGGGCGCCTCCTAGCGGCACAGCTTCGACAAAGAGAGGCTGCCACTGCTATCCCAGCCATAACGTCCTCCTCAGGAGCGGTATTGACCCACCCGCAAGAAATTGTGAACGAATTTGCACGTATTACCGACATCTCTATACCCCTGAAATAGCGACCGACCATGTACAGACGGAGGCATTCCTTAACGCGGCCAACCTACCTTGTCTGTCGGAGGCAGGCCGAGCTCTCCTAGAAGGTCATATAAGCAGGGAAGAAGTAAATCAAGTTATTGCAAACCTCCCCTATCATAAATCTCCGGGAGAGGATATATTCCCTGCGGAATCTTATAGATGGGCTGGGGAAGAGGCAATCACTGCAGTGCACGAGGCACTTACAGAAGCATGTCAGGAAGGCTCCTTGGGTGCTCTGTCCAACAGGGCCACGATTGTCGTTCTACCTAAGCCAGGGAGGGACCCCCTACTCTGTGGCAGTTATCGTCCCATCTCCCTCCTGAACTGAGATGTTAAACTCCTAGCCAGCGTCTTAGCAGCACGTCTACATAAAGTGATACCGTCCTTGATTCACAATACCCAGGTGGGGTTTGTGCCGGGTCGCAACTCCAGAAATTATATGCGTACCCTCTGTCATACTTACTGGAAACACTACAACTACCAGAGGAAGCCCTATCTCTATCTCTAGATGCGGAGAAAGCATTTGACCGTATCGAATGGCCCTATCTGTTTACTACCATGAAGCACTTCGGCCTCGGAGAACAATTCATTTCCAAAGTCTGATTGCTGTATGACCATCCCACAGCACAAGTTAATTGTGGGGGCTTTCTATCAGACCCATTCCCCATTGGAAGAGGCACCCGCCAGGGTTGCCCCCTTTCACCACTCCTATTTCTGCTGGCAATGGAACCTCTGGCAGCTACTATGCGGTACTCCCAACAGAAAAAAGGTATCCCTTTAACAAGGGGCTCATTCAAAATCTATCTCTACGCAGATGACATTCTATTAACCTTGTCCGACCTCAAAAGCTCCCTTCCATCACTACTCTCTATCATAGAGGGCTTCGCACCATTATTCGGATATCGGGTAAACTGGGATAAGAGCGTAGCGCTACCACTATCCCGCGAAATGAAACAGGACTTCGCCAAGTGGTCACTACTGGGCCTATCCATGTGGGGCAGGACGCAGGCGGTTAGGATGGTCACCCTCCCACGCTACACATACATACTAGGCATGCTCCCTCTACAGATACCTCTCTCCTCGCACCGCATGATTGACACATCAATAAGGACCTTTGTCTGGGGCTCCATACACCCAAGGCTGAAACCTGCAACAATATTGGCACGACGGCCCTATGGAGGCTTAGGCCTACCCTCAGTAGAAAAATACTCATTAGCCTTACAATTATCACAGCTAGCGTACACACTCCCAGATACCCCGGACCCTCCGCAATGGGTAACCACAGAGAAACTCCTAAGAGGTCAGCATGTGGAGATAGGAGGGATATACACTGATCACCCCAACTTGCCTAACCCCATCCTTATGGCCACAAACACAGCCTGGCGCAGAGCCCACCGCTTACTTGGCACACACCCTTTCTTGCACGCCCAGGCCCCTATAGCAGGGAATAAAAGCATAAAAATAGGAGGAAACCTCCTCAGATGGCCCCAATGGAACGACGCTGGTATCCACAACATATCTCAAATCATAGAAGGTGATAGCTTCCGCACCTTCGCCTCCCTTCAGGATAGTTCGGCATCCACAATAACCAAGAGTGGCGATACATGCAGCTTAAGCATTGCATGCGTAGAGCCCTAGGAATGCCCCGTGGACGCTCAAAGCCTCACCCATTGTCACTTATCTCCAGAAGTGGGGCCGACACAGAGCCGTTATGGCTGGTCTATACGCAGAGCTAACAAACCATCTTTACTCTCAGCCTCTTTTCGAACGACTGCGCTTAAAATGGCAGGACCGACTTGAGATCGCCTATACTGAAGAAGAATGGTCGGACATAATAGAAGCCCTTGACAGGGGAGTCCGCGAAGCCCGCCTGAAATTTTGTCTATTTAAAGTCCTCCAAGAATGGTATTGGACCCCCATAAAACTTTTTAGGGCAGGATTGATGCCACATGGAAATGCTGGCGATGTGCAGACCCCCATTGTGACTTACTCCACATCCTATGTCATTGCCCGACGATACAACCTTTATGGGAAGCTGTAGGAGGCTGGACTGGTTTGTAGTGAGTACCAAGGGGTACTTGCACCTTGCACCAGGCCCAGTTATCCCTTATTAGTGTATAGGGTGTCTAGCAGCTTAGGCTGATAGATAATGGTAGCTTAGCAGAGCAGCTTAGGCTGAACTAGGAGACGTGTGAAGCTACTACAGTACCACTTAGTGTCATATGCACAATATCATAAGAAAACACAATACACAGTTATACTAAAAATAAAGGTACTTTATTTTTATGACAATATGCCAAAGTATCTTAGAGTGTACCCTCAGTGAGAGGATAGGAAATATACACAAGATATATATACACAATAGCAAAAATATGCAGTATAGTCTTAGAAAACAGTGCAAACAATGTATAGTTACAATAGGATGCAATGGGGAAACATAGGGATAGGGGCAACACAAACCATATACTCCAAAAGTGGAATGCGAACCACGAATGGACCCCAAACCTATGTGACCTTGTAGAGGGTCGCTGGGACTATTAGATAATAGTGAGAGTTAGAAAGATAACCCTCCCCAAGACCCTGAAAAGTGAGTGCAAAGTGCACTAAAGTTCCCCTAAGGACAAAATAGTCGTGTTAGAGGGAGAATGCAAGGAAAACACAAATCAGCAATGCAACAACGATGGATTCCTGTCTGAAGGTACCTGTGGAACAAGGGGACCAAGTCCAAAAGTCACAAGCAGCTCGGAGATGGGCAGATGCCCAAGAAATGCCAGCGGTTGGTGCAAAGAAGCTCTTACTAGGCTGAAGAACTGTGAATACTGCAGGAACGACAAGGGCTAGAGACTTCCCCTTTGGAGGATGGATCCCCCACGCCTTGGAGAGTCGTGCAGAAGTGTTTTCCCGCCGGATGGACGCCAACAAGCCTTGCTACACGCAAATCGTGCGTTTGGCGTTTTTGGACGCTGCTGGGGCCCAGGAGGGACCAGAAGGTCGCAAATTGGACCTGCAGAGAGAGGGGACGTCGAGCAAGACAAAGAGCCCTCACTGAAGCAGGTAGCACCCGGAGAAGTGCCAGAAACAGGCACTACGAGGATGCGTGAAACGGTGCTCGCCGAAGTTGCACAAAGGAGTCCCACGTCGCCGGAGACCAACTTAGAAAGTCGTGCAATGCAGGTTAGAGTGCCGTGGACCCAGGCTTGGCTGTGCACACAGGATTTCCGCCGGAAGTGCACAGGGGCCGGAGAAGCTTGCACAGTCGCGGTTCCCAGCAATGCAGCCCAGCGAGGTGAGGCAAGGACCTACCTCCACCAAACTTGGGCTGAAGAGTCACTGGACTGTGGGGGTCACTTGGACGGTGTTGCTGGATGCGAGGGACCTCGCTCGTCGTGCTGAGAGGAGACCCAAGGGACCAGTAATGCAGCTTTTTGGTGCCTGCGGTTGCAGGGGGAAGATTCCGTCGACCCACGGGAGATTTCTTCGGAGCTTCTGGTGCAGAGAGGAGGCAGACTACCCCCACAGCATGCACAAGCAGGAAAACAGTCGAGAAGGCGGCAGGATCAGCGTTACAGAGTTGCAGTAGTCGTCTTTGCTACTATGTTGCAGGTTTGCAGGCTTCCAGCGCGGTCAGCGGTCGATTCCTTATCAGAAGGTGAAGAGGGAGATGCAGAGGAACTCAGCTGAGCTCATGCATTCGTTATCTAAAGTTTCCCCAGAGACAGAGACCCTAAATAGCCAGAAAAGAGGGTTTGGCTACCTAGGAGAGAGGAAAGGCTACTAACACCTGAAGGAGCCTATCAGCAGGAGTCTCTGACGTCACCTGGTGGCACTGGCCACTCAGAGCAGTCCAGTGTGCGAGCAGCACCTCTGTTTCCAAGATGGCAGAGGTCTGGAGCACACTGGAGGAGCTCTGGACACCTCCCAGGGGAGGTGCAGGTCAGGGGAGTGGTCACTCCCCTTTCCTTTGTCCAGTTTCGAGCCAGAGCAGGGGCTAAGGGGTCCATGAACCGGTGTAGACTGGCTTATGCAGAATTGGGCACATCTGTGCCCAACAAAGCCTTTCCAGAGGCTGGGGGAGGCTACTCCTCCCCTGCCTTCACACCATTTTCCAAAGGGAGAGGGTGTCACACCCTCTCTCAGAGGAAGTTCTTTGTTCTGCCATCCTGGGCCAGGCCTGGCTGGACCCCAGGAGGGCAGCTGCCTGTCTGAGGGGTTGGCAGCAGCAGCAGCTGCAGTGAAACCCCAGGAAGGGCAGTCTGGCAGTACCAGGGTCTGTGCTACAGACCACTGGGATCATGGAATTGTACCAACAATGCCAGGATGGCATAGAGGGGGCAATTCCATGATCATAGACATGTTACATGGCCATATTCGGAGTTACCATGGTGAAGCTACATATAGGTAGTGACCTATATGTAGTGCACGCGTGTAATGGTGTCCCCGCACTCACAAAGTTCAGTGAATTGGTTCTGAACAATGTGGGGGCACCTTGGCTAGTGCCAGGGTGCCCTCACACTAAGTAACTTTGCACCTAACCTTTACCAGGTAAAGGTTAGACATATAGGTGACTTATAAGTTACTTAAGTGCAGTGTAAAATGGCTGTGAAATAACGTGGACGTTATTTCACTCAGGCTGCAGTGGCAGGCCTGTGTAAGAATTGTCAGAGCTCCCTATGGGTGGCAAAAGAAATGCTGCAGCCCATAGGGATCTCCTGGAACCCCAATACCCTGGGTACCTCAGTACCATGTACTAGGGAATTATAAGGGTGTTCCAGTAAGCCAATGTAAATTGGTAAAATTGGTCACTAGCCTGTTAGTGACAATTTGAAAGTAATGAGAGAGCATAACCACTGAGGTTCTGGTTAGCAGAGCCTCAGTGAGACAGTTAGGCACCACACAGGGAACATATACATGCACACCTATGAGCACTGGGGCCCTGTGTGACAGGGTCCCAGTGACACATACATATAGGCCACAAACCTATGAGCACTGGGGTCCTGACCAGCAGGATCCCAGTGACACATAACAAACATACTGAAAACATAGTGTTTTCACTATGAGCACTGAGGCCTGGCTATCAGGATCCCAGTGAGACAGTGAAAACAGTGACAAACACCCTGACATACACTCACAAACAGGCCAAAAGTGGGGGTAACAAGGCTAGAAAGAGGCTACCTTCTCACACAACCCCCCCCCAAACGAAGGACAATAAGGCTAACCTTGGCCAGTTGAGACTTTATTGTCTAAGTGGTGATAAGTAGAGAGTAGCTCTGCAATAGACTGGTTACTCCCTTTATCATCCACTATATGGTTACTTCCCTGTGGGGATGTAAACCACCCTGTTTGAAGTTTTTTAGCTAAGCAACAATGTGAAGATGTATTTTCAGAGTTTCTATCAGTAAGTTTTAGTTTAGAGCAGTGGGAATTGTCCACTGAACCTATTTGTAGTGATGGAAATGCCAGACAGGGATGCTGTCTCAGAAAAGCCATAGCTGGGCAAAAACTTTGTCCATATGGCTGGAAGAGAGAACAGGGATGCTGTTTCTCTTGAGTTGGAGCAAGGCAGGGATGCTGTCCTATGAGCTCCACACTAGGGCAGGGATGCTGTCCTAAGTGTTGTGAGGTAGTGCAGGGTTTCTGCACTAAAGTTTCTCTGGAAGGGTTGGAGGGATACTCCATGTTAACTAAAATGGTGCTGTTTTTCTCACCAATGTTAGTTATCCCACAGAGAGGTACTTCCACCTCAGGGAGTCCAGCTTTGCTAGCTGATGATTCCCTTGGAACAGGTGCCACCCCAGGAGAGGTTTCTCCCACCACAGGAATAGTATCCTGAATGGTAGGGTGGTTAGGGGATACTGTGATACCCTTTTTACCTGTTGATGGAGAGGGATCCTGAGTTTTCAGGCCTTCTCTCCTTTGCTTTTTCATTTCACTTGAAATGAGAGGGAACAATTCCTCAGGGATGCCCAGCATGGCTGCATGGGCATAAAACTCTACATCAGCCCAGCCTGAGGCCTCTAGGTCATTACCTAAGAGACAGTCTACAGGTAAGCTAGGTGATACCACCACCTGCTTAGGGCCAGTAACTCCACCCCAACTAAACTGAATTATAGCTAAGGGAAGAAACTTAGTGGAGTTATGGACATCAATAATCTTATACTGTTGTCCAATGATGTGTTGATCAGGGTGCACTAGGTTTTCAGTCACCAAAGTGAAACTGGCACCTGTGTCCCTGTAGGCCAAGGCCTCAACACCATTTATTAAAACTGTCTGCCTGTACTTATCCATTGTAAGGGGACAAGCAGCCAGTGTGGCAAGGCCAATGCCACTAGGTGTGACAGAAACTGTCTTGGGACTGATTACATCAGTTTCCACTATGGACCCATAAGTGAACCCAACTACACCCTTTGCTTGACTGTTGCCAGCAGTCCCACCACTAGTACCACTACTGCTAGGGGCACTAGAGCTTGATGTATTAGTGGTGGTAGGCTCAGGGGGTTTACCTGGACAGGACTTATCCCCTGGCCTATGGCCTCTGTTTTTACACACAAAGCACCAGGGCTTTTTAATGTGTGCAGGTTGGGAAGAAGAGGAAGAATTTGTTTTATCCCCACCCTCTGAAGAGTGTTTAAGATTTGAAGTGGGATCTTTGGTTTTACCCTTATCCCCATGCTTATCTTGAGATTTTTCACCATCTTTCTTCTTATTGCCATCTTTGTCACCCCCTGTATGAACTTTTCTGTTCACCCTTGTTCTGACCCATTTGTCTGCCTTCTTTCCCAATTCTTGGGGAGAGGTCAGATCAGAGTCTACCAGGTACTGGTGCAACAAATCAGACACACAATTATTAAGTATATGCTCTCTCAGGATTGTGTTATACAGGCTATCATAATCAGTAACTTTACTGCCATGTAACCACCCCTCCAAGGCCTTCACTGAATGGTCAATGAAATCAACCCAGTCTTGTGAAGACTCCTTTTTGGTCTCTCTGAACTTTATCCTGTATTGTTCAGTGGTTAAGCCATAACCATCCAGGAGTGCATTCTTAAGAACTGTAAAATTATTGGGATCATTTTCTTTCACAGTAAGGAGTCTATCCCTACCCTTTCCACTAAATGATAGCCATAGGATAGCAGCCCACTGCTTTTGAGGGACATCCTGTACAGCACAGGCCCTCTCAAGTGCAGCAAACCACTTGTTAATGTCATCCCCCTCCTTATAAGGGGGAACTATCTTGTGCAGATTCCTGGAATCATGCTCTTTTGCAGGATGACTATGGGGAATACTGCTGCTGCCACCATGGGTATCTAAACCCAACTTCTGTCTTTCCCTCTCTATTTCTAAAGACTGTCTATCCAAATCCAGCTGTTGCTTCTTGAGCTTCAGTCTGGTTTGCTCCACTCTCAATCTATTGAGCTCCCTTTCTAACAATCTGTCATCAGGGTGGGTGGGAGGGACATTTCTAGATACAGAGGTATGATGGGAATGAACAGAAGGAGACCTGTCCCTTACAGAGGGCACCCTAACAGCTTGGCTACCAGTATAATGTGAGAGCACACCATTAGTATGGTGTGATTCAACCTCTGTACCAACTATGCTAGACTGTCTAGTAATGGGCAGGCTGAGAAGTTTCTTTCCTGAACCTTTTCCTGGGGGAGTCCCTGGATCAGATTGAGAACCATTAGCTACTTTTTCTACAGATTGGGCACTTATGGCCTTATCCTGTACTCTAAGCATATTAATTAACAGTTCTAAAGAAGGATTCTTCCCTACACTCAAACCTCTCTCTATGCAGAGACTCCTTGCTCCTTTCCAGCTAAGGTGATCATATGCAAGTTTGGACAGTTCAACATTTTTTCCTGTGCCAGACATTTTTTTTGAGAGAGTTAAAGTGATAGACAAAGAGAAAAAAAGTTTTCAGAACTTTTTGGAAAGACAGAAAAAACTTTTTAAACTTTTAAGAACTTTTTGAAAGTTTAGAAGTACTTTTCAGCACTTAGAAAAGAGTGAAAATAGGAAATGCAAAACTTTTTGGCTATGTGTATATACACTGACCTTGTTTTGTATATTTTTCTCTTATGAAAAGTACAATGACAAGAGTGGTAAGTAGTCTCAAAGCACTTATCCCACCACTGCACAACCAATGTAGGAGGCTGGACTGGTTTGTAGTGAGTACCAAGGGGTACTTGCACCTTGCACCAGGCCCAGTTATCCCTTATTAGTGTATAGGGTGTCTAGCAGCTTAGGCTGATAGATAATGGTAGCTTAGCAGAGCAGCTTAGGCTGAACTAGGAGACGTGTGAAGCTACTACAGTACCACTTAGTGTCATATGCACAATATCATAAGAAAACACAATACACAGTTATACTAAAAATAAAGGTACTTTATTTTTATGACAATATGCCAAAGTATCTTAGAGTGTACCCTCAGTGAGAGGATAGGAAATATACACAAGATATATATACACAATAGCAAAAATATGCAGTATAGTCTTAGAAAACAGTGCAAACAATGTATAGTTACAATAGGATGCAATGGGGAAACATAGGGATAGGGGCAACACAAACCATATACTCCAAAAGTGGAATGCGAACCACGAATGGCCCCAAACCTATGTGACCTTGTAGAGGGTCGCTGGGACTATTAGATAATAGTGAGAGTTAGAAAGATAACCCTCCCCAAGACCCTGAAAAGTGAGTGCAAAGTGCACTAAAGTTCCCCTAAGGACAAAATAGTCGTGTTAGAGGGAGAATGCAAGGAAAACACAAATCAGCAATGCAACAACGATGGATTCCTGTCTGAAGGTACCTGTGGAACAAGGGGACCAAGTCCAAAAGTCACAAGCAGCTCGGAGATGGGCAGATGCCCAAGAAATGCCAGCGGTTGGTGCAAAGAAGCTCTTACTAGGCTGAAGAACTGTGAATACTGCAGGAACGACAAGGGCTAGAGACTTCCCCTTTGGAGGATGGATCCCCCACGCCTTGGAGAGTCGTGCAGAAGTGTTTTCCCGCCGGATGGACGCCAACAAGCCTTGCTACACGCAAATCATGCGTTTGGCGTTTTTGGACGCTGCTGGGGCCCAGGAGGGACCAGAAGGTCGCAAATTGGACCTGCAGAGAGAGGGGACGTCGAGCAAGACAAAGAGCCCTCACTGAAGCAGGTAGCACCCGGAGAAGTGCCAGAAACAGGCACTACGAGGATGCGTGAAACGGTGCTCGCCGAAGTTGCACAAAGGAGTCCCACGTCGCCGGAGACCAACTTAGAAAGTCGTGCAATGCAGGTTAGAGTGCCGTGGACCCAGGCTTGGCTGTGCACACAGGATTTCCGCCGGAAGTGCACAGGGGCCGGAGAAGCTTGCAAAGTCGCGGTTCCCAGCAATGCAGCCCAGCGAGGTGAGGCAAGGACCTACCTCCACCAAACTTGGGCTGAAGAGTCACTGGACTGTGGGGGTCACTTGGACGGTGTTGCTGGATGCGAGGGACCTCGCTCGTCGTGCTGAGAGGAGACCCAAGGGACCAGTAATGCAGCTTTTTGGTGCCTGCGGTTGCAGGGGGAAGATTCCGTCGACCCACGGGAGATTTCTTCGGAGCTTCTGGTGCAGAGAGGAGGCAGACTACCCCCACAGCATGCACAAGCAGGAAAACAGTCGAGAAGGCGGCAGGATCAGCGTTACAGAGTTGCAGTAGTCGTCTTTGCTACTATGTTGCAGGTTTGCAGGCTTCCAGCGCGGTCAGCGGTCGATTCCTTATCAGAAGGTGAAGAGGGAGATGCAGAGGAACTCAGCTGAGCTCATGCATTCGTTATCTAAAGTTTCCCCAGAGACAGAGACCCTAAATAGCCAGAAAAGAGGGTTTGGCTACCTAGGAGAGAGGAAAGGCTACTAACACCTGAAGGAGCCTATCAGCAGGAGTCTCTGACGTCACCTGGTGGCACTGGCCACTCAGAGCAGTCCAGTGTGCGAGCAGCACCTCTGTTTCCAAGATGGCAGAGGTCTGGAGCACACTGGAGGAGCTCTGGACACCTCCCAGGGGAGGTGCAGGTCAGGGGAGTGGTCACTCCCCTTTCCTTTGTCCAGTTTCGAGCCAGAGCAGGGGCTAAGGGGTCCATGAACCGGTGTAGACTGGCTTATGCAGAATTGGACACATCTGTGCCCAACAAAGCCTTTCCAGAGGCTGGGGGAGGCTACTCCTCCCCTGCCTTCACACCATTTTCCAAAGGGAGAGGGTGTCACACCCTCTCTCAGAGGAAGTTCTTTGTTCTGCCATCCTGGGCCAGGCCTGGCTGGACCCCAGGAGGGCAGCTGCCTGTCTGAGGGGTTGGCAGCAGCAGCAGCTGCAGTGAAACCCCAGGAAGGGCAGTCTGGCAGTACCAGGGTCTGTGCTACAGACCACTGGGATCATGGAATTGTACCAACAATGCCAGGATGGCATAGAGGGGGCAATTCCATGATCATAGACATGTTACATGGCCATATTCGGAGTTACCATGGTGAAGCTACATATAGGTAGTGACCTATATGTAGTGCACGCGTGTAATGGTGTCCCCGCACTCACAAAGTTCAGTGAATTGGTTCTGAACAATGTGGGGGCACCTTGGCTAGTGCCAGGGTGCCCTCACACTAAGTAACTTTGCACCTAACCTTTACCAGGTAAAGGTTAGACATATAGGTGACTTATAAGTTACTTAAGTGCAGTGTAAAATGGCTGTGAAATAACGTGGACGTTATTTCACTCAGGCTGCAGTGGCAGGCCTGTGTAAGAATTGTCAGAGCTCCCTATGGGTGGCAAAAGAAATGCTGCAGCCCATAGGGATCTCCTGGAACCCCAATACCCTGGGTACCTCAGTACCATGTACTAGGGAATTATAAGGGTGTTCCAGTAAGCCAATGTAAATTGGTAAAATTGGTCACTAGCCTGTTAGTGACAATTTGAAAGTAATGAGAGAGCATAACCACTGAGGTTCTGGTTAGCAGAGCCTCAGTGAGACAGTTAGGCACCACACAGGGAACATATACATGCACACCTATGAGCACTGGGGCCCTGTGTGACAGGGTCCCAGTGACACATACATATAGGCCACAAACCTATGAGCACTGGGGTCCTGACCAGCAGGATCCCAGTGACACATAACAAACATACTGAAAAAATAGTGTTTTCACTATGAGCACTGAGGCCTGGCTATCAGGATCCCAGTGAGACAGTGAAAACAGTGACAAACACCCTGACATACACTCACAAACAGGCCAAAAGTGGGGGTAACAAGGCTAGAAAGAGGCTACCTTCTCACAGAAGCTGTGCGCCACACTCTGATAGACTCTATACAGATACCAAACCCGACCCCGCCATCACTCATTCTTTTACACGATATGCGCCCGTACCCATTTCTATCACGAGCCCATAAACGGTTACTCCATACGGCAATCGCCACAGCCAAAATCTGCATACTCCGCCACTGGAGGTCCAGTATTGCCCCCACACCAACAGAATGGATGACAGCCATGTTTCAAACTGCCACCCACGAGAGAGTAATTTACAACTTGCAGGATCAAGCGGCGCTATTCACGGAAGTTTGGAGACCCTTCCTGACAAGATCATGAGGCAGCTGGTGGACGGTCGGCGGACGGCAGTCGTCACCTCAGAACCCTCCACCCTTCCCCCCTTCCCTACTCCCTCTCCTCCCACCTTTTATCTCCCCCTCCCCTGCTTTCTTTCCTTTTTCCCTCACCCCCTAGGCCATCCGCCCTGGTAAATGTCCTAGACCCCGGGCCGATCAAACATATATTCCTCCTTCTCTTCCTACCCAATCAGTGTCTGATCATCTAATTCACATAAGAAGGACCCGCCCCCCCCCAAAAAAAAACATTCTAACCTATATATTTCCACGGATTTCCTCCTGATCGCTCTTTTCCTGGCGCTATCCTTCCCCAAGCACTGGAACCTCTACCTCATATCATAACCATTTAGGCACACATACCATACTATTTAATCCTACACGACAACCCACATCAGACAGGGAATAATCGGACTACTCACTCATCAGCCTTGACATTCTGGTTCCAAGGCTTCCCGCCCCTCCATTTATTTATCTCTCTTAACCTCCCTTTCCCCCTTTTAGTTCATATGATCTCCCTCTTCCCCTCACTCCCCATGACCAACCTTTTTCTTCGTTCTCTATTCTCTCTTTCAATCCCTCCCATAATTATTTACCCATAACCCTTCAACCTATTATTCAGAATACTAGTTAGATTGTATATGTCTATATATCTACTATGAAATTATCTGTTGTAAAGAAATGCTTTGAAGATATATTTCTATATACTATGTACCACCCTATATTCTTTAATTAACAATTTAAAAAAAAATGCAATAAATAAATAAAACATCACACAGCCCACAACATCTTAGAGGGGATGTTCCAGCCAGTTTGTCATACAGTGATTCATGTTGTTGCAGTTTCTTACATAACCTTTTGGTTCCTCTTCAGCTTTTCTAACCTCAGCGCAGGTATGGGGATTGGGTTTCCTTTCCAGGAACAGAAGGGCAGATTAGAGTGAGCACTGCTACTTGCTCTCATGTAGGAACTCAGTAGTGTAGGTAGGAATACCAGATGCTCTAATGTGACAGCATGGTGGGACTTTTCTTGTGTTTCACTCCTGTGATTACTGCTGTCCTGACATTGTGTTTCATTATTATCCTTATAATCGCCATTCATGCCCTTCTACGTAGAATGCAGTTGCTTCAATAAAACCTATTGAACCAAAAAAAAACAACTAGACACCTAGGGGAATCCAGGATGAGGTGAATTGTGGCGCTCTCACCAGGTTCTGATACCCAAAAAACCCTTTTTTCTTACATTTCGGTGACAGAAAGTTCTGGAAGCTGAGAGGAGCCACAAACTTCCTTACACCCATGTTCCCCTAAGTCTCCCAATAAAAATGGTACCTCACTTGTGTGGGTAGGCCTAGTGCCGCAAAAGGAAATGCCCAAAACACTATGTGGACACATCAAAATTATCAAGTTCAAAACTACCTGCTTTTGTAGTAGGGGTCACCTGCGTTTTTGGTCCTGGGCTCAGCAGCCATATAGGGAAATCTAACAAACCCAAACATTTCTGAAAATTAGACACCTGAGGGAGTCCAGGGAGGTGTGACTTGCGTGGATCCCCCAGTGTTTTCTTATCCAGAATCCTCAGCAAACCTCAAATGTAGCTAAAAAATCAAATTTTTCCCACATTTCTGTGTGGGATCACCACCTTGGGACAAATTTCCTACCACCCAACGTTCCCATCAGTTTCCTGGTGAAAACGATGCCTCACTTGTGTAGGTGGGCCAAGTGCCTGTGACAGGGAAGAACCAAAAATATAGTGAAATTGAGGGGGAACCGAAGTGGGTCCAAAAGGGCAGTTTAAAAAAAAACATTTTTAGGCTGAGAAGTGAGGCAGAATTTTTATCAGTATAGATGAGACAATGCTGGATGGTGGGAATTTTGATGATTCCTGTAGATTCTGAAGGCTTCCATCACAAAAATGAGGGAAAAATGTATGATTTCCAGAAAAGTTGGAGCTTGCAGGGCATTGTGGGTAAGAAAATGGTGCGGGTGCATGTGAATCACACCACCCTGGACTCACCCAGATGTTTAGTTTTCCGATGTGTCTAGGTCTTGTGGATTTTTCTACATGGCAGCATCCCAAAGTCTAAAAAGCTCTGCCCTCACCATTCCAAGTGGGACGATTTTGAGAGTTAGCCAAGCTCTCATGGCCCAAATGTAAAACCAAAACCCCAAATTATCACATATTCTCTTGCTTGCTGTGGGATAAGATGTTTTAGTGTGCAGGGGGAAGGCTGCAAGACTATTACCCCTTTCAGTTGGGGTGGGGGCATCACCATGCCCATACTGATTGGTAGCCACCACCCCACTACTTTTTTTTTTAATTCCCTGGCATCTAGTAGGTTTTCTGCCCCCCCCCCCCAGGGAGTGAATAGGGGGTCATTGCCCCATCTTCCCACCAGTGAGTATAACAACTTTGGCCTCTTTTATTTGGTATGGCCATACCCCCACCTTCTTTTTTTGAAAAAAAATAAAACATCTTGCTCTCTGGTGGGCTTTCTGCCCCCAAAGGCCTTCCAAAAATAGGCTGATCTGCCCCCAGGGGGACAGATATGGCCAACAGTAATGTGCCCCAATAGGGAGTGACCCTTGCCCAAGGGGCTGCGCCCCCAAACAAATCACACAAATACACACACCAATCCCTGGCGCCTAAGTGGTTTCTGCCCCCGAGGGCAGATCAGCCTAAAAGAAATTTGCCCCCCCCCCCCCCGGGCAGCAAACCTTGCCTAAAGGGTTGCTTCCCTTGCGTGAAATTGGTGCAAAATAAATCCCTGATGCCAAGGGGTTTCTGCCTCCCCTGGGAGCAGATTGACCTGATAAACATAGGCCGATCTGCATAAATGGTCTAAAATAAATTTGCCCCCCCAGGAACGACCTTTGCCGAAGGGGTCGCTCCCCTTGACATAAAAAAAAATGTTATCCCGGTTTTGTAGTGGTTTCTGCCCCCCTTGGGGGCACATTGATCTAATGAAAATAGGCCGATGGCCCAAAATAAATTTTCCCCCTCCAGGGGAGCAACCCTTGCCTAAGGGGTTGCTCCCCATGTGTAACAAAAAAAAAAATCTCTGGTGCCTAGTGCTTTCTGACCCACTTGGGTGCAGTTCGGCCAAATTAAAATAGGGGTCAGAAATGGCCTAAAATACATTTGTTGCCAAGGGAACCGACCCTTGCCTAAGGCCTCTATGCTGGGACCACCGCCAAACTCCAAAAACGTCTGCAACGCATTCAAAACGCCTCAGCCCGCCTCATCCTCGACGTACCCCGCAACAGCCACATCTCCGCACACCTGAGACACCTGCATTGGCTCCCAGTCAGCAAAAGGATCACCTTCCGACTTCTCACCCACGCACACAAAGCCCTCCACAACAAGGGACCGGAATACCTCAACCGTCGCCTCAGCTTCTACGCCCCCACCCGTCTCCTCCGTTCCTCTGGCCTCGCGCTCGCTGCCGTCCCTCGCATCCGCCGCTCCACGGCGGGTGGGAGGTCCTTCTCCTTCCTGGCAGCCAAGACCTGGAACACCCTCCCCGCCAGCCTCAGGACCACCCAGGACCACTCCGCATTCCGGAGACTCCTCAAAACCTGGCTTTTCGAGCAGCAGTAACCCCCCCCCTTCCCCCTAGCGCCTTGAGACCCGCACGGGTGAGTAGCGCGCTTTATAAATGTTAATGATTTGATTTGATTTGAAGGGGCCGCTCCCCTTATTAATATATATATAAAAAATATAAAAAAAGAAAACTGGTGTCTAGTGGTTTCTGCCCCTCTGGGGCAGATTGGCCTAAAACAAATAGTCTGATATGCCCACAAGGGGGGCTAAAGTGGCCAAAAAACTATTTGCCCCCAGGGGAGTGACCCTTGCCTAAGAGGTCTCTCCCCACACAAAAAAAAACCCACAAAAAAAGATCAATGGTGTCTAGGGTTCTGCCCCCCCGGGGGAAGATACGCCTAATTTAAATAGGCCAATCTGCATCCGGGGGGTAGAAAAAGAAAAGGCCTAATAATTAAATGCCCCCCAGGGGAGCGATCCTTGCCCAAGGGCCAAAAAAGTGCCTAGCTGAGGATTTTGGCCTCTAGTTCAGCCGGCACCTAGGGAAACCTGCCAAGCCTGTGCATTTTTTAAAACTAGACACCTAGGGAAATCCAGGATGGGTTGACTTGTGGCACTTTCACCAGGTTCTGCTACCCAGAATCCTTTGCAAACCTCAAAAGTTAGCCCAAAATACGCTTTTTTCTCACATTTCGATGACAGAAAGTTCTGGAATCTGAGAGGAGCCACAAACTTCCTTCCACCCACGTTCCCCTAAGTCTCCCAATAAAAATGGTACCTCACTTGTGTGGGTAGGCCTAGTGCCGCAAAAGGAAATGCTCCAAAACACTATATGGACACATCAAAATTATCAAATACAAAACTACCTGTTTTTATGTGGGGGTCACCTGCATTTTTGGTCCTGGGCTCAGCAGCCATATAGGGAAATCTAACAAACCCAAACATTTCTGAAAACTAGACACCAGGGGGAGTCCAGAGAGGTGTGACTTGCGTGGATCCCCCAGTGTTTTCTTATCCAGAATCCTCAGCAAACCTCAAATTTAGCTATAAAATCGAATTTTTCCCACATTTCTGTGTGGGATCACTGCCTTGGGACAAATTTCCTACCACCCAACGTTCCCATCAGTTTCCTGGTAAAAACGATAGGTGGGCCAAATGCCTGTGACAGGGAAGAGCCAAAAACATGGTGAAATTGAGGGGGAACCGAAGTGGGTCCAAAAGAGCAGTTTAAAAAAAATCATTTTTAGGCTGAGAAGTGAGGCAGAAGTTTTATCAGTATAGATGAGACAATGCTTGGTGGTAGGAATTTTGTTGATTCCTGCAGATTCTGGAGGCTTCCATCACAAAAATTTGCAAAAAATGTATGATTTCCAGAAGAGTTGGAGGTTTGGAGGGCATTGTGGGTAAGAAAATGGTGCGGAGTGCATGTGAAGCACACCACCCTGGACTCACCCAGATGTTTAGTTTTAAGATGTGTCTAGGTCTTGTGGATTTTTCTACATGGCAGCGTCCCAAAGTCCAAAAAGCGCTGCCCTCACCATGCCAAGTGGGACGATTTTGGGAGTTAGCCAAGCTCTCATGGCCCAAATATAAAACCAATACCCCAAGTTATCAAATGCCCTCTTTCTTGCCGTGGGATAAGATGTTCCCTGCTCTCTGGTGGGCTTTCTGCCCCCCTTGGGGGCAGATGGGCATTCCAAAAATACAGGGGGACAGATATGGCCAACAGTAATCTGCCCCCATGGGGAGTGACTCTTGCCCAAGGGGCTGCGCCTCCAAACAAATCACACACATACACACACCAATCCCTGGTGCCTAAGTGGTTTCTGCCCCAGAGGGCAGATCAGCCTAAACGAAATAGGCAGATCTGGGGCAAAAATGGCGTAAAATAAATTTGCTCCCCACCCCGGGAAGCGAACCTTGCCTAAGGGGTTGCTTCCCTTGCGTGAAATTGGTGAAAAATAAATCCCTGGTGCCTAATGGTTTCTGACTCCCTTGGGAGCAGATCGACCTGATAAACATAGGCCGATCTGCCCCCAAGGGGGTCAGAAATGGTCTAAAATAACTTTGCCCCCCAAGAACGACCCTTGCCGAAGGGGTTTCTCCCCTTGCATGAAACTGACAAAAAAAAAAATTAATCCCTGGTGTCTAGTGGTTTCAGCCTCCCCCTGGGGGCACATTGGCCTAATGAAAATAGGCAGATGGCCCAAAATAAAATTGCCCCACAGGGGAACAACCCTTGCCTAAGGGGTTGCTCCCCATGTCTTAAAAAAAATCAGTGGTGCCTTGTGCTTTTTAGACCCACTTGGGGGCAGTTCAGCCAAATCAAGATAGGGGGTCAGAAATGGCCTAAAATAAATTTGCCCGCCACGGAAGCAACCCTTGCCTAAGGAGCCGCTCCCCTTATTCATATATATATATTTTTTTTAAACTGGTGTCTAGTGGTTTATGCCCCACCTTGGGCGGATTTCCCTACAAAAATAGTCTGATCTGCCCCCAAGGGGGGCAAAAGTAGCCAAAAAACAATTTGCCCCCAGGGGACTGACCACTGTCCAAGGAGTTGCTCCCCACATGAAAAAAAAAAAAAAAAAAAAGTTCTCTGGTGTCTAGGGTTCTGCCCCCTTGGGGGCATATCGTCCTAATTTAAATAGGCCAATCTGCGTCCAGGGGGTAGAAAAGGCCTAATACTAAATGCCCCCTAGGGGAGTGACCCTTGCCCAAGGGGTTGCTCCTCTTCATATGTAAACAAAAAAAAAAACCTCCCTGGATCTAGTGGGCATTTCTGCAGCCCAATCGCTTTACAATCAGGCTGCAGAAATCATCAGAATGACATCAAAAGAAAGGAAAACCTTTCCTTTCTTTTGATGTCCCTGCCTGCCCTCTCCTCCCGAGCGGAAGAGAAATGCTTAGCATTTCTCTTCCCTATTACGTTGGAAGCATGAGGTGACCTCTGATGAGGTCACCACGCAATCGCGTGCTGACGTCATCAGATGTCACTTGAGGGGTCGGGGTGGGAGGGGAAGCGATTCCCCTTCCATCCCTGGAGGGGTGGTGGCTAGTGCTTTCCTTCGAGGACCAGTACAAGGACGTAATGGTTACGTCCGTGACTCAGACTGATTAATGTTTCAATTTAAAAAAGGTTACTTCATTTCATAACAAACTAATATTTATTGTTCACTCATATATACATTTTAAAATAAAATATAATGAATTTATATTTTTAAGACGTTGATATAAGTTAATTTAATTTAACATTAATTTTCACAGGTTTTTATTTAAGTTGTGGCCTTCATTATTTTCGAAGGAAGGGTTTTGCAGGAACAGTGGTTGGCCATATGTGCTATTGGACTTACTCCAGGTCTGAACTGGAGTATATTTACAACTTTTTGGGAGGCATATTTGTTGACGGTAGTAAGAACAGAAATACAATTTGTGAGTGGCAATGGGCTTCACCTTTTTGGGTGCATGTCCTGCCCTAATGCTTTCCTAAAGCTTTCCCTAGCCCTCCCGAGCTCCTCTTCACCCCTTCTAAACCTCTCCTATTTATTTGTATATATATTCCCCATTTTTTCAGCTACTTACCCCGGCCCTAAAATATTTACTAATTAAATGTATAATTACAAATGCACAGATCTTTCTAGCAGGGTTGGAGATCTACATGCATAAAAGATAGGCAAGGCAGAGACATACACCTTCACATGTTGGATATTGAATAGCATTTTGCAGTACATTAGTAGTACTACTAAGTTTGTGGATAGGCCCTGCATCGTTCAGGGCTCAAGTCTAGAAGATCTGTAGGAGCTGATGTGAGAGGATTTATATTTCCCAGTCAAAGCTCCAGGAGGTCCACTGTGAGATCTAATTTGTACTGCGACAGCTGTCTTCTGTTTCAATTATGCTATACTTACAGTTACTCTTTTGTGAGCCTTTCCTGCTTTACTTGCTGACCACCCCATCTCCCTTGGCATGAGCTCTATGTGAATCATGGCCAGATTCATTATGTGCAGCAAGAGATTGTGTTGTATGACAACCCAAAATGCAGTCACTGATGAAAACTGGATGGCTGCGTTAATATGATTCAGCTGTCCAGAACCATTGTTAAGGCATTCACATGAGTGGTGGTAAGGTGTTATGATGGTTTGCAGATATCAATATTCATACTCCAGCAGTGGTGGGCGCAATACAATGGGAGCACATTACACATGTCAACTGGGACAACCATTAGGAGGACAAGCTGGCAAGGACAGTTACAGATTCAGGGTGGCCCTTGCACTATTCAATTATTTTGTCATCCAGAGAATATTATGAGATTCTCTTGTTAGTGTAAGGAAACAAACTCTGCCACTGTTTGACCTACTAAATTAAGACTCTGCCCTGCTTCTAACTCTTCACTGTTTTGGATTTCAATACATTACCTTTGTCTCTTGCAAAATGAAGTGTCCTTCTTTGAGTAAAGGCTATCATGACCCAACACAAGTGAACAAAACATAGAGAGTGCAGGTGAAACAATACTCGTATATATTTTGTTTTTTATTATCAGGGGCACTGAGTAATGGTTTATTTGTAATGGCTTTTTTGTTTGGCTCAAATACGAAAGATTATGCCCTCCGGACTTTCTATAGCAAAGAACCTTGCTCCTTAAAGATAGAATGACACATTATTCCTCACAGGTCATGCAAATCATCTGGTGCCATTTTACTTGGGAGTACAAAGCTGGGGAACACTTGTGCTGGGCTAGCTCAAAAAAGGGACTGTTTGAGTAAAAAAATATTTAGCTTGCGGCTTACAGCCAGGACAGGCTTTGTGACTACATTAAGCTCCCAAGATCTCTACTGGTCACCCATTTCTGCTCTAAGATTTCTGGCCTGTATTGCTGAGGGTTCTTGCACACGTGATTGACATTATCACTCACCTACATATGATGAGCTCAGGGTAGTTAATTAATTTTCATCTTTATTAATCTTTGTAATGAGGAGAAATGAATAACCATAGAAAATACTGCTGCTAGCCAAATGGAACTTAAAATTGGCTACTAAGGTCAGAAATTGGATGATCAAATAGGAATGCAGAAAAAAGCAGTCACTAGCCAGTCTCAGAAGGATTCATCAGTATCATATAGATGCCGTGTGTATCCATATTCTGATTTGTTATGTCCCAACGTCTGGCTATTGATTGACATTTATATGGTTTAGGTGAATGTTTACATGAAGGATCAACAGAGATCTAAATTTCCTAAACTAGGAAAGTTATAAGAATACAGATATATCTCATGCTCACCAGCCAAAACAGAAGATTTGAAAAGCTGAGAAGAAACCTTAGCTCTATATGACTGAAGTGCAAAATGAGGCCACAATCATTGTTAACAATTGTTTCGTTCTGGTTAGGGGTCACTTTGGCACCATCTTAAGAATATTTACAATCAAATAAGAGAGGTGAGGTCTCCTACCTATTTGTTAAACATAATTTGGTTAGGTTAACTGAGATCTTTTAAAGAATCTCTGCTCAACCTCTTTGAGTCCTGGCACAAGCAGCAGATTACTTCCCAGAGAAATGCAAGTTATGTTCAATGCAAGTTATGTTCAGACCGTTCCAGCAACACAATGACATTTTCAAACAATTTCTAAAAGTAGAGAACAGCTTCAGATGCAAAAAGACAAAATGTGGCTAGTAAAATTAAAGTGCGAATGTAAAGTATCAGTTTGCATTTGACAGGCATCTTGCTGAGATTCCAGAACAACTAGGATAAATCAGAGGCTGGCCACACTAAGAAGGTTGCACCAGTCAAACTTTTTGCCTTAGAACTCAGGGCCTCATTAAGAGTTTGGTGGTCCCACCGCGTGACCGGTAAACTCGCGGGGAAAACATTATCGCCATGGCGGTGGCGTCCCCCGTCCTATTACAATGTTCCCACCGGTCTGATGGGGGCAAAAATTGCAATAGAGCGTTCCAGCTGGTCAGACCAGCAGGAACAGTGGTATGAGATAGCACTCTACTCCCTTAAAGGAGCCGAGTGCTACCTCATAGCACAGAGGGAGCCAACCAGAACCCTCGGAATGCGTACTGTCTACAAAGCAGACATTGCACATTCTGATGGTGCTGGACATAGGCTCCACTGCGGCCCACACCACCCTCACTGCCAGCCTTTCCATGGTGGTCAGACCACAATGAAAAGGTTGGCAGTGAGAGGAATTGTAATCAGCAAGCCAGCATTGAGTTCAGTGCCACCCTTGCTGAGTACAACTCTGACTGCCGTCATGCCATCGGGAACTAGGTTCCCAGAAGGGACAGCAGTCCCCTAGAGGGTCTGCCTGCCTGGGTTGTAGTTGTAATTGGGTGGTCAGACTGTCTGGAGTGCAGCGGCCCGACCGTCAGCTAGAGTGTGGTGGTCCTCCAGGCTGCCACACCAGTAATGAGGCCCTTAGACTACTTTTTGAAACTCAAAGACTTCCAGCTAGTCATGGCCTACAGCTAGAACTGGCAAAGAGCCCTTGAAGTTAGATAGTCCAGCTGGGACTGTTGGTGCCAAAAGCTCTGAGCAGAAAAAGGCTAGATTTCATAGCCACTTTACCACGGGGATAGATTTAGGGTCCTACCCTGTCCAAATATTTACCTTTTGACATAATCACTCTTTTAGTTCTCAAAGCCTAGGAGTAGGTGGAACTCATGGAGTTTGACTTCACAGACTTCTGTGGAGTTACATGAAAACTCAGTGCAGTTCCACAAACAAGTAAAAATCAACATGTTGTGCTACTTGCCCTAATTTTTAGCACTGGGAGTTTGCTGAAAAATTAGCTAAAACGGCACCACATGCACACCAGACGGTGCTGCTGCAAGAGTTATTTTGGTTCCGCTTGAGTAGACCATTTGCAGTGAGAATATCTCCCCGGGTGCCCTCTTGGCACACACAAAGCACGCTCAGGGACCCCAATTCTTGCTCATGTTCACCAAGGTACCATTGGCGAGCCACACAGTAGTTGGTGGAATTTGGCTGGAGCTCTGCAATACAAGCGTAACTGTTCAAAGTCCGCCAACTCCGCTGCGTAGTGGTGCAGTATTTATTGCCCACTCTCATCAAAGTCCACCAGTGGGACATGGCTAAACATTGCAGCTGGTTAAGGCTCCACAAGGATAGTTCCTTTTAACGCAAGGTCCTGCTGGACCAGTTTTAAGTGTGTCAAAAAATCCAGAGTGCAATTAATCTGATCTTTTTAATCTGCTAAGGGTGCATTCTTTCTGGGGAAGTTCCCGCAATTGTTCCTCTTGAGGTGAAAAAATTACAAGTCCCACTTTTCTCCAAATACTGTGAATGTTTATCCTGGTCACTCCTGTAGCCCTCAGATTTTCAGAACAGGCTTGTAGGCAGAAGATGTCTCTAAAGCCAAGGTTTCTGCTGGGTTCACTTCCCACAGGCAGCTGGGCCCTCTTTGAGTCATATGTTCTTCTGATTTTTGTGGCCCCCAAGCCGGCAAAAAAGAGGTCAACCACTTTGTTCATTGAATAGCAAAACTTGTCCTTATGTGGCAACAAAAGACAGGAGTCCTTGAGTGTTCTTCCAGTAGACAGACAGAGGCTTCTTTTTTCAAGATCTTTTCTTCTCAGGTGCAAAGGTGCTACAAGGAGGTGGTAGTGAGTTGCCAGTCTACTTCTGTGCACTAATGAGTGATTGAAGAATTTCCTCCTACCAATCATGACTATTTTCACATATTCCCTTCGCAGCACTTCCTCTACTGATTTACTACAAACTAGGCCTGGGCAAAATTTAAATTACACTAACATAGGTAGTCACACTTTTTCCCAAGATATTGACCATTCTGGCATGTGACCTTACCATGCTGCCGTTTTTGGTAAAATTATAGTATGTGTGCTTGGAACATTGCAAACAACTAAAGCATGAGCAAATGTTGTATACAGTAATTGCGCTTTTGCTGTACTTTTTTTTGTAGAGCAAAATGCTTTCATGCTTCAAAAATGGACTCTGAGATGAATTTTATGCTAACATATCTCTAAATAACGGATTTGGGTTTTGTATAATTATGCATAATTTTCCTGAAATTATGGGGAGACCACGCCAAGGGTGGGTAGGGTCCCCCTCAGACGAAAAGGGGGGGGGGTAAGGGTAAACAGGGGGAGTTCTCTAAAGGGCCCCAACCTAGTTCCCAGGGCCAGGATTCCCAGCCTTCCAGTGAAAAGAAGCCATGGTTCTCCAAAGGGAGACCTGTAGAAGGGGGTCCCCCCATAAGTGTTACGCATATTACCAGCTGGATCATGTGAGGGGGGACCCCAAATGCCCCAAGAGTACACCGGCACCCACTGGTGTGCAGTTCCAGGATTTTGCTAGTGTAGCGCTTGGGGAAGAGTTGGTTCCAGGTGAGTGGGAACCAGCTGAGAAGACCCTTGTCTCTCTAGGGGACAGTGAAATGGTCCAGAGAACCCTTGTGCCTGAGAACACTAAAAAGTACAGGCAATGGGTGACCATTAATGGACAGAGTGTAGAGGCTCTGAGAGACACAGGAGCCAATGTGAGGAGTCACCTGGTGTCTGAAGAGCAGTTAGATCCCCATGTACTTCACCAAGTAGTTGCGGTGAACAACACAGAGGGCCTGTTCACAATGGCACTTGTTCCCTTTGAATGGTGGGGGGATATCAAGTTCTTTAAAAGTAGTTGTGAGTCTAACCATGCCTGTGGATTGTTTGATTGACAAGGACCTGGAGGATTCCCCTTGGAAGGAGGTGGAACACAGGTCACACTTAGAGATGTTGGGTCTGGCAGGGTGGGTAAGTGTATCTACCAGGTCAATGGTAGCCCAACAGGGTGGTCAAGAGCCTCTGGAGCCGGAAACAGTGGACCAGGGGACTGTCAAAAAGAGAAAGGGCAGGGGGCACAAGAAACTGGCTCCAGAAGTTCCCATGGTCCGGACAGGAGGTGGAGCCATAGGGTGACGCCCTGGGACCTACAGGGGAATAGGGGGCTTAACCGGCGGAGGTCCCTGAGTTGTCATAGTGGCAGCAGGTTGGGGGACTTACCAGGGAAGCATTCTGTGAGACACAGAAAACATTCCCTCCTCTAGTGAGTTTGCAGCAGCAGGCTATAGACCAGGCGGCTGGCAAGGAGCCAGGATCTCACCTGATCTATTGGGAGGACAGCCTACAGCATAGTGAGCCTGAGGTTGCTGAGCCTAGGTCAGCCCATGTGCTGGTGGTACCCCGGTGCTTCAGAGCCTTACTACTTGGTCTGGCTCATGATGTGCCTTTAGATGGACATTTGGGACAAGACCTTTGAATGACTTGTCACCCACTTTTACTGGCCTCTAATGCACAGGCACTCGGATGATCATTGTAGGTCTTGCCAAACTTGTCAGACAAGTGGCATGATTCGGGGGAAATGTAAGGCTCCCCTCCATCCTTTTCCTGTAGTTAGTACCCCCTTTGAAAGGGTTGGCATTGACATTGTGGGGCTTCTGGATCCCAGGACAGCCATGGGCAATAGGTTCATCCTGGTCTTGGTGGACCATGTCACCCGGTACTCGGAAGCCATTCCGCTGAGATCAATCACTTCCCTTTTGGTGAGTCGTGCATTGATGGGGGTTTTCACCCACATGGGGTTCCCCAAGAAAGTGGTATCTGATAGGGGTACCGACTTCATATCCCCGTATATGAAGTCTCTGTGGCAGGAGTGTGGGGTACTGGATCTGGTCTCCCCCGTGGCACTCCCCTTCAGTCCACTGGGTCTAACAGTGTCAGAGTTCTTGTGACTGGAGGCCCCTGGCCAGAATCTTCCAACTCGGCTGTGCCCCGTCTCCTTCGCCTACCCCTGCTGATGCTGAATCAGAAAGTCAAGTATAGTCATCACATTCACAAGATAACACTTCCATCATACAGTACACATAAGTCTCATTACTTCCTGGTAACACCCAGAGGTAGTGCCTGGAAAGCGCCAACATCATATCACAACGGAATATGATGTGTGTCCCTCAATATGAACATTGTGAAACATCAGCTAAGCTACCTAACTGACACCTACAATACCATGAATGAAGTTGACCAATCACACTGACCATTCCATGACAAGGTGACTTTGATACATTATACAGGTTCCCTATCCACAACAAAATAGTCAAGCACCAATCAACCACTAGTTTGTGAATGTGAAATTGCTTATCACTAATCAAAATCACATACTCTACACATACAAATATTTCACTCTAATGTCATGTACCACACTATGACACATGTACAGTAAAGGCAAGCAAGCCTAGTGTAGACAAGCCATACCTTATTCAGGTCACATACTTACAACCATACACAATGGACATGCAAATCTGTAACAACTCAAATTGTCATACATTCCAATTTAAGGTTAATGAGTCAGAACACATGTCACACACACATGCACCAATAGTGATGTATCAAGGATTGAAAATACAATGTCGACCAAGTCATTCAGGTCATTGATCTTCTGAAAAAAACTTCATAAGTCACGTAAGGGCCAAGTAAGCTCAGTCATATGTCCCACACACAACCACGAGATGTCAAAAAAGAGTGTACTTTACATGTGAACTGACATTCTGTGCTTAAAGATGACAATCAGACCTACATATTCATACAATTAGTCCATCAATGGCCCACTGACTGAGTGGGTACATCACTACACACACATCAGATATGGCAAGCCTTACATCTGTCTGTGGAGGATTCTCTGGGCCAAAACATGACAGGTACACTTATCATGATGCAAGCCACAAGCCTGCATACACTTACAATACTACTCACATATGTATGTGAACTACCACACCTGCAGCACATAGGTGTCTTTGCCAACATTAGGTACCCAAACATCCAGGGCTCATTTGCCACATCTCTCACAGCAACAGAAGGTAGGCATAACTATTGCCAGTGCTGATACATTACTGAACCTTTCAATTGATACATGATGTTGATACATATCTGTCAAGATTGTAACTGTGAATAGGCTACCGTTGCCTATGTGTCTGCAACAGTATCCGGAACAACAATGGTGTGTGGGAACTTTCCACTAACAGAACATTAGCAAGGTAGTAACATTCCTACCCTCTGATATCAATATATTTGTGCCCATGTAAATGTTGCAACACCTCTATGTTATCCAACATACATGTTGTCTGCTCTGATGAGACTTCACATTTGTCAATGTACAACCAGCACTTACCAGGGGGATTACCTTGTAACAGGTGTAAAAAAGTTAACCTTGTAACAGGTGTGACATGTCAGATGGACATCACAGCTTCACATGCTGCTGTGACTTATCAGATAGCACTAGATAACTAGAAATGATGACTATGTCTGACTCAGTGTTGCACTTAGACAGGACACAGATGAAGGATCTATACACCTTACCACCATGACATTGGGAGGATTGACCTGTTGGTGGGTATTAACATTTACCAGAGTTGTATATGCTGTATATTGGTATACATGTGACACAGACATGTGTACACCATAAAATGCTATTGTACTGAGGGGACAACATAGTTGAGTAACATGCCTCTAAATACATTTGTATGTGCATCCCTGTGTGCTATAGATGGCTGCAGTACATCAATGTGTGCACAAAAGATCTCTGAGTCTTTGAACTTACCACATTGTTAGAGCAAAAGTTTGGTTCCCTCACTCAATCACCTGATGAAGGGACAAATATGAGTTAGGTCTGCTCTTACACCCTTGTTGCGGCTGTGCTACCCTCAAATGGTAGGCCACTGCCAAAATGCTGGCCATTAGGCGGGTCATGGTCGTACAGGCGCCCCATCCTCTTTGGGAGGGCATCTCCAGCTGGGCCTCTGTGTTCTTCCAGGCCCAGCATCCCAGGTCCTCCCACCTCTTCCGACAGTGATCGCTCCACACTCTGTGGACCCCCAGGGTCTGCACTTTCTTCTCGATGGCATGCCAGATCCCCTTCATCTGATAGGCATTGACCTGCATGGATGACATAGATAAAAAAGTATGTCATGTCCACATGTACCATGCTAAAACAGGCAGGGTTACTAAGTAGCTAGTACAATTAACCAAACACAGACCATCTTGATCATCCCCTTCAATGACAGATGAGCATATGCAGTCAGGCCAGATGTGAGATGGAAACCGGCAGACAACATGCATCTCCAGAACCCCCGGTCATGTTAACACACATGACCAGACAGCAAACACATTTGCAAATATGGTATTTCAGGAGGAGTCTGTTAGTCAGCCAACAACTCTCTAACACCCTGCCGACTACTTCAAAGTCTGTAGCGTCAAAGTGCAGTTATAAATAGGCTCTCTGATGTATTTTGGAATTGTTCCTATCAAGTGTTTACATAGATTCCAAGCGGAACTCTCAGGACGCTGTGAATCGCCTTGAAACCTTCAACGACTTTACATTGTGAAGAATTATCTGATTCTTACTTGAATTGTTTGCTAATTCTTTTGGACTATGGTTCCTTCACTGATAACTTTTACCTAAGGGTTCCTGTGAACTATAATCCCCATTCCGATAACTTTTACTTCAGGATATGCGATCTTGACCCTAGGGTAGGTCGTTCCCCCGCCACCGCAGCTCCACCTGCCCAGGCCCCTGCCTCTGGTCTGGTAAGTCCTAGGCTCCTCTTCTGCTCCGCTCCCGTCCGTCTCCTTGCCCGTGCTTTTGCCCTCCTCTGTGCTCTTCTTCGCTCCGTTTACTTCACCTGTTGTGCTTTTGCCGCTCTGTTCACTTCACCTGTTGTGCTTTTGCCGCTCTGTTTACTTCTTATGTTGTGCTGTTGCCGCTCTGTTTCCTTCTCCTGTTGTGCTTTTGCCGCTCTGTTCACTTCACCTGTTGTGCTTTTGCCGCTCTGTTTACTTCACCTGTTGTGCTTTTGCCGCTCTGTTTCCTTCTCCTGTTGTGCCCTTCTACGCTCCGTGTACTTCTCCTGTCTCCTGTTGTGCCCCTCTTCGCTCCGTTTACTTCTCCTGTTGCCCTTCAATCTCTTGACTTGACTCTTGTCCTTTTTCTCTTGTCCTTTTTTTTCACCTGTTGTGCTGTCTCCTGTTGTGATCTCTCTTTTCCCTCCCGTTTCCGCTCTC
Source organism: Pleurodeles waltl (assembly GCF_031143425.1). Classification (NCBI taxonomy): domain Eukaryota; kingdom Metazoa; phylum Chordata; class Amphibia; order Caudata; family Salamandridae; genus Pleurodeles; species Pleurodeles waltl. The sequence continues at coordinate 1,222,959,562 of NC_090447.1, forward strand.
CAGTCGCTTCCCCGTCCCCCGCTCTCCCTCCCGCCCTCCCGCTTTCCCGCTGCTGCCTCCCGTGCGGCCCCGCCCCCGCATCCATTCGCTACTCCCCCCTCACTCCTCCCAGCTGACCCCTCCTCCCCCCTTCCCTATTATGGCGGCCGCAGCGTGGCGGAGACAGCGACCCTGGACCCTAGGGTAGGTTGCTCCCCCGCCACCGCAGCTCCAACTGCCCAGGCCCCTGCCTCTGGTAAGTCCTAGGCTCCTCTTCTGCTCCGCTCCCGTCCGTCTCCTTGCCCGTGCTTTTGCCCTCCTCTGTGCTCTTCTTCGCTCCGTTTACTTCACCTGTTGTGCTTTTGCCGCTCTGTTCACTTCACCTGTTGTGCTTTTGCCGCTCTGTTTACTTCTCCTGTTGTGCTGTTGCCGCTCTGTTTCCTTCTCCTGTTGTGCTTTTGCCGCTCTGTTCACTTCACCTGTTGTGCTTTTGCCGCTCTGTTTACTTCACCTGTTGTGCTTTTGCCGCTCTGTTTCCTTCTCCTGTTGTGCCCTTCTACGCTCCGTGTACTTCTCCTGTCTCCTGTTGTGCCCCTCTTCACTCCGTTTACTTCTCCTGTTGCCCTTCAATCTCTTGACTTGACTCTTGTCCTTTTTTTTCACCTGTTGTGCTTTCTCCTGTTGTGATCTCTCTTTTCCCTCCCGTTTCCGCTCTCCAGTTGCTTCCCCATCCCCCGCTCTCCCCCCTCCCGCTTTCCCGCCGCTGCCTCCCGTGCGGCCTGCCCCCCGCTTCCATTCGCTACTCCCCCCTCCCACCTCCAGCCTCCCAGCTGACCCCTCCTCCTCCCCTTCCCTCTTATGGCGGCCGCTGTGCGGCGGACACAGCAACCCTTGACCCTAGGGTAGGTCGCTCCCCCGCCACCGCAGCTCCACCTGCCCAGGCCCCTGCCTCTGGTCTGGTAAGTCCTAGGCTCCTCTTCTGCTCCGCTCCCGTCCGTCTCCTTGCCCATGCTTTTTCCCTCCTCTGTGCTCTTCTTCGCTCCGTTTACTTCACCTGTTGTGCTTTTGCCGCTCTGTTTACTTCTCCTGATGTGCTGTTGCCGCTCTGTTTCCTTCTCCTGTTGTGCTTTTGCCGCTCTGTTCACTTCACCTGTTGTGCTTTTGCCGCTCTGTTTACTTCACCTGTTGTGCTTTTGCCGCTCTGTTTCCTTCTCCTGTTGTGCCCTTCTACTCTCCTTGTACTTCTCCTGTCTCCTGTTGTGCCCCTCTTCACTCCGTTTACTTCTCCTGTTGCCCTTCAATCTCTTGACTTGACTCTTGTCCTTTTTCTCTTGTCCTTTTTTTTCACCTGTTGTGCTTTCTCCTGTTGTGATCTCTCTTTTCCCTCCCGTTTCCGCTCTCCAGTCGCTTCCCCGTCCCCCGCTCTCCCCCCTCCCGCCTTACCGCTTTCCCGCCGCTGCCTCCCGTGCGGCCCCGCCCCCGCTTACATTCGCTACTCCCCCCTCCCGCCTCCCAGCTAACCCCTCCTCCCTCCCTTCCCTCTTATGGCGGCCCCTGTGCGGCCGCGCCGCTGGCGCTCCAAAGGCAAGCCCGTTTGCGCCCGGCCGCGCCTGGACCGCGCCCAGCTTCAGAACCCCTGGCCCCCAGCGCTCCCATAACCCCCAGCTTTGCTACGACGCCGCCTCCCTCTACGCACTCAACCCCAGACATACTACCACCTGCTACCAAGCCAACCCGAAACGCACCCATGGACCCTTTGCCTGTCTCACATGCAAGTATACCTTCAACCGAGACTGCAATCCGTCCACCAGCCCACGCTCCAACAACCACCTCAAGTGCATCCTCCTCAACGCACGCTCCGTCCACAAGCACGCCATTGAACTATGGGACCTCTTGGACTCGACCGCACCAGACGTCGTCTTCATCACTGAGACCTGGATGAACTCCTCATCAGCCCCCGACATCGCCCTAGCCATCCCTGATGGCTACAAGATCGCCAGGAAAGACCGCACCAACCAAATCGGAGGAGGAATCGCCATCATCAACAAGAGCTCCATCAACATTACTACCTCCACCGAAGACACCCTCCTTGCCGCCGAACATATGCACTTCCAGATCCACACCGACCCCAGGACCACCCTCAGAGGAACCCTCGTCTACAGGCCCCCTGGCCACGCGCCCTATTCAGCGAATCCATCACAGACTTCATCTCCCCGCACGCCTTAGCATCGCCAGACCACACCCTCCTTGGAGACCTGAACCTCCACCTGGAGAAGAACAACGACACCAACACCGCCACCTTGCTCGACAACCTCGCCAACCTCGGACTCAAGCAACTGGTGAACACCCCCACCCACACCGCTGGACACACGCTTGACCCCATCTTCTCCGCCAGCAACCACGTATCCTTCAGCCACTCCTCCGAGATACACTGGACCGACCACAGATGTGTCCACTTCACCTTCAGACGCAAGACCCACCACCTTTGCACACAACCTACCACCCGCAGACCCTGGAACAAAATCTCCACAGAACAGCTACTCTCCACTCTCAACCGTAACCAACCTGCCATCACCTCCGACGCCAACAACGCAGCCCTCAGCCTCACACAGTGGATCACCAACTGCGCTGACAACCTCGCCCACCTCAGAAGCCACCCTAGACAGACCAACATCAGGAAACCTCCTTGGTTCACAGACGCCCTCAAAGAATCCAAGAAAACCTGCCACACCCTCGAAAAAATCTGGCGCAAAGAACACACCGCAGAAAATATGTCAGCTCTCAAAATCGCCACCCGCGAACACCACTTGCTGATCCGCTCCACCAAAAGAGCATCCTTCAAAGAGAGACTGGACAAGCACACCCACAACAGCAAAGAACTCTTCAACATCGTCAAAGAGCTCTCCAACCCCAAGGCCAGCTCCAACTCCATCACGCCCTCACAAGAACTCTGCAACTCCCTCGCTACCTTCTTCCATCGAAAGATCACTGACCTACACGACAGCTTCGGACCACAGATCCCGCCGACCACCACGGAACTCACAGCCTCAACCATCACCCTCAACGCCTGGACACCCATCAGCTCCGAAGAGACTAGAACCACCATGAACACCATCCACTCCGGCGCCCCCTCAGACCCTTGCCCACATCACATCTTCAACAAAGCCGACGCCATCATCGCCCCCTATCTCCAGAGCATCATCAACAGCTCGTTGCATCTGCCACCTTCCCCGAGAGCTGGAAACACGCGGAAGTCAACACCCTCCTGAAAAAACCTACGGCGGACCCCAACGACCTGAGGAACTTCTGCCCCATCTCGCTCCTCCCCTTCCCGGCCAAGGTCATCGAGAAGGCCGTCAACAAGCAACTGACCAACTTCCTCGAAGACAACAACCTGCTCGACCCCTCCCAGTCTGGCTTTCGGGCCAACCACAGCATGGAAACCGCCCTCATCGCAGTCACCGACGACATCAGAACCTTGCTGGACAGCGTAGAAACAACCGCCCTCATCCTCCTTGACCTCTCGGCTGCCTTCGACATCGTCTGCCACCGCACCCTAATAACCCGCCACCGCTCCACCGGTATCCAAGGACAGGCCCTGGACTGGATCATCTCTTTCCTCTCGGACAGATCCCAAAGAGTCTACCTCCTGCCCTTCCGCTCAGAACCCACCGAGATCATCTGCAGTGTCCCACAAGGCTCCTCACTAAGCCATACTCTCTTCAATGTCTACATGAGCCCCCTCGCCGACATCGCTCGCAAACACAACATCAACATCATCTCCTACGCCGACGACACCCAGCTGATACTCTCCCTCACCAAAGACCCAGCCACCGCCAAAACCAACCTGCAGGATGGAATGAAAGACGTCGCACAATGGATGAAACTCAGCCGCCTGAAGCTGAACTCTGACAAAACGGAAGTCCTCATCCTCGGAAACTCCCCGTCCGCCTGGGACGACTCTTGGTGGCCCACGGCCCTGGGCACCGCTCCAACCGCTTCAGACCACGCACGCAACCTCGGATTCATCCTGGACCCCCTTCTCACCATGACCAAGCAAGTCAACGCCGTCTCGTCATCTAGCTTCCACACCCTTCGCATGCTCCGGAAGATCTTCCGCTGGATCCCTGCCAACACCAGAAAAACTGTGACCCACGCCCTCGTCACAAGTCGCCTGGACTACGGAAACACCCTATACACAGGAACCACCGCAAAACTTCAGAAACATCTTCAGCGCATACAAAACGCCTCTGCACGCCTCATCCTCGACGTACCCCGCCACAGCCACATCTCCGCCCACCTGAAACACCTGCACTGGCTACCCGTCAACAAAAGGATCACCTTCAGGCTCCTCACCCATGCACACAAAGCCCTCCACAACAAAGGACCCGAATACCTCAACAGTCGCCTCGCCTTCTACACGCCCACCCGTCAACTTCGCTCTACCAACCTCGCTCTCGCCGCCATCCCTCGCATCCGCAGAACCACCGCTGGAGGGAAATCCTTCTCCTACCTGGCAGCCAAGACGTGGAATTCCCTCCCTGCCCACCTCAGGACTACCCAGGACCACCTCACCTTCAGGAAGCGCCTCAAGACCTGGCTCTTCGAGCAGCAGTGACCCCCCCCCCCAGCGCCTTGAGACCCTCACGGGTGAGTAGCGCACTTTAATAAATTCCTTGATTGATTGATTGATTGAGATCTCATATTTCACCTCCAGACTTCAGTCAGAACTCAGTCGAAGTGCGCGGCGCTAAAAGGAAACAGGCGGACAACATGCATCTCCAGCACCCGCTGTCATGTTAACACACATGACCAGACAGCAAACACATTTGCAAATATGGTATTTCAGGAGGAGTCTGGCATACCAACTCAACTACCCTTGTGCAACAGACATCAAACACTCACCACAATGTCTCAGGACTCAAAATCTGTCACCAAACATAAGTACATGACCAGGAACTCATCCCACTGTATCCCAACTTTGGCTCCCTACAGCCTTCAAAGACACAACTGAAACATTCCCCTTCAGCCTTTGCTTAGTAAAACAAACTATAGTTGAGCCAATGAAATATTTGTGCACATGGTGCACTAAACTGCTCCTCTGGCACACCATAGAGCTGTCCGTACATGGGTAAGACCTCCTCCACCAGTTTCTCCAGGTCCTCGGGTGAGAAGGCAGGGGCCCTATAACCTGTAGGACGTGGCATGATTGCTCCAAGAGGCAGCACACAGCAGATCAAGTTGTGGCGGTCTTGCTGGCAGAAGTATCAGGAGTCAAGTGAGAGATGAAGCATGAAATGGCGGTCACGTCCGCCACGTAAGAGACCGTTACCGTAAGCAGTCATTGCCATTGGCCCAAGACCGCCAAAGGCAGCTATGTATTTTGATGGCAATATCCACCACTGTAGTACTTGCCTACCGCCATGATGACTTCCTTTGGCAGAAGTAGGTCATTTCCTGATATCCAGTACAGTAGTTCAGACAGCTGCCATTTTAAGGTCCTTAGATGGTCGGCAAAGTTAAATTAAAGTTGTGTCATGGGGTCAGAAACATATCTACACCGTGGTTTTCAGTGCAGGCTATGAGCAACCATCTTTTTAAAATCCGAATTAAATACACGTTGTAATGTTCATGATATGTGAGTACTGAATCATTAGTGGAACAGTCTGCACCCTCATCGTAATTGGATAGATGGTATTTGTGTCTAATATATATGAATGGTAATAATGTCATTATCACTAAGACTTTCAGTGACATGCATATCCACTTTCAAGTCACAATTGGGATAAGGGGATGGCACTGCAGCAATAAATCATTATTTCCCTAGGCATGTCCTGTGTAACATGTTTTACTATCTCATATGGCATGTCCAAGCATCATGTGTGACATATGTATTATCACACTTACAATGGACACAATGACTGATAGACATACCTTCTTATTTTCCTTCCTCTGGTTACCCTGGAATGAGAAGGGTTCAACAACCACAGTGTAAAATCCACTAGCAGACCTGCTGACATGGAGGATAGACATGTCATCCAGATCTACGACTGGATAGGCAGACAGTCATGGATCTCTGTCATCAATAGCATTCCACCCATTATACAAGTCATTTCAGTGCTGCACTTCCTGGCCACAGACTCCTTTTAAAATACAGTGACCCTAACTACAGGGATGTCACACACTATGTTCAGTTTGTTTGTGAAGGATGTCCTCTCAGCCCTTTGAAACTCCTGGACAGCTCCATCCGATTTCCACAACGTGAAGATTTGGCCCATGTGAAGGCTGATTTGTATGCTTTGGCACACATCCCACATGTGGTGCGAGGAATTGATGGCACCCATGTAGCCTTGGTTCCTCCCAGTGGCAATGAACATGTGTATCGGAACAGGAAGAACTTCCAATCCATAAATTTCCAAGTAGTCTGTATGGTGGACATCTATATTTCCCAAGTATGTGCAAAGTACCTAGGTTCAGTTCATGATGGCGTCACCATGCGGAATAGCAATATCCCACATATGATGACACAACAGTACACAGAGAGGGCCAAGCAGGTTGGTAAGTCATATAAGTGATAAATGACAGTATGTTATGCCTGCTGCCAAATGTAAGGATGTCCAATATTTATGTTTGCACAGGTGATGATTCCTTACAGGGGATTCTGGGAACCCAAACCATCCCTGGTTGTTAACAGCAGTGAGGTACCCTACCACGCCAGGGAAAGTTCGCTTCAATGAGCCCCACGGAAGGACAAGCCGTGTCGTGGACGTCTGGGCTCCTAAAGGCGAGAATTTGTTGCATTGATAATTCCTCCTCTACTTACCCGCCAAAGAATGTCAAATCATTGTTGCCTGCTGCATGATCTACAACCTCGCCCTGAGACGTCAGATCCAATATATACCAGATGAGGGGGAGCCATCAGTTCCAACGTGTGAGAATGCCTTATTGTCACGTGAGGATGAAGCTAGAGACAGCCACACAGATCTCATAAATCAGTACTTCAACTGACTGCAGGTAGATATTGTTTTATCAAATACTTGACTCAGTGGGTTTTTGGGGGCTTAGAGATCTTTGCGAAGGGTCTTTGTATGACCATCAGAAACCTCATTAGTTGTTTAGTAGTACATAGTTCAGGTGAGCATGCAAAATTGTACATAGAGTTGTGACCACTTTGATGTTCTCCTTTGTTAATTTTTGTCATACTTCACAATCATTGTGATATTGTATCTAGGCCAGTTTTTATCAATCAATCAATCAAGGATTTATAGAGCTCACTAATCACCCGTTAGGGTCTCAAGGCGCTGGGGGTGAGCTACTGGTCGTAGAGCCATGTCTTGAGGCGTTTCCTGAATGTCAAAAGGTCTTGGGTCTGACAAAGGTGGAGCGGTAGGGAGTTCCAGGTCTTGGCGGCTAGGTGAGAGAAGGATCTTCCTCCGGCAGTGCTGCGGCGGATGCGGGGGATGGAGGCGAGGCTGGCGGAGTGAAGGTTGCGGGTGGGGGTATGGAAGGTGATTCTGTCGTTGAGGTAGGCTGGGCCTGTGTCGTGGAGGGCTTTGTGTGCTTGGATGAGGAGTTTAAAGGTGATCCTTTTTGACACTGGTAGCCAGTGAAGGTCTCTGAGGTGGGGAAAATGTGGTCGCGGCGTGGGATGTCCAGAATGAGGCAGGCAGATGCGTTCTGGATTCTCTGCAGCTTTGTTAGGAGTTTGGTTGTTATTCCTGCATATAGGGCATTTTCATAGTCCAATCGGCTGCTGACCAGGGCGTGGGTGACAGTTTTCCTGGTTTGTACGGGAATCCACTTGAAGATTTTGCGGAGCATGCGGAGAGTGCTGTAGCAGGAAGAGGAGATGGCATTGACCTGCTGAGTCATGCTAAGTGTGGAGTCCAAGATGAAGCCTAGGTTGCGTGGGTGGGTGGTGGGTGAGGATGCGGTTCCTAGGGAGGGGGGCCACCAGGAGTCATTCCAAGTTGAGGGGTTGGTGCCAAAGATGAGGATTTCTGTCTTGTCTGTGTTTAACTTGAGGTGGCTTGATTCCATCCAGCTGGCGATGGCGTGAAGTCTGTTGTGGAGGTTGTTCTTTGCAGTTGTAGGGTCTTTCATGAGGGAGAGGATAAGCTGAGTGTCGTCTGCTGAGGAAACTATGTTGATGTGGTGGGTTCGTGCGATGTTGGCAAAGGGGGCCATGTAAACGTTGAAGAGCGTGGGGCTGAGCGAAGATCCTTGGGGAACGCCACAGATGATTCTGGAGGCTTCTGACAGGAACGGTGGGAGGCAGACTTTCTGGGTTCTGCCTGAGAGAAATTACGAGATCCAGTCGAGTGCCTTGTCGCGGATTCCAGCGTTGTGGAGGCGTGTGCGGAGAGTGTGATGACATACCGTGTCGAAAGCTGCGGAGAGGTCCAGGAGGATGAGTGCTGCTGTTTCTCCTTCGTCGAGCATGGTCCTAATGTCGTCTGTGGCAGCAATGAGTGCAGTCTCGGTGCTGTGATTTCTGCGGAATCCGGATTGGGAGGTGCTGAGTACCGTGCTGTATTCCAGGAACCGGGATAGTTGGCTGTTTACGATTTTTTCGATGACCTTGGCTGGGAAGGGAAGGAGGGAGATCGGCCGGTAGTTCTTGGGGTCATCTGGGTCTGCCTTTGGTTTCCTCAGCAGGGCGTTGATTTCTGCGTGCTTCCATCTTTCTTGGAAGGTAGCTGACTCGAAGGAGCTGTTGATGGTTTTGCAGAGGTGGGGGGCGATGATGATGTTTGCCTTATTGAAGATATGGTCTGGGCAGGGGTCTGATGGTGATCCGGAGTGGATGGAGGCCATGGTGGTGGTGGTGTCCTCTATGTTGACTGGTGTCTAGGTGTGGAGGAGGTGGGTGTTGCTTGGAGCGTTGGATTCTTGGGTGTTTGTAGCCAGCTGGTGGGTCTGGGGGTTGAAGCTATTGTGGATTTTTTCTATCTTTCGACGGAAGTGGTTTGCTAGTGAGTTGCAGAACTCCTGTGATGGCGGGGGTTCGTTAGAGCAGGTCCTGGGGGTGGAGAGCTCATTGATGATGCTGAAGAGCTCTTTACTGTTGTGAGCGTTGGCGTCGATGCAGTCTTTTAAGTGGGTCCTGTCGGTGGTATGGATCAGTTGGTGATGTTTGTGTAGGGCATCCTTGAAAGCGATGTGGATGGAGTTGGTAGGGTCAAGGTGCCAGTTTTTTTTACATTCTGCGACATAACCATTTGGATTCCTGTAGTTCTGGGGGGAACCAGCTGGCCTTGATTCTGTGGAAGGTGTTTTTTTTTTTTGAGCGGTGCAGGGGTGTTGGCGCAATTTTCTATCCAGCGATGAAGGTTAGTGGTGGCTGTGTTGGGGTTGGGGGTCCCAGGGGGTGGGGCCCGGGTGAGAGTGGAGATTAGTTGATTCGTTGATATTTTGCTCCAGTTGCGTCGGGAGGGTTGTGTGCGGTGGTGGTGAGTGACTGGTTTCTGGTAGGAGAAGTGGATGCAGCAGTGGTCTGTCCAGCTGAGTTCGTGGTGTGGCTGAAAAAGATGTGGTTGCTGGCTCAGAAGATGGGGTCGAGTGTGTGGCCTGGTGAGTGGGTGGGTGAAGTGACGAGTTGCTTGAGGCCGAAGTTGGCGAGGTTGTCGATTAGGTTGATGGTGTTGATATCATTGTTATTTTCTAGGTGGAAGTTTAGGTCACCGAGGAGGATGTAGTCTGTTGAGGCGAGGGCTTGGGAGCTGATGGCGTCGGCGATGTCATTGCAGAACTGCAGTCTGGGTCCAGGGGGTCTGTAGACCAGTGTTCTTCCGAGTGTGTTGTTGGCGTTGATGTGGATTTTGAAGTGGAGGTGCCCGGCGGAGTTGATGGTGTTGTGGGAGTAGGTGGAGACTCGTATGGTGTTTTTGTGGACTATGGCGATTCCTCTTCCTGGTCTGTTGATCCGGTCTCTTCTGGTGATCTTGTAGTTTTCTGGTATGGCTATGGCTACGTCTGGTTCCGAGGCCGAATTCATCCAGGTTTCGGTGAGGAATGCGACGTTGGGCGAGTATGTGATCAGGAGGTCCCAGAGTTCAATTGCATGTTTATGGACAGAGCGGGTGTTAAGTAGGATGCATCTTAGGCGGTTGTCTGTTTTGATTTGGAGTTTGGAGGTTAGGTTGCAGGTGAAATTGCAGGCTTTGCAGGAGAAGGGTCCTTTGGTGAGCGCCGGTGTGGACTGGAAGCAGATGGAGGAGCATCCTGGATTGAGGGGGTGGAGTTCGTTGGCAGTGTAAAGGTGTTCGGTGGCATGGGAGGCGTGTTGGCCAGGGGGTCTGGCGCTGGGTGCGGTCTTGGCGCGGACAGGCACAGACGTGCTTGCTTTGGCATGCCTTTGGCGTGCCTGCGCTGAGGCCGGCATAAGAGGGGAGGTGGGACGGAGTGGCAGCTGGGAGGAAGGAGGGAAACCTCCAATGGGAGTGCGGGGGGCAGGGGACAGCACGAGTCAGGAGCGGGAAGAGCTCCAAGGAGGAGGGAGGGGGGCAGGGCCGCGTGGAGGCAGTGGCACGAACCTTGAGGTGAGGAGGAAGCGACCTGCCTGCAAGGATGCAGGGTCAGAGGTCGCTTCTAACCTCGCGCTGCGGCCGGCATAGGAGGGGAGGTGGGAGTGAGTGGCAGCTGGGAGGAGGGAGGGAAACCTCCAATGGGAGTGCGGGGGCCGGGGGCAGAAGGAGTTAGGAGCAGGAAGAGCTCTGAGGAGGAGGGAGGGGAGCGGGCCACGGGGAAGCAGCGGCGCGAACCTTCCGGGAGATGAGAAACCAAGAAGCCCAAACAAGCCCAAACAAGCCCAGACAAGCCCAAACAGGCCCAAAACTATGGCAGCACTTACCGGAGCAGTGGTGAGGAGGAAGCGACCTGCCTGCAAGGATGGGTCTTCATTGCCATAACCGGTCTATACCTTTTGTATTACATGTATACTTTGCAGATTTCTTCACAAAGCCATCCTCATGTGGCCAATTCGGAATTGTGTCACAGGAAGGTGGGATTTGCAGATCTGACATGTAAAGTGGACATGGATAGATCCAGGTACTGTGTGGCATGGTATTGGTGGTGTCTGAGTTCCATGCCTAGATTGTCAGGACAGTCCTGACAGTGGGATGGTAGTGTACTGTTCCACATAATAAACCTGCGTGCCATGTTCTCTGGGTCCAATGGTGTCATATGTGTGGTCTTGTGTCTCTGACACATGTCATCCTGTGAACTCCTTCACCTCAACATTCTCATTGGTTTGACAATGATACTATTTAACTTGTATGTAGCTGTCACTGTGTTTCCTCATTGCAGGTCACTGTGCATGTGTGCCAAGACTAACATAGGTGAGTAGCATGCCTACAGATACCTCACCATGCTGAGTGGAAAGGTCCATGACTTGGGGCAGTTGTACTGATCTCTGCAAGTAATATGGATATGGTCATTTGGGAGGTATGGTATGGGTATATGATAAGGTTTTGTCAGAGTACCTTGATTCGATTCCCTCAGGAGCGGAAGACTAATCCTCAATTCCCAACCCAAGCTACTCGCAACAAATAGTTCCTTGCTTTGAGCAGCCGGGGGAAGGGGGAAGGGGGAATGGGATAAGAGAGACTGCCTCAGAGGTCTGCTTCTTCTTTTGTTCAGTCGGCTAGACTCTTCTAAATTTATCTTGAAGCGACACCTGAAAAATGACAATCACAATTACTAGGGACACATTGTTTTCTTTAACACCTATAACATTACCAACAATTAATTAGGTTTTTTCTTCTATTATACTCCACACACTTTACCTGCAGTTTCAGAGAAATTTGCCTCTCTGTTTCTCTCAATTGGTATTTATTAGTATTTATAGTAAATAAAATACATGAAGGACTATCTGATATTCGATTGAGCTAATATTCAATTTGATGTTTTCTTGTTGAATACCATTGTCTCTGTTGGCATGTATTATTAGTTCATTCTTGCATTAATTTCCTTTTGTAAATAGTGGTTGCTATATATATATATATATATATATATATATATATATATATATACATATATAATTACTGTCATATCACTTATGAAATTGGAATTCTTATTGACTGTCTTTTAAATGTTCCTTTGTAGGTAACAATGCTTTTTGTTTGAGATTCTTCTTGCTATGTTCGCTCCTTGAAACTCAGCCGACAACTCTCTAACACCCTGCCGACTACTTCAAAGTCTGTAGCGTCAAAATACAATATATAAATAGGCTCTCTGATGTATTTTTTAATTGTTCCTGTCAAGTGTTTACATAGATTCCAAGGGGAACTCTCAGGACGCTGCAAAATGCTTTGAAACCTTCGACGACTTTACATTGTGAAGAATTATCTGAGACTTACTTGAATTGTTTGTTAATTCTTATAGACTACGGTGCCTTCGCCGATAACTTTTACTTCAGGGTTCTTGTGAACTATAGTGCCTATGCTGACAACTTTTACTTCAGGATATGCGCTCTCATATTTTACCTCCGGACTCCAGTCAGAACTCAGTCGAAGTGCGCGGCGCTAAAGCCGCGCGTACCTATTAACAACTCAATTGTGGATGAGTAACACTAGAACCATAGCTTGTGCCAGCACAACCTGACGACTGTCTTGGATGCCCCTCTCTGTGCAATAACTGCAATATAACTCAACACAATACTTTCCAATACGAACGTCGTCTCTGCCACTGTGGATACCTTTTGAATTGCAAATATTTTGCTCTTCTCCCACTCTTCACAGGAGTCAAAGCATTGCAACACAGGGGGTTCTTGACAGTACTCTCCCTCAAAGAACGGTTCTCCAGTTTAGGTTTGTCTGGATTAGTTTTGTGAAAGTTATTTATCAGTCTTGAAGCGTGCACATTATTCTTGGGTTCCCAAGATCTTTCCTCCAGACCACATCCTTTCCAGTCAATCAAATAGTACAACTTGCCCTTTCTTATTTTGGAATCTAAAATCTGATGTACTTCATATTACTCTGCTCAGTTAATCTGAATTGGAATTGGAGGAGTGTTAGATCGTAAACCTGGAGGACTGTTCTTTAACAATGCCACATGAAAGACTGGATGTATTTTTAAATGTGACGGTAACTGCAGTTTAACTGCCACTGGGCTAATCATTTTTTCCACTTTGAATGGACCAATGAATCGAGGTGGAAACTTACGATTCCCTTTAAGATGTAAATGTTTTGTGGCTAACCAAACTTTGTCACCTCTTGTGAAAATGGGGCTCTCTTTTCTTCTTTTATCAGCCTGAACTTTATATGAAATATTTGCTTACGTTATGTTTTTCTTAGCACTCACTAGGGTAGGTTGTAATTTGTTTACTAAATCTTCAACTGCTGGAACTGTGTTTTCTACTTTTCTCAAAATTACATTAGGATGCCTGCCTTGGTTTAGATAAAAGGGGGTAAACCCGTTGGAGGAATGCACAGCATTATTATAGGCACGTTCAGCTGCCCAAACCAACTCCGACCATTCCTCCTTCTGCTCAAAGAGGTAGAGTCTCAAGTATTGTTCTAATTCTTGATTTACTCTCTCATTTTGCCTATCGGTTTCTGGGTGATAGCTGGTAGAAAAATGTGACTCAATTCCTAGCCGCTCAGTGAAAGCTCTCCGAAAGTCGGAAATGAATTGGGATCTCCGGTCAGATAAAAGAATTTTTGGAATCCGATGAACTTGTACTATTTGTTGTGTAAATATCTGACCAACATGTGAGGCTGGAGGAATATCCTCTAAAGGGATGAAATGTGCCATCTTAGTGAAAGTAACCACAAAAACCAAAATAGTATTACAAACCTGACGATTGGGAAGATCTACTATAAGATCCATAGTCACAGTATGCCATGAGGAGGAGCTGTGGGTAATGGTCTTAAACGCCCTTGTGGAGCTGATCTGTTGGATTTTCCCCTGTGACATTCTTCACAAGTTGACACAAAGGCCCTCATTATGACATTGGTGGTAAATGTTGCTTACCGCCACCCTGATTGCCGCCAACATACCGCTGCGGTGGCGGATATCCGTCCACCATATTATGACACAAACACACCAGTCAGACAGAATACTGCCATATACACAAATCTGCCAGACCAAAGGTCAGTGTTAAAGTGGTGGTCCCAAAACCCTTTCCTTTACACCAACAAAACAATGCCCATCACATTATGACCCACAAATCACTACTGCGGACATTCAACGGTAGTAAACCATTGGCGGTAGATACCGCTGTGCACAGAATGGACACACACATACAAAACAACACTACATTGGCCAATCCCAAATACACACACCTGAGACCCATACACACACCACACCCACACACCAACACCACAATAAAACACATACCCACATTACCCACAACCCCTTACGAACAACAATTGCCACCAGGAGACGGAGAAGAGGAGCACAGAGACAACTAGATACACACACCACTCACACCCATACACCCCTCACTCACTCCAATCAATCAATCAATCAGGGATTTGTAAAGCGCACTACCCACCCGGAAGGTCTCAAGGCGCTGGGGGGGGGGAGCTACTGGTCGAAAAGCCAGGTCTTAAGGTAACTCCACATCACACACCCCACCACATTACCCAACACACCCTCACCAACACACATAACACAACACCCATGGCATCACAAAGGCACCCCGTTTTACTGAGGAGGAGTTAAGGGCCATGGTGGAGGAAATTGTCAGGTACAGCAGATATCCATTGCAAGAAAGATGGAGCTATGGTGGAGAATTGTAGACATGGTCAGTGCTGTGGGACAGCACCCAAGAACAAGGGACAACATCAGGAACAGGTGGAACGACCTACGGGGGAAGGTACGTTCCATGGCAGCAAGGCACCAGCTCGCCATACAGAGGACTGGTGGTGGACCCTCCCTCCTCCCCTCACAGCTCACAGCATGGGAGGAGCAGGTACTGGCAATACTGCATCCTGAGAGATTTGCTGGAGTAGCCGGAGGACTGGACACTGGTCAGTTAATATTTACTACCTATCACCCCCCAATACCTGCATGCCAATTCATGTCCACACCCAAACCCCCGTCACTCCACTCCACCCCACACACTGCACCTACATGTTACACTCAACTCATCGTCTGTGAAGCGGGGGTGTTTTTGTGGAGACATGGTAGTGGTGGACCACACAATAAGGTAAACAAATGTGAGATGATGTGTGGGTGCTGTGTCATGAGTGGGTGGTGGGTGGTGTCTGATGTGTGGTGAAAAATTAGTGTGATTTGTATGATGTGTAGGTGTGTGATGAGTGGTATTTGAAGTTGCGAGGGTGCCTAATCTATGGTTCCTAATTTCTGTGTGAGGCCTCTATCTAGCAGTGTATGGTATTTGTGATACAAAGGATTGTATGACGTGAAGGGGTGTGTTTTATAGGGCTGTTTGTAGGTGTGTCAGGTGTGTGGATGTGTGTCAGGTGTGTGGAATTCAAACTATCCAATGCGGTATAGCGTATTACTATGTAGATTACTGACTGCCGTGGTTCATACCGCAATTGGTTTTCCACCATGGGAGAACTGCTATTGTGAATTGTGGGTCCAGATTTCTGGCGTGGTCAAAATTTTGGCTGGGTTTTGTCAGTATTGCCTGTGTAACTCGTAACACGGCAGTCTGTATGACTGCCAATAAATCTAATCCGCCTCCTTTGACTTTGCTGGCCGCCCCCAACCCTAATGCCTACAAATCTCATATGTTCTACACAGGATCTATGGCCAAAATCTCTGATAATGGCTTAGTCTGTTTCAAACCCCGGAATGTTGCCTTCGAAGGCCATCAATTTGTACCTCATCCTTGTCAAGTGCAATGTTTCCTGACCATTATGATCAAAGCGCCACCGGTTGTGGAGATCATCCATAGTTCCAGAGTCTCTCTTGTCATCATGTCGACATGCTTAGATTAACCTATTTTGGGCAACTATATAGGTCACAGGCAAATGGAATGGGGGCTAACACCCTACCCGCAGTAACATAAAGAGCAAATACTCCTTTTGTTGCCAGTAACCCAAATAACACCATGCTTGAGGAGGAACATGGGTCCCAGGTCCAAGGATTGGATGTGAAAACCGCAAGTGAATCATGTTCCAGAATGACAGTTGATTAGCCTGGAATTCTACCACCAGGTCCTGAAGGGAATGGCCATAGTGAATTTCCAACCAATGTTTTAGGGACTCCTGAGACATCCTGCACCAGTACACAACACGTCATCATTTTATTAACACCAATCAACCTTCTCCGGAGAACCATGACATCTTAAAGCACAACTCTTGCTAATTTGCGGAATATTGGTATGTGAGGGTCTAACTGAACCATATCTGGCAGTGTTTGAAACCGGGTATGCTCTGCTGACAATCAAACAGCATGAATTGCACTATAAGTCCTCTGTCTTTGTGTTAGCCTGAGGTTCCCCTAGTTGTAGCTTCAAAAGCAACTTATGCAGCCTCAAAATTAATGTGCAACCATTAACAGCAAGTATGAATGCCCAGAGCTCAGGTTGTCAACAGGAATCCCATGATACATGAAACCATGCCAAGTGGATGGACTAGGTCCTCGGAATTATCTTGGCCAGGATCACCAACTTTTTTTTATAAGAACACTTTATAAGATTTTGGTTAATAATACATAAAGAGTACACACATTGCTGGCCTTCAAAGGGGCCATCAGGATTTCTCCAATGAAATAACTAAACAACAACATTTCCTTCTGCACCATCTTAACCATGCTCCCCCCTCCAGCCTATAATATGACCACCATTCCCCCATATCCTGGAGTGTTTTTTATGGCAACCACAGACTATATAGATGAGTTCCTCCAGTTTTGCACATCGGTCCATGCCAGCTCACCAGTCTCTCCTTGGCAGACTTTCCTAATGTACCACCCATAGCAATCAACCCTTCCCACAGCATCTGAGGCCCAGATTAAAGTGTTAAATTGGAAGATTGCAGACCTAAAACAAACTTAAAGAACAAGGTTTGGATAGCATATGAGAAATCAAAAACAATCTGCTGCTTTTAGAAGCCCTGGGCAATGGACATCATTACTCTAGACTGCTTTACTTCATACAGCACAAAAGCCATAAAGGAAGTGAAAAGGAAGCCTAGAAGTGGTCTGCATATTGGGGTATCTACTAGGCTGGGCACAGTCAAACAGGTATTTTCTCAAAGCAGCACAACATCCAGCTCCTACGAATTTGCAATGATCTATTGGAGATAGACATCCTGAATGTATATTTTCTACCAGGGCTTCCATCAGAATTCCACAAACGGCTTAATGAGCTAGATGAACACATTGGCACTCTCCAATGTAACCTTATGTCACCTGTGCAACCTAGTCTGCTAGGGGCAAGGCATCACATCATTTTGCTTAGTGTGGATTTTAACACCAAACCAGATGTCACACTGGTTAACCTGGATGCTCTCTGCAATTCCTTTTTCTGCAGCCTGATTTATCCAGCAACCTTGCCCATTCATAGATGAAGGAGAGGGGCCACTTTCTTGTCTTTTATGCTCAACAACGACATACATAGCCTAAATGGATCTATGCCTACAGACTCACCCTCTCAGTATAAGTTCTGATCCGGGGATGTGTAAGCCTGATAGATTATATATTAGTCAGTCTGGAAGAATGGTAGGTGGTTGATGAGCTTGAAGTGCAGCAGAGAATCAGGAGCAACTATGATTCGCTGTTAGCACATCTAAAACTCACAATGAAGGCATCTGCTATCCGGTTTCTAAACCAACTCCTTCTCCTTGGTCCAGATACTCCAATGGACTTATTGAGGGCTGAGTAGGGCCTTAACTCTGTCGAGCAGCATGCACTATTATGCCTCCTCCTATAACGGATAAGAATATAGACAAAACCCAAGATAAGGAACTATTTGAATATTACATGGGAACTATAGTCTCATGCCAAGTTAGTGAAACTACCTTTGCACAATCATTTGGCCATCGCACTCAATGCCATATGCTACCTAGAATTTTGACTTAATCCAGAAAGCTTGACTACAGCAAGTGTGCAGTTAGTAAAGAAGAAGCCTTGGGTCTATAATTGTATTCATCTCAAGGAGAAATGGCAGCTTATTTTAAGGTCTTCAAACCATTTCCTAAATTTGAATCATATTTGGACCTGCTCCACCCAGAGCTGAAAAGGGCTGTATATATGAGATTTGGATGAGGCATTTTGCCAGTGAAACTTTCAACCGCACCTGGAAAAACAGCAACAGTAGTCCACCCATCTGCAGTTTGAGCTGGGGAGGTATAATATGTATTGCATTTTATGTTGTTCTGCTCTTTTTCTATAAAGACAATACGATTTTACCTGTGACCTCTCATTCTCACCCATGACACTAATGTCTAAACATTGCAAGGATAATTTGGTTTTATGTCTGCACACAGACTCCGATCAGCTCTTCAACCATGCTTCTTCTTTTATATATGTAGCATGGAGCACCACTAGACCATTAGTCATTGCAGACAGTGAGATCTACCAGTCCGACAGCTGATAGTAATATTTATGCTTGCTTCTGGAATTGCTTATTTTATTTGGAGTATGTTGCTATAATGAGTATTTTGCCAATACTCTTAGAAACTTTTCTGACCACTCTAATCAGTCACATTTGCACTTTGTCAATAATGATTTACCCAAGCATTAGTCTAATACAACATTTCATTATATATCTTTAATTATAGTTGACAGTCGGTTCAATGGCATCTTGGCAAGGTAGTCAACTATTCATTAGTGATATAAACAAGCACTTTACTACACTGCTGCATTTATAAGCACAAGCACTTTATTAGCTCATGGTATTCCTAAATATGAATGGATTTACATGGGAGGGGAGACTCTTTTTAACTTTTGTGAATGTAATCATTATGCTGTTCAGTTTTAATATAAAATCTGATCATTGTATTATCCATTATATGACCTTTGTTTTTCAGGCTGAAACAATAAAGTTACTGATAAAATTTCAAATAGAAATGACAAAAATATTGTGTCAAAAAGATTGTGGAAGAGAATATCACCCAATAAAGGTAATTTTTCAATTAATGTATAGACCATAAAGTAATTCATTCAAAATAGTTATTTTTTACATTTAATATATTGCTAAATAAATAGTCTTAAAGTAGTAAAATCAACATATAAAATATTTGTATTTAATAATTTATTAATTTATCCTAGGTATACAAAGAATGCACACACATTATTTAAAAATATAACTACATTTTAACATTTTGCAAACATTACTAAACAACATTTCAAAATTACATAATAATTGTTGATTTATTAAAATAATAATAATATAAAACTTTCAAACATCATTGTTCTAAAAACAACAGAAATATTTCAAGAAAACAGAATACTAAAAAAAATAAAAAAATTAAACAACAAAAATTAATAAAACCCTACTCTGGCCAAGAGTAGGAAAATGCTGTACATCTGTCGGGTTAGACGTACTATTCTGAATCTAATTTATGCATCAGTGGGAAAGGCACTGTTTTTCAGAGAGGTTAGATTTTTTTATTCCTCCTCGATATAAGCAATAGTGAGGCAAGTGATTAAAAGTTTAGATTTATTATTCCCGCTTCAACCTAACCTACAGTAGTGAAATTGTTGGAGTGCAGAGAGGTTATATTTATGATCCTCACTCTAATATGTGCAACAGTACATAAAGTGTTGGACATCTAGGGGATTAAATGCACTATCCCCATTCCCACCAGGGCACAGTAGTGAAAGTGTTGGACATCAGAGGGGTTGTTAGATTACTACTCCCACTCCAACCCTCACAACAGTAGGTAAAGTGTCGAACTTTGAAGGATAACATATACCACTTCAACACAAAGGCCCTCATTATGACATTGGTGGTGTACTGACCGCCACTGTTAAAGTTTGCGGTAATACCGTCAACAGGCTGGCATTAATTACTGCCAAATTATGACCATGGTGGTGATACCTCTCATAGACAGCCAATTAACCACACCAACTGCCAGGGCGTTAACACCACCGACTACGGTGGCAGCCACCTAGAGCCAGGTGGAAGTCAAGGTACCGCCCACCATATTATGATATAGCATACCGCAAGGATTTCCAGGGCGTTAGCAACACCATCGAAAGCCTGGCGGAAACATATTACAGAAAAGGAAAGACTCACCTTCAGGGACACAGAGGACTCCGGGGCCTCCATGGAACCGGAACTCCAAGGCCCATATTTATACTTTTTTACCACTGCATTTGTGCCGATTTTTGATGCAAAAACGGCGCAAACTTACAAAATACAATTGTATTTTTCAAGTTTGCACCGTTTCTACGTCAATAAATGATGCAAATGCGGCGCAAAAAAAGTATAAATATGGGCCCAAATCTTCCCGATGCTCTACCACACCATGGCTGTCCAAGAGCACCAACGCCGACGAAGACAACGACGGTGAGTACAACCGCCTAGCACACAAGGGAGGGAGGGAGGAAAAGAAGAGTTACACACACACGCACATCACACACCATACACACACACACAACCAGCTGCACAGCACATCGACAGTTACAGGACCCAGGAGCAAAGATTGCAAGTACAGATACCTGTAGTACAACCACTGTAATTTGCTGCCAACAGCCACTATAATGAATAAGTAAATAATTACAAACACGTCAATGTATAGATTGGGCCAATGGCCAGTCCAAAGTACTAAAGGTCCACATGGCCACAAGGCATCTTCCAAACTCTAACTTGACTTCTGACTTTATCCAGACTCCACTATTCAGGGGCATCATGATGGAAATGAGCAGGCACCTCAGGGGGAAAAGGGGTGGAGGGGCACCTTGGCTGGAGTGGGTATTATGCCCACTGGTTCTGGAGAGGCCTTCCAGCCCACAGTCCCTGGAGGGGGCTTTGTGCTCACAGTATCTGGAGGGGGGCTCCTTGCATGCTGGTTCTGGAGGGGGCTCCTTGACCACTGGTTCTGGGGGGGGAGGGCCTTGCCCACTGGTTCCGGGACCCTAGACCTCCTTTTTTTTACGTGGAGGTGTGTCCTTGCTGGGAGGGGCTACCGTCCCACTCAGAGGCTCCTTAGTGCCAGCAGCAGATGTTTCGGAGGGAGCAGTGTCAGACTTGCTGGCTGAGGTGCTGGGCTGGGTGGTTGGGACCTTGCACTTACGGGCAGGACGGGGGAGGGGTAGGGAGGAGGTGAAGAAGGACAAGGAAAACCTTCTTAGGTACATTGGGGGCTGGATGTGGGCGGAGGAATGGGAGTGGAGGTAGGGGGAGTGGTAATAGGAGGAGTAGGTGTGCTGGACTTGGGTGCAGGTGCGAGGACAGTGTGCATGTGTGAGGTGGATGGCTGTTGGAGGTGTGAGTGTAAGCGTTTTTGTTTCTTTGGAGGGGGCAGACAAGGTGGAAGAGGACAAACAGAAGGTGTGGATAGATGTTTTGGTAGTGTCTGCAAGTGAGGTGGGTGTGCTGAATGCGGTGGTGATGGTGGTGGTGTTGGTGACTACAAATGTGGTATGTGGGGTACATGTCTGCGGGTCTGCTCTTGTGGTGTCTCTGGGCAAGGGAGTACAGGTGTCAGGGTCTGGAACTGTTGATGCAGTGTATGCAGGTGTGAGTGCGGATGTGGAGGGGGAGACAGTTGAGGCAGTGGATGTTATTGTGTGTGCATCTGTCTGTTGTTTGTGTGAGTGCTTGTGGCTTGAAGTGTAGTACCTGTGTTTGTCAGTGCCACTCTTGTGTGATGTTTGTGTGCATGCTTATCTGTATGTGTGCATGGCATGGGTTAGGGTTGAGGAGACTGGGACTGGGAAGTGGTAGTTGGAGGGGGGGCGGTAGGACCAGGGACACTGGCTGCCATCAGAGTGGAAGCCAGAGCCTGAATCGATCTCTGTAGGACCGCCAAGCCACCGTGAATGCACTCCAGGAAGGCATTGCATTGCTGCATCTGGGATGCCAGCCCCTGGATGGCATTCACTATAGTTGACTGCCCTACAGAGATCGATCTCTGGAGATCAATAGCCTCCTCACTAGGGCAGTAGGGCTCAATGGGGCAGTGCCTAAAGGTTCCTGGGGCGAAGGAGATGTCCACCCTCCTGGCACAGGCAACTCGGTGGGGGCGCTACTGGGAGGGCTGTGCTGGTTTGGGGGTGGCGGCTATACCTGTAGCTGAGGTGGTTCCAGAGGTGTCCACCACCACCAGGGAGCTCCCATCGAAGGAGGTTTCAGAGTCAGTGTTGTCACCTCCTGTCCCGCCGTGGTGCTCCCCTTGCCCTCTGTCCCACTGGTCCTCTCAGTGTTGGTGGACTCTGCCTCCTGGGTCCTGTGGGCTGCAGCTCCCTCACTAGCTGATGCCCCTGCTCCTTCGCCAGATGATGCTATTGCACACATGGACAGGATGACAAAAGAAATTAGGGGGGAGAAGGGGAGCACAGGGTCAATTACAGCACCAACACCACAGATGGCATACACATCACCATCACACACAGGGACCAAGAATGAGATGTATGCACTACGCTGGCATACCATTGGCTAGGTACCACAGCAGGTAAGAGCCAAACACTGCCATCTGCACCCCTCCTGGGACCTACTAAGCCCTGTCTGACATGGAAAGCCACCTAGCTAGCTATCCAGATTTTGCTATTCACCCAACAACACTGAGATGGACCACGAAGCAATGTATGAGCTGGCATAAAGGGGCATCCACTGACTAAAACCCTCCACCAGAATACCATGCCAGGCAACAAAGATGGTTGTCACACACACAAGACGTACACCCTTGTTGCTGCTGTGATGCCCTCAAGCGCCCATCCAGCTCCGGATAGCATAGAGGCCATTGGGGGCAGTTTCTGATGGGCATCTCTTCCTCGTTGAGAGGCCATCCCCAGCTGGACCTCAGTGGTCTTCAGGGGCCAGCGTCCCAGGTCCTCCCATCGCTTTCTGCAGTGGGCGCTCTGCTAGATATCAACCCCCAGGGTCCGCATCACCTTGGCGATGGCATGCCACAACCCATTCTTCTGATGAGGGCTGACCTGCAGGGAAAACACAGAGGGACATCATGAATATGAATGACCAGCCTGTCACAGATATGGCGTTCAGACATCATTTGCCCCTCAAATGGAACACACATCACCCGGGGCCCTGCATGTACACTACCACCGGCCATAACCCCACCCAAATGCCAGCACACACTCACACATCTCCATGGAGCCTTGTCGCATGCAACGTACCCATGGTGTACTCAGCTGTTGGTCTGGAGGCCTATACAGCTGTCCAAACAGGGGTAGGACCCCATCCACCAGGCGCTCTAACTCCACCAAAAAGAAGGCTGGGGCCCTTTCCCCCTGTCTCAAGGGCCATGGCAGGTTCCAGACACAGGTCACAGCAGCACAGGCACTGGAGGTGTTGTCCTGTGGAAAGTCAGGAATCAAGTGAGGTTATAGTCAGAAAATGGCGGTCAAGTCTCCGGCGGTGTACACCGTCACCGCCGGAGGTGATCCTCATAGGATACTGTTTGTAGGAGGCTGGCCTGATTTGTAGTGGGTACCTAAATAACTTACACCCTATTTAAGGTCCAGTTATCCCTTATTAGTGAAATGTAGGCAGTGTTCTAGCAGCTTAGGCTGTTTAAAGGTAGCTGTAGCAGAGCAGCTTAGTCTGAACTTAAGAGACATGCAAAGCTCCTGCAATACCACTATAGTTACACAGTACTTATACACAATAAAAGGAACTACTCAGTGTTGCCAAAAATTAAGGTACTGTATTTTAGTGACGCAAGACAAAAAATATCTTAGAGGCAATACTCCTTCTCGAGGTAAGTATCATACACAATATACACACTAGAGATCACCAAAGGAAGTAAAGTACCCCACCCCAGAGCCCAGGAAAGTAGGAGTAAAGTACTGCAAATTTCCTCAGGACACACAAGTTGTGATAAGAGTTATTGCAAGAACCAAGCAAGACTGCAGGCAATAAATGGTGGATTCCTGGACCTGAAGATCTGTGAAGAGGGGGGAGACCAAGTCCAGAAGTCGCAGAAGATTCCAGGAAGGACAGGAGCCCCTGCCAACCTAGAAGATGGTGCAAAAAAGGATTCTCTGGTTAGAAGAAATCTGCAGAAGAGCACCAAAGAAGATGGCTGTGGGTTCCTACATGATGCAGGAGAAGTCCAACGTCGAGATGCTGGATGCAGGCAGTTTGTGTTGCTGGATTCTTCCATCGGGCCTTGGTTCAAGCAAGGTCGCAGTTTGTGTCAAAATGGAACTGCCTGGACCCAGGCGGGACCTGGGGGCCTCAAATCAGACTGAGGAGGCAGAGGGGGCTCCCAACACTTGATGGAGCCCACAGATTACCAGGCAGCACCCACAGGAGTCCCAGGACATGGGGACAAAGAAGATGCAAAATGCAGTTGGTGCAGCACAACAAAAGAAGGTCTCACGCCACTGGAGGACAACTCAGCGAGTTGAGCATCACAGGATGGAGTGCTGGGGACCTGGGCTACACTATGCCCGAGGGGTTCTTGGAAGAAGTGCACCGAAGCCCAAGGAGCTGGAGATCAGGCGGTGCACAGGGGTACTGTAGCAAACCGGGAAGTCAAGCTCTTACCTCCACCAAACTTGGACAACTAGACCTCAGGGCTGTCTGGTTTGTGTTGGTCCACCACCTGTGTTCCAGGGAGCACGCTCATCGTCAGGAGAGGAGTCCCAGAGAACCAGTCATCATCACAGAAGGTGCCTGCAGGAGCAGGGAAGTGACTCTGTCACTTCATGGGAGAGTCCTTTCGTTCTTCTGGTGCAGGGTGAAACAGGGAGTCCTCAGAGCATGCACACCTTGGAAACTGTTGCAAAAGCTTGCTGGAGCTGAAGTTGCAGGTCACAGGAGTTGTCCTGGAAACTTTGTTGTAGTTATAGCGGTTCCTGGAGCAGTCTGTGGTTGATCTGACAGTCAGAAGCTGAAGCAGAGGATTCAGAGGATTCCTGGAGGAGTCTTGCAAGCTGAATCTGAAGAGAAACCTACAAGAGAGACCCTAAATATCCCTGAGAGGGGGGTTGGCTACCTACCCAGGTATGCACCTATCAGGAGGGGTCTCTTACGTCACCTGCTCGCACTGACCACTCAGAGATCTCCAGAGTGTCCCCACACTTTGGAAAACAAGATGGCTAATGCCAGGGAAACACTGGAGGAGCTCTGGGCTCCACCTAATGTAGTGCACATGTGTAATAGTATCCACGCACTCACAACGTCTGGGGAATTCGCCCTGGACAGAGTGGGGGCACCTTTGACTCACACTTAGTAACTTTGCACGTAGACTTCAGTAAATGAAGGTTAGACATATAGGTGACTTATAAGTTACTTAAGTACAGTGAAAATGGCACTATTTCACTCAGGCTGCAGTGGCAGTCCTGAAGAAAGGTTTGTCTGGGCTCCTTATGGGTGGCAAAATAAATGCTTCAGCCCATAAGGAACTCCTGGAACCCCAATGCCCTGGGTACCTAGGTACCATATACTAGGGACTTATAAGGGGGGTCCAGTGTACCCATTGGAATTGGAATATGAAGTCACTAAACTATTGTGACTAATTTGGAAGCAGAGCGAGCATAAGCACTGGATTTCTGGTTAGCATAACTTCAGTGACACATTTAAGCACTACTGACAACACACACATTAAGCCACAAACTATGAGCACTGGTGTCCTGGTTAGCAGGATCCCAGTGAGACAGGCAAAACATAATGACAAACAGGCAGAATTTGGGGGTAACATGCCAAGAAAGATGGTACCTTCCTACACTGTACTTCATAGAGCCCCATGTTAGCCAATGAGGAATTGCACGGCAATGCAGACTGCCATCCGCCACTATGCCTAACGCCGGCGGAGTGAGGTCACTTCTATCTGTCACTACATACAGGACAGGCAGTTGCCATTTTATAGTGCTGGTTCACAATTTTAGAATAAAAACTGCATAATTGGTGTAAAATGTACATACATAGCCATTTCCAGTGTCCAGATACATACATGCTCTATGTACACTGAAGTGGTGGATTAATTTTTCATGTTGTCACTCCCTTCTCACTCTTCTGTCCCTTAAGAAGCTACGCCTGCGGAGGAATAGGAGGAGGAGGCAAGCCCCCGTGTACAGACCCCTTGTGGACTTGGCTACACTGGAGGACAGGCGCATAATACTCACCTCTAGACTGCAAAGGGCCACAATCACAGACCTGTGAGCTCAATTGGAGCCTGCTCTGATATCTGTTATTCTTCATCCCACTGGGATCCCCCTCTTGTGCGTTTCCAATCAGTGCTCCATTTCCTGGCAAAAGGCTCTTTCCAAGTGACAGTGGGCTTGGCTGCAGGACTGTCACAGCCAATGTTCTCAATAGTGCTGGCAAGGTTTTTGACTGCCTTCCTCAAACAAATGGGCAGCTACATCGCTTTCCCCCAAGTAGACGATTTGACCACTGTGAAGGCTGGATTCCATGCAATGGGACATGTTCCACATGGGATTGGAGCCATTGATGGAACACATATAGGATTTGCCCCCACAGGCCAATGAACAGGTGTATAGGAATAGGAAGAGTTTCCACTCTTTCAATGTCCAGATGGTGTGCCTTGCTGACCAGTTAATCTCCCACGTCATTGCCAAGTAGCCTGGGTCGGTGCATGATGCCTTCGTCCTGAGGAATAGCAGTGTCCCACAGCTGATGACACAACTACAGAGGCACAGAGTGTGGTATTTAGGTGAGCCTGAGTCACCACCCAATGTATTTTAGACTATGCCTTCAGGAGTCATCCTCCAGGGCATTGTGCAAGGCTAATGTTTGTCCCTCACTTCTTGCAGGTGACTCTTGCTACCCAAACCTGTCCTGGATCTTAACCCCTATAAGGAATCCGAGGATAGGGGCTGAGATTAGGTACAATGATGCTCATGGGCGTACCAGGAAGATTATTGAAAGGACCTTTGGTCCCCTGAAGGTCAGATTCAGGTGCCTCCATTTAACAGGTGGATCCCTCTACTGCTCCCCTGAGAAGGTCTGCCAGATAGTTGTTGTATGATGCATGTTGCACAACCTGGTCATCAGACAACATGTGGCCTATCTGCAGGAGGAGGAGGGTGAAAATGCTCCTGTAGCAGCAGTGGACACTGAGGACAGTGAGGAGGAGGAGAAAGAGGATGAGGATGTGAACAACAGGACATCAGTTATACAACAGCACTTCCAATGATATACTGGTAAGACAGTAGAACTGACCGTTTCTCTAATAAATTATTGTTCTGTGTGGCTGTAGCATGATGGCAGTTACTTCCTTACTGCTACAGGCCATTTTTTTGATGGAATCACATAGTACAGGACAATTACACAGGATGATACAGTTCAATACATTCCACATTTCTGTCAGATAAAGCACTATAACTCTAGTTGTGTTCAAGGGTGTTTATTGAAGTGAAAATTATGAAGGGATAGTTCAATGGCATGGGGTGATGGCAGAGGAAAGTTCAGTGTAGTAGGCCAGTCTGTAGCACAGGTTCAGTGTCCAAGGGGCCATAGGAAGGGGAGCAATGGTAGTTCAAAGTGGACAATTTGACTCAGTGGACCTCAAGGGGGACATTCAGGAGGGGCTCATTTCCTGGCGGTGGTCTTGGTCTTGGCAAGTGTCTCTGGTGTCTGTTTGGGTCACAGGGAATGTTTGCAGAGTGGTTCACCTTTTGCGGGGGGAGGGGTGCTGGTGGCCTGTGGGTCCTGTGGCAGGGCCTCCTGTCTACCAGCTGCAGCAGATGTGGAGGGTCGGTCAGTTGACTGGCTAGCTGAAGGGACCTAATGGTGTGATGTGTACTCCCTCATGATGTTGGCCATATCACCCAGCACCCCTGCTATGGAGAACATGGTGGTGTTCAGGGCCTGCAATTCTTTCTTGATCTCCTGGTGGTGTTCCTCCTGCAGCCGCTGGTTCTCCTGCATGATGTCTATCACCTGATGCATCTTGCCAAGGATTGTTGGTAAGCCCCCAGGACATTAGTGAGGGCCTGCTGGACAGCTGGTTCCCTGGGCTTGTTCTCCCACTGGCGCACAGCTCCCGCCGAGTGTCCCCGGCCCTCTGTGCCTTTGTCCACTGAACAGTGTGCCCACTGCCAGTGAACCCAGGACCCTCATTGTCTTGCCTGTGAGATGTGGACTGGGGTCCCTGTACAGGTGGGCACACTGCTGATTGACGTGTCCTGGGGACAGAGGTCTAGGGACATTGGGTGGCTGCTGTGGTGTTTGATACGGAGGAGGTGGCTCTGTGGTGGACTGGGTGTGGGCTGTGGTAGCCGACTGACCAGTTGTCCCTGATGGGCCAGGGAGTTCACCAAGATCCAGAACTCCAGAATTGCTGTCATCACTGGGACATCTTCTGGTGGGGGACTAGGTAGCCGTGGCACCTACTCGCCACTGAAATTGGCTGGGGCACCTGTGGGGATGTAAGTGGTGTATTATGCTAAATGTCTGTGACATATTCTGCATCCCTAGCTTCCCCTATATTGTTTCTGTTGTCCTGCCACCTTTGTTTGTGTATGGTGATGTATTATGGGATTGTTAGTTCTCCATGTTGTGCATGCATTGGTGGTGGGTGTATATGCAGGGCTGGGAGGGATGTGCATGCAGTGGAAATGGCATGCAGGGCTTGGCATTTAGGTTAGTTAATTGTGGTGTACATTGTGTGGGATGGAGTGGAGTGATGGGTGTCAGGGTGAGGGGTGGTGGTGGCTTGCAGGTATGGGGGAATAGGTAGTAAATAGTGACTCAGTCCAGTCCTTGGGCAGCTCCAGTGAGTCCCTCAGGATGCAGTATTGCCAAGACTCGCTCCTCCCATGCTGTCAGCTGTGGGGGAGGAGGTGGTGGTCCACCACCAGTGATCTGGAAAGCGAGCTGGTGCCTTGCTGCCATGGAACTACCCTTTCCCTGTAGGTCATTCCACCTCTTCCTGGTGTCGTCCCTTGTTCGTGGATGCTGTCCATGGCGTTCACCTGGTACACGATTCTCTGCCATAGCTCCATGTTCCTGGCAATGGAGATCTGCTGGATCTGTGCTCCAAACAGCTGGGGGTCTATCCTGACTATTTCCTCAACCATGACCTGCAGCTCCAGGGGTGCCTTTGTGGGGACATGGGTGTTGTGTGGTGTATGTTGTGCAGATGGTGTTGAGTTATGTAGTGGGATGTGGGCTGCGTGATGGATGAATGGGTGGTTGTGGTATGTGTGTAGTTGTCTCTGTGATTTGTGTGGCTACCTATTGCAGACTTTTCGTGTTAGCAAAGGATTGTGGGTTATGTGGGTGTGTGTTTTATGGTGCTGTTAGTGTGTGGGTATGGTGTGTGTATTAGTGTCAGGTGTGTGTTTTTGGTATTGGCCAATGTTGTGTTGTTTTGTATTTGGGTGGCCATTATGACCGCGCCCATGTGTACCGCCAATGATTTACTACTGTTGAATGTCTGATGTGGTGATTCGTGGGTCATAATGTGGACGGTGTTGTTTTGTTGGCATAACGGTATGTGTGTTAGTACCAAAGGTTTAACACTTACATTTAGTCTGTCGGATTTGTGTTTGTGGCAGTCTGCTTTCGGTTTGGTGTGTGTGTGTGTCATAAAATGGTGGACGGGTGTTCGTCTCACGACGGTATGTTGGCGGCCATCACCACAGCGGTAAGTGGGATTTACCGCCAATCTCATTATGAGGGCCATCATTTTCTTTTAGAAAACATTTAACTGCACAACAATTATTTTTTAAATATTATTTGATATAGAATGCATGCAATATACATAAAAAAAAAAATGAAATGAACTTAAGTAAATCTAAATTCTCTTCCCTCCCTACACCCCAAAAAGCACGAGTACCAACATTTTTAAATAAAAAGTATTTAAATGAAAATTGTACTTAAATAACATTAAAAAATGAGAAATATAGAAATATTATTAGACAGGTCTAGCAGTAATATGATAAACAATTCAAATCAACCAAATAATTTGGGTAATAAATAAACAATGAAAGTATACATAATTAATTATCATTTACAAAATTAGAATTAACAATTAATTAAAAAATACACCTTATCAATAACTGCTAAGCTTATTCTCCAGAAACTCAACACCCCAGTATTAAAATATAAATTGTAAACAAAAGTATGACAATTAAAATATAAATTGTAATGTATGAATTAACTTGAATTATAAAAATAAATAAAAACAATTTAAATGAGGTATTGATCAACTAGGTAATTTACGAATAAAACATTCATTAACATCCAAAAATAAATTAATTTTAATTTAATTAACTTCCTATCCTTGTTCCCTACAGCTCTAATAACTCACTTTTAAAATATAGAACAACATAAATTAAAAATAAAATGTATTTAAAATTAACAAGCTAAAAATAAATAAATTATGCAATTTGCATAATTGTAATCAATAAATAGGTAATTAGCAATAAACTGATATTTAACAGTAACATTACATTTATTATGATTTTGATTAACTTCCCATCCTATTCCTGTATAAACCCAACAACCTGCTACTAAATTATAACTTATTTTTTAACTAATTAATAAAATAGACATTTAAAATCACAAACTATATTTGAAAACATGAGTGCAATTACACTAACAATAATAGCATCTAAAATTAATTTACTAACTAATATATAGTAATATATTAAAAACAACATTTATTACGACTATAACATAGTCAACTGTGTTAAATACGATATTCTTTTAAAAGAAATATTATATGTGAAAAAACAATATTCTTACCTTCAATATTCTGTTCCCCAATATTTGTTTGTCACAATATGTTTGACACAATATTCATGTATATTGAAATTCAGGATCCAATAGTTGTTTCATTCACTGTAAATAAACTCACTTTGGAGGTGAATCATTTCATTTAAGGTCTTGGCCAAACCACAGCCCATTCACAGAATATCTTCAAAAATATACATTTGATAACTGTAAGGGGAACGATTTCTTTGTTTTTTTCCTATTCTAGCAGAATAAAAGGCTGAATAAGCATTTTGGTCCTGAGTGGGTGTGGGAGAATGTTCTGCTTTTTTGTCAACAACAGTTCCTTTTTGGTGTCAGAGGAGGCAAAGCAGCCAGTTACCCTGATTTCAATACCCCTATTATGAGTACAGTGCACCATATGGTCTATTCTACCCTGCCCTATTTGGCTGAATAGAAGTGAAAAAGCATATTTGTGACCCAGTGCAATTCAGGTTTATTATAAATACAAGGCTTGATCTTGAACCACAAGCTTAGTACAAGACCTGGTGAAACAGGAAATCAAAAGTGATTAGATTTCCTGCTTCATGCAAGAGCGCTTTTCTCAATCAAGCTATTCCCACAAATGCCCAGGACACAACAGGTCTCTTGAATTCCAACAAGATATCTGTTATGCCACATCTCTATCCAGGAACTCACTTTGGCTAAGTCCTAGGCAGCTGAACACCACTTCTGAAAGTCATAGTATTATCTGTCCATTCTAATTTCCCTTCAATCCCTTCCCTTCAATCATACTTCATGTACATGAAATTGCAATTGACAGTAGATACAACAGTGTATACAAAACAAGTACCCATGAAAACCTTAGTAAAAAAGGAAAACCTGATCTCATAAAAATGAAAATCACTAAGGCAATCTTCAACCAAAAATGATAATTTCGTTTTTCATGAATACAAATAACCACAGACTAGTCCATACAAGTGATATTTATTTTTTGTATTTTTAGGTCGAGCGTTAGCGTTCGGTCTGCTGTATACTAAAGTATACAATAGAGTGAGTTTCAGCGTTCTGATTTGTTAGTTGCAGTGTCCTTCAAAAATCCTTGTTTGCTAGTGGTCAGTTCTGCCTCTGTGTCCTGTCTTTTTTCACTTTGGGAGCAGCACAAAGTACTGTGTAATTACGCTATGTCCTGCTTATCTATTCTGTAAGGGACTTTTGTTTGGCATTTGACTGTTTCACCTCAACAGTGTGGGTGCTTGTTCAGTTACTCCTCCCCACCAGCTCCCTCTATAAACATAAACCAACAGCAGAGGGAGGTTTTTTCACAGCCAACTCAAACTCGCTCTCTTCCTTTTGGTATTTTCAGTCTGTCTGGCAATAAAAGTCCAGTCAGTAATTTACAACGCTATGCGCTCTAACTCGAGCAATCAGGAGACTATTGCATTCCAAATGCTTGTTTTATTACTGTCACACGCCTCAAACTGCCTCTTCTCCTAGAAATCTCAATATGCGAAATACATTCTCCCGGTTATTTTTTTTCATCTACTAGTTTCCTCTCCGAAAATGTTGTCATATCTGCAAAGGCCACATCCTCTGCAAGACAGCCGGGAAGGAAATCTTTTCATTATATAATCGCTGAAACTTTAAACGCACTAGGGTGACCAGAATTTAAATCTTATTCTGAGCCTACCGCTGGTGTCATGTTTTATACCCTGCGCAACTGACAAAACGTTGAGAGGCTTCTTTTACCTCTTCCCGGAACGTTCGCATAGCGGTTCGATGTATTTACGTAGAGCATGGAACAACCGCATCATGTGACTTTCGCGTTGTTGCTAAGGGTGAATCATTTGAGAGGCTATAGCTTTCTATTTAGTCCATAGGCCGTAAGGCAGAGAGTGCTGGTGCTTTGCGTCACTTCCTCCTGAAACGTCGCAACCTTTCTTCAGCGCGTGCTCTGCTCAATCTACCAGGTCCTTCCCTCCCTTTCTTTTCGGGGTCTGGATATGGCGGCCATGGAAGGGCCTTTGGTCGTGCTGGGCGAGCATACCTCGGGGGAGGCGGTCCGCAGCCAGAACGGTAACTACAGTGTTTTGGTTTGATCACGGGTGGGCAGGTTACGGCTAATTCAAAGAGTCTCCTATTATTTGTTCCAACAAGCATGATGCAGCCTTTCAGACACTGTTGAGAGATTTTGCATATTAGGCTTTTATTGGTACAGCACAGGATACTCTCATCCACAATAAGCGTCTGCTATAGATAACACTCGCGCTCAACATTCTTTGGTTTTATTGCACTGCCTAGGACAGTAGAATGGAAGTTAATTCTTGTAGTAAATGGCAAAGTTGAAATGAAAAAAATCTGACTGGTTACAAAATCAAAATGTCGAGTCTTAACCAAAAATATTTGTAATTTTGATCGAGACCCCCAAATGAGAGCCCCCTGAAGAATTATTAAATACGAAAGTCTGTTTTCTAATGATTGTTATGCTAACTACAGATTCATTTGTCTACAGCGGTCCCTCCCCAATTCTAACTCTTTCCTTATATGGCAACGGGTTTGCAAAAATCACATCTGCAACAAAAATCGTCAATAAAGCCCCACAGTTATTGACCACATTTCGATCAAACCTCCACTGAAGCAAGAAGTCTAGTCTGTATTGCTACAGAATAGGAGATACGAGCATGCACGTAGAGTACTGCTGAAGAGTAAGCAAACAAGAAAGGCATCTACTTGCGCTTGGCATTTTACAAAAGGTTACACTAACAGATGGCATCAATTTGGAGCTTCTGTTTTTAAAGATCTGCTGAGCTCCCAGACCGTGGCCTGGCTGCAGTGCTTAATTTGTAAATAAAAAGGTGCCGGTGCTTAAAGCCCTCCTCAAAAACGCGGCTGCTGCAATTAAATATGTGAACACAGAATACTCAGGCAGCGTAATCCTGAAGCCATCTCGGGCCTCTTCAATCCACATAAAGCCACTCCCTGCCCCATCAGCTCACTCTTGCAGCTTTCTACTTTCTCTCTTTGTGACGCTTTAAGCCCCGGCTCTCAAAAATAAGTGCCGGTGCTCAGCACCGGAAACAACAAGCACAAATTAGGCACTGCCTGGCTGTAGTCTGTGAGCGGTTGCCATGGTGATGGGGTGAAATACTGACGGGAACAGGGTTTGTTTCTTCTAAATAAGAAACAGAAATAGAAAGTAAAAGAGATCAAACATTGGCGGAGCCAATAGATCGCAGCCCTGAAACCTATTGACATGGGTAACGCTTTTTAGGTCAAGTATAGCACTGTACAAGCACTGCTTTTCCGACCTGTTGTAGTGTATTTGTGGCTTTTAGCCACATCCATGTCACTCCCATCACTTTTACTGGTTGATGGCTTGTCTTTCAAAAATCCCTCGACCCCTTTAGTTATATGCAGGGCTACTAGAATTGTGTGGCAGAAAGGACCACAATATGCAGCAGGGTTGACCAATTAATGTGGCAAAAAATGTCCAGTTATGCATTTACGATGTCAATAGGTCCAACTCAAGTAAATGTGAGACCTATTGCATTGCAAATGCTTGTTTCTAAAGTGCTATTAGGCCAAACAAGATATTTAGTTATTTACTATACAGAAAGTCAAGTTGAACGGAATTGACTAGATACAGCATCCAGCTCCTCGATTTGTTATCAAACACTACAAGTGATTTTTGTGATCCCTGAGAACATTCATAAACCTCTGTACACAGACAACAAAAGTGAAGCTTCAATAATATTGCATTTAAATACAATATTCTGTGAAATTCTTCAATTTCAAACAAAGAAAGGGAAATGAGAGTGAAATCAATTACAGTCACTGAGATTACCCTCACTATCAAGGTTAAATAAACAGGAAGTAGGGCAGGATTGTCTTCCTCCTCAAATGTACAAATCAATTCAAAATTCCATCACTTCACAACTCAACAATATATAATGATTTCCCACCCAGCTGCAGACAATATAATGAAGTAGTCATACTCTCAAGGCAATGTCAGTTTTCACATTTTAATATATTCTTAATTATCAATTTTGCAGGAATACCTTTGAACAGGACTTTCGTAATATAGCAGCGGATGGTATCTAGGACCTACTTATCAGATTTGTTGGTATGAATAATTTTTGTTACATCATGTGGTCCTCCTATCAAGACATTGAATTCTCTGTTCTGGTCCTAACAATTCCACCATTAATCAGCAAAACACAACAAAGATGCTCAAGTTCCCTGGCATTATTAGTCTTAGGGCCTCATTACAAGACTCACAGTGGCGGTCAGACTGCCACACTCCCAGCAGTCCGACCGCCAGATTATCACTGTGGTGGTCAGACCCCCAGGGGACTGTTGCGACATCGAGGAACATGGCTCCTGACGGGGTGGTGACAGTCGGAGTGATGATCAACCACAGTGTACTGATCATGGGTCCTCATTCTGCCAGCCATGCCATAGCAGGGTCCCCGCCATGAAAAGACTAGCAGTAAGACAGTGCTGGGGGCCACCGGGTGCTCCCTGCGCTGCCCATGCGCATGACATGGGCAGGCGCAGGGCCCCCCCTGCCAGCACCCTCAGAATACGCACTGTCTGGACAGCCGTCAGTGTGCATTGCAAGGCTGCTGGTGGGCCATGGCATTGGATTTGGCTCCCTTAAGGGAAGTCGTGGCACTGTTTCTGCCGGTCTGACTGGTGTAAATGTAATACAATGTTTCTGCTGGTCAGCCCAGTGGAAACATCATAATACGACTGGAGGGAGACCACCGGTATGACAGCAGACTCCTCCCCACGGCTTTGGCAGATGGATGGTTACATCTGACAAAGTTATAATGAGGCCCTAATTCTCTGAATCTCTCACAAGCAGAATGATAAAATGCTGTTCCTGGTTGTGTACATCAAATAAAGTAGAATGTTATGTATCTGTTCAGGCAATATTAACAATGAATCCAGGTGAAGCATTGGATGAGGGGATACAAGACTTTATCAAGTTAAGCAAAATTTCCAGCACAAAAGCGAGAAAAATCTAAACCTATGTAAAATAACACCCTACGTTATGCAGCAAGTGTGAAACACTGGCATAAAAATCCTAACGCATTCATAAAGAATATAAAACATTCACTTGTTACAGAAGTCTTTCAGAAATGTAGAAATGAATCAACATTTGCCTACTCATGTATTGGCAGAATAAACTGCATTAAACTGAATATCCTGAAGAATGTGCTTTAAGTATTTTAACATGCACTAGCTGCTGGACGCATATTTTTTCTTGGGTCCATAGGTTTATATGTTTTCATGCAGAGTTACATTAGAAAAAGAAAATTAAATCATTTGATGAAGGAGGTGTTGAATGTCTAAATTCCAAACTGTATGGCTGGACCTCAAAACTTCATAAGATTCAGTTACTCCTATTTCCCAATGAATGTGTTGTTCCAACTTCTTGACTGTAGCCAGCATACTTCTTTCAGAAATACCATAAGGTTATTTGCTAAAATTTGGATCATCAAACTACCATGTGAAAGTATGACTCAAGTCAGTTCTCCAACTATGCAAGTGTGGATGGACATTAAAGGAACCTTCACATGCCGAAGATTTAAAGAAAAAGACTGACTTGGAAAATCTCTACTTATTTCCCATTATCATTCACTTAAGCAATGGACTTTTCAGATTTAATTGCGACTCTAAATGGGAAGATCATTTGAGGCTGTCAGATATACTGATGTTCCCTATGTTTTACCCCATCCCCTGCCACACATTGCCAATGTTCACTTAGCTACTTGAGGGAGGATACCACTGTAAAGTAGAGACCAAAGCAGAAAAGGTTCTCATTAGAAATTCAAAGAAGGTCTGTTTGGAAGGGGCTTCTGATTACTTATATTTCCTGAGCACTGCAAGATTGGTAAAAGGGAAGTGTGAGGGTGACACTATAGTTTCTGTTGCTCAGGTGAGGGGACTCTGGGCAGGACCTTTCCTTTGTGTGTCTGATTGCTGCTGCAGGATTGTTAAATGACAGCTATATGCCACAACCTGTGCTTCATTGTGCTTATGTTGTGGGTTCATAACAACCCTTTTTTCAAATCCTCAGCATGCATTGTGTGTTCCTGTTTTTGTGGAGAAGTTGTTCAGTTCTCTCTCGCTCCCTTGTCGTTTCATGATTAAGGGTCAGATTAACCTTGAGAGACTATGGGTGGTGTCTGTTGCATGTGTGAGTGTGGGTGTTTGTCTGTCTTGGGGGCTGTGTGATGTGGGAGGGGTGGATGTGTGTGTATCTGTTGGGGTGTTGTCTGTGGGTATGGTGGATGTTGTGGATGTTTGTGTGTGTGCTGGGGTGGTGTCTGTGGGTATGCTGGATGTGAGATACTCCTCAGGAAGTCAATAGTCTCCTCACTCAGGGCAGCAGAGGTAACAAGGGCTGAGGTGGAGGTGCCTGTGGCAAAGAAGGTGCCCACTCTCTTTGGTGACTGGGGACAGCCAACCGGGTGTGGAGCAACAGGGCAGGTGTCAATAGAACTGGGGATGTATACAAAGATGATACCTGAGTGGGTGTAGAATCCGGTGATGACAATGTTGATCCTCTCTTCCCCTCACCTCCTGGGCCAATGGGTCCCTATGTGTTGGTGGTGTCATGACTGGAGTCACCATGGCTATATGCTTCCCCATTTGGTTGTGCCCTGTCTCCCTCATTTACCTGGGCTGATAATGCAAATACAAAGAGAAAATAGATCATCTCATGTTCCTGATCACACTTAAAAAGCTGTGATTAGCATACATGACGATTATGTCAAGCAGGCCCCAGCAACAAACTGCATCAAATTGCCTCCTACATGTACCATACCATATGCATGCATGCCATCAGAACTGTCAACATTTGTTTAGAGGAAAATCAAGATTGCACACAGCTACAATTGCATGGATGAAGTTGTGCAGTCACAGTAACCATTGAACAAGAAGGCGACCACGTCACCTTCAATGCTTTGCCTCATGGAGCATACCTCAGTTACCTGTTGTCATACAATAGTAGGCCAATGCCAAATTCATTCCCACAGATCCCGCACAAGGGCATGCATGTCCCATACACAATAACACAACAATAAGAAATGACGCTCCTTAAACCTGCCATGTTGCTGACAATAGTGCAGTAGCATGGAGAAGGTGAAATGGAAATACTCATGTCAGACTAGAAACGTATCAACAGTACACACATCACCATGTGTAATTTGTCCTAATTGAGTCTTAGAGGTAGTACTAATGTTGCTCAGATATGCTACACATTTGGCATGGAAATGTACACTGTAGACAAAATGTGCAAATTGTCAGGGAGATATGTCCCTTAAAATCATAATACAATGAATCCACAAGCCCCTGAGAAATCACCACTAAGGTCTTGCACCACTTACAATGACACACTTTAATTGCATCAGTAGACGCCATTAGACCTTTGTATGTTGGAGCGGCCAGGAGATTTGCAAGTACTTGTAGAAGACCCTCAACATGTTGCCCAATAGGAAGCCATATCACTGTCTCCTTTTGGTCCTGCAAACCCAGATGTCTGTAGATTAACGGGGTACCCAAGCCCATATGATTCTAATATAACTGCAAGTCACTCCATGATGCATATCAAAATTCAGGTAACAAACCTTACCCATTACACATGTGCAGGTCACTTTTTCATATGATGCCATATCAATGGCATGGAAATGCTCATTGTGTGTAA
This sequence comes from Pleurodeles waltl, assembly GCF_031143425.1. NCBI lineage: Eukaryota > Metazoa > Chordata > Amphibia > Caudata > Salamandridae > Pleurodeles > Pleurodeles waltl. The sequence goes on from NC_090447.1 coordinate 1,222,997,988, forward strand.
AACCTCTAGTCCTACTCATCATGTCCCTCATTGCAACTGCAGTTGTAGATGCCAAATGACATGCTATGACGGGTGAGGGTATGTCTGAGCCAACAATCAATGGTGACACACTCCTGTCTGTGGCAGCTAATGAAATGTAGCCCCATTGTAAATGTCCAATTCCTAACACAGGTTGTCACATATGTGAGGGATACAGAAATCATCGCATGAACACAGGCAGTGTGCAGTGTTCACAGTTCACAGTAGAAACATTTTGCCAAAAGAGAAAGGGAATGATTGCAAGAATGATGGCACATAAATCAGTCAATGGACATTCCCCACTTACCAAGGGAAATAATTGATCTGTAGCTAACTCGAAGAACAATATATGCTCTGTCACATGTATGATGGCCATCTTCACATTACAGACAGTGGTGAGGCACCAGCATTTGTCACACACTGAAGACAAGTGGCCTCTGGGGGGCAGATGCCAATTCATTCATTTGACCAAACACATGGCTGAGGACAGTGATCCATCACTTCTTTTTCTTTGGCCTGTAACACTGAGGAGTAGTGGTCTGTAGCATAGAATTTACACCCACAACAACAACAAACATTATTTGATTGATCAATGTACACAGCCATGTTTTGTCCCTGGAGACCAAATTGGTTGCCAATCAAACATTGGGTTTATAAAGCGCACTATGTACCCGTGAGGGTTTCAAGGCTCTGGGGGGGGGACAGGAGGGTGGGGGTGCTGTTGTTACTGGTCGAAGAGCCAAGTCTTGAGGAGTCTTCTGAAGGTGAGTAGGTCTTGGGTCTGTCGCTGGTTGGTGGGGAGGGTGTTCCAGGTTTTGGCAGTGAGGTATGAGAAGGATCTGCCACCGGAGGTCTTTCTTTGGATGCGGGGGACGACGGCGAGGGTGAGGTTAGTGGAGCGGAGCTGACAGGTGGGGGTGTAGAAGCTGAGTCTGTTGTTTAGGTAGGCTGGTCCGGTGTCGTGGAGCGCTTTGTGAGCGTGGGTAAGAAGCTTCAAAGTGATCCTTTTGTCCACGGGGAGCCAGTGAAGGTTTCTGAGGTGGTGGGAGATGTGGCTGTGGCGGGGTACGTCGAGGATCAGCCGGGCGGAGGCGTTTTGGATGCTTTGGAGACGTAGTAGGTCTTTTGCTGGGATGCCTGTGTAGAGTGTGTTGCTGTAGTCCAGCCTGCTGCTGACGAGGGCCTGTGTAACTGTTCATGTGGATCATATACAGTTGTGTTGAAGGTTCCTGGGACAATAGGCAAGGCACATCAGTATGCACCACATTATATATCTATACAAACAGTAACTCATTTACTGAGTCACACGTGGCTATTCCCTAATCAGCAGGGAGCGTTCTCAAAACCTAACACATTAACTTTGCAATATGACAGGCAGGAATATGCCCTATGCTCACCCCCTTGTGGCTGCTGTGTTCCAATCAAACGCCCATCAAGTTTGGGCCCACCACCACCAGAATGTAGGCCATTATGGGGTTCACTGTCTGACGTGTCCCACGGCCATGTTGGGAGGACAGCTCCAGCTAAGCCTCTGTGATCATCTGGGCCCAGCATCTCAAATCCTCCTACCTCTTACTCCACCCTCAGGGTCCGCACCTTCCAGGTGATGGCTCTCCATATCTCCTTCTTCTCATGGACGTTTACCTGTATGGATGCAAGAAACAAATCAAGAGATTACAATAACAAGTTTTTGCCAAAATGGTTGTGTAACCATGCTACTGAGTCACATGTAATGGACTCCCAGGAATCTACACACTATCTTCACAGTGCCTAGTCATTGGTGCAATAAGCCTGTACAGGACAAACATGACTTTTATGAAGGTGACAACAGAGCTGTGGGAGTAAGGTACCTGTTACAAGTCAAAGATCATGAGCCAAAGTCACACATTGACAATGATGCAAAAATACATATGTGGACTAGTTATGCATTGTACCTCTGTACCCATTCCTAACTGAATCAATCGACTGAGGAATTCAGGCAAAAGGTGCAACAACACAAGACCCCTTCCATTGACCAGTCAATTCCAGCCCCTTCTACATCTGTGGCAGCCACTGGGTGGAGGCCCTGCAAGGGGAAGGACCTGCCATGGACACCCCTGTCTCTGTAGCTGAAGCCCGCCCCCAAAAGCATGGATGTCTACCCAAGCATCCAGGAGGTGCAGATGGCAAAAAGTGAGCTCTTCCTGATGACAAGAAACACCTTTGTGTGCCACTGAATAACTCTGTTGACTCTTCTGCAACCACTTTCCATTTTCCATCCTAATAAGACACTGGACTTTGGACTTTAAATGTTGTGGCATCTACTATAATGATTACATTCACCATGACTGATTCGTTCACTGTCAAATTCTTATTTTGAGTTTAACCTCTTTTTCCTGTCTACATGTAAATAAACGCACCTAACACTAAAACAATGCCTACTAGTAATTTTTTAGCCTTTTGAGATGTTGAATGTTAATTCCATGTGAGGCAAATGATGAATAAATAAGATGGTAATAGAAGGAAAGATATGTCACAGTTAGTGGTATGCAGAGGATTACTACCAACACAATGACACAAGTGACTAGTCACACCAAACACATTATTGTATTATACAGCACCTAGGCTGCCAATATGTCAAGACTGTCTTAGCCAAGAATGGCAGAACTCTGTTGACTACAGACTGCAGAAGAAAGGGATATATTAGATCTTGTAGAATAGGCGAACAGATAAGTGGATACTGTCGCCGTCTTGAGCCTTATCGCATGCCAAAATTAGCTCTACCAACTTGACATACTCAATGACACAGAGGGCAGTACAACAGTCCCTAATCATAGGTCCATTCCGTTACAATGAACAAGCATCTGATGGCATGATGCAAACCTATGTCAGTGTTGTGGCACGGGCACTGTGGCCCTCAATGAGGAAACACCGTGACAGCTACATACAGGTCATACAGGATCATTGTCAACAAAATGTGAAAGTAGAATGCGTGGATTGCACTGGATGGCAACATGTTTAAAGGCCATATGATCACACACTTGAGAAAATTGGATCAACACACCACATAACCACATCAAAGAAAAGTATTGTACACTTCAGAATTCCACCCACATTCTGTCATAGTTGCTTTCGGCAGAGGACTTATACACCCAAAATCTGTGACCACCATTACCTGGATCAATCCATGTCCACTTCATATGTCAGGACAGCCATAGTTGCATGCCAATGTCACAACTCTGAAATGTCTACATGAGGATGGCATGGTGAAGAGACCTGATTAAAACCCAAGGGGTTTAGCAGGATAATTACATACATAGGACCATAACCTCATATTAGACTTTCCATGAGACGGACACAAACAAAGAAGATAATGATGATGTTAGCTTTTGTTCTGTCTGAATTTGCAATCACACCTTGACTGTAAACTGCATGGAATGAGACCCCCTGTCCTTTGTGAAAAACATGCCCTACTCAACTCATCCAGTCAACTACATCTTCCCATGCAATCACCTGAATCACATATTATTACACACTTACACACAAGTAAAGTATTGATTTAATGATATCTGCTCGCAAGTTTTCATCTTCCTCCTCATCACTGTCATCCTCACTTGGCATTGTGCCCTTCTATGGGCATCGTTGAAGCGAACTTCCCCTGGTGTATTTAGGTTCATCACTAGAGTCAACAACCATGGATGGTTTGGGTATGCAGAGTCCGCTGTAATGGAATGGGACATATGTGCAACAATTAGTCCCTCTCATTGCTTCTTCTGCAGCACACATTTGATACAAACACACATGACATATGTGACTTACCAACCAGACAGGTCTTCTCTGGGTACAGTCATGACATCAGCTGTGGAATTGCGCTGTTCCCCATGATGAAGGCATCATCGACTGAACCCGGAAAAGGGGCACAGACCTGTGAAATGAAACGGTCCGCCAAACAAACTATTTGGACATTGATGGAATGGAAGTTCTTCCTATTTCAATGGACTTGTTCATTGCCATGCGGTGGAACCAAGGCAACATGTGTACCATCAGTGGCACCCACCACATGTGAGATGTGTGCAAACCATAGAAGTCAGCCTTCACATGGGTGAAATCCTCACATTGAGGAAACTGGATATAGCTGTCCAGGTGTTTCAATACTGCTGTGAGTACCTCCTTCAATACAAGACTGAACATAGGCTGGGACATCCCAGCAGATAGGGCCACTGCACTTTGGAAGGACCCTGTGGCCAGGAACTGTGACACTGCCATAACTTGTACAATGGGTGGTATGCTATTTGCATGAGAAATGACATGGATTAGATCTGGCTCCAAGTAACAACAGAGATCTCCATTTGTTTGCCTATTCAGACATTACATCTGGATGATATGTCTGTCTTCAATGGTCTGAAGGTCTGGCAGTGGACGGTAGACAGGAGGATGTCTGAACCTTCCCCTCCCTGGTTACCTATGTAGGTCAAGAAATGAGTATAGCCATTATCCAGTTTATTTCTTGCAACATACATAATACATGTTATTGACATACTGGTACAAGGCGTGCCATGATTTGATGACATGATGCTCAGTATACATCAGCACTGCCAATTACACAAAAGTAACATGTTTCCCCATTGCTTTACCACAAATGTACACACATCATCTATCTGGACAGCAACTATTTTTTACATGAAACATGCTACTCGGAATGTGACATAAGTTCCCTAATTTAAACTGACCGGGGGGAGGGGGGTTTCCGTGGCCAAAGTAAACTTGCCAGATGTGTCTGGAAATCTACAAAAATGCTGTCAAAGATGAAGGACATACATGACAGGACAAGACCAGCACTTATCAGTTGTTTAAACCATTTTTCAGATTTTTATTAGCCAAATACAACATAAAGGCTTTTAAAATGGCGGGTGTCTGACCTACTCCACTGGACACTAGCAACCGCCCATGTCCGCTGGCGGAAGTTGTCATGGCGGTTGCAACTGCAGTGGACACAGCCATAGGCTAATGTTGTTGCCCGTGGCAGTCTACGGCCAATGGCTGTGTCCGCCAGCAGTGATGGCTGCGTATGTGGCGAACGTGACAGACATGTTCAGAACAATCCCTCACTTGACTTCTGACACTGCTGCCAGCAAAACCTCCACCACCTGAACTGCTGTGTATCGCCTCTGAGAGCAATCATGTCATGTTCAGCAGGTGATAGGGCCCCTGCCTTCTCCCCAGAGGAGCTGGAGAAGTCAGTGGTGGAGGTGCTATCCCTGAATGAACAGCTCTATGGTGCACCAGAGGAGCAGGTAGGTGCCTCATGTCACTCTTTTCCATGTACTTCACCATATCATCCCTCCTCACTGGCTAGAATGTGCCCATGTGTGACAAAATTAGGAATAACGGCCATGGAGCTTCATTTGCTGTGGCATCAGTATCCACAGAGTTGTGTTGTGTTCTATAGTTTTTTAAATCTCTGTCATAGTGCCAGGACATATCCACAATATGTCAGTATGTCAGTTGACCAATCTAGTTAGTGGTGGCCCTAAGCAGGGTGATGGTTTAGTCAGCAGATTGGTTAATGTCTGTAGTCTTGTCCATGTACTCAGTGTCTAGTATGTGCCCCAATTGGTTATTTTAGACAGAAAAGATTGTTTCATTGCAAAGTGTACTGCCATGTATGTGAATCTGTAATTTCGTATGTGATCTGGGGACATAAGTTCCTGTCTTGTGCATCCATGCAGGTCAATGCCACTCAAAAGAAAGGGATTTGGAAAGCCATCGCCAAGAAGGTGTGGACCCTGGGGGCCCACAGTCGGCAGAGCACCCACTGCAGAAGGAGGTGGGAGGACCTGAGATGCTGGGCCCAGAAGATTGCAGAAGCCCAGTTGGGGCCGTCCTCCCAATGTAGGCGGGGTGCCCATCGGACCATGACCCTCCTAATGGCCTGCATTCTGGTAGTGGCCTACCCGTAGCTGGGTGGGTGTTCGAGGGCAGCACAGCAGCCAAAAGGGGGTGAGTACACAGAGAATTCCTATTTGTCCTATAGCCAGGTCATTGTGTGTGGTACTGACTGCTCCCCCTGACAATTAGGAATGAGCCACGTATCCCATAGTATTTGGGATGTTTGTGTTGACATGTCATGTGTATCTTACTAGCGTACTTTGCCTTCTGAACCTCTGACCTAGTACAAACCATGGAGTAATTCACAAAGCTCTTATTCTGCAGGGTCCAGAAAGGGCTGTGTCCACTCCACAATCATGTACTATATGTGGTTGTAGTGGGTGTTATTTGTGAGCAAAAAAAAAACACTTCTCCTGAATGTCACAGACAACATTTTTATTGTATTATGGATCAGTGTCCTCTGCCATGTGCCTGCGCATATGTGTATGTAGACATCTGACACCCAAAAGTACGTTATCCTCAGTATATGATGGATACTGGTGCCTCACTGCAGTCTGTGCTCTGTTGGTGCCCATCATATATGTGACATGGCTAACCTGGATAATTGTTTGCAGTTGTAGCTAAACACTTTCGCTTTGCAAGTGGGGAATGTCCATTGACATGAATCATGGCCCATTACTGTTGCCAACATTCATTGTGCCTACATGTCAGCATATGTCCTTTTCCCTATAGGAAACATTCATTATCAGATATTTCAGGCATGTCCTAGCCATGTTGATGGTATGTTGTCTGTTTCCTCTCACATATAAGTGCTAGGAAAACTGGAAGTGGGATGGTACATTCCCAATGGTGGAACACACAATGTATAGTCGCAGACAGGAGTGTGCTGGCACTGTGTATTGTCTGGCAGATACCTCAGTGCGTCACAGTATGTCATTTCGCATGTAGAACTGCTGCAGCAATGAGGGATGACAGGTGGCCCAAGATTTTAGGACCGATCTGTGTTTATCTATGTCTTTGATGTGGCATCAAGTTGAAGAGTTTACTGCACATGTGTATTAATTGAGGATTGTTCCCTGGCTGTCATGAAGTGTCTTGCATTGATGTTGACATAACGTGTTTGGGTACATACATTCATCCACAGTTATCTACCATGTTTGACATGTCCAAGATGTGGGTAATGATGTTGCTTCTCATTGGAAGACAGGTTGGAGTAATTCTATTTGTGGTTGTGAGTTCTATGTCTCTACAGCATTCAAGGGACAGATGTGTACTAATGACACACTCAGATGTTGTCATTGTCATGGGTGTCAGACATTAGGGGTGACTATCCTGCGCCTTACTGATTCTTTGTGGTGTGCATCCTTGAGACAATACTTCATGACATATTGAAGTTGACATTGTAGGAAGGTAGCCTCTTTCTAGCCTTTTCACTCCCACTTCTGGCCTGTGTGTGAGTATATGTCAGGGTGTTTTTACTGTCTCACTGGGATCGTGCTAGCCAGGGCCCAGTCGCCATAGTGAAAACCCTATGTTGTCAGTGTGTTTGATATGTGTCACTGAGATCCTGCTAGCCAGGACCCCAGTGCTCATAGGTTTGTGGCCTATATGTGTTCCCTGTGTGATGCCTAACTGTATCACTGAGGCTTTGCTAACCAGAACCTCAGTCTTTATGCTCTCTCTGCTTTTAAAACTGTCACTGCAGGCTAGTGACTAGTTTTACCAATTCTGATTGGCACACTGGAACACCCTTATAATTCCCTAGTATATGGTACCTAGGTGGTCATTCCAACATCGGCGGTAAAAGCCTCTTACCGCTGTCAGAAGACCGCCACCATACCGCCGCGGCCGCGGTAAACCGCCACGGTCATTCTGACCCACAACAGGCAAACCGCCAAAATACAGACATCCACTAAAGTCCGCCACACCAAAGGTCAGCGAGAAACTGGCGATGACCAAACCTCCACCGTCACGCCAACAGAAATACGCCCACACTATCACGACACACGAATCCACGCAGCGGTCTTTCAACCGCGGTATTCCATTGGCGGTACACACCGCCGCGCTCAAAATACACACACTCTTACTAAACACAGCCACATTGGACAATTTGAAATACACACACCTGAGACACATACACACACCACACCCACACACCCAATTAAATATAAAACACACACCCACATCACCCACAAACCTCCACTCCTAGAGAATCGGTACCACGCACTGAGAAATAGATATCCGAGCACCCAGACGCGCATATTACATTCACCCAGCAATATTACCACGCACTTCACACAACACACCAATACACATCACCACACTTAGCACCACACAATCCACCCCACACATCACCCACACCACCCCATGGCACCGCAAAGACACCCCAGGTTTTCTGAGGATGAACTCAGGGTCATGGTGGAGGAAATCGTATGGGTAGAGCCACAGCTCTTCGGAAGACAGGTGCAGCACACCTCCATTGCCAGGAAGATGGAGCTATGGAGCAGAATAGTCGACAGGGTCAACGCTGTGGGACAGCACCCAAGAAATAGGGACGACATCAGGAAGCGGAGGAACGACCTACGGGGGAAGGTGCGTTCAATGGTATCCAGGCACAACATCGCGGTTCAGCGGACTGGCGGCGGTCCACCACCTCCTCCCCCAGAATTTACAACATGGGAGGAGCAGGTCTTGGCGATCCTGCCCCCTGAGGGCCTCGCAGGAGTATATGGAGGAATGGACTCTGGTAAGTCTCATCTTCACTACTTCATCCCCCCCACCCCACCAGCATGCCAACTCATACCCACACCCTCACCCCATCACACCTACTCCTTGCAAATGTCTCACCATCACAACCCACACATCCCAACCGCAAGCCCTGCATGCGACCACAAAGCATGGACACCCATCACCAAAGCATGCCCACTGCACATCCCCATCCCCCCCCAAACCACCGTTACAAAAGTCCCCACACAGGAATGCAAGCACTGGGGTACACGGGCACCCACCCATTGCACGCTATGGCACACACAGATAATAACCATCCCTTTATACCCCTGCAGGACCCGAACGCCACATCTCCGCGCAGGAGTGTCCACAAATGTCCACTCCACCCCCAGAAGAGGCCCACAGTGATGACAGCACCTCTGTCGACCTGGATCTAGATGACCAGCCCGGCCCATCGGGGACCTCGGGACAGTCGGTTCCCCTCAGGCAGCCACAGGCCACAGCAGACCTTCCCCCCTCTGGGAACACCAGCACAGCACCCCCCCAGCGGGCCCATACCTCTGTCCCCAGGACACGTCAATCAGTGGTGTGTCCACCACTACAGGGCACCCAGGTTAACCCACCACCCCAACAATAACAGGGACCTGGGGGCAGTGGTAGTGGGCACACGGTCCAGGGGACAGAGGCCCAGAGAAACAGGGGAACTGGGAGGGCTGCTGTGCGACAGGGGGGGGACAGGCCCAGGGAACCCACTCTCCACGAGGCCCTCTCCTCCATCATGGGAGCCTACCATCATTCCCAGGAGACGATGGCGACGGTACTGGCCAGGTTTCAGGAGATCCAGCTCCTGCTGGAGGAACAGTATTTCGGGGTTCAGGGAGGAACTACGAACCATCAGTTCCGCCCTGGGCACCATTGTAGGGGCTCTGAATATGATAGTCACCACATTGCGGGACACTGTGGCACCACAAAGGGCCCCTGACACTAGCATGGACCAAGAACTGCCTACCACCTCTGCCGGCGCTAGTGGACAGGAGGCCCCGCCACAGGACCAACAGGCCACCAGCACCCCACCCCCTGCAGAAGGAGAACCACCCCGCAAGCGGGCCCTGAGATCCAGGAAGAAGACAGAGTAAGATGCCAAGACCCCCGCCAGGAAAGGATACCTCCCTGATTGTCATCCCACTGTCCCACATTGTCACCCTGTCCATCCTTAAACTGCCCCTGCTCCACTTTCCACAGGCATTTGGACAATGCACCTGTGATACAACTAGTCTGGACTCTGCCATGGACAATCCTCCACCATCACCCCTCACCGATTTGCAACCACCCACCAATATAGAGCACTGTAATAAACACAGTTATTGCACAAAACAATCAGGAGTCTGGCTGTGATTTTGAACAAATGTATTAGACATTAACGTGCCAAAATGCTTATTTACATTGTGATGCCAACATACCAATGTCACACAGCTGTAGTTCATGGGGAAACAAAGCAGATGTCACGCAGTGGGGCCCACATCTCTGAAATCGGAAGGGAAAGTCACAACTCAGTTACCATACACTGGGGCGAAAGGACAGACAGTAGAGAGGTAGTAGTGTTTAAGTATATGTAATATGCCGATGTGTATTCTTACCTGTGTGTCATTGGAAATACTGCTGTATTACTGTGTTCCTGTCGTCTATGTCGTCTTCTTCGGCTTCCTCGTCTTCACTCTCCACAGGCTCCACAGCTGCTACAACACCACCACCTGGACCATCCTCCTGCAGAAAAGGCACCTGTTGTCGCAAAGCCAGGTTGTGAAGCATACAGCAGGCCACGATGATCTGACACACCTTCTTTGGTGAGTAGAATAGGGATCCACCTGTCATATGGAGGCACCTGAACCTGGACTTCAGGAGCCCGAAGGTCCGCTCGATCACCCTCCTAGTTCTCCCATGGGCCTCATTGTAGCGTTCCTCTGCCCTTGTCCTGGGATTCCTCACTGGGGTCAGTAGCCATGACAGGTTGGGGTAACCAGAGTCACCAATTAGCCACACACGTTGCCTCTGGAGTTGACCCATCACGTAAGGGATGCTGCTATTCCGCATGATGTACGCGTCATGCACTGAGCTAGGGAACTTGGCATTAACATGGGAGATGCACTGGTCTGCCAAACATACTATCTGCACATTTATCGAATAATAACTCTTCCTGTTTCTGTACACCTGTTCACTCCTGTGGGGGGGAACCAAAGCCACATGGGTACCATCAATGGCACCTATGATGTTGGGGATATGTCCAAGGGCATAGAAATCACCCTTCACTGTAGCCAAATCCCCCACCTCAGGGAAAACGATGTAGCTGCGCATGTGTTTCAGCAGGGCAGACAACACTCTGGACAACACCTTGGAAAACATAGGCTGGGACATCCCTGATGCTATGGCCACTGTTGTTTGAAATGACCCACTTGCAAGGAAATGGAGCACTGACAGCACCTGCACTAGAGGGGGGATCCCTGTGGGTTGGTGGATTGGTGACATCAGGTCTGGCTCCAGCTGGGCACACAGTTCATGAATAGTGGCACGGTCAAGCCTGTATGTCAGTATGACATGTCTTTCCTCCATTGTCGACAGGTCCACCAGCGGTCTGTACACAGGAAGATTCCGCCATCTCCTTGCATGTCGCAGCGGACGGTGCCTATGCAGGACAACAGCGAGCACAGAGTCAATCAACCCACATGTACGTAACCACAGCTTGCACATAACACGATTCTCACTCCAATGAATGCTTTGTATGAGTGTTTATGCAAGGCCTAGGTATGTGTGACGCAGTAAAAAGTAAGCCATGTGGGCCCCTGAAATGGCGGCTGCCTGACCTGTGAAGTGCGACAATGGGATGTGAGGTAAATGCGCTGGCGTGGCACACCGTGGCGGTAGGCGGTCGAAGACCGCGGCGCAAAGCAGCATTGGTTAACATTGAACCCTATGGGTCTCATAAGCCAATGACGATGTGCGCCGGCGGTTGCGGTATGCAACGCCGCGGTATGCACCGCCGCGGGCGTGACCGCCATTTTCTATCTGCTTAATCACTCGATACCTGATCTTCGACAGGAGAGGACATACACTGCAAGTGCTGCTGTGACCTCGGTCTGGAAGAGACAATGGCTCATGCGACTGGGGAAAGGGCCCCTGCTTTCACAGCTCAGGAGTTGGAGAAACTTGTGGATGGGGTCCTCCCCCAGTACGCGCTACTCTACGGTCCTCCAGACCAACAGGTTAGTACTGAGGGAGCATGCTTTATGGGCAATGCCTGTGTTGAGTGGGGTGGATGAAAGATGGTGGGGAGGGAAGCGATTGAGTCATGCATCAAACGACGGTGAGAGCATGTGCCACATGGCAAGGGTAGGGATGGGGGGCCACTCACATTGAATATGCAGAAGGTGATGACTATTTTTCTCCCCCTGTACATTTCACATAGGTCACGCCCACCAAAAGATCGATATTTGGCGTGCCATCGGCAAGGAAGTCCGGACCCTGGGGGTCCACCGCAGATGGGGCACCCACTGCCGGAAGAGATGGGAGGACATCCGCCGCTGGAGCAGGAAGACGGCAGAGGCTCAGCTAGGGATGGCCTCCCAACGTGGGAGGAGTGCCAGTCGGACTTTGACCCCCCTGATGTCCCGGATCCTGGCGGTGTCCTACCCCGATTTGGATGGGCGCGTGAGGATATCACAGCAGACACAAGGGGGTGAGTACACTCTCATTCTGTTGACTTTGCACGCAGTGGAGTTGTCTGGGTGGGGGAGGAGGGCTGTGGGTATCCCTAGGCCAGGGCGATTTCTGTAGGCTAGGCCCCTCCGTAAGGCATGGCCCTGTGCCCCCGCCCCCCACCTCTGTAGGGTGCCAAGTTCAGGTATCTATGGCCCTGTCTCATCTATGTGTGCAGTTGTCATCGATAGGCTTGTAGGCCATGTCCCACGGATTGCATAGTGGACCCCAAGTGCACGGCGTAGTGCAGGGGGCTTCTGTGTCTGTCTTGTCCGACAACGGTAGCGGTAATCCATGCACTCAACATGTCTTCATTTCTCCCCCCCCTTTTTTGTTGTCTTCCTGTTCATGTGTGCATCAGCATCATCAGGCGGAGGAGAAGTGGCATCGGAGCACAAGGGAGCTGCATCTCACATGGCCATGGCGGGCCATGCAACTGAGTCTGATTTCACCAGTGAGACGGAGGGCGAGGGGAGCTCCACAGCGGGGACTCGTGCTGATGTCAGTGGCAGCGACTCGTCCTCTGAAGGGAGCTCCCTTGTGGTGGCGGCAACATCCGTGCCCCCCGCAACAACAGGTACAGCCGCCACCCAGCGCACCAGCACCACCCTCCCAGCAGCCCCTCAGCCTTCGCCCCGTGCCCGCTCACCCAGGAAGGTGGGCATCTCCTTCGCCCCAGGCACCTCACGCCCTGCCCCAGTCACCCCTGCTGCCCTCAGTGGGGAGGTCATTGACCTTCTGAGGATGCTCACTGTTGGGCAGTCTACCATTTTGAATGCCATCCAGGGTGTAGAAAGGGAGGTGCACCAGAGTAATGCATACCTGAAGGGTATTCATTCTGGTCAGGCTGCCTTTCAGCGATCGTTCCAGACTCTGGCCTCAGCACTGATGGTATCCATTGTCCCTTTCTCTAGCCTCCCCCCTCCAACTTCCTCCACCCATACCCTATCACCTGTACCTCTGCCTATCCCAGACACACCATCAGACCAGCCTGCACACACCTCAACACCCAAGGGAAGCTCAGGCAAACATAAGCACCACACATCACACAGGCATTCACCCAAGCAACATCCACATACAGACATACAAACACCCACTGCCTCCACTGTGTCCCCCTCCTCCTCATCTCCCTCCTCCCTCCCTGTCACGTCTCCACTCACACCTGCATGCACAACATCTTCAGCCACTACGTCCCTCAGCAGCACACACACCAAAACACCCCGCACACGTGCAGTCACCACCCCCACTGCCATTTACACGTCCCCTGTGTCCTCTCCCAGTGTGTCTGTGACCCCCTCTTCCAAGATACAGAAACGCAGACAGCCATCCACCCAACAGCCATCCACCTCACGACAGCCTCCAGCCCAAGCACCTGCACCCAAAGACACCAAACTTACAACTCCTACAACCACAACCTCTTCCTCCACTCCCATACCCACTACACCTACCCGTCCCACTGCTCCTAAAAAGTTTTTCCTGTCCAAACTCAACCTCTTTCCCCCAACTCCCCCACCCCGTCCATGTCATAGGACTACAGTCAGCACCTCAGCCAAGACAAAACCGGCCCCTGTCATCACAGTCTGCCATGGACTGTGGAGTGCCCCACCCTCCAGGGCAGCCAGTTCGGTACGAAGCCAAGGCACGGGCAGCCCACCCCCGGAGAAACATCCAAAGATAGGCAGTGGCCGGCGCGAGAGGGGGAAAACACCAGGGACTAAAACCCCTACCATGGCTCGGGCAGGAAGTGTGGAGACAGCTGGCACACCGCCCAAGGTGGGGAAGGGCCACAGGCGATCAGGGAAGGCTGGGAAGGGCAGCACGCCCGACAACACCGCCATCAGCCCAGCTGGCCAAGAGGGCCCCGCCAGCCCCATCCCAGGTGGGCAGGAGGCCACCAACAGGCCCGGCACAGCTGCCCAGGAGGGCCCCGCCAGCCGTAGGACAGCTGCCCAGGAGGGCCCCGCCAGCCGTAGGACAGATGGGCAGGAGGGCCCGCCAGCCACAGGACAGGTGGCAAATGACCTCCCCGCCATGGCCGGATCCGCTGAACTGGGCCCTTCATCTCAAGCACCGCTGAACTGGGCACCGCCGTCTCAATCACCGCTGCACTGGGCCCTTCATCTCAAGCACCGCTGAACTGGGCCCTTCATCTCAAGCACCGCTGAACTGGGCACCGCCGTCTCAAGCACCGCTGCACTGGGCCCTTCATCTCAAGCATCGATGAACTGGGCCCTTCATCTCAAGCACCGCTGAACTGGGCACCGCCGTCTCAAGCACTGCTGCACTGGGTCCTTCATCTCAAGCACCGCTGAACTGGGCACCGCCGTCTCAAGCACCGCTGCACTGGGCCCTTCATCTCAAGCACCGCTGCACTGGGCCCTTCATCTCAAGCACCGCTGAACTGGGCCCTTCATCTCAAGCACCGCTGAACTAGGCACCGCCGTCTCAAGCACCGCTGCACTGGGCCCTTCATCTCAAGCACAGCTGCACTGGCCCCTTCATCTCAAGCACCGCTGAACTGGGCCCTTCATCTCAAGCACCGCTGAACTGGGCACCGCAGTCTCAAGCACCGCTGGACTGGGCCCTTCATCTCAAGCACCGCTGAACTGGGCCCTTCATCTCAAGCACTGCTGAACTGGGCACCACCGTCTCAAGCACCACTGCACTGGGCCCTTCATCTCAAGCACCGCTGAACTGGGCACCGCCGTCTCAAGCACCGCTGCACTGGGCCCTTCATCTCAAGCACCGCTGAACTGGGCATCGCCGTCTCAAGCACTGCTGCACTGGGCCCTTCATCTCAAGCACCGCTGAACTGGGCCCTTCATCTCAAGCACCGCTGAACTGGGCCCTTCATCTCAAGCACCGCTGAACTGGGCCCTTCATCTCAAGCACCGCTGAACTAGGCACCGCCGTCTCAAGCACCGCTGCACTGGGCCCTTCATCTCAAGCACAGCTGCACTGGCCCCTTCATCTCAAGCACCGCTGAACTGGGCCCTTCATCTCAAGCACCGCTGAACTGGGCACCGCCGTCTCAAGCACCGCTGGACTGGGCCCTTCATCTCAAGCACCGCTGAACTGGGCCCTTCATCTCAAGCACTGCTGAACTGGGCACCGCCGTCTCAAGCACCACTGCACTGGGCCCTTCATCTCAAGCACCGCTGAACTGGGCACCGCCGTCTCAAGCACCGCTGCACTGGGCCCTTCATCTCAAGCACCGCTGAACTGGGCCCTTCATCTCAAGCACCGCTGAACTGGGCATCGCCGTCTCAAGCACTGCTGCACTGGGCCCTTCATCTCAAGCACCGCTGAACTGGGCCCTTCATCTCAAGCACCGCTGCTCTGGGCCCTTCATCTCAAGCACCGCTGAACTGGGCCCTTCATCTCAAGCACCGCTGAACTGGGCACCGCCGTCTCAAGCACCGCTGCACTGGGCCCTTCATGGCCCATGAGCAGCAGGGGCTGGCCCGCATCTGTGTCGGGCAGGGCTGCACAAAGCACTCTGGGCACCAGGCCCCCTCCAGAACCAGTGAAGACTGTTATCCACTTGTGAGACTGTGGCTTTGCACTCCCCAGAATGTAACAGTGGGCAGCACACCCACTGTCTGGACTTGTGAGACTGTGGCTTTGCACTCCCCAGGATGTAACAGTGGGCAGCCCACCCACTGTCTGGACTTGTGAGACTGTGGCTTTGCACCACCAGGATGTAACAGTGGGCAGCCCACCCACTGTCTGGACTTGTGAGACTGTGGCTTTGCACTCCCCAGGATTGAACAGTGGGCATGGAGGCCCCTCGTGGATCTGGCGTTGTGCACTCATCTGGCTGAGGTGCCTCCCCTTCCCTTCCCCCTGAGGTGCCTGTAGTTTTGCTATCTGATGCCCCTGCAGTGTTCTCTCCGTTGGAGTCAGGTATCCTGTGTGGGCTTTGCCCATGTGATTTGGGCCCAGTGGTCCACGAACAATGCCTGCTACAATGCTTGGACTTATACATTTATGTATATAAGAGTTTTTGATGTGTATATATATTTTTTTGGCAGTAATAGAATATATTCAAATGTTTAGAATAATTTCCTTTTGTCTTTGCATTCTTCCGGGGGGTTTGGGGGGTGTCACTCTGATGTGTTGCTATGCATTGATGTGTGTGTTGTAGTGGGTGAGGGTGAGGGTGGGTGTGTCGCGTATGTGTGTACCCGTGATAATTTCCCCTCCCCTGTGTCGTAGGTGCAGTACTCACCGTTGTCTTCTGCGCCGGCGTTCGAGCTCCTGGTAGAGGAGTAGGTACACTATCACTGGGAGTATGTGGAGTTCGGGTTCCATGCTGTCCTGATTCCTCGTGGGCTGTATGGAGGTGAGCGTTTTCCCTTCGAAATGGCTGTTTCCGCTGTGTTTTTATCGGCGGGGCTACCGCCCCGGAAAAGGTGGCAGATTGGTAGGTTGTGATATAGTGGGTGGTACATTGTCTCCCGCCTGTCTGTTGGCGGTGACCGCCGTGCTGTTTGTTTGTACCGCCGTGGTGGGCGGTGTGTTGATATGGCGGTCGCTGTTGACGGTTTCCGCCAGGGTCGGAATTCCATTTGTTTCCCGCCAGCCTGTTTGCGGTTTGGGCGCCGCTTTAACACCGACCGCCAGGGTTGGAATGACTACCCTAGTGTCAACACCAGAGTAGTACGCGCTCTATTGGCGACAAAAATGCAAAAATCCAGCACTCTCAAAACAACGTAATTTATGCATTGTGCTGAAATGTTGTGGTTAAACCTTTTGCATTGCAGAGTTCAATCCTGAAAACTTATTTTTAATATGCTTACAAATACTGTTCCTTTGCAATGTATTGCTGCAGGTTTTCAGAGTGTGTTAGGGTGTAGCCCTTTTCCAGGGCCTTCCAGAGACTTTCCCTGCAACATGCCTGGGCGTGGTTCTGGGCTGGGCCAAGACTCTATAAAACAGAGCCAGCCCAACTCCCAGTGCTCACTATTCAGAGGTCCCGGTGCAGAGCAGCAGCTTCTTCCTGAGCTCCTGTCCCGGCGGCCTATTTGGATCTTCCAGTCTTCTGCCCTTCATCCTTCATTGGTGATCATTGTTCCAGGCGGTAAGACAGTGGTTGGACTGTTCTGACACCGTTATTGAGAATTTTCATATTCTTGGTTTAATTCTTAAATGAGTAACAGATTACTTGCTCGCTACCATTTCTTGACAATTAATGCAAGATGCCCAAGGCACACAGAGGTGCAAAGTCCAGCAAAGTTTGTAGGAAAAGGTATCCCTGGTAGTGTGAATCCAGAAGCGGAGAAAAAAGCGCTGATTCCAAGTTGGTGTTGAACAGTGTCTTTATTCTTAGACAAAGTTTGTCGTAGGTAAGTTTTGTCTTGCAGAAAAACAGCCAACACGTGTTTCGTCACACAAGTGACTTTATCAAGGCTGCAAAACAGTAATCAATACAGAATGGTATGTACAGTTGTTAAAATAAGCCTACATTATGTCAGCAAAAATTATAAGAAACTATAATGTGCCCGTGATCCGCTTACATATATATGTGTGAACATGCACACGCTAGTGAGGAGAGAGTGAAAGGCATGGCAATCCAAGTGATCTCGTATGCTCTTAGTTGGTTAAGAAGTGAGAGCAAAAGAGATGAGAGTGAACTAGACACCGGAGACCGTTCAGTAATGATTGTGTAACATTTAAAGTGCTAATAAATGTGCATCAAAGGAAAAGACCATAAAGCATGCAAGCTGCATTACAGAAATGCAAAAACGCGAGATGTTAGAGAGAGAAGAAATAGCCCACAGAAGACTCCAATTGAGGGAAAAAGATGCGCTGTGTAGCGCGGTGGAAAGAGGAACGTGATAGGAATGAGTAATCCTAAGAACATACCTGAGCCCGTCCGGCCAAGGAAAATATAACCGCAATCGGTGTGCAGGTAAGTGGTAGGTATGTACTGAGCCTGGCAAGGTCAGTAATTAGTTGTCCAGTAATCGAAGATAGAGACGAGGAGGCCCTGATAAGCCTCCAATCATGGTCCTAAAACATGAAAGAGTCTGTAGTGAAAAAAAGGTACAGGGGTTGTCCAAGAAGAGAACCCCTGTGGATATGATATATAGCCAAAAACAGGAGGGAATGGGGGCCTAACAGAGGTGCTTGCTAGTATAACAATCTTTTAGCCACTACGAACGTGGATTAAATGGCAGTAGTTGTTAACTGAAGGTAAAATACTAGTAACACAACAAAGGAAGTGCGTGTCCAAATGGTGCAAGGTTAACCGTATAAGATGAATATGTACATTGGGCAATGGGGCGGATCCGGATTACGAGCGCCTGCTTCCATCCCAAGATATCTGATGCAGATATACGCAGCCACCTGAAAACGGGTGCTCGCACTAGGTCTCGGTTTGCTTAATGGAGGATACACGCAGTCGGCGTTAAGAAAAACACTGTAAACTGTAATTGAAGGAACAGTGTATAGCGCAGGCAGCGAGGGTAAACATAGGGTGGGAGGGGCAAAGGTCTCATAAACTAGACGAATCGTCTGATTTAAGTTTCCAAGTTACCTGATTAAAGATGCGAGGCACACCGGTCCGTCCGAAGAAACGCGTCTGGGGTCTGAGAGCCCCGCGCGTTCTTAATAGGCGGTCCATTGCAGCGAAATAGAGACAGGACTAAGCTGTCAAGCTGCTGTGAGTAGGTATCGTTAATGCTGGGAAAAGAGGCGGCCATTTTGTAGAGGTGAAGTAAAAAATGAAAAATGGGAGTGAGAGAGTGGAAAAATAGCCGAGAGGCACGAGTATCTCAGTTATGCCCAGTTGATCTAAGTTGTTTGAAGAACAAGGAAAGGCGTGAAATAGTGAAGCATGCTGCTGCAAGTGAGGAGTGGAATGTAGGAATATGTAGGAAAAATTGTCCCTAGCTGATTAGTGTGACAAAGCAAAACATGGAATGGGTATATAAAGATACCGTGGAGACAAGCTAAAAGAGTAAACAAAGTGCATATAACACCAAATGTCGTAGTTACATCCACGTATGGAGCATGTAACCTCAGTTAAACATTACAAGGTCAGACAACACAGAGTAATGGTGAGATTGTGAAAAAAGCAATGAGTAGATTCTATAACACATGCAGAACGACAGATTCCAAATAGTACAATTGTAAAGAGGGTTGCAATCCATATTGATAAGACGGAGTGCAAAATAGATAACAGGTGAGCACAATTGAAAAATGCATGTTCATATAACAACTGTTAGATACAGACTTGATCAAATGTTCAATTAAACATAAAGCAGTGGATCCAATTAAGTGAAAATTTGCAGAGCCCAAGCGTTCATCACAGAGCTATGTGAGGAAGAAATGCAGTTCATGGTCAGTGTTCAGTCCATGTTCAACTGCACGGAGTTTCAGAATCCACCTAGCCTCACACCTACGGAGGTCCCTGGTTCTGTCACCCCATCTAGGTGAGCCCGTAACCTGGGCGATACCATGAAATCTGATGTTTAAGAGATCCCTCTCGCCATGTATGGTATTAAAATGAACGGCAATTGGGTATGTGGTGTTAAAATTCCTAATAGCTCTTATGTGTTCTTGTATACGTTCTTTCAATGGACGTATCGTGCTGCCAACGTAAATCAAGCCACACACACATATGATACAATAGACTGTAAATCTGGTGTTGCAGTTGATAAAACTCATGACTCTGTGAATGGTTTTAGTATTGTACGTGAAAGAAGTGGTTTTGTTGAGAGCCATTTGGCACGAGATACAGCAACCACATTTGAAAAAAGCATTTGGTTTGGCAGGGATCCATGTCGAGGAGTGTGTCTGTGTGTGGGGCATGAGAAAGCTGGGGCATAGGATGTTTCTGAGTGTGCGTCCTCTGCTATGAGTCATGGTTGGTGAGTTGTTGACATAATTCTTTAGACAAGAGTCCAGTAATAGTAGATGCCAGTGTTTTTTGAGGACACGAAATATAGTTTGACTAGCGGGACTGTATTGGTGTGATGAAAGAGATAGGTCGTTTATTGGGTGTTTTGGGCAATTTTTTGGAGCCCCTAATGAGAAGCGAGTGTTGGTCCTTCGAGGATATACAATTGATGGCCGTAGAAATGAGTTCCTTAGTATAACCACGTGCTTGGAAGCGCTGTGTCAGATTGTTGAGTTCTTGTTTGAAGATGTCAGAGTCGGTGCAGTTGCGCCGAACTCTGATCATTTCCCCATAGGGAATTGCTCTGATTTGTGTCATGGGATGAGCGCTCTGCGCATGTAGGATAGAGTTACAAGCTGTTGGTTTCCTGTATAGTCTGGAGGTGATCCTGTTGTTGGTGATATACAGGAGAAGGTCTAAAAATTCAATTTGGGTACGGTCCACCTTGTGTGTGAAAGTTAGGTTGAAATCATTTGTGTTGAGGTGATGAATTAATGTGTCAAGATCAGAGGTGTTGCCCGTCCAGATTGCTAGAATGTCGTCAATGTATCTCCCCCAATAAAGAATATGTTGGGTGATGTGTGTCGGGCAATTGGACCACAGATGTATCTTTTCAAATTGACCCATGTACAGATTGGCATATGATGGAGAGAATTTTGCACCCATCGCTACCCCCTGGCATTGACGGTACCAGTTACCATTGTGTAAGAATACATTGTTCTCAAGTACCAGACGCGTGAGGTCGAGGAGCATGCGCGTGTGCTCATACAGGGTGGCATCACGTGAGCTGAGAGTCATCGAGAGCATCTCAAGACCCCTTTCGAGAGGGATCGATGTGTAGAGAGAGCTGACATCCAGGCTGACAAATGAACAGTCATCAGTCCATTCAATGTCTTCCAGTTGACAAAGTAGATCTCTAGTATCCTGAATGTAGGATGGAAGATTCCGAACCAAGTGTTGAAGAAAGGAGTCAATGTATTCGGAGATATGCTCTGTAGGAGAACCAATGCCTGAAATGATAGGCCTGCCTGGTGGAAAGCTGCCTGATTTGTGTACCTTGGGTAAGATGTAAATACAAGGTGCTCGGGGTGCTGCAACAAGTAAATATCTGTATTCCAGGTCAGACAAGAGACACAAATTCTTCCAATAGGTCAGTTTACTTTCTATTAGAGTGGAGATGCCAGGGAGAGGGTTGGACTGAATAGCAATATATGCCTGTGTGTCATCGAGTTGTCTATTGATTTCCAGCATATAGTCAGATCTGTTCATGACCACCACATTACCCCCTTTGTCAGCTTCTTTGATTACTAAATCTGTGCGTTTGGAGAGTTCCTGCAAGGCCATTATTTCTCTATGAGTCAAATTGTTTCTGTGTTTATGCTGTCGTGTCCCAAGTTTGTCCTCAAGGTGGTAAGACAGTGGTTGTACTGTTCTGACACCGTTATTGAGAATTTGCATATTCTTGGTTTAATTCTTAAATGAGTAACAGATTACTTGCTCGCTACCATTTCTTCACATTTATATGGTAGTTTACAAATAGGCAAGACGTGCGATTTGTTTCATAAAGGTTTGACTTTGTTATTCATTGCGTGCTACCATTTCGTGACATTGGCCTGGTGGCATAAGAATCGGCAAGACGCGCAATTCTTTTTATGGTGTTTAAACATTGTTGTCCATTGCACGCTACTATTTTTTGACATTTACATGATGTTTTACGAATTGGCAAGACGCGCAACTCGTTTCATGAGGATTTAACTTTGTTGTTCATTGCGCGCTACCATTTCTTGACATTTACATGGTGGCTTAAGAATCGGCAAAAGAAGCGCGATTCATTTCATTGTAGTTTGATCTTGTTATTTATTGTGAGCTGTTATTTCTTGACATTTACATCGTGTTTTACGAATCGGCAAGACGCGCGATTCGATTAGTCTTGATTTGACTTTGATATTCATTGCGTGCTACCATTTCTTGGTATTTTACATGGTGACACTCGAATCGGCAAGATGCACGATTCTCTCCTCAATTTTATTTCATGTTGTTTATTGTATGCCACTATTCTAAGATATTTATTATGTAATATTCGAGTTGACAAGTTATGTGATTTGTTTCCTGAATCCATATTGTGTTATTCATGGTGCACAATCCTTTTATGGTGTTTACTATATATATATATATATATATATGTGTATATATATATATATATATATATATATATATATATATATATATATATATCTGCAATATGCGCAATTTGTGTTGAAACATTTTAAGAGTACACAGAAGGCCAGAGTTTCTAGATGCAATATTGTATGGTCCTAGTATACATTCTCAAAACAGGATTTATATGACTGGTTTAAAATTTAGTCAGAATGTTTTTTCTGATTCTCATGTAAAGGAAAGTACTTGAATAAGAAAGTTTTCATTTAATTCATCTTGATTCCCTTACATGTATCCGGCCATCTTGAAACTTAGTCATTTTAAACTTAACTCTTAGATTGTTCATGTTTTCAGAGTGACTAGGCTTAGAATCATAGTCTAGTATTGATTTTAAGAGATATAATTTTCATATTGTGTATTCTAACCTTTTTCTTACTACAGGTCTCCTTCCCAGCTGTTCCCTTCCTAATCCCCTCTTCCCCTCTTGAACTCTCTCAGTCTCTGTGATTTATCTATCAGAGTCTTGGAGCTGTTCAGTGGTGGACGTGTTGGGAACGTGCACAGACCCCGAGGATCTGGTGACTCTGACAGAATAGTGAGCCCACAAATTATTATCCTCCTGGCTTGTGTATGTTCTCAGCATGGTCACGCTAGATGAGTTAGTCAAGGCTATCACCCAGCTCCAAGCAGAGGTGGTATCATCCAAAGAATTGACAACTAGCTTAGCAGAGAGAGTGAGTCAGTTGCAAGATAAGGTAGAGAAGAAGGAACAAAGTCCCACAGGTGTGTCTGAAGTAATTCGGATGCAGGAAACCAGGAAACAGTAATCCGTATTTATTGAAGAATAATTCTCAACTCAGAAAAGGAAACTCCAGCCACTCCTGCTCTGCTCCTTCTCCAACTGTCCTGACCAACATTCTAAACAGTCCCATTGATGGAGCAGGGGCGGCCGGAAGAAACCAAGTAACATGTTACAAATAAACAAAGAGTAAAACAATGAACTACAATTACACAAGTAATATGATACATTTTAAATACATGAAAGTTATTTTTTCCTTACTTATTCTTAACACAATACCACACCACCTTCCTCTTCCAGAAAAGTAAAAATATATCCATCTACATTACTTGACTTTGACAATTCTATTGAGATTCCACAGTGTCTTGGCCAGGTACTTCTTCTCAGGCTTCTGGAAGTAATCCGATTTCCCTAAATGTTCCTTCTGCAATTCCTTTAGCTCCCCCAGAACGTTTCTCTGGTGACCCTTTGAAAGCGCAATCTTTCCTGGTTCAAGTGGAACTACACTTCACCTGCAGACCAAATACTTTCCCCGATGCCCACTCCAAACTAGCTTTCTTGTTATCATATCTGTCTGGGGATGCAGCTACTTGGGCAATTCCTCTTGTGCGTAAAAATAGTCCCTTGTTGTACAACTGGAGAAATTTTGTTCGTGAATTTGGGAGAGTTTTTGATTGTAGAACTGTAACACAGTCAGCAGATCGTGAATTATTAGATTTACGCCAAGGGAATCAAGACCTAGGGGGTCATTACAACATTGGCGGTAAAAGCCGCTTACTGCCGTGCAGAAGACCACCAATACACCGCCGCGGCCGCGGAATTCCGCCACAGCTATTATGACCCACATCTCGGAATCTGCCGAAATTCAGTCACCCACACAAGTCCGCCACACCAAAGGTCAGTGTTAAACTGGCGAAAACAAAACCTCCACCTCCACGCCAACAGAAACACGCCCATGCTATTACGACCCACGAATCCACGCGGCGGTCTTTCAACCGCGGTATTCCATTGGCGGTACACACCGCTGCGCTCAAAATACACACACATCTCCAAAACACCGCCACATTGGACAATTCCAAATACACACACCTGATACCCATACACACACCACTCCCACACACCCAACACAATGTAAAACACACACCCCATCACCCACAAACCACTACGACCAAAAATTAGTCACGAAGGCGACAGAGAGATAGCACAGAATAGACAATCCCACCACACAGAGGCACACAACACCATCACCCACACAACATCCACGCACAAAACACCACACACCACTACATATCACAACACACATGAACACTCACACCGCCCTACACATCACACACACCACCCCATGTCACACCAAAGACACCCCCGCTTTTCCGAGGAGGAGCTCCGGGTCATGGTGGAGGAAATCCTACGGGTAGAGCCACAGCTATTTGGCTCACAGGTGCAGCACACATCCATAGCCAGGAAGATGGAGCTATGGTGCAGAATAGTCGACAGGGTCAACGCTGTGGGACAGCATCCAAGAAATCGGGAGGACATCAGGAAGAGGTGGAACGACCTACGGGGGAAGGTGCGTTCAGCGGTCTCCAGACACAACATCGCGGTTCAGCGGAGTGGCGGCGCACCCCCACCTCCTCCCCCACAACTAACAACATGGGAGGAGCAAGTCTTGACCATCATGCATCCAGAGGGCCTCGGAGGAGTCGGTGGAGGAATGGACACTGGTAAGTCAAATCTTAACTATCAGATCCCCCACCCTACCTGCATGCTATCACACACCTCCACCCTCACCCCCTCCCCTATCACCCAAACTCCTCACTAATGTACTAAGAACACAAACCACATATCCCAACAACAAGCCCTGCATGACACAACTAAGCATGGACACCCATCACGAAAGCATGCTCACTGCACATACCCATAACAACCCCTAACCATCATCACTCAAGCACCCACACAGGAATGCTTGCACTGGGGTACAGGCACACCCACCCATTGCACACCATGACACACACACATGCAATAATCATGCCCTTATGCCCCTACAGGATCACGAAGGACCGTCACCACACCGGAGGGTCCAGACAACTCCACTCCACCCACAGAAGAGGCCCACAGTGACGATAGCAGCTCTGCCCCACTGGATCCTGATGAACAGCCCGGACCATCGTGGGCCTCAGGACAGTCGGTTCCCCTTGCACAGACACTGCCCAACACTGACCTTCCACCCTCTGGTAACGCCAGCACAGCACCCACCCAGCGGGCCCAAACCTCCGTACCCAGGACAGGTCAATCAGCTGTGTGTCCACCACTACAGGGAACCCAGGATAACCCACCACCCCAACAACAACAGGCACTGGGGGCAGTGGTAGTAGGCACACGGTCCAGGGGACGGAGGCACAGGAACACAGGGGAACTGGGAGGGCTGCTGTGCGACAGGGGGCGGACAGGCCAAGGGAACCCACTCTCCACGAGGCCCTCTCCTCCATCATGGGAGCATACCACCACTCCCAGGAGACAATGGCCACGGTCCTGGTCAAGTTTCAGGAGACCCAGCGCCTGCAGGAGGACCAGTATTTGGGGTTCAGGGAGGAGCTCAGGACCATCAGCTCCGCCTTGGGCACCATCGGAGGAGTGCTGAAGGACATACAGCAGACCATGAGGGACACCGTAGCACTCCAAGGGGCCCCTGACACAAGCATGGACGATGAACTGCCCACCACCTCCGCCGGCGCTAGTGGACAGGACGCCCCGCCACCAGACCACCACACCAGCACCCCACCCCCTGCAAACCCAAGCGGTCCCTGAGATCCAGGAACAAGACAGAGCAAGATGGCAAGTCCCCTGCCAGGAAATGAGACCACCCTGATTGTCACCCCACTGTCCCACTTTGTTACCCTGTCCATACTTAAACTGCCCCAGCTCCACTTCCTATGCCCATATGGGCAGTGCACCTGTGAGACTAATAGACTGGACTCTGCCATGGACATTCCTCCACCATCACCCATCACCATTTTACAACCCCCCTCCATTTTTGAGTACTTCAATAAACACCCTTGAACCACAAAACAATGTTGAGTCAGTCTATGATTTGGTAAAATGTATTATCAATGACAGTGTCAAAATGCGTTTCTAGTTGTAAAGGCAACATACCTATGTCACACATCACAAGTCCTTGAAGGATGCATGCAGATGACACACGTTGGTAAGCACACCTGTGAAACCGTAATGTAAAGGAACAACTCAGTTACCAAATAATCCTATGAAATTACACACAGGATAGAGGAAGACGTGTGACAGTGAATGTAATGGTAAAAATTAAAATGTTCTCACCTGTGTGTCACTGGAAATATTGCTGTATGACTGACTCCCTGTTGTCATTGTCTTCTTCCTCAGCTTCCTCCTCATCACTGTCCACAGGCTCCACAGGCTCCACAGCTGCCATAACACCGTCATCTGGACCATCCTCCTGCAGAAAAGGCACCTGGCGTCGCAAAGCAAGATTGTGAAGCATCGAGCAGGCGATGATGATCTGGCACACCTTCTTCGGTGAGTAGAATAGGGAACCACCTGTCATATGGAGGCACCTGAACCTGGCCTTCAGGAGGCTGAAGGTGCGTTCGATCACCCTCCTAGTCCGCCCATGGGCCTCATTGTAGCGTTCCTCTGCCCTGGTCCTGGGATTCCTCACTGGGGTCAATAGCCAGGACAGGTTGGGGTAACCAGAGTCTCCTAATAGCCACACACGGTGCCTCTGGAGTTGACCCATCATATCAGGGATGCTGCTATTCCGCAGGATGTAGGTGTCATGCACTGAGCTAGGGAACATAGCATTAACCTGGGAGATGTACTGGTCTGACAAACATACCATCTGTACATTCATCGAATGATAACTCTTCCGGTTCCTGTACACCTGTTCACTCCTGTGGGGGGGACCAGAGCTACATGGGTGCCATCAATAGCACCTATGATGTTGGGGATACGTCCAAGGGCATAGAAGTCACCTTTCACTGTATCCAAATCTTCCACCTCAGGGAAAATGATGTATCTCCTTACGTGTTTCAGCAGGGCAGACAACACTCTGGACAGCACGTTGGAAAACATGGGCTGGGTTATCCCTGATGCCATGGCTACTGTTGTCTGAAAAGAGCCACTTGCAAGGAAATGGAGCACTGACAGCACCTGCACGTCAGGGGGGATTCCAGTGGGATGGCGGATTGGTGACATCAGGTCTGGCTCCAACTGGGTACATAGTTCCTGGATAGTGGCACGGTCAAACCTGTAGGTGACGAATAAATGTCGCTCCTCCATTGTCAACAGGTCCACCAGCGGTCGGTACACCGGAGGATTCCACCATCTTCTCAATTGTCCCAAATGACGGTGCCTAGGAAGGACAACAGCGACCACAGAGTCAACTTTTTTCCAGGTATGTACCCACAGTTACACAGAACACGACACCAAACACAAAACCCTTCCTGTATGTGTGTTGAGTGTAGGCCTAGCTATGTGTGACGCAGAAGTAAATAAAGCCATGTGGCCGCCCTGAAATGGCGGCTGCCTGACCTCTAAACTGGGACAATGGGATTGTGGGGTAACTGCGCTGACGTTGTACACCGTCGCGGTAGGCGGTCGTAGACCGCGGCACAATGCTGCATTGGCTAACATTGGATCCTATGGGTCCCAGGAGCCAATGAACAAGTGCGCCGCCGGTGATGATACGCACCGACGCGGACGTCACCGCCGCGGACGTCACCGCCATTTTCTATCTGTTCAATCACTAGATACCTGATCTTCGACAGGAGAGGACCTACACTGCAAGTGCTGCTGTGACCTCGGTCTGGAAGCGATGATGGCTGCTGCGTCTGGGGAAAGGGCCCCTGCCTTCACTGCTCAGGAGTTGGAGAACCTAGTAGACGGGGTCCTCCCCCAGTACACGCTACTCTACAGTCCTCCAGACCAACAGGTTAGTACACAGGTAGCACGTTGTATGGGCTAGGCCTGGGTGGAGAGGGCTGGTTGTAAGAGGGAAGGGGGAAGAGTTCAGGGAACATTAATGCATGTGAATGAATGTGCCACATGGCTAGGGTAGGGAGGGGGGACACTCACATCGAAGGTGCAGTTGGTAATGACTTCTCTTCTTCCCTTGTGCATGTGATGTAGGTCAGCGCCCACCAGAAGAAGGACATTTGGCGTGCCATCGCCAAGGATGTCCGGACCCTGGGGGTCCACCAGAGACGGGGCAATCACTGCCGGAAAAGATGGGAGGACATTCGCCACTGGAGCAAGAAGACGACGGAGGCTCAGCTGGGGATGGCCTCCCAAAGTGGGAGGGGTGCCCATCGCACCATGACCCCCCTGATGTTCCGGATCCTGGCGGTGGCCTACCCTGAGTTGGATGGGCGCTTGAGGGCATCACAGCAGACACAAGGGGGTGAGTACACTCTCATTCTGCGGACTTTGCGTGCAGTGGAGGGGTCTGGGTGGGGGAGGAGGCCTGTGGGTGTACCTAGGCCAGGCAGTAATACGTAAGCTAGGCCCCTCCGTAATGCAGGCCATGTGGCACTCTACCCCACCGCAGTAGAGTGCCAAGTACAGGTATACATGCCCCTGTGGCATCCATGTGTGCAGAAGTCCACCATAGCCATGTAGGCCAGATCCCAGAAATTGCATCTGTAGAGGCCAGGAGCACGGCCTAGTGCAGGGGGCTGCTGTGTCTGTATTGTCCGCCAACGGTAGCGGTATGCCATGCACTCAACCTGTCTTTCTTCTGTCTTCCCCCCCCTTTTTGTGCTCTCCCTGTTCTTTTGTGCATCAGCATCATCAGGCGGAGGTACAGTGGCACCGGAGCATGAGGGAGCTGCATCCCACATGGCCATGGAGTGCCACACCACGGACTCAGAATGCACCAGTGGGACGGAGGGCGAGGGGAGCTTCATATCGGCCACCGGATCACCAACCAGCGACACGGACTCGTCCGCCGATGGGAGCTCCCTTGTGGTGGCGGCACCATCTGTGCGCCCCACTTCTACAGGTACAGCCGCCACCTCCCCTACCAGCGCCGCCCTCCCAGCAGCCCCTCAGCGTTCGCCCCTTGCCCGCTCACGCAGGAGGGTGGGCATCACCTTTGCCCCAGGCACCTCAGGCCCTGCCCCAGTCACCCCTGCTGCTCTCAGTGAGGAGGCCATTGGCCTCCTCAGGTCACTCACTGTTGGGCAGTCTACCATTGTGAAAGCCATCCAGGGTGTAGAAAAGGAGTTGCAACACAGTAATGCATTCCTGGAGGGCATTCATTCTGGTCAGGCTGTCCTTCAGCGAACCCTGCAATCTCTGGCCTCAGCACTGATGGCAGCCATTGTCCCTGTGTCTAGCCTCCCCCCTCCTCCACCCAGACCCAATCCCCTGTACCCCAGCCTATCCCAAGCACACCATCAGACCAGCATGCACACACCTCAACACACAAAAGTAGCTCAGGCAAACATAGGCACCACACAACCCACAGGCACACACACAAGCATCACCCACATGCAGACACAGCAACATCCACTGCCTCCACTGTGTCCCCTTCCTCCTCGTCTCCCTCCTCCCTCCCAGTCTCGTCTACACTCTCACCTGCATGCACTACATCTACAGGCACCAGGACTCGCACCAGAACACCCAGCACCACACCCCGCTCACCTGCACTCACCACCTCCACTCCCATTTACACGTCCCCTGTGTCCTCTCCCAGTGTGTCTGTGACGCCCCCTCCCAAAGTACACAAACGCGGGCACCCACACACCCAACATCCATCCACCTCACGACAGCCTCCAGTACCTGCACCTGCACCCAAAACACCTAAAGTGACACCTCCTACAACCACCTCCTCTTCCTCCACTCCCAGACCCCCTCCAACTACCCATCCCAGTGTTCGTCAGAAACTGTCCCTCTGCAAAGTTGACCTTTTTGCCCCCACCACCCCCTCCAATTCATCAGTCCCATCGTAGCCCCTCAGCCAAAAAGCCTCCAGTACCAGTGGTGCGTGTTCAAGGTGTGTGGAGTGCACCGGCCACCAGGGCAGGCAGTGTGACACGGAGCCAAGGCACTGCCAGTCCACCCCCTGTAAAGACTGAAGTTGGAAAGTGGCCGACGGGACCGTGTGAAGACTCCTGGAGGCAAAACAACTCACAGGGGTCCCAGGGGGATTGCAGAGTCAGCTGTGACTCCTCCAAAGGTGAGGAAGGGCCAGAAGAAGTCTGCACAGCCTGGTGTGAGCATCACAGCGGAGAAGGGCTGCATCCTTCCCGGCGGCCGGGACGCCACCGCCAGCACCGTCGTTACTGGTCCGGAGACCACCGCCAGAGTCATTGCCCAGGAGGGCCCAAGTATCGTCACTGGTCAGGAGACCACGGCCGGAGCCATTGCCCAGGAGGGCCCAAGTATCGTCACTGGTCAGGAGACCACCGCCAGAGTCATTGCCCAAGATGTCCAAAGTATCGTCACTGGTCAGGAGACCACCGCCACCGCCAGAGTCATTGCCCAGGAGGGCCCAAGTATCGTCACTGGTCAGGAGACCACCGCCGGACCCATTGCCCAGGAGGGCCCAAGTATCGTCACTGGTCAGGAGACCACCGCCAGAGTCATTGCCCAGGATGGCCAAAGTATCGTCACTGGTCAGGAGGCCACCGCCAGAGTCATTGCCCAGGAGGGCCAAAGTATCGTCACTGGTCAGGAGACCACCGCCACCGCCGGAGTCAGTGCCCAGGAGGGCACAAGTATCGTCACTGGTCAGGAGACCACCGCCGGAGTCAGTGCCCAGGAGGGCCCAAGTATCATCACTGGTCAGGAGACCACCGCCACCGCCGGAGTCAGTGCACAGGAGGGCACAAGTATCGTCACTGGTCAGGAGACCACTGCCGGAGTCAGTGCCCAGGAGGGCCCAAGTATCGTCACTGGTCAGGAGACCACCTCCGGAGTCAGTGCCCAGGAGGGCCCAAGTATCGTCACTGGTCAGGAGACCACCGCCACCGCCGGAGTCAGTGCCCAGGAGGGCCCAAGTGTCGTCACTGGTCAGGAGACCATTGCCGGAGTCAGTGCCCAGGAGGGCCCAAGTATCGTCACTGGTCAGGAGACCACCGCCGGAGTCAGTGCCCAGGAGGGCCCAAGTATCATCACTGGTCAGGAGACCACCGCCGGAGTCATTGCCCAGGAGGGCCCCGGCAGCCACAGCCCCGCTGGGCAATGAGGGACCGTCATGCCACACACCAATGCCCAGTCCAGAGAACGTCATGCCACACACCAATGCCCAGTCCAGAGACCGCCATGGCAAAGCACCACTGAACACTCCAGAACCGCCATGGCAAAGCACTGCTGAACAGTCCAGAGACCCCCATCGCAAAGCACCGCTGAACAGTCCAGAACCGCCATGGCAAAACACCGCTGAACAGTCCAGAACCGCCATGGCAAAGCACCGCTGAAAAGTCCAGAGACCGCCATGGCAAAGCACCGCTGAACATCGCATGCACCGCTGAAGAAGGAAAAGACCGCCACATCAAGCATCGTTATCCCATGTGCAGCTGGGACAGTGACAGTACAGGAACTGTCACGGGGAGACTAATCCAGTCTGGGAACCAGTCCCCCTCCAGAACAAGTGGTGGCTGTTATCTACTTGAGAGACTGTGGCTTTGCACTCCCCAGGATGGTACAGTGGGCAAACCACCCACTGTAGAGACTTGAGAGACTGTGGCTTTGCACTCCCCAGGATGGTACAGTGGGAAAACCACCCACTGTAGAGACTTGAGAGACTGTGGCTTTGCACTCCCCAGGATACATCAATGGGCATGGAGCCCCGTCGTGGATCTGGCTTTGCACTCATCCGGCTGAGGTGCTCCCCCTTCCCTTCCCCCTGAGGTGCCTGTTGTATTTCTCTCTGATGCCCCAGCAGTTTTCTCTCAGTTTGTGAACAGGTATCTTGTGTGGGCCTCGCCCATGCATTTTTGGACTAGTGGTGCACGGACATTGATATGTGCATATCTGCACTACTTCTCGTAATGTATATACTTTTGAATGATTTTATAATATATCTGTATATATTTGAGACATGTATATTGAAACATTACAATGTTTGAACTGATTTCGTTTTGTCTTTGCATTCTTCCGGGGGGGTTGTGGGTTGTTACTGTGATGTTTGTGAATGCATTGGTGTGTGTGTTGTAATATGTGAGGGTGGGGGTGGGGGTGTTGCGTGTGTGTCCCCCTGACTTTTGCCTCCCCCCTCCCCTATGTCATAGGTGCAGTACTCACCGTTGTCTTCGCCGGCGCCGGCGTTGCTCTTCGTAGATGAGTACGAATACAAGGGCCTGTAGGATTTGTAATTCCGGATTCATGGAGTCCTCCTTCCTCGTGGGATGTGTTCAGGTGAGGGTTTTCCCATTGCAGAAACTGTTTCCGCCATGTTTTTATCCACGGTGATTCCGCCCCGGAAAAGGTGGCGGATTGGCGGGTTGTGATACTATGGGCGGTACATTTTCTTCCGCCTGTCTGTTGGCGGTGACCGCCGCGCTGCTTGTCTGTACCGGCGTGGCGGGCGGTGTGTTAAAGTGGCTGTCTTTGTTGGCGGTTTCCGCCAGGGTCATGATTCCCTTTTTTTGTCCGCCGGCCTGTTTGCGGTATTACCGCACCTTTAACACCGTCCGCCAGGGTTGTAATGACCCCCCTAGTGTCGTATTTAGCCAACTTTAACCGGCTGGTTGCCGAGACATCCTGGCTGAAGAAAAACAAGCAGTCTTGTTTTACAAGGGACTCAAAGAGGAACTAAAAGATATCTTAGCGCAAATCGACCCACAACCTACAGACTGTCAAGAATTAATAAATCTTGTCTTGAGACTTGATCATCATTTAGCAGAAAGTAAAGGAACGCGCAAAAAGATTGAAAAATATTCATGGCGCATTCATGATAACAGAGACTCAAGAACTCCGAAAGAAAGAACGCCGGAACCGATGGAAATTGGAACCATCAGAAGACCTTTGACCAAAGATGAAAAGGTCATACGCAAAAAAAATGGGCAATGTCTTTATTGTGGGCGAAAAGGTCATTTTGCCAAAGATTGTCCAATCAAACCAAAGAACAAGCAAGGTCCAGTTCAAAAGGTCGCAGCCAATGCACCAGTCGAGTTGGAAAACTAAAACACCCAAGATGCAGAGAAGGGTTGCTCTTGGGTGTCACTGTGAACCCTTCACAATCTAGACATCTTAAACTGGAAATAAGAGTTCAGGTCAAGAAAAAGATCTATTTCAAAAAAGCTCTAGTCGATTCTGGGGCTACTGGGAACTTTGTTAATGTCCAATTGGTTTGTGCATGGGGGATCCCATGTATTGAAAAGAAGACCCCAGAAATCATCCAGTCAGTCGATGGAAAACTCTTGACTGGAGGTCCGGTAACTCTTCAGACTATCCCCTTGTCGATGATTTGTGAAGATAAGAATCAAAGAAAGAAACATAAAGAGAAAATCATCCTTGACGTGATCCATGCTCCCCAATATGGGATTATCCTCGGCTTGCCATGGTTAACTCATCACAATCCGGAGATCAATTGGGCAGAACGAAAAATCGTGTTCTCATCCGCGCTATGTAACGAACAATGTCTCCAAAAGATTCAAGTACCAAAAGTTTGCAACTCTTACATAGCTACTGCCGTGGAGAAAGAAATTCAGCTGCCCACAGTATTCATCTTACAAAGATGTATTTGATGAGGAAGGAGCATAGACTCTACCTCCTCA
Organism: Pleurodeles waltl; assembly: GCF_031143425.1. NCBI lineage: Eukaryota > Metazoa > Chordata > Amphibia > Caudata > Salamandridae > Pleurodeles > Pleurodeles waltl. The sequence goes on from NC_090447.1 coordinate 1,223,031,964, forward strand.
TAGATCTTATGACTGTCAAATTGATCTAGCCCCAGGTGCGATACTTCCCAACTGTCGTGTATATGCCCTGTCAGAACATGAAAATCAACATTTACGAATATACCTAGATAAATTTTTGGAGAATGGCTTAATTCGCCCCTCTAATTCTCCTGCAGCTTCGCCTTTGTTTTTTGTTACAAAAGCTAATGGAGAACTTCGAAGCTTGACCTTCGAGGTGCTTATCATTTGGTCAGAATGAGAGAGGGTGACGAATGGAAAACAGCGTTCAAGACAAGATATGGCCTTTTGGAATACACCATCATGCCTTTTGGTCTGTGTAATGCTCCAGCAGCATTTAATTTTTTCTTGAATGACGTTCTTAGAGAGTACCTCAACATATTTGCCATAGTCTACATCGATGACATTTTGATCTACTCAGACAATGAAAACGAACATGTCCAACATGTCAAGAAAATTCTTGCAGCCCTTCGAAAACACCATATATATTGCAAACTAACCAAGTGTGAGTTTCATGTTACCACAGTTGAGTTTTTAGGGGTTATTCTTACCCCTCAAGGTATGGTGATGGCAGAAAATAAAGTAAAAGCCGTATCTGATTGGCCCACCCCAAAGACTGTTCATGATGTACAATGTTTCCTGGGGTTTGCAAATTTTTACCGGAGGTTCATAAATAATTTTTCCCAGACAGTGGCTCCAATCACTAAGCTACTAAGAAAGAAAGAAAAATGTGTATGGTCCCCAGAAGCTGATCAAGCCTTCTCGACTTTGAAGGAAGCTTTCTCCACTGCCCCAGTCTTGACTCATCCTGATGCAAATCAGCCTTTCATAGTGGAAGCTGATGCTTCAGATGTAGAAATAGGAGCCGTCTTATCACAACAAAATAAAGACACTGGTCAACTTCATCCTGTAGCTTATATGTCTCGGAAGTTGAACAAAGCCGAACATAAACTATGTCATTGCTGAAAAAGAGTTTCTGGCAATTCGTGACGCCTTTAAAGAATGGAGACATCATTTGTTGGGGGCCAAATACACTGTCACAGCATATACTGATCATCGTAATCTTCAATTCATGAGTTCCGCCAGACTTTTGACCCCTCGGCAATTACGCTGGATGCTTTTTTTTGCTGAATTTGATTTTGTAGTAACCTTCCTGCCTGGTAAAGATAATCGCAAGGCTGACGCCTTGTCCCGTCAAGAGTCTACCACGTTGCCTGCATTTCAAGCCTCCAGAGCTATCATTACTCCTGACAAGGTTCTATGTATCATAAAAACTGAAGATTTCTTTGAAGAAATTTGCAACTCTTTCACTGTTGAAAAATGGCAAACATTGGGCCCAAGTAGATCCCAAAAGGTCAATCAAGCAAGGTTTACCCTTTCATGACGCTCGTTTGTTCGTACCCACTACCAAACTTCGCAAGATAGTGTTTCATTGGTTGCATGTTATACCTACGGCAGGTCACCCAGGCACTCCTAAAACTCTTGAACGGATCCAACGCTATTTTTGGTGGCCTACCCTAACAAAAGATATAAAAGCAATGGTAAACAACTATGAAGTTTGTGCTCGCATTAAAACAAGTCATCCAACCCCAAGTCGTCCATGGGAGCACATTTCTTTAGACTTTATTACCGGTCTGCCAGTGGTTCAACAGCATTCAGTAATTCTGGTGGTAGTAGATAGTCTCACAAAATATGGACATTTCATCGCCTGTAAAAAATTGCCCAATTCTAGTGAATTGGCAACTATTTTACTGAACAGAGTGGTTCGTTATCATGGACTGCCAAAGGTTATCCTCTCCGATCGGGGGTCACAATTTTCCTCCAATTTCTGGAAGACATGGTGTAAAACACTCCAAGTGACATCTACGCTATCTATTAGTCACCATCCTCAAACAGATGGTCAAACGGAGAGACTAAATCAGACTTTGAAACAATACCTACGTGCCTACGCTGAAAAGGCACTTCATTCTTGGACATCTATGCTCTGGTTAGCTGAGTTAGCTTACAATAACTCATTCCACACTTCTATTGGCGTTACACCCTTTTTTGGTTTATTTGGCTCTCATCCTGACACCTTGCCCATCACAATTCCTCAAGAAAGTTCTCTTACTCCAGCTGTGTCAGAAACCATTCAGCATTTACATCAAACCCAGAAACTGATTCAACAGCATTTAGAAAAAGCCAAACAAAAATATAAAAGGCATTATGACAAGAAACATTGAGAGGGACCGCAATATCAACCAGGTGACAAAGTGTGGCTTTCCACAAAACATATTGGGGGTGATTCTGACCTCGGCGGTAAAATGCCCTTACCGCCGGTCATAAGACCGCCATAACACCGCCGCTGCCGCGGTCAACCGCCACGGTCATTCTGACCCACAACGGCCAAACCTCCAAAAATCCGTCCTCCACTGCAGCCCGCCACATCGGCGGGCAGCGATAAACTGGAGATGACCAAACCTCCACCGTCACGCCAACAGAAATACGCCCATGCCATTACGACCCACGAATCCACACGGCGGTCATTCAAACGCGGTATTCCATTGGCGGTACACACCGCCGCGGTCAGAATACACACACATCACCAAAACACAGCCACATTGGACAATTTGAAATACACACACCTGATACACATACACACACCACTCCCACACAATCAACCAACTATAAAACACACACCCACATCACCCACAAACCCCTGCGACCAGAATTACTGAGAGAAGGAGAGAGAGACACAGCAGACAATCCCTAGCAAGACACACTGAGGCACACTACACCATCACACACACCACATAGTAGCACAAAGGACCACACACCAACATACTCATCATCACATACACCACCCCACACCTCACCCACACCACCCCATGGCACCCCAAAGGCACCCACGCTTTTCGGACCAAGAACTCCGGGTCATGGTGGAGGAAATCCTAAGAGTGGAACCCCAGCTCTTCGGCTCGCAGGTGCAGCACACCAGTATAGCCAGGAAGGCGGAGCTATGGCAGCGGATCGTGGACAGGGTCAACGCGGTGGGACAGCATCCCAGGAATAGGGAGGACATACGCAAAAGATGGAACGACCTACGGGGGAAGGTCCGATCGATGGTCTCCAGGCACAACATCGCGGTCCAGAAGACTGGCGGCGGACCCCCACCCACCCCTCCCGAATTTACATCGTGGGAGCAAGACGTCTTGAACATCCTGCATCCTCAGGGCCTCGCTGGAGTAGCCGGAGGAATGGACTCTGGTAAGTCCCATCTCAACTACTATATCCCCCCCACCCCACCAGCATGCCAACCCACACCCCCACCCTCACCCCCAACCCCCCAGCACATATCCTCCCTGACAATGTCTCACCAGCACAACCCACCCATCCCAACACCAACTCCTGCATGCCAACACAAATCATGGGCACCCATCACCTATGCATGACCACTGCACTAACCCCTCCCCCCCACTAAATACCCTCACAACACCTCCCTCAAGGGAATGCCTGCACTGGGGAACAAGGGCACCCATAACACGCACGCTATTGCACACACAGAAACAATAACCAAACTCTCTTACCCCATGCAGGACCCGAACGACAACACACCAGCCAGGAGGGTCCAGAAGTGTCCATCCCACCACCGGAACAGGCCCACACTGAGGATAGCAGCTCTGTCGACAGTGAACCTGATGACCAGCCCGGACCATCGGGGACCTCTGGGCAGTCGGTTCCCCTCAGGCAGCTACAGGCCACACCAGACCCGACCCCCTCTGCCGACACCAGCACAGCTCCCACCCAGCGGGCCCATGCCTCTGTCTCTAGGACAGCTCAATCAGCGGTGTGTCTGCCACTACAGGGCACCCAGGCTAACCCAACACCCCAACAACAACAGGGACCTGGGGGCAGTGGGAGCGGGCACACCGGCCAGGGGACAGAGGCCGGGGGAAACCGGGCAGCTCGGAGGGCTGCTGTGCGACAGGGGGGGGAGGAGAGGCCCAGGGAACCCACTCTCCAAGAGGCCCTCACCACCATCATGGCAGCCTACCACCACTCCCAAGAAACGATGGCGACGGTACTGGCCAGGTTCACTGAGATCCAGGCACAGCAGGAAGAACGCTACATGGGGTTCAGGGAGGAGCTGAGAATCATCGGGACCGCAATGGGGACCATCGTCCTGGCCCTCCACAGGATAGAGGACGCGTTGCGGGACCATGGTGCACCACACAGGGCCCCTGTCACTAGGCCGGACCAGGAACAGCCTACCACCTCCGCCGGCGCTAGTGGACAGGAGGTCCCAACACCTCGACAGCCCCCCAGAACCCCACCTCCTGCTGAAGAACAACCACCCCGTAAGAGGAGCCTGAGACCAAAGAAAAAGACAGAGTAGGATGTCAAGACCCCCGCCAGCAGGACATACCCCCTGAACTCTTTCCACTGTCCCACATTGCCACCCTGTCCAACCATGAACTGCCTATGCTCCATCCTTCCCCAGGCAAAAGAACAATGCACCTGTGAGACTGAGAACTGGACTCTGCAATGGATATTCCTCCACCCCCACCCATCACCCTTAGAATCACATGTACCGATATCTAGCACTGTAAATAAATCACATTTTGCACAATAATCTGTTTGGAGTCATGCTGTCTTATTAACAAATGTATTACATATTACTGTTCAATTTCTGTTCTGTCAATTAGTCATGACAACATACCAATGTCAATACGCTGTATTTCATGGGCGAACCAAGCAGAAGTCAGGTACTGAGTCAGACAGCACTGAGAAGGGAAGGGAAAGGCAAAAATTACTGAAAAACATCTGTGGGGAACTACAGAAAGTACAGATGCAGGAGGCTAGAAGCAATTGGGAAATGGCGTGGGTGATTCTTACCTGGGTGTCACTGGAAATACTGTTGTATCACTCTATCCCTATTGTCTGTGTCGTCCTCTGAGTCTTCCTCCTCTTCACTCTCCACAGGCTCCACGGCTTCTACAACACCACCATCTGGACCATCCTCCTGCAGGAAAGGCACCTGGCGTCGCAAAGCCAGGTTGTGAAGCATACAGCAGGCCACGATGATATGGCACACCTTCTTTGGTGAGTACATTAGGGATCCACCAGTCATATGCAGGCACCTAAACCTGGCCTTCAGGAGGCCAAAGGTTCGCTCAATCACCCTCCTAGTCCGCCCATGGGCCTCATTGTAGCGTTCCTCTGCCCTTGTCCGGGGATTCCTTACTGGGGTCAGTAGCCACGGCAGGTTGGGGTAACCAGAGTCACCTATTAGCCACACACGTTGTCTCTGTAGCTGCTCCATCACATAGGGGATGCTGCTATTTCGCATCACATACGCGTCATGCACTGACCCTGGGAACTTGGCATTTACATGGGAGATGTACTGGTCAGCCAAACAGACCACCTGGACATTCATCGAATGATAATTCTTTCTGTTTCGGAACACCTGCTCATCGTCTTTTGGGGGTACCAAAGCCACATGGGTCCCATCAATGGCACCAATGATGTTGGGGATGTGTCCAAGGGCATAGAAATCACCCTTCACTGTAGGCAAGTCACCCTCCTCGGGGAAAATGATGTAGCTCCGCATGAGTTTCATCAGGGCAGACAACACTCTGCTCAAAATCTTAGAAAACATAGGCTGAGACATTCCAGATGACATGGCCACTGTGGTCTGGAATGACCCACTGGCCAAAAAATGGAGGACTGACAAAACCTGCACCAGAGGGGGAATCCCTGTGGGTTGGCGGATGGGGGACATCAGGGCTGGCTCCAGCTGGGCACACAGTTCATGGATAGTGGCACGGTCAAGTCTGTATCGAAGTATTATATGGCGTTCTTCCATTGTCGACAGGTCCACCAGCGGTCGGTACACGCGAGGATTCCTCCTTCTCATCGCAAGTCCCAGCGGACGGTGCCTAGGAAGGACAACATGGAGCACAGAGTCAGCCAAAACACAGGTACGTACAGACAGCTTGCACAGTTAAAGAATGGCAATGGGTTGAAAGGCGTGTATGTGTGGCAATGCAAGGCCTAGGCCTGTGTGTCGCAGTCAAAATTAAGCCATGTGGGCCCTTGAAATGGCGGCTGCCTGACCTGTGAAGTGGGACAATGGGATGTGAGGTCAATGCGCTGGCGGGGCACACCGTGGCAGTAGGCGGTCGCAGACCGCGGCGCAAAGCCGCATTGGTTAACATTGAAGCCTATGGGTTTCAGGAGCCAATGACGAAGTGCGCCGGCGGTCGCGGTACGCACCGCCGCGGTACGCACCGCCGCGGGCGTGACCGCCATTTTCTATCTGCTCAATCACTCGAGACCTGATCATCCACAGGAGAGGACCTATACTGCAAGTGCTGCTGTGACCTCGGTCTGGAAGATACAATGGCTGCTGCGCCTGGGGAAAGGGCCCCTGCCTTCACGTCTGAAGAGTTGGACAAGCTCGTGGATGGGGTCCTCCCCCAGTATGCGCTACTCTACGGTCCTCCAGACCAACAAGTGAGTACACCGGGTGCTAATGGAATGGGCTATGCCTGTGTGGATTGGGGTGGATGTAAGTTGGTGGGGTGGGGGGCGAATGAGGAGTGCAACGCCCGACAGATGAGAGCATGTGCCATATGGCAAAGTGGGTGGGTGGGGGCCAATTACATCTAACATGCAGGTCATTGATGATTTCCTCCTTTCCACCCTGTACATGTCTAATAGGTCAGCGCCCATCAGAAGATCGAGATTTGGCGTGCCATCGCCAAGGAAGTCCGGACCTTGGGGGTCCACAACAGACGGGGCACCCACTGCCGCAAGAGGTGGGAGGACATCCGCCGCGGAACAAGGAAGACCGCAGAAACACTGCTGGGGATGGCCTCCCAACCTAGGAGGGGTGCCAGTCGCACCATGACCCCCCTGATGTCCCGGATCCTGGCGGTGGCCTACCCTGAATTGGATGGGCGCTTTAAGACATCACAGCAGACACAAGGGGGTGAGTATCAGCACATTCTCCTATCTTTCTGCGTAGTGGAGGAGTCTGGGTGGGGGAGGAGGGCTGTGGGTGACATTAGGCCAGGGCGCTTTCTGTAGTGTAGTCCTCTCCCTTAGGCATGGCCCTGTGCCCCCGGCCCCCACCTCTGTAGGGTGACAAGTACAGCCATTGAAGGTCCAGCATCTCCCATGTGCGCGTTTGACGTCTCTTGGCCTGTTGTCTTAGTCAGTAGTACTGAGTAGTGTACCCCGAATGCGCGGCTTAGTGCATTAGGCACCTGTGTCTGTCCTCTCCGCCAACGGTGTTGACATTGCATGCACTCAACCTGGTCTTCTTTTTTCTCCCCCCACCCTTTCTCTTCATCTTCTTGTGCATGTGTGCATTAGCATCATCAGGCGGAGGAGATATGGCATCGGAGCACGAGGGAGCTGCAGGACACAAGGCCCCGGTGGGCCCAGGAACAGACACCGAGGGCACCAGTGATCCGGAGGGCGAGGGGAGCACCACGACGGGGACCGCTGGTGAGAGCAGCGAAAGCGACACGTCCTCGGATGGGAGCTCCCTAGGGGTGGCGGCAACATCCGTGCCCCCCGCCTCTACAGGTACAGCCGCCACCCAGCGCACCAGCCCCGCCCTCCCAGCAGCCCCTCAGTCTTCGCTCCGTGCCGGTTCGCCCAGGAAGGCGCGCGTCTCCTTCGCCCCAGGCACCTCAGCCCCTGCCCCTGTTGCCCCTGCTGCCCTCAGTGCGGAGCTCATTGACCTGGTAAGGACGCTCATTGATGGGCAGACGACCCTTTTGAATGCCATCCAGGGTGTGCAGAGGGAGGTGCAACAGAGCAATGCGTACCTGGAGGGCATTCATTCGGGTCAGGCTGCCCATCAACGAGCGTTCACTGCTCTGGCCTCAGCACTGACGGCAGCCATTGTCCCTGTTTCCAGCCTCCCTCTTCTGACTGCCTCCAGCCTGTCTCTGTCTCCTGTTCCTCAGCCTATCCCATCCACACCATCAGACCAGCCTGCACACACCTCAACACCCAAGAGCAGCTCATCCAAACACAAGCACCACAGATCCCGCAAACACTCACCCGAGCAACACCCAGATGCAGACATGCCAACAGCCACTGCCACCCCTGTGTCCCCCTCCTCCTCGTCTCCCTCCTCCCTCCCTGTGACGTCTACACTCACACCTGCATGCACCCCAACATCTGCCAGTGCTTCCATCACCACATCACCCTCCAGTACAGTCCACACTCGTGCAGTCACCACCCCCACTGCCATGTACACGTCCCCTGTGTCCTCTCCCACTGTGTCTGTCACCCCCTCTTCCAAGACACACAAACGCAGGCAGCCACCCACCCAACAGCCATCCACCTCACGACAGCCTACAGCACCAGCACCTTCACCCAATGACAGCACACCTGACTCTCCTACAACCACCTCCTCTACCTCCACTTCCATCTCCACTTCTCCTACCCTTTACCTTGGCCCTAAAAAACTTTTCCTGGCTAACCTTAACCTCTTTCCCCCCGATGACCTCCCCCATCCATCTTCAAAGAGTCCCAAGAGCACCGCAGTCACCACCAGCCCCGCATCGGGTGTCACTGTTGTGCCTGGGTTCTGGAGCCCACCCTTTGCCAGCAGTGACACATCGAGCTGCAGCAAGGACACGTCCAGCCCCCCCCCCGGCAAGAGGACCCGCAAAACCAAGGACCGCCGTGCGAGGACCGACAGGGCTGCCCCCAAGGAGCAATGTGCGGCCACTTCACCACCCACACCATCTGGGGGAGGCAAGGGCCCGAGAGCCCCATCAAAGGAGCGGAAGGGCAGCAGGAGCGCGGAGAAGGTGGACCCCACATGCCACATCCCAGCTGGGAAGGAGGACACTAAGGAGGCCAGGAGTCCGTCCCCGAAGGGTCCAGAAACGTCACGGTCTGAGGGCGACTGAGCAGGGAGTCGAGGCCAGGTCTGGCTCCCTTGACCTGCTGGATGAGCACCGCTGAACAGGGCCCCGCCATGGAGATAGGCACCGCTGAACAGGGCCCCGCCGTGGAGATAGGCACCGCTGAAGAGGGCCCGCGGTGGAGAAGAGCACCGCTGAACAGGGCCCCGCCGTGGAGATAGGCACCGCTGAACAGGGCCCGCGGTGGAGAAGAGCACCGCTGAACAGGGCCCCGCCGTGGAGATAGGCACCGCTGAACAGGGCCCGCGGTGGAGAAGAGCACCGCTGAACAGGGCCCCGCCGTGGAGATAGGCACCGCTGAACAGGGCCCGCGGTGGAGAAGAGCACCGCTGAACAGGGCCCCCGCCGTCTCAAGCACCGCTCCGCTGGGCCCTTCTTCTCAAGCACCGCTCCGCTGGGCCCTTCCTCTCAAGCACCGCTCCGCTGGGCCCTTCTTCTCAAGCACCGCTCCGCTGGGCCCCGCCGTCTCAAGCACCGCTCCGCTGGGCCCTTCTTCTCAAGCACCGCTCCGCTGGGCCCTTCCTCTCAAGCACCGCTCCGCTGGGCCCTTCTTCTCAAGCACCGCTCCGCTGGGCCCCGCCATCTCAAGCACCGCTCCGCTGGGCCCTTCTTCTCAAGCACCGCTCCGCTGGGCCCTTCCTCTCAAGCACCGCTCCGCTGGGCCCTTCTTCTCAAGCACCGCTCCGCTGGGCCCCGCCGTCTCAAGCACCGCTCCGCTGGGCCCTTCTTCTCAAGCACCGCTCCGCTGGGCCCCGCCGTCTCAAGCACCGCTCCGCTGGGCCCTTCTTCTCAAGCACCGCTCCGCTGGGCCCCGCCGTCTCAAGCACCGCTCCGCTGGGCCCTTCTTCTCAAGCACCGCTCCGCTGGGCCCTTCCTCTCAAGCACCGCTCCGCTGGGCCCTTCTTCTCAAGCACCGCTCCGCTGGGCCCCGCCGTCTCAAGCACCGCTCCGCTGGGCCCTTCTTCTCAAGCACCGCTCCGCTGAGCCCTTCCTCTCAAGCACCGCTCCGCTGGGCCCTTCTTCTCAAGCACCGCTCCGCTGGGCCCCGCCGTCTCAAGCACCGCTCCGCTGGGCCCTTCTTCTCAAGCACCGCTCCGCTGGGCCCTTCCTCTCAAGCACCGCTCCGCTGGGCCCTTCTTCTCAAGCACCGCTCCGCTGGGCCCCGCCGTCTCAAGCACCGCTCCGCTGGGCCCTTCTTCTCAAGCACCGCTCCGCTGGGCCCTTCCTCTCAAGCACCGCTCCGCTGGGCCCTTCTTCTCAAGCACCGCTCCGCTGGGCCCCGCCGTCTCAAGCACCGCTCCGCTGGGCCCTTCTTCTCAAGCACCGCTCCGCTGGGCCCTTCCTCTCAAGCACCGCTCCGCTGGGCCCTTCTTCTCAAGCACCGCTCCGCTGGGCCCTTCCTCTCAAGCACCGCTCCGCTGGGCCCTTCTTCTCAAGCACCGCTCCGCTGGGCCCCGCCGTCTCAAGCACCGCTCCGTTGGGCCCTTCTTCTCAAGCACCGCTCCGCTGGGCCCTTCCTCTCAAGCACCGCTCCGCTGGGCCCTTCTTCTCAAGCACCGCTCCGCTGGGCCCCGCCGTCTCAAGCACCGCTCCGCTGGGCCCTTCTTCTCAAGCACCGCTCCGCTGGGCCCTTCCTCTCAAGCACCGCTCCGCTGGGCCCTTCTTCTCAAGCACCGCTCCGCTGGGCCCCGCCGTCTCAAGCACCGCTCCGCTGGGCCCTTCTTCTCAAGCACCGCTCCGCTGGGCCCTTCCTCTCAAGCACCGCTCCGCTGGGCACCGCCGTCGCAAGCACCGTTTATGGTTCACTGTGCCCACCATGCCTCCTCCTTGACCAGTGGAGACTGTCATCCACCTGATGGACTGTGGCTTTGCACTCCCCAGGATGGCCCAGTGGGCAGCCCACCCACTGTAGAGACATTGAGAGACTGTGGCTTTGCACTCCCCAGGATGGCCCAGTGGGCAGCCCACCCACTGTAGAGACATTGAGAGACTGTGGCTTTGCACTCCCCAGGATGGCCCAGTGGGCAGCCCACCCACTGTAGAGACATTGAGAGACTGTGGCTTTGCACTCCCCAGGATGGTCCAGTGGGCAATCCACCCACTGCAGAGACTTGAGAGACTGTGGCTTTGCACTCCCCAGGATGGTCCAGTGGGCATGGTGGCTCCTCGTGGATCTGGCGTCGTGGACTCATGTGGCTGTGGTGCCCCCCCCTTTCCTTCCCCCTGAGGTGCCTGTAGATTTTACATCTGATGCCCCTGCAGTGTTCTCTCCAAAGGACTCAGGTCTCCTGTGTGGGCTTTGCCCTTGTTTCTCAAGACTTTGGCCCACGGACATGCTGAAATCGTAGGTTGTGCAGGACTTGGTACTTCAGTTATACACTGATGTGTGTGTCATTAGTTTTGTTGTGGATATCTTTCATGGTTGTACACTAATTTTCTGGAGCTTTTTGGAACATAAATATTTCTTCAAAATATGATTATGTCCTAGCATTTTTCAGGGGTGTTTGGGTGGTGTCACTGTGACTTGGTGCGCTGCATTGGTGAGTACATAGTTGGGGGGGGGGGGTCGCATATGTGTGTGGCCGTAACCTTTCGTCCTCCCCCTCCCGTGTGTCGTAGGTGACGTACTCACCGTTGTCGTCTGCGCCGGACTTCGTACTCGTGGTAGATGAGAAGGTAGACGAGAGCAGGTAGGATGTTTAATTCGGGTTCCATGCTGTCCTCCTTCCTCCTGGAGTGCGTAGTGGTGAGCGTTTTCCCGTCCGTAGTCTGTTTCCGCCGTGTTTTTATCGGCGGTGCTCCCGCCCCGGAAAAGGTGGCGGATTGGTGAGTTGGAATAGTGTGGGCGGTACATTGTCTGCCGCCTGTCTGTTGGCGGTGACCGCCGCGCTGTTTGTTTGTACCGCCGTGGCGGTCGGAGTGTTAAGGTGGCTGTCTGTGTTGGCGGTTCCCGCCAGGCTCAGAATCCCATTTTTTTTACCGCCAGCCTGTTGGCGGGTTGGCCGCCGCTTTAACACCGACCGCCAGGGTTAGAATCACCCCCATAGACTTCAAGAAGAAGCACATGTTTGACCCCAAATTCATAGGTCCTTATACAGTCCTTCAGCAAATCAATCCGGTGACCTATAAACTACAATTGCCCAGATCCTTACGGATTCATCCAGTGTTCCACACTTCCCTCTTGAAAAAGGCAGTCCAAAAGGTCCACCCTCATCCAGCTCCTGTTCTAGTACAAGGGGAAGAAGAATACGAAGTCAAGAAAGTGTTGGATTCTAAACTGAGAGGGCGTAATCTATGGTACTTAATCTCATGGAAAGGTTATAGTCCTGAAAGTAACTCATGGGTTTCCGCATCTGATGTTCATGCTCCAGTACTTGTGAGATGCTTTCATCGTCTTAATCCAAGCAAACCAGGCCCTAGAGCGCATCTGGGAGAGTTGAGTACTGTCAACACCAGAGCAGTACGCGCTCTATTGGCAACAAAAATGCAAAAACCCAGCACTCTCAAAACAACGTAATTTATGCATTGTGCTGATATGTTGTGGTTTAACCTTTTGCATTGCAGAGTTCAATCCTGAAAACGTGTTTTTAATATGCTTACAAATACTGTTCCTTTGCAATGTATTGCTGCAGGTTTTCAGAGTGTGTTAGGGTGTGGCCCTTTTCCAGGGCGTTCCAGAGACTTTCCCAGCAACATGCCTGGGCGTGGTTCTGGGCTGGGTCACTATTCAGAGGTCCCGGTGCAGAGCAGCAGCTTCTTCCTGAGCTACTGTCCCGACGGCCTAGCTGGATCTTCCAGTCTTCTGCCCTTCGTCCTACATTGGTGATCATTGTTCCAGGCTGTAAGACGGTGGTTGGACTGTTCCGACACCGTTATTGAGAATTTTCATATTCTTGGTTTAATTCTTAAATGAGTAACAGATTACTTGCGCGCTACCATTTCTTGACATTTATATGGTAGTTTACAAATAGGCAAGACGCGCGATTTGTTTCATAAAGGTTTGACTTTGTTATTCATTGTGTGCTACCATTTCTTGACATTGGCATGGTGGCTTAAGAATCGGCAAGACGCGCGATTCGTTTTATGGTGTTTAAACATTGTTGACCATTGCGTGCTACTATTTCTTGACATTTATATGATGTTTTACGAATTAGCAAGACGCGCAACTCATTTCATGAGGATTTAACTTTGTTGTTCATTGCGCGCTACCATTTCTTGACATTTACATGGTGGCTTAAGAATCTGCAAAAGAAGCGCGATTCATTTCATTGTACTTTGATCTTGTTATTTATTGTGAGCTGTTATTTCTTGACATTTACATCGTGTTTTACGAATCGGCAAGACGCGCAATTTGATTTGACTTTGATATTCATTGTGTGCTACCATTTCTTGGTATTTTACATGGTGACACTCGAATCGGCAAGACGCACGATTCTCTACTCGAGTTTATTTCATGTTGTTAATTGTATGCCACTATTCTAAGATATTTATTATGTAATATTCAAGTTGACAAGTTATGTGATTTGTTTCCTGAATCCATATTGTGTTATTCATGGTGCACAATCCTTTTATGGTGTTTACTATATATATATATATATATATATATATATATATATATATCTGCAATATGCGCAATTTGTGTTGAAACATTTTAAGAGTACACAGAAGGCCAGAGGTTCTAGATTCAATATTGTATGGTCCTAGTATACATTCTCAAAACATGATTTATATGACTGGTTCAACATTTAGTCAGAATGTTTTTTCTGATTCTCATTCTGGTATTGGGGGGACAATTCGATGCATCCCCAGGGCTCCAGCATAGAGCCCGGGTACTGATCAAATTAGCTCTCCGGGGTTTTCTCTGCAGCTACCGCTGCTGCCAACCCTCAGACAGGTTTCTGCCCCTCTGGGGCCTGGGCAGCCAAGTCCCAGGAAGGCAGAACAAAGGATTTCCTCTGAGAGAGGGTGTTACACCCTGTCCCTTTTGAAATAGGTGTTAAGGGCCTGAGAGGAGTAGCCTCAGGAAATGCTTTGAAGGGCACAGATGGTGCCCTCCTTGCATAAGCCAGTCTACACCGGTTCAGGGATCCCCCCAGGCCTGTTCTGGCGTGAAACTGGACAAAGGAAAGGGTAGTGACCACTCCCCTGACCAGCACCTACCTAGGGGAGGTGCCCAGAGCTCCTCCAGTGTGTCCCAGACCTCTGCCATCTTGGATGCAGAGGTGTGAGGGCACAATGGAGACCTCTGAGTGGCCAGTGCCAGCAGGTGATGTCAGAGACCCCTCCTGATAGGTGCTTACCTCTCTCTGTAGCCAATCCTCCTCTGAGGGCTATTTAGGGTCTCTCCTGTGGGTTTCTCATCAGATAATGAATGCAAGAGCTTACCAGAGTTCCTCTGCACTTCCCTCTTCGACTTCTGCCAAGGATCGACCGCTGACTGCTCCAGGACGCCTGCAAAACCGCAACAAAGTAGCAAGAAGACTACCAGCAACATTGTAGCACTTCATCCTGCCAGCTTTCTCAACTGTTTCCTGGTGGTGCATGCTCTGAGGGCTCTCTGCCTTCACCCTGCACTGGAAGCCAAGAAGAAATCTCCTGTGGTTCAACTGAATCTTCCCCCTGCCAATGCAGGCACCAAACTTCTGCATCACCGGTCATCTGGGTCCCCTCTCATCTTGACGAGCCTGGTCCCTGGAACACAGGAGCTGGATCCAAGTGTCCCCGACAGTACAGTGCCCTGCTGTCCAAATTTGGTGGAGGTAAGTCCTTGCCTCCTCACGCCAGACAGTAATCCTCTGTGCTGCGTGAACTGCAGCTGCTAGGGCTTCTGTGAACTTTTGCAAGACTTCCTTTGTGCACACCCTACCCCAGGTCCCCAGCACTCCATCCTGCATTGCCCAACTCGCTGAGTTGGATTGCGACTTTGGCGGACTCCCTTTTGTTGTGCTGAGATGACCACCATGCTCAGATCTTCTGAATGCCTGTTCAGGTGCTTCTGTGGGGACTGCCTGCTTCTGCATGGGCTCTCCCTGTTGCTGAGTGTCCCCTCTGTCTCCTCCTCCAAGGGGCAACCTCCTGGTCCTTCCTGGGCCCTGGCAGCACCCAAAAACTCCAACTGTGACTCTTGCAGCTAGCAAGGCTTGTTTGTGGTCTTTCTGTGTCGAAACAACTTTGCATCCTCCAGCACGGCGTGGGACATCTTCTGACCAAAGGAGAAGTTCCTGGCACCTTCCATTGTTGCAGAATCTTTGGCTTCTTCCACCCAGAGGCAGCCCTTTTGCACCTTCATCTGGGGTTTAGTGGGTTCCTGCCCCCCCTGGACACTTGCGTGACTCTTGAACTTGGTCCCCTTCCTTTGCAGGTCCTCAGTTCCAGGAATCAGTCTTCAGTGCTTTGCAATCAGTTGTTGTCTTTGCAGAATACCCTATCTCGACTTTACTGTCTTTCTGGGGTAGTAGGGTAACTTTACTCCTACTTTTCAGGATCTTGGGGTGGGGTATTTTGGACACCCTTAGTGTTTTCTTACACTCCCAGGGACCCTCTACACACTACACCAGGCCTGGGGTCCCATCGTGGTTCGCATTCCACTTTTGGAGTAAATGGTTTGTTTTGCCCCTAGGCCTATTGTCTCCTATTGCATTCTATTGTGTTCTACAGTGTTTGCACTACTTTTCTAACTATTTACTTACCTGCTTTTGGTCTGTGTGTATATGTTGTGTATTTTACTTACCTCTTTTGGCATATTGTCACTAAAATAAAGTACCTTTATTTTTAGTAACTGAGTATTGTGTTTCTTATTGATATAGTGCTATATGATATAAGTGGTATAGTAGGAGCTTTGCATGTCTCCTAGTTCAGCCTAAGCTGCTCTGCTATAGCTACCTCTATAAGCCTAAGCTGCTATAACACTACTGATCTACTAATAAGGGATAACTGGACCTGGCACAAGGTGTAAGTACCACAAGGTACCCACTATAAGCCAGGCCAGCCTCCTACAGACATCAATGGTGTTCCTTTCACTGACACATGTAAGGCCTCTGTGTGTGACACTGATAGTACCTCCTTGACTCTATTGTGGCAGGTGTCACTTGTAGATCTGTGCATTGTTGTAATGAGTCCATTATGACAAGGGTATTTCTATTTCTAATACTCTAGGATATTGTGCAATTTTGTATCAGAGTTAGCAGGATGTCGTTGGCTTCATCCCAAATGGATGTGTGCACAAACTTTTGTGTGAAATATTTGTGTGTACTTCACAATAGGATATATTTGTTGGCTACAAGTTAACTGAAGTCTGCTGTATGTGGCACAGCATTTGGGATAGAGAGATCCCCTATTTGTAGCTTAGTTGTGAGATTTGCCAGACTTCATCCATGCAATTGTAGTAGTCTGACTTTCTTGTGGGTAACATTGGGAAATCCAGATGACATGCAAGCATATGTTACAGCACATGTATGTGCCACTTAGATTCAAGTTTTTGCTGGGTCCTATTTGACCTGATGGTAGTGTTTGTCACTCAGAGTTGTGATTGAAGTACATGTTGTGAACCTATTTCTCTGACCAAGTGAAGGAGATAGGGCACAGCAGAGTGGGGAAGGATTTAGTCCTGGGGCCTTGAGTCAAGATACCACCCACACAGAGGGATGCATTTGTCTGGAGAGGAGTGCCACAGGGGAGGTGGGATCTACATCCTCATCATTGGACTCCTCCTCCAGAGTCTACTCCCTAGTGGTGGCGAACACACCGCGGACCGCCCGTACCATCCTTGTCCGCCACCCCCTGTTCTATCACTGCCCTCCCTATTGCTCTCCACCCAGTTGGCGGTGCCCGCTCACCCAAGAGAGTGGGCATCTCCTTAACCACAGGCAACTCTGCCCCTGTTAGCCCTGCTAACCCTCAGTGAGGAGGCTATTGCCCTCCTGAGAAGTATCTTTGTGGGTCAGTCCACCATTGTGTATGACATCAAGAGAATGGCAGGTCAACTGCAACAGATCAATGGATTCCTGGAAGGCACTCATGGTGCAGTGGCTGCCCTGAAGAGAACATTTCAGGCTCTGGCCTCCACACTGATGGCAGCCAGTCACCCCCACCCTCTGTCCCGCCTCCACCTCCCTCTTCCCAGTCCAGATTCCCCCTTCCCCTACATACCCAAAGCACAGAAACAGACCCTCAGGCATCCATCTCAACAGAGAAATGTAGCACACACAAACACAAGCACCACAAGACACACCACTGCCATGTACAAGAACAACATCCACCTGCAGACAAAGCAACAGTCACTACTTTCCCTGACACCCCCACAACCCTCAGCATCACACACATGACATCAAGCATACCTACAGACACCACCACAACAGTCACAGACACAGTCACCACACCCATCCTACCCTCAGATGCCACCCCAGCAGACCCACAGACATACACACCAAACACCACACCCACAGACACCACAGCTACTGATACACCTACATTCTGCATATCCAACATACCTGCAGTCACCACCCCAACAGACAGCCACCCACCCACCACGGCATCCCCCAGACATTGGTGGTAAGTCCTGCTTACCGCCATGCCGACTGCCACCAACATACCACTGCGGTGGCAGTTTACCGCTACCCATATTATGTACCCACACATAGCAATCCGTCACTATACAGCCACACACACAAGTCCGCCAGCCCAAAGGTCAGGGATAAACAGGTGTTATCCAAACCCACACCTTTACGACAACAAAACTAGGCCCACAGCATTAGGATCCACGAATCACTGCTGCGGACATTCAACCGTGGTAAACCATTGGCGGTACATACCACCAAGCTCAAAAAACACACACACTAACAAAACAACACTACATTGGATAATTCAAACAACACACACCTGACACACATACACACACCACACCCACACCACTATAAAACACACACACATTACCCACAACCCTATACGGCTGACAAACATTGACAACTGAGAGAGAGACATACCAAGAGCACCCACAGAACCAGAGCAAAAGAGAACCATTACCCATACACCACCCACGCACCTTACAGCCCACACCCCAGCACATCACCCCACACACCCTCACACACACCACACACACTACACCCATGGCACCACAACGACACCCCAGGTTCTCAGAGGAGGAGCAAAGGGTCATGGTGGAGGAAATCATCCAGGTAGAGCCACCGCTATTCAGATCACAGGTGCAGCAGACATCCATTGCTAGGAAGATAGAGCTATGGTGGAGAATCGTGGACAGGGTCAACGCCATGGGACAGTACCCCAGAACAAGGGATGACATCAGGAAGAGGTGGAATGACCTACGGGGGAAGGTGCGTTCCATGGTTGCAAGACACCAGATAGCTGTATAGAGGACTGGCGGTGGACCCCCACCTCCTCCCTCCCAACTAACAACATGGGAGGAGCAAGTCTTGGCAATACTGCATCCTGAGAGCCTCGCAGGAGTAGCAGGAGGACTGGACTCTGGTAAGTCAAATCTCTATTACTATCACCACCCCTACCTGCATTCCATCACATACCCCCACCCCTACACTCACCCCCATCTGCCCACCACCTCACATACACCCCACCATCACAACCCACCAATCTCAATGCCAAGCCCTGCATGCACCACCAATGTATGGACATCACTCATAACCCTGCATGGACACCCATCACTAAAGCATGCACATTAGAGTCAATCACCTAGCCCACAAAATCACTACTCACACACGGCAAAGCTGTCAGGGCAATCACAACCATACAGGGCAACACACCCATGCACAAGATGTCACACGCAGAAACAATAACACTGCATTTACATCCCCACAGGTCCCCCAACCAACGTCACCAGAGAGGAGGTGCCAGCAACATCTAGTCCCCCCACAGAAGAGGCCCACAGTGATAACAGCACCTCTGGTCACCTGGATCTGGATGACCAACCTGGCCTATCAGAGACAGTTGGTTACCAAGGTACAGTCCCCTACCACCACAGAGCCTCCCCCCTCAGGAAACACCACCACAGTACCCACTCAGCGGTCCCATACCTCTGTCCCCAGGACACGTCAATCAGCAGTGTGTCCACCACTACAGAGACCCCAGGCAACCCTACAAACATAGGACGATCAGGGACCTGGGGTCATTGGCAGTGAGTATATGGCTCAGGGGACAGAGGCACAGGACAACAGGGAAGCTGGGAGGACTGATGTGTGACAGGGGGAGGACAGGCCCATGGAACCAACCCTCCACGAGGCACTCACCAACATCCTGGGAGCATACCACCATTCCCAGGAGACAATGGGCCAGATACTGTACAAGTTGCAGGAGACCCAGCAGCTGCAGGAGGGACAGTACCTTGGGATCAGGGAGGACCTGAAGGACATCCAGACCACCCTGGTCACCATTTCGGGGGTCCTGGCAGACATGGCCAACACCATGAGGGAGGAAGTGACATACCACCGGGCCCCTGACACTATCCACACCGATGAACAGCCCTCCACCTCTGCTGCCGCTAGTGGACAGGAGGCCCCAGCAGAGGAACAACAGGCCACCCGCACCCCTCCCCCTGCAGAAGGAGAACCACCCAACAAATGGTCCCTGCGATAGCGGACGACACACAAAGGACCCCACCACCGCCAAGACCAACCTCCACACCGGACTGACTTCACGCCATCGCCAACTGGATGGAGGCAAGCCACCTCAAACTGAACTCGGATAAGACCGAGTTCATCATCTTCGGCTCCAACAAATCAGCATGGGACGACTCCTGGTGGCCTGCCACTCTAGGAGCCGCCCCACCACCCACGCACGCAACCTTGGCTTCATACTGGACTCATCGCTCTCTATGACCCAGCAAGTCAACGCCATCTCATCTTCATGTTTTAACACCCTCCGGATGCTTCACAAGACCTTCAAATGGATCCCAATTGAAACCAGAAGAATGGTCACCCACGCCCTCGTTAGCAGTAGACTGGACTACGGCAACGCACTCTATGCGGGAACAACAGCCAAGCTCCAGAGAAAACTTCAGCGCATTCAGAACACCTCAGCACGACTCATCCTTAACCTCCCTTGCCACGAACACATCTCAACTCACCTCAGAGACCTCCACTGGCTCCTCGTCAACATAAGGATCATCTTCAAACTCCTGATCCATGCTCACAAGGCTCTCCACGATGCTGGGACGTGGGAGTTGAGACGCTGCCTACCTCAACGAGCGTCTCAACTTCCACGTCCCAACACGCCAGCTCTGCTCCGCCAACCTCGTCCTCGCCACCGTTCCCTGCATCCACCGTACCACAGCTGGCGGCAGATCCTTCTCCCACCTCACCACCATGACCTGGAACTCCCTCTCTGTCAACCTACGTCTGACAAAGGACCTTCTGACCTTCAGGAAGCATCTCAAGACCTGGCTTTTCGAGCAGTAGCACCCCAGCACCTTGAGACCCTACTGGGTGAGTAGCGCGCTTACCAAATAACTGATTGATTGATTGCGATCCAGGCAGAAGCCAGAGAACATTGCCAAGACCCCCGCCAGGAAATAAGACTCTTCTGATTGTCACCCTTGTGTCCCACTCTGTCACCCTGTCCACCTTGAACTGCCATTGCTCCCGTTCCTATGCCCCCTTGGGCACTGAACATGTGATGCAAATAGACTGGACTCTATCCTGGACTTTCCTCCACCATCAATCCAGCCCATTGCACATCCCTCCTACTCATTAACACTTAAATAAATACCCTTTGAAAAAAGTATGTCAAATGATTTAACTCTGTATTCGTTTAACAAGGTTTAAACACTGCAATACAACTATACAGTAATGTATACATAGGAATGACCTGTAGTTGGCTGCAGTCAACACACCAGGTGCCAGAGTGGGGCACAGATAGCTGAAAATAGAGATGCCAAAGGGAACAGTACGTGGCCATAGAATTAGGAGAATCTGCCTTCCATGTACAATGTCAAATACAAAACTGTCAATGCAAAGTGAAGTTACAGTGTCTTACCTGTGTGTAACTGGAAGCACTGCTGTATAATAACTGTTCTGTGGTCCTCATCCTCTGCCTCCTCATCTTCACTGTCCACAGGGTCCACTACTGCCACACGCCCATCTCAAGCCTCATCCTCCTGCAGAAAAGGCACCTGGAGTCCCAAGGCACAGTTATGTAACATGCAGCATGCCACGATTATCTTGCAGACCTTCTTGGGTGAGTAGTACAGGGATCCAGCTGTTAGTTAGAGGCATTGGAACCTGTCCTTCAGGAGGCCGAATGTCCTCTCTGTTATTCTCCTTGTTTGCCCATGTGCCTCATTGTAACGTTCCTCTGCCCTTTTCCTGGGATTCCTCACAGGGGTCAGTAGCCATGAGAGGTTGGGGTAACCAGAGTTACCTGCAAATATCAAGGAACAACTGTTAGCCATACACTAACCCATAGGGCCCACATGATACCCATTCACCAACATCCACTAGGTGGGAACCAGGGCACACCTATTAGCCACACCCAGTACCTCTGGAGTTGAGCCATCACATATGGGATGCTGCTATTCCTCAGGATATAGGCATCATGCACAGAGCCAGGATACTTTGCACTGACATGGGAGATGTACTGGTGAAAGCTCTTTCGATTTCTGAACACCTGTTCATTTCTCCGGTGGAGGGGGGTACAAATGCAATATGTGTACCATCAATAGCCCAAATAATGTTGGGGATATGTCCCATTGCATAGAAGTCAGTTTTCACTGTTGCCAAATCCTCCACCTCCACCTGGGGGAAAACACTGCAGCTGCGCATGTGTTTAATCAGGGCAGGCAACACTCTGGTCCGCATTATTGAGAACATTGGCTGAGACATTCCTGCTGCCAAGCCCACTGTCACTAGGAAGGAGCCAGTTGCTTAGAAATGGAGCACAGATAGGACTTGCACAAAAGAGGGAGGATCCCAGTGGGCTGACGGATAGCAGATATCAGGTCAGGCTCCAATTGGGCACACAGCTCTGTGACTGTGGCCCTGTCCAGTCTATTGGTGAGGATGATGTGCCTGTCCTCCATTGTGCCAAGTCCACCAGGGGTCTGTACATGGGGGATGTCTCCATATCCTATTCATCCGCAGCAGTTGTAATCTAGGGGGCAAAACGGGGAGCAGCTGGTCAGTATTCCACATTTCCAAACGCTACACTGCATTGCATGTTGTAACTGTAACAGTATGTTGTTGGATAGGCCAAAATGGTGCCTATGTGTTCTGTGACGCAGTTAGGTGCCATGGCCTGCCCCCCCATCTGAAATGGCATCCGTCTGTCCTGTGTGGATGGACATGTGGAAATGACGTAATGCCACTGACGTTGTGCACCGTTGCGGGAGGCGGTCAAGTACTGTTGTGCAACTCCTCATTGGTTGTCATTGGGCCCTATGGTTTACAGTGGCCAATGGTGATGTACGCCAGCGGTGATGGTACGCACAGCTGCGGATGTGACTGCCATTTTCTATCTGTTCACTCACTTGCTACCTGACCTTCAACAGGAGAGGACCTACACTTCAAGTGCTGCTGTGACCTGTGTCTGGAACCTACCATGGCTCGTGTCACTGAGGAAAGGGCCCCTGCCTTCACGGCTGCGGAGTTGGAGAGACTGGTGGATAGGGTCCTACCCCAGTACTGCCTGCTGTATGGGCCTCCAGACCAACAGGTGAGTACACTGTGAGCAGGATGCAAGGGGCATGAATGCATGGAGTGCTGTGTGTGAGGGCCTCATGTAGAGTTGGTTGGTGGAAGGGTTCTGGGCAGCGTGCTGCATGTATGCTGGGAAATGTCTGTGCGTAAGGGGATCTGAGGGCTATAGTGGCCCATGAGTGTAACAGGCCAGATGGTATGACTGACACCTTTTTCTATGTTTCTTTTTCTGCAGGATATCACCCATCAGAAAAAGGGGATATGGCGTGCCATCGCCAAGGATGTGCGGACCCTGGGAGTCTATGGCAGAGGGAGCACCCACTGTCAGAAACGGTGGGAGGACCTGAGTTGCTGGGCAAGGAAGACGGCGGAGGCCCAGCTGGGGATGGCCTCCCAACGAGGAAGGGATGCCCATCGAACCCTGACCCCCCTGATGGCCTGCATACTGGCAATGGCCTATCCAGAGCTAGATGGGCACTTGAGGGCATCACAGCAGCCACAAGGGGGTGAGTACAGTTTCCCAATATACTACTTGCGCGTGGTGGGGTGGTCTCCGGGTGGGGGATGTGGGCCTGTGGGTGCCCCTAGGCCAGGCCGGACATTGCACGGTAGGTCCCATTTTGAGCAGGGGCTGATGGACACCACCTCCTACCAAGCTAGTAGGCATCCACTACTGGGCAGGGATCTGTGAGTGTCAGGCATGCTGCTATTGGCAATAGGTATTTCTGTCCATGGGCTTGGGACTAGTACTGTGACTGGTAGTGCTTTGCCTAGTGCATAGGGCTGTTCACTGTGTGTGTGTATCGTGTACGCCAACGGTGGTGTTGTTGATGCCATTGACCAAGTGTACCCTTTGTCTCTCCCCCCTTTTTGTTTTGTCACCCTGTCCTTATGTGCATTACCATCATCTGGCAGAGGAGCAGAGGCACCGGCGACGGAGGGAGCTGCATCCCACAGGGCCCAGGAGGCCGAATCCACCAATGGTGAGGACACCAGTGGGACGGAGGGCAAGGGGAGCACCACAGCGGAGACAGTTCTGACAGTGATACCTCCTCCGATGGAAGTTCCCTGCTGCTGGCGGATACATCCGTGCCCACCCTAACTACAGGTACAGCCGCCACCCCCGTTCCTGCACCGCCCTCCCACCAGCCCCTCAGCGAGTTTCCCATGCCCTGTCATCCAGGAGGGTGGGCATCTCCTTCGCCCCAGGCACCTCAGGCCCTGCCCCAGTTAGCCCTGCTGCCCTGAGTGAGGAGGCTATTGACCTCCTGTGATCCATCTTTGTTGGGCAGTCAACCATAATGAATGCCATCCAGGGGCCGGCAGCCCATTTGCAACAAACAAATGCATTCCTGGAGGGCATTCACTCTGGCATGGCAGACCAACGGAGATCAATCCAGGCTGTGGCCTCCTCCCTGATGGCAGCCATTGTCCCTGTCTCTTGCCTTCCCCCTCCAACTTCCTCTACCCAGTCCCATTCCCCTGAACTCCAACCTATCCAAAGCACACATTCAGACAAGCATGCACCCAAGAAAACACATAGGAGTGGCTCAGGCAAACACAAGCACCACACATCATCCCACAGGCACTCACACAAACACCATCCAGATGCAGACATACCAACATCCACTGCCTCCACTGTGTCCCCCTCCTCCTCCTCGTGCATGACCCAGCCAGGAGCGTCTCCACTCACACCTGCATGCACTACATCCTCATCCAATACCCCCATCACCATCTCGCCTATCACTACACACCCCTCACTGGCAGTAAGCCCCCCATCCGTGCACACGTCCTCTGTGTCCTCTCCCGCTGTGTCTGTGCCCCCTCCTCCCAAAGTACACAAACGTAAGCACTCAGACACCCAACAGCCATCCACCTCACAACAATATCCAGCCCATGCACCTGTACCCAAACACAGCAGACAGACACCTCCTACAACCACTCCCTCTTCCTCCACTCCCAAACCATCACCTTCTTCCCACCCCAGTGTCCCTAAGAAGCTTTTCCTCTCTGTGGATGACCTCTTCCCTACCCCTCCCCCCATCCTTCACGTCGGGCCAGGGTGATCAGAACCCAGACGAGCACCTTAGCCACCCAGTCCACGGCCACAGTAGTGTTGGCAGCTACTGCAGGTGGGAGCGGCTCCAGGGAACCAGCCATCAGCACTGGCAGTGTGCCTGCACCAGCTGCCAAAGGGAAGGACAAGGAGGCACCACCAGCTGCCAAGGGGAAGGGCAAGGAGGTACTTCCAGCTGCCAAGGGGACGGGCAAGGGGCCTGCATCTGCAGGCAGGAAGGACAGGAGGCCTGGTGCTGGGACTACTTCTGAGCCCCCACCACCAACCATGGCGGTTCAGCCGTCCGAGGCTGCAGGGGAAGGGCTGGAGCCTCCCCCCACCACTGGCATCCCCACCACCAGCACCGCCGCCAACACCACTGCCAGCAGCTGCAGCCCCAGTGGGCAGCTGTCCGAGGCTGCAGGGGAAGGGCTGGAGCCTCCCCCCACCACCTGTCTGAGGCTGCAGGGGAAGGGCTGGACCATCCCCCACCACTGCCTGCACCACCACCAGCACCACTGCCAGCAGCATCAGCCCCAGTGGGCAGCTGTCCAAGGCTGCAGGGTAAGGGCTGGAGCCTCCCCCCACCACTGGCATTCCCTACAGCAGCACCACCAACGGCACCGCCATCAGCACCACTGCCAGCAGCAGCAGCCCCAGTGGGCAGCCGTCTGAGGCTGCAGGGGAAGGGCTGGAGCCTCCCCCCACCACTGCCATCCCCAGTACCGCCACTGCCACTACTGAGCAGCCGTCACCACCGGCGGGCAGTGTGTAGTCCTGCCTCCATGGGCAGTCGTGCATCCTGGACCCTGCAAATCCTGTAGGTCCGACACCCAGGTGAGAGACTCTGACCTTGAACTCCCCAAGTGCTGCATCACAGGGCACAAGGCCCCTTCCAGACCCAATGGAGAAGCCATCCACTCACCCCTCCTTGCCAGCATGACGCACACTGGGCACAAGGTCCCCTACAAAACCAATGGAGAAGCCATCCACTCACCCCCTCCTTGCCAGGATGAAGCACACTGGGCACAAGGCACCGTCTGGAACAAGTGGAGAATCCATCAACTCACCCCCTCCTTGCCAGGATGAAGCACACTGGGTACAAGGCCCCCTACAGAACCAGTGGAGAAGTCATCCACTTACCCCCTCCTTGCCAGCATGAAGCACACTGGGCACAAGGCCCCCTC
This sequence comes from Pleurodeles waltl, assembly GCF_031143425.1. NCBI lineage: Eukaryota > Metazoa > Chordata > Amphibia > Caudata > Salamandridae > Pleurodeles > Pleurodeles waltl. The sequence continues at coordinate 1,223,057,795 of NC_090447.1, forward strand.
CGGAACCAGTGGAGAAGCCATCCACTCACCCCCTCCTTGCCAGGATGAAGCACACTGGGCACAAGCCCCCCTCCAGTACCAGTGGAAGAAGCCATCCACTCACCCCGTCCTTGCCAGGATGAAACACACTGGGCACAAGGCCCCCTCCAGAACCAGTGGAGAAGCCATGCACTCATCCCCTCCTTGTCAGGATGAAGCACAATGGGCTCAAGGCCCCCTCCAGAACCAGTGGAGAAGCCATCCATTCACCCCCTCCTTGCCAGGATGAAGCACACTGGGCACAAGGCCCCCTCCAGAACCAGTGTGCAAACCACCCACTTGAGAGACTGTGGCTTTGCACTCACCAGGACCAAACAGTGGGCAAACCACCCACTTGAGAGACTGTGGCCTTGCACTCCCCAGGACCAAGCAGTGGGCAAACCACCCACTTGAGAGACTGTGGCCTTGCACTCCCCAGGACCAAGCAGTGGGCAAACCGCCCACTTGAGAGACTATGGCTTTGCACTCCCCAGGACATTGCACAGGGCATGTAGCCCCATCCAGGACCAGTGGTGTTGTACCATCTTCTGGCTGAGGTGCCCCCCCGTTCCCCGTCTCCCTGAGGTACCTGTGTATTTTTTACCTGATGCCACTGCAGTGTTCTATCCGTGTTGTTGCAGGAGTCAAGTGGGGCCTTGGCCTATGTGATGTGGCCCTGTGGCCCACGGACACTGAGGACTGGGCAGTGTCCCTCCATTTGTATATATGTATATACTGTTTTGATTTTGAAGCACGATTTTCTAGTATTTTATCCTATTACACTCACTTTAATCAATTCCTTTTGTCTTTGCATTATTCCTGGAGGGGTATGGGGTGTATATGTAATGTTGCTGCATCTGTTTGTGTCTGTGGTGTTGGGTGTGGGTGTGGGGGTGTTGCGTGTTGCATGTGTGTGTCACTATCTTTTTCCTTCCCCCTCCCCCTCGCCTGTGTGCTAGGCGGCAGCACTCACCGCGGTCGCCTTCACCGGCGTTGCTGTTCGTAGTGCATGAGGAGGTATACAAGCTTGGGGAAGATTTGCAACTCGTGCTCCATGGTGTCGTGGTTCTTCCTTGAGTCTCCAGAGGTGTGTCCTTTGCCTTCTGTGTACTGTTTCCACCGTGCTTTTGATGTAGTTGGTTCCGCCCCGGAAAAGGTGGCGGATAGGCCTGTTGTAATAGTGTGGGCGGTACATTGTCGTCCGCCTGGCTGTTGGCATTTACCGCCATGGTGCTTGTTGCTACCGCTGTGGCAGTCAGTGTGTTAAAGTGGCTGTCTGTGTGGGCGGTTTCCGTCGTGGTCATAATTTAATTTTCTTTTACCGCCAGCCTGTTGGCGGTATTACCGCTGCTTTATCACCAACCGCCGGGGTTGTAATGAGGGCCATAAACACCTTCACTAACCTACCCACCCACCCAATAGACACCCACCACACACAAGCATACTCCCATAAACACACACCCAAGACATCCACAACTACACGTCAGACAACCACTCCCTCAACCTCCAAATCCTGACCCCTTCTGATGACCGCCCCCTTTTGTCAAAAAAACTTTTCCTTTGAGATCTTTACTTTACCGCTGTCCTCCCCTATTCCACACCCAAAAGGCCCTCAACCATCTCCAAGGCCATCCCTTCCACCTCCAAGGCCCTCCTTCCCTCTGCAAACACCCATACACCTCCCTCCCATGAAAAAGCCCACCCTTGCCTGCCCCCTTGATGCCCCTTACTGTGGAGGTTACATGGCAGTTAAGAGTCAATTTTGGGCACAACACTGTGCCATGATTTGGACATTTATTGGACTGGCCAATGGCCATTGGACATTATTATTGCTCATATTGTTGTTGGCATTAAACCCAAAAAGTTGATTTTGTCAGTATACCTTTGACCTACAATTCCTTTCCTAGCTTAATGTTGTTCCTGAGTGAGTTGGGTTATTTGTGCCTGCTTGCTGCTCCATGTGTTGTTGTCTGCAGTCTGTGAGTTTGTGTGCAGTGTTGTTGTCCCCCAAGGGAAGGGTATATGTTGTGTGTTAGGTACGTGTGTGTGTCTGTGTGTATATGCAATGTTGGTTTCATGGCATTGTGTACAGTTTGGTTTGGTAAGAATTTCTATATGTGTTGTCCAATGTGGGCATGCATGGTGTTATACTTGTCCCCCTAATATGGCTGTTATATATATGTGATGTGTGTTTTCTGGAGTTTTGTTAGTGCAGACAAGGAGTGTGTTTAGTTGTGCTAGGTTGCTTTGCATTTGGGTGTGCATGTGTCCATTTAGGTGTGTGTCCCATACAGCTAATTTGTGTAGAGGTATGTCCCATGGTGTAGAAGTTGTATGTGCTTTGCTGACTTGCCCATCCCCATTGTGTAGCTGTGCATGACTGTTGGCTTTGGTATTGTTTGTCCCTGAGATCCATGTAGGGCGATTTCCTATGTGCATGTTGTTTGAGGGGTCTGTTCAACGTGACATGTGTCCCAGTACAGTCTCCTTCCAAAAATTCTCCTGTTGCTCCCATCCCAACTGTGCAAGTATTGTTGGTACGGTACTTTTTGTCTAGTTATCTCTCTGTCTATTGTGTATGTCATTGTGCTTCCATTGTGGTGTGATATATGTGATATGTGTGTCCATTGCAGTGTTGTTTCATAGTTGTGTTGTATGTACTCTATGCCACATCAATAGATATGTGTGTTGTATGTGTTGACAGTCCCTGTCCAGTGTAGAATATGAGTGTGGGAGTTGTATTTGTATATGTGCTGTAGGTGTGTTGTTGTTGCTATGGATGGCGATGTTTTGTAGCCTTCAGTGTCCCTGTGACTGAGCTGTGTGGCTGTGTGTATATGTGTATGTTTGCAGTGCAGTGTGAGTGCACTGGTGTATGCGTGTTGTGAGAGTGTAGGTGTCTGTGTTGTTGTATGTCAGGGACTGTGTGTGGTTTAAGACGTTTACATTTTGTCTGTGGTGTATCCCCCATGATGTGTTAGCCAGTGCGACAAGCAGTTTTTTAGGCATGATGTTGGCGAAGGGCTCCACGGTGGCTCTGGATGTGTAAAGCTTTCTGCAGATGAGTATCTCCCTTTATACTGTCTGTTTCTGCCAGCTTCTCCCTGATGGTTGGACCACCACGGTCACATTGGCAGTGTGCAACCTCGTAATGAGTCTGGTGGAAACACAGGCTCCTCCGGTCTGTTTGTGCTTCCAGGTGACCATGGCAGTCTTTGCAGCCTGGCGAACCGCTGCTGGTCTTCTGTTTCTACGACTGCCAAACTCATAATACAGTGGTCCGCTCCACTAGACCATTGGTGGTTGGACCACCATCGCCAACATGTCAGTCATGGGACTGCCAAACTCGTAATCAGAACCTATACTCTGCTAATGGTTGGTGCAGACTACTTTGATGTCTGATGTCAGAAATAGGGTTATTAATTTGGGAGTGAGGACATCCCTGCCAACTTAATTAATTAGCTCTGGTGTGTTCAAAATACAACTCTGTGAGAGTCTCTGTTCAATTCATGATAGCTATGGCGCAAGCAGCAGGAAATCCCCAGAGATATGAGTGCTAGGTGCAAGCAGTACTATTAATTGGTAGGCAACACAACACAATAAAATTGTCAAACCAATTTAGAAAAATAGAGAAAAATGTAATGAGCAAAAAGGTATATGAATTGTAATGTTTAAGGCAGAGAGCACCTTGAAAATGTCAAACACATTGGAAAATGGATAGTTTTTGTGCACTGGGACCTAGGTGCAATGTCAGGCAACCCTGAATGGAACATAGGTTGGATGGACCAACAGGGTGTCCCATTCAAATGTTTAATCTTCAGATGACATCTCAAACTGCTAGGAAAAAGTCTTTTTGACAGTCCTGCAGTCCCTTAGCTCCCCAGGGCAGGCTTTTGAGTACCTGGTCTCTCTCCAGCCAAGTCTCCTACAGGGTCTAGTCCTTTTTGGTCAGCTGGACCCTCTTGGAGTCCAGAATCCTTCTGCTTTTTGTGTACCAGAATCTGCTAAATGGGAGACCAACCGCTTGACCCTTGAAGAGAAGTTCCACACCCTGGGTGCCTGCAGAATTATAGTATCCTTGTATCCTTGAGTCATTGCGTGAGTCCTCTTCTTCTACAAGAGTCAGAAGTTAGATTTATTCTTCCAGCAAGAATTTCTTCTTTAGATGGAATATTCCCAGGTCCAAGAAGGTTCTCAAAAGTATCTCCCTTGTTCAGGGGGTTTTAAGTGGGGGTGGAAAGTTCTAGTAGGTAGGCGCCTCTACTCAATACTAAAGTGACACATCATTAATCCACTCCTGCCCAAACCCTTCACAGTACTTCCAAAATGGTGCTTTCATATGACCTGTAGAAAGACCTTTTTGAAGAGCCTAAGCACTGTCCCTACCTGCCACAACTGCCCTGTATGATCCCTCCAAATCTGCAAAGGGCAGATCATCCAGAGACTGGCTACGTTGTTCTGGCTACCTTCCTTCAGTAACAGTGGGGTTGAGCCTTCCCAGGCTGGGTGCACTGTGGAAAGTAATTAGTTCCTTCTCCACCCTTTCTTCTCCCAGGAGCAGGCCTAATTACTAGCAGATGGCTCAACTGTGTGGGAAAGCCTTTGATCCTCCAGCTATCCAGCAGAGTTCTTAACTTGTCCCAGCCAGGTGGTTCAAATGCCGGCATCTAATTAGTTGCTGCATCAGAGAAAAATGATAAATCTTTAAGTGTCACAAGTAGTGCAGACATGAATTAATGTCAGATTTGCATCCAGAATCATGACCTTCCATAGGATTAATGTGGCAACTTATTCTGTAGGCCTAACTTTGGTGAAACTGAAATTTGGTGCAGGATTCACCCACACTGTACAATACAGTGAAGCAAGCTACGTACTTCAGTGAAGCCCTGTGGATGTACATATTCACACTGTTAATGCTTACACATAATATACGGCCTCTCGGGATTACTACCAATGCATGAAAGGGCTCATCTGTGTCAGGCTAGCTCTGTGCAGATACTGGGCAGAGATAGATGGTGGTCTGACACGCTCAACCCACACACAAGTGCACATTTCCTTATGTGCAACCTGCCCTGAAGCTCTTCCCTTAGCTGCACAGAAGCAGACCTAATCCTAAAACCAGACACTGGCAATTAATACTCCCACTTCCTTAAAACAGCGCAGAAAGTGAATGAGACTATGGTAGTGAGACTCATGTCAGAAATCCATAAAAAGCTAAAAATGCATTGGGGTTAAATGGACCAGACTCCAGTTGTCACACCTGGCATTAAAGAACTGGACCTCAACATATGATTTTAAGATTATGTGGAGAAGTGAGACGGAGGAAGAGGCTGTGTGGTGTACACAACTTCATTAAAAACATGCATATGGTGAGGGTTAATAAAAAACTTTAAATTGTCTACAAACAGTTAAACCATGGAGTGAAGTTTACAATACCCCCAGAGAAAAGAAGATGTAAAGTGCTGATTGAAGAGAAGGACATTGCATAGACACAAAGCATGATCATGATGAGAGAAAAGTTTAAGGAAGAGGTATAAAAAATGTGGTGAAAATCACTTCATGTTTTCTTTTTTTATCATTCTTTATTCTTTCTTTTCTTCTTTCTTTGTTTATGTCTTTCCTTCTTTCTCTAAGGCTGACTTCACTATGAGTTATCTCCTGCTACCCTTTCATAAGGTGCACACCCACATACAACGTAGTTCCTTCAGTGCCAGGGAGTACCATGGTAATATGTGTTTCTGAGACCAAAAAAACATTCCTGCCTTTAGTCAATGTTTTTTTTAGATTGACAAAGGCCCAGCAGCTACTTGAACAATAACGTTTTGCAAAAACCAAGACAAATTACCAAAAGATTGATGGCCAACGCCGGAACCTTGGCTTTGGCAATGCTTGTTATCATTTGTTTTTACACTGTATGGGAATATGTTCTCTCTGTGAAAGTTTATTTGATAACACTTATTATTGTGAAACGTATTTGAATTTCAAACTAATTTGAGTGGGTTGTCGAAATGAATCAACTTTAAATTGAATTAGAGCTTGACTGGACGATTTACTAGGCGCATTTTAAATAGCATAAGGATTTCAAATTGCTCATTTTTTCTTAGATCGTATGTGATAAGAAGAGTGTGCAGGTGGAGGCAAACAGAAGCGCGGAGACAAAATAGCTTCCAACCGTCAAATACGGAGACATGCAAAGCGGAACTTGTTCTGGTTAAAATACCACATATGTCTTAGCCAGCAAAATTTTACAGCAGTGGTTATGCTTTCTGACGCTACCAAAAAGCAATGCTTTGAACTTCTATTGCTGGGAGAAGCCTTTTCCAAGAAGCTGTCAATAAATAAATAAATTGCTTTATAGAATAGGGGTGAACGTATTTCAACGGTTTGAGGCCAGTTTTCTTCAGGTTATGTGACCGACTCCAAAAGAAATGTTGATAAATACCGCCATGGAACGCAAATTAAATAAATCATTCGAAATATTGTTTGCAGATTCTCGATGTGTGGGAATAGGGTTGTAAGAAGAGCACATGCTTGGACACAGTTTCTCTAATGGGCGATTTCCAACGTCAAACACACGGCCTTTGCAAAACATTGCATGTGTGCAAGAGTATCCACCAGACTGGGCATTTGGACATTCTGAGGTTTCCCGACCTGGCTGCAAAATACAGCGCTGTTTGTAGTTTGGTTGTGGCTGGCATGCCCCAGAATCAACGGGCTTTACAAATATATTTGAAAAAATGATGCCGTAATGTACACAGTTTGCAACATTCTTGTTATACTCCTTCCCGTCTTCCAACGCGGGGCTGATTTAAATATTTATGCCATGGCTCCATTTGGTTCCCATTCTGACCCTCTTTGCCGCCAAAGTAGATTTTTTCCAAGGTGATTTCATTTGCTGATTTTCGTCACCCGGAGTTAATCTGCTCTTGGGGGGGCAGAACAGAATTAATGAGTTTTCTATTGTAAAAGGGAAAGAAGATTAGAGAAAAAAACAGGAGGACCTAATTTCAGAGAACATTGTAATTATGCAAGGGCAGGAAGGCCTTTTGTCAGACTAGTCCTGGCTGTCAGGAGGTGTCAGAAGCCATAAGAAACACTATTATATCGTCCCGTCAGACCTATGGCGCATAAGGGAAACAAAGATGCTCTGTGCAGCTTTAGGAGTTTCTCAAGATACTGTAAAACGAGAAAAGATTTTAAAATAAAAAGTGAAGAATGTGAGATAGACACCAGAAAGTGCTGAATGATATGGCATTTTGGGCCTGATTACAACTTTGGAGGAGGTGTTAATCCGTCCCAAAAGTGACGGTAAAGTGACGGATATACCACCAGCCGTATTACAAGTTCCATAGGATATAATGGACTTGTAATACGGCTGGTGGTATATCCGTCACTTTACCGTCACTTTTGGGACGGATTAACACCTCCTCCAAAGTTGTAATCAGGCCCTATGGGGGTCTTTACGAAGCGGTAACCGCCGTGCGGCCGCCAATGCGGCCGCACTCCCACGGACCCCATTACGACATCCCCGCTGGGCCGGCGGGCGCAAACCAAGTTTACGCCCAGCGGGGATGAGGCCGCAACATAGGAGCCGGCTCCTAATGGAGCCGGCGGTGTTGCAGCCGTGCGACGGGTGCAGTAGCACCCATCGCGCTTTTCACTGTCTGCTATGCAGACAGTGAAAAGCTGGCCGGGGCCCTCTTAGGGGGCCCCTGCACTGCCCCCAGGGGCCCCAGGACACCCCTTACCGCCAGCCTTTTCCTGGCAGTGCAAACCGCCAGAAACAGGCTGGAGGTAGAGGGGTCATAATCCCCAGGGCAGCGCTGCTTGCAGCGCTGCTCTGGCGGATTATCACCGCCGGGGCTAAAATGGCGGGAAACCACCGGCCCCGGCAGTGCGACCGCGGCGCTACCGCCACGGTCGTAATACTGGTCTCCGTACCGCCAGCCTGTTGGCGGTACGGACGCCGCATTACCCCTGGCGGTCTCTGACCACCAGGGTCGTAATGACCACCTATGTCTTTAAGAAGACGAGGAAAATAACACGTCTGATCCACCCACATTACAAGTAGAAGATTCTATGAATGTCGGTGGATGAGTAATAATTATATTGACTATGCAAGTTATCCTGCATACGCCCGAAGCTGACTATTTTTTGGTGGCTACGAATAGGTGCTAAGCACTGACAAAGTGGCAGTAATTTTGCCAACCTCCGAAGAATTAACGTGTCAGTTATCCATCCAATGATTCAGAAATATGCATTTCAGGTTACATGCATATCTCTGAAATGGGTGCATAACTAACTGAGCCAGTTAACCACGATTATGACCTGGAGATCACACATAACTTTCTGAACAAACAAATGGACTCATTTCGCCAGCACACTAGTATGAGAATCTGTTATGTTCGATTGATTGTGCTCTACCACTAAATATGATTGTTTTGGTTCATTTCAGTCACCAGAGCATATTACACAGCTCAAAGGAGTAAATGCCAGTATTACAACTAGTATTATAGCCTGAATTTTGTTTTCCACACACTGATCTTTGCAGCACATCTTACAGTATTTTACCAGGAGACACATTGGTCATAATATGTAGCTGGCAAGGTAGATGAGTGGGTTCATGTTCTTTAAAATGCTTATTATGGTAACCTGAAGACATCCTCAGAGTGACAGTCCTGAATCTGAGCGTGAAAAGTCTATTGTTAACATTATTACTAACATAAACTTAAAGATTATGGAAACAAAGACAATGACCAACACACATATATGAGTGTGGGTGGACGTGGGCTTGTGTTTGATCATATGTAGGAGCATCTGTATGCATGCATAATGCACAAAGTTTGTCACTTTTCTAAAAGAGAGAGCTTCAAGTATGAATTGTGCTGAAATCCAAGTTGCTAACATTGATATGCACCTTAAATCACAGGCCCTGTTTGATATAATGAACATCTACAGATTTGTATAGCTGCAGATGGCACCAGCAAATGAAGGACATTCTTCAGGCAAACAGAATGTCCACAGCTGTAAATGGGTAATACTTTGGAAGTGCCTTGAGAGGTGGCTTGGCAAATGTAGTGAACACCCAAAAAGGCATGACTACAAGTTTTCGTAAACAGGTGGAAGGCCATTTCAGTTCACATTGTATTAGTAGACTGATAATCACAAAATGTGTGACTGCCCATCAAATCCCATGTTTTAAGAGTATGTCGTGGAAGTTTTTGTTGGCACTAAAAATAGTTTATAAGTGAAGAAAAATAGAAGTAAATATTATAAGATTGCACTTTTTTCCTAATTTGGTTTCTGAAGAGTGGACAATCTGCAGTCATAAAATCATAGCGGATGCCTGAGAAACTATGAAGATTGTAGTTTCCCTGGGTTGCACTTACGCATGTACACCTGTCACTTCTGTGAACAGGCACATTCTATAAATCTACACAACTAAATTACATACAGCTATACCTGAATGAAATTATGGTAGTAAGTGATTAAGAAGAATGGAGCTCCTCCACCACCCCTAACCCATACTCCATCCACACTAAACAAACGCAAACAAAATAAAAAACATGCCACTCATAGCAACCTCGCATTCCCTTGTCTATTACATAATAAAACTACCCTACAAAAAACAGTACACTCCTCATGGCTCCCTCAGCCACCAAGTCCACCACCCACACACACAGACCCAACAAAATGCCTCCTTAACCTGCTAGAAGAGGAACACTATATTGAAAAGCAAGACTATTGTGAGCCTCAAACAGTTATCACAACTAGCAACACTCCTGCTCCAAGCTCACATTATATTACTTACCCTTCTCCTAAACAAAACAACACTACCACTAACACACCTTTTCTAAACTGCCAGCTCATAAATGCTCGACCACTCTAAAAAAACAAGCACCACATCTACGACCTGCTCACAGACACACAACCTGACTTATTATTCATGACTGAATCCTGGTTGGGAGATGACATGGCCCCAGTGTTGCACGAAGCCGTTCCTCCGAGCTATCAAACATCACACAAAACCGTATAGGGAAGAGAGGAGGTGGACTAGCTATTATATTCAAACAGGCATTGAACCTCAGTAAAACAGACATCTCCATACAAGGTTGTGAAGCCCTCCTTGCCAGATGCCACCCTACTCCAACTTCCTCCTGTAACTTTCTCCTCCTTTACAGACCTCCATCTAACAACTCCATATTCCCAGATGCTTTTCTAGATACAGTCTCAAACCTTATTACACTATACTCCAACCTATGCATTCTTGGGGATCTAAACATTTGGTTTGACAAACCCAATATGCCCCATCCAAAAGCTATCACCACTGGCCTAGTCGCATTGAACCTACATCAGATTGTACAAAATCCCACACACATCGCTGGTCACATCCTAGATGTCATTTTTGCTAAGCCTGAACTAGTTACTATTCGTAGCATCACGCCAATCACTTGGTCAGACCACCATTTGATAACTTTCCGACATACAACTCCACAAATCAACGCACCCCACAACTACTTACATACATACACCTATCGACCATGGAGCAAACTCAATTTGGATGACTTAGAAACACAACTAACAGCCAACACAGATCTAGGTACAATTAATTCTGTGCCAAACCTTTATGAGTGGCTACAGGAAGCTTTTGATATCCTAATACCACTCAGAAAAACTAAACACAACAAAAGAAAACCAACACCTTGGAGAAACACAGAACTTAAAAAGATAAAGCAACAAATCAGAAAGTTGCAGCGGACCTGGCTCAAAACAAACAACGGTCAAGACAAACTGCAGCTACACAAACTTAACAGGATATACAAATCATCAATCAAAAAAGCTAAAAAAAGGTACTACTCAGACAGAATTCAAAATGCTCAATCTACAACCAAGGAATTTTATAAAATTCTCAATGAATTTTAAAAACCTACATGCATGGAAGGAAGTCATTCCACTACTCAAGATTTCGCAAACAAATTGGCAACTCACTACACAACCAAGGCAGACACATTGGACTCCTATTTAAAACAGAAGAAAACCATCAGCACCAACCCCTTTCCTAAAATACCCTCTAGGAATAAACCAACCCAAACTCTACAGTCCTTCAAACAAATATCCCAGGATGAATTTATGGATTTGGTCAAAGCAAGCAGATCTTCTGGTTGCCCTTCTGACCCTTGCCCACCACAAATCTTCAAGAACATTCTTCTATCTACTTCTGCTGCCACACCTGTAAGAAGAATCATCAACAACTCTTTAACTTCAGGAACTTTTCCTGTAGACCTGAAAAAGGCATACATACGACCTTTATTAAAGAAAACAAACCTAGACCCACAAGACCCCAACAACTACAGACCAATCACAAATGGACCTTTCCTGGGCAAATTGATAGAAAGAGCAGCTTTCGCCCAGATGTCACAATTCATTGAAGACAATTCTACACTTTCAGACTTCCAAACTGGATTCCACCCAGGAAGAAGCACTGAATCGGCACTCATAGCAATCTGGGATGATCTTAAAAACACAGTCGACCGAAATGGAGTTGCAGCACTACTTCTCTTTGGACCTCTCGGCTGCCTTTGATACGGTTGACCATGACACCCTAATTCAAGGACCCCACGAAGCAGGCATACAAGGGATTGCTCTCGACTGGATTACTTCCTATCTTCAAAAAAGATCGAATATCTACCACTCGTCCCCCTTCTCATCCGGACCCTACCTCACAAAAGCAGGGGTCCCCCAAGGGTCAATCATCTCACCTTTGCTTTTCAACATCTACATGATATCTTTACCAGAACTGATCAATGATTTCCATCTCACATGCTAAAACTATGCAGATGACACATAAATACTACTTAAATTAGAATGCCCCAAAAACATTGAAAACTCAGAAATCTTCAGCTTCCTCAGAGCCATTGATCAGTGGATGACCTGCAGCCATCTCAAACTAAATACGTTCAAAACAGAAATACTCATATGTGGTGACTGGAAAAGTTATGACCCTCTGTGCGTCTGGCCTGACGATCTCGGACCTCCTCCTCAATTATCCAAGGAAGTTAAAAACCTAGGAATCACCATGGATTCCAAGTTAACTATGAATGCCCAAGTGGACAAATTAGCACGAACAAGCTTCATCACCTTGAAGACTTTACGACACATCTTCCCCCACCTACGATTTCCACACAAGGTGCAAGCTACTATTTCGCTTGTACTATCCAAACTGGATTATGCCAATGGCCTCTACCATGGATCATCTCTATCTGTTATGAAAAAACTACAACGTATCCAGAATTCCACAGCCAGGCTACTATTACATGTAAAGCCGCAAGCCCACATCTCCCCTGCCTTGAGAGCACTACACTGGTTACCCGTTGCCAGAAGATGCACTTTCAAGCTGCTTTGTATCACCCACAAAGCTATACATGGAACAGGACCGCTTTTTATCATAAACAAAATAACCAAATACATCCAACAAAGAAACCTCCGCTCAAGATTGGCACCCCGCCTTAGAACACCACCATACAAGAAAAAGACTATAGGTGGTACATCCTTCTCCGTTCAAGCAGCCAAACTATGGAATTCATTACCCCCAACTATAAGAGCCACAGATAACTTTCTTGTCTTCAGAAAACTACTCAAGAGATAGCTCTTTCCTTCATAACCACCACATTCAAACAACTATGAATTGCATATGCTTATGTTGATTAATATTTTTTTCAGATTATGGCCCTCATTCCAACCCTGGCGGTCCACGGAAGCACCGCCAACAGGCTGGCGGTGCTTCCAGGGCCATTCTGACCGCGGCGGTAAAAGCCGCGGTCAGAAAAGGGGATCTCGCGGTTTCCCGCCGGTTTTCCCCTGGCCCAGGGAATCCTCCATGGCGGCGCTGCTTGCAGTGCCGCCATGGGGATTCCGACCCCCTTCCCGCCAGCCTGTTTCTGGCGGTTTACACCGCCAGAAACAGGATGGCGGGAACGGGTGTCGTGGGGCCCCTGGGGGCCCCATAAAGATTTTCACTGTCTGCTTTGCAGACAGTGAAAATCACGACGGGTGCAACTGCAACTCGTCGCACCCCTGCAACTCCGCTGGCTCCATTCGGAGCCGGCTTCCTTGTTGCAGGGTCTTTCCCGCTGGGCCGGCGGGCGCCCTTTTGGCGGTCGCCCGCCGGCCCAGCGGGAAAGTCGTAATGACCCCGCGGTCTTTTGACCGCGGAGCGGTCTTCCGACGGGGTTACTTTGGTGGGCGGCGGATGACCCCCTATGTGTATATTTCTAGTTATGTATAGTTTCTATAGAAAATATGTATCGCTACTATGTCATAACAATAAAATACACACACACTCTTTAAACCTGTTTGTCTAAGTATATTTTACCCATGGTTCTAATTATGTATTGTATGTGCATATGTGTGTGTATTCATGTGTGTGTGTATGTATATATATATATATATATATATATAAATGTATGTATGTGTATATGGTGTTTCTGTGCTTCGGATGTTCGTGGGTCATTGCATGGCTCCTGGGTGGGTTGTTGTACTAGATATCTATGAATTCCTGCTCTCATCTTTTCACACTTATCTACCCATCATCATATGTCATGTCTCTATCAAACTATCCTCCATTCTCACTCTGACTCATCCCAAATCCTTTCTTCTACTTTCATCTCCTAAATAACTCTGCCTAAGCTCTTCCCTCCGCTTCCACATCTAACTCACCAAACCACACTCTACTAGCGTGACCTCCCACACAACACTACTAAATTCTCCCTCAATTATCTCACCCTGCTAATATGCTCTCCCTAACCCTTCCACATACTCTTCCCTCCTCCATCCCCCTTTACTCATCCCAAACCTTTGGGTTGAGTAAATTAAGGAAATACTCCCAATTAACACTTCTGGATTTCTTTCCTCCTCCACCCCTCCATTACTCCAGTCAATCTAACTAACAAACTCTCATATCCGCGGCTCAAATGAACTCATAATAATACTAAAACTGTACTCATTATTTCCCGATACTAATCCATCACTAATTCTTGTTGGGTTCCAGAGTACCGTGCTACTCACCGAAAAGCGATTCGACGCCTCGTCAGGGGTAGTAAGCGCTATATAAATACGATTACAATACAATACAATACATTGGCTCCCATTATGACTGTCTCAGTCCTGGATGCCATAACTATTGAATCTGATAAAATTCCATACACTGGGGATCATAAATTATTTAACAGCTCTGACAATTACCACTTGTTATGGGTTTCCCACACTAAGGGCCTCATTTACGAGGCCCTAGTTGCACACTGCACCACCAGAGCATCATTTTATTTATGCTTCTGTGGCGCAGTACACCAGCCCATAATTAAAAGGCCATGCAAAGCCATCTTGCATGACTTTTCCTGACTTTTCATGACTTTGTAAATATGAACCCCCTTTCACGCATAACACTGCTTGAAAGGGACGCTCCATGGGTGTTGCTTACGGTGTTCCCACGCAACACCCATGGAACCCAAAGGAATCTGACACATTTACAGATTTACAAGTCTGGGAATGGCTCAGACTCCTACACCAACTCAGCGGTGGCATAAGAGTGACACAATGGGGAGAAATATCTTTATTTTTCCCTGTTTTTCCTATTTCTATGTGTGCTACATTCTGCAGCACACATAGAAAAAGGAACACACCTCTTCTGAGTGTTTTAGTGCAGGAAGGTGTTCCTTCCGGCACAAAAACAATCATCCCCCAACTCCGGCATCCTTGCATCACGATGCAAGGGTGCCTTGGTTGGCTCATGCCAGCAATTTGTGCACCAGTGCAGGGAGAGAGGACAGAAATGTGCCATATCTTGTAGATATGGCACATTTCTGCCCTTTCCTGGTGGCACAGGGTGGCACTGCATGCCTTGTAAATGAGATCCTAAATGCGCGTGTTCTGGTATTTATTTTCTGGGTGTTTTCCTTTAATAAAACTGTGGCTGACTTCAATTGACCATTCATCCTGGGTTCTCCTCTTACCTCTTCAGAACACATCAGAAATCTTAAGTCAGTTTTTAAATGGACCTCAGCTTCACTTCAGAACTCAAGTTGTTGTGGTCAGTGGAACACATTTTCACCTGTCTCTCCTCAGAGAGCCTATACTTGCTTTGAGCATAAACTGATTTGACTTTTGGTATGTTGTCCACACAGACCACCTAAAAAAAGCCTTCAGGAGTTTGCAAAAAGGGTATATTCAGCTAGTGCACCACTGCCTTTGAGCTAGGTTTGCACTGTATACACATACATACAAACATACAGCAATCATTTGTCTGTATTTAAAGAAATGGGCCAATATCAAGCTGATCCTGAAAGCTATCCATTGGCTTCTGAATGAATCCAGAATCATGTTCAAAACACTTTGCATCATACAGTGAGAACACTGTGACAAAACACCTGGGTACCATTAGAGACTGGCATGCCACTGCCCTCCAACTAGGAATGATCCACCCCCATCCTACTTGATCCATCAATCCACTTTTAAAAGACTAAGGGGGTCATTCTAAGTTTGGCGGGCGGCGGTCGCCGCCCGCCAAACTTACGCCGCCAAATGACCGCTCCGCGGTCAAAAGACCGCGGGGGCCATTCAGACTTTCGCGCTGGGCCGGCGGGCGACCGCCAAGGGAGCGCCCGCCGTCCCAGCGGGAAAGGCCCTGCAACACAGAAGCCGGCTCCGAATGGAGCCGGCGGTGTTGCAGGGGTGCGACGGGTGCAGTTGCACCCGTCGCGATTTTCACTGTCTGCATAGCATGCTGGGGCCCTGTTAGGGGGCTGGGCAGTGCAGTGGCCTGGGCAGTGCAGGGGCCCCCAGGGGCCCCACGACATCCGTTCCCGCCATCCTGTTTCTGAAAACCGCCAGAAACAGGCTGGCGGGAAGGGGGTTGGATTCTCCCAGCCGGGGCTAATCTGTCGGGAAACCGCCGGACCCGGCTGGGCGACCGAATACCACATGAAGCACCGCCAGCCTGTTGGCGGTGCTTCCGTAGGCAGCCACCCGCCAGGGTTGGAATGAGGGCCTAACTAAAGTAGAAAATACTGAATGTTTAGGTCTAAATGTTTGGTCGTTAGCGGATTTTTAATGGGTCAACAAAGTCGAGGCAATAAATAAAGATGCCTTTTAAATTCTGTATTGATTATGTCACATTTGCTGCAGCTTTGAATTCAGAGGTCAAATGTCAGGCTATGTCTTCTGCTGCTTATTTTGTAACAATGGGACTGGGATTTAGCAACTCTTCTCACTTTGCAGTCAGATAACGTAAGCCAATCTTAATAGGGCTTGTTAAGTGTTAAAGGAAAGCTGGAGGTTGTATTTATTACTAACACACAGCAAAATGTAAATACCTGTCTCACGAACTTCACCCATTTAGCAGATAAGAAAGAAAATTGAAGCACATTTTTGTTATTCTGCAATATGATGGAAACAAAGATTTTAGTTGGATCAGAACAACACTTTATACTTGGTGATGCACAAATAAGAATATTACTAAAACTGATTTCTACATATTGCCATTTGTGCGCAATATAGTTTTATCAGTAAAACTATATATCTGTATTAGTGCCCACGTCAATGGAAAATATACTGTCTGCAAATAACAATGTGCTACCACACAAACTTTTACTTACAGTAACACATCGCCCCCCTCATGTCAATTCAAGCAAGATGGGTCGCAAACGTTTGAAGTACTAAAAAGTGTGGTGTGGTTGTAAAACGTTTGGGAAGCACTGGTTGAAATCATTTTGGAGTGCCTGAGGAATGGTAGCTCGAAGTGCATCCTAAACATCTTTATGGATTCTAATTCCTATACTGTGAAAACTGTAATTTTCCTGTTTGTTTGTTTCCCTCTTGCACCACTCTGAACTGGCCAAGGTGACAAGCAGTGCTTCATAAAAACCCCAAACAAATAAATAGGAGATGAAAGAAAACACTAATGTCTGTTTTTTTTCTACCTCTGATCCATTCTGTACATATTCTCATTGGCACGATTGGTTTCTTCAGCAAGGCAACTTCAAAATCCTAAGAACTAAGTCAATGAGGAACGTCATGATGTGCTGTACCTCTGCCAACTTAGATGGACCTTGCATCTGAAAATATTGCATTTAATTATCTATGTAACTTGTTGTTGCACTGTTGATGGGGATTACCCACAAAACACTGCACAGTGATAGAATATCTTTGTTATCATTAGTTTTTGGCTTTTTATCATTAAGTCTGGGGTCAATGACTCTCGACTTCCCATTAAGTGAGCCGATGGATGAGTTTTTGTGTAATATTAAAGCACTGCGATACAAAGTACTCCCTATGGGTCATTTACCATTTCTTCTAGAAGCCTACCTCTAATTCTTAAAAGATTGACAGTTGTGGGTACATAGTTCAATCGACAGTAATTGAAGTTATAGTAGGTATATATAATGACCTTAATATTGAAATACCCAAGCAAATTAGCTCCAATAAATGATGACCTGATACTGAGCTCCCTCCCTTGTCTTTGATAACTTGAGCATACCATCATCATATAGCCTGATAAATGTACAGAACTCGTGTGACTTGTTATGACCAGTTGTTAGATATGCCATTGTGTTATATTTTAGCGAGACACTAGTGTCTAACTTCTTACATTAGCTTTCCATGAACGACCTTTGAAGCAAGCATGGGCTGTCTTGGCTAATCTTTGCAACCCGTATTTTCCTGCATAATACAATATGCCCAGAAAACATTCTCAGTGCCCGCTTGGCGTTCCTTCATTTGTATATACCATAGTGAGTTAGCATGAACTAGGGTATTTAATACAGCTTTCAAAAATGTAACCTGCTTCATTAACATTGATGTTTTGTCTCTGTGGACCCTGATTATTTAATGTATAGTGGGAATAATAATGCAACGCTTTAGCAAACTGCCATTGCTTTCAAAATGTGAGGCTATGTTTCTGAAATTGGCAAAAGTCCAAAATCAGTGGCCAGACAAATTAGATTGCACCTCCCACAACGTTCCCTGGGAGTAAGTTCGGTGCACACATTCCTTACTATCATTTGCTGCATGATACTACTGAAAAGCAGATCAACGTAGAAATACATACTTGGAGGTGCACCTGAAAGAGAGATGTCCACATTTCAAAGTTTCATGCATCTTCTTAATTTTTCTTCCAACATCTTTTAATTTCATATTCATAAAAAAATGTACACAGCCTCAGCCAACGTATATCATTCGAATAACGAACTTCTTCAGGGTTTCAATAAAATATATAAAAGTCATATATATAATCCGATTATCATATATTATTTCCCCCAAACTATATGCACAATCGCAAAAACAGCACTATTTTATAACGAGTACCTCAGTTAAAAAGAGAATTCAGTCTAAATAATACAAAAAAGAAAAAGAATCACTAAACAAAAATCCAGTACCCAATAACAATCAAAACATGAAATCCTGTCAAACTGTGTAATATACATTTTTCAAAAACAATACCTTGTACATGCAACAGAGAGAGCATAGGGTTTCCCTTATACCGTTTCCATTGGCGTCCACCAAGGAATACATAGGGGCCATCCTTCATTGTAGCCCTCACATACCATTTCCTTTCGAGTAATCTTCATTATCTGAGGATAAGGATCATGCAGTCATATGTCGAGTTCACTTAATAATATATTCTATCCTTATAATATGTCTCATATTAAGTATTCGATCCCAGTTAATCATAATCATTCATTGACTACATCCACATATTTCGGGTTAGGTATCTTTGGTAAGAATGCATTACTTTGATACTCGGTGTGAGGATTTGGATGACTTGGTGATGTAGTGTATATGACGCTGCTTTGAATTGTGATTTTGATAATGAATGAGAGTTTATTTTTATTGTCAGGTGTCAATATGGGGTACAATTAACCCAAATAATTTGGATATAGTCACTGCACGATTATAATTCATCCTCCCAGGCAGTTCAGGCTGGACCATTCCCATGAGAAGCAGGGTCAAGATTGATTTGGATATGGCTTGATCCAAACTGAGGTGGCATGGTGGGGAAAAAAACAACAGATTGGAATGTGGCCTCTGGTGATTGCCAGTGGCTGAGATTAATTCAAGCATTACATCTATCACCTTGTTGTTTTTGCAATAACCGCTCAGAAAATGTGGGTTGGGTACATCTTGCTTTTTTAAAAGCCAGGAGAGGAAGATAAAGTTAGTGCTGCCTCTTTTCACTCCAGTACTTGAACTGAACAGTATAAAAAGTTGTACTACTTCATCTAACACTCTCCACAAGTTGAAAATTCTGGTGATGCCGAATTGGGTGGTATGTCACACATACTGTCCCACAATGTATTATTTTTAGGTGGTGTAAGTTGATTCATGTTTTTCATACTAAGGGGTGGACTAAAGGGGGGGGCTTTAGAGTGTGGTAGAGGAGGAGCTCCGAGGTCAGTGGTTAGGGGTCATCTCCTCATGAAAATAACAATAAGGTGTACTGTCCCGAAACCTGCTTTCCAGATATCCAATTAGAGGTCCGGAATGTTAAAGATCACCTAAAGCATTACCTTTTTAAAAGTGAGTGCCCTCACCTACCCAAAAGTGGCAAGCTTCATCATCGGGCCTGCGCCTCATTATTGTTATTTTTGTAAGATACTAGGAGGTTGTGTACTGGACTGCCCAAAATCCTTCTTGTTCGTTCACTTTTGAGAGTCATCCTCTTAACCTGGCAGCGACATCTCAGCTTGCTCCAACAGCAAAGAAGCTTCATCTGGTGGCCCATTTGCTACTGGGCCACCAATTGTGGGTAACTCTGTGTTTCACATGTAACATGGATTCATGTCAAATTCCACCATCCAACCCATTTGCACATGTGAGGCTCAGTGTTTATAATATTATATGCATTTTTTCTATTTTCCCTGCACCTCCTTGCTTTCCAAAGGTTTTTCAATCGTCCCTGGTGATACACCAGCAATTATTTATTTATTTGTTTACATTTTCCCTCCACCGCCTGCCATAGATCTTCTTCTGTAAGGCCATAGACAAATATCAGCATTCATTTTGTTAGTATTATGTCAATTTCGCCTTCACCTCCTGCCTGTCATTTGCGCACACCAGTCCAGAATAAATTTTTAAAGGATTGTGTTGTTTACCCCTACCCCCCTGTGTCTGCCATAGGAACACAGCTCACAGCATTAATTTTTTAAGAATTATTCAATTTTCCCCTGCACCCCCTGTCTGCCATAGGTGCACACCATCATTAATTCGTTAGGGATTATTTCTTGTTCCGCTGCACCTAGGCACACATCAGCATTCATTATTCCATGATTATTCCATTTTCCCCACACCACTCTGCCTGCCACAGGTGTCTTCCCTTAGATGCACATAAAGCAAATAGTTACATCAGTATGTTGTTATCCTGATTATAATATTATGTTTTAGTGTGGATCAAAATCAATACACTATTGTAAAAACTGTAAACTTCGCACTTGCATAGCACACTACTCACCTGTTAGGGTCTCAAGGCGCTGTAGAACCCCTCCTGGCTTTTCCCTGTGAGGCACCCACTCCTGGACAGCCCCAGGGTGAAACCAGACATCCAAGCACTGTGAGGGCAGTTGTGGAGATTAAGCAAGCTATTGCCCAGAGTTCCAGAGTGGGACCCATTAATTAGATTAGGTACCGAGGTGAGAATTATCTGGTCCAAGGGAATTGAGCCCAGGACCCACTGAGGTGGGAATTAAACCCTGGTCCCAGGCTTGATCTGTGCATCAGGGTCTGCCGCTCTAACCATAGTACCACACTTCTCCACTCCACTGTTGATTATTTGGGATAACTGCACTACTTTATATTGTTTCCATTTGTATAGTAATTCAAACTGCAAAAACGACATATTTTACTAAATGTTTTCTTGTTTCTTTGCTTTTTGGTGCACAAAGGACATCAACAACAGTACTGCCAGACAGAAGGCTGGCACTTAGTGACAGCACAACATACCACCTCAGTCATCCTCTGCCTGCTTCCACCTGTGCAGCTAAGTGCCAACTGGCAGGACTTGAAGATGGCCCCTTAAAAAGCTGTTCCTGCCAAGAAAGTGGCCAGTGAGAAGGAGAAGAAAAAGCAGACTGCTAACTCTGGTGTGCCATCCTCAAAATTTTTCAGGAAATGAGGTGGGCCTGCTGCACTGCCCTCCAGGCAGCCAGCTGGGAGCAGCACTACTACATCAGTGACAGCACTACCCCAAACTGTGCCCAAGGCTACGTCTCTCAGTGAGGCAGCCACTGCAATCATGGTGACGAGCAGTGAGTCTGCATTGGATTTGTTCAGCCACAAACTAGTACCCAGTCATCACAGGAAACTGAGCAAAGTGGACAATGAGAGCCATAGTCAGAGCCAGAAATAGTTTTTTTCTGAAGTGGGAGCAGAAGAGGAGGTTGAGCTTTCTGCTGAGCAAGGTGCACCTCTTCTTAAACCATTGGCTTTCCGATCTCCAGCAAGAAAAAGAAAGGGTGCTTCACCATCTTCTCCAAGCCCCCCTTCTGATGATCTGGACATGCAGTGGACCCCGGCTGAGTCTGAGATCAAGACCTTGAAAGCCTTATAATTATGAAAGGGGAAGAGAAGGACAAACCAGTCATTTTCATTGAAGCTGGCTCAGAGTACACTGACATTACCCTTCTTATTCAACCTGCTCAGAGGGATGTGGCACTAGTTCCACTACTGCTGCCAGCTTCCATATTTTGTAAGGCCCCACTGAGACCTGCATTCACCTCTACCTCAGTAAAAGTATGCATTGTAGAGAGGCAATCATCAACACACACCTACCTCCAGTTCTTTGGGCATTAGCAGTGACATCAGTGGCACAAGTTCTCCTCCCAAGTTTGGGATGTCTTTACGATTAGCAAGGAGGAGGGTAACATTGCAATGTGCTCCATTGTCTCACAAGTGTTTGTCAAGGTAAGCCTATTTCACAATATCGTAGTGGAGGCCAAACAGCCTATATGAAAAAAATCATGCAATTCGGTGAGAGGAGCCCCTTAAAAAATTGCTGCAGGTGGTGGTGGTGATGCGAGAGGGGAATGAGCTCCAATCACAGTGGGAGGCGATGAAGCAGGAAAGGGTAACAGCTGTACACAAAACAGCCCTTCCCCTAGCAGTGTGCCATCAGAATTAACCGCATCAGCAATCTCAAATTGACACAAGACTCAAATGGAGACACCAGTGCATACAGTGTCTACCACCACCTGATTCTCTCTGGAAGGCACCTGTGTCAGTGGCACCATGAACGAAAAGAATCCAAGCTAATAAAAAGGACATGCATAGACAGGAGGGGCCCCGCGAACGCAACTGCCTAATGGCACATTTGAACAATGGGAAACTGGCTAAAATGTTAAGGATGGACATCCTCCCTTTTTCTTTTGTGTAAGAAGTGAGCTTTTTTAGAATTTGTGTCTGCCACCTGCTTACCATATATTCAAAATGGAAGGTTCCCCGCCAACCTATTTTGCCAGAGTTGCTGTTCCAGCACTCAATAAAGCTGTGCTTCAAATGATTGGACAAGCTTTGCAGCAGAGTGCCATTCATACTATCCTCCTTAATCATCCAATCAGTAATTCTGTAGCGAGGCTAATCACTCATAGGGTCTCAAGGAGCTGTTTGCGGTTGTGATGCTTAATCAACTAGCCAGGTCTTGAGGTCCTTCCTGAACTGCTTCAGTGATCAGGTCTGTCTGAGTTTGAGAGGTAGCATGTTCCATGTCCAGGCTGTAAGGTAGAAGAAGGATCTCCCTCTCAATGGCCTGATGACAGGCATGGGACCATTTGTCACACAACTGATTACATGTGTATCACTACAAACTGGATCTCTTTTGTGTAGGTTAAGCAACATCTATCTGCAGGTCTCAGTGCTCAAGCAACTTTTAAAGGCATTCAGCGGTATGCAATAGAAGCGATGTTCACCATGGAAAAACCTTGTACAGCTGAAAACATCTAGAAAGACCTTAATAGCAAATTCTTTGAATGGTTGCAAACCAGAGGTCTCAAAATTGGATTTTTTGCCATAGACAATGGCACTAAAATAGTCAAGGCCATGGCAGATGCAGGATATTTCAGGGTCCTGTGTTTGGTTCTTGCATCAACCTGATTCAGCAGGACTTTCTAAAAAAAGAAGACACAGTCAGCAATTGAACATCACTCAGCATGCTAATGGAGTACCAGTTAAAGCCCTCATACAGGAACTACACCTACTACATGTTGCAACGTTCATTTGAACAGTACAGACTGATAATCGATTTTGTCCTTCCAAGAGGAGAGGATGCAACTGAGAAAAGCGTGACCATGGAGATTTACAAATGGAGCCTAGTCAAATGCCTGATACTAATGAAGCTTTTGTTTGAGGTGTCCACATGTGAAGTCAGCAAGAAGGACAGTACTGAGCTATCATGTTGTTGCCTCTGGACCAGTTAATAAAGGTGTTCCAAAGGTTTGCTAGAGTGAGCAGAGAAGTACATGAGTTGGTTTAAATCCTAATCCTTCACTCGGCTGTTAATCCAAGGCTGCAAAGAGAGATTCTGCCCTCCAAAGAGTACATCTGTGCCACAATGCTTCGTTCACAGCACACAAAACTATTGTCACATTTCATTCCTTTTTCGGAAGAGGATGTTTCACTATGCAAAACATGGATTTTTGAGCAAGTGAGAGACCTGGAAGAAGACTGGCTAGCAGTTAGATTCCTGGGCAGAAGTTGTGGTGTGCAGCCTTCAACCTCCAGAGAAGGCAGTGCTGTTGTCTCATAGCAGCCAACACCAGCAACAACAACATCAGACACAACAATGGCAGCAACAAAAGAATTGGACCCAACCTCTGCAATGGCTTGGTTTCAAGTGTCTTAAGTCAATGTGCAGAGGCTAAGGCAACAAAGGTTGAGCAAGTTGCAGCACCAACGAACATTCAGGGGATGGTCAAAATGACGCACTGCATTACAGCGAAGGGAACAAGATATATATATTTTATTTGGCATGTTCATCACATAGTATCCCATCCACCTTTACTCCCTGGCCTCACCCTCCACCACATGTTATTTTCAACAAATACCTTTACTTGGCAGAAAGGAACATTACTCTACTTCAAGGTAAGTTAGAGGGACTAAGCCAGGGAGACATTTTGCTAAAGAATAGTGGGGTGTCACTGATCATCATGTGCCAAGCTTTTGCTTAGTCATTCACTGTAGTTGACAAACAAATCACTTGGCCAGAAAAATGTGGCATGTGTCAAGAATGGATTTTTTAAATTTTTTGGAATGCTGAGAGATAACTTAGGAAAAAAAATGGAGTGAAGTAGTAGTAGGAGGTGACTTAGTGGGCACTGGGAAACACACCTTGTATTTGGTTTGTAATGCATTGAAAATGTTGACTGGCGCAGATGCTCACTGCACAGCCAACACTGCAGTGCCGAACTAAACCATGCCACAGTTAGATCATAGGTGGTGAAATGCCATGGGCAGAGAGTTGATGGTGATGGGTGGGATATCTCCCTACCTTAACAAATACAGTATGCTTAATTTGTCAATAAGCAGGAAATGTGACTTACCACCAGTCGTCCCTGCCACCACACAGAGTCTTCCCCCTCCAGCCTCCTAGCCACTAGTGCTAGCTCTGGCACTTGTGGTCTCTTCAGCTTGGAAATAAATTACCCAGTTCAAGTACCTGATTCGCCTCCCAAGTAATTATTATTATTTTGAACAAAGTCCAACAAGCAATACCTCACTACAATTTAGTTTGCAGTATCTTTGATTAAAACTCAATTTGGGAGGTTTGTTGGTTAACAAGTTAGAAAAGCCAGGTAGTCAAGTCAACCAACAACTTTTTACTCATAATGGAGGGACAGAGCTCGAATGAGTCACAGAATGCACTGAAAGGGTGGAGCAGTCAATGAAGGACATACCGTCTCAGTTGGCAAATGCAATGGGATCTCATTACTTTCCTGCAATGCTGCACTGTCATGGAAACTGCTAGGATACTGTATAAATGAATGATAACACAACACTGGGGGGTTCCATGACCATGGCTACTCTCTCATTTTGATTGTTTGAGCATGAGCAAGAAAGCCTTCTTAACAAACATGTATGGTTAATAATAGCTTACTTGGGCCTGGAATCTTCACAGTACCAAAAATCTGTTCTCTTAATCTTACAATACCACAGTACATAAAGGGGGAGGGTACCCTTTCTAAACGATCATGAGAAAGCTATAGACAAGAGGAAGTCATCTACAGAAACAGGAAATGCAGAAAAAAAGGTATGCGGGATAGCAAGACTTTAATGAATATTAAATGGAGGAGTTGAAAAGAGGAGACAGTAGAAAAATATACAAGGTAACATTATTTTACTAGTGGGGAGAAGTAAAAGTTAGGTAAATAATAATAACAGGACTTACTAAGAGAGCAGAACCATCTGTTGTGGCACTGGTGATGGATCTACTCATCATGGCTCTGGGGCTGACAGCCCCTTCTTGGCCCTGCTCCGATGCCCTCTTGTCTTTAAATGCTGATGTAAGAAATAAAGAAGACAGAAAAAGAATTGGTGGTACAGTTAATTCTTTAAAAAATCATTTGACAGATAGAAGCGGTAACTTTGTACTTTGCCAAATCAGATAACCTATTGCCTTATTCCTAATTTCCTGAGCCTAAACTACATTTTGAACTACTAATGCCCTGCAACAAATGATCTTTGCATCCCCACCCCCTTTGCTGTGCCAAATGAGGCTCACTTTTCAATGCATACTATACATCACAGGGAGATTGGGACTGTATGAGCTACAGAAAGAGAGGCACAGAGAATGCTAACTACCTGATCCACTACTATCTTAGTGACAGGACAGATCAGTCTGCATCACTTCTTAAATAATCAGCCCAAGCGAGTGCTGAAGAGGAAATGGCGAGCACCTAGCTAGCTCAATCTAGATCAGATATTATTCATAATGTAAACTTAACTTGTGAGTGTGTGTGAGCAGCATGCTATTTTAAAAAATGAGCATTTTTTAGAAAACAAAAAGTAATTATTACTCACTCAGGCTCGCAATCTCGACAACCAGCAGGTCGAACAAGTCCTGCTCTCTATCATTAATGTCCGCCTAGTGCTGATGTGTGGTGCACTGCATCCTTGTGCTGTGTCGTAAGCACCAACAAATTCCCCTGCACAGTAGCCAGCACTCCCTCAGGCTGTTGTAGGTGGCTGGCCTGGCTTATAGTGGGTTCCAATGGTACTTATACTTTGTGCCAGTTCCAGTTGTCCCTTATTAGCAGATTAGTAGTGTTCTAGCAGCTCAGGCTGATAGAGGTAGCTACAGCAGAGCAACCAAGGTTAAACTAGGAGACATGCAAAGCTCCTACCATACCCCTTATTTCATATAGGTACTATATCATAAGAAATACAATACTCAGAGTTACTAAAAATAAAGGTACTTTATTTTAGTGACAATGTGCCAAAAGTATCTCAGAGGATATACTCCCTTAGGAGGTAAGTAATATACACACAATGTACACACATAACCAAATCAGGTAAGTAAAACAGTCAGAAAGTAGTGCAAACACTGTAGAATACAATAGGATGCAATAGGCCTAGAGGCAACACAAACCAAATACTAAGAAAGTGGAATACAAACCACGAATGGACCCCTGGCCTAGTGTAGGGGGTCGCTGGAAGTATAAGAAAACACTAAGAGTGTCCAAGATACCCCACCCCAAGACCCAGGAAAGTAGGAGTGAAGTACTACTATTTCCCCAGAAACACACTAAAGTCGTGATAAAGGATTTTGCAAAGACCACAACAGACTGCCAAGCACTGAAGGCGGATTCCTGGACCTGAAGACCTGCAAAGGAAGGGGACCAAGTCCAAGAGTCGCTAAAGTGTACAGGGGGGGCAGGAGCCCATTAAACCCTGGATGAAGGTGCAAAATGGCTGCCTCTGGATAAAAGAAACTGAAGGATACAGAGTTGTTTCCTTGGCAAAATACTGCAAACAGGCCTTGCTAGCTGCAAGAGTTGCGATTAAAGAAAAAGGGTACTGCCCAGGTCCAGGAGGGACAGGATGTCGCCACTTGGGAGAGGAGACAGAAGGGGCCCTCAGCAACATAGAGAGTGCATGCACAAGCAGGTAGCACCCGCAGAAGTCCTTAAACACAGGTTCAGGAAGACTGAGCACAGAGGTTATCTCAACACTGCAAAAGGAGGTCCCACGACACCGGAGATCAACTCAGGGAGCTAAGCATCGCAGGACAGAGTGCTGGGGAACGAGGCTCAGCTGTGCATGCAGGATTTCATGGAATTGTGCACAGAAGCCCTTTTAGCTGCATATCACACAGTGCACAGGATTACTGTCTGGAGAGGGGAGGCAAGGGCTTACCTCCTCCAGATTTGGACAGTTGGACCACTGGACAGTCTGGATCACTTGGGTCCACCACCTGTGTTCCAGGGGCCACGCTCGTCAAGATGAGAGGGGACCCAGATTACCGGTGAAGCTGAAGTTTGGTGCCTGCTGAAGCAGCGAGAAGATTCTGTCGACCTACGGGATATTTCTTTGTGGCTTCCAGTGCAGGGTGAAGGCAGGCAGCCCCCAGACCATGCCCCACCAGGAAACAGTCAAGAAAGTCGGCAGGATTAGGCACTACAATGTTGCTGGTAGTCTTCTTGCTACTTTGTTGCAGCTTTGCAGGTGTCCTGGAGCAGTCAGCGGTCGATCCTTGGCAGAAGTCGAAGAGAGAGGTGCATACGAACTCTGGTGAATTCTTGCAAGTCGTTATTCAAGGAAAAGCCCACTGGAGAGACCCTAAATAGCCCTCAGAGGAGGATTGGCCACCTAGTCAGGTAAGCACCTATCAGGAGGGGTCTCTGATGTCACCTGCTGGCACTGGCCACTCAGAGGCCCCCGGAGTGCCCTCACACCTCTGGAAACAAGATGGCAGAGGTCTGAGACACACTGGAAGAGCTCTGGGCACCACCCCTGGGATGGCGATGGAGTGGTCACTCCCCTTTCCTTTGTCCAGTTTTATGCCAGAGCAGTGACTGGGGGTTCCCTAAACCGGTGTAGACTGGCTTATGCAAGGAGGGCACCATATGTGCCCTTCAAAGCATTTCCAGAGGCTGGGAGAGGCTCTCCCTCCCCAGTCTTTAACACCTATTTCCAAAGGGAGAGGGTGTAACACCCTCTCTCAGAGGAAATTCTTTGTTCTGCCCTCCTGGGACTGGGCTGCCCAGACCCCAGGAGGGCAGAACCCTGTCTGTGGGGTGGCAGCAGCGGTAGCTGCAGAGAAAACCCCAGAGAGCTGGTTTGGCAGTACCCGGGGTCCATAGTGGAGCCCAGGGGGTGCATGGAATTGGCTCCCCAATACCAGATTTGGAATGGAGGGTCAATTCCATGATTTTAGACATGTTATATGGCCATATTTGGAGTTACTGTCATGAAGCTACATATAGATATTGACCTATAAGTAGTGCACGCAAGTAATGGTGTCCCCGCACTCACAAAGTCTGGGGAAATGGCCTTGAACTATGTGGGGGCACCTTTGCTAGTCAAGGGTGCCCTCACACTTAGTAACTTTGCACCTAACCCTCAGCAAATGAAGTTTAGACATATAAGTGACTTATAAGTTAATTAATTGCA
Source organism: Pleurodeles waltl (assembly GCF_031143425.1). Taxonomy (NCBI): domain Eukaryota; kingdom Metazoa; phylum Chordata; class Amphibia; order Caudata; family Salamandridae; genus Pleurodeles; species Pleurodeles waltl. The sequence continues at coordinate 1,223,086,460 of NC_090447.1, forward strand.
GTGAAAAATGGCTGTGAAATAACGTGTGCGTTATTTCACCCAGGTTGCAATGGCAGCCTGTGTAAAAGTTTGTCTGAGCTTCCTATGGGTGGCAAAAGAAATGCTGCAGCCCATAGGGATCTCCTGGAACCCCAATACCCTGGGTACCTAGGTACCATATCCTAGGGAATTATAAGGGTGTTGCAGTGTGCCAATTGAAATTGGTAAAAGTGGTAACTAGCCTATAGTGACAATTTTAAAGGCAGAGAGAACATGAGCACTGAGGTTCTGGTTAGCAGAGCCTCAGTGACACAGTTAGTCACTACACAGGGATACACATTCAGGCCACAAACTATGAGCACTGGGGTCCCGGCTAGCAGGATCCCAGTGAGACAGGTAAAAACAAACTGACATACATGGAAAAATGGGGGTAACATGCCAGGCAAGATGGTACTTTCCTACAGACGTACTCTATCCTGGGCCTGCCACCTGCTGCCAGCATTGAGAGGAGATGGTGCTGAATCCAAAAAAAAAGTGCAGCCACCTCTACCTTAGTAAAAATGGGGTGAGGCTAAACCCCTCAACGGCACCGGCACCCACAGGTTTGGCGCATGGCACTGGTGTCGCCGCTCCTCCCTGCTTCTGCCATCGGGTCGGGTGAAAGAAGAAGTAGGAAGAAAGGAAGAAGAAAGTGGAAAAGGAGGAGGCGGACAGTCACCCAAGGAATGGAAAACAAAAAAGTACAAAATGTCATAAACATTTTTTTTTTAAACCAAAGACAATAAACACATAAAATACACACACAAAAAGACATACACTGATAAAAAATAAGTAAATAGAGTAAATGAGTGTGATAAAGGTTAGATGGGGAGGATTGAGACTGATTCAGAAAGGCCCAGCAGTGTGGACAGAACAGGAGAAAGCAGCTAAAACGAAATGACCGTGCCCATGCACGCTGCCTTGTGCCGTTCACATTGATTTTCAGCATGAAATGTGCTACCGGCAATGAAAATAACAGTGCAAAAAGATGGACGAGTATTTTTCCGCCTGTTCTCGGAATCACACAGATAGTTTTTGTAATTCTGCAGAATTCCATGAGTTCTTTCCAAGCCTACTCTTGTCCCACCACCTTTAAGGCATGGTGACCATCACTTGTTTTCTATTTTCATGAACGTCAAACCAAGAAGTCCTCAATAGGAAAAAAAATAGTGTCTTCAATGCACAAGAAGAAATCTCCCTGTGCATCGTGGTTATCGATGTTTTCTTTTCTGTAAACATACCCATGCTTTGAGAGTTTGGTTTTAGATAGTAAACCTTAAGGGCTCAGAAAACATAGTACTCACTCAACAAAAAACTGTGCCCTTTGTGCAGCTTTATAGTGGTGGCTCTACTTAAAAAAGAGAGCTGCCTGTCTATCCGATAGGGTTCTCTAAATATGGTGGGTGATCCTTTGCCTGGGCCAGGTGCCGGGTATTAAATGAGCTCCAGAACACTTATCATGTGCTAATAATACTTCATAGACTAATCCCAGGGGATGATGGAGTACGGGCTAGCAGTGAACTGGCAACATTCCATACTGTTTTTGCTGATACGTCCATACTTTCTTTGACAGCTGACAAAAGCAATTATTCATCAGACATATGTTGCGGAGACCATGGAAGCTGTGTCAAATGAAAGTGCTGCTGCAGGTTTTAAAGATGGCTTTGCATTTTCAACACCAGTTTCATAAATCTGTCTGAATATGAAACAGCTACAGAATTCAGTCAGAAGAATTTATGAATTTATTTATGTCTCTCAGCCCATTGCTTAACCAACTTAACCTCTGACAACATCTCACTCAGCCTGACATGTGCCAGGCAAATCAGTGAGTGGCTTCCTGAAAAGGTCCCAAAAATCACTGGGTCTCTAGTAGTGTCTGACCTACTGTCATGAATAGGTTAGAACACCGTCTGCCACTCCATGCCATGTAGTCTTTGCCTTTGTTCGATCAACACTGTGGAATTCACCTTGTGGATACACATTTCAGAGATTGTTTCAATGGCAATTGGTGATATATAGGAATGATTGCAAGTGCTGCATGATTTAATGGTAAAAGGTCCATTAATTGTCTTTGCTGGTTTTATGGACTTACAATGGTGCTGTTGTCATTCAGGAACTTACACACAAGACTGAAGCAGTCAGCTAAGCATGTGCTAAGTGTGAAACAGCAGACACTCAGATTGTCTGTCTCATTACTTTACATCACATAACAGACATTGAGAATCAGCGGCTGCAAGCACTCTCAGGTTACTTCTTGCAGTTCTTCCAAAATAGTGTCTGCGAGTGTTTTATGTTAAAGGACGATACTTTGCATGTAGCCATTTTTAGGTCGAGGCTACCAGGCAATGCAGCACCCTGGTTGCAAAGACATATTGGGCACATGCTGAAAGCTTATTTAGGCGTCCATTCCCCCCACTGCATACTGTTTGGCTTTGGGTTTTATCGCTAATTTGTTTGCTTTCTATTAGATGGTTTTATTTTTATTTTACCTCGTCCAGCATGTCATTGTCCTGTGGAGAATACCCTCTTTACAATCTACTTGATTACCTCCTTCACTTCTTTCTGCACTCCACGTTAGTATTTTGCCCATGTGCTTCTATTCCCACCCGTATTACTCACTCCTACTATGTACTTTCTCCACCCCATATTTCTCACTTTTCTCTCCACCCTGTGCGCTACTTCATCCTCTCCCGACCCGATTTCTAATTACAATTTGATTGTTTTTTTAAAACTACAAATCCATCTCAGATTAGTAAACTAAAAATAAAAATAAGGTGTGATGGCTCAGTTTCTTTTAAAATATACCATCATCAAGGAATTCACCACCCCAGATGCCTCAGCCACCTCCATCATCCCTTTCTCAGAACTCTGTGATGACCTCTCAAACTACTTCAACAACAAATTGAGATCTACAATAACTTCAAAAAGCAAGCAAACCCAGAGGACACCATCAGCAAACTGCACACCTACTACTCGGACATACACCTAACCAACTGGAGAACACTCACCAAGGAAAACACCACCTCAATCATGAAGACCGTCCACTCCAGGGCATCCACAGACCCATGTCAACACCCAATCTACAACCTAAGAAGACCGGTGGCCAGCAAATTCCTTACCCACATCAACTCCTTCATCTAGTGTGTAACTTTCTGTGAGGAGTGAAAGCATGCTGTAGTCAAAGCCCTTCTTACAAAAAACATCAACTGACTCCAACAAAATGAACAACTTTCTACCCATCTCTCTTCTACCAGACCCAGCAACGGTGATAGAGAAAGCAATCAACCATCAACTCACCAACCCTCTGGATTTCAACAATCTTCTCAACCACTCCCAATTCGGCTTTTGTAACAATCACAGTATGGAAAGAGCCCTCCTCACTGCCACAGATGAGATCTGCACCCATCTAGACCAAGGAGAAACGTCTACCCTCATACTGCTGAACCTCTGTGCTGCATTCAATACTGTGCCACGCTCCAGCCTCATCAAAATATTACATGCTACAGGCATCCGAGGATTAGCTCTCAAATAGATATGCTTCTTCCTCACAAGGTGAACACAGTGAGTTAGACTCCTCCCCTACACTACAGGTCCAAGGACCTGATTTTCAGAATTCCTTGAGGATCAACCTTCAGCCCCACTCTGTTCAACTTTTACATGACACCTCTTGCTAACCCCATCAGATCTCATGGCATGTCCATCATCTCCTATGCTGATGACACCTAGCTCATTGTCTCTGTGTCAGACAAGTCCCCATGACCAGATCCAACTTCAATGAATACATGATCCGCATAGCAGAATGGATGAGAACCAACTGACTGAAGCTCATAAGGACAATACAGAAAGGCTGAATTTTGGGAACAAGAATGCCCTCTGCAATTCCACCTGGTGGACATCAGAGCTTAGTCCAACACCATCACTCTCCTACCATATATGTAACTTGATGAAAATTCACTGTGGCCGCACAGGTAAACGCAGTTAGCTCCTCCTGCGTTCACATCCACAAAAAATCTTCAGATGGATTCCTAAGAGCCCCGGACATACCATCTCTCAAGCCATAATCTCCATCAGACTTGACTACAGCAACACACACTATGCCAAAATCCCCAACCACCTCCTCCACCATATTCAAGCCATCTAGAACACCACTGCTGGACACATCCTGGACCTCTCTCGGGAACTCACTTCATGGCTCACTTCAGAGATCTACACTGGTGGCAGATACACAAACTGTCAATTCAGGCTCCCCATGCAAGCATACAATGCACTCCGAAAATTGGATCAGCCTATCTCATCTGCCGCCTCCACTTCCTCCAGCCCACCAGACACCTACGCTCTGTCTCTCGCTCTCTCACACACACACACACAGCATCTGCAAAAGCAGAACCGGAGGCCTAACCTTCTAATACCTCATATCCTACATATGAGGGCCTCCCCCTCGCTTCTGGAATTCCGTTAGAAGCTAAAGACTTGGCTCTTCAACTGACATCCAGTAGATAACCTTTACACCTGCTCCAGCACCTGGATACTCCTTGGGCGATAATAAGTCACGCATTATAAATCCTGAAAAGATCACATAACTGTTAGAATTAGCACAGTCAATAGGTCCTTGAGTTAAGAGCTGTTGACTTTCACAATATTTTATTTTGCTTTTAGTCACTATGGGGGTTATTACAACTTTGGAGGAGGTGTTAATCCGTCCCAAAAGTGACGGTAAAGTGACGGATATACCACCAGCCGTATTACTAGTCCATTATATCCTATGGAACTCGTAATACGGCTGGTGGTATATCCGTCACTTTACCGTCACTTTTGGGACGGATTAACACCTCCTCCAAAGTTAGAATAACCCCCTATATGTGTAGACATGTGCTCGGTACCCCTACAGAGGATCTGCACAAAACACTAGTAGCCACCTGAGTCGGTGCTGAGGCAGCCATGAAAAGAGAGCTGTGTGCAGGCAGCAGCAGCGACTGTTCCAAACAGAAAGTCTTGCAAATGCGGGGAGAGGTAGTCAACCCATTTCTGTCCCTAGCTCTGTACCTACCATTGTAACCACTGAAAGTGATTTTGAGAGATATTCAAAGCACACTGAATAACTTCATTGAGAGTGTGCAAGAACTCTAGGCTTCCTAAATGCACAATGTACACCCTTATTAGGGAGAAGGGGCCCGGGAGTCCCTCATTTCACAAACTAGTATTACATAACTCACCTTAGATACATGGTAGAGTGGGGTAGGACAGCAACTAAAAAGACTTGGGGCCTGATTTAGAGACCGCCAAGCCCTGTAAGCAGCGAGCCTGAAAAGACCACGACGTCGGCAGTCCACCGCCAGCCGTATTTAGATGCTTCATGACAGTCACAGACTGCCATGATGAAGTGTACTCCACCAACCTAGCTGCCTCCCGCAGCTAATGCGAGAGACTGCAATGACGACAATCAGCACTCCATCTCTGTCTTGACGGTGGCATCCCGCCAAGCCTATTTAGATCACATAGTTGTGCTGTTGGTGTGTCACCGGAGGGCTCATGACTGGGGAAATCAGTGGCAGGACCCATTCGGTGTAGTACCACGGCTGTGGACATTGATTGAATGCTTGTAGGCCACACCTGTGGAACACTGGACAATTGTGAACACCTGCTAAATACTATAAATCACTCTCCATTTCAGACCATAATTCTTTGCCATTACACTCTAGCAGATCATTTGAATGCAGGCATTTTTGCACAGGATTCAGTTTTTCTTTCTGTGTTACTCTCACTCTGTTTTTTTGTTACCATTGCTTTTTTCGTTCCTCCATCATCTTTTTGGGCACTCTTTTTCTCATAATTAATCACAATTACAGGGAGAAGAAATCCCCGTCATAGAGAAAAGATTGTACAGTATGTAAAGGTGGAAGAAATCATTAGAGTAGAGCCACAATTGTTTATAGCACATGTCCAAAATACTACTATTTTTCAGAAAATACAAATGTTGGTCAGAACAGTGGGCAGGGTGACTGCAGCAGCCAACAACCTGTGCATACAGGAGGAGATTAGGAAGAGGTAGAACTACCTGTAAGGAAAGGTGCAATCACTTGCCTCCAAGCATCACCTGGAGGTCCAGAGGACTGGTGGTGGTTCTCCTCTGCTGAGGTTCTCACTCTCCCCATTACAATTCTTTCCCTGGGAGGAGAAGGTCTTGCAAATCCTCCATACTGAAGGCTTGGCTGGAATCCCTGGTGGAGTGCTGACTGGTAAGACAGACCTATGTATGTCTCACTAATCACCAACGGAGGTATGCCCTTAAGGTAAACTTTTAGAATGCTACAACAACCTTAGCAACACAGACATAGCTAATTTTGACTAAACAAAATATTTTGCGGCATACTAATTACTAACAGCATGGGTGTAGCTCTCCTCCTAACAGAATGCTACAGGGATAGTCAGATTGTGTGTTGTTCCCTGTGGATCATCCATTGCATGGGCTTTGCCAATCAATGTATGTTATGGCTCTACCAAAAACTGGTTCAAAACTGCATCTAGTTTCACATGAGAGTATAATTTGTATATTCTCCTAGTCACATGGTACCCATATGTGTACCTGTTGCAAATGTGTTTTCCTCTGTTTCTGGTTCTGACAATCAAAAGTGGAATGAAATGTTGTAACACCGTCCTTTACTTGCATATACACACAAATGAAAAACTAATGCATTCGTCAGTCACCATGTCATGTTTAAGAAGAAAATATCACCTCTTGTGCATCTCAACCATGTTGTAACCTGCTCATAGCTACACTGAATTGATGACAATGCGTACATAAGTCATTGTCTTTTGAATCCAAGGCATCAAAAATTTGCTGTGGCATGCTGAACAGATTTAGCAGCCACACACAAGTTAATTTTCACTGTCCATATGATGATCAAATATAGTATCATGTGCATTAAGAACAATTGTGTTTCCAATGTTTTGCAGCCTGCTAGGCCCTGGAAGGCTTCAGGACTCCAAAGTTCCCACCACTGTGTTGACCTCAATGCCTGTCACATGTAACCTACAAATCTGAACTTGCACGTATTAATTTCAGGACATCTCTATAAGGTCAGGACTGGAGTTTTCAGCTCTGTAAATCTGGCTGAATGAGTTAAGCAATGGAAATCATAGAAGGTCAAATCAGTCACTCTCTCCCTTTCTAGTGTTTGGGTTGGCCCTCATGTAAACAAAGAGACATGAAATGCACAAACTATATTTTAATCACATATCCTCTTTATCCTTCACAGGTCCAACTATCTGGATCAGTGCACCACCATCTGGCAGCCAAGAGACCTCGACTCCAGCCCAGGAGCAAGCCTTCATTGAGGACCCCAATGCTGCAAGTTCAGGTGAGGAGCAGCAAGCTGGGCCATCTGCTCTGTCTGAACACACTGCTTCAGTAAGTAAAACCCACCCCATAGCTACACCTCCCACCACAGCTACAAGACGAGAATGAGGACACCTCCACTTCATGTGCACCGATCCTGTGCTCTCCAGCCCTGGGTAATGTTGATCCAACAACAACTCAGCTGACAGGTCTGCCAGGGCCCAGTGGCTTGGGGCACACTTCAAGGGCACAGGCTAGTGGGAGTAGTGGTTGTGGGAGGTAATCTGTGGGCTAGCCAAGTGAGACTACTGGGTTTTTTTGTGAGCCAGACAAACCTTGACCAAGTCTTCAGATCAGTACAATAGTGCCAAGATGTAATGGGCCAGGTCCTAACCGAGCTCCGGGACATTAAGCAGGTGTAGAGGGAGAGCAATGTGGAGATGCAGAACATGAAATTTCACTTTGGGCTCTTTGAATGGGGTGATGCATGACATCTACCAGATCATGTGCAATGCTTTTCCGGGTCCAACTGTCTGTGCTCCCTCAACATCTTTGCAAGCTACAACTCTGCCAGCCATAGACAGGGAGGCCCTGCCACAGAAGGAGCCGGCTTCTACCACCTCAGTCCCTGCAACTGGACCAGCAGCAGACAATGGCAAGACAGACACCACCCCCGCCAAACCTAATAGGCTCATTTTGTGTGTACCATTTACCCTGTGGACTATTTCACGGACACATGTACCTTTTCTGAGGATTGTGTTATTTTTGACATTGGACTTCAAACTGTTTTCGGCTCTACCACAATGTTTCCATCCACCATGATAGACTCTTTGTTCAATTTATATCATTTGATTCACATCACACTTGTTTTAGATTCTTCCCAATAAATGTGATAGACTCTGAGTACAAGAGTCTTGTTTGATTATTGGTGCCATTTACATTGACATGTCCAGCCTCCGACATTGTGTTGGGAACACTAAAGAACAATCATTTTTTAAACAAAAGTTGCAATTACAAACAGGAAAGGTGTCAACAAATGTATTCAAAGATAACCAACTCTACTGAGAATGTATGTGGAACATACCAATTTTGAAAACAAGTCCCTTTAGAAATGGAGTCTGGGCAACAAAAAACAGTCCTAACCCCAATATCTGTGCCATTCAGGGTCATATGCTGCACCACCTTGACTCCATAAAGGAAAGGGGTTATGCAATGGGAACAGATAAAATAGGCAAACTATCACTAATGTATGACCTCAGTTTGAGTCATACATCCTACCCTCACAACAGGAATCCAAGACCAATAACACCAATAGTCTACATTATGGCAGTGACAACATTTGAGGCCATATGACCAGTACAGGACACTATGGCAATATCGGGTGCAATGACACATTCACCATTTAGTGGTGTGCTAACAAAATGTTCTATCTTCGATGATGAAACACATCAACAGCTACCTCCAGTGTCCACAAACTGAAGATATGGCCAATGTGAAGTGAGAACAGTATGCTAGGACTTCACATACACATTTGGTTTGAGCAACTTAAGTGCCACATATTGCCTTGATTTCAACATCACATAGGAAAACAGGTCAGATACAAGCTTCTGAATGTCCATGCCATCAAAGTGTAAGTTGTCCTTGGAAAAGGTTTGTCCATCCCAACTGGGTGTCTCTCCCAGGATTACCACATGTTCACTTTGTACTTCCAAACAGCAACATATCACAGCAAATGCCACAACATTGAAATGCCCAAATGAAGATGACATGGCGAAGGACCATGAAACAGAATAACAAGGGAAATCATTTTTACCACTTGGAAAAAGTAACTCAATTGACAATTCATGAGGGCACACATACTTAGCACAAGCATATTTAATCTATTTCAATGAACACAAAACCAAATGTATGGAAACTCAGATCCACTACCATCTTTGCCTTGACTTTTCTTGCACTGACCATTACTAACAAAATACCATAGCAGACAGATATGTACCCTAGGACACAAGTTGCACTGACATTGTAGCATTAAATTTGTAATGTATTGTCCAGGCACTGAAACCTAGTCTTCAGAAGCCTGAAACCCAGCTCCACTGGCCTCTGTTTTCTTCCATGGGCCTCACTGAAGCAGAATTCCCCTGGCATTGGATTCTTCAGCAGAGCCAATAACAATGGTTGGTTAGGATACGCTGCGTCTCCTACATAGAAGCAACAAATCAACAGATTACTATCATATCAAACCATTGTCTCTTCCTAAATTAGGAGTCAGTCCCTCTCTGGTCCAAGTTGTGACATCTACATGGGTACATTAGTACAAATGATCCATGCGTTGACCTACGGAAGATGGCATAAACATTTGAGAAGTATAAGTCTAGCAACCAGACAACTTGCACATTGATGGAATTGAAGTTCTTCCGATTGCAATAGACCTGTTCTCTCCTATGTGTTGGCACCACAGCAATATGTGTGCCATCTATTGCTCCAACCACATGTGGTATTCCATCCAAAGCATAAAATTCTCCCTTCATGGTGGCCAAATCCTGTGGAAGTGGGAATTCGCTGTAGCTGTTGATGTTCCTGATAAAGGAAGCAAGGACTTCTTGTAGTACACCACTGAAGGTTGGGTGGGACATGCCCCCAGGAACTGCCACAGTGTATTGAAATGTGCCAGTGGCTTCAAAATGAAGTACTGCCATGAGTTTTACTATTGATGTATGTCTGTTGGATTCATGTTGTGAGGCAGGAGATCAGGCTCAAACTGCTGACACAAATTTAGGATAGTTTGCCTATTTAGATGATATTGCTTGATGACGTCCCTTTCTTCCATGGTGGCAAGGTCTGAAAAGGGCTGGAACACCTAGGGTTGTTGCCTCCTACCCATTGCTGGGTTCAAGTGGCTGTAAGTATGGAAAAGATAATGTTAGATGAAATAGTCAAAGCATGGTCTGCAAGGCAGATGGCGTTAGCGTAGATGCGTCCGCGCTACACCACGCCCACATGCGGTGCCAGCTCAATCGGAAGTGGAGAGCGGGCTGAGGTCGCTCCTCAGCCCGGGAGAAATGCTGCCCCTTCAGTTTTTTCGCCCGTGTTGGAGGGTGTATTGGAGGCTATTTGGCGGCCGGGGCTTCTCGCGCCTTCTTCACGCAGAGCGAGTAAGGTCACGGAGACGCCACCGCCTCGCCGCTCTGCTCAGACTTTTGGGATTCCCTGCACGCTGAGGCCGGGTCGCGCCTAGCCTAGCGCTTGGCGTATACCGGCGTGTACCGGCCTGTTTTTCTTTGGAGTTTTCCTCTTTTTTTTTTTTCTGGATTAAAGCGGACTCCGCTCTGCGTATATTACCAGCATCGTTATCATCGGCTTGGGGGCCCGTGTTCCTCCTTCCCGTTCCTAGGATGTAAAAAAGCAGCAGGAGGGTGAGAAAACAGAAGGACAAGCCCCAGGAGGATATCAAGAAGCAGCTGGGGTACAAACGTAACCAGGTACTGGGTCTGTGGTAGAGGCTTTATAAGGACTGCACTATATTATTTTCTATGGGACCAGCCCCCCACCTCTTCTTCGTGAGTTGGCTCTGGTACAGTGATGCATGGACATTATAGGACATTATAGGAATGGGACTATGGGCAGTGCTAAAAAGTAGTAATGGATTGATTGCTAAGCTAGAGCTAAGGAGCTTGTAGGAGTAATTATTTTTTTGAGATATCCTGCTTAAAAACTGTGCTCAGAAATTGAACTGGATCAGACATTAGGATATGTACAGCCAAGCCTACTTGAAGTTTGTGAATTTCTGCTCCTTGAAAACCTTTGGCGCATTGTTGTTGAGTGCGCAAACTGGGCTAGTACACTTGCATGGAACTTGTGATTTAATTATTTGCGATCTTATGACTGGCATGCCACCCAAAAACAGTTGAAATCTTGGGGAGAAAGGAGAAGGAACACGAACTGCCCGGGCTAAAAAAGTCTAGTGGCGAAATGGCTCCCGATAGTAAAAGACCGACCCTAACGTTTGGGAAAATAAGCGGGAAACAGATTATGGGAACAAGTAGAGAAGCCAAAAGCAATGCCCCTCTAATGTCTCCGCCCGGGGGAAAGAAAACACAGCCTATAATTATGGGCTTTTGGAAGGGAGGCATACAAGAGGGCAACCTTGCACATTTCTCTCTCCCCCCCCCAAGTAGGAACGCAATTAACAGAAGGCAGGAAACAGATGGAAGATAGAGAGGTGAAAGCGCTTCCTGAGGGTGGAAGTCAAGAGAAGGACCTTCTTTCAGACTGGGAGCAAACTTCTATGTTCTCGAAAGTCGCTGAGAGTGCAGTGCTCAAGGGGGGAGGGGAGTCCATAAGGCCAAAGGATTCAGAGACATATAAGGCCCATGAAGGGAATTCTCAACTCGGATCCCATGAACAGGGAAATTATGGTCCACCCCTACTCACACAAGAAGCTTTTTGTACATTAAAGGAGTCTGCAAGGGCGCCAGAAGCATCCAAAGATGGAGGGAACAAATTCTATTCTTTAACAGAGGACTCAGACTCTACTAATAGTGATCTAGGGGTAAGTGAAAGTAGAGATAGTATCTCTTCTGAATCTGACAGCTTTTTGTCCCTCGCAGAGACCACTGTGCGATGGCCGCGGCAGAAAAGTAAGGGGTTGGTCCTCAGCAGTAGAGCTAATGTTGAGCCCTCAGCCCAGACCCGGAAAGCCCTCAAATGGGACTATTCAGGCACAGATCTTGTGAGTGCAGTAGAGACCCATTCTTCCCATAATGCAACTAAGATGGCTGATGAATCGGTATGTGGTCCAACCCATATATTAGATGATCGACACACGGATTCTGAAATGCTACAGTCTATGTACAATTCAATAAAGGAGCTACAAACTGAGACAAGAGCAGAAAGTCGTAGGGCATGGTTGGCTACAAAGCAGTTACAAGGAACAGTGCGCAAGGTGGTCAAATCCTGCACAGAAATTGAGGGGAAACTAATCTCAATGGAAGAGAGGATGTCGATCGTTGAATGAGAGATCGAGGCTCTGAGAGCGCAAACTACAACGCATGAAGGACAATTAACCGACATCATGTGGAAGCTAGAGGATCAGGAAAACAGGCAAAGGAGGAAGAATCTGCGTTTTCTTGGCATCAAAGAAGAAGAAGAAGGCAGCAATATTAGGGCTTACATGATTAGAGTATTACAGGAAGCATTTCCTGAGCTTTCCAACTGGGACTGGGAAGCTGACGTCCAGAGGGTACATAGGTACTCACTAGTACGCCGGGAAGGCCGCAGAGAGGAGTCTAAACATCCTAGAGCTATTCTGATCTATTTCGGGAATTATCTTTTGAGACAGTCTATATATGAAAAAGCCCGTCCCGATGCCATGCGCAGTTGTGGCGGAGCAACCTTTTTCACTCGACCTGATTACTGTCATGCTACAGTGGAACGAAGGTGGAGACTGCGGCAGCTGATTAAACTCTTTCAAGACAAAGGGGGAGAGGCGTATTTACTGGCTCCAGCTCGTCTTAAATCTTAAAACTGTGTTCAATGGGAAAACTAGACTATTTAATTCTGAAGTCCAGGCTAAAGAGTATTTGTTTGGGCTGTAATCTAATGTGATGTGAAGAACCTATGTGGTTTTAGTGTTTTCTAGGGGATCATAAGAGGCCGGTCACCTAGGGGTAGGGGTGGTGGGTGCTAGGAAGCACCTAGGTGACACCAACATTCAGGCCAACGGTGGTCTGACTGTCTCAAGGGGGTTGGGGGAGGGAGAAGGAGTGGGGGGGTCTTTGGGGGGCAAGGGTGAGGGGGTGTCAGGGGGCTCTGGGGGGGATGGGAGGATGGGGGTGGCAGCAAGCTCAGGTTGGGATAGGGGATGGGGAGAAAAGGGGGACATTTTTACCCAAAAGGATGTGTAGTGTTATGTATGATTCTACCAATGTAAGATGGTTACTGGCTAGGTGCAAGGCTAAACCACCCAAGTTAGTCAAAAATCGTCAATTAAGGTTGTACGCATGTCAAGTATTAGGATAGCAATCATTAATATATGTGGGTTTAATACCCCCCAGAAGAGGAAAAAAAACGCAGATGATTTGAGAACGTTAAAAGCAGATATTTACTGCCTGCAAGAGACACATGTAGAAAAGGCAGATAGGAAATTGTTAGGAAGCCTGGGGTTGCGGTTATTAGGGTGTACTGAACAGATGACTAAAACAAAGGGGGTTGCGATCATGGCAGCTAGTACTAACTGCATTGTTAACCGGCAGAAAGTAGATACAATTGGTAGGTGGGTAATAATGGAATGTTTAGTAGGTAATGTTAGATTTACGTTATGCTCATTATATGACTCAGTGGAAGATGACCCCTCATTATTTGATTTTATATCTGCAGAACTTATACTATGGCCCGCACCATATATTATCTGTGGTGATTTGAACTTTAATGGGCCATGGGATGGGGCACAGAACCTAAGAGATATTAGAAGGAGTAAATATCCAGGGCGGAAGCCTAGAGTATTTCATGCTCTTAAGAATATACAAAGGGAGGTTGGATTAATAGATGCATGGGTAGCTCTGGAAGGTCCTGAACCAGGATATACCTATTTCTCTGCACCACATAGGAAATTTGCCAGATTGGACGATTTTTTAGCATCTCCAATATTTCTAGGCGAATTAGAGATTAAATTATACCCTCGCTTCATGGTGGATCATAACCCACTGGTATTAATGATAAAGGATAGAGAACGTCAGAGAATTCAGAGAAATTGGACATTTGAGCATGGTTTGTGGAATGATCCTTTGTACATACAGCACATGAGTGTGCGGCTAAAGGAATTTTTAGATTTCAGTATTGGAACAGCCCCAATACAGTAGAAATAGTTTGGGATACATTAAAGGCAGTCATACGGGGGGAAACTATGGGGTACAGTATAAAGAGACGGAAGCAGGCAACAACACAACTCCAGATATGTATGGGGAATTTACAGACAGCAGAAGAGCAGCTTATCCGGGTTATTAGGAATGATGTTGGGGTCAAGGATGCTATACATCAAGTTTCAATTTCAAAAATGGCCCTCAGGAACTATTCAACCAAGAGGTTAGCAGGGAAAATAGCAACAAAACGAAGTGAGTGTTATGAATGTAGTGAAAAAGTAGGGCATATATTAGCCATGCGGACTCGCCAGAGGGCAACTTCAGGTATTATCATGCAAGTACAAAACAAGGCAGGCCTGACAGTAACAAGACCTGACTCTATTAGGGAAGCCTTCCGGGAATACTATACAGAATTATATGACACGGCTAATATGGGACAGGAGCATATTGATAGTCACTGGCTGATGCCGACTAGATTTAGCAAGATTACGGTAGACGATCAAAAATCGCTGGAACAGGAGGTGACAGTGGAAGAAATGGTAGACGCACTTGAGGCACTCCCAAGTGGGAAAGCTGTGGGGCTAGACGGTATTCCTTTAGAGTTATAAAAACATTTTAAGAAGGTGCTCTCATCAGTTTTGTTGGAATTGATGATACATGTGCAGATGGGAGGTAATCCCCCTCCATCCTGGGGCTCTGCTAATATTGTGGTATTTTTAAAAAAAGGGAGGAACCCGGATAGTTTAAGCTCATACCGCCCTATTACCCTGATGAATAGTGATGCAAAAATGTATTCCAAAATATTAGCGACTCCATTGTCTGGATGCATCCGTAAGCTGGTTAGCTGTAGCCGACATGGTTTTGTTCCCGGTAGGGACACAACTGATCACATAAGGAGGGTTAAAGCATTATTTGATGCTACATATGTGGCAGCAGAACCTATGGCCATGATTTTATTGGATGCAGAAAAAGCATTTGACAGAGTTAACTGGAAGTATCTTTGGGATATATTAAGGGTATATGGTTTAGCAGAAAGATTCACCACAGCTGTCAAAGTGCTATATAAGGAACTGAGTGCTAGTATATGGTTCGAGGGAGAATACTCCCATCCCTTTAGGATTATACGGGGTACACGGCAAGGATGTCCATGCTCACCATTATTATTTGCAGTATACTTAGATCCCTTTCTACGATTTTTGGAAAAGAATACGAATGTTCAGCCAGTTATTCGCTATGGGTGGTCAACCAAAATTTTGGCTTATGCAGATGATGTGGCAGTTATAACTGCAAACCCTGATCTTGCCCTGAGAGAAATTGAGGACGCAGTAGAAAATTTTGGGGCAATCTCTGGCTATCCCCTCAATAGAGATACGACGCAAATAGTTATGAATGAGTATTGTAGGTCGTCAGATACACGGAAAGTAGAACACGCAGTGTATCTAAGGATTGATAGTCGACCTCAGGTAGAGGAGATTGTCCGGTATAATCTTTTGCCTATTATAGAAAGTGCCAGATATAATTTTAGTAGATGGGACAACTTGCACATGACGATCATGGGGCGGTGTAATTTGATAAAGATGACGTTCCTACCGAAAATACTATATGTATTTCGTGCAAAACCATTGGAAATTGAGAAATCTTGGATTAAGAAATTAGATCAACTAATTATGCGGTTTGTTTGGTCATACGGTAAGATACGCAGGGCAAGCAAATATATGACACTTTCAAGGGGAAAGGGTAGATGGTCCCTCCCCAACCTTAAATTGTACCAGATGGCAGCTGCAATTCAGTATATGCACTCTTTGTTTATAAGGGGAACACTGGTAAATGATAGGGAATATGACCCTAGTATTTATGAGCTTTTAATTGCCCGGATGCAAAAGGGGCGATGTTTATGCTTTTGGAACCAAGTTATTTTAAGAAAACTCGGTTTAAAGTTCTTCAGGCAGCTTTGAAAATTTGGGGTCTATTGCAAAAGAAAATGGGATTGGGAAGGTATAATTATTATACCCTGATTAAAGATAACAAGTTTCTCCCTGGGATTTTTCACGATAGTATTATGGAGCAGTGGAATCAAAAGGGGATACAAAGGCTCTGGGATTTTTTTGAGGATTCTACAATTATGACTTTTGGAAGCCTACGGGGGAAATTTAAATTAGCTCAAACAGGCTTTTTTAAGTACTTACAAGTAAGAGACTTTATCCTACGAAAGACTGGTGGACCAGTATGATTTGTTAAGAAGTCTTTACTAGATAAGATGAATTCACCCGATAAGAATACGAACGATTATTATATGTGGAATTGACAGATAATCTTCCTGATGATCTAGTGAAGTATAGTAAAAATGGAGTATTAAGTTAAATGTGGAAGAGGAAGCCTTTTATGAGTCTCTAGAGTTAGGGTGTACCTCCCTGTTGTCAGCATCTCTCCATGCACAACAATATAAAACAATATTTGACCTGTATATCAGGCCAAGGAAATTAGCGCAATGGGGTCGGGAACAAGGGGTGCACTGCCCAAGATGTCAGCAACATGGGGTGGATATAATCCATATGTTTGCGACCTGTATAAAATTAGTGAATATTCAAGTGAAACTGGAAAAGTTTATTAAAGATGTTGTAGGAGTAGAAATTGAGTTAACACCCGGGGTGGTTATATTAGGAGTCACGGAGCAAAGGAAGCCTACTGTCAGATTTTTTTTTTTAATGATTATGTCAATATATTGACTGTGTATTTCTTGGTATGGCTTGATCAAACACCTCCTACATATCAGAATTGGTTAGATTGTCTCCTTGCAGTATACCAGCTGGAAAAGACTCTGTATGAGCGAAAAGGGAAAAGAGGGAGACAAAAAGGGCGAGACATATGGGGGGCCTTGGGTGAGTGGCTTGCCAATAAGTGATGACTGTATTAGATAAGTTATATTTGGCTAAATGATCTGCAGATTTATTGTTGTGGTTGTTGGTAATTATACATATGTTTATTTATGGTTGCTTTGGGTACTAATGAAAATATATATATATTTTTTTTAAATAGTCACAGCATACTTCTAATGTCAAAGCACATCTGGCTGCTGGGTAACAGTAGGCATCTCATTGGGTAATAAATGTACACATATTGACAGCAATTATTTGCCCCACTAAAATAGAAACTTATACATTTTTTGTAATGTTTTCCTCATTATGTGCAAATAATACATTTGCCCTGTATTATTTACACCTATTTTGTTTTTTAAATACCACCAACAGTACTTTCCCGCAGCACTATCATTAACAAACAGACATGGTTCACATTTTTTCATGTCATATCTTGCCCAGTAAAGTGTTGTTCGTATCTGACTGTTAGAAATGTACTAGCCTCCATATTGAAAAAAAGAAAAACAATTGTAAAATTAGCAGCCACACACCTTAAAATGGCAGCTGTCTGACCTTGCCATCAGGACATTGCCTAGGTGACGGCATTAGCGGAATTTGACCGTGTAGTAGGTGGTGACCTCCATGATGGGCCCTGCCATAAGCTAACATGTGTGACAGCTATGCACAAAAGCCAGTGGCTGTGTCCGTCTCCGTCACAGGTCACATCTGCCATGTGCTTGTAGGCTGCATTGTGTAAAATAAAAATCACTTGCCTCCTGACACTGCAGCCATCAAGACTTCCCCGAATTTTGGTACTGTTACCGACATCTGGGAACCAGGATGCTGAACAACGCAGGTGACAGGGCCCCTGCCCTCTCCCCAGAGGAGCTGGAGCTCCTTACCAAGGAGGTTCTGTCTCTTTACAGCAAAATCCAGAGGAACAGGTAAATGCCTGATTGGGGAATATCTGACTGAGTAACCGCTCCCTTTATGGTTCACAGGATATTTGTTTAATTTTTGGTAATGAGGGTGTTGTGCTTTGAGTTGACAGAATGATGTATCTGGGACAGATTTTTGTGAACAATATCTGAATTTTCTATGCATGGCAATGTTCAGCCACCTGGCAGTAGAAACTGTAATGCGTGTCTATGTCACACACAATTCCTATTTCATCACATAAACTGCAGGCCACAGACTGAACTGGCCAGTAGACAGTGTACCAGTTGTATGACCGACAACATACAGCCAATGTTGAAATGACAGTGATGTTGTTTAAAAAATGAAAAAGGTCTGGAGTTGTCTGATGCTGTATTGTCACGTGGGTGTCCAGCACATATTGTGCATCATTTAGCTCTCTATAATTTAAACCTGTCATGGAGCCATGTATCAGTAGACTTCTTTTAGGTGCAGCAAGTTCAGATGACAGTAACATGCCATCATCCATCCCAGTCTGTCCCATGAGAATTCACACTTGTACAAACAACCACAAATCCCTGTTCTCACAGACGCATAGCAACCCTCCTCTGTTGCCCTCAGTCACTATATGTGATGCAGACCATGGGTTCTGACTCTTAGGAGTTCAGGTAGGAAGCCAATGTGGGTGTGAGTACGATTATGTGCAAGAATTGCACAGGTGGTTTGCCCTTCAGTAGCTCACAATGATTGTGAGTGATCAGGGGTTGCTCTCACAGCAGAATTATTTGCATATTTCTGTCCAAGATGATGTTGAAGATCTGAGTAGGTAACATGAGATCTACCACATATTGATAGTGCACATGAGATTGCTGCAAATCAGTATTTCCACTCTACCTATGACTGTTTTTCTGAAAAAATGAAATTGTAACTGTTTTGCAAATGTGTGTGTGTATTGATAAAATATGATGTCACAGCAGTACTGCCCAACAGTGACACTGAATTGCCTTTTTCCTGTCTTTTATGTCATCTATACAGGTCAGCGCCCATCAAAAGCTGGAGTTCTGGAAGGCCATCGCAAAGAAGGTGCGGGCTCTGGGGATCCACAAGCAGTGTAGTCTGCAATGTCAGAAGAGGTGGGAGGACCTGCATTGTGCCACAAGAAAATTGGCCAAAAGCCAAGTTGGGCAGTCCTCCTAGCAATCCAGATGGGTCCAGCGCACCCTGACCCCACTAATGGCCCACATCCTTGCTTTGGCTTACGCAGAGCTTGATGGGAAGGTGAGGGCCCAATAGAATTAACAAATGGAAAAGTCATTTTTTAGATATTGTTGTGGTTTCACCTCTTTAATTTCCACCTTATGGTATGCCAACAATTGCAAGGAAGACACACATCTAAAGCCCATGACTATTTCCAGAGATATAAGTTTGTCAGACTGTGTCTAATGCTGTGTGTGGTGGTTTGCTTTGCGCTGTATCATGTCACTAGATTACTCCTCCAAGGCAATTACTGATGTGGGCAGACACATGGCTGCAGGCAAAGAAAGGGATTGCCAGCATTTTTATAATGACATGATGGACAGTTTCTCAAAACATGGTCATGATTGGGTTAGCTGTGATAGTACGTCACAAATGTGTGTAGTAAATGTGTTCTTTGTTACTGGTGATTTTGGCAAATTGCACAATTGTGAAGTAGCTGATATATCAGACTTGACATTGTTAAGTTGGTGTTATGACAATGTGAGAATGTGCATTTGCACTGAACGTTTTGACAATCAGTGTACAGTGACATCATTCCTTATCTGACACGTTTGAAAGCAGTTTCTCCAGCAAACTTATGATACTTCATGTTGATAGTACCTGGTGGACCTGAGTCCTTAGCCTGTCACAAATGTGCATGTAAGCCACTCTGTGATTGGCACCGTGAATTTCTTTGCCAAACTGGAGTGTAAGCAACAGACAGAAATGGGTCCACATTGGTGAGAGATTTTTGCGTCCCACAGACACCAGTCTTGCCCAGAGGGTAAGGTGATGGTATAGAGCAATGTGACCTTGAAAGGGGCATTTGCATGTGGAAGGTAACATCAGATAGAGGTTGTGGTGTCCTATCTTGGGCTCACAATTTCCATCTAAAAATCTTACCCTTTGGGAGAGGGGAACCGATTTTAGCTCTTTACTGCAATGGTCCAGAGATGTAGCCAGGCCTATGGGTTTACTCATGCTGTTAGAACCCTATGTTATGGAGAGAGATAACCGAATTTGTTGCAAATGTTGAGTGATGTGCATTGATGTCCAATTGTATTCTCACATATACAATATAACTGTTGTATAATTTTTCAGCCTCAACTGGGCAAGGCAAAGGTGACAGCAGCCACATTGGTGAGGATGAAGCTGGCCAATGGGGATCAGATGCTGAGATTACTGACACTAAGGGACCTAGTGACATGGAAGGTAAGGACACTGGCCAGGAGGCCATGAGTGACGCGACATCTTCCTTGGAGGCCTCCAATGAAGACCAGTCCCTAGAAGGGTGGGCCCTGGAGAGACTGTGACACTTGTGTCTTCGTCCACCCCCTGCATTCCCAGCTCCACCCTTTTTCTTGCTTCATCCCCTGTTGGCCAGAATCACCTCGCTAAAAGGGGAGGCGTCACCTTTGCTGCTGGTACTTCTGCCCCTGTCCTAGTTTCCCAGGCAGTGCTCATTGAGGAGGCAGTAGATTTATGAAGGACAATCACTGTAGGCCAGACTGCACTATTGAATGCCATCCAGGGGCTGGCTGTCCAGAACACCCAGATGCTGGCTTACCTGGATGACATTCACAGTGCCCTGTCAGGCCTACAACAGTCATTCCAAGGTCTGGCCTCCTCATTGGCCGCAGCCTCCCACCCATCCCAACCTCATGCCCAGACTCACACCCCTTCCCCATCCCAAATCCCTCAACCCAGCCCTGTCCAAAGCACAAGCAAACATATGCACACACCCACAACAAAAGCCGCAAGCAGCACATCCCAACACAAACACAACAAGAAATATGAGCACGCACTCGCAGACACCCAACACACCCACACCACATTCACACCCCCATTCAGTACATCTGCTACTACACAATCACACACACTCCCCCACAGACATGACACCCACCACTACAGCAACACCCACAGACACCACCAGCACACACCCAATCATTGCAACCACTATAACCCCAATATACACACCACAGACACACCAACAGTCATCACCCACCACCACACATGCATGCACCAGCATACTCACAACACTACAGCAACACACGCAACAACCACAGCAGACACGGTCACTCCCTCTACCTCCCAAACCCAATCTCTCCCAAACTCCCTATCCATTACCCTGTGGAAAATTTGCTTTTTTCCCTGTCCCTAACCTCTACCAAATCCCAACCCTCTGAAATGAAAAGCCACCCCTCCCAAACCCAAGCACCCATCCCCAAGTGAGATCATTAAGGTGCCTGCTCTCTCCCCCATGGATACCCCTTCCAGAGGAGGTTTGTTTGGCACTGAATTAAGGAGGCAAGTGAAGGGCCTGGAAGCCATTGTGGCCCACATAGGTATTGACATTTATAATGTAAATATGTGGACTTATGCACTTTATTTTGAGTGAGGAAACTCAAAATTATATAAAATATTTTATTTTCTAGATTCCTTTGTCCCGGCCTTCTTATTTTATTGTTACTGATTGCTGATTATGTTATTTCTGCATATGTGTGAGCCATGCACTTACTCTCGTTTGTGACAGTAGCATACACAGGTTAATTTTTCAGTTGCTTTTTTAAAATATACACTAGTGTTGTACATTAGTAATGGACATGTTGATTTTGGTGTAAGCATCCGTGTCATTACAGTACACTTACGTCAAAACTATATGGTTTCAGTTTTTGTGAGTGTAGAATGCGTGTGTGCTTATTTCGACATAGGGCCTGATTATGTCCTTGGCAGATGGGATACTCCATCACAAACGTGATGAATATCCCGTCCATCAAATTACAAGTTGCATTATCTGCTATGGAATTTGTGAAAGGGCAGGCGGATTATCTGTCATGCTTGTGACGGAGTACCCCATCTGCCAAGGTCATAATTAGGCCCCTGATGTGTTAATGATATGCACATATTCATCACACAGATGACTCTCCATTTTACATTTAAACATGATCATATGTTTGTGATGTGTTGCACACACCAGGGGACATGTGACCTTCGTACATCTCTGAAATGTTTGCTGTTAATCAGTGAGTATTGTGTTACATTGTGGGTACGCCCACATGTAGTATGCTGTAGTGATATTGCAACTTTGGAATGGGTTTGTTGGGTTAAAATTGGAGATACTTTTTCAGTTGTTACTTTCGATATTTTGGGTACATTCTTGAACACACCTTTGCAGACACTTTCCTGTTTGTGATTGTTTTTTTGTTTTTTTCCAATCATTTTATAATTATACAGGAATACAAGGCTCATTGTACTTCCATCTTCAGCCAATACCAAGGAATTGAACATAAACATAGATAATCATCAATTGGTAATCTCAAAGTAGGGGAAAGGGAAGAAAGGAAAGGAAAGGGAGAGAGGGAAGTGGAGGAGGGGAAGGCAAGGGAGGCGTAGAAAAGGTGCTGGGATGGGGGTACTTTGGGATAAGGGGATGTGTATTCTGGGCATGTCAGTGGTGCCCAGAAGATAGAGTGTACAATGTCTCACAGCAGTAACAATCAATCTATTTACAGGTTTATCCCGATCTCTGTAGAGGTCCTGGTGCTGGCGGCCAGGGGTCAGGGGGCATAAGTAGCTTATTGATCACTAATTCTGTCAAGCAACGCTGTTATCACGGTTTATCTTGGAGCAGCCTTAGATTTGGGTGAGTATGAAGGGATAGTGATAAGAAGATGTGGTTGGGTCAGCAGGTTTGAGTACAATAAAGTATTGTAGAGTGGTGGAGGACCTAGAGGAGCTACATAGAGTATGAAGAGGAGGGGGAGGAAAGAGAGGGGGTGGGTGTCATGTTAAAAATGGGGGGATAGAGTGAGGCACCCAGCGCCGTAGTTTATGGAAGGGGGAGGAGGGGGGGGAGGACGAACAGAGCGGGGAGGGAAGGAGGGCCTATGGTAGCACTAGTCTAGAAGGGAGTGAGGGTGGCATAGTGTTAATGGCAACAGTCTGGATTAAAAGGGGTGTGAGTGTGGGTGGCTATTCTATTGATATTCCTAAAGATAGTCTTTGAATATTTCATGGATATTCCACATGTATTCTATGAGTATTCTGCAGATTAATAGTCTATTCTATTCTATGGATTCCCAGATAGGAAGGGTGCCCAAACCTGTGTGAATAGGGCGTCCTGGTCCTGTAGATTATAGATGACACATTCATGTGCAGCAGTTCATTTCATTGCCACTATCCACTCTTCTGTGGAGGGCAGAGTGGGTAACCTCCAGTGGCGGAGGATGCATATCTTGAGTATCAGAAAAGCGATATACAGTATTTGGCGTTGCGGTTTAGACAAGTCAGGAAGGTCACCCATATCATGGAGGAGAATAAGAGAGGTAGGGAGTGGCTGCTGAAGAGCAATGGAGCCACAGAGTATAGTTCCCACGGCCTCCCATAAGGGTCGGATCGAGGAGCAGTCACAGAGGATGTAGATCAAATCGCAACGTGTCTCAGCGCAGCACCAACAGTTGGCAAGGGGCAAAAGACCCATTTTGCACAGTTTTGCTTGGGTCCAGTACCAATCGTAAATTATTTTGAAGAGACAAAACTTCAGGCGGGCTTCTTGGTGCCCCTGTCCAGGACATTCATGATGTCTGTCCAGTCCTCTTCCTCGAAGTCAGTTTGGAGCCTAAGCTTTCACCTGGTGCACAGGTTAGCAAGGAGGGGCAGCAAATGGAGGTGGTGGGTGAGCACTTTATAGAGACCCAACATCACTCCTTCGGAGCTTCCCCACACCTTCAGGTAAGACAGAACAGGGCAGGTTTGGAGTATCCCGGGTTGGGCTCTCATAGCACTTCGGAGAAAGTGCTGAAGTTGCAGATACTGCCATAATTGGTCTGGTTGAAGGCCAAATTTCTTCTGTAACTTTGCAAAGGACTTGAGTTGGCCATTCTCTACTATCGGATCCAAGTGGTTGATACCTGCCATGCTCCATTGTGTCCAATGGAAGGTGGACCCTCATATGCATAAGCAGTCATTGCCCCATATAGAGGCCCCCTTGTGGAAATGGGGGGGTGTGCCAAGGAGGCGGCGTGCCTGGCGCCAAGCTGTTAGTGTCACCTCCAACATTGTTTTTTGGGGCTTGTCTGGGCTGTGCAGACTCTGTATAATATGCTGAGGCCGCCCCTGTTTTAAAGCAAATGGCGTTCAATGGGAACCCATTGTGGGGCTTCCGGTGCTTTCGGTAACATATGCGATATGTGAGAGAGGTGGAGAGCAAGTGCATATTGTTCCACTGACGGAGGCCCCATTCCCCTGCAGGAGTGGTGGGCCATGAGTTTGGCAGATGATAAGTGGGGGAGAGCTGAGCTCCACACGAAGGCCCGGATTAATGTGTCAATTCTTCTGAGAGTCGCAAGGTGTATTTACATGGGTACAATACCCAGTACATAGGTAAAACATAGTAGGGTAACCATCCGCACCGCCTGGACCCTACCCCACATCAAGAGCCCCAGATGGGACCATTTGTCAAAGTCCTGAGACATACGAGTCATGAGTGGGTCCAGGTTATTTGCCACCTTTTGATCCAGACCCCTGTTTACTACAATCCCTAGGTATTTAAGGCAAGATGATTTCCAGTGGAATGGGGAACCATGAATCGCCACACTCATCACGGTAATGGAGACGGGTAGTGCCTTGTTCTGGTCCCAATTCATCCGGTACCCGGAGAGGAGTGCAAATCCATCTGTAATCTCTAGCAAGGCCGGAACGGAGTGCTCCAGGTCTGTTAGGTGAGTAAAATGTCATCCGGATATAGATATAGCTTCCGTCTGTACCGGTATTTCGGTGAGGATAGGAGATCGACAGATGGTGGCTGCCAGAGGTTTCATTGCTAGGAAGAATAAGAGAGGTGAAAGTGGGCACCCCTGCCTCATCCCTCTGTGCACTGGAAAGGGGTCGGAGATGAATCCTCCACAGTTGACCTGTGCTACGGGGCAATCATAGAGTAAATGCACTTGGGATTTAAAGTGATCACAGAGGCCAAACATCTTCAGAGTGGCAAACAAGTAGTCCAATTCTATGTGGTCAAACGCTTTTTTTGGCATCTAGGGACAGGGCTAGGGTCTCCTCCGGTAGGTCTCTAGGTTGCCAAAAGGCATGGGAGATGAATCGGAGGTGGTTCCTAGATGTGCACCCTGGGACACAACTCACCTGCGTGGGGTGTATTAAGGCCGAAAGAACCTTACCTAGGCGGTACGCCAGCACACTCGTGAATGTCACTATTCAAGAGGGATATGGAGCGATTGCTGCCGCAGAGGAGGGGGTCCCGTCCGGGTTTGGGAAGGACCGCTAGCACTGCTTTGTTGGAAATAGAGTCTAATGATCGCTCATGGCTGGCTTCTCAGAAGGTTTCGTATAGTAATTCAACTGACTCCTGCAAGTCCATTTATAGAATTCCGCAGCAAAGCCGTCCTCCCCCAGCGACTTATGGTATGGGAGGTTGGATATAGCCTGTGCTACTTCGATTTCCCAATCTAATAGGGTGCGCACCCCATCCGACAGTTGAGGGAGATGGGCCCCATCCAAAAAGGAGTCTAATTGAGGGGAGCTAGCTGACGTTTCTGGAGTGAATAGGCCCTGGTAGTATTTTGCAAACTCATGGACTAAGGGGGTCATTCTGACCTCGGCGGTAAAAGCCGCTTACCGCCGGTCAGAAGGCCGCCACAATACCGCCGTGGCCGCGGTCAGCCGCCACGGACATTCTGACCCACAACTGCAAAACCTCCGAAAATCCGCCCTCCACTGCAGTCCGCCACATCAGCGGCCAGCGGTAAACTGGAGAAGACCAAACCTCCACCGCCACGCCAACAGAAATACGCCCATCCCATTATGACCGGCAAATCGACGCAGCGGTCATTCAACCGCGGTATTCCATTGGCGGTAGACCCCGCCGCGGTCAAAATACACACACCTTTACAAACCCCTACCACATTGGACAATTTGAAAGGCACACACCTGAAACACATACACACACCACTCCCACACATCCAATACCATATAAAACACACACCCACATCACCCACAAACCCCTACCAACAAAAACCAGAGACGAAGGAGAGAGAGACACATCAGAGAATAGATAGCCAGACACACAGAGGCACACCGCAACATCACACACACCACATAGAAGCACAAAGCACCACACACCAACACACACATCATCACATACACCACCCCACACCTCATACGCACCACCCCATGGCACCACAAAGGCACCCACGCTTTTCGGACCAAGAACTCCGGGTCATGGTGGAGGAGATCATAAGAGTGGAACCCCAGCTCTTCGGCTCACAGGTCCAGCACACCACCATAGCAAGGAAGGCGGAGCTCTGGCAGCGGATCGTGGACAGGGTCAACGCGGTGGGACAGCATCCCAGAAATAGAGAGGACATCCGCAAACGATGGAACGACCTACGGGGGAAGGTGCGCTCGATGGTCTCGCGACACAACATCGCAGTGCAGAAGACTGGCGGGGGACCCCCACCCACTCCACCCGAATTCACAACATGGGAGCAAGAGGTACTCAACATCCTGCATCCTGATGGCCTCGCTGGAGTACACGGAGGAATGGACTCTGGTAAGTACAAGGCCAACCACTTCACCCCCCCCCCCAGCATGCTAACCCCCACCCTCACCCCCAACCCCCCAGCACACATCCTCCCTGAGAATGTCTCCCCAGCACAACCCACCTAACACCAACCCCTGCATGCCACCCCCAAACTATGGACACCCAGCACCTAAGCATGACCACTGCACATACCCATCACCCCCCCCCCACAAAACACCCTCACAACACCTCCCCCAAGGGAATGCCAGCACTGGGGGACAAGGGCACCTATAAAACGCAAGCTAATGCACACACAGAAACAATAACCATAACCTCTTACCCCATGCAGGACCCGAACGACAACACACTGGTCAGGAGGGACCAGAAATGTCCATCCCACCCCCGGAACAGGCCACTAGTGATGACAGCAGCTCTGTCGACCTGGAACCTGACGACCAGCCCGGACCATCGGGGACCTCTGGGCAGTCGGTTCCCCTCACCCAGACACAGGCCACTGCAGACCCAACCCCCTCTGGGAACAACCGCACAGCTCCCACCCAGTGGGCCCATGCCTCTGTCTCTAGGACAGGTCAAGCAGCGGTGTGTCTACCACTACAGGGCCACCAGGGTAACCCACCAACTCAACAACAACAGGGACCTGGGGGCAGTGGGAGTGGGCACACCGTCCAGGGGACAGAGGCCCAGGGAAACAGGGCAACTCGGAGGGCTGCTGTGCGACAGGGGGGGGAGGAGAGGCCCAGGGAACCCACTCTCCAAGAGGCCCTCACCACCATCATGGCTGCCTACCACCACTCACAAGAGACGATGGCGACGGTACTGGCCAGGTTCCAGGAGATCCAGGCACAGCAGGAGCAACGCTACATGGGGTTCAGCGACCAACTCAGCAACATCTCAACCGCTATGGGGAGCATAGTCCAGGCCCTGAACCGCATAGAGGACACGTTTCGGGACCATGTGGCATCACACAGGGCCCCTGTCACTAGCCAGGAACAGGAACAGCCTACCACCTCCGCCGGCGCTAGTGGACAGAAGGCCCCACCACAACGACAGCCCACCAGAACCCCACCTCCTGCTGAACAACAACCGCCCGCAAAAGGAGCCTGAGATCAAAAAAAACGACAGAGTAGGATGTCAAGTCCCCCGCCAGCATCACACACCCCCTGAAGTCCTCCCACTGTCCCACATTGCCACCCTGTTAAACCTTGAACTGCCCCTGCTCCATCCTGCCACAGGCATATGGACAATGCACCTGTGAGACTGAGAACTGGACTCCGCCATGGACATTACTCCACCCCCACCCATCGATGTTTCACTATCATGTACCAATATCTATGCACTAATAATAAATCACACATTGCACTGAAATCAATCAGGACTCAGCCTGTCTTATTTACAAATGTATGACACATTACATATCAATTACGTATTGTGAACATTGTGAATTACACATACCGAGGTAACTTAGCATTAGTCCATGGGCCAACCAAGCCGAGGTCACGCAGTGGCTCATACAGCACAGAAAAGGGAAGGGAAAATCAAACATCATGTTCATAGGTCTGGGGGGAAACCGACAAAGTTGAGATGCAGGAGGCTTTCAGGAAATGTAAAATGGCATGGGTGATTATTACCTGTGTGCTACTGGAAATACTGTGCTATTACTCTGTCCCTGTTGTCTGTGTCGTCCTCTGAGTCTTCCTCCTCTTCACTCTCCGCAGGCTCCACAGCTACTTCAACACCACCATCTGCACCATCCTCCTGCAGGAAAGGAACCTGACATCGCAATGCCAGATTGTGAAGCATACAGCAGGCCACGATGATGTGGCATCCTTCTTTGGTGAGTACATCAGGGATCCCCCAGTCATATGCAGGCACCTAAACCTGGCCTTCAGGAGGCCAAAGGTCCTTTCGATGATCCTCCTAGTTCGCCCATGGGCCTCATTGTACCGTTCCTCTGCCCTGGTCCGGGGATTCCTTACTGGGGTCAGTAGCCAAGGCAGGTTGGGGTAACCAGAGTCACCTATTAGCCACACACGTTGTCTCTGTAGCTGCTCCATCACATAGGGGATGCTGCTATTTCGCATCACATACGCGTCATGCACTGACCCTGGGAACTTGGCATTTACATGGGAGATGTACTGGTCAGCCAAACAGACCACCTGGACATTCATCGAATGATAACTTTTTCTGTTTCGGTACACCTGCTCATCGTCTTTTGGGGGTACCAAAGCCACATGGGTCCCATCAATGGCACCAATGATGTTGGGGATATGTCCAAGGGCATAGAAATCACCCTTCACTGTAGGCAAGTCACCCTCCTCTGGGAAAATGATGTAGCTCCGCATGAGTTTCATCAGGGCAGACAACACTCTACTCAAAATCTTTGAAAACATAGGCTGAGACATTCCAGATGACATGGCCACTGTGGTCTGGAATGAACCACTTGCCAAAAAATGGAGGACTGACAAAACCTGCACCAGAGGGGGAATCCCTGTGGGTTGGCGGATAGGGGACATCAGGGCTGGCTCCAGCTGGGCACACAGTTCATGGATAGTGGCACGGTCAAGTCTGTATCAAAGTATTATATGGCGTTCTTCCATTGTCGACAGGTCCACCAGCGGTCGGTACACGCGAGGATTCCTCCTTCTCATCCCAAGTCCCAGCGGACGGTGCCTAGGAAGGACAACATGAGCACAGAGTCAGCCAAACCACAGGTACGTACAGACAGCTTGCACATAAAGAATGGCAATGGGTTGAAAGGCGTGTATGTGTGGCAATGCAAGGCCTAGGCCTGTGTGTTGCAGTCAAAATTAAGCCATGTAGGCCCTTGAAATGGCGGCTGCCTGACCTGTGAAGTGGGACAATGGGATGTGAGGTCAATGCGCTGGCGGGGCACACCGTGGCGGTAGGCGGTCGAAGACCGCGGCGCAAAGCCGCATTGGTTAACATTGAAGCCTATGGGTTTCAGGAGCCAATGACGAAGTGCGCCGGCGGTCGCGGTACGCACCGCCGCGGGCGTGACCGCCATTTTCTATCTGCTTAATCACTCGAGACCTGATCATCCACAGGAGAGGACCTATACTGCAAGTGCTGCTGTGACCTCGGTCTGGAAGATACAATGGCTGCTGCGACTGGGGAAAGGGCCCCTGCCTTCACGTCTGAAGAGTTGGAGAAGCTCGTGGATGGGGTCCTCCCCCAGTATGCGCTACTCTACGGTCCTCCAGACCAACAAGTGAGTACACCGGGTGCACATGGAATGGGCTATGCCTGTGTGGATTGGGGTGGATGTAAGTTGGTGGGGTGGGGGGTGAATGAGGAGTGCAACGCCCGACAGATGAGAGCATGTGCCATATGGCAAAGTTGGTGGGGGGGGCCAATCACATCTAACATGCAGGTCATTGATGATTTCCTCCTTTCCACCCTGTACATGTCAAATAGGTCAGCGCCCATCAGAAGATCGAGATTTGGCGTGCCATCGCCAAGGAAGTCCGGAACTTGGGGGTCCACAACAGACGGGGCACCCACTGCCGCAAGAGGTGGGAGGACATCCGCCGCGGAACAAGGAAGACCGCAGAAACACTGCTGGGGATGGCCTCCCAACCTAGGAGGGGTGCCAGTCGCACCATGACCCCCCTGATGTCCCGGATCCTGGCGGTGGCCTACCCTGAATTGGATGGGCGCTTTAAGACATCACAGCAGACACAAGGGGGTGAGTATCAGCACATTCTCCTATCTTTCTGCGCAGTGGAGGCATCTGGGTGGGGGAGGAGGGCTGTGGGTGACATTAGGCCAGGGCGCTTTCTGTAGTGTAGTCCTCTCCCTTAGGCATGGCACTGTGCCCCCGGCCCCCACCTCGGTAGGGTGACAAGTACAGCCATTGAAGGTCCAGCATCTCCCATGTGCGCGTTTGACGTCTCTTGGCCTGTTGTCCTAGTCAGTAGTACTGAGTAGTGTACCCCGAATGCACGGCTTAGTGCATTAGGCTCCTGTGTCTGTCCTCTCCGCCAACGGTGTTGACATTGCATGCACTCAACCTGGTCTTCTTTTTTCTCCCCCCACCCTTTCTCTTCATCTTCTTGTGCATGTGTGCATTAGCATCATCAGGCGGAGGAGATTTGGCATCGGAGCACGAGGGAGCTGCAGGACACAAGGCCCCGGTGGGCCCAGGAACAGACACCGAGGGCACCAGTGATCCAGAGGGCGAGGGGAGCACCACGACGGGGACCGCTGGTGAGAGCAGCGGATGGGAGCTCCCTAGCGGTGGCGGCAACATCCGTGCCCCCCGCCTCTACAGGTACAGCCGCCACCCAGCGCACCAGCCCCGCCCTCCCAGCAGCCCCTCAGTCTTCGCTCCGTGCCCGTTCGCCCAGGAAGGCGCGCGTCTCCTTCGCCCCAGGCACCTCAGCCCCTGCCCCTGTTGCCCCTGCTGCCCTCAGTGCGGAGCTCATTGACCTGGTAAGGACGCTCATTGTTGGGCAGACGACCCTTTTGAATGCCATCCAGGGTGTGCAAAGGGAGGTGCAACAGAGCAATGCGTACCTGGAGGGCATTCATTCGGGTCAGGCTGCCCATCAACGAGCGTTCACTGCTCTGGCCTCAGCACTGACGGCAGCCATTGTCCCTGTTTCCAGCCTCCCTCTTCTTACTGCCTCCAGCCTTTCTCTGTCTCCTGTTCCTCAGCCTATCCCATCCACACCATCAGACCAGCCTGCACACACCTCAACACCCAAGAGCAGCTCATCCAAACACAAGCACCACAGATCCCACAAACACTCCCCCAAGCAACACCCAGATGCAGACATGCCAACAGCCACTACCACCCCTGTGTCCCCCTCCTCCTCGTCTCCCTCCTCCCTCCCTGTGACGTCTACACTCACACCTGCATGCACCCCCACATCAGCCAGTGCTTCCATCACCACCTCACCCTCCAGTACAGTCCACACTCGTGCAGTCACCACCCCCACTGCCATTTACACGTCCCCTGTGTCCTCTCCCACTGTGTCTGTCACCCCCTCTTCCAAGACACACAAACGCAGGCAGCCACCCACCCAACAGCCATCCACCTCACGACAGCCTACAGCACCAGCACCTTCACCCAATGACAGCACACCTGACTCTCCTACAACCACCTCCTCTACCTCCACTTCCATCTCCACTTCTCCTACCCTTTACCTTGGCCCTAAAAAACTTTTCATGGCTAACCTTGACCTCTTTCCCCCCGATGAGCTCCCCCATCCATCTTCAAAGAGTCCCAAGAGCACCGCAGCCACCACCAGCCCAGCTTCGGGTGTCACTGTTGTGCATGGGTTCTGGAGCCCACCCTTTGCCAGCAGTGACACATCGATCAGCAGCAAGGACACGTCCAGCCCCCCCCCGGCAAGAGGACCCGCAAAAACAAGGGCCGCTGTGCGAGGACCGACAGGGCTGCCCCCAAGGAGCAATGTGCGGCCACTTCACCACCCACACCATCTAGGGGAGGCAAGGGCCCGAGAGCCCCATCAAAGGAGCGGAAGGGCAGCAGGAGCGCGGAGAAGGTGGACCCCACATGCCACATCCCAGCTGGGAAGGAGGACACTAAGGAGGCCAGGAGTCCGTCCCCGAAGGGTCCAGAAACGTCACGGTCCGAGGGCGACTGAGCAGGGAGTCCAGGCCAGGTCTGGCTCCCTTGACCTGCTGGATGGGCACCGCTGAACAGGGCCCGCGGTGCAGAAGAGCACCGCTGAACAGGGCCCGCCGTGGAGAAGAGCACCGCTGAACAGGGCCCGCCGTGAAGGTAGGCACCGCTGAACAGGGCCCGCGGTGCAGAAAAGCACCGCTGAACAGGGCCCGCCGTGGAGAAGAGCACCGCTGAACAGGGCCCGCCGTGGAGAAGAGCACCGCTGAACAGGGCCCGCCGTGGAGAAGAGCACCGCTGAACAGGGCCCGCCGTGGAGAAGAGCACCGCTGAACAGGGCCCGCCGTGGAGAAGAGCACTGCTGAACAGGGCCCGCCGTGGAGAAGAGCACCGCTGAACAGGGCCCGCCGTGAAGATAGGCACTGCTGAACAGGGCCGCGGTGCAGAAGAGCACCGCTGAACAGGGCCCCGCCGTGGAGAAGAGCACCGCTGAACAGGGCCCGCCGTGGAGAAGAGCACCGCTGAACAGGGCCCGCCGTGGAGAAGAGCACCGCTGAACAGGGCCCGCCGTGAAGATAGGCACCGCTGAACAGGGCCCGCGGTGCAGAAGAGCACCGCTGAACAGGGCCCCGACGTGGAGAAGAGCACCGCTGAACAGGGCCCGCCGTGGAGAAGAGCACCGCTGAACAGGGCCCGCCGTGAAGATAGGCACCGCTGAACAGGGCCCGTGGTGCAGAAGAGCTGCGCTGAACAGGGCCCCGCCGTGGAGAAGAGCACCGCTGAACAGGGCCCGCCGTGGAGAAGAGCACCGCTGAACAGGGCCCGCCATGGAGAAGAGCACCGCTGAACAGGGCCCGCCGTGGAGAAGAGCACCGCTGAACAGGGCCCGCCATGGAGAAGAGCACCGCTGAACAGGGCCCGCCGTGGAGAAGAGCACCGCTGAACAGGGCCCGCCGTGAAGATAGGCACCGCTGAACAGGGCCCGCGGTGCAGAAGAGCACCGCTGAACAGGGCCCCGCCGTGGAGAAGAGCACCGCTGAACAGGGCCCGCCGTGAAGATAGGCACAGCTGAAAAGGGCCCGCGGTGCAGAAGAGCACCGCTGAACAGGGCCCCGCCGTCTCAAGCACCGCTCCGCTGGGCACCGCTGTCTCTCCACCTCTCCGCTGGGCCCTTCCTGTCAAGCACCGCTCCGCTGGGCCCTTCCTGTCAAGCACCGCTCCGCTGGGCCCTTCTTCTCAAGCACCGCTCCGCTGGGGACCGCCGTCTCAAACACCGCTCCGCTGGGCCCTTCATCTCAAGCACCGCTCCGCTGGACACCACTGTCTCTCCACCTCTCCGCTGGGCCCTTCCTGTCAAGCACCGCTCCGCTGGGCCCTTCTTCTCAAGCACCGCTCCGCTGGGCACCGCCGTCTCACACACCTCTCCGATGGGCCCTTCTTGTCAAGCACCGCTCCGCTGGGCCCTTCCTGTCAAGCACCGCTCCGCTGGGCCCTTCTTCTCAAGCACCGCTCCGCTGGGCACCGCCGTCTCAAACACCGCTCCGCTGGGCCCTTCATCTCAAGCACCGCTCCGCTGGGCCCTTCCTGTCAAGCACCGCTCCGCTGGGCCCTTCTTCTCAAGCACCGCTCCGCTGGGCACCCCCGTCTCACACACCTCTCTGCTGGGCCCTTCCTGTCAAGCACCGCTCCGCTGGGCCCTTCCTGTCAAGCACCGCTCCGCTGGGCCCTTCCTGTCAAGCACCGCTCCGCTGGGCCCTTCTTCTCAAGCACCGCTCCGCTGGGCACCGCCGTCTCAAACACCGCTCCGCTGGGCCCTTCATCTCAAGCACCGCTCCGCTGGGCCCTTCCTGTCAAGCACCGCTCCGCTGGGCCCTTCTTCTCAAGCACCGCTCCGCTGGGCACCGCCGTCTCAAACACCGCTCCGCTGGGCCCTTCCTGTCAAGCACCGCTCCGCTGGGCACCGCCGTCTCAATCACTGTTTATGGTTCACTGTGCCCACCATGCCTCCTCCTTGACCAGTGGAGACTGTCATCCACCTGATGGACTGTGGCTTTGCACTCCCCAGGATGGTACAGTGGGCAGCCCACCCACTGTAGAGACATTGAGAGACTGTGGCTTTGCACTCCCCAGGATGGTACAGTGGGCAGCCCACCCACTGTAGAGACATTGAGAGACTGTGGCTTTGCACTCCACAGGATGGTCCAGTGGGCAGCCCACCCACTGTAGAGACATTGAGAGACTGTGGCTTTGCACTCCCCAGGATGGTACAGTGGGCAGCCCACCCACTGTAGAGACATTGAGAGACTGTGGCTTTGCACTCCCCAGGATGGTACAGTGGGCAGCCCACCCACTGTAGAGACATTGAGAGACTGTGGCTTTGCACTCCCCAGGATGGTCCAGTGGGCAGCCCACCCACTGTAGAGACATTGAGAGACTGTGGCTTTGCACTCCCCAGGATGGTACAGTGGGCAGCCCACCCACTGTAGAGACATTGAGAGACTGTGGCTTTGCACTCCCCAGGATGGTCCAGTGGGCAGCCCACCCACTGTAGAGACATTGAGAGACTGTGGCTTTGCACTCCCCAGGATGGTACAGTGGGCATGGTGGCTCCTCGTGGATCTGGCGTCGTGGACTCATGTGGCTGTGGTGCCCCCCCCTTCCCTTCCCCCTGAGGTGCCTGTAGTTTTTACATCTGATACCCCTGCAGTGTTCTCTCCAAAGGACTCAGGTCTCCTGTGTGGGCTTTGCCCTTGTTTCTCAAAACTTTGACCCACGGACATGATGAATTCGTAGGATGTGCAGGACTTGTTACTTCAGTTATACACTGATGTGTATGTCATTAGTTTTGTTGTGAATATCTTTCATGGTTGTACGATAATTTTCAGGAGCTTTTTGGTACATAAATATTTATTCCAAATTTGATTATGTCCTAGCATTTTTCTGGGGTGTTTGGGTGGTGTCACTGTCACTTGTTGCTCTGCATTGGTGTGTACATAGTTGGGGGGGGGGGGTCGCATATGTGTGTGCCCGTAACCTTTCGTCCTCCCCCCTCCCGTGTGTCGTAGGTGACGTACTCACCGTTGTCGTCTGCGCCGGACTTCGTACTCGTGGTAGATGAGAAGGTAGACGAGAGCAGGTAGGATGTTTAATTCGGGTTCCATGCTGTCCTCCTTCCTCCTGGAGTGCGTAGTGGTGAGCGTTTTCCCGTCCGTAGTCTGTTTCCGCCGTGTTTTTATCGGCGGTGCTCCCGCCCCGGAAAAGGTGGCGGATTGGTGAGTTGTGATAGTGTGGGTGGTACATTGTCTGCCGCCTGGCTGTTGGCGGTGACCGCCGCGCTGTTTGTTTGTACCGCCGTGGCGGTCGGAGTGTTAAAGTGGCTGTCTGTGTTGGCGGTTCCCGCCAGGGTCAGAATCCCATATTTTTTACCGCCAGCCTGTTGGCGGGTTGGCCGCCACTTTAACACCGACCGCCAGGGTTAGAATCACCCCCTAAATCTTGCGGGTGAGTGAGGAGGTCACCAGTGGAGGAGGAGAGTGGGGGTATGGCCTGTGCAGCTTCCTGTTGATGGAGTTGAGCCACTTGGAGTCTGCCCGCCTTCTCTCCCTGTTCATAGTGTCATCCCTCTGGGCCCTGCAGCGCATACTCAGCCTGAGAGGTGTATCATTCGTTGAGGGCCATCCTCACCTTCTCCAGGCGTCCACACGCTGGTAATGGTAATGAGGGCTGGCCTGTATACAGCTGAGTAAGAGACACAATGTTGCTTTCCAGTTCGATTTAGCAAGCTTTCTTTTGCCCATAGGTAGTCGCTGCGTCCTGCATCATCTGCCTCCGTAGAGTGGCTTTCGCAGCCGCCCATAGTACTGTTTGACAGTGGACTGAGCCCTGATTGTCCTGTAGGTAGGTGGCGATATGCATCTGCAAATGTGTTTTGCCCTGGGGCATTCGATGCCTGTGTACTGCGAAGCACCATGGCTTACGTCCTGGAAAGGTCCCTATCCACCGAAGTTAATGTTGGTAAGTGGTCAGAAAGAGCGCATTCCAATATCCGTGCACCTTGAGTCTGTGCCTCTACCTTTTGCAATACGAGGACATAGTCCAGTCTTGATTGGGTATCATGTACTGGAGAGAGGAAAGTGTATTGCCTATACACCCGGTGTGTAAGTCTCCAGAGGTTCACAAGACCGTGGCCGGAGATCACATCTGCCAATATTGCTCTGTCTGCGTTGTTACCAGTGTCGATGGGCCAGGTCCTATCCAGCGCAGTGTCTCTGGCGAGGGTCCAGTCCCCCCACTGAGGTTACTTGAGGCCCCTATCTTTGTGAGGGGACAATTAAGACGGAGGAAGCATGAGCGTTTGTGACCTGTAGGTGCATAGACAGATCTGACGCATAGTGATTGATTACCGATCCTTAGTTTGGTAAATGTGTACCTCTATTCTGGTTCAGACCATGAGTTGAACACAGTTGCCACCCTCCACTTTCTTGGCAACCCGCCCCCGACATCTGAGGGGCCGGACAGCTGCTAAAAATTGTTTTCCCGACCCAGTCTCAGCACAATTTGCTAGATTCTACATCTCTAAAGTGCGTGTCCTGCAGGAGGGCTATGTATGCCTTTTTGGAATGTAGATAGGAAAGTACTTTTTTCCACTTCACATATTGGGTCAAGCCATTGACGTTCAGGAGAAAATTTGAAACGGACAGGGAGGGGGTAGCAGCTCTACTAGCCATAGCGCCAGCGCATGTATGCAGCCAACAGAGAGAGAGTGGTGAGGCGCTGGGTGCTCACAGGCAATGATCTTTAGAATAAAGAACTAAGCACAGTATAGAGAATGGTACGCGAGGTATCAGTAGAAGGGGGTGAGGGGAGGTAATGAAGCAGAGAGAGAGGGAGAAGGGAAGTGGGGGAGGAGGAGGGGAGGGACATTAAATAAAGATATTGGTTAAGAAAGTGGGTAAGACCTGTCACTAATGAGGAGAGGATCTCCGGGAATCCGGAACTGTGAACTGCGGGTCCAGACCTGAGGAGATCATACGCCCGGGAGAGGCCCTAACAAGAGGCAGGGAGCACTAGGTAAGGAAGAGGGGACAATGGAAAGGATCCGGTAGGGGAGATCTAGAGAGGGGCCGAGTTACACTATGGGTGGGCCATAACCTTGCGGGGCCTGCAAATGCAATTAGAGTGAAGGGGCATCTAGGCTGAGAGGGATAACCCAAGTCTCTCACGTCTCCCCGACCCACCATGGGGTAAGGAAGATAAGGACAGGGAAGGAGGGGTGAGGGGGAAAGTGGGGATGGGGGTATTTGTTATCGATGACCGTAATGGAGATCCATTCTCTGTGGCGGGATTGAAAAGCGGGGAGGGGGCGCCATTATTCTAGGATGCTGTGATAGCGCATGGATACTATCTACAATGGTGGTCACATTTCTTTTTCTTCAGGATATATTTAAATGAGCTATATTAGGAACAACAAAAGATACAGCCTTGAACCTATATGAAAACCAAGCTGATCTGCCTTGTTTGCAGTGACTAACCTGCCGAGGAGGGCAAATGGCAGGTGCAGGGGCGGAATAATAGGAAGAAAGGAGAAAGTATGAGGTGTCCATAAAACAGTATAATAAAAAGCGAGGGTGGGCTGAGCTTTCGGTCAACCATACAATGAGCCCGGAGTCTGTACAGCTGAGCTCGGAACACATGCAAATACAAACACAAACAGGCGGCTGGGTGCTTCTTTCCTGACTGGTTTCAAGCGTGGTACTCACAAACCCTTCATGGCCCTCCGTTCTTGCCGGACCCAGGATACCACTGATAGTTCAGGTAGGAGCGGGGACAGGACTCAGTGGAGAGCAAGACTTATCCCTGTCCGTCTGCTGGGTAGAATGTGCCACGGCCAGTAGCCCTTTGCCTCTGTCATCATTAGGACTTGACAGTCTCTTTGGGTCTCCGACTCTTTGATGAGTCCTTCTGCCACAGAGACTCCGTTCTTCCGATGGAATATGCAAAAGTAGTGCATCTGAAGAGTCCTTGGTCATGTCTCAGGGCAGATTCTGAGGTGACAGGTCCATGGCTGTGATCGGTAGGTCATCTAAATAAAGTTGCAGATCTTCTGGGTCATAGAAGTCTTTTGACTGTCCGTTCTTGGTAACCCACATGTGTGCCAGTTCGAAGAGGCCGTATTTTACTTCCAGTTGGCGGAGATGAGGGCGAAGTGAGAAGAATGCCTTGCGATGTTTGTTTGTCCCTTTTGAGAAATCCGCAGCAATGTGAATCTAATAACCTTCAACTCAAAACAGACCCTGAGAGCATGCTGCAGTAAGGAGCTGACGGACCTGTGTGTGGCGCAGGAGACAGGCAATGATAGGGCGTGGGTAGCGTGATCCTTGAATTTGTTTCGAACCTAGATGGTGTGCCCTTTGAAACTCCAGTGGAGGGTCAAAGGAGAGGCCCTTTAGGTTAGGGAGGGTCTCCTGAAGAGAAACCCGAATGTTTGTCCCTTCTATATGTTCCGGGAAGCTGAACAAACAGACATTGTCCCTACGGCTATTGTCCTCCAAGTCGATGAGCTTACTGTGGAGGAAGAGGAGTTCCTGGTTCCGCTCTGGGATGGTGCTCAGATGGTCTTCCACTGCTGTTTCGCACTGTTCCAGATCTGATTGAAAGCCTGCAATGTCTAGGCGGATGGATTTGGTTTCTGGCTCCAGTACGGATATTGTGGAGTCCATCCCTTCCAGCCGGCGACCTACCACTATGATTTCTAGGATTATACGTTCCATGGTAGTACCATGCTCTGATTTTCAGTGGGGACAGTCGAATCCATCAGCTGCAGTTTCCAGAGCGAGGTCTACAGGCGAGGGTGTTGGAGGGCTTCTGAGAAGAGGAGCTGTCTCCCTGGCTTGCCAGAGGTCTTATCATTTGGCTTACCGGTGGGCATCTCAGGGACATGTTCCCAGAGCCAGGACTATAAGCGATGATAGGGGGGTCAGTCTTAGGTTCAGCCTGGTCGTTGAGAGGGGAAGGCAGGAAGCATGTCTAGCTCAGCAGAAGGTGTCCTTCGACAGGTGGAGGGGTAGAATGTCTTTGTCTCACCCACTCTAACCTCGGGTAGATTATGAGGGTTCACTGTCTAGCAATCGCAGTGGCAAAATAGGGGTGGGGAGGGGGTGAGGGCTGTCCATGCCCTTGTTGCCTCCTGCGCCTGTTCGGGCTGCCCCCCCGGCTGTCCACCCAGCCCACACATCGTGCTGGGTTCCGGCCCTGTGCGCAAACCGCTGCGGTCGATGTAGGTAATGGCGGGGAGAATCAGGCATCCGTCCCCTGGTGCGCTGTTGAGTCTGTTCTCTCCCCTACTGAGTTCGAGCGACTACTTAGCTATAAGTTCCATTGACAGGGTAGAGGGGGGCGGGCCCTAAATAATTGCGGCACTTGGTGGTGGTACAGTCCTCGCTGCTTGGTAATGGGCATCCTCAAATCTGTGGGTGAGGAAGAGGGTGAAGGTGATCCTCCAGGCACAGCTAGAATGAAGTAGAAGTCCAGCAGGGTGTGGCACTGCGCTGTTGATTTCAGTGTCCAGGTTTCAGTGAGGGACCAGGGAGGGGGAGCAAAATGTTCAGGTCCCCTGTCTCAGTTACCGGTGGTGAGTCATCCCTCTCGAGCTGTGCAGATGGGGGTAGAGAGGGCTCGACTCCTCTGTGCCCTGGTTAACTGGGTCCTCTGTTCACCACTGCTATTCCAATATCGCTGTGGAGGGGGGGAGAGGCTGGTCTGGGAGGAGGCGATTCCCCAGTTCTGTGGGAGGCACTAGATATGACGTGCTATCCCCAGGGGGTCTGCTAGTCCTGTGCTTTGATGTTGGTGAAGAGGAGGGAGGCACGCTAACTCCCAAGCTCACCCCCATGGAGCAGCAACAAGGAGAAGGACCTGCGCGCGTCTAGGCTGCCGTGGCTGTCATGTGAGGACGCCATCTCACATGGGCGCTAGGCCCCACCTCCACTGCTGTGACATATCTCATTCTCCGGCGAACAGTTTTCCCTGCTGTCAGCCCCCTGGACAGGGCATGCTGCTCGCTTGTCTAACAGTGGTGTCTTCCTCCGCTGCAGGACCCCTGTAAAGCAGCACCAAAGATGAGGTAGGGTGGCTGGCCCGTGCAGGTCTCGGCTGCCACACAAGGCAGCTGCTTCACATGGGCTCCAGGCCCTGTCTCCACAGCTGGGGCATGCCGTTTGTTTCAGAGACCAGTCTTTTCTCCTTTAGGCCCCCTGGGCGCAGCACACAGCCAGCATAGTTCCTTGGTCCAGTAGCAGTGTCCTCCTCTGCTGTCCTTGCCCCCCTACCCCTATGGGGGTCACACCGGTGTGCAGAGCTCCTTTTTCAGATGGCCATCTTTCTCTGTGGCCAGACCGCGCTGCCCCTGTTTATGATTGTTGAGCCTTTTTTGTGTAGGTGTCAGTTGCCATATAGGCAGTCTGGCACTAATTGGTGTGTGCTACTTATACCTCTGGCTCTGTTCTGATACATTTTCATGCTTCAACATTACATACTTCAGCACTACGCAACAGTTTGGTGGTGTGTAAACAAATTATTGAGGCATGCACAAGTCCAGTGTTGCTATGCAGTTACAAGTGCGAGGGTAACAGAAATGCCTGTGACTTACCTTTTATACCATGGCGACGGGGTAGATTTCCATCTTGGATCTGGCCCAGGAGTAATGGGAGGACTGATAGCAGCTGGATCATGGCAACAGGATACGTGGAAAATGTTCAGAAGGTGGGATTCATGTTTATATAACCGCCAATCCGCCAGCTCAGGTGTGGAGTTCAGCTGCCACAGTTGCATTGGTGGGACTGCACACTGTGATTGGCAGAGCGTTAAAAGGGGGGTTGTCCCACTGCCAGCTCTTTTGTCTATGGTGCCATCAATGCGAGAAAAGATTCTGGACAGTGACGGCGGACTGTCAGGGGTCTTTCGCCTACGCTCCTGCTGACATCTAAATAGGGCAGACAGACCATCACATTGGGGGTGGTTTTCCCATCAAAAGGTCGACGGCGGGACTGGTACTGCCATCCTTTAAATCATCCCCTTGGTGCTTTGTGGATCAGATAATTGCAGGTGACCATATTTGGAAAATCCCCTTGCTGCCTAGATACACATGTTCTTGGGGTCTGTATTCTTCCCCATCACAGGTGCCATACTGGCCTGGTGGAATGTGGTTATGATCAGGAAAAAGACTTCCTACATACTCATCCCACTGGGTAGAAATACTTGGCTGACCCCGTTTAAGCGCTTCCAGCATGACAGTCACAAAAAGTGCAACATATTGGTATTATAGCACTGGCAGGATACATAAATGGGATATCAATAAAATAACTGCATATTGGAGACATTGTGGCAACTGTGTTAGTGAAAGAATTTACAGAAATAACCTATTCTAAGTTTTAGGGTCTTACAAATCACAGCCTTAGTAGAGGGGAGGGGGAATGACTGGGATATTGAATGATGAGGTTACATTCCCGGGTGACATGTATTGTTATAAAAAGGTTGAGGCGGTCAGTAGAGGGAGGAAGCTGTGGGGTGAGCTAAAGTTGTTTAATTTTCCTTCATGGAAAAAGTAATGTAACTACGTCTGAT
Organism: Pleurodeles waltl; assembly: GCF_031143425.1. NCBI lineage: Eukaryota > Metazoa > Chordata > Amphibia > Caudata > Salamandridae > Pleurodeles > Pleurodeles waltl. The sequence continues at coordinate 1,223,128,467 of NC_090447.1, forward strand.
TGATATACTACAGTGTTTTTGTACCACATTCTGAAATGTTGACTGTATTTACACTACTTATTAATAGGCACAGTCGGCCTTGCAATGTAGGTGGGAGAATGTGTACAGCTTTAACATTTAATAAACAAAGGGTCATATTTATACTTTTTGATGCAAAACTGCACTAACACAGTTTTACACCAATAAGTTTAGCACCGGCTTGCGCCATTCCTGAGCACTACCTGGGTGCCATATTTATGGAATGGTGGGCTAGCGTAAAAAAAATGACGTTAGCCTGGTGCGGCTGGCGGTATGGGAGAAGGGTGTTTTGCACCAAAAAATGATGTTAGGCTGGTTAGAGTAAGAAAAAGATGACTCTAACCAGCCTAGTGTCATTTTCTGATGCGAAACCATCCATACCACATGACTCCTGTCTTCGAAAAGACAGGAGTCATGCCCATCACCCCAATGGCCAGCACAGGGGACCAGTGTCCCCGGGCATGGCCATTGCACCCTGTGCCATGCAGGGGGCCCCAAGTTGGGCACTCGATGGCACTTTAATTAAAAGAAAAATATTTACCTACACTTACCCTACTTACCTGGGAAGGGGTCCTCCATTCTCTGGTGTCCCTCTGGTGTGAGTGTAGGCATTCCTGGTGCTTGAGGAGGGCACCTGTGGACCCATTCCATGGTGCTTCACCATGAAAATGGGTCCACAGGTCCCCTAACGCCTGGCCTGACCCAGGCGTTAAATAATGGTGCAAAGCAAGCTTGGCACCATTATTTAGCCCCTCCTTCCACCCGTGCATCATTTTAGCACGGGGGGATGAATATGAGGCTATGGGGTTAGCAACATTTTTTGGATGGGAACGCCTACCTTGCATCTCATTGACGCAAGGTAGGTTCACACATCTAAAAAATGGTGCAAACCCCAATATTTTGATGTTAGATGGGTCTAACGTCTCAATACAAACATGGAGTTATTTTTGCACCGAATTTGTGTAGGTGCAAATGGGATATAAATATGCCCCAAAGTGAATCCTAAACAAAGAGAGGCACTCCCTGAACCTCCCGTTCCTTCCTTTCTCTTTCCGCGGATAGCAGAGACCTGCTAAGCCTCACCTAAACTTCAATGCAATCTCTTCTTCTTATTATACTGTTCCAGGCCACAGCACCTACCTTCAGAGTCAGGAAGTATTGGTATATTTATTCACTTTTTTTGTAACTTCTTTTCTGTGACGAACTGAGAAAGTCAGTTTTGTTTTCATTATCTTTTTTTTTTTTAGGGTGCCCCCAGACTCAAGATCTTGATACTTTTTCCTTCAGGTGATTGCCTTTGTGTTTACTATTTCTTTTAGACCATTCAGTCAAGATTGTATTGCATGACATTGCTCAGTTTCAACTGGAAGGGGATGAGGAGGGATCTTGAAGGGTTTGTGCTATGAAATTTGATGTGATTTTTGTGTATGGGGGTGGGGGCAGGAACACTGCCTCAAAGTGATCCAAGAAAGAAGGTTGTTCTTTGTTGTTTTAGATGCCAGTGGTATTTTTTTGTTGGGTGAGTGCGTTCCTGATAGCAGACGTGTGTCCAGTTTACAGTCCCTTATACGGGGGTTGGGGTTTGTGTCTGCTGAGACACCATAGTTGCCTGGGCTGTGTAGTGTCGCGGTTTGTGAGTGCTAGGACCTCGAGGACAATAAAACATCCTGGGAGGGATGACCACCGGAAACGGAAGGGAAGGAACTAAGGGCTAGGGTACACAGGGTGGATGCATGCTGTGGGAGAGCTGAAATAAAGAAATATAGTCCTACCTTGTTCATTCGTGGGTTTATTTGCCTACCTGACAACTGGCTATGCAGGGAAAAACCTTCAAACTTACGCAATGCCGGGAGCCCACCCCCGGTGCACATAGACACAGAATGGTCCACAGCGTGTTTCCTTTGCTTCGGGAGCACGAAATCAGGAGCCCACCCCAATCATGCTGAGGACCCTTCATCCTACATGAGGATGTACTGGGAGCCCACCCCAGCTACCACAATTTGTCGCATTGCAGCCCGACAGCAGCGCCCAACAGGAGGTAAGAGGTCCTATTTCACTGCCTCTGCTGAATTCGATGCAAATCTCGTGGCAAATATTGCGAAATTAACCTCTTCCTGGTGGCCATTTTGAAGTCAGGCAGCTCAGCCAAACAGCTGCAAGAACAAGGGAGTGGACATTTTGAAGTCAGGCACCTACACAAAATACACAGGAGACTCACTGTAAAGCCATACAAGCTTACAGGAGGGAGACGAAGGGGCAGAGAAACAGGCAAGCGCACCACAACACTGCCAGGGAGCCACTCAGATCTCCATAATGCTCATCACTACCCACAAGTCACCTCCCTCACGACACGACTGGCTGACTGTATCATTGACGAACAAGACACGTCCACGCCACCACATGCAACACAACGCACAGGCCAGAAAACGAATGGGACTACATCTGTGGCGCTCAAAATGTACAAACCCACCATATTGGGAGTTTCATTCCTGAGCCCGCCGGAACCCCTCGCCCTTGTGTCAGGAGGAGGCATGGTCCTCCACTGGCAGGACTGGCTAGAAGACTTTGAAGACTTCATGAAAGTGTCACAAGTGACTGACCCTGTGCAACAGCTCATTGCACTACATGACCTCATTGGAAAAGAGGTGGGGCAAATCATCAAGGAACTCCCAGTAGACATGGAATCATCATATCAAGGGGTCTGCGAGGTGCTTAACAGGAAATTCCTTCATGAAAGGAACATTGACTATGAAAGCCACAGTTTCAACCTAGCATCTCAGAAAAAGGATGAATCCATGGGGGAGTAATGAAATGTCGAGGGTCAACAATCAAGCTGAGGAACATGCAAAGAAAATGGAAACAGGAAAGATAGAGAAAAAAGAACATGCATTCAGGCTTCAAAGTCATCAGAAGGAACGTCAGTCCCCAGAACGACGGAGGACGCCATCCACAAAATATCCCCAACAAACAGGACGTCGCCACAGCCCCGATAAATGGGGCCAAAGGGAGCCCACGCTGAAATGCTATCTCTGCTGTCAAGACTTCCCGCACACTGGTCAGTGCCCAGCGTGGGTCAACAGTGCCGCCACTATGGCAAAGACAACCAAAAGGTGTGCCAAGCCTCACACAAGAGCATACAGCAACCGTCCCGGGAAAACAGGTCGCGTCACCACGTGAAGGCTGTGCGTGACCAAGGAGATTGCTCCACCAGCTCATCCAGGGCAAGCCTTCACTCGCATGACACCTACGAATCAAGACGACTTGACTCCAGTGAATCACGATCTCTCACACCAATCTCACAAGACAGTGAGGAGTACATTTGCATGGTCGCCGACCAAGAAAGAAAAAAAAATACCCAAGACATCATCTCTGAATGGGAACATACTCCACTACATTTGTGTTAGACAGTGGTGCATTCCTCAATTACATGAGTGTCGCAGAGTACAGTAGGATGGACCCGAAGCCAAAACTACACAAAGCAGCTGTGCAGGTCTACATGTGGATGTCCAAAGACTCTCTGCCATGTATAGGACCATTCAAGCCCAGATTCAAGTGATTGAAGGCCCAGAAGCCGATTGCCTCCTCAGTTGGCCCATGGCCGAACAGATGAGGCTGGTGGAGATACTATATCGAGTGGGGGATGAATCAGGCATTGTACGCAGATTTCCGCAACTATTCAGGGCACTAGGGAAGTTGGCTCACTTCCAAGTCTGCCTGCACATAAATGAACAAATAACCCCAGTGGCTCAGCATCATAGGAAGGTACCCTTTCACCTGCAACAAGCACTTGAGGATGAATTGAGAGACCTCCTCAGGGCTGACATCATAGAAAGAACTGCGGGACCCACCCCGTAGGTGTCCCCGGTGGTGGTGGTGCCCAAAAGAGGATCCGGCGGCAAAGTTCGCCAATGTGTGGACATGAGAGCTCCAAACACAGCCATTGAACGGTCAAGACATCCAGGAACGCACATCGGCGACATGATCACGTTACTCAATGGAGCTAAGTTATTCTCCAAGCTGGATCTAAAAAAGGGCTATCACCAGCTCAAACTCCGCAACAGTTCACGCTACATCACCATAACAGCTCAGCTTCGGCATATCATCAGCAGCTGATATATTTCAAGAAGCGATCAGGAGAGTAATTCAACAGATTCCCAATGCCCTTTACTATAGTGACGACATCCATGTATTTGGAGCCATGGTAAAAGAACATGATAAAGCTCTGGATCAGGCATGTCAGGCTCTTCTGGAGGCCAACCTAACCCTTAATAAGGACAAGTGTGAGTTTCACAGGTCCACGCTCTAACTCTATGGACACATATTCTCAGGTGATGGGATGAGGCCAGACCCTGAGAAAGTCAAGGCCCACACCGACACCTCTCACCCCCAGAATGCAGGAGATGTTCAGTCATTTCTGGGAATGGCCAGCTACTGCGCTTGATACATCAAGGATTACGCTACCATCGGCTATTGTATCTGAGAGCTAACCAAAAAAAGTCACCCTTTCAGGTGGTCGGCGAGGTGTGATCAAGCATTTAACGCAATCAAGGACACTGTTGAAGCGGCCAGCAACCTGGCATACTTCAACCCTCAAAAGAACACCAAGATCACCAGAAATGCAAGTCTGGTGGAACTCGGAGCCATCTTAGGTTAGTATGACAAAGACAGCGATCAAAGACACATAGGGCGTCATTCTGACCCCGGCGGGCGGCGGTTGCCGCCCGCCTGGAGGGAACCGCCATTTGGCCGCCCCGCGGTCAAAAGACCGCTGGGGCCATTCCAACTTTCCCGCTGGGCCGGCGGGCGCTACCTAAGGTAGCAGCGCCTGCCGGCCCAGCGGGAAAGGAGCCTGCAACACTGAAGCCGGCTCCGAATGGAGCCGGCGGTGTTGCAGGTGTGCGACGGGTGCAGTTGCACCCGTCGCGCTTTTCACTGTCTGCTAGGCAGACAGTGAAAAGCATGCTGGGGCCCTATTAGGGGGCCCCTGCATTGCCCATGCCATTGGCATGGGCAGTGCAGGGGCCCCCAGGGGCCCCAGGACACCCGTTCCCGCCATCATGTTCCTGGCGGTAAAGACCACGGTGGATTCGCCCAGCCGGGGGAAATCCGGCGGGAAACCGCCGGACCCGGTTTTCTGACCGCGGCTTTACCGCCGCGGTCAGAATGGGCAAGGAAGCACCGCCAGCCTGTTGCCGGTGCTTCCGTCACCTGCGGCCCTGGCGGTCTATGACCGCCAGGGTTGGAATGAGGGCCATAATAGCATATACCAGCAGCAGCTTGACTGACACTGAGAGAGCATACTCTCAGCCGGAAAAGGAGAGTCTGGCTGTTGTCTGGCCTTGCGTACATTTTCACATATTCACATATGGGAAACACTTCACTCTCATCACGGACCATCAAGCATTGGTAACCATATTTGGAAATCCCCGAGCCAAAATGCCCCCCAGGATCGAGCAATGGGGCATTCGGCTGCAAGAATACACGTACACCATCATACACAAGCCATGAAAAGCAGTGAATCCAGCAGATTACATGTCACGACACCCCACAGCATCTTCGGCAACGAAACCATCACTAACAGAGAAATACATTCACTTCATCATTGCTCAAGGTAGACCACCGTCAGTCCCCCTTGAAGCCATAATTGAGGGAACAGCAGCGGATCACACACTACAAGAAGTAAAGTGTCACAGAAGAACAAACAGGTGGGGCCACATGGAGGAATCCACAACCAATGAACTCACAGACCTCAAGAGGCTAACCTACTTTCACCACATGCAGGATGAACTGGCCTTTGCAGAGGATGGGCTACTGCTCAGAGAAAAAAGAATCATCATCCCAAAGAGTCTACTCCAAGGGGCGTTTAACCTGGCTCATGAGGGACATCGAGGCATAGTAGCCACAAAAAGGGCCCTATGGGAGCATGTCTGGTTCCCGTCCCTGGATGTGATGGTTCAAGCTACACTAAAGGACTGTCCCCCGTGCCAGAGGTCAGCCAAGAAGCCCCTCTGGTGTCGCTACAAATGTTTGACCTACAAGACAGAGTCTGGCAACAAGTGGGAGCAGACTTCTTTAGCATATTACAGTCCAGCAAATACATTCTTGATAAAAGGGATGAATATTCTCGATTCCCAAAGCACAACAAATATCGTCCATCAGGGCAGCCACTACCATACCAATACTGGATGAAGTCTTTGTAGCTTAGAGAATCCCAGAAGTAGTCAAGACTGACAATGGCCCTCCGTTCAACAGCCAAGAGATCGCCGAATTTGCCAGACACCTAAATTGTAGACACCGAAAAATCAACCCCACTGTTGCCCCAGGCCATTGGGATGGTGGAGAGGTTCATGGCCAGTCTGAAGAAGACCATACAACAAGCTGAACTGGCCACAAGGGATGTCCAGGCAGCACTGAATGAAGTACTAAGGGCATACCGAACCACACCTCAACGCACCACAAACAAATGCCCAGCTACCCTCATGCTCGGCCGTACTGTGCGTACCAGAATACCCACCTGGGAAAACTCAACTCGTCGGGCATGGACAGCCAATGATCATGACGAGATATCCGAGATGGACAGAACAAAGAAAGCACAAATGAAGGTATATGCGGACAAGCGGAGGCGGGCTCAAACGTCAACTATCCGCGAAGGAGATTGGGTACTCACCAGACGAGAACAAAGGAGAAAATTAGACAGTCGGTATCACAAGCACCCACTGCAAGTAATAAGCCAAAAAGGTAAAATGGTTACCGCTGCTTCAGAAGTTAAGAAGTTGATGCAGAACATCATCCACTTTAAGAAATGCAACGCATCACCCAAAGAAGCAGCGTTAGAAGAGGACAGTGATGACACCGAGTGTGTGCCCACGCCAGCCTCAGTACCAGGTCTTGTCATCTCTTCGGCTGTTGGGGAAACTACACAACGCACCTCAGCAAGTCGACCACAGCAGGCTCGTCGCACACCTGCGCGACTCATAAACGAAATCTAATAGACGAGTTCCTGAGATAAACTCACCTGTGCGAGCAGGAGGAGATGTAGTGTTGCGGTTTGTGAGCTCTAGGACCTCGAGGCCAAAAAATGTCCTGCGAGGGCTGAGCGCCCAAAATGGAATGGGAGGAACTAAGGGCTAGGGGACACGGGGCAGATGCATGCCGTGAGAGAGCAGAAATAAAGAAAGATAGTCCTTCATTGTGCACGCGTGGGTTTATTTGCCAACTTGACATGCTGCTTGAAAAAAACTTGGAGATTGAACCCGATATAAACTCTATTCGTCCCATCTTTGTTCTTAATATGAATGAGTTGCTCAGATGTGGAGGCAGGAAACATGCTATGTAGTGGTACATGTGTCCAGGCAACTTTCAGGTTCCTGATGGAAAGGCACTCGAGAAACCAATACCACTGTTGGGGGACGTAGAGGGGAGGAGGGGGCGATTTCCATTTGACGCAATAGCAGAAATTTGTAAACAGAGAAGGTAAACATGTATATTTCCATGCATCAGGTTTCTCCTACATTAAGTTGCTTTCTTGTCTGGTATCTAGGCAGTTGCTGTCTTGTCTGATATCTCTATGTGCTGTTTCTGTGTAATGTGTTTTGAAAGGACATTAGGTTTAAAAGTATGTTCAATATGTGTAAACGTTCTGAATGTTAAACCGCATCTGTAACACCACGTGACGCGCTTACCTTCATAACCCATGTACATTTTCAGATATCAATTTTTTTCCACAACATTGAATTGATGCATATCCTTTCCATCTTCTTTAGATCTGTTTCCCAGTTCCCTCCTTGAGTCCTTTTCACAATGTATTATTCTTGTATGTCCACTGAATCTGGCTGAATCAAATGCAGCTGGGTTTCTAGTGACTTGTTTATTTTTCACACAACTCGAGTATTGTGCAATGTTAAACTCAATCTTTATATGACCTAATCTTGCTATGAACTCAGAAAGGTTAACTACAATATACATTCTATAGATTGTAACTTTCCACAAGAATGAGAGAGACAAAATATACCTTGTCGTTGTAATGGTCGTTCATTACAAAACACTATGCAATTTATGTCTTTTTGCGAGTTTTATCAAATTCCTAGGTCACGTTTTTTAAAACATCTAATATTGAATTTTAACCAGTGTAAACCGGTTCTTATTTTCCTTCAATCCTTGGATTTAATGGCATGTTGTACTGTATTTCAGTATTGAGTTATGTCAATGCGGCAATGAGAATGAATATCAGTGGAAATCACGGAGGATTTTACTCAATTCGCTCATATATTTGTGCACGGCTAAATACAATTATTTTACATGTTTCATTTTTATTAACTGCAATATATTGTATTCTATTTTATGGTCTGCACATAAACCGATTAAATATTGTTTGGTTGATTGATTTTATATTATTTGCAATTAGTTCTGAAACTGACATTTAAAGCTACTCCTTAACTTAGATATTTTTTTCTTTTTTTTTTCTTTTGTTTTGCACAGGTTCTTCTTATCTGCTGAAACATGCCAGGGATACTAGGGTACTGTTTGTTAACTGCTGATACAATTCAACTGAATTTCCTGCATTGGAAAAAAAAACATCTGTAGTGACACAGCACACGATTTCCACTGTCCTGATATGATCTATTTCCCAGTACTGTCATTGTTATTCTCTTTTATCAATACAATTTGGATTTGTTTAATGAGAACTGTCTGCTGCACATGCAGTGTGTAAACGAATTAATTTATCTCTATAGTTTTCTGAGTTAGGCCATGATCTTGAGACAGTACAGAAACAGTGAGCAGGGATTGCCTCTTGTCTTTCTGAGCTGTGTTATCTAATATAATGTACTACCTCGGCGAGGTTAAATGAATACACAGGTGCATGAAAACAGAGCGAACGGCTTCAGAACCAGGACTTTAATTGGGCCAGGCCCAACCGGGTCTCAGATCAGGTAGCGATTTAAAAACGGACATTGAAACAGGTCGTTTTTGGGCTCTGTGTCCATGTCCCCAACTTTACAGGCAGAACACTGATGGATTCCTGAACAATTCATTTAAAAATCGTTAAGATATTCTGGGGGTCATTCCAACACTGGCGGTCGGTGTTAAAGCGGCGGCCAACCCGCAAACAGGCAGGCGGCCCCAAAAATGGCATTCCGACCCTGGCGGGAACCGCCAACACAGCCCGCCACTTTAACACTCCGACCGCCACGGCGGTACAGACAAGCAGTGCGGCGGTCACCGCCAACAGACAGGCGGCAGACAATGTACCGCCCACCCTATCACAACTCACCAATCCGCCACCTTTTCCGGGGCGGGAGCACCGCCGATAAATACACGGCGGAAACAGACTACGAACGGGAAAACGCTCACCTCTACACACTCCACGAGGAATCTGGACAGCATGGAACCAGAACTACACATCCTACCAGCTATTGTCTACCTGCTCCTCTACCAGGAGCACGAACGGCGGCGCAGAAGACAACGGTGAGTACTGCACCTACGACACACGAGAGGGGGGGAGGAGAAAAGATTACGGGCACACACATACGCGACCACCCCCCCCCAACTACCTACACACCAATGCAGAGGAACAACTCAGAGTGACACCCCCCAAACCCCCCGGAAGAATGCAAAGACAAAATAATAAGTAATTGTAATACAAATATATTGGAAGGCAAAGTAAATAAGTAAGACGAACATCCCATAACTATCTACACATATGTATATTGTCCCGTCAGAATTGGCTTTCTGTCATTGTACGTGGGCCAATGGTCCTCAACACATGGGCAAAGCCCACACATGAGACCCAAATCCATTGGAGAGAACACTGCAGGCACCTCAGGGGGAAGGGAAGGGGGGCCACCTCAGCCACATGAGTCCACGACGCCAGATCCACGAGGGGCCTCCACGGCCAATGTTCAATCCTGGGGAGTGCAAAGCCACAGTCTCACAAGTCTCTACAGTGGGTGGCCTGCCCACTGTGCCATCCTGGGGAGTGCAAAGCCACAGTCTCACAAGTCTCTACCCACAGTCTCACAAGTCTCTACAGTGGGTGGCTTGCCCACTGTGCCATCCTGGGGAGTGCAAAGCCACAGTCTCTCAAGTCTCTACAGTGGGTGGCTTGCCCACTGTGCCATCCTGGGGAGTGCAAAGCCACAGTCTCACAAGTGGATGACAGACTCCAGCGGTACTGGAGGACTCTTGGTGCCCAGAGTGTATCGTGCAGCCCTGTCCGACACTGATCCGGGCCTGCCCCTTCTGCCAATGTGTCAGCGGTGCTTGAGATGAAGAGCCCAGAGGAGCGGTGCTTGAGATGAAGGGCCAAGCGGAGCGGTGCAGAGACGGCGGTGCCCAGAGGAGCGGTGCTTGAGATGAAGGGCCCAGCGGAGCGGTGCTTGAGATGAAGGGGCAAGCGGAGCGGTGCAGAGACGGCGGTGCCCAGCGGAGCGGTGCTTGAGATGAAGGGCCCAGCGGAGCGGTGCTTGAGATGAAGGGCCAAGCGGAGCGGTGCAGAGACGGCAGTGCCCAGTGGAGCGGTGCTTGAGATGAAGGGCCCAGCGGAGCGGTGCTTGAGATGAAGGGCCAAGCGGAGCGGTGCTTGAGATGAAGGGCCCAGCGGAGCGGTGCTTGCAGATGAAGGGCTCAGCGGAGCGGTGCTTGAGATGAAGAGCCAAGCGGAGCGGTGCAGAGACGGCGGTGCCCAGCGGAGCGGTGCTTGAGATGAAGGGCCCAGCGGAGCGGTGCTTGAGATGAAGGGCCCAGCGGAGCGGTGCAGAGACGGCGGGGCCCAGCGGAGCGGTGCTTGACACGGCAGTGCCCTGTTCAGCAGTGCCTGTCTTGAAGGGCCCTGTTCAGCGGTGCTTGACACGGCGGTGCCCTGTTCAGCGGTGCCTGTCTTGAAGGGCCCTGTTCAGCGGTGCCTGTCTTGAAGGGCCCTGTTCAGCGGTGCTTGACACGGCGGTGCCCTGATCAGCGGTGCCTGTCTTGAAGGGCCCTGTTCAGTGGTGCTTGTCTTGAAGGGCCCTGTTCAGCGGTTCTTGACACGGCGGTGCCCTGTTCAGCGGTGCCTGTCTTGAAGGGCCATGTTCAGCGGTTCTTGACACGGCTGTGCCCTGTTCAGCGGTGCCTGTCTTGAAGGGCCCTGTTCAGCGGTGCTTGACACGGCGGTGCCCTGTTCAGCGGTGCCTGTCTTGAAGGGCCCGGGTCAGCGGTGCTTGACACGGCGGTGCCCTGTTCCGCGGTGCCTATCTTGAAGGGCCCTGTTCAGCGGTGCTTGTCTTGAAGGGCCCTGTTCAGCGGTTCTTGACACGGCGGTGCCCTGTTCAGCGGTGCCTGTCTTGAAGGGCCATGTTCAGCGGTTCTTGACACGGCGGTGCCCTGTTCAGCGGTGCCTGTCTTGAAGGGCCCTGTTCAGCGGTGCTTGACACGGCGGTGCCCTGTTCAGCGGTGCCTGTCTTGAAGGGCCCTGTTCAGTGGTGCTTGTCTTGAAGGGCCCTGTTCAGCGGTTCTTGACACGGCGGTGCCCTGTTCAGCGGTGCCTGTCTTGAAGGGCCCTGTTCAGCGGTGCTTGACATGGCGGTGCCCTGTTCAGCGGTGCTTCACATGTGTCTCCACGGCACCAGATCCGGCCAATAGATGGTGTTCACTCGCCATCCGACTTCTCGCTTGCTGGGCCCTCCTGTGCTGGTGGCCCGTGCCCGTGGGTGTCCTCCTTCACCCCCGGAATGGGTCTGGTGGGGCCCTCCTGGGCAGCTTGCCTGCTGCCGGACTTGTCGGCCGTGCTGCCCTTGCCATCCTTGCCTGATCCTCTGTGGCCCTTGCCTCCCTTTGGAGATGTGCCAGGTGGCACCCCACTCCCTGACGGTGCCAGGGTGGTGCCTGTGGAGGCTGCCGTCTCTGTTTTCTCACGCCGGCCCTTGGCTTTTTTTGTTTTTTTCCCAGGGGGTGGGCTGGCTGTCCCTTTGCTGCTGGCCGATGTGGCTGCCCTCGAAGGTGGGGGACTCCAATATCCCTGGACTATGGTCCTTGTAGGTCCAGGGGTTGTGGTGGCTGGGGTGCAGATTGGACTTTTACGAGATGGAGAGGGTGGGTCAGGTGATGGAAAGAGGTTAATTTTGGAGGAAAAACGTTTTAGGAGCAGTGGGAAGGGTAGGTGCAGTGGGTATGGGAGTGGAGGAAGAGGATGTGGTTGTAGGAGAGTCAAGTGTGCTGTCTATGGGTGCAGGTGCTTGTGACGGAGGCTGTCGTGAGGTGGATGGCTGTTGGGTGGGTGGCTGCCTGCGTTTGTGTGGTTTGGAAGAGGGGGTTACAGACACACTGGGAGAGGACACAGGGGACGTGTAAATGGCAGTGGGGGTGGTGACTGCACGTGTGCGGAGTGTTCTGGTGGGTGTGCTGGTGATGGTCGTAGTGGCTGATGAAGTGGTGCATGCAAGTGTGAGTTGAGACGTCACAGGGAGGGAGGAGGGAGACGAGGAGGAGGGGGACACAGAGGAGGCAGTGGCTGTTGGCATGTCTGCATGTGGATGTTGCTTGTGTGAATGCTTCTGTGATGTGTGGTGCTTATGTTTGGATGAGCTGACCTTGGGTGTTGAGGTGTGTGCAGGCTGGTCTGTAGGTGTGTCTGGGATAGGCAGAGGAACAGGGGAGTGGGACTGGGTGGAGGGAGTTGGAGGAGGGAGGCAGAAGACAGGGACAATGGCTGCCGTCAGTGCTGAGGCCAGAGCGTTGAACGATCGCTGATGGGCAGCCTGACCCGAATAAATGCCCTCCAGGTATGCATTGCTCCGATGCACCTCCCTTTCCACCCCCTGGATGGCATTCAAAAGGGTAGACTGCCCAACAATGAGCGTCCGGAGGAGGTCGATGACCTCCTCACTGAGGGCAGCAGGGGTAACTGGGGCAGGGCCTGAGGTGCCTGGGGCGAAGGAGATGCCCGCCTTGGTGTGCGAGTGGGCACGGGGCGAACGCTGAGGGGCTGCTGGGAGGGCGGAGCTGGTGCGCTGGGTGGCGGCTGTACCTGTTGTTGCGGTGGGCACGGATGTTGCCGCCACCACAAGGGAGCTCCCTTCCGAGGACGTGTCGGTGTCGCTGATGTCTCCACGTGTCCCCGTTGTGGAGCCCCCCTCGCCCTCCGTCTCACTGGTCAAATCAGTGTCCGTTGCATGGCCCTCCGGGGCCATGTGAGATGCAGCTCCCTCGTGCTCCAATGCCACTTCTCCTCTGCCAGATGATGCTAATGCACACATGAACAGGAAGAGCAGACAAAAAAAGGGGGGGGAGAATAAAGACATGTTGAGTGCATGCATTGGCAACACAGTTGGCGGAGAGGACAGACACAGAAGCCCCCTGCACTACGCCGCGCACTTAAGGTACACTACTCAATCAGTGGGACATGGCCTACAAGCCTATGGACGACAACTGCACACATAGGTGACACAGGCCCATGGATAGCTGTACTTGGCACCCTACAGAGGTGGGGGGTGGGGGCACAGGGCCATGCCTTACGGAGGGGCCTAGCCTACAGAAATCGCCCTGGCCTAGGGATAACCACAGCCCTCCTCCCCCACCCAGACACCTCCACTGCGCGCATAGTCAGCAGAATGAGAGTGTACTCACCCCCTTGTGTCTGCTGTGATGTCCTCACGCGCCCATCCAAATCTGGGTAGGCCACCGCCAGGATCCGAGACATCAGGGGGGTCAATTGACGCGTGGCACCCCTCCTACGTTGGGAGGCCATCCCAAGCAGAGCCTCCGCGGTCTTTCTGCTCCCGCGGCAGATGTCCTCCCACCTCTTGCGGCAGTGGGTGCCCCGTCTGTTGTGGACCCCCAGGGTCCGGACGTCCTTGGCGATGGCACGCCAAATGTCGACTTTCTGATGGGCGCTGACCTATGTGACACGTACAGGGAGAGAAAATACAATATCAGAATTTTCTGCATGCTCAATGTGAGTGTCCCCCCATCCGCACACTTTCCATGTGGCACATGCTCCCATCTGTCGTTTGATGCATGCCTCATACGCTCCCCTCCGCACCATCGTTCATTCACCCCACTCAACCCAGGCATTGCCCACAAAGCATGGTCCGAGTGTACTTACCTGTTGGTCTGGAGGACCGTAGAGTAGCGCATACTGGGGGAGGACCCCATCAACAAGTTTCTCCAATTCCTAAGATGTGAAGGTAGGGGCCCTTTCCCCAGTCGCAGCAGCCATTGTCTCTTCCAGACCGAGGTCACAGCAGCACTTGCAGTATAGGTCCTCTCCTGTGGATGATCAGGTCTCGAGTGATTAAGCAGATAGAAAATGGCGGTCACGCCCGCGGCGGTGCGTACCGCAGCGGTGCGTACCGCAACTGCCAGCGCACATCGTCATTGGCTCCTGAGACCCATAGGGTTCAATGTTAACCAATGCTGCTTTGCGCCGCGGTCTTCGACCTCCTACCGCCACGGTGTGCCACGCCAGCGCATTGACCTCACATCCCATTGTCACACTTCACAGGTCAGGCAGCCGCCATTTCAAGGGCCCACATGGCTTAATTTCTACTGCGTCACACAGGCCTAGGCCTTGCATTGCCACTCATACAAGCCATTCAATGCATAGCGAATCGTGTTCTGTGCAAGCTGTGGTTACGTACCTGTGGGTTGCTTGACTCTGTGCTCCATGTTGTCCTTCCTAGGCACCGTCCGCTGGGACTTGCGAGGAGATGGAGGAATGTTCCCGTGTACAGACCGCTGGTGGACCTGTCGACAATGGAAGAAAGACATGTCATACTGACATACAGACTTGACCGAGCCACTATACAGGAACTGTGTGCCCAGCTGGAGCCAGACCTGATGTCCCCCATTCGCCAACCCACAGGGATTCCCCCTCTGGTGCAGGTGCTGTCAGTATTCCATTTTTTGGAAAGTGGATCATTCCAAACAACAGTGGCCATATCATCAGGGATGTCTCAGCCTATGTTTTCTAAGGTTTTGTCCAGAGTGTTGTCTGCCCTGATGAAATACATGCGGAGCTACATTGTTTTCCCTGAGGTGGGCAATTTGGCTACAGTGAAGGGTGATTTCTATGCCCTTGGACATATCCCCAACATCATAGGTGCCATTGATGGGACACATGTGGCTTTGGTTCCCCCCAGTGAAAGTGAGCAGGTGTACAGGAACCGAAAAAGTTATCATTCGATGAATGTCCAGGTGGTCTGTTTGGCTGACCAGTACATCTCCCATGTAAATGCCAAGTTCTCTGGGTCAGTGCATGACGCGTACATCATGCGAAATAGCAGCATCCCTTATGTGATGGAACAGCTACAGAGACACCGTGAGTGGCTAATTGGTGACTCTGGTTACCCCAACCTGTCGTGGCTACTGACCCCAGTGAGGAATCCCTGGACCAGGGCAGAGGAACGGTACAATGAGGCCCATGGGCGGACTAGGAGGGTGATCGAGCGGACCGTCGGCCTCCTGAAGGCCAGGTTTAGGTGCCTGCATATGACAGGTGGATCCCTAATGTACTCACCAAAGAAGGTGTGCCATATCATCGTGGCCTGCTGTATGCTTCACAACCTGGCTTTGCAACGCCAGGTGCCTTTCCTGCAGGAGGATGGTCCAGATGGTGGTGTTGTAGCAGCTGGGGAGCCTGTGGAGAGTGAAGAGGAGGAAGAGGACGGGGACGACACAGACAACAGGGACACAGTGATACAACAGTATTTTCAGTAGCACACAGGTACGAATCAACCCAGCCATTTTACATTTACTTAAAGTCTCCTGACTCTCTACTGTCTGTGTTTCCCCCCAGTTCCTGTTAACTGAGTTGTGACTTTCCCTTCTGTTTTCAGAGCTGTGGGCCCCACTGCGTGACCTCTGCTTTGTTTGCCCATGGACTACAGCTGTGTGACAGTGGTATGTTGTCATCACAATGTAACTGAACATTTTGGCACCGTTATGTCTAATACATTTGTTCAAAATACATGCAGACTCCAGATTTTTTAAGTGCAAAAAGTGATTTTATTAAAGTGCTAAATTTAGGGACAGGATTGAAAAACGGTGATGTGTGATGGTGGAGTAATGTCCATGGCAGAGTCCAGTTTTCAGTCTCACAGGTGCATTGTCCATATGCCTGTGGAAGGATGGAGCAGGGGCAGTTTAAGTTTGGACAGGGTGACAATGTGGGACAGTGGGATGACATCAGGGGGTATCCTTTGCTGGCGGGGGTCTTGGCATCCTACTCTGTCTTCTTCTGAGATCTCAGGTACCGCTTGCGGGGTGGTTCTTCTTCTGCAGGAGGTGGGGTTCTGGTGGCCTGTTGTTGTGTGGGGGCCTCCTGTCCACTAGTGCCGGCGGAGATGGTAGCCTGGTCTGGGTCCATGCTAGTGACAGGGGCCCTTTGTGGTGCCACATGGTCCCGCAATGTGGTGACTATCTGGTTTAGAGCCATGACAATGGTCCCCATTGCGGAACTAATGTTTCTCAGTTCCTCTCTGAACCCCATGTACTGTTCCTCCTGCAGTACCTGGATCTCCTGGAACCTGGCCAGTACCGTAGCCATCGTCTCCTGGGAGCGGTGGTATGCTCCAATGATGGAGGAGAGGGCCTCTTGGAGAGTCGGTTCCCTGGGCCTGTCCCCCCCCTGTCGCACAGCAGCCCTCCCAGTTCCCCTGTTTCCCTGGGCCTCTGTCCCCTGGACCGTGTGCCCACTACCACTGCCCCCAGGTCCCTGTTGTTGGGGTGGTGGGTCAACCTGGGTGCCCTGTAGTGGTGGGCACACCGCTGATTGACGTGTCCTGGAGACAGAGGCATGGGCCCGCTGGGTGGGAGCTGTGCTGGTGTTCCCAGAGGGGGTTAGGTCTGCTGTAGCCTGTGGCTGTCTGTGGGGAACCGACTGTCCCGAGGTCCCCGATGGGCCGGGCTGGTCATCTGGGTCCAGGGAGACAGAGCTGCTGTCATCACTGGGGGCCTCTTCTGGGGGTGGGATGGACATTTCTGGACCCTCCTGGGCGGTGTGGTGGCGTTCGGGTCCTGCAGGGGTATAAGAGTATGGTTATTGCTTCTGTGTGTGCCATTTCGTGTGATGGGTGGGTGGCCGTGTACCCCAGTGCTGGCATTCCCTTGTGGGGGCTTTTGTGATGGTGGCTTGTGGGGGAGATGGGTATGTGCAGTGGGTATGCTTTGGTGATGGGTGAAGTGAAGTGAAGATTTGACTTACCAGAGTCCATTCCTCCGCCTACTCCTGCGAGGCCCTCAGGATGCAGGATGTGCAAGACTTCCTCCTCCCATGCTGTGAATTCTGGGGGAGTAAGTGGGGGTCCGCCGCCAGTCTTCTGCACCGCGATGTTGTGCCTTGATACCATGGAACGCACCTTCCCCCGTAGGTCGTTCCACCGCTTCCTGATGTCGTCCCGATTTCATGGATGCTGTCCCGCAGCGTTGACCCTGTCCACTATTCTTTGCCATAGCTCCATCTTCCTGGCATTGGTGGTGTGCTGCACCTGTGTCCCAAAGAGCTGGGGCTCTACCCGAACTATTTCCTCCACCATGACCCTGAGTTCTGCGTCAGAGAACCTGGGGTGTCTTTGGGGTGCCATCGGGTGGTGTGGATGAGGTGAGGGGTGGTGTATGTGTTGTAGAGTGTGGTGAGTGTGGTGGTGTATGGTGTTTTGTGCGTGGATATTGTGTGGGTGATGTTGTGATTTGCCTCTGTGTGATGGTCTACTCTATTCTGTGCTGTCTCTCTCTGTCCTTCAGTCGCAATTGTGGTCGTAAGGGTTTGTGGGTGATGTGGGTGGGTGTTTTATATTGTATTGGGTGTGTGGGAGTGGTGTGTGTATGTGTCTCAGGTGTGTGTATTTTGAATTGTCCAATGTGGCTGTGTTTTGTAAAGGTGTGTGTATTTTGAGCGCGGCGGTGTGTACCGCCAATGGAATACCGCGGTTGAAAGACCGCTGCGGGGATTTGTGGGTCGGAATGGCATGGGCGTATTTCTGTTGCCGTGACGGTGGAGGTTTGGTCATCGCCAGTTTTTCGCTGGCCGTTGGTGTGGTGGACTTTTGTTGATGTCGGGTTTTTGGCGGTTTGCCAGTTGCGGGTCAGAATGACCGTGGCGGTTTACCGCGACCGTGGCGGTGTTATGGCGGTCTTCTGACCGGCGGTAAGTGCCTTTTACCGCTGAGGTTAGAATGACCCCCTCTATGTCTTTCCTGCTTATATTTCACTTACTTTATTTAATCATGCATTCCTTGAGAACGTTGGCCTTTTCCAGGATGTTTTGTTAAGGTAGGTTCCTGTATGCAGCACATTACTCTTGTATTATACATATTTTTAGTCCACTCCAGGCGTTTATAATGGGTCACTTTTGAGAACTATGGAGTTCAGGCAATGAGAGTTTCTCTCAGTGCCTCTCAGAGAGTCAAAAAGGTGTACAGAATATATTGCTATCCAATACTTGGCCTCTCTGCAAAGTGCACATATCAACGGTCACAAATGCCAGTTGCAATTTTATGGAAAATTGACTGATGAAGATAAACAGTCGTCAAAATATTGACAAGGTGAAAATAAAACAAAATGCAGTCATTACAGATGAGTGTGTGCGTCGTGTCGGGGGGGAGGGTGAGAAGTGAAAGAGTTGCAAGGAAATACACGCAGAAGAGAATGAAGAGTGTGCTGAAGAGAAAAGAGATGAGAAATGCACATGGAAGAGTTCAGAAAGATGTGGAGAGAAAAAGGGCATACATTTCTAACATAGACTGCAGAGGAAAGTTGTGTGAATGGAAGATCAGCAGTGATTGAGACACTCTGAAGACCACTACCCCTTCCATAGACTTAAGTAATGTTTAATTCACTGTCTCATTGTGTCAGAATTAAAATTTTGTATTAGGGGCAAATTTATCAAAGGTTTGCGTCAATTTAGCACCTTGCAACGGGGTGCAAAAGTGACACAACTTTTATGATGAGACTAATGAAGCCACGCAAAGTCACCTTGTGTGGCACTTAGTGGCTTGAAACATTCAAAGTAATGCAATGGAGTGCAAATGGCTGCGTTGCATTACTCTGTCCCAGGGAGGTGCTCATAGATTCTGATGCATTTGCAGCTGTGTCATAAGTGGTATACCTGGGAATGTGCCAAAACTGCTACACCTGCCCAGGTGAGGCATAATTAGGGTAAATTTGTTTCTTTCTCCTCGTTTTTCCTCTTCCTCTGTGTGCTGCTTTCTACAGCACACACAGAAGGAGTAAAATGCCTCAGGAGATTGTTTTTGTGCGAAACGTTGCCCTTTTCGACACAAGACAATCCTAAACACTATGCTAGCACCCTTGCATCATGGTGCAATAGTGCCTGTGTTGGTGTTAGGCAATACATTGTGTGCCAGCGCTGAGAAAAGGCAGAAATGCACTGTATGATGTTAGATATAGCACATTCCTGGCCTTTTCCTGTATGACAAAATGATTGTTGCTACTCATTTATCTTAAACAGCTAACAACAATTGCCTAAGCCAATAGTCCTGGCTTGTTTTAGGTATCAGTTGTGGTGTCTACCTGGATGCAATAACAGAAAGTTCAGAAAAGCACTACAAACTGGTTGGGTGGCACTGTATGGGAAGTGCAGAATTATAATTTATGTATTTAAGACATGCACTTAATTACATAGTAGGCCATATCCCTTTGAGGCACCCTTCAGGTTTAACATCCCACTTAAGGCCCTGTCCAGAAATGTCTAATTCATCAGTTATACTTCCAAATGCAGTTTGACAGTAAAGTCAGTGGTCAGACGTAATACAAATAGCCCCTCATCGGCTTTCCTGTTTTGATGTACCACCCTAAGTGGCATGGGTATACCCAGATGTGGGCCCCAGGCTTCCTGTGTCATTGGAACCAAGCTGTACCCAGCTGATGAACCCATAACTAGGGCGAAATGAGTCCAGGGTTGATGGTGTTCTGGTTCAGAGAGGACCTGGCTTGGCAAGTTTGGGTGGAACTGTTCCGAAGGGGAGAAGGGCCAAGAGTGATCTGCATATGGCTAGATGTAACTGAGATGGCAGGGGGAGCACAATAACAATTGTCTGGTCTGCTACCCCAAACTTAATGCAAGCAACCTCCCATCACCTTTTGTGTGTTCCATGTACTACCCTAAGTGGCATGGTATTCTCAGATGTGTGTCCCATGCTCACTGTGTCACGGGGACAAGGATGTACCCATCTGATGAGCCAATACCTTGTCCTCAGTTGCTTGTGTTCTGATGTAGGGAGGACCTAGTTTTCAAGTTGTTGGTGGGCTGTTCCAATGAGGTGCAGGGTGTAGAGTGATATCCATATGGCTGGATTCAAACTGAGATGACAGGGGGAGCAAAAGAACGATGGACTGGACTGCTGCCCCAAACCATTGGCAGTGGTCAGACTTAATGCAAGCAACATCCCATCAGGTTTTCTGTGTTCCATGTACTACCCTAAGTTGCATGGGTATTCCAAGGTGTGTGTCCCATACTCACTGTGTCACGGGGACTGATGAGCCAATAACTAGGGTGAAACTGGTCCTGGGTTGCTTGTGTTCCAGTTCAGAGAGAACCTGGTTTTATAGTTCAGGCTGGGCTGTTCCCATGAGCAACAGGGTCAAGACCGATTTGCATTTGGCTTGATCAAAAGTGAGGTGGCATGCTGAGCATAAGAACGGTGGGCTGAAGTGCTTTCCTGAGCTATTGCCAGTGGTCAGACTTAATGCAAGCAGCCTCTCATCACCTTTTGTGTGTTTCTTTTATTATCCTAAATGGCATGGGTATGTGAAGGTGTGGATACCATGCTTGCTTTGTTGCTGGAATCCAGCTGTACAAGATGAATTAACCCACAAATAGTGTGAAACCAGTCCTGGTTTGCTTGTGTTCTGGTTTAGGGAGGACCTGGCTTGATAGTTCGGGTAGGACTGTTCACATGAGGAGCAGGGTTAAGATGGCTGAATCCAAACTGAGATGACAGGGAGAGTAAAAGAACGATGGGCTGAACTGCTGCCCCAAACCATTGGTAATGGTCATACTTAATGCAAGCAACCTCCCATCACCTTTTGTGTGTTTCATGTACTACCCTAAGTGGCACGGGTATTCCCAGATGTGTGTCCTGTACTTACTGTGTCACAGGGACCAAGTTGTCTGCAACTGATGAGCAAAAAACTAGGGTGAAACTGGTCCTGGGTTGCTTGTGTTCCAGTTCAGAGAGGACCTGGTTTTATACTTCAGGCTGGGCTGTTCCCATGAGCAACAGGGTCAAGACCGATTTGCATTTGGCTTGGTCCAATTTGAGGTGGCAAGAGCAAAAGAATGATGGGCTGGAGTGCTACTCCACGCTCTTGCCAGAGGCCAAACCTGAAGCCAGCAGCAGCCCATCAATGTACTTGCATTTCATAAACTGACCTAAGTGGTATGGGCATGCCCAGAAGTGGGTCCCATGCTTTCTGTGTCACTTGAATCAAGCTGTACCTGGATGATGAGCTCATAATTATGGCAAAACCATCCTGGGTTGCTTGTGCCACAGTTCAGGAAAAATATGGCTTGACAGTTCGGGCAGGACTTTTCCCATGAGGAGCAGAGTCATGACTCATTTGCATATGACTGTATCCAAACTCAGGTGGCATGGTGAGCAAAATAATGATATGCTGGAGTGTTACCCAAAGCTATTGCCAGTGGTCAGAATTAATGCATGTTGCCTCCTAACACCTTTTGTGTGTTTTGTATTTGCTTAGATGCTAGTGTGACTTTGGTAAGCAAAACGTTGTAGTAACAACAATATTCATGGATTGAAAACAGACTGCAAAATAACAAATTATCATGTTATTTTAATTGTGACAAACAGCACACTCCTAATAGCAAAATAAGAACAAATCAGGCCCTGTTTGCAGCTAGAATTTTGTAAAAGTGAAAGGAAAAAAAAAAAAAAAAAAGAGGATTATAAAAGAGAGAAAGTCTGCTGTATTACATGCCCCAATTAATTTGAAAATGGATTATAGAAGACAAATGTTGGAAAATTGTGGAATGTATTTTAAGTTTCAATAAACTTCTGAGCCGTCTTCGCTCCATACACAAAATGGAGATGAGACAATGCACAAGACCCATTAATCAACTGAAACTCTTTCCAACACTGATATGCACCACAAAATATGTCCAGTACACAGGCAGTTGCTAAAGGAGTCCCCCCCAAAAAATAAGAAGCCTATATATGTACCAGCCCACTTACATGACAACTAATAATAGTTAATGACCACTCAGACAATGGAAACTGACTAAGACACATACAAGATATCAGGATCATCTATTCATTTAGATAAGAATGTGTTTAGAGACACAATAATGCATGGGAGATAATACATAAATAATCAAGCTTCTTGATGTATCCATTGACGTTTCGTACACATTAGGGTGATGCAGTTGTATTCTTTTAGACCCTTCACACTCATACTCTCGATTGGATCCAAGTGATTATCGAGGATGTTCATGTCATCAAGAATGCTCAGTAGGGTTTGATGTTAAACAGTGCTGAAGTCTATTGAGAGTTTGATTAGGATTAGGAGGGATGGAGACTATTAGTTATCATGAGTAGAGAATCATATGCATATTACGTGGTGTATGTCCCAATGGAGCAAAATCAGAAACATGATAAAAATATGGTGAGGGGGGTCAAAGGTTATTGAGATGGAAACTATTTTTTACATGGAAAGGTTGATGTGTGATTATCTTGTTGCTCATTGGGTGATGAGGACTAAGGTCTGCCACATTTATTTGATTCTGTGTGATTAGGGAAAGGTGCTCTGCAAAAACAAACAATTGTTGTACACACACAATAATGATACCTAAATGGTGCCCTTCAAGCACTGCTACACAAACACTGATTGAGCTTTCACATAAATCAATTCTCCCACCTCTTACCAATGCATCAACAGATGAATATGTCCTAAAATCTAGAGTCATATTTAACAAACTTTCACACAGCACAGTGCAGCAAGCCACTGTGTGAAAGGGCAGAAATGCACCATATTTTGTATTTAGTGCATTTCTGCTCTCTGCCTACTCTGGCGCACAATGTGCCGCCTAGCACAAATGTAGGCACCCTTGCACCATGGTGCAATGGTGTCTGCATTGGAAGCAGGGTTGTTTTTGTACAAGAAGGGGCACCTCCCTGCACAACAATAATCCTCAGAAGCATTTGCATCTTTCTAAGTGTACTACAGAATTAATCACACTTAGAAAGAGGAAACAACAAGGAGAGATAAATACATATCTCCTTGTTGCTCCTCTTGGGCAAAGACATACAATTCTGATGCAGTCCCATGTCTACTACTCTTGGTAAATCTGGAAAGTTGTCAGAATACATGGGTGGATGTGTGGGATCACCGACGCTCCACCCATGTAACGCCCTCAGCATATAGTGTGACACAGGGCAGTGACTTGCCCTACCTTGGGTTATACTAGGTTTACCAAGCCTCGCAGGACCACGCAGGGTGGCCTTGCATCGCTTGATAAATCTCATTGTAAGTTTGCACTGCCCTGCATCACCTTGTGTGGTGCAGGGTGACACAAAACATATAATAAGTATACTGCCACCTTAGATTTACGTTCCACACATGGTCAGTGCCTTAAGGGTAGGATACCATTTACTTCACACAGCACAAGCATCGTTGTACGCTCAACAATTAACAATAAAGAATAAAATATATGAAATCCACCTTACTGAATCCACCTGAAAACCAAGGAAGAGAAGTGGCCACTATACAAAAGCCACAACTACCACATGAAACACACAGACAAAAACATTTGAGGCAGAGCATTAAGTACCTCGCAGGGGACAAGTCTGCTACCACCATACATACTCATTGTTAAGCAGTTCACAACAATTCCCAAACAACCTGTCATATGCATCACCCAAAAATACATAATAAGATTTGTCCTCCTCCTGGCGATCGTTGTACTGAACCTGGACTGCAGGACAATACCTCTTTCAACAACTTATGTCATGCAACTTAGCCACTGCACTATGAAAAGAAATGGTTTGGCTTCCTATAACCAGTAGTTTAACATAATTCAAGCATTGGACCTATTCATCACATAAAGAAAACACCATCTACTTCGCAGTAACATGGACGGTGTTCAGTTGCACATTGAAGGCGCCACATGTGAACCAAATACTAACATCACCAACCGCTCTGAAGCATGCAGTGCTAGTTCTGAAGACACATGTAGCTTGAATTAATAAATTAATCATAAAGACAACCCACAATCAAGGAATGCATATTCTGCATTATACACCTACCTTAAGACAAATAGGGGGTCATTCTGACCCCAGCGGGTGGCGGGAGCCGCCCGCCTGGAGGGAACCGCCAGAATACCGCTGCGCGGTCAAAAGACCGCCGCGGGTATTCTGGGTTTCCCACTGGGCTGGCGGGCGACCGCCAAAAGGCCGCCCGCCAGCCCAGTGGGAAACACCCCTCCATGAGGATGCCGGCTCCGAATGGAGCCGGCGGAGTGGAGGATGTGCGACGTGTGCAGTAGCACCCGTCGCGAATTTCAGTGTCTGCAAAGCAGACACTGAAATTCAGGTTGGGGCCCTCTTACGGGGGCCCCTGCAGTGCCCATGCCATTGGCATGGGCACTGCAGGGGCCCCCAGGGGCCCCACGACACCCCATACCGCCATCCTGTTCCTGGCGGCCGAAGCCGCCAGGAACAGGATGGCGGTATGGGGGTCAGAATCCCCATGGTGGCGCAGCAAGCTGCGCCGCCATGGAGGATTCTACAGGACAGCGGAAAACCGGCAGGAGACCGCCGGTTTTCCCTTTCTGGCCGCGGCTGAACCCGCCGCGGTCAGAATACCCTGGGGAGCACCGCCAGCCTGTTGGCGGTGCTCCCGCCGACCCCGGCCCCGAATCAGGCCCATAATGTCAGATAATGGGGTATGTGGCGGCCTGACCAAACAACACTTTTCTTTTACTTTCCTGGGACATGCTATATTTTTTCTGCAGAAACAGCAACAAGAGGAATTGACACCACACCACTTCATCTAAAACATGATCTCTAAATACAGCAAAGGTGATTAATGAACTTTCAAGCTGTTGAGCTACAAATGGAGAGTTTTCTATTTGTTCTGAATGATATGAGTCACTTACTGGTTTCCATTATACTCTTGCACAACTGAGAAAGTTAGAATATAGGTTCAGAAAATCAGTCGTGGACACTGAACATCAGGGTAACTATCCCAAAAATATTCCTAGTACACCTCCTACTTAGAGGAAAATAGAGACCTAATCCCCTTGTCTCTTCCAAAGACGCATATTCTTCAATGTCACTAACCTCCAAAACCTCTTCTCAAGTCATAAAAACCCCAATCTCTCTAGCCAACCCTTGGTCTATGCTACAATTTGTATGTTGACATGGCAAACAGCAGAAACATTGTGCTGCTAAATTGCATGGCAAATATGTCAAGAAACAAAAGATCAAGCAGGTTAGTCCATATAGTTGGTATATATAGATTTGGTATTCTTAGTTTCACATCTAGGTAAACATATGTTCACAATATTTTGGTCCTCGATATTTTGTCTACGATAGTCTGCTACCACTATTCTGCATCCAATATTAAGGTGGACCACTGTTCATCATTGTCTAGCACCACTGCTACAACAAGTACCCTAATCTACTTTGAGAAAAAGTCCAAACTCAAAATAAGATGTCAAAACCATACAGTGCTCAAATGAGTCACCCACCACAATCCAGAAAGTATAGTTGTGTAGCTCTGGCCTATTCACTGACTGTGGGCTTTAAATGCTTTTGAATAATGCGTGCACCACCACCCCATTCACGATACCCCTTCACCTGTGTGTTTCATTACCTGATGTGCATGTTGCTAAATCATCAGAAACCAAGAGGAAGTTACCTCAACTAAAAAACGTGGGGCCATGTTTATGGAAGAATCACACAGTGCAGCAAGTCACCTTGCAGTGCTGCGTGACAGGGAAAGGGCAGGAGTGTGCCGTATTTAAAAGAATATGCTGTATTCCTGCCTTTGTCCCTGTGCCAGCACCATTTTGGCTTCCTAGCTCCAACGCAGGCACTCTTGCACTACTGTGCAAGGGTGCCTGCATTGTAAGGAGGATTGTTTTTGTGCAGAAAAGGGCACTTTGCATCACATAGAAAGAAGAATAAGTGAGAAGAAATAATGATAGTTCTCCTCATTACACCTCTCCTGGTAAGGTGGAGCATTTTGGAGCATTCCCAGCTCTACCACTTCTGGTAAATCTGGGAATTTGTCAGAATTCATGGATGTTGCATGGAAACACTCACGCAACACCCTGGAACTCCTCCTTGAGGCAGAGTAACGCAACACATATTTATGAAGCTACTCAGGGC
This sequence comes from Pleurodeles waltl, assembly GCF_031143425.1. Classification (NCBI taxonomy): domain Eukaryota; kingdom Metazoa; phylum Chordata; class Amphibia; order Caudata; family Salamandridae; genus Pleurodeles; species Pleurodeles waltl. The sequence goes on from NC_090447.1 coordinate 1,223,154,827, forward strand.
CACACAAGGTGGTCTTGTATGGCTTCATAAATTGAATTTTGAGCTTGCATCATATAGACACCATGCTGTATGGTGCAAAAGTGATGCAACCCCACTTATAAATATGCCCCTGGATGTTTGCTAGGCTATCAGCGCAGGCTGCTGTTGTGTACTTCCAATGACACCACAAGACCTGCATTTTACCAGCAAATGTGAGTATGGTGGATGGGTCATATCCAGCAGTTATGTCTGCTGTATCCACCCACCTGCAGCTGCAAGTGCGCCTCACCCGGATGACCTGAGATGCTGAGTGATCCATGTTGTCCTCTGCTTTAGAGGGACCATCTGTGAGGCAAACCTTGGTTTCAATATGCCACTCCTGAAATGATGCACTCCTTAACTGATAACTGTTCCATGCCTAGCTGGTAAGCACCAAGCAACCAAAATTAATTCACACCACTGTAACACCACCCACAAAAGGTCAAAATGTCAGAAGGCCAAGATGTGTCTCCATCGGAACACAACTGTGACATGGAATGCTGAAGGAAGCACTCTGAAAAACACATAAACTTCTAGGTTTGAGAGACCTCTTTACAATGTATAAACATTGTCCATAACCAACTTGCTACTCAACAAATGCTTTCACCCTGTGCTTACAAACATAGGCCCTCATTACAACCTTGGCAGTCGGTGATAAAGCGGCGGTAATACCGCTAAGGGTCCAGTGATAATAAATCTGAAATTATGACCACGGCGGAAACCGCTCAGACAGACAGCCACTTGAACACCGACCGCCAGGGCGAAATCAACAGGCACCACGGCGGTACCTGGAAGACAATGTACCGCTCACAATAATATGACCCACCCATTGCCACCTTTTCCGGGGCGGTACCAACGACCTCAAAAGCATGGTGGAAACCCCTGCACAGAAGGGAAATGACTCACCTCTGGACACCATGCCGCCATGGAGCCCGAGTTACATGTCTTCCCCATGCTCTTCTACCTTCTGCTCCACTATGAACACCAATGCCGGCGAAGATGACCACGGTGAGTACTGCCGTCTAGCATACAGGGGAGGGGGAGGATAAAGAGAGTGACACACACACGCAACACGCAACACCCCACCCCCAACACCACAAACACAACCAGATGCAATAACATTACATATTCACCCTGTACCCCTCAGGAATAATGCAAGGACTGCCAAAATAGAGTAAAAAGAGTGTAATAAAATACTTATATTAGTAATACATGCATCCAATTTTTTTTTTTACATATTTACAATGCAAGGGACACTGTCTAGTCCTCAATGTCCGTGGGCAACAGGGCCACATCACAAAGTCCAAGGCCCAACCTCACTCCTGCAACAACACAGAGAGAACACTGCAGGGGCATCAGGTCGAAAATAGACAGGCACCTCAGGGAGACCGTGAATGGGGGGGCACCTCAGCCAGAAGATGGTACAATGCCACTGGTCCTGGAGGGGGCAACATGCCCTGTGCTTGGTCTTCAGGAGTGCAAGGCCACAGTCTCTCAAGTGGGTGATTTACCCACTGCTTGGTCCTGTGGAGTGCAAGGCCACAGTCTCTCAAGTGGGTGACTTGCCCGCTGCTTGGTCCTGTGGAGTGCAAGGCCACAATCTCTCAAGTGGGTCACTTGCCCACTGCCTGGTCCTGGGGAGTGGAAGGCCATAGTCTCTCAAGTGGGTGATTTGCCCACTGTTTGGTCCTGAGGAGTGCAAGGCCACAGTCTCTCTAGTGGATGGATTCTCCACTGGTTCTGGAGGGGGCATTGTGCCCAGTGAGCTTCATCCTGGGAAGGATGGGGTGAGTGGATGGCTTCTCCACTGGTTGTGGAGGGGGCATTGTGCACAGTGAGCTTCATCCTGGGAAGGATGCAGTGAGTGGATGGCTTCACCACTGGTTCTAGAGGGGGCATTGTGCCCAGTGTGATTCATCCTTGGAAGGATGTGGTGAGTGGATGGCTGCTCCACTGGTTCTGTAGAGGACATTGTGCCCAGTGAGCTTCATCCTGGGAAGGATGCGGTAAGCAGATGGCTTCTCCACTGGTTCTGGAGGGGGCATTGTGCCCTGTGATGCAGATCTTGGGGAGTGCAAGCTCACAGTCTCTCACCTGGGTGTCAGACCCACAGGATTTGTAGGGGCCAGGCCGCACAACAGCCCATGGATGCAGGACTACACATTGTCCGCCAGCGGTGACGGCTGCTCAGTGGTGGCAGTGGTGGTGCTGGTGGCGGAGCTGGCAGTGGTGGAGGGAGGTTCCAGCCCATCCCCTGCAGCCTCGGACGGCTGCCCACTTGGGCTGCTGCTGCTGGCAGTGGTGCTAGTGGTGGTGCTAGTGGTGGTGCTGGTGGCGGTGCTGGTGGCGGTGCTGGCAGTGGTGGGGGGAGGCTCCAGCCCATCCCCTGGAGCCTCAGATAGCTGAACCACCAGGGTTGGTGGTGGGGACTCCGACTGAGTCCCAGCACCAAGCCTCTTGTCCTTTTTTGCCTGCAGGATGGCTCCTTGCTCCTATTGGCAGCAGCTGGGGACTGCTCCGTGCCCTTCCTTTTACCAGCTGGGGGGTGTCTCCTTGCCCTTCTTTGCATCAGCTGGGGGTCCCACCTTGCTCTTCTTTGCAGCAGCTGGGGATGCCTCCTTGCCCTTCTTTGCAGCACTTGGTGTAGGCACCCTATCAGTGTGGCTGCCTGGTGCCCGGGATCCTCTCCCACCAGGTGTAGCAGTAGACACTGCTGTGCCCCTGGACTGGGTGGCTGAGGTGCTTGCCTGGGTTCTGACCACCATGGCCTGATGTGAGGGATGGGGTGGGGAAGGGCTAGGGAAGAGTTCAAAGGTGGAGGGGAAAAGCTTCTTAGGGACATTGGGGGCAGGAAGAGGGAGATGGTCTGGAACTGGAGGTAGAGTGAGTGGTTGTAGGAGGTGTCTGTCTGCAGTGTTTGGGTTCAGGTGCATGGGCTGGATGCTGTTGTGAGGTGGATGGCTGTTAGGTATCTGAGTGCTTGCGTTTGTGTACTTTGGGCGGAGGGGCACAAACACAGTGGGAGAGGACACAGGTGACGTGTGCATGGATGTGGGTGTGGTGACTGCCAGTGAGGGGTGTGTGCTGGTGATGGGGGTTAGTGGATGAGGATGTAGTGCATGCAGACGTGAGTGTAGATGCAACTGAGAGGGAGGTGGACAACGAGGAGGAGGGGGCCACAGTGGAGGCTGTGGATGTTGGTATGTCTGCATCTGGATGGTGTTTGTGTGAGTGCCTATAGGATGAAGTGTGGTGGTTGTGTTTGCCATGTCCACTCCTGTGTGTTGTCCTGGGTGCATGCTCGTCTGACTGTGCGCTTGGGATAGGTTGGGGTTGAGGATGATGGGATTGGGTTGAGGAAGTTGGAGGGGGGAGGATAGAAACAGGGACAATGGCTGCCTTCAGAGAGGAGGCCAGAGCCCGGATTGATCTCTGTTGGGCCGCCATTCCAGTGTGAATGCCCTCCAGGAACACATTTATTTGTTGCAATTGGGCTGCCAGCCCCTGGATGGCATTCACAATGGTTGACTGCCCAACAGAGATGGATTGCAGGAGGTCAATAGCCTCCTCACTCAGGGCAGCAGGGCTAACTGCAGCAGGGCCTGAGGTGCCTGGGGCGAAGGAGATGCCCACCCTCCTGGGTGAGCGAGCACAGGAAACATGCTGAGGGGCTGCTGGGAGGGCAGTGCTGGTACAGGGGTGGCAGCTGTACCTGTAGCGAGGGTGGGCACAGAGGTGTCATCCACCATCAGGGAGCTTCTATCAGAGGAGGAATCCGTGTCAGTACTGTCCCCTCCTGTCTCTGCCGTGGTGCTCCCCTCGCCCTCCGTCCCACCGGTGCCCTCACTGTCGATGGATTCATCCTCTTGGGCCCTGTGGGATGTAGCTCCCTCCGTCGCCAGTGCCTTAGCTCATCCTCCAGATGATGCTAATGCACATAAGGACAGGGTGAAAAAAAAAAAAGGGGGGTGAGACAAAGGACACACTTGGCAATGGTGCAAACAACACCAACGTTGGCATACACGACGCGCACAGGAAACAGCCCTACCCACTATGCAATGCACTACCAGTCACAATGCTATTCACCAGCCCAGGGATAGGGACACCTAAAGTCACTTGCAGCATACCTGAGACCCACAGACCCGTGCCCAGTAGTGGATGCCTACTAGCTTAGTTGGAGGTATTTTACATCAGAACCCTGCCCAACATGGGACCTATGCTGCAATGTCAGGCCTGGCCTAGGGGCACCCACAGGCACACATCCCCCACCTGGATACCACCCCACCATGCGCAAGTTGTATATTGGGGCACTTGACTCACCCCCTTGTGGCTGCTGTAATGCCCCCAAGCGCCCATCCAGCTCTGGATAGGCCATGGGCACCCCTACCTCTTTGGGAGGCCATCCCCAGCTGGTTCTCTGCTGTCTTCGGTGCCCAGCATCTCAGGCCCTCCCACTGTTTGCGACAGTGGGTGCTCTGCCTGCTGTAGACCCCCAGGGTCCGCACGTCCTTGGCGATGGCACGCCATATACCCTTTTTCTGATGGGCGCTGACCTGCAGGGAAATGGACACAGGGAAAGATATTAGTACGAAAATCCTGCCTGTTACACTCATAAGAGATGGAGACATACCCCCGTGTACAGACCCCTGGTGAACTTGGCAACAATGGAGGACAGGCACATTATCCTCACCTATAGACTGGAAAGGGCCACAATCACAGAGCTGTGTGCCCAGTTGGAGCCTGCCCTGATATCTGATATCCGTCACTCCACTGGGATCACCCCTCTTGTGCAAGTGCTATCAGTGCTCCATTTCCTGGCAACTGGCTCCTTCCAAGTGACAGTGGGCTTGGCAGCAGGAATGTCTCAGCCAATGTTCTCAATAGTACTAAAGTGCTGTCTGCCCTGATTAAACACATGCGCAGCTGCATCGTTTTCCCCCAGGTGGAGGATTTGGCCATAGTGAAAGCTGACTTCCATGCAATGGGACAAATCCCCAACATTATTGGGGCAATTGATGATACACATATAGCATTTGTCCCCCCCACCCCTGGCGAAATGAACAGGTCTTCAGAAATCGAAAGAGCTTTCACTCCTTGAATGTGCAGATGGTGTGCCTGGCGGACCAGTCTATCTCCCATGTCATTGTGAAATATCCTGGGTCTGTGCATGATGCCTTTATCCTGAGGAATAGCAGCATCCCATATGTGATGGCTCAACTCCAGAAGCACAGAGTGTGGCTAATCGGTGAGCCCTGGCTTCCACCCAGTGGGTGTTGGTGTATGGATATGGGGTGGGCCCTAAGGGTTGGTGTGTGGCTAACAGTTGTCCCTCGATATTTGCAGGTGACTCTGGTTACCCCAACCTCTCATGACTACTGACCCCTGTGAGGAATGCCAGGACAAGGACAGAGGAGCGTTACAATGAGGCACATGGGCAAAAAAGAAGAATTATAGAGAGGACCTTCGGCCTCCTGAAGGCTAGGTTTCGTTGCCTCCATCTAACAGGTGGATCCCTGTACTACTCACCCAAGAAGGTGTGCCAGATCACTGTGGCATGCTGCATGTTGCACAACCTTGCCTTGCTTAGCCAGGTGCCTTTTCTGCAAGAGGATGAGGCTGGAGATGGCTGTGTGGCAGCAGTGGACCCTGTGGACAGTGAAGATGAGGAGGCAGAGGATGAGGATGAGGACAACAGAAGTGCAATAATTTGTCAATACTTCCAATGACACACAGATAAGAAAGTGTAACTTCACATTAAATTTACATTTTTGTGTTTGACTTTATCACTGGCAGTCTGTTTTTACCACTTCTATGGCCACTCAGTGTAGCCTTTGGCATCTCTATTTGCAGATATTTGTGCTGGTGTATAGACTGCAGCCAACTACAGGTCATTCCAATGTTTAAATTTCTGTACAGTTGATTTTCAATGTTTAAACCTTGTTGAACCAGTACATACTTAAATCATTTTTCCAAAGGGTGTTTATTTAAGTGCTAAGCGGTAGAAGGGGATGTGCAATAGGCTGGGGTGATGATGGAGGAAAGTCTGTGGTATAGTTCCAGTCTATTTGTATAACAGGTGCATTGTCCAAGGGGGCATAGGAAAGGGGATCAATGGTGGTTCAAGGTGGACAGGGTGACAGAGTGGGTCACAAGGGTGACAATCAGGGGAGTCTTATTTCCTGGCGGTGGACTTGGCAATAGTCTCTGGCTCCTGCCTTGATCGCAGGGAACGTTTGCGGGGTGGTTCTCCTTCTGCAGGGGGAGCGGTGCTGGTGGCCTGTTGGTCCTGTGGCGGGCCTCCTGTCCAGTAGCGGCAGCGGAAGTGGAGGGCTGTTCATCGGTTTGGCTAGTGGCAGAGACCCGGTGGGGTGCCACTGCCTCCTTCATCGTGTTGGCCATGTCTGCCAGCACCCCTGCAATGAAGACCAGGGTGGTGTTAATATTCTTCAAGTCCTCCCTGATCCCCAGGTACTGTCCCTCCTGTAGCCGCATGTTCTCTTGCAACCTGTCCAGTTTCTGGCCCATCATCTCCTGGGAATGGTAGTATGCTCCCAGGATTGCGGTGAGTGCCTCCTGAAGAGTCAGTTCCCTGGGCCCGTCCTTCCTCTGTCGCACAGCAGTCCTCCTAGCTTCCCTGTTGTTCTGAGCCTCTGTCCCCTGAACATGTTCCCACCACCACTGACCCCAGGTCCCTGATCGTCCTGTGAAGATCATAAGAGTATCCTATGTTCCCACCACCACTAACCCCAGGTCCCTGATCGTCCTGTGACTGTGGGGTGGCCTGGGGCCCGTATAGTGGTGGACACACTGCTGATTGACGTGTCCTGGGGACAGAGGTATGGGCCCGCTGGGTGGGTGCTGTGGTGGTGTTTCCTGAGGGGGGAGGCTCAGTGGCGGTGTGAGAGTGTGCCTTGGTAACCGATTGTCGAAAATCTGAGAGAATGGACAAAATGATCACTTGATGGCTGAAATGATTTTTGATGGATGGCTAAGTCAAAAGTTGAATGTTTTGGTGAATGGATGTATGGGTGAGTTAATGCATAGATGATGGATATGTGAACCAATGGATGGATGAAATGGTCAATGGATGAAAGGAATGGTGAAAGAATGAATGATGAATGAGAGAATGAACGGATGAAAGACTATAAAGGTGAAATAGTGGATCTCAATGGCTGGTTGGGTGAAAAGGTAGTAGAGTAAATTGAATTCTTAGGGGCTGGATGGATTGGAGGGTGAAAGGATGGTAGAGTGAATTGAAAACTTAGGGGATGGATGGATGGATGGATAGATGAATGGATGGATGGATGACAAAGTAAATGGAAATCTGAGAGGATGATGGATGGATGGATGAATGAATTGGTGACTGGATGGATGGATGGGTATGGGTGAAAGGATAGCAGAGTAAATGGAAATCTGAGAGAACGGACAAAATGATCTCTTAATGGCTGAAATGTTTTATTGATGGATGGCTAAGTCAAATGCTGAATGTCTTGGTACATGGATGTATGGATGGGTTCATGCATGGATGATGGATGTGTGAATGGATGGATGGATGAAATGATCAATGGATGAATAGAATGGTGAAAGAATGAGTGACGGATGAGAAAATCAATGGATGACAGAATGTCAAGATGAAATAGTGGATTTGAATGGGCAGAGGGAATGGTAAAAGGATTAATGGATAGATGCTTTGATGGAAAAGAAAAGGGAGCTCTTCTAGAGAAGCTGGGCTCACTTGCTTTGCTTGCTTGGTGCCGACAGAGCTTTGGCTCCAAGTAAGGGGTAAAGAGCCTCCTTTGAAAAGGGCGCCCAGTGTCATACCCAGGGCATCTAACAATTTCACAGTGTTCCTTTCCTTTATAGAAAACTGTAGTGGATTATTGGCTATGGGTAAGTGTGGAAAATAGAGCATCTCAAATTCTATATAGTGAGCTAATCCCCACCAAGCACAACAGGTCATACCTACCACATCCACATTCTCTATTAAAATTTGTGGTGCGTACAGTTATGACTTAGAAGCACTTTGCAGTAAGATATCGCTCGTTAAACTCTGACTTCAGACATGTAATCCAGAGCTTATAAATGGAAATCTGGGACAGTGAGACCTTCCGACCTCATAGGCTGAGAAGAATTCTCATGTCACATGACAGTCATACTTAATGGGTGATATTCGCGACATCATGGGCAAAGGCAGGCGTAGCCAAAGCTCTATGCAGTTTTTGAGCTGCTCAAATGCTACCCCAAAAGTACAGCGAATACCTTCAGATGCATTTCGTGTGACATGAATACCCAAATATTTTATGCTCTCTGAACTCCACTCACTTCAGGGGGGTATTCCATGGGAAGCCCTTCAAAGCAGCATGTCAGCCTGAAGACCTCAGATTTATTCCAATTAATTTGCACACCAGAGTGGCTCCTAAAATTTATAAATTCCCTGATGACAGGAGAAAGATTTTCCTCTGGCTTTTGGAGATAAAGTACTATATTGGCAGCATAAAGAGATATTACTAGCGGATTACCTTCGTGATGAGTGAAAAGCCTGTACAAAACAAGCCGGGGTCGATAGCTGGTGTAAAATGGAGTCGTAATAAGGGGCAACCCTGTCAGGTCCTCCCACATGTTGAGAAGAGTCCAGAATGTGACCCATTTACTTGAATTCTTGCCCTCAGTGCTGTATATAAGAGATCGATAACTTTCAGAAAAGAAGCCCCCAACCAAAGCCTGCGTGGAACGTCCTGCATGAACGGCCATTCCAGTGAATCAAACGCTTTTTCAGAGTCTAAGAAGACTTCTGCAGTAGATTTCTGAGATCTAAAACCGGCAGAACAAGATACTGTATAAGGGTTTTCAAGAGCTGCACTAGTCTTTTGGCCAGTATTTTGTTGCCAGGGTTCAACAGGGATAGTGGCCTAAATTAAGAGCATAAAGGAGGTTCCTCCCAGATTTCAACAGTGCACTTATTACAGCTTCCATCATAGTAGATGGGAGAGTACCTTTACAAATAGAGTGATAGAGGTCCAATAATCTACTTACTAGCAAATCAATATATTCTTCATAAAAGTTGACCAAAAGGCCATCGTCCAGGAGCCTTATTACTCTGGAGACATATGATAGCTCAATTTACATCCTCATGTGTTATTGTGGAGTTCAACAAAGCCATCCCCACAGGATCCAGATGACAATATATTTGCCTTACCAATATAGAGAAGATGATTGTAGAACCGTTCATGGAATTTCTTAGGGGTATAGAGAATGTCAGAGCAGAAGTTGCCTATGACTCGCCAGAGTGAGAAGAAAGGCAACCTGAGCCTGGGATCAGAAAGATTCTTAACAGTCAGCTTCCCTGAATTCTCAAACTTGAGTGTGTTTTCCCCCAAAACAGCACCTCGTGACCAGCCCCCTCTCGGCACGTCACCAAGAGCTCTTGCAGTTTAGTCAGAGTAGGTGTTAGTATACGTATAGTGAGTTTCCAGTAACTGAAGGTCCACGCCAAACTAATCAAGCATGTTTCGCAGAGGGGAGAGTGTACACAAGGCCTTGGATATGCAAACTACCCTGATATAGGCTTTGAAAGCCTTCCAGAGAGTTTCAACTTCTGAGACAGAATTTTCATCCAGTTTGTATTATTCTAAAATCATGTTGCAAAACACCTTGACGCACATTTCCTTGCCATCAGGTGCCAGCTAATGAATCGCAGGGGCGGAGTAGGATTCTCCATTACTAGTACCACTGGGGAGTTGTTACACAACGACCTCGGTAGAATATTGGAGATCCCACACTAATGGAAGATAAGCCAGATATCTATCCAAGACACATGTTGTGAAATGGAAAATAATATGTAAATTGAGGTGTATCCAGGTGCAGGGCTCCCCAGACATCCACTAGTGCATGAAGCTAGGGATTTCTGCGATTTGGCGTCCGTTGTCTGTGATGGATGGCTTAACGGACGGCATTTGTCCCTAATTTTAGCATTTCAGCAAACAGACAAAGGTTAATTCTACAATTTAGTTTCCCAGAGGTCGGGAGTCTCATGTGATCTGATCAAGAGGGAAGGGCAGACTGGTAGGAAACAGGCATTTTTGTCAGGATGCTCGCTCCCTGAAAAAAATGCAAATGTGTGCAACTTGTGAATTTGCAAATGTGAAGGATGCTTGGGAGCAAATCTAGGCATTCAATGATGCAGACACTTGAAGCTTCTTGATGGCAAACATATTTTCTTGCAGGGGTGTTACAAGTTGAGCTGTGGGGTGCCTTCTTTTAATGGACATTTATAAAACATGTATAGGTATAATCTGCTACTATTGGGATCTATACTTTAGAAGCACTTTTTATCTTGTTGCTGTGATTTTAGTAACTTTTGAACAGTTTGAGCTAAAAACAAATGTTTTGTATGTCAAAATCTGAAGATTATATAGCAGATTATGGATTAAGTGGCAAATGCGGTAGACCCATAATTATGCAAAAAATGCAGCAGCTGCACAATTGCGTAACTCCAGTGCCCTGATAATGACGTATTCGCAGTGCTTTCAGGGACCACATAGCACTAAAAATACACAAGTCACTTTGCCTGCTGCACCAAACAGTATTCAATTCAATGGGCTCCTAATTGCACACATAGACATCTGCAAAGTTTGCATTAACCAATGGAGGTTTTATAACAGAAAATAGTGCATTTCCCACTGATTAGGTTAACTTCCATTTATTTTTCATTTAAGGCCTGTGTTATTTTATATTAGCTACTTGATGGTGAAAAATCAACAAAATGGTTACAGAATATTTTGTTATTTTTAGCCACGCCTTTGATTCCACCTCTGCAGTCACTGACCTTGTGCCACAGCAGTATCCACACGTTTGTAATGCAACTTGACCGCTGCATTGAATACCTATGTAATGTGTCAAAAAATATTGATATTAGCATATGATGTCCTGCCTTCCCTTACCTTCATTACTTACCTTTTTTTTTGTAGATGTTGTCAGATTCACCTGTGATCTGTATTTCTTTAACACAGTGAACTATTCATACTATACATTCAACAGAATTTTACCAAAACACTTTCTTCTGGTTTTAGAGGGGAGTAAGAGAAAGAAATTAACCTAGTCAGTGGCTCAGGTGCACTATGAGTGATAAAAAAGCCTGGGTTCAAATCCCAGATTCCCTGCATGACTAAATTGTGTGATCTCAGTCAAATCAATTTACTTTATGTGCCTAAGTTACTTGAAAGAGACATTTGAGACCACTTTCAAGTAATTCAGTTTAAAATGGACTGTTTGCAAAAAAAACTCACTTGCACGCATTATAAGCCAGTAATGTTCCACCATCCATAACAATAATGTTGGTCATGATGTAACAGACACTAAATAATTGGTTCATTATGTTCACTCCTGGTGTTGTCAAGAAGGAGGGTTAATTAATGTTTTAAGTTCATATGTAGAAACTTTCACTTCATATAAACGTCAATACAATGTTATGATCTAATGTACTAAATTGAAACACTTCCATATGTTTTTTTAAAGACTTTATTGTTGTATGCCAAAAGAGATTGAATATGGGAATAGTAGTCAGGTATGTAGCAACAGATTCCACCGTACATTTACAGAAGAACAGTGCTGGGCTACATACATTTATGAAGAGTTAGCACACAATTTTTACATTTTTCTTTGTATCAAACTGATCCATAATAAACTGTCTCTCCACATCCCCCTGCGCTGTTGCTGCTGCCTTACCTATCAGCATAGGGAAGCAGATCAATGAACCCTGTGGTGCTAAGAAGAAAGTGTTCTAGTGGGAAAATCATGACAGTGTGTCAGACATAGGTGCCCTTTGACCACTGTCTCATATAGTTGCCTAGATATGGTAAGAACAACAAGTACATAGAAACCAAGACTGTATGTGTCAGGGGTGGTTTACAGGGAAGAGTTCTAATCCTTGGTGCAGTGTTTAAAACCCTTCACCAAAATATCACAGAATTGTGTAATAAAATATTTTCTCAGACCTGCTCATTCCTCTCTGTATAACAGAGTGCTCTCAGATCGAAACCAAGAGAGCAAGGCCTTGGTCCAAATTACAATTTTTGGAGGAAGTGAATCCTTCCAGTGAAGTGTGATATTGGGTTTTGTTAGAAGAAGAGACAGGTCAAGGAACTTGGTGGAGGGTTTCTCGAACTTAGGGTAGTGGAATAAGCCCAATAGGATCACTTCTGGGAAATGTATTAGTACATGGCTTATTGTAGTCAACAGCACCTCAAGAACTCTCTGCTAGTATGAAAGGAGTGTGGGACAAGACCAAAGCTTATGAAGCAAATCAGCATTTAATTGTATTCAGATATGGCATGCAGCTATGGCTCCCATGTATATTTTCTTAATTTGGGCAGGTGTAGGTAGGCTAAGTTAACAATAGTAGATTGAATATACTTAAAATGGAAGTGACAGGATATTTGTAGGGATAGTCCAATTTGTTTAGCCTAGTTCGTATTGTGCAGAGATTTGGCCATGTCAGTTTCCTAGGTAGTACAGAGAGAAGCCCTGGAGGGGTCTCCATGTTGCAGGAGAGCTCTGTACACCCATCGTATCAGTGTGCCCCCAGTCTCTATAGTATAGAGTGTTTGGCACACCTCATTTGGGTTTGGTGCTAGGTGGCAGAAATGAAATAGCTCATTAAATGATTGTTTAAGGTGATCATAAGTAAGGAGTTAACCGGGGTGAAGATTGTAGTCTGCCATAGGAGTTTGGAAATCTAGTAGGTCGTCATCAAAAAACAAATCAAATTTTGAGAGGCCTGCAGCATGCCACTGGTAGAAGTTTCCCTGAGCTAGCCATCCTATAAGAGTGTGAAGCCCTAGCAAAGGTAGTGCAGGTGTGCAGGATTTCTTTGTGTTAATAAGTTTACTGGTCTAGTAAGGCAAGAGAAAGCTTTATGGAATAACCCCTTGTAACGTTCTGTAGAATGCTTAGTAGGAAAAAGTGAGTAGTGCAGTAAGCCTCCTTAAAGTTTTTAAGGGGTAACCTCATCTCATGCAAGGAATGAGCAGACAGCCAGCGACTACCCAGATTGCCCAGATTTCTATTCTGCAAATCATTTGGGCAATGGTAGATATTAATTTCCAGGTATCAAAAGGTAACTGATTCCCGGTTCAGTCTGGGATCTAATGGTATATGAAGGGGAAAACACTACCATATATTAAATAAACACTACTTACATTTTAAAATCTTTATCATGTTCTTACACTTTGTTTGTGTAATTTACATCCCAAATATTGTGAAGGTTCTACAATTACTTTGGCACTTAGGGATGGGCCAGATCTCTGGTTTGGCCTTGGCTCAGCTGCAAAACTATTTTAAGACAGGGGCAGAGTGGTAATTGCCCAGCACAGCCTTCCAAGGGGTCTGACCCCTGCTCACCCTTCACAAGCACAACAAGGGGCCCATTGCACAAAAATAGTTTGCCAGGGTTGGTGCGTGGGAGCTGCTTGTTCAACCAGTTGACAGTGCCTCTTCTGTTTCTCTCCTCTCTGCCAAGACAACTTCTCGGGTACGCAATATTTTCCGATACTCATGGTGGTCCCGTCTTGTCTGATTTTAGGCATTGTCCCACCTCATTCCTCTCATCCTTATTTAGCCAGTTGATTTAGTTTCTGTTGATCTTCCATCTGATCTTGATTTCATCCTCCTCTTTAAGTGTCTTTGAATGGTAGTCTGGGCTCCCTATTCTGAGACAAATCTAGAGTCCCGGATGCACACTCTGGTGCTTTGAGACTGCAGACATGTTGTGGGTACCTCACATCCTGACATTAGGTGTGAGACCTTTTCCCATACCATATGCTTTGCCTCATTCATTTCTTTTTAGGTTTAATGTTCCCTGGAGGTTGAGGTGAGACAGATGTTTCTGTTCAACTTGTTTGAACCAGATGAAGATCATGTATCTTTATGTTTCCCAGCTGTTTGCCATGGGTTTTAAAATGTTTAGAAACATAATCAAAATGTTGCTGTTGCTTTTTATCCAAGAAAGATTGGGTAAATTTGGGAAGGAGTGATGCCTTGACACTGTGCTCATGGGCATTCATTTACCATTGAATAAGGATATAATGTGCCACATGAATGTAGCATACCTAGAGGCAATCACAAAAAAGTCCTTGGTGAATAAAAAGTGCTATGTAGAAAATAGCAAATAAAAGCCAGATAAAGTAGTAGGGTATGGCCTCTCTGTGGATGTGTCCATAAAATTGACCTTTTGTCCTGGCTTTTTGTACTAAATTGTGACCCTTTGTCCTGAAATGTGGTCCCAAATTTAGACCCTTTGTCCTGAATATTTTACAGTACTGTCCAGAATTTCCCTCCATGCCAGGTGGTCATCCTTCATGAAGCTGCAAAATATGTGTGAGTGCCACATTTGCCTTAGAAGGTAGTCTGGCAGATAGGGCAACACTAAAATCATCTCCCCACAGGATGGGCCAGTCCCTGAATTTGCTACATTTAGACAGTATCTCATTTAAGAATTCTGGGTTCTCTATGTTAGGCCCATATATATTTACCATTTACAATTGCTCTTCATTCATCACTATTGTGACTCATCCAGCAACATCTGAAATATTGACCACTAACCTAAATTCCACGGACTTCCAAATTATAGTAAGCAGCCCCGGGAAGTACACAGAATATGAAGAGAAATAGCAATGCTGGTCCCAGTTAGAAGCAAACTGGCCCAATGGTGAGCAATGTGTGTCTTGCAGCATAATTTTATGCCTACATAACTATGCTAACACTTCGTCTCACTTTGTGAAGAATGATAATGCCACATACATTCTAGCTGAGTAAGTCTATCTACATCTATAGGTGTAACTTGTTGAACTGTCCCCCACAATCAGTCCTTGTCCATGAAAAAACAGTTGGAGAACTAGGTCATAAGTATGCATGCAGCGCTACCCTGACTGTTTCCAACCTCCACCACATCTGCCTGTCAGAATACTGATCCCGGCAGAGACAGCAGTGCCCTGGCAGTCTGACCCCCAGGGTCTTAATGCCGTGGCCAGAGTGCCACAGCAGCGGCAGTCCTGACCGCAACCGCTAGGCTGGTGATCTCAAGACTGCTAGCCTCGTAATGAAGCCCAAAGTCTTTTGCCATTTGTACAGCAAAGTCTTTAAGCATGGGATTGACACAATGCCATCCTGGCTGAGCTGGTAAATGACAAAAGCCATTGAACACTCCAGACACAATATTACCATCCAAGCCAACCTAGGGTGAGTAAAAGCAACACCTGACACGTCTTTCACTATGATAGCAATGGAGAAACACTTGTAAAGTATTGCTTTTTATAAATATAAATATATGAAATACATATATTAATAGTATTTTTTCTGACCCTGACCACTCCTTTGCAGCAAAGGATGTGGGCAATGCAATGTGAACAGACAGGCTCTCAAGTGCAAAAACAAGGATATTTATTTCTGCGCATGGGGATACAGTAAATAGGGCTCATCATTTCAAGGTTTAATGTTGATGTGTGTGCATAATTAAATGTACTTTTTGCAGCAGAGTGTGCTTTGTCCATAGAGTAGTGGTGTGTGATGGCACTTCCAGCCTGACAGGGAGGCTGTAGGTCTTGACAATTATGAGGAATGTGGACATCAAGTGTATCATACAACCCAAGTTTTTTCCAAGGTGAGCAATGTGTATGCTTGGGCTAATTTAAAGGATGTTAGTTAGTTACTAGAATAGACTGATATTGGAGTGTTGGCATCATCTGTGTCTTTATCTTGCCAATAGAGTTTCCATCTTTGTGAGGTGTTTTCAATTGCTCAGCAATTGAAAACATTTGTGAAGTGAGTGGAATAACAATATCATTGAAGGAAGTAAACAATGTATAGGTTAGAAAACTGATTTTAAGGGGAAGTTTGAAGGGAAGAATAGGATTGGTTAATCAGGCAATAGTATGCTTAAATGCCCCTTTGTAGAGGCTACTACTAATCATTGCCTTCTTCATCTTTTCCCCTTTCAGAATAACCAAAGAGAGCTAAATTGGGAAAGAGGGAGAAGGCTGCCAGCAGCACGGCCCAGGCCCAAGCAGGCGATGGCGCGGGGGAGATGCCCTGGCCACAGAAAGCTTTCCTGTTGGTGCTGGTAAGTAATGTCTATTATTTATTTCCTAAATTATTCCCACCTTGTGTGCATTTTGTATTTTTAATTTTCCCAACTACAGGTTGTCTCCTTTGATGTTCGCTATCACCACATATTTCCTTGTGTTGGCTATTAGTAGGTTTGCTCCCACCACCACTGCTATTAGTAGGGACACTAGGTGTAGCAGTAGGGGTTGTAGTGGTAGGAGCTGTGGTGCCTTTCTTTGGACAACTGGGATCTGTTGTCCAATGGCCTTTTATTTTACATAAATAGCACCATGGTTTCTTTTCCTTGTTCTGATTAAAGGAGGATTTGGGCCCACCACCCCCACCATAGTGTTTTTGTGGGCCTGATGAAGACTAATTTTTAGATTTGTCCCCACCCTTGTCTGAAGACTTACCATCCTTCTTTTTGTTGCCATCTTTGTCACCCCCTGTATGAACTTTTCTGTTCACTCTTGTTCTGACCCATTTGTCTGCCTTCTTTCCCAATTCTTGGGGAGAGGTCAGATCAGAGTCCACCAAGTACTGGTGCAACAAATCAGACACACAATTATTAAGAATATGCTCTCTCAGGATTAAGTTATACAGGCTGTCATAATCAGTAACTTTACTGCCATGTAACCACCCCTCCAAGGCCTTCACTGCCTGGTCAATGAAATCAACCCAGTCTTGTGAAGACTCCTTTTTGGTCTCTCTGAACTTTATCCTGTACTGTTCAGTGGTTAAGCCATAACCATCCAGGAGTGCATTCTTAAGAACTTGGAAATTATTGGCATCATTTTCTTTCACTGTAAGGAGCCTATCCCTACCTTTTCCACTAAATGATAGCAATAGGATAGCAACCCACTGCTTTTGAGGGACATCCTGTACAGCACAGGCCCTCTCAAGTGCAGCAAACCACTTGTTAATGTCATCCCCCTCCTTATAAGGGGGAACTATCTTGTGCAGATTCCTGGAATCATGCTCTTTTGCAGGATGACTATGGGGAATACTGCTGCTGCCACCATGGGTTTCTAAACCCAACTTCTGTCTTTCCCTCTCTATTTCTAAAGACTGTCTATCCAAATCCAGCTGTTGCTTCTTGAGCTTCAGTCTGGTTTGTTTCACTCTCAATCTATTGAGCTCCCTTTCTAACAATCTGTCATCAGGGTGGGTGGGAGGGACATTTCTAGATACAGAGGTATGATGGGAATGAACAGAAGGAGACCTGTCCCTTACAGAGGGCACCCTAACAGCTTGGCTACCAGCATAATGTGAGAGCACACCATCAGTATGGTGTGATTCAATTTCTGTACCAACTATGCTAGACTGTCTAGTAATGGGCAGGCTGAGAAGTTTCTTTCCTGAACCTTTTCCTGGGGGAGTCCCTGGATCAGATTGAGAACCATTAGCTACTTTTTCACCAGATTGGGCACTTATGGCCTTATCCTGTACTCTAAGCATATTAATTAACAGTTCTAAGGAAGGATTCTTCCCTACACTCAAACCTCTCTCTATGCAGAGACTCCTTGCTCCTTTCCAGCTAAGGTGATCATATGCAATTTTGGACAGTTCAACATTTTGGCCTGTACCAGACATTTTTTAGAGAGAGTTAAAGTGATAGAAAAAGAGAAAAAAGTTTTCAGAACTTTTTGGAAAGACAGAAAAAAACTTTTTAAACTTTTAAGAACTTTTTGAAAGTTTAGGAGTACTTTTCAGCACTTAGAAAAGAGTGAAAAGAGGAAATGCAAAACTTTTTGGCTATGTGTATATACACTGACCTTGTTTTGTATATTTTTCTCTTATGAAAAGTACAATGACAAGAGTGGTAAGTAGTCTCAAGCACTTATCCCACCACTGCACAACCAATGTAGGAGGCTGGACTGGCTTGTAGTGAGTACCAAGGGGTACTTGCACCTTGCACCAGGCCCAGTTATCCCTTATTAGTGTATAGGGTGTCTAGCAGCTTAGGCTGATAGCTAATGGTAGCTTAGCAGAGCAGCTTAGGCTGAACTAGGAGACGTGTGAAGCTACTACAGTACCACTTAGTGTCATATGCACAATATCATAAGAAAACACAATACACAGTTATACTAAAAATAAAGGTACTTTATTTTTATGACAATATGCCAAAGTATCTTAGAGTGTACCCTCAGTGAGAGGATAGGAAATATACACAAGATATATATACACAATAGCAAAAATATGCAGTATAGTCTTAGAAAACAGTGCAAACAATGTATAGTTACAATAGGATGCAATGGGGAAACATAGGGATAGGGGCAACACAAACCATATACTCCAAGAGTGGAATGCGAACCACGAATGGACCCCAAACCTATGTGACCTTGTAGAGGGTCGCTGGGACTATTAGAAAATAGTGAGAGTTAGAAAAATAACCCTCCCCAAGACCCTGAAAAGTGAGTGCAAAGTGCACTAAAGTTCCCCTAAGGACAAAAGAGTCGTGTTAGAGGAATAATGCAGGAAAGACACAAACCAGCAATGCAACAACTGTGGATTTCCAATCTAGGGTACCTGTGGAATAAGGGGACCAAGTCCAAAAGTCACAAGCAAGTCGGAGATGGGCAGATGCCCAGGAAATGCCAGCTGCGGGTGCAAAGAAGCTTCGACTGGACAGAAGAAGCTGAGGTTTCTGCAGGAACGAAAAGGGCTAGAGACTTCCCCTTTGGTGCACGGATCCCGCTCGCCTTGGAAAGTCGTGCAGAAGTGTTTTCCCGCCGGAAGGACGCCAACAAGCCTTGCTACACGCAAATCGTGCGTTTGAGGTTTTTGGACGCTGCTGGGGCCCAGGAGGGACCAGGAGGTCGCAAATTGGACCTGCAGAGAGAGGGGACGTCGAGCAAGAGAAAGAGCCCTCACTGAAGCAGGTAGCACCCGGAGAAGTGCCAGAAACAGGCACTACAAAGATGCGTGAAATGGTGCTCGCCGAAGTTGCACAAAGGAGTCCCACGTCGCCGGAGACCAACTTAGAAAGTCGTGCAATGCAGGTTAGAGTGCCGTGGACCCAGGCTTGGCTGTGCACAAAGGATTTCCGCCGGAAGTGCACAGGGGCCGGAGTAGCTGCAAAGTCGCGGTTCCCAGCAATGCAGCCCAGCGAGGTGAGGCAAGGACTTACCTCCACCAAACTTGGACTGAAGAGTCACTGGACTGTGGGGGTCACTTGGACAGAGTCGCTGGATTCGAGGGACCTCGCTCGTCGTGCTGAGAGGAGACCCAAGGGACCGGTAATGCAGCTTTTTGGTGCCTGCGGTTGCAGGGGGAAGATTCCGTCGACCCACGGGAGATTTCTTCGGAGCTTCTGGTGCAGAGAGGAGGCAGGCTACCCCCACAGCATGCACAAGCAGGAAAACAGTCGAGAAGGCGGCAGGATCAGCGTTACAGAGTTGCAGTAGTCGTCTTTGCTACTATGTTGCAGGTTTGCAGGCTTCCAGCGCGGTCAGCGGTCGTTTCCTTATCAGAAGGTGAAGAGGGAGATGCAGAGGAACTCGGCTGAGCTCATGCATTCGTTATCTAAAGTTTCTCCAGAGACAGAGACCCTAAATAGCCAGAAAAGAGGGTTTGGCTACCTAGGAGAGAGGAAAGGCTACTAACACCTGAAGGAGCCTATCACAAGGAGTCTCTGACGTCACCTGGTGGCACTGGCCACTCAGAGCAGTCCAGTGTGCCAGCAGCACCTCTGTTTCCAAGATGGCAGAGGTCTGGAGCACACTGGAGGAGCTCTGGACACCTCCCAGGGGAGGTGCAGGTCAGGGGAGTGGTCACTCCCCTTTCCTTTGTCCAGTTTCGCGCCAGAGCAGGGGCTAAGGGGTCCCTGAACCGGTGTAGACTGGCTTATGCAGAATTGGGCACATCTGTGCCCAACAAAGCATTTCCAGAGGCTGGGGGAGGCTACTCCTCCCCTGCCTTCACACCATTTTCCAAAGGGAGAGGGTGTCACACCCTCTCTCAGAGGAAGTTCTTTGTTCTGCCATCCTGGGCCAGGCCTGGCTGGACCCCAGGAGGGCAGCTGCCTGTCTGAGGGGTTGGCAGCAGCAGCAGCTGCAGTGAAACCCCAGGAAGGGCAGTCTGGCAGTACCAGGGTCTGTGCTACAGACCACTGGGATCATGGAATTGTACCAACAATGCCAGGATGGCATAGAGGGGGCAATTCCATGATCATAGACATGTTACATGGCCATATTCGGAGTTACCATGGTGAAGCTACATATAGGTAGTGACCTATATGTAGTGCACGCGTGTAATGGTGTCCCCGCACTCACAAAGTTCAGTGAATTGGCTCTGAACAATGTGGGGGCACCTTGGCTAGTGCCAGGGTGCCCTCACACTAAGTAACTTTGCACCTAACCTTTACCAGGTAAAGGTTAGACATATAGGTGACTTATAAGTTACTTAAGTGCAGTGTAAAATGGCTGTGAAATAACGTGGACGTTATTTCACTCAGGCTGCAGTGGCAGGCCTGTGTAAGAATTGTCAGAGCTCCCTATGGGTGGCAAAAGAAATGCTGCAGCCCATAGGGATCTCCTGGAACCCCAATACCCTGGGTACCTCAGTACCATATACTAGGGAATTATAAGGGTGTTCCAGTAAGCCAATGTAAATTGGTAAAAATGGTCACTAGCCTGTCAGTGACAATTTGGAAAGAAATGAGAGAGCATAACCACTGAGGTTCTGGTTAGCAGAGCCTCAGTGAGACAGTTAGTCACTACACAGGTAACACATTCAGGCACACTTATGAGCACTGGGGCCCTGGGCTACCAGGGTCCCAGTGACACATACAACTAAAACAACATATATACAGTGAAAAATGGGGGTAACATGCCAGGCAAGATGGTACTTTCCTACACAACCCCCCCCCAAACGAAGGACAATAAGACTAGCCATTACCTGATGAGTCTTCATTGTCTAAGTGGAAATATCTGGAGAGTCCATCTGCATTGGAGTGGCTACTCCCAGGTCTATGTTCCACTGTATAGTCCATTCCCTGTAGGGATATGGACCACCTCAACAATTTAGGATTTTCACCTTTCATTTGTTTTAGCCAAAGTAGAGGTTTGTGGTCTGTCTGAACAATGAAGTGAGTGCCAAACAGGTATGGCCTCAACTTCTTCAGAGCCCAGACCACAGCAAAGGCCTCCCTCTCAATGGCAGACCAACGCTTTTCTCTAGGGGTCAACCTTCTACTAATAAAAGCAACAGGTTGATCCTGGCCCTCAGAATTAAGTTGTGATAGGACTGCCCCTACTCCTAATTCAGATGCATCAGTTTGGACATAGAATTTTTTAGAGTAACAAGGGCTTTTCAGGACAGGTGCAGAGCACATGGCCTGCTTCAGCTCCTCAAAAGCTTTCTGACAGTTTGCTGTCCATAATACCTTTTTAGGCATTTTCTTGGAAGTGAGGTCATTAAGAGGGGCTGCAATTGAGCCATAGTTCTTAATGAACCTCCTGTAATACCCAGTGAGGCCTAGGAAGGCTCTCACCTGAGTCTGAGTGGTAGGGGGAACCCAATCAATAATTGTTTGGATTTTCCCCTGAAGTGGTGCAATCTGTTCCCCACCAACAAGGTGTCCCAGATAAACCACCTTACCCTGCCCTATCTGGCACTTTGAAGCCTTGATAGTGAAGCCTGCCTTTTGCAGGGCCTCCAAAACTTTCCAAAGGTGGACCAGGTGATCATCCCAGCTGGAGCTAAAGACAGCTATATCGTCCAAATATGCTGCACTGAAAGCTTCCAGCCCTTGCAGGACTGTGTTCACCAACCTCTGAAAAGTGGCAGGTGCATTTTTCAAACCAAAAGGCATTACAGTAAACTGGTAATGTCCTCCAATGGTAGAAAATGCAGTCTTAGGTTTAGCATCTTCTGACAATTTGATCTGCCAATACCCTGCAGTCAAATCAAAAGTGCTTAGATACTTGGCAGATGCCAGTGTATCTATGAGCTCATCTGCCCTGGGTATAGGGTGAGCATCAGTTTTGGTTACCAAGTTGAGACCTCTATAGTCTACACAAAACCTCATTTCCTTCTTTCCATCTTTAGAATTGGGTTTTGGTACCAGTACCACAGGAGAAGCCCATGGACTGTCAGAGTGCTCAACCACTCCTAGTTCCAACATTTTCTGAACTTCTTGCTTTATGCAGTCCCTGACATGGTCAGGCTGCCTATAGATCTTACTTTTGACAGGTAAACTGTCTCCAGTATCTATAGTGTGCTCACACCAAGAAGTGGTGCCTGGCACAATAGAGAAGAGTTCTGAAAATTGTCCTAGGAGATTTATGCAATTATCTTTCTGCTCAGCAGTAAGACAATCAGCCAAAACTACACCTTCCACAAGAGCATCTTGTTCTGTGGAAGAGAAGAGATCAGGTAGAGGATCACTGTCTTCTTCCTGTCCCTCATCTGTTGCCATGAGCAGGGTGAGATCAGCCCTGTCATAGTAGGGTTTCAGGCGGTTGACATGGAGCACCCTAAGGGGACTCCTGGCAGTGCCTAAGTCAACCAAGTAGGTGACTTCACCCTTCTTTTCAACAATTGTGTGGGGTCCACTCCATTTATCTTGGAGTGCTCTTGGGGCCACAGGCTCCAAGACCTATACTTTCTGCCCTGGTTGGTACTGAACCAAAACAGCCTTCTGATCATGCCATTGCTTCTGGAGCTCTTGGCTGGCCTGAAGGTTTTTACTGGCCTTTTTCATGTACTCAGCCATCCTTGATCTGAGGCCAAGTACATAATCCACAATATCCTGCTTAGGAGCTTTTAAAGGTTGTTCCCAACCCTCCTTTACAAGTGTGAGTGGACCCCTAACAGGGTGTCCAAAAAGAAGTTCAAAGGGGCTGAAGCCCACTCCTTTATGGGGTACCTCCCTGTAGGCAAAAAGGAGGCATGGTAGAAGGATATCCCATCTCCTGCGGAGTTTTTCAGGGAGACCCATAATCATGCCTTTGAGAGTTTTATTAAATCTCTCCACCAGTCCATTTGTTTGTGGATGATAGGGTGTTGTGAACTTGTACGTTACACCACACTCCTTCCACATGGCCTTTAAGTATGCAGACATGAAATTGCTTCCCCTGTCTGATACCACTTCCTTTGGGAAGCCCACTCTGGAAAATATTCCCAGGAGGGCCTTTGCCACTGCAGGGGCTGTAGTGGTCCTTAAAGGAATAGCTTCAGGATATCTTGTGGCATGGTCCACTACCACCAAGATAAACCTATTGCCTGAAGCAGTAGGAGGGTCAAGGGGGCCAACTATGTCAACCCCTACCCTTTCAAAGGGAACCCCAACCACAGGCAGTGGGATAAGGGGTGCCTTTGGAGTGCCACCTGTCTTGCCACTGGCTTGACAGGTTTCACAGGACTTACAAAATTCCTTTGTGTCCTCAGACATCCTAGGCCAATGAAACAAACAATGGTACCAATCTGTCCCAAGTTTTCATTTGACCCAGGTGCCCAGCTAAGGGAATGTCATGTGCCAGTGTTAGGAGGAACTTTCTGTACTCCTGAGGAATCACTAATCTCCTGGCAGCTCCAGGTTTAGGATCCCTATGCTCAGTGTACAAGAGGTTGTCCTCCCAGTAAACTCTGTGAGAGTCATTGACATCCCCATTAGCCTGTTTGACAGCTTGCTGTCTGAGACCCTCTAATGTGGGACAGGTTTGCTGTGCCACACTCAGCTCCTCTCTGGCAGGCCCCCCTTCACCCAAAAGCTCAGCAGTGTCTGCTTCCAGCTCCTCTGGTGTAGGTTCTGCACAGGGAGGGAATTCTTCTTCCTCAGAAGTAGAATCCACTGTAGAGGGAGGGATAGTAGGAAGTGGTTTGCTTCTACTAGCCCTAGCTTTAGGGAGCACTTGGTCCATTGTTCCAGGATCCAAGCTTCCCTGTCCTTTTTGCTTTTTGGCCTGAGCCCTTGTCAAAGCAAAAATATGCCCTGGGATGCCCAGCATTGCTGCATGGGCCTCCAACTCCACATCTGACCAAGCTGATGTCTCCAAATCATTCCCTAATAGACAGTCTACAGGTAAATCTGAAGCTACCACAACTTTCTTTGGACCAGTTACCCCCCCCCAGTTGAGATTTACAACAGCCATGGGGTGGCTTTGTGTTATGTTGTGAGCATCGGTTACTTGGTACTGGTGTCCAAGTATGTGTTGTTCAGGGTGCACCAGTTTCTCAATCACCATTGTGACACTGGCACCTGTGTCCCTGTAGGCCTAGACCTCAACACCATTTATTAGGGTTAGTTGCTTGTACTTCTCCAAGTTATGGGGGCAAGCAACCAAAGTGGCTAAGTCAATAGCCCCTTTAGAGACTAAAGTAGCCTCTGTGGTCTCCCTAATTAGACCAACCCCAACTAAATTACCAAAAGTGAGCCCAGCTACTCCCTTGGATTGGCTATTAGTAGGTTTGCTCCCACCACCACTGCTATTAGTAGGGACACTAGGTGTAGCAGTAGGGGTTGTAGTGGTAGGAGCTGTGGTGCCTTTCTTTGGACAACTGGGATCTGTTGTCCAATGGCCTTTTATTTTACATAAATAGCACCATGGTTTCTTTTCCTTGTTCTGATTAAAGGAGGATTTGGGCCCACCACCCCCACCAGAGTGTTTTTGTGGGCCTGATGAAGACTCATTTTTAGATTTGTCCCCACCCTTGTCTGAAGACTTACCATCCTTCTTTTTGTTGCCATCTTTGTCACCCCCTGTATGAACTTTTCTGTTCACTCTTGTTCTGACCCATTTGTCTGCCTTCTTTCCCAATTCTTGGGGAGAGGTCAGATCAGAGTCCACCAAGTACTGGTGCAACAAATCAGACACACAATTATTAAGAATATGCTCTCTCAGGATTAAGTTATACAGGCTGTCATAATCAGTAACTTTACTGCCATGTAACCACCCCTCCAAGGCCTTCACTGCCTGGTCAATGAAATCAACCCAGTCTTGTGAAGACTCCTTTTTGGTCTCTCTGAACTTTATCCTGTACTGTTCAGTGGTTAAGCCATAACCATCCAGGAGTGCATTCTTAAGAACTTGGAAATTATTGGCATCATTTTCTTTCACTGTAAGGAGCCTATCCCTACCTTTTCCACTAAATGATAGCCATAGGATAGCAGCCCACTGCTTTTGAGGGACATCCTGTACAGCACAGGCCCTCTCAAGTGCAGCAAACCACTTGTTAATGTCATCCCCCTCCTTATAAGGGGGAACTATCTTGTGCAGATTCCTGGAATCATGCTCTTTTGCAGGATGACTATGGGGAATACTGCTGCTGCCACCATGGGTTTCTAAACCCAACTTCTGTCTTTCCCTCTCTATTTCTAAAGACTGTCTATCCAAATCCAGCTGTTGCTTCTTGAGCTTCAGTCTGGTTTGTTCCACTATCAATCTACTGAGCTCCCTTTCTAACAATCTGTCATCAGGGTGGGTGGGAGGGACATTTCTAGATACAGAGGTATGATGGGAATGAACAGAAGGAGACCTGTCCCTTACAGAGGGCACCCTAACAGCTTGGCTACCAGCATAATGTGAGAGCACATCATCAGTATGGTGTGATTCAATTTCTGTACCAACTATGCTAGACTGTCTAGTAATGGGCAGGCTGAGAAGTTTCTTTCCTGAACCTTTTCCTAGGGGAGTCCCTGGATCAGATCGAGAACCATTAGCTACTTTTTCACCAGATTGGGCACTTATGGCCTTATCCTGTACTCTAAGCATATTAATTAACAGTTCTAAGGAAGGATTCTTCCCTACACTCAAACCTCTCTCTATGCAGAGACTCCTTGCTCCTTTCCAGCTAAGGTGATCATATGCAATTTTGGACAGTTCAACATTTTGGCCTGTACCAGACATTTTTTAGAGAGAGTTAAAGTGATAGAAAAAGAGAAAAAAGTTTTCAGAACTTTTTGGAAAGACAGAAAAAAACTTTTTACACTTTTAAGAACTTTTTGAAAGTTTAGGAGTACTTTTCAGCACTTAGAAAAGAGTGAAAAGAGGAAATGCAAAACTTTTTGGCTATGTGTATATACACTGACCTTGTTTTGTATATTTTTCTCTTATGAAAAGTACAATGACAAGAGTGGTAAGTAGTCTCAAGCACTTATCCCACCACTGCACAACCAATGTAGGAGGCTGGACTGGCTTGTAGTGAGTACCAAGGGGTACTTGCACCTTGCACCAGGCCCAGTTATCCCTTATTAGTGTATAGGGTGTCTAGCAGCTTAGGCTGATAGATAATGGTAGCTTAGCAGAGCAGCTTAGGCTGAACTAGGAGACATGTGAAGCTACTACAGTACCACTTAGTGTCATATGCACAATATCATAAGAAAACACAATACACAGTTATACTAAAAATAAAGGTACTTTATTTTTATGACAATATGTCAAAGTATCTTAGAGTGTACCCTCAGTGAGAGGATAGGAAATATACACAAGATATATATACACAATAGCAAAAATATGCATTATAGTCTTAGAAAACAGTGCAAACAATGTATAGTTACAATAGGATGCAATGGGGAAACATAGGGATAGGGGCAACACAAACCATATACTCCAAGAGTGGAATGCGAACCACGAATGGACCCCAAACCTATGTGACCTTGTAGAGGGTCGCTGGGACTATTAGAAAATAGTGAGAGTTAGAAAAATAACCCTCCCCAAGACCCTGAAAAGTGAGTGCAAAGTGCACTAAAGTTCCCCTAAGGACAAAAGAGTCGTGTTAGAGGAATAATGCAGGAAAGACACAAACCAGCAATGCAACAACTGTAGATTTCCAATCTAGGGTACCTGTGGAACAAGGGGACCAAGTCCAAAAGTCACAAGCAAGTCGGAGATGGGCAGATGCCCAGGAAATGCCAGCTGCAGGTGCAAAGAAGCTTCGACTGGACAGAAGAAGCTGAGGTTTCTGCAGGAACGAAAAAGGCTAGAGACTTCCCCTTTGGTGGACGGATCCCTCTTGCCTTGGAGAGTCGTGCAGAAGTGTTTTCCTGCCGGAAGGACGCCAACAAGCCTTGCTACACGCAAATCGTGCGTTTGGCGTTTTTGGACGCTGCTGGGGCCCAGGAGGGACCAGGAGGTCGCTAATTGGACCTGCAGAGAGAAGGGACGTCGAGCAAGAGAAAGAGCCCTCACTGAAGCAGGTAGCACCCAGAGAAGTGCCAGAAACAGGCACTACGAGGATGCGTGAAACGGTGCTTGCCGAAGTTGCACAAAGGAGTCCCACGTCGCCGGAGACCAACTTAGAAAGTCGTGCAATGCAGGTTAGAGTGCCGTGGACCCAGGCTTGGCTGTGCACAAAGGATTTCCGCCGGAAGTGCACAGGGGCCGGAGTAGCTGCAAAGTCGCGGTTCCCAGCAATGCAGCCCAGCGAGGTGAGGCAAGGACTTACCTCCACCAAACTTGGACTGAAGAGTCACTGGACTGTGGGGGTCACTTGGAAAGAGTCGCTGGATTCGAGGGACCTCGCTCGTCGTGCTGAGAGGAGACCCAAGGGACCGGTAATGCAGCTTTTTGGTGCCTGCGGTTGCAGGGGGAAGATTCCGTCGACCCACGGGAGATTTCTTCGGAGCTTCTGGTGCAGAGAGGAGGCAGGCTACCCCCACAGCATGCACAAGCAGGAAAACAGTCGAGAAGGCGGCAGGATCAGCGTTACAGAGTTGCAGTAGTCGTCTTTGCTACTATGTTGCAGGTTTGCAGGCTTCCAGCGCGGTCAGCGGTCGTTTCCTTATCAGAAGGTGAAGAGGGAGATGCAGAGGAACTCGGCTGAGCTCATGCATTCGTTATCTAAAGTTTCCCCAGAGACAGAGACCCTAAATAGCCAGAAAAGAGGGTTTGGCTACCTAGGAGAGAGGAAAGGCTACTAACACCTGAAGGAGCCTATCACAAGGAGTCTCTGACGTCACCTGGTGGCACTGGCCACTCAGAGCAGTCCAGTGTGCCAGCAGCACCTCTGTTTCCAAGATGGCAGAGGTCTGGAGCACACTGGAGGAGCTCTGGACACCTCCCAGGGGAGGTGCAGGTCAGGGGAGTGGTCACTCCCCTTTCCTTTGTCCAGTTTCGCGCCAGAGCAGGGGCTAAGGGGTCCCTGAACCGGTGTAGACTGGCTTATGCAGAATTGGGCACATCTGTGCCCAACAAAGCATTTCCAGAGGCTGGGGGAGGCTACTCCTCCCCTGCCTTCACACCATTTTCCAAAGGGAGAGGGTGTCACACCCTCTCTCAGAGGAAGTTCTTTGTTCTGCCATCCTGGGCCAGGCCTGGCTGGACCCCAGGAGGGCAGCTGCCTGTCTGAGGGGTTGGCAGCAGCAGCAGCAGCAGCTGCAGTGAAACCCCAGGAAGGGCAGTCTGGCAGTACCAGGGTCTGTTCTACAGACCACTGGGATCATGGAATTGTACCAACAATGCCAGGATGGCATAGAGGGGGCAATTCCATGATCATAGACATGTTACATGGCCATATTCGGAGTTACCATGGTGAAGCTACATATAGGTAGTGACCTATATGTAGTGCACGCGTGTAATGGTGTCCCCGCACTCACAAAGTTCAGTGAATTGGCTCTGAACAATGTGGGGGCACCTTGGCTAGTGCCAGGGTGCCCTCACACTAAGTAACTTTGCACCTAACCTTTACCAGGTAAAGGTTAGACATATAGGTGACTTATAAGTTACTTAAGTGCAGTGTAAAATGGCTGTGAAATAACGTGGACGTTATTTCACTCAGGCTGCAGTGGCAGGCCTGTGTAAGAATTGTCAGAGCTCCCTATGGGTGGCAAAAGAAATGCTGCAGCCCATAGGGATCTCCTGGAACCCCAATACCCTGGGTACCTCAGTACCATATACTAGGGAATTATAAGGGTGTTCCAGTAAGCCAATGTAAATTGGTAAAAATGGTCACTAGCCTGTCAGTGACAATTTGGAAAGAAATGAGAGAGCATAACCACTGAGGTTCTGGTTAGCAGAGCCTCAGTGAGACAGTTAGTCACTACACAGGTAACACATTCACACTTATGAGCACTGGGGCCCTGGGCTACCAGGGTCCCAGTGACACATACAACTAAAACAACATATATACAGTGAAAAATGGGGGTAACATGCCAGGCAAGATGGTACTTTCCTACACCCCCCACTGTTACAGTGACAGAAACCTTTACCTCACCCCTCTTGTACATATCTAGGCTCCATCTCTGTATGATGTAGAGCATAAAAGGAGACTGACTTTGCCCATATCTTTCACAATGTCACAATTTCATAAATGTATGAAGCAACAAGGGAGGACCAATGTCATTTGTAAGAAACTGTGTACGACTGAGAAACTAGATTTTATTCTTAGAGTTGAACCGAAGGGAAATAAAGGATTACGTAGTCTGGAATTAGATTTATTTGCCTCTAAAATGTTTTTTTCCTTCAATAGAATCTACTAATAAGTGCTATTTAGTCTCCTCTTTCTTTTATCACATTTCAGGGCAGCCCACCACTGCTGATTCCCACTTGCCTCACACGATTGAAGCAGCCTCCTCTTCTGCCATTCCTGCTGGTCCTGCTGGCAAGTCCTGTTATATATTTTCTGCCTTTAAACTAGTATGCATTAAAGACCTCTATATTTTCTCTAACTCACCCTATCCAATTTTGTGCACACTTTAACCATGCATACCTATCTCATTGTGTTGTTTTATATTCCCCCAGTTTCTTCAGCTGACTTTCTCATGCTTTTCTGCTGAGCTCCCCACCCCTTTTTAACATGCCTAGCCTTGTGCTAATAGAAAATTGTTGGTAAGATATAGAGGAACAATGACCTATGTATTCACAACATATAGGTTGGTAAAAGGTTTTACTGATCAAACAGTGTGATGGGGGAAGAACAGCATTCTCAATAATAACTTGATCAGCAAGAGCCTCCTGTTCTGCTACTAGATCTGGAAGATCTGTTGCTGACTGTGGGTCCTGTTGTCCACTTTTATGTGATTATTTGGTTTATGGCTGAGCCAATTCCATTTCAGATTCACTGACTGTAGCCACTGCTGAGAGGTATGGCCTTAGGTTTTGGTGGTGGTGCTGTTGTTGATGTGGGAGTCTCAACCTCTTTCTGCCCAGTGGAGGCTGAAGCAGGTATGTCACATTGGCTAAAAAAGGATGTGGACTTGATGCTAGTGGAGGAAAACAGCTTTTTTCCCTCTCCATTGATGACTTTCTTGGCAGGAACCTCCATCATTGGGGCATATTCTTAGTAGTAGCAGTTACCTCTTAGCACCAGAAGTAGAGGTCCTTATCAGTGGAGCATTCAACTGTCACTGTCAGCTGATTCCTTCACTGATTTTTGTCCATCTCAGAACTGAGTGTGATGTATTAAGTAACACCTGCAATCAAAGCACCAAAATGTCAGTGAAACGCGGACAATCAGAAGAATCTAGGAAATGTAAAACACGTGAAGTCATCATTATCATCATCATCCCAACTGCTCATTATGACTCTATGGGAGGAAAGCGCAAAAATAAAAAATGAATAAAAACAACAACCACACTGTATTACAGTCAGCCACATGCACAAATAAATATTTCAGGAAAAAAGAAAAAAATGAATCAAAATACCATAGGCTGCTTTGATCAAAGTTCTTAGGAAATTATTTATAAAACAGAAATGATGGGCTTAAAGTCTGCACTGGCTCCATAAAATGATGGAAACAATGTAATTCACCAGAGGCCACTGACGAAAGAAGTAATGGAAGATAAAGAGAATATGGACACTAGACACACACATTAACTGCCTCCACAAAATGGTGGACACGGCATGGAGGCATAGGGAACAAAAATTAAATGCCCACTTTGATCTATCACACATACACACACACACACATACTGGTTACACAAAATGGCCACTGCTGCATGGCCAGCAAAGAAGAGGCATGGAGAACAAATAACACCTGACAGCCTTTGGCAAGCACACATGCACTGGCTACACAAAATGGCCACAGCAGTATGGCCAACAAGGAAAAAGCTACAGAGAACAAAGGAGACAGTTGCTCTGTCCTGACTGGGGCTCTTTCAACCCACCCTCCCCCCAAAGATAAAAACATTGGTTGTCATTATAAGCATAGCGGAAAACACTGTCGCCAGCCGTGGCGTCGGTGAACAGAAGACCGCTATTGGCGATGAACAGAAACCCGCCATATAAAGATGCAAAAATCAGAATCCGTCAAAAAAGTCCCATTCACCCGTCACCACCAGGACCTTGTCGGCGGAAATGCAGGACCTTCCATCCCACCCCCGCCGAGCACACAAACCCCACCCAAATAATGATGCAAAAATCACCGCGGTGGTCAGTGGAAGTAGAACAACCATTGGCGGTACAGACCGCCACAGCCAGCAATGGGACCCAACAGTACGAACTGCACACATTGGCAAGTTTGAAACTCACACACCTGACACACATCCACAACACTATAAAACACTGACAGACACACCCCACAATCCTTTGCAATGCCATTGGGACAACTAATATAGAGAACTCCAGAAGCAGACACTGAACGCCACAATACACGATGCACACACCCAACCACACAACAGCACCCTCACCTAGATCCACACAACACACCACTCACAACACACACCATGGCACCCCCCAAACACCCAGGCTTCACAGAAAGGGAGATGAGGACCATGGTGGATGAGATACTGAAGGTCAAGCCACAATTATTCAGGGCACAGGTCCAGCACACACCCATCGCCAGGAAGATGGAGTTATGGCAGACAATAATGAAGAAGGTCAATGCAGTTGGACACCATCCACGCATGAGAGACGACATCCGCAAGAGATGGAACGACCTGATCGGGAAGGTGAGGTCCATGGCATTGAGGTACAACATTGCAGTCCAGAAGACAGGGGGAGGACCTCCAACAACACCATTTGACTACACTGACTGGGAGGAACAGGTACGGGCTATCCTGCACTCTGAGGGCTTCACTGGACTCACTGGAGGAATGGACTCAGGTAAGTCGTCTACAATTACCCCTTCTCCACCACATCTGTAATGCATGCACCACCCCACCCCACCCCTCCAACATCCACCAGGACCACTACCCCATCCAGGCCAAAAACACTACATCCGGTCACCCTGTGTAGGAGGCTGGCCTGGCTTATAGTGGGTACCTTGTGGTACTTACACCCTGTGCCAGGTCCAGTTATCCCTTATTAGTAGAATAGAGGTGTTTCTAGCAGCTTAGGCTGATAGAAGGTGGCTATGGCAAAGCTTAGGCTGAACTAGGAGACATGCAAAGCTCCTACTATACCACTTATGTCATATAGCGCAATATCATAAGAAAACACAATACTCAGAGTTACTAAAAATAAAGGTACTTTATTTCTATGACAATATGCCACAAGTATCTCAGTGAGTACCATCAGTAAGAAGGTAAGTAATATACACAAGGTATATGTACACAAACCCAAAACAGGTAAGTAAGAGTAAGAAAAGTAATGCAAACAGTGTAGAATTACAATAGGATGCAATAGGTGAACATAGGTCTAGGGGCAACACAAACCATATACTCCAAAAGTGGAATGCGAATCACAAATGGACCCCAGACCTATGGGAGCTTGTAGCGGGTCGCTGGGACTGTAAGAAAACAGTCAGGGTGTCCAAGATTCTCCACCCCAAAACCCTGAAAAGTAGGAGTAAATTACACCTACTGCCCCAAAAGGACACAATAGTCGTGATAGGGGGATTCTGCAAGAAACACAAACACCAGCAAAGCACTGAAGACGGATTCCTGGACCTGAGGACCTGCAAGGCAAGGGGACCAAGTCCAAGAGTCGCGAGAGTGTCCGGGGGGGGCAGGAGCCCAGGAAACCCTGGATGAAGGTGCAAGGTAGCTGCCTCCGGATCGAAGAAGCTTAGTATTCTGCAACAACGAAGAGAGCTAGGAACTTCTCATTTGGAAGGAAGATGTCCCACGGTGTGCTGAAGGTTCCAGAAGTATTCCCACACAGAAATACCACAAACAAGCCTTGCTAGCTGCAAGGGTCGCAGTAGAGGTTTTTGGGTGCTGCTTGGAACCAGGAAGGACCAGGATGTCGCCACTTGGAAGAAGAGACAGAGAGGGCGCTCAGCAACTCAGAAGTACCGGAGCAGGCACTTAGAAGATTTGTGAACCAGAGCTGGCTCAGAGTCACAGAGGAGGAACCCACGTCGTCGGAGTCTAACTCAGAGGGTTGAGCACTGCAGGATGGAGTGCTGGGGACCCAGGCTAGGCTGTGCACGAAGGAATCCTTGGAGGAGTGCACAGAAGCCGGAGCAGCTGCAAATCACGCAGTACACAGGTTTGCAGTCCAGCGTGGGGAGGCAAGAACTTACCTCCACCAAACTTGGACTGAAAGATCACTGGACTGTGGGAGTCACTTAGATAGAGTTCCTGTGTTCCAGGGACCACGCTCGTCAGGATGAGAGGCAACTCTTGACCCTGCATTAGCAGGCAGGTCTCTCCCCGTTCCACCGCCCAGTGCCACCACCTCACCGTTCCGTCTCCATTGTTGTCTCTGCTCCGTTCCAGCTCCCCAGCCGCTGCGTCCCCTGCGGCCCCTCCCGCCTCCCTCTTCCACCTCACCGTTCCGTCCCCTTTGTTGTCTCTGCTCCGTTCCAGCTCCCCAGCCGCTGCGTCCCCTGCGGCCCCTCCTGCCTCCCTCCTCCACCTCACGTTCCGTCCCCATTGTTGTCTCTGCTCCGTTCCAGCTCCCCAGCCGCTGCATCCCCTGCGGCCCCTCCCGCCTCCCCCTCCTCCTCACCTCTGTTTCTTTCTTTTTTCCCGCCGCTCCCATCCCCTGCGGCCCCACCCCCCAGCCTTCCCATTCGTCCAGCCCTCCCTCCTCCCAGCTGCCACTCCCTCCCTCCCCCCATTTATGGAAGCCACGGCGCGGACGCACCGCTGGTGCGCCAAAGGCAAGCCCGTCTGCACACGTCCGTGCCAAGACCCCGCCCAGCTAGTCCCCCTGGCCCTCGCAGACAAGCCTACTCCCCCCTCATCCTCCATTCACTCAACCCAGGCCCTCGCCCCACCTGCACCCTTTTCAGCCCCACACACACTCATGACCCTTCACATGCCACACCTGCCATTTTTCTTGCTCCTCCTCCCTCACACCACACACCAACCACAGCGACCCTCCTGACAACACACACAACACCCCCAACGCAACACACACCTGCTCTGCCCCCACCAACCAGCCCTGCAGCACACCACCCCACAACCAGAACACACCCCGCAACAACACCCTCATGCACCACACCAACCCCACCCACCACAACCACCTCAACTTCCTGCTCCTCAACACCCGCTCCCTTCACAAACATGCCATAGAACTCTGGGACCTCATCACATCACACTCACCCAACATCGCCTTCCTCACAGAAACCTGGACCAACCCCTCTTCGGAACCCGACATAGCCATCGCCACCCCCAAGGGATACAAACTCCAACGCAAAGACCGCCTCAACAGGCCAGGGAGTGGCATCGCCATCCTACACAGGGACACCATCAAAGTCACCACCAGCTCCCAAGTCACTATTGACAACACAGAACACATGCACTTCCTAATCCACATTAACAACAACTCCACCCTCAGAGGTACACTAATCTACAGACCACCAGACCACGCCCCGCCTTCTGCGACACCATCGCCGACACCATCAGCTTGCACGCCCTCACCTCCACAGACTACATCCTCCTCAGTGATTTCAACTTTCACTTGGAGAACCTACAAGACCACAACTCAACATCCTCACCAACCTCAGACTCAAACAACTAGTCACTGCACCCACCCACTCAGCAGGACACACGCTCAATGCAATTTTCACCTCAAGCCAACACATAGCCTACACCCACACCACCGAACTCCTCTGGGCTGACCACCACTGTGTCCACTTCTCCTTCGCCAAACACCCCACACACCACCATCAACACACCACACCCTACTGCATGTGGGACAAGATCCCCACAGAACGCCTGAACTCCAAACTGGCTCACAACCTCCCCTCCACACCAACGACCCCAACGTAGGAGCCCACAACCTCTCAAAATGGATCACCACCTGAGCAGACACACTAGCCCGCCTCAGAAAACAGATCGCCACCCGCAACATCAAGAACGCCCCACGGTTCACCCCCGAACTCCAAGCACAAATGCCGCCAAGCGGAGAAAATATGGCGACAAGAACTGTCTACAACCAACTTCTCCACCCTCAAAGCCACCATTTGCACCCATCACCAACTCATGCGCACCGCCAAAAGAGACCACTACAAGACAAGCCTTGACAACAACTCTCAAAACAGCAAAGAACTCTTCACCATCATTAATGAACTAGCCAAACCTAAAGCCAGCAACCTAGACCCTTCACACACACAGCCCCTATGTGACGCCCTCTACAACCACTTCCACCACAAAATCCTGGACATCCACAACAGCTTCATACCACACCCACCCACCACACACACCCCTCACTCACCCAACTCAACCCTCACTCATGATCCCCCCACCACACTCACCACCTGGGCACCCACCACACACGAAGTAACCGAAAAAACCATGAACTCCATCCACTCCGGATCCCCCTCTGACCCCTGCCCACATCGCATCTACAACAAAGCCAGCCCAACCATCGCCCCCATATTCCGCGACATAATCAACTCCTCCTTCGACGCCGCCACCTACCCAGACCCCTGGAAGCATGCAAAAATCACTGCTCTCCTAAAAAAAAACAAAGCCGACCCAGAGATCCTTTCCAACTATCGCCCCATCTCCCTCCTCCCCTTCCCCGCCAAGGTCGCAGCGAAACTAGTCAACACCCGCCTACCCCACTACCTCGAAGAAAACAACACTCTCGACCCCTCACAATCCAGGTTCCGCAAGAACCACAGCATGGAAACCGCCCTCATCGCATGCACTGACGACATTAGGACCAAAGTCAACAAAGGCGAGACCGTCGCTCTTCTCCTTCTAGACCTTTCCGCAGCCTTTGACACTGTTTGCCACCACACACTCTGCACACACCTCCACAACACAGGAATTCGCCACAAAGCCTTAGACTGGCTCACCTCCTTCCTCACTGACTGGACCCAGACAGTCCGCCTCCACCTTTCCACTCCACCACCACCAAGATCATCTACGGAGTCCCCCAAGGGTCCTCTCTCAGCCCCACACTCTTCAACATTTACATGATCCCCCTAGCCAACATCCTCCGATCACACGGAATCACTATTTTCACTATCCTCTCCTACCACCCCACCACCACCGCCAAAACCAATCTACACACAGATCTCCTCGACACCGCCAACTGGATGACAACTAACCACCTCAAGCTTAACTCCAACAAAACCGAGATCATCATCTTCGGCCCCAACAAAACCATATGGGATGACTCCTGGTAGCCCACCGACCTAGGACCCGCACCCACCCTCACAAACCACGCATGCAACCTCGGCATCATCCTGGACCCCTCCCTCTCCATGACACAGCAAATCGATGCTCTTACCTCATCCTGCTTCCTCACACTCTGCACTCTAAAAAAATCCTTCAAATGGATTCCCCCAGAGACCAGGAAGACAGTCACCCATGCACTCATCAGCAGCAGACTAGACTCTACGCCGGCACCACACTCAAACTCACATGCAAACTCCAGAGAATCCAGAACACAGCAGCGCGCATCCTCCTTGGCCTCCCCCGCCACGAACGAATCTCACCACACCTCAAAACCCTTCACTGGCTCCCCATAAACAAGAGAATCACATTCAAGATCCACATCCACGCACACAAATCCCTCCACAACACCGGCCCGACACACCTTAACGAAAGAGTGAACTTTCACACTCCCACCCGCAACCTCCTATCAGCCAACCTCACCCTAGCCACAGTCCCCCGCATCCAACGCACCACCACAGGAGGCAGGTCCTTCTCCTACCTCGCCCCCAAAACCTGGAACTCCCTCCCCACCAACCTCCACAAAACCAAAGACCACCTGTTCTTCAGAAAAAACCTCAAAACATGGCTGTTCGAACAGTGACCCTCCTGCCCTCTCCCCCCCAACCAAGCGCCTTGAGACCCTCACGGTTGAGTAGCGTGCTTTATAAAAAAAATTGATTGATTGATTGATCCAGAGGACCAGTGATGCAGTCTTTTGGTGCCTGCGTCAGCAGGGGGAAGATTCCGTCGACCCACAGGAGATTTCTTTTTGGTTTCCAGTGCAGGGTGAAGGCAGGTGACCCCCATAGAATGCACCACCAGGAAACAGTCGAGAAAGCCGGCAGGATGAGGCGCTACAATGTTGCTGGTAGTTGTCTTGCTACTTTGTTGCAGTTTTGCAGGCGTCCTGGAGCAGTCAGCGTCTATCCTTGGCAGAAGTTGAAGAGGGAAGTGCAGAGGAACTCTGGTGAGCTCTTGCATTTGTTATCTGAAGAATACCCCAGAGGAGAGACCCTAAATAGCCAGAAAAGGAGGTTTGGCTGCCAAGAAAGGAGGATTGGCTGCCAAGAGAGGTAAGAGCCTATCAGAGGGGGGCCTCTGACGTCACCTGCTGGCACTGGCCACTTATAGCAGTCCAGTGTGCCACCAACACCTCTGTTTCCAAGATGGCCGAGGTCTGGGGCACACTGGAGGAGCTCTGGGCACCTCCCCTAGGAGGTACTGGTCAGGAGAGTGGTCACTCCCCTTTCCTTTGTCCAGTTTCGCACCAGAGCAGGGCTAGGGGATCCCTGAACCGGTGTAGACTGGCTTATGTAGAGATGGGCACCATCTGTGCCCATCAAAGCATTTCCAAAGGCTGGGGAGGCTACTCCTCCCCAGCCCTTCACACCTATTTCCAAAGGGAGAGGGTGCAACACCCTCTCTCAGAGGAAATCCTTTTCTGCCTTCCTGGGCCAGGGCTGCCTGGACCCCAGGAGGGCAGAATCCTGTCTGAGGGATTGGCAGCAGCTGCAGTGGAAACCCCAGAAAGGCAGTTTGGCAGTACCCAGGTTCTGTGCTAGAGACCCGGGGGATCATGGAATTGTCCCCCCAATAACAGAATGGTATTGGGGTGACAATTCTATGATCTCAGACATGTTAAATGGCCATGTTCGGAGTTACCATTGTGACGCTATACATAGGTAGTGACCTATGTATAGTGCACGCGCGTAATGGTGTCCCGGCACTCACAAAGTCCGAGGAATTTGCCCTGAACGATGTGGGGGCACCTTGGCTAGTGCAGGGTGCCCACACACTAAGCAACTTGGCACCCAACCTTCACCAAGTGAGGGTTAGACATATAGGTGACTTATAAGTTACTTATGTGCAGTGAAAAATGGCTGTGAAATAACGTGGACGTTATTTCACTCAGGCTGCAGTGGCAGGCCTGTGTAAGAATTGCCTGAGCTCCCTATGGGTGGCAAAAGAAATGCTGCAGCCCTTAAGGATCTCCTGGAACCCCAATACCCCGGGTACCTAAGTACCATATACAAGGGAATTATATGGGTGTACCAGTGTGCCAATGAGAATTGGTAAATTTAGTCACTGGGATCCTGCCTAGCAGGATCCCAATGACACAAGGGCTAAACCAACATACATACAGTAAAAAATGGGGGTAACATGCCAGCAAGATGGTACTTTCCTACACCCTGCATGCCCACAAACCCACTAACAGGCCCACATCCCTCCCCTGTGCACAAACACCCACCCCGGCAAGGAATCACAAAGGCACTACACCACCCACAATGCACCTCCACAACCTAAGGAAAATGCAATGGCAACCTCACAAATGCACCCTGCATGGCCCAAAAGTGGAAAACCTACACTAAACAGTCCAGCCCTGTGCACCCCATCCGATCATGCAACTTTAACAGACATGTCCATTCCCCCCCAACAGGCACCACCAGCCATGCCACCCTGACGGACAGGGCAAGGAGTGGCAGTGCCCCACATGGAGACAGAGGCACCACCCAGGACCCTGGAGAGGGAACCCTGGACAGTGAGGAACACCCTGGCTCCTCACACAGTCCTGGACTGTCACCATCCAGCAGCCCCACCCAGGACACCACTGACACCCCTAGCGCCGAGCCAACAACAGAAGCCCAGGGCAACCATCCCCACACCTGTGTATCCACGCCACAGACTGGTGGAACACATGGACAGAGGCCACAGTCACCCCCTACCAACAGGCAGGAAGACGATGGCCCCAGTACAAGTGGTACCACCAAACCTGTGCAGGGGACACATGCACAGAGGGCTAGGCCCAGTGGGAGGGATCTCTGAGGTCCTGGGAGCATACCACCATACCCAGGACAGATTGGCCCAGATTGTTTCCATCATGGAACAGAGTTAAAAGCTGCAGAGAGCCCAACACCAACAGACCATGGAGCAGTGGAAACTGCACAATGCCACCACGGTCACCATAGCAGGTGCACTGCTGCACCTTGTCCCATCCCAGCCTGAGACCCCCACAGACCAGGAAGCCCCTACTACAGGCCAAGATACAGACCGGCCAACAATAGTAGCAGCAGCAACTGGACTTGTGCCACCATCTCGGGACACACAGAGGACCTGCATCTCAACCCATACAGGCCAACACCAGGCACCCAAATGGTAACTCAGGCCCAGATATGCCAATGGAACACCTGCCAAGACCAAGGCCCCCTTTAGGAAGTGACTCTGACAAGAACTGTCTTCCAAGTGTGCCACTGAACCACCGTCCACACCTTGCAAACACAACCCCCAAAACTGTAAATGATAAATGGACATACCACCACTACAACAAATGCTGAGACTATGTAGCCAATATGGACATCCACCAGTAGCCCACTCCCATCACTATAAACTGCACAATGGCATCCCTGCACCAAATAAAACACCTGTTCACCAATGTCAATGTCCCCTGTCATTATGTTGAAACAAAAGGAAGTGTGGATGCAATTGTCTTTGAATTCATTTATTCTTATCTGAATTGCAGGAATGGCATCCCATGCATGACATGTGGTTCTGCCAATAGAATTGTCAAACAAGTTGTCCATAATGTCACATGTCCCACGCAAACCTGGTCACAGTGACAATGTCTACAGACCCAACACCCCCATAGAGAATAGGGCACACTGACAGTATGCTGCACAGACAGCAACGTCATCGAATAGTCCCACATAGTTACTGGAAGTAAAGTTGTATCAGTTGGTTGCTGGAATGTACATCTTCCCCCGCCTCATCATCACCGTCACTCTCACTCCTTCTCTGAGGGAGCTGGTCGATTTCCTCACAGCCACATTGTGCAGCATGCAGCAGGCCACCACTATTCTACACACCTTTTCAGGCTCATCGGCCAGGGATCCCACAGAGATAGGAGGCAATGGAATCTAGCCTTCAGGAGACCTATTGTGCGCTCTGTCACCCTCCTAGTACGTCCCTGGGCCTCATTGTAATCCCTCTCTGCACATGTCCTAGGATTCCTCACTGGTGTCAGGAGTCAACGCATATTGGGGTAGCCAGAATCACCTGAGAAAGGGGGCAAAACAGGACTGTCACTGACAACCCTCAGTTGTTGCAGACAGCCTGGCTGTCAGCTATGTTGCAAAAAGTGTCAGACACACTTACCTATGATCCATCCTCTGTCCCCTTGTAGTTGTTCCATCATGTGTGGCACACTACTGTTCCTCTAGCAACACTAGAGGATGATGGACGGAGTGCTGAACAATGCAAACACTCACCCCCAGTCACAGATCTGGGTTTAATCCATTGTTCTTTTTCTCACAATGCCACCCCAGTTTGGACCCAGCCATATGCATATCAGTCATGACCCTGTTCCTCATGGGAACAGTCCAGCCCGAACTGCCAGGCCAGGTCTGTGACTGGGGGTGAGTGTTTGCATTGTTCAGCACTCCGTTCATCATCCTTTTGTGTTGCTAAGGTTTTCCTAAGTGGGAAGGGTATGCCCAGACGTGGGTCCCTTGCTCACTGTGCCACTGGATTCAAGCTAGCCTGGCTGATGAAGGGTGATATCCTGATACCTGTCCAAGGATGCTTGTTTCCGGTCCAGGGAAGACCTGGCCTGGCAGTTTGGGCTGGACTGTTCCCAGTCTTTGCCCCCTTACTCTGGCAGAAGCCGCAACTGCAGGATAGCTCCACAAAGCACAGTCACAGGCAGGGCAGCTCTTCTTCCTCAACTCTTCATCTCTTCTCCAGGCAGAGGTTCCTCTTGTTTTAGTAAGTGT
This sequence comes from Pleurodeles waltl, assembly GCF_031143425.1. Taxonomy (NCBI): domain Eukaryota; kingdom Metazoa; phylum Chordata; class Amphibia; order Caudata; family Salamandridae; genus Pleurodeles; species Pleurodeles waltl. Next base: position 1,223,196,149 of record NC_090447.1, read on the forward strand.
TTCTAAAGTCTGTGGTTTTGGGTGCCCTTCTTATACCCAATTTCTCCTTTAAAGCAGGCCTACTTCAAAGTAAAGTCTCTTTTGAATGTGAAATCCTGCCTTGCCCAGGCCAGGCCCCAGACACACACCAGGGGGTTGGAGACTGCATTGTGTGAGGGCAGGCACAGCCCTTTCAGGTGTGAGTGAGCACTCCTCCCCTCCCTCCTAGCAGAGATGGCTCATCAGAATATGCAGGCTACACCCCAGCTCCCTTTGTGTCACTGTCTAGAGGAGAGGAACAAACAGCCCAACTGTCAAACTGACCCAGACAGGGAATCCACAAACAGGCAGAGTCACAGAAATGGTATAAGCAAGAAAATGCTCACTTTCTAAAAGTGGCATTTTCAAGCACACAATCTTAAAGTCAACTTTACTAAAAGATGTATTTTTAAATTGTGAGCTCAGAGACCCCAAACTCCACAAGTCCATCCACTCCCAAAGAAAACCTACACTTTAATCAGATTTAAAGGTACCCCCAATGTTAACCTATGAGAGGGACAGGCCTTGCAACAGTGAAAAATGAATTTAGCAATATTTCACTGTCAGGACATATAAAAAACACATTACTATATCTCCTACCTTAACCATACACTGCACCCTGCCCTTGGGGCTACCTAGGGCCTACCTTAAGGGTGACTGACATGCAAGAAAAGGGAAGGTTTAGGCCTGGCAAGTGGGTACACTTGCCAAGTCAAATTTACAGTTAAAACTGCAAACACAGACACTGCAGTGGCAGGTCTGAGACATGATTACAGAGCTACTTATGTGGGTGGCACAACCAGTGCTGCAGCCAGCCCACTAGTAGCATTTGATTTACAGGCCCTGGCACCTCTAGTGCACCTTACTAGGGACTTACTAGTAAATCAAATATACCAGTATTGGATAAACCAATTACATACCATTTACACAGAGAGCATATGCACTTTAGCACTGGTTAGCAGTGGAAAAGTGAGTGCTCAGAGTTGAAAAGCCAACAGCAACAGGTCAGAAAAAATAGGAGGCAGGAAGCAAAAAGATTGTGGATGACCCTGCATAAGCAAAAAAGTCTAACACATACCAACATCCACTTCCCCCAGTGTGTCAACATCTTCCGCCTCCCTGTCTGTCCCCTCTACATGTATACTCACAGGCACTGCACCCTCATTCAATGTTGCTGACCCCATTCTTGCAGTCACCACAAAATCAGACATCCATTCATGCACCCCAGACACCACACCTGCACTAACCCCAATGACTTTAGTTGACACGTGTAGCACACTCACTAAACTTGCAGACACCCAGACAACATCTATGTACACTGGAAGCCTGTCTTGTCCCACTGTGTCCACTCTCCCTCCTCCCAAAAAACTCAAACGCACCACAAAACCCACCCAACACACATCCACACCTCAGCATACTGTACAGTCACCTGCACCCACGACACGCACACCTACACCTGTCACAACCACTCCCTCTACCTCCACTCACACGCCTTCCTCCAGGTCCACCCCGATTGCCCCTAAAACACTTTTCCTATCCCATTTTGACCTATTCGAACCCACTAGCCCACCCCGTCTCATCCCTTAACGTGCCCACCTCCTTGCCCTGTCCACTCCTCCCACATCACAGCCTGCCCCTGTCCGCCCTTCCCATTCCTGTGCAACCTTCCCTGTGAGCAAGAGACCCTGTGCTGGCTCTGCAACATCTGCCGCACCCCAGGCCAAGGCCACTCCACCACCTTCAAAGACCAGACCCAAGCTCCCTCCACCTCCCAAACGTAAAGCCAAGCCCCCCCCTAGTCGTAAGTCCCCACTCCACCACCCCCTGCCCCTGTTCCCTGAGGTGCCTGGATGCCCCATTGTCGCCCTTATGAGGTGGAGTACCTTTGCACTTGTGGGAGTCAAGTTGGGGCCATTTGGGCCCATCGGACTTCAAACTATGGACTGGCCAATTGGCCTTATGTTGCACTTCTGTTGCTCATTGAGCTCAATTAAAGTTTGTGTGACCGGGGTTGGTTTTGGCACACTCAGGATCCGTGGTTCATCGTTTCTTTGGTTGGGGGTGTTGGGCACATGTATGTACTTTGGGCAGGTTTCATTTGCCTTGTGTCGGGTAAGTACCTCTTGTTCTGGTGTGTATGGCTTGTGCTGTTGTGAAGGGTTGTGGGTGCGTGGAGTGGGTGGTTATGTAACTGTGCCCTTTCTTCCCTTGTTTAGTAGGTTGCAGTAGTTACAGTCGTTGTCTTCGTCGGTGGTCTCGGTCGTGGAGGTATATGGCAAGGAGCAGGGCTGGCATGATTTGCAACTCTTTGTCCATGTCTGCTTCGTTGTGTTGTGTGAGCCTCTGGTGAGTGTTTCCTTTAATTTGTTCGTTTCCGCCTGGCTTTGCGTGGCAGTGGTTCCCACCCAAGAACTTACTGCGATCTAGTCCTTCATTATTTGATGGGCAGGTAGGGCCTTTCCATCGGCCTGTGGGTGGGCTCTGCCGTCGTTGTCAGCACTCCTCTGCTGGCGGTGAGTGGTTTTCAGTTTGCCTGTTTTTCAGGTGATTCATTACTCGGCGGTCCAGACCACCTGACTGTTGGCGGTAGTTACCGCCACCGCCGGTGGATCGTTTTTTACCGCCTTGTTCATAATGAGGGCCATTGTATAGCATTACGAGGAAAGGTTTGCATAAGTATGATCAGCAACAGGCATATGCAGGCAAAAAATAAAATAACGTACTTGTGTTTAATTCACAGCCATCCACAACCCCCTAATGATTTTAAAATGCATATAGCACAGCAGCAATGAGAATGTGAAATATACATCAAAAGTGCATCCAAGGCCTAGTGCAAGGCAACCTAGGCCTCAACCATTAAAATAACATCACATTAAAAAAATAATCAAAGCAATCAATTAGTATACAATAAAAAAAAAACCCAGACAAGAAATTAAAAAAAAGTATATTTAACCCTACTCCTACATCATCAAAAAGTGCTCCGAAGAAAAAATGTATTCCTCATGCGTCCCCTACTGCAACCCAAACCCCAGGCTACCCACCAATAAAGATACAAAATAAAATAAAAAAACTAAAAAGATACAAAAAATACTGATACATGCCATCCCTCAAGCAACAAACATTTACCAAAGTGCTGTCTTGAATTCACTTTTTTTCACACTGTGTTGTCACACAGTCTCTCTGCCCTTGAGGCAGTAAGCCGCTCTTGCTGCATCAGCAAGAAGTCAGAAGTGGGAGCTGTCCAAAGGGCATACAGATACTTCAGTCACTTCTTACTGAGTACCTCATGCCTGGACATCCAATGGTGGAAACGGCTTCAAAGTATGGATGTATATCATTATTATCAGAATTATTTGCTATTGGGCTGAGGCATTTGCTTAGAAGGGCTCATCAGAATTATGCAGGGGAGGAAGAAAAATGAGTAGCACAAATAAGGTCTTGGTAGGTCAACTCATCTCTAGTGGGGTTTTTGCAGAGTCTTTCCTCATTCTAGGGCAAAGTCATCATCCTGAACCTGCCTCACTGAGTGTAAAGTGCCGAAAGCAGGGAGCAAACCAGAATTAGTAATCAGAAAAACGTAATGGATATCTGAAGCTATTTAAGAGATAAGTGGGAAATAATGTGGACAACAAACCAAAGGCAACAGTCTAGAACAAAGAGTAGAGATAGAATGGAGTTACAAAACTGGTGAAAATTGTGCTTTACAAGACTCTTAGCTATGGCTGCATTTCCGGTCTTGAAGAGAAGGCATAAGCTGGAGCGGTTGTCCCTCTACAAACCACCTGACTGACTTGATCAATAAGTACCCTTGTCTGTTTCTGCATCAATAGCAAGCTTGATACAGCTGCCCAGCAACTTTTAAACAGTTGGATAGCAACCACTGATGCCTATCTACCCCACTGCTGTTGAGCTATGTGTTGGCTAAGGGGATGGGAGACTGCAGACACTCTCAATAAGAGGCAGCACATCCATCCAGTCATCCAACTGTTACATCCAACTGTATTGATATTAATAGCCTTACCTTCTAATGGACATGCTGCAATTGGCTGGACAGATGCCTCTATTGCTGGGCCCATTTCTAGGATTGTCATCTCTACTCCAGGGGCATTTTCTGGAGTGGCACAGATGACACCATTACAGGTGATTGAAATATCTGCACAAGTTTGAATCTGGCAAATTAACTGCTGGTGAGACTCAAGACTCACAGCCTGTTTTTGTTATGACTGAAGCCCTTCAGTCATAACACTGGTGACATTTAGGAACATCAGTCTAGATATACAACATATATTCCACTGCTGAACGGTGTAAAGGAACATAATTATTCTCTATTGACAGGCACAGTGAGGATTTGTGGTTCATTGGGCATTCCAACAGTGCACAGAAATTGCACATAAAAGTACAATGTATACAGTTTCCATCCTTCCCTTCATTATCTGAATGACTGTTTTCCTTGTCCTAGTCCTTACTAAATGAGGCTCTGCATCTTGACGCTGATTTTAGTTGCCGGTCTATAATTACCAAACATATCTAATTAACAAGATCCCTAATCCACCACTTCCTATTTGGTTCCTAAATTAGAGATATAAAACTGCACTTCCAGATGTTTTTTCTCGCTCAGGTGACACTTGTGAAAAAGTGAAGGAGTGCAGTACTGCAAGTCACCTTGCCACACTAAACAGCATCATTGGGAAAGGGCAGGTATGCACAGTATTTCAAAGAATACCGCAAATTCCTGCCTTTTCCTCTGTGCTGGTGCCCTTTTGGCAGCATGGCACTAATGCAGCCACCCTTGCAGGGATGTTTTTATGTGGGAAGAGACACCTTCCTCTTTCTGTGTGTGCTGCAGAATGTAGCACACAAGGAAAGTGAAAGTAACAAGATATTTCTACTTGTTTTGGCTTCCGTGGGAAGGAGTGGCATTTTTGCACATTCCCAGGTTTACAACTTTTTGTAAATCTGGGAATGCATCAAAATCCATGGGAGCTTCATGGGAACATCCACACAGCACCCATGAAATTGCTTTCCAGGACAGAGTAACACAATGCAGCGATTGTTGCTGTGTTGTGTTACTCTAGATTTATGAAGCCAACCAGGGCCATCCATAAATCTGCCTTAGCTGTTGCATCGCTCTTGCACCATGTTATGTGGTGCAAGAACTATGCAACAAGGAACATAAATATGACCCTAAGTTTGGCTAGTCTTCAAGTAAGTGTTTTATTTTATTGATCATAATGTTATGTTTCTCAGCATTTGAGTTTTGAGTATTTTTTATATGTTTTGCTAGTCTCCATGATGGTGGAGTGTCAAAGCATGCTGTGACTTTGGATACTGTTTTCTGGGGCTATATTTTCCTTGGACACATGCAGTGCAAGAAGTGAATGAAAAAAAGGTTTTATATTGAGGAGGACCACATTTCTCCTGTTTCATAACATTATGTGGGTGCGATACTGATCCAAAATTACTCCACTTCTTTAGCTGCAGTTCAAGAAGTGACTCAGGAGGCAGTGGCAACAGCCTTGAAGAATGAAAAATGAAGAAGTTCCTGTATCCAGGACAACAATATTTAAGATGCCTGACTAGGAGTAGCCAGAACAGGAAGAAGTTAAGGCTTGATATCTACAAGGTGTTGTTCTTTAAGTACTGTTTCCTTTGAGAAAACAATGTTTTTTTTAACCTACAGAGGAAGAGTCAGAAGATTGTAGCTTCTTTATTGTCTCAAAAGCAATACTGAAAGACTCTCTTTGCATAATGCAGTATATAAAGTGCTTTCAAGGGAACGGAAGGAGGTTGACTGCTGGGCCTAGATTCCTCATTCAGTAGTGCCATTTGAGCGACATTTGAGTGAGTTCTCGAACATAAAAGCGGACTTGCTAATAGATTGGTTGTGCCTTCAAGCATAATTATTTCTGATAAAAACATAACTCTAAAAAGGGCATATTCAGTCTTAGATTGGTCTGTGATAGCCAGCATGTTAGAAACATAAAGGGGTCCAGTGCTTGCTGAAAGAATTCTAGACCTTGGCAGATGAGATGCAGTAGGGACTGGGCATTATTCACACCTTACTCTGATGGAACAGCAAGTGCTCTTTGTTAGACATTTCTTCTGACAGATTTGTGAGGCAGCACCAGCTAAAGGAGAAGCCATTTCTTTTACCAGATATGGACCATAAGTTTAGAAATGTTTTAGCATTTGCAAACCCTCAGAATCAGTATATCAGACAGCTGCAAATACTAAATACTCTTTTCCTATGTACTGAACACATTTAGAGGTTCAGAACTGCTAGATGTGTTAAGAAATGGATACCAATTTGGTATTTGGAAGATGTGTGTTGTAGGCATCCCTTCCAATTCCCAAATCAGTATGCTCTTTATGAATGCCTTGCGACCCCTTCACTTTTGTGTGTGTAGAAAACAAAAGTTTACTTAAGAGGAGTCAGTGGTCCAAAGGACCACTGCCTTCTTTTAAACACACCAAAAAGAATTTGTGACCTACCACATTCACATTCACATTTATCAGGTAGATAAAATTGTGAACCACTGTAGACTGGTATTTTGGAAGCTGACCTATTAGCACAAAATATCACAAAATACCAATATTTGCAAAATACCACACTGGTCACAAACTTACTGGTTACAAATTGTGACCAGTATTTTGTGATAAAAGCTTTGTACATCTGGTTCATAGTTGGATGAGTTCAGGAAGGGTGGAGAGAGCGGATAGCTCTATTTTGGTTTCCATGGGCATTGCATGGGTTTTCCCACCAAAATATAAACATGAGCATTTAACCTGAATGCAATAAAAGACGTGTAAATTCTAGAACACTTACAGCAGTTAAACAATGACAGGCATAAAAAAGTACAATGCATCAACAATTACTATGTCTGAGTGAATATATATATATATATATATATATATATATATATATATATATATATATATATATATATATATGTATACACACACACAGCCAAACTAGATAATTAAGAATAAAAATGCATCACCAAGGGGATTGAATCCAGCAACATCATCGTGGTGCCAACATCAAGCTGAGGAGCCCTGGACAGCTGAGACAGGAGAAACCTTCCCTGACGGGCTTTTGTTCTGGGCAGTGCGTCCACCCCCAAAATGCGTTCCTTCTGCCTCAGTGCTAAGCTTTCCCACCTTATATACCCAAGAGGAAGGGTCTGGCAATTTTCCCCTCCCTTCACGTAAGTTACAAAATTCAAGCACTGGCTGTACTTGGTCTGCATCAAAAACATGCAAAGGAACGGGCCCTGGACCAGTGTGCATGCCAGAGACAGAGGAGCAGTACTTTGCCGTAATGAAAACCTTAAAAAGATTCCCAAGCTGAGACTGTCTTATCACGTCTACTGTCCACATCCCCCATGTTATGTTCCTGCACAATGCAACCTGGTACAGGTAGGAAGAAGCACAAACATGCTCTGTGTAGAAGACTAGTTCGTTATGGATAAATCCTCCATCACTAATTGGACGGCAAGCACCTGAAGCTCAGCTAAGCGCAAAATGGAGTCAGTGGTCAAGATGTATTCGGTATCTGTATACAGATAGCATTACAGCAGCCAATTGTTCGCCAGCGGAGAGGAAAAGGACAGGAATGCACAGTATTGCATAAACAGGGTGCATTCCTGCCCTTTCACATTGGTGTAGGACAGCACAGTAAGAAGACTTGTGGCACTGCCTTACGCCAATGCCCCATAATTAAGCCCCCTAGGGTCCATCACTTTCCACAAAATGGCTTGGCTTGGAGTGGGAAAATTAAATGTCACCTCTTTAGTGTCCATCACCTTCCACCAATTGACTTAGATTGAAGTGGGAATAGTAAACCTAACCCTTTTTTACAAAGGTTTAGATTGGAGTGGGAATAGTAAATATTTCCATTTTAGTATCCATCGCCCTCCACTACATGGCCTAGATTCAAGTGGGAATATTAAATGCTACCACTTTTAGATCAAATATCTTCCCCTAAATGGCTTCACTTGGAGTAGGAATAGAAATTTGGATTTTTTAATGTAGACCATAATGACTAACATGATTTCAATAGAAGTGGGAGTTCTATTTTGTAAGATTTGTGATAAAAGTGTAAGTAATAGATGTAAAGATTTAAGTATTGCATTTTTCATATACATTACAAATATTACCAGTTTTTATAATGAAAAGTACATGACACAGTTTATTACTATATTTTCATTTTATATATTTTTGTGTTGATACGTTTACGTTGTTTAAACTCATATACATTTTACATTAAATCTATTATTTTTAACTACATTTTTAAACATTTTTGAAATACAAAACATTTTATAGAAGCTTTTAAACATTGTTTGACATTTTGCATTTTTACAACATTTTTACAAATATGGAACAATTATTTTTTCAGGCAAATACATTTTTTCAATATATATTTTTATAATACGTTTCATATACTTTTTAGGTATATTATAAATAATACTATATTATTTCATTTGTTGCTTTTATAGTTTCATTTACTGTATATTTTGCATAACTTGTTTATATTTATATTCAACATTGGTTTACATTTTTGTTTTTTTTTAGAATATTTTTGAACATCTTGATATTTTTTCACCATTTTTCATCAAAGTACCATTATTTCTATAGGGAGAAAGTATTTTTGGTTTTCATTTAGCAGCCATTTTGTACCACTAAGTGTACTTTTGTAGTTTTGTACTGTCATTTTAGTCCTGTTTCCCGGAAGTAAGTTGCAGTTACCAGCTGCAGATCGTCAGACAAGACCGTTTGTAGGGATTTGGTGGTAGTGGGATATAGGTAGTATAGCAGTAGTCTGTGTTGGGACTAATTAGAGTTTGGTAGTAGTTTCAAATTAAATAAAATAATGTTATGTTATATTTATTATGTTGTACTTGTAATGTAATATTTATGTTGTATTTAAAAATAGTGTTTTTGTGTGTGGATTTTGTATATTTTTTAATGGTTTATTGTTCCAAAGCTGTTGTATTGATTTGTTGATTTTGCCATTTTTGGTAAAAAAAAACCTTTGGTGGTCATTACGAGTCTGGAGGTCCATGGACCGCTATGGTGGAGGTGGTGGTTGCACCGTCGCTGCCCCGACGGAGCAGACTGCCATATTATGAGCACAGGATTGAACCAACAGAACACAGCCAAGTCGCCGCCTGAACTGCCACTGCGGAGAGACTGCCGCAGCTGGCAACATGCATATTCAGGCCACCGGTGAGGCTGTTTCCCACGACCCTAGTAAGAGGCTGCACACCACCAGCATATCCGGCACATAAGCCTGGTAGAAACAAATCACTCAAAAGGAAACACTCACCTTCAGGAACACAGGCACGTTCGCAAACAACATGGCACGTGAATTTTAAGTCTTCCCAATGCTCCTGCTGGCCTTTGAACTCAAGGATCAGCGACTGCGATGAAGACACCAACCGTAAGTGCACCCGCCTAGCACACACTGGAGGGAAGGACACTAGTACACACACACAACACAAACACATGGCATGGCAAGCCATGTCCACACACACACAAAAACACTCGTACCAACAAACACACACAAACACACACATACACACACTCACACACGTCAAATCACAGATTTACCACACATACATGTGGAAGGAAAGCCAGGATAAGGTTGTTGCCATCGACACCAACGGTGCAGTGGTGCAGATATATTAAAAAAGTATAAACCATAATAAATAACTATGTAAAAAGGGGCCCAAGGGCCACTCTAGAATGTCCATTGTGCCCCTTGCACACTGGGCACAGAATAAGGGACCAACTTGACTTCTGACTACAAACCGCTGGCCTCCACTGGGCTGGGGCATCAATGGGGCATGCAGGCACCTCAGGGGTTGGGGTTTGGAGTGGGGGTCCTCAGATTTAGGTTTGGAGGGGGGGTTTATGCTTGGATGGGGGAGGTTTGGGCTTAGAATTAGATCTTGAGGGTGTGGGCTTGGGTTTGGGAGGGGTAACTGTGGACTTGGTGGGGATGGAAGTCTTAGGAGGGGGAGGGTCATGATGACAATCAGGGGAGGACTGGGAGGTGGAAGGCAGGGGTGTGGGAAGGGTAACACAGTGCTTGGGGGGCAGGGACTAGTTCACTGGTAGGGAACAGGGAAAATTCATGAAGGAAACGTTTCTTAGGGGCATGGGGACGGTCATGGCAGAAAGGCATGGGAGTGGAGATAGAGGGAGTGGTTGAGAGGGGTGTACAAAGAGGTGATTTGGGTGCAGGTGCATGCTTGGATGCCATGTGTGTGCTGCGTGACTGTTGGGTGGGTGACTGTGGGCATTTAGATGTAGTAGGAGGAGGGGGGAGGAGATGCAGGGAGATGGCAGGGGGGATGTGTGAGTGAATGTTTTGGTGGTGTCTGCAGGAAGGGTGGGTGTGCTGCATGTGGGGGGTGTTGGAAGTCCTGCTAAGTGTGGATGCGGTGTTTGGGTGTATGTATGCAGGTCTGATGTGGTGATGGTAGCAATGAGTGGCAGGATCTGGGACTGATGAGGTGGTGACTGCAGGTGTTAGTGGTGTAGTGCTTGTGATAGGGGTGGTGGTGGGGAAGTCGGTATAGGGAGTGGATGTTTTCATGTCTGCATCTGAAGGTTGTGCATGTGCATGGTGGTGGTGGCAGTTGTGGTGCTTATGTTTGTCCTTGCGTACCGTGTCTGTTGATGTTGATGCATGTGGGTCAGAAAAAGTGCCTTGGATGGGTGAGGGGGAAGGAACGTGGGCTTGGGAACAGGTAGCTGGAGGGGGGACGGAAGAAGAAGGGACACTGGCTGCCATCAATGAGGAGACCAACGCCTAAAATGATCTCTGCAGGCTAGCCAGGGCACTGTGAATGCCTTCCAGGAACACACTGGTCTGCTGCATCCGCAATGCCAGTCCCTGGATGGCATTCACAATGGTTGACTGCCCCACAGAAATGGAGCTCAGGCGGTCAATAGTCTCCTCATTGAGGGCAGCAGGGCTGACTGGCGTTGGGGCAGAGGTGCCTGCACTGAAGGAGATGCCCACCCTCCTGGGTGGAGAGCTACAGGGAGGAAGGTGCAGGAAAGGGGGATGGCGGACAAGGATGTAACTGGAGTGGTCCCAGATGGGTCTGCCACCGCCAGGGAGCCACCATCAAAGTAGGAATCTGAAGATGATGTGGTTGATCCTGCCTCCCTCATGGCACTCCCTTCCGTCCCACTGGTCCCATCAGCTCTGCTGGATTCAGCCTCCTGGGCCCCGTGGGCTACAGCTTACCCATTCGTCGGTGCCCCTTCTCCTTCGCCAGATGATGCCGATACACACAAAGACAGAGGAGCAAAGGGAGGGGGGAGGGAGAGAGAGACAGAGTGCAATGGGTCAATGCCAGCACAACATTCACACAGAGTTACAACATCATTATCTGCTGCCATCCCACGCCATGCCCTCACCAGTACATGCTACAACAGTGGGATACCATGGGGTAAACTACAGCTATGCTGATGTGTACAGCTGATGGTGGTACAATCATGTCCCTGTCCTTGATGTGAGTCACATTAGTCACACTTGCCCAGTACTTGGCAACCCCACATGGATGTTGTACTCTTGTGTCAACAGAATCCTGCATGGGTAGGTAGCATGCCTACTAAGCCACTGACATTGAAAACAGTGACATCTTGTCCCACTGTGCCTCACTACAAATATAGTGTATGGCAGCAGAATGAGGACTCACTTATCTCCCCTGGCGCAGTGGTAGGCAAATACAGATGACAATGCCCTGACACCTCAGGTGCACTGATGACGTTGGCAGGAGCTGGGTTCTAATACTTGTTTGAGGGTGACCACACAAATTACACATTGGAATTACTTGCCCTCAAAAGTCACTGTCTGCATGGTATAGGCACACATCTGTGATAACAATCCTGCCAGGGTGACTGATACCCATAGTGGACAGGCATTTACCTACTACCTATGCTACAACTTCCCACTAGTCCTCAACCCAAACCCACCTACGCAACACATTAATGAGGTGAAACTGTGTACTCACCCCTTTGTGGCTGCTGTTCTGCCCTCAAGCACCCATCCACCTCAGGGTAGGCCACTGACCAAATGCAGGCCATTAGGGGGGGTCAGGGACTGACTGGCACCCCTCTCTTGTTGGGAGGACATCACCAGCTGGGCCTCTGCGGTCTAATGGGCTCAGCGTCTCAGGTCCTCCCAGATCTTTCTGCAGTGGGTGCTCCTCTGGGCAGGGACCCCCAGGGTAAGCACTTGCTTGACGATGGCACACCAAATCCCCTCCTTCTGATGTGCGCTGATCTGCATGGGTGACACAGACAGAACGACAAAGTCATGTAGAATGGCATCACAGGGACAGCAGTGGACACCACACATCTCACACATCTCATGCCCACACTCACATGTCTTCATGCCACTAACGCTCAGACTCCTCACCCATTCCCATGCATCCACTCTATCTGCCACGACCCAAAGCCTTACATCCACCTACACATCCCTATCAGACAGGAAACTGACATTATACTCACCTGCTGCTCTGGTGCCCCATACAAGTGTCCATACAGGGGTAGGGCCCAATCCACAACCTTCTCGGGTTCCTCCTGGGAGAAGGCTGGGGCCTTATCAGCTGCAGGACGTGGCATCTTGGCTACCAGAGTCAGAACACAGCAGCACACGCAGTGGAGATCTATTTTGCAGGAGTGCCAGGAGTCAAGTGAGCAATGCCACATGAAATGGCGGTCACGTCCGCCGTGAACATCACTGTCATCGCCGGCAGCAATTACCATAGGCTCTAGTCTCCCATAGACAACCATGTTATCCAATGATGTTGCATGGTGGTCGCGTCTGCCTACAGCCATGAAGTCTAACGCTGGCTGAATTAGGTCACTTCCATCTGTCCTGTGCATGCAGGACAGGTGGCTGCCATTATATATGCACTTAGTGAGTAGGGACTTCTCCCTCTCCTAATCCCAGAGATGGTGCAATTTTGAGGATGAGACATGCTCCTGTGTACTGGCCCCTAGTCGACCTTGCCAACCTGGAAGAGCGACACGTCATTCAGACGTATCGCCTGAACCATCAGACCATCATGGAGCTGGTGATGTAGTTGGAGTCTGATCTATTGCCTGCCATCCGTCATCCCAATACAATCCCTTCCACAGTGCAGGTGTTGTCAGTCCTCCACTTTCTTGCCACAGGGTCGTTTCCAGATGACAGTGAGCTTGGCAGCAGGGGTGTCACAGCTGACATTCAGTAACGTTTTGAGGGATGTACTGTCTGGCCTACTAAGATATCTGCCCTTCTACATCAGGTTCCCCAAACTGCTGATTTAGCCACTGTCAAAGCGGCCTTCTACGATTTGGCACATGTCCCTCATGTGCTAGGGGCCAAAGATGCACATACATTGCCTTGGTGCCACCCAGGAGAAATTAACAAGTGTTCAGGACCCGAAAAAATCTCCCAAGTGACAGCCAGGTACCCTGTTTCTGAGCATGACTCCTTCATTCTGCGGAACAGCAACGTCCCAGACATGATGGCATCACTACAGAAGGACCAAGCCTGGCTCATCGGTATGTATACATTGGTCTGTATGCCCCTGTACACTCAACTCTCTTCACACCCTGCCCTATGTCCCTCCCGTTCCTACCTCTGTGCACACAGGTGACTCTGGCTATCCCAACCTTCCCTGGTTACTGAGACCTGTGTGATATTCGATTAAAGATGCTGAACACTGTTTCTATGAGTCCCAAGATAGGACAAGGAGTGTGAGCGAGAGAACTTTTGGGCTTCTGAAGGCCAGATTCCGTTGTCTACATATCTCTGGAGGTGTCCTACTCTATAAACCACAGAAAGTGTGCCAGATTATAGTTGTCTGCTGCATGCTACAGAATCTGGCCTTCATACGTCACATCCCATTGTTGAATATAGAGGAGGTGGCAGCCGGACCAGCAGCTGATGAAGGGGACATGACGAGGGATGAGGATGAAGATGATGAGGATGCAGCTGACTCCAGAGCAGAGTTGATATGACAATACTTCCACTAAGTTACAGGTATGAGTCGGATGTATGTAATGTGACCTGTACTCTGCCTCTGGATGGGTTTGGGGGGGGTCACATTTCCCCGTCAGTGGAGTTGTTACTGTGCACATTTCAGTTCAATTATCACCCTGCTGTTGTGTTGCTTCACATGTGACATAGTTGTGCTTTTCCATTGTTCCCTGTACTGCCATATCAACTGCAATATGTATGCTATACATTGTGGTGTCAACAGTATTGATTCCTGTCCTAAGAGTCCACTTTGGAAGGCAGTGCAACATTACTTTTTTTATTGTAGAACATGCCTTAAGTTTAGCTTTGTCTGCTGTGATAGAAGGATAATTGGAGATGGTTGTCTTGGGAATGTGGGTCTGACATGGGCATATGGCTTGAGCTGGGACTTGCCAAGTCCCCTTTGGCACTTTGCAATTGTAGTGCATGTGTGTTGTGTGGGCATTTTTGACTCCTATGGTGATTGTTGTCCCTGTCTTGTTCTACTTGCAGGGCATTTGTGTGGTGCACTCTGGTTCCTGCACCACCTGTTGCCTTTCTTGACACATGTCTCCAGCCTCTGCCTGCTCCACTTTTATCCACTCTGCATATTGCTCCCCTTCTGTCACTCTCACAGACTTTGGCAGGACAATGGGTTGACACTTAAACAGGTTATGCCACAGTAAATGGTACTTCTTACAATAAAGCATGTCGACAGTAGCTGTGCTCAATAGTGTTTATTTGTGACTGACACATACAAGGGGTGGTGAGAGGGGTCATGGTGAGTGAACTCATCAGTGTAGTCAGCCCAACTGTGTTTAGTCCGGGTCCAGTATAGGGAGACATGGGTGAACAGAGAGATGACAGTGGACAGTCAACAGGGTGTCTCAGTGGCACACAAGGGAGAATGTTTAGGAGAGGGTCATTTCCTGATGGTGGTGTTGGTCTTGGCATCATTTCTTGCAGGATGTCTGGTTGGACATCCTCACCTGCCTGGGGGTCCCTCAGCTACAGGGGGAGAGGTCAAAGTGATCTGTGGGACCTCAGACAGGGCCTCCATTCCATTAGCTGCCGCTGTAGTGGAAGGCTCTGTTGGGATGTGGCTAGTGGAAGGGGATTGCTGGTGGGTGGAGGACTCACGCAGGATGCTGGTCAGTTCCTTCAGCACCCCTGCAATGGAGGCCATGGTGGCATTGAGGGCCTGCCATTGCTGCATGACCTCCTGATGGTGTTCCCTCTGCAGCCTTTGGTTCTCCTGCACGGTCGTGAGTATGTGGTCCATCGTGTCCTGGGTTTAGTGGTATGCACCCAGGGCTTGGGAGACGGCTGCCTGGGCAGTCTGTTCTTGTGGCTTCTCTGTCCCTTGGACCACAGGTCCCCTCCCACTACCCCTGGCCCCCTGTGTCTGTGCTCCTGGCACAATGTGCCCACTCCCAGTAGCGCCAGGACCTTCATTGTCTTGGGTGTGAGCCCTTAACTCTATCCCCTGTACTGTGTGGCACACTTCTGATTGACCCATCCCTGGGGAACTGGTTAGGGGATGAAAGGCTGGCTGCGGTGTAGTTGCCACATGGGAGGGTAAGTCCGGTGTGTCCAGGGTTGGGCTGCTAGGTATGGACTGACCAGTTGTCCCTGATGGGCCAGGCAAGTTGTCACTGTCCAGACATCCACTGGGGCCTTAATCCTGGGGAGGGCTGTCCGACTCTGGCATCCGCTGATGGTTGGCAGTGACAGTGAGACCTGTGGATGGAAAGGGAGTGAGTTCCATTTTGTGTGATACATGGTGTAGCCTGGCTTGCTTCCCAGTGATGGCAATGCAGCTGTAGTTATGCAGACATTATTTGGGGGGTGCAGATTCTGCCAATCTTTCCATGTGGCATTGGGGATTGAGGATAGTGGATAACATTGCTGTCATTGCCATGTGTTGGAACACAGTCGAGGCTGCCAGTTGGTGTGGCATGTTGTATGGTTTTCCATGCAGGTGTTCCACTGTGAAGTGGGACTGTGATCCTCTGATGTGTACCGAATGTTGCATTGTGGGAGTTGTGGTGCTTGGCATTGTGATTTGTATCCATGCATTAGGGGGGTGACTGTGTGGGGATAATGGCAGTGGGGTGGGGCGCCTGGGGGGATGTAGAAGTGTGGAATGGAATGGGGTGGATTGGGGAGTGATGGGTGGTGGGGACGCATGCTGGGTAGGAGTGGTTGGTGGCTGGGGGAGGTGTTGTTGACTTACCAGAGTCGAGCCCTCTAATGATTCCAGTCAGGCCCTCAAGATGCATGATGTCTAAGACCCTCTCCTCCCAGGATGTTACCTCTAAGGGTGGAGGTGGGGGCCCACTGCTAGTCTTGTTCAGGGCGATCTGGTGCCCAAACGCTATGGAACACACCTTCCCCCGTAGGTCGTTCCACCTCTTCCTGATGTCCTCCCTTGTGTGCCCACTGAGTTAACCCTGTCAACGATCCTCTGCCATAACTCTGTTTTCCTTGACAACAATGTTTGCTGTACCTGGGTTCCAAAAAGGTGTGGCTCGACCCTGATGATTTCATCTACCATGACCCTCAACTCATTGTCAGTGAAATATGGGTGCTTTTGACATACCATGTTGTGTGTGGGAGGGTTGTAGTGCATGTAGGGTGGAGTGGTTGCTGGGGTGGGGGTGTTTGGATGTGGGTGCAGGTGGGTTGTGCTGTTGGTGTGTGAGGGTGATGTGTCCCTAGTGCTAATCGTGCAGTTGTGTGGTATGTGCTGAGAGTGCAGTGTGAAGGTGACTGTTTTATATGAGATCTATGTGAATGGGTCATCGCTATGTGTGCTGTTCGTAGGATTTGCAAGGGATTGTGGGTGTGTGGGGGGTTGTTTTATAGTGCTGTGAATAGGTGTGTGTGGTTTGTGTATGTGTCTCAGGTATGGGGTATTCAAACTGTCCAATGTGATGTTGCCTACTATTGGCTGTACCTTTTTGAACCACGGTGGTGCGCAATGCCAGTCATGTTCCGCCATGCATGGGCTGCTGGGGAGGAAACTGACAGGTAATAGGGCGGATGGAATGGTGTCAGCATGGCGGGGCCGGTGGTCGGACAGTCATTCTTTCGCCGTCGGTCAGCCTGGTGGTGTTGCATTTGTGGCTGTATTTGTGCGGTTTCCACTTTGTGACAATAATATTGTGGTCACTGTACCGCCAGCACTGAAGGTATGGTGGGGGTATTTTGCATGGCGGTCTTTCCCCAAAACCGCCAAAGTTGTAATGAGGGCCTGAGTTTGGTTTCTAGCACACCAATGTTCGTATTTTTTATTTTCTTTGATTTTTCAGGTTTCCTGGAGTGTTTCTTTTTTCAAGTTTTTTATGGTTCACTATGAGGTTGGATTACTTCATTGGAATTAATTTGGGCATATTTAATGTTTTCCTTTTTTGAAGCTTTTTTTGGGAGTTAACTTTCAAATTTTGGTGAATTATATTTTGACAACATGGATATAGGCAAAGTTCTGCAGCTAAAGAACTGTAAGTTTTATGTAGTCAATTATTTAGGGGTGGAAATATTAGATCTTATTATACATGTGTTTTTGTTGTGATTCCAGCACCTTGTTTCACATTTCTATGTGTTGTATTTATTTGGTGCTATTTGTGTTTTTTTTCTAATGTTGTGTTTTGTGGCTGGTGATGTGTTTTGTAATTAGTTACAAAGCATACTATTTTTATGTATGTCTTTTTTCTATGTCATTTATATGTTATTTTGAATGATGTAAATAATTAATTGTATAATATTTATTTTAAAAATATTTGATAATGGTGGTGTGTATATTTGTTAAGGTTTGTTGGTTTGTGTGTAGGTAGTTTTGTATTTTATATTAGGGAAGTAGTGAACTCCTTTATCGGTTATGAAGATCCTAACTTTACATGTTTACATGTTGTATATTCTACTATTATTTTTTTTAGGTGTACTTTGGATTACTGATTGGTCAATTCTTACTTCAATAGATTTGTTCTTTTTTTAGGACGGTTATGCCATATCTTGCTATGCCTATTTGTGCAACAAACTAATCACCCGAGTGGGTATCCAAAGGCTTGCAGATGGATAGGATGTTCCCCTCTTCCAGGGCTAGGTAATCAAAGACCTAGGTCTTAGGCTTCATGTGGAACTCAAGAAGAGACAAGTAGGTTCTGATCTGTTGTGGCAGATTGTTCAGGGGAGATGTGAGAGAAGGCCCCCAGTTCTGTTTTTGTATATGTGTCATATTTGTGTAAGCGTGAACCTTGAGTGTTGTCTGCTAGGGTGGTAGAAGCGTATTCCACTATAGAGTGATTTGTTTTTGTGTGTGAGTAACTTAAATTGAGTGTGCATGTGTATTGGGAGCCAGTAAAATGCTTTGAGGTGAAGAATGTGTGGGTGCGGCAAGGTAGGTTGAGGATGAGTCTTGCTGCAGTGTTCTGGATGGTTTGGAGCCTGTGCAGAAGCTGTTTGGTGCTTTCTGTTTAGAGTGCAATGGTGTTGTTCAGTCTACTAGTGATCGGGGCTTGTGTTCCACTGTTTCTGGTGTTTTCTGGGAGACACTTGAAGATTTGTTGTATCATTCTTATCATGTGAAAGCAGGTGGAGGTCCCTGTGTTTATCAGAGATTACATGTTGAATTTGTCACTGAGGATGATTCATAAGTTCCTGGCATGTGTGTTAGGGACTGATGTGGGACCGAAGTCTGCTAGCCAGTAGGTGGAATCCCATGCAGAGTTCTTCTCTCTGAAGATCATCATTTTGGTCCTGTTCATGTTGATCTTAACATAGCTGGATCTTATCCAGACATGCATCTGACAAAGTTGGTCTTGTCCAACAACAAGAGTCTCAGTATTGTGTCTTCTGTGTATGAAAGGATGTTGGTACCACGTGATCTGGTGAGGTCTGCCTTTGAAGTTATGGAAATGTGGAAGAGGGTTGGGCTGAGAGATGATCCTTGGGACATTCAGCAGATGAGGTTCTTGGCTTCTGACTTGTATAATGGCAGGGTGACTCTTTCAGGTCGTCCTGTAAGGGAGGAGTGGATACATTTGTAGACAGGTCCCTAGATGCCCATTTCATTAATTATTTTATTGAGGTTTGAGTGGGAGACTGTGTTGAAGACTGCTGAGAGGTCAAGTACGATAAGGGCTGCTCTTTCTCCTGGGTCAAGGATCATCTTGATTTCATCAGTTGCTGTGATGACAGCTGTTTTGGTACTGTGGTCAGCTCTGAATTTGTAAAGTTTTACCTAGTGTGGCTTGACAGGCATTGTGCCATCCTTCCACTGTGCTTTTGGTTTTGGGTTCATAAGCCATGGTGCTGTCATAGACATTCCACTGTGGTATTTGCAATTTGGGTTGCCATCTGTGTCCTGAGCGGTGCACTCTGCAAACCCAAGTGACTTCCACAAGTCCACTCAATGGGATCCCCACTGGATCTCAACCTCTCCAATGCTCTCTTCTTCCTCACAGAGTTCACTGGCCTTGGCAAGCAGGCAGGCGCTGGTGCTGTAGGCTCCAGGGCAGGTGGTCTTGGATTCCCTGAGTGATCTCCCCTCAGCCAGCAGGGAGACTAGCAGGCTTTGCAACCAGTCCTGGCAACAGGCATAAGTCTTCCAAAGCATCCCCTTATCACGGGGCCCATCTGACTGCTTGGCAGATTATTATTTTGGGATCGCAACATCTCCTCCTTATGGTCCATTTCCAGATGCCAAATGTGATTTAGAGTCTGAGTCCTTGGAGTTTTATGTTTGGGTCCTGCTTCTTTTGAAGTACATACTCCTCTGCCGCCTTTTCCTCTTGAGAAGCAGTCTGTCACAGCAAAAGTGTCTCCAAAGCTGATAGTCCCACAACACAGGCCATGGGAGTGACTAGAGTTTCACACCTCAATGTCAGCCACAGTGATGTGTGCATCAAACGTTTTACTCAGGGCCCCAAGACCTAGTCTATGATTCGCTTATCAGGCCCATGACCCTCCTGACATGTGCCAAGGACCCTTCCTTGTCACCTCTCACGGTATCAAAGCACACCCTTTTAAGTGCACTCTCTCCAGTGTGTGTTCCACTCAGCTTACAGGAATGCGGCAATCCACAAATCTGTATGGGTGCTTCTCTCTTCCTTCTGTCCCTGTTTCACCATACAGGCCTGGGTCTCCCAAAATGGAACACAAGGCCCTCCATGTATTGTAGAATTCACAGGAACACAAACACCCAGTACTTACATACTGCATACACGCACTGCACAGTATGTATCCTCAATATAATGTTCTATTCAGAAGTGCACATACATCCACCACTTTCATCTAACATGCATGCACTGCCCAGAACTGTATCCCTTATGTATGGGACCATTGTTAGGCGCAGCTACATGCAGCATATGCATTTATTGTGCATGCACTGTACCCTTCATGTATTGTACCACTCAAAGACATACATTGAGCCAGCACATGGGTTTATCCTGCATGCACTCTACAGCATTACATCTTTCAAGTACTGAACCACGCATAGGCACATGCACTTTCAGCACATGCATTCACCATGCACACACTACTCAGTACTACATTATTCTTGTATTGCACCCTTCCTTGGCACACATGCGCACAGTGCAGATACACCACTTCTGCGCAGTGCAACACTTCACACCAACCTGAGGTAGGCTATGGGTGCATTAAGCGCACAGCAGTTGAACTTTAAAAAGTGAGTGAGTAGGCCTCAATCCAGTAACAAAGGTTGAAAAAGATCTGTTCACCCTTACTTATCACTACACAGTATGCTGCCACCAATGCGCTTGTGTTGTTTATCTCCTGATGAAGGCAGTAGCCTTCCACCACTATGAGTGTATTGCTTTGGGCGCCCCTTGAGGTACAACAAGACAGCAATACTTGAGACACGCCTATGTCATGGTGCAGATGCATGAGCCTTGTTTACCAATGACAACAAAAATCAGAATTAGGATCCAGACATTAGTACAATTTGACACTCAAGACGGGGGGGGGGGTGCACCCATGTCTAAGAGCATATAGAGTACTTTTACATCTCAACAGAAAGTAAAAGAAGCTTTAGAGTCTACCCAGGAGAAGGAGAGATGTAACAAAAAAGCAAAACTTTGGGGGAATCGTTAAACCACCAGGGAGTATTATATGGTGTTTACCCCAGAGTGGCAGAAGAGCAAACCATTGAGGCATCGACGGCTGATGGCACGGTGGAAGAAATTGACCTCAGCAATTATATTCCAGCAGTGGAGAGAGGATTACAAACCAAGCCTGAGTTTCTACTCCTCCCACACTAGGGAAGTCTGGCCAATCACAGCACAGCATGAAGGGGCTATCTAGAACATTTCAACACTTCGTCTAGGAGCTGTTCACCACACTACCCTTTAGCCAAGCACGAGTTTCCAGCTTTTCCCAGAAGGTTAACGATATCATGCAAGGTCATGCTTTTGCAACAGAAATACACAGATTAGGAAGTACAATAATTAACCATTACACAGGAACATTATTAACACTAAAACGTATTTTGCTAAAACAAAATCCAACAATTTTAAGCAGCAAATTAGGTTCAGCAGAAAAGTGAAACCTTTGCCTACTGCTTAGTAAAATAACACAGACACGAAAGAAATGTTGTAGTTGCAGAAACACACAATTTACATGGCACAGACCTTAATTTATACAAGAACCTTATTATATAAACGATTATTTCCTAAAATAAAACCAAACACTTTTACACATAAAGTCAGGTTCAGGAAAATACAATTTTGGCCTGCTCCATTTAAGACTAAAAAAGCACAGATATTCTGTTTCTCCCGAGAGAGTTGGTTGGTTCTGAAGGTGCATTCAGTATTGCATGCATTTGCAGTATTGCTTATTTTGGAGGCTACTACAAACAGAATTGAAAGTATCTTTACCTCTAACAAAATTATTAGTTTAATTCAAACTCATAAGATATCTATGCCTTTGTCCTATTGGCAATTTGACACGCTTTCGCCCTACGATCATTTTTAGGCCTCCTTGGAACAAAAGACCCTACCAATAAAATACATGAAACAGCGTCAAATTATATTTAAACTATATTTGTACATCATAACAATGTCTACAATCATGTGAAGCTTTTCGCACGCCCGTTGGGCACATTTAAAAGACATTCTGGATGCCATCATAGATGCGGCGGTGGTCATGGTGTGAAGGGATACTGATGCACCTAAACATTGTCCAGCCACCCCTATATGGGTCGCCCCTCTGACACCATTTTCATTGGTGACGGTATTTACAATGGTGAAGTCAGCACGAATACCGCATTGGGAATTATTTGGAATACCACTGTCTATTACCTTCTCAATGGGCAGTGTTTCCTACGTTGGGGCACAATATTTTTACAGATCTCATATTACTGTCCTACTGTAAAATAGGCTGATTGGCTCTCTTGGTCTTCCTATTGAACTTATATGCATCTTACAAAGAATTATTAGAAGTTAATGTCCTGCAGAAATGTTAATTAAAATGCCATATATCTAATTAATTTCCTTTTTAACAGCAAATGTAGTAACTTGAATTCAAAAGACTATAAACTTTGCTTTCTTCAATACTGCATTTTTGTAATATTATTATTATTAATATATGAAGCAGGTAGAGTGAGATTTTTATTTTCCAAGGCACTGACTAGCCCTTCTTCTTTAAACAAAATGTATTTACTTTGGCAAATCCTTCTGATTCCTTGGCAAATCCAGTTCAGGGAGAAACAGGCATCTAAACCAGAATCTGGATTTAAAATAGTTAGGTAATATCTCACCAGAGGGCTTTTACTATGTGAATCTCATTAGGTAAAACCTAGCAAAATGTATGCATGGTATACACAAAAGGGGCCATATTTATGGGCTTTTGGTGCAGGTAGGCGGAGCAAGTCATCTTGCTGTGCTGCCCTGCATCACAGAGAAAGGGCAGGAATTCACTGTACTTATCCAATACAGTGCATTCCTGTCCTTTCCCCTAGTCCTGTTGCCCTTTTGACAGCCTAGCGCCAATGCAGGCACCCTTGCACCATGGTGCAAATGTGCCACTCAAAGTGTAAACACTAATGAAAGAAAATTTGAAATTGCTACAAAAAAATAAATCTTGTAAAAAGGCTGAAAATTAAAACCTTTTAATGCTGCATTGCAAAGGTACACAACTAAAATCCATGGGGTGCAGTTACTTGGAATAATGTGGGTGCCATGTTGGAGCATGAATAAAAACAAGCATTTTCAATGCAACGGGTCTCGCATTTGCTTGAGTTAGAGTTATTAGCAAGGTAAACTCCTAACCGGACTTTTCTTGGTACACAAATTAAAAGCAAAAAAACGCAGCGCGATCGCGCTATGTAAAATGCAGCGCGATCGTGGTGAAATTGTAAACGGAAAAACCAAGGGCAATCGCGCTATGTAAACCCCAGCGTCATCACGCTGCGTGGAAAATAAACAGATATAGTAGTCCAGAAACCATGCTGAAAACATCGATCCTCGTATGTTTTCAGTAGTTTACTGGTACAGTGTAGGTGGGCTAAACACTGTAAAAGGCATGACTTATGCATGCCTTTCACAAATGAAAGCAAGCGGATTTTAAAAGGCATGCCCACGAACCAATGAAAGTGACTGACGTGACATGGGCGTGGTTGGAAGCCCAAAGAGAGATTACTACAGGGGACGGAGCGCTTTGCACTCACCCCTAATAAGGTAGATCGTAAAGGACTAGGAAGCCACTTGGAAAATGACAACTCAGAAAGTTGTGTTCAGTAGTCATGTGGAATAATATGGATGGCATGTTGGAGCATGACTCAAAACTTGATATATCTCATAAGGCTAGCAAGCCACTAAAAAAATGACAACTCACAAAATAGAAGTGCTCAACAGGAAACAACCATTTGAGTCTCCCAAAAGGGCTAATTATTAGAACCAACCACTAAAGTGGGCAAGCTCTCTTAACCCCTAGGGTGCCTTGGACGAGGTGATCTCGTCCAAGGCACCGGTTCCCGGGTGCCTTGGACGAGATCACCTCGTCCTGTACCCGTGAACTGGGAGGAGCGCTAGCGCTCTCCCCATGTGCTCCCCACCCACCCGCCGAAGGCAGGGATGGAAGGGGAAGCCCTTCCCCTTCCACCCCCGACTCCCCTGCCCCCCGTGACGTCAGCGCGCTTCGTGCGCTGACAATCACTGAGGGCCTCCTCCCAGCGCGATAGAAAGAGAAATGCAAAGCATTTCTCTTTTGATCACGTGGGAGAGGCCCAGAGAGGCTTCAAAGGGAAGGAAAGGAATTTCCTTCCCTTTGAAGTCTCTCTGAGCGTTTCAAAAGCCGGATTGCAAAGCAATCCGGCTTTTGAAACGCCCACAAGACACCAGGGATTTTTTTTTTTTAAATGGCATAAGGGAACGACCCCTTGGGCAAGGGTCGCTCCCAGGGGGGGCATTTTTTTGGAAGGCCTTTTCTGCTATTATTACGCCGATCTGCCCCCAGGGGGGGCAGGAACCTCTAGGCACCAGGGATCATTTTTGTTTTGTTTTGTTTTGTTTTTTTGGAGGTGGGGAGCGACCCCTTAGGCAAGGGTCGCGTCCCTAGGGGAACAATTATATTTAGGCCATTTCTGCCCCTCTTGGGAGCAGATTGGCCTATTTTTATGAGGCCAATCTGCCCCCAAGGGGGACAGAAACCACTAGACACCAGGGAGTTTTTTTTTTATATGTGAATTTCACGCAAGGTCAGCGACCCCTTAGGCAAGGGTCGCTCCCCTGGGGGGAAATTTATTTTAGGCCATTTCTGCCCCACCGGGGGGCAGATCAGCCTATTTTGATTAGGCCGATCTGCCCCCAAGGGGGGCAGAAACCACTAGGCACTGAGGATTTTTTTTGTTTGTTTGTTTTAAAGATGGGGAGCGACCCCTTGGACAAGGGTCGCTCCCCTGGAGGGGAAAATTGTATTTAGGCCATTTCTGCCACCTTTGAGGGCAGATCGGCCGATTTTTGCTATGCCAATCTGCCCCCAAGGGGGGCAGAAACCACTAGGCACCGGGGATGTTTTTTTTTTTGCGCCAATGTCACACAGGGGGAGCGACCCCGTAGGCAATGGTCGCTCCCGGGGGGGGGGGGATTTGGGGGGTGGGTGGGGGGAAATTTATTTTAGGCCATTTCTGCCCCCCCTGGGGGGGATCGGCCTATTTTTATTAGGCTGATCTGCCCCCTGGGGGGGCAGAAACCTCTAGGCGCCAAGGCAATTTTTTTTGTTGTTTTTTTTGTTTTTTTAGAGATGAGGAGCGACCCATTAGGCAAGGGTCGCTCCCCTGGGGGGCAACTTGTATTTAGACCATTTCTTCCCCCCTTGGGGGCAGATCGGCCGATTTTAGGTCAATCTGCCCCCAAGGGGGCAGAAACCACTGGGCACCGGGGAATTTTTTTTGCGCCAATGTCACGCAAGGGGAGCAACCCCGTAGGCAAGGGTCGCTCCTGGGGGAGGGGTTGGGGGGGTAAATTTATTTTAGCCCATTTCTGCCCCCCTGGGGCCGGCTGAGCTAGAGGCCAAAAAGCCACAGGTAGGCACTTTGCAAAAACCACCTCTGTTTTCTGTGAAAAAATTTAATGTGCCAACGTTGTGTTTTGGGCCATTTCCTTTCGTGGGCGCTAGACCTACCAACACAAGTGAGGTACCCTTTTTAATCGGAGACTTGGGGGAACACTGGGTGGAAGGAAATTTGTGGCTTCTCTCAGATTCCAGAACTTTCTGTCACCGAAATGTGAGGAAAATGTATTTTTTTAGCCAAATTTTGAGGTTTGCAAAGAATTCTGGGTAACAGAACCTGGTCAGAGCCCCACAAGTCACCCCATCTTGGATTCCCCTAGGTTTCTAGTTTTCAAAAATGCGCTGGTTTGCTAGGTTTCCCCAGGTGCCGGCTGAGCTAGAGGCCAAAATCCACAGGTAGGCACTGTTTTCTGTGAAAAAATGTGATGTGTCCACGTTGTGTTTTGGGCCATTTCCTTTCGTGGGCGCTAGGCCTACCCACACAAGTGAGGTACCATTTTTTATCGGGAGACTTGGGGGAACACTGGGTGGAAGGAAATTTGTGGCTCCTCTCAGATTCCAGAACTTTCTGTCACCGAAATGAGTGGGAAACGTGTTTTTTTAGCCAAATTTTGAGGTTTGCAAGGGATTCTGGGTAACACAACCTGGTTAGAGCCCCACAAGTAACCCCATCTTGGATTCCCCTAGGTCTCTAGTTTTAAAAAATGCACAGGTTTGGTAGGTTTCCCCAGGTGCCGGCTGAGGCCAAAGGCCAAAGTCTACAGGTAGGCACTTTGAAAAAAACACCTCTGTTTTCTGTCAAAAATTGTGATGTGTCCACATTGTGTTTTGGGGCATTTCCTGTTGCAGGCGCTAGGCCTACCCACACAAGTGAGGTATCATTTTGATCGGGAGACTTGGGGGAACGGTGGGTGGAAGGAAATTTGTGGCTCCTCTCAGATTCCAGAACTTTCTCTCACCGAAATGTGAGGAAAATGTGTTTTTTAGCCAAATTATGAGGTTTGCAAAGGATTCTGGGTAACAGAACCTGGTCAGAGCCCCACAAGTCACCCCATCTTGGATTCCCCTAGGTCTCTAGTTTTCAAAAATGCACAGGTTTGGTAGGTTTCTCTAGGTGCTGTCTGAGCTAGAGGCCAAAATCTACAGGTAGGCACTTTGCAAAAAACACCTCTGTTTTCTGTCAAAAATTGTGATGTGTCCACGTTGTGTTTTAGGGCATTTCCTATAGTGGGCGGTAGGCCTACCCACACAAGTGAGGTATCATTTTTATCGGGAGACTTGGGGGAACGCTGGGTGGAAGGACATTTGTGGCTCCTTTCAGATTCCAGAACTTTCTGTCACCGAAATTTGAGGAAAATGTGTTTTTTTAGCTAAATTTTAAGGTTTGCAAAGCATTCTGGGTAACAGAACCTGGTCAGAGCCCCACAAGTCACCCCATCTTGGATTCCCCTAGGTTTCTAGTTTTCAAAAATGCGCTGGTTTGCTAGGTTTCCCCAGGTGCCGGTTGAGCTAGAGGCCAAAATCCACAGGTAGGCACTGTTTTCTGTGAAAAAATGTGATGTGTCCATGTTGTGTTTTGGGTCATTTCCTTTCGTGGGCGCTAGGCCTACCCACACAAATGAGGTACCATTTTTATCGGGAGACTTGGGGGAATGCTGGGTGGAAGGACATTTGTGGCTCCTTTCAGATTCCAGAACTTTCTGTCGCCGAAATGTGAGGAAAATGTGTTTTTTTAGCCAAATTTTGAGGTTTGCAAATAATTCTGGGTAACAGAACCTGGTCAGAGCCCCACAAGTCACCCCATCTTGGATTCCCCTAGGTTTCTAGGTTACAAAAATGCGCTGGTTTGCTAGGTTTCCCCAGGTGCCGGCTGAGCTAGAGGCCAAAATCCACAGGTAGGCACTGTTTTCTGTGAAAAAATGTGATGTGTCCACGTTGTGTTTTGGGCCATTTCCTTTCGTGGGCGCTAGGCCTACCCACACAAGTGAGGTACCATTTTTTATCGGGAGACTTGGGGGAACACTGGGTGGAAGGAAATTTGTGGCTCCTCTCAGATTCCAGAACTTTCTGTCACCGAAATGAGTGGGAAACGTGTTTTTTTAGCCAAATTTTGAGGTTTGCAAGGGATTCTGGGTAACACAACCTGGTTAGAGCCCCACAAGTCACCCCATCTTGGATTCCCCTAGGTCTCTAGTTTAAAAAAATGCACAGGTTTGGTAGGTTTCCCCAGGTGCCGGCTGAGGCCAAAGGCCAAAGTCTACAGGTAGGCACTTTGCAAAAAACACCTCTGTTTTCTGTCAAAAATTGTGATGTGTCCACATTGTGTTTTGGGGCATTTCCTGTTGCAGGCGCTAGGCCTACCCACACAAGTGAGGTATCATTTTGATCGGGAGACTTGGGAGAACGGTGGGTGGAAGGAAATTTGTGGCTCCTCTCAGATTCCAGAACTTTCTCTCACCGAAATGTGAGGAAAATGTGTTTTTTAGCCAAATTATGAGGTTTGCAAAGGATTCTGGGTAACAGAACCTGGTCAGAACCCCACAAGTCACACCATCTTGGATTCCCCTAGGTCTCTAGTTTTCAAAAATGCACAGGTTTGGTAGGTTTCTCTAGGTGCTGTCTGAGCTAGAGGCCAAAATCTACAGGTAGGCACTTTGCAAAAAACACCTCTGTTTTCTGTCAAAAATTGTGATGTGTCCACGTTGTGTTTTAGGGCATTTCCTATAGCGGGCGGTAGGCCTACCCACACAAGTGAGGTATCATTTTTATCGGGAGACTTGGGGGAACGCTGGGTGGAAGGACATTTGTGGCTCCTTTCAGATTCCAGAACTTTCTGTCACCGAAATTTGAGGAAAATTTGTTTTTTTAGCCAAATTTTAAGGTTTGCAAAGCATTCTGGGTAACAGAACCTGGTCAGAGCCCAAGTCACCCCATCTTGGATTCCCCTAGGTTTCTAGTTTTCAAAAATGCGCTGGTTTGCTACGTTTCCCCAGGTGCCGGCTGAGCTAGAGGCCAAAATCCACAGGTAGGCACTGTTTTCTGTGAAAAAATGTGATGTGTCCATGTTGTGTTTTAGGGCATTTCCTATAGCGGGCGGTAGGCCTACCCACACAAATGAGGTACCATTTTTATCGGGAGACTTGGGGGAATGCTGGGTGGAAGGAAATTTGTGGCGGTACCAGAAAAAATCGCAAAACGGTTTTGGTATTCTTACCCCCTGCTAATGAATACCCCTTTCTTGTCCTGTTGATAGTATGTGTCTTGAAGAAAGTGATAAAACTTGTTCTTGTTATAGGTTCTAATTTCTCCAGCTAGTTTGTCTTGTTTTTTTGTGTGACCATTCTAAACTCAGAGAAAGTCTCCTCCAATTCAGTTACAGCTTCCTTTACGTTGATCTGAGGTGACATGGTGGGCAAAACATGATGGATTGGGATGCAGTTCCTAGCAATTATCAGTGGCTGAGAATAATTGTAGCATTCCATCCATCACATTCTTTGTATTCTTAAATGCCCTGGCAGCGCATAAGATCCTTAAAGACCCAATGATATTGTTGAAACACACTTCTTCGAATATTATTCCAATTTCTTTTTTACCATATTGTTTGCTTTCCACGAATGTTATCATTGGGAAAATGTTATACTATTACTGGGCCATAAAACAAATAGTTGGGGCAGCAAAGACCTTGGGGGGGCTGACAGTGCTCAATTTCTGTTGGTGTCATCGGTGGGTCATTGCGCTTATTTCTGGGGAACTGAAACACTTCGTGCTCTACTTTACAGCTCTAGATGATAAACCATCTCTTTTGCAGTCATCATGCTTTGTATAATTTTCTCCGTGCTGTCCGAGTGCTTTGATAAGGCCATGTCCAGGATTCAATTTTTCTCGCCCCCTTGCAGCCAATGTAAACATTAAAACAAGCCCAGTGGAGACCACGCATCCTGACACTGAGAGTAGACCCATGAGCAAGTCTTCTGCCACATTGGCACAACACATGGCAATACGATGCCTTGGGAGTTGGAATGGGCATCTCACAGAAAGCTTCTCTTCATGGCCCAGCCAGCACAAGCACAATATCCACATAGTTACAACACTGCTGATACGTTCTTCTGTGCAGTAGAACTGCCTGCATGGCCCACCCTCACTGTTGGTTCTGGGGCTTGGTCCGCTCGTGGCCAAACTCAGTACTGCAGCGCTGCCCTTTAATGGTCCTGAGTTCATCACTTATTGACAGACGGACCATTTGAATCTGTGTGCAGGTGGCAGAGTGAATGGTGGGTCCATAATGGTCCCTGTGAGTATGTAATACATTTTGTTAGGTAAGGAGCAGACTCAACTTTTGCCCGAATAACAAAGAAAGCATGACAGGTTTGCCTCTTTTAAAAGCCAATAGCTTGTGGCCTAATAGAGTAACTTTCCAAAAACACCTCTCTTTTTCTCGGCACTACAACCTACAGTCCATTTTGTGTCATAGATAACGGAGTTTTTTCATTTTCGAAGGTGAGCTAACACTTTGTTTCTCCACTGACACCAAGGAAATTATGATATTTAGAATGTGAAGCATAATGACAAGCACCCAAGGATCTAATAATGAATATACTTAGACCGACATGAGCAGTGCCTGTGGCGATATATAGGAAACAAAGAAGAACAGGGTCAAGGATGAAAAGTGTAGGTTGGGTATGTGGTGCCACTCTTTGCTGAGCGGGATAAGCTCAAATACTTTCATGACCTGAGATTAAGGGAGGCATATTTGTGGAAATCTATGTCTGTGGTAATGAGTCATGGGACACAACTGGTGCATTAACAGCAAGGTACCACACCACAGTCTCTCTGGCAAAAAAGTAGCATGTTTCAGATGAGACTAAAGCGTGAGTTAGGCTTCAGTTATGCTATAAACATTAAAAGTGGTTGATCATCTCCCTCACTTCTATATTCCACCAAGGATGAAAAGGAGGGGAGAGCACCTAACAGAGAAGATCGGAATTTACCTATGCAGCACCTAGGGCTCCACTGTGTGCTGTTGTTTTTGTGTTTTGGATCAGTGATTGGTACAAGTGGGACCGTTTGAAGGTGTCAGAAAGGAGAAAACAAGAGAAGCAAAGGTTTGGTGGGGTGGTGGGTAATGTAAGCCACAGTAAAGAGAGAAAAGAGAATGATGGGAAAAGTCAGAAGTTGTGGGAAAAGAATGTGGCATAGTATAGAGAGGAGAGGCAAGAGGAGAAAAGATGAGATTGAGCAGAGGGTCATAACAGTGGAGGATGTCAACCAAAGGAGAGGATGAGGAACACATAGACTGGTGTATAGGGAGAGGAGGAAAGGTACGGGCAAGTGGTGCAGGAGAGTGGGAGAGAGGAGGGTCATAATGAGCTGAATAATGAGGAAAAGTGAAGATGGAAAAAGCTAACAGCAAATTGATTTATAATGAAGGTTAGGATAGGGAAGAGGAGGCTCATCGTGGACAGGAGGATGTGAAGAGTAGGGTCATAATAGAAGTAGGGGAACTAAAGATGGACGACGAATGGTGGGTCTGATTTTATTATTTGCCTTTGGACTATTGGTGGTTTGGAGAATGAGCGTATTGGTCTTTCATTGTGGGCGAGGACATGCTGCATGTATGCACATATATAGTCATGTGAATGGGTGCACTGAGTATGGGCCTGTGTTAAGTGCAAGGCTGCACAAGAATGGGGGTATATTGGCAGCATGTTGCCTCTTCATTGCATAATGGTGGCTCACCATGGCATAGTAGGTATTACTAGCAAAATGTAGGCTCTCCCCTGTTTTAACGGTGGGGTGATGTTATACTGTGTGAGCAGCAATAGCAACATAACCACAATGGTTCGGTATTGACTTACTGGACAATTTTGGTATCCTTACATCTATGCCAGGCATAATGGAAGCACAATCTTGAGATAGTGGACATGCTTGCCAACATTGTGATTATTCTTTTGAAAATGAGTGACCTATGCTTCACATACTATTAGTGCTCTTGACATAATTTCATTTATTGATTGTGTAATATTGGCACTCTCACTATGGGACTCATTCTTGACCGATAATGGCCATTCTTGGTTTAAATCGGAACAACCTGGCTGCAATGATGGCAAGAAATCCCTGCTATTAGATGGGCATCCCTGGAGTTTCAGGAAGTTGAGATGAAAGTGTATGTTAGACCTGTCAGCTCTTGCTGTGGTTTCCAGAGTCTTTTTGGCTTCTGACCCTCTGTTATGATCCTGTGCTGAAGTTTGTTTTTGCTGGCTTTAGGACTCTGGACACCTTACCACTGCTGACCAGTACTAAAGTACAAGTGCTCTCTGTCTAAATTGTATTGGTGATTGGTTCCTCCACGATTGGCACTTTTGATTTACTAGTAAGTCCTAAGTAGAGTGCACTATGGTGGTCATTGCGAACGTGGCGGTCGGCGGTGAAGCGGCGGTAAGACCGCCAACAGGCTGGCGGTCTTTTTTCATGTATTCTGACCATGGCGGTTACCACCATGGCCAGCCGCCGCTTCACCGTTCCGACCGCCACGGCAGTAACGACCGCCGGGCTGGAGACCTGGGTCTCCAGCCCGGCGGTCGTCACATACCACCGGCGGTATTCCAACCCGCCTGACCCCGGCTTACCGCCATGGATTTCATGCGGTTTGGGACCGCCATGAAATCCATGGCGGTAAGCACTATCAGTGCCAGGGAATCCCTTCCCTGGCACTGATAGGGGTCTCCCCCACCCCCAACCCCCACCCCGACACCCTCCCCTACCCCCCCACCACCCCTGTCACCCCCAAAAGGTTGCAGGATCCCCGTCCCCCACCCCGATCCCCAACATATACACACACATACACACATACATGCACGCATTCATGCACATACACACACCCCCCGCATTCATGCACACATTCATGCACATACACACACCCCCCGCATTCATGAACGCATTCACACGCCCCCTCAACATACACACATGCACACCCCCATGCATGCACACAACTCACAACGCCCCCCCACCCCCCTTCCCTAGCGGATGATCACCTTACCTGTTCCTGGTGATCCTCCGGGAGGGAACGGGCAGCTCCGCCGACACCGCCATGCCAACAGAACACTGCCACAGCGAATCACAGGTCGTGATTCGCTGGGCGGTGTTCTGTTGGCGTGGCGGTGGAGGTGGAGCTACCTCCACTTCCCCGCCTGCCGCCAGTATGGCTGTTGGCGGCTCTTCGTCTGGAAACGGGCGGAGCGCTGCCAACAGTCAGAATGGCCCGTGCGGAAGACCGCTAGCACTGGCGATCTTCCGTACGGTGGTCCCTCGGCGGTCTATTGAAAAGACCGCCGAGGTCGGAATGACCCCCTATGTGTTCCCAGATCCTGTAAATCAAATGCTACTAGTGGGCCTGCCACACATGAGTAGCCCTATAAACATGTCTCAGACCTGCCACTGCAGTGTCTGTGGGTGCAGTTTTAACTGCCAGTTCGACCAAGCAAGTATACAGATTTGCCAGGCCCAAACCTTCCCTTTTACGGCATGTAAGTCAACCCTAAGGTAGCCCCAAGGAAACCCTACAGGCAGGGTGCAGTGTCTGTAAAAAGCAGAGCATGTACTGGTGTGTTTTACAAGTCCTGATAATTAAATACTGCCAAATTTATTTTTCAGTATTGCAAGACCTCTCTCTCCCATAGGTTAACGCCTTTAAGTACCTTTTAAGTATAATTTCCCAGTTGGAGAAGATAGAGATGTGGAGTTTGGGTTCTCTGAACCCACAATTTAAAACTACGTCATTTGATAAAGTTGTTTTTTAGATTGTAAGTTTTAAAAAGGCCCTTTTAGAATGTGGGCATTTCTTGCTTAACTATTTCGTGCCTCTGCTTGGCTGCTGAATCCACGTCTGGTCAGACTGACATTTGGGCTGTTTGTGAGTTCACTCTAGATAGTGACACAAAGAGAGCTGAGGTGTGTCCTGCACATCCTGATGAGTGTCCCTGGGCTTGAGTGGGAGGGGGGAGCTGACACTTTCACCTGAATAGGGCTGTGCCTGTCCTTACACAAAGCAGTCTCCAACTCCCTGGAGTGTGTCTGGGGGCAGGGCAGGGAGAGGCAGGGTCTTGTGCACTACAAAGACTTTCCTTTGAAGTTTGCCTACTTCAAAGTCAGAAATGAGTATAGGTATTGGACTGCTGACCCCACAACTGTAGAACACTTCTGGATAATGAGGAAACTGCCACAGAGAAGAGCTGGATGATTGAGGAGGACCTGCTACTCAGCCTGTTGTTTTGCTGTGCTGGCCTGCTGCTTGTGCCCTGACAGAGAAAAGACTGGACTTTGCTTTCCACATCCTGCTTGTGAAGTTTATGCAAGTGCTTGGACTGAGCTTGCCTCCAGTTGTAAAGTCTCAGGGACATCAAAGACTTCATCTGCCAGTGCATGGGATAATTTGTTGAGTGTGCTGACTTGCCAAGTGGTGCCAAATCCAATCCTTGAGCCTTTGGAAGTCTGCTGGTAACCTGCGGGGGAAAATCCATGAATTGCTGTGTGCACGTCAGAAAAATTGATGCTCTGCCCGTCCCGTGGTGGAAAATTAGACGCACCACCTGACTCACAGCTGGAGAATCGATGCTGCACCTGTTCTCAACATGGATCCTTTGCACAATGCATTGTAATTTTCCATGCATCATCCCCGGGCATCAAATCTTGAACATCACCGCACAGACCCGAGGCTACGTGTCCGGAAATTGACGCATAATCCTCCTGTAGGGAAAGAAATGATGCATCGCCTGCCTGGCAGGGAAAGAATCAACACACATCCTCACTTGTGAGTAAGGAATCAACACATCGCTTGCTTTTTTGACGCATCACCCCCCCTGCGGCTTTATTTTTTAAGCTTAACAGGTACTTTGTGCTAAAACAATGCAACCATTGACTTTGGTGGTTGAAGACTCTTAACTTTGAAAAGTGATATCTTTTCTGATGTATGTTGGATTTTTGTCATTTTGGTCCTGTTTGATTTAGATAAATTTTGGCTATGTTTCTAAACTGGCGTCTAGTCCTTTTGTGGTGTTTTCACATTGCCTCTGAGATAAACCTGACTGTTTGTGCAAAGCTTCCAAGAGGGTGAGCAGGAGTTATCCTAGGTGTGTCACTCCCTTACCCTGACTAGAGAGAGGGTCCCTACTTGGACAGGGTGTAAACTGACTTCCAACTAGAGACCCCATTTTTGTCAGTGCATAATACGATTTTTAAATGACAATAACACATATTGCTTTAGCAAAAGTTTAGGGAAATTTTTCTGAAAAGATCCACGTTTTGCCACTATTTCTTCTTCGACTTTGTAGGGATTGTAAGGTTTGCCTGACAAACTACAATATAAAAAATTTCAGTGGTGTCCCTTCACAGCAGATTTGTATTCCATTTAATTGAAAATCATTCTGTAATATTCACCAGTTGCAAGTGTTTTCTCTTCAACACCCATTGAAAAAAGCCAAGTTCACTCTCTTTTCTCGCTCAAATGGTGGATTTCAAGCAGGTATTTATGTCCTACTACTTTAAAATTTCACCAGCTGTCATTGGTCTAACCTGGAATGGTGCTAGTACTGAAGACAGTTAATGGCATCAGCAGTAGAACTAGGCACTCCGAGCAGTAGGAGGAGGTGACACTCTCCTAAGAAAAAATTTGCTTTGGTTCCTAGTACATATTTTGTTTTTCAAATTTAGGCCCATATTTATACTTTTTAATACAAAACCGCATTTGTGCAGTTTTGCGTCAAAAAGTATAGTGCTGGCTTGCGCCATTTCCAGGACACCAGCCAGGCGCCATATTAATGGAATGGCGTAATCTGGCGCAAAGGGTGGGCTAGGGTAAACATAAATTATGTTAGCCGAGTGGGGGTGGCATATGGGAGAAGGGGGCTTTGCACCAAAAAATGACGTTAGGCTGGTTAGAGACACAAAAAATGCCTCTAACCAGCCTAGCGTCATATTTTGACACAAAACCATCCATACCACATGACTCCTGTTTTAGAAAAGATAGGAGTCATGCCCACTACCCCAATGGCCACCACAGGGGACCAGTGTCCCCTGTGCTATGCAGGGGGCCCCAAGTTTGGCCCCTGATGACACTTCAATTTAAAAAAGTAAAATACTTGCATATACTTACCCTACTTACCTGGGATGGGGTCCCCCATCCTCCTGTATCCCTCTGGTGTGGGTGGGTGTGTTCCTGGGGCTTGAGGAGGGCACCTGTGGACCCATTCGATGGTGTTAAAACATGGAAATGGGTCCACAGGTCCCCTAACGCCTGATCTGACCCAGGCATTAAATAATGGTGCAAAGCAAGCTTTGCACAATTATTTAGTCCCTCCTCCCACCCGTGCATTATTTTAGCATGAGGATAAATATGGGACTATGGGATAACACCATTTTTTAGATGGGAACGCCTACCTTGCATCTCATTGACGCAGGCTAGGTTCACACATCTAAAAAATGGTGCAAACTTCAATATTTTGACGTTAGACACGTCTAGCGTCAAAATATAAATAAGGAGTTAGTTTTGCGCTAAATTTGCGTAAACAAAATGATGTCGTTTTGGCGCAAATAGAGCATAAATATGCCACTTAGTATGAGGGCTGGGTACAGCATTTACCAATTGCGCAGGATAAGAAGTGTCTCACAGGCAAAAGCTGAGTGGGATTGTTTTCTTTTCAATAATTTCTCCGCCTAGTGGTATGCCTTTGAGGTAGTGTGAGAACACACGTGGGTATAGAAGCATTCGCTTCTATTAAAAGAACAAATAGTGAGCTAATGGAAAGTGTGAGGTGATGATGATGTGGTAGTGCTGAAACAGAGGAAGACCTGGGTCGCTGACAAGAGTGGGTATTGGGTTCCTTGGCTCTAGCTGTCAAAGCCACTTTGTGAAATAGTGAGAATGAAATGGTGAGGCATTGGTGGGAGGAGGCCTGAAGGGGACAATGAACTTTGCCTCTAACGGATCGTACTACCTGTAACTGAATGTGACTTGCCCTACTTATACTCGTGATTGTAGGGAATACATGGGCTCCAGTGGAAATGCGCAGTTATGGTTATTAGTGCAACAGCATAAAAAGATGCTACAAGTAGAAAAACATGCCGTTTTTGATTTTTGTTTTCTTTTACATAAAAACTGAGACGAATGAGTTTATCACGTAAAATGTGTCTGTCCATGGTGTTAAACAAAAAAACACATAATATGAGGGTCAGCCTATTAGGTTTTCTCTTTTTTTCAATATAAAAGCCAGTACTATCCCTAAACAAAGGAAATGTAGATACATTCCTCAGATAGCACCTACCAGCATGAAGGAAACTAGGACATGATAGTGCATGAAAAAGATAACGTTGTGGTTTGACTGGCTGCCTTCACTAGCGTGCTTTCCCTGCATTGTGCGCAGGAAAGGATGGAAAACTGCCAACGCGTGCTAGCAGATGTTTCACGATTGACTGTTCAAATCTAATTTCACTTTGCAGAGATGCAAGAAGGATATTTATCATTTCATTTGTATATGGGTAACAAAGATGAGAAGGAGACCTGGTCTGTACATGCTATAGACACCCGTATGTCATTGTATCCGTTGCAGAGTGCTTACTAAACATACACTGCATTCAGCAGCTATTTACACAGCTCTTGCGTTCCTTGCACACAAGCGGTGACCTTTGCTTTACCTCCAGCAGGCTTTGCCAGCCAACATGAGGTAAACATTTCCATGCTTTGACTGATCGGATCCCCTGACTCAAAGCACAAAAAAGCGCCGTTCAGCTGAAAGCGAGACTGGAAATGTTGACGCTTGTGC
Source organism: Pleurodeles waltl (assembly GCF_031143425.1). Classification (NCBI taxonomy): domain Eukaryota; kingdom Metazoa; phylum Chordata; class Amphibia; order Caudata; family Salamandridae; genus Pleurodeles; species Pleurodeles waltl. The sequence goes on from NC_090447.1 coordinate 1,223,233,538, forward strand.
TCAGCCAAGTCACAGGAAACCCTAACTTGCATGTTTTCTATTGCTGGAATCAAGTTGGTTGGAAGAATATTTTAACAATCTGGCTTCTGTTTTCAGTCAATATATCAAAACATGTACCCCTCCCGCACGTGTTATCTTGGGTTGAACTGTAGACTCAAAATTAATTGGTCTTTTGTTGTTACTTTATAGTGATTTTGATTCCACGCTCTTCAGTATGCTATTGTGGTGGACAGGGTGACTTTGTACATCCCGGCGCCATAAACTGCTGCTTTAGCCCAGAGGCTCAAACTTAATGGAACTAAAAAAACTATGTGGAGAACTAGGTGGCGATTTTTTTTGTTTGTATTAACTATAACTGGTGGGGACAGCGTCTTTAAAGAGTACTATTAACAATACATTTACTCAGTGTTTACAGATAAAAGAAGGAAGGAGAGTTCTTGTATGGATAGGTCATGCCACCGGACCAACCCCCCAAGAGGCTCTAATGAGGCAAAACTGATGTGAGGTTGCTGACCACATATATAACTGGCCTTATAAAGTCCTTGTTGGAAATGGCCCTTTCTGCAGGGTTATTCCCACATTTTTTGCCTTTCTCCTATTTTTCTGTCCCTCTTTTTGTTGGCTTTAGGACTCTGGGCACTTTAACACTGCTAATCAGTGCTAAAGTGCATGTGCTCTCTCCCCCAAAACTTGGTATAACTGGGCTACACCTGTTTGGCTTATTTAATTTACATGTATGTCCCTTGAAAAGTGGTATACTATATAGCCAGGGCCTTTAAATGAAATGCTTTTAGTGGGCCTGCAGCACAGATTGCACCACCCACAGAAGTAGCCTTTCGAACTGGGAAACGCCGTGAACGACAACTCCGTAACAACGAAGTCGTGGTTAATGAAAGCGGAACAACGCTTTCCTTAACCCCTTCTGTGCCGCGGACGTAGTGGTTACGTCCCGCGGCACAGTGCTGCTGTGCCGAGGACGTAACCACTACGTCCTCGGCACACAGCCCACAGGGAGCGCTCTCGCTCCCTCTGTGTGCTTCCCCCCACCCCCCCAAAGTCAGGGATGGAAGGGGAAGCCCTTCCCCTTCCACCCCCGACCCCCCCACCCCCCCAGAATGACGTCAGCGCGCGATCGCGCGCTGACTTCATTATGGGGATTTCGCCGCACAGGAAGCCATTTGCTTCCTGTGCGGCGAACGGAGAAGAGGTGAGTTCCTCTTCCCGGTGGGTGGGGGGTTTGGGCTAAAGAGGCACCGGGGGAAAGGAAAGGCTTTTCCTTTCCCCCGGTGTCTCTTTGAGCATTCCTGCTGCCCGAATGCCCACTAGACACCAGGGATTTTTTTTTGTTGTTGTTCTTTCCTTGTTGTTCTTTCCTGTTTCTTGTTGGCGGGGAGCGGCCCCTTGGGCAAGGGTCGCTCCCCTTGTGGGGGCAATTTGTTACGGCCATTTCTGCCCCCCTTTGGGGCAGATTGGCCTACTTTTTAGGCGGATCTGCCCCCAAGGGGGGCAGAAACCACTGGATCACCAGGGATTTTTATTTTCTGTGCATTTATGTTGGGGGGGGTGCCCCCTTGGGCAAGGGGCGCCCCCCCCAAGGGGCAGAGAACTGTTGGCCTTTTCTGCCCCCCTTGGGGGCAGATCGGCCTATTTTTTTTAGGTCCATCTGCCCCCAAGGGGGGCAGAAGCCACTTAGGCACCAGGGATTGTGTGTGTAGTGAATGGGGGGGCGCCCCCTTGGGCAAGGGTCGCTCCCCTGTGGGGGGCATGTCCTTTAGGGCCATTTCTGCCCCCCTTGAGGGCAGATTGGCTACTTTTTAGCCAGATCTGCCCCCAAGGGGGGCAGAAAACACTAGATCACCAGGGTTTTTTATTTTTATGTGTATTTATGTGGGGGGGTGCCCCCTTGGGCAAGGGGCGCCCCCCCCAAGGGGGCAGAGAACTGTTGGCCTTTTCTACCCCCCTTGGGGGCAAATCGGCCTATTTTTTTTAGGTCCATCTGCCCCCAAGGGGGGCAGAAGCCACTTAGGCACCAGGGATTGTGTGTGTAGTGGATGGGGGGCGCCCCCTTGGGCAAGGGTCGCTCCCCTTTGGGGGGCATGTCTTTTAGGGCCATTTCTGCCCCCCTTGAGGGCAGATCAGCCTATTATTTTTAGGCTGATCTGCCCCCAAGGGGGGCAGAAACCACTAGAACGCCAGGGATGTTTTTTTATGTGTTTATTTTTGTGGGGGGTGTCCCCTTGGGCACGGGGCGCCCCCCCAAGGGGGGCATTGTCCTGTTGGCCATTTCTGCCCCCCCTGGGGGCAGATGGGCCTATTTTTCTAGACCCACCTGCCCCCAAGGGGGGCAGAAGCCACGTAGACACCAGGGATAGTGTGTGTGTGTGTTAGTGGATGGGGGGGGGGCTTGGGCAAGGGTCGCCCCCCACTTTGGGGGCACATGTACCCAGGCCATTTCTGCACCCCTTGGAGACAGATCAGCCTATTATTTTTAGGCTGATCTGCCCCCAAGGGGGGCAGAAACCACTAGAACGCCAGGGATGTTTTTTTATGTGTTTATTTTTGTGGGGGGGCGTCCCCTTGGGCACGGGGCGCCCCCCCAAGGGGGGCATTGACCTGTTGGCCATTTCTGCCCCCCCTGGGGGCAGATGGGCCTATTTTTCTAGACCCACCTGCCCCCAAGGGGGGCAGAAGCCACGTAGACACCAGGGATAGTGTGTGTGTGTGTTAGTGGATGGGGGGGGCTTGGGCAAGGGTCGCCCCCCACTTTGGGGGCACATGTACCCAGGCCATTTCTGCACCCCTTGGAGACAGATCAGCCTATTATTTTTAGGCTGATCTGCCCCCAAGGGGGGCAGAAACCACTAGAACGCCAGGGATGTTTTTTTATGTGTTTATTTTTGTGGGGGGGCGTCCCCTTGGGCACGGGGCGCCCCCCCAAGGGGGGCATTGACCTGTTGGCCATTTCTGCCCCCCCTGGGGGCAGATGAGCCTATTTTTCTAGACCCACCTGCCCCCAAGGGGGGCAGAAGCCACGTAGACACCAGGGATAGTGTTTGTGTGTGTGTGTGTTAGTGGATGGGGGGGGGCTTGGGCAAGGGTCGCCCCCCACTTTGGGGGCACATGTACCCAGGCCATTTCTGCACCCCTTGGAGACAGATCAGCCTATTATTTTTAGGCTGATCTGCCCCCAAGGGGGGCAGAAACCACTAGAACGCCAGGGATTTTTTTTTATGTGTTTATTTTTGTGTGGGGGCGTCCCCTTGTGCACGGGCGCCCCCCCAAGGGGGGCATTGACCTGTTGGCCATTTCTGCCCCCCCTGGGGGCAGATGGGCCTATTTTTCTAGACCCACCTGCCCCCAAGGGGGGCAGAAGCCACGTAGACACCAGGGATAGTGTGTGTGTGTGTGTGTGTTAGTGGATGCGGGGGGGCTTGGGCAAGGGTCGCCCCCCACTTTGGGGGCACATGTACCCAGGCCATTTCTGCACCCCTTGGAGACAGATCAGCCTATTATTTTTAGGCTGATCTGCCCCCAAGGGGGGCAGAAACCACTAGAACGGCAGGGATTTTTTTTTATGTGTTTATTTTTGTGTGGGGGCGTCCCCTTGGGCACGGGCGCCCCCCCAAGGGGGGCATTGACCTGTTGGCCATTTCTGCCCCCCCTGGGGGCAGATGGGCCTATTTTTCTAGAACCACCTGCCCCCAAGGGGGCAGAAGCCACTTAGGCACCAGAGATAGTGTTGTGTGTGTTTTTTTTGTTTGAGGGCTGTCCCCTTTGGCAAGGGTCGCTCTCCATGGGGACACAGTACTAAAGGTATTTTTTGGCTTCCTTGGGGCAGACAGGCCTATTTTTTTAGTAGGCCCATCTGCCCCTATGGCAGAATCCACTTAGGCACCAATTTCTAAAATGTTTGATGGTGGGGTGTTTGTCAACTGAAGAAGTCTTTGCATTTGTGATAAAAAATGTTTTCCTCCTTTTTGTTCTAGTTCAAAGCTTTTGCTTTATTTGCTGTGGCTCCTTGCGGTTTTGGCGGTGGTTGACCTGCAGTTTGCACAGTTGCATGTTTTAGGTAAGTAAAAACAATTTACTCCAAAGGAGTATTGTTGCCATGCATGAATGACATGTTTGTAGGGGGTGTACTAAATGCAGGATTGTGTGTGAAATTGTCCTTAGGTTTGTGCACAATGATATTTGTTTTGTCTTATTTCTAATTTGCCTTTCTTTCTTTCTTTTTAGTGGGATATCATTGGTGATTGCTGTGTAGTTGCTGGTGAATCAAGCTTTTTCAGGCAAGTGAGCGGTATAGTTTTTGAGTTTGTAACTCTTACTAACAAAGCTACACTTTGTTACTTGTCTTACACAGTGCTGGTTGTTGGTGGTGAATTTGTCCAGTTAATTTTAGCAGGAGAGATCATGGCTAGCCGCAGGATGACCGCTCAGCAGGTGGTTGGTATGCTTTTTGAGTCACAGTCTGATCATGACTATGAGACGGACTCTGCATCTGAGGCAGAGGAGGAAGTCAGAGATTCTGGCAGTGATGTTTCTGTTGGAGGGGAATCTTCTGATGATGAAGCCACACTCAGTGCAGATGAAGGTTCTGTTTTAGAGGAGGACATTGATGTGCCAATAGTGCAGCAACCTGGGGCTGAAAGGTTTCCCGTTAGAAGACCTGATGTCTGGGTTGCCCCAAACATGGAGCAGCCAGAGTTGCCTGCCTTTACTGGTCTCCCGGGGTGTAACGCCAATACAGAGAACTTTATGCCTATCAATTTCTTTGAGTTATTCATGGATGATGTGTTTTTGGAAGAGATTGTTGAGCAGACTAATTTGTATGCGGAGCAGCATTTGAGGGACAACGCTGCTAGACTTAGGCCACACTCTAGAGCTGCCCAGTGGATTCCCACAAATTTGGAGGAGCTAAAAAAGTTTTTGGGTTTGACTTTTTTGATGGGGTTGATAAGGAAGCCGTCACTGGCTTCTTATTGGTCTACTAGTCCCTTGATGGCAACAGCTATATTTCCAGCTACCATGAGTCGTAATCGGTATTTGCTTCTTCTTAGGATGCTGCATTTTGTTGACAATGCATTAGCCTTGCCACGAGATCACCCAGATTCTGACCGTCTTTTTAAGATTAGGCCTGTCCTTGATCATTTTGTAGATCGGTTTTCGGAGGTCTATGTTCCAGGCAAAGAGATAAGTGTGGACGAGTCTTTGGTCCTCTTCAAGGGTCGTTTGGTTTTTAGGCAGTACATTCCTAGCAAAAGGGCACGATATGGAATTAAATTGTATATGCTGTCTGAAAGTAGGACAGGATATGTGTATAGTTTCCGTGTGTACACTGGTAGGGATTCCAATATTGACCCCCCTGGTTGTCCTCCCACTTTTGGAGTTACTGAGAAAATAGTGTGGGATCTTGGTAGACGACTGTTCAACAAAGGTCACCATTTGTATGTAGATAACTTCTACACTGGTGTGCAGTTGTTCAAGGAATTGTTTAGAGTGGACACAGTTGCTTGTGGCACAATCCGTTCTAACCGGAAAGGCTATCCAAGGGAGCTTGTCTGTAAAAAACTTGAGAGGGGACAGTGCTGTGCCTTGCGGAACGAGGAGCTGCTAGCTTTGAAATTTTCAGATAAGAGGGATGTCTACATGCTTAGTACCATCCATGATGAGAGTACTTCCCCTGTGACTGTTTGGGGCCAGGTTGCTGAAGTGCGCAAACCTGTGTGCATTTTAGATTATAATAAGCACATGGGAGGTGTAGATAGAGTTGACCAGAGGTTGGAACCTTATACTGCTATTCGTAAGTCTTATGTTTGGTATAAGAAGTTAGCACTTCACCTCTTCCACTTAGCAACCTTCAATGCTTTTATTGTGTTTAGGGATAGGTCTCCAGACTCAAAGATGACATTTGTGAAATTTCAGGAGTCAGTGATAGAGAGCCTTATTGTGGTGGAACAGGCCAGAGTTCCTAGTGAAGCAGTGGTGGAGGATGTGGCTAGATTGAAAGATCGCCACTTTGCTGAGCACATTCCTCCCACACCCAAAAAAGACTTTCCAGCTAAGAAATGTAGAGTGTGTTTTCGAAGAGGTATCCGGAGGGAGTCTCGAATGTACTGCCCAGATTGTCCTTCAAAGCCTGGGCTGTGTGTCGGTGCTTGTTTTAAGAATTACCACACCCAGAAGAATTTCTGGGAACAACCATGAGTGTAAACTCATGTCTGTTTTGTATTTTCATGTGTTTAGTTTCATGGTTAGCATTTCTGTCATGTTGTTAGTTAGAGCTTTTGTGTTTGTTGTTTTGTAATTCTTTCTACTTAGTTAGGGGTTCCTCTGTTTAAAAAAAAAAAATAAAATATGATGCCATTGTGTGTGGAGTGGGGCTTGGCTGAGACTGTACATATTGACTTGATGTTGGCTACTGCAACACACTGCCAGCCAAACACCAGTCCACACACTCCCATCAGCTGGTATGATTGTTGTATCAGGCATGTGGGCGTATGTAAGTGATGGGCCCTTGAGTGGCGCTGTCTGTCGATGTGAGTGTTGTAATGTGCTGGGCCCGTGGCTGGCGGTGTGAATGGCCTTGTGTGTGTCATGTATGAAAGTTGTGTGAATGGACTGTAAAGCGGTTGGTGCCTTGTCGCGGCTTTACAGCTCACGAGCTGTGAGTCATTGGTTCAGTTTTTTGCCTTTCAGTTACTAACAGTGCTTTTCATTTTTGTGAAAGCTCTTGTTAGTAAAATTTGATCCACTGAACCATCACTCACCCTCGTGCCAAATCCAACCAGTATGTGTGGTAAAAATGACCAAACCTGCTCCGCTGTAATCAGGCGTCGCAGCACACCTATGACACGCTAGGTGCCTCAGGTGGGACCCCGATGATGAAGCATGCCACCAACTTGGTTGGTGGGTGAGGGGTCTTTTTCACATAACCTAAGTGTGTTTCTTTTCAAAATTTTAGTGTTTGGCACATCACGGACGTATGTGGGCACATCAAAACGATATATTACAAAACTACCTGTGTTTGGGGGGGGAGAGGGCACCTATGTTTTTGGTCCTGTGTGCGGCCTTCATCTAGGGAAACCTACCAAACCCAGACATTTTTTAAAACTAGACACCCCAAGGAGTCTAGGGAGGAGTGGCTTGCGTGGATCCCCCAACATTTTCTTACCCAGACTCCTCTGTAAACCTCAAAATGTGCTTAAAAAAAGCATATTTTCCTGACTTTTCTTCGTACGATCACCACTCCAGCACAAAATTCCTACTCCCCAGTGTTCCCCTCAGTCTCCCAAATAAAATGACACCTCACGTATGTGGGTCCCCAAAGCAGAGTCAGTCTAAAGATGTATAAAAGAATATGTCCTTATAAACTCGCAGTACTATCCCCTGTATCTCTACAAGTTTTGGGCCTTATTCTGTTGGAGGCACCTGGCCCACCCACACAACTGAGGTATCATTTTTATCGGGAGACTTGGGGGAACGCTGGGTGGAAGGAAATTTGTGGCTCCACTCAGATTCCAGAACTTTCTGTCACCGAAATGTGTGAAAAATGCGTTTTTTTAGCCAATATTTGAGGTTTGGAAAGGATTCTGGGTAACAGAACCTGGTCAGAGCCCCTCAAGTCACCCCATCTTGGATTCCCCTAGGTCTCTAGTTTTCAGAAATGCACAGGTTTGGTAGGTTTCCCTAGGTGCTGGCTGAGCTACAGGCCAAAAACTACAGGTAGGCACTGTTTTCAATGAAAAAATGTGATGTGTCCACGCTGCGCTTTGGGGCGTTTCCTGTCGCGGGCGCTAGGCCTACCCACACAAGTGAGGTATCATTTTTATCGGGAGACGTGGGGGAACGCTGGGTGGAAGGAAATTTGTGGCCCCTCTCAGATTCCAGAACTTTCTGCCACAGAAATGTGAGGAACATGTGTTTTTTTAGCCAAATTTTGAGGTTTGCAAAGGATTCTGGGTAACAGAACCTGGTCCGAGCCACACAAATCACACCATCTTGGATTCCCCTAGGTCTCTAGTTTTCAGAAATGCACAGGTTTGGTAGGTTTCCCTAGGTGGCGGCTGAGCTACAGGCCAAAATCTACAGGTAGGCACTTTGCTAAAAACAGGTCTGTTTTCTGTGATGTGTCCACGTTGCGCTTTGGGGCGTTTCCTGTCGCGGGCGCTAGGCCTACCCACACAAGTGAGGTATCATTTTTATCGGGAGACGTGGGGGAACGCTGGGTGGAAGGAAATTTGTGGCTCCTCTCAGATTCCAGAACTTTCTGCCACAGAAATGTGAGGAACATGTGTTTTTTTAGCCAATTTTTGAGCTTTGCAAAGGATTCTGGGTAACAGAACCTGGTCCGAGCCCCGCCAGTCACCCCTCCTTGGATTCCCCTAGGTCTCTAGTTTTTAGAAATGTACAGGTTTGGTAGGTTTCCCTAGGTGCCGGCTGAGCTAGAGGCCAAAATCTACAGGTAGTCACTTCGCAAAAAACACCTCTGTTTTCTTCCAAAATTTTGGTGGTGTCCACGTTGCGCTTTGGGGCGTTTCCTGTCGCGGGCGCTAGGCCTACCCACGCAAGTGAGGTATCATTTTTATCGGGAGACTTGGGGGAACGCTGGGTAGAAGGAAATTTGTGGCTCCTCCCAGATTCCAGAACTTTCTGCCACAGAAATGTGAGGAACATGTGTTTTTTTAGCCAATTTTTGAGCTTTGCAAAGGATTCTGGGTAACAGAACCTGGTCCGAGCCCCGCCAGTCACCCCTCCTTGGATTCCCCTAGGTCTCTAGTTTTCAGAAATGCACAGGTTTGGTAGGTTTCCCTAGGTGGCGGCTGAGCTAGAGGCCAAAATCTACAGGTAGGCACTTTGCTAAAAACAGGTCTTTTTTCTGTGATGTGTCCATGTTGCGCTTTGGGGCGTTTCCTGTCGCGGGCGCTAGGCCTACCCACACAAGTGAGGTATCATTTTTATCGGGAGACGTGGGGGAACGCTGGGTGGATGGAAATTTGTGGCTCCTCTCGGATTCCAGAACTTTCTGCCACAGAAATGTGAGGAACATGTGTTTTTTTAGCCAATTTTTGAGCTTTGCAAAGGATTCTGGGTAACAGAACCTGGTCCGAGCCCCGCCAGTCACCCCTCCTTGGATTCCCCTAGGTCTCTAGTTTTCAGAAATGTACAGGTTTGGTAGGTTTCCCTAGGTGCCGGCTGAGCTAGAGGCCAAAATCTACAGGTAGTCACTTCGCAAAAAACACCTCTGTTTTCTTCCAAAATTTTGGTGGTGTCCACGTTGCGCTTTGGGGCGTTTCCTGTCGCGGGCGCTAGGCCTACCCACGCAAGTGAGGTATCATTTTTATCAGGAGACTTGGGGGAACGCTGGGTGGAAGGAAATTTGTGGCTCCTCCCAGATTCCAGAACTTTCTGCCACAGAAATGTGAGGAACATGTGTTTTTTTATCAAATTTTTGAGCTTTGCAAAGGATTCTGGGTAACAGAACCTGGTCCGAGCCCCGCCAGTCACCCCTCCTTGGATTCCCCTAGGTCTCTAGTTTTCAGAAATGCACAGGTTTGGTAGGTTTCCCTAGGTGGCGGCTGAGCTAGAGGCCAAAATCTACAGGTAGGCACTTTGCTAAAAACAGGTCTGTTTTCTGTGATGTGTCCACGTTGCGCTTTGGGGCGTTTCCTGTCGCGGGCGCTAGGCCTACCCACACAAGTGAGGTATCATTTTTATCGGGAGACGTGGGGGAACGCTGGGTGGAAGGAAATTTGTGGCTCCTCTCGGATTCCAGAACTTTCTGCCACAGAAATGTGAGGAACATGTGTTCTTTTAGCCAATTTTTGAGCTTTGCAAAGGATTCTGGGTAACAGAACCTGGTCCGAGCCCCGCCAGTCACCCCTCCTTGGATTCCCCTAGGTCTCTAGTTTTCAGAAATGTACAGGTTTGGTATGTTTCCCTAGGTGCCGGCTGAGCTAGAGGCCAAAATCTACAGGTAGGCACTTTGCTAAAAACAGGTCTGTTTTCTGTGATGTGTCCACGTTGCGCTTTGGGGCGTTTCCTGTCGCGGGCGCTAGGCCTACCCACACAAGTGAGGTATCATTTTTATCGGGAGACGTGGGGGAACGCTGGGTGGAAGGAAATTTGTGGCTCCTCTCGGATTCCAGAACTTTCTGCCACAGAAATGTGAGGAACATGTGTTTTTTTAGCCAATTTTTGAGCTTTGCAAAGGATTCTGGGTAACAGAACCTGGTCCGAGCCCCGCCAGTCACCCCTCCTTGGATTCCCCTAGGTCTCTAGTTTTCAGAAATGTACAGGTTTGGTAGGTTTCCCTAGGTGCCGGCTGAGCTAGAGGCCAAAATCTACAGGTAGTCACTTCGCAAAAAACACCTCTGTTTTCTTCCAAAATTTTGGTGGTGTCCACGTTGCGCTTTGGGGCGTTTCCTGTCGCGGGCGCTAGGCCTACCCACGCAAGTGAGGTATAATTTTTATCCGGAGACTTGGGGGAACGCTGGGTGGAAGGAAATTTGTGGCTCCTCCCAGATTCCAGAACTTTCTGCCACAGAAATGTGAGGAACATGTGTTTTTTTAGCCAATTTTTGAGCTTTGCAAAGGATTCTGGGTAACAGAACCTGGTCCGAGCCCCGCCAGTCACCCCTCCTTGGATTCCCCTAGGTCTCTAGTTTTCAGAAATGCACAGGTTTGGTAGGTTTCCCTAGGTGGCGGCTGAGCTAGAGGCCAAAATCTACAGGTAGGCACTTTGCTAAAAACAGGTCTGTTTTCTGTGATGTGTCCACGTTGCGCTTTGGGGCGTTTCCTGTCGCGGGCGCTAGGCCTACCCACACAAGTGAGGTATCATTTTTATCGGGAGACGTGGGGGAACGCTGGGTGGAAGGACATTTGTGGCTCCTCTCAGATTCCAGCACTTTCTGCCACAGAAATGTGAGGAACATGTGTTTTTTTAGCCAATTTTTGAGCTTTGCAAAGGATTCTGGGTAACAGAACCTGGTCCGAGCCCCGCCAGTCACCCCTCCTTGGATTCCCCTAGGTCTCTAGTTTTCAGAAATGTACAGGTTTGGTAGGTTTCCCTAGGTGCCGGCTGAGCTAGAGGCCAAAATCTACAGGTAGTCACTTCGCAAAAAACACCTCTGTTTTCTTCCAAAATTTTGGTGGTGTCCACGTTGCGCTTTGGGGCGTTTCCTGTCGCGGGCGCTAGGCCTACCCACACAAGTGAGGTATCATTTTTATCGGGAGACGTGGGGGAACGCTGGGTGGAAGGAAATTTGTGGCTCCTCTCGGATTCCAGAACTTTCTGCCACAGAAATGTGAGGAACATGTGTTTTTTTAGCCAATTTTTGAGCTTTGCAAAGGATTCTGGGTAACAGAACCTGGTCCGAGCCACACAAATCACCCCATCTTGGATTCCCCTAGGTCTCTAGTTTTCAGAAATGCACAGGTTTGGTAGGTTTCCCTAGGTGGCGGCTGAGCTAGAGGCCAAAATCTACAGGTAGGCACTTTGCTAAAAACAGGTCTGTTTTCTGTGATGTGTCCACGTTGCGCTTTGGGGCGTTTCCTGTCGCGGGCGCTAGGCCTACCCACACAAGTGAGGTATCATTTTTATCGGGAGACGTGGGGGAACGCTGGGTGGAAGGACATTTGTGGCTCCTCTCAGATTCCAGCACTTTCTGCCACAGAAATGTGAGGAACATGTGTTTTTTTAGCCAATTTTTGAGCTTTGCAAAGGATTCTGGGTAACAGAACCTGGTCCGAGCCACACAAATCACCCCATCTTGGATTCCCCTAGGTCTCTAGTTTTCAGAAATGCACAGGTTTGGTAGGTTTCCCTAGGTGGCGGCTGAGCTAGAGGCCAAAATCTACAGGTAGGCACTTTGCTAAAAACAGGTCTGTTTTCTGTGATGTGTCCACATTGCGCTTTGGGGTGTTTCCTGTCGCGGGCGCTAGGCCTACCCACACAAGTGAGGTATCATTTTTATCGGGAGACGTGGGGGAACGCTGGGTGGAAGGAAATTTGTGGCTCCTCTCAGATTCCAGAACTTTCTGCCACAGAAATGTGAGGAACATGTGTTTTTTTAGCCAAATTTTGAGGTTTGCAAAGGATTCTGGGTAACAGAACCTGGTCCGAGCCACACAAATCACCCCATCTTGGATTCCCCTAGGTCTCTAGTTTTCAGAAATGCACAGGTTTGGTAGGTTTCCCTAGGTGGCGGCTGAGCTAGAGGCCAAAATCTACAGGTAGGCACTTTGCTAAAAACAGGTCTGTTTTCTGTGATGTGTCCACGTTGCGCTTTGGGGCGTTTCCTGTCGCGGGCGCTAGGCCTACCCACACAAGTGAGGTATCATTTTTATCGGGAGACTTGGGGGAACATAGAATAGCAAAACAAGTGTTATTGCCCCTTGTCTTTCTCTACATTTTTCCCTTCCAAATGTAAGACAGTGTGTAAAAAAGACGTCTATTTGAGAAATGCCCTGTAATTCACATGCTAGTATGGGCACCCCGGAATTCAGAGATGTGCAAATAACCACTGCTTCTCAACACCTTATCTTGTGCCCATTTTGGAAATACAAAGGTTTTCTTGATAGCTATTTTTTACTCTTTATATTTCAGCAAATGAATTGCTGTATACCCGGCATAGAATGAAAACCCACTGCAGGGTGCAGGTCATTTATTGGCTCTGGGTACCTAGAGTTCTTGATGAACCTACAAGCCCTATATATCCCCGCAACCAGAAGAGTCCAGCAGACGTAACGGTATATTGCTTTCGAAAATCTGACATTGCAGGAAAAAGTTACAGAGTAAAACTTAGAGAAAAATTGATGTTTTTTTCACCTCAATTTCAATATTTTTCTTTTTCAGTTGCTATTTTCTGTAGGAAACCCTTGTAGGATCTACAGAAATTACCCCTTGCTGAATTCAGAATTTTGTCTACTTTTCAGAAATGTTGCGGTTTATGGGATCCAGCGTTGGTTTCATGCCCATTTCTGTCACTGACTGGAAGGAGGCTGAAAGCACAAAAAATCGTAAAAATGGGGTATGTCCCAGTAAAATGCCAAAATTGGGTTGAAAAATTGGGTTTTCTGATTCAAGTCTGCCTGTTCCTGAAAGCTGGGAAGCTGGTGATTTTATCACCGCAAACCCTTTGTTGATGCCCTTTTCAGGGAAAAAACCACAAGCCTTCTTCTGCAGCCCATTTTTCCAATTTTTTAAAAAAAAATGAAATTTTCACTGTTTTTTGGCTAATTTCTTGGCCTCCTTCTGGGGAACCCACAAAGTCTGGGTACCTCTAGAATCCCTAGGATGTTGGAAAAAAAGGACGCAAATTTGGCATGGGTAGCTTATGTGAACAAAAAGTTATGAGGGCCTAAGCGCGAACTGCTCCAAATAGCCAAAAAAAGGCTCGGCACAGGAGGGGGAAAAGGCCTGGCAGCGAAGGGGTTAACCACGACTTTGTTGTTTTGTGCCTTAACCACACATGTGCTGAACAACGCAAAAGTGTGGTTAAGGCACAGAACAAGGGAGCCGGTGAGGAGGACGACGCAATGAGTCAGGTAAGTGGGGCAGGGATAGAGGTTTGGGGTTTTAGTTTTAAGGGCGGGGTGGGGGGTCGGGGTATTTTTAGTTTTAGGGGCGGGGTGGGGGCTTGGGGTTTTAGTTTTACGGGCAGGGTGGGGGGTCGAGGTATTTTTAGTTTTAGGGGCGGGGTGGGAGGTTGGGGTTTTCGTTTTAGGGGAGGGGGAGTCAGGCAGTTTAGGGACAGGGGATGGAGGGAAGGGGTATTTTTAGTTTTAGGGGCGAGGGTGGGGGGTCAGGGTATTTTTAGTTTTAGGGGTGGGGGTCAGGTGGTTTAGGTTTGGGGAGGGGTATTTTTAGTTTGAGGGGCGGGGTGGGGGGTCGGGTATTTTTAGTTTTAGGGGCTGGGTGGGGGCCAGGGGGTTTTAGTATTAGGGGTGGGGGTCGGGGGTCAGGGTATTTTTAGTTTTAGGGGCGGGGTGGGGGGTTGGGGTTTTAGCTTTAGGGGAGGGGGCATAGGGTGGTTTAGATTTAGGGCGGGGGACGGAGGGGAGGCTTGTTTTTTGTTTTAGGGGCGAGGGTGGGGTGTCAAGGTATTTTTAGTTTTAGGGGTAGGGGTCAGGTGATTTAGGTTTGGGAGAGGGGTATTTTTAGTTTGAGGGGCGGGGTGGGGGTCGGGTATTTTTAGTATTTGGGTGTGGGGGGTTGGGGTGGTTTAGATTTTTAGGGCTGGGGTGGGGGATTGGGGTGGTTTAGGGGTGGGGTGAGTGGTTGCGGTAATTTTAGGGGTGGGGGTTGTGGTTGTTTTAGGTTTTAGGGGCGGGTTGGGGGCCGGGCAATTTTAGGGCGTTGGGTGGGGGTTTGGGGTGGGAATTAGGTTTTAGGGGAGGGGTGGGAGGCTCGGGGTAGTTTTAGAGGCGGGGGTGTTGGGGTGGTTTTAGGGGTGGGGGTTGGGGTAGTTTAGGTTTTAGGAATGGGGTGGGGGTTGGGGTTGTTTTAGGGGTGGGGGTTGGGGTGGTTTTAGGTTTTAGGGGTGGGTTGGGGGTCGGGTAATTTTAGAGGCAGGCTGGGGGGCTGGGGTGGCTTAGGTTTTAGGGGCGGGGTGGGGGCTAGGGGTAGTTTTAGGGGCGGGTGGTTTTAGGTTTTAAGGGGTAGGGGTTGGGGTACTTTAGGATTCAGGGATGGGGTGGGGGTTGGGGTTGTTTTAGGGGCAGGGTGGGGGTCGCAGTAATTTTAGGGACGAGGTGGGGGGTTAGGGTAGTTTTAGTGGCAAGGGTGGGGGGTTGGTGTGGTTTTAGGGGAGGGGGTAGGAGGGTGGTGGTAATTTTTAGGGGTGGGGTGGGGGGCCAGGGGGCATGCATGCTGGAACCATGCATGCCTATCACTAATGCCTTTATCAGGAATGCCTTTACAACGAAAAATCGTTGTTAAAGGCATCCATGGTAAAGGCATTAGTGGTAACAATGCAGTCATTGTTCCAACCTCGTTGTTCAGGCATGCTTTGTTCCAGCATGCGTTGTTCCGACATACATTCTTTCAAACTTGTCTCAGGCCTGCTACTGCAGTGCCTGAATGCACAGTTTACTGCCACATTGAATTGGCACGTCAAACTACTTGCCAAGGTCTAAACTCCCTTTTTACTACACTTAAATCACCCCTAAGGCAGGCCCTTGATAGCCCTATGGGCATGGTGTTGTTTGGTATGTTTGGAATGATAGTGAGAAATCCTGCTTACTGGAATAGGTGGATTTTACATTACTTTTTTAGAAAAGCCACGCTTAGAAAGGGGACATTTTACTCTGTTTGTAACTCTAGTGCTTTGCAGCCAGACTCCAATCCACGTCTGGGGCAGGGTGAAAGCCCCACTTTGTGCATACTCTCCAGACAGCCATCCATCAGGGAGGGTTAGATGTGACAGGGTTACACCTGCATTCATCTACATACTTATGATCTTCCTGGGCTGGGAGAGAGGGAGGCGGGGCACATTTGACACTTGGATAGGCTATGTCTTGCACTCACACAAATGACCTGTTTTCCCCCCTACTGGAGGGAGCCAGAATAAGGAAGTAGGGACGTTTTTGGAACAGATTTGTCTGGAACCTTCTCCTACCTTCTAGAAGCTGGGAACAAGAGTATAAGTACAGTGGCTCTTGCCCCATGATTTTCAGGGCACTTTTGAAACAGGGATTACAACTCTGTCAGAAGGACTGCTGGACTGCACAAAGAAATCATATGGGCTGCTTTCCAGTTTGTTGCCCTGCTGCCTGGTGTCTGCTGGGTGGCACAAAGGTCTCATCTGGATTACTTTTCTGCTTGTTGCCCTGCTTCCAGCCGCTCCCTGATTTTTCGTTCTGTTAAGGCACTGTGGGGCTACCAGGAGGGATCGCTAGTGGCATTGCTGCCTTAGATGTGCTGGTCTACTTACCCCTTGCTGTCTGCCTGCCTCCCACTAAGTGTTCTCCCAAGGGTCCAGGAGGAGGAGATGTGTTTTAAAATAAGTTGCATCGTTTCTTTCCGTGCTGCATGGAGATGTGTCAATTTTCAGGGGTGCAGCCTTGGTTCCTCACTGCGATGCAGCAATATTGTGATGCCCAAGGATGATGCTTCGAAAATCCTTGATGTGCTGGCAAAAGGAGCAGGTGCTGCGTTGATCAAATAGGCAATGCGTTGATTTTTCCACTGCGAGGCAGGCACTGTGTTGATTTCTGCAGGCTTTGCATCAATTTTCCGATGCACGGGGATTTCCTTCTCTGTGGTGAAGTCTTTGTGGCCCTGAAACTTCAGAACAGGAGGAAAGCTCAATCCAAGTCCTTGGAAAGCACTAGTGGGGAAGGCAGACTCCTTCCAGAAGAGTCAGAGTCCAACAGGCAGCAGGGCAACAAGCAGGGCAGAAGTCCTTCTCAGCAAAGCAGTCCATATGAGTCCTTTGGGCAGACAGGCAGTCCCTCTGACAGAGTCCAGGTGTAGATCCAGAAGTGTCTTATTTGGTGGGGTCAGAGACCTAGTATATATACCCAAAAATGCCTTTCAAGTGTGGGAAAACTTGTAAAAAGCAAGTGCAGTGGTCCAAAGTTTCTCCTAATGGTTCACCATCAACACTCCCGAATGATGGGTTTGCATAACACCAAGGAAGTCTTGTCTTGACTCCACTTTATCCCTCTTTGTTCCACCACCCAACATGTGCCTTGCAGGTTATTTTCCTACCTACTTTCTTACTTCATTACACTTTTAATAACTTGTTCCCCTTCTTTCCTTATCCATTTTTCACCTTCCCCTTATTTGTTCTGAGTAAAAGTCTAACGATGAAAATGGTCCCGGTCCCCACAATCAAGTGCTGGTGCTCACACCCTGTAACCATTCATATGAATT
This sequence comes from Pleurodeles waltl, assembly GCF_031143425.1. NCBI lineage: Eukaryota > Metazoa > Chordata > Amphibia > Caudata > Salamandridae > Pleurodeles > Pleurodeles waltl. The sequence goes on from NC_090447.1 coordinate 1,223,250,417, forward strand.
AGGCACTGGCTTTCTGGTTTAACACAGTCTCATCCCCAGCTCAATGTTAAAAAAGTGAAGTCTGATTCCCTCACTATTACCCTTATTTGTTCTTGCTCACAATGAGAAATTATACCCTCCTGTTAGATACGCTCTCCTTCCTTACTCATTTACTTTGACTACCACATAACCCTCTCCTTTGTGCCAAATATATATACAGCCTCCATTTTTATTCATGGGATGCAGGTTTCCTAAAAACAGACAGGCCTACATCTCTGAAAACTTCCTTTCTCTTCTTTCCATCCCTGGCCATGCGTGGCCAATCCACTGCCTTGAAAGCATCTCTTCCTCACTTTTGTTTCTTAAGAGATCCACTTTGGATTCACGGCATGCCAGCTAGTGGTGGTGGCACAGGTAATCCACCTTCCCTGTACCACATAACCAGCATCTTTGTTTCAGCAGCACCTTCCTTCCTCCTAATTCTTATACTACTTTCAAATACAACTACATTGAGAAGTTGGCCCAGGTGGACCGCATGATCTGACCCTGGCCCATGCGGGGACCTCGGGAAGCAAAATACTACTGCTAAGGAGCATATAATTGCTCTGTGTCAATGAAGGTGGCCAAACTATGTACCTCTCCATTTAGGCGGCACAGTACAATTTGTTCCTCCAACACACTGGTCCCATCTTCTATGGGGCCTTTTTGAGACCCTCTCATGCGAACTCCTGTGCTAGTGCTGCCTCACACTATAGTATCTTTGCTGCAAGTCTCAATACATGGGAATCAGGAAACTGCTTTGTGTGCTACACCCTATTTAGGTGCAGGTGTCAGGTCCTACCACCACTCTAGCTCAGGACGACCCATCAGCCCGCTGATGGGCCATCAGGATATGCAGAGCACACTTCAGCTCCCTTTGTGTGACTGTCTAGAGTGAATGTACAAACCGCCCAACTGTCATCCTGACCCATATGTGTATTCAGCAGACAGATAAAGGCACAGAATGTATAAGCAAGAAAATGCCCACTTTCTAAAAGTGGTATTTTTAAACTCACAGTTCAAAAACCAACCTCACCAAAAGATTTATTTTTGTATTGTGAGTTCAGAGACCCCAAACTCCATATCTCTATCTGCTCCCAATGAGACATTACCAACATAAGATAGTTCAAGGCAATCCCCATGTTACTCTATGGAAGAGATAGGTATTTCACTATCACGACTACCTTTTAAATACACCACACCCCACCCATGAGGCTGCCTTGGGCCTACTTTAAGGAAGACATACATGTAGTGAAAGAGAAGATTTTGGCCTGACAACTGGGTGCCAGGTCGAAATGGTAGTTTACAACTGCACACACAGATACTGCAATGACAGGCCTGAGACATGTTTGTATGGCTACTTATTTGGCTGGCACAATCAGTGCTGCAGGCCCACTAGTAGCATTGGGTCAGAAGCAAAAAGACAGGGGAAACCACACCAGGAGCTGATAGGTCTAACAGTCTCCTATTGCATAATTAAGTGATATTGAGAAAAAGTCCCCCATTACTTCTGTGGCATCCATGAGTCCCAGTGTAGTGTCGGCATAGTGGGGAAGATAATTGAAAAGTAAAGTGTCAACCCAGTGACAGACACTACCTCATGCACTCCCACCAATGAATGGCACACTCCATGAAAGAAAAAAGCAAGCATAGGCAGAAGCACTGTCTTTCCCCAGAATACTCTCATGCATCGAATATTGAGGATAAAATGAGTAAAAAGTAAAGCACTGACCCAAGCAATGCCACCATGTCACATGCTACCACAAATAAATGGCACACCCCTTGAAAGAAATAAAGCATGATGAAGCACCACCGTTCATTTCCCAGGTCCCCTCCATGTTTAGAGGTAATGAAGACGGAATTTTTTTAATTACTTGCTTATGTCCAATATGCTACTATGCCACCCACAAGGATGTCGTCATGAAGGCTATGAAAAGTGGGCCTTCACACCACCAGAATGCAAAAAATCTAAAAGAAAAAAAAGCCAATATAAATAAAAGACAAGGAGGCCCTCCTACTCCCTAAAAATGAAAGTGCCTAAACCCCTGTCAGAATTATAAGTGATTATGATAAAAATATGTATAAAGCTCACATACAATGATTAATTGGTCTCATGGTATTAGTAATAAAGTGTCTAATTAAAACAGCTAGATTAGTTGCTAAACCAATGAGATACCTGGGATTTTCACGTGGGGAATTGTTAGAAATGGGGTCTTTAGTAGGCAGAGGTATACACCCCTGTCCAAGTAGGGACAATATTCCTAGTAAGGGTAAGTCCCACACAATCCAAATTATCCTGTGCCCACCCTCAAGTAGCTTGGCATTAAGCAGTCAAGCTTAACTTAGAAGGCAATGTGTAAATTATTTGTGCAATAAATCATACAGTAACACAATGAAAGCACCACAAAAATGCACCACACAGGTTTAGAAAAATAAATAATATTTATCTGAATAAAATAAGGCCAAAACGATAAAGATTCAATAAACACAAGTTGAAATATAACATTTTCAAGCTTTAAAAGAGTCTTAATCCTTAGAAATCAACAGTTGTCCTTTTGTTACACACAGTACCTGGTAAGCGTAAAAAATAATGACGTGCAGAGGCCACAGAGGAGGAGATGTGTGGAAAAATAAGGTGTGCATCAGATTTTCCAGTGCGGCACAGACAATGCATAATTTCTTTCCACGCTGCAAGGAGTTTGCGTCGTTTTTCAGCGCAGTCTTGGTTCCTCACTGCAATGCAGGGTATTTTGATGCCTAGGGACGATGCAGGGAAAGATCCTTGATGCGCAGGAAGAAGGTACAGGCTCTACGTCGATCCGGTAGGCGATGTGTCGAATTTTCCGTCGCATGGCAGCCACTGTGTCAAATTTCCCATCAGAAGTCGGGCTGCATCGTTCCGGTCAACTGTGTGGTGCTTTTTCAGTCGCAAAGCAGGCCTTGCGTCGATTCTGGCAGATGGGGTGCCAATTTTCAACGCACAAGGAGTTTCCTGAAGAGATTACAGCCCTCATTATGCCTTTGGTGGTCTCAAACAGAGACCGCCAAAGCCATGGGCACCATGAGACCACCAGTGCTGGCGGCCTTCCACCCGCCATAATATAGGTACTACCAGATTTACACCACATTTAGGATGGAAAACCGCCAGTAGCCATGCTGGCGGACGAGGGGCCTGGGCGGTGCTATTACCTGCACCGCCCCACCAGTGGGATGCCGCAAGCTGTATTTTGACCAAACAGACGGCCTGCCGGTGTCCTGCTGGCAGGGTGCTGCCTGTGGTAGCAGCACACCTTCCCGTTCCCTGCTGGAGGACCTCCTCGCAGGACAAGGTATGCCTGGCATCCATCAGGGGAGGGGGGTGTTGTGTGCTGTCTGCATGTGTGTATGAATGTGTGTGTGTATGCATCTGTGAGTGTTGTGGTATATGCGTGGTGGCATGCATGTGTGTGAATGTGTGTATGAGTGTTACAGTGAGTGCATGTCTGCATGTCAGTGTGTATGCGTGTGAGTGAATGTATGTATGGAAGTGGTGGTGCCTGGGTGCATGCGTGGTGCGTGTGTGTGTGCGTGATTGCGGGGAGGGGGTGGACCTTCTACCGGTGACAGGGAAGACATTCCCTGTTACTGGTAGCCCTATCTCCATGGTTTTCGTGGCAGTGCTACATAGGCCGGCTCATTATACCGCTGACAGTCATGTGTGGACCGCCGGGTCAGAGGTTCACATCTATGGCCCAGAGGTTCATGCTACTGTGGTGGTATGAGTGGTGATGTCAAACCGCAACACTCATAATGTGGCAGCATACGCCATTAACCATGGCTGTGAAAATGAGGGCCTAAGTCTTTTTCGCCCAGAGACTTAAAAAAACAGGAGGCATGCTAAATCCAAGTCCTTGTAACAGAACTTTTTGGGGAGGTAGAATCCTTCTCAGCAAAGTCAGAGGCCAGCAGGGCAAAAGCAGGGCAGCAGTCCTTCCCAGCAAAGCAGTCCAGATGAGTTCTTTGGGAATCCAGGCAGTTCCTCTTGACAGGTTGCAGGTGCAGGTCCATAAGTGTCTGAGTTGGTGGGGTGAGAGACTCAGTTTATAAACCCAAAAATGCCTTTGAAGTGGGGGAGACTTCAAAGAGTGGTTTTGAAGTGCATAAGTTCCCCTTTCAGTAAAGTCCTGTCTGCCAGGGTCCCAGTAGGGGGTTTGGCAGTCCATTGTGTGAGGGCAGGCCACTATCCTTTGAAATGCAAGTGTCAGGCCCTCCACCCTTCCCGCCCAGGAAGACCCATTCAGTATGCAGATGAGGCAGATGTGACTGAGTGTCCTGTGTTTGTGGTTGTCTGGGTGAAATGTACAAGGGAGCTGCCATCCAGCCCAGCCCAGACATTGATTGGAGACAGGATGTAAGGCACAGATGGTTTTTAAGTACAGAGAAATGTGCACTTTCTATTATTGGCTTTTCTAAAATAGTAATATAAAATCCAACCTCACCAATAAGCAGGATTTTCTATTACCATTCTGTCCATACTAACTATGACCTGATTACCCCTTTCTGATCAGAATCTACCACTCAAAAAGTATATGAGGGCAGTCCTAGTGCTAGTCTATGAAAGAAGCAGGCCCCACAGTAGTGACAAACAAATTTAGGGGTTTTTCACCACCAGGACATATAAAACACATATGTACATGTCCTGCCTTTTACCTACATTGCACCCTGCCCTGTGGGTTACCTATGGCCTACCTTAGGGTGACTTATATGCAGAAAAAGGCGAGTTTAGGGCTTGGCAAGTACTTTTAAATGCCAGGTTGAAGTGGCAGTAAAACTGCACACCCAGGCCTTGCGATGGCAGGCCTGAGACACGGTTAAGGGGTTACTTATGTGAGTGGGACAATCAGTGCTGCAAGCCCACTTGTAGCATCTAATTTACAGACCCCGGGCACATGTACTGCACCTTACTAGGGACTTAAAAGTAAATCAAATATGCCAGTTGGGGATGAACCAATGTTACCATGTTTGAGGGAGAGAACATATGTACTTTAGCACTGGTTAGCAGTGGCAAAGTGTGCAGAGTCCTGAAACCAGCACAAACAGTGTCAGAAAAGTGAATGAAGGCAGGCAAAAAGTTGGGGGATGACTACCCTAAGGATGTCAGGTCTAACAAGAATTAAATAGATTTAATAGAAAGTATTTTTAATTAAATAAAAACATTTTCAAAGACTTTCTGGAAATCTTTAAAGAAGACTGGCTTCAAAGGAAAAATAGAGGCAAATTCCTTAATATGGCGGCTGCATGTTTTTGAAATCTGGAACGTAAAAAGATGTTGAGAGAATAGGCTTCTAAAAGGTCTATATCAAGAGAATTTTTTGTTTTGACTAGAGTAGAATTTGATAAACAGCCCTGTAGAAGATAATCATAGCTTTGAACAAAATTCTACTATGAGAGGGAAGACAGTGAAGACATTTTTGTGCGTGAGAGATGGAATTGTGTTTCTTTAAACTGCAAAGTAAGTGGATAGTCACATTTTTCAGCAGTTGGAGTTTTTAGGGGTGTCTAACACACTTTAATTACTGCAGTTGATCTTTGACTGAATCAGGGAATTCCCCAGGAGGCACCATTGTTTTTATGGAGGAAAGAGAGAAAGTGTTGGAGCATTTTGAGATAAAAAACAGAGTTCAGTTATGTTGGCAAAATTAGTAGCCACAACTAGATTTTAGTCAATGTGGATGCCTAAATTGCAGGCCGATTTAGTGGGAATGGGGGGCGAGGTTGGACACACTACTTATGGGCAGTTAAGGTCATTTACACTGATTTAAAAGAAGTAATCTTGTTAGGATTGAGTTTCAAGTAGTTGACTGCCAGCTGCATCTGATTAGCACAAGGATTTCACCTAAAGCAGATCCAATTTATTTTGACTGAGGTAACACCACACAAACGATAGGCTGCCATTGTCATGTGTGAAACATTTAGCCCACAATTGGTATAACATGTGGGCCAAAGGCCACATGTAAAATAAATATTGAAATGGACGGGGAAAGAGATATGGATTCCTTTGATGTACAGAAGAACTTTGTCTTCATTTAATACATTATCCAAGATGGAAATGTCCCTCTTATGGTGGTGTAACACAGCTTTGTTTTTAAAATATTGTGGTGGATGATGTTGAATGAAGCTTAGAGGTCCAGTAGTATAAATACCCATGTCCCACTGACATACATCATTGGCTATAAGTCAATATGGGAAATTACTGTCGTTAAATTGTCAACTGATGTTAGTGCAAACTTGTTGATGGAGGCTTTTGGTAGGCCAGGTGGGAAGCAAGGGTACTGGTAAGGAGTAGCCATATACTTTTGTTCTTATTTTGTAATTCTTTTTCGTAAAGAAAGGTGAGTGTTGTTCACATCATTTCATTGAAAGCCTAATCTGAGATAGCTGAGACTTGTAATTGCTTAATTATTTAAAACCTTCTTTAGCTAAATTGGGGAATTTAGATAAATGTGTAGAAAGGTGTCTTTGTTAGGCTCACTACAACTTATTATGATATGCTTTATATTCTAAAATGTATTCTTTGAATCTGTATCATAGTATATTTCGCCATCGTCGTCCTACATGACTCAGATCTAAGTTCCATTTTGCTAGGCCCTCCATGACCCAAAGCTTATCTTTTGCAAATAAGACTGTAATCATTTTTTAAATGATCAATAATAATAAATTGGAAGACCATAGAAAAATGGTCTTTCCAAGCCAGAGGACAAGGTCATTGTTTTGAATTCTTCCAAATGAAAAAATATAAGGTCTAAAAGATGGCCTTTTTAATGCGTGGATGAGTTGGCAATGAGTTTCAAATTAAAGGATGGTAGAGTGTCCTTAAAGTCTGAGGCGTGGCCTAAAGAGTTTTCTAGCCAGAAATTACGATTCCCTAGAACAATTAGGTTGCTCCTCTGAAAACAAAGATACCCTAAATTCTGAGTCAACTAGTCTAGGAGAGTAAGGGATAATTGAAGCCTATAAATTAGCAAAACTGTGAGTTGGGATATTTTAGACTTGAGGGTAAGAAACTAAGGGGCATACTTACAAACCTTGTGCCTCACTGTTGCGTCACTTTTCTATGTGTGCTTTTCTGCAGCACGCACAGAAAGAGGAAGAAGTCTCCCAGGATTGTTTTTGTGCAGGAAGGTGCCCCACCATGCACACAAACAATCCTGCCTACAACACAGACACCATTGCACCATGGTACCATGGTGCAAGGGTTCCTGCATTGGTGCTAGGATGCCACAATTGTGCTAATGCAGTGGGAAATGACAGGAATGCACTGTATTCCATAGATGCAGCCCATCCCAGCCCTTTCCCTTTGAAGGAGGACAGCACAGCAAGGTGACTTTCTGTGCTACCCTGCACGAAAAGCCTATAAATAAGGGGCCTAAGGGCCATACTTATGGCCTGGTTTGCATTGCTCATGCACCACGCAACATGGTGAATTCCTGGTGAAATCCACCTTACATACCGGACAGAAAGCACCTGTACCCAAATTTTCATCAGAAAATACATTTATTGGGGGTGTATAACACCCCAAACAGCCTCCATGTAGCTATGCCCCTGGCCGCCAACTATCTCTCTGTGGCTACTGAACATCCACTGCACTTCTGCGCAGCTTTTACACTTTTTTTTTTACCGAGGTCAGTCAGCTCTTCAAACTGAAAAGTGTCTAGACCACCCTGAAAAGGACACTCAATCTAGTCCACTCAAGATAACACTGGATGAAGGTTAATAATTCAGGTAGACTTGTGGTCAATAGAAATACAAGGCAGACTTTGTTTGTGCAAGGTACTGGCACAATGCTGGCTTGAGTAAAACCAAGTCAAAGTTGAGAGATCTAAAAATAATTCAACTAGTTAGAAAACACATACCAATTACAACTATAAATGAAAACTTCCCAAGCAGATTAACCAAGCTGTTTGAATAAATGCATGGTCTCCACACAGTAATACAACATCTCCATAGAATTACATAAAAAATCAATCTAGTCTGGATTCATCATAAAAAACGTGTGTTACAGATATGTGGAAAAGTATAAACACATAAAAGGTACAAGCAAAAATGAAGAAGTGCTAAGGAGGTGATACAGCTTGTGGGGAAGGGACGATCTATACTCATAGACATAGAAAACAGCCTGGGGAGGTGGTGACGTCTTGAGTTAATACAGTATAAATCCTTATCGAGTAAGGAACGGGAGGAGAAATGAGATAAGGAGGTAAAGGAGTATTGTCCTTATTGACTTTATTTTGCTCCCTTCTACATGTAGACGTCTCCAAACGACTGAGCGTTTTTTTAAAGGTTTGGAGTTCGTGCTGAGACACAATTTAATACTAATGTTGTTCATGCACTTGACATGCATTTTTATTCTGTGCCATTTTGATGACACACTGACTGTGAATTTCTATTCCAATTTGCCTATCATGAATTAAGTCTCTGTGCAATGTGGAAATTGTGTTCTCTGTGATACCTAATGGAAATAGAAAAATACACATTTGATTTTAGCACATCAATTGGCTTGTTTATGTATCACTCCGTGATGCTAAATAGGAGTCCAGCATTAGCCCTCTATTAATGTGGGAAAGATAGAGCTGGACTTATTTTCATTTTGTTGATGTGCCTCTCTAGTCTTGATAGCTACATTGCACAGCTCTATCATCTACAAGTTTATTGACCATCATGTAAGAGACTGTAAAATGTGTCTATGAATTGTTGTTACATAGGGTTTTATTGGGTGATGTCAATCAATCAATCAGTATATTTGTAGAGTGCACTACCACCTGTGAGGGTCTCAAGGCGCTGAGGGGGGGGGGTGCTGCTACTGCTCAAATAGCCGTAAGTCAGCAGGTCTTCTGTCTGTCGTAGGGGTAAGGGACGGGTGTTCCAGGTCTTGCCGGTGAGGTGGGAGAAGGATCTGCCTCCGGTATTCGCTCTTCGGATGCGGGGGACGGTGGCGAGGGCGAGGTCGGCTGAGCGGAGTTGGTGGGACGGGGTGTGGAAGGTGAGTCGTCTGTTGAGGCAGGCTGGGCCGGTGTTGTGGAGTGCCTTGTGTGCGTGGGTGAGGAGCTTGAAGGTTAGCCTTTTGTTGACGGGGAGCCAGTGTAGGTATCTCAGAAGGGCAGTGATGTGGGTGTGGCGGTGGGCATCGAGGATCAGGCATGCGGAGGTGTTTTGCATGCGTTGCAGTCGTTTGAGGAGTTTGGCCGGGGCTCCTGCGTAGAGGTCGTTTCCATAGTTAAGCTTGCTACTGACGAGGGTTTGGGTGACTGTTCTTCTTGTACCTGTGGGGATCCATCTGTAGATCTTGCGGAGCATGCGGAGGGTGTTGAAGCAGGATGAGGAGACAGCGCTGACTTGCTTGGTCATGGAGAGTGTTGCGTCGAGGATGACGCCCAGGTTGCGTGCGTGGTTGGTGGGTGTTGGGGCTGCTCGCAGAGTGGTCGGCCACCAGGAGTCGTCCCAGGCTGAGGGGCTGGCACCGAGGATGAGGATCTCCATCTTATCTGAGTTCAACTTCAGTTTGCTGTTCCTCATCCATTCAACGACAGCCTTCATTCCTTCGTGGAGGTTGGATTTGGCGGTGAGGGGGTCCTTGGTGAGGGAGAGGATCAGTTGGGTGTCGTCGGCTTAGGAGATGATTTTGAGGTTGTGTAGCCGGGCGACGCAGGCGAGCGGGGCCATGTAGACATTGAATAGTGTAGGGCTGAGGGACGAACCTTGGGGAATGCCGCAGATGATCTTGGAGGCTTCAAAGCAGAAAGAGGGGAGGCAGATGCTCTGGGTTCTGCTGAAGAGAAAGCAAGTGGTCCACTCCAGAGCTTTGTCCCAGATCCCTGTGCGTGTGCGTGTGCGTAGGATGCGGCGGCCGAGAGGTCCAGGAGGATGAGGGGCGCGATTTCGCCATTGTCAAGCAGGGCCCTGATGTCGTCGGTGGTGGCGATGAGGGCTGTTTTGGTACTGTGGTTGCTGCGGAACCCTGACTGGGATGGGTCCAGGATGTTGTTTTCTTCTAGGTAGTGGGTCAGTTGTCTGTTGACGATCTTCTCGATGACCTTGGCCAGGAATGGGAGTTTGATCTCAGCATGCTTCCAGCTCTCGGGGCAGGTCACGGTATCAAAGGAGATGTTGATGACTTTGCAGAGGTGGGGTGCGATGGTGCTGCTTGCTTTGTTAAAGATGTGGTGCGGGCACAGGTCTGACGGAGATCCAGAGTGGATGGTTCTCATGGTTTTAATTGTGTCGTCTTCATTCACGTTGGCTCAGACGAGCAGGGGGTCATAGTTGAAGGTGGGTGGAGAGTCTGAGGAGTCGGTGATTGGCGGGGTGGTCTGGCTGTTGAAGCTGTCATGGATGTCTGTGATCTTGTGGTGGAAGAAGGCGATGAGGGAGTTACAAAGGTCTTGTGAAGGTGGGATGTCGTTTGTGCTGGAGTTGGGGTTGGACAGTTCATTCAAGATGTTGAAGAGCTCCTTGCTGTTGTGTGCGTTGTTGTTCAGGCGGTCTTTGAAGGAGGTTTTCTCGGCAGATCTGATGAGGTGATGGTGATTGCGGATGGCGTTCTTGAAGATGGCATGGTTGTCCGGTGTCTGTTCGAGGAGCCACTTTCTCTCCAGTTTCCGGCAGGTTTGCTTGGAGGCTCGAAGGTCCGAGGTAAACCAGCTGGCTCCCTTGTTGGCACCTTTGTTGGAGGGTTTATTGAGCGGGACAAGAGTATTGGCGCAGTCATCTATCCAGTGCCAGAGGTTGTAGGCTGCGAGGTTGGGATTGGTGGGTTCGGTGGGTGGTTTTCGGGCGAGGCTGGTGTTCAGCTGGCCTTGGCTGATTTTGCTCCAGTTGCGGTGGGGGATCTGTTGGGTCTGGTGGTGCGTGGTGGGTTTCTGGAAGCTCAGTGGTGTGGCTGAAAGTGACCTGGGGGCTAGCGGAGAAGACGGGGTCCAGCGTGTGGCCAGTGGAGTGTGTTGGAGTAGTGATGAGTTGTCTGAGTCCGAGGGTGGAGAGGTTGTCGATTAGGGTGGTGGAGTTGGGGTCGTTATTCGTCAGGTGAAAGTTCAGGTCGCTGAGGAGGATGTAGTCGGCAGAGGCTAGGGCTTGCCTGCTGACGATCTCGACGATGGAGTCGCAGAACTGAGGCCATGGTCCAGGGGATCTGCAGATGAGGGTACCTCTGATGGTGGTGTTGGGGTTGGTGTGGGTCTGGAAGTGCAGGTGTTCGGCGGTGCTGAGAATGTCGTCGGTACAGGTTGTGACCCTGATGGTGTTCTTGTGGACTATCGCGATTCCGCCTCCGACTTCGTTGGTACGATCCCTGTGGGTGATCTTGTAGCCATCTGGAATGGCTATGGCGATGTCTGGGGCCGAGGAGGCGTTCATCCAGGTCTCCGTCAGGAAGGTGACGTCTGGGGTGGAGGTGTTGAGCAAGTCCCAGAGTGCAACGGTGTGTTTGCGTGCGGAGCGGGTGTTGAGTAAGATGCATCAGAGGTAGTTGCGGTCTGGCTCGGCAGGAGGTTTAGTGATATGGAGGCTGGTGAGGTGGCACTTCCGGCAGGTGAAGGGTCCCTGGGTGTGCTTAGGGGAGGCCAGGAAGCAGGCGTGTGATCGTCTGGTGTTGAGTGCGCGGAGCATGCTGGCGGTGTAATGGCGTTGCTGGCTGTGGTGGTCTTGGGGACCAGGGGTCCGGACGCGGACGGGCGCAGACGGGCTTGCCTTAGGTGTGCCTTCGGCGCACCAGTGGCGCGACCGTGCAGCGGCTGCCATATAAGGGGAGTTGGGAGGGAGGGGCAGCTGGGAGTAGGGAAGGGGCAGCAAATGGGAGGGCGGGAGGTGGGGCCGCAGAGATGCAGTGGCGGGAGGAAAAGGATTTTGAAGTGGAGGGCGGGTGGCGGGGCCGCAGGGATGCAGCGGTGGGAGGAAAAGGAAATTGAAAATTAGGGCGGGCCGCAGCGGCGGGGAGATGAGGGCTGAGAGAAAAAGGCTAGCTAGAGCAGCGGCAACACCAGCACATGGTGCAGGGGAGCGACCTGCCTGAAGCAGGGTCAAGATCACTCCCTTCATCGCGCAGCGGCTGCCATATAAGGGGAGGTGGGAGGAAGGGGCAGCTGGGAGGAGGCAGCAAATGGGAGGGTGAGGGGTGGGGCCGCAGGGACGCAGCGGCGGGAGGAAAAGGATTTTGAAGTAGAGGGCGGGGGTGGGGCTGCAGGGACTCAGCGGTGGGAGGAAAAGGATTTTGAAGTGGAGGGTGGGGGCTGCAGGGATGCAGCGGCGGGAGGAAAAGGATTTTGAAGTGGACGGGGGCGGGGCAGCAGGGAGGGAGCAGCGGGAGAAAAAGGAAATTGAAGAGGAGGGCGGGGGCTGCAGGGGAGATGAGGGCTGAGAGAAAAAGGCTAGCTAGAGCAGCGGCAACACCGGCACGCGGTCCAGGGGAGCGACCTGCCTGAAGCAGGGTTCATCATTAATTACATCTTACAAAGTTATATAGGCAATGACACTTCTAACAAAAAATGATTTGAAGTATTAAAACTGCAAAAAATCAGTTGTAAGTGGCAGTTTTGCTACCTCCCATCAACAACATAAGTGCATTTGTAACATTTGTTTAAAAGGAAACCTTATGTTGTGCATATCATGCATTAATAAGGAACTAGCAGGATTGCCCACAGCATAGGAGGCAGGTACAGAAAGCACCATGCACAAATAAAGCTAATACGCACAAGTAGATCTTCATTTGCCTTCTTGTTTTGCAATGTCTTTCTCTCCTAGCTTTTTCCAAAAGTGAACGAACTATGTAAACTTATGCAACTCATCTGGGAACCACATTTTGGTTTTTGGAAAAGCAGGCATTGTCAGCAGCCAGCAACATCATTTATCTCTGTTAATAATGGTGGTCTTCACCATGTTGTTTTAACAAGAATACATCAAGCAAACAATATTGTTAACTTTGCAAAGAATTCCAATGCACCTCCACGCGAGTTAAAGACATCTGAGAGGCCATATTTGAAGAGTGGGGTTAGGGAATGGTGAGTAAAATGAATTCCAATATGAAGAAGGTTCAGGTTCAGGTTTGTAAAGCACAATAAGGCTTTGATAATATTTGTTTGGTAGAGAAATGTATATTTTGTTCTACTGCTCTGCTTCCCTTAGGGTCTTACGTTAGAAATCTTTGAGGTGCCCGAACGAATGCCAGAGTATAGAAAAACCTGATTGTTTTCCAAAGCCAGCGTCTGCTAATTGTGCAATAAATTATTACGGTGAAGTAGCCCCATGCTAATGAAGTGGCGTTAATCCTTCTTGCGACCTAGACCTATTCGTATGGCCTTCCACAAATGTTCTATCGTCTTTCTTTTTCCTCTCCCATTCACACCTTCTTCCACCCCTTCTCACTACTCCTCAGTCATTTAGCAGTTGCAAAATACTCAGGGTGGGAGGGGCAAAACCACACCTTCTCCTTATTGTATTCTCTATAATGCTACACAGTCTCTTTCTCTCACTCTCTTTCTCCTCAGTACTCTCTCTTACATTTCTTTTACACCCCTACTGAACCTGCTTCCTCACTACCCGTTTCTTCATTGTGTGCATGCCAGGTCCACAGGAGTTGGCAGAGTGCAGCTGAAACTAGGTGTTACCCAGCCTTCCGTCAGTGGGGTAACAAAGGCCCCTCAGCCCCGGCGGAGCAGGGGCTTCTGGGGACCCCATCAGCACAGGACACTTGTCACGGGTGGCAGGTCCCTGACTGAGTCCAGGGGGAGGGGACCTCCTCCAGGTACTTTGCAGGGGGGGCCCTCAAGTTTCGTTACGCCACTGCCTTCCGTCTGTACAGGCACATGAGTAATCAGTGTGCCTCCTTCTCCCAGTGCAACAGAGCCGTCTTGTGAGTAACATACAGCTGCCCTTGTACTATAGACAATGTGTTTGCTGAGATGAGAGAAAGAGAAATAAAGGAGTAAATGGGCTTGGGAGAATGAAAGAGAAGCAGTGATATGGTGAAATGAAGAATGTAGAAAAGAAAGTGACAAGATATCAATTTCCTAGGATTCTTTTCTATTAATTTACTAGCCCACTTGTCAGAGAAAGTATAGTCCTGTAGCCCACAGAGCAGTGAGATTAGTGTGCATGTCAAATAATGGGATCAGTATACCATGGTTTGGTTCTGGGGTCACTCACTTTCTATGCGCACATTACCTCTCTTTCATCAATTCTTCACTCAGCTTTTAGGCTGTTACAACATAATTCTTCCTGATTTTACTTTGAGTCCCTAAAGTAAAATCTTTCTTCATGTATATTATAACAGAAAATCAATCTAGCGTATTGCACTTATTTATGATCTTTCTAATCTTCGGGCTATCCTCTTCAGATTTTACATTTATGTCAAGATCGGAGGCTCCTAAAGCAGCAGTCTAGAATAATAAATAAACTACAAATCCCAGATAGCAAATGTTACAAGCCAATGGGAACAGAAACGTAGTATATAACTGGTAACCAATCAGCACATTATACACAGTATTATGACATCACTTGACTGCGAACAGCCCTTTTTTCTTGCTGCTTGCAGTCAAGTTAAGTACTTCACTCGTTTTCTCTTCATAATTGTCTAATTTAATGTTCATATTTTGTATATAAAGTATGAACAATTTTTTTTTAATAAGCGCTGCATTCATTTTGTTTCCTTTACCTGTAGATGACATGTTGCCGCTTTGTTCTTTAGCGTTGCCTCTCTCGCACTCAAAATACAACAGTTGTAACAGTTTCTCGAACAGCGGTCACCATTTTATTCCACTTCTGAGGAGCCATTCCAGCATTCTCTCAGCGCTGCATCAGGCTGAGTCTCCTTTTGCCCATCTTGGTCTGGAAAGAGGTTTTTCCCTCTCTGCCTTCACTGAGCCTCACCTGATTCCGTCCCGACAGCGAGGTCTCTCTTAACCACGCCCAGGCACACCCATCCATGCACATTCACCCCCTTCTGCTCTCTTTTTACCGCCCATAGGCGGAGTTTGGTCCCTGCAGTCCTTTCCCTAAAAAATGAACCCCTTCCCTGCAGAATATTTTGCTGCAATTTGTTTATTTTGCTTTCTCTTCCTGTCATGGAGATTGATAGCTCTCCTTTGCAGCAGGATGGTCTTGAGGAGAATACAGTTAAAGAGAAGTTAAATAATTTTATTCAAGCCTCGGTACAACAGGCAGTGGCTGCCTCCATGGACAAATTGTCAAATATCGTAAAAAATTCTGTTATCAATACAATGTCAAGAATGATTGCGGCCCAATCTGTGGGGCAAAGCAGAAAGTGCCCTTTAGCCAATGCTCAACCCAAAAAACATCAACATTTGGTGCTATTGGTTAGTGGGGTTTTACATAAGGCAGAGGACATGACTCCTCATAGGCCTCCTTTTAAGTAGGGTAATATACAGGACACAGAAAAATCGTCCATAAAATGCAAAACAAAGTCCAAACATATCACTTCCCCTATCATGACCACCTCCATTTCAGATATGGATGACGATTTGGCAGACATAGATTCAGATAATGACCTATCTGACAAGGACAATGGAGAGATTTTATCTCCTCCCCTCCAAAAAAAACTAAACAATCTCCACAAGATATCTCTAAGCCGAAGACCATCACAGATTGGGACGGAATATATTTGTTTGATCCCAGTCCTATTCACCATTCAAACTCCACGTAGTGGGTTCCTGCGCATCATGTTGGGGAATATGTAGAATCCAGATTACGTTCTCCTCTGGACAAGCTAAAATCTGAATCCCTGTGACCTTGTCTCCCTCAAAAGATCACTATTACCCCTACCATTAACCTTTTTTACCAAATTTGGTGAGGATCCACGCAAGGGTGTGAATAAGGCATGGTCCTCATGTCAGGACAAACTGTTAGATGTGGATGGTCCACTCACCTGCATTTTTGACATGGCAGAGGCTGCTAGGTTAGAAGATTGTGCAATTGATCCTGAGGAAATGTCACTTTGGGTCCAATTAGCATTTTGCTTACTGGGCAACGCTAACTCTGCTCTAACACATGAGCGCATTTAAGGACTCCTGCTTAAACTAGATCCGAACTTGGTTTATTTGGCGACAGTGGATCTTGATGTCAGAGCAGATGGTATTCTCCTTGATGACATTTTCATCAAAGGGTTGAGCAAATACCTGTCTACCTTTGCTTCATTAGACAAAGCCCAGCAGTTCATGAAGAAAATGTTTTCTCAATGGGTTTTTGCCAGGGATGGCAGAGGCAGGAACCGCTTTGCCGGCCACAGTTACAACAACCAAGGTTTCAGAGGATCCTTCAATGCCTCTTACCAAGAATAGAAGCCTCAATTATATCCACAAAGAGGCAGAGGTTTCCTTAGCAGAGGTTTTAAACGCTAACCAAACAGGTGAGTCTACCTTCTGGCCTTCCTCTTGTTGGGGGTCTTCTTCGTTTTTTTCTTCCAAAATGGTTGTCAATCACCGCAGATCCTTGGCTGTTAAACACAGTATAAGGTTATGCTATTGAACTTTACTCAAAACCTTTTCAGCCTTTCCTACCTCTTCTTCCAAGGTTTTCAAAAGAAATGTTCAATCTTATTTCTTTAGAAGTACAGTCCCTTCTCCAAAAACAAGCAATTGTCCTTTGTCAACCCAACCCGTCAGGTTTCAACAGTTCCATCTTAGTTCAGAAGAAAAACTGAAAGATGCGTCCAGTAATCAACCTCAAACACTTCAATCATTTTGTAGTCTATGAACATTTCAAAATGGAAAGGATTCTTCATCTCACAGACGCCCTGCTCCAAAACGATTGGATGGTTCGTTTGGATTTGCAAGACGCATATTTCACCGTTCCTATACATAAAGATTACAGAAAATTCCTACAATTTTAGTGGTTAAACCAATTCTTCTATTTACCTCCCTTCCTTTCGGTCATTCTTCAGCTCTGTGGTGCTTCACCATGTTAATGAAACCCGAGCTCATGGTGTCAGACTTATAATTTATCTAGACAATATCCTTATAATGAACCAGAGTCCTCTTTCCCTTTAATCTCACATCCCCCTAACATGCTCACTCTTAACAGACCTAGGATTCATACTCAACAAAGAGAAATCCTTTTTGTCCCCAACCCAGCAAATGGAATTCTTGGGTTTCAAAATAAATTTGGTATCAGCCACACTTCATCTCCTTTTAACAAAAGTTAAATCCATGAAATCAGATATTCTTCAGATTCTACTTAGCTTTTATGATTTCTCTATAGATCTCTAGCTTTTAATAGCAGGTCTCCTCTCCTCCTCTATTCAAGCCATATTCCCAGGCCCTCTGCATTACTAGGCATTGCAAAGACTAAGGCCCTCATTATGAGCACGGCGGTGAAAACTGCTGTGTTCATGCTGGCGGTCTTCTCCGTGACCGCCAGCGCCCCCGGAACCCCGCCAGCAGTATTATGAACATTCCTCTGGGCCGGTGGGCAGAAACATTGTTTCCGCCCGCCGGCCCAGAGGAATGCCTGGCCAGGACATTGGCAGCGGCTCCACATGGAGCCACCGTCAATGCCTCTGTGCGGCTGTCGCAGCTGCACCCATCGTGCAGATCACTGCCCGTAAATCGGGCAGTGACCTGCACGATGGGGCACTGCACAGGGGCCCCTGCACTGCCCATGCCAAGTGCATGGACAGTGTAGGGGCCCCCAGAGGTGCCCCGTGCACCCCTTCCACCAGCCTTTCCCTGGTGAGGAAACCTACCAGAGAAAGGCTGGACGCTAAGGGATCTTTATCCGAGGGGCAGCACCGCTGCCCAGTCGGATAATGATGCCGACCACCACCAGGCTGCCTGACCGAGGCAGCCTGGTGGTAAGTAAGGGCTGCCTATGGCGGCCCTCCATGGGTTCATTATGTGGCAGTGTGGGCCGCCATACCGGCTGGCGGGATTTCCCGCCACCGCTGGCATGGTGGCCCACACCGCCGAGTTCATAATGACCCCCTAAAACTCTAACACTTAAGAAAAGGTCTAAAGAATTTAGACACTATTTTTCTAGATCAGGACTCTCACATACAACTTCAATGGTGGATAGACCATTTAGATGCCTGGAATGATAGCACTATCTTTGCATCAGCCCAAGATCTTGTTTTAGAATCAGATGCAAGCCGCACAGGTTGGGTGGCCCGCTGTGGTCCGATATCAATTGGAAGTACATGGTCACTAGAGGAGTCCAGGTTACATATCAATTGTTTAGAGATGCTTGCCGGCTCCTTTGCAATCAGAAGCCTTGCAAAAAACAGAGTACCCTGTGCTACCCTTCTCAGGATGGACATTTCAGTGTTAAGGTACATAAACCATTTAGGAGGAACAAAATCCAAACCCCTAGCAGGACTAGCAATAGTCTTTTGGAACGTTGCCTTTCAAACAAGATTTCGGTTCAGGCAGAATATCTTCCAAACGATCTCAATTCTGTAGCAGATTGGCACTGACGGTGACGGTCTTTTGGCGGCCGTCGCAGGGGCGGTAGGCGGCACTTACCGCAAATTATAATCAATCAATCAATCAATCATAGTATTTATAAAGCGCGCTATGTACCCGTCAGGGTTTCGAGGCGCTGAGAGGGGGGGGGGGGGAGCGCTGCTGATTTAGCGGTCGAAGAGCCAGGTCTTGAGGAGCCTTCTGAATGCGAGGAGGTCCTGGGTCTGGCGAAGAGATGTGGGGAGAGAGTTCCAGGTCTTGGCGGCGAGGAAGGAGAAGGATCTGCCGCCGGATGTCTTGCGCTGGATTCGGGGTACGATGGCGAGGTTGGCGGATCGGAGTTGACGTGTTGGAGTGTAGAAGTTCAGTCTGGTGTTGAGGTAGGAGGGTCCGGTGTTGTGAAGTGCCTTGTGAGCGTGGGTCAGGAGTTTAAAGGTGATCCTCTTGTCTACCGGGAGCCAGTGGAGTTCCTTTAGGTGAGGGGAGATGTGATTTCGGCGGGGTATGTCGAGGATCAGTCGGGCGGAGGCATTTTGGATGCGTTGGAGTCGTTTGATGTCTTTGGTTGGGATGCCTGTGTAGAGTGCGTTGCCGTAGTCAAGTCTGCTGCTGACGAGGGCCTGGGTCACCGTCTTTCTGGTTTCTGTTGGAATCCACTTGAAGATTCTGCGGAGCATTCGAAGGGTGTTGAAACAGGAGGAGGAGACGGCGCTGACCTGTTTGGACATGGTGAGGGCGGAGTCCAGGATGAAGCCGAGGTTTCTTGCGTGGCTGGCAGGGGTGGGCGGGGGTCCGAGGACGGAGGGCCACCATGAGTCGTTCCAGGCCGAGGGAGTGCGCCCAAGGATGAGGACTTCCGTCTTGTCGGAGTTGAGTTTCAGGCGACTGTTGTTCATCCAATCGGCGATGGATTTTAGTCCCTCGTGGAGGTTTGTTTTGGCGGTGAGCGGGTCTTTGGTCAGGGAGAGGACGAGCTGGGTGTCGTCGGCGTAGGAGATGATGCTGAGATGATGTTGGCGGGCCAGTTGAGCGAGGGGTGCCATGTAGACGTTGAACAACGTAGGGCTGAGGGAGGATCCTTGGGGGACGCCGCTGATGAGGTTGGTGGCTTTGGAGCGGAAAGGGGAGAGACGGACTCTCTGCGTTCTGTCGGAGAGGAAGGATGAGATCCAGTGGAGGGCTTTGTCTTGGATGCCGGCTTCCTGGAGGCGGGTCAGTAGGGTGCGGTGGCAGACGGTGTCAAAGGCGGCTGATAGGTCGAGGAGGATGAGGGCTGAGGTTTCGCCGTTGTCCATTTGATGTCTGATGTCATCTGTGGCGGCGAGGAGAGCAGTCTCAGTGCTGTGGTTTCGTCTGAATCCGGATTGTGAGGGGTCCAGGATGGAATTGTCTTCGAGGAAGTGGGTGAGCTGAGTGTTGACGATCTTCTCGATGACTTTCGCTGGAAAAGGGAGGAGAGAGATCGGACGGAAGTTTTTGAGATCGTTGGGGTCGGCCTTGGGTTTTTTGAGGAGGGGTTGGATTTCTGCGTGTTTCCAGCTGTCCGGGAAGGTGGCAGAAGTGAAGGAGAGGTTGATGATCTTGCGGAGTTCGGGGGCGATGGTGGCGTTGGCTGAGTTGAAAACATGATGGGGGCACGGGTCCGTGGGGGAGCCTGAGTGGATGGTGTTCATGGTTGTTATGGTTTCTGCCTCGTCCACGTGGGTCCAGGCGGAGAGGCGGCAGTCGCGGGAGGAGACGTCGGGGGTGGGGTCTGGCGGTGGACCGGTGTTGAAGCTGTCGTGGATGGTGGCGATTTTCTGGTGGAAGAAGGTGGAGAGGTCGTCGCAGAGTTTCTGGGAGGGCGGGATGTCGTTGGAGTTGGCTTTTGGATTGGAGAGTTCTTTCACGATGCCGAAGAGTTCTTTGCAGTCGTGGGCGTTGTTGTTGATGCGTTCGGTGAAGTGGGCGCGCTTGGCGATGCGGATCCGTTGGTGGTGTTCGCGGTTGGCGTTTTTGAGGGCGACGAGGTTGTCGGGAGTGCGTTCTTGGATCCATTTCTTTTTGAGCTTCTGGCAGATGCTTTTGGAGGTGGTTAGATCGTCTGTGAACCAGGCCGGTTTTTTCTTTCCTTGGATGGCGGTGGGTTTCTTGAGAGGGGCAAGGGTGTTGGCGCAGTCGAGGATCCATTGGTGGAGGTTGATGGCGGCTGTGCTGGGGTCGGTTGCGTCGGGTGGAAGGTTGTTGATGAGGGTGCTGGTCAGTTGGTCTTGGGTGACTTTGCCCCAGCGGCGGTGGGGAGGTAGCTGGATGCGGTGTTGCTCTGTGGTTTTCTTATAGGTGAAATGGACGCAGTGATGGTCGGTCCAGTGGAGTTCGGAGGTGTGGCTGAAGGAATCGTGGTTGCTTGAGGTGAAGAGGGGGTCAAGGGTGTGTCCGGCGATGTGGGTGGGCGTGTTGACTAGCTGGCGGAGTCCGAGGTTGAGGAGGTTGGAGGTCAGTGATGCGGTGTTGACGTCGTTGGCATTTTCCAGATGGTAGTTCAGATCTCCCAGGAGGATGTAATCCGGGGAAGCGAGGGCGTGGGTGCTTGCAAGGTCGGCGATGGTGTCGCTGAATGGGGCTCTTGGTCCTGGAGGGCGGTATATGAGGGTTCCTCTGAGGGTCGTGTTGGGGTCCGTGTGGATCTGGAAGTGGAGGTGTTCGGCTGTCCTGAGGGTGTCGTCCGAGTGGGTGTGGATTTTGAGGGTAGCTTTGTGAGCGATGGCTATTCCGCCGCCGATTCCGTTGGTTCGATCTCTTCTGGTGATTTTGTAGCCGTCCGGTATGGCGATGGCGATGTCCGGAGACGAGGAGTCGTTCCACCAGGTTTCGGTCAGGAAAGCCACGTCAGGAGCAGTGGTGTCGAGCAAATCCCAGAGCTCGATGGCGTGTTTTCGTGCGGAGCGGGTGTTGATGAGGATGCAGTTCAGGTGGTTGGGGTTGAATGTTTTAGTTGGATTGGTCGTTCTGATGCAGGAGAATTTGCAGGTACGGCAGGAGAAGGGTCCTTTAGTGTGCTTCGGGGATGCCCGGTAGCATTCAGTGGAGGGGCCGGGATTGAAGGCGCGAAGTTCGTTGATCGAGTAGCAGATGCGGGGGGCGCGAGGGCCAGGGGGTGTGGCGCTGGGCGCGGTCCAGGCGCGGACGGGCGCAGACGGGCTTGCCTCTGGCGCGCCTCCGGCGCGCCAGCGGCGCGAACGCGCAGCGCCAGCCATTAAGAAGGGAGGGGGGAGGGAGGAGCAGCTGGGAGGCGGGAGGCGGGAGGGAGCGGCAAATGGGGGCGCGAGGGGGGCGGGGCCGCAGGGAGGCAGCGGCAGGGAACGGGGAGCGCACAAGGGGCAAAAAACACTGAAAACGAGCAAAACTACAAGCAGTTACAGTGAGAAAAATACAATCAGAAATACAATCAGAAATACAATAATGGCACAATACACGATCGGGGAGACAGCAATCAGGGGGGCACAAAGGGGGCAGAAGCGCCGGCGGCGAGGCGCTGAAAAAACGAAAAAAGCCAAAAAACACTTACAGGACGGCGGAAGCGGCACACGGGTCAAGTGAGCCCACTAGCCACCAGGGATGAGGCGCAGGAGGATGCCTGCGGGTGGAGGAGGGCCTCGAACACGCAAACGGCAGCGTGCTCGTGGGACAGAGGTAGAAGGCAGCAGGTTGGTGCTGCGGTCGTGGGGGGCGAGCTCAGGACCTGAAACAGGTCAGAGTTCGCTCACTCGCGACGCGCAGCGCCAGCCATTAAGAAGGGAGGGGGGAGGGAGGAGCAGCTGGGAGGCGGGAGGCGGGAGGGAGCGGCAAATGGGGGCGCGAGGGGGGTGGGGCCACAGGGAGGCAGCGGCAGGGAACGGGGAGCGCACAAGGGGCAAAAAACACTGAAAACGAGCAAAACTACAAGCAGTTACAGTGAGAAAAATACAATCAGAAATACAATCAGAAATACAATAATGGCACAATACACGATCGGGGAGACAGCAATCAGGGGGGCACAAAGGGGGCAGAAGCGCCGGCGGCGAGGCGCTGAAAAAACGAAAAAAGCCAAAAAACACTTACAGGACGGCGGAAGCGGCACACGGGTCAAGTGAGCCCACTAGCCACCAGGGATGAGGCGCAGGAGGATGCCTGCGGGTGGAGGAGGGCCTCGAACACGCAAATGGCAACGTGCTCATGGGACAGAGGCAGAAGGCAGCAGGTTGGTGCTGCGGTCGTGGGGGGCGAGCTCAGGACCTGAAACAGGTCAGAGTTCGCTCACTCGCGACGCGCAGCGCCAGCCATTAAGAAGGGAGGGGGGAGGGAGGAGCAGCTGGGAGGCGGGAGGCGGGAGGGAGCGGCAAATGGGGGCGCGAGGGGGGCGGGGCCGCAGGGAGGCAGCGGCAGGGAACGGGGAGCGCACAAGGGGCAAAAAACACTGAAAACGAGCAAAACTACAAGCAGTTACAGTGAGAAAAATACAATCAGAAATACAATCAGAAATACAATCAGAAATACAAGAATGGCACAATACACGATCGGGGAGACAGCAATCAGGGGGGCACAAAGGGGGCAGAAGCGCCGGCGGCGAGGCGCTGAAAAAAACGAAAAAAGCCAAAAAACACTTACAGGACGGCGGAAGCGGCACACGGGTCAAGTGAGCCCACTAGCCACCAGGGATGAGGCGCAGGAGGATGCCTGCGGGTGGAGGAGGGCCTCGAACACGCAAACGGCAGCGTGCTCGTGGGACAGAGGCAGAAGGCAGCAGGTTGGTGCTGCGGTCGTGGGGGGCGAGCTCAGGACCTGAAACAGGTCAGAGTTCGCTCACTCGCGACGCGCAGCGCCAGCCATTAAGAAGGGAGGGGGGAGGGAGGAGCAGCTGGGAGGCGGGAGGCGGGAGGGAGCGGCAAATGGGGGCGCGAGGGGGGCGGGCCGCAGGGAGGCAGCGGCAGGGAACGGGGAGCGCACAAGGGGCAAAAAACACTGAAAACGAGCAAAACTACAAGCAGTTACAGTGAGAAAAATACAATCAGAAATACAATCAGAAATACAAGAATGGCACAATACACGATCGGGGAGACAGCAATCAGGGGGGCACAAAGGGGGCAGAAGCGCCGGCGGCGAGGCGCTGAAAAAACGAAAAAAGACAAAAAACACTTACAGGACGGCGGAGGCGGCACACGGGTCAAGTGAGCCCACTAGCCACCAGGGATGAGGCGCAGGAGGATGCCTGCGGGTGGAGGAGGGCCTCGAACACGCAAACGGCAGCGTGCTCGTGGGACAGAGGCAGAAGGCAGCAGGTTGGTGCTGCGGTCGTGGGGGGCGAGCTCAGGACCTGAAACAGGTCGTAATCTTTACTATTAACTTCCTAGCGGGGAAGCTGGCAAAGGGAAATCTTATCTTACAGGTCACCAATTTCTTCCAACCATCCTTACATCAATGGAAAACCGGTGGGAGAACATCTTCCCATCTGCCAGCTTTTGAAGGGAGTAAAATTCTCTAACCCCCCTCCTCCTAAATACAGTAAATTGTGGAATGTAAGCATTGTTTTAAATCTGTTTTTGTCATGGCCCGATAATTCAATTCTCTCTCTAAAAATGCTATCTGCAAAACTAACAATGTTGTTATGCCTCATTTCTTTTAAAAGATTGTCCGATGTTAGAGCCTTAGACGTTTCTTCTCATCAATTTACTTCAACAAGTGTTTTGTTCATAGTGAATCAATGTACCAAAACTAACCTCACAACGGTTTTTTACCCTTATTTTCCTGATAGTCCCAAATTGTGTGTTGCACAGTGTTTAAAGATTTATGAACAGAAAACTGCCGATCTAAGAACGTCCTCCATATCTCAACTCCTTATCTCCTTTAGAGAACCCTACAAACCAGTGTCTTCCCCTACTCTGGCTCGCTGCTTAAAATGGTTCATGTCTCTTGCAGGTATTGATACTTCCATTTTTGGGGCCCATTGTTCCAGGAGAGCTATGGCTTCCAAGGCATTCTGGGCTGGTTCCCATTTGGAGGACATTCTTAGATCAGCTGATTGGTCTAATGACAATGGCCCCAATTACAACCGTGGCGGTAAATGCCGCCTACAGCCATGCCGGCGGCCGCCAACATACCGTGCCTGCGGCGGTATTTTGCCACGGGTATTATGACCCACACAGAGAATTCTGCCAAAATAAAGACACCCACACAAGTCCACCACACCAAAGGTCAGTGATAAACTGGCGATAGCAAAACCCACACCGTTAGGCCAACAGGAATACGCCCACAGTATCACGACCCACGAATCACTGTGGCGGTCTGTCAACCGCAGTAAACCATTGACGGTATACACCTCCGCGCTCAAAATACACACTCACCTACAAAACAACACCACAATGGACAATTCAAAATACACACACCTGACACACATACACACACCACACACACACACAGCACTATAAAACACAACCCTTTCAATGAAAAAAAACATAGCAATCAGAGAGAGACAAACCAGGAGCACCCACTCAATCAGAGGCACAGAACACCATCACCCATACACCATCCACGCACATCACAGCATACACCCCAACACATCACCCCACACATCCTCACACATATCACTCGCACCCCATCCATGGTACCCCAAAGACACCACAGGTTTTCAGAGGAGGAGCTAAGGGTCATGGTGGAGGAAATCATCCGGTAAGAGCCACAGCTATTCGGATCACAGGTGCAGCAGACGTCCATTGCTAGGAAGATGGAGCTATGGCGGAGAATCGTGGACAGGGTCAACGCAGTGGGTCAGCACCCAAGAACCAGGGATGACATCAGGAAGAGGTGGAACGACCTACAGGGGAAGGTGCA
This sequence comes from Pleurodeles waltl, assembly GCF_031143425.1. Classification (NCBI taxonomy): domain Eukaryota; kingdom Metazoa; phylum Chordata; class Amphibia; order Caudata; family Salamandridae; genus Pleurodeles; species Pleurodeles waltl. The sequence goes on from NC_090447.1 coordinate 1,223,275,721, forward strand.
TTCCGTGGTAGCAAGACACCAGGTAGCAGTACAGAGGACTGGCGGTGGACCCCCACCTCCTCCCCCGCAACTAACTACATGGGAGGATGAAGTCTTGGCGATCATTCATCCTGAGGGCCTCACAGGAGTAGTAGGAGGACTGGACTCTGGTAAGTCTAATCTTTATTACTATAAACCCAATCCTGCATGCATGCCATCACAAACTCCTACCCCTACCCCTACCCTCACCCCCATCACTCCACCACCTCACATATACCCCACTAACACAAGCCATCCATCCCAATACCAAGCCCTGCATGCTACACCAATGCATGGATCCCCATCACAGACCTGCATGGACACCCATCACCACAGCATGCCCAGTAGAGAGATTCACCCAGCCCACAAAAACACCACACACACAAGGCCAAGCTGACAGGGAAATCACAATCATACAGGGAAACACACCCATGCACAAGATAGCACACGCAGATACATTAACAATGCATTTGCATCCCCACAGGACCCATAATCAACGTCACCGGAGAGGAGGTGCCAGCTACATCTAGTCCCCCCCTTGAAGCGGCCCACAGTGACGACAACAGCTCTGGACACCTGGATCAGGATGACCAACCTGACCCATCTGGGACATCTGGACAGTCGGTTCCCCTGCCACAGTCCCAACCTACCACAGAGCCTCCCCCCTCAGGAAACACCAGCACAGCAACCACCCTGCGGGCCCATACCTCTGTCCCCAGGACATGTCAATCAGCTGTGTGTCCACCACTACAGGGACCCCAGGCAACCCCACAAACCCAGGATGATCAGGGACCTGGGGACAGTGGCAGTGGGCACACGGTTCAGGGGACAGAGGCACAGGACAACAGGGAAGCTGGGAGGACTGCTGTGCGACACAGGGAGGACAGGCCCAGGGAACCCACTCTCCACAAGGCACTCTCCAACATCCTGGGACCATACTAACATTCCCAGGAGTCGATGGGCCAGATACGGGCCAAGTTGCAGGAGACCCAGTGGCTGCAGGAGGGACAGTACCAGGGGTCAGGGGGGACCTAACAAAAATCTACACCATCCTGGTCACCATTGCAAGGGTGCTGGCTGACATGGGCAAGACCATGAGGGAGGCAGTGGCACAACAATGGGTGCCTGACACTAGCCAAACCGAGGAACAGCCTTCCACCTCCGCCGGCGCTAGTGGACAGGAGGCCCTGCCATAGGAGCAACAGGCCACCAGCACCCCACCTCCTGCAGAAGGAGAACCACCCCGAAAACGGTCCCTGCGATCCAGGCAGAAGCCAGAGAACATTGCCAAGACCTGCGCCAGGAAATATGACTCTCTTGATTGTCACCCTTCTGTCCCACTCAATTCACCTGTGATAACAAGAGACCATCCTCTCCACATCTTAGCACTTAAATAAACACCCTTGGAACAAATACCAATCAGGAGTCTGTCAAATGATTCACAAATGTATTGGTACAACATTATCAAAGCATTGCAACTCAAATGTACAGTGAAATATACTTTAGGATGACCTTTGGTGGGCAGTAGTACACATAGCAGGAGCCAGAGTGTGGCACAGAGGTCTGAAAATAGAGATGCCAATGGGTACAGTCAGTGTCCATAGATATAGGGAAAGAGGCTGCTTTGTACAATTTCCAACAGATAATTGAAATGTAAAGTGAAGTTACAGTGTCTCACCTGTGTGTCACTGGAAGTACTGCAGAATTATATTGGTTCTGTTGTCAACATCTTCTTCCTCTGCCTCCTGTTCATCACTGTCCACAGGCTCCACCGCTGTGACAAAACCATCTCCAGGCACACCCTCCTGCAGAAAAGGCACCTGGCGCCTCAAGGTCAGGTTGTGCAACATGCAACAATGATCTGGGACACCTTTTTGGGAGAGTAGTACAGGGATCCACCTGTCAGATGGAGGCACCGGAACCTGACCTTCAGGAGGCCGAAGGTCATTTCTATAATCCTCCTTGTATGCCGATGTGCCTCATTGTAACATTCCTCTGCCCTTGTCCTGGCATTCCTCACTTGGGTCAGTAGCCATGAGGTTTTGTTGTGACCAGAGTCACCTGCAAATATCAAGGGACAACTGTTAGACACACACTAGCCCATAGGGCACACACCATACCCATACACCAACACCAGCTGGGTGGGAACCAGGACTCACCAATTAGTCACACTGTGTGCCTCTGGAGTTGGCCCATCACATATGGGATGCTGCTATTCCTCAAGATAAAGGCATCATGCACAGAGCCAGGATATTTGGCATTCACATGGGAGATGTACTGGTCTGCCAAACACACCATCTGCACATTCAGAGAGTGATAGCTTTTTCTATTGCTGTAAACCTGTTCATTTCTCCGGGGTGGGACAAATGCCACATGTGTACCATCAATGGCACCAATGATGTTGGGGATATGTCCCAGAGCGTAAAAGTCAGCCTTCACTGTGGCCAAATCCTCCACCTGGGGGAACACGATGTAGCTGTGTATGTGTTTCAGCAGGGCAGATAACACTCTGGTCAACAGGCTAGAGAACATTTGCTGAGACATCCCTGATGCCATGGCCACTGTTGTTTGGAAGGAACCGCTTGCCAGGAAATGGAGCACTGACAGGACCTGCACTAGAGAGGGGATACCTGTGGGCTGGCAGATAGCTGACATCAGGTCTGGCTCCAATTAGGCACACAGTTCTTGGATTGTGGCACAATCTAGTCTGTAAGTAATGATAATGTGTCTGTCCTCCATTGTCGCAAGGTCCACCAGGGGTCTGTACACCGGAGGATGCCGCCATCTCATATTCTGCCGCAGCGGTGGAAGCCTATGGAAGAAAACGGTGAGCAGAGGGTCATATTCACACATCTATTGCACTAATAAGAATTTCTTTACTTCACAGAAACAAAATATGAATCCAACAATCAGTTCATGTGCCAATGTCTGCTATGACGCAGTTAGCTGCCATGGCCTGTGCCCCCCTGAAATTGCGACTGCCTGACCTGTGTGTAGGGACAAGTGGAAATGAGGTAATTGCACTGGCGTTTTGCGCCGTCATGGTAGGTGGTCGATGACCGCCGCGCAAAATCGCATTGGTTATCATTGGGCCCTATGGGTTCCAGGAGCCAATGGCGATGTACGCCGGTGGTGACAGTGCGCACCGCCGCGGACATGACCGCCATTTTCTATCTATTCACTCACTTGCTACCTGACCTTCAACAGGAGAGGACTTACACTGCAAGTGCTGCTGTGACCTGTGTCTGGAAGCAACCATGGCTCAAGGGTCGGGGGAAAGCGCCCCTGCCTTCACTGCAGAGGAGTTGGAGAAACTGGTGGATGGGGTCCTACCCCAGTACACGTTCCTCTATGGTCCTCCAGGCAAACAGGTGAGTATACTGTGAGCATGATGCGTTGGGCCATGAATGTAGGATGTGCTGTGAGTGCCACATGTGGGGGAGGGCAGAGGTGTCCTGGCCTGAGTGCAGCATGTAAGGTGGTCAAGGTATATGCATCAGGGGATGGGAGGGATCTGGTGAGCCATGAGTGTGACAGTCCGTACAGTTAACTAATTCCTTTTTCTGCTGTCTTTTCCCTGCAGGTCAGCGCCCACCAGAAAAAGGGTATTTGTCATGCCATCGCCAAAGAGGTGCGGACCCTAGTGGTCTTTGACAGGCTGAGCACCCACTGCTGCAAGAGGTGGGAGGATCTGCACCGCTGGGCAAAGAAGATGGCGGAGGCCCAGCTGGGGCTGGCCTTCCAACAAGGAAGGGGTGCCCATCGCACCATGACCCCCGTGATGTTCCGCATCCTGGCGGTGGCCTATCCGGACTTGGATGGGCGCTTGAAGACATCACAGCAGCCACAAGGGGGTGAGTACTGAATCTGAAACCTGACTTTGCGCGTGCTAGGAGGTACCTGTGTGGGGGATGTGGGCTGTGGGTGCCCCTAGTCCAGGGCAAACATGGCAGGGTAGGTCCCTTGTTGGGCAGGCTCTGGAGCACTCCTCCCCCAATAGTGTTAGTGGGCATCTACTACTAGGCAGGGTCCTGTGGGTTTCTGGTGTGCAGATGATGGTGTTAGGCATTGTACACCATGGGCTGGTGACTGTCTTAGTAAATGGTTGGGCATGGCCTAGTGCATAGGGCTGCTTCCTGTTTGTTGTGTACGCCAACAGTAGTGGTGTTGCTGACATTAACCACCTTCTTGTTTGTCACCCTGTCCTTATGTGCATTAGCATCATCTGGCGGAGGAGCAGAGGCACCGGTGACGGAGGGAGCTGCATTCCTCATGGGCCTGGAGGTCAAATCCACCGACGGTGAGGTCACTAGTGGGACAGAGTGCGAGGGGAGTACCCGACGGGGACAGGAGGGGAGACCACAGACAGCGACTCTTCCTCCGATGGAGGCTCCCTGGCGGTGGTGGACACCTTTGTGCCCACCCCAACAACAGGTACAGCCGCCATCCCCCCTACCAGCACCGCCCTCCCAGCAGCCCCTCAGCGTGTTTCCCGTGCCCACTCACCCAGGAGGGTGGGCATCTCCTTCGGCCCAGGCACCTCAGGCCCTGCCCCAGTCAGCCCGGCTGCCCTCAGTGAGGAATCTATTGATTTCCTGAGATCCCTCACTGTTAGGCAGTCAACCATACTGAACGCCATCCAGGGTGTTGAGAGGCATTGGCAACAAACAAATGCATACCTCTGGCGTGGCGGCCCAACAGAGAGAATTTCAGGCTCTGGCCTCCACACTGATGGCAGCCCTTGTCCCTGTGTCTAGCATCCCCCCTCCAACTTCCTCTACCCAGACCCAATCCCCTCAACACCAGCCTATCCCAAGCACACCTTCAGACCAGCACTCACCCAAATCAACATGTAAAAGTGTCTCAGGCAAACATAAGCACCACACTTCATATTACAGGCACTCACAAAAGCACCATACCCATGCAGACACACCAACATCCACTGCCTCCACTGTGTCCCCTCCTCCTCTTCATCCACCTCCCTCTCAGTAGCTTCTACACTCACACCTGCATGCACTACATCTTCATCCACTACCTCCATCACCAGCACGCCCATCACAACGCAACCCTCACAAGCAGATACCACCCCCACAACCATGCACACGTCCCCTGTGTCCTCTCCCAGTGTGTCTGTGACCTCTCCTCCCAAAGAACACAAACACAAGCACCCACCCACCCAACAGCCATCCACCTCACAACAGCATCTAGCCCATGCAACTTCACCCAAACTCAGCAGACGGACACCTCGTACAACCACTCCCTCTTCCTCCACTGCCAAACCCTCTCTTTCTTCCCAGCCCAGTGTGTCTAAAAAACTTTTCGTGGCAAACATTGACTTGTTCCCTACCCCCCCTCCCATCCTTCCCCTCAGGCCAGGGTGTCCGGAACCCAGGCCAGCACCTCAGCCACCAAGTTGGCGTCCGCTGTGGTACCTGCAACTCCCAGAGGCTCAAAGGGGGCACCCGTCAGGCCAGCCAGTGTGCCACCGACCCCTGCAAAGGACCAAACCATTCCGCCACCTGCTAAGGTGAAGAAGGGAACAGCATGCAGCAAGGGCAAGGAGCACGACCCACCCAGCAAGGCCTCCTCCAAAGCTCAAGCTGCCAGAGCCAAGTTCACAACAGCATCTGCCAAGGTGAGGAAGGGGCAGAAAACCCAAGGCAAGGCACTTCAGGCGTCGGAGGCTGCAGGTGAGGGCCTGGTGCCCATCAGCACAACCGCCAGCCCTGCCACCTGCACCGTGGGCAGCACCGCCAGCATTCCCGCAGCAAGCACCGCCACCTGCACCGCTGCAAGCACCGCCACCTGTACTGCCACTGCCACCACGACTGTCAGCAGCAGCATCCCCTGTGGCCAGCCGTCTAAGGCTGCAGGAGAAGGGCTGGTGCCTCTCTCCACTAATGGCAGCACCAGCACCTGCACTGAGAGCAGCACCGCCAGCATCCCCGCCGCAAGCACCGCCACCTGCACTGCTGACAGTAGGACCACTACCAGCAGCAGCAGCCCCAGTGTGGGTCCATCCGAGGCTGCAGGAGACGGGCTAGAGCCTCCCACCACCACTGGCACCACCCCCACCAGCACCGGCAATACCACCAGTTTGCAGCCTTAGGCGCCACAGGATGGAGTCTAGCCCTGCCTCCATGGGCTATCATGCTACCTGGTCCCTGCAAATCTCATGCCTTAGACACCGAGTTGAGGGAATGTGAACTGCCACACGCCACATGCTGCATCACTGGGCACAAGGCCCCCTCCAGAACCAGTGGAGATATGCATCCACTCACCCTATCCTTGGCAGGATGAAGAACACTGGGCACAAGGCCCCCTCCAGAACCAGTGTCGAGGCTATCCACTCCAGAGACTGTGACCTTGCACTCCCCAGGACCAAGCAGTGGCCCCCCCACCCACTTGAGAGACCGTGGCTTTTCACTCCCCAGGACGAAGCAGTGGGCAACCCACCCACTAGAGAGACTGTGGCCTTGCACTCCCCAGGACCAAGCAGTGGGCAAACCACCCACTAGAGACACTGTGGCCTTGCACTTCCCAGGACCAAGCAGTGGGCAACCCACCCACTTGAGACACTGTGGCTTTGCACTCCCCAGGACTAGGCAGTGGGCAATCCACCCACTAGAGAGACTGTGGACTTGCACTCCCCAGGACCAAGCAGTGGGCATGTAGCCCCCTCCAGGAGCAGTGGCATAGTACCATCTTACAGCTGAGTTGCCCCCCCTTCCACGTCCCCCTGAGGTGTCTGTGTGTTTACGACCTGATTCCCCTGCAGTGTTGTCTCCGTATTGAGGCAGGAGTCAAGTGTGGGCTTGACCCATGATTTTTGGCCCTGTTGCCCAAGGACATTTAGAAGGGACAATGTACGGACTTATGTACATATTGTAAATATTTGTATATTCTGTTTTTATTTTCTTTACTTATTTCTGTCTATTTCTAATATATCCCTGATTGGACTCAATTCCTTTTGTCCTTGCGTTCTTCCAGGGAGTTATGGGGTGTACATGTTATGTTGTTGCATGTTTTTGTGTGTATGGTGTTATGGGTGAGGGTGGGGGTGGGAGGGTGGCGTGTTGCATGTGTTTCACTCTCTTTTTCCTCCCCACCCCCGTGTGCTAGGTGCAGTACTCACCGTGGTAATCGCCGCCATCTTTGATTTTCCTGGTGGATGAAGAGGTAGACCAGCATGGGCAGGACCTGTAACTCAGGCTTCATGGCGTCCTGGTTTTTCGTTGAGTGTCGAGAGGTGAGTGGTTTCCCTTCCAAACACTGTTTCCGCTGTGCTTTTGATGGCGTTGGTACCTCCCCGGAAAATCTGGCGGATTGGCAGGTTGTAATGGGGTGGGCGGTACATTGTATTCCGCCTGTCTGTTGGCAGTGACCGCCACAGTGTTTGTTGCTACCGCCGTGGCGGTTGAGGTGTTAAAGTGGCTGTCTGTGTTGGCGGTTTCCGCCATGGTCGTGATTTCATTTTTCTTACCGCCGGCCTGTTGGTGGTATTACTGCCACTTTAACACCGACCACCAGGGTTGTAATGAGCTCCAATGTGTTTAGAGTATTTTATTGTAAACCTGTTGACAATGCTTCTACAACTGTGATTAATTTTTTAAACAAGCAAAATAGGAGCCTCAGGTCTTGACATAAAATGTAGATTTTCCTAGTAATTTATGAAGGAAAGTCTTAATTTTATTAAAGACACGAAGGACACTTGCCGATGGAGTTGAAGAGGTGGGTGCATCTCCAGCACCGCCACAGCAGCAAGACTCTGCCCACCGTATCATGAGCCATAATACAGCTTTACGGAGTCTTACTGGCGTGGTGGTGCAAAACCGCCAGGACTCATCCCCTTCCGAACGAGCAGCTTGCTGGAAAAGGTAAGGTGATCATCCGGAAGGGGGGGAGGGTTGGGTGCATATGTGTGGTGTGTGTGTGTGTATGTGTGCGAATCAGGCTGTATGAGTGTGTGTTTGTGAGCGAGTGAGGGGGTGCGTATGTGTGAGTGCGGGTGTGTGAATCAATGTGTACGGTTGGGGGGTGTTTATGGGGTTAATTATGTGGAGCAGGGGGTGTCTGTGCGTGTCTGTGTGTATGAGTGCAAGTATGTGTGGGGGCCAAGAGGGTTGTGAATGCGTAAGTCTATGCAATTGAATGTGAATGTTTGCATGTGTGCGTGTGAATTGGGGTGTTCATGTGTGCATTTGCATGGGTGTGCCTGAGTGAGTGTCAATGCATGAATGCGTGTTTCAGTGTGCGTGTTTGAGTGTGTGTCTCCGAGTGAATGGGGGTGTATGTAGCGAGTGCCTGGTGAAGTTTGGTACATGTTTGTAAGAGTGTGGACGTGTGTGGGTGGATGTGCTGGCAACAAGAATGGGGGTTCCTGTCGCTGGGTGCGTTTCCGCAAGGGTTTTGTGACAGGGTGACCACCACAGAAAGCTTGGCAGTCTGCAGCCTCGTAATCTGGCCGGCAGGCTGGGGCCTTCCGCCAGGTTGGAGGTGCTCACCACTGGCCACATCGGTGCAACCGCACCGGCAAGCCAGGCGGCGTTGTGGAGGTTTGGCTTCTGCCAAACCCCACAACTTGTAATGCGGCGGTCTTCACTGCCTGCTCCGCAGCAGTAAGACCACCTCAGTGAGGCTGGTGGTCTGATGACCACCAGCCTCATAAAGAGGGCCCTGGTGTTTGATGCAACGATTTATCTAATAGAAATGATAGACAGTGCTTCATGTCTAACAAATATGCCTCCTTGAGGCAGTTGCAAAACAAGATAAATATTTTTATTTCTCAAAACCTTTCAAACTTTGCTGTGCTGCACTGTACAGTCACCCTACGAAGTAGCAATAGTTTCAAAATTAGCCTATAGTAAGTATTCTGTATTAAAAGGGCTCCTTTGAGGTCGACATTCTATGATGAACTTGTGTATGCATCTTTCTACTGTGGTGCAAAGTTGTATGTGTGGTACTAGGCAACCTGATTGTGCACAGATTCTTTGGAAGAGAACATTAGAATCATATATTTGTATATGTGGCTCTGTCCTACTCTCTCCCTTTCATGCAACACTGTGCACTAACTTTGGTTGCTGTGCTATATTTGTAAAATAATAGTACATTTTTCACTATATATTTGAAAAAGGAAAACAACAACATTGCTGACAGAATGTTATTGAAATCGATGAAATAATGTTTGGAAACAAGTACACTTTGAGACTGTTACTCAATTACAACACTCAAAAATAGAGGATCACAATAATCTCACCAAAACGGAACTACATTACATGAGGTTTGCAAGCGCTTTCTATTTGCAATTCGTTTGACTGAAAACATGCAGAAACAAGTAAAAAAGGGTGTCAATTGCACATACAGTATATACGTTACTAGCAACTATTTTTAATTTTGAAGAAAAAAGTTTATTAAGGTTTAAAATACAAGGTACATAGATAACATATGAATAGTAATGTCTCTTTCAAATCACATAGAGTATTTGCAATTGTCTTATTTTAGAAGTAATACTATTGTTATAACGTGCAATAACAGGCAGTAATGGTAATCTTTTTTAAATAAAGGAATGAAAAACTGAAGGAAGAGAAGAAAGAATGAGTCAAAATAAATGTATATTGTTCATATCATATATGAACAAAGAGTTAAACATGAATAGTGTTTCTTAGGTAAAAAACTATAACATCATACCTAGTAGAAACATATGAAAATATTATGGAGCAATGCTCTGTGAGTAATGCAAATATAATAATTTTATTCTGGTAAGTATTAGATATAATGTATAATAAAATTAAGGAAATAATTCTATATTAAGGAGGATTAATTAGATGCTTCTTCAATAGGTGGATGATGGGTTTCAAGATGTTGTGAAATGCTTCTAAAAAAGCCACACTAGGGGACCAGAGAGAATCCCAAGTGACAAAGATGAAATATATTTATGGCCAAGTGTATAAATGCAGAAAACACTGTATCAACATGCCTTTAAAGAGACAGGTGCAGCAACCTTCCAGGTATTGTAATATGTTGACAAGCATTTGCTAATAACAGATCAAAAACATATTTTTTAAAGAGTCTAATCAACCCTAATATGACAAATATAAAGGATTATGGGCCAGATGTACTAAAGAAGCATTTTGCGAGTTGCAAATAGCGAGTCTTAGCGACTCGCTATTTGCAACTCGCAAAATGTCATGCAGAACGGTGTCTCAGACACCGTCTGCGAGTCGGTATGGGGTCGCAATGAACCACCTCATTAATATTAATGAGGTGGGTCGCAAATTGCGGCCCCATACCGACTATGGGCACTCGCAAACATGGAGGCCTGCTGTAGTCAGCAGACCTCCGTGTTCGTGACTGCTTTAAATAAAGCAGTTTATTTTTTGTTAAGTGTAGCCCGTTTTCCTTAAAGGAAAACGAGCTGCACTTAAAAAAAAACCGAAATCTTTAGTTTCTGTAGTTTTTCAGGGCAGGGAGTGGTCCTGAAAAAATGTTTTTGGGTCCAGTCACAAACTGGAAGGGGTCCCATGGGGACCCCTTCCAATTTGCGAGTGGGTTACCATCCACTTGAAGTGGATGGTAACTGCAACACCATTTGCGACCGCATATGCGGTCGCAAATGGTATTGCATACCACTAGGAATCGCAAATAGGAAGGGAACACCCCTTCCTATTTGCGATTCTGAAATGCATTTTGCGAGTCGGTCCGACTCGCAGAATGCATTTCTGCATAGGAAAATGCGATTTGCAACTCGCAAACGGCAGTTTTTGCCGTTTGCGAGTTGCAAATCCTTTCCTACATCTGGCCCTATATCTGCTAAGAAGAGCAACAGTTTTTTTTTTTAAATAACTGTTCCATATAAAATGTAATGGTATATTTTATTGACAAAGAAAACTATCATCCTAAATATTTAATTCTACTAGGATTCCACGTAAACTCTGTATTATCAGATAAGCTTTTGAACACAATTCATGTGCCAGGATAACTTTACATTTTTTTAAATTGAGGGCCTCATTATTAGTTTGGCGGTCCCACTACGGGACCACCAAACTCAAGGGGAGGATGCTACCACCATGGCAGTGACGTCCCCCCATAAGCGTATTACAATCTTCCTTCCAGGCTGATCGGCAGGAACATTGCAAAATGCATACAACAGTGTTAGTATATTGGCCTTGGCTCCCTTAATGGAGCTGAGGCCAATATCCTAACACTCCATCACCCTCGGAATGCGCACTGTTTGCAAAGCAGACAGTGCGCATTTTGAGATTTCTGGGCAGGGGGGCCCCTGGACTGCCATTGCCATGGGCAGTGCTGGGGCCCTCCGTGTCCTCTGGCACTAGCTTCCCACAAGCTTTTTCATGGCGGGATCCCCACCAAGAAAAGGCTAACAGTAAGAGGGGCTGCAATTTGTAATCAGTTCAATGCCGCCATGGCTGGTTACAAGCCTGAGTGCCGTCACCCCGCTGGGATCTTTGGTCCTGGTGGGGACTGCGGTCTTTAGACAGGTCCGCCCACCAATCTTGTAATGTGGCAGTTGGACCGCCACAGCCGCAGCAGTCCGACCGCCACAGCGGCCATTAGTTTGTATCATGAAACATTTGAAAAACATTTGAAAATTTTTTAAGCTCTTGAAGGAAAGAAGGGAAAGAAATTTCTGGATTCATAATGTAAATCAACAGGGTTAACAGATAACTATAGGTATAAATCCTTACATGAAAACACTATTATTTCTGTATCCTGATGAATTCAAGATAGAAAGGGGCTCTAGAACTAGGATATACAAAAGTGGCAATAAGAGTAAAGCCTATCAAATACACACAAAAAAGCTGTGAAGAAAACCCATTAATAATAAGAGATGCTTTAGGATTAGAGTACTGTGTACGCATGAGATAGATAATTATAGGCCCTATTTCAAACCAAGTCAAAGCATCAAACTTAAAATCCCAATTAATCTTATTAAATACATTTTCAGCATCTGGAGTCATAACTGCAAGATGGAAATCACAACGCTGGAATTTACAAAGGATATTAAATAGACTGTGTGCATTAACTGAAATGAAGCTGTCTATCACAAAGCCAGATTGCTCACAGGCTAAAAGTTTAGGTGAAAGGGATTTCAGAGTTAACATTTTAGAAAAAAATGTAAATTCAATATTTATCAAAGAATTTGGTCCATACTTTTTACAAGATCAGGGGTGTTTATTTTTGTTTGGCAAAATACAAATTAGAGCATCTTGTAAAGAACCTTAAGAAGATTTCAGTTAAAAAAACATAACTGAATAATTCCAATAATTTGGGATTAACATCCCCAAAAATTGTAAAGTAATTTACATTTTGTTTCTTAAGAGGAATTAAAGCTGTTTCAATTTCATACATAGAGATGTCCACTTCCGAAGAAAATCAATCACTATCACTTAGAAAATCTTTCTGTATTAATGAAAAATAATCTGAAATTTCTTGCTCTGCCAGAATACTTTCAGGAATCTAAAAAGATTGAATTATTTTTTTAAAAGGTGTTAATATTATCAGAGTCTTTATGAGTTGTGTGATTATGATAAATGGATTTTTGTTTTGCCTTTTCTTTTTGAATTTGTTTAAAAAGTTGACTATTAACATTCTTGACGTCTTCCTCGCCCCATAATATTTAGCATTTTATCTTAATATGAGTGAAGAGCTTTTATTAATCCAGAATTTTGCTTGAATTAATTTGTCTAAATCTTCACAAGAATTTGATGTACAATAAGAATGTTCTAAAGTTGTTATATTTTGTTATATATTTAGGTTGCTTTTCAGTCTCTTTCTTTTTATTAGAAACAACATTATTAATTGATAATAAACTCCAGAGAAGAACCTTTGAAACTGAAGAGTATTTGTATTGTTAATGAAAAAATGTTTCAAACAATGTGGAAGGATTCTAAGAATTTGGAATGATTTAGAAGAGCATTTCTAAATTGACATCTATGTCTATGTGTTGATACAAGGAGAAGACCAAGGGAAGTAAGAACCAGTGCATGGTCTGACAACAAAATTGCTCCAATTTCTGTACTATCCTTTGGTTTAACATTATAAAATCAATTCTTTATTTAGACTTGCAATCAAGAGCAAAGAAGATATACTCGTTGGTATCAGTGTTATAAAGTTTTCATGCATCTACCAGGGATCTTTGAGAAATTGTAGATTTGAAATGTTCAATTAAGGAATCTAAAATCTGATCACAGCCCCGTCCCATAATTGAATAATCCTTGACACAATTCATCAATTGGCATGGGGAGTCAATAAAAAAATTACTACCACATTGTATTGGCCTATAAAAGTTAATAATGGTTAAAGGTATTTGATTAATATAAAGATCAAACCATATCCATCTCCCTGCACAGTTCATTGTGGATGAATGACTGTGGGCCTAATTATGAGTACAACAGTGCAAAGAATGCTGTACTCATGGTGTTGGTCCGACCACTGCAATCTTGACGGTCTGACCACCAGAGTACAATGTTGTCAGTTGGACCGCCAGCAGACTGCCAAAACTACCAGGATCATGGATACCAACTGGTTGGCAGCAGTGCAAGTCTTGGTCAAGCACGATGGTCCTGATGTTGGCACCTCCGTGCTGATCACAACTTGCCTTTCCACCAGCCTTTTCATGGCATGGTCACTGCCATGAAAAGGCTGGTGGAAAAGCAGAGACGAGGCCACGGTGGGGGTCTGCACTGCCCATGACCTTGCATCAGAATGCACCAGAAAAAGTTGCACATCTCTGTGCAAATTGGTGAAAATGAACTCAAATGTGTAAAAACTCATGATAAAAAAGCGTGTTACAACATTTGCATTTTTAAATTTATACATTACTTCAAACTATTTTTTCATGAAACTTGTATTTAGATGAAAAAATAATTTTTACACAAATTACATTATGTTGTCTCATGTATTACATTTAAATATTTAATGATAATGATGTGAAACGTATTGTAAATGCCAACAAATCAAGTTACCTGAATACACAAAATTTAAATGTATTAGTAACAAAATTTGATTATTGTCCATGACACTCATGATATTTTACATATATGTTCTATAAAATAGATAATAGATTTTCCTTCAAAAAAGAAACACACTTTAGTATTTCTGTACTAGCTTTATGATATGCAAAACACTTTATTGCATCAATATCATTATAAACACTTGGTGTCTCATTATGACTTTGGGGGACTTTTGGGAAGACCGCCATTGTGGCGGCCGCCAAAAGACCACCATGTTGACGGTTATCCAACTGCTGCATTAAGAGTCACACTGTGAAGACCACCATGAAACAGCCAGAAATCTGATACCGCAAGTACAAAGGACGGCGGGAAAGAGGTGGTTCCACCACCAGCACCGCCAAGTTGACACAAATCCACCCATCAGATTATGAGCCACAAATCAGCACAGCGGTTCTTCCATGGCGGTAAACCATTGGCAATGTGAGCCACTATGGTCAAAACCCACTACTGTTAGAACACACAACCACATCGGACAGTTTAAACATCCTACACCTGACACACATTCACACACCAGACACACCTACACACTACACTATATAACACACCCCCACACAACCCACAATCGTTTGCAACTAAAATTACATACACATACATAGAGAGCAGGCAATCACAGGAAGAAAGCACCCTAACACCATAGGCTCATACACCACACGCATCACACACCAAACACCAGCATTACCAACACACAATACACATTACGAGCACACACAAATCATTACAAGCGCCCATCACTCACACAGCACCACCCACACCCCATCAATCACCTAACACTGCACCCTTACACACATACAAACCCCCCCCGGCAACACAACCACAGCCATGAAGAGGTAGAACGACCTTAGGGGGAAGGTACGTTCCATGGAATCACAACACCAGATTGCTGAGCACAGGTCTGATAGTGGACCCCCACAGTTCACATCTTGGGTGAAGAAGGTCTGGGAAATTCTGCATCCCGAGGGTCTGATTGGACTACCTGGGGGACTGGACTCTGGTAAGTACCCACAACTTCCATGTCACACAGTTGTTGTGTCCTTCATGCTTCCTCACCACCCAAGTACTCCCCAAATCACTGTATGTCTCACTACACCTCCCAGCTATTCACCTACTGCCCTTCTCCTGCATGCCACACTTCCACCCAGCCCAACTGCCCACACAAAACTTGGCAAAGGCATGGATTGGCTAATAACATCACTATGACTCCCAAAATGCAGTAGCCCATCTGCGTTAACATCTGGAATGTGCACATCACATCACATCTTTTGCATGTATGACTATTGTACGAGCTACACCAACTAGATGGTATGCCTGAGGACCACTACATGGCAATGACAGCAATGCAATTGCACATTACAATGCCAACCAAGGCTAAACACAGCTACAGCTCTGTGACTAATCCAAATAGCCACTCATCCAGATCTCCAACTGTGAAATGGTCTCACCATGGTATGTATAGTAAGATGACTGCATGCACATGCACGACATGCACAGGCAGGGCATTTAACCTTTCATACTCACATACTGTCCTCCCACAGGGACACCATGGTGCAATGTCCTGCCATTTAGTGTCACATATAGCAAGCCTGACTATTCACCATGTAACAGTGCTGAACAGTCATTTGAACTATCAGACAGTACCTCAACACATCCGCAGTCCTATATGTACCAAACCTGAATGACAGCACCCAACATGGAGTATGTAACACATGTCACAGACAACTATCTACTGCCAATGGTATGCTGTGCAGCATCTGTCATTGTCATAGCCAGGAATCATGTTTAGTCAGTGTATGCATCTGACAAAGAGATAACCAAACACACTTTCAAAATTTAACTCTGTGTCTCACTCCATCCATAGGTACTCCTTTTGAGGAGCGATGAAAAAGAGAACAGCAAAAGTTGAATGTGTCATCCAACACTCCAATATTAACAACAAAATTAGAGGAATTATCAACTCACAATGGAATATATTAAATAGTGATAGTCCCTATGTTTGAGTACAAAAGGAATACTACTAAGAGACAAACTGGTAAAGGCCAGATTGGTACAAGAGAACAAATATATTCAGAAAACCATAGTTGGAACCAATCCCATTTAAGGGAATCACCGATGTGGGAATTGTCATGCATGTTCACAGGCAATTATATCTGATTGTTTCACCTACAATAAAAAATAAATTTAACTTAAAACAATGACTTGCCAAAGTAGCAGTGTGATATACTACATCATCTGCCCCTGTAAATTAGCGTGTGTAGGAGAAACAGGCATTCAATTCAGAATAAGATTTAGTGAACATAAATCTGCCATTAAAAATTCAAAACTTCAAGCTCCGTTGGTCATTCACTGTATGAAAGCTAAGAATAGGGAAAGTGACCTAAGGTGGACCATTTTAGAAAAAAATATGGTGACAAATTTGGGAAATACAGATGCCTATAGGAAAAAGCAGGAAGTTTCGGTTGATTTTTTATTGGAATACGGTGGATAAGGGTCTTAACAATCGAATTCCCTGGGAAAATACCTTCTAGCCTTCCATACGTATACAGGTTTCATCCATACATAAATCTAGTGGTTCACTAGGTCAGCTTTATTGACATTTTGCAAGTACTCCTGGTTTTGATAGAACCTTATGCACCCAAAGGTATATGAGTTTTCTTTGGAGTTAGCCTTTTGTCAATATGATCATGAAGCTTTCATTAGGGCAATTATAGGATTCTTTAAGAATGATTCATAGTGAGTATGACTACTGACAAGAACGTCCCTAAATATATGTGGACGGACATTCTGTTTTATAACAGGAGACGATTTTCATACTTGTTATTTTCCAAACATGGCTGCCAAGCTACACCAAATCTCGATAGGTGTGGATGGTGAACTGTGTAGTTTGTTTCTATTACCTTGTCGATCTATCTTTATCTGGTATATACGTTGTTTGGGTGTCAGTCCGTAACTCTCCTCTGGAGCAGTCGGATGAATCAGATAATGTTCCATATCACTGAGTAGAGAGAGATTTAGGGCCAGATGTAGCAAAATTTTGCGAGTCGCAAATTGCCCGAATCGCTATTTGCGACCCCGCAAAATCGGAAATGGGATGCAAAAACCCCATTTCCGAATCGCAAATAGCGACGCAAGCCATTACCGACCCGCAAAATTTGCGACCCCATTGTGCGACCCGCAAATAGGAAGTCGCAATTTGTGAGTCGCAAACCATATGACAAAGCCACTCGCAAATTGCAACTAGTCGCAAAAAGCCCATTTTGCACACCCAATTTACCACTAACTCAGAGCAGGTGGTAACCAGAACCAAAGTATAAAAGGAGACCCAGAAGGCATCTGGGTTACTCAAGATGGCGGAGATATATGTGATAGCAAGGAGGAGGAGAGTCCACGCCGCACAGCAGAGGAGGAGGAGGAGCCAGAGACAGGAGAGGATATACAGAACCAGGCAGACACTTTTCCAACAAACTGAGGAGGAGATTTATGATAAATACAGACTCATCAGTGCAGCAATATTAGAATTTATAGATCTACTCAATCCGCAGCTTCAACGCCAGACTGTGCGCGGCAGCGCCATCCCCACACATGTGCAAGTGCTATGCTCACTGCACCTCTTGGCCTCGGGTACCTACCCAGGAATGCGGCAGAAATCAACAGCACCAAGTTGGAATTCTACAGGATTGCCAACTTCCCTCATGTAATAGGGTGTGTAGACAGGACACATATACAAATCTGCCCTCCTGCAAATCTGGAATATCTGTTCCGCAACCGTAAGCGTACCCACTCACTGAACATCCAGGTGGTATGTGACGCCCATTATGTCATCACTGACATGGTAGCCAAATTTCCAGGGAGTACACATGACTCCTATATTTTCAGGCACAGTGGGATACACCAACGCCTAGAACGTGGGGAGTTTGGAGACGGATATCTATTAGGTATTGCTGAATACACCCTGAAGACATACACACAGGTCAATGTGGAAACCATCCATGCCCTGCTAACATTGTCCTTTTTTGCCAAACAGGTGACAGTGCAAATGCGCTACGACCATGGATACTTACCCCGTACTTAACACCCAGCAATGAGACTGAGAGGCGATACAACAGTGCACATAGGAGGACCCTAAATGTTATAGAGAGGACCTTTGGACTGTTGAAGGCAAGATTCTGATGCCTCCACAGAAGTGGAGGTGCGCTCCAGTATGCCCCAATAACAGCATTCAATATCGTTGGCGCATGCGCTATACTGCACAAAATTGCCACCAGACGTGGGCTACATCTCACCCCAGAAGACCCAGATACGGAGGATGACGAGCAAGAGCTACCACATCGCCATCATGGGGTTAGAAGCATTGCAAATCAAGGCAGACAGAGAGGGGACCACATTGCAAACCAATACTTTGGAAGGTATGTGCTACCTGTCACCACACACACGAATGTCACACACAAAGAGCCCAGGAGTGAAGTAGAACAAACAAGAACTTTTATTAAGTGAACCTAATTACTAAAGAACTGAACTGTTGATCAGGGGCTGTAAATGTCCACCTGCAATGAGGACACATTCACCTCATGTGCCTCAATTGTCCGCAAGTGCATAGCTCAACTCCTCCGCCTGGGACACCCAGCATGGCTAGTGCCTGGAGTGTCAACAGATCCCTGACGTGCACTGCCACTCCGCAACACCCTTGTGTCCATGGCAGATGCACTACTGACGGTGGAGCCCTCCTCACTATCTTGAGGTGTGTCTGCCGTGCCCCTAGCCACCTGTCTTGCCTCCATCATGTCCACAGCGTGGCTTATCTGTCCCATTCCATGAGCCACATCCCCTGCAAAGTGGCCCAAGTCTACCTGCAAACTGACTGTACTGCGTGACAGCCCTGTTGTATTGACAGCCAGGTGGACAATTGAGGCAGCTATGCGGTCCAAACGGTGTATGAGTTGGCGCTCACAGCGCCTTGCACTCTCTCTCTCTGAAACAAGTTCAGTTACTAGTTGACGGATGGAGAGTGCAAGGTCACATGACTGTTCAGGCTTTGGAAGTCTGTGTGCACCTGTGCCAGCCCTGTTGTGAAATTCCGCTCCATACGCTGCATGGCCCCTGATATAACTCTCATCTGCCTTGTTTGCAGGCGCCGACCTCTGATGAGAGCTGCCTCAGCAGCAGACATGGAAGAGTCCCCTACATCTCCCTGGGACACTGCAGGGACATGGACACATAGTCTGCGACGTGGTGTAGCATCAGGGTCCTGTTGGATGGCACTGTGGCTGGGACCGGGTGCTGGGTCAATCTCCCCAATTTCCAATGGTGCAGCTGGAGGGGACTGTGGTTGGGTGGTGCTGGGCCCTGTGGTGGCTGCTCCTGAGTCCTGTGCTGCCTGTTGGCTGCCCTCTGCACCCTGGACGGACTGGCTGGTGGGGATGTCTTGTGGGAGACCTGTGGGACATAGGGAACACACTGTCAATATCTAACATCTGTTGTATGTTTCCTAATAAACTGTTGCCTATCAGCCGACTACTGGACTACATTGCCCATAATGCACCATTCTGGTGGTTGCTAATCTGGAATGGAGCTAATTTTGTTGTGCATGCTGGGTGGGTGGGGGTATGGCAGATATGGGTGTACATGCATGTTTCATGGTACTGCTGCTGACGTGTCCAGCTCTCCAATTCCAGACACTGCCTCTGGCTCCAGGGTCTGTTCCACACTTTCCTCCATGGGTGTGGGTGGTGGGACGGTGGATGGGCCTCCTCCTGAGCCCCTCATCTCCCGGAGGTGCTCTGCCACCTTCTCCTTGGTCCTGGAGCGCAGGCCGTACCATCTCTTTTTCAGCTCTTCAATGCTCCTGTGGCTCACCCCTATGGCATTGACTTTCTCCTGGATTTCACTCCAAATCCTCCTTTTGTCGGTCTCTGGCACACTCAGGGCAGCCCTTCCAAATAGCTGGTCGTGGTGCTGGCAGCATTCATCTGTCAGCACCTCCAGTTCCTTCTCTGAAAACTTAAGTTTCCTCTTCCTGCCAGAGCCCTCCATTCTTGCTGCTGTTCCTCCTCGTGGTTGCTCAGCAGTTGGAAATGGGTGTGGTCCTTCCTCCTCCCAGGTGTATTTGTAAACTTCCTGCCTGTGATGTCATCACCAAGAGCCAGGAAGTGTTTTCCAGACTGTTCTGCTGCACCTGCATGCAATTTGCGGCAACGTCGCAATTTGCGACACCCACTCGCAAAAAGCGACCTCGCAAACAGCGGACTCACAATCTGCGGTGCGACTTCATTTGCGAGTCGCAAAATGAAGTCGCTTTTTCTTGTTGGATACCTGTTTCCTACCTACATCTGGCCCTTAGTTCTTTTTCCATGAAGGCATCCTTCATATAGGACTATCATGAGGCTATTTTTATATTCTTCACCCTTTAAAGATGGCCACCATGTTTCATCAGATAGGTGTGGAAGGTGAGTAATCCAGTCCTTTTTCAATTTTTTACCCGTCTTATCCTGATTGGTCATACACCTCGGTTTGGCATCTAACTTGGAACGTGCCTTTAGAGCAGTTGGAGAAATCAGAAATGTACTGAATTATGGAGAAGGGGGTCAGATGATTGGTTCTTTTATGAAGGAATCCAGCATACAGGACTAACACGAGGTTTAGGAAAAAGTGAGTAAACATTACTTGCAATAATTTAGAGAGTTGTAAAACTAGCAATAAACAGCAGGGGTCTGGTTGTGACACTGGTTTTAAAGTACTGACCCCACTATACTTAGGACATTGGAGAGCTATTGCGCCGCGAATTTCGGGCATCATACCTTTTATTGTTTAACTTCTATGTATAATGTTTATTCAAATTTCATTTATTCAGGCTTAATTGCGACTAACATTCGAGACACAATATTGGATAATATCGCTCAACCCTTATGAGTATGTTATCTGATAGAGTAGGCGTATGTCATGGTAATATGAGTTAAATTGGCTCGTTTGACTTCGTCTTTAGACTTTTATTGCGACATTACCAGATGCACATAATTTTGGATAGGAAGCCCCATTGCTACCAGAAATAAGAATTCACCCCTGACTAAGGGGTAGTAGGTAAGTTTCCTCCGCTTTCTTTTCTTTTTTTTTCTTTCTGTGTTTCCCCCTTCTTTTTCAGTTTTTCTTCTCCATTTCTTTATTGTTTCCTTTCATCTGTTTGGTTTTTTGAGTCTTTTTTTCTTTTTTTTTTTTTTCTTATGTCGGTTTTGTGTTTTTGTATTTGTTTTTGAGGGGCTATAACCATCACTATTGGGATTCTATGGAAGCTATTATACACAATAGATGCATGGTTTTATAGGTGGTGGTAGGTTGCACAGGCATGCAAGGTTCACTTGACTAACCAGTATTCTTGTAAGATACAGTCACCTTGATATAAGGGATCAAGCAATTAGTTATTTAGTTTTTTCTGGATCTGTAAATTTATTGGATTTAGGACCAAATTCTCCCCTGGGTGTTTTAACCAGTTACAGTGAATCTACCATGTACCCAGAAGAAGGTGTATGACCAGTTGGTCATTTGGCACCGAAACGCACCGAAACGCACCGAAACACACCGAAACGCGCGTCCGCATGTCTTCTGGCTGGACAAAATCACTTTTTGGATCCCGCATATCTTCTACTGATGGATTTATGAATCTATGGACCTGAAAAACGACTGTTATGAGGAAACAGTCAGGACAATACAACCAATCTCAAGAACTATTATAAGAATTGTAATGAGCAGTAATTGATATGGATAAAATCCGTATATTCATTACAGTGTAATACACTTATTAATATCAATGGGGGTCATTCCAACCCCGGCGATCGGTGTTAAAGTGGCGGCAAAACCGCCAAAAGGCTGGCGGTAAAAAAAATGCAATTCCGACCCTGGCGGAAACCGCCAACAGAGACCGCCACTTTAACACACCGCCCGCCACGGCGGGACAAACAAACAGTGCGGCGGTCACCGCCAACAGACAGGCAGGAGACACTGTACCCCCCACCCTATCACAACCCACCAATTCGCCACCTTTTCCGGGGCGGTAGCCCCGCCGAAAAAAACACGGCGGAAACAGACATTTCAAACGGAAAACGCTCACCTCCATACACCCCACGAGGAATCTGGACAGCATGGAACCCGAACTCCACATCCTACCAGCCATTGTCTTCCTGCTCCTCTACCAGGAGCACGAACGCCGGCGCAGAAGACAACGGTGAGTACTGCACCTACGACACAGGGGAGGGGGGAGGAGAAAATATTACGGGGACACACATACGCGACACACCCACCCCCACCCTCACCCACTACAACACACACATCAATGCATAGCAACACATCACAGTTACCCCCCCAAACCCCCCGGAAGAATGCAAAGGCAAAAGGAAATGATTATAAAATTAGAATTATATTGTAAGACTGAGTATAAAATATATCACACATCAATAACTTTATATACATAAATTGTCCAGTCCGATATGTCTATCAGCCATTGTTCGTGGGCCACTGGGCCAAAACACATGGGCAAAGCCCACACAGGATACCTGCCTCCAACGTAGAGAACACTGCAGGGGCATCAGATAGGAAAACTACAGGCACCTCAGAGGGAAGGGAAGGGGGGGAACCTCAGCCAGATAAGTCCACAACGCCAGATCCATGAGGGGCCTCCATGGCCACTGTGCCACCTGGGGAGTGCAAAGCTACAGTCTCTCAAGTCTCTACAGTGGGTGGGTTGCCCACTGTGCCATCCTGGGGAGTGCAAAGCCACAGTCTCACAAGTCTCTACAGTGGGTGGGTTGCCCACTGTGCCATCCTGGGGAGTGCAAAGCCACAGTCTCTCAAGTCTCTACAGTGGGTGGGTTGCCCACTGTGCCATCCTGGGGAGTGCAAAGCCACAGTCTCACAAGTCTCTACAGTGGGTGGGTTGCCCACTGTGCCATCCTGGGGAGTGCAAAGCCACAGTCTCTCAAGTGGATAACAGTCTCCACTGGTACTGGAGGGGGACTAGTGCCCAGAGTGCTTTGTGCAGCCCTGCCCGACACAGATGCGGCCCTGCCCCTTCCGCCAATGGGCCAGCGGTTCTTGAGATGAAGGGCCCAGTTCAGCGGTGCTTGAGACGGCGGTGCCCAGCGGAGCGGTGCTTGAGACGGCGGTGTCCAGCGGAGCGGTGCTTGAGATGAAGGGCCCAGTTCAGCGGTGCTTGAGATGAAGGGCCCAGTTCAGCGGTGCTTGAGACGGCGGTGCATTGTTCAGCGGTGCTTGAGATGGCGGTGCCCTGTTCAGCTGTGCTTGAGATGAAGGGCCCAGTTCAGTGTTTCTTGAGACGGCGGTGCCCAGCGGAGCGGTGCTTGAGATGAAGGGCCCAGCGGAGCAGTGCTTGAGATGAAGGGCCCAGTTCAGCGGTGCTTGAGATGAAGGGCCCTGTTCAGCGGTGCTTGAGACGGCGGTGCCCTGTTCAGCTGTGCTTGAGACGGCGGTGCCCTGTTCAGCGGTGCTTGAGATGAAGGGCCCAGTTCAGCGGTTCTTGAGACGGCGGTGCCCAGCGGAGCGGTGCTTGAGATGAAGGGCCCAGCGGAGCAGTGCTTGAGATGAAGGGCCCAGTTCAGCGGTGCTTGAGATGAAGGGCCCTGTTCAGCGGTGCTTGAGACGGTGGTGCCCTGTTCAGCGGTGCTTGAGACGGCGGTGCCCTGTTCAGCGGTGCTTGAGACGGCGGTGCCCTGTTCAGTGGTGCTTGAGACGGCGGTGCCCTGTTCAGTGGTGCTTGAGATGAAGGGCCCAGTTCTGCGGTTCTTGAGACGGCGGTGCCCAGCGGAGCGGTGCTTGAGATGAAGGGCCCAGCGGAGCAGTGCTTGAGATGAAGGGCCCAGTTCAGCGGTGCTTGAGATGAAGGGCCCTGTTCAGCGGTGCTTGAGACGGCGGTGCCCTGTTCAGCGGTGCTTGAGATGAAGGGCCGAGTTCAGCGGTTCTTGAGACGGCGGTGCCCTGTTCAGCGGTGCTTGAGACGGCGGTGCCCTGTTCAGCGGTGCTTGAGACGGCGGTGCCCTGTTCAGCGGTGCTTGAGATGAAGGGCCCAGTGGAGCAGTGCTTGAGATGAAGGGCCCAGTTCAGCGGTGCTTGAGATGAAGGGCCCTGTTAAGTGGTTCTTGAGACGGCGGTGCCCTGTTCAGTGGTGCTTGAGATGAAGGGCCCAGTTCAGCGGTTCTTGAGATGCCGGTGCCCAGCGGAGCGGTGCTTGAGATGAAGGGCCCAGCGGAGCAGTGCTTGAGATGAAGGGCCCAGTTCAGCGGTGCTTGAGATGAAGGGCCCAGTTCAGCGGTGCTTGAGATGAAGGGCCCAGTTCAGCGGTTCTTGAGACGGCGGTGCCCTGTTCAGCGGTGCTTGAGACAGCGGTGCCCTGTTCAGCGGTGCTTGAGACGGCGGTGCCCTGTTCAGCGGTGCTTGAGATGAAGGGCCCAGTTCAGCGGTTCTTGAGACGGCGGTGCCCTGTTCAGCGGTGCTTGAGACGACGGTGCCCTGTTCAGCGGTGCTTGAGACGGCGGTGCCCTGTTCAGTGGTGCTTGAGATGAAGGGCCCAGTTCAGCGGTTCTTGAGACGGCGGTGCCCTGTTCAGCGGTGCTTGAGACGGCGGTGCCCTGTTCAGCGGTGCTTGAGACGGCGGTGCCCTGTTCAGCGGTGCTTGAGATGAAGGGCCCAGTTCAGAGGTTCTTGAGACGGCGGTGCCCTGTTCAGCGGTGCTTGAGACGGCGGTGCCCTGTTCAGCGGTGCTTGAGACGGCGGTGCCCTGTTCAGTGGTGCTTGAGATCAAGGGCCCAGTTCAGCGGTTCTTGAGACGGCGGTGCCCTGTTCAGCGGTGCTTGAGATGAAGGGCCCAGCGGAGCAGTGCTTGAGATGAAGGGCCCAGTTCAGCGGTGCTTGAGATGAAGGGCCCTGTTCAGTGGTTCTTGAGACGGCGGTGCCCTGTTCTGCGGTGCTTGAGATGAAGGGCCCAGTTCAGCGGTTCTTGAGATGGCGGTGCCCAGCGGAGCGGTGCTTGAGATGAAGGGCCCAGCGGAACAGTGCTTGAGATGAAGGGCCCAGTTCAGCGGTGCTTGAGATGAAGGGCCCTGTTCAGCGGTGCTTGAGATGAAGGGCCCTGTTCAGCGGTTCTTGAGACGGCGGTGCCCAGCGGAGCGGTGCTTGAGATGAAGGGCCCAGTTCAGCGGTTCTTGAGACGGCGGTGCCCAGCGGAGCGGTGCTTGAGATGAAGGGCCCAGCGGAGCAGTGCTTGAGATGAAGGGCCCAGTTCAGCGGTGCTTGAGATGAAGGGCCCTGTTCAGCGGTGCTTGAGATAAAGGGCCCTGTTCAGCGGTTCTTGAGACGGCGGTGCCCAGCGGAGCGGTGCTTGAGATGAAGGGCCCAGCGGAGCAGTGCTTGAGATGAAGGGCCCAGTTCAGCGGTTCTTGAGACGGCGGTGCCCAGCGGAGCGGTGCTTGAGATGAAGGGCCCAGCGGAGCAGTGCTTGAGATGAAGGGCCCAGTTCAGCGGTGCTTGAGATGAAGGGCCCTGTTCAGCGGTGCTTTAGATGAAGGGCCCTGTTCAGCGGTTCTTGAGACGGCGGTGCCCAGCGGAGCGGTGCTTGAGATGAGTGTCCTGGTCAGTGGATCCGGCACAGGCATGGATGTCACTCGCCACCTGACATGTGGCTGGCGGGGCCTTCCTGCCCATCTGTCTGGTGGCTTGCGGGGCCCTCCTGGGCTGCAGTACCCGGCCTGTGGGTGTCCTCCTGCCCACCTGGGATGTGGCTTGCGGGGCCCTCCTGGGCTGCAGTACCGGACCTGTGGGTGTCCTCCTGCACACCTGGGATGGGGCTGGTGGAGCCCTCCTGGCTAGCTGGCCTGCTGCCGGACTTGTCAGGCGTGCTGCCCTTCCCACCCTTCCCTGTACGCCTGTGGCCCTTTCCCACCTTTGGCGGTGTGCCAGGTGGCACCCGACTTCCTGCCGGAGCCAATGTAGGGATTTTGGTCCCTGGTGTCTTTGGTCTCTCGCGCCGGGCACTGGCAATCTTCGGATGCTTTTCCGGGGGTGGGCTGGCCGTGCCTTGGCTCCTAGCTGAACTGGATGCCCTTGAGGGTGGGGGACTCCAAAGTCCATGGCAAACAGTCTTTACAGGTCCCGGTTTTGTGGTGGCTGAGGTGCTGATTGGAGTCTTATGAGATGGACGGGGTGGGGGAGTTGTTGGAAAGAGGTCAAGTTTGGAAAAGAAAAGCAATTTGGAAAGAGAGGGACGGGTAGGTGTAGTGGGTATGGGAGTGGAGGAAGAGGATGTGGTTGTAGGAGTGTGAAGTCTGGTGTCTTTGGGTGCAGGTGCTTGGGCTGGAGGCTGTCGTGAGGTGGATGGCTGTTGGGTGGGTGGCTGCCTGCGTTTGTGTAGTTTGGAAGAGGGGGTGACAGACACACTGGGAGAGGACACAGGGGACGTGTAAATGGTAGTGGGGTGGTGACTGCACGTGTGCGGAGTGTTCTGGTGGGTGTGCTGGTGATGGACGTAGTGGCTGAAGATGTTGTGCATGCAAGTGTGAGTGGAGACGTCACAGGGAGGGAGGAGGGAGACGAGGAGGAGGGGGACACAGTGGAGGCAGTGGCTGTTGGTATGTCTGCATGTGGATGTTGTTTGTGTGAATGCTTGTGTGATGTGTGGTGCTTATGTCTGGATGAGCTTCCCTTTGGTGTTGAGGTGTGTGCAGGCTGGTCTGATGGTGTGTCTGGGATAGGCAGAGGTACAGGGGATTGGGTCTGGGTGGAGGAAGTTGGAGGGGGGAGGCTAGAGACAGGGACAATTGCTGCCGTCAGTGCTGAGACCAGAGCGTTGAACGATCGCTGATGGGCAGCCTGACCCGAATGAATGCCCTCCAGGTATGCATTACTCTGGTGCACATCCCTTTCTACACCCTGGATGGCATTCAAAAGGGTAGACAGCCCAACAATGATGGGCCTCAGGAGGTCAATGACCTCCTCACTGAGGGCAGCAGGGGTGACAGGGGCAGGGCCTGAGGTGCCTGGGGCGAAGGAGATGCCCACCTTCCTGGGTGAGCGGGCACGGGGCAAACGCTGAGGGGCTGCTGGGAGGGCGGTGCTGGTGCGCTGGGTGGCGGCTGTACCTGTTGTTGCGGGGGGCACGGATGTTGCCGCCACCACAAGGGAGCTCCCTTCAGAGGACGAGTCGCTGACATCAGCATGAGTCCCCACTGTGGAGCTCCCCTCGCCCTCCGTCCCACTGGTGTATTCGGACTCCGTTGCATGGCCCTCCAGGGCCATGTGGGATGCAGCTCCCTCGTGCTCTGATGCCACTTCTCCTCCGCCTGATGATGCTAATGCACACATGAACAGGAAGACCACAAAAAAGGGGGGGGGGAGAAATAAAGACATGTTGAGTGCATGCATTGGTGACACCGTTGGCGGAGAGGACAGACACAGAAGCCCCCTGCACTACGCCGCGCACTTGGGGTCCACTACGCAATCCGTGGGACATGGCCTACAAGCCTATGGACGACAACTGCACACATAGATGACACAGGGCCATGGATACCTGTACTTGGCACCCTACAGAGGTGGGGGGCGGGGGCACAGGGCCATGCCTTACGGAGGGGCCTAGCCTACAGAAATCGCCCTGGCCTAGGGATACCCACAGCCCTCCTCCCCCACCCAGACAGCTCCACTGCGCGCAATGTCAGCAGAATGTATTTGTACTAACCCCCTTGTGTCTGCTGTGATGTCCTCACGCGCCCATCCAAATCGGGGTAGGCCACCGCCAGGATCCGGGACATCAGGGGGGTCAAATGACGACTGGCACCCCTCCTACGTTGGGAGGCCATCCCCAGCTGAGCCTCCGCCGTCTTCCTGCTCCAGCGTCGGATGTCCTCCCACCTCTTCTGGCAGTGGGTGCCCCGTCTGTGGTGGACCCCCAGGGTCCGGACGTCCTTGGCGATGGCATGCCAAATCTCAACTTTTTGGTGGGCGCTGACCTATGTGACATGTACAGGGAGAGAATAATTGTCATCACCTTCTGCATGCTCGATGTGAGTGGCCCCCCATCCCCACCCTTGCCATGTGGCACATGCTCTCATCTGTCGTTTGATGCATGCCTCAATCGCTCCCCTACCCACCATCTTTCATCCACCCCACTCAACCCAGACATTGCCCACTAAGCATGGTCCCTGTGTACTTACCTGTTGGTCTGGAGGACCGTAGAGTAGCGCATACTGGGGGAGGACCCCATCCACAAGTTTCTCCAACTCCTCCGCAGTGAAGGCAGGGGCCCTTTCCCCAGGCGCATGAGCCATTGTCTCTTCCAGACCGAGGTCACAGCAGCACTTGCAGTGTAGGTCCTCTCCTGTGGAAGATCAGGTATCGAGTGATTAAACAGATAGAAAATGGCGGTCACCCATAGGGTTCAATGTTAACCAATGCGGCTTTGCGCCGCGGTCTTCGACCGCCTACCGCTGCGGTGTGCCACGCCAGCGCATTGACCTCACATCCCACTGTCGCACTTCACATGTCAGGCAGCCGCCATTTCAAGGGCCCACATGGCTTAATTTCTACTGCGTCACACATACCTAGGCCTTGCACCAACACTCATACAAACCTTTCAATGCATTGGGAATCGTGTTATGTGCAAGCTGTGGTTACGTACCTGTGGGTTGATTGACTCTGTGCTCGCTGTTGTCCTTCATAGGCACCGTCCGCTGGGACATTCGAGGAGATGGAGGAATCTTCCCGTGTACAGACCGCTGGTGGACCTGTTGACAATGGAGGAACAACATGTCATACTGACATAGAGGCTTGACCGAGCCACTATACAGGAACTGTGTGCCCAGCTGGAGCCAGACCTGATGTCACCCATCCGCCAACCCACAGGGATCCCCCCTCTAGTGCAGGTGCTGTCAGTACTCCATTTCTTAGCAAGTGGGTCATTTCAAACAACAGTGGCCATATCATCAGGGATGTCCCAGCCCATGTTTTCCAAGGTGTTGTCAAGAGTGTTGTCTACCCTGCTCAAACACATGCAGAGCTACATCATTTTCCCTGAGGTGGGGGATTTGGTTACAGTGAAAGGAGACTTCTATGCCCTTGGACATATTCCCAACATCATTGGTGCCATTGATGGGACACATGTTGCTTTGATCCCCCCCAGCAGGAGTGAACAGGTGTACAGGAACCGGAAGAGTTATCATTCCATGAATGTACAGATGGTGTGTTTGGCTGACCAGTACATCTCCCATGTTAATGCCAAGTTCCCTGGCTCAGTGCATGACGCGTACATCCTGCGGAACAGCAGCATCCCGTATGTGATGGGGCAACTCCAGAGGCACCGGGTGTGGCTATTAGGGGACTCTGGTTACCCCAACCTGTCATGGCTACTGACCCCAGTGAGGAATCCCAAGACAAGGGCAGAGGAACGGTACAATGAGGCCCATGGGCGGACTAGGAGCGTGATCGAGCGAACCTTTGGCCTCCTGAAGGCCAGGTTCAGGTGCCTCCATATGACAGGTGGATCCCTAATGTACTGACCAAAGAAGGTGTGCCAGATCATCGTGGCCTGCTGTATGCTTCACAACCTGGCTTTGCGCCGCCAGGTGCCTTTTCTGCAGGAGGATGGTCCAGATGGTGGTGTTGTAGCAGCTGTGGAGCCTGTGGAGAGTGAAGAGGATGAAGCCGAAGAGGACGACATAGAGAACAGGAACACAGTAATACAGCAGTATTTTCAATGACACACAGGTAAGAGTACACACCGGCATAATACATTTACTTAAAGACTCCTACCTCTCTACTGTCTGACTTTTTCCCCCAGTGTATGGTAACTGTGTTGTGACTTTCCCTTCCGTTTTCAGAGATGTGGGCCCCACTGCGTGGCATCTGCTTTGTTTCCCCATGGACTACAGCTGTGTGACAGCGGTTTGTTGGCATCTCAATGTGAATGAACATTTTGGCACGGTCATGTCTAATACATTTGTTCTAAATCACAGCCAGACTCTAGATTGTTTCGTGCAATAAGTGTTTTTATTCAAGTGCTCTAAATTGGATGGGTGGTTGCAAATCGGTGAGGGGTGATGGTGGAGGATTGTCCATGGCAGAGTCCAGACTATCAGTATCACAGGTGCATTGTCCAAATGCCTGTGGGAAGTGGAGCAGGGGCAGTTTAAGGTTGGACAGGGTGACAATGTGGGACAGTGGGATGACAATTAGGGCGGTATCCTTTGCTGGCGGGGGTCTTGACATCTTACTCTGTCTTCTTCCTGGATCTCAGGGCCCGCTTGCGGGGTGGTTCTCCTTCTGCAGGGGGTGGGGTTCTGGTGGCCTGTTGGTCTTGTGTCGGGGCCTCTTGTCCACTAGCGCAGGCGGAGGTGGTAGGCAGTTCTTGGTGCATGCTAGTGTCAGGGGCCCTTGGAGGTGCCACAGTGTGCCGCAATGTGGTGACTACCTCATTCAGGGCCACTACGATGGTACCCATGGCAGAACTTATGTTTCTTAGTTCCTCCCTGAACCCCATATACTGTTGCTCCTGCAGAAGCTGGATCTCCTGAAACCTGGCCAGGACCGTCGCCATCGTCTCCTGGGAGTGGTGGTATGCTCCCATGATGGAGGAGAGGGCCTCGTGGAGAGTGGGTTCCCTGGGCCTGTCCCCCCCCTGTCGCACAGCAGCCCTCCCAGTTCCCCTGTTTCCATGGGCCTCTGTCCCCTGGACCGTGTGCCCACTACCACTGCCCCCAGGTCCCTGTTGTTGTTGGGGTGTTGGGTTAGCCTGGGTTCCCTGTAGTGGTGGACACACCGCTGATTGACGTGTCCTGGGGACAGAGGTATGGGCCCGCTGGGTGGGTGCTGTGCTGGTGTTTCCAGAGGGGGGAAGGTCTGCTGTGGCCTGTGGCTGTGTGAGGGGAACCGACTGTCCCGAGGTCCCTGATGGACCGGGCTGGTCATCTAGATCCAGGGAGACAGAGCTGCTGTCCTCACTGTGGGCCTCTTCTGGGGGTGGAGTGGACATTTGTGGACCCTCCTGCGCGGTGACCTGGCGTTCGGGTCCTGCAGGGGTATAAAAGTATGGTTATTGCTTCTGTGTGTGCCATAGCGTGCAATGGGTGGGTGCCCGTGTATCCCTGTGCTGGCATTCCTTTGTGGGGGCTGTTGTGACGGTGGTTGGGGGGGGTGTATGTGTATGTGCAGTGGGAATGCTTAGGTGATGGGTGTCCATGCTTTGTGGACGCATGCAGGGCTAAGTGTTGCAGGGATGGGTGGGTTGTGATGGTGAGACATTTGCAAGGAGTAGGTGTGATGGGGGTGGGGGTGAGGGTGGGGGTATGAGTTGGCATGCAGGTGGGGTGGGGGGGAAGTAGTAGTGAAGATGAGACTTACCAGAGTCCATACCTCCAGCTACTCCAGCGAGGCCCTCAGGATGCAGGATGTTCAAGACCTGCTCCTCCCATGTTGTAAATTCTGGGGGAGGAGGTGGGGGTCCGCCGCCAGTCCGCTGCACCGCGATGTTGTGCCTGGATACCATGGAACGCACCTTCCCCCGTATGTCGTTCCACCTCTTCCTGATGTCGTCCCGATTTCTTGGGTGCTGTCCCACAGCGTTGACCCTGTCCACTATTCTGCTCCATAGCTCCATCTTCCTGGCAATGGTGGTGTGCTGCACCTGTGCCCCGAACAGCTGTGGCTCTACTCGTACAATTTCCTCCACCATGACCCTGAGTTCATCATCAGAGAACCTGGGGTGTCTTTGCGGTGCCATGGGGTGGTGTGGGTGATGTGTAGGGTGGATTGTGTGGTGCTAAGTGTGGTGATGTGTATTGTTGTGTTGTGTGAAGTGCGTGCAAATATTGCTGGGTGACAGTGAATTGGGCGTCTGGGTGCTCGGATGTCTTTTCTCGGTGCGTGTTCACGAATCTCTAGGAATGGAGGTTTGTGGATGATGTGGGTGTGTATTTTATATTGTAATGGGTGTGTGGGAGTGGTGTGTGTATGTGTATCAGGTGTGTGTTTTTTGAATTGTCCAATGTGGTTGTATTTTGTAAGTGTGTGTGTATTTTGAACGCGGCGGTGTGTACCACCAATGGAATACCACGGTTGAAAGACCGCCGCATGGATTCGTGTGTCGTGATAGTGTGGGCGTATTTCTGTTGGCGTGACGGTGGAGGGTTGGTCATCGCCAGTTTCTCGCTGCCCTTTGGTGTGGCGGACTTTTGTGGATGTCTGTATTTTGGCGGTTTGACTGTTGTGGGTCAGAATGACCGTGGCGGTTTACTGCGGCCGCGGTGGTGTTATGGCGGTCTTCTGAACGGCGGTAAGCGCCTTTTACCGCCAAGGTTGGAATGACCACCTATGTCTGTCTATAGGTGGGGGACACTAGAGAGACATTGGCTAGGCCTTTGTCTGACCCTTTGGTCAACTTCAGTTCTTAGTGTCTTAGTGAGTAAGTGCGATGTGAGCTTGTTTGTTTGAGAGTGGTGGGGGTATGCTTTCAGGTCCTATGTTTATTTTTAGTAATATTGTATATGATGATATAAAATATATTTTGTTTATTGATCAATTGAATAAATACAATTATGTTTATTGATGTTTCTGAATATATGATGTTTTTGCTTGACATTTATAAACTGGGTATGGGGATTCCAGTTTTGGAACCTAAGTAAGAGGTGGGTTTTCTCTTTTGTTCCCCTGCCAGTGCCACCATGGAGACGATACCAGAGACTGCCAGCCCTTCTCAGGATAAAGGCCCCAGTGAGGACACCACCCTTGGATGTCTGGACACTGACAATCTACCTGGCCCATCGGGGACACCTGGTCAGACTACGACTCCCTGCCTCACCCTGCCCACATCTATTCCCACCAACCCTGTAGCTACAACTTCACAGTCAACCATTTGTTCCCAAACCTCTGTCCCAAGGACTGTTCAAACTATTGTGTGCCCCACAGTACAGGGACCTGAATCGCTCTCTCACACAACAGACAATGAAGGTCCTTCTAACACTGGGAGTGGGCACACTGTGCAGGGGCACAGGTACCTGGGGCAGTAGGCATTGGGGAGAAGCTGTGGGCCAGAGGATGGGGCCCCCAAGGGACTCCCTTGACCAGACAACCATCTCCCAAGTCCTGGGAACATATCAACAATCCCAGGACAGGATGAGCCAGATTATCACCATGTTGGGGGGAAACCAAAGGCTGCAGAGAGAACACCACTAGGAGGTCATGCAGCAGTGGCAGGCACACAATGCCAACATGTCCTCCATTGCAGGGGTGCTGAGGGACATCAACACCACCCTACGTGCTTCCTCAATCTACCATCAGGCTCCTTCTCCTAGCAACCTAACATCTGACCCATCTACAAAAGCGGCTGCTAGTGGAATGGAGGCCCTGCCATGGGAACCAGAGGCCTCATACACCCCTTCCTCTGTGGCTAAAGAACTCCCTGCAAATGCAGACATTCACCCAGACATGAGGCTGGAGAAGATGCCAAGACCAAATCCACAGCCAGGTAGTGAAACACACCTGATTTGTCTCCCCTGTGAGCCACTAAGGCACCTTTTGACTGTTCAGAGACATTACTTCATTTTCCACTGGCACATTGACACTGGACCTGTGCATCCAAATGCTGTAGCAGCTATTCTGATGATTCCATCTACCATGACCTCAAGCATCACCTTTTGGACAATTTGAGCTCCTTAATTTTGCCGTTCACAACCACGATATGCACAATAAACACCATTGAACACAGCTACTGTATATGTCTTTAATAAAACATCAAAAAGTGTGATCCTTGTCAACTTTGGTCTGGTAATGCCTACATCAAACAGGCAGTGTAATGGACAGCAGAGGAAAGCACTCTCAGCAGGAGACACATTACAACAGATATCTCCCAGGGCAGATGTCAGAGTGGTTGAAATCCAGGACCACAGAAGAGTATAGTCAGTATTCCAACCCGCAAAAAGAGCATGACAGAGAGTACCATCAGGATGAAAGGCATGGTGCCACACAAAACACAAATGCAAGTCATAGATATCGTACCCACTGTAGTATAACTCCTAGGTGGGGGCCTATACATCACCAGTTACAGAAAATTCACACAAATCACTACTGGTCCAGCTGCCTCATCAGCTAGAAATGGTATCTGATGTCTCAGGGCTAGATTGGGGAGCATGCAGCAGGCAACGATGATTTGGTATACTTTTTGGGGCTAGTAGAGGAGTGCACCTCCAGATAGGTCCAGGAACCTGAATCGGGGCCTTCAGTAGGCCAAATGTTTGCTCGATTACACGCCTCGTCCTCCTGTGGGTCTCATTGAAAAGGAGTTCCCCTTCTGTGGCAGAGTACCTCATTGGTGTCAACAGCCAAGGAAGGTTAGGATAGCCAGAGTCACCTGTGTGCACAAATGTAGGACCAGTGAAATAACAGGTACATCAATTGTGCAGAAGGTGATGACAGGTGCCATAACAGCGAAACACATTAATATGCATACATACCAAGGAGCCAGGCACTCTCTCTGTGTAATCATGCCATCATGTGTGGGACATTGCCGTTCCTCAAAATGCAGGAGTCATGCACAGATCCATGAAACTTGGCAGTGACTTGTGAGATGTACTGGTCTGCCAGACACACCACCTGAATATGTATGGAGTGGTAGATCTTCCTGTTCCTATACACCTGTTCATTGGCACTGGGAGGGACCAGAGCTACATGGGTGCCATCAATGGCACCTACCACACGAGGAATGTGCCCCATTTCATAAAAGTCTACTTTCACATGGGCCAAGTCCGCATGTTGGGGGAACCTGATGTAGCTGTCCAGGTGCCTTAACAAAGCACACAGTACATTCTTCAACACCAGACTGAATATGGGTTGAGACATCCCTGCTGTTAAGGCCACTGCCTTCTGAAAGGAGCCTTTAGCAAGAAAGTGTAGCACTGACAAGACTTGTACTATGGGAGGGATGCAATAGGGATAGCGTATGGCTGGCAACAGTTCTGGCTTCAACTGCGTACATAGATCCATGGTGGTCTGACAATTCAGACGATATGCCCGGATTACACGCCTGTCCTCTATGGTTGCAAGGTCAACTAGTGGATGGTACACTGGTAGTTGTCTCAATCTCCTCATGGCAGGATATCTAGGTTGAGAGGAGAGGATGCGTTGCACAGATGACATATACAGTGACGACCATGCTTATGCGCATTGGTCACCGTCATTGCTGCAGATTGGCTGACATGTCGTATGGGGCATATGTCACATGTGTCATTGAACATGTGTGGCTGACTGAGCTGTCATGCACTGATCAAACAATATGTATTGGAATCTACCAATCTATAGCCGTCGCCTATGTGCTTCCAAGTATCTTAACATGGCTATCAATAATTATACAGCCACATCACGTCATTGTAAGAAGAATGTCACAGATTGAAGCACTACTATGATGGCACAACATAGGGTTACATTGCCATTTGGCCGAGCATGTGTATAGTGCACTTGTTTAGACACATCCATCGATTATATGTGAACAAAATGGCAAGCGCCTGTCCTGATGTAGTGGATAGTTGGAAGTGACCTAAGTCCTCCGGCGGAAGCCATCATAGCGGTAGGCGGTCGCAACCACTGTGCAACTTGTCATAGGTTAATATTGCTGCCTGTGACAGACAGGGGAAAAAGGCGCTGATCTCCGTAGTTGACGTCCTGCACATGGCAGCCATTACCACCATTTTTTGCATCCTTGCCCATTTGACCCCTGAAACTATTGCTAGCAAGACCTCCACAACGTGATCTGCTGTGTACCGCCTCTGGGAGCCATCATGTCATGTCCTGCAGGTGATAGGGCCCCTGCCTTCTTGCCGGAAGAGATGGAGAAGCTGGTGGAGGAGGTCCTACCCCTGTAGAGACAGCCACAAATGGCACCAGGGGAGCAGGCGAGTCCTATGCTATAGTCATGTGTGATAGGGGTTGCATGTGACGTAGATTTGGGCAAGTGTACTGGTGAGGAAGTATATGCATGCAGCGGGCAATAAGTGAAGGTGTGTGTGCAGAGAGGATGGGTATGTGTGGGCACTTGCTGTGGTAGATGTGTAGTGTCCACTCCTATTGGTATGGTGCATGTGTACATGACTTTCTCCTTTTGTCTGTGTCATCCATGCAGGTGAACGCCCATCAGAAGAAAGGGATCTGGCGTTTCCATGGCAAAGCAAGTGCAGACACTGCAGGAACACAGCTGGCGGAACACCCATTTTCACAAGCAGTGGGAGGACCTGAGACGCTAGGCCCGGAAGACCACAGAGGCCCAGTTGGGGATGTCCTCCCAATGAGAGAGGGGTGCCCATCAGACCCTGACCCCCATAATGGCCTGCGTTTTGGTGGTGGCCTACCCTGAGGTGGATGAGTGTTTGAGGGCAGCACAGCAGCCACAAGGGGGTGAGTAGTTACTGTATCCTGCTAATTGGCTCTGGCTGTATGGTGCTTGCTGCCTCACTGTAGCTTATTTGATACTGTAGTAAGTGCAAGATGTGTGTAGACTACTGGACATGTGTAGTTCTCACCTTGCCTGAGTATTAAACATAGATGTGGCTTTATGGGTTGCTATCAGTAGATATACATCTTCTGTATCATAACATTACCACATCTGCATGTGGAGATGGTCAAATGACTATGCCATATGTGTGACTACATCCTGCCTATTCTGTGGATGTGAACTTTTGTATCACCCTACCTATTGAGAATGACCTGGTCCATCCATCTGCATATGAGCATTAGTGACTCTAAGGTGTCTTTCTACTCTCATCTATAATGACCACCTGTATTTGTAACTGACTGGCTCTCATGTTTGGTACAGGAACTATACCCATCTAGTAGTGGTACATATAGACTCCATGTGATGCAGCAATTTAATTTACACCACATATATGGCCTGTGTAGGACTGTACTTATGGCTTAGGAGTTGTAGCTCCATTGTCTGTTCATATTCAATCAATGAGGCATGTGGAGGTAGCAACAGTAGGACAATAGGATTTGGGCGCCTCATTTAGTTAAACTAAACTCATCATGTATTTCCATGTGCTTGACTTGTGGGGATATTACCTTCAACCCAATGTGACTGTTCTAGAGTGGGTAAGTGCCTAGGCAGATCTTGCCTTTGACAATGTGCAATGTAAATGCCATGTGTGCCAATGCTCTACCAATTACAGCGCAAGTTATCTTAGTTGCTGCCTATATAATGTATCAATGGTTACTTGGGAGAACGTCTGATGAAGTGGGACAATGGCTGCTCCCCTTGGCCTAGGTGGTGTGTGTAATTTGGACAGGATAAGGTTTTGTATGACTTATGAGATGGTGATGTATACTTTTAGTTGTATCATCATTCCTTAAACAGACCTATGTAGTAGTGGGATATGTCATTAGTGCAATGGTAGTCGTGTAGGTCAATGTGTGCAGTGTGCACACATGTTATTTTCGTCTGACATGTGTGTTGTCAGGATTTAGTATAAGTTATCAAATGTCTGGAATGGTGTGAGAGATGGTGTTTTGATCATGTTGAGAAGTCGAACTACTGTAACTGCATGTCAGGTGGATTGGTATGTGGCTTCTGATGTAATATGTGGCTTCTGAAGTTCATTAGTTGTGACACTGCACTTAGTGATTGACTATGTATGTGTCATGTGTGCTATGTAGGCCTTTGTAGAAGCACTTAGGCGTATGAATAGTTGTGGTATATATGTCTTTGGTGATCTTCATCTGTGATAGGGTCAGACTAATCACATCGCTGTACACTAGACTTGTATTCTACACATCAGATGTCACCTGTGTTGGAGTCCAACTTGTAGTGGATACATAAGTTAAATTATCGATATTGCTATTTCTGTACCGAGTGTTAGGTCAGCCATATTATCTGACATGCAGGTGCTGTTTGGTCTGTGAGTGGAGTAATCTTCACTATCAATGGACAGTACAAATGGACATAGACTGATCAGGTGCAGTTACAGTACAGGCCTGATGTGTTTTGTTCAGTCACCTGCTCTTCCAATAGGTGATAGGAGTATGGAGAGGTATGAGCAGGATTCAGGTGGTCATTTGTACTTCAGCCAAGGCATGATGTGCATGCAGACATGGCTTTGCTGGTGATCATGTGGATTACTCCAGTTCTGCTAACTTACTTTGATTTTGAGGTGTGTGTGTGGGTTGGCATACAGGGGTGGCTAGTTATGACATGGTGTGACATGATGTAGGATATTGGTATTGCCACCAGAGATAGCCTCGCCAGGAGATGTTTACCTACAGATGAACATGTTTACATGTGTGTATGTGAAGAATATGTTACACCTCTCTCCCTCTCAATCCCTCTCTCTTCCTCCCTCTCTCTCTCTCTCTCTCTATTTGTGTGCATCAGCAGACAAAGGAGCCGGGGCACTGGTGAGTGGGGATGCTGCAGGTCACAGGACCTGGTGTGCTGCTACCAGTGACAGCGAGGGACCTCGTGGCAAGGATGGCAGAAGAATGCCACGGGGAGACTGGATCTTCAACATCATCTTTGGAATCCTCCTCCAGTGGACACTCCCTGGAGGGTGCGGACCCTTCTGGGACCACCCCACCGCCATCCAAGTCCACCACCCCCCTTATTACCACTACCCTCCCAGTAGCTCCTCACCCAGTTGCCCGTGCCCACTTACCCAAGAGGGTGGCTGTCGTCTTCACTGCAGGCACCTCTGCCCCTGCACCAGTCAGCCCTGCTGCCTTCAGTGAGGAGGCTATTGACCTCATGAGTTCTATCTCTGCGGGTCAGTCGACTATTGTGAATGCCATCCAGGGACTGTAAACTCAAGCCCAAAAGAGAAATGTGTTCCTGGAGGGAATTCACAGTGCACTGTCTGGCCTACAGAGATCCTTTCATGCTCTGGCCTCCACACTGATGGCAGACAGTCACCCTTTGTATTCTGTCACCCCTCCACCTACCTCTTGCTAATCCAAGACCCCTCTTCCCCGTCCCAGCCAAAGCACACAGACAAGCATGCACCCACGTCGACATCCAAGGCTACAGCTGACAGACACAAGCACCACAAGACCCTCCACTGGCATGCACACAAACAACACTCACCTGCAGACACACCAACATCCACTACCTGCAAAGACCCCCCCACAACCCCCACCTTCACAGACACCACACCAGACACACCTGTAGTCACCACACCACCATTCACCTACACAGCCACGCCACCACTTCAGTCCTACCCACTGTCAGCACAATAGCAGACCCACAGACATCCACCTCAGTCACCACATCCGCAGACACCACAACCACAGACACACCCAACAGACAGTCACCCATCCACCATGGCATCTCCCAGCACCTCCTCCTCCCAAGGAACATAAACACCCACATTCACCCACCCAACAGACAACCAGCACCCACAAGCATACCACGCACAAACATGCACCCAAGAAACCCACCATGAAACCGCCTACAACCACTCCCTCTACTTCCAATCCCTTTTGCCATGACCGTCCCCATTTGTCTAAAAAGGTGTTCCTCTTGGAGTTTTCCCTTTTCCCCACTCCTCTCACACCTGTGATACCCCCAAATGTTCTGTGTGTCCCTCCCCAAGTCCAGCCGATCCACTTTCAAGTCCTCCCCTTCCCCCTGCTAGTACCCATGCCCTTCCCCCTGCAAAGAAGTTGACCCCTGCCAAGAGTTCCCAGCCCTCCCCTAAACCTCACCCTAAGCCCACTCCCAAGCCCAAGCCCCAAGACCCCCCTCCCAAACTGAAGCCCAAACCCCCTCGAACTCCACCAATCTCTCAGGTGCCTGCTTGCCCCCTGGGATGCCCCTACCCTGTGGAGGTCATTTAGCAGTCAGGAGTCATATAGGGGCATACAGATGTGCCATATATGCAGTGTGCACACTGGTATTTGGACTGGCCTATGGCCTTTTATATTGTGCATAGTTATTTATTTATTTGCATATTTATTTGTGCAATATATCTGGACCAACCAGTTGTTGGATCCATGGTCACATATTTGTCCTGTCTTTCTTTCCACATGGCTGTTTTGGTCTTGCCTGCTCTGGTTTGTGTGTGTGTGTTGGTTGTGCTGGCAGTTGTGTCTGGGCAGTATGTGTGGCGCTAACATTTGTCACACTGTAATGGCTGTGTATTCTGTGTTGGACTTGTTTGTGTATGGTAAATGCATGTATATTGCTATTATGTGTATTGTTTGTGTTTACATCTGTAACTGGTAGTGTTATGTGCCCTTGTGTGGTTGTACTGTGTGCATGCATGTGTGTGGTGATTGGTATATCAGAATCGTTGTTCGTGTGTTTGCGTGGTATGGCGTATGCTTTGTTGTATGTCTGTGTGATTTTGTGCATTGGTTGTCAGGTGTTTTTATGTGTTGTATATATGTAGTGTCAAGTGGAGGTGTGTATTGTGGTTGCTTGCCGATGCATTTGAGATGTTGCGGTTATGATGTGATTATGTGAATTTGTGGTTTTGTGTATTGTTGTGTTTGACTGTGCTGTGCTGTGTGTCTGTGGGTTGGTGTATGTTTTGTAAGTATGTGGCCGTGGTGTGTGTAGTATGTGTGCATGTGTGTATGTGGCTGTGTGTGAATGTGTGTATCAGTGTGAGGTTGTGTGTGTGTGTGTTGCCCTCACCACCCATCCCGGATATGTATGCTGTGTGTGCATGGGTACTTTGCCTTTTACCTACAGTGTCAGGCAGGTGTGTGCACTCACAGTTGTTGTCATCGTTGCTGGTTCAGGAGTCGTTGGGTGAACAGGAGCAGTGGGCGGACGTACAGTTCAGGTTCCATGGCAGCTCCAGACAGGTATGTGTTCCAGAAGGTGGGTGTCTCCACTTATAGAGTTGGTTTTCTCTAGGGTTCCATGGTGGTGCTCCCACAACAGTAACCTACACAGGGTGCAGCCTAGTAATGTTTCCGACAGGAACATGGTGTCCGCCAGCCTGAAAGTGACCACTGCCGTCTGTGACGAGCTGACCACACTGGCGGTGCTGTCGGTTGTTTGGCTGTTTTCTGCAGTGAATAACCCATGGTCATAATTTGCGGTCTTCTCTGCCAGCCTATTGGCAGTATGACCGCCGCCACCAACATGGCGTCTCTAAGACAGCCAGACTCGTAATGACCCCCTTAATTTCCATGAAAATAGTTTACTTTTGCTGGATGATTTATATTACAAATACTTTAGTCATTAACATGCGTAATGAAGTATTTCAATCAATTGTATAAATATTTTTAGATATATTTTTACAAGTTTTGTGGCTATGCCTACAAAAAGTACAAAGTTATGAACCTTACAAATTTATATTTACACACAGTTATGAATGACAACTGCCTATTAATATCCATACACACAAATTAAGGAGCTTCAGATGGAATTTATTGAAAACTATGTCATGCTTATAATATAGATACATATTGTGCTAGAAGGGTAAATAGCATTGAAGTCACAGACCAAATTTAAGTACAATCAAGACATATATAGAAAAACACATACCAAGACCTATGTAATACAATATTGTGAGCCTCTAGTAACACACATGACCTGTGTTAGGCAGTATCAGATTCATTTAGTCAGTCAGTCAACAAGCTGTATTCAATCAATAGACCATCAAAGCAATACAATACAAAAATAAATAGCATCATAAATAAGATAATACAGTTCCATCCTAAACCAATATCTAACGATAAAAGCCCCAATTGCCCAATCTATAAATCCCGTTAAAAATCGTTGTTTATATAAAAATTACGTATGCGTCATGCTGCCACTAAAAACGTGCTTACACCATAGATTAAAACATTGGAGCTGTGGCTTTTTAAGAACTTTAAGGCTAAAAAACATTTCCCGACAAATTTTGAGGATCCTCTTAGACCTGGAGGATGAGTACGCGGGACAGAAAAACATAAAGGCGGTCATTCTGACCCTGGCGGTAAAAACCGCCAGGGCCGTGGTCCGCGGGAGCACCGCCAACAGGCTGGCGGTGCTCCTTTGGGCATTCTGACCGCGGCGGTACAGCCGCGGCCAGAAACGGAAAGTCGACGGTCTCCAGCCGGCTTTCCGCTGCCCAGGGGAATCCTCCATGGCGGCGCAGCTTGCTGCGCCGCCATGGAGATTCCGACCCCCATACCGCCATCCTGTTCCTGGCGGTTTCGGCCGCCAGGAACAGGATGGCGGTATGGGGTGTTGTGGGGCCCCTGGGGGCCCCTGCAGGGCCTATGCCAATGGCATGGGCACTGCAGGGGCCCCCGTAAGAGGGCCCCACTTAGAATTTCAGTGTCTGCTTAGCAGACACTGAAATTCGCGACGGGTGCTACTGCACCCGTCGCACCCCTTCCACTCCGCCGGCTCCATTCAGAGCCGGCTTCCTCGTGGAAGGGTGTTTCCCGCTGGGCTGGTGGGCGGCCTTTTGGCGGTCACCCGCCAGCCCAGTGGGAAACCCAGAATGACTGCTGCGGTCTTTTGACCGCGGTACGGTCTTCTGGCGGTTCCCGCTTGGCGGACGGCTCCCGCCGCCCGCCAAGCTCAGAATCACCCCCAAAGTGTTCTACTGTTTCTGGAGTAATACCACACACGGGGCAAATTTCAGATGTGGCATTGGGTCCCCATCTCTCGTCAGGGTCTTCAGTGGTAATGTCCCAAAACGAAATTTGTCATATAGGGGGTGATTCTGATTCTGGCGGGCGGCGGAGGCCGCCCGCCAGAATTCCGCCCCCATTATACCGCTCCGCGGTCAGAAGACCGCGGAGGGTATTATGAGTTTTTCCCTGGGCTGGCGGGTGGTCTCCAAAAGACCGCCCGCCAGCCCAGGGAAAAACTCCCTTCCCACGAGGATGCCGGCTCGTAATCGAGCCGGCGGAGTGGGAAGGTGCGACGGGTGCAGTGGCACCCATCGCGTATTTCAGTGTCTGCAAGGCAGACACTGAAATACTTTGCGGGGCCCTCTTACGGGGGCCCCTGCCGTGCCCATGCCATTGGCATGGGCACGGCAGGGGCCCCCAGGGGCCCCGCGACCCCCCCTACCGCCATCCTGTTCATGGCGGCTTTCCCGCCATGAACAGGATGGCGGTAGGGGGGGTCAGAATCCTCATGGCTGCGGAGCGCGCTCCGCAGCCATGGAGGATTCAAACGAGCAGCGGAAAGTCAGCGGGAGACCGCTGACTTTCCGCTTCTGACCGCGGCTGAACCGCCGCGGTCAGAATGCTCGTTGGAGCACCGCCAGCCTGTTGGCGGTGCTCCCGTGGTCGGTGGCCCTGGCGGCCACCGGCCGCCAGGGTCAGAATGACCCCCATAGTCCTTTGCCTAGTAGGTCAGGTATTATATCTAAATATAGTTCAAAGTGTGGGTACCATTTGAAGTCAATAAAAAGATTAGTTAGACGGCCATAAGATTTATGGCTAATATAGTCGTTCCGTACATGGGACCAGTAGACACCCTTCAATACTTTTACATGGGATTTCTCAAGTTTGTGGGGATTCTCCCAAAAGTCTCCTAGTCCCAATGTACAGAACCAGCTAGATACGTGTTTAGCCCATGGATAGAAATAGAATTTGAACATTTTAACAGTTCTAGAAGTGAGATCTTATATACAAACAATTCCGGAACAGTCCATAGCCTTACCCAATATAACAGAGGTCGTAAAATAATTGAGTCGGCTATCTGTTTTAGTCCCAAGTCTAAAAACAATGGGATCAATGGGGTGCTGGGAGGGCACGCGCATAAAGCCCTCACAAAGCTGTTCTCACTGATGGTTATCCTGCTGCTGTCAGAAAACCCCCATATCTCCGCACCATAGACAGCAGCTCCCTGTGCCTTGGCCACATAAATCTTGATTGCTTGGGATACAGCTTTGGCCGTCATGCTCCTATAGAAGCGCAGTATAGATGCTGCATTATGTTGCAGGAGCCCAGCACTTTTGCTAACCTGTTCTTCCCAGTGTAGTATGTCTGTGAGCGTCACACTCAAATAATGAATGGAACTAACCTGGTCCAAAATATTACCATTTAAGCTTATAGTGCATTTCTTCCAGGAACCAGAGCGAAATACCATCAATTTTGTTTTCTTGAAATTCAGCTCCAAACCATAGTTCCGGCAAAATAGATTAAATCTATCCACAAGAATTTGTAGGCCTATAGGAGTCTTTGAGATGAGTAGTGAGTCATCTGCAAAAAGAAGAAAAGGGATTTTCTGGGCATCTAAAGTGGGAGCATCATTCTGGCATGCCATTAATACCTGCACCACCTCGTTAATAAAAAGGGAAAACAGAAGCGGTGCTAGCACACAACCCTGGTGGACGCCCCTGTTAATG
The DNA here is from genome assembly GCF_031143425.1 of Pleurodeles waltl. NCBI lineage: Eukaryota > Metazoa > Chordata > Amphibia > Caudata > Salamandridae > Pleurodeles > Pleurodeles waltl. The sequence continues at coordinate 1,223,320,086 of NC_090447.1, forward strand.
GGGAATTTATCGGTCAGCTCACCTTTGTTGCCCCATCTCACTTGCGCGTATGTATCTTCATGCATACGTTCCAATAAGTGAATTATGCGAACTGGAGTCCCTATTCTGTATAGCACTTCCCTCAACTTCTCTCTTGGGACCAAATCGAAAGCGGATCGCAAATCAACAAAAACGACATAAAGGGGTTGTCTTGCCAGGACTACATATTTCCAGTAGAACACGGCCAACCTAAAAGCCTGGTCCACCGTATTTATTCTAGATCGGAACCCCGCCTGGAGAGGAGAAAGAATCTGATGTTCTATGACCCAACTCGATAGTCTACCTAAAAGCTGTTCAGCAAAGATTTTTTGCAGATTATCAATGAGACTAAACAGTCTGTAGTTTATTGGGAGATTTACATTACCCTTTTTGTAGATGGGAATAATTTCGGCACCCTTCCACGTAGAGGGAATCTGTCCTCCTTCTGTAATTTTGTTTGAAAGTAGGTTGATATACCAGGTCCATATAGCTGGCTCTGATCCATAGAGATCGCCTGGAATTTTATCTGGTCCTGGGGCTTTGCCAGGTTTTAAGGAGTGAATTGCATCAGCAGTTTCTTTTAAGGAAAAACAAATGTGGTCCTCAGAGTCATATAGGCTCCCATCTAAGGGGGTGCTGGCAAGGTTTGCATCTGATAATGTGAGGGGATCTAGTCCCACATCGTTAATATCGGAGACCCCAAGAATAACGGTTTTATCGTAGAGGAGAGAGAAATGCTCCACCCAACATTCAGGTTCGATGTGGTTCCTTAAACTGATCCTGCCCCCTTTCTCACGTTTGGTCAACAGTTCCCAAAACAGTGTGTTATTATTGGATTTCGTGGCATCTAACAGCTCCTGCCAAATAGAATCTTCTCAGGATTTCTTTGATCGTAAGGTAGTCTTCTTATAAATACGTCTGGCTTGTTTGATTTCCCCAAGGTCCCGTTCATAATAGCTTTTTTAGCCCAGACTTCGCCCTGGAACATGAATCATCGAACCATCTGTTATTAGCCGAGACCCCATATCGCAAACTTGCCCCAGTCTTTTTATAAAAAATACTTTGCAATTTCACAGTCATGGTTTCATGTATGCAAAGAATTAGAATAGCCGTGGGATCATGATCTTCATAAACTATCAAATTATCTATGAACGTTTGATAGATCTCACGTAACAGATGGGGGTTCAACATCACTTTTGGCCACCCAACCTTTGTATATGCATTATTCAAGGTAGGAGAAGGGGCCATTGTAAGTTGTGTGTTCAAAGTTCTTCCACATATGTTTCCAGAGAGGGAGAGTAACAGGGGGTAATGATCACTCTCGCATCTAGAGTCCACCCTCATGTCTCTCAACAAGGTCCACAGTCGCACATCCACTATGAAATAATCAATAACGCTTGTCATTGAACCTCGTTTGAATGTAGGTGCAAGGTTTAGATCAGAGGGTGTACGACCGTTGCAGGCCCTAAGGCCGAACTTTAAGCATAGTGAGGCCAACTGGACAGCAACTCGAGAACATGGACAAGGGAGGTCGCCATTCAGTTGTGCAATCCCCCATAGTTCGTCCTCCTCCACAGCACAGTTAGGCCACTAAGCAGCACAGATGGTTCAAAGGTATAATTTACATTCCCAGCTACTATTAGATAAAATTTGGTTTGTATGGTATCTAGGAAATCAGAAAGCAAGGTTAAAGTCTGAGATTCAGATCCTCGGGAAACGGATCGTCAATAGACATTAATAAAAATTACATTAAAACTCTGTTGAAAGGAAATTTGCAAGCCCATTAAATCAGCACAATCAAATTTTAAAACCTTATAATCACATTGTAATTTTGAATTTAAAAGGATTAGAAGCCCCCCTTTTGCACGGCCTGTCGCTTTTTCTGATGGCTGGGCAGGAATATTAAAAGAAAGAAACCCATCTATGTTAGTTCTATCCTCAACCCAAGTTTCTTGAAAAAGACACACGTCTTGAGTCTTTATATATGTGCACCAGTCTATGTCATCCAATTTCCTAGCGAGGCCAGCTAGGTTCCAGGTCATTATAGATAGGCCAATAATGTCTAACTCAGTGCCATAAGATTTGGAACAAGCATCCTCAGGGATCAACTTGTTTGTAATGATCTCATCGGGTCTGTTCATTTGTGATTCCTCTAGTCTGTCCCTGGGAAGTGCTTTCTGGACTGAAGGCAGTCATACAAGTTGAATGCATGGATTCAACTGACTAAAAGGGAATCCCTCCTATTGGTGTGGGCCAACTGACCATGCGCAGGGACCTTCCTTGTATCATCTAATTCAGACACTAGAATAATACCTCCTCTTTTTTGCCCCCTATGCTGGCGCACGCGTGCATCAAAATCAATAAGTTGATCCACCAAGGTCTTGTTGAAGAACTCAATTGAGATTACGTCATAATTCGACCCAAAGGGGCTCCATCTTTTAGCTTTAGAGATGCCGAGCGTATAACTGAGAGATAATTCTGTCGGAAGCGTAACCAGTGAGTAACCTTGTAGATCCGAGACTCATGGTCCTCGACAGACCTTGGCGATAGCTTCGGAACATTGGTCAAAAAGAGGGTGTTGCCCCCGCGCTTGGAACCTAGGCTTTTTTCTGGCATGACTGGGGCACTATGGACACTATGGGAGGAGGTAGCACAAGTTGGATCACAGGTGGGAGGGTGTAAACAGCCTATTAACATTAGAGGAGGTACAATCCCTCTTGCCTATTGTGTTAGCAGTAATATTGTACCGCCTAGATGAGTGGCTACTCAAAGAGGCGGGAGGGCGACCAATGTTGTCAACACAGTTCACCGTAGAGGCCCCATCTATTGGGATGCCATTGGAACCCAACTGCTTATTTCTAAATTTAACTACATTGGGGGGTTTGATTGGCCTCTATGTCGCCCATATATGTCCCTTTACTTTGGGAGTGGTTGGCTGGTCCCCCGTGTATGATTGAGATGAATAGAATTGATTTAACCACCAAGGTTCCTCCTTTTCCAGCCACCTCTATCACTTCGCATTTGCATCTCAATGGATATACCGTTTTCCCCTGGAGGAATTTGGCTAGCTGCAATACCAGGTTCATAACTTCGTCAACTCTTTGCAGTATAAGGGGCAGGTTAACTTCACTGGTGGATGGCTCGGGAAGAGTAGTAGTAATAGGCGGGGAAGTAGAAACCTCAATATCCGGCTCGGCCATAAGATGTTCGTGGCCCCTAATCAAATCGCCCTCCTCGGCCAAAAGCTCAAATTCATTCCGACATGGTAGGTTAGGAACCAGCCTTATCTCTGGGCTCAGTGGAAGGGGTATGCTTTCTACTTCCTCTGCGTGGGATATCCCCTGGCTAAGTGAAAAGTTAGTGGCACCGCCCGTGGTTCCCTGTTGGGAGGGAAGAAAAGTATCATTGGTATTAGGCAGATTTCCTACTCCGTCAATCAGTTTAACGGAGTCAATGGTTTGGCCCTTCTTTTTCTTGTTGAAGAACTCTTGAATCCTTTTAGGTTGGGGCAAAGCCTTCTTTGGGGGCAGGGTTCCATTGATGACCATTTCACTGTTCAGGATGGCCTCCACCTCCTCAAATAGCAGGTCTATCTCATCAAGTGCTTTGAGGCCACATCCTATGGTCTTATTAGCTTGTTTTCTAGGACACTTTTTCTGTTTTTTTTATTACGTTCAATGGTGCCGGCAAATCGACAGCCTTCCTCTTCCGCATAGTTTCAATAGTGAAGAATGACAACCCAAAATAGATAAAGTGCTATTCCTACTTGTGGTTGTGTCTTCTGTAAAGAGACAAGGCACGGCCTCGATCGGGCGATGACGGGCGAAGACGGGCCCGTCTTGGCCTGATCTTCGCCCGGGCGCACGCCTGGGCGTGTCCCGCGCACGTCCCCCACGCGTCCCGTGGGGGCGCGTCTTTTTATGGCCGCTTGAAGAGTTCAATGCCGGAAGGGGAGATCCGTTCCCCCGGCAATGCTGGTAACATTTAGGCGGTCATTCCAACCTTGGCGGGCGGCGGTCGCCGCCCGCCTGGCGGGAACCGCCAGAAGACCGTACCGCGGTCAAAAGACCGCGGCGGTCATTCTGACTTTCCTGCTGGGCTGGCGGGCGACCGCCAAAAGGCCGCCCGCCCGCCCAGCGGGAAAGCACCAGCAACGAGGAAGCCGGCTCCGAATGGAGCCGGCGGAGTTGCTGGTGTGCGATGGGTGCAGTTGCACCGGTCGCGATTTTCAGTGTCTGCCAAGCAGACACTGAAAATCAATGTGGGGCCCTGTTAGGGGGCCCCTGCAGTGCCCATCCCAGGGGCCCCACGACACCCGTTCCCGCCAGCCAGGTTCTGGCGGTGAAAACCGCCAGAACCAGGCTGGCGGGAAGGGGGTCGGAATCCCCATGGCGGCGCTGCTTGCAGCGCCGCCGTGGAGGATTCACAGGGGCAGCGGGAAACCGCCGGCTTCCCTTTTCTGACCGCGGCTTTACCGCCGCGGTCAGAATAGCCCCAGAAGCACCGCCAGCCTGTTGGCGGTGCTTCCTCCGTCCCCTACCCTGGCGGTCTCAGACCGCCAGGGTAGGAATGACCCCCTTAGTGTCCTAGTTTTAGACACTGCTATTTAGATTGACAACACAACTGGGATTACAGTTCTCAAACTGAGGAACTATATGAAATATATAAAATATATAGATATGTATTCAATCAATATGTGCTCAATTTGCTTATACAAAGTGGCTATACATGTGTATAATTTAAAATAAATATATCTTTACATCCATTGAGAAGGTCATCACTAGCTCTGTTCAATGTGACCACAACTGGGAAGTAAGGGTGTCTCACTGTCATAGGCTGGTTGAGGAAGCACCATGCAGATTTATCATGAATATTTTGATTGTGCCTGGTGCTATACTTTATGGTGGATCCAATAAAAGGGGAGTGTTTGAGAAGATAGAAATAGGCTGGATGGAGAAAGGTGCAAGCTACATCATGACAACTGTAGCTGGATGAATTATGTTACATTAAGTTACAACATGAATAAAACAGAAAAATTGCTGTCTGCCCAAGAATGTGATTGAAAACATCCTTGACAGGTGTGTGCTATATTGCAGAGTGATATCTCTAAAAAAAGCAGCAATCACAATCAGTATTTCCCCAGCGTGGGAACCCTTTGAATTCTATTATGTGTCTGTGGATTAATGAAAGTGTTGCACACATGACAAAGCGCTGTAGGTTGTCCTGTGGAAAAAGGCAATTTATTTAAGGGTGTGAGAAGGTGGTTCTGACCATCTAATCGGCCCGGATTTATTTTGCTTTTTGATCACCTAGGCCCATATTTATAGGAAAATGATGGAGCGTGACGCTGCGCCAAAATTGGCAGCGCTGCACTCTGTCATTTTCACATAGCAGGGATTCTCTGTATTTAAGTGAATACTGTGCAGCCCTGTGTTGTCCCCTGCACTGGCACTTAATTTAGTTGCCAGTGCCAAAGCAGGCATTGTTACACCATCGTGCAAGGATGTCTGCGTTGAGGGGTGTGATTGTTTATGTACAGGAAGGTGTCCCTTTCTCCACACAAACAATCATTAATGGAGCTTTGGCACTTCTGTGTGTGCTGCATAATGCAGCACATACAGAAGTGCCAACGTGTCATTTTCAAATGATTGTTTATGTGCAGGAAGGGACACCTTCACGCACATAAACAATAATTTCTGGCATTTTGCTCTATCTATGCGTGCTAAAAGCAAAAAACGAGGAGTACTAAAAGTATCCTCCTTGTGGCACTATGTCAGGTTTACGAAATCTCGTAAATCTCAGGCAGCATCAAAATGCAAAAAGAGGTGCTACACCTCCTTATAAATGGAGAAAAGGTTAGCGCTACTGGAGTGTCACATAAAGTGACGCTCCAGTGGCCCTAGGGGCTCTTCAATATACCCCCTAGTTTTTTACCTTTTTCTGTGGGGGAGAGTCAAAATCAGTGACTCACCCACAGCAAACACATGGTAAAATGAACTGCACAAGTTTACTTTCAGTGCCCACCTTTTGAGACAAGGCCGCTGTGATGTAGCAAGGATAAGAGGCACATGGCTGGTTACACATATGAGGACTGCACACAGAAGACTCCTGACATGCACAATCCAGGAACTATGCATAGGTAACCTGGGCCAGAAAGGACTATGCAGTGTTGGGTGGGGACCTGGAATAGGCCTTATAAAGTGTGTGTACACACGTAGGGAAAGTCATTGTGCTTTACTGTCTTGAATGTAGTGACACTCCATTATACTCCTATGGGAAAGGCTGGCCCAGAGTGCAACTCCAGTTCCCTAGGCTCCATAGACTCCAGAGTCGCACCAATGTACACTGTAACCTGTGTGAAAAGAACACTGCTGTGAAGTCCAAATTATGGGTCATCCAGGAATGTCATATTTCTCTTACTCAGCTCAAGATCAAAGCCTAGGCCTTTGGTGACCCTGCTGGGCTGGGTTAATTACTTTTCTCTCCAGCTGCAGGAACAAAGGCCTCACCCATCAAAGGACACAATTAATAATGCCTTAGTCAGCTCTGAAGGAGGAAAGGATTGAGTGAATTGCTCTGCACCAATCAGCCAGCTGTAATCCGATGCCAGGAAGAGGGCCTGCCCCAGGCCACTCCACAAAGTAGGGAGTCCAGACCAAACCAGAGGAGGAGCTCCGTCGGAGATTTGCTGGGGGAAGTCCCTAGCAGTGATGTCAGTGAGGGGTGTAGCTGAGACCCTCAGAGCACATGTTGCAAGTGACTCCTGGGTGACCCTATCTTGAACTATCCCAGAAGACTGTGCAGGGAGGTTGGGACGGGGTGGAGAGGTGGTGTGGCATATCAGGATGGCATATCAGCATGGTCCAGAGGTGCAGCCCTGCTGTACACTACTGCCCCATTTAAAAGGTCCCACGCAGGGGAGAGAGCTTTCTTTTGATATGCTTTTCTGAGGAACACTGAGACTGGAGGCTACCGTCATGGACAATTGGAAGAAAGATCCCCCTGACTGTCCACTAGATCAAGGACTCTGCTTCTGATTGACTCCAAGACTAGTTGGGGGAAAGACTGGGCTCTGCACAAGGTGAAGAGGCCCAAAAGAGTCCAAGGTGAAAGGCTGGTGCAGGGAGCCAATGGAACCTGCTCCAAAGTGTGGTTTGGAGGCCAGAAGGCCTACAGAAGGTGCTACAGGGGGCTAGGGCTTGCCACAATGAGAAAAAGGAGCACAGGATCATCAAAATCAGCCCATGGGGGCCAAGATATTACTGGTTGAAGTTTTGTGACCTTTGACCTTTTCCGCCCAACAACCAAGTGCTTTGGGCTCCGCTGCCAGCTTTGAACTCACCTCTGGGAGGGCCAGGGCTCAGAAGCTGCTCCCGAAGCAGGAACAATGCGGTGAAGAAAATTCGTACTTTCCCCGGAAGGAGGAGGAATGCAGGAGAGTGTCGTCGCACTCCCCATGATATGAAGAAGGGCCCCAGGATCCCATCCCTGGACCCCGAGAAAAAGTGTCTGCCAAGAGTCAACAATGCACTCCCTCAGCCTAAGCAGCGAGGTGGCCCTGGACCCCATCATGGAGCCCCGTAAAGTGGCACAGTGTGGGAGCACCCTTGTGGTCCCCCACGATGGAGGGAAGGAACCCAGGAGCCCATCCCTGGGCCATGATGCTTCAAGAAGGATGAGGGGATTCCCGCTGTACTCACCCGCATGGCCCGCCTTCTCTGCTCCCACCGACAATGTCTGGTGGGAGCGGGAATGCCAGACTAGGAGTGCATATCTGCCTGCAGGAGCAAGCAGACCAGAGTACCGCTCAAGCAGGGACCCGAAGAGTGCAGCCTGGTTGCGGTCTGCTAGCTGCCCTCCACTGAATTAATTGGCATGCGGGGGTCCCAGGTGGGATTTTAACAGTGAAACACTGAAGCAGAATTCAGCACACATGGAAAGAGTAAGTAACAAGGAGAAAAAAAAGATTTCTCTTTGTCACACCTCTATTGGGTAGGGCCACCACTCTGGGACAAAGCCAGGTTTACAAATCTTTGAAAACCTGGGTGTACATCATACTTTATGTGTGGATGCAAGGGGGTGGCCATGTTCCACTCATGTTGTGCCTGTAGGACACATAGGCCCTCATTATAACCCTGGCGGTCGGTGGTAAAGCGGCGGTAACACCGCCTGTAGGAAAGTACCATCTTGCCTGGCATGTTACCCCCATTTTTCACTGTATATATGTTGTTTTAGTTGTATGTGTCACTGGGACCCTGGTAACCCAGGGCCCCAGTGCTCATAAGTGTGCCTGTATGTGTTACCTGTGTAGTGACTAACTGTCTCACTGAGGCTCTGCTAATCAGAACCTCAGTGGTTATGCTCTCTCATTTCTTTCCAAATTGTCACTGACAGGCTAGTGACCATTTTTACCAATTTACATTGGCTTACTGGAACACCCTTATAATCCCCTAGTATATGGTACTGAGGTACCCAGGGTATTGGGGTTCCAGGAGATCCCTATGGGCTGCAGCATTTCTTTTGCCACCCATAGGGAGCTCTGACAATTATTACACAGGCCTGCCACTGCAGCCTGAGTGAAATAACGTCCACGTTATTTCACAGCCATTTTACACTGCACTTAAGTAACTTATAAGTCACCTATATGTCTAACCTTTACCTGGTAAAGGTTAGGTGCAAAGTTACTTAGTGTGAGGGCACCCTGGCACTAGCCAAGGTGCCCCCACATTGTTCAGAGCCAATTCACTGAACTTTGTGAGTGCGGGGACACCATTACACGCGTGCACTACATATAGGTCACTACCTATATGTAGCTTCACCATGGTAACTCCGAATATGGCCATGTAACATGTCTATGATCATGGAATTGCCCCCTCTATGCCATCCTGGCATTGTTGGTACAATTCCATGATCCCAGTGGTCTGTAGCACAAACCCTGGTACTGCCAAACTGCCCTTCCTGGGGTTTCTCTGCAGCTGCTGCTGCTGCCAACCCCTCAGACAGGCATCTGCCCTCCTGGGGTCCAGCCAGGCCTGGCCCAGGATGGCAGAACAAAGAACTTCCTCTGAGAGAGGGTGTAACACCCTCTCCCTTTGGAAAATGGTGTGAAGGCAGGGGAGGAGTAGCCTCCCCCAGCCTCTGGAAATGCTTTGTTGGGCACAGAGGTGCCCAATTCTGCATAAGCCAGTCTACACCGGTTCAGGGACCCCTTAGCCCCTGCTCTGGCGCGAAACTGGACAAAGGAAAGGGGAGTGACCACTCCCCTGACCTGCACCTCCCCTGGGAGGTGTCCAGAGCTCCTCCAGTGTACTCCAGACCTCTGCCATCTTGGAAACAGAGGTGCTGCTGGCACACTGGACTGCTCTGAGTGGCCAGTGCCACCAGGTGACGTCAGAGACTCCTGCTGATAGGCTCCTTCAGGTGTTAGTAGCCTTCCCTCTCTCCTAGGTAGCCAAACCCTCTTTTCTGGCTATTTAGGGTCTCTGTCTCTGGGGAAACTTTAGATAACGAATGCATGAGCTCAGCCGAGTTCCTCTGCATCTCCCTCTTCACCTTCTGATAAGGAATCGACCGCTGACCGCGCTGGAAGCCTGCAAACCTGCAACATAGTAGCAAAGACGACTACTGCAACTCTGTAACGCTGATCCTGCCGCCTTCTCGACTGTTTTCCTGCTTGTGCATGCTGTGGGGGTAGTCTGCCTCCTCTCTGCACCAGAAGCTCCGAAGAAATCTCCCGTGGGTCGACGGAATCTTCCCCCTGCAACCGCAGGCACCAAAAAGCTGTATCTCCGGTCCCTTGGGTCTCCTCTCAGCACGACGAGCGAGGTCCCTCGAATCCAGCGACACCGTCCAAGTGACCCCCACAGTCCAGTGACTCTTCAGCCCAAGTTTGGTGGAGGTAAGTCCTTGCCTCACCTCGCTGGGCTGCATTGCTGGGAACCGCGACTTTGCAAGCTTCTCCGGCCCCTGTGCACTTCCGGCGGAAATCCTTTGTGCACAGCCAAGCCGGGGTCCACGGCACTCTAACCTGCATTGCACGACTTTCTAAGTTGGTCTCCGGCGACGTGGGACTCCTTTGTGCAACTTCGGCGAGCACCGTTTCACGCATCCTCGTAGTGCCTGTTTCTGGCACTTCTCCGGGTGCTACCTGCTTCAGTGAGGGCTCCTTGTCTTGCTCGACGTCCCCTCTCTCTGCAGGTCCAATTTGCGACCTCCTGGTCCCTCCTGGGCCCCAGCAGCGTCCAAAAACGCCAAACGCACGATTTGCGTGTAGCAAGGCTTGTTGGCGTCCATCCGGCGGGAAAACACTTCTGCACGACTCTCCAAGGCGTGGGGGATCCATCCTCCAAAGGGGAAGTCTCTAGCCCTTGTCGTTCCTGCAGTATTCACAGTTCTTCAGCCTAGTAAGAACTTCTTTGCACCAACCGCTGGCATTTCTTGGGCATCTGCCCATCTCCGAGCTGCTTGTGACTTTTGGACTTGGTCCCCTTGCTCCACAGGTACCTTCAGACAGGAATCCATCGTTGTTGCATTGCTGATTTGTGTTTTCCTTGCATTCTCCCTCTAACACGACTATTTTGTCCTTAGGGGAACTTTAGTGCACTTTGCACTCACTTTTCAGGGTCTTGGGGAGGGTTATTTTTCTAACTCTCACTATTTTCTAATAGTCCCAGCGACCCTCTACAAGGTCACATAGGTTTGGGGTCCATTCGTGATTCGCATTCCACTTCTGGAGTATATGGTTTGTGTTGCCCCTATCCCTATGTTTCCCCATTGCATCCTATTGTAACTATACATTGTTTGCACTGTTTTCTAAGACTATACTGCATATTTTTGCTATTGTGTATATATATCTTGTGTATATTTCCTATCCTCTCACTGAGGGTACACTCTAAGATACTTTGGCATATTGTCATAAAAATAAAGTACCTTTATTTTTAGTATAACTGTGTATTGTGTTTCCTTATGATATTGTGCATATGACACTAAGTGGTACTGTAGTAGCTTCACACGTCTCCTAGTTCAGCCCAAGCTGCTCTGCTAAGCTACCATTATCTATCAGCCTAAGCTGCTAGACACCCTATACACTAATAAGGGATAACTGGGCCTGGTGCAAGGTGCAAGTACCCCTTGGTACTCACTACAAGCCAGTCCAGCCTCCTACATTGGTTGTGCAGTGGTGGGATAAGTGCTTGAGACTACTTACCACTCTTGTCATTGTACTTTTCATAAGAGAAAAATATACAAAACAAGGTCAGTGTATATACACATAGCCAAAAAGTTTTTGCATTTCCTCTTTTCACTCTTTTCTAAGTGCTGAAAAGTACTTCTAAACTTTCAAAAAGTTCTTAAAAGTTTAAAAAGTTTTTTTCTGTCTTTCCAAAAAGTTCTGAAAACTTTTTTCTCTTTGTCTATCACTTTAACTCTCTCTAAAAAATGTCTGGCACAGGCCAAAAAGTTGAACTGTCCAAACTTGCATATGATCACCTTAGCTGGAAAGGAGCAAGGAGTCTCTGCATAGAGAGAGGTTTGAGTGTAGGGAAGAATCCTTCTTTAGAACTGTTAATTAATATGCTTAGAGTACAAGATAAGGCCATAAGTGCCCAATCTGTAGAAAAAGTAGCTAATGGTTCTCAATCTGATCCAGGGACTCCCCCAGGAAAAGGTTCAGGAAAGAAACTTCTCAGCCTGCCCATTACTAGACAGTCTAGCATAGTTGGTACAGAGGTTGAATCACATCATACTGATGATGTGCTCTCACATTATACTGGTAGCCAAGCTGTTAGGGTGCCCTCTGTAAGGGACAGGTCTCCTTCTGTTCATTCCCATCATACCTCTGTATCTAGAAATGTCCCTCCCACCCACCCTGATGACAGATTGTTAGAAAGGGAGCTCAATAGATTGAGAGTGGAGCAAACCAGACTGAAGCTCAAGAAGCAACAGCTGGATTTGGATAGACAGTCTTTAGAAATAGAGAGGGAAAGACAGAAGATGGGTTTAGATACCCATGGTGGCAGCAGCAGTATTCCCCATAGTCATCCTGCAAAAGAGCATGATTCCAGGAATCTGCATAAGATAGTTCCCCCTTACAAGGAGGGGGATGACATTAACAAGTGGTTTGCTGCACTTGAGAGGGCCTGTGCTGTACAGGATGTCCCTCAAAGGCAGTGGGCTGCTATCCTATGGCTATCATTTACAGGAAAAGGTAGGGATAGGCTCCTTACTGTAAAAGAAAATGATGCTAACAATTTCCAAGTTCTTAAGAATGCACTCCTGGATGGTTATGGCTTAACCACTGAACAGTACAGGATCAAGTTCAGAGATACCAAAAAGGAGTCTTCACAAGACTGGGTTGATTTCATTGACCAGGCAGTGAAGGCCTTGGAGGGGTGGTTACAGGGCAGTAAAGTTACTGATTATGACAGCCTGTATAACTTAATCCTGAGAGAGCATATTCTTAATAATTGTGTGTCTGATTTGTTGCACCAGTACTTGGTGGACTCTGATCTGACCTCTCCCCAAGAATTGGGAAAGAAGGCAGACAAATGGGTCAGAACAAGAGTGAACAGAAAAGTTCATACAGGGGGTGACAAAGATGGCAACAAAAAGAAGGATGGTAAGTCTTCTGACAAGGGTGGGGACAAATCTAAAAATGAGTCTTCATCAGGCCCACAAAAACACTCTGGTGGGGGTGGTGGGCCCAAACCTTCCTCTAATCAGAACAAGGAAAGGAAACCATGGTGCTATTTATGTAAGATAAAAGGCCATTGGACAACAGATCCCAGTTGTCCAAAGAAAGGCACCACAGCTCCTACCACTACAACCCCTACTGCTACACCTAGTGTCCCTACTAATAGCAGTGGTGGTGGGAGCAAACCTACTAATAGCCAATCCAAGGGAGTAGCTGGGCTCACTTTTGGTAATTTAGTTGGGGTTGGTCTGATTAGGGAGACCACAGAGGCTACTTTAGTCTCTGAAGGGGCTATTGACTTAGCCACTTTGGTTGCTTGCCCCCATAACTTGGAGAAGTACAAGCAACTAACCCTAATAAATGGTGTTGAGGTCCAGGCCTACAGGGACACAGGTGCCAGTGTCACAATGGTGATTGAGAAACTGGTGCACCCTGAACAACACATACTTGGACACCAGTACCAAGTAACCGATGCTCACAACATAACACAAAGCCACCCCATGGCTGTTGTAAATCTCAACTGGGGGGGGGTATCTGGTCCAAAGAAAGTTGTGGTAGCTTCAGATTTACCTGTAGACTGTCTATTAGGGAACGATTTGGAGACATCAGCTTGGTCAGATGTGGAGTTGGAGGCCCATGCAGCAATGCTGGGCATCCCAGGGCATATTTTTGCTTTGACAAGGGCTCAGGCCAAAAAGCAAAAAGGACAGGGAAGCTTGGATCCTGGAACAATGGACCAAGTGCTCCCTAAAGCTAGGGCTAGTAGAAGCAAACCACTTCCTACTATCCCTCCCTCTACAGTGGATTCTACTTCTGAGGAAGAAGAATTCCCTCCCTGTGCAGAACCTACACCAGAGGAGCTGGAAGCAGACACTGCTGAGCTTTTGGGTGAAGGGGGGCCTGCCAGAGAGGAGCTGAGTGTGGCACAGCAAACCTGTCCCACATTAGAGGGTCTCAGACAGCAAGCTGTCAAACAGGCTAATGGGGATGTCAGTGACTCACACAGAGTTTACTGGGAGGACAACCTCTTGTACACTGAGCAAAGGGATCCTAAACCTGGAGCTGCCAGGAGATTAGTGATTCCTCAGGAGTACAGAAAGTTCCTCCTAACACTGGCACATGACATTCCCTTAGCTGGGCACCTGGGTCAAATGAAAACTTGGGACAGATTGGTACCACTGTTTCATTGGCCTAGGATGTCTGAGGACACAAAAGAATTTTGTAAGTCCTGTGAAACCTGTCAAGCCAGTGGCAAGACAGGTGGCACTCCAAAGGCACCCCTTATCCCACTGCCTGTGGTTGGGGTTCCCTTTGAAAGGGTAGGGGTTGACATAGTTGGCCCCCTTGACCCTCCTACTGCTTCAGGCAATAGGTTTATCTTAGTGGTAGTGGACCATGCCACAAGGTATCCTGAAGCAATTCCTTTAAGGACCACTACAGCTCCTGCAGTGGCAAAGGCCCTCCTGGGAATATTTTCCAGGGTGGGCTTCCCAAAGGAAGTAGTATCAGACAGAGGAAGCAATTTCATGTCTGCATACTTAAAGGCCATGTGGAAGGAGTGTGGTGTAACTTACAAGTTCACAACACCCTATCATCCACAAACAAATGGACTGGTGGAGAGATTTAATAAAACTCTCAAAGGCATGATTATGGGACTCCCTGAAAAACTCCGCAGGAGATGGGATATCCTTCTACCATGCCTCCTTTTTGCCTACAGGGAGGTACCCCAGAAAGGAGTGGGCTTCAGCCCCTTTGAACTTCTTTTTGGACACCCTGTTAGGGGTCCACTCACACTTGTAAAGGAGGGTTGGGAACAACCTTTAAAAGCTCCTAAGCAGGATATTGTGGACTATGTACTTGGCCTCAGATCAAGGATGGCTGAGTACATGAAAAAGGCCAGTAAAAACCTTCAGGCCAGCCAAGAGCTCCAGAAGCAATGGCATGATCAGAAGGCTGTTTTGGTTCAGTACCAACCAGGGCAGAAAGTGTGGGTCTTGGAGCCTGTGGCCCCAAGAGCACTCCAAGATAAATGGAGTGGTCCACACACAATTGTTGAAAAGAAGGGTGAAGTCACCTACTTGGTTGACTTAGGCACTGCCAGGAGTCCCCTTAGGGTGCTCCATGTCAACCGCCTGAAACCCTACTATGACAGGGCTGATCTCACCCTGCTCATGGCAACAGATGAGGGACAGGAAGAAGACAGTGATCCTCTACCTGATCTCTTCTCTTCCACAGAACAAGATGCTCTTGTGGAAGGGGTAGTTTTGGCTGATTGTCTTACTGCTGAGCAGAAAGATAATTGCATAAATCTCCTAGGACAATTTTCAGAACTCTTCTCCATTGTGCCAGGCACCACTTC
The DNA here is from genome assembly GCF_031143425.1 of Pleurodeles waltl. Lineage (NCBI taxonomy): Eukaryota > Metazoa > Chordata > Amphibia > Caudata > Salamandridae > Pleurodeles > Pleurodeles waltl. Next base: position 1,223,335,154 of record NC_090447.1, read on the forward strand.
TTGGTGTGAGCACACTATAGATACTGGAGACAGTTTACCTGTCAAAAGTAAGATCTATAGGCAGCCTGACCATGTCAGGGACTGCATAAAGCAAGAAGTTCAGAAGATGTTGGAACTAGGAGTGGTTGAGCACTCTGACAGTCCATGGGCTTCTCCTGTGGTACTGGTACCAAAACCAAATTCTAAAGATGGAAAGAAGGAAATGAGGTTTTGTGTAGACTATAGAGGTCTCAACTTGGTAACCAAAACAGATGCTCACCCTATACCCAGGGCAGATGAGCTAATAGATACACTGGCATCTGCCAAGTATCTAAGCACTTTTGATTTGACTGCAGGGTATTGGCAGATCAAAATGTCAGAAGATGCTAAACCTAAGACTGCATTTTCTACCATTGGAGGACATTACCAGTTTACTGTAATGCCTTTTGGTTTGAAAAATGCACCTGCCACTTTTCAGAGGTTGGTGAACACAGTCCTGCAAGGGCTGGAAGCTTTCAGTGCAGCATATTTGGATGATATAGCTGTCTTTAGCTCCAGCTGGGATGATCACCTGGTCCACCTTTGGAAAGTTTTGGAGGCCCTGCAAAAGGCAGGCCTCACTATCAAGGCTTCAAAGTGCCAGATAGGGCAGGGTAAGGTGGTTTATCTGGGACATCTTGTTGGTGGGGAACAGATTGCACCACTTCAGGGGAAAATCCAAACTATTATTGATTGGATTCCCCCTACCACTCAGACTCAGGTGAGAGCCTTCCTAGGCCTCACTGGGTATTACAGGAGGTTCATTAAGAACTATGGCTCCATTGCAGCCCCTCTTAATGACCTCACATCCAAGAAAATGCCTAAAAAGGTATTATGGACAGCAAACTGTCAGAAAGCTTTTGAGGAGCTGAAGCAGGCCATGTGCTCTGCACCTGTCCTGAAAAGCCCTTGTTACTCTAAAAAATTCTATGTCCAGACTGATGCATCTGAATTAGGAGTAGGGGCAGTCCTATCACAACTTAATTCTGAGGGCCAGGATCAACCTGTTGCTTTTATTAGTAGAAGGTTGACCCCTAGAGAAAAGCGTTGGTCTGCCATTGAGAGGGAGGCCTTTGCTGTGGTCTGGGCTCTGAAGAAGTTGAGGCCATACCTGTTTGGCACTCACTTCATTGTTCAGACAGACCACAAACCTCTACTTTGGCTAAAACAAATGAAAGGTGAAAATCCTAAATTGTTGAGGTGGTCCATATCCCTACAGGGAATGGACTATACAGTGGAACATAGACCTGGGAGTAGCCACTCCAATGCAGATGGACTCTCCAGATATTTCCACTTAGACAATGAAGACTCATCAGGTAATGGCTAGTCTTATTGTCCTTCGTTTGGGGGGGGGTTGTGTAGGAAAGTACCATCTTGCCTGGCATGTTACCCCCATTTTTCACTGTATATATGTTGTTTTAGTTGTATGTGTCACTGGGACCCTGGTAACCCAGGGCCCCAGTGCTCATAAGTGTGCCTGTATGTGTTACCTGTGTAGTGACTAACTGTCTCACTGAGGCTCTGCTAATCAGAACCTCAGTGGTTATGCTCTCTCATTTCTTTCCAAATTGTCACTGACAGGCTAGTGACCATTTTTACCAATTTACATTGGCTTACTGGAACACCCTTATAATCCCCTAGTATATGGTACTGAGGTACCCAGGGTATTGGGGTTCCAGGAGATCCCTATGGGCTGCAGCATTTCTTTTGCCACCCATAGGGAGCTCTGACAATTATTACACAGGCCTGCCACTGCAGCCTGAGTGAAATAACGTCCACGTTATTTCACAGCCATTTTACACTGCACTTAAGTAACTTATAAGTCACCTATATGTCTAACCTTTACCTGGTAAAGGTTAGGTGCAAAGTTACTTAGTGTGAGGGCACCCTGGCACTAGCCAAGGTGCCCCCACATTGTTCAGAGCCAATTCACTGAACTTTGTGAGTGCGGGGACACCATTACACGCGTGCACTACATATAGGTCACTACCTATATGTAGCTTCACCATGGTAACTCCGAATATGGCCATGTAACATGTCTATGATCATGGAATTGCCCCCTCTATGCCATCCTGGCATTGTTGGTACAATTCCATGATCCCAGTGGTCTGTAGCACAAACCCTGGTACTGCCAAACTGCCCTTCCTGGGGTTTCTCTGCAGCTGCTGCTGCTGCCAACCCCTCAGACAGGCATCTGCCCTCCTGGGGTCCAGCCAGGCCTGGCCCAGGATGGCAGAACAAAGAACTTCCTCTGAGAGAGGGTGTAACACCCTCTCCCTTTGGAAAATGGTGTGAAGGCAGGGGAGGAGTAGCCTCCCCCAGCCTCTGGAAATGCTTTGTTGGGCACAGAGGTGCCCAATTCTGCATAAGCCAGTCTACACCGGTTCAGGGACCCCTTAGCCCCTGCTCTGGCGCGAAACTGGACAAAGGAAAGGGGAGTGACCACTCCCCTGACCTGCACCTCCCCTGGGAGGTGTCCAGAGCTCCTCCAGTGTACTCCAGACCTCTGCCATCTTGGAAACAGAGGTGCTGCTGGCACACTGGACTGCTCTGAGTGGCCAGTGCCACCAGGTGACGTCAGAGACTCCTGCTGATAGGCTCCTTCAGGTGTTAGTAGCCTTCCCTCTCTCCTAGGTAGCCAAACCCTCTTTTCTGGCTATTTAGGGTCTCTGTCTCTGGGGAAACTTTAGATAACGAATGCATGAGCTCAGCCGAGTTCCTCTGCATCTCCCTCTTCACCTTCTGATAAGGAATCGACCGCTGACCGCGCTGGAAGCCTGCAAACCTGCAACATAGTAGCAAAGACGACTACTGCAACTCTGTAACGCTGATCCTGCCGCCTTCTCGACTGTTTTCCTGCTTGTGCATGCTGTGGGGGTAGTCTGCCTCCTCTCTGCACCAGAAGCTCCGAAGAAATCTCCCGTGGGTCGACGGAATCTTCCCCCTGCAACCGCAGGCACCAAAAAGCTGTATCTCCGGTCCCTTGGGTCTCCTCTCAGCACGACGAGCGAGGTCCCTCGAATCCAGCGACACCGTCCAAGTGACCCCCACAGTCCAGTGACTCTTCAGCCCAAGTTTGGTGGAGGTAAGTCCTTGCCTCACCTCGCTGGGCTGCATTGCTGGGAACCGCGACTTTGCAAGCTTCTCCGGCCCCTGTGCACTTCCGGCGGAAATCCTTTGTGCACAGCCAAGCCGGGGTCCACGGCACTCTAACCTGCATTGCACGACTTTCTAAGTTGGTCTCCGGCGACGTGGGACTCCTTTGTGCAACTTCGGCGAGCACCGTTTCACGCATCCTCGTAGTGCCTGTTTCTGGCACTTCTCCGGGTGCTACCTGCTTCAGTGAGGGCTCCTTGTCTTGCTCGACGTCCCCTCTCTCTGCAGGTCCAATTTGCGACCTCCTGGTCCCTCCTGGGCCCCAGCAGCGTCCAAAAACGCCAAACGCACGATTTGCGTGTAGCAAGGCTTGTTGGCGTCCATCCGGCGGGAAAACACTTCTGCACGACTCTCCAAGGCGTGGGGGATCCATCCTCCAAAGGGGAAGTCTCTAGCCCTTGTCGTTCCTGCAGTATTCACAGTTCTTCAGCCTAGTAAGAACTTCTTTGCACCAACCGCTGGCATTTCTTGGGCATCTGCCCATCTCCGAGCTGCTTGTGACTTTTGGACTTGGTCCCCTTGCTCCACAGGTACCTTCAGACAGGAATCCATCGTTGTTGCATTGCTGATTTGTGTTTTCCTTGCATTCTCCCTCTAACACGACTATTTTGTCCTTAGGGGAACTTTAGTGCACTTTGCACTCACTTTTCAGGGTCTTGGGGAGGGTTATTTTTCTAACTCTCACTATTTTCTAATAGTCCCAGCGACCCTCTACAAGGTCACATAGGTTTGGGGTCCATTCGTGATTCGCATTCCACTTCTGGAGTATATGGTTTGTGTTGCCCCTATCCCTATGTTTCCCCATTGCATCCTATTGTAACTATACATTGTTTGCACTGTTTTCTAAGACTATACTGCATATTTTTGCTATTGTGTATATATATCTTGTGTATATTTCCTATCCTCTCACTGAGGGTACACTCTAAGATACTTTGGCATATTGTCATAAAAATAAAGTACCTTTATTTTTAGTATAACTGTGTATTGTGTTTCCTTATGATATTGTGCATATGACACTAAGTGGTACTGTAGTAGCTTCACACGTCTCCTAGTTCAGCCCAAGCTGCTCTGCTAAGCTACCATTATCTATCAGCCTAAGCTGCTAGACACCCTATACACTAATAAGGGATAACTGGGCCTGGTGCAAGGTGCAAGTACCCCTTGGTACTCACTACAAGCCAGTCCAGCCTCCTACACCGCCAACAAGCCGGTTGTAAAAAATATGGAATCATGACCACGGCGGAAGCCGCCAACACATACGGCCACTTTAACACTCCGACCTACACAGCGGTAGCAACAAACACTGCAGCAGTAACCGCCAACAGTCAGGCGGAAGAAAAGGTTCCATCCACTATATTACAAGAGGCCTATCCGCCACCTTTTCCAGGGCAGTACCAATGCCATCAAAAGCACGGCGGAAACAGTGTTCTGAAAGGAAACGACTCACCTCTCGACACTCAAGGAAGAACCAGGATGCCATGGAGCCCGAGCTGCACGTCTTTCCCATGCTGGTGTGTCTGCTCATATACCAGGAGTACAAATGCCAGCGACGACAACTACAGTGAGTACTGCACCTAGCACACAAGGGAGGGGGGAGGAAAAATAGAGTGACACACACACGCAACACGCAACACCCCCACCCCCACCCCCACCCCCAACACCATTCACACAAACACATGCAACGACATTACATATACACCCCGTAACCCTCAGCAATAACGCAAGGACAAAAGGAATGGGATAAAAATTAGTGTTAGATTAGAAATAGTTATACATTTGTTTAGAATTCAAAAACAGTATTTACTAAATATACAATATTTACAAAAGGCGGGACAATGTCCACTCAAAATGTCTGTGGCCCACTGGGCCAAAACACATAGGCCAAGCCCACACTTGACTCCTGTCTCAATACGGAGAGCACACTGCAGGGGCATGAGGTAGAAACCACACAGGCACCTCGTGGGGGCGAGGAAGGGAGGTGCACCTCAGCTGGAAAATGGTACGACGTCACTGCTCCTAGAGGGGGCTCCATGCCCACTGCTTGGTCCTGGGGAGTACAAAGCCACAGTCTCTCAAGACTCTCAAGTGGGTGGTTTGCCCACTGCTTGATCCTGGGGAGTGCAAAGCCACAGTCTCTCAAGTCTCTCAAGGGGATGGTTTGCCCACTGCTTGGTCCTGGGGAGTGCAAAGCCACAGTCTCTCAACTCTCTAGAGTGGGTGGTTTGTCCACTGCTTGGCCCTGGGGAGTGCAGTGCCACAGTCTCTCAAGTCTTTCAAGTGGTTGGTTTGCCCACTGCTTGGTCCTGGGGAGTGCAAAGCCACAGTCTCTCAAATGGATGGCCTCTCCACTGGTTCTGGAGGGGGCGTTGTGCACAGTGTGCTTCATCCTGCCAAGGATAGGGTGAGTGGATGACTTCTTCCGCTGGTTCTGGAGGGGGCTTTGTGCCCAGTGATGCAGCACATTGGGTGTCAGATCCACACGATTTTCTGTGGGCAGGAGACATGACACACCATGGATGCAGGACTACAGTCCATCTGCCAGTGGGGACGGCTGTACAGTGGTTGCAGTGCTGGTGCAGGTTTTGGTGCTGCCAGTGGAGGGGGGAGGCTCCAGCCCTTCCCCTTCAGCATCAGACTGCTGCCCACTAGGGCTACTGCTGCTGGTGGCAGTGCTGCTTGCGGTGGTGCTTGCGGCGCTGCTGGCCACGGTGCAGGTGGCGGTGCTGGCCGAGGTGCAGGTGGCGGTGCTGCCAGTGGAGGGGGGAGGCTCCAGCCCTTCCCCTGCAGCCTCAGACGGCTGCCTACTGGGGCTGCTGCTGCTGGTGGCGGTGCTGCTTGTGCGGTGCTTGCGGCGGTGCCTGCAGTGGTGCTTGCGGCGCTGATGGCCGTGGTGCAGGTGGCGGTGCTGGCCACGGTGCAGGTGGTGGTGATGCCTGCGGTGCAGGTGGCAGGGCTGCCAGTGGAGGGGGAGGCTCCAGCCCTTTCCCTGCAGCCTCGGATGGTGGCAGTGCCCTGGCTGGTGTTCTGTGCCCCTTACTGCCCTTGGCAGATGGTGGTGCCTCCTTGCTTCTGCCAGCTGGAGTCTTGGCCTGGGCCTTGCTGGCTGGTTGTGCCTCCTTTTCCTTGCTGGATGCTCTCCCCTTTTTGCCCTTTCCTGGTGGTGGACCCTTCTTGGCCTTGGCAGGTGTTGGTGGCACACTGGCTGGGCTGACGGGTGCCTACTTAGAGCCTCTCGGAGCTGCAGAACCCACAGCAGACATGGACTTGGTGGCTGAGATGCTGGGCTGGGTTCTGACCACCCTAGTCCGAGGTGAAGGACGGGGAGGGGTAGGGAAAAGGTGAAGGGTGGCGAGGAAAAGCTTCTTAGGGACACTGGGGCGGGAAGAGGGAGAAGGTTTGGGAGTGGAGGAAGAGGGAGTGAATGTAGGAGGGTCAGTATGCTGTGTTTGGGTGCAGGTGCATGAGCTGGATGCTGTTGTGAGGTCGATGGCTGTTGGGTGGGTGTGTGCTTGCATTTGTGTACTATGGGAGGAGGGGTCACAGACACAGTGGGAGAGGACACAGGGGACGTGTGCATGGATGTGGGGGTGGTGACTGCCATTGAGGGGCGTGTAGTGATAGGCTTGATGGTGATGGAGGTAATGGATGAGGATGTAGCGCATGCAGGTGTGAGTGCAGATGCTACTGGGAGGGAGGTGGGCGAGGAGGAGGAGGGGGACACATTGGAGGCAGTGGAAGTTGGTGTGTCTGCTTTTGGATGGTGTTTGTGTGAGTGCCTGTGGGATGATGTGTGTCGCTTGTGTTTGCCTGAGCCACTTCTCTGTGTTGATTTGGATGAATGGTGGTCTGAAGGTGTGCTTGGGATAGGTTTGGGTTGAGGGGATTGGGACTGAGTAGAGGAAGTTGGAGGGCGGAGGCTGGAGACAGGGACAATGGCTGCCATCAGTGCGGAGGCCAGAGCCTGAAATGCCGCCACACCAGAGTGAATGCCCTCCAGGTATGCATTTGTTTGTTGCAAATGCCTCTCGACACCCTGGATGGCATTCAGTATGGTTGACTGCCCAACAGTGAGGGTTCTCAGAAGGTCAATAGCCTCCTCACAGAGGGCAGCAGGGCTGACTGGGGAAGGGTCTGAGGTGCCTGGGGAGAAGGAGATTTCCACCCTCCTGTGTGAGCGGGCACGGGAAACACACTGAGGGGCTACTGGGAGGGCTGTGATGGTAGGGGGGGGGCGGTGGCTGTACCTGTTGTTGGGGTGGGCACAGAGGTGTCCACCACCACCAGGGAGCTTCCATCGGAGGAGGAGTTGCTGTCTGTGGTGTCCCCTCCTGTCCCCATCGTGGTGCTCCCCTCTGTCCCACTGGTGCCCTTACCGTCGGTGGATTTGGTCTCCAGGCCCATGTGGGATCAGCTCCCTCCATCTCCGGTGCCTCTGCTCCTCCGCCAGATGATGCTAATGCACACAAGGACAGGGTGACAAAAGAAAAAGGGGGGAGAGACAGAGGATACACTTGGTCAATGCCATCAACACCACTACCGTTGGCGTATACAACACACAGGGAGCAGCCCTATGCACTAGGCCATGAACTACCAATTACAATGCTAGTCACCAGCCCATGTGGTACAATGCCTAACGCCATGAGCTGCACACCTGAAACCCACAGGATCCTGCCTAGTAGTAGATGCCCACTAACACTATTGGGGTGGACTGCTTCAGAGCCTGCCCAACATGGGACCTACCCTGCCATGTTTGACCTGGCCCAGGGGCACACACAGCCCACAGCCCCCACCCACCCCTGACATCAGGGGTGTCAGGGTACGACGGGCACCAGTTCCTCATTGGCAGGCCAGCCCCAGCTAGGCCTCCGCTGTCTTCCTTGCCCAGCAGCGCAGGTCCTCCCACCGTTGGCGGCAGTTGGTGCTCCACCTGTCAAAGACCCCCAGGGTCTGCACCTCCTTGGCGACGGCACGCCAAATACCCTTTTTCTGATGGGCGCTGACCTGCAGGAAAATATGCATAGAAAACAGGGATTAGTTATACTGTCTGGACTGTTCCACTCATGTCCCACAATATCCCTCCCATCCCCTTATGCACAGACATTGACCACCCGACATGCAGCACTCTGCCCAGGACCCCTCAGCCTCCCCACACGAGGCTTACACACACAGCAATCCCTGCATTCATGGCCCACACATCATGCTCACAGTGTACTCACCTGTATGTCTGAAGGACCACAGAGTAAAGTATACTCGGGTAGGACCCCATCCACCAGTCTCTCCAACTCTTCCGAAGTGAAGGCGGGGGCCCTTTCCCCAGACACTTGAGCTATTGTCACTTCCAGACACAGGTCACAGCAGCACTTGCAGAATAGGTCCTCTCCTGTCGAAGGTCAGGTAGCAAGTGATTAAACAGATAGAAAATGGCAGTCACGTCTGCGACGGTGCTTACCGTCACTGCCGGCGTACATCGCTATTGGCTCCTGGAACCCATATGACCCAATGATAACCAATGCGAAGTTGCGCAGAGGTCATCGACCGCCGACTGCAACGGCGCACAACGCCAGTAGAATTACCTAATTTCCACTTGTCTCTCCTCACTGGTCAGGCAGCCGCCATTTCAGAGGGGCACAGGGCATGGCACCTAACTGCGTCACAGCAGACATTGGCACATCAACTGACTTTCGACTTCACATACTTTTTCTGTAAAGGAAGAAAAGCATTTTTTTTGTCACATATGTGTGAATATGACACCTTAGTGTTCAACCGCTGAGGATGAATAGGAGATGGAGATATCCCCCTGGGTACAGACCCCTGAGAGACCTGGCAACTATGGAGGGCAGGCACATTATGCTTACCTACAGACTTGATCGGGCCACAATCCAAGAACTGTGCGCTCAATTGGAGCAAGACCTGATTTCAGCTATCCGCCAGCCCACAGGTATCCCCCCTCTAGTGCAGGTCCTGTCAGTGCTCCATTTCCTGGCAAGTGGTTCCTTCCAAACATACAGTGGCCATGGCATCAGGGATGCCTCAGCCAATGTTCTCCAACGTGTTGACCATAGTGTTGTCTGCCCTTCTGAAACACATGTGCAGCTACATCCTGTTCCCCCAGGTGGAGGATTTGGCCACAGTGAAGGCTGACTTTTATGCCCTGGGCCATATCCCCAACATCATTTGTGCCATTGATGGTACACATGTAGCATTTGTCCCACCTCGGAGAAATGAACAAGTGTTCAGGAATAGAAAAAGCTTTCACTCCTTGAATTTGCAGATGGTGTGTTTGGTGGACCAGTACATCTCTCATGTGAATGCCAAGAATCCTGGCTCTGTGCATGATGCCTTTATCTTGAGGAATAGCAGCATTCCATATGTGATGTCTCAACTCCAGAGGCTCCGGGTGTGGCTAATAGGTGAGCCCATGGTCCCCACCCAGTATATGTTGGTGTCTGGATATGGGGTTGTCCCTAAGGGTGAGTGTGTGGCTAACAGGTATTCCTCGATATTTGCAGGTGACTCTGGTTACCCCAACCTCTCAGGGCTACTGACCCCAGTGAGGAATGCCAAGACAAGGGCAGAGGAACGTTACAATGAGGCACATGGGCGAACAAGGAGGATAATTGAAAGAACCTTTGGCCTCCTGAAGGCCAGGTTCATGTGCCTTCATCTGACAGGTGGATCCCTGTACTACTCACCCAAGAAGGTCTCCTAGATCATCGTTGCATGTTGCATGTTGCACAACCTGTCCTTGAGACGCCAGGTGCCTTTTCTGCAGGAGGATGTGCCTGGAGATGGTCTTGTGGCAGCGGCAGCGGCAGATCCTGTGGACAGTGATAAAAAGGAGACAGAGGATGAAGATGTGGCAACAGATGTTCTCTCATTCAACAGTACTTCCAGTGACACACAGGTAAGACACTGTAACTTCACTTTACATTGCAGTTTTGTGTTAGACATTGGACATGGCAGCCTGATTTCCATAGGTCTATGGCCACTTACTGTACCCTTTGGCATCTCTATTTTCAGATCTTTGTGGCCTGGTGTGTTTACTGCTGCCCACTACAGGTCATATTAATGTATATATAACTGTACATATGGATTAAAATGTTTACAGCTTGTTAAGCTAATATATATTGCAATCAATTGACAGACTCCATACTTGTATTTGTTCAAAGGGTGTTTATTTAAGCGCTAAGAGGTGGACGGGGATGTGCAATGGGCTGGGGTGATGGTGAAGGAATGTCCAGATAGAGTGCAGTCTCTTTGTATCACAGGTGCATTGTCCAAGGGGGCATAGGAAGGGGAGCAATGGCAGTTGAAGGTGGACAGGGTGACATAGTGGGACACAAGGGTGACAGTCAGGAGAGTCATAGTTCCTGGTGGGGGTCTTGGCAATGTTCTCTGTCTTCTGCAGGGTTCGCAGGGACAGTTTGTGGGGTGGTTCTCCTTATGCAGGGGGTAGGGTGCTGGTGGCCTGTTGGTCCTGTGGCGGGCCTCCTATCCACTAGCGCCAGTGGAGGTGGAGGGCTGATCTTCGGTGTGGCTAGTGTCATAGGCCCGTTGGTGTGCCACTGCCTCCCTCATAGTGTTGGCCATGTCAGCCAGCACCCCTGCAATGGTGACCAGGATGGTGTGGATGTGTTTGAGGTCCTCCCTGATCCCCAGGTACTTTCCCTCCTGCAGCCACAGGGCCTCCTGCAAATTGGACAGTATCTGGCCCATGGTCTCCTGGGAATGGTGGTATGCTCCCAGGATCCCTGCAAGTGCCTCGTGGAGAGTGGGTTCCCTGTCAGCTTTGCCTTGTGTGGGTGGTGATTTTGTGGGCTAGGTGATTCTCTCTAATGTGCATGCTTTAGTGATGGGTGTCCATGTAGGTCTGTGATGGGTGTCCATGCATTGGTGTGGCATGCAGGGCTTGGTTTTGGGATGGGTGGGTTGTGATAGTGGGGTATTTGTGAGGTGGTGGAGTGATGGGGTGAGGGTAGGAGTAGGAGTTTGTGATGGCATGCAAGTAGGGTGGGGAATATAATAGTAAAGATTTGACTTACCAGAGTCCAATCCTCCTGCTTCTCCTGCGAGGCCCTCAGTATGCATTATTGCCAACACTTGCTCCTCCCATGTTGTTAGTTGTGGAGGAGGAGGTGGGGTCCACCGCCAGTCCTCTAAATGGCTACCTGGTGTCTTGCTACAACGGAACGCATCTTCCCCCGTAGGTAGTTCCACCTCTTCCTGATGTCATCCCTTGTTCTGGGGTGCTGTCCCACGGCGTTGACCACGACTCTCCACTATAGCTCCATCTTCCTAGTAATGGACGTCTGCTGCATCTGTGGTCCGAATAGCTGTGGCTCTACCCGGATGATTTCCTCCACCATGACCTTTAGCTCCTCCTCTGAAAACCTGGGGTGTCTTTAGGGTGCCATGGATGTGGTGTGAGTGGTATGTGTGAGGGTGTGTGGGGTGAAGTGTTGTGGTGTGTGCTGTGAGGTGCGTGGATCGTGTATGGGTGATGGTGTTCTGTGGCTCAGATTGAGTGGATGCTCTTGGCTTGTCTCTCTCTCAGTTAGCAATCTTTTTTTCATTGAAGGGGTTGTGGGTAATGTGGGTGTGTGTTTTATAATGGTCTGAGTGTGTGGGTGTGGTGTGTGTATGTGTGTGAGGTGTGTGTAGTTTGAATTGTCCAATGTGGTGTAGGTTTGTTAGCGTGTGTGTATTTTGAGGGCGGCGGTGTGTACCGCCAATGGTTTATCGCAGTTGAAAGACCGCTGCGGTGATTCGTGGGTACTGTGGGAGTATTTCTGTTGCCGTAACGGTGTGGGTTTTGGTACCGCCAGTTTATCACTGACCTTTGGTCTGGCGGACTTGTGTGAGTGTCTGTATAGTGGCGGATTTCTCTGTGTGGGTCATAATACCCGTAGCACTATACCTCTGTGGTCACAGTATGTTGGCGACCATCAGCACGGCGGTAGGCGGCATTTACCCTCAATGTTGTAATGAGGGCCATAGTGACACAAGGCATCACCATGCAGTGCGTGGAGTTAATTTGTATTTCTAAACCAATGCAATGCCACAGAAAGTTAGAAAACAGAAATAAAGATTTTGCATCATCACTGAGCCACAGAAGTGACTCAACCACGACAAAAAATCATAGCAAAACTTCCCCTACATTACAGAAATAGAAACAAAAAGCATTTCTGTTATTTTACAACGTATCATGTACCCTGAGCAGTTTGTAAAGCATCCAGCTTAGTGTTGCCTCTACCGTCGACTCCAGCATCCAACTTTGTGGAGATTAGGGATGCCATCTGCTCCTCCAGTGGATTCAACAGCTCCAGGAAATCAACTACTACTCAAAGCAGCCTATATATTCTTTTGCTAGCTTTTTCTTTGACCTACATTTATGATCATGCCCCCTCTTGGTCACTGGCCTTCTGTTTGGTGCCACAGTATTTATTTTCTCAACCATTGCTTGCCATAAAGCATCCATTTTTGATAAGGGTAATTTGGAGGTCACCAATATCATTTTTTCCTGTTTGGTCGCCTCTGTAATCACAATCTGACTTTCCTCCTCTGCAAACTTTACTTTCTTTTTCCTTTTCAAGGCTGCATGTTGATTCCTGTTTGGACACTGCAGGCCGGTAGCTGTTTCCATATTTACAAAGTTAGAACGAAAGATAACATGAAGAGGAAAAAGTGTGGCTTTTTCGAAGGCGCACGACATAATGCTCTCCTGCGTGACGCAAAGCAGAGTTGTGTCATGTTAATATGACTTATGTCAGGCAGGTCGACTTTGGTTCACATAAGTAGGATTTGGTTTATGCCTCATTGTGCAACAAATACAAGTTTGCATTGCAGTGCGTCATAGGTGTGGTACACTTGCTTTGTGAATGTGCCATATAGTAAATACAGCACACCCATGAGGCAAGGAAGCAATGCAATGAAGAGCAACATTTTATTCAATTCTGTGCAAGCCAGCACTGCATGAAAAATAATACATCTAGGTCATAATCTATTGCTGATCTGATCCCATGACCCACATACATGGGGATTCCAGATGTGGTTATTAAAAACACGTTACTTAGGTCAAGCTGCGATAGCTAATTAGATAGCAATATTCGTCTGGGGTCCTTGGTGGAAGTACCAACCTTATCAAACAGACACACTAAAGGGTTGCCATAAAGGAACGGGGTCTCTTCCCAATTTGGCATTACAATCACCTCCCCACATAAAGAGTGTAGTCTTTTCTTAAATTTCCCCTTAATTTGGTAAATCCTAAAATAAAGAACGAAACTACATAAGGCTGTATTGTCAAAACCAGTGAAATCATCATTGTAAAAATTAGTTAACTTCACATTATGGAGCATATGTATAATGCCCTAGCATCACTGTGCGCCACATTAACACCATTATTTTTGACGTTAATGTGGCCCAACGAGGCCGAAATCCCCTTGCCGTATTTGTAGGGTGGCGCAATGCATGCATTGCCCCACTCTGTAACCCTTTGCCCTACATTATGCCTGTGCCAGGCATAATGTATGCAAAGGGGGTGCTCCCCCGTTAGGGGAGCTGGAAAAATGGTGTAAGGAAAGCTATGAGATTTCCTTGCACCATTTTTTACGGCACTTTTAACGCCTGTTCAAGAGCAGTCGTTAAAAGGGGGCTGCCATTCTTTCGAATGGGACCCTATGTACTCTGCAGAAGTAGCGCCAATATTATGGCACTACACCTGCAGAGTACCTCAGTAGCATCATAAGAAATGACGCTATTGCCCCCTACCCTGCGCCATGGTGCGCCGTATTTTAAATACGGTACACACATGGTGGAGGTAGGGGGGCATTAAGGGGGCAAGGAAAGTGGTGCTGCACTCGGTGCAGCGCCACTTTCCATAAATCTGCACCTAAATGCATTTGGCCATTTGAGCAAAAAAGCTTACATAAGCAAACAATTACCAACAATTCGGTTATCAAACACAGTAAAGTGGTTCTAACCCAAGATGTCAGACACGTCTTTGCTCTGTTGTATTTGGAAGGTGTGACGGCCTTAGTAAAACACACATAAGCAACATAAACATCCTTATTTGCCTAAGGTTCCTGCATCAAATGGACATGAAATTCACTTATATACCATGATCAATTTTCATTGTTTATCTTTGAAGAAGCTCAGAGATATTCCAGATCACAATTTTAATACAAGAATTATGTCATTTCTTCCCTGTACCCATCATGAACATTATCTTTAATTGATGGTACAATAGAGCTCACTGGGGTATTTTCATATCATTCATTAACACACAAATTAGCTTACCAAAACCTGTTTGTAGTGGGTGGTTCAGCAATAATGGTGGAACGGGTGTTACTGGGCTCATAGACCTGCCAGACTTGGCTCAGATTCGAGTCCAACTGTCTACAAAAATACTTTAATCTGACGTGAGAGCAGCTTTCTGTCCTTCAAAATACCACTGGCCAAAAATGAATATCTTAAATTAACCACCACGTAATCCTCCTCACATGGTCTAGCTAACATACCTCTCCATGACATCCTACGCACAATCAAAATGTGGAGATAGATTGTTGATGCTAAACCTTATATTGTTGCTTTGCAGGTGCACTACCTTATTTTCAAGTAGTGCCATTGATTCCCCTTGGGTTAGTTTTAAATGGGGTTTGTTAGCCAAAACAGCCACTTAAGGGCAAGCAGCAGGTGGTAGACTTATATTAGTCTGAGGAGGGGAGATTTGTAATAATACCTTTCTTACCTGAGGTGGCCCGCAAGAATCCCCTAGTATCCTCTCTGCCTAAGGCCCACTAGAAATCGCAAAATGAACAGAATCCCTTCTAGAAGTATTTGCCATCTCTTTAGTTACTACCAACCCATTACCACATTCTACTGCTGGGGTCATAATAGTGGACAGAGTTCCATCAGTATTGAAATCAAGCCGGTTACTATATGTCCCGCCCTGCCATTTCTAAGATTGCAAATGTGCCCTCAACAGTCTACAGCCAAGAGTATAGCAAGCAAAAATTATATCTAGAATAGTTTCAAACTTCTGGCATAACAAATCAATCAATCTGTGCTGGTCCATTGAGAGCAGGCTATCTTTGGCTACTCTGCTATTGAGTCTTTCCAAAGAATCTTCCTTCTGAGACAGTTTTGTAAGTTTTGCAGTCCTCTCCATTCTCTGTGGAGCAGGTTCTGAAACCCTGGGAGATGTGCCGGATAGAATATCGGGATCATTAAAAAGTTCGGGGGCAGGACTAATGAGTGAAGTAGCAACATGGAGGTGAGCCTCATCTGTAGAGACTGGGCATATTATAGAACTGGATAAATCACTGGTGAAGGCTAGGCGCCTTTCTGACAGTTTTACCTCCTTCGAGATTACACCTCCATCTCTCCATCTCTGGTCGTATTTTTAGGCTTCTTAAAAGCAAGTTTCAGCGGCCTTATACCTATCTATTTTTCAAGTTAAAAAGAAGAAAATGGGGTGGCCTGCCCAGTTTTCTTCAGCCTCTGATGGGCGAGCAATGTTCTAAAATGCATGAATGTTTCACACATGCAGGTTTGGCCTGCCCCTCTTGGGATGCTGAATTCTAGGCAGGCACAGCAGTCTGAAGTCAGAGGTAGCCAAGCAGTGATACTGGAATGTTCTGAACAGTGGGGCTTGCAAATGCACTATGCAGTGCATGCAGGCTGTCCCACGCCCCTCCTGGGAGTGCTGACCTTTGGGCAAAGTAGTCCGATGGTTGAGGGAGCCTAGTGGCTGTCTTGAATGGTCTTGCACAGCAGGGCTTACAAATCTGATATGTAGTGACTGTAGGCTGCCAACTGCTTCTCCTGGGAGAGCTGAACTCTGGGCCAACTAGTCTAGTGGCTAAGGTAGCCCAGCTGCAGTCTTTGAATGTAGTCATTTATTGGACAGAAAG
This sequence comes from Pleurodeles waltl, assembly GCF_031143425.1. Taxonomy (NCBI): domain Eukaryota; kingdom Metazoa; phylum Chordata; class Amphibia; order Caudata; family Salamandridae; genus Pleurodeles; species Pleurodeles waltl. The sequence goes on from NC_090447.1 coordinate 1,223,351,239, forward strand.
GGAGATGTTCCTTGGCAATGAATATTTTAAATATGCTTCATCATGTCCCTATATTTAACTATGAATAAAAAAATTATTGAATTTTGAAGCTAGTACTAGAAAATAGTAAGCAACAGAGAGTCAGGTAGTCTAAACAAATGTGGAAATAGGAATCTGAATTTAGATTGGGGTATATCCCCTTGAGTATGTTTAATCGATTGAAATACATATTATGCCATAAATTACTAAAACAGTATTTACGCCCATATTTTAAAAATAGTTGATTTAATATCTACATTAATACCCTATTTCTAATTTATTTCATCGTCCTCCATAGGAATGGCTTTACATTTAACAGCTCCTGCTGTAGGACTAGAGCGGTCAGGAGAGCCTCACTTTTGTCATGAATGTAGAAAGTTGACACTCTAGGGCCTTAATTGATTTCAACAAAAAAGTGATAGACGGAACCGATGTTGGATTGCTTGTGTTCTGGGTCAGGAAGGACCTGCCCTGGCAGTTGGCCTAGACTCTAACTACTGGACCAGGGCCAAGGCGGATTTGTATATGGGTGGGTCCAAGCCTAAGTGGCAGAGTGTGTAAAATCACAAAGACCTATGATGCGGCCTAATTATTACCAGTGGCTGAGATTAATTCACGCCTCTCATCCAACACTTTTTTGCACAGTTCTGATTTAGTTCAATGCTGAATTCCAGTACCTGTGCGATCAAACATGTGTTGGGGTTGGAATTTCGAGGAGTGAGATAATTATCTCAGCTTCACTGTTTTCTCGTGACAGATTTTAGTAGGTAGATATCACTTGCCAAAAGTTATAGTAGAGTGAAGGGCCATAAAAGGATAAAACAGGAAGAGTTCAGTACGTTAAACTTCAGTTATGTCTTCTGTGCCTAATTTCTACGTTGAGAACGTGTAATAGGAGCTATTTACCACACTTGGAAAATACCTCACCCCTTGAGTATGAAATTTGTATTTTCAGAGTGTTCTAAATATGCACCTTATTAAGAACAACTCGCAATCAGGGTGTTGCTTCTAATTAGAAATAGTTGTTGAAGCTTCAGAAGAACACTAGCAAATCAACATAATCCTCATTCTTTGGGAAGTACATGTTTCACTCAGCAAGCTAGGTTGTTTTTCTCATTTCATGAGGAAGATATGTGTAAATTTAGAGAAACAGTGTCCTCATTTTACCTTCTGTCGTAGCTACCATAAGAAAATAATACCAGAACATTGTTTCCTCTCAAAGATAGTTCATCAAATTCTAGCGGAGGCTGAGCATTTTTCATTGGGTGAAATAACCTTAAAAGTGACTGTAATCCCCAAAGTTTATATGACACCGTCAACAAATGATTTATATTAATTCATGCTAAAATGTATTATCACGTATTTCGCTTTTAAAAAAAAAAGTTCACCGATGTGCTGCCATAATATAAACATTAATGATGTATTTGGAATAAATACATATATTCGAGTTTTTTTTATTACAAATGTGTTGACATTATAATCCTTTCAGTGCACACTCCCAAGTATATTGTTGGAAGCTAGTCTTTACATTGAACATAGCCAGAGAAAAATCGGGAGAATCAAACTCTTCTAATACTTACGGTATCACATATCACCCAATACCTTCTTAGACCCAAAAGTGTGCGTTCGTTAATTTTCTTCCTGCTGCAAAAACAATTTTCGGAGTCTGTTCAGCGTCTTCTCCAATAGAGATGGATCTTCTGTCGATTTTAAAAGCTTGAATAGCCACACGAAGGGCAAATACTCAGGGAAATATCATAGCATCAGCACTTTAAAGGAGAAAGACAACTCCCAAAGCGACAAACCTGTTTTGTCCTGTACTTGCCCAGAGCCAATAACTATAGAGGCAAACTAATGGTGAAGTCATTCCTAAAGGGCATAAGCTCCTGTTACATAGAGCTGAGGGTTGACATCTAGGGTACCACTAATGTACAGAAGAAAGTTAACTCCTTATGGATACTTAGGGCCTCATTTATGAGGCCCTTGCGCCACCAGAGCATGACATTTAGGGATGCTCCGGTGGCGCAATGCCTTGCACCATATTTACAAGGCGGCATTTAGCCACTTTTTGTGGCTTAATGCTACCTTGTAAATATGGCCCTTTTACCATGTGTGGCACATTCTGCTGCACACATAGAAAGAGCAAAATGCCATCAATGATTTTTTATGTGCAGGAAGGTGTCTCTTACTGCACACAAACAATCATTAAATAATTAAGATTTGCTACTCCTATGTGTGGTGCATTCTGCAGCATATACAGGAGTAACAAGTTGCCATTATTGATTGTTTATGTGCAGGAAGGGACACCTTACTGCACATAAACAATCATTCCCTGCAACGCAGGCACCCATGCACTATGATGCAAGGGTGCCTGCGTTGGTGCAAGGCAGCTAGTTTTAGTGCCAACGCTAGGGGAAACAGGGATGTGCTGTATTTTTGTAAATGTGGCACATTCCTTTGTTTCTGAATTGATGCAGCGTGGCACTGCCAATTTTGACACAACGCTTCGCCACTTTCTTGTAAATGAGGCCCTTAGTGCAATAACTGTTCAATCCTGTGGGGCTTACTCTGCATGAATGACTATTTGCATTTGCACCTTACATCATTAGCACATTGCTATAAAACGAAGGCCCAAATTTAAGAAAAGTGGTGCTGCATAATATGCAGGGCCTCATTTCTTGCACCCCGTAGTGGTCCCCTAAAGCCACCATGTGTGGACTGTATTAAACATACAGCACACAATGGCTCAGGTTTGGGACAATAGCATCATCATTTTTGATGCTATTGTAGTTCCTTGCCGGATTAGCACCAAACAAATTTGCACTAATCCTGCAAAGTACATGAGGGCCCATTAAGAATAATGGTGTGTCCCCTTCTAACGCCTGCTTTGTGCAGGAGTTAAAAATAGCCACTAAAAATGGTGCAGTGGAATTTCATAGATTGCACTGTGCCATTTTTGCAGTCCCCCTTGCATACTATATGCCTGGCACAGGCATAATGTGGCCCAAGTGTTTACAAAGTCACACAATGTATGCATTGCGCCACTTTCTAAATCTAGCACAGAGAATATGGCCTCCTTGAGCCACATTAGCGTCATAAAAAATGGTCTTCCTAAATCTGGGTCAAAATCTCTGGCCCTTTTTAATGTAATGAAGAAAGTATTTTATTCTGTTAAAATCTAACGACCTTGCGCTGACTGGTTGCAGGGCTATTACTGAGGGAAGCACAAATGTAAGGGCACTTTATCCGGGTCTCTCAAAGATGACCCTTCTGTGAAAGTGCTTTGCCTCGAGGTCCCTGAGTACCAACACAGGGGTACCTTTTGTGTGGCAGCCATTTGGGGACCTAACTCTCGAGGGTAGAGCCAACCCATTTGCACTTTATGATTATGGCCTCTTAAACTGCTCCTAAGTATTGAATGGCTTTGAATAAAGCAAACTTTCTACTACACTGTCATTGTAAAAACATAATGAGTGTCCTCTTTAGTATAATTTTAATGGTGGAAGATGCCTTTGCCTTTATCGGCTACACATTAAAACTTATGGAAAATTGCCCGAGGAACAAATTATGTACAAACTCTACATTTGCATTTTAAGATCACAGACTCAACAGCTTTCAATTATTCTTTTTTACATGCATCCAACGCACGAAAGGGTAGTATTCAGGTTTAGCCCATTGCATTTATCAAGTAAATGTGTGAAAAAATAGGCTTGTTATTAGGTCATTTACAATCATAGCTTCTAAATCTATCGAATTCAACGGATTACCCTTTTTATGTGATTTCAAGAGCAACTTGTGAATTTTATTGTAATTATTTTGCTTTAACCTGCACTATTTGTTAAGGCCTGTTGTGGCTGAAAACAATAAACATTTCATTTCATTTGATATACCATGGTCAATTATTGCATAGAGCTTCGAAAATGAGTACCTAATTTACTCCTTATGGGGTATTCTACATGCCTAAAAAAACAAAACCTTTCATTTATCAATATTTCATATTGAATCCAGGTTTTCAAATAAATACATTTTCACAAAATATAAATGTTGAAAATAATGCACTAAACTAAATTATCTGTAAAATGGCTATGTTTACAGCCAGCAAGCCCAAGGAATGCACATAACAAAATCAACATAAATACTGCATTTTGCTTCTGTCATAGGTAGCATACAACATTATCCTTCAGTGATTTATGCTCTGGAATAAAAATAACTGCATCTTTAGCCAGAACCACATAGTTGCAAATCCAATATTTTCCTATTTTAATGTGATTTGCAAGTGCCTGAAACTCCCTGATTTTATACAAACAACTGCGGCTGACTTTGGCATCCGCTGGAGCATGAACTTTAGAGAAAATTCTACACTAAAGTTGTTGCTCATTTTTGTTTACTAATTCCCTCTGTATCTACCACTATCAATTTAATCGCTTGTTTCGGTGGTGTTGTGGCTCCATACCCTAGAACTCAGAAATAATCATTCACAACAATTGCATGTTCATTAAATCAGCTTCTTACAAAGAGTCATTGCTCACTCTCCTTAGTATAGCAACTTTGAAAAAGTCATTATTTTCTTGGCTAGACTTCTTTGATTTCCATTATCCACTTCTATTCATCCTGATCTCGGACTTTTCTTCAATCCAATTTAAAAAAAAGATGCAACACATATTGTAAGTGGTACCTGAAACTGATGGTCTGGGAAGTTCGTTTTACCTCCAAGTATTGTGAAAATTCCACTTTTTGCCCAGTGCGAAGTTTGCAAAGTATTAGAGTTGAACTAGCCATAGAGTGATACTTTTGGATGAAAGAATGAATGATGCTAACTTGTATAGCACTCTGTACTCAAAATGAGTATACTGGCCCCTGTTACCTTTTGAAAAGCTGAATCTTTCCTCAGAAACTAATAAGGTCTGTTTGTGTCCTTAAATCAATTGAAAGTTAATTTCACACCTTGGGTAACAAAAACGACATTTGAGATGTTATCTATGATGTCATAAATTATATCAGAGTGTCATGAGTGATGTCATATGTGAGGCCATAAGCAGTGCATGGTGGGGAGCAAGTTATAGTTAGTGCTACTAAATACATCTGCTGAATTCCTGTTTGTTTTTTAGTTCAAAACATTAATGTTGTCACTGAGAAATTCGCCTAACTATAACATTACTTTAACTTCTGTTTTTTCAGTGCATTTCTACTTTCATATTTTCTTTGGAGTGTATGTATCATAGAATGACTGTATGAAGTATGTTGTGATTAGACATTATTTTAGTAAAATAATGTTTTTTGTTGTAACAAAACAGGATATGGTTGACAATTTGCAAAATCTTTGCAAAGTGTGTTTGAGTATTAAGCAGATAACTATTTAATAGAAATTGTTTATTTGTTCAGTTACTGTAACTCTGATATCAGGACATCTCACCAGCAATCTTTTTTTCAAGTGTCAGTACTCTCTCGAGAGGACCATGAGAAACATGTGGGAGACTCATGAGATCATAAAGTTCTAAATTGCATTATCATTTATTCTATATGATCCATTATAAGGTGTTCAGTTACTATTAAATGCTGGTCTATACCGGAGTAGTGAATAAAAGATGGTTGGATACTTAGTTATACTTTTTTTTAAGTGATTGCTCCCACAAGACACTTATGGGAGCCAGATACACAATGCGTTGACTCCAAGAGGGCTAAATATATTTTTTGGCTCGCACAACCCACTTGTAAGATTGTATATTTACAGTTAAAATGAATTACAATCTATTAGTGTAATTTTCAACAAAATAGAACATTAACCCCTTGGGTGCCCAGGACGTAACGGTTACGTCCTCAGCAGCACAGCTCGGGTGCCGAGGACGTAACTGTTACGTCCTGCACCCGGCCCTCGGGGGAAGCACTAGTGCTCCCCACGAGGGCCTCCCACCCCTCTCCCCTGGGCAGGGATACCCCTCCCAGTGGCATCTGATGACATCAGCGCGTGATCGCTTGCTGGCCTCATCAGAGGTCGCTCCCATCCTGCTGGAAGCTCAGCTTCCAGTGCGGTCAGAAGAGAAATGGGGGGGTGGCAGAAACCACTAGACACCAGGGATTTTTTGTGTGCTAATTTCACGCAAGCAGAGCGACCCCTTAGGCAAGGGTTGCTCCCCTAGGGGCAATTTTATTTTAGGCCATTTCTGCCCCCTTGGGGGCAGATTGTCCTATTTTAATTAGGCCGATCAGCCCCCAAGGGGGGCAGAAACCACTAGGCACCAGGGATTTTTATTTTTTTATTTTTTACAGATGGGGAGCGACCCACACATTTTTCCCACATATTTGTGATGGAACCTTCCGGAATCTGCAGGAATCCACAAAATTCCTACTACCCAGCATTGACGTATCTATACCGATAAAAATTCTGGCCCACTTGTCAGCCTAAAGAAGTTTTTTTTCCAAACTGCCCTTTTGGACCGCTTTGGTTCCCCCTCAATTTTTATATGTTTTTGGCTTTTCCCTGTCACAGGCACTTTGCCCACCTACAAAACTGAGGTATAATTTTTTTGGGAGACTTAGGGGAACATTGGGTGGTAGGAAATGTGTGCCAGTGCGGTGATCCCACACGGAAATGTGGAGAAAATGTGATTTTTTGCTACATTTGAGGTTTGCTGAGGATTCTGGGTAAGAAAACACTGGTAGATCCACGCAAGTCCCACCTCCCTGGACTCCCTCGGGTGTCTAGCTTTCATAAATGTCGGCGTTTGGTGGGTTTCCCTAGACGGCTGCTGAGCCTAGGACCAAACACGCAGTCACCCCCCCCCCCCAAAACAGGTAGTTTTGTATTTGATAAATTTGATGTGTCCACATGGTGTTTTGGGGCATTTCCTGTTGTGGGCAATAGGCCTACCCACACAAGTGAGGTACCATTTTTATCAGGAGACGCGGGGGAATGCTGGGTAGAAGGAAGTTTGTGGCCCCCCTCAGATTCCAGAATGTTGCTGCACCAAAATGTGAGGTCAAAGGGGGTCATTCTGAGTCTGGTGGGCGGCGGAGGCCGCCCGCCAGACTTCCCCCCTCCAAAATACCGCTCCGCGGTCGAAAGACCGCTGAGGGTATTTTGGCTTTTGCACTGGGCTGGCGGGCGACCGCCAAAAGGCCGCCCGCCAGCCCAGTGCAAAAACCCTTCCCACGAGGACGCCGGCTCAGAATTGAGCCGGCGGAGTGGGAAGGTGTGACGGGTGTAGTTGCACCCGTCTCCGAATTTCAGTGTCTGCAAAGCAGACACTGAAATTCTTTTTGGGGCCCTCTTACGGGGGCCCCTGCAGTGCCCATGCCATTGGCATGGGCACTGCAGGGGCCCCCATTGGCCCCGCGACACCCCATACCACCATCCTGTTCCTGGCGCCTGCGCCGCCATGGAGGATTCAATAGGGCAGCGGAAAACCGGCGGGAGACTGCCGGTTTTCCCTTTCTGACCGCGGCCATACCGCCACGGTCAGAATGTCCTGCGGGGCACCGCCAGCCTGTTGGCGGTGCTCCCACCGACCCTGGCCCCGGCGGTCCGTGACCGCCGGGGTCAGAATCACCCCCAAAGTGTTTTTATACCACATTTTGAGGTTTGCTAAGGATTCTGGGTAACAGAAACTGATGAGAGCGCCACAAGTTACCCCATCCTGGGTTCCCCTAGGTGTCTAGTTGTCAGAAATGTCCAGGTTTGCTAGGTTTTCCTAGATTCCAGATGAGCTAGAGGGCAAAATCCACAGCTAGGCACTAGTTTCCTTTTAGAAAATGTGACCATGTTGTGTTTTGGGGCATTGCCTGTCGCGGGCACTAGGCCTACCCACACAAGTGAGGTATCACTTTCATTGGGAAATTTAGGGTAATGCTGGGTGGAAGGAAGTTTGTGGCCCCCCTCAGATTCCTAAACTTTCTACACCGAAATTTGAGGAAAAAGTGTTTTTTTGCCAAATTTTGAGGTTTGCATAGGATTCTGGGTGACAGAACCTGATGAAAGCCCCACAAGTCAAACCATTCTGAATTTCTCTGGGCGTCTAGTTTAAAAATTTTTTATAGGTTTGCTAGGTTTCCCTTGGTGCCAGCTGAGCTAGAGGCCAAAATCCATAGCTAGGCAGTTTGCAAAAAAGCAGATCAGTTTTCTTCGGGGAAATATGATGTGTCCATGTTGTGTTTTGGGGCATTTCCTGTTGTGGGCACTAGGCCTACCCACACAAGTGAGGTACCATTTTTACTGAGAGACTTGGGGAAATGCTGGGTGGAAGGAAATGTGTGGCTCCTCTCAGATTCAAGAACTTTCTATCACCGAAATGTGAGGAAAAAGTGTTCTTTGCCAAATATTTAGGTTTGCAAAGGGTACTGGGCAACACAACCTGGTGAGAGCCCCACAAGTCACCCCATCATGGATTCCTCTAGGTGTCTAGTTTTTACAAAATGCACTGGTTTGGTAGGTTTTCCTAGGTGGCAGTTGAGCTAGAGGCCAAAATCCACAGCAAGGCACTTTCCAAAAAGCACATCAGATTTCAATGTAAAAATGTGATGTGTCCATGTTGCGTTTCCTGTCACTGGCATTAGGCCTACCCACACAAGTGAAATACCATTTTTATCAGGAGACTTGAGGAAACACAGAATAGACAACAAATGTTATTGCCCCTTGTCTTTCTCTGCAATATTTCCTTCCAAACGTAATACACTGTGTAAAAAAGACATCTATTTGGGAAATGCCCTTTAATTCACATGCTAGTATGGGGACCGTGGAATTCAGAGATGTACAAATAATCACTGCTTCACAACACCATATTGTGTGTCCATTTTGGAAATACAAAGGTACCTAGTTTTCACTCTTTATATTTCACCAAATGAATTGCTGTATACCCGGTATACATTGAAAACCCATCGCAAGGTACTGGTCCTTTATTGCCTCTGGGTACCCAGGTCTCTTGATGAACCTACAAGCCCTATATATCCCCACAACCAGTAGAGTTCAGCAGACGTAACAGAATATTACTTTGATAAAATCTGCCATAGCTGGAAAAAGTTCTAGACGAAAACGTGGACAGAAATGGTTCATTTTTTCACCTCAATTTCAATATTATTTTAATTTTAGCTGTTACTTTCTGTAGGAAAACCCTGAAGGATCTACACAAATGAGCCCTTGCTGAATTCATATATTTGTCTACTTTTCAGAAATGTTTAGCTGTCTGTTATCCAGCATTGGTTGCACACCCATTTCTGTCACTAACTAGAGGGAGGCTGAAAACACAAACCTTTTTAAAAATGTAGAATGTCCCAGTAAAATGGCAACATTATGTTGAAAAATGTGGTTTTCTGACTCAAGTCAGCCTGTTCCTGAAAGCTGGGAATATGGTGATTTTAGCACTGCAAACCCTTTGTTGATACCATTGTCAGGGAAAAAAACACAAGCTTTCTCCTCCAGCCCTTTTCCCATTTTTCTAAAACTACATTTTAGCTGTATTTTGGATAATTTCTTGGCTCCTCCAGGGGAACCCACAAACTCTGGGTTCCTCTAGAATCCTTAGGATGTCGGAAAAAAGGACGCAACTTTGGCATGGGTAGCTTATTTGGACAAAAGATTTTGAGGGCGTAAGTGCAAACTGCCCATGCCAGCCAAAAACAGCTTGGCACCTGAGGGGAAAAGGCATGGCAGCAAAGGGGTTATACATCTTGTTTAAGGTAGAAAAATTATTTCCGTATTGTTCTATAGAAGATATAAAGGAAGTATTTTTTGAGGACTCACGGGATGCCAATGACACACTCTTGAGAGGCCCAGGAGAGAAAGAACACTCCATGGAAAGATTCTGATCGGCTAATATGGATTTCTTTATTTAGATGAAGAAGATTCTATCCTTTTTGCTTCATTTCACTATTGGACTTTGGTGAGAGTACACATATTTGGCAGCTCTATTTTCCTGTTTGGCTTTGAACAGAAACTGAATCAGCTGACCTTCCTTTTTGAGGCCTTACAAGATGCCAATGAGACACTCTTGAGAGGCCCAGGAAAGACAGAACACTCTATGGAAGGGTTCAGATTGTCTAATATGGATTTATTTATTTAGATGAAGAAGATACCATCCTTTTTGCTTCATTTCACTATTGGACTTTGGTGAGAGTATAAATATTTGGCAGCTCTATTTTCCTGTTTGGCTTTGAACAGAAACTGAATCAGCTGACCAGCCAGGGGCTTCTGCACCAGCTCGGCCACCTTAGCCACCCAAGAAATCCTTGGTGAAGCAAGTTTTTTCAAGCGACGCCAGGTGCCAAGAAGGTATCAGTGATGTGAGTCACCTTTAAACTTTGCAACAAAGAGTTTAGATGGGGGAGCAAATATAAACCATATAGTATGATTACCACAGGGATGTGAAGACACCTGAGTTCTATGCATCCACAAAGGCTTGCACGGGCAGAGTTGGCTTGTGTAGAGAAGCTAGACAACTCTGTAGGGGCTTCAACATCAGTTGCTATAGGAGATACTGTACCTGTGCAGTACATAAGGACAATGATAATTAACATTAATGTTTTTGTGTCTATTGATATCTATATACATTTTTCTAAGTATTATTTCTTCCAGAACGTTTGTTGTGGAAATATAAGATAGGAATTTAAAAGTTCCCATGGTGATCTCTGCTATACAGTAAGAAAAGCATTATCACATTCTGTCCAGCCAGAAGATTTTTTAAGGTAGACTGTGTAGTGGCCAGGGCTGGTTGAGTGTCAATGATGAGAAACAATAGCCACAGAACAGTGTGTTTTCTTAGGAATTGACATCTGACCAGCTTTAAAGTTGGTGATATTGGTGTTGATTTTGTTACCATCAGCTCTGCATCTTTGTAGCATGAGAATGAAATATTTCCAACTATGTCTTACAATCAATGTAGTTTTGATGTGCAATCTGGACAGGAGGTGTTCTGAACAGCTTTCACAAATAGTTTTTCAAATGACACTGATGGTACTGCAAGGTACACAAGAGACTTTGATTGAATGTCTGTTCTGCTTGAATAGTGGCAATTTACACATGCATGGCTCCTTTAATTTATTTCGAATTCCCTCTCTTTCTAACACATTTAGCACTACCATAAAAAATGTCTGTGTATCTAGTTGCACATTCAAAATGAACCATGTTTCACCATTACAGTGCTCAACCATCTCACGCATAAAGGCAGTAGAATTACATGTGTTTTTCAATGTGTACTAAATTGAAAAAAGTTGTCAAAGCTTGACATAAAGGTTTCTCTTTATTTTGAACAATGTTTTCAACCACCAGCTGTAGGTAGAATAGAACATTAACTACTACTTTACAGTAATATGAAACTCCAGATGTATGAGACAGTAGAAAACCTATAACACAGATGACTTAATTCGTTTTCAGCTTTTTAAAAGTTTTTGTAGACTGTGTACTTCCTTTTGAAACTTTTGAAACATGTACAAATACAATCTCAGAACATTTTCACCTTCTGAAAGCTGGATGCTTGTCAACAATGGGATATGAGCACAGAGGAGGAGTATAAGTCCCTCACAATCAACTTTACTCTATCCCATATTATGAGTCAGAATTTACTCTGCTTGCATCAAAATCAAGAAGGTACAGCCCTGACAATGTCCTCATGCGTGCTAAAGAAACATAAGAAATTCCTTCTTTAAAATATTAGGGCCAGATGTACGTATGTTTTTAGTGGTCGCAATCAGAGATTCGGCTCATTTGCGAGAGCTAAAATGGCCTCTGCCAGGCACAAGCTCAATTTTGCGAGACGGTAACCTATTACCGATTCGCAAAATATGTTTTGTGCGTCAATTTTAGGAAGAGGTGTGCCAAGGGCGTCCCTTCCTAATAGTGAGTCACAGGGGGATTGTTTTGTGACAGGAATGCAGTCTCAAAATAATCACAGTTTACCTGCCTACGTCAAATGGGTGGCAAGCAAGTCGCAAACGGGAAGGGGTCTCCTTTGTAAATGATAGCAAAAATGCTTTTTGAGATGAGATCAGGCAGTGATCCCACAGACCACTGGCTACTTTTAAAAAATGAAACAGAAAAGTTTCATTTTTCCTTTTGAAATTTTTTAAATGCATCCCGTTTTCCTTTAGGAAAAACAGGCGGCATTTCTAACAAGCATTTGCAATGCAATGGGTCTCGCGTTTGCTCAAGTTAGAGCTATTGGCGTTGTAATTTCCTAACTGGACTTTTCTTGCCACATACATTGAAAATCAAAAGTAAAACAGTTGACATAAGTGAGCTGATTCAAAGCACTACGGCCACCATAAGCATGAGCGCGATGGAGACACACAAAGGGAAAAATGAAAAGAAAAACAGTTGACATAAGCGAGCTGATTCATAGCTCCTCAGCCGCCAGGAGTGTGAAGAAGACACACAAAAAGAAAAATAAGTTTGCTCGCAGTCAAACATATTGGCAGTTGTGCAATTATCCATGTCACAGGGTCGGTCCCCAAGGCGGTCACAAAACCGCCCAAAGGAGGGACAAAAGTGAAGCATTTACCAATTATAACAAAGGATTTTTGAAAGGCAAGCCCACGAACGAGTGAAAGTGATGGGCCTGAGAAGGGTGTGGTTAAAAGCCCACAGAGATACCAACACGTCGGAAAAGCAGCACTTGCGCGGTGCTATGGCCAACCTAAAAAGGCAGAAGAGCAGCTGGACAAATGGAGGGCCTTCCCATATCTTTGCAAACAAGTTGCAAGATGGGTGTTTTTAATTTTAAGTCTTCCTCTCCTGTGCTTACGCCTCATTTACTTGCAATATAAAAAAACAACTGCCACCACATCAATAATATAGCATCATGCAGAAAATGGGCACATACTTGTAGGAAAGTACCATCTTGCCTGGCATGTTACCCCCATATTTCACTGTATGTATGTTGTTTTAACCCTTGTGTCACTGGGATCCTGCCAGGCAGGACCCCAGTGCTCATAGTATGTGCCCTGTATGTGTTCCCTGTGTGGTGCTTAACTGTATCACTGAGGCTCGGCTAACCAGAACCTCAGTGTTTATGCTCTCTCTGCTTTCCAAATTTGTCACTGCAGGCTAGTGACTAAATTTACCAATTCTCATTGGCACACTGGTACACCCATATAATTCCCTTGCATATGGCACTTAGGTACCCAGGGTATTGGGGTTCCTGGAGATCCCTATGGGCTGCAGCATTTATTTTGCCACCCATAGGGAGCTCAGACAATTCTTACACAGGCCTGCCACGGCAGCCTGCGTGAAATAACATCCACGTTATTTCACAGCCATTTTCCACTGCACATAAGTAACTTATAAGTCACCTATATGTCTAACCTTCACCTGGTGAAGGTTGGGTGCCAAGTTACTTAGTGTGTGGGCATCCTGGCACTAGCCAAGGTGCCCCCACATCGTTCAGGGCAAACTCCCCAGACTTGGTGAGTGCGGGGACACCATTACATGCGTGCACTATACATAGGTCACTACCTATGTATAGCGTCACAATGGTAACTCCGAACATGGCCATGTAAAATGTCTAAGATCATGGAATTGTCACCCCAATACTATTCTGGTATTGGGGGGACAATTCCATGATCCCCCGGGTCTCTAGCACAGAACCCAGGTACTGCCAAACTGCCTTTCCGGGGTTTACACTGCAGCTGCTGCTGCTGCCAACATCTCAGACAGGTTTCTGCCCTCCTGGGGTCCAGGCAGCCCCGGCCCAGGAAGGCAGAACAAAGGATTTCCTCTGAGAGAGGGTGTTACACCCCTTCCCTTTGGAAATAGGTGTGAAGGGCTGGGGATGAGTAGCCTCACCAGCCTCTGGAAACGCTTTGATGGGCACAGATGGTGCCCATCTCTTTTTAAGCCAGTCTACATGAGTTCAGGGATCCCCCACCCCTGCTCTAGTGTGAAACTGGACAACGGAAAGGGGAGTGACCACTCCCCTGACCAGTACCTCCCAGGGGAGGTGCCCAGAGCTCCTCCAGTGTGTCCCAGACCTCTGTCATCTTGGAAACAGAGGTGTTGGGGGCACACTGGACTGGTCTGAGTGGCCAGTGCCAGCAGGTGACATCAGAGACCCCCTCTGATAGGCTCTTACCTTTCTTGGTAGCCAAACCTCCTTTTCTGGCTATTTAGGGTCTCTGCTTTGGGGAATTCTTCAGATGACGAATGCAAGAGCTCACCAGAGTTCCTCTGCATCTCCCTCTTCGACTTCTACCAAGGATCGACCGCTGACTGCCTCTGGGCGCCTGCAAAACCACAACAAAGTAGCAAGACGACTACCAGCAACATTATAGCGCCTCATCCTGCCGGCTTTCTCGACTGTTTCCTGGTGGTGCATACTCTGGGGGTCGCCTGCCTTCACCCTGTACCAGAAGCCAAGAAGAAATCTCCCGTGGGTTGACGGAATCTTCCCCCTGCTAACGCAGGCACCAAAAGACTGCATCACCGGTCCTCTGGGTCCCCTCTCATCCTGACGAGCGTGGTCCCTGGAACACAGGAACTCTATCCAAGTGACTCTCACAGTCCAGTGATTCTTCAGTCCAAGTTTGTTGGAGGTAAGTCCTTGCCTCCCCACGCTAGACTGCAAACTTGTGTACTGCGTGATTTGCAGCTGCTCCGGCTTCTGTGCACTCTTTCAGGATTTTCTTCATGCACAGCCTAGCCTGGGTCCCCAGCAGTCAGTCCTGCAGTGCTCAACCCGCAGAGTTGGCCTCCGACGTCGTGGGACCCTCTTTTGTAACTCTGCATGGACTCCAGTTCACAAATCTTCCAAGTGCCTGTTGAGGTACTTCTGCTGGGTGCTGCCTGCTTCTGTGAGGGCTCTCTGAGTTGCTGAGAACCACCTGTCTCTTCTCCTTCAAGGGGCGACATCCTGGTCCTTCCTGGTCCTCAGCAGCACCCAAAAACCTCCACTGCAACCGTTGCAGCTAGCAAGGCTTATTTGCAGTATTTCTGCATGGGAACACTTCTGCAACCTTCATCGCGACGTGGGACATCTTCCTTCCTAAGGAGAAGTTTCTAGTCCTCTTCGTTCTTGCAGAATTCCAAGCTTCTTCCATCCGGAGACAGCTTCCTTGCACCTTTGTCCAGGGTTTCCTGGGCTCCTGCCCCCCCTGGACACTGTCGTAACTATTGGACTTGGTCCCCTTGCTTTGCAGGTCCTCAGGTCCAGGAATCCGTTTTCAGTGCACTGCTGGTGTTTGTTGTTCTTGCAGAATCCCCCTATCACGACTATTGTGCTCTTTTGGGGTAGTAGGTGTACTTTACTCCTACTTTTCAGGGTCTTGGGCTGGGGTGTCCTGAACACCCTGACTGTTTTCTTACAGTCCCAGCGACCCTCTACAAGCTCCCATAGGTCTGGGGTCCATTCGTGATTCGCATTCCACTTTTGGAGTATATGGTTTGTGTTGCCCCTAGACCTATTGTAGGAAGTTGGCTCTGTATGCACTATTTCAAAGTAAGGAATAGTATGCACAGAGTCCAAGGGTTCCCCTTAGAGGTAAGATAGTGGCAAAAAGAGATAATACTAATGCTCTATTTTGTGGTAGTGTGGTCGAGCAGTAGGCTTATCAAAGGAGTAGTGTTAAGCATTTGTTGTACACACACAGGCAATAAATGAGGAACACACACTCAGAGACAATTCCAGGCCAATAGGTTTTTGTATAGAAAAATATCTTTTCTTAGTTTATTTTAAGAACCACAGGTTCAAATTCTACATGTAATACTTTGCATAAAAAGGTATTGCAGGAAAGTACTTTAGGAACTTTGAATAATCACAATAGCATATATACTTTCCAAATAAAACACATATAGCTATTTTAAAACTAGACACACTGCAATTTTCACAGTTCCTAGGTGAGGTAAGTAATTGTTAGTTCTTGCAGATAAGTAAACCACCTACGGGGTTCAAGTTTGGGTTCAAGGTAGCCCACCGTTGGGGGTTCAGAGCAACCCCAAAGTTACCACACCAGCAGCTCAGGGCCGGTCAGGTGCAGAGTTCAAAGTGGTGCCCAAAACACATAGGCTTCAATGGAGAAGGGGGTGCCCCGGTTCCAGTCTGCCAGCAGGTAAGTACCCGCGTCTTCGGAGGGCAGACCAGGGGGGTTTTGTAGGGCACCGGGGGGGACACAAGTTAGCACAGAAAGTACACCCTCAGCAGCACGGGGGCGGCCGGGTGCAGTGTGCAAACAAGCGTCGGGTTTGTAATAGGAATCAATGGGAGACCAAGGGGTCTCTTCAGCGGTGCAGGCAGGCAAGGGGGGGGGGCTCCTCGGGGTAGCCACCACCTGGGCAAGGGAGAGGGCCTCCTGGGGGTCACTCCTGCACTGGAGTTCCGATCCTTCAGGTCCTGGGGGCTGCGGGTGCAGGGTCTTTTCCAGGCGTCGGGATCTGAGAGTCAGGCAGTCGCGGTCAGGGGGAGCCTCGGGATTCCCTCTGCAGGCGTCGCTGTGGGGGCTCAGGGGGGACAACTTTGGTTACTCACAGTCTCGGAGTCGCCGGGGAGTCCTCCCTGAAGTGTTGTTTCTCCACAAGTCGAGCCGGGGGCGTCGGGTGCAGAGTTGCAAGTCTCACACTTCTGGCGGGAAACGCAGTCGTTTTAAAGTTGCTCCTTTGGAAACAAAGTTGCAGTCTTGGGTGAACAGGGCCGCTGTTCTCGGGAGTTTCTTGGTCCTTCTAGAGCAGGGCAGTCCTCTGAGGATTCAGAGGTCGTTGGTCCTGGGGAAAGCGTCGCTGGAGCAGTTTTCTTCCGAAGGAGGGAGACAGGCCGGAAGAGCTGGGGCCAAAGCAGTTGGTGTCTCCGTCTTCTCTGCAGGGTTTTTCAGCTCAGCAGTCCTCTTCTTCTTAGGTTGCAGGAATCTGAGTTCCTAGGTTCTGGGGAGCCCCTAAATACTGAATTTAGGGGTGTGTTGAGGTCTGGGAGGGCAGTAGCCAATGGCTACTGTCCTTGAGGGTGGGTACACCCTCTTTGTGCCTCCTCCCTGAGGGGAGGGGGACACATCCCTATTCCTATTGGGGGAATCCTCCTTCTACAAGATGGAGGATTTCTAAAAGTCAGAGTCACCTCAGGACACCTTAGGGGCTGTCCTGACTGGCCAGTGACTCCTCCTTGTTTCTCTCATTATCTCTCCTGGACTTGCCGCCAAAAGTGGGGGCTGGGTCCAGGCGGCGGGCATCTCCACTAGCTGGAGTACCCTGGGGCATTGTAACACGAAGCTTGAGCCTTTGAAGCTCACTGCTAGGCGTTACAGTTCCTGCAGTGGGGAGGTGTGAAGCACCTCCACCCAGAGCAGGCTTTGTTTCTGTCCTCAGAGAGCACAAAGGCTCTCACCGCATGGGGTCAGAAACTCGTCTCTCAGCAGCAGGCTGGCAGAGACCAGTCAGTCCTGCACTGAACAATTGGGTAAAATACAGGGGGCATCTGTAAGATGCCCTCTGTGTGCATTTTTTAATAAATCCAACACTGGCATCAGTGTGGGTTTATTATTCTGAGAAGTTTGATACTAAACTTCCCAGTATGCAGTGTAGTCATTATGGAGCTGTGGAGTTCGTTTTTGACAGACTCCCAGGCCATATACTCTTATGGCTACCCTGCACTTACAATGTCTAAGGTTTTCCTTAGACACTGTAGGGGCATAGTGCTCATGCACCTATGCCCTCACCTGTGGTATAGTGCACCCTGCCTTAGGGCTGTAAGGCCTGTTAGAGGGGTGACTTACCTATGCCATAGGCAGTGTGAGGTTGGCATGGCACCCTGAGGGGAGTGCCATGTCGACTTAGTCTTTTTCTCCCCGCCAGCACACACAAGCTGGCAAGCAGTGTGTCTGTGCTGAGTGAGGGGTCCCTAGGGTGGCATATAAAATGCTGCAGCCCTTAGAGACCTTCCCTGGCATCAGGGCCCTTGGTACCAGGGGTACCAGTTACAAGGGACTTACCTGGGTGCCAGGGTTGTGCCAATTGTGGAAACAATGGTACATTTTAGGTGAAAGAACACTGGTGCTGGGGCCTGGTTAGCAGGGTCCCAGCACACTTCTCAGTCAAGTCAGCATCAGTATCAGGCAAAAAGTGGGGGGTAACTGCAACAGGGAGCCATTTCTTTACACCTATGCTTACCTATTGCAACCTATTGTAATTCTACACTGCTTGCATTACTTTTCTGACTTTACTTACCTATTTGTGGTTTGTGTACATATAACTTGTGTATATTACTTACCTTCTTACTGAGGGTACTTACTGAGATACTTGTGGCATATTGTCATAAAAATAAAGTACCTTTATTTTTAGTAACTGTGTATTGTCGTATTGTGTTTTCTTATGATGTTGTGCATATGACATAAGTGGTATAGTGGGAGCTTTGCATGTCTCCTAGTTCAGCCTAAGCTGCTTTGCCATAGCTACCTTCTGTCAGTCTAAGCTGCTAGAAACACCTCTATTCTACTAATAAGGGATAACTGGACCTGGCACAAGGTGTAAGGACCCTTGGTACCCACTACAAGCCAGGCCAGCCTCCTACAATACTGAACTAAAAGATTTTGCAAATCTAACTAATGTGTATTCACACCATCTAAACAAACTTTAATATTTATTGTAAAAAAAGCGCATGTACGCATCAAAAACATATTTATTTGTTAGCACAAAAGATAGAAGCACGCTGCGTTTGCTAAAAATGCATTGCACTTCAACTTCATAAGCAAATAGACAAGCACACTTTCCAAAGCGTATACATGCTCGCTTAACACTTTAAGACCTTCTTGAAAGTTTGCAAGTAAAAAAGCAAAAAAAACAGCTGTTTGACCAGATAGCATTCTTATTCTGCCGGAAATACCTCACAGGACGTGTGTTTTCCATTTGAAATCTTCCACCTATGGGATTCCCAGCCCCCGACCCCCACCCACCCCACCAATCTCAAGAAACAATATAGGTACTACATCAAATAACAGAGCCTCCGACTGAAAATGCCAAAGTTTGTTTACGTTTCCCAAAAAGGACCCACTTCCTAACTTAAAAAAAAACATAGATTTAAATGCATCGTGCTTCTACCTTTATAACAGATAACCAAAAGCGATTTCCAAAGCGCAACAGGCTTCGTTAGTGCTAGAATAGAAAATTGCTAACCTTTTGCCAACACAGATGCACTTTAGTTAAGGCACTTAAAGCACTTGAAGCAAACTTTAATTTGCTTTAAACTGTAAAAGCGCACTACATTAGATCGTAATACATCACGCTTCTACCTTTAAAACTAATAACCAAAAGCGCTTTCCAAAGTGCAGACACGTTCCTTTAACACAGGAAAATATATTTGTAAGCGTTTGCAAACACGGACTCACTTTTCAAATTTAATGTTTATAAAACCCCACAGAAGAAGAATATCAATAACTTTAAGGTACCACAAAAACACACACAATCAACTAAAGTAAAGGAAAGCATATGTAATTTTCAAGTTGCTTAAAAGTTAGAAACGCACTGCACCTTTCTAACAAATAAACAAAAGAGTGCAAAAGCTCCCTGAAAATGAAAAAGAACTATGAAACAAATTTGTTTACCTGTGCCTACATGCCCTAACTATAAACAACACTAAACAGCCATGAATAAATACAAAAGAAGCACTCAAAAAACAATTTACTTTTGCGACAGCGCCAAAATTTGTTATACCATTCTTAAAATTCACTGAGAATTTCCAGCTTCACCGAAAGGTCTATAATGTCTGTTTGCACCAATTAAAGGTTGATAGTATGCGAAGCGCTGGACTTCTGCCCAGCTAGATCGCGCTGCAAAAACAGAGAAAAAGTAGTGCACAAACCTAGCGAGCCTTGCATGTTTTCTGTACTTGGTCGCTGCGCTCGAGGAGGGCTAACCACCGGAAAAGGCATGACGTATCCGTGCCTTCCACTAATCATAAGAAGCGGATTCTAACAGGCAAGCCAACTTGCCAATGAAAGACACTGACGTGATGTCAACGGGGCTCCGAGCCCTTTTCTAATACCTAAAGCGTCTCGCTAGCGATACGCATGCGCGAGCGCATGCGATGCATGCTCGACCCTAAAAATGAGTTGCTTTATTTACAAAGACATGGTGGTCTGCTGTCCCCAGCAAGCCATCATCCCTGTGTTGTTGCCCACTCCTAATGGGTCGCAAATTGCTACCTGCCTCATTTCCATTTGTGACTCACAAATAGCAAGTTGCAAAAATTTGCAATTTGTGAGTCACAAAAGGAAATGGTCATACATCTGCCCTGTGTGACCTACAATTATCATAGCTGCGTCCAACAAATCCATGAAGTTTGTGAACGGTGACAGATTAGGCCAAATATAGAAGAAACTATTGTCTTTTCACATAGCAATCATTTACCAGGAGTAATATAGCAGCACATTTTCCTATTTTGTTTCCTTCCTCAATGTGATCAAATTTAGTCAGATTATATTTGTACTCTGTTCTGTTGGGATATGTAATGAAGTGTATTCTTTATATCACTAATCTCTCCTCAATATTCAGATTTCATTGGAAAATCATTCTGCACATTTTTCAGACGTTTAGAGTCTTTTTTAAACCAGTAGTACCTGAAACTGTTTTCTCTAAAGATTCCAGTTTCTTTACCATTGATTAAAATAGTGAACAGCGCAACAGGGCTGGCTCTGGGGGCCCCTGCACTGCCCATGCCAAGTGCAACCACGATGTAAAAGCCGGTGAAGCAGGGATTTGTAATACTCAGGGCAGAGATGCCCTGGCAGATTAGGGCCGCCAGCACCGCCATCCCCTCCAGTGGAGGAGAAGTGGCGGTGCTTGCGGTCCAACTGAGGTGCTTTCGCACGTCATGATGTGGAGGCCTTAATCGCCGTTTTGCCAGTGGTCCGACGGCCATCACAAGTCTGGCGGTCCTAGGACCACCAGACTCATAATGAGGGTCTTGATGTAGTATTTCCTTTACGCTTTGCATGTCCATCGATAATATTTGCCACTTTCATGTGACTAGAATTGCAAAACTAGTTGCCTATGAGTTCTGTTCTGAGACACTTTTGGAATGTCACAAGTTACATATTGCTCAATGAATGATAACACTGACTCATCAGTATCTTCACCAAACTTTAGTGCACCTTTCATCCATAATAACATGTTTATGTGGTGCTCCTCTTGCTTGGTATTCCTATCACCAGAAGAAGTCCATAATCTCACCTAGTAATAGATTATTTTTATTGCAGATAAAATGAAGCATAGTTTAAAATCTTTGTTTGAAATATCTACAGATATTTGCAGGATCAATGGGACACAATTCACATGCAGACTTGAAATCAATCCCTGGAATGTTTACATTAGTTTTCTTGAGAAAGTCATGAAGATCATCTCAAGCATACTCTGTACAGCTCAAAGTAACAAACCAGGTGGATAAATGAAGATTGTGTAACATCCATTTTTAGCTCACCATGACAACAAAACCAATATTCATTTGTACCATGTTGGCAAGCTATGAACTTCATCAAATTACTTTCTAGAACCTCATCTTTACCATGTACTTTTTCCACAAAACCTCTCACGGTGATGTCATTAAACCATGTGCCTGTTCTCATAAATGGTCCACAGAATATAATATCACTGAGAGATCACTGTCAAACAAAAGGTAGAAAATTCATGATATGTTTTGCTTGAAGTGGGGATCTTCAGAGTACAATCTACTCGATCTATATTCTGTTGTAGGCATATAGTGGACATTTATCATAATGGCCACCTTGCCCTGTAGGAAACAACATCAGAAAACATTGTGCTTCTAAACTCTTTTCCCACACACTTACTGGTTTTCCTTTACCTTGCTTCATTTGCCACAATTCTAAATCATTACCCATCATGTCACTGTAAAGGAGAGGGTTAAAGTTGTAATGTTCATATATTTTTGTTGCTTAACCTAATTCAACCTTTTGAGCAGAAGCAGCTGATGTGCAACTTTCTGTCCTAAGACAGGTAACATATTGCTCTGCAACAAAATCTTCGTAAAATAGATTTTCTATTTTAGAATATTTTAAAGCATATTTGCCTTATCGATGGTGACAAGTCCCTGCCAAAATATTTTGTCTTTGTTGAGTACTCCATTCACTAGAACCACTAGTGGTTCTTCTCCATCACCTCCATAATTTCAATACTCTCCTTCATATTCAAAGGCAAGTACACAGCTTTACCTTGCAAACCTTTTAGTAGTTCAGAAGGATGGAACTTGTTTGTTTTTAGTCTCTATTTTAACAATGGCTTGTAATGGACGTGCTGCCTATATAAGATTAGTCTTATACACATTGAGGTTTTGAAGCTGGGGAGGAATTAGAAATACTTCCAATTTGTTATGAATTGATCTAGCAGACATTACATTATCCTCCAGTTTGTTAGTACAGTATTTACAGACGATCTGGTTTATGCACAAGTCAAACTTTTCTTCAGTGATCAAACACAGAGCAAGTTTAAACAATTGCAGTAGATCACTATCTTTAGTTTTTTCATAAATATCAATTTATTTGACTTGTGATTTTGTAGTGAGTTCACCAGCAACAAACACACACCCTCTCTGAAATGTCTGCAGTTTTTCTTGGAAATGTATCAATTTCCTTTTAAGATTTATCTAACACTGTGCACGCACTACAATTTTCAGTGTTGTCCTCAACAACCATCTCAGGCCCATATTTATACTTTTTGTGCACTGCGTTTATGTAATTTCTTTATGAAAAAGCAGCACAAACTTCCAAAATATAATTGTGTTTTGTAAATTTGCGCCGCTTTTGCATCAAAATTCTTTGCACATTTGGTGCACAAAAAGTATAAATATGGGCCTCAGTCTCTACACTTGGCCTTTCAGGACCAAAGCATTGTATTTGAATGCCATCTGTTACAGAACTGACTTCAGAATGATTGACTCTTGATGGCATATCAATTAGTTTTGAAGCAGAAGAGTTGGACTTCTTACAAAATACAAACTTTTTACAAGATTACGCATTTTAATGTGGTGCACAGACAGCGTTTGGATATGATGGAAAATACTGTCACGGATCTGGTGTGATAAGCAAGCCAATGAATGTCCTTGAAGATTTGTAAGGTTTCCTACTTGACAAGAATTGAGGCTTTGGAGTAGTCAGTTTTTGTTTCACAGTTCGGCTGCTGTTTTTGTTTAAGAGCATTTTAAGTTTATCAAAAGACTGTTGTCTTAAGTTGCATGTATCGCTATATTTCCACAAAAAAACTGGATTCTGGGGACGTTGACCTAAAACTTTATTAGTTATTTGTTCTTTTACATATCTAGGTATTTTTCTTTTTCAATTCCTTCATCGATTTCCTATCCATGCCCATTTCTATCATTTGCAAATACTAACTGATTTTCATGTACATAGCTCTCCTCATTAAACAACTGTGTTTCTATTCATCCTGGAAAAATAAGCAAACATTTGCTTTACTCATTTGAACCTTATGAAGACGTGGTTTCTTCAGTGAATTAATCAGTTCATTTGAACATCTCATTCTCTTCAAAATGATAATAAATAACTTTCTTTCTAATACCAACACCTTGTCAACTAGACAGTCAACAACATTTGGCTGGTTTTTCAAAGCTCTATTGCTTTTTATTGCTTTCATGCTTCTCATAATATTACATACTACTTTTCAACAACATAACTTTTGATGAAGTTCTTCAAATTTATTTTTCTTAAATCTGTCTAGTTAGGCTCTTTTCTGTGGCATTATTGTTTTTGAAGAATAATACATAATTTGTGTTAGATGTAGACATGTTGCATCCTTCTCACACATGTAGAAGAATGATTGCTCTTGCTTGATTTGTATATTCTTTTACAGCCATTTTAAAAAGGGTAAACTCTGCTTGTGGTGCAGTTTCATGGGACAGTAACTGCCTGTTTATGCAGGCCCATGCAGAGTTACTAGTTCCCATTTATAAAAACACAAAGTTTCTCCTGACAGCCCTAAGTAGGTTAGATGATGGATGTGAAGGTATTTCGTAATACACCAATATCTCTCAACAGATGCATTCTCATTGTGAACGTGATGTACTAACATTTCTTAAGAGGAAAAGGGATGTATCTGTAGTGGGATCAATATCAACAGTAAGCCTTCTATTATTACACTTTAAAAATACACAGATTCTCTGTGGTTCAGTTTTAGGATAGAGGGGATTATTTTCTTGTAAGTGTACACAGGCCAAATGCGTCTTTGCTTTTATGACAACATAGCCTCTATGTTGATACATCTGTTCACAGTGAGGGCTGTGTATGAAATGCTTTACCAAGAAAGTGTTCTCTTTCTAGAGATGTTTTGCCTGAGTGAATAGGGTGTTTAGTTCAGTACAGTCACACCACTCTCTCTGATTCCTCTCAATCAATCAATCAATCATATATTTTTAGAGCGCACTACTTACCATAGGGTGTCAAGGCGCTGAGGGGTGTGTCCTCAGAGATCAGTTGAAGAGATGGGTCTTGAGGTCCTTCCTGAACTCAGGCAGCAATGGTGAATGTCTGAGGTGAGGAGGTAAAGTGTTTCAACCTTTTTCTGCCAGGTATGAGAAAGATCTTCCCCCAGCCGAGGACTACTTTATGCGGGGTACGTTGGTGAGCGACTGCTGGGACATGCAGAGAGTTCTAGAAGAGGAGTATCAGGTGATGCGGTGGTTGAGGTAGCTGGGTCTGCTGTCATGGAGGGCTCTGCAGGCATATACGAGGAGTTTGAAGTTGATCCTCCTCTCGACGGTGAGCCAGTGGATGTTTTTTAGGTGTTCTGTGATGTGTTCTCAGCTGGGGATGTTTAAGATGAGTCTGGTGGTGGCGTTCTGAATTTGTTACAGCTTGTTCAGGTTCTTCTTGGCGGTTCTGGCATAGAGGACATTGCTGTAGTCAAGTATGTGCGTGATGAAGGCGTGTGTCATGGCAGTCAGTTGGTATCCATCTGAAGGTCTTCCGTAGGAGTCGGAGGGTGTTAAAGCAGGTGTAGGCAACGGAGTTGACCTGTCTGGTCATGGTGAGCATTGAGTCAAGGATGACGCCAAGGTTTTGGGCATGGTCAGTAGGGGTGGGGGTAGATATCTGAGTGTTGATGGCACCAGGGGTCATCCCAGGGTGATGAGGAGGGTCCCAGGATGAGGATCTCAGTTTTGTCGGAGTTCAGCTTAAGGCAGCACTCCCTTATCCAGGTAGGGACTGCTTCCTTCCCATCCCTGAAGTTCTACTTGGCTGTTAAGGGGTTATCAGTCAGGGAGATGATCAGCTGGGTGCCATCATCTTAGGAGGCCATATTCATACTGTAGTTCCTGATGATGTGGGCGAGTGGGATCATGTAGATGTTAAACAGCGTTGGGCTCAGCAATGATCCTTGGGGTATTCCACAGCTGATGTCAGTGTGTTTTGATAGGTGTGGCGGGAGCCTGACTTTCTGTGTACTGCCTGTCAGGAAGGAGTGTATCCATCAAAGGGCCTTGCTGCATATTCCTGCTGCGTGGAGTCTGTTGCACAGTGTGCAGCGAGACACTGTATTGAAGGCAGCAGAGACATCAAGAAGAATGAGGGCTGCTGTTTTTCTGAGGTTGAGTAGGGAGCGGATGTCATCTGTGGCGGTGAGCAGTTCAGTTTGGGTACTCTAGTTAGTTCTAAATCCTGATTGAGTGATTTTCAGGATGTTGTTGTCCTCGATGTTTTGGCATAGCTGAGTGTTGATTGCTTTCTTGGCAACTTTAGCTGGGAAGGGCAGCAGCGAGATGGGACGATAGTTCTTGAGGTCCATTTGGTCTGCTGTGGGTTACCTGAGAAGTGGGCAGATCTCGGAGTGCTTCCAGTCTTCAGGATAGGTTGCTGACTCTAAGGAGCAGTTGATGGTCTTGTAGAGTTCAGGCGTTATTGAGGTGCTGGCCTTGTTGAAGATGTAGTGGGGGCAGGGGTCAATCAGGGCTCCAGAGTGGATGTTGCTCATGATAGAGTGGGGCTCCTCCATCATGAGGGGAGTCCAGGCATGAAGGAGTCAGCGGGTTCAGAGGATCATGGCAGAGGTGTTGTTGGTGAGTTCAGAGAGTGTTGGGGTCCGAATCTGTCATAGATGTCTTTGATCTTCCGATTGCAGGGAAGTACCCTCTTTTTGCCATGGTTACCTTTATTTTCTGCCTGATGTCAGTGTGCTTGACTGTGTTCACTGGGAGCCTGTTAACCAGGACCCCAGTGATTATGCTCTCTCTCTTCTAAATTTGAATGTTGCATATTGGTAACCCAGTATTTCACCCAGAATTGGCATACTGGTGCCCCCTTATAAGTCCATAGTATATGGTACCTAGGTACCCAGGGCACTGGGGTTCCAGGGGATCCCTATGGGCTGCAGCATATCTTTTGCCACCCATAGGGAGCCCATGCAAAGGCTTCTGCGGGACTGCCATTACAGCCTGAGTGAAAATGTGCATGCACCCTTTCACTACCATGAAGTCCGATTGGGAGCACACTGCCTGGAAATGCCGCCGATATCGTCTCAGGTTTAGTACCACTCCCCGGCTCACAGGTGCGTCTCCAGAGCTCGTCAGCTCAATGGCTCAAGGGAGACTTTTAAACATGAAGTCTGATTGGGAGCACACTGCCTAACATTCCAGTCGAGTTCGTCCCTTGCATCCTGGTACATGCAGTTTGAACAATTAACGCTTCCTTGAAAAAATCTGTAGTATTTCACTAAAGTTAGTGCAGACAGTACTGTTCATCTCTAGACACGTGTTTCTGGGTTAGTGCCCTTCATCAGTAGAGACCAAAGAACAACAAAAATATCTGGGGTTGCTGGAAATGCTGCTGATATCGTCTCAGGTTTAGTACCACTCCCCGGCTCACAGGTGCGTCTCCAGAGCTCGTCAGCTCAATGGCTCGATGGAGACTTTTAAATATGAAGTCCGATTGGGAGCACACTGCCTAACATTCCAGTCGAGTTCGCCCCTTGCATCCTGGTACATGCAGTTTGAACAATTAATGCTTCCTTGAAAAAATCTGTAGTATTTCACTAAAGTTAGTGCAGACAGTACTGTTCATCTCTAGACACGTGTTTCTGGGTTAGTGCCCTTCATCAGTAGAGACCAAAGAACAACAAAAATATCTGGGGTTGCTGGAAATGCCGCCGATATCGTCTCAGGTTTAGTACCACTCCCCGGCTCACAGGTGCATCTCCAGAGCTCGTCAGCACAATGGCTCGAGGGAGCCTTTTAAACATGAAGTCCGATTGGGAGCACACTGCCTAACATTCCAGTTGAGTTCGCCCCTTGCATCCTGGTACATGCAGTTTGAACAATTAATGCTTCCTTGAACAAATCTGTAGTATTTCACTAAAGTTAGTGCAGACAGTACTGTTCATCTCTAGACACGTGTTTCTGGGTTAGTGCCCTTCATCAGTAGAGACCAAAGAACAACAAAAATATCTGGGGTTGCTGGAAATGCCGCCGATATCGTCTCAGGTTTAGTACCACTCCCCGGCTCACAGGTGCGTCTCCAGAGCTCGTCAGCTCAATGGCTCGAGGGAGCCTTTTAAACATGAAGTCCGATTGGGAGCACACTGCCTAACATTCCAGTCGAGTTCGCCCCTTGCATCCTGGTACATGCAGTTTGAACAATTAACACTTCCTTGAAAAAATCTGTAGTATTTCACTAAAGTTAGGGCAGACAGTACTGTTCATCTCTAGACACGTGTTTCTGGGTTAGTGCCCTTCATCAGTAGAGACCAAAGAACAACAAAAAAAACTGGGGTTGCTGGAAATGCCGCCGATATCGTCTCAGGTTTAGTACCACTCCCCGGCTCACAGGTGCGTCTCCAGAGCTCGTCAGCTCAATGGCTCGAGGGAGCCTTTTAAACATGAAGTCCGATTGGGAGCACACTGCCTAACATTCCAGTCGAGTTCGCCCCTTGCATCCTGTTACATGCAGTTTGAACAATTAACGCTTCCTTGAAAAAATCTGTAGTATTTCACTAAAGTTAGTGCAGACAGACTGTTCATCTCTAGACACGTGTTTCTGGGTTAGTGCCCTTCATCAGTAGAGACCGAAGAACAACAAAAATATCTCGGGTTGCTGGAAATGCCGCCGATATCGTCTCAGGTTTAGTACCACTCCCCGGCTCACAGGTGCGTCTCCAGAGCTCGTCAGCTCAATGGCTCGAGGGAGCCTTTTAAACATGAAGTCCGATTGGGAGCACACTGCCTAACATTCCAGTCGAGTTCGCCCCTTGCATCCTGGTACATGCAGTTTGAACAATTAACGCTTCCTTGAAAAAATCTGTAGTATTTCACTAAAGTTAGTGCAGACAGTACTGTTCATCTCTAGACACATGTTTCTGGGTTAGTGCCCTTCATCAGTAGAGACCAAAGAACAACAAAAATATCTGGGGTTGCTGGAAATGCCGCCGATATCGTCTCAGGTTTAGTACCACTCCCCGGCTCACAGGTGCGTCTCCAGAGCTCGTCAGCTCAATGGCTCGAGGGAGCCTTTTAAACATGAAGTCCGATTGGGAGCACACTGCCTAACATTCCAGTTGAGTTCGCCCCTTGCATCCTGGTACATGCAGTTTGAACAATTAACGCTTCCTTGAAAGAATCTGTAGTATTTCACTAAAGTTAGTGCAGACAGACTGTTCATCTCTAGACACGTATTTCTGGGTTAGTGCCCTTCATCAGTAGAGACCGAAGAACAACAAAAATATCTGGGGTTGCTGGAAATGCCGCCGATATCGTCTCAGGTTTAGTACCACTCCCCGGCTCACAGGTGCGTCTCCAGAGCTCGTCAGCTCAATGGCTCGAGGGAGCCTTTTAAACATGAAGTCCGATTGGGAGCACACTGCCTAACATTCCAGTCGAGTTCGCCCCTTGCATCCTGGTACATGCAGTTTGAACAATTAACGCTTCCTTGAAAAAATCTGTAGTATTTCACTAAAGTTAGTGCAGACAGTACTGTTCATCTCTAGACACGTGTTTCTGGGTTAGTGCCCTTCATCAGTAGAGACCAAAGAACAACAAAAATATCTGGGGTTGCTGGAAATGCCGCCGATATCGTCTCAGGTTTAGTACCACTCCCCGGCTCACAGGTGCGTCTCCAGAGCTCGTCAGCTCAATGGCTCGAGGGAGCCTTTTAAACATGAAGTCCGATTGGGAGCACACTGCCTAACATTCCAGTCGAGTTCGCCCCTTGCATCCTGGTACATGCAGTTTGAACAATTAACGCTTCCTTGAAAAAATCTGTAGTATTTCACTAAAGTTAGTGCAGACAGTACTGTTCATCTCTAGACACGTGTTTCTGGGTTAGTGCCCTTCATCAGTAGAGACCAAAGAACAACAAAAAAAACTGGGGTTGCTGGAAATGCCGCCGATATCGTCTCAGGTTTAGTACCACTCCCCGGCTCACAGGTGCGTCTCCAGAGCTCGTCAGCTCAATGGCTCGAGGGAGCCTTTTAAACATGAAGTCCGATTGGGAGCACACTGCCTAACATTCCAGTCGAGTTTGCCCCTTGCATCCTGGTACATGCAGTTTGAACAATTAACGCTTCCTTGAAAAAATCTGTAGTATTTCACTAAAGTTAGTGCAGACAGACTGTTCATCTCTAGACACGTGTTTCTGGGTTAGTGCCCTTCATCAGTAGAGACCGAAGAACAACAAAAATATCTGGGGTTGCTGGAAATGCCGCCGATATCGTCTCAGGTTTAGTACCACTCCCCGGCTCACAGGTGCGTCTCCAGAGCTCGTCAGCTCAATGGCTCGAGGGAGCCTTTTAAACATGAAGTCCGATTGGGAGCACACTGCCTAACATTCCAGTCGAGTTCGCCCCTTGCATCCTGGTACATGCAGTTTGAACAATTAACGCTTCCTTGAAAAAATCTGTAGTATTTCACTAAAGTTAGTGCAGACAGTACTGTTCATCTCTAGACACGTGTTTCTGGGTTAGTGCCCTTCATCAGTAGAGACCAAAGAACAACAAAAATATCTGGGGTTGCTGGAAATGCCGCCGATATCGTCTCAGGTTTAGTACCACTCCCCGGCTCACAGGTGCGTCTCCAGAGCTCGTCAGCTCAATGGCTCGAGGGAGCCTTTTAAACATGAAGTCCGATTGGGAGCACACTGCCTAACATTCCAGTCGAGTTCGCCCCTTGCATCCTGGTACATGCAGTTTGAACAATTAACGCTTCCTTGAAAAAATCTGTAGTATTTCACTAAAGTTAGTGCAGACAGTACTGTTCATCTCTAGACACGTGTTTCTGGGTTAGTGCCCTTCATCAGTAGAGACCAAAGAACAACAAAAATATCTGGGGTTGCTGGAAATGCTGCCGATATCGTCTCAGGTTTAGTACCACTCCCCGGCTCACAGGTGCGTCTCCAGAGCTCGTCAGCTCAATGGCTCGAGGGAGCCTTTTAAACATGAAGTCCGATTGGGAGCACACTGCCTAACATTCCAGTCGAGTTCGCCCCTTGCATCCCGGTACATGCAGTTTGAACAATTAAGGCTTCCTAATCGCTAATCGCGTTTCCCTATGCAGAAATGCATATTGCGAGTCGGGGTGTTCCCTTCCTATTTGCGATCCGGAGTGGTATGCAATACCATTTGCGACCGCATATGCGGTCGCAAATGGTGTCGCAGTTACCATCCACTTCAAGTGGATGGTAACCCACTCGCAAATTGGAAGGGGTCCCCATGGGACCCCTTCCACTTTGTGAATGGACCCACAAATATTTTTTCAGGGTAGGTAGTGGTCCAAGGGACCACTACCTGCCCTGAAAAAAAACCGAAACTAAAGGTTTCGTTTTTTTTTTTAAGTGCAGCTCGTTTTCCTTTAAGGAAAACGGGCTACACTTAAAAAAAAAAAAACTGCTTTATTTAAAAGCAGTCATGAACATGGAGGTCTGCTGACTACAGCAGGCCTCCATGTTTGCGAGTGCCTAGACTCGCTATGGGGCCGCAATTTGCGACCCACCTCATGAATATTGATGAGGTGGGTCATTGCGACCCCATAGCGAGTCGCAGACAGTGTCTGAGACACCGTTCTGCATTGGAAATTGCGACTTGCAATTGGCGAGTCGCTCCGACTCGCAAATTGCAAGTCGCAATTCCCAACTTTGCTACATCTGGCCCTAAGTCACTTATAAGTCACCTGTTGGAAATGGCCTTTCTGCAGGGTCACCCCCAAATGTTTTGCCTTCCTCCTTCTGTTTCTCTGACCTCAAATTTACTGGCTTTAGGACTCTGCGCAGTTTACCACTGCTAACCAGTGCTAAAGTGCATATGCTTTAAAACATGGTGACATTGGGTCATACCCATTTGGCTTATTTAATTTACTTGTAAGTCCCTAGTCAAGTGCACCACATGTGCCCAGGGCCTGTAAATTAAATGCTACCAGTGGGCTGCAGCACTGGTTGTGCCACACACATAAGTAGCCCCATAACCAGGTCTCAGGCCTGCCTCTGCAGTGCCTGAGTGTGCAGTTTCACTGCCACTTCGACTTGGCATTTAAAAGCACTTGCCAAGCCTTAAACTCCCCTTTTTCTACATATAAGTCACCCCTAAGGTAGGCCCTGGTAGCCTATAGGGCAGAATGCTATGTAGGTAAAAGGCAGGACATGAACATGTGTGTTCTATATGTCCTGGTAGTGTAAAACTCCTAAATTAATTTTTACTCTGTTGAGAGGCCTGCTCCTTTCATAGGATAGCATTGGCGCTACCCTCCGATACTGTTTGATTTGTAGATCCTGATCTGAAAGGAGTACCCAGGTCATATTTAGTCTGGGCAGAATGGTGATACACAATCCTGTTTAACAGTGAAGTTGGATTTAATATTGCTATTTTAGAAATGGCACTTTTAGAAAGTGAGCATTTCTCTGCACTTAAATCCTTCTATGCCTTCCAATCAATGTCTGTCTAGGTTTAGTTGACAGCTCCCTTGTGCATTCACTCAGACACACCCCAAACACAGGATACTCAGCCTCACTTGCATACGTCTGCATTTTGAATGGGTCTTCCTGGGCTGGGAGGGTGGAGGGCTTGACACCTACATGTCAAAGGACAGTAGCCTGCCCTCACACAAAGGACTGCCACACCCCCTACTGGGACCCTGGCAGACAGGATGGAACTGAAGGGGGACCTTGTGTACTTTTAAGCCACTCTTTGAAGTCTCCCCCACTTCCAAGGCACATTTGGGTATATAAGCAGGATCTCTGACCCTACCAACTTAGACACTTCTAGACAAGACACTCTTGTCACAGACACTTCCTGGAGAAAAGAACCTGAACCATAAACTGCATCCTGCCAGGAAGAACTGCCTGGCTGCCTAAAGGACTCACCTGACTGCTTTCTGTGAAGGACTGCTGCCTTGCTGTTGCTCTTCTGCCTTGCTGCTCTCTGGCTGTGGTGAGGGCTTGGATATAGCTTGCCTCCTGTTCCCTGAAGTCTCAGGACCAAAAAGACTTCATCTCTATAAGAAGGACTCCTTGTGCGGCAAAAATCGATGCACAGCCTGCCAGAAACGATGCACAGCCTGCATTGTGGTGAAAACTTCACCGCACGCTGAACGGCAACGACGCAGCCCGACTTCTCAATGAGAAGATTGACACAGTGCCAGGGTAGTAACCGGAAATTCGGCGCACAGCCCACTGGATCGATGCATAGCCAACCCGGTTCAACGTAGCCCAACTTCCAGAGAGGGATTGACACAGCACCTGCCGTGCAGTAGAATTTTCCACGCAATGACCACCAGATCGACGCAGCCCCTGTGACTTTGCCCTGTCAGTGCCGAAATCCACGCATCTGCCCGGGGCATCCAAAAACCCCGCAGCCCAAAGAGGATCCACGACCGAGTGCCAGAAATCGACGTACAGCCGTCTCTGGTTGAAAACTAAATGCAACTCCTCCTCTCCGGTTCTTTGCAGAGATTTTGAATGCAAACCAGGTACTTCGTGCTTGAAAGAGACAATTGCTTTTAAGAGACTAAAGACACTTTGGTGGTCATTATGAAAATGGCAGTAAACACCGTCAACCGCAGTGGCGACGGTGAACAGAAAACCGCCAGTGGCGGTGAACAGCACACCGCCATATAATGATGCCAAAAACAGAAACCTCCAAAAATTGTGTTACCTCCAGCCACCGCCAGGGCCCTTGATGGCAGAAAGGCTGCACACCCCGCCCCGCCACCGCCAAGCACACAAATGCCCCCTCCAAATAATGATGCACAAATCACTGTGGCGGATAGTGGATGACGAGCGACCATTGGCGGCATGGACCACCACGGCCAGCAAGTGGACCCAACAGCAAGAAATGCACACATTTGCAAGTTTTAAACCCATACACCTGACATACATCCACAACAATATAAAACACTCACATACACACCCCACAATCCTTTGCATCGCCAATAGGACAACCAAGATTGACAACATAACACGCATACACTGAACCTAACATCACACAAGACACACACCCAACCACACAACAGCACCCTCACCAATATCCATATAATACACACCATGGCACCCCCTAAGCACCCACGCATTACATATAGGGAGCTAAGAACAATGGTGGCTGAAATACTCAAGTAGGCAAAAATCTCCTGGGCACAGGTCCATCACACACCCATCGCCAGGAAGGTGGGGTTATGGCAGACTATAGTAAACAAGGTAAACGCAATGGGAAACCATCCACGCACGAGGGAAGACATCCACAAGAGATGGAACGACCTGCGCTGGAAGGTGAGGTTGATGGCATCCAAGCACAACATTGCGGTCCAGAAGACTGGTGGAAGACCCCCACCTACACCCCCTGAATACACTGACTGTGAGGAAAAGGTACTGGCAATCCTGCACCCTGGGGGCCTCACAGGACTCACTGGAGGACTGGACTCGGGAAAGTCATCTACAATTACTCCATATCCACCACACCTGTAATGCATGCACCACCCTGCCCCTCCAACTACCAACAGGACCACTACTACACCCAGGCCACAATCACTACATCCAGTCACCCTGCATTCCCACAAACCCACCAACAGGCCCACATCCCTCCCCCTGTGCACAGCCACCTACTCCTGCAAGGAATCACAATGGCACCACTGCACCCACAATGCACCTCAACATCCCATGCAAAATGTAATGGCAACCCCACAATAGAACCCTGCATGGCCCAACAGGGGAATAAACAGCACAAAATAGGGCAGAGCTGTGCATCCTTATTTGAATTAGTACATGTAACATACATGTCCATTCCCCCCCACAGGCACCGCCACCCTGATGGAAAGGCCAAGCTGTGCCAGTGCCCCACATGGAGACAGAGGCCCCACTCAGGACACTGGAGAGAGAAATGTGGACAGTGAGGAATACCCTGGCCCGTCACACAGTCCTGGACTGTCAACTTCCAGCATCCCCACCCAGGACACCACTGACACCCCTACCACCCAGCCACCAACAACAGGTCTGGCCAAATGACCCCACACCAGTGTCTCCAGACCACAAGTACAGAGGCCAGAGTCTCCACCTACTAACAGGCAGGATGACGATGGCCCCAGTGCATGTGGGAATGCCAGACCTGTGCAGGGCACACAGGCACAGGGGGCTAGGCCTAGTGGGAGGGTATCAGTGGCCCAGGGGGGAGGCCAAAGGATGGATCCTGCAGCCCAGGTGGTGAACTCTGAGGTCCTGGGAGCATACCATCATACACAAGACAGGATGGGCCAGATTCTGGCCACCCTGGAACAGAGTCAAAGGCTGCAGATAGCCCAACATCAAGAGACCATGGAGAAGTGGAAACAACTGAATGCCACCACGGCCACAATTGAAGGGGTGCTGCAGCACCACTACTTAACCCAGCCTGAGACCCCCACAAACCTGGAAGCCCCTACCACTGCCCAGGACACAGACCTGCCCTCTACATCAGCGGCAGCAACAGGACTGGTGGCACTGGCAGAGGACACACAGGAGTCCAGCACCCCTACCCATGCAGCCCAGCACCAGACCCTCAAACGGTTCCTCAGACCCAGATATGGCACAGGAACAGCTACCAAGACCAAGGCCCCCACTAAGAAGTGACTCTAACATGAACTGTCTCCCAAGTGTGCCACTGTGCTACCATCCTCACCCGCCAATAGCATCTGAACAAATTGCAAAGGACATATGGACCTATACCCACTGCCACCAATCGCTGAGCCCATGTCCCTAGTATGGACATCCACCATTTGCCCACTCACTATCTCTGTAAAGCGCACCAATGTATTTATGACACCAAATAAAACACATGGACACCAAGTCGTATGTCCCCTGTCATTATGTTGAATCAATTGTTAATGTGAATGCATTTTCCAGTTAATTCCATACGCATACCTTTATTGCAGGAATGGTACCCCACACACAACATTGTCTGGAGAAAACAAAATTGTACACCATGTATGTTTCCATGAAACATGCCACCAAATTAATTGGGTAACAGTGTCAATGAGTACAGACCCCACTTTCTCATAATGAATAAGTCAGACAGACATTATGCAGTGCAGAGTACCTCATAGTCATTGGAAGAATAGTTTGATCAGCTGGTTTCCGGAGTGGACATTTTCACCCTCTTCATCCTCACCATCACTCTCATCCCCTCTCAGAGGAAGCAGGTCTGGATGTACAGCACCCTCCTCCTCTAGTAGGGGGATAGCTTTCCTCACAGCCACGTTGCACAGCATGCAGCAGGCCAATAATATTCTACACACCTTTTCAGGGCCATAGCACAGTGATCCCCCAGAGAGATGTAGGCAATGGAATCTAGCCTTCAGGAGACCTATGGTGCGCTCTATAACCCTCCTAGTACGTCCATGGGCCCCATTATAATTCTTCTCTGCATCTGTCCTGGGATTTCTCACAGGTCTCAGGAGCCATTGCATTTTGGAGTATCCAGAATCACCTGCAAAACTGACACAGGACTGTAACAAACTGCCATTACTTGCAGACAGCCTGCCTGTCAGCTATGTACTGATCCAGTGTCATACACACTCACCTATGAGCCATCCTCTGTCCCCTTTCTAGTTGTCCCATCATGTATAGCACACTGCTGTTCCTCAGGACAAAGGAATCATGAACTGATCCTAGAAACATGGAATTCATATGTGAAATGTACTGGTCAGCAGTACACACCAATTGTATGTTCATTGAGTGGAAGTGCTTCCTGTTTCTGTACACCTGTTCATTTACTCTTGGGGGGATGACAGCTATGTGGGTGCCATTGATGGCACCTATCACATGGGGAATGTTTGCAAAGGAATAAAACTCTGACTTGATGGCAGGAAGTTCAACCCTTTGGGGAAACTTAACATAAGTCTACAGGTGTTGTATAAATGCATCCAAGGATTTAGACAGGATGAGGCTAAACATTGGTTGTGAGAACCCTGCACCCATGCCCATTGTCACCTGAAATGAGCCTGTAGCCAAGAAATGGACTACAGAGATCACTTGCACTTCAGAAGGGATGGCATGCTGATTCCGATTAGTTGGTCTCAGTTCAGGATCCATTAATGCACATAGCTCATGGATGGTTGTACGATTGAATCGGTAGGTGACAATGATGTGATGTTCCACCATGGTCTCCAAATCAACAAGAGGTCTGCACACAGATGGGGCCCTCGCTCGCCACATGGGTCTGTACCTATGGGAGGAGAGAACACATATGAGGGACACACATACACATGCAAAACATGTTGTGAAAGAATAAATGCTGTACACTAAGTAGTTTACACACACAAGCGCTGTATGATGTACAACTGTAGGGACATGTATGCAGTGATACCTCTGGACGGATGTGAGGAACAGACACTCATGTGGGCATGCGACTATGGGCTGGGATTCATAGGGCCTGAATGGGGCCCATGAAAAGGAAATATTTATGTTATGCTAGCAAAATGGCAGCCTCTTGCCATCCAGATATGTAGGAGTGGAAGGGACCTCATTCCGCTGGCAGTTGTTGTTATGGGGTAAGGTGGTGTTCACCGCCATGCACCCATTCATTGATTAACATGGTTGTGGATGGGGAACCTGGGCCTATCATGATCGCTGCCGGCGGTGACGGTGCACACCGCCGCGGAGCAAACGCCATGTTGTCACCCCAAATTCACTTGACTCCCGGATCCTGTGCATGGAAGTACTCCACTGAGTGTGCTGCTGTGTACTGACTCTGATTACTCAAATGGCATGAGTCACAGGGGAAAGGGCCCCGGCCTTTACCATGGAGGAGCTGGAGAAACTGGTGGACGGAGTCCTACCCCTTTATGCCAAGTTATATGAGCGACCAGAGGTGCAGGTGAGTAGGCGGTTGACGTGCATGGATGTGTGTGATGGTGGTGGATGCCTGTATGCATGTGTGCCCGATATGTACCTGCACAGGCGTAGATTGTGAGGCCAGTACTGTGAGTGAGGTGGTGAAGTGATACTGTGAAATGTTCGTCCCATAGGGGACGTATAGTCAGCGGTATCACATGGCCATATCCTGAACTCTGTTTTTCTTTCCTGTGTCCCCCTTACAGGTCAGCGCCCATCAAAAGAGGGCACTCTGGCAGGCTACCACAAGGGAGGTGCAGACCCTGGGGGCCTACAACTGGTGGAGCACCCACTGCAGGAAGCGGTGGGAGGACCTGGGGAAGTCCTCCCAACAAGGAAGGGGTTCTCGTCGGACCCTGACCCCCTCAATGTGCCGCATTCTGGTGGTGACATATCCAGAGTTGGATGGGCACAGCAGCCACAAGGGGGTGAGTACCAACACTGTTTCATGCCTTTTTGATGGATGTGTTTGGGTGCGGTGGTATGTATGATGTCTAGTGCCAGATACTCTGACAGGTGTCTACCAGCAGTCCTGCACCCCATGGGCACAGAGATGGTTAGGGGCAGGTCTCACAATTCATCAGGTCCTTGTATCATGTGGTAAATGAGTTGTATGCTGGGGTAGTGGCCACTAGTCAGGGGCATAGTCATGACTATCATTGTAGGTGCTGCGTGTAGGTGTGTAAGCTGGGTGGGAGTGTTTGCACCAAGTAAGCACATACATTCAGGTATTTACAAATTTCTCTCATGTTTTGTCTCCCCACCCCTGTACTCTTGTTTTGTATGTGTACATCATCTGGCATGGGAGCAGTGACACCAACGAGTGGGGATCCAGTGGCCCACGGTTCCAAGGAGGCGGAGTCTACTGACGCCAAGGAGACCAGTGGGTTAGAGGGTGAGGGGAGTACCATGGAGGAGGAAACTACCACTGGCGATAGTGACTCTGATACCTCTTCCGATGGGAGCTCCCTGGTGGTGGGAGACCCTAGTGGGCGACCCATTCTGTGTCATCTTCTGCCACCCCCATACCATCACCACCCTCCCAGTTGCTCCCTATCCAGTTGCCCGTTCCCACTCTCCCAGAAGGGTGGACATCTCCTTCACCCCTGGCACCTCATTCCCTGTCTCAGTCAGCCCTGCTGCCCTCACGGAGGAGGCTATTGACCTCCTGAGGACCATCTCTGTAGGGCAGACAATCATTGTGAATTCCATCCAGGGGCTAGCATCCCAGATGCAGCAATGCAATGCATACCTGGAAGGCATTCATGGTGCCATGTCTGGCCTACAGAGATCTTTTCAGGCTCAGGCCTCCTCTTTAACAGCAACCAGTGTCCCTGGTCTTTCCGTCCCCCCACCAACCATCTTTACCCCTTCCAGCACCCCACTCCCTTCACCCATTCCAAGCACACATTCAAACAGCCATGCACACACCTCAACAGACAAGAAGCACACACAGAAACACAAGCACCACAAGCATACACACAGCCAACATACAAAGGCACGCACAACAACA
The DNA here is from genome assembly GCF_031143425.1 of Pleurodeles waltl. Classification (NCBI taxonomy): domain Eukaryota; kingdom Metazoa; phylum Chordata; class Amphibia; order Caudata; family Salamandridae; genus Pleurodeles; species Pleurodeles waltl. The sequence goes on from NC_090447.1 coordinate 1,223,390,021, forward strand.
TCCACTTCCCCCATTGTGTCCACCTCTCCTGTCTCCCTGTCTGTCACCTCAACATGCACACCCTCAAGCACTGCACCCTCAGTCACTGCTGATGGCCCCTTTCTTGCAGTCACCACAACATCAGACACCACACCTGCACTCACCACAATGACATTGACTGACACATGGAGCACACTCACCAGACCTGCAAACACCCAGACAACATCCATTCACACTGGCAGCCTGTCTTGCCCAACTGTGTCCACATCCCCTCCTCCCAAAACACTCAAACATTCCCAGACTCCCACCCAACACACATCCACCACACCTCAGCATACTGTACAGGCACCTATATCCACGTCCATCACACATACACCAGTTACAAGCACTCCCTCTACCTCCACTCCCACACCTTCCTCCATGCCCACCCCAACTGCCCCTAAAAAGCTTTTCCTGTCCTGTGTTGACCTGTTCAAACCCACTGGCCCACCCCATCTCATCCCTAAACGTGCCCACCTCCCTGCCCTGTCCACTCCTTCCATGTCTAAGTCTGCCCCAGTCAGCCCTTCCCATTTCTGTGCCCTTTCCCCAGAGAGGAAGAAGCCACGTGCTGCCCCAGGTCCGTTTGCCTCCCCGGGTCCAAGCCCACTCCCCCATCTTCCAAGAACGAAGCCAAACCCCCTCCACCTCCCAAATGTAAGCCCAAGCCTTCCCTCCCAGACATGAGTCCCCAACCCTGCCACCCCCTGCCCCTGTTCCCTGAGGTGCCTGGCTGCCCCATTGATGTCCCTTTATGGTGGAGTGTAATGTGCACATGTGGGAGTCAAATTCGGGCCATTTTGGGACCTTCAGCCTGTTACAAATGGACTGGTAAGTGTGTGCCCAGTGTTGCTGTTGGCACAATCTGGAGCCGTGGTTCATCGTTTCATTGTGGGGGGGGGGTTGTGCACATATGTGCACTTTGGCCAGGTGGTATTGGCCTTGTGTCGGGTAAGTACCTCTTGTTCTGGTGTGTATGGCTTGTGATGGTGTAATGGGTTGAGGGTGCGTTGCAGGGTGGGTGGGGTGTCGTGGGTGTGTAACTGTGCCCTTTCTTCCCTTCTTTAGTAAGTTGCGGTACTTACCATTGTCGTCTTCGTCGGCGGGTATGGTCGTGGAGGTATATGGCAATGTGCAGCACTGGCAATTCTCTCTCCATGTCTGCTTCGGCGTATTGTGTGTGCCTACGGTGAGTGTTTCCTTTTATTTGGTTTGTTTCTGCCACAGTGGTTCCTGCCCTGGAACTGACGGAGGTCTTGTGCTTCATTATTTGCTGGGCGGGTGGGGCCTTTCCGTCGGCCTGTGGGTGGCCTCTTCCGTCGCTGTCAGCAGTCCTATGCTGGCAGTGTGTGGATTTCATGCTGGCCGTTTCTCATGTGCTTCATTATTTGGTGGTCCAGACAGCCAGCCTGTTGGCGGTAGTTACCGCCACCGCCAGAGGTGCGGTGTTTACTGCCATGTTCATAATGAGGGCCTTCATATCACGTTTACAGTGATATCTCAACATATCCTTATTGCATTTTAATCGTTTTGACCTGCATCTTATCAGATAAATATTATATATTCTTCTACACATTGTGTTGTGTATTTCTGTGCTTCTATATTGTGTTATTACATGATTTATTGCACAAATACTTTACACATTGCCTTCTAAATGAAGCCTGACTGCTCAGTGCCACGCTACCGGAGGGTGGGCACAGGATCATTAGGATTGTGTGTAACGTACCCTGACTAGAGTGAGGGTCCTTGCTTGGACAGGGGGTAACCTGACTGCCAACCAAAGACCCCATTTCTAACATTGGTGATCAGCGGTGAGGATAGGACTTGTATTTGTGTAGTGACATACAATAGCTAAGTGTTCACTACCTACCCATTACCTACCCACAGTTAAAGGTCAACTTGATTTTTTATCTTTTTATGCAATTTCGTTTTTCTACCTGACATTTTTAACTAAAATCCTTATTCAACATGTCTCTGGCTGGGTTTTAAGCAGGAGATGAAGATTTTGATCTGCCCATGCTACAGACCTACACTGTTAACCAGCTGACAGGGTTCTGCAGGGATATGGGAGTACCTACCCAAAAAACCTCCAGAAAGGAGGAATTCCAAAAGGCACTGAGGGCCTGGGCAGAAGCCCATTCTGATGAGAATGTTGAGGAGGAGGGTCCAGAGGATGGTCCGTCAGAGGATTTCTTGCTAGTAGTAGGGGGTGTCCCCCCTGGAATTGTGCCTCCTGGTAAACCAGGGAGCAGTGTCTCTGACCGTGGCCTGACCGCAGGGGAAAGGAGGGAGGAGAGAGAATTTCATTTACAAATGGCAAGGTTAAAAATTGAAGCTCAGCAGGAGGGAAGGAGAGCAGAGAGGGAAGCCATTCAGGCTGAAGCTGAGCGAGCAGCCAAGCAAGAGAGCCTCGGCTGACAATAAACTTTTGTTGGCTCATGGATTGAGTCTCAAGGAGCTGGATATCAAGGCAAAGCAGTATGAGTCCAGCAGTAATGGTGGCAGCATACATGCAGAACCTGCTGGAGAAAGAAAGGTTCATATACCTAAAAATGTTGTGCCCAGTTATGTGGTGGGAGATGACAATGATAAGTGGCTGGCTGCTTACGAAGTTGCACTAAGGGTGATAAGTGTCTGGCTGCTTATGAAGTAGCACTAAGGGCTCATGGGGTTCCTGGAGAGCAATGGGGGGACGTCCTTGTGGTGGTATGTACCAGCTGTAGGGAGGGACACACTTCTTACACTGGATCACATGGATAAAAACACATGTGCATCCATGAAAGCCTCTTTGCTTGCCAAGTTTAGGCTGACTCCTGAAAAATACTGTCAGAGATTCCGGGACAGCACCAAACTCTCCACACAAACTTGGGTAGACTGTTTGGATTTCTCTGATAAGGCACTGAATGAGTGGGTGGGGGCCAGCAAAGTAGATGATTACACAGGGTTATTTAATTTCATTCTGAGAGAGCAAATGCTCAGTCTTTGTTCTACAGAGTTGTGCCAGCACCTGGTTGACAATAAGCTGACTAATCCTAGAAAGCTTGCTGCGGAGGCGGACCTCTGGACTAGTACTAGAGTGTCAAAAAAGGTACCTGGGAGTGACCCCAAGAAGGGTGATTCCGGTTCCCCCCAACAGAGTGAGGGGGAAGTTAGAGATGACACAGACAAGTCCCAGAGTAAGGGGGGATGAAAGGGTTCCCATGCCCCATCAGAGAAACATGGTGGTGGTTCTGGTGGGCAGTAGCCCAAAGCATCCCATTCCCAACCCCGCTGCTTTGAGTGTTCCCATCTAGGACACAGGAAAGGGGACTCTGTCTGTCGAAAGAAATCATCCACTGGTGGGACCTCTACGGTGGTGGCCAATGTGGCTTTAGGGGAAAGTAGTCCCCAGGGGCAGGTCGTAGACCATGCCTTCATCTCCTTTAGTTGGGAATTGGACTCAGAGGTTAAGCTGGTGATCCCTGAGGGTGGGAGTCGTCACTTCCACCAGGTGGGAATGGGTTGGGTCCCAGACACTGCTTTGAGAGACACAGGGGCTAGTCTTACCATGATGGTGGAGAGAGTAGTGTCACCAGAGCAGTACTGTCAAAGCCCAGCTCACCTGAGTCCTTGTTCAGTTCTGATGGAGGTTGAAAACAATCCGACCCCACCCTGAAACTGCTTGTTCCAGCACACTAGTTTTTAAAACAGTGCACTAAGAACAGAAGCTCAAGGGAAGGGGGGAAGTGGATAAAATAAAATAAAGAGACAACAGCGTTCTTGCGTTTCCACTGTTGAAGTGCTGCACAAATCTGCGTCCCTCTCTGACTTCTGTAGAAACTGGTGCCTAATGAAACATAAACAAAGAACAGATAAGTACATCCTATTCCTAACTGGGTTCCTGACTATCCCTTTATTTATTAGAAATGTTCTTCTAAAAGTACCTCTTGGATCCTGGTCTCTAGTTTCCAGGTTTGGAATGTGTTACTGCTCTGGGATGTGCTTTCTATTACTCTAAAGCTTCTAAAACATTAAAAAATACCGTTATCAGAATTTCCAATATCAAACATTCATCTTAATATAACTAAAGCCTAAATTGCCAATAGCAGACTCACTTTTCCCATATTTCCAGAATCTTTTATAAAACAAATACTGTACTTTTACGTCAAAAAACAGCATGTAATTTGTGCAAGTCCTTGATTTACTGTTTGCCTTGCTGTTAATGGTTTCCACGGTTCGATTCTTAAAAGTTCCATTAAAAATTTTTTGCTTCACAAAGTTCCGCAAAGTATTCTTGTAACAAAGAGTTTGAATCACAATGTTCGTGGAAGGTATCTTGTTTCAAATTGTCTATACACGAATCCAGAAATTGTTGTCAAAGTTCTTTCAGGTAATAAAAGTTTTGCACTTACTTGTTGCTTGCAAGAGATACTGATCAGTCTAACCTTGTCTTCTTTCTCTTTTGCAGGTTGCTTGCAGGAGAGAGGCTGAGGCAAGGAGGAACCGGAAACCGGAAGAAGGAAGAGCCAGCAGCTGCGCCCATTGAAGCCAATGAAAGTCTGTAGAGAGCAGGAGTGCCAGCGCCGAGGGATCTGTCCTCAGGTAAGCGGGAGGTAGACGAGCACAAGCACTGGGTGAGGCTCGGGGGCTGCCTTTTATAGACAGGGCTGGGTGTGGTCCTCACATGCTGCACATGTTCTTGAAAGGTGTGCAGAGCTGGGTGTGGTTTGAAGAGCTGGGTGTGGTCGTCACATGCTGCACATGTTCTTGCAAGGTGTGCAGAGTTTCAGTTATTATGCAAATGAGTTAAATTAACACATGGCCTAGAGAGGAGTGTTTTAAAGAAGCCTTGGTAAAAGCAAGGCCCAATGTGTAAACAAAACAGCACATTAAACAACATACACAGAAGCCTAGGGGGGGGGAAGGTGAGATAACAAGAAAGGCTTTCAATAGTAAGTTTAAAAGGGAGCTATTACAGAACCCACTAGTGCAGTGAGAGGGGACATGCTCTTTGCTGTGCACAAACCCTAACAAGTACACCGGCCAGGTGTGTGAAGTGATTCAAGCCATAGGGAAGGATTTCTTCTGCCCCATGGCCCTGGTGTCCCTAGAGTGGGGTGGGGAAGTGACCCAGAGGGGGGTCATAGTTAGTCCCCAGCTGCACATTGACTGCATTCTGGAAAATTAGTTACCCCTAGTGTCAGAAGAACTGAGAGGGTTGACCCCTAAGGGCAGTGGATGATCTGGGGTCTGGCCCTTGACACTGACAGCTGTCAGTGGCTTCTTTTGGTTACTGTCCTTGTGGACAGAGTTTTCCCTGGGTTGGGGACAGAAGTCAGACCCCTAGGAATGGAACAGGCCACATCACTTTGTTGGCCATGGTGGTACTGTCTGCATACTGGGATGCATCTGTGAGCAAATTAAAGTTAGGAGTTTCAGAGATGGGGTCCTCAGGTGATGAGAAGTGTTCCCCATGGGTCAGTTCAGTGGCCCCCGAGAGTATAGACCGAGGAGCCTCAGAAAGGCGTAGAACTGGCAAGTCCCCCTGCAGTAGTGGGCCATTGTCCATGTTCTATTGCCTTAAGCAGGGAAGCCCATCAGAGTGCTGTTTAGTCCACAATGGCTTTAGGCTGGAAGTGGGGTATGTTGGAAATGGCATTTCGGCAGGGTCACCCCCAAACTTTTTGCCTTCCTCCTTTTCTTTTTCTGACCTCATTCTTGCTGGCTTTAGCACTCTGCGCACTTTACCACTGCTAAAGTGCTTATGCTCTCTCCTTAAAACATGGTAACATTGGCTCATACCCATTTGGCTTATTTAATTTACTTGTAAGTCCCTAGTCAAGTGCACCACATGTGCCCAGGGCCTGTAAATTAAATTCTACTAGTGGGCTGCAGCACTGGTTGTGCCACCCACATATGTAGCCCCCTAATGTCTCAGGCCTTCCTCTGCAGTGCCTGTGTGTGCAGTTTCACTGCCACTTTGACTCAGCATTTAAAAGTACTTGCCAAGCCTTAAACTCCCCTTTTTTCTACATATAAGTCACCCCTAAGGTAGGCCCTGGTAGCCCATAGGGTAGGGTGCTATTTATGTAAAAGGTAGGACATGAACATGTGTGTTCTATATGTCCTGGTAGGGTAAAACTCCTACATTAAATTTTACACTGCTGTGAGGCCTGCTCTTTTCACAGGATAACATTGGGGCTACCCTCCTATACTGTTTGAGTGGTAGATCCTGATCTGAAAGGAGTAGCCAGGTCATATTTAGTCTGGCCAGAATGGTAATACAAAATCCTGCTTAATGGTGAAGTCGGATTTAATATTACTATTTTAGAAATGCCACTTTTAGAAAGTGAGCATGTCTCTGCACTTAAATCCGTCTGTGTCTTCCAATCCACGTCTGGCTAGGTTTAGTTGACATCTCCCTTGAGCATTCACTCAGACACACCCCAAACACAGGATACCTCAGCCTCACTTGCATACATCTGCATTTTGAATGGGTCTTCCTGGGCTGGGAGGGTGGAGGGCTTGACACTTACATGTCAAAGGACAGTAGCCTGCGTTCACACAAAGGTCTGCCACACCCCCTACTGGGACCTGGCAGACAAGATGGAACTGAAAGGGGACCTTGTGCACGTCTAAGCCACTCTTTGAAGTCTCCCCCACTTTAAAGGTACATTTGGGTATTTAAGCAGGGTCTCTAACCCTACCAACTTAGACATTTCTTGTCAAGACACTCTTGTCACAGACACTTCCTGGAGAAGAGAACCTGAACCAGAACCTGCATCCTCCCAAGAAGAACTGCCTGGCTGCCCAAAGGACTCACCTGACTGCTTTCTGTGAAGGACTGCTGCCTTGCTGATGCCCTGCTGCCTTGCTGCTCCCTGGCTGTGGTGAGAAGTGCTCTCCAAGGGCTTTGATAGAGCTTGCCTCCTGTTCCCTGAAGTCTGAGGACCAAAAATACTTCATCTCTATAAGAAGGACTCCTTGCGCAGCGAAAATCGATGCTCTGCCTGCCAGAAACAATGCACAGCCTGCATCGCAGTGAAAAATTCACCGCATGCCGAACCGGAACGACGTAGCCCGACTTCGCAACGAGACGATTGAGGCAGTGCCAGCGTAGCAACCAAAAATTCAACACACAGCCCACTGGATTGACGTACAGCCAAGTCGGAACGATGCAGCCCAACTTCCAGAGAGGAATCGACGCAGCGCCTGCCGTGATGTAGTATTTCCATGCAACGCCCACCAGACCAACGCAGCCCCTGTGACTTTGTCCTGGTGGCACCGGAAATCCACGCATCGTCCCCGGGGCATCCAAAAACCCCACAACCCAAAGAGAATCCACGACTGAGTGCCCGGAACGCGATACACAGCCACCCCTGTGTGAAAACTTAACGACGTATCATTGTGGGCGTCCCAAGAAATCAACACACACCTCTCCGTTTTACATGCATCTCCTTCTCTGCGGTTCTTTGGAGAGATTTTGAACGCAAACCAGGTACTTTGTGCTTGAAAGAGACAATTATTGTTTTAAGAGACTAAAGACACTTTATATCACTTTTACAGTGATATCTCAACATATACTTATTGCATTTTAATCGTTTCGACCTGCATCTTATCAGATAAATATTATATATTTTCTAAACACTGTGTGGTGTATTTTTGTGATGCTATACTGTATTTGTGCCTGATTTATTTCACAAATACTTTACACATTGCCTTCTAAGTTAAGCCTGACTGCTCAGTACAAACTACCAGAGGGTGGGCACAGGATAATGTGGATTGTGTGTTACTTACCCTGACTAGAGTGAGTGTCCTTGCTTGGACAGGGTGTAACCAAAGACCCCATTTCTAGCATCACCCCTATAACAGGCCCTTCAGCCCTTAGGGCAGGGTGCATAGTACCTGTGTGGGAGGGCACCCCTGCACTAGCAGAGGTGCCCCCACGACCACCAGGACCATTTTCCCTGACTTCATGAGTATGGGATGCCATCTACATCTGGATCCTCCAGGAACTCTACAAACTGCAACAAAGAAGCAAAGATGACTTCAGCAAGGTTGTATCCTCATTTCCTGCCTGCAACTGTTTCCTGGTTGTGCATCCTCAGAGGACAGCTTGTCTTTAGCCTGCACCAGAAGAGCTAAGGAATCTCCCTTGGGGTGAAGGAGTCACTCCCCTGCTTCAGCAGGCATCTACTGCAAAGACGACCACCTGCGTGGATCCCCTCTCCTGACGAGCTGCATGGATCCTGCATCCCAGGTGGTAGACTGAAGTGGTCCTGATGGTCCTGACAACCTACTGTCCAACTTTGGTGGAGGTAAGAGCTTGCATCCCCACGCAAGACAGTACCCCCATGCACCACGTGTTTTGCAATTGCCAAGGCTTTTTGGCATACTTCCATAAAGTTCTTCATGCACCGTGTGTAGGAGGCTGGACTGGCTTGTAGTGAGTATCAAGGGGTACTTACACCTTGCACCAGGCCCAGGTATCCCTTATTAGTGTAGAGGGGTGTTTAGCAGCTTAGGCTGATAGAAAAGGTAGCTTAGCAGAGCAGCTTAGGCTGAACTAGGAGACGAGTGAAGCTCCTACAGTACCACTAGTGTCATATGCACAATATCATAAGAAAACACAATACACAGATATACTAAAAATAAAGGTACTTTATTTTTATGACAATATGCCAAAGTATCTCAGTGAGTTCCCTCAGTATGAGGATAGCAAATATATACAAGATATATGTACACAATACCAAAAATATGCAGTAATAGCAATAGAAAACAGTGCAAACAATGTATAGTCACAATAGAATGCAATGGGGGCACATAGGGATAGGGGCAACACAAACCATATACTCTAGAAGTGGAATGCGAACCACGAATGGACCCCAAACCTATGTGACCTTGTAGAGGGTCGCTGGGACTGTAAGAAAACAGTGAGGGTTAGAAAAATAGCCCACCCCAAGACCCTGAAAAGTGGGTGCAAAGTGCACCTAAGTTCCCCAAAGAGCACAGAAGTCGTGATAGGGGAATCCTGCAAGAAACAACAACACCAGCAATGCAACAATGATGGATTTCCTGACGAGAGTACCTGTAGAACAAGGGGACCAAGTCCAAGAGTCACGATCAAGTCGGAGTGGGCAGATGCCCAGGAAATGCCAGCTGTGGGTGCAAAGAAGCTGCCACCGGATGGTAGAAGCTGAAGATTCTGCAAGAACGACAAGGACTAGAAACTTCGCCTTTGGTGGATGATTGTCCCACGTCGTGAAGAGTTGTGCAGAAGTATTTTCGTGCAGAAAGACCACAAACAAGCCTTGCTAGCTGCAAGGGTCGCGGTTAGGGTTTTTGGATGCTGCTGTGGCCCAGGAGGGACCAGGATGTCGCCAATTGTGTGAGGAGACAGAGGGGGCATCCAGCAAGAGAACGAGCCCACTCAGAAGCAAGCAGCACCCGCAGAAGTGCCGGAACAGGCACTACAAAGTGGAGTGAACTGGAGCTCACCCGAAGTTGCACAAGAGGGTCCCACGAAGCCGGAGGACAACTCAGGAGGTCGTGCAATGCAGGTTAGAGTGCCGGGGACCCAGGCTTGGCTGTGCACAAAGGAAATCCTCGAAGAGTGCACAGGAGCCGGAGTAGTTGCAAAACACACGGTTCCCAGCAATGCAGTCTAGCGTGGGAAGGCAAGGACTTACCTCCACCAAACTTGGACTGAAGAGTCACTGGACTGTGGGAGTCACTTGGACAGAGTTGCTGAGTTCAAGGGACCTCGCTCGTCATGCTGAGAGGAGACCCAGAGGACCGGTGATGCAGTTCTTTGGTGCCTGCGGTTGCAGGGGGAAGATTCCGTCGACCCACGGGAGATTTCTTTGGAGCTTCTAGTGCAGAGAGGAGGCAGACTACCCCCACAGCATGCACCACCAGGAAAACAGTCGAGAAGGCGGCAGGATCAGCGTTACAAGGTTGCAGTAGTCGTCTTTGCTACTTTGTTGCAGTTTTTCAGGCTTCCAGCGCGGTCAGCAGTCGATTGCTTGGCAGAAGGTGAAGAGAGAGATGCAGAGGAACTCTGATGAGCTCTTACATTCGTTATCTAAGGAATTCCCGAAAGCAGAGACCCTAAATAGCCAGAAAAGGAGGTTTGGCTACCTAGGAGAGAGGATAGGCTAGCAACACCTGAAGGAGCCTATCAGAAGGAGTCTCTGACGTCACCTGCTGGCCCTGGCCACTCAGAGCAGTCCAGTGTGCCAGCAGCACCTCTGTTTCCAAGATGGCAGAGGTCTGGAGCACACTGGAGGAGCTCTGGGCACCTCCCAGGAGAGGTGCAGGTCAGGGGAGTGGTCACTCCCCTTTCCTTTGTCCAGTTTCGCGCCAGAGCAGGGCTGAGGGATCCCTGAACCGGTGTAGACTGGCTTATGCAGAGATGGGCACCATCTGTGCCCATCAAAGCATATCCAGAGGCTGGGGGAGGCTACTCCTCCCCAGCCCTGACACCTTTTTTCCAAAGGGAGAGGGTGTAACACCCTATCTCTGAGGAAGTCCTTTGTTCTGCCTTCCTGGGCCAAGCCTGGCTGGACCCCAGGAGGGCAGAAACCTGTCTGAGGGGTTGGCAGCAGCTGCAGTGAAACCCCGGGAAAGGCAGTTTGGCAGTACCCAGGTCTGTGCTAGAGACCCGGGGAATCATGGGATTGTCTCCCCAATACCAGGATGGCATTGGGGGGGGGGCAATTCCATGATCTTAGACATGTTACATGGCCATATTCGGAGTTACCATTGTGAAGCTATACATAGGTAGTGACCTATGTATAGTGCACGCGTGTAATGGTGTCCCCGCACTCACAAAGTCCAGGGAATTGGCCCTGAACAATGTGGGGGCACCGTGGCTAGTGCCAGGGTGCCCACACACTAAGTAACTTAGCACCCAACCTTTACCAGGTAAAGGTTAGACATATAGGTGACTTATAAGTTACTTAAGTGCAGTGTAAAATGGCTGTGAAATAACGTGGACGTTATTTCACTCAGGCTGCAGTGGCAGGCCTGTGTAAGAATTGTCAGAGCTCCCTATGGGTGGCAAAAGAAATGCTGCAGCCCATAGGGATCTCCTGGAACCCCAATACCCTGGGTACCTCAGTACCATATACTAGGGAATTATAAAGGTGTTCCAGTATGCCAATGTAAATTGGTTAAATTGGTCACTAGCCTGTTAGTGACAATTTGGAAAGAAATGAGAGAGCATAACCACTGAGGTTCTGATTAGCAGAGCCTCAGTGAGACAGTTAGTCATAACACAGGTAACACATACAGGGCACACTTATGAGCACTGGGGCCCTGGCTGGCAGGGTCCCAGTGACACATACAACTAAAACAACATATATACAGTGAAATATTGAGGTAACATGCCAGGCAAGATGGTACTTTCCTACACCTTGCAGCTCTGGATCACAGCACTCCATCCCGCAATGATCATCTTCCTGAGTGGTTCTCCTGCGGCTTGGAATCCTTTGTTGGAGTTCTGCATGGGTCTCCTTTTTCACCTCCTTTGTTCCCATGCTGTGCGACTCCTGTGCATGCTGCCTGGTCTTCTCCAGGCTCTCTGAGTTGCTGAGAGCCACCTCTGACTCCCCATCCTGGGTAGAGTCCACCTGGTCCTTCCTGGTCCAGGCAGTGCCATTTTCCACTAACCACAAGCTTTGCATGTGCCAAGGCTTGTTGGCAGACTCCAGCGATGCAAACCAGACGGAAATCCTCCATCTGGCGTGGACATCATCTGCACCGACCAGGAACCTGCATCCGTCTTCTTGGGTGCAGTACTGACTGTTGTTCTTCACATGTTGTTCTTCTTTTGTATCTTCATCTGGGTTAGCAGGGGCTCCTGTTCTTCCTGGACTCTTCTGTGCTTCTTGGACTTGGTCCCCTTCTTCCACAGATCTTCAGCTCCAGGTATCCACTGTTGTTGTCTTGGTGTCTTGCAGTCTCTTCTGGTTCTTGCATAATCTTCGTTCTTGTGTTTCTGTGTATTGTGGGAAATTTACTGTGTTTTACTCCTACTTTCCTGGGCACTGGGGTGGGTTCTAGTACTTACCTTTGGTGTTTTCTAGTACTCCCAGCGACGCTCTACATACTACACTTGCCTAGGTGGGAAACAGACATTCACATTCCACTTTTTTTTAGTATATGGTTTGTGATCCCCAGGCCCATTTCTAACTATTGTTTCATTATTTGCACTGTTTTCTAACTGTTTTTACACCTGTTTCTGCATACTAGTGTATATAATTTGTGTATTACTTACCTCCTAAGGAAGTATAGTCTCTATGGTATTTTTGGAATTTGTGTCACCAAAATAAAGTACCTTTATTTTGTAACACTGAGGCCCGTATTTATACTCCGTTTGCGCCGAATTAGCGTCGTTTTTTTCGACGCAAATACGGCGCAAAACGAACGCCATATTTATACTTTGGCGTTAGACGCGTCTAGCGCCAAAGTATGGGCAAATAGCGTCATTTTTTTGCGTGAACGCCTTCCTTGCGTTAATGAGATGCAAGGAAGGCGTTCCCGTCTAAAAAAATGACGGCGACGCAAATGCGTCGTATTTATACTCCCGGGCAAAAATCACGCCCGGGAGTTGGCGGGTCAAAAAACCCCGCATTTGCGCCACTATTTAACGCCTGGGTCAGGGTAGGCGTTAAGGGGCCTGTGGGCTCAAAATGAGCCCACAGGTGCCCTCCCCTGCCCCCAGGGACCCCCCCTGCCACCCCTGCCCACCCCAGGAGGACACCCAAGGATGGAGGGACCCACCCCAGGGACATTCAGGTAAGTTCAGGTAAGTATCATTTTTCATATTTTTTTATTATTTTTGGTGGCATAGGGGGGCCTGATTTGTGCCCCCCTACATGCCACTATGCCCAATGACCATGCCCAGGGGACATAAGTCCCCTGGGCATGGCCATTGGGCAAGGGGGCATGACTCCTGTCTTTACTAAGACAGGAGTCATTTAAATGGCGTCTGGTCGTCGAAAATAATGGCGCAAATCGGGTTGAGGCGATTTTTTTGCCTCAACCTGACTTGCCCCAGTTTAAGACGCCCTAACGCCATTTTCCCCCTACGCCGGCGCTGCCTGGTCTACGTGGTTTTTTTCCACGCACACCAGGCAGCGCCGGTCTGCTAGCGCCGGCTAACGCCATTCCATAAATACGGCGCCCGCATGGCGCTTCAGAATGGCGTTAGATGGCGCTAAATTTTTTGACGCTAAACTGCGTTAGCGCAGTTTAGCGTCAAAAAGTATAAATATGGGCCTGAGTGTTTTCTTTCATGTGTGTGAGTACTGTGTGACCACAGAAGAATTGCATGAGCTTTGCATGTCTCCTATATAAACCTTGGCTGCTCAGCTACAGCTACCTCTAGAGAGCATGGCTTCTAGACACTGCCTCCATTTCACTAATAAGGGATAACTGGACCTGGTATAAGGTGTACGTGCCATAGGAACCCACTACAAACATGGTCAGCCTCCAACACCGATGCAAGAAGGTAGCCAGTCTGTCACAGAGATCCTGAGGTGAAGAGATGTTAGTGGTCTTGTGGTTTGCAAATTCTTTAATGATGTTGAAGAGTTCTTTAGTGTTGTGTGTGATGGAGTTAATGCAGTCCTGCAGGGCGGATTTCCTGGTGGACCTGATGAGGCTGTGGTGGGATCTTGTGGTGAATTTGAATGTGGCAAGGTCTTCCAGGGATTTGCTGTTCCTCCACTTCTTCTCCAGCCTCCTTCCTGTTCCTCCTGCCTCCTGCCTGTTCCTCCTGCCTCCAGCCTCCTGCTTTCTTTAAGGAGTGTATCTAGTGTATCTATTGAAGTAGGCCTGAAAATGTGTAAGGCACTACGCCCTCTAGGGGATAAGTATATGGTTATACTGCATTACTTTCTGCCATTCTCTTTTCATATGATTATACCCTCTAGGGGCTATGTGGTTACATGACCATGTTTATTCTAAATGCTATTTTTATTGTGGTGTCCTCAAGGGGTTGTTCTGGTCATTGCAGTCAAGATATTACTTCTGCACTCGGAAACTCGCCCAGTAATGCTTTGTGAGACATTCCTTTTACAAAGCATTTTTACCCATAACTCACTGTGTGTTAGACCCAGGACAATGGGACCACAATCAAAACATTCAGCACGATGCGCAATTCCTGTCTAGATCATCTCTGAGTCCTCACATTAGGTTGGGAGGGGGCAAAATAATAACCCCTCCCACCATTCAGTGTCTTTTTAAGCTCTCTCTTGGCTGGAACCTTTGTTTTTTAGCTGGGAGTAGTTTGTGTTTTAGGGGCCTTGACTGTAATATTATTCTAATAGGCCTGAACATTTATAATGCACTACGCCCTCTAAGGGCTAAATATATGGTTACACTGAATTACGTTTTGCCATTCTGTTTTCATGTGGTTATGCTATCTAGGGACTGGCTATATGGTTACATGGCAATGTTTCCTAGAAATGCTATTTTTATTGTGGTGCCCTTTAGGGGGTGTTCTGAGCTTTAGTCAAGATACTACCCCCATAATGCTTTGCAGGGCTTTCCTTTTCCAAAACATTTTTGCCCATAACTCACCGTGTGGTGGTCCTCGGACAATGGGACCACCATCAAAATGTTCAGCATGATGCACTCCTTCTGTCTAGGTCATCTCCGGGTCCCCACACTAGTTTGGTGGAGCACTAAAATAATATCCGCTCCCACCATTCAGTGTCTTTATTTTCGCTCATGGCTGGAACTTTTGTTTTACTGCTGGGCGTAGTTTGTGTTTTAATGGCCTTGTTTGCAACATTATTCTAGTAGGCCTGCTAGGCCTCAAAATGTGTAATGCACTACACCCTCTAAGGGCTAACAATATGGTTACACTGCATTACCTTCTGCCATTCTGTTTTCATGGGGGTATGCTCTCTAGGGGATGACAATAGGGTTGCATGACCATGTTTCTGACAAATGCTATTTTTATTATTGTGGCCCCTAGGGTCTGTTCTGAGCGTTACAGTCAAGGTACTACAGTATTGGCTACATTCGGACACTCACCCCATACTGCTTTGCAGGGCATTCCTTTTACAAAACATTTTTGTCCATAACTTAATCTGTGGGGTCCTAGGACAATAGGATCACCATCAAAACGTTCAGCATGATGCCTATGCCCTCTGTGTCCCCAGACTAGGTTGGGAGGGGCCCCAAAATTATAATATAAATATATTAAGTAATGGAAATATTTTCATTTTTGCTGCAGATAGAGGAAAAATGTAAATGGAAGTGCTTTAGTTATATGCAGGGCCACTGGAATTATGTGGCAGAGAGGACCAAATTATGCTGCAGGATTGATCAATTTATGTGGCAAGTAAAGGCCAGTTATGCATTTACAACGTCAATTGCTCTAACTCAAGCAAATGCAAGACCTATTGCATTGCAATTGCTTGTATGTACTTGGTATTCAGTTTAACAATATGTGGCATTGTAAGAGCTGTATTCCTAGTTCACATCAGCCACGCCAATTGGACTAACATATAAAAACAATTATTTAAATAAATAGAACTCTGGGACTGGACCGAGATGGCCCTGATGACGTGGAATCATGTGTGGCCATATCATGGCGTGCTTTGGTGGCACAGTGCACAAACGAGCACCTAAATGTGGCAGCCATATTCTTGAAATACATTTAAGTTAAATGTATATTTATATTGGGATAGTATGGGTGCTTCCTAGCAGGAAGGTTTGCACATTATATATATATAATGCACATCTGTGGGAAATGTTGTTCTTATTGGCACACAGAAAAGGTGTTAGTGGCTTTTAATTATCGTAACTTTTAGATCTGGTGTAAACACATTAGAATGACTAAAATATATTTTTTTTAAAAGGCAACGAATGTCAAACTAAACATATTAGCAAATAAAGTATTTGCCCATGAGCCCTGGCAATGAAGTGTACTTTTTGTGGAGATGTGCACATGTGATCAGGCAAAATACCATCGTTCACTGTGCAATACAACTACTGCCTGAAGTGGGGTTAACCTTTGCCCCACGCTGAATGCTGTAGTGGATGGAATCAAAATTTGAATGACCGTTCAGTAGGCCAAAAGGTGAAGAGTGCTCATCCAAAGCCCCTCTCTTTATGTGCACATGTATGTATTGTATACTTCTGTTTATTTTCTTTCATTGCATGAGGTTAGCAAAAACTGATAAAGCTGTTTGTAGGCAAGATGTAAAAACAAATTGGCTCAACATAGCCTACAAAGGGCAACGCTCACAAATGTAATTCTGACTTTCTGCTACTACTGACAGACTGCGTCTGAGATGTATGTCTATTAATGCAAGAGCCTTGTCCGTTTCTTCTTGAGGAGCTAAAATGGTCCTTGATTCACTCCTTTTGTACGACATTGAGCGGACGAGTGAATGTGACTGAAAAGTCCGCTCAAATGGTAAACTAAGCAACAGTACACCTTAATGTGTTTTGATGTGGAAAGGGGAAATGTTTCCTCCAGCACTGTTAATATGAGCACCTTCTGCTGTTGTCCTAACGGGAAATACTTCTGAATGGATAATGGCGTCCAACTATAATAATGCTTACAAATGAGCAATGGGAATTCTTTAAAGGCCGACAGAAAGGCTGTGTCTGTTAACATCCCTTCATCGATGTGATCTTCCTTTCACCCAGTGGTTACTTTGAGCCAGTGGTTTCCGGTGCGCGGCACCGGCACTTATTTTCATGGGGACTCAGTTTTGTGCATCAGGCATTTACTGCGAGCAAAAGACACATGGGAACGAAGGAGGAAGGAAAAAACGAAAAAGCGTTACAAAGGGAGAAAGCAGAAAGCTGCAAGAGTGAGCTGAAGGGGCAGAGAGTGGCTGTAAATGGATTAAAGAGACCCCATATGGCTTACGCTGTCTCAGTATTCTGTGCACACATTTAAATGCAGCAGCCGCATGTTTCATGGGAGAGCTTTGGGCACCAGCACTTTTTTATTTACAAATTAAGCACTGCTTTCACCCCCACCAATTGATTCAACTTGCATCCTAGCATTTGTTACTACTAAAGTATTCCTGGTGGAAACGCCAGTTGACCAAGCTCTAGGGATTTCTAAAAATCCAGTTTTAGAACATATTGTTTTTTTTGTATCACTCACAATAAAACAAACATCTTAAGCCACCACTATCAATTTTAGCTGGTGAACTTTTGCTCTTTTTGGAGAATGTCATGTTATAAATTGTTTTAAGCAAGTGCAATAAAAATACAAAATAAATGGGCTTTGAGTCAGTCCCCATCTGCCACTTGTTGTCATAGTTTACCATTGCTTGGATAAAAACTGTCTGTGAAGGTGGGGTAATTTTGTCAATGGTTGTATTATACCATTTATATTCCCATTATGCTTTGATGACAGTGCTCAAGTAATCTGTGATATCCACATCGTATACATTGATTTAATTTGATGATTTACTGAACAGAAGAGACTGCGCTTCTGAGGACCTCGGCAGTGGACATTCAACTGTTGTTTTTCCATTTAACATTTCCTTAAGTTCTAAAACAGAATACCATTACATCACAAAGCATGATGACACTAGCACCTATGTCATGGATGGTCAGTGCAGAGGCCTAGCACTGACTACTACACTATCTTCTTCCTTTAATAATTCAAAATAGCATATTTGAACTAACAGCAGCAACACAATAAGGGCCAGATGTAGGAAACGATTTGCGAGTCGCAAACGGCAAAAAATGCCGTTTGCGAGTCGCAAATCTCAGTTTCCTATGCAGAAATGCATTTTGCGAGTCAGGACCGACTCGCAAAATGCATTTCCGAATCGCAAATATGAAGGGGTGTTCCCTTCCTATTTGCGATTCGCAGTGGTATGCAATACCATTTGCGACCGCATATGCGGTCGCAAATGGTGTCGCAGTTACCATCCACTTGAAGTGGATGGTAACCCACTCACAAATTGGAAGGGGTCCCCATGGGACCCCTTCCCCTTTGTGAATGGACCACAAATTATTTTTTCAAGGGACCACTACCTGCCCTGAAAAAATACCGAAACTAAAGGTTTCGTTTTTTTTTTTAAGTGCAGCTCGTTTTCCTTTAAGGAAAACGGGCTACACTTAAAAAAAAAAACTGCTTTATTTAAAAGCAGTCACGAACATGGAGGTCTGCTGACTACAGCAGGCCTCCATGTTTGCGAGTGCCTAGACTCGCTATGGGGCCGCAATTTGCGACCCACCTCATGAATATTGATGAGGTGGGTCATTGCGACCCCATAGCGAGTCGCAGACAGTGTCTGAGACACCGTTCTGATTTTTTTTTAAGTGCAGCTCGTTTTCCTTTAAGGAAAACGGGCTACACTTAAAAAAAGAAAAAACTGCTTTATTTATAAGCAGTCACGAACATGGAGGTCTGCTGACTAGAGCAGGCCTCCATGTTTGCGAGTGCCCATAGTCGCTATGGGGCCGCAATTTGCGACCCACCTCATTAATATTAATGAGGTGGGTCTTTGTGACCCCATACCGACTCGCAGACGGTGTCTGAGACAACGTTCTGCATACCAATTTGCGAGTTGCAAATTGCGAGTCGGAAGGACTCGCAATTTGCAACTCGCAAATTGGATTTTTGCTACATCTGGCCCTAAGAAACACAAACTAAATTCTTACGTACAATAAGCATGTACCTTAGTATAATAATGATTAAGAAAATAAAACCAAGAATAAATTTAGACCTATAAATTCAATAAATTCTTAACAAAACACATTACTATAGGAGTAATAGTAACAACTAATACCCACCTATACATAAACTATTGTCTTGAACATTTATGAAAAATGACCACTATACAAATACCCATATAGACACTCATAGGTCTCACCGATATCTAATGGGTGCCTTCTGCTGGCAAGTGCTCTTCCGACCACAGACACGACTCTGGACCACCTTGTTTTCATTTCATGTGTTTTTGGTGTCAGTCTTATTTCTATTCATAAGACCCACACTTGGATTGTCATCCATTTCATTTTCTGTACTAGCAAAACTCTTACACATTTGAGTGTTGCTAACCTTAACTGACTACCTTCCCTGCATTCCACCATTTTTTGTTATTTACCCTAATTGCATTTCCACACACCTTGTCAACAACCATAGGTTCCGTATATTTCAAAGTTCCTTTCTTTTTAGGGACAGGCACCTTGATCCGTACCTGGTCACCAACCTTCTTCCTTGCATCAAAATAACTCTTTTGCTTAACTTGTGCCTCATGTACATTATGGTGGCCATTATGACATTGGTGGTAAATGCCGCTTACCGCTGTGGTGACAGCTGTTGACATACTGTCGCGGAGGCGAACATCCATTCACCATATTACCACACACACACACACACTCTCTAAACCGACAGAATACTGTCACAAACACATATCCGCCAATCCAAAGGTAAGTGGTAAAGTGTTGGTGCTACCACCCATACAGTCACGCCAACAAAACAACGCCCTCCACAATTATGACCTACGAATCATCATGGCGGACATTCAATGGTGGTAAACCATTGGTGGTACACACAGGTGCGGTCAGAATGGCCACCCAAATACAAAACAACGCAACATTGTTCAATACCAAAAACACACACCTGACACTGATACACACACACCACACCGACCCACCAACAGCACTATAAAACACTATAAAACACACACCCCCCACATTACCCACCTACTTTCAAGCTGCTTTGTATCACCCACAAAGCTATACATGGAACAGGAGCACTTTTTATCAGAAACAAAATAACCAAATACATCCAACAAAGAAACCTCCGCTCAAGATTGGCACCCGCCTTAGAACACCACCATACAAGAAAAAGACTATAGGTGGTACATCCTTCTCAGTTCAAGCAGCCAAACTATGGAATTCATTACCCCCAACTTCAAGAGCCACAGATAACTTTCTTGTCTTCAGAGAAATACTCAAGAGTTGGCTCTTTCCTTCATAACCACCATATTCAAATAACTATGGAGTGCATGTGCCTATGTTGATAAATATTTTTTTTTGATTATGTGTCTATTTCTAGTTATGTATAGTTCTTTAGAAAATATGTATTGCTAGTATGTCATAACAATAAAATACACACACACACTTTTTAAAACTGTTTGACTAAGTATATTTACCCATGGTTCTAATTATATATTGTATGTACATATATGTGTGTGTATTCATGTATGTATGTATGTGTGTGTGTGTGTATGTACATATATATATATATTTATATATATGTAGATATATATATATATATATACATATATATATATATGTATGTATGTGTGTATGTTGTTCTGTGCTTGGCATGTTCGTGGGTCATTGCATGGCTCCTGGGTGGATTGTTATACTAGATATCTATGAATCCCTGATCTCATCTTATCACACTTATCTACCCATCATCATATGTCATGTCTCTATCTATCCTCCATTCCCACTCTGACTCATCGCAAGTCCATTCTACTACTTTCATCTCCTAAATAACTCTGCCTAACCTCTTCCCTCCGCTCCCACATCTAACTCACCAAACCTCACTCTACTACCATGACCTTCCAAACAACCCTACTAAATTCTCCCTCATTTATCTCACCCTGCTACTATGATCTCCCTAACCCTTCCACAGACTCTTCCCTCCTCCATTCCCCTTTACTCAACCCAAGCCTTTGGGATGATTAAATGAGGGATATACTCCCAATTAACACTTCTGGATTTCTTTCATCCTCCACCCCTCCATTACTCCAGTCAATCTAACTAACAAACTCTCATATCCGCGGCTCAAATGAACTCATAATAATACTAAAACTGTAATCATATTTCCCATTACTAATCCATCACTAATTCTTGTTGGGTTCCGGAGTAGCGTGATACTCGCCAAAAAGCGTTTCGACGCCTCGTCAGGGGTAGTAAGCGCTATATAAATACTATTACAATACAATATAATACATAGGCCCAAAATTTGAAGACGGATGCTGCAGGATTCAGGGGCTTCCAACGGGAACTCTAGTAAAGCCATGACTGCCACCTTCAGCAGCTAGCCAAGCCCAACATATGTTTTCACATAGTGAAGAGGTTGTTTGCTTCAGTTCACAAACAGCTAGCTACTAACACTTCTAAAGAGGACAAATGATGTATGTAGAAGGATCAATGCAAACACTAGGCCTTCTACTATCACAAGTTTAATGACAACATTGTCTCATACTAACAAAATAACCTCTTTACTAAGACCTCACCACAGGTACTGCATGGAAAACTCTGCTCAGTAATTTAAACAGTACCACTAAGACACTTTTTGCACAAAATAGCCCCTCTACTGAGACCTCACCACATTGAAATGCGGAGAGTATAAGAAAAATCAGTCTTTCTAATGAACATGTATAGTTGCTTTATGAAACAGAATCCTTTACAACAGCACACAATACTGCACAATTTAACAATATACATATTAAATACAATGCAATTCCATAAAACGTTTGGTGTACAACATAGTACTTTTTAGATTATGAATATTTCAGTTTAATGTCTATAAGCACTCTGTACAAAACATCTTTGTACAAGGTAAAACCTCAGTGTTAAACAGCTTACAAATCAACTCATTCCTTATCTAAACCTATTTCTATGGGAAAGCTGCATCTATGAGTCAGTTCAGTTGCTGCACACTCTCTACTGCAAAAAAGCTGTATTATATTTTAAACTGTGTTTAGGACACTTACTGCCCACAAATATATACAGTAAGTTGAAAATTGAGACTATACATCAACCATCCTTGAGAAACATCTAGATCTTAAAACATCATCATAGCCACCAATGAATCCAACATTTTCTGAAAAATACAATCAGATAAGGTTCAATAGCAAGTACTTTTAATTTTTATTTTGCATTTTAAACATCCAAATTAAAAGTGCTGGCAGGATAAACAAATACATTAAAACTTCTTTCTAACTATATTAGTTTATTTTAATACTTAGTCAGAGGCTTCACACTTAAATTGTAGTATTTTTACTGACCCAAAAATAAAGCTCCATCTTGAAGGTAGCTGAATATACCAATCACTTTCAATCAAAAGTCAAATTACCTCTGCAGAACACAAGTCAAGAGATTACACTTCCAAACCAGCAAGGGCAATGTCATGTGTCTGAGGTTATGCAACACATATAAGTATATGAAACATCAAGTCTTCCAGACAATCACAGTAAAGCTTTTTTGAATTTTGAAGAGGAAATGTCATCATTGGTTGACTCTAATGTAACCTCACTCTTGGATTCTTCACACAGGAAATGTATCTTTTTCACAGTACATGTACTACAGGTATTATAATCCCCTCTTATAGCTCATGTAACCTTTTATTTCTTGTTTCATAATTCATCTTGACTTCATGTGTTTTACTACTATTTCTTCATGGTTGTTTTCATCAGTTAATGGCACTGGTAGTGTGGTAGTAGACACCCTGTACAACCAAACTTGCAAGACTCTCTCAAAATCAGAAGAAACAGCTCGTGGCAGGGTCACTTGTTCAAGATCCATGCAACTCTGGCGAGAGTCTTGCGGGATCATATGAGAAACACTTAATCAAGTTTCACATGCAGAAGCTTGCCAATGACACTCGCAAAACTCTTGCGAGATCGCACCAAAATTTCTAACTCAACTAATAGAAAAGCTCATATTGTTCATCAAGTAACTGTGTACCACACAAACAGAATTTAATTGCAACACACCTTCTTTTGTGACTGCCAAAAATCTATTACATTTGTAATTTTGCCACCCTCCCATTTTATCTCTCCATATGACTCCACTTTGCTCCTGAACCTTACTCATTCTGCTGAGCCCTTCTCTTGTTACTGTGATGTCCATACAGTACCGTGGTTCGCCTCTGGATTTTTAGGATACAGCTTAATTCACTGGGCTAGACAAAAAGCCATTAATTGTGGTACTGACAAGAATCTTGGATTTACAAACCTAACTTGGATTGGCCATAGAGGTATGAAGTGGCATAAATCTTTACCTACGGTTAAGAGCATTTTGGATTGTGAGCGCACAGACCTGATGATAGTGCACTGTGGTGACAATGACCTAGGCACAATCACAGGTGTTGCACTTCAAATCCAAATGAAGGAGACTTTTTCAAAACGTATGCCTCTCTTTCCTATAATTGCCTTTGTATATTCTAATATGTCAAAGGCAGGAACGGTAACGGTCAAAAACGTTTTGTCCTAAGATTGGGAAATTCCATAAGCAAGTCAATAGAGCAGTTTATGCATTTCTTCAGGACCACGACATGGGCTCTATATACCACAACAACATCTGGTTTGATATGCTAAGCATCTAAAGGCAAGATGGAGTACACTTCACTGCAGAAGGGAAAAGGACCCTATTTAATAACGTCAAGAAGTGCATACAGTTCTAAGTGTAACTGACCATTACGCACTATAAACAGAAAGGCTCTTGTCAGAGCCACCCTATTGCAACATTATGTAATTATTTCATGGTATAAATCCATTTTTTGGGGATAATAACACCTACAAGGTTCTTGTGAGAGAGAAAGCACCCAAATGCCTGCACTCACTGGTATTTGTGTTCAGCTCTTGTGAGAGTCTCTTTAGGGTAAACATTCTAAATATATTTTATACATAATAGCTCTGTTTCATAGGGTGTATTTAATAGAATGTCCGAAACACACAAGGCTCTGAAGATTTTCTGTACACCACTATTTATTTTTGTTCTTTGTATTTACCATCCCGTGAGAGTGTTGCAAGACCATAAAATTCTTTTGAGGAAAAATTGTATACTTTCCCTCATTACAGTACTTATCCCTTATATTCCCGACTACTAGGGTGTGGGGAGAAATTGGCCTCTCCATTGATATTTCTCATAGTATAACAGCAGTGCTTAGTATGGTGTGAAAAAAGAGTGAGTTGTTCACTAACACCCAGGCCTACAAGTGTGTATAATAGGGTATGCGGAGAAAAAGTCTCTTCCGTAACACCTTGCATCTAGATTTTGTGTTCCCTACTACTAATTCTATGATTCTGCAAGAGTCTTGTGAGATTGTAAATTGTTTTAGAGAAATCATTTACACTTTCCTTTGTGATAGCATGTATGCATTATAGTCCCCATTAGTAGGATGTGGGCAGAAAGAAGACTCTCATAAGAGACCTTTTCACAGTATAGCAGCAATGTAGAGTCGGGTGTAGAGAAACTCAGGATTTACTGACAACTTTCACCAGCCTAAAAATTGTGTACAGTAAACTAGGGGAAGTCACTGGACTCTCCGCTGAGGCCTTGCATGAAGGATCCCACTGTGTACTGTAGGGTATAAGGAGGCACTGCCTCTCCACTTACACCTTTTCCTAGGCTCACTACTATGTATAATATGTAACTCTCTGCTCATACATCATCCCATAATGACAGGTATAAATAGTAGGCTATAGGCTTCTTTTACAGAAAGCAGGATGCACTTAAATAAAAAGATTGCTTTATTTAAAAAACAATC
Source organism: Pleurodeles waltl (assembly GCF_031143425.1). Taxonomy (NCBI): domain Eukaryota; kingdom Metazoa; phylum Chordata; class Amphibia; order Caudata; family Salamandridae; genus Pleurodeles; species Pleurodeles waltl. The sequence continues at coordinate 1,223,414,529 of NC_090447.1, forward strand.
ACAGACATGGTGGTTTGCTGAGCCCACCACGCTACCATCCCTGTAATGGCTGTGTTTCCTAATGGGTTGGAAATTCAGACCTACTACAAATTGCAAATGAAACCCTAACGGGTTTCACACATTTGAATTAGCGATTTCCTATCTGCGAATCAATGCAAATCACAATTAGATAATCATTAATTCAAACATTTTTACATGTGGCCCTTTATAACATAACTTTTTTTTCCACACTCATCAGGAGGAGCAAATATCTCCTCCTGTTTGCTTCATTTGCTTACTGGATTTTGATTCAAGAAGCACGTCTTTCCCAGTTTATAGCCATCATAGCTTTCTCAAGTATATATCAGCAGGTTGGGTAGCAAGAAAGTTTCAGCAAAGAGTTAGCTCCCGCTGCTGAACTGCACAACTGTCCAGTCACTGCGAGTCACTTCCACATGCTTCCAACCTGAAAGCACCTTGCTTCAAGATGTCGTTATTCTATGACAGTACAATACTCCTGCTTGTGTTAGCAATGCTCATTTTTGCTGCTTATTTAAACAGATAATATTTCCGCAGATACAAGTTTCCATTTTCCTCCTACAAAAAGACGAAATTACAAAAAAGCTAAAAGTAACATATTGATCAATAATTCATAACCGTGATATATCACTGCATTGTATAAGCTTCACTGTATGTTTCATCCATAATCACATTTATGACATGAGATCTGCTTCCAGTTTCTAAAGTAACACAATCATCTTAACACACTTTTGCCAACACGCACCACAGTGTTTCACTCTAGAAATTGTAATATCACCACTCAAACATCTCTTAGAGCTAAAATATATATATACAATGAGGTCTATAAGAACAGTAGAGCTTGTATTATTACATTCTTTGTTTTATAATTTAGGAAACAGTATTTCCTTTACTGATAAGTATATACAGTTGAAACACTTCATTTCTTTTAACACAATCAGCAAACCTTGCTCACATCTCTCTACATTATAATGTGTACATCTCAAAAGTTATATTAACACATCTACATCTCCCCAAACAGTTTTTCACTCTGTAAACATGGTGTAGAATACTTTTACCAATATTAGTACAATTACTGATGCAGTTTATAAAATATATTATTAAATACCTGAATTTGAAGTTCTTCCTTAAATGCAGATGCACCAGTCTATTTCAGCTGCACATAAATTCACTTCTGCTGAGCACACTCAAAAAGATTTCCTTCTCCTCCAAAGACAGACAGCTATTTCAGGTTCTGTAGCCAATTACGTCACAGGATTTTTTAATTGGCCCTTCTTTAAACTCCCCCATACAATCTTGCAAGACTCTTGCAGGATCGTAAAACACCTTATGGCATGCACAGTCATTTTCAGTGTTGGTCTTACAAGAGGCTTGCTGGATCATAAAACACCTTGCAACAGACTCAGTAATTTTTTATTCTGGTCTCGTGAGTATCACGTAGGGTCGAATGAGCTTTATGAGGTAAGCGTCACTCTCTGAAGCTTGCACTTTACTTTCATGAGACTCTTGCAGAATCGCAACACAAATGTAGGGAAATAGTAGTAGATGGGAAGCACTAACCTCTCCAATGAGAGCTCTCTGTTGTTTAATGAGTGTGCATACTGCTTTTAAACCATTGTCTCCAATGATAAATATGCATAATAGGGCACTGGCCTCTCAGCTGAGACTCTTTCATAACAATGTACATAGTAGGGTGTGTGGAGAGACTTGCCTCTCCAATGAGATCTCTCTGTCAGATGATGGAAATGAATAGTAGGGTGTGTGGTGGGACTGGCCTCTCCTCTCAGACCTCTTTCTGGAATAACAGGCATGCATAGTAGGGTGAGGGGAGAGTCTAGTCTCTCCAATGAGACCTCTCCCAGAGCTCATGGGTGTACATAGTAGGTTGCGTGGGGAGTCTAGCCTCTCTGCTGACAGCTTTTTCCAGGGCATCAAGTGTACTTAGACCCATATTTATACTTTTTTAGAGCCACGTTTGTGTTGTTTTTTGATGCAAAATCGGCGCAAACGTACAGAATACAATTGTATTTTGTAAGTTTGCGCTGTTTTTGCATCAACAAATGATGCAAATGCGGTGCTGAAAAAGTATAAATATGTGCCTTAGTGTGGTACAGAGGAGGGCTAACCTCTCCAATAATACCCCTCCACAGTGTCATAAGCATGTGTGATAGTGTGAGGGGAGGGACTAGCTTCTCCGCTTGTACTCCTCTCTTCAATGATAGGTATGCATAGTAGGGTGGCAGGAAGTACTGCCCTCTCTATTCAGTGTAGAGAGACTGACCTCTCCGCTGATACCTCACTTGCAGATGATGGGTGTGTGTAGTAAAGTATGTGGATAGACTGAACTTTCCTTTCAGACCTATGTCTCAGATGATGGGCATGCGTAGTAATGTGTAGAGAATGGCAGGCTTGTCTTTTCACACCTCTTTGCCAGATGATGGTTGTGCATAGTAAAGTCTGGGGAGAGACTGGCCTCTCCTGTCAGACCTCTCTCTCAGATGACAGCTGTGTGTATTGGGGTGTGGGGAGGGACTGGCCTCTTCTTTCAGACCTCTCTCTCAGATGATGGTTGTGCATGGTAAAGTGTGTGGAGACAGACCTCTCCGCTGAAACTACTTTGATGATGGGATGATGACAACCCAGATGATGGTTGTATTTAGTGGGTTGTGGGATTGGACTGACCCCTCCTTTCAAACCTCTGTCTCAGATGACTGGTGCACCTAGTAGTGCATGGAGAATGATAGGCCTTTCTTTTCACACCCCTCTCTCTCTTACATGACAGGGGTGAGTAGTAGTGTTTGGGGAGTGACAGACCTCTCATGTCAGACATCTGTCTCAAATGACGGATGTACTTCATACAGTTTCCTTTCAGACCTATGTCTAAAATGATGGGTGTGTGTAATAGTGTACGTAGATTAACATACCTGTCTTTATACACCTCTCTCTCAGATGACTGCTATGCGTAGAAGGGTATGAAGAGGAACTTGTCTCTCCTTTCAGACCTCTCGCTCAGGTGACAGTTATCTGTGGTTCGGTGTGTGGATAGACACCAGCCTTTCTGCTGAGACTTTTCTCTCAGATGATGGCTCTGCATAGTAGGGTGTAGGAAGGGACTGGCCTCTCCTTTCTGACATCTGTCTCAGATGACAGGTGTGCCTGGTAGGGTATGTTGAGAGAGACTGACCTCTCTGCTGACATCTTTCTCTCAGATGATGGCTGTTAATAGTAGTGAGTGGAAAGGGGCTGTTTCCCTGCTAACACCATTCTCTCTGATAATATGTACATACAGTAGGGTGTGGAATGAGAATTTACTCTACTCACAACTCTTACAAAGCCGGTGGGTGTAAATAGCTGACCCTGATAAACAACATTTTCTGTAATACTCCATCCTACAGTAGCAAGTGTGCCTACAACAGTGTCATCAATCATCACCTACTCCTTTCTATGTTTCATGAACCCAATAGAGTCTCACAAGATTGTAACTTTAAAAAAAGAATTAACCTTCTACTCATGATAGTACTTATCTCTTCCACACTTCCTTTCAATATCGAGCAGCACAATAGGCATTTCTATTAAGAGAGTGTATTGAGAACTCACACACTCCTTTTTACTATTTACGAACCTGCGGGAGTCCTGCAAGATTGTAAAAAGGAGTTGAAACAGCATACATTTATAATCTTCATAGTGGTTAACCCTTAAAAACCTCCTCTCTAAATCTAGGGAGGCAGCCTGCCTTTCTGCTGCCCCTTATATAGTTTTTTTTCACTTCATTTCCAAAACATCTCCAATTTTTCACAGTGAACAGTAATGGCCACCATTTTATTTCCAACATTCCAACAGCCAATAAATCAGAATGCTCACTTTCGCAGGACTTGCAAGAACCTCTCACTCCTATGAGATTGTAAAAGCCCACACGAAAAAACAGGCCTCTTGACCAATCACAAGGCTCCATTTTTGAATGTGTGCTCCTGTGGAAGGCTCACAGGACTCTCACAAGTCCAATACCTAAAATGTTCAATAATTTTTCACCCTTCATTTCTCAAAAATACTGAATGGATTTACACCATGTCACAAAAAGCACAATCATCGGACCAAGATCTAGCTTCCTGCTTAGTTTGGTGTCATTTGATTCAGCAGTTTTTGCTAAAACTTGTCTTGATAAAACCTGTCTTAAAGAAGTCTACGGAAAATGCATGGGATCTTATATTTTAGGACCTCCCTTTTTATAGGCCCCTGCTTAACAAATCACCCCAACACTTTCAAGGAAGGGGCTGAGGTGGATGAATTTTTTTGGGAAACAGTTGTGAAGATTCATGAAGCGAGGCCAGAGTTATTAGCAAACCAATACACACTCCATCAATGGAAAAGCAGACTTAAATATGCTTACCTACTGGCACAAAACATCAAAGATTACAACTAAGTTATAGTTAATGGTTATTATAACACAACACAACACAAAACAACACATTTAAATTACACAAACATTAGAAATACCAGTGTAGTGGTCACTTTTCTTACTCGTTTTCTAAAACATTATTGCCAGAGTTACACTATGACCCACAACATTTCCTAAAAAATGTATTGTCCCTCATAAAATCAAGCAACTGTAACTCACTATATTTATAATACATATTTAACAAAATATTTTAAGATTATATGCTAATGTACACAAAAATCACAAATGAATACATTGGGGAATATTTTCAAGCCCCTTGTGCACCTGGTCATTACTTTTTATGATGCTCCGATGCAGCAGAATGCAGACCCATATTTACAAGGCCATGCAAAGCCACTTTGTGTGGGGTTTCATGACCTCATAGATATGGTGTAAGGCAATGCAGTGCAAGTTGCTGCATTGCCTTACACTGTGTCAGGGAGGTGTTGCATGAGCTTTGCGGTGGTGTTCCCAAGCAACACCCATGGATTTTGACGCATTCCCACTTTTACAAGGATCTGTAAACCTGGGAAGGTGTCAAAACTGTACATCTCCCCAGGGCAGGTGCAAAGAGGAGCAATATCTTAATTGTTTCCTCTTTGTAGAAAGTCCTCCTTTTTGTGCTGGTCATTCCCAAGCTTTTTAACTGATACTGGTGTTTACTGACTGAGCCCTGGGCTCTGCTAACCAGTCCCAGGGTCAGTGCTTTGTATACAATGGAATATGCAAATTAGCCTAATTATAATTGGCTATAGCAACCTACCTATAAGTCCCTAGTAAATGATAGGGCATGTAGGTTTAGGGACCCCTACATAGATCGTAAACCCATAGGCTCACTGCTGTGGTGCCCAGAGTCATTTTAAAAGCAGGCCTGTCTTGCTGGCTACTTTTAGGTTAAAGTATGAGTGATAAATGGGGGCAAAAATGCAGGGGGCTTCTGCAACCAGTCTATTACAACAAATCTGGTGTTGCTCAAATTACTGGTATGGAATTCAGCACAATGTCTTGCCACAGGATATGCTGGATCTACATTGGCTATAGCCTGCATGTGCTAAAGCCTGAGCTTATGTACTTGTAATACAGTACATCCCAAGTATCGCAAATTACATCTGCATGTCAAAACAAAATTGATTTTGCATGGCTTCACATGAAAGAAGGTTTGATATTCTGAACAAATCACCCCAATCGAGCATACTTTACATCTAGCATACTTGAAGAAACTTTTTTTTTTTAGGCTATCCAGTTTCTTGGTATGGACACTTCTGGGCTGCTCTATGTATAGTCATGATACATTTATGTGGAGCTAAGATTGTAATATTATACTTCCCAATATATACTTTACTTTTTTGATGTGTTTGTCTTCAATATTTTTACCAACATATTTTTGTAGCACAATATTTAGGGTCAGATGTAGTAAACTCCAATTTTGCGACTTGCAAATTGTGAGTCTGACCGACTCGCAATTTGCAACTCGCAAAATTGGATGCAGAAAGGTGTCGCAGACACCTTCTGCGACTCGCTATGGGGTCGCAAAGACCCACCTCATCAATATTCATGAGGTTGGTCACAGTTTGCAACCCCATAGTGAGTCCCTGCACTCACAGGGATGGTGGCCTGCTGTAGTCAGCAGACCTCCATGTCTGTGACTGCTTTGTCAATAAAGCAGTTTTTTTTTCTTCATTTTGCAGCTCGTTTTCCTTAGAGGAAAACGAGCTGCAAAATGAAAACTAAACCAAAACCATTTGGTTTTGTTTTTTTCAGAGTAGGCAGTGGTCCATAGGGCCACTGCCTGCTCTGAAAAAATATTTTTTTCGGCATTCGGCATTTTGCGAATGATTTACCACCAGTGTGACACTGGTGGTAACTGCGAGTTGGTTTGCGACCACATTCGCGTTCACAAAGCAACTCTGAATGGCGATGCGGTCACAAATAGGAAGGGAACACCCCTTCCTATTTGCGAGTCGCATTCCCAAATTGCGAGTCGGTACCGACTCGCACTTTAGAGATGAGCATCGCGTTCGGCCTTTTGCATGCCGCAAACTGTGTTTTTCGCAGTTTGCGACATGCAAAAGGCTTCGTACATCTGGCCCTTAGTACTTAATATTCTGGGACCATAGCATTCAGAATTTTCCAATGCATAACTGTAATGCAGAAGCTCAGTCCTAGTCATGCAGTGAATGAGAAATCGGATGCAAACAGTGTTTGTATCTTTTTCATGTTATGAGTAGGGTACAAGCTGCTCTTAAAACCAGGGCTTTTTCCTGTATAAAGTCCACTAGGTAGTACCTGTCTATATTTTGGAAGTAACTCAGTCTTGTCTATTATATGTTATTCCCAAGTCTAACCTAGGAAATGTGGAATTAGCTGGTAAACCTGGCCAGAGTAGTATTGTGAGTGTGAGTTAATGGTACTTCCAGCAGGTGAAATATCTGGGGTTACAGCATCAGAAAAGCTTGATTTCCTTAGTACTCATATCTCCGTTTGTCCATTATCTTTTGTTACTGACCAAAGAAGAATTAAGAGTGTACTTGTAATGGATCTCTATGTCTGGTGTGCTACATACGTCTGATACAGGACAAGGACATGTGTGACATAAATATGGCCTTTGTCACCTAAATTGTTGCAAAGTAATTACATTTTCAGAAATATGTACACAAAGGAAATAAGGCCCTGCCATGACCTCCTCACCTAAATATAAATCACGGTAGAGTCCTATGTAAATAAAAAAAAAGACTTTGGAGGTATCACTAATGGTGGCATGCTTCTAAATAGGCGATATTCCACACCAAGGTAAGTAGATACCACCACGGCAGACACCATCATTGCTGGAGTTCTTAGATAAAACAATATTGGATAACTGGAGGGATCCAATCTGAGGTCAAAAATGCCTTGAGGTATACCCAGTGATTTTTACCTTTATTGTGGGTACTGTAGATATGATTAAAACACCACTGTTCCAAGTGTTAAATTAGATACAATGCCTCATCCATCCTTATGAATAAGCCACCATGTTTTGGCCATTTTAAAAGCCTATTCAGGTCTCCAGCCTTCTTCAGGGCCACTATAATCCCTGCCTAACTACACAAGCATTCCATGTGGTCATATGAGGCCTAAGGCTCGCATCTGTCCAGATCTCTTTCTTAAGAGATGAACCTGTGAAGAAATAATCGAAACACAAGGAACAAATCGTAAATATCACAGAATCATAATAGAATGAGACTCATCACACTGTGTAGATGCTGCAGTAGAAACTCATGATTTCATGGGATGAAAGCTCAGCAGAACCCACTCCAATCTCTGGGGAACCAAACTAAGTGTAACAGTGAGAAAAATGTGCCATGAACATTACAAGACATAACTTCAGTACATTTCATGTGTAAGCATGTTTCTGTGAGAGAAAACACATGCATTAACTTGTCACATATGTTTACCCTAAACTTAGGGTGGTCTGCAAAAGTACTTGTCAGATATGGGATGGCACTCCCCTGTAGTCACAAACTGGAGAGAAATAGTGACGAATTACTAAATGGTACAGTTAATCCTTAGGGACTAAATGGTCCACTGGCCCAGATGTATACCTACTTGACTAGCTCTGGCATGAATCATACCCAGTCGTGTTTCATGCTCCACAGAGTTTCATGTCTCAAAAGCATCTCATCTACACTTAGGCCTACCTATATGATCAGGGCATAAGAGAAGTATTAGCCATCAGTGACACATCTCATAGAAAATGCACTACATAATCACGTTTTTCACAGCCACGTCAAACAAGCAACTTCCAAATGACTGAGAAAGCCGGGGGATGTTCATCTCTATATGCTTCAGGGTGATTATGCATGCATCTTTTAATCCAACATCCATTGTCGAAAATCGGAAGCCCGAGCAGGTGAATCTCTGTATTATTTTATGGCTAAATGCTCTATCTTGCCAAATGATCGCCAAAGTAAAATCATGGGCCACCCTCCTGCCCACTTACTTCATCAAGGAGATGCGCCAGTCTGCACACTTAAAATGCTTCCTGTGTACATATGTGTTTATATACTAGGTATGTTATTATATATCATGTTAGACTTTTCATCCTTGGCGTGGTCTCCTTTAATGTTTTGCCTCTGTTCCCCAGGTTGTTGATGTGTGCTGGACTCTTTTTTTGCTGTTTTTGTCACTCTGGGCACTTTACCACTGCTAACCAGTGCTAAAGTGCAAGTGCTCCTATACAAAATGTGTATGTAATTGACTTGTCCGTGATTGGCATATTTGATTTACTACTAAGTCCCTAGTAAAGTGCAATAAAGGTGCCCAGGGCCTGTAAACCAAATGCTACTAGTGGGCCTGCAGCACTGGTTGTGCCACCCACCTAAGTAGCTCTGTAATCATGTCTCAGACCTGCCACTGCTGTGTCTGTGTGTGTAGTTTTTAACTGTAAATTCGACTTGGCAAGTGTACCCACTTGCCCGGCCTAAACCTTCCTTTTTCTTACATGTAAGGTACCCCTAAGGTAGGCCCTAGGTAGCCCAAGGGGAGGGTGCAGTGTATGGTTAAGGTAGGACATATAGGGGGTCATTCTGACCCCGGCGGTCTTAGACCGCCGGGGCCAGGGTCGGCGGGAGCACCGCCGACAGGCCGGCGGTGCCCCGCAGGGCATTCCGACCGCGGCGGTAAAGCCGCGGTCGGACCGGCAACACTGGCGGTCTCCCGCCAGTGTACCGCCGCCCTTTTGAATCCTCCAAGGCGGCGCAGCCGAGGGGATTCCGACCCCCCCTACCGCCATCCAGTTCCCGGCACCGGATGGCGGTAGGGGGGGTCGCGGGGCCCCTGGGGGCCCCTGCAGTGCCCATGCCACTGGCATGGGCACTGCAGGGGCCCCCGTAAGAGGGCCCCTACAAGTATTTCACTGTCTGCTTGGCAGACAGTGAAATACGCGACGGGTGCAACAGCACCCGTCGCACCCTCCCACTCCGCCGGCTCGATTACGAGCCGGCATCCTCGTGGGAAGGGAGTTTTTCCCTGGGCTGGCGGGCGGTCTTTTGGCGACCGCCCGCCAGCCCAGGGAAAAACTTAGAATACCCTCCGCGGTCTTTCGACCGCGGAGCGGTATTTCGGAGGGGGGAACTCTGGCGGGCGGCCTCCGCCGCCCGTCAGGGACAGAATGACCCCCATAGTAATGTGTTTTATATGTCCTAACAGTGAAATATTGACAAATTCGTTTTTCACTGTTGCAAGGCCTGTCCCTCTCAAAGGTTAACATGGGGGATACCTTTAAATATGATTAAAGTGTAGATTCCCTTTGGGAGCGGATAGACATGTGGAGTTTGGGGTCTCTGTGCTCACAATTTAAAAATACATATTTTAGTAATATTGATTTAAGATTGTGTGTTTGAAAATGCCACTTTTAGAAAGTGGGCATTTTCTTGCTTAAACCATTTCTGTGACTCTGCCTGTTTGTGGATTCCCTGTCTGGGTCAGTTTGACAGTTGGGCTGGTTGCACCTCTCACTAGACAGTGATACAAAGGGAGCTGGGGTGTAGTCTGCATTTCCTGTGGAGCCATCTGTGCTAGGAGGAAGGGGAAAAGTGGTCACTCACACCTGAAAGGGCTTTGCCTGCCCTCACACAATGCAGTCTCCAACCCCCTGGTGTGTGTCTGGGGCCTGGCCTGGGCAAGGCAGGAATTCACAAACAAGTGAGCCTTTGTTTTGAAGTAGGCCTACTTAAAAGGGCAAAATAAGTATAAGAAGGGCACCCAAAACCACAGACTTTAGAACACTTCTGGAAACCAAGAGGAGCCTTTGCCTGGAGAAAAGCTGAAGAGCTGAGGAAGAACAGCTGCCCTGCCTGTGACTGTGCTTTGTGGAGCTATCCTGCAGTTGCTGCTTCTGCCAGAGTAAGAGGGCAAAGACTGGACTTTGTGTGCCTTCCATCTTGTGAAAAACTCTCCAAGGGCCTGATTGAGAGCTTGCCTCCTGTTGTTTGAAGTCTCCGGGACAGCAAAGACTTCTCTCTGCCAGCCCCTGGAGTCTCTGGAGAGACTCCTACTCTGCCAAGTGGTGCCTATCCAGTTTGTGGGACCTTGAAAGGAGAAGCTGGCAGCCCAAGAGTGAGAAATACACGCACTGACCGCTGTGCGGGGAAAAGATTGACACAACTCTAATCTGCGGCTGTAAAATCACTGCACCGCCGGGTTCGCAGCTGAAAATTTACGCTCGCCTGCAATGCGACCCGATGATTGACGCCCAGGGCTGGAGAAACGATGCACAGCATCGCAGACGGAGGCTGGTGAGATCGCAACCCGTGCTCGAATCATCCTGTGGCTGGCTTTCCGACGCAAACACTGCTGGGTGTGTAAAAATGACGCAAGGACTGTCCGGACTCGAGAGTGCTGACTGGATGGATGCATCACTCTCCTGCGGAGAGAAGAAATGACGGACGCTGACCCAACTGAAGGGGAAACAACGCAAAGTCTCACTTGTGAGTGAAATTGACGCATTGCAAGCCCTTTTTGATGAACACTCGCCCTTGCGGGTTATTTTTGACACACCCAAGGTAGATTTTCACGCTAACAGTGTTTGTGTGTGTTTTAAATTACATGAAGACTCTTTTTGCATTTTTAGTGATGACTTGTGTATTGTGGATTTTTGTCATTTTGGTCTTGTTTTGCTTAGATAAATATTTCCTATTTTTCTTAATCTGTGTTGTGTCATTTTGTAGTGTTTTCATTCAGTTACTGTGTGTTTTGGTACAAATACTTCACACCTTGAACTCTGAAGGTGAGCCTACTGCTCGTGCAAAGCTACCAAGGGGGTAAGCAGGGGTTAGCTGAGGGAACTTTACTGCACTGTACTCTGACACCATGCTCCACTACTCCTCTGTACACCACTCCACTGTTTGCAACTCAATGCCATTGTAATCTATAACACAGTATTGCAATCCACTTTACCACACTCTACAACACTGTACTCCACTCCACTTTCACTTACAAAAATCAACTAGACTGCATTCCAAACTACTGTAGTTCAAATTACATTCCAGAACTGGACGACATCCCACTACACTATACTGTACAACACAGTATTCCAATTTATCACAATTTACTCAACTGTATGCTATGCCACTCCACTCTGCTTCACTCCATGGCACTATAGTCTACAACACGCCACGCCACTCTATGACACTTTATTCCACTCTTCATTACCCCACTCCAGTGCATTCCACGTCACTATACTCTGCTCTACAACAATATATCCCACTCTATGCCACTGTACTCCGCTCTATGCTACTCCACTGTGTGATCCTCTACTCCACTGAATGCAACTCCACTGTACAACACTGTACTCTTCTCTATATCACTGTATGCCCCTCTATTCCACTGGGTGCCCATCTGCTCCATGTCACTGTACTACACTGTATGACACTTGACGACACACCAGTCAACTTCCCCTATAATACGCCACTCTACTATATAACACAGTACTCCACTCTATGACACACTCCTCCACTGTAATCTACGAGACTCCATTTGGTGATACTCCACTCTATGACACTCTATTTCATCATACTCCACTATAAAACACTCCACCTCAGTCTATGACAGTCTACAGCGCCCTACTCTACTGTTTGACATGCCATTCCACTATACAACTCGCTGCTCCAGTCTACGATTCTTGACTCCACTATATCAGACGATGCACTGCTACACTCTACTCAACTCTATTCCAATCTACATTAATCCATTCTATGACAATAGAGTTTATAATGTTCTTCTCCACTGTTCTGTAAGACACTCCTCACTACAACTCTCCTCTTGAGACACTGGACTCTACGAATTGAAACACATTTTTATTAAAAAATTTAAAAAGCAACTGAAATTCAATGAAAAAAATAGAGGTTAAATCTTAGTTACAGTTAGGAAAATGTCCTTTCCCTTTGCAAGCCAGGTTTGAACTAAAAATTCTAAAGCTATAGTTCTAACTGTCATTTACAATGTATTTACTATCTTCAACTTATTATAAGTAGAGAACCGTGTTATAGACTATTTTCAACTCACTAACCAGACAACACTAACTATAGTTGCCACTCTACCATGCATTGTGTGAGGGGGATGGTGCATTTCATTATAAAGGGGAGGAGGACATGAGGCTCCAGAAACCCAATTCACCAGGACTGACATGATAAAGAAGGGGAGGGGCACCCCCCCCTCCTAAGCCGAAAGAAGGCCCTGGGGATTACATCCCCGGGGACTGCATAAAAAAGGGTTTTGGGGTGCTAGCCTCAAGAGACCCCAGGGACCTCCTCCGCTGGCCTGACATTTTGCATATGTGGATGGAATGTGTGGCAATCTCCCACAGCCATTAAATTGCCCCAGGGTTCCCAATCCCTGGAGCACCATGTAGTTCCCTGCTTAAGAACGTGGGCTGGGAAAGTGTAGCTCTTGCTGTGTGGGAGAACAGAACATATTTCCTGTCTGCAAACTCAGCCAGAAAAAATACAGTGAATTGCTCCTGCCTGGTAGGAGCAAAAGAAAATTGCTTGGGAAGGGTGAAAGCAATGAAGGGAACCCTGCAGAACTGTGGGGTACTAGGCCACCCCCATAACCCCTGTAAGTGACCTGCTGTTGGAGAACCTGGACTTAAAATAGGTGATGCAACTCCTGCAGGAACAGGGACCTGGCATGGCTGCAGGGTTCCAGTGGCTTTCCCGTGGCACCCAGCAAAAATAATGGTCTGGGGTGTCCCAGGTGGCCACTGGGTCTCCTTATGATTCATAAAGTCGTCGTGACCTCAGATATACAAATTTGGATTTCCTTTAATTTCTCCTAAACTACTGAATGGATTTATACCAAAAGCACAATCTGCATACTGAAAGCTAGCTTTCTGCCAGATTTGGTGCAATTCCATCCACTGGTTCGGGCTCTAATTGTGTTCAAAGTTCCTAGGGAATTAATATGGGAAACACAACTTTTTGGGCCTCCCCTTTTTGTCGGCCCCCCTTGACGGATCACCTCCAAACTTTTGGTGAGCAACAAGAATCACTGGCATACTTCTTTTGGAAATTTCACAAAGATTCTTCAAATAGTGTCAAACAGTGACAAAGACAGAGGCAAATCAGCAAACACTTTTTCTATGGAAACATGGTCCTAACTATAATTACCTACTGGTGACTGCCTGTAGGTAACATATATATATCTGTGTGTGTGTGTATGTATATATGTATATGTATAAATATGTGTATATGTGTGTATATATATATATATATATATATATATATATATATATATATATATATATATATATATATATATGTATGTGTGTCTCTGGATATATATATAGATATATATATATGTACATATATATATATATATATATATATATATATACACACACAAAAACAACCCTGACAGTCATAGAAAGAGGAAAAAACTAGGAGACATAAAGATTTCTCCTTGTTACACCTCACCACAGGAGGCATAATGTTTTGGACCATCCCCAGGTTTACGTTAATCTGGGGAAACATCAAAATCCATAGGTGTTGCGTGGGAACACCCACCACAACGCCAATGGAATGCCACTTGAGCTCAGAGTAAGGCAACACAGTGATTTGCGTTGCCTTGCCTCACTCTATATCTATGACCGAATTCCAAGCTACACAAAATGGCTTTACCTGGCCTCATAGATATGATTTTGTCGTTTGCACCACCGGATCATCACAAAGAGTGACACGGAAATAAAATGACTTACTCTTTCTTGTTTCGCTTGGTTTTTAAATGTTGAATTCTATTTTAACGAAGGAGAGGAGGATCAGGATTGGAACCATGTTTCCAAATGTACACATGTAATGCCTCACATTTCTGGAACCATCTACTGTCTCAAAAAGCTTATATCCTTTATTTATTTTGAAGCAGTTTCAACTCTCTTATTTCCATACCACAAAATAAATTGTTTATGGAGTATAAGTACCACGTCTGTATTCTCTTACTTTACTGATACAGCAGCAATTTACAGGCAGGTTCCTGTCCTATTGTGTGAATGGCACGGGGAGCAATGGATCTGCTGAAGATAATTTTCATATGTTTCTCAATGACCCCTTGTTTTTTGTTTCTACTCGAATTGAATCTAGTCTCTCTGACTTTAAGCTCCACTCATTAGTTGGTTTTTTGTTTCAAAAGGTGTATTCATTTCATCAGCTAGGGGCACTATTTCATGTGTTTCTGTTGCAAATGCATATTTTTGTAGGCTGTCTTCGAATCCAATATTGCTTTTTTATATAATAAAGGCTAGTTTAATTAATGTGTTGAATACCGAAGCCCCATGCCGTATATTGCCCTAGGGTGTCCTTCCTCTCCTTTATTTGCATTTTTTGCAATATAATTTATAGTGTATCGGCTCACGTAAGGTGGCAATATAACACTTTCCAAAAGACATAGGGGCCTATTCACAAGGGAGAATTGTAAGTTAAAGACAGAATGTACCTTTGTATGCCTGCCAGAAATTTGCAGAGCGATTTGTGGCGGGCGTACATGGTTTTACAAATGCAGACATTTGCCAAAAGTGCAAAGAAATCCTCATTAATAAATCCCATACAAGGTGTGGAGTGAGTGCATGCCAGGGCATAAATTGAACAGTAACTGTGGGAACACTGACAAACGTATATTTCTGGGCATTTCGAAACTTTGCTCTAAGTCCAACCACTTTCCATCTGGAAATAGTGGGAGATTTACTCCAGGAACAGACTGTTCATAACTCTCCTTCCAGAGTGGGAAGGAAAATGGATCTCCCCAACATTTAGTGTAGTTATAGATGAAGGGAATTCTTCATGAAAAAAGAGTTCCCCAAGGAGAAAAAAGTGTGTGTTCGCATTGAGGACACCATTGTCGGATTCCGAACATCACCTTGTACAGGTTTCCTGGAGTACCAGTGGAAATGTTAGTGAGTAACAACAAAAGTGAATCTGCTCCCAGCAGGAAAAGTCAATGAGTGAGGGAAAATTCATAAAAAAAGGCAAGGTATAAGCGGGAAAGATAAGAGCGGAATAGTAAAGGTTGTATAGTTTCCTAGGTGAAATGAATATTTAGAGCAAGGCCTTGCATCTGCTCTACACAGACTCTACACAGACTCTCTATTGACAAATTAAACAACATAGAACATCCTGTAGTGGTCAACCTAGTCAACAGCATGTTGTGCCACCTTCGGCTTTTACAGTCATCGGTGTCAGTATCACTTAAGAAACTACAATTAAACATTGGCCATGTACCAAAACTGTTGCTCTGCGTTCACCTTTGTCATTAGCGGACAGATTTTGAGAAGGTGAGCACCATTGATGTGGAATTTTGTCATAGGGCCCATGGCCTATCAATGCTAGCCAATGTTAGCTGTGTCCTGAAATAGACCTGGCGTCCCCATTAACTGGGTGGTGATGGTCTTTCTCGTGGTAAGTGGAGGCTTCTTTTCGCTTGTTTATTACATTTTGCAGTGACTTCACTCATCACGCTGTGCTATGGAGACACCAGTGAGTCTTACATTTATGAATTGTTTAAGCACTTTGTGTGGTGACCAAATTTATTGTGAGTACAGTGTAAACATTTCCAGTTAAACTCTAGAGTACTTGTGGAAAAATCAAACAGAAGCAATGCCCATAATTTTCCCTTTTGCATATTGAAAAAGGTTTTCATAAGCATGAAGCAAAGATAACATATGGGTTACAGCCACAGCGCTTATTTCCCATACACTAAGTCATGTACTGCTGGTGCACATATGGCACCTGATTTGTGCTGTGTATGGGTAGAAGAATGTCCTATAGTCTCCTATCCTGTAATTATTCTTTGTTGTTATGATGTTGCATGTTAGCGAAGCTTGAGGAACAGGGTCAAATGATTGCCCTTATCAAATGGAGAGTGTACAAAGAAGAGTTAAAGTGTGATGTGTATAAGGGGATGGGTAGTGCCATGTGGGGTGGCTACTGGAGCATGAAGGGGGGCTGTGAACAATGTTTTCATGGAGGATGGGTAGCCAGGGGAAACAGAGTACAAGAGGCCGAAGGGCTACGAGGTGGTGAGGGGTGCAGGGTACAAGGGGTGAAGAACACAGGATGAAGCTAGTTGAAGAATTTAGAGCGCCAGGGAGCAGAGTGCAATGGGAAAGAGTGCAGGTTGTTGGTGAGAGCGGGGTGATATGAGTAAGGAATGGAGGGTGCAAGGTTGTATAGAGTAAAGAGTGTAAAGGAGGCGAGGAGTGCACAACAAGGTGGTGCTGAGCCAAGCGCACATGGGAGTAAGAAATGGTGACTTTTAGATTGCACACTGATTTAATAAAAGATGCATTCGACAGCAGGGCTAGCATAGTGACTGGAAGGTGTGTTTTAAAGGTAATAGTCATCAAGACCATGTGATTGATTGCTTTACCCACCTGATATGAGGCCACAAAAGATTACTACTCTTCCAACCAATTTAATTCGTATGAAACGTGCTTGCTTTGATATTCTGCACTTCAAAAGCAAAACTATCCTTATAGCATGTGTGAATGTTTAACGTTTAGTTTTAAAAGGATGCTGGCCAGGTAATGGTGATGTAATTGCATTTTGTCAAAATTAATAAAACCTGCCTTCTCATCACTGTTGACATTTTCTCGGGTAATTTTTCACTGAGGATAATATCTGTCTTGCTGCTCTTTGGCAGATCCCTTATACTATTTCCTAATAATTCTTTCATGAGGATGAATTCAGCAAGAATGAATCCTCGCCATGGGTAAATAGAACTATGTGACTAGCCAGCATGACAGCGAATTTGCACGTGAGTAGCATTTGTGCCAGAAAGGACTTGCATGTCACAAAATATTCAAATGACCGTTGATTTGAATTGAAGGCTCACTGATGCTAATTCTGACAAGCTTTTCATAGACCGTCTGCTTGATCACAAACATTGCATGGCAGTCTAGCATCCAAAGTGGAAATGCATTGCAAAGATTGCAAAACAGGCAGCCAGAATACGCCTGAACCTACAGTGATTACCACGTGACAACATTACTGAAATCCGGCCTCTGGCACATGGATTTCGATTTACCAAAATGTCAATGGTAGAGGAAGAAACAACCAGTACACTTTGGCCCCAAAGGCATCTCGGATTTGAGCACTTTTTGCCACTTATTGCCACTAAGCAGCCATCTATTGACTGCCATTGTATAACCTCTTGTTTTATAGTTGTATAGAATAAATATTTTCAGTATTGAGGTTTGTTCCGATGAGAATCCCTTACAACGGTGTAACATTAACTACATAGTGAAGAAAGTTCAATGACAACTCTGTATCTTACACAACATACAATACTCTGAAACAACTCATAAATGAGGAAGTCTTCTCTACTTAAAAAGAGTGTCCCGTGCTTTTAGGAACTGAGAACGGTGGAAGCAAAGGGCCACCCAAGTCCCCTCATCCTTGGAGCTTGACCAAAAATGTTTTCAGCTCCTTCCTAAATATTTCTTCCTCTGTTATGAACCTAACTTGCTCAGGCAGTCGGTTCTACAGACCGGCCACTTTGAGAGTGATGGAGGAGCCTCTCCTGCACAGCCTTGGAAAGCGAGGAACCACAATTAGACAAACATTGCTAGATCACAAGGATCTCCCAAGGTGGTACTCCTTGATACTCTCATTGAGATACTTGGGCCCCTTTATTATGGAAAGCTTGATGGTTCAGAGTCAGTGCCTTGAACACTATGGGGGTTATTCTAACTTTGGAGGAGGTGTTAATCCGTCCCAAAAGTGACAGAAAAGTGACGGATTTACCACCAGCCGTATTACGAGTCCATTATATCCTATGGAACTCGTAATACGGCTGGTGGTATATCCGTCACTTTACCGTCACTTTTGGGACGGATTAACACTCCTCCAAAGTTAGAATAACCCCCTATGTGTTGTAGCAGTGACAGCCAGTGTAGTCTTTCCCAAAATAGGGTCACTGAGGAATACTTCAGAACTTTAAACAGCAGGCTGACTGCTATGTTCTAAATAATTTGCAAGCGTTGGGTCAGGTAATCTGGAAGATCCCAGTACAGAACACTGGCTTGATCCAGCCTGGAGAGGATCAGTGTCCTCATCACTGTAACCTGTACACAGTGTGGAAGGTAGTGAAGAAAGTTCCTCAGCATGCAGAGAATCTAAAAGCAGGTCTTTACAACTGCTGACACCTGTACCCTAAATGAAAGTTGTCTGTCAAACATAACACCTAAGTTTTTAGCCACTGCCGTTGGAGGGAGCTTTGGGGACACATTATTAGGCCATGCATCTACCCATCTGGGCAGGGGATATCATTCAAACAATAAGATTTCAATATGTCTGGGTTGCATTGCAATTTATTGTCCTTCAACCACTCCAGCAGTGCTGCCATACAACAAAAAAATGCCTCTTTAGCCTTTACAGTGCCTTCATCAAATGAGAGCAGAAGTTAAATATCATCTGCATACATGATGACTGTGATATTAAAGTATTCCACCAAATAAGCTGTCACCTAGGCTCTCATTATTCTAATGAGACTACTGGATTTGAGCGGGAGAATCGCATGTGGCGTGGGGGAGTGAGTATAACCCACTACAGGTGACATCTGTCGCCCCAATCTGGGTTTTGCTCCAGCTAACTAGCAGTGCCTCATCTCTACACAAGAGCAGGGATGATTGGGCAGCCAAGCGGATGACACAATTGATTCCTCAGGGAAATCGTGGTCACTCATGTAAGCGACGGACTTCAGCTACCGTTAGGTTCACTGCAGCAGGATGATGTGTATAAGTGGCCAATAAAGGCCAGGTAGGACCATTACTTAGCGGACCTAACCTAACGTGTAGACTTGTATGTGGTAGGGCGCCATCAAGCCAATTATTATGTTCTTAATAAGATAGAGGTATCTCTAGATAAGCATATGCTCTGTATTGTGCAGGCACATTTGCAGGTGTATAGTGATGAAATGTATTGGTGTTCCTATCAACTGCTGGAAATGTGACCCAAGATTGAAAAAGTTCTGTTGTGTAGGCTGGGTGAGCCTCAACAAGAAATGCGACTGGACCCCTCTGGGCGGTTAGGACATGTGCCAGTAAATGTGCAGTGAGGGGTGGTCGCATATTGACTGCAATTGCTACCTGTTGTGGATTCGCCATAATGTGTAGTAACTTTTGTTCAGAGATAAGCACACCAAATGGGGATTATCTTTTTAGAGTTCAGCGTTAGTTAGGTACTCCCTACTTAGCTGAGGAGGAAGTCCTCAATATCACGGACGTCTCTGTATATAGTACTGAGGTGTCTTTGTATATAGCGAGACAGAGATACACAGGAGGACCTAAAAATTAGAGCCTGACCAAAGGTTGGCGGCGCCATGTCGCGTAGGCTCTCATTATTCTAATGAGACTACTGGATTTGAGCAGCAGAATCGCCTGTGGCATGGGGGACTGAGGCTACCCCACTACCGGTGACACCTGTTGCCCCAATCGGGGTTTTGCTCCGGCTAACTAGCAGTGCCTCATCTCTACCCAAGAGCAGGGATGATTGGGCAGCCGAGCGCATGACACAATTGACTCCTCAGGGAAATCGTGGTCACTCAGATCGCATCCGTTTCTCTCAGCTACATTAGTCTCATACATACAAAGAAAAACAGAGACAGTATATGTCTCAATAAGGTTTTAATGAAGCGACTGCATCTTAGATACTATGTACTGCAATAACCAGGATGATAAAGCATGACAGGATTAAAATTGTGACAAGGAGAGTGAAGCATAGAAATAATGCTACCATATTGTCATGTGAGTCAATAGACTAATTCCTACTTAGGCTATATTACAGCACAACATGTTAAGCTCTAGTTCTGCCCTTCAGGTTCCCCTGGGAAGACATCATCCCTCATACTTCAGCAAGAGGCCTGAATTCTGCATAAGCAGCTGTAGGGAAGAGTTCAGCAATCAGCATAAGTCGTGGTCATCTGGCTGGAATCTCCCTCTAACGTGTATGGGACAGGAAAGTGTTTTTTTAATAAAACAGCTGATGTTCTAAGAAAATGTCCCTAGGTAAGGATGTGTATGTTTCTATGAATACCAGAGACAAAGCGTTACCACGTTTACCGTCATCCTATCTTACTGCAGCCTTGAGAGAAGCACAGAGTGAATGAAATGTCTTGTTTAAGAACGCAGTGCTGGCCTAGACAAAGAATAGCTAGATAGAGAGAAGCAAAACAAGACCGCAAACATGGTTATTGTTAAAATAATAAGCGAAGCTGAATAAAATATATCTAGGGTAAAGTGCACAGCGGCAGGGCTAGTGTGCTAAAATTATGTGCATGGAGCTCACCCCCCCCGCTGGTTTAAAAGTGGTTCAAAGCCTAATTATATATAGGAGCTACTAAAATTCAACCTAAGGTATATATAAAAAATGTTAATAATGACAAGTTAAAGAAGACAGTTGAGCATATTTAAAAGGACAATTTAAAAATGTTAACTTGTAGCGTAAAAAGGCTGAATTTCAAAAGTCAGAGTCATTTTGGAAGTTGCCAATAGAATCCCGGACAGTTGAAGAAAGGAAATCTTCCACTTCAGCAGGTGGTAAAGTAGGAAACTCATCGCCAAGAAGAACCAAGGAGCATTCATGTTCCAAGGCCTGAGCTCCAGCCAAGGCAGCAGCATTCCGCGGTGTACCCAAAAATGAGTTCAGAGCTGCATCCTCCATGAAGGGCAACTCATAAGCAGCTTCCAGTAGCAAACGCACCCTCAACGCACATGTCCGGTAATTAACCCTCAGTGAGAACATCAACAGATCAGCATCCAATGAAAGCAAGCGCTGTGTAGAAAGACAGACTTTCAGTGCATGTTCGAACGAGCACCAGAGGCATGGGCTGCACACAATGCAAAACCGGTCTGAATGACAGTGACCAGTCACACTCCAATTGCTCCAGGAGTGTTGCTCCAAAGTACTGCCTCATGCGTTCACGACACAGCTGGGCTGGTGGGAGTGCTTTCCTTCCTCCTTATTGCAGATCGACAGCCATTGCGCAGTAAAAGTAGCATTAGCACAATGCCACCCTTTATAGCCAAAGTTACTAGAAATCCCCCGAAAATACTGGAGAATATTGAGTGGATAGCTGATGGTATTAAACCGAATATAAAGGAGGAGGTGTGAACGAAACCAGAGCCAGCAGCCTTAAAGAAATTTGCGATTCCAGTAGTACTGGGCCCATTTAATATTCGTCCCACGAGCTCACCAAACTGTCTCAGAAAGTTAGTACTTAAAAGGGACTTTATCTCTCCTGATGACCTTGCCACCTGAAGTGCGTAGGTCTCACATGCAGATGTAAGCGCCACATGTTTTTGGGACAATAAAGCCTTGAGTCTGCTCAACTTGTCAAAATTCACATTAGAAGTAGCAATATGGAGCCAAATCTCAGCTACTTCTCTTTGTCTTGTGGGAGGAAAAAGTATGTTCCCGCAGCATGTAACAATTTTAAAGACCGAAACAACATAAACTATTCCGGCTCGCATCCCACAACAGTCTTCACTATTGAGGAGAACATAGCTGCCATTTGAAAGTACCTGGAACACAGGTCTAATCAAGAGGACTGGAACTCCCTTCAGATAACAAGCAAAGTTCACTGCTGAAGCGTTACACGCCCTGTGCAAGGACAGCTATTTACAAATCATCGCATGGCTGACTTCACTAGCGCTATGAAAGACCTCTTTCATGCCACTGAGACATTTGTAGGAGAAGGACAGCTCCCACACCTCATGGATGTAACTATCTCCCAGCCATTCATATCAGCCTACTGGAATGTGTTTTAAACAGGACGTAAATTGGAGTGTTAAAATAGGCAGATTAATGAGCCCGTGTATTAACCATTCAGCAGACGGTATTTCAGCCACAGTAAAAGGCTACTTTTCTAACTTTTCAATACTTAACATGCCATAAGTCATTTCTTTCTTAGCCATTAGTTGTTGTTGTTGCATTAAATTAAATGTAGAAATATGTCCCTTGCACTAGCGTGTTGCCAGGGAACGCGACCTGCCTTCAGTGTTTGAAGTGTCTACCCAACTGCATGATGTACCTTAGTTGACTCTGTCCATGGTGTAGAGAAGACATATCACTTTGTATTATGTCTATTGCAGAAGAAACAATGTTGTTTAAGGTGTATATCCCGTCGGACAGGGTATTCATCCCATTATCTACAACAGCTAATGCCTTCTGTAAGTTTTCCTGATCTATTTGCCTTAACCAGGCAGCAGCTTCTTGTTGGGAAAGCTTTCATTCAAATTTCATTACAGACTACATATAAGAAGCGCTTTCTGACTTGTTTTCTGGGGCCTAACAGGAAGCCCTGTAAATCACTGTTATTAGCCAAGAGGCTGAGGTGTTCTCTAACAGCTTCTAGTGAGGAACTCTTCAACCACTGCTGGCATAGTTTCCCTACACTCTATGTTGTTACTATACCCACATGTTCGGATGACACATAGCGAAGGTCCAGCCTACTAGTTCTAAAACTCCTGTGGAGTTTATAAAACGTTTATGACACCCATTGGTATCTATTGGCCACAATAACCACCCGCCAGTACGTGACCATGAAGCATTAAATGTGCCATTCTGGACCCATTCATCGAGCTGATCTTCTGTTACATTTATATACTTTTGCCATTTGTAAAATTTTGTAGGGGCAGGAATACTGGTCTCATTCAATTCCCTAATCTTTGCTAAGCCTAAACAACTAGTTTGTTGTACAGTTTCATTTAAGAATAAGCGTCCTTTCCCCTTATTTGCCAATTTATAGTTCCCCACACACTTTGTAAGTCAATCAATTTCAGCCAATAGTTATAGCCTTCTATAGCAAACCGGGAAACAAAGGAATCTGAATAAATGAATTTCGAATCTGTTAAAAATATGTGTATATTTTCCATTGATGGCATTTTAAAATAATATGACTCAGCATTTTTAACATTGTGCTCAGAAAAATATGCAAACTTTTCAGAATACGTTTTAGAACTCCCTTGTGGTGGAGTTGGACAATGTTCCCATTGTATGTAATTAAAAATAGTATTTGGGGTACTTGCTCTGTGAATGAAATGGTGCCCATAATAATTATAGCAAAACATATCACCATAATTCTCTTTAGATTGATAAACATCTTCACTTTCAAATACAGTATAATACTGCAATTCAGTCATCATAGAATCAACTGTTTTCACATCCCAGTCATCAGAAAATACTCCGGGTATTATTACATCGTTCATTGAAAGTTTAAACACATATGGTATTTGAATGAACTCCGTGGGGCCATACATATCAAATGTGACTTTATCCCAAACAATCCCATCAGGAATTGGTATAGCGGAAATGTTTACGAAAGACAAGTCTCTGCGGACCTTGTGAGAAGAAAAATGGGGGTTTAGGACCTCATCCATCAGTTCAACTGTTGATCTTTCAGGAAGAAAATGACCATGTATTAATAAAAAGAATGTTATGACAAAGCCAATCTGAAGGAGGAAAGCTAATACAGTCAAGAAAAGCCACAGATAGTTCCAATGAAAAATAAAGTCATTTGTTTTAAGCCAGTTTATCAGCTTATTTGTTTTTGGCAGTTCAGATGTAGAAGAGGAAAATGAGTCCAAAAAGGTGTCGTTGACATCAGGGAAGTATCCAGAAGACGTTTGTGCAAAAGCCGGACCCGTATTTGTAGAAGAAGAACTAGTAGGGGCCTCCCGCGGTGGTTCATAGAAAATGACGCCATCCGTCTGCGTTGAAGTTGTGTCAAATCGATCAGTACTTTCCATATTGTTTGTTGTAACAGATGTTAGTGGAACTCGTGCAAGATCATTTTCCACCCTCCCCAAACTCGGAGAGGTGTCAGCCTCGCTGCCCAAAACTTGTAGAAGGACTTCTTAACCAGTAGTGAGAGGGATTCTGGAACTATTGGCTGTTCCTCTTGGTCTGCTGTGCAGGATTGGCCGAATGGTGTAACTTGACATTGTCGATAGATACAAAGCGGTTTTCTTTAGCAACCGCCAACAGTGGTAGAATGACAGTTCTGCTACCATGTATTCCCAAGACTAGGACCGGTGCACAATATGAAGGACCAAACTCCTTTTTCACAGCAACCTTTTCACGCACTAGATCCCCAACCTTAGAAATCCAGCCGGTGGGTGTTATTGGTACACCCTTAATCCCTGTGGAGGCAGCATTGGCAGAAGCATTGTCATCACAGAACTGTTGTAATTCCTGTAAGCCAGAGACACGTTCATTTATGTCAAAGGGTATTTCTGCTGCCTCCACGCCAGGACCATCAAGATCTGGAACGTACATTCGAGTTCCAAACAGGCACTTTTATGAAGTACGACCCCCCAGGGATCTTCTAGGCAGATTGCTAAGTGCTCTCTGGACTCCATACAGATGGTTAAGCCAACTACGACCCATACCTAAGACTCTAGCTGTTGAGGACTGCTTTAAATCACGTTTTTGTCGCTTCACAACACTATTTTCCTCAGGATAAAATGGAGACGAGTAATGGAGTTGGACCCCTAATGAAGCCATGGTGTCCCTGAATGCCCTTGAGGCAAAAGCATGGCCCTGGTCTGAGTGGAAAGCCGCAATTGCATATGTACCGATTAAGACTTGCAAATCTTTAATAACAGTCTGAGCGTCAGGGGAGCATTGGGGCCACATTCATAGAAATCTGGAGCAAGAGCCAACAGTGACTAAAATGTATTTGTATGCACTATCCAGTGTTAGGGGACCACAATGGTCCAAGTACAAACATTGTCTTGGTTTGTTGGAAATTAGGAGGGGTGTGTGCTGTGGGCGTTTGACGGTGGAACCCTTCATTTGTTGGCAGATATCACAACAAAGGATATATTGCTTGGCCTGTTTGTATAGACCTGGCTACCGAGAACGTGCTTGCAACAATGAAATTGTAGCCACCACACCACCATGGGCAGATGCTACTCCCTCATGCACTACTTTGATCAACTCTGATCTTATGTGTTTGTTGGGACTTACTCGAACCCCTATGCCTGGTATTTTTACTTCGGCTTCTAGGCAGCCTCCCATTTGGTAGGAATATTTAGCAGGAAATGCTTTTTGATAGGGTGTGCCTTCAGCTATGGCTTTCACTTCAGCTCATTTGTCATCGTCCGGTTTCGTTCCTGAACGGGTTACTGCAGCAACAGCAGCCGTAGCTACTGCTGATTTGATGGCTTCATCAGCCAGTGTATTTCCAGCAATATGTATTCCAACACGCTGGTGTCAAAGAGTATGTACAACATGGACATTTGATAGCGTTTCCGTCTGATCCGCTACTTTTCCCCACAGAAGTCTGTGTTTGATGGTGTTGCCCTTAGAATCTCTGAACCCATTCTGGCACCAGTAATGCAGGTATTCATTGAAAGACTGGACACAGTAGTAGGATTCACAAACAATCAGTGTTAGCTGTGCAGGATCAGTATGTTCCAGTGACATCACCAGAGCCTTTATCTCTGCTAATTGTGTTGTGCAATCCCCTAGGGTTTGTGTGAATGTATGTTGGGGACAAAATTTACTATCCTCCATGTAGCAGCTTACGACTGCGCAATCAGCGGAGTATTGATGTTTTGTGCCAATTGCAGGTTGCGCTAAGCCATCGGTGTACATGACTCTTTGATATTGATCAATAGGCAGTTTATTTGCTGGAACAGGGTATTCTAGTTCATATTGCAAAAATTCTTGAGTTTGTAATTTTGGGTCAAAAATGTAAACCACATCAGTGGGTGTCAAAGACATTGCCCATTGAATCCAACGTGAATGTAATGCTTTGGCGTTAAGAACGCTGGCTTTGGTAACAGCCTCAAGGACTGGGATTGGAGAGACGACAATAATGCGTTTGCCTTGGGCTAGTGGTCTTTTTCTTAATGACGGCTATCTGAACAGCAGTGAGAATTATCTCAGTGGGAGCAAAGTGTTGTTCTGCTGCTGAATACAGATGTGATTTGTGTGCAATCGGGACAGTCTCACCCTCATTGAAAGTTATATACGGGAAACCAATGGCACCAGCAATTACTCTGATGACCAGTGTTGTCCCTTGTATCTAAATGTTGTGTTGCCAGCATGTCTGTTTTTCAAATCTCTGAGAATGCATATGCGTTCGACTGTCCAAAATGTACTTGAAAAGTCAGAACGTATTAAGTCATATAAAGGTTTTAAGCATGATGCATAATCAGGAATGTAAGTTCTGCCAAAATTTAGGAAACCCAATAAGGATTGGAGTTTTTTAATAGTATTTGGAAGTTGTAATTTTCCAAGAATTGTGGCCCTAGGCTCTTTCCTTCACTTTATAGCTCATATCCCAGAAACAGGACACTAATTGTGAAATTAGTCAGAGGACAATAGTGAATGGCTATGGTCCCTGAGGGGTGCTTCACCCTTCCTGATCCCACTCCCTTTGGAGAGAAAGGCACATTCCTAACCCTATTGGACATCCTCCTCCAAATCAAGATGGAGAGGTTCACTTCAGCTCTGGGCACCCTATGTATGGTCCCAGCTGAGGCAGTCACTCATCCTTCTGGTTAATAATTTTACCTCTGGACCTGCCACCAAAAGGGGGGCTTTGTCCGGGAAGGCACTAGCTGGAGTGAGTCTTTGAGGCTCAATGTCAAGTGTTGCAATTCCTGCAGGGGAAAGGTGTGAAGCTTCTTCACCCAAAGCAGGCTTTGTCTCTGACCCCAGAGAGCACAAAGGTTCTCACTCCTTGGAATCTTCTCCATTAGTGGCAGGCTGGCACAGACTGGTCCTCCTCACAGAAGAGGGTTGAGTGAAATACAGGGGGGCATCTTTAATATGCTCTCTGTGTGCATTTTTCAATAAATCCAGCACTGGCATTAGTGTGGGTTTCTTGAGCTGAAAAGTATGCTACCAAACTTTCCAGTCTTCAGCGAAGCCATCATGGAGCTGTGGAGTTCATAACAACAAGCTCCCAGCCCATGTACTCAATATGGCCATGCTGCACTTACAATGTCTAAGAATGGACTTAGACACTGTAGGGGCATATTACTCTTGCAGATATGCCCTCACTTGATGTAAGGCCTTCTAGAGCAGAGACTTACCAATGCCACAGATAGTGGTTTGTGGGCATGGCACCCAGAGAGGGATATCATGTCAACTTTAGCTTTTTCTCCATACCAGCACACACAATCTGCAATGTCAGTATGCATGTGCATGGTGAGGGGTCCCTTAGGGTGGCACAATACATACTGCAACCCTCAGAGACCTTCCTTGGCCACAGGCCCCTTGATACTACTGATACCTTTTACAAGGGACTTAACGGGTGCCAGAGGTGTGCCAATTGTGGAATCAATGGTACAGTTTAGGTAAAGAACATAGGTGCTGGGGCCTGGTTACCAGGATCCCAGCACACACTCAGTCATGTTAGCACCAAATATCAGGCAAAACATAGGGGGGAACTGCAACAAGGGGCCAGGTTTCTACAGTACATATAAATATTTAAGAGTCTGGGACTTAGGGAGGAGCCTTGCAGCACTCTCCATTTCAATCTCTTTGTGTCTGAGGTATATGGTTTCACCCAGACCACCTGTTCAGAGAAGAGCCAACCCAGCCAGCATGGAGCCCATCACTCCCAGATGTTCTAAATTGTGCACCAAGATGTTATGATTAACATTGTCGAATGCTGCAGACTGCTCCAACAGCACCAGGACCACATTGATTCTGAGTTCAAGCTGCACCAAATGGATTCATAGACCTCTGAAAGAGCTGCCCGGTGCTGTGGCAAGCTCTAAACCACAATTTGGAAGGATGGAGCAAGTTGTTCTTCGTGAGGAAAGAGGTAAGCTGTTGATTTACCAGTCTTACCAAGACTTTTGTGGGTGCTGGAAGTAGAGAGAGAGGTCTAAAGCTGGACAGGGATTCCAGATCGCTGTTGGTCTTTTTAAGTAAGAAATTGGCTTGCTTTTATTCATCCGGTAAAACACCAGAGTGAAGAATGGTAGCAACTACCTCCCAGTATATCAGGCCAAAAATATCCGTGATCATCTTCAGGTTGTGAGGAGGTATTGGATCAGTAGGAGATCCCGATTTATATTTCAAAACAGAAGCGTTCACTTCCTCAGCTGACGGGACCTGAAAGACATCAATCTGGAGTCTGCTGTAGGAACAGCTATGACTCCAGTCCCTGGATTCCTAGAAACCTTGTTCATCTCTGTTAGATTGGTCTGAATTTTATGGATTTTATCTTCAAAAAAGTTGCTAAGGCCGACACAGAGAGACTGGCTAGACTCTCATGAGGGGGACGTAACTTTGGGATCTATAAAATTGGTGACAATTTTGAAAACCCCCTTCCCATCATTGTACACCTCCTCAATACATTGTGTATAAAAAATGCAGCAGGCTCTTTTAAAGTTTTTTATGTTTTTGTTTCAGGGTCATTTTATAGCTAGCCGTATCTTATTCCACCACCACCAAACTCTTTCCAGTTTTTTACATGCTGCTCTTTCCTGCACATGTGAAAACCAGAGTGTTGAGTGAGGGGTAGTAACCTTCTTAGTAGCTCTAATCAGGGCTAGTGAATCAGCAACTCTCCTAAGCCATGACTTAATAACATTGTCACTCTCCATCACTAAGCCTGAAATTACTGGTTTTGACTCAAATGATGTGTTCTTGTCATATGGACTCATGCATTATAATGGGACCGCTGGATTCAGGATGGCAGCACCACTGTGTTGTATGTGACTGAGTCACTAGCCCCCCCCCCCCACAGTTGCCAACTGTCGGTCCAACCTTTCCCAGCTCTAGCAGCACCTCACCAAAACCTAACAGGTAAAGGTGATTTGTGGCAGCCTTGCATGGAACTCTGAAGACTCATCAGAGGAATCGTGGTAAAACAAGCCTTACCCTTTTCTCTCCACATTTAAGTCTCTTATACACACATAGGCAAAAAAAGAGATGCTGGGCAGTTTTTAATACATTAATTGAAAAGACTGCAATCTACAATAAAAGCATGAGCAGCAATGATTAGGATAATGAGGAAAAACAAAATCAGGATTGTGAAAATTAGAGATGTACATATAAACAGCCCTAACATATTGTCTTGACATGAGTATACAATTCATTCCTAAAAGCCTAATCTCTAACCCCTGAGCGAGAGCATGCCGATTCTCAAGGACTCTGTCCGTAGAGAGTCCATGAGAAGCACACCCCACCACTTTTACCTTGGTACAGAGTCAGGCCACCAGTCTCCAGATCAGGATCCGTGGAGACACAAAGGGGCATATTTATACTCTGTTTGCACCAAATTAGCATCATTTTTTTTACTCTAATTCGGTGCAAAACTAATTCCATATTTATAATTTGGCGCGAGACCCGTCTAGTACCACATTTATGGAGTTAAACTTATGTTTTGGACGTGGAAACCTACCTTGCCTTAATGAGATGAAAGGTAGGCGTTCCTGTGCAAAAAATGACTCTATGGCCTAAATGCCATATTTATGCTCTGGTGCAAAAATGGTGCACAGGAGGGGTCAAAAAATGGTGCAAAGCTCGCTTTGCCCCATTTTTTAATGCCTGGGTCAGGTGTTAGGAGACCTGAGTGCCTATTTCCATGGTGGAACACCATGGAATAAGCCCACAGGTGCCCTTCCCAGGCCCCAGGGACACCCCCACCCACACCAGAGGGGCAGCAGAGGATGGGGAACAATACTGGTAAGTACAGGTAAGGATTTTATTTTATTTTTTAAAGTGCCATAGGGGGCCCTGAAATGGGTCACCACACATGGCACAGGGTGCAATGGCCATGCCCAGGGGACCCTGGTCCCCTGTGCTGGCCATTGGGGTAGTGGGCATGACTCCTGTCTTTTCTAAGACAGGAGTCATGTGGTATAGATGGTTTTGTATCAGAAAATGACAATTGGCAGGTTAGAGTCCGTTTTCTTTACCTTGTAAACCTCCATTCTTTCATACAACCAGCCCCACTCGACTAACGTCATTGATTGTGACACTAGCCTACCCTTTGCACTGGCTTGCACCATTTTATAAATATGGTGCATGGCTGGTACACAGAAATGGTGCAAGCCGGTGCTAAACTTTGTTAGTGCAGTTTTGCCCCAAAAGGTATAAATCAGGGCTGAAGGCTGAGGTCCATCAAAAACTGGAATGCAGCATGGATGGAAATTCTGTCTAGACCCCCTTTAATGTCCTTTGTTCAAAAAAGTGTTATTATAGGTGACATGTTCATGTTCATGCGCAGAAGCCTGATGCGGGTATGTACCTAAGCGCTGGACTGTTCATGCAGTCTTGGGGCCAGCAATACAAAATATTATTCTGTATGCCTCGTATTCCCTTCTTCTGAACCTGAGGAAAAGAACATGATGCAAAGTATGTCATCCATAGCACTGATAATGACGCATTCGCAGAATAGCGGCTGATAATGAAATTAAAACAATGTCTCTAAAAGACGCAATAATAAAATTTACAAAAATGAATGTAGGACTACAGAGCGTAATAACTAGGTGAAAGGGCACAGACCACAAGCCTAAGCTAAGCTATCACTGTGCCCAAGCAACTAACTAAAAGGAACCCACAACTTTCCTAAGATCCACCATGGACATCCTGCCCCAACACCTATCCTCATTTCAAAGAAGAGGTGGTGGGGGTTCCTCAAGGCAGTCAAGATGCTAAAAATACATAGTAAATAATGGTCAGACCAAGGCACTGGGAGGGGTCTCCCATTTTAGCAATACATTTAATAGTATGCCATTGATGGCTTGGCCAGCTCTGTGGGTGGTACCTGGACCAACTCAGCCCAAATAAAAGGAGGCCAGAGTTTCCATCAGATACTTGGCAGAATGGTACTCATTCTTGTCCAAATAGATGTTGAAATCACCAAGCAGGTTGAAATTGTCATAGGAGATGCATTTTTGGGCTAATGCTTTGTCAGGGGATGCTAGAA
Source organism: Pleurodeles waltl (assembly GCF_031143425.1). NCBI lineage: Eukaryota > Metazoa > Chordata > Amphibia > Caudata > Salamandridae > Pleurodeles > Pleurodeles waltl. Next base: position 1,223,445,904 of record NC_090447.1, read on the forward strand.
AATCACCCAAATGACCTGAGGGATGATAGACCATTGCCCCCAAAAAGGGATATTGTCCATTGATGGAGATAGTAAAACCCAGAGATTCTGCTACGATCAACCCATCCAATTTAAAAGTGTTACACTTAAAAATCCTTTTGTAAATGGTAGCTACCCCGCCCCTCCTTTTCCGCACCCTATCTAGATGAACACAATTGTACACCTCAGGGAAGGCAAGATGCAAATTGGATCAGGAGCACACAGTTTCTGAAAGACCACATCCAAGCTCTCCTCCCTTACCAGATCATAAATATTCAGGGCATGTTTGTTCAGAGAATGGAGGTTCAACAGTGCTGCCTTCAACTCCCTCAATCTCCTTCTAGAGCCTACTCTACTGTTAAGCAGCTGGTTTAGGGGGTAGAGACTGTGACTACTCTTAGGATATGAAATGGGGCCATCCAATCTAATAAAAAAGAGCAACATCCCTTTAGGACCGCCACTCCATCATACCTATTAAATCTGCCACAGTATAGGTTCTCCGTGCTACTCCCTTGGTCCCCCCCCACTGTCATAGTGGCTGGCGCGGGCCGCCGTCGGGATGTGAAAGGGCACACATGGGCTTGCCTTAGATGTGCCTTCGGTGCTCCAGCTGCGTGCCCTCTGAATATGTAGGAAAGAGACTTCTGCTAAAGATTTCAGGAGCACTAGAGAGCGCCATCCCCAGATTGGCGTTGCTCTGTGTCCCGACCAAACCCACATCCTTAAAAATGTTGATAGAGCTAAGCTTTCTGGTACAATTTGTGCAGATAGTACATAAGCCAAAAAAGTGTTAATTTAAACCAACCCTTTAATTCAGTTCTAAAACATCACAATTAAAAATTAGCATTCATCATTTCAAATTTGAATAAAGTCAAGACTCAAAAATCAGGAATTAAAAAGCAACATTTATCATTTCAGATTTAAATTAAAAACAGGAATTAGTCAAGCAATAACAATAAAAATAGGAGCAAAGGTTCTAGTGCAAACTAGCAATTTAGAAGCATGGATACGTTTGAAACTCTCACTGTTCATTGCTCATTAATCCAATCCTATGTATACTGATCAACGGAACTTCTCTTTTTAGTGGCCTCCCCAAATAATGCCCAATCAAGGGTCCCATGCTCATTGTTCCACTGGATTCAAGCTAGCCAAGCTGATGAGGTGTGATACCCCAAAACCGGTCCCAGGATGCTTGTTTCTAGTCCAGGGAGGACTTGGCCAGTCAGTTTGGGCTCAACTGTTTCCATGGGGGAGCAGGGTTAAGACTGATTTGCGTATGGCTGTGTCCAAACTGTGATGGTACGGTGAGTAAAAGAACTATGGATTTAACCCAGATCTGTAACTGGGAGTGAGTGTTTTAAAAGTTTCAGTACTCCGTCCATCATCCTTTTGTGTTGCTAGTATGACAAATAAGCAAAATTCAAACAGTATGGAAAGACTGCAGAAATTCAGAATATTCAATAAACAAAAACTCTCATCAAGTTCTTCCCTGGTGCCGCACCAAGAACCTGGGGCAGTATTCCCAAACCACATGGAGCAACCTCTTGCACTGCCTTTGAAAATGGGTATGAAAGAAGTCCTTTGCAAAAGCCCTCTGGATTTGGCCAGTTCGAACTCCTCAGTTCAAACTCTTAGGCCCATATTTACATCATTTGTTTACGCAAAAGAGGCACAAACTTACAAAATACAATTATATTTTGTATGTTTGCGCCACTTTTGCATAAAAAAATGCTGCAAATACAGCGCTAAAAAAGTATAACTATGGGCCTAAGTGCCTAATCATTTTTCAAAACAACACTGGCATTAGAGGATCCAAAAGCATTTCCTCATTCATGATACATGAAAGCATTCATGAGATTTAACCAGCTGTATGTGCTATCCTGATATTATCAAGTCAATCATAATTTGCACTGTGATTGAATAATATTAAACTTAGGTCATATTTCAGAGTTTGAGGGACAGTACCTTTGCTCCCAAAACTTGGCCTACCTGCTTGTTTTAAAGTCGGACAAACCATCATGTTTCTGCCTCCACTGGGCTCCTTTGGTCCATTACCCAACTCATATATCATTGAACATGGCCCCAGAAAAGCAAAGCTAAAATGCCTCAAGGCACAGTGTTTTCCACCTGGCAGGAGGAGGTCTCCAAATATGATGATCTCGAGTCCACCAAGGCATCGGAATAGAAAAAGGACAACAAGGCACCATCCTATAAATAAGCCCTTGTTACAAACACAACCAGACGTTAACATGACATTTTCTGCAATGTAGAAAACCACAGGTAAATAAATAATTGGAGTGACAACAATCTTTCAGAGACTTTCAGAATCTTAAATGCATACTTCTACTTAGCAGTTCAACCCATATTTGAAAAACGTATAAGTTGTGTGTTTTTATTTTCTCCAAAAACTTGGTAATGTGTTAGCTTTACATCCCTAAATGAAATATCCCTTTCAATAGCCCATATAAATGATTGTGCCTATTGAGAAACGGGAATTTCACTGAGCACTCTTCAAATATCTCTGTAAATGAAAATTCATACAATATTCTAAAGATATTAATACCTTTGATAACAAGAGAGAAAAGAAAACAATAACAGTTCAATTTCCTAAAAGTCACATCATGAGAAGCATAATGCATATATTAATACTTTAAATCGCAAAATGTACATGCATATATTAAATATATCAGTAGAAAAAGTTATAAACAGTGGGGTACCCGTAATAAAAAGGAAGGAAAAACATTTCATGGTGGTTTAGAAACCTCTTCATTTCTAGGAAAATGATTACACGAAGAGTAAGCCAAAGAGTTAAGGTAATTCGTAATAGGCAACCATAACACGTCTCTTTTAATACCCAGGGAGACAGGGTAAACATAAGCTCTATCCAACCGATGGTTATAACATATACCGTACCACCAAGCCTGAAAGGATAATTGAGAGAAGTGTTTCCAAGATTTCGTAATTTTTTTAAAAGCAACAGCCAACAATAAATCCAGAATTACAATTGAGTTTTGTGGAAAACGTGACCAATCTGAGGCAAGGCTGCCTAAAAATATATTTGCAAAAGTTAAGGAGATTAAAATTTTAAAAATAATATTAATCTGATTCCAAACCTTAATCCAAAATTGAAAAGTAAATGGATACTCAAAGAGCATGTGTTGAAGATCTGAAACCGATTCACTACAAGACCAACATGAGGATGAAAGGTTTAAATTCATTTTTATGTAGGGGTATAGGTGTGAATAATAGCCTATTATAAATGAAAAATAAAGTTTGAATTGCATTAGCTGCTCTTGAGGTCTTTCGTATCCTAATCCACACATTATTCCATAATGAGGCAGAAAGTGAAATAGCTAAATCTTCATCCCATTGTAGTCCTATTGCTGACTTAGGTCTATCTGTAGGAAGAGTTACAATTGTTTGGTAAATACGGGAGGCTGAGGCAGAATGCAGCAACAAGCTCCTAATTGGAGAAGAACGAACCAATGGTGCTTGCTGAACTGAGAAAGATTGATAAGAAGTATTTATAGCATGAATTAGGGCATCATATTTCGTATCAAAAGAGGATAGAAGTGAAAAAAGAAAACATGCTTGCTCAAAAGAAAGAAGGGAATCATTGTCAAAACGTTGGTGGACCCATTTCAACCCCTTCAAATGCCACGATTTCCAGTAAATGGTTTTATTATTTAACTTGATGAGTTTGTTGTACCAGATTGATGAATTCAGAAATTGGAGTCTGTCTGTATCACGTGAAGCAAAAATAGGTTGTAGAATTCTGCAAGTATTTTTCAAGATCGAGAGGGAAATAAATGAAGGCTTTTTTGACAGAGTTAATACTTCCAGAAATGTAAAAGGAGCAGCAAAGGTTTTTTCAACCTCAACCCATAAAGGCAAAAAAGTGGAAACATCTTCGGTCAATAAACAGGAAGCCTGCTTAAGAGAAAAAGCCATACGATAAGAGCGGAGATTCGGAAAAATAACTCCTCCGTGCATTTGAGGTTTCACTAATTTTTTAAGAGACATTCTGGATCTCTTATTATTCCATAAGAATTTGGTTAAAATAGAGTTTAACCTCTTGAAGTAGTTATTCGGAATATTAATTGGAATATTTGACAAATAGAAGAGAATGATTGGAAGTAACATCATCTTTAGAGAATCTAGAAATAAAGGGTTCCATTTAGATATAAGAGACTCAAGGCTAGAGAATAGTTGCAAGAAGTTACAAGAAATTGTATCCCGAAATGAAGATTTAAACCATAAATTAAGATATTTAATTTTGTCATTGTTCCAGTGAAATTCAGAAGATTTAAAGTCATCCGGAAGGCAGAATTTGTTTAAAGGGAGAATTTAAATGTTTTCTTTATTTAACTTATACCCTGAAATAGAAGCAAGATGTTCTACCTCAGAAAGAAAAGAAGGAAGTGAAGATTTCGTATTTGACATAAAAAGTAAGATATCATCAGCATAAGCTGAGAATTTTATCTGTCTCTCTCTAAACCGGAAACCATATAAAGTTGAATTAGCCTTAAGTTTCAATAAAAAGGGTTCCAAGGCAAGAACAAATAAAAGCGGTGATAAAGGATTTCCTTGACAAACTCCTCTATGAAGTGAGAACGAGGGAGAGATGAGACCATTTAACCCCTTCGCTGCCAGGCCTTTTCCCCCTCCTGTGCGGAGCCTTTTTTTGGCTATTTGGGGCAGTTTGCCAAATCACCAGCTTCCCAGCTTTCAGGAACAGGCAGACTTGAATCAGAAAACCCAATTTTTCAACACAATTTTGGCATTTTACTGGGACATACCCATTTTTACTATTTTTTGTGCTTTCAGCCTCCTTCCAGTCAGTGACAGAAATGGGCATGAAACCAATGCTGGGTCCCAGAAACTGAAACAAATCTGAAAAGTAGACAACATTCAGAATTCAGCAAGGGGTACTTTGTGTAGATCCTACAAGGGTTTCCTACAGAAAATAACAACTGGAAAAAAAATGTATTGAAATTGAGGTGGATAAAACTGCAATTGTTCTCTACGTTTTACTCTGTAACATTTTCCTGCAATGTCAGATTTTTGAAAGCAATATACTGTTACGTCTGCTGGACTGTTCTGGTTTTGGGGATATATAGGGCTTGTAGGTTCATCAAGAACTCTAGGTACCCAGAGCCAATAAATGAACTGCACCCTGCAGTGGGTTTTCATTCTACACCGGGTATATAGCAATTCATTTGCTGAAATATAAAGAGTAAAAAATAGCTATTAAGAAAACCTTTGTATTTCCAAAATGGGCACAAGATAAGGTGTTGAGGAGCAGTGGTTATTTGCACATCTCTGAATTCCGGGGTGCCCATACTAGCATGTGAATTACAGGGCATTTCTCAAATAGACGTCTTTTTTACACACTCTCTTATATTTGGAAGGAACAAAAATGTAGAGAAAGACAAGGAGCAATAACACTTGTTTTGCTATTCTATGTTCCCCCAAGTCTCCCGATAAAAATTATACATCACTTGTGTGGGTAGGCCTAGCGCCCGTGACAAGGAATGCCCCAAAACACAACGTGGACACATCCCATTTTTTGACAGAAAACAGAGGTGTTTTTTGCAAAGTGCCTACCTGTAGATTTTGGCCTCTAGCTCAGCCGGCACCTAGGGAAACCTATCAAACCTGTGCATTTTATAAAACTAGAGACCTAGGGGAATCCAAGATGGGGTGACTTGTGGGGCTCTGACCAAGTTCTGTTACCCAGAAACCTTTTCAAACCTCAAAATTTGGCCAAAAAAAAACACATTTTCCTCACATTTCGGTGACAGAAAGTTCTGGAATCTGAGAGGAGCCACAAATTTCCTTCCACCCAGCTTTCCCCCAAGTCTCCCGATAAAAATGGTACCTCACTTGTGTGGGTAGGCCGAGCGCCCACGAAAGGAAATGGCCCAAAACACAACGTGGACACATCCCATTTTTTGACAGAAAACAGAGGTGTTTTTTGCAAAGTGCCTACCTGTAGATTTTGGCCTCTAGCTCAGCTGGCATCTAGGGAAACCTACCAAACCTGTGCATTTATGAAAACTAGAGACCTAGGGAAATCCAAGATGGGGTGACTTGTGGTGCTCTGACCAGGTTCTGTTACCCAGAATCCTTTGCAAACCTCAAAATTTGGCAAAAAAAACACATTTTCCTCACATTTTGGTGACAGAAAGTCCTGGAATCTGAGAGGAGCCACAAATGTCCTTCCACCCAGCGTTCCCCCAAGTGTCCCGATAAAAATGGTACCTCACTTGTGTGGGTGGGCCTAGTGCCCACGAAAGGAAATGGCCCAAAACACAACTTGGACACATCACATTTTTTCACAGAAAACAGAGGTGTTTTTTGCAAAGTGCCTACCTGTAGATTTTGGCCTCTAGCTCAGCTGGCATCTAGGGAAACCTACCAAACCTGTGCATTTATGAAAACTAGAGACCTAGGGAAATCCAAGATGGGGTGACTTGTGGTGCTCTGACCAGGTTCTGTTACCCAGAATCCTTTGCAAACCTCAAAATTTGGCAAAAAAAACACATTTTCCTCACATTTTGGTGACAGAAAGTCCTGGAATCTGAGAGGAGCCACAAATGTCCTTCCACCCAGCGTTCCCCCAAGTGTCCCGATAAAAATGGTACCTCACTTGTGTGGGTGGGCCTAGTGCCCACGAAAGGAAATGGCCCAAAACACAACTTGGACACATCACATTTTTTCACAGAAAACAGAGGTGTTTTTCGCAAAGTGCCTACCTGTGTATTTTGGCATCTAGCTCAGCCAGCCCCGGGGGCAGGAATGGCCTAAAATAAATTTGCCACCTCAATACCCCCGGGGAGCGACCCTTGCCTACGGGGTCGCACCCCTTGCGTGACGGCGCAAAAAAAACAGATCCCCTGTGCCTAGTGGTTTCTGCCCCCCTTGGGGGCAGATTGACCTAAAATCGGCCGATTTGCCCCCAAGGGGGGCAGAAATGGTCTAAATACAATTTGCCCCTCCAGGGGAGTGACCCTTGCATAAGTGGTCGCTCCCCATCTCTAAAAAACCAAACAAACAAAAAAAAAAAATTGCCCTGGCGCCTAGAGGTTTCTGCCCCTCCCCAGGGGAACATCGCCTAATAACAATAGGCTGATCTGCCCCAAGGGGGGGCAGAAATGGCCTATAATAAATTTACCCCCCCCCCGGAGTGACCCTTGCCTACAGGGTCGCTCCCCTTGTGTGACGGCGCAAAAAAAAAACTAGCCCTGGCGTCTAGAGGTTTGATCGGCCTAAAAACAATAGGCCAATCTGCCCCCCCTGGCCTAAAATAAATTTGCCTCCACACCCCCCCAGGGAGTGACCCTTGCCTACGGAGTCGCTCCCCTTGCGTGACAGTGCAAAAAAAAATGTGCCTAGTGGTTTCTGCCCCCACCTAAAATCGGCCGATCTGCCCCCAAAGCGGGCAGAAATGGCCTAAATCAATTTGCCCCTCCAGGGGAGCGACCCTTGCCTAAGGGGTCGCTCCCCATCTCTAAAAAAAAATAAAAAAAAATTTGCCCTGGCGCCTAGAGGTTTCTGCCCCCCGGGGGCAGCTCGGCCTAATAACAATAGGCAGATCTGCTGCCAGGGGGGGCAGAAATGGCCTAACATAAATTTGCCTCCCCACCCCCCCCCAGGGTGCGACCCTTGCCTACGGGGTCGCTCCCCTTGCGTGACGGCGCAAAAAAAAGATCCCTGGTGCCTAGTGGTTTGTGCCCCAGTGGGGGCAGATTGACCTAAAATCGGCCGATCTGTCCCCAAAGCGGGCAGAAATGGCCTAAATATAATATGCCCCTTCAGGGGAGCAACCCTTGCCTAAGGGGTCGCTCCCCATCTTTAAAAAAACAAAAAAACAAAAAAAAATTGCCCTGGCGCCTAGAGGTTTGATCGGCCTAATACACAATAGGCCGATCTGCCCCCCCTGGCCTAAAATAAATGTGCCTCCTCCCCCCCCCCAAGGAGCGACCCTTGCCTACGGAGTCGCTCCCCTTGCGTGACAGCGCAAAAAAAAATATCCCTGGTGCCTAGTGGTTTCTGCCCCCTTGATCTGCCCCCAAAGCGGGCAGAAATGGCCTAAATACAATTTGCCCCTCCAGGGGAGCGACCCTTGCCTAAGCGGTCGCTCGCTATCTGTGAAACAACAACATCAACAAAAATCCCCAGTGCAGATAGGCCTAATTCATATAGGCTGATCTGCCCCCTTGGGGGGCAGAAATGGCCTAAAATAAATTTGCCCCCCAGGGGAACGACCCTTGCCTAAGGGGTCGCTGCCCATCTGTAAAACAACAACAACAACAAAAATCCCCGGTGCCTAGTGGTTTCTGCCCCCCCTGGGGGCAGATCGGCCTAATTAAAATAGGCCAATCTGGGGCAGAAATGGCCTAAATATAATGTGCCCCCTATGGGAGCGACCATTGCCTAAGGGGTCGCTCCCCACCTCTAAAACAAAAAACAACCAAATTTTTTTTTATCCCTGGTGTCTAGAGGTTTCGGCCACCCCTGGGGGAAGAAAAGGCCTTAAAAAAAATGCCACCCCTGGGAGCGACCCTTGCCCAAGGGGTCGCTCCCTCATGCCAGTTTCCTTTTTAAAATAAAATCCCTGGTGTCTAGTGGGTGTTTTGACAGCCGGATTGGTTTCAATCCGGCTGCCAAAACGCAGAGAGAGACTTCAAAGGGAAGGAAATAACTTTCCTTCCCTTTGAAGCCTCTCTCTGCCTCCCCCACGTGATCGGAAGGGAAATACAAAGCACAGATTTACTTAGTATGTTAAAAAATAGGCATGTGTTATCTGATATAAGACGTCCTTTAATAAAACTAGATTGTTCCTTACCAATTAGCTTAAGAAGAATCAATTCCATACGCATAGTGATAATCTTAGCAAAAATTTTATAGTCTAATTTCACTAGCGATATGGTGTAGGAAGTTGGCTCTGTATGTACTATTTCAAAGTAAGAACTAAGGTTCCCCTTAGAGGTAAGATAGTGGCAAAAAGAGATCATTCTAATGCTCTATTTTGTGGTAGTGTGGTTGAGCAGTAGGCTTATCAGAGGGTAGTGTTAAGCATTTGTTGTACACACACAGGCAATAAATGGGGAACACACACTCAAAGACAATTCCAGGCCAATAGGTTTTTATATAGAAAAATATATTTTCTTAGTTTATTTTAAGAACCACAGGTTCAAGATTTACAAGTAATACTTAAAATGAAAGGTATTTCACTTAGGAACTTTAGGAACTTTGAATTAGCAAAACAGCATATACAGTTTTCACACAAATGGAAATAAGCTATATTAAAACTAGACACACTGCAATTTTCAACAGTTCCTGGGGGAGGTAAGTGTTTATTAGTTTTGCAGGTAAGTAAACCACCTACAGGGTTCAAAGTTGGGTCCAAGGTAGCCCACCGCTGGGGGTTCAGGGCAACCCCAAAGTTACCACACCAGCAGCTCAGGGCCAGTCAGGTGCAGAGGTCAAAGTGGTGCCCAAAACGCACAGGCTTCAATGGAGAAGGGGGTACCCCGGTTCCAGTCTGCCAACAGATAAGTACCCGCGTCTTCGGAGGGCAGACCAGGGGGGTTTTGTAGGGCACCGGGGGGGGACCCAAGTCAGCACAAAAAGTACACCCTCAGCGGCACAGGGCGGCCGGGTGCAGTGTGCAAACAGGCGTCGGGTTTGCAATGTAGTTCAATGGGAGACTCAGGGGTCTCTTCAGCGATGCAGGCAGGCAAGGGGGGGGCTCCTCGGGGTAGCCACCACCTGGGCAAGGGAGGGGGCCACCTGGGGGTCGCTCCTGCACTGGAGGTCGGATCCTTCAGGTCCTGGGGGCTGCGGGTGCAGAGTCTTTAATAGGCATCGGCTTCTTTGAAGGAGGCAGTCGCGGTCGGGGGGCCTCTGGATTCCCTCTGCAGCCGTCGCTGTGGGGGCTCAGGGGGGTCAACTCTGGCTACTCACGGGCTCGCAGTTGCCGGGGAGTCTTCCCTGTAGTGTTGGTTCTCCACAAGTCGAGCCGGGGGCGTCGGGTGCAGAGTGCAAAGTCTCGCGCTTCCGGCGGGAAACGTGTGTTTTTTTCAAAGTTGCTTCTTTGTTGCAAAGACGTTTCTTCTTTGGAGCAGAGCCGCTGTCCTCGGGAGTTCTTGGTCCTTTTAGATGCAGGGTAGTCCTCTGAGGCTTCAGAGGTCGCTGGACCCTGTGGAACGTGTCGCTGTTGCAGTTTTTCTTGAAGTGGGGAGATAGGCAGGTAGAGCTGGGGCCAAAGCAGTTGGTGTCTCCGTCTTCTCTGCAGGTTTTTCAGCTCAGCAGTCCTTCTTCGTCTTAGGTTGCAGGAATCTCGTTACCTAGGTTCTGGGAGCCCCTAAATACTCAATTTAGGAGTGTGTTTAGGTCTAGGGGGTTAGTAGCCAATGGCTACTATCCTTGAGGGTAGCTGTAGGAGGCTGGACTGGCTTGTAGTGAGTACCAAGGGGTACTTGCACCTTGCACCAGGCCCAGTTATCCCTTATTAGTGTATAGGGTGTCTAGCAGCTTAGGCTGATAGATAATGGTAGCTTAGCAGAGCAGCTTAGGCTGAACTAGGAGACGTGTGAAGCTACTACAGTACCACTTAGTGTCATATGCCCAATATCATAAGAAAACACAATACACAGTTATACTAAAAATAAAGGTACTTTATTTTTATGACAATATGCCAAAGTATCTTAGAGTGTACCCTCAGTGAGAGGATAGGAAATATACACAAGATATATATACACAATAGCAAAAATATGCAGTATAGTCTTAGAAAACAGTGCAAACAATGTATAGTTACAATAGGATGCAATGGGGAAACATAGGGATAGGGGCAACACAAACCATATACTCCAGAAGTGGAATGCGAACCACGAATGGACCCCAAACCTATGTGACCTTGTAGAGGGTCGCTGGGACTATTAGAAAATAGTGAGAGTTAGAAAAATAACCCTCCCCAAGACCCTGAAAAGTGAGTGCAAAGTGCACCAAAGTTCCCCTAAGGACAAAATAGTCGTGTTAGAGGGAGAATGCAAGGAAAACACAAATCAGCAATGCAAAAACGATGGATTCCTGTCTGAAGGTACCTGTGGAACAAGGGGACCAAGTCCAAAAGTCACAAGCAGCTCGGAGATGGGCAGATGCCCAAGAAATGCCAGCGGTTGGTGCAAAGAAGCTCTTACTAGGCTGAAGAACTGTGAATACTGCAGGAACGACAAGGGCTAGAGACTTCCCCTTTGGAGGATGGATCCCCCACGCCTTGGAGAGTCGTGCAGAAGTGTTTTCCCGCCGGATGGACGCCAACAAGCCTTGCTACACGCAAATCGTGCGTTTGGCGTTTTTGGACGCTGCTGGGGCCCAGGAGGAACCAGGAGGTCGCAAATTGGACCTGCAGAGAGAGGGGACGTCGAGCAAGACAAAGAGCCCTCACTGAAGCAGGTAGCACCCGGAGAAGGGCCAGAAACAGGCACTACGAGGATGCGTGAAACAGTGCTCGCCGAAGTTGCACAAAGGAGTCCCACGTCGCCGGAGACCAACTTAGAAAGTCGTGCAATGCAGGTTAGAGTGCCGTGGACCCAGGCTTGGCTGTGCACGAAGGATTTCCGCCGGAAGTGCACAGGGGCCGGAGAAGCTTGCAAAGTCGCGGTTCCCAGCAATGCAGCCCAGCGAGGTGAGGCAAGGACTTACCTCCACCAAACTTGGGCTGAAGAGTCACTGGACTGTGGGGGTCACTTGGACGGTGTCGCTGGATTCGAGGGACCTCGCTCGTCGTGCTGAGAGGAGACCCAAGGGACCGGAGATGCAGCTTTTTGGTGCCTGCGGTTGCAGGGGGACGATTCCGTCGACCCACGGGAGATTTCTTCGGAGCTTCTGGTGCAGAGAGGAGGCAGGCTACCCCCACAGCATGCACAAGCAGGAAAACAGTCGAGAAGGCGGCAGGATCAGCGTTACAGAGTTGCAGTAGTCGTCTTTGCTACTATGTTGCAGGTTTGCAGGCTTCCAGCGCGGTCAGCGGTCGATTCCTCATCAGAAGGTGAAGAGGGAGATGCAGAGGAACTCGGCTGAGCTCATGCATTCGTTATCTAAAGTTTCCCCAGAGACAGAGACCCTAAATAGCCAGAAAAGAGGGTTTGGCTACCTAGGAGAGAGGAAAGGCTACTAACACCTGAAGGAGCCTATCAGCAGGAGTCTCTGACGTCACCTGGTGGCACTGGCCACTCAGAGCAGTCCAGTGTGCCAGCAGCACCTCTGTTTCCAAGATGGCAGAGGTCTGGAGCACACTGGAGGAGCTCTGGACACCTCCCAGGGGAGGTGCAGGTCAGGGGAGTGGTCACTCCCCTTTCCTTTGTCCAGTTTCGCGCCAGAGCAGGGGCTAAGGGGTCCCTGAACCGGTGTAGACTGGCTTATGCAGAATTGGGCACATCTGTGCCCAACAAAGCATTTCCAGAGGCTGGGGGAGGCTACTCCTCCCCTGCCTTCACACCATTTTCCAAAGGGAGAGGGTGTCACACCCTCTCTCAGAGGAAGTTCTTTGTTCTGCCATCCTGGGCCAGGCCTGGCTGGACCCCAGGAGGGCAGCTGCCTGTCTGAGGGGTTGGTAGCAGCAGCAGCTGCAGTGAAACCCCAGGAAGGGCAGTCTGGCAGTACCAGGGTCTGTGCTACAGACCACTGGGATCATGGAATTGTACCAACAATGCCAGGATGGCCTAGAGGGGTCAATTCCATGATCATAGACATGTTACATGGCCATATTCGGAGTTACCATGGTGAAGCTACATATAGGTAGTGACCTATATGTAGTGCACGCGTGTAATGGTGTCCCCGCACTCACAAAGTTCAGTGAATTGGCTCTGAACAATGTGGGGGCACCTTGGCTAGTGCCAGGGTGCCCTCACACTAAGTAACTTTGCACCTAACCTTTACCAGGTAAAGGTTAGACATATAGGTGACTTATAAGTTACTTAAGTGCAGTGTAAAATGGCTGTGAAATAACGTGGACGTTATTTCACTCAGGCTGCAGTGGCAGGCCTGTGTAAGAATTGTCAGAGCTCCCTATGGGTGGCAAAAGAAATGCTGCAGCCCATAGGGATCTCCTGGAACCCCAATACCCTGGGTACCTCAGTACCATATACTAGGGAATTATAAGGGTGTTCCAGTAAGCCAATGTAAATTGGTAAAATTGGTCACTAGCCTGTTAGTGACAATTTGAAAGTAATGAGAGAGCATAACCACTGAGGTTCTGGTTAGCAGAGCCTCAGTGAGACAGTTAGGCACCACACAGGGAACATATACATGCACACCTATGAGCACTGGGGCCCTGTGTGACAGGGTCCCAGTGACACATACATATAGGCCACAAACCTATGAGCACTGGGGTCCTGACCAGCAGGATCCCAGTAACACATAACAACCATACTGAAAACATGGTGTTTTCACTATGAGCACTGAGGCCTGGCTATCAGGATCCCAGTGAGACAGTGAAAACAGTGACAAACACCCTGACATACACTCACAAACAGGCCAAAAGTGGGGGTAACAAGGCTAGAAAGAGGCTACCTTCTCACAGTAGCTACACCCTCTTTGTGCCTCCTCCCTGAGGGGAGGGGTGCACATCCCTAATCCTATTGGGGGAATCCTCCATTTCTAAAAGTCAGAGTCACCTCAGCTCAGAACACCTTAGGGGCTGTCCTGACTGGCCAGTGACTCCTCCTTGTTTTTCTCATTATCTCCTCCAGCCTTGCCGCCAAAAGTGAGGCCGTGGCCGGAGGGGGTGGGCAACTCCACTAGCTGGAGTGCCCTGGGGTGCTGTAACAAAGGGGGTGAGCCTTTGAGGCTCACCGCCAGGTGTTACAGTTCCTGCAGGGTGGGGTGAGAAGCACCTCCACCCAGTACAGGCTTTGTTACTAGTCACAGAGTGACAAAATCACTCTCCCCATGTGGCCAGCAACATGTCTGGTGTGTGGCAGGATGCTAAAACTAGTCAGCCCACACTGGTAGTCGGGTATGGTTTTAGGGGGCATCTCTAAGATGCCCTCTGGGGTGTATTTTACAATAAAATGTACACTGGCATCAGTGTGCATTTATTGTGCTGAGAAGTTTGATACCAAACTTCCCAGTTTTCAGTGTAGCCATTATGGTGCTGTGGAGTTTGTGCATGACAGACTCCCAGACCATATACTCTTATGGCTACCCTGCACTTACATTGTCTAAGGTTTTGCTTAGACACTATAGGGGCATAGTGCTCATGCACTTATGCCCTCACCTATGGTATAGTGCACCCTGCCTTAGGGCTGTAAGGCCTGCTAGAGGGGTGACATATCTATGCCTATAGGCAGTGTGAGGTTGGCATGGCACCCTGAGGGGAGTGCCATGTCGACTTAGTCATTTTATCCCCACCAGCACACACAAGCTGGCAAGCAGTGTGTCTGTGCTGAGTGAGGGGTCTCCAGGGTGGCATAAGACATGCTGCAGCCCTTAGAGACCTTCCCTGGCATCAGGGCCCTTGGTACCAGGGGTACCAGTTACAAGGGACTTACCTGGATACCAGGGTGTGCCAATTGTGGAAACAAAGGTACAGGTTAGGGAAAGAACACTGGTGCTGGGGCCTGGTTAGCAGGCCTCAGCACACTTTCAAATCATAACTTGGCATCAGTAAAGGCAAAATATCAGGGGGTAACCATGCCAAGGAGGCATTTCCTTACATATGGGTCTATAGTTCCTACAAAACTTTGGATACTTGTCATCTTTTGGTATAAGGACAATTAAAGCCTCCTGAAAAGATCCTCCAGATGATTTTGTGTTAACAAAATAAGTATAAAGATTAAATAATCTTGGAACAAATAATTTAGAAAAATGTAAATAGAATTAAATAGTAAAACCATCAGGGCCAGGAGCTTTACCTTTTTAATAAGATTTAGTGCATCCAAAATGTCCTTAATAGAGATATCATTGTCGCTATCTGTAAACTCAGAAGACGAAAGTATAGGTGCATTAATAGTAGATAAGTAATCCCCAATAAGCTCCTGCGTGGGAACAGACTCAGGTGTATATAACTGTGTAAATAAATGAACAAATTAATCTAAGAAATCTTAGTTTTTGTGTAGTAAAAGGTGGGAAGAATTATAAATAGATTCAATCCTTGTTCTATCTTTTTTAATTTTAAGTTAATTTGCTAAAGGCTTTCCTGATTTATTTTGGCCCCCATAATACTTAGCACTGGATTTAAGAAGATAAGAATTAGCAATATCAGTCGAATTTTTATTAAAATTGAATTTAGCTTGAAGTAATGCCTTAAGACAATTTTCAGAAGAATAATAAAATGTTTCTAGCTGTTTAATATGATCCATTAAGTTAAATAACTTTTTATTAGCCTTTTTCTGTTTTTTGGCAACAAAAGAGATAATAAAATCCCTAGAGGCCGCTTTGAAAGTATCCCAAATAATCTGAACAGATAGCTGGGGATTATAATTTTCTACAATAAATTGTGTAGCAAACTTTTCAAAACGTTTAGTAGAATTAGGATCAAGAAATAATGAGTTGTTAAATCTCCATCTATTACTTGGCTGTTTGTTTGGTACAACATCAAGATCCAAACACACTGGAGCATGATCCGATATTAATATGGTACCAATCTCTGAATTCAAAACATGTTGCACAAGATGTTGTGATACAAATAAATAATCAATCCTCAATTGGGAAGAATGCACTGGAGAAAAAAAAGAAAATTCCTGTAATGTGGGGTTACACAATCTCCAAACATCTGTTAATGCTCTTTGTTTAGTCATGGAGGTGAATTGTGAAAATATGGTGGATGGTACAAATCTAGAGCTAGATTTACGATCAAGGAAGGGATCCATGACCATATTACAATCTCCTCCAAAAATTAAATAATCATCTGAAAGAGTTAGAACTTAGCTAATATTTCATTCCAAAAAGATAAATCAGGTTGGGTTGGAGCATAAACATTAAATATAGTTAAAGGTACTTCATTAATATTCATTAATGCTATAACCCATCTACCCTGCTCATCAGACTCTTGAGAAAAATTTGAAATATTCAAAGCTTTATGACAGAGTATTGTAATCCCATTTCTTTTCCCTGTACCTGGAGAGGCAAAACATGACCCACCCATTGTCTTTTAAGTTTGGCCACCTCAGCACTTATTATATGAGTCTCTTGTAACAGGGCAATATCAGCTTTCAATTTTAAAATATGAGTTAAAACTCTTTGACGTTTTATTGGGGATCCCAAACCTTTAACATTCCATGAAAGAAATCTAACTGTCATTTAATATAGAAAATAAGTAATATTATCTTGAAAGTAATGAATAAAGACCATCTATTAGTATGCAGAAATTGAATCAAAAGAAAATATTTAGTGTAGGAAAAGTGAATTATAGAAGCATAAACAAGTGAGCAAAGAGAAGAGAGAAGAGAAGAGAGAAAAAGAAGAGAAAATAAAATAAAAAAGACAAAGATAATGTAATTTAGAAGAAAACATTAATACTACATAAAGAACAATGAACGCATAGTAAAAACATACCTATGAGACAAAAACAACGTGAGGGTGGTGAAACCAGAAAGGGAGGATGACGTAACCCTCACTCCATAACCACAGGCACAGAAGGGAATGGAGATCTGACCACACAGGTTGCAACCACATAAGACTGGGACACTGAATGTATAAAAGATCTAAAAAGAGAGAAAACAGAGGAAACAATTAAATCTCCTAAATAATCGAACACTGTTAAGATTACATTGGACCAACAAAGGGCACATCCCTTAAAAATGTGCAAAATAAAAGGGAAAAAAAGAAAAAACAAATAATGTAATAATCAATTCTCTGATAATTTGGAAGTGTCCATTGTTTCACCTCTGCAAGAGTCAATAAACCGTTTAAGTAATACTGGGTCCTCATATGTTATAGCCTTATTGTTGTGTGTCACCTTAAACAAGCACAAATGAAAACGACCATATCGGGCATTAAGTGACTTCAGTGCCGGACGCATATCTAGAAATTTCTTCCATTTATCTGCCGTCGACTAGGCATAATCTTCAGCAAAAAAGAGATTGGACCCTGACCATGTGATCCGACCCTTAGCTATTGCTGCTCTGAGAACCTTCAGCAAGTCTGTATACTTCAAAAAATACAGTATTATTTCTCTTGACATCGAAGCCAAATGTGAAGGGTGACCAAGCCTATGTGCTCATTGTATATTCATAACAGAAGAAATAGGCAAGTCCAGAATCTTGGGCAAAAATGCCTGAAAGAAAGATAAAGGGTCTGAGCCTTAAATTCCTTCAGGAAGACCATAAATGCGTAAATTATTCCTGCGATTCCGATTTTCTATATCCTCTGCATGCTTTTTCAGCATAGCAACTTCAGATTGTAAAGATTGTATCGATGTAACTGTATCCTCTAGCACTTCCACTCTTCGTTGCACACAAGAGACTCTGTCCTCAACAAGAGACCATATGTCATCCAATATTTGTAATTTGTTATTGGTAGCCTCCATATAAGGTTTGAGCGCTCTTATTTCCACAAGAAGTAATTCCATAGATAAAGTATCTGCCACCTTAATAGGGGATGGAGGATCCTTTTTAGCTCTTTTATTTGTGGATGTTGAGACCGTTACCGGAAGCTTAGACAAAACTTTATTCGCAAGAGCATGATGAGAAATAGGTGTTGAAGGTGTAACATTGAGAGAAGTAGCTCCTGTAGTCTCCATAGTTGACAAAGGAGCAAAGGAGTTTGATAAGGGAATATTATCAGGATTCTTATTACACTGTACTTTGTTGTTAGTCAACTGAAAGTTCCTGGATCTGCCAATAAGCAAAAATTTTATAATTCTGCCCAAAATGTCATAAAGTATATACCTTATAAAGTGAAGGTTTACCTAAGGTAAGAGAGTAGTATGAGAAAATAAGGCAAATCTGGGCATAATTGCTCCAAAAGGTAAGACACTACGAGCAGAAAGCAAAAAATCCTACATCTGTAGGTAAAAAAGTGCAAAAAAAAGAGTCCTTCAGGCATAGAAACATATTCCAAAAGGAGAAATGTGAGGTAAAGGAAAAAAAAAAACAGCGGCCGCAATGAAAATTCACACACAACCGCCATAAAAATCATCCGAGAGGATGTAAAAGTACCTCAGTAGTCCTTTCAAGGGGAGTGTTCCATTCCAGGCATGTTCCCTCGAGCACTCCTATCTGCAGGAACACAAAAAATGTCTGAAAGAAGCTGCCGGCTCTCCCGAATCCCGTAGTCACCGAGCTCAGCAGAAGATGGCCATCCCTAAACGGCATCAAGCCACGCCCCACCAAATTATCCCCTTAATAAGACTGGGTACAGCAGTTTTGGGACGCTAAGCTTCAAAAGTAGTGGCAGGGCTGTTAGGTAAAGCGTAACATTTGGAGGCTAGCACAAAGTCTTGGCGAAGTCCATACTCTGTTTTATTCTCTTCATGCGAGTGCCATTATCTGCATAACATACCATACATAGCTTGCGTCAATGCACTGGAGTACAGCTCCATTGATATGGATAGAAGGGAGTCATCAATACCACATACCATCAGTTGTGTGATAGTCGCTGCTTATTTATTGAGTTGAAAGCAGGTACAGAGGCAATGATTTTGATGTTTTGTATATTTCTGCACTGTTTGATGCATATCCTAAACTTGGTTCATGACATTATTATATTATCTCACCTGAAAACATAGATTTATCTGACAGGTCAATTCGTATTTCCAATATAGCTAGGATATGATTAGCAACAAGTATCAGTGATTAAATTAAATTTGTATAGCGACTGAGGATCTAATCTTCACTTTTGCAAATAAGCCCTATTATGCTGCTGGTAAGGTATTGAGCCCCAGGCCTGTATTTAAACCACTGCATGGATTCACAAGGCTGCTAGCCTCACTCCCGCTTGGGCTCTTTGTGCTTAACTGTAAAAATAAACCCATCCCAATGACTCATTAGATCAAACGTGGGCCTTTGCTTCACATTAACTGAATGGAAGTCATCCTTGAACTTGACATGAAGATACCCCCAGGCTTTCCAAAACTGAGCACAGTTTAGGTATGCAGCTTCTTCTGCTAGTCTTGCATTTGCCTTTTTGTGATATTGCTACAAACAGTTTTAGTAGTTTATTGCAGTATGTTAGTAACCAGAAAGTCAACATATACAGGCTTTGAGTCCGATGCCTGCTTATGATGACCTTCTTGTCTATTTCTATTACTTACTCCTAATTCAATGGCATGTCTTTCTATTCTTCTATCTGGTCTGCTCGAAAAGCTTTTAGGTTTCAACCCTTTTTTACATTTATTAATTGTACCCTTCCACTGATGACATCAGATAACTATTTCTTTGCTTATTTCTCTGGTATTTCAGCTTTCACACTCAATGGGGTTGCATGTTCTACTCTTTCATCTCTCTCTCTCTTTTTCTTACTCTATCTCTCTCTCACTCTCATTTTCCCTTTCTTTCCCCAACCCTACCAGCCCAGTCAACCTCAGTATTTCCACCACGGACTGCATTCGAGCTGCTCTGGCAACACACACTGTATCTCGATTAATTCTCTCTTCCTCAACCAAAAAGCTACCATAAGCGTTTTTATACACAATGTGGGGCCATGTTGGAAGTACACAAAACCACATTCCGTGATGGCAGGCTGCAGCTCTTGGCTTTACCAATGCCTGTGACATAATTCTGCAAGAATTGTCAAGTGTGGTTAATGGCCTCCACATCACTTCTGGATGTAACATAATGGCCATCGGGTCTAACATTATTATTTTAAACATGTCTTGTTATACTGTTCCAAGTTAACCTTATTCTTACATCAACTAGCAATATGCTTACCATCTAAGAAGCATTAAACGTAACAAGCCAAGACGACTCTCTTTGCCAATGGTTGCTCCTGTAGTCTACAAACATTGGCAATCTCAGTACCCGAATATAAAAGCATTGGCAAAGTACCACCAATTGATATTGTCAATCCTAGGGTTTCTTTCAAAGCAGATTTCACTCACTTAAATAACTTTCTATCAGTTGCCTTCAGCTGGTTATACCTGTGTTACGAACAGACAACAGCTGTTCTGGCCCTCCATTATTACATAACCACATGTCTTACACACACAACATAGTCACCAAACATATCATTATGTATTTCTGTTGCTCTAATGCGCATGGGCCAACAATAACTATGTCAACAAGGATGATAGAGATTGACTTTAGTTAACAAATATGTTTTCATATCTTTTTAAAGAAAGCAACTGCTCATTGAGTCTAATCTCTTCTGTTAGCTCTTTCCACATGGAGATGTCTGTACTGGGAAGTAGCAATGCCCTGCTCTCGTTTTTCTGAAGGGGTTGCATCTTCAATCAGCTATTATTACTTGACCACAGAATTTTCTCTAGTTCGCCAAGTCGCAGTCTTTGCTTCAAGTACTGTGCGGATGCACCAACGATTTATGAACCAATGTCAGCAAAAGAAACCGGTGCACTTTCTCTAGGATGGCATGTATCAGCCCATGTTGAGAAGGGAATGCTACCTGCCAGGTTTCCCGAATATGCACCACCTGTCTCAAGGTGCCCTTATGCAAGTCTTTACTGTGTTTTTGGTTTTCTGGCCTCAGTGTACCTGACCATTATGTTTGCATGCCGAGGACCGCTTTGCATAAGTGAAATATGACACCCAGAACAGGTCTGGAGGCTCACACTATGCTTTCCCCTTTCCTTTCCTATTATGAGGTACTGTCTCCTTGTCATCAGACATGAGCTTTAATGTGGTGGCAGCACATGCGTTAAATAGTAGTCGCTGAAAAGGCTTTTCCCTGTTCTCTACACTAGACAAGTGGCCTCATACCTCATCGCTCTCAAGGTCTGCCTTAATCTTATGTTGTTTGCTATATCCAGCGTTGAAGTGTAGCTTTATAAATAAAATAGTAGATCATATTAGGGTGCTTTGGTTGGCATGACTAGGCCGCATTAGACCATGTTAACAGAATGCTTGCAGCACCTCAGAAAGAAGTGCACGTTTATTTTGCTATGCAGGAGCTAAGCACGTTTGTTCTCTTTCAGAAAATCATTTTAATAAAGATGCAATCATTGTGTCTGTATGTTTAACTTGATAAACCACAATTTTCAAGCTTCCTTTCAGTATAATGAAAATAATGTTTACAAGGATATGTTGTGTTTTTATGACTGTGCTGAAAAAGCTCATTGTGCAATGTTTCATTTGATCTTTATTTCCCCTCCGTAGTTAGATCATGAATTCATTTGACCAGTCATACTCGTTTGGCTGTCCTTAATGGTTGTGAACTAATAATTTGACTCTTTGCTATGCAAAAGTAATATATTAGTACATCACATCTAAGTAATGCCTTGCTATGAAATTGTGTGCTTCTATTGTCTGAAAAGATTTTACTAAGTATTGCTCCTTGGGGGTAAGCCAGGTGTTTGGTATGAATTCCTAGAGAGCGAACTTAATGTCAGTTTGATTGAAAGACATAGAAGGGGTCAGCTATCTGATAGGTATGAGCTGATATCGCTAATCCCCTTAATCAACCAAAGTCTGCTTTCTGTACTGATTACTTTGGCTATTGAATGATTCTTTAAAATAAATTACTATCTCAAGCCTCTCCTTAGAGTTAATGTTTGTTGGCTGATGACATACACTGAGAACTTTCACTTTCCTGCAATTAGAGTCCCTAATATTAATTAATCCGGGATCATCAAGCAGTATGTCAGGATACTGAATACATGTAGAATGCACAAATAGTAGTATGTGACAGTGGACTATGTGAACTATTTTACTGTTAGTCAGTGAAACCCATCTTGGATTAACTTTGTAAGCAGGCTGCCTAAGATAGGGGTTAGAAGAAGACTAGCAGGGTGTTGGAAAAGGCTCATAGATCACGATCTGGTATGATTGATAGCCAGCCTCTCAGAGGTGAAGGAACACCACCAGAAGAAGTCAGCAACTATCTACTGTAAGAAGCTACATGGTGATGTCTTTGTAAAGGTGCCTCTTGGACCTGCTGAGTGATGGGAGCAGGAGGAATCTGCCCACAAGAAGAAGTCTATGTGCAGCTATATGGCGGTGAAGCTGTCTAAAAGAGCAGATTGGCTCAGTGAAAATACTGCCACCTCACGCCAAGAATTTGGTAGGCACTACACAGAGCAGTGGTAAGCTCCATGCTGCTGCTGTCACGTCTATCTATGCTTACGTGCAAAGAGCCTCAAGATGTATCTACCTCTTTATTGGCCTAATAGAGATTAGAGTGGTGCGACATGTACATATGGTTGCTCACTGAGCCAACTCTATTGTGTATGTATTTGCAGTCGGATGCGCACTGTGATGAGAAGTGTGACTGTATCCTGTGGTCATAGCCAAATGAACCGAGGTGAGCTTGAGAATAGGGTGACACCAAAATTACATGACGAACTGCTGTTCATGGTTGTCGCACTTACTCAGCTGAACTGCACCGATACTAGTCCATGCACTATGTGGACACCAGAAGAAAGAAGCTGTTTACTTCCCAATGTCACCCTGCACTTGTCTTAACACTTAGGGCCACATGTACAAAGCATTTTTCTAGGTGCAAATAAGCCAGTTCTCAGAATCAGCCGGTTAGCAACAAGAAAAATGCTTTTTGGGATGTTCAAAGGCCAAATTGCGATTTGGTAACTTATTAACAAATCACAATTTAGGTTTTGCCATTCAGTATTAGGAAGGGGCATGTTGAGGGCATCCCTTTCTAATACTGAATAGGAAAGGTATGTACGCATGTTTTGCCACTGGAATGCGGTCACAAGGCATTCACATTTTACTGCCAATAGAAAGTTGGTGGTAACCCATTCGCAAAAGGGAAGGTATCCCTAAGGGACCCTTTCGCCTATGAGAATGGTGGGAAAAATATTTTTTAAGAGCAGGCAGTGGTCCTATGGAAAACAAGCTGCTTTAAAAATAAAAATTGCTTACTTTAAAAGCAATCACAGACATGGTGGTCTGCTGAACTCAGCAGGCCACCATCTCTTTGAAGACTGCTTGCGACCTACCTCATTACTATTCATGAGGTAGGTCCTTTTGCAACCGACTGGGAATCGCAAAAGAAACTCAAAAGAGTTTCATACATTTGAAATTGTGATTTCCTAATCACCATTCGCCTGAAATCCAGGCACAGCCCGTCCTTTAGGGCTGAGGGGCCACCCCCCCCCACCTTTTGCACCTCATGAAGAGTGTCTGTCCGGCTGAACAAAGGTCAGCCTGACAGACGCTCTTCATGTTGAGGTCAGGCAGACAGGAGCAGACATGCACGATTTGCACAGACTCCTGGCTGTCTAAGCTGAAATTTGCTGAGCTGAGGAGGTCATAGCTCCTATGGCTGTGACCTCCTTGGCTCAGCAAAGGTGCCTCAAGGCCCTCCCTTGGGTGATGAGGAAAGTGTCACCCATTGACTTTGACCTGGGCGCTTCAGGTTTAAGCCCTGAAGCGCCCAAGGTAAGTGTCAATCAGTGACACCTCGTCACAGAGTGGGGTGGGGTCAGCAGTCACACTAACCCCATCCCACTCGGTGACGAGGCTGGGACTGCTGCCTTCCCTCATTGGCTGACCTTAGGCAGCAGTCCAAAACCTCCTGGGACCTCCGAGGCTGAAGGTAAGGGTGTGTGTGTGTGAGTGTGTGTGATCTTTTAAAAAGAATGTTTGGTGCATGCATGCATGTTTGAATGTTATGAGTGTTGTTAATAGATGTGCGTGCATGTGTGTGTGTGAAAGAACGAATGTGTGTGTGTGATCTTTTAAAATGAATGTTTTGGGCATGCGTGCTGGTTTGAATGTTATGAGTGTTGTTAATGGATGTGCGTGCGTGTATGTGAAAGAATGAGTGTGTGTGTGTGCTTCCCACCCGCCCCCTTCCCTCCTAAACCTGCCGGCCGCCACTGCTGAAATCGCAATTAGGAACTTGCAAGTTCAAACTTTAGCACGTGGCCCTTATTGGCTTAGCATTGTTTTACCTATAGAATAGTATTAGTGTAATCAGTGTTTTTGTGACCACATTCCTGTGCAATATTGCGTAATTAGTGTAATAAAGTACTTTCTCTTCTTATAAATCAAAGCACCTACTGGACCTTCCTACACTGAGGGCTATTATGTGGATAGTAATCACACACTACCTCTCTGAGGAAGTCTTGGAGTTCTCACCGCTCTTCCCAGAAGAGTCAGATTCTAAAGGGGGCACTTCCTTCTCAGTCATCAGTGTCCATAAGTAAGCCATGCCCCTTGACATCAGTGGCACATAGATTCAATCCTGACGATCCCTAAACTGAGGCCCAGTAACGCCTGTGCAGAGGCGTAACGAAACTCGAGGAGGCACCCTTGCATAGTACAAGGAGGGTCTCCACTTCAGATTCACACAGGAGCTCTCGGCCAGGGTACCTTGCTGACGGGGGCCCTGGAGCTCGCCCCCCCCCACCCAAACCCCCTCGCACCGTGTGGGTTGCGGAGGACTTTGTTACGCCACTGCGCCTGCATGCCCAAGAGTCTATGAATCAGCTGTTACAGCTCTGCCGAGGAAAGTTTATAGTTAGCCTTAAAGTGGAATTTTTTCAACGGCTGTTAGAGTAGCCCAGCAACAAGTGTTTTGCCTGTTCAGGTAAATGAAGAAATAAACTACTCGCAGTCTTTGCAATATTAAAAATGGATCGAGAGGTAAATCAAACTAGCTCAGCAGAAATGGCACTTTTCAGGACTGACAATTTAATAAGATTCTGCAGCTATCACCAGAGCAGTCGTGATAGATCCCTTATGCTCATCCACCTAATGCCTCAGGGGATATTTAATCAAAGTACACATAATGCGTCAAGCAGTGGTAAACTCTCACGATTCCATGCCTGCTGTCCCCTGAATTCTAAGACTCCTCTAATCTACCCAAAGAAAATGAAACAGGGAGACAAGTGATTTTGCGGCTGAATGGCAAAGCACACTTTGTTCAATCGAAGGAATTAGATAAATGTCCTTAAACGGTTTTGGTTATTCAATCCAACTGTTTTTAAATTGCATATATATTTATAACAATCCATGTATTTCTGTTACAAAAAAACAGTGAGTTAGGCGGCTGACACCTACTTTTGTCTGTAACGCAGACTTCCATTAGGTTAAAGGTCTGAAGTTATATGTTATTATCAGAGGGATCTCAGTATGTCAGTACCTTGGACAAAACAAGTAACAGAGAAGACAAGTATAATGGATATTGTAACAGTGAGTAGAAAGAAACCAACGTTGCGCCAAGCAATGCTGTAATTCAAATTGGAGTGTCATTACTAGAAGTGAAATCTACTGCTTTTGCATGACTTGTGAGCGTTGAAAGCCCACGCAGATGTCTTGGTCCACATTACAAGTTGGCCATTATCGTATTGGATAATTATCAGATCTGATCAATAGAGGCACAGATGTGTTTGGTATTTATTGAGTGCAATAATTATCATCTTTCCTGTTTTTTAAGGAATAACAAGCGGATGGATTTTGATGCTTGTGACACCAAAATTAGCATCTTCCAGTATTTACTGAGCATTTTTTCCTATTTGGTTTGTTTCCAATAAATATTTGGAATAAAACCACCTTCTAGATGATGAAGTTGTCTTCAGGGCCTGCCATAATACAGAGTCAGCTCTGCTTGCATTATAAGATGACCTATTAAGGGTCGCTGGGCAAGCATTTTAATTGCGCTGGACCTCTGAGCAGCCTTCGACAGAGTGGGCAGAGTGGGCCATAACTTTCTTAGTTTGGCTGAATGTTGTATAAATTAGATGGCTCTGGAATTGTTTAGACCATTTCTTTTGGAGAGGTCTCAGATAGTTTTCTGGGGAAGTGGAACTCAACATTAACTACAGTGAACAACAGAGTTCCACAGTTTTCCCACTGCTCTATAATATCTTTAATATCTATTTCAGATCTTATTATTGGGAGCTCCAGGGGTTCACAATATTTCTATGCCGATGAGTCTTAGCTTATCGTTCAGGTATTAAAGCTAAGCAATCTCTTGTTTCTTTACCTCAATGTGTCAGCAATATCAAGTGATGGATGCTTCTTAGTGTGCACATGGTCACCCTGTACAAGATCAAGGTGCTGGTTCTGGGCAATGAAGCCGCCATCTCATAGCATTAGGGTCTTCAATTACAAGAAATAGACGCATCGGTCCGATGAGTCAGATTTCTTGCGCTGCCCAATGGTTCCCTAGCAATGCCATGGATGCGCTGTAATTACTATACCGAGCTCTATGGTGCACGTTTTCACAGATGTATCAGAAATTCTGACGCATCTGTGGTGCTAAACTGACGCACTGCTGGACTAGTGTAAAAAAAGATGCTATTCCAGCAATGTGAGCAAGATTCTCATAGACAAAACCTCTGTGTCAGTTTGAATCCTGCTCTGAGCAGGTGGTAAAACCTTGACACAGTGAAGTCGCAGAATGGTGAAGTGAAATGTTGTAAATTTCACTGCATCAATTCTGTGTGGCTTTTTGCCTGGGAACACCTACCTTCCATACATTATACCTGGAGCATGTATATTGTGACACAAGAGTTTACAAATGGACGCATTGGACCCAATGCATCAGTTTGTAAACCTGGACCACTGTAAAGCACTGCTTAGTGCCACCACTGCATAAAAAAAATGATGTAACAGTGGCACAAAGGCCTTGTAAATGAGGCCCTCAGTTTCTTGGCCCTCTTACAAACTCATCTATTTCTTTCTTCCAATTCCAGCCTTCTGGATGTTTTGCGCATCAGCGAAACTTTCTTGGGTGGGAAGTCCTTCTCCTATTTGGCAGCTTGTCAATGAAATCAGCATCCTCAGGATCTGCGAGTGATGACTGTCCTATCATGTTTAGGTAAAAAACTTAAAACACTTATTTTCAGCCTCTAACTTCCTTTTGGTGAGTCATATTTTGTAGACATAAATCAAGAGACCCGACGATGTAAGTGTACTCAATATATTCCAAACAAATAAATAAATATCCCCTGGTTTGATCTGCCAATATTTGACCGAAAACTCATAATTCCGATATGTGTGGTAAAATGAGTTACCACAAAAATCAAAATTTATCAGCCAACACATAATGAGTGACACAGCTGTTCTGTAGTGAGCAGCACTGCAGGAAGACACGGGGTGTCAGTCCGAAGGGTGTCCTTTAAATGGAGATGCACGACAATAGTGTACCATTAGTGATAAAACACTCAGACCATCCATACAGCTCCCACATGGCTTTGGAACTTAAGTGTTCGTCTTAAGCTTTTAAGTTCTCCTTTTGAAGCATGTTTTGCCCCTTATATCTCATATGCTATCTAGCGATATTGAGTATGTCAGAATGAGAAACAAAGTACTTGATAAGCATGCATTAAAATTGCAAATGACACTTAGGCCCATATTTATACTTTTTAGCGCCGCATTTGTGACGCTTTTTGACACAAAAGCGGCACAAACTTTCAAAATACAATTGTATTTTGTACGTTTGTGCCACTTTTTTGCATCAAAAAGCGGCACAAATGCGGCGCTAAAAACGTATTAATATGGGCCTCAATATCCAAGACCTCAAGCATTTATGCCTTAATGTACTGCATGAGAGAATAATAGAAATTGATTAAAAAAACATCAGTCACACAGATAAAGCTGGTTCTCACGCACAATCAGCAATGAGACTGCATGACATGCGTTAAGGATCCCAGAGTTCTGTGTTTGGCCCAGCAGTTTTGCTACTGCAGATACCGAAACCCTCCCTAAAGCCAGCTAAAAGCCTCCATAGATTAATGTAGAGGATTTAGTGGACTCAAGGTGGGGAAGTGAGGAAGGCATTCTCTTTCTGCTTACACCCTCCAAGCTTCTGTCTTACTCAGTTGACGAGCTTTTTCAGGTTTTGTCTGGTTACTGCTAGGTGGGTCTGACTCATTAGGCTTGCTACCAGTCTCTGGCCATGACAGTAGCGGCCCGGCTTTGCCCTGCCAGTGCCTGCTGCATAGCATGTAACTGACTTCTCTTCCTGTATTTTGAAAAGACTGTGGTGCAGCCACCACTCTCATCCATAGATCTGGGGCATGTGGGAATGGTGCTGTGGAACTGAAAGGAGCTACCAGAATGAGGTTCTTTGAGCAGCTCTGGGCTAATGGCAATGCTGACGTGCTTTAAAGTGCCCTTCGGGTTCTGGGAACTTCTGGGATAGACCTGAGGTCAATCAATATGCAAAATAGTTCTCAACACCTTTCTGAAAAGGTGAGAGCTCTGTAACTTGTTATTTGATTAATCCACATACAAGATTAGCTCATCAGCACCTTATTCAGTTGAGATATTTAATTCATTCAAATTGGGTGGATGAGGCTAAAAAGAGATTGATGGACAGGTTTAGCTTGACATGATTTGTAGTAAACAACAGAACTTAAAACTAAGCAACACAACATTATTTCTGCTCTTGTATGTACCCATTTGCCTAGGCCACTTCTAGGTCTACTGTGGTTCCATACTGATGTTCAAAAAAGCCTATAAATGTTTTACACTCCACACAGGTCTTTAACATGAAAAAGAAGGGTTTAATATATTTCTTGTGCCAGTGACAAATGTTCTTCCATGTGTCCATATAAGTGTTGATACTCTAAATCAAAATTAGAGAGTTGATGAACAGGTTCCAGACTGCCTGAATTCTTTGTCAGACGTAGCCTGTCTTCTTAAATCTAGGTCATAGTGCCAATTAATGAATCTTTCACAAGACAATAATTTAAATCAAAACCATACATTTTTATTCAAAATTAAGTTCATTATAGAAGGCAAAACTGTATTAGTCAGATCAAGCATGAATAGGCTCAAATTAAAATAGTCAAAATCATAATCTGTGAGAGGAATAACACAATGTGAGTCTTTGAAGCAAGTCAACAGCTAGAACCAAATATAAAGTAAATAAACAGACTAACATTGAGTGAGCTCAGCTCGAAAGGCAAAGACAGTCTAGGTATAAATCAATACACAGACGGTCATAGATTGTGCTCTGTAAGCAAGTGCCAATAGCTGTAAGTAAATCAAAAGAAAGACTAGTGGAGAGTCTAGACAATTAGAAAGCTAGGAAAAGTTTGGCACATCTCCCAAAAACAATGCATTTTATATGGTTTTAGGCAGAATTGCCTCACACTCAACATTGTGTGAAATGACATAATGGGACTGGATTGACAAAGATTGATGTTAATTAACCAATGACTGTTCAAATACACAAGTTACATCAAACAAGTTACAGCTAGTAAACACCTACTTTACTGCTTATTAAAATATTTTACACGCATAAGAAATTAAGCAAAAGTTAGTGCATTTAGGTATCTTAAACAATAATATGTCCGGAGCATTAATGGTTCTCACATTTAGGCATAGGCTTGGAATATTATAACATATAGAAACATACCAAGCACAGTTTCCTTGTGAGGATGCAAATCAATACAGTTTTATTTTTTTCACAGGAACAGTGAAGAGAGCATGGATGTGTCCGTGTGCCTTTTGTGAAAGCACACAGACACATGCATGTGGAAAAGATCACTCATGTAAAATAAAAGTGCACAATTCTTTCTAATGTCAATGCAAGCTGCCTGTGGCCTTGTCACCCTAACTGTGGGCTAACTTAAACTTATCTGAATTAAGCATTCCATTCTTATTTTAAAAACACTTTTACATTAGTATATCACTGCACAGGTGACTATATCATAAAATACATTTAAAGGTTTTCTCTAAAATTTAGCATAGATTTGCATAGATTCCCAACTTTTTGTTATTATGGAAGGAAAGGTGAAAAAGATCATGCAGTTCCATACATAAACATAGCATTTCCTTGATATTTATTTACCAGCCGAAAATCCACAGCTAATGGGCAACAAACATTCAAATAGTTTTCATTGAAGTTCATTAAATCTAAGAGCCTGATTTAGATTTATGGGGAGGTATTACTCTGTCAAAATGGTGACGGATATCCTGTCCGCCGAAATCTAAATCCCATAGGAAACAATGGGATTTAGATTTTGGCAGATGGATATCCGTTGTGAAGGAGCCATCCCTCAACCAAAATCTAAATTAGTGCCTAAATGTGTACTTCTTGGCTGGCTGAAAAGCTCAGCCCTACATAATATAAGAGGATGTTTTTCATAACAAATTGGTAGACTTACCTTTTGTGTCACTGACATGAAGTGAAACGGTTTGTGAAAACCATTAGAAAGCTTTGACTAAACGCAAAGGCTTACTTTGTGGATATTAACCACCTTTTCAATCTCAATTGTTCCTCCCTAACCTCACACTGGAACACTCATGTTCCAACCAGCTTCCATAACTTACTCCCACAAAAATTGGTTGACTTCCTACGACAACAACTCTATATGGAGAAGTAAATGTCTTCAGATGGTGTTTTATGTCCACTGAAGTTTAACTAAGGTTTGTCAAAATTGTTTTGATTCGTCCTCAGTTTTAGTAACACATACAAATCGATTGCAAATTTGATTTGACATCTTTGGTTAACACTGCTTTCAACAGTTAACTTTAAACTAGAATTTAATCACAGACAGCAGAAGGTGTGCACCAACCTTTCATTACTAAGGACACCCTCACCACTTCCACAAGTCTAGAGAGTAAGACTAGATTGTAGATAGTATTGAAATAATTGGTGAAGTATGATTTCTGCTTCCTCCTTTAATTCAAAAACAGTTTATTCTAACACAATTGCAGTATTTTTGCTACGCATCATTAAAAAGATGCATTTTAGGTCCAATATTTTGGATTCGGGGTGTCTAGTGATATATGCTTCTGAAGCCGGATGTTTATCAGGCATATGTTTTAGCAAAGTCAATAAAATTAAACTGCCATTGTAATAAAATTCAGCTGCTAGTGCCCCTATCAGGCCTTTTCCATGCCAGAAAAGATAGATGCTTCTATCTCAAAGTCCCCAGGTCATAAAATGCCCCTTTCACATCAGAAAATTCCCCGAAATGTTCAAGAAATTGGTCACAGCTTGCCTCTTCCACTGCCAAAAAAACTAATCTTCTCCTCAGATTAAACACTTTTACCACTTACTGTTGACAGTTTGAATGAGACCTCTTGAAGAGATCAGGAGTGTGAGAAAGTAGCCTCTTTCTAGCCTTGTTACCCCCACTTTTGGCCTGTTTGTGAGTATATGTCAGGGTGTTTTCACTGTCTCACTGGGATCCTGCTAGCCAGGGCCCAGTGCTCATAGTGAAACCCCTATGTTGTCAGTATGTTTGTTATGTGTCACTGGAACCCTGCTGGCCAGGACCCCAGTGCTCATAAGTTTGTGGCCTATATGTATGTGTTCCCTTTGTGATGCCTAACTGTCTCACTGAGGCTCTGCTAACCAGAACCTCAGTGGTTATGCTCTCTCTGCTTTCCAAATTTGTCACTAACAGGCTAGTGACTAAATTTACCAATTCACATTGGCATACTGGTACACCCATATAATTCCCTAGTATATGGTACTGAGGTACCCAGGGTATTGGGGTTCCAGGAGATCCCTATGGGCTGCAGCATTTCTTTTGCCGCCCATAGGGAACTCTGACAATTCTTACATAGGCCTGCCACTGCAGCCTGCGTGAAATAACATCCACGTTATTTCACAGCCATTTACCACTGCACTTAAGTAACTTATAAGTCACCTATATGTCTAACCTTCAGCTGGTGAAAGTTGGGTGCAAAGTTACTTAGTGTGTGGGCACCCTGGCACTAGCCAAGGTGCCCCCACATCGTTCAGGGCAAATTCTCCGGACTTTGTGAGTGTGGGAACACCATTACACGCGTGCACTGTCCATAGGTCACTACCTATGTACAGCGTCACAATGGTAACTCCGAGCATGGCCATGTAACATGTCTAAGATCATGGAATTGTCAAACCAATGCCAGTCTGGCATTGGGGGGACAATTCCATGATCCCCCGGGTCTCCAGCACAGAACCCGGGTACTGCCAAACTGACTTTCCGGGGTCTCCACTGCAGCTGCTGCTGCTGCCAACCCCTCAGACAGGTTTCTGCTCTCCTGGGGTCCAGGCAGCCCTGGCCCAGGAAGGCAGAACAAAGGACTTCCTCTTAGAGAGGGTGTAACACCCTCTCCCTTTGGAAATAGGTGTGAAGGGCTGGGGCGGAGTAGCCTCCCCCAGCCTCTGGAAATGCTTTGATGGCCACAGATGGTGCCCATCTCTGCATAAGCCAGTCTACACCGGTTCAGGGATCCCCCAGCCCTGCTCTGATGCGAAACTGGACAAAGGAAAGGGGAGTGACCACTCCCCTGCACCTCCCAGGGGAGGTGTCCAGAGCTCCTCCAGTGTGTCCCAGACCTCTGCCATCTTAAAAACAGAGGTGTCTTTGGCACACTGGACTGCTCTGAGTGGCCAGTGCCAGCAGGTGACGTCAGAGGCTCCTTCTGATAGGCACTTACCTCTCTTGGTAGCCAATCCTCCTTCCTAGGTAGCCAAACCTCCTTTTCTGGCTATTTAGGGTCTCTGCTTTGGGGATCTCACCAGATAACGAATGCAAGAGCTCATCAGAGTTCCTCTGCATCTCCCTCTTCACCTTCTACCAAAGAATCGACCGCTGACTGCTCAGGACGCCTGCAAAACTGCAACAAAGTAGCAAGACGACGGAGGTATTCTTGGAAGGAACACAGGAGGAGAACTAGGCGGCCGGCTAGCGCGCGGGCCGCGGGAGGATCTCAGGGCCCCACCCTGACTTATTCTATCGCTAGGGGAAATAAGGAAAATAACACGCAGAAAACGCGCTTGGTTCTGCAGTCCTTCTCTCCTTACCGGAGTTTCAACGGAAGGGCCGAGGTGGAGGGGGTCCGGCACGGAGGAAGCCTGAGCAAGGCGGCGCCGGCTCTGTGGTCCCGGGCTGCATGGGAGCTTCAGCGTGGCAGGGAGGCAGTGATTAGGATCCCCCTCCAGGGAATAGGCGGCAGAGGCAGCACAAGTCGCGGTGCTGCCCTAGAGGTGGGTGATTTTTCAGAAACTTCACATCCCTGGCTGGTAGAGGAGACTGGCAGGAAAGGTAATGCACCCCCCCCCCCCAATTGTAGGACTGCCCCTCTTAGGGTCATGCATGAAGGAATAGAGTTTAAAAAATCTAATTACATCTGCATGCATGGCCCTAGGGGGGGCGAGTAAAAAGACAGGAAATATAGCGGGAGGGCGACAGGAGTAAGTAAACCTGGCATAGTAAACTCTCTTAGGAGCGGCAAGAGGATTTTGGGGTCCAAGGGGGAAGACCTGAATACTGGGGGATGTTTTTCGGAACAAGAGAGTCACATCAGGGGACAGAAGGAGTGGAAAGGTCCTCCCGAGTTTAAAAGGAGGGAATTTATTGAATAAAGAGCACAGAATTATTCCCTCTTTAAAAACATATTTCAGAGTCTTACCCAGTACCCTAAGTATGGAGGGGAGTGAACCTGGAAGTTTTGGAAGATAGGGCAACTCGAATTGGGCAAATTCAGTGTAGCCCGAATATGTTTTGAGCGCTGGAAGAAGCACATGGGGGCGAGTTGGATGTCCCTGGCCTCCCAGGGCAAGGAGTGGTATTCCATTGTACTAATGGTGTACATAATGGTGGATTGCAGGAATCTGACACAAATGATGTACCAGGGCCTAGAGGGGGTAATCAGCAGCTCGGTTTGGTTTCGGGGCACCAGCTGGTGGATCAGAGACGTGAGGTCCACCTGAGAATTGCTCCCTGGGGTACAGAAGGGCATGAGCGGGTGTCGGCAGAGGAACCCTTGGAACAATCTATAACAGGAATGCTGATAGCACTCTCCCTGGAGGTCAGGGGTGGTTTTGAGACTTCGAATGCTAACCAGAAGGAGATAAGAGGTCTGTGTGAGACACTCGGGGAAAAGATAGACGAATTGGCAGGTAGGACGGCCGCCCTGGAAGAAGAAGTTGGAGATTTAAGGACGGCCGTGGAAAGAAGCAAGGTGGAAATACAGAGTTTAAGAGCAGGAGGAGAAAGTGTTTTGTTGAAATTGGAATCTCTAGAGAATAATCAGAGAAGGAATAATCTGAGATTCTTAAAGGTACCAGAAGGTATGGAAGGGGGAGACCTGAAAGGGTTCATAGTTCGTCTGATCAAACAAGAAGTACAGGTTGAAGATACGGAAGATGCCATCGCGAGAGATATTCAAAGGGTGCACAGGGACCCGTTTCGGAAATTGCCCAATAATGATAAGCCCAGGAAAATCCTGGTTTGCTTTCAGAGGTATGCGATTAAGGAGCGTATTCTGTCTGCCGCACTAAAAAAGAGATTGTTAACTGTGGAAGGTACGAACTTTGAGATCAGGTTAGACTTATCAAGTGTGACTTTAAATAAGCAATGGGAACTGGGGAGAAGAATTGAGGTTTTAAAGGGGCTTGGCGCCACCGTCCAATTAAAATTCCCAGCCACTTTGAAGGTAATGGCCGGTAACAAAATGTATAATTTTAGAGATTGTAAAGAGGTAGATGAGCTGATCAAAACTTTGGAAAAAAGAGACTAAGGTAAGGGGGATGTGAGTTTTTTTTTTCTTTTTCCCTTTTTCACAATTAAATTTACGGGTCTGGGGAGTCCCCCTGAGGCGTGTTCGCCTAGATTAGGAATAGGGTGGGTTCTCCTAGGGTGTAGGGGGAGGGGATGGAGGTGGGGGTTAGATCAGGGATGGAGGGGGAAGGTGGGGGTAATCACAGGGTGGGGAGCATGGGGGAAAAATAAAAAAAATATGTCCTCATTCAGTAGACTCTTTCGTGGTTCGGACGATGGGTGAGAATGAGCTGAGACTTTTGTCCTGGAATATCAATGGTCTTCGGGTAGTAAAGAGGCAAAAAAGATTGCTGCAATATGTGATGCACAATTTAACGTGTTGGTTTTGCAGGAAACACATCTGTCTAATGAAGAATGCATTAAGGTGTTTAGACCATGTAGGTGGGTGCAGCAGATTTCGAGTACTACTCAGGCCGGCGGAAGTAAAGGGGTGGCTATTATAATTAAAAAACACCCTAGGATTTCCTTCCAGTGTGGGCCAGTCGATAAGGCTGGTAGGTGGGTTATCGGAAAATTGGTAGCGTTTGATTCAACGTTTACTCTGGTGGCTAATTATGGGCCTAATAAAGATGACCCTGCACCTTTGGAGGATCTATGTCGGCAGTTGATTCAATTTCCAGATCCAATAATATGGATGGGCGATTTTAATGTTATGCTGAGTTATCAACTTGACAGATCCTCTTGTAGTAGATCGATATTTAATCAAAAGATGCGCTCCCGTCTACTAACTAAGATGTCGCAGTTGGGCTTACACGATGTATAGAGGGAAAGTATGGGATTAAAACGGGGATACACATACAATAATAAAAAATATAGGCATCAATCAAGAATAGATTATGCTTTGGTAGATGGGAGGATAAGAGACTGCGTAGGGGAAATAGCTCATGTTGGATGTCACCTATCGGACCACTCTGCAGTCAGTTTGAGCGTACGGTTAAAAGGTAGAGTTGCCCAGGATAGGTGGACATTAGATAGAACTCTATTATTAGACAATGGTATAGTTGCAGGATTAAGAGCAGATGCAGAGGGGTTTTTCAAGTTTAATGTGGGGTCATCGTCACTTGCTATGGTGTGGGATACTTTTAAGGCTTTCCTGAGAGGTAGACTGATAAGAGCGGCCTGGGTTAAAAGGAAAGAGTATAAGGAAGAAATCAGTCGACTGGAAGGGTGCATACAACAAGTGGAGCGGGAGCTGATAGATCTAGCTCCTGAAGAAGAGGAAAAAATTGGGAAACTTGCTAAATTACATCAAAAGTTAAGGTATGAAATCCTAGCAGTGCTGGACAAAAGGATTAGGGCAAGGTGCGAGGCAATTAGATCTGCCCACTTTGAGTATGGTGAGAATTGTGGCAAATTGTTGGCCTGGAAAATAAGGACAAATCTAGGTAGGAATAATGTAGTTAAGATTCTGGATAAAGAGTCAGGCCTAGTTTCTAATAGTAACAATGAGATCCGGGAGATCTTTGGAAATCACTTTAAGGAGCTGTACACAGAAGACTTAGAAGAGTCTCCAGAGAAACTTAAAGAATGGTTGAGGGACTTAGACTTAGTGGCCCTGGAGGAGGAGGATAATAAAGTTTTGAATGATCCTATTGGGCAAGGAGAAGTGGAGCAGTGTATACAGGCAGGGAAGTTGGCGAAAGCCCCTGGGCCAGATGGATTACCTTTTGAGGTTTATAGAGCTTGCTGGATATGCGGTTAATAAGGAAAATACTGAAATTATAACTTGGAATATGCAAGAGGAGAGTGTTTTAATTAAGAAGCAATTGAAATATCTGGGCATCGTGATCACACAAGATATAGACAAAATAGCAGAGGTGAATTTTTTTTGAGTTATGTCAGATGTCAGCAAATTAATGAAGAGTTGGGTTAGTCTACCTCTTACTATTTATGGGAGGCTTAATCTAGTAAAGATGACGATATTACCAAAGTTATTATTTATTTTCAATGTGGTCCCATTGAAATATAAGAAAGAATGTTTGGGTAAATTACAAGGTAGAATTAGTAGTTTTATTTGGGCCTCCAAAGGTGCGCGAATTGCATGGAAGAAATTGAGACGGAGGAAGGAGAAGGGAGGGTTAGCTCTGGCAGATCTTCAATATTATGCCTGGGCGGTCTTCATTAAGAACGTGAGGGGGGCATTGGATGTGTCAAAGATTTCAGATTTGGGGCAGTTCCTTAAAGTTATTATGGAATCCAATTATGATACACAGTCAGGGTTCCTTTATAAATTTGGGGATCCAAAATATTTAAAAAAGGTGAGGTTTAAAATATTCCAAGACTCTGCTAATATGTGGTATGACCTAAGGAGGGCTACCAAGCTACCGTTTTATAGTAAATATGCGCCTCTCTGGGATGCTCCGGGCTCACCAGAATGGACAAGAGACAGGTGCAATGGGGACAGTTTTGTATTGACGGGGAGCTACTCCCCTTTGAGGATCTTAATATAAAGGTAGATGGACTTCTTTCCAAATTTAAATACTTGCAAATATGGAATTGGCTGAAGAGTGTCAAGGAAAAGGTGGGCGGCTCCAATGAATTTGAAGAACTATTATTTCAAGACCCTGTGGGAAAGAAAGAAGTAGCAAAATGGTATTGGACATTGATGGAAACGGTGGATGGAGAATTTCACTTGCCTGAAGAAATCTGGGGAGGATGCTTGCCTGGAGTACAGATAAGAGAGTTTTGGCAAGTATCTATTAGTTTGTTGTATGCTACAGTTAAATCTGCCTGTCTAAGACAAAACCATTTGTTCTCCATTCACAGGGCCTTCTGGTCCCCAGGGAAACTGTCTAAATTGATGGAAGGCACCCCGGTTAGCTGCAAAAAGTGCAGCAAGGATCGAGAAAGCGACATCCATATGTTTTGGGAGTGTCCCCAGCTCAGTTTGTTCTGGAAAGAGGTTGGTGAGATAGTGAACAGAATTATACCCCAAGAGTACCAGGTAAGCCCCTCCTTAGTTATTTTTAGTTTTCAATTGGACTCCAGGAATTAAACAAAAGATGATGCTAAACTACTTTTCTATATGATGCTGTTAGCAAGGCGGGAGATATGTAAGAAATGGATAAGTGCTTTTCACCCAACAGCGATAGAGTGGAAGGATTCGCTAATATATAATTTAACTTTGGATGTAAGGGATAAAGAATCAAATTAAAAGCACAAATTTTGGGCCCACTGAAAAGTTGGTTGGAATCGCAAGAATGAGGTATTGTCCTGTGATTATGTCAAGGCGGGTTCACGGCAGCTTTGAAGGCAGGCCAGTGAGGCTCTGCTAATCAGAGACGCGGGTTGTCCTGCCTGGACAAGAGTCTCTAGGGGGAGATTGTTTGTTATTTGAACTGATCTCCCTCATCGAGAGACTGGACAAGTGAATGAGGACAAAAATGACTGTTTCCAGGTGGTGCATGCTCTGGGGGTAGCCTGCCTCCTCTCTACACCAGGAGCTCTGAAGAAATCGCCCGTGGGTCGAAGTAATCTTCCCCCTGCAACCGCAGACACCAAAAGACTGCATCACTGGTCCTCTGGGTCCCCTCTCAGCATGATGAGCGTGGTCCCTGGAACTCAGCAACTCTGTCTACGTGACTCCCACAGTCCAGTGACTCTTGAGTCCAAGTTTGGTGGAGGTAAGTCCTTGCCTCCCCACGCTAGACTGCATTGCTGGGTACCGCGTGATTTGCAGCTGCTCCGGCTCCTGTGCACTCTTCCAGGATTTCCTTCGTGCACAGCCAAGCCTGGGTCTCCGACACTCTAACCTGCAGTGCACAACCTTCTGAGTTGTCCTCTGGCATTGTGGGACTCCCTTTTGTGACTTCGCATGGACTCTGGTTCACTCTTCTTTTAAGTGCCTGTTCAGGTACTTCTGCGGGTGCTGCCTGCTTCTGTGAGAGCTCTGTGACTTGCTGGGAACCCCCTCTGTCTCCTCCTCCAAGTGGCGACATCCTGGTCTCTCCTGGGCCACAGCAGCACCCAAAAACCCTAACTGCAACCCTTGCAGCTAGCAAGGCTTGTTTGCAGTCTTTCTGCATGGAAATACATCTACAAGCTTCATCGCGATGTGGGACATCCATCCTCCAAAGGAGAAGTTCCTAGTCCTCTTCTTTCTTACAGAACTCCAAGCTTCTTCCAACAGGTGGCAGCTTCCTTGCACCCTCAGCTGGCATTTCCTGGTCTCCTGCCCACTCTCGACACTGTCGCAACTATTGGACTTGGTCCCCTTGTCTTACAGGTATTCAAGTCCGGAAATCCACTGTTGTTGCATTGCTGGTGTTTGTTCTTCCTGCAGAATCCCCCTATCACAACTTCTGTGCTCTTTGGGGGTAGTAGGTGCACTTTACACCTACCTTTCAGGGTCTTGGGGTGGGCTATTTTTCTAACCCTCACTGTTTTCTTACAGTACCAGCGACCCTCTACAAGCTCACATGGGTTTGGGGTCCATTTGTGGTTCGCATTCCACTTTTGGAGTATATGGTTTGTGTTGCCCCTATACCTATGTGCTCCTATTGCAATCTACTGTAACTTTACAATGCTTGCATTACTTTTCTTGCTATTACCTGCATAATTTTGGTTTGTGTACATATATCTTGTGTATATAACTTATCCTCATACTGAGGGTACTCACTGAGATACTTTTGGCATAGTGTCATAAAAATAAAGTACCTTTATTTTTAGTACTTCTGTGTATTGTGTTTTCTTATGATATTGTGCATATGACACCAGTGGTATAGTAGGAGCTTTACATGTCTCCTAGTTCAGCCTAAGCTGCTTTGCCATAGCTACCTTCTATCAGCCTAACCTGCTAGAAACACCTCTTCTACACTAATAAGGGATAACTAGACCTGGCACAAGGTGTAAGTACCTCTGGTACCCACTACAAGCCAGGCCAGCCTCCTACAAGGAGCACCTAGGTCACAACAATATGTAGTTAGAGGTTAGAAATGACCACTTGCACTACTGAAAAACTCCGACAACCTTGATTTGGACTATTGAGATTTAGCACCTTCTCCAGTATTCCTGGCTAATGGAGTTTGGAGATATTGTTTGTGTTTCTTGAAATGAGCTATGCCCCTAGAGCAGCAGTAGGCAGTATAGACACTGGGAAGTCAAATTTACTATTCTAACTTCAGTTCTAAAATTTCTGGGGAAAGCGCCCCTTTCCCCAAAATAGTTAAGGAGGTATCTTTACTGTTTGAACTCCAGTTTTGGAATATTTTATGGAAAGTTACAAATTTTAGGAAAAACCTAAAATCGAAAGTTTTGCATTGACGAAGTGCTGCTCTGATGGAGCAGCTCAGGGTAAAAGTCTACGATTACCAGGGACCTTGAACCATCCAGACATCCAACCAGTACCCAACTAGAATTTAAGGAAGTCGATATATTCACACTTCTCAGTGTATCTCCAGGACAGCAAACTGTGGAAGAAAATGTGTACTGAAGCAATCCAATTAGCGGGAGGTTGAGAGCGAGAATATGCGGGTGTTTGTGTAAATGTGATAGACATTAAATAAAAACATGTATTTGAGCAAAACCTAATACATTTTCAGCAATTTATGGGCCAGTGACCTGGCAAACATCTCTGTTCCACCTTTTCTCATAAGTGAAGCTCGGCTGTCCGAAGATTGTCATCTGCTATCTCCTCACTGCGAGAAGGGTGTTTTCCAAGTTAATGTCACTTCTTTCATGAATTCTACTGGTTCAGGGAATTTCACTGGGCCTAATGCCAAGGCCATTGGATCTCAGGAAATGAGTACAGTTTCTAGAAGAACCCACCTCCTGCAATGAAAAGAAAAACATTGTTGGCACATTAAGGCATTGTGTGGAATAGATCCAAGAGCAAATTTGATCAAACAACATTATCATCAAGGGGGTTTTCTGTCCAGCCCTTCTCACTTCCAATTTATTTTCAGTTGCTCACTCTTTAAGACAGCTGGGCATGCCTGGTTGTTAAAGTCTTTCCTGCAATTGTTTTTTTTTTTTCCAGCTATTGCTACATGCCAATCACTGAGTATGCTATTCCTGTTCCCCAACAAGATGTTTTCTTTATTCAGATAGCAATAGTAGATGACACTTAAAGTGATATCGATATCATTCTCCAAGTCTTTTCCACTTCAGACAGAGAACATTTCCTCGCACAAGGATAGTCTTCCCTGCCTCACATGGAGTAAAGTTCCTCACACAAAGGGCCAAATTTACAAGCCTCTTGTGCCCCTTAGCACCGCAGTAGCATATTCTTTTTTATGCTGGGTGGCGCTAAACAGGCCATCACCATGCACCTTATTTACAAAGTGGCACAATGCAAGCATTGCACCACTTTGTAAACCCTTACGTCACATTATACCTGTGCCAGGCATAATATACGCAAGGGGGAGTGTTCCCTCACAGGGAACCTAAACAAATGGCATAGTGAAATTTACAAGATTTCACTGTGGCATTCTAGCATCATTTTGTAACGTCTGCCCAGAGCAGGCGTTAAAGTGACGCTAAGCTATTTCCTATGGGCCTCCCTCAGCTTTGCTGGACTAGAGATTGTGCTAACATATGCCACAGTGCGCTGTATGGTAAATACAACGTTACCATGGTGTCGTTAGGGGGACACAGGGTGATGCAAGGAATTGGCACATTCCTTGTAAATATTCTACATAGTTTGTCTAAGTGATGCCTTGCAGACAGTGGGTAAAGGGGACCCACAAAACTGTGCACTGTAACTCTGTCTGTTAAAGAGTAAGGGCAAACCCAGGGTTAATCCTGCTTGACCTTTTAATTACTAGCATTTGCAAAGGAACGTCTAATTAGAGCTATTATACTCTTCTAATCCGAGCTGAACTGATGAGTTATTCGGTTTTTCTTTTTATATTTTTTGCCTCCTGTTAGGTATGTTTACAGGTATATTTTGTTATCTGCCAACACATCACATCACCACTGCACATCCGACAGTACACTGCACACAACACAACATACATAAACAAATACAAACATATGGAAATGAAGGCTTCTGATAAGCCCTCCTGAAACACTGGCTTACATTGTTATCATTTCTCTCACAGGCTCAATGAGTTTTGTTTTTAATATTTTGTAGCATACATTCTTTAAAAGCAATTCCTCTTCTCATTCTTTCTCGGACATACACTGGTAATAATCCTCCTAGCATTTGGAATGATGATACTTATGTAACCTTTAGGGTAGGGGGGCGGCAGAATTAGCATGAAAAAGACAAGTGCACAAGACTAGAAGCCAAGAACCCTACATTTTCAGAGCGGAAGTCAGACATTTTCCGAAAATGCTTGATCTGCCCTGGATTCTGTGCAGAATATACTACAAATGCCCATTCTGCTCACACAAAATGAGAGCACACAGCGAGAGCAGCATACACGGTACTACATATAGATATGAGCCTTCCCACAGCACTGATATAGCCCCACCGAGTGCTCATGGTCGTGGGCTTCCATCTCCCCTTTACCTCCCTCCAGCCAGAACTACGTCGGTACCGGAGGTCAC
This sequence comes from Pleurodeles waltl, assembly GCF_031143425.1. Lineage (NCBI taxonomy): Eukaryota > Metazoa > Chordata > Amphibia > Caudata > Salamandridae > Pleurodeles > Pleurodeles waltl. Next base: position 1,223,488,016 of record NC_090447.1, read on the forward strand.
CCAGGCATCTGGATGGCAAGTTCAAACCTGCCACATTTTTCTCATTAAAATGTAGAAAAATTGATTTAAGTCCAGGGGCAGAATGGAAATACATAAGAGGACACAGATGTTTGTGCATCCCCTTCCGTATTACTGATAGCAAAGGCACACATGTAACACCAGATTCATTATGAGGGCATTCCCTCATTTGCATGGAGGCATGAAAATGAGGGTATCACTTTGCCACTGTGCTGTGCTGTGTTATTGAAGTGGGTACGGAGGCAAACATGCCCCTATGAGGCGCACTGAAATTGTGCCACAAAAAAGAAGCACACTCCCAGTGCACCTCCTAACGGCAGCCCTTTGGAGGGGAGAAAGGGAGTCCTATGGACCCACAGCCATTCCCCTGCAGGCCGATGCAGTAACTTCACCTGCCTGTTTATACTATGGTGCACCTTTCAAATGGTGTACCAGGTTCAAACAGGGACAGTGTGCCACACTAGAAAGAATAAGGTGCCCCAAGGGCAGCTGCAAACTTCCGCATTCAAGTGAAATACGGAGCAGCTTCTTTAAAGCCTCTCTGTGTTACACAGTGAAGGTGGCATGCCACCCCACTATGAAGATGGGGGAGAGATCCTCTTGCAAAGGGATGTAGTGAGTGACTGCAGAGGCCTGCAGGAGGATGTCTGGGGGGTCCAAAGGACCCCCTTTCTCCCATGCAGAGGCCTGCCTTTAGGAGGTGCACTGAAAGTGCGCCACCTTTTTGGGGCACACTGAAAGGGCATGTTTGCATCTGCACCTGAGCCTATAATACGATACTTGTGCAGAGGCAATATGATTCCCTGACTTGCATGTAAGCATGCCCTCATGAAAATGAGGGAACGTCGTCTCATGATAGTGCTGGACCGACATGTGCACCAGCGGTGTCCTAATTACAGAAGAAGATGCAGAAACATCTGCGGCCCTTTCTGTAATGCCATTGTGCCCTAAGCACAAAAAAGGTTGCACATGCTCTTTGCACAGAGTCCATGACAAGATAACTTTCATTTGTTTACATTTTACAACAGCGTCTCACTTTAATTGGTTTCTTTGGCTGAGTAAATTAGTTCTAGTGTAATCCACTCTTGAGAAACGTTTTGTCAGAAGTAAAAATATACCTGGCTTTTTAGAGCACAAAGCTTTTTAAGCTTTTCTATATTTGCCACAATGAAAAGCAGAGGCATGCCTCTCATGCGGTTGGAGCAGCAAGGATATTTTAGAAACCCTAGGTTGAAGCCAGGACCCCAAATGGATGGCAAATGTAAGCTAATATCAGTTCTAGTACTGGAGTGCTTTATGTGGGATGTGCATCTGCATAAAATTTGGTAACCTTACTTTGTATTTCAGAATATCTGCTTGCCACCGTGGTCACGTAGGATGGGTTCTTTGATGCCATTGCTCAATACCTGCTGTGGCATCTCAGCATAGTGTGTGTGAAAGCATTACCATGACTGTGAAGTGATGTTGACTACTTTTATCAGTGTCCCATTGGTAACGACAGACTTATGAAAACATTTATGAAGAAGGACTGTTATTAAATTGGATCCATCCTGGTGGACACACTCAAATAGAAAACAAATTAGAAACTTAAAATTCTCAACGCTAGTATATTGTAGTCTAAAATACCAATGAAGGCATGTAACGTCATGAATGTGATCTCATAAGCAATGCATCGAGACGGTGCAAGTGATAGTTGGTTCACTGAACTATAACTGGCGAAATTCACCGTTTTTTTAATAGCAATTATCAATTCATGCAATGCAAGTCTATGCAATGTATGTATCAAGCCCCCTCTAACATGCAATGTGCATTAAATGGTCTGACACTAAAGTAAATAATGGTGACGGTATGTCTTACCCAAATGTGAAAATGTTACAGATTGACATAAATTGTTTACGATGACCATGTAATATAAACATTTCAATACTCCTTCGAATTTGCAGACTTGTGGAAAAACTCTTTTATGTCTATGAAATAAGCTGGTATGGTATTTTTTTGTGGGAAAGTGGGGCACTTAACCTTGATGAATGCTCGTTCCTGATCTGAAACTCGTTGGTGCAGCATAGCTAATAAATCACTGCTTTCAAATGATATCCTGGAGTGCAGTTATTTGTGCTTTGTTTGTGGTGCATTGGATGATAGAATTAGTGAAGACCTGCACCCCAGCTGTGGAGCCACCACACAGGCAGTTGCAGCCACAGGACAGTGGGGCGGGTATACATGTAAATAAACACACAGTTCTTTCAAGTAACTATCACTCGCGCCTTCGCCATGCACAGTTTTCTTATCATTAATTTTATTGTAAATTTTGCAGTGATAATGTCAAAGATGCCATACAAGATCTCATCACTGATATATTATGTGGTGCAATTAGCTGTGTCTGGTGAAGGCACGAGTTACGAGCCAATGGCAATGATGCTATCGGCAGGGGGTACCAGCACCCTTGTAATTCGCACAACAGACAGTGCGCATTACGAGGGTGATGGGCATGGCTAGTGCAGGGGTTCCCCTGGGCCCCCTGCTTCTGGTCTCCATCTGCATTTTCATGGTGGTTTCACTGTCATACAAGGCTGGCAGAGAACCAGTGCCGTTGTGGCTGATCTTGACCTGCACCACTGTTGGCCCATCTAGAACATTGTTCCTGGTGGAGACAGCAGTTGTTTGGCCCTCCGACAGCCAAACTCTTACTTTGGCAGGTGGACGGCCAAACCAGCAGCAGTCATGACCCTCACCGCGAGTCTGGCGGTCTGTTGACCACCAGACTTGTAATGAGGCCCTTAATTCCGTAAGAAAAATGTCTACACAGCACTGAGGTAATAGTTATAAATGACAGCACTACTTAAAAATTGCGTGGTTCTTTTTCAAGAGCTGTAAAATATACAGAAATCTTTCAATACATATATCTATCTATTACCACTTTAATAAAGTAGTAATAGGTAGGTAACAACAATAAAAGCAACTACTTACATATCTCTAAATCCCTAATCTAGAATGCAGACAAAATGTGCTGAAAATTATATAACTGTCTTTTACGTTTGTCAAGACAGCCTTTAGACAAATGGATACTGCTTTCTCCTTGGCATGTACCGCAGTATACCTCAAACTTACAGCAATATACAACAGCACAATATATAACTAAGAATGTTAACGCATATCTATTACACCACTTACACTATACTACATACACCTTACACCAAAATTACCATTTACACCTTGTAATTAACATTCCTGCCACATTACATCTACATCAATTCACAAACTTTCAGATATATCTTTTTCAAGCAGCACTATATGCAAATATACTCTATGCTACTCCACTCTATGGCACTTCATTATATGCCACTCCTCTCTACGCTAACCCACTGTACGACACTCTACTCTAACCCACCCTACACCACTCCACTGTGCACTATCATACTCTAAGCCACTCCATTCTATGACACTCCAGTCTACGCGATTCCACTATATGCCTCTCCACTCTTGCTATTCCATGGATCACAGCTTCACTCTACAAAAATACAAGCTATTCTACTGTTGGCCACTCCACTGTACACCACTAAAGTGTATGCCACCCCATTGTACACCCCAATATCCCACTGTACGCCACTCTACCCACTCTACGCCACTCAAATATACGTCACTCCACTCTATGATACTCCACTGTATGCTATTACACTATACACAACTCAATTTTCCACCACTCCACTGTACATAACTTGACTATTCTTCACTTCACTGTATGGCACTCAAATAGACACTATTAAATTGTACACCACTCCACTATATGCCACTCCACTCTATGCCACTCCAAGGTACTCCACTCCACTCAATGCTACAATGATGCATGCTATTCCTCTATATGCCACTCTGCTCTACACTATTCCAATATGTGGCGCTCCACTCTACTTCACTCCACACCACGCCACTACAGTCTACCCCACTGTACTCCACTGTAGGAAAGTACCCTCTTTCTTAGCATGGTTACCCCCTTTTTCTGCCTGATGTCAGTGTGTTTGACTGTGTTCACTGACAACCTGCTAACCAGGACCCCAGTGATTATGCTCTCTATCCCAAAACTCTGTATTTCATCCCACAATTGGCATACTGGTGCCCCCATGTAAGCCCCTACAATATGGTACCCAGGTACCCAGGGCATTGGGGTTCCAGGGGATCCCTATGGGCACCAGCAGTTATTCTGCCACCCATAGGGAGCCCATGCAAAGGGTTCTGAAGACCTGCCATTGCAGTTTGCGTGAACCGGGTGCATGCACCCGGTTTCACTATAGGGCACTGCACCAGGTCACTATAAGTCACCCCTATGGTACGCCCTCTCAACCCAGAGGGTAGGGTGCAGGTTCCTGTGTGTGAGGGCACCCCTGCACTAGCAGAGGTGCCCCCACAAACTCCAGACTCATGTTCTTGGACTGAGTGCGGGGACACCATTTTACACGGGTAGTGGACATAGGTCACTATCTATGTCCAGCTACATGATGGCAACTCCAAACCTAGGCATGTTTGGTATCAAACATGTTAGACTCATACCCCAATACTTTTGTAAGTATTGGTTGTATGATTCCATCTACTCTGGGGGTTCCTTATAGGACCCCCAGCATTGCTCCTACAGCCTTCTGAGGATTTCCAGGCAGCCTCAGATGCTACCGCCTCACAGACAGATTTCTGCCCTCCTGTTGCTTGAGCAACTCATGCCCAGGAAGGCAGAACAAATGATTTCCTTTGGGAGAGGGGTGTTACACCCTCTCTCTTTGGAAATAGGTGTTATTGGACTTGGGAGGTGTAGCCTCCCAAAGCCACTGGTATGATTTGAAGGGCAAATTTGGTGCCTCCATTCCCTGCTCTTGTGTTAAAACACCAGGAAAGGACAATGGAAAGGGGAGTGACCACTCCCCTGGCCATCACTATCCCAGGGGCGGTGCCCAGAGCTGCTCCCGAGGGTCCCTGGGTTTTGCCATCTTGGATCCAAGGTTGGCAGGGAACAGTGGGGGCATCTGAGTGGCCAGGTCAGGCATGTGACATCAGAGCCCCCTCCTGATAGGTGGTCACCCAGCTAGGTGACCAATCCCCCCTTCAGGGCTATTTAGGGTCTCTCTTTTGGGTGGTTTCTCAGATTCGGCTTTAAAGATTCCAGAAGGATTCCTCTGCATCCCGTACTGACCAAAGAAACTGCATCTGGGCTCTCCAGGACCTGACAATCTGCAACAAATACGAAGACTTCGACTACAACATTTTTTCCACGCTCCTTCCAGCTCCTGCAACATTTCCCCAGTCATACATCCACTCGAGCCAGCCCGTCTTCAGTCTGCACAGGAAAGAAGAAGGAATCTCCCTTGGATTGAAGGAGTCACTCCCCTGCATCTTCAGGCACCAACAGCAGTGATGACCGGCTGCGTGGATCCCCGCTCCTGCTCAGCTGCGTGGATCCTGCATCACGGGTGGTGGTCAGAAGTGGTCCCATCGGTCTTCTCTACCAGCTGTCTAACTTGGGTGGAAGTAAGCCCTTGCCTTCCCATGCAGGACAGTACCCCCTTGCACGATGTCTTTTGCAGCTGCCAAGGCTTTTTGGCATATCTTCCAAGGGGTCTTTAGTCTTCGTGTAGCTCCAGCCCACAGCACCTGTGGGTGCTGCCTGTGTTTCTGTGGGCTCTCTGTGATGTTGACTGTCCCCTTTGGCTCCTCCTCCTTAGTTGAGTCCTTCTGAGACTTGCTGGTCCTCGGCAGCAACACTTTCCACCAATCGCAAATTTTGCCTGTGCCAACGCTTGTTGGTGGAACCTGGACACGCAAACCTGACTGCAATCTTCCTTCCAGTGCGGGACATCACCTGCATCCTCCAGGAACTCGACTTTGACTCCAGGGCTGCAGTGCTGACTCTTCTTCCTCACCATCGACCAACTCCCACATCCTCAGCTTGGTGGGTAGGGGCTCCTTTCCCCACTGGACTCTGCTGTGTCTTCTTGACTTGGTCCCCTCTTTCCACAGGTCTTCCTCTTCAGGAATCCACCAATGGGTTATTGCAGTCATCTCTGGGTTTTGCAATTCTCTCCGTTTCTTCTAAGGGAGTGTTCTTGGAAAATTCTAGTGATTTACTCCTGTTTTCCTGGTCGCTGGGGGGTGTTGTGGTACTTACCTTTGTGCTTTCCTTGTACCCCCAGTGTCCCTCTACACACTCCACTGACCTAGGTGGGAGTCCAAATTTTGCATTCAATGTTTTTAGTATATGGTTAATGCTCCCCCTAGGGCCACTATTCTCTATTGTGTTTTACACTGTTTGCACTGTTTTCTAACTATTTCTATGCCTTTTTCTGACAACTAGTGTATATATCTTGTGTATTACTTACCTCCTACGGGAGTATTGCCTCTATAGTATTTTTGGTGCTGTGTTACTGTTAGACCTGACAGCCTTAGGGTGGTCACCCTAAACTTTTTTGCCTGCCTCCCTCCACTTTTTGACACTGTTTGTGCTGGTTTTTGGACTCCGCACACTTTATCACTGCTAACCAGTGCTAAAGTGCATATGTTCTCTCCCTTAAAACATGGTGACATTGGCTCATACCCAATTGGCTTATTTAATTTACTTATAAGTCCCTAGTAAAGTGCACTACACGTGCCCAGGGCCTGTAGATTAAATGCTACTAGTGGGCATGCAACACTGATTGTGCCGCCCACATACGTAGCCCCTTAACCATTGCAAGGCCTGTGCGTGTATTTTCCCTGCCAATTCAACTTGGCATTTAAAATTACTTGCGAAACTTAAACTCCCCTTTTCCTACATAGAAGTCATCCCTAAGGCAGGCGCTACATAACCCCTGGGGCAGGGTGCTATGTAGATAAAAGGCAGGACATATACCTGTGTAGTTCATATGTCCTGGTAGTGTAAAACTCCCAAATTCGTTTTCCACTGCGGTGATGCCTGTTCCTTTCATAGGCTAATATTAGGGCTACCCTCATATACTGTTTGAATGGTAGATTCTGATCTGAAAGGAGTAACAGGGTCATGTTTACTATGGCCAGATTGGTAATAGAAGATCCTGCTGAATGGTGAAGTTGGATTTAATATTTCTATTTTAGAAATGCCACTTTTAGAAAGTGAGCATTTCTCTGTACTTAAATCCTTCTGAGCATTACAATCCACGTCTGGCTGGATTAGTTGACAGCTCTCTTGTGCCTGGCTGCGCAAAGTACTCACCTGGCTACTTTGCTGTAAAGGACTGCTGTCTTGTTGTTGCCTTGCTGCCTTGCTGCCCTCTGGCTCCGCTGAGAAGTGCTTGGATTGAACTGTCCTCCTGTTTCTTGAAGTCTCAGGGTCAAAAAGACTTAGGCCCTCATTACAACCCTGGCGGTCAGTGGAGAAGTGGCGGCAATACCACAAACAAGCCGGCGGTAAAAAAACTAGAATTACTAGCATGGCGGTGACCGCCATGCAAAACCGCCACTTCTCCACTCCGACCATCAGGGTGGTAAAGATAGCTGGGATGGAGACTTCGGTCTCCAGCCTGGAGGCTGTCACTACACCGCCGGCGGCAGAACGACCCTGCATACCATCATGGATTTTGTGGGGTTCTGTACCGCCACAAAATCCATGGCGGAAGGCACTATCAGTGCCAGGGAATTCGTTCCCTGGCACTGAGAGGGGTCTGCCCCACCTCCCTCCCCCTCCCCAGAGTCCTGCCCCCAAACCCACTACCCCTCTACCACCCCCCAAAAGTGGTAGGACCCCCCTCCCCACCCCCGACATTGACACACACATCCCCCTACACGCACACTTACACTACAACTACACATACACGCACACATACACACAGACATACACACAGACATACACAAAGACAGACACACAGACAGACTCGCCCAAACACCCCCCCCCACCCCTTCCCCTAACAAACGATCACCGTACCTGGTCCGGTGATCCTCCAGAAGGGAACGGGATCCATGGGGGCTGCTCCGTCGCCAGCTCCCCGTCACTAGAATCATGGGACGTGATTCGGTGGGCGGTGTTCTGATGAAGTAGCGGTGGAGGTGGAGCTGCCTCCACTTCCCCGATGACTGCCAGCATGGCTGCTGGCGGCTCTCAGTCCGAAAAAGGGTGGGGGCTGTCAGCAGTCATGATACGCTGTGCTGAAAACCACCTGCACTGGCGGTCTTCAGCACAGCGGTACCTCAGCGGTCTTGCTTAAAGACCGCAGAGGTTGAAATGAGGCCCTTAGTCTCTGCAAAGAACTCCTTGTGTGGTGAAAATCAACGCACAGCCCGATGGATTTGAAGCACAGCCTGCCGTAATTGATGCACAGTCTGCCCTGTTGTGAGAAAATCACTGCAACACCGAACTGGAGCGCTGCAGCCCGCCTCCCTGAGTGGAGATCGATGCAGCGCCAGTGTTGCGACTGGAATTTCGATGCACAGCCCACTGTATCAACACATTGCTGAGCTGGAATGACGCAGCCTGACTTCCTGCAAGAAGAATCAACGCAGCACCTGCCATGCAACAGAAATTTCCCCCCATCACCCATCGGAACGATGCAGCTCGTGTGAATTTGTCCTGCATGCCCACGATTTCTCCGCATCATCCCCAGGGCGTCCAAATACTCCGCAACCGGAAGAGGATCAAAGCCTGCGCGCTGGAAATCGACGCAAAGCTCTTGCTGCATTGAAAAGCATTCACACATCGTTTGTGTACCCCCAGAGAAACCTACAGACACCTCCCCATTTTCTACGCCTCTCACCTCCTCTGCGGTTCCGTGCAGATAATTTAGACACAAACCAGGTACTTTGCACTCACAAGAGACCATTGTTATTTTTAAGAACTATAAGACTCTATTTATCCTTACAAAAGTGATATCTCAACTTGTATTTATCAAATCTTGATTGCTTCGACCTTAATCTTCTCAGATAAATATTCTATATTTGTCTCAACCTGTGTGGTGTATTTTTGTGTTATTGCATGATTTATTGCACAAATACTTTAAACATTGCCTTCTAAACTAAGCTTGACTGCTTAGTGCCAAGCTATCAGAGGGTGGGCACAGGCTAATTTGGATTGTGTGTGATGTACCCTGACTAGAGAGTGGGTCCTTGCTTGGACAGGGGGTAACCTGACTGCCAACCAAAGACCCCATTTCGAACAGTTACCATAATAAAGTACCTTTATTTTTGTAACACTGAGTGTATTCTTTCATGTGTGTAAGAGCTGTGTGACTACAGTGATATTGCATGAGCTTTGCATGTCTCCTAGATAAGCTTTGGCTGCTCATCCACAGCTACTTAGAGATCCTGGCTTCTAGACACTGCCTACACTGCACTAATAGGGGATTACTTGGATCCAATATGATGTGTAGGTACCTTAGGTACCCACCACATACCAGGACAGCTTCCTACATCTACCCTACTATACTTCACAACTCTTCATTCTACGGTATTCCACTTTACACCACTCCATTCTACATCACTCTACTGTGTGCGACTCCACTCTTTGCCACTCCACTGTACACAAATCCAGTCTATTCTTGTTAGAAATGGGGTCTTTTGGTTGGCAGTCATGTTACCCTCTCTCCAAGCAAGGACCCTCGCTCTACTCAGGGTAAAGGAGAATCGCCCTCAGTTAACCCCCGTTCACCCACTTGGTAGCTAAGTACGAGCTGGCAGACCCAACTTCAGAAGCAATGTGTAAAGTACCAACACACACATTAATTCAATGAAAACACTATAAAATGACACAACACATGTTTAGAAAAATAGAGAATATGTATCTTAACAAAACAAGACCAAAATGACAAAACTCCAACATAGTCAAGTTATGAATTTTCAGAGAATAATAGTCTTAGGCCCTCATTATGACATTGGCTGTAAACGCAGCCTACTGCCACGCTGACAGCTGTCAAGATACCGCAGCGGTGGCGAATACCCGTTTGCCATTTTATGACAAAAACGCATACCAAACTGACAGAATACAGCCACATACACAATTCCGCCAGCCCAAAGGTCAGTGTTAAAGTGGTGGTACCAACACCCATACCGTTACGCCAAGAGAACAACGCCCGCCACATTATGGCCCACAAATCACAACAACGGACATTCAACGTTGGTAATACATTGGCGGTACATACCACTGCGGTCAGAATGGACACCCGCATGTAAAACAACACTACAGTGGCCAATACGAATAACACACACCTGACACTCAGACACACACCACACCAACACCACTATAAAACACACACCCACATTACCCACAACCTTTTACGAATACCAAAAAGCGCCACCAGACTGACACCAAGACCACTGTGACAACTAGACGCACACCAATGACACCCATACATCCCTCATGCACCCCACAACACACACCCCACCACATTACTCAACACACTCTCACCAACACACACCACACAACAACCATGGCACCACAAAGGCACCCCCATTTCAAGGATGAGAAGTTAAGGGTCATGGTGGAGAAAATTGTCAGGGTAGAGACACAGCTCTTTGGAGCACAGGTACAGCAGATCTCCATTGCCAGGCAGATGGAGCTATGGCTGAGAATCGTGGGCAGGGTCAACACCGTAGGATAGCATCCAAGAACAAGAGACAACATCAGGAAGAGGTAGAACGACCTACGGGGGAAGATACATTCCGTAGCAGCAAGGTACCAGCTCGCCGTACAGAGGACTGGCAGTGGACCCCCACCTCCTCCCCCAGAGCTCACAGCATGGGAGGACCAAGTCTTAGCAATCCTGCATCCTGAGGGACTCGCTGGAGTAGCCAGAGGACTGGACACTGGTAAGTCAACAATTAACACTTATCACCCCCCATACCTGCATGCCACCACACCCCCTTACCATCACTCCACTCCATCTCACACACTGCACCTACACATATGACTAACCACAATGACAAGCCCTGCATGCTATACCAATGCATGGACAGCCCTCCCAGCCCTGCATGGACACCCATCATTAAAACATGCACAGCATAGGGGAACTAACAATCCAACAATACATCACCACACACATGCAAAGGTGGCAGGCCAACCCCAACGATAGAGGGGACGGCAGGGATGCACAATATGTCACACACATGAAGAATAATACATCACTTACATCCCCACAGGTACCCCAGCCAACGTCAGTGGAAAGGAGGTGCCACGACTATCCAGTCTCCCAACAGAAGATACCCCCAGTGATGACAGTAACTCTGGACTTTAGGATCTGGATGACCTACCTGGCCCATCAAGGACCACTGGACAGCTGGTCACCCAAGCCCACTCACAGACCACCACAGAGCCTCTCCCTTCAGTATTCAACACCACAGCACCCACCCAGCGTACCCACACCTCTGTCCCCAAGACAGGTCAATCAGCAGTGTGCCCACCTGTACAGGGACCTGCGGTCAGTGGCAGTGGGCACACCATTCAGGGGACAGAGAAACAGGCCAACAGGGACACTGGGAGAACCGCTGTGCACCAGGGGTACGACAGGACCAGGGAACCGACTCTCCAGGAGGCACTCTCCAAGATCCTGAGAGCCTACCAATATTCCCAGGACACGATGGGCTAGATCCTTGACAACGTGCAGGAGAACTGGCGGCTGCAGGAGGAACAGTATCAAGGGATCAGGGAGGACTTGCAGGACATTAACACCAGCCTGATCTCCATAGCAGGAGTGCTGGCAGACATGGTCAACATCATGAGGAAGGCAACAGCACACCAGCGGGCCCCTACCACTAGCCAGTCCACTGACCAGCCCTCCACCTCCGCTGCCACTAGTGGCCAGGAGGTCCCGGAACACGACCCACAGGCCACCAGCATCCCTCCCCCTGAAGAAGGTGAACCCCCCGCAAACGTTCCCCGTTGTGCAGATAGAAACCAGAGACACTTGCCAAGACCACCGCCAGGAAATTACACTCTCCTGATTGTCTCCCTTGTGTCCCACCCTGTCACCTTGTCCATCTTGAACTGCTGTTGCTCCCCTTCCTATGGCCGTTTGGACACGGCACCTGTGCTTCAAACAGACTGGAACAGTACCCTGGACTTTCCTCCATCATCACCCCATTCCATTGTACCTTCCCCTAAATTTGTTAGCACTAAAATAAACTCCCTTGAACACAACTCGACTACTTGTATGTCATGTTGAAATGTGTATTCATGTAAACAGTTACATCCAGTGCAAGTGAACTGTACATTGTGAGAGCATAGGGATAATGACCTGTAGCTGGCTGTAGTAATCACATCAGTACACAGTTGTCATAGCACCAATATCTGTAAAATGACAAACCATAGGTGACAGTAAGTAGAGGTAAAAGGAAGTCAATGCCATCATGCCACAGCTGCACAGAATACACCAATAGTCAATGAAATGTGAAGTTGCACTGTCTCACCTGTGTGTCACTGGAAGTACTGATGGATAACTGATGTTCTGTTGTCCTCATCCTCATCCTCAGCCTCTTCATCCTAGCTGTCATCGGGGTCTACTGCTGCCACAGGGGCATCTCCTGTCTCCTCCTCCTGCGGAAAGGGTACATGATGTCTGAGGGCCAGGTTGTGGAACATGCAGCATGCCACTACTGTCTGGCAGACCTTCTCGGGTGAGTAGCACAGGGATGCACCTATCAGATGGAGGCATCTGAACCTGGCCTTCAGGAGGCCGAAGGTCCTCTCGAGGATCCGTCTGGTTCGCACATGTGCCTCATTATACTGTTCCTCTGCTCCTGCCCTGGCATTCCTCACAGGTGTCAGCAGCCACAATAGGTTTGGGTAGCCATAGGCACCTGCAGGTAGTGAGGGACAACATTTAGCGACACATAATATAATGGGGTCAGCAGCAGAGGCATACACTAACATACACCGGGTGGGGACAAAGGCTCACCTATTAGCCACACCCTGTGCCTCTGTAGGTGGCCCATCACATTTGGGATGCTGCAATTCCTCAGGACAAAGGCATCATGCACTGACTCATGATACTTAGCATTGACGTGGGAGATGTACTGGTCCTCCAGGCACACCATCTGCACATTCAGTGAGTGGAAACTCTTACAATTCCTGTACACCTGTTTATTCTGGCAGGGGGGGACAAACGCAATATGTGTTCTGTCAATCGCCCCAGTAATATTGGGGATATGTCCCATTGCATAGAATCCGGTCTTCACAGTGGCCAAATCTTCCACCTGGGGGAAAGAAATGTAGCTGCACATATGCTTTATCAGGGCAGACAACACTCCATCAACACAAAAGTATGATGGATCGAGTGATGAACAATGCAAACACTCACCCCCAGTCACAGATCTGGGTTCAATCCATTGTTCTTTTGCTCACCATGCCACCCCAGTTTGGACCCAGCCATATGCAAATCAATCTTGACCCTGTTCCTCATGGGAACAGTCCAGCCCGAACTGCCAAGCCAGGTTCTCACTGGACCGGAAACAAGCATCCTGGGACCGGTTTCAGAGTTTCACCCTTCATCAGCCAGGCTAGCTTGAATCCAGTGGCACAGTGAGCAAGGGACCCACGTTTGGGCATACCCTTCCCACATAGGGCAACTTTAGCAACACAGAAGGATGATGGACGGAGACCTGAACAATGCAAACACTCACCCCCAGTCAAAGATCTGGGTTTAATCCATCGTTCTTTTGCTCACCATGCCACCCCAATTTGGACTTAGCCATATGCAAATCAGTCTTGACCCTCTTCCTCATGGGAACAGTGCAGCCCGAACTGCCAAACCAGGTCCTCACTGGACCGGAAATAAGCATCATGGGACCGGTTTCAGGGTTTCACCCTTCATCAGCCAGGCAGGGATCTATGCTGGTGGTGACAGTGTACACCGCCGCAGACGTGACCACCATTTTCTATTTGATTCCTCACTTGTTTCTTGACGTTCAGCAGGAGAAGACCTACACTGCGTGTGCTGCTGTGACCTGTGTCTGGTACCTACCATGGCACGTGTGACCGGGAAAGGGCCCCAGCCTTCACTTCAGAGGAGTTGGAGCGACTGGTGGATGGGGTCCTACCCCAGTACGGACTGCTGTATGGGCCTCCAGACCAACAGGTTAGTACACTTTGGGCACAACACATGTTGGAAGGATGAATGGAGATGTGTTTGTAAGCATCGTCTAAGGGGTGTGGGGAGTAGGGGGAATGTCTTGTGGTGGTTTTCATGGTGTGGGCTGGGCGATGTGTCTGCCAACGGTGATGGAAAGGGGCATGGTGGGACCTTTGGGTAACAGTCTGGACTGTTAGTTTATTGGTGTTCTCCTGTCTGTATTGCATCTGCAGGTCAGCACCCATCAAAAGAAGGGAATATGGTGTGCGCAGACCCTAGGGGTCTATGGCAGGCAGAACACCCACTGGAACCGGTGGGAGGACCTGAGATGCTGGGCACGGAAGACAGCGGAGACCCAGCTGGGAATGGCCTCCCAACAAGGAAAGGGTGCCCGTCGGACACTGACCCCCCCAGATGGCCCGCATACCGGTGGTGGCCTACCCTGAGCTGGGTGGGTGCTTGAGGGAATCACAGCAGCCACAAGGGGGTGAGTACAGTGGGTATCATTACATATTTTGGCTGGTGGGGTGGTATCCGGGTGGTGGATGTGTGTTAGTGGGTGCCCCTAAGGCCAGGCCAGACATTGCAGCGTGGGTAATCTGAAGGGTAATGGGTATATGGCAAATACAGGTAACCTAGCTTGTTAGCAGTCCTCCTCAGCCAGGGCATCAAGGGTAACAGGAGTGCTGCAGTTTGCGGTGTGTGCTCCTCATCTTGCCTTAGTGACTAGCCATATCACTGGAAGTGCAATGTATAGTGCTTATGCCTGTTCCCTGTGTGTGATGGTGATGTGCATGTCAATAGTGGTGTTGGTGCAGTCATTGACCCAGTGTATCCTTTGTCTCTCTCCCCTCTTGCTTGTTTTGTCATGCAGTCTTTATATGCATTAGCATCATCTGGCGGAGGAGCAGGGACACCAGTGACAAAGGGAGCTGCATCCCAGAGGACCCAGGAGGCAGAGTCCACCGACACTGAAGGAGCCAGTGGGATAGAGGGCGAGGGGAGCACCACGGCGGAGACTGGAGGAGACAACACAGACTCTGATACCTCCTTCAATGGAAGCTCCCTGGTGGTGGCGGACACCTCTGTGACTGCCCCAGCTGCAGGTACAGTCGCCACCCTGTACTAGCACCGCCCTCCCAGAAGCCGCTCAGCGAGTTGCCCATTCCTGCTCACCCAGGAGGGTGGGCATCTCCTTCGCCCCAGGCACCTCAGGCCCTGCCGTAGTGAGCCCTGCTGCCCTGAATGAGGATGCTGTTGACCTCCTGAGATCCATCTCTCTAGGGCAGTCAACCATTGTGAATGCCATACAGGGACTGGCATCCCAGATGCAACAATGCAATGCATTCCTGGATTGGCTGCCCAACAAAATTCGATTGAGGCTCTGGCCTCCTCTCTGATTGCAGCCATTGTCCCTGTTTCTACCGTCCCCTCTCCATCTTCCACTTCCTAGGCCCATTCTGCTGAACCCCAACTGATCCCTGGAACACATACAGATGAGCATGCACACAAGACAACACCCAAGAGTGTCACAGGCAAACACAAGTGCCACACTTCTTCCCACAAGCACTCACGCAAAAACCATACAGTTGCAGAGACGACAACATCCACTGTCTCATCGGTCTCCCCACCTCCTCCTCCTCCACCTCTGTCCCAGTCACATCCACACTCACACCTGCATGCACTATATCAACATCCACTACCAGCATCACCAGAACAAGCAGAACACACACCTCACTGGCAGACACCTCCATAACAGCCATGCACACCCCCCCTCTGTCCTCTCCCACCCTGTGTGCCCCCTCCTGAAGGACACAAAAGCAATCACTCACACACCAAACAGCCATCCACCTCACATAAGCATACAGCCCATGCACCTGCACTCAAATCCAGCAGACATACACCTCCTACAACCACTCCCTCATCCACCACTTCCATTACTCCTCCCTGCTCCCGCCACAACGTCCCTAAAAATTGTTTCCTTGACCATCTTGACCTCTTCCCTCCCCCTCCCCGTCCTGCCCATATGAGCAAGGACCCAGCCCAGCACCTCAGCTAAACAGTCCACGAGATAGTGGCGGCACCACCTAGTCGTGGTGGGAAGGATGCCACACCTCCAGGCAAGAAGGGGACAGAGCCTAAACCACCAGGCAAGAAGAGAAAGGAGTCTGCACCTCCATCCCAGAAGGGGAAGAGCCCATCCACCCATGCCAGGAATGGTAAGGGATCCACACCCCACATGCTGGAGGAGATGAAGCACTCTACTCTAGGGGAGGCTGTAAGGGTGACACCACCACCAGCTGTCACAGGCCCCCAAAGCCAGCTGATGAATTGCAGCCATCTGCAAGTGCAGAGGCTGCCCAGGAGGCTCCTCCATCCACCACCACATTGCAGCCATCAGCAGGTGCTTAGACTGACCACGAGGCTCCTCCATCCACCAACACACTGCAGCCGTCACTGCCAGAAGATGCCATGTAGGTCACCCTCCAGGAGCTGCTGTATGAGTTGCCCCCTTCAGAACCAGTGGGAAAGTCACCCACCTAAGAGACTGTGGCCCTGCTCTCCCCAGGGCAAAGCAATGGGCATGCTGCCCCCTCCAGAACCAGCGGGAAAGTCACCCACTCCAAAGATTGTGGCCTTGACAACCCCAGAAGAAAGCAATGGGCATGTTGCCCCCTCCAGAACCATTGGGAAAGTCACCCACTCCAAAGGCTGTGGCCTTGCACTCCCCAGGACAAACCAATGGGCATGCTGCCCCCTCCAGAACCAGTGGGAAAGTCACCCACCTGAGAGACTGTGGCCTTGCGCTCCCAGCACAAAGCAATGGCCATGTTCCCCCCTCCAGAACCAGTGGGCAAGTCACCCACTCCAAAGACTGTGGCCTTGCACTCCCCAGCAGAGAGAAATGGGAATGGAGCCCCCTCCAGAACCAGTGGTCTTGTTCCCGCATCTGGCTAAGGTGCCCCCCCACCCACCCTGAGGTGCCTGCCCATTTGCAAACTGATGCCCCTGCAGAGTACTATCCGGATGTGGTCAGGATTTGAGTTGGGCCTTAGACTGTGCCCTGTGGCAATGTGGGCCCTTTGAAAATTGGACTGGGCAGTGTCCCTTCGTGTACATGTGTACATATTGGTTTCATTGACAAATCATATTAGTTATGTAGATGTTGATCTGATTACAATCACTATCGTACATTCCAGTTGTCTTTTCATTATTCCGCCATTTTTCGGGGACAAATTGTTTTTCGTGCGCAGCTGGTTGTGTGTATGGTGTGTCTGCGTCGTGTGTGTGTGGTGCCTGTGTGTGTCACTCTCGTTTTCCTCCCTCCCTCTCTTGTGTGCTAGGTGGCTGTACTCACGGTTGTCATCTTCGTTGGCATTGGTGTTCCAGGTGGAACACAACATAGATGATCATCGGAAAGACTTGCAGTTCGGGTTCCATAGCAGCGGAGTTCTTCCCTGTGTCTCTGATTTCTTTTATCTACAAAGAACTGTTTCTGCCAGGCTTTTGATGGCATTGGTACCACCCAGGAAAAGCTGGCAGTTTCTGGTGTCTAAATATGGTGGGCGGTACTTTGTCTTTCGTCTGGCTGTTGGCAGCTACGCCGTGGTGAATGTTGTTTCTGCCCAGGCGGTTGGTGTGGTACATTGGCTGTCTATGGGAGTTATCACCGCCATGGTCATAATTTGGAAGTAATTACCAACAGCCTGTTGGAGGTATTACCGCCACTTTATCACTCACCGCCAGGGTCATAATGAGGGCCTTAATCTTTAGAAAGCAGTGAGAACGCTGTTAGCACACAAAAGTAACTGGGTATCATCCAAATAAAGCCACACTGGTGATTGTGAATTGAAAAATGCCCAGCGATGCATCGATTTCTCACTCCCAAGCAAGACCGTGCGTCATTCCTCCTCTGGTCGGCGTGCGTCATTTCTCCTCTCCTGCAAGAGAGCAATGCATCGATCTGGACAGGCACCTCGGATCCGGGCAGGCTTTCAGTCACTCTGTATCACCAAACCATGCTGCTGGGGGTTTGAGTTGTTATCAGCCTCAGTTAGCAGCTGTTGTACATTGTTTCTCCAGCCACATTGAGTCGATCTTCCCGCCGCGATGCAGGTGGAGCATTGATTTCAGCCACAAAGCCGGTGGAACGTCATTTATCAGCCGTGTCACGGAAGATGCAACGAAAATTTCCCACCACGACGGTCTGTGCGTGGATTATCAGTCTTGGTCTGCCAGCTTTGCCTTTCAAGGGCCCAGGAACTGGATAGGGCACCACTTAGCAGGGCAGGAGTCTAAGCAGAGAGTCCAGGTGATGGCAGGGGAAGTCCTTGATGGCCCTGAGACTTCAACAACAGGAGGCAATCTCAGTTTAAGCCCTTGGAAATTCTTCACAGGCGGTCTTTATCCCCTTTCACAAGCAGAAGTAGCAACTGCATGATAGCTCAACAAAGCATAGTCACAGGTAGGGCAGCACTTCTCCTCAGCTCTTCACCTCTTCTTCTTGGCAGAGGTTCCTCTTGATTCCAGAAGTGATCTAATTTTCAGGGGTTTTGGGTGCTCTTTTTAGCCCCTGTTCTGCCTTTGAAGTAGGCCTCTCTCTTGTTTGTGAGATCCTGCCTTGCCCAGGCCAGGCCCCAGACACACACCAGGTGGATGGAGACTGCATTGTGTGAGGGCAGGCAGAGCCCTTTCAAGTGTGAGTGATCGTTCCTCCCCTCCCTTTTAGCACATATGGCTCATCAGGCTATGCAGGCTACACCCCAGCTCCCTTTGTGTCACTGTCTAGAGAGAGGTGCAAACAGCCCAACTGTCAAACTAATCCAGACTGGGAATCCACAAACAGGCAGAGTCACAGAATGGTGTAAGCAAGAAAATGCCTACTTTCTAAAAGTGGCATTTTCAAATACACAATCTCAAAACAAACCTCACTAAAAAAAGCATTTTTGAATTGTGAGTTCAGAGGCCCCAAACTCCACATGTCTATCTGCTCCAAAAGGGAATCTACACTATAATCATATTTAAGGGCAGCCCCCATGTTAACCTCTGAGAGAGATAGGCTTTGAAACAGTGAAAAACGAATTTGGCAGTATTTCACAGTTAGGGCATTTAATATACATTAGTATATGTCCTAACTTAAACATACACTGCACCCTGCCCATGGGGCTACCTAGATTCTACCTGAGGGGTGTCTTACATGTAAGAAAGGGGAAGGTTTAGGCCTGACAAGGGGGTACACTTGCCAAGTCGGATTGGCAGTTAAAACTGCAGTCACAGACACTGCAGTGGCAGGTTGGAGCCATGTTCACAGAGCTACTAATGTGGGTGGCACAACCAGTGCTGCAGGCCCACTAGTAGCATTTGATTTACAGGCCGTGGGTACCTCTAGTCCACTGTACTAGGGACTTACCAGTAAATCAAATATGCCAAGCATGGAAAGCCAATTACACATACATTTTACTTAGGAGCACTTGCACTTTAGCACTGGATACCAGTAGTGAAGTGCCCAGAGTAACAAAAACAGCAAAAACAGAGTCCAGCACACATCAACAACCTAGGAAACAGAGGCAAAAAGTCAGGAGAGACCACGCCAAGGATGCCAAGTCTAACAATGCTATTCCACTGTATGCCACCACACTGTATCTCACTCCACTCTTCTCCAGTCCAGTGTACCCCACGCCACAATATACCAGTCCACTTTATGGTAGTCCCCTCTTTGCCACTCCAATCTACCCCACCCCAGTGTACGCTATTCCACTGTACGCCACTTCGCTCTATTTCACTCCACTCTAGTCTACCCCACTCCACACAACTCCGATATACACCACTCTACTGTATGCTTTTCCATTCTGTGCCACTCAATTCTATGCTTTTCCACTGTGCACCACTCCAGTGAACACCATGCCACTCTACACCACTCCACATTACACCACTCAACTATACAAAATTCTACTGTACACCACTCCATGCCGCACCACTCTATGCAGTTCCCCTGTACACCACTCCAATGTACTCTACTCCACTCTACACTATTCTGCTCTATGTCACTCTACTGTGCACCATTCCACTATATGCTATTACACTGTATGTCACTCCTCTCTATGCCACTGTACTCTATGCTCTTCCACTGTACACCATTCCAACTGTATTCTACTCCACTTCATGTCATTGCACAGTATGACACGGCACTCTAATCTATGCTATTTCACTGTATGCTATTCCCCTCTACACTACTCCACAGTATGCCACTCCACACCAATTCACTGCACTCTATTCTGCTCTACACTACTCCACTCTGTGCCACTCCATTGTATGCCACTCTACTCTGCAACACTCCACTGTATGCCACTGCATTCTTCGCCACTCCACCATATGATATTCCCCTGTAAACAAATCAACACTACACCACTTCTATATATGATATTCCTCTATATCATACTCCAGTGCGTGCCACTCCAGTATATGCCATTCAACTCTACAACGCTACCCTCTATGCTACTCCACACTTGTCTATTCTAAGTCACTCTACTGTACGCCACTTCACTCAGTATTCCACTGCTTTCCATTGTACTACACCACTCACTCTACACCACTCCAATCTATGCTTTTCCACTGCATGCCACTTCACTGTACGCCACTTCACTGTAAGCCACTGCACTCTAAGCTACTCCACTCTATGCCAATCTACTCTATGCTATTCCACTCTAAGCGACTCACTCAATGCTAATCCACTCTACCCGACTCAACTGTATGCTACTCTACACTGTGCTGCTCCACTGCATGCTATTCTATCCTAACTCACTCCACTGCAGCCACTCCAGTCTAGCCACTCCACTGCACATCACTCAACTACTTCGCTTTTCCATTGTATGCTACTGAACTGTACGCCACTCCACTCTGTGCTATTCCACTATATGGCAAAACATTGTATGCACTCCACTCTATGCTGTTCCACTATATGCAACTGCACTGTACTACTCTATGCCACTCCACTCTATGCCATTAGACTATATGTTATCCCATTGTATGTCACTCGACTCTTTGCCAGTCCACTGTATGCTTCTCTACTATATGCCATTCCTGTGTACCCGACTCTACTCTATGCTATTCCACTGTATGCCACTCCACTCTATGCCACTCAACTACACATCACTCCACTGTATGACACTCCATTATACACTTTTACAGTTTACAACACTCCACTCAATGTCACTCAACTCTATGCTGTTATACTCTATGCCACTCCATTCTGTGATGCTCCAGTCTACTTCACTCCACTACACACTTCTCCACTCTATGTTATTCCATTGTAGGCATCTCCAATCTATAATACTACATGCTAACACACTCTATACCACTCCACTCTAAAACACTTCAGTGTTCACCACTTCACTGTATGCTATTCCACTGTACACCCCTACTCTTTACACCACTCCACGTTACTCCACTTTTCTATATGTCACTCTACTCTATGACACTCCACAGTATGCTATTACACTGTATAGCACTTCACTTTACACCACTACACTCTATGCCTCTCCATTGAACCACACTCCATGCTACTCTATTCCACTATATGGCACCCCACTCTACTTCACTCCACACTATGCCACTCTACTTTACAATATTGCACTCTACAGCACTCCACTATATGATATTACACTGTAAGCCACTGCAGTCTACCTCAATGCACTCTACCCCTCTACACTCTACAACACTCCTCTCTATGATATTCCACTCTACACTACTCCATTCTATGCCACAATGCCACTCAACTGTACGTCACTCTGCTATTTGCTATTCCACTCTTCCCCAACCCACTGTATGCTACTCCATTCTACACTGTCCCACTGCACATCACTACAATGTACCTCACACCACTCTATGCCACTGCAGTATACCTTATTCCTCTTTACACCACTCTTCTTTATGCTATTCTACTCTACATCACTCCACTCTATGCCACTCCACTTCACCCCACTCCAGTGTATGCTATTCTACTGTACGCCATTCCACCCTATCCTATTCCACTGCATGGTATTATACTGTACATCGCTCCACTCTATATCACTCCACTCCACACACTGCAATACATGCCACCCTATTGTATGCTACCCCACTCTACACCGCTCCTCTTCATGCTCTTCCACTCTACACCACTCAATTCTACACCACTCCATGCTACACCACCCCACTATATGCTATTCTAGTGTACACCACTCCACTCCACACTATTTCACTCTACACAAATCCACAGAACTCCACTGCCATAAACTCTACTCCACTCTACACTGTTCTACTCTATGTCACTCTATTGTACACCATTCCACTCTATGTTATCCCACTATATGTCACTCCACTCTATGCGACTCAACTCCATGCTCTTCCACTGTACACCACTCTCCTGTATGCTGCCTCACTCGATGTCATTGTACGGTA
Source organism: Pleurodeles waltl (assembly GCF_031143425.1). Taxonomy (NCBI): domain Eukaryota; kingdom Metazoa; phylum Chordata; class Amphibia; order Caudata; family Salamandridae; genus Pleurodeles; species Pleurodeles waltl. The sequence goes on from NC_090447.1 coordinate 1,223,510,515, forward strand.
TTACATTCCCCACTGCTCAATGCTATTCCACTCTATGCTATTCCCCTCTACACCACTCCACAGTATTCCACTCCACACCAATTCACTGTACTGCATTGTGCTCTACACTACTCCACTCTGTGCCAGTCCACTGTGTGCCACTCTATTCTGCAATACTTCAATGTATGCTATTCCACTGAACGCCGCTCCACTCTACGGAACTTCACTGTATGCTAATGCACTCTTTGCCACTCCACCATACGCTAGTCCACTGTATACAACTCCACTCTATACCACTTCTATGTATGCCACTCCACTCTACACTATCCCACTGCATTCCACTCTACTACACCACTCCACTCTACACCACTCCAATCTACGCTATTCCACTGTATGCCACACCACTGTATGACCCTCCACTGTATGCCACACCACTCTTAGCTACTCTACTATTCGCCAAACCACTCTATTCTATTCTACTCTACACCACTCACTCAATGCTAATCCACTCTACCCCACTCAACTGCATGCCACTCCACACTGTGCTGCTCCACTGTTCGCTATTCCACACTAACCCACTCCACTTCAGCCACTCCAGTCTAGGCCACTCCACTGTACATCACTCCACTGTACACTCCTCCACTCTATGCTTTTCCAATCTATGCTACTCAACTGTACACCACTCCACTCTATTCTATTCCACTATATGTCATTCCATTGTATGCTGCTCTACTCTATGTTATTCCACTACATGCAACTCCAGTGTATGTTACTCCACTTTATGCCACTTCAGTGTACGCCACTCCAATCTATGCTAATAGACTCTATGTTATCCCATTGTATGTCACTCGACTCTATGCCAGTCCACCATGTGCTACTGTACTATACGCTATTCTACTGTACCCCTCTCTACTCTATGCTATTCCACTGTACACCACTCCAACATATGTCACTCAACTATATATCACTCCACTCTATGACACTCTACTATACACTATTACACTTTAAACAACTCCACTCTATGCCACTCCACTCTATGCTATTATACTCTATGCCACTCCATTCTCTGACAGTCCAGTCTACTTCACTCCACTGTACACTTTTCCACTTTCTTCTATTCCACTGTAGGCACCTCCAATCTATAACACTGCATGCTATTTTACTCTATGCCACTCCACCCTACAAAACTTTAGTGTACACCACCTCACTGTACGCTATTCCACTGTACACCCCTACACTTTATGCCACTCCACTCTACGCCACTTGACTACACATTGCTCTACCCTATGATGCTCCAGAGTACGCTATTGCACTGTATAGCACTTCACTCTATGCCACTACACTCTATGCCACTCCAATATACCCCACTCCACTCTACTCTATTTCAATGTACGTCACTCCAGTCTACACTATTTCACTATATAGCACCCCACTCTACTTCACCCTACACTATGCATTACACTCTATGCTATTCCACTCTACACCACTCCACTGTATGCCACTACTGTCTACTCCAATGCACCCTATGCCACTACACTCTATAGCACTCCTCTCTATGATATTCCACTCTATACTACTCCATTCTATGCCACTCAACAGTACACTACTCCACTGTATGCTATTCCCATCTTCCCCATCCCACTGTATGTCACTCCAATCTACACTATTACACTGTACGCCGCTACACTGTACATCACTCCACTCTACGCCACTCCAGTGTACCCCATTCCTCTCTACACCACTCCACTTTATGCTATTCTACTCTACACCACTCCACTCTATGCCACTCCACATCACCCAACTCCAGTGTATGCTATTCCACTGTATGCCACTCAACTCTAGCCTATTTCACTGCATGGTACTACACTGTGCATCACTCCACTCTACATCGGTCCACACCACACCACTCCAATATACACCACTCTCTGAACACCAGTCCACTGTACACCACTACACTTTCTGCTATTCGACTCTACACCACTCAACTCTACACCACTCATTACTTCACTACTCTACTATATGCTATTCTACTGTACACCACTCCAAACCACTCCACACCACTCCACTCTACGCAAATCCACAGTACGTCACTCCAACTTAAGCTACTCCACTCTATGCTATTCCACTCTACGCCACTCCACTGTACATGATTCCACTCTACGCTATTCCACTCTACGCCACTCCATTCTGTGCCACTCTACTCTATGTTATTCCACTGTATGTCACTCCACTGTATGCTACTCCACTCTGCACCACTCCTCTCTATTGCACGTTATTCCACTGCATGCTGTTCCACTCTGTGCTGCCACCCTGTATGACACTCTACTCTATGGTCTTCCAGTGTATGCCACTCCACTCTACACTGTTCTATTGTATGCTACCCCACTCTACCCCCCCCTTTATGCCACTGCACTTTTCACCATTCCACTCTATGCTATTCCACTGTACAGAAATCTACTCTAATCCACTTAACTGTATGCTATTCTATTCTGCTAACTCCAGAGTGCCCACTCCAATCTATGTCATTCCACTGTTCAATACTAACCTCTAAGCTACTCCACACCTTTCCACTCTAAGCCACTCTACTCTACTATGCAAGTATCCTGTTATTGTGTAGTCTTTTTAGTTATAGCTCCATGCATGTTATTTTAGCATATTAGGCCTGCCACTATGCACTTTAACATAGATATATTTTATTCAGCTTAATTTTATTATTCTTCCAATAGCCACTTTTGCGGTATTGTTTTATTTCTCTCTATCTAGCTGTTTTTGCCTAGACCAGCCCTAGGTTCTCAAACGATACATTCTTGCTCACTCTGTGCTTCTTTCAAGGCTGTAATAAGATAGGTTGCTGCTGAACGTGGTGCAAGTTTTGTCTCTGACCTTCATAGAAAAACACACATCCTTACTGTTAGAAATGGGGTCTTTGGTTGACAGTCAGGTTACCCTCTGTTCAAGCAAGGACCCTCACTCTGGTCAGGGTAAAAGAGAATCACCCGCAGCTAACCCCTGCTTACCCCCTTGGTAGCTTGGCAGAGCAGTAGGCTTAACTTCAGAGAGCTAGGTGTAAAGTATTTGTACCAACACACACAGCAACTTAATGAAAACACTACAAAATGACACAACACCGGTCTAGAAAAATAGGAAATATTTATCTAAACAAAACAAGACCAAAACTACAAAAATCCGACATACACAAGTCAAGTTATGAATTTTTAAAGATTAAACTCAAAAATAGCGCTTAGAAACAAAAAATGCTTCAATGAGATGTTAACACAGCGTCGTGACGGAGTCATTCCCAACAAGCCGACACCAGCGGCGCCGGACACGGAGTTGTGTAGACCCCCAAGTACAGTACCTTTGGTGAAGAGTGAAAACAAGCCGAGGCGCGATGTCAGGAATCGCGGCGCCTGTGCGAAACGTTGAATCCGTGCACTTCAAGTGGCGTCGGTCACGACGTGGTGCAGCGACTTCCACGGAGTCGTGGACTTCAGCGGGGCTGCTGCGGCGACGGGCCTGCGAAGAGTGTCGTGTTCCAGCGAAGGTCACGGTGTCAGGTGCAGGCGGCGTTACCGGATTCAGCAGCGGCGTCGGTCAGGAGTCGTCCGAAGTCGATTTTCTTGGATTTCCACCAGCTTTCCTTTCAAGGGCCCAGGGACTGGATAGGGCACCACTTGTCAGAGCAGGAGTCTCTCCAGAGACTCCAGGTGCTGGCAGAGAGAAGTCTTTGCTGTCCCTGAGACTTCAAACAACAGGAGGTAAGTTCTACATCAAGCCCTTGGAGATTTCTTCACAAGATGGAAGGCACACAAAGTCCAGTCTTTGCCCTCTTACTCTGGCAGAAGCAGCACTGCAGGAAAGCTCCACAAAGCACAGTCACAGGCAGGGCAGCACTTCTTCCTCAGCTATCAGCTCTTCTCCAGGCAGAGGTTCCTCTTGGTTCCAGAAGTGTTTCTCAAGTCTGTAGATTTGGGTGCCCTTCTTATACCCATTTTAGTCTTTGAAGTCACCTTTCTTCAAAGGGGACTCACACCTACTTGTGAAATCCTGCCTTGCCCAGGCAAGGCATCAGACACACAGCAGGGGGTTGGAGCTGGCATTGTCAGAGGCAGGCACAGTCCTTTCAGATGAGAGTGACCACTCCACCCCTCCCTCCTAGCAGAGATGGCTAATCAGGAAATGCAGGTTACACCCCAGCCCCCTTTGTGTCACTGTCTAGTGCGAGGTGAAAAACAACCCAACTGTCAAACTGACCCAGACAGGGAATCCACAAACAAGGCAGAGTCACAAAATGGTTTAAGCAAGAAAATGCTCACTTTCTAAAAGTGGCCTTTTCAAACGCACAATCTCAAAATCAACCTTACTAAAAGATGTATTTTTGAATTGTGAGTTCAGGGACCCCAAACTCCACATGTCCATCTACTCTCTAGGGGAATCTACGCTTTAATCATATTTAAAGGTAGCCCCCATATTATCCTATGAGAGAGACAGTCCTTGCAACAGTGAAAAACAAATTTAACAATATTTCACTGTCAGGACATATAAACCACATTACTATGGTGGTCATTCTGACCTCGGCGGTAAAAGGCGCCTACCGCCGGTCAGAAATCCTCCATAATCCCGCCGCGGTCGCGGAAACCCGCCACGGTCATTCTGACCCGCAGAAGGCAAACCTCCGAAAATCCGACCGCCACAACAGACCACCAGACCAGCGGTCGGCGGAAAGGTGGAGGTGACCAAACCTCCACCGCCACGCCAACAGAAATACGCCCATCCCATTACGACCCACGAATCCACGCGGCGGTCATTCAAACGCGGTATTCCATTGGCGGGACACACCGCCGCGGTCAGAATACCCACAAACGAACAAAACTCAGCCACATTGGACGATTTGAATCCCACACACCTGATACACATACACACACCACTCCCACACACACAATACAATATAAAACACACACCCACATCACCCACAAACCCCTACGCTAAAAAATTCGTCATGAAGGCAAGAGCGAGACACCAGCATCCAAAAAATAACAGCCACAGCCACTCAACACCATCACCCACACACTATCCACACACAAAACAACACACACCACCACACTCAACTCACTTAAATACACATACTCCACCCCACACATCATACACACCACCCCATGGCACCCCAAAGACAACCCCGCTTCACAGACGAAGAACTCAGGGTCATGGTGGAGGAAATCGTTCGGGTAGAGCCCCAGCTGTTCGGCACACAGATACAATACACCAGCATTGCCCGGAGGACGGAGCTATGGCAGAGGATTGTCGACAGGGTGAACGCAGTGGGACAGCACCCCAGAAATCGGGAAGACATCAGGAAGCGATGGAACGAACTACGGGGGAAGGTGCGTTCCATGGTATCCAGGCACAACATCGCCGTGCAGAAGACTGGCGGAGGACCCCCACCTCAACCCCCACAATTCACATCATGGGAGGAGGAAGTCTTGAACATCCTGCATCCTGACGGCCTCGCAGGAGTCGGCGGAGGAATGGATACTGGTAAGTTGAAGCTTCAATACTGCTTCCCCCCCACCTGCATGCCAAATCAGACCCCAACCCTCACCCCCATCCTCGAACCCCACCCTCACCCCCACCCCCATCCTCACCCCCACCCTCACCCCCACCACCATCCTCACCCCCACCACCATCCTCACCCCCACCCCCAGCACACCTATTCCCCGCCAATGTCTCACCATCACAACCCACACATCCCAAAACCTAGGCCTGCATGCGTCCACTAAGCATGGACACCCATCACCAAAGCATGCCCAATGCATATACACATCCCCCCCACAAGCCACCCTCACCAAAGCCCCCACACACGAATGCCAGCACTTGGGGACACGAGAACCCATAGATACACCCATATGCCACTCATTGAAACTATAACCATACCTCTATACCCCTGCAGGACCCGACCGTCAACACACCGCGGCGGAGGGGCCAGAATTCTCCACACCCCCCACCCAAGAGGCCGTCAGCGATGACAGCAGCTCTGTCGACCTGGACACCGATGACCAGCCCGGACCATCGGGGACCTCTGGACAGTCGGTTCCCCTCACACAGGCCCAGGCCACTACAGACCCAAACCCCTCTGGGAACACCAGCACAGCTCCCACCCAGCGGGCCCATGCCTCTGTCTCCAGGGCGCGTCAATCTGCGGTGTGTCTACCACTACAGGGCACCCAGGATAACCCACCACCCCAACAACAACAGGGACCTGGGGGCAGTGGTAATGGGCACACCGGCCAGGGGGCAGAGGCCCAGGGAAACAGGGGAACTCGGAGGGCAGCTGTGCGACAGGGGGGGGAGGAGAGGCCCAGGGAACCCACTCTCCACGAGGTCCTCACCACCATCATGGGAGCATACAACCGCTCCCAGGAGACGATGGCGACGGTACTGGCCCGGTTCCAGGAGATCCAGGTGCTGCAGGAGGAACACTATCGGGGGTACAGGGAGGACATCAGAGCCATCAACACCACCCTGGTTACCATGGTAGGGCTGCTGCAGGACCTCGTCAACAACAGGGCGGACACTGAACAACACCCAAGGGCCCCTGCCACTAGCCTGGACCAAGAACAGCCAACCACCTCCGCCGGCGCTAGTGGACAGGAGGCCCCCGCACAGCAGCAGCCCACCAGACCCCCACCTCCTGCAGGAGAAGAACCACCCCGCAAGAGGGCCCTGAGATCTCGCAAGAAGACAGAGTAGGATGTCAAGACCCCCGCCAGCAATGGATACCACCTGATGTCATCCCACTGTCCCACATAGTCACCCTGTCCATCCTTGAACTGCCCATGCTCCATCTCTCCACAGGCCTCTGGACAATGCACCTGTGTGACTGTTACTCTGGACTCTGCCATGGACATTCCTTCACCATAGCCCCCACCCACTTGAAACCACCCATCCCATTTTGAGCACTTAAATAAACACCTATTTTGCACCAAAATATCTGGAGTCTGGCTGTGATTTCAATAGATTGTAATTGACATGACAGTGCAAATATGTCCTTGTACATGGTGAAGTCAACAAACAGCTGCCACAAAGCTGTAGTCCATGGGGAAACGAAGCACAGGACTCGTAGTGGGGACCCCAGATCTGAAATAGGGAGGGAAAAGCCAAAACTCAGTCATCATACACTGGGGCAAATAGACAGGCAGAAGAGATGCTGGAGAGTAGTTAACTTTTACTAAATTATCTTTGAAATGTTACCTGTGTCCTATTGGAAGTACTGTTCAATGATTCTGTCCCTGTTGTCTGTTTCAGCCCCGTCGTCTTCCTCCTCGTCACTCTCCTCAGGTTCCACCGCTGCCACAACACCACCGTCTCGACCATCCTCCTGCAGGAAAGGCACCTGGCGGCGCAAAGCCAGGTTGTGAAGCATGCAGCAGGCCACGATGATGTGACACACCTTCTTAGGTGAGTACATTAGGGATCCACCTGTCATATGCAGGCACCGAAACCTGGCCTTTAGGAGGCCAAAGGTGCGTTCGATCACCCTCCTAGTACGCCCATGGGCCTCATTGTACCGTTCCTCTGCCCTGGTCCGGGGATTCCTTACTGGGGTCAGTAGCCACGACAGGTTGGGGTACCCAGAGTCCCCCACTAGCCATACACGGTGTCTCTGTAGCTGTTCCATCACGTAAGGGATGCTGCTATTCCTGAGGATGTAGGCGTCATGCACTGACCCTGGGAATTTGGCATTTACATGCGAGATGTACTGGTCAGCCAAACACACCACCTGGATGTTCATTGAATGGTAATTTTTTCTGTTCCTGTACACCTGCTCCCTGTCTCTTGGGGGAACCAAAGCCACATGGGTACCATCAATGGCACCAATTACGTTGGGAATATGTCCAAGGGCGTAGAAATCACCCTTCACTGTAGCCAATTCGCCCACCTCAGGGAAAATGATGTAGTTCCTCACGGATTTCATCAGGGCAGACAACACTCTGGATAACACCTTCGAAAACATGGGCTGAGACATCCCAGAAGCAATTCCCACGGTTGTCTGAAATGACCCACTTGCCAAGAAATGTAGTACTGACATGACCTGCACCAGAGGGGGAATCCCTGTGGGTTGGCGGATGGGGGACATCAGGTCGGGCTCCAGCTGGGCACACAGTTCATGGATAGTGGCACGGTTAAGACGGTAGGTCAGGATAATGTGGCGTTCTTCCATTGTCGACAGGTCCACCAGCGGTCGGTACACGGGAGGATTCATCCGTCTCCTCGCCCAACCCAGCGGACGGTGCCTAGGAAGGACAACATGGAGCACACAGTCAAGCAACCCACAGGTACGTACTCACAGCTAGCACAGTATACGATTCTCTATGCAGTGAATGGCGTGTCTGAGTGGCTATGCAAGGCCTAGGCCTGTGTGACGCAGTTGAAATTGAGCCATGTGGGCCCTGGAAATGGCGGCTGCCTGACCTGTGAAGTGTGACAATGGGATGTGAGGTCAATGCGCTGGCGTGGCACACCGCGGCGGGCGGCGGGCGAAGACCGCGGCGCAAAGCCGCATTGGTTAACATTGAAGCCTATGGGTTTCAGGAGCCAATGGCGAAGGGCGCCGGTGGTGGCGGGACACACCGCCGCGGACGTGACCGCCATTTTCTATCTACTTATCCACTTGCGACTTGAACTTTCACAGGAGAGGACCTATACTGCAAGTGTTGCTGTGACCTCGGTCTGGAAGGGACAATGGCTGCTGCGCCTGGGGAAAGGGCCCCTGCCTTCACTGGAGAGGAGTTGGAGAAACTTGTGGATGGGGTCCTCCCCCAGTATGCGCTACTCTACGGTCCTCCAGACCAACAAGTGAGTTTAATTCAATATGGATTTGGGGCCACTGGCTGGCTTGGGGGCCTGGCGGGGGGCCTGGCGGGGATGGGGGGCATGATGGGCCTGGCGGGGGGCCTGGCGGGGATGGGGGGCATGTTGGGCCTGGCGGGGGGCCTGGCGGGGATGGGGGGCATGTTGGGCCTGGCGGGGGGCATGGCGGGGGGCCTGGCGGGGATGGGGGGCATGTTGGGCCTGGCGGGGGGCATGGTGGGGGGCCTGGAGGGGATGGGGGGCGTTGGGCCTGGCGGGGGGCATGGCGGGGGGCCTGGCGGGGATGGGGGGCGTTGGGCAACTGGAAAGGAAAATGCTGAGAAACTTGAACGTGGTATTTCTCCCTCCCTGTACGTGTCACATAGGTCCGCGCCCATGAGAAGATCGGGATTTGGCGTGCCATCGCCAAGGAAGTCCGGACCCTGGGGGTCCACCATCGACGGGGCACCCACTGCCGCAAGAGGTGGGAGGACATCCGCCGCGGGACCAAGAAGACCGCCGAGTCTCTGCTGGGGATGGCCTCCCAACGTAGGCGGGGTGCCTGCCGTCAACTGAGCCCCCTGATGTTCCGGATCCTGGCGGTGGCCTACCCTGAATTGGATGGGCGCGTGAGGGCAGCACAGCAGACACAAGGGGGTGAGTACAAGCATTATCTACTCTGTTGTCGCGCAGTGGAGGTGTCTGGGTGGGGGAGGAGGGCTGGGGGTCCCCCTAGGCCAGGGCGATATCTGTAGGCTGGGCACCCCCGTAAGCCCCTGTGTCCCCAGCCACCACCCTCAGTAGTTTGTCAGTACAGCCATCCCTGGGCCGTGTCATCCATGGGTGCAGTTGTCAACTCTAGGCGTGTAGGGCATGTTCCACGGAATGCGTAGCGGACCCCAAGTGCGCAACTTAGTGCAGGGGGCATCTGTGTCTGTCATGTCCGCTAACTGTACCGGAGATCCATGTACTCAATATCCCTTTATTTCTCTCTCCCCCCCCCCTTTTTGTTTGTCTTTCTGTGCTTGTGTGCATCAGCATCATCAGGCGGAGGAGAAGTGGCATCGGGGCAGGAGGGAGCTGCATCTCACATGGCCCAGGAGGGCCATGCCACAGAGTCAGACTGGACCAGTGAGACGGAGGGCGAGGGGAGTTCCACGACGTGGACGACTGGACCCTGCAGCGACACGGACACGTCCTCGGAAGGGGGCTCCCTTGCGGGGGTGGCACCATCCGTGCCCCCCGCCATTACAGGTACAGCCGCCACCCAGCGCACCATCTCCGCCCTCCCAGCAGCCCCTCAGCGTTCGCCCCGTGCCCGCTCTGCCAGGAAGCCGGGCATCTCCTTCGCCCCAGGCACCTCAGGCCCTGCCCCTGTTACCCCCGCTGCCCTCAGTGAGGAGGTCATTGACCTCCTCCGAACGCTCATTGTTGGGCAGACTACCCTTTTGAATGCCATCCAGGGGGTGGAGAGGGAGGTTCATCGCAGCAATGCGTACCTGGAGGGCATTCATTCGGGTCAGGCTGCCCATCAGCGATCGTTCCAGGCTCTGGCCTCAGCACTGACGGCAGCCATTGTCCCTGTCTCCTGCCTGCCTCTACTAACTCCCTCCTCCCAGTCTCCTGTTCCTCTGCCTGTCCCACCCACACCATCAGACCAGCCTGCACACACCTCAACACCCAAGAGAAGCTCATCCAAACATAAGCACCACAGATCACGCAGACATTCACACACGCAACATTCCGATGCAGACATGCCAACAGTCACTACCACCTCTGTGACCCCCACCTCCTCGTCTCCCTCCTCCCTCCCTGTGACGTCTACACTCACACCTCCATTCACCTCACCATCAGCCAGTGTTTCCATCACCAGCACACCCTCCACTCCAGTCTGCACACGTGCAGTCACCACCCCCACTGCCATTTACACGTCCCCTGTGTCCTCTCCCACTGTGTCTGTCACCCCCTCTTCCACACCACACAAACGCAGCCACCCACCCACCCAACAGCCATCCACCTCACGACAGCCTATCCCTCCTGCACCTGCACCCAAAGACAGCAAACGTGACTCACCTACAACCACATCCTCTCCCTCCACTCCCATTCCCACTGTACCTACCACTCTCCATTGTCCCAAGAAGCTCTTCCTCGCCACTACTAACTTCTTTCCTGACCCTGAGCCCCCCCCTCCTTCTCGTCGGGGTAAGAAGAGCACCTCAGCCACCACCAGCCCTGCAGCCCCCTTGACAAGGGTGCAGGGGTATTGGAGCCCGCCAGCCCGCATGTCTGGATCTTCGCCCAGCAGCAAGGGGACAGCCAGCCCACCCCCTGGGAAGAGGAGCAGAAGGCGGAAGGGTCGCCGCAGGAGCCCGCCTTCTACATCCCCCCCGGACACCACCCAGAGACAGTCACCAGCCACAGCTCCAAAGGGAGGAAAGGGCCACAGGCCCACGACTAAGGAGGGCAAGGGCAGCAAGTCAGAGAGGTCAGGCAGCAGGCCTGCTGCCCAGGAGGAGCCCACAACCCCCATAGCCGCTGCCCCGGGAGGAACCGGCACAGCTGCCCCGGGAGAGCCCACCACCCCCATAGCCGCTGCCCAGGGAGGACCCAGCCCAGCTGGCAAGGAGGGCCCCACCACCCACAGCCCAGGTGGGCAGTGAAGGAGCACCATCCCCGCTGCCCAGGAGGGCACCACCAGGCAATTAGCAGTTGGCCATAGACCGTCCGCCGTCTCAAGAACCGCTGAACTGGGCCCCGCCGTCTCAAGAACCGCTGAACTGGGCACTTCAGGGCAAGAACCGCTAAACTGGGCCCCGCCGTCTCAAGAACCGCTGAACTGGGCCCTTCAGGGCAAGAACCGCTGAACTGGGCCCTTCAGGGCAAGAACCGCTGAACTGGGCCCCGCCGTCTCAAGAACCGCTGAACTGGGCCCTTCAGGGCAAGAACCGCTGAACTGGGCCCTTCAGGGCAAGAACCGCTGAACTGGGCCCCGCCGTCTCAAGCACCGCTCCGCTGGGCCCCGCCGTCTCACGCACCGCTCCGCTGGGCCCCGCCGTCTCAAGAACCGCTGAACTGGGCCCTTCAGGGCAAGAACCGCTGAACTGGGCCCCGCCGTCTCAAGCACCGCTCCGCTGGGCCCCGCCGTCTCACGCACCGCTCCGCTGGGCCCCGCCGTCTCAAGAACCGCTGAACTGGGCCCTTCAGGGCAAGAACCGCTGAACTGGGCCCCGCCGTCTCAAGCACCGCTCCGCTGGGCCCCGCCGTCTCACGCACCGCTCCGCTGGGCCCCGCCGTCTCAAGAACCGCTGAACTGGGCCCTTCAGGGCAAGAACCGCTGAACTGGGCCCCGCCGTCTCAAGCACCGCTCCGCTGGGCCCCGCCGTCTCACGCACCGCTCCGCTGGGCCCCGCCGTCTCAAGAACCGCTGAACTGGGCCCTTCAGGGCAAGAACCGCTGAACTGGGCCCCGCCGTCTCAAGCACCGCTCCGCTGGGCCCCGCCGTCTCACGCACCGCTCCGCTGGGCCCCGCCGTCTCAAGAACCGCTGAACTGGGCCCTTCAAGGCAAGGAGCGCTGAACTGGGCCCCGCCGTCTCAAGAACCGCTGAACTGGGCCCTTCAGGGCAAGAACCGCTGGCCCTTTGGCAGACGTGGCAGGGCAGGATCTATCTCGGGCAGGGCTGCAGGATGTCCTCTGGCCAACTTGCCTCCTCCAGTGGCAGTGGGGTCTGTTATGGACTGTATGGACTGTGGCTTTGCTCTCCCCAGGATGGCCCAGTGGGCAGGCCACCCACTGTATGGACTGTATGGACTGTATGGACTGTGGGTTTGCTCTCCCCAGGATGGCCCAGTGGGCAGGCCACCCACTGTATGGACTGTATGGACTGTGGCTTTGCTCTCCCCAGGATGGCCCAGTGGGCAGGCCACCCACTGTATGGACTGTATGGACTGTGGCTTTGCTCTCCCCAGGATGGCCCAGTGGGCAGGCCACCCACTGTATGGACTGTTTGGACTGTGGCTTTGCTCTCCCCAGGATGGCCCAGTGGGCAGGCCACCCACTGTATGGACTGTATGGACTGTGGCTTTGCTCTCCCCAGGATGGCCCAGTGGGCAGGCTACCCACTGTATGGACTGTTTGGACTGTGGCTTTGCTCTCCCCAGGATGGCCCAGTGGGCAGGCCACCCACTGTATGGACTGTTTGGACTGTGGCTTTGCTCTCCCCAGGATGGCCCAGTGGGCAGGCCACCCACTGTATGGACTGTATGGACTGTGGCTTTGCTCTCCCCAGGATGGCCCAGTGGGCAGGCCACCCACTGTATGGACTGTATGGACTGTGGCTTTGCTCTCCCCAGGATGGCCCAGTGGGCAGGCCACCCACTGTATGGACTGTTTGGACTGTGGCTTTGCTCTCCCCAGGATGGCCCAGTGGTCATGGAGTCCCCTCGTGGATCTGGCGTCGTGTACTCAAGTGGCTGAGGTGCCCCCCCTTCCCTTCCCCCTGAGGTGCCTGTCCTATTTTCTTTCTGATGCCCCTGCAGTGTTCTCTCCGTGGAGTTCTTGTCGTGGGACTGGGCCTTGCCCCTTTGCACAGGACCCCTGTGATCCACGGACAGTGGTTGGACTACATTTAGTAGCTGTATATATTTTGTACATAGTTTATTTATTAATTGGGATTACTGGTGTACATATTTCAATATATCTGCCCGTTTATGATCTCTTCTTTTGGTCTTTGCATTATTTCGAGGGGGGTGGTTTGTGGGTTGTGACAGTGATCTGTGGGAATGCATTGATGTGTGTGTTGTAGTGGGTGTGGGTGGGTGGGTGTGTGCCGGTAATCTTTTCCCTCCCCTGTGTCGTAGGTGCAGTACTCACCGATGTCTTCCGCGCCGCCGGGCGTGCTCCTGGTATATGAGCAGGAATAGGAGTGCGGGGATGACCTGCAACTCTGGCTCCATACTGCCGGAATCTCGCGTGGAGTGCGTAGAGGTGAGCGTTTTCCCGTTCGTAGTCTGTTTCCGCCGTGTTCTTATCGGCGGTGCTCCCGCCCCGGAAAAGGTGGCAGATTGGTGGGTCGTAATAGGGTGGGCGGTACATTGTCTGCCGCCGGGCTGTTGGCGGGAACCGCCGCGCTGTTTGTTTGTACCGCTGTGGCGGTCGGAGTGTTAAGTTGGCGGGCTGTGTTGGCGGTTCCCGCCAGGGTCAGAATTGCATATTTTAGACCGCCGGCCTGTTGGCGGCTTGGCCGCCGCTTTATCACCGACCGCCAGGGTCAGAATGAGGGCCTATATGTCCTACCTTAACCATACACTGCACCCTGCCCTTGGGGCTACCTAGGGCCTACCTTAGGGGTGCCTTACATGTAAGAAAAGGGAAGGTTTAGGCCTGGCAAGTGGGTACACTTGCCAAGTCGAATTTACAGAGTAAAAATACACACACAGACACTGCAGTGGCAGGTGTGAGACATGATTACAGGGTTACTTGTGTGGGTGGCACAACCAGTGCTGCAGGCCCACTAGTAACATTTGATTAACAGGCCCTGGGCACCTCTAGTGCACTTTACTAGGGACTTAACAGTAAAACAAATATGCCAATCATGGAGAACCAATTACGTACACATTTTAAACAGGAACACTTGCACTTTAGCACTGGTTAGCAGTGGTAAAGTGCCCAGAGTAACAAAAACAATAAAATCAGAGTCCAGCACCCATCAACAACCTGGGGAACAGAGGCAAAAAGTTAAGGGAGACCACGCCAAGGATGAAAAGTCTAACACATGTCCCCCCCAGCTAAAAGTGGGGAGCAACTACCCAACCTCATGGGAGTTCTTATCACTAAGGCGGAAGAACCTGGACAGACCATCAGCATTGGCGTGCTCTGTACCAGGACGATGTTCCACCGTAAAGTCCATCCCCTGTAGGGAAATGGACCACCTCAACAGTTTTGGATTCTCACCCCTCATCTGCATTAACCATCTGAGGGGCCTGTGGTCGGTCTGAACTCGGAAGTGAGCCCCAAACAAGTAGGGTCTTAGCTTCTTCAGTGCCCAGACCACAGCAAACGATTCGCGTTCTATGGCACTCCACCTACGTTCCCTGGGTAGTAACCTCCTGCTAATGAAGGCTACGGGTTGATCTAGGCCCTCTTCATTAAGCTGTGAGAGTACTGCTCCAATACCATGCTCTGAGGCGTCTGTTTGCACAACAAACTCCTTGGAGTAGTCAGGTGCCTGCAGCACAGGTGCTGTGCACATGGCAGCCTTCAGGGCATCAAAAGCGTTCTGGCAAGCCTCTGTCCAGATCACTTTCATGGGTTGCTTCTTAGAAGTCAACTCCGTTAAAGGGGGTAACAATGGTACCATATCCCTTAACAAACCTCCTGTAATATCCTGTGAGACCTAAAAAGGCTCTCACTTCAGTCTGGGTCTTGGGAGGCTCCCAAGCCAGAATTGTGTCAATCTTAGGCTGTAGGGGTGCCACCTGGCCACTCCCCACCTGGTGTCCTAAGTACACCACAGAACCCTGCCCTATTTGGCACTTGCTCGCCTTAATAGTGAGGCCTGCCTTCTGCAGGGCCTCTAACACTCTCCAGAGGTGTTGCAGGTGTTCCTCCCATGTGGAACTAAACACAGCAATGTCATCCAGGTAGGCGGCACTGAACTCATCCAGTCCTGCCAACACCTGGTTGACCAACCTCTGAAAGGTGGCAGGGGCATTCTTCATCCCAAAGGGCATCACATTGAAGTGGAAGTGCCCATCTGGGGTAGGGAATGCTGACCTCTCCTTTGCCCCCTCAGTTAAGGCAATCTGCCAGTACCCAGATGTTAAATCAAACGTACTGAGGTACTTGGCAGCTCCTAACCGATCAATGAGCTCATCAGCTCGGGGGATGGGGTGTGCATCAGTCTTGCTGACCGCATTGAGACCCCGGTAGTCCACACAGAACCTAAGTTCTGGAGTGGCACCAGGAGCAGCAGCCTTTGGGACCAAGACCACTGGGCTGGCCCAAGGACTGCTGGAGTGCTCAATAACCCCTAGGGTTAACATTTTGGAGACTTCCTCCTTAATGCAAGCCCTGACCCTGTCAGTCACCCTGTAAACCTTATGTTTAACAGGTGTACTGTCCCCAGTGTCCACATCATGTGTGCACAGGTGTGTGACTCCTGGGATCAGGGAAAACAGCGAGGCGAACTGTCCCAGCACGTGGCGACAGTCCCTCTGCTGTTCCTCAGTCAGGGAGGGGGAGAGGATCACTCCCTCCACAGACCCATCTTTCTCCCCTGCAGACAGGAGGTCAGGAAGAGGCTCACTCTCTTCCTCCACCCCGTCATCTGTCGCTAGGAGCATGGATAGCTCAGTTCGCTCAAAGTGTGGTTTGAGGCGGTTGACATGTAGGACCCTCAAAGGGTTTCTGGGGGATTGCAAGTCTACCAGATAGGTGACCTCGCTCTTTCTTTCCACCACCTCAAAAGGCCCAGTCCACTTATCTTGGAGAGCCCTAGGCTCCACTGGTGCCATGACCCACACTTTTTGTCCAGGCTGAAACTCAACCAGAGTGGCATTCTGGTCGTACCACCGTTTCATATCCTCCTGGCTTGCTTTCAGGTTCTCCTGAGCGAGACTCCTGAAGCGGGCAGTCTGGTTTCTTAGTGCCAGCATGTAGCTAAATACATCCTGGGGTGGTTTACTAGGAGCTTTCTCCAAAGCCTCCTTCACCAGACTGAGCGGTCCCCTCACAGGTGGCCATAGATGAGCTCAAAGGGGCTAAAGCCAAGTCCCTTTTGAGGCACCTCCCTGTAAGCGAACAGAAGGCATGGCAAGAGAACGTCCAACTTACGCCTCAAGGACTCTGACAGGCCCTGAATCATGCCTTTCAAGGTGCGGTTGAATCTCTCAACCAGACCATTACTTTGGGGGTGGTAAGGGGTGGTGAACTTGTGGGTTACCCCTCACACCTTCCACAGAGACTTCATATAAGTGGATATGAAGTTTGTACCTCTATCAGATACCACCTCCTTGGGGAACCCCATGTGGGTAAAAACCCCCATCAAGGCACGTCCCACCACGGGGGCAGTGACCGTCCTTAGAGGAATGGCTTCTGGGTACCGTGTGGCATGGTCCACCAAGACCAGGATGAACCTGTTGCCCATGGCTGTCTTGGGATCCAGAGGCCCCACAATGTCAATTCCTACCCTTTCAAAGGGAGTGCTGACTACAGGTAAAGGTTGGAGGGGAGCTTTGCATTTCCCCCCACTCTTGCCACTTGCCTGACAAGTCTGACAAGACCTACAATAAGCAGCTGACTGCTTTTGCATCAAGGGCCAGTAAAAGTGGGAGACAAGCCTTTTATAGGTCTTGTCCTGCCCTAGATGTCCTGCCAAAGGCACATCATGAGCCAAACCCAGTAGGAAGGCCCTGAAGCACTGGGGTACCACCAGCATACGAGCTGACCCAGGCTCAGGAACCTTAGGCTCACTGTACAGGAGGCCATCCTCCCAATAAATCAGGTGAGTACCTGGCGCCTCGCCAGCCGCCTGGGCTGCAGCCTGCTGCCGCAGCCCCTCAAGAGTAGGGCACTCCTTCTGCGCTGTGCAGAATGCTTCCCTGGTGGGTCCCCCTTCCTGCTGCCACTGCGACAGCTCAGGGATCTCCCCCAGTTCAGCCACCTGTTCCCCTGTAGGCTCCGGGGCATCACCCTCAGGCTCTGCCTCCTCCCAGACCGTGGGAACTTCTGGGGCTGGTTTCCCGTGCCCCCTGCCCTTCCTCTTCTTGGTGGTCCCCTGGGCCACTGTTTCAGGCTTCAGGGGCTCTTGACTACCATGATTGGCTGCCATAGACCGGGTGGATAGGCATACCTACCCAGGCAGACCCAACATCTCCAAGTGAGACCTGTGTTCCCCCTCCTTCCAAGGGGAATCCTCCAGGTCGTTACCTAGCAAACAATCAACAGGCATGGTTGGACTCACAGCTACTTTCCAGGAACCTGAGACCCCCCCCCCCATTCAAAGGGAACCTGCGCCACTCTGCAGAGGCGCTCTAAGTTGTCTACCACAACTACTTGGTGAAGTACCCGGGGATCAATCTGCTCTTCAGACACCAGGTGACTCCTCACTGTAGTCACACTGGCTCCTGTGTCTCTCAGAGCCTCCACCCTCTGTCCATTGATGGTCACCCATTGCCTGTACTTCTTAGTGTTATCAGGCACTAGGTTTCTCTGGACCATCTCACTGTCCCCTAGTGAGACAAGGGTCATTTCTGCTGGTTCCCACCCACCTGAAACCAACTCCTCCCCAAGCGCTACACTGGCCAAACCCTGGGACGGTGCACCAGTGGGTGCCGGTGTACTTTTGGGGCATTTGGGGTCCCCCCTCACATGACCCACCTGGTCACATGCATAGCACTTACGTGGGGGACCACCTGCCACTGGCTTCCCTTTGGACAACCATGGCTTCTTTTCACTGGGGGGTTGGGAATCCTTACCCTGGGAATCAGTTTGGGGCCCTTTAGAGAACTCCCCCTGTTTGCCCTTACCCCCCCCTTTCTTCTGAGAGGGACCCTGCCCACCCTTGGCGTGGTCTCCCCCATACCTCTTTTGGACCCTGGTGCTCTCCCAGCGGTCCGCTTCCTGTGCAAGCTTCCTGGGGTCAGTCAGCTTGCTGTCAATGAGGTGCTGGCGCAGCTATGGAAAACATAAACTGTACAAGTGCTCCCAAGCAATTAAATTGTAAAGCCCCTCATACGTGTTTACCTTACTGCCCTTCACCCAACCATCCAGTGACCTGCAAAAAGAATCAACACATTCCAACCATGTTTGGGATTCCTTTCTCTTGTAGGATCTAAACTTCTCCTTGTACTGCTCAGGGGTGAGACCATACCTGGTGAGTAAGGCCTCTTTCATGACAGGGTAGTTGAGATCCTGAGCATCCCCTAAGGCTATCAGTGTGTCCCTCCCCTCTGCCTCAAAATGCTTCCACAGGGCTTCCCCCAATGAGCTTCAGGGACCAGGTTCATGTGGAGAGCTGACTCATAACCCTTGAACCACAAGTAGATATCATCCTCCCTCTTATAATCCCTCACATGGTCTTTTGGGATGTGTACCCTTCTCTCAGGCTGCACTGTAGGATTGCTGCCACCATCCCTACTGGGCTGACTCCCCTGATCTATCTCTTTTAAACTGAGCTCATGAGCCATTGCTAACTTCCTTTCCTCAATGGCCAGCCTTCTCTGTTCCATCTCTAGACTGAGCTTTTTCAGCTCCAATTGGTACTCCCTCTCTGCCTGTCTGTCCTGTAACTCTCCAGGTGTCAGACCCTTGGAGGATACACTGCTACTTGCCCTAGAGACTCTTTCCCTGGGAATAACAGGTCCCCCCACTATACCATTATGTACTGATTGCTCTCCTTCCTCATCCTCATCCTCCTCCTCATCCTCAGTGTGCCCTCCAGTGCTTCTGGTTGTCACCCAGGCCCTCAGCGCCTTTTTCAGCTCATCCTTCTTGGAAGAGCTCTTAATGGGACAGCCAAAACTTTTACAAAACTGCTTTAGCTGAGCCTTGTTATAACTATCCAATTGCTTCAGGTCAAAAACAGCTTCAACTGATGCATCTCCAAGTAGAGACATGATAAAAGGTTAAAAGAGTGCAAAGTTCCAAATGCAGAAAAGCAAGTTCTCAAATGAAGTTCCAGAAAAGTCAATCACCGGATCAGCGAAAAAAGAAACTGAATGCAGAGCAAAAACAGTCCAAATAGAAAAAAACAAAAATCACAAGACTAGTAGTATGTGGTCACGTAGTGGTCTGAACTCAAACAGTAGTGTACACTTAATCACTGTATGTCAAGTACAAATACAAGTCCAAATCCCAACCGCTGATCACCAATGTTAGAAATGGGGTCTTTGGTTGACAGTCAGGTTACCCCCTGTTCAAGCAAGGACCCTCACTCTAGTCAGAGTAAAAGAGAATCACCCTCAGCTAACCCCTGCTTTCCCCCTTGGTAGCTTGGCAGAGCAGTAGGCTTAACTTCAGAGAGCTAGGTGTAAAGTATTTGTACCAACACACACAGCAACTTAATGAAAACACTACAAAATGACACAACACCGGTCTAGAAAAATAGGACATATTTATCTAAACAAAACAAGACCAAAACTACAAAAATCCGACATACACAAGTCAAGTTATGAATTTTTAAAGATTAAACTCAAAAATAGCACTTAGAAACAAAAAATGCTTCAATGAGATGTTAACACGGCGTCGTGACGGAGTCATTCCCAACAAGCCGACACCAGCGGCGCCGGACACGGAGTCGTGTAGACCCCCAAGTACAGTACCTTTGGTGAAGAGTGAAAACAAGCCGAGGCGCGAAGTCAGGAATCGCGGC
Organism: Pleurodeles waltl; assembly: GCF_031143425.1. Taxonomy (NCBI): domain Eukaryota; kingdom Metazoa; phylum Chordata; class Amphibia; order Caudata; family Salamandridae; genus Pleurodeles; species Pleurodeles waltl. The sequence goes on from NC_090447.1 coordinate 1,223,530,711, forward strand.
GTCTGTGCGAAACGTTGAATCCGTGCACTTCAAGTGGCGTCGGTCACGACGTGGTGCGGTGACTTCCACGGAGTCGTGGACTTCAGCGGGGCTGCTGCGGCGACGGGCCTGCGAAGAGTGTCGTGTTCCAGCGAAGGTCACGGTGTCAGGTGCAGGCGGCGTTACCGGATTCAGCAGCGGCGTCGGTCCGGAGTCGTCCGAAGTCGATTTTCTTGGATTTCCACCAGCTTTCCTTTCAAGGGCCCAGGGACTGGATAGGGCACCACTTGTCAGAGCAGGAGTCTCTCCAGAAACTCCAGGTGCTGGCAGAGAGAAGTCTTTGCTGTCCCTGAGACTTCAAACAACAAGAGGCAAGTTCTACATCAAGCCCTTGGAGATTTCTTCACAAGATGGAAGGCACACAAAGTCCAGTCTTTGCCCTCTTACTCTGGCAGAAGCAGCACTGCAGGAAAGCTCCACAAAGCACAGTCACAGGCAGGGCAGCACTTCTTCCTCAGCTATCAGCTCTTCTACAGGCAGAGGTTCCTCTTGGTTCCAGAAGTGTTTCTCAAGTCTGTAGATTTGGGTGCCCTTCTTATACCCATTTTAGTCTTTGAAGTCACCTTTCTTCAAAGGGGACTCACACCTACTTGTGAAATCCTGCCTTGCCCAGGCAAGGCATCAGACACACAGCAGGGGGTTGGAGCCGGCATTGTCAGAGGCAGGCACAGTCCTTTCAGATGAGAGTGACCACTCCACCCCTCCCTCCTAGCAGAGATGGCTAATCAGGAAATGCAGGTTACACCCCAGCCCCCTTTGTGTCACTGTCTAGTGCGAGGTGAAAAACAACCCAACTGACCCAGACAGGGAATCCACAAACAAGGCAGAGTCACAACATGGTTTAAGCAAGAAAATGCTCACTTTCTAAAAGTGGCCTTTTCAAACGCACAATCTCAAAATCAACTTTACTAAAAGATGTATTTTTAAATTGTGAGTTCAGGGACCCCAAACTCCACATGTCCATCTACTCTCTAGGGGAATCTACGCTTTAATCATATTTAAAGGTAACCCCCATATTATCCTATGAGAGAGACAGTCCTTAAAACAGTGAAAAACAAATTTAACAATATTTCACTGTCAGGACATATAAACCACATTACTATATGTCCTACCTTAACCATACACTGCACCCTGCCCTTGGGGCTACCTAGGGCCTACCTTAGGGGTGCCTTACATGTAAGAAAAGGGAAGGTTTAGGCCTGGCAAGTGGGTACACTTGCCAAGTCGAATTTACAGAGTAAAAATACACACAGACACTGCAGTGGCAGGTGTGAGACATGATTACAGGGTTACTTGTGTGGGTGGCACAACCAGTGCTGCAGGCCCACTAGTAACATTTGATTTACAGGCCCTGGGCACCTCTAGTGCACTTTACTAGGGACTTAACAGTAAAACAAATATGCCAATCATGGAGAACCAATTACGTACACATTTTAAACAGGAGCACTTGCACTTTAGCACTGGTTAGCAGTGGTAAAGTGCCCAGAGTAACAAAAACAATAAAATCAGAGCCCAGCACCCATTAACAACCTGGGGAACAGAAGCAAAAAGTTAAGGGAGACCACGCCAAGGATGAAAAGTCTAACACTTACATATTGACAATTTCTTAGAACATCAGCTGTTTTATTATAAAAACACTTCCCTTTCCCTTACATGTTAAAGGGAGGCTCCAGCCAGAGAGCCACAACGGTTTGCTGATTGCTGAACACTTCGCTACAGTTGCTTATGCAGACTTCAGGCCTTTGCTCAGGCATGGGGGATGATGTCTTCCCAGGGGAACCTGAAGGGCAGAATTAAAGCTTAAAACGCTGTGCTCTATAAATAGCCTAGATAGGAATTTGTCTATTGACTCTAGTGACAATATGGTAGCATTATTTTTATGCTTCACTCTCCTTGTCACAATTTTAATCTTGTCATGCTGTATTGTCTTGGTAATTTCAGCACATGCTTTGCTATCTAAGATGCAGTTGCTTCATTAAAATCTTATTGAAATATATACTGCCTCTGTTTGTCATTGTGTCTGTGAAACTAATGTAACTGAGAGAAACGGTTGAGACCTGAGTGACCACAGTTTCCCTGAGAAATCAATTATGTCATGTGCTCAGCTGCCCAATCATCCCTGCCCTTGGGTAGAGATGAGGCACTGCTAGTTAGCCGGAGCAAAACCCGGATAGGGGTGACAGGTGTCACCTGTAGTGGGTCATACCGCAGGTGATTCTGTCGCTCAAAATCCAGTGGTCTCATTAGAATAATGAGTGCCTACGTGACATGGCGCTGCCAACGTTTGGTCAGGCTCTGATTTTTGGGTCCTCCTGAGTATCTCTGTCTCACTATATACAAGGACACCTCAGTACTATCTCCAGAGATATCCCTGGTATTGGGGATTTCCTCCTCAGCTAAGTAGGGAACACCTATCTGATGCTGGAGGTTGTTCAAGCCTGAACTCTAAAAGGAAAATCCCCATTTGGTGTGCTCATTTCTGAACAAATCTACCATCTAATATGGTGAATCCACAACAGGTAGCAATTGGGATCAATATGAGACAACCCCTGACCGCACATTTATTGGCAAATGGCTTAACAGCCCATGGGGGCCCATGGGGGCCCAGGGGGGCCCAGTCACATTTGTTGTTGATGCAGATGTAGCTTAAAGAACATAACTCTTTTATTCTTGGGTCACATTTCCAGCAGTTGATGGGAACAGAAATACTTTTCATCACTATACACTTGCAAATGTACCTGGACAATATAGAGCATACGCATATTTAGAAATACCTTTATTTTATCAGGAACATAATAATTGGCTTGATGGCGCCCGACCCCGAACAATTTTACCTGTTAGGTTAGGTCCTCTAAGTAATGATGGTCCTACCTGGCCTTTATTGGCCACTTATACACCTCACCCTGCAGCAGCAAACTTAGCAGTAGCCGAAGTCCATTGCTTATATACTGAGCTGATGGCAATATACAGACGTTTAGTACAGTTTGTAATGCAAACATTAAATACAAACCCAGCACGTGCTGCTCCAGCGCAGCCACATTAAGTAACTCCAGGCATAAACCCTGCAACTGTACATTCGATCATGGGTAAAGTACCCACCAGACGAGAAGAAGTGTCATTTGGTTAGCTCAAAAATAAATGCCCTGGAAGCAGTATTTACTCATATGGGACCTCAGGATAAACATAGAATGCTAACAATATGCTTGCCGCACACGGAACACTGACACTTGCCAATTTACCGGAAGTACTGAAACAAATTTAAGATGAATACGGGGCTGCCCCAGTCCCAGACTTGGGGATGCAATTAATGGGCAATTTTGCCACAGTATCCTCAATTATTTTAAGTAAACTTAAAGGGGACGCAGTCGCACTAGCTGTGCACATGCGGCTTCCGGGATGTTCCTCAACAGGATCAAGAACGTGAGTTGCCAAAGATTATCGCAGAGACCTACTCTATTATTGGTTGAGATAGTCTGGGGGCCAGATGAACAAAACCACATTTTCAGGGTAAAACTAATAAAGATTTTTTAAAGGAAGCTCCTGAGGGTAATAAGAAATGCTGGGATAAAAAACAACAAACTGCTAAAAAAGAAAGGGGAGAATCTCTGCGTACAGAGACCCCGCAGAATAGATATAATATCAGAAATAGAGATAATATAAACGCCTGACAGGTTTCAATATACTGATTCACACCAATCTTGTTCCTTTCATGACTCCTTGGAAAAACACAGTGAAAGAGATGGGCGGTCAGAACGAAGAACAGAGTACATGAAACTGAGACAGGAATCACAACGCTCAACAGAGGTTTCTGTTAAAAAGGAAGAGAAACCTCCCCTACAAAAACCCCAATTTAAAATGAGAAAGGTGGCAGCAGTTGCAGTTCGACATGCCACTCAAGAAGAGGGTCCTCTTGAAGAACAGGAAGTGGGCACTAGCACTGCTAGAAAGCACGGCAGAGGTCACATTAGTTCACCGGAATCTTCTAGAGCATCTGGAGGTGAAAGCATCTGATGACTTCCTACAAACAGAAACTGCAGACATGCATGTCTCCATGCTTGATAGGGTGTCCAAAGTAACGCTACTGTTAGAAGGAGACATTGAATGCACAATAGATGCAATCTTTTGGGATTATGTGGTAAATACATACAATATTTTGTTGTCCGAACAAGATTGGCCATCTGAATTTGTCCGCACTGGCTCATATGGGGAAGATGTTATTAAACCTTCTTTCTCGCCTTTTGTTCCCAAAGAGCTCGCAGAATCCTACGCCATCGATTGGGCATTGGCGCATGCACCCGCGCTATATCGCAATCACGTAGGTTGGGACAAAGAATCCCCTACCACGTAATTCCTATTAAAAATCAACCCCAACTTCAACCCCAATATCCAATAAAACATGATGCTAAAGCACCTGTGGGAGAAATTCTCACACAACTGGAGTACCAGGGCGTAATTGAACCCTGTGTCTCCCCTATGAATAATCCTTTATTCCCCGTAGCTAAACCATATCATTCATACAGAATAGTCCAAACTACAGACACTTAAACAGTCATACACACACATATGCTATACAAAACTCCCAAAGCACAACACTGCTGAACAACATAGTGTGCAAAAGATACAAAACAACACTGGATATTTCCAATGTTTTTTTCTGCCAAAATACAAAACAACACTGGACATTTCCAATGTTTTTTTCTGCCAAAATATAGCGCCTGAGAGTGTAGACTTAACAAGTTTCAGCGCTCTAGGCTCCCAGAAAAAATTCTGTAATTTACCCCAAGGGTACATGAAACGGTCCAGGACTGTTCGCAGCTCGTGTGACTTCAATTTTGCACGACATTGATCCTGAAGCATTGTCCTATGTAGCTGATATATATCTTACAGATGATGAATTGCTGCAACATTTAAGATGGGTAGCCTGTATTGTTGTGGGATTTGCTGAATTTGGCTACAAATTAAACTTCAAAAAACAAAAATAGCCTTTGTCTGCATCCTGTTTCTGGGATATGAGTTATCAAGTAGAGGAAAGAGCCAAGCGCCACAATTTTTAGAAAAATGTGCACAATTACAACTTCCAAACACCATTAAAAAACTCCAATCTCTATTGGGTTTTCTACATTTTGGCAGAACTTACATTCCTGACTATGCAACAAGCATAAAACCTTTATAGGCCTTAATACGTCCTGAGTTTTCAAGTAAATTTTGGACAGTCGAACATACACACATTCTCAGAGACCTGCAGACAGACATGCTTGCAGCACAACGTTTACATACAAGGGACAGCAAAACACACTCAGTCATCAGGGTAATTGCTGGTGCCTTTGGTTTCACCTATATATCCTTTTACGAGGGTGAGACCGTCCCGATTGCATACAATTCATACTTGTAGTCCGCAGCAGAACAGCGCTTTGCTCCCACTGAGGCAATTCTCATTGCTGTACAGATGGCTGTCATTAAAGAAAGATCTCTAGCTCATGGTAAATGCATTATTGTCCTCTCCCCAATTCCAGCCCTTGATGCTGTCACCAAAGCCAACGTTCCAAATGCTAAAGCATTACATCCATGTTGGATACAATGGGCCACGTCTTTGACAGCCACTGATGTAGATTACATTTTTGACCCAAAATTACAAACTCAAGAATTTTTGCAATATGAACTAGAATGCCCAGCTCCAGCAAACATACTGCCTATTGATCAGTATCAAAGAGCCATGTACACCGATGGCTCAGCACAACCTGCAATTGGCACAAAGCATCAATAATCCGCTGCTTGCTCAGTTGTAAATGGCTACATGGAGGATAATAAAGTTTGTCCCCAACATACATACATGCAAACCCTACACATTGCACAGCACAGCTACCAGAGCTAAAGACTCTGGTGATGGCACTGGAACATACAGATCCTGCACAGTTAGCACTGATTATTTGCATTTCACACAATTGTGTCCAGTCCTTCAATGAATACCTGCATTACTGGCACCAGAATGGGTTCAGAGATTCTAAAGGCAACACCATTAAACACAGACTTCTATGGGGGAAAGCAGCAGATCTGAAGGAAATGCTACCAAACGTCCATGTTATACATACAATTGGACACCAGCGCATTGGAATACAGATTGTTGGGAATACACTGGCTGATGAAGCCGCAAAGTCAGCAGTAGCCACGGCCACTGTTGCTGCAGTAATCCGCTTAGGTGCGAAACCAGACAAAGACATATGGGCTGCCGTGAAAGCTACTGCTGATGGTACGCCACATCCAAAAGCATTTCATGCAAAATATTCCTACCAAATGGGAGGCTGCCTAAACGCTGAGGTTAAAATACCAGGCGTAGGGGTTTGAGATATTCCCAACAAAGGTATAAGACCAGAGTTCATTAAAGCAGCACATGAGGCTGTAGCATCTGCCCATGCTGGTATGGCGGCTACAATATCAATGTTACAAGCCTGTTATTGGTGGCCAGTCGTATACAAAGAGTCCAAGCAGTATGTCCTTTGTTGTACCATCTGCAACAAATTAAAGTTTCCACCGCAGACACCCCTCCTAATTTCCAACAAACCTTTACAGTGTGTGTACTTGGACCATTGTGGTCCACTAACATCGAACAGTTCATACAAATACATTTTAGTCGCTGTTGACTACTGCTCCAGATTTCTATGAGTGTAGCCACAATGCTCGGCTGACTCTGAGACTGTTGTTAAAGATTTAGGAGTCTTTATTGGTATATATACAGTTGCGGCTTTCCACTCAGACCAGGGCCCTGACTTTTGCCTCAAGGGCTATTCAGAGACACCATGGTTTCATTGGGGGTCCAACTCCAGTACTCGTCTCCATTTCATCTCGAGGGAAATAGTATTGTGGAGCGATTAAACCGTGATCTAAAGCAATCCTTAACAGCCAGAGCCTTAGGTACATGTTGTAGTTGGCTTAACCATCTGTATGGAGTCCAGAGAGCACTTAATAATCTGCATAGAAGGTCCCTGGGGGGCGTTGTACTTCATATGCGTGCCTATTTGGAACTCAAATGTATGTTCCAGATTTTGATGGTCCTGGCATGGAGGCGGCAGAAACACCCTTTGACATAAATGAATGTGTCACTGTCTTACAGGATTTTCAAACGTTCTGTGATAACAACGCTTCTTCCAGTGCTGCCTCCACAGCAATTAAGGATGTACCTGTAAAGCCTACAGGCTGGATTCCTAAAGTTGGGGATCTAGTACGTGAAAATGTTGCTGTGAAAAAGGAATTTGGTCCTTCTTATCATGCACCACTCCCAGTCTAGGGAATACAAGGTACCAGAACTGTCATTCTACCACCTTTGGCAGGTGCCAAAGGAAAACATTTTGTATCTATCGACAATGTCATACTACACCATGTGGTCGATCCTGCATAGCCGACCGAAAGGAACAGCTAGTAGTTCCCAAATCCCTCTCACTACTGGTCATGAAGTTACTGTACAAGTTGTAAGAAGCAACACTGATACCTCTCCGAGATTGGGAAGGTTGGAAAATCATCTTGCATTAGTTCCACTAACATCAAATAATACAGAAATTACTGATCGATTTGACACAACTTCAACACAGACAGATGGCGCCATTTATTCTGAGCCACCGTGGGAAATACCCACTCCACCTACAGACACGGCTCCAGTTTTTGCACAAACTGCTTCTGGATACTTTGCCGATATGAACAACAACGTTTTAGACTCATTCGCCTCTTCGACACCTGAAGTGTCGAAAACATGTGATCTGACAAATTGCCTTAAAGTAACTTATTTTATTTTTTCCATGGAACTGTTGACAAATACAAAATGTATTTATTCAGATTCCTTTGTTTCCCGTTTGACTATAGAAGGCTATGAATATTGGCTGAAGTCGATTGACTTCAAAAGTATGGGGGAAATTAGACATTCACAAATAGGGGGGAAGAAAGCTTTATTTAGAGCATGCCTGATACCTGTTCAGTATATATTTTTAAATTAAACTGTACAACAGACAAGATGTTTAGGCTTAACAAAGATTAAAGAATTGAACATGCCCAGTATTCCTGACCTTGCAAAATTTTATAAATCGCAAAAATATATAAATGCAACTGAAGATCATCTCGGTGAATGGTTCCAGAATGGCACGTTTAATGCTTCACTGTCATGTCCTGGCGGGTGGTTATTGTGGCCAATAGATGCCAATGGGTGTCATAAACATTTTATAAACCCCACAGGGTGTTTTAGAACTAGTAGGCTGAACGCTTACTATATATCGTCAGATGTGGGTATAGTAACAACATACAGTGTGAGGAAACTATGCCAGCAATGATTAAAGAGTTCCTCACTAGATGCGGTTAGAGAACACCTCAGTCTCCTGTCTAATAACACCAGCTTACAGGACTTCCTGTTGGGCCCCAGAAAACAACACAGAAAGCGCTTTGTATATGAAGTATATAATGAAATTTGGAAGCTTTTCCAACAGGAATCCATTTGTCTGGTTAAGGCAAATATACCAAGCAAACTTACAGAAGGCATTAGCTGTTGTAGATAATGGGATTAATACCCTGTCCGACCGGATATACACCTTAAATAGCATTGTCTCGTCTGCTACAGACATCAAACAAACAGATATGTCCTCCTTACACCATCGACAGAGTCAACTAAGGTACATTATGCAGTTGGGTTGGACACTTCAAACACTGAAGGCAGGTCGCATCCCTGGCAACACATCAGCGCAAGGGAAATATTTTCTACTTTTAATTTAATGCAACAACAACAACTAATGGCTAAAAAAGAGGTGACTGATGCCATGCTGAACATCAAAAAGGTAGAAAAGTTGCCTTTTACTGTGGCTGAAATACCATCTGCTGAGTGGTTCATACACAGGGTCATTAATCTGCCTATTTCCACACTACAATTCACGTCCTGTTTAAAACACATTCCGGGAGGCAGATATAAAAGGCTGGGAGATAGTTATATCCATGAGGTGTGGGAGCTGCCCTTCTCGTACAAATGTCTCAGTGACATGAAAGAAGTCTTTCTTAGCGGTAGTGAATGCAAGACTTCTGTCAGCCATTGGATGGTTTGTAAACAGCTATCCTTGCATGGGGCGTTTAACACGTCTGCAGCGAACTTGGCTTCTTATCTGAAGGGAGTTCCAGTCCCCTTGGTTGGACCTACGTTCCAGGTGCTTTCAAACAGCAGCTATGTTCTCCTCAATGGTGAAGACTGTTGTGGGATGTAAGCCAGAATAGTTTATGTTGTTTCGGCTCTAAGATTGTTACATGCTGCGGGAATGTACTTTTTCCTCCCACTAGATTAAAAGAGGTAACTGACATTTGTCCCCATATTGCTACTTCTAATGTGAATTTTGACAAATTGAGCAGACTCAAAGCTTTACTGTTTCAAAAACATGTGGCTCTCACATCTGCACGCGAGACCTATGCACTTCAGGAGGCAAGGTCATCAGCACAGATACAGGGGGTCATTCTGACCCTGGCGGTCATGGACCGCCAGGGCCAACGACCGCGGAAACACCGCCAACAGGCTGGCGGTGCTTCTGGGGCCATTCTGACCGCGGCGGTAAAGCCGCGGTCAGAAAAAGGAAACCAGCGTTTTCCCGCCGGTTTCCCGCTGGGCCAGGGAATCCTCCACGGCGGCGCTGCAAGCAGCGCCGCCATGGGGATTCCGACCCCCTTCCCGCCATCCTGTTTCTGGCGGTTTTCAACGCCAGAAACAGGATGGCGGGAACGGGTGTCGTGGGGCCCCTGGGGGCCCCTGCAGTAACAGGGCCCCATTAGGATTTTCAGTGTCTGCTTGGCAGACCCTGAAAATCGCGACGGGTGCAACTGCACCCGTCGCACACCAGCAACTCCGCCGGCTCCATTCGAAGCCGGCTTCCTCGTTGCTGGTGCTTTCCCGCTTTTTTTGGCGGTCGCCCGCCAGCCCAGCGGGAAAGTCAGAATGATCGCCGCGGTCCTTTGACCGCGGTACGGTCTTCTGGCGGTTCCCGCCAGGCCGGCGGATTCCGCCGCCGGCGGGGGTCAGAATGACCCCCACAGTCCCTTTTAAGTAACAACTTTCCGAAACACTTTGGTGAACCCGTGGGATAAGTATTTAATGCCTCCAGTACTACTGGAATTGCACATTTCTTTAAGGCTGTTGGTTCTGGTTTCGTTCACACCTTTTCCTCCATATTTGGTTTGATACCATCAGCCATCCACTCAATATTCTGCAGTATTTTCGGGGGATTTCCAATAACTTTGGCTATTATAGTTGGCATTTTGCTGTTGCTACTTTTCATGCGCAATGGCTGTCCCATCGCAACAAGGAGAAATGAGAGAGCTCCCATCAGCGCAGCTGTGCCATGAACACATGATACAGTACTTTGGAGCAACACTCCTGCAGTCATTGGAGTGTGACTGGTCTCTGTCACTCAGACCGGTTTTGCATTGTCTGCAGCCCGTATTTCGGTGCCTTTGGTGATCTTTCAAACAGGCACTGGAAGTTTGTCTTTCTACGCAGCGCTTGCTTTCATTGGACGTGATCTGTTGATGTTCTCGCTGAGGGTTTATTACCAGACATGCGCGTTGAGGGTGCGTTTGCTTTGGGAAGCCGCTTGTGAGTTGCCCTTCCTGGAGGATGTGACTCTTACCTCATTATTGGGCACTCCACAGAATGCTGCTTCCTTGTCTGAGGCTCAGGCTATGGAACCTGACTGCTCCGTGGTCCTTTCCAGTGATGCCTTCCCAATTTTAACACCTGCCGAAGTGGAAGATTTCCTGTCCTCCTATTGTCCCAGATTCAACTGCCAAATTTCAAAATGACTCTTACTCTTGACATTTAGCCCCTTTTAAGCCACATGTTAACATTTTAAATTGCCCTTTTATATATGCTCCAGTGTCCTTTTAACTTGTCATTATTGACATTTTTTACATATATATCTTAGGTTGAGTTTTAGTAGCTTTTATGTATATTTAGGCTTTGTACCACCTTCAACCAACAAGGGGAGAGTGTTATGTAGCCATTTTAGTTATAGCTCCATGCATGTTATTTTAGCATACTAGGCCTGTCGCTGTGCACTTTAATCTAGATATATTTTATTCAGCTTCATTTTATTATTCTTACAATAGCCACTTTTGCAGTATTGTTTTATTTCTCTCTATCTAGCTATTTTTACTTAGGCCAGCACTATGTTCTCATATAAGACATTCTTGCTCACTCTGTGCTTCTTCCAAGGCTGTAGTAAGATAGGTTGCTGGTGAACGTGGCACAAGTTTTGTCTCTGACATTCATAGAAAAAACACATCCTTGTGTAGGGACATTTTCTCAGAACATCAGCTGTTTTATTATAAAAACACTTCCCTGTCCCTTACACGTTAGAGGGAGATTCCAGCCAGTGAAAAAAATAATATGTATATATATATATATATGTATATGCAAAAAAGAAAAGAGAACTCTGGGTAGTTCCCAAGTTTAGATGGAGAGCAGCTTCAGCAAGGAGCACCCTGCAACACCAGTGACACTCTAGATTTGCTTACCTCAAATGTCTGTTTATCTATCAATGTTTTTAAGCATAGGATCAGCACAGGGCTATCCACACCAAGCTAGATAATGACAAAGGCCCTCATTACAACTTTGGCAGTCTTTCTCCTAGACCGCCGAAGCTGCGGATGCCAGAACACTGCCAGTGCTGATGGTATATCTGGTTCCCCATTATGACTTGTCCGCTGGGCCAGCAAACGATAACAGTGTTTCCGTCCACTGGCCCAGTGGAAAAGTCACATCAACATTGCAGCTGGCTCGTAATAGAGCTGGCGGCAATGTTGATGTGCAACGGGTGCAGTAGCACAATGGGGCTGTGCCTGGGGGCCCCATGCACTGCCCATGCAAAGTGCATGGGCAGTGCAGGGGCACCCCAAGTCCCCCTTACCACCAGCCTTTCCATGGCGGTGTTTACCACCGTAAACAGGCTGGCGGGTGGGGATTATGACTGCCAGGCGGAAGCCTTGCGGTATGTTGGAGGGGCTGGCAGTATGGCCGTGGCTATTGTACCACAGCCATAATAGCTGATGGAACACCGCCAGCCTGTTGGCAGTGTTACCGCCAGCTTACTGCCAACCGCCAAGGTCGTAATGAGGCCCAAAGTCTTTTGCCATTTGTACAGCAAAGTCTTTAAGCATAGGTTTGACACACAGACTTTCTACGCCGCTCCCTCTCCCTCTCTTTCGCCCTCTCTCAATTTATCTTTTTCAGTCTCTTTCACCCACTCAAACACCCACTCAAACCTTTACGCACCCACTCACAGACCCACTCAGACACCGTGCACCCATTCACAGCCCAACTCAGACGCTCACACACTCACTCACAGACCCACTCAGACACTCACACACCCACTCAGATGCTCACTCACCCACTCACAGACCAACTGAAACACTCAGGCACCCACTCACACAGAAACTGATACACCCACTAAGACACAGATGCACCCACTCACACCCAGACAGAAACTCTCACATCCACTTTCATCCCCAGATACACCCTCTCACACCTATTCTCACACTCAGGGAGACGGGCCACATGCAACTCCCGCCTCATAGACCACAGGGCCATGCTCAGTGTGGAGTTGGGTGGTTCGGGAGGTTGGCCGCAGGGTCTGGCAGCAGGCCAACCACTGCTGCCGCGCCCAGTTGTATACTAAAGAAAATTACTTTACGTTAAAAACCCCCACATAAATTCACTGAAAAAAACACAAAAGGAGAAAGAAACATTGTAGTAAGGAAATAGAATTTAAAAACCATAGAAATTCACTTAAAACACAAAGGTTACAGGCAAATTATAGTTAGGCTCATATTTACAACATACCAAACTAAAGGAATTCACCTGTTATAGTTAGAGTTATCTAAAGTAACTATAACCCGTGCCCTAAGGTAACTATAATTTGTACCCACCCCATGCACTACTAATTACCCCACAAATCACAGCACTCATGACATCTTTGAAAACATCATTGATAATGTCACTGTAACATCTGCAGTAAAGTTATTGATCAGTTAACTGTGCATGCCAGGAGAGTAAGGTATAGGTTCCTTAGGGCACGAGTTTTTAATACTTTAGATAACTCCAACTATAACAGGTGAATATGTATGGTTAAGTGAACTTAACTATATATATATATATATACATATATATATATATAGATTTATATATATATATATATATTTAAAAAAAAAATATATATATATATATATATATATATATCCAACTCCACCAGGTCCACAGAAAAGGTGCGCTCAAACTGTTGATGCCGACATCAAGGAAGGACCTATTCCAATAAATCTTTCTGCCAATTTAACATTCACGTTAAAGATGCCGCACTCACAGGATTGGGATTAGTCCTCTTTTATTAAATGAGAAGAGAACCCCCCACCAACTAACACCAACGCGTTTCGACCTTCCCGGTCTTGATCACGGTAAATCATTAATCCAATCCAAGAGCTATTTATACTCCTCCACCAAGCTATGCCTTTAGGTGGCATTCTGGGATATGTTCAGCATTATTCTTCATCAAATACTGTCTTTAAATTTAAGTGTAGTTTCCCATTGGGAGCAGATGGAGATCTGGAGTTTGGGGTCTCTGAACTCACAATTTAAAAAATACATATTTTTGTAAAGTTGGTTTTTAGATTATCAGTTTGAAAATGTCACTTTTAGAAAGTGGGCATTTTCTTGCTTAACCATTCTGTGTCTCTGCCTGCTTTTGTATTCCACATCTTGGTCAGACTGACAGTTGGGCTGGTGTGAATTCGCTCTAGACAGTAACACATACGGAGCTGGGATGTAGCCTACATATTCTGATGCATCTCCTGGGTTAGAGTTGAGCGGAAGGAGCTGACACTTACACCTGAAAGGGCTGTGCCTGCCCTTACACATTGTAATCTCCAACCACCTGGTGTGTGTCTGGGGCTAGGGCTCAGCAAGGCAGAATTGTGTTAACAAAAGAGCCTTTCCTTTGAAGTTTGCCTACTACAAAGGCAGAAAGGAGTATAAGTAGTGGACCCAAAAGCCCAGACTTTTAGAACACTTCTTGATCAAGAGGAACCTCTGCCAAGCACAAGATCTGAAGAGCTGGAGAAGGAGTCCTGCCCCTTTGCTGTGTGTGCTTTGCTGGGCTGGCCTGCAGTTGCTGCTTCTACCTTAAATAGGACAAAGACTGGACTTTGCTGTGAAACCAGCTTGTGAAGTTTCTCCAAGGGCTTTGACTGAGCTTACCCCCTGTTCTGAAGCACCTGGAATCTTTTGCTGTGACTCCTACACTGTCAAGTGGTGCCTAATCCAGTACCTGGGCCCTTGAAAGGAGAAGCTTGTGAAAAACCTAGAAGATTCAACTGCGTTGACTTCAGACGCCGCCCAGACTGATGCTTCTGCCCAATCCCATGAAGCTGCCTGCATCTGAAGCCGTGGTCCCCGCTGGAGTGCGACGACCCTGCAGGCCTGACACCGCCTTTCCAAAGTCCACGACTCCATGAGTTCCAAAATGCTGTGTCACTGATGTTTGTGACTCCCGAATCTACTGTGGTGCCTGCAGCATCGTGGCGTGACCGTTACTCCGTGAAGTCGCTGCACCGCATCATGACTGCTGGATATTGACCCCACTGTAAGCGGGAGGATCTGATGATTGACACCAATGCCACCTCACCTCCATAGCTCCGAAGCAAGGACCCACTGCCTCACACTCAAGCCTCCTCTCCTTCACTCTGCAGCACCAGAACCAAAGCTGCAACGGATCCAGTGACGGCTCGATCTTCGATTCTGTGAATCAGCTTGTTTCCTTATTTTCACAAGGTCCTGTACCTAGGGGCCCGTGCAACTCCGTGACAGGCACCACTGGCATCCGATTGTAGGGAACAACTTTGTCACGATGTTGTGATATCAATTTCACACATTTGTGTTTCTTATGCTATATTGAAGTTTAATTTTTAAAAATGTATAACTTTGCTTTTGCATGTTGGATCTTTGTCGTTTTGGACTTGTTTTACTCAGATAAATATTGGCTATTTTTCTAACCTGGTATTGAGCTCTTGTGTGGTGTTTTCACTGTGTTACTGTGTGTGATTGTACAAATACCTCACACATTGACTTTGAGACGAGTCTGACTGCTTGTGCCAAGCTACCAAGGGGGTGAGTAGGGGTTAGTTTAAGTGTGTATCTCCATTGCTCTGACTAGAGTGAGGGTCCCTTCTGGGACAGAGTACAAACTGACAGCCAACCAGAGACCCCATTTCTAACTATATATATATATATATATATATATATATATATATATATACATATATATATATATATATATATATATATATAAACACACTCACGCTTTGTTGTTGCTCTTTCACCCATAATTTATTAAGCTACCAACACATTTACAAGATGGACAAGTTTCAGCATGCGGCCTTTGTCAATGTCACAATGTCATAGGTGCCGGTGGCTTATTCACATTTAAATAATTCAAATTCTCTGAAGCAGCAGTCAAAAATCAACATAGAAGATGGGCAAAGATTGATCTACAGCAACATCTGTTTACAGGTTGCCATTTTTAAGTGTCCCACTGTGTCTCATTGTTCACAGTAAGAATTCAAAAATACTGTTTAATGTATGCCCAATCTGTAAAAGTGTTGCAAAGAAGCAGAAATTTTTCATTAATCCAGTCCAAAATATGATATAAAAAAATTTATTTAAAAAAGGGATCCTCATATGTAAATCATCATGATCGTACATTACATGTTCCCTTACACTGTCAGCTCTAAGGTACCAGTCATAAAAAATCAAACTACATCATATATCTTATACATAGGCATTATCAATATTTCATTACTGCAAAAGTTCAGAAAATCAAACAATGTCCTTGCTTAGGATAGCCCCATACTTCATCCACATGATAATCATTGCAGGTCTCTGGCATTTCAGCCGTACCCTTGAAACAAAATTCAAGGGTGCTAAAAATGTTGCAAATAGTCTTTTGATTATACATTTTATTGTCTGTGCAAAAGGCTTATGACCATTGGACACAATGATCCTGTAAACGGATACAGCCCTATATGGGCCATATTTACTTTGAACTGCCAAAATACAAGGAAACAAACTAGTGCTTGTCAATAGGCTATCTCCCCCTAAATGGGCACCTTCTCAGTCTGCAATTATCTTTGTGTCCCCACAACTCCTCACAACTCCAAATCAGTCAGTGAAGTTATTGTTTTCTCAATATATGTCCATAATTATTTATCAATCTTTAGCCCTACTGTTGACATGGTGTGCATCTCCATGATATAACATGACTCCAATTGTCTCATTTTTTTTTTATTTTTTATTAGAACACACAGCTGGTTACATGTTTGCAACATAAAAAAAAAAAAAAAAAAACGTGAGTACATCAATGTTGTCATACAGGAGAAACACGCATTCTAATCAATAATCAATACTCAATAATCATAGTTTTGTCTTTTAGAGATCTCATATAAAATTACTTATTTAGTCAACATATTCTCGGGGCCCAAGAGCCATGCAGAGAAGGGTGCCCAAACTCTAGTAAGTCTTTTACCAGCCGCTGCTCCTTTTAGTTCATACAGGCTATTCTCCAAGTGATACATAGATAAAAGTCGTGAAAACCATTGATTAAATCGTGGGGGGTCTACATCACGCCACAGAGATGCTATGCAGCTGCGAAATACCGACATTGCTATAAACAGGAAGTATCTATCTCGACTATTGCAGACTGAATGATCAACTCCCAGCAAAACCATTTGAGGTATCAGATAGATAGCCTGTTTCATGATTTTCTTCAATATATCGGATATCCCGGTAATCAAACTTTCCAGTTTTACACATTGAAAGTACATATGACAGAGATCTGCTTTCAGGCAACCACATCGTGGACACATGATTCCCACCATTTTACCCCAGCTCACAATCTTAGCAGGTGTATAATATAAATTATACAATACCATAAAATGTTGAGCTTGCGGGCCCGCAGACAATAAAACAGTCCGTGCCATTTCCATAGACTCACAAACCTCTGTCTCTTTAGCTCCAACCCGTCCTTCCCATTTTTTAACAAGTAAAGACAGATCATCCTGTATAGCATTTAAAAGCAATGGATACAGGTTTTTAATGCCGCAGCTAGTGGGGTGTCGTGAAACTTCCATTAGCTAAATCTTGTCTATGTGCCAACCTTGGGTCATACTAGTTAGTAAAAAGGCTCTAATCTGTAAAAAATTTTAAAAGTCTATTTTTTCCAGCGCAAATTCCACACTCAGTTCCTCAAATGATTTGAAATGGCTGCCAGAATGAAAAAGGTACCCGACTTTATGAATGCCCCGATTACTCCACCTCAAACAATAGTGGTCTTTAAATATCACTGCAAGCGTGGGAGTAATCCACAGGGGAGTGTAGTAGCAGATTCGTCCTATACCTATCTTGCGCTTAACCTGAGTCCATGCCTTAAATGCAGCATAAATTACCTTAAATTTAACCTTTTTGTGGTAGCTGGGTTCCAGAATCTGCAGAAAGACTGCATCTGCTTCTTTGCCCAAAATCAGGGTATATATCGAAGGGAGACCATCTTGACTGGGTCTATCCGTAACATAAAGTGTCTGTGCATACTGAAGCACTGCTGCTAGATAATAAAGTTTAAAATTGGGAAGTGCCCACCCCCCTTTCTCTCTTGGAAGAGTCATATAGTGGAAAGCCCGGCGCGGCTTTGTATAGGACCAAATGAAGCTATTAACCAATCCCTCTATTAGTTTGAACCAGTCTTGCCCAATCTCTAGGGGGATTGTTCTAAAGAGATAGAGTACTTTGGGTAGAAACACCATTTTTATCACGTTGCAGCGTCCCATGAGTGACAAGTGTAGATTGTTAATACGAGCGAGATCTTTCCTAGTCTTTGTTAAAATCGGGCCCATGTTTATTTTCACCACTTCGTCAAGGTTTACTGTGAGTTTAACACCTAAATATTGTACCTGTGTCAGCACCCGCTCATCCTTAAAATCTACTGATTCGTTCACCAACATTTGGCATTTACTTTTGTTCAACAAATAGCCAGATCTTTTCCCAAACTGCAGGGCTTCCTGCTCTATTTCCAATATAGCAGTCCTGGGGTCCGTGGTCACCACCGCAATATCGTCTGCATATGCTAAAATCTTAGTACACCCTCCTTTCAATGAGACTGGAATGATCTGATCATTCCTGATCATTCTCCTGATCAAGGGATCAATATATAGCGCAAAAAGCAGTGGTGAACACGGGCACCCTTATCGCATACCTCTCTGAATACTGATTGAGGTCGACTTTAGCCCGGCAACTTGTATCGTAGCCGTTGGTTTGTGGTAAAGCTGTTGAATTGCTTTAACAAACTCGGGACCGATGTTGTTTTTACGCAGGACAGACCATAAAAAGGGCCAGTGGACCCGATCGAAGGCTTTTTCTGCATCTAACAAAATTACTGCCATGGGAAGCTTGGCTGTTGCACTAACATCAAGTAACATGATGACTCGTCTTATATGATCTGCCGTGCTCTTCCCCGGGATGAAGCCATGCTGCCATGGAGATACTAAACCTGAGATTACCAAACTCAGGGGGCTGGCAAGTATTTTAGCATAGATTTTGGCATCGCTATTAATTAGAGAAATTGGGCGATATGAACCAGGCTGAGTGGGTTCCTTGTCCTTTTTCAGAAAGACTACTATCTT
The DNA here is from genome assembly GCF_031143425.1 of Pleurodeles waltl. Lineage (NCBI taxonomy): Eukaryota > Metazoa > Chordata > Amphibia > Caudata > Salamandridae > Pleurodeles > Pleurodeles waltl. Next base: position 1,223,549,476 of record NC_090447.1, read on the forward strand.
AGCCTCCCCCAGGAGGCCGGTTGAGGAGCCCCTGCTTGTACTTCAATAAATAAGTTAAGTAGCAACAAGGGGGTGAGCACAGTGCCCTTCATTTATGCCTAGTGGAGTGGTATCACAAGCACCACATCCCACAGGCTCTCACACAAATACTATCCAGATGCAGAAATACCAACATCCACTTCCCCCACTGTGGCCTCCTGCTCCTCGTCCTCCACCTCCCTCCCAGTTGCATCTCCACTCACACCTGCATGCACTAAATCCTCATCCACTACCACCGTCACCAGCACACCTATGAGAACACACCCCTCACTGGCAGTCACCACCCCCACATCCATCCACACGTCCCCTGTGTCGTCTCCCACTGTGTCTGTGCCCCCTCCTCCCAAAGTACACAAACGCAAGCACTCAGATACCCAACAGCCATCCACCTCACAACAGCATCCAGCCCATGCACCTGCACCCAAACACAGCAGACTGACACCTCCTACAACCACTCCTTCTTCCTCCACTCCCAGACCTTCTCCCCCTTCCCACCCCAATGTCCCTAAGAAGCTTTTCCTCTCCACCGTTGACCTCTTCCCTACCCCTCCTCCCCCATCCTTCACATCAGGCCAGGTTGGTCAAAACCCAGACAAGCACCTCAGCCTCCCAGTCTACAGGCACAGTAGTATCCTCAGCAACTCCAGGTGGGAAAGGATCCCGGCCACCAGCCAGCCAGATGGAAAGGATGCTTGCCCCAAGTGTTTCAAGGAAAGGCAAGGAGCCAGCCTCATCTACAGGAAGGAAGGACAAGGAGCCAGCTCCAGCTGCAGGAAGTAAGGGCAAGGAGCCAGCACCAGCTGCAGGAAGGAAGGGCAAGGTGCCAGCCCCAGCTGCAGCAAAAAGGGGTAAGGAACCATCCCCAGCTGCTGCCAGGAAGGGCATGGGGCCTTCACCAGCAGGCAGTAAGGACAAGGAGCCTAGTGCTGGGACTCTGTCAGAGCCAACACCACTAACCATGGTGGAGCATCCATCTGTGCCTGCAGGAGATGGGCTGGAGCCTCCCCCCACCAGCACCACCACCAGCTCCACCAGCAGCACCAGTGGGCCACTGTCTGAGGCTGCAGGGGATGGGCTGGAGCCTCCCCCCACCACTACCACCACCAGTTCCACCAGCAGCACCAGTGGGCAGCTGTCCGAGGCTGCAGGGGATGGGCTGGAGCCCCCACCACCACGACTACCTGCAGCAGCAGCAGCACCAGTGCCACCACTGAACAGCCATCAACGCAAGGCGGACATTCTGTAAACCTGCCTCCATAGGCGTTGTGCGGCCTGCCCCTTGCAAATCCTGTAGGTATGACACCCAGCTGAGAGACTGTGACCTTGCAATCCACATGTTTTGCATCCCTCACCCCATCCTCCCAAGGATGAGGCTCACTGGGCACGATGCCCCCTCCAGAACCAGTGGAGAAGCCATCCACTTTCCCCATCCTCCCCAGGATGAAGATCACAGGGCACGATGCCCCCTCCAGAACCAGTGGAAATGCCATCCACCAGAGAGACTGTGGCCTTGCACTCCCCAGGACAAAGCACAGGGCATGTTGCCCCCTCAAGGACCAGTGGCGTTGTGCCATCTGCCAGCTGAGGTGCCCCCCCATTCCCCGTCCCCCTGAGGTGCCTGCCTATTTTTGACCTGATGCTCCTGCAGTATTCTCTCCATGTTGTTGCACGAGTGAAGTGGGGCCTTGGACTTTGTAATGTGGCCCTGTGGCCCACGAACATTGAGGACTGGGCAGTGTCCCTTCATCTGTAAATATTTATATACTTTTTGATTTGGATGCATGTATTGCTACTATTTTATCTTATTACACTCAATTTTCTCTATTGGAGTTGTCCTTGCATTATTCCTGAAGGGTACGGAGTAAATATGCTATGTTACTGCATCTGTTTGTGTGTATGGTGTTGGAGGTGTGGGTGTTGCGTGTTGCGTGTGTGTGTCACTCTCTTTTTCCACCCCCCCTCCCCTGTGTGCTAGGCGGCTGTACTCACTGTGGTCGTCTTCGCCATCGGTGTTCATAGTGGAGCAGGACATAAATCAACATTGGGTATATGTGCTGCTTATGCTCCATGGCGTCGTGGTTCTTCCTTGAATCTCCGCAGGTGAGTCCTTTGACTTCTGAGATCTGTTTCCACCAGGCTTTTGATGTGTTTGGTACCGCCCCAGAAAAGGTGGCAGTTTCCTGTGTCTTAGTACAGTGGCGGAACATGGGCTTCCGTCTGGCTGCAGGCGGTTACCGGCGTGGTGCCTGTTGATTCCGCCCTGTAGGTCGGTGTATCAAAGTGCCACTCTGTCTGAGCTGATTCCGCTATTGTCATAATTTAGTAGTATTTACCACCAGCCTGTTAGCGGTATTGCCGCCACTTTATCACCAACCACCAAGGTTGTAATGGGGGCCTAAGTCCGAAGGTAAAACTTTGACCGAGACCTCCTGCTCACAGTAGCTGAGCAGGGCTCCATCACAGTGAGCCTCAAATTTTGACTTTGCCCTTGTTGAGTGCGACCAGATGTCCAGATTGGCACTTTTAGTTTCTAAGCGCTAAAAAGCATTTATTCTTTATTCATATCTCCGGTCCTCTCTATTGGATTTTTGATGTTTTATTGTCATTTTAAAGAGAAAAATATGATCTATTTCCATAAATTGGTGTTGGATTTTTATCATGCTATGTGTTTTATTAACATACTGTTTTGTGATTTTTAAATGTTGTACACAACTGTTTCCTACGTTAAGGCTAACTGCTCATTGCCAAGCTACCAAGGGTTGAGTTGGGATTAGTTTATTGAGACCTACCTGGACCTGGTGGGGTAAGTGGCCAATTGTTAAGTGTAGGTACTTACCTGCCCTTACCAATAATCCACTTTGCAACACCCACCAAGTTGATAAAGTTTTTCCCACTACTTGGGATCTTTGTTGGAGAAGATGTGGGCTATTGGGAAAGTTTTATCACATCTGGTGGGATTGCCCGGTGGTTTGACCCTCTTGGTGGAAATTTTGTCTCAGATCAAAGAGATACTGAGCTACCCAATCCTAGAAACACTGGAGTTCACACTCTTAGGCCACAGAGATGACTACCTGAAAAATCAAACTGAAAAAGCAATAATGTGGCTATGTCTGGGAGCGGCAACATGGACAATTGCTGCGGCATAGAAAATAAATTGGCACCAGTTTTGACTGATTGTGGCTAGCACTTATGATGGAAAGGCTGGAATATATATTCAGAAACGAGTTCAAAAACTTTGAATATTCATGGGATCCCTTGGTAGGCTATTTTTATGGGGGCCTTCCCTTGGTAGCCTGTTCCTCATGCGTACAGGCGCTGCACTTCTTTCAGTTTTAAACTGTATGCTTGCACTCGCTTAGACTATCAATATAACATTCCATTCACCTGGGTATTTTCTTGTTTGTTTTCTTTTTTCATTTTTCTCTCTCTTTTTAAAACACTATGAATGTTTGATTTATGTACATTTGATCATATTGACATGGCATCTTATACTGCACATCCCAGAATATAGAGGCCATGGTACATATATGGAACACTGTGATGTACTATATTCTCCTGTAGATGCACTATGTAACTTCTGTTTGAAGGCCTTGTCAGGTTTGTTTTGGGGAAAACCTAATAAAAAGACATTTGACAAACAATGGCAAGTGGAAGAGTATTTGTAATTTTCAAAATGTAGTTACTAAGAATGCACCAGATCGAGGGCCAGAAGTATAAAGGATTTTTTTGGTAACAAATGCTCCGGTTTGGAGTTGTAGCCTAAACACTCCTCTTAGCAATATCCTAACCGCATTTCTGGAGTCAGTAACTTTTCACCAATTCCTGAAATGTGTTTAAAAATAGGAAAATATTTTGTAGGGGAATGATGTAGGAATTCCTAGCAAACATTAATTTCTATCCATATAGATATCAATAGTTTACGACTGAAATAGTGGTTGTAAAAGATTGAAAAGTTGCAGACTCTCAAGTTGGGGTGGTATCTCATTCACAAAATGGAAAGGGTCTTTCAGGAACCTTTCTCTTTTGTGAATCTTATAAAATGTTTGTTTGGGAGTAAGCAGTGATCCACAAGACCACTGAAAACTCTCACCCAAACTAACAAAAAAGAGTTGGGACCAGTGGCAGCTCGTGATTAGAGGAGCTGCGACTCTGCCCTCTTTGTTTCTGCCATGTAACTTTATTATACCAGTAATGAATAATACTGCTATAATAAAAAAATCCAACCCTTGCTGCTGCCTGAGGCAGGACATTTGTCAGGTGGCTGTCATCTGGGCACACAGATGAAGTCCCAGTATGGCCTCGGGAGCCTGTCAGTCTCCCCATTAGCAACACTTTTCAGTATCACTAGTACAGGTAGGTATGGGCACTTTAGATTTAAACCCTGCCATGTCCAGGGCTTAGTATCAATCATGCTATCTCCTCACACTCTCCAATCTCATCACAGCGTGGAGTTAGGTCAAGCACCTCATTGAACCCTACCCACAAGGTGGAAGAGGGTGAGAAGAAAAACAAAGAAACTGAACACTGAAGCCTACTCATCAATCTTGTTTATAACTTACTGTGTCAGGAGGAAGCTGTGTTCCTGATTGAATATCCGAGCAATGGCAACTGAAGCAGACCAGCATAGGCAGCTGAAGGTAATTACAAAAATTATCTGACATGCTGTGTGCATCTGTAAGCATTTTTTGCGTGATAGTGTACATATGTGTGTGTGAATGGGAGTGAGTGAGAATAAGTGGCAGTGAGTTACAGTGTGCTGTAAGTGAGAATGAGTGGGTTGGAGTGAGAATAAGTGAAACTTAGAAATAGAGGGTGAATGTGACAGTAAAAGTGAGGGCAAATAATTGTGAGCTGCTCAGTGAGAAAAGAGGAGGATGCGCTGGAATTAGAATGATAGTAAGTGAATATAAATAAGCATAAGTAGTAACAGAGTGTATGAGAGATTGTGTGCATGTGTATGAGTGAAAGAATGAGTGAAAGAGTGAGTGATGGGTAAATAACAGAATAAATTAGAGTGAGTGTGTCTGTAAATATGAATGCATGAGTTAAAATAAGTGAGAATTAATGAGAATTAGCTAGTGAGATTAGTGTTAGTGAGTGAGAGTGAGAGTTACTGTGATTGGGAATGAGTGTCAGCCAGTGTGAGAAAGTATGAAAGCGTAAGAAGTCTGAGTGAGAGTGTGTGAACGTCAGTGAAAGTGACCCAAAGTGTGTGTGTTGGGAAGGAGTTATACTTGTGTGTCTGCCACTGGCTCAGGCATACTGAAGGCAATTTGCAGTTTACAGAAGCACCCATGGCAAAATGCTGGCATTTTGTAGGTTACTCATGGGTTAAGGGGTACCTGGGTAAAATGCAGGCACTGGCACATTGGATGAAATTCTTGGATTATGTGGCAAAAGTGCAATGCTGGTCTGGAATTAATATTTTAGACATAACTACTGGCATAAGGGGAGCCCGTGCAAAATGCTGACATTGACATATTTGGCCTAAGGGACACTCATGGCACAACTCTGGTGCTATCACATTGGAAATATTTCCTGGCATAAAGGGTACCTGTGACAAAATGCCATTGGTGGCAATTTAGCGGTCGTAATTCATATATGGGACATTTATGGCTAAATGTTGGCAATGACAGACTGAAAACAATTCTTGGCATTAAGGGAGACAATCATGGCATATGTGGGGCAAGAAGCCATGACAAAATGCTAATCCTGAGCGACTAGATGCATTTTTTGACATAAGTATAACCCCTGATATATGAATTTTTCCAAAGTCAAATTCTGTCGCAATCATACTGTATATCAATCTTGCTATTAGGAGGCCCCTGTGGCACAGGTGGGGATCCCTGGCAAATCCATGGCATGTGCACACAGTGAATGGTAATACTGTAGCACTGGAATATTGCATGCAGTTATTGGCATAAGGGAGTTGATGTGGCATATGGGAGACGTAAATGACAAAATGGTGGCATGGTCATAATTCAGGTACTGTTTGACATACAAAGGCACCCACTGAAGATTTTGAAAAAATGGGTCAGATCCTGAGGAGGGTCAGGCTTCATTGACTTGGCACACTATGAAAATATTACAATATTTAATGAGTGGCAGGTAAATGGATGTGAAGATTATGCTTTAAAGGCAGGAGGCCTTTTTCATCTATGCACCAGGATCTGAAACAACATTCCCATATCCATCAGGACTGCCCCAATGCTGTTCCAATTTAGGAAGGAGTTAAATACTCACCTCTATAAATAACACCAATACCTGTCCATAATCCAACTACCTCTCCTATCACTCATTGACTTTATGCTTTTCTTTGATCCTGTACAGCACTTATCTGTCTTTTGGCTTGGTTCACACTATATAAATATTATATACATAAATGCATATATACATACTGTTAGAAACTCAATCAATCAAAACATTTCTTAAGCGCACTACTCACCTGGTAGGGTCTCAAGGCGCAAGGGGTGGGGGGGTTGCTGCTCTAAAAAGCCATGTTTTGAGGTACTTTCTGAAAGTTAGGAGGTCCTGGGTCTTGCATAGGTTGGTGGGAGGGAGTTCCAGGTTTTGGTGGCGAGGTGGGAGAAGGATTTGCCGCCAGAGGTGCTGCATTGGATGCGAGGGACTGTAGCGAGGGCGAGGTCGGAGGAGCGGAGCTGTCAAGTTGGTTTGTGGAAGTTGATTTGTTTATTGAGGTAGGCCAGTCCGGTGTCCTGGAGGGCTTTGTGGATGTGGCTAAAAAATGGAGTCTCTTGTTGAAGGAAGTATGCACCCTGTCCACGTAGGGACCACAATCCTAGTCAGGTTAAGTCAGGTACATGCTCTAAATTAACCTGTGCTCACCCTTAGTTAGCTTGGCACAAAACAGTCAAGGCTTAACTTAAGAGGTAATGTCTAAAGTATTTGAGCAGCGCTTAAATTAGAGTAACAGAGTGAGAACAACACAAAAAGGCTCCTGTTTAGGAACATAAAGGATATTTTTATGAGTAAAACAAGACCTGAACAACAAAAATCCAATAAGTAGAAGTTGAGATATGAATTTTTAAATAAACTACAATATTGTGCTTAGAAATCATTATCGCTTAAAGGTTACTTGAGGTCACCCTGGACAGGGCTATATCCAAAGTTCAGGCCAACCGCAGTGGAGGGTGGGCCAGCTACAGGACCCATGTAGGGCCACTGAAAAGTACCTTGGATGGAGGTTTAAGTCAAGGAGGTGATACAAAGGTGCTGTGTTAGTTCCAATCGAACAGCCAACAGATGCCTCGTCATCGAACCGCACAGCCGGCGATGTGAAAGAGATGCACTCAGGCTGGTGGTGATGCGTCAGTCCGGAGTCACACTGTCAGTGATGCAAAGTCCTTGTCATCAATGGTGATGCTTCGATTTTAAAGAGGTATGCAGAAGTTCCGACTGGCGCAATAATGGCAATGTGTTACTTGTAGAGAAACAGCTTCAAAAACCCTCTTACAAGGTCCAAGACTGGATTGGTGCCTCATGGCAGGGTAAGACTCACAGTTGGTAGAGTATAGCAGCTGAAGCAGGGTTGAGGATAGTCTTTGGTGACCCTGAGACATTAAAACAGGAGGCAAGTCAACAAGCCCTTGGAGTCACTTAGGTTCTTGGAGGATATAGCGAGGCAAGTCCACTCCTTCTCATTCCCAAGAGTGAGAGGAAGAGACAGCCGGCAGTAAGCCAACACAGCAAAGCAGTTCAGAAGAGTGGCAGTCCTTCCTGCAAGCACAGCAGTCCTTCTCATGGGCAGATTGTTATCAGATCCTTAAGCGTACTGGTTTGGTGGGGTTAGGTGTCCAGTACCCATAAGCAGTTGTGCCTTTGAAGTGGGGGAGACTTCAAAAGAGGCCTTTGAAGTGCACAAGGTCCCTGCCCTTCCTTTCCTGGCTCCATACCCTTTATTGGGGGTTTATGCAGCTCTTTGTGTGGGGATACGCACAGCCCTATTCAGATGCAAGTGTCAACTTCTCCCTTTCATCTAGCTCTGGAAGGCCCATCAACCATGAGGATGTGAATGTCACTTCCCAGCTCTCTTTGTATGTGACTATCTAGAGGGAAAGCACAAGTTCCCAGCTGTTACCAATCCCAGATGTGTATTAAGAGATAGACAGAGGCAAAGAACGGTTAAGGTAAGAAAAGGCCACATTTCTAAAAGTGGCATTTAGAAACTTACAATTTATAATCCAACTTCGCCATAAGTTGTGAATTTAAAATTGTGATTCATGAGACACCATACTCCAACTTTCTATCTTTTCCCAATTAGAAATTACACTTAAAACTGTATCAATATAATCCCAATGTTAACCTATTGGAGAGATGGGCCATACAGTAGTGAAAAACGAATTTAACAGCTTTTCACTACCAGGACATGTTAAACCTAAAGGTACATGTTCAACTTTCTGAATACACTGTGCCCTGCCCTTGGGGCTATATAAGGCCTACCTTAGGTGGGACCTACATGTAATAAAAAGGAAGGTTTGGGCCTGGCAAGTAAGTGAACTGGGCAGGTTGAAATGGCAGTTTAAAACTGCACACACATACTCTGCAGTGGCAGGCCTGAGACAGGTTTTAAGAGCTATTGTAGTGGGTGGCACAATCAGTGCTGCAGGCCCACGAGTAGCATTTAATTTACAGGCCCTGGGGCACATATAGTACACTTTTCTAGGGATTTACAAGTAAATTAAATATGCCAGTTGTGGATAAGCCAATGTCACCATGCAGTGGCGTAGCGTGGGTTGTCAGCACCCGGGGCAAGGCAAGTAATTTGCGCCCCCTAACCCGTGGGCACCCGGGGCAAGGCAAGTAATTTGCGCCCCCTAACCCGTGGATTTTAGCACTCGAGTCTCTTCCAAGATGTTGCGCCCGGTGCGGCCGGCCCCCCCTGCACCCCCTACGCTACGCCACTGTCACCATGTTTAGAGTACAGACCACTTGTACTTTAGCACTGATTAGCAGTGGTAAAATGTACAGAATCCTAAATACAGCAACAATGAAGTCAGTAAAACAGGAGGTCAGAACACAAAAAGTCTGGGGAAACCACGCTAAGGGGGCCAGGTCTAACACATACATACATTCCCATTGCACTATTTGACCCTCTCCTTTTCAAAATTTTCTCAGGAGAAAAGTCATTTCCTCAAACCACATAGAAGTTGAGTTTGCTCACTTTGCTTACTATTCACTGAAATTATTACCCCCCCACACTTTTTAAGATCGCATGTGACCTATGATTCTGGTCAGAGAGAGATATACTAAGAGGGGGATCCCTTTAACCCCACTGGATCAGCGACAGAAATCAAGCAAAAATAGAAATATCCAGTAGGGATAAATACACAACCAAATATCAAAGTGAAAACCTGAATTCATCACTGAAATAATATTTCTTTATTCAAATTACATCAATAGGATTAATTAGTACTTAGGGCCATATGTACGAACACTTTTTCCCATAGACACAGAATGGGTAAAAACCTTTGCTACATCTGGCTTTTAGTGTCTACAAGTCACACTCATACATCTATAAAGCACTAACAAACAGTATAATCATCAGAAATATAGAACAAACAAAAGACAAAAGTGAAAAAAACTCATATCAAGGTACTATACATAACATCACAACGTACTTATTTTATTTAATTGATTTATGGTTTCTTTACGTGGATTCAGTTTTTTCATTTATGATGACTTTATCTGTACATTAAAGTTATGCACTATATATTTAAAGATGGCCGCCACGTTATTTGCATGTGTCCTCGAATGGATTAAAGAATGTTAGTCCTTTTGTTGTTTTTATAGCGCACGTACTGCCAGAGCATCTGCTCCGATAGTGTCTTGTTATTTAACTTTGAAGACCTATTGCGCCCACATTAGTCAATTTCTAGTCTCCCCGACAAGTGTGGATTGACATATTGTGTCTGAATGAGATATGGTAAGTGTACACATATAGTTCCGGTATTTTCTGTGACCTTTCTCTTTTATTTGTAATGAAATACGATGTCATATTGTTTTCTGTTTAGAACTTCGGCAATTCTTGTGATGCTTTGACTTTTTTGACGAGGTTTTCAGCAATAACATGCTCAATAAGGTTAGTCTCTTTGGCAACGCGCACTAGCACTTATTTAAGTGTAATTTTTATAGATATCACTTTGGGTGAGCCTTTTATGCTTTTATTTTCTGTGTTGGATTCTATAACCAGGTCAAACAGATAGGTCTTGGGCTGGCATTTCTCATTATGTTAAATTATGGAGCCTCTAGGTAGGTTAGCCAAATAATTGTTCCAACTTTGCTATCTGCACATTGGTGCCTTCTTATGGTAAACAGGTGGTATTTGTTCACACCTGGTGGTTTTTGTTGGTAAAGTTAGCACCATCTGTGCAGTTTTAATGTGGCATGTTGTATATATAGGCACTGTTCCTGTTGTCCTGAGGACGCCAGATTTATAATGGCCGAAAGGCGTCAACTACAATTATGGAGGAATGGCTGTTGGAATTTCTGAAAAATTGGATACAATAATTCTGGACCGTATCGGATATTTATACCACTGATTGACATTTGGCTGATGGATGATACGCTCTCTACATTACTTTCATTACCTCTTTGGAATACTGCTTGCCACTGCATGGCTAAGCAGTCTATGGTCAATACATTACGGTGCTTAAAGGAACTATTGGCTCATTCGTTTTTAACATTGTGATGTTATGTATAGTACCTGGAGATGAGTTTTTTTCATTTTTGTCTTTTGTTTGTTCTATATTTCTGATGATCATACTGTTTGTTAGTGTTATATAGATGTATGAATGTGACTTGTAGACACTAAGCACTAATTAATCATCTTGATTTAATTTGAATAAAGAAATGTTCTTTCAGTGAAGACTTCAGGTTTTCACTTTGATATTTGGATGTGCATTTATCCCTACAGGATATTTCTATTTTTGCTTGGTTTCTGTCCCTGATCCAGTGGGGTTAAAGGGATCCTCCTCTTAGTATATCTCCTTCAGTTTGCATCAGTTGATGCAGATTTTTTTTGGTACATTTATAGTACATACTGGTTAGTTTTGAGCCTATAAGAGTTACTTTATAGCTTAGTGTCTCCAGGTCTCTCTCGTTGATCATTCCATAAATATGATTGAACCTTATATGGTCAGCTACACGGAGGCTCAAATAAATAGACTGTTAGGCAATCCTTCTCTGCCAAGTGGTGAACAACTAGTTCCAGCTCCCACGAATGTTGATTAAATTGAACAACTAAAGCAGCTTAAAAAGAAAAATGTCAGAACCCAACTTCATGCACAAGTACTTCTCGAACATTTGAAGGATAACACTATCCCTGCAGGCTTGCAAGTTAGAAACATTCCAGTGATCTTTGTGTTGGATAAACCTTATTTATTGCAATTTAGCGGTGTAGGTACCAAATGCTCCCGCGATTGGTTGACTCTTTCTATTGAAACCACTTTGAGAATAAGTGAAACATAATTGAAAGAAATTGAATTGTTGGAACTTGAAATCTCGCAAGATCAAACAATCCAAGATGTTAAAAAACTATTAGAATCAGCGAATAAGACTATTTCCGAGTTTAAAACTCGTACTATAAACCAAAAAACATCAAAAGTGGCTAGGGACATTAAGAATTCAAAAATTGAGGATGTATATCCTTTCTTGAAAGAAGACTTTTATAAGTATAATAATCCTAGTAATTTGAACTTACAGTTCCAGACCTGATCACATAGGAGATTTAATACTTTCTCTGATACCTCCTCGGACTCTGATATAGAACACGTACCAGATACTTTTTCTGGACCCCAACATCATACAGCTCAACCTTTTTTGGGCAGAGGGGCACACAGAGGGAGAGGGGGAGGGTTACAAGGCAGATTCCAATATCAAGACCAGAACAAAGATCTATATACTCAACAAGGGGAATTTTGCACCAGGAAGAGAACGTACAGATGATAATTGATGTTAGTCAAGAGAGGATACCTGTTTATAACTTGTCCAAATATAATTTATCAGAGATGGAATATGAGTAATTAAATAAGGGACTTTCCTTCGTTCCTACTAAATTGCAAGATCCTGTTGATACTAAAACTGAAGTTCTGCAGTTCTTACGTAAAGTGAGACTAAGGGCCAGATGTAGCAAAGTGTTTGCGACTCGCAAACGGCAAAAAACGCCGTTTGCGAGTCGCAAAAGCCTCACCGGAATGCAGAAATGCATTTTGCGAGTCGGATCTGACTCGAAAAATGCATTTCCGACTCGCAAATAGGAAGGGGTGTTCCCTTCCTATTTGCGACTCGCAATGCTATGCAATTCCATTTGGAATCGCAGTTACCATTCACTTGAAGTTGATAGTAACCCAGTCACAAAGGGGAAGGGGTCCCCATGGGACCCCTTCCCCTTTGTGACTGGACATAAAAATATTTTTTCAAAGCAGGCAGTGGTCCAAGGGACCACTACCTGCCCTGAAAAAATCCGAAACAAAAGGTTTCGTTTTTTTTTTCTAAGTGCAGCTCGTTTTCCTTTAAGGAAAACGGGCTACACTTTGAAAAAAAAAACTGCTTTATTTAAAAGCAGTCACGGACATGGTGGTCTGCTGTCTCCAGCAGGCCACCATCCCCGTGAGTGCCCAGACTCGCTATGGGGTCGCAAATTGCGACCCGCCTCATTAATATTCATGAGGTGCGTCTTTGCGACCCCATAGCGAGTCGCAGAAGGTGTCTGAGACATCTTTCTGCATTCCAAATTGCGACTTGCAATTTGCGAGTCGCAGGGACTCGCAAATTGCAAGTCGCAATTTGGAGTTTTGCTACATCTGGCCCTATGTGCCTTCTTTCAAGATAATTCTGAGGATATATCTTCTAATGAAGATAACGTCAGTGGCTTACATCCAAAATCTACATTTTGCCCTGATACCACTAATATGCCACATGAAATTCAGATCTTTGAAGATGTGGTCCTACGTGAAATTGATTCATTAAACAACACAAAAATCTCCTTCAAATCTAACTGTTCTAAGGAAGAAAAGAATGCTATTTATTCCTTGTCACAGAATGACAGTATTATCATTAAGCCAGCTGACAAAGGTGGGGGCATTGTCATATTAGACAAGGATAAATACAGTATGGAAGTACGTCGCCAACAAGGTAATAGAGAACATCATCGTCTGATTACTGAGGACCCTATACCCAGATTGAAAACCACTATTACAACAATACAGATGAAGCATTTAGAGAGGGATGGATATGTAAAGGAGAGTATGACTTTTTAAATCAAAGTCAGTCACGAAATCCCCTCCTTTACATTCTCCCTGAGATCCATTAAAACATAAATAATCCTCCAGGGAGACTGATAATTGTGGCTTGTGGATCTATTCTAGAGCCTCTGGCACAATATGTAGACTTCTTTCTAAAACCCCTAGTATATAACACCAAAGCATATGTACTGCACTCCATGCACATGATCAACAAACTTGAAGGTAGTCCTTTTGATGAAAGGTCACAATTACTAGTCACTTTAGACATAGAAGCATTATACACTAACATCCCACAAAATGAGGCATTAGAAATAATGAAGATTTATCTAGATGATGGAGTTGGTCCACATAAGGTACCCACCTCCTTTATATCAAGCCTGGCCATGCTGTGCTTAAAAAACAATGTCTTCACCTTTGACAATGATTTGTATCTACAAGTCAAAGGTGTAGCAATGGGGTGTAATTTTGCCCCAGAAATTCCGAACTTAGTGATGGCCTTTTTTGAAGACAAATGGATCTTTGATATAAATAATCCTTTCCAAAAGCACATTAAAATGTGGTTACAATATATATCGATGACATTTTTATGATTTGGGAAGGTAACCTGCAAGTACTCACTACTTTCCATTACTGTATTAACCATTTGACACCTGACCTAAACTTCACGTTGGCTTCTGATTGCAAACCTATTAATTTGTTGATCTATGGATTCAATCAAATGATGGGTGTATTTCTGTTACTTTACACAAAAAACCTACAGATGGAAATACTTTATTGCATTTTTCAAGTAACCATCTCCGGACTCTTAAGGAGAACTTGACTTATGGTCAATTCCAGCGTATTCGCAGGAATTGTTCTAACAAAGAAGATTATTGTCAAAATGCAGAGGCTTTGATAGCAAGATTGTTAGATAGAGGTTACCCTAAGAAAATTGTTAAAGGAGCTTGCAAGCGTGCATGGTATACCCCACGTGAACATCTGCTAACCCCTAAGCAAAAAAACAAGGAGTGCCCTTTGACTTGTGTACTTACATATAACCCTACCGCTAATCGAATTAGGGCGATCATTGAAAGAAATTGGAAATTACTTCACCCAGTAGGGTTAAATAAACCCTTGTTTGCATTTAAAAGAGGCCGTAACATTTACGATTCTTTGGTACATGCCCCTTTTACTTCAAATATAAAGAAAAGATCAGACTTGAGAAGTATGTTAGCCCTTCCACCTATTACTGGCCATTTGCAATGTAACAACTGTTTGGCTTCTAAATATACAGAGAAGAGCTAACAGATAGAAGTGAATGGTAAAATACATCACCAACTTCGTTTTTCAAACTGTAATACACGAAATGTGGTTTATTGTATTACATGTCCTTGCTCTCTGATATATATAGGTCAGACTGCACAGCCAGTTAAAATACGCTTCCTACAACACATGTCTAGGATTAGATGTGTAGTCCATGGTGCTCCATTGGTTGACCACTACATTGAAAAGGACCATCGACCTGAAGATATTAGATGGTCGACTCTATATGTAGTAGAAAAAACAAAAACAGGAACAGGGACAGCTTCCATTCTGGATAGAATGGAAGCACGTTTGATTGAAAAATTTGGGACTGCTAATAAGGGGTTAAATTACTTGACAGAAATGTGGTCTCTAATTAAGGTGTAATATCCCAGTTTTTGCTGTGGCTGTTTCTCTACTGTTCTCTCTGAAGTACTTATTTTATTTAATTGATTTATGGTTTCTTTATGTGGATTCAGTTTTTTCATTTATGATGACATTATCTGTGTATTTAAGTTATGCACTATATATATAAAGATGGCTGCCACATTATTTGCGTGTGTCCTCAAATGGATTAAAGAATGTTAGTCTTTTTGTTGTTTTTATAGAGCGCGCGCACTGCCAGAGTGTCTGCTCTGATAGTGTCTTGTTATTTAACTTTGAAGACCTATTGCGCCCGCATAAGTCAATTTCTAGTCTCCCCGACATGTGCAGATTGACCTTTTGTGTCTGAATGAGATATGGTAAGTGCACATGTATAGTTCCGGTATTTTCCGTGAGCTTTTCTATTTTATTTGTAATGAAATAGGATGTCATATTGTTTTCTGTTTAGAACTTCGGTAATTCTTGTGATGCCTTGACTTTTTTTTTGAGGTTTTCAGCAATAACATGCTCAATAAAGTTATTCTCTTTGGCAACGTGCACTAGCACTTATTTAAGTGTAATTTGTATAGATATCACTTTGGGTGAGCCTTTTATGCTTTTATTTTCTTTGTTGGATTCTATAACCAGGTCAAATAGATAAGGCTTGGGCTGGCATTTCTCATTATGTTAAATTATGGAGCCCCTAGGTAGGTTAGCCAAATAATTCTTCCAGCTTTGCTATCTGCACAAGGGTGCCTTCTTATGGTGAACAGGTGGTATTTGTTCACACCTGGTGTTTTTTGTTGGTAAAGTTAGCACCATCTGTGCAGTTTTAATTTGATATGTTGTATATATAGGCACTCTTCCTGTTGTCCTGAGGAGGCCAGATTTATAAAGGCCGAAACGCAACGACTACAATTATGGAGGAATGTCTTATGGAATTTCTGAAAAATTGATACAATAATTCTGAACCGTATTGGATATTTATACCACTGATTGACATTTGGCTGATCGATGATCACTAAGCAGCCTATGGTTAATATATTACGGTGCTTAAAGGAACTATTGGCTCATTTGTTTTTAACATTGTGATGTTATGTATAGTACCTTGATATGAGTTTCATTAAATTTTTTTCTTTTGTTTGTTCTATATTTCTAATGTTTATACTGTTTGTTAGTGTTATATAGATGTATGAGTGTGACTTGTAGAAACTAAGCACTAATTAATCCTATTGATTTTATTTAAATAAAGAAATATTCTTTCAGTGAAGAATTCAGGTTTTCACTTTGATAGTTGGTTGTGGATTTATCCCAACTGGATATTTCTATTTTTGCTATGATTCTTGTCAGGCATGTGTGAATTACTGAATGACCGTATACACTGGCTGCTTCAAGAAATACATCATCTGGCTACAAGGACTGCAGAACAAGGCAGGATGATCTTCTTCCCTTTTCTAATACTGCCTCTGACAAAGGATGCTAAATACTTGAATATAACCACACCAAACCAGTCCCCTACCAAAACTATCTGATCATTGATCATTGTCAGGCCAACTAATACAACTATGATGATTGAAGATTGAAGAGGATGAAACATGGTTGTAGATCCTTGAAAGTAGAGTCCTCAAGCTTTCAATGCCCTCAACCTTTTCTTACGATCCAACCCCAACCACCAATGAAGTAGGAAACTCTCAAAAACTGAACTATTTGGATTCCTTTTTAGATTCAACTCCTCAGTAGCAGGGTTTATAGCAGATGAGTATCAAATGTAGGTCCCATCCTCCATTTGGATTTACCTCCCAGCCTATTCAACAAACTATGCGTGGTCAATTCCTCTTAAGTTGTGAAGTAATTTAAAGGTAATGCACTCAACTACACAAAAACAAACAAATAGATAGATGCTTAAACAGCAAGAAAACAATGAATTATTTTAAATATAAAAATCAAAATGATCTTAACTCATGTGCATCTAGCATACATATGGATCCTAACAGGCCGAGGGTGTGCACAACAGGCTGAAATCTCCAAGAGTCATCAGAGTGCTGTTGCTTCAAGTTTTGTGGATTGATGAAAACATCACATTTAGGTGGTCATTCTGACCTCAGCGGTAAAAGGCGCCTACCGCCGGTCAGAAATCCTCCATAATCCCGCCGCGGTCGCGGAAACCCGCCACGGTCATTCTGACCCGCAGCAGCCAAACCTCCGAAAATCCGACAGCCACAACAGACCGCCAGACCAGCGGTCGGCGGAAAAGTGGAGATGACAAAACCTCCACCGTCACGCCAACAGAAATACGCCCATGCCATTACGACCCACGAATCCACGCGGCGGTCTTTCAAACGCGGTATTCCATTGGCGGGACACACCGCCGCGGTCAGAATACACACAAACGAACAAAACTCAGCCACATTGGCCGATTTGAATTCCACACACCTGATACACATACACACACCACTCCCACACACACAATACAATATAAAACACACACCCACATCACCCACAAACCCCTACGACCAAAAATTCAGAAAGAAGGCCAGAGCGAGACACCACCATCCGCAAACTAGCAGCCACAGCCACTCAACACCATCACCCACACAATATCCACACACAAAACAACACACACCACCACACTCAACACACTTAACTACACATACTCCACCCCACACATCATACACACCACCCCATGGCACCCCAAAGACACCCCCGCTTCTCAGACGAAGAACTCAGGGTCATGGTGGAGGAAATCGTTCGGGTAGAGCCCCAGCTGTTCGGCACACAGATCCAATACACCAGCATTGCCCGGAGGACGGAGCTATGGCAGAGGATTGTCGACAGGGTCAACGCTGTGGGACAGCACCCCAGAAATCGGGAAGACATCAGGAAGCGATGGAACGACCTACGGGGGAAGGTGCGTTCCATGGTATCCAGGCACAACATCGCCGTGCAGAAGACTGGCGGAGGACCCCCACCTCAACCCCCACAATTTACAACATGAGAGGAGCAAGTCTTGAACATCCTGCATCCTGACGGCCTCGCAGGAGTCGGCGGAGGAATGGATACTGGTAAGTTGAAGCTTCACTACTGCTTCCCCCCCACCTGCATGCCAAATCATACCCCAACCCTCACCCCCATCCTCGAACCCCCACCCTCACCCCCACCCCCATCCTCACCCCCACCCTCACCCCCACCACCATCCTCACCCCCACCACCATCCTCACCCCCACCCCCAGCACACCTATTCCCTGCCAATGTCTCACCATCACAACCCACACATCCCAAAACCTAGGCCTGCATGCGTCCACTAAGCATGGACACCCATCACCAAAGCATGCCCAATGCATATACACATCCCCCCCACAAGCCACCCTCACCAAAGCCCCCACACACGAATGCCAGCACTTGGGGACACGGGAACCCACAGATACACCCATGTGCCACACATTGAAACTATAACCATACCTCTATACCCCTGCAGGACCCGACCGTCAACACACCGCCGCGGAGGGCCCAGAATTCTCCACACCCCCCACCCAAGAGGCCGTCAGCGATGACAGCAGCTCTGTCGACCTGGACACCGATGACCAGCCCGGACCATCGGGGACCTCTGGACAGTCGGTTCCCCTCACACAGGCCCAGGCCACTACAGACCCAAACCCCTCTGGGAACACCAGCACAGCTCCCACCCAGCGGGCCCATGCCTCTGTCTCCAGGGCGCGTCAATCTGCGGTGTGTCTACCACTACAGGGCACCCAGGATAACCCACCACTCCAACAACAACAGGGACCTGGGGGCAGTGGTAGTGGGCACACCGGCCAGGGGGCAGAGGCCCAGGGAAACAGGGCAACTCGGAGGGCAGCTGTGCGACAGGGGGGGGACGGGCCCAGGGAACCCACTCTCCACGAGTCCCTCACCACCATCATGGGAGCATACAACCGCTCCCAGGAGACGATGGCGACGGTACTGGCCCGGTTCCAGGAGATCCAGGTACTGCAGGAGGAACACTATCGGGGGTACAGGGAGGACATCAGAGCCCTCACCTCCACCCTGGTTACCATGGTAGGGCTGCTGCAGAACCTCATCAACACCAGGACGGACACTCAACAACACCAAAGGGCCCCTGCCACTAGCCTGGACCAAGAACAGCCAACCACCTCCGCCGGCGCTAGTGGACAGGAGGCCCCCGCACAGCAGCAGCCCACCAGACCCCCACCTCCTGCAGGAGAAGAACCACCCCGCAAGAGGGCCCTGAGATCTCGCAAGAAGACAGAGTAGGATGTCAAGACCCCCGCCAGCAAAGGATACCACCTGATGTCATCCCACTGTCCCACATTGTCACCCTGTCCATCCTTGAACTGCCCATGCTCCATCTCTCCACAGGCCTCTGGACAATGCACCTGTGTGACTGTTACTCTGGACTCTGCCATGGACATTCCTTCACCATAGCCCCCACCCACTTGAAACCACCCATCCCATTTTGAGCACTTAAATAAACACCTATTTTGCACAAAACTATCTGGAGTCTGGCTGTGATTTCAAAATATTGTAATTGACATGACAGTGCAAATATGTCCTTGTACATAGTGAAGTCAACAAACAGCTGCCACAAAGCTGTAGTCCATGGGGAAACGAAGCACAGGACTCGTAGTGGGGACCCCAGAACTGAAATAGGGAGGGAAAAGCCACAACTCAGTCATCATACACTGGGGCAAATAGACAGGCAGCAGAGATGCAGGAGAGTAGTTCAGATTTACTAAATTATCTTTGAATTGTTACCTGTGTCCTATTGGAAGTACTGTTCAATGATTCTGTCCCTGTTGTCTGTTTCAGCCCCGTCGTCTTCCTCCTCGTCACTCTCCACAGGTTCCACCGCTGCCACAACACCACCGTCTCGACCATCCTCCTGCAGGAAAGGCACCTGGCAGCGCAAAGCCAGGTTGTGAAGCATGCAGCAGGCCACGATGATGTGACACACCTTCTTAGGTGAGTACATTAGGGATCCACCTGTCATATGCAGGCACCTAAACCTGGCCTTTAGGAGGCCAAAGGTGCGTTCGATCACCCTCCTAGTACGCCCATGGGCCTCATTGTACCGTTCCTCTGCCCTGGTCCGGGGATTCCTTACTGGGGTCAGTAGCCACGACAGGTTGGGGTACCCAGAGTCCCCCAATAGCCATACACGGTGTCTCTCTAGCTGTTCCATCACGTAAGGGATGCTGCTATTCCTCAGGATGTAGGCGTCATGCACTGACCCTGGGAATTTGGCATTTACATGCGAGATGTACTGGTCAGCCAAACACACCACCTGGATGTTCATGGAATGGTAACTTTTTCTGTTCCTGTACACCTGCTCCCTGTCTCTTGGGGGAACCAAAGCCACATGGGTCCCATCAATGGCACCAATGACGTTGGGAATATGTCCAAGGGCATAGAAATCACCCTTCACTGCAGCCAATTCGCCCACCTCAGGGAAAATGATGTAGCTCCTCACGTATTTCATCAGGGCAGACAACACTCTGGATAACACCTTCGAAAACATGGGCTGAGACATCCCAGAAGCAATTCCCACTGTTGTCTGAAATGACCCACTTGCCAAGAAATGGAGTACTGACAGGACCTGCACCAGAGGGGGAATCCCTGTGGGTTGGCGGATGGGGGACATCAGGTCGGGCTCCAGCTGGGCACACAGTTCATGTATAGTGGCACGGTTAAGACGGTAGGTCAGGATAATGTGGCGTTCTTCCATTGTCGACAGGTCCACCAGCGGTCGGTACACGGGAGGATTCATCCGTCTCCTCGCCAAACCCAGCGGACGGTGCCTAGGAAGGACAACATGGAGCACACAGTCAAGCAACCCACAGGTACGTACTCACAGCTAGCACAGTAAACGATTCTCTATGCAGTGAATGGCGTGTCTGAGTGGCTATGCAAGGCCTAGGCCTGTGTGACGCAGTTGAAATTGAGCCATGTGGACCCTCGAAATGGCGGCTGCCTGACCTGTGAAGTGTGACAATGGGATGTGAGGTCAATGCGCTGGCGTGGCACACCGTGGCGGTCAGCGGTCGAAGACCGCGGCGCGAAGCCGCATTGGTTAACATTGAAGCCTATGGGTTTCAGGAGCCAATGGCGAAGGGCGCCGGCGGTGGCGGTACGCACCGCCGCGGTACGCACCGCCGCGGACGTGACCGCCATTTTCTATCTACTTATCCACTTGCGACTTGAACTTTCACAGGAGAGGACCTATACTGCAAGTGTTGCTGTGACCTCGGTCTGGAAGGGACAATGGCTGCTGCGCCTGGAGAAAGGGCCCCTGCCTTCACTGGAGAGGAGTTGGAGAAACTTGTGGATGGGGTCCTCCCCCAGTATGCGCTACTCTACGGTCCTCCAGACCAACAAGTGAGTTTAATTCAATCTGGATTTGGGGCCACTGGCTGGCTTGGGGGCCTGGCGGGGGGCCTGGCGGGGATGGGGGGCATGTTGGGGCTGGCGGGGGGCCTGGCGGGGATGGGGGGCATGTTGGGGCTGGCGGGGGGCCTGGCGGGGGGCCTGGCGGGGATGGGGGGCATGTTGGGGCTGGCAGGGGGCCTGGCTGGGGGCCTGGCGGGGGGCATGTTGGGGCTGGCGGGGGGCCTGGCGGGGGGCCTGGCGGGGATGGGGGGCATGTTGGGGCTGGCGGGGGGCCTGGCGGGGGGCCTGGCGGGGATGGGGGGCATGTTGGGGCTGGCGGGGGGCCTGGCGGGGGTCCTGGCGGGGATGGGGGGCATGTTGGGGCTGGCGGGGGGCCTGGCGGGGGGCCTGGCGGGGATGGGGGGCATGTTGGGGCTGGCGGGGGGCCTGGCGGGGGGCCTGGCGGGGATGGGGGGCATGTTGGGGCTGGCGGGGGGCCTGGCGGGGGGCCTGGCGGGGATGGGGGGCATGTTGGGGCTGGCGGGGGCATGGCGGGGGGCCTGGCGGGGATGGGGGGCGTTGGCCCACTGGCAACGAAAATGCAGACAAACTTGAACGTGGTATTTCTCCCTCCCTGTACATGTCACATAGGTCCGCGCCCATGAGAAGATCGGGATTTGGCGTGCCATCGCCAAGGAAGTCCGGACCCACGGGGTCCACCATCGACGGGGCACCCACTGCCGCAAGAGGTGGGAGGACATCCGCCGCGGGACCAAGAAGACCGCTGAGTCTCTGCTGGGGATGGCCTCACAACGTAGGCGGGGTGCCTGCCGTCAACTGACCCCCCTGATGTTCCGGATCCTGGCGGTGGCCTACCCTGATTTGGATGGGCGCGTGAGGGCAGCACAGCAGACACAAGGGGGTGAGTCCAAGCATTATCTACTCTGTTGTCGCGCAGTGGAGGTGTCTGGGTGGGGGAGGAGGGCTGTGGGTCCCCCTAGGCCAGGGCGATATCTGTAGGCTGGGCACCCCCGTAAGCCCCTGTGTCCCCAGCCAACACCCTCAGTAGTGTGTCAGTACAGCCATCCCTGGTCCGTGTCATCCATGGGTGCAGTTGTCAACTCTAGGCGTGTAGGGCATGTTCCACGGAATGCTTAGCGGACCCCAAGTGCGCAACTTAGTGCAGGGGGCATCTGTGTCTGTCATGTCCGCTAACTGTACCGGAGATCCATGTACTCAATATCCCTTTATTTCTCTCTCCCCCCCCCCTTTTTGTTTGTCTTTCTGTGCTTGTGTGCATCAGCATCATCAGGCGGAGGAGAAGTGGCATCGGGGCAG
This sequence comes from Pleurodeles waltl, assembly GCF_031143425.1. Classification (NCBI taxonomy): domain Eukaryota; kingdom Metazoa; phylum Chordata; class Amphibia; order Caudata; family Salamandridae; genus Pleurodeles; species Pleurodeles waltl. The sequence goes on from NC_090447.1 coordinate 1,223,572,143, forward strand.
GAGGGAGCTGCATCTCACATGGCCCAGGAGGGCCATGCCACAGAGTCTGACTGGACCAGTGAGACGGAGGGCGAGGGGAGCTCCACAACGGGGACGACTGGACCCTGCAGCGACACGGACACGTCCTCGGAAGGGAGCTCCCTTGCGGGGGTGGCACCATCCGTGCCCCCCGCCATTACAGGTACAGCCGCCACCCAGCGCACCATCACCGCCCTCCCAGCAGCCCCTCAGCGTTCGCCCCGTGCCCGCTCTGCCAGGAAGCCGGGCATCTCCTTCGCCCCAGGCACCTCAGGCCCTGCCCCTGTTACCCCCGCTGCCCTCAGTGAGGAGGTCATTGACCTCCTCCGAACGCTCATTGTTGGGCAGACTACCCTTTTGAATGCCATCCAGGGGGTGGAGAGGGAGGTTCATCGCAGCAATGCGTACCTGGAGGGCATTCATTCGGGTCAGGCTGCCCATCAGCGATCGTTCCAGGCTCTGGCCTCAGCACTGACGGCAGCCATTGTCCCTGTCTCCTGCCTCCCTCTACTAACTCCCTCCTCCAAGTCTCCTGTTCCTCTGCCTGTCCCACCCACACCATCAGACCAGCCTGCACACACCTCAACACCCAAGAGAAGCTCATCCAAACATAAGCACCACAGATCACGCAGATATTCACACACGCAACATTCCGATGCAGACATGCCAACAGTCACTACCACCTCTGTGACCCCCACCTCTTCGTCTCCCTCCTCCCTCCCTGTGACGTCTACACTCACACCTCCATTCACCTCACCATCAGCCAGTGTTTCCATCACCAGCACACCCTCCAGTCCAGTCCGCACACGTGCAGTCACCACCCCCACTGCCATTTACACGTCCCCTGTGTCCTCTCCCACTGTGTCTGTCACCCCCTCTTCCACACCACACAAACGCAGCCACCCACCCACCCAACAGCCATCCACCTCATGACAGCCTATCCCTCCTGCACCTGCACCCAAAGACAGCAAACGTGACTCACCTACAACCACATCCTCTCCCTCCACTCCCATTCCCACTGTACCTACCACTCTCCATTGTCCCAAGAAACTCTTCCTCGCCACTGCTAACTTCTTTCCTGACCCTGAGCCCCCCCCTCCTTCTCGTCGGGGTAAGAAGAGCACCTCAGCCACCACCAGCCCTGCAGCCCCCTTGACAAGGGTGCAGGGGTATTGGAGCCCACCAGCCCGCATGTCTGGATCTTCGCCCAGCAGCAAGGGGACAGCCAGCCCACCCCCTGGGAAGAGGAGCAGAAGGCGGAAGGGGCGCCGCAGGAGCCCGGCTTCTACATCCCCCCCGGACACCACCCAGACACAGTCACCAGCCACAGCTCCAAAGGGAGGAAAGGGCCACAGACTCCCGACTAAGGAGGGCAAGGGCAGCAAGTCGGAGAGGTCAGGCTGCAGGCCTGCTGCCCAGGAGGAGCCCACCACCCCCATAGCCGCTGGCCAGGGAGGACCCAGCCCAGCTGGCCAGGAGGGCCCCACCACCCACAGCCCAGGTGGGCATTGAAGGAGCACCATCCCCGCTGCCCAGGAGGGCACCACCAGGCAATGAGCAGTTGGCCATAGACCGGCCGCCGTCTCAAGAACCGCTGAACTGGGCCCCGCCGTCTCAAGAACCGCTGAACTGGGCCCCGCCGTCTCAAGCACCGCTGAACTGGGCCCCGCCGTCTCAAGAACCGCTGAACTGGGCCCCGCCGTCTCCAGCACCGCTCCGCTGGGGACCGCCGTCTCAAGAACCGCTGAACTGGGCCCCGCCGTCTCAAGAACCGCTGAACTGGGCCCCGCCGTCTCAAGAACCGCTGAACTGGGCCCCGCCGTCTCAAGCACCGCTGAACTGGGCCCCACCGTCTCAAGAACCGCTGAACTGGGCCCCGCCGTCTCAAGCACCGCTGAAATGGGCCCCGCCGTCTCAAGAACCGCTGAACTGGGCCCCGCCGTCTCCAGCACCGCTCCGCTGGGGACCGCCGTCTCAAGAACCGCTGAACTGGGCCCCGCCGTCTCAAGAACCGCTGAACTGGGCCCCGCCGTCTCAAGCACCGCTGAACTGGGCCCCACCGTCTCAAGAACCGCTGAACTGGGCCCCGCCGTCTCAAGCACCGCTGAAATGGGCCCCGCCGTCTCAAGAACCGCTGAACTGGGCCCCGCCGTCTCCAGCACCGCTCCGCTGGGGACCGCCGTCTCAAGAACCGCTGAACTGGGCCCTTCAAGGCAAGACCCGCTGAACTGGGCCCTTCAAGGCAAGAACCGCTGAACTGGGCCCTTCAAGGCAAGACCCGCTGAACTGGGCCCTTCAAGGCAAGAAGCGCTGAACTGGGCCCTTCAAGGCAAGAAGCGCTGAACTGGGCCCTTCAAGGCAAGAAGCGCTGAACTGGGCCCTTCCAGGCAAGAACCGCTGGCCCTTTGGCAGACGTGGCAGGGCAGGATCTGTCTCGGGCAGGGCTGCAGGATGTCCTCTGGCCAACATGCCTCCTCCAGTGGCAGTGGAGTCTGTTATGGACTGTTTGGACTGTGGGTTTGCTCTCCCCAGGATGGCCCAGTGGGCAGGCCACCCACTGTATGGACTGTATGGACTGTGGGTTTGCTCTCCCCAGGATGGCCCAGTGGGCAGGCCACCCACTGTATGGACTGTATGGACTGTGGCTTTGCTCTCCCCAGGATGGCCCAGTGGGCAGGCCACCCACTGTATGGACTGTATGGACTGTGGCTTTGCTCTCCCCAGGATGGTCCAGTGGGCAGGCCACCCACTGTATGGACTGTATGGACTGTGGCTTTGCACTCCCCAGGATGGCCCAGTGGGCAGGCCACCCACTGTATGGACTGTATGGACTGTGGCTTTGCTCTCCCCAGGATGGCCCAGTGGGCAGGCCACCCACTGTATGGACTGTATGGACTGTGGCTTTGCTCTCCCCAGGATGGCCCAGTGGGCAGGCCACCCACTGTATGGACTGTATGGACTGTGGCTTTGCTCTCCCCAGGATGGCCCAGTGGGCAGGCCACCCACTGTATGGACTGTATGGACTGTGGCTTTGCTCTCCCCAGGATGGCCCAGTGGGCAGGCCACCCACTGTATGGACTGTATGGACTGTGGCTTTGCTCTCCCCAGGATGGGCCAGTGGTCATGGAGTCCCCTCGTGGATCTGGCGTCGTGTACTCAAGTGGCAGAGGTGCCCCCCCTTTCCTTCCCCCTGAGGTGCCTGTCCTATTTTCTTTCTGATGCCCCTGCAGTGTTCTCTCCGTGGAGTTCTTGTCGTGGGACTGGGCCTTGCCCCTTTGCACAGGACCCCTGTGGTCCACGGACAGTGGTTGGACTACATTTAGTAGCTGTATATATTTTGTACATAGTTTATTTATTTATTGGGATTACTGGTGTCCATATTTCAATATATCTGCCCGTTTATGATCTCTTCTTTTGGTCTTTGCATTATTTCGGAGGGGGGGGTTTGTGGGTTGTGACAGTGATCTGTGGGAATGCATTGATGTGTGTGTTGTAGTGGGTGTGGGTGGGTGGGTGTGTGCCGGTAATCTTTTCCCTCCCCTGTGTCGTAGGTGCAGTACTCACCGATGTCTTCCGCGCCGCCGGGCGTGCTCCTGGTACAGGAGCAGGTATAGGAGTGCGGGGATGACCTGCAACTCGGGTTCCATACTGCCGGAATCTCGCGTGGAGTGCGTAGAGGTGAGCGTTTTCCCGTTCGTAGTCTGTTTCCGCCGTGTTTTTATCGGCGGTGCTCCCGCCCCGGAAAAGGTGGCGGATTGGTGGGTCGTGATAGGGTGGGCGGTACATTGTCTGCCGCCTGGCTGTTGGCGGGGACCGCCACGCTGTTTGTTTGTTCCGCCGTGGCGGGCGGAGTGTTAATGCGGCGGGCTGTGTTGGCGGTTCCCGCCAGGGTCAGAATTGCATATTTTGGACCGCCGGCCTGTTGGCGGCTTGGCCGCCGCATTATCACCGACCGCCAGGGTCAGAATGAGGGCCTTAATGTCAAATTTCCCAAGCTTATAATTAGAGGCTTTGTTCACAGAGTAAATTGTTATTGTAGTTTAGTCAATGAAACAGATGCCAGTTGTGATACTAAATTCACTAGACCAGCATTTCGATCATTTATCCAGATCATTGGCAATATTCTGTGGGAAAATTGATTAAAAATCTATATTCTAAGGGATTTCATATCCAGTGAATAGCTTAATTGCAGTATGAATATTATAAGCAAAGGCCATTCACAAAGTCTATTTTAGGAATCAGACATCTAAAGGTTTGTTTTAAACTTGATTTTTCTGGATGTAAACATTTTATTTCTGTACAATTCATGTACACACCTTCCAATCCTTATTCATGACAGCCTCTGTGAAGGAGAGAATATCCACACATTATGCAAGCCCTATGACAGACAATTGATTCCACACTTCAAGAGCAAAGCCTTAAATTTCACTAAAATGTAATTTTTCTGCAAAATATCCAAACAAGAAAACCATTCATATCATTGTGTGACATTATCATTTCTTCCCCATGGTGACCTAGTAATATAATATAATAATGTGAAAATAGCCCATCCACCCCTGAGAAAAAAGGTTAAAACACAAGGTACTTCTGTTTTTTATTTGGCCACAGACATATTAGGCTATTACAGTTTCCAAGAGTGCACAGAAACTAGACTGGATAACTAGGGTAAGAGTCTAAATAGATATAAAACTTTGATGGATTAGTTTCAATATGTCCACCCTAACCCGCAGAGCCACAACAGTAGAAGTTCTAGTTAATGGACCACTCAATCAGTCATAGTATTGTAAATCATGATTTATCACCCCGGGGCGTATTCAAGCACTCAGGGTTGTCGTTGTGTGTCCGCGCTACTCTTCAAAAAGCCTTGTCTTTGTTTTTTTCCTCAAGTCGAGGAGGGTGTGTGAGGTGTGGAGGGGGGGCAGTTGTTCCTGTATTGGCAGCTAGGTAGGAGAAGGAGTGCCCTCCGGAGCAGCTGTTTAGGATTCTCAGGACATGGGGGAGGGTGAGGGTTGTCAAGCGGACCTCCCTTGTTAGCAGGTGGAAGGACAGTCTGCAGTTCATTAGTTTGGGCCTGATTTTGTGTAGGGCTATCTGGGCAATGGTGAGAACTCAGAATTTGCACCTCTTGTGCACTGGCAGTCAGTGCAGACTTCTGAGGCGGGGGGTGATGTGTGTTCTTCTGGGACGGTCTAGGACGAGTCTCGCTGCTGCGTTCTAGATGGTCTGAGATGGTAGAGGAGCTGGGCGGGGAGTACGATGTAGAGGGTGTTTCTGTAGTCTGGTCTGCTGGTGATGATGGCTCTGTGACTGTTTTTATGGTTTCTGTGTGGATCCATTTGAAGATCTTCTTCGGCATGCAGAAGTTGTGGAAGCTGGAGAAGGCCACTGCGTTTATCTGCTGTTTGAAGGTAAGTTTGCTGTCTGTGATGATGCCAAGATTGTGGATGTGGTCAGTCGGTGATAGGGATTGTTCAAGCATGGAGGGCTACATGAGTCATCCCAGGGGGAGGGGTTGCTTTCGAAGATGACCACTACTGTCTTGTCCATGTTTAGTTTCAAGCAGTTGGATTTCATCCATTCGGCGATGTGAGTCAAGGCGTTGCTGAATTTGTCTCTGGGGGTAGCGTGGTCTTCGGCACGGGAGAGTATTAGTTTGGTGCCGCTGGCTTCACCACTGTGAATTAGAAATCCATTTGGACTGCAAACCATACACAACCTGATGAGCAGTACTGCGTAGGAAGTGTTTCTGATAATGATTGGTCACAGAAGATTAATTTAGGGGCACTGTGGCACACCAAACCCTCTTTTGTCAATGAAGAACACTCAAAATAGCACTAATAAACAGAAAGGATACTTTAAAATGTTGATTTTAAAATCCTAGTCTATCTTATTAAAAAAATCAACGGTAACCACACAGAATGTTAAAAGAAATACAGCAATTCAAGTCACTGTCAGCAAAAACAGCAAGAACATTTTTAACATGGCTTGCACGTTTGTTACATCCTATTACCCTTAAACCTATTTCTACGTGCACAGCATAAATGTTTCATTAAAAAAATAGCAACTCAGCTACTGTCTATTGCAGCTTTCCTAGGAATAAAAAGCAGTGCTTGGCTGAAAGCCACTTCTCAGCACTGCTCCGTTTGTAAACTCATACTGAGGATGGTTGGCGCTGCAAACCAGCAACACCTCGGCCTTGATAGTCCTAGCCAAAGTCAATCTTCTCTATCGTCTGATAATTCCGTTTTTGTAGCATCTAATTGTTGATTTTATTTTATGCTTATAAAACAAAACAGCACTTGCAGACACTAAAGCATCAACATGACTAAACAATCAAGGAAAGAATTGTGAAATAATGATTCACATATTCATTATATGTTTCTACAACAAAAACAATAAAAACATGTCAGCCTTTATCAAGGGAGTAGCCAGAAAATTAAATGCCCCTCACTTTGCATCAAAGCTCTGATGGCCCCAAGCAAGTGAAGAAAGTCGTTGCAACCCTCCCCAGAAGAGCTCTCTGATCTGTTTCAGCCAACAATCTATCCATTGATTCTTTCAGCCTTCCAATCACCTGCTGATAAACACCATTACCATTCTGTCATCCATTTATTTTTTCATCCATCATTCGGTCTTTCACCATTCCATTCGTCTGACCATCTGTCTTCCTATCCATAGCCAAACCTATCCATCAATCTCCAAATCTATCCATCCAATCTCCATCCCTGCATCCACTCTTTCAGTCATCCATCTCTTCACCCCTCCATTCACCCTTACACTCATCCATCCATCCATCTCACCTTTCATTTATTCAGCTATCCTTTCACTCATTCATTTACCCTTCCACCCACCCATCTATTCATCCACCCTTTCCCTCATCCATTTATCCTTTCATTCACTCATCCGTCCATCCATTCACCCTTTCACTCATCACACACCCATTCACCCTTTCACTCACTCACTCACCCATCCATCCATCCAGCCATCCCTTCGCTCGTCCATCCATCATTTTGCACTTCCTTCCTTCCACACTGTCCCTCTGTTCATCTATCCACACTTTCACTCCATCCACCATCCATCCACCCATCCACCCATCCACCCATAAATCCATCTGACCATGCATCCATCCTTCTTTTCCCCCTTTCTCGTATTCATCCATCCACTGTTTCACTCAGCGGGATACCCAGTCATCGATCACTTTAACTCATTCATCAATTCTTTCACTCATCCATTCTTCCATCCATCCTTACACTCATTCATCCATCCATTTACCATCCACTCTTTCACTCATCTATCCATCAACCCTTCCACTCACATATCCATTCATCCACCCATCCATCCATCCATACATACATACATACATCAATCCATCTATCCATCCTTTCACTCACTCACACACCTACTCTTTCACTTTAAATATGAGCTTTTATCTGCCCAGATGCGAACTGTTGAGGCCCTTTGGGAAATCCACCCCCAGTGTAGCTGCTAAAGCTTGGGGTCCACGATGATCGTGGCGTACACAATAAGGAGACATGATGTAAAGATTTCTGTGCATGTCTAAAAACTTCACACATTCTAAAAGGAAATAAAATAATCATTAAGCAAGCACAGGGTGAAATCAGAAGAGGCTTAAACATGACCTGGAGAGTCTTTGCTCCAGATTTAGTGGTATAACCAGGTCCGTGTGTTCAATCAAAAAAAAAGTAGAATTGTCAGACCTTCTTATGATTCAAAATGCAGTCCCTGAGCATTCAATCTCAATCCAAATATCCTCAATGATGTACCTGTTTACAGCCTACCTCAGCTTGGAAAAGCCATTGAGAGTTGTGTGTTCAAACAACTTATCATCCCCTTAACAATGAAAAACCCTTTGTCAATTATTAGTCTGGTTCAAGATCTGGCTGTACACAATATGCATCAAAGCTTGGATAAGGGGCTCATTTAACTTGGTCTCTCTTTACAGCTATCAGCAAAACTGATAATAGTAGTTAGTGTCTTTCTTCGGTCTCCACTCATTCATAGTTGTTGAAGATTCAAAGTTATATTTCAGGCAGAACAATGTCCTGTGTTGATATCACTACCTTCCCACATCACTGCATTCCATTCTAGCAATGAACCTATTGCGTAACTGAAGTTACTAAGCTAAAAGATGAAATGGTAAGTGTTAGACCTGTCAATAGGGTAGTCCAACCCCAAACGTTTTGCCTTACTCCTCCTATTTTTGCTGAGTTTGTTTTTCTTGGTCTTAGGACTCTGCGTACACTACCACTGCCAACTAGTGCTTGTATTCTCTCCTTTACACACAGTGAAATTGACATACACTCAATTGGCACATTTAGTTCATTCATCAGTCACTAGTAAAGTGGTACTACGGCTACCCAGGTCCTGTAAATTATGTGCTACTAGTGGGCCTGCGGCACTTTTGGTGTCACTCACTTAAGTAGCCTTTTTAAACATATCTCAGGCCTGCCATTGGAGTCTGTGTATGTGCAGTTTTAAAATGTCAATGGGATCTGGCAAAATAAACCTTTTGCCAGGCCTAAACCTTCCTTTTTAATACATATAAGTCATCCCTATGCCATCTGTATTTATGTAGAACTTACTACAGGCCCTAAAAAGCCCGTAGCGCAAGGTGCATTGTATTTAAAAAGTTGGACATCTACTTTTGAGTTTATTACATGTCCTGGTAGTAAAAGACTCCTAAATTCATTTTTCATTACTGCAATGTCTACCTGTGCCGTAGGATAACATTGGTTACCTTGTTACATTTAATAGGTAATAACTTGGTCCTGGGTCACATGGCTAAGTGTAGTTGGCCTTTATGTATTCCTCCCAAACAGCCTCACAATAGGGTGTCTGGGTTTGGCGGGATGGGCCATCTCTGAAAGGATGGGGCAGAGGAGCTGTCACCTACCACACTTGTACTTCAAAGGCCCTGACACAGCTTACACACAAAGGACTTCAGACTAGCCTATTGTGTCCCCAGACAGACTAGCACCAGGGCTGGGAGATAGGAAATTCCAGACACCGTTTTAGAGGGAAACTTCATAAGCTTCTCCCACTTCAGAGTGGGCACCAAGCAGAAAAGGAGGACTCTCAAACCCACTCTTTGGTACTTTCCTGGACCTGTGAATACAACAGAAGAAGGACACTGTGTTTCCCTGCTTTTTTGAGGCCTGTCCTGCTTGCTGAAAAAGAAGACTGAACCTCCACCCTTTATCCCAACCTGAAGTGAATCTAAGGGTCAGTTGACTGACCTCCTGTCGCAGCTAAAGGGACGCAATATGCTCCAGAGGCCTCCCTGAAACTGCCCAGCTGACCTGATGCACTGGACCTGAAATTGGACCTGCCTGAACCCTACTGGCCTCTTCTGGAGTGTGTTCCTGATCCCCAAGTGGTGCTTCACAAGGTCCTGGGCCCTGGGCTAGTATCAGAGAGATATCCCCCTGGCCTAAATGAAGGTTCCAACTAATATGACACCAATTGACACAAAGCTTCATCACACGGCCCATCAAAACTGACTCAGAGTAACAAATAGCCCCACAAAGCCTTGCCCCATAACTTCAATGGAACTCACACCAGATGACTCAAAGCTTTGCAAAGCTGCACTGCACACCAATAATATAAGGTGCAATCCTCAGCAAGCCAAACTTTGTCCAAACGTAATCCTGTCCTGGGCCTGTGCTCCACTGTGGTTGACCTGAACTTGTGACTTTGTCCTTTTCCAGTGTGACTAGGCACCCTCAGTTGATGCTTTGTGCCTTTTGGAGCTACTTTGATTTAAAGTTTTTAAAATTATACATCTCTAGTTCTACTGATTTAATTGTTGTCATTTTTTTTCTCAAACAATTTATAAATTTTTTATCAATTTTCTAAATTGGGGTGAGATTTTCCTTGTGTTGTGTATTCACTTTATCACTGTTTAAGTGCTGTATAAGTACTTTACAGATAGCCTCTAAGGATGCCTGGCTGCTTTTGTGCTGAGCTACTAGATAGTTAAGAACAAGTTAGGTCACTGACTTTGGTGGTTCACCCTGGCAAGGATTGTGGCTGTTTCTTGAGAAGGGTTCACACCCCTCAACCAACAACTCAATTCCTCACAGTCGGTAGTAGGTTCATAGACGCTTAGGCTCTGAAAGTTGTTTGGAGTTTTCCAACCCCTGTGCAAATAACTTTTGTGTAGGGCTGGGAATCCAAGTTGTAAGGAATTTGCTACACTTGCTAATTATCGCAGGCAACAAAGTCCTCACTGCTCATTAAATTTCACTGGGTCAAAAATGACAGACTTTTAAATGAGACAAGAGGATGGCATTTGTAGTATTTACTGGGAGATGTTGAATTTGGTGCAGTAAGCTTATCCCAAAACTCTGAAGAGTTGCAGTTTATCACACCTGATAGATTCTGAATCCCACTCATAATCAGGACCTTATTGGTGGAAGCAGAACACTGTTTCTGAATCCCTTGTATCAGACAAACCTTTTTCCTCTCTCTGGTAGCAATCATGGAGCTTACAGTGCTTGGTCCCTAAAGTTCTGATAAAGTACCTTGACGCGGCTCTATGTTGACAACCTGATTGTATGGCATGTATCAGGTGACTGGTATGATGAATCTGTTTAGTTCAAGAGTGTGGTTATGAGAACAGTGGAATAATTTTTCGATGGCCCTTATTAAACATGTCACAAGATGGAGGTTGAGTAACACCCTCCCAGATGAGCAAAGTGTAATGCTGTTATTATTGAAGCTTTTAGGAAACACTAGACATGGTGTGGTAGGATGGAGACAGAATTGCCCATAGAAATGTACCGTTATAGTTCAACTCTGGCCTGCCTGCTATTCTTCCCTGAGGGGGTGGGGCGGTGAAGACAGCAATATCCTGAACATGATGAACAATTCTGTCAGGGCTTGTATTTTGTGTCTCACAGAAGTGTTACTTAAAACTGATGGGGCACAGACATCCAGGTCCGCAGAGGGTCCCAGGAGGGTAATGCCACTGTCCCTGGAAAGACCCATGTAGCCCTGGGGATCAGCTTCAGACAGTGTTCTTAGTCCATAAGGGCATCAGGTGGCTTGTCCTTCCATCAGTCCATGGTGCTGCTGCTGTTGCCATCCAGGTTCAATGTTTTGCTCTTCTTTCAGGTTCTTGGAGGGCCACTTTCATGCCCAGTACCAGCCTGGGCGTGAGGGACATCCCTCTTTCGAACTCTAAAGCTGGCTCTGGTCATTTCCTCTCTTTCCTCTGGGCGTGGCTCCAGCCTGACTACTGAAATAGAAGCAGGGGTAGGCCAAGTGCCAGGTTTATTTGTGTGTGTTGGAGGTAGATTCCTTTGAAGTGTTATCAGGGCTGGGCACAGCTCCTCTCCAGCCGTCCTGTCATGAAGACCCACTCCCCTCTATACCAAGGCCACTTTCTCTCCTGCCTGAGCCCAATATACATAGCCCAGTGGGAGAGTCACCACCAGCACAGTCAGATGGCCACTCACAGAAAGGTCCCAAATATGTTAGGTAGGCATTTCCAAAATAATATTTTAAAATCCAACTTTGCTAATAAAGAGGATTTTAAATTATAAGTGAAATGAGTGGAAGAAGTAATTCTTTAGCTGCAACAATCTGAATTTAGCATTTAATAAATGTAACAATGTTCTCCAATGATTCCCTATGGCAGCAGCCAACTTGCTACAGTGAAAACAGGTTTTTGAGATATTTCACTGTAAGGGCATGTCAAAACATAAATTCTGGAAACATGCTAATTACCAATCTTTTACATAAAAGCTCTATAATCTCTGTCTCTAGACACTTTAAGGTAATGGGAAAATACCTTCATTTTTTTCTAAAAAAAGACCCTCATCCAACAACCTTGTTGGTGGCATGCTTCATCATAGGGGTCCCACCCCTAGACACCTAGTATGTCAGTGGTATGTTTCAATGCTTGATTACAGTGGAGCAATTTTCCACAGAGAGAACAAGTGAGAATAAAATTGTCTTTGAGGGTACCCACCAAATGGTATAATTTAATTATGGTGCCCTTTGACAAGGGTTAAAAACAGTGCTGGATGTTTATAGAGGAAACTATGACCTCCTACCTCCTAACTTTGGGTTGACATGTTTCAACCATGTTATATCTGCTGCTAATGGTTAGTACGGCTTTCGTCAGGACCTTATATTTGCATGCATGCTATGGCATGCAATAACCACACAGTGACTTTACACAGTGTCTAAACTTGCGATCTGTTCTCCATTTGAGATTTGATAAATCGGTGTCTTATTCCAGTTGGGTCTCTGCATGGAGTGTAGAGATAAAAGCGAGACTGACATCATAAAAAGACTGTAATAAAAAATGACATTCATCCAGATTAAGGTGCCTGCAGTATGTTCTCAATTACATATATAAATGTGATTAAGAAGTCACCATAAAATATGCAACACAAATCTATAGAATAACCTTTGTGCAGTAAATTGTCCACACCCAAGCGAATACAAAATGACAATTTCCTCTTATGTATATGCAAGCTACGAGGCAGTGCCAGAGATTATCCACACCACAATAGCACTTCCTAAAATACCACAAGGGGTGCAGTATAGTGGTCTTGTAAAAAGCTATCTGATTTTAACCACCAACCCAAAGAATGGACCAAGAAATTGCAGATCGCAGTTATGCAGAACAGATCATAAAAACTTTAAAGAAACGTGCCAAAAATCCAAAATAGAGATGCTCTTGTGGAAAGAAAAACCCGGGACGACACTGGTGTTTCTTTGACATGTTACTACCTACAACACCATCTCAAACAACATGAAAAAATTTAATTCATAAACAAGCACTAGAGAATTCCTGATACAGGAAAACTGAAATATAAAAAATACCGTTATTTTTCTTCAAAAGAGCTTTGGTTCTTTAGGACAATTTGGTTCTTACTTTCCCTGGGAGAAGTCAAGAAACTAGAATAGCAGTGAGGGACAAGTGGGGGGCTTCCCAATGTCACAGGACCCTATCCATGGGGGAACTGCATTGTTTGCCATCTGACAGAAACAGCTAAGATGCTTAACCTGGAACCAGGAAGAATATGGACCATCAGAAGACACACCAACTGCAACTCAACAGATGAGGCATATCAAATCACCTGTCCCTGCATCCTTCGCTATGTGGGCATGACAACAAGGAAGATTAAGTCACGCATCTGCGAACACCAGAGTAACATCAGGTGCAAACGAAACACAACGAAAATGACCGAAAACTTTCTGAGAGAAAGTTATACTACTAATGACATAAAGTGGGCAGTAATTGAACAATTAGAAAGCAATGACAAAAATACAGAAAGACTGTTGTTTGAGAACAAACAACATTGGATATAATGGGTGTCGACACAAAAAACTGGGCTAAATGATAATATCCCATGGAGTAGTATCCAACTGTAATATCCGCTGTCTGTGAGATATTGATGTGAAGATACAGTGCGCTAATTTGAGAGGACCACCTTAAATGGGTAACTACTTCCCTCCCCCAACTTGAGTCCCTGTATCCTCAAAAGACCTCCATACCAGGAGGAATATTATTGGTAGACAAATAAATCTACAGTAATATTAACAAGAGGAGAAGATGTAATGTGCGTCTTGTTACTTTTTGCCAACTATGTTTTAAAAAAGAACAGATGATGGATTGAATGTTGAACAATGGAAACATTCCCCTCCAGTCACAAAGATCTGGGTTTAATCTATTGTTTTTTCGCTCATCACGCTACCCGTTTGGACCCAGCCATATGCAAATCAGTCTTGACCCTGTTCCCCATGGTAACAGTCCTGCCCAAACTGCTAATCCAGGCCCTACCTGGATCAGAAACAAGTATCCTAGGACCGGTTTCAGGGTATCACCCTTCATCAGCCAGGCTAGCTTGAATCCTGAGGCACAGTGAGCACGGTACCAACATGTGGGCATGCCCTTCCCACTAAGGGTGACAATTGCAAAAAGAACAGATGATGGACGGAATGCTGAACAATAGAAACATTCACACCCAGTCACAAAGATCTGGGTTTAATCCATCATTTTTTTGGTCACCACGCCAACACAGATTGGACCCAGCCATATGCAAATCAATTTTGACCCTGTTCCCCATGGGAACAGTCCAGCCTGAACTGCCAAGCCAGGTCCTCCCAGGACTGGAAACAAGTATCCTAGGACCAGTTTCAGGGTATCACCCTTTATCAACAATGCAAACATTCACCTCCATTCACAAAGATCTGGGTTTAATCCATCGTTTTTTTTGCTCACCATGCCACCGCAGGATGCTTGCTTCCAGTCCAGGGAAAACCTAGTCTGGCAGTTCGAGTTGGACTGTTCCCATGGGGAACAGGGTTGAGAATGATTTACATATGCCTGGGTCCAAACTGGAATGGCATGGGTAGCAAAGAAACTGAGTGTAGGCCCCAATCTCTGTACTGGAGGTGAATGTTTGACATTGTTCAGCATTCTGTCCATCATTTATTCTTTTTGCAACAATGGACCTCATTACAACCCTGGCGGTTGGTGATAAAGCGGCGGTAATACCGCCAACAGGCGGGCAGTAAAAAAAATGGAATTATGACCACGGTGAAAACCGCCCACACAGACAACCAATTTAACACACCGACCACCACAGCGGTAGCAACAAGCACGGCGGTGGTAACCGGCAACAGCCAGGCGGAAGACAATGTACCGCCCACAGTATTACAACAGGCTTGTCTGCCACCTTTTTCGGGGCGGTACCCATGACATCAAAAGGACAGCGGAAACAGTACCCAGAAGGCACACCTCTGGAGACTCAGGTAGGACCACAATGCCATGGAGCACATCTTCCCCATGCTGCTAGACCTCTTCATGCATTACAAACAGCAACGCCGGCGAAGAGAACCACGGTGAGTACTGCCGACTAGCACACAAGGGAGGGGGGAGGAAACAGAGAGTGACACACACACGCAACATGCAACACCCCCACACCCAACACCAGACACACAAACAGATGCAGTAACATTACATATTCACCCGTACCCCTCAGGAATAATGCAAGGAAAAAAGGAATTGATTACAGAGAGTAAAATAAGATCAAATAGTAGAAATGTGTGCTTCAAATTCAAAATCAAAACAGTATATACATATAAGTAAATGGAGGGACACTGCCCAGTCCTCAATGTCCGTAGGCCACAGAGCCACATCACATAGGCCAAAGCTCCACTTGACTCCTGCAACAACATGGAGAGAACACTACAGGGGCATCAGGTCGAAAATACACAGGCACCTCAGGGGGATGGGAAACGAGGGGGGGGGCACCTCAGCCATAAGATGGTACAACACCACTGGTCGTGGAGGGGGCAATATGCCCATCACTCTGTCCTGGGGAGTGCAAAGCCACAGTCTCTCAAGTGGGTGGTTTGCCTAGTGCTTGGTCCTGGAGAGTGCAAGGGCACAGTCTCTCAAGTGGATGGTTTACCCACTGCTTGGTCCTGGGAAGTGCAAAGCCACAGTCTCTCAAGTGGGTGGTTTGCCCACTGGTTCTGGAGGGGGCCTTGTGCCCAGTGTACTTCATCCTGGCAAGGATGGGGTGAGTGGATAGCTTTTTCCACTGGTTCTGGAGGGGACCTTGTGCCCAGTGTGCTTCATCCTGGCAAGGATGGGGTGAGTAGATGGCTTCTTCCACTGGTTCTGGAGGGGGCCTTGTGCCCATTGTGCTTCATCCTGACAAGGGTGGGATGAGTGGATGGCTTCTTCCACTGGTTCTGGAGGAGGCCTTGTGCCAAGTGTGCTTCATCCTGGCAAGGAGGGGGTGAGTGGATGGCTTCTTCCACTGGTTCTGGAGGGGGCCTTGTGCCCTGTAATGCAGCACTTGGGGTGTGCAAGGTCACAGTCTCTCACTTGGGTGTCACACCTACAGGATTTGCAGGGTCCAGGACGCACCATAGCCCATGGAGGCAGGACTACAAACTGCCCGCCTGCGGTGATGACTGCTCAGTGGTGGCAGTGGCGGGGCTAGTTTCAGGGATGCCAGTGGTGGGAGGAGGCTCCAGTCCTTCCCCTGCAGCCTTGGATGCCTGCCCACTGGGTCTGCTGCAGCTGGCAGTGGTGCTGGTGAGCAGTGCAGGCAGTGGTGGGGGGAGGCTCCAGCCCTTCCCCTGCAGCCTCGGACGGCTGTATACTGGGACTTCTGCTGCTGGTGGGGGTGCTGGTGCTGGTGGTGGTGCTGGTGGTGGGGGCTCAGAATCAGTCCCAGCACCAGGCCTCTTGTCCTTCCTGCCTGCAGGTGCAGGCCCCTTGCCCTTCCCTTTCGCAGCTGGTGGTGCCTCCTTGCCCTTCCGCTTGGCAGCTGATGGTGCCTCCTTGCCCTTCCCGTTGGCAGCTGATGGTGCCTCCTTGCCCTTCCCTTTGGTAGCTGTTGGTGCATCCTTGCCCTTCCCCTTGGCAGCTGGTGGTGCCTCCGTGCCCTTCCCTTTGGCAGCTGGTGCAGGCACACTGTCAGTGCTGGTAACTGGTTCCCTGGAGCCTGTCCCACCTGCAGTAGCTGTCGACACTACTGTGGCCGTGGACTGGGTGGCTGAGGTGCTCGCCTCGGTTCTGACCACCCTGGCCCAACATGAAGGATGGGGGGGAGAGGTAGGGAAGAGGTCAACGGCGGAGAGGAAAAGCTTCTTAGGGACACTGGGGCAGGAAGAGGGTGAAGGTTTGGGAGTAGGGGAAGAGGGAGTGGTTGTAGGAAGTGTCTGCTGTGTTTGGGTACTGGTGCATGGGCTGGATGCTGTTGTGAGGTGGATGGCTGTTGGGTGTCTGAGTGCTTGTGTTTGTGTACTTTGGGAGGAGGGGGCACACACACAGTGGGAGAGGACACAGGGGACATGTGTATGGATGTGGGGGTGGTGACTGCCAGTGAGGGGCGTGTAGTAATAGGTGTGATGGTGATGGTGGTAGTGGATGAGAATGTAGTGCATGCAGGTGTGAGTGGAGATGCTACTGGGAGGGTGGTGGACGGCAAGGAGGAGGGGGACACAGTGGAGGCAGTGGGTGTTGGTATGTCTGCATCTGGAGGGTATTTGTGTGAGTGCCTGTGGGATGATGTGTGAGGCTTGTGTTTGCCTGAACCACTCCTGTGTGATGTCTTGGGTGTGTGCTGGTCTGAATGTGTGCTTGGGATAGGTTGGGTTTGAGGGGAATGGGACTGGGTAGAGGCAGTTGCAGGGGGGAGGCTAGAGATAGGGACAATGGCTGACATCAAGGAGGAGGCCAGAGCCTGGATTGATCTCTGTTTGGGACGCCATGCCAGAGTGAATGCCCTGCAGGAATGCATTTGTTTCTTGCAAACGGGCTGCCAGCCTCTGGATGGCATTCACTATGGTTGACTGCCCAACAGAGATGGATCACAGGAGGTCAATAGCCTCCTCACTCAGGGCAGCAGGGCTAACTGTGGCAGGGCCTGAGGTGCCTGGGGCAAAGGAGATGCCTACCCTCCTGGGAGAGTGGG
Organism: Pleurodeles waltl; assembly: GCF_031143425.1. NCBI lineage: Eukaryota > Metazoa > Chordata > Amphibia > Caudata > Salamandridae > Pleurodeles > Pleurodeles waltl. The sequence continues at coordinate 1,223,589,635 of NC_090447.1, forward strand.
CACAGGAAACACGCTGAGGGGCTACTGGGAGGGAGGTGCTGGTACGGGAGTGGCAGCTGTACCTGTAGTTGGGGTGGGCACAGAGGTGTCTGCCACCAGCAGGGAGCTTCAATCGGTGGAGGTATCACTGTCCGAACTCTCCCCTCCTGTCTCTGCCGTGGTGCTACCCTTGCCCTTTGTCCCACTGGTGCCCTCACCGTCGGTGGATTCGGCCTCCTGGGCTCTGTGGAATGCAGCTCCCTCTGTCGCCGGTGCCTCCGCTCCCCCGCCAGATGAAGCTAATGCACATAAGGACAAGGTGACAAAACATAAAGGGGGGAAAGAGACAAAGGATACACTTGGCCAATGGCAGCAACAATACCACTGTTGGCGCACACCACACACACACAAAAACACAGGGAAAAGCCGTACGCACTAGGCAAAGCACTACCAGTCACAATGCTAGTCACCAGGCCATGGACAGGAATACTTAACGCCAATAGCAGCATACCTGACACCCACAGACCCCTGCCCAGTAGTGTATGCCTACTAGCTTGGTAGGAGATTGTGTTCATCAGCCCCTGCCCATCTTGGGACCTACCCTGCAATGTCCGGCCTGGCCTAGGGTCACCCACAGGCCCACATCCCCCACCCGGAGACCACCCAACCACACGCAAGTAGTATATTGGGAAACTGTACTCACCCCCGTGAGGCTGCTGTTATGCCCTCAAGCTCCCATCTAGCTCCAGATAGGCCACCACTAGTATGCGGGCCATCAGGGGGGTCCAGGTTTGATGGGCACCCATTCCTCGTTGGGAGGCCATCCCCAGCTGGGCCTCCACCGTCTTCCTTGCACAGCGTCTCGGGTCCTCCCACCGTTTGTGACAGTGGGTGCTCCGCCTGCCATAGACCCCCAGGGTCCACACATCCTTGGCAATGGCACGCCATGTAACCTCTTTCTGATGGGCACTGACCTACAGAAAAATAAACATAGAAAAAAGGTAACCGTCTGGCCTGTTACACTCATGGCCAACCATAGCCCTCTCATCCCCTCACGCACTGACATTGCCCACCATACACACAGCACGCTGCCTAAAACCCTTCCACCAACCCCTCCACACAAGGCCCTCATACACAGCACTCCATGCATCCATGCCCCTTGCATCGTGCTCACAGTGTACTCACCTGTTGGTCTGGAGGCCCATACAGCATTCGGTACTACGGTAGGACCCCATCCACCAGTCTCTCCAACTCTGCAGGGGCCCTTTCCCCAGTGACACGAGCCATGGTAGATTCCAGACACAGGTCACAGCAGCACTTGCAGTGTAGGTCCTCTCCTGTTGAAGGTCAGGTAGAAAGTGAGTGAACAGATAGAAAATGGCAGTCACGTCCGTGGCAGTGCATACCTTCACCACCAGCGTACATCACCATTGGCCACTGTAACCCATGGGGCCCAATGACAACCAATGAGGACCGCCTCCTACAGCGGCGCACAAAGTCAGCGGCATTACCTCATTTCCAAATGTCCATCCACACAGGATAGGCGGACACCATTTCGGAGGGAAGCAGGCCATGGCACCTAACTGCATCACAGTACACATAGGCACCATTTAGGCATATCCAACAACATACTGTTACAGTCACAACATGCAATGCAGTGTAGTGTCTGGAAATGTGGAATACTGACCAGCTGTTCACCGTTTTGCCTCCTAGATTACAACCGATGTGGATGAATAGGAGATGGAGACATCCCCCTTTGTACAGACCTCTGGTGGACTTGGCAACAATGGAGGACAGGCACATTATCATCACCTGTAGACTGGACAGGGCCACAATCACAGAGCTGTGTACTCAATTGGAGCCAGACCTGATATCTGCTATCCGTCAGCCCACTGGGATCCCCCCTCTTGTGCAAGTCCTATCTGTGCTCCATTTCTTGGTAACTGGCTACTTCCAAGTGACAGTAAGCTTGGCAGCAGGAATATCTCATCCAATGTTCTCAATAGTGCTGACCAGAGTTTTGGCTGCCCTGATTAAACACATGTGCAGCTACATTGTTTTCCCCCAGGTGGAGGATTTGGCCACAGTGAAAGCTAATTTGTATGCAATGGGACATATCCCCAACACTGTTTGGGCTATTGATGGCACACATATTGCATTTATCCCCCCCCTGGAGAAATGAACAGGTCTTCAGAAATCGAAAGAGCTTTCACTCGATGAATGTGCAGATAGTGTGCCTGGCGGACCAGTACATCTCCCATGTCAATGCAAAGTATCCTGGGTCTGTGCATGATGCCTATAACCTGAGGAATAGCAGCATCCCATATGTGATGGCTCAACTCTAGAGGCACCGGGTGTGGCTAATAGCCCATGGTTCCCACCCAGTATATGTTGGTGTATGGGTATGGTGTTGGCCATAAGGGTTAGTGTTTGGCTAACAGGTATCCCTTGATATTTGCAGGTGACTCTGGTCACCCCAACCTCTCATGGCTACTGACCCCTGTGAGGAATCCCAGGACAAGGGCAGAGGAATGTTACAATGAGGCACATGGGCGAACAAGAATATTAATAGAGAGGACATTCGGCCTCCTGAAGGCCAGGTTTCATTGCCTCCATGTAACAGGTGGATCCCTGTACTACTCACTCAAGAAGGTGTGCCAGACCATCATGGCATGCTGCATGTTGCATAACCTTGCCTTGAGACCCCAGGTGCCTTTTCTGCAGGAGGATGAGGTTGGAGATGAGCATGTGGCAGTAGTGGACCCTGTGGACAGTGAAGATGAGGTGGCAGAGGATGAGGATGAGGACAACAGAAAAGCTATTATACGACAGTACTTCCAGCGACCCACAGGTAAGACACTGTAACTTCACTTTGCATTGACAGTTTTGTATTTGACATTGTACAAGGCAGGCAGATTCTCCCAATTCTATGGCCACTTACTGTACTATTTGGCATTTCTATTTTCAGATATCTCTGCCCCACTCTGGCACCTGGTGTGTTGACTGCAGCCAACTACAGGTCATTCCTATGTATACATTACTTTACAGTTGTATTGCTGTGTTTAAACCTTGTTAAACGTATACATACTTAAATCATTTGACATACTCCATACTTGTATTTTTTCAAAGGGTGTTTATTTAAGTGCTGTTAAGTAGAGGGGTGTGTGCAATGGGGTGGGGTGATGGTGGAGGAAAGTCCAGGATAGAGTCCAGTCTCTTTGTATCACAGGTGCATTGTCCAAGGGGGCAAAGGAAGTTGAGCAATGGCAGTTCAAGGTGGACAGGGTGATAGAGTGGGACACAAGGGTGATAATCAGGAGAGCACAATTTCCTGGTGGGGGTCTTGGCAATGTTCTCTGGCTTCAGCCTGGATCGCAGGGACCATTTGCGTGGTGGTTCTCCTTCTGCAGGGGGAGGGGTGCTGGTGGCCTGTTGTTCCTGTGTCGGGACCGCCTGTCCACTAGCGGCAGCGGAGGTGGAGGGCTGTTCATCGGTGGGGCTAGTGTCAGTGGCCCCACTGCCTCCCTCATGGTGTTGGCCATGTCTGCCAGCACCCCTGCAATGGTGACCAGGGTGGTGTGGATGTCCTTCAGGTCCTCCCTGATCCCCTCCTGCAGCTGCTGGGTCTCCTGCAACATGTCCAGTATCTGGTCCATCATCTCCTGAGAATGGTGGTGTGCTCCCACGATGTTGGTGAGTGCCTCCTGGAGAGTCGGTCCAGCAGCCCTCCCAGCTTCCTTGTTGTCCTGTTCCTCTGTCCCCTGAACCGTGTGCCCACTGACACTGACCACAGGTCCCTGATCGTCCTGTGTTTATGGGGTTGACTGGGGTCCCTGTAGTGGTGGACACACTGCTGATTGACGTGTCCCGGGGACAGAGGTGTGGGCCCGCTGGGTGGATGCTGTGGTGGGTTTTCCTGAGGGGGAAGGCTCTCTGGTGGTATGGGACTGTGCCTGGGTAACCGACTGTCTGGAGATCCCTGATGGGCCAGATTGGTCATCCAGATCCAGGCGTCCAGAGTTGCTGTCATCACTGTGGGCCTCTTCTGTGGGGGGACTGGATGTTGCTGGCACCTACTCTCCAGTGACGTTGTGTGGGGGACCTGTGGGGATGTAAATGCAGTGTTATTGTTTCGGCATGTGGCATCTTGTGCATGGGTGTGTTGCCCTGTATGGTTGTTATTGCCCTGTCAGCTTTGCCTTGTGTGAGTAGTGATTTTGTGGGGTAAGGGATTCTCTCTAATGTGCATGCTTTAGTGATGAGTGTCCATGCAGGGCTGTGAGTAATGTCCATGCATTGGTGGTGCATGCAGGGCTTGGTATTGGGGTGGGTGGATTGTGATGGTGGGGTGTATGTGAGGTGGTGGGGTGATGGGGTGAGGCTAAGGGTGGGGGTATGTGATGGCACGCAGGTAGGGGGGGTGATAGTAATAGAGATTTGACTTACCAGAGTCCAGTCCTCCTGCTACTCCTGCAAGGCCCTCAGGATGCAGTATTGCCAAGACCTGCTCATCCCATGTTGTTAGTTGTGGGGGAGGAGGTGGGGGTCTACTGCCAGTCCTTTGTACAGCTATCTGGTGTCTTGCAACCACGGAATGCACCTTCCCCCGTAGGTCGTTCCACCTCTTCCTGATGCCATCCCTTGTTTTGGGGTGCTGTCCCATGGAGTTGACCCTGTCCAAGATTCTCCACCATAACTCCATCTTCCTTGCTATGGATGTCTGTTGCACCTGTGATCTGAATAGCTGTGCCTCTACCTGGATGATTTCCTCCACCATGACTCTTAGCTCCTCCTCTGAGTACCTGGGGTGTCTTTGTAGTGCCTTGAGTGTAGTGTGTGCGGTGTGTGTGAGGGTGTGTGGGGTGATGTGTTGGGGTGTGTGCTGTAAGGTGCGTGGATGGTGTATGGGTGATGGTGTGATGGTGTTATGTGGCTCTGATTCTGTGGATGCTCTTGGTGTCTCTCTCCCTCTGTTGTCAATTTATTTGAGTCGGAAAGGATTGTGGGTAGTATGTGTGTGTGTATTATAGTGGTGTGGATGTGTGGGTGAGGTGTGTGTATGTATGTCAGGTGTGTGTAGTTTGAATTGTCCAATATAGTGTTGTTTTGTATGTGTGTATGTATTTTGATCACGGCGGTATGCACCGCCGTGCAAATCTTAGTGAGTCAAATTAAACGTTAAAAAGTTTAGATATGCTACGAAAGGGCTGCTGCTGCCCCTCAACAAAGCACACACACAATAATGCATTGTCCACATGATACGTGCCACCACGGCGTCCAGCACCCCCGCGTTATTAATATGCGGAGACCAGTCCCCCAGGGTGTTGAGCTCCCGGGCCCTGGATAAAATAAGAGTACTGTAAGGGCAAATGAAAACAATATGGCAAGAAAAGAAACAAACAGAAATATGACACACTTGGACCTCAAATAGCGGAAAGAAGAGCATTCAAGCAGATCATGATTGTTGATGTTTACATCAAGAGTGGTGAAAAAGGACGCTAGGCCAGAATTGCACTTAATATTTGGTAGAAAACTGAGGAAACAGGTTATGTTTGAAAAATTTTGGACCTGAATTGGCAAAGAGAAAACTCCAATAAAATCATGTCGCAGCTTTCGTGGTTAGAACTGTTTTGGGGCACTAGGCTTTCAGGTAGTGAAAAAAAAAAACGACAGTGACTCACCCAGCTTGGTTTTTCATGTGGGGCATTGGTGCCAAAAGGAGTAAGGACACTGGAGGTTTTTACTACAGTTATCACAGGAGGACTTTTTAAATATAGTTGTTTTTTTCAATTTGAGGATTCTGATGTTTAGATTTTCAAGGGATTGAATGAGACTAAGACCATTTCTCACTGCCCACTTTGAAGACTGCACTAGACACTGGGATGCCATTGGCCATTACTAAATTCATATAACAAGCCTTCTCCTACCTCGCCCCCAAGACCTGGAACTCCCTCCCCAACAACCTACGCAAGACCCAGGACCTACCGACTTTCAGAAAGCACCTAAAGACATGGCTTTTTGAGCAGTAAAACGGCATCTCCCCTCCCCCACCAAAGCGCCATGAGACCCATTCGGGTGAGTAGCGTGCTTAATAAAATTTTTTGATTGATTGATTAACAAGTGATGGGGTGGATTAACTTCACTAGTCGGGGTGGCCAAAGATATCACAAAATCTGTTAACACCAAATGTGCTCAGACAAGGCTACATTTTGGCCGTTTTTTAATATTTGTTATTTATATCACTGATGTGCCCAAAGGCTTAGAGCCAGCACAATGTTTCTCCCTAAAATAGTGGTTCTCAACCGTTTGACTTCTGTGATCCCCAACTTTATCATTACTGGAGCCTGGGGACTCCAACTAAATCTTTATTGGAATCCCCTACTGAGTCATTACTGAAAGCTCAGGACCTAATCTGTTATTATTATTTAATTTTCTAAGCAGTCACAGACCCCCTGAGGAGGGTTTGCAGACCTCCTGGGGTCCCGGACCACAGGTTGGGAACCAGTGCCCTAAACTGTAACAAGAGACTACTCAAATTGAGATTGTGAGAAAGTAATCCTTTGTACCCTGATCAACTCACTTTTTGACTGTTACTGGTGGTTACTCACTTTGATTGTGCCTGAGCTTTGCTAACAGGCCTAGGGCCAGTGCTTTGTTGAAAAGTGTTATGGAAATTAGGGATAATTAGAATGGCTCTGCCAACCTACCTGTGAGTCTCTAGCACAGTGGTTCCCAACCTTTTGACTCCTAAGGAGCCCCATTGAATCACTACTTGACGCCACAGACCCCCAAGCAATTTGTATGATTTAAATTTCAAACTTTAAAACAGTAATTCACCAAAAATACACACACAAGTACACACCAAACAAATAATCAAATTACTAAAGATATAATTATTTTACATTGACAAAAGATGTACAAATCTAAAAAATGTAATGGGAAGGTTGGCGGTGCATCTCGGCGACCAACTTTTCAATGTTTGGTTTTATTTAGGAAAGCTGCATTCGCAGATCAGATTCTACATTTCCCAAGCAATTTCTGTTTTTATTTTTTAGATACATATGATCTTAGAAAGCTTTTTCACATAAAGATGAGGTGGGGAAAGGAAGTAAATTCACAAGGGCCTCATCTCTCCATAGCCTCTCTATCACATGTAATTAATTTGTTTTATAGCACCTCTCACACCATTGTAGGGTGATGAAGCACTTTGAAGGGGACTACAAGGTAAAGGATTCACACGTCATTTATACTGGTCGACATTTTCTAAGAGTTCTTGGTCTGGAGAAGCACAAACTAAGGATTCCGAACATAACACAGATGTTGGCATTGACTTTAAGAATAAGGAAGTATTTATTTGCAAGTAAACTTTGTTAGCAGCATAAGGCTAATGGAAGACTGGGAAAAAGCATAACTTTCTAATTTGTGCCATTCAGTTTGCATGCTGTTCTTTCATAGCTGTTTATAGCTAACTGTGCTAGATTATGATTGTAACGTATGAACTGCAGAGCAACAAAAGAATTTCTGTGACAAAAGCAGTAACCCATGCATATAAAATACTGTACTTTGCATGATACAGGTTCTTTGCAGCAGGCATATTAACCATATGTGCTACCTTAGATGAGTCAAAACTGCCACTAGACAAAACTCCCATCTCTCGCCAGCAGGTACATTAATCATCAGTTATCTTGACGCTTTTTTTCCCCTGAAAGCTCTTGTATGTACATGGAACGTTGCATAATCTTTTCAAACTGCTGCACAAATTAAGTAATACATATTTAAAAAAACTTGCAGCTAGAAGCCCCAGCTGTAGAAGTTCCTTCCTGCCTGCCCAGGCTGTGGGTTCCCTCACAATGTGTCTCTGACCCCTGGGGGTCCCCGGACCCACAAGTTGGGAACCGTCGCTCCAGTATGAGGTAGGGCATGTAGGTTTAGAGGCCTAGTAGACTTAATGCAATTAAGTGTGCACTGCTGTGGTGCCTTCTGTCGTTTTAAAAGTCAGTCCTGCCTTGCAGGCTGCTTTTAAAATGAAACTATGTCAAAATTCCACTTTGGAATTAAAAGTACTTCCAAAGTCCTAAACTACCATATTTTAACATATAAGTGACCCCAAGGTCTACCCTAGGTGCTTTAAGGGTAGGGTGCAGTGTAATAATAAGCAGTTACATTAGAAAATATGTTTTATGTGCCCTGGTGAGGGAATGCCTGCCAATTTTGTTTTCCCCATTTTAGCACTGCATGCTCCATAGGCTAACATTGGAAGGCTTTCTTAAACTTTAAGAAAGTCTAACATTTGACAGGAGTGAGCTCGAACTGTCTTTCTAAGTGTCAGAATACAAGTTTCAATAAATTCAACAACTTGCCAGGTTAGATTTATTATAACTATCTCAAGAAAGTAGTTTTAGATTTGCCTTTCTAAAGGTATCTAAAATCAGCCCTGTAGCAGCCTCTCCTGATTGGTCAGCCTCTGACAGGTTGAGCCACCCTGCTCTGATGAGGTTTATAGTGGCATGAGCTGAGACAAAAGGAGCATCTTGTGGGAGGACATCTGCTGCTGCAGATGCCAGGACAGGAAGGGGGCTGGTGGCCAAACTGGTCTTAAAAGGGAGAAGGACAGATAGTGCAGGACCCTGGCCCACCCCCACTTTCAGCACCACCAGTCAGATAGGAGAATCTCTAATTAGAAGAGAGGGGCTAGAAGAAGAGTGTAGGGAAAAGTTAACCACACTTGTAGGTTGGGTTAGCCAGACCAGAACCTACAGGAGAGATTTTCTCCTTTTTGGATTTTTGTGAACCAGTACTTTCTGGGACAAAATATTTCACACTTCCCAGGAAGTGGTCATTTCAGATAGTGGCACCCTGTACACCATTGGCGAGGGATGCCCCCCTGCTTGCCTGCCTAGAAACTTAGAAAAATATGGCTGAGCTGCCTAGTCATTCAGATCCCTGCTGGAAGAAATCTGAAGAAGAAGGAGTGCTCTGCTGAACCCTTAGTCTATACCAAGAGAGGATTGTACTCACAAGGACTGCACCTACTTCATACTCTGGGATTCATTAAAAAAAAAACGTTGCCTTACTTTCAAGAGTAGACTCCCTAAAGCAACAAGTAGAAAAGAGCTAACAAAAGCCACCCGCATCTCCTTCTGCAAGGACAAGCCCAGCTAACCAGCTCAAATGAATTATTAGGGATTTATACAGATGCGCTGTGGGAATTGTGGCCCTAACTCTCCAAGAAGCAACCTAGAGCTTCTGGAATCTTCACTGGTGTTGTGGACCCTTCAAGACTCCAAAGGGACCTTCTGGGAGAATCTCTAGAAGTTTTGAACGATTTGGAGGATTTTTTGAAAAAAGCTCCATCAGTTAACCACCCATTGTCGAGAGTCAAGCAAGCAATATTGAACCGTGACCCAGCATCAAATTCAGGTTTGCCCTGCTGAAGCTCCAGATGACGTGAACCAAGCATTACTGGACTTCACTGAGGCCTCATGCTGAAGCAAGTTGCCATCATTGAACAGCAATCAGGCCTGCCGAGGAGCTTCGCTCGATGTCGAGAGAAAAAGGACCAAAAAAGTGAACTGAGAAGGTAAGATTTTGACTGAGACCTACTGCTCGGTGTAGCCCACCCGGGCTCTATCACGGTCAGCCTTAAATTTTTACTTTGCCATGGCCTGGTATGACCAGTTAGCAGCGGATGGCACTTTTCACTTTTTGGTGCTATAAAGCCATTTAATATTTTTAAATTCACATGTCCGGTATGTTGGTATTGGATTTGTATTGTGTGTTATGTCTTGCTTATTTACTGTTCTGGTAATTGTGAATGCTTTACACACCTGTCTCCTTTGTTAAGCCTGACTGATCATCAGCCAAGCTACCAAGCATTGAGCAAGGATTAATTTATTGAGACTTTGACTGGACCTTATTTGTGGTTGTGGTGTTATAACTTGCTGTAGGTACCTATCTGCACCTATTAATAAACCACTTTCCAAAATAGATAACACACACTTCTTTGATTTAGGTTCTATTGGTGTGCAATATGCTGTAAATACATGTGATTAATGTTATACATGTAATCACTTAAGGATTAATACAAATCATGCTGCTTAGAAGGAAGCAAACAAAACTGAATTTTACTAAAACTCTTGACAACTGCCCACCATAAGTAAGATATAGCTATACTTTTTTAGGAGTCATATTTTCTACGAACTTCTCATTTCCCAATCTATCTCTTGAGGGTCCAGAATGATATCCAAAGGGCCCAGAATGATCTCTAGGAGACTCACTTGAGTGTGTGAACCCTACATTCTGTGGTAGTGCAGGATGGGTTCAGAATATTCGCTATAGCAGTGTCTGATTTAGCAGCAGCTATTGTGGCCTAATGCCATCTGCTGCCACCTTGGTAGACTTTTGGGTCAAGTCAGACATTTAGGCCCTCATTCTGACCTTGGCGGTCGGCGGAGAGGCGGCGGTCGGACCGCGAACAGACCGGCGGGATTAAAAATGGCATTCTGACCGCGGCGGTCACCGCCGCGACCGACCGCCACTTCCCCACTCCGACAGCCACGGCGGTCATGACCGACGGGCTGGAGTCTGCGCACTCCGGTCCGGCGGTCGACCCAAGACCGCCAACGGTATCATGACCCTGCTTACCGCCGCGGTTTCTGGCGTTCGGGAACCGCCATGCGAACCATGGCGGTAGGCACTATCGGGGCCAGGGAATTCCTTCCCTGGCACTGATAGGGGTCTCCCCCACCCCCCACTGCCCCCCCAAGTCCTCCCCCCACACCCTCCACCCCCCTGCCACCCCCCAGAGGTGGTACGAACCCCCTCCCCACCCCCACCCCGACATGCACATACACGCACCCCGACATGCACACACCCCCAACATGCACATATACACACCCCCTACACACACACATACACAACGGGGACACATACCCGCACACATACATGCCGACATGCGCACCCGCCGAACTACACACATTGCCCATAGGCACAGCAGCACTCCCCGCCCGCATGCACGCACTCACACACCCCCTCTACACACTCACACGCACACCCCCATGCACGCACACATCACACAACACCCCCCCACCCCCTCCCCTCACGGACGATCAACTTACCTTGTGCGTTGGTCCTCCGGGAGGTGACAGGAGCCATGGGGAGGTGACCGCCAACAGAAGACCGCCAACAGAAGACCGCCACACAGAAATGTGGGTCGTAATTCTGTGGGCGGTGTTCTGCTGGCGTGGCGGTGGAGGTTGACCAGTCTCCACTTTCCCGCCGACCGCCAGTGTGGCTGCTGGCGGTTTTCCGGCGGAACGCTCCCAGCGGTCAGAATGCGCACAGCGGCATACCGCCGCGGTCGGCGGTCTTCACCGCGGCGGTAACTCAGCGGTCTTGCGAAAAGACCGCCAAGGTCAGAATGACCCCCTTAGTCTAACTTTACCTTTGTGAATACCGAAAAGTATTAAAGTTACACTTTTAGTCTAACTTTACCTTTGTGAATATCAAAAAGTACTAAAGTTAGACTTTTGATCTAAATGTACCTTTGTGAATTGGGCCCTTAGTCTGACTTTACCTTTGTGAATACTGAAAAGTAGTAAAGTTAGACTTTTGGTCTAAGTTAGATTTTTGGTCTAACTTTACCTTTGTGAATACCGAAACGTAATAAAAGGTAGACTTTTGGTCTAACTTTACCCTTGTGAATCAGGCCCTGTGACTGTGATAACTTCTCTAGCTGCACTGAAAACACTCTCCAAAGAAAAAATAACTGCCAGACATGCAAGTTATTTTATTGCAAGCCTGCTGAGCTCTGGCCGTTGTACTCTCTTCCCATTCTAATAAATTGAGGGGTCACGATCAAGCTACAACTCTGTTGGGTCATCCAGTTAGTCTTCTAAATTGTCTTGGGTGCTGCCACTTGCTATATCTGAGCCTCTGCACTTGACTTAGAACCTGCTGAATGAAACCAACCCATTGTAGAAATAGGCAGTCAACTTGAAGCGGTTGTTGAAGTGGGTTTGAAGGTAACTGGTGGTGGTGCAGGCTGCTGCTGCAGGGACTGTGAAACAACAGCAGCAGAGGTTGAAGGGTGCACTTCAGAACTTCTGCCCCACCCTCATATTTGCAGTTGTTCATCTTCTAGATCACCCACTTTACTGATTCAAGTCTTGTAAACTCAGACATGTGTTTCAGTAAACGGCAGAAGTTTTTGTATCATGGATCCAGTATCAGGGAAAAAGAGGGGAGGCAGGAAAAAATAGTTAGCCTTAAGAAATAAAACACTACAAAAATACTGTACTACAATCAGCCATAAGCACAAACAAATATATGAGGAAAAATGTCACAGGCCTCTTTACTAGAAAATATCTTATAAAAGTGTAATACAGGGATTAAAAGCACACACTGGCTGAACAGTGGCTGCACAAATTGGTGGAAGCTAGCTCATCAACCATATGGCCCCTGGAGAAGGAGGCATGAAAATAAAGAAAAAATGGGCACGAAACATACACACACTAAATGGCTCAGCAAAATTGTGAACCTAAAACTGAATTAAAATGCACTGTTTCAAAGGAACAGACTCCATTCCACCAATTAGGGTATGGGTCTTTTCAGTCACCACATGCATAAGTCTTTAAGAAACAGTAGCCCTCACTCACCATTGGGTGACATGCTTCATTATCGGGCCATGCTCCTCATCAGTCTATCACTGCGATGTCTGACAGGCCCTGCTAGAGGGCTCTTTGCTGGAGATCTTTTTAGGAAAGAATGCCGGTAGTGAGTGGATGTGAGAGGGGCTGGGAAAACTGCTAAAATTGGCTAAAGGTGCCCAAGAAAACTATCTTTAATGCACCCTGGCCCTCCTGCTAAGGTTAAAAACAATAAAAGGGGAAGTACAGAAAACAATGATCTGGTTCCCTATCAGCAACTAAATATATGTCTACCACTCTAATTAGATATTTAGATATTAATGGACTGTGTGTGGGTATTCCCTACAATACAGAACTGCTAGTCATGGTCAACATGTTTCTCACCTAATACAGTCACACAGATCAGGTGGCCATACCTCAGGACCTTTTGTTGTGCTTAACCCTCACTAAGGAAGTAAAACACAACTCTACCTATCCTATTGCCTATGTATGACATCACTGTGGAATCATAAACTTCTGAATGTGGAGATGTTGGAATCATAAACTTCTGAATGTGGAGATCCTCCTGGGTCAGGTACATGGGCCCCTTGGGGATCGCGTGGATGCTGAAGAGTGCTGTGGTCAATCTGACCTACCCCTTCATCCAAGCTCCCCGGTCAGCAAAATCATGGCCAATGTGTGGCCAGCAATGAAAGAGTCATTGAGAACAAAGACAAAATGGCCAGCAAAAACACACACAAATTTGCTCCACCAAATGGTGGTAGCCACCAAAGAAGCAGGCATGGAGAACAAACACATGATGGCAAGCACACTGACTACACAAAATGGTCACCACTGCATATCCACTGAAAAAGAAGTATGGAGAACAAAGAACACTAGGCAGCCTAAGGCAACTATACACACTGGCTACACAACATTGTCACAGCTGTAGAGCCAGCAAAGGAAGAGGCATGTATAAAAAACTAGATAGTTGCCTTGTCCTGTCTGGAGCACCCTCCTCATCTTGTAGCATTGGAGGGAAAGGATTGCAAAGATATTATCTACCTAATGTATCTGTCCCTTACTTGCAACTGCCCTTTACCCTTCAACATGAATTCAGCAATGCTAAAAATGAAAATGACATTCATTAAAAAAAATAAACCAACAACAATAGCAAGCATGTGACACTTACACAAACTCACAAAGAAAGGTCAGAAGAAAGTAGCTGATAACAAAAGAAGATGTCTGGCTATATGGGCCTGGACGTCAGGAGCAACCCCAACACTAGCCAGAATCAGGCACATGCAGACACAAAACAAAATAACCTACTTTTTCCATTTAATTCAAAGCCATCCACAACTCCTTGAAAGTTTTTATACAGAACATAGCTTAGCAGCAATAAGAATGTGAAAAATACATCTAAAATAAACTGAAGGCCTAATGCAGGGCAGACTCGGGCCCGAATAATAAAACAATGTCTAAACAAAACAGTATAAAATTCAAACAACTCATATAAGAAAAGGTATATTTAACCATAGGCATCCACCATCAAAAGAGTGCAAGCATTTTCCCTTAAAAAGGTTAATCTCACATGCCCCCTCCACTCCAGCCCAACTCCAGGCCACCCACCAGCAAAGGTACAGAACGTTAAAAAAAAAAAATACCAGTCGCAGAATGGATGAATGAATGGATGAAACTCAGCCGTCTGAAACTGAACTCAGACAAAATGGAAGTCCTCATCCTCAGAAACACCCCGTCCGCCTGGGACGACTCTTGGTGGCCCACGGCCCTTGGCACCGCACCAACCCCCTCAGATCACGCACGCAACCTCGGATTCATCCTGGACCCACTTCTCACCATGACCAAACAAGTCAACGCCGTATCATCTTCCTGCTTCCTCACTCTCCGCATGCTCTGAAAGATCTTCCGCTGGATCCCCGCAAAGACCAGAAATACTGTGACCCACGCCCTCGTCACAAGCCGCCTGGACTACGGAAACACCCTATACGCAGGAACCACCGCTAAACTCCTGAAACGTCTTCAGCGAATACAAAACACCTCCGCCCGCCTCGTCCTTGACATACCCCGCAACAGCCACATCTCCGCCCACCTGAGACACCTGCACTGGCTTCCCGTCAACAAAAAGATCACCTTCCGGCTCCTCACCCACGCACACAAAGCACTCCACAACAAGGGACCCGAATACCTCAACCGTCGCCTCAGTTTCTACACACCCACTCGTCAACTTCGCTCCGCCAACCTCGCACTTGCCGCCGTCCCTCGCATCCGCCGAACCACTGCAGGTGGGAAATCCTTCTCCTACCTGGCAGCCAAGACGTGGAACTCCCTCCCCGACAACCTCAGGACCACCCAGGACCACCTCGCATTCCGGAGGCAGCTCAAAACCTGGCTCTTCGAGCAGCAGTAACCCCCCCTCGCGCCTTGAGACCCTCACGGGTGAGTAGCGCGCTTTATAAATGTTTTTGATGTGATTTGATTTAGTGCATACCCTCCAAAAAGCAAACAAACTTTTTCCAAAGTGGTGCATTGAACTTACTTGATTTTCCCCAAAAGGATAAGATTCAAATGGTGTAGATACAGCAGAGATTGCAGATAAAGAGGGAGAGAGAGAGAGAGATGCATTCCCTCAAAATCCACATCCAAAGTGACCAAACGCTGGACAAAGAAGAAGAAGGAATCTTAAGGACAGGAAGTGAACATTGCCATGGTATTACAGTAGCCTCCCAGTCTCAATAGCACTTACTTCCCATTTAAAAAATAAAATAAAATAAACAGTGCATTCTATGCTAAACAAATAGTCAAACAGTCCATTGGGGTAAAATGTCAATTCATAGATGAATTTTCAAGTTGCTTTTGATTCTGCGTGACTAAAACGTTTACTTGAAATGCAGACCAGTGACACTCTGTGTTAAACTATGTCAGTTCATGGTTGAAACAACAGTTCAACGATCTGATGGTATTCCCCAAAAGACGAACATAAGCACTCACTCTTTTGCATTATTTCAGTACTTCTTGCAGCCCGATTTTCCCCAAACAGGCGAATCAGTTACACAATGTGACGTTATGGCATTAATATCAGAAATTCCACATCACAAGATTAACACAGAATTACCAAATTACTCCAATGCACTTATTACTGACTTTCCATCACTTCCTCCACTTTGTTTGGATACTCCACCATCAGCAGAGTAAGCAAAAATTGGGCACAGATGCCTGATCTTCATTTGTCAGACTGCAATACTTAAATTAGAACAGATGGACCTATCTGACAGTAAATGGTTGAACAGATGTTGATTGATGGCCTGTCTACAGACTCCAAACTCTAAGTATGGCACTTACTCTGAATTTAGAAGACGGCCATAGTGCCTTGAATAACATACTTTGGTAGAGAAGAGGACTCTAAAAAACATGAAACTCGCATTATAGCTATATATTTACAAAAGTGGCTCTAACCATGAACATATAGAAAGTACGGAGCAGTTGGGACTTCCTCAAAAATATTTCTTGCCAATTCAGGATCATGAAATTTAGAAGTTCATGTTGAATTTATGCATAGTGACAAAATAGTTCTCCAAGAGCGGGAGTGATTTTCAGTGTTTATCTATTAAATATCTCTCAGTTGAAATGCATAAAAAGAAAAAGGGTTCATTGGATTTTAATGAACTTAAAATTGCTATCATATTTTCTTATGCATCTCTTCTTATATATTTCTAAAGGAAATAAAGAAGCAGCCACAACTAAAACATAATTAACAGTACATGATACATACTGTATAATTCCTGCAATGTACTTATTGCATGTAAAGAGTGACTCCAACCAGGTGGTAGTTCATTGGGTTAAAGATGCCATGTTGAATTGAAGAAGCAGTGATTAGTAAAAAGGAATTGTATATACACAAACATTCCTGGTTATGTTAGAGATTCTAAAACCTACAATTCTCAGGTAGAATCACCGTAAAAAAATCCTTCTGTATTGGGTGGATCTTCCTTTTGTCCTTAAACTCATAACTTGGGACCTTCCACTGTATGGAACAGGGCCTTCCATGTTACACTTTTTGAGGCTCAGAACCTGATCATCACTTTGAAGGTTCAACAACGGCATTTCCATCAGTCAGTCCGTGGGAAACAATGAGGCGGCATTGGCCTCGGCTTCCTTGCTAATATCTGAGGGCACACCAGCGCCCTCAGAATGTGCATTGACAGTGCGCATTCAGAGGGTGCTGGAAGGGGGAGGCCTGCACTGCTAACAGCATGGATTTGGGCAGTGCAGGGACCCCTGTGGCCCACAGCACTGCCTTTCTGCCAGCCTTTCCATGGTGGTGCAATCGTGATCAGCACAGTGGTGCGGCCATGGGTGACCACATCTTTGACTGTCGCCACCCCATCTGGATCAATGATCCTGGTGGTGGTAGTGGTGTCCTGGCGGTCCATTCACCAGCATTGTAACCTAGTGTTCGTATCACTAGGAGTGTGGGGGTCCGACCGTGAGTTTGACGGCCTGAAGACCACCGAAGTCACGTTCAGGCCCTCAGTCTTCAAAAAATTGTGTTTGACACATAACAAGAGCACCAGCTGAGGTTTACTGCAAACTTTCATTTGCATCTCTTCATTGGTGTGGTATGCTAGATCTGTGGTACCCTACGATAGCCTATCAAAGAACAAGCTTCTCATATGTAGTCTACCCCATTCACACATAGCTATAGCTAAGTTGAGGTATTAGTGGTGGTCTACCTAAACACTCCCATCTGTCACTCGTTCCCTCAATTATCAGAGGAGGTCAGGGTGTTGGTAAAATTCCTTGTGTGATGATAAACCTCCAACACAACCTTTTTGTTGAAAAACAGAGCAAGTGCCAAAAGAACAATAAAGAAAAGTAGGGAAAATACATGGGGACGAAGAAATAGCAGGAATAGAATGTGATTGAGATAAAAAGGAAAAGGGTTTCTGGTAAATAGATGTCAAGGGTAAATTGTATTACGTGACAACAATGAAAGTAAACAGCTGTTGCCGTCTGGATTAAGAAGAGCTGCCTCAAGCTCAACTCTGACAAGACCGAGATCCTCATCCTGGGTCCTTCCAAATCAGCCTGGGATGACTCCTGGCAGCCCAAGACAGTAGGCAGCCCCCCAACCCCTACAAACCACGCATGCAACCTCGGCTTCATCCTGGGATCACCGCTTACCTTGACCTGACAAGTCAACTCTGTCACCCCTGTCTGTTTCCAAACCCTCAACTCCTCTGAAAGATCTTCAGATGGATCCCAAATGACTTTCGCAAGACCATGACCCACGCCTTGGTCACCAGCTGACACGACTATGGCAATGCTCTCTACACGGAACACAAAGAAGAACTAGTAAAAACTACAACACATCCACAATGCCTCTGTCAGGCTCATCCTGAATGGTCCCCAGAGCGGACATCTGAGAGTTCTCAAATGGCTTCCCGTTGAGAGGAGGATCAATGTCAAACTCCTTGCCCACGTACATACGGCATTACATGACCTGGGACCCGCCTACCTCAACCACCGCATTATCTTCTACTCCCCCGCCAGAACTCTCAGCTCCTCTCATCAGGCACCTGCCACCGTACCCTGCATACAGAGGACCTCGGCTGGAGGAAGATCCTTCTCCTACTTCACAGCAAAGAGGTGGAACACCCTGCCTCTTCACCTCAGACAGTCAGCATCCTTACCGCAATTCAGGAAGAACCTTGAGACCTGGCTCTTCGACTGATGCTCAGATGACCAACCCCCCAGTGCCTAGATACCCTCATGAGTGAGCAGTGTACTTTACAAGCACTCCTTGATTGTTTGAACATTGAGATGTTAGTGGTGAATAACAAAGAAGAAAATATATTATAAAGGGTTATAGATGGAGAGTCCTGAGGAATTGTATAGAGATAAATACAGAGAATGATGATGCTAACATGTTTTGAAGAAACTGAAAGTGAGCAGGATATGGGAAGGGAAGAGAGAGATCAGAGAACACAGGAGCAGTAGGAGTTTGAGCAGTGGCTCACGCTTAAGTGTTAGTGTTAGGAAAACTAGAAGGAGAAAACAAAGGCAAGAAACAAAGGGGAGGGCAGAAAGCTAATAAAATGCTGAAAAAAGCAAAATGAAGAAAAAGAACAGCAGGAGCAAATGAGGACAGTAAAAAGGAACCTGGAAAGTATACAAGTATAGAAAATATTCTGAAGCACCGATGTTTGAAGAAGGATGCATCATCTTGTCATTTAAGCAATAATGTTAACCACCACTATAAAAATTAGGCAAGGAAGGGAAATAAGTATAAGTAAATTATTTAATATTTACTCATGTGTGTACGTAGTCAGTCTAGTGATGGGTAGTGTCTCATTCCTCAAAATCAACTCCAGAACATTGTTAGACCATACAATTGAGGTCAAAATACCTGTAATATAAGGATTTTGAATGTGAAGGGTAGGTGTATAATTATCCTTAACAACAAAGTTGATGAATAAAATATTGTTTATAAAAATATTGTGGTCCTTAATATTAGTTTAATTTGGTTTAGTTTGTGTTTGTTTTTGTTATAAATTAATATAAAAATACCTTTCAAGCTTTGTTTTGATATAAAACATCTTTATATCTGTTATATTTTTTGAGTTGTGGGGTTTGATTGGCATTGCGTTGCTGAAGCTTTTTAATATAAATAATTAATGTTATATTCCCTTTTTAAATGTATTATAATGATTTATTCTTTATTATTTTATTGATATATTGTTAGACCTGACAGTCTTAGGGTGGTCATCTCCCAACTTTTTGCCTGCCTTACTCCACTCTTCTGACACTGTTGTTGCTGGTTTTAGGACTCTGCACACTTTACCACTGCTAATCAATCAATCAATCAATCAATCATTGGATTTATAAAGCACGCTACGTACCCGTGAGGGTTTCAAGGCGCTGGGGGGGGGGGAGAGCTGGTTTTACTGGTCGAAGAGCCAGGTCTTGAGGAGTCTTCTGAAGGTGAGTAGATCTTGAGTCTGTCGCAGGTTGGTGGGGAGGGTGTTCCAGGATTTGGCGGCGAGGTATGAGAAGGATCTGCCGCCGGAGGTCTTTCTTCAGATGCGGGGTACGACGGCAAGGGCGAGGTTAGTGGAGCGGAGCTGACGGGTGGGGGTGTAGAAGCTGAGTCTGTTGTTTAGGTAGGCTGGTCCGGTGTCGTGGAGTGCTTTGTGAGCGTGGGTAAGAAGCTTGAAAGTGATCCTTTTGCCCATGGGGAGCCAGTGAAGGTTTCTCAGGTGGTGGGAGATGTGGCTGTGGCAGGGTACGTTGAGGATCAGCCGGGCGGAGAAGTTTTGGATACGTTGGAGGCGTAGCAGGTCTTTTGCTGGGATGCCTGTATAGAGTGTGTTGCCGTACTCCAGTCTGCTGCTGATGAGGGCCTGTGTCACTGTTCTTCTTGTTTCTGTCAGGATCCACTTGTAGATTCTGCGGAGCATGCATAGTGTGTTGTAGCAGGAGGAGGAGACTGCGATGACCTGTTTAGACAAGGTGAGGGAAGAGTCGAGGATGAAGCCCAGGTTGCGAGCGTGGTTGGACGGTGTCAGCGGAGTTCCTAGTGCGGTGGGCCACCAGGAGTCATCCCAGGCGGAGGGGGTGGGTCCGAGGATGAGGACCTCCGTCTGTCTGAGTTCAGTTTCAGACGGCTGTTTCTCATCCATTTGGCGATGGACTTCATTCCCTCGTGGAGGTTGGTTTTGGCGGTGTGGGGGTCTTTGGTGAGTGACAGGATGAGCTGGGTGTCGTCGGCGTAGGTGAGAATGTTGAGGTTGTTTTGTCGGGCCACTTGAGCGAGGGGGGCCATGTAGATGTTGAACAGCGTCGGGCTGAGGGACGAGCCTTGGGGAACGCCGCAGATGATGTTGGTGGCTTCGAAGCGGAAGGGGGGGAGGCGGACTCTCTGGGTTCTGCCGGAGAGGAATGAGACGATCCAGTCGAGGGCTTTACCTTGAATTCCGGTTTCGTGGAGGTGTGATTTCAGGGTGCGGTGGCAGACTGTGTCGAAGGTGGCAGATAGGTCCAGGAGGATGAGAGTTAGTTGTGTGTTGATGACTTTTTCAATCACCTTTGCTGGGAAGGGGCGCAGGGAGATGGGTCGGAAGTTCTTAACCAGTTCTAAAGTGCATATGCTCTCTCCCATAAACATGATAAAATTGGCTCATACCCAATTGGCATATTTAATTTACTTGTAAGTCCCTAGTAAAGTGCACTACAAGTGCAAATTAAATGCTACTAAGGGGCCTGCAGCACTGATTGTGCCACCCACATAGGTAGCCCCTTAACCATGGCTCAGGCCTGTCATTGTAAGGCCTGTGTGTGCAGTCTCACTGCCACTTCGACTTGGCATTTACAAGTGCTTGCCAAGCCTAAAACTACCCTTTATCTACATATAAGTCACCTCTAAGGTAGGCTGTAGGTAACCCATAGTGCAGGGTGCCATGTAGGTAGAGGGCAGGGTGCTATTTAGGTAGAAGGCAGGACATATACCTGTGTGTTTTATATGTCCTGGTAGTAGAAAACTCCTAAATTCATTTTCCGTTACTGTGAGGCCTGCTCCTTTAATAGGCTAGTATTAGGGCTACCCTCATATACTGTTTGAGTGGTAGATTCTCATCAGAAAGGGGCAAACAGGTCATGTTTGGTATGGCCAGAATGGTAATAGAAAATTCTGCTTATTGGTGAAGTTGGATTTTATATTACTATTTCAGAAATGCCACTTTTAGAAAGTGAGCATTCCTCTGCACTTAAAATCCATCTGTGCCTTACAGACTGTCTCTAATCAACGTCTGGGCTGGGCTAGTTGACAGCTTACTTGTGCATTTCACCCAGACAGCCACAAACACAGGATACTCAGTCACACCTGCGCTCATATGCATACTGAATGTGGCTTCCTGGGCTGGAAGGGTGGAAGGGCCTGGTACATATTTCAAAGGATAGTGGCCTGCCCTCACACAATGGACTGCCACACCCCCTACTGGGATCCTGGCAGACAGACCTGTACTCAAAGGGGACCCTGTGCACTTCAAAACCACTCTTCAAAGGCATTTTTAGGTATATAAACTGGGTCTCTGAACTCCACCAGATTAGACAGTTCTGGGTCAGATCCTGCAACCTGTCAAGAGGAACTGCCCAGCTGCCCAAAGGACTCACCTGGACTGCTTTTCTGGGTAGGACTGCTGCCTTGCTGTTGCCCTGCTGCCTTGCTGGCCTCTGACTTTGTGGGGAGGACTGCTCTCCAAGGGCTTGGATTGAGCTTGCCTCCTGTTTTCTGAAGTCTCTGGGCCAAAAAGACTTCATCTCTTCAGAGAAATTCCTTGTGCACCTAAAATCGATGCACGGCCTGCCAGAAATGACCTGCCCTGGGACAAGAAAATAACCACACAGCCGAACCGGAATGACTCAGCCAACTTTCCAGAGTGAAGATCGATGCAGCACCTGCATTGTGACCAGAAATTTGATGCACAGCCCTGCCGGATCGACACACAGCGGAGCCGGAATAAAGCAACCTGAATTCCTGAGTGACGAATCGACAGCGCCTGCCATGAGACAGAAAATTTGACACAACGCCTACCAGATTGACACAACGCCTGTGACTTTGACCCGCATGCCCAGGTTTTCCACACCTCATCCCTGGGTTTTAAAAGAACCCCTGCATCGCAGTGAGGACCGAAGTCTGCATGCCGGAAATCTACTCAAAGCCTCTTGCAGCGTGGAATGAAACAACGCATTGTCTGTTCTACACTGGAAAATCCAACGCACTCCTTATTTTTCAATGCATCTCCTCCTCTGCGGTCTCCATGTGTGTAATTTTGATGCAAACCAGGTACTTAGCACACGCAAGAGACAACTGTTGATTTTTTAAGATCTAAGATTCTTTTTAGTCTTGCAAAAGTGATATTTCAACTTGTGCTTATTGAATCTTCATCGTTTTGACCTTAATTTAACCAGATAAATACCATATATTTTCTAAACCTGTGTAGTGTATTTTTGTCGTGTTTTTACTGTGTTATCGCATGGTTCATTGCACAAATACTGCAAACATTGCGTTCAAAGTTAAGCTTGACTGCTCAGTGCCAAGCCACCAGAGGGTGGGCACAAAATAACTTGGATTGTGTGTGACTTATCCTGACGAGGATTGTGGTCCCTATTTGGACATTGGTGTATACCTCTGCCAACTAGAGACCCCATTTCTAACATATATTTACTTCTTTTTTAAGTAATAAATTTCTGAAATATATTTTATGGTTTGAAGGAGTTGTTAGGAGAATGATTTAGAAATTTTTTTAATGTCTTTACACAGTACTTTTTCTACATGTTATTTATTTAAATTAATAATATTTATTCTAATATATTAAAATATGTTTACATTAAAATTGTAAAAATATTGTGTTTCATTATTATTTCTTTGAAATCTACAGATAATTGTATTTTTTGAGTGAATAGGATGGCTGTTTTCTATTATTAGGAAGATTATTTAGTATAAAGAAAATGGACATTTAGAAATATTGATTTAAGAAAACATACTTGTCTGTGTTCAGAATTATTTTATTGTAATTGCTTATGTACCATTTTAGTTTCTAAGTTTAAAAAAATAATAATACCTATTACCTCATAATTTTTTTTTAGAAATGTTGCAATGAATGTTACTTTTAAAATTATTTAAGGTAATATGTATAGTATATCATGTTTTAAAATTATATTTATAGGATATCACATCTAGAACGCCTCCGCCAGACTCATACTGAATGTCCCCTGCCGCATCTGAGAGATCTCCACTGGCTTTCAGTTGAGAAGACGATCAATTTCAAACTCCTCTTCCATGCATAAAAGGCCCTTCATGACCTGGGACCCACCTACCTCAACCACTGCATCACCTTCTACTCCCCCGCCAGACCACTCCGCTCCTCTCATCAGGCACTTGCCCCTATACCCTGCATACAGAAGACCTCAGCTAGAGGAAAATCCTTTGCCTACTTTGCTGCAAAGAGCTGGAACACTCTGCCTCTCCACCTCAGGCAGTCACCATCCCTAACTCAGTTCAGAGAGAACCTTAAAACCTGTCTCTTCGGCTGAAGCTTAGAGGACCAACCCCCCAGTTCCTTGAGATCCTCATGGGTGAGTAGTGTGCTTTACAAACACTGATTGATTGATTGAACATTGATATGGTAGTGGTTAATGACAAAGGTTAAACACCGGCTCCTTTCACCAAATATATACACTTTCCCTTGAGGTAGGATATTAATTCTGAACCCTCCAAACCTGTGTACTTTTCAACAAATCCAAGAAATCTGAGGTTATTGCACCTGAGGAATTCTACAATTCACTTTTTTAAGTGGGCTAGTTTCTTCACATATCGGATTCTCCATGTCCACAGCATCATTGTATTACAGCTCCTCCTATCCCCCTCAGACAGGATTGCAGGACATCTTCTCTATTTACTGTGGCCCCATAGTCACTTGGATCTTGTTGTCCAAAGATTGAGGAAGCTTTCCTCAATAGGCTCAGCTAGAGCTGCCTCTGTCTCTTACTGTAATTTTCTGAGCCTAACCACCTCACATCCTCACCCTCCAACAGTTTCTATTAGCTGGCTTGGAAGCTCAGTTAAATCTTATTAAAGTACCTGTTCCACTGCAACACTCACTTCATCACTGTTGCCTCCAGGCCGCAATGTCTTCCTGTGGCTGTCTCCCAATCGTAACCATTGTCCGCCATGTTTTCTCGCCGTCCTGGTCATGTTATTGGGACCCATTGAGCCACGGTGCTGGCAAGCTCTGATCCTCTTCTCCAGACGAGGCCACTTCTCTTGCTTCTCTGTTTGCTTCAGCCCCATGATCTCTTCAGCTCCTCTGCTCACATGATTTAGCAAGTCTTCATCGCTGGGCTCCGCCCATGGTATCCCAGCCCATACGTAAATTCTTCAGCTTGCCTTCACATCCCAGTGGCCCACTCTGAGAAAGTGTCTCTTTTGACATGGTTAGCCCCCCACTTTTTGCCTGGTATTTGATGTGGTTTCAAAGTTGTTAGTGCCCAGGGCCCCTGCTAACCAGGTTCCCCGGGCCAGATCTCTTTCCCAAAACTGTTGTGATGCATTGGGACAATTGGAAGCACCTTTAGCTACCACCGTAATTCCCTAGTAAATGATACTTAGGTACCCAGGGTGTGGGGTACTAAGGGTAGGGCCCTGAGGGCAGCAGTACAGGTTGTGCCACCCGCAAGGACCGTGCATCCAAGTGCACCCAGTACAGCCTTTGCCAGCGGAGTGTCCTGGTGCAATCCTAAAATGCAAAACAGACATGGCACACAGCCTTGTGTGACCTGTTTACTACACACTGCATGCAAAATAGCTAAACCACCCCTATGGCAGGCCTTCCAGCCCTAAGGAAAGGTGCACTATAATGCATGTGTGGGCATAGATGCATAAGCAATATAACTCTACTGTGACCTTACCATACCTGGGACAAAGCAGGTGAAGAGAGCAGCCAATTTAAATGCATGTGCTGGACACTGGTCAGTACGGGCTTCACAGCTACAAGATGGCCACTCTGAACTCTGGGCTGTTTGGTATCAAGCAACTCAGAACAATAAATCCAAACTGCTACCAGTATTGAACTAATTGCAAAATTTAGCCAGGACCACCTTAGAGGTGCCCCCTGCAAATGTTATCTAACCCTGGCATGGTTGCTGGCTGGTCACAGGCAGCCTGCCTTCACCAAACAAGATTTTGGGGCCCTGGGATGAGAGGCTCTGCTCTCTAGGTTCAGAAAACAAAGCCCTTCCTGGGCAACGGTGTTACCCCTCCTCCCCCAGGAATGTGCACTACCCTGCAGTGAGCTTCAAAGGGCTTACCACCTTTCAAACTCAATCTCGAGCCCTAATGCTAGAAGCAGATGACTGCCCTCATTGCAAACCCCACTTTTGATGGGAGAAACAGCAGGTAATGCACAAAGGAAGGGAGGAGTTGCCACCCCCTGCTTTCATTCACCACCACTAAGGTGTTAAATGTGAGCTGACCTCTCCATTTCATTTTCCTCCATCTCGCATGGTAGGAAAATAGCCTATCAGTAATAGGAAAGTGACCTCTGCCCACAGGAAGAGGTCACATAGTGGGTGTAGCTACCCTAAAGTAGATGACCCATTCATCACTACTAGGTTCTCCCCTAAACGCCCACTAAATCCAGTATTTAGTTGGAATCCCCAGACCTGCAGATTAGAATTCAGTTACACAAGAAGGCCTGCCACAAAGAAGACCCAAGGCTCGAGAACTGCATTCCTGCTGCACAAAGAAAAAGGTGCCAAACCCTGCCTGCTGAACCCCGGACTCGACAATCACCCCTGAAGGCTTGCATGGATATCGGATGGACTCTACAAAACCTCAAAGGACCTCCACCCTTCTAAAAATTGCCAAAGATCTTCCTCCAGAGTAAAGGCATCGCCAGAGTGAAGGCTTCAGCCAGACCAAATTCCACCTGACAGACCCACAACAGGAAACGGTCCAAAACGCAACATGCACACATCATATATTTCCACTGAAAAGTGGCCCTTTTTTGTAATGTGCCTAGCTGTGGATTTTGGGCCTTTGCTCAGTGGGCACCTAGAGACGTCTATAAAACCTATACATTTTTTTAAACTAGACACGTAGAGGAATCCTGGATGGGATGACTTGCATGGCTCTCATTAGATTGTGTTATACAGAATCCTTTGCAAACCTCAAACTTTGACTAAAAAACAAATTTTCCTCACATTTCTGTGATGGAAAGTTTTGGAATCTAGAGGAACCATAAACTTCTTCCCACTCAGCATTCCCCTAAGTCTTATGATAAAAATAGTACCTCACTTGTGGGGGTTGGCTTAGTGCCCGCAACAGGACAAGGCCCAAAAATGCAACATGGACATCAAATTTTTCTACTGAAACTTGACCCTTTTTTTGCACTGTGCATAGCTGTGGATTTTGGGCCCTGGCTTAGTCACCACCCTCGGAAACCTAGAAAACGTATACATTGTTAAAAACTAGACAAATAGAGGAATCCTGAATGAGGTGACTTCTGTGGCACTCACTAGGTTGTGTTACCCAGAATCCTTTATCTTTGCAAACCTCAAACTTTGACTAAAAACTTACTTTCCTCACACTTCTGTGATAGAAAGTTCAGAATATGTGGGGTGCCACAAACTTCCTTCGGCCCATCATTCCCCCAATTGTACCTCACCTGTGTGTGTAGGCATAGTGCCCGCAGCAGAACAAATCAAACCAAGGTCAGTGAGGGTCTGTTTACGAGGACTTTCATTGATGTTAGTTTGATCTGTTCCTGTTGTGGGCACTAGGCCAAGCCACACAAGTGGGTCAACATTTTCATTGGCACAAGTAGGGAAACAATGGGTGGTGTTAATTTTGTGGTTTCCTTCTGATTATGGAAGAATATGGCACAGAAATTAAATGTGTGATTTTAGTCAGTTTTGGAGGTTTTCAGGTCACTGTGGGTAAGAAACCCTAATGGCATCCACAAGTGGAACACCATCCTGTACTCCCCTGGCAGTCTAGGTTACAAAATGTCTAGAGTGGTTAGCGTTTCCCTAGAAACAATGTACACCTTGGCAGATGACAGAAAAGATGAATATTACTGCACAACCATCTACTCCTTAAGTACACACAATTAAGGGTTGGATTTGGCACAAGGGTGAGTGAAAGGTTCAAAATGTAAATGTTATTATCAATAGATCTCACAAAAAGGAAATACACTGTTAATAATTGAAAGTTAAAAAAAACTGAGCCAATGGCTCACAGCTCATGAGCTGTGAAGCTGCAATAATGCACCAACTGCTTTACAGGCCATTCACAAACCTTTCATGTGTGACACACATGAAAACATTCACACCACTAGCCGTGGGGTCAGCACATTAAAAACTCTCACATCAACAGACAGTGCCATTTAAGGGCCTATTACTTTCATACACTCACGTCAGACACAGCAATCACACTGGCTGGTGACTGACAGAGTGTGTGGATTGGCACTTGGCTGGCAACTTGTGGAAAGTGATCGATAGGAAGTCACTACCCACACACTGCCAGCCAAATGCCAGCTCACACACACCACCAACCAGAAGCTAGTCCACGCACCCCATCAGTCAAGCTCCAATCATGCACACCACCAGCCAAGCATCCTCCACCCACACCGCCAGCCATGTGCCAGTCCACGGACACTGCCAGCCAAGCACCATCCACGCACACCATCATCCAAGTAACAGTCCATGCATACCAACCAGCTAAGTGCCAGTCCACGCACACCGCCAGCCAAGCACCAGTCCATGCATACCAACCAGCCAAGCACCATTCACACACACCGCCAGCCAAGCTCCAGTCCACACACACCACCAGCCAAGTACCAGTGCATGCACAGAACCAGCCAGGCAACATCCACGCAAACCACAGCCAAGTGCCATTCTACACACTGCCAGCCAAGTGCCATCCACGCACACCACCAGCCAAGTGCCATCCACACTCACCACCAACCAAGCACTAGTCTACGCACACTACCAGTCAAGTACCAGTCCAAGCACACTGACAGCAAAGTGTCAGTACATGCCCACCATCAGACAAGTGCCAGTACACACATACCACCAGCCAAGCATCATCCACACACACCACCAGCCAAGTGCCACCCTTGCACACTGCCAGCCAAGCATTAGTCCACTCACACAACCAGCCGAGTGCCAGTCCACACACACAGTCACAGGTACTTTCATCATGAATGTCTGTCAGCATGCGGCTATCTCTCCTGTCTTAAAATTTCACAACTAGAAGTTCATCACTACGCAAGGCACTGCACTGTCCCCTCTGAAGCCTTTTACATACAAGCTCTTAAGGGTAACCTTTAGTTTTAGGGTGGATTGTGCCACATGCAACAGTTTCCACTTTGAACAATCCTTGTACAATTCCACACCAGTGTACAAGTTATCTATGTATAAATGGTGACCTTTGTTAAAAAGGCCTCTACCAAGTTCCACAAAATGTTCTCACTGACTACAAAAGTGGACAGACAACTGGGGGGGATCAATAGAAAAATCAGTTTCAGTGTACACCAGGAAATTATAGACCTATCAGGTCTACTCTTGGGCAGCAGATACATCTTGAATCCTTAACATACTCTCTTGTTAGGAATGTACTGCCTAAAAAACAAATGGCCCTAAAACAGGATCAAAGACTCATCCACACCTATTTCTTTCCCTAAAATATAAATCTCTGAAAAGCAATCTACAAAATGAATCACAGGCAGGCCAAATCTTGAAGAGATGGTCACAATCAGGGTGATCTCATGGCAATGCCAAAGCATTATCAGCAAAATGAAGCACTAAAAACAAATACTGATCATGACAGTCGTGTGTAGGAAATATAGCCGGTGCCATGATTAGTAAACCAATATGAAGACATCAATGGCTTCCTTACAAAGCCGATCACAAAAATGAAACCCAAGAACTCCTTCAACTCATCCAGATTTGAGGGAGTTCACCGGCTAGCACTAGAGTGGGACATAAGACTGGCACTGTTGTCCCGCAAATATTGTTCAGCCGACAAATTATTCTGGTCAACAATCTTATCCAAAAGAACATTATACATAAACAACTAAAACAAATTTAAACGCAAAAGTTTTCAGAATTTACTCTACACTCTGCGACACTAGTAAAGGTAGGCAACACAGGCTGAACCATGTCCGGGGCAACCCAAATTTCAGCACTTACAATGACTTTAGTTGCCTCCTGCTGCACTATCACATACCAGTGTCCTTCTCTAAAAGAGGCTCTTCTTTTGCACTGACAGGGGCTTCATCATCAGATGAGTCCTCACAGACAGAAAATTCACTTCCAGACTGTAGAACCTCCTCCTCTGCCTCAGATGAAGAATCAGTCTCAGAACCATGGTCAGAGGAAGATTTGAAAAGCAAGCTAACAACCTGCTAAACGGTAATCCTGTTGTTAGCCATAATCCTTACTAATAAAATTAACTCGAGAAATTAATCAACAATAACCATCACTATGTAAAATAAGTAATAAATGAAGTGTGGCTTTATCAAACAGAACGTAAGACTACTAATATAAAGTAATCTGGAAGGAACAGTCAATTAATACATAGCACACAAAGACCAATATACTCAGAAACAATACCACTCACTTGCCAGAGACAACAAGACTGAGGATCAACTGCACCTGCTCTGCACAGACACTCCAAGCCACAAAGACGTCCCACTGGAAAAAAATATATATCACAAGGCAGTAAAGAACACACACAAATCAATATGTTACTTTGAAAGGCAATCACACACAAAGCTAAAGATCCAAACATTGATATAGCAGTGAAAAAAAGACTATACAAACAGGCAAAGGATACACATTAGATGAAAAGATAATACAATGAGCTGCTTACCAGCCACAACTCCACAAACTACAGATCTGCCAAAGCTACACCCGCCAACAGGATTCACCAACAAAACAAAGCAAATGATTGTCTCTCTAAGAAAAAAGAAAATGAAAACGTAAATTATTATGAATAAAAACAATTCAATCAAAAGACACTGACATTCTCCTGAAAGTGGGCATGACAAAGGCAAAAAAGATCCCTCCAGGTAGAAATATACCTTACCTCTGAAGCAGATCCCCCAAAACATATATAACCTTATTTCCAGGTACAGATACAAAATATTCCCCTGCTCCAGGGCAGTGATCCTTGCCCTAGGGTTAGCTCCCCACAGATTTATCAAATACAATTCCTTGAGTCTAGTGGGTTTTGGACCTTTGGGGGCAGATTGGTTGAAAAAACAACTAAACTAACCCCCCGGGGGCCTGTATTACCGAAAAAACATTTTTCTCCTTAGGGGAGCGACCGTTGCTCACGTGATCGCTCCCTGCAAATTTATTTAAAAGGACCTATGGCATCTATTGGGTTTTGACCCCTCCCTCTAGGGGGGAGCAGATAGGCCAAAAAAAGGCTGAACTTTCCCCAGTGGGGGCCAAAACACCAAAAATCATGTTCCTCCCCAGATGAGCGACCCTTGCCCAAGTGGTTGCTCCCTGCAAATTTATCATATAGAATCCCTGGAGTCTAGTTGGTTTTGACTTCCTTGGGGAAGATTGGCTAAGTGAATAGCCTATCTAGCCCACGGGAGTCCAAAACACAAATATGAATTGCCTCAGAGGAGCGACCCTTGCTTAAGGGGTAGCTCCCCAGTAATACAAAACATACAAACCTGATGGTCTAGTGGATGGATTCCTGCTTCATGATTGCAGCCCCACCCACAATCGTGGAGTAGGAATCCATTCCAAACAGGCACAGGGAGAAAGGAAACATTCTTTCCTTCCCTCGTGTCTGCATCCAGTAAAATAACCCCCACCCTGGAAGAGGACTCTCTCAAAGTGTCCTTTTTCTTTGACATGCTGGAAGCAAATGGCTTACAGCGCCTCCCTGCCACCACCTGATGACATCAACATGCCATGCACGCATCAATGTCATCAGATCGCTGAATGGGGTTCAAGGTAGCAATTGAAGTGGTTCCACTGCCATCCCTGGTGGGGGCCTCTAGAGGCGCGTCCCACGGCAGGAGCACTAGCGCTTGCCCTGTGGATGGGTGAGAGGACAGCTCAGAGCAGTTCTCAGCACACACCCACCATGGCTGAGAGGGCGCCAAGCCATCCTCAGCACACAATGTGTTAAATGTAATAATGATCACAAACAAGAACTTCGATATGAGTGAAAGACAAATAAGGCTTATTGATAAGTGGTGCATTCATAGCTAATTTATGGAATTTTATGATGGAATATTAAACTGATTTTTTTTCATTTGTAATGACTATTTGTGTGTCAAATATGCAATATGGTTGAATGATCTGATTTAGATGTGATATTATGTAAATGAATAATAAGGATTATGTGCAAATTTATCAAAATTATTTAAATTATGATAGCAAGACAATGGTCAATTGTTACTTAAAGATTTCTTTACATTACTAGAGCTTTGTCATACTACAATTCTGGTGTGTCAAAGTACATACAACATAATTACCATGTCTGTTAAAAAATAAAGAGAAAATAATATTTCACAACACATTTAAAAGGACAACATAGCACACACTAACATAGAAATACAAAGGGCAGTAGGCAGGAGAAATGACTGGAATTTCAAATTTGACTTACCGCCCTTCTGTGCTCATGTGCTCCCACTTGAGAATGAAAGAGACGCCAGTCTGTTCTAAGTAGTCTTCTGTGCAGTGTGGTCATTCTGGTCTGCAAATAGTGCTGGGAGGATACACTCAATACACCCAGTGCTTTCAGATATGCCCAATGCCAGAGATCCTCCCAGCATCTGTGGAACTCCTTCTCTTTTCTCTTATAGGCATCCACAGCACTGCACCTTGTGGCAATGTCCTTATATACCTCTGCCCATGCTGCATTACATGGCTGATTGTCAGGCTCTATGTAAAGCTGAGGAACGCAAAATGATGTTTACTTTCCATTTGAAAAAGCAATGAGCTCTCTCATTGCAAATGCCAGCAATTTGGGGAAATTATAACAAAAGGGACAGAAGCATAGTGAAGGATTCAGTTGCCCTACTTCCATTTCATATATGTAGGCTAATAAGTACATGTTTACTATATGTGAATTATGTTGGTGTTAAGAATAATTCATTACTGAATGAATGGATGAGCGGGAAAGTGATGTGGTAGTGAACATATACAACGAGATTTGCTTATTTGGTCATGATATCATGGCAGTGCAACAGTGATGCCTCAGTGTGGTACATGTGGATGGTGCAATAATCCATCATTCATCAATTAGTCAACTATGTTCAATCACTGTGATGCAGAAACCAGAACAATAATTCATGTAAAAAATGTGGCAAACCTTTGGTTAAAGTCCTGCAGATCATGACCTGTGTTACATGCTGCAACCCAGGAGCCTGAATGAGAACGAAGTTCAGTGGTTATGCCAACATGTAAGTCCTGTGGTATAGCAGTGCTGTGCTACATGCAACACAATTTGTCATACCACATACCATACCTAAAGTAACTTTAGCAATGCCAGCCTCACATAAGCCTCCATTTATGACATTAAACAGGCTATAATAATCTTGTACTTGATGTCAGGGATTAC
This sequence comes from Pleurodeles waltl, assembly GCF_031143425.1. Classification (NCBI taxonomy): domain Eukaryota; kingdom Metazoa; phylum Chordata; class Amphibia; order Caudata; family Salamandridae; genus Pleurodeles; species Pleurodeles waltl. The sequence goes on from NC_090447.1 coordinate 1,223,622,413, forward strand.
TGAAGCATTCTCTGTATGATCTACACATATGAAGCACAACCTGAGGTTGTCAAATGTGCATTCAATGATTCCTCATGTATGTGTGTGCAAGGTCATACCTTTGTGGAGGCCGTGTGGTAAGACATCAAAATAGGGTAAGCAGATGGGAGAAAGGACATACTCAGCATCACATATAACAAAGATGTGATAATGTTGTAGGGTGCAGGTCCACTGGAAAAGCTGTGGACATTCTATTAATGAATGCATGCAATGATATAATCGCAGGGGTGAGTATGGTGATAGACTGATATTAAAAGTGATTGTATTTCAAATGGCAGAAACGACTGGCAAATAGCCAAATGCCACATAAATACCCTAAAACCATCTGACATCTGAGAAATCTCAACTTCTATGTTCCCTGAAGATAAATATATATTGTCAAGGTGCGTAATTGTGGAGTTAAGTATACTAAATCTATACTTACCTATACATATTTAACTTCACATTATTTTACTAATGTATATGCAGGCTACAATAATTTGTTAGCACGGTGTATAAAACTCCATATTCTGATGATATATCACCGCTCCAGAGCAGCCTCTGCTGCTCAGGGAGGATATGCCCATACAAGTAGAATGACAAAAACACTGCTATAGCCAAATGTATTACACTCACTCATTTTTTAAATATTTAATTGTTTTTGAATGGTTACTGTGTTCATTTTACCTTTCCCAGAAGGAGTCTGAGTTTTTTTTTTTTATTTGATTTGATGTATTTTATTTATTTGACTTGTATATCAATAGGACATCTTAATCATATTTCTTAAATTGGCATTTTTGTTCAGTTCTTCCATTTCTCCCTCCACATTTCTTGCAGGACTCTATAACATGCATGATGAATGAGAGGCAGCCATATTTCTAGTACTACTCCACCTATTTTTTCTCCTTCTCCTGTCATCAGGTGACTGCTGCTCAGGCAGGCCATCAGACTAACGAAAGATGGTAAACCTGCCTTGTTCAGTGGTGAGCTAGCCAGAGTTTTAGGCCCCATACACTGCCTGAATTTCAAGCATAGGTCCACTCTTGGGGCACAATTATCGTTTCTATTTCTAATACCACACCCTACCCTTACATCCTGCTCAAACAATGTGTCTCTCATTTAAGGTTCTTCATGAAACCCTATACATGCTATTGCCAATTACAAAAGCTGAAGTAGAACCAATTTTAGACATGCAGCACCAGTAATTTCTTGTGTGCACTGGTGTGGGTCTTCACATGCTGAATTCGGGTCTCTGCTTCGGTGGCTGTACCTACACATTTACTTAGCTGGGCAGTCTCTCCAAAACTGCTCTCTGAAACTGCTGAGACTGCATGTCTTTCGGGAGTTCTGCTTCGGCAGATTATCACTGTGCAGGCTGTCATTTAGTTACCTGGTCCAATCATTCTGGATGCCTAGAACAAATTAATTATCATGTGAATTGGAGATCTAGCTCCATTGCATTCTGCTTCCTAGTGATCCCAGCAGGAAGCTGTGGGCAGAGTCTCTTTTATCAAGACCAATCTAACATGGAGGCAGCATGATTTTCCTCTATTAATTTCTTCTAATCCAAAATGAAGGGCAGAAACACTATACAAGGGGTAACCCAGTGAAAATAAAATATGCCGCTTTTGAGTATCTTTCATCACCCCTTTCATTTATTCATTTTGTCCAGTCCATTTCTGCTGACCTCTTTTTCATGAGATGTCCAATTAGATATTGCCATTTTTCCTGATATTCTTTGCCTAAATACCAACCTCATCCACATTTAGAATTCTCTAGCCCTGTTTCAGACAGGGAGTTTTTTTCTGACTTTTTGGCTTGTCCAAACTATTTTTGGACTCATTAAGCAAGTAATCAGCTGTCCGGTGAACTGTCAACTTAGTGGAAGACTCCGTTGCTGGCTGTTGAAAGGATTTGCCCTTATCTCTGGCAATCACACCAGAAGAAGGAGGAAGTGCACATTCAGCATCCAGCCCTTGACAATATAGTGCACTGGAAAGGCACTTTCAAGGGAGTAGTTTAACTATAATCCAATCAAAAATTGGAAATATTATAAACTAAATGTTAGAAATGGGGTTTCTGGTTGGCTAAGGTATGCACCTCGGCCAGACAGAATTTACCCACTCTAGTCAGGGCAAGGGAGTTACACATCCAAGATAACCCCTGCTCACCCTCTTGGTAGCTTGGCACGAGCAGTCAGGCCTATCCCAGAGGCAATGTGAAAGGCATTTGCACAACACACACAACACACGTGACACAATATCCCCACCACAAAGGAAACACAACACCAGATTATATGAAACTATACTGTATTGTACACAACGTTTTTTTTAGTCCAACCATCACATATCAGTACTATCCTGCTACCTTAGCAGTTGTCAGAACATTACACATTAGTTACTCTGCCAACTAGCAGTAGTCACACCTAACACACAGGTTACTCAGTATTCTGCAACATAAGCAGTAGTCAGGAAAACACATTATTACACCAAAGCACTTGCATAAGAATATCATAAAATGCCCATAGTAGGAACATTAGAAAACATATGGGAAGTTAAAAAAACATATTAGCAAGCATGTCCATAAAAGGAACATTTGCACCCATACGTAAAAGCATCATTAAACAGGCAGGTAACATAAATCAATCAGCAAAAGTCTTTAAGCAGAACTTGGATTGCAAATACATTAGTCCTTTTAAGTGTACCTGGTTTGATGAAGGCAACTCCAGTGCCTAGTAGAGTAAAGAAGGGGCCTCTGGCACTCTTCTGCGCAACGTGGGGGCCTCCCCGGCAATTGATGGGGAGAGGGGGGTGGCACGCACCCCTCTATACTCCTACCGGGCCCCTCCTGGGGACCCCTGATCACTAGGGGCACCCGGGCCTCCACTGGCCCTCCCGAGAGGGGGGCCACAAGCCAGGAAGAATGCAAGAAGGAGGGGGCACCATGCACCCCCTCCGATTCAAGGGCGAGCCCCTCCTGGGACCCGAGAACATTGTAAGGCCCCCCGGCCTTAACTGGCCCTCCACGAAGGGGGGAGCCAAAAGATCAGTACTGCCCCACACAAGGACTAAGTCAAGGACCGGCGGCGCGGGGGGTCTCTGGTGAGGCTTCTGCCCCACCCACGGTCCAAGAGCAAGCAGGACAGCCTCATTGGGGTTGGAGGGAACCTCCAATGAGGTTTCCTTCTCCCCGCCCGGCTTCCAGCTTTACTTGTGGCCCGCCCGCCCGGCCATCGAGGTAGAAGCAGGCACCAAAGTCGGTGCCTGCCAGTGCCCCGGGGGCGCTCCACGGAGCGCGCTTCTCCCCGGGGGCATGACAGAAGCACTTGTGCTCCAAGTTTGTGAATAAGGATGCTTCGGGTGTCCCGGGGGCACGAGCAGGAGCGCGCCGGCTCCTCTCTTTCTCTGCCAGAGCCCTGGGGCTGAAATACTGTAATTCGCGAGGCCTGGCTGTGGCTGTGATTTTCAGTGTCGGAAAATCGCTTCCATGGCGCTATAAAAATGACTCCACTGCCCTCACTAGGCTCTAGGCATTTTAAGAGAAAACGCTCCTCATGCGCTTTAAAAACAGGTGGTTGCAGGGGTCTTCGGCCACAGCACCCTGCCCCTTGGGGGACAACAGGGAAGAGAAAAAGGAGCACAGGTGGCAGAGCCCAGCAGCAGGCCAGCCCAAGGAGAAAGCAGGCAGTTCCTCAAAGTGACCAAGTAGGTCACAGGTCAGCATAGCAGCAGCAGTCCATGGCGGTTTCTGGTGAGTCCCTCCAGGAGCATTGTGTCCAGTTCCAGGTAGTTTAAAGAGTCTCTTAAATGATGTCTAAATTGTGGGGGAAATTCCCCTGTACTTATACTAGGTTTACAGTGGGGAGGAGAGGGGGTTCCATCCAGTTACAACTGTTCTAGGAGTGTACTTTCTCTCCTCCAGCAAAGGCTCCAAACATCAGTGGGGGGAAAATGACCCTATTGTGTAAGGCCAGGGCACAGCCTTTACAAATGCAGGTGTGCCCCGCCTCTCCCTTCTCTCAGCCCAGGAAGGCTTTACAATATGTAGATGCACCTCTGTGACACCTCCACCCTCCCTGTGTTCAGGTTGTCTGAGAAGTATGCACAAAGCCCCAACTGTCAGTCTGCCCAGACGTGGATTGGAGGCAAGCTGCAAAACACCAAAGTCATAAGCACAGATAAATGCGTACTTTCTAGAAGTGGCATGTCTGTGATAGTAATAAAAAATAGACCTACACCAATAAGCAGCATTTCTCATCACTATCACAACCATGCCTATGCTACCCCTCATAAATCAGACAATACCCCTTACACATAAGGCAGGGCATTTCCAATGCAATCCTATGAGAAGGCAGCACTCACAGCAGTGAAACACCAAGTTAGGCTGTTAGTCACTACCAGGACAGGCCACGCAACATGGCACATGTCCTGCCTTCTACATACAGGGCACCCTGTCCAAAGGGCTAGCTAGGGTGTGCCTTAGGGGTGACTTACATGTAGTAAAAATGGAGTTCTGGACCAGGCAAGTAAATTTAGATGGCAGGTCCCTGTGGCAGAACACTGCGCACAGAGGCCCTACGCTAGCAGGCCTTAGATAGTTTTGACAGGCTACTTCAGTGGGTGGCGCAAGCAGCGCTGCAGGCCCACTAGTAGCTTTTAATTTACAGGTTCTGGGTATAGGGATACCACGTTACAAGGGACTTATAGGTAAATTAAATATTTCAATTAGGTATAATCATACCAATTTTGTAAGGGAGAGCACATGCACTTTAGCACTGGTTAGCAGTGAAAAAGTGCTCAGAGTCAAAACGTCAGCTAACAAAGTTCAGAAAAATAAGGAGGCAAAAAGCAAAAAGTCTGGGGAATGACCCTGTAAAAGGGCCAGGTCCAACACCGAGTCAGGTCTTTTATTTAAACAATCTGTTGATGCCAGAATCATGGTTTCCTGCACTTTGTAGCCCAAGTCTTTTCTGAACAATATCCTCTGATTATCACCTCTACCTAAATAATTGAATGAATTGTTCTAGGGGTATAGAACGGCCTTTGTGATTAGGAAAGCAATTGAGGAAAGACAATAATTCCAAGAACCATTGCATCATATTTCCCAGTACTGTTACTTTTGGCACAATGACTGTTATATTTAGCACATTATATCACCCTCTATGCTGTAAAAGTCAATTTCATTTTAATGTTCAAATCTTATGTCCTCTCTAATTTTTTTGGCTAGCAAAGTATTAGTATCTAGGGATTTAAAAAATTGGGTTGATGATGGTGCACTCAACCAAGCTCAATAGCTGGTAAGTGATTTGTCAGAATTAGAACTTTCACATATTATTAATGGTAGCATCCAAACTGCAGGACACTCACTTTATATCTATTTGCATCTGGGGTCATCTCCAGGTAAAGAAGCAACAAATCTGTGTTCTGCACATTCTACAGATAAAGTGGGTGGGACTAGCAGTCCAAATCCTACATGGAAGACATTAGCATGAACATAAGAAAACAGCATTTTGGGAAGTAGAGTCTGGACGGAGTGGTGAAACGAATAATGTTTTGAAGCCTGCATGCCATGTTAATTCAGCAAATTGGGAGAAGAGGGCTGCATTTTGGGGCTCCATGTTCTGCAGGCATAGCGGGCAGTGAAAAAGGGGCCTGGAGTGAGTGCCACGTTTGTCTCCCGTAGCAGTCCCTCCCATGTCAGGATAAGCGGTTACCATCTGTTTGATCTTGATGTCGCTTTATCCGACATTTGAGTAATTTGATGTTCCTGTTTTGAATTAAAGCAGTAGTGAGACGGATCACTTTTTGAGTGCAATGGAAGAAATGTTATGATGTCATAGAAAAGAGGCTGCCAGTAAAGAAGCCACGTCAAAACCTGTCTGACCAGCAACCACACTACTCAGCAAGTATTCACATTATTATCTTCAGGTAAATCTCAGGATGCATTACTGTCTGCCACACTGAATCAAACTGTCAGGATGTCCTCTTCTTTGCTGAGGAAATTGCACAGAGGTTAGGAAAGAGGGTGGCAGTTAAGCTGTAAAGTCTTTTTACAGACATACCCTTCCACCCAAGTGTCCTATCTCTCTGAAAGTGGATCTTAATACTGCAGACAGAATTTGCCCCCAATTGTTCGTCGGTAGACTATCAATAAGTACTCTCACAATAATAACTGCACAGCACGGGCTGCTAGGAACTTCATCGGCTGGGTGGCCACACCAACATAATCTCTGCCAGCTGCGGCACGCCCGGAGGCGCAGTTGCAGAGCTGGACTCTTTTGGGGCGGGGCCTCCCTGATGACGTGCAAAAGCACACCTGCCATCCCACAGCGCGGGCTGTTTGGAAATTCATCAGCTAGGTGGCCAGTCCTTTTGGACCACTGGGACCATACCAACATAATCTCTGCTAGCTGCAGCATGCCCGGAGGCATAGTTGTAGAGCTGGTCTCTTTTGGGTGTGTGGCCTCCCTGACAATGCGCTAAAAGCGCATCTGCCATCGGACAGTGAAGGCTGTTTGGAACTTTATCAGCTAGGTGACCAGTCCTTTCGTACCACCAGGACCACACCAACATAATCTCTGCTAGCTGCAACACACTCAGAGGCAAAGTTGCAGAGCTGGTCTCATTTGGGGGCAAGGCCTGCTTGACGATACGCTAAAAGCGCACCTGCCATCCTGCAGCGCTGGCTGTTTGGAACTTCATCAGCTGAGTGGCCAGTCCTTTTGGGCAGGCCCATCCGCCCCTGTCAGCAGCCGGTAGAGGCCGGGCTGGGTCCACTCTCTTGGTTCTGTGCCTTTTGATTTACACTGCACAGTAAGCAGCGTACTAAGTCGTACGTCCAATTGGGTTTATTTTGGGACCATATCCAGCCTACAATCTTTTTTAGGGGGGCTTACCAGGCCAGTAGTAACCATGGGCAGGAAGAAAACAGCCTGTAGTAAGACTCCATTAGAAAGTAATTCTACAACAATTGATTCTTTTTTGGCACGAGTGGTTAGTGTTGTCTCTGGGTTGGTCCGGGGATTCCCCAACTGCTTGTACAGTGATACTTGGTGCACAAGCTGAGGAGGGAGGGCAGGATATTATTATCAATTCAAATTGGCCCACTCCTAATCTTAGTTTAGGAGGCCCCATAGTTAGTAGGACTGCACCTAAGCCCTGTACGGAACATCATGCCTGTGTTCTAACTAAAGTTTTGCCAGCCCCCAAGCGCAAGAGGAAAGCTAGGTCTTCTGATGTCCCACCATCTTCTTTGAGAGGGACAAATGCAGGGGTACAGGGGGAAATGGTCAACCTGGGCATTTCACAGAACTTGGATTGGGAAATAATTTCTCAAAAGTTTACAGCTTCCCTGAAAGAGTGTTTAATCCCCCTGAGAGAAAGATTGGAAACTTTTGAAACAGCAGTAGAACAAAATTCTAGTAATATGCCAGGAACAGCAGTTGTTGCTACACAGGGGACCTCTGAACGATATATGGAATTCTGAAACGACCCCTTTGGGACATCCTTCCCCACAGAATGCCCCTCCTCCTGAAACTATCAGCCAGGAAGCGTTAAGCAGTCGACTGCGAGTTGGACCACGCTCGCAAGTTAAATCACCTTAGCGAGGTGTTACAAGAGCCTTTACTTGTTTTTCAAACACCTAATTTACCTTTGATTAATCTCCCCCCTCCCTGTTGTGATTGTTTTGGCCGGTGTTCCCTCTGTGCCCAATTCATACCCGGAATCGACTCACCAACTTCACAACAAGGTGTGTCATTGGTTAGTTAACCATTCAAATTTTTATGTGCATGATTATGGAAACATTCTGTTGGCCTGCTGTGTTGCCTGGGTTGGGCCTTCTGTTAAGTGTATTCCAGGCGACTATATCATTGTTAATTTTAAGTATCCCAAAATAGCAGAAACTATTTCCCAGGCTTCTCAGACCTCCGGTAGATCAGGTGATATTAGAATATTACCTCTTGGCTTTTCCTACAGACCAAATATTTCTCGACAGTGCATAACCCCACCTTCGGCCCTCTTAGCAAGTCCATCTCATGGGTTTTCTGTGTTGCATGTAAAAAGCGATTTGAACAATTGGCAGACCTCAATGAGCTGGATTGCCAGTACAGGGGCCCACAGAAGACTGCTCCAAGTTCTAGGGACAGGGAGCCGAATGGGGTCCTCCTCTCTAGTTACTGTATTTATTGCAATGCAGTTCCACATTACGTTGCACCTGCTTTTGACCAGGAAACTCTTGGTATTTCTTTGCAATTGCTTAGCACCTTTTATAGAGGAAGGGCTCAAGTAATAGAGGAGTGCAATAATAGCCGTGGTGAATATAGGCAGTTTTCTTTGCTAAGATGAGTATACCACCCTACGCAGGATTCAGGACGCTATCTAAAAACCAAATATTTGTTATTTTTATTCTACTTTGGCAGTCGGCCATTCACCCCTGTATCTTACCTTAGATTTAATGATTTGGGAGAGATCTCCACTCTTTACGTTTAGATCAGGGACTGTAGGGTGGCTTGCCTGTTTTAATGATGGGAATAACTTGTGGTGTAGTTTTTTGTCTCCTTGTCCTTGTAATGTAAGGGCAAAACAATCCTTGCTCCATTTTATATTTTTCTGTGCCTTTTATAGCAGATATTTTCAGACCTGTCTCAAGCCCTTATTAGGAAAATCAGCTATTAAGAATTGTAGAGAGGCTTTGGTCTTTTTACAGCTGTTAAATAACACAGACATATGCCTTAGAGTGAGCATTTGTTTAAACAGGCTAATCGCAGTAGAAAATCAATGGGGACATTTAACGGAGTATATATTTGTACTGTAGAGTATATTAATGTTCATTGTTTGGCCTTTTTTAGATAGAAAAAGGTCTGTGGAATTATATATGCATCTTATATGAACATGTCGTGCTGCATACTTTCACATGCACTTGGTAAAACAGCTTTCATATGTGAGTGATTATAATTCGATATGTTCCTAGTTTATCGATTTAGTTTGTTTGGATAATTGATGTAAAGATTTACTCTTAGTAAACGTATTTATATGGTGCATAGTCCTTAGGACTATAACAGAACATTACCTGACTTTAAATGCACAAGCACTTTTAAGATTAGATTTGAGTATATTTATACTCATGTGATAGAAATATATTTTTATTGATCTTTTTTTCAACTAACGTTGTAATTATCTGGTACTAATTGAATGACTTTGCAAATAGATAAATACATTGGAAAGAATATTGGCTAGATTATGGCAGACATGGTTAAGTGTGTAATTTTTAAATGAGTTATATGTGCATATGCATTTTTATGTGATCATTTATTTATGGGAGCTTTTATGGTTTATTTTTTAAACCAAATAAATAATTTTGACTGACTCACTGACTATTTGCATCTGGTTTCCTAGCCCCTTCATACTGGAAGACTCTACTGATTTGTTTTGGCCATCCCGGGTTCACTTTAATGTTTCTACACCAGTAAGATTTGGAGACACTCTCATTCAATGTTAATAATCTTTAGAGCATCACTAAAAGCTCTCCTGGGTACTGGTGAGATTCCTAAAACACACCCTTTAGGTAGAGTAACTGTTGTTTTTGGAATAATCTCTGCAACGCTTTAAGGACAAATGATCTCACCAAAGCAGTCATCCTGGCTTCCAGCAGAATGGGCCAATAAAAAAGTCAGAAGCCAAATCGTAAAAAACAAAAAAAATTGTATTTATGACTAAATGCAAAACCGTCATAAACATTATCACTAGCTTCTTAACCCCTCCACGAACGAGCTGGTTACGTCCTTAGCCAGGGTGCTCGTGTGCCGAGGACGTAACCAGCTCGTCCTGCACCTGGCCCACAGGGGAAGTGCTAGCGCTCCCCCTGTGGGCCTCCCACCCCCATGCTCTGGGCAGGGATGGCAGGGGAAGCAATTCCCCTGCCACCCGACCCCCCCAGTGACGTTTAATGGTATCAGTGTGCGCTGACCTCATCAGAGGTCACATTCATTGTGCGCAACAGAGGAGAAACTGATTTGTTTCTTTTCGGTACGGGGGCAGGGGAGGTCAGAGAGGCATGGAAAGGAAAGGAAAGTCTTTTCCTTTTCTTTTCATGTCTCTCTGAGCATTCCTGCTGCACGATCACATAGGGATCGTGCTGCTGGAATGCCCACTAAGCATCCGTGATTTTTTTTTAAATGACATGAAGAGAGTAACCCCTTAGGCAAGGGTCACTCCCCAGGGGGGCAATTATGTTTTAGGACGTTTCTGCCCCCCTTGCGGGCAGATTGGCCTATATTAATTAGGCCCATTTACCCCCAAGGGGGGTAGAAACCTCTAGACACCAGGGATTATTTCCTTTTTTTTATGGATGGGAGTGGCCCCTTAGGCAAGGGTCGCTCCCCTGGAGGTCAAATTTAATTTAGGCCATTTCTGCCCCTCTTGAGGGCAAATCAGCCTATTTGTATTAGGTCAATCTGCCCCCAAGGGGGCCAGAAACCACTAGACTTCAGGGATTTTAAAAAAATATATAATTTGATAAGGGGAGCGACCCCTTAGGCAAGGGTCGGTCCCTGGGGACACATTTATATTAGGTAATTTCTGCCCCCCCACCTACTTTTATTAGGCCAATCTGCCCACAAAGGGGGCAGAAACCACTAGACACCAAGGATATATATGTATATTTTAATTCTACATAAGGGGAGCGACTCCTTAGGCAAGTGTTGCACCCAAGGAGGGGCATATTATATTAGGCCATTTATGCCCCACTTGGGGGCAGATGAGCCTATTTTTATTAAGTCCATCTGCCCCTAAGGGGGGCAGAAACTACTTAGGCACCAGGGATTGTTCTGTGTATATGTTTTGTTTGGGGGAGCGGCCCCTAGGGCAAGGGTTGCTCCCCATGGGGACACATTACTGTTGGCTATTTCTGGCCATACCCCCACCCCAAATAAATGGGGACAAAGTTGCTCGGCCCACTGCTGGGCAGATGGGGCAATTATCCCCAGTCCAGTCCCGTTGGTGGCAGAAAGCCTACTAGATGGCAGGGAATTGAAAAAGAAAATAGAGGGGTGGGAGCTGCCAACCAGTATGGACATGGTTATGCCCGCAACCCCAACTGAAGGGGGTAACAGTCTTTCAGCCCCCCGCAAACTAAAGGATCTTATCTCAATGGCAAGCAAGAAGACTTTTGATTAATTTGGGTTTTGATTTTACAGTTGGTCCAAGGGAGCATGGCTAACCCTTAAGATCGTCCCACTTGAAATGGTGAGGAGCTGCACTTTTTGGACTTTGGGATGCTACCACCTTGGAAAAATCTTCCAGACCTACACACATCTGAAAACTAAACATCTGGGTGAGTCTAGGGGGGTGTGTTTCACATGCACCCCACACTATTTTCTTACCGACAATGCCCTGCAAACCTCCAACTTTGCTAGAAATCATGCATTTTCCTTACATTTTTTAGATGGATCCTTCCAGAATCTGCAGTAATCCACAAAATTCCTACCACTCAGCATAGTTGCATCTATACAGATAAAACTTCTGCCCCACTTGTCAGCCTATAAATGTTTTTTTTTTCCAACTGCCATTTTGGACCTGCTTTGGTTCCCTCTCAATTTCGGGATGTTTCTGGCCCTTCCCTGTCACAGGCACTTGCTCCACCTACACAAGTGAGGTATAATTTTCACTGAGAGACTGAGGGAAATGTTTGGTGGTAGAAAATGTGTGCCAGTGAGGTGGTCCCACACAGAAATGTGCGGAAGATGTGATTTTTTTTTTCTGCTAAATTTGAGGTTTGCTGATAATTCTGGGTACGAAAACACCCGGGGATCCATGCAAGTCACACCTCCCTGGACTCCATCTAGTGTCTAGTTTTCAGACATTTCTGGGTTTGGTAGGTTTCCCTAGATGGCTGCTGAGCCCTGGACCAATAACGAGTGTGCCCCCCTTACAAAATCAGGTCGTTTCGTAATAGATCATTTGGATGTGTCAATGATGTGTTTTGGGACATTTCCTGTCGGGGGCAATAGGCCTACCCACACAAGTGGGGTACTATTTCTATCGGGAGACTTGGGGGAATTTTCGGTGGAAGGAAATTTGTGGCTCCTCTCAGATTCCAGAACTTTCTATCACCGAAATGTGAGGAAAATGTGTTATTTGGGCCAAATATTGAGGTTTTCAAACGATTCTGGGTAACAGAACCTGAGGAGAGCACCACAATTTACCCCATCCTGGGTTTCCCTAGGTGTCTAGCTTTAAAAAGTTCACAGGTCTGGTAGGTTTTCCTAAGTGCCGGCTGAGCTAAAGACCAAAATCCACAGCTAGGCACTTTCCAAAAAACACTTCAGTTTTCAATGTAAAACTTTGATGTGTCCATGTTGCCTTTTTTGGGGCGTTTCCTGTCAGGGGCACTAGGCCTACCAACACAAGAACTGAGGCACTCTTTTTACCAGGAGACTTGGGGGAATGCTTGGTGGAAGGAAATTTGTGGCTCCTCTAAGATTCCAGAACTTTCAATCACCAAAATGTGAGGAAAAAGTGTTTTCTTTTTGTCAAATTTTGAGGTTTGCAAAGGATTCTCAATAATAGAACCTGGTGAAAGCCCCACAAGTCACCCCATCCTGGATTCCCCTTGGTGTCTAGTTTTCAAACATGCACAGGTTTGCTAGTTTCCTTAGGTGCCGGCTGAGCTAGAGACCAAAATCCACAACTAGGCACTTTCCAAAAAACACATCAGTTTTCAAAGTAAAAATTTGATGTGTCCTGTTGCGTTTTGGGGCATTTCCTGTCTCGGGCATTAGGCCTACCAACTCAAGTGAGGTACCATTCTATGAGATTTCCTTATGCCATTTTTTACGACACTTTTAAAATCTTTTTGCCGTAAAAGCAATGCCACATTACAGATAAATGGGATAGACCAGATAAATATACATTGAGGAAATGCTGGCAGTGATTGCATAGAGAGGGAGACAAGTCAGACAGGTTGCTGCCTTGGATCCTGCAAATGGAGCATGCACCTTCTCCAGTGACACATCTGATGACCCCTGATGGCATGAATGTGACAACAGAGGTGGGCATTGTGTGTGCCTTTTGGGAACTCCTGCAGTGAGTGTACAGGGGAGACCACTGGGTTGTGCAGGAACATTATAAGTCTTTCCTGGAAGGTCTTGGACTTCCCAGAATCAGGGAGACCATGCCTGAGGACCTACATTCCTCCACTGAGCTGGAGGAATTGAATACAACATTGTGGATTTTGCCACAGGCCAAGGCTCCCAGTGAAGATGCGTTCCCGGTGGAGTTATTTTTAGGAATTCTCTGCCATGGTCACACAGGGCCTGCTTCAGGTTTTCCTTGGAGGTGCGGGAGACTGGGATTCTATCTCTCACCATCAGAGAGGGAAACATGTATGTTGCTCAAACGAGGCAGGGATAAGGTTGACCCTGCGGCGTATAGGTGACTAATCTTTATCAACTCAAATGTGAAGATCCTGTACAAGCTGATGTCCAACCATTTGATTCTCATTATGACCAGCCTGGTTCATGAGGACTAATGCAGGTTTATCCTGTGTTGTAACACTAGGATGAACCTTCGGCAACTGTTGCATGATATGCATGACGTGGAGCATAGTACAGACGAAACAGCCTTGGTCTTCAATGATCTTTGAAAAGGTCTTCTCAACTGTTGATTGGGGTTACCTGCGTGAGATTCTCTGGGTCATGAGGTTTGGATCAAAGTTCTGGGGCTAGATTCACCTCCTTCACACTGAACCTAGCACCAGAGTGTGGGTGGGACAGTGTCACTCAGAGAGATGGGAGCTGGGTAGGGGGATGCATCAGGTCTGACCCTGTCTCTGCTCCTTTTCACACTTGCGATGGTATGAGTTTGGAGGGAGCTGGTGGATTGGGGTTGGACAACTTTAGGTATATTGTTTCATTATATGCAAATCACTCTCTATTTTACCGTAGCTCCCCTTAGGAAACCCTTTCAATACTGTTATGTTTGCTGGATTACTTTAGGGCTCTCTTGGGGGTATGGCTTAACAGTGGTAACTTCATGTTATTTCCTTTTCCTCTCACCGCGCAGATGAGGACCGCAGTAGAGAGTCTGCCGGACATCGGACTATGCTGGGAGTTGAAACATTTTAGATATCTATGGATTGGATTGGTTGCAAACTCCAGGGTGCAGCAAATGCACCTTAATCTGAGAAGGGTGCAAGACTCGCTGAAAACCTAATTCGCCTTCTGGAATATGCTCCTGCTATTGTGGATAGGCAGAACAGCTATCTTAAAGATGGTGCTTCTACTGCACTGTCTATATGTCATTTAGTAGTCTCTGTGCTTTCTGCCTGCCAGAGTATTCAGATAACTGGACTCAATCCTTGTTTTGCTCCCTCCCCTGGGCTGGAAAATAAAGGAGAGTGGCCTTGGCCTCCCTAACTGAACAATACAAGGAGGGCGTACTGGAAGTGCCACGGCTTGACTTTTATTATTATGCTGCACACATGCATCATGCTGAGCACTGGATTGAGCCTGGAGACAGCTGGGAGAAACGCATGTTGCCGAGGATGGTCGATGTTGGGCAGCTCCTAAAGATACTGATGGAGGGTGTTGGGGCTCAGAACAATGCACCATTTGTGGTTAGACTGACTGTGCAAATCTGGCAAAAGCTAGTCACAGCAGTGCTGAGGCATGCTCCCTTTCACCAGGAGTTGCCAGTGTGGAAATTGGTGTTGGTCCGCCAGATGACTGGGAATATGTCCATCTAGGCATGGAGGGATGGGGGCTGTGAGCTGTTGGGGGAATTGTACCTCAGTGAGCCCTTTATTTCATTTGAGGATTTGCAGGTGGAGTTTGCACTGGGGATGGGTCACCATCTGCACTATACTGGTTTGGCCGAGATGGCCAGGCAGATGTGGACCACCTTTCCTGCGGCGCCAGCAGCATCAGACACACTGGGGACCCATTTGTCCTGTGGGTCGAATAGCCACCTAATATCAGTAATATCTAATGCTCTGAGAGTGGGTGTGTCTGACTGCTGGCTGTGGGCCAAGGCAGCAAGGGAGGAGCACCTGGGGCACTCATGGAGGATGTAGACTTGGTCTGTGTCTGGGCACTCATGCACTCTGTATCGAGCAACCATACCCGCTTTAAGCTGGTCCACTACAGCTTTCTGCATTACGCATACCTGACTTTCCTGACTCTTCTACAGATATCTCAGAATCAGTCTGATGTCTGCCCTCGATGTGATTCTCCAGGGGCTGACTACCTTCACCTCACTTGAGACTGATGAGCAGTACAGAATTTCTGGATTTGGGTGGTGTTACTTCATTACAGACCATGGCGACTCTACAGTGCTGTTTGTTGGGTGATGTCAGGAGGCCTAGAGGTCGCACAATGTCATATAAATTCTTGCAGCTGGCTCTGGTACTTGTTATGTGTGGGGTGGCCATCACTTGGATGGGGGGAGCTTGTCCCAGAAGTGGAGTGCTGGTGTAGAGACATATTGAAATGGATACTTGCAGAAGAGATCCATATGCAACTCAGCAGGTAGAATTAAAAGGTGGGGGAAGATATCCTTGTGTGGTGGGATCTGGACGTCAGGCTCTTGGTACAGGAATCTTATCCGAGCAGTAGTGATAGTGATAGTTCCAAAAGGTAGCCCCCTGCTGGGTGGGACCCCTAGTGAGGAAAGGGAGTCCATCTGTTTTGTGCATTGTCCACCTGTTGTTCTTTTCTTGGGCATATGTGAGAATGAATACTGCATTGTTAGGTACCATCCCCTTACTTACCTGCTGTACACTATGGTTCTTGCTATTAATGCTGCAAAGTTCCTTTCTATGAAAATAAAAAATAAACGTTTTTAAAAAACAAGTGGCATGGCTTAGAGTGGAGTGACATTGAGTGATGTGGCACAAAGTTGAGTAATGTGGTCAATGTTGATGCGGTATAGAGTGCTGTAGAGTGGAGTGGCATAGAGTGAAGTGGCATGGAGTAGATATGTAGGGGTTTTCAATGGACAGACAATGAGTGGAGTGTTGTAAAGCGGCATAGAATGGAGGAAAGTGTCATAGAGTGGAGTTTATTGGAGTGGAATTGCATCGTATGGAGTGACATAGGGAATAGTAAAGTAGGATGAAGTGTTATAGAGTAAAGTATCATAGAGTGGAGTGCAGTAGAGTGGAGTAGCATTGAAAAAATTGCATAGAGTGGAGTAGAGTGTTATACAGTGTCATAGAGTGGGGGGCGTAGAAAGGAGGGGCGTGGTGTAGAGTGGAGTACAGTGGAGTGTCCTTGAGTGTTGTAGAGTGATGGGTCATTGAGTGCAGTAGAGTGGAGTACAGTCATAGAGTGTCTAGAGTGAAGTGGCATAAAGTGGCATAATGTGGAGTAGAGTTGAGTGTCATAGAGTGGAGTGGTGTAGAGTGTAGGGACATAGAGTGGACAGGCATAGAGAGCAGTGTCATAGGGTGATGCTCGTGAAGTGGAGTAAAGTATTGTAGAGTGGAGTGGAGTATCACAGAGTGGAGTAACTTGTCGGAGTGGATTGGTGTAGTGTGGAATGGGGTAGAGTGGAATAATGTGGCATGAAGTGTCATAGAGAGTTGTGTCATTACAGAGCGGAGTGTCGTAGAATGGAGTGGCATAGAGCGCTGTATTGTAGAGTGGAGTGGTATGAGTAGCTTACAGAGGAGTGGTGTTTAGTGAAGTAGTGGGGTAGAGTGGAAGAGTGGAGTAGTGCATCACAGAGTGGAGTAGAGTAGAGTGGCATAGATTGAAGGAAAGTATGGTATACAGAGTTATGTAGCATGGAGTAGAGTGTCATACTGTGGAATGGTGTAGAGTGGAGTATTGTAACACAGAGTGGTATGGAGAGTGGAGTGGCATAGAGTAAACTGGCACAGAGTGAAGTGTCATAGAGTGGAATATCATAGCATTAAGTGCAGTAAAGTGTGCAAGGGCAGAGTGGCACAGAGTGGAGTGACATAAAGTAGAGTAAAGTGTCAAAGAGTGGAGTGTGTAGAGTGGTCGGGCATAGAGGGAAGGTGCACAGAGTGGAGGAGCATAGAAAGGACTAGAGTGTCACAGAATGGGATTGTGGGGCATACAGTGGAGTGGAGTAGAGTGGAGAAGAGGGTCTTAAAGAGGAGTGGCATAGAGTGGTGTAGGGTGTCATAAAGCAGTGTTTCGTAGTGGAGGGTGATAGAGTATAGTGTGCTAGAGGCAAGTGGAGTTTCTTAAAGGGGAGTGTTGTAGAGTGGTGTGGAGTACATGGGTGTAGAGCAGAGGGGTGTAGGGTGGAGGGGAATAGAGTGGAGTTGAATAGTGTAAAGTGGAGTGTGTTATCATAGAGTGGAGTATTATTGAGTGGATTGTCATAGAGTGGTGATCATAGAGTAGAGTTCAGTGTCACAGAGAGGAGTGTTGTAAATTGTAGTGGCATAGAGTCAAGTGAAGTGGCATAGAGGGGTGTAGAGTGGACAGACATAGAGTGGAGTGTCACAGAGTGGAGTAGTGTTATAGAACGGAGTGACTTAGGGTGGAGTGGCATAAATTGGAGTAAAGTGGTGTGGAGTGTCATAGACTGGATGATCGTAGAGTGGAGCGGCAAAGAGTGTCATGGAGTGTCATAGAGTGGAGTGTTGTAGAAATCAGTGTGGTAGAGTGAAATAGAGGGGTGTAGAGAGAAGTGACGCAGAGTGCTGTAATAGAGAGGAAAGTGTTGTAGAATCAAGCAGCATAGAGTGGAACAGCATAGACGTGAGAGGCATAAAGTGGAGGGGCTAGAGCAGAGTACAATGGAGTGCAATAGAGAGAAGTAGAGTGGAGTGGCATAGAGTGGAGTAGATTAGAGTATTGTAAAGTGGAGTGCCATATAGTGGAGAGGTGTAGACTGGAGAGGCATAACATGGAGTGGCATAGAGCACTGTAGAGTGGAGTGGCATAAAGTGGTGTACAGGGAAGTGGTGAATAATGGAGGAGTAGAGTGTTGTAGATTTGTGTGACATAGAGTGGAGCAGAGTGTTATGGATTATTGTAGATTGTAGAAGTAGAAGTAGAAGAGCATGAGGTGTCATAGAATGGAGACTGGAATAGGGAAGGCTGGTATGGAGTGGAGTGGCGTGGCACAGGGTAGAGTGGCATAGAATGGAAAGTCAGTAAGTGATGTAGATTGGAGGGTCATGGACTGCATTAGAGAAGAGTAGAACTGTAAAGTGGAATACTGTAGAATGACATTGAGTGAAGTGGCGTAGAGTGGAGTAGCATAGAGTGGGGTACAGTGGCCCAGAGTGAAGTGGCATAGAATGTTGTTGATTGGAGTGATTTACAGTAGCAGAGAGTGGAGTGAGTGAAGTAGATTGTCATAGAGTTGAGTGGCCTAGAGTGGCATAGAGTTGAGTGAAGTGGCATAGAGTTGAGTGTCATAGAGTGGAGTAGAGTGGAGTACAGTGTTGTAGAATGGAGAAGAGTAGCATGGGATAGCATAGAGTGGAGTGGCAGAGAGTGTAGTAAAGTGGCATGAGGTTTTCTAGAGTGAAATATTGCTGAGTGAAGTGGTGTAGAGTGGAGTGGCATACAGAGAATTACATACAGTGGAATTTAGTGTTGTACAGTGGCATAGAGCAGAGGTATATAGAGTGGAGTAAAGTGTCATAAAGTGAAGTGGCGTAGAGCATTGTGGTTTTGAGTGGAGTAGAGTGGAGTGTCTTAAAGTGTCGTACAGTGAAGGGTTGTGGTGTGCAGTAGAGTAGAGTCACAGAGTGGAATGGTGTAGGGTGGAATTGAAGAAGTGGTGTAGAATGGCGTAGTGTAGAGTGGAGTTAAGGGGCCTAGTTTAGAGTGCCATACAGTGGAGTAGAGCAATACAGATTGGAGTAGAGTGATGTGGAGTGCAGCAAAGTTGAGTGTCGGAGTGGAGTTGCATAGAGTGTAAGGTCATAGAATGGACAGGTGTAAAGCGAAGTGGTGTAGAGTGCTGTAGCATTGGGTGGAATAAAGTATGGTGGAGTGGAGTAGAGAGGAGTACAGTAAAGTGTTGAGTGCTGTAGAGTAGAATGGCAATGAGCATTGGGGAGTGCCACAGAGGTGAGTGTCAAGGAGTTGAGTGTCATTGAGTGATGTATAGTGGAGCAATGTGATGTAGAGTGGAGGGGTGTAAAGTGGATTAGCATACAGTGGAATAGAGTGTTGTTGAGTGGAGTGGCATAGAATGGAGCACAGTGGAATTTCCCAGAGTGGAGTGGAGTAGAATGAAGTGATGTGGAGTGGAAGGTGGTGTAAAGTGGAGAGGCATAGAGTGGAGTAGAGTAGAGCGGCAAGGAGTATTGTAGTGTCAAGTGGCATAGAGTGGAGTAAAGTAGCATGGAGTGGCATAGAGGGAACTGAGTAGAGTGGAGAAGAGTGATGTACAGTGGCATAGGGTAGAGGGGTGTTGACTGAAGTAAGGTGCAGTAGAGTGGAGTGAGGTGAAGTGGAGTGGGGTGGCACAAAATGGAGAGACATGCAATGGCACAGAGTGGAGTAAATTGTTGTAGAGTGGAGTGGCGTGGAGTGGAGTGAAGTAGGTTATAGTGTCATAGAGTGAAATGTCATGGAGTGGGGTAGAGTAAAGTACAGTTGCAGAGAGGTGTGGTATAGAGTGGCGTGGAGTGAAGTGACACAGACTGGATTGATGTGGAGTTGAGTAGAGTGGCAGAGAAGGAAATGGCATAGATTATCGTAGAGTGGAGTGGGAAAAACGGCATAAAGTGGAGTAGAGAATTATAGAGTGAAGTGGTGTAGAGTAGTATGAAGTGGAGTAAATTGCCGTGGAGTAGAGTAGAGTGGGGTACCTTAGAGTGGAATAAAGTGTTATAGAGTGAAGAGGTGCAGTGTGGAGCAGAGTAGAGTGTAGTAAAGTTCCATGGAGTGTTGTGGATTGGAATATTATACACTTGAGTGCTGTAGAGTAGCGAGGTGTATAGTGGAGGGGTGTAAAATGGAATGGCATAGAGAGGACAGGCACAGAGGGGAGTATAGTGAGGTGGCTTACAGTGTCATGGAGTGGAGAGCCAAAAAGTGGCCTACAATGGAGTTGTGAAGAGCGGAGTAGTGGAGGAGAGTGGAGTAAAGTGTTGTAGAGTGGAATAGCATGGAGAAGAGTGGAATGGTGTAGAGTAGATTACAGTGTCATACTGTGGAGTGGCATTAAGTGGAGTGGCATTAAGTGGAAAATGCATGGTGTGGTGGTGTACTGTCATTAGAGAGAACAAATGTTCAATTGTAATGACCATTACATTTGCACATGCAGTTTTACTGATAAAAATATACATCACACAAACATTAATAAATGGAAATTTCCATCACCTGGTATATTGCTTTATTTGTGCTTTCCTAATTCTGACATAATCTGAAATATTTGCACTTTCATTTATGGACATTTAAATGTTCTTGTGTGCTAGAAAATAAACTTACCTTTACCTTTCCCAGTACCCAGTACAATTGTCACATAATCCTCTCACTCTGAAGTCAAAGAAAGAAAAGTAAAAACCAAGCTTCCTCTGAACACAGAGCCTGACTTTTGACTTCTGTCTTTTGAGAGAGATCATATTTTTACTACTATATGTGTGGCATTGAAGTCAGTAATATGGTGATTAATTAACCTGTATTTAAAGCCTAACAGAGAAAATAACATGCGTTGTAAAATGTGCACGTTGAGTTATGGTGAACTATGTGACCACCATTCATATGGTTCACCACGTTCTAACATGAGAGTTTTGCATTCACATTAAAAGAAGGTACCAAAATGAGCTAACGTTAAGAATGTTTTATTAAATGTAGATTAATAATTGAAGTATTGAAATAAATATGAATTAACCACATTTATATTGAATTAAAAAAAAATCAAGCAATTCAATACATGCTACATGTGTGCATAAAAATACATGTTTAAAATAGTTCTAACAAGTTATAAATGATGTTTGCAATTAAATAATTTGCTTCGCATATATGAATTGTAAGGTGTGCAATACGTTTATAAATGTATTAATATGTATTTAGGCTTCTTAGCTTGACTAGGCATGAAGAGATTCATTTTGCAGCAGAAATGGAAAATTACTTGTTTATTCTGTCCCCTCTGACCTCAATAATTTTTTCTAGGCTGTTAATGTGATGTTGAATGTCCTATCGTAGTGAAAGCAAGAAACATGCATTGTAATATCAATGTTGCTTTATTTGTTTTAGCTGTTGCAGTAAAACACGACTTGAAGGGGAAATTCCCATTCCTAAAACGATATTGCATTTATTTATGCAGTATTTAACTAAAATCTGTATTGTATTACCGTAAAAAATACTAATAAGACAGACAAAACTGGTGAAGTATTTAGTAACTTGACTGACAGTAGTACTGTACGTTTTGTACTGTACAATGTTGTACTGTGAATGCATTCCTCAGTAATTACAGGTTTGCACGAGACAGACAGGATATGTGATGTTACTTTTCTTAAAAGTGCCAGGAACAGCTATGGCCTACAGGTAGACAGTTCTGACCTTATCTAGCATCTGCTGTAGACTATGATGTCTAAATTCATTTATGGAAGACATGTGCGTGCGCATGAATCAAGATTTCAGATCCCGTGCTTTTGCCACAAGATGATAATAGCCTATAAGTCAAGTTTGTTTGTGCCAATATATATCTCTGACTTAGTACTGGTTTCTTCCTTTCAGCAATATTTACATGGCATACCATTTGCCTCTGTTATTTTGCCTGCAGTTTTCTTTGATTAACAATGCACGGACCCTTGTGTGTCTTTTTTATTTTTTATTTCTAATTTGTTTTTATTTTCAGTTGATAGCAACCTTATAAAAGTATACTTGCCCAAGAAAAGTAAAAGAAAAAACATAGTTATAAACCTAATGACAGAACCTTTAATCCATCCCGTATAATAAAGGTCTTAATTTCCATAAACCTTGGCTGGTGTAGCTTGCAGTTCAAGTCAAATCCCCTAAGGTGCGACACAATTTATATTACTAGCGTATAATGAAAATCCATGCTCAAGTTTGTTAATTCCTAAAGAAAGCAGAATTCTTAGACACTGTAAGTGCAGTGTGGCCATATTGAGTATATGGGTTGGGAGCCTGTTATCACAAACTACACAGCTCCATAATGGCTTCACTGAATACTGAGAAGTTTAATATCATACTTCCCAGCACAATAAACCCACACTAATGTCAGTGTTGGATTTATTGAGAAATGCACCCAGAGGGCATTTTAGAGATGCCCCTTGTATGTGAGCCAAACTGCTAGTGCAGGACTGACCAGTGTATGCCAGCCTGCCACTCTCAGATGAGTTTCTGACCACATGGGGTAAGAGCCTTTGTGGTCTCTGTGGTTAGAAACAAAGCCTGTCCTTTGTGGAGGTGCTTTACTCGTCCCCCATACAGAACTGTAACACCTTGTGGTGAGCCTCAAAGACTCAGGACTCCTGGTACAGTGCCCCAGGGCACTTCAGCTAGTGGAGATGCCTGCCCCTGGATGTAGCCCTACTTCTGACAGCAAGTCCAGTGGGAAAATTAGGGAAAACAAGGAGGAGTGACCACCATAGCTAGGACCACCCCTAACGTGACCAGAGCTGAGGTGACCCCTTCCTTGAAAAATCCTCCCTCTTGGTATGGAGGACAGGGACCAATAGGGTTAGGTCTGTCACCCCTCTCCAAAGGGAGTGGACACAGGAAGGGTATGGTCGCCCTCAGGGACAGTAGCCATTGGATACTGCCCTCTGACCCCTGTAACGCCCCTAAATCCAGGATTTAAGGGCTCCCTTGTGATTCCAGATTCCTGGCGACCTCACAAGAAGAAAGAAGAAGGACTGATAAGCTGACCTCCAGTAGAGAAGACTGAAAGCGCAAACTGACTTGGCCACAGCCTTACTTGCCTGTTTCCATCTCTGCTAAAAGAAGGTGAAGCATCCTGCAGGACCAGTGACCTCTTAAAAGCCTGAAGGGGGCTGCCTGCATCCCAGAGAACCAAGATCTCCCATGGACAGAGGCCCTGTCCAAGAAGAAACTCCATCCAAAGACTCCAGAGCCTCTCCGGATCCATGAGTCCTGTCCACTCTGCACCCGACGCCCACCGCCTATGTCCAGGTGGCCCAACTGCCTGGAGCAGGTCCCCAGGCGATTCCAACCAAGTGTCCACCCAGGGTTGACTCCTCCTGACCATCGTAACGGCTCCTGCAGCTTAAACCCGGAGGACCCCCCTGACTTTGACAGAACTGGACGAAGATGCCTGTCACCAAAAGATACTCTGCACCCGCAGTCCCCTGGCCTAGGGGACTCCAATCTCTGGTGCAGCAACGTCCAGCAGGTGTCCCTCCTTCTTGTCCAGTCTGTGGTTTTCTGGAACCAACACCCTGGACCCAGCCTGCAGCATCTACGTGACCGCCGCTGAGAGTGTGTGTTTGGCACTGACCTGTGCCCCCCCTGGTGTTCCTCCAAACCCCCCCCAGGTCTGCCCTCTGAAGGGTACATGTACATGGTACTAGCCTGCAAGCAGGCCTGAATCCGAGTGTACCCAGCCTCTATAGTAGCCCACATTCAATTTGCCTCATCTTTTACCTCTGCACCTGGCTGGCCCATGATGTTGGTGGTGGGTGTTTGGGGTTCACTTGAACCCCGACCGGTGGACTTCCTAACCCCTGGAGACTGGAACTGTAAGTTGTGCACTTACCTCAAAACTGTACTGTCTTTGAAAATTGCAGTGTAAATTTTTGAAACAGATTATAGCTATTTATTTGAGAACCATATAACTTGCCAATTTGAAACAAAGTGCTATTGATACATATGTTGGATACTTATTTGCAAATGTACTTACCTGCAACTTGAATATTGTGGTTCTAGAAATAAAGTAACAAAAAAAAAATATTTTTTGCTATACAAAAACCATTGGACTGGAGTTAGTCATAGAGTGTGTGCTTCCTTTATTGTCTGTGTGTGTAGAACAAGTGCTTTGCATTACCCTTTGATAAGCCTAACTGCTCGACAACACTACCAGAAAAGAGAGCATTAGTATTATCTACTTTAGCCTCTGTTAAGCCTTTGAGGAACCTCTGGATTCTGCATGCTACATCCCATTTTGATATAGTATAAACAGAGCCAGCTTCCTACAATGTGCAAATCAAAATAAGTCTAAACCTCAAGTTCAAAAGGTGTGATACAAAGGTCATGAATGCAAAAGCATAAACTCAATGCTCTCAAAAGTAGGGCATTACAGAATAATGTGCAAATCAAAATAATTCTAAACTCCTAGTAAGCACAACATCAATAGAGAAATGAGCGGCATCTCTACTAGCATCAGAATGTCTTCTGGCACCCCCACAAGATCAGGGGTTTATATAGAAAATCTTCTCTTAGACCAACATTCATTTTCAGAATCATCATGGTGTGAGAAAAAACAATGCATTCTTAGCAAACCATGGTGCAGTTTTACGAAATGTCATATTGCCTTAGCACCTATGCACTGTCCTATTACTTAAATATTGATTCTAGCCATTATAGCCAAATTCCTGGGAGTAGTCAGGAGCCTTGAGCACGGGCCATGCACATGGCTTCCTTCAGAGAAGCGAAGCCATTCTGACAAGCCTCTGTCCAATACACCAACCTAGATTGCTTTTTGGAAGTAATTTCTGTCAAGGGTGACACAATGTTACCATAGCCCTTGACAAATTTGCTGTAGTATCCAGTGAGGCTTAAAAAGGCTCTCACTTCAGTCTGCGTTGTAGGTGGTTGCCAGGCCTTGATAGTCTCAATCTTGGCCTGGAGTGGTTGCACCTTGCCACCACCTACTAGGTGTCCCAAGTACACCACTGAACCCTGCCCAATCTGGCACTTACTAGCCTTGATGGTCAGGCCTGCCTGTTGCAGAGCCTGAAGCACCTCCTTGAGCTGGAGAGGGTGTTCCTCCCAGCTGGAACTATAGACAGCTATGTCATCTAGGTAGGGTGCGCAGTAGGAATCCTTGCCATCTAGGACCCCGTTAACCAACCGTTGGAAGGTAGAGGGGGCATTTTTCAACCCAAACCCGGAACTAGTAATGGCCATCAGGTGTGGAAAATGCAGATCTCTCTTTAGCCCCCTCAGTCAGGGTGATCTGTCAGTACTCTGATGTAAGATCAAATGTACTCAGGAACTTGGCAGCGCCTAGCCTGTCAACGAGCTCACCAGCTCGGGGGACGGGGTGAGCGTCAGTCCATGTGACTGAGTTGAGACCCCAGTAGTCCACACAGAACTGGAGTTCTGGCTTCGCACCGGGGGCAGCAGCCTTAGGAACCAGCACCACAGGGCTGGCCCAGGGACTACTGGATTTCCAAATAACCCTGAAGGTCAACATCTTGGAGACCACCTCCTTGATGCTGGCCTTTACGTTATTCGATAACCTGTAAATGTTATTCTTCACAGGGGGACTGTCACCTGTGTCAATATCATGGACACATAGATGGGTAAGTCCAGGAGTAAGGAAAAACAGGGAAGAGAACTGCTCTAACAACTCATAGCAGTCACCTCTCTGGTCTAGAGTCAGGGAGTCCGAGAGAATGATGCCCTCCACTGACCCATCACCTTCTTTGGCAGGGAGGAGGTCGGGTAGAGGTTCACTCTCCTCTTCCATGCCCTCATCTGTGACCAGGAGCATACTTACCTCAGACCTCTCAAAGTGAGGTTTGAGTCTGTTGTGATGGAGGAGCCTTAGGGGGTGCCTAGGGGTCTTGAGGTCCACTAGATAAGTGGCCTCTCCCTTACGTTCCTTAATATCAAATGAGCCAGTCCAGTGGTCCTGGAGATCCCTAGGCTCTACTGGCTCCAACACCCAAACCTTGTCTCCAGGTGAGAACTGAACCAGAGTGGTCTTCCGGTCATACCATTCCTTCATCACCTCTTGACTGGCCTCAAGGTTACTCTTGCCCTGCTTCCAGAAGCGTTGGGTTTGGTTGCGGAGGGCCAGCATGTAGCTGACCACATCCTGGGGAGGTGTCTTGGGAGCTTTCTCTCAGCCCTCTTTAACTATGCTCAGAGGTGCCCTGACAGGGTGACCATGGGGAAGCTCAAAGGGGCTGAACCCCACCCCTTTCTGGGGCACCTCCCAGTAAGCAAACAGCAGGCATATTCAGAGGACATCCCACTTGCGCCTCATGGCTTCAGTCAGGCCACTAATCATGCCTTTATGGGTCTTGTTGAATCTCTCAACAAGCCCATTGGATTGAGGATGATAAGAGGTGGTAAACCAGTAGGTCACCCCACACTCATCCCACATGGACTTCATGTATGCAGACATGAAGTTTGTGCCCCTGTCAGACACAACTTCGTTAGGGAACCTCACATTGGTAATTATTCCCAGCAGGGCTCTGGTCACCACCGGTGCAGTCACTGTTCTCAAAGGGATTGCCTCAGGATAGCCGGTGGCATGGTCCACCAAAACCAGGATAAATCTGTTGCCCAAGGCATATTTGGGGTCCAAGGGACAAACAATGTCGATGCCCACCCTTTCAAAGGGGGTGCCAACGACGAGGAGTGGGATCAGGGGAGCCTTAAACTTTTTTCCTGTCTTCTCACTAGCCTGGCAGGTGGGGCAAGCTCTGCAGAAATTATCTGAGGCTACCCTCATTCTGGGCCAATGGAAGTAGGTGACAAGCCTGTTAAAGATCTTGTCTTGGCCCAGATATCCTGTCAGGGGAATGTTGTGAGCCAGACCCAGTAGGAAGTCTCGGTAACACCGGAAACCACCAGCACACATGCTGACCCGGGGCCCGGAACCTTAGGCTCACTGTAAAGAAGATCATTCTCCCAGTAAATATGGTGAGTGCCAGATGTGTCACCTGCTGCTTGGGCTGTGGCCTGTTGCCTCAGACCCACAATGGTGGAGCATTCCTTCTGCACCTTGCAGAATTCTGCCCTGGTTTGCCCACCCTCTACTTGCCAGCCCGCAAGTTCAGGTAGGTTGCCCGGGTCAGCAATGTCCTCCCCAGTTGGCTCAGGGGCCTCCTCCTCCTTAGGGGCCCCATCCACCACCATGGGAACATCTGAGGTGGTTTTCCCACGCCTCCTGCCCTTTCTCTTTGCAGCTGTCTGGGCCATTGTTCCAGACTCCAGATGCCCTTGACTCCCTTTCTGGGCAGCCATTGACCTTGTGGTCATGCAGACCCACTCAGGCAAACCTAACATCTCCAGGTGAGATTTGAGCTCTACCTCCTTCCAGGCAGTAGCCAACCCAGGTGCCTGTCCAGTGGTGGACTGTGCTCTCTTGGAACACTGGGAGTCGCCCTTACAGTGTCCAAGCTGGTAGCACTCTAAGCATTTGGGGATTAATTTCCCTAATGTTCTATCAAAGTACCCTGGCTTCTTCTCAAATCGAGATGAAGAATGGTTACCACACCCCATTGGGAATTCTTTTGGGGGCCTTTTGAGAACTACTTTTCTTAAAGTTTTTTTCCCCCCTCTTTCTTCTGTTGGGAACCCTGACCACCTTTGTGGATGTCCCCCCCAGATGTCATCCTGGACACTCTGGTGCTAACCAAGAGGTCCGCCTCCTCCACAAGCTTCCTGGGATCAGTCAGCTTGCTATCCACTAAGTGCTGGTGCAACTCTGTAAAAGAAATACTGAGCATATGCTCTCTCAGAATCAAGTCATATAACCCTTTGTAATCATCTACTTTGCTGCCCCGCACCCATCCATTCAGTGCCTTATTGGAGAAATCAAAACAATCTACCAAGGTTTCTGTGGAAAGTTTGCTGCTGCCCCTAAACCTCTGATGGTATTTCTCAGGGGTCAGCCCAAACTTGGCCAGTAAAGCGAATTTCATGAGTGCATAGACATTCTGATCACGTGGAGCTAGTGTAAGAAGTGTATCCCTCCCCACTGCTGGTACATAAAACCACAAGGCCACCCCCCCACATTGCTCCTCAGATGTCCCATGGGCCCTTAGTGCAACTTCATAGGCAGTCAACCACTTGTCAATGTCATCTTCCACCACATAACGTGGCACCACATTCTTGGGTATACAAACCTTTTTCTCCCCACAGGTCCTGCACATATGCTGCCACCATCATTGCTGGACTCAGACTGTCTCGCCTTGATCTCCAGCTTCTTGAGACTCAGTTCATGAGCCCACAAAAGTTTTTTCTCAGCCAAGACTCTCTCAGCTGCAGCTTCAGCTCCCTCAGCTTCAATCTGTTTGGCTGTTCATTCAGCCTCAGCTTGCTTGGCTTCTCTCTCTGTTCTCCTTTCCTCCTGTTGAGCCTCAATTTTTAGCCTTGCCATCTGCAATCAAAACTCTCTCTCCTCCCTCCTTTCCTCTGCGGTCATGCTTTGACCAGAGACACTGCTCCCTGGTTTGCAGGGGGCACAATTGCAGTCGTAACATCATCTACTGATGACAGAAAATCCTCTGGGGAGCCATCTTCTGGCTCCTCCTCCTCAGTATCCTCCTCTGAATGGGCTTTTGCCCAGGCCCTCAGCACCATTTGAAATTCCTCCTTTCTGGAGGCACCTTGGGTGGGTACTCCCATATCCCTGCAGAACCTTTCAGCTGTTTGACAGTATAGGTCTCCAACAGGGCCAGGTCAAAATCTCCTGCTTGAGACCCGGCCTGAGACAAGTTGAGTGAGGATGTTGGTAAAAAAATTGACAGGAAAAATGAAATTGCAAAAAAGAGATAAAAATCAAGTTGACCTTCAACTGTGGGTAGGTAGTGAAATACTTAGCTAGTGTATGTTGCTGTGCAAATACGAGTCCTATCCTCACCGCTGATCACCAATGTTAGAAATTAGGTCTTTGGTTGGCAGTCACACACATTCCAAATTATCCTGTGCCCACCCTCTGGTAGCTTGGCACTGAGTAGTCAGGCTTAACTTAGAAGGCAATATGTAACGTTTTTGTGCAATAAATCATACAGTACCACAGCATAGCACCACAAAAACACTCCACACAGTGTTTAGAAAAATAGATAATATTTATATGGATATATGCAGGTCAAAACGATCAAAGATGCAATAAGTAAATGTAGGGATATCACTGAAAAGTGATATAAAGTGTCTTAAGTCTTTTAAAAGCAAACAAAGTCTCTTTCAAGCACAAAGTACCTGGTTTATGTGAAAAATCTCCACAAAGGGCCCCAGATGAGGAAAGGTGTGGAAACATAGGGGGTGTGCGCTGATTTCTCGGGCCACCATGGCAATGCGTCATTTAGTTTCTACACAGGGACGGCTGTGTATCGATTTCTGGTGCTCAGTCATGGATTCTCTTCGGGTTGCGGGATTTTCAGATGCCCCAGGGGACGGTGCGTGGATTTCCTGCGCTGGCAGGATGAAGTCCCAGGAGCTGCGTCGATCCGGTGGGCGTTGCGTCAAACTTTGTACCACGCGGCAGGCGCTGCATTGATTCCTCTCTGAAAGTCAATCTGCATCGTTTAGACTCGGCTATGCGTCGATCCAGTGGGCCGTGTGTCGAATTTCCGTTTGATATACTGGCGCTTTGTCGATCTTCTCGTTTCGAAGTCAGGCTCCGTCCTTCCGGTTCGGCGTACGGTGAAATTTTCTCCACAGTGCAGGCTGTGCATCATTTCTGGCAGGATGTACGTCGAATTTCACCACACAAGGAGTCCTTCTTGGACAGATGAATTCTTTTTGGTCCCGAGCCTTCAGAGAACAAGAGAAAAGCTCTAACCAAGCCCTTGGAGAGCACTTCTTCGCCAGAGAGCAGCAAGGCAGCAGGGCAACAGCAAGGCAGCAGTCCTTCACAGAAAGCAGTCAGGTGAGCCCTTTAGGCAGCCAGGCAGTTCTTCTTGACAGGATGCAGGTTCTGGTTACATGTTTCTTCTCCACGAAGTGTCTGAGTTGGTAGGGGCAGAGGCCCTGTTTATATACCCAAATGTGCCTTAGAAATGCACCAGGTCCCCTTTCAGTTCAATCCTGTCTGCCAGGGCCCCAGTAAGGGGTGTGGCAGTCCTTTGTGTGAGAGATGGGCCTCCACCCTCCCAACCCAGTAAGACCCATTCAAAATGCAGATTATGCAAGTGAGGCTGAGTATCCTGTGTTTGGGGTGTGTCTGAGTGAATACACAAGGAGCTGTCAACTAAACCCAGCCATATGTGGATTGCAAGGGACAGAAAGATTTAAGTGCAGAGAAATGCTCACTTTCTAAAAGTACCATTTCTAAAATAGTAATATTAAATCCAACTTCACCAGTCAGCAGGATTTCATATCACCATTCTGGCCATACTAAATATGACCTTCCTTCTCCTTTCAGATCAGCAGCTACCACTCAAACAATGTATGAGGGCAGCCCCAATGTTAGCCTGTGAAGGGAGCAGGCCCCACAGCAGTGTAAAAACGAATTTAGGAGTTTTACACTACCAGGACATGTAAA
This sequence comes from Pleurodeles waltl, assembly GCF_031143425.1. Taxonomy (NCBI): domain Eukaryota; kingdom Metazoa; phylum Chordata; class Amphibia; order Caudata; family Salamandridae; genus Pleurodeles; species Pleurodeles waltl. Next base: position 1,223,652,799 of record NC_090447.1, read on the forward strand.
CTACATAGCTACATGTCCTGCCTTTTGCCTAACCAGCAGCCTGTCCTATGGGTTATCTAGGGCATACCTTAGGGGTGTCTTATATGTAGAAAAAGGGGAGTTTTGGGGTTGGCAAGTACTTTTAAATGCCAAGCCAAATTGGCAGTGAAACTGCACACACAGGCCTTGCATCGGCAGGCCTTAGACAAGGTTAAGGGGCTACTTAAGTGTGTGGCACAATCAGTGCTGCAGGTCCACTAGTACCATTTATTCTACAGACCCTGGGCACACATAATGCACTCTACTAAGGACTTATAAGTAAATTAAATAGTCCAATTGGGTGAGATCCAATGGTACCATGTTTAAAGGGAGAGAGCATATGCACTTTAGCACTAGTTAGCAGTCTAAAAACCAGCAAAAACAGCGTCTAAAATGTGGAGGGAGACAGGCAAAAAAATAGGGGTGACCATCCTAAGGCTGTCAGGTCTAATAATCTCCTTGAGGGATGCCCAGACAAAGATTATTCAGGGGGTAGAAAGGTGTAAAGGAGAGGTGCTACAATCTAGTGAAGCAGCCACTACAGACATAGGTGGTATATCAACACGGCTTAAAACCCCAAAACAAAGTGGCATATAGAACAACGCCTGCTAGGCCTCAAAACATACATTTTAGAGAGAACATCAATGGGCAACAGGTGTTTCAGGCCCTCCCGATGTAAAGTTGAGAGATTGGAATACCACGAACACCCAGAAGGTCCAGCTGCTGGGTCTGTAATAGGGGAAGCTGCACTGACACCACTCACAAATACAACAGCAACTGTTAACATAGGCTGTGGGAGGCTGCCTAAAAAGAGGTGGGCCTGTAAGAAACAAAAGTGGGCTAATAGTGCTAGGCAGCACAGGTTTTTATTAAGTAAATTAAAGAAAGTCTAACATTTGTCTGGCGGCTAGTGGTGGAGTGCACCACCCCCGATGCTCATATAATGTCTAGAGCAGCTGAAACCCATGCAGTGCTTGACATACCGCAAACACAGAATGGTTGAGTTTGGGGACCTAGGGCTTTTTTAGAACTATTTTGCCGTTATGGTAAAAGTTATTTACCACAACAGCTCTTGGAAGTACTTCACAACCGGGAAACAGACGAAAACAAGACCGTTTATGTTCTCTATCATGAAAATCACTTTTATGGTATCTTGAACCTGAAGGGTTTTCTAGGAACCAAGTATGAATGCCTCTACTACGACCATATCTACAACACTCAGTCAACTAACCACTGTGAAATGTACTGTAAAATGTGTCAGAGAGACAAATGTGTTGTAGTTGCCGAGCAGAAGGTGCCTTGTCACATGTGTAATCTGTTGTAGGAACATGGCCTGGTTTGTAGTGGGTATCTAAGGTACCTACATCTTATACTAGGTCCAGTTATCCCTTATTAGTGAAATGTACACAGTGTCTAGAAGCCAGGCTCTCTAAGGGTAGTTTGGATGAGTAGCCAAGGCCTAACTAGGAGACATGCAAAGCTCATGCAATACCACTGTATTCACACAGTAATCACACACATGAAAGAAAATACTCAGTGTTACAAAAATAAAGGTACTTTATTTTGGTGACACAAATGCCAAACATACCATAGAGACTACACTCCCTTAGGAGGTAAGTAATACACAAATTATATACACTGGTATGCAGAAATAGCTATAAAAACATTTACAATAGTTAGAAATGGGCCTAGGGGGAACACAAACCATATACTAAAAAAGTGGAATGCGAAAGTGGGTTTCTCACCTAGGCAAGTGTAGTGTGTAGGGGAGCACTGGGAGTATTAGAAAACACCAAAGGTCCAAGCGCAGAAGTCTTGATGATATTATTAATGAATATTCATGTATCCTGAAGTGTTGAATTTGCCTGGAAAATGTATTAACTTAGAGAAACATAATGCACACATTTGAAAGTGTGACCATATGAGTGGCCTCCAATGTTCATGAAGTGTACTTATTAATGGCTATTAATATGAAATGATGAGATTATATGTGATTAATGTAGTAATACGTCATATTAAGGGTTATGCATTATGTATTAGCTTTATTCATTGAAAACCTCAACTTACCGGAGCTCTTGGCCTAGTCGCACGGCCTAATGTCAAGCTGCATTTCTTAGGCGTTTAATAAAATGTCTGTTTAGAGAATTAAATTGTGATTTCCCACTGTGCTGACCTAATGTGCTCATAGCTAAAAGTCTTTCTCATGAGAACTGCTTGCTAGAAGATGCTGTACTAGCTAAATGTGACATTGTAAATGTAATGTGGGTAAGACTGACTTTCCCAGGAGAGCACAACGAAGACATTGACTGTATAAACCACAACAATATTGTTAGCTGACGAGCCAGGTGGATGAGAACAATATGAAATGAGCCAATCATTGACATGTGAACCGTGAAATAGTAGAAATGTAGATTTGAAGTTTTAGTTTTATTGGACAAAGTGTGTACATGCGATCCCTTGACCAATAGGGACTTGAGAAATAGTTTAGGAATTCTAACTTAGCCAGACTGCACTGAGAAGAGGTTGCCATGCGAGCATTTTGCCATTGAGCATTTGCCTTTTGCCCATGCCCATTCTTGGCCATTTTCTATCTTGAGATGAGACATGCTTAACCTTATTGCTTAAAAGACTTTGCCTTTTCTGAACTTTGATGATGAATCCTGAAGCTTTGCTGACCAGACTGATGCCCTGATGACGAAGACTGCCATAGCTTGCTGATCCAAACTGAGGATAGGTATATTGACTATGAGATTGCTTGCTATGTCTATTTGATTTTCTTTGTAGGTACCAACAGCGCTGTTTTGATACAGCCATAGATAGATGTTTTCCAAATTTGTGTTGACTAAATTGTTTTGCATGATGCCCAACATGCTAATTCTAATCTGGTGTTAGGATCCTCACTAATGAAATTCAATATAAGGAGTAACATGTGATGTCTTTTCTTTGCTGAATCTAAATGTATGTAAAATCGTTTGTGAAATTATTCTTGCTATTACTTTGCTCTGTAACTTTAGAATGTGTAGTAGTTCAAACTTTGATTAGATCATGATTCTTTTATCGCTTTGGACAGTCTGTGTTGTTTCTGTATGTCTATCATTTGATTTTGAGACTATCTTACGTGACATTAGCATTGCTGATATACGGAAATAAATATTCTAACTTTTACATAAAGGTGTGGTTATTCATGACTGCAAGGTCATGGTGTGTGACAATGACTGACTCCAATTGATTACTAATGCTATTGATTACCATTGATTATTGATGTTGTTGATTGATTATTGATCTGCATGTACTGGATTCATGGTGGGAACATCTTAAGCGCAGTCAAAAGGTTCATCAACCTATTTGCGTCCCCTTGTAAGTTTACTTATTAGGGTCAAACGCGTCAACACAGGTAAGTAATAGAACCCACCCCAGAGCCCAGGAAGGCAGGAGTAAATCACAGTAACTTTCCTAGAACACACAAGAGCACAAGAAAGAAGAGACTGCATGACACCAATGATGGATTGCTAGACCTGAAAACCTGTGGAAGAAGGGGACCAAGTCCAAGAAGCACTGAAGAGTCCAGGGAGAACAGGAGCCCCTGCTAACCCGGATGAAGGTGCAAAAGAGGAACCACTGGTGAGGACAAATAGTCAGTGTTGCACCCAAGTAGTCAGATGCAGGTTCCTGGTTGGTGCAGAAGATGTCCCATGGCAGCTAGATGAATGCAGTCTGGTTTGCGTTGCTGGATTCTGCCAACAAGCCTTGGCACATGCAAAGCACGTGGTTAGCGGAATATGTACCGCTGCCCAGGACCTGGAAGGACCCGGTGGACTCTACCCTGGAGTGGGAGTCAGAGGGGGCTCTCAGCAACTCGGAGAGCCCTCAGAAGACCAGGCAGTGTGCACAGGAGTCCCACAGCACGGGGAGAGGAAGGTGCAAAAGGAGGCCCATGCAGCACTACACAAAGGGATCCCACGCTGCCGCAGGACCTCTCAGAAAGCTGTGCGTCACAGGATAGAGTGCTGGGGGCCAGAGCTGCAAGGTGCATGAAAAACTCAATGGAAGGATGCCAACACGCCTTGGCAACTGCAAAACATGCTGTGAACCGGGGTACTTAGAGGCAAGTTCATACCTCCACCAAAGTTGGACAATTGGATGTCAGGGCCGTTGGGACTGCTTCAGTCTACCACCTATGTTTCTGGATTCCCACACTTCTTTAGGAGAGGGGACCCACGCCACCAGTGGTCGCTGCAGAGGGGTGCCTGCTGAAACAGGGAAGTGACTCCTTCACTTCAAGGGAGATTCCTTCATTCTTCTGGTGCAGGCTGAAAACAGGCAGTCCTCGGAGGATGTACAAACTGGAAACAGTTGCAGTTGCTGGCAGGAGCTGACGATACAATGTTGCCATCTTTGCTTCTTTGTTGCAGTTTGTAGAGTTCCTGGAGGGTCCAGATGCAGCTTCTTCTGTAAGAAGGTGAAGTAAAGGATGCAGAGGATTCCTGCTGAGTCTTGCAATCCGAATCTGAAGAACCACCCAAGAGAGAGACCCTAAATAGCCCTGAAAGGGGGATTGGTCAGCTACACAGGTAAGCACCTATCAGGAGAGGGGTCTGACGTTACCTGCTGGCACTGGCCACTCAGATGCTTCCAGAGAGCCCTGCCAATTTGGAATCCACAATGGCAAAACCATGGGACACTCTGAAGGAGCTCTGAGCACCACCCCAGGGGTGGTGATGGACAGGGGAGTGGTCACTCCCCTTTCCTTTGTCCAGTTTTATGCCAGACCAGGGACTGGGGGGTCCCTGAACTGGTGTAGACTGGATTATGCAAGGAGGGCACCATTTTTGCCCTTCAAAGCACTTATAGAGGCTCTGGGAGGCTACCTCTCCCATGCCTGTAACACCTATTTCTAGAGGGAGAGGGTGTAAAACCCTCTCCCAAAAGAAATGCTTTGTTCTGCCTTCCTGGGCTCGAGCTGCTTTAGCAACAGGAGGGCTGAAACCTATCTGTGAGGTGGCAGCAGCTGGGGCTGCCTGGAAAACCTCAGAAGGCTGTAATGGCAGTACTGGGCGTCCTCTAAGGAGCCCCCAGGGTGCATGGAATCATACAACCAATGCTTTCAAAAGCCTTGGATATGATCCCAACATGCTTGATACCAAACATGGCCATACTCGAAGTTACCATTGTGAAGCTGTACATCGGTAGTGACCTATTTCCAGTGCATGCGTAAATTGGTGTCCTCGCACTCACGAAGTCTGGGAAAATGGTCCTGGACGTCATGGGGGCACCTTTGCTAGTGCAGGGGTGCCCTCACACACAGGTACTCTGCACCCAGCCTTCAGGGCTAGATGGCCTGCAGTATGGGTGACTTATAAGTGACCTGGAGCAGTGTAAATGGCAGTGAAAGAGTGCATGCACCATTTCATACGGGCTGTAATGTCAGTCCTGTAGAAGACTTTGCATGGGCTCCCTATGGGTGGCAAAAGAAATGCTGCAGCCAATAGGGATCCCCTGGAACCCCAATCCCCTGGGTACCTAAGTACCATATATTAGGGACTTATAAGGGGGTCACCAGTATGCCAATTGTGGGTGAAATACTGGATTACCAGTATGCAATAGCCAGAATTTAAGGGAGAGAACATAACAACTGGGGTCCTGATTATCAGGATCTCAGTAGACACAGTCAAACACACTGACAAACAGGCCAAAAGTGGGGCTAACCATGCTAGAAAGAGCCTACTCTGTTTTGTCACTTTCATAACTGTTTGAGCATACACAACAGATTTGCTCATTGCGGCCTTACAACAAACTGTAGTGGATGTGGGTGTTACGTAGTCATTGATCATATATGCAAAGGCATGAAATGTCCCAGATGGTAGGTGTCTTTTCAAGCGGGGACAGAACACAAGAGTTACATGGTTAAAGGGTGGCCCCAGAACAAAACAGAAGACTACATAGTGTTTGATATAGAGTGTACACAAGACACAGGTGTACACCAACTTAACTATATTTATGCTCATCATCTAACTTCTGATGACAACTGGGAGTTTGTTCATGTGTGTACAATTTCCTCAGCACTTTCATTTAGCCAAAATTCAAAGGTTATTCTATGATGGCTCATAACTCGAACGTGTATGACTCGTTCTTTATGTTGCAAAACATGATTTGTGAAAAGATGCCCGTAGAGCTTATCACCCAGGGCTCCAAATTGATGTTGTTAATGGCTGTGCCTTTACAAATAAGGTTAATTGACACCCTGAATTTTCTGCCCATGAAATTGAGCAATTTGCCAAAGGCCTTTGGTTTTCCATGGTTTAAAGGTTATTTCCCCCACCTTCTAAACACCTTGGCTAATCTGAATTATGAGGGCCCTGTTCCTCTGCCCGACACCAACGGTTTCGGGCATATAATGCCTCCTGAGAAAGAGAGCTTTCTTCGATGGTATGGTGAAAACTGTAACAATAAGTTTCATTTTCAGACAGAGTTGAAAGCTTACTGTTAGGCTGATGTAATGATCTTGTGAAAAGTAAACAACCCCTCAGAGACATTGGGGTGGAGATGACTAAACGGGTAAAGGTTCTGAATCCCAAAACACCAAAGATGACAAGATCCGTAGAAGACATAGGCCCTCATTACAACTTCGGGGTCTTCTTAAAAGACCACCAAAGCCACGGCGCCATCATACCACCAGTGCTGGCGGTATGATTGCTGCCATATTAGGAGTTTTCTGCTGGGCCACCAGACAAAAACAGTGTTTCCGGCGGCTGGCCCAGTGGAAAACTCACCACAACATTGAAGCTGGCTCGTACTTGAGCTGGTGGAAATTTTGAGGTGTGTCGGGTGCAGCAGCAGCCGTCGCCCATTTCACTGCCCGTAATTCGTGCAGTGAAATGCCCGATGGGGCTGTGCTTGGGTGCCCCTGCACTGCCCATGCGTAGTGCATGGGCAGTGGCCCCCCAACACTCCCATTCTGCCAGCCTTTCCATGGCGGTGCTTACCACCATGGAAAGACTGGCAGATGGGGACTCGTAATCCCCAGGGCAGCGCTGCTTTGGTAGATTGCGACCGCCAAGACTGCCAGGCTGCCATAAGGCAGCAACATGGCGATGCCAGCGATCGGACTGTGGCACTTCCGCCACGGTCATAATAGGGCGGTCAGACCGCCCTGTCTGCAGAGGTCCGGCCGCCATCGTGAGTGTGGCGGGCTTAAGACTGCCACACTCATAATGAGGGCCATAGACCCTTGCCACAATATTACCCTGGCTTCCATGTGTATGTCTATCTAGAAACACATGTTTTAAAAACCTAAAAGCATCGCTCTAGTACCTCTCAACCTCTATAACGGTCAACAGAATCATTATTCAACCCCCTCCATCCAATGGCTCATGTACATCTCTGACAACGAAAAAATCTTCATTCTCTATGCCTTAGAGGGTGGTAAATACTGTGTGGGTCCTTATTATCTTGACAGGTATGCAGTAATTAACTGTGTGGCAATGGATGTTTTTACTATGGTTGTCCTCATTGTTACAACTCCCACAAATTTCACAGGTTGTTGGGTACCAAGTTTAAACACTTACACCGCCGTACTCTGATGAAGGCGCTATTTTTTTAAAACTTTTGCTTCGTTATGAGGACCCTTTGGGAGCATGGGTGGATAGATATGCTACCATCGGAACTTGTATCTTTCATAAAGAGTCGCGAGTTACCCGAACATATGGAGCCTCGCAACGCCTTATTTGGGGAACGTACAAATGCTATACAGCTTTACAGGGCTGTGGGTGAGAAAACACACTATTATGACTTCACAAGTCTGTATCTGTTTGTGAAGAAACAGAAGTTATAACTGATAGGCAACCCCGCCATCATATATAGGGACTTTAAACCCATAGTCAAAGACTTTGGGCTAATTAAATGCCAAATCTATCCACCCGGGAGGCTTTCCTTCCCAGTGCTATCATACAGTTGATTGTAAGCTAATGTTCTCAATATGTTGAACATCCGCCGAAAGTAAAGAGACTCACGAGTGCAGACATAGTGACAAGCAAAGGATGCTGACTAGTACCTTGTATAGCATTGAGGTACAAACCATCCTAGAGAAAGGATACAGACTTGGTAAAATACTTGAAATATGGCACTTTGAAAGGATTTCAACTCAACTCTTTTCTGACTATATCAACCTATTTCTGTGAGACAAGTAGGAGGCTTTGGGGTTTCCATAATGGCGTGTTAATGAGGCCTCTAAGCAAAAGTACATTGAGGATTACTACTCTCATAAGGGTATTAGATTGAGACCTGAGTTCATCGAGATCAACCCAGCCATGTGTCAGTTAGCCAAGTTCTGCCTAAACTCCCTAATGGGAAAATATTTCACAGCATACAAACTTGTCAAACACAATCATAATAACAGATCCTGATGAGCTTTTTAAGTACCTTTTTGCCCCGTGTTATGAGGTGTCAAATTTTGAGTTTATCAATGATGAGACTGCAGTGCTGTGTTGGAAATATACTAAAGAATACCCCACAATGTGTAACAATATAAACATCTTCATAGCCTGTTTCACAGTGGCTCACACATGTTTAGAGTTTACAGGGTGTTGGATAAACTTCAGGACAGATGTTTGTATCACAATACCTACTCTGGTATTTTTGTGAGTAAAGTAGGGGAGAAAGACCCTCCACTAAGTGATTATCTAGGAGATTTGACCAGTGAATTAGAAAAGGATGAGTACATAGTGGAGTTCACCTCATCAGGACCTAAACCCTATTCTTATAAAACATCAAACAATGCCATGTGTATGAAAGTCAAAGGCATCACCTTAAATGTTAAAAATACAGTGACAATCAATTTTTACAGCTGAAGCCTCTGGTGAATGTCTACGCTATATCGAACGGTCGAGAAAATAATAAAACAATTGTTGTATAGCAGCCTAGCATAGTGTGGTCCAAAAAACTGTGGGAACTTATAACTCAACCGTTGCATAAAACTTCACGTGAAGTGTTTGATAAAAGGGTCCCGACTGAGGACTACAAAACTCTATTGTACAGTTATTAAAGGAGTAATAGAGTCTTGAATCCCACAACTATGGACACCAGATTGCAACACCCATTCTCCTGGGTTTTAGCAAGTCCCTCAAATTGTGGTAAATGTTATTTTAAAAAGAAGCTGTTAGAAAATGCTCCTGGGGTTTTATCCCAAAACGCTAACATTATTGTATGGCTTTATTCATTCTGGCAAGCCCTTTATACGGAACTATCGCTAAGGTTCCCCCCACATTACATTTATAGAAGGCATACCTAGTAATCTCAACGATGACGTATTGTTACCTACACACATTGTAAACATGGCGATTGTACACAATTTTATGTGTGAGGGCAGGGCTCATCCTGAGATAAAAAAAACTCTTACCCAATATTCACACCATCTCAATCTAGGCATATGCTACATAGTGCAAAATTAGTTTTACAAGGGTAAGAGCAGTTGTTCTATAGCTCTGAATGCCTCATACCTCGTTTTATTTAAAAACCCTTGTGACAAACAGCAAATATCTATCATCGCAAAGCAGATGTACCCCGGAAATACCCAGGCCCAGATTCAAGAGGGCCTACTGCCTCCATGTGCCACATTAGCGTAATTTTTTAGGATGCTAATGTGGCCCAACGAGGCCAGATTTACTGCACCATATTTACAAACTGCTGCAATGCATGCATTGTGCCACTTTGTAACCCCTTGTGCCACATTATGCCTGCACCAGGCATAATGTATGCAATGGGGCATTCCCCCATGAAGGGGAGTGCAAAAGTGGCGCAGTGGAATCTCAGAGATTCCACTGCGCCATTTTTAGCAGCTATTTTTTAATGCCTGCACAGAGCAAGAGTTAAAAAGGGGCATATAGGGGGTTAAAAGTTGCTCTGCATTGGATGCAGCACCACTTTTCTTAAATTTGGGCCCCAGTTTTTCTTGGAAGCCTTTACCAATGCTACCACTAAAACTCATGGCTACCTGTTGGTAGACTTAAAGCCCAGTACTATAGAAGACTACAGACTATGGGGGTCATTTTGACCCAGCCGAGGGACCGCCGTGCAGAAGACCGCCAGTGGTGGCGGTTTTCCGCTTGGTGTATTATGACTGTTGGCTGCCCTCCATCCTTTTTCAGACGGAGAGCCGCCAACAGCCATACTGGCAGGTGGCGGGGAAGTGAAGGTTGCTCCACCTCCACCGCCACGTCAACAGAACACCGCCCACCGAATCACGTCCTGTGATTCGGCGTGGCGGTGTTCTGTTGACGGTGTGGTGTCGGCGGAGCAGCCCCAATGGCTCCCGTCCCCTCCCGGAGGATCGACAGACCAGGTAAGTCGATCATCCGTTAGGGGAAGGGGGTGGGGGGGTGTTGTGTGTTGTGTGCATACGTGGGGGTGTGCGTGTGTGTATGTAGAGGGGGTGTGTGAGTGCGTGTATGCTTGTGGGTGTATTGTATGTTTGGGAATGAGTGCGTGTATGTCTGTGGGTATGTCTGTATGGATGTGTGCGTGTATGTTTGAATGTGGGTGTGCGTGTCTGACTGTGTGTGTGGATGTTGGCATGTATGTCGGTGTGTGTGCGTGTATGTGTGTTGGTGGTGCCTGTGTGCGTGTCGTGTGTGAGTGAGTAATGTGATGTTGGGGGTCGGGGTGGGGAGGGGGGCCCTGCCACCTTTGGGGGGTGGCAGGGGTGGTGGAGGGTGTAGGGGAGGGAGTCGGGGTTGTGACCCCTATCAGTGCCCGGGAAGGAGTTCCCGGGCACTGATAGTGCTCACCGCCATGGATTTCATGGCGGTTTCAAACCGCATGAAATCCATGGCGGTCAGCCGGGTCCAAATACCGCCGGCGGTATAGTGACGGCCGCCGGGCTGGAAACCCAGGTCTCCAGCCCGGCGGGCGGAACGGAGAACCGGCGGATGACCATGGCGGTAACCGCCATGGCCATAATTCCTAAAAAAAACTGACCGCCAGCCTGTTGGCGGTCTTACTGCCGCTTCTCCCCGTTACGCCAGGGTCATAATGACCCCCTATGTGCCGATATTTTCCCACCCAATCTCCCCACTGCTTACACAGCTAAAACCAGACCCAGAGCCTATAAAATGAATTGTTAAAAAGACTTTTGTAACATTTACACTCTAAATCTTATAATATAAAGTTTTGACAGTGTCTGCGTGTGCACAAGGTAGCTTAGCCCTCCTAAAAATGCTAGTAACAGCTAGCTCCCAGCAAAGAAAGGTCATCCTGTGCGCGGCTTCGGACGACTTAGTGGCTGCCACTTCAGAAATCACCATAAACACTCTAAAAGGCAATGTCTCTATATCAGAGAGCCAGTTCCACATGTTGAAAAAGAGGCATAACCTTAACAAAAAACTTAGTAATAAAAGAGCTTTCCTCATTTCTAAGAAGAAACTGATGGGTATTTTTATAGATTGGCTACTGGGCATAGCTATACCTTAAATTACAGGCCTCCTAGCAGAGAACTGATGGATTATGCCCATAAGATGTACATGGTGCTGTGCCAGCAGCTGGAACAGCTGGGCCCGTGTACGGGTGACATCTGGGATATAAGGAAAAATTAAACACTGCGTTTAGATGCCTAGATTAAATACATTTTAAACAGTACTGATTCAAAACCTCACGATAAAGCAGATCTTTACTCCAGAGTTCTTCAAAACTTTTTGCAATATTACAAGCAGTGCTACTCTGAAAGAAACAAGCTGACTCTGAACCACCTCCAACAACCCCTGCATGGACTGAATATCAACAACTACCACAGCCGGTAACACCAACACCTCCATCCTCAGATGTCTTTGTTGAAGACCTTTTAATACATATGTCAAAGGTACAGAGGGGCAGTGCAAATGTTGCTAAGTAAAATGTCAGCTTCTAAAGATCTGACCTCGTGGAATGAGTGACTGGAATCCCTCTACAAAGGTCAACCGGTAGTTGGGTCCCACATGTACGAATCAAAGGCCTCATGCACCCCAAAACACTATTGCTCCAGAAAGTGCCTAGAGGTTGGGACCAGTTTCTACAGGCCGCTGCAGAGCTCACCATTCCTTCTAATATAATCGGTAATGCCGAAAGCCTGCTTGAAATTTTGAAAGATCCGACTTACAGCCCCCAAGTACTCCAGCACCTGTCATTTTCATACCCATCCTTCGGATGCCTGCGACCTCATTTATTCCCCAGCTAGTCCCCTCTTTGAACACCTTGACTCTGCCTTTGGAACCTAAAAAAAAAAATACATTGTCCAAAAGGAACATGTGGTTAAATGTGTGATGTTTCTTCTGATTTTGTATATGTGTTGATATGTATTGATATGTGTTACATTGTTTGTGTAGTTTTACATCAGATAACATATTGATTGATTTTTTTCTTCATTTATTTTCTTTAGTATGTTTGGCAGCTTAATAGTTGTACTAAAACTATTTGTAATAAACATGTTTTTAACTTTTTCAACACGCTTCTCCATTCTTTTAAAAGCTTTAAAAAAATATATGTTCAGGCGTCAGAATAAAAATGTATAGTCTGATTGCAAGTTTAAGTTCTTTTATTGCAGACATTCATCATTACACGTAGGCTTTACATGACCTTACACTTTTGCCAAATACTGTATTCTGTTTTAACAGAGCTTGACGTAGACCTGCATTTTCATTTACATATTTCACAACAATACAATTGTTGTTTACTAGATCGTTTGAATCTAGGTTTAAAAAAAGTCTAAATGTCATACCCTCATACATTTTACTAACAAAATATATGCAATGCTCCCAGCATTTGATGGCTAGAGAATCATGTACCCACATCTTTTTATACTCTACCTAGTTGCAGCTTTTTTTACATACATAAATATGGGTTTTGTATAGGTGCTATGTTCGGGGAAGACCACAGAACTGTCAAACACTGTAACCGTATCGACAGCCAGAAACAAGCCCATCTAGTGTGTTCCACCTTTGTAATGAGGATCAGTGTTAAAGGCAAGCGAGCGTGGTCTTTCTACACCTATTTCCGCAGGAAGTCCATCGCTTGGAAAAACACCTAAAACGTATTTCTTAGCATAATTATGGCAGCTTAAGATCTTGCGTATCTGAACAGTGTCCATTTTAGAATATTTTAAAGATAGTTAAACAGAATCTGTTGTGTGTGGTTGACCTGAATGAGGTTGTTGAATACAGAGAATACATCCATGTTCACATTGATAGCCAAGGGTTGACTAAAACATATTTTGGCTATAATAGTGGTCACCGTCTTCCATGTCCAACATCAGATCGAAAGCAAACAGTGTGCAGCCTGCCCTATATCCTTCTTTTGATATGACGACTTCAGAGTCCTGCAGGTGTTTCCCTGCTATCAAAACCAGACCAAGATATTTCCTGATACAATTTGCTGTTTCAAAATACGGTTTGTACAGCTTTGCAGAAATCACAGACCCCTTGTGGACTAGCGCAGCATAGTTGATAGAGTAGTGTTTGAAATTGAAAGGATTTGAGGTATAGAGGCTGCTAAAAGCTGTATTGTCTACAAAACCAATGATAATAAGTTTAGTAGTTGCGGTAGAAATACATTCTGCTGTTGGGTTAATCTAGTACCAGCTGGGATGCTGAATATCTTCTGATGGCGTTCGATAGTTGTAAAGCTTTGGCGTGAGCCAGTCTGATGCTTGGTGACACTTTCACTCTCTTTACAAACAAACTAGCGGACAGTATGACCAGTTTACATGGTTCCGCATCCCCACTGAGGAGACAGAATGAGTACTTGTTGCGGGTAAGTTTGATCTTAAGATCTATAACATTGACGCGCAGTTTATCTTGGTAGAAAATGTCTGAATGTATACGTCCTAGGAGGTCAAACTGTCTACTGCCTGTGGTGTTGCGTGCTTTTTTTTACAAAACCTTGATCATGCCCGTACAGCTCCCTGTCTTCAAAATGGCCGTAAGTATCTTTGTAGAAGAGCCTCGCTGAAAGCTGGGTGTCCAGGGCATCAGAGGTGTAATATAGAATGCTCCGCGATGTAGGCCCTATATGCGTGCATGTTATCATTCTGTGTGATAAGCCAGTCGCCGAGGGTGATATCCACCTGATTAAACATGGTTGCAATGGTGTAGGTGATCGTCGCCACTTTAGCGTTGTTCGCTATTTTTGAACCGTGTGCTCTTACAATTTTACACATAAAGTGCTGCAGCATATTGTTGAGATACCGATACATATACATAGACCCTGATGCAAAAACCATGAAAAAACTATTTTTGATGCTGTTCTGAGTGGGTTTTAGAGAAAATAAGTCTAAATTAGATTGAGCATACTCACCCAAGGTGCAATGTACGAAGGCATGTTTGCAGGTTGTCCCGCTTTAGAAAATATTTATATTAGCGCCTGTTCACTTCTTCTTTTTTGAAGCTCTCTTCCGACTTACGGATCTTCTTTTCTGAGAGCGCTGTTTTTTTCTTTAGGGGGCCGATGGCCCCTTTCGCCCTGAAACCACTTGCTTTCTTTTAACACCTGTGCGAGACTTGTACTCCAGGCCCGCTACTTCTTCAGGTTGTTTATTTATGCGTTCAACAACCGCAGACATCATAGAACCCACCATATCCTGTGCAATTTTCATAGCCACCACTTTGACATAGAGTTTTGTAATTTTGGAACTCTTCTCAAGAACAGTATGGCTCTTCTAAACAAACTACAAAAGAAACCATCCAAACCAGCCTGGTACATAAGAGGGGCACCTTGAAATTATTGTGGTTGTCCTCCACATCCAGCCTGGTTTCTGTAATAATCCCTGTACATAGAGGGGTCATCGTATGTTTCCATAATCACAATGATGACTTTTTAATAGTCGCTGTTGTGTGGCAGTCTTAAATGAAGCTTAACAATAACTTTCCCGTATTTGAAGGACTCCGGCTCAGACTGGTCATCGAAGATCATGATTGAAATAGTGTAAAAATGTTTTTTAGATATTGTTATGTAGTCGGGTTTGTTGTATTGAATATTAAACATTGTGCTATTTTCACCTTTCACCTGGACCCATTGTAGCAGTGGTGAGTAACGATCCCCTATTCTCTGTGGCTCTATGATGTTGCTATACATAACGAGTCTATAGAAGCCATTGTTAATATCAGGGCATGATGGGTCCAGTTCTACTTGACTTCTTATATATTGTAAAGTTCCTAAAACCCTTCTTAAGTTACCCATACAGCTAAATACGGTATTGAGAGCTTTAAGGTGCACCTTCCTTTTTACATTATCTAACACTAGCTGAATATTCGGATACATTTCAATGCTGGTTATGTATTTGTTGATGGCTTGATCAAAGTAGCTACGGATGGGTAATAGCTGTGATGAATTGTGGCGTGTATGCTCAAAGGGTCCCGGTTGACCTTAAGCATTGAAAATGTAGTCCATGTTCTAGGATATTGGATTTCTGTTAGGGCTACCTCCCAATCCCCTTTCAAGTCCACGGGTTTAGCCAATTTCACTGTATAATTTAAAATTTGAGTGCTGGGGAATATATCCTTCGAGGCATTGGACAGCAAAGTAATATAAAATGATGTTGTCTCCATCTTTTACGTCTACAGCGATACCTCCCCATACTCACACCCTAAAAGGAGCTGGCCAACACCCAACTGTTAAATTTCTCGGGCCAACCCTACCATTTGACAAAGACCTGCCTGCTAGCACTGCTACCTTTCCTTTTCAGGATAATTTCAACTCTGTACACGCTGTGCGTGTAGTCAGGTACCTTTTGTAACTCCTCCTTGTAAACAACACCGGGCACCAATTCCCTGTCATAGTCCTTTAAGTTATAAATATACGTATCCTCTTTAAGCTCCTGACTTTCCACTATAAATATCTTGTTGCTAGAAGTGTGCTGCCATCCATTCGTAAAGACCCCTTTCAACTTTGAAATCCTAACATGGTCACCTTCTTTTAAATGTGTCTTCTTTACACCTGCAGCAAAAGGGCTCCTGTAGACTGTTCTCTACAGATTTAATAAACTATCTAGAATTACCGCTATGTGAGACATTTTGATGGCTGTGTGGTAACTGGCATTTTAAACATCTAAAGAAGCCTGTAGATAATCCATGTATCGGTAGGTGTTGTAGGCCATGAAGTAGCTCCACATCTTAGACTTTAAGGTTCTGTTAAAACACTCTATAACAGCTGCTTTTACCTCTGTGTGCATTACAAAATGATGAATAGAGTGCAGTTTTAATAATTTCTGAAATTCCTTGTTTTAAAAAAACATTCCTACCTCTGTTAAGGGGTTCGACCTTTCCTGAAGATTGCTTTAAAGGCCTCAGTGACGCTGATCCCACTTTTATCGCTTAGCGCTTCTGCTAAGGCATACTTGGACAATACATCTATGACCGTTGATATATATTGAGCACCATTATTACATTT
The DNA here is from genome assembly GCF_031143425.1 of Pleurodeles waltl. Lineage (NCBI taxonomy): Eukaryota > Metazoa > Chordata > Amphibia > Caudata > Salamandridae > Pleurodeles > Pleurodeles waltl. Next base: position 1,223,669,224 of record NC_090447.1, read on the forward strand.
TGCTAAATTTTGAAGACTGATTATGTCTGCCTGCCATTGATAATCTATTTACGCATTAATGATGGTAGGTCTCCTCTTAAAACATCTCCTGGCCAGTTTGTGCAGTGAATAGGCCTCTTTCCCAGATAACCAGGTCTTCACTAATGCTCCGTTTACCAGCTCATTTCCAATTAGAGCCCTTCTAAACAACGCTTTGATGCTTCCAAAGCTACCTACCCCTCTTGTTTAATAATAAAGCTTCCTTAACCCATCCACCGACATGTTATCAGCCGTTACAACCCATGAAATGAAAGATTGTTCTTTTGTGTAGGACATTTTATTAAAAATAAAGTATGCTAGCAAAACATAAACATGGTATATTTTACAGTTTCTTGGTACACAGCATATCATTGTTGTTGGGCAGTTTGCTGTCTTTTCACTACATATAAATAGTATGACACATGCATTACTAGGGGGCAGGCCACTAATTGTCCACACCATTATAAGTCTAGATACTTTTACTGATATACACTCAATGGCTCTAGAACTGACTTCCGGCTCACCCATCCTATACCTTAGTACACTCAGAATACTGATGGCATTCAGAAGTTCATACAGTTTTAGGCTGGACAATACAAAACCATTATTTCTGAAATAATCTTCTGTCAGAAGTTCCAAGGCGCTGCATAGCCTTGTTGTCGGCGGCAGTCTTAACTCCCACGTACGACCTTTTGTACATGCTCCAGTATTCATCTGTCATTGGTAGCCACACATTGATTGAACATTTGGCAATACACTCAGAACTGTTGCACAGCACCGCCGCAGACAGCTCAGAAAGTTTCAGTTAAGGCAGAGCTACAGGGTGTATTTCAGCTATTCTTTCTTTAAGCAGCACATATACTAATAGAGCAATACATATGTATCTTGGGATTAAGTAATAGGTATCTTGCTCTGCAACATTCTGATGCTCGTTCTTAAAGTGGATAAGTATGTAACATTAAATAACACAGTGATGACCCTACTACCCTCGGACTCTGCATTTTTTTTAAACTGTCTTTGTGAGGCTAAGGAGACGATTCTTCTATTTTTTAAATAAATGTCGCACATACATCTTCCTATAACCCTTTCTATCATCCTTCTATCAAAATACGTACACAACCCTTGCACACGCTCCAGTTTTTGTATACAGCAGAAAATACTGGGTCGCCAAGGGGGATGTATCTTTAGTTTGTTTGAATTTAGACCATTACAGCTCTCACAACAATGCATTAGTTTTGATAATGTTCAAGTGACATTTATCAAATATTGGCCAACTATGCAACTCTTCTCTTTCAAAAACAGCCGAGATTACTTGTTAGCTAGCAGTAACGCGTTACAAATGGGAACTATATGCCCACCATCTGGCTTTCTTAATCTAGTCCTCTGTTCGCATAAGACACTGAGAGCAGGTACACTGCGCGACAGGCATCTGAAAATCTCAATATTACTACTATTATATTATTCCAACACTTATGTTCAATGCTTCTTTTTATAATTGATATGCTTAATTTAAAACCTGCCACTCACGTCTTAACATACAATATAGCTCTGTAGCAAAATGATATGTGCATAAAGCTCCAAATATCCTCCTTATAAACTGTCCTGGTACATTATCAGACTATTCCAGATGATCCCACATATTTGTGGTACAGTGTGAATAATCGGGGACCTAAGTGTATGAGTCTATATCAGATCTTTTAGAGCATCATTGTTAGAAGTGGATAATGACTGTCACTTTTACAAGTTTTTGAAATTTGAAGGGATTATTAATACAACCGTTATAATTCTTGCAGTTGTTGTATGAATTATCCATTCAAATTTGCATAATATTCATTTAAAAATGTCAGGGATCATGGTTTGATTGTTCATGGTGTATTGATTGTAGAAAATGAGAAAAAAAAGGAATAAAGCATGGAGCGGTGGTTGTTGCAATTCAGGTTGGAAGTCAGTTCAATAAAGAAAGAGGTCACTATGCATTAGGACGTAATGAAGTAAGGAGTTAGAACGGGGGCCTTTGTCAGATTGCAGCTATTAGATAATCTCCTAAGCGGTGTCCCTTTGCTACACTTTTTTCTTCTTCATCTGGGCTCCTTCCTTTTAGAAGGGGGTCACTACGAGCTGAAGCCCTACACTCTTCCTCACAAAGAATCAATAATAAAAATGTGTATATTTATGCATCCTTCGCAAATGTCTTTGTTTTCCCTAGGTTTATGCTATTTGGGAGAGTCACAAAATCCTACTCACCTACACTTATTTCTGCAGATTATCCTTTGTGCAGATGCTCTGCAGCCTGGCAGCCCCCTCTTTAGGGTGGAGGGAATAGTCCTGCCACACCAGGCATCAAGCCAGCTGTTTGCCTGACTTCTAAAGTTTCAGTGAGGGGGTCACAAGGACTCAGGGTGCATCACATGTTATCAGTGTAGCATATCTGAGTGATTTACTGCAATATGCTTCAAAGATAAATACAATACTCTAAATTTGTTAGTTTGTTGTGCCTATCATGCTCAAGCAGTTTGCCTACTTGGGAGCTGTAGGTGCATAAAACAAGTATAGGAACTGTGATCTTGAGAAAAATGGGGCAGGGCAAGGGAGTGAGGTTACAAGGTCAGACACATAGCTAAAAGCAATAAAATATTCTGTAACTATGTTGATGGCCCTTTGCCAACAGGTAACTGCACATAACATGTACTGCAAGCACATAAAGGCAGAAATAAATGCAACTTAAACCTCTCTGTGGAAATTACATTTTTCTGCTAGAAAAACTCAGTTAGATAATACAATCATGCCAGATGTCTAAGTATGAAACTAAAATAATAGTGTTCTGAATCATGAGTGGTGCACTGGCGAACAGTGTCATGTATTTATAGTGCTCTTAATGCACACACAGTGACAGAGAGTACTGTGAATACATACATGCTAAGCATAAACAATGTACTAAATAAAGAATAAGTTAGGGTAACGTAGGCTGCTGCTAATCAGGACCGTGGCTGGTTGTTTGTGACACTCTGAGTGAAATGCATATAAGCACATAAATTACTTATTATCTGGGTATAATATGCATGTGTGATGTAAGGCACTCTGATGCCCTGCATTGAGATGAGTGGCGCTACAAAAGAAACTAAATAAATGTGTGAGAGGGACCCTGGGGAGATAAGGTCCACCATTGTAAGATGGAAATGAGGGAAACCTTGGAGAAGGAAGTGATTGGAGTAGGTGCCAACAAAGATTGTCGTAGTGGGTGACATAAATGCTAAAAGGAGGCCTGAAGCATGGCACTCCAGAAATCTGCTTTTGCACATTTAACATTTTATTTTTTTCCAACACATGGGTAAGACTTGGACTTTCACATAGAGTTCTGAGGCTTTTTACATCCATTTTGCACAAGTACTCAAATATCCTTTATATGCAGATTGGAGAGGGCAAGCTGAGTATGAAATGTCACTGGGAATTGTTAGAAATGGGGTCTTTGGTTGCCAGTCAGGTTACCACCTGTCCAAGCAAGGACCCTCCATCTACTCAGGGTAAGTCACACACAATCCAAATTATCCCCTGCCCACCCTCTGGTAGCTTGGCACTGAGCAGTCAGGCTTGACTTAGAAGGCAATGTGTAAAGTATTTGTGCAATAAATCATACAATACCACCATATAGCACCAAAAAAATACACCACACAGTGTTTTAGAAAAATACATAATATTTATCTGGTTAAATGCAGGTCAAAGCGATTAAAATGCAATAAGTATATGCTGAGATATCACTGAAAAATGTGATATAAAATGTCTTAAGTCTTTTAAAAGCAATCAAAGTATTTTTCAAGCACAAAGTACCTGTTTCTCGTGCAAAATCTCCGCAAAGAACCGCAGAGGAGGGGATGCGTGGAAACAAAGTGTGGTGTGTGTCAATTTCTCGGGCCACACACAGCGATGCGCCATTTAGTTTTCACGCAGGGACGGCTGTGCATTGATTTCCGGTGCTCGTTCGTGGCTCCTCTTTGGGATGTGGGTTTTTTGGCACCCAGGGGACGATGCATGGAATTCCTGCACTGGCAGGATGAATTCACAGGAGCTGCGTTGATTTGGTGGGTGTTGCGTTGAATTTTCTACCGTACGGCTGGCGCTGCATCGATTCCTCTCCGGAAGTTGGGCTGCGTCATTCCGGCTCAGCTGTGCATCGATCAGGTGGGCATTGCGTTGAATTTTCGGTCACTACGCTGGTGCTGCATCGATCTTCTCGATGCAAAGTCGGGCTGTGTTGTTCTGGTTCGGGTGCGGTGAAAGCTGTGCATCGTTTCTGGCAGGCTGTGCGTCAAATTTCTCTGCACAAGGAGTCCTTCTTGTAGAGATGAAGCCTTTTTGGTTCTGAGACTTCAGGGAACAGGAGGCAAGCTCTATCCAAGCCCTTGGAGACCACTTCTTCACCACAGCCAGAGAGCAGCAAGGCAGCAGGGCAACAGTAAGGCAGCAGTCCTTCACAGAAAGCAGAAAGGTGAGTCCTTTGGGCAGCCAGGCAGTTCTTCTTGGCAGGATGCAGGTTCTGGTTCACGTTTCTTCTCCAGGAAGTGTCTGAGTTGGTAGGGAGAGAGGCCCTGTTGAAATACCCAAATGTGCCTTTGAAGTGGGGGAGACTTCAAAGAGTGACTAAGAAGTGCACAAGGTCCCCTTTCAGTTCAATCCTGTCTGCCAGGGTCCCAGTAGGGGGTGTGGCAGTCCTTTGTGTAAGGGCAGGCTACTGTCCTTTGACATGCAAGTGTCAGGCCCTCCACCCTGCCAGCCCAGGAAGACCCATTCAAAATGCAGATGTATGCAAGTGAGGCTGAGTATCCTGTGTTTGGGGTGTGTCTGAGTGAATGCACAAGGGAGCTGTAAACTAATCCCAGCCAGACATGGATTGTAAGGCACAGAGAAATGCTCACTTTCTAAAAGTGGCATTTCTAAAATAGTAATATTAAATCCAACTTCACCAGTCAGCACACATTTGTATCACCATTCTGGCCAAACTAAATATGACCTTACTACTCCTTACAGATCATCAGCTACCACTCAAACAATGTATGAGGGCAACCCCAATGTTAAGCTATGAAGGGAGCAGGCCTCAAAGCAGTGTAAAAATGAATTTAGGAGTTTTACACTGCTAGGACATGTAAACTACACAGGTACATGTCCTGCCTTTTGCCTACACAGCACTCTGCCCTATTGGTTACCTAGGGCATACCTTAGGGGTGACTTATATATAGAAAACGTGGAGTTTTAGGCTTGGAAAGTACTTTTAAATGCCAAGTCGAATTAGCAGTGAAACTGCACACACAGGCCTTACAATGTCAGGCCTGAGACAAGGTTAAGGGGCTATTAAAGTGGGTGGCACAATCAGTGCTGCAGGCCCACTAGTAGCATTTAATCTACAGGCCCTGGGCACATATAGTGCACTCTACTTAAAAGTAAATTAAATAGTCCAATTGGGTATGATCCAATGTTACCATGTTTAAAGGGAGAGAGCATATGCACTTTAGTACTGGTTAGCAGTGGTAAAGTGTACAGAGTCTCAAAACCAGCAAGAACAGTATCTGAAAAGTGGAGGGAGGCAGGCAAAAAGTTAGGGGTGACCACCCTAAGGCTGTCAGGTCTAATAGGAATGTTTGTGAATCCTGCCAAAGTTAACATGTAGCATGTGCAGGGGCGGTTCCTCTTCAATGGGTAAGCACCAGCAGCAGAAAAATAAAACAATATTTGAATATCATTTTATTTTTCTGCTGCTGGCTCAGCCAGCAGGTGCAGGGAGGGGCGGCGCTTGGGGGAAGGGAGGAGGGATGAGCAATTGTGTGCAATAAGTGCACATGTGTGTATGGATGCCCTAAGACGGCCGTCCAAACACACATGCGCACTTATATGTCTTCAGCCCTACTGTGTACACCCATGCTTGGATACCAGAAAAGGAAAGGAAGACAATCGAGCTGGCAGAAGAGGACAGCTTCCACAATAAGGTGGTAAAAGGTGTTAGCAATAAGTAGTACCTAAACTTACCACCAAGGACATAAAATAGTAAAAGCCAATATGTTTTGTTGTACAGCTAATGAAGGTTGAAAGCCTGACACGGTTTGTTCATTTTTGTGTAATGCATTTTTTTATGATAGTGATTTGATGGTATTTGTGCTGTTGCTTTTTGGTGCTGCATTATTGCATTGTGTAATTGTTGTGTCTACTGTAGTTCTGTTGTGATTATTTTGTTGTGCTCACTTTTGTTTTTATTGTGTCATTATTCTGTTTCGTGTTATGTTATTATATTGTGTTTGAACCTTAGTAATTTCTTGCCAAAATTAGGACATTGCTTCAATGTTTCTTTTTTTTTATTTTATTTTTTATTTATTTATTTATTTATTTATTTTCCAATAAGTACATCATGCTGCATAACAGGGAGCCAAACATATACAAAACATTCATCGTAAATCAACTCTTCTGAGCCGCACCCCATTCTTATGACATAACTATGTCTTAACATCGCTCCCAGAAGTGGGAGTGTTCAGCCGACGTCAATCAACCCCCCCATAGGAGGAAGGAGGATCATACAGGAGTTTAGCAACGTGCTCGCATCACACCCTCACCAGGGACCACACCCGTACATGCACAAGGTACACCGCGCGCTATGCGCTGTCTCTAGCCTCAAGATCCCCACATCCCAATGGTCCCGTATCTCCAAGGAGAGACCCCGCAGGGATCCCATCAGCAAGTGGATCTGACTGTTCAAGCAGAAATGCATCCAATGGGGCTCAGATATCCCTAGGGCGGGACGCGGGCGGCAGCATCTCGGCATATGTCTCCAACTGCATCCTGCCATATACTAAGTCAGACAGCCAGTCCTTGAACTTAGGAGCACTGCCTCTGCCCCATCGGCATGCAACCCTCCGCTTAGCCAATAAGAGAGCGAAACCAACATATTTACGATGGCCTGGGGCGATCTTCTCAGTGTATCCCAAGAGCACGATCAGCAGCGTGAGTGTCAGCTATGTGGCTATCATAATAGACAGTGCCCTCTCCACCTTCCTCCAATACTCCAGCACCCCCAGGCATGACCTGGCCAGGTGGAGAAAGTCATCCCCTCCCTCCCCACATCTGTCACAATTGTCAGTAGCACAGAGGTTGTGACGACGGAGCCTCGCCGGCGTGTAGTAGAGGTGGTGTATATACTTATATTGTATTATCCGCAGTCGACTGCTCGCAGTAATTCTCCCCGTCTGCTGACAGCAATATTTCCACTGAGCCTCAGTGATCTGTAGATGTAGTTCCTCCTCCCATCGTCCACGTGCCCCTCCCCCAAGAGCCGGCTGATCCCGTTGGTCCGAATGATACAGTATAGACAGGCGATTGCACAGCCAACAGGCTGGCGGTGCAATCCTGGGTATTTTGACTGCGGCAGAAGCACCGCGGTCACGCGGTGATAATCCGCCTGGGCAGCGCTGCTTGCAGCGCTGCCCAGGGGATTACGAGTCCCCGACCGCCAGCCTTCTCCTGGCGGTTTGAACCGCCAGGAAAAGGCTGGTGGTATGGAGAGTCGCAGGCCCCTGTGGCCCTTCCACTGCCCATGCCTCTGGCATGGGCAGTGCAGGGGGCCCCTAACAGGGCCCCATGCAGCTTTTTACTGTCTGCCATGCAGAAAGTAAAAAGTGTGACGAGTGCAACTGCACCTGTCGCACCGCCGCAACACCGCCGGCTCCATTTGGAGCTGGCTCCTGTATTGCGGCCGAGATCCCCGCTGGGCCGGCGGGCTGAAACCAGGTTTCCGCCCGCCATCCCAGCCGGGATCTCATAATGACCGCGGCGGGAGTGTGGCCGCATTGGCGGCCGCCTGGCGGTCAGATCTTGGTCATAATGAAGGCCTAAGTGTCTCGGTGTGCTGGATTGCAGAAGGGTATGAAATGTTTGTAGGCAATGCGGCTCCTCAGGGAATGAGGGCGATAGGGCCCTAATGGAGCGCCGAAGGCTGGGGTACAGAAAAGCCTCCAGTGGGGAGAAAACATCACCTGTGCAGTCTGCCCCCGTTCACGGAAACGGGAGGCCGCATACAGGTCTCCCCATGTATGGACGTTTAACCTAGTAAGCAGCCGCACCCCCACCGCCTCACACGTCATCGAGAACATTTCGTGTCCCACGAGTGGCATCTTCGGTGAATATAGTAGGTCGCTACCTATTCTATTGGCTAGGTTTTTCCAGGCTAGTTAGGTACACTCCACCGTTGAGTCTCGGGGGCAGTAATCGCCAAGTCGGGCCTAAGGTAGGCAGTGCTGGGCACTGGCGCCATATATCCCTGTTCTATCGCTAGATGCGCCACATGGGGAGGGGATGATACCAGTAATGCGCGAACTGTGCCTGCGCACAGTAGTAATATAATTCAAAATCTGGGACTTCAAAGCCCCTGCGGTCAAAGGTCTGTGCCATAATCTCCCACCTAAGGTGCGGTTTTTTGCTAGCCCATGCCAGTCGAATCATCTGTGTTCTTAATTCTTTGAAGAAGGGTCGGGCCGGAGGGTACGGTATGTTGAGAAATAGATAGAGGAGCTTAGGGAGTACAATCATTTTCATCAGCGATATGCGTTCCGCGAGGGAAAGGGGCAAATCGATCCAACGTGCAACCATCGCCTGTATGTTATCCAATAATACTCCATAGTTCAAGCGCATCAGTTCACGTCTATCGTGAGTAACCTCAATGCCTAGGAATCGGAGAGAGACATCAGTCCACTGAAGGGGGAAGTCAGGGCAACACCGCGCTGTGCCATCCATCAAGGGAAAAATCTGCGACTTCTCCCAGTTGACTCGTATCCCAGACATGTGGCCAAATATGAAGAATTTTCGTAGTACAGGATTTAAACTGTCTTCCAGGTTCCTTAAATATAATGTAACGTCATCTGCATATAGCGAGATTAGGATATGCCTGGAGGAGGTGCGGATTACATAGTGGGCATAATGCTGACGGAGCAAATCTGCCAGAGGCTCCATCGCCAGGGCGAAGAGCAGTGTCGAGAGCGGGCACCCCTGCCTCGGGCCCCTCTCGATACGAACCGGGGTAGATCGGTGGGCGTTGATCTGCACAATGGCCACCGGGCCAGAGTATAAAAGGGCGATCCAGGACAAAAACATGTGGGGGTAGCCCATTTGCCTCAGAATCACCATCAAGTAATCCCATTCAAGGGTATCGAAGGCCTTGGCGGCATCTAAAAAAAACACTACAGCTGAGTTCTTGGGATCTGTATTCTGCTGTATAGCAAAAAAAGTACGCAAATTATGTGAGGTAGATCTGCCCGGTATGAATCCGGATTGATCCAGCCTGACCAAAAAAGACATCAGGAGACACAAGCAGTTCGCAATCACCTTCGCCAAAATCGTGGCATCGGAGTTTATAAGGGACAATGGACGATATGAGTCACAGCATGTCGCGGGTTTATTGGGTTTCAGTATGGTAGTTAAGAGGGCCTCCCTCATAGTGGGTGGGAGAGCTCCCCGCTGCCTAGCCTCCCGATAGACCCTTCCCAGCCACAGGACCAGTACATCACCATAGGCTTCATAAAACTCAGCATGGGATGCCATCGGGGCCTGGGGCCTTACCCGATTGGAGCTGCATCACAGTCTCTCGGATTTCATCATGCTCCAGCTCGGCTGCTAAGAAAGCACGCTGTTCATCACTAAGCCAGGCCAGTGCCACCTATGCCAAGTATCTATCATAGCCCGGAGAGTCTGCTCTAGTAGAGGTGTATAATTGCTGGTAATAATCAGCAAAGGTTTTAAACATCTCAGGGGTATCCCTAAGCATGCAGCCAGATGCATCTGATATTTCAGGTATGGTGTTCTCTGGACTAGCTGTCCAAAGACTGTGCGCAAGGGATCTGCCCGGCCTCTCCCTCTCCATAAGAGTGAGCCCTAGCATGCCTGCCTTTAAACAGTACCTCACGCTCTGCGGTACTCTGATACTCAGTGAGAGTTTCCCGCAAGCATCATGTGACAGCAACCGACGGCACCCCTACCTGCTCTGCCTCCAGTAGCTTGAGTTGTGCCTCATACCCAGCAAGGGTGGCCCGGAGGTCCCGTAAAATACCTACGCTCTTAGCTAGACAATATCCCCTTAAGGTGACCTTAAATGCCTCCCAGACCGTGGCAACGCTATCCACAGTATCCTTATTTCTGTCAAAGAAGTCTACTATTTCAGTGCGTAGCTTGCCACGGAAAACATCGTCTAGTAGAGTGTTAGGGGATAGGCGCCACATCAGGAGAGGTGTCAATGCAATGGGGATTTTCAGCTCTAGTGCTTCCGGTTAGTGGTCAGAATACGTGCATGCCATATGTGTGACCTCCACAATCCAAGGCACCATAGGGCGCGATATGAGCCAATAGTCTAGTCTAGACCTACTTGCATGCACTGCGGAATAGAAAGTGCCCTCTCTATCACAAGGGTGTAAACATCGCCACCCATCCACTACATCCTGCACCGCCATGTCCGCCCCAAGTCTCTCTGCCGCTCTATGACGATGGGTCGTTGCCTCCGTCCCTCTGTCCCTGCGATAGTCCAGTGTTAGATTAAAGTTTCCACCCCATATCAAATATCTTGAGCCCACTTCCGCAATATAACTCCATATGGCATCAAAAAACGAAGGGTTGTCAGCTTTAGGCGCGTAGCAATTTACTATAGTTACAGAAAATTGTAGCACCCTCTCCCAGATAATGGTATATCTACCCAACGTGTCATTTCTGTGTCCTATTGGGACATGTGGGGTGCCCCTGCGAATAAGGATGGTTGTACCCCTGAAGTGTGAAGAGTAAGCGGAATGCTGACTATATGCAGACCAGCGATCAGCAAATACGACTCGCCTACCAGGCGTAAAGTGTGTCTCCTGCAGGAGTGCAATGTGTATCCTGTGCCGTTCCAAATACGTCAGAATGTGACGTAGTTTGCGAGGATCTCCTAGTCCCCTGGCAATCCACATTAAGCAGCGCAGTGTGTGCCCACCCGGTAATCCCCGAGCCGTGACCCAAGGTGCCGTCATGTGGAGTCACCAAGATAAGTTGCCATGATCTGACGAGTGCGCGGTCTGCTGAAGGGGGACCAATAGAACGCCAGGCATCCAATGAATATATAACAGTGCAGCTCAGAACAAGCAATAAACTTCCTCATCTTCCCCCCTACCCACCTCAGTGGCCCAATCCCATCCAGAATGTCCCTCCCTACACCACTCACACATACAACAAAGCAAAAACAATTCAACATTTCACACAAGATTAAATGGGGATGTCCTGGTGGTAGGTCATCTAGAGAGCTGTCCCGAAAACCCCCAGGTATCAAGGGGGGTGCCTGGGTAGATATGTTTGCCCAGTGGTGCTAGCGGCTGCCAGCCCACCGAGGGGGGCACACACCGGAGCCAGCCATAGAAACACAGTCATATATGTACGCCACAAGAAGCGCATTTGTGCCCCATCTCCAGGGGGAATTTACACCGATATGAGAAGCAGCCTCAGTCTTGATTGGATAGAGTGGAGGGAGAGTCCGGAGGGCCCTCCTCTGGATCTCTCAATGTCTCTCTCTCACTGGCCCGCTTTAAATAGTCATGTACCTGTTGGGAAGCAGTGAACATCACAACCTTGTCCCTATGAGTGATCCTAAGCCTCGCCAGGTATAGCATAGCATACAGTATGTCAGCCTGTCGTAGTTTCTGCTTTACTGCTGCAAATTTATTTCTAGCCTCCTGGACCGCTACAGTGAAATCAGGGTATAACATCAGTGCATTACTCTCAAACTGCAGGGGATGTTTTTCTCTGCTCAGTCGCAGTGCATTATCTCTGTCCCTATAGTTTAGGAGACAAGCAATAATCAGCCTAGGCGGAGCACCGGGCGGAGGCCTAGCCATCAGAGACCTGTGTGTCCTTTCTGCTACCAGAAGTCGTGAAAAAGCATCCTCCCCAAACAATGCGATGAGCAGCCGCTCCTCAAATTGCTCCTTTTGGACAGTATTTGTTGATTCTGGTATGCCCACTATGCGTATGTTATTCTGCCTAGACCTAGCGTCCAAATCTTCATTTTTAAGCGCTATGACTTTAAGGAGTTTGTCTATCTGTATGCATTGTTCATGTCTTTTCTGCATAGCGTCCTCTACATTGGAGATTCGCTGTTCAGCTTTTGTTATCCGCCCTGACTGTTTCTCTAATCCAGCAGAAAGCAGATCAAGTCTTGTGGTCATAGTGTCCATTTTACCATCTATTGAAGACAGGCTGGACTGCATGGTGAGCAGGAGCGCCTTCATTTTGCCAAGCTCGGATTGCTCACCCCGAGGGGGGAGAGGGTGGCGGGAAAGCACCTTCAATATGCTCCGGAGGCATCCCGGTCTGCCTCTTTGCCCCGAATTACAATTTGAGTTGCTTCGCGTCAGACCTACCCATCGTAGTCCCAGGGGCAGATCACTATGAGCCTTCTTCCAGCACCCAACTCTGATTTGTATCCGAGAGAGAGACCTGTACGCCACAGGATAGGGGTGCGCAGCGACAGCAGAACGATACAGGGACCAAAGGGGGAGGGAAGAAACAGCTCCAGCAAGTGTCTCGGCGATATTGTCAATTGTCTTAGAGCTCCGTTATTGCATCATTGTCCCAACGCTCGTGCCGCCTCCTGGGCCCAAGCGCTCCTCACCTCCAAAGTCTCAGCAAAGTCTTCACAGCCCGCTCCGCCAAGCCTAACAAGCCTCAGAGTTGTGTTGCGCACCTCCTTTCTGCCGCTACAGCTGCGTTCCCCCCACCGCAGCCAGACCACTCACCGCACCCCTGTGTGTGTTCCTGCCTCTCCTCTGACGTCTGCTGTGTCACGAAGCCCCCCGCCGCCCTCTCGGGCTGAGAGCTCCACTCGTTGTAGCCCAAGTGAGAAGTTTAGCGTCTGTGGGCCCATCCACCACTTCCATCAGGGCCCTCTGCGGGAAGCCGAACCTCCACCGCCCCACAGGTGTTCTCGCCTCTCCTCCGGCACCTGCCACGTCCCGGAGCCACCAATCGCTCTCTTGGGCCGATGGCTCTGCCCGTTTCAGCCTAAGCAGGAAGCCCAGCACTTGCAGGCCTGTCCGACAACCCTCCCGGTTTTCGCCATCGTTCAGCGGCGTCCCGCCAGGAACTGCTCTGAATAATGGAGGACCAGCACCAGCATGCCCTCCTGTCAGGCCCTGGCCCCAGCACTTACGTTTTGGGCAGGATAATGACGGATTGCTGGTCCGGGCCGCAGGAGCTTCACAGAAGTGTGGCCATCTTGCTCGGCGCCCCCTAGTACCCCGTTGCTTCCATGTTTCAATGCTTTTTAAAGTGGTATAATACTACTGGTCCAGTTCTTTAATTATTTAAGATGCTAGACAGCCAAAAACTCCGGCTTAGGCCATGGTTTAGCTTAGCCCTTTAACTGCTCACCTTATGCGATACCACCCAAGATACTTTTTTGTTTGCCCAGGTGTGACATTGTACAAGCATGGCTACACTTGAGAGTCACCTATCTTGCTTGTCACTCTTTGTTTTGCTTTCATGTATATTTTCCTCTATCCTGTATGGTATTAATAAATTCCGTGATCATCATTCATTTGTCCATTTACATACTTATGCAATTGTGCATTTCTGATTTATTTTTTAGTCTTTTGAAAAGCAACAAAAAGATGTTGCCTCACATTTACTTCAGAGAACTTTGTTGCAAATATTTGGCTACAAAGATACTGCTGGGCAAGTTATGTAACATTAGTGGTTGAAGGATTTTTAAGTTTTGGGCACAGATTTATAATAAATATAATGAAGAGCTGCAACTAAAGTTGCAGTGCTGTGTTGCATGAAAGAGAGAGCAGAACAGCAGCATTTCTACTTTTACATCACTGTTTTCATTTCTCCCTGCTCTGGTGCATGTTAGGCTGCAGTGTGCATGCGCACACTCCCTTGCACCATAGTGCAAGAGAGTGGGTGTTCTATAAGGAATTGTTTTTGTACTAGCAAATTATCGTTCCAGTTAAAAAAATATCCTTTAACGGTTTTCCTGCTTTGTATATGTCCTGTACAACATGCTTGCAAATTAGGAAAAACAAGGAGCAGTTAAAACATTTTTTTTTTACATCTGCCTCAAGGAGGAGGAAGATTGTGACACAGATCCCTGTTGATGAATGCTCATAAGTAGGAATTTGTGTCAAAACCCAGGAATGGTTGCATGGGAATGCCCATGTGCTAACTATGGATTACCACTTTGTTGCAAAGTAGGAGCAAAGCAGTGCATAACTTAATTTCTTCTTTACTTTTGAAACTATCCAAACCATATCTTGATTTGTGTTGGCTAGTGTATTCCAGCATAAATCTTTGCATTGGGTTTGCATTATAAAACTAATACAATCCCTGAGCAAATGTCATTAAATCTGGGCTTTGGTTTTGTCTGCTTGTTTCTGATGGGATCATGCCATAGGCACTTGATCAGAGTGCCTCCAAGGATCAGTCTCTATGTTCCTACTTGTGTCTCAAAGGCCTGGTAAAACAAAGCTGTTTCAAATATTTGATGAAGAGGATTTGGTGGAGCTGTATTCTGAGAGGGAGATGAAGGCCTTGAAGAGAGAACGGGCTCTGCACTTTAATGATCTTCACTAGCTCCGTGGATGGTCCATTTGGACTGGCAGATTTTCAGAGTACAGCTAGACCTCAAATATCGGGTTTAGGTGTAATGAAGGGGTGGAGCAACGTACAGTTTGCATAACATTTTGAATCTGGCTGGCAAGATGGATCTGTGTGTTAAACCCAATCATCACAGAAATCTCCTGTGGTCTGTAGGTCATTAGTTTGAAACCTGCAAAGGCAATACAGCCTTCTATCATGCTGCTGATGAGAAAATGTCTACCATTAAAGTTGGGTAATGTTAACACTTGATAAATAAAGTGCTTAGAAATGGCATACACCTGAAAAGAACTGCTGTATAAAAACTAGATATTAATTACTATTAAGTCAGAAGTGAGTTTATAGATAGATTTCATATTTTGTTTTTAGGTCGCGCCTAGGCAAAACGCATGCGCTGTATGCAAGACCTGTTGTATCTCCTCTGTGGGCTTTTGGCATGCCCATCGATTGCTATTTGTTCTTTGTTGTGCCATTCAGAAATGCTGGGTATATATTGGTGCATTGGATTTAATTCCCCGACCTTTGGGTGCTTGGTTCACACCCAGGCGATTTCATTCATTGTTCCTTCACGCTGTCCATCCCAACTTATCCATGGTTACTCCTGGCCAGCCATCGCAATGCATGGTTACCAGATGGCTTCACAGCCTTGCACATCCCTTACTCTCCCCATGCCATACCCCTCACTCCTCCCACAACACTGCTTGCCCGCCCCACCATCATCTACTTATTGGCCACAGCTCTGCTGTCACTGAACTACCTGGACCAACTATGCATCTGTAAATGCCACTGCTCTCTGAATTTGCAAACCTCTGTTGGCCACATCTATTTCAGGGTCCCACTCCTCCCCTGAAATCACTGCTATGCCTTCTTCTCCAACTGACCATCCTTAGTTTCTGCTTGTTTTAAAAAGAAAACAAAACCACTGTTGTCTCCAAGTCAAATTCTGGTCGGCCAAAGCCTTAAAGGCTGCAAGGAGGGGCGAGACTGGGAGGGAAGGAGGGCACCATGGTGGAGAAAGCAAAATGTCCAGCAGAACGCATTTGCATAATGAAGCCGTGGATCGAGGTAATAATGTCCGCAGCAAAATAAAATCTGATTTAATGCCAAAATGCCCTCCACTCTTGTTAATGAAACCTCACAACCATGTTTTGAAGGGGGGCATTTAATTTGATCATTATTCTTCCTCCAGCACAACTCAATCCACATTTGTGTCCTGTTCGATTGAGTAAACAATGTGTCTAATTGTTAACCTGAGTAAATTATATTTATTCGGTTTGCCTTGAAAAGAGGAAAGTATGAGTCTGCTCTTCTGTGAACCAAACTGGTAACTTTTAGTTTGAAAACTTATCTGAACTCGGCGCTCAACCTTATGAGGTATCTTACTAGCTGAGCTTTTAATTTCCATCTACAGTAAGGAGGGTTTCCATGCCATTCACTTTAAAAAACATATTTATCTCAACACTGGATAGATATTAAGTGCTCTAAACTATTGTCACAGGAATAATCTATATTTTGTTGTGACAAATGTGGCCCATAAGTGAATTGAAAGGATTCTAACAGCTTG
Source organism: Pleurodeles waltl (assembly GCF_031143425.1). Taxonomy (NCBI): domain Eukaryota; kingdom Metazoa; phylum Chordata; class Amphibia; order Caudata; family Salamandridae; genus Pleurodeles; species Pleurodeles waltl. Next base: position 1,223,685,446 of record NC_090447.1, read on the forward strand.
TTGCTCTCAAAGGCTGACAGGTTGTGTGAAATATTTACATCTCTCTGTCACGGGTCTACCAGGATTTCACAGGCAGTGCTCTAACACTGACTCTGCCCCGTCCCTACTGGCAGAGCTGTAGCCATCACTAGTGTAACAGGTGCAGTATCTCTGTAGACCAGAAGCGCGAGGGGCCTGCTGCATGCCATGTGTGGTTGTCCTTCACTTCACATCTGGGGGCAGAGAGCTTCCATTGGAGCCTCTAGTACCTCTACTACAGAAGTGCTGATCAGGCACTCCAATGCAGACCTGCAGGATAAGCCTCAGTCTCGCTGTCATTTCAGAGCACAGCTGTTTTCCAACTGACTCTTCCCAGCCCTACGGTGCATTCCTACACTCTTTGGTCGTGACAGACTCTTCCAAGCTCTATCAGCCTTTGAGAGGCGGGCCTAACATAAGTGTAACTCAGTTCCAGCTTTATCTGTTCTTGAATGGGAAGGCCAGACTTTTCCTAATTCATGATGCCTTCTTAGAGTGGAGTCTGAAATGTGACCACATCTGCCACTACTCAGCTGACCCTTGAGAGGCATACGTATCTGGGCAAGTCTTCCTGTTCCCCTAAAGGGCAGTTTGATGTTATTGTCAGTCATGAAATAGGGTTGTAGCTTGTTTTGTCAATTTTTTACTGGTAATCTGCATCATTTCAGTTATTTTAGCCCACGAGTTTTATTACTTTTAATCTTTAATGAATTTTTAAGACTTCTCATTTGTGCCTCATTTGTCCCATTTTACTTTTGCATAATTTTATTTTATTTTTGTCTACATTTTTACTTCCTGTTTCTTATTTTTTTCATTTCACTTTCATTTTTGCATTGAGCCTAGGCAGCACACATGCGCTATCTGCAAGACATGCTGTATTCAGTCTATGGGCTTTAACCACGCCCACTCTTGCCATTCATTCTTTGTTGTGCGTGTCTTCTATGCTTCCTTTTTATTGGTGCATTTTCTAATTGTCCCTTCTGTGTGTGATTAGTTCCTTCCCAGGCGATTTCACTGAGTGTAATGCACATTCAAGCTTCCTCCTGTTACAGTGTGTGATGGTCCCTGCTCCCTCCTCCTATTTGGGTATTAAAGCCTAGTGTTCTTTTGCTTGTCCATAGCAATGTATTCACACCACACCAGGGAAAACATCATGTTTAGAAAGGCACCAAAGGTTTCAGGTTGTTCTTGTGCCTCTGCTCGGGTATACTTAGTTGATGTTCTCCAAGCCACTTTTCCCTCCACTGCTGTTTTAGAAATAATTGGCTCTGCGTGCATGTTTTGTACCCTCCAGTAGAGACACACTCTTCGTCATTCCAAAGTCCTCTAAACAGTGCTGCTTCTCTGGTAACGTCAGTAATTCCCCAATTCTATGTCCTCTAGGCAGTGCTGCTACCTTGTCTCTGTTCCCAGTGAAAATTCCTCATCATTAGTCCCCTAGACAGTGCTTTAGCTGCTTTTGTGGTCCTTTCGGTAACTCCTCTATTCTCAATACTCTAGGCAGTGCTGCAGCTTTGTTTCTGTTTTCAGTGATAATTCCCAATTCTTAGTCCTCTTGACAGATTATTTTTGCAGTAATCTAAGAAGGTTAAGACTAGCATCAGGTTACTTCCATTCTGACATTTAATGGACTTTAATTTTTGAGGCTTACCTCTTGGAGCATAAGTGTTCGGCAATGTGTTCACTTCACTATTGTGCTAACCTTTGGTGTTTGAAATGGGGTTGGTACTTCACCTAGGAAATAGTCAAGTATGCTATGCTTCTCCACAATGGTTGACACTAGTAGATCTACGTACATTTCATTCACGCTGCAATCACTTTCCTTGATATAATGGTAGATAAAATTCAGCCATTTTGTTGTGCTGGAAGCGTTCCCAGAAAGGCAGTGAGAGAACGTAGCCACTTATATGTAAGGAAGTGTCAGGTCTGATGCCAGCAGCAGAAAGATACATACCTACTAATCAAAACACAGTGAGACCAAATTCTCTCTGAGTGGTACAAGTACAAGATTAAGGGGTGGGGTAATGGGCAAGGAAGCCATCCAATGTTGAGCAACGGACTGGCCCAAAGGCCCTCTAGGTCTTAATGACAATAGTTATTCAACAGACAACTAAAGTCGTCTGTAAATTAAGCCTAAATATCAGTTGTGCATGTCTGGGGTTTTCCTACTAAATAACTGTCAGTGTCTTGAGCGGTTTTCTACCATTTTAAACCAGATCATATCAGTACAAGTGGCTTTACTTCAAATGCAAATCCGTTGTACCCCGTCTTAGAGATGCACAGTGCGTTTTGTAGGAAGGGGAAACGATTGTAAGCTTTACTGTAACACTGCGATGTACAACGCGTTTTGCAGGACGGAAAAAGGGAATACACAAGTGCCCTGTAATTGTGATATTTAAGGTGGAGGTGTTGTTGCACTTTCTTGAAGGTGCCTCTTGTATTTTCAATATTAGAAACAGGTTGAAAATATTAGCAGGTGCTTTCAGTGCTACAGCAATGAACAGTGGGAATTTTATGTCAAGATGCGAGGCTCTTCCTATGCCTTCTTATCTTGCTGTAGTACTACAAGTATCCAGTAGCAAACATAAAACTACTTTTCTCAGAAAACCGACAAGAATAAAACCGCAAGGATTGAAATCAGCCAATCGCTGTGTAACCAAAGACATAAGTGTTCCAATTAACCGAAGTTGGGACTCCTAGCTTGTTGCTATCAGGAGGTACATAGATCGTTACTATTACGTTTCACATTTTCTCGTCGTATGTGAGAAAGAGTATACAAGCTTTCCATATGTGAATGTGATATTGATTTATTCTACTTTTTTCTACCTTAATCTACTTTTATGCATATACACAGGCTGATTGACAGTCGCATCTGTGTTATCAACGAGCAATATGGCCATAATTTCCATTTCAAAAGAATTTTCAACCATAGTTCATTCGTTATTTTCTGTTTTTCAAAATAGTATCCCCAATCATTTCAGTGCTCTTTGGGCCGTCCTGTCTCTCCCCTCAAGGACGCAGCAACACAACTTTGGCATTTTCCACCCAAATTCTCTCCTCGCTTTTTCACTTTGACTCTTCTTGACTTCTGTGAAAGGCCAAATAACTCTAATTCTGATCTGAAGTTTTGAAGACTTAAAGAGATACACACATTTATTCTTTTTTCTGCAGCTAAGTGAACGTTATTGTACGCTATCTAACACACATGTTATATGGTACTAATGTTGCATTTGTATGCAAAGGAGTGGCCAGAAAACTAAAATACCCGTCCGTACTTTGAAGCAAAACTTTAAATTAATGACACCGAATAAAAGAAAGAGGAAGCGCAGCACTTCCTAGGTTAGTTCTCTTCACCTGTACATCCGTTGATCCATCAATTCATCCCCCACCCTTCCATTCATCCATTTTCGATCCTTCACCCCAACCTTTCATTATTCCTATAATCCATTGACATTCCTTCCTTTCAATGGTAAACTCATTCATTCATCCTCCTTTCACTCATCCATCCACCTTTTCACCTTTCCAACCATCTATCCATCCATCATCCTTTCATCATTCCATTCAGTCAATAAATATTCCATTCACACATCGATCATCCATCCTCTTTACTCTTCTATTGTACCAACAGTCTTTCGCCCAATGATCTGTCCACCCATTCATCCCTTCACCCTTCCTTCTGACCTTTTATTAGTTAATCCTTTCACCTCTCCATCCGACCTTCCATCCTCCCAACCATTCTTCCTGACATTCTTCCTTTGTTGTTTTCACCTTTTATTCCTTTCACTTCTCCTTCAAATTTACTTCCTTCCTTTCATATTTCTTTCCTTACTTGGTTCCTTATTTTCACCATTCCTTTCACCCAGCACACTTTCCTCTTTTCCAGTTTCCCGCTTCCCAGTCACTCTGTTTACTGGTCATTGTGTTTTTTCTATTTATTTAGATTTTCTTTTTTTTTTCTTCTCCTGAACATGGCTCATTTAGCAGCTCTTGGCATCCCCCTCTTAGGTCTCGCATGCTCTTCCTCTAAATCGTTTTATGGGCATTTATCTGTAGGCCTGCAGACTCAAGAGGTGAAATATAAAACGAATCAATATTTGGAACCTCGATTTTCAGGTCATGGGGTGCTGTGGCTAACCCCACTAAACTGCTAACGCTGGTGGGGAAGGGGAGTTAGTTGGGGAGGGGGGGGGGTGTTTACCCTATGCCACAGTTTCAAAAACGCGGAGCTGGCTGAGTTGTAATGTGAGAATCTTGGGATTCTGAACTGACAGTTTGAAGGATATTTTTAAAACGCAGCTCTTCCGGGGGTAGTCGCCTACAATAAACGTATTTCTTACGAAATCCAGTCTCTGTCTTCACAACACGTCACCGCATGAAATATAGAGAATAATTTAGCAGCGTTTTGACCCATCCTCCTAGAGGGATCAGTGTTCATGAGGTAGCATCGTTTAAGAGTCAATTGACATATTTTATTGATAATTCTTCTGTCCGGGTCGGTCTTTATACTGCCTCCTAAAAATATATGTAGGCAAGTCTGTGGCACAATTAATAGCCGTAAGCAAATACATCACCTGCTCATAGTAGCAGTGACAAACTCCCTCAAAATATTATCTATTACCTCTCAAAGTAAAACCTTGTCAGAGTTGGCTCAAAAGAGGAAACATGTTCCATGGATGAGACTATTTCAAAGAACTTAACTATATTGATTATTTGCTCTGACGGCGTTATAACGGGTGGTTTTAAGTCACCAATTGATGATCCCACAACGCTGCGTACTCCATCCTCCACCCAAGACAAACGATACAAGGCTAAACGGGCAAGTGCAATACCTAATTAAGCTAATGCAAACACAAACAATGCCATCCCCACTGCCGCAGATACTGATGATGATTCTATGCGTTGATTTGGTCCCAAAGTATGCACAAAGACAACAAGAACGTCCATGTTTGAAGGAGAAAAAGATGACCCACATTCAAACTTCTGACAATTTAGGTGCAAAGGGCTACTCTTTATTTGATAAAACAAATAACATACAAAGGTACACTGTTCCACACGTGCTCAAAATAGCCTAGGGCACCTGGGGTGTCAGGAGCAAGAGCCCTCAAGCATCACAATGGATGACTGGCATCATCATTGGGAATTGCTCCTCGCCAGGCCGGCGCTGCAACGCCTGACGGTCTCCCCTTAAAAAAGGGGGGCACTCAGCCGTACTGTTCTGATGGTGACTCGTAAATTCGACCTAATCAGACAGGTATGCCTATATTCAGGCACCAGCATACGACGGAGAGAATGGAATGGAATATTAAAATTGGTTATTCATCCCAAAAATATTTCATAACTTTAATCAATACGCTAGGATGAAGACCAAGATTAAAATCAAGAAGAAAGTAATAAACTGAGTGTTGATGCTCAATTACTCTCAAAGAGCAACAAACTGCACAGGACTATAATTATAATAGTACCCTTAAGTCAGGGTCGACATGTTTCGCGTCGGACGGTCCTCACGGATCCAATGACGCTTCATCAGGACCAATAGAAATGTTGTTTTTTTTAATCAATTCTTCTCCAATTCAAAAAAGGAAGGTGACGAAAAATCTATATATATACCGGTCACTTACATTTCAAGTAAACTGGCTACGTCACAGTCAGGTCGCCCTAGGGGACAGAGAAAGGGTTTATTTTTAAAAAAAACAAAGAGTATATACATAAACCTAATTATATCTCTTATTATGAATATCAAGGTGTAGGTGTGCTATCCTCATAAGGTGGGTCAAACAGTCATTAATATAGAAAACAGGTTTACCATCCCCCAATCAGGAAAGGGTTCCTTGAGAGGCACGTTGCGGGGACTTGGAAACACACTGCATATTGGTAAACATAAGTCATCAACAAAAACCGAATCTATCATGTACATAGTTATGTGCATCGTGTGAGTGGTACCAAACGCCCTATTGATAATGCACAAAATTAGTGAGACCCATAGGTGCCACACACAGCAAAATGAATAACAGAACTAATTAGTGCGTCGAATTACATTCATGGATCACATTTAATCTGGTCCTCCATTCGAGTTAGTAAAAACCAGTGAAACACCATAAGTGCCACACAAGGAAAGTAGGTGTCAAAAAATGTAACAACAATGGTGTGCTCGAATAGATAAAAACTGGTGTCTCTCTGTAGTAGTGACAGTTAGGTAAAGTTACTCGCAAAATAAAGGAGCACTAAAACGAATGATATTACAAAGAGGTAAATCCAAGCAGGGCGGTGTTGTTTAGCGGCGTGTCGGCGCTCGTGAATTGAGCTGTCTAATCACACAATATTACTCACGTATTTCTCCAGGTCCGTCACTGGGGACCTACCCTCCGAAACGGCGTCTCACACAAGTGAGAGGCGGGCACCTTCGGAGCTCTTCAAAAAGGCGCTACGGACCCGGAAACAAATCTGTTTCCACGGGTCACGTGCGTCTAAGGCCGTAAAAAGGAAAAAAGGACTCCAGGAACCAAAAAGGAAATAGACATTGAAAAAGGACTAAGGGTATAGTCCATTAAAAAGATCACAGACTACCCTGTACAAAACCTAATTCGGTTAACAGTCGAGTGTCTCCTTCTCAAATTACAGATGCAGATTCTCATATTAGGGAGGAGTTCTAAGAACTGAAAATTGAAGTTCCAAAAAGGGGAAGAGTTCTCAGGTCTGCAATATCAGAGGCTTGATGTAAGCTAAATGTAAATTACCAGCAAAAGATTCTAATTAAATGATGTGAAACTTTGGTAATTAGCTTAAAAGCCAAATCATGCCAGTGAAGTCCAAGGTATATCATCGTTCAGACCATGTGAACTAGTGCCTAATTTAAAAACCCATCTTTGTTCAATTCTGAAAAGATGACCAGTGTCATACGGGCGGACTTTAGGTGCCTCTATTACCACCCACCACATGTCATCAGGCGTATGTTTTGCCTCCAGAAAGTGCTCACTAAGTTTAGTAGTGATTCTGTTACAACAAATGTTACTCCTGTGTTCGTTGATACGGGTCTTGACTAGTCTTGATGTCATACCAATGTAACGTAAATCACAGGGACATGTGATCATATAGACACAGTTCCTGGTGTTACAATTGGTATGTTTCTTAAGGTGCCAGGTCCCAATGGGATCTAAATCTAATGATGTAAGATGTTTGGTAAGGGCACAGACATTACAATTACCACAAGGGTGGTGACCTTTAACAGGAGGAAGATCCCATAACGTTTTTTGCATCAGGACATCAAGCGCAGGTTGTGGACGGGTATGGATTACCATGTCCTTAATATTTGCCGTGCGTTTGAATGCAAAAAGAGGTCTGGAGATATTACAACCACTGCTGGTCAGAATAGGCCATCGTTTATTAATCAATCTCTTAATAGAGTTGGATAAGGGAGTGAAAGTGGATACACACGTTATCCTGGTTTGAGGGTTCTTGTCAATGTTCATCAATAAGGCTTCCCTATATTATTCCTAGCCCTTTTGCGTGCTTGATTAATTATTCTTGAAGGATAATGTCGTTCCAAGAGTTTCTCCTGAAGAGAGTCAGCCTGATGGTTGAATTCATGGGATGAACTACAGTTCCGTCTTAGCCGTAGGAATTGTCCTACCGGTAGATTATCTCGTAGAGCTTTTGGATGATGACTTTCACATAACAAAAGTGAATTACGATCAGTGGGTTTGTGATAAACCGTGGTGGTCAATTTACCATTGTCAATTGTAATCATTAAGTCTAAAAAGGGTAACTGAGTGGCAGATACAGTTGTTGTAAATTTCAAGAAAGGGTCAAGTGTGTTAGTCCATGCCGTAAAATGTTCAGTCATGGACAACAGCCCTTGCCAGATAATTAAAATATCGTCGATGTAACGTCGCCACAACTTTATGTGATCCTACTCTTTATTTGATCCTGTCTTTATTCCACACCCTTTATCTTCAGAATGGAGTCTTAGGGGCCACATAGCAGAATATTACGGGACACTTACACCATCCCCTGTGACCTTAAAAAAAACTGGTTTGGTTTCATTTACATATAATTAGGAAAATCAACTCTTTTATGGATCCTGTTTTTTTGGGGGTGGGGGCAGGGACGTAGTGAAGATTTTGAACATTTTGTTAGAATGATCAGTTGCTTTGTTTGATTCGGCGTAGACAGCGTTTCAACCTTTTAATTGCTTTTTGAAAGCCTCTTAAATGTATACTGCATGACATTTCATGATCAGTAACGTAAAATCTATTACACTGCCCAACAGTTAAACTCAGTCTACTGCAGTGTAAACCAAAATAGTAGCTCAGAACCTTCTTGAAGTCTAAAACATGTCTGTTATGCAGAAATAAACAACCATAGTGATACTGCAACTCAGAGAGATAGAGCTCCACCTCACCAAGCAGTTGAGCAACTGCTACTACCTCCTCCCCAAATTTCACCATCTTTTATACTTTTTCTTCACATAGGCGATTGTAGAAAATAGACGTGACAGAAACGGAAATCTTAAAACATGGTAGGAACAGATGCAGACTTTTCTCATGAGAAGAGTGCAAAAAATACCATTAGGACAGAAACACTGAAGATGTCAGATGCTAAGCTATCCTAATAGAGACATTTTAGTCTTGCATGCAAAACATGAAAACCAGACCTAACCATATCAGAGGTGAGAGTGCTCTAAGAAGTTAATATAACTTGGGTATGTTAAATTGTTTTGCTGTAGTAAATATGGCATTTGCTAATGTGGTTTTGCATCATTGTAAAATCTCAAAGCAAGTTCGCAGCAGCTAATAGCACAATAGCTGTATCCATTCCTCGTTGATCCGCATTAACATTTCTCCGAGGGTCATTAGAATTCTTTTTCTGAGTTATTGAAGTCAGTAGTTTCTTCCCCACTGTTTTACCGTCATATCCTTCTCTGTATGTCTATTGTAGTAAACTGACTCCACTTACCACATCTAAGTTTAGAGCAAATTTAAGTAAATAGTCGTTATCCTGATTTACAATCTTTAAGAAAATGGTCTCTATCCCGATTTAGAATCTGCAACTAAGGATTGCTTTTCGCACAATTGCCTAAAATGGACTCTTGAAATAACAGAGTAGCTAGACAACAACTCATCATGGCGTGCTGCTGAGGACCTCTGCGGAGTTTGTGTCCTCCCAGATTAGGAGGTCACCGGGAATTGGAAGGAAGGCAGATCCAGAGTCCTACTAGAGTAGCTGTTACCTGGAAGAGGAAGTAGTGACCTAGAAGGTTTGCAAGACTGAAGATGACCTCCAAGTGTTTTGATTAGAGAGGAGGGAGCAGGGCTTGCTTTGTCTGTGATATGCCGCTTGGTCGCTGGCTCACTGTGTTCTTGGCTTCTCTTTCTGATGGTTAGAAGGGCTATTCTAAACATAACTTTAAAAAAGTTGTTTAAAACACAATAATAGTTCTCATTAGATTGTAGTCAAAACATTGATGTTGATGTGTGAAATTGGACAGATATCCCACCGTATTACAAGATCTATTATACCCAATGGATCTTGTAATATGGTGGATGGGATATCCTTCACATTTGTGGTGGAGTATCCCATCTGCCAAGATTAAGATTGCAATAAGGCCCAAAGTTCAGTGGTGCAAGGCTGTAGGCAGTGTCAAAGGTGGGAGCGCTGTCATTGGGGAGCAGCTGGATGAAGTTGCAGTGATGATTTTTATGCTGGAAGCTCAAAATCTCCAGCAGGACAAATCATGAGGCCAATGACAGTTCTGGGAGGCCAGAAACACCTTAGGGGAAGGACCACTAAACAGGATTTGCTTCTGCAGAAAAGAATGTGCCGGGGCTAACACAAGTCAGGCCGACCAGCGATAGACCTTGGGCAGGTAGATGAGGAGGGTTGGATTTTGGCTATCTGGGCACATTGAGCACTACCACCAATGGTTCGGAACTCGGGAGGCAACACTCGGGGCCTCAGGACTCACTCAGGCTGTGTCCAGGTGCATGTTTAATACAGTGGAAGCAGGAGGGCAGGCCTCTGAGGGTTCACAGTAGATTCCAAGCAGCAAAATAGGCCTTCTGTGGCAGAAAAGCAGTCCTGTGTACTACACAGTATGCCAACAGCAGAGCAGTAGGCAGTCCTCTGAGAGTCCTTCTACAGAATCAAAAGTAAAATGAAGAGTGGGTCTGAGGGCCCTATTTTTATATCTGGTACCTTCTTCGAAGTATAGGAAGATTCTAGAAGTGTTCCTTTGAACTGTTTGGAAATTCCTTACTCCCCTGCCCTGGCTACAAGCTGGCTGCAAAGACAATACAGTGGTGACAAGTCTTTTGTGTGAAGGCAGAGCGCAGCCTATTCAGTTGCAAGTGGGACTGTGCTCAGCCCCCAACCCAATCCTGCCAGCAGATGGCCCATTCAGGCACACATAATCCCTCTATTGTTACCACATGACTTATGTTAGACTTTTCATCCTTGGCGTGGTCTCCCTTAACTTTTTGCCTCTGTTTCCCAGATTGCTGATGTGTGCTGGACTCTGATTTTGCTGTTTTTGTTACTCTGGGCACTTTACCACTGCCAACCAGTGCTAAACTGCAAGTGCTCCTGTACAAAATGTGTATGTAATTGGCTTATCCATGATTGGCATATTTGGTTCACTAGTAAGTCCCTAGTAAAGTGCACTAGAGGTGGCAGGGCCTGCCAATCAAATGCTACTAGTGGGCCTGCAGCACTGGTTGTGCCACCCATATAAGTAGCTCTGTAATCGTGTCTCAGACCTGCCACAGCAGTGTCTGTGTGTGCAGTTTTAACTGTAAATTCAACTTGGCAAGTGTAGCCACTTGCCAGGCCTAAACCTTCCCTTTCCATACATGTCAGACACCCCTAAGGTAGGCCCTATGTAGCCCCAAGGGCAGGGTGCAGTGTATGGTTAAGGTAGGACATATAGTAATGTGTTTTAAATGTCCTGACAGTGAAATATTGCTAAATTTGTTTTTCACTGTTGCAAGGCCTGTCCCTCTCATAGGTTAACATGGGGGTTACCTTTAAATCTGATTAAAGTGTAGATTCCCTTTGGGAGCGGATGGACATATGGAGTTTGGGGTCTCTGAGCTCACAGTTTAAAAATACATCTCTTAGTAAAGTTGATTTTAAGATTGTTTGTTTGAAAATGCCACTTTTAGAAAGTGAGCATGTTCTTGCCTATACCATTTCTGTGACTCTGACTGTTTGTGGATTCCCTGTCTGGGTCAGTTTGACAGTTGGGCTGGTTGCACCTCACACTAGACAGTGACACAAAGGGAGCTGAGGTGTAGCCTGCATATCCTGATAAGCCATCTGTGCTGGGAGGGAGGGGAGGAGTGGTCACTCACACCTGAAAGAGCTGTGACTGCCCTCACACAATGCTGTCCAACCCCCTGGTGAGTGTCTGTGGCCTGGCCAAGGCAGGATTTCACATTCAAAAGCGACTTTACTTTGAAGTAGGCCTACTTCAAAGGAGAAATTGCGTATAAGAAGGGCACTCAAAACCACAGACTTTAGAAACCCTTCTGAAAACAAAAGGAACCTCTGCTTGGAGAAGAGCTGAAGAGCTGAGGAAGAAGAGTTGCCCTGCCTGTGACTGTGCTTTGTGGAGCTATCCTACAGTTGCTGCTTCTGCCAGAGTAAGAGGGCAAAGACTGGACTTTGTGTGCCTTCCATCTTAAGAAGAAATCTCCAAGGTCTTGATTTAGAGCTTACCTCCTGTTGTTTGAAGTCTCAGGGACAGCAAAGACTTCTCTCTACCAGCACCTGGAGTCTCTGGAGAGACTCCTACTCTGCCCTGTGGTGCCCATCCAGTTCCTGAGACCCTGAAAGGAGAAGCTGGCAGCCTAAAGAAAAGGAAATCCACGCAGAGAGCACCATGCGGGAAAAAGATTGACGCAACTCTGATCTGCGACTGAAGAAATGACGCTCGTCGGCTCCACAGCTGAAAATCGACACTCGTCGGAAATGCAACTGAAGAATCGATGCACGGAGCAGCAGAAATGACGTGCAAAATCGCTGACGGAGGCTGGGAGATCACAAACCATGCTGCGTGGTTTTCAGATCATCGTGCGCCTGGATTTCCGACTCCAGTACTGCTGGGCATGTAAAAACAATGCAAGGCCTGCTCGGACCCGAGAGTGCTGACCGGATCGACACATTGCTCTCCTGCGGAGAGAAGAAACGACGCGCCCAACCCGGCGAAAGGCGAAAGGACGCAAGGTCCCGCTCGTGAGTGGAACCAACGCATCGCAAGCCCTTTTTGACATGCACTCGCCTGTGTGGGGTTATTTTTGACGGACCCAAGGTACTTTTTCACACTAACAGTGTTAGTGTGTATTTAAAACTTCTTAAAGACTCGTTCTGCATTTTTTTAAATAACTTGACTTGTGTATTGTGGATTTTTGGCATTTTGGTCTTGTTTTGTTTAGATAAATGTTTCCTATTGTTCGAAACCTGTGTTGTGTCATTTTGTAGCGTTTTCATTAAGTTACTGTGTCTGTTGGTACAAATACCTTACACCTAGCACTCTGAAGATAAGCTTACTGCTCTACCAAGCTACCAAGGGGGTAAGCAGGGGTTAGCTGAGGGTGATTCTCTTTTACCCTGACTAGAGTGGGGGTCCTTGCTTGAACAGGGGGTAACCTAACTGTCAACCAAAGTCCCCTTTTCTAACAACTTAACAATCAAGGAATAAAGCTCCATTGCCATAGATATATGCTCTTCGCAATAGTAAAACAAAGATCTTTCAAATATTTTTCCACAACAAGGAACCTAGGTCCTCTGCCATAGTCATCATTGTTTACTGTTGGAAATGGCCCTTCATAGGGGATTTCTCTAACTTTTTTTTATTTTTTCCTCCCAGCCTTTTGCTGACTCTCTTTGCGTGGCGTTAGGTCTCTGGGCACTTACGTGATTGGTTCTGGTGCTAAAACTTGGAGTGCCCTGTAAAAAGGTACACCATTTACCCTATGGTAAGGTCCAGGCTACTAGTGAGACGTTGCACTGAATGTGCCACCCACTAAAATAGCCTGTGATGCATGTAGCTGGCCTGCCAATGTAGGCCCTTGGAGGCGCAGTTGCACGTGTGCTTAGGTTGGTACTTATAACGTCATAGCCAATTCGGAGGGGACCCTCTGCTACCCTTAGAGTACTTCCTGAAGGGCAGGGCAGGCACACATAGGTGTCCCATGCCTGTTAGGGAAGAATCCCCATGTGGGTTCTTCCTACCTAGGGGGGTCAGCTCTTCTCATACATTTTTGGTGATTCCCTACCTGGTGACCTTAGGGCCCAGGGCCATGTCCTCCTGTCAATGCAATGTGGAAGTGGGCACACCTTCCTACATATGCAAGCACATGCCCACTGGTGCACCAACCATGTGTTGGGTCTATCTTGGCAGGCCTGGATGTGCACTTGTCACTATGATGTGCTTGAATATGTATCCAGGCTGTCCAAACAGGCCTGTGTGTGCATACTAGCACCTATGGTGCTTTAAACCTGTATTCAGCTGTCATTGCAAGCCTATGGGTGCACACTGGCATCTAGGGAGGGGGTCATAAATATGTATCCAGCCTGTCATAGCTAGCCTAGGTGTGTGCACTAGTACCTATGGTGCTCTAAAGCTGTAACCTGCCTGACTTCGCAGGCCTGTATGTGCACTTGCACCTTTGGTGCTTTTAAACATGTGTCCAACCTGCCAATGCAGGCTTGTATGTGTGAGAGGGCACCTATGCACAGAGAGTGAAGAATACCCATGTGTGTTTTAGCTGCATAGGAGAGCTGCTCTGCCCATAGGTTAACATGGGAGAAGTGGTATAATGATACCTAGCTGCATAAGTGGTTTGCAGCAGAGCAGTATCATGCTGTTTACTATTAATGGATACGTCCTAACAAACCCCTTTCCATAGTAAAGGTAGTTTTGTCAATAATCATTGAGAAAAGCCACTTCTAGAAGTGGACATGTCTCTGCCCTAAAACACTTTGGGGGTGATTCTAACCCTGGCGGTCGGTGATAAAGCGGCGGCCAACCCGCCACCAGGCTGGCGGTCAAAAAAATTGAATTCTGACCCTGGCGGGAACCGCCAACAGAGACCGCCACATTAACACTCCGACCGCCACGGCGGTACAAACAAACAGCGCGGCGGTCACCGCCAACAGACAGGCGGCAGACAATGTACCGCCCACACTATCATAACTCACCAATCCGCCAGCTTTTCCGGGGCGGGAGCCCCGCCGATAAAAACACGGCGGAAACAGACTACGAACGGGAAAACGCTCACCTCTATACACTCCACGAGGAATCTGGACAGCATGGAACCAGAATTAAACATCCTACCTGCTCTCGTCTACCTGCTCATCTACCACGAGTACGAACGCCGGCGCAGACGACAACGGTGAGTACTGCACCTACGACACACGGGAGGGGGAGGACGAAAGGTTACGGAAACACACATATGCGACCCCCACCCCCCCAAATATGTACACACCAATGCAGAGCAACAAGTCACAGTGACACCACCCGAACCCCCGTGAAAAATGCAATGACAAAATTAAATTGTGAATACAAATTTATGTACAAAATAGCCTCTGATAAGTATTGGTCAACTAGCAAAAATATTTATAATTAAAAAATTCTATATACATTGCAATGGATAACCGAGGCAATTAGTCCTGCACATCTTACGAAATTCGAAATGTCCGTGGGCCAAAGTGTAGCAACACAAGGGCAAAGCCCACACAGGAGACCTGAGTCCTTTGGAGAGAACACTGCAGGGGCATCTGATGACAAAACTACAGGCACCTCAGGGGGAAGGGAAGGGGGGGGTCACCACAGCCACATGAGTCCACGACGCCAGATCCACGAAGGGGCCACCATGCCTACTGTGCCATCCTGGGGAGTGCAAAGCCACAGTCTCTCAAGTCTCTACAGTGGGTGGGTTGCCCACTGTGCCATCCTAGGGAGTGCAAAGACACAGTCCATCAGGTGGATTACAGTCTCCACTGGTCAAGGAGGAGGCAGGGTGGGCACAGTGAACCGTGATCAGTGCTTGCAGGAAGGGCCCAGCGGAGCGGTACTTGACAGGAAGGGCCCAGCGGAGCGGTGCTTGAGATGAAGGGCCCAGCGGAGCGGTGCTTGAGACGGCGGGGCCCAGCGGAGCGGTGCTTGACAGGAAGGGCCCAGCGGAGCGGTGCTTGAGATGAAGGGCCCAGCGGAGCGGTGCTTGAGATGAAGGGCCCAGCGGAGCGGTGCTTGAGACGGCGGGGCCCAGCGGAGCGGTGCTTGCAGGAAGGGCCCAGCGGAGCGGTACTTGACAGGAAGGGCCCAGCGGAGCGGTGCTTGAGATGAAGAGCCCAGCGGAGCGGTGCTTGACAGGAAGGGCCCAGCGGAGCGGTGCTTGACAGGAAGGGCCCAGCGGAGCGGTGCTTGAGATGGCGGGCCCAGCGGAGCGGTGCTTGACAGGAAGGGCCCAGCGGAGCGGTGCTTGAGATGAAGGGCCCAGCGGAGCGGTACTTGACAGGAAGGGCCCAGAGGAGCGGTGCTTGAGATGAAGGGCCCAGCGGAGCGGTGCTTGAGACGGCGGGGCCCAGCGGAGCGGTGCTTGAGATGAAGGGCCCAGCGGAGCGGTGCTTGAGATGAAGGGCCCAGCGGAGCGGTGCGTGACAGGAAGGGCCCAGCGGAGCGGTGCTTGAGATGAAGGGCCCAGCGGAGCGGTGCTTGAGATGAAGGGCCCAGCGGAGCGGTGCTTGAGATGGCGGGGCCCTGTTCAGCGGTGCTCTTCTGCACGGCGGGGCCCTGTTCAGCAGTGCCTGTCTTCACGGCGGGGCCCTGTTCAGCGGTGCCTGTCTTCACGGCGGGGCCCTGTTCAGCGGTGCCTGTCTTCACGGCGGGGCCCTGTTCAGCGGTGCTCTTCTGCACGGCGGGGCCCTGTTCAGCGGTGCTCTTCTGCACGGCAGGGCCCTGTTCAGCGGTGCTCTTCTGCACAGCGGGGCCCTGTTCAGCGGTGCCTGTCTTCACGGCGGGGCCCTGTTCAGCGGTGCCTGTCTTCACGGCGGGGCCCTGTTCAGCGGTGCTCTTCTGCACGGCGGGGCACTGTTCAGCGGTGCTCTTCTGCACGGCGGGGCCCTGTTCAGCGGTGCCTGTCTTCACAGCGGGGCCCTGTTCAGCGGTGCCTGTCTTCACGGCGGGGCCCTGTTCAGCGGTGCCTGTCTTCACGGCGGGGCCCTGTTCAGCCGTGCCTGTCTTCACGGCAGGGCCCTGTTCAGCGGTGCTCTTCTGCACGGCGGGGCCCTGTTCAGCGGTGCTCTTCTGCACGGCGGGGCCCTGTTCAGCGGTGCTCTTCTGCACGGCGGGGCCCTGTTCAGCAGTGCCTGTCTTCACGGTGGGGCCCTGTTCAGCGGTGCCTGTCTTCACGGCTGGGCCCTGTTCAGCGGTGCTCGTCCAGTAAGTCAAGGGAGCCAGACCTGGCCTGGACTCCCTGCTCAGTCGCCCTCCGACCGTGCTGTTGCTGGACCCTTCGGTGACGGAGTCCTTGGCCCTTTGGTGTCCTCCCTAACACCCGGGATGGGGCTTGTGGGGCCCACCTGCCCCGCGCTCCTGCTGGCTGACTTCTCCGCCCTGCTGCCCTTTCGCTCCTTAGATGGTGCTCTCGGGCCCTTGCCTCCCCTGGAGGTTGTGGCAGGTGAAGTGGCCGAACTTTGCTCCTTGGGGGCAGCCGTGTCAGTTCTCTCACGGCGGCCCTTTAGTTTCCGGGTCCTCTTGCCTGGGGGGGGCTGGATGTGTCCTTGCTGCTGATAGAAGTGTCACTGCTGCCAAAGGGTGGACTCCAGAACCCATGCACCACAGTGACACTCAAAGCTGGGCTGGTGGTGGCTGAGGTGCTCTTGGGACTCTTAGCAGTTGGAGGGGGTGGGTCAGGGGAGGGAAAGAGGTTAAGATTAGAGAGGTAAACTTTTTTAGGACCAAGGTAAAGGGTAGGAGTAGTGGTGATGGGAGTGGAGGAAGAGGATGTGGTTGTAGGAGGGTCAGGTGTGCTGTCTTTGGGTGCAGGTGATTGTGACGTAGGCTGTCGTGAGGTGGAGGGCTGTTGGGTGGGTGGCTGCCTGCGTTTGTGTGTCTTGGAAGAGGGGGTGACAGACACAGTGGGAGAGGACACAGGGGACGTGTAAATGGTAGTGGGGGTGGTGACTGCACGTGTGTGGACTGTACTGGAGGGTGTGCTTTTGATGGAAGCACTGGCTGATGGTGGTGTGCATGCAGGTGTGAGTGTAGACGTCACAGGGAGGGAGGAGGGAGACGAGGAGGAGGGGGACACAGAGGTGGTAGTGACTGTTGGAATGTCTGCATCTGGGTGTTGCTTGGGTGAGTGTTTGTGGGATCTGTGGTGCTTGTGTCTGGATGAGCTGCCCTTGGGTGTTGAGGTGTGTGCAGGCTGGTCTGATGGTGTGGCTGGGATAGGCTGAGGAACACGAGACAAAGACAGGGTGGAGGCAGTTAGAAGAGGGAGGCTGGAAACAGGGATAATGGCTGCCGTCAGTGCTGAGGCCAGAGCATTGAACGATCGTTGATGGGCAGCCTGACCCGAATGAATGCCCTCCAGGTAGGCATTGCTCCGATGCACCTCCCTTTCCACCCCCTGGATGGCATTCCAAAGGGTAGTCTGCCCAACAATGATGGTCTGAAGGAGGTCAATGACCTCCTCACTGAGGTCAGCAGGGGTGACAGGGGCAGGGGCTGAGGTGCCTGGGGCGAAGGAGATGCCCGCCTTCCTGGGCAAGCGGGCACGGAGCGAAGGCTGAGGGGCTGCTGGGAGGGCGGTGCTGGTGCGCTGGGTGGCGGCTGTACCTGTAGAGGCGGGGGGCCCGGATGTTGCCGCCACCGCTAGGGAGCTCCCATCCGAGGACGTGTCGGTGTCGCTGGTGTCACCACCGGTCCCCGTTGTGGTGCTCCCCTCGCCCTCCGGATCACTGGTGCCCTCGGTGTCTGTTCCAGGGCCCACCGGGGCCTTGTGACTTGCAGCTCCCTCGTGCTCCGATGCCATTTCTCCTCCGCCTGATGATGCTAATGCACACACGCACAAGAAGATGAAGAAAAAGGGTGGGGGGAGAAATAAAAACAGGTTGAGTGCATGCATTGTCAACACCGTTGGCGGAGAGGACAGACACAGGAGCCTCATGCACTAAGCCGTGCAATCGGGGTACACTACTCAGTACTTCTGACTAGGACAACAGGTCTAGGGACAACAAACGCGCACATGTGTGATGCAGGACCATGGATAGCTGTACTTGGCACCCTACAGAGGTTGGGGGCGGGGGCACAGGGCCATGCCTAAAGGAGGGGACTACACTACAGAAAGCGCCCTGGCCTAATGTCACGCACAGCCCTCCTCCCCCACCCAGACGCCTCCACTGCGCGTAAAGATAGCAGAATGTGCTGATACTCACCCCCTTGTGTCTGCTGTGATGTCCTCAAGCGCCCATCCAAATCAGGGTAGGCCACCGCCAGGATCCGGGACATCAGGGGGGTCAGGGTACGACTGGCACCCCTCCTAGGTTGGGAGGCCATCCCCAGCAGTGACTCGGCGGTCTTCCTGGTTCCGCGGCGGATGTCCTCCCACCTCTTGCGGCAGTGGGTGCCCCGTCTGATGTGGACCCCCAGGGCCCGGACTTCCTTGGCGATGGCACGCCAAATGTCGACTTTCTGATGGGCGCTGACCTATTTGACATGTACAGGGTGGGAAAGAAAAATTCATCAATTTTCTGCATGTTAGATGTGAATGCCCCCCCTCCCCAACTTTGCCATATGGCACATGCTCTCATCTGTCGTGCGTTGCACTTCTCATTCGCCCCCCACCCCACCAACTTACATCCACCCCACTCCACACAGGCATAGCCCATTCAATGTGCACCCAGTGTACTTACCTGTTGGTCTGGAGGACCGTAGAGTAACGCATACTGGGGGAGGACCCCATCCACAAGTTTCTCCAACTCTTCAGACGTGAAGGCAGGGGCCCTTTCCCCAGTCGCAGCAGCCATTGTCACTTCCCGACCGAGGTCACAGCAGCACTTGCAGTATAGGTCCTCTCCTGTGGATGATCAGGTCTCGAGTGATTAATCATGTCGAAAATGGCGGTCACGCCCGCGGCGGTGCGTACCGCGGCGGTTCGTACCGCGACCGCCGGCGCACCTCGTCATTGGCTCCTGAAACCCATAGGCTTCAATGTTAACCAATGCACCTTCGTACAGCGGTCTTCGACCGCCTACCGCCACGGTGTGCCACGCCAGCGCATTGACCTCACATCCCATTGTCCCACTTCACAGATCAGGCAGCCGCCATTTCAAGGGCCCACATGGCTTAATTTCAACTGCGTCACACAGGCCTAGGCCTTGCATTGCCACACATACACGCCTTTCAATGCATTGCGATTCTTTTACTGTGCAAGCTGTGTGAACGAACCTGTGGTTTGCCTGACTCTGTGCTCCATGTTGTCCTTCCTAGGCACCGTCCGCTGGGACTTGCGAGGAGAAGGATGAATCCTCGCGTGTACAGACCGCTGGTGGACCTGTCGACAATGGAAGAACGCCATATTATACTACGATACTGACTTGACCGAGCCACTATACATGAACTGTGTGCCTAGCTGGAGCCAGCCCTGATGTCCCCATCCGCCAACCCACAGGAATTCCCCCTCTAGTGCAGGTTCTGTCAGTCCTCCATTTTTTGGCAAGTGGCTCATTCCAGACAACAGTGGCCATGTCATCTGGAATGTCTCAGCCTAAGTTTTCCAAGATTTTGTCCAGAGTGTTGTCTGCCCTGATGAAACACATGCAAGGCTACATTGTATTCCCTGAGGAGGCTGATTTGGCCACTGTGAAGGGTGATTTCTATGCCCTTGGACATATCCCCAACATCATTGGTGCCATTGATGGGACCCATGTGGCTTTAGTACCCCTAAAAGACGATGAGCAGGTGTACAGAAACAGGAAAAATTACCATTCTATGAATGTGCAGGTGGTCTGTTTGGCTGACCAGTACATCTCCCATGTAAATGCCAAGTTCCCAGGGTCAGTGCATGACGCGTATGTTATGCGTAATAGCAGCATCCCCTATGTGATGGAACAGCTACAGAGACAACGTGTGTGGCTATTAGGTGACTCTGGTTACCCCAACCTGCCTTGGCTATTGACCCCAGTGAGGAATCCCCGGACCAGGGCTGAGGAACGGTACAATGAGGCCCATGGGCGAACTAGGAGGATCATTGAAAGAACCTTTGGGCTCCTGAAGGCCAGGTTTAGGTGCCTGCATATGACAGGTGGATCCCTGATGTACTCACCAAAGAAGGTGTGCCAGATCATCGTGGCCTGCTGTATGCTTCACAATCTAGCATTGCGACGCCAGGTGCCTTTCCTGCAGGAGGATGGTCCAGATGGTGGTGTTGTAGCAGCTGTGGATCCTGTGGAGAGTGAAGAGGAGGAAGACGACGGGGACGACACAGACAACAGGGACACAGTCATCCAACAGTATTTTCAGTAGCACATAGGTAAGAATCAACCACGCCATTTAACATTTACTTAAAGGCTCCTGCATCTCTACTTTGTGTATTTCCCCCCAGTTCTTTTTTATTGATTTTTGATTTTCCCTTCCCTTTTCAGTGCTGTATGACCCACTGCGTGACTTCTGCTTGGTTAGCCCATGGACTAATGGTTATTGACATCAGTATGTTGTCTTCATAAATTGACTGACCATTATTGAACATTAATGTGTAATACATTTGTAAATAATACAGGCTGACTCCTGAATGATTTCAGTGCAATGAGTGTTTTATTTTTAGTGCTAGATATTGGTACATGATATTAAAACGGTGATGGGAGGGGGTGGAGTAATGTCCATGGCAGAGTCCAGTTCTCAGTTTCACAGGTGCATTGTCCATATGCCTGTGGAAGGATGGAGCAGGGGCAGTTCAAGATTGGACAGGGTGACAATGTGGGACAGTGGGATGACATCAGGGGGTATGTTGTGGTGGCGGGGGTCTTGGCATCCTACTCTGTCTTCCTGTGAGATCTCAGGTTCCGCTTGCGGGGTGGTTGTTCTTCAGCAGGAGGTGGGGTTCTGGTGGCCTGACGTTGTGGTGGGGCCTCCTGTCCACTAGCGCCGGCGGAGGTGGTAGGCTGTTCCTGGTCCTGGCTAGTGACAGGGGCCCTTTGTGGTGCCACATGGTCCCGCAATGTGGTTTCTATCCGGTTGAGGGCCTGGACTATGGTCCCCATGGCGGTAGCGATGTTCCTGAGTTCATTGCTGAACCCCATGTAGCGTTCCTCCTGCTGTGCCTGGATCTCGGTGAACCTGGCCAGTACCGTCGCCATCGTCTCCTGGGAGTGGTGGTACGCTCCCATAATGGTGGTGAGGGCCTCTTGGAGAGTGGGTTCCCTGGGCCTGTCCTCCCCCCCCTGTCGCACAGCAGACCTCCCAGTTGCCCTGTTTCCCCGGGCCTCTGTCCCCTGGACGGTGTGCCCACTACCACTGCCCCCAGGTCCCTGTTGTTGTTGGGGTGTTGGGTCAGCCTGGGTGCCCTGTAGTGGCGGACACACCGCTGATTGACGCGTCCTGGAGAGGGAGGCATGGGCCCGCTGGGTGGGAGCTGTGCTGGTGTTCCCAGAGGGGGTTGGGTCTGGTGTGGCCTGTGTCTGTGTGTGGGGAACCGACTGTCCAGAGGTCCCCGATGGTCCGGGCTGGTCATCAGGTTCTAGGTCGACAGAGCTGCTGTCCTCACTGGGGGGCTGTTCTGGGGGTGGGATGGACAAATCTGGACCCTCCGTGGCAGTGTGTTGGCGTTCGGGCCCTGCAGGGGTAAAATAGTGTGGTTATTGTTTTTGTGTGTGCCATGGCGTGCATATTGTCAGTGCCCTTGTCCCCCAGTGCTGACATTCCCTTGTGGGAGGTGTTGTGAGGGTGGTTGGGGGGGGGGATGGGTCTGTGCAGTGGTCATGCATTGGTGATGGCTGTCTATGGTTTGTGTTGGCATTCAGGGGTTGGTGTTGTTTAGGGTGGGTTGTGCTGGTGGGACACTGGCAGGGAGGATGTGTGCTGGGGGGTTTGAGATTGGGGGTGAGGGTGGGGTTGTGGGTTGGCATGCTGGTGATTGGGGGGGTGGTGAAGTAGTTGAGATTCGATTTACCAGAGTCCATTCCTCCGTGTACTCCAGCGAGGCCGTCAGGATGCAGGATGTTTACTACCTCTTGCTCCCATTCTGTAAATTGGGGTGGAATGGGTGGGGGTCCACCGCCAGTCTTCTGCACAGCGATGTTGTGTCTTGACACCATCGAGCGCACCTTCCCCCGTAGGTCGTTCCATCGCTTTCGGATGTCGTCCCGATTTCTGGGATGCTGTCCTACAGCGTTGACCCTGTCTACGATCCTTTGCCATAGCTCAGCCTTCCTTGCAATAGTGGTGTGCTGCACCTGTGTGCGAAGAGCTGGGGCTCTACCCTGATTATTTCCTCAACCATGACCCTGAGTTCTTGGTCCGAGAACCTGGGGTGTCTTTGGGGTGCCATGGGGTGGTGTGGATGAGGTGTGGGGTGGTGTTTGTGGTGATGTGCGTGGTGATGTGTGGTGATGTGTGCGTAGATGCGGTGTGGGTGATGATGTTGTGTTCCTGTGTGTGTTGTGCTTTGCGTTCCCTGTGCTCTCTCTCAGTGTATTGCGCCTTCTCTCAGATATTTTTGGTTGTAGGGGCTTGTGGGTGATGTGGGTGTGTGTTTTATAGTTGCTTGGATGTGTGGGAGTGTTGTTTGTATGTGTATCAGGTGTGTGTATTTCAAATTGTCCAATGTGGCTGTGTTTTGTAAGGGTGTGTGTATTTTGAGCGCGGGGCGGCGGTGTGTACCGCCAATGGAATACCGCGGTTGAAAAACCGCCGCGGGGGTTCGTGGGTCAGAATGGCATGGGCGTGTTTGTGTTGGCGTGGCGGTGGAGGTTTGGTTATCTCCAGTTTATCGCTGCCCGCTGATGAGGCGGCCTTCCGTGGATGTCGGGTTTTTGGCGGTCAGAATGACCGTGGCGGTTTACCGCGGCCGCGCGGTAGAATGGCGGACTTCTGACCGGCGGTAAGGGACTTTTACCGCCGAGGTCAGAATGACCCCCTTTGTGTGCCTTTAAATTTGACTTGAGTACACACTGGAAAATGGAGGAGCACATCTGTGCATTCCCCAGTGACAGCTATAAAACGTGGGCACACAACTGGAACGAAGAACTCTGCTATTTGTGGACCTGGCTGGATGGATTGGACTAACTGGTTCTAACACTTGGCCTCTTGGAGCCAGATTATGGCCTCACTGAAGATTAAGATCTGCATTCCACAGCTCCCGGACAGACAGGACTGAAATTTAGGGGTGACATCAGTGGTTCAAAGGCGAACCCTCTGAACCTCCCCCAACTTCAAAGGCACACTACAGTATAACTACTGGTGGCCCACTGCAGCAATGTAGAGATACACTTGCAAGAACGAGGTGGACACTGCCTGAAGAACCTATTGTGCACAAAAAGTAATTACCACCCTGGGAAGGGACCACACACCCTTCCTCCATTGTGGCTATCCTGGGCAAAGTGGTTGCTGCTGCGTGGCTCCCTGAAGCGTGCTCTCCAAGGGCTTGTTGGCATGCCCCCTGGTCCTTCAGGGAGGTCTTTCGGACATCAAACGAGGGATCTACACCTTCTACCTGTGTCATCTGGAGAGTGGTGCCCTTCAGGGCCTTCATCATCTGCTGGATGTCACCTGGTAGTAGCACTGAAGGCTTGGAACTAAACATTGCACCTGGAGACTGGGTTGGTTGGGTATGGAGCCTTCAAAGTACGTGTCTTGTTGTTAGTGAGCGGTTTCACTGGGTGGGGGACCTGCGTGGCCCACCTTTGTTGAGTGTGCCGCATTTCTCTCATGTGGCACGTGACTGCCTGCTCATAGTGTGCAATGTCTGATTTACTGATTGTGACCATCGGAGGTGGGGGCATACCCTGAGCAGTATCGCATTCTACTACGTGTGGCATCGCTGAAATTGCATCCCTCTGTAGGTGACTGGATTTGTCTGGTGCAAGTCATCGCACACAAGAAGTTTTGCCTAATTCCAGGGAGGTAAAGCATTGGTAACTTTCCGTGTGTGAGCGGATTTGTCTGGTGTGACTCAAGTCATTGTGCACCAGATGTAGTGCCTCATTACAGAGAGGTACAGCATTGGTAACTTTTCCTGTGTGTCTGTAATTGTCTGGTGCAACTCAAGTTATCATGCACCAGACGTTGTGACTCACCAGACGAGGTGCGGATTAGGTAACTCTTCATGTGCAAACAGACTGTCCGGGGCGACTGAAGTCATTGCACCCCAGACGTCAAGCCTCAGACTAGGGAAGTGTGGATTTGGTAACATCTGTATATTGGAATGTCTGACTGGGCGGGGCGCCACTGTGAACAGAGTGACCCTACCCCCGTGCTTGACAGACTGGGGCCTGCACGGGAAGGCACGGTGCAGAGACCCCTGAGTGAACTCCTCGAGTGGTGGCCAGATCTCCATTTGTCAACTATTGCCTGATCAGCTGTTAACTCTTTGCTTCCCCCACCTTTGCCCGGGGATTCTGATAAGTATAATTCTGCCCACAAATGGCCTAGTATCCGGGGAGGAAGGATGCTATCATCTCCAGGGCATGAGGGGGTGGGGTAGTAGGAACTGGTTGGAGGGGGAGGAAGGTTTGGACCAAGAGGTGTTTTCTGTGAGTGCAGTGACCACTAGCCTGTCAGATATCAGTGCACTACATTAGGGTTCTTGGAGCAAATGTGAGTAAATGTGTGTTATACTAACCTGCCTGATATCCATGGCCACGCATAGCGGTGCAGAGCAAATGAATGGGATAAGTGGGAGTGACCACCTGTGACTGATTACTCAGCATGGTGGTGTTGCATTCACATTGTTTCTATGTCTGAGGACTATCACAGCTTACATTGGGTTTCACCTGTGTGGCCTAGGCCGCGTAACTATATTACAGAGCTGCTGTTCACATTGCTGCTATTGTTATGAACCGGGGTGCATCCTAGAATCATGTGACATTGAACTGAAGATATCACTAGGGTGGGTCTCATGCTGACCCTCAACCTGACGAGTGAAGCTGCAGCACTTATAGGCCACCCACTCAATTAGTCCCTTAAACATTTCCCAGGCCTCTCATTGCAGCCTGAATACAATCTTAAATTTTCAAAGTGACTTGGCAATATGCCTCCCTTGTCTAGCCATAAAATCCTCTTTCTTGTATATAAGCCACCTCTAAGGTAGGTCCTAGGTAGTCCACAGATTTGTTGTAGTTTGGACTCTTGCTCTAGGCAAGACTGCTGGTTTAAGGATGACAGTACTTATGTTTGTAGGTGACTATGCCTATCCTACAACAAGTCGCAACTGTTGTTCCAACCTTTCCGGCTCACCAGCAGCACCTCACCAAAAACCCAAATAGTAAAAGGTGATTTGTGGCAGCCTTTACACATGGACTCAAGAGGATGACATATCAGGGAGTGTCTTGGTTAAACGGAGATTACCCCTTTCTCACAGATATATCATGTCTCAACCAAACACAGGCAATAGCGAAGATGCAGTAAAGTTTCAATAGTTTTTATTTAACACATCTGCAATCTGTGATAAGATGCATGGGCTGCAATGATTAGGATAATGAACAGTGCAAGAAACAGAATTGTAAAGACAAGAGTCATTATTTTAAAGATCCCCACCATCTTGAAATAACATGAAAAGACATAAAGGCCCTCATTCTGACCCTGGCGGTCGGTGTTAATGCGGCGGCCAACCCGCCAACAGGCTGGCGGTCGAAAAGATGGAATTCCGACCCTGGCGGGAACCACCAAGACAGCCCGCCACTTTAACACTCCAACCGCCACGGCGGCACAAACAAACAGTGCGGCGGTCACCGCCAACCGACAGGCAGGAGACAATGTACCGCCCACCCTATCACGACCCACCAATCCGCCACCTTTTCCGGGGCGGTTGCCCCGCCGATAAAAACACGGCAGAAACAGACTTTTCAAATGGAAAACGCTCACCTCTACACACTCCACGCGGAATCGGGACAGCATGGAACCGGAACTCCACATCCTCCCAGCCATTGTCTTCCTGCTCCTCTACCAGGAGCACGAACGCCGGTGCAGACGACAACGGTGAGTACTGCACCTACGACACAGGGGAGGGGGGAGGGAAAAAATTACGGGCACACACATACGCGACACACCCACCCCCACCCTCACCCACTACAACACACACATCAATGCAGAGCAACAACTCAGAGTGACACCCCCCCAAACTCCCCGGAAGAATGCAAAGACAAAATAAAATGATAATTAAAATTGAAGTATATTATAGGAAATTTAAAGATAAGTGAAATATCAAATATATAAATAAAATAAATTACAATATGAACAATATATACATAGCTCAAAAGTCCGGCCCATATTGGCTATCTGCCATTGTCCGTGGGCCAATTGGCCTAAACACATGGGCAAAGCCCACACACGAGGCCTGATTCCATTGGAGAGAACACTGCAGGGGCATCAGATAGTAAAACTACAGGCACCTCAGGGGGAAGGGAACGGGGGGCACCTCAGCCAGATGAGTCCACGATGCCAGATCCACGAGGGGCCTCCATGCCCACTGTTCAATCCTGGGGAGTGCAAAGCCACAGTCTCACAAGTCTCTACAGTGGGTGGGCTGCCCACTGGACCATCCTGGGGAGTGCAAAGCCACAGTCTCACAAGTCTCTACAGTGGGTGGGCTGCCCACTGGACCATCCTGGGGAGTGCAAAGCCACAGTCTCACAAGTGAGATGAAAGGCCCAGCGGAGCGGTGCTTGAGATGAAGGGCCCAGCAGAGCGGTTCAGAGACGGCGGTGCCCAGCGGAGCGGTTCAGAGACGGCGGTGCCCAGCGGAGCGGTGCTTGAGATGAAGGGCCCAGCGGAGCGGTGCTTGACAGGAAGGGCCCAGCGGAGCGGTTCAGAGATGGCGGTGCCCAGCGGAGCGGTGCTTGAGATGAAGGGCCCAGCGGAGCGGCGCTTGACAGGAAGGGCCCAGCGGAGCGGTGCTTGACAGGAAGGGCCCAGCGGAGCGGTTCAGAGAAGGCGGTGCCCAGCGGAGCGGTGCTTGAGATGAAGGGCCCAGCGGAGCGGTGCTTGACAGGAAGGGCCCAGCGGAGCGGTGCTTGAGATGAAGGGCCCAGCGGAGCGGTGCTTGAGATGAAGGGCCCAGCGGAGCGGTGCTTGAGATGAAGGGCCCAGCGGAGCGGTGCTTGACATGGCGGGGCCCTGTTCAGCGGTGCTTGGCATGGCGGGTCCCTGTTCAGCGGTGCTTGTCTTGAAGGGCCCTGTTCAGCGATGCTTGTCTTGAAGGGCCCTGTTCAGCGGTGCTTGACATGGCGGGGCCCTGTTCAGCGGTGCTTGACATGACGGGGCCCTGTTCAGCGGTGTTTGTCTTGAAGGGCCCTGTTCAGTGGTGCTTGACATGGCGAGGCCCTGTTCAGCGGTGCTTGACATGGCGGGGCCCTGTTCAGCGGTGCTTGACACGGCGGGGCCCTGTTCAGCGGTGCTTGACACGGCGGGGCCCTGTTTAGCGGTGCTTGTCTTGAAGGGCCCTGTTCAGCGGTGCTCGTCTTGAAGGGCCCTGTTCAGCGGTGCTTGACATGGCGGGGCCCTGTTCAGCGGTGCTTGACACGGCGGGGCCCTGTTTAGCGGTGCTTGTCTTGAAGGGCCCTGTTCAGCGGTGCTTGTCTTGAAGGGCCCTGTTCAGCGGTGCTTGACATGGCGGGGCCCTGATCAGCGGTGCTTGACATGGCGGGCCCTGTTCAGCGGTGCTTGACATGGCGGGGCCCTGTTCAGCGGTGCGGTGCTTGAGATGAAGGGCCCAGCGGAGCGGTGCTTGACAGGAAGGGCCCAGCGGAGTGGTTCAGAGACGGCGGTGCCCAGCGGAGCGGTGCTTGAGATGAAGGGCCCAGCGGAGCGGTGCTTGACAGGAAGGGCCCAGCGGAGCGGTGCTTGACAGGAAGGGCCCAGCGGAGCGGTGCTTGAGATGGCGGGGCCCAGCGGAGCGGTGCTTGACAGGAAGGGCCCAGCGGAGCGGTGCTTGAGATGAAGGGCCCAGCGGAGCAGTACTTGACAGGAAGGGCCCAGCGGAGCGGTGCTTGAGATGAAGGGCCCAGCGGAGCGGTGCTTGAGACGGTGGGGCCCAGCGGAGCGGTGCTTGAGATGAAGGGCCCAGCGGAGCGGTGCTTGAGATAAAGGGCCCAGCGGAGCGGTACTTGACAGGAAGGGCCCCGCGGAGCGGTGCTTGAGATGAAGGGCCCAGCGGAGCGGTGCTTGAGACGGCGGGGCCCAGCGGAGCGGTGCTTGACAGGAAGGGCCCAGTGGAGCGGTGCTTGAGATGAAGGGCCCAGCGGAGCGGTGCTTGAGATGAAGGGCCTAGCGGAGCGGTGCGTGACAGGAAGGGCCCAGCGGAGCGGTGCTTGAGATGAAGGGCCCAGCGGAGCAGTGCGTGACAGGAAGGGCCCAGCGGAGTGGTTCAGAGACGGCGGTGCCCAGCGGAGCGGTGCTTGAGATGAAGGGCCCAGCGGAGCGGTGCTTGACAGGAAGGGCCCAGCGGAGCGGTGCTTGACAGGAAGGGCCCAGTGGAGCAGTTCAGAGACGGCGGAGCGGTGCTTGAGATGAAGGGCCCAGCGGAGCGGTGCTTGACAGGAAGGGCCCAGCGGAGCGGTGCTTGACAGGAAGGGCCCAGCGGAGCGGTTCAGAGACGGCGGTGCCCAGCAGAGCGGTGCTTGAGATGAAGGGCCCAGCGGAGCGGTGCTTGAGATGAAGGGCCCAGCGGAGCGGTGCTTGACATGGCGGGGCCCTGTTCAGCGGTGCTTGACATGGCAGGGCCCTGTTCAGCGGTGCTTGTCTTGAAGGGCCCTGTTCAGCGGTGCTTGACATGGCGGGGCCCTGTTCAGCGGTGCTTGTCTTGAAGGGCCCTGTTCAGCGGTGCTTGACATGGTGGGCCCTGTTCAGCGGTGCTTGACATGGCGGGGCCATGTTCAGCGGTGCTTGTCTTGAAGGGCCCTGTTCAGCGGTGCTTGTCTTGAAGGGCCCTGTTCAGCGGTGCTTGACATGGCGGGGCCCTGTTCAGCGGTGCTTGACACGGCGGGGCCCTGTTCAGCGGTGCTTGTCTTGAAGGGCCCTGTTCAGCGGTGCTTGTCTTGAAGGGCCCTGTTCAGCGGTGCTTGACATGGCGGGGCCCTGTTCAGCGGTGCTTGACATGGCGGGCCCTGTTCAGCGGTGCTTGACATGGCGGGGCCCTGTTCAGCGGTGCGGTGCTTGAGATGAAGGGCCCAGCGGAGCGGTGCTTGACAGGAAGGGCCCAGAGGAGCGGTTCAGAGACGGCGGTGCCCAGCGGAGCGGTGCTTGAGATGAAGGGCCCAGCGGAGCGGTGCTTGACAGGAAGGGCCCAGCGGAGCGGTGCTTGACAGGAAGGGCCCAGCGGAGCGGTTCAGAGACGGCGGAGCGGTGCTTGAGATGAAGGGCCCAGCGGAGCGGTGCTTGACAGGAAGGGCCCAGCGGAGCGGTGCTTGACAGGAAGGGCCCAGCGGAGCGGTTCAGAGACGGCGGTGCCCAGCAGAGCGGTGCTTGAGATGAAGGGCCCAGCGGAGCGGTGCTTGAGATGAAGGGCCCAGCGGAGCGGTGCTTGACATGGCGGGGCCCTGTTCAGCGGTGCTTGACATGGCAGGGCCCTGTTCAGCGGTGCTTGTCTTGAAGGGCCCTGTTCAGCGGTGCTTGTCTTGAAGGGCCCTGTTCAGCGGTGCTTGTCTTGAAGGGCCCTGTTCAGCGGTGCTTGACATGGCGGAGGCCCTGTTCAGCGGTGCTTGACATGGCGGGCCCTGTTCAGCGGTGCTTGTCTTGAAGGGCCCTGTTCAGCGGTGCTTGACATGGCGGGCCCTGTTCAGCGGTGCTTGACATGGCGGGGCCGTGTTCAGTGGTGCTTGTCTTGAAGGGCCCTGTTCAGCGGTGCTTGTCTTGAAGGGCCCTGTTCAGCGGTGCTTGTCTTGAAGGGCCCTGTTCAGCGGTGCTTGACATGGCGGGGCCCTGTTCAGCGGTGCTTGTCTTGAAGGGTCTTGAAGGGCCCTGTTCAGCGGTGCTTGACATGGCGGGGCCCTGTTCAGCTGTGCTTGACATGGCGGGGCCCTGTTCAGCGGTGCTTGTGATGTGTTCCCAGGGCACCAGATCCTGCCAATAATTACCGCTCACTCGCCATCCGACCTTTCGCTTGCGGGGCCCTCCTGTGCTGGAGTCCTGGGCCCGTGGGTGCCCTCCAACACACCCGGAATGGGGCTTGTGGGGCCCTCCTGTCCAGCTCGCCTGCTGCCTGACTTCTCCTCCGTGCTGCCCTTGCCCTCCTTTGCCGAGTCTCTGGGGCCCTTGCCTCCCTTTGAGGATGTGCCAGGTGACTGTGCCAGGGGAGTGCCTTTGAGGGCTGCCGTCTCAGGCCTCTCGCGCCGGCCCTTTCCCTTTTTCGTTTTCTTCCCAGGGGGTGGGCTGGCTGTTCCCTTGCTGCTGGCCGATGTTGCTGCCCTAGAAGGTGGTGGACTCCAATAGCCCTGGACTATGGTCCTTGGAGGTCCAGGGCTTGTGGTGGCTGAGGTGCTGGTTGGACTCTTACCAGTGGGAGGGGGTGGGTCAGGTGGTGCAAAGAGGTTAATTTTGGAAAGGAAAAACTTTTTAAGAGCAGTGGGAAGGGTAGGTGCAGTTTGTATGGGAGTGGAGGTAGAGGATGTGGTTGTAGGAGAGTCAAGTGTGCTGTCTTTGGGTGCAGGTGCTTGTGACGGAGGCTGTTGTGAGGTGGATGGCTGTTGGGTGGGTGGCTGCCTGCGTTTGTGTGGTTTGGAAGAGGGGGTGACAGACACAGTGGGAGAGGACACAGGGGACGTGTAAATGGCAGTGGGGATGGTGACTGCACGTGTGCGGAGTGTTCTGGTGGGTGTGGTGGTGATAGACGTACTGGCTGATGGTGGTGTGCATGCAGGTGTGAGTGGAGACGTCACAGGGAGGGAGGAGGGAGGCGAGGAGGAGGGGGACACAAAGGAGGCAGTGGCTGTTGGCATGTCTGCATGTGGATGTTGCTTGGGTGAATGCTTGTGTGATCTGTGGTGCTTATGTCTGGATGAGCTGCCCTTGGGTGTTGAGGTGTGTGCAGGCTGGTCTGTAGGTGTGGCTGGGATAGGCAGAGGAACAGGGGAGTGGGACTGGGATGAGGAAATTGGAGGGGGGAGGCTAGAGACAGGGACAATGGCTGCCTTCAGTGCTGAGGCCAGAGCGTTGAACGATCGTTGATGGGCAGCCTGACCCGAATGAATGCCCTCCAGGTATGCATTGCTCCGGTGCACCTCCCTTTCTACACCCTGGATGGCATTCAAAAGGGTAGACTGCCTAACAATGAGCGTCTGGAGGAGGTCGATGATCTCCTCACTGAGGGCAGCAGGGGTAACTGGGGCAGGGCCTGAGGTGCCTGGGGCGAAGGAAATGGTGGGCTTCCTGGCCGAGCGGGCACGGCGCGAATGCTGAGGGGCTGCTGGGAGGGCGGAGCTGGTGCGCTGGGTGGCGGCTGTACCTGTTGTAGCGGTGGGCACGGATGTTGCCGCCACCGCAAGGGAGCTCCCTTCTGAGGACGTGTCGGTGTCGCTGACGTCTGCACGGGTCCCCGTTGTGGTGCTCCCCTCGCCCTCCGTCTCACTGGTGAACTCGGAGTCAGTTGCATGGCCCTCCGGGTCCATGTGAGATGCAGCTCCCTCGTGCTCCGATGCCACTTCTCCTCCGCCTGATGATGCTAATGCACACATGTACAGGAAGAGCAGAAAAAAAAGGGGGGGAAATAAAGACATGTTGAGTGCATGCATTGGCGGAGAGGACAGACACAGAAGCCCCCTGCACTACGCCGCGCACTCGGTGTACACTAGTCAATTATTGGGACTTGCCCTACACGCCTATGGAGGACAAATGCACACATAGGTGACCCAGGCCTATGGATAGCTGTACTTAGCACCCTGCAGAGGTGGGGGGCGGGGGCACAGGGCCATGCCTTACAGAGGGGCCTAGCCTACAGAAATCGCCCTGGCCTAGGGATACCCACAGCCCTCCTCCCCCACCCAGGCACCTCCACTGTGCGCTAATATCGCAGAATGTGCTGGTACTCACCCCCTTGTGTCTGCTGTGATGTCCTCACGCGCTCATCCTAATCGGGGTAGGCTACCGCCAGGATCCGGGACATCAGGGGGGTCAATTGCCGTGTGGCACCCCTCCTAGGTTGGGAGGCCATCCCCAGCAGAGCCTCCGCGGTCTGTCTGCTCCCGCGGCGGATGTCCTCCCACCTCTTGCGGCAGTGGGTGCCCCGTATGTTGTGGACCCCCAGTGCCCGGACGTCCTTGGCGATGGCACGCCAAATTTCGATCTTCTGATGGGCGCTGACCTATGTGACATGTACAGGGGGGGGAAAAATAACATCATTTTCTGCATGCTCAATGTGAGTGGCCCCCTCTCCCCTCCCTTGCCATGTGGCACATGCTCTCATCTGTCGTCTGATGCATGCCTCAATCGCTCCCCTCCCCACCATCTTTCATCCACCCCACTCAACACAGGCATTGCCCACAAAGCATGCTCCCAGTGGACTTACCTGTTGGTCTGGAGGACCGTAGAGTAGCGCATACTGGGGGAGGACCCCATCAACGAGTTTGTCCAATTCTTCTGAAGTGAAGGCAGGGGCCCTTTCCCCAGTCGCTTGAGCCATTGTCTCTTCCAGACCGAGTTCACAGCAGCACTTGCAGTATAGGTCCTCTCCTGTGGATGATCAGGTATCGAGTGATTAAGCAGATAGGAAATGGCGGTCACGCCCGCGGCGGTGCGTACCGCGGCGGTGCGTACCGCGACCGCCGGCGCACTTCGTCATTGGCTCCTGAAACCCATAGGGTTCAATGTTAACCAATGCGGCTTTGCGCCGCGGTCTTCGACCGCCTACCGCCACGGTGTGCCACGCCAGCGCAATGAGCTCACATCCCATTGTCGCACTTCACAGGTCAGGCAGCCGCCATTTCAAGGGCCCACATGGCTTAATTCCTACTGCGTCACACATGCCTAGGCCTTGCATCGACACTCATACAAGCCATTCACTGCATTGAGATTCGTGTACTGTGCAAGCTGTGGGAACGTACCTGTGGGTTGATTGACTCTGTGCTCCATGTTGTCCTTCCTAGGCACCGTCCGCTGGGACTTGCGAGGAGACGGAGGAATGTTCCCGTGTACAGACCGCTGGTGGACCTGTCGACAATGGAAGAAAGACATATCATACAGACATACAGGCTTGACAGAGCCACTATACAGGAACTGTGTGCCCAGTTGGAGCCAGACCTGATGTCACCCATCCGCCAACCCACAGGGATCCCCCCTCTAGTGCAGGTTCTGTCAGTACTCCATTTTTTGGCAAGTGGGTCATTTCAAACTACGGTGGCCATTTCTTCTGGGATGTCCCAGCCTATGTTTTCCAAGGTGTTGTCCAGAGTGTTGTCTGCCCTGATGAAATACATGCGGAGCTACATCATTTTCCCTGAGGTGGGGGATTTGCCTACAGTGAAGGGTGATTTCTATGCCCTTGGACATATTCCCAACATCATTGGTGCCATTGATGGGACCCATGTGGCTTTGGTCCCCCCCAGAGACAGTGAACAGGTGAACAGGAACAGAAAAAGTTATCATTCGATGAATGTCCAGGTGGTCTGTTTGGCTGACCAGTACATCCCCCATGTAAATGCCAAGTTCCCAGGGTCAGTGCATGACGCGTACGTCATGCGAAATAGCAGCATTCCTTACGTGATGGAACTACTTCAGAGACACCGTGTGTGGCTAATTGGTGACTCTGGTTACCCCAACCTGCTGTGGCTATTGACCCCAGTGAGGAATCCCAGGACAAGGGCAGAGGAACGGTACAATGATGCCCATGGGCGTACTAGGAGGGTGATCCTGAAGGCCAGGTTTAGGTGCCTGCATATGACACGTGGATCCCTAATGTACTCACCAAAGAAGGTGTGCCATATCATCGTGGCCTGCTGTATGCTTCACAACCTGGCTTTGCGACGCCAGGTGCCTTTCCTGCAGGAGGGCGGTCCAGATGTTGGTGTTGTGGCAGCTGTGGAGCCTGCGGAGAGTGAAGAGGAGGAAGACGAAGAGGACGACACAGACAACAGGAACACAGTGATACAGCAGTATTTTCAGTAACACACAGGTAAGAATCAACACCGGAATTTTAAAATTACTTTAAGACTACTGGGTCTCTACTGTCTGACCTTTCCCCCCAATGTATGGTAACTGAGTTGTGACTTTCCCTTCCAATTTCAGAGATGTGGGCCCCACGGCGTGACCTCTGCTTTGTTTCCCCATGGACTACAGCTGTGTGACAGTGGTATGTTGTCATCACAATGTAACTGGACTATTTTGAACGGTTTTGTCAAATACATTTGTTTAAAAAACAGGCAGACTCCAGATGAATTTTGTGCAATAAGTGTGTTTATTAAAGTGCTAAAATTGGGGATTTGCTCTAAAACGGTGATGGGTGATGGTGGAGGACTGTCTATGGGAGAGTCCAGACTCTCAGTCTCACAGGTGCATTGTCTATATGCCTGTGGAAGGTGGAGCAGGGGCAGTTTAAGGTTGGACAGGGTGAACAAGTGGGACAGTGGGATGACATCCGGGGGTATCCTTTCCTGGCGGGGGTCTTGACATCCTACTCTGTCTTCTTACGTGATCTCAGGCCCTTCTTGCGGGGTGGTTCTTCTTCTGCAGGGGTGGGGTTTGTGTGGCCCGTTGCTGTTGTGTAGGGGCCTCCTGTACACTAGCGCCGGCGGAGGTGGTCGGCTGTTCTTCCTCCATGCTAGTGACAGGGGCCCTTTGGGGTGCCACATGGTCCCGCAATGTGGTGACAATCAGGTTCAGTGCCACGACGATTGTACCCATTGCGGAACTTATGTTGCGGAGTTCTTCCCGGAACCCCATGTACTGTTCCTCCTGCAGGGCCTGGATCTCCTGGAACCTGGCCAGGACCGTCGCCATCGTCTCCTGGGAGTGGTGGTACGCTCCCATGATGGAGGTGAGGGCCTCGTGGAGAGTGGGTTCCCTGGGCCTGTCCTCCCTCTGTCGCACAGCAGCCCTCCCAGTTCCCCTGTGCTCCTGGGCCTCTGTCCCCTGGACCGTGTGCCCACTACCACTGCCCCCAGGTCCCTGTTGTTGTTGGGGTGGTGGGTTAACCTGGGTGCCCTGTAGTGGTAGACACACCGCTGCTTGACCTGTCCTGGAAACAGAGGCATGGGCCCGCTGAGTGGGTGCTGTGCTGGTGTTCCCAAAGGGGGGTAGGTCTGCTGTGGCCTGTGGCTGTCTGAGGGGAACCGACTGTCCAGCGGTCCCCGATGGTCCGGGCTGGTCATCTGGTTCCAGGTCGACAGAGCTGCTATCATCACTGGGGGCCTGTTCTGGGGGTGGGATGGACATTTCTGGACCCTCCTGGGCGGTGTGGTGGCGTTCGGGTACTGCAGGGGTATAAGAGTATGTTTATTGCTTCTGTGTGTGCCATAGCGTGCAATGTGTGGGTGCCCTTGTACCCCAGTGCTGGCATTCCCTTGGGGGAGGTGTTGTGAGGGTGGTTTGTGGGGGGGGATGGGTATGTGCAGTGGTCATGCTTAGGTGATGGGTGTCCATAGTTTGTGGTGGCATGCAGGGCTTGGTGTTGGGATGGGTGGGTTGTGCTGGTGAGACATTCTCAAGGAGGATGTGTGATGGGGGTTGGGGGTGAGGGTGGGGTGTGGGTTGGCATGCTGGTGGGTGGGGGGGATGAAGTAGTTGAGATTAGACTTACCAGAGTCCATTCCTCCGCCTACTCCTGCAAGGCCCTCAGGATGCAGGATGTTCAAGACTTGTTCCTCCCATGCTGTGAATTCTGGGGGTTGTGGTGGGGGTCCGCCGCCAGTCTTCTGTACCGCGATGTTGTGTCGCGACACCATCGACCGCACCTTCCCCCGTAGGTCGTTCCACCGCTTTCGGATGTCCTCCCTATTTCTGGGATGCTGTCCCACAGCGTTGACCCTGTCGACTATCCTTTGCCATAGCTCCATCTTCCTGGCAATGGTGGTGTGCTGCACCTGTGTCCCCAAGAGCTGGGGCTGTACCCGCAGTATTTCCTCCACCATGACCCTGAGTTCATCGTCTGAGAACCTGGGATGTCTTTGGGGTGCCATGGGGTGGTGTGGATGAGGTGTGGGGTGGTGTTTACGGGGATGAGTGTGGTGTGTGTGGTGGTGTGTGGTGTTTTGTGCGTGGATGTAGTGTGGGTGATGATGTTGTGTTCCTCTGTGTGTTGGGGTTTTCGTAAGCTGTGCTCTCTCTCTGTCTCTCGCCTTCTCTCCGAATTTCTAGTAGTGGGGGTTTGTGGGTGATGTGGGTGTGTGTTTTATAGTTGATTGGATGTGTGGGAGTGTTGTTTGTATGTGTATCAGGTGTGTGTATTTTAAATTGTCCAATGTGGCTGTTTTTTGGAGCTGTGTGTGTATTTTGATCGCAGTGGTGTGTAACGCCAATGGAATACCGCGGTTGAATGACCGCTGTGTGGATTCGTGGGTCGGAATGGCATGGGCGTATTTCTGTTGGCGTGACGGTGGAGGTTTGGTCATCGCCAGTTTTTCGCTGCCCGTTGGTGTGGCGGCCTTCTGTGGATGTCGGGTTTTTGGCGGTTTGGCTGTTGCGGGTCAGAATGACTGTGGCGGTTTACCGCGACCGCGGCGGTGTTATGGCGGTCTTCTGACCGGCGGTAAGCGCCTTTTACCGCCGAGGTCAGAATGACCCCCAAAGTGTGTAATATGTCCTAATACCCTATCATGATAGGCCTAGGCTCCTACCTAAAGGAGCTGGGTATGTTAAACCTAATCTGCCAATGCCATGTCCATGAGAGGAGCCCCCAACCCTGGTTACCTTGGAATGAGGTCTCTATCTCAAACTCCGTAGGGACACGAAGACTGGGTCAGCATCAAGACGACGTGCAGCATCGATATCAGCGATGGTTGCGATGCCCTCTGGTCGGAATCCCTCGGATTATCTGTCTAAAGTGTGATGTATTTACACAGATCTACTTGGACCCCTGATGTAGGTGTGTTCCCAAACAATAGATAACAAGCATGCTTGGGGCAGCAATTAATATAAACAATTCCCTCGAAAGCATGAATAGGGAAAGTCCCTAACTGTGAACACCTACAGTTTTTTTGTCTTTGTCACTTGATCTTGACGCCTTAGCACAGTGGCACTGATAATGTACATCATAACAACTGGCCTAACTTCAAACAAGGCAGCCATCTTAGAAGAATTAAATAATTAAATGGGCTAAGACAGAGCAAGCTAAGTAGGTTAAAAGTCACTGGGTGACAGGGCACAAGTCTGCAAGCCAAAGGCTAATCTAACTCGTTATCCCATTAAAACAAACTAGGATTCACTACAGATTAGCTTTTACTTTGTAAAAGCCCCACATACTAGTATAGTCAGCAGGGATTTTGGTATTGCTTAACCCCTCAGATAAAGTCAAGAGGTAGAAGGTTTTGAAGTGGTAATCCTTTAAAGGCCTCCTAACGAGGAGTTGTACATTTGTCTGTGACTTGTAACCATGTTTCAAATTGTGTGCGTAGTATTGAGCTGTGAGTAGAGTGCATTTTCTTTTATAAAAAAAAAACCTTTTCAGACATTGAATTACTGAGTGTTATTGTGTGCATTTGCTGTGTTCTGAACAGCAAGCCAACAGCTCAACCTAAGTTATCCTCTGACTGCTTTGTCTTGCTACCCTAAGAGTCAAGTTCCATCAGGTGTGCCTGGTTTTCATTTTCAAAACCAGCATTATTGAAGCACCTGGACATCAGAGTAAACACCTCCTGTTGATACAGTTGAGGTCGAGTAACCCCTGAATGCTCCGGGACTCTACAAACTGCCTTTCATAGCACTGGGAGTAGCACTATGGAGGAGGGAAGAAAAGATTCTGTCTGCAAATGTGACTCGTTTGGTGAGAAATAGAACATGCATTGTGTATCGCTCATTTATTGTAGTCTCTAAATAGTGACTTCATAAAAAATGTTCATCTATTGACTTAATGCCCCCCTTGTCCTTCCCATGTTCTCACTGCTGACAGATGACGGGCATGCAAGTTTAGAGTCTAAGTAACTGCAATATTTATCAGACTATTAAACAACAGAAGTTCAACAAAAATTCAACAAAAGCTCCAGAACCACTTTGGTCCAAAATCTGTCCATAGGTTTAGTACAGGGAAGGATACAGGTAGTAAATTCCACTCTGTCCAGGGCCGGCTGGAGAATATATATAAGAATCTGGGTTATTATTTGAGGGGGGTGGGAGTCCCATTTAAAAAACAAATGCAATCTTTGTCAGGGCGAGCTACAAAAGTCACTAAATAAACCTGTGCTTAACCCTCTGGTAGCTTGGGCAAAGGAGTCAGGTTTAGCTTAGAAGCAATATGTCAAGTATTTGTGGAGATCACAAACAGCAATAAAGTAAGTACACAACACAAGAAAAATCCCAAACCAGTTTAGAAAAATAAAGTAAGTATTAAATAATTATAAAATACAACTAAACTCCAATTAATAGAACAGAGTTATGAATTTTTTTTAATTCCAGTTTCAAACAACACAAAAATGTGTGCAGCAGTACCGACAGGCAAGACCAGGTCTAAGTCACAAGTTCAAGCTGACAGTGATGGTGCATGGGTTGGATACATGGAGCAGGTTTGTCCCTGGGGAAATAGTTGACCTTCTCACCGCCGAAGTCCACATGAAGAGGCCAGCTTAAGCTTCACATTGGTGGGGACCACGAGGAGACCATTGTCAGCACGAGACACAGGTGACCTCTAAAGTTTTGCATTGAGTTGATGCAAGCAGTCACAGTTTGGCACAAACAGCAGGTCACCACTGGAGCTTCACCTTGGCGGGTGTCGCAGATGGTCATTTCTTGATGTAAAGAGTCTCCTTCAAGCCTGGGGGAACCCAAAACCTCTGCATTTTCAACTGGAGGTCTGTTTTGAAATAGAGGTGTATGCTCTGATGCCTGCCAGGGGTCCAGGACCTGTGGCACCTCTAAGGCATCAGGACTCACTCCAGCAGAGGCCAGCAGCAGAGCTCAGCCATGTGCTGTTGGTGTTGGGCAATTGCAGGTAAGGCCTCTGTAAGGTTGTTGTGTCCCTGCAGCTCAAACAGGTGGTCTGACAACTGACCCTTCGAGGCAGCATGGCAGTCCTACTTCTGAATCTTTGACAGGCACAGAAGTGTTCTGATGAGAGGTTTTAAAGGTGTTATATTTATACCTAGTGCTAGCCATTGTCTGGAGTCCATCCCTGGCCTACTTCCAAAGTCGTTCTGCCCCTTCTTCAGGGTTTGACCCCAGACTGTCTATTGTGAAAAAGGCAAGGAAAAGTGTTGTGTCAGCTTCCTTTCGCTGAGAGAACAGCACCTTCTTGATTCATGTTTGATACTGAGAGAGCCTTGTGAATTGAGTATCATATAGTTTCAAAGGCAGGACATAAGGCCCTCAGTCAAGGCAGAGTTTCACCTTGAACATTTGGACATCTTGTAATCATTTCTTCTGTTCATTATGCCTTTGTTGCACATAACTGCCCAGACTCTTCCCTCACCCTCTGCTGCTCCTTCAGCAAATATTTCAGTCAATTTTTCACGTTGGTTTATCTGGCACTGCTGGCTTTGTTGAAGACTGCCTTTGATATCAATAATAGAACCAAGTGTTACTCAGGTTTGAGAAACTTCCTAGAGTTGCTTTTCAATCATGAATGTCTTTTTTTGCCCTCCTATTGCTGAAGGAATGGTTTTACCTGCCATTCCCCAAAACAGGCTCTGATCACCAAAGTGGAAATGGAGCTTGACTAGTAGATTCTCCTATTGGCTGGAAAAGTCTAGGCATGCGAGGCAGAGTCAGTGATTAGTCTCACTCCTACTGGAGAGATAAGTTTCCATCTAGTGTAGATTGCAGTGAACAATTTTGTCCAGACAAAGTAATTACTCCTGTAACTACAGGTGGTTCCCTTATTATTTCCACTCCCTTTTCTCCTCTTGTTCTTCCTCGCATTAGTAAGCAATGCCTTCTTGAAAGTGCATTCGGTGCATTTAACCACTGCAAAGTGTGGAAGCTGATTGTGTGGTGTTGTCCACAGATGAGGCTGAAATAACTATAACACTAAAGGGTCTCTCTACTTTTTATCCCACAATCCACTATAGGCACTGCAAGCATTTGAAGCAATGATGACAGCTGGATTTACAGATCACCCAACTCCTCTGCAGAAAGTATATGTCATAAGTGAGACCAGGCCCCATCACTGATACACCTTTCCTTGCCCAGATGAGCACTGCAATTTGTAATTTGTGCACACTCTGTTCCATCTCATCTGTAAATATAGCTGATTAAATATATGGGTTATACCTTTTAACAATGCAAGCACATCATTCAGAGAATTGACAGATATGCCATTTGACATTTGATACACAGATTGTAGTCAAGGGCACTAACAAGATATGCTAGAGAACACGGTTACTCTTGATACAAGGCTGGAGTCACGTACACTTCTAAGGTATGCTACCAAACACGGTTACACTCAGTACATAAGTTGGTGGTGTAGGCTGCTTCTGGAGACAGTCTGTGGTCCATGAGCAACACAGTTCGGTAGCTAAGAATTGGAGAGAGAGTCAGAGTCAGAATAGGCAAGAAAAAAACAGACAGGTGTGCAAATACTACTAAGGATTATTGCACACTAACCTGGGGTCAAGTACTTAGCCTGGACTAGCACTTTACAGGAGTTAGAAGATGCAGGTGGGTCGTTAACAGAAATTCGAGAAGAGGTACGATTGTAGCTCATGGAGGAAGACACTGGAGGCATTGCAGAAGTCAGGATCTCAGAGTCATCAGAAGGACTTGGAAAACCAGAGCACTGAAGAGTTTCCTGGTGACTGGGAAGATGAATGGGTTGATGAGGTTGCAGAGGACTGAAGAGATGAAGGTCTAGACAACTAGGGAGATGAGTGCAGGGATGAAGCGTGCACTGGACAGAAACACAGAAAGAGCAGGATACCTCAAGAGGTGAGTGCAGGGAAACGGCTTGCGCAAGACTTGACAGGAACTGGTATGGGTCTGATTATGTCATAAGGACTCTCGTATTACAAGAAGACTGCTGGATTTGGATCAGCAGCTCTTCTGTTTTCAGATGACTGAGTCACTCTCACACCAGTTGGCAGCTGTCAGCCCAACCCATCCATCTCCCTAGCAGCACCTCACCCAAATCCAAATTTTAAAGGTGATTTGCAGCAGCCTTATGCATGGAACTCCGAAGACCCCTCAGGAAATCATGATAAACAAGACTTACCCTTTTCTTTCCACATACAGGTCTCTTACACACACATAGGCAAGAAAAGAGATGCAGGACCATTTCCAATACATTTATTGAAAAGACTACTATCTTGGATGAAATTCATAAGCTGCAATGATTAGGATAATGAGGATAAAAAAAAATCAGGATTGTGAAAATCAGAGATGTAAATATGAACATCCCAACATATTGCATTGATATGAATATACAATTCCTACCTGAAGGCCTTATCTCTATGGCCTTAGCGAGAGAATGAGGATATAGGCCAAACCTGTCCATACAGTGTCCATGAGATGCATACCCCGCCCCGTTACCTTGATACAGTTTCAGCCCTCCGGTTTCCAAAGCAGGCTTCACAAGAGACACAAAGGCTGAGGTCAGCTGAGAACTGGCATGCAGCAGGGATGGAAATTCTAGCTCGAACCCCCGCTAACGCACTTTGCCCTACAAGATGTTTTTATAGAGGACATGTCTATGTTCTTGTACAGAAGCCTGACGTGGGTTTGTATCTAAGCGAAGGACCGTTTACATAGTCTTGTGGCCGGCAATACAAAATATTATCCTGTGTGTCTCGCATTCCGTTCTTGTGAACCCGAGGACAAAAAACATTATGCAAAGAATGTCATCCATAACACTGATAGTGACACTCTCGCAGAATAACGACTGATTATGAAAATAAGTACATTGCCTCTAAAGGAAGCTGAACTAAAATGAATGTAAATGAATAAATGAATACAGAGTATGTCATCCTGGTAAAAGGGCACGGGCTGCAAGTGTAAGCTAAGCCATAACTGTGCCTAGGCTGGGAACTACAAAGGGACCCACAACTTAATCCTCTATGACAGGAATAAGGGTGCAAAGCCCAAAGCCTAATACTAAAAATACTCTAATTAAAATTAAAAAATCCTCAAAGCATAATTCAAATTGTACATAAGAGATAAAGGCCATCATTATGACTTTGGCGGTCAAAACAGTTGACCGCTGAAGTCCAGTCTGCCAGGAGACCGTGAGTGATGGCGGTCTTGAGACTGCCATATTATGACTCCTGGCAGCTCTCTACCATAAATTTGGAGGAGAGCCTCCAGCAGCCATACTGGCGGTTGGCAGTCTAGTGAAGATTGGTCCACTGCACCCCCACATCATCACAACACCATCTGCCATATAACAAGATTGTAATCAGCGTGGCGGTGTTGTGGTGACGGGGCGGTGCTGGCAGAGCAGGCCCCATGGACCCCGTTCCCTCCCGGACAACCACCGCGAGCATGTAAGGTGTTCATTCGAAAGGTGAGGTGGGGTTAGGGGAGGTGTTGAGTGTTGTATTCGTGAATGGGAGTGTGTGTGTGTGTGAATAGAGGGGAGGGTGTTTGTGTGTGCATGTATCTGTGTGTATGTGTGAATGCGTGTCAGTGGGGGTTTTGTGGACGCGTGTATGTGTGTGAATGTGTGTGCGTGGATGTGTGAGTGTGTGTATGGTGTGTGCATGCGTGCATGAGGGGCAGGGGTATGTATGGAGTTTGGGGGTGGAGGCAGGTGGTGTCTACGGATTTGGAGGGTGGGAGGGGGGCAATGGCTGATTCGGGGGGTTGGAGAGGCGCATACTGGCAGCAGGTAATTTCCAGGGATTTCCTGGCTGTGTTGCCACTGGGAAATCCCTGGCGGAAAGGATACTCATAATTACGTCGGCAGAATAAGGTGGACGGCTGGGCCGAAGGGCCGAAGGTGGTACACCTTTGGCCCGGTGGTCACACCGCCCTGGC
Organism: Pleurodeles waltl; assembly: GCF_031143425.1. Taxonomy (NCBI): domain Eukaryota; kingdom Metazoa; phylum Chordata; class Amphibia; order Caudata; family Salamandridae; genus Pleurodeles; species Pleurodeles waltl. The sequence goes on from NC_090447.1 coordinate 1,223,728,719, forward strand.
AGTACAGGCGGTGAACTTTGCAGCCAATTCACTGTCATGGTCATAATTTGACAGTCCTGCTCCGCCACGCTGTCAGCGGTGTTACTGCCACCGCTGGGCGGAGCAGGACCACCAAACTCATAATGACCACCAAAATGTCTAAGTCGACAAGCCAAACAGGCCAACAGGCACACCAAATTAAAAGGCAATTTGGTGTCTCATTTTATATTTTAGAAAAAAACTATGATTGAATTTTAACAACAATCATGGGTTTGCAGAAAATCTCCCATGTCATCAAGGGAGATTGAGACCAGGAAGGATTCCACTTTGGCAGGTGACAATTTAATCAATGTATTGGCAGAAGTGTGCAGAAGCCTCTGGCACAGAATGAACTTGTAGATAGCACTGTTCATTGTGCCAGATGTCGTTGGAGGCAGCAAATCCACAAGCAGTGGCTCAAAGGATGCCTCGCAAATCAATAAACGTCTCAAGGGGCATGTCTGTGAATGAACCCTCTTCAAGAACAATAACAGATTCTTGTTCAAAGGAGGTGCAGGCTGCAGGGCAGGACACACTATAGGTGCACATTCGAAGAGGCACTGGATGCAATGGAAGACTATTTGAAAACTAGCCTGAATGTCAAAGACCAATCTAGCTCCAGCTCCCCAGACAAGGAAGCTCCGAAATACTGCATCATGTGTTCACGATGCAGCTGGGCTGGTGGTAGCTCCATCACTTTGCTTTGCTGAGAGAGAACAGCCACTGCGTATCAAAAATAGCAGCAGCAGAATTCTGCCATTTAATGCCAGAGTTACAGGGAGTCCGCCAAAGACACTTGAAAAGAGTGAAAGGATGGCTGCAGGAATGACTCCAAACATGGTCTGAAAGGTGCTGACATATCCAGAACCGACAGCCTTGAAAAGTAGACAATCCCCAAAGTATTAGATGCATTAAATATTCTGCTCCCCAATTCACCAAAATGCTTGGGGAAGTTGGTATTTGATAGGGACTGTATCTTGGCTGATGATCTTGCTAACTGGAGATCGTCAGTCTCTTTGGCTGATGCCAGGGCCACATGTTTTTGAAACAATAGCTCCCTCAATCTGCTGAGCTTGTCAAAGTTTACATGGGAAGTAGCAATGTTGAGCCAGACGTCTGCCACTGTTATCTCTTTTGTGGGGGGAATAAAACATGGCCATAACAAGTAATCATTTGAGTAACTAAAATCATGTAAGCGATCCCTGGCTTCAATCCGCAGCAGCTTTGATCATTCAGAACCACATAAATCCTATTAGAAAGACTGGATGAATCAAAGAGACAGGAGTATCTTTTAGATAGCATGCCGATTTCGCAACCTCCGCATTGCAAATGACGTGCAAGGATACTTGCTACAAATCATAGAATGACTAATAGTAGTCTCACATTCTCTTCCACTAAGAAAGACCTCTGTTTCACCTTTCATACGATTGTAATTGAAAGGCAGCTCCCTCATGTATGTAGCGGTGTCCTAGCCTCTCAAACCTGCCTAATGCAAACTGCTCTAATCATTTCATGAAACAGAAGGCAGAAATGGGTAGATTTATTACACCATGTATTAACCATATGGGCGAGGGGATTTCTGCTACAGTAAAAGGCAACTTTTCCAATTTCTTAGTGATAATCATGATGTAATGATGATGTAACTAGCTTCTTTTTTTAGCCATTGTTTGTTGTTGTCTGGACAAATTAAAAGCAGCAAACAACTAGTACCGTTAAGGTGTTTCCAAGGTATGCTGCCACTTTGAGAACCTGCAGTGTCCAACTTAACTGCACGATAGAACATAGCTGGCTCTGCACAAGTTGTAAAAAGACATTCATTCATTCTGAATGACATCATTTGCAGGTGACACTATGGCCCTTGTTACGACCCTCAGTGATAAAGTGGGGGTAATACCACCACCAGGCTGGAGGTAGCTGCCGCCAAATTATGACCATTGCGGAAAGATCTCAGAAAGACAGCCAATGTACCACACCGAGCACCAGGGCAGAAACAACAGACACCACGGCAGTAGCTGCCTACAGCCAGGAGGAAGTCAAAGTTCCACCCACCATGTTATGATAAGGACACTCATAAGGAAACTCGTATTACAACGAGTGCTGGATTTGGGGCAGCAACACATGTGCTTGCAGGTGACTGAGTCACTTCCACACCAGCTGGCAGCCCAACCCTTCCGGCTCCTAGCAGCATCTCACCCAAACTCAAACAGTAAAGGTGATTTGTGGCAGCCTTTGGCATGGAACTCTGAAGACCTCTCAGGCAAAAACTGATGAACAAGCCTTACCCTTTTCTCTCCACATACAAGTCTCTTACACACATGTAGGCAGAAAAAAAGATGCCGGACAGTTTTCAATACATTTATTGAAGAGACTGCATTCTATGATAAAATGCGTGAGCTGCAATGATTAGGATAATATTGAATAACAAAATCAGGATTGTGAAAATCAGAGATGTAAATATGAACAAAACATTGCAATGATATGAATATACAATTCCTACCTAAAATCCTAATATCCAGCGCCTTAGCAAGATCATGGCAATGTAAGCCAAATCTGTAGTGCAGTGTCCATGAGAAGCACACCCCACCCTGTTACCTTGGTACAAGGTCAGTCCTTCAGTTTCCGGATCAGGCTTCATAGAGACACAAAGGCTGAGGTTGGCAGAAAATTGGCATGCAGCATGGATGGAAATTCTGGCTGGAACCCCCTCTAATGCCCTTTGTCAACAAGACGTTTATGTTTTTGCCCAGAAGCTTGACTCAGATATGTACCTAAGTGCTGACAGTACTCCAACGCTGGCAAAGATGATGACGGTGAGTACTGATGCCTAGCACACAAGGGAGGGTGGGAGGAAAATGACATTGACAAACACACACACCCAACACACACACACCATACACACAACCACATTCATTACAAAAATAACATGATCACAAAAACCTGCAGAATAATGCTAATGCAACCGGAATTTACAAAAATGATTGTAATCAGTCCAACAATAAAATCAACAATCCGATTTGGCCATGAAACAGAACTTGACATGTGTATAAAAATAAAGGGGCACTGCCCAGTTCATAGTCCACAGGACCCACATGGCCATAGGGTACAGTCCTAGGCCCTGCTCAGATCCTGCACCAATCCGGACAGAACACTGCAGGGGCATCAGTTAGTAAAATAGGCAGGCACCTCAGTGGGGGGGGGGGCATCTCAGCCGGATATGGGAACAAGCCCACTGGTTCTGGAGGGGGCAACATGTCCATTGCTCTTTGTCCTGGTGAGTGCAAGCCTACAGTCTCTGGAGTGGGTATCTTTCCCACTGGTTCTGGAGGGTGCAACATGCCCTGTGCTTTGTCCTGGGGAGTGCAAGGCCACAGTCTCACAAGTGGATATCTTCCCCACTGGATCTGGAGGGGGCAACATGCCCATTGCTCTTTGTCCTGATGAGTGCAAGGCCACAGTCTCTCAAGTGGGTGACTTCCACACTGAAACTGAAGTGAAAACATGGCCTATGCTTTGTCCTGGGGAGTGCAAGGCCACAGTCTCACAAGTGGGTGTCTTCACCACTGGTTCCGAAGGGGGCAGCCCACACAGTAGCCCCTGGACTACATGGCGTCCGTCGCGGTGATGGCTGCACGGCGGTGGTGGTAGTGGGAGGCTCCTGCTCAGCCACTGCACTCTCTGATGGCTGCATGTCATTGGTGGAAGTGGGAGGCTCCTGTTCAGCCCCTGCACTCTCTGATGCCTGCATGTCGTTGGTAGTAGTGGGAGGCTCCTGCTCAGCCCCTGCACTCTCTGATGGCTGCATGTTGTTGGTGGTAGTGGGAGGCTCCTGCTCAGCTCCTGCACTCTCTGATGGCTGCATGTCGTTGGTGGTAGCGGGAGGCTCCTGCTCAGCTCCTGCACTCTCTGATGGCTGCACAACCATGGCTAGTGGTGGGAGACCTGTGACAGCTGCTGGTGGTAGCGGTGTTTGGCTAGCAGCTACCGCTGGTGTGGATTGTCTCCTCTCTGCCTGCTCATGGGTTGGGGATCCCTTAACCTTCCTGGCACTGGTGGATGGGCACTTCCCCCCTCTGCCGGTTGGTGCAGGCTCATTCCCCTTCTTTGTACCTGCTGGTGCAGGCTCCTTCCCCTTCTTTGTAGCTGTTGCAGGCTCCGTCCCCTTCAGTACTGTTGGCCTGGAATCCTTTCCACCACGAGTAGATGGTGCTACCACTGGGCCTGTGGACTCTTTGACTGAGGTGCTTGGTTGGGTCCTTGCTACCCTGGCCATATGTGCATGGGGGAGGGGGAGGAAAGAGGTCAATCTGGGAAAGGAAAAACTTTTTAGGGACATTGGGGAGGGAAGAGGGAGGTGTAATAGGAGTGGAGGATGTGGGAGTGGTTGTTGGAAGTGTTTTTCTGCTGGAATTGGGTGCAGGTGCATGGGCTGTATGCTGTTGTGAGGCGGATGGCTGTTCGGTGTCTGAGTGCTTGCGTTTGTGTGCTTTGGGGGGACCGACACGATGGGAGAGGACACAGGGGGCTCGTGCATGGATGTTGTGGAGGTGTCTGCCAATGAGGTGTGTGTTCTGCCTTGTGTGGTGATGATGCTGGTAGTGGATATTGATATATTGCATGCAGGTGTGAGTGTAGATGTAACTGGGTGAGAGGTGGAGGAGGAGGATGGTAAATAGTGGAGATATTGGATGTTGCTGTGTCTGCAACTGAATGATGTTTGTGTGAGTGCCTGTTGGATGAAGTGAAGTGCTTGTGTTTGCCTGTGACACTCTTGGGTATTATCTTGTGTGCATATGTGTGTCTCTCTGTGTGCTTGTGATGGGTTGGGGTTCAGGAGAATGGGACTGGGAAGGGGAATTAGGAGGGGGGATGGTTGAAACAGGGACAATGGCTGCCATCAGAGAGGAGGCCAGAGCCTGAATCGATCTCTGTTGGGGCTGTTGGGGCTGTTGGGGCTCTGTGAATGCCCTCCAGGAATGCATTGCATTACTGCATCTGGGATGCCAGCCCCTGGATGGCATATACAATGGTTGATTGCCCTACAGAGATGGATCTCAGGAGGTCAATAGGCTCCTTACTCAGGGCAGCAGGGCTCACTGGGGCAGGGCCTGAGGTGCCTGGGGCGAAGCAGATGGCTACCCTCCTGGGTTAGGGGGTACGGGCAACTCACTGAGGGGCTACTGGGAGGGTGGTGCTGGTACGGGGATGGCGGCTGTGCCAGCAGCTGGGGTGGTCACAGAGGTGTCAGCCACCACTAGGGAGCTCCCATTAAAGGGGGGATCAGAGTCTGTATTGTCCCTTCCAGTCTCCGCCTTGGTGCTCCCCTTGCCCTCCATCCCATTTGGTCCCTCAGCATCAGTGGACTTTGCCTCCAGGGTCCTGTGGGATGCAGCTCCCTCTGTCAACGGTGCCTCTGCTCCTCTGCCAGATTATGCTAATGCACATAAGGGCAGGATGACAAAACAAGAAAGGGGGAGAGAGACAAAGGATACACTGGGTCACTGTCTGCACCAACACAACCATTGGGGTACCAAGCACCCTCACACACTGGGAACAGGCCTACACACTATGCATGGCACTACCAGTGGAATGACTAGTCACCAAGGAATGAGGAGGGCCACACACTGCCAACTGCAGCACACCTGTGACCAACGCAGCCCTGCCCAGGAGTGAATACTAACAAGCTAGATAAGCAGTATTTCACATTCAAAGCCTTAGCCACCAGAGGACCTACGCTGTTATGTCTGACCTGGCCTAGGGGCACCCACTGACACACAACCACCACCTGGATATCATCCCACCAGCAGTAAGTTGTAACTATACCCACTGTACTAACCCCCTCGGGCTGCTGTGATGCCCTCAAGCGCCCATCCAGCTCAGGGTAGGCCAGCGCTAGTAGGCAGGCCATCAGGGAGGTCAGGATCAGACGGGCACCCCTTCCTTGTTGTGAGGCCATCCCCACCTGGGCCTCTGTGGTCTTTTGTGCCCAGCATCTTAGGTCCTCCCACTGTTTGCAACAGTGGGTGCTCCGCCTGCCATAGACCCCAAGGGTCCTCACGTCCTTGGCTATGGCATGCCATATTCCCTTCTTTTGATGGGCACTGACCTATAGGGGCAATACAGACAGGAGAACACCATTAAACAAACAGTCCAGCTTGTCACACAAATGGCCCACCATACCCGTTTCCATCACTATTTGCACACACATAGCCCAGCCCACAACATGTGCACCGCCAAGAGGACATTCACCCACCCCCTTACATGAGACCTTCACACACAACTCCAAAGCATTCATACCACATGCATCATGCCCAATGTGTACTCACCTTTTGGTCTGGAGGCCCATACAGCAGTCAGTACTGGGGTAGGACCCCATCCACCAGTCGCTCCAACTCCTCAGAAGTAAAGGCTAGGGCCCTTTCCCCAGACACACGGGCCATGGTAGGTTCCAGAGACAGGTCACAGCAGCACATGCAGTGTAGGTCTACTCCTATGGAGGGTCAGGAAACAAGTGAGGAATCTGTTGGAATACGGTGGTCACATCTGTGGCGGTGCATACCGTCACTGCCGGCGTAGATCCCCATCGGTCACTGTACCTCATAGGGTCCAATATTAACCAATGAGGAGTTGCGCGATGGTTCACGACCGCCAACCACCACGCCACACAACATCAGCGCCATTACCTCACTTCCACCTGTCCCTCCACACAAGACAGGCGGTCGCCATTTCAGGGGGGGTGAACAGGCCTATTGATTATTCCTGCATCACAGGATCAATAGGCACACATACTTCACAAATTACACTGTCCTATAACTTGTTTGTACATTGTGGACTGCTGTAGTAGCTCTATTGTTCTGTTTGTCACAGCCTACTCACTCTTGTGTCCCTTAGATACCTACTGTTGTGGATGAATATGAGATGGAGACATGCCCCCGTGCACAGACTGCTGGTGGACTTAGCTATGCTGGAGGACAGGCACTTTATCCTCACCTATAAACTGGATAGGGTCACAATCACAGAACTGTGTGCCCAGTTGGAGCCTGACCTGATTTCAGCTGTCCGTCAACTGACTGGGATCTCCCCTCTTGTGCAAGTGCTATCAGTGCTCCATTTCCGTCCGACAGGTTTGTTCCAAGTGACAGTGGGCTTGGCAGCAGGAACGTCACAGCCAATATTCTCAATCGTGCTTGTCTGCCCAGATAAAACACATGTGCAGCTACATTGCTTTCCCCCAGGTAGAAGATTTGGCCACTGTGAAGGCCGGGTTTTATGCAATGGGACATATCCCCAATATAATTGCGGCGATTGACGGAACACATATTGCATTTGTCCCCCCCGCCAGAATGAACAGGTTTTCAGGAATTGTAAGAGTATCCACTCCATGAATGAGCAGATGGTGTGTCTGGCGGACCAATACATCTCCCACGTCAAAGCTAAGTATCCTGGGTCGGTGCATGATGCCTTTGTCCTGAGGAATAGCAGCATCCCAAATGTGATGTCCCAACTACAAAGGCACAGGGTATGGCTAATAGGTGAGCCCTGGTTCCCACCCAGTATATGTTGGTGTATGCCAAAGGGGTTCGCCATATTGGACTTACTGTTAACTCTGGATATTCATTCTGCAGATGTTGGTGACATGACACATTCTCCTGGTGTGATCACAACAGCCAGAAACAGGTCATTAATTCTATGCTCATTCTATGTACAGTTTATTTGCAATGGTTGTAGCTGTTTCAATCAATACAGCTGTGCAATTAATGAACTACCAGTAGTCGATTTTTATCCAAGGGTGTTTATTGTAGTGCTAAATATTGAGGGGCAAGTGCAATGGAATGGGGTGATGATGGAGGAAAGTACAGGGTATTGTCCCAGTCTATTGGTAGCACAGGTGCATTGTCCATGGGGAGATGGGCAGGGGAGCAATGGCAGTTCAAGGTGGACAAGTTGACACAAGGGGGACAATCAAGAGAGTCACATTTCCTGGAGGTGGTCTTGGAAAGTGTTTCTGGCTTCTGTCTGGTTCGCAGGAAGCGTTTGCGGGGTAGTTCACCTTCTGCAGGGGGAGGGGTTCTGGTGGCCTGTTGGTCCTGTGGCGGGGCCTCCTGGCCGCTAACAGCAGCGGAAGTGGAGGGCTGTTCAGATGACTGGCTAGTGGCAGGGGCCCGCTGGTGTGCTGTTGCCTCTCTCATAATGTTGGCCATGTCTGCCAGCACCCCTACGATGGAGACCAGGGTGTTGTTGATGGCCTGCAAGTCCTCCCTGATCCCCTGATACTGTACCCCCTGCGGCCGCCTGTTCTCCTGTACATTGTCTAGGATCTGGCCCATCGTGTCCTGGGAATGTTGGTAGGCTCCCAGGATCTCAGTGAGTGCCTCCTGGAGAGTCTGTTCCCTGATCCTGTCCTCCCCCTGGTGCACAGCAGTCCTCCCAGTGTCACTGTTGGCCTGTGCCTCTGTCCCCTGAACAGTGTGCCCACTGCCACTGATCCCAGGGCCCTGATTGTCTTGTGTGTGAGGTGTGGCCTGGGGTCCCTGGACAGGTGGACACACTGCTTATTGACTTGTCATGGGGACAGAGGTGTGGCTACATTGGGTTGGTGCTGTGGTTTTGGTTCCTGATGGGGGAGGCTCTGTGGTGGTCTGTGAGTGGGCTTGGGGGCCCGCTGTCCAGTGGTCCATGATGGGTCAGGTAGATCTTCCAGATTCTAAAGTCCAGAGTTACTGTCATCACTGTGGGCCTCTTCTGTTGGGGAACTGGATGTTGGTGGCACCTCCTCTCCAGTGACATTGGCTGGGGTACCTGTCAGGATGTAGGTTATGTATTATGCTTCAGGTGTCTGACATTTGTACTTCTGTAGCTTCCCCTCTATGGTTGTTGTTCCCCTGCCAACTATTGCTTGTATATGTTGGAGTATTGTGGGTATGTTAGTTTCTCTCTGCTGTGCATGCTTTAGTGATGAGTGTCCATGCAGGGGTGGGAAGGGGTGTCCATGCACGGGTACAGCATGCAGGCCTTGTCATTGGGATTAGTGTGATGAGATGGTGGAGTATGTGGGTTGTAGTGGAGTGAGGCGAGTGAGGGTAAGGGTGCGTGACGGCATGCAGTTATGGGGGATGCTAATTGTTAAAAGTTACCAGTGTCCAGTCCTCCTCCAACTTCGGCCAGGCCATCAGGATGCAGTATATTGCCAGTACCTACTCCTCCCAGGCTGTGAGTTGTGGGGGAAGGTGTCCTCTGTATGGAGAGATTGTGCTTTTCTGCTGTGGAGCGTACCTTCCCCGTAGGTCGTTCCACCTCTTCCTGATGACGTTTATTGTTCTTGGGTGCTGTCCCACGGTGTTGACCCTGTCCACGATTTTCTGCCATAGCGCCATCTTCCTTGCTATTGATATGTGCTGGGGTGTGTGAAGTGGGGTGCGTGAGGGATGTATGGGTGTAAGGGGTGGGTATTTAGTTGTAGCAGTGGTCCTGTCTGGTAGCAATGTTTTTATTCATAAAGGGTTCTGGGTAATGTGGGTGTGTGTTTTATAGTGGTGTGGCTGTGTGGGTGTGGTGATTGTATGGGTGTCAGGTGTGTGTTTTTTGAATTGGCCAATGTAGTGTTGTTTTGTCTATGGTTGTCCATTGTGAGCACGGTGGTATGTACCGCCAGTGGTTTACCACCATTGAATGTCCACTGTGGTGATTCGTGGGTCATAATGTGATGGGCGTTGTTCTGTTGGTGTAACAGTGTGGGTTTTAGTACTGCCACTTTAGCACTGACCTTTGGGTTGGCAGATTAGTGTATGTGGCCATATTCTGTCGGATTGGTGTGTGGGTCATAATATGGTGAATGGATATTCGCCAGCATGGCGGTAAATTGGCGGCAGTCTGCACGGCTGTAAGCGACATTTGCCACTAATGTCATAATGAGGGCCTAGATGTTTGACTTGGTACCCATGATATTTGTGCCTAGACTAAAATGGTGAACACTTGCCATGTACTGTCTCAGACCACTCTCTGGTACACCTGGTGGTCACCATGCCTGCTCCCCAACATAGGGTGTTCCACTGGTGCCTGTCCCCACAGGCACTGCACAAGACAGTATTCATGGAAGAGGTGAGAGATGTGATAATTAACTATTTAAAAGCAAAGAACACTCAGTTAGTACGACTAGGAAAATGTAGGAGATCCATAAGACCTACATTAGGGATATGGTTAGGGGTATGTGCATGGCCAAGACGCACAGGATAAGAAAAGTTGTCAGGATCTACGAGATATCTTTTGCAGGAGCGATATAAGGTCACGAGGATAGGTCCCAACTTCCCTGTCAGACAAGAAGATCCAACAATGTCAATTTCAAACCTGACGAGAGGGGAAGGAGAGGAAAGAAATGGAGATGGTGTTTCCAAGTCCAGCACATCCCACTTCTGGGTCACCCACGGTCCTTTAAATCTCTCCTATGAATTGAAAAAGGCAGTGCTTAATGTTTTAAATACATGAGTGTTTAAATCCCTTCGGGCCCATCAACCCTTTTCTAAATACCTGATGATCCCCTCTTCCAGCTTTAGAAAATGTTTGTAGGAATATCGCTGTTCGTATGAGTCTCCCTAGAACATCAGAGGGATAGGTATGAGCATTACATATAGAAACAGGTATGTTTTTTTTTTTTTTTGTTTTTTTTTAAGTTTCAAAAGTTTTATTAAGAATATATAAGGCGGTACATACAGCATATAAACAAACTGTTTAGCTTTCAAAACATTGTTTTTGTTCGTTTACCACAATTATTTCCATTGTAAGCATATATACAGTACATGTACTGTCAGGTAAGTAAAAAATTCCCAGTTGCATAGTTGAGTTGTCTACCCTTATTTTGAAGAAGAGTGGAAAACAGGTGGGGGGGGTGGTAAGGGGAGGGGGAGCGAGGATAGGGTTGTATAGGAGGGGTTGGTCTTGGTATAGGGGAGAGACAAAATAGTCATATGAAATGGGGAGGGGGAGAGAAGGGAAAGAAAGAGGGAGAAAGAGGAAGGGTAATCACGGGGGAGTGTAGAATGAAGAGACTCGAGGTAGGAAGGGGGTCTTTGTATCCTGAGACTAGCTTGTTCAGGCCTAAGAGTAGATCGTTCTGTACTTCTCCGTCTGAAGCAAGTTATTATCTAGGGGTAGATGATATGTATGATAGATATGGTAAGGTCGGTTAGAGAGTGTCTACGTCTTATATGAGTTGATTTCTCAGTCCTTGTTTGTGTTAGGAAGCGACTTGTATTACTATGTTGGGTAGTTCAGGGTCTCGGGCATGTGACAAAATTAGAGGCCTGTGGATTGATAGAGAGAGAGAAGGAAGAGAGAGAGAAGAGAGGATAGCGTAGCTAGGGAGAGAGAGAGGGGGCAGTAGGAGATTAAATGTGTTTCCGGAGTCTAGGATTCTCAGAGGGTGATTGGTAATTAATATTCCCTAATCATTGATCATTGAACATTGATCATCCGTTGGTCATCCACCAGCCGCTTCATGGTCTCTTCAAGAATGGGCGCCAGACCTCCTCAAATTGTTCTGCTTGGTCCTGTAGGTTATAAATCACTCGTTCATGGGTAGCCGTTTGATACATGGCCGTCATCCATTCCATGGGTGTGGGGGCAATGCTAGATCTCCAGTGCCGGAGTATGCATATTTTGGCCGTGGCTAGCGCCGTGTGGATTAATCGTTTATGTGCCCGCGATAGGGAGGGATACGGGCGAATGTCATGTAGGATGATAAATGCTGGTGGGGTCGGTTTTGGTATCTGTATGAAGTCCGATAAGGCGAGGCGTACCGCGTCCCATAGTGACTGTACCGTGGGGCAGTGGCATAAAATATGAAGTTGATCGCAATATGGCTCTGTGCATCTCCAACAGGTCGCGTGAGGTATCAGCCCTGCCCTGAAGAGTTTAACGGGGGTCCAGTACCATCCCTGAAGGATTTTAAATAGGCAAAATTTCAGGCGTGCTTCACGTACGCCCCTGTCGAGGGCTTCTAGTATGTCTGGCCATTCTTCATCCGTGTAGGTTATCTCTAGTATGTCCTGCCACTTTAAGCGTAGTCGTTCAAGTAAAGGCTGAGAGTAAAGGTGGTTAGTTAATTCGGCATAGAGGCCAGCCAAGACGCCTTTTTGTCGGCCCCATTTCTGAAGATAGGTGACGATGGGTGAGGTTTTGAGCAGCCACGGGGGGGTTCCTAATGTTCTCCGCATACAGTGTTTGAGCTGTAGATATCGCCACTCCTGGTTACTTTGGATACCGAATTCTTCCTGGAGGGAGGCGAATGTGCGGAAGCTATCTCCATCTATTATGTGAGATATATTGTGGATACCTGCCTCGGACCATTGGGGCCATCTGGGAATAGTCCCTCCTATTTTAATGCTTTTATTCCCTGCTATGGGAGCCTGAGTATGCAGGGAGGGGTGTACTCCTAGTAGACGATGTGCTCTGCACCACGCTGTGTTTGTAGCCTTGAGGATGGGGTTAGTTAAGGGAACGTGGTCGGCGTATGTTCCTCCCATCTCCGTATACTGTCCATATAGGAGTTTCTCTGTGATCACCCATTGCGGTGGATCGGCTATATCCGGAAGCGTATATATTAGCTGTGAGAGTTGTAGGGCCAGAGAGTATTGTTCTACCGAGGGTAGTCCTAATCCTCCGTAGAGCCGTCGTGCCAGTATTATTGCAGGTTTCAGTCTTGGGCGTGAGGAGCCCCAGACGAAGGCCCTTATGGATGCGTCTATTAATCGGAGTGAGGAAAGAGGTATCTGTAGGGGAAGCATGCCTAACACGTATGTGAAGCGTGGTAAGGTGACCATTCTGACCGCCTGTGTCCTGCCCCACATGGACAGGCCTAGTAGGGACCATTTGGCAAAGTCTTGTTTCATTTTAGATATAAGGGGGTCTATGTTGTCCCTGACCATATGTTCTAGACCTCTGTTAATAAACGTTCCTAAATATTTAAGGCGGGTCGGGGTCCATTTGAATTGAAGGCCATGTATCGCTGCCCTCGTCGTTATGCGGGATAATGGGAGTGCCTCACTTTTATCCCAGTTTACCCGATATCCGGATAGGGATGCAAAGTCTTCTATAGTGGAAAGTAGTGCTGGGAGCGAGGTTTCTAGATCGGACATTGTTAACAGAATGTCGTCTGCGTAGAGATATATTTTGGATATGCCCCCGGTGATATGGATCCCTTTTATTTGGTGAGAATTTCGTATGGTGGCAGCTAGGGGTTCCATGGCCAATAAAAATAGAAGTGGCGACAAAGGGCATCCCTGGCGTGTGCCCCTTCCGATAGGGAATGGGTCTGACATGATGCCCCCACAGTTAACCTGTGCTGTGGGGTGGTCATATAATAAACGTACTTTAGAGATAAATTGTTCCCCCAGGCCAAAATGCTTCATGGTTGTGAATAGGTAGGGCCACTCAATGCGGTCGAATGCTTTCTCCGCGTCTAGGGACAGGGCTAGGGCTTCGTCAGGTAATTGTATGGATTCTAACAGTGTATGGCAAAGAGTTCGCATATGATTTCTGGAGGTACGGCCTGGTACAAATCCTACTTGGGTATTGTGAATCAATGATGGTATCACCTTGCGGAGCCGCGCTGCTAGAACACTGGCTAGGAGTTTGACATCCCCATTCAAAAGGGAGATAGGACGGTAACTGCCGCAAAGAAGGGGGTCTCTCCCTGGCTTAGGCAAGATGACAATCGTGGCTTTATTGGATAGAGCGCCCAGGGAGCCTTCTTGACATGCTTCCGTCAGTGCTTCATGTACTGCGGTTATTGCCTCCTCCCCAGCCCATTTATAGAATTCCGCAGGGAATCCGTCCTCTCCTGGTGATTTATGGTAGGGGAGGCTTGTTATAACTTGGGTTATCTCTTCTTTGCTTATGTTACCGTCCAAGAGGGCCCTGCCTGCCTCAGACAGACGGGGTAGATTGGCCGCGGCAAGGAATGTCTCCATTTGTGTTTGATTTGTTGTTGTTTCAGGAGTGTACAAATGTCGGTAGTACTTGGCGAACTCGTTTACAATGTCTTGTGGGCAAGTTAGCACTGCTCCTGAAGAAGATGTTATGGCCGCAATGGCAGAGGCTGCCTCTCTTTGTCTGAGCTGCGCCGCTAGGAGGCGACCTGCTTTTTCCCCTTGTTCGTAATGGCGGCCTCGCAATTTTTGCAGTGCGTATTCCGCCTGAGATGTATAGAGTTCATTGTGTGCCATGCGGGCCTGTTCTAAGGCGTGTCGCAGCCTAGGGGATGGTTGGGCGGTATATTGTTTAGTGAGGTCCTGTATCGTGGTCTCTAAGGTGGTTTGGCGGGCTATTCTGTCTTTGTTGGCCAGTGCTGCATCTCGCATCATATTCCCTCTTAGGGTTGCTTTTGCTGCCGCCCATAGGATCCTTTTTGAGGATACAGTGCCTGAATTCTCGGCCATGTATGTGGTTACATGAGCTTTTAATTGTTCCTTCCCTTGTGGAGAGCGATATCTGTGTACAGCCAGTCGCCATGGTTTACGACCAGAGAAGGAGAGTCCCACCTGGATCCGGATTAGTATTGGGGAGTGATCTGAGAGCCCGCTGTCTAGGATACAGGTGTCTTGTATATGAGGGATTACAGTGTGTGACACTAAGAAATAATCCAGACGCGACTGGGTGCCATGGACGGTGGATAAGAAAGTATATTCCTTATCTTTCGGGTGTTGTATTCTCCAGCAGTCCACCAGACCGACGTCAGTGGTCAGGTCTGTCAGAAGCGCTCTGTCGTGATTGTTACATACATCGACAGGGCCTGTCCTATCCATTATGGCGTCTTGGACGAGATTCCAGTCTCCCCCAATTATGTATCGAGTAGTTCCGATTTCTGTCAGGAGGCGATTTAGCTGTAGAAGGAATGGGCGTTTTGGGCCGGTTGGTGCGTAAACGGATCCCACGCATAAAACATTGTCCCCTAGTTTTAATTTAGCAAATATATACCTTCCTTCCGTATCATTCCAGGTTTTAATGATAGTGACCGGGAGGGATTTACGCACTAGTATCGCCACTCCACATTTGCGGGGTCCGTTACTTCCAGATTCCTGACTCGTTGGCCGGCAGCTGAAGGCAACCCTCCCTACCCAATCCCGTTTAAGTTTACTGGATTCCAGAGTGTCAAGGTGAGTCTCTTGAATCAGAGCTATGTCTGTTTTTTTGGATTGAAGATAGGACAGTATCTTTTTCCGCTTAACATAGCTCGTCATGCCGTGTACATTCCAAGAGAGTATGCGTAATGGTCGCGTCGCTTGAGGGTGGGGCTTCGACATATTGGATAATTGTGAGTAAGTAAGCACCCTCGATCCGGGGATGGTGTTGGTGGGGGGGGGGAGGGAGGATGGGAGATATTGACTTAGTAGTTAGAGTGGGAGTTGTGTTTCGATATGATACGGTGTTTTATTTTATTTTATTTTATACGGGGGTTAGTAGCTGGTGGAGGCCAAGGGAATCCTCTGGAGAAGAAAGAGAAGAGAGAGGAGAGGGTGAAGGAAGAGAGGTAATGTAAGTAGGACGAGAGCCAGATGGAGGGGAAATATGAGGGAAAAAGAAGGCAAGGAGAAATGAGAGGGAGAAGAAAAGAGGGAGAAGGGGGGGAAGGGATGGATGCGTGTGCTGAAGTTGAGATTGAGAGTATAGCAAGAGAGCGTGCAATTTGGGGGAAGAAGTGGAGAAGGGTAGGGATGAGGGAGGTTAGGAGTCCAACCTCCTTCGTTCGTTAGGTCTGTAAACGGCGGGACCGATTTCTCTCGGAGCTCTTGTGCCGTCGGGCGGTCTCGATCGGGGGGGGGGCGAAGGGGGGAAATAGCAGATAGCCAGTCATCGATATGTCAGTGATAAGGAGGGGTGGGGGGGGGCACACAGCAGTGCTTATGTTTATGTATCGGGAAGTGGGTCTGTTCATCGATGGTTAGTGGCTAGTGTATTAGTTATATAACTAAAGTGTATATTGGCAGAAGTAATGATCGGTTAATAACTATAGTACCTGAGCGGCGCTGGAGAGGAGGGAGGGGGTGTCGGGTGTTGATGGGGTATGGTGTTTAGGATGTTGTGCCTAGTACTTGATGTTGTATGGTATCGTAGGGTGTTTAGGAGTTCATAAGATAGGGTCGTAAATTAAAGTAGGGACTGGGCAGACAGAAAGACCGAGACCGGCTGGCGAGGGGAGGGGTGGGGCAGGGCAGAGGAGGGGGGGGGGAGAGCTCAAACAGAGTATTATAGTTCTCGCGTATGCATGGGTACATAAAGATACCAATATACAGTATAATACAATACTTCCTGAGCATTTCTTTTCAACTATAACACTGCCTCGTCTCGTCTCGCCTTACAACTGTTCAATGACATATTAGGTTGATCGACATAACATATCCTGGCATCTTATCACATTATCATGTTAGGAGCCATTATGCCAAATGTCTCTCTATTAATCGTAGGATAGGTAATGAGTGTAGCTGAGCCCCGGGTTACGCGAGGATAGTGCGTTTCTCATCCTATTACTAGCTCCTTGCCGTGTATTATTACATCATAATACTGACCTACTAAGGTCTTACTTGGTATGTGCCACCATCATAGTCGTTCTGTTGTTGATGATAATTTAAGATAGTAATAATGATTAGGATGGGGGTAGGTACGAACATCTGGGGAAAAGAATAGCTAATAGTTTATAATTTACATTGCGATGTTATAATGTAGTGTGGAGTGGCAGTGTAGAATGTCATAATATTTCGCTTTGTTATGCGGTATTATGTTGTATTATGTCCTCGTGTTCTATATATTTTTTTTTTTTTCTTTTTTTATTTTTTTTTCCCCGTTTCTTATTGTAGAATAAGGTAAAGTCAAGTAGTGGGAGCTTTGATATGTTTCAGGTTATATCGTATTGTGTGTCCCTGTATTGGAATTAATTTATCTTTGCGTGGTCTAGTCCCATCCCTTGGGGTGATAATGGGGGCTAAACGGTTCTAATGTCGGCGCTGGTCGAGTGTGGTGTGTATTAGGAAAGTTTCACATACTTTGTTGTTTACTACCATGAGATACTTTGTAGTGTGTGGAATGTAAGGTAAGTTCCATGATAGTTAATTAGTGTTTATTTTTTGTTATCTGTTTAATGCCCCTGTTACCTTGTTACCTTGTTATAGGGTTATAGGGTCGGGACCGGGCCCTTATTCAACATACAGTGAGTTGGTGGGGTCTGATCCCTGTTCTAGTAATCATCATCTGTTGTGTTCTGAGGGCAAATAACGATTTACTGGTAGTTTCCATTATAGGGTCTCGGCTCTAGTCATAAAGAGCATAGATTTTTCATGTATCTGGTTTTAACATTGATACTAGCAGTCTTAGACAATTACAATAGTAATACACATATGATCTGGAAAGGTACTCATCCTTCCGCGGAGTCTATAGTTGTTATTTTCGACTCTCTGGCGATAGTCCCATAAGTCGTCTTGTCGCGTTACCTTCTCAAGAAGACCCAGTTGTAGGCTTTAAAGGAGAGCGGGATTTGTCTCTTTCCGATAATTGGGTGTGGGTTACTACTGCGTGTAAAATCTGACCCCTGTCATCATATGATCTAGTTAGTCTCTCCATGTCTCTACCTCTATGACTGGCTCCGGTGTCGTGTAGAGCCGTCTTCACCTTTTCTATTCCCGAGTGGGGGGTTTCGGCCCTATCACTGCCTCCTACAATGTCATGCTCACTGTCTGTGTTGTAAGAGTCCATAGGCTGGGATTGGAAAGAGTCAAGGAAGAGTCTCAATTCGTCGGGGTTATAAAAGTCCTTGGATACTCCATTTTTTGTAACCCACATTCTTGCAGGGTCAAAGAGACCGTATTTCATCTCTAGTTTGCGAAGCCGGGGTCGTAGGGCTAGGAAAGCCTTTCTACGTTCGTTGGTTTCCTTGGAGTAATCGGCGGTTATTCGGATCTCGTGCTGGTCTATTCGGAAAGGGCCGTGGTTGCGTGCTACTTGGAGTATTTGTCGGGTTTGATTATGCCGCAGCAAGCATGCGATGATTGGGCGGGGCCTTGAGGAGTTGTCAGAGCGTTTTGGGCCCATCCTGTGTGCCCGTTGGAATTCTAGCGGCGGGTCAAAGTCCAATGAAATCATTTTTGGAAGAGTGGAGGTCAGAAAAGTCTGCATATCCGAGCCTTCTTCGTTTTCCGGGATCCCAAGTATGCGGATATTGTCTCTCCGGCTCCTGTCCTCCATGTCCGTTAGTTTGCTCCTGAGGTAGATGAAGTCTTGTTCTCGCACCTGAGACGTGTTGATCTGCGTCTCTAGTGATCCCATGCGTTGTTCTAGCCCTGTCACTCTAGATTGAAAGCCGGCAATGTCAGATCGCATGGATTTGGTTTCTAGTGTCAATGAAGTTATAGAGGCGTCCATCCCCTCTATGCGGCGGCTGACGGTGGTGATCTCTTGTAGTATCCTGTCCATAGTCGTGGA
This sequence comes from Pleurodeles waltl, assembly GCF_031143425.1. Classification (NCBI taxonomy): domain Eukaryota; kingdom Metazoa; phylum Chordata; class Amphibia; order Caudata; family Salamandridae; genus Pleurodeles; species Pleurodeles waltl. The sequence continues at coordinate 1,223,747,199 of NC_090447.1, forward strand.
TTGATCTTTATCAGGCATCGTGGTGGACTCGTTTAAAGGTGGCGATGTTTGAGGGTTTATCTTCGTGGGGGTTAGGCGTTTGTGTTGTAGCGCTTCTGAGAATAATAGTTGTCGTGCAGGCTTGCTGACAGGTTTATGGTTCGGTTTGTTGCCGGGCATCGCCTCAATTGTCTACAGAGTCTGACCACGTGGGGCCCGAGATTCCCTCCGTAGATTCCGATAAGGATATAGATGTTCGGTGGCTTACACTGGTGTCAGTCCACTCCCTTCTCCTGTATCTCTGTTCTCTTGGCTCCCTCTGGCTCTCCTCATCTCCGGTGCCCCCCCAGTCGCTCACCCCTCTCGTCCCCTCGCCTCCACGTGCCTCCCGTCGTGCCCCTCTGCCCTCCTCAGTATTAGTTGTCTGGAGGGGGGGGGAGAAAGTTTATTATCTCAGCGGGAGGGTTTTTGTTGTCCCTCTGTGATGGAAAAGAGGGGAGAAGTCGTGCCTCTGCCTCCGGCGATGCCGTTCTTATTTTGAAGAGATTCGATCCTACCTCTCTTTGGGTTTCTCTCCCGGCTGTCGAAGGGGCCGCACCCCTTTGCTGCGTCTTCCCGTCTCCCTGTGGGGGGGGGAAGGTCCACGGGTGTTTGTTGGCGTTGTAGGGAGATGGATGCGGGTCGTCACGGCTCCCGCAGTCCCTGCGGCCTGTTCGGCTTGCTCCTTGCCGCTACGGGCACGCCGTCCGCGGTCTTCCGAAGACGCGACTCCGCCCCTTTCTCCAGGCCTTATCGGCCTGGGGCGAGTCGCGAGTTTCCTGCCTTGCGTCCCGCTCCTACGGGGTCCCCGGACATGGTTCCGTGTCGCCGCTGTTGTAGGGGTGGAGGGGCACCGAACCCGGTGTGTTGTCCGGCTGTCTTCTTGCCCCCGTCGCCCCTCCGGGACCGCCTCGGCGCGGAGCTCTCGCTCTAAGCGGCCATCTTGTTTCGTGGCCCGGCCACGCCCCGAAACAGGTATGTTTTAGGTAAATGTGAGCTAAATAATAATGTACCTTACCTAAATTGTCATTGAATAGGCTCAATTGAAAATCATCTAGAAACTTTCAAACCTATACATGCTTATGCATTGCTTCATGCATCAAATATCAACAACAATTGAGTACTGCAATATCCAATAATTTGTAATGTAGAAAGCTAAGGTAAGCAGAAACAGCTCATTAAAGTTTGTGAATCACATAGTCTTGCATATACTAAAGTGTGTGTGCTGATTGTCTTTACTAAATAAATGGGCTGGAGCTAGCAATCGGAATTGCGGTCACCATGAAAACATATCAGCAAAGTGTCTCTTAATTCAAGTTATACAGAGCGCATGCAGCGTGATACCCAAAAACGTTTCACAAGTTGAATTATTTTCTTATTTTGTTCTTGTTTTCCAGGTCTGAAGCACAAGTTCCCCGCATGGGGATGAGGACCAAAGGAAACCCGATGCTTCAGCCGCAACAAGGAGCCGAGAAGGCCAGAGAGAAGTGAAGATGCTGGGAAGACGTCAGAACTCTATGCCAGTGTTGGACATGAGGAGGAACTGGGTGGAGCAATGTCAGGAGCATTGTAACAGGAGGCCACGGGCCAAGAAACACTTGCATGGCAAGCTACTTTCTGTGGTGAAGTGCACAGTTTTATAGACTACACGATCTGCCCAGAAACCACATACATACTACTGAGTCCGTTATCAGGGCAGGTCCACAAAAGCACTTCACAGCAGCCTAAATAGCTGACATCAAATTGAACTTGCTGACATAAAATTGAAGCTTGCTGAATTTGCTGAGGTAGCAAATAGTGAAATAAATCATTTGGGCCACCATATCAGGGCCAGAATATATGAGGAGGGGGAGAGGTTGGGAAGGATACTCGCAGCGCTATTGTGCTCCAGGTTATCTCACAACATTGTGCAAATCATAAACGAGGAGGGAGAGGGACATGTTATACTAACCAGAGCATATATTAGCAAAATCTAGTGCATATTACATGGACCGATATGCCACATGTGAGTCTTCATCATTTCCTGCACTTCCAAACTTCTTCCATATTATTTCTATGACCCAGTTAGACAACTTGCAACAACACTTTCTTGACACCCCTTTTACATTAGGGGAAATAAAATCTGTAATATTATACAAATGTGTAAGGCTCCTGGTAACAATGGGCTCCCTCTTAAGTTTTATAACCTATACTCTGATTTACTGGCCACCATATTACTACAGCTATGTGAAGAGTCTAGGCTGTTAGATATTTTGCCCAAGTCACTACAGGAAATTCTTCTTATAACACTGTTGAAATCTTACAAGTCTGCTGACTTATGAACCTTACAGAACCCTTTTAATTATAAATAAATATTGATACTAAAATACTTGCCAAAGTGCTAGTTCATAGGCTGTTTCAATTACTACTGGCCATGGTTCTGCCAGATCAGGCATAATTTATCCCTGGAGGTTCACATCTGATAATCTTCGCTAACTATTTGCTCTGATACACCAACTGAACCAGAATATTGAGTGGCTGGACTTTTGGATGACACTAGGGTCTTCAACTCTCTAGAATGGGAATCTGTTTGCAGTTTTCTCCAGAAAGGGGATCCCACCAGGCTTCAGCTCTTATACTCAAAACCCTTGACAAGCATTCACCTCAATGGCCTTATCTCAGCCTTTATTTGAATCAAAAGAGGTACTCACCAAGGTGGCTGTCTTTGACCTATCTTGTTTTCTGTAGCACATGAGCCCCTGTCATGTGTAATTAGGCTATGTCATGCTGCCAGAGGCCTTAATGTCATATCCTGCACTTGTGGTGAAGTGAGAGTCACAACAGCCCCCGTATATGTTATGAAACAAACTCCAGTGAAGAAAACCACACCCTATCCTCTATGCCCCAGAGCTACCTGCTCTATCAGCTTACTCAAAAGTCTGCAATCCTTAATAATGTAAAGAAGTGGGGACTTACTACATTCACAGATCTATTCCCTGGAGGAACCTTTATTGGATGCTACTTTATTAAAGACAGTGCACACTATCCAAAGCAGAGTTCCTATCTTTCTGTCTAGATTCTATGGCTTGCAAAACACGGTAATTGCTCCTTGCCTTAACCACTAAAAATATATTAGGAAGCTTTACAAATCAATACAAGCAGAAGCTTCTAAAGTAATCCCCAATTCTAAAGAGCGCTGGGAATCTGATTTCCACATTACCCTTACAAATAAAGAGTACATTTACTGCTCTGCCCGGAGAGACACTATTTCCCTCAAAAGTACTTCACTCCTTGCTATAGCACCATCAGGTCTTCCGTTTTGAGACTGTATGTTATGATGAAACAACCACAGGCTAATGACACAACTGAGTTGCTATGCTCATGGAATCTATTGCAAATACTGGGTGAAATGCTACTACTGATGTAATTGTACCATCTTTGTCTTTTGCTTCCTAATTGAAGCATCACACTCACCAAAAATATGTACAATGTTCTCTGTAAAATATCACCTGCTTAAGCTACTTTAAATTAAATGCATGTTGTTTGGTCACACCAAATTAATAAATAAAATATAAAAAATAAATCTCCTATCCTTCACCAAATAGAGCTCTGCTGGTATGTGCAAAGAGAAGAAGAAGAAAGCTACATAGGAAAGGACTGAAGGCTAGTACTGATTTCTCTGGAATTTGTGCCTGTGATGCTTGCCTCAAAAGGCTACTCTCAGGATCAGAGATGTTGCACGTCCGCTGATTCACTGGGAGAAGAGAGAAAGACCTCATTGCAGGAAGAGCTTGTCTAGTTTAAATTGGGATTTTTACTATGGTCAAAACTGATTTGGGGGCATTCTTCCCTGATTAACTCATGGCTAGAGACTCAAGACTCTGGCCCTTAATACGACTCTTGTGGTCTTTTGACCGCCAGGGCTGTGGTGGCGGTCTGACTACCGCCAAAATGGTAGTTCGACTGCTTTGGTGGCGGTCAGACGGTCACATTATGAACGTGGAGGTTCGGCCATGGTCGCACCGCCAGCACCACCAGTTTCCCTCCATTGGAGGGACTGGCATGCTGGAAGTCCTAATCTGGCAGGGCAGCACTGCATGCAGCGCTGCCTTGGGGATGACGAGTCCCCTCTCCACCAGCTTTTACATGGCGATTGCACCGCCATGTAAAAGCTGGCAGAGAAGGGGTGCAGGGGGGCCCATAGGGGCCCTGCACTGCCCATGCACTTGGCATGGACAGTGTAGGGTCCCCCATGGACAGCCCGTACGCTTTTCACTGTCTGCATTGCAGAAAAAGCATGTGGAAACATGGTATAGTATTAATATAGCAGAGAAGGATTTAAGCAGTTATCTGAAATGTCAACAACATGACGGCTTCCATTGCGGCACTGAAATCAGGGACAGTTCTCATGGCCGGTAAAGGATAGGAAATAGAACATTTGATGAGAAAGTTCAATATGAAACTGTACTAGGAACCACTCACACCTTACCCTTTAAGTGCCAAGAAATCCCTGGATAACTTGGATAGTGAAATGCTGATGATGTGTGAATTAGAGGAAGAATTATGGGAATGTGCCTTTGCATTGAATGAAGGTTTTCAGGGGAACTCAATCCATTCCAAACAATAAAGTGACAGGACTTGATGACTTTCCAATGCTACTTTATAAAGTCTGTGGCTCTCCAATTGGCATCAAGACTTCACCAATGTTTACAGTTGAACCTTGATGGCCACATATTGAGTAGAAGTCTCATATTTAGATTGGACTTTGTTATCCCGAATGCCATCAAATCTGCCCAGTCATACCTTTTTGAAAGGTTGTCTTTTAAAAGACTAATGGTAGACCATATATTGTGCCATGTGATTGACTGGCCAAGTATATTGAGCCCCTGCAGCAACTGGAATTATATCTCAGCAGTACGTATTGAATAAAGCCTTGCCGCATCCATCTCATAGGATTGCGTCAAGAAGCCCTGCTAAGATGTAATTTTGGACAGGGCTTCATTAGGCCCCTAGAGCAAATTTTATAATTAACAGTACTGTATTTTGTACTACAATCCAGAATAAGACAGAGGTGTACCTTGTTCCCTTTTTATTTCTATTCCCTCCATACCCCCTTTTTGTAGGATAAAGAAGCCAATGAATGTGAATGACTTTGGGCTAGGTAACAGCACTTAAGCTGCAGCTCATGGTGATAACATTCTATTTCTAAGTGATTTAGAATACTTTTTAACACAGTGTTGTGGATGATAAACGATTATTCAGGGTGTTGGGATATTCACTCAATCTCTGCAATCGGATCTCATAACTCTATATGTTCTTTGCACCACAAGTATGGGTATTTGCTCTGGAATACCATGGACATCTAAGAATATCAGTTACTTGGCATGGAATTTCTGAATTAACTTTAGAAAAATCATGCAGAGGGAGAATATCATTATCACTAGATTTGGGTAAATATAGTTACTAGTGTGCACTTGAAACAGTCAACAGTTTTCAGTTAGTGAAAATGGCTATGTCCCCTATTACCACCAATCCTATACAGATGTTTCCACTATGTCTTTTGGGCCATGTCTCCAATACAATGGACACAATAATTTCTGTTTTTTTCTGATGCTGCCGTGAAGCAATGGATAGTTTTGAAGAAGCTACAAGACAAATCTTTAGGAGGAATTCACCTTTCTAATTTGTATAAATGTCAGACTACTTTTCGTACTAGGCAGGGAGTAATCTCTTCAGAATTAAGAATTGCTTTCAATGGCACTGCAAAGAGTGGGTTGTGCTTCTTGCAACATCATGGTGATACGCATCCATATACATATACCACTCTAGACTCTGCAAGTATTGTACACATGAAGACGGATCAGCCTGGAATGGCCTGGACTTCATTAACGCTTGTTAATTTCTGCAAAAACAAATGCTAGGAACAGCCTCACAGGCGAGGGTGAGCAGTGTCCTGGTTGAATGTTCTTTTACGCCGATGCGACCCTTGGAATGGAGAGTGTCTGTGGGGTTTGTGAATTAAGTGTGTTTTGGAATAGCTGCGATTGCCTTAGGAGAGAAATCATGTAATGCTAAATGACCTGGTGCACGTTAAAGGATTTGGATGGAATGTACAGACTGCTTCAAGTGATTTCACAAGAGACATGGGGAGTAAAGGTGCAGAAATGAGAAAGTAAGAGCACTGTGCCAGTAACACTGATGTGCGTACTCCTCTGAACAACAACTATAGAAAAGATCTTTGCAGACTATGATGTAACAGAATGTACAAATAAAAAATCTAGCACCTTAATGTGGATGCATGTTATCAGCCACCATGATCAAGACAGGCAAAGGTTGAAACGTGTTGGTGTAATGCTGAGGTCGATTAAATTGATTTGGAAATTGAAGCCCCCAGGAGTGCAGTGCCTCTTTGATTTGCAATATATATATATATATATATACATATATAACATTTGCAGTGACAGAGCATACATTTTTAAATTGAAAATTTGAAAGAACTTGGAGAGTGGTTAACCTGCAATGCACAGGACTTGATTGAGGAGGATAAAATTGGAACTAGATGAAAAGGTATGAGAATGGATTACATTTGGAAAGTCTGGAAAAGGGACCTGCATGCAAAACCCTTGCCACTTTTTTTTCACCAAAATACAGGAAAACACAAATTCGAAAATGTACACTCTTTTTCTGAAATGCATAGTTGTTGTTGTCACAATCAGAGCCCCAAACCAAGAGACATAGATGTCAGGTTTCTAACCTCCTAGTACAAGGTCGCAGTTCAATGCAGATAGGTACATTAGAAATCCAGTAGGACACTGAACCATGCACAACTCACCCAGCAATAGCAAGGAGTAAGAAGTGTTTTCTGGTCACTATCAGTCCCATTAGATGAGTTTAGGGACACAGTGGACATCCAAATCCTCTTTTGTAAAAAATAATAATAATAATAATAGGACACCAAAAACAGCACTAATAAGAGGGGTGAGCTTTAAAGTGTATTTCTAAAGGCCAAGTCTAGTGCATAAAATATGAATGGTAACCTCAACGAATGAGAAATTAAATGCAGCAATTTATGACATGGCTTTAAAAACAATATGAACATTCCTAACATAGTAAGCACATTCCTAGCATCCTAACCCCCTATTGGTACTCCAAAGTGCTAAGCTAAATTTTAGCAAAAAAACAGAAAATATCAAGCCTAGAAATTTAGGGCCAGATGTAGGTACAAACCAATTTGCAACTTGCAAATTGCGCGTCCGTCCGACTCGCAATTTGCAACTCGCAAACTGGTATGCAGAAAGGTGTCTCAGACACATTCTGCGACTCACTATGGGGTCGCAAAGACCCACTTCATAAATATTTATGAGGTGGGTCGCAGTTTGCGACCCCATAGCGAGTCTAGGCACTCACAGGGATGATGGCCTGCTGGAGACAGCAGACCACCATGTCTGTGACTGCTTTTAAATAAAGCAGTTTTTTTTTCTCTTTGCAGCCCGTTTTCCTTGAAGGAAAACGAGCTGCAAATAGAAAAAAATACCGAAACCTTTTTGTTTCGGTTTTTTTCAGAGTAGGCAGTGGTCCATTGGACCACTGCCTGCTCTGAAAAAATATTTTTGTGAGCATTCACAAAGGGGAAGGGGTCCCATGGGGACCCCTTCCCGTTTGCTAATGAGTTACCATCCACTTCAAGTGGATGGTAACTGCGAGTTGATTTGCGACCGCTTTCGCGGTCACAAATCAACTCTACATCGCGATGCGACTCGCAAATAGGAAGGGAACACCCCTTCCTATTTGCGAGTCGGAAACACATTTTGCGAGTCGGTACCGACTCGCAAAATGTGTTTCTGCATCACGTAAGGGCTTTTGCGCCTCGCAAACACCGTTTTTTGCCGTTTGCGAGGCGCAAAAGCCTTCCTACATCTGGCCCAAAGTTTCTTAAAATGGATCGCTCATCATACCTTCTTTGGGTAAAAATAGATTTTTAGCTAACCTCTGTCACAGTTCTTGCCCACAAGTGATAAGCAGTGTGAGGCTGAAGATCACTTCTCTGCACCTCTCCTGAGTAGCCCCCTACTGAGGCTGGTTGTCGAAAACTGGTATAATCTCTGGCTTAACAGTCCTAGTGCGAAGTCCCTGCAATTAATGGTCAGTTACCTGGGTGCTTTAGTATCTAATCACCGACTTTCTCTGCCAGAACAGTTTCTTGCATACGGTTTACACACCAAAAGACTGGTTTCGTTTGCAAATGATCCAATTCATGGAACAACAGTGTCTAATATTCGCTATGTCAGATAGCCATTGATAAACAAGAAAGAATAGAAGGGCCCGGCTACACTTTTCAGTATGATATTCACATTCCAAATTCACAGAGGAGGTTGGACTGGTTGTATTTCTTAACCAGAAAGAAGAATAGAAGGCCACAACCGATGATCAGTACGATTGTTGAAAATCTGCAAAACAGTCTGGAGAATAATGAATGAAAAAATAAGGAAATGAGACCAAAAACAGTCATAAACCTGTCAACAAGCCTGATCCAATTGTTTTGAAGAAATGGACTATACTTAGATTTGAAGATAGTGTGCAAAAATTTGCAAACCGAGTAGGATACTTGGTTCGGAAGAGTTTTTGAATCTGACGCAGAATGGACTGTCTGTGAGTCAAAGGTGTCTGCGGTGGAGGATAAAGGGACCTCTTTCTACATTAATATTACAGCAAATGTGTTCAACTTGTCAAGGTGCTTATTATTCATATCTATTTTGGCACCAGGGGCATTTTCAAACACTTTTTAAGGAGGAGGATGTAAGGTGACCCACAGCATTTTATGATTTCTACAAGCACTATTGGCCTTAGTCCATTCCACAACCTATTTCATTTGTGATTATGAATAACACATTATTCAGAAGTGTGTGGTATGCTGGAATGGATGACTCAGGTGAGGTGCAGCTACCAATTTTCAGCTGACTCCTAGCTTTAAAGATTTACGTCCTCCGTAAAGAGGAGTGAGTGACCTAGAGGATTAGCACATCCAGCCTTCTTATGAATGCGGAACAGTTTTGGGTGTAAAAGTAGAATTCAAATGTTAGCTCCCATATGTGATTACGAAAAGTGTTGTTCATATTTTCATACCCGTTAAAGGACTTATATTTATGACATTCATGAAAATGAAAGCCTGTAACAGGCAGTGTGAATACTCAGGTGGTAACAGGCAGTGATATGGAGAGAGTGTCATGATATGTGAGTCTTCTGCTATAGAAAATGGAACACCCTCAATTTCTTCTATTCTTAATAAGGTGTACTTGGCTTCTTTTTTGGCAATGATTCTCTGTTTAGCGTCAGAATGTGTGGTTAAATATGGTACTTTTGTTAATGAGCTGGCAAGGTATTTAGTTAGATTTTAATGTGTGTAGGACCTAATTTAGCTGTGTAATAGCTCATAACTGAGTTTGCCCATGTTGTAAAAGATTTAAATCTTCTTTTAGAAGCTCAAGGATTGATGACATTAATGTGCTTACAAAATACACCTTAAGAGAGTGTTTGCATCCCTTTATCAATAACTTTTAACGATGAGTCCAATGCTCACTCAAGACAGTCAGTTACTATTTTCACACACTGCTTTTCCAATTACTATTTTCACACACTGCTTTTCTGTTGGATAATTTAAACCCATGTTGTTGATTGAATCTGGCTTTTATTTCTTGAGTAAAAGAAAGATGAGAGTGTCACAGTCAAAGAAGATAAGTGTTGGAATTTTCACCAAACAAAGTGAAAAAGTTAATGAAAGAATGAATGAATAAGTCCAGAAACAGTATTAAAACCAGTCAATATGCGAGATCCAGTTCTTTTGAGGACGCACACTATGTCAGTTGTGTTTGATATGCATAATGAGCAGGATATCTGGTATGCAATAATTCAGTAATTTAATCTCTGATGCAGGCTGTTTTTACGTCTCTGATTTCTACTGCAGAGGTTAAAGGACCTCTTCTCTTTCTGCACTACTATCGCAAAAAGTTTGTTTTACTTATCAAGTTGCACATTGTGCACTTCTGTTTTGGGCCAAATAAACATTTTCAGGAACCCTTGCAGAGTAAGCATACAAGATTATACCACAACATGTTAGGGTTGCTATTATATTTAACAAATATGGTTAGCCACTGACCACTGACCATTCTTTGGCATGTTTAATTTGTAATGAACAAATAAGGACTGGTATTCAGAAGTGTGTGGTATGTTGGAATGGATGAAAAAGGCCCAGCTAATAATTTACAGTTTTAGCCTGACTTCAAATGGTTGTAAGCTCCATCCAGAGTGATGAAATCACAGAGCAGTGTGTGACCTTAGGACTGCAGCATCCAACTGTACTTCTGAATGTGGAATGTCTTGTGTCTAAATGTAGAGATCAAGCAATAAATCTGTAGGAAATTGGGTTATTAGTTGTGTGGCCTGCACAAGTAATAGGTCCACAATTTCTCCTTGCTCGGAACAAGGCATCCAATTGTAGTGAAGCAGAGCAGTTCAAGGCCTACTCAGGGGAGGTCGTGTTGGCTAGTAATCCCTAGAGGTGGGCAGATTTTGTTATTCTGCCGGCGAAATTGGAGGAATTTAATGATTCCAGATTACTCTTGTAATATGAAATTACTAATAAATTCTGCTGCTATGCTCCGTCGGCAGAATTCATTAATCAGCTATTAACACTTGTTTGAGCATGAAAAACACGTGTTGGCCTCTGACGAGGAAACCGGGCGAGTTAAGAGGTAATACTTTAGAGGATCACTTCCTGCCTGAAAGTCATGCAGTGAGAGTTGTGGCCTTGGGCCCTCCCCTGGGCTGTCACAGCTCGGCTTAGTGACAGGGTTGCCACCGGTCTGGACACCCTCCATGGAAGTTCTTAAACTCGCAGGAGCACTCCCCAACACAGCAGGATGTATCAGCTAGCTCTCATCAGCATGAATTGTAAACAGCACTAGTGCTGGGGTCCATGGGAGTGTGCTTTCTGTCCCCCGGTGCCTGTGAAGAAGGTAAGCGTGTATATTTGTGCTGCCCTTAACCCTCTCCAGAGCTCTGTATGGAGGAAGAGGCAGCCTAGTCCGTGGTATGAGGCTTTTTTGTTCAAAATTGTATGTGTAGTTGTGTACACAATGCAGCTATAGTTAAAAAAACAATTAAATAATCATTACACTACTAGAAGTGAGACATTTAAATGTGCAATAGTTGGATGTGTGGTGCTCTAGCGTGCATAAGAGTAGGATGTGAGCTGTTACTAAGTGCACCACGGGGGATGTGCAGTGTTCTAGCATGCAGAATGTGCAGATGTGAGCTGTTACTGAGTACACCACGGGTAGACATGAGATGTTGCAGCGTGCACCACTGGTAGATGTGTGGTGCTCTTGTGTGCACGACGGGCAGGCAACAGCTGTTACTGAGCACATTACGGGTGGGTGTGGTAGCTGCTGAATGAACCATAGGCAGATGTGAGCTATTAGTATGTGCATCTGCACCATAGACAGATGTGAGCAACAGGCAGAGGTAAACTGTCAATGAGTGCACCTAGCATGGATTTGCTTTAACATGCACCAGGGCACATGTGAGCTATTAGTGAGTATATTGGAGTTAGATGTGCGGTGATTTAGAGTGCACAGGGGGCAGAGGTGAGCTGTTGCGGTGTTCATCACATATATATATGAAGTTGTCTTTTATGCACCACAGATAGATTTGATGTATTGTAGTGTGCTAATGTGCTACCCAGCATATACCACAAGTAGATATCAGGTGCTGTACTGTTTAAAAGACCAGACATACTTCACACCCTGGTGTAACAACAAATGTAACTGAAGCGTTACCACCTGCACCAAAGGTAGAGGTAGACTGTAGCAGTCTGAATCCTATGAAATGAGGAGCTATTTTAACATGCACCACATTCATGTGTGAGATGTTCCAGTGTGCACCAGTGGCAGATGTGAGGTATTTCAGTGTGTGCCATTGAGAGAGTGTAGCTTATATAATCTATATTAACAAGAAATGTTTATGAATCAATGTGTAAAAAATGCTGCATAGAAACTATAATGATAGTAATTTTGCTTAGACGTGCAATTGAATTGTGACCACGGGGAGTGGCCATCAATGTATACGTAGACTTATAATAATGACCAAAATGTTTATATTATGTTTAAATAAGTTTATACTAATGATCGTGTTATTGAATCTGTACTGAAATCCTCATAGGCCTTAAGTTAGCATGAGCCGAAGCTTAGCTGCCTTGGTTCTCATATTAAATGCATTTTTCTATTTGTCAGTATGCTGACTCACAAAGGGACATGACCCTGCGTGTTCTTTTTCTTCAAATTAGAAGACGAATGTAACCATGTTAGATCCGTTCACACAGCCTTTGCAGAAGAAATGTTAAAAGTAAATTGAAACAGTGTAGATTAATGTTGTGAACAAGGTCATTCAAACCGGTGAAGACAATGGAACTGCTGACCAAAAGATGTGCAAAGAATTACAGAAAGATGAAATCATACTGGACGTGCCACCTCTGAAGACGTCAATTACGAAGACCAATCAAAGACTTGTAAAACAATATGGGGTGAAGAGTTGGGTTACCTAATGTGTTTTCTGATAGGTTAAAAATAGTGGAGTATAGCAAATGTCCAATAGAACTTTGGGGGAATGTATAATGGAAAACGGATAAAAACCCATGTCACGGGAAGTCATTGGAAATTATGTAGGGAATGCTATTGATTTTATCCAGAAACTTTGTCACTCTGTTTGGTGACTTGGTGGTTTATTTAAACCATCCTCGCCCTTAGATTTGTCCATGTTACATTTTACCTCCTTATGAGGAAAGTGCCCTTTTTGCTCCGGAGCTGAGTTCTGACTGATGGCGATTTGACTGATGTCCTAAAGACGAAGACTGAACCTGTGCGCTGACCTAAACCTTGGAAGGTAATTATGACAATGCGATTGTGATTTGTCTGTTTGCTTTTCCTTTTTAGGTACCAACTGCTTACTTTTGACAGAGACCATAGTTAGATGTTTTCCAAATTGGTGTTTTAAATTGTTTTGCATGAAGCCCAACATGCTAATCAGTGGTTAGGACAGGTGCTCACTAAACTGACGCAAATAGACAAACGACCAAGACTATGCTTTGTTGAACTGACGCGTTATTGAGACACTGCTAATTCTGATCTATGTTCACGCCGTGTTATGTTCTGATGTTTGTGATTCTCGCTTTAATGAAATCTTACCAAAGTTGCCATATCGTGACTATGCTATTATGTTTCTTGGCTTTGAGATTGACATATCTGATATTAGAATTGTAAACAATAGGGACTAAAACTCATAAAAATTCTACTAAACAAGGTGTGGTTATTCATGGCTGAAAGGTCATGGTAGTGTCTTTGAATTGATTAATGACTTTGACTAAGGTGAAATGCATTGTCGTGATAAATATTGATGTCATTATTAATGTATTGATTGACATATTGATCAGCTATCTCGTCCTAAGGTGTCTCTCAACTGGCCTTCATTGGCCTAAAACGAGTCCCGATGTGTAATAAATTATCATAAAGAGACGCGTTAACACCATGTAAGATGTGAGTTGTACCAGTGTGCACAATAACAGATTCAGGGCATTTTTGCTAAAGACAAATTTAAGCTGTTATATCACTTCTGATTTTAGAGCTGTTCTAGTGTGCACCACTTGTAGATGTTAGGTGCTACATAGTGCAACACTGACAGACCCGAGCTGTTCTAGCATTCAACATGGGATGATATAAGTTGCTCTAGCATAGTAACGTGTGCGGCTTTTTATGTGCACCACAGTCAGACATAAGGTGCTCCAGGTGTGGCAGACTTGAGGAGTTCTAGTGGGCACCACTGTTGCATCACACATGAGGTATCATTGTGCAAGTGTTAACACTTAACATTGACAGATGCATCTACTAGGCAAGGATGGGAGCTGTTTAACGGATTCCCCCAGCCTAAAAACCAGCCCTGCAATTAATTTACCTCGGTTGTAATAAAATCGAGCAGCTGTTTTACTGGGTGTGTTCAAGTGGTTTGTGAAACCTGCATCTTAACCAGCAGCATTTGCTCAACCCCTCAGAGGTGACGCTGTGCCCCTGTAACCCTGCCCTACCTGCAAAACCCCTGTTGGTGCCATGACTTACAAGGCAGCCCTTGTGATTAATCAATTGAGAGAAACAATTGGTGCACTAATTAACATTCCTGATACTGGGCTCTGAGAGCCTTTCACAACCGATTCTGTGATACCAAGTAATTGGTGATTTTCATTTTAATTGGGACTGAAGAGGCTCACTTAAGGCATGAAAAAGGAGCTCTTTTGGACCTTATTGAGGGGGACAGCTCCTTCTTTCCCACTCAATGCAACCACAAAAGGCCTCATTTGTGCATTTTGCTAGGGGTTGGTGTAACTCCACAGAATCCAATTGAGGTTTTATGTAACTAGTGATCACCATTCATTGCACACAATAATAAAACTCAATTCATGATCGTCCTGTCAGTGCTTTTACTTCAGAAAGAGGAAAAGTACATTTATCACACTCAGTACTAAATACTACACACTACTTCACAAATATATATAATAGACAGATAGAAAATATCATAGATGATATTGTATAATTACATTTGACCCCTAAAGGGTCATACAAATATATAGGATAAGTCTATTTGCTTGGCAAAAACGGTCAAGATCAACAAACCACATGTCAAAAACACTGTCATTTTGGGAGGAAATTAAATAATTGTTAATAACCATGTTTAAATGCACTTAATATTGGTACTAAAGTGTATTTACTTTGATCAGTCATCACTGTCAACGTTAGTGTCTCAATAAAACATTTTAAAATGAACATAACACCATATCATATGTCTGAATGCTTTTTATATACTTTCAAACCATAAAAAAGAAATCATTAAAACAACCCATAGAGGGCATCACTTTCTATTAATGTAAAATACAACCATAGATTCAGCCTTCATTATATGTATCTTCCTTATACATCTGCAGTCCACATTGAAAGCAACCACAGACCAGGCCCTCAGACATTGCTGCACTCTCAGATGTAGAGCAGAAGCTACAGCCTTGGGAGTTGTTTGAAAAATTAAATACAATTTCCAGATGGCCATGGATTCCATGACCCCGCAAATGTTAGGTCAGTACTTTTTTAAACTTCTTGGGGAGAGCTGCTGCACTCAAGCAGCCACCCCATGCTTTCCTTTTGACATTGGCCCTGCCTTCTTAGGGCCACTACAAGACAGGAAAAGCATGTAAACAAGTCTGCTCCAAAGGGCAATAGGGGGTGCTCTAGCCAAGAGCAGTGAACATCTTTTCTTTTCTTTGCGTCCTTGGTCCCTGCAGGATTGTAGTGGGTTTGTCTTCTGGCATCGGGTTCGTCAGGTTCCTTGTTCCCTTGTTGCATTCATCTCTGACCTCTTGGTGACCTGCAAAACATAAAGGAAAACCATATTAAAGCAGCAATCTCTTCAATCTGGGTAACATTTTCTCAACTTGTGATTAAATATAAAAGAGACTTATGTGATTGTTTTGTGTTTATGAAAGTGGCCAATTCAACAGTTTTTTTGTTTTTTCTTCTAAAGAAAAAGGAAATATGGAGTATACATATTAATGTTAAATATGTTGATAAACTTTGATTTAAAACTCTGAATAGTATCTAAGCTTAATGAACTGATGAACACTGATTGTATCAGGACATGAGCATTGATTTAAAAATCTGAATGGTATTAAGTTGGATGAACTATTGAACTTGGATAATACCAGCAGATGAACACTGATTTAAAACTATGAGTGATATTAATACTGAATTATGTACTATTATCATAGGTGTGCTAGAGAAGGAAGTTACAAATAAGACAGGCCCAGGAGGGGGTGTCTTTGAGTGACAGAGATGCCCTCGCTACTCAGTTTCATCCCGTGTGTGGGTCTCCACAGATCCTCTTACGATTGCGGCATCTCTGCCCCAGCTTGAAGCCGCTGAGGCAGATCTTGTGACTTGACATGGGGAAGAGCACAATTTCAAGGTCAGGAGTCAAACATATTACTAAGGAAGGAAGTGACAAAACTGCCTGTATGCCTCAACCAAATAAAAAGGAATCAGGTCTTACTATTTCTTTGCCATCCAATGTCTGCCCATTGTTGTTATTCTCAGTAATGTTCCTTCACTGAATCCAGATGTGTCTGAATCAACAGACCGATTAAAAAACAACAGCCTTCATTACAACCCTGGTGGTCAGTGATAAAGTGGTGGTAATACTGCCAACAGGCCGGTGGTAAAAAAAATGGGATCATGACCATGGCGGAAGCCGCCAACACAGACAGCCACTTTAACACACAGACCGCCACTGCGGTAGCAATAAACACCGCAGCGGTAACCGCCAACAGACAGGCTGAAGACAATGTACTGCCCACTCTATTACAAGCCACCAATCCGCCAGCTTTTCTGGGCGGTACCAATGCCATCAAAAGCACGGCGGAAACAGTACTCTGAAGGGGAACCACTCACCTTTCGACACTCAACGAAGAACCAGGACGCCATGGATCCCAAACTACAGGTCCTGCCGATTCTGGTGTATCTGCTAATACACCAGGAATATCAAAAAAGGCGGCGGCGATGACCACCATGAGTACTGCACCTAGCACACAGGTGAGAGGGGTGAGGAAAAAGAAAGTGACACACACATGCAACACACAACACCCCCACCCTCACCCACAACACCATACACACAAAAACATGCAGCAACATTACATTTACACCCGTAACCCCCTGGAAGAATGAAAGGACAAAAGGAATTGAGTGAAATAAATGACATTTAGAAATATGCAGATAAAGTTAACGATTGTAAACAACAGTATATACAAATATTTACAATATGTACAAAAGGCAATACACTGTCCTTTGCAAATGTCTGTGGCCCACTGGGCAAAAAAACATGGTCGAAGCCCACACTTGTCTCCTGCCTCAAAATGGTGAGAACACTGCAGGGGCATCAGGTCGAAAACACACAGGCACCTCAGGGGGAAGGGGGGCACCTCAGCCGGAAGATGGTACTACGCCACTGCTCCTTGAGGGGGTTTCATGCCCACTGCTTGGTCCTAGGGAGTACAAAGCCACAGTCTCTCAAGTCTCTCAAGTGTGTGCTCTGCCTACTGCTTGGCCCTGGGGCGTGCAAAGCCACAGTCTCTCAAGTGGGTGCTCTGCCCACTGTTTGGTCCTTGGGAGTGCAAAGCCACAGTCTCTCAAGTGGGTGCTCTGCCCACTGCTTGGTCCAGGGGAGTGCAAAGCCGCAGTCTCTCAAGTATCTCTAGTGGGTGCTCTGCCCACTGCTTGGTCCTGGGGAGTGCAAAGCCAGCGTCTCTCAAGTCTCTCAAGTAGGTGCTCTGCCCACTGCTTGGTCCTGGGGAGTGCAAAGTCACAGTCTCTCAAGTCTCTCAAGTAGGTGCTCTGCCCACTGCTTGGTCCTGGGGAGTGCAAACCCACAGTCTCTCAAGTGGGAGACATGTTCCACTGGTTCTGGAGGGGGCTTGTGCCCAGTCTGCTTCACCCTGCCAAGGACAGTGGTAGTGGATGCATATCTCCACTGGTTCTGGAAGGGGCCTTGTGCCCAGTCTGCTTCACCCTGCCAAGGATAGTGATAGTGGATGCATATCTCCACTGATACTGGATGGGGCCTTGTGCCCAGTCTGCTTCACCCTGCCAAGGATAGTGATAGTGGATGCATATCTCCACTGGTTCTGGAGGGGGCCTTGTGCCCAGTGATGCTACACCTGGGATGTGGCAGTTCCCATTCCCTCTCCTGGGTGTCTGAGCGCACGAGATGTGCAGGGAACAGGTAGCATAATACTCCATGGAGGCAGAGCTAGACTCCATCCTGCGGCGACTTAGGCTGGTGGTGGTGCTTCAAGTGGTGGGTGGAGGGTCCAGGCTGCCTCCTGCAACCCCGGACGGCTGCCCCCTGGGGATGCTGCTGATGACAGATGTAGTGGCACCGGCTGGGCATGTGGCTGTACAGATGGCGGTGCAGGTGCAGGTGGCGGTGCTTGCGGCGGTGTCTGCGGCGGAGATGCTGCTGGTGCTGGCTGTGGTGCTGGTAGTAGTGGAGGAAGACACCAGGCCATCTCGTGCAGCCTCTGACGGCTGCCCACTGGGGATGATGCTGCTGACTGTTGTTGTGGCAGCGGCGGTGCAGGTAGCGGTGCAGGAGACGGTGCAGGTGGCGGAGCAGATGGCGGTACAGGTGGCGGTGCCTGCGGCGGTGCTTTCTGCGGTACAGGTTGCTGGGCTGTCAGTACTAATGGTGGGCACCAGTCTCTCACCTGGAGGCTCCAAGGCCTGAGGTGCCTTGCCTTGGGTTTTCTTGCCCTTCCCCACCGTGGCAGATGATGCTGGGACCTTGGCACTGGCAGATGCAGTATGGGAGGAGGCCTTGCTGGGTGGGTCATGCTTCTTGGCCTTGCTGCATGCTGGCCCCACCTTCACCTTGGCAGGTGGCGGAATCGGTTGGGCCCTTGCATTGGTTGGTGGCACACTGCCAGCCCTGACAGGTGCCCCCTTTGATCCCTTGGGACTTGCAGGTACCACAGTGGATGCTGAGTTGATGGCTGAGGTGCTGACCTGGGACCGTGACACTCTGGCCCTAGGGGAGGACGGGGGAGGCGTAGGGAAAAGGTCAATGTTAGCCAGGAAATATTTTAGACACACTGGGATGGGAAGATGGAGGGGGTTTGGGAGTGGAGGAAGAGGAAGTGGTTGTAGGAGGTGTACGTCTGCTGAGTCTGGGTGAAGGTGCATGGGCTGGATGCTGTTGTGAGGTGGATGGCTGTTGGGTGTGTGTGTGCTTGCATTTGTGTACTTTGGGAGGAGGGCTCACAGACACACTGGAAGAGGACACAGGGGACGTGTGCATGGTTGTGGGGGTGGTGACTGCCCATGAGGGGTGTGTAGTGATGGGTGTGCTGGTGATGGAGGTAGTGGAAGATGATGTAGTGCATGCAGGTGTGAGTGGAGACGCTACTGGGAGGGAGGTGGATGAAGAGGAGGAGGGGGACACAGTGGAGGCAGTGGATGTTGGTATGTTTGCATGGGTATGGTGCTTGTGTGAGTGCCTGTGAGATGATGTGTGGCGCATATGTTTTCAGAGCCTCTTCTGTGTGATGATTTGTATGCATGCCGGTCTAAAGGTGTGCTTGGGATAGAGTGTGGTAGAGGGAGGGGATTGGGTCTGGGTCTGGGTAAAGGAAGTTGGAGGGGGGAGGCTGCACACTAGGGACAATGGCTGCCATCAGTGCTGAGGGCAGAGCCTGAAATGCTCTCTATTGGGCTGCCAGGCCAGAATGAATGCCCTCCAGGTCTGCATTTGTTTGTTGCAAATGCCTCTCAACACCCTGGATGGCATTCAGAATGGTTGACTGCCCAATAGTGAGAGATCTCAGGAGGTCAATAGCCTCCTAACTAAGGGCAGCCGGGCTGACTGGGGCAGGGCCTGAGGTGCCTGGGGCGAAGGAGATGCCCACCCTCCTGGGTGAGAGGGCATGGGAAACACGCTGAGAGGCTGCTGGGAGGGCGGTGCTGTACCCGGTTGTTGGGGTGGGCACAGAAGTGCCCGCCACTGCCAGGGAGCTTCCATCAAAGGAGGAATTGTGTCACTGGTCTCCCCTCCTGTCCCCGTCGTGGAGGTCCCCTCGCCCTCCGTCCCACAGTTGCCTTCACCCTCGGTGGATTCGGCCTCCAGGCCCATGTGGGATGCAGCTCCCTCCATCTCCGGTGCCTTTGCTCCTCCGCCAGATGATACTAATGCACACAACGACAGGTGACAAAACAAAAAGGGGGGAGAGGCAGAGGATAGGTCAATGCCAGCAACACCATTACCGTTGGCATACACAACACACAGGGAGCAGCCCTATGCACTAGGCCATGCCCAACCAGTGACTAAGATAGTCACCAGCCCATGGGGTACAATGCCTAACGCCAGCATCTGCACACCTGACACCCACAGGACCCTGCCCAGTAGTAGTTGGTCACTTGTACCATTGGGGTAGGAGTGCTTCAGAGCCTGCACACAAGGGACCTACCCTCCCATGATCGCCCTGGCTTGGGGGCACCCAGAGCCCCCATCCCCACCCAGCTAGCTTCTTAAACGCGCAAAGTCAGTTTCTGAATCTGTACTCACCTCCTTGTGGCTGCTGTGGTGCCCTCAAGCACCCATCCAACTCCAGGTAGGCCACCGCCAGGATGCAGAACATCAGGGGGTCATGGTGCGACGGGTACCCCTTCCACATTGGGAGGCCAGCCCCAGCTTGGCCTCTGCCATTTTCTTGGTCCAGCGGCGCAGGTCCTCCCAATGTTTGAGGCAGTGGGTGCTCTGCCTGTGATAGACCCCCAGGTTCTGCACCGCCTTGGCGATGGCACGCCAAAAACCCTTTTTCTGGTGTGCGCTGACCTAGAAGGAAAAGACAGCGGAAAAGGAAATTACTCACCCGTCTAGACCGTCATACTCATTGCCCACCAGTTCCCACCCATGCCCTGATGCACATACACTGACCATCTCTCATGCAGCACTCAGGCCAGGACACCCTAGTACCCCCCCAACATGTGGCTTACATCCACACCACTCCAAACATGCATTGCCCACACATCATGCTCACAGTGTACTCACCTGTTTGTCTGGAGGACCGTAGAGTATTGTGTACTGGGGAAGGACCCCATTCACCAGTTTCTCCAACTCCTCCGCAGTGAAGGCATGGGCCTTTTCCCCGGACACTCTAGCCATTGTCGCTTCCAGACTCAGGTCACAGCAGCACATGCAGTGTAGGTCCTCTCCTGTTGATGGTCAAGTAGCAAATGAGTGAATAGCTAGAAAATGGCGGTGATGTCCACGGCGGTGTGTACCGTCACCTCCGGGGTACATCGCCATTGGCTCCTGGAACCTACAGGGCCCAATGATAACCAATGCGAAGTTGCGTGGCAGTCATCGCCACCCTACCGCGACGGAGCACAATGCCAGTGCACTTACCTAATTTCCCCTTGTCCCTCCTCACAGGTCAGGCAGCCGCCATTTCAGGGGGGCATATGACATGCCACCTAACTGCGTCACAGCAGACATTGGCACATCAACTGACTCTCGACTTCACACACTGCTTCTGTGACGTAAATTCAACAACAGTTGTGCCATCTATGTGGAAATATGACCTTCTGCTCACCGTTCTCCTTCATAGGCTACAACCGCTGAGGCAGATGATGAGATGGCGGCATCCTCCGGTGTACAGATGGACAGGTGGACCTGTCAACAATGGAGGACAGACACATTATCATCACATACAGACTTGATCGTGACACAATCCAAGAACTGTGTGCCCAATTGGAGCCAGACCTGATGTCAGCAATCCATCATCCCACAGGAATACCCCTCTAGTGCAGGTTCTGTCAGTGCTCCATTTCCTGGAAAGTGGTTCCTTTCAAACTACAGTGGCCATGGCATCAGGAATGTCTCAGCCAATGTTCTCCAACGTGTTAACCAGAGTGTTGTCAGTCCTGCTGAAGCACATGCGCAGCTACATCATTTTCCCCAGGTGGATGATTTGGCCACAGTGAAAGCAGACTTCTATGCCCTGGGACATATCCCCAACATCATTGATACCATTGATGGTACACATGTGGCATTTGTCCCCCCCCCCGAAGAAATGAAAGGTTTAAAGGAATAGAAAAATCTATCACTCAATGAATGTGAAAATGGTGTGTTTGGCGGACCAGTACATCTCCCATGTGAATGCCAAGTATCCTGGCTCTGTGCATGATGCCTTTATCTTGAGGAATAGCAGCATTCCATATGTGATATATCAACTCCAGAGGCACCGGGTGTGCCTAATTGGTGATCCCATGGTCCCCACACAGTATAAGTTGGGTTCTGAGTATGGGGTTGTCCCAAAGGGTTAGTGTGTATCTAACAGTCGTCCCTCGATATTTACAGGTGATTTGGGTTACCCCAACCTCTCATGGCTACTGACTCCAGTGAGGAATCCCAGGACAAGGGCAGAGGAACGTTAAAATGAGGCACATGTGTGAACAAGGAGGATTATTGAGAGAACCTTCGGCCTCCTGAAGGCCAGGTTCTGGTGCCTCTATCTGAGAGGTGGATCCCTGTACTACTCACCCAAGAAGGTGTGCCAGATCATCGTGGAATGCTGTGTATTGCACAACCTGTCCTTGAGACGCCAGGTGCCTTTTCTGCAGGAGGATGAGCCTGGAGATGGTCTTGTGGCAGCGGTGGAGCCTGTGGACAGTGAGGAAGAGGAGGTAGATGAAGAAGATGTGGACAACAGAACAAACATTATACAGCAGTAATTCCAGTGACACACACGGTAATCTTTTGGACTTTGTACATGGCAGGCTCTTACCATCTGTCTATGGACACTGACTGTTCCCTGTGGATTCTCTGTTTGCAGATCTGTGTACCCCATTGTGGCTCCTGCTATATGTACTGCTGCACACCAAAGGTTATCCTGTAGTATATTTCACTGAACATATATGTTGCAATGCTTTGAAAATGTTGTAATAATACATTTTTTTAATCATTACACTGACTCCAGTATGGTATATGTTTCAAGGGTATTTATTGTTGTGCAAATAAGTGCAAGGGGCTGTGGTGATAGTGGAGGAATGTCTAGTTAGAGTCCAGTCTATTGGTATCACAGGTGTATTGTCCAAGGGGGCATTGGAAGTGTAGCAATGGCAGTTCAAGGCAGACAGGGTGACAGAGTGGGACAGAAGGGTGACAATCAGGAGAGTCTTATTTCCTGGTGGGTGTCTTGGCAATGTTCTCTGTCTTCTACATGGATCGTAGGGACCGTTTGCGGGGTGGTTCTCCTTCTGTTGGGGGTAGGGTGCTGGTGGCCTGTTGGTCCAGTAGCGCTGCCTCCTGCCCACTAGTGCCGGCAGAGGTGGAAGGCTGTTCAACGGTTTGGCTACTGTCAGGGGCCCTTTGTTGTGCCACTGCCTCCCTCATGGGCTTGCCCATGTCAGCCAGCACCCCTGCAATGGTGACCAGGATGGTGTATATTTTAGTAAGGTCCTCTCTGATCCCCAGGTACTGTCCCTCCTGCAGCCGCTGGGCCTACTGTAACTTGGCCAGTACCTGGCCCATGGTCTCCTGGGAATGGTCGTATGCTGCCATGATGTTTGGGAGTGCCTTTTGAAGGGTTGGTTCCCTGGCCTGTCCTTCCCCTGTCACACAGCAGTCCTCCCAGCTTTCTTGTTGTCCTGTGCCTCTGTCCCCTGACCCGTGTGCCCACTGACTCCAGGTCCCTGATCGTCCTGTGTTTGTGGGTTTGCCTGGGGTCCCTGTCGTGGTGGACACACTGCTGATTGTCGTGTCCTGGGAACAGAGGTATGGGCCCGCTGGGTGGGTGCTGTGCTGGTGTTTCCTGAGGGGGGAGGCTCTATGGTGGTTTGGGACTGTGCCTGGAAAACCGACTGTCCAGAGGTCCCTGATGGGCCAGGATGGTCATCGTGATCCAGGAGTGCAGACCTGCTGTCATCACTGTGGGCCTCTTCTGGGGGGGAGCTGGATGTAGCTGGCACCTCCTCTCTGTGACGTTGGTAGGAGTCCTGTTGGAATGCAAATTTATTGTTAATGTATCTGCGTGTGCCATCTTGTGCATGGGTGTGTTTCCCTGTATGATTGTGCTTTCCCTGTCGGCTTGGCCTTGTGTGAGTGGTGATTTTGTGGGCTGAGTGAGTCTCTCTATTGTGCATGCTGGAGTGATAGGTGCCCATGCAGGTCTGTGATGGGTGTCCAGGCATTGTTGTTGCATGCAGGACTTGGTATTGGGATGGGTGGGTTGTGATTGTGGGATATATGTGAGGTGGTGGAGTGATGGGAGTGAGGGTAAAGGTGGGGGTATGTGATGGCATGCATGTAGGGTGGGGTATATAGTACCTGCTACTCCTACGAGGCTCTCAGGATGCATGATCACCAAGACTTGCTCCTCCCATGTTGTTAGCTGTGGGGGAGGAGTTGGGGGGTCCACCGCCAGTCCTCTGTACAGCAATCTGGTGTCTTGAAACCACGGAATGCACCTTCCCCGTAGGTCATTCCACTTCTTTCTGATGTCATCCCTTGTTTTGGGGTGCTGTCCCATGGCGTTGACCCTGTCGACAATTCTCCACCACAGCTCCATCTTCCTTGCAATGGACGTCTGCTGCACCTGTTATCCGAATAGCTGTGGCTCTACCCGGATGATTTCCTCCACCATGACCCTTAGCTCCTCCTCAGAAAACCTGGGGCGTCTTTGGGGTGCCATGGATGTTGTGTGAGTGATATGTGTGGGGATGTATGAGGTGATGTGTGGGTTGATGTGTTGGGGTGTATATTGTGATGTGCATGGATGGTGTTTGGGTGATGGTGTTCTGTGCCTCTGATTGAGTGGGTGCTCCTTGCTTGTCTCTTTTTTTCGTTGTAAGGAGTTGTAGGTAATGTGGGTGTGTGTTTTATAGTGGTATGAGTGTGAGAGTGTGGTGTGTGTATGTTTGTCAGGTGTGTGTATTTTGAATTGTCCAATGTGGCGCCGTTTTGTAAGTGTGTGTGCATTTTGAGCGCGGCAGTGTGTACCGCCAGTGGTTTACCGTGGTTGAAAGACCGCCGCGTTGATTCGTGGGTCGTGATACTGTGGGCGTATTCCTGTTGGCGTAACGGTGTGGGTTTTGCTATCGCCAGTTTATCACTGACCTTTGGTGTGGCTAACTTGTGTGGGTTTCTGTATTGTGACGAAATTCCCTGTGTGGGTCATAATACCCATGGCGGATTACTGCCGCAGTCACGGTATGATGGCGACCGTCGTCACGGCACTAGGCGGGATTTACAGCCAGGGTTGTAATGAGGGCCAATGTGTACCATTGGCTCACTAGATATGTCAACTTAAACATAAGGGATAGGAAGGATAACATTTTTGTGAGGAGCGCGGGTTGCACTGGCTCTGCTAAGAAGTGTTTCCAAGGAGACTGTGTAATTACTAATTGCAGGTATGCTGTCCTAACAAGTAATATCCGGGTGTGCTCAGCCTGCAAAAAAGGGTTTCATATTGGTGTTTTGCCGTTATGTTTTTTTTCTATGAACTGCCACTTCAGAATTCTAGATTGCAATGGGCGACCCCCTGTTTGGACAGATGGGGAGAGCACTTCAAGTCTCTAGAGTCAAATAATCATTTTTCACCATTGTCAAGTTTAACAGAGCTAGATTGACATTACGTTAGCAGTATGTCACCAATAGTGCTCCCCAAGCACAGGCTTAAGCTGGACCCAGTAGAGCGAGAGCCACTGGGGAAAATAGATGTGGAGCCCTTCTCTTTCACTTTATTATGTTGGATCATTGTAAGTTATGCTGCTAAATGTTCTAATATGCACTGAACACACTATATTGCACAGTTTGACAGTATCATGGTCCAAGGAATATGGGCTCTGAATGATATTGTGGGGTGACTTTCTCAGCTTCTACTTGCCAGCCGTTCCCTTTCAATCCATTAGGCCAAGGGGAGGGTTGGCCATATTGTTTCATTCCATTTTATTTTCAAAGTATTTCCTGATTATGTTTTTCTTATGCTGGTATCAAGGTGGTTTGGGTTATGCACTGTGTTACTTTAAATGTTTTCCTAATTAACCTTTACAGTGCAGTTAATCAAATGGACAAAGTTGGCAATGTTGTTACACTTTTGCAAGGTATTGGTATCCTTAGACAGAGATGCTCCTCAGTTCAACATGTCTTTAGATGTATTTAGGGTGAGATTTTAATGTCAAAATTGTCCTGTATCCTATGTGGCACAAGCCTATCCCACAGAGAGATAAGTATTTTCCCAGTGGAGAATGGATGCTAGAAGGGCAATCTTGCATAGGAAGTTACTTGATAACGAGTAAGTTGATGTTATTGAAGCTGTTGGGGGAAGTCAAATCCCTACTATTTTAGCAGTGGCAAGTTTATTGATTGCATCTTTATTTCTCTTACTCTGCCCCTGATTATTGAGTCAGCAAGTATGGATCGAGTCGTTATCACTCCAGCTCAGTATGCTTTCAGAGAAGGTTAATCTCATGTTGTTAATCTAGAAATTCACTGTGGCAAAGGAGTGGGTCTTATGACATACATTTATGGACCTCAGCTCTGCCTTTGTCTGGGTCAGCTGGTCTTTTGTATCGACTATATTAAGGGACATAGGGGTGAACAAGGAGCTGATTCATTCTTTTTCACATCCATCAGAACCTCAATGCATCCATTTGATATGGAATGTGGGAGAATGTACAAATTCTTTAACGTGGCATTAGGCAGAGATTTATGCCATCTCCTGTATTATTTCTTCGGTATATCAACAGATTACATGACTATATAATATCACATAGCCATGATCCTCCACAAATCAATAATCAACCTATGGCAGCCTGCCTGTATGCCAATTATGTGGTTCTGATTTTTTGTACTCCAGTTGGCCTTAAAAACCAGAATGAACGTTTTTTCTATTTCATGGATGTTCTCAATTGTTACTAAAACAAACTGCTTGGCTGTGGGGAATCACCTGTCTAGAATCAGACACATTTCTCCTAAAGGAAAAGCATTTAGAAAGGGTCCATAGCTTTCCATATTTGGGCATTGCCTTTGAGTCCCAGTGTAATTGGAGCACCTGCTTGAGGACCAGGGTTAGTAAATTTGCACAAAGAATGGGGGGCGTTTTTCAGTTTCCCAAGAGAATTGTAACTAAGCCTGTTCCTGTGATTCTGGAAATGTATAAGTGTATATGTGTAAGCGCATCCCTGTTTTGCATACGGAGTACCTATATGGAGCTTTTGTTCAATTGAGAACCTCCAAGCGGAGGCATTTTTTTTGGCAGATACAATTAGGGTTACACGCTTCTGGACCCCATTTTGAGGAGTGGGGGTTAAATTATGTCATGAATGATATAAGGCTGGCACCCTTATTGCTATGCCTTGCTGTTTACATGAACATGAAAGTGAGCCTCAATAGAGAAATTATTAAGGACAGTTTGAATTGTGCCTATAGCCGTAAGATACCTTGGCAGAATTACATGAGGCAGCTGACCAGATCTTTTTATCACATTCAAGAGAATTTCCCACAGAGATAAAGAATAAGTGAAAAAAAACTATTGGAAGAGGATGAAGAGCAAGAGAGAGAGTATTGAGGAAATTCAATTTTTAATACGATCGTATCGACCCGCCATTTTGTGGCCTGCCGCCATTTTATGTTGCCTTCACTCAGGCAGCACAGCGAACGAAGTCCATTCTGCCTTTTCTGCTTATTCTGCAACATGGTGTTCAAAACAGTCTTCTGCCTCTATCTTTACAAGGCTGGTATTAAGGTCTGACCGAGTACACTAATCCCTGTCTGGTTTTCTAATCCTTGTTTCAACTATCTGTAGGCTCACACTATTCTCCGCCGATCTTATCTTATCGTCTGGCCTTCGCTGTCCTTTGCTAGTATTCTCTCATTTCACAACTGTCTTCCAAACGCACACAAACTTATCGCACCACATGCAACTTCGTTGTGGATCGGTTAATGAATTAGTTCAAGGGAGGAGTGACAAACACAGCTGGAGGGGAGGCAACCTTAAGTCACTTGATACTTTGTTCTGTCTTGTTTTCCGACATTTCTATTGGCTCTGTTCTATCTTTACATTATTCTTACTGGCTCCTTTCTATGTGTTCTGGGAGTGTATGTAGTTAATGAATGTTTTTATACGGTATATAAGATTGTGCGCCACAAAGTAAAGTGGCAGTCTCCTGAGAACATACCTTGTGTACTTCTTGGACAACTGTACTAGCTGCAGCTAATAAAATCTGATCTTTTACGCCTGACAGAGTGTCCCGTGTCTCTGTTAGTTGAGGCAGGTGAATCCAAGGAGATTTCAGGCGTACCCTGCGCCGCCAGGCCCATAAGGTTCTGGTTCTTCAACTGGCGCCCAACGTGGGGCGGCTTCAGCGGTACCGGTTCTGCCTGAAGGTCGTGAGGAGCCCCGCAAGAAAATTCTGGAGGAATCGCGAGCCACGTCAAGCGACCCCTGTATGTCGAAGTGGTCCGAAGGTCTTTTTCAGCGCGGTTACTCCTTCCTGACGGCTACTGACGACTGCTGCCCTGACTGCCGCCCTGCCTTGGCCCTTTCTTTGATGATGTATGGTAAAGCGAGACGATAGACGGGCCTCTGTTGGTGTAAGAAGACATCCTTAGTTAAGTATTTGGTGGGTCGCGCCCACAAATTTTGGTCTTTGTTTTGTCCTTAGGTCCTTAGATTTGGCCATTGCAGTGGCCAAAGCCGAGAGGTAAGTGCATTTGTGCTGTGTAAACTGAAAGTTTTACCCCCTTGATGTTTGTGAACAGCCAGTAAAAATCGTGAGATGTCTGGTCTGACTAAGTTTGGAAAACTTTGTTGCTTTGGTTGTAATAGGGACTCCCAGCTTGAGGACTCCTGTCCGATTCCTTCGGTTGGAACTCCCACATATGAGCTCTATTCTAAACATGGTGTTGGTCCTATTGCCTTTAATAAGACATGGACCCGATATACAAAGAAAGATGGTGTTTTAAAATGGCCAGAAAATGGTAGTTTAGAAACTGATGTGCTAGATAATTTAGAAGCAACGTTATTTAAAAAAAAAGCCCGGCCGGCAATGTTTGACTCTTTTCGCCTTTGGCGTAAGGAAGCCAAACAGAGAGAAATTAAACAAGCGAAACGAGATAGGAAAACACAGGGAATGACGATTATACAGGCTGCTCAGCAATTCAAAGATGATGAAATAGATAATGCAATGGAAATTTCAGACAGACAGCATCGAATGGCAATAGATAAATGCTATCCGACGTTGCCTATCTCTTCCCTTGATAAAAGAAAAGATTTTGAGGAAGATTCCTTAATGTCCCACTTATTGAAATTGCCTCCGCCCTATGTACAAGGTGCTAATGCACCCCCGATGTTACAGCCTGTTCAGCCGCCAGTTGTGCTTCCGCCTGCTCCAGCTTTTCCACACTTGCCTCCTCAAGTATTGCCTATGCCAGCTTTGCCTTTAACTCCTTTGCCTTCTGCTCCTTTGGCAATTCCTAATGCTCCTTTAGTTAATTCACCTAATACCTTGTCCCCTATCCTTATGTCAAATTCTCCATCTACGCGTAAGCGATTTACCGATACTGTCTCTGGTCTCTTATCACCTTTCTTTGAAGCTTTAAATGTGTCTCCAGCTTTTTCTCGAAGACAGTCTCGTAGTCAATTCCCAGACTCCGAAGAGCGAGAAAAATTGTACTCACTTGCTTGTAGATGGATCAAGAAGGGTCCCCAATATAGTACGTCTGATATTATGTCCACCTTTCTGCAATGGAATGCACCTACGCAGAGATATGTTTTTAAAGTTATGTGCGATACTCTCGCTAAAGAATGGGAGGATATGAATTTGGGTTCGGTCCCACAGGATCTGTTAGATGTTCAGGCTGACTTTGACAAAGGACTTATTGTGGGTCCTAAGGTTGAAAACGCTGTCAGAACACTTATTTCTTTCAGATCCCTATTGTTCTCACAGACTTTTCCTGATTCTGATCCTTCAGTTAGGACGGCACTGAAAAACTATCCCATGAGAGAGGTTTCTCCAATATGGAAGGAAGAAGTTGCAGCAGCAGGTGCTAATCCAGCTATTCCTGCGCATTTTCAGCGCATATGGATACATGTCCCCTGGAAAAGGTCTGAAGTTTTAGCACTTAAACAGTCACTACCAGATTCACGCAAAAATCCTGCTGGTTACTATAAAGAGTTGTCGCAAACAGTTGATGCATGTACTATGAATCTGGCAGATATTGACATGTTGATGGGAAATGTAGTTCCACAGACAATATGGGCTAAAATTCGTAGAGAGGATCACGCTCAAGAATTAGGCGACGATTGGAACGCTATTATTGCCGCAGATAGAGGTCAAGTAGGTGGTGCAAAGCCCGACGCTTTGATCTCAGAACTCCCTGGTAGGATTATTACATTAATGAAAACAATGATGCCTGCTTTGAGAGTTAATTGGGATAAGCTAGCAGCATGTAAACAAAAGAAAGATGAAAGTGTTTCCGATTTCTTTACCCGATTCGAGGAGACATTCATTGATCACAGTGGTCAAGATATGGCTACAGAAGGGGGACAGCGATTATTTGTGGATAAGTTCGTATATAACTTGCTTCCTGAACTATCACACAAGCTAAAAGACTCCGAGAGTTCATGGGCAGTTTCTTCTTCCGCCCAGATATTGGCTACTGCACAATATTATGAAAATAGAGACAAAGAAGAAAGGGAAAAACAAGAGAAAAAGACGAAAGAATTAAAAACTAAAGTTCTCTTGCAACAGGCTTATCCTCCTCGTTATGTTCAGCCTCAGTTTCAACAGCCTCCGCAGTTTCAGAGGTTGTATCAAAAGCCTGAACCATTCATTCCAAGACCTTTGCTAGGTCCCAATCAATGTGCTTATTGTAGGGAGGAAGGTCATTTTAAGAACAATTGTCCGGCATTGTTGCAGCGTAATGGAGCAACATCTGCTTCACGAGGTCGTGGTGGTCTTCAGTCAGCAAATAGAGGTAGAGGTCGAGGTGTGTTAACCCAAGGGCAGCGTTCTTTTGTTCCTCCAAATTCCGGAAATTACTTTGACCAGCAAAATGTTAGGTCTACACAGTATTACAGTGAGGATCAGTATATTGAAGGAGGGAATGAAAGTCTTCATTTTGAATAGGACAGCCATGGACAAAGTAAGGGGGTTACGTCAATTCCAGTGGATCAGAATGGACCTTATGTTAATGTCACTACAATGGGTGTTTCAGAGCCATTTCTTTTAGATACTGGTGCCATGAGAAGCTCTATCATTCATTCTAAACTCCCTGGCGCACCTTTGTCTGGCTTAACGAATGTATCTGTAGGATTTTCTGGCGCCCCTGTTCGCAATCCAGTTTCTTGCCCTTTGCCTGTTTCAATAGGCCCTTATGATTTAGAAGCTCCGCTTCTTCTGACGAATGGTTGTGGTGAAAATCTGTTGGGTTTAGATCTATTAAAAAGAATGCATGCTACGATATATTGTTCACCTTCTGGTGTATACCTCACTCTAGGACAGAAAATGACTAGTCCAATGTACTTATCAAAAGATCAATTCCCACCTGAATTGCTTTCTCTTCCCGAAACGCTTTGGGCTACGGGTCCGAATGACGTTGGTTGTCTTGAGATCCCACCCTATGTTGTTACTCTCAAGCCCAATGCTGAAATGCCACGTATTCCGCAATACAGAATCTCTATTGAAGGTGAGAAAGCACTTCTGGAAATTGTCCATGATTTGATTCAGAAGGGTGTGGTTGAGGAAACGAGAGGAAATACATGTAACAGTCCTGTTCTTCCGGTTCTTAAACGCACTGATCCTTCTCAGCCTCCTGTTTATCGTTTTGTAATTGATCTTCGGGAGGTAAACAAGATTGTCGTACCGCAGTTTCCTGTAGTCCCAGATATCACTGCTCTGTTGACGATGATACCTTCTACAGCGACTTGGTTTTCAGTTATCGATTTAAAGAATGCTTTCTTTAGTATTCCCATCGCCGAAGAGAGTAGAGATATTTTTGGTTTTTCCCTCGGAGGCCGAAGCTTCCGGTTTAAACGCGCACCTCAAGGTTATTGTGAAAGTCCCTCTGTTTACAGTCAAGCTCTAAAATGTCATCTTGATGCCTTTTCCTTACCGTCCGGTGCCGCTCTCATTCAGTACATGGATGACTTATTAGTTGCAGCTGATTCAGAGGAGATTTGCAAAAACGTGACCGTTGCACTGTTGCGTCATTTGTTTGATCTGAATCACAAGGTTTCTCCTTCTAAATTACAATATGTCTGTCGCGAGGTGACTTATTTGGGTCATCTCTTGTCAAAGGAGGGACGACGATTAACCCCCGAACGAATTCAGGCAATTGCACAAATGTCAGTCCCATCCACACAAAGAGAGGTACGTGCCTTTTTGGGCATTACTTCTTATTGTAGACAGTGGATTCCGAGTTTCTCTTTATTGGCTAAACCGCTGTTGGCGCTAACTTTAAAAGATACGCCTCAGCCTCTTCCGTGGACTGACGAGTGTCAGAAGAGTTTTACTGATTTGCGTATTGCTTTGTGTTCTGCTCCTGTATTGGGTACTCCTGATTACAGTAAGCCCTTTACGCTCTATGTCCACGAAAGAGAGGGTTGTGCATTGTCAGTCTTAACGCAGCGTTTTGGAGACCAACAGCGACCATGCGCATATTTCTCAGCTACGTTAGATCCAGTAGCTAAAGCATTGCCTAGTTGTCTAAAGGCGACAGCGGCAGCAGCAATTTCTATTCGACAGTCTGCTGGAGTAGTGCTAGATAATACTCTCATTGTTATGGTGCCACATGCAGTGGATATTTTACTAAATAGGACAAAAACGCAGCATCTTACGAGTGCTCGGTTGTCCGGATATGAGCTGACGCTTTTGGCTAGTCACATACACATCAAACGATGTAATACCCTGAATCCAGCTACTTTGTTGCCTCTTCCAGAAGAGAGAGATGTCTCTGAACAGCATGATTGTTTTCTCCGTACTGAAGAAGAGACTAAGGGTAGAATTGACCTAAAAGACACGCCATTAGTGAATCCAGATGGAACACTATGGGTAGATGGTTCTTGTTTCAAGCTCCCGAATGGAGATACAGTTTCAGCCTACGCTATTACTACTTTGCATACGATTGTGGAGACAGCACGCATTAGACATAATTCAGCTCAGGCAGCTGAATTGATAGCCTTAACTAGAGCGTGTGTGTTATCCGAAGGAAAAAGAGTAAACGTGTACACTGATAGCCAATACGCTTTTGGTGTAGCGTTTAACTTTGGGCGCTTATGGAAGGAAAGAGGATTCTTTACTTCCCATGGTACTAAGATACAACATGGTCAATTAGTGACTGAACTTCTTGAGTCACTTACAATGCCTACTCAGATAGCGATCGTGAAGTGTAGTGCACACAAAAAGATTGTGGACGATGTTGGTCGAGGAAATGCATTTGCAGATGAGGTAGCGAAAAAGACAGCCAGAGACAACACAAGTCGAATGTATGTTGCAGGTCCCGCAAACCGCGTAAGAGAAAAGGGAATGTGTGAAGATACAGTAGAGAGTGTGAAATCAATTCAAGGAGAGGCTACGGAGAATGAGTTGAGAAAGTGGAAGGAAAGTACAGGAATGTTAGATGAGATGGGATGTTGGGTTGAATTATCAGAAC
Organism: Pleurodeles waltl; assembly: GCF_031143425.1. Classification (NCBI taxonomy): domain Eukaryota; kingdom Metazoa; phylum Chordata; class Amphibia; order Caudata; family Salamandridae; genus Pleurodeles; species Pleurodeles waltl. Next base: position 1,223,780,487 of record NC_090447.1, read on the forward strand.
ATCAACGTTGGCTGTTACCAGATGCTTATGTACTACCTGTAGTTACTATGGCACATGGTCCAGCTCACCTAAGTGCAAAAGGAATATGTAAACTTCTGGCTCCAGTGTGGCAAAATGAGGGGATCCCAAAGTGTGCAAATAATGTAGTAAAACATTGTATTGTTTGCTTGATGTACAATCCGGGAAAGGGAACCCCAACTCCAGCAGGTCATTTTGCTCCTCCAACATATCCATTTGAGGTGTTGCAGATCGATTATATTCACATGGAACGATGCAACAACCTCAAATATGTTCTGGTGGTGGTATGTGCTTTTTCTAGATGGGTAGAAGCCTACCCTCTGAAGGACAATACTGCTTTATCAACTGCCAAAATACTTTTGAAAGAATTCTTCCCTAGGTTTGGTTTGCCGCGCATTGTATGGAGTGACAATGGGAGCGAATTTGTGGGTCAAGTCATGCAAAAAGTTTGTGCAGGCCTTGGCATAAAACAGAAGTTCCACGCGGCAAATCACCCACAGTCGGCTGGTTTAGTAGAATGCTACAATGGAACCTTGAAGCTTAAAATTGCTAAGGTGCAAGCTAGCACAGGACTTAATTGGCCTGATGCTTTACCATTGGCTCTTCTGTCCACCAGAACAGCAGTACACTCTCGTTTGGGGCTTAGCCCTTACGAAGTGATATTTGGTCGCCCAGCTAATGTATGGGGAGTTCCTCGCCCTAAAAAATACTCAGACTTGCCATACCCGATGTTGATTGACTACTTGCATGACCTTACAACTAAATTGCGTGTTCTTCATCAACAGGTTCAGAGTGCTCTACCAGAGGCTTCCACAGACCCAGGTCATTCCATCCGACCAGGTGACTGGGTCTGCACGAAAAATTTCCAACGACAGAGAAATTTGGAGCCCAGATGGAGAGAGCCACGCCTGGTTCTTTTGACCACAAGAACAGCAGTTAAAGTCGAAGGAAAGAAAAACTGGGTGCATGCCGTGCACTGCAAGAAAGTGCCTTTGCCCTTGCCTTTCGATCAGTGGGTCCGTAGAGGCATCAGTGACTCTGAAAGTGAGAAAGTTCCGCAATTTGTACCATTCAGTGATGCGCGTCTAATTGGAACACTTTCTGAGAAAGAGGACGACGACATCCTTCAAGAAGCAATACCATCGCATCGTCGCTTGAACACGACAAATCCAGGAACATTGTTTCAAAACCAGACTGCCTCTGGACAGGAACGCTATAATTTGAGACCAAGACCAAAGAACTTGTAAATTTCTCTTCTATGTAGTACTCTATCCCGGTTGCAGGGTCACGGTAGGAGTCTTAGTTACGACCTGAGTAAGTGGCAATAGGCCTGCAGGACCTCACAGTGTCATAGGACGGTAGATAATCGTGACTACAGTGATTGAGGAAGATTGCCGTGAGCATCCACTTAGAAAGATGGAGGCTACATTAGATAAAAGAGAAAGTAAAAATGTAAAGAATAATTGTAAAGAAATATGTAGTCGTTGTAGTATTGCTCTATGCGTCATTATATTGTCGTGTATTCTTTTGGCATCTGTAAACTGGATCATTATTACTCCGCAGCAAAAAGTTGTCTCTTCTCCTACCTCTACATCTTCTTCTACTATTTCTCCGCACCTATTTCACACTCTTCCCCAGCATGAACTCATCAGAAGAACTGAATACTTTAACAATTCCTTCGTCCAGTTGTTACATCAACATCAGTTAGTGATCAATACAACTGACTGTTGGGTGTGTGGACTCATACCACATACGGTAGAAAATGGAATGCCATATTTAGTTCTTCCATTCTCCTATGAAGGTTCCGCTTGGGCTTATTTTGTCATTTTCAATAATGCATATCAAAGTAAAATTAAACAACCTGTCAGTTCACATAGTGTTGGTTCAGATTTCAGTCATAGTTTATTGATAAAGGGAATGGTAGCTATGGCTAAAATCATGGAAAAAAGTGAAGCTTCCATAGATGAAAGAAAAGCATATACCAATTGGAACATAACTAATTACATTTCCAGCCTCAATGATAAGGTTGAGCAAGGAAAATCTCCTCCGATACGGGTCATACCCCAACAAGGAAATTTCTGTCTGCAAATAAATGGTAGAACTCCAAACACCGGACAAAGAGAAAGTTTATGTTCCCATACATATGTTTATTCAGCCCTGAATTCACCGCCGTTAGTACCATCTCAAGGTACATACTTCGTCTGCCACGATAGGGCTTATACATGGTTGCCAGCTGATTTCTCTGGTACTTGTTATATAGCCTTTCTTCTTCCCCCTACATACACCGCTCCTGCGAACCATCATAAAAATAGATATGGCAGAGGGATTGTGGATTCGAAAGACACAGCAGGACAAGAGGGAGGAGATTTCCTCAAAGGATTTCTTCCCTTCTGGGGTCCAATGGCCAACAGCAGAAATATAAGGCAATTGGTTCGTGTCGTAGAAACCACCATAGACATCACTGTAGGAGCTTTAAGTAACATTACAGCTGAACTACAGGCTGATCGTCTTATGACCTTGCAGAACCGTGTTGCCTTAGACTTTGTTCTTGCGGACCGTGGTGGAGTATGCAAATTGATCGGATCAAGTTGCTGTATTTTCATACCTAATGACGCTCCGACAGTATATCAAGCTATCTCTAAGTTACACATAATCTCCGAGTCGATTCATCAGGACGAAGGAGATTGGTCCTTTTCAGAGTGGTTTTGGGGATTACTGTCCAAATGGGGTTGGAAGGTATTGACATTCTTTGGAGTAATTTTAGCTTTTATATTCTCTTGTCTTTGTATGCACTGCGGTCCTGCCGTCTGCAACCTATGTGCTACTGCATGTATTCCCAAACCCAAGTCACAAAGAGCAGAGAATATCAAAATGATGGTACAGCAACAGCTTGATGACCTCATGGCCATAGACATCGACTCAGATTAACATGAGTTTGTGTATCTTGCCTGAGTTCTGGCAAAAGGAGGGTCTGAGGAAATTCGATTTTTAATACGATCGTATCGACCCGCCATTTTGTGGCCCGCCGCCATTTTATGTTGCCTTCACTCAGGCAGCACAGCGAACGAAGTCCATTCTGCCTTTTCTGCTTATTCTGCAACATGGTGTTCAAAACAGTCTTCTGCCTCTATCTTTACAAGGCTGGTATTAAGGTCTGACCGAGTACACTAATCCCTGTCTGGTTTTCTAATCCTTGTTTCAACTATCTGTAGGCTCACACTATTCTCCGCCGATCTTATCTTATCGTCTGGCCTTCGCTGTCCTTTGCTAGTATTCTCTCATTTCACAACTGTCTTCCAAACGCACACAAACTTATCGCACCACATGCAACTTCGTTGTGGATCGGTTAATGAATTAGTTCAAGGGAGGAGTGACAAACACAGCTGGAGGGGAGGCAACCTTAAGTCACTTGATACTTTGTTCTGTCTTGTTTTCCGACATTTCTATGGGCTCTGTTCTATCTTTACATTATTCTTACTGGCTCCTTTCTATGTGTTCTGGGAGTGTATGTAGTTAATGAATGTTTTTATACGGTATATAAGATTGTGCGCCACAAAGTAAAGTGGCAGTCTCCTGAGAACATACCTTGTGTACTTCTTGGACAACTGTACTAGCTGCAGCTAATAAAATCTGATCTTTTACGCCTGACAGAGTGTCCCGTGTCTCTGTTAGTTGAGGCAGGTGAATCCAAGGAGATTTCAGGCGTACCCTGCGCCGCCAGGCCCATAAGGTTCTGGTTCTTCAGTATGTAGAATTAATTAAAGCTTCAGGTCAGGAGTGTGCTGTCTTCCACTCTCCCCTCTTATTTGGATCTTACCTACATTGTGTTAACAATGTTCAGTAGAGAACTCTCTTGAAAAGATGTTATCTTGGTAGCATTGGAACATTCCTAATTTTACACTCAGACTCTGTTACATTTTGTAAACTTCTGTGGACATTGCAAACAGTTTACCAATTGATATATAATCCTAGCTCTGAAATCACAAGGTTTTTATCAATGTAGACCAGAATTATATTATCTTCAGTCTCTCCCAAATGTACTTGTGTATAGTACTGTTGGTAGTTTTTAAACAAAAAAAACTGTTTGCTATCACAATTGAATGAAACTATGGGTCTGATTTAATTATTGTCGGTTAGGATACTATGTTGTATTAGTAATGGAGTATCTTCCCTGCCAAGAATAAGTTCCGCCCATCGCATTTAGATGCTGATAGACCTCCAGGTTAATCAGGGTGCAGACTACTCTGTCTTTGCTGGGATTAACCTACTCCAAGGGCCCCGGGGAGCAAGAGATATTGAAAGAAATGATTACATGTACACCCACACAATTTGGGTGGGTCGCCATGCAGGCATTTTTTACTGTTTCTTACCACCAGGTTTTAAGGAACAGTAAAAACATTTTAGTTCTCCCACAGCCGTGGAAGAAGCCTCCTATGGTGAGGGAGCATTACTTTTTTCTTTACAAAAAGAAAATCCTGTTTTAGGACATTCATTTTGAAAAAGAAAAAAAGATTATTGTTTGTTACAGGGCTGCTTCTTTCAACGCAGCCCTGTAACAAACAGTAAAATGCATTGAAAGGAATTTATGTGATGACAGTTCCTGACAATGCCTTTATAAATGAGCGCCCACTGAACAGTCACTTATAAATTTGGCAAGCGAAGCACTATTGGCCTGGTGGATGTAAAGTCCTCCCCCAGGCCATTAGTAATTACTCCTTCTGCCAATAATGAAACTGGGCTCTAAGTTTTAATTTTGTCGTTAAGTTTGTACCAGTGAAATGGAATTGTGCTCTGTTTACTGTATGTATTTTTTAATTGTATGTATTACTTATTGTGTGTTTAGGGCACATTTTGATTAGGCAAATAAAGCTTTGTCAATCACTTACACTAATTGTGAACAGGTGCTCATGTACAGTGGCAAGGCTGGAATGTGCTGGCCAGTATAAGCCCAGTTCCCTTTATTGTACATAGTAACAGTTAGAGGTGTATATTTATTGTACCTGGGCTATAGGTGATTAGCTAAGGTACAAGGAGTCTTGGAAACAAATCTGTGCATGCACACATCAGAAATAATTGACCATAGGGCTATCCTTTGAGGGTGTAACATGTTCAAAGTACTGGTGACATTCTGGATCATGTCATTTAGTTTGCAATCTGTAATGTTTTCTTTCCTCTGCCAATTTGGAAACTTTGTCGTATTAACTTTTAAAATTGTTTTTCTTTAAGTCTTAAGTTTTGGTCAGGAGAATCATTTCTTAAGGATTGACAAATGTTATGAATAAAGCTACCTTACCCTGAATTTGTCAAAATTGTGTACCCCAAATGCTCTTTTCTTCAATATATTTTTCCAATACTTGTAGCTTCGTACTACAAGATTTTCATTAACTCTATGTGAATAATCAGTTTGTCATTAGTAATCCGGATCTTCAGAGGTATTTCTACTTTCTGTAAATATTACAAGGTTGTTGGATTAGACCTGTCAATACTATAGAATTAAGGGAATTTCTTTTGAAACTTTGGATGGCTAATTATGGATGGAACCTTGCAATTCTCCAACTGCATATAATTTTATATTTCTCAGGGTTCTGTGTATGAAGTGGTGTCCGATATGTTGAAAACAAAACCTTACTTATGACTGTCAGTATTTAAATAAGGGTCCTTATTGTCATAGGTCATGTATGCCTGTAAGTCTTTCAAGATTCCTTTAACAGTCTTTATGTCCTATTGAATCGAAAGAGGAACCAGGTAATATTATGTCATCAAGAATAATCTTTAAATTGTAAGGGTTTGTATTATAACTGTAGGCCTCATGATCTGATAAGGAACCTTTTCCCAACTAATAAAGGATATGTGGTCATGTTCACAGCATGATGAGCGCTACATGATCTGTGAGAAGAATAATTCAACTGGAGTTCTTGAACCACAGGAATTGGCACCATTATATCTGGAATATAATGGACATTTATTAACAGCAACACAGTGATGAGCATTATGATCTGCAACAAAAGGAAAACACTCCAGTAGCAGTTCAGAAATAGGACCACAATGGTATAAGAAACCTGTCACTAATCAGTCTGAAATAGAAAGCTAGCAATGATGTCAGGAAACTGTGGAGTATATAGGTAGTTCAGATTCATTTTCATAACGTGTTATTTTTTGCCACGTCTTAATTTCAATTGATATTAACTCAGTTGGTGGTTTGTTGTAAACCGTGATAGTATCTGAAACTGTTTGGATTGTTGAAATTGCAACATCATATTGTTTCACAGAAGCTGGCACTTGGTGTAAGTTGGAGACTCAGTAGGCTCCACAGCTCTACAGTCCCCGGATTGGAATTTGGTATTCCATCCTGACTATTCTCTTCCACGGGTATTTCCTTCAGAAAAAGGAGAGGTTATAAGGTGTTACTCTGAATGGGTTTGGTGTCAAGGGGGGTCTGCTGAACAGAACCAGCCTCATATTGATTTTTAATTCTATTGATGGACACTTTTCTCTTTTTCTTTGAATAAGATAGTAGCAGCAAGATTACCGTTTATGTACCTTCTACCCCCAATAGCTAGAACAGGTGTCTGTAAAATGTCCTAAACACTTGTTTATCAGGAATCTTTTCTTCAGCCAGCTCTCTTACTTTGGGACGGGCACCTTTCAGCAGTTTTAGAAACCTTATCTTTGCTGGTGGCAGAGGTGGCACTTTGGTGGCAGAGTTTGACTGTTTCAAATTAGATAGCGTGACTCTGACTTCTTGGATGCACAGCAAGACATTCAAACGCTGGCCCACATTAAAACCTTTTTCTTCCACTTCTGTGCCTGGGTTATAAAGATAGGATACACACTTTGATGCTCCAAATAGCATCTCATATGGAGTACAACCACTCAATTCTCCTCTAGGCAAATTATTTAATGCTCTCTGAAATATATGCAGATTGTAGACCTAATATTTTAGCTGGTGGAGTATGTTGGCACTCTCTGCTGTTTTCTGCAGGTGTACGTAATGCAGAAAGCAAATAGAGCATCCATAAATGACTTTTTTGCAAACACAGGTCCATTGTCTGAATGAAAGGTATGAACTGTGCCCATTGTTGCTAAGCACTGGAAGTCTTTTATGATGACTCAAGCATCTATGTGGCCAAACTCATAGGAATCTGGAATATGAATGAACAACAATTAATATATACCTATTTAAGTTCACTAGGTTGGTTTGCCTGATATCATTGAGGAAAAGTACCCCAAACAAACAGTTGGAGATTGTTAGGTGGTCTACACTGGTCAATGTTTTTATTGTTGGCAGGTGTTACATTACTGTACGTAGTTTTTACTTTGTTTAGGTAGATAAGGACACCAGCATCTTAGCTGGGGGATGGCTACTGTGGCACTTATGTCAGCAATGGAAGTCACTAAATCCTCTTGTGCAACTTTAATTAAGTCTAATCTAATATGCTTGTTGAACTTGACCCTTTCTGCAGGATCATCTCAGTTCTGTTTGCCTTCACCCTCCTGTTTTCTGAACCCATTTGTGTTGGCTTTCATATCTCTGCCCACTTTACCACTGATAACCAGCACTAAAGATTTGTGCTCTTCCTTTTAAACAAGGTAAAATTGGTCTACAACCAACTGGTATATTTAATTTACTTACTTGCACTTCTCTAGAAAAGTGGTACAATATGTATCCAGGATATGTAAATTAATTGCTACAAGTGAGCCTGTAGTCTGATTGTGCCCCCCACTTCAGTAGCCCTTTATATATGTCTAAGGTCTGCCATTGCAGCCTGTCTGTGCAGTTTTAAAGTGCCACTTTGACCAGGCAAACTCAACCTTTTGTTAGGCCTGAACATTCCTTTTTAATACACATACATCACTCTAGGATAGGCCTTAAACAATCTAGAGCAGAGGTCTTCAAACTGGGGGCGGGCCCCCCTAGGGGGGCCTCAAGTGGTCCCGGGGGGGAGGGGGCACCAGACTCTGGCCAAAAGAAGCACTCTACAGATAACAGGCCATTGTTTTAAGCAGAAGCATGTGATTGCATTTCTAAAAAGGTAGCAGCACTTAACTGCAATGTTTAAATAGGTCTATACATATTTAAACATTGACAAATTTATAAAATAATTGTGAAAAAATTCTGAGGGGAGGACAATTATTTTTATTTTTCAACTGAGGGGGTGCAGCATTAAAACGTTTGGAGACCCTGGTCTAGAGGGTAGGGTGCACTGTATTTAAAAAGTTGGACATGCACCTTTTGGTTTAACATGTACTGGTAGTGAAAAACTCCTACATTTGTTTTTCACTATTGTGAGGCTTACCTTTCCCATAGGATGACATGGTTGCCTTATTACATTTAATACATGCTAACTTTTGAATGGGAACAGGTGAACATCACACGTTTGTTGTCTGATATACTGTAAACAAAAATGAACTCTAATGGTAAAGTTGAATTGTAAGTTACAACTCTGAAAATTACACTTTTAAATTTCCTGTCCTATTTGGTACCTGCAACCTGTTTCTGGGTCCTTGTTCCTTGTGTATTCCTCCCAGACAGCCACCCAACAGAAGTGTGACATCCAGAAGCTTTACGAATGGGCATGTTGGCACCAGGATGTTGACGTCCGTCAAAGAGAAGCTTCAATGAACCTGACTCTTCACACCAGAGTGACCACCTGTGATGCCTGGTGGCTGGTGGTTGTACAAACCATTTATATTCATAGCACAAGACTTGTGATTAACCTGGTGTGGAAAAAATATAAAACAACTCTGGATATTTCCAATGGGATTTTTACTCAAAATATAACACTTGAAAGCAAGTCTCTAACCACTTTCTCACTCAACAGATTTCCATTCTGTTTCAAACTGTTGCCAATGGGCTTGCTTAATTTGCAACATACATTATGGAGATCTTACGGGGTGATCCACAGGCGATATCTTACATTGATAACATTGACAATATGGATGCCTATTTAGAACAACATCTGAATTGTGTGGACTGGATAGTGATGATAATGACCACTCAAGTTATAAATCTAACTTTTTAAAAATGTAAAGAAATGTACTTGCATGTGATTTTCCTCTGATATGAATTATCTATTGAGCGTAGGGGTCGGGAACCAGACTTCTTACAGAAGTGTGCCACCTTACAGCCTCCAAATATATTGAGAAAGTTAAAAGCCATGATTGGATATCCTAAATTTGGAAGGACATACTTACCACATTATGCTGAGTGAGTGAAGACCTTATACACCCTTATTTCTCCCATGTTTCTTGCAAAACAATGGACAGAAAACACACAGGTATCTTGCATGGACTGGAAGAAAGCATGAGAATGTAACACAGTGCAATGCAGAATCACCTTGCTGTGCTGCGCTGCACTGCATCACATGGAAAGGGCAGTAATATACCACATTTAAGGCAATAGGGCCCATCCCTGTCATTTCCTCTGTGACAGCCCCCACAATGGGCTGCCTAGCTCCAATGTAGGCACCCCTGCACCAAGGTGCAAATGTTGTGGCATTGCATGCACCTTGCATGCATTACAGGACACCTTCCTGCACAAAAACAACCCTGAGTGGCATATTCCTCTTTTTATGTAGAACGCAGCATACATAAAAAGAGGAACTAACAATATGTCTCCTCGTTATGCCTCCCCTGAGAAGGCATATCTTTTTTGATGCTCTCACAGGTTTACCGTTTCTGGCAAATCTGGGAATGTATAAAAAACCATGGGAGTTGTTTGGGAATATCTACACAACGTCCATGGAATGATTTCTCAGGACAGAGTAAGGTAATGCTATAATTTGCACTGCATTGTCCTACTCTAAATTTATGGAGCCATTAAGGGACATGCAAAGTGACTATGTTAAGCGGTGCAAGTGGGATGAGGCAGGGCTCATAAATATGCTGTAAAGATTTTCAGACTAGGGATATCAAAACAAACCTAATTTTGAAGTTTGTTCGGCTGCACAAACAACGTCTACAATGCTACAAGGTGGATGGAGCCATTTCTGCCTTGGAGGTTCTGATTAGGAGGTCAGCCAACTAGCTCTTTGAGTCACTCTGGTGGTCTTGGGTTCAAGATGCAGGTCCAGTCCTTCTCACTCAGGCTGCAGGATAGCAGGGCGGCAGAGTAGCAGGCCTTCTTTCAAACCAGCACAGCAGTACTTCTGTGTCTAGAATGTACTAAAGAGTTGTGTTTGAGAGTCCAATATTTAAACCTGTTACCAGTATGAAATAGGAGAATGTTCTGCAGGTTTCCACCTCCAGAGATATTTGGAATTTCTTGCCTTACTTTCTTGGCCTTCGCTTGCCTGGGGTCACAAACACCAGTGTCAAACTAGGTGTGAGAGTACCTAGGCAAATCTTTGTGATGTGCAAGAGTTGTAGGTGAAAGCTCCTCTCAAGATCAAGTTACAGATGGCCAATCCTGCCAACATCTACTTACACCTACCCTCTTTGTCTCACTGTCTGAGAGTAGTTCACAAAGTCCAACTGCCAGCAGCAACTAGTCATGTGACCCAGGATACTGGCTGCAGGCACCAAATGGTTAGGACAAGAAAATGCCTACTTTCTAAAAGTGTCATTTTCAGAATTGTGACTTAAAATTCGACTTTACCATTATGGAGTGTTTTAAATTGTAGTTCCTTAGACACCCAACATGACATTTGCACCTAGTCCCAGACAAAAGTTATCACTTCTTAAAGTCTAATAAGGTATCCAGATGTTATCCTGTGAGAGAGGTTGGCCTTGCTTTAGTGAAAAACAAATGTTTAATAACCAAATGTTATTGTTTTTAGAGTGAAAAACATAAAAACACACAGTGAACAATTCCACAGATCACACATCAAGTCCATGGTGTTCCCACCACCTGACCCTATTTTATCATGTTTCTGCAGGCACTCATGAACCTTCAGAAATAGGTTGTTCTTGGTGAGCACACCAGTCCATGCCCTTTTGAATTACCACCAGTAAGGGGGAAACCGAAGACTTCCAGTGACCGGCAATGTTTCACTTGGCCCCCATCAGGGTGAGTCCAACAAAGGTTTGCTCCATCCTCTGCCTCCCAGCATCCTCCAGGGGGCCCCCATAATGCAACCCTAGGGGTAAGAAAAATTGGATGCTCTGGGACCAGAAAACACTTCCCTTCAATCCCTTCCCAGAACTGGCTCAGAGCCGGATAGGCCCAGACCATCTGAAAGAAATCAGCTGGCACCTGGAACCATTGAGCACAGAAACCCTGAGATACCTTTCCTGCCCGAAATAGTTGCTGAGAGGATCAGGTTCGGGATATGTAAATAGTTGAGTTGGATCATGTGTAGGGGAGTAAGGATGACTAGCTCTGACAGGCTTCACTCCAGTCGTTTTGATCCAGATCTTCCACCCAAGCCTTCCACCTCCCCCGTAGATCAGTAAAGCAGTCGGGAGCACTAATGGTGAGGGAACTGTATTTTAAGGAGATAGTGCCCTTACCCAGGGTCCCCATCAAGATCTTGGCTTCAAGAGGGTTAAATTCCAGAATGAGCGTGCCAGTAGATAGGTCTTCAACAAGGCGTGTTGTGGTTGCAAGTAACAATAGAACTAGGCGAGGGAAAGCCAATACTTTTCTTCGAGTTCCTGAAATGACATCTTAGCCTCTCGTTGCCATACAGCTCCCGGAAGGGTAATCCCTATTTTGTCCCACTGTATAAAGCTGTGTATGCCTGCTGGATGCTTCAGCCACGTCCCTTGCCAAAGCAGGGTCATTCCAGTAACTTTACAATCTCACTTCACAATGGGCCGGATGTATGACCCTGAGCTTTTGCGACTCGCAATTTGTGACTCACTAATGAGTAGCAAATTGCGAGTCGCAAAACCATATGTACAACAGTGCAGTGTACTTCCCACTGTTAGCGATTCACTATGGGGTCACAAATGACCTACCTCATTAATATTCATGAGGTAGGTCGCTATTTGTGACCTCATTGGGGATGGCTGCACTCACAGGGATGGTGGCCTTCTGGAGACAACAGACAACCATGTCTGTGACTGCTTTTAAATAAAGCCGTTTTTTTTCTTAAATGAAGCCCATTGTCCTTAAAGGAAAATGAAATGCATTTCAAAAACAAAAATGAAATGTTTTCCTTTCATTTTTTCAGAGCAGGCAGTGGTCCGTGGGACAACTGCCTGCTCTGAAAAAGTATTTTTGCTACCATTCACAAAGGGGACTGGGTCCCCTGGGGACCCCTTCCCGTTTGCGAGTGGGTTAGCACCACTTTGAAATTGGTGCTAACTGCAATTGTTTTGTGACCTCATTCATGGTCACTAAACAATCTTACATTGCACTGCGACTTCCTAGTTGTGACTCACAAACTATTTTTGCGATTCGGTAAATAGATTACTGAGTCACAAAAAAGGGTCTGTATATCGCAAAATCCTTTTTTCTTGTCGCAAACGGTCCGATTCTACAAACATAAAAAAGCTTTGTACATGTGCCCCAAAGCAGAGTAATGTTGCTCGGGTGCAGTGAGGGAGAGACAGAGAAAGCGGGCCCCTATAGAGCAGGCAAATAATACCATTGAAGATTAGAAGATGTACTTCCATCTGATAGGCCAGGTCATCTCATCCGCTGTTAAACCAGTCATTGATGGTCACAATTAGGGCAGCTAAGTAGCAGGTGTTATGGTTTGGCATCCCTATCCCCATCATAGGGAGAGTGTCTGACCTCAACAAAGGCCACCTGTGATGACCTCCCACCCAGATAAAGTGGTGATCCTGGACATCAGTGAGTGGAACCATCTCCTATGAATCGGATGTGGGAAATACGCATGGACATAGAGGAAACATAGGAAACACCTAATTTTGAACAGTGCTGCTCGCCCCAGGGGATATAAGGGTAGGTATACTATGCCACAGTTGAATGTCTATGCTCAGCTCTGTCAACATGGGCCACAAGTAAGATTCCACACTAGTTCCGGGAGAATGGAAATATGCATGCCAAGGTACTTAAAGGAGAGATGACGTAATGGGATCCCAGGACACCAATAACTCCGCACAGCAACGCTCAATATCGGCACTAATAAAGATTTGGATTCACTTACTCGAAGTCCAGAGGCTTATAGAGGTGAAGAATCTCCAAACATCTGGGGCCAACATACACGGTACAGTCGTAGACGCTTCTGCAAAATCCATTTTCCCAGAGTGGATCAAAACAAGCAAAAACGCCTGCCAAACTTTGTTTGATTGTTTTCTGTTTACAATAGCAACTGTCTTGTTGTCACATGCAATACTGGGGATTCATGTCCAACAGGCAAAATGCCCAATAAGGTGACACACCCTCCAAACGAAGCAATATGCCCAATTTTTCAGACACGGATACCAGAGATCCTGACAGGAGTCACAAATCACACAATACTGTTGGTATGTAAAACAGCCACTTACAGATGATAAGCTCTTGTCTTGCGGCTGAAGCCTGTGTTCACCATCCTATCCATTCTCCCCATTCATTCACTCATTCATTCATTCTCCTCACCGCCGCTCCTTTTTTCTCTGCATGTCCGTAATTGAGATCACGGTTGCAGCACCTGCAGGACTGTGTACTGGAGTAGTAAGAAGTTTGGCTGCTGTCAGTAGTTGGTTGTGCTTGAGGAAGTAATGGATACGCCACCACATCTTCCAGAAGATGCACAAAATAATGAGACAATGTGGGCCTGTAGTGACTGTCTTTACGATGACTTGCAACAGAACAAAAATGAAACATTTAATTGTTAAGGAGTTTGCAACTTGCAAGCCTATTTTTGTGGCCTATTTCTGTGGGTCAATAAAGGGATTTGCTATCAGCTTCAGAAAACACTGAACTATGTACTATTTTTCAAGTATCAAGCATAGATGATGTTACAAAAATCGACAAGACGTCGATGTTATCCACAAATGCGTGGGCGCTAGTCACACTACCAGTGATCACACAGAGTGAAAGAGATAGTCAGCGTAGTTAAAGCATGGGTGGTAAACTCTGCCACAAGGCGGTTGGTGGAGTTTTTGCCAAACTCTGCGTTCAAAGTGGAGTGTGGAGTGGACAAGACTCTGCAAACTCCGGTGGTGGAATGGAGTTTACTTCCCACCCCTAATAATAAGAGGTCATCTGCGTAAAAGGCTACACGCTCATCTGGTCCTCCTCTCCAGGATCACCTCTGTATCCGAGCGTAGCTTCTGATAAGACGTGCTTGCTGTTCAATCTCTAACATGAATAAAAGGTGGGGACTGGGGCAATCCTGATGTGTGCCACTAAGCATCTGAAAGGTGGGAGAGAGGATGCAGTTAACCTGGGCCTGTGCAGTAGGTCTAGCATAAAGAAGAATGACTAGTTTACAGAAATAGGACCCAAAGCCTGTCTTCTGCAACACCGCCTCCAAAAAGGGCAACACAACTGTATCAAATGCCTTCTAAAAATTTATTAGGAGCAAGGCCGATGGAGCTGTAAGGCAATGGGCTTGAGATAGAGCCATCTGGACCCTGCATATACAGTGACATGTGCTCCTGTGGGCATGAATCCACAGTGGTGAATCAGATGTGGGAGGACCTGACTCAAGCTTGCAGCCAAGACTTTAGCAAACACCTTAATGTCTGCATTGATAAATGAGATAGGTCCATATGAAGAGCACATATCAGAGATGTGCCTTAGGGATCACAACAATGGCAGTCATGTCCAAGTCAGGGGGAAAAGACCCTCAGTCCACTGCTTCAGTGTGCAATGCCAGGAAATGAGGAAGCAGGAGGGATCTGTAGCGCTTAAGAAACATGACCAGCAACCCATCTACGCCCAGCATCATACTTGAGACCATTTCCAACAGGGCTCAATCAATCTTTTCAGTCATAATTAGCTGATTGAGGTCATGAGCCAAGGATGCTGGGATCTTGGGCAGTGGGATCTCCGACTAATAGCAGTGGATTCAGTTTCCGCATGGAGGTAGATGTTGCCCCATAGAGAGACCAGTAATAGTGTGCAAAGACCTGCACAACCTCTGTGTCAACCCCATAGCAGTGGCCTGTGGCATCTCAAATGGAGAGTATTTTACTGGATGCTGCTTACCTGGTTGCTAGCCAGTGGAAGACTTTGCCAGACAAGGATAACTATTTCAGTCAGGATCTGGCCAGCGTCAGTTGATGGGCAAAAGCAGCAAATGGCCCAAGGTGTGTCTGCCTCTCCAGGGAGAGGATCTGACCTTCTAGATCATTCACCTGCAGCATCCTTGAGTTTCTTTATCACAGATACAACCCTTGATCATGACCCAGAGAGATGGTTTGCTAGATGTCCATAAGATCCTAGCAAAAGTCACTGTAGCCAAATTCAGTGTGAAAAAGGGCTTGACCTCTTCCTGGTCCACCAGGTACCTGATCCACCAGGTACTAGGCATTTAATCTCCACCTGGGTGGCAGGTACCCCTGAAGAGGGTCTGTCTCAAGGAGGAGAAATGCTACCTGGAAGGATTTGAATATGCGCAAGGTGAATAGCATCAGAGGCTGAAAGCCAAATTTGGTCAATACACAACATCATTTTATGTGCTGCAGAGGCATGGATATACATGTGCATGGAGGAATACCAAATTATCCATGCGTCACAAAGAACTATCGAGTCAGCCTAGAGAGTGAATTGGGATTAACAAGTGGAATGACCTGGATGGGGGTCCGAAATGTCCAACAAAGTATTGAGGACAGCGTTAACGTTGGAGTAGTCCCTAGAGGAGTTCTATTAGGAGGCCGCAAAGTAACTGCAGCATTCATTAAAGCAAACATAGAAAGGATTATAGAGTTGTCCTTCAAGGTGGCCCTCACTCCCCACATAACACCCTTGGAATTTAACAAGGGTGGCAAATACCACCAGGGGAAATCCCCTGTGCAGTAGAAAAGCCACTGACCGGGAGCCTCGGGAAAAGCCTGAGTGAAACATCTGGCTGTAGCCGTAGAGTCCAAGGAAGAAATATTGTGTGCCCAGCAAGTGAGTCTCTTGAAGTAATATCACCTTGGGTTGGATGCACTTCACATATTGTAGAACGGTGGATCATTTGACATGGTCTAGTTTACCAATGACAATCCACAATTGGACCTTAACCATCAGAGACCAAAGGTGAGTAGGTCAGGGTGGTCGCTCCAGGAGAGAGAGATGCGAATACCAAGTCTATGGCACCACCATGGGACTGGAAGAGGCAGCATAGCACAGTGAAATTGTGTCATGTGTCAGGACTGTGGTGACCGTGCGTAGACAAAATAAACAATAAAACGGTAAATGCCCCCCAGCTCCCCCCACCTCACACTTCCAACCCTGAAGTACGTTTTGCCTCTCCTACCCAAAACAAATTGACAAACAACTGAGGAGTCCTAGGATCCCAGATTGCCCCGCAGAAGGATGCTGGTGCCCGACAGCAATTTCAAGTTATGTAATCACATGGAGACAAAGGAATGTTGTTTACCCCTCCCACCAACCCCAGCAATATCCCAGATATTGTGCTCATCAAGGCAGTTCCACATATATACCCCAGTTCGCAAGGTGCTGCCAAGATCATTCAGTGTCACACAAGGCTGCTGTCATCTCAGAGGTGGCTCATGATCATCGTCTCAGGTATTGAAGAGGTCCAGAGTGGCAGATAACAAGGCATCAGCATCAGAGCTTTCAGTCACCCCCGCTTCCCTGGAAGGACTCGGAGAGGCATGACTCCTCCGTGGGCCAGGCCGAGCCTTCTGGGAACCGAGTCTTTTTCTGTGAGGGTGTCTAGACATGGGTCTGTAAGGGGTTTCCTCAACTCAGGTAGCCACATCTCCTGAGACACATGGGTTTCATTGGCCCTGATGTTCCATCACCCACTCCTAAGCCTGTTACAGAGTGTCAAAGAAGTAGGTAGCAAAGTTAAAAGTTACTTTCAGTTGAGCAGGGAAGAAGACAATATAGCAGAGGTTAAGGGTCCAAAGCTTCTGTTCGATGTCTTTAAATGAGCATCTACGTTATTGGACTGCCAATGTATAATTCAGAAAGATCCTGATCTTTACGTTCTGAAAGTGCAGGTCCTCGTGTTGATGGGCTTCATGGATAATGACATCACAGTCTTGATGGTTGACGATGCGGGCAATGATGTGACGAGAGGGGGACCCATGGGAGTGGCTCCTTGTCCAAAGAATGGTGTGCCCTCTCCCCCTTGAAGCAACAAGAGAGGTTGTCGGCTTGGACATGGGATTGGAGCCAGTTCTCTAACAGATCATCTGCAGCAGATGTTTCAATCCCCAAGGGGAAGCCAACAAATTGCAAAGCATTCCTCTCTAAGTGATTCTCAGCATCTTCAGTCTGCTCCTCCAGGGACGCCTCCACTGAGAGCAACTTAAACACTTAAAGCTTAAAGGTTGCCACCTCATGTTCCACCATAGAGACCCAGTTTCTGCTTCTTTAACCCGTTTGAACACTTTGCACAGATCTTGATGCAACAGAGAGACATCCACCTGGACTTCACTGATTTTCGTCTCTGATGCTGCTCTGGAATCCTGTATCACTTTAAGGATTGTGGCCCTCATTATGAACATGGCGGTCTGGACCGCCATGCCGACGGTGGTGGTAATTGCCGCCAATGGCATGGCGGTCCAGACAACCATATAATGAACGTGGCTGAACTGCCATGTCTGAAACGCCACCACCGCCAGGCTTCCACCACCAGGCAGCCTGGCAGTGGTGGCGTTTCTGATCTGACTGCACAGCACTGCAAGCAGCGATGCCTGACGGATAATGAGTCAGATTCCACCAGCCTTTCCCTGGCGGTTTACCCCATCAGGAAAAGGCTGGTGGAATGAGTGACTCGGGGCCCCGTGGGGTCCCCCTGCACTGCACATGCACTTGGCATGGGCAGTGCAGGGGCCCCCATGCACAGACCCGTCACGCATTTTACTGCCTGATTTAGGAGCAGTGAAATGCACGACAGGTGCTGCTGCACCCGCTGCCCTGCTACATTGGCACCGGCTCCATTTGGAGCCGGCATCAATGTAGAGGCCCTGCATCCAGCTGGGCTGGCTGGCAGAAACACTGTTTCTGCCCGCTGGCCCAGCTGGATGTTTATTATGTGGCCTGCGGGGAGATCTGCACGCTGGCAGTCTTCTGTTGACCGTCAGTGCCAATCTCGGCGGGTTTCCCAGCCGAGATCCTAATGACCCCCTATATCTCGGTCCACGTGAGCTGAGGGGTCAGGCACTGGAGGAGGTGCCTCCGCACCTCTATGCATGCCAGCAGTATTGGTCCATTTTAGTCTGTGAAAGTGTTGGCACAGGGGATTTATCCTGTCCCATTACCAAAAATGCATCAAAAGGAAGAACAGGGAAGGTGCTGTTTCAAGTCGAGTGGGGAGAACCCAAACACCAGTCCAAGGCCGCCACTGGAAAGTTTGAAGGGTGGGAGGTGACATATAGCCAGGTCCACAAAGCAGGTTCCAGTAATTGGCAGGTGTGTGCAAAGCAAGCCACAACACCTCCAGGGTTGGCGTCCACCCACAGATACTCAAAAGAACGTCTGCCTTTATTTCAGAGACTCACAATTTGACTTACCTCACCACCGAGGGCACATCAAAGAAAATCTGGCTGTAGCAGATGAAGGTGACTTGTGCAGTCAGTTATCCCACTTCCCCCTCCTGGGCAACAGGATTAGCTGCCACGGCTGGGGACAACCAGAAAACGGCCCAAGATTGTTGATAAAAGTGAAAAGAGGGGAGCCCCCTGAGGTACCGCAGGCCATGTCAAGTAAGCAGGATCCAATCTATGCGCGAAAACAGTGAGGACTCCCGCAGGGTGAAGTCGAGTATAGGGCCGGGGGACTGAGGTTAGCGGTATGTGGCAAGTAAATGGGGGTCCTCACAGAGCAGATCCATGTGCGATGGTGGAAGGTGACGAGGGAGCAGGCACAATCCACAGGATTTCAAAAGTTGGTGGCCAACCAATGGTCTTCAAAAGTAAGTCCCTCTGCGTCCTGAAGGAGCACAATGTAGGTCGAATTTGCCAGTGATGAAGGGTAGAGAGCAAGGATGGATCACCTCCAGTCTTGGAGTCTGCCTGTGGTTTGGAGCCAATTCACTCAGATGTAGGATGCCACAGTGGAGGCTACGAATGCCTACTAGCATCAGACTCGCACCTCTTTACGGCAACAGCACTGGGGGGGGCTCACCCAGGCCTCAGGCTGATGGATCATCATGGTTTATATTGCAGTTAGTGCATGCCTATCTCTAATTCAGGCACAGGTGTGCCAGGTTCTGGTCTCTAGACCTAGGGGTGAGGAGGAGCAGTGGCAGGCCCATGGCGGCTAGTGGTCCACCCCTAGGGCCTGTCACCTCTCTGGCTAGGCCCAGCCACCAGCAGCCATCATCGAAGGCCAGAGGACAGTGCAGGGAGAAAGGGCAGCTTGCATTGACTAAGGTGAGGGGAGACAAGGCTGCACTAGCTCACAGTCGTGGCTGCCATCTTGGGAGCAAGAAGGAGCAAGCCAAAATTAGGAGCACAAATTGGAGCAGCCTCATGGCGAATTCAGGCTTCCCGCAGCACCCAGGTCTCCAGCAACTCAGATGGGGCTGTCAAGAATCACTGTCGGGCTAGGATGGTCTAAGATCATTGCAGGGCCACTGGAGATGCGCTAAAGTGCTGCTGCCATCTTGTCTGGCAAGCCACATACCCCAGTGAAAAACAAATGTAAGAGTTTTCTTTACCAGGATGGGGTAAAACTGAAAGGTACATGTCCAACTTTTTAAATACACTGACCTTGCCCTCTGAGCTGTGTAGGTCCTTCCCTAGGGGTGACTTATATGTACGAAAAGGGAGGTTTGGGCCTGGCACAAGGTTTATCTTGCCAGCTTGAAATTACTGTTTAAACCTGCACACACAAGCTGCAACAGCAGGCCTGAAAAATGTTTACAAGGCCACTTAAGTGGGCGGCACATTAAGAGTTGCAGACCCACTAGTTCCATTTAATTTAGTCATGGGTACATGTAGCACCACTTTAACATAGACTTACAGAAGAATGTAATGTGAAAATTGAGTGTAAGCCAGTTTCACTATGTCTAGAGGAGGGAGAACACACCCTTTAGCACTGGCTAGCAGTGTAAAGTGCACAGAGTCTTAAGAACAATAAAACTGAGATCATCAAAAGGGAGGAGTAAGGCAAAAAGTTTGGGAGAAGACCTCTCTAAGGCTAGCATGTCTAACATATCCTATATGATCTCTCCGGTTTTAAAACTGGGGTAAGATGGTTTTTGTTGTAAAACTAGAAGGTGTTTTTATGCTTTGATATTGTAGCTGATGTAAGATAGCTTTTATTTATTTCATATTTTGATTATGGCATAAGGGGAATATTGATACTATATTTGGGGCTCACTCTATAAAGGAATGGCATATTTTATCCCAACCCCACTTGGTTTCTATATAACGCTACTGCTTGTTTTAAAGCCCACTCGTGTCTATCTTTCCCTACAGTTTTTCGGTATAAAGGAGGAAAATGCTAACATTATTACTTCCTACCCTTGGGGCACATTCCTTATGAGCATCTGATAAATGCAACAAGAATATTTATTTACTAATGCTTGGTTTATCCCTTTTAATCTGTATTTTACATTATAAACCCTGTCTGGGGGACTTGCATGTTCATCTAGAGTTTCAAACTGTATGAGTTCTTCATTTGGATTCACCACCAGAAGTTCTTGGAGAGTCTGGCACTCTATTGTCACTTCTCCTGTGCTGTCCAGGAACACCCAAGTTCTTTTCCGCAAAAAAGTATTTGTAGACTAATTTTTTCTTGTTAACGTGAGTCTTACGGTCTGAACCATTCTCTTCCTTTTTACGCTAACCTCAGGTTCAAACCCTGATTCACCTTTCTGCTTGGCATGCTAGTCTTTTCTGTGGTTCACAGTCTGCCTTCTTCTCTCTGACCTCTTACTGTAGGAGTCCTGAAAAGAATGGGAAGAACATCTATCTTTATACTGATACCAATCTGGCTTCTTAATTGTGTCATGGTCCCTCAAATAATAACCACCCTGGCTGGATTCCTGTTGACAGTGATCCAGTACTTGAATTCTGTTTTACTTTCTGCTTATTATTAGTTTCTTCATGGCTTTTTCCTGTCAAGTACCCTTACTCCCACATTTTTCCTATATATGGAGTTTCACAGCTCTTCATCTCAAGGTGTCATGGCTTACAGAATTATTTTCAGTAGCTCCCATTCTTGAAAAATAACTGCTGCAAGTCCTTGATGTATGACTGGAGCTGAAGCTTCTCCTTGAATGTTACTCGGAATGATTGAGGAAACTTTCAAAATTTCCCATTAATTTAATTCCTAGATCTACAGTCATTTTGTACTTCTTTTAAAGCATGTTGTAACAGCAATAATAAAAATTTGCCATCCATAGTAGTATAAACACACACATATATACTTCCTCAGGTGTTTCATTTGTCTACGGATGGCACCAGTCCAAGGGGAAGACACAAAGTTAAATTCTATGCTTGTGCTAGGCTGGTTGCTTCCAACTGGTAAGCCTTGTGAGACATCCAAGAGGCAATGTTTTCACCTTTTACGGATGTTTTGCCCATTATAGTGCCTATTGCCTGTGGACTGATTGCCTGCATAGCAATTTGTGCTTGTGGCTCAGGTCTTGCTGGAAATGCAGTGCATACTGTCTCTGTTTCTTACATGAAGATACTGTCTGATTTAATATATCTACTTCTTCCGTAGCTTGTCAGTACTTTAGGTTAGGAAAAGGTGTATACGCCACCAATATGGGCCAAGTGGGCCCATCATTACATAGGAGATCCAATCTAACATTGGGATGTATGTGTGGTAATTTCCAACAACAATACCACAACTTGAGAAGGGGAGGAAACAGCCACCATACGTCCTCGTAACAATAAATGTATAACCACAAAAGGGTACAGTAGCCTCCAAACTTACAAAGCCTGCCTCCCTTATGTAAGGGTATGCAGGTATCACTTACTTGGGGCATTTATTTGTAATCCAGGCAGGTCATATGGGAGAAACGAAAATCCTTTGGGAAGAGGAAGCCTCACATACCTTGTGTGTCATGTTTACTCATTGGCAACCTCTTCCTACTCTGGTAGGACAAAGCCACTAG
The DNA here is from genome assembly GCF_031143425.1 of Pleurodeles waltl. NCBI lineage: Eukaryota > Metazoa > Chordata > Amphibia > Caudata > Salamandridae > Pleurodeles > Pleurodeles waltl. The sequence continues at coordinate 1,223,802,596 of NC_090447.1, forward strand.
GACGGATCAACATCCTGTGGGTTAGAACAAAATAAAACTGGAGGGAGTTCCTATATAAGTCACTATTGGACACTGATGGGATCCGTAAAGATTAAAAATACCTTATGGAACCTAGGCTGTCACCTTCAATTATTCGGGACCATAGGTATGGTTAAAAACAATGGGGATGGTTCCTGAGGATAGTGACTCAAACCATCACCTAGGACAACTTGTTTCTGCCCCAGTGTTAGTCTAACAGGTCTCGGGCATTCATCAGGGCTGCTGGATCCCAAACAAATCAATGAAATTCCTAATGTGTCACACACACACACACACACCAGGTGAATCTTACCTGGTCCATTGTAAATAATTACCTAGAATTAAAGAAACAAGAAAACATTGTAATTTATTAGATTCTACTAAACATCCAATGCAACTAGCATGCAAGAATAACCACCTTCTGGTGTTGCAAACTTGTGACACTGTAAAGACAAACCACTCTACACACATGAGAAAAAGTGGGTACAAGAACACATAATAAATCAAGCACATGCAATAGTAATGTACATCTCAAAATCTAACTCGACCCTAATCAGTGTAATCAAATTCCTCCCTGGTCTGGGAGGGGACAGTGTATTCTGTGGTCACACACTGCACAAACAAAAATGATTTAAAGATGTCAAAGAAATTAGTTATTCGTAAAAAAGGTTCAAAATTGCCTCCATCACTCTGTTCCTGTGAATAGGGGGAATGTCTATATAAACGGGGAGTAGATTGCCTCTTCCAAATGTCATCAGCTGTTCCTGAAGAAAGGGCTAACCTTGACAACGTAGCCTGCTACAGATGTGAACTAGGGAGTAACCTCCAAGAGACCAATTTGTTAGCCCCAGGGGGCAAAAAAAATTACTTGCATTGACCATGTCATGCCCAAAGAGCAGAATATCTGCACGGTATATGTAATGGCGGGGGCGGGAGGGGAGTTGTGATGTAGACCTTCATCATTGATGGTAATGGAGAGGCTCACGAGCAAAATTACGTTAAAGATCACAATGACAATTCCCCCAACATGAGAAATTACCTCTTTACTAATGTAGGAAAGCACCATTTTTGGCATGGTTAGTCCCAATTTTTGCCTGGTATCTGATCTAATTTTGACTAAAAGTGCACTTGGTTCCTGCAAACTAGGTCCCCAGTGCCAGATCTCTTTCCCAAATACTCAACAGTAGTTTCCACAATTGTCAAAACCTTCATCACTCTCTGTAAGACCCTAGTAAATAGTACCCCTGGTACCTAAGGCCTGGAGCACTAAAGAGGGTCCCCCAAGGGCTGCAGCATTAATTGTGCCCCCATAAGGAACCCCTCACCAACCACGACTGGCTGCCATTGCTAGCTACATGTCCTGGAGCAGCCCAAAGTATAAATGCAACATGGTACACAGTATGTGTGCCGTGCCCCCTAATACTGTATGCAATTTATGTAAGTCACCCCTCTAGCAGCACTTACAGCCCTAAGGCAGGGTGCATTATAATACATGTGAGGGAGTACCTTCACAAGCGGATATGCCCCTGTGATGTCTTTGTTGATTCTCAGATATAGGACCTAATTTTGAACACGGAGGGATTTCCCACCGTGTTCAGGCTGGCAGTCTTTTCATCAACCACCAGCCCCCTGGAAAACCCGCCGGCCGTATAATGTTTTCCCCGCCAGGCCGGCGGCCAGCCTGGCGGGGAACACAGCTGTAACATTGAGGGCGGCTCCATTAGGAGCCGCCGCCAATATTGGTGGGCGAAGGTGCAGCAGCTCCCGTCGCGCATGTCACTGCCCGGGCAGTGACATGCGCTACGGGGGCCTGCACGGGGCCCCCTGCACTGCCCATGCAAACTGCATGGGCAGTGCAGGGGCACCCCCTCCGCCAGCCTTTTCCTGGTGGGATATGCCGCCAGGAAAAGGCTGGCGGCATATGAAACATTATCCTCAGGGTAGCACAGCTACCCTGGCGGATGGTGTTTCATCCTGCCGCCAGGCTGTCTGGCGGCAGGAGCATGGCAGTGGGAGCCATCAACCTCTTCATTATGTGGTGGTTTGGCCCGCCATGCCGGCTGGTGGCTTCAGCCGCCACTGCCGGTATGGCGGGCCGAACTGCCTGGTTCGTAATGACCGCCGTAGTGGGTGACCAGGGAAGCCATTTTAAATACATGTGCTGGACACTGGTCACTACCAGTTCCCCAGCTACATGATGGCTTCACTAAAGATGGGGATGTTTGGTTTCCAGCATTTCATATTGGTGAACCCACACTGATGCCAGTGTTGGATTTACCAATACATGGACACAAAGAGCACCTTAGAGGTGCCCCTGAAAAACAAGCTACTAATGGATTGGCTGACTGGTCCTGACCAGTTCAGCCACCTTAGCCACGTCTCTGACCCCCTAAGGTGAGAGCCAGTGCTCTCAGAGGCCAGAGACAAAAGCCTGCACTGGGTGGAGTTGTTGACACCTCCTCCAGGCAGGATAGACATTCCATGTCGGAAAGCTTCAAAGGCATAGCTGCCTTTGTAATGCGACCCAGGTCTCTCCAAATGGCAGAGATGACCAACCCCTCCGTCCTGACTCCCATTCTTGGCAGCAAGACAGGTGGGAAAATTAATTAGATTAGGAGGTGTGCCCACATCATGAGAGGCCCACCCCTAAGGTGGACAAGCTGAAGTGGACGCCACTTTTTAAATTCCTACATCTTGTTTTGGGTGGGATTAGGGGCCAGATGTAGCAATTTCCAATTTTGCAAATCGGAAATTGCGAGTCGGTGCGACTCGCAATTTCCGAGTCGCAAAATCAGATGCAGAACGGTGTCTCAGACACCGTCTGCAAATCGCAATGGGGTCGCAAAGACCCACCTCATTAATATTAATGAGGTGGGTCGCATTGTGTGCGACCCCATTGCGATTCCCTGCACTCACAGGGATGGTGGCCTGCTGGAGACAGCAGACCTCCATGTCTGTGACTGCTTTTTCAATAAAGCATTTTTTTTTTTTTTGTATTGCAGCCCGTTTTCCTTGAAGGAAAACGAGTTGCAATACAAAAAAATAATGAAGCCATTTGTTTTTGTTTTTTTAGAGTAGGCAGTGGTCCATTGGACCACTGCCTGCTCTGAAAAAACATTTATGGTAACATTCACAAAGGGGGAGGGGTCCCATGGGACCTCTTCCCTTTTGCGAATGGGTTACCACCAGTGTGACACTGGTGGTAACTGTGAACTGCATTGCGTTTGCAGTGACAAAGCAATTTAGCATTGCGGTGCGAGTTGCAAATAGGAAAGGAACACCCCTTCCTATTTGCGAGTCGCATTCCCATTTTGCGAGTCGGTACTGCGTCTGTTTCGCAGTTTGCGCCATGCAAAACGCTACCTACATCTGGCCCCAGATCTCTTGGGTCAGGCTTATGCCAACTTCTCAATGGAAGTGGTGGTAACGAGGGTGTAGTTACCCTAAAAGTGGGCAACCCATTGGTTCTCGCCTGGCACTCTCTGTAATACCTCTAAATTGAGTATTTTTGTGGCACCCCTGAACCCAAGAACTCAGATCCCGAAAAGAAGCCCAATGACACAGAAGAGTCACACCAGCAGAAAAAGAAAATAGAAGCAGCTGACTTGGTCCCAACCCCACCGGCCTGTTTGCAACCCTCAATGGACTCTGCATCAAAAGACGGCTCGTCCTGCAGCTGAGTATCCAGAAACCAGGGAGGAATGCCTGCCTTTGACGAAGACTGAAGACTTGTGTAAGCAGCCGTCTTGCTCCCTAACCATCTCTAAAGAAAGGATACTGCAGCCTCTGGAGCCCCAAGGACCTGATATATGATGTCCCCAAGTGGGAATGGAAACCCAGTGCCAACAAGGTTCTCCAGCTCCCCAAATTCTGAGTCCATCGTGGTTTCACCTCTCCTGGACTCCCCGAAGATGCCTGGAGCATCTGCACCCAAGCCCCATCTCCTCCTGCCTCTTTGGTGAGAGAAACTCAACACCTAAAGCAACCACTGTACCTGTTGCCTTTGGCCCAACCTGAAGTGGGTACTTGGTGTTAAAGGTGTCTCCCAGCTCCCTTGAGCTTGAGTCCACTGTGGTTTCAACCTCCTGGACTCCATGAGGACGCCTGCAGAACCCCAACACCAAAGGACACCCCTGCATCTGTCACACCTAGGCCTTGGAGAAGAAGACCAGAGTTTCACCTATGTCCCGAGCACCCCAAGTTTGTTACCAACCTGATGTTTTTCCCTGACCGGATTCCTAGCCAGAGCCTGCAGCCTATTTCCACTGAGGTCATTCCCTATTGAAATACATTGGGCACCTGGCACCGTACTACACCTCTGCATCCGGCTACCCCAGTGATGCCCAGAGTAACCTGTTGGTGTGGTCCTGACCCTTGCCCAATACTTACCCTCAGTCTCTGAGATTAGTCTTGTAAGTCGTCGTAAAGTACCTTTTTGCTGACTTTGTTTTCCTCCCATGGGTTAATAATAAAGAACTCAAAAATTGCACTGTGACCATTTTTGCAAGTAAAAAGTATTTATGCTTAAAAATGTGCTTACCTTGTAGTGAAGTCCTTGGTTTCAAACTGTATATATAAAAAGTAGTGTTATTTTTCTAGATTGCTCTTGGATTAATTCTTTAAGTGCATGTCTCAATTATTGCCTCTGTGAGTACAAGTGGTAGGCACTACCCTCCGATAAGCCTAATTGCTTGTCCACACTGTTACAAAATAGAGTGCTAATTTTATCTACTTTTCTCTCTGCAATCCAATTGAGGACCCACTGGAATCTCTACATGGTGTACTTCTTTTTAGTGCACCATTTAGACAGCCAGCTTTCTACAACTAGTATAGAGTCCCTGGCTCTGGGTTGTTCTATGTTCCAACAACATATTGGTGTTATAAATATATTGGAAAGGGACAAAGCTGAATCATTGGTGGCAGTGGATAGCCTCATCAATATAATTAAGATAGGTATTGTAGATACGGTTAGCCTATCATAAGGCCGCAAATGTACCTTATGCGCATTCCACGACCCTAAGGGTCCCGTATTTTGCCAAAATACTGCCATAAGAGTCAACAGTGGTAGTCCCTTGCTCTACCAGCTTGTTATTGATCAATGTAAGGGGGTAGTGGCACAGTACATGGCCCTCCTCCCCATAGCACTTACTTCTTGAAGAAGACAACGTGCTGGTGCTCCTGGGTCAGCCGCTCATTCCCCAGCTATAATTATGGGAAGTGTGGCAGCCAACAAACATGTAGAGGGCTTAAGGGCACGCCGTGTGAACTCCCTCTTGTGACACAGCATCATGGGAGTTGTGGTACCACTGCCCTGTGTCACTGCCACTAATATTATATAGAAAACAACGAGAAAAGAGGGTCCCATGATACAGTATATTATTAGTAGAACCATAAGTGTGATGTGGGCTCATGTTACATAACGTTCAGAGGTTTTTTTTTTATAAAGAATCTCAGTTATCAAATAGAGGGGACATGAATGGACAGTAGTCAATGTGAATACAGAATGTTAATAACATAATTCTCCTTGTTGAAAGCCAACACCCTTGATGATAGGGTATTTGGTATAATGTTTACTGTCAAATGAAGTGACATCATGTATGCATGTGAAGAAAAAAGATTTTGATTATATATAACCATGTGTCACTGAAAAAAGTTATGTATTTTAAGAAAGGTAATGTACTTAAAAGAAGGTCATGTAGTTGGACAAAAGAAAACAGGAAAAGAAAATATGGGGGGAGCAAGGTTTTTTTTAAGGGTTCATTAGTTTTTTCACACAGACAGAAAACGTATGTCCTTTAAGTAAATCAACTACATTTTAAATGAATGTAAGCCAGTTCTCCCATGGACCAATCTTGATAAGCAGGTATTCTCAATGTTATATATAGTGTAGGATGGCTGCAGACTCGCAAATAATAATCCATTTGGTGTATATGCTTTACAAGTTTATACTCCCCATGGAATTTCATTGCTTAATCCATGTAGACCTGTATGGAGCCTGTAGATCCATCCCTGTTTACAAATGAGGAGAGGTTTTGTCATATCTTTCCTTGTTGATGACAATCTTTCTAATACATACCATTCCTTAGCATTTGCCTCATGACTTATCTCAGTGTAGTGTTTGGTCAACTTCGATTCATCATATTTACACTTAATGGTATTCCAATACTATATAATTTGAGTGCGCTCGCTCCTGGCAGTTGTACCAAAATACCATAGTTTACAAGGGCAGATTATTATGTAAACTATGTTGTTAGAATTACAGTCTATGAAATCCTTGAGTTGTCATGGTGTTTGTAGGCCAATATGAATTTCTTTGGTTTTCCCAGTAAAGGGACACACACTACATATGCCACATGGAGGGTGGCTAGAAAGGGGTGGTAGGTTCCAAAGGGTGGTTTATTTTAGGGCTTCAGCCTAGGTACCTGTCCAAATCAACAGAATGTAATAAATATATATTGTCCATGCCTTATTTTATTAAAGAAGGGGTTATGGTGATGTAGCACATATTCAGTCTCAAAAGAGTGGGTGTACAGACAGGCCAAATATTGGGAAAAAGTGCTCCCCATGAAAGTCCTGTGTACTTGGAGGAAAATTCCTCCTTGCACTCCACAACATTCAGAGTAAGGGCCAGGTGTAACAGGTCAAGTACACATTCTCTTGGAGTTACAGAGGACCATTCAGTGTAATTTAGAATTCATTCAATCACTTCAAGAGCTGCTTCCTGTGGAATACTCAGATGCAAAGTTTCCACATTTAAGCTGATCAGAACTTCTTTAGTGCTAACAAATGGTAGATCTTTTAGAAGATTAAGGACATCTTTTGTATCTTGTAAGAAGGTTGGCTTGTTTCAAAGCAAGGTTCTGAAAGAAACATCACAAAGTTTTGACACCATTGCATTTACTGTGTAGATATTCCGCTCTTTGGGCATGACATGGCATTGACAGCCAATGCGGGTCATTTTTTTTACCCGCTGGGGCCATGAAGATGGTCTCTTAGAGGTTGATCCCCGGTTCATGTGTGTAGCAGGCTATGTTGTGAAGCTTAGCACTTTTTTCAGGAACATCTGATGACAGTTTGGAAGAGGAAATCTCTTCCCCTTTTATTTACACATTTCCTCTATTCACAGGAACAGTGGCAGAGGCAATTGTGACGCTTTTTAGTGAATAACACATTTCTTTCCTCTCTTTTATTCATATTGTTTTGTGCAGCATATGACTACAGAGGTCAATGTCCCTCCCAGGCCAAAGAGCCTTTGCCTTTACCGATTAGGGTAGGTTTAGATCTTGAGGTGTACATGACTGTTGTGTTTGCTTGATTGATTTTGTGTTTGTGTGCCAACTTTTTCTCATGCATGTAGAGTAGTTTGTCTTTTAGTGTCACAAGTTTTCAACAAAAGAAGGCCGTTATTCCTGCATGCTACTTGCATTGTATGTTTGGGAGATGGTCATATATATATATTTATATCTCAATGTTCCTCTTTCTTCCTTTCTATTCATTTTAGGTAATTATTTACGCTGGACCTGGTAGGATTCACCTGGTCTGTGTGTGTGTACCACATTAGTAAATTAATTGTTTTGTTAGCGATCCAATGCCTGAGACCTATTAGGCTAAAACTAGGGCAGAAACATGTTGGACTACGTGATGGTTTGAGTCACTATCGTCAGGAACCATTCCCATTGTTTTTAACCATACCTATAATTAAAGGTGATAGCCTGGGTTTCAGAAGGTATTTTTTAATATTTCTGGGTCCCATCACTGTCTAGTAGTGACTTATATAAGAACTGCCTCTAGTTTCATTTTGATCTTAACCTCAGGAGGTCGAGTCTGCCCTGAAGGCATTGTTCTACCAGGATGGGGAGAGGTTTCTGCTGATGAAGCATGACACAACAAGTATGTGAGGCTTCCTCTTCCAAAAGGATTTATCTTTCTCTCATGTGACCTGCTGGAAACGCAACACAACACCCCGTGTAGGTAGTACCTGCATACCCTTAAATAAGGGATGCAGGCTTAGTGAGGTTGGACACTACAGTACCCTTTTGTAATTGCCACTGAACCAGTTTTGGTGTTCTTTTGTACTGAAAAGGGAATACCATGTCATGATATGATTGGTATTATTCAAGAATGGCTGGAGCTTTCAATGTGTGAAATTCCCACTATTGGCATCTCTAGGTCAAACTCCACCCATAAGTAAAACATGTCAAAGATATATTCAGCATGTCCACATGCAGCAAAGGATACTGTGCTGGAAAAACATGTGTCTTTGAGATGTTGTGTGACTACTTCCCTGTAATTTACTCATATTGCAACAGGAGCTATCACTAAAGAAACTTATTCAATAAGCCTGAGATCCAAAATGTAGAAACTACAAAATGGAAAAATGCTCTTTTAAGAACCAAACTTCACAAAACCACAGTAAACAGGGGACTTCCACTGTAAGCATCCTGGATGTTATGGCAAACATGCTAGTTTCACTCTTGTGCTTGTCTAAAAGTTCATATTTTCTACTAAAAGAGATAAATAAATGTTTAAATAAGCATATACTAAACATAGAAGAGGTCTAAATGGACCTCATCACAGCATGGGAATACTGGAATAAAAAGTCCTTTATGTATGAAGCTATGGAGGCGGTGTTTTGTTTATTAAAACAATTATATCACAAAGAGCCTAGTAGTAGGCAGGGGATAGTGAAATGAAATGCAATTCCTTAAAATAATGTGATTTAATTAGATAAAGATATTAAAATAAAGTATAAAATGTGCTTAAATGCCTTCCTGTGTCATGGATTGATTGGCAGACACTTAGGCCCACATTTATACTTCCTTTGAGCTGAATTAGCGCCATTTTTGTAACGCTAATTCAGTGCAAACTTAACTCCATATTTATATTTTGACGCTAGACCCATCTAGTGTCAAAATATTGGAGTTAACGTAATTTTTGGGATGTGTGAAACCTCCTTGCATCAATGAGATGCAAGGTAGGTGTTCCCGTCCAAAAAATGACTCAAAGCCCCTAGCGCCATATTTAGCCACCTGGGCAAAAATGATGCACGGGTGGGAGGCGGACCCACAAAAATGACGTTAACTCCGATTTGCATCAAATGTTAACGCCTGGGTCAGACCAGGCATTAAAATGAGGCCCACACACCACTACTTAAGGAAAACTCACAGAAGCAGCATCACTAACCCACAGGACAGGATGGAAGTGCTACTGCTCCAGCTTGCTAGACGATGCAGAGGACAGCAAAAACAACAGCAGCAACCACCACCACTACAACGTGGTCCACAAAGGCAACACAGAAGGCAGGAGAGGATATTCGGAAACAGGACAACCCTCCTTGGTCTTAGGGAACAAGACATAATAAGGACATAGAGACTTAACCGGCAAGCCATACTACACCTGCTGCACCACACTGAGCCACAGATCACAGCCAGCTTCAGACCCCACACAATATACTACCTGTGACAAAGCTGCTAGCTGTCCTGCACATGCTGGCAAGTGGCTCATTTCAAACAACAGGTGCACTGATTGCTGGTGTGTCACAGCCGTCATTCTCGGTGTTCCTGCTAAAGGTGTTAGACACAATTACCTCTCTGACACCCCACCACATCAGCTTCCCCAACACCCAGCAAAAACAGCAGGAGTTAAAACATGGGTTCTATCAATTTGATGGCTTCCTAAATGTGCTCGGAGCAATTGACTGGACCCATGTCCGAATTGTTCCACCTTCAGCCACAGAGCATCTACACTGGAATCGCAAACACACACATTCCATAAATGTGCAGGCCACCAGGGACAATTCACAAACATTTTGGCAAAGTATCCTGGGAGTGTCCATAACACCTACACATGCAGGATCAATGAACTCTTCCAGGATGGCCAATATGCAAATGTCGTACTTGTGGGTAAGTCAACAAACCTAGCAATTTACACACAACACACCAACCCTGTAGGACACAGAAGAGATACACCACTCCAAAAACCCATGGCCAGGGTAGCACAGATTTGCAGGAAACAACACATGTGCACCCTGCTGCAGTGCAGCACAATCAGTGCACACCACAAACAGATACGCTCACGTATACGTAACACAGCCACAACTTGACAGGCACATCACGTGAAGGACAGGTGCACATATCTACCCTATGCAAACAGAAAATGTATACAAACCACTGCAAGTGCCCACAGGTTGCCCACTATGTAATCTTCACACACATAGTACACCAAACAAAGAATAGCACAGCAATGTTAATGTCATACACCATGTTCATGTAACGTAAGTCACACATTTGCACAAATCACTCAAATGATGCAGTGAAAGTCTCTGCCAGAACAAACATCACATGCCAGACAACTTGTGCCAATACCAACTACATCTCATCAACACACACCGTACTTACCTGTAGTGTGCATATACAACTGCCTGATGCTTTGGGTCACACACATAGGAATACAACATCAATGGGCATCACATACCATGTGCCACCTCAGATGCACCACTTACTGACCCACAACACTATCATGTCTGCAACATGAGTGACCCCTGACCTGTTTTTAAGGTCAGAGCTCGCTTCACACGCCACAAAGCTCCACCAGACTGTGCCCGTGCCCTCTACCCCACCCTTGCTGCTGTTGCGAGTTTGAGGCCATCCGCCAACCACAGGCACCCGCCTGCGCCTCATCCCTGGTGTCTAGTGGGTTTTCGTAAGTATTGTGTGTTTGTCTAGTATCTGTCTTTCTTTTGTGCCTCTTTCTGTGCTTTTCTTCGTTTTTTAGCCTCTTTTCCTCTTGGTAGCCTTTTTTTCATTATGTTCGCTTTCCGCCAGTTTTTTAGCTCTTCTAAGCCATTCTCTTCCCGCCGCTGCATCCCTGCGGCCCCGCCCCCATTGCTCCCCCATTCGCACACCGCTCCCACCTCCCAGCTGCTCCTCCTCCCACCTCCCCTTCTTAATGGTGGCCGATGTGCGGCCGCTCCACTGGTGCACCAGAGGCAAACCCTTCTGCGCCTGGACCACACCAAGCGCCAGACCCCCCGGCCCATGCGTTCCTCACGCTGCCCGACGCTACTATAATGGCAACAAACTCCACGCCCTCAACACAGGCCGCTCCGCTGCCTGCTTCCAAGCCACCCCGAAGCTCACCCACGGACCCTTCTCCTGTCAGATCTGTTTCTTCACCTGCCCCTAAGCCGCCAAACATCCCGCCAGAACCACACACAACCACCTCAGCTGCATCTTCATCAACACCCGCTCCGTCCACAAGCACGCTGTCAAACTCTGGGACCTACTCACCTCATCTTCCCCATATGTCGCCTTCCTCACCGAAACTTGAATAAAACCCTCCTCAGAACCGGCAGAGACCGCATCAACAGACCGCGAGGAGGGATCGCTAAAGTCCACAAGAACTCCATCAGAATCTCAACCAAAACCGAAGACGCCCTTGATGCCGCCAAATACTTACATTTCCAGATTTACATCAACACCAACACCACCCTCAGAAGAACCCTCATCTACAGGCCCCCAGCCACAGTTCAGTGACTCCATCGCCGACATAATCAGCACCCAGGCCCTCGCCTTTACAGACTACATCCTCCTCAGCGACCTGAATTTTCACCTCGAGAACACCAACAACAGCAACTCTACCGCCCTGATTGACAACCTCACCAACCTCGGTCTCAAACAACTTGTCACAATGCCCACCCACAATGCGGGCCACACACTCGACCCCATCTTCTCCACCAGCAGCCGCGTCATCTTCAGCCATACCACCAAACTCCACTGGACCGACCACTGCTGCGTCCACTTCACCTTCCAGAAACCCTCCACTCACCACCACCCACAACAGATCCCCCGCTGCAGCTGGAACAAGATCCCTAAAGACCAGCTGATCTCCACCCTCGCCTGGACCCCACCACCCAGCACCATCGACCGCAATACAGACACCCTCAACCTCAGACAATGGATAGACAACTGCGCCAACACCCTCGCTCCGCTCAGGAAACCCTCCAACAATCACACCAGCACAAAGGCCATCTGGTCTACCGCCGACCTTCAGGCCTCCAAGCAGTAGTGCCGAAAAATCGAGAAGAAGTGGTGCACCAAGATCCTCTCTCAACCCTACCCTTTTTAACATCTACATGGCACCGCTTGCCAACATCGTCCGATCCCACAACCTCAACATCATCTCCTACGCAGATGACACCCAGCTGATCCTCTCACTCACCAAGGACCCCGCAACCGCCAAAACCAACCTCCACAACGGACTACATGCCATCGCTAACTGGATGGAGAGGAGCCGCCTTAAACTGAACTCAGACAAGAAAGAGATCCTCATCCACGGCTCCAACCACTCTGCATGGGACGACTCCTGGTGGCTGGCCACCCTAGGAACCGCACCAACGCCCACCAACCACGCATGCATCCTTGGTTTCATCCTAGACTCATCACAATGCCGTCTCATCTTCCTGATTCAACACCCTCCGCATGCTTCGCAAGATCTTCAGATGGATCCCCACCGAAACCAGAAGGACGGTCACCCATGCCCTCGTCAGCAGAAGACTGGACTACGGCAACGCTCTCTACACTGGAACCACAGCCAAGCTCCAGAAAAAACTGCAACGGATGCAGAACGCCTCCGCACGCCTCATCCTCAACATCCCAAGCCGCAACCACATCTCAGCCCACCTCAGACACCTACACTGGCTCCCCATTAACAAGAGGATCACCTTCAAACTCCTCATCCACACCCACAAAGCTCTCCACAACGCTGGCTCTGTCTAACTGAACAAATGACTCACCTTCCACACTCCCAACCACCAACTTCACTCCGCCAACCTCGCCCTCGCCACTATCCCTCGCATCCACCAAACTACAGCCGGCGGCAGATCCTTCTCCCACCTCACCGCCAAGACCTGGAACTCCCTCCCCATCCACCTACGACAGACCCAGGACCTCTTGACCTTCAGGAAATGCCTCAAGACCTGGCTGTTCGAGCAGTAGCAATTCCTCCCCCCCTCAGCACCTTGAGACCCTAGCGGGTGGGTAGTGCGCTTTACAAATGATTAATTGATTTATTGATTGAATGTAAACAATAAATGGCCCTCCATGGCGCAGAGTCAATGTTAGACAGTGCAGATAATAAATTCCATAGTGGGACCCTCTAGGAGTAATCAGGACATCAATGACCTTTACGTGCACTGTGCTAAGGTACACATTTGATAAGTAGCTGAGTTCCATCCCATATCCTGAAATGTGCATGTGTAGACAATAGAAATGCTGATTCATGTTTAGGAAGATAGGAGAGACACTGAGAGTGATGTTGATCATCCCGAAACAATGAGATACATACACTTGGATACTGATGGCTGGCACAAACATCAGCTGCCACTCAGGATCAGTAACAGGCCTATGTAAGACCCCCCCAGTGCCTTTGTCATGGCCTGCACTGTATGTACAAGTTGGCGGGTGACCACTCTTTTGTGACTTGAAGCCACATTGGAAATTGACTACTCTCTTGCAATGTGTGTAGCTGCAGGTCTGTCACCACAAGATACATACCATTATGCTGCTGACACAGATGTATGTGTCACATAAAACCTGAGGCATTGCCAACATCAGACACCACCCAGGGGTGCCGGTTGCAGGTTGCAATAAGGAAATAGACTGTGATTTGACCACACATGAATGTGTCACCTATGCATGCTGTTTACTGCTGCACACACAGAAAGAGCCAATGGGCCATCAAAAATTTACATGTATAGGAAGGTGTCTCTACCTGCATAGATACATCCACCTCCACAGGACAGCTAGTCAAGCACCCTGTTGCAAGGTTGGTAGTCTTGGTACATGGCTGAATATTAGGTGCCAGTGCAGGGGACAACAAAGGGTTGCCTAGTAACATGTCACACGTGGTGCATTCCTGCATAGTCAAAATTTGCCAGCACAGTGCTGCCAGTGTTGGAGCTGTGTTGTTTATTGTCACTTACTCATTATAATCTGCCTAAGTGTTGCATTTCATCTGTAATGACAAATGTAAAAATGGCTGGAATGTCCAGGCTCAGTAGGGCTATCACGTTGTCACCACATCTAACCCCATTGTGTTGTGAGGATATGTCATATCCCCGCTAGTGATAGCACACTGATACAAAGGTGCACCACAGGACACATGGTACATACATACTGAGCATCAGTTAGGATTCCAAAATATTTGTCACAGGTCCTTGAGCCAATACCCAAGATTGTCATGTTCAACAACACAGTGCTAAGAAACTTTGCACCAGGCCAAGAACTCTCACCATACCACAAACATGTATGAGACACAACCCAATCAAAATAACAACTGGCATGCAACATGACAAACCTGTTGCAAGCCTAAACAACAACTTACACCTTTTGTCTCTTTGCATGGGATCAGGGTTATGGCATACAGCCGTGGATAATGACCCCATACACAAACCCAAGCACAGCAGTATAGCATGCTTGCAATGGAAGACACTCAATATCGTGGAAAGGACATTTGGCATACTGAAAACAAGATTCAGGTGCCAGGACCTCACAGGAGGCAGCCTTCTATATGCCAAACACATTGTGTGCGAAATCATCCTGACATGTGCTATCCTGCACAACATATGTGTGCGGATCAATGACTCGATGTATGTCCCGGTAGATGACCTGCCTGAGGAGGAGGAGGAGGATGGAGGGAGAACAGCACAACACAGCTGCTGGGGTGTGCCGGAGACAGCACATAGTTGACAAATTCTACTCTTAAGAATCACTGAATTCACCTTGTCAATTTTGTAAATAAACACTTCACTAATACAAAAAATCCTGCTTTGGTCTTTTCTGTCTCCACTCCACATAGCATAAGAATGTGAGTTAAAGGTCAGGGATCATGTTACAAATAGGAATCTGACAAGTACTGTTGCAACATCATATGTGATGTGTAAGATTGTACTGCCACCATCAGACACATCACTAACAGCCTAATCACTGGTATGTGACAACTGAAGGACACAATCTATGAACCACTACATATTTTGTACATTCACATTGCCAACTTGTAAGTCAATAGGTCATCAGATGCAACGACACCATGTCCAAATGAGATGTATACAATGGGCCCACACATGAGGTAATGGATGTCAATAAATTGAAATTAAGTCAGGTTGGAACTGAACACCGTCACAACTCAGTGTGAAAGTTGCAATGGCTGCATGGAACATGTGTGACAAAGGGGAACATCATTAGTAACAATGGTCATCATGATTTGACCAGGTACAACAACCAATGATAGAAGATGGGCCTGCGCAGTGTATCCATGGTAATCTGTCCTGCCACTGCCATGGGGCACAATCCTGACACAGGGTACACATGACCCCACACATTGAACAGACACGTCGGTGGAATGCACATCAGCATGGATGAGACCATATGCAACTAGGGCTGCAGGTCCACCACACAAAACCAACAACCATTGCTAATTGCAACAAGTTCAATCAAACATTTGTGAACAAAACATATTCTGGGTGGAATGTAGGTAGAGTGTATCATACACACTGATATAAATGGGGTCTTTGGTTGGCAGTCAGGTTAACCTCTGACCCTCACTCTAGTCAGGGTGTCACACACCATCCAAATTATCCTGTGCCCACCCTCTGGTAGCTTGGCACTGAGCAGTCAGGCTTAACTTAGAAGGCAATCTGTAAAGTATTTGTGCAATAAATCATGCAATAATACAGTAGAACACCACAAAAATCCACCACACAGTGTTTAGAAAAATATATAATATTTATCTGGTAAGATGCAGATCAAAACGATTTAGATGCAATAAGTATATGTTGAAATATCACTGTAAAAATTATATGAAGTGTCTTTAGTCTTTTAAAAGCAACAAATGTCTCTTGCAAGCACAAAGTGCCTGGTTTGCGTTCAAAATCTCCGCAAGGAACCACAGAGGAGGAGAAGTGTGGAAAACAGGGAGGTGTTTCATTAATTTCTCGGGCCGCACACAGTGATGTGTTGTTTATTTTGCATGCAGGGAAGGCTTTGCGTCAATTTCAGGCACTTGGACCCTCTTCGGGTTGTGGGGTTTTCAGACGTCCCGGGCATGAGGTGTTGAAATCCAGTGCTTGCAGGACAAAGTCACAGGGGCTCCGTCGATTCGGTGGGCATTGCGTGGAAATTTCTACCCTACGGCAGGCGGTGCGTCGATTCCTCTCAGGAAGTTGGGCTGTGTCATTCCAGCTCTGCTTTGCATTGATCCAGTGGGCTGTGCGTTGAATTACTGGTCGATACGCTGGGACTGCGTCGATCTTCTTGCGAAGTGGGGCTGTGTTGTTCCATTTCGGTGTGCGGTGATTTTCTCACCGTGATGCCGGCTGTGCATCGTTTCTTACAGGCTGTGCATCGATTTTCACTGCACAGGGAGTTCTTCTTGCTGGAATGAAGTCTTTTTGGTCCTAAGACTTCAGGGAACGACAAGATCTATTCAAGCCCTTGGAGAGCACTTCTTCAGCACAGCCAGAGAGCAGCAAGGCAGCAGGGCAACATCAAGGGGGCAATCCTTCTGAGAAAGCAGTCAGGTGAATCCTTTGGGCAGCCAGGCAGTTCTTCTTGGCAGGTTGAAGGTTCTGGTTCAGGGTCTTCTCCAGGAAGTGTTTGTGACAAGAGTGTCTTGTCAAGAAGTACCTAAGTTGGTAGGGTCAAGGACCCTGCTTAGATGCCCAAATGTGCCTTTGAAGTGGGGAGACTTCAAAGAGTGGCTTAGAAGTGCACCAGGTCCCCTTTCAGTTCCATCCTGTCTGTCAGGATCCCAGTAGGGGGTTTGGCAGTCCATTGTGTGATGGCAGGCTACTGTCCTTTGACATGTAAGTGTCAGGCCCTCCAACCTCCCAGCCCAGGAAGACCCTTCAATGTGCAGATGTATGCAAGTGTGACTGAGCATCCTGTGTTTGGGGTTGTCTGAGTGAATGCACAGGGGAGCTGTCAATTAAACCTAACCAGACGTGGATTGGAAGGCACAGAAGGATTTAAGTGTAGAGAAATGCTCACTTTCTAAAAGCAGCATTTCTAAAATAGTAATATAAACTCCAACTTCACCTATAAGCAGGACTTTCAATTACAATTCTGACCATACTAAATATGACCTGGCTACTCCTTTCAGATCAGGATCTACCACTCAAACAGTATATGAGGGTAGTCTTAACACTATCCTATTAAAAGGGGAGGCCTCACAGCAGTGTAAAACAAATTTAGGAGTTTTACACTACCAGGCCATATGGAACACAAATGTTCACGTCCTGCCTTTTACCCACATAGCACCCTGCCCTATGGGCTACCTAGGGGCCTACCTTAGGGTGACTTATATATAGAAAAAGGGGAGTTTAAGGCTTGGCAATTACTTTTAAATGCCAAGTCGAAGTGGCAGGGAAACTGCACACATAGGCACTGCAGAAGCAGGCCTGAGACATGGTTAGGGGGCTACTTATGTGGGTGGCACAACCAGTGCTGCAGCCCACTAGTAGCATTTGATTTACAGGCCCTGGGCACATGTAGTGTACTGGACTAGGGACTTACAAGTAAATTAGATAAGCCAATTTGGTATGAGCTAATGTTACCCTGTTTTAAGGAGAGAGCATATGCACTTTAGAACTGATTAGTAGTAGTAAAGTGCACAGAGTCCTAAAGCCAGCAAAAATGAGGTCAGAAAAAGAGAAGGAGGAAGGCAAAAGTTTGGGGATGACCCTGCAGAAAGGCCATTTCCAACACACACCTTGTACCAAAGATGTACACGTCAGACAAATACGCAGGCTTCACACGTCTCCATAACTCAAAATCTACATACGGAGACAGTTGTCAGGTAATAATTCCTAGGTAGCAGTGGTTTACCCATCATCAACAAAGCCTGACCTGTGTATGTAGCTTTAAATATTATGCTCTTTATGACATCATCACACATCACAGACAAAAACACAACACACAATCACAAATCAGAACTATTGCATTGAACTGCACTGTTGTCACACATTCAAATATATGCACAACGTGCAACAATTTGCATGCTGTTGACTCTGTAAAACACACACTGGTGGAACAGACCAATCACACCCTTGTAACATTGATGCATGGACAACCAAATGTGGCCATACCCAAAATGCTACACTGCAGCATAGCCCATGTCATAAGTATGTTAATTCAGGGTGCATCTAAGGAAAATGCAAAAAAACACGCAATCAGGAGTTGAGTAAAAAAATATGACACAAATGCATCTAAAACATCCGCAAATGCAAACACATGACACATGGGCCCTTAGCGTGAATTCAACCTTCCCACACCTCTAAATGCTGTCTCCAATGAAATCGACGCATAACCGCCATGCGTCTATAGAAACAACGCACGTACGTTATGCGTTTAAAAAAACCTACGCAAATGTCAAGTGCATCAAATAAATATACGCACAACTGAATAACGTGACACACGGGGACAGGAAGTGATGTAATAGGAAATCTTGTCTACAAGCATTGTACAGTGGGTGTTGTTGCACTTTCTCTTTACAGTCTGTTCCTTTTTGACTTTGTGGTTGTGTTTTGGAGCCAACGGTTGTGTCTTGGTAGTTGAGGTGTCCCACCTGTCATGTCCCATCATTAATTGTGTGCATTTTGTCCCAGTTGTTGTGATTTTGTGTGTTTATTGTCTAAATTTGTATTTGTACTGTGGGGTGTGTGTCTGGGGTAGTGTAGCATTTGGGATTGTTGGGATTAGTTAGTGGGGTTAAGTTTCCGTTCATTTTTCCTTTTTATCTTTGTATTTTTGGTCAACTTTGACCATTTGCAAGATGTCTGGCATGTGGAGGCTGACAAGGATGTCTTTAGGAGGAGTTGGTGGATTTGTGTGGGTAATATGCCATTACCTTCCCATGATGCTCGAGATGGGTGGCCGGGACATCCAAGGATACCAGACCGAGGCCAGGTGGCTGCAGTGGGGCAAGGTGCTCCACCACCTGAAGAGAGTCTGCAGGAGTGGCAGGAATGAGCACCATCTCAAGGATCACTGGGCAGATCTCCATTGGCATACTATTTACTGTTCACTGCTCTTGGATGACAGCAGCAGATGAGTTGCGGTGCTGCATGCAGTGCTTGTATGCAACCAGAATTAAATGTATCTGCGCCAGTCTAGGCCTGGATTTCACATGTCCAACCATGATACCAATGCAGGTCAGATGTCTGGTGAGTCCTCCACAATCATCACGTAGGCACATATTTCAGAGGCCAGGGCGACACCTCTGCCCCGGCATAGTGTCATGTATGAAACGTCAAGGCACTGCCAGCCTACCATATTTTCCCTGGATTGTGTTAACAAAGTTGGGCAATTCATGTATAGGGTGACATTGTCATCATATAACACACATGACCTGTGCCCCTGTCAATATGTTAGCAAAGGAGGCTTACACTCCTTAGGGGCGATGTATATGGGGCATTTGGTACCATTAGACAACTTTGCCACATCAGTCATGGACTAATCAATGTATGATAATTGCAGACTTTAAATTGAGCCGCATGTCTATCACAAAGTGCCTCTTGGTGCATTGCAGGACAGACATGAGTACCTGAGTCATATGTCTTGCAAAGTGCCAGGGTTGTGTCATGTTTGTTTACACAACTCCCCCTTACTCCATGTTGTAACATCTTCTATAGACAGCCCACATATGGTTGTTGCAGGGTGTAGCACTACATGAGTCCCTGGCCCAGTGTTAGCATTCAGATGTGTGGCTCTTACTCACCTGAGTGTCTGTGTCATTGTGTGATTGTAGTGGTGTGTCTGTTGCAATATTTTCCACTAGGATAACTAGCTCACTCCTCTCAACTTGTTCACACTGAAATGTGTTGTCCACTTGCAGTAACTGTGATATGACATTAAGCATGATTTTCTATTCATGTCTTACAGGTGGACCTTCCCCCTACACAATCGGTTAAGTGGCGTGATTCGAGGACCCAGATATATCCAGATGTATCCAGTAAGTGTGATAATGTGTGTCCTGTGAATTAGTCCAGGGTTTTGTGTGAGTGAGTTCTATGTGTTGTATACAATGTCAGATGTGATAAGCTGTCCAATGTTCTGATATCAAAGTAGGCTGGATGCTGACATTATGGCCCTTTTAAAGGATCCCCATCCACCACAAGAGGGTTACATCTTGTGAGGCATGTGGTGCACAATGGCCTACATTGTGTACACAAGGTGATGACAAGCCACATGTAGTGCCACATGTGACTATGAATGACAGAGTGCAACGCTGTGAGAATATTGGTAGTGGTGCACTTCATCATTCTCACAACACAGGGATGCACCATTTTGAACCCAATTTGGTGCATCCCTGTATTGTCATAAAGATGGAGGACTGGGCTGGCAATTGTCCCCCAGCATGGCGCTCTGTCTTTTGCACTACATGCATGTTACACTGATGTGATATGTAATTTGCTTGCATGCAGGTCAAGGCCAAATGTGTTCTGGCATGGAAATTGGTGTGTAAGGAATAGTAGTGATAGATCAGCTATTGAAGGGTGTCTACACCTGGACACATGAACGTAGATGTGATAGTCCCAAGGATACCAGCTTCATAGTTGTCAGCCCTCCTAACATATGGTCTACTCCTTGACTCCATTTATGAGTGGCATGCCTTGGTGGATGACCAGGACCGTTGAGATGATGGATTGCATAGCCATTCCCCCTTGGGCTCAGGGGAGTCGAATACCAAATTTGTAGGTAGATGTAATATTCACAGTGTAGGTGAGAGTCATATTGGTCAGGCTTGTATGTGTACCTATCAGCTCTGACCCCTTACGTTTCCTGTTAGAAATGGGGTCTTTGGTTGACAGTCAAGTTACCCCCTGTTCAAGCACGGACCCTCGCTCTAGTTAGGGTAAAAGAGAATCACCCTCAGCTAACCCCTGCTTCCCCACTTGGTAGCTTGGCAGAGCAGTAGGCTTAACTTCAGAGTGCTAGGTGTAAAGTATTTGCACAAACACACAGTAACTTAATGAAAACACTACAAAATGACTCAACACAGGCTTAGAGAAATAGGAAATATTTATCTAAACAAAACAAGACCAAAATGACAAAAATCCTCAATACACAAGTCAAGTTATTAATCAAAATGCAAAAAGAGTCTTTATGTAGTTTAAAACACACACTACCACTGTTAGCGTTTAAATGTACCTTGGGTGAGTCAAAAATAACCCCGCACGGGCAAGTGTGCGTCAAAAATGGCTTGCAATGCGTTGATTCCACTCACGAGCTGGACCTTGCGTTGTTTCTCCTTTCATCAGGTCGGGGCACATTGTTTCTTCTCTCCGCAGGAGAGCGATGCGTTGATCCAGTCAGCACTTTCGGGTCCGGACAGACCTTGCATTGTTTGTACACGCCCAGTGGTGCATGCGTTGGAAATCCAGCTGCACGATGATCCGAAAACCACACAGCGTGGGTTGCAATCTTCCAGCCTCCGTCACAGATTCTGAGAGTTGTTTCTCCTGCTCCTTGCGTCAATTCTTTGGTGGCGTTTCCGGCGAACTTCGATTTTCAGCCGTGGAGCCAGCGGCGCGTCGTTTCTTCAGCCGCAGATCGGAGTTGCGTCGATCTTTTTCCCGCACTGCGCTCTGTGCCTGGATTTCCTCCTCTTAGGCTGCCAGCTTCTCCTTTCAGGGTCCCAGGAACTGGATGGGCACCACAGGGCAGAGTAGGAGTCTGTCCAGGAAATCCTGGTGCTGGCAGAGAGAAGTCTTTGCTTTCCCTGAGACTTCGAACAACAGGAGGCAAGCTCTAAATCAAGCCCTTAGAGATTTCTTCTCAAGATGGAAGGCACACAAAGTCCTGACTTTGCCCTCTTACTCTGGCAGAAGCAGCAACTGCAGGATAGCTCCACAAAGCACAGTCACAGGCAGGGCAGCTCTTCCATCTCAGCTCTTCAGCTCTTCTCCAGGCAGAGGTTCCTCTTGGTTCCAGAAGTGTTTTAAAGACTGTGGTTTTGGGTGCCCTTCTTAAACCCAATTTCTCCTTTGAAGTAGGCCTACTTCAAAGTGAAGTCTCTTTTGACTGTGAAATCCTGCCTTGCCCAGGCCATGCCCCAGACACTCACCAGGGGGTTGGAGAGTGCATTGTTTGAGGGCAGGCACAGCCCTTTCAGGTGTGAGTGACCACTCCTCCCCTCCCTCCTAGCACAGATGGCTCATCAGGATGTGCAGGCTACACCCCACCTCCCTTTGTTTCATTGTCTAGTGTGAGGTGCAACCAGCCCAACTGTCAACCTGACCCAGACAGCGAATCCACAAACAGGCAGAGTCACAGAAATGGTATAAGTAAGAAAATGCCCACTTTCTAAAAGTGGCATTTTCAAACACACAATCTTAAAATCAACTTTAGTAAAAGATGTATTTTTAAGTTGTGAGCTCAGGAAACCCAAACTCCACATGTCCATCCTCTCCCAAAGGGAATCTACACTTTAATCAGATTTAAAGGTAGCCGCCATGTTAACCTATGAAAAGGACAGGCCTTGCAACAGTGAAAAACAAATTTAGCAATATTTCACTGTCAGGACATATAAAACACATTACTATGGCCCTCATTACAACCCTGGCGGTCGGTGTTAAAGCGGCGGTAAAACCGCCAACAGGCCGGCGATTAAAAAATGGAATTATGACCGTGACGGAAACCGCCAGCATAGACAGCCACTTTAACACTCCGACCGCCACGGCGGTACAAACAAACAGCATGGCGGTCACCGCCAATAGACTGGCGGAAGACAATGTAGCGCCCACACTATCATGAGAGGGCAATCTGCCACCTTTTCCTGGGCGGATTCACCGCGAACAGAAACACAGCAGAAACAGGACTTGGAAGGGGAAACGCTCACCTCTACACACCCCACGAGGAACCAGGACGCCATGGAGCCGGAACTCCATATTCTACCTGCCATTGTCTTCCTGCTCCTCTACCAGGAGCACGAACGTCAGTGGCGAAGACCACAGTGAGTACTGCACCTATGACACAGGGGAGGGGGAGGGAAAAGAGAGTGACACACACACGCAACACGCAAAACCCCCACCCTCACCCACTACAACACACACACAAGTACATGTTGATACATTACATTTACACCCCCCAACCCCACCTGGAAGAATGCAAGGACAAAAGGAGATGAGTTGGATGACTGTAATCAATAAAAATCCATTACTCAAAAATATATATACATTATTAACAAATATATACACCAAGAATTCAAGTCCATGTACTGCACATACATAGTCCGTGGACCACTGGGCCCAAAATGCATGGGCGAGGCCCACACAAGATACCTGACCAAAACAGAGAGAACACTGCAGGGGCATCAGATCTAAATAAAACAGGCACCTCAGGGGGAAGGGAAGGAGGGCACCTCAGCCGGATGAGTGCACGACGCCAGATCCACGATGGGCCTCCATGCACATTTATGTATCCTGGGGACTGCAAAGCCACAGTCTCACAAGTCTTTACAGTGGGTGGTTTGCCCACTGCTGCATCCTGGGGAGTGCAAACCCACAGTCTCACAAGTCTTTACAGTGGGTGGTTTGCCCACTGCTGCATCCTGGGTAGTGCAAAGCCCCAGTCTCACAAGTCTTTACAGTGGGTGGTTTGCCCACTGCTGCATCCTGGGGAGTGCAAAGCCACAGTCTCACAAGTGGATAACAGTCTCCACTGGTTCTGGAGGGGGCTTTGTGCCCAGAGTGCTTCATCCTGCCAAGGACTGGGGTAGTGGATGGGATACTCCACTGGTTCTGGAGGGGGCTTTGTGCACAGAGTGCTTCATTCTGCCAAGGACAGAGGTAGTGGATGGGATACTCCACTGGTTCTGGAAGGGGTTTTATGCCCAGAGTGCTTCACCCTGCCAAGGACAGAGGTAGTGGATGGGATACTCCACTGGTTCTGGAGGGGGCTTTGTGCCCAGAGTGCTTCATCCTGCCAAGGACTGAGGTAGTGGATGTCTTTCTCCACTGGTTCTGGAGGGGGCTCTGTGCCCAGAGAGCTTCATCCTGCCAAGGACAGAGGTAGTGGATGGCATACTCCACTGGTTCTGGAGGGGGGCTTTGTGCCCAGAGTGCTTCATCCTGCCAAGGACAGAGTTAGTGGATGGGACACTCCACTGGTTCTGGAGGGGGCTTTGTGCCCAGAGTGCTTCATCCTGCCAAGGACTAGGTGGTGGATGGGATACTCCACCGGTTCTGGAGGGGGCTTTGTGCCCAGAGTGCTTCATCCTGCCAAGGACTGAGGTAGTGGATGCCTTTCTCCACTGACGGTGGGCCTACATGGAAGCTGTCCAGGCCCCTGAAACTGACCACCAGCTTTGTACAACTGAGCACTGGGGATGGCACATGATGTGGCGTGGCCACTGGCGGTGCTTGCGGCGGCCTTAGTAGCGGCGGTGCTTGCGGCGCTCACAGGCCTGCAGTGCTGGTGGGTGGCTCAGTGAGCATGCTGTGGTGGCAGTGTCCTGGGAAGCAGTGCTGGTGGCGGCGGTGTCCTGGGCAGTGGTGCTGGTGGCGGCGGTGTCCTTGGCAGCGGTGCTGTTGGCGGCGGTGTCCTGCGCAGCAGTGCTGGTGGTGGCGGTGTCCTTGGCAGCGGTGCTGGTGGCGGCGGTGTCCTGGGAAGCGGTGCTGGTGGCGGCGGTGTCCTTGGCAGCGGTGCTGGTGGCGGCGGTGTCCTGGGAAGCGGTGCTGGTGGCGGTGGTGTCCTTGGCAGCGGTGCTGGTGGCGGCTGTGTCCTGGGCAGCGGTGCTGGTGGTGGCAGTGTCATGGAAAGTGGTGCTGGTGGCGGCGGTGTCCTAGGAAGCGGCGGGCTTGTCCGCCGTGCAGGTTGGCGGCGACTTCCCTTTCTTTCTCTGACCCTTCCCCACCTTAGATGGTTGTGCAGCTGTCTTGCCACTCCCAACTGTATTCCTGGGAGAGACCTTGGTGGCAGGTTTTTTGCCCTTCTCCCTCCGGGCTGTGGCCAACTTCTTATGTTTCTGAGGTGGG
Organism: Pleurodeles waltl; assembly: GCF_031143425.1. Classification (NCBI taxonomy): domain Eukaryota; kingdom Metazoa; phylum Chordata; class Amphibia; order Caudata; family Salamandridae; genus Pleurodeles; species Pleurodeles waltl. The sequence continues at coordinate 1,223,827,647 of NC_090447.1, forward strand.
GGACTGTCCGTGGTCTGGCTCCGTGGCACACTGGCTGCCCTACTGCTTGGCGCACTGCAGAAGCCGGTTACTGCTGGCACCACTGTTCCCGGTGATGTGGTTTCTGAGGTGCTGGGTTGGGACCTGGAAAGGCGTGCCATAGGGGACAGAAGGGGTGGGGGAGGTGTAGGGAAGAGGTCAACATTTAAGAGGAAAAGATTTTAGACACACTGAGACGGGTAGATGGAGGGTGTTTGGGAGTGGAGGAAGAGGTAGTGGTTGTAGGAGGTGTACGTTTGCTGACTTTGGGTGAAGGTGCATGGGCTGGAGGCTGTCGGGAGGTGGATGGCTGTTGGGTGGGTGTGTGACTGCGTTTGTGTACTTTGGGAGGTGGGCTCACAGACACACTGAGAGAGGACACAGGGGATGTGTGAATGGTAGTGGGGGTGGTGAGTGCACGCAAGCGGTGTGTGGTGATAGGCGTGCTGGTGATGGACGTAGTGGCTGAAGATGTAGTGCATGCAGGTGTGAGTGGAGACTTGACAGGGAGGGAGGAGGGAGACGAGGAGGAGGGGGAGACAATGGAGGCAGTGGATGTTGGTATGTGTGCATGGGTATGATGCTTGTGTGAATGCCTTTTGGGATGTGTGGTGCTTATGTTTGCCAGAGCTACCCTTGTGTGTTGTGGTGTGTGCATGCTGGTCTGATGGTGTGCTTGGGATAGGCAGAGGTACAGGTGATTGGGGCTGAGTGGAGGAAGTTGGAGGGGTGAGGCTGGACACTGGGACAATGGCTGCCATCATTGCTGAGGCCAGAGTCTGAAAAGCTTGCTGTAGGTCTGCCTGACCAGAATGAATGCACTCCAGGTATGCATTTGTCTGTTGCAACTGCCTCTCTACACCCTGGATGGCATTCAGAATGGTAGACTGCCCAACAGTGAGGGATCTGAGGAGGTCAATGGCCTCCTCACTTAGGGCAACAGGGCTGGCAGGGGCTGAGGTGCCTGGGGCGAAGGAGATGCCCACCCTCCTGTGTGAGCGGCCACGGGGCACACGCTGAGGGGCTGCTGGGAGGGCGGTGCTGGTAGGGGGGGTGGCGGCTGTACCTGTAGATGCGGGGGGCACAGAGGGGCCTGTCACCGCAAGGAACCTCCCATCAGAGGAGGAGTCCGTGTCACTGGTCTCAGCTCCCGTCCCCGCCATGGAGCTCTCCTCGCCCACAGTCTCACTGGTGAATTCGGAGTCCATAGTCTCGCCCTCCAGGGCCATGTGGGATGCAGCTCCATCCTGCTCCGGTGCCACTGCTCCTCCGCCTGATGATGCTATTGCACACAAGAACAGGGAGACCACATAAAGGGGGGAGGAAGACAGAAGAAAGACATGTTCAGTGCTTGGAATACCGTTACCGTTGGCGGACACTACAAACACAGCAGCCCTCTGCACTACGCCATGCACTTAGAGTTCCCTAATTAATCACAGGGCCATGAGGTACAAGGCCTATGCCCGATTGTTGCACACATGGAAGTCACAGGATCCTGACTAGGTGTAGTTGGATCTTAACACTGGTGGGGTGGGGTGCCACATGGCCTGCCTTACGAAGGGACCTTGCCTACAAATCTCGCCCTGGCCTAGGAGTACCCACAGCCCACCTTCCCCACCCAGACAGCTCCAATGCATGCTGATTCAGCTGAATGAGAGTGTACTCACCCCCTTGTGGCTGCTGTGATGCTCTCAAGCCCTCATCCAACTCCGGGTACGCCACCGCTAGGATCTGGAACATCAGGTGGGTCATGGTGCGACGGGCACCCCTCCCACATTGGGAGGCCATCCCCAACTGGGCCTCCGCCGTCTTCTTGCTCCAATGGCGAATGTCCTCCCATCTTTACCGGCAGTGGGTGCCCTTCTTCTGGTGGGCGCTGACCTACAGGAATAGTACAGGGGAAAAGGAGGAGATGTAACCGTCCGGACCGTCACAGTCATTGGGCCGCGTTCCTATCCCTGCCATGACACACATACACCCACCGTTGTTTCATGCACGCCTCATTCTCCCCTCCCCTCCGTATCTTACATCCACACCACTCCACACAGGCAGTGCCCATTCAACATGCTCACAGTGTAATTACCTGTTTGTCTGGAGGACCGTAGAGTAGCGTGTACTGGGGGAGGACCCCATCCACTAGTTTCTCCAACTCCTCCGTGGTGAAGGCAGGGGCCCTTTCCCCAGACACATGAGCCATTGTTGCTTCCAGACTGAGGTCACAGCAGCACTTGCAATGTACGTCCTCTCCTGTCTAAGATCAGGTATCAAGTGAGTGAACAGATAGAAAATGGCGGTCACGTCAGTGTCGGTGCGTACCGTCACCGTCTGTGTACATCGTCATTGGCTCCTGGGACCCATAGGCCCCAATGTTAACCAATGCAGGATTGCACGCGGACTTAGACTGCCTACTGCGATGGTGTACAACGCCAGCGCAGTTACCTCATATCCCATTGTCCCACCTTACAGGTATGGCAGCCACCATTTCAGGGGGTCACATGGCATTATTTTTAAATGTGTCACACATATCTAGGCCTTGCATACACACTAAGACAGGCCAATGCGGATTGAAAAATGTGTGCAATAAAGTTGTACCTCAGTGTTGGCTGACCCTCTGCTCGCTGTTCTCCTCAATAGAGCACATCCGCTGGGGCAGGTGAGGAGATGGCGGTATCCTCCAGTGTACAGACCGCAGGTGGACCTGTCAACAATGGAAGAGCGACATGTAATTGTCACCGACAGACTGGACCGTGCCACAATCCATGAACTGTGTGCCCAGATGGAGCCGGACCTGATGTCAGCTATCCGCATCCCACAGGGATACCCCCTCTAGTGCAGGTGCTGTCAGTATTCCATTTCCTGGCAAGTGGGTCTTTTCAGACGACAGTGGCCATAGCATCAGGGATGTCCCAGCCTATGTTCTCAAACGTGTTGTCCAGAGTGTTGTCTGCCCTGCAGAAACACATGCGCAGCTACATTGTGTTCCCTCAGGTGTAGGATTTGCCTACAGTGAAAGGCGACTTCTATGCTTTGGGACATATCCCCAACATCATAGGTGCCATTGATGGGACACATGTGGCCTTGGTCCCCCCCGGAGGAGTGAACAGGTGTACAGCAACCAGAAGAGTTACCATTCTATGAATGTGCAAATGGTGTGTTTGGCCGACCAGTACATCTCCCATGTGAATGCCAAATTTCCTGGCTCAGTGCACGAAGGTTACATTCTGAGGAATAGCAGCATACCTTATGTGATGGGGCAACTCCAGAGGCACTGTGTGTGGCTATTAGGTGAGGACATGGACCCTATACAGTGTGAATAGTTGTCTGGGTCTGGGGTTATCCCTAAAGGTTAGTGTGTGTCTAACAGTTGTCTCTTGACATTTTCAGGTGACTCTGGGTACCCCAACCTGTCATGGCTACTGACCCCAGTGAGGAATCCCAGGACAAGGGCAGAGGAACGCTACAATGAGGCACATGGGCAAACTAGGAGAGTTAAAGAGAGGACCTTCGGCCTTCTGAAGGCCAGGTTCAGGGGCCGCCATATGACGGGTGGTTGCCTATTCTACTCACCAAAGAAGGTGTGCCAGATCATCGTGGCCTGCTGTATGCTGCACAACTTGGCTTTGCGACGACAGGTGCCTTTTCTGCAGGAGGATAGTCCTGAAGGAGGTGTTGTGGCAGCTGTGGAGCCTGTGGACAGTGAAGAAGAGGAAGCAGAAAAAGACGATATCGACAACAGGAACACCGTGATTCATCAATACTTCCATTGAGACACAGGTAAGAAGACATCACTGCCTGCTGCATCTGATACACTTGCTCTACCTCTCATCTGTCTGTCACTTTCACCCAGTGTATGGACCCTGATTTGTCATGTTCCCTTTCGATTTCACATTTGTGGGTCCCACTGTGTGACCTCTGTTATGTTTCCTCATGGACTAGAGCTGTGTGACATAGGTATGTTACCAATACAATGGATATTGCTATTTCCCTCAGTTATTGCAAATCCACATTTGTGAAAGCACAGAATGACTCCAGATAGTTTTGTGATTTAAGGGTGTTTATTTAAGTGCTAAATAGTGGAGGGGGTTGTAAAATGGTCAGGGGTGATGGTGGAGGAATGTCCATGGCAGAGTCCAGTCTATTTGTTTCACTGGTGCATTGTCCAAAGGGGCATAGGAAGTGGAGCTGGGGCACTTGATGGATGGACAGGGTGACAAAGTGGGACAGACGGATGACAATCAGGGTGGTCTCAATTCTTGGCGGGGGTCTTGGCATTGTTCTCTGTCTTTGTCCTGGATCTCAGGGACTGCTTGCAGGGTGGTTTTCCATCTGCAGGGGGTGGGGTGCTGGTGTTATGGTCTTGTGGCAGTGCCTCCTGTCCAGTAGCGCCGGCAGAGGTGGTGGGCAGTTCATCGTCCAGGCTAGTGTCAGTGGCCCCTTGTGGTGCCACATTGTCCCTCCTGGTGTTCACGAGTTCCTTCAGCACCCCTACAATGGTGCCCAGGGTGGTATTTATGGATTTGAGGTCCTCCCTGAACCCCAAATACTGTTCCTCCTGCAGCTGCTGGGTCTCCTGAAACTTGGCCAGTACCATTGCCATTGTCTGCTGGGAATGGTGGTGGGCTCCCATGATGTTGGAGAGGGCCTCCCTGGGCCTGTCCTCCCCCTGTCGCACAGCAGCCCTCCCAGTTCCCCTGTGTTACTGGGCCTCTGTCCCCTGAACCGTACACTCACTACCACTGCCCCCAGGTCCCTGCTGTTCTTGGGGTGGTGGGTTAGCCTGGGTTCCCTGTAGTGGTGGACAGACTGCTGCTTGACGTGTCCTGGGGACAGAGGTATGGGCCCACTGGGTAGGTGCTGTGCTTGTGTTTCCAGAGGGGGGAGGCTCTGTTGTGGCTTGTGCCAGTGTGAGGGGAACCGACTTTCCCGAGGTTCCAGATGGGCCGGGCTGGTCATCTAGATCCAGTTGGACAGAGCTTCTGTCATCACTGTGGGCCTCTTCTGTGGGGGGAGTGGACATGTCTGGAACCTTCTGTCCGGTGACGTTGGGTAGGGGTCCTGCAGGGGTGTAAAGGCATGATTATTGCATCTGTGTGTGCCATGGTGTGCAATGGGTGGGTGACCCTGTACCCCAGTGCTTGCATTCCAGTGTAGGACCTTGTGTGCTAATTCTTTAGGGGTCTGTGTGGGTATGTGCAGTGGACATGCATTGGTGATGGTTGTCCATGCTTTGTTGTTGCATGCAGGGCTTGGTGTTGGGATGTGTGGTTTGTGATAGTGGGACATATGTGAGGAGTTGGAGTGATGGGGGTGAGGGTGAGGGTGGGGGTATGTGTTAGCATGCAGGTAGGGTGGGGGATGAAGTAGTTAAAGATTTAACTTACCAGAGTCCATTCCTCCTGCTACTCCTGCAAGGCCCTCAGGATGCAGTATAGCCAAGACCTGCTCCTCCCATGTTGTTAGTTGTGGGGGAGGAGGTGGGGGTCTGCCGCCAGTCCTCTGAACCGCGATGTGGTGTCTTGAGACAACGGAACGCACATTCCCCCGTAGGTCGTTCCGCCTCTTCCTGATGTCATCACGTGTTCTTGGGTGCTGTCCCACTGCGTTGACACTGTCCACGATTCTGCGCCATAGCTCCATCTTCCTAGCTATGGTGGTGTGCTGCACCTGTGATCCGAATAGCTGTGGCTCTACCCAGATGATTTCGTCCACCATGACCCTGAGCTCCTCCTCAGAAAACCTGGGGTGTCTTTGCAGTGCCATAGGGTGGTGTGGGTGATGTGTGAGATGGTGTGTGTTGTGATGTGTGGGGTGATGTTTAGGGGTGTGTGGTGTTTATGTGCGTGGATGTGTATGTGTGATGGTGTTGTGTGCCTCTGTATGGTGGTATTATCTTTGCTGTGTGGTCTCTCTGGCCTTCATCAATATTTCAAGTAGTAAGGGTGTGTGGGTGATGTGGGTGGGTGTTTTATAGTGGCGTGGGTGTGTGGGAGTGGTGTGTGTATGTGTGTCAGGTGTGTGTATTTGGAATTGTCCAATGTGGTAGTGTTTTGTAAATGTGTGTGTATTTTGAGCGCGGCGGTGTCTACCGCCAATGGTTTACCGCGGTTGAAAGACCGCTGCGTGGATTTGGGGGTCGTGATAGTGTGGGCGTATTCCTGTTGGCGTGATGGTGGAGGTTTTGTTATCACCAGTTTATCACTGACCTTTGGTGTGGCGGACTGGTGTGGGTGTCCAAATTTTGGCGGATTCTGAGCTGTGGGTTGTAATAGCTGTGGCGGAATTCCGCGGCGGTGTGTTCGTGGTCTTCTGCACGGCAGTAAGTGGGATTTACCGCCAATGTTGTAATGACCTCCTATATGTCCTACCTTAACCATACACTGCACCCTGCCCTTGGGGCTACATACGGCCTACCTTAGGGGTGTCTTACATGTAAGAAAAGGGAAGGTTTAGGCATGGCAAGTGGGTACACTTGCCAAGTCGAATTTACAGTTAAAACTGCACACACAGACACTGCAATGGCAGGTCTGAGACATGATTACAGAGCTACTTATGTGGGTGGCACAACCAGTGCTGCAGGCCCAATATTAGCATTTGATTTACAGGCCCTGGCACCCCTAGTGCACCTTACTAGGGACTTAGTAGTGAATCAAACATGCCAGTCATGGATAAGCCAATTACATACACATTTTGTAAAGGAGCAATTGAACTTTAGTACTGGTTAGCAGTGGTAAAGTGCCCAGTGTAACAAAAACCGCAAAATCAGAGTCCAGCACACATCAACAACCTGGGAAACAGAGGCAAAAAGTTATGGGAGACCACGCCAAGGATGAAAAGTCTAACAGTTACCAACAGAATCCCATCCTCCCATTAACACGTCAAATTTCCTGGTGATGCATGGTTGTAAATACACACAGATGATGAAGAATAATGGGCCTGATCCATGTCAAGTCTGCACTGCCTTTGCATTATTCTTTATAATGCAATAGCGATGCACACTTCCATGAGTCTGGTTCACATTTACATTTTGCGTCGCCTTAGTGGCAATAAAATGATGGTAAGGCAGCCTTGTTGTTACATTTATCAGGGCCATTGTCTGTTCTGGAATGTGAGCTGGAGTGCACGTGTGATTAGATGTAGCAGTGTAAGCTACTAATCTGTACAGACTGCACATAATGCTGAGACTGATGGTTGCATGTCTCCATTTCACAGCTGCCAACATGAGTTATGATGAGCTACGGGCATTCCAAAAGAGGGTGGTGAGGTACCGCCATATCCTGGCAGTAGAATCTGGCTTCAGTTGAATGGCTCGGCGCTACTGTGCTGAGAGGACAAAGAGGGAATGGTGGGCGTTCCCGCAAGGGTCCCCCATAGTGGCAAATAAGGCACCGCAGACACAGAGCTCCTCAGCAGTGCAGAGGGCACATCTGGCACCACCCGCACAACCTCTGCTGCAACTAATTTGACATCACCAGTGCAACAGCCCACACCACCTCTGCCAAGGACATGCAATTGTTGCAGGAACTGAAGAGGGACATTTCTCTGTTCCTGACACATTTAGACAGTTTAGAGAAGGAGGTGTCTGCCAGTCCGCCAACACGAAGTGGCCTGGGACTTCTCAGGTTTCTGTATTGCCCCAGTTTAAAAGACTGCCTAGTCTGGACCTCTACTGCATCAGTTTGTCATGGATGTTGGTTTGCAGGAATGGAAGATATCCCTACCGTAATGCTCTTCCTCAATTCATGGCCAAACTTCTTGGAGGATATGGAGGAGAAGTTGCCTGATTATGAAAATGTGGATTCGGTGGTGGCCAGTCTGGTGGGTAGGTCTTCCATGATGGAGGAAAACATCCTGAATGATGGTGCTGATAAGAAGGTGGGCTTTTCTGTGAAAAAGGCAAATGATGAGGCAAATCTTGATTTGCGGGCTGGTGTCTACAGGACTTACGTGTCTCAGTCCCTTTTGTGAGACTTTAAAACTCTCTTGGCCATCATCCGGGAGGGAGGTTCCTACAGGATCTTCTAGAGTCTATGGAGCAGCAGGCTGAATTTTTATTGGATGTTGCTTGTGACTCAGTGAGGGCCTCTGCTCTCTCCTTTGATACGGGCACTGCCCAACGTTCCATGGCCTTGCGCCTGCCTTTCAAAGAGTCCCCTCTCTTTGGCAATGAGTTGAAAGAGTGGTTACATTGTGTCGTTAAGGAACAGAAGCATTCCATTTCTTTCCGGAAGCCTCGGCTGTACAGGCCTTCCTGGGGGGTGCCTTATCTAGGTCTTTTTGACAGCCTTCCCACATACAAGCAGCAGTGCCTGGGTGTCATAAGTCCGTCTCTTATTTGTGTTCTCTTTCACATAAAAAAACTGAAGAAGGCAAAGATCTGAGTGACTTCTGAACTGCCACATCCAAATTCTGGCCCCTCCCTTCTGCTTTTACATTATGTTTTATTATGGGTTTTAGGGGGATAGTGTTTGGTTAGTGTGCAAATGTAGTTTAGTTATTTTAAGTGGATTTGGGGGGTGGGTTTTTACTTATTACTTGTTATTTGGTAGGTGGGTGGGTGGTTGGTCATGTTGGGGTATCTATGTGTTTAATTAAAACAATACAAAAATACAAAACATATATATTTGTTTAGTTTAGTTAGTATATGTGTAGTATTAGTATATGTTGTCCTGCATGTGTCCTGTAGATTAAGGAGGGTGGGGCGGCAATGTTTAGAATGTGATGTTAAATGTGTTAGTTAAGTTTAGCATGGGGTAGTTAACTTTAGTTGTTGGTCAAGTATAGTTAGAATAGGTTAGTTTAGGTTAGAGTAGGTTTAAATATTTTCTTAGTTCAGTTTGACACTTAATAAACATTTTTGCTTACTCCTATATATTTTGTGTCAAATGATAGTGTCTCAGGGTCTTCCCATGAGTGCAAAGTGCAAATTGTGTGTTGGCCTAGGGATTCAATCCTGCCTCCAAATACCTCTCATGACCTGTGCATCACCTATTGACAACTAAGCTGTCACATTGGCAGCAACAACACATCTACTTGTCCATACATCCGCCATCGAGTGAAGCCACCACTCAAGGTGCCTATATTAACTTTGTATTGGACAGATAGGTGTTGTAATTCAGCTGTCAGTGTTGGGGTCCTGTGCAGAAACGTTGGGGACTGTGGCACATCTGACAATAGCCTACATTTGAACCCTATCCTGCAAAGTGACCATTGACAATCACAGATGAGGTTAGGTACCTCTGTCTCAAACCAGTGTGTTGTACTGGTACTCTCAGCTGGCGATATTGCACAAGAACTGTCTCAGCCATTCCCGCCATATGTAGTGAGTGATACATACATGTGCTCTTCATTTTTGACATACTCAGTGAATTGCTTGAGACCAGCATTGACGTTTATAATGTTGGAACCTTGTGTGTAGGTATGTGCCCCCATTTTTGTGCACTCTTGTACTGACACTCTGTGACTGATGGCATGGTTACACACATCACAATTCCTAAGCAAATTTGATGTGTCACAATACACTTAGACAAGCTGTTTGTGTAGGAGGTGTTTATTTACAAGTGCCGTAGTGCAATATATACAATGTCCAGGTCAGTGACCCCATTTGTGAAATCCATACAATTGTGACACAACACAAGTCCAGGGTTGAGGGACATGTCATGGGACATGCTTGGGTGAAGGGTCGTTAAGTGTGAGGGAACATGAATTACCAATTGGAAAGGGAGAGACAATGACAGTCCATAGCAGACAGGTCAATAGTGTGTTGGTGAAGAGTGCACATATCCAAATGTGCTAACACTGGCATGATCTCGAGCACAGGACAAAGGAAAACACTGCCCATTTGGCATGGGCTGATGCTACCGGGAACTCTTACAGGTGAAGATGATCTGTTCCACATCCTCATCCTCCAATGTGTGTGGTGTCTCCTCTGCTCTTGATGGTGGTGGAGGGGAAGTAGAGGGGGCCATACACACTACAGTGGTTGGAGATGTGGACTCCCAATTACCGGGCGCTGCCATCTGTGGAACAACATATGGCATCACTGCAGCAAGGAGGAGCTGCTGATTTCTTAGGATAGCAGCAACGTTCCGGTGGTAGGCAGCCATGTCTGCCCTGATGGAGGCCACTTCTTGGTGCATGGAGTTCATCTTGTTCTCAATCACGCTGCTGGCAGTTTGGGAGGGCAGTTGTTGTGATCTCTCCCTCATGGCAGCAGCTATGTCCCTCAGACACTGCTGGACTCCATGCAGTGGGGAGTGTGTGCCTCGTTTGGCTGCAGTCTGTTCATTGGCCGTAACGAGGCACGTGTGCATACCATCTAGGTTGGCTGCCACAGTTTCCATCCCCACCCACACCTCCTTGGACAGGTCCCACTGGACTTATACCACTGCCCTCTCAAAGCTGGTCCCTGGGTCCTTGGAGTCCTCAGCTGTGCCTGTACTGGCAGGTCGTACTATTGGTGTGTTGGGTGGGGCATCTGGGATGGCTGCTACATTATGTGCCCTCCTTGCAACTGGAGGTGCTGTCTGGAGGGATACAGGGACTTCTTGGAGGGTCTCTTGACTGATAATTGTCAGCTGGTCATCCAGGTCATCGGGATATTACAGGACAGGCAGATCAGCAGGAGAGCCATCATCCTCTGCAATGAGATGGTGTGAAATCAATCTTTCTGTGTTGTTGCAGTTGACATGTCACGTCAGTGACTTGCTATTGGAGGCTCATTGTCATCTTACTTCCCTAACATTGTTCCTGTACATCATGGTTGCAGTCTATCAGCCCTTTGCCTCACCTGAGTGTCACATGAGGAAAAGCTCAGGTGGCGCAATTGGCTGTGTCATATCTACTAGGTGTGATGTATATCCTTTTGTGGCTTGACACCATCTTGTCATTGTCAACCCTCCCTGTGCATCCATTTGCTTGGTAGGGCCTTGCAATGGGTGTTGCAGTGGTCATGTTTCTCATACACCTGTGCTGTACTGAAACCTTGCACCACCCTAGGGATGGCATTGGCAAGACACTATGCTGTTGTTACCTTTGATAGTTCCTCATGTTGATGTATGTGAGCTACACTGCACAGCACACATGGACCTAGCAGAGTTCAATTTCATCTTCTGTCTGTGCTGGTAGGTGCGCCTTCCTACACAACACGATCTCCCCCTCAATGCAGCCATCCTTGAACTATGATGCAAGAGATGTAGCATGGGGGCAGTACAGTTAATTTGACACAGGCACAGGGGTAGACCCAAGGATGGCCAGCATGGGTATCATTTTTTGCTGGGTACATCATTTAGTATGTGACAGTGCCTGATGGTAAATGAGTTTATCGACATAGCCAGTTAACTGGAGTTGGAATTAGATCAGGGCCTCAAACTAGTTTGATTGTGATTCTGCAGGTAGTGATACTGATTCCTCATTACAAGTGCAGCAGTCGTATGACCACCTGACTACCATTGTCTATATGACCACCCCCAACAGCGCAGGTGGTAGTGGCACATGGTGTCAATGGGCAATGCCCCATGGGCCAATGGCCTGGCAGATTTCCAGCAGCTTACAGACTGGCAATGCCACGTGTCTTGTGACACCAGACCAGTATTATGATCAATGCTACCCTACAGGTATGTTTCTGTTTTTGCACCAGGTTTTGCATGGCGGTGAAACACCCATGCAAAGTTTGGTGGTGATGTGGTGCGTTGTGCCCCTGGGTGCCCCTGCACAGCCCATGCACCTGCCACAGGCAGTGCAGGGGGTTCCATGCCCTGTCCCTTTGCTTTTTCCACTGCCTGAATTGCAGGGCTAAGAGCAGCGTGTCCTGTCACACCCAATGCAGCCCAAGACTGGCACTGACTCTATTTGATCCATCAACAATGTTGTGCTAAGTGTCCCACAGAGCTACAATGAGCAGACGCATTTCCACCTGTGATCCCAACGTGTGACTCATACCGCCAACCGCAAAGGGTACACTGCACTGGCAGTCTTACCAACACCAGACTTGCCCATGCACCAACCCCTGCCTGTCAATGTGGTATTATACACCATTATGTTCACAGCCATACACCACATGTATTTGTGTGTTCATTTCCCCATTCCTATGTGTCTCACATGGTTGTGTCTCATATGTTTGGTCCCCACTACACTAGTTTAGTTGCTCTGGGTAGTGCATGTTTCCTGTGATACAGGACGACCCTGCTATTCTCCCAGCACCTGCTCTGATTATTTTTCCCTGCACCCAGGGGGCATCCTCACTGCACGATGGAGTGGTGGCTGCCTTATGTGGATGTGTTGTTAATGTGCAGGGTGGTGGTGCTACCAGCACATGCCTGGGTACTGTTGGGACGGTTGCAATGAATTATGTGCTGTAAGATGCAGCACCCATGTGTTAGGGCAAGGAGGCAAGGCAGTTGCAAGGTGTTACTGCAAGGGACACCACCATGACATAACCCCAGGAATGGCATTGACTAACTTCCTAGTCTCTGATGTCTTGGTCATGTTGGTAGGGTTAATTTGACTATATGCGGGGATGTTGTGATGACACAACCAGAGGCACAGTCATTAGACATGCCAGCCATCCCATGTACTGCATATGTATATGTAGGTATTTAGCCCTGGTGATTGACTTATGTCCAGGTAGTGTATGTGTTGTGGTGCATGGCACTACCAAGGTGTAGGTACATGTGTAGCTTACGTCAGTATGGTGCTTCATGTGCAAAGTGCCCTTCTGTGCTACCTTGACATGCATTGAGTGGGACCTATGTCCCGCCCCCTCCTTGCACTTAACAATTCAGCATTAATTTTCCCCATGCGATTTACCCTGCATTTGTGGTGTTTCCTGGTAGTCTGTTCTGTCCTGTCCTGCAATTCCAGAGACCAGCTTCTCCGGGATGACCATTGCAACCATCTCCTGCATCTCATCCAGGTCCTCTTGTGGGTCTGGACTACCATCTCCAGTTTGCAGTGCTGCCTTCCTGTTCGTTGCCATTTTTCCTTTGTCCTTCACTTGCAGTCATGCCAGTGTTTCTTGCACTCAGTTACGGTTCTCCTCACCTCTGCCACACTGTTAATCTTGTCTACTATCTGCTGTCAGATTGCCTCTCTCCTTCCAATTGGCAATTTTGAGGTAACAAAGAGTTAATGTTGATGCTCCGTCACCTCTCTCACCAGTATTTCATGCTCCGCCCTGAAACAACAATTTTTCTTTTTCTTCTCCCTCCCCTGGGTTTTGTGTGTGTCCTCCTGGCTGGTTCCTGGTTGATTGGGGTCATGCTGGGGTCTCTCCTGGCTTTCTGGCTCCATTTTGCCCCTCCTTTGCACTGTTTTCTGCATTAGCTAACACTGTACAAAATGGTGCCTTTCCGTCTTGCAACATGATTACGTCTCGTAAAACAGGTTAAAGTCATTTTCCGACATTATCGCCATTTTGCCTTCCGACAAGACGCAATGGTTAACATCAAAAGTTTTTACTCTAACCTGTTTTTAGCACCACCCAGCATCATAGTATAAATATGACGCCCTGGTGGCTCAAAAAAAAGCACTAGCCAGCACTAATCTTTTTGACGCAAAACTGCGTTCGCGCAGTTTTGCATCAAAAGGTATAAATCTGGCCCTTAATTCATCTGGAAACAAAGACACTACTAAATACATACAACGTAGATTATTCAAGACTGGCCTTGGAAAATGCAAATACCAAATTGCTTCCGGATAGTAGGAATACTAGCCTAATGCTCATTAAGTGGCATCTTTGTGTAAACGGATAATGTCAAAGGGATAAAAAAACAGCTGTGACCAAGAACCTGGTCACTAGAAATTCAGAGGTTGCTTTTAATTGTTTATTTTGCTGAGCTGAAATAAATAGTACGTAATGCATTGATGACCTGAGTGCTGCCTGATCTAAATATATCCAGACTGACAGGGCCAGAAGGCTTTTATCCCACTAGGTATTTCCCCGGTAGACTAGGACCCTTAGGATCCTGTTTTGAACATGCAGGGCTGCTTCTGGTGCCTCTGTCACTTCCCCCAGCTCCACAAGATTAACTGTAGCAGGCATGAGGAGGCTTCATGAGACAAAGTGAGAGAGAGAGAGAGAGAAAGAGAGGGAGAGAGAGGGAGAGAGAGAGAGAGAGAAAGAGAGAGAGGTAGAGTGAGAGAGATAAAGAAAGAGAAAGAGAGACACAGACAGCGAGAGAAAGCAATCAGAGAGTGACATGACAGAGTGGAGACAAAAGAGAGAGAAAATGGATGGATGGAAAAAGAAAGATTGTTTGATGAGGTATAGGAGGCTGGCACTCTATGTAGTTTGTAAAGCTAGGCACAATTTGCAGGGGGTCCAGGCAACCACATGTTGGTATACAGGGGTAACAACTAGCTTAGTCAATCTTAGTCAATCAATTAGGGCAATCCTGGTGAAGTACAAATCATTTGTTGTGCTCAGAGTATTAATTTTGCAACTCATACACTCAATGGAATAACTCAAGACCAATTTGTAAAAAAATACTTAGGATTTTAATGTAATTTTTAAGACCAAGATGATCAAATTTGGTTAAGTGTTTTTCAAGATCTGAATTGTTGAAGTTTTTATAAAAATTGCCTTTTTTGTGCACCATTATGCATCATAGGAATCAAAGAAAGATCACTTTTAAAAATACATATAAAATCATACAGTTGGTTTACCAAGTTCTTCTTTGGTTGGTCAAGGTTGTTGATGGGCACACTGTGCCAGCTGGAGAAGTTTTGGCTTCTCCCGGTTCCGGTAGGAGCAGCAGTGAAAGATCTTTGGAGCTGGGGCAGGGCCACTGCGGGGGTCTATTTAGAAAAGCACTGCACAGGTAAGATTAAACGTTCTTTGGGGTCCCCTTGTGTGTCGCAGTCACAAGGGGTGGTGGACCCTTGGGGCACACCAGGTTCCTCATTGCAGGGTACAGGGGGCCTGGTGCAGAGCAAATCGGTGAGCCAGCTGCTGTGTGATAGGAAGCCCTCAGGAGCAGGAGGTAAGTTGGTGCAAGGGTTGTTTGCAGGACAACAAGGGCACTCTGGTGAGAGGTCCAGGGTGTTCCTGAAGTCCCTTGCCTGGGGCTTCATCCTGGTCCTTTTTCAGCCCAGGGTGGGCTGGTTCTCTTGGTGTCTGACGTTACCCAGGTTATTAACAGGGTATTAACATGGTTTGACCACTGGAGAGTGTGATGCCACCAAACTTGGCACACTAGCAGGAGTTGCCCTTGCAGTCTTTGGTGTGTTGTTTGGCTCATGTGCAGCATCCGGTTCTGGAGTTAGTGGCTGGTCAGTGTAGTGACTCTCACTGGCTTGCTGGTTTCTTGCAGTTGTAGAGTGGTACCTCCACTCTGGAGGGAGTTCTATGGTGATTTCTGAAGCCTGGTTGTCCTCTGTTTTTTTTTAGAGTTTGTTCAGTTGTCCAGAAGCTCCTCAGTGGTGAGTGCCGGGTCCTGGGTGCAGCCAGCAGGGTTTGGCGCCTTTTCTTTGATGCAGCAGGTCCACAGTTCTAGTGCCTTGGATCTTCTTGTTGCTGGTCATCCTTTTTCAGTCAAATGTGATTTCCTGTTCTAGGGATGCCCAATAAATAGGGGGAACCTGGTAGTGAATAATGGGTCATCTACCATAGGGTGGCTACACCCACTAAGTGACCACTTCCTGTGGGGAAGAGTCACTTTCCTGTACCTAGTTGGCTATTTCTTCTCCATCCAAGATGGAAGAAAGTGAAATGGAGTGCCCACCTTGCAGGCAACACGTTAGGGGTGGTGCATGCCAGGGGGACCATTCCTCCCACCTTTTGTGTATTTTTCTGCCGTTGCTTCCACCAAAAGTGGGGGCTTGCAAGGGGGATGACCATCTGCTGCTAGCAGTAGGTCTGGGACTCAAGCTCCAAAGGTGATAAGCCCTCTGAAGCTCACCACCAGGGCAGTGCACATTCTTGATGGAGGGGGTGTTAGCACCTTCACCCACCCAGGAAGGGCATTATTCTACAATCAAGAGAGATGGATCTCTCCCCCAAGGTTGTACATTGGACTTCTGGCAGTGGCAGGCTGGATAGGACCAGTGAGTAACCATGCAAGGGTAGTTAGCTTTTGCAGGGAGCACCTCTAAGGTGACCCTTGGGTACCTTTAGTAATAAATCCAATATTGGTACTAGTTTGAATTTGTCATTCTGAGGTGTGTGAAAGCAAACAAACCAGGGTTCAGAGTTGCCATCATGTTGCTAGGAAACTCATATTGACCAGTGTCCAGCACATGTATTAAAATGCCTGCAGGGTGCACCATATTATATGTGAGGGCATAGCTGCATGAGCAATATGCCCCCACTGTGACCTTGCTAAACCTGGGACATAGTGAGTGAACAAAGCAGGCATTATACTATTCCGGTATTGGGGGGACAATTCCATGCATCCCCGGGTCTCTAGCACAGAACCCAGGTACTGCCAAACTGCCTTTCCGGGGTCTCGACTGCACCTGCTGCTGCTGCCAACCCCTCAGACAGGTTTGGGCAGCCTGGTCCCAGGAAGGCAGAACAAAGGATTTCCTCTGAGAGAGGGAGTTACACCCTCTCCCTTTGGAAATAGGTGTGAAGGGCTAGGGAGGAGTAGCCTCCCCCAACCTCTGGAAAATGCTTTGATGGGCACAGATGATGCCCATCTCTGCATAAGCCAGTCTACACCAGTTCAGGGATCGCCCAGCCCTGCTCTGTCGCGAAACTGGACAAAGGAAAGGTGAGTGACCACACCCCTGACCAGCACCTCCCAGAGGAGGTGCCCAGAGTTCCTCCAGTGTGTCCCAGACCTCTGCCATCTTGGATTCAGAGGTGTTGGGGCACAATGGACAGCTCTGAGTGGCCAGTGCCAGCAGCTGACGTCAGAGACCCCTCTTGATAGGTGCTTACCTCTCTTAGTAGCCAAGCCTCCTTCCTCAGTAGCCAAACCTCCTTTTTGGGCTATTTAGGGTCTCTCCACTGGGCTATCCCTCAGATAACGAATGCAAGAGCTCACCAGAGTTCCTCTGCACTTCCCTCTTCAACTTTTGCCAAGGATCGACCGTTGACTACTCCAGGACACCTGCAAAACCACAACAAAATAGCAAGACGACTACCAGCAACATTGTAGCGCCTCATCGTGCCGGCTTTCTCAACTGTTTCCTGGTGGTACATGCTCTGAGGTCTGTCTTCCTTCGCCCTGCACTGGAAGCCAAGAAGAAATCTCTAGTGGGTTGACGGAATCTTCCCCCTGCCAACGCAGGCACCAAACGTCTGCATCACCGGTCCTCTGGGGCCCCTCTCATCCTGATGAGCATGGTTCCTGGAACACAGGAGCTGGGTCCAAGTGTCTCTCACAGTCCAGTGGCCCTTCTATCCAAATTTGGTGGAGGTAAGTCCTTGCCTCCCCACGCCAGACAACAAAACTGTGTACTGCGTGATTTGCAGCTGCTCCGGCTTCTGTGCACTTTTCCAGGACTTCCTTTGTGGACAGCCTAGCCTGGGTCCCCAGCACTCCGTCCTGCATTGCCCAACTCGCTGAGTTGGACTCCGACGTCGTGGGATCCTCCTTTGTGACTCTGAGTAGACCACTGTCCTCAGGTCTTCTAAGTGCCTGTTCCGGTACTTCTGCGGGTGCTGCCTGCTTCTGTGGGGTCTATCTGAGTTGCTGAGTGCCCCCTCTGTCTCCTCCTCCAAGGGGCGACATCCTGGTCCTTCCTGGTCCCCAGCAGCACCCAAAATCCTCAACCGTGACTCTTGCAGCTAGCAAGGCTTTTTTTGCGGTATTTCTGCGTGGAAACACTCCTGCATCCTCAAGCATGCCGTGGGACCTCTTCTGACCAAAGGAGAAGTTCCTAGCACCTTCTGTTGTTGCAGAATCTTTGGCTTCTTCCACCCAGAGGCAGTCATTTTGCACCTTCATCCAGGGTTTAGTTGGCTCCTGCCCTCCCTGGACACTTGCATGACTCTTGGACTTGGTCCCCTTCTTTTACAGGTCCTGAGGTCCAGGAATCCGTCTTCAGTGCTTTGGTAGCAGTTGTGGTTCTTGCAGAATCTCCTTTCTCGACTATATTGTTTTCTGGGGTGGTAGGGTAACTTTACTCCTACTTTTCAGGGTCTAGGGGTGGGGTATCTTGGACACCCTTACTGTTTTCTCACAGTTCAAGCAACCCTCTACAATCTCCCATAGGCCTGGGGTCCATTTGTGATTCGCATTCCACTTTTAGAGTACATGGTTTGTGTTGCCCCTAGGCCTATGTCTACCTATTGCATCCTATTGTGATTCTACATTGTTTGCACTACTTTTCTTACTGTTACTTACCTGTTTTGGGTTTGTGTACATATAATTTGTGTATATTACTTACCTCCCAAGTGAGGGTATCCTCTGAGATACTTTTGGCATATTGTCACTAAAATAAAGTACCTTTATTTTTAGTAACTCTGAGTATTTTTTTTTCTTATGATATTGTGCTACATGATATAAGTGGTATAGTAGGAGCTTTGCATGTCTCCTAGTTCAGCCTAAGCTGCTTTGCCATAGCTACCTCTAACCGCCTAAGGTGCTAGAAACACCTCTATTCTACTAATGAGGGGTAACTGGACCTGGCACAAGGTGTAAGTACCCCAAGGTACCCACTATAAGCCAGGCCAGCCGCCTACAGGGACGCGTATAGGTCGATTAACCTTTTGGATTGCATGGAATATCCTAATCATGAAGTGATCACTGGCATCAATAACCAACATAATCAAATAATAACATTTTAATAAAAACAACTAGAACCATCTATTAAGAATAACCACAGCTCGGTAAAGCATTTAACAATTTTATTTCCCTATTGGTTACAATACTAAGTCAACTAGTTAGATCAAACTTCATTCAATCAGCTCAGTATTAGTTCATTAATGAATATCAATAAGATAATCTAATAGGATCTTGCAGAAACATATGGTTGAATGCTCCTACATAGGCCAATAAATGAATACACAGCATCAATAGCAGAGTTCAGCAAATAGTTCATCAGTCATTTGTCACTGTCAGCGTCACCCCTAGGAAGCCTGCCTAACCAAGATTAGCATGCGCGTGTATGGCTTCATGCAAAACAATTTAGAAAATCATGAATTTGGAAAACATCTTACTAGGAGAAAATCTATAAAACAGTGCAGTTGGTACCTAGAAGAAAAGGCACACATTAGTCAGTCACATTTTTATAGCTACCTATCCACGGAATGGATCAGCAACAGTCAGTCATTCTTCGTCTTCAGGTCATCAATATATCAGCTTCGCATCAGGCTCTCAAGAGTATGAGCCTAACGACAGAATCTCGAACAGCGTCTCCTGACGTCACCAACTCTCCCCTCGCATCTCTATTTTATTAGGGTCTCCCAGTCCATCCCCCTAATTCCCAATTGGCCAGTCAGTCAGCAGACATGACTTTAACCTATAATATTAATTTACCAAATCTATACATTTTTATATCAGTCCTTTCACAAGATGCGGATTGGTCCACTATACGATGTCCTCATCATCCGGCTCTAAAGGTATTGAAAATGTTGCATGTTCCTCTTCAGTCAGTGCTTCCCAGTGTTCAAGTCCTGGAAAAGTACATTTGGCCTACTCTACACATAATTGTATCAAATTGTCTTCATCATCTCCTGTCCGCCGGTACATTGCAGGAAATTCTAGCTAAGCCACTTTAACATTGGGTAGTTCAGGGTCAGACCATGCATTTGCTTCTCTCCTGCATGTTAGTATTTTAGCCCTTCTTGTGAGGCTTGGGAAAAGGCTAGGCCTTATCCTCGGCTAAGTTAACTCTACAAATTAATATAAAACATAGGTTATACATTTTGATATGACATATTACTACTTTATTCGTAAACATTTTCATTATTTCACACAATTTCAGTTATATTAGTATAATCTTGTATAAGTGGCTGACATGCCCGTGGGCACATTTTCAAATGTGCACATTATTTTTTTCTATGATTAATTTCTTAATTAGCATATTTGCACCAGCAGTCCCTCCTCTGATGACTAAATGTGTCATCACACCTTTCCTTTACCATATTTCATAATTCTGTCTCGGTTGTATTTTGACTTCTTCTCAAATTTCCCCCATAAATTCTTCCCCTAGTGTATTCCTCCCTCCTCTAATTATTTTAAGATCTCTTCAAATTTAACTTTTGCCATAATTTACATATACCCCATAATCCTAAAATGCAAGCAATCACAATTAATATTCCCTGTACAATTTTTAATAACACCCCATTCCAAATCTGACTAAGCCAGTTGCCCACTGAAGCAAATCCTTTTCCAACTTTTTCCCAAACACCTGGTTCCTTCAATTCCTTCAACTCCTTACTGGAATTAGTTAAGTTAGTGAGTAAGTCCCTTTTCTCTTTATCATTATTGGGTATGAAAGAACAACAATGCCTAGCATTAATCATCCTACAGACTCCGCCGTCTTGCGCTAGAAGTATGTCTAAAGCAAGCCTATTCTGAAGCATCATAGCTCTATACGCAGCTAATTCAGTATCTAACAGGAGTACTGCCCCTGTAAAATTTGTCAGCATGTTTTCCACAATAGTGGACAACTTCCGTATCTTGATCGCATTAAAAATAACTCCTACAGAAGGAATTACTGCACCAAAAATATCTCCCACAATTGCAGAAGAGGTCTCCCTCCTCTGTCACTTATGATGTAATTCAGTCACTTTCGGAAATTTCTTTAAGTCATTGTAGGAGGCTGGCCTGGTTTATACTGGGTACCTTGGGTACTTACACCTTAAACCAGGTCCAGTTATCCCTTATTAGTGAATGTACTAGTGTTCTAGCAGCTAAGGTTGATAGAGGTAGCTAAAGCAGAGCAGCTTAGGCTGAACTAGGTGACATGCACAGCTCATGCAAAACCACTTATGGTTACACAGTATTTATACACAAGCAAAGACAATACTCATTATTACCAAAAATAAAGGTATTTATTTGGGTGACACAGTACCAAAAATATCTTAGAGACATTACTCCTTCTGGAGGTAAGCATTTTACACAATATATACACTAGACACCAAAATTAGACAAGTAAATAGCCATCGAACAATGCAAACAGAAGGAAATCCTATAGAATGCAATGGGAGAAAATAGGTCTGGGGCAACACAAACCATATACTAAAAAAGTGGAATGTGAATCATGAATTCCCCCCCTAGACAATTGTAGTGTGTGCAGAATCACTGGGAGAGTAAGAATACAGTAAAGGTAAGTAATATATCCCACCCCAGAGCCCAGAAAAGCAGGAGTAAAGTACTGTAAGTTTCCTTAGGACACACTACACCTCGTTTTGTGGATTTTGCAGCAGCCAACCAAGTCTGCAAAGAACAACTGCTGGATTATTGGACCTGAAGACCTGAAAAGGAAGGGGACCAAGTCCAGAAGTTGAAAGAAGTTCCAGGAAGGACAGGAGCCCCTGCTAACCCAGAAGAGGGTGCAAAAGAAGAGTCCCCTGTTAGTAGAAGACTGCAGAAATGCACCCTAGGAAGATGCCAGCGGGTTCCTGCATGATGCAAAAGATGTACCACAGCGTGAAGATTGTTCCAGATTTTGTGTTAGAAGGCACAAACAAGCCTTGGCTACAACAAAAGTGAGATTTTCATCAAAATGCTGCTGGATGGACCCAGGAGGGACCTGGGGGCCTCAACTCTATGTGTGGAGGAAGAAGGGGCTCTCACCGCTTTAGAGAGCCCTCAGGATGCCAGCCAGCACCCCCAGAAGCCACAGGATCTGGGTTCAAAGAAGGTGCAAAACGTGGTTGATGCAGCACAACAAAAGAAGGTCCCACGCCACCGGAGAACAACTCAGCGAGTTGTGCATAACAGGGTGGAGTACTGGGGACCTGGGCCAGGCTGTGCACAAAGGAACTTTGCAAAGAGTGCACAGAGGCCTCAGGAGGCGAAGAAGACACAATACACAGGGGTTCCATCGTTTTTGGGGAAGGCAAGGACTTTTCTTCCTCCAAATTGCGTCAGCAGGACCTCAGGACAGTCTATGTTGATGATGTCCACCCTCTGTGTCATTAGGAGCATGCTTGTTGTTGTGAGAGGAGTCCCAGGATACCGGTCGTCGTCTTGGAAGGTGCCTGCTTGGAGCAGGGGAGTGACTCCGTCACTCCACAGAAGACTTCTTCGGTTCTTCTGGTACAAGGTGAAGACAGGGAGACCCCAGAGCATGCAAACCATGGAAACTGTTGCAGTTGCTGACTTGGAGCTGAGGTTGCTGAAGAAAAGTGTCTCTTGTAGGCACTTTGTTGCAGTTAGAGCGTTTCTTGGAGCAGGCTGCGGTTGATCCGAGGTCAGAAGAGTCTGAAGTTGTTGCAGAGGATTCCTGAAGGAAACGTGCAAGCAGAATCTGATGAGAACCCACAGGAGAGACCCTAAATAGCCCTGAGAGGAGGGTTGGCTATCTTATCAGGTATGGAACTTTCAGGAGGGGCCTCTGACGTCACCTGCTGTCACTGGCCACTCAGAGCCCTCCCAAGTGCCCCCACACCTTGCAAAGCAAGATGGCTGAATTCTGGGACACACTGGAGGAGCTCTGGGCACCACCAGTGGGGTGATGATGGGCAGGGGAGTGGTCACTCCCCTTTCCTTTGTCCAGTTTCCTGCCACAGCAGGGAAAAAGGGGTCCCTGAACTGGTGTAGACTGGTTTATGCAAGGAGGACACCATCTGCGTCCTTCAAAGCATTTCCAGAGGCTAGGGGAGGCTACCCCTTCCCAGCCTGTAACACCTATTTACAAAGGGAGATGGTGTAACACCCCGCTCTCAGGGGAAATGCTTTGTTCTGCCTTCATGGGACTGGGCTGCCCAGACCCCAGGAGGGCAGAACCATGTCTGTGAGGTGGCAGCACCTGTAGCTGCAGTGCAAGCCTCAGAGAGCTGGTTTGGCAGTACTGGGGGTCCATTGTGGAGCCCCCAGGATGCATGGAATTGGCTCCCCAATACCATATTTGGAATGGGGGATCAATTCCATGATCTTAGACATGTTACATGGCCATATTCGGAGTTACCATTGTGAAGCTACATATAGGTATTGACCTATATGTAGTGCACACGTGTAATGGTGTCCCTGCACTCACAACGTCTGGGGAAATGGCCCTGAACTATGTGGGGGAATCTTTTCTAGTGCAAGGGTGCCCTCACACTTAGTAACTTTGCACCTAACTTTCAACAAGTGAGGGTTAGACATATAGGTGACTTATAAGTTACTTAAGTTCAGTGAAAATGGCTGTGAAATAGTGTGTTTACTATTTCACGCAGGCTGCAATGGCAGTCCTGTGTAAGGGATTGTCTGAGCTCCCTATGGGTGGCAAATGAAATTATGCAGCCTATATGGATCTCCTGGAACCCTAATGTCCTGGGTACCTCGGTACCATATACTAGGGACTTATAAGGGGGGTCCAATATGCCAATTGAAATTGGTAAATGAAGTCACTGGCCTACAGTGACAAATTTAAAAGCAGAGAGAGCATAAGCACTGAGTTCCTGGTTAGCAGAGTGACACAGTTAGGCATTACACAGGCAGACATATTAGGCCACAAACTATGAGCACTTGGGTCCTGGCTACCAGGATCCCAGTGAGACAGGCAAAACACACTGACTTATAGGTTTTTATCTGTGAGCACTGGGGTGCTTGTTAGCAGGATCCCAGTGACACACTAAAAACACACTGACACACACTCACAAACGACACACACTGACAAACAGGCCAAAAGTGGGGGTAACCATGCTAGAAAGAGGCTACTATTCTACAATCATCTATTTGATAGATTTTAGGGAAAACTATCCCCAAATACCATGTCCCATACCATCCTCTAGGAAGATGGTTATAAGCATTATGTCCACAAATACAATAGATCCCAGGAATCGCAGGGTCCTGACCATTCAGCATAAAAGTCCATTTACTCTGAAACAAAAACACATGTTTACATTCACTCTTTCCCACAAATAAAGTGTCAGTGTGTGATTTTGGATTATATATACAAAGCTTCCCTACATATAGTGCATCTAGTGCCAATTTCCCTTGCCTTTTAATAACAGTGTAAGCATAATCATTCTTATAAGTTCTTTTCTCAAATCCTTTCTCTAATTTCTCCTTCAATGCCTTTCTCCTATCATCAGTATGCCCTATAAAGCTCTTTTCTAAAGGTGTAAGCGGGCAGGTCAGATTATTCTTGTGCACGTATGCTGTTCCAAAAGTTAATGTTGGTTCAAAGAAGCCTCTAACTAGTACTATATCATGTTCTTTAGCCACTTTACTCAGGTATCTAATAATAGGAACAAATGAAAACCCTAGATCATAATTTGAGTAAAAATACTGTATGTACTCTTGGTTATAGAATCTTGCTACTAGCAAAGTACAGCTTATGCCTTAAGTTAAAGGCAAACTATGGTACGTAATTCCTTCTTTTACTGATGAAGGAATTTGCGTACACACCAGACAATTCCTCACATCCATTGTCTCAACATACTCACTTAACAAGCGATAGAAAACATTGGAAGAAGGCTCTCCTTGACCATTAGTATAATCATGCAAGTATTTCTCATCTAACTTAAACCTCTCTAAAGCTGTTAGTGTAGTATTTTCAGGAACAGAAGCAATAGTAGCCTTTCTCATATCATGAATAGACATTCCCACAATCATTACTATAAACATGATTCCACACATAACTGCCAATCTAACACTCAGATACCTACAGTACCTAATATTTCTAACTTGGTTATTTAGCTCAGCCATGATCTGTAAAGAATCAGAAAGCAGAAGTAACTCTTAGATAAGTTCAGTAAAAATCTAAAATGAAGAAAAATGTCTTTCTCACAGTTCAGTTTCACATCCAGGAACCCTTCTCCTTTTTTCAAATCGATTAGCAGCTTGTCACATCCGCTTTTCGCTTGTCATATCAGGTTATCAATGTCTCTTTTGGTTTTATTTTCAACAGTTCCTTTCTTAGGTATCTTAGATCAGTTCAACAACTCAGCTTCCTGATCGCCTTCAGGTTACATCAAGACTTCCCTATCAAAACAAAAAGACATAAACTCATGTTGCCATTCATTGGTAGCTGCATATGCCCACTCAGGACCTGCGTATCATCGACTTGCTATTCTCTTTCTTTTCAACCTTTGTTCACCACCTAATTCTCCTTCACTTAATTCTTCCTTTCTCGTGGTATCCACTTCTTCTTCTATTGATTCATTTATGACCAATTCCTTTTTCTTACAAATCTGTGATTCAGGCCAATTGTCTGCTTTCCTTGTTCCTTCTGTCAATATTCTTCTCAAAATTGGACTCTTCGCTTTCTCTTTCTCTATGGTGTTTTCTCTTGATGGACCTGCAACAGGCTCAGGAGAAGTCGGATCACTTTGACTTTGATCCGTCTCAACTCTTTCCCCCTCTTGGTCTGGCACTCGTTCTGTCTGCTTTTCAGCACCGTTTGCTTCTGGGAGAACGTCTGCTGAACTATGCTCTCCTGCTATATCTGTTGGAATAGGCTCTTGTAGACCCTCCTGTAACTCTTCACCCTCGTCTATTACAGGGGTGATAGACCCATCTTCCACAAGATCAGATTCAATTTTGGGTTCGGTTGGCTCCTGTTCTAGTTCAGGTGTGGCAACCTATTTTGCTGTTGTTGGTGCTTTCAACAACACCTCTTCATGCTCTGGTGGACACACCACTATCTTTGTATGACTTGCGTGTCTCCAGTTCAGGAGTCCTGCACACTTTACAGCTGTCGTAGTCGTTAGCACCACCTGGTAGGGACCCTTCCAACGCGGTTCCAAACAAATCTTGCAGACGTGCTTTTTGACGACGACCCAGTCTCCAGCTCTCAGATTGTGACCTGGGTCATGGATGGGTGGCAGGGTGGTGGCCTTCACCTGCTGAGAGAAAGAGCGAACCACATCAGCCAGACCCTTGCAGTAGTCCAACACCATATCATCTGTAATATTGACAAGTACATTGGCTGGAACATCTGGCTAATCTCATTGCTCTACCAATGAGGATTTCATGGGGCGACAGCCCTGACTTCCTTTCAGGTGTGTTTCTCATTTACATCAATGCCAAAGGTAATGCATCTGGCCATTTCAAATTTGTAGCGGCACACATCTTGGCAATTCTTGATTTCAAGGTACCATTCATCTGTTCCACTAGTCCTGATGATTCAGGGAGATAACTACAATGCTCGATGTTCAGTGCTGCACATAAGAGTTTAACCACCTCGTTATTAAAGTGAGTTCCCCTATCTGATTCTAAAGAGATCAAAAACCTGAAACGTGGTATCAACTCCCTAAGCAACAGCTTTGCTACTGTGAGACTATCATTTCTTCTTGTTGGGTATGCTTCAATCCAGTGACTAAAGACACACACAATCACCAACACATACTTCAAAAATCCACAAGCAGGCATTTCAATGAAATCCAATTGCATTCTGGTGAATGGACCCCCTGCTCCTTAAATGTGGCTAAAATTTACCACTGTCCCTTTTCCCACGGTCAGTTGCTGACAAACTTTACAGCGATGACATACTGCCTCTGCTGCTTGTCTGAATTTAGGATTAAACCAGTCAATTTTAAACATTCTAACCATGACATCCCTTCCAATATGTGCCTGCCCATGGTAGTACCTGGCCATCTGAGACAATAAACTATTGGGCAGGACCATCTGACCCTCCTCAGAAATCCAAATTTCATCAGGTCTTTGGACACATTTTAATTTAATCCAAAATCGTATTTCTTCCTTGTGAACATTATCCTGCAATGTTTTCAATTCTTCCAGAGTATTAATCACTTTTAAAGCACACCTTATGCAATTACTGTCTTCTTGACGCATCAGTTCCCACTTGTCTTTAAACAATATACAGTTTAATGTGCAAAACCTTGCAACTTGATCCGTATATCCATTTCCCAGTGAAATGTAATCCTGTGCCTTTTGATGTGCACTGCATTTTACCATTTTACCACGGCAATCTCTTCAGGTAACTGCATTGAGTACAACAACTCCTTTATCTTGTCGCCATTTCTCACTGTTTTACCAGTAGAGGTCAGAAAACCTCTTTGCAACCACAATTGACTAAAATCATGAACAATTCTAAATCCATATTGGCTGTCAGTATAGAATGTGACTCTCAGTCTTGCAGAAACATGGCATGCCCTAGTAAGAGCTACTAATTTTGCCACTTGTGCAGAATATACACCTCGAAGCCAGGAAGCTTCTAACGTACATGTGATTGTAAATACCGCATATCCTGCTCTCAATGTCCCTGTGCCATCTCTGAGACATGAACCATCAACAAAGACAATTTGGTCATTTTCTTCCAATCGTGTATCTCTGATATCAGGCCTCGGTTTTGTACACAGTTCAGTTACTTCAGGACAATCATGCTTGATGTCTTCCTCTTTTACAATTTCAACAGTATCACTTGGAAGCAATGTTACTAGATTCAACGCTGTATATCTTTTCAATGTGACATTTGGAGCACCCAATATGCTTGTCTCATACCTTGTCAGTCTTGCATCGGTCAAATACTGTGTTTTCGTCCTTGTCAGTAAGATTTCAAGAGTGTGGTACCATTACCGTCAAAGGGCATCCCATCACAACTCCCTCACATTGAGAAAGACTTTGACCAACTGTGGCTACTGCACGCAGACAACCTGGTAAAGCTGCTGCAACTGGGTCCAAGGTAGCTGAAAAATAGGTTACTGGGTGATAAGCACCTCCATGGACCTGTGTCAAAACAGATAAAGAACAAGCATCACATTCATGACAAAACAATGTCAATGGTTTGGTGTAATCAGGCATTCCCAACGCTGGAGCTCTGCACAAACTCTCTCTCAATTCAGTGAACACTTTCATCTGAGCTTCATCTAGGGTAATGGGGTCTATAACTTCCTTATGTGTCAACTGCTGTAATGGTTTGGCAATCTCAGCAAAATTTGGAATCCACTGTTGACAATACCCTACCATTCCCAGAAACATTCTGACATCTCTCTGTGACGTCAGAGGATTTCTCTGCAAAATGATGGTAATCCTCTCCCTGGAGATTCTCCTTGACCCTTTCTCAATCTGATCGCCCAGGTATTTCGCTGATTTCTGACAATACTCCAGTTTCAAAGGTGACACCTTATGTGAATTTTCCCAAATGATTCAACAGGGCAATCGAGTCGTACTTACACTCGTCCCTTGTCCTGGATGCAATCAGCAAATCATCAATGTACTGCACTAGAGTCGATTGGTATGGTAGTTCCAATGACTCCAGATTATTTTTCAGGATCTGATTAAACAGTGACGGTGACCCCATATATCTTTGTGGAAGTCTGCACCAGCTGTAGACTCTGTCTAGGAATTTGAAACAAAAAAGAAAGTGACTATCCTCATGATGAGGCACAGAAAAAAAAACTTGTGACAAATCAACCACTGTGAACCATTCTGCATCGCATGGAATCTGAAACAGTAACACTGCTGGATTTGGCACTACCAGACAACACTTGACCACCATGTCATTCACTTTTCGCAATTCCTGTACAATGTGCACTTTTCCACACGGCTTCTTTAAGCCCATTATCGGTGAATTACATGGACTGCTCAACACTTCCTTCAAAACCCCTTGTTTTAGAAGTTCTTCAATTATCTACTCCACTTTCATCAGAACATCTTGTGCCATGTTATACTGTGGAAGCTGGTGGAATACTACGTTTGGCTTCAAAGTGATCTTAATCGGTTCCACTCCCTTAATCAAACCCACTTCTTTGTTTGTCAGATCCCACATTTTTTCTTGCACGGTTCTCTGTAAATCCACATGCAATTCTTTCACAGTGAACATCAGGAAAAACTCAATTAATGGGTATTCCTCATTACCATAGTTAATCATAGTCTCAGACACCTGTTCTTCCTCATCATCACTATTAGTTTGTACCTCTATCCCCCTGTTCGAACAACTAATAGAGCACTTTGTCTTACATAGTAAGTCCCTTCCCAGTAAGGATACTGATCTTGAATCACAGAATACAAACCTATGCAGTACCTGGAAGTTACCAATCTCAACCTTTACTAGATCTGTGATTGGATTTGTCAATTATCTGCTCTCCACTCCCACAACCTGCACTGTTCTGACTGAAAGAGGAAGATTCGGAACTTCAGCACTTCTCACAGTAGAGCGCGTAGCTCCTGTGTCCACTAAAAATGAGTACTTGTAACCCATCAACTTTCCTTTCACAAAAGGTCCTCTCTGATCTACTTTTAAGGACGCTGCAAGCATACACGGTCCTTGATCCGAACTGTTACTCATCCATTCTTCGTTTATTTCATCGTCACTGTGAAATGGGAATTGGTGTACTGTATCATTAATTCTGTCTTCCCTCTGACCTGTGACCTGTGGAGTAGGCATCATCTGTTGCTGTTCCATCAGGGCTTGAGGTATCTGCATTTGCAGTCTAGGTACCATGGGAACCTGCTGCTGTATTGGTTGTCATTGTGTTAGTTGTGCATGCAGCATTTACACCTACTGCATGGGTTGGAAACTTTGGTTCTGAACATTTGGATTAAATCCTCTCATTTTTGGGACTTTCACAGTTTGAAATATACTGACATTACCACCTTGCTGAACAATACCATCCTGCACCATCAACGGACACTCCCACTTCCAGTGTCCCACGTTTCCACACAAATGACACGGTAACTTCCTTTTCATTCCCTGCATGTCATTCTGGACTAACACAGTAACCAAATCCAGACCACATGTCATGTCAATTCCACGACCCCTACCTCTCATCTGAGGCTGGAACATAATAGTTCTCTGCTGTTGTGGCATTGGTTGTACTAAGGCTCCTTGCACTCCTGTCTGGGCTGCTTTTATTTGCATCACCATTGCTTTCTCTTTCAGCTTTTTCTGCTATAGTTCAATCTCATCACTACAGTATTTTGCACACTGCAACACCTCATCAACCGGCTTCGCTTGCCAACAAATCAAATGACTCTTAATCATCTGCCCTATTTCTGGTCTCAATCCTTCGATGAACCTGAACACAAAGTGCAACATGTCTTTTGGTGCAATTTCTTCCTTGCCACTGTACTCTTTAAATGCTTTCAACAATCTCTCATAATAGGTATGTATCGACCCCTTAGTTTTCTGCACTGTCCTCTCAATTCTCTGCCAATCAATATTTTTAGGAGAAATTCTCGTCTTCAGGAAGTCAATCACCTTATAATAATGTTTCATCACCTCAGGTGATGGTGCACCTGTAACCCTATGTCTTTTCGGTTCACTTGTCGGCCAATCCACTGCCCTCTTGCATTCGACCCACAAGTCAGCCAGAACTACTGTTTCCAACAATGTATTCAAGTCTTCCCACAGACATTTAGAAAGTTTCACAAACCTGTCTGTCTGCTGATACCACTCAACCGGTTTCTCTCTCAGTTTGGGTAATTATTTGTGAATGACAATATATCACTTCTGTGCCATGGCACATGAACAAACTGCCCCCTTGGAACTTCTCTCATAGGTAACATTTTTACTGGATCCTTTTCTTTCTGAACACCTTCAGACCCTTCCTGTGAATCTCGTTTCCATTTGTCCTTCTTCTTTGCCCATCTACCTTCCCACTTCTCTAGTGCTCCCCAGATCTGAGCACTCTGTAGCAATTCTTTTAAGTGAGCCTTCATTCCTGCTGACCTCATATGCTTGAAATTCTTTGCTTCGAAATCTAACCTGTAAATCTGTTTCAAATGTTTTGTTCCCTCAATCTCTATATCATGTTTTTCTGCCAATTCTGCCAATTTCTGATGTATCTTACTCACTTCCCTTGTAATCCTTGGACACAAGTACCTCAGCTCTTCTTCTGTGTAGGATTCTAACCTGTTCACTCCCATCATCCCCTCAACTAGCTCAGTTATTTCTGTTGCTAGTCTTACACAATTTATCTGCTCTTCAGCCTTGGATGTATTTTGAGGTGAATTTAGACTATCCACCCATTCACCCAATTGCTGTGCTGTCAATCTCTGTAATGAGATGTTATTTGCATTTGGCACTGGTACCTGCTGCAATACTGCACGTGGAGCTTGTGGCGTTAAAAGCTTCAAACTTTGACTCGCACTTGGACCATTTGCTACATCTGGGAGTGCTACAAGTGGACTAAGATCCATTAACGGTCTAGATCCATTAAAGGTCTGACCCGTAGATGACACCACCTGCACATTATCACTCACGAGTCTCTGATATTTCACTCTGATCTTCTGCACCCGTTTTCTTTTGTGCGAATAATGGTACTGCTGGACCAACAGTAATCACTAGTGATATTGCATCTAGAGCTGCCCTGACACTCGCACCTTGTGGAAAGGTTACCGCCATAATCGGATTCATCACTGGTGTGACATCTGACTGTGTCCCTGTTATCGGTGTTAACTTCAGCAAACCCTGTGGCGGTGCCGGAGGCAATAACATCGGAGTCGGCTCAGTCTGAACTAGCATTGGCCTCAGGAGCACTTGCTCCGATGGCACTACTAAGTTCGAGATTGTCTCAAGAACTGGTACATCTGGATAGATTCTCTGTATTGATGGTGGATGCCTCTGCGCTTGGACCTCTGAAGTAGTCACTGCATTAGGAGCACTCTGAACTACCCCTTGTACCTGTCCATTGTCTGTCTGCACTGGTCCCACTGTCCTTGATGCTTGTGCTGGAGCAGTTGGGGCAAAACTAGTACTCTGAGCCCCTACATGCAATGCATATGTCAGAGGTCGATCCCTCAACAACTGTGTGATTAGATCCTCAACTGCTGAATTCTCTTCTTCTACATAAGTCTTTTTCTTTTTCTTTGTCCCTGAACTCTCATCACCCTTAGCAGCATCTTCTTTTTCTGACTCATCTTCTACTGCGATTGCAGGAAATAATTTAATTCCCTGTAGTGCCTCTGTTCTCCACCTTTTCTGCTCCCAATCCCACCTTGCTTCTGCCAAGGACTTTTCCACCTTCTTTATTCTCTTCTGAAATTTCAACTCTTATTGCTGTCTGGCTACCAGCTCCTAAACCGCTAATGCCTCAAACTGTGCTGGCCTTGGTAATGGCTATGTCTCATATAATGTCATTCGCAATTCATCCAAAATCCTCAAATCAAACGTTCCATGCTCTGGAAACGCAAGAGCTCCCAATTTATTTGTCATCTTGCACCACTGTTTTAACCAAAGACACAGTATGACACCTTGTTCCTCCATCACAATATACGCTGGAGAATTTGCCAGTGGAGTTGGGTCCCCCACTGACTCCGTAATGTAAGAATCACCCTTCATGGCACTCCTAAACGCTTAGAAAAACGTCATTTTCTCTATTGTATTTATTTCGATTCAATAATGAAATGACTTTTACTCCCAAGATTCCTTTCAACTACTTACTCAACCAATTACCTCTTGCGGACGGCTGCCAATCCACTCGCAATTCTTCTTACTAATGAACTTATCACAGCGCTGCACACTCTGACGTCACACTCACACACCGTGGCTGAGAAAGTCCTGCGGCTTGTCCTCCTAAACTTCAACACACACAAACTAAGCCAAAATATTGTAAGCACTTCACCCAAAAGCCAATAACCAAAACAAACCTACTGGTTTACTACAGGAAGGTACACAATCGCTTCAGAGACCTTACTGATTTTTACTAATGGCCCTTTCCCTCATGTAGCTATTCCTCGTTCTCAATCTCCCACATTCGCAAGTAAAATTCGACCCGCGAATTTCACTCTCAACTGATCAATGGGTCTGTCCTGGTGCAAATAGGACTCGCCAAATCTCAGTCAAAAAAGTTTTCTTACTTGCTTAACTCACACACCGACTTGTTGACCACGCCCGATCAACCTTCTAAACCAGGCAGATAACAAAATATAACCAAGTGTCTCTTACACTTGCCAATATACTGCGGAGTCTTAGACCACGCAGGGTCCGCACATCACCAACAACTATGTGAACAATTTTTTAGCACTAAGCGCCACACACATATGAAGTTTGATGACTTCCCTACTCTCATACTGTGGAGTACGCATACTCCTCCTAACCACAACTGGAGTACGCAAACTCCCTACTTTACTTAGCATACATCACAGTTCACTTGCGATTTGCTTAAGCCTCTGCAAGCGCAACCTACCACTTTTACACTATCACAAGAATACAGAGAACATACGCATCTTTACTAGAAGGATCCAGGATCTGGGAACGTCATTTCTGGGCTTAAAGGGACATCATCTTTGTTACAATTGCCAACTCGGAAAAACAAAATTCAAACCTCATAAAGATACAAACAACCAGCTACCACCATAACCAGTAATCACCACACAACTAGTCTTCCAAGGAAACTAACCATCAAGCTGCTACCAAAAACTGTTAGCACACCTGGTCCTTAGTAAGTAAACTTACAAGGGAATGCATATAGGTCGATGAACCTTTTGGATCTCATGGAATATCCTAATCATGTAGTGATCACTGGCATCAATACCAACATAATCAAATAATAACATTTTAATAAAAACAACTAGAACCATCTATTATGAATAACCACAGCTCAGTAAAGCGTTTAACAATTTAATTTCCCTATTGGTTACAATACTGAGTCAACAAGTTAGATCAAGCTTTATTCAATCAGCTCAGTATTAGTCCATTAATGAACATCAATAACATAATCTAATCGGATCTTGAAAAAACATATGCTCAAATGCTCATACATATGCCAATAAATGAATACACAGCATCAATAACAGAGTTCAGCAAATAGTTTGTCAGTCATTTGTCACTATCAACGTCACCCCTAGGAAGCCTGCCTAACCAAGATTAGCATTAGCACGTGGGGCTTCATGCAAAACAATTTAGAAAATCATAAATTTGGAAAATATCTTACTAGGAGAAAATCTATTGAACAGCGCAGTTGGTACCTACAAGAAAAGGCACACGTTAGTCAGTCACATTTTCATAGCTACCTATCCACGGAATAGATCAGCAACAGTCAGTCTTCATCTTCAGGTCATCAATATATCAGCATCGCATCAGGCTCTCAAGAGTATGAGCCCAACGACAGAATCTCGAACAGCATCTCCTGACATCACCAACTCTCCCCTCGCATCTCTAGTTTTAGCCCCTTGTCATGACTTTTTATTAGGGTCTTCCAGTCCATCCTCCTAATTCCCAATTGGTCAGTCAGTCAGCAGACATGACTTTAACCTATAATATTAATTTACCAAATCTATAAACTTTAATATCAGTCCTTTCACAAGATGCGGATTGGTCCACTATACGATGTCCTCATCATCCGTCTCTTCAGGTATCGAAAATGTTGCATGTTCCTTTTCAGTCAGTGCTTCCATTGTTCAAGTCCTGGGAAAGTACATTTAGCCTACTCTACACATAATTGTATCAAATTGGCTTCATCATCTCCTATCCACCGGTACAATGCAGGAAATTCTAGCTAAGCAAGTTTAACATTGGGTAATTCAGGGTCAGACCATGCATTTGCTCCTCTTGTGAGGCCTTTAAAAAGACTAGCCCTTATCCTCAGCTAAGTTAACTCTACAAATTAATATAAAACATAGGTTATACATTTTGATATGACATATTACTACATTATTCTTATACATTTTCATTGTTTCACACAATTTCAGATATATTAGTAAAATCTTGTATAAGTGGCTGACATGCCGCGTGGGCACATTTTCAAACGTGCATATTATTTGTTTTCTATGATTAATTTCTCTATGAGCTTTTCATTAATTCAAACACATAAACATTCATTAATAATTTCTTAATTAGCATATTTGCGCCAGCAAGCACACCCATAACTTCAAAGGGATAGAGAGAGAACAGAAAAATTAGCATGGCAACATTTTAAACAGCATTAAGACGCAAAGGCCCTCATTCTGACCTTGGCGGTCTCTTTGACGGACTGCCTAGGTTCCGCCGGGCCGAAGACCGCCAGTGTTGGCGGTCTCCCACCAACCATATTGTAACTGATGGTGACCCTCCGTAATTTTTTGGCCGGAGAGTCCCCAGCAGCCATAGTGTAGCGGAGGCTGCTCCGTCACCGCCACGTCATCAGAACACTGCCCACCGAATTACGTTCCAGTATTCGGCGTGGCGGTGTTCTGGTGATGGCGTGCTGGCCGCAGAGCAGCCCCCATGGATCCTGTTCCCTCCCAGATAACCACTGAGACAGGTAAGGTGATCGTCCGACAGGGAAGGGGTGTGTGTTGTGTGGTGTGTGCGTGATTGGGGGTGTGAGTGTGAGTGTTTAGAGGGGGCATGTGGGTACGTGTATGTTTGTGGGGGTGTGATGTGTGTAGTGGGTATGTAACGTGTATGTATGTGTGCATGTGTGCATGTATGTGCGTGTGTATGTGTGTGAGTGGTGTGTGTGTGCTTGGTTGGGGATTATGTCTTGGGGCCCATGGAGGTCGGGGGCGGGGGAGGGGAGGGGGCCCTACCATCTTTGGGGGATGGTAGAGGGGTTGTGGTTGCTGGGGGGAACTCCTGGGAGGGGGTGGGGGGAGAAGGAGATCTCTATGAGTGCCAGGGAACGAATTCCCTGGCAGTGATAGTACTTACCACCATGGATTTTGTGGCAGGTCAAAATCCACGAAATCCATGGCGGTATGCGGGGTCATGATCCTGCAGCCAGACTATTGACAGCCGCCGTGCTGGAGACCATTGTCTCCAGCCTGGCGGTCATTACCGTCATAGCGCACGGTGTGGGACACTGGCAGTTTGGCATGTGCCAAACCGCCAATGTCATAATGGGTCGGTAATTACCGCCAGCCTGTTTGCGGTCCTAGCGCCAACATTACACCGTTCCCAAGGGTTGTAATGAAGGCCAAAGTCTCTTAGCCACTGCCTTGGAGTGCGGACTGTACTTCTCACTCCTACCAGCCAGCTCCCTTTACTGCACGCCACGTGGTTCCGCAGGCTCTGTTCCGCTGGACCCCGGCCGGTCACGCCCGTCACGCTCTGGCTGGGTGTCATCTCTACCCTGAGGAAAAACACACAGGCCCCCTGCATCCTTCTCCACGCACACCTCTATCTGGCGGCATCCGTTTAAACCAGGAGACATTTCGGGTAAGATACTGTCCATTTCTATAGGCAATTACCATAGTCCCTTGCACCTTCTCCACAGTCCAGATGTCTGGTTCATATGGGGTCCTGAACTTCCACCCCGGATGCCGGTCCTTTAGAATAACATGGTCCCCACACATTTAGATCGGGATGCCACACTCGCCGTTTCTGACTCTCCTTCACATTTGTTCACCTCCTCGTCTCCTGTGTTCCTTCTACGTCAAGTGTTGCTGGCTTCCAAAATGCGTCTGCTGGGATGCAATCCTGACGGGTTTGATGGAATAAAGAAGCTCATGGGGCATAGCCACTGTGCTATGGGACGTTTGCCGATATGCCCTCAGGAGCACTCTGCAGTGGAGCATTGCAAGTGGGTGCAGGTACTGTCGGAATTCCTGCCCATGAAAAGGTGGTCCATTGTCTGTCAAAATCTCATCCGGGAGGCCCAGCAGGGCGAATGTCTCTACTAGGACCCGACAGACTTGTTCAAATGCAGTGGATGTGATCAAGTCTACCACAGGGAACCAGGTGTAGGAGTCTATCATCATTGCATTTAGCCAATCATCTGGGAAGGCCCTGAAGTCCATGCTCAGTTGAGACCAAGGCGGCACACTGGGTGGTTCAGTTATTACTGGAGCAGTGCGTTGATCTTGGGCAGTTATGGCACAGGGGTGACACCTCCTCACGTAGTCATTGACTCAAGCGTCCATCCCTGGGAAACACACCTTGCTCCTGAGACGAGCTTTGGTTTTTGCAATCCATTGGTGCCCCTGGTGGGCCAGCTCGACAGCTTGGTCTCATGGACACCGTGGTAATCTATCCACTGGCCTTGGAGTAGGATGCCATCACGACTCACCGACAGTTCTGTCCTCACCCTCCAGACTAGCTGCATGGCCATGCACTCTTCAGGGTTGAATGACTTGGTTCCTGCCAGAAAGCACTTCCACTGCCGGCTGGCCAGCGCTTCTTTGGCTTTGCAGATGAATGTGTTCCCCCAGGCAGCGTTGGCAATCTCCGGTATCATCAAAGCCATGGGACAGGCAGACTAGACAACCATGATCACAAAACTCTCCATCTGCTCATCTTACCCCTCGTCAGAACAGAGCTGTGGTTGCTGCAGGGGATGTTGCAACAGGTAGTCCACCGGGTTGTTTACCCCTGGTCTGTAGATACCGTGAAATTGCTGTGGTTCGAGGAGTACCTCTTACCGGTCGATTCTAGCGGTTTGTGGTTCATGACCACGTGGAATTCGTGGCTGCACAGGTACAACGGCACCCAGCCTGACGGGGCTGGCATCTATCACCACCTCCGTCCTCTACTGGGGGTGAAAATAGGCCATTGTGAGGATACGCACACTCATGCAGACTGGATAATAATCTGAGAGAGTGCAAAGTAGGTGGCAGATCTCCCCTACCCAGCCCTGGAACTCCCCTGTTGTTAACCAACAATCAAGACGCAACCATGAGCCATGTACTTATGAAAAATAGGTACCTTCCCTGATACCTGTGTGTTGTTTCCTCCACACATCGACAGCCCCAAATTCTGCCATGGAGTCCCTCATTGCCCTGGCAGCATGCCTATCCTGCCGATTGAGGAAGCCGATCTATCCAACCCTGGTTCCAGGCATACATTGAAGTCTCCTCCCAAACCAAAGGCAAAGCTGGCAATGCATGTAGATGGCCCATATATGCAAAAATAATTCTGGGTCATCTATGCTTGGGCCATATGAGTTAACCATAGTGAACATAGTACCACACAACTTGCCATCTGTTATAACATACTAACCCTGTTCATCTATCTCCGAGTGTGTCAGGTCAAACTGCACACCCCTCAGCACTAGGGTAATTACCCTTTGAGCATAAGTGGAGTACAAGGAAGCTATGTGAAGACCAGCTCATTTAGCACCCATTATGTCTGCAGCGTATTTGGACAGCTGTGTTTCTTGGAAATAGGCGACATGCACATGATGTCTATCTAAGTATGAGAATGCCTGCCTGATCTTTTTTGGGTTATTTAATCCCCGTACATTCCAGGACATGAAATTTAGAGAGGCCATAGTAGGACTGTTTGTGGTGCTCATATCACCTGATCATACTCTGACGCAAGTAGTCATCTGGCGTGGCAGCACCAGGTAAGGCGCTGAATGAGCAATTCATATGGGTATAACAGATCCCCATGAACATTCCATCTGCCACCCACTTCAGCAACCCCAACCTGCAAAAGGCATATACCCACCCATTCAAACAGCAAAAAACAATGATATCCACTCATAACCCCCTATTCATTATTCTTACACACTGTGAGTGCAACCTAGGGCATGTGGTATATTTCTTCTAGAGGGCAGGAAGAAAGTCCAGCCTCCAGGTGTACGGAGGTGACTGAGCCAACATTGCAACTATCAAACCCTGAGAGCATGTAAGAGATCCAGAAAAGCAGCAGCAATTAGTAAATGGCAAATATTACCCTGGCCCTCCATGGGCAAGTGTACCAGCCAAGTCCTTCCATATATATATCTGATTGAGCCCCAGTTCAGTCAGGTAGTTTGCCTGGGGAAGACATTTAGAGGAGAGAGAGAATAATCACTGGGGTCCTGGTTAGTAGGATCCCAGTGAACACAGTCAAATACACTGACATCAGGCAGCAATTGGGGGTAACCATGGCAAAAAGAGGGTAGTTTCCTACACAAGTGCTTTGCGGGGAGAGTCTTGTCCCCAACGGTTTATGGGTGCATTCAACAGTCAGCATACTGGAAAAGTGTTCAGCGCCAAACACATCTCTAAGGAGTTGGTCAACATACTGTTCCATTTTTCCCTTGTTGTTTGTCTCCGGGATACCAAGAATGTGGATTAAAATGCAGGAACGTGCCTCAAGGTCTTCATTCTTAGCTTGAATAAGGGCAATCATCTTTACCATATTAAAAGCATGAATCCTGGGTGCTCTGCAGAGTATCTTCTGTCAAAGATATACGTTGTTCAAAATCAGCTATGCGCTGTCCATGATGGTCTAATTTGGATCCATGTGTACGTTTAAGGAGTCCTTTTTCTGGCCATTGACTGCAGACTTTGCTGCATAGTGAGCTCTCCAATGTTGCGTCCCCTCTGGTTTGCTCTTCATGCTCGCACTAGGAGAGTCCTCCTGCTGGGGCCTGGCGGTGCGTTTGGTTTCAAATGATAGGCACAATTGTTGCTTGTCTGACTTTCCCATGATGCAGCAGAAAGAGGACTATCTATGTAAACTGTCCTATATGCCAGCTTGTGAACTGTCAGTTTTCCCTCCTGGGCTCAGCATGCTGCTATGTATAGTGGGGAAAGCTGCCACTTTGTGAGGTGTAGTTGTCACACCTATTGCACCTGTAGCACCTTTGAGAGCAGCTATATTTCCTCTACATCTATTGCCAGTTGGGCACAGTGCTTAGTATATAGTTGATAGTTTCCTGCAGCTGTTAATAGTGCCTGGCCAGCCTCACTCTTGTCTTGCGGCGCCAAGCACCCATCAAGTATCTGAGTACAGTTTTGTGTCTAAAACAGGCTCCCTAAGCACCGTCTCTGGGCTCAATATGCTTGTCCACAATTTGTTTTGGGATGCCCCCACTTCTAAAGAGTAAACCTCAGTTGCCACGGCCCCATTTAATTCAGGCCACCACAGGGGAGAAGTGAGATACTAGGGATCACTTGTGATCCTTACATCCATTAGTTGTTTCACCTGCATGGGCCCCCAATAAATGGTGCCCTCACCTCTTTCTGGAACATGCAGGCCCAGCAGCTCCCTCTAGCTTCTCCACCACAGCTGATATTAAGCTGCCACTAGGCTCGCTCAAACATGGACCGCCTTCACCTGCATGCTGCATGGCCCACGTGGCTCAAAGCAGCATCTCTCTGCAAAAGCAGTGACACTCTGCCTCTTCTCGTTACTACCCGAGCTGATGCTTTACTAGTTCACTGCTGGTGCCATATTGTGTAGACACTGGAGTCCATGGTCCAGATGCAGGTGTTGTACAACACCAGTTAATACCGTCGTGGTTTGAATGTGAGCACTATGTCATGCTTA
This sequence comes from Pleurodeles waltl, assembly GCF_031143425.1. NCBI lineage: Eukaryota > Metazoa > Chordata > Amphibia > Caudata > Salamandridae > Pleurodeles > Pleurodeles waltl. Next base: position 1,223,867,793 of record NC_090447.1, read on the forward strand.
GCATAGGGCAGTGCTGTCTTGGGGTGGATGGGCTCTCGAAGCTAGGATTAATTCAAGATATTTGGCTGAAGCCTGCAGAACCACACTACGGCCAATCATCTTGCTTCAGGCTCTCTAGCTCCTCCCAACATTACTACACTCGGGCTTCACCTGAATGATCCATCTCCCCTGCTTTGAAGCCTTGTCTTCCCTCCCTTTATTTTCCTCCTGCCCTTTTTCCTTTATTTCCTTCTCTCCCTTTATAGCTTATTTTTTCATTCCTACCCATCTTTTTTCTACCTTTCTTGTATTTTATTAACGTTTGGTATTGGTTCATGTATTGCTAACAGCGTTTATATCTTAGTATGGATTTATGATGGACTTGCATGCCATTGAATTTGCTGATATTTGTTTTTTTAGTACTTAATTTATGCAAATAAAATAATTGATGCACAAAAAAAGAATGAACCTTCATTGAGTGTGACATAAGTAAAGCCAATGGCACTCTGTAACGTCGGAGTGACCAAGTTTGTTTTGTTTACACATGTGTGTAAGTGTTGTGCTGCAAGTTTGTTGGTCTGTAATGATCTAAGTGTTTATTTATGTTCTGGTTTCCAATGTTTACTGGAGAAATCTGGCTGAATTAAGTTGCATAACGATTTATGCCTTGTGCATAATCCGGGATGTATAGTCTGCCAAAATTGAAGAATCTTAACAAGGATTTAAGTTTTTAATGGTGTTGGTGGTTGTATTTGAGTACACTTCTCTAGGAAGTGTGGTGCCAGGCTCTTTACCTCATTTGACAACTTGTATCCCACAATTGAAGAAAGCAACCTTAGTTTTTCTGAAATTGAATTTGAAGCCGTGATTAGCAAATCCCAAGCAATCGCTTGAGATGGGTGTGTGTGTTTAAGTCGTCATATGTAGGACAATGCTACTGAATCAATATGGTGCAATATTGATGTTACAAGGGCAGTAAACCGTCCTGGATTGTTCTTACACCCTAGAGGGAGAGGGAAAAGCAGCACTGTGAGGCAAGTGTCAACAAAAGCAGTTAGATCCCTGCTTTCAGGTGCTATGCTTTGGCAGAAAAACCTGTTGGAAATATCGAGGGTTGTTTTGTATTTTTTTACAGACAATAATGTTCATTAAAGCCGCACTATTGGAAATTTTTATTGCAAATGTGAGTGTATGGTTGTTTAAATGTCTATAGTAACAGATTATTCTGTAGGAGTGATCCGGCTTTGCTACTGGAAACAAGGGATTATTCATTGGCAATACAAAGGGTTCAGGTATTCCCTGGTACTCAAGCTGTGGGAGAATTTCTCTCATGGAAGCTTTTGCCTCATCTTTTATTGGAAATTGAGGTTGCACCTGCGGGTATTACATGAGTGCAGCACCTTATGGGAATTACATTAGTAGGTGAGTCTTTATCCCAACCTAAATGGTTGTGATATAGTGCTGGGGCTTGTGCAAGAGCCCATTCTGTGGCCTAGGCTTTTTTCCTTCTTCAGGAACAAGGACTGAGAAAGATGGTTATAATACATCTTGGCTTTGTGGGAGAGTTATAACAAGCTCCGGAGACCAATCATTTTCAGTCAAGAAAATGTCACTGCTAAGTGTTAGGGTTTCCCAGAAAACTGTGCATTTTACGTCCCCCTCAATCTGTTTATACAAGTTATACACTTTATCTGGAGGGGCAATTTTCTGGTTTGGGATTTCTTTTGCATCCAGAAACTCTTGAAAATTCTGGTGAACTATTGTGACCTCTGCTCTGCTGTCTAGCAGAGTCACTGCACACATCCTGTTCTGAAGTAATGTTCTCAATATGTGCAGCATTTTGCCAAAATTCCCACAAATTTCTTCTTTTTGAATTTAGGTTTTTGTTGTGGAAAATGATCTTCTTTTTTTGTGATGATGTCAGATGAGCATTGTGAGTCCTTTTTCTGTTTCACACATTGTTCTGATCTGCACTCTGACCGCCCACTCAGGCTTGTTCTCTGAGGACAGACAAGTGCTCAAATCAACTCATACCTGTCAGGTTCTTTGCAATGATCATGATTACATAAATTGTAATGGTTTTCAGAGCTCTCCTGTTGTAGAGATTCTGCCAATTATTACTTTTTTTTTTCTTCATATTTTTTTGGTTTTCCTAGTATTTGTTAGAAGACTCCGCTGCTTGCTTAGAATTATCCTTTTCAGGACTACCCCTAAGCTGTGGCTTATTTGGTCTGGTTCCCAAATCATCTTAACCTGTAGGTACATAGGTTTCAGCAACAATTTTTGGTAACTCATGCTCCTGGTCTATTGAAGAAACCTACGCAAAGGGTTGGCGAACTGCCAGTGCTGCTGTGTCCTCTAATATTTTCTGGAGTAATTGAGGAGACTGTGGCAAAGTTGCTGATAAGTAGTGTTGAGCAAAAACTTCCACTCCACCGGCAGAGTTTGCTGAGATTTGCGTTCCTCTTGGAGCACGGAGGTCAGGCAAAACTCTGCCAACCCCTGCGTGGCAGACTTTTTTCTCACACACGATCAACTGTAAGTTGGCAAGCGCTAGCATGAGCAAGAATTTGACTCCTCTAGAATGATTTTTGGGTGGTAGAACACCTCCTGGTGAAATCTCTCAATGCAGGTGGTTGCGACAGGTCGCGAACATTCTTTCAGGAATAAAGCTGTCATTCGAGTAGAAAATCTACTTATGCAGCAGTAGGAAGCAGTGCCCTTGGCATACTGCATGGTGCCTTTCATTCTAATTTTACATGGAAAGTTTTTTGATGTTCCTGAAATGTTATGGGTATTTCTAAATGTTGATATGGTCTGCATTGGCTAGGTACATTGGACCACCATAATCATGCATGCATTCATAAGTGTATCTTTTTTCATCACATTAATATTGAGTAGATGAGTAACTGGGAAAACAAATAGCACTTTACTGAAAATATGTGCTCACACTTTTGAAAATTATTTTATATATGCATTTCATTGGACATTTTTTATGTGAATATTACCTGCACCATCCTGAAACTGTGCTTGTTGAAGGACCAGAATCTTCAGAAACATTTGGTAACTAAGGGCTTAATTTTGGGTCTGGTGAACATGGTCCCCCTGTTCTTTATTAAGTTTGGAGAACTGTCATAGTTCCATTGGCGGGGCCCTACTGGCTATGTCGAGGGAGAGTTTACACCAATGGCTTGAAGGAGTGCTGGACATTGGAGTAAGGCATCACATTTTATATATATATATATATATATATATATATATATATATATATATATATATATGTATGTTTGCTCCACATAAACAGAATACGGTAAAGTACAATCCGTCCGAACTATTTTGTTAGCTGCGCAGCGCTGTTAGTGGTCATTTACAGACCTTTCAGGATCAGAATTCTGTTTCTAAGAAATTACATCTACGTTAGGGCTAGATGTACGAATGTCTGGCTGCAAACTACTGGTTGCAAATTACTGTAAATTTTAAGGACCAACCTATATATTAATAGGTCAGTGCATAACAATAGCTATCATAGTGGGATGCAATCTGACCTTCCTCATGATCATTAATTTGGTAAGTTAGAGATTTCTATTCACTGCAAGCGCAGACCATCACAGAGAGACCACCATGGTCAATAAAGTAAACTGTTTTTTATCAATGCAACCTTTTAAAAAAAAACGAGACAGAGCTATGTTAAAAAACAGTTTTTTTTGTCTGTCTGCTTAAGAGTTGGAAGTGGTGCCATAAACTACTGTTTACTGTTCAACAAAGGTTTTTTTAACATTCACAAGAGGCAACAGGTTCCAGGGGAAAGGGTCCAAAAAGGGGACCTTTGAGTAATCGGGTTATTGCTTGAGAGGTTGAAACCCTACTCAAGCAACAACCACAGTCCATGTCAGGGTGAACCACAAAAGTCACTGAATTAACCTCTGCTTAATCCTCTGGTAGCTTGGCACAAAAGCAGTTGATATGAGGTGGACCATTTATACTTGGTAACAGCTGTGAAGGGGCAGTAACTTAAAGGATTTCCCCCACTTCTGGTTCTTGAACCTCCTCTCTCCCTGCCCTGGTCCCAGACTGTGTGTATCCATAAAAGGCTAATCTGAAGGTCTTTGTGTGTGTGTGCTGAGGCAGCATGTTTGAAGTGCAAATGTGATAGGTGAAAGATCTCCTCCATCCCATTAGGTTAGGATGGCCCATTCTGTCAACACCAAGTTCTGCTTTGTGAGACAGTCTGGGAGGAATAAAAAAAGTCCAACTACACTTAGGGGGTGATTCCTACTTTGGCGGGCGGCGGAGGCCGCCCGCCAAAGTACCCCCGCCAGAACACCGCTGTGCGGTCAAAAGACCGCCGCGGTGATTCTGGCTTTCCCGCTGGGCTGGCGGGCGACCGCCAGAAGGCCGCCCGCCAGCCCAGCGGGAAAGCGCCTTTAACGAGGAAGCCGGCTCCTACTGGAGCTGGCGGAGTTGAAGGCGTGCGACGGGTGCAGTAGCACCCGTCGCGATTTTCAGTGTCTGCTTGGCAGACACTGAAAATCTTAGTGGGGCCCTGTTAGGGGGCCCCTGCAGTGCCCATGCCAGTGGCATGGGCACTGCAGGGGCCCCCAGGGGCCCCACGACGCCCGTTACCGCCAGCCTCTTCCTGGCAGTGAAAACCGCCAGGAACAGGCCGGTAAGGGGGTCGGAATCCCCATGGCGGCGCTGCTTGCCATGGAGGATTCCCTAGGGCAGCGGGAAACCGGCGGGACACCGCCGGTTTCTCGTTTCTGACCGCGGCTGTACCGCCGCGGTCAGAATTGCCCTGGATGCACCGCCAGCCTGTTGGCGGTGCATCCGTGGTCCCCTACCCTGGCGGTCTCGGACCGCCAGGGTAGGAATGACCGCCTTAGTCATCTGACCCGTAATACAGGCACCAAATGGATAGAGCAAGAAAATGGCAACTTTCTAAAAGGGGCATTTTTATCATTATGACGTAAAATCCAAATCACCATTAAAGAGGGGTTTTTAAATTACAGTTCTTTAGACACCAAACATAACTTTTTTACTCAGTTCCAGACAAAGGTTATCACTTATCCAATCTAATAGGGTAACTCAATGTTATCCAATTTTAGAGGTGGGCCTTGCTTTAGTGAAAATCAAATGTAAAAGTGTGTCTCTACCAGAACATGTAACACTTAAAAGTACATGCCCATCTTTTCAAAATTTAATGCACACAGCCTCATGGGCTGTGTAGGGCCTACCCTGTGTGTGACTTATAAGCAATACAAATGACCTTTTTAGGCCTGGCAAAAGGTTAATTTTGCCAGGTCTAAGTGGCAGTTTAACATTACACACAGGCTGCAATGGAAGTCCAGAGGCTACTTAAATAGGTGGCATAATAAATGCTGTAAGCCCGCTAGTTGCATTTAATTTACAGGCCCTGGCTACATGTAGATAAAGTGCCACTTCACTAGGAATTTATGATAAATTGAATGTACCAACTGGAAGTAAACCAATTTTTTCATGTTTTTAGGACTGAGCACAAGCACTTTAGTGCTGGGTAGCAGTGGTGAAGTGCACAAAGTCCTACAGTTAAAACAAATGGTTCAGAAAATAGGAGGGGTGAAGGCAAAACCTTTGGGTATGACCATTTAAAGAGGGCAAAGTTCAAGAGAGCCTTTTTTGAAAATGGAGTACTACCTCCTTTAGGTTTTTAGTAAAATATAAATGTTATGACATTGGATTTCAGTTACAAAACATTTTATTAATTAGATAATGATTTGTATTTGGAAGTGATGCCAATAACTTTCCTCTTCCAGATACCAAACTGGTATCCATGCGCAATCCCAGATTAGGAGTAGTAAAACTCCTTAAAATAGATTAGTAGATAAGAAAAAGCATTGGATGGTCACAGCTTTGAAATTGACTGTTTGCGTCTGTTAAAATCCTTAGTACATCTGGCCCCAAGTTTGTTCTTCAGCATGGGAAGTCTTCAGTACCTGGTCTCATATTTACACAAACTTCATGAATTTATTTACATATGATTGGAAACCATCTGTGATTATTTAACCATAATTTATTCCCCAAAGAAGAGGCTTCATTTCTAAGCAACCTTTTAACAAACAGAACCATAATTTCTAATGAACCACACAATCAGCAGAGTTTAATATGAGGCTTGAGAGTCTTTTACAGCACTAGCTCAAGCTGTTATTTTAGAAAACCCCTTCACTATCATCTACCTCATTAAATTTGTGGAGGAGGTTTGACAGTCTGTGGCTGTGTCTATTCCAGGTGCATTTTTATGTTAAATTTAATCACTATGGCCCTCATTACAACCCTGGCGGTCGGTGTTAAAGCAGTGGTAATACGGCTAACAGGTCAGCGGTAAAAAAAATGGGATCACGACCACGGTGGTCACCACCGACAGACAGGCGGAAGTCAATGTACCGCCCACAGAATTACAACCTGCCTATCCGCCAGCTTTTCCGGGGCGATACCAACGCCATCAAAAGCACAGAGGAAACAGTACACAGAAGGGAAGCCACTCACCTCTCAACACTCAACGACACCATGGAGCCTGAGCTACAGGTCATGCCCATGCAGGACTACCGCCTCATATACCAGGAAAACGAAAGGTGGCGGCGACGACCACGGTGAGTACTGCACCTAGTAGACAGGGGAAGGGGGAGGAAAAAGAGAGTGACACACATACGCAACACGCAACACCCCCACACTCACCCACAACACCATACACACAAACACATGCATCAACATTAAATTTACACCCCGTAACCCCCTGGAAGAATGCAAGGACAAAAGGAATTGAGTTAAATCAGTGATATTTTAGAAATAGGGCGATATACGTAATGAATAGAAAAACAGTATTTACAAAATTATACAATATGTACAGGAGGCCATACATTGTCCATTCAAAATGTCCGTGGGCCACTGGGCCAAAAATCATGGGCCTAGTCCACACTTGACTCCTGCCTCAATACGGAGAGAACACTGCAGGGGCATCAGGTCGAAAACACACAGGAACCTCAGGGGGATGGGGAAGGGGGGGCACCTCAGCCGGAAGATGGAATAACGCTACTGCTCCTCGAAGGGGCTCCATGCCCACAGCGATGTCCTGGGGAGTGCAAGGCCATAGTCTCTCAAGTCTCTCAAGTGGGTGGTTTGCCCACTGCTTGGTCCTGGGGAGTGCAAGGACACAGTCTCTCAAGTGTGTGGTTTGCCCACTGCTTGGTCCTGTGGAGTGCAAGGCCACAGTCTCTCTAGTGGGTGGCTTCTCCACTGGTTCTGGAGGGGGCCTTGTGCCCAGTTGCTTCATCCTGTCAAGGATAGTGTGGGTGGATGCATATCTCCACTGGTTCTGGAGGTGGCCTTGTGCCCAGTGTGCTTCATCCTGCCAAGGATAGGGTGAGTGGATGCATTCCTCCACTGGTTCTGGAGGGGGCCTTGTGCCCAGATAAGCAACATTTGGGGTGTGGCAGTTCACATTCCCTCACCTGGGTGTCTGAGGCACAAGATTTGCAGGGAACAGGTTGCATGATAGTCCATGGAGGCAGGGCTAGACTCCATCCTGCGGCAGCTAAGGCTGCAAACTGCTGGTAGTGCCAGTGCTGGTGGGGGTAATGCCAGTGGTTGCGGGAGGCTCCAGCACTTCTCCTGCAGCCTCAGGCGGCTGCCCACTGGGGCTACTGACAGTAGTAGTGCTAGCGGCGGGACTGCTAGCGGTGCTGGCCGCGGTACAGATGGCCGGGCTGGCGGTTGTGCTGGTAGCCACCAGGCCTTCACCTGCAGCCTCAGACGGCTGAAGTGCCTTGCCTAGTGTTTTCTGCCCCTTCCTCACCTTGGCAGATGGTGGTGTGACCTTGGCTCTGGCAGCTGGAGTTTTTAGGAGGCCTTGCTGGATGGTTTGTGCTCCTTGCTCTTGCTCCATGCTGTCCCCTTCTTCACCTTGGCAAGAGGCAGTATGGTTTTGTCCTCTGCAGGGGTTGGTGGCACACTAGCTGGGCTGACTGGTGCCCACTTTGAGCCTCTGTGAGTTGCAGGTACCACAGCAGACGTCGACTTGGTGGCTAAGGTGCTGGCCTGGGTTCCTGACACCCTGGCCCGAGGGGAAGGACGGAGGGGTGGGGTAGGGAAGAGGTCAATGTTTGCCAGGAATATCTTCTTAGAGACTCTGAGGCAGGAAGAGGGAGTGGGCTTGGGAGTAGAGGAAGAGGGAGTGGTTGTAGGAGGTGTCTGTCTGCTGAGTTTGGGTGCAGGTGCATGAGCTGGATGCTCTTGTGAGGTGGATGCCTGTTGGGTGGGTTAGTGCTTGTGTTTGTGTACTTTGGGAGGAGGGGTCACAGACACAGTGGGAGAGGACACAGGGGACGTGTGCATGGATGTAGGGGTGGTGACTGCTCGTGACGGGGGTGTTGATGATGGAGGTAGTGGAATAGGATGTATTGCATGCAAGTGTGAGTGGAGATGCTACTGAGAGGGAGGTGGACGAGGAGGAGGAGGGGACACAGTAGAGGCAGTGGATGTTGGTGTGTCTACATGGGGATGGTGCTTGTGTGAGTGCCTGTGAGATGAAGTGTGGTGCTTTTGTTTGCCTGAGCCACTTCTGGGTGCTGATTTGGGTGAATGCTGGTCTGAGGGTGTGCTTAGGATAGGCTGGGGTTGAGGGAATTGGGTTTGGGTAGAGGGGAGGCTAGAGACAGATACAAGGGCTGCCATCAGTGTTGAGGCCAGAGCCTGCAATGCTCTCTGTTGGGCCACCACGCCAGGGTGAATGCCCTCCAGGTATGCGTTTTGTTTGTTGCAAATGCCTCGCGACACCCTGGATTGCATTCAGCATGGTTGACTGCCCAACAGTGAGGGATCTCAGGAGGTCAATAGCCTCCTCACTGAGGGCAGCAGGACTGACTGGGGCAGGGCCTGAGGTGCCTGGCGTGCAGGAGATGCCCACCCTCCTGGGTGAGCAGGAACGGGAAACATGCTGAGGTGCTGCTGGGAGGGCAGTGCTGGGAGGGGGTGTGGCGGCTGTACCTGTTGTTGAAGTGGGCACAGAGGTGACAGCCACCGCCAGGGAGCTTCCATCGGAGGAGGAGTCGCTGTCTGTGGTTTCCCCTCTTGTTCCCGTCGTGGTGCTCCCATCGCCCTCCGTCCCACTGTTGTCCTCACCGTCGGTGGATCCAGCCTTCAGGCCAATGTAGGATGCAGCTCCCTCCGTCGCCCGTGCCTTTGCTCCTCCGTCAGATGATGCTAATGCACACAAGGACAGGGTGCTAAAACAAAAAGGGGGGGGAGAGACAGAGGATACACTTGATAAATGCCAGCAACACCACTACAGTTGCCGTACACAACACACAGGGAGCAGCCCTATGCACTAGGCCATGCACTACCAGTACTAAGATAGTCACCAGCCCATGAGGTACAATGCCTCCCGCCATTAGCTGCACACCTGAAACCCACAGGACCCTGCCCAGTAGTAGATGCCCACTAACACTATTGGTGTAGGAGTGCTTCAGAGCCTGCCCAAAAAGGGACCTACCCTGCCATCTTCGCTAAGGCCTAGGGGCACCCATAGCCCACAAAGTCAGAATTCAGAATCTGTACTCCCCCCCTTGTGGCTGCTGTGATGCCTTCAAGTGCCCATCCAACTCTGGATAGGCCACCGCCAGGATGCAGAACATCAGGGGGGTCTTGGTGTGACGGGCACCCCTTCCTTGTTGAGAAGTCAGCCCCCGCTGGGCCTCCGCCGTATCCTTTGCACAGCAGCGCAGGTCCTCCCACCTTTTGAGGCAGAGGGTGCTCTGCCTGTCAAAGACCCCCAGGGTCTGCACCTCCTTGGCGATGGCACACCAAATACCCTTTTTCTGGTGGGCGCTGACCTCCATGGAAAAGACAGCAGAAAAGTGAATTACTCAAAAGTCTGGACCGTCACACTCATGGCCCACCATATCCCTCCCATCCCCTGACACACATACATTGACCACCTTACATGCAGCACTCTGGCCATGACGCCTCTGCCCCCCCCCTACATATGGCTTACACACACTGCACTTCATACATTCATGGCCCATGCATCATGGTCACAGTGTACTCAGCTGTTTGTCTGGAGGACCGTAGAGTAACGTGTACTGGGGTAGGACCCCATCCATCAGTTTCTCCAACTCCTCCGCAGTGAAGGCAGGGGCCCTTTCCCCAGACACATGAGCCATTGTCGCGTCCAGACACAGGTCACAGCAGCACTTGCAGTGTAGGTCCTCTCCTGTTGAAGGTCAGGTAGCAAGTGAGTAAACAGATAGAAAATGTCGGTCACGTCCGTGCATACCATCACCGCCGGCGAATATTGCCATTGGCTCTTGGAACGCATAGGGCCCAATGGTTACCAATGCGAAGTTGCGCAGCGGTCTTCGACCGCCTACCGCGAAGGCGCACAACGCCAGCGGAATTACGTAATTTCCACTTGTTCCTCCTCACAGGTCAGGCAGCTGCAAATTCAGGGGGGCACAAGCTATGGCACCTAACTGCGTCACAGCAGACATTGGCACAGCAACTGATTGTCGGATTCACATACTGGTTCTTTAAAGAAAAAGAATCATCATTAGTGCAATAGATATGTGAATAGGACCCTCTGCTCACCATTTTCTTCCATAGGCTTCAACCGCTGAGGCTGAATATGATATGGCGGCATCCTCCAGTGTACAGACCTCTGGTGGACTTTGCGACAATGGAGGACTGACACATTATCATAACCTACAGACTTGATCGTGCCACAATCCAAGAACTGTGTGACCAATTGGAGCCAGACATGATGCCAGCTATCCGCCAGCCCACAGATATCGCCACTCTAGTGCAGGTCCTGTCAGTGCTCCATTTCCTGGCAAGTGGTTCCTTCCAAACAACAGTGACCATGGCATCAGGGATGTCTCAGCCAATGTTCTCCAACATGTTGACCAGAGTGTTGTCTGCTACATCGTATTCCACCAGGTGGAGAATTTGGCTACAGTGAAAGCAGACTTTTATGCCCTGGGACATATCCCCAACATCTTTGGTGCTATTGATGGTACACATGTGGCATTTGTTCCCCCCCCCCCCCCCCCGGAGAAATGAACAAGTTTTCAGGAATAGAAAAAGCTACCATTCTATGAATGTGCAGTTGGTGTGTTTGGCGGACCAGTACATCTCCCATGTGAATGCCAAATATCCTGGCTCTGTGCATGACACCTTTATCTTGAGGAATAGCAGCATCCCATATGTGATGGGCAAACTCCACTCCAGAGGCACCGGGTGTGGCTAATAGATGAGCCCAAGGTCCCCACACAGTCTAAGTAGGTGTCTGGGTATGGGGTTGTCCCTAAGGGTAAGTGGGTGTCTAACAGTTGTCCCTCGATGTTTGTAGGTGACTCTGGTTACCCCAACCTCTCATGGCTACTAACCCCAGAGAGGAATGCCAGGACAAGGGCAGAGGAACGTTACAATGAGGCACATGTGCGGACAAGGAAGATTATTGAAAGGACCTTCGGCCTCTTGAAGGCCAGGTTCTGGTGCCTCCATCTGACAGGTGAATCCCTGTACTACACACCCAAGAAATTGTGCCAGATCATCATTGCATGTTGCATGTTGCACAACATGGCCTTGAGTCGCCAGGTGCCTTTTCTGCAGGAGGATGTGCTTGGAGATGGTCTTGTGGCAGCAGTGGAGCCTGTGGGCAGTGAGGAAGAGGAGGCAGAGGAAGAAGATGTTGACAACAGAAGCAATATAATTCAGCAGTACTTCCAGTGACACACAGGTAAGACAATGTAACTCCACTTAACTTTTCAGTTTTCTGTTGGACATTGTACATGGCAGCCTGTTTCCCTATGTCAATGGTCACTGACTGTACGCTTTGGCATCTCTATTTTCAGATCTCTGTGCCCTGCTCTGGCTCCTGCTATGTGTACTGCTGCCCACCAAAGGTTATTCCAAAATATATTTAACTGTACATGTGACTTGCAATGCTTTGATAATGTTGAACTAATACATATTTGAATCATTTGACAGACTCCAGATTAGTATTTGTTCCAAATGTGTTTATTTACGTGCTCATAAGTAGATGGGGGTGTGCAATGGGCTGGGCTGATGGTGGAGGAAAGTCCAGGGTAGAGTTCAGTCTCTTGGTATCACAGGTACATTGGCCAATGGGGCACAGGAAGGGGAGTAATAGCAGTTCAAGGTGGACAGGGTGACAGAGTGGGACAGAAGGGTGATAATCAGGAGAGTCTTATTTCATGGCAGGGGTCTTGGCAATGTTCTCTGCCTTCTGCCTGGATTGTAGGGACCGTTTGCGGGGTGGTTCTCCTTCTGCAGGGGGTGGGGTCCTGGTGGCCTGTTGTTCCTGTGGCGGGGCCTCCTGTCCACTAGCGCCGGAAGAGGTGGAGTGCTGTTTATCGGTGTGGCTAGTGTCAGGGGCTCGTTGGTGTGCCACTGCCTCCCTCCTGGTGTTGGCCATGTCTGCCAACACCCCTGCAATGGTGACCAGGATGGTGTAGATGTGTTTGAGGTCCTCCCTGATCCCCAGGTACCTTCCCTCCTACAGCCGCTGGGACCCCTGCAACTTGGCCAGTATCTGGCCCATAGTCTCCTGGGAATGGTGGTATGCTCCCAGGATGTTAGTGAGTGCCTCCTTGAGAGTGGGTTCCCTGGGCCTGTCCTCCCCCTATCGCACAGCAGTCCTCCCAGCTTCCCTGTTGTCCTGTGCCTCTGTCCCCTGAACCGTGTGCCCACTGCCACTGACCCCAGGTCCCTGATCGTCCTGGGTTTGTGGGGTTGCCTGGGGTCCCTGTAGTGGTGGACACACTGCGGATTGACGTGTCCTGGGGACAATGGCATGGGCCCGCTGGGTGGGTGCTGTGCTGGTGTTTCCTGAGCGGGGAGGCTCTGTGGTGGGTTGCAGGGGAACCAACTGTCCAGAGGTCCTGATGGGCCAGGTTGTTCATCCTGATCCAGGCGTGCAGAGCTGCTGTCGTCACTGTGGGCCTCTTCAGGGGGACTGGATGTAGCTGGCACCTCCTCTCCGGTGATGTTGAGTAGGGGTCCTGTGGGGATGCGAATGCAGTGTTAGTGTATCTGCATGCGCCATCTTGTGCATGGGTGTGTTTCCCTGTATGATTGTGATTTCCCTGTCAGCTTTGCCTTGTGTTCGTGGTGATTTTGTGGGCTGGGTGAGTCTGTCTACTGGGCATGCTGTGGTGATGGGTGTCCATGCAGGTCTGTGATGGGGTCCATGCATTGGTGTTACAGCAGGGCTTGATATTGGGACGGGTGGGTTGTGATGGTGGGGTATGTGTGAGGTGGTGGAATGATGGGGGTGAGGGTAGATGTAGGAGTTTGTGATGGCATGCAGGTAGGGATAAAGTAGTAAATATGTGACTTACCAGAGTCCAGTCCTCCTGCTACTCGTGCAAGGCCCTCAGGATGCATTATTGCCAAGACTTGCTCCTCTCATGTTGTTAGTTGTGGGGGAGGAGGTGGGGGTCCACCGCCAGTCCTCTGTACGGCTACCTGGTGTCTTGCAACCACAGAACACACCTTCCCCCGTAGGTCATTCCACCTCTTCCTGATGTCATCCCTAGTTCTTGGGTGCTGTCCCATGGCGTTGACCCTGTCGACGATCCTCCGCCATAGCTCCATCTTCCTTTCAATGGAAGTCTGCTGCACCTGTGATCCGAATAGCTGTGGCTCTACACCAATGATTTCCTCCACCATGACCCTTAGCTCCTCCTCTGAAAACCTGGGGTGTCTTTGGGGTGCCATGGATGTGGTGTGAGTGATATGTGTGAGGATGTGTGGGGTGATGTGTGAGGTGATGTGTTAGGGTGTGTGCTGTGAGGTGCGTGGATGGTATATGGGTGATGGTGTTCTGTGGCGCAGATTGAGTGGGTGCTCCTGGTTTGTGTCTCTCTCTGTTGGCAATCTTTTTTTTCATTGAAAGGGTTGTGGGTAATGTGGGTGTGTGTTTTATAGTGGTGTGAGTGTGTGGGTGTGGTGTGCGTATGTGTGTCAGGTGTGTGTAGTTTGAATTGTCAAATGTGGTGGTGTTTTATAAATGTGTGTGTATTTTGAGCGCGACAGTGTTTACTGCCAATGGTTTACCGCAGTTGAAAGACCGCCGCAGTGATTCGTGGGTCGTGATACTGTGGGCGTATTTCTGTTGGCATAACGGTGTGGGTTTTGCTATCACCAGTTTATCACTGACATTTGGTCTGGCGGACTTGTGTGGCTGTCTGTATAGTGGCGGATTTCTTGGTGTGGGTCATAATACCCGTAGCGGAATACCGCCGTGGTCACGGTATGTTGGCGGCCGTCAGCACGGCGTTAGGCTGCATTTACCGCCATGGTTGTAATGAGGGCCTATATCTCATTCTGTTGTATTATTTTGCTATTTTATTTGCTACAAAGAGGTGTGGTTCTAGGATATTGTATTGTTGTAGCTACAGTAGTTTAAGATGTTATCCTGCCAATGACCACTTCTATCTGTTTTCCTACAAAGGCTGTAGATGTATCATCTTTTGTTTACAGTACTTAGGAGACCAAAAATAGGCATCAAGAGCTACATAAAAAGTAATTATTATTATTATTTTATTATTATTATTAGTAGTAGTAGTAAAGTAGTTCAAACAGTAGTAATAGTAATAATTGTATTTTATTGTTCTTTACTCATCAGGGGTAGCCACATAAACCTACCCCACGTGCAGGTCAATGGAACTTTGATGTTGACTAAGAAGTAGGGAGCTGGAAACATTAATGGCCTCAATCAAAATAATTAATCAACATTTCTCATTGTTAAATCAATAAAGAGAGTTGATGTGTGTTAAAGGGTTTTATTTTAGTTCATTATTTTTATCAAATATTTCATTTTTCAGTTATGATCAAATGTTAATATAATCAATAAATCAATATTTAGTAATAAGGTAAGTCAAAACAATTATTAATAAAAATAAACAATATAACATCAATACAAGGGTGTTCAATAACAAAACTCCCTAATATAAATGAACAAAGCCTTTGATGCGAGAAGGGTAACTTTGTGGATTCAGATACCCATGAAGAGTTCTGATGAGAGAAGCGAGCAGAAGAATGAGGCTTTTTCATAAAGCTGGACAGTGATCTCTTTTTAAAAAAAATGTTATTTAACAAAAATGCAGCAGAACATATTATCACAGACCAACTTACCAAGTCATACATGATTAATCACGGTAATTCACGTTTGCCTATTTCATGCCCTTAATACTTCTATGTAATAAGTGGAACCCGCTAGTTCCTCTTGCCATTTATCTGAGAGGAACCAGTTACCCACTGATCCCCCCATTGGCACTTTTGTCCAGTTCTTCTAGGTTTTCCTAAACCACTTATTAGCACCTACTCTTTTTGCATACAGATACTTGTGGCATTCTATCTTACACATCTAATGGTACCATTTGAGCTACTGTTGGTACAACAGCCAACTTCCAATTTGCTGGAATGTGTGATTTTGCCACAAAAGTTGCTATGAAGCAAAACTGGTTTTGCTTGGTTGAAGAAATACCAGAGAGCTCATAGTGGTTCAGGTACTATTTCTTGCCCCAATCCTTTACCAAGCTCTTTAAAGATATTGGGCAAATGTACATAAATGCAATTTTGCAATTATTAAATTGCGATTTCATAGAAATTGCTATTTAAGTAACCCAAAACACGATGTATGGAATACAGATTTCCTAATGACGATTCCTACAAAGTAGAAATCACTATTAGGAAATCAGTATTAAGAAATCCCATTGCATTTTAGTCAATGTGCTGGTGTTGCATTTCCTAAATAGCAATTTCCTATTAAGAAATCGCTATATAGGAAATGCAAAACCCAGGATGGCAAAGGGCAAAAGACCCCCTTTGGTGCACCCCAAAAATAGGGGTGCACCTGTAGAGCACACATATGCCTTAGGGGCATGTGTGAGCTCTATTACATTTTTTTTTAAAAAGCACTTTGCTGTGCTTATTTAAAAGTGCACCTGGTCACCACTGACTTGAAGTTGATGATAATTGCATGTCCTAAATGTCAAAGTAGCATTTAGAAAACACGTTGTACATCAGATGAGGAATCGCAAATAGAGAATCCCTATTTGCGATTTCATATTCTGGGAATCGCAATTTGTGATTCCTTAAGGGCCTTTGTACATAAGAAAAGGCTGTTTTGCATTTCTTAATCGGTCGAAATACAGATTCAGACCATTACGAAATGCAAAACGGCTTTGTACATGTGGTCCATTGATCCAAAATACAGACAGTCTGGGACAAGTGAATATCATATGACACCAATCCCCTGCCTCCCTTCCACACCTGAACCATATCGCTTCAGTCACATCACACATCTGTTTAATTTTATCTGGAGTATATCATTCTTCTGACATGAAAAGGCCATTCTCTTAAAATTAGCTGTTTGAATGGCTTTACCGCTATATCGATTATAAAAACACCATTGATCTAAATATATTTTGCAGCCTGAGCTGGATGCTATTATACTCATATGGGCCTGAATTAGCCACAGGCCTAAGCTCTGAAGTAAAACTAAATATCAGTTCCCCATTCCAGAAAAATGAGAGATAAAGGCCTGTCCCATTTTTTCTGTTACTTCATTTATACCCACAGGGTAGATCGAACAGCGATGCTTTATTTGACTATAGCTAAAAGGAGTGTAGGGCTTACCAATGGATGATTCTGTCTTAGGGCCTGATTACAACTTTGGAGGAAGTGTTAATCTGTCCCAAATGTGACGGATATACCTCCAGCCGTCTTACGAGTTCCATAGGATATAATGGACTCGTAATACGGCTGGTGGTATATCCGTCACTTTTGGGACGCATTAACTCCTTCCTCCAAAGTTGTAATCAGGCCCTTAGTGTCGATCATGGAATAAAACGGTTACGGTGAAAACAATCTTTAAGCCTGACAAAACCTGCAGCAGTCCACTTGCAGAGCAGGGAGGGACTGAGATTTAAACTCAGCCTTGCTCAAACATCAAGTCTAATTTGTGCGTGCAACCGAGGAAGCTTATATTCTTGCCAGATTAAATTAAAGCTGTCTATAACAACTTGGGGGAGGGGTTCTTTTATCGAGTACTCTTAGATAATCTAGGGATCTGTAAAAAAGAGTCTGGATCTATCCCAGCAATTTCAAGCATACTGTTCAAGTAGTAATTATCTTCAGTAATGGATTGCTTAAAGGCAAATGTCAGCCAATTCAAGAGAGTGGCTTGATAATAATTTTTAAAACATGGAAGTGCCAGACCACTTTCCTCCTGCGTTAACTGGAGAGTTGTTGGTTTTACCCGTGGTTTCTTCCCTTGCCAATCAATGACATCAAGAAAGGTTTTGGGTAATTTATTTATCACGTTAGAAATGCAAATAAAAACATCCGCAGCAAGTTCATTTTAATGAGAGAAGTCCGTACTGGTGCGTAATTAAGAGCAAATAAATTGTTAAAATTTGAGGTTACTTTAACACCCAAACAGGGGCGGTTCCTCTGCTATGGCGGGGGTGCGTCACCCCCCCTCGCCCCCACCAGCAGCAGCAACTCCAAATCTTTAAAAGTAAAACAATAATAATAGAATATTTTATTATGGTTTTATTTTTAAAGGGGCGGGCCCATGGAGGTGACGAGCAGTGAGGGAAGTGCACAGAGCAGTCCCCTCAGGGCACATGTATGTTTGGTCGGCCATCTCGGGCAGCCAAACACGCATGCTCACAAGGGCTCTCTCCAACCCAGCACTGTGTTGCCAGGTTTTAGAGAGCAGGCCAAGGCTCCCAGTCTGCCTTGGAGCACCCAGCAAGGGTGCTCCAGCCAATCTTAACGCTGCTCTGAGTAGCCCCCAGCTACTGCCACCTCACAGACAGGTTTCTACTCTCCTCTTGCTTGAGCAGCTCAAGCTCAGGAAGGCAGAACAAAGCATTTCCTTTGGGAGAGGGGTGTTACACGCTTTCCCTTGGGAAACAGGTGTTACAGGCATGGGAGGGGTAGCCTCCCAGATCCTCTAGAAATGCTTTGAAGGGCACAGATGGTGCCCTCCTTGCATAATCCAATTTACACCGGTTTAGGGACCCCCAGTCCCTGCTCTGGTGTGAAAATGGACAAAGGAAAGGAAAGGGGAGTGGCCACTCCCCTGTCCATTCACCATCCCAGGGGTGGTGCCCAGAGCTCCACCAGACTGTCCCTAGTTTTTGCCATTTTGGATTCCAAGGTGGTGGGGCACTCTGGGGGCACCTGAGAGGCCAGTGCCAACAGGTGATGTCAGAGCCCTTCCCTGATAGGTGCTTACCTGTGTAGCTAGCCAATCCCTTTTTCAGGGCTATTTAGGGTCTCTCCTCTGGGTGTTTCCTCAGATTCGGATTGCAAGACTCCAGCAGGAATCCTCTGCATCCTTTACTTCATCTTCTACTGAAGGAACTGCATCTGGACCCTCTAGGAACTATATAAGCTGCAACAAATAAGCGAAGACAACTTCTGCAATATTGCATCTTCAGCCCCTGCAACTGTTTCCAGGTCATGCATTCTCCAAGGACTGCCTGTCTTCAGCCTGCACCAGAAGAACCAAAGGAATCTCTCTTGAAATGAAGGAGTCACATCCCTGCTTCAGCAGCAACCCTCTGCAGCGACGACCAGTGGCGTGGGTCCCCTCTCCTGATAACGAGCATAGATTCAGCAACATGGGTGGTGGACTAAAGTGACCCAGACAGTCCCAAGTTTCAGCTTTCCAACTTTGGTGGAGGTAAGAGCTTGCATCCCCACACTAGACAGTACCCCTGTGCACCACATGACTTGCAGTTCCCAAGGCTTGTGTGCGACCTTCCACAAAGTTCTTTCTGCACAGCAAAGCTTAGGCCCCCAGCACTCCATCCTGCAATGCACAGTTTCCTGAGTGGTTCTCTGGGGGCATGGGATCCCTTTGTGTCATGCTGCATGGGCCTCCATTTGCACATTCGTTGTCCCCACGCTGTGTGACTCCTGCTGCATGTTGCCTGGTCTTCTGAGGGCTCTCTGAGTTGCTGAGAGCCCCCTCTGTCTCTCCCTCCTGGTTAGAGGCCATCAGGTCGCTCCTGGTCCTGGGCAGTGCCATTTTCCGCTAACGAGTGCTTTGCGTGTGCCAAGGCTTGTTGCCGGAATCCAGCAACACAACCCAGACTGCAATTATCCATCCGGCATGAGACATCATCTGCACCAACCAGGAATCCACATCCTTCTTCTTGTGTGCAGTACTGACTGATCTTTCCTCACTGGTGGTTCTTGTTTTGCACCTTCATCTCGGTAGCAGGGGCTCCTGTTCTCCCTGAACTCTTCAGTGCTTCTTGGACTTGGTCCCCTTCTTCCACAGGTCTTCAGGTCCAGGAATCCATCATTGGTGTCTTGCAGTATCTTCTGGTTCTTGTATAATCTTCTACCACAACTTCTTGTGGTCCCATGAAACTTATTGTTACTTGCTTGTTTTCCTGGGCTCTGGGGTGGGTTCTATTACTTACCTTTGGTGTTTTCTTACACTCCCAGCACCCCTCTACACACTACACTTACCTAGGTGGGAAATCGACTTTCGCATTCTACTATTTTAGTATATGGTTTGTGTTCCGCCTAGGCCCTTTGCAACCTATTGTGATTTTCACTATTTGCACTGTTTCCTAATTGTTGTTACAGATATTTCTGCATTCTCGTTTATATACTGTGTAAATAACGTACCTCCTAAGGGAGTATAGTCTCTAAGGTATTTTTGGCATTGTGTCACTAAAAGCAAAGTACCTTTATTTTTGTAACACTGAGTATTTTCTTTCATGTGTGTGAGTACTGTATGACTACAGTGGTATTGCAAGAGCTTTGCATGTCTCCTAGTTCAACCTTGGCTGCTCAGCTACAGCTACCCCTAGACAGCCTGGCTTCTACACACTGACTACATTTCACTAATAAGGAATACATGGACCTGGTATAAGGTGTAAATACCTTTGCTTCCCACTACAAACCAGGCCAGCCTCCCTACATTGGTAGAAGTGGTGGGAAAAGTACTTGCAATTGCCTTATCACTATTTCACCAGTGCTTACCACAGGAAAGTGTACTCTATATGTAGAGCTATACAAATATATACCTAGTACAGGATCTAGTCTTTTTACTTTCTTTCTAAAAGCCTAATGGTTAGGTAGTTTAGGTATTTTTTTTACCTTTCACCCTACTCTAACACACTACACTATGTCTTCCTCTGAGGCCACCCCTGGAGTCATGGGAACTCCTTATGAGAACATAACTTTCAAAGTACTAAGAGGGCTTTGCACAGAGAGAAGCTTAGAGGCAGAGAAGAACCCTAACAACAATTTCCTTTTGGGTCTCCTTCCCCAGGATTACCTGGAGCAGTCTGGTAACCAGGACGAGGAGAGGGAGGGAGATTCTAACTCGGGGATCAGCCTTAAGATTCAGGGGAGGGCTCCTCACAAAATCTTCCCCCTAGCAAACCACCTAATGTAGCTGGCAGTGGGAAGGTTTCACACACAAGTAGGGCTCCCGTCACACCTAGAGGTCAGGTCACTAGAGTTAGTAAGACTAGGGAAAGATCTGCCTCAGCCAATTCTCATGTTGCCTCAGTTTCAGAGGGGTCCCACACATCCAATCCAGGTGATGACTCCATAGACAGGGAACTCAGAAAGCTGCGGTTGGAGGAGGCCAGGCTGAGGCTACAGCAGCAACAGTTGGCCCTAGATAGGGAGACCTTAGCTGTGGAAAGGGAAAGGCAGGGGTTGGGGTTAGTTCCTCATGGTGGCAGCAGCAGTTTCCGGAGTTATGGGGTCAGGTAGGACACCATTGAGTCTAGGAACTTACATGACATCCAAAAGTGGTTTGCTGCACTTGAGAGGGCCTGTAAAGTTCAGAGGGTTCCTCATAGGCAGTAGGCTGCTATTCTTTGGTTGTTCTTCTCTGGTAAAGGGAGAGACAGACTCCTCAATGTCAGGGAGGAAAACCCTGATAACTATGATATTCTAAAACATCCACTCATAGATGGCATCAATACAGAATAAAATTTAGGGAAACCAAAAAGGAGTCCTCGCAGGATTGGGTTGACATTGTGGACTGTTCTTTCAACGCTTTAGAAGGTTGGTTACATGGCAGCAAAGTGTCTGACTATGAGGAGCTATACAATCTGATCTTGAGAGAGCATATTTTGAATAACTGTGTGTCTGATTTGTTACACCAATACTTGGTAGACTCAGATCTGACCTCTCCCCAAGAATTGGGAAAGATGGCAGACAAATGATCAGATCAAGGGTGAGCAGAAAAGCTCATACAGGAGGTGACAAAGAAAAGAAGAAAGATGGTGAAACATCTCAGGACAAACACAAACATAAAGATTCCTCTTCATTTCCACAACATTCCTCTGGGGGTGGATATAAAACGTCTTCCTCTTCTACACACAATAAAAAGCCTTGGTTCTATGTGTGCAGAGTTAAAGGCCATAGCCAGGGGATAAGTCCTGTCCAGTTAATGCCCCTGATCCTACCACCACTACTACTTCAACTTCAACTTCTAGTGCCCCTAGTAGCAGTAGTAATAGTAGTGGGACTACTGGCAATAGTCAAACTAAAGGTGTGGTTGGGTTCACTTTTGGGTCCATCATAGAACTGGGGTAGGTGTAGAAACCCCCAAGACAGTTTCTGCCTCACCTTGTGGAATTGGCCTTGCCACCTTGACTGCTTGTCCCCTTTACATGGATAAGTACAAGCAGTCAATTGAAATAAATGGTGTTGAGGCCCAGGCCTACAGGGACACAGGTGGCAGTATCACTTTGGTGACTGAAAACTTAGGCCCTCATTATGAACATGGCGGTCCGTTCTGCGCCGCTGGCGGTAAAAACCCCAACAGAGGAGCGGTCCGGACTGCCAAATAATGAACCAAACAAAAAACAGGCATCCCGAAAACCACCCACCGCCAGCAGAGGAGTGCCGACGACAACGGCAGAGTTCGCCCACAGGCCGATGGAAAGGCCCAACCCACTCATCAAATAATGAACCACCTTTCCGCCGCCAGTTCCGGGACGGGAACCACTGCCACGCAAAGCCAGGAGGAAATGAACCAAATATAAGGAAACACTTACCGGAGGCCCACACAACGCGCAAAAGCAGACATGGATAGAGATCTGCAGATCAAACAAGCCCTGCTCCTTGCCATATACCTCCACGACCGAGACCGCCGACGAAGACGGTAAGTACCGTAATCTATTAAACACGGGAGGAAAGGGCACAGTTACATACTCACCCACCCCACCCACACTGCTACGCCCCCAACCCTTCACAGCAGCACAAATCATACACCCCACAGCAAGAGGTACTTACCCCAACACAAGGCCAATCCAACTTGTCCATAGTACATACAAATGCCCCACACCCATAAACAATGAAACAAAGGACCAGGGTTCAACAGCGTGCCACCAAAACACAGGCGACACAGAAAACTTTAATGTGAAGCTCACAGAACCAAACAGTCCAAACAGGGCCAATGGCCAGTCCGTTTGGCTACAATTGCCATGTTCCACAACGGACCTAACCTGACTCCCACAAGTGCATGGTTCTCCACCTAATGGGGCAACATATGGGCATCCAGGCACCTCACGGAACAGGGGCAAGGGGTCGTATGGGTGGGGATTTGCGACTGGGGTGGGCCTTGGACTTTCATTTGGAAGGTGGAGGGGAGTGGGCTTGTCCTTTGAAGGAGGAGTGGGGTGTTTAGATTGGGTGGAGCCAGATGGACTAGGCTCAGTCCGGGCCTTTTTTTTATCTGGAGAAGGGGTACAGGAATGTGAAGGGTGGACAGGTGTGGGTTGTGATGTGGAAGGAGTGGAAAGGGCAAGGAGGTGAGCATGCTTGGGGACAAGACTGGGTGGGCCAGTGGGTTGGAAGAGGTCAGCACGGGAGAGGAAAAGTTTCTTCGGAGCAATTGGGGTGGTCCTGGATGAGGGCGTGGGAGTGGAGGCAGAGGCAGTGGATGTATGTGGTGTAGGAGTGCGTGTAGTGGGTGCAGGTGACTGGACAGTATGCTGTGGTGTGGTGGATGTCTGATGGGTGGGTGTCAGTGCGTTTGTGTGTTTTTGGAGGATGGGGGTGGACACAGTGGGAGAAGACAGACAGCTAGAGTGGATGTATGTTGTGTGGGTGTCTGCAAGTCTGGTGAGTGTGCTGCATGTGTCAACTACAGTAGTTGTGGTGAGTACAGGTGTGGTGCATGGGATGCATGTATGGATGTCTGCTATTGTGGTGAGTGCAGTAAGAGGAGCAGCAACAGTGACTGAAGGTGCAGTGCATGAGAGTGTGGATGTAGAGAGGACAGACAGGGAGGCAGAAGAGGTGGGCACACTGGTGGAAGTGGATGTTGTTGTGTGTTCATGTGTCTGTTGGCTGTGTGAATGCTTGTGGTGGGAGGTGTGGTGCTTGTGTTTAGAAGAGTGCTTCTTGTGTGTTGATGTGCTTGACTGCATGTCTGATTGTGTGCTTGGACAGGTGAAGGGAGTGGGGTGCTGGAAGGGATAGAGGGGGTTTGAGGGGGACGGAATGGCCAGGGAAACTGGCTGCCGTCCAGAGGAGGCCAGAGCCTGAAAATGTCTCTGTAGGGCAGACACGGCACCGTGAATGCCACCCAGATAGGCATTTGTCTGCTGCAGCTCTGATGCTAGACCCTGGATGGCATTGACGATGGTTGTCTGCCCTACAGAGATGGTTCTCAGGAGGTCAATAGCCTCCTCTGTGAGGGCAGCAGGGCTGACTGGTGCAGTGGAGGAGGTGCATGGGGCGAAGGACACACCCACCTTTCTGGGTGAGCCGGCACGGGCAACTCGGTGTGGAGCAGAAGGGAGGGTGGTGATGGAATGGGGGGTGGCCGAAGATGTCACAGTAGTGGTGTGGCCACTAGGGTCCCCCACCACCGGGGAGCCCCCATCTGAGGAGGTCTCAGAGTCACTACCTCCTGTGGTAGTTGCCTCCCCTGTGGAACTCCCCTCACCCTGCCACCCACTGGTCCCCTGGGCATCGGTTGTCTCTGCCTCCGAGGATCTGTGGGCAGCTGCTTCCCCACTTGCCGGTGCCTCAGCTCCCTCGCCAGATGTTGATGCTGCACCAAACCAACACAAGAGAACAGGGATGGGGAGACAAAACAGGAGAGACACTTTTAAATAGCTGAATAAAGGTACATAGTGGCCGCACATACACCCAACCAGAAGACACCCCCAACAGCCAGCACTGTTCACTATGCGCATGGCCAGGCCCCTGACTAATGACCAGAACCCTGCTCTACACCCATCCCCTGGACTACCTAAGGAGGCAACATGTGGGAGACCTCACAAAGACACCCCTACACCCTTTGGGGACCATAAAGTAGATGGCCTCTAAGCAGCATGAACCCTAATGCACACCCAGACATCCTTCCAGACTGAAGTTTGTGAAATGAGTACCCACTCCCTTGTGACTGCGTGCAGCCTTCAATCGCCCATCCAGGTCTGGGTACGCCACCACCAGGATCCGTCACATGAGGGGCGTCAGTGCCCGATGGGCACCCCTTCCACGTTGGGAGGACTTCCTCAGCTGGGCTTTACTGATCTTACGCACCAAGTGCTGCAGGTCCTCCTACCTCTTTCTGTAGTGGTTGCTCCGCTGGTTGTAGACCCCCAGGGTCCGCACCTCCTTGGCGATGGCATGCCAAAGGGCCCTCTTCTGGTGGGCGCTGACCTGTAGGGTGACACAGAAATGGAACACAGTGGTCAGGCACTTGCATGATAGGTACAGCTGGCTATTCGTCCACCATGGGATGGACAGTACTGTCAGACATGCAGGACATACACGTACAGCATGCCATGCACCATGGCCCACGCAGGCTCAGAGGTGCACACATATGTCCAATCAACAACATCCATTACACACAAACAGTGCCTCCCAAACCCAGACTCACCTGTACCTCTGGCCGGCCGTACCGTTTTGTGTACATGGGCAGGACCCCATCCACTAGCCTCTCCAGTTCCTCCTGGGTGAAGGCCGGGGCCTTTTCCCCTGCAACACGAGGCACATCCATAGCCAGAGGCAGGCCACAGCAGTACACACAGTGGAGTACCTGTCCGCACGAGATCAGAGAGTCAAGCGAATAATCAATGACGAACTCGCGTACGTTCCGCAGCGGTGTGCACAGTAACCGCTGGCGGCGTCATGATACGCCAGCATTCCCCATTGGCATCCTTGTTAACCAATGAGGGTGCGGACAGCGGTAAACACCGCCTTACGCTGTGACATCAACCGCTAGCGGTATGAGGTCACTTCCACAACGAAAGGGCAGAATTACAGTGGGCAGACATTTTGGCATGAACTACGCATCTATAAATTTGACCTTTCACAAAGCAGGCCCTACTAGCCACATGAGGCACCTAAGCCTCTGTCCATTCCGTATTCTACCATACCTGAAATACTCTGTTCCCTCTTTGTGATGTACATGTAGATCCGTCAGGAAACAGTTAATGTAGAGTCACTGCAATGAACTATACAGTGCACAAATGATTACAAGTGTGCCTATGTAAATGTCTGCATCACACCTTTTAGAAACCCCTCGTAGGTACCGACACTTGTGGCAAGGAAGGGCACCATCGGTGTACAGACCACTTGAGGATATGAGCACCATGGTGGACCGTCAGATCATAATCAATTACCGACTCACACGTGCAACGATTCAGGAACTTTGTGCTTTACTGGATCCTGCACTAACTCCGGGAAATCGTAATCAGCATGCCATCCCTACTGAAGTGCAGGTGCTCTCCGCACTCCATTTCCTGGCCACGGACTCATTTCAAGTGACAGTGGGCATGGGTGCTGGATTTTCACAGCCAATGTTCAGCATGGCACTGACAAGATTTCTGGATGCATTTGTATGACACCTCCAGTCCTCTGTAAGGTTTCCTCAAAGTACTGACCTCCCTGCCATCAAGTCTGAATTCTATGCCTTTGCCAACATACCCCATGTTATAGGTGCCATCGATGGCACCCACATATCGATCATCCCCCCAAGAGTGAGTGAAGAGGTGTACAGAAACAGAAAGAACTTTCACTCCCTGAACATCCAATTAGTATGTACTGCAGACCAGTACATCTCACATGTGAATGCCATGTTACCAGGTTCAATCCATGATTCCTTTGTGGAACAGTGGTGTGCCACAGAAGATGGAACAACTCCAAGAGGACAGAGGGTGGATCACACGTAAGTGTGCCTGTCACTAACTGACACATAGCAGACAGCCAGGCTGTCTGAATAAGGGGCATAACAATAACGACTCTGTATTGCACCTTTTTCTAGGTGATTCTGGCTATCCCAACTTGCGTTGGCTCCTGACACCAGTGAAGAATCCCAGGACGGATGCAGAGAGGAATTACAATGAGGCCATGGACGTACTAGGAGGGTGATAGAGCGAACTATAGGTCTCCTGAAGGCTAGATTTAGTTGTCTACATATCTCTGGGGGTTCCCTGGCCTATGGGCCTGATAAGGTGTATAGAATAGTGTTGGCCTGCTGCATGCTGCACAACGTGGCAGTAAGACATTCTAATCCCCTCTTAGAGGTGGAGGGTGCTGTATGTCCTGACCAGCTACCTCAGAGAGGGGAGGAGTGTAGGAGGCTGGACTGGCTTGTAGTGAGTACCAAGGGGTACTTGCACCTTGCACCAGGCCCAGTTATCCCTTATTAGTGTATAGGGTGTCTAGCAGCTTAGGCTGATAGATAATGGTAGCTTAGCAGAGCAGCTTAGGCTGAACTAGGAGACGTGTGAAGCTACTACAGTACCACTTAGTGTCATATGCACAATATCATAAGAAAACACAATACACAGTTATACTAAAAATAAAGGTACTTTATTTTTATGACAATATGCCAAAGTATCTTAGAGTGTACCCTCAGTGAGAGGATAGGAAATATACACAAGATATATATACACAATAGCAAAAATATGCAGTATAGTCTTAGAAAACAGTGCAAACAATGTATAGTTACAATAGGATGCAATGGGGAAACATAGGGATAGGGGCAACACAAACCATATACTCCAGAAGTGGAATGCGAACCACGAATGGACCCCAAACCTATGTGACCTTGTAGAGGGTCGCTGGGACTATTAGAAAATAGTGAGAGTTAGAAAAATAACCCTCCCCAAGACCCTGAAAAGTGAGTGCAAAGTGCACTAAAGTTCCCCTAAGGACAAAATAGTCGTGTTAGAGGGAAAATGCAAGGAAAACACAAATCAGCAATGCAACAACGATGGATTCCTGACTGAGGGTACCTGTGGAACAAGGGGACCAAGTCCAAAAGTCACAAGCAACTCGGAGATGGGCAGATGCCCAAGAAATGCCAGCGGTTGGTGCAAAGAAGCTCTTACTAGGCTGAAGAACTGTGAATACTGCAGGAACGACTTGGGCTAGAGACTTCCCCTTTGGAGGATGGATCCCCCACGCCTTGGAGAGTCGTGCAGAAGTGTTTTCCCGCCGGATGGACGCCAACAAGCCTTGCTACACGCAAATCGTGCGTTTGGCGTTTTTGGACGCTGCTGGGGCCCAAGAGGGACCAGGAGGTCGCAAATTGGACCTGCAGAGAGAAGGAACGTCGAGCAAGACAAAGAGCCCTCACTGAAGCAGGTAGCACCCGGAGAAGTGCCAGAAACAGGCACTACGAGGATGCGTGAAACGGTGCTCGCCGAAGTTGCACAAAGGAGTCCCACGTCGCCGGAGACCAACTTAGAAAGTCGTGCAATGCAGGTTAGAGTGCCGTGGACCCAGGCTTGGCTGTGCACGAAGGATTTCCGCCGGAAGTGCACAGGGGCCGGAGTAGCTTGCAAAGTTGCGGTTCCCAGCAATGCAGCCCAGAGAGGTGAGGCAAGGACTTACCTCCACCAAACTTGGGCTGAAGAGTCACTGGACTGTGGGGGTCACTTGGACAGTGTCGCTGGATTCGAGGGACCTCGCTCGTCGTGCTGAGAGGAGACCCAAGGGACCGGTAATGCAGCTTTTTGGTGCCTGCGGTTGCAGGGGGAAGATTCCGTCGACCCACGGGAGATTTCTTCGGAGCTTCTGGTGCAGAGAGGAGGCAGACTACCCCCACAGCATGCACAAGCAGGAAAACAGTCGAGAAGGCGCAGGATCAGCGTTACAGAGTTGCAGTAGTCGTCTTTGCTACTATGTTGCAGGTTTGCAGGCTTCCAGCGCGGTCAGCGGTCGATTCCTTATCAGAAGGTGAAGAGGGAGATGCAGAGGAACTCGGCTGAGCTCATGCATTCGTTATCTAAAGTTTCCCCAGAGACAGAGACCCTAAATAGCCAGAAAAGAGGGTTTGGCTACTTAGGAGAGAGGAAAGGCTACTAACACCTGAAGGAGCCTATCACAAGGAGTCTCTGACGTCACCTGGTGGCACTGGCCACTCAGAGCAGTCCAGTGTGCCAGCAGCACCTCTGTTTCCAAGATGGCAGAGGTCTGGAGCACACTGGAGGAGCTCTGGACACCTCCCAGGGGAGGTGCAGGTCAGGGGAGTGGTCACTCCCCTTTCCTTTGTCCAGTTTCGCGCCAGAGCAGGAGCTAAGGGGTCCCTGAACCGGTGTAGACTGGCTTATGCAGAATTGGGCACATCTGTGCCCAACAAAGCATTTCCAGAGGCTGGGGGAGGCTACTCCTCCCCTGCCTTCACACCATTTTCCAAAGGGAGAGGGTGTCACACCCTCTCTCAGAGGAAGTTCTTTGTTCTGCCATCCTGGGCCAGGCCTGGCTGGACCCCAGGAGGGCAGCCGCCTGTCTGAGGGGTTGGCAGCAGCAGCAGCTGCAGTGAAACCCCAGGAAGGGCAGTCTGGCAGTACCAGGGTCTGTGCTACAGACCACTGGGATCATGGAATTGTACCAACAATGCCAGGATGGCATAGAGGGGGCAATTCCATGATCATAGACATGTTACATGGCCATATTCGGAGTTACCATGGTGAAGCTACATATAGGTAGTGACCTATATGTAGTGCACGCGTGTAATGGTGTCCCCGCACTCACAAAGTTCAGGGAATTGGCTCTGAACAATGTGGGGGCACCTTGGCTAGTGCCAGGGTGCCCTCACACTAAGTAACTTTGCACCTAACCTTTACCAGGTAAAGGTTAGACATATAGGTTACTTATAAGTTACTTAAGTGCAGTGTAAAATGGCTGTGAAATAACGTGGACGTTATTTCACTCAGGCTGCAGTGGCAGTCCTGTGTAATAATTGTCAGAGCTCCCTATGGGTGGCAAAAGAAATGCTGCAGCCCATAGGGATCTCCTGGAACCCCAATACCCTGGGTACCTCAGTACCATATACTAGGGAATTATAAGGGTGTTCCAGTAAGCCAATGTAAATTGGTAAAAATGGTCACTAGCCTGTTAGTGACAAATTGGAAGTAATGAGAGAGCATAACCACTGAGGTTCTGGTTAGCAGAGCCTCAGTGAGACAGTTAGGCACCACACAGGGAACATATACATGCACACCTATGAGCACTGGGGCCCTGTGTGACAGGGTCCCAGTGACACACACATATAGGCCACAAACTTATGAGCACTGGGGTCCTGACCAGCAGGATCCCAGTGACACATAACAAACATACTGAAAACATAGTGTTTTCACTATGAGCACTGAGGCCTGGCTATCAGGATCCCAGTGAGACAGTGAAAACAGTGACAAAACCCTGACATACACTCACAAACAGGCCAAAAGTGGGGGTAACAAGGCTAGAAAGAGGCTACCTTCTCACAAGGAGAGTGATGGTGATGATGAGGAATGGGAAGATGTCAATTCCAGGAACCAACTGATCCAACTCTACTTCCAGTAACTGTGTGGGACTTGGGCCTGAAAATGGGGTTTGTGAAAAATACTGTCAGTGTGCTCAGTCATATGGGGGGGTTGGTAATGATAGGTGAAATATGTTCCACTTCCGCATGGTACAGTTTGAAATTGTATGCATTTAATCATTGCCACCATTTAGGCACACAAGACTCCCTACATGCCCAGATTTGTCAATAAAGTAGTTATCAGCCAGTTGCACCCATACTTCACTTTGTTCACAATTTAACACAGGGGACAGTGTTACAGGTTTGATATGTGTTTTATTGGTTGAAGTGAGTGAATAGTGCTATTTACAGTGATGGCAAGTCGTAAGGGGTGGGTGTCCTCAAGACCAACATGTTGGCAGCCTTGTTGGTACTTATAATGGGTCCATCTTGTCTTACAGTAGTTCACATTGCCTCTTAGCAATGTGTGGTTGGTGATTGGGTGGGATGGTTGCTCTGCAGATTGCTGCAGAGTTACTTCTTGAAGGGGGCCTTGTTGTTTGCTGGGGTTCCAGTGCCATATCTTGGCCTGAGGGTCCGTTTGGGCACCTGCTGTTGATCTGCAGGGGATGACATGGTAGGCCCTTGGGTTTCCTGTGAGGGTAGTTCCTGGAATGTCTCTGCTGATGGTGTGATCTCATGTTGGGTGTCAGGTGCTGTTGTGGGGGCCTCTTGTCCTGTGTGGGTGTCAGACTGTTTTTAGACTAGCTGCAGCAGTGCTCCTGCTATGGTGGCCATTGCAGCGTTGTGCTCTTTCCATTGCTCCATGGCCTGTTGGTGGTGTTTCTGCTGCATCCTCTGACTGAGCTCCAGGGTGGACACAATCTGTGCCAACCTGTCATGGGTATTCTGGTATGCCCCCAATACTTCTGATATCACGTCCTGGGCTGCTGCATCCATCCTGTGGCCTCCTCCCTGGCCTACTGCAACCCTTGAACTTGCCCTAGCCCCCCTGTGTCCCCTGCACAGGTCTGGCAGTACCACTTGTACTGGGGCCCTCGCCTTCCTGCATGTTGGGAGTGGGAGACTGTGGCCTCTGTACCTGTGTTCCACCAGTCTGTGGCCTGGATACACTGGTGTGGGGACGCTTGCCCTGGGCTGTGGTCTTGACTGGGTGGTAGGGGTGACAGTGGTTTCCTGGGTGGGGCTGCTGCATGGTGAGAGTCCAGGACTGTGTGAGGGGCCTGCCTGCTCATCAGTGTCCTGGGATCCTTCACCAGTGTCCTGTGAGGTGCCTCTGTCTCCCTGGGGGGCACTGGCACTCCTGGTCCCGTCCGTTAGGGTTGCATGGGTGCTGCTGCCTGATGGGGGACATAGAAATGTCTGTTACAGCTGCATGAACGTTTGAGGTGAACAGGACCGGGCTATCTTGTGCTGGTGTTACTTTCAGTGGCCTTCCAGGGTGCCTTTGTGAGGTTGACACTGCATTTAGCGCAAGTGTGGGGTTGCATTGTGGTGGGGGGTGTTGTTTCATTGTGGGTACTTGCAGGGGTAGGTGGCTGTGCACAGGGGGAGGGATGTGGGCCTGTTAGTGGGTTTGTGGTCATGCAGGGGGGTGGATTTAGTGGCTGATGCCTGGGTGGAGTATTGGTCCTGGTGGGTGTGGGTGTGGTGGGGTGGTGCATGCATTACAGGTATGGTGTATATGGGGTATATGGGGTATATGGGGTATATGGGGTATATGTTGAGGTCTTACCCGAGTCCATTCCTCCAGTGAGTTCAGTGAGTCCCTCAAGTGCAGGATGGCCAGTACCTTTTCTTCCCAGTCTTTGTATTCTGGTGGTGTTGGTCCTCCCCCAGTCTTTTGCACTGCGATGTGGTGCCTTGATGCCATGCCCCTGACCTTCCCCCACAGGTCATTCCATCTCTTCCGGATGTCGTCCCTGGTGCGTGGATGGTGTCCCACTGCATTGACCCTGTTCACAATGGTCTGCCATAGCTCCATCTTCCTTGCGATGGGTGTGTGCTGCACCTCAGCCCCGAATATTTGTGGCTCCATCTTCAAGATCTCGTCCACCATGGTCCTTAACTCCCTTTCAGTGAAGCATGGATGTTTGGGGGTGACATGGTGAGTGTGGTGAATGGTGCCGGGCTGGGAACGAGGTGAGGGTTCTCTGCTGTGGGTCGGTGTGCGTCTCCTGTATGCTGGCGTTCGTTGTCTGCCTCTGGTGCTATCAGTCTTCTTGGCCTGGTTTCGTTGCAAGGATTGTGGGGGTATGTCTGGGGGTGTTTTATGGGGTTATGGATGTGTGTCAGGTGTGTGGGTTATACACTTATCCAATGTGTGCACTTCTTGCTAATCAGTCCACTTGCCGCCTGTGGCAGTCGACACCGCCAATGGTCGTCCGGCTTCCACTGTCCCTCCACTGTCCCCCACGGTGATTTGTGCATCTTTATTTGGAGGGAGGGATGTAGGTGTACTTGGCGGTGGCGGGGTGGGGAGGTCCGGGATTCCCGCCGACAGGGTCAAGGCAGGGAGTGGTGATCTGGTGACTTTTGGCGGGGATGGGATTTTCGTTCATTATATGGCGGGTTTCCATTCACCACCAACGCGTTGGTTCAGTTCACCTCCGCCACAGCGGTCGGTGGTGTTTCCCGCCGTGTTCATAATGACCTCCTTAGTGTCAAATGCATAACACCTCCTTGGACATGTCGCGTAGGTTTTCATTATCCTAATGAGACTACTGGATTTGGGTGGCAGAATCACTTGTACTGCGGGAGACTCAGCCTGAACACACTCCAGGTAACACCTGTCAGCCTAATCCGGGTTTTGTTCCGGCTAACTAGCAGTGCCTCATCTCTACTCAAGAGCAGTGATGATTGGGCAACTGGGTGCATGACACAAATGACTCCTCAGGGAAATCGTGGTCACTCAGATCTTATCCTTTTCTATCAGTTACATTAGTCTCACATATGCAAGGACAATCAGAGGCAGAGTATAGTTCAACAAAGTTTTATTGAAGTAACTGCATCTTAGATAATAAGGCATGTATTGCAATAACTAGGATGATGAAGCATAATAAAATTAAAATTGTGACAAGGAGAGTAAAACACAGAAATAACGCTACCATTGTGTCACTAAGACTGTGACGGATAGCTCCTACCTAGGCTATGTTAGAGCACAGCATGTTAAACTCTAATTCTGCCCTTTAAGTTCCCCTGGGAAGACATAATCCCTCATACCTGAGCAAGAGGCCTGTAGTCTACATAAGCAGTTGCAGCGAAGCACTCTTCTTCTATGTTTCTTCTATGTCTTTGGCAATACATATGGGGGTTTACAAGATAATAGAAAGATCCTAGAATTACAATCTAGCTAATCCAAGTTCCCCTATTTTTATATATACAAAAAAGACAAAAGAAGATTTATTAATTTTTATATTTTAGGGCAAAATAAAGAAATGTCTTCAGTGATAAAAAAACACTAAAAGAGGTTTGCCTAGTCATGGAGGCTATAGGCTACAGATACCAGGAACTATGTAAGAGAAAACCTTATTTAAATATTGAGACAATAAATGAAAGATACTTTACTGGAGAGAATAAAAATATGAATATATTAAGAATTTGTAATAATGAAATAGGATAATTAAAAAAAAAATTATTTTGCAAAAAGTGATATTAATTATTTTTCTAAGATAATATATTTATTACAGAAAAATGAAGAGACGTATTCTATGAATCGCCCATAAAGATACTTATAAAAATAATTGGTGAGTCAGACTTGGTTTCTTTAGGCTCATCTACTTATGAGAATATCAAAAAGAGTATTACAAAGAAAATGTTTATTTCATTTTATTTTGTTTGGGTGTTTCCGGCTACAAGAATTATTCAGTCCTGAGGGTGACCCACCAATGATTTATGTCTTGATACAGTGTCAAAACGTTGACTACATTTTATGTTGCTTATGTATGAGCGACTTCAAGACACCTGGAATGAAGGGGTCTTATTGACGTTTGCTCTTTTTCTATATGTTGTAACCACATTTGGTATATTGTATATAACACTTTGGCACGCATATCACTTTATCACTTTCACTGCGTTGTATAACATTGGGAGCACTTTTTCCAAATTGAAGTCTTTATGATCAAAAAAGATATTTTTTCGTCAGATTGAATAATAAATGGTAACAAAAATTAATTTGAGTTTATCATATATATGTATATTCTCTTAAAAAATTAAGGTCTTATTTGTTAGTATATCTTTTTTCAATTGCCATGGGAGCTTAGGCATATACTTCCCCCAAGTTGACCTAATTTGTGTTGATTAACTTTTAGAAAGTGGGCATTTTCTAAACCATTCTGTGACTGCCTGTTTTTGGATTCCCTGTCTGGGTCAATTTGACAGTTGGGCTGTTTGCACCTCTCGCTAGACAGTGACACAAAGGGAGCAGGGGTGTAGCCCGCATATCCGGATGAGCCATCTGTGCTAGGAGAGAGGTGAGGAGTGGTCACTTACACCTGAAAGGGTTGTGTCTGCCCTTACACAATGCAGTCTCCAACCCATTGGCGTGAATCTGGGGCCTGGCCTGGGCAAGGCAGGATTTCACAAAGAAGAGAGACTTTCCTTTGAAGTAAGCCTACTTTAAAGGCCAAAATGGGTATAAGAAGAGCACTCAAAACCACAGACTTTAGATCACTTCTGAAAATCAAGAGGAACCTCTGCCTGGAGAAGAGCTGAAGAGCTGAGGAAAAGTGCTGCCCTGCCCGTGACTGTGCTTTGTGGAGCTATCCTGCAGTTGTTGCTTCTGCCTGTGTAAGGGGACAGAGACTGAAGTTTGTTGTGCATTCATGCTTGTGAACAAAATCTCCAAGGGCTTTTCCTGAGCTTGCCTCCTGTTGTTGAAGTCTCAGGGCCATCAAAGACTTTCTCTTCCAACACCTGGACTCTCTGCTGAGACTCCTGCCCTGCCAAGTGGTGCCCTATCCAGTTCTTGGGGCCTTGAAAGGAGAGGTTTGCAGACCAAGATTGAAAATCCACACACAGACCGCCGTGTGGGGAACTTTTCGACGCACCTTCTAACGACGTGGCTGAAATTGACGCGACACCTGCATCGCGGATGGGAGATTGACGCACACGGCTGGAGAAACGACACACACCACCCTCTGATGGAGGCTGTTAACATTAACATCGCAACCCACACATCGTGGTTTTTGGATAACCGTGCTGCAGGATTTTTGACGCGACATCACTGGGTGCGGAAAAACAACGCAAAGCCTGTTGGACTTGCAGTGCTTGCCTGGATTGACGCATCACTCTCCTGCGGAGAGAAGAAATTACACATGCGGACCCAAGCGGATGAGGAAAACGATACACGGTCTCGTTTGCGAGTGACAACAACACATTGCTGGCCTCTTTCCACACACACTTGCCCGTGCGGTGTTATTTTTTACACGAACCAGGTATATTTTCTTGCTAACAGCGTTAGCATTGTGGTTAGAGGATTTAAAAGACTGTTTTTGCATTTCAATTAATAACTTGACTTTTGTATGTTGGATTTTTGTCGTTTTGGTCTTGTTTTGTTTAGATAAGTATTACATATTTTTCTAAACCTGTGTTGTGTGATTCTGTAGTGTTTTTACTAAGTTACTGCGTGTGTTGGTAAAAATACTTTACACCTAGACTCTGAAGTTAAGTCTGCCTGCTCGTGCCAAGCTACCAAGGTTGTGATTGGGGTTTAGCTGAGGGTGATTCTGCTTTACCCTGGCTAGAGTGAGGGTCCTTGCTTGGACTCGGGTAACCTGGTAACGGTAATGGTAACCAAATACCCCATTTCTAACAAGACCGCAAATGTGACTATTGTTAAAACAATATAACAGAGCTAGAATAAAACATATCTAGGTTAAAGTGCACAGTGGCAGGCCTAGTTTGCTAAAATAACATGTCTTAAACTATAGCTAAAATGGCTAAACAACACCCTCCCCTTGCCGGTTCAAAAGTGGTTCAAAGCCTTATTATGTTTAAAAACGACTATAATTCAACCTAAGGCATATATATGGGAATGTCAATAATGACAAGTCAAAGACACTTGGGCATGTAATAAATGGACAATTTAAAATGTTAAGTGTGGCATCAAGAAAAAGCCGAATTTCAAAAGTCAGAGTCAATTTGGATGTTGCCAATTAAATCTAGGATAATTGAAGACAGGAAATCTTCCACTTCGGCAGGTGGTAAGTTAGGAAGTTCATTGCCAAGGAAAACCAAGGAGCATTTGTGTGCCAAAGCCTGACCTGCAGCCAAGGCAGCAGCATTCTGTGGTATGCCCAACAGTGAGTTTAGCGCTGTATAATCCATAAAGCGCAACTCATAAACAGCTTCCCGTAGCAAACGCACCCTCAACATGCATGTCTGGTAATGAGCCCTCAGCAAGAACATCAACAGATCAGCGTCCAATGAAAGCAAGCACTGCGTAGAAAGACAAACTTTCAGTGCATATTCAAATGAGCACCAGAGGCACCAAAACACGGCCTGCACACAATGCAAAACCAGTATGAATGACAGAAACCAGTCACACTCCAATTGCTCCAGGAGTGATGGTCCAAAGTACTGCATCATGCGTTCACGATACAGCTGCGCTGCTGGAAGCGCTTTCAGTTCTCCTTGTTGCAGGGGGACAGCCATTGTGCACAAAAAGTAGCAGTAGCAAGATGCCACCTATTACAGCCAAATTTATCGGAAATCCCCCCAAAATACCGGAGAATATTGAGTGGATGGCTGAAAGTATTAAGGCAAATATAGAGGAGAAGGTGTCAACAAAACCAGAACCAACAGCCTTAAAGAAATTTGCGATTCCAGTAGTACTAGGCACATTAAATATTTGTCCCACGAGCTCACCAAAGTGACTCAGGAAGTTAGTACTTAAAACGGACTGTATCCCTGCTGATGACCTCACAACCTGAAGCGCATAGGTCTCGTGTGCAGGTGGGAGCACCACATGTTTGAAACAATAAACCCTTGAGTCTGCTCAACTGGTCAAAATTTACATTTGAAGTAGCGACATGGGACAAATCTCAGCTACTTCCCTCTGTCGTGTTGGAGGAAAAAGTACATACCTGCAGCATTTAACAATCTTAGATAACAAAAAGACATAGGCCCTCATTAGAAGATTGGCGGTAATGACCGCCTACCGCTACGGTGACGGCTGCCAATATACCGCTGCTGTGGCTACCAGCCGGCAACGCATATTATGACCGCCGGCGGTATACAGCCAGAAATCCAACGGAACATCGCCGACCACCGCCACAGCAGCAAAACACCGCCGACTGTATCATGAGCAGTGATACGGCCTGACGGTGTTCTGCTGGCGGACGCTGCTGCTGCCAGCAGCGCCACGGATCCTCTCTAGCCGGAGGACCCCCTGCAAGCAGGTAAGTCGGGTTCTCTGACCGGAGAGGAGGCTGGGGGGTGTATGTGGGGGGTGCTGTATGTTTTGGGATGTGTGCATGCAGGTGTGAGTCACAGTGGATGCATGAGTGAATGAGTTAATGTGAGTGTTGTGTGTTGTCGATCCATGTGTGTGTTAAGGTCTGTTGGTGTATGTTGTGGCGTGTTGGTATGTATGTCTGTATGCGTGGGCGGTGGTGGTGGTGGGTATGCGTGTGTTCATCTCTGTATATGGGTGCGCTTGTTGGTGTGTACATGTTTGGGGGCAGGAGTGGGTTGGGAAGGGTGGGGAGGACTCTGGGGAGGGGGCTTGGTACAGGGGAGACCCCTATCAGTGCCAGGGAACAGATTCCCTGGCTCTGATAGTGCCTCCCACCATGGTTTTCATGGCAGTACAGAAACCACGGAACCCCTGGCGGCAGCCGGGTCGGAATCCCGAGGGTGGAAATGTGATGGCAGGAAAGGATGGAGACCGATGTCTCCAGCCCAGCGGCCGTTACCACCCTGGCGGTCGGTGTGTTAAAATGGCAGTTTTGGATGGCGGTAACTGCCATGGTCGTGATCCCATTTTTTTACTGCGGGCCTGTTGGCGGTATTACCACTGCTTTAACACCGACTGCCAGGGTTGTAATGAGGGCCATAATTCATTCCGGCTCGCATCTCGCAACAGCTCTCACTATTAAGGAGGGCATAGCTGTCGTTCGAGAGCACCTGGAACACAAGTCTAATCAAGGAGACTAGGACTCCCTTTAGATAACAAGCCAAGTTCGCTGCCGAAGCATTACACGCCCCATGCAAGACCAGCTGGTTGCAAACCATCGAATGGAAGACAGAAGTCTTGCATTCACTACCACTAAGAAAAGACCTCTTTCGTGCCACTGAGACTTTTGTACGAGAAGGGTAGCTCCCACACCTCATGGATGTCACTATCTCCTAGCCTCACTACCACTAAGAAATACCTCTTTCATGTCACTGAGACTTTTGAACAAGAAGGGTAGCTCCCACACCTCATGGATGTAACTATCTCGTAACCTCTCATATCTGCCCACTGGAATGTGTTTTAAGCAGGATGTGAATTGAAGTGTTGAAATAGGCAGAATAATGATCCCGTGTATTAACCACTCAGCAGATGGTATTTCAGCCACAGTAAAAGGCAACTTTTCTAATCTCTCAATATTTAACATGACATGTCACTTCTTTCTTAGCCATCAGTTGTTGTGTTAAATTAAATGTAGAAAATACATCCCTTGCACTAATATGTTGCCAGGGAACACAACCTGCCTTCAGTGTGTGTAGTGTCCAACCTAACTGCATAATGGACCTTAGCTGATTCTGTCCATGGTGTCAAGAGGACATGTCACTTTGTATCATGACTATTGCAGAAGAAACAATGTTGTTTAAGGTGTATATTCGTCCAGACAGGGTATTAATCCCATTATCTACAACAGCTAATGTTTTCTGTAAAATTTCCTGATCTATTTGCCTTAACTGGGCAGCAGCTTCTGGTTCAGAAAGCTTCCAAATTCCATTATAAACCGCATATAAGAAGCGTTTTCTGCATTGTTTTCTGGGGCCTAACAGGAAATCCTGTAAGCCAGTATTATTAGACAGGAGACTGAGGTGTTCTCTAACAGTATCTAGTGAGGAACTCTTCAACCATTGGTGGCATAGTTACACTGTATGTTGTTACTATACCCACAAGTTCAGATGACACATAGCGAGGGTCAGGCCTACTTGTTCTAAAACCCCCATGGAGTTTACAAAACATTTATGACACCCATTGGTATCTATTGACCACAATAACCACCCACCAGGACGTGAAAGTGAAGCATTAAACAACCATTTTGGACCCATTCATTGAGCTGATCTTCATTTGCATTTATATACTTTTGCCATTTATACAATTTTGCAGGGGCAGGAATACTGGGCACATTCAATTCCTTAGTTTTTGCTAAGCCTAAACAACCTGTCTGTTGTACAGTTTTATTTAACAGGTATTAGGCCTGCTCTGAAAAAAGCTTCCTTTCCCTTTATTTGCCAATTTTTTGTTCCCCACACACTTTTTAAGTCAATCGACTTCAGCCAATATTCATATCTTTCTATAGCCAACCTGGAATCAGAATAGATTAATTTTGTATCTGTCAATAATATATGTACATTTTCCATAAATGGCAATTTGAAATAATATGACTCAGCACTTTTAACATTGTGCCCAGAAAAATATGTAAATTTCTCAGAATATGTTTTAGAACTCCCTTGTGGTGGAGTTGGACAATGTTCCCATTGTGTGTAATTAAAAATAGTCTTTGGGGTACTGCCTCTGTGAATCAAATGGTGTCCATAATAATTATTGCAAAACATGTCACCATAATTCTCTTTGGATTGATAAACATCCTCACTTTCAAATACAGTAAAATACTTCAACTCAGTCATCACAGAATCAACTGTTTTCACATCCCAGTCATCAGAAACAACTCCGGGTATTATTACATCGTTTATAAAAAGTTTAAACACATATGGTATTTGAATGATTTCCATCGGGCCGTAAATATCAAATGTGACTTTATACCAAACAAACCCATCAGGAATTGGTATAGCAGAAATGTTCACAAAAGACAAGTCTATGCGGAACTTGTGGGAAGAAAAATTGGGTTTTAGGACCTCATCCACAAGTTCAACTGTTGATCGTTCAGGAAGGTAATGGCCATGTATTAGTAGAAAGAAAGTAATAATAAAGCCAATCCAAAGGAGGAAAGCTAATACAGTCACGGAAAGCCACAGATAGTTCCATGGAAAAATAAAGTAATTTATTTTAAGTTAGTTTATCAGCTTACGTGTTTTTGGCAGTACAGGTGTTAAAGAGGCAAATTAGTCCGAAAAGGAGTCAATAATGTCGGCAAAGTATCCAGAAGCAGTTCATTCAAAAACTGGAGCAGCATTTGAAGGATAACTGGTAGGGATCTCCCACAGTGGTTCACTGTAAATGACGCTATCCGTTTGTATAGAAGTCATGTCAAATCGATCAGTAATTTCCGTGTTGCTTGTTGTAATAGATTTTAGTGGAACTAATGCAAGATCATTTTCCACCCTCCCCAAGCTTGGAGAGGTGTCAGCGTTGCTCCTCAAAACTTGTAAAGGGACATCTTGACCAGTAGTGAGAGTGATTCGGGTACTAATTCTTGTTCCTCTTGATCGGCTGTGCAGGATCGGCCACATGGTGTAACTTGACGTTGTCGATGGAGACAAAACGGTTTTCTTTAGAACCAGGCAGCGGTGGTAGAATAACAGTTCTGGTACCGTGTTTTCCCAGGACTGGGACCAGTGCACGATAGGAAGGATGAACTCCTTTTTCACAGCAACTTTTTCATGTACTAGATCCACAACCTTTGGAATTCTCACTGAACTGTTGTAATTCCTGCAAGACAGTGACACCTTCATTTATGTCAAAGGGTGTTTCTGCCGCCTCAACACCAGGACCATCAATATCGGGAACATACATTTGAGTTCCAAATAGGCACTCGTATGAAGTACGATGCCCCAGGGACATTCTAGTCAGATTAATAAGTGGACTTTGGACTCCACACAGGTGATGAAGCCAACTACGACCCGTACCTAATACTC
This sequence comes from Pleurodeles waltl, assembly GCF_031143425.1. Taxonomy (NCBI): domain Eukaryota; kingdom Metazoa; phylum Chordata; class Amphibia; order Caudata; family Salamandridae; genus Pleurodeles; species Pleurodeles waltl. Next base: position 1,223,908,633 of record NC_090447.1, read on the forward strand.
TGGCTGTTAAGGATTGCTTTAAATCTCCCAGTTTCGCCACTGCACAACATTATTTCCCTCAGGATGAAATGGAGACGAGTAATGGAGTTGGACCCCTAACTAAGCCATGGGGTCCCTGAATGCCCTTGATGTGAAAGCAGGGCCCTGCTCTGAGTGGAAAGCTGCAACTGCATATGTGCCAATAAAGACTTACAAGTCTTTAATAACAGTCCGAGTGTCAGCCAAGCGTTATAGCCACACCCATAGAAATCTAGAGCAGGAGTCAACAGCGACTAAGGTGTATTTGTATGCACTGTCCGGTTATAGGGGACCGCAATGGTCTAAGTACACACATTGTAATGGTTTGTTTTAAATTAGGAGGGGTTTCTGAGGTGGGCGTTTGACGGTGGACCCCTTAATTTGCTGGCAGAGATCACAACAAAGGATATACTGCTTGGTCTGTTTGTATAGACCTGGCCACCAACAACGTGCTTGCAACAATGATATTGTAGCCTTAACACCTGCATGGGCAGATGCAACCCCCTCATGAGCTTCTTTGATTAACTCTGGTCCTAGGTCTTTATTGGGAATTACTCGAACTCCCACACCTGGTATATTTACTTCTGTGTCTAAGAAACATCCCATTCTGTAGGAATATTTAGCTTTTGGTCAGGGCGTGCCCTCAGCCGTGGCATTAATGGCAGCAAATATATGTCATCGTCCGGTTTCGTTCTAGAACTGGTTACAGCAGGAACAGAAGCCATAGCTACTGCTGATTTGGCTGCTTTCTCAGCCAGCGTATTCCCAGTAACGTGTATTCCAAAGTGCTGGTGTCCAAGTGTATGTACAACATGGACATTTGTTAGCGTTTCCTTCAGATCCGCTACTTTCCCCCACAGAAGTCTGTGTTTGATGGTGTTACCTTTAGAATCTCTGAACCCTTTTCTGGCGCCAGTAATGCAGATATTCATTGCAGGACTGGACACAATAGTACTAATCACAGACAGTCAGTGTTAGCTGTGCAGGATCCGTATGTTCCAGTGCCATCACCAGAGCCTTTAGCTCTGCTAGTTGTGCTGTGTAATCCCCTAAGGTTTGCATGAAAGTATGTTGTGGATAGAATTTACTACCCTCCATATAGCCACTTACGACTGAGCAAGCAGCCGCGTACTGATGCTTTGTGCCTATTGCAGGTTGTGCTGAGCCATCGGTGGACATGACTCCTTGATATTGATCAATAGGCAATGTATTTGCCGGAACTGGGTATTCTAGTTCATATTGCAAGAATTATTGAGTTTGTAACTTTGGGTCAAAATATAATCTTAATCAGTGGCAGTCAAAAAAGGTGCCCATTGGATCCGACATGGATGTAATGATTTAGCGTTTGGAACACTGGCTTTGGTAACAGCCTTAAGGGCTAGGATTGGAGATTGGACAATTATGCGTTACCCCTGGGCCAGTGGTCTTTCTTTGATGACAGCCATCTGAATTGCAGTGAGAAGTTTCTCAGTGGGAGCAAAAGGTTGTTCTGCTGTTGAGTACAAATGTGATTTGTATGCAATCGTGACTGTCTCACCCTCATTGAATTTTACATAGGTGAAACCAATGGCACCAGCAATTACTCTGATGACCAGATGTTTTTTATTGTCCCTTGTGTGTAAATGTTGTGCTGCAAGCATGTCTTGCTGCAACGCTCTGAGAATGTGTGTGTGTTTGACTGTCCAGAATTTACTGGAAAAGTCAGGATGCATTAAGTCATATAATGGTTTTATTTGTGATGCGTAATCTAGAATGTATGTTCTGCCAACTTTTAAAAAACCCAAATGGGATTGGAGTTTTTAATGGTATTTGGAGGTTGTAGTTGGTCGCATTTTTCTAAGAATTGTGGTGCTCAGCTCTTTCCTTCACTTGATGGTTTGTATCCCAGAAACAGGAAGCTAAGGAAGGCTATTTTTGTTTTCTTGAAGTTGAATTATAGCCTAATTCAGCGAATCCCACAACACTGCAGGATACCTGTCTGAGATGTTGCAGTAGTTCGTCGTCCATGAGGTAGATATCGTCTACATAGGACAATGCTTCAGGGTCAATGTCGTGCAATATTGAAGTCACACAAGCCGCAAACAGTCCTGGACTGTTCATGTACCCCGTGGTAAACAACAGAGGTTTTCTGGGAGCCTAGTGCGAAAAAACCTGTTAAGTCTCTACTTTCAGGTGCTTTTTTTGGGAGAAGAAACCATTGGAAATGTCCAGTGTTGTTTTGTATTTTTGCGCACCATGTAATTCTTAAGTGCTGTGCTATGTGAGTTTTGTATAGCATATGTGCATCTAAGATTATTCTGTACGAATGGTCTGGTTTAGCTACAGGGAATAAAGGATTATTCATAGGTGAGGCTCAGTTTTCTATTACGCCCTGGTACTCCAGTTGTGTGAGGATTTCCCTCAATAGTAATGTTACTTTGTACACCCTGTCAGGTGTGGAGACACGTATGTCTGCAGTTTCAACTTGTAAGAAGTCACCAGTTGCTTTCACCTCCAGATGCTCTTGAAGATTCCGGTGAACTATTGTGACCTCTGCTGCATAGCTAGTACCCACTTCCTGTTCTTCAAAAGAGCCCTCTTTTTGAGTGGCATGATGAATCACAACTTCTGCCAATTTCTTCTTTTTAAATTGGGGTTTTTGTTGGGGAAGTTTGTCTTCTTTTTTAACAGAAACCTCTGTAGAGCATGTCTTTCGACATTTGGGAGCGCACTCGCTCGTAATGAGCTGTATTATTGGCAGGAATAAATAAAAAACGGAAAACTGATTCGAATAACAATTCAATAAGGATTGAACAAGTGAGTTCATCGACTGATGAGAAAATATAGGGGGATACAGCAACAATATACACAATTGGAGCACTTTGAAAGGGGGTCCTGATGAAATCCAGGGGTACTCCCCAGATGAAACACGTGTTAACGGACGGACGAACAATTTAGTGGACATTTTTGGAAGGATTGGAACGTGAAAGGAATTTTTGAGATAAGCTCGGATCTTCATCTGGATTCTATATGAAGTTATTACTTCCGATTTGGATTATGGACATTAAGAGTATTTAACTCTGTTATATTTTTTAATGCTTATGATATCTTTTTGTTGTAAGGAATGTTAATGAATTGGACTTAATGAGATTTGAATATACTTTCTTATATTAAGGGAAACTGAGTATAATTTGTTCACGTGTGCGAATACTCTATGTGTACTATGGGGTAACAGTTTGTTACTAGGTTAGGGTTATTGGAAGGTGTAACCCCAGTATTTGCACCGTGCACCACGGGACACAACATAGAGCTATTTTATGAGGGTGGAAGCGCCTTACACTCAATAATCAGCCTCCCCTTTTTTCTTTTGAACCCTCTTTTTGAGTGGCATGATGAATCACAACTTCTGCCAATTTCTTCTTTTTAAATTTGGGTTTTTGTTGGGTAAGTTTGTCTTCTTTTTTAACAGAAACCTCTGTAGAGCATTGTGATTCCTGTCTCGGTTTCACATACTCAGTTCTTCGCTCTGACCGCCCACCTCTCTCACTGCTTTTCCCGGTGAGTCCTGAAAGGAACGAGATTGGTGTGTATCAGTATATTGATATCTGTCAGGCATTTTTATCTCTGTTTCTGAGATTATATCTATTCTGTGGGGTCTCCAGATGCAGAGATTCACACCTTTCGTTTTAGGTGTTTGTTGTTTTTAATCCCAGCGTTTTTTTAGAACCCTTAGGCGCTTGCTTGGTAGAATCTTTATTAGATTTACCCTGAAACTGTGGTTTTGTGGGTCTGCCCCCCAGACTATATCGACCAATACTAGAGTAGGTCTCTGTGATAATCTTTGGCAGCTCATGTTCTTGATCCTGTGGAGGAACGTCCCGGAGCCGCATGCATACGCACTGCTAGTGCAACTGCTTCCCCTTTAAGGTTACTTCATATAATTGAAGATACAGTGGCAAAATTGCCCATGAGTTACATCCCCAAGTCCAGGGCCGGGGCAGCCCCATATTCATGTTGAATTTGTTTTAACACGTCCGGTAAATTGGCACGTTTCTGTGTACCGTGTGCAGTGGTATAGAGCGTGGCAAATACCATGCCCCAAGTATTGCAGTTATCTACTGTGGGAAACATCCCAAACGGCAAGCACAAAGTTAATATCCTATGCTTATCCTGAAGTCCTGCATGGGGAAAATCTGCCTCCACTACATTTATTTCTTGAGCTATCCAAAACAGAATCTCTTCTCGTTTGGCGGGTACTTTACCCATGATCAAATGTACAGTCGCAGAATTAATACCTGGCATTACTGCATGTGGTTGTGCCAGGGCAGCACATGTTGGAGTTGAATTTAATGTTGGCAGACTTGGTAGACTTGTATATGGTAGTGCGCCATCAGGCCAATTATTATGTTCTTGATAAGATAGAGGTACTTCTAGATATGCATATGCTCTATATTGTGAAGGTATGTTTGCAGGTCTATAGTGATGAAATGTATTTGTGTTTGTATCAGCTGCTGGAAATGTGACCAAAGAATAGAAAAGTTCTGTTCTATTGGCTGGATGAGCCTCAACAACAAATGTAACACGACCCCCCCGGGCCGTTAGGTCATATGCCAATAAATGTGCAGTAATGGGTGGTCGCATATTGACTGCAATTGCTACACGTTGCGGGTTCACCATGATATATGATACAATTTGTTCAGAGATAAGCACACCAAATGGGGATTATCCTATTAGGGTTAAAGCTTGAACAACCTACAGCATTAGTTAGGTACTCCCTACTTAGCTGAGGAGGAAAATCCTCAATACCACGGATGTCTCCGTATATAGTACTGAGGTGTCTTTGCATGTCGTGACACAGAGGAACTCAGGAGGACCCAGAAATTAGTGCCTGACCAAACTTTGGCGGGCTGTATCACGCAGGTTCTCATTATCTTAATGAGACTACTGGATTTTGGTGGCAGAATCACTTGTACTGCAGGAGGCTGAGTCTGAACCCACACCAGATGACACCTATTGGCCTAATCTGGGTTTTGTTCCTGCTAACTAGCAGTGCCTCATCTGTACCCAAGAGCAGGGGTGATTGGGAAACTGGGAGCATGACACAAATGTCTCCTCAGGGAAATCGTGGTCACTCAGATCTTATCCGTTTCTCTCAGTTACATTAGTCTCACATATGCAAGGACAATTAGAGGCAGAGTATAGTTCAACAAAGGTTTATTGAAGTAACTACATCTTAGATAATAAGGCACGTATTGCAATAACTAGGACGATGAAGCACAATAAGATTAAAATTGTGACAAAGAGAATAAAACACAAAAATAACGCTACCATTGTGTCACAAGATTGTGGAGGATAGCTCCTATCTAGTATATGTTAGAGCACAGCATCTTAAGACATCATCCCTCATACCTGAGCAAGAGGCCTGTAGTCTACATAAGCAGCTGCAGCGAAGCACTCAGCAATCAGCATACAGTCGTGGTACTCTGGCTGGAATCTCCCTCTAACGTACATGGGTCAAAGTAGTGTTTTATAATAAAACACCTGACTATCCAGGAAAGGATCCCCACGTAACAATGTGTATGTTTCTGCGAACAGTAGAGACAAAGCGTACCACTTTTGCCAGCAATCTATCTTACTACAGCCTTGAGAAAAGCACAGAGTGAAAGAAATGTCTTGTTTAAGAACATAGTGCTGACCTAGGCAAAGAACAGCTAAGTAGAGAAAATAAAACAAGACCGTAAATGTGGCTATTGTTAAAATAATATGACAGAGGTAGAATGAAATATATCTAGGTTAAAGTACACAGCAGCAGGCCTAATGTGCTCAAATAGCGTGTCTAAAACTATAGCGAAAATGGCTACACAACAGACAGAAGTACCTGGTTACTGATGTCAACAACTCCACTCAGTCTTGCCCCTTAGCTGTAGTGCAATTTAGTTGGGGTGGAGTTACTTGCCCTAAGCAGGTGGTGGTAGTGGTATCACCTAGCTTGCCTTTCGACTGTCTCTTAGTTAATGACCTAGAGGCCTCAGGTTGGGCTGATGTAGAGTTTAGGGCTCATGCGTCCATGCTGGGTATCCCTGAGGAATTGCTTCCTCTCATTTCAAGTGAAAAAAAAAAAACAAAGAAGAGAAGGCGCCCTGAAGCCTCAGGATCCTCCTTGTCCCACTGGTAAAAAGGGTATCAAAGCATCCCTTCCCTGCCCTACCACAAAGGCTACCATCCCTGTGGTGGGAAATACCTCTCCTAGGGTGGAACCTGTACCAAGGGAGTCCACAGCTGCAAAAAGTCCCTCTCTGTGAAAACATTGAAAGAGATAAGCATAACTGCACTGTTTTGGTAAATATGGAGCAACCCTCTAGCCCTAGAAAGAGAAACTTTAGTGCAGCATCCCTGCACTACATCTAAAAACATAGGACAGCAGCCCTGTCCTTATGTGGAGCCTTTAGGACAGCATCTCTATCCTGCTTTACCCGAGAGGGACAGCAACCCTGACCTCTCTCAGAGCCATGGGGACAAACGTTTTGTCCTGCTCTAGCCTTGCTGAGACAGCATCCCTGTCTAGAATTGCAATCCTTAGGACTGCAGCCCTGTCTTGACATAGGATCCCAGGGACAGTCACAATGCCCCACTTTAAAACTTTTTAACCTTACAAATAGGGAATCTCAGAGTATGCACTTGCACTGCTCTCTAGCTAAAAATCTCCAAACAAAAGTAGCGTCTTTCTAGCATGGTTACCCCCATTTTGGCTTGTGTTCAGTGTCTTTGACTGTGTCACTGGGATCCGGCTAGCCAGGGCCCAAGTGCTTTTGGTTTGTGGCCTGATTGTCAGCATGCTTGACTGTTTTGTCAGTATGCTTGACTGTGTCACTGGGATCCTGCTTCCTTCCCAGTGCTTATGCTCTCTCTTTTCCCACATTTGTCACTACATACTGGTAACCCAATATTTCATCCCAAATTGGCATACTGGTGGCCCCTTCTAAGTCCCTAGTATATTGTTCTTAGGTACCCAGGGCATTGGGGTGCCAGGGGATCCCTATGGGCTGCAGCATTACTTTTGCCACCCATAGGGAGCCCATGCAAAGACTTATGCAGGACTGCCATTGCAGCCTGCATGAATTGGTGCATGCACCCTTTCACAGCCATTTTCACTGCACCACGTCACTTATAAGTCATCTATATGTCAGGCCTTCCAACCCTGAAGGCTGGGTGCGAAGTACCTGTGTATGAGGGAACCCATGCACTAGCAGAGCTAACCCCATGTCGTCCAGGACCATTTTCCTGGACTTTGTAAGTGTGCGGACTCCATTTTACGCATCAACTGGACATAGGTCAATACCTATGTCCAACTACACAATGGTAACTCTGAATATGGCCATGAAAGCTGTCTAGTACCTCGAATTGTACCCCAATACTGACTCTAGTGTTGGTTTTACAATTGTATGCACTCTGGGGGCTCCACAGTAGACCCCCAGTACTGCCATACCAGACTTTTGAGGTTTTCCAGGCAGCCCCATCTGCTGCCACCTCACAGACAGGTTTATGCCCTCCTGTTGATTGAGCATCTCAAGCCCAGGAAGGCAGAACCAAGCATTTCGTTTGGGAGAGGGGTGTTACACCCTCTCTCATTGGAAATAGGTGTTACAGGCTTGGGAGGGTAGCCTTCGAGAGCCTATAGAAATGCTTTGAAGGGCACAGATGGTGCCCTCCTTGCATAATCCAGTCTACACCAGTTCAGGGACCCCCTTGTCCCTGCTCAGGGGTGGAACTGGACAAAATAAAGGGGAGTCACCACTCCCCTGCCCATCACCATCCCAGTGGTGGTGCCCAGAGCTCCCCCAGAGTGTCCCTTGGTTTTGCCATCTTCGATTCCAAGGGGGTGGGGCACTCTTGGAGCATCTGAGTGGCCAGTTCCAGCAAGTGATGTCAGAGCCCTCTCCTGATAGGTGCTTACCTGTGTAGCTAGCCAATCCCCTTTTCAATGCTATTTAGGGTCTCTCCTCTGGGTGTTTCCTCAGAGTTGGATTGCAAGACTCCAGCAGGAATCTTCTACATCCTTTACTTCGTCTTCTACCGACAGAACTGCATCTGGACCCTCCAGGGACTCTACAAAGCTGCAACAAAGAAGCAAAGATTACTTCTGCAACATTGTATCTTCAGCTCCTGCCAGCAACTGCAACTGTTTCCATGTCATGCATCCTTCGAGAACTGTCTGTCTTCAGCCTGCACCAGAAGAAACAAAGGAATCTCTCTTAAAGTGATGGAGTCAAATCCCTGCTTCAGCAGGCACCCCTCTGCAGTGACAATCGGTGTTGTGGGTCCCCTCTCCTGATAACAAGCGTGGATCCAGCAACATTGGTGGTAGACTAAAGTGACCATGAGTCCCAAGGTCCTGCTGTCCAACTTTGGTGGAGGAAAGAGCTTGTCTCCCCAGGCAAGACAGTACCCCTGTGCACCGCATGACTTACAGTTGCCAAGGCTTGTGTGTGACTTTCTATGAAGTTCTTCATGCACAGCACAGCTTAGGCCCCCAGCACTCCATTCTGCAACACACAGCTTCCTGAGTGGTTCTCCGGCGGTGTGGGATCCCTATGTGTCGTGCTGCATGGGCGTCCATTTGCAACTTCCTTGTCCCTGTGCTGTGGGACTCCTGTGCACGCTGCCTGGTCTTCTGAGGGTTCTCTGAGTTGATAAGAGCCCTCTCTCTCTCCCCCTCCTGGGTAGAGGCCACCAGGTCTCTCCTGGTCCCAGGCAGCGCCATTTTCCGCTAACTCTGTGCTTTGCGTGTGCTAAGGGTGTTGGCAGAATCCAGTGACGCAAACCAGACTGCAATCATCCATCCATCGTGGGACATCATTTGCACCAAACAGGAACCCACATCCTTCTTCTTGGGTGCAGTACTGACTGTTCTTCCTCAACAGTGGTGCTTCTTTTGCACCTTCATCTGGGTTAGCAGGGGCTCCTGTTCTCACTGGACTCTTCAGTGCTTCTTGGACTTGGTCCCCTTCTTCCACAGGTCTTCAGGGCCAGGAATCCATCATTGGTGTCTTGCAGTCTCTTCTGTTTCTTGCATTATCTTCTTTCACGACTTCTGGTGTGTTCTAGGAAACTTACTGTGATTTACTCCTCTTTTCCTCCTGGGCTCTGGGGTGGGTTCTATTACTTACCTTTGGTGCTTTATTACACTCCCAGCGACCCTCTACACACTACACTTGCCTAGGTGGGAAACTGACTTTCACATTCCACTAGTTTAATATATGGTTTGTGTTCCCCCTTTGCCCTTTGCAACCTATTGTGATTTTCACTATTTGCACTGTTTTCTAACTGTTTTTACAGCTATTTGTGCATTCTAGTTTATATACTGTGTATATTACTTACCTCCTAAGGGAGTATAGTCTGTAAGGTATTTTTGGCAGTGTATCACTAAAAATAAATTACCTTTATTCTTGTAACACTGAGTATTTTCTTGCATGTGTGTGAGTACTGTGTGACTACAGTGGTATTGCAAGAGCTTTGCATGTCTCCTAGATAAGCCTTGGCTGCTCATCTACAGCTACCCCTAGACAGCCTGGCTTCTAGACACTTACTACATTTCACTAATAAGGGACAACTGGACCTGGTATAAGGTGTATGTACCTTTGGTACCCACCACAAACCAGGCCAGCCTCCAACAAGTGTGGGACCACAGGACAGCAAGCAAAATGGATAAAATTCTATCCACAAGGCAGTGCCATAACAGTTAGAGTGACACGTATAATGATGACTCGTGGGATGGTTAGCCTGCCAAGGATCAGTTAAAGCAAAATCATGATTTAAGGCTTGTAGGGACCGGATGGATTTGACTTTATTTTGATTTTTGTTCACACAAGATCTATCGTGGGACATGCCTTGAATTAGATTGAAATCTCCCCCATTATGAAATGCCCCAGCGTCTGTTGTAATAGGGAACGAAGATCTTGTAGGGAAGAAGGCACATCCTAAAGAGGTCCTAAAAAACTCAGAAAATTATAAACTTGATTATTAATTCTGGCTTTCACCGAAATATATTTGGTCCCTGTGTCATTAAGTACTCCAAGGATTTTAGCTTAAACTGTGCATGTAAATAGAACTGATACCCATCGGTGTGATGCCTCAGATGAAGCAAAGTATGAATACTGAATTTAAGCCGGCATATGAGGCTGGTGGCCTTTATCTTTCAAGTGCTTAAATGTATCATGCATGCATCTAGGGATCTAAGCCAAGCTAAAATACCTTGACACTTTAACCTACAAATTAAGCCATTCACATTACAAGATACGATTTTCAGTTTGTTACAAGGCATCCTTTCCATAATGATCTATTCCAAGCTGTCTACTGCATTATCTTTTCTTTCTTTTCCCCATTCCCCTGACTGCCTGCCCATCACATCACATGCCTCCACACTCCCATCACTAGCCCCCACACACCTAACCACATACTTGTCACCTCCTTCCCTTCCCACCTCAACCCCAGGCACCCCCCTCCCTGAATCTGCCAACCCCGGTGTCCAATCCATGATAGACTCCCTTGCTGATGAACTCCCCATACCCTCTACCCCTTCCTTGGTGCCCACTAAACTTAATACCCCTACCCCTTGAACAGTGCCTTAACATGGCACTGGTAAACCACTTAAGATGACCTCCTTAATGCATGTATTAGGATGCTGTAGATTATTGTTAATGAGGGTTAACTGTATGTCTGTCCTCTGATTCACCTCATCCTGCGAGAGTTTCATAGTTTTGAGCTCACCCAGGATCCGGTAAAGGAGAGTCTTAGTTATGGGTGCACATCTTTCATCTATCGCCTTTTTTTTGTCATCTGCTTGTGAGAAAAATAAGGAATGTCCAGATTCGGCTTTTAAGGAATTGACTGCATTTTGACTCCTGCATGGGGCCACCGCTAGACCTGAGGACTGCACAGTCGATGCAGGATTGGGAATATCTGGACTGACTAGTTTGCATTGTGTGTTGTTCAGGCATTTCTGGATGGTGGGCACTGAATTACGCCTGGTTAGATTCTTCTGTCCAAGGTCTTCAATGAGTCCTGTAGCTTTGCCCCTGAGGAATTGTCAAAATATTTTTTTTCCCAGCATCTTCTACTCAGCCTCTGGTGTCAGATACTGGATCTATGTTTCCCAGTTGCATACTAGCAATGTGTGTTGGGGGGTTTCCTTTTGCCTTTGTGGAGTCTGTCTGTCAGTCAATGCCCATGCTCAAGCTCCCACCAATTGCTGGTCTCCTCTCTTTCTCCATCTTACAATTAGGGAGTGCATTAATCGAGCAGCATACATTTCATCTATCACAGAAATGGGATCTGCTTGCAGTACTGCTTCCACCGAGTCTAGCAGTAGCTCCTTTCCCTGGGAGTTGTGATGGCACTGCTTTAAACTGCCGGCTGGCTTCACAGGAACATGTACTTTGAACTGGAAGTCACGTGTGATCCTCTTCATAATAAAACTGGCCATAAAACAGGTTATCCCAAGTGTGATGGGGCTGACCCATCATAGCAACAGCTCCGAAGTGTCCAGAAAGTCAAGTCATTAGAATGAGGTGGAGGGAGGGACAGACGGAGGGGGGAAAACGGAACATCAGAAGCCATCCAAGTGTCGCCTGATGCAGTGTTTGATCTCGCTCTGTTCTCCAAACTGCTATGACCTAAACAATCTGTAACCCAGAGAGTAGCGCCTTCATAGCACTTTCCCCGAGTGGGCACCATCAACAATAAACCTGGGACAGCGTCAGAGATTTCAGCTGCAGAGCATGACTGGGGCTCCCTAAGCAGGTCCCAAGGCTGGACAGTAATCTCAGCTAAATAACAAAAGACAAAATAAGCTAAGACTTCCCATGAGGAGATGCCTAAGAAAACTCAATAAGGAGTCTCCTGTAAAGGGTCAGGGAATCTGAGTCAAAGCAAAGGGAGTCTCCTTTCTCAAGAAAAGGATAAAGAGCTCTGAGATCTAAGTGGTCTTGGGACTCTGGGGCTCTGCTCCACTAGTCTAGAAACACACACTAATATAAACACACAAATTCCATGTTGCAACACTAATGTTCTTTCTTCTTCATGTTGGCCAATAGGATTTCAGCACCTTACTAGGAACAGGTTTACTCCCCAAGTTCTCACCATACTATAATTGTCTTTAAGAACATATGTCCTTGAATGTTGCAGTATATTGTTTTTGTTTTCCACAGTCTTCTTCTCATGAATCATCCTACTGGTTGTCTGCATCTTTTGCAGTAAGAATCTCCCTATCATTCACCTAATATAACAAAAGTCTATTTACCAACTAATTGAACAGAAGTTTTTGGAAAACAGAAACATCTGCATCAATGAGAAAAACATGTTGCACAGCAAATATTTGAGGCAAAAAGAGGTCTCTTTTTGTTAAAGGTTTTTGGCTTTGGTGACACATAGCCAGTCGTGTCAAATTAAAGTACATTATTCATTTGTTACAGGCCTTTCAAATATGCACATTGTATTAATTAATGATTTATTGATTAATGATGATGACAGCATTGGTTAGAGTAATAGAGTAAGCTTTAACAAAAACATTTATTTTCCATTGTAAGGCTTTAGTATTGAAATATTGTTCAATGTGGTTGCGTACTACTCTTTTTACATTTAGAATTTTATTTTAAAGTAATGATTCACATTGTTTACAATGCATTTTGTCAATAATTAAAAATCACCTTATCAGTTCTCCCCTCTGATGGTTGGAAAACCTTGACAATTTATTCACAACCAACCTTTAGAACACACTCTAAGTGCCTCATTACAAGTTTGGCGGGTGGAAAAGTCTACCCGCCAAACCCCCGCTTTCAGGAGACCGGAGTGTGGTCTCCTTCCTGCTGGCCCTATTATGAGTTTCCCGCTGGGTCAACGCACAACAACATTGACTCATAATATGGCTGGCGGCAATGCTATTGTGCATTGGGTACACCAGTCTCTGTAGAATCATCTTTTTCAATGTTTGGTTTCTCAAATTCTTTCAATTTCTTATGTTCTATTTTTTCTTCTTTTTTGCATTACTAATCTTCCCTGATTTGTCTATTTCTCTCTTTATTCTTTCCTTTTGCTTGGCAGTATTTACATCTTCTGTATAAAACATATAAAGCTATTAAACAAGCACCTATAATTAATGCAGGTTTCCGAATAACTGTAAATATTCCTCCTCAAACTGTTACACACCAATTGCCAATAACAGGAGCTCCTCTACCTAATTGTGATAAATCACCTGTAGTAGCTAATGGTTCTAATTGAGGTTTTAGGTCAGAAATGTTCTTTTCAAATCCCTCTGTCATGAAGACCTTCTGGCCCGAGTTAGTCACCTCTGTTTTAGCTTCATTTTACAGTTCATATTTTATTCGTTTTAATCAGGCTTCTTTTAGCAATTTTTTTTAACATATTTTTATCAGCTTGGTTTTATTCTAGAAGTCTGAGGAACAAGCTGCTTGTTTAGTTAGCCTTTGCACAACATGTAATCAGTACTTTCTGCCCAAGACTAAGAACACTGTAAACCAAAGGCTAGTTTGTGATGCACGTTCAGTAGACAGCTTCCAACACCTAGACATAGCATTGCATCAGGACTGTACTCCCAACACTGTTTGGCTTATTATATAAAGGGTGCACTGACCTGGAAGGGGCAGAAGCATTCTGGCCACGTCCATCCGAGGGCGTATCCTGTGTGATATGTAGCTTGCTGGCGCTAATCTACGAGCCTTCTGATAAGACTGCTATCTACATTGCAGGCAGGTCCCGACACTCTCTCTAGGTATGGGGGTTGGGGCTAGTACCTTAAATCTTAAATCGGGCCAGGCAGAAGGGTGCAGCTGCAATTCTCTCAGCATAGACCTAGGGTTAAGTAGGAACTTCTAGATCCCCTAGAACGTCTAGAGTCACATACACCATGGTTCGATTGTTTATCTCTTCACCATATTTGCAATGCTGATTACTTTGCTTTGTTTCATCTGCCTAATTATTGCAGCTCACGTTCCATGTGACAGATTGCTGTTGTTCAAATAAATGTATTGAAAACCTTTCACATCTTTTTGTGTCTCTCCTTGGCATGCATGATAATCTCAAGAAGGGTAAGAGATATTTCCACAATTTCCATGCGGCGTCAGAGTGTCATGTTCAGGTTGCCATAACCACCTATCATGTTGGTAGGTTTGGAGGTTCAGGTGAGGCACTGTGATCCAGCCTGTGGTTGGGTCAACAGTCACTTATTGTGTGAATGGACTCCCTACCACATTCTGATGCTCTACCATCCTAAATACGCAGTCCTATTATCAAAGTAGGAGTCAGATAACATGGCACCCAATATAGTAAGGCCAGGTACTTATTTCATGGGTCTCCTGAGTAGTTTCTTTTGCATGCATAAGATGCCCTATTTACCGTTATACAGAGGTGCTGGTAGTGGTAGATAAATATCCTCCTCAGCAGTATAAGTAGCACATATATTTGTCTGTAGGTTGTTCAAGCTTAGTAATTCCTTCCCCTAATTACAGTTTTTAAATGGTAAATCCAGTTGTTATTCCAGTAAATTCTAGACATGCTATCACACAACATATACTCTAAATGGGCTAGTCAATGGGGGGCATGTCCAGTCATCCTTCTTAGCAGGGCTGGCTTCAGGGAGCAGGGCAGTCCTTCTTCTTTAGTATCCACATGTTCAGGAGTCTACTGAAATGTTGGTCTGAGGGTCCACTATTAATCCATGGTGCTAGCTTTGAAGGGGGAGACATTTAAAGGTTTTCAACCACATCTGGCTCTGGAACTTCCTCTTTCCCTGCCCTCGTCCCAGGATGTCGGGTGTCACAAAGGACTAGTCTGAAGTACTTTGTATGTGTATAGTGAGGCAGCCTCTTTGAAGTGCAAATGTGATAGGTGAAAGCTTCACTCCTCCTGTTAGATGAGGATGGCCCATTCTGCCAACATTCAGTCCTCCTTTGTAAAACCGTCTGAGAGGAATACACAAAGTCCAGCTACACTTAGGACCTGATTCTGGTCTTAGCGGAAGGGATACTCCATAACAACATGATGGCTATCCTGTCTGCTGTTTTACAAGTTCCATTATATCCTATGGAACTTGTAACATGGCAGACAGGATACACGTCATGTTTATGACCGTATCCCATCTACCAAGATCATAATCAGGCCCTTAGTCATGTGACCCAGCATCCAGCCACCAAATGGTTAGGACAAGAAAATGTCAACTTTCTAAAAGTGCCATTTTAATAATTGTGACTTAAAATCCAAATCACCATTAAAAAGGGTTTAAATTACAATTCTTTAGACACCAAACATAACATTTCTACTCAGTTCTAGACAAAGGTTATTACTTATTAAATCTAATAGGGTAATAGAATGTGATCCAATGTTAGTAATAGGCTTTGCTTTAGTAAAAAACAAATGTAAAAGTGTGCCTGTAGCAGGACATGTAAAACTTAAAAGTGCATGCCCATCTTTTCAAAATTCTATGCACGCTGCCTCATGGACTGTGTAGGGCCTACCTTAGGTGTGACTAATATGTATTAAAAAGGAATGCTTAGGCCTCTCAAAATATGTACATAAAGTAGCTCTTTACTAGGGACTTATAAGTAAATCAAATATACCAATTGGGTGTAAGCCAATTATACCATGTTTAGAGGTCTGTGCACTAGCACATTAGCACTGGGTAGCAGTGGTGAAGTGCACAAAGTCCTAAAGCCAATTAAACTGCAGAGAGGGCCAAGTTCAACAGAGCCTTTTTTGAAAATGCAGTAATACCTGCATTAAGTTGTTAATGAAATATTAATGTTATGATATTGGAATCCAGTTGCAAAACATTTGATACATTAGATACCGATTTGTATGTGGAAGGGATGCCAACAATATGCCTCTTCCAGATACCGTATCAGTATCCATTCTCAATCCCAGTTTAGGAGTAATAAAGCTCCTACAAAGGGATTAGTAGATCAGAAAAAGTGTTGTAATGGTCACAGCTTCAAATTCGAGTGTTTGTGACTGTTAAAATCCAAAGCCCCAAGTATGTTATCCAGTGTGGGATGTATTCAGTAACCAGCCTCATATTTACACAAAATGCAGAGATTTATTTACATATGATTGGAAGCCATCTGTGATAATTCAATCACAGTTTATTCCCCAATGAAAAGGCTTGATTTCTAAACAACCTTTCAACAAACAGGACCCTAGTGTCTAATGAACCACACAATCAGCAGAACTCAACATGATGCTGAAGAGTATTTTTACAGCACTAGTTCTAGCTGTTTTTTTCAGAAACCCCTTCACTATCATCTACTTAATGTAATTTGAGGAGGACGTTTGACAGTCTGTTGCTGTGTCTATACCAGGTGAATTTATGTGTTGCAATTTATCACTATGTCCCACTCTGTTGTATTACTTTGCCGTTGTATGTGCTGCAATGGGTGTAGTTCTATTGTAGTCTATTTTTGTAGCTACAGGAGTATAAGCTGTTATCCTGCCAATGACCACTTCTATCTACCTGTTTTCTTCCCAATGCTGTAAAAGTACCACCTTCTGTTTACAGTACTTAGGAGAACAAATAAGGCATCAAGAGCTACATATAAAGTATGATTATTATGATGATTATTATTATTATTACTGTTATTATTATTATTACTATTATTATTATTATTATTATTATCATTCCTAGACTTACAGAGGTTCAGACAGTAGAATTAGTATTAAGTGTATTTTATTATTCTTTACTCATTAGGGGTAGCTTCATAAACCTTGTAAACATAACCCGCATGCAGGTTGATGGATCTTTTATGTCGACAAAGAAGTAGGGAGCTGAAAACATGAATTACCTCAATCAATGTAATTAATCAATATTTCTCATAAGTAAGTCAACAAATAGAGTTGATGTGAGTTAATAGGTTTTATTTTAGGCCCATTTTTATACTTTTTTAGCGTTGCATTTGCATCATTTTTTCACGCAAAAGCGGCGCAAACTTACAAAATACTATTGTATTTTGTAAGATTGCGCCACTTTTGCATCAAAAAGTGGCGCAAATGTGGCGCTAAAAAAGTACAAATATGGGCCTTAGTATTTTAGTTAACGGTTTTTAACTTAGAATGTATTTTTCAGTTTTATTTCAGCAAATGTGAATGTAATCAATAAATCAATATAATAAGATAAAACTAAATAGTTAGCAATAAAACAAACAATATGAGATCAATAGAACAAGCGTGTTCCATAAAGAAACTCCCTATTCTAAATTAACAAAGCCTTAGATGCGAGAAGGGTAAAGTTGTGAGTTGAGTTACCCATGAAGTGTTCTGATGAGAGAAGAGAGCATAAGCATGAATGAAGCTTTTGCATAAAGCTGGACTCAATAAAGAGTCTTCCCTAAAGAGTCGGAGAATCTGGATCAAAGCAAAGGAGTCTCCTCCCTCAAGGAAAGGATTAGGGTTTCTCTGATCTGAATGGTTTCACGTCTGTGGGGCTCTGCTCCACTAATCTAAGAACACGTACTAACAAAAACACACAAATTCTATGTTGCAACACTAACGTTCTTTCTTCATGTTGATCAATAGGATTTCAGCACATTCCTGGAGACAGGTTTACACCCCAACTTCTCACCAGAATACAATTGTGCTTCAGAACATTTGTCCTTGAATGATGTGGTATATTGTTCTTGTTTCTCACAGTCTTCTGCTCGTGAATCATCTTACCTGTTCTCTACATCTTTTGAAGTTAGAACCTCCCTATCAGTAACCTAAAACAACAAAGGTCTATTCACTAACTAATTAAAAAGTAGTTTTTGAAAAACAGCAATATCTTCAGCAAAGAGAAAAACTTGTTGCACAGCAAATATCTGATGCAAGAAGAGGCCTCTTTGTTTTAAAAGTTTTTCACTGCTGTGACACACAGCCAGTCGTATCAACTTAAAGTTCATCATTCATTTCTATGTTACAGGGCTTTGAAATATGCACATTTTATTAACTTAGTAGACTAAGCTTTAACAAAAACATGTATATTACACTATAAGGCTTTAGTATTAAAATATGGTTAAATGTATTTGCATACTTCTCTTTTCACATTTTGTATTTCATTTAAGAAAAATGATTCACATCATTTATAATGCATTTTTTCAATAATCAAAATTCATGTTATGAGTTCCTCCAGCTGATGGTTGGAAAAAAAAATCACACATCAACCTTTACAGTGCACTCTCAGTCTCTGTGGGGTCATCTTTTTTAATGTTTTTTATTATTCTCTATTTTTCTTCTTGTCCATTTACTAGTCTTCTCTGATTTGTCTGTTTCTCTATAAAAAGTATAAAACTGTTATACAAGCACCTATAAATAATACAGATTTCAGTATGACTCTAAATAGTCTTCCTCCAACTGTTACAAACCAGTTGCCAATAGCAGAAGCTCCTCTTCCTAGATTTCATGCATCGCTAGTAGTTTCTAATGGTTCTAATTCAGGTTACAGATCAGAAATGTTCTTTGCATATCTTTCTGTCAGGATGACCTCTTCGACCCGAGTTGGTCACCCCGTTTTAGCTGCATTTTACAGTTAATATTTTATTCATTTTTATTGATTTTAGCAATGATTTCTACATATTTTTATCTGCTTGCTTTTATTATAGAAATACAAGGAATGAGCTGCTTGTTGCCCTTACACAATATGTAATCAGTGCTTTCTGACCAAGACTAAGGACACTTTACACAATATGCTAGTTTGTGTTGCCAATTTAGGAGACCGATTCTAACACCTAGGCACAGAATTGCATCTGGACTGAACTTCCAACACAGTATGGTTTATTACATAAACAGTGCACTGACCAAGAAGGGGCAGAGCGCATTCCAGCCATGACCATTCTGGGACGCATGCTGTGCGACATACAACTTGCTAGCACTAATCTATTAGCCTTCTGAGAAGATTACCATCTATATCGCAGGCCAACTCCCAACACTGTCTCCATGTATGGGGTTGGGGCTAATACCTTAAATTGGGACAGTCAGAAGGGTACACCCTCTATGCTTTCAGTGTAGACTGAGGGTTAGGTAGGAGCTTCTAGATCATCTAGAACATTTAGGGCCACATACACCATGGTTGGATTGTTTATCTACTTTACAATGTTGATAATGTTAATTACTTTGCTTTGTTTCATTGACCTACTTATTGTAGCTAAATACATTGAAAACTTATCTCACATCTTTTTGTGTCTCTCCTTGGCATGCATGAGTAACCTCATAAAAGGATGAGATCTGTTTCCACGACTTTCCTGGGTAGTCAAAATGTCATGTTGTGGTAGCGATAATCACTTTCAACCCTGTTAGGTATGGGGACTTGGGTAAGCCACTGTCAGCAAGCCAGGGGTTGAGCCGACAGCCACTAATGGTGTGGATGAACTCAGTCTCCCACATTGTAAGGATTTGCCATACTAAATACGCAGTCCTATTATCGGACTAGTAACCGCATAACACATCTATTTTTCTACTGTCATCTGGACTATACAAGCAGCAATGCTGAGTCTTTCTCCATCTCGTAGACTCTGCCTTTTTCTGCCAACAAAATATCGAAAGCTAGCCAGTCTTGGAAAACCATTGCTCTAATGGCCACTAATTATGTGTTAACAGCCAGAAAATTACCAAATGTACTAGTTGCCAATTCATCCACTATTGTTGATTGTTTTGTAAGCTTTTTATCATTTAATACTGCTCCAACAGGAGATATAATTGATACAAATATGTATCCAACTAATTGTGGCCATTATAAATACTACATGTGTTTCTGTGTACTGATATCATTGTTACTATTCACATGATACATTTTAGGAAACAGTAGAGCGAAATAACAAACACCTTACCACTCAGGACATCACTGGAAATAAGCATCTTGTCCACAAACAAATTAAACTGAAGGAATGAATGTCCAACTGTCCTTTAAAACATCTTCTCCCTTAACTTTACTATGTAAAATGTGTGCCCTTCTTTCTTCAACTGTCATAACGAATGTTTTCCCTAATGGTCTCATCAATACTGTGTTTTAGTTCTGGTGAGCAATATCTCTACAGAATGGGGAACAACAACTGTAAAGAATGCCCCATCACTGTGGTCTCATATATCTCAAAACCAACAGCAACCGCTGCAACTCCTTTAAGGCAACAGGGCAATCGTGTGGCAATAGGGTGAGGAGTAGTTGAAAAATATGCATACGTCTTTGTGAATCTCCATGCATCTCTTTAAGCACTGAGAGAGCACTGCCTCTCATTGCAAAACATCTTACTTTAAACAGGTATTCCTATTGCTGGGGTATGACAGAGACTTTCTCTCAGCTCTGGGAAACTGCTCAAGCAATTGTTGTCCTATGGAAGCGGATTAGGTAAATCTTTATGCATCATCCTCTTTAAAAGCTTGGCCACCAGGGAAAGGCTTGGTATCCACTGTAGATAGTAGCCAACCATTTCCAGAAGCATCCTGACTTCCCTTTGTGTTCTTGGTGGATTCTTCCTAAGGATAGATTCCACTCTTTTTTGTGACGCCTTTCTTGTTCCCTTCTCAATGATATGTTCCAAATTTTGGACTTCTTTTTGACGATTTTGCAATTTGCTTGGAGACATCTTATGTCCCTCCTCAGCTAGGTGATTTAATAAAGCAATTGTGTCCTGTCTGCAAGTTTCTTCTGTATTTGATGCCACAATCAGGTCATCAATGTATTGCACGAGGACTGATCTGAAAGGCATCTGCAGAGTCTCAAGATTATTTTTCAAGATGTAAGTAAAGATCAATAGACTGTCTGTAGACTCTTGTGGAACTCAGCACCACACCAAAGCTCTATGTCTAAACACGAATTAGGACAGGAATTGGCTGGCCTCATTTAATGAAATAGAAAAGAAGGCTTTGCAAAGATCCACAACTGTAATCCATTGTGCAGTACAAGGAATCTGGAAAGGTATTGTTGCTGGATTCTGTACCACAGGACAATAAGGAACAACTATGTTTTTAATTTTTCAAAGGTCACAATTTGATATTCACCATTCAGTTTTCGAAAGCTCATGATCGAAGAGTTACAAGCACATCCAGCAATTTCTTTTAATATCCCTTTCTTCAGCATGTCTTCAATTACTGGTGTTATTCCTGCCACTGTCTATGGGATCAAATTATATGGTATTGTTCTCAGATAGTTGACATTAGGCTTCACTGTAATTTGGACAGGTTCTACACCTTTGATTAGTCCGAAGTCTTTCACTGAAAAATCCCATCCTTCTGGGTTCTTTGTATCTTTTAAGTCAGGAGGCACATCCTCTACAGTTCTTAGTGGATAAAATCCTACTGCAGTCTTTGTCGGGCCATTTTAAATTCAACATCTTTATCATGCATTTGGAAATCAACACTATCCAGTGTGCAATAAAAGGTGCAATGTATCTTGCACAAAAGATCTCTTCTTAACAGATTTACAAGGCTAGAATCACATATTACAAATTGGTGGTCTTCCTCAAATTAATGTATTTTTACGGGAACTTTTTTTTAAACAAGATGTGTTATTTTTCTGTTTGCAACTCGTACAACTTGAATCTTCTTTCCCGAGAAGGATAGGTCTGGGGCTTTGTCTGCCAACAAATCACGTTTTGTTGTATGTGTATACTGATCTCTGGTCACAGTCCAAGAATGAAGTGTGACACAAACTACCCATAATACTTTTTTCAGGGTTTTCTTGCCCACAGTATTGTTTAAAAACCTGTAGCAATCATTCATAGTAAGCACACAGTGATTTCTTTGCCTCCTGAGTAGTGCTGCTAATTTTAAACTAATCAATATCTCTTGCCTGAAATTTTATCTTTAAAACGGTAAAAGGCACTCATCTCATTATACTTGGTCATGACTATAGGTGGGGGTGCACGAGTACACACATCTGTTGAAGGTTCAGAATATGGCCATTACACAGCAATTTTACATTCAGCTCAAAAATCACTTGGTACTACAATATTAAATAATATATTCAAGTCTGTCTACAAAACCTTTGAAATTTAAATAAATCCATCAAACTGTGCACACCACTATGCAGGATTCTCTCTCAATTTCGGAAAGTTGTTCATAAATGTGGTGAAGCCACCTCGACTCCAAGGTACGTGAACATGCCCGCCATACGGCATTTCTCTCATTGGGAAGGTTAAATGTCATTTCCCTCTAGCAGTGGTGGTGATGGCTTACTATTTGCTTCTGCTGCATCTGCCTATTTGTTTTTCTTTTCTTGCTTCTTTGCCCATTTGGTCTCTAATCACTCCATTTGCAGGTGCATTTTACCAATTCTACAATATGTAATCTCATCCCTGAAGATCGCATTGTCACAATAGATTCTGCTTCTAATTGCGCCCTGACACCCCTCTGTAATGGAGCATTTTTTTAAAGAACCACCTCATATTTTTCTGATAATTCATTGAATTTATCATGTCTGGCAGCTGCTCACCTCGTGATCTCTTTACTCAAATTTAACAGTTTGTTTTCCTGATAATGATCTTAGTGTGAAATATCTAAACATCCCCTAATAATTTCTTGCAATTTCACCTTTAGTTTCAGCACATTTAATGGTCTCTCTCTTTCTTGATTAGTGGATGGTCTCTCTCCATCTTGTGTCCTTTTATTATCTGATGCTTCTTCAAACCATAGGGGGGAAATCCCATCCTCAAATGGTCCTGTGTCTCCCTGCACAACTGATGTTAAAAAGCTAATTGTCCTACCTTCTCTCAAGGATCACATAGTTTGCAGTGGTGTCCAGTCAACAATCTGTGAATTCTGCGATGTTGGCATGCACCCTGTGGCAGCCAATCTTCCTACATCACTTGGACCACATCATTTAGAACAATATTTGTTGGGACAGTCACAGCTGGCACTACCAACATTTGGGTTAAAACAACTTGTGACACTGGGGCAGGAAGAGTCACAGTTGTAGCAGTAACACCTAGAGTCATTATAGTAGTTGTCAATTCAGCAGGTGCACAGAGATGTAACAAAGGCCCACACAGCCCCCATGGTGAGTCCGGAAGGGGACCCCTCCATGTTATGTGCTGGTGGGCCCCCTCCAGGTGCATGTGCATGTGCAACTTGAAGCAGCAGTAATGGTCCCTCAATCTGAATTGTATTTAGTTAAACAGAGGCAGTAGCCACTGTAGCATAAGAAGCTGTTTCATTGCTAGTATTTGTTGTATGGGCCACATATGGTGGTGGACGCAAAGCTAATAAGAATACAGAATGTCATCTCCTGAATTACTATCAGTATCTGTTTCCTTTGCAGCTTCCTCATCATCACTTCCATGTTTCTGATATTTTTTTCTTCTCTGCAGTTATAACTTATAACTTATAACACTCTAGCTTCCTAGACAGTACATTTTCTCCACCTTTACTGACCTTTGTCCCATTCAGCAGCTGCTTAATTCCACAGAGCTCTTTCAGGCCTATCCTAGTATTTCTCTCTCTCTTTAGCATGTGCTGTTTTCTCCCAAACATTTAATGCTTCATATTGCGTACGTCTGGGAGGTGGTTTCATCTCATAACACTTCTCCCTCAAAGTTTCAATGACCCTTAAATTAAATATTCCTTATTGTGGAAATTTAAGTGGACACTCATTTTCAGTGATCTTGTACCATTGACAAAGCCACAAACATGTATGGAGCCCTATATTCATCGACCATATAATGAGCTGATGTACCTTTCGGTGGTGCCTCTTCACCCTCCTAAACTGGTACCCTTACATTGCCTCTCACCAAGTCGTTAAATGTTTATAACATTAAAGGATTTCAAGAATTTAGCAATAAATTAGCAATAGTCAAATTTAAACTTCGATGTTATGCTTAAGCTCACAATTCCATATACGTCAGTGCTTTCTGTCGGAACCTACTGGAATTAAATACATGCTAACTCGTCAAACTCAGTGTGGCATTTCACACCAACCAACTAATCTCAGCATGGCACCGTATGAACATAGCCCCTCTTGCAGTGGTTCACCCTCCCTTACAATTTTCTTGTCTGCAAATACTACAACTAATACCAAGCACAAATAAACAAATAACTTTTGTAGGAAGCTGGCCTGGTGTGTGGTATTTACACCTTATACCAGGTCCAGGGTTCCCTATCAGTTAAATGTAGGCAGTGTCTAAAAGCGAGGCTCTCTAGAGGTAGCTGTGGGTGAGCAGCCAAGGCTTATCCAGGAGACATGTAAAGCTCATGCAATACCACCATAGTCACACAGCACTTACATACATGAAAGAAAACACTCAGTGTTCCAGAAATATAGGTACTTTATCTTAGTGACACAATTACCAAAAAGTACTAGAGAGACAACCCTCCAGTAGGATGTAAGTAACACACTAGATGTACACTAGTAAACAGAAATAGGCATAAATAGCAACCGAAAACTGTGCAAATAGCAGTAGACAATAGTGACCCTAGGGGGAGCCCAAACCATATACTAAAAAAATTGAATACGAATGCAAGACTCCCACCTAGGCAAGTGTAATGTGTAGAGGAGAGCTGGAGAAAGTAGGAAACCCCAAAGGTAAGTACCACAGTGCCCCCCAGCAACCAGGAAGAAAGGAGTAAGCTATTGGATTTTGCCCAAACCACCCAAAAGGACAAAAATGAGGAAAGAGCAACACCCAGACAAGACTGCAATTAACCAGCGGTGGATTCCTGAAGAAGAAGAAATGTGGAAGAAGGGACCAAGTGCAGAAGTCACAGGAGCATCTGGTGCCACTACCAACCCGTCTGTGGTTGCAGGTGTTGGTCGACGGTAGGATGAAGATGGTCTGCAATGCAGCCCTGGAGTCAATGAAGAGTTCCTGGAGTGTGCAGGCAATGTCCGTATCTGATGTCCGGATGAAAGATTGCAGTTGGCCAGTGGCATGGAATAGCCACCAACAAGCCTTAGCAAAGGTAAGAGTCGTGGTAGAAGAAAAGTTGAGGTGCCTGAGACCAGGAAGGTGGGGGAGTCTCAGGGGACCCTCAGCAGAGAGTCCACAGAAGAAAAGGCAGCCCCCCAGGAGACCCACTGGAACAGGACCCAGGAGTTGCAGAGAAGTCCACACAGAACAACTGAAGAAGGGTCCCACGCTGCAGGGGAAGCACACAGAGGGCTGTACGTCACAGTGAAGAGTGCTGGGGGCAACACAGAGCCTGAAGATCCCTTGGAGGAGATGCCAACAAGCCTTGGTAGCTGCAAGAGACATGGTTCATGGGGGTACTGTCCTGTGTGGGAAGGCAAATGCTTACCTCAACCAAAGTTGGACAGCTAATAGAGAGGTCCAAGGGGACCACTCAAGAATACCACCCGTGATTTAGGATTCATGCAGCTCAGGATGAGAGGAGATCCACGCAGCTGGTCGTCGTTGCTGTTGGTGCCTGAGGATTTAGCTGAGTGACTCCTTCACTCCAAGGGAGGTTCCTTCTTCCATGCAGACTGAAGACTTGCCAGCCTCAGAGGATCCACAGTCGGGCAAATGTTGCAGAAGTTAGAATGGATGCAGATTGTCTGTTCCTGGTGCGTTAGGATGTAGTTCCAGTGGCTAGAAGTCAATGTAGAGGTTGCAGAGGAGTCCTGCTGGAATCTTGCAAGCCACATTTGAGGACCCACCCAAGAGGGAGATCCTAAATAGCCCAGAAAAAGGGATTGGTCACCTAGCTAGGTGACCACCTATTAGGAGGGGGCTTTGACATCACCTGCCTGACCTGGCCACTCAGATGCTCCCAGGGGCCTCTGCCCATCTTGGATTCAAGATGGCAGAATTAAGAGACCCTCTGGAGGAGCTCTGGGCACCACACCTAGGGTGCTGATGGACAGGGGAGTGGTCACTCCCTTTTCCATTGTCCAGTTTCATGCCAGAGCAGGGACTGGAGGTCCCTGAACTGGTGCAGACTGGTTTATGCAAGGAGGGAACCAAATGTGCCCTTCAAAGAATACAAGTGGCTTGGGGGGGCTACCTCTCCCAAGCAATGTAACACCTATTTCCAAAGGGAGAGGGTGTTATCCCCCTCTTCAAAAGGAAATCCTTTGTTCTGCCTTCCTGGGCTTGAGTTGATCAAGCAGCAGGAAGGCAGAAACCTGTCTAAGGGGTGGCAGCAGCTTGGGCTGCCTGGAAACCCCGAGAAAGCTGGTAAGAGCAATGCTGGGAGTCCTCTAAGCAGCCCCCAGAGGGCATGAAATCATACTTCCAATACTCGCAACAGTATTGGGGTATGATTCCAAAATGTTTGATACCAAACATGCGTAGGTTCAGAGTTACCATTATGTAACGGGACATAGGTAGTTACCTATGTCCAGTAAACGCATAAAATGACATCCCTGACTCACAAAGTCCATGAAAAATTGAGCTGGAGTTCTTGGGGTACCACTGCTCATGCAGGGGTGCCCACACATACAGGTACCTGCACCTTGCCCTCTGGGCTAGGAGGTCCTACCATAGAGGTGAGTTACAGTGACCTGATGCAGTGACCTGTAGTGAAAAGGGTGCATGCACCCTTCCACGCAGGCTGCAATGGCAGGTCCACAGAGAGGATTTGCATGGGGTCCCCATGGGTGCCATAATACATGCTGCAGCCCATGGGGGACCCCGGGTGCCCCAGTGCCCTGGGTACCTGGGAACCTTATGCTAGGGACTTACATGGGGGCACCAGTATGGCAATTGTGGAGCGTAAAAAACGTGAACCACTGAATTTAGGTAACGAGAGCACAGTCACTGGGTTCCTGGTTAGCTGGATCCCAGTGAGCACAGTCAAAAACACAGTGACATCAGGCAAAAAGTGGGGTTAACCATGCCAAAAAGAGGATACTTTTCTCCAACTTTTATCTGCTTCACTAAAGAATTCAAAGTAATTAAATCACAAAAGAAACCAATCGGAGTCAAGTTTTTATATTTTCCTGATTACACCTTACACATACATGTATGCTGGAATGAAATCTTGACTAGCGAGACATCACCATAGCTAGTTTACCTTTGTGCAATAGGTTAAACTACCACCAATCAATCTTAGTACTTTCACAACAATTGTTAGAGTCCCTATCTCAATTGTGCAATTCAATGGTACCTCACAAATTTGCACCAAAAAACCTTAGCATAAAAAAACATAAATTAACCTTCACAGCACACAACATAACCTCAGCATAGCAGCAAACTCATTGAAGACAGATACAACGCATACCTCTATTGATATTGACACCTTCAATACTGCATTTGGAACTGCAACCCTGGAAATCTTCAACTTGAGCTTTGGGCTTAAGGACATTTGCATTTCTAAACTAGGCTATTGATTTCAACTCCTTTCTAGTGAGCTGAACCATCCTCTGGCTATCCCTGCAAGAGTGCATGGATTTCTCTTTTATATAAACCTCTTAAATATGCTCCGCACCTAAGTTGATGGATCTTTGATGTTGACAAAGAAGTAGGGAGCTGAAAACATTAATCAATTTAATTAACATAATTAATCAACATTTCTCATTGTTAAGTGAACGTAGAAAATTGATGTGATATGTATGGTTTTAATTTAGTCTTTTATTTAATTGTTTTTACCAAAGATTTTATTTTTTAGTTATCATCAAATGTTAATATAATTAATAAATCAATATTTAATAATAAGGTATTTCAAAATATGTATTAATAAAACAAACAATATAAGATCAAAACAGCACGCATGTTCCATAAAGAAACGTCCTATTCTAAATGAACAAGCCTTTGATGCGATAAGGGTAAAGTTCTCAGTAAGGATACCCATGTAGAGTTCTGATTAGAGAAGCTAGCATAATACATGAAGATTTTGTAAACAGATGGACAGTAATCTCAACTGAATAACAGTGGACAAAATAAGCTAAGACTTCTAATGAAGAGATGTCCAAGTGAACTCAATAAAGAGCTCTAAAGAGTTGAGGAGTTAGGTTCAAAGCAAAGGAGTCTTGTCCCACAAGTAAAGGATAATGGGTTCTGAGAGATCTCGGGGCTCTGGGACTCTCCTCTGCTAATCTAGGTACGCACACTATTATAAACACAAAAAATTTACATTGCAACACTAATGTTCTTTCTTATTCATGTTGACCAGTAGGATTTCAGCACATAACTGGAAACAAGTTTACTTACCATCTTCTCACCAGAGTACAATCCTCTTTCAGAACATGTGTCCTTTAATGTTTTATAAAATTGTTCTTGTTTTTCACAGTCTCCATCCAATGAATCATTCTTCCTGTTGTGGGGCGAGAACCTTCCTATCAGTTGCGTAAAATAACAAAGGTCAATTCACTCACTAATTAAACAGTAGTTTCTGGAAAACAGCAACATCAACATCTGCAGCAACACGAAAAACATCTTCCACAGCAAATATTTAATGCAAAAAGAGACCTATTTGTGTTGTAGGCTTTTCATTTCTGCGACACACAGCAGTCCTGCCAACTAAAAATACATTGTTCATTTCTATGGTACAGACCTTTCAAATTTGCACATGTTATTAATTAATATGTCAGCACCAGTTAGATTAAGCTGTAACAAAAACATTTATTTTCCATTATAAGCCTTTAGTAATGAAATATGGCTAAATATGGCTGCCTCCTGCTACTGTAGCATTTACTATTTCATTTTAAATTAATGATTTACATAATTTATCAAGCATTTGTCAACAATTAAAATTCACCTTACTAAGGGATAGGTGCGGAAAAAAAAGTCTAAATCAGGGCCTGAGTAACCCCTAAATATGCGCAAACAAACAGTCATTGCGCTCATTACTCCTGAAAGAATATGTGATCCGAAAACCTTCGAACAGTTCATACAGATCACAAAACATCAGGGTTTATAGAAAACCCAAAATGGGCACAAACCACATGAAGACAGAGAGTGCATAAACCATCCAAATTGATGCATGAAAAGGTGTAAACCACTCAAAGGGTCGAATGGTTTGCAGAACACTCGCTGGATTTAATTATGTAAGATATAGCACACATATCAGCCACTTTAATCTTTTTATTTGTCTTCTTTCACTCTCTATGTCTGGTTCTAAAACATTTTTCATGTTTTAAAGCTTCTGCAGTATTTCCGATTGTTTTAAAGCGTTTTATGTGACTTTGTGTGCAAGCCTTATGTGCACTGCTAACCATCTTAATGTGTGTACTGTCCAGATTTATTTTAGACCCATTTTGATCCTCGAAAAGGAATGTGCTCCGCTTTTTGTTATTCAACATCCGTATTAACCTTTTTAGGCTGTTATTGATGGATGCTGTATAACAACGTTTTTAAACATTTTTGGTATCTAGCAGTAGATTTTATAGCGCATTGTTGTATTCATGGTATTAACTTCTACACACAGAAACAATAATGATTTTAGGCATTATTCAGACCTTGTTAGAGACATTATCATTTTCTTCTAGTTTTTCTACTGATACTATGTTCCCATTTGACAGTGCTACATGCACTATTATTCCATTCGCAAAAAGTGGTTACAAATTGTGCACCAAGGGCAAGAGGCACCTAGTTATTTTCTGCTTGCACAATTTGCAACTAAAAATAGCGTTTTGGTATATACCAATGCTATTTTGCGATTCGGTAATATATTTACTGAATCGCAAAATAGGTCTGCAAGTCAATATTTGGAAGTGGCGTGCCGAGGGGGTCCCTTCACAATAGCGAGTCGCAATGTCATGAATGATTGTTTTACAACTGTGAATTCAGTCGCAAAACAAATGTGGTTACTGCCAACTTCAAGTTGGTGGTAATCCATTCGCGAATGGGATGGGGGTGCCTACATTTTTTTGGAGCAGGCAGTGGTCCCATGGACCACTGCTTACTCTGAAAAACCGAAAAGGAGACTTTTCATTGTTTTGTTTGTAATGCATCCCGATTTCCTTTAAGGAAAATGGGCTGCATTACAAAAAAAAACCAGCTTTTTAAAAAAATAAGTCACAGACATGGTGGTCTGCTGTCCCAGCAGGCCACCATCCCTGTGAGTGCCACCATTCCCAATGGGGTCTCAAATTGCGACCTACCTCATGAATATTAATGAGGTAGGTAATTTGCAACCCCATTGGGAATCACTAAATGTGTCTCAGACACATCTGTACATTTTGCGAATCTCTAATTGTGATTCGCAGTGAATTGCAATTAGAGACTTGCAAAATAAAATGGTCGTATATCTGGCCCCAACTTTTTCAGAATGGTAATGTATTTTGCAGACCAACCTATGTACTATTAGGTCAGTTCACAAAGTATTGAATTGCAGGGGTGGTGGAATGACCTGCCTATTTAATATTCATTAGACAGGACACAACTTGTGTTTGGCTGCAATCACAGGGATGGAGGTCTGCAAGGGACAGCAGACCACAATCCTTATGAATGCATTTCAAAATGGATTTTATTAGAGCAGACTGTAATCCTAAAAGAACCAATTCTGCTGTAAAAAAAAAAAAACATGAGATTTCCACTTTTTAAAACTTAAGGGGAAGCAAATGTTGTTTTACGGGTCAGAAGGAATTTCCTGAATAGTAAAAGGGCTTTTACACACAAACCCTGTGATTTTGTGAATTTTATGACTTGCAATTCCAAGAGGACTTTGTACACAAGGCCCTTATTCTTTGCTCTCCTTTTTGGCTAATATTAAGCCAACTATATTAGTAAAACATCTGAAGTTGTGATGCTAGGTTCTATTTACCCTGGGAATATCAACCAAGATCACAATTTTCTTATACTTACATTCTAATACTAAATGCAAGATGGACTGTGCAGCATATAAAATGTTGGACCATTTTGAAATGTCACCTTCTTCACACTAGTATACCTGTGGCAACTGGAAGATAGCAGGACAGAGTGATCCACTCAGTGCACATCAACAGACTTGCCCTTATAAAGATGCTGTGTAATACAGAAAGAGTGAAAGAGACAACCTGCAATGGTGCATTTGGCCAAAGTACAATACCCTAGGCCTCAGCCCAGTGACACAAGGTAAAAAGGTCCTGTTCACTACTGCTGATCACTACATGATATGCTGCCATCACCACGCTTGTGCTGCTTTACTCCTGGAGGATGAGGTAGTCTTCCCATTATGAGGTTAGACCTCCGGGCGCCTCTCCCAGTCCAACAAACCTGCAACCTGTGAGACAAGCTTATGTCCTGGAGCGCAAGCATGATCAGCATTCGCCTATGAGAAAAAATCAGCATTAGATATCCAGACAAGCGTACACTTGGACACTCGTAACGGGGTACCCATCTCTTATCATGGTGAGGATTTTTCCATCCCAACATATAACATCTATAACATATGTAATTACAAATTATGTCCTAAATGAAGATCTTATAGTTTATTGGTTCTTCACCCCCTTCACTTAGTGGGAAAGAATAATCCCTATTGCACTTTTAACTCATTTAACACTCCTTTGGTTATTATTTTGTTGCAATAACAAACTTCTTTTTGTAAGTAAAGAATTTGGTTTACTTCTTTTTTCACATAAAGTTGGCAGTTCTTACCAAGTACCTTTATTCATTTAATACACATCATGTAAATAGTATGGCCACTTGACCAACAGCAAGCTTTAGAGAAGACAATAGGTCACGCTTGCAATTTGAGTTCTGACTGCATTATGTAAAAAGTCTGCTTGAGTGGAAAAAAGCATTCTCCTATTCAACAGGTTTTGCCTTTCAAAGGTGTTAGCAGCCTTTTGACTGTGCCAATGCTTGTGGCTGATGCAGAGTATTATCAGCAAAAATAGAAAAAAGACGGTTGCTAATGAGGAAATTAGAAAAATAATCTTTGAAGATTAAATCATGACTAATTTTAAAAGAGGTCATTTCAAAATGTATTACTGAATCACCATGAATACGGTTAACTATGTTCTACCTGCATCTAATGAGACCAACACTACGTATATACACTGGTCTTATACATTGAAATAGAGTAACAAAGTTCCAACACTACAAGATTATTGCAGACACTCCCGAAAAAAGAATAAAGAAAAAGTGTACTGGTAGTCATCCTCTCAGTAGTGAGTCGATATTGAATTAGTTTGCAAGTCCATTTCTTCCAGATATTGGCACCAGATAAAGGTATTTCAGTGTTGACATTTTTAATGCTATAACAAGCGCCGTCACATTTTCTTGGAAAATAGCACTAGGACACTGCTACTCACCGTAAATGCTGGTGTGACTCAGGGACAGAAAGTATTGAGTAGTTTATAATTAAGGCAGTCAGGGTGGGTTTGGCCTATAGTGCAATAAGGCAAGTGCCCAATAGGCTGGTCTGACAGATCAGTGTGTGGGCCAGCATTTTAGCAGCTGTGTGCTGTTTTTATGTCTAGGTGGTCCAGTTTTTACTGTTGATTTCCCCGACAATACCACTTTTTTAGCTAACGCAGGCCACTGTTTTTCGGTGCCTGGTCCTATTTTTTGTCCCTGTCTGACCCTTAACAGAAGAGAATGACAGAACCACTAACAGAAAAAGATATGTCACTCTGTTTTCTGTTTCTTAAATGCATTATGGTACAAACATCTCTTAAAAGTGCCAAAATACAATGGTTTACATGATCATCCTTTTGCATACACACATTGCAATGCTGTCAATAGATTATTTGATCAAACCTTTAGGACTTAATGGGCTCTGGTGTGCATGTTCTCAGTTATTGATTGGTTGACCAAAAATATACCCTGTGATTTACGTAAAAGTGCATATTGACTTATTTAACACACTTTATACAATAAATAAGCACACCAGAATGATAAAAATGGTGTGGGCACATAAAACCTTTTCTCTATCTCCTTACCAAAATCAGCCTTGTTGCACCAGGATCTCTCTTCCACCTGCCCAATCTGTCTTAGAGCCTCATTTAAACCTTTGGCAGTCCCATGGGACTTCCAAAGCTGCAGGGAGGGCGCCACGCCATGGTGATTGGGTCACCCCCCCAATACAATGTTCCAGCCGGTCTGACCGATGCGAACATTGCAATAAAGCAGTCCCGTCAGTTAGATTGGCAGGAACAGTGTTACAAGATAGAACTTTGCTTCCTTAGAGGACCCAAGTACTATCCCATAGCACAGAGGGGACCGACCAGAACCCTCGGAAAGTGCGCTGTCTACAAAGCAGACAGTGCACATTCTGATGGTGCTGGTCAGGGGGGACCCTGCACTGCCCATGCCATGGGCATGGACAGTGCAGGGCCCGTGTTCCCCAGCATACCGTCACCGCTAGCCTTTCCATGTCCGTGAAACTGCCATGGAAAGGCTGGCAGTGAGGGGAGTTGTGGTCAACCAGGCGGCGCTGAGTTGAGCACCACCCTGGTTGAGTATAACTCTGACTGCCCTAATGCCGGGGGAACCATGTTCCCGGTGGGGACGGCTGTACACTGGCGGGTCCTCCTGCCAGGGTTGTAATTGGGCGGTCGGACCGCCCAGAGAGTGGTGGCCTGACCGTCAACACGAGTGTGGCAGTCCTCGGACTGCCACACTTGTAATGAGGCCCTAAATCTGCAGCGATATCCGTTCCATGTGTATAATCCCTCCCTACTGCCTCTGTTGCACGATTCGGATTACCTCCTCCATTATCTTATCGCCTCCTAGCCAAATCACTATCTCTTTTCCTGTATGTATTTGTATTTTCATTCTGAGTCCTCATGTCCTTTAATAAACAGCGCGTCCACAACAGTGACTTCCATCCCTCTATTCTTAGAAAGCTCCTCTGCTTCTCCCACTTACCCATCAAAAAAACAAGAGCCTCCGTGATTTGAAATACGATTATTGCAAAGTAATCTTCGTGGGTGTCTCCAAAAAGCTCATTACGAACAACAATTAGTTCAAGACTGAACAGCCCAATTGATTCTCAATTAAAAAGGCAAGATCCTAAGATCTAGAAATAACTCAAACCTCACTCTCAGATTATAACCAAAGAACGTGCATATGAAATAACTCCTAAAAACTATATAGACAAGCCTTCCAGCATGGACAATCATTGTGGTTACAGGCAATCAATGCATTTTGAAAGAAAGTTAAGCACATCTTGATCTTCCTATACTTAAAGCCAGCTATTCTATAATAAATCGAGACACACATCCAAGACAACTTGCCCAATGACTGATATGCAGAGCTGCAAAACTGAGCCCGTACCAGCTAATCATGTTCCTCTCCAGAGTACTGTTCATGTTATCAAAGAAGACTAAAGAGAAACTCAACTCTGTCCTCAACAATAAAACACCCCTATGCACACCACAATACCTGCGTCTTATTCAACATAGTATAGACTGAGACCAGGGCTAGAAATACTGGGAATCGAAGACCCATAGCTACTCTTGGTAGCACGTTTCTTTGCAATGATATGAATTGATTGTACCAAAACCCTCTGTAGCAGGAAGTAGGCAACACAGTAGCATTCTACAGAAACTCCAAAAATTAATAATTAGCTTCTTCCAGGTAAGCCTCCCCTGTTTCCTCTTACTTTTCTCTACTAAACCAAATGCAGTCAGAAAATGGTAGTTGGTACCCACATATAAACCTTCAAGAAATACCTGAGCCATTGTGAACATTTTACTTCAGATGATAATTGCTGGTAGAATTCTCATCATTGACTGATTTACGTGTGTTTAGGTGATTTCATCACATGGTGAATGCAGTTTTGCCTAATATTTCCTCTCCTTATACATCGTGCATGTTGGGAATCCTGCATGCATTTCTTTGAGCGCTTCACTGGCAGACTGCCACTCAGTGTATTTTGGACTTTGCTCTCTGGGCATTCGTTCTCTGTCCCTTATACTACCCAGGCCAAACAATTCCTAAAGTCAGGACGTTCATATTTGCCGCCCATCTTCCTCATTATGCCTACCATTTCTCCTCATCTGCTTGTGTGCCACCCCATCTCTGCCACCCTTCATCAATGCTCCTTGACCCCTTCCGCTTTTGCTCCCTCTCTGTAATCACTTACATCTTTCAAGAGCATCAATAGGTAACGAGACTGTGATGAAATACTGATTGGCAAAGTCAAATGCAGGGTAAATCCAATAGTGAATTGAGTGAATACTAGTCTACGCGGATTTCAACCTGGCACATAACATTCTGTCTGCATGTGCAAAATCCCTTAGATTTGTAGGAGTCACTAAGAA
The DNA here is from genome assembly GCF_031143425.1 of Pleurodeles waltl. Lineage (NCBI taxonomy): Eukaryota > Metazoa > Chordata > Amphibia > Caudata > Salamandridae > Pleurodeles > Pleurodeles waltl. The sequence continues at coordinate 1,223,943,725 of NC_090447.1, forward strand.
TCATATTTTCAATTGTGTTTGACAAAACACAATTAAAAATAAAACAAGCCCTGATATTATCATCTATATAAAAACAAAATCAAAATGCCTTTTTGCCAGTAGTTTAACTTTAGTCTTTTCCTTTTCTGTCTTTGTCAAATAGAAGTAAAGGATAATTTACGTTGGCAGATTGCCCCTTTAGTGGTCAGATGTCCTGGATTTTTCCTTGGTAATTACATCAATCAGATATTTTCTTCTCACCTATGTTAAATTTATAACTTGGATGTTCTTGAATTTGTATTTTTATCACAATTTCGTTTAGTAGCCTTTTACTTGAAATTAGACGGATAAGAGCATAGAGTATTACATTTATACCGGTCTCTTTTTGACACGTATGTGCCTCCAGTTTGCCTTGAATCACTAAAAGTTCAGCAACGATTTTTAACGGTCTCACCACTGCACAAACATGTACATTAAATACATTATTATACTGAAGCTTTCTAGTAAAGTAACATACAAAATAATTAAATATATATATTTTTTTATATATATCTGAACATGATGTTTTCTTTCTAATGGCCGCAGATATTGTGGCATGCAGTTATTTCATATCCTTCCTTTGGCATTTGCCAATAGACAATAGGACCTCATTGCTGTGCGTTGCAGTTGTATGTATGTTTCAATAATTACAGCAGAACTGTTGCTAAACACACAATCATTAATGCATGCCAATGATCACTGGCCAATCTTTGTCTCTTCATTTTGAGTACCAGTGTAATGCCCCATCTGCGCTTGTTTTCTAAGTTGTGAAATTTACATATGGTTATGAATATCTGAGCACTTTCTCAAATATTCAATTTTAATTTTGTTTTGGTGGAATCCCAAATAGTCTGAAAGTCTAGGTTGTTAAAGAATTGTTAACTGTGAGAATAACTGATGACAGTGTAAAAAACGAAAAACACTGAGGGCCATATTTACGTTTTTTGTGGCACAGGGCAGCACAGCAAGTTACCTTGTAGTGCCGTCCTGTGTCCCAGGGAAAGGGCAGGAATGCGCCATATCTATGTCAGACAGCACATTACTGTCCTTCCCCCATGCTGGTGCCATTCAGCAATTTAGTGCTGATGCATGCAAGATTTGTTTTGTGTAGGAAGGGGCACATTCTTGCAAAAGAACATGTTACTGAGGCATTTTCCTCTTTCAATGTGTGCTTGAGAACGTAGCACACATAGAAAGTGGAAAAAATTTGGATAAATAAAGATATGCCTCCTCGTTGCACCTCCCCTGGGGAGGTGTAAGGTTTTGCCTCATCCCCAGGTTTACAAGGTCTTGTAAATCCAGGAGCGGCTCCCTCATTAGAACGGAGGAGAGTTGCCTCCACACCCGCCAGCACACAGGGGAGACAGTTCAGTAGAGGCTCATTTCCTGGCAGTGGGGTTGGTCTTGGCTTCAGTTCCTGCACGATGTCTGGCTCTGTGGCCACATTTACATAGGGGTTCCTCAGCTACAGGGGGAGGGATGCTAGTGGCCTGTGAGTCATCTGGCAGGGCCTCCATTCCACTAGCTGCAGCAGATGTTGAGGGCTGGGCAGGACTGCACCTAGTGGAAAGGCCCTGCTGGTGGGTGGAGGACTCATGAAGGATCGAGGTCATCTCCTGTAGAATCCCTTTCTTGGAGGCTAAGGTGGCATTGTGAGCCTGCCACTGCTGCATGGCCTTTTGATGGTGTTCCCTCTGCAGCATCTGGTTTTCCAGCAACGTGGCCAGAATGTGGTCCATCATGTCTTGGGATTAGTGGTATGCTCCCAGGACTTGTGATATGGCCTCCTGGCCAGTCGCCTCCCTTGGTTGCCCCACCCTTTGGCCCACAGTTGCCCTCCCACTGGCCCTAGCCCCCTGTGCCTGTGTCCCTAGCACAGTGTGCCCAGTCCCACTTGTACCAGGACCTTCATCATCTTGAGTGGTAGGTGCTGACTCCAGTCCCTGTACTGGTAGGCACACTGTAGTTTGACGTTTCATGGAGACACTGGTTTGGGGGCATTGGGCTTCAGTTCTGGGGTGCTCTGGTATGGCCTTGGTGAGGCTTGTGGAGGGAGATTGACCAGAGGTCCCAGGGACCTTCCAGTTCCTGACATCCTGAGTTGCTGTCATCATGGGGGCCTTCTTCTATTGGAGGACTGTGTCTTCGTGGCACCTGCTGCCGGCTGGATTTAGCAATTGTACCTGTTGATAGCAAACATTGTTATTTACATCTACCTAATCTGTGTAACATTGGTTAGCCAGGGAGATGGTGCAGGATGGCTGCTTCCTGGGAATGGCATTGGCAGTAGTGAATATACATTATTATCAGAGCCAGATGAAGTGAGTTTGTCAATTATCTACAGATATCTGATGACATATCAGGTGTTTAGCATCACAGACATTGCCATCTCCTGGTTTGCTGTTGACACCTGCTTAATCAATGCTATTTGGCATGCTTCAGAATGCAGGGCTACCTATGTGAAGGGGAGTGAGTGTGTATTGTTAGGTTAGTAAAGAGTGATGCATTGTGGTAATCGTAGTGCTTCATACTCAACAAGCTTAACGTGTATTTGTGAGAGCAGATGTTGGGATGGTGTGGGCATGCAGGGGAATGCGTATAGGTGGTTAGGGGGTGGGGATCAGTGTCGGATGGGATGATTTGGGGAGTGGTAGGGGGATGGGATGTGATACAAGTGTACTTAGTGCCAGAGAAGTATAGGTGGCTTACCACTCTCCAGTCCTCCAGTGATTCCACTGAGGCCCTCAGGGTGGAGGATGGCCAAAACCTTCTTCTCCCATGATAGAAACTCCAGGGGAGGAGGTGGGGGCCCAATGCTAGTCTTCATCCCAGCAATTTGGTGCCTGGACACCATGGAACGCACCTTCCCCTTAAGGTCGTTCCACCTCTTCCTGAAGTCTTCCATTGTGTGTGGATGGCTTGCCACTGAGTTTACCTTGTCGATGATCCTCCACCATAACTTAATTTTCCTGGCAATGGATGTCTGCTGGACCTGTGCACCAAACAGCTGTGGCTATACCCTGACGATTTTGTCCACCATGGCCCGCAACTCATCTGTGAAACGAGGGTGCTTTTGTGGGGACATGGTGATGGTGATGTGTGTGTTTGTGTACAAATATGTTGTGTGAAGTGTGATGCGTGAGGGGTGTACAGGTGGCTGTGGAGACTATGTTCAGTTCGTTCTCCAAAGTGGCCATGAGATGTGTGGTAATTGTTTGTCGTTGGAAAGGATTGTGGGTTGTGTGGGTGTGTGTTTTATAGTGGTGTTTGGGAGTGTGTTTATGTATGTGTATCAGGTGTGGGGTATTTTTATTGCCTAATGTGGTGTTCTGTTGTAGTGGAGGTGCCATTTTTACCACGGTGGGCCGCACTGCCAATAGTCTACCGCCATTGAAAGACCGTTGTGCTGATTTGTGGGTCACAATATGGAGGGTGGGATGTTGTTGGCGTGGAGGTGAGAGTGGTGGGACTGCCTCTCTCCCGCCGTCATTCAGCCTGTCAGTTTTGGATTTGTGGCTGTTTTCTGGTGGATTTGTTTTGTGACTCATAATACGGTGGTCAGTTTACTGCCTATGCAGCGGTCTTTTGGTGGCCGCAGGTACGGCGCTCTCCGCAAAAGACCACCAAACTCGTAATGACCACCTATGTGATCTGTCAAATGCTTGGATAAACCATTTGTTGCTCAACTATAATGATTTAGCTCAGGTTGAGAAACATTGATCCTGTGTTCATGAGCTTAAATTGTTAGTCTGGCAGCATTTATATGTTTTCTCCATAGAATTTGCTGTAAATGCACGTCCTACAACCGTCAAAGCAGGGTTACCCTATGCTATTAAATATGCTAATAGTGATGTTTATATAATGATTACTTGACTTTTAATTGTGTTAAAGGAAGGGTCCATGCATCTGCACATACTGTTGCATACTTAATTGCAGTGTTAGGTGAAGAATTCCAGAGTTACTCAGAACAACATGTGGACACAGCATTACTAGCTTGCTTTACCGGACAACTTCCTTACTCAGGACCTTATTACAAGGCTGGCGGTCTTGAGACCACCAGCATTGCAGTGGCGGTCAGGATCACCGCTGCTGTGGTGGTCTGACTGCCACATTAAGACCCTTGCGATCAGACCGCCAGGGTTTTGCCGTCTACACCGGAATCAGTGATCCCGATTGATCTTGCGGGTGCAGATTAGGTGCTACCCTGCTGATTACGACCTGGTTCTCCGCCAGCCTTTTCATGACGGTTTCACCACCATGAAAAGGTTGGTGGAGAACAGGTGCAGGGGGCCTCAGGGAGGCCCCTGCAGTGCCCATGCACTTTGGATGGGAAGTGTAGCGGTCCCCCTGCCCAGCAATCTAGCAATGTTCACTGTCTGCTGTGCAGGTGACAGCATTGCTGCCGGCTTGATTATGAGCCTGAGACAATGGTTGCTGCCACTTTCCTGCTATGCTCACTGGTGGAAACCTCGGTTTCCGCCAGTAAGCCTAGCGAGAAAGTCTTAATGGGTCCGGTGGGTTGGTTGCCACTACGGCAGCTGCTACCCTGTCGGGAGTTTTGGGGATGGGTGTTCTCGTCCACCAAACTCATAATTAGGCCCTTAAGGTAGTCTCAGGTATGGCTGCGTAGACGTTGAGCTGAAAGCCCTGGTCAATGATTGACCCTGGGTCCTAGTAGCTTCTTGTCATAGTGGTAGATATATACATGATTTGTATAGAAAATGATAGGTTCAAACAACACAGCAAAAGGATTCCTGAATGTTTCAATTTTGGCAATATCATGTTTAAAACCTCCAGCTTGAAGAATGTAGCTTGTACACTAGCATTATTTGGAGAAATGCTCTTAACGTGCGGCCTGGGGACCTTAGGTCATCTGCAACTGTTTAGAAAATGTAATATTAATAGATTATTAACATATGTATAAAGACACACAATGTAAAAATGAAAAATGTTCTGTAAGTGTGAAGGAAGTGAACCTGGAGGCAATAGAATAACTTGGTATCCTCAGACTGATTTGTGAAAGCAGTGCAAGTGCATCAAACAGAATCTAGTTTGGATAATAGGTGGCCTCAATAGAATTTTAAAAAGACTCCAACCTTCCTACTAAAATTACAATTTTGTTTTTTTAATATTTGTTCCTGAAATAAATAACATACTTTGTCTATTTGATGAATGCTTGTTTCTGTATTTTTTTGTAACGTTTTGCGATTCAAATCATCAAAATTGTTTAGGTCTGGGTCTCTGGATTCCAGTAATGACTCAGCAGGGGTATTTTTCTTTACCTTTGTTGTATCTGTAGTTCTTGAGCACACAAATGATTTGGTTATTGTTTGTTCCTTTTTTTAAATGTTCTCCATGTCAGGAAACCTATGGCTATTTGAACTAAGGTTAGGAGGTCTACTCCGATTGTAACTTTTACTGTGGTAATTTGTTTATATTTTTATGTTGGTTGTTCTGTTTTCTAACTTTGATTAACATTTTGTTAGCTTTTATCATGTTACTATGAATTGTGTGATTGTGAAATGTATCTGCTGGTATGATCATTATTTAATGTATAAATAAAGCTATATGGGATTTTAAAACTGACATGGTGTTTCATAGATGTTCTGGTGGATAGAATGGAAGTGATATTGACAAGCCTCTTCATCATGCAACCTCTCTAGTTTCCTTTATTCACATCTCCATATTACTTGTTCTTTCTAGCTTGATAGATTGATACTTTTTATCATCTCCCTACCTAAGAGTGGCACTATAAAGAAAAACTTTGGGTCACCCTTTTCAGTATGCTTCCATACAAAGGAGGATGGGACAGTAAAGTATACTTTCTTAGCTGGAATGATGTCAGTGAACTGAAATAAGGTGTCTTTGTGTATCTCAATGACAGCCAGATGATTAGAACCTTGCAGGTATAGAGGCTGCTAAAATATCTGTATGTCCTCTTACATCTGCTGCTGATTTAATTGCTGCAGGCCAGGTGCCAGTTGATGGATCACATTTTTCATGGCGTGAAATGGTTTGATTATCACACAACACTTGTTGGTTCTTTCTTTTAAAAAACACAAGATGATTATACCAGCAGCTATAGTGTTAATGACATTTAACGTATTCCATGTCACTCAATTCAAGGACATATTCTCATGACCCTATCCAAATGTATGTCGGTTTGTCTGAGCAGTGAGCTCTTTATACTCTGCAAGTGGTACTAGAGAGTCAAAGATACATCTTCCTGTCCAATTCATCTTTGTAGGATTTGGCTACTTAAATGGGCAACTTGTATAAACTCATTGCCTTCTTGGCCATGCTCATTCCTTGCCTAGGGATAGGGACTGGGTGTTTTTTTTCCTGTTTCCATAGAAAATGAGAGTTAATGACAAGGGGGAGTTTCCGTGTCTGCTTGCTCCTCCTTTTATCACCTTATGCTTCACCTCCACCTGATGTATCATCTAGAAGAGGGAAAGAGAAAGAAATGTCAGCCTTGGAAATGTTCCAGACCACATTCCGCTTGAGATGTTTAGTTATCGTACAATGTATTGTTAATGGACTAGATTCCTCTCTCACCAGCTATTACAGCACTGTTGCAGCAAACGAGGAAGTAAGCCTCCATACAGGTGACTGTCTCAGGAAATAGCAAAAGTATATAGTACAACTCAGAACTTGTAACTACCGGAGTTTCCCACAGACTCTCCATCTTCCCTGAAAACAATACCATCCTGCCTTGAGAGTTGATATTCCTATGTGCTACCAGTCTTAAATTCTTTAGAGCCCATGTTTGACAGTGGTGTGTACAAGTAATACAGTACTGTAGGGCATCCGCCCCCTTTTCCACTGAGTGTGAAACACACAAATTGCCAGTCATCCTTCTGGGTGAAAACTATGGGCCTTATTTAGAGTTTGGCAGATGGAATAATATGGCAACTATTCTACACAGTGTGTTACAAGTGCATATGACTTGTAGTATGGCAGATGGGATATTAAATACATTTTGACAGATTATCTCATCTTCCAAGGTCTAAATTAGACCCAATGTCCTCAACTGACAGTAATTCAAAGCCAATAGTACCTTTTCTTTGCTGAACAAAGAAGCAAATTTTCCTGTGATATGCATTCAAACCTAAAAGTTGTTTTATACATGTTCTAAGCATTCCTGCCTGCTAAGAAACACCTGTGCTAGTATTTTTCTAGTGAAATTTTTTTTGCAAGCATGTGCCTGACACATTTAAGCCGGAGAATGTTTTATGTATTTCTTCTTTATTATGAACTCGGCAGGCTAATAGATGGGTCATTTCTTTTTTCTTTTACATTCTTTATTGTAAGAATGTAGCACAAAAATAAAAAAGAGAACATGTGGCCACCTAAACATGAAAGCCATGAGCTTGTATTTAAAAATTAAAATGTCAAAACATTTGCTGATGTGGTTGTTTAAATAGTGAGGATTTTTTTTAATATGAAGGTCTTTTTGTTGTGCCACGCACCCTACTGTTATTTGTGAAAGAAGCAAGAATAAATCACCAAGTAACCAAGTACTCAAGTCTCAGATCGGTACAATGTTACAGCGTCATCTAAACACATCATAACTTTAAAAAAGAGTTAGAAAATGAATCACTATCTAACTGTGCACCCAAATGGTAAGAAAATTAAATAACCACTAATTAGATTTAATATAAAAAACAATAACTAAAATGAAAATGCTCAATTGGATCTTGGTTTGCCCCTGAAGAGAAAGGAACTACATTTATGCTCATCTGAACAATGTGCACAGGTTTTGTACAGTCACTTAAAGTGAAGGGAGCCAATGTGTAAAGTGGGCTAACCCATTGTATCTTGCTGTTCCTGTGGCGAGTGGAAACAAATTGTGAATGACAATATATGGCTCAAGCTTGCTGACCAAAGCCCCTTCAAGTATGTATATTCGCTATTTACAAAAAATACAATCGTCAGGAGATAAAGCAAAATTTGTCTCAAAGTCTAGACCTAATAATCACACCAGCATTTCACACCTAATAGTTTTATCAATACTTGTTTTGCTTAAGTATACTCCACAGGTACGCCATTTAAGAATACCAAGACTGTGTACCTTTAATTTCAACTCATGCCTCCTTCTTCGACCACTAATCATGTTCTGTCTTTATCTCACTTTTGCAGGTTTTGTTGTATTCATGCATTGTCCCTTTGTCACAGTTTTCCTGTCTTTCCCCTCCTTCATGTTTCTTTTCTGATTTCTCATTTTTGGAATGAATCAGTCTGATGATGAAAGAAAATCTGTGTCACCAGAAATGAGTGCTGGTGTCCTACAGACTAATTTATGGATTTGTTTAGTGCATTGGCACTGTTCAAGAAGGCTATTTTGCCTTTTATGCAGCATATGTTCAAATTTCAAAACATTATCTGCCTGTGGTATTTCATGCCCTGGGGGGTAGGTACATTAAGGCTTCTTGCTTCAAATATCTTTTACCTCCGTATTATGAAAACAGGATTCTGGAGATGTTAAAGTGTGACAAGAAAGGTTGAGTATGTTTGTCATGTGACATTTTGTTGTAGTAGTGATGTGTTATGTTGATTTTTATGCAGCTTTGTATTTGTGCAGCATTATTGAAATCTGACTTTGATGTGTTGTACTGAAGTTTAAGTATTGCATTCTGTTTTGACCCTTTTGTTGTGATGAGCTGCGTTAGCTTTTTATTGTTTGGTTATGCTGCTTTATGTATGTGTAAGAACGTAGGCATGTGAAACCAGGACACAACTTCAAAAGTAACTCGCTTTCTTTATTCATAAATCCAGTTCTTTCGTAGCGAAAACATCCCGACCTCCGTCTCTCTCCCAACCGTCATTTACCACTCCTCTCCATTCTCCTCTCGCTCACCATTCTCATTCATCTCCTCGCGCACACACCACCAGACATTCTAACACTCACCTTCTCGCGCTCCCAACCCGGAACTAGGATATAACACTTCTCCCTTCTTTAAACAAAACAACAGTAACAGAACATAAACATTTTTTTTTTTTTTAACATGCAAACTAATTACAACTAACTACGGTATTTTGTAAAATAGATACTTCACAACAAGTTATAGTCTTTGAGATATGACGGAGGTTTGACAGATCTGTTCGATCTCCTCACATGTGAACTGCACGGCAACTCTTCCGCGATATCCTTCCAACTACTTGAGTCTGAGTTCCGTGCATCCTTCCGACCACTAGAGTCTGAGTTCTGTGTGGAGACTCCAATGGCCTTCTTATGAGACACATTCCTACACAAGGAATTGAGATTTCCTTTAAATCTAACAATTCTATTCAAATTCCAAACTCTATTATCATCTGTTTTCACAGCATTAGTAAACAACTTCCCAACCTTCATGGGACCAGAGAGTTTTTTTTTTATCAAAGGATTTTTGATAAGAACATAATCACCAACATGAACTTCCGTTTTCTTCACAGCATGAGTCTTATCAAAATTAATTTTACTCTTCATCTTCTTTGCACACTCCCTGGACCTCCACTCATCATTCACCATCATCCTACCCCTGCCATCAAGTAAATTATTAACCCAAGAAGGTTCCAATTCAGAATTTCCACGCCTACCTCGAAACAGAGTAAAAGGTGTTTCTCCTGTAGACGTGTGAGGGGTATGTCTATAGAGATAAACCTTTTTTAGCACTTCTTCCTTCCAATTCAATTGGTTATCTTTTGCAATTGAGATAGTTTCTTTGAGAACCCGATTGAAACGTTCCACCATACCATTACCCTCGGGATGATACAACGAACAGAGTTTGTGTTTGACACCACACCCATGCAAAAACTCATTCATTTCTCCTGAAACTAACTGCACTCCATTATCTGCGAGAATGGTAGTGGGTAAGCCTTCTTGAATTATTAACTTCTTGATAAATTTTATCACCTTGTTAGTTTCGATACTCCCAGTAAAATTTACCTCAGGCCACCTTGAAAACATATCAATAACCACAATCACGTATTCAGTCATACCACCACTCTGAATGGGTCCTAAGATATCAAGTGCAATATCATGCCACGGCCCTTTTGGAGTTTCCTTAGTGATCATGGGTTGAACACGAGGTTTCAAAGCTTTTTCACTCACCGCACACTGTAGACAATCTCTAACAACCCTTTCAGCTTGCATGTCCATTCCTGGCCACCAATAGGAGGAACGCAACCTCTCTTTGGTTTTAGATATGCCCATGTGACTATCGTGAGCCTGATTTACTAATTGACTCCTCACACTTCTAGGAGGTACCAACCTCGTACCTCTCAATAACAACCCATCAACACAAACCAATTCATTTCTCACATTCCAAAATTCAGCACTTCCCCCACAACTTTTATTTTTAATCCTCCAATCCTCTTGTATCAACTTGATGACTTCCTGTAGCACCACATCTCTTGAGGTTTCTTCACGCCATTTGACCTCAGGGATTATTTCAAAACTGACTTCACACACTTGATCAAAACATTCTGTATCATCACCCTCCAGACCTTCACTCTCATAGTTCCTACTTTCTGTAGAAACTAATCTAGATAAAACATCAGCCGACAAGTTATGAGAACCAGGGACATATTCTACAATAAAATCGTATTCCTGTAATCCAACAATCCACTTAGTGATCCTACTAGAGACAGAATCAATTCCCTTAGAGTAGAAAACTTGACATAAAGGTTTGTGATCAGTCCGCACGACAAAAGAACCTCCCCACAAAAACTTTTTTAACTTCTTAATTGCCGAAAAAACTGCCAGTGCCTCCCTCTCGATCACAGAATATTTGCTCTCAGCACCTCTAAGACTCCTAGAAATGAAGACAATGGTATTTTCAGGATTTAAACCACCTTGTTGTAAAACTGCTCCCAACCCTTTGTTACTGGCATCGGTCGTCAAAATAGAACGCATATTGGGATTAAAATTCTTGAGTGCAGGCGCTATCACCAGAGAATTCTTGATACTACTAAATTCCCTCTCACACTCATCATCCCACTTGAAATCAGTACCCTTTTTTAGCAAACTTCTCATGTTGAAACATGAACTGGCAAAATTCCTGACAAATTTACCGTAAAATTCAGCCATACCCAGGAATCGCACTAGTTCCTCCTTCGAAGTGGGAGAAGACAAACACCGAATAGAGTCAACCAGTTCTTTCTTGGGTAAAACACCCCCACCAGAAATAGTGTGCCCTAGATAATCAATGGCCTTCTTACCATAAACAAGTATGTCATCTTGATATATACATACTCCACACAAACCTTTCAACACACGTTCCATCAACCTTTGAAAAACAGAAGCAGCAGAGATCAGACCAAAAGGTAATCGTACAAATCTGAAGGTGCCATATGGAGTAATGAAAGCTGTGTAGTTTCTACATGATTCATCTAGTTCGACTTGATGATAAGCCGACGTGAGATCTATTGTAGAAAAAAACTTAGCTCCTGAGACTGTAGACAGCAATTCCGTAATGTTAGGAAGCGGATACCTATCCACAACAACACACTTGTTAAGCTTGCGGAGATCCACACAAAGTCTGATCTGGCCATTCGCTTTCCTTGCAATAACAATAGGGGCCAACCATTCTGTGCCCTCCACTTCTTCGATTATTCCTTGATCCTTTAGTTTCATTAACTCAGTTTGAAGATCATCCCTTATGGAAAAAGTTACGCTCCGTACTTTGCTGCAAAAAGGAACAGAACCAGGAAACAATTTGATTTTGTGTGAATAACCTCGCATGCAACCTATCTTATCACTAAATAGATTTCTGAAGTCTTGACGAAGAGTGGAAATGAAATCTGGAACCACATCACTGTTATTTACTTCTCTCACACCCGGCAGTTCCTTAAGAACAATAGAAGGAGAACTGTTGGGGTCAAGCATCACTCCCAAATCTTTTTGATGCCACCAGCTAATTATGCTATCCCCTTTTTTTGAAACATACACCTTCCCCGTAGCAAATCGTTGAGCATATTCCAGTAAACCTATGAAATAACCATGTAGTTCTATGGGTTCTCCACCATAAGCGCATGGTCTGATGTCAGGTTCGAAAAGTTGAACTTTCCCTTCTAGATGTTCTTGATACAGTTGATTAGATATTATCGTTATTTTGGCGCCAGAGTCAAAAAGCATTAAGGTTCTTGCCCCTTCCACTATTACGTAATCTACTGGACCCTTAACTCTGCAGTCAGAAATCTGTAAAACAATCTGACCACACTGAAAGTCATCAAGCCTCTGAGTTTCATCAAGGTCAATATCAATGGAGGCGACAGACTTCTTAAACTTCCTTTGGTTGCATACCGCAAACAAATGACCCTTCTTCTTGCAGTACGAGCAGTAAGCTTTAGCAGCCGGACATGATTTATCATTGGCAAAATGTCCTTCTTTGCCACATCTAAAACATCTTTTATTGTTAGCAGACCCTTGAAAGGAGTTATTGGGTCTATTGTCTTTCCGCACTACAGACACTTCCTTGTACTCTTGTTTCTTCATGACATCAACACACTTTACCGAGTGTTCAATTCTCTTTGCAAGTAAGATGACCTCATCTAGATGTGGATCATCTAACAACCATAGTTCGTCACGTACTTTATCCATTTTGCATCCTAGCATGAATTGATCACGAATTCGTTCATCCAAAGTAGAGCCAAACTTGCATGAGGAGGCCAAACGTCTCAAGTCTGTTAAGTAATTCTCAACTGTTTCTCCTTCAACTTGTAGTCTCCTACCAAAATAGCACCTCTCCAAAATTGTGCTGATTTTCGGTAGATAATGTAAGTCTAATTTTTTAATACAAATTTCATATTCATTTAAGGCAATAGAATCAGTGTCAGGAATATCTGGAAGATGGTCAAAAATCTCTTGACCTTCCGTACCTAGGCAGTGAAGTAACAAAGCAGTCCTCCTTTCAGTACTAAGTGATGTACCACAAACTCTAGAATATCTTTCAAATACCTTCTTCCATTTGCTCCACTTTATTGGAGGATCTCCAGGAGTGGAGAGAAAAAAAAGGTGGAGCAGCAACATTCTGCATTGTGTATGGAGAAAGAAAAAAAAAAATTATATATATATATATATATATAATTAGCTAGTGAAAAACTAGACGAAAAGATTTGTTTCTGACAACCTTGTGAGGCAGTCGCAGGAGAGACGGCACGCAAGAAGCAACGGCAAAAAACTGCGTGATGGCAATGAACTCCGAAATTAGCACTTCATATGACTTTCAACGATAAGAAACAGAATTATCCTGGAAATGGGAAACACTGAAGGATTTGAGTTTTTTTTTAAAGCATGAAAGTTGCTTTAAAAACAGGCTAGATATGCGCTGGCATCAGCATGAGAATCGCCCTGACATCAGCAAGCACTTCAGTTGACTTGGTAACAGTGAGTTCAAGAGCGCAATCTGCGCTCAAATCAAAAATGTGAAAGACGAACGAAACACGTTTGAAAACAAAGAAAACCATGAAGGCCTAGTAGGCAGCTTACGGTTACAGTTCACGCAAGTTCATTGACCTCTCCTTTTCCTTCCGTATATGTTTTCTCAAGTCAGGATGCTTTCCGAAGTTGGCGTGGGAAAAGCCTCTCGTCGCCAGTGTGAGAACGTAGGCATGTGAAACCAGGACACAACTTCAAAGGTAACTCGCTTTCTTTATTCATAAATCCAGTTCTTTCGTAGCGAAAACATCCCGACCTCCGTCTCTCTCCCAACCGTCATTTACCACTCCTCTCCATTCTCCTCTCGCTCACCATTCTCATTCATCTCCTCGCGCACACACCACCAGACATTCTAACACTCACCTTCTCGCGCTCCCAACCCGGAACTAGGATATAACAGTATGCTGTTGTGTTATGTTCTGTTATTTACTTTAGACATTTAAATAGATGTTTCTATGTTTTCAGCCAAAAGCAGCATATGCTATGAAAGATCCAGTGAGAAGCAGCCATTTACCACTACCTACGGTGGTAAAATAAGACTGCTCCAGATCTTCATCTATATAAGACACCAACCAGACTGTTTCTTAACATAGCACTTCCAGCGCTTATTTTATGAACTATGCCCCTAAAAACCTCACTCCGACTGAGAATCCTATTAAATTTTTGTTGTATGTCTTAAATTAAATCTTTCAAACCACATCTGGGTGTGCTCACGCATCTGTTTGTGTGAGTGTACTGACAAAATAAATAAAGTACTCACAGATCTCCTTTTCTTTAACCCCTTCGCTGCCAGGACTTTTCCCCCTCCTGTGCCAGGCCTTTTTTGGCTATTTGGGGCAGTTCGCGCTTAGGCCCTCATAAAATTTTGTCCACATAAGCTAGACACGCCAAATTTGCGTCCTTTTTTTCCAACATCCTAGGGATTCTAGTGGTACACAGACTTTGTGGATTCCCCTGAAGGTGGCCAAGAAATTAGCCAAAATACAGTGTAAATTTCGTTTTTTTTTCAAATAAATGGGAAAAAGTGGCTGCAGAAGAAGGCTTGTGGTTTTGTCCCTGAAAATGGCTTCAACAAAGGGTTTGTGGTGCTAAAATCACCAGCTTCCCAGCTTTCAGGAACAGGCAGACCTGAATCAGAAAACCCAATTTTTCAACTCAAATTTGGTATTTTACTGGGACATACCCCATTTTTATGATTTTTGTGCTTTCAGCCTCCTTCCAGTCAGTGACAGAAATGGGCATGAAACCAATGCTGGATCCCAGACACCTAACCAGTTCTGAAAAGTAGACAAAATTCTGAATTCAGCAAGGGGTGATTTGTGTAGATCCTACAAGGGTTTCCTACAGATAATATCAACTGAAAAAGAAAAATATTGAAACTGAGGTGAAAAAAACAGCAATCTTTCTATACGTTTTACTCTGTAACTTTTTCCTGCAATGTCAGATTTTTTAAAGCAATATACCGTTACATCTGTTTGGGGGTATATATAGGGCTTGTAGGTTCATCAAGAACCCTAGGTACCCAGAGCCAATAAATGAGCTGCACCCTGCAGTGCGTTTTCATTCTATACCGGGTATACAGTAATTAATTTGCTGAAATATAAAGAGTGAAAAATAGCTTTCAAGAAAACCTTTGTATTTCCAAAATGGGCACAAGATAAGCTGTTGAGGAGCAGTGGTTATTTGCACATCTCTGAATTCCGGGGAGACCATACTAGCATGTGAATTACAGGGCATTTCTCAAATAGACGTCTTTTTTACACACTTTCCTATATTTGGAAGGAAAAAATGTAGAGAAAGACAAGGGGCAATAACACTTGTTTTGCTATTCTATGTTCCCCCAAGTCTCCCGATAAAAATGATACCTCACTTGTGTGGGTAGGCCTAGCGCCCGCGACAGGAAATGCCCCAAAACACAACGTGGACACATCACAATTTTTGACAGAAAACAGAGGTGTTTTTTGCAAAGTGCCTACCTGTAGAATTTGGCCTCTTGCTCAGTCGGCACCTAGGGAAACCTATCAAACCTGTGCATTTTTTAAAACTAGAGATCTAGGGGAATCTAAGATAGGGTGACTTGTGTGGCTCTGACCAGGTACTGTTACCCAGAATCCTTTGCAAACCTCAGAATTTGGCTAAAAAAACACGTTTTCCTCACATTTTGGTGACAGAAAGTTCTGGAATCTGAGAGGAGCCACAAATTTCCTTCCACCCAGCGTTTCCCCAAGTCTCCCGATAAAAATGATACCTTACTTGTGTGGGTAGGCCTAGCGCCCGTGATAGGAAATGCCCCAAAACGCAACGTGGACACATCACATTTTTTGAAAGAAAACAGAGGTGTTTTTTGCAAAGTGCCTACCTGTAGATTTTGGCCTCTAGCTCAGCCGGCACCTAGGGAAACCTACCAAACCTGTGCATTTTTGAAAACTAGAGACCTAGGGGTATCCAAGATGGGGTGACTTGTGGGGTTCTGACCAGGTTCTGTTACACAGAATCCTTTGCAAACCTCAAAATTTGGCTAAAAAAACACGTTTTCCTCACATTTCGGTGACAGAAAGTTCTGGAATCTGAGAGGAGCCACAAATTTCCTTCCACCCAGCGTTCCCCCAAGTCTCCCAATAAAAATGATACCTCACTTGTGTGGGTAGGCCTAGTGCCCGTGACAGGAAATGCCCCAAATCGCAACATGGACACATCACATTTTTTGAAAGAAAACAGAGGTGTTTTTTGCAAAGTGCCTACCTGTCGATTTTGGCCTCTAGCTCAGCCGGCACCTAGGGAAACCTACCAAACCTGTGCATTTTTGAAAACTAGAGACCTAGGGGTATCCAAGATGGGGTGACTTGTGGGGTTCTGACCAGGTTCTGTTACCCAGAATCCTTTACAAACCTCAAAATCTGGCTAAAAAAACACGTTTTCCTCACATTTCGGTGACAGAAAGTTCTGGAATCTGAGAGGAGCCACAAATTTCCTTCCACCCAGCATTCCCCAAGTCTCCCGATAAAAATGATACCTCACTTGTGTGAGTAGGCCTAGCGCCCGCGACAGGAAATGACCCAAAACGCAACGTGGCCACATCACAATTTTTGACAGAAAACAGAGGTGTTTTTGCAAAGTGCCTACCTGTAGATTTTGGCCTGCAGCTCAGCCAGCACCTAGGGAAACCTACCAAACCAGTGCATTTATGAAAACTAGAGACCTAGGGGAATCCAAGATGGGGTGACTTGTGGGGCTCTGACCAGGTTCTGTTACCAAGAATCCTTTGCAAACCTCAAAATTTGGCTAAAGAAACACGTTTTCCTCACGTTTTGGTGACAGAAAGTTCTGTAATCTGAGAGGAGCCACAAATTTCCTTCCACCCAGCGTTCCCCCAAGTCTCCCGATAAAAATGATACCTCACTTGTGTGGGTAGGACTAGCGCCCGTGACAGGAAATGCCCCAAAACGCAATGTGGACACATCACATTTTTTGAAAGAAAACAGAGGTGTTTTTTGCAAAGTGCCTACCTGTAGATTTTGGCCTCTAGCTCAGCCGGCAGCAAGGGAAACCTTCCAAACCTGTACATTTTTTAAAACTAGAGACCTAGGGGAATCCAAGATAGGGTGACTTGTGGGGCTCTGACAAGGTTCTGTTTCCCAGAATCCTTTGCAAACCTCAAAATGTGGTTAAAAAAACAAGTTTTCCTCACATTTTGGTGACAGAAAGTTCTGGAATCAGAGAGGAGCCACAAATTTCCTTCCACCCAGCGTTCCCCCAAGTCTCCCAATAAAAATGATACCTCACTTGTGTGGGTAGGCCTAGTGCCCGTGACAGGAAATGCCCCAAATCGCAACGTGGACACATCACATTTTTTTAAAGAAAACAGAGGTGTTTTTTGCTAAGTGCCTACCTGTCGATTTTGGCCTCTAGCTCAGCCGGCACCTAGGTAAACCTACCAAACCTGTGCATTTTTGAAAACTAGAGACCTAGGGGTATCCAAGATGGGGTGACTTGTGGGGTTCTGACCAGGTTCTGTTACACAGAATCCTTTGCAAACCTCAAAATTTGGCTAAAAAAACAAGTTTTCCTCACATTTCGGTGACAGAAAGTTCTGTAATCTGAGAGGAGCCACAAATTTCCTTCCACCCAGCGTTCCCCCAAGTCTCCCGATAAAAATGATACCTCATTTGTGAGGTTAGGACTAGCGCCCGTGACAGGAAATGCCCCAAAACGCAATGTGGACACATCACATTTTTTGAAAGAAAACAGAGGTGTTTTTTGCAAAGTGCCTACCTGTAGATTTTGGCCTCTAGCTCAGCCGGCAGCAAGGGAAACCTTCCAAACCTGTGCATTTTTGAAAACTAGAGACCTAGGGGAATCCAAGATAGGGTGACTTAAGGGGCTCTGACAAGGTTCTGTTACCCAGAATCCTTTGCAAACCTCAAAATTTGGCTAAAAAAATACGTTTTCCTCACATTTTGGTGACAGAAAGTTCTGGAATCTGAGAGGAGCCACAAATTTCCTTCCACCCAGCGTTCCCCCAAGTCTCCCAATAAAAATGATACCTCACTTGTGTGGGTAGGCCTAGTGCCCGTGACATGAAATGCCCCAAATCGCAACGTGGACACATCACATTTTTTGAAAGAAAAGAGAGGTGTTTTTTGCAAAGTGCCTACCTGAGATTTTGGCCTCTAGCTCAGCCGGCAGCAAGGGAAACCTTCCAAACCTGTGCATTTTTGAAAACTAGAGACCTAGGGGAATTCAAGATAGGGTGACTTGTGGGGCTCTGACCAGGTTCTGTTACCCAGAATCCTTTGCAAACCTCAAAATTTGGCTAAAAAAACACGTTTTCCTCACATTTTGGTGACAGAAAGTTCTGGAATCTGAGAGGAGCCACACATTTCCTTCCACCCAGCGTTCCCCTAAGTCTCCCGATAAAAATGATACCTCACTTGTGTGGGTAGGACTAGCGCCCGTGACAGGAAATGCCCCAAAACGCAATGTGGACACATCACATTTTTTAAAGAAAACAGAGGTGTTTTTTGCAAAGTGCCTACCTGTAGATTTTGGCCTCTAGCTCAGCCGACAGCAAGGGAAACCTTCCAAACCTGTGCATTTTTGAAAACTAGAGACCTAGGGGAATCCAAGATAGGGTGACTTGTGGGGCTCTGACAAGGTTCTGTTACCCAGAATCCTTTGCAAACCTCAAAAGTTGGCTAAAAAAACACGTTTTCCTCACATTTTGGTGACAGAAAGTTCTGGAATCTGGGAGGAGCCACAAATTTCCTTCCACCCAGCGTTCCCCCAAGTCTCCCAATAAAAATGATACCTCACTTGTGTGGGTAGGCCTAGTGCCTGTGACAGCAAATGCCCCAAATCGCAACGTGGACACATCACGGGCCATATTTATACTTTTTGATGCAAAACTGCGCTAACGCAGTTTTGCGTCCAAAAAATTTGCGCCGTCTAACGCCATTTGGAAGCGCCATGCGGGCGTCAAATTTATACTTTGACGTACGGCGGCGCAACCAACAGGTGGGAGTCATTATTTCGTGACGCACACAGCGTCGGTCTGTCGTAAAGGAAACCAACGTAAATGCGACGCACATCACTGTGGGTCGATTTACGACAGCGCAATCGTGAAAACGCCGTTTTTTTTCACGCTATTGCGTGAAATTTTTGCGCGAAAACTGCCCTTTCAGGAGAGGAGACCCAAAATGGATCCCAGATGCCCCAACAGACCCCAGGAGGATGAGAGCAGACCAGGAACCAGCCAGGAGGAAGCATACAGGAACCAGGACATATAAAAAAAAAAGAAAGTGTCGCTTCAGTGCAGAGGAGCAGGAAATCCTGGTGAAAGAGGTGACGGAACACCAGCACCAACTTTTCATCTCCTCTGAATTGCCACTCAGTAGGAGAGAGGCCATCTGGAAACAAATTGTGGACAAGAATAACAGTGTGGCTGAAGAACGCCGGACAGTCACTGAGTGTAAGAAACGCTGGCATGACTGCAAACGTAGGACCAAAGAGAAAATGGCCAGGAACAGGAAGGCAGCAATGCAGACTGGAGGGGAGAGTCCAGCACAACAGGAGGCCCTGGACCACATGGAGGAGATGGTCGCAGCCATCATCCCGGAGGAGATCGTCACAGGGATTCAAGGACTGGACAGCGCAGACTACCACGACACTACGCACATGCAGGGTAAGTCGCATGGGGAATTCAAATGCAATAATGGGGACTGTAAGCAGGGGGGGATACCTACTACACAATGCATGTAAGTCAGCACATATATGAAGTGGCATGGGGAAAGGGGCACGGCAGGGGGGCATGCCCAGTACTGACCGAAGCTGGGGCACGACAAAATACAGCAACAACAACAGTCCCACGGGGACATCCTGTAATTACAACAAGAGAGCCAAGGGAAAGCAGTGACAGGTGGGAAGGACACTACCTCAAATCCACATCCAGGCACTTGTATTGCAAAATCTATTCCCCATCAACTAGGTCCCTACCTGTAATGCAGTAGCAAATACAACAACTGCAACTTAACTGCCACCACAGTTGACAATAACACCTCTAATCTCTGTGCAGCTATAGTACCAAATGGCAGGAACCCCACCCTGGAACATACATACCTAAATTAGGGGGTGAGGATGACATCTGCAATTACTCCTAGAAATAAGACAAAGGTACCAGTACACTCAAATGCCGAATGTCCATACCTGACACAGACATAAGCCTAAGTAAACAGCAATAGGAGCCACACAGCACTAACGACACACACATGCTGCATACGTCAGGGTCCCTCACGTGCCTGCCTAACAAGGCTACATCACTAATGTCATACTGCTCAGACAACAACATTGAGGAGGGGACACAGGCAACTGGTCACTGAAACACATCTGCACAGTCTTACAACAAAATAGGACATTCATACGATAAACAGGCCAATACAGTAAGACACACATGATACCCCATCATATACAAACATCAACAATGTTTACATCCATACCACATCCTAACATTGACATGCATAGGTAATGCCACGTAACATGTACAGATCATGCAATGTGAATAAAAAGTGTATGGGGCAGGGCCTGAGAGGCAAGTGTGCTGGCAGGGCAGTCACAACACCCACAGTCAGTCAAAGTGTAGTGTGGCAAGTGAAACGTATACTTTGCGCATTAGCCTCAGGCTGGAGGCCTTTGTGCATCTTACCCTGAATGTACTTATACTCATTTGCTCACATCTAAGTGCCTCAGAGCACTTTGCACTAAATGATTCTCATTGCCCTTCCTATCAGTTAATGTAGCAAATAGTCAGTCCTAAGGTGTTGTCAATTAGTCAAATCACCCTGTTTTGCCTACTTCTGCACTGGAGTTTGCCAGAACATATTCACTCTGGGCCCCAGTCAAGGATACCGTCTGGTACGTTGCTGATAGATGTGGTAGGGGTTAAGGTTTGGCATTCCTGCGTAGGGAAACTTTGTCATCACCATGACATATGTCTTTTAAATTCACTTCCTCGTCCCAAGACACGCATGGGGGAGTTTCCAAACAGAAAATCACAACTAGATGCTGCCTGCCTTGCTGCTGATGCACAACCAGATCCCAGCCCATTCCTCTGATATGAGGGATGATGTCTCCCCTGTGATTCAGACAGGCAAGCTCCAAACTTAACATGGTGTGCTATACATAGAACAAGCAGAGGGAGAGTAGAAACTGTTAGGCACCATGATAGCTGTGTACTAATGTATTACTCTCCTGCGGACTATTTCAATTCTAACAGTTAGTATTGTTTGGGTTATTGGGGCTCACACCTAAATTCCTACAAGTCAGTTGTACAATGAAACTTCATATCAAACAAATACTGTCTTTGTCATTTGTGTATGGGAACATACCGGAAAAGATAGAATTGTGTAGGACCTGAGTGACCACCACTTCCCTGAGGTGTTCCAAAGATGTCATGCGCTCGGATGTCTAAACATTCCTTTGATGTGGGAGACCAGAGGCACTGCTAGTTAGTCTGAGCTAAATTGAATATCTGGGTGACAGAGTTATTTACAAGTGGGTCAAACTTAGTCCCCCACACCATTAGCTATCCTGCTGCCTAGAAAGCCAAGAATCACATGTAGGATAATGAGAGCCCACCCAACAAAATGTCCCTCCATAACAATAGTGAAACACCGAGTGAGGAGTAGGACAAAAAAACGCCTATTCCTAAATAATTACAAAGCAACACCTAGAGGAGACCTGGCAGACATGTCTGAAAGATCCATATCATACATGTGACACACAGGTGGGCCATAGGCCTACAACAATGCCCTATGACGGACAGCAGATACCAAGACAAACACAGAGTACAAAGTTAAGGCATCCAAAGGCTTGTATCTTAGTGCAAAATTGTCACAACATAGACACACTAATTGTACCCTGTTTCATTGCAGAGGAACACGGATCTCCTGCTGATATGCCTGTCCATGAGTTCCCTGATGACATGGATGACGAGACCATCAACCTCCCACAAGAGACCATTGACATGGTCCTTGAAAGCCTCCAAACCTCACCTTCAGTCACAAGGAGGAGCACAGAAGAAGCAGCCACCACAGTAGAACCACCCGCCACCCCAATTGTAAGACCTGCCAGCTCCAACACAGCTGAGGACTCTGACGACACTGGCACCAGCTTCGAAAGAACTGTCGTTGGGGTCCAGCGGGAGCTGGCCAAGGAGGTGCGGGTGGGGATGCAAACTATGGCAGCCAGCCTTGAGGGGGTGCGTTCGTGCATGTTGTCAACTGCTGATCAGGCAGCTGCAATGCAAGCCAGAACATCGCTCTTGGAGGAACTTTTAAAAAAACAGAAGGAAATCTGCACAGCTGTCATCCAGTTGACACAACAACTCCAACTGCAAGCCAGTCAACGTGTGCACGAATGCAACATAGAACCCCTCAGGGCCGACCTGGCTGCCTACCATCAGGATGTGGCTGCCATTCTGAAAAACCAGCAGGCCCTCCTTGCTGCAGTACTGCCCTTCAATACTCGACAGGGATCAGCCCCCGGGATGTCTGCCTCCATGTCTTCTGACACTGAGGTGTGTGTTGCCCCTTCACAACCAACAACAACAAGGATACACCAGGCAACACACACATCAGAAGAAGAAGACATGGAACAGATAACGCTCACACGCAAGAGTACCCGGAAGCCCTAGTCCCTGCACCATGGCCTACTTTGACCAAGGTCCTACGTTTTGACACATGCCAGTCTCACTACAACTACCCTCAATGACTGTTCGGCAATCCACTGTATGACTTGTCCCCATTGGCAGTGAATGTTTCTCTCCTATCATTTGGCAATTCCTGTTCCTCTGCACCGTCTGTGACATCACCCCAGCATGTCAGGAGCATCATCCACACCCCGTCTGTAGGATCACCATGTAAGAATGCACCAGAACGGACTCAGCTAACATTGTGAATGGACATTTTGCACTACACCACCTAAAAATAAATATCACTTGCACACCTATTGTGTCTCTGTGTCATTTCACACTTCAACTGTGCAGTACATAACTCCAAAGTGGCTGTGTGGCAACCATGTCGATTCTCTATACTACTGTCCTGATTTCATGTATACTGAAACATCTGTGCAGTGGCC
Organism: Pleurodeles waltl; assembly: GCF_031143425.1. Classification (NCBI taxonomy): domain Eukaryota; kingdom Metazoa; phylum Chordata; class Amphibia; order Caudata; family Salamandridae; genus Pleurodeles; species Pleurodeles waltl. The sequence continues at coordinate 1,223,966,793 of NC_090447.1, forward strand.
AGGATTGCATCATAGCTTAACTATACTGAGGAAAATAACTGATGAAGGGACTAAGCACACACAATCATGCTGTGTTGGACAGAATGATGCACCATCTATAGCTATTCTAGACAACTAATGGTGGCTGAGAAATGTAGGCACCATGCGATACTAAAATTTGAAATTATGCTGTAAAATGACAGGAATGATAAACAAATTACACTGCATCAATCACCCTTACGGCGTATAATTCCATGAAGGAAAGTCATGCTGAATCAGTACACACATGATGTAGGTCAGCAATGACAGCAACAAGACAAGAGTGTGAACAAATCCTCATCTACAAAGCTCTCCCTGAACTTCACAATGCTGTCCGACCTATCTATTTACCTACAATAACAAGTCTGGAAGCACTCTTTGTGAAGTAGGATACATACCAACCCCAAACCTTGATGATCAATGCACACTACCAATGGTGGCTCTCCCACATGGTGGATACTTACCAAGTTAGCACACGGGTAGCTGGCATGTTAAACCTCACTAGCCTGGGGATAGCGAGCATGGAACACAAATGTCATACTAAAACTTTCTGCTACACTGATGTCAAGGCCATGAAAAGGTAGCACCTAACGCATCAGGTAAAGGGTTAACAAAATTTTTATTTCAAAGTAGTAATAAAAGAGGCAACTAAGGGAAAGGTAAACCTACACTAATCTAACCTGACTACTACTAACCCACAACTGTCCCTAACTAACCTAAGCTAAACTTACTCTACACATGTAACGAAATGATCTAAACATCAACCCCCCACCCACCATGAAGAGACAAGACACATGCAGGACAACACTTACCAACCTACACACATACTATACTATCCTAAACAAACATATATTTTTTTGTATTTTTATTTTTTTTATTTTTTATTTTTTATTTTTTATTTTTTTTATTTAAACAGGAATCCCAACATTGCCCCCCACCCACCCACACAAAAATATTAGATAGAAAGAATAAGGACCCCCCACCCTCTTCCCTAACACTAACTAAGCTAATTCCCTATACTTATCCTATAACTAACCCCCCAAACCCAACTAACAGTATGAAATAGGAAAGAGGTGAGAGGGGAGGGGTAAAAGTTCAAGAGGGCAAAATGACTACAGATTTGCCCTCCGTAGTGTGCGCCGGATGGAGCGCACCTTCTTCTTGACCTCATTCATGTCCTCCGTCAGGTTGTCAACCTTGCGAATCAACCTGTCCAATTTTCGGGACAATGCCTGGAAGGCCGCAGGGTCGATAGGAGGGTCAGTGCTGGTCTGCGTGCCAGTGGAGGTGGATGTTGTTGCTGGAGTGGAGTGGCCACGGGACAGCCCTGCTCCCAACACACGGCTGGGTCCAGGTCTGGAGGAAGATGCCTGGTCCGTTGCTGGGTCCCCTTGGGCAGACCTGGTGGATGTAGTGGCGGTGGTTGTTGGTGGCACCGTTGGGGGAGCCTGTGGTGTGGCATACCACGCCCCAGAGGCCCGATCTGAATTATATCTGCGGGCCATCCTCCGATACCCACACTACACCTGCAGGATGTGCCTGTACCTCATCGCACGGTGCTCGAAATGGTTGCGCTCTGCGGCACTCAGGTTTGCAGCTGTGAAGAGAAAAGGGAAATATTGAGCATTGAATTTACAGTGGGTTGAATACCACAATGGGTCATTTGTCCATTACTAGAAATGTATTGTTTGCAGCAATTGTTACAACATAGTTCACGGAAAGGCTCAGAGGAAGTACATGTGAATCATGCATACCTAAGGGCATATCACACCTAGCATATCCATGTCTCTACATGATGGATGACATCACCCTAAACTACCCATCCAAATCATACCTAAGGCATGAGACATTATGGCACCAGCTCTTCCGCATACTGACTTCACTACATATGTCATTCTATGTGATAACAATCACACTCCTCACTCAATGGCATTTGGAATTAGTTGTGTGCTAAGATTGAACCCCTGGCCCAGAATCATATGTCCACACTAGGGGTCAGATGTAGGAATTTTGAAAAAACAACTAGCAATTTGCAAAGCAGAACGGTGTCTCTGACACCGTCTGCGAGTCGCTATGGGGTCCCTAAAACCCACCTCATGAACATCAATGATGTGGGTTCCAAGTTGCCCCACCTTAGCAACTATGGGCACTCACGGGGATGGAGGCCTGCTGGGACCAGCAGAACTCCATAGACGTGACTGCTTTTAAATAAAGCAAGTTATTTTTCCCCAAGTGTAGGCCGTTTACCTGAAAGGAAAATGAGCTGCAATTATTTAAAAATCACAACAATTCAACTTGGAAATTTTCACTGTAATTATTGGTCCCTTAGACCACTGGCTGTTTTGCGCAGGATTATTTTGGTCCACTCACAAAGGTGAAGGTTTACAATGAGGACCCCTTCCAGTCAGCAAGTTGGTTACCATCCACTTCAAGTGGATGATAACAGCTACTCACTTTGCAACCACGTACTCAGTTGCAAATGGGATTGCCTACCACTGTGATTTGCAAGTAGGTCTGGTAAACCCCTTTATTATATGCATTTTGAAAAGCATTTTCCTAATATGTACATGACCACCAAATACATTTTGGAATAGGAAACAGACGTTTGCAACTCACAAACATATATTTATGCCATTTGCAACGTGTAGACATTTTTCTCCCTCTGGCCCTAGGTACTAACTCAAGTCACAAAAGGTGTTAAGTACGTGTAACATACTGGTTGCTACAGTCCTAGGTACCCTGTTTCACAGTAACATCCCAGTCTTTGTGGGTGGTGTGGGAAGAACAACCAACAATCCCATGTTCAGTGCACACCCAGGAGTGTACAGAAAGTTCAACAAGTATGTGCCTTCACACACAACACCTATGAAGGGCTAGCAACACGTTGTAGTCAGCCCAACCTTGTCACATCCAAGGTCCACACATGTCAAAATGATATGACTTAGCCCAACATAACATACTATTAGTGAGGCATGTTTTACAACACACACAGAGGAGGTAGAACACCCATTCACATGATTCAACTGAACACCTAGGCCATTGCACTCAAGTCACACACACTTCGAGTTCATCTTGTGGAAGTACATGCCCCCGGAAGATCCGACCTACAGTGTACACAGTCCATCCTCAACTAGGAAGAAACACTTGTCATCAAAGCCATGTGCCTAAGCTATCTGGGAGACTGTCAGTCTGATATGCAGACTCAGTTGATGGCAAGTCCCTGACCAAGTCTAACATTGACCAGTGTATTCCAAATGAGTCATACCATTCCCAATTGCCGCCCTAATTGAATGGGCTACAGCCCCTCAATCTGAGAGATGACTAGGTATTGCTTTACAGAAACATTATTCCAATTTGATATCACACTAAAACAACAAAGCCAATGAACGGCCAGCACATCAAATCATGAATTCTCTTGAACACACAGTAATCCATCATGTTTCATTACCAAACAATGAAAATAGCACTCAGGCGACACTCACTGTAGGTATCGGGGTCGTCAAAATGGGCCACCTCTCCCACGGTGTACGGGGCTGGTCCACCTGTAAAGCATGAAACAAAGAATATACTCAGACTGGGTGAACGGACAAATAATTTCTGTTACAATGACACTATGTGAATATGACATGGTAATGATAGACTTTCACACATGCTCATCCTGCATGGATGACTTTGTATTCAACATTATCATTGGATGAGTCTCCTGCTCCAGTGTCACACCCTACTACACTCATGCAGTGGCCAGGACAGTCATGTGTCGTCCAAGTTAATCCTCCATTAATATGCCCCAACAATAATGTTATCCATACATCTCAGCATGTGCATCCCAGAGAGACATTCCAAAACTGGTTCCATGAGGACTGCATGACCACTCACAATCAAACAGGCTATGTGGACAGGTTCAACACACAGCAACCAGACACACATGTGACATATGTGTGAACAACATGACTAACTTCATGTGACGTGAAGGCAACACACATGTATAGCATCATCATGTGTTTCCAATTTTCTGTCTAGCTATGGCGTCTACATATGTAGGTATGTTGTTTCTACATGACGTACTCACTGGCCATTATGACCAGTAGAGTATAAATAGAGCAGTTCACGTGTTGCTTTTCTGACACAAATGCAACACTACATTACATGCAGCTACAGGCATCTGGTATGTGTTGCAAAAATGAGCCATCGGACTGGTGGCATAGGTCTTCATACACATACGGCAACAAATACACATTAGGACACATATGTATACCTTTGTAGTGCAGCATTTGCAACATTTTGTGACGCAGAGAGGGGGCGACTTTGCAAAATACAAATAGATGTTGGATTTTAATGCTGTTATTGCGTGTACATGTGTTGCAAAAATGGGGATTTATGTGTATAACCATGGGCCTAGGTTTCCCTAGCATTACACACAGTCAGCTACTTATTTTGCAGATTGGCTAACAATCATCACATGTTCACACACAGATTTCTATTATTCCCATTTAATTGATTTGTACTCACCAACATGGCCACCAATCTGGAGTCCCAGGTGGTCCAGCAGGTCCTGTTCCCTGGTGATCAGATCTGCCCAGCGGTGCTTGAGTTGGTGGACATTTCGCAGACTCCCGTAGACCCGGACCAGGTGATGGCGCACCTTCTCCCACCGGATTTTCCTCGCCTCCGTGTGATACCCCTGTATCACACGGCCCCCAGCTTCCAGTATTAGTGGGAGGAAATGGCTTACTAGCCATATGAACCCCCCCAATTCGTCTTCACCCATCCTGGACAGGCGAGGCCTACCTGACATATTGGGAGGACTAAAAATGGACAAAAGAAATATGAAAGTAAAAATGGGAAATGGGGAAAGGTAGAGGTGTGAAAGAAAAAGAAGAAGGAGAAAAATAGCCCAACTAACCCCCCAAACTATGCTACCCACAACAGACTCCCACAGACAATACAAGCTATCACAGGTATAGACAAAATAACACTAAACAGACTGAGACAATGTTATACAACAATAATAGATTGACACTAAGACAAAATACAAGGCACACAGGACACTAAAGCAGTAAAACACAGGACAACACCTTTCACACAACCACACAGTCTAGATAAATCTGAGACTGCAAAGTGAAAGTGAAAGTTAACTCCCAGTACAGATTTGGTAAACAGGATATCCTATTACATCACTTCCTGCATAAAATGGCCGCCGTTTTTATTTTCCCGTTATGCGTCATATTTTCACGCATACACAGTTGTGCGACATTTTTTTTGACGCATTACAGTGCACATGATGCGGAGTGAAAAAATATGATATGAATATTAATAATTTTTAATGTACATGAGATGACCAACATATTGTCCATGTTGCGTCAATTTTACCACGCATACATCATGGGCGTCAATTTTTTTACACGTACAGTAGTGCACATGATGCGGAGTGAAAAAACATGATATGAATATTAATAATTTTTAATGTACATGAGATGACCAACATATTGTCCATGTTGCGTAAATTTTACCACGCATACATCATGGGCGTCAATTTTTTTACACGTACAGTAGTGCACATGATGCGGAGTGAAAAAATATGATATGAATATTAATAATTTTTAATGTACATGAGATGACCAACATATTGTCCATGTAGCGTCAATTTTACCACGCATACATCATGGGAGTCAATTTTTTTACACGTACAGTAGTGCACATGATGCGGAGTGAAAAAATATGATATGAATATTAATAATTTTTAATGTACATGAGATGACCAACATATTGTCCATGTAGTGACAATTTTACCACGCATACATCATGGGCGTCATTTTTTTTTACACGTACAGTAGTGCACATGATGCAGAGTCAAAAATATTGTGGATGTAAATTATACTTTGAAGGCGAAATATTAAGACACTTTTGGATACATTTGTCTTTGACTCTGCATTGTGTGCACTCATGTACGTGAACAAATTATGACGCCCATGCTGTATGCGTAGAATATGTAGCAAATTCATCCTTATGTCTTCATGTTTTTACCTTTGGAAAGGTGACTTGTCATGGTCAAACGGTGCGATGTGATACACATTTGTGTTTGGATATGACACATGTCCGTTGTTTTATGTATAGAAGGTATTCACACTGTAATGTTTGGGATACGTTAACTAATGTATTGACCATATTTGACGACATATTTGGTGTAATTGCTGATGGCTATTTTGAAATGATGGATGGGATACCATGATGTATTCCTTCTCCAAAATGTGTCCACATTTATGATGGTGATGCTTTTATCTGTAGTCCTAACAGGGAGTGGAAGAGTCACATACAGTTTTTATGGGGCTAACAATGTCCCATTAAGATTTTGTGTTTCAGATTTGTGTTGGACTTATGACATGGAGGCCACACATGTGCCTTATGCATGTGTTTAGTTCACAAGTACATGATTCTTGTATGTTTTGGGGGCGGTAGAGGTGGACTTAGGCCCCCAGCACCCTAGGATTTGACCATCCAGAATAGCTACTGTATCCATGGAGTATATTTATTATATCATGGCAAACCTGCAGCAGCAGGCTAATGTAAGGCCATATGGTATGAATGACTGTTGACCATTCATTCATCTCATTAGCCCATTTGACGTTTGCAGCAATGATGAATTGGAGCTAACTTGCATACCATTTTCCAATGACTATGTTTGCAAGACTCTCAGCGTTCCCGATGTGATAATGAGAGTATTTTTTTTGTTGTCTGTGTCCCTTTATGCATAAACTGGTTTAGTGTCATGTTACAATCTTCCTGCTAGGTTCAAACTGGGACACAACTGTGATGGTCTACTTTCAAATATTAGGTTGATTGTATGACATATGTGTACATGTGTGTGGGAATGTGGATCCACTATCACCTGTCTGGGTGTATGTTGTCACTGTAACTTCAAGGTCTCCTCCTGAGTTAGTGTCAGCTGATGTTGTATCAATTGTGTATTGCTCATATCACACACTTGAGAGAAGCCATTGATGACATGGTCACGTACACATGGATGGTCCCACCCTGTCTCTGAACACGTGTGATGTGACTTTGAAATGATCTCCAATTTTGGGCTGGATGAGAGACTGTTTCAGTTGTTTGGATCCGGCATCTGTAATTGTCACATTTGTACTCTTGTTGGACTCTGTGTATGGTAATGTATCATGTCACATCCTACCCTCTGTGCATACATTTGAGATGTTTATTTTTGGTGTGATGAATGTTATAGCATTCTTGATCAATGAGACGACATTCATCTTCAGCAATTTCAAACTAAAGGTGGTCAGAAATGAATAGGCCAAAGCATGATGTGGTGTTTGTTATCTGTGTTTATTTACAAGTGTGGAATACAAGTGATTATAATAACTTAAGTAAAAAAATTGTTGACAAGCTGTTGGCGCCTACGCACTCCTGCAGCCGTGTTAAGTTGTTCCCCCTCCTGTTGCAGGCCAGCATCCTCCTCGTCATCATCCTCAGGTATGTCTGGGTCCGGTTCAAGGAGGGGAATGTTCCTTTTCACACAAATATTGTGTAATATGGTACAAGTGAGTATGATCTTACAGACCATCTCTGGGGAATAGAGTAGGCTACCGCCAGTGATGTCAAGGCAGCGGAACCTTGACTTTAGGATCCCAAAGGTCCGCTCCACAATGCTGCGTGTCCTCTTGTGGGCGTCATTGTATGCCCGCTCAGCAGCAGTATTTGGGTTCCCATATGGTGTCATTATCCAAGGCTGGATGCCATACCCCTGATCAGCTGAAAGAGAAACACAGAATGGGATCAATTAGATGTAGGAGGCACTGTTGTACGTATCTTTGATGGCAGTAGTTGTGTTGTGTTGTCTGTGACTATTTTGTGTACTAATGTGACAACCTATGGTTGTTGGTGAATACTTTGGCATTGTTTTTTTTCCTTGGCTGAGCAGATGTTTGTTGGCTAACTGTTTGTCAGCAGGATGTATTGGTTTCTCAAGTACAGTGTGCCCTCCCTTGCATTGTGACATGTGACACAGGTGTCCGTGTGTCCTCACTGGGGGTGTGATGATAGTTCCATGCAGAGTTGAAACATGAAAGTGTATTAGAAACGTTCATATGAACATACCCAGGCCTTCCCATCCCTTAAACTTATGCATTGTATTAGTGTACAGGTTATTGTGAGCCTTCAAATTTGCAAGGTGACATTTAGGCAACCACAGTCATTAATGTCTTCACACTAAGCTGTAGAGTAAATTCCAATGTGTGAGAGGTTCAATGGTGACTTGTGAAACATGGCTAGTGATGTGAGTACCTCAGTGTGTTCCTGTCTAGGTGTTGCTATTGTGGTGTATGTGTTGTGTGTCCTAGAGGGTTTCTGTGCAGTGAGTATATAAGTAGATTTTTGTCCTTACCAACAAGTAGTCCATTGCCATACCGTCCATCCTGGAAGTGTTGGTTGATGGTGCAGTGACGGAAGATGAATGCGTCATGTACACTTCCAGGATATTTAGCCACAATGTTGCTGATCAATCCTTGGTGATCGACTATGGCCTGCACGTTGATGGAATGTGTGTGCTTCCTGTTGCGGTAGAGGTGTTCAGTCGCAGCAGGTGGCACAAGGCGTACGTGTGTGCAGTCGATTGCACCAAGGACGTGCGGGAAGCCACTGATGGCGTAGAACCCCTGTATGGTTTCCTGCTGCTTCTGCAGTGTGTTAGGGAAGCAGATGTGGCGGGGTGTGAGTCCAATGATGGCATCCAGTACTTTAGGCAGGAATGCGGAGAAAGATGGTTGTGATATTCCACCAACCAGGGCACCAGTTGTCTGAAAGGAGCCACTTGCCAGCATGTGAAGTACGGCAAGCAGCTTAGTTTCTGTTGGGATAGTACGTGGAGTCACTAAAGTGGGGGCCAATTGCTGTTCAATATTTGTCAGCAGCTGCTGAATGGCCTGCCAGTTCAACCGGTACCTCTGGATGATGTCTTGTTCCCTGAGGCCATGCAGGGTTGTTCTTGGGCGGAATATCCTCTCCTGCCTTCTGCGCTGTCTTTGGGGTCCCTGCTGTTGTTGTTGTAGCTGCTGTTGTTGCTGCAGGGCTCTGCGTCTCCGTGCACGCTGAAGAAAAAGCACCTCCATGTCTCCCTGTTGCTGCTCTGCTGCTCTGCTGCTCTGTTGTTTGTTCTGTGTGTTCTGATTAAGTACAGGTGTGTTTGCCCCATTTTAACGCCTGCCCTGACCCAGGTGTTAAAATTTCACGATATTCGTGCTTTGCGTGATTTTTTTGCGCCGCCTGCCGCGCGGGAGTGATTTTTGCCCGGAAGCATAAATACGACGCACCGCTGTGTGCGTCGGTTTTTGGACGGGAACGCCTACCCGGCATGTCATTAACGCAGGGCGGGGTGCCGCTTCCAAACACTGGCGCACATAGCGCCATTTTCCTTGTGCGCCGGCTCGGGCGTCAGGATTTAAATATGGGGCAACGTTTGCGCTGAAAGTGCGTCAAAATTTTTGACGCACATTCGGCGCAAACGGAGTATAAATATGCCCCCACATTTTTTGACAGAAAACAGAGGTGTTTTTTGCAAAGTGCCCACCTGTAGATTTTGCCTCTAGCTCAGCCGGCACCTAGTAAACCTACCAAACCTGTGCATTTTTGAAAACTAGAGACCTAGGGGAATCCAGGATGGGGTGACTTGTGGGGCTCTGACCAGGTTCTGTTACCCAGAATCCTTTGCAAACCTCAAAATTGGGCTAAAAAACACGTTTTCCTCACATTTTGGTGACAGAAAGTTCTGGAATCAGAGAGGAGCCACAAATTTCCTTCCACCCAGCACTCCCCCATGTCTCCTGATAAAAATGATACCTCACTTGTGTGGGTAGGCCTAGTGCCCGCGACAGGAAATGCCCCAAAACGCAACGTGGACACATCACATTTTTTTAAAGAAAACAGAGGTGTTTTTTGCAAAGTACCTACTTGTAGATTTTGGCCTCTAGCTCAGCCGGCACCTAGGGAAATCCACAGAACCTGTGCATTTTTTAAAACTAGAGACCTAGGGAAATCCAAGATGGGGTGACTTGTGTGGCTCTGACCAGGTTCTGTTACGCAGAATCCTTTGCAAACCTCAAAATTTGGCTAAAAAACACATTTTCCTCACATTTCGGTGACAGAAAGTTGTGGAATCTAAGAGGAACCACAAATTTCCTTCCAGCAAGCGTTCCCCCAAGTCTCCCGCTAAAAATTATACCTCACTTGTGTGGGTGGGCCAGGTGCCTGCAACAGAATAAGGCCAAAAGCCTGTAGAGATAGAGGGGATAGCACAGCAAGTTGATAAGGACATATTCTTCTTTTATACATCTTTAGGCTGACTCTGCTTTGGGGACCCACACAAGTGAGGTGTCATTTTACTTGGGAGACTGAGGGGAACGCTGGGGAGTAGGAATTTTGTGCTGGAGCGGTGATCGTACAAACGAAAGTCAGGAAAATATGCTTTTTAAGCAAATTTTGAGGTTTGCAGAGGAGTCTGGGTAAGAAAATGTTGGGGGATCCACGCAAGCCACATCTCCTTGCACTCCTTGGGGTGTCTAGTTTTCAAAAATGTCTGGGTTTGGTAGGTTTCCCTAGATGAAGGCCGCACCCAGGACCAAAAACATAGGTGGCCCCTCCACCCCAAACACAGGTAGTTTTGTAATATATACTTTCGATGTGTCCACATACGTCTGTGATGTGCCAAACACTAAAATTGTGAAAAGAAACGCACTTAGGTTATGTGAAAAAGACCCCTCACCCACCAACCAAGTTGGTGGCATGCTTCATCATCGGGGTACACAGCATGTACACATCCCTCCTGTCTGAAAATTTCAGAGCTAGCAGCTCATTATTCCGCAAGGAACTGCACTGTCCCCTCTCAAATGTTTACAGACAAGCTCCCTTGGATAGCCTTTCCGGTTAGAACGGATTGTGCCACAAGCAACAGTGTCCACTCTAAACAACTCCTTGAACAACTGCACTCCAGTGTAGAACTTATCTACGTACAAATAGGGACCTTTTTTAAACAGTCGTCTACCAAGTTCCCACACAATTTTTTTGCTAACTCCAAAAGTGGCTGGACAACCAGGAGGGTCAATACTGGAATCCCTACCAGTGTAGACCCGGAAATTATACACATATCCTGTACTGCTTTCTGACAGCATATACAATTTAATCCCATACCGTGCTCTCTTACTAGGAATGTACTGCTTAAAAACTAAACGCCCCTTGAAAAGGACCAAAGACTCATCCACACTTATCTCTTTGCCTGGAACATAGACCTCTGAAATCCGATCTACAAAATGATCAAGGACAGGCCTAATCTTAAAAAGACGGTCACAATCAGGGTGATCTTGTGGCAAGGCTAAAGCATTGTCTACAAAATGCAGCATTCGAAGAAGAAGCAAATAGCGATTACGTGTCATAGTTGCAGGAAATATAGCTGTTGCCATCAAGGGACTAGTAGACCAATAAGAAGCCAGTGACGGCTTCCTGATCAACCTCATCAAAAAAGTCAAACCTAAAAACTTTTTTATCTCTTCCAGATATGTGGGAACCCACTGAGTAGCTCTAGACTGAGGCTTAAGTCTGGCAGCGTTGTCCCTCAAATATTGCTCTGCATACAAATTAGTCTGCTCCACAATCTCTTCCAAAAATACATCGTCCATAAACAAGTGAAAGAAATGGACAGACAAAAAGTTTTCCGTATTGACTCTACACCCTGGGAGACCAGTAAATGCAGGTAACTGTGGCTGCTCCATGTTTGGGGCAATCCAGGTGTCAGGTCTTCTAATGGGAAACCCTTCAGCCCCAGGCTGCTGCACTCTTGGCCCATCAATGTACTCCTCTACAACAGGCCCTTTATATGCACTAAGAGTAGCTTCCTCATCAGAAGAATACTCTCGGACAGAAAACTCACTACCAGAGTCTCTCACTTCCTCCTCTGCCTCAGATGCAGAGTCAGTCTCGTAATCATGGTCTGAAGATGACTCAAAGAGCATGCCAACAACCTGCTGAGCGGTCACTCTGCTGCTAGCTAACAACAAATGGATTGGCAACAACAACTAGCACTAAAATAAGTAATAAACAAAGTGTAGCTTTATCACAAAGAGTTATGTACTAAAAAACTATACCACTCACTTGCCTGAAAAAGCTACTCACCAAGCAACTACTCTGCACAGACACAACAATCACCAATGATATCCCACTAAAAAGACAAAAGAAAAAAGCAAATTAGACATATGACAACACAAATATCATTGTGCTCAAATCTAAGGACAATTTTACACACAATACTGCATTTAGTACACCACCTACAAACATGTCCTTCATGCATGCCAACAATACTCCTTTGGAGTAACTTGCTTTCACTTACCTAAAACATGCAACTATGAAAACCGCAGGACAACTACTGCCAAAACCGCAAGGATCCACAGCAAAGGAAGCTAAAGTTTTGAACTAGAACAAAAAGAAGAAATAAATTGTTATAATCACAAATACAAATACTTCGCCAGTTGACAAACACCCCACCACCAAGAACTTAGAAATTGTCCCTGGTGCCTAAATGGATTCTGCCCCCCATTGGGGGCAGATGGGCATAAAAAAAATTGGCCAATCTGCCCCCAAGGGGGGCAGAAATAGGCAACAGCTCTGTGTCCCCTTTAGGGGGTGACCCTTCCCAAAGTGGGCACCCCCAGCACAAAACAAAAAAAGGGAAAAAAAAATCCCTGGCGTATTGGTGGTTTCTGCCCTCCTTGGGGGCAGATGGGCCTACAAAAATAGGCCCAGAGATGGCCAATACGAAATTTCCCCACTTTGGGGGGGCGACCCTTGCCCAAGGGGTCGCCCCCAAAATAAACTTATAAAACAAAATCCCTGGTGTCTAGTGGATTTCACCCCCCCAGGGGGCAGATAGGCCAAAAGATCAGCGATCTGCCCCCGGGGGGTGAAATACTAAACAAAATAGCCCCCCAGGGGAGCGACCCTTGCCCAAGGGGTCACCCCCAAACTAAACATACAAAACGAAATCCCTGGTGTCTAGAGAATTTCGACTCCCCCCAACCCCCCGGGAGCAGATCGGCCTGAAAATTCGGCCGATCTGCCCCCGGGGGGGCGAAATACAAAATAAAAAAGCCCCCCAGGGGAGCGACCCTTGTCAAAGGGGTCGCTCCCAAAAAGTAATAAAACAAAAAATCCCTGGTGTCTAGTGGAGATTCCTGCTTCATGATCGCGGGCCCTGCCCGCGATCGTGGAGCAGGAATCCAGTGAAAACAGGCACAGGGGGGAAGGAAAAACCCTTTCTTTTCCCCCAGTGTCTGTTTCCCCCCAAACCCCCAAAAAGGGAAGGACTTACCCAAAGGAAGTCCTCTTCCCTCGACGCGGTGGAAGCAAATGGCTTCCAGCGCATCCCGGCAATACTTGATGACGTTGGCGCGCTGTGCGTGCGCTGACGTCATCAGATTGCCGGGGGGGGGGGTCGGGGATGGAAGGGGAAGGGCTTCCCCTTCCATCCCTACCTTGGGGGGGTGGGTGGGGTGCACATGGGGAGAGTGCTAGCGCTCCCCCCAGTTCCCGGGTGTAGGACGAGGTGACCTCGTCCAAGGCACCTGGGAACCAGTGCCTTGGACGAGGTCACCTTGTCCAAGGCACCCTAGGGGTTAAATAGGGAGCTGGCTAAAATAAATACTCACTGGCGCCAAGTGGGCTTTCTGCCTCCCTGAGGGTGCAGATTGGAAGCTATTGACCCATGTAACTCCCACGGGAGGCAGAAAGACTGTAGTAATTTTTTTAAAAGGGTGGGGGCATTGCCAAGCCCATTCTGGGCAGCCCTCACTTCTATTCTGGGCTTAGCGGCCATCTAGGGAAACCTACGAAACCTATGCATTTCTGAAAACTAGACACCTGGGGGAGTCCAGGGAGCTTTGGTTTGAGTGGATCCCCCAATGTATTTTTACCCAGAATCCCCTGCAAACCTCAAATTTAGCTAAATTTGAGGTTTGCAGGGGATTCTGTGGTTTGTCCCTGAAGAGAAAGGAACTATGTTTATGTGCATCTGAATAATGTGTAAAGAGGGCTAACCCACTGTACCATGCTGTAAGCTGTGTTGAATGGAAGCAAATTGTGAATGACAATATAACAGACAAATGGCTGTTGGAGGATCTATGCAAGTCACACCTCCTTGGACTCTCCCGGGTGTCTAGTTGTCAGAAATGTGTGGTTTGGTAGGTTTCCTTAGATGACCACCGAGCCTGGGACCAAAGAACGCAGGCTACCCTTTCACAAAACCAAGTTGTTTTGTGAAAGATAATTTTGATGTCTCCACAATACGTTTTGGGCCATTTCCTGTCATGGGCACTAGGTCTACCCACACAAGTGAGAGAACATTTCTATCAGGAGACTTTAGGGAATGCTGGGTGGAAGAAAGTTTATGTCTCCCCTCAGATTACAAAACTTTCTATCACAGCAATGTGAGGAAAATGTGCTTTTCTTAAACAAATGTTGAGGTTTTCAAGGGATTCTGGGTAACAGAACCTGGCCTGTTGAGAGTCGAAAAATGCTGACTGTAAGGACGTTTATGTCGTAGCTAGGGTCCAAAATCCACAGCTGGGAACATTGCAAAAAAGGGGCTGTTTTTAGTGGAAAAATTGTGATGTGCACATGTTGCTTTTTGGGATGTTTCCTATCATGGGCACTAGGCCTAGCCACACAAGTGGGGTTCCATTTTCATAGGGAGACATAGGGGAATACTGGTTGTAAGATAATTTGTGGCTCCCCTCAGATTCCAGAACTTTCCATCACAGAAATGTGAGGGAATGTGTTTTTAAACAAATTTTGAGATTTGCAAGGGATTCTGGGTAACAGCACTTTGTGAGAGCCACAAAAGTCACCCAATTCTAGATTCCCCTGCAAGTCTAATTTTCAAAAATGTACAAATTTGCTAGGTTTCCCTAGGTGCCAGCTGAGTTAGGGCTTGAAATCCGCAGCTAGACACATTGTAAAAAAAGGGTCAATTTTCAGTGGAAAAGTGTGATGTGCACAAATTGTGTTGGAGGCCATTTCCTGTCACAGGCCTACCCACACAAGTGAGGTACCTTTTTTATCTGGATACTTGGGTGAATGATGGCTAGAAGGAAGTTTGTGGCTACCCTCAGATTCCAGAACTTTCAATCACTGAAATGTAAGGAAATTTGTTTTTTAGACAAGTTTTGAGGTTTGCAAGGAATTCTGGATAACACCTGGTGAGAGACACACACGTCACCCCATCCTGGATTCATCTGTGTGTCTAGTTTTTAAAAATGTACAGGTTTGCTAGGTTTGCTGAGGTGCCGGCTGAGCGAGGGCCCAAAATCCACAGCTAGGCACATTGTAAATAAAGGACCGGTTTTCAGTGGAACAATGTGATGTGTCCACTTTGCGTTTTGGGCCATTTTCCTGTCACGGGCATTAGGCTTACCCACACAAGTGAGGTACCATTTTTATTGGGAGATTTAAAGGAACACAGAATAGTAGAACACATGTTATTATCAATTGGCTTTGTCTGCACTTGCTCCCTCCAAATCTAAGATAGTGTGTAAAAATAAGTAATTTTGAGAAATGCCCCGTTTCACATGCTAGTATGGGTACCCACAAATCCAGAGATGTGCAAATAACCACTGCTACTAAATTCCATATCTTGTATAGTTTTCCTTGATACTTATTTTTCCACTCTTTATATTTTACCAAATGAATTGCTGTATTCCTGGTGCACAATGACAAACCAGTGCAAGGTGCACATCAGTTATTGACTTTGGGTACCTCGGGTTCTTAGTGAACTACAAGCCTTATATAGACATGCAACCAGCAGGGTCCAGCAAAGGTAACAGCATGTTGCTTCCAAAAATCTGCCATAGTCAGAAGAAGTTACAGATGAAAACGTAGGCAATTTTTCAACTCAATTTTAATATTTGTTAATTTCAACTCTTGCTTTCTCTATGAAAGCCTTTAAGGATCTACACAAATAGCCCCTTGCTGAATTCAAAATTGTGTATACTTTTCAGAAATGTATAGCTTCCCGGGATCCACCATTGGTTTTATACCCATTTCTATCACAACTGAAAGGAGGTTGAAAGCACACAACATTGGAAAAATGGACTATGTCTTAGTAAAATGCCAAACCTGTGTTGAGAAATGTGGTTTTCTGACTCAGGTCTACCTGTTCCTGAAAGCTGGGAAGATGGTGATTTGAACACCAGAAACCATTTGTTGATGCCATTTAAAGGGAAAAAACTGGTGCTTTCTTCTGCAGCACTTTTTTCCCATTTTTTTAGAATAAACCTTTTACTAATTTGTAGGTCCCCTTCATAGGAATCCACAAACGCTGAGTACCTTCAGAATCCCAAGGATGTTGGTAAAAAAGGGTGCAAATTTGGTGTTGATACCTTATGTGGACAAAAAGGTATGGAGGCCTAAGTGTGAACTACCCCAAATAGCCAACAAAGGCTTAGCACAAGAGAGAAGAGGCATAGCAGCGAAGGGATTAAAATGGCCATGTTTCTTCATTTACACTTTCCATCAACCACATAACGTAATGTTATTAACACTAGAAAGATCAGCTGCTCCAGCCTCATTTTCACCAGGTGAATGGGAAAGCACTTCAACAAGCCATGCAAAGTGAACCGTGATAGCAATTAGGGCCCTATTATGAGTCCGGTGGTCACAAAACAGCCAGACTTGCAGTGGTGGTTGGACTGTCACCGATGTGGCAGTCCTACCACCACAATACGACCCTGGCAGTTGGACCATCAAAATACTGCCGTCTTGGCCAGGACCTTCGATCTTGAGGGAATGACGGAGGTCATAGTTGTATCAGCCACGTAGGCACTGAAGTTAGCATCACCGTCTGATTACAACCATGTTCTCTGCTAGCCTTATCCTGAACAGGTCCCTTAGTTTCTCCTCAAAATAATTGGCTGCCAGCCTTTTCATGGCAGTTCAACCAGACAGTGCGCATTCCGAGTGTGCTAGGGAGGCCTCCTGTGTGACGTCATTGAACTCGGCTCCATGTGGAGCTGACTTCAATTCTGCTGCACATTTTCCACTGGGCTGACCAGTTGAAACCTTGGTTTCCACCAGTAAGCCCAGTGGAAAACTTATAATGGGGTCGGTAGGGAGACCACAAGCACTGTTGCGGTCTCCTTATCGGGAGTTTGGTTGTCACGCTTTTCTGACCGCCAAACTCGTAATCAGCCCCTAAATCTTGAAAGATAAAAGGCAACACCACACATGTATGACAGGCATTGAAAGGTTCATCTACAAACCTGGATGGTAAACCAAAAGTGAAAATGATAGGCAAAAGTCTGTATTCTGCCCTTTTTTCTGAAGTCATTTTGGATTCAAGGCACCTTCTTTGTAAATTCACTGACTGGAATCATATGATTAACTTTTGTTGAACTGGTACTATTTCTTAGAGTCATCGGTAAAGTCAGCAGAAGATGTTCTTCGTTTTCAAAACTTTAGACTTTCCTCTGAACAACTCCCAGGGCAGTCTGATTGCATCGATCTGCACAGCAGGGAGTCATGGACCAAACAAAACAAAAACATGTGAGTCACGTCAAGAAAGGAAAGGCTCCTAGGACAATATTGGTTATCGTCTCTTCTTAAGTGATCCTATTTGGCAGAACATTATTTAACTACAGCACCCTTTTAGACCTGAAAAAGAGAACTGCTTTTGAGTTCTGAGCAATGAAGACAGATGGCAAAAGAAACAAGCATGCTTTAATAGCACAACATGTTTTAAGAAACATGCAAAATCGTCTTCAGAGATTGGTCATTATTGGAGAATGCAGTGAATGTGTTTCCTTCTGGGGATGGTGCATTGTAATTCAGCGTTCTCCCTCTTTAGCTCCTTGTTATTATTCAGCATTATACTGAGAACAATGTACTTTATGACCCTATCTGGTCACATTAGATCTGTTTGTCTTAATGGGCATAAGTTATCTGCTGTTATACTCTGGAGATGTTGTGATGTTTACCTGTCACCTAATCAATGCACTCATTTTAGAAGTCCATACACACAGAAGGAAAGAAGGAGGGCACCTATAAATTTCAATGTACACTAAATGACATGGTGCTGGTTGATTGCAAGATAAGGTTAAGCCAATAAATGAGAAGGCATTTATAAAGCCATTATCTTAACTTATCTTATCTTATCAACTGTATGGCTACTTTAAGGCTTCCCAGCACTGTGAGTCAGTTCAGCTAGTTATAATAGAGACAGGTTTTGAGCCTTTTCTTAAATTTGACTCGATCCGACTCTATTCTCAAAGTGGTTGGTAGTGTATCCCCAAGTTTGGGAGCAAGATAAGAGAAGGATCTTCCATCCCATTTGGCCTTCTGAATACGGGGGACAGATAAAAGGCCCCTATATTGGAGGATCTTAGGGTTCCACTCAGATTGTGTACTGTCAGAAGGGCTCTAACCATACTGGGTCCTTTACCATGTATTGCCATATGAGTCATAAAGAGCACTTTAAATTTGATTCTATGTTCCAGTGGAAGCCAATATAAGGAGGTTAGAGCTTAACTAAGGGCCCTTTAGGTATTTTATAAATGGTCCTGGCCGCAGTGTTATGCAACACCTGTAGCCTTTTTGGACTGCTTTAGACAAACAAAATTAAATAAACTGTTTTTCTACGAAAAGTGCAATTGCCAGGAAAGGACTGCAGGTTTGTAGGGAGTAAGACCCAAGATTTTGTGGGAACCACTTACAAGACCTTTCCTCCAAAAGTGTTTTTCTGATCTTACAGACCATAGGCATTTTTTTTAGATGAAACAAAAGGACCTGTTTGGGATATGTTTTTTGATACGGAACTTGAGAGCAGGAGCTCCCTCTCCCTTTAAGGCCTTGTGAACGAGACAAAGTGACTTACTCACCATGGTATTCTGAATAAGTTGCAATACATTCAGTAGTTGAACATGTAATCCCATATAATAGGCATTAGCATAGTCAATCTTGGAGTAAATTACAGCATTTACTGCCTGTCTGTAGGTGAAATCGCCATCAAGGTCATCCTCAAGAATCTAAGCTGATAAGAACAAGAAAACACCATTTGCATGGTCAAAACCTTAAGTGATTGCTTGTTATCCATATTAAAACCTAAGCCCTGCACTACCTCTAGTTCTATGAGAGGAAATCGGATACCAGCTGGCCAGAGATTAGTTCTCTAATGGGATCTGGGACCCCATATCAGAAGCTTTGTCTTCTCAGAGTTCAGTTGGAGCTTATTATAGGCCACCCATATTTGGATGACAGAGATACATGTGATGTTAGTTTTGACTTTCATTCATAGGGCGGTTCTAGAAGGCTGGCCTGATGTGTAGTGGGTACCTATGGTACTAACCCCTTATAACAGGTCCATATGTACCTTATTAGTGTAGTGTAGGCAGTGTCTAGACGCCAGGCTCTCTAGAGGTAGCTGTGGATGAGCAGACAAGGCTTATCTAGGAGACATGCGAAGCTCACGCAATACCACTGTAGTCACACATACTTACACATATGACAGAAAACACTTAGGGGGTCATTACAACATTGGCGGTAAAAGCCGCTTACCGCCATGCAGAAGACCGGCAATACACCGCAGCGGCAGCGGACTTCCGCCACGGTCATTATGACCCACTGCTCGGAATCCGCCCAAATTCAGACACCACCACAAGTCCGCCACACCAAAGGTCAGTGATAAACTGGCGAAAACAAAACCGCCACTGTCACGCCAACAGAAATACGCCCACACTATCACAACACATGAATCCACGTGGCGGTCTTTCAACTGTGGCATTCCATTGGCGGTACACACCACTGCGCTCAAAATACACACACATTTACAAAACACTACCACATTGGACAATTCCAAATACACACACCGGATACACATACACAAACCACTTCCACACACCCAATACAATATAAAACACACACCCACATTACCCACAAACCCTTACGACCCAAAAATGTGATGAAGGCCAGAGAGAGACACTACAAGCAACTACCAAGCATCCACAGGCACACAATACCATCACCCACATTACTTCCATGCACCTCAAACAACACACCACTACATATCACCCCACTTATCACTACACACACCACCCCACACATCACCCACACCACCCCATGGCTCGACAAAGACACCCCAGGTTCTCTGAGGAGGAGCTCAGAGTCATGGTAGAGGAAATCGTCCGGGTACAGCCACAGCTATTCGGATCACAGGTGCAGCACACCTCCATAGCTAGGAAGATGTAGCTATGGCGAAGAATAGTGGACAGGGTCAACGCAGTGCGACAGCACCCAAGAAATAGGGATGACATCAGGAAGAGGTGGAACAACCTACGGGGGAAGGTGCGTTCCGTGGTCTCAAGACACCACCTTGCGGTTCAGCGGACTGGTGGCAGACCCCCACCTCCTCCCCCACAACTAACGACATGGGAGGAGCAGGTCTTGGTGATTCTGCATCCTGAGGGCCTCGCAGGAGTAGATGGAGGTATGGACTCTGGTAAGTCAAAGCTTTAACTACTTCATCCCCCACCCTACTTGCATGATATCACATACCCCCACCCCCATCACTCAACTCCTCACAAATGTCCCAACATCACAAACCACACATCCTAACACCAAGCCGTGCATGCAACAACAAAGCATGGACACCCATCACCAAAGCATGGCCACTGCACATACCCATACACCCCCCTAAACCACCATCACACAAGGACCCACACAGGAATGCAAGCACTGGGGTACACGGTCACCCACCCATTGCACACCATGGCACACACAGATGTAACAAACATCCTTTCATACCCCTACAGGACCCCTACCCAACGTCACCGGACAAGAGGGTCCACACATGTCCACACCACCAACAGAAGAGGTCCACATTGATGACAGCACCTCTGTCCAACTGGATCTAGATGACCAGCCCGGCCCATCGGGGACCTCTGGACAATCGGTTCCCCTCACACAGTCACAGGCCACCACAGAGCTTCCCCCCTCTGGAAACACCAGCACAGCACCCACCCAGTGGGCCCATACCTCTGTCCCCAGGACACGTCAATCAGCAGTGTGTCCACCACTACAGGGAACCCAGGCTAACCCACCACCCCAACAACAACAGGGACCTGGGGGCAGTGGCAGTGGGCACACGGCCCAGGGGACGGAGGCCCAGGAACACAGAGGAACTGGGAGGGCTGCTGTGTGACAGGGGGAGGACAGGCCAAGGGAACCCACTCTCCACGAGGCCCTCTCCAACATCATGGGAGCAGACCACTATTCCCAGGAGACGATGTTAACGGTACTGGGCCAATTTCAGGAGACCCAGCGGCTGCACGAGGAACAGTATTTGGGCTTCAGGGAGGAACTCAGATCCATCAATTCCACCCTGGGCACCATCGTAGGGGTGCTGAAGGAAGTCCTCAAAACCAGGAGGGACACTGTGGCACAAGGGGCCCCTGACAGTAGCCTGGATGATGAACTGCCCACCACCTCCGCCGGCACTAGTGGACAGGAGGCACCGCCACAGGACCACCACACCAGCACCTCACCCCCTGCAGAGGAAGAACCACCCCGCAAATGGTCCTTGAGATCCAGGACAAAGACAGAGAACGATGCCAAGACCACCTCCAAGAAATGAGACCACCCTGAATGTCATCCTTCTGTCCCACTTTCTCACCCTGTCCATCCTCAAACTGCCCCAGCTCCACTTCCTATGCCCATTTGGGCAATGCACCTGTGAGACTAATAGACTGGTCTATGCCATGGACATTCCTCCACCATCACCCCTCACCATTTTACAACCCCTCCAATATTGAGCACTTAAATAAACACCCTTGAAGCACAAAACAATCTGGAGTCAGTCTGTTATTTTGAAATAGTGTATTAGCAATTACAATGTCAAAATGCTCTTTCAAATAATGTCAACATACCTATGTCACACAGCTCTAGTCCATGAGGAAACAAAGCAGATGTCACACAGTGGGACCCACATCTGTGAAATCGTAAGGGAAAGTGACAGACAACTCAGTGACCATACACTGGGTGAAAACAATAAACAGTAGAGAGGTCGTAGTGTTAAAGTACATGTAGTAAGCAGGTTTGTATTCTTACCTGTGTCTCACTGGAAATATTGCAGGATCACTGAGTTCCTGTTGTCGATGTCCTCTTCTTCTGCCTCCTCGTCTTAACTGTCCACAGGCTCCACAGCTGCAACAACACTGCCATCTAGAACATCCTCCTGCAGAAAAGGCACCTGTCATCGCAAAGCTAAGTTGTGAAGCATACAGCAGGCCATAATGATCTGGCACACCTTCTTTGGTGAGTAGAATAGGGATCCACCTGTCATATGAAGGCACCTGAACCTGGCTTTCAGGAGGCCGAAGGTCCACTCTATAATCCGCCGAGTTCGCCCATGGGCCTCATTGTAGTGTTCCTCTGCCCTTGTCCTGGGATTTCTCACTGGGGTCAGTAGCCATGACAGGTTGGGGTAACCAGAGTCACCTGCAAATGGCGAGGGGCAACTGTTAGACACACACTAACCTGTAGGGATATCCCCATACCCAGACAACCATTCCGACTGCCTTGCTTCCAGGTGCTCACCTAATAGCCACACACAGTGTCTCTGGAGTTGACCCAGCACATAAGGGATGATGCTATTCCGCAGGATGTAAGCATCATGCACTGAGTCAGGGAATATTGCATTAACATGGGAGATGTACTGGTCTGACAAACACACCATCTGCACATTCATGGAATGATAACTCTTCTGGTTTCTGTACACTTGTTCACTCCTGCGGGGGAGTACCAAAGCCACATGTGTCCCATCAATGGCACCTATTATGTTGGGGATATGTCCCAGGGCATAGAAGTCACCTTTCACTGTAGGCAAATCCTCCACCTGAGGGAAAACGATGTAGCTCCACATGTGTTTCACCAGGGCAGACAACACTCTGGACAACACGTTGGAAAACAGGGGGACCCACCTGAAGCTTGACGCAAACAAAAGGATTTGTGATACAATCTGAAATCAGGAAAATTGACTCCTCCCTCCTGTTTAGAATGACGAAGATGACTAAGAGAAATTCTAGATTTCTTATTGTTCCAGAGGAATTTAGACGATCTGGAGTCCAATTGTGTAAAAAAAAGTACCAGGTAAAGGAAGCAGAATCATGGATAGGAGATACAGAATGTTAGGAGAAATCATCATTTTAATAGAGTCAAGACAACCCCACCAAGATAAAAATAAGGGATTTCATGCCAGAATCGATCTATCAACTTTCTCTGAAGCATCTGAAATATTTCCTTCAATGGACTTTTTAATCGATGAGGTGAACCAAATACCTAAATATTAAATCTTGGAAGAATTCCAGTGAAAACCAGTAATATCAAACGATGCTCTAAAAAAATGTTTGTTAGAGGGAAGATTTCAATTTTATCTTCATTTATCTTATAACCCGAAATCAAAGAAAAATCCTCAATTTCCCGAAGTAGAAACAGAATCGAGAGCTCAGGGTTTGAGATATATAAAAGTATATCATCTGCATACGCCATTAATTTTAAATGTTTCTCGCCATACTGGAAACCTTCAATTTTAATGTTATTTCTAATACTGGATAGAAAGGGCTCTAGAGCTAGAATAAATAGGAGTTGAGAGAGTGGACACCCTTGACGTATACCTCGGGTAATACAAAATATCTGGACAATTTTCCATTTACCAATATCAATGCCATTGGGGATTGATAAAGCAAAGAGATAAATGGAATGAAATAAGGCACTAAACCATGCCAGGCTAAAGCTTTTAAAAGTAAAGACCAGGCTAACCAGTCAAACGCTTTCTCAGCATCTTCGGAAATTGCCGCTAAATAATACAACAGAGCGGTAGCTTTGCTAAGTACATTAAGGAATGTTCTAGAATTGTCAGAAGCAAGTCTACCTTTGAGAAAACCCGTTTGTTCCTTACTTATTAGCGCAGGTAAAAGGGTATCAAGACATAGGGCTAATAATTTAGCAAAGATTTTATAATCTATATTGAGAAGAGAGATTGGTCTAAAAAATGTTACAGTATGATCCTTACCGTCATTTGGAATTAGGCAAATCGAAGCTTCCTGAAATGTGCCCCCTGTACAACCAGAATCCATGAAGAATTGAAAAAGCTGAAAAAGTTTGGGAAGTAACATGTCAGAAAAATGTAAAAAGAATTCCACTGTAAATCCATCTGGATCAGGAGTTTTACCTTTTTTTAGAGATTGAAGAGCTTTAAAAAATTCTAACGAAGTAATATCTGTTTCAAGTGAAGTAGCATCAACCAGTGTCTTATCAGGGTTTGGAATATTCTTTAAATAATCATCAATCTGTAAGGAGGTCGGGACTAACTCAGGAGTATAAAGTGTTTGGTAATAATTAACAAATTCAGCTAAAATATCTTCATCCTTGAAAAGGGACTCACCAGTATCAGAAACTATAGACTTCACACTATGGCGTTGCTTTCGAACTTTTAAATAATGAGCCAAAAACTTCCCTGCTCTATTTTGACCTCCATAATAACGGGCACTACTATGTAGAAGAAAAGAGGAAGCATTATCCATTGAGATTTTGTTAAATTGTAATTTTGCCTGAATAAGTTCTTGTATATTAAAATTGGAGGAGGAACAATAATATTGATGTTCTAACCGTTTCATTTTGAGAAGCAGTGCTTGATGCTGAGCATTAAAAGTTTTCTTTTTATTAGAGACAAAATGTATTATATGACCACGAGCCGCTGCCTTAAACGAATCCCATAACAATTGTGGAGAAATGTGAGAATCTTCATTAAATTGAAAAAATTTGTCCGCAAAGGCAACAAAGGAAGTGGAAAATTTAGAGTCAAGTAACAAAGAATTATTATATCGCCACCTATTGGATTTGGGATGCACCAGGAGCAAGTCAAAATCTGTAATGACTGGAGCATGATCAGATATTACCATAGGTCCAATGGAGCAGTTAATAAGATTTTGGGATAATGATTTAGAAACAAAAATATGGTCAAGTCTAGATAAGGAGCCATGTGGTGGAGAACAAAACGAAAAATCCCTATTATCAGGATAGCAGGTTCTTCATGAGTCGATTAAATTACATTGTGAGAAAAATGCCTTAAATTGTTTATGCATTTTATGGGGAGAAAATTTAATTACAGATTGCCTATCTATAAAGGGATCAAGAATTTGATTGCAATCCCCTCCAATAAGAAGAAATTCATCATTATAATGCAAACATTGTTTAGTAATATTAGAACCATAAATATCACCAATAATCATTGTAATTCCGTTAATTCTGAGCCTCACAAAGAGCCATCTACCATCAGAATCCGAGTCTTGCGAAATAACATTAACTGATATTCTTTATGGCAGAGCACAATTACACCATTTTTCTTTGTAGACGAAGGTGAAGTAAAAACATTGCCTACCCAACCTTTTATAAGTTTCAGAGCTTCAGAATACGTCAAATGGGTCTCTTCTAGAAGAACCAAGTCTGGATTATATTTAGATTGGTGGGATAAAATTCTCTGCCTTTTAATTGGGTTAATAAATCCTTTGACATTCCAAGAAATAACTCTGAATTTATGTCACATAATGTAGGAGGCTGGACTGGCTTGTAGTGAGTACCAAGGGGTACTTGCACCTTGCACCAGGCCCAGTTATCCCTTATTAGTGTATAGGGTGTCTAGCAGCTTAGGCTGATAGATAATGGTAGCTTAGCAGAGCAGCTTAGGCTGAACTAGGAGACGTGTGAAGCTACTACAGTACCACAAATGATTATGCACAATATCATAAGAAAACACAATACACAGTTATACTAAAAATAAAGGTACTTTATTTTTATGACAATATGCCAAAAGTATCTCAGTGAGTACCCTCAGTATGAGGATAAGAAATATACACAAGATATATGTACACAATAGCAAAAATATGCAGTATAGTCTTAGAGAACAGTGCAAACAATGTATAGTTACAATAGGATGCAATGGGGAAACATAGGGATAGGGGCAACACAAACCATATACTCCAGAAGTGGAATGCGAACCACGAATGGACCCCAAACCTATGTGACCTTGTAGAGGGTCGCTGGGACTATTAGAAAATAGTGAGAGTTAGAGAAATAACCCTCCCCAAGACCCTGAGAAGTGAGTGCAAAGTGCACTAAAGTTCCCCTAAGGACAAAAGAGTTGTGTTAGAGGAATAATGCAGGAAAGACACAAACCAGCAATGCAACAACTGTGGATTTCCAATCTAGGGTACCTGTGGAACAAGGGGACCAAGTCCAAAAGTCACAAGCAAGTCGGAGATGGGCAGATGCCCAGGAAATGCCAGCTGCGGGTGCAAAGAAGCTTCGACTGGACAGAAGAAGCTGAGGTTTCTGCAAGAACGAAAAGGGCTAGAGATTTTCCCTTTGGTGGACGGATCCCTCTCGTCTTGGAGAGTCGTGCAGAAGTGTTTTCCCGCCGGAAGGACGCCAACAAGCCTTGCTACACGCAAATCGTGCGTTTGACGTTTTTGGACGCTGCTGGGGCCCAGGAGGGACCAGGAGGTCGCAAATTGGACCTGCAGAGAGAAGGGACGTCGAGCAAGACAAAGTGCCCTCACTGAAGCAGGTAGCACCCGGAGAAGTGCCAGAAACAGGCACTACGAGGATGCGTGAAACGGTGCTCGCCGAAGTTGCACAAAGGAGTCCCACGTCGCCGGAGACCAACTTAGAAAGTCGTGCAATGCAGGTTAGAGTGCCGTGGACCCAGGCTTGGCTGTGCACGAAGGATTTCCGCCGGAAGTGCACAGGGGCCTGAGTAGCTTGCAAAGTCGCGGTTCCCAGCAATGCAGCCCAGCGAGGTGAGGCAAGGACTTACCTCCACCAAACTTGGGCTGAAGAGTCACTGGACTGTGGGGGTCACTTGGACAGAGTCGCTGGATTCGAGGGACCTCGCTCGTTGTGCTGAGAGGAGACCCAAGGGACCGGTAATGCAGCTTTTTGGTGCCTGCGGTTGCAGGGGGAAGATTCCGTCGACCCACGGGAGATTTCTTCGGAGCTTCTGGTGCAGAGAGGAGGCAGGCTACCCCCACAGCATGCACAAGCAGGAAAACAGTCGAGAAGGCGGCAGGATCAGCGTTACAGAGTTGCAGTAGTCGTCTTTGCTACTATGTTGCAGGTTTGCAGGCTTCCAGCGCGGTCAGCGGTCGATTCCTTATCAGAAGGTGAAGAGAGAGATGCAGAGGAACTCGGCTGAGCTCATGCATTCGTTATCTAAAGTTTCCCCAGAGACAGAGACCCTAAATAGCCAGAAAAGAGGGTTTGGCTACCTAGGAGAGAGGAAAGGCTACTAACACCTGAAGGAGCCTATCAGCAGGAGTCTCTGACGTCACCTGGTGGCACTGGCCACTCAGAGCAGTCCAGTGTGCCAGCAGCACCTCTGTTTCCAAGATGGCAGAGGTCTGGAGCACACTGGAGGAGCTCTGGACACCTCCCAGGGGAGGTGCAGGTCAGGGGAGTGGTCACTCCCCTTTCCTTTGTCCAGTTTCGCGCCAGAGCAGGGGCTAAGGGGTCCCTGAACCGGTGTAGACTGGCTTATGCAGAATTGGGCACATCTGTGCCCAACAAAGCATTTCCAGAGGCTGGGGGAGGCTACTCCTCCCCTGCCTTCACACCATTTTCCAAAGGGAGAGAGTGTCACACCCTCTCTCAGAGGAAGTTCTTTGTTCTGCCATCCTGGGCCAGGCCTGGCTGGACCCCAGGAGGGCAGCTGCCTGTCTGAGGGGTTGGCAGCAGCAGCAGCTGCAGTGAAACCCCAGGAAGGGCAGTCTGGCAGTACCAGGGTCTGTGCTACAGACCACTGGGATCATGGAATTGTACCAACAATGCCAGGATGGCATAGAGGGGGCAATTCCATGATCATAGACATGTTACATGGCCATATTCGGAGTTACCATGGTGAAGCTACATATAGGTAGTGACCTATATGTAGTGCACGCGTGTAATGGTGTCCCCGCACTCACAAAGTTCAGTGAATTGGCTCTGAACAATGTGGGGGCACCTTGGCTAGTGCCAGGGTGCCCTCACACTAAGTAACTTTGCACCTAACCTTTACCAGGTAAAGGTTAGACATATAGGTGACTTATAAGTTACTTAAGTGCAGTGTAAAATGGCTGTGAAATAACGTGGACGTTATTTCACTCAGGCTGCAGTGGCAGGCCTGTGTAAGAATTGTCAGAGCTCCCTATGGGTGGCAAAAGAAATGCTGCAGCCCATAGGGATCTCCTGGAACCCCAATACCCTGGGTACCTCAGTACCATATACTAGGGAATTATAAGGGTGTTCCAGTAAGCCAATGTAAATTGGTAAAAATGGTCACTAGCCTGTTAGTGACAATTTAAAAGTAATGAGAGAGCATAACCACTGAGGTTCTGGTTAGCAGAGCCTCAGTGAGACAGTTAGGCACCACACAGGGAACATATACATGCACACCTCTGAGCACTGGGGCCCTGTGTGACAGGGTCCCAGTGACACATACATATAGGCCACAAACCTATGAGCACTGGGGTCCTGACCAGCAGGATCCCAGTGACACATAACAACCATACTGAAAACATGGTGTTTTCACTATGAGCACTGAGGCCTGGCTATCAGGATCCCAGTGAGACAGTGAAAACAGTGACAAACACCCTGACATACACTCACAAACAGGCCAAAAGTGGGGGTAACAAGGCTAGAAAGAGGCTACCTTCTCACACAACCCCCCCCCAAACGAAGGACAATAAGGCTAACCTTGGCCAGTTGAGACTTTATTGTCTAAGTGGTGATAAGTAGAGAGTAGCTCTGCAATAGACTGGTTACTCCCTTTATCATCCACTATATGGTTACTTCCCTGTGGGGATGTAAACCACCCTGTTTGAAGTTTTTTAGCTAAGCAACAATGTGAAGATGTATTTTCAGAGTTTCTATCAGTAAGTTTTAGTTTAGAGCAGTGGGAATTGTCCACTGAACCTATTTGTAGTGATGGAAATGCCAGACAGGGATGCTGTCTCAGTAAAGCCATAGCTGGGCAACAACTTTGTCCATCTGGCTGGAAGAGAGAACAGGGATGCTGTTTCTCTTGAGTTGGAGCAGGGCAGGGATGCTGTCCTATGAGCTCCACACTAGGGCAGGGATGCTGTCCTAAGTGTTGTGAGGTAGTGCAGGGTTTCTGCACTAAAGTTTCTCTGGGAGGGTTGGAGGGATGCTCCATGTTAACTAAAATGGTGCTGTTTTTCTCACCAATGTTAGTTATCCCACAGAGAGGTACTTCCACCTCAGGGAGTCCAGCTTTGCCAGCTGATGATTCCCTTGGAACAGGTGCCACCCCAGGAGAGGTTTCTCCCACCACAGGAATAGTATCCTGAATGGTAGGGTGGTTAGGGGATACTGTGATACCCTTTTTACCTGTTGATGGAGAGGGATCCTGAGTTTTCAGGCCTTCTCTCCTTTGCTTTTTCATTTCACTTGAAATGAGAGGGAACAATTCCTCAGGGATGCCCAGCATGGCTGCATGGGCATAAAACTCTACATCAGCCCAACCTGAGGCCTCTAGGTCATTACCTAAGAGACAGTCTACAGGTAAGCTAGGTGATACCACCACCTGCTTAGGGCCAGTAACTCCACCCCAACTAAACTGAATTATAGCTAAGGGAAGAAACTTAGTGGAGTTATGGACATCAATAATCTTATACTGTTGTCCAATGATGTGTTGTTCAGGAGGCACTAGGTTTTCAGTCACCAAAGTGAAACTGGCACCTGTGTCCCTGTAGGCCAAGGCCTCAACACCATTTATTGAAACTGTCTGCCTGTACTTATCCATTGTAAGGGGACAAGCAGCCAGTGTGGCAAGGCCAGTGCCACTAGGTGTGACAGAAACTGTCTTGGGACTGATTACATCAGTTTCCACTATGGACCCATAAGTGAACCCAACTACACCCTTTGCTTGACTGTTGCCAGCAGTCCCACCACTAGTACCACTACTGCTAGGGGCACTAGAGCTTGATGTATTAGTGGTGGTAGGCTCAGGGGGTTTACCTGGACAGGACTTATCCCCTGGCCTATGGCCTCTATTTTTACACACAAAGCACCAAGGCTTTTTAATGTGTGCAGGTTGGGAAGAAGAGGAAGAATTTGTTTTATCCCCACCCTCTGAAGAGTGTTTAAGATTTGAAGTGGGATATTTGGTTTTACCCTTATCCCCATGCTTATCTTGAGATTTTTCACCATCTTTCTTCTTATTGCCATCTTTGTCACCCCCTGTATGAACTTTTCTGTTCACCCTTGTTCTGACCCATTTGTCTGCCTTCTTTCCCAATTCTTGGGGAGAGGTCAGATCAGAGTCTACCAGGTACTGGTGCAACAAATCAGACACACAATTATTAAGTATATGCTCTCTCAGGATTGTGTTATACAGGCTTTCATAATCAGTAACTTTACTGCCATGTAACCACCCCTCCAAGGCCTTCACTGCCTGGTCAATGAAATCAACCCAGTCTTGTGAAGACTCCTTTTTGGTCTCTCTGAACTTTATCCTGTACTGTTCAGTGGTTAAGCCATGACCATCCAGGAGTGCATTCTTAAGAACTGTAAAATTATTGGCATCATTTTCTTTCACAGTAAGGAGTCTATCCCTACCCTTTCCACTAAATGATAGCCATAGGATAGCAGCCCACTGCTTTTGAGGGACATCCTGTACAGCACAGGCCCTCTCAAGTGCAGCAAACCACTTGTTAATGTCATCCCCCTCCTTATAAGGGGGAACTATCTTGTGCAGATTCCTGGAATCATGCTCTTTTGCAGGATGACTATGGGGAATACTGCTGCTGCCACCATGGGTATCTAAACCCAACTTCTGTCTTTCCTTCTCTAATTCTAAAGACTGTCTATCCAAATCCAGCTGTTGCTTCTTGAGCTTCAGTCTGGTTTGTTCCACTCTCAATCTATTGAGCTCCCTTTCTAACAATCTGTCATCAGGGTGGGTAGGAGGGACATTTCTAGATACAGAGGTATGATGGGAATGAACAGAAGGAGACCTGTCCCTTACAGAGGGCACCCTAACAGCTTGGCTACCAGTATAATGTGAGAGCACACCATCAGTATGGTGTGATTCAACCTCTGTACCAACTATGCTAGACTGTCTAGTAATGGGCAGGCTGAGAAGTTTCTTTCCTGAACCTTTTCCTGGGGGAGTCCCTGGATCAGATTGAGAACCATTAGCTACTTTTTCTACAGATTGGGCACTTATGGCCTTATCCTGTACTCTAAGCATATTAATTAACAGTTCTAAGGAAGGATTCTTCCCTACACTCAAACCTCTCTCTATGCAGAGACTCCTTGCTCCTTTCCAGCTAAGGTGATCATATGCAAGTTTGGACAGTTCAACATTTTTTCCTGTGCCAGACATTTTTTAGAGAGAGTTAAAGTGATAGACAAAGAGAAAAAAGTTTTCAGAACTTTTTGGAAAGACAGAAAAAACTTTTTAAACTTTTAAGAACTTTTTGAAAGTTTAGAAGTACTTTTCAGCACTTAGAAAAGAGTGAAAAGAGGAAATGCAAAACTTTTTGGCTATGTGTATATACACTGACCTTGTTTTGTATATTTTTCTCTTATGAAAAGTACAATGACAAGAGTGGTAAGTAGTCTCAAGCACTTATCCCACCACTGCACAAGCAATGTAGGAGGCTGGACTGGCTTGTAGTGAGTACCAAGGGGTACTTGCACCTTGCACCAGGCCCAGTTATCCCTTATTAGTGTATAGGGTGTCTAGCAGCTTAGGCTGATAGATAATGGTAGCTTAGCAGAGCAGCTTAGGCTGAACTAGGAGACGTGTGAAGCTACTACAGTACCACAAATGATTATGCACAATATCATAAGAAAACACAATACACAGTTATACTAAAAATAAAGGTACTTTATTTTTATGACAATATGCCAAAAGTATCTCAGTGAGTACCCTCAGTATGAGGATAAGAAATATACACAAGATATATGTACACAATAGCAAAAATATGCAGTATAGTCTTAGAGAACAGTGCAAACAATGTATAGTTACAATAGGATGCAATGGGGAAACATAGGGATAGGGGCAACACAAACCATATACTCCAGAAGTGGAATGCGAACCACGAATGGACCCCAAACCTATGTGACCTTGTAGAGGGTCGCTGGGACTATTAGAAAATAGTGAGAGTTAGAGAAATAACCCTCCCCAAGACTCTGAGAAGTGAGTGCAAAGTGCACTAAAGTTCCCCTAAGGACAAAAGAGTCGTGTTAGAGGAATAATGCAGGAAAGACACAAACCAGCAATGCAACAACTGTGGATTTCCAATCTAGGGTACCTGTGGAACAAGGGGACCAAGTCCAAAAGTCACAAGCAAGTCGGAGATGGGCAGATGCCCAGGAAATGCCAGCTGCGGGTGCAAAGAAGCTTCGACTGGACAGAAGAAGCTGAGGTTTCTGCAAGAACGAAAAGGGCTAGAGATTTTCCCTTTGGTGGACGGATCCCTCTCGTCTTGGAGAGTCGTGCAGAAGTGTTTTCCCGCCGGAAGGACGCCAACAAGCCTTGCTACACGCAAATCGTGCGTTTGACGTTTTTGGACGCTGCTGGGGCCCAGGAGGGACCAGGAGGTCGCAAATTGGACCTGCAGAGAGAAGGGACGTCGAGCAAGACAAAGTGCCCTCACTGAAGCAGGTAGCACCCGGAGAAGTGCCAGAAACAGGCACTACGAGGATGCGTGAAACGGTGCTCGCCGAAGTTGCACAAAGGAGTCCCACGTCGCCGGAGACCAACTTAGAAAGTCGTGCAATGCAGGTTAGAGTGCCGTGGACCCAGGCTTGGCTGTGCACGAAGGATTTCCGCCGGAAGTGCACAGGGGCCTGAGTAGCTTGCAAAGTCGCGGTTCCCAGCAATGCAGCCCAGCGAGGTGAGGCAAGGACTTACCTCCACCAAACTTGGGCTGAAGAGTCACTGGACTGTGGGGGTCACTTGGACAGAGTCGCTGGATTCGAGGGACCTCGCTCGTCGTGCTGAGAGGAGACCCAAGGGACCGGTAATGCAGCTTTTTGGTGCCTGCGGTTGCAGGGGGAAGATTCCGTCGACCCACGGGAGATTTCTTCGGAGCTTCTGGTGCAGAGAGGAGGCAGGCTACCCCCACAGCATGCACAAGCAGGAAAACAGTCGAGAAGGTGGCAGGATCAGCGTTACAGAGTTGCAGTAGTCGTCTTTGCTACTATGTTGCAGGTTTGCAGGCTTCCAGCGCGGTCAGCGGTCGATTCCTTATCAGAAGGTGAAGAGAGAGATGCAGAGGAACTCGGCTGAGCTCATGCATTCGTTATCTAAAGTTTCCCCAGAGACAGAGACCCTAAATAGCCAGAAAAGAGGGTTTGGCTACCTAGGAGAGAGGAAAGGCTACTAACACCTGAAGGAGCCTATCAGCAGGAGTCTCTGACGTCACCTGGTGGCACTGGCCACTCAGAGCAGTCCAGTGTGCCAGCAGCACCTCTGTTTCCAAGATGGCAGAGGTCTGGAGCACACTGGAGGAGCTCTGGACACCTCCCAGGGGAGGTGCAGGTCAGGGGAGTGGTCACTCCCCTTTCCTTTGTCCAGTTTCGCGCCAGAGCAGGGGCTAAGGGGTCCCTGAACCGGTGTAGACTGGCTTATGCAGAATTGGGCACATCTGTGCCCAACAAAGCATTTCCAGAGGCTGGGGGAGGCTACTCCTCCCCTGCCTTCACACCATTTTCCAAAGGGAGAGAGTGTCACACCCTCTCTCAGAGGAAGTTCTTTGTTCTGCCATCCTGGGCCAGGCCTGGCTGGACCCCAGGAGGGCAGCTGCCTGTCTGAGGGGTTGGCAGCAGCAGCAGCTGCAGTGAAACCCCAGGAAGGGCAGTCTGGCAGTACCAGGGTCTGTGCTACAGACCACTGGGATCATGGAATTGTACCAACAATGCCAGGATGGCATAGAGGGGGCAATTCCATGATCATAGACATGTTACATGGCCATATTCGGAGTTACCATGGTGAAGCTACATATAGGTAGTGACCTATATGTAGTGCACGCGTGTAATGGTGTCCCCGCACTCACAAAGTTCAGTGAATTGGCTCTGAACAATGTGGGGGCACCTTGGCTAGTGCCAGGGTGCCCTCACACTAAGTAACTTTGCACCTAACCTTTACCAGGTAAAGGTTAGACATATAGGTGACTTATAAGTTACTTAAGTGCAGTGTAAAATGGCTGTGAAATAACGTGGACGTTATTTCACTCAGGCTGCAGTGGCAGGCCTGTGTAAGAATTGTCAGAGCTCCCTATGGGTGGCAAAAGAAATGCTGCAGCCCATAGGGATCTCCTGGAACCCCAATACCCTGGGTACCTCAGTACCATATACTAGGGAATTATAAGGGTGTTCCAGTAAGCCAATGTAAATTGGTAAAAATGGTCACTAGCCTGTTAGTGACAATTTAAAAGTAATGAGAGAGCATAACCACTGAGGTTCTGGTTAGCAGAGCCTCAGTGAGACAGTTAGGCACCACACAGGGAACATATACATGCACACCTCTGAGCACTGGGGCCCTGTGTGACAGGGTCCCAGTGACACATACATATAGGCCACAAACCTATGAGCACTGGGGTCCTGACCAGCAGGATCCCAGTGACACATAACAACCATACTGAAAACATGGTGTTTTCACTATGAGCACTGAGGCCTGGCTATCAGGATCCCAGTGAGACAGTGAAAACAGTGACAAACACCCTGACATACACTCACAAACAGGCCAAAAGTGGGGGTAACAAGGCTAGAAAGAGGCTACCTTCTCACACAACCCCCCCCCAAACGAAGGACAATAAGGCTAACCTTGGCCAGTTGAGACTTTATTGTCTAAGTGGTGATAAGTAGAGAGTAGCTCTGCAATAGACTGGTTACTCCCTTTATCATCCACTATATGGTTACTTCCCTGTGGGGATGTAAACCACCCTGTTTGAAGTTTTTTAGCTAAGCAACAATGTGAAGATGTATTTTCAGAGTTTCTATCAGTAAGTTTTAGTTTAGAGCAGTGGGAATTGTCCACTGAACCTATTTGTAGTGATGGAAATGCCAGACAGGGATGCTGTCTCAGTAAAGCCATAGCTGGGCAACAACTTTGTCCATCTGGCTGGAAGAGAGAACAGGGATGCTGTTTCTCTTGAGTTGGAGCAGGGCAGGGATGCTGTCCTATGAGCTCCACACTAGGGCAGGGATGCTGTCCTAAGTGTTGTGAGGTAGTGCAGGGTTTCTGCACTAAAGTTTCTCTGGGAGGGTTGGAGGGATGCTCCATGTTAACTAAAATGGTGCTGTTTTTCTCACCAATGTTAGTTATCCCACAGAGAGGTACTTCCACCTCAGGGAGTCCAGCTTTGCCAGCTGATGATTCCCTTGGAACAGGTGCCACCCCAGGAGAGGTTTCTCCCACCACAGGAATAGTATCCTGAATGGTAGGGTGGTTAGGGGATACTGTGATACCCTTTTTACCTGTTGATGGAGAGGGATCCTGAGTTTTCAGGCCTTCTCTCCTTTGCTTTTTCATTTCACTTGAAATGAGAGGGAACAATTCCTCAGGGATGCCCAGCATGGCTGCATGGGCATAAAACTCTACATCAGCCCAACCTGAGGCCTCTAGGTCATTACCTAAGAGACAGTCTACAGGTAAGCTAGGTGATACCACCACCTGCTTAGGGCCAGTAACTCCACCCCAACTAAACTGAATTATAGCTAAGGGAAGAAACTTAGTGGAGTTATGGACATCAATAATCTTATACTGTTGTCCAATGATGTGTTGTTCAGGAGGCACTAGGTTTTCAGTCACCAAAGTGAAACTGGCACCTGTGTCCCTGTAGGCCAAGGCCTCAACACCATTTATTGAAACTGTCTGCCTGTACTTATCCATTGTAAGGGGACAAGCAGCCAGTGTGGCAAGGCCAGTGCCACTAGGTGTGACAGAAACTGTCTTGGGACTGATTACATCAGTTTCCACTATGGACCCATAAGTGAACCCAACTACACCCTTTGCTTGACTGTTGCCAGCAGTCCCACCACTAGTACCACTACTGCTAGGGGCACTAGAGCTTGATGTATTAGTGGTGGTAGGCTCAGGGGGTTTACCTGGACAGGACTTATCCCCTGGCCTATGGCCTCTATTTTTACACACAAAGCACCAAGGCTTTTTAATGTGTGCAGGTTGGGAAGAAGAGGAAGAATTTGTTTTATCCCCACCCTCTGAAGAGTGTTTAAGATTTGAAGTGGGATCTTTGGTTTTACCCTTATCCCCATGCTTATCTTGAGATTTTTCACCATCTTTCTTCTTATTGCCATCTTTGTCACCCCCTGTATGAACTTTTCTGTTCACCCTTGTTCTGACCCATTTGTCTGCCTTCTTTCCCAATTCTTGGGGAGAGGTCAGATCAGAGTCTACCAGGTACTGGTGCAACAAATCAGACACACAATTATTAAGTATATGCTCTCTCAGGATTGTGTTATACAGGCTTTCATAATCAGTAACTTTACTGCCATGTAACCACCCCTCCAAGGCCTTCACTGCCTGGTCAATGAAATCAACCCAGTCTTGTGAAGACTCCTTTTTGGTCTCTCTGAACTTTATCCTGTACTGTTCAGTGGTTAAGCCATGACCATCCAGGAGTGCATTCTTAAGAACTGTAAAATTATTGGCATCATTTTCTTTCACAGTAAGGAGTCTATCCCTACCCTTTCCACTAAATGATAGCCATAGGATAGCAGCCCACTGCTTTTGAGGGACATCCTGTACAGCACAGGCCCTCTCAAGTGCAGCAAACCACTTGTTAATGTCATCCCCCTCCTTATAAGGGGGAACTATCTTGTGCAGATTCCTGGAATCATGCTCTTTTGCAGGATGACTATGGGGAATACTGCTGCTGCCACCATGGGTATCTAAACCCAACTTCTGTCTTTCCTTCTCTAATTCTAAAGACTGTCTATCCAAATCCAGCTGTTGCTTCTTGAGCTTCAGTCTGGTTTGTTCCACTCTCAATCTATTGAGCTCCCTTTCTAACAATCTGTCATCAGGGTGGGTAGGAGGGACATTTCTAGATACAGAGGTATGATGGGAATGAACAGAAGGAGACCTGTCCCTTACAGAGGGCACCCTAACAGCTTGGCTACCAGTATAATGTGAGAGCACACCATCAGTATGGTGTGATTCAACCTCTGTACCAACTATGCTAGACTGTCTAGTAATGGGCAGGCTGAGAAGTTTCTTTCCTGAACCTTTTCCTGGGGGAGTCCCTGGATCAGATTGAGAACCATTAGCTACTTTTTCTACAGATTGGGCACTTATGGCCTTATCCTGTACTCTAAGCATATTAATTAACAGTTCTAAGGAAGGATTCTTCCCTACACTCAAACCTCTCTCTATGCAGAGACTCCTTGCTCCTTTCCAGCTAAGGTGATCATATGCAAGTTTGGACAGTTCAAAATTTTTTCCTGTGCCAGACATTTTTTAGAGAGAGTTAAAGTGATAGACAAAGAGAAAAAAGTTTTCAGAACTTTTTGGAAAGACAGAAAAAACTTTTTAAACTTTTAAGAACTTTTTGAAAGTTTAGAAGTACTTTTCAGCACTTAGAAAAGAGTGAAAAGAGGAAATGCAAAACTTTTTGGCTATGTGTATATACACTGACCTTGTTTTGTATATTTTTCTCTTATGAAAAGTACAATGACAAGAGTGGTAAGTAGTCTCAAGCACTTATCCCACCACTGCACAACCAATGTAGGAGGCTGGACTGGCTTGTAGTGAGTACCAAGGGGTACTTGCACCTTGCACCAGGCCCAGTTATCCCTTATTAGTGTATAGGGTGTCTAGCAGCTTAGGCTGATAGATAATGGTAGCTTAGCAGAGCAGCTTAGGCTGAACTAGGAGACGTGTGAAGCTACTACAGTACCACAAATGATTATGCACAATATCATAAGAAAACACAATACACAGTTATACTAAAAATAAAGGTACTTTATTTTTATGACAATATGCCAAAAGTATCTCAGTGAGTACCCTCAGTATGAGGATAAGAAATATACACAAGATATATGTACACAATAGCAAAAATATGCAGTATAGTCTTAGAAAACAGTGCAAACAATGTATAGTTACAATAGGATGCAATGGGGAAACATAGGGATAGGGGCAACACAAACCATATACTCCAGAAGTGGAATGCGAACCACGAATGGACCCCAAACCTATGTGACCTTGTAGAGGGTCGCTGGGACTATTAGAAAATAGTGAGAGTTAGAGAAATAACCCTCCCCAAGACCCTGAGAAGTGAGTGCAAAGTGCACTAAAGTTCCCCTAAGGACAAAAGAGTCGTGTTAGAGGAATAATGCAGGAAAGACACAAACCAGCAATGCAACAACTGTGGATTTCCTATCTAGGGTACCTGTGGAACAAGGGGACCAAGTCCAAAAGTCACAAGCAAGTCGGAGATGGGCAGATGCCCAGGAAATGCCAGCTGCGGGTGCAAAGAAGCTTCGACTGGACAGAAGAAGCTGAGGTTTCTGCAAGAACGAAAAGGGCTAGAGACTTCCCCTTTAGTGGACGGATCCCTCTCGCCTTGGAGAGTCGTGCAGAAGTGTTTTCCCGCCGGAAGGACGCCAACAAGCCTTGCTACACGCAAATCGTGCGTTTGACGTTTTTGGACGCTGCTGGGGCCCAGGAGGGACCAGGAGGTCGCAAATTGGACCTGCAGAGAGAAGGGACGTCGAGCAAGACAAAGTGCCCTCACTGAAGCAGGTAGCACCCGGAGAAGTGCCAGAAACAGGCACTACGAGGATGCGTGAAACGGTGCTCGCCGAAGTTGCACAAAGGAGTCCCACGTCGCCGGAGACCAACTTAGAAAGTCGTGCAATGCAGGTTAGAGTGCCGTGGACCCAGGCTTGGCTGTGCACGAAGGATTTCCGCCGGAAGTGCACAGGGGCCGGAGTAGCTTGCAAAGTCGCGGTTCCCAGCAATGCAGCCCAGCGAGGTGAGGCAAGGACTTACCTCCACCAAACTTGGGCTGAAGAGTCACTGGACTGTGGGGGTCACTTGGACAGAGTCGCTGGATTCGAGGGACCTCGCTCGTCGTGCTGAGAGGAGACCCAAGGGACCGGTAATGCAGCTTTTTGGTGCCTGCGGTTGCAGGGGGAAGATTCCGTCGACCCACGGGAGATTTCTTCGGAGCTTCTGGTGCAGAGAGGAGGCAGGCTACCCCCACAGCATGCACAAGCAGGAAAACAGTCGAGAAGGCGGCAGGATCAGCGTTACAGAGTTGCAGTAGTCGTCTTTGCTACTATGTTGCAGGTTTGCAGGCTTCCAGCGCGGTCAGCGGTCGATTCCTTATCAGAAGGTGAAGAGAGAGATGCAGAGGAACTCGGCTGAGCTCATGCATTCGTTATGTAAAGTTTCCCCAGAGACAGAGACCCTAAATAGCCAGAAAAGAGGGTTTGGCTACCTAGGAGAGAGGAAAGGCTACTAACACCTGAAGGAGCCTATCAGCAGGAGTCTCTGACGTCACCTGGTGGCACTGGCCACTCAGAGCAGTCCAGTGTGCCAGCAGCACCTCTGTTTCCAAGATGGCAGAGGTCTGGAGCACACTGGAGGAGCTCTGGACACCTCCCAGGGGAGGTGCAGGTCAGGGGAGTGGTCACTCCCCTTTCCTTTGTCCAGTTTCGCGCCAGAGCAGGGGCTAAGGGGTCCCTGAACCGGTGTAGACTGGCTTATGCAGAATTGGGCACATCTGTGCCCAACAAAGCATTTCCAGAGGCTGGGGGAGGCTACTCCTCCCTTGCCTTCACACCATTTTCCAAAGGGAGAGAGTGTCACACCCTCTCTCAGAGGACGTTCTTTGTTCTGCCATCCTGGGCCAGGCCTGGCTGGACCCCAGGAGGGCAGCTGCCTGTCTGAGGGGTTGGCAGCAGCAGCAGCTGCAGTGAAACCCCAGGAAGGGCAGTCTGGCAGTACCAGGGTCTGTGCTACAGACCACTGGGATCATGGAATTGTACCAACAATGCCAGGATGGCATAGAGGGGGCAATTCCATGATCATAGACATGTTACATGGCCATATTCGGAGTTACCATGGTGAAGCTACATATAGGTAGTGACCTATATGTAGTGCACGCGTGTAATGGTGTCCCCGCACTCACAAAGTTCAGTGAATTGGCTCTGAACAATGTGGGGGCACCTTGGCTAGTGCCAGGGTGCCCTCACACTAAGTAACTTTGCACCTAACCTTTACCAGGTAAAGGTTAGACATATAGGTGACTTATAAGTTACTTAAGTGCAGTGTAAAATGGCTGTGAAATAACGTGGACGTTATTTCACTCAGGCTGCAGTGGCAGGCCTGTGTAAGAATTGTCAGAGCTCCCTATGGGTGGCAAAAGAAATGCTGCAGCCCATAGGGATCTCCTGGAACCCCAATACCCTGGGTACCTCAGTACCATATACTAGGGAATTATAAGGGTGTTCCAGTAAGCCAATGTAAATTGGTAAAAATGGTCACTAGCCTGTTAGTGACAATTTAAAAGTAATGAGAGAGCATAACCACTGAGGTTCTGGTTAGCAGAGCCTCAGTGAGACAGTTAGGCACCACACAGGGAACATATACATGCACACCTCTGAGCACTGGGGCCCTGTGTGACAGGGTCCCAGTGACACATACATATAGGCCACAAACCTATGAGCACTGGGGTCCTGACCAGCAGGATCCCAGTGACACATAACAACCATACTGAAAACATGGTGTTTTCACTATGAGCACTGAGGCCTGGCTATCAGGATCCCAGTGAGACAGTGAAAACAGTGACAAACACCCTGACATACACTCACAAACAGGCCAAAAGTGGGGGTAACAAGGCTAGAAAGAGGCTACCTTCTCACACATAACCATATATATACACGAAAGGCCTTGTACCATAAATAACTGAAAGTACATATAAGGGAAAGGAAAACAGAAAAAACAAAAAGAGAGAAGAGTAAAGGGAAAACAGTAGGAAAAAGGATGGAAAATATTCAAGAAAAAAAGAAGAGACAGTACATGTCAAATAAAGACGACTGCAAAAACATACCTGAGATAAATGAACAATAGGGGAGGGGTGGTGACAGCACAGACTTAAGACTGCACAGCAAGGGAACGGAACACATCAACGGACAAAGGTTACAAGCAAAAATAATGATTATAGAACACCAGGAACCTGTGAAAAGAAAACAATACATTAACAAAAAGGGTCTGTAGTCACGTCAATGTAGTACACTGTATAAACTGCATATGAAGGACCATCAATTATATTGCAGTAGTAATGAAAGGGCATAATCAATTGAGAAACATATATAGTCAATGTGTAGAAGGACCAGCTGTTTCCATAGAATTTGTAGAGTGTAGTCATAGAAAGTCACGAAGAACTGCAGGAGGGGTATATGAAGTGGACTTGTTTTGATATGTCACTTTGAACAAACACGGATGGAATGATCCAAAACGAGCTCCCAAGTCATGAAGCTGTGGACAAAGATCCAAAAACTCTTTCCTCCTGTTTGCTGTAGCTTTGGACACATCCTGTGAGATGAAAAATTTACTTCCCTGCCAAGAGATTTGTTTTTCGACTTTCGCATCGTTAAGAATTCTCAATAAATCAGTAAATTCAAGAAAGAAAATAATCACGCCTCTTGGTTTAGATGTTTAGGAATGCGGAGAACGATGACCAATGCGGTGCGCTCTTTGAGTGTTCAATACTGTAGAAGACGGTAAGCCCACCAACTGTGGAAAAAATGAGGCAAAAAATGAAATAGGGTCACACCCTTCAAATCCTCCAGTAATCCATAAAGGCGAAGTTTATTGGTTCTATTTCTGTTTTCCAAATCCTCACAACTATCTTCAAAGTTGCCTCTTCCTTCTCCAAACTAATAATTTTATGTGTTTCATCCTGCACGTCGCTGACTCTTTGTTCCAAAGCAGAGACTCTTACTTCCATTTGAGACCACTTAAAATCAAGATTTTGTATCCGAGAATTAGGGCCAGATGTAGGTAGGGAAAAATTAGCGACTCGCAAAATGCGACTCTTTGCGACTCGCAATTTCCGACTCGCCAACTGCAATGCTGGAAGAAAACGCGAGGACAATTTGCGACTCGCAAATGGAGTCGTACCGCAGATAGCGAGTCCGCTGTTTGCGAGGTCGCTTTTTGCGACCGCGCAAAAAACGGACACGCAATTTGCGAGTGGGTGTCGCTATTTGCGACTGTGCTGAAAATTTAATGCAGGTGCTGCAGAACACTCTGGAAAACACTTCCTGGCACATGATGATGACATCACAGCCAGGAAGTTTACAAATACACCTGGGAGGAGGGAGGACCACACCCATTTCAACTGCAGCACTGCAAACACACAGAGCTCCAGCAACCACGGCAGAGACCCCAAGGAAGAGGAAACTGAAGTTTGCAGAAAAAGAGTTGGAGGTGTTGACTGATGCGTGTTGTCAGCACCATGACCAGTTGTTTGGCAGGGCAGCCCTCACCGTGCCAGAGACAGAGTAAAGGAGACTGTGGATGGAGATCCAGGAAAAAGTCAACTCCCTGGGAGTCAGCCACCGGAGTATTGAGGAACTCAAGAAAAGGTGGTGCGACCTGTGCTCCCGGACCAAGGAGAGGGTGGCAGAGCGGCTCCGGGAGATGAGAGGCACAGGAGGGGGACCATCAACAGTACCACCACCCACACCCTTGGAGGAAAGGGTAGAGAGACCCTTGAGCCTGAGGCTGTATGCAAGATGGGAGATCTGGACACATCTGAGCCAGGACCATCAACCGGTGAGTACCATGTGACAAGCATGTACCCTCATTAATGCCATACCCCCACTCACCTTGTACACAGGAGCATGCACAACCAAAATAGTTCCATTTCAGAGTAGCAAACACCAGAATGGTACATTATGGGCAATGTAGTCAAGTAGGCAGTTCATAGGCAACAGTTTATTAGGAAGTTGATAACAGATAGTAGATACTGACAGTGTGTTCCCTATGTCCCACAGGTCTGCCACAAGACACCCCAACCAGCCCAAGCAGCCAGGGGCCACTGGTCACCCAGCAGACAC
The DNA here is from genome assembly GCF_031143425.1 of Pleurodeles waltl. NCBI lineage: Eukaryota > Metazoa > Chordata > Amphibia > Caudata > Salamandridae > Pleurodeles > Pleurodeles waltl. The sequence continues at coordinate 1,224,010,002 of NC_090447.1, forward strand.
ACGAGGGAACAGGACCAGCCACCACTGCGACCTGCACCACCTACACCATGTCCCCTCACGAAACACCAGCCAAAGTTCCACGGGAGATGTCACAGGGCCTCCACCGCGTCGCAGGCGACGTGGAACTCCATCCTTATAGTGGCAGGCAGAGTCAGGGGATGCCTCCATTTCACAAACTGAGGCAGCACTCCTACGGGGTCAGCGCCTGCAGACACAGGAAATCAGGAGGATTACCGGGGCATTGCAGCGCATGGAGCACAAACATGGAAACAGCATGCAGCAAGTACATTCAGAGTTGCAACTGATCAGTTCACACATTGGCGACCTTGCACTCTCCATGCGTCAACTAGTGGCAGGACTGCTAACGCAGACAGAGAATGCACAGCGTCGGGACCGCCAGCTGCTGAACCGCCTAGACAGGATGTCCTCCTCAATTGTAAGGCTGGCCGTGAACACAACGGGTCTTTCTAGGCGCACTGTCAGCCTCCAAGTGGACATGGGCCACTTTGCCAGTGACGTGGCACATGGACTGGGCTGTCTCAGCCACGCAGTAGACATAATGGAGGCACGGCAGGTGGCCAGGGGCACAGGCGACACGCCACAGGATACTGAAGAGGGCTCCACTGTCAGCAGTGTCTCTGGCGGTGACACCAGGGTGCTTCGCAGTGGAAGCACAAGGCAGGGCACTGCTGACCCCCCTAGTACCAGCCATGCTGGCCGAGCCCGGCGTAGGGTTTGAGCTCCACACAGTCCTGGGGTTGGGGCACATGACGTCAATGTGTCCCATGCCAGGTGGACTATTAAAGCCCCTGAACTGTTCCAATTGTATATAGATTTTTTGTTTGCACTTAATAAACCACTTGTTCTTTCTACTTAACACATGGACTCTTTGTGTGTGACATTGGTGAGTATGGTAAAAGTTAGCACGTACCTTCCAAAGTATTGGTTTGCAATGTGTTCCCGTCTCAGTCTGCCTTGATTTGCGATGCTCCAATCCCCATGATGGCGATGTGGTAGCTCTTGCTCTTCATCCTCAGAATCAGGGTCTTCAGGGGTGAGAGGTAGCCCATGTCTGGTGGCAATGTTGTGCAGTATAGAGCATGCGACAATGATTTTGAAAGCTGTTATTGGGGTATACTGGAGGGCACCTCCACTTCTGTGGAGGCATCTGAACCTTGCTTTCAGCAGTCCAAAGGTATGTTCGATGATGTTCCTGGTCCTCTTATGTGCACTGTTGTATGGCCTCTCTGACTCATTGCTAGGTGTCAAGTACTGAGTAAGGATCCATGGTCGTAGTGCATATGCACTGTCACCTGTTTGGCACAAAAAGTACAATGTTAGCTTGGCATGGGTGGTTTCCACATTGACCTGTGTGTATGTCTGCAAGGTGTTTTCAGCTCTACCTAGGAGGTATCCGTCTCCAAACTCCCCACGTTCTAGGCGTTGGTGTATCCCACTGTGCCTAAAAATGTAGGAGTCATGAGTACTGCCTGGATATTTAGCTACCATGTCAGTGATGACATAATGGGCATCACATACCACCTGAATATTGAGTGAAACTTTAGGCAAAGAAGAAGATGAAGAAGACATCTTGGACATGGAAGAAGAAGACACTACAACAGAAGTGTCCAATTGTAAAAACTGTGAAAGTTTGTCAGCTGAGGAGGACTGATGCAACAGAGATTTTATTTTCTTCAGTTTGCCCATATAAAAATAAAAGCCTTCAATAAGGAAACGAGTGACACAGGAACTCCAAACATATGTTAACTAGACAGCAAAAATAAATTACCAGGCTTTTGCAAAACAAATGCAAGCCGAACAATCAAATATTCAAAGAAGTATGATGTAATGGTGAGCAAAAGTAGTCAAAATGGCTGCATGCATGAAGAGAAATAAAAAAACGTAATTAAAGAGTCGGAAAATAAGCTAGGCAGCCCTAAAAATGATGAAAATGCTCACCAAAACATCCCATAGCTGTTATTGTAGAAGCATCATTAAAAAGAGGGGAAAAAACAGCTCCGGCGGTAAAAACTCACCCGACGATGCGCAGAGCTCTGTAATTAGGCGCCCATCTTGGTCCATGGCTCATGCGCGCCACCATTATCACGCCTTTTAAAACCTGATATCACAAGAAACAGGATTTAACAGCTGTGACATGTAATGAAGCAAGAGGCTGCGAGAGTTGCATTGTCAATTACTGTGGCAGGTAACTCTCAATAAAATTACATTTCAACTAACAAAGGGGGAGAGTTATTACAAAAGAAATTGGCGATGGTCTTACCTGGCACAAGGACCAGTGTTCACCAACCTATGCCAAAGCAGCGGCATCTGCAGAAAAGAAGCTAAATCGTCACTTCTGAGGAGAAGACTTGTATATTCAGGTGTGCCGGAGAGCTGTGCTTCCATTTGTTTCAAGAAACTGAGCCAGGATGAAGCAGAAGCAACAGAGCTGTACATAGTAAATGAGCAGACTGTAGGCAACGCACTATTATTTGTGTATTGGCTGAAGCCAACCAACCGAGTTAGATGGAGAGACACGCAGCATATCAACTCCAAATTGAAGCGACAGAGTAGTCCAGTAGACGGGACATGCTATCATTGCAAAGTTAGCCTATGCCATTCTAGATATCTGGAGGACCTACGCCATTACAGGAAGGTCATGAGGCCAAAGTAGACTGTATGCAGGTCTTTGAGTGGCCATTTGTGTTGATAAAGTAAAGCTTCGGAAGTGGACATTTTGTAAAAGTAACATTCAAGTGTAGCACAGTCATAAGACAAAGGTGCCGCCATTTTGTTTTTAGAACAATTTCCTGGAGTAGCCATTGTGATTTGGGAAACGACAACATAGAAAAATATTATCCTCCGATTAGGCATTTTGTAACAAATATATTAGGAGAAATACACTGAGAATATTTTGTGTGTGTGCTGAGCACACAAAGGGCCTCATTACGACTCTGGCGGTCTTTTTGTTAGACCACCAAAGCCGCTGCAGGCAACAGACTGCCAGTGCTGGAGGTCTGTTGCCTGCCTTATTAGGAGTCTTTGGAGGACACCCATTTATGGAAGGAAGTCTGACACTGAAGAGGTGGTTACATTGCCAGCACCACCATGCCAGAAAGACTCCACCTGCTGAATTACAAGCCATAATATGGCTTGGCAGAGTCCTGCTGGCGTGGTGGTGCTGGAGATGCAAGACCAGGACCCATCCCCTACCAGATGACCTCCTCGATGGAGAAGGTAAGTGGGTGTCCAAAAGGGGGGTGGGTGTCTGATGGTGTGTGGGTGCATGTATGCATGTATGTGGATGGGGTGTAGTGTGAGTGTGTGTATGCAGAGGGGGCAGGGAGGTGGTGAATACGTGCGTGCATACAATTGAATGTGAATGTGTGTGTGCATGTATGTGCACCTATATGAGTGCATGTGCAAGCGAGTGGGGGTGTGTGTCTGCATGTTTGCAAGTGAGTGGGTGTGTCTGTGTGGATGTATGCGTATGCCGAGGGGTGTTTATATAAATGCATGCGTGCATGAAGGGAGAGGGGGGTGTTTGTAAGAGTGTGATGGGTGGAGGTGTGTGCATGTGAGTGTGCCGGTGGCAGAAATGGGGATTCCTGTTGCCAGGTGCGTGACCTCCAGGGTTTTCGTGCCAGCGCAACTGCATTGGTGGGCCAGGCGCCATTGTGGAGGTGTGGCATCTGCCAAGCCCCACAACTCGTGATGTAGCAGTCTTTACCGGCTAGTCTGCAGTGGTAAGACTGCCACAGCAAGGCTGCCGGTCTGATGACTGCCAGCCTCATAATGAGGTCCATAGTTTTAAAACCAAACTTAGGGCCCCATTCAGATCTTGACTGACTAGTTACTCCTTCACAAGAGGTTGAAGCAAGTCTTACAAATTTTGGAAGAGAAAGGTCTTACAGAGGAAATAAAGGAAGAGAAAATGTTACATACCTTGGTCATGCGGTGAGCAGAGAGGGTATAAAATCTAAAACTGAATTAGGGAAAACCATCAGGAACTCCCTCTTGCCTAAAAACAAAGATAAAGAAAGAATGTTTTTAGGCCTAGTGGTGTACTTTTCTTAATTTGTCAGTAACCTTTCCAGCAAAACATACCCAATTAGACAACTACTAAAGCCTAAAAGGAACCACAAGGTTTGAATGGTCAGATGAATGTCAAAGAGCATTCCGAGATTTGAAGGAGAATATTTGTGGAGCTCCATCCTTACAAGGATTAATTCAAATTTGAAAAGTATAGTCACTACAGACACCCGTAGTAATGGATTGGGAGCAGTGCTAATGCAGATTGACGTCAATTGCAGGGAAGCAGTGATTGCTTTTCGATCACGTGCATGGTCTCCAGCAAAGGAAAAGTACTCTGTTGTAGTATGTGGGATCTTGAACATTTTAGGCAGTATGTGTGGGGCAACTGTGTGCCATTACAGAGTGATCATAAACCCCTCCCAAAGGCCCTAACCACAAAGTGGTTGGTTAGTGCTTTCCCAAGATTAGCGTGTTTTTCGTTAAGGCTGTTAGGATATAATTTCACAGCCCAATGTGTACTGTGGGTTAAAAACAGCACAGGGGATTTTTTTAACCTTTTTCCTTTACCACTGAAGGAAATAGATATGAGAGAACAGGAGGAATATTGTGCTTCTGATGTGAATAAGGAGATTACAGGTATATCACAAGAAGAATGAATGAGTATGCAGAATAACAATCTTCATTTGAAAGAGGTGGAAAAGTGGATGGTCGAAGATGAACTGAGAAAATGTTGCCGAGTAAAGATGATCACACGTTTTGGGAAGAGGGACAAAAACTCTCCCTGTCACAAGGAAAGTTACTAAGAAATGGTAGACTAGTACCACCATGTGCTCTCAGGAAGAGACTCCTTTAAATGTGCCATGAGGGCCACTTAAGGATAGTGAAAACCAAACTGAAAATGAAACACTGACACTGGTGGCCAGGTATGGAAAAGACATTGAGATTGTAGTAAGTGAATGTATGTCATGCAATGAAACTGATAAGGTCAAGATTAACAAAAAAAAACTTTGTGTCATGTGAGTACACCAAACAAGCCTTGGGGAAAATAGGCATAGACGTCATGGGCTCCATGAAAGGCAAAGGTACACAAAAGTTTATTGTAGTCATAATTGATAATTCCTCAAAATGGCCAGAAACTGATTTTTTCCCCAAGACTGATTTGGAAAAGATTGTAAAATTTATTGATAGAGTCTTATTACACGAAGGATTACCAAAGACTATACATAGTGACAATAAGCAGCACTTCATGTCTAATGTAATTAATGCTTTTGTTGAAGGAAATGGCATTACACATAAAACTACATCAGTATATCACACTGCAGGTAATGGCACAGTTGAAAGGTTCCACAGTGTTTTAGAGGGTACTATACAGCTAGCCATCAATGCAGGCTTAAATTGGGAGAATGAGGTTATGCGCATGGTATGGGTCCATAGGATCTCTCCTTGTAACTCAATTGGACATAGCCCTTTAGAACGTATGAGAGGAAGAGTGATAATTTCAAAAGATAACTTTGGGTGGACGACAGAATCAAGGATGGTGGAGTAGCCACCTACTGCAGTAAAACACAGATTAATCGAAGGTGTGAGAGTTACTACAGTCATCTCCTTCCAGACTTTCTGTCATACTGAAAGCAAGAAAATATTGTCTTTTCGACTGTGGTCCCTTAAATCCATATGTGTGACTACTAATTCTTTAATTTTTGCCTGAAGATGTTTAACCCCCCATACTGACTATAACCCTGTGTATTATGATTAAATGTTGTCTATTGCAAACCCTCATGGCCTGATTTAAATCTTGCCGGTAACACTCCTGCCATCGGTTTCCTGACTAAAAACCCACCCACTACCTTGGCGGTCAACCACGAGATATAGATATTTGCAATCCAAGATTTAAGCTCCCCCAAGTCTCACAGTTTCTGCCAATGAATCCCATCCGCCATCGACGGTACCATAGGGAACAGTGGCTGACGGTGGGACTCCAGCTACATCTACCATCAAGCAGATTTGGATCTGCCCTTCCACCAAGGGAAAAGTGGCAGTTCGACCTTCAAGTCTGTGTTGGCTGATTAGGGGGAAAGGAAGTGAAAAACAACCCCTTTTCCCCATTCCACTCCCATTTTCGACTGGACACGACTGGACTACACCCTCCATCATGGCTGCCATGGGACCATGGAGAAAACAGAACCCCCTTGTCAGTGGACACGAAGGTAGGGACCCACATTGGCTGTGTGCATTGGGGGGGTCACTGCACATGATCACAGGACCACTGAAGACATATACATTTCACAGTAATTTGTTAAAGTTACTGTGACATGCATATGTCAGCGGCATGAGTGTGGCAGACAGGTGGGGAAGCACTGGTACACAACACATATTGCACGCATACACAACTGTCATTATGGTGCTAGTATTCATTGGCAAATTAATGGAGGCACCACAATGACAGTCCATTCACACCTGTCAACTGTGTCCATGTGTGCACATTGCCCAGGGACCTGTAATATTGTACTGCGAGTTGTGTGTGTGTGAGTCACTACGTGTCTGTGAGTTGTGTGTGTGCTACTGGGTGCCTGAGATGGATGGAGCTGGAGTGGGTGATATGGTGTGTTAGTATTTGTGCCAGTTGCAAGTGGCATTGATGTTGTTATGTGTGTTGTAATATGTTGCTGCGTCTGACATTCAGGTGAATGGTGTTGTGTAGCAGTTGTTGTTGCGACGTGTGTGTGTTTGTGTAGATGAATGTGTAGTGTTGGTTTTTGTGGTTGTGAGAGCAGTGTCAATGTTGGATCTATGTTGTGTAATAAATGCTTGTCAAAGCCTGTCCTGGTAGTGACAAAAGCCTATTTTGGTTTCTCTCTGCTGTGAGCGCTGCCTTCTCATAGGATTGAATTAAAAATACCCTGCCTTACATGTAGGGGGTATTGTCTGATTTATGAGGGCCAGGGTAGGCATGTTTGGTATGGTTGTAATGATAGGGAGAAATGCTGCTTACTGGTGTAACTAGATTTTTTTTATTATTTTTACAGAAATGCCACTTCGAGAGAGTGAGAATTTCTCTGTGCTTATGACTCTGGTGTTTTGCAGCTTGACTACAATCCACATCTGGGCAGAGTGACAGTTGGGCTTTGCGCATACTTTTCAGACAGCCTGTACTCAGGGAGGGTGGAGGTGTCACAGAGGTGCATCTGCATACAGAATAGTCTTCCTGGGCTGAGAGAAGGGAGAGGGGGGACACACCTACATCTGTAAAGGCTGTGCCCTGGCCTCACACAAGAGTGTTGTTTACCCCCAACTGATGTTTGGAGCCTGTGCTGGAGAGAGGGGGCACTCCCAGAACCAGTTGTAACTGGTTGGAACCTCCTCTCCCCTTCTTTGTGAAACCCACTGTAAACCTGAGTATAAGTACAGGGGAGTTTTCCCCACAATTTAGACATTCTTGGGACACCAGAGCCACTTCTGGAACTGGACACGGAGCGGTGCTGAATGGAGTCACCAGGACCCACCTTGGACTGCTGCTGCTGTGCTGACCTGTGATCTGCTAGGTCACTAGGAGGTTCTGCCACCATCTGCATCCCTTCTGCTGGCCTGTTGTTGGGCCTGCTAGCCCTGTGCTTCCCCCTCTCTTCTGTTTCCAGGGACAGGGTGCTGTGGCCCCTGACCCCTGCAATTAACCAGCACGAGGAGTGCTTCTCTTTTTACTGTACACTACCTGCAGAGCGCTTCTCTGTGCCTCCCTGCACATCTTAGCGCAGTGCCGTGGAGGAGATTTGCCGCCAAAACCCGTGCTCATTAAAGTTGCCCTATCGCTGGGGAGAGTGCATTGCTGATGCCCGGAATCAACACCACGAACTGGATGCTCTGATAACGTTGAGCGTGTTGGTGGCGCACTCTCGAAGATGCCCCCGGGGCACCACTACGACGGAGATTGGAGCCGGCACGATCCTGTTAGTGCCTCCGGGGACCCAGTTGGCTCAGAGGTGCCCCTGGGGCACACCCCGGCTCGTACTGAGGCCCAATCACTGTCCTGACCTGGGGAGAGAGGAGCGGCCTGCCAGAGATTCCCCCCAGCCGTCTCCAGGTGGAGTGCGGCTGCAAGGGACAGGTGTTGTCCTCTTCCCCGTTTATCTGGCACCCACCTCGAGGATACGGGTGGCTGCCTGCAGGACCACAGGGCTCGGGCAGAGAGGGAGTTCCTTTCACCCTGGCCACTGCCCTAGGGGCTCGGACGCCACAGCCTCATTAGCCTTACTTAGGCCCCCCCAAGGAGGGTCAGTCGCAACCCATGGGGGTAGCCCCCATAATTGTCAGCACTCATTTAGGCACAGGCCCCAGGAGGGGCCCGACACCAAACCAGAGGGGGTGCATGCCACCCCCTTCCCCAGGATCAACACATGGCTCCCGTTTCACGCAGGGAGTGCCTGGGCCTCCCTGTGTCCACATCGTGGCACTAGAGGTGCCTTGGCAGCCGTAAAACAGGTACTCTCCCAGAACATATGACTACCCATGTTCCTAATATGTACATGGTGGATTAATTATGTTAGCCTGTGTCTTTTTGCACCATCTACATGCTGTTGTGCCTTTTAGGGGCCGGACATGCTGTCATGTGTTGATTACTTGCCGTAGGGCTTTATGATGTTCCTGATTTAGGCATTTATGATACTTTTATGACTAGTGCATTTCTTTCTTCATGTGATTCCTGACTGCTGCTTATGTTGCAGAATTCTGAATACCTATGTGTTCTATTATGACTACTACCTATTCTTTCGGAGTATTAGTGACATGTGTAATGTTCTGACAACTGCTAAGGGAGCAGGGTATTTCTGACATGTCATGTTTGGTCTAATTATGCTTTGTGCAATACAGTTTATTTTTACATAACTCGGTGTTGTGTTTACTTTATGGTGTACAAATTGCTTCATGTGTGTTGTGTTTGTTATGCAAACGCTTTACACATTGCCTGTGGGTAAGGCCTGACTGCTCGAGCCAAGCTACCAACGGGTGAGCAGGGGTTATCTTGGACGTGTAACTTCCTTGCCCTGAATTTAGTGCCTGGCTTAGGTGCATACCCTCTGTGTGTGACAGTTTACGATTGAGAAGTGTGCCAACCTCATTCACCCCCATCATAATACTTTTGTTGCCGAGCCAGGAGGGACTGCTCAGCCTTGTTGGTCCTATGTGCCCTCAGCTAACCCCACAGAATAGCTAACTGTTGTTTTATGCACTTGGAAGGAGAGGACTGGCCAAGGAGCTCGAGGGCCTTGGTTTTAGCCAACATGCCTGTCTTTACAAAGCTAGACTCCCTCACATGCGTGATAACAATGAACGAGATAACCTCCGAAAGTATTGAGGTTGAAATAGTCTGTGATTCCCTTTTGCATCACAGTGACATTAACTGGGTCTCTGAGTAACTGCGGGGTAAGCACCAGGGTGCAGAGCCCATCCCAAGCTACTGCCCTGGGCCCACACTAGTTCTACGTCGACATGGTCCAAGACAGAGATGACTGAGATAGCCATAGTTTCTAGGCTATGAAGCAGAGTGGGTGTAAAAAAGATAGTCAATGTGGGAGTATTAGACATGAATGTGTGAGTAAAAAGAATATTCTCATGTTTCAGGGCATCTGTAGCGCCACACATCCACTAACCCTAGATCAGTAAGGTCACGCTTGAGTGTGGCAAACATCGCCCCTGTACCCTGGAAGGATGCAGCACTACGATCGAGCTCGGGATCCCACATAAGGTTTAGGTCTCCACCCAACACAAGGTCACCCTTCTCGTTTTTTCAGCTGTTCCTTCAAAAGATCTCTAATGTAAGAATCTTGGTTGGCGGTATAAATGTTAAGAAGAGCCTGTGGGCGTAAACCCCTTTGGATGGATAGTTTCAGATAACGGCCAAACCATATTCAGGGCATTGGAACAGAAACCTGCTTTGCACATGATGGCACCCCCGATGTCTTAGTAGGGGCATGCACCCAAAAATGAAGTGGATATTTTGGATGTGACATACCATGGCAATCCTCCCGCAGGAGGTGTGTCTCCTGGAGAAAGATTAAATCAGAGTCTTGCAGAAAGAGATAACGCATGACCTGCTTTAGCTTGTTAGGTGGGTTCAGACCCGAGTGCTAAGAGAGAGTAATTTATTGTGGTGTATAGAGGTCATAAGGCAGGCAAGTGGATGCAGTTGCTGTGTCATTTTATGTGTGAATGGAGATGCCCAGAAGGGTATATCCCTAGTGTCTCAGTGGGAAAGTGTCCCTTTCCCATATAAGGGCCAGTCGATGAGATGAGAGCATCAGTAACTGATGGACGCATCAATTGGAGAGCCTCAGTGTCGACATCGAGCTCACTAACATATGGTAGTGTGCAGCATGGACCAGAGGGGAGTGAGTAGGCCTCCCCTGGAGAGACACCTGACCAAGTGAATTTGGGAGGCAAGGGAAAGAATCAAACAACAAAAGTCCAACAGGGCCTAACAACTCCATTCCTCTCCATTCATGTCCTGGTAGGGTTGACTCACAGGCGCATTGGTCCCGTTGTGGGAGTCACCCTCCTAAAGGATGAATTGAGGTAAAGGGTCATCAGGAATGTTCGTCAGGCTAACTAGAGAGGATGCGCCGCCTGTGAGGCCAGGTGGGCAGTCATGTTAGCAAAGTCATCTAGGCCCTCCAGAACCCCATGACCAGCATGGGCCAGGGTCTAGCACCAAGGATGGTTGAAGACAAGTCAGGCGGATGTCTACATTTTCTCTTGTCAAGGAAACTGCTGTTTGTTGTATCACTGTCAGCATATGGGAATGATTTCTTTTCTATATTTTGTAGTTGAGTAATGATAACTAATTCAGCCTCTTGAAAAGCAGGTACTGCAGAAAGCTTGTTGCGACACCCAGAGCATTTCAGCTGTAAAGTCCATGATGCCCTTGCCTTCTGTTCTCCTGGTGAAGGCGATATTACAGGAGAGACTCAGGCTTACAAGGTGCCAGCAGTGGGTGAGACTGGGGAGGAGCCCATCCCCATATTTTGAAGATGCTGTATAAGGTCACATATCGTCTACTGGGAGGCAGCTTCCTTGCAGTGTTCATCCAAGCTGTCGGGCTGTACCATGGTCCAGATGGCACTTAGTGCTTCCCTAGTTGGTTAGCAGGGCAGTGATAAGTCTTGAAGCTCAGCTAGCAGCCCTGGAGATGCTTCACCTCTGTCAAGGACTGGATTGCCTGCCCTCGCAGGTAAACAAGAGGGCAAAAGGATGAACCCATTGTTAGCGAAGGTTCAGCTCTCACATTTTATCGGTGATGGGCTTAAAGTCCTGGTGGTGGCACATGGAAACAGAGGAGGAATCTTGAAATACCTGGATAGTGTGGCCATGGAAAACTAGGTGAGCTTTGCTCCTAGAAGCCCACATGATAGCTCCTTTGTTTGTAAAGAAGTAGTGTGCCACCGGGTAGAAGTCACAGGATGGGCCCTTTCCTACACCAGGAAGGGGCATCTTCATCGCCACGGATCGTCTGCAAAAGCTTAGCCGCGAAGGACATTATGTTGGTGCCCTCTGCCCCACCAGGTATACCCCTGATGTAGATGTTGTTCTGACAGCTTCTATTTTCCAAGTCTGCTTGCTTCATTTGCAGTTCAATTTGCTGTTCTTTGAGTGCCGCCACCCTGCGCTAGAGCACCTCCGGCTCTTCAAGCGAACATCGACTATTTATTCCAGGTCATCCATAGGCCCTCCTACCTCAGAGATGTCGTGCCAAATATCTTGGAGACTGAATTTGCAATCTGTGTTAAGTGTGCCTATTCCACTCACTGGTCTGAATTGGGTCTGGGGAAGCAGCTTTTCAGCAGGGAAGTCTGCAGTGGGGCAGGAATTTATAGATGCAGGTTCTCTCCAGCACCCTCAGTGGTCACTGCTGCCCCCGTTTGCCCGGCTGCTCCCACGAGAGGGGCTGTAGATAACAGGCCACATTGGCTGCATCACACTTCCCTCAAGTTGGTAGTCTACTCACTGGCCTGCACTCCATAGAGGGCACTCAGACATCCCGGCCATAAGCAGGGTTGGGTCAGGAGGATACACCTGTGTCGCCAGGTATCTCCACCAGAATTAAGTAGTCTTCTGCTGTGGATTTGCTGTATGTTCCCCTCAGTGGCAGCAGCATGCGAGTCAGTTCTCAGGAGAACTGCAGTTCCCAGCAGCAGTCACACCACAGAGGCTGTCATAATTCAGCCAATGTCTTATGGCAGGTGGGGTCAGGACTTATAGATAGCCCTGTGTCATCGGTCCTGTTCGCTGTCACTGGGTTTCGATAGGACCCCAGCTCTGATAGGACCCCAGCCAGCCTGTGTCATCTGGGATAAGCCTGACTGCTTGTGCCAAGCTACCAAGGGGGTGAGAAGGGGATATCTTGGTTGTATAAGTCCCTCACCCTGACTAGAGTGGTGGGTTCTGCTTGGCTTAGGTATATACCCTAGCCAACCAGAAGCCCCATTTCTAACACACACAAATGTCTTTAATTTTTGTTTAATTGGTGGTTACATTTTTTATTTTATTTCATCATTGTAATTGTTTTTTTACTTTGATTTGTGCATTTGAATGTTCTTCTTTAACCTATTTCTGCATGCATTTAGTTATTTAGGAAGGGAATTTATCGTATTTTGGTTTACCTTTTTTGTTTCTCTTGTTTTAATCTTCCTGAATGAACGCATTATTTGATATATTGCTGGACTACTTAAGGTGGCAGCCTGTGTCCTAGAGAACCGACAAGACATAAGGCCGCCTAGCACCTGGCAAGAGGCGAGGTGGGCCTCGCAATAGTGGTACAAAGACCAGGCAACCTTGGCTCGCCGACCAGAGACTGGTTCCCGGGCCTGTGTGATTATACCCCAGGGAACATCCAACATGGCCATCATATTTGTGGCCTTTGCTAATTTGGGCCATCCACACACCTGCAGCTTCCGGTGATACAGCACTACTCCGCACTATTTTTGTGGCATGAAGGGGTAGGGAACCTGGGGAAGAAAAACAGACAAGGGTTCCTGCACCTCAACCTTGTGTGCCCCACTTACTTTCCAAAAGATAAAAAAAACTACAGGCATATACCGCACAACAGACCAAAACTGTCAAGTATGCTACCATCACTGCCAAGCCATCCAAAGATGTAACCTTGTCTTGGGAAATAACAGCAACACCAGTCACTCCTGAACCTATTTTCCAAGCCATCCGCAAACTCGGCACTGACATGAAGAAAATGATTGGAGGACTCAGGGCAGATGTTGCACTGCTCAACCAAGATGTGTTGAAATTTGCAGACAGTCACAGAAGCAGAAAAGTACATTTCTGCCACAGTTGACATTGTAACTACCCTTACTTCAACTGTGGCTATCCTTCAAGACAGAGGCCCTCATTACAACCCTGGTTGTAAATCCCACTGACCGCTGTGCCGGCGGCCGCCAAAAATACTGTGTCCGCTGTGGAAATCCGCCACGGGTTTTATGACCCACACTTAGAAATCCTCCACTATACAGACACCCACACAAGTCCGCCACACCAAAGGTCAGTGATAAACTGGCAGTACCAAAACCCACACTGTTTCGCCAATAGAAATATGCCCACAGTATCATGACCCACGAATCTATGCAGCTGTCTTTCAACCGCAGTAAACCATTGGTGATACAATTATTTACAAATCAACACCACATTGGACAATTCAAAACACACACACTTGACACTGTAGTGAATACTAGTTCGTTGTAATGGGATAGCAGGAGTTAGCTTAGCCGTTGGCTTGTAGACTCGTGCCCCCGTCACCTAGTGACTTTTAACCTACTTAGCTTGCTCTGTCTTAGCCCATTTAATTATTTATTTTCTCTAAGATGGCTGCCCTGTTTATAGTTAGGCCACTTGTTATGAGTTTTATTATCAGTGTCACTGCGCCAAGGCGTCAAGATCAAGCACAAAAGACAAACAAACAGTAGGTGTTCCCACTTAGGGATTTTCCCTCTCTATAATTTCGAGGGATTGTTGATATTAATTGCCGTCCCAAGCATGTCTGTTATCTATTGTTTTGGAATACACCTACGTCAGGGGACCTTGTAGATCTGTATAAATACATCACACTTTAGACAGATAATCAGAGGGATTCCGACCAGAGGGCATCGCCACCATCGCTGATGCCGATGCTGCAGTCATCTTGACGCTGACCCAGTCTTCGTGTCCATGCGGAGTCTGAGATAGAGACCTCATTCCAAGGTAACGAGGGTTGGGGGCTCCTCTCATGGACACGGCTTTGGCAGATTAGGTTTAGCAAACCCAGCTCTCCTTTAGGTAGGAGGTTAGGCCTATTCTCATTAGGGTATTAGGGCATATTCCATCTTATATATACATATATATATATTTCTTTCATATATTGCAAAATGGTGGGGGTCTTCATAACAATGACTCTCTTCTTCACAATACTGTTGCTTGGTATATTCATTATCCTAATCATTGCAGTTCATGCAACTTATCGCAAATTGCAGTTATGTTAAATAAAAACTATTATAACTTCACTGCATCTGTGTTATTGCCTTTGTTTGTATGAGACATAATATATCCGTGAGAAAAGGGTAATCTCCGTTTAACCATGACATTCCTTGGGATATCTTATTTTTGAGTCCATGCGTAAACGACTGCCATAAATCACCTTTTACGATAGTGTTTCTGGTGAGGTACTGCTAGTGAGCTGGTAAGGTTTGGACAACAGTTGCAACTAGTTGTAGGAAAAGACTTAGGGGGTTATTACAACCCTGGTGGACGCTGTTAACGCGGCGGTAAGATCGCCAACAGGCTGGCGGTCTTTTTTTTGGATTTATGACCATGGCGGTTACCGCCATGGTCATCCGCCACTTCTCCGTTCCGCCCGCCAGGGCGTAGACGACCGCTGGGCTGGAGACCTGGGTCTCCAGCCCGGCGGCCGTGACAATTCCGCTGCCGGTATTGTGACCCGGCTTACCGCCGTGGATTTCCAGCGGTAGGAACCGCCATGAAATCCATGGCGTTAAGCACTATCAGTGCCAGAGAATTCCTTCCCTGGCACTGATAGGGGTCTCCCCCACCCCCACCCCGACTCCCTCTCCTACACCCCCCACCACCCCTGCCACCCCCCAAGGGTGGCAGGGCCCCCACCCCGACCCCCGACATTACCTTACTCATACACACCCGACACGCACGCAGGCACCACCAACACACATAAACGCACACACACTGACACACATGCCAACATCCAAACACACAGTCTGACACGCACACCCACATTCAAACATACATGCACACATCCATACAGACGTACCCACAGACATACACACACTCATTCCCAAAACACGCAACACCCCCGCAAGCATGCACGCACTCACACACCCCCTCTACATACACCCACACACACCCTCATGCACGCACACAACACATAACACCCTCCCACCCCTCTCCCCTAACGGACGATCGACTTACCTGTTCCGTCGATCCTCCGGGAGGGGGCGGGAGCCATGGGGGCAGCCCCGCCGACACCACACCGCTAACAGAACACCGCCGCGCAGAATCACAGGACGTGATTCGCTGGGCGGTGTTCTGTTGCCGTGGTGGTGGAGGTGGAGCAACCTCCAATTCCCTGCCGCCCGTCACTATGGCTGTTGGCGGCTCTCCGTCTGAAAAACTACGTAGAGCTGCCAACAGTCATAATACGCTGAGCGGAAAACCACCACCACTGGCGGTCTTCAGCACGGCGGTCCCTCGGCAGTCTTGTAAAAAGACTGCAGAGGTTGTAATGACCCCCTTAGTCACCTACAAACGAAAGTACTGTCATCCTGGGACCAGCAGTCTTGCTCAGAGCAAGAATCCAAACTACGACATGGCGCCACCAACGATGGTGTTTAGGCACTAATTTACGGAGACCCTGACTATCACAGTCTCACAGACAACAGGTACCCTAAGTACCATTATACAGAGACGTCCGTGGTCTTTGGGAGAATCCTCCTCAGCTGAACAGGTAACACCTAATTAAGCTGTAGGTTGTTTGAGCTCGAAATCATAAAAAGGAAAAACTTTCCCCATCTGGTGTTCCGTTTTCCTAAACAACTATGGCTAATACCATAGATATTCCTGCAAATGCTAGACATGCCCTTACACAACATTTATTAGCGCATGACCTTACAGACGAGGGCGGGGATGTTACTCTTATTATAGAAGCAACTGAAGCATACCAAACAGAAACATTTTACTGTTGGGTCACCTTTCCTGAGGCTGACCAAAGAACGCACACATTTCACACATATGAAATTGAGAATGTACCTGTACGGTACGAAGCATACCAGTATCATGAAATATCGCTCACATATCAAGAGCGCCCTCTGGTTTGAAGGCACTCTACCACATGTACTACGAAGAGTGAGGCTAGGTCCTTTAAGTAATGAGGGACCTACATGGCCTATGTTTGCCACATATTCACCTCACCCAAGCATACAGAATAAGTCGATTGCAGATTTACGAGTATTATATAATGAATTAGTGGCATTATATAGAAGATTGGTTCAGTTCGTAATGCGAACGTTGAACCCTACACCAGCGCGTCCAGCACCACCAGTAGCTGGTGGTTATCAATTGGCTACTGGGATCAATCCACAAACAGTGCATACTATTATGGGTAAAGTGCCCATGGAACGGGAAAAAATACCGTTCTGGATAGCCCAGAAAACTAATCAGCTGGAAGCTGTGTTTCCCCATACGGGACCACAGGAAAAACATAGACTGCTCACTATGTGCTTGCCGTTTGGGATGGTTCCCTCGGTGGAAGACTGTGCGACTTGGGGTACAGTCTTCGCTGCCGTTTATACTACCACACATGGTACCCCGACACTTGCCAATTTACCGGAAGTGTTAAAACAAATACAAAATGAACATGGGGCTGCACCGGCCCTGGATCTGGGGATGAAATTGATGCGTAACTTTGACGCCGTCTCCTTGATAATACTGAGTAATATTAAAGGGGAAGCGATGGCACTGGCAATACGCCAGCGTCTCCGGGAAACTCCAGATCTGGAACAAGAGAGACAGCTACCGAAAATAATTTCTGATACCTATACTAGTATAGGACGGGATAGTTTGGGATCCAAACCTAAAAAAATGGAATTACCATGTACCACCCATAAGGAAGGTACGAAGCAGGCACAAGAGGGCTCTAAAAAGCGCTGGGACAAACAAAAAGATTTAAAAGAAAAAAGAAATAAGAGAGCTGATTCTCCACATCCGGAGTACTCCGAAAGGAGGTATAATCTCAGAAATAGGGAGCACATTAGAACTCCAGACAGATATACTGATTCACGTCCCTCTCGTTCCTTTCAGGGCGCACCAGATAAACGTAGCAAGAGAGGGGGCCGTCAAGATCGACATCCGGAATACGTGAAAGAAAAGAAAGACTCACCGCAGTCTGCCATTAAAAAAGAAGAAAAGACTCCTCAGCAAAAGCCGCAGTTTAAAAAGAAGAAGGTGGCAGCACTGACAGTTAAAAATGCCAGTAGTATTGAGAACACTGTTGAGGAACAAGAAGTGGGTTGTGACTCTGTTGGACAGCGCGGCAGAGGTCACGATATGTCGCCAGAGTCTGAAAGATCATCTGGATGCGACAGCAACTAGCGATTACATCACGGTTGAGACAGCGGATGGCCACGTTCTCCCACCCGATAGGGTTTATGATTTAACAATTCAGATAGAGGGAGACGTGGAACGTATTATTAGTCGAATATTTTGGGATGAACTTACTAGTGATATCCTGTTGGCCGAGAGAGACTGGCCACCTGAACACGTCCGCAAGCTCCCGCATGGGGAAGATGTCATTTTGCCTTCTTTCTCCGGTCTTGTTTCAGAAGCAGCCAAAGAAGCCTATGCTGCTGAATGGGCTTTTGCGCAGGCACCTGCACTATACCGTAATCATGTAGGGTGGGACAAGGACTCTCCTTGTCATGTTATTCCCGTTAGGTCTACACCCCAACCACAGCCTCAATACCCTGTTAAACATGAGGCGAAAGCTCCAGTGAAGGAGATACTATCACAACTTGAGTACCAGAGAGTAATTGAGCCCTGTACATCGGCAATGAATAATCCACTATTCGACTATTCCCTGTTGCAAAGCCAGATCATTCATATAGAATAGTGGTTGATTATAGACACTTAATGGATAGGGTACAAGACGAACAGGATATCAGCCCCAGTGTGTCTGTTTCACTATGAGGTTACCTAGTCAAAGAGTTGTAGAGTTCTGAGCTGGGGCACTGTGAGGCAGGAGTATTCCACAAGAGTATAATAGTCAATCAATGGCAGCCAAATGCAGATGAATTTAGCATCAGTATGTGCTGTCTTATGGGACAGAAGCTCCATTGTCATGACATGCCAAAGGTGCATGAACCATTGGGTATGTGTGGAGCATCAGGTTTCTTCCAGTGAAATGCTATGAGCTGTTTTGCAGCTCTTAGCATGTGACTAATGAGGCGCCAGTCACTGTGAGTCATCGCCTCCAGTTCAAGGGGCCAGATGCCCAGAATGTTCGTAATGTAGAAATCAGGAAGGGGGAAACCCACCTTGCCTTTGAAATGACCAAGACTCTCTTGCCAATATGTAGTTGTTGGACCTGGACCTTTTTACAGGGTCATTCCCCAAACTTTTTGTCTTCTCCTTCTCTGACCCTTTTTGTCTGACATTATGGCTCTGGGCACTTTACCACTGCCAATAAGTGCGAAAGTGCATGTGCCATCCTGTAAACATTGGTATGATTGGCTTATACCTAATTGGCATATTTAATTTACCTATAAGTCCTTAGTAAAATGATATCTCTATACCCAGGGCCTGTAAATTAAATGCTACTAGTGGGCCTGCAGCGCTGCTTGCGCCACCCACTGAAGTAGCCTTTCAAACCTGTCGCAGGCCTGCTAGCACAGGGCCTACATGTGTAGTTTTCTGCCACAGGGTCCTAGCATGTAAATTTACTTGCCAGGCCCAGAACTCCCCTTTTACTGCATGTAAATCACCCCTAAGGTAGGCCCTAGCTAGCCCTATGGGCAGGGTGCTATGTATGTAGAAGGCAGGACATGTGCCTGGTAGCGTGGCCTGTCCTGGTAGTGACAAAAGCCTATTTTGGTTTCTCTCTGCTGTGAACGCTGCCTTCTCATAGGATTCAATTAAAAATACCCTGCCTTACATGTAGGGGGAATTGTCTGATTTATGAGGGCCAGGGTAGGCATGTTTGGTATGGTTGTAATGGTAGGGAGAAATGCTGCTTACTGGTGTAACTGGATTTTTTTAATTATTTTTACAGAAATGCCACTTCGAGAGAGTGAGAATTTCTCTGTGCTTATGACTCTGGTGTTTAGCAGCTTGACTACAATCCACATCTGGGCAGAGTGACAGTTGGGCTTTGCGCATACTTTTCAGACAGCCTGTACTCAGGGAGGGTGGAGGTGTCACAGAGGTGCATCTGCATACTGAATAGTCTTCCTGGGCTGAGAGAAGGGAGAGGCGGGGCACACCTACATCTGTAAAGGCTGTGCCCTGGCCTCACACAAGAGTGTTGTTTACCCCCAACTGATGTTTGGAGCCTGTGCTGGAGAGAGGGGGCACTCCCAGAACCAGTTGTAACTGGTTGGAACCTCCTCTCCCCTTCTTTGTGAAACACACTGTAAACCTGAGTATAAGTACAGGGGAGTTTTCCCCACAATTTAGACATTCTTGGGACACCAGAGCCACTTCTGGAACTGGACACGGAGCGCTGCTGAATGGAGTCACCAGGACCCACCTTGGACTGCTGCTGCTGTGCTGTGCTGACCTGTGACCTGCAAGGTCACTAGGAGGCTCTGCCATCATCTGCATCCCTTCTGCTGGCCTGTTGTTGGGCCTGCTAGCCCTGTGCTTCCCCCTCTCTTCTGTTTCCAGGGACAGTGTGCTGTGGCCCCTGACCCCTGCAATTAACCAGCACGAGGAGTGCTTCTCTTTTTACTGTACACTACCTGCAGAGCGCTTCTCTGTGCCTCCCTGCACATCTTAGCGCAGTGCCGTGGAGGAGATTTGCCGCCACAACCCGTGCTCATTAAAGTTGCCCTATCGCTGGGGAGAGTGCATTGCTGATCCCGGAATCAACACCACGAACTGGATGCTCTGATAACTTTGAGCTTGTTGGTGGCGCACTCTCGAAGATGCCCCCGGGGCACCACTACGACGGAGTTGGAGCCGGCACGATCCTGTTAGTGCCTCCGGGGACCCAGTTGGCTCAGAGGTGCCCCTGGGGCACACTCCGGCTCCTACTGAGGCCCAATCACTGTCCTGACCTGGGGAGAGAGGAGCGGCCCGCCAGAGATTCCCCCCAGCCGTCTCCAGGTGGAGTGCGGCTGCAAGGGACAGGTGTTGTCCTCTTCCCCGTTTATCTGGCACCCACCTCGAGGATACGGGTGGCTGCCTGCAGGACCACAGGGCTCGGGCAGAGAGGGAGTTCCTTTCACCATGGCCACTGCCCTAGGGGCTCGGACGCCACAGCCTCATTAGCCTTACTTAGGCCCCCCCAAGGAGGGTCAGTCGCAACCCATGGGTGCAGCCCCCATAATTGTCAGCACTCATTTAGGCACAGGCCCCAGGAGGGGCCCGACACCAAACCAGAGGGGGTGCATGCCACCCCCTTCCCCAGGATCAACACACGGCTCCCGTTTCACGCAGGGAGTGCCTGGGCCTCCCTGTGTCCACATCGTGGCACTAGAGGTGCCTTGGCAGCCGTAAAACAGGTACTCTCCCAGAACATATGACTACCCATGTTCCTAATATGTACATGGTGGATTAATTATGTTAGCCTGTGTCTTTTTGCACCATCTACATGCTGTTGTGCCTTTTAGGGGCCGGACATGCTGTCATGTGTTGATTACTTGCCGTAGGGCTTTATGATGTTCCTGATTTAGGCATTTATGATACTTTTATGACTAGTGCATTTCTTTCTTCATGTGATTCCTGACTTCTGCTTATGTTGCAGAATTCTGAATACCTATGTGTTCTATTATGACTACTATCTATTCTTTCGGAGTATTAGTGACATGTGTAATGTTCTGACAACTGCTAAGAGAGCAGGGTATTTCTGACATGTCATGCTTGGTCTAATTATGCTTTGTGCAATACAGTTTATTTTTACATAACTCGGTGTTGTGTTTACTTTATGGTGTACAAATTGCTTCACGTGTGTTGTGTTTGTTATGCAAACGCTTCACACATTGCCTGTGGGTAAGGCCTGACTGCTCGAGCCAAGCTACCAACGGGTGAGCAGGGGTTATCTTGGACGTGTAACTTCCTTGCGCTGAATTGAGTGGATGGGTACTGCCTGGCTTAGGTGCATACCCTCTGTGTGTGACAGTTTACGATTGAGAAGTGTGCCAACCTCATTCACCCCCATCATAATACTTTTGTTGCCGAGCCAGGAGGAACTGCTCAGCCTTGTTGGTCCTATGTGCCCTCAGCTGACCCCACAGAATAGCTAACTGTTGTTTTATGCACTTGGAAGGAGAGGACTGGCCAAGGAGCTCGAGGGCCTTGATTTTAGCCAACATGCCTGTCTCTACAAAGCTAGACTCCCTCACATGCGTGATAACAATGAACGAGATAACCTCCGAAAGTATTAAGGTTGAAATAGTCTGTGATTCCCTTTTGCATCACAGTGACATTAACTGGGTCTCTGAGTAACTGCGGGGTAAGCACCAGGGTGCAGAGCCCATCCCAAGATACTGCCCTGGGCCCACACTAGTTCTACGTCGACATGGTCCAAGACAGAGATGACTGAGATAGCCATAGTTTCTAGGCTATGAAGCAGAGTAGGTGTAAAAAAGATAGTCAATGTGGGAGTATTAGACATGAATGTGTGAGTAAAAAGAATATTCTCATGTTTCAGGGCATCTGTAGCGCCACACATCCACTAACCCTAGATCAGTAAGGTCACGCTTGAGTGTGGCAAACATCGCCCCTGTACCCTGGAAGGATGCAACACTACGATCGAGCTCGGGATCCCACATAAGGTTTAGGTCTCCACCCAACACAAGGTCACCCTTCTCGTTTTTTCAGCTGTTCCTTCAAAAGATCTCTAATGTAAGAATCTTGGTTGGCGGTATAAATGTTAAGAAGGGCCTGTGGGCGTAAACCCCTTTGGATGGATAGTTTCAGATAACGGCCAAACCATATTCAGGGCATTGGAACAGAAACCTGCTTTGCACATGATGGCACCCCCGATGTCTTAGTAGGGGCATGCTCCTCCGGGAGGGGGCGGGAGCCATGGGGGCAGCTCCGCCGACACCACACCGCTAACAGAACACCGCCGCGCAGAATCACAGGACGTGATTCGCTGGGCGGTGTTCTGTTGCCGTGGTGGTGGAGGTGGAGCAACCTCCACTTCCCTGCCGCCCGTCACTATGGCTGTTGGCGGCTCTCCGTCTGAAAAACTACGTAGAGCTGCCAACAGTCATAATACGCTGAGCGGAAAACCACCACCACTGGCGGTCTTCAGCACGGCGGTCCCTCGGCAGTCTTGTAAAAAGACTGCAGAGGTTGTAATGACCCCCTTAGTCACCTAAAAACGAAAGTACTGTCATCCTGGGACCAGCAGTCTTGCTCAGAGCAAGAGTCCATACTACGACATGGCGCCACCAACTATGGTGTTTAGGCACTAATTTACGGAGACCCTGACTATCACAGTCTCACAGACAACAGGTACCCTAAGTACCATTATACAGAGACGTCCGTGGTCTTTGGGAGAATCCTCCTCAGCTGAACAGGTAACACCTAATTAAGCTGTAGGTTGTTTGAGCTCGAAATCATAAAAAGGAAAAACTTTCCCCATCTGGTGTTCCGTTTCCCTAAACAACTATGGCTAATACCATAGATATTCCTGCAAATGCTAGACATGCCCTTACACAACATTTATTAGCGCATGACCTTACAGACGAGGGCGGGGATGTTACTCTTATTATAGAAGCAACTGAAGCATACCAAACAGAAACATTTTACTGTTGGGTCACCTTTCCTGAGGCTGACCAAAGAACGCACACATTTCACACATATGAAATTGCGAATGTACCTGTACGGTACGAAGCATACGAGTATCATGAAATATCGCTCACATATCAAGAGCGCCCTCTGGTTTGAAGGCGCTCTACCACATGTACTACGAAGAGTGAGGCTAGGTCCTTTAAGTAATGAGGGACCTACATGGCCTATGTTTGCCACATATTCACCTCACCCAAGCATACAGAATAAGTCGATTGCAGATTTATGAGTATTATATAATGAATTAGTGGCATTATATAGACGATTGGTTCAGTTCGTAATGCGAACTTTGAACACTACACCAGCGCGTCCAGCACCACCAGTAGCTGGTGGTTATCAATTGGCTACTGGGATTAATCCACAAACAGTGCATACTATTATGGGTAAAGTGCCCATGGAACGGGAAAAAATACCGTTCTGGATAGCCCAGAAAACTAATCAGCTGGAAGCTGTGTTTCCCCATACGGGACCACAGGAAAAACATAGACTGCTCACTATGTGCTTGCCGTTTGGGATGGTTCCCTCGGTGGAAGACTGTGCGACTTGGGGTACAGTCTTCGCTGCCGTTTATACTACCACACATGGTACCCCGACACTTGCCAATTTACCGTAAGTGTTAAAACAAATACAAAATGAACATGGGGCTGCACTGGCCCTGGATCTGGGGATGAAATTGATGCGTAACTTTGACGCCGTCTCCTTGATAATACTGAGTAATATTAAAGGGGAAGCGGTGGCACTGGCAATACGCCAGCGTCTCCGGGAAACTCCAAATCTGGAACAAGAGAGACAGCTACCGAAAATAATTTCTGATACCTATACTAGTATAGGACGGGATAGTTTGGGATCCAAACCTAAAAAAATGGAATTACCATGTACCACCCATAAGGAAGGTACGAAGCAGGCACAAGAGAGCTCTAAAAAGCGCTGGGACAAACAAAAAGATTTAAAAGAAAAAAGAAATAAGAGAGCTGATTCTCCACATCCAGAGTACTCCGAAAGGAGGTATAATCTCAGAAATAGGGAGCACATTAGAACTCCAGACAGATATACTGATTCACGTCCCTCTCATTCCTTTCAGGGCGCACCGGATAAACGTAGCGAGAGAGGGGGCCGTCAAGATCGACATCCGGAATACGTGAAAGAAAAGAAAGACTCACCACAGTCTGCCATTAAAAAAGAAGAAAAGACTCCTCAGCAAAAGCCGCAGTTTAAAAAGAAGAAGGTGGCAGCACTGAAAGTTAAAAATGCCAGTAGTATTGAGAACACTGTTGAGGAACAAGAAGTGGGTCGTGACTCTGTTGGACAGCGCGGCAGAGGTCACGATATGTCGCCAGAGTCTGAAAGATCATCTGGATGCGACAGCAACTAGCGATTACATCACGGTTGAGACAGCGGATGGCCACGTTCTCCCACCCGATAGGGTTTATGATTTAACAATTCAGATAGAGGGAGACGTGGAACGTATTATTAGTCGAATATTTTGGGATGAACTTACTAGTGATATCCTGTTGGCCGAGAGAGACTGGCCACCTGAACACGTCCGCAAGCTCCCGCATGGGGAAGATGTCATTTTGCCTTCTTTCTCTGGTCTTGTTCCAGAAGCAGCCAAAGAAGCCTATGCTGCTGAATGGGCTTTTGCGCAGGCACCTGCACTATACCGTAATCATGTAGGGTGGGACAAGGACTCTCCTTGTCATGTTATTCCCGTTAGGTCTACACCCCAACCACAGCCTCAATACCCTGTTAAACATGAGGCGAAAGCTCCAGTGAAGGAGATACTATCACAACTTGAGTACCAGAGAGTAATTGAGCCCTGTACATCGGCAATGAATAATCCACTATTCGACTATTCCCCGTTGCAAAGCCAGATCATTCATATAGAATAGTGGTTGATTATAGACACTTAATGGATAGGGTACAAGACGAACAGGATATCAGCCCCAGTGTGTCTGTTTCACTATGAGGTTACCTAGTCAAAGAGTTGTAGAGTTCTGAGCTGGGGCACTGTGAGGCAGGAGTATTCCACAAGAGTATAATAGTCAATCAATGGCAGCCAAATGCAGATGAATTTAGCATCAGTATGTGCTGTCTTATGGGACAGAAGCTCCATTGTCATGACATGCCAAAGGTGCGTGAACCATTGGGTATGTGTGGAGCATCAGGTTTCTTCCAGTGAAATGCTATGAGCTGTTTTGCAGCTCTTAGCATGTGACTAATGAGGCGCCAGTCACTGTGAGTCATCGCCTCCAGTTCAAGGGGCCAGATGCCCAGAATGTTCGTAATGTAGAAATCAGGAAGGGGGAAACCCACCTTGCCTTTGAAATGACCAAGACTCTCTTGCCAATATGTAGTTGTTGGACCTGGACCTTTTTACAGGGTCATTCCCCAAACTTTTTGTCTTCTCCTTCTCTGACCCTTTTTGTCTGACATTATGGCTCTGGGCACTTTACCACTGCCAATAAGTGCGAAAGTGCATGTGCCATCCTGTAAACATTGGTATGATTGGCTTATACCTAATTGGCATATTTAATTTACCTATAAGTCCTTAGTAAAATGATATCTCTATACCCAGGGCCTGTAAATTAAATGCTACTAGTGGGCCTGCAGCGCTGCTTGCGCCACCCACTGAAGTAGCCATTCAAACCTGTCGCAGGCCTGCTAGCACAGGGCCTACATGTGTAGTTTTCTGCCACAGGGGCCTAGCATGTAAATTTACTTGCCAGGCCCAGAACTCCCCTTTTACTACATGTAAATCACCCCTAAGGTAGGCCCTAGCTAGCCCTATGGGCAGGGTGCTATGTATGTAGAAGGCAGGACATGTGCCTGGTAGCATGGCCTGTCCTGGTAGTGACAAAAGCCTATTTTGGTTTCTCTCTGCTGTGAACGCTGCCTTCTCATAGGATTCAATTAAAAATACCCTGCCTTACATGTAGGGGGTATTGTCTGATTTATGAGGGCCAGGGTAGGCATGTTTGGTATGGTTGTAATGGTAGGGAGAAATGCTGCTTACTGGTGTAACTGGATTTTTTTAATTATTTTTACAGAAATGCCACTTCGAGAGAGTGAGAATTTCTCTGTGCTTATGACTCTGGTGTTTTGCAGCTTGACTACAATCCACATCTGGGCAGAGTGACAGTTGGGCTTTGCGCATACTTTTCAGACAGCCTGTACTCAGGGAGGGTGGAGGTGTCACAGAGGTGCATCTGCATACTGAATAGTCTTCCTGGGCTGAGAGAAGGGAGAGGCGGGGCACACCTACATCTGTAAAGGCTGTGCCCTGGCCTCACACAAGAGTGTTGTTTACCCCCAACTGATGTTTGGAGCCTGTGCTGGAGAGAGGGGGCACTCCCAGAACCAGTTGTAACTGGTTGGAACCTCCTCTCCCCTTCTTTGTGAAACACACTGTAAACCTGAGTATAAGTACAGGGGAGTTTTCCCCACAATTTAGACATTCTTGGGACACCAGAGCCACTTCTGGAACTGGACACGGAGCGCTGCTGAATGGAGTCACCAGGACCCACCTTGGACTGCTGCTGCTGTGCTGTGCTGACCTGTGACCTGCAAGGTCACTAGGAGGCTCTGCCATCATCTGCATCCCTTCTGCTGGCCTGTTGTTGGGCCTGCTAGCCCTGTGCTTCCCCCTCTCTTCTGTTTCCAGGGACAGGGTGCTGTGGCCCCTGACCCCTGCAATTAACCAGCACGAGGAGTGCTTCTCTTTTTACTGTACACTACCTGCAGAGCGCTTCTCTGTGCCTCCCTGCACATCTTAGCGCAGTGCCGTGGAGGAGATTTGCCGCCACAACCCGTGCTCATTAAAGTTGCCCTATCGCTGGGGAGAGTGCATTGCTGATCCCGGAATCAACACCACGAACTGGATGCTCTGATAACGTTGAGCGTGTTGGTGGCGCACTCTCGAAGATGCCCACAGGGCACCACTACGACGGAGATTGGAGCCGGCACGATCCTGTTAGTGCCTCCGGGGACCCAGTTGGCTCAGAGGTGCCCCTGGGGCACACCCCGGCTCCTACTGAGGTCCAATCACTGTCCTGACCTGGGGAGAGAGGAGCGGCCCGCCAGAGATTCCCCCCAGCCGTCTCCAGGTGGAGTGCGGCTGCAAGGGACAGGTGTTGTCCTCTTCCCCGTTTATCTGGCACCCACCTCGAGGATACGGGTGGCTGCCTGCAGGACCACAGGGCTCGGGCAGAGAGGGAGTTCCTTTCACCCTGGCCACTGCCCTAGGGGCTCGGACGCCACAGCCTCATTAGCCTTACTTAGGCCCCCCCAAGGAGGGTCAGTCGCAACCCATGGGGGCAGCCCCCATAATTGTCAGCACTCATTTAGGCACAGGCCCCAGGAGGGGCCCGACACCAAACCAGAGGGGGTGCATGCCACCCCCTTCCCCAGGATCAACACATGGCTCCCGTTTCACGCAGGGAGTGCCTGGGCCTCCCTGTGTCCACATCGTGGCACTAGAGGTGCCTTGGCAGCCGTAAAACAGGTACTCTCCCAGAACATATGACTACCCATGTTCCTAATATGTACATGGTGGATTAATTATGTTAGCCTGTGTCTTTTTGCACCATCTACATGCTGTTGTGCCTTTTAGGGGCCGGACATGCTGTCATGTGTTGATTACTTGCCGTAGGGCTTTATGATGTTCCTGATTTAGGCATTTATGATACTTTTATGACTAGTGCATTTCTTTCTTCATGTGATTCCTGACAGCTGCTTATGTTGCAGAATTCTGAATACCTATGTGTTCTATTATGACTACTATCTATTCTTTCGGAGTATTAGTGACATTTGTAATGTTCTGACAACTGCTAAGGGAGCAGGGTATTTCTGACATGTCATGCTTGGTCTAATTATGCTTTGTGCAATACAGTTTATTTTTACATAACTCGGTGTTGTGTTTACTTTATGGTGTACAAATTGCTTCACGTGTGTTGTGTTTGTTATGCAAACGCTTCACACATTGCCTGTGGGTAAGGCCTGACTGCTCGAGCCAAGCTACCAACGGGTGAGCAGGGGTTATCTTGGACGTGTAACTTCCTTGCCCTGAATTGAGTGGATGGGTACTGCCTGGCTTAGGTGCATACCCTCTATGTGTGACAGTTTACGATTGAGAAGTGTGCCAACCTCATTCACCCCCATCATAATACTTTTGTTGCCGAGCCAGGAGGGACTGCTCAGCCTTGTTGGTCCTATGTGCCCTCAGCTGACCCCACAGAATAGCTAACTGTTGTTTTATGCACTTGGAAGGAGAGGACTGGCCAAGGAGCTCGAGGGCCTTGATTTTAGCCAACATGCCTGTCTCTACAAAGCTAGACTCCCTCACATGCGTGATAACAATCTCAGAAATAGGGAGCACATTAGAACTCCAGACAGATGTCATTTTGCCTTCTTTCTCTGGTCTTGTTCCAGAAGCAGCCAAAGAAGCCTATGCTGCTGAATGGGCTTTAGCACAGACACCTGCACTATACCGTAATCATGTAGGGTGGGACAAGGACTCTCCTTGTCATGTTATTCCCGTTAGGTCTACACCCTAACCACAGCCTCAATACCCTGTTAAACATGAGGGGAAAGCTCCAGTGAAGGAGATACTATCACAACTTGAGTACCAGAGAGTAATTGAGCCCTGTACATCGGCAATGAATAATCCACTATTCGACTATTCCCTGTTGCAAAGCCAGATCATTCATATAGAATAGTGGTTGATTATAGACACTTAATGGATAGGGTACAAGACGAACAGGATATCAGCCCCAGTGTGTCTGTTTCACTATGAGGTTACCTAGTCAAAGAGTTGTAGAGTTCTGAGCTGGGGCACTGTGAGGCAGGAGTATTCCACAAGAGTATAATAGTCAATCAATGGCAGCCAAATGCAGATGAATTTAGCATCAGTATGTGCTGTCTTATGGGACAGAAGCTCCATTGTCATGACATGCCAAAGGTGCATGAACCATTGGGTATGTGTGGAGCATCAGGTTTCTTCCAGTGAAATGCTATGAGCTGTTTTGCAGCTCTTAGCATGTGACTAATGAGGCGCCAGTCACTGTGAGTCATCGCCTCCAGTTCAAGGGGCCAGATGCCCAGAATGTTCGTAATGTAGAAATCAGGAAGGGGGAAACCCACCTTGCCTTTGAAATGACCAAGACTCTCTTGCCAATATGTAGTTGTTGGACCTGGACCTTTTTACAGGGTCATTCCCCAAACTTTTTGTCTTCTCCTTCTCTGACCCTTTTTGTCTGACATTATGGCTCTGGGCACTTTACCACTGCCAATAAGTGCGAAAGTGCATGTGCCATCCTGTAAACATTGGTATGATTGGCTTATACCTAATTGGCATATTTAATTTACCTATAAGTCCTTAGTAAAATGATATCTCTATACCCAGGGCCTGTAAATTAAATGCTACTAGTGGGCCTGCAGCGCTGCTTGCGCCACCCACTGAAGTAGCCTTTCAAACCTGTCGCAGGCCTGCTAGCACAGGGCCTACATGTGTAGTTTTCTGCCACAGGGGCCTAGCATGTAAATTTACTTGCCAGGCCCAGAACTCCCCTTTTACTACATGTAAATCACCCCTAAGGTAGGCCCTAGCTAGCCCTATGGGCAGGGTGCTATGTATGTAGAAGGCAGGACATGTGCCTGGTAGCGTGGCCTGTCCTGGTAGTGACAAAAGCCTATTTTGGTTTCTCTCTGCTGTGAACGCTGCCTTCTCATAGGATTCAATTAAAAATACCCTGCCTTACATGTAGGGGGAATTGTCTGATTTATGAGGGCCAGGGTAGGCATGTTTGGTATGGTTGTAATGGTAGGGAGAAATGCTGCTTACTGGTGTAACTGGATTTTTTTAATTATTTTTACAGAAATGCCACTTCGAGAGAGTGAGAATTTCTCTGTGCTTATGACTCTGGTGTTTAGCAGCTTGACTACAATCCACATCTGGGCAGAGTGACAGTTGGGCTTTGCGCATACTTTTCAGACAGCCTGTACTCAGGGAGGGTGGAGGTGTCACAGAGGTGCATCTGCATACTGAATAGTCTTCCTGGGCTGAGAGAAGGGAGAGGCGGGGCACACCTACATCTGTAAAGGCTGTGCCCTGGCCTCACACAAGAGTGTTGTTTACCCCCAACTGATGTTTGGAGCCTGTGCTGGAGAGAGGGGGCACTCCCAGAACCAGTTGTAACTGGTTGGAACCTCCTCTCCCCTTCTTTGTGAAACACACTGTAAACCTGAGTATAAGTACAGGGGAGTTTTCCCCACAATTTAGACATTCTTGGGACACCAGAGCCACTTCTGGAACTGGACACGGAGCGCTGCTGAATGGAGTCACCAGGACCCACCTTGGACTGCTGCTGCTGTGCTGTGCTGACCTGTGACCTGCAAGGTCACTAGGAGGCTCTGCCATCATCTGCATCCCTTCTGCTGGCCTGTTGTTGGGCCTGCTAGCCCTGTGCTTCCCCCTCTCTTCTGTTTCCAGGGACAGTGTGCTGTGGCCCCTGACCCCTGCAATTAACCAGCACGAGGAGTGCTTCTCTTTTTACTGTACACTACCTGCAGAGCGCTTCTCTGTGCCTCCCTGCACATCTTAGCGCAGTGCCGTGGAGGAGATTTGCCGCCACAACCCGTGCTCATTAAAGTTGCCCTATCGCTGGGGAGAGTGCATTGCTGATCCCGGAATCAACACCACGAACTGGATGCTCTGATAACTTTGAGCTTGTTGGTGGCGCACTCTCGAAGATGCCCCCGGGGCACCACTACGACGGAGTTGGAGCCGGCACGATCCTGTTAGTGCCTCCGGGGACCCAGTTGGCTCAGAGGTGCCCCTGGGGCACACTCCGGCTCCTACTGAGGCCCAATCACTGTCCTGACCTGGGGAGAGAGGAGCGGCCCGCCAGAGATTCCCCCCAGCCGTCTCCAGGTGGAGTGCGGCTGCAAGGGACAGGTGATGTCCTCTTCCCCGTTTATCTGGCACCCACCTCGAGGATACGGGTGGCTGCCTGCAGGACCACAGGGCTCGGGCAGAGAGGGAGTTCCTTTCACCATGGCCACTGCCCTAGGGGCTCGGACGCCACAGCCTCATTAGCCTTACTTAGGCCCCCCCAAGGAGGGTCAGTCGCAACCCATGGGTGCAGCCCCCATAATTGTCAGCACTCATTTAGGCACAGGCCCCAGGAGGGGCCCGACACCAAACCAGAGGGGGTGCA
The DNA here is from genome assembly GCF_031143425.1 of Pleurodeles waltl. Taxonomy (NCBI): domain Eukaryota; kingdom Metazoa; phylum Chordata; class Amphibia; order Caudata; family Salamandridae; genus Pleurodeles; species Pleurodeles waltl. The sequence goes on from NC_090447.1 coordinate 1,224,041,321, forward strand.
TGCCACCCCCTTCCCCAGGATCAACACACGGCTCCCGTTTCACGCAGGGAGTGCCTGGGCCTCCCTGTGTCCACATCGTGGCACTAGAGGTGCCTTGGCAGCCGTAAAACAGGTACTCTCCCAGAACATATGACTACCCATGTTCCTAATATGTACATGGTGGATTAATTATGTTAGCCTGTGTCTTTTTGCACCATCTACATGCTGTTGTGCCTTTTAGGGGCCGGACATGCTGTCATGTGTTGATTACTTGCCGTAGGGCTTTATGATGTTCCTGATTTAGGCATTTATGATACTTTTATGACTAGTGCATTTCTTTCTTCATGTGATTCCTGACTTCTGCTTATGTTGCAGAATTCTGAATACCTATGTGTTCTATTATGACTACTATCTATTCTTTCGGAGTATTAGTGACATGTGTAATGTTCTGACAACTGCTAAGGGAGCAGGGTATTTCTGACATGTCATGCTTGGTCTAATTATGCTTTGTGCAATACAGTTTATTTTTACATAACTCGGTGTTGTGTTTACTTTATGGTGTACAAATTGCTTCACGTGTGTTGTGTTTGTTATGCAAACGCTTCACACATTGCCTGTGGGTAAGGCCTGACTGCTCGAGCCAAGCTACCAACGGGTGAGCAGGGGTTATCTTGGACGTGTAACTTCCTTGCCCTGAATTGAGTGGATGGGTACTGCCTGGCTTAGGTGCATACCCTCTATGTGTGACAGTTTACGATTGAGAAGTGTGCCAACCTCATTCACCCCCATCATAATACTTTTGTTGCCGAGCCAGGAGGGACTGCTCAGCCTTGTTGGTCCTATGTGCCCTCAGCTGACCCCACAGAATAGCTAACTGTTGTTTTATGCACTTGGAAGGAGAGGACTGGCCAAGGAGCTCGAGGGCCTTGATTTTAGCCAACATGCCTGTCTCTACAAAGCTAGACTCCCTCACATGCGTGATAACAATCTCAGAAATAGGGAGCACATTAGAACTCCAGACAGATGTCATTTTGCCTTCTTTCTCTGGTCTTGTTCCAGAAGCAGCCAAAGAAGCCTATGCTGCTGAATGGGCTTTAGCACAGACACCTGCACTATACCGTAATCATGTAGGGTGGGACAAGGACTCTCCTTGTCATGTTATTCCCGTTAGGTCTACACCCTAACCACAGCCTCAATACCCTGTTAAACATGAGGGGAAAGCTCCAGTGAAGGAGATACTATCACAACTTGAGTACCAGAGAGTAATTGAGCCCTGTACATCGGCAATGAATAATCCACTATTCCCCGTTGCAAAGCCAGATCATTCATATAGAATAGTGGTTGATTATAGACACTTAAATAGTCATACACGCACATATGCTATGGAAAATTCACACAGCACAGCACTGATAAACAATATAGTGCGTAAAAAATATAAAATTACATTGGATATATCTAATGGATTTTTCTGCCAGAATTTAGCGCATGAAAGTAGGGACCTAAGTACATTTTCATTTGGCTCTGAGAGGCTATAAAAATAGCCCAGGCCTGTTTTCAGCCTGTGTAACATAAATTTTGCACGAGCTTGATTCTGATGCATTGTCCTATGTGGATGATATCTATCTCACTGACGACGCCCTCGACATTCATCTTGCGAGGGTCGATCGGATAATTTTGGGATTTGCAGACCTCGTAATAAATTTAATTTTAAGAAGAGCAAGATAGCCTTTCTTAGTGTATTGTTCCTGGGATATGAGCTATCGAACGAGGGGAAGAGCCTGGCCCCGCACTTCCTAGAAAAGTGTGCTCAACTACAGCCTCCGAACACACTTAAGAAATTACAGTCATTACTGGGTTTCTTCAATTTTGGCAGAACATACATTCCAGATTATGCAGAACGCATTAAGCCACTTTATGACTTAATTCAGCCCAATTTTTCTAGCAGACGATCGACGATTGAACACACACACATCCTTAGGGATATGCAACGGGACATGCTGGAAGCTAAACACTTACACACACGTGACAATAAAACAAATTTGGTCATCAGAATAATTGCTGGTGCCCTTGGATTTACTTATGTCACCTTTAATGAGGATGACACAGATGGTCATTACAACCTCGGCGGTCTTTTAATAAGACCGCTGAGGGACCGTCGTGTGGAAGACCGCCATTTTTCGGACGGAGAGACGCCAACAGCCATACTTGCGGGTGGCGGGGAAGTGGAGGTTGCTCCACCGCCACGCCAACAGAACACCGCCCAGCTAATCACGTCCTGTGGTTCTGCGCGGCGGTGTTCTGTTGGCGGTGTGGTGTCGGCGGAGCTGCCCCCATGGCTCCCGTCCCCTCCTGGCGGATCGACGGAACAGGTAAGTCGATCGTCCGTTACGGGGGGGTGAGGGGGTGTTGTGTGGGTGCATGGGGGTGTGCGTCTGTGTATGTAGGGGGGGTGTGAGTGCGTGTATGCTTGCGGGGGTGTTGCGTCTTTTGGGAATGAGTGCGTGTATGTCTGTAGGTATGTCTGTGTGGATGTGTGCATGAATGTGTGAATGTGGGTGTACGTGTCTGACTGTGTGTGTGGATGTTGGCATGTGTGTCGGTGTGTGTTTGTGTATGTGTGTTGGTGGTGCCGGCGTGCGTGTCGGGTGTGTGTGTGTGTAAGGTAATGTCGGGGGTCGGGGTGGGGAGGGGAGGGAAGGGGGGCCCTGCCACCTTTGGTGGCTGGCAGGAGTGGTGGGGGGTGTAGTGGAGGGAGTCCGGTGGGGGAGACCCCTATCAGTGCCATGGATTTCATGGCAGTTCCTACCGCTGGAAATCCACGGCGGTAAGCCGGGTCAAAATACCGGCGGCGGTATTGTCACGGCCGCCGGGCTGGAGACCCAGGTCTCCAGCCCACCGGTCGTCTCCGCCCTGGCAAGCAGCGGATGACCATGGCGGTAACCGCCATGGTCATAATTCCAAAAATAAAACCGCCAGCCTGTTGGCGGTCTTACCGCCGCTTTAACACCGTCCGCCAGGGTTGTAATGACCCCCACAGTGCTGATAGCATATAAATCGCATTTATATTCAAATACTGAAAGACGTTTTGCACCTACAGAAAAGATTCTGACAGCGGTTCAGATGGCCGTCATAAAAGAGAGGCCACTTGCCCAGGGGAATCGCATTATTGTTGTCTCCCCGGTGCCGGCCTTAGAGGCTGTCACCAAAGCGAGCGTTCCAGACGCTAAAGCATTACATCCATGCTGGATTCAATGGGCAACGTCTCTGACCGCCACTGATGTTGATTATGTATTTGACCCAAGACTTCAGACACAAGAATTTCTCCAGTATGAACAGGAGTACCCCGCACCTCTAAATATCTTGCCACTAGACAGTTATAATACTAACATATATACTGACGGATCAGCACAACAGGCTGTAGGTACTAAACATCAATACTCGGCAGCTTTCGCAGCCGTGTGCGGAGTGATGGAAAATGGAGTTTTCCACCCTCACAATACCTACATGCAGACCTTCGGGGACTGCACAGCCCAGTTGGCCGAGCTTAAGGCTCTTCTTCTAGCGCTCGAACATACTGAGGCAGGAAGCCAGACTTTGATAGTCTGTGATTCATATTACTGCGTCCAGTCATACAATGAATATCTCAATCATTGGAAACTGAACGGGTTTAGGGATTCTAAAGGAAACACCATTAAACACAAAGGGGGTGATTCCAACCCTGGCGGTCGGTGATAAAGCGGCGGCCAACCCGCCAACAGGCAGGCGGTAAAAAAAAAAGAATTCTGACCCTGGCGGGAACCGCCAACACAGCCTGCCACTTTAACACTCCGACGGGACAGACAAACAGCACGGCGGTCACCGCCAACAGGCAGGCGGCAGACAAAGTACCGCCCACCCTATCACAACTCACCAATCCGCCACCTTTTCCGGGGCGGGAGCCCCGCCGATAAAAACACAGCGGAAACAGACTACGAACGGGAAAACGCTCACCTCTACACACTCCACGAGGACGGAGGACAGCATGGAACCCGAATTGAACATCCTACCAGCTATTGTCTACCTGCTCATCTACCACGAGTACGAACGCTGGCGCAGAAGACAACAGTGAGTACTGCACCTACGACACAGGGGAGGGGGGAGGAGAAAAGGTTACGGGCACACTCATACGCCCCCCCCACCCCCACCAACTATCAACACACCAATGCAGAGCAACAACTCAGAGTGACACCCCCCAAAGCCCCCAGAAAAATGCAAAGACATAATAAAAATGATAATTTAAATTTATGTATAAAATAGGTTCATTGAAGTCATGGCAAATTATCGATATGAAATATAAAAGAAAAAAGTCCTGCTTAGTTTGTCAAATTTCCACAGTTCGTAGGCCAATGTCCAGCAAACACATGGGCAAAGCCCACACAGGAGACCTGATTCCGTTGGAGAGAACACTGCTGGGGCATCAGATGAGAAAACTACAGGTACCTCAGGGGGAAGGGAAGGGGGGGCACCTCAGCCACATGAGTCCACGACGCCAGATCCACGAAGGGCCTCCATGCCCACTGTGCCATCCTGGGGAGTGCAAAGCCACAGTCTCTCAAGTCTATACAGTGGGTGGGTTGCCCACTGTGCCATCCTAGGGAGTGCAAAGCCACAGTCTCTCAAGTCTCTACAGTGGGTGGCTTGCCCACTGTGCCATCCTGGGGAGTGCAAAGCCACAGTCTCGCAAGTCTCTACAGTGGGTGGGTTGCCCACTGTGCCATCCTGGGGAGTGCAAAGCCACAGTCTCTCAAGTCTATACAGTGGGTGGCTTGCCCACTGTGCCATCCTGGGGAGTGCAAAGCCACAGTCTCTCAAGTCTCTACAGTGGGTGGCTTGCCCACTGTGCCATCCTGGGGAGTGCAAAGCCACAGTCTCTCAAGTCTATACAGTGGGTGGATTGACCACTGTGCCATTTTGGGGAGTGCAAAGCCACAGTCCATCGGATGGATACCCGACTCCACTGGTATTGGAGGAGGCAGGGTGCCCAGAGTGCAGCGTTAACACCAGCTCGACACAGAACCGGCACTGTCAATGGGCCAGCGGTGCTTGACATGAAGGGCCCCACGGAGCGGTGCTTGAGATGACGGGGCTTGACAGGAAGGGCCCAGCGGAGCGGTGCTTGAGACGGCGGGGCCAAGCGGAGCGGTGCTTGACAGGCGGGGCCCAGCGGAGCGGTGCTTGACATGAAGGGCCCAGCGGAGCGGTGCTTGAGACGGCGGGGCCCAGCGGAGCGGTGCTTGACAGGAAGGGCCCAGCGGAGCGGTGCTTGACAGGAAGGGCCCAGTGGAGCGGTGCTTGACATGAAGGGCCCAGCGGAGCAGTGCTTGAGACGGCGGGGCCCAGCGGAGCGGTGCTTGACAGGAAGGGCCTAGCGGAGCGGTGCTTGAGACGGCGGGGCCCAGCGGAGCGGTGCTTGACAGGAAGGGCCCAGCGGAGCGGTGCTTGAGACTGCGGGGCCCAGCGGAGCGGTGCTTGACAGGAAGGGCCCAGCGGAGCGGTGCTTGAGACGGCGGGGCCCAGCGGAGCGGTGCATGAGACGGCGGGGCCCAGCGGAGCGGTGCATGAGACGGCGGGGCCCAGCGGAGCGGTGCTTGACAGGAAGGGCCCATCGGAGCGGTGCTTGACAGGAAGGGCCCAGCGGAGCGGTGCCTTTCTTCACGGCGGGGCCCTGTTCAGCGGTGCCTTTTTGCACGGCGGGGCCCAGCGGAGAGGTGCCTTTCTTCACGGCGGGGCCCTGTTCAGCAGTGCCTTTCTTCACAGCGGGGCCCTGTTCAGCGTTGCATTTCTTCACGGCGGGCCCTGTTCAGCGGGGCCTTTCTTCACGGCGGGGCCCTGTTCAGCGGTGCCTTTCTTCACGGCGGGGCCCTGTTCAGCAGTGCCTTTTTGCACGGCGGGGCCCAGCGGAGCGGTGCCTTTCTTCACGGCGGGGCCCTGTTCAGCGGTGCCTTTCTTCACGGCGGGGCCCTGTTCAGCGGTGCCTTTCTTCACGGCGGGGCCCTGTTCAGCGGTGCCTATCTTGTCTTTCAAGGGAGCCAGACCTGGCCAGGACTCCCTGCTTAGTCGCCCTCCGACCGTGCGGTTGTTGGACCCTCCTGTGACGGAGTCCTGGGCCCATGGGTGTCCTCCGTCACACCCGGGATGGGGCTTGTGGGGCCCTCCTGGTCCGCGCGCCTGCTGGCTGACTTCTCCGCCCTGCTGCCCTTGCCCTCCTTCGATGAGGCTCTCTGGCCCTTGCCTCCCCTTGATGTTGTGGCAGGTGACGGCCCACGACTTTGCTCCTTCGTGGCAGCCGTGTCAGCCTTCTCGCGGCGGCCCTTGGTTTTTCGGGTTCTCTTTCCAGGGGGTGGGCTGGCCGTCCCCTGCTGCTGGCCGATGTATCTGCACTGGGAAAAGGTGGACTCCAAAACCCGTGCACAATGGTCAGACTTGATGCAGGGCTGGTGGTGGCTGAGGTGCTCTTCGGACTCTTACCAGATGGAGGGGGTGGGTCAGGTGGTGCAAAGAGGTTAATTTTGGAGAGGAAAAGTTTTTTAGGAGCAATGGGAAGGGTAGGTGCAGTGGGTATGGGAGTGGAGGAAGAGGATGTGGTTGTAGGAGAGTCAGGTGTGGTGTCTTTGGGTGCAGGTGCTTGTGACGTAGGCTGTCGTGAGGTGGTTGGCTGTTGGGTGGGTGGCTGCCTGCGTTTGTGTGTTTTGGAAGAGGGGGTGACAGACACAGTGGGAGAGGACACAGGGGACGTGTAAATGGCAGTGGGGGTGGTGACTGCACATGTGCGGACTGTACTGGAGGGTGTGCTGGTGATGGAAGTACTGGCTGATGGTGGTGTGCATGCAGGTGTGAGTAGAGACGTCACAGGGAGGGAGGAGGGAAACGAGGAGGAGGGGGACATAGAGGTGGTAGTGACTGTTGCCATGTCTGCATCTGGATGTTGCTTGGGTGAATGCTTGTGGGATCTGTGGTGCTTATGTCTGGATGAGCTGCCCTTGGGTGTTGAGGTGTGTGCAGGCTGGTCAGATGGTGTGGATGGGATAGGCTGAGGAACAGGAGACTATGACAGGGTGGAGGCAGTTAGAAGAGGGAGGCTGGAAACAGGGACAATGGCTGCCGTCAGTGCTGAGGCCAGAGCATTGAACGATCGTTGATGGGCAGCCTGACCGAATGAATGCCCTCCAGGTATGCATTGCTCCGATGCACATCCCTTTCTACACCCTGGATGGCATTCAAAAGGGTAGACTGCCCAACAATGATGGTCTCGTGGAGGTCAATGACCTCCTCACTGAGGGCAGCAGGGGTAACTGGGGCAGGGCCTGAGGTGCCTGGGGCGAAGGAGATGCCCGCCTTCTTGGGCGAGCGGGCACGGAGTGAAGGCTGAGGGGCTGCTGGGAGGGCGAGACTGGTGCGCTGGGTGGCGGCTGTACCTGTTGTGGCGGGGGGCACGGATGTTGCCGCCACCGCAAGGGAGCTCCCTTCCGAGGACGTGTCGGTGTCGCTGACGTCTCCACGGGTCCCCGTTGTGGAGCTCCCCTCACCCTCCGTATCACTGGTGACCTCGGTGTCTGTAGCATGGCCCACCGGGGCCATGTGAGTTGCAGCTCCCTCGTGCTCCAATGCCAATTCTCCTCCGCCTGATGATGCTAATGCACACATGCACAAGAAGATAAAGAACAAGGGTGGGGGGAGAAATAAAGACAGGTTGAGTGCATGCATTGTCAACACCGTTGTCGGAGAGGACAGACACAGGAGCCTCCTGCACTACGCCGCGCAATCGGGGTACACTACTCAGTACTTGTGACTAGGCCTACAGGTCTATGGACAACAAATGCGCACATGGATGATGCTGGACCATGGATTGCTGTACTTGGCACCCTACAGAGGTGGGGGGCGTGGGCACAGGGCCATGCCTAAAGGAGGGGACTACACTACAGAAAGCACCCTGGCCTAAAGTCACCCACAGCCCTCCTCCCCAACCCAGACACCTCCACTGCGCGCAAAGATAGCAGAATGTGCTGATACTCACCCCCTTGTGTCTGCTGTGATGTCCTCACGCGCCCATCCAAATCGGGGTAGGCCACCGCCAGGATCCGGGACATCAGGGGGGTCAAGGTACGACTGGCACCCCTCCTACGTTGGGAGGCCATCCCCAGCTGTGACTCGGCGGTCTTCCTGGTCCCGCGGCGGATGTCCTCCCACCTCTTTCGGCAGTGGGTGCCCCGTCTGTTGTGGACCCCCAGGGCCCAGACGTCCTTGGCGATGGCACGCCAAATGTCGACTTTCTGATGGGCGCTGACCTATTTGACATGTACAGGGTGGGAAAACAAATATCATCATTTTTCTGCATGTTAGATGTGATTGGCCCCCCCTTCCCAACCTTGCCATGTGGCACATGCTCTCATCTGTCGTGCGTTGCACTCCTCATTCGCTCCCCTCCCCACCATCTTACATCCACCATACTCAACCCAGGCATTGCCCATTCAACGTGCACCCAGTGTACTTACCTGTTGGTCTGGAGGACCGTAGAGTAGCGCATACTGGGGCAGGAACCCATCAACAAGTTTCTCCAATTCTTCTGAAGTGAAGGCAGGGGCCCTTTCCCCAGTCGCAGCAGCCATTGTATCTTCCAGACCGAGGTCACAGCAGCACTTGCAGTATAGGTCCTCTCCTGTGGATGATCAGGTCTTGAGTGATTAAGCAGCTAGAAAATGGCGGTCACGCCCGCGGCGGTGCGTACCACGGCGGTGCGTACAGCGACCGCCGGCGCACTTCCTCATTGGCTAATGAAACCCATAGGGTTCAATGTTAACCAATGCGCCTTCGCACTGCGGTCTTCGACCGCCTACCGCCACGGTGTGCCACGCCAGCGCATTGACCTCACATCCCACTGTCACACTTCTCAGGTCAGGCAGCCGCCATTTCAAGGGCCCACATGACTTAATTTCTACTGCGTCACACAGTCCTAGGCCTTGCACTGCCACTCATACAAGCCTCTCACTGCATTGCGATTCAATTACTGTGCAAGCTGTGTGAACGAACCTGTGTGTTGCTTGACTCTGTACTCCATGTTGTCCTTCCTAGGCACCGTCCGCTGGGACTTGCGAGGAGAAGGATGAATCCTCCCGTGTACCGACCGCTGGTGGACCTGTCGACAATGGAAGAACGACATATTATACTTCGATACCGACTTGACAGAGCCACTATACATGAACTGTGTGCCCAGCTGGAGCCAGACCTGATGTCCCCCATCCGCCAACCCACAGGAATTCCCCCTCTGGTGCAGGTTCTGTCAGTACTCCATTTTTTGGCAAGTGGGTCTTTTCAGACAACAGTGTCCATGTCATCAGGGATGTCTCAGCCTATGCTTTCTAAGGTTTTGTCCAGAGTGTTGTCTGCCCTGATGAAATACATGCAGAGCTACATTGTTTTCCCTGAGGAGGATGATTTGGCTACAGTGAAGGGTGATTTCTATGCCCTTGGACATATCCCCAACATAATTGGTGCCATTGATGGGACTCATGTGGCTTTGGTCCCCCCAAAAGACAATGAGCAGGTGTACAGAAACAGAAAAAGTTATCATTCGATGAATGTCCAGGTGGTCTGTGTGGCGGACCAGTACATCTCCCATGTAAATGCCAAGTTCCCTGGGTCAGTGCATGACGCGTATGTTATGCGAAATAGCAGCATACCTTATGTGATGGAACAGCTACAGAGACAGCGTGTGTGGCTAATTGGTGACTCTGGTTACCTCAACCTGCCTTGGCTATTGACCCCAGTGAGGAATCCCCGGACCAGGGCAGAGGAACGGTACAATGAGGCCCATGGGCGAACTAGGAGGATAATAGAAAGGACCTTCGGGGTCCTGAAGGCCAGGTTTAGGTGCCTGCATATGACAGGTGGATCCCTAATGTACTCACCAAAGAAGGTGTGCCACATCATCGTGGCCTGCTGTATGCTTCACAATCTTGCATTGCGACGCCAGGTGCCTTTCCTGCAGGAGGATGGTCCAGATGGTGGTGTTGTAGCAGCTGTGGATCCTGTGGAGAGTGAAGAGGAGGAAGACGACGGGGACGACACAGACAACAGGGACTCAGTTATACAACAGTATTTTCAGTAGCACACAGGTAAGAATCACCCACGCCATTTTACATTTACTTCTGGCCTCCTGCATCTCTACTTTCTGTGTTCCCCACCATTTCCTTTTAACTGAATTGTTACTTTCCATTCACTTTTCAGAGCTGTTCCACCAACTGCGTGACTTCTGCTTTGTTTGCCCATGAACTACACCTTGTTGTCATTGGTATGTTGTCATCACAATGTCACAGTACATAATAGCACAGTTATGTGTGATACATAATAGTAAAATATAAGCAGACTCCTGTTATTGTACGTGCAATAAGTGATTTATTTGAAGTGCTACATATAGGTACATGATAGTAAAACGGTGATGGGTGGGGGTGGAGTAATGTCCATGGCAGAGTCCAGTTCTCAGTCTGACAGGTGCATTGTCCATATGCCTGTGGAAGGATGGAGCAGGGGCTGTTTAAGGTTGGACAGGGTGACAATGTGGGACAGTGGGATGACATCAGGGGGTATCTTATGCTGGCGGGGGTCTTGGCATCCTACTCTGTCTTCTTGTGAGATCTCAGGTTCCGCTTGCGGGGTGGTTGTTCTTCAGCAGGAGGTGGGGTTCTGGTGGCCTGTCGTTGTGTGGGGGCCTCCTGTCCACTAGCGCTGGCGGAGGTGGTAGGCTGTTCCTGGTCCTGGCTAGTGACAGGGGCCCTTTGGGGTGCCACATGCTCCCGCAATGTGGTGACTATCTGGTTGAGGGCCAGGACTATGGTCCCCATTGCGGAACCGATGTTCCTGAGTTCGTCTCTGAACCCCATGTACCGTTCCTCCTGCTGTGCCTGGATCTCCTGGAACCTGGCCAGTACCGTCGCCATTGTCTCCTGGGAGTGGTGGTATGCTCCCATGATGGTGGTGAGGGCCTCTTGGAAAGTGGGTTCCCTGGGCCTGTCCCCCCCCTGTCGCACAGCAGCCCTCCCAGTTCCCCTGTTTCCCCGGGCCTCTGTCCCCTGGACGGTGTGCCCACTACCACTGCCCCCAGGTCCCTGTTGTTGTTGGCGTGGTGGGTCAACCTGGGTGCCCTGTAGTGGCGGACACACCGCTGATTGACGTGTCCTGGAGACAGAGGCATGGGCCCGCTGGGTGGGAGCTGTGCTGGTATTCCTAGAGGGGGTTAGGTCTGCTGTGGCCTGTGGCTGTGTGTGGGGAACCGACTGTCCAGAGGTCCCCGATGGTCCGGACTGGTCATCTGGGTCCAGGGAGACAGAGCTGCTGTCATCTCTGGGGGCCTCTTCTGGGGGTGGGATGGACATCTCTGTACCCTCTGTGGCGGTGTGGTGGCGTTCGGGTCCTGCAGGGGTATAAGGGTATGATTATAGCTTCTGTGTGTGGCATTTCGTGTGATGGGTGGGTGTCCGTGTACCCAAGTGCAGGCATTCCCTTGTGGGGGCTTTGGTGAGGGTGGCTTGTGGGGGTGATGTGTATGTGCAGTGGGCATGCTTTGGTGATGGGGCTCCATGCTTTGGGGACGCATGCAGGGCTAGGTTTTGGGATGGGTGGCTTGTGATGGTGGGACATTTGCAAGGAGTTGGTGTGATGGGGGTGGGGGTGAGGGTGGGGGTATGTGCTGGCATGCAGGTGGGGTGGGGGTGGGAAGTAGTAGTTAAGATTTGACTTACCAGAGTCCATTCCTCCAGCTACTCCTGTGAGGCCGTCAGGATGCAGGATGTGCAAGACTTCCTTCTCCCATGCAGTGAATTCTGGGGGAGTAGGTGGGGGTCCGCTGCCAGTCTTCTGCACCGCGATGTTGTGCCTTGATACCATGGAACGCACCTTCCCCCGTAGGTCGTTCCATCTCTTCCTGATGTCGTCCCGATTGCGTGGAGGCTGTCCCACAGCGTTGACCCTGTCGACTATCCTTTGCCATAGCTCCATCTTCCTGGCAATGCTGGTGTGCTGCACCTGTGCCCCGAATAGCTGGGGCTCTACACGTACTATTTCCTCCACCATGACCCTGAGTTCTGCCTCTGAGAACTTGGGGTGTCTTTGGGGTGCCATGGGGTGGTGTGGATGAGGTGAGGGATGTTGTATGTGTTGTGGAGTGTGATGTGTGTGGTGGTGTATGGTGTTTTGTGCGTTGTAAATGTGTGGGTGATGTTGTGTATAGCCTCTGTGTTATGGTCTGGTCTAAGCTGTGCAGTCTCTCTCTGTCCTTGAATCGCAATTGTTGTCGTAGGGGATTGTGGGTGATGTGGGTGTGTGTTTTATATTGTATTGGGTGTGTGGGAGTGGTGTGTGTATGTGTATCAGGTGTGTGTATTTCAAATTGTCCAATGTGGTTGTGTTTTGTAAGGATGTGTGTATTTTGAGCGCGGCGGTGTGTACCGCCAATGGAATACCGCGGTTGAAAGACCGCCACGTGGATTCATGGGTCGTAATGGCATGGGCGTATTTCTGTTGGCCTGGCGGTGGAGGTTTGGTCATCGCCATTTTTTCGCTGACCTTTGGTGTGGCGGACTTGTGTGGATTTCGGGTTTTTGGCGGTTTGCCAGTTGCGGGTCAGAATGACCGTGGCGGTTTACCGCGACCGCGGCGGTGTTGTGGCGGTCTTCTGACCGGCGGTAAGCGCCTTTTACCGCCGAGGTCAGAATGACCGCCAAAATGTTGTGGGGGAGGGTGGCTGATCTTAAGGATAAGCTACCATGTGTCCATGTAGTTCATACATTAGGACACCAACGTGTAAGAATACATGTTGCCGGCAATACATTGGCTGATGAAGCGGCCAAAGCATCAGTAGCTACGGCTTCTGTGGCTGCAGTGACTCGTTCTCGGACGAGATTGGATAATAAAATACTGATTGCCATTAAAGCTTCGGCTGCAGGCAAGACCCTTCCGAAAGGATACCCTACAAACTATACTTACCATATCAGTGCACAGAATGTTGCTTATGCAACAATTCCTGGGGTTGGAGATCGAGTGATCCCCAATGAAGACCAGAGATTAGAGCTGATTACAGCCGCACATGAGGGTGTCGCTTCTGCACATGGTGGTATGCAGGCCACGATAACAATTCTACAGCAACGATACTGGTGGCCTGGTCTATGCAGACGGACTAAACAGTATGTCCTTTGCTGTGACATTTGGCAGCAGATTAAGGGCTCTAATATCAAACGCCCTGCTCAGACGTCCCTCTTAGTGTCAGACAAGCCACTCTAGTGTGTGTACCTAGACCAGTGTGGTCCCTTACAGCCTGATGGTGCATACAAATACATTTTAGTGGCTGTGGATTCCTGTTCTAGATTCCTGTGGGTATGGCCACAGTGGTCGGCTGATGCCCGGACTGTTATAAAAGATTTGCTCATCTTTATCGGTACACATGCGATTGCAGCATTCCATTCGGACCAGGGCCCTGCATTTGCCTCTAAAGCATTCAGGGACACCATGGGGACGATGGGTGTTGAACTCCATTACTCCTCACCATACCATCCCGAGGGAAATTCAGTCGTGGAGAGGCAGAATCGTGATCTAAAGCAGTCCTTAACAGCTCGAGTATTAGGTTCAGGCCGCAGTTGGTTACACCACCTATATTGGGTCCAGAGAGCACTGAATAATCTGGCAAGACGGTCCTTGGGGGGAAAGTCTCCATATCAGGTTCTCTTTGGGATACCTATATATGTCCCCGATCTTGATGACCCTGGTATGGTGGCAGCAGAAACACCATTTGACATAAAAGATCGTCTCACTGTTTTACAGGAGCTTCAACAATTTTGTGATGATAAATCATCTGCAAGTGCTGCCACCTTAGGAATAAGGGAATTGGTGAAAACTTTGACTGGCTTGATTCCTAATGTTGGGGATCTGGTTCGTGAGAAGATCGCTGTGAAAAAGGAGTTCAGTCCATCATACAGAGTACCTGTACTGGTCTTGGGGATAAAAGGCACCAGGACTATCATCCTACCACCATTGTCCGGTTCTAAATCGAATAGATTCATCTCCATTGATGACTTCAAATTACACCATGTGGCCGATTCTTCACAGTAGACCAGGAGGTCCCTTGGGTGGTTCCCGATCCCCTCTCACTACCCAACAGGACATCCATCTACATAGTAGAATGAACATCACTGCTACTGACTATGCAACTATGTCAACTGCTGTTCCAGACACTTCCTCGACCATGGGGAGGGCAGAAAATGAACTTTTGTTGGTTCCAGTCACATCTTCAGTTACCACCCCGCTTCAAGATTTGGCTGTATTTTATACGAACACTTCCACGACTCATGACGTTGTCTATGAAGAACCTCCACGAGTGGTGGATCAGAATTCAGCGGGTCCTGTGTTTGCAGAGACTTCCTCTGGCTATTTCATAGACATTGATGATTTTTCTTCGGATTCATCCTCAACTGTGACTGACAAAGTTTCAAAAAGTAGTGAGCCGTATCGATGGCTTAAAAATAACTATTTAATATACCCATTGAACTATCTATGGTTCTGTTTGACATTTATTGCATTATTTTTATGGATTGGTTTTGTGACCGTTTTCTTTTTGCTGATTAATGGTCACTATATTCCTGATCGCTCCTCTGTGGAGCCTGTTGATGAAATTTTAACACCACATCATTCTTCACATAAGGTCCGATGAGATTTGTCCCCTGTAAATATTACAGCTATACCAATTACTGATGGGATTGTGTGGGACAAAGTTCCATTCGATATATACGGGCCTACAGAGATAATTCAAATACCATACATGTTCAAAATTTCAATGTCTGATGTTATTACACCTAATGTTGTCGCTGATGATTGGGATGTCCAAACAGTTGATTCCATGCTAGCTGAAATGAAGGACTATTCCGCTTTTGGAAATGAAGATGTATATGATTATACAATGAATTATGGGGAAATGTTCTGCTATAACAATTGGCGACATCACTAACTACACTGTGCATCTAGATATAGGCCTCTCTTGAACCACACACAGTGGGAACACTGTTCAACACCGCAGGTGGGGAGTCCAAAGTATTACAGCGATAAATTTACATACTTTTCTGGGCATGATGCAAACAAAGCAGAGTTGTATTATTTTAAAATACCTCCGGCACAAATTAGAAAGCTTTTGCTAACAGATACAAAGCTGATTTATTCAGATCCCTTTGTTTCCCGGCTCTCACTTGAGGGTTACGAATATTGGAAAAACACTATTGATTTGAAAAGTGTATGGGGAACACAAGATTGGCAGATACAGGGTAAAGAGGCTTTGTTTCGGGCATGCCTGATTCCTGTGCAAATGATTTTCTTAAATGACACTATAGAGCAGACATCCTGCCTAGGGTTAGCAAAAATTAAAGACCTTAACACGCCCAGTATCCCTACTCCGACCAAATTTAGAGATTGGCAACACTTTCTTAATGTCTCAGAAGACAGGCTAGATGCAACGGTTAAGGCTGGTACCTATAATTCTTCACTTTCCCGTCCCGGCGGGTGGTTGGTTTGGCCCTCCGACACTAATGAGTGTCAAAAGCGTTTCTTGAACTCTTCAGGGGATTTTTCAATTAACAGGCCTGACCCTCGCTTTCTATCAGGTCAACATACAGGTATAATTTCAACATACAGTGTGGATAAGCTGTGCCAGCAATGGGTGCAGACAAACATGTTAACAGCGGTTAAAAAACACCTGAACACTCTTTCTGACAGTATAGACTTACAGGATTTCCTGTTAGGTCCTAGAAAACAGCGCTCAAAACGGTTTTCATATGCTATGTACAATGAAATTTGGAAACTTTCACAGATTGAGGCTGCTGCACGTTTAAGGCAACTAGATAAGGAGAATTTGGAAATAACATTAGCTGTTGTCGACAATGGCATGAATACGCTGTCCAACAGGATTTATTCACTATCAAATATAGGGGCTCATTCTGAGCCCGGCGGGCGGCGGGAGCCGCCCGCCTGGAGGGAGCCGCCAAATTACCGCACCGCAGTCAAAAGACCGCGGCGGCCATTCAGACATTTCATCTGGGCCGGCGGGCGCTCTCCAAAAGAGCGCCCGCCGGCCCAGAGGAAATGCCCCTGCAACGAGGACGCCGGCTCAGAATTGAGCCGGCGTAGTTGCAGGGGTGCGACAGGTGCAGTTTGCACCCGTCACGTATTTCAGTGTCTGCATTGCAGACACTGAAATACACAGTGGGGCCCTCTTACGGGGGCCCCTGCAGTGCCCATGCCATTGGCATGGGCATTGCAGGGGCCCCCAGGGGCCCCGTGGCACCCCCTACCGCCATCCTGTTCCTGGCGGGAGACCCGCCAGGAACAGGATGGCGGTAGGGGGTGTCAGAAGCCCCATGGCGGCGGAGCGCGCTCCGCCGCCATGGAGGATTCCCCCGAGCAGTGGGAAGTCGGCGGGAGACCGACGACTTTCCGCTTCTGACCAAGGCTGAACCGCCGCGGTCAGAATGCTCGTGGGAGCACCGCCAGCCTGTTGGCGGTGCTCCCGTGGTCGGTGGCCCTGGCGGCCACCGGCCGCCAGGGTCAGAATGACCCCCATAGTGTTGTCTGCTATTGATATCACTCAGACAGACTTGTCCCGGTTATATCATGGGCAGACACAGTTACGTTCCATCATGCAGCTGGGTTGGACATTACTGACACTGAAAAGTGGCCACATTCCATGGAGGTACATTAATGGGAGTGAACTATTCACTGCTTTTAATTTTTCCAGGGAACAAGAGACAATGGCTAACAGGGAGGCTAGTTTCACCCTGCTTCAAGTAGAAAAGTTAGATAAGTTGCCCATCACAGTTGCAGAGAGCCCTTCAACTATCTGTCTCTTGCACGGCATTATTAATTTACCGATTTCAACGTTTCATTTCTCGAGCTGCCTGAAACATCTTGCAGTGGGACGATATGAGCAGCTAGGAGATAGCTTTATTAAGGAAGAGTGGGAGTTGCCCTTTGACTATAGATGTCTGCACGGCGAACAGGAGGTCTTTCTTAGCGGAAGTGAATGTGAGACTGCTGTTCGTCATTCTATGATATGCAAACAGGTGTCTCTTCACGGTCTTTGCAATGCGGGGGTCGCGAATTTGGCCTGTTTTCTGAAGGGTAGTCTCATCCCCTTGATTCGTCCAGTATTTCATGTACTTTCCAATGGCAGTTATGTGGTACTGAACGATCAAAGCTGTTGCGGCCTGCGACCTGGAATTGCCTACGCAATCTCAGTCATGAAGGTCGTTACGTGTTGTGGACATGTTTTGTTTCCCCCCACTCGAGAGATAAAAGTATCCGACATGTGGCCCCACATAGATACAATTAATGTGAACTATGACAAGGTGAGTAGACTAAAGGCGCTATTGTTTCAGAAACAGGTCGCCTTGACATCTGCAAAAGAGACGTATGCTCTCCAGATTGCGAGATCATCAGCCGAGATACAATCCCTTTTAAATACCGATTTCCCCAAACACTTTGGTGAGCTGGTATCCAGAATATTCAATGCTTCAAGCACCCCTGGGATTGTTCATTTCTTTAAGGCTGTCGGGTCTGGTTTCGTGTCCATCTTCCAGACTGTCTTTGGAGTCATCCTATCAGCCATCCATTCTCTCTTTTCAAGTGTGTTTGGTGGCTTTCCAATTATTTTGCCTTTAATTGGCAAACTACTACTACTATTTCTGCTAAATCGGGGTGGTTGTTTCTTTCCAGCAACGCAGAGCAATGGAGCCGCTCACGCCAACTCCACTGTGCCGTGAGCGCATGGTTCGGATCTTCGGTACACCTTTGCTGGTGGAACTGGAGCTTGACTGGTCGTTGTCATTCCGGCCACTTATCTGGTGTGTACAACCGGTCTTCCGCTGCATATGGTGTCTCTTTGAGCATCTGCCTATGGTCTGTCTTGCTGTTGCACCGACATCTCCTGTGGACCACGAACTGCTGATGTCCCCGATGAGGGTTCATACACGGTCATGCCCCTTGAGACTGAGGTTGCTCCGCGAGGCCACCTATGAGCCTTCCGTTATAAGATTTAACATGCATGAGGACACTGCAGCAAGTATCGATGCACCGGGAAATATGGCTCACTTCTGCTCTGTGGATCCGTTTGTCCGCCCAGCACTAGACTTCACTTCGGACGATGTTGACTCATTTTTTAGGTCCTTGACTGGTGACTTCGATGACATTCTTCAAGATCATTCGTATAACACATAATTTGATGAATTTACTTACCATTCCTGATTCCAAATTATGCAATTATAATAGACGTTTGCTGTACTTGTCATAGTTGATATTCAAATCTCTGTATGTATGTTTAGACAGATTTGTTTTAACGTGTTTTCACACACAGCGATTTTTTTTATTATTAGCTTGTTTTATTAGCTTATTTTTTTTGCCTTTAGCTTTTAGTTCAGAAGCAGCTTTTTAGCATTTGGGTTTCTGTACCTTCATCATACCTGTTACGGCAATGGGGAGGGTGTAGTGAATCCTACTTTGTTTTAATGGGATAGCAGGAGTTAGCTGAGGCGTTGGCTTGTAGACTCGTGCCCTCGTCACCTAGTGACTTTTAACCTACTTAGCTTGCTCTGTCTTAGCCCATTTAATTATTTATTTTCTCTAAGATGGCTGCCTTGTTTATAGTTAGGCCACTTGTTATGAGTTTTATTATCAGTGTCACTGCGCCACGGCGTCAAGATCAAGCACAAAAGAGAAACAAACAGTAGGTGTTCACACTTAGGGATTTTCCCTCTCTATACTTTCGAGGGATTGTTGATATTAATTGCCGTCCCAAGCATGCCTGTTATCTATTGTTTTGGAATACACCTACATCAGGGGACCTTGTAGATCTGTATAAATACATCACACTTTAGACAGATAATCAGAGGGATTCCGACCAGAGGGCATCGCCACCATTGCTGATGCCGATGCTGCAGTCATCTTGACGCTGACACAGTCTTCGTGTCCCTGCGGAGTCTGAGATAGAGACCTCATTCCAAGGTAACGAGGGTTGGGGGCTCCTCTCATGGACACGGCTTTGGCAGATTAGGTTTAGCAAACCCAGCTCTCCTTTAGGTAGGAGGTTAGGCCTATTCTCATTAGGGTATTAGGGCATATTCCATCTTATATATACATATATATATTTCTTTCATATTTTGCAAAATGGTGGGGGTCTTCATAACAATGACTCTCTTCTTCACAATACTGTTGCTTGGTATATTCATTATCCTAATCATTGCAGTTCATGCAACGTATCGCAAATAGCAGTTATGTTAAATAAAAACTATTATAACTTTACTGCATCTGTGTTATTGCCTTTGTTTGTATGAGACATAATATATCTGTGAGAAAAGGGTAATCTCCGTTTTACCACGACAGCAGGTAAGGTTTGGACAACAGTTGCAACTAGTTGTAGGAAAAGACTTAGGGGGTCATTACAACATTGGCGGTAAAAGCCGCTTACCACCGTGCAGAAAACCGCTAATACACCACCGCGGCCGCGGAATTCCGCCACAGCATTTTGGCACACATCTCGGAGTCCGCCGAAATTCAGACACCCACACAAGTCCGCCACACCAAAGGTCAGTGTTAAACTGGCAAAAACAATTCCTCCACCGTCACACCAACAGAAACACGCCCATGCTATCACAACCCATGAATCCACACGGCTGTCTTTCAACCGCGGTATTCCATTGGCGGTACACACTGCTGTGCTCAAAATACACACACATCTCCAAAACACAGGCCACATTGGACAATTCAAAATACACACACCTGATACACATACAAACACCACTCCCACCCACCCACCCAACACAATATAAAACACACACCCACATCACCCACAAACCCCTACAACCAGAAATTTTGAGGAAGCCGAGAGACAGAGAGCGCAGCAATTGAGAACCCCACCACACAGAGGCACACTACACCATCACCCATACAACATTCCACGCACAAAACACCACACACCACTACACATCACCACACACATCAACACATACACCACCCCACACATCACCCACACTACCCCATGTCACGCCAAAGACATCCCAGGTTTTCCGAGGAGGAGCTCAGGGTCATGGTGGAGGAAATCCTACGGGTAGAGCCACAGCTATTTGGCTCACAGGTGCAGCACACCTCCATAGCCAGGAAGATGGAGCTATGGCGCAAAATCGTGGACAGGGTCAATGCTGTGGGACTGCATCCAAGAAATCGGGAGGACATCAGGAAGAGGTGGAACGACCTACGGGGGAAGGTGCGTTCTGTGGTCTCCAGGCACAACATTGCGGTACAGCGGACTGGCGGCGGACCCCCACCTTCTCTCCCACAACTAACAACATGGGAGGAGCAAGTCTTGACCATCATGCATCCAGAGGGCCTCGAGGAGTCGGTGGAGGAATAGATACTGGTAAGTCAAATCTTAACTATCATATCCCCCACCCTACCTGCATGCTATCACACACCCCCACCCTCACCCCCTCCCCTATCACTCCAAATCCTCACTAATGTACTAATAACAAAAACCACACATCCCAACACCAAGCCCTGCATGACACAACTAAGCATGGTCACCCCTCACCAAAGCATGCTCACTGCACATACCCATAACAACCCCCTAACCATCATCACACAAACCCACACACAGGAATGCTTGCACTGGGGTACACGCACACCCACCCATTGAACACCATTACACACACACATGCAATAATCATGCTCTTATGTCCCTGCAGGACCACTACGGAACATCACCACACAGGAGGGTCCAGACATCTCCACTCCACTCACAGAAGAGGCCCACAGTGACGACAGCAGCTCTGGCCAAATGGATCCTGATGACCAGCCCGGACCATCGTGGGCCTCGGGACAGTCGGTTCCCCTTGCACAGGCATAGCCCAACACTGACCTTCCACCCTCTGGTAACACCAGCACAGCACCCACCCAGCGGGCCCATACCTCCATACCCAGGACACGTCAATCAGCGGTGTGTCCACCACTACAGTGAACCCAGGATAACCCACCACCCCAACAACAACAGGGACCTGGGGGCAGTGGTAGTGGGCACACGGTCCAGGGGACGGAGGCACAGGAACACAGGGGAACTGGGAGGGCTGCTGTGTGAAAGGGGGCGGACAGGCCAAGGGAACCCACTCTCCACGAGGCCCTCTCCTCCATCATGGGGGCATACCACCACTCCCAGGAGACGATGGCAACGGTCCTGGCCAAGTTTCAGGAGACCCAGCGCCTGCAGGCGGAGCAGTATTTGGGGTTCAGGGAGGAGCTCAGAACCATCAGCTCCGCCCTGGGCACCACCGTAGGGGTGCTGAAGGACATACAGAACACCATGAGGGACACCATGGCACTCCAAGGGGCCCCTGACACTAGCATGGACGATGAACTGCCCACCACCTCCGCCGGCGCTATTGGACAGGACGCCCGCCACAGGACCACCACACCGGCACCCCACCCCCTGCAGACGGAGAACCACCCCGCAAGCGATCTCTGAGATCCAGGAACAGGACAGAGAAAGATGGCAAGACCCCCGCCAGGAAATGAGACCACCCTGATTGTCCTCCCACTGTCCCACTTTGTTACCCTGTCCATACTTAAACTGCCCCAGCTCACTTCCTATGCCCATATGGGCAGTGCACCTGTGTGACCAATAGACTGGACTCTGCCATGGACATTCCTCCACCATCCCCCATCACCATTTTACAACCCCCCTCCATTTTTGAGCACTTAAATAAACACCCTTGAAGCACAAAACAATCTGGAGTCAGTCTGTGATTTGGTAAATTTGTATTATCAATGACAGTGTCAAAATGCATTTTCAATTGTAATGCCAACGTACCTATGTCACACATCACAAGTCCATGAAGGATGCAAGCAGATGACACACATTGGTAACCACACCTGTGAAACCGTAATGGAAAGGTACAACTCAGTTACCAAATACTGCTACTAAATGACAGACAGGATAGAGGTAAAAGCGTGAAAGTGAATGTAATAGTAAAAAAAAATGTTCTCGCTTGTGTGTCACTAGAAATATTGCTGTATGACTGACTCCCTGTTGTCTATGTCTTCTTCCTCAGCTTCCTCCTCATCACTGTCCACAGGCTACACAGCTGCCACAACACCGCCATCTGGACCATCCTCCTGCAGAAAAGGCACCTGGCGTCGCAAAGCAAGATTGCGAAGCATCGAGCAGGCGATGATGATCTGGCACACCTTCTTTGATGAGTAGAATAGGGAACCACCTGTCATATGGAGGCACCTGAACCTGGCCTTCAGGAGGCCGAAGGTGCGTTTGATCACCCTCCTAGTCCGCCCATGGGCCTCATTGTAGAGTTCCTCTGCCCTAGTATTCCTAACTGGGGTCAATAGCCATGACAGGTTAGGGTAACCAGAGTCCCCTAATAGCCACACACGGTGCCTCTAGAGTTGACCCATCACATACGGGATACTGCTATTCCGCAGGATGTAGGCATCATGCACAGAGCCAGGGAACATAGCATTTACCTGGGAGATGTACTGGTCTGCCAAACATACCATCTGTACATTCATAGAATGATAACTCTTCCGGTTCCTGTACACCTGTTCCCTCCTGCGGGGGGGACCAGAGCTACATGGGTACCATCAATAGCACCTATGATGTTGGGGATATGTCCAAGGGCATAGAAGTCACCTTTCACTGTAGCCAAATCATCCACCTAAGGGAAAACCATGCAGCTCCTTACGTGTTTCAGCAGGGCAGACAACACTCTCAACATAGGCTGGGACATCCCTGATGCCATGGCCATTGTTGTCTGAAAAGACCCACTTGCACGGAAATGGAGCACTGACAGCACCTGCACGTCAGGGGGTATTCCTGTGGGATGGCGGATTGGTGACATCAGGTCTGGCTCCAACTGGGTACACAGTTCCTGGATAGTGGCACGGTCAAACCTGTAGGTGATGATTAAATGTTGCTCCTCCATTGTCAACAGGTCCACCAGCGGTCGGTACACCGGAGGATTCCGCCATCTTCTCAAATGTCCCAGCTGACGGTGCCTACGAAGGACAACAGCGACCACAGAGTCAACATATTCCCAGGTATGTACCCACAGATACACAGAACACGACACCAAACACAAAACTCTTCCTGTATGTGTGTTGAGTGTAGGCCTAGGTATGTGTGACGCAGTAGTAAATGAAGCCATGTGGGCCCCTGAAGTGGCGGCTGCCTGACCTCTAAAGTGGGACAATGGGATGTGAGGTATCTGCGCTGGCGTTGTACACTGTTGCGGTAGGCGGTCGTAGACCGCGGCGCAATGTTGCATTGGTTAACATTGGACCCTATGGGTCCCGGGAGCCAATGATGAAGTGCGCCGGCGGTGATGAGACGCACCGCCGCGGACGTCACCGCCGCGGACGTGACCGCCATTTTCTATCTGTTGAATCACTCAATACCTTATCTTCGACAGGAGAGGACCTACACTGCAAGTGCTGCTGTGACCTCGGTCTGGAAGAGACAATGGCTGCTGCGTCTGGGGAAAGGGCCCCTGCCTTCACTGCTCAGGAGTTGGAGAAGCTCGTTGACGGGGTCCTCCCCCAGTACACGCTACTCTACGGTCCTCCAGACCAACAGGTAAATACACAGGGAGCACGTTGTATGGGCTATGCCTGGGTGGAGAGGGCTGGATGTTAGTTGGAAGGGGGCAGAGTTCAGGGAACATGAAGAACTGTGAATGCATGTGCCACATGGCAAGGGTAAGGATGGGGGCCACTCACATCGACGGTGCAGTTGGTAATGACTTCTATTCTTCCCCTGTACATGTCATATAGGTCAGCGCCCACCAGAAGAAGGACATTTGGCGTGCCATCGCCAAGGACGTCCGGACCCTGGGGGTCCACCAGAGACGGGGCACCCACTGCCGGAAAAGATGGGAGGACATTCGCCGCTGGAGCAAGAAGGCTCAGCTGGGGATGGCCTCCTAACGTGGGAGGGGTGCCCGTCGCACCATGACCCCCCTGATGTTCCGGATCCTGGCGGTGGCCTACCCTGAGTTGGATGGGCGCTTGAGGGCATCACAGCAGACACAAGGGGGTGAGTACACTCTCCTTCCGCGGACTTTGCGCGCAGTGGAGGGGTCTGGGTGGGGGAGGAGGGCTGTGGGTTTCCCTAGGCCAGGGCGAGTTCCGTAGGCTAGGCCCCTCCGCAATGCAGGCCATGTGGCACTTCACCCCATAAGTACAGGTATACATGCCCCAGTACCATCTATGTGTGCAGATGTCCACTATAGCCATGTAGGCCAGATCCCAGGAATTGCATCTGTAGAGTCCAAGAGCACGGCGAAGTGCAGGGGGCTGCTGTGTCTGTATTGTCCGCCAACCGTAGCGGTAAGCCATGCACTCAACCTGTCTTTCTTCTGTCGTCCCCCCCCCTTTTTGTGCTCTACCTGTTTTTCTGTGCATCAGCATCATCACGCAGAGGTACAGTGGCACCGGAGCACGAGGGAGCTGCATCCCACATGGCCATGGAGGGCCACACCACAGACTCTGAATACACCAGTGGGACGGAGGGCGAGGGGAGCTTCACGTCGGTCACCGGATCACCAAACAGCGACACAGACTCGTCCGCCAATGGGAGCTCCCTAGTGGTGGCGGCACCATCTGTGCCCCCCACTTCTACAGGTACAGCCGCCACCTCCCCTACCAGCACCGCCCTCCCAGCAGCCCCTCAGCCTTTGCCCCGTGCCCGCTCACCCAGGAGGGTGGGTATCACCTTCGCCCCAGGCACCTCAGGCCCTGCCCCAGTCACCCCTGCTGCCCTCAGTGAGGAGGCCATTGACCTCCTCAGGTCACTCACTGTTGGGCAGTCTACCATTGTGAATGCCATCCAGGGTGTAGAAAGGGAGTTGCAACACGGTAATGCATTCCTGGAGGGCATTCATTCTGGTCAGGCTGCCCTTCATCGAACCCTGCAATCTCTGGCCTCAGCACTGATGGCAGCCATTGTCCCTGTGTCTAGCCTCCCCCTCCAACTTCCTCCACCCAGACCCAGTCCCCTGTACCCCAGCCTATCCCAAGCACACCATCAGACAAGCATGCATACACCTCAACACCCAAAAGTAGCTCAGGCAAACATAAGCACCACACAACCCACAGGCACTCAAACAAGCATCATCCACATACAGACACAACAACATCCACTGCCTCCACTGTGTCCCCCTCCTCGTCGTTTCCCTCCTCCCTCCCAGTGTCGTCTACACTCTCACCTGTATGCACTACATCTACAGGCACTAGGACTCGCACCAGAACACCCAGCACCACACCCCGCTCTCCTGCACTCACCACCCCCACTACCATTTACACGTCTCCTGTGTCCACTCCCAGTGTGTCTGTGACGCCCCCTCCCAAAGTACACAAACGCGGGCACCCACAAACCAAAACATCCATCCACCTCACGACAGCCTCCAGTACCTGCACCTGCACCCAAATCACATAAAGTTACACCTCCTACAACAACCTCCTCTCCCTCCACTCCCAGACCCCCTCCAGCTACCCATCCCAGTCTTCGTCAGCAACTCTTCCTCAGCAACGTTGACCTCTTTGCCCCTACCCCCACCCCTCCAATTGATAGGTCCCGTAGTAACACCTCAGCCAAAAAAGTCCAGTACCAGTGGTGCGTGTTAAAGGTGTGTGGAGAGAACCGGCCACCAGGGCAGCCAGTGTGACACGGAACCAAAGCACTGCCAGTCCACCCCCTGTAAAGCACCTTAAGTTGGAAAGTGGCCGACGGGACAGGGTGAAGACTCCTGGCAGCAAAACTGCTCACAAGGGTCCCAGGGGGAGTGCTGAGTCAGCTGTGACTCCTCCAAAGGCGGTGAAGGGCCAGAAGAAGTCTGCACAGTCTGGGAAGAGCAGCACGGCGGAGAAGGGCGCCATCCTCCCCGGCAGCCGGGACGCCACCACCAGCACTGTCGTCACTGGTCCGGAGACCACCACCAGAGTCAGTGCCCAGGAGGGCAACACAATCGTCACTGGTCCGGAGACCACCGCCAGAGTCAGTGCCCAGGAGGGCAGCACAATCGTCACTGGTCTGGAGACCACCGCCAGAGTCAGTGCCCTGGAGGGCCCCGGCAGCCACAGCCCCGCTGGGCAATGAGGGACCGCCATGCCACACACCAATGCACAGGTCAGACAGCAAAGGCAAGCACCGCTGAACAGATCAGAGACCGCCATGGCAAAGCACCACTGAACAGGGAAAAGACTGCCATGGTGAAGACCGCTGAACAGCGCAAAGCACCGCTGAACAGGGAAAAGACCGCTATGGTGAAGACCGCTGAACAGGGCAAAGCACCGCTGAACAGGGCACAGACCGCCATGGCAAAGCACCGCTGAACAGGGCACAGACGACATGGTGAAGACCGCTGAACAGGGCAAAAGACCGCTGAACAGGGAAAAGACCGCCATGGTGAAGACTGCTGAACAGGGCAATGCACCGCTGAACAAGGCAAAGACCGACATGACAAAGCACCGCTGGACAGGGAAATAAATGCCAAATCAAGCATCGTTAGCCCATGTGCAGCTGGGACAGTGACGGAACAGGAACCGTCACGGGGAGCCAGATGCAGTCCCCCTCCAGAACCAGTGGAGACTGTTATCCACTTGAGAGACTGTGGCTTTGCACTCCCCAGGATGGTACAGTGGGCAAGCC
This sequence comes from Pleurodeles waltl, assembly GCF_031143425.1. NCBI lineage: Eukaryota > Metazoa > Chordata > Amphibia > Caudata > Salamandridae > Pleurodeles > Pleurodeles waltl. The sequence goes on from NC_090447.1 coordinate 1,224,068,067, forward strand.
ACCCACTGTAGAGACTTGAGAGACTGTGGCTTTGCACTCCCCAGGATTGAACAGTGGGCAACCCACCCACTGTAGAAACTTGAGAGACTGTGGCTTTGCACTCCCCAGGATGGTACAGTGGGCAAGCCACCCACTGTAGAGACTTTAGAGACTGTGGCTTTGCACTCCCCAGGACTGAACAGTGGGCAACCCACTCACTGTAGAGACTTGAGAGACTGTGGCTTTGCACTCCCCAGGATGGTACAGTGGGCAACCCACCCAATGTAGAGACTTGAGAGACTGTGGCTTTGCACTCCCCAGGATGGTACAGTGGGCAACCCACCCACTGTAGAGACTTGAGAGACTGTGGCTTTGCACTTCCCAGGGTACATCAATGGGCATGGAGCCCCGTCGTGGATCTTGCGTGGTGCAGTCATCCGGGTGAGGTGCCCCCCTTTCCCTTCCCCCTGAGGTGCCTGTTGTATTTCTAGCTGATGCCCCTGCAGTGGTCCGCCGGCCTGTTTGCGGTATTACCGCACCTTTAACACCGTCCGCCAGGGTTGTAATGACCACCTTAGTCGCCTACAAACGAAAGTACTGTCATCCTGAGACCCGCAGTCTTGCTCAGAGCAAGAGTCCAAACTACGACAACACACATACACACACCACACCCACAAACCCACACCACTATAAAACACACACCCATATTACCCACAACCCCTTACAATGTCAAATTCTGAAGAAGCAAAGAGAGAGAAAAGCAAAGACCACACAAGCATCCAGAGGCACACAACATCATCACTCATACCCCATCCACACACATCATACCACACACCCCAACACATCACCCCACACATCACATCAACCATCACCTCACACATCACTCCCACCACATCATGGCACCTCAAAGACACCCCAGGTTCTCTGAGGGGCAGCTCAAGGTCATGGTGGAAGAAATCATCCACGTTGAGCCACAGCTATTCGGATCACAGGTGAAGCAGTGGTCCATTGCAAGGAAGATGGAGCTATGGCGGAGAATTGTCAACAGGGTCAACGCAGTGGGACAGCATCCAAGAACATGGGATGACATCAGGAAGAGGTGGAACGACCTACGGGAGAAAGTGCATTCCGTGGTATCCAGACACCAGGTAGCCGTAATAAGGACTGGCGGTGGTCCCCCACCTCCTCTCCCACAACTAACAACATGGGAGGAGCAAGTCTTGGCAAAAATGCATCCTGAGGGCCTCGCAGGAGTAGCAGGAGGAATGGACTCTGGTAAGTCTAATGTTTACTAAAATATCCCCTGCATGCCATCACATACTCCCACCCTCACTCTCACCCCATCACTCCACCATCTCTCACACACCGCACCATCACGCCCCACCACTCCCACAACCAAGCCCTGCATGCATGCAACAACAATGCATGGACATCCATCACAGACATTCATGGAAATCCATCACCAAAGCATGTCCAATAGAGAGACTCACCCAGGGCACACAATCACCACTCACAGACGGGCCAACGCGATAGTGCAAGCACAGTAATAGAGGAAAACACACCTATTGCACAAAATGCCACACACAGAACAAATAACAATGCATTTACACCCCAACAGGACCCCTAGTCAACATCACCGGACAGGAGGTGCCAGCCATATCCAGTCCCCCCACAGAACAGGCCCACAGTGACAACAGCAGCTCTGCATGCCGGGATCAAGATGACAAGCCCGGCCCATCTGGGACCTCTGGACAGTTGGTTACTCTGCCACAGTCCCACACCACCACAGAACCTCCCCCCTCAGGAAACACCAGCACAGCACCCACCCAGCGGGCCCATGCCACTATCCCCAGGACACGTCAATCAGCAGTGTGTCCACCACTACAGGGACCCCAGGCAACCCCACTAACACAGGACGATCAGGGAAACTGGGAGGACTGCTGTGCAACAGGGGGAGGACAGGCCCAGGGAACCGACCCTCCACGAGGAACTATCAAACATCATGGGAGCATGTCACCATTCCCAGGAGACCATGGGCACAGTACTGGCCAAGCTGCAGGAGACTCAGCGGCTGCAGGAGGGACAGTACCTGGGGATCAGGGAGGACTTGAAGGACAGCAACACACCCTGGTCTCCATTGCAGGGGTGCTAGCTGACATAGCCACCACCATGAGGGAGGCAGTGGCACAAGAAAGGGCCCCTAACACTAGTCAAACCGATGAACAGCCTTCCACCTCCACTGGAGCTAGTGAACAGGAGGCCCCGCCACAGGGCCAACAGGACACCAGCACCCCACCCTCTGCAGAAGGAGAACCACCCCACAAACGGTCCCTGCGATCAAGGCACAAGACAGAGAACATTGCAAAGACCCCCATCAGGAAATAGGACCCTCCTGATTGTCACCCTCTGTCCCACTATTGCACCCTGTCAACATTGAAATGCCATTACTTCCCTTCCTATGCCCCATTGGACAATGCACCTGTGATACCAAGAGACTGGACTCTACCATGGAGATTCCTCCACCATCACCCCAGCCCATTGTACATCCCCCTTCACTCATTAGCACTCAAATAAACACCCTTGAATCACAAAACAATCTGGGGTCAGTCTGTACTTTCACCAATGTATTATTACAACCTCGTATTCAAATATCAATGTATATGTTCATTTGCACATACCAAAGAATGACAGTTATTGGGCAGCAGTAAACATAGCAAAAGGCAGAATGTGCTACCCCGATCTGTGAAAAGGAAAGCCAAAGTGAACTGTCAGGATCCATACACAGGGGTAAAAAGGCAGAGTTATACAATGTCCTACAGTAGTCACATATGAGATGAGCTGTGCCAGCTTCCTACCTGTGTCTCACTGGAAGTACTGCATGATGATGTTGTTTTGGTTGTCATTCTCTTCTTCCTCTGCCTCCTCTTCCTCACTGTCCACAGGCTGCACCGCTGCCACAAGACCATCATCAAGCCGATCCTCCTGCAGAAAAGGCACCTGGCGTCGCAATGCAAGGTTGTGCAACATGCAGCATGCCACGATTATCTGGCACACCTTCTTCAGTGAGTAGTATAGGGAGCCACCTGTTAGATGGAGGCACCGGAATCTGGCCTTCAGGAGGCCGAAGGTTCGCTCTATAATCCTCCTTGTTCGCCCATGTGCCTCTTTGTAGTGATCCTCTGCCCTTGCCCTGGCATTCCTCAATGGGGTCAGTAGCCATGAAAGGTTGGGATAACCAGAGTCACCTACAAATGTCGAGGGATATCTGTTAGACATACACCAACCCTTAGGGACTACCGCATACCCAGACACCTATTCATACTGTGTGGGGACCTTGGGCTCACCTATTAGCCACAAACGGTGCCTCTGGAGTTGGCCCATCACATAAGGGATGCTGCTATTCCTCAAAATCTAAGCGTCATGCACAGAGCCAGGATACGTGGCATTCACATGAGAAATGTACTGGTCTGCCAAACACACAATGTGGACATTCACTGAATGGTAGCTTTTTCAGTTTCTGTACACTTGTTCAGTTCTGCAGGGGGGGCAAATGCCACATGTGTACCATCAGTGGCACCAATGATATTGGGGATATGGCCCAGGGCACAGAAGTCAGCTTTCACTGAAGGCAAATCCTCCACCTGGGGAAACACGATGTAGCTGCGCATGTGTTTCAGCAGGGCAGACAACACTCTGTTCAACACGTTAGAAAACATTGGCTGCGACATCCCAGATGCCATGGCCACTGTTGTTTGAAAGGAACCAATGGCCAGGAAATGGAGTACGGACAGGACCTGCACTAGAGGGGGGATACATTTGGGCTGGCGGATAGCTGACATCAGGTCTGGCTCAAATTGAGCACACAGTTCTTGGATGGTAACACGATCAAGTCTGTAGGTGATAATGATGTGTCTGTCTTCCATTGTCGACAAGTCCACCAGGGGGCAGTACACCGGAGGATGACACTATCTCATCATCTGCCCCAGAGGATGGGCCCTATGGAGGAGAATGGTGAGCAGAGGGTCATATGCCACATAGGTTGCACAAGGGTTTTTGCACTGATGTGATATAATCGGTGTGTGTGGCGTTGTATCTCCGTATTTGTGCCCAAATGTGCTGTGACGCAGTTAGGTGCCCTGCCATGTGCCACCCTGAAATGGCGGCTGCCTGACCTGTAAGGAGGTACAAGGGGAAATGAGGTAACTGCGTTTGTGTTGTGCTGCGTCACGGTAGGCGGTCAAAGACCGCCTCCCAATTCAGCATTGGTTATCATTGGGCCCTATGGGTTCCAGGAGCCAATGACAATGTTCGCTGACGGTGACGGTACGCACTGCCGTGGGCGTGACCGCCATTTTCTATCTGTTCACTCACTTGATACCTGACCTTCAACAGGAGAGGACCTACACTGCAAGTGCTGCTGTGACCTCAGTCTGGAAGCGACAATGGCTCATGTGTCTGGGGAAAGGGCCCCTGCCTTCAATGTGGAGGGATCGGAGAGACTAGTGGATGGGGTCCTCCCCAGTACACGCTACTCTATGGTCCTCCAGACAAACAGTTGAGTACACTGTGAGCATGATGCGTGGGACATGAATGTATGGAGTGGTGTGGATGTGTGGGCTTGGCCCTTGATTTTTGTGACCATCGGTCCACGGACATTTAATGGGACAGTGTACGGCCTGTACTTGCTGTTAATATTTGTGTATACTGATGAAGTAATCTTGGACTATCAGATTGTTCCAATATTACACTAGTTGTACTCATTTCATTTTGTCCTTGCGTTCTTCCAGGGGGTGACGGGGTGTATGTGTGATGTGATTGAATATGTGTGTGTGTATTTGTGTGTTGTTGGGGGTGGAAGGGTTGCGTGTGTGTGTCACTCTCTTTTCCCTCCTCCCCTCCCTGGTGTGCTAGGTGCAGTAGTCACTGTCGTTGTCGCCGCCGTCTTTGGTGCTCCTGGTAGGTGAGGAGGTAGACGAGCATCGGCAGTATCTGCAATTCGGGCTCCATGGCGTCCTGGTTCTTGCTTGGGTGTCGAGAGGTGAGTGGTTTCCCTTCTGTGTTCTGTTTCTGCCATGCTTTTAATGTCGATGCTACCACCCCAGAAAAGCTGGCAGATTGGTGCCTTGTAATATTGTGGGCGATACATTGTCTTCCACCTGTCTGTTGCCAGTTACCGCTGCGGTGTTTGTTTCTACCGCTGTGGCGCTCGGAGTGTTAAAGTGGCTGTCTGTGTTGGCGGTTTCCGCCATGGATGTAATTCTGTTTTTTGGTCCGCCAGCCTGTTGGCGGTATTACCGCCGCTTTAACACCGACCACCAGGATTGTAATGAGTGCCAGAGTGTCCTAGTTAGAACACAGGGTGGAGGATGCAGAGGATAGGTCTTGCAGGAACAACTAGCCCTTCTTTGGCATCCCAGAGGTTGTAGAACGGCCGAGTGTGGAGGCCTTCCAGACCACCGGGCTGAGGTTATGGCTGCCTTCGGAGTTCATGTCACCCTGGTCTTTATAAGCAAAGACCCCCCAAGGTCACCCCCAAGGCCAATGATCGCATGATTTGTTAACTACACAGATAGAGACACTATACTCTGCCAAGCCCGATAACATCTGCCCTACAACTTGACACCCATATCAGTATCTACACAGACTATACTCTCCAAGTGCAACAAAGGAGAAGATCCTGCTTGGCTGTTCAGCAAAAACTCATAGCGAAGTAGTTGACGTACATGTTATTTTTTCCAGCCATATGAAAAGTCATACATAATGATATGGGTTTGGCTGGAAACATGGAACCCAAAATAGCATACTGACCCTACGGACCACCACGCTGGAGACTTGAGGGGCCACAAAGATGATACTCAATGTGTACCATGAAAGAGCTAATCCAGGAAATCACAACAGAGGCTGCACACCCAGAAAGAGGGAAACAGAGGTCGCTCTCCACAACTTCACAGCAAGGACGAGAGTGGTGAGGGCTGTTCCCCTGCTGACTCTGACCCCAGAAAAGATCTGCCACAGGCGATGGACCATGAAGCCTGCTGATACACATAAATATATATTTTTTAAATATGTACTAAGATTACTGTGAAGGGAATCCTCAGGGACGGGGAGGATCTGTGACGAATTCCTTGGCAGCCATAATAAAATTCAGCTGGGTCAGCTGTGCAATATATCATTTCATACATATACATGGTTCATAGCCTCTCAAGAGCTACACACCCCATAGAGTACACACACAGAAGTTAGGGGTGGGTGACAGATACTTCAAGTTTAGAAGTGTAGGGGGTGTTGAGTTATTGTTTAGTTTAGTTCATGTGAGTTCAGGTTCACACAACAAATCAAGGAAAATGGGCCACACCCTCCCAATCTGGATGCATGGACATCCATCACAGACATTCATGGAAATCCATCACCAAAGCATGTCCAATAGAGAGACTCACCCAGGGCACACAATCACCACTCACAGACGGGCCAACGCGATAGTGCAAGCACAGTAATAGAGGAAAACACACCTATTGCACAAAATGCCACACACAGAACAAATAACAATGCATTTACACCCCAACAGGACCCCTAGTCAACATCACCGGACAGGAGGTGCCAGCCATATCCAGTCCCCCCACAGAACAGGCCCACAGTGACAACAGCAGCTCTGCATGCCGGGATCAAGATGACAAGCCCGGCCCATCTGGGACCTCTGGACAGTTGGTTACTCTGCCACAGTCCCACACCACCACAGAACCTCCCCCCTCAGGAAACACCAGCACAGCACCCACCCAGCGGGCCCATGCCACTATCCCCAGGACACGTCAATCAGCAGTGTGTCCACCACTACAGGGACCCCAGGCAACCCCACTAACACAGGACGATCAGGGAAACTGGGAGGACTGCTGTGCAACAGGGGGAGGACAGGCCCAGGGAACCGACCCTCCACGAGGAACTATCAAACATCATGGGAGCATGTCACCATTCCCAGGAGACCATGGGCACAGTACTGGCCAAGCTGCAGGAGACTCAGCGGCTGCAGGAGGGACAGTACCTGGGGATCAGGGAGGACTTGAAGGACAGCAACACACCCTGGTCTCCATTGCAGGGGTGCTAGCTGACATAGCCACCACCATGAGGGAGGCAGTGGCACAAGAAAGGGCCCCTAACACTAGTCAAACCGATGAACAGCCTTCCACCTCCACTGGAGCTAGTGAACAGGAGGCCCCGCCACAGGGCCAACAGGACACCAGCACCCCACCCTCTGCAGAAGGAGAACCACCCCACAAACGGTCCCTGCGATCAAGGCACAAGACAGAGAACATTGCAAAGACCCCCATCAGGAAATAGGACCCTCCTGATTGTCACCCTCTGTCCCACTATTGCACCCTGTCAACATTGAAATGCCATTACTTCCCTTCCTATGCCCCATTGGACAATGCACCTGTGATACCAAGAGACTGGACTCTACCATGGAAATTCCTCCACCATCACCCCAGCCCATTGTACATCCCCCTTCACTCATTAGCACTCAAATAAACACCCTTGAATCACAAAACAATCTGGGGTCAGTCTGTACTTTCACCAATGTATTATTACAACCTCGTATTCAAATATCAATGTATATGTTCATTTGCACATACCAAAGAATGACAGTTATTGGGCAGCAGTAAACATAGCAAAAGGCAGAATGTGCTACCCCGATCTGTGAAAAGGAAAGCCAAAGTGAACTGTCAGGATCCATACACAGGGGTAAAAAGGCAGAGTTATACAATGTCCTACAGTAGTCACATATGAGATGAGCTGTGCCAGCTTCCTACCTGTGTCTCACTGGAAGTACTGCATGATGATGTTGTTTTGGTTGTCATTCTCTTCTTCCTCTGCCTCCTCTTCCTCACTGTCCACAGGCTGCACCGCTGCCACAAGACCATCATCAAGCCGATCCTCCTGCAGAAAAGGCACCTGGCGTCGCAATGCAAGGTTGTGCAACATGCAGCATGCCACGATTATCTGGCACACCTTCTTCAGTGAGTAGTATAGGGAGCCACCTGTTAGATGGAGGCACCGGAATCTGGCCTTCAGGAGGCCGAAGGTTCGCTCTATAATCCTCCTTGTTCGCCCATGTGCCTCTTTGTAGTGATCCTCTGCCCTTGCCCTGGCATTCCTCAATGGGGTCAGTAGCCATGAAAGGTTGGGATAACCAGAGTCACCTACAAATGTCGAGGGATATCTGTTAGACATACACCAACCCTTAGGGACTACCGCATACCCAGACACCTATTCATACTGTGTGGGGACCTTGGGCTCACCTATTAGCCACAAACGGTGCCTCTGGAGTTGGCCCATCACATAAGGGATGCTGCTATTCCTCAAAATCTAAGCGTCATGCACAGAGCCAGGATACGTGGCATTCACATGAGAAATGTACTGGTCTGCCAAACACACAATGTGGACATTCACTGAATGGTAGCTTTTTCAGTTTCTGTACACTTGTTCAGTTCTGCAGGGGGGGCAAATGCCACATGTGTACCATCAGTGGCACCAATGATATTGGGGATATGGCCCAGGGCACAGAAGTCAGCTTTCACTGAAGGCAAATCCTCCACCTGGGGAAACACGATGTAGCTGCGCATGTGTTTCAGCAGGGCAGACAACACTCTGTTCAACACGTTAGAAAACATTGGCTGCGACATCCCAGATGCCATGGCCACTGTTGTTTGAAAGGAACCAATGGCCAGGAAATGGAGTACGGACAGGACCTGCACTAGAGGGGGGATACATTTGGGCTGGCGGATAGCTGACATCAGGTCTGGCTCAAATTGAGCACACAGTTCTTGGATGGTAACACGATCAAGTCTGTAGGTGATAATGATGTGTCTGTCTTCCATTGTCGACAAGTCCACCAGGGGGCAGTACACCGGAGGATGACACTATCTCATCATCTGCCCCAGAGGATGGGCCCTATGGAGGAGAATGGTGAGCAGAGGGTCATATGCCACATAGGTTGCACAAGGGTTTTTGCACTGATGTGATATAATCGGTGTGTGTGGCGTTGTATCTCCGTATTTGTGCCCAAATGTGCTGTGACGCAGTTAGGTGCCCTGCCATGTGCCACCCTGAAATGGCGGCTGCCTGACCTGTAAGGAGGTACAAGGGGAAATGAGGTAACTGCGTTTGTGTTGTGCTGCGTCACGGTAGGCGGTCAAAGACCGCCTCCCAATTCAGCATTGGTTATCATTGGGCCCTATGGGTTCCAGGAGCCAATGACAATGTTCGCTGACGGTGACGGTACGCACTGCCGTGGGCGTGACCGCCATTTTCTATCTGTTCACTCACTTGATACCTGACCTTCAACAGGAGAGGACCTACACTGCAAGTGCTGCTGTGACCTCAGTCTGGAAGCGACAATGGCTCATGTGTCTGGGGAAAGGGCCCCTGCCTTCAATGTGGAGGGATCGGAGAGACTAGTGGATGGGGTCCTCCCCAGTACACGCTACTCTATGGTCCTCCAGACAAACAGTTGAGTACACTGTGAGCATGATGCGTGGGACATGAATGTATGGAGTGGTGTGGATGTGTGGGCTTGGCCCTTGATTTTTGTGACCATCGGTCCACGGACATTTAATGGGACAGTGTACGGCCTGTACTTGCTGTTAATATTTGTGTATACTGATGAAGTAATCTTGGACTATCAGATTGTTCCAATATTACACTAGTTGTACTCATTTCATTTTGTCCTTGCGTTCTTCCAGGGGGTGACGGGGTGTATGTGTGATGTGATTGAATATGTGTGTGTGTATTTGTGTGTTGTTGGGGGTGGAAGGGTTGCGTGTGTGTGTCACTCTCTTTTCCCTCCTCCCCTCCCTGGTGTGCTAGGTGCAGTAGTCACTGTCGTTGTCGCCGCCGTCTTTGGTGCTCCTGGTAGGTGAGGAGGTAGACGAGCATCGGCAGTATCTGCAATTCGGGCTCCATGGCGTCCTGGTTCTTGCTTGGGTGTCGAGAGGTGAGTGGTTTCCCTTCTGTGTTCTGTTTCTGCCATGCTTTTAATGTCGATGCTACCACCCCAGAAAAGCTGGCAGATTGGTGCCTTGTAATATTGTGGGCGATACATTGTCTTCCACCTGTCTGTTGCCAGTTACCGCCGCGGTGTTTGTTTCTACCGCTGTGGCGCTCGGAGTGTTAAAGTGGCTGTCTGTGTTGGCGGTTTCCGCCATGGATGTAATTCTGTTTTTTGGTCCGCCAGCCTGTTGGCGGTATTACCGCCGCTTTAACACCGACCACCAGGATTGTAATGAGTGCCAGAGTGTCCTAGTTAGAACACAGGGTGGAGGATGCAGAGGATAGGTCTTGCAGGAACAACTAGCCCTTCTTTGGCATCCCAGAGGTTGTAGAACGGCCGAGTGTGGAGGCCTTCCAGACCACCGGGCTGAGGTTATGGCTGCCTTCGGAGTTCATGTCACCCTGGTCTTTATAAGCAAAGACCCCCCCAGGTCACCCCCAAGGCCAATGATCGCATGATTTGTTAACTACACAGATAGAGACACTATACTCTGCCAAGCCCGATAACATCTGCCCTACAACTTGACACCCATATCAGTATCTACACAGACTATACTCTCCAAGTGCAACAAAGGAGAAGATCCTGCTTGGCTGTTCAGCAAAAACTCATAGCGAAGTAGTTGACGTACATGTTATTTTTTCCAGCCATATGAAAAGTCATACATAATGATATGGGTTTGGCTGGAAACATGGAACCCAAAATAGCATACTGACCCTACGGACCACCACGCTGGAGACTTGAGGGGCCACAAAGATGATACTCAATGTGTACCATGAAAGAGCTAATCCAGGAAATCACAACAGAGGCTGCACACCCAGAAAGAGGGAAACAGAGGTCGCTCTCCACAACTTCACAGCAAGGACGAGAGTGGTGAGGGCTGTTCCCCTGCTGACTCTGACCCCAGAAAAGATCTGCCACAGGCGATGGACCATGAAGCCTGCTGATACACATAAATATATATTTTTTAAATATGTACTAAGATTACTGTGAAGGGAATCCTCAGGGACGGGGAGGATCTGTGACGAATTCCTTGGCAGCCATAATAAAATTCAGCTGGGTCAGCTGTGCAATATATCATTTCATACATATACATGGTTCATAGCCTCTCAAGAGCTACACACCCCATAGAGTACACACACAGAAGTTAGGGGTGGGTGACAGATACTTCAAGTTTAGAAGTGTAGGGGGTGTTGAGTTATTGTTTAGTTTAGTTCATGTGAGTTCAGGTTCACACAACAAATCAAGGAAAATGGGCCACACCCTCCCAATCTGGAAGCATCACAAACCATCATGACAATCACACACTACACATTTCAAATTGGTCTGTGGAAGGTTAATGGCTTGAATAATAAAATTAAGAGAGGTACACTATATGAGTATTTTAAATTATATTTTCCACCAGTTCTACCATTGCAGGAGACCCACTTACTGGGCAAAAGGTGCCCCTTCCTGAGTTGAGGCCACTGTACAAGAATATACTATACAGGTTACACCACTACCTCCAGCCAGTCTCCTTCACAAGTAAATCCCACTGCATGTTACAAAAACACACTATAACAGTTTGGGCAGACTCTGGCATCAGTATATGCTCTCCTACCTTGGGAAAGTATCTACTCCAGGCACTTACATGTGTGCTGTTGTAATCCCTAGCAGGGCAGGCGGTGGTGAGGGGAGACTTTAACGCTGTCATGAATCCTACCCTAGACACTGACACCACCCAACTTCGCATGTCTATCATTCTGAGTGCCTGGGAAAGCTCTATTGCCCTTATCAATATATGTCTCTTATTTCACCCATATACCAAAGAACACACATACTATTCTCACCTATATAGCTCCTCCTCCAGGATTGATTACTTTTTTTGAGCTCCGCAGATACTAAAAGTAGCAGAGGTACCAATCCTACAACATGTATTGACAGACCATGCGCCCGCATTGCACAACTTTGAAATATGGACTATGGAACCTAAATGCATGGTGGCAGTGGGGATCTCTTTTGTAAACTTCCTCAGGTAGCAGATCACTGACTATACTGAACTTAATAAGGGCTCGATGAATTCCCAGATGCTGCTCTGGAAAGCAATGAAGACAGTCATCAGAGGGTAAGCCATCTCATACCATTACAGGATATCACACATCTCAAGGAAGCTCTATGTGATGCACAGGGGGAGAATGCGAAACCCAGGAACCAAAAAATCATGAAGAAAAATAGACATGCAAAGGCTGTCGCTCTGGCAGAAATTGATGGTCACTGCAACTCTCTCCCAGTTAGAAAAACAATATAGGATATATACGAAATGTGAGACAAGGATGGGAATCTACTGAACTGGCTAGCAAATAGAGAACTAGAATCCCATTTCTTTGCAAGCATAACCTTGCTGACGGGTGCAGCGCTTACAGACCCAGTCCAGATAGCCCATAAATTTGCAATGTATTGTATCCACCTTTAGGCGAAGCAACTACTGCCACTGGCTGAACGCAACCATCCCATAGTAAACTATCTCATAATACATAAACTCTCAAATACAGATAGACAGGGACTGGTGGTCCCATTGTTTGGAGGAAGAGGTCAGACTAGTGATTCAATCACTCCCAGCAAGGAAAATTCCCGGCCGAAATGGGTATCCACTTGATTCCTTTAAAAAATATGCTTAACTTCTGAGATTGCTGCTAACGGTTATGTAAAGCAAAGCCTTTGTTTCAGGTGAACTTCTGCATGACCTGCGGGGTGCCACCATCTTGGTGATTCTGAAACACAGGAAATCACCTAGCCATTGAACATCCTATAAACCGATCTCTCTAATCAATTTAGAGATGAAGCTTCTTCCTAAGATTCTAGCAAACATGTTTCTGATTGTCATTAGTGTAGTCTTACACCCAGACCAGAATGGGTATATGCCACAAAGTAGCACCCGCTATTGTCTGAGACGCCTCCATACAGCAATGGCCCCATCTAAGGGAACACAGGACCACAGGGTACTTGAATCCAAAGATTTTGAGAATGCCTTCAATTCCATTTGATGGGACTTTATGTTCAAGGTACTAGACAAACAACCCTTTGTCCTTGCTTCAGACACTTCAAAGCAATATTCTGTTCTAACCATGAGCAAGAGTTAGGGTGAAAGGAGAACTGCCTACCGCATTTGCCATTGCAAGGAGAACACAGCAGGGATGCCCCCTGTCCCCATTCCTGTTTGCCCTGGTCATGGAGCCATTGGTAGAAAAGATTAGATGTAATGCACAACTCATTGGCTTCCGGAGGCCCAGGGAGGTGGAAGACAGAATCTCACTCTATGCAAATGACGTCCTAGTTTATGTAAGTAATCCTGAAATCTCTCTGCCCCGCTTGATATAACTGCTCCAAATAGATAGGGATGCCTCTGGCCTCATGGTGAAATGGTCCAAATCTGCATACATACCCTTAACAGGAGCAATAGCAATACAAATATGTCACCTTGAGCAACACAACCTGATGAGCCTTTTTTATGAGCCAGCTAAATGAGCTTATCTCCCCCTAGGTACTGAGACATCAATAACCTGCTGGCTTTGTGTGTGACAGGCTTTCAGGCCTCTGATAAAATAGGAATTTCCAAGCAGGGAGACATTTGGGAGGGCAATTCCATACGTACATTCCAACAACTCAAACAATTCTATTGTGTAGCATCTTGACATTCTAGGGCAGAAGCATGACATTCTATGGGCTGTCCCAGACTGTAACCCTCTCAAAGGTCCATGTTACGAGGGCACCTATGGTAGAAAATGGATCTTGACAACATAAAGATAACTAGTGAACAATATCCTGCATTCCATAATAGTATTGAGAAAGCGCTGGGAGGGTGATGTGAGCAATTTGAGGGAATAGTACTTGGTAGGAGCAAAGACTGACCCCAGAGTCCTCTTTCTCCATGAAACTGAGACTGATTCAACTCTGATACATACAATGGGTGTACTACAGCTGATGAGTCTCTGCAGGATCCCCGATCGAAGGGCAGGACTGTTTCCCCATAAGATTATTATGGGGCGAGCAATAAGGTTGCCTGCAGTGCCTCCAGACATGCTTGTGAATCTTACAGATTATATGATTTTTGACTACTGAAAATTGCTGGATGATGTGGTGCATTCTGTGTCTTACCAGTTTGGACCTGCCACTGCTCCCCTATATCAGGAGCAGTGCCATGACCTCAGTTCCTGAGACTTGGTCTTGGTGAAGAAACACATATGGGAAACATGCTTGGAAACTTATTGGAAGGGCCCCATTCAGGTAATTTTAGGTATTAATACTGCTGTTAATTGTGGAGGCTTACCCAAGTGGGTACACACCTCACACACCCAGAGAGTGGAGTACCATCTCAAACATGTATTGGTGCCTCTCCCTGAAAAGCCGACCACACTGCAAAGCACCAAGAACAACCACAGGGGGGCTCAGAAGTCGAACAAGAGTCTTAAAGCTCATTGACAGTCCAAGAGCCTGTAGTAGCATCCCCTCGGCCAGAGGGGGATCTTGATGTGTCGGCATCTACAGTCGTGACAGACGAAGGGTCTTGGCCGTCGGCTCAGGTGGAAGTCAACCTTAAACCCCACTCGGCCCCGTAAAAGGGCTGGGTGGGGCGACAAGCCGAGTTGGAGCTGGAGATGAATGTTCAAAAAGATAAGAGAGTGTGAGACTGTATGCTGAATGTGTACCATATGCTGTCACAGAAGAACCTGGAAAAAATTATTTAAGTGGTAGTGAAGACAAACAGCCCACACTCAGAGCTCAAAAAGAGTGCAGGTGTCTTGTCAGGGGTCCTCAGCCCCTCAGTAGACTTATTTTGTGACACGTAATAGAGACAGTGTATTTTATGATCTGTCGATGATCTGATGACGATGATGACAGTGCAGTGTCCAGTGAACTTCTGTGAATTTGAACCTATTGTGCAGTGTTGCTAATGAACTGAACTTTGTCTTTGCTTAAATCTCTTAAATTATTTTTTATATTTTTTCAACTATGACAATCTAATGAACTTTGCTTGAAGAATTAAGAAGATTCCCTATGCCTGAGGCTGTAGAAGGAGTGTAATGGTGGCATTTTAGAAGATGGAATAGGGATAGGGATGACTCATGAAGTTTACTGTCAATAAATCAATGTCATCTCCTTGTAGAATTCAGTTTTGCCATTTACAAAAGTAGAAGCATACAAAGAAAATCTACTTGTTGCTATTTATGTTAAAATAATCTGATTGCAGTGAAGTAAATGAATCCTGTAACCCAAAGAAGCATAGATTTATAGTAGCTAGTGTATTAGTAGCAGTTGTTGTAGTACTAATTATTTTGCTTGTAGGTTTCCACTCACTAACCCCTTCAGTGTCTACTAGATCTAAACCTAGACCTACCTCTAGCACCCCTGCTTCTGCTGCAGGATATTTGTTTACCTATAATTATAAGTTGCTGCACTGATGCTTCAAAGGAAGATTCGTCTTCCAGTCCTTATTTGAGATTACTTTATGAGTATATTGACAGTATGGTTTCTAAAAATTGCAATATCTCTACACAATTACCTGCTTCAGTAGCTGAGGAAATTACCTATGATGATATTCCTCTCACATATAGTATTTCCTGTAGAATTTTGCTTAGACTTTTGTATCAACAAGGTCATTTTGGATATTATTTTTCAAATTATGATTTAGTTTTCTCAGAAGTCCCAGTGTACAAATAATTGAATCCACACCCAATGGTAAAGAGATTTACACTCTTTGGCACTTTTTCCAGCCTATAAGGAAGCTTGACACTGCTTATGCCCATGGACAGAATTTGACTTGTTCTCTGACTGATGTTGGGAAGAAAATTATAGAAGAGTGGGCAATTAGGAGAAGGGTGATTGAGGAGAGAAAGTAAACAGGGCAAGATCGAGGGAAAACTAAATGGGCCAAGGAAGAATTAGAACATAAGGAGCTAGGAGTACAACCCATATTGACTTTAGATTGGCAACATAAAATCAAGTTATGTTACATAGAGTTAAAACTGCATTCCACAGTAAACTTATGGGAAAGAGTGACTGTGAGCCCATCTTTGAGTTGTGAGGAAACACTGGAGAAATTATCCCGTTATTCCTGGAGTTGATTATGTGTGCAGAGAGCATGCTTATTTTTCAATAGATAGAAATTGGCATGGCACTTGATATTTGGCTATAGTCTTTTTTCAGGTGGAACATTTGGATGATCATGAGTGGGTATTTTCTGGTAGAGCAAAATACAATAGTAATGCCTTGGAGATAGCAAGGGATATCTTTGGTGCAATGATCCCTTCTGCCGGAGTAGTTCTGAATGATCTTAAGATTATAAACTTTTCTATAGTAGACAAATTAGCATCTAGTATGGCTGGATCATGTTTAGCTAATAATACTGAGATGATAGCTATTAGGTAAATGGTTCTGCAAAACTATCTTGCCTTAAATATCCTTCATGTGAAGGGAGGCAGCTTCTGTAAGATGTTGAATGTCCAACAAGGTTGTACCTACATACCTGACAAGAGCAAGCAGATAACTACATTAATTAGGAACATTACTGCATTTTAAGGAGTATTTAGGAGGGTTAGAAGCTACAGGCGCATGGGAAGCAATTGGGAAGGGATCAGCTGCTGTAGGCAGTTGATTTGGGAATTTAGTGTAGGAGGCTGGCCTGGTTTGTAGTGAGTACCAAGGGGTACTTATACTCTGCACCAGGTCCAGTTATCCCTTATTAGTGTAGAAGAGGTGTCTAGCAGCTTAGGCTGATAGAAAAGGTAGCTTAGCAGAGCAGCTTAGGCTGAACTAGGAGACATGCAAAGCTCCTACTATACCACTAGTGTCATATGCACAATATCATAAGAAAACACAATACACAGGTATACTAAAAATAAAGGTACTTTATTTTTATGACAATATGCCAAAAGTATCTCAGTGAGTACCCTCAGTATGAGGATAGCAAATATACACAAGATAAATGTACACCATACCAAAAATATGCAGTAATAGCAATAGAAAGCAATGCAAGCAATGTACAGTCACAATAAATAAATTGCAATGAGAGCACATAGGCATAGGGGCAACACAAACCATATACTCCAAAAGTGGAATGTGAACCATGAATGGACCCCAAACCTATGTGAGCTTGTAGAGGGTCGCTGGGACTGTACGAAAACAGTGAGGGTTAGAAAAATAGCCCATCCCAAGACCCTGAAAAGTAGGTGTATAGTGCACCTAAGTTCCCCAGAGAGCACAGAAGTCGTGATAGGGGAATTCTGCAAGGAAGACCAACACCAGCAATGCAACAACGATGGATTTCCAGACGAGAGTACCTGTGGAACAAGGGGACCAAGTCCAAGAGTCACACTCAAGTCGGGAGTGGGCAGATGCCCAGGAAATGCCAGCTGTGGATGCAAAGAAGCTGCCACCGGATGGTAGAAGCTGTGGATTCTGCAAGAACGAAGAGGACTAGGAACATCCTTTTGGAGGATGGATGTCCCACGTCGTGAAGAAGAGGTGTTCCCACGCAGAAAGACCGCAAACAAGCCTTGCTAGCTGCAAGGGTTGCGGTTAGGGTTTTTGGATGCTGCTGTGGCCCAGGAGGCACCAGGATGTCGGCAATTGAGTGAGGAGACAGAGGGGGCGCCCAGCAAGACAAGGAGCCCACTCAGAAGCAAGCAGCACCCACAGAAGTGCCGGAAAAGGCACTACGAAGAAGAGTGAACCGGAGCTCACCCGAAGTCACAAAAGAAGGTCCCACGATGCCGGAGGACAACTCAGGAGGTCGTGCACTGCAGGTTAGAGTGTCGGGGACCCAGGCTTGGCTGTGCACAAAGGAAATCCTGGAAGAGTGCACAGGATCCGGAGCAGCTGCAAATCACGCAGTACCCAGCAATGCAGTTTAGCGTGGTGAGGCAAGGACTTACCTCCAGCAAACTTGGACTGAAGAGTCACTTGGACAGAGTTGCTGAGTTCCAGGGACCACGCTCGTCATGCTGAGAGGGGACCCAGAGGACCGGTGATGCAGTCTTTTGGTGCCTGCGGTTGCAGGGGGAAGATTCCGTCGACCCACGGGAGATTTCTTCGGAGCTTCTAGTGCAGAGAGGAGGCAGACTACCCCCACAGCATGCACCACCAGGAAAACAGTCGAGAAGGCGGCTGGATCAGCGATACAAGGTTGCAGTAGTCGTCTTTGCTACTTTGTTGCGGTTTTGCAGGCGTCCAGAGCAATCAGCGGTCGATTCCTTGGCAGAAGGTGAAGAGAGAGATGCAGAGGAACTCTGATGAGCTCTTGCATTCGTTATCTAAAGAATTCCCCAAAGCAGAGACCCTAAATAGCCAGAAAAGGAGGTTTGGCTACTTAGGAAGGAGGATAGGCTAGCAACACAGGTAAGAGCCTATCAGAAGGAGTCTCTGATGTCACCTGCTGGCTCTGGCCACTCAGAGCAGTCCAGTGTGCCAGCAGCACCTCTGTTTCCAAGATAGCAGAGGTCTGGAGCACACTGGAGGGGAGGTGCAGGTCAGGGGAGTGGTCACTCCCCTTTCCTTTGTCCAGTTCTGCGCCAGAGCAGGGCTGGGGGATCCCTGAACTGGTGTAGACTGGCTTATGCAGAGATGGGCACCATCTGAGCCCATCAAAACATTTCTGGAGGCTGGGGGAGGCTACTCCTCCCCAGCCCTGACACCTTTTTCCAAAGGGAGAGGGTGTAACACCCTCTCTCTGAGGAAGTCCTTTCTTCTGCCTTCCTGGGCCAAGCCTGGCTGGACCCCAGGAGGGCAGAAACCTGTCTGAGGGATTGGCAGCAGCAGCAGCTGCAGTGAAACCCCGGGAAAGGTAGTTTGGTAGTACCCGGGTCTGTGCTAGAGACTCGGGGGATCATGGAATTGTCTCCCCAATGCCAGAATGGCATTGGGGTGACAATTCCATGATCTTAGACATGTTACATGGCCATGTTCGGAGTTACCATTGTGACGCTATACATAGGTAGTGACCTATGTATAGTGCACACGTGTAATGGTGTCCCCGCACTCACAAAGACCGGGGAATTTGCCCTGAACGATGTGGGGGCACCTTGGCTAGTGCCAGGGTGCCCACACACTAAGTAACTTAGCACCCAACCTTTACCAGGTAAAGGTTAGACATATAGGTGACTTATAAGTTACTTAAGTGCAGTGGTAAATGGCTGTGAAATAACGTGGATGTTATTTCACTCAGGCTGCAGTGGCAGGCCTGTGTAAGAATTGTCAGAGCTCCCTATGGGTGGAAAAAGAAATGCTGCAACCCATAGGGATCTCCTGGAACCCCAATACCCTGGGTACCTCACTACCATATACTAGGTAATTATAAGGGTGTTCCAGTATGCCAATGTGAATTGGTGAAATTGGTCACTAGCCTGTTAGTGACAATTTGTAAAGAGAGAGCATAACCACTGAGGTTCTGGTTAGCAGAGCCTCAGTGAGACAGTTAGGCATCACACAGGGAACACATACATATAGGCCACAAACGTATGAGCACTGGGGTCCTGGCTAGCAGGGTCCCAGTGAGACAGTGAAAACACCCTGACATATACTCACAAACAGGCCAAAAGTGGGGGTAAGAAGGCTAGAAAGAGGCTACTTTCTCACATTTAGGTAGTGGGATCTTTGGTGCTATGTTGAGAACTATCTTAGTCATCACCATATGTGTGATTTGCTTATGTACAAATGGGTACAAGTGCCTGAAATTAAGGAAAGGAGAAGAACATGGAAGAGAATCAAAAGGAAGAGAAGGTTTGTAGAATTAGAGGAGAGTTAATGTTGACTTTATGATGAAATGAAGCTCCTGGAAAACAGAAGGCTTAAGATCTTGAAGACATCTAGGTTTTGAGTTGTTCTCAAACTAAGATTCATGTGATATTGTGATGGCTGTTTAAGCCATCACAGGCGCAGGGCTGGAGCAGCGTAATTAAGGGTCCATCCGGTATACATTATGTATATACGTTTATGTACCTATATACAACATCTATATTCAAAGTGTGGTCTAACTTCATTAACATGTGTGGAACATTTAAACAATTTAATAGTATGAAATTGTTCATTTACTGAAGGGTTACCCTCATTAAGTCTATCACATTGACTAGTAGGTTGCCGCAACCATTGTAAATGCATATTAATTACATATTTGTGTTTAACCATGATTGCTCACTACGATTGGTTAATAATACCGTGACATGCATTTTGGTTCTTGAATTAACTTTGCTTGAATTATGCCTTGATTGAGACTGTTTCTTCAACGTTGCCAGTATGATGTTTCTTTCTTCTACAGGTGCGTTATCCTGATTTTGATTAGCAAGTGAAAGGCTTCATGTTCTGTAGTAGACTACTACTAGTGCGTCCTGTGAGGAGAAAGTTAACAACAAATTTTAAGGGGGATGACTGTGAGAGAAGGCCTCCTTTCCTTGGTAAACCAGGAAGATGCAACAGCTGCGTACCTAATTACATGGAGATGGGAACTTAAAGAGAAAGTTGACTCCCCTGAAACGAGGCTACCAGATTGGCTCTCAGTGGTGGGAGTGAGATCTGAATGTTCTGGAAATTACTGTCTGTGTTTTAATTGGTGTTTCATAGTTACTTAGACTGCTGTTTTTGTGATTTGAGAGTGAACAAATCTCCTTGGTGGGTTTTCCTAAGTGTAAGCTTCATACTGAGCACTCTTCATATGACTTAATGATGACACCTTCTCTGCTCCTCTTTAGACATCAGCTTTATAGAAACTTGGTCTTGACCTATGTTTAAATTAGAAAAGGAAAGCTTCTTTATAGAACTCCTGATTGTGATAAACTCTCTTCTTGCATTGTGGCTGTTACTATCCTGTATCTCATTTTATTACAAATTAATTTACTGGCACCTTTCAGTTTATAACTTCTAAATTTGTATTACTGTTTTGCATATCTACTGGGTGGATTAATGTTTGACATAAATTCTTATAATTGAAATAATTGATTCTTGGACTTTATTGCTGAGTCATATTTGGCTTCACAAACTTGAAAATGTATTTATATGAATATTCTCTTTGTTGACATTGTTTAATGCTTGTGCTATGGTATTTGTTATAGTAATATCCTCCTTAACATAGTAGGATATGTAACAAGCTCAAATTCAACAGTGGCATTACTGATAGTGGTGGAATAATAAGACACCAAAAGGTTCACCTTTGCTAGCCAAATTTAAAGCTAAACCTCTCTGATGAGCTCTAATGAGAGCGAAACATGTGTCAGGGGTTGCTTTTACTCATTCCAGGTTGGCTTGGATGGTATTTTACCAGTCCAAAGCTGTAATACTGTGCCTAGAGTGGTAAATGGCTTTTGTCATTTTACAGCTCGGCAAGGTTGACACTGTGTCAAACCTATGCTTAAAGACTTTGTCACTATCTAGCTCGGTGTGGATAGCATTGTGCTGATTCAATGCTTAACAACGTTGCTAGATAAACAGACATTTGAGGTGAGCAAATCTAGAGTGTCGCTGGTGTTGCAGAGTGCTCCTTACTAGAGCTGCTCTTCACCTAAACTCCCCAGAGTTCTCTATTCTTTTTTGCATATATGTATATAGGTAGGATCTACTTTCTATAGAAAGAGTGTTTTTTATTTTGCCAATCACTTTGGCGCCGCTTGACGAATCTTCACAAAATTTTCAAAATGTACACTTTGCTAGGTTCTGATTCTGTCTTGAAAGTTCAGGGGTGATCTGTCAAGCAGGGTTCGCAAAAGGGGGGGTCCCAAAACACATTTTCTCCATTCATTTTTACATTACATAAGACCTTTAGGCACGCCTACAGCCCGAACCACTGAAGGGAATTACACGTAATTTGGCACAAAGCTAGATTCTGTTACACAGATCACACATTTTGTCATTCATGAGAAACCGGTTAGTAGTTTTGGAGTAATTAAAGACCAAAAAATATAGATATTTAGGGATGCCGCTCCTCAGCAGATCCAACTTGCTGATATCTGATTGGCTGCCAACACTTCAGCATGGCAATGTTGGCAGCCATCTCGGGACTTGGTTGGAAGCAGAGTCCCAGAACGAAAGACAAACAAAAAAGAAAAGGGGCCAGGGTAGAGTCACCCTGACCCATTAGCCCTGGTGCTGGTGTCCCTGAGGGACCCACCAGGGCTAAAAAAAATGTTATTTTGTTTTTTTAAACTGGAAAAATTAACGGATGGATCACCATATTTTTACGGGATTTCCACGGTCTGCACACTTTTTTTTTAATTGCCCCCGGGTGGGCCATGTCACAGGGGCATCATAGAGGAGGGGGGCTGCATGGGGAAACCCTCCTTGGGCCTTAATAAAATCCAGGGACTACCACCTCCCCGGGGCGAAGGTCTAAATAAGAGCAGGGGTCTGCGACTCTCGTGATCCGGAGACCACCAATAGCCCAATGGCCTTCCCCACAGTCTGGGGACCACCACCTCCCTGGTGCTATAAAACTAATTAATATGGGGGTCCTATGGCCCCCCATGCCCCGGGACCAACACCCCCACGGGCAAAAAGCTATTTATTGTTGGTGGTGCGTGGCACTCCCCCGCTGTCCTAGGGACCACCCCGAGCAAATATTTGAAAAAAAAGCCCCCTGGATAACCATCCCCTACGGCTATTCCTGGAGCCATTGATGGCCCTGGGGATCGCCCCCCCAGGGCCTGCTCCTGCTATGTCCTGCATAGCTGTTTGCTGTGGCTTGCCTGCAGTGCTGCAGGCAAGCCACAGCAAACACTTTTTGTTTGACAGCAGGACCTTTAAAGCAGGTCCAGCTGTCAAACAGCAGAGCTTTCATCTCTGTCCCCTGCCTACGGCCAGGCCCTGTGGCCGACCACCACTGGTCATGGCCAAAGTCCGTAAGTGGCTGTGGATGGATTAAGGTATAGTAATGAAACTTACTATACATAAAAAAACATAGAAATTCACTGAATAAAACAAAGGCTACAGTGACTTATAGTAAGGAAATAGAATTTAAAAATCCTTAGAAATTCACTTAAAAAAACAAATATTACATGGAGGTAAAGTTCTGAATTTACTCATACAAAACCGTACAAATTCAGCATTTATAGTTACCTGAGCTAACTATAACTTGCGCTCCCGTACTGCTTATGACCTCATATAATATCTTCCCAAATGGTTTGTTTTGTATACACAAAGGCTCTGACACTTTGCTTAGTGCTCATAAAGTTTTTATTCCGTGTCTGCTGTCAAACACTTTTCAGTTGACACTGCAACCTTGATCACTGACACTCTCACTTCAGCTCTGCAGTTTGTAGGGTGTTCTTCCTTGTTGTTAGCACATGACAAAAAACCAAACCAATGCGTTTTGGTTCACACGGACCTGTTAACAAATAATTGTAACCAATCCCACCACAATTCTTTTTAAACCTTGACTGTGTAATTTCCTGTTGTCCGACACTGCAATATGTAGTTTTAGCCATCTCTGCTAATGTAATGTCATTGATTTTCCTTCAATTATTCTCACAATAGTACCCTTCCCAAATCAGAAACCTATTTAAAATGAAAAACATCATTTTTGTTAATCAGAGAAGCAAGGATGGTCACATTAAACATTTGTGCAGATATCCATTGCCAACTTTTGTCCCTTATTGTTACCTCTCTAATTAATACACCTATACTCATCATTGCACATGAGTTAAGCCATTGTTGTCAACAAGATTATACTGCCTTTCTGTCTTGCCATCATTGATAAATTAAACCATCATTGTTTTCAAATTCATAATGACAACAATTTAAAGTTCTTAATTGCATTTTTGCCCTCCAGTGGGCTTAAATGTGGCATCATTAATAAATTAAACCATTGTTGTTTTCAAATTCATAATGAAATCAACTTAAAGTTCTTAATTGCATTTTTCCCTCTAGTGGGCTGTGCCTTATCTAACCCTAGTGCTCAGTTTATCAGGTTCTCCCATGTACTTAAATATATCTTTATAGGTTTATGGGCTCCTCATCTTGATTCAATTCATGGGGGCTTAAGGTCCTCATCACCATAATATATCTCAACTCCCTTTAGTCCGCTCCTTGTTGCCACACATTCTGATTTCTCTATATGGCCAATGGCATGCACTTTTAATTGTTTCAAATCACTGTTGTGAAATATCTCCATATGTTTTGCCCATGCAATGCTCCTGTCCTTGTTCTTAGTGGCTCTAATATGTTCCAGGATCTGCTTTTTTTTTAATTCACAAATTGTGCTGCCAATGTACTTTAAGTTGCATGGACATTCAATTACACATATCACATATATATCGCCCCCGCCAAGCACAGGTATGTGATCAATAATTTTACTGCAGATGTTACAGTGTCTATGTTATCATAGATGCCAGGAGTGCTGTAATTTGTGGGGTAATGAGCAGTGCATGGCAAAGGCGTGAGTTACAGTTACCTTAGGACATGAGCTATAGTTACTTTAGATACCTCAAACCAAAACAGGTGATTTTCTATGGTTTTGTATGAGTAAATGTAACACCTAACTATAACATTGTGCAAGATTAGAATGGCATAACTCAGTCAGATAAGCTAATGCAAGAAGTTGACTGACTATGTGTCCCATGCTGTATTAGGCAGAAGCAAAATGTGAATGATATTACAGCAGATATGTGAATGAAGATGGCTATTCTTAAAGCCCTGTAAGAGTGCAAAAATCCCTGTGTTTTGAATTCCTGTGTCAGCAAGGATTTAGCTGGCCAGATAAACTATTGTTCAATAGGGACTGAAAATGTACTGCTAAAATGAGGGCTGAGAGGAAAAAGGTTGAGGTTCAGCATTGGTTAGCCATCTTAAGTGCTGGTGAGCCATTCCCCTTGGGCCAGAGTGTCATGCCTTTTACTGTAGGAGTCCAGTCAGCTAGATGGATCGCACGGATGCCACTGGGATCCCTGAGTGTTACTGTGTTCTTGAGGAGAGAGAAAATCACTGATGATCCACCATTCTTAACAGCTACCTGAATATGCTATCACAGATGCTGTCAGCTATGTGCCAACAACAAAATAAATCCCATCCCGGCATGACGTCCCTAAGTGACATATCTTTTAATCTCAGACTAGTTTCCTTAGAGCTGGCAGTAAGATTTCAAATGAGCAGCTGTAGTAAGTACAACACAGGCAAGCAGCAGATTCAAGGCAGTTGGGAGCATCCATAAGTAGTGGTGCAGGGAGTTAAATGACTCTGGGAACAACCAATGTTTGTTTGCCTGCATCATGACATTTTGATACTGGCTTAGCACACCAGTGAAACTAAGAATTCCTTACAAGTAGTGCAATTCTCAATGTTCTGTTATACCGATAAATTGCTTACTGCAAAACTGAGCTCATTGTCTGAGTAGGCAGGAAACCTTATGCGTGCAGTTCCTTAGCTGACTACCAATCATCCCATTCTTCTCACTGGGTTTCTGCTTTTGAGCACAGTCAGTGGTGGAGATGGTGAAGAGGATATCCAAGTTATGGATTTCAGTACCAGACTGAAGGCTACCCTTATGTATAACATCTTAATGCCACTCCTGCAGCATCTTCAAAGAGCTTCTAAACAGTAACATCAATCTAGAACTTAGAACAGTGTAGTCCATAAAGGCTCCTTCTCGGAACTCTCTTACTCTTTTAACTGCTGATTCTGGAAGAGATAAGTGTATTTCTTTTCAGTTATATTGTTTGTGATATAAAATAAAAGGAATGTCAGATTTTCATATTATTATGTTACATTTTTTGACTAAACACTTCTAATTTATGGACGCAGGGTATGTATTAGGGAATTTATTTTTATTTCTTAGCAAGATATGATTTGCTTAAGAACCATACGATCATTATAAGTACAGATAGTGATTTTTGTTTTTGTTTGAGAGCTATAGGTTTTATTGTTGCTCAGATTCTAGGCCAATGGTGAGCATTTTCAGGTTTTTGTGAACAAATTTTGGGTCAATCAATCAATCAGGGATTTTTAAAGCACACTACTCACCTGTGAGGGTTTTAGTGCTCAGCCTGCCTTGTATATCGGCAGATTGGAGACTCACGCTGCCGTGGGGCACGTGAATGTTATAATCAGCTGGGCGTTAATACATGAGCATCTGCAATTGCAAAAGAATGTTTGCACTTTAGAGTGAGAGTACTTAGAGTCAGGAGAGGAGTTTTATTCCTTGTCACAGGAGGAAGAAATAAGAGGTATGAAATGAGGAAAGAAAGTTAGAAATTGAAAACACTTGGAAGACATTTCTATGTCAAAAATAGGTAAAGATGGATTGAATACCATCAAGAGGAAAGGTGGCCATAGAGACATGCAGCGTTTGGGTGTCCCTAGCGGCAGTCAGAGAATGGCTGTGCTTACCAACACACAAGGGAAAAGTGTTCTTAGTGGCACACAGGTAGATGAGTACTGTGAGCTGGACCAGATTTCCCAGCAAGAGGATGGTAAGGACTATGATAAGGAAAGAGGAGATCCTGTGGATTATCGGAGTTGTCAAAGGGGTTTTGGTATTTCTTTTGGAACACAAGATATCAGTGAAAGAGGAGTATTAGCCAGGAGAGATTAATTCGACTGCAGATTGGGGGATTGCAGAGATTGGAGCTTGGATCAGAGGTGTTTTGCAGGATAGAAGAGATTTGGGGTCCACTGGAGGTATATCTATTCGCGAGCAGGCTAACTTTCCAAATACAGAATTACTTCAGCTGGATCCCAGATCGAGGGATGTCTGCGGAAGATGAGTTTCAACAAGTTTGGAAAGGGAGGAGAGCCTATGCATTGAAGGTGAGAGCAGAGAAATGTCAGATTGTTTGGTTCTGAACATTGATAGAGCTGGCATGCACTGTGCATTATTTGATACCAGCAAGAAACGGTTTACTGAGGCATTAACAGGGTGTTGAACCTTCTTGTTTGGAAGGTATCAGGAGATCTGAATGCTTCACGGGGCATTCGAGCAGGGCTGCAGAATTACTCGAGGAGTCCTGGGCACCTTACTTTGAGGAGATGAAAGGAATTTGGAACATTTGGGCATGTTAGTGCATGGAGACGAGTTTGAATCCCATGGAGGCTCCTAACATAGAGCAATACAGTTTTTAGTGGAACAATTTGAGAAAGGTTTGAGATATAGAACTATGAATTGTTACAGATCTGCAATTTTGGATGGTCTTGTTCCTGTAAATGGTAAGCCGGTAGGTAGGAATATGTTAGTATGTAGGATTCTGAAAAGTATGAGATTGAAGAGACCTCCTAGGGCGAAGTATAATTTTTTAATGGGATATAAACATGACTTTGTCATTATTTGTTTCATGGCCTATGACTAAGTATTTAGATTTGAAGAAACTTTCAGAAAAACTAGCTACTCTTTCATGTTTGATTTCATGCAGAACAGCTTCTGATGTGAAGGCTTTGGCGATAAGTAGCAAGGTTTATGGTCCAGGTGAGGTATATTTGGAGATATGGAGGAAGGCAAAGACCATGCCAAAGTCTGTGTTTTATCAGAAATACTCAAATGAGAATAAATATGCAGTAGATTGTTTGATTAAATATGATAACTGAATGATGGAATATAGAAGGCATGGAGAAAACCAATTGTTAATTTATTATGTTAAGCCATATGGTGCGGTTAGTACTGCCACAACTGCCAGATGGGTAAGAGACATTCCGAAACAAGTAGGTGTTGATGTAAACAGGTTGAAGAGGTGGTATGGCAAGCAAAATGTATATGTCTGGAAGATGTTTGGAAGAGATTCTTAAAGTGACTGATTGGTCGAATGCTAATATGTTTGCAAGACATTACTTTAGGCCAATAAAACATGGTCAAGGACTTTCAACATGCACAATGGTAGCCTCCGGTCTTGAAATTAAATGGTGATTCTCCATTTGAAATGAATAATCAAGATGTAATTAAAGACATGTAGGCTAACATCATCCTGCCCTTCACAGCCCTATTAAAAGAGGTACATATTTTAAATAGTTTAGGTTGAGATAAACTCTTTCTGTGTCACTGTTTCCCTCTCTCCTCCATCTCACAGAGGATCACCTCTTCATTGTCCCCTATTCTCGCCCCTTTTTCACAAGCAAATGTCAACAGCACGTATTCTTTGCACAGGGTGAAATTGTTATTCACAAAGGACACACATATAAAGGTTAACCTGGCTATTGTTCCCCTACTCCTCGCTTACATTTCATCAGTACTGTCTTCACAGGGAAACCGGTAGCTTCTTCAGTGGCACAAACACATTCAAGCTGTTTGTTATATATAAGTTTACACTGTAAACCAGTTTTTAAAGATTTATTGTCTGTCATTGTAGAACGGTGCGAACTCATTTACGTAGAAAAATCAACACCTGGCTGCACATTCTTCAGCAGTTTCTTAACTCTTTAGTGCAGTGCAAGCTCTCAAGTTGCTGCATGCTTTGTGTATTTCATCCAGTTTTATGTTTTTTAACTTTGGACTTGTTTACTTGCAGTGTTTTTTTTTACCATATGTAAAGGTATTAGATTGTAAGTAGACATGAGGGTGGATCACATGGCCCAACTATAAGGTCAGAGTGGAGTGGCATAGGGTATTTCACTAACACACACTGGTTCACTTGGGACGTCTGGTGAGGAGGGTGGTAAGACTGCTGCCGGTAAAGAGGATGAACATTGCAGCCACTCTAAACTATACAAATAATCTTTATTGCTTGATAAATAAAACCTATTGCAATATAATACGCCAAGAAATGTTTGTAAAACACAATAAAAGCAAAAAAATCACATCCAAGTTTGTCAGTGTTAAAATTACATGAAACATTCCCAGCAGTTACTCAATTTGAAATAGCATGAGCAAAACGTATACTCCTTTTATCCTTTTTTACGGAGCTAAGGGAGAAGCCTATCTGACTCTTCTAACCCTGTAAAATCACTAAAAAAGGGTATGTAAGTTTATTAATTTGGAAATTATCCGCTGAATGGTTGTTCTACAGTAATTTTTCATTAAAAGATTCAAGGAGGGCTGTTTTAGAGAGCGTAAGTCTTCCTCAGCATGTGTGCCCACCTCTCGCCGCGTACATACAGAACTTTTAGTACTAATGTTAAAATACGAGTCCACCGATTGGGTTCACTGAGGCAATGTGAGAACAAAAGTGCTAGTGCTTAATACAATCTAGTATTTGACCAAGGAGAGGAGAAGCTCGCTGAGAAAACCGAGTAGGATTCTTAGGACAATGTGTACATTGGACAGACTACAGTCAGAATATAGTTTTACTATTATTGAGCATTAAACATTCAGAATAATAAAGTGCAGGTGCTCTTTATGAAGACTCTCGTCTGAAAGGCAATATTAAAATGAACACTTACAGGAACATGAGCTAAGGTTTGGAATGTTCATGCACTGATTTAAAGTGCTAAAGTGATGGTTTAAAAATTCCTTGGGCTACCTAGAGTTTTATGTGCTAGTGCAACAGAAAAAGTACAAACACTCCTCTCTAGATCTGGGTGGGGTGGCTCGAAGATTTTAAGTACCAATGTGATGGTTTAAATTGCACTGGACAGACTGCAAATGCCCATTTGAAGATCTGGGATTGCTACAATCCCAGCTTTTGAAAGACCTTCCTAAGAAATCAAGGGGCAGGTTTAATGAAAGTGGCACTGCACCCAGTGCAGCGCCACTTTCCTTGCACCCCTTAGCACCCCTACTGTCACTACTTGTGCTCCTTATCTAAGATACGGTGCACCATGGCACAGAGTAGGGGCAATAGCGTCAACATTTTTGACACTATTGATGTACTGTTAAGGGTTAGTGCCAAAATGTTGGCGCTAACCCTGAACAGTGTATAGGGGCCCCTTGTAAACAATGGTGTGCCCCCTTTTAATGCCTGCCCTGAGCAGGCATTAAAAGTGGCAAAACAAAAAATTCACAAAGAAATCTTTTAGATTTCTTTGTGCCATTTTTTTTGTCCCCCTAATGGGGGAACGCCTTCTTTGAATACATTATGCCTCGCACAAGCATGATGTAGCACAAAGCATGCATTGCATCACTTTGTAATTATGGAGTGAGGAATAGGACGCCTTAGCGCCACCTTAGCATAAAACAAATGATACTAATGTGGCGCTAAAGTTGCACTAGGCACTCTTAAATCTGGGCCCAAATGTGATACTTCAGACAGTGAGGGTATTAGACAGACTACAATTTGAATACAGTATGGCTATTTTAGAACAACAAATAATCAAGCAATAAAATGCAGATGCTCCTCGCAAAAACTAAGGGTGCAAGGCAATATTCAAACAAACCCTTCCAGAAATGGGATCAGGAGGTAAGCTTGTAAATGCTAATGCAATGGTTTAAAGTGCTACTATGTTGGTGTAAAATGCCTGGGACAGCCTGCAGGTACTCATTGGAAGATCATCTATGGCTGCAACAAAGCTTTCAGAAATGGGAACAGAAGGTACAATTTTAAATGCTAATGCAATGGTATAAAGGGCTAATGTGACTGTTTAAAATGCCTGGGAAGGTCTATAGGTATTTACTGGAAGATCTTAGATGGCTGCAAACAAGCTGTCAGGAAAGACCTTCCTCAGAGACCAAGTAGGGAACTTAGTTGATTCTGGGTATTTGACAGACAACGGTCTGCTTACAAGTATAGCAATTGTACTGCAGTAATAGAGATCAAACAATAAACTGCTGATGCTCCTCACAAGATCTAAAGGGTTACAAAGCAAATTTTCAAATGAGCCATTTCAGATGCGGAAACAAGGGGCACCAAATAATACCTGTATCTGTCTGTTATGAGGAATAAACCCCCAATCCTGCAGCTGATGCTAGCAAGGTAAACTTATTTAATTGAGCCTATTCCCATCTACCTTTCTTCTCCACGGTCCTTGGCCACAGATCTCTTTGCAGTTCTCTGAAATTATTCACCGTTGCACAGTTCGGTCTAGGGTTGGTTGGTTCAAAGCAGGCCATCACCGCCTCCCTGCATAATCCTATTCTACAATCCATCCATTTCCTGTGCAACAGCAGGCACTGTTACCCCATAACAGACTGGCAGAGACACAGTACACAGTGGACAATATCATCTGACCCTTGGCCACAAAGCAGACAGATCTCCTGACCTTCCATTCTCATCATGAAGGATAATGTCATAAAACTGATATCCCCAGCCTATATTCCATAAACTGTTCCTTGACAAGATTACTGTAAATTTCACTTAGACAACACTGTTATTTAAGCCTGGGGTAGCAGCCTTGTGACAAGCTCGCTTTATTCTCAAACGCAGATAGTAATTGAGTGGTCGACTTGGACTGTTTTTAGGGTCCAGTGCAAAGCGCTCCGTCCCTGGTGTAATCTCTCTGTGGGATTTTAACCACACCCATGTCAATCCCATCAGTTTGGGTGGTTTGTAGGCTTGCCTTTTAAAATTAGCTTGATTTAATTAGTGAAAGACATGCATTTTCCGATGTTTAGCCTGCCTCGAGCGCACTACTGAAAACATACGAGGCTCCACGTTTTCAGTATGTTTCTGCACTATTTTTTCTCTTTGCTTCATAGGCAGCAAGATCTCACCTGGCAGTAGTAGAGCGCTTTGCATGATATCGACCCTGTTACATCGATATTTGCACTTCTGATGGTGACATGGATAATTGCATTTTTGCTGGTTACATGGATAGTTACACTTTTGCCAATATGTTTCACTGCGAGCAAACTTCTGTTTTCTTTTGTGTGTTTGACTTGCGCTCATGGCAGCCATCAGCTCTCTTATGTGAAACTCTTTTACTTTTCAGTTTATGTGACAAGAAAAGTCCGGTTTGGAGTTTTCAATGTTAATAGTTTTAACTCAAGTAAACGTGAGACCCGTTGCATTGCAAATGCTTGTTTGAACTCCATGTGGCCAATGAATAAGTCCTGACACAAGATAGCCCAAAAGTAACTAAAACCTGATCTAAATAAGATCGAG
The DNA here is from genome assembly GCF_031143425.1 of Pleurodeles waltl. Classification (NCBI taxonomy): domain Eukaryota; kingdom Metazoa; phylum Chordata; class Amphibia; order Caudata; family Salamandridae; genus Pleurodeles; species Pleurodeles waltl. The sequence goes on from NC_090447.1 coordinate 1,224,099,996, forward strand.
AGTTGTAGTTGTCTTCAATTTTGGACCAAAGATAATGACCCGAAGAGCCATCTGGCACTAACTTTAGCCTGTCAGAGCAATTTGTAAAATCTGCTTTCCATGCCAGTGATTGTTTAGCAATACCAAACTTTAGACTTACTTGGGCTGGTGAACTGCATGATGGTAAATGGAAAATAACCCTATACACTTTCAGTGTCATTTTGTCCAAAATGGCCACTCTAAACTATTCCCTTATGCTGGACACTCAATCCTGGTTACAGTGGAGAACGCAGGAGCAGCTTGTCTTACGGCAGGATTCTAGTATTAAGCTGTCAAACTATACTCTGTAGATCTTGCTACCAGATGCCAGATTTTGAGCCTTACTGATCTGAAATGCTACAATGTCTATCTAAGACCCATCAGTCTCTGTAGCACTGATAGGCTTATGGGCTATTCACCTGTGTATTAGTTGCTACTATATGAATGTAATGCCTGTGTGCTACACTGCAGCGATGATCTGCTCCATCTGAGCAGTGTCAATATTAAGGTCCTCATTACGACTTCAGCAGTCTTTGAAAAAGACCGCGAAGCGCGGGATCCAACATACCGCCAGTGCTGGCGGTATGGCTGGCCCCCTATTATGACATTTCCCTAGGCCAGCGGACGGAAACAGCGTTTCCGTCCGCTGGCCCAGCAGAAAAGTAACATCAACATTGAAGCCGGCTCATTATAGAGCCGGCGGCAATGTTGATGTGCAGTGGGTGCAGCAGCACCTGTTGTGCATTTCACTGCCCGTAATTCGGGCAGTGAAAAGCGCTATGGGGCTGTGCCTGGGGGCCCCTGCATTGCCCATGCCAGGTGCATGGGCAGTGCAGGGGCCCCCAGCGGCCCCCAAGTCCCCCTTACTGCCAGTCTTTCCATGGCAATGTTTACCGCCATGGATAGGCTGGTGGTTGGGGACTCATAATCCCTAGGGCAGCGCTGCCCTGGGGATCATGACCACCCGGCGGAAGCCTGGCGGTATAGTGGAGGGGCCGGTGTTATGGCCGGTGTAATGCGCCATGGTAATAACACACTGGCGGAACACCACCAGCCTGTTGGCAGTATTACCGCCAGTGTTCCACTGTCCGCCAGGGTCGTAATAACCCCTGTAGCTTGAACAAGCACTTTAGTAATGCTGTGGCTCGTTTGAGACCTCTTCATACAGAAATGTAAGTCATTTTCTTGAAATGAATCTCATCAAGTGGACATAACAGCCTTGCTTCACTCGCATTAAAGTTTCACTCACATTGTTTCAAATTGAAATGTTATTCATAAGTTAATTGAATACAGCCAGTGCTTAATTTGTAAATTAAAAGGTGCCGGTGCCCAAAGCCTTCCTCTTAAACATGCGGCTGCTGCATTTACATGTGCGAGCACGGAATACTGAGGCAGCGTAATCCTGAAGCCACCTTGGGCCTCTTCAATCCATTTACAGCCACTCCTTGCCCCTTCAGCTCACTCTTGCATCTTTCTGCTTTCTCCATTGTGACACATTTTCATTTTTCTCTTCCTGCGTCTTTCCCATTTGTGTCTTTTGCTCGCAGTAAATGCTTGAGGCAGAAGAATAAGCCCTGGCCCTCAAAAATAAGTGCCGGTGCTCAGCACCGAAAACACTAAGCACAAATTAAGCACTGAATACAGCTGTCCAAGTGTATTACAAAAAGTATGGGACCTGTGATCCTGAGTGCAATGAAGGCAGGGTCATTGAACGTGGGGGGCAGGGTCAAAGACCTGGCTAAGAAGAACAGAATTTTCTATAACAATTCTGTGGCATATTAAATAACTCACACTTTTTTTTTTTTTTAACTCTTCATTTGGATTTACTTTTTCACAGGTATTGTCACATAAGTCAGTTATTAGCATCTTTCACAGTGGGAGGCAATATGGAGTCGGACGAAACTGCAGGCAAATGCTGTACTGCAGCTTCACCCGACAGTGTGTCCCGATGCACATTTGCAGAAGTAAAGCCCTCACAGAACTACATAAGGCCCTGCAGGAGCATTTTGCGAAGCCGTGCAATGATGTCAGGAATAAATGGGAGCAGTGCCTTCAATCTGAGATAAAGGACAGCCAATGGGCGAGATTGACAAGGTATACCAAAAAGGTCTCTGGCAAAGCCATGTTCATATGACTACAGTTTAACTACTTACACCAAGCTTGCTTATCCTCCATCCTTATAGCCTGAATGTTCCCGAACCTTTTGGCAGTTTGTCCCATGTGTGACGAGGCAGATGCTGTTTTTTACCACATAGTGTGGGAATGCCCGAGTACTGCATGTTCCTGAACAGGTATTGTGATGCATCTATTGGCCTTGGTGGGTGGGGAGCTCCTCCCTGATTCAGGTCTCTGCCTTCTTGGATGAATGTGCAGGTATAAGAACAAGTCAGAATGCTGCTTGAATGACCTGGGGCTGACCTTGTACAAATGATGTATTGCAATGGTGTGGAAGGACACTGAGCCACCACTGGCTACACACTGGCCTGCTGACCTACAGAAATGGGGAGTGGCTGAAAAGATTGTCATTCAAACAGAATGCAGATAGGTGGGGAGACATGCATAACATTCTGGGATACTTATGTCCTGAAGGTAGAGGCTGCGTAAGATGACAGATCGCCCTAAGCACAGCACTAACTGGGCCTAAATGGGGCAAGCACAGTAGTCATACACTTGAGGTTCTCATAGGATGGACTGGGTATCCAAACATGATTGAAGGGCTGACCCCTCCCTCCTCCCGGGCAGTATTGGCAGAAAAGGGGGTGACACAGCTGGCCCATGTAGCAAACTACAGAGGATGGGGCAGACTGCATGGGCATGTCAGGGCAGAGATGATAAGATGAAAGGTGATGATCTTACACAACCTCCTGCTGATGCATCTCCTTTCAATAAGGAGGGCACAGGGTCAAATGTTGTGTTTAACTAGTTGTATCATTTTCTCTAATATTGTCTTAAGGTATGGCCAGCCAAGAGTATTAAATGCTTTCTCAATAACTAATGGCACCACCACTTCCTCATCTCCTATGGGCCCCATTGTGTCCATTGCTATAAGCAGTCTGTGCATGTTCCAATAAGTGTTGCACATTGGAATGAAACTGTTTTGATCTGACTGTATCAAAATGGGTAGCAATGGTAAGAACCAGTTGGCTAGGATACGAATAAGTATTTTATTGTCTTGGTTCAAAGTGACAAGGACAGCAGCGGCTGCCGCATATGTGAAGGGAGGGGACGACGGGGGATGATGAGAGAAACTTTGTTTTTTTAAAGGAAACACTTACCTCCGCCGCCCGTCTCTTGCCGCCATCTCCTGCTGCCTCGCCGCTCTTGTGGTGTCCCAGCATTTGCTGGGACACCAGTTAGGCTCCCCAGCAATCCTGTTACTGCTTACATGCTAAAAATAGCCTGGGGTCTGTGCTGTTTTGCTAGCCCGGCTGTGTATACAGCCAGGTTGGAGAAACCAAAGTGCGCATGTGAGTTTGGCCGGCCTCAGACAGCCAGCCAAACATACATGAACACTTAGGGCCAGATGTAGCAAACAAAAAAATTGCGACTCGCAATTTGCGAGTCAGTGCGACTCACAAAATGCGAGTCGCAATTCGGAATGCAGGCAAAACAACAGTGCCGAATTTGCGACTCGCACCCGGACTCGCAACGCAGTGTGCGAGTCTGCCGATTGCGAGGTCGCTTTTTGCGACTGTGCAAAAAACGAACTCGCAATTAGCGAGTGTGTGTCGCAAATTGCGATTAGCTTGTTAATTGATTACAGGTGCTGCAGAACACTCCAGTAACCACTCCAGAACACTCTGAAACACTTACTGGCACATGATGATGACATCACAGCCAGGAAGTTTACAAATACACCTGGGAGGAGGGAGGACCACACCCTTTTATAACTGCTGAACTGCACACAGGAGAAACAGCAGCTGCCATGGAAGGAACTCCAAGGAAGAGGAAGCTGAAGTTCTCTGAGAGGGAGCTGGAGGTGCTGACAGACGAATGCTGTCAGCACTATGACCAATTATTTGGAAAATCAGCCCTAAATGTTCCTGAAGCCACCAAGAAACAGCTGTGGCAGGATATCCAGGACAAAATAAATTCCCTGGGGGTGAGCCACAGGAGCATTGATGACATCAAAAAAAGGTGGTATGACCTCCACTCCCGGACCAAGGAGAGGGTGGCTGAAAGGCTCCGGGAAATGAGAGGCACAGGAGGGGGAACCATTGTCTGTGCCACCACCCACACCCCTGGAAGAAAGGGTTGAGGAAACCCTGGAGCAGGAGGCAGTCTCTGGATTTGGGGACCTGGACACCTCACAGCCCAGCACATCAACCGGTGAGTACCATGTGACATGCCTGTACCCCTATCAATGCCATACCCCCACCCACCATGTACACAGGGCCATGCTCAACCAAGATAGCTCCATTTCAGGGTAGCAAACGCCAGAATGATGCATTATGGGAAATGTAGTCAAGTAGGCAGTTCATAGGCAAATGTTTATTAGGAAGTGTGCAACAGATAGTAGACACTGACAGTCTGTTCCCCATGTCCCACAGGTCTCCAACAAGACACCACCACTACTCCAATCAGCCAGCCCCAGGAGGACACCTCAGGACCCGCCAGCACTCCCACCTGCACCGCCAACATCATCCCGGCAGTATCCACACCTGCTGCAACTGTATCCCAAGAGGCAGCCCCAGCAACAGGCAGGGATGAGACAGTGGAAATCACAGGGCAGCCACCGCTGCGCAGGTGTCGCAGGTCCAGGACATCAGGGCTGCAGTCTGCATCCTGCAACTACCTCCCAGCACCAGTGAGGCACAGCTGCTGCATGGTCAGCGCCTACAAAATAGAATTTTAGGGAGGATTAGTGGAGTGCTGCACCGCTTCGTGCGCAATAACCAGGCCAGCATGCAGCAACTGAACTCCAGGATGGACATGATATGCACGAACACTGGGGACCTTGCCCTAGCCATGAGGGAACTGGCGGGAGGACTACTAGCCCAGGCCGAGGGTGGGCGGCGCAGGGACCGTCAGCTCCTGCACAGACTAGACAGGATGGCCACATCCATCGACAGGCTCGCCATGAACACCACAGGCCTGTCGAGGAGGACAGTTGGGCTGCAGGTGGAAATGGGCCATTTCGCTGGGGATGTGGCTAGGGGCCTGGAACGTCTCACCCACATCATTGACTTGATGGAGGCACAGAATATGTCCTGGGGCACAGGGGAAACACCCCAGGACAGTGAGGAGGGCTCGACAGTGAGCAGTGTCTCTGCCACTGACAGCAGGGTGCTCAGGAGTACCAGGCAGAGCACCTCGGAAGCACCAGGGACCAGCCAGGCTGGCAGGAGGGGCAGAAGATCATAGAGATTACCCTGGTCCTGTAGAAGTGGCACACAACGTCAATGTGCAACATGCCTGGTTAGCATTTTCATGCCCATGGACATTCATTACTTGTATATAGTTAAATTTCTGCACTAATAAAATAGTTATTTTTGTTCCACTTAACAAATGGTGTTTTTGGTAAATAGGTGAGTATGGTTGGAGTTGACACGTACCTTCCAAAGTATTGTGTTGCGATGTGTTCCCGTCTCAGTCTGCCTTGATTAGCTATACTCCGATCCCCATGATGGCGGTGTGGTTGTTCTTGTTCTTCATCATCAGGATCTGGGTCTGCAGGGGTGAGAGGTAGCCCACATCGGGTGGCTATGTTGTGGAGGATGGCGCATGCGACCACAATTTGGAATGCTGTAATGGGGGTATACTGGAGGGCACCTCCACTGCGGTGGATGCATCTGAATCTTGCTTTCAGGAGTCCGAAGGTGCGCTCTATCATGTTCCTGGTCCTCTTATGTGCATTGTTGTATCGCCTCTCACATTCATTGCTGGGTGTTAAAAACGAAGTCATAATCCATGGCCTTAGAGCATATGCACTGTCGCCTGTTGGGCACAAAAAGTACACTGTTAGGAAGTCCTTATTGTTGTGCACAGTGACCTGTGTGTATGTCTGCAAGGTGTATGTAGCTCTACCTAGGAGGTATCCGTCTCCAAATTCCCCACGTTCCAGGCGTTGATGTATCCCACTATGCCTAAAAATGTATGAGTCATGGGTACTGCCTGGAAACTTAGCTACAATGTCAGTGATGACATAATGGGCGTCACAAACAACCTGAATATTGAGTGAGTGGGTACACTTTCTGTTGCGGAAAATATGTTCCAGGTTTGCATGGGGGCATATTTGAATGTGTGTCCCATCTACACATCCTATGACTTGTGGAAAGTTGGCAATGCGGTAAAAGTCCAGCTTGGTGCTGTTTATTTCTGCCTCATTCCTTGGTAGGTATATGAAGTGAGACGTGTGTGACTAAGGCATCTAGGAATGCCCTGAGGAACCTTGACACTGCACTTTGGGATACCCCACCTGCCACAGCAATGACCCCCTGATAGCTCCCTGAGGCCAAGAGGTGCAGTGAGCATAGCACTTGCATATGCGTAGGGATGGTGCAGCCACGCAGAGTCTGGTGTTCTAGCTGTGGTTTCAGTAATTCAATTAATTCTAGTATGGCTGCGCTGCTAAGGCGGTATTTATCGTATATCTCATCCTCAGTTTGCTGGAAAAGAGTCTGCCTTGTTCTATATATCTTCTCCTGTCTGTGGCCCCTCCTCCTCCTCTGCTGTGCGGCGTGGACTCTCCTCCTCACTGCTATCAGGTATATCTCCGCCATCTTGAGTAACCCAGATGCTTTCTGGGTCTCCTTTTATGCTTTGGTTATGGTTACCACCTGCTCTGAGTTAGTGGTAAATGGGACATGCAAACTGGGCTTTTTGCGACTAGTCGCAATTTGCGAGTTGCAATTGCATATGCTTTGCGACTCGCAAATTGCGACTTGCTATTTGCGGGTCGCAAAATGGGGTCGCAACTGTTGCGACTCGCAAACGGCTCCCATCGCTTTTTGCAAGTCGGAAATGGGGTTTTTGAATCCCATTTCCGAATTTGCATTGTCGCAAATTGCGAATCGGCCCTTTTGCGACTCGCTATTTTTTGCTACATCTGGCCCTTAGTGCACTCTCCCCTCAACCCCTTCCCACCTCCCCACGGCTCAGCCCTGCCCCTCCCTGCACCAGCTGGCTGAGCCAGCAGATGAAAAATGAAAAATAAAACGATAGCAAGGTATTGTTTTATTTTTCATCTGCTGGCTCAGCCAATGGGGTGACGCCCCTCCGCCACTGCGGAGGAGCCACCCCTAGACAGGGGGCGGTAAAATTGCAGGTCCAGCAGATCCTTTGACTGCTTTGGAAACACCACAATGAGGGCTTCCTTCTGCTTACAGAGCTCCCCTTTCTCCAGGGCCTCTATACACCGAGAACAATATGCTGCCTAGGGTGTTTAATATGTAATGTAAAACTCTGCAGGAAAGCCACCCGACCTGGGGTGTCTTGTTGCGAGCAATGTGCATAATCATCGCTCCCGCCTCATCGGTTTGCAAGGACTCATGCAGTTTGAGCCTCTGTAACTAATCGAAGACACGGATGGAGATCCACTGTCCATCCCCCTGCAAAGTATTTGACGTCTTGGTGTCATGGACTTTATCAAGGATGTGATAAATCTGCATAGGTTTCACAAATGGCTTCTTAAAATTTAATCACCATGTTATCCTGCCCCCTGATCGCACCTATCTTGGGTCTGACTGTCTCTGACTGAAGGAACCATTGCAGCACCCACCCAGACCTTCCCCCTCTGCGGGTTGCCACAAAAGATCTGTATGACAGACAGATAGCCCTCCCCTCACTTCAAAATCTCACCTCCTCATTTCTAAGAGCCTGAAGGCCATGTCTGGGGTTGTTGTCACCTTCACTTTAGCATGCTGGATGTCCCCCTCATGGTCAAGCAGCTCTGTGCTTAGAGCCCTTTGGACACCCCAGGTAGTCTTAATGCAATGCTCCTGAATGACAACATTAAAGGTATCCCACTTGACTGTGCCATCTGATGCCACCCATTTGTTATAAGTAAAATATTGGGATATGTGTATACCACTTTGTTCATGGTAAAGGTCGTCTGCCAGAGCCTCTGCCCTAAGTCTCTATGTGAGACCTCTAGATCAGTTGTATCTCCAGGATGGTACAAGTTTCAGTGGATTGTTGTCAGAAAGAATGCACCCAACTACTCTGTATCCAGAATCGTGGGGTTTATGCCCAGAGGGCACCACTAATAGTACAGTCTTGAGTGCAGGAGGTGTATGAGGGAGTAAAAGAAGTATTATCTAGTTTCTGGGTGCATAAAGTCTCTAAACATATGTCAAGTGTCTAATTGTCAGCCACTCATCAAAATGACAAGCCAATCTGTGGGTGCTGTCCCAGTTGAGAGCTCGCACACAGTTAAAGTTCGCCTCCCCACCAATTGGGCGTTTCTTGGTTACAGAGTGGAATCAACATCAGAGTATCCAGAAAGTCTCCCTTCTGCAAGTTGGGTGCATAAATTACCTCAATGGAAAGGGGCCTGCTCTCCAGCAGACTGTCTACTGTAGTATAACTCCCTTGCAGACCCGCCAACAAAACATGCATTGCGCAGAGAAGGGGACACCTATGACCACCAGCATCAACACCCCAACAGGCATAAGTAGAATATGGTGTCCCAACTACTTGTCCTCTCCATCACCTACCCACCTTCTGAAGCTCAACACCAGTGAGATGTGTTTCTTAGATCTTGCAGGCAAACTACATCTCTGGTGCCTTTTGAGAAAGGTGTGGAACCCATGTCTCTTCTGAGGAGTTGCCAAACTCCGGACATTCTAGGTTAAAAAGTTACAGCATGATGTCATATGTTAGAATTTGTTTCAAGGGTGTTGGGACAGAAGCAAATGTCCTTCCTACCCCACTCCAGGATCCTTTCTGAGACCTAGTATCCCACAGTAGCAATAGTTTGAATAGTTCACACAGGGTCAACCAACTAATACACACCAAACACAACTCCCTCCCCCAGGTGGATACCCCAAATGTGCAATCTCTATCCAATTCAATGCCAAACATATATCACTGTAGACGTCCTTCTGGGATCCAAGCTAGAGTGATTGGGTGTGGTAGGTTACTGATCATAGCATGGAAGGCCATTACTCCAGGTCCCTCCCTCTCAGTCTGCCATGCCAACTCTTACCGGTATCTAGTGCAGCAGCCCAGACAAGTGTCTTAAGCATGGGCAACCTACCCTCTCTAAAAAGGTTTCCAGGCAGTCCCCATATCAGATCACCAAATGATGTTATCTGCTGCCTATGGAGTCAGACCTGGCCCTTGCAGGCCATCCATTGACAAGGTTTTGGGACCTAATGCCCAGCTGCCCTGAAGCTGTCGGCCTGGTAATGCTAGTGGCCTGCTTCAGTACATCTGCCATCACCTGTGCCCTGAACTCTGCAGCGTTTTCTTGAGTGGGATGCCCTCTGGAGACACGAGTACGCCTGCCACCAGTGACACCAGTCAATGTTAGTGTCCTGCGCCGGAGGTATGCTGATACCATTCGTCTGCAACCACTCCTGTGCATCATTGCGTGTTGTGAAGAAGAGAACTTTACAATTATCCATGACTCGAAGTTTTGTCAGGTACATCAATGAATGCTAGACACCTAACTCTCACAGGTGCCAATTGATCCCAGACATTGTGGAGAGCTGCACAGCTGTCATATGATAAGGCCATATGTTTTCCTCTTATCCACCTGTGCACTAGGGACCTTGGTGCAGGTGGTCTGGAGTAATATGTCTCTGAAGTGAAGAGGTGGGCTACAATCAGGAGAAGGGGTGCCCTCGGTGGGGGCGTCTCTTCCACCCAAAAATAATTTTGTGATCTTACCATGCAGCATCACCTGCGTTAGCCAGTCTTAAATTTACAATTTAGTCATGCTGAGGCATACCTCTCATCCTGGAATCCCAGTAATTAACATATTAATGTGTCTTTAGCGCCCCTCTGCATCTTCAACTTGTTGAAGGGTGGCAGTCTCATCCTGTAACTGGTTAACTTGTGTTTGCAGCACCTGCAGTGTAGGCTACATTACTGTAAATGAGGATTCAGTATCATCACCCCGTCTGTAATTTATTTTATAGTCCACCCTCAAAAGTTTAACACCCAGGGCAACCAGATCTATTTTAGCTTCCAGAAAGGTTTGACATCAGGGATGGCTTGCATGATGTAGGTAAACTTGTCAGCATGCCAGACCATTGTGGATTGCAGCAAGCTGCGCACCTTGTTTCTCAGAAGGGGAGGCCCCCACCATGTCTTTCCTGCACCTGTCTGGCTGGTTTACTTTTGCCTGTGATGCTTGGAGCAAGCCTGTTGTAGGAAGTTAGCCAGTAAGGGCACCACAGGGCACTGCAGAACCTCACTGGTGGGTGAAGGGTGAAAGACCAGCTTCCAAGGTCAGGGCCAATCTCTCCTTAGTGTGATGACCCTCAATAACCCCTCTCAGGGCCCACTTTGCCTGCTATAGACACCACTCACCTATTGGTGCCTTCAGTGCAATTACAGGCCTGGCTCAACAACGGTACTCCATGTCTGCAGCGACAGCATTGCCAACCCAACCGCAGGCTGGCACATGCACTTACTTCCAGGTGTAGTCTAGTGAGATCTGTGTGTTGTTGCCCTTCAACTGTCAGTGCCAGCTACACTACCTTAGCGCAGAGTCCTACTCCCAGGCTAAGGCCATCATCAGTCGGCAGCATACTCACCTACTCTGTCTGCTGGTATGGGCTGCCAGGGCCCCTGTTTGGCCCATCCTCTAGTACCACTCTGATCACAATCTTGCTCCTGGTCCAATTTTCAGCCAGTCCACTACCAGCAGGTTGGGCCCTGCAGAACTCCTGAGAGTTGGTTGTGGTATCTCCTGTAGGGCCCTCTTCTCACTGGTGTCTCAGTCCTCCCTAGTGGTCAAAACTAGACCCCAATCATCCTCAGGGGCCACCAAGCAGCAGCATGATGGGTGCCTTCAGGTGCAATCAGGTGTTTTCCATTCACCCTTGGATGCAGCCCTGATCAGACCACTCCTCCCAAGTCACCTCTATCATCCTCAGGATCCTGTCACTGCTTTCCCATCAGTGCTGGTCCCGAACCTCCTCTCTGGCCACCATTGTGGTGTGTAACCAATCTGGGCTGTCGGTAGTGCACTTGCAATGAGAAGGACCACACTCTGGTGCAGGACACTTGGTAAACAATAGGTAAAGAGTCAGGTTGCTTGACCGAGGCCTAGTTGGCTTCATGGGGGCTCAACATGGCATATCTGCACACACCACCATCTTGGCTATGCCCTCCAAATAACTTACCCCTCCAATAGAAAATAAATGCAAGGTAAACTAATCAATGGGATAGCCATAATTTACACACCACCTTCAAATTACTATCACTTTATTTATTCTTTCAATACAAACCAAACTTAAACTATACAAACATTAAAAATGTTAAAGTTATAGTTAACCTTAATATTATAATTTATACACCACCTTTAAATTACTATAACCCAAGCACCTCGTTCACAGTATTATCAACTTGCTAGGTTTACTACAAATCATGCCTTCTACATGCACTGCTTAAACCTTTTCATATTACATCACTTTTAGCATTTCAATGAGAGCATTTTTAACCCATCTGGTGTTGGTCATGACCAGTGGCCAACACCAAGGAGGGGGTGATGTGTTGCACCGGAGGATTTTCTTTTTAGTTAAAAAACCCCGGGAGACACGGAAGAGCATCTGTGTCTCCCAAGTCCCCCCACCCACCTCTCTGTGAAGTCAGCACGCCCGAGGCATGCTGACATCACACTTGTTTTCCCCACCGGAGCAGGAAGCAGCAGGTAAGGCCGCTTCCTGCTCCGGTGAGGAAAACAGTCCCAAACAGGCCTCCCCACTGTTAGGGAAAGCCTTGTTTAAAAGGGGAGTTTTTCCCCTTTCAAAGGGCCAAGAAACCCTACTAGACACCAGGGAATTCACTTGTGGGGGTCTGCCCCCTATGGAAATGGGCCACCCCCACAGGGGCATACTTTTTTTTTTTTTTTAAGTTTACCCTGGTTGGGGGGAGGGGCACGATTGCGCCCCACCCCCAGATGTTAAAAAATGTTTTTTTTTTTTTTTTAAGTGAAATGGACAGTGGGCCCCAGGGAAACCCTACAGCTATAAAAAAAAGATATAGATCTATAAATTTCTATAGATCTATGTATAGACACATATATATATATATATATGTATCTTTCTCCAAATGGCCCATGTCTGGGCGCGCTCCATTAAGTTGTGCTCGTGTCAGGGACGGGCCAGCCCTGTAATCAATTCTCCACCAAATGACACAAAGTCGTTTACGGCACTCACAGGAATCCTTTTGTTTCATTTCTATTCTTTCATCAGAAAAAAACAGTAGCCCAAACACCACCTGGTGTCATTTGGTGGAGAATATATATATTTATTTGATATATATATATATATAGATATGTATATATGTATATATGTAGCACAGAGGGTTTAGATGCCTACTGCAAAGATCAAATCTGTATTTTATGTGAATAGCTGAGTGGATTAGTAAAGCCAGCCATCACCTTCGCTATAATACAAATGAAATGTATGTGCGAGGGGGGGTGAGATGAAGGGCACTTTTGCTGGGTGGTAGTGAGGGAATCCAAGCAGGAGGTTGTGGGAGCGCCAATAATGATTGTTGGACTAGGCACCAGAGGCGCTAAAGACTTTGGCGATTGGTATGTGACAAGGTGAAGTAATAGTGTGTCTTTTTTGTGTTTTTAAATGTCTTGAGAGAACATGCTGATTGAAGGAAGAAGCAAAGGTAAGGTGATTGACCTTTAATGTTGCACGCATCTCACACACACCCACCAGCAATTTTGTGACTGTCTACATAGGCTAGTGTTTTAGAGCGACAGTTTAGCCTGTAGCAGAGATGGCGTCTTGTTGGATGACTGCTGCTCAAGTCCTGACTCGGGTTATAGAGGACAGCTCTGACGTAGGATCAGAGACTGAGACAACAGACACTGAGACAGCATCTGAGAGATAAGACAATGGCACAGACTCTGGGAGTGATTTTTCTGACAACTCCTCTTCCAGTGATTCTGAGGGAGATGATGAGGACAGTCCTGCTGTCCCTTTGCAAGCACAGTCTGTGCAGCGGGACAATAGCTTGTTAGCTCAACCCAGGAAGCAGGTGCATGTGGCGGCAAGCACAGAGAGAGTGCTTTCTTGGGAGCTTCCCAATTTAGTTCAGACCCAAATTCCACTGCCCAAATCATATTGTGGAGACATCAAAATTATCTATCACAAAACAACCTTGTTTTGTAAGGCAGGCACCTGCGTTTTTGGTCTCGGCCTCAATGCCCTTATGGAAAACCTACCAAACCCAGACATTTCTGGAAACTAGACACCCGGGTGGAGTCCACAGAGGTGTGACTTGTGTGAATTCCTGAAGTTCTTCTTACCCAGAATACCCTGCAAAGGTAAAATGTTGAATAAAAACTCTAATTTATTTTTTGCATTTCTGTCACACAAACTACAGGAATATGCTGGGATCAACAAAATTCCTACCACCCAGTGTTTCCCCACCTGTCCTTATAAAAATACTACCCCACTTGAGTGCCTGTACCTAGTGCCTGTATCAGGAATGGATCACCCCAGGGTCAACAGATGCCCTCATGTAAGGACTAACATTGACCATTGTCTGATGCATTCCTGACACAGCCACTAGGCCTTCCCACACAAGTGAGGTACCATTTTTATCGGGAGACTTTGGGGAATGCTGGGTGGAAGGAACTTTGTGGCTCCTCTCAGATTCGAGAACTTTCTGTCACCGAAATGTGAGGGAAAGGTTTTTTTTGTCAAATTTTGAGGTTTGCAAAGGATTCTGGGTAATAGAACTTGGTGAGAGCCCCACAAGTCACCTCATTCTGAATTCTCCTATGTGCCTAGATTTCAGAAATGTCCAGGTTTGCTAAGTTTTCCTTGGTGCCGGCTGAGCTAGAAGCCAGAATCCACAGGTAGGCACTTTGCACAAAACAGGTCAGTTTTCTTTGGGAAAATGTGATATGCCCACGTTGTGTTTTGTGGCATTTCTTGTTGAAGACACTAGTCCTATCCACACAAGTGAGGTACCATTTTCATCCGGAGACTTGGGGGAATGCTGGATTAAAGGAAGTTTGTGGCTCCTCTCAGATTCCAGAACTTTGCAGCACCAAAATCTGAGGGAAAATTGTTTTTTGCCAAATTTTGAGGTATGCAAAGGATTCTGGGTAACAGAATATGGAGAGAGCCCTGCAAGTCACCCCATCCTGGATTCCCCTAGGTGTCTAGTTTTGGAAAATACACAGGTTTGGTGGGTTTTCATAGGTACCGGCTGAGCTAGAGGCCAAAATCCACAGCTAGGCATTTTCCCCAAAACACGTCAGATTTCAATGTAAAAATGTGATGTGTCCATGTTGGTTTCCTGTCGCGGGCACTAGGCCTACCCACACAAGTGAGGTACCATTTTTATCGGGAGACTTGGGGGAACACAGAATAGAAGAACAAGTGTTATTGCCCCTTGTCTTTCTCTACATTTCTTTCTTCCAAATGTAAGACAGTGTGTAAAAAAGAAGTCAAATGAATTGCTGTTTACCTGGTATATAATGGAAACCCATTACAAGGTGCAGCTCCTTTATTGGCTCTGTATACCTAGGGTTCTTGATGAACCTACAAGCCCTACATAGGTCTGCAAACAGAAGAGTCCAGCAGACATAACGGTTTATTGCTTTTGACAATCTGACATCACAGGAAAATGTTACAGAGTAAAACGTGGAGAGAAATGGCTCTTTTTTCACCTCAATTTCAATATTTCTTTTCACCTGTTTTTTTCTGTAGGAAAACCTTGTAGTATCTGAGCAAATAACCCCTTGCTGAATTCGTAATTTTGTCTACTTTTCAGAATTGTTTAGCTGTCCAGGATCCAGCATTCGTTTCATACCCATTTCTGTGACTAACTTGAAGGAGGCTAAAAGCACACAAAAAATATAAAAATGGGGTATCTCCTGGTAAAATGCCAAAATTGTGTTGAAAATGTGTTTTTCTGATTCAAGTCTGCCTGTTCCTGAAAGCTAGGAAGTTGGTGATTTTAGCACCACAGAGCCTTTGTTGATGCCATTGTAAGGGAAAAAAACACATGCATTCTTCTGCAGCCCTTTTTTTCCATTTTTCTGAACAAAACTAACATTTTGCTGTATTTTGGCTAATTTTTGGTCTCCTCCTGGGGAACCTGCAAACTCTGGGTACCTTTAGAATCCCTAGCATTTTGGAAAAAAAAGAGGCAAATTTGGCATGGATAGCTTATGTGGACAAAAAGTTATGAAGGCCTAAACGTGAACTACCCCAAATAGTCAAAAAAGGGCTCAGCATTGGGGAAAAGCCTAGCAGCTAAGGGATTAACAAGACTCATGACATGTCTAATACAATCTTTTATGTGAACACTGTGCAAGGTAGAGTGGCGAGTAATATTTCATGTAGTGTGGCTAACATACTGACTACACTGTGACGGAGGTGACTGAGAAGAAATTCAAAAGTGGTGCATAAGTTACAAAATTAAGGTATGATTTTAACTTTAGAATTTGTACTGTTTTAACTGCAGTTTAAGTATGTACATATATATATATATACACATATACATGTATATGTGCATATATATGTGCGAGTGTGTCTATCTATCTATCTATCTATCTATCTATCTATCTATCTATCTATCTATCTATCTATCTATCTATCTATCTATCTATCTATCTATCTATCTATCTATCTATCTCTCTACACACACACACACATATATCTCCCAGTGACAATCACCACTGACTATTTAGGGGTTAGGTCAGCTCTTTCATAGGAAAAGTGTTTATTGTATTGCTAGCAACTTTGGCTCTATTTGACAAATCCTCACAAAATGTTCCAAAAGGATGTTACTTTTAGAATAGTTTATGCATGGAAAGTTTTGGGGTGACCTGTCAAGCGGGAGTCAAGAAAAGAAGTGGGTCTGTAAACACCAAATCCCCATGCATTTTTCATAGACTTCTTTAAAAAGTCCTGTTGCAGAAACTTCTGAACGAAATGCCACCAATTTTGGCACAATGCTATATCGTGGTACGCAGTTTGTGCTTTTTGTGATTTGGGATAAATCCGTCCATTATTTATTGGGAAATTAAGGTTCAAAAATATTTGTATATCTGGATAGTTGGGTCCTGGAGAGGCTCGAGGGAGTCTTGGGGGAGCTCCAGTTCTAAAAAACTTTGGTAGAAAAATAGACATTTGAAGTGGGAAGATTTGTAAATATGTAAACATCCCCTCTACTGACATGCATTGTCAGATATTCACAATGCAAGCACTCATTATGCAGAACTCATTACAAATGTTCCTGATAACTCAGATGCAGTGCCAACATCTCAGAAAAAATATTTATCACCCATGCCATCTCCCTGCTTTTTATAAAAAATATACTTTTGTTTTCTTATTCAATAAATTAGTCGCATGTTTCAGCCTTTTCATATGTAGATGTTGGCTACACTCAGTGCAGGGTGCTGTTTCACAAATAATCCAGCAATGCCAATCTTTAAATTTAAAACGTGTGGTGAACAACATATAAATTGTCAGAGTTTCTATCTCATGACGTAATCATTCAAAATAATCATCTAGTCAAATGCTATAGAGCAGTGGTTCTCAAACTTTTGACTTCTGTGGACCCCAACCTTATCATTACTGGAACCCAGGGACCCCAAATGAATCATTATTGGAATCCGGGGACCACCCACTGAGTCAATAATGAAAGATGGGGACCTAATCTGTTAATATTACTTCATTTTCTAAGCAGTTGGCATCTGAGGAAAGTAAACATGCTTTTAAATGTATGGTGTATGTGTGCTTGCAGGTGTGAGTGTGTTTATGTGAGAGACTGTGTGTGTGTAGTGTGAAAGTGTGTGCAAGTGTCTGAGAGTGAAATTGGAGGTCAAAGGGCCCGTGATTACTTCTGCTACCCCCGGCATTTTGGTGAATTGACCTCCATGCCCTGTTCACATTCTGCACGGGGAGGAGGCATCATTTTATGTTACACCACTGTCTCCGGACTCCTCAACCTCTCTCCCAATCCCCCGCAAAATGTTTTCCCCTGCTTTCCAGATGACAAAGGTTCCAAGGCAACTAACATTCAGTTTTGGAGAAGAACATTCGGTCCAGGAGGCACAAATTCATTTCCTCTTTACCCTCTACTCCTTCCTACTCTTTTGTTGCATCTCTTAGGGACTCTTGCAACTGCATAGAAGTAACCAACTTAAAGCACGTGCCTCTTGGTCTGTGTGAGTGGGTAAAAACTCAGTTCGTCTGTGTAGGGGGGTTTTGGTCTATATGCATGGGTGCTTGAGCGTCTTTTGGTCTGTGCGAGAGATTTTTCAACTATTTTTTATCGTATCCTTCCTACAAATCCATTTGGTTATCTGTATTTTAATGGAAAGTTGGTCAGATCATTGTGTACTATTTTTTTATGTTAACACGTATAGACGCCGTTTAATTGTTAAACTACACAATTCTGACGCTAATTATTATAGAAGCTTGCATTGTTGACATGGCCAGCTAATTTATGTTAGTCTGAAATACTGTACTCTCTCTACTCCCCAGAATTATTAGAGTGTGTTATTATGCTCTCCTCTCCTTCCTTTAACTGTTTGACACCTAATATTTTCTGTATGAAAAGTCCCTCGCTTTCCCTTCTTTTGCCATTCCTGCTGTGAAAGTACTTCCGTCTCTGCTTTCCTATTTCTCTCTCTTTGTGAATAGTTACAGCTTTGACTGATTTTTTTATGACTCGCCAGTTTTTGCTTTGCTTACTAACTCAGGAGTAGTTTCAGCCTCTGCATTCCTTGCCTGTAGGCAGTCCCTGTCCTCCATGCTTTCTTCTTCTCTCCCTGAGCAGTTTGTCTTCTTTTTGAACCAATTTCCTAAGGTTTTTTTTAACCATTGATGTTTTCCTTTTCACCTGCCCCTAGCATGAGGAAGCACAGAATGCAGCTGTATATTCTGTGTCTATTGTTTTGTGAGGGAATACCGCACAGCTGCTAGCCATAGAGTCCTTGTGTTATTTGTTAATGAAAGCTGATGAATATACTTTCACTATATAAAAGCCGCAATCAGCAGAGCCAGATTGGCCTATCGGGCTGACTAATCAGAGTGTGGGACGTTTTTAGATCGAGCGCGCAAGCGCTTTGACCTGTTGTAATCCATCTGTGGGCTTTTACCCATGCTCACCGCACGCTCATCACTATCACTCGTTCATTGACTTGCCTTTCAAGAATCTATTATTTTCAGTGGAAAAGGCTTTACGTTTGTCCCACATTGGGGCAGTTTTGTTACCGCCTAGGACACCGACCCTGTTATATGGATAATTGCACATTTACTGATGTTTTTAACTGCGAACAAACTTCTTTTTCCGTTCATGTCTCACCTTCGTGCTCATGGCGGCTGTGGCGCTTTGATTCGGCTGCTTATGTCAACTGTTTTACTTTTCATTTTCAATTTATGTGGCACGAAAAGTTCAGTTAGGAATTTACAACGCTGATAGCTCTAACATGAGCAAAAGCTAGACCCATTGCACTGCAAATGCTTGTTTTAGAGGTTGTGGGTTGATTTTATAGTGTTAACATGTCGTCCGTGTTAATTTATACACATCGGGACTCGTTTTAGGCCGATGAATCTTTGGACCCAGTGGTGAGACACCGTAAGACGAGATAACTGATCAATATACCAATCAATACATTGATAACATTTTCAACATATGACACCACAATATAGTTCACTTTACACATTAGTTAAACCTTTCGACGCAACCATGACCTTTCAGTCATGAATAACCGCACCTTATTGAAGTTTTGTGAATTTTATTCCCTATTGATTACAATCTAATAGCAAATGGAATAATCAAGAAACAAAGGCATAAACATGATTGCGACAATAATGCAAAGATCTCCAACAGAGGATAGTAACATGAAAAGATTAACAAATCTAATGCGTAAAGCCTCGTAAGTATTTAGTTCAGCATAACATCAAGTCAGTTTTGTCAGTTTTGTCAGTCAAGATGAATGCCTCATCTACCCACTAATTAGCATCGGCATGTTGGGCTTCATGCAAAAACAATTTAGAACACGAATTTGGAAAACATCTAGCTAAGGTCTCCAAACAAAATTATACAGCAGTTGGCACCTAGAAAGAAAAGGCAAAATAGATTTCATTAATGATAGTTACCCTCCTCGAAATAGGTCAGCATACAGGATTAGTCTTCGTCTTCAGGACATCAGTTAGATCGCCATCAGTCTATCTAAGTTAAAAGCAAGGGACACTCTCCCCTTAAGGGGGAAAAGTGCAACGGGGCAGTCTATGGACAAGGATGGTTCATTAAGTCTCAAGTCAGCAAACAGAGTGACAGAGTTTCTGGATGCAATCGATATCATTCCCTCCCTAGGTCTCACGAGTCTCCCGTGTCATGGGTTTTTATCCCTTTTTGAGGATACCTTCCCCCAAATTTCTATTGGTCAGTCACTATACCCCACTATTGGTAACCAATCAAATTATACATTAAGTAATGCATTTGTCATTTCTCGATATTTCTCTAAAACCTAATTGGTCTTCATAATTGACGTTTTTCGTAGGTGGCATATCCGGGGTTACTTCATTTCCTTGGCACACACTTCGGGTCAAGAGTTCTCTTCTCCTCGCTTTATTGTTCTTGAAAGTGTCCATGTTTGTTGCAAAGCCTATAAATTTTATAATAAAGCTACTAGCATGCGGATGAGAGAGTTGGGTATTGTTGCGAATAAATAAGAAGAAAGAACAATCGCTGGGTCATGGTCTTTTGCAAGTCAGCATACTGGAGAAACAGAAAAATATGCTTCAATATGAGAGTTACACAGCTAATTTTCAACTCACGCTAACTTAAGATATACGAGTTCTAATGAATGCGGTTTTATACGTGTTAATGTGCTCAGTTGTAAATGATTATTTCTTCTAGTTAACATTAGTTTTACACAGGTGAACAATTCTCTACGTTTATGAATACATTTCAATTATTAATGCAGCATTGTTAAACATAAGCTTTTCACGTCTATAACATGTAATATTTAAATTACGCTCTCTCAATAGCAAGGCGGTCGGCTTTTACAGTTTGTTTCCCCTATGTTATCACCTTTTAGCTATCTGCTTTGCTAATGAGGGCTACTTTTATTTTGGTTCCAGGGCCTATTTTTTTTTCCAGTCTGACCCTGACAATCAGTAGCACTAGTAGAGGAGTGTAGAGAACCAGTGATACGTGGAAGGAATGTTGGTTGTAGAGGAGGAGAGCAGGCACGGTGCAAGAGGAGAGGTGCATTGTGGATGAGGGTGAAGCAGGTTTGAACAGCAATGCCAGGTTTAAGGTGCACTAGAGACAGGAGCAGTACATGGTTCAAGGAGTGGTGCAGGGTGCAAAACTGCAATTCAGGGTGCAAAAACAAGCTGCACTGTGGGTATGGAGTCTAAGCAACAGGATCAAAGGCAGGAAAATGCTTTTGCTTCTTACTGCACCAAACACGCTAGGAGCAACACACAGGTTGCAGGGATATCAGCAAGTGGTACAAGCAAACTGATGCCTCCAAATGCATTCAAAGCATATTATCCACTTGTGAGGATTATATTCCTCACATAGTAGAACTGCAGCGTGTGCAGTAGCAGTGCAGGTTCCAGGTAGACGACCAGAATGATTCCATTAAAGACAGCAGGCATAGCATGGTGGAGAGTTGCTCTTAGCAAGTGAACTGCACACTGTGTTTGCAACTCTTGTGGTGGCCGTTCTCAGCAGGTATGGCCTGACGTAGAGGGTTGAAGGTGTCCGTGAGAGACTGGCTAGGGGGGATAAATGAATGTTAGCTGGAGTCTTGCATACACAATAGCTGATCGGCAGAGGTTTTACTTTTGGGGTCTAAATCCAGACATCAAGCAGAGAAACTAGTGCATAGCATAAAGGGGAGAGTGAAGGGGCTACATAAGGAAACACAATGGATGCATAGATGGTGCCTCTTGTGTTGGAATGGCTCAGAAGCTGTTTCAGAGCTTAGTCCACCCAGACTAAACATGTATGGTATAATATATTTAGCAGAATTGATGAGATCACAATAAGTGACATTACACCCCCTTAGACTCTGATGATGTCAGCAGAAGAGCCTTCACAGGGCCTTTGATACAAAGAACTTCACAGAAAGTAGCCCTAGGACCAATGATATGCCTAAACAATTAGGGCCCAATGTGCAATGCCATTTTGTGGTCGAAAAGTTGAAAATAGCAGTGTGTGACCCCAAAATTGCCTCGTTGGATGTGCCATCCCTTTTTTGTGAGTCGGTACGCAGTTACCGATTTGCAAAATAATTATTGCAGCTCATAATTAGGAAGGCGTCCCTTCTGAACTGCAAGTCGCAGGGGTATATATGTTTGTTTTGTGACCGTGAATGCTAACATTAATTTCAAATTGGTGTTACCCATTCACAAATGAGAAGGGGTCCCCACGGGACCCATTTCTCTTTGTAAATAGTAGCAAGAATGTTTTTTGAGAGCCGCCAGTGGTCCCACGGACCACTGCCTACTCTGTAAAAATGAAACAAAAGGTTTTCATTTTTCTTTTTGAAATGCATCCCGTTTTCCTTTAAGGCCAACAGCTGCATTTCAAACAAGAAAAAACTGCTTTATTGAAAAGTAGTCAAAGACATGGTGGTCTGCTGAGCACAGCAGGCTGCAGCCCCTTTGAATGTGGCCATTCCCAAATGTGTCACAAATTGCAACCTGCTTCTTGAATATTAATGAGGCAGGTCCCTTGCGACTCATTTGGGAATCGCAAACAGTGTGGTTCACACTGTTGTACATTTTGGGCCAGATGTCTCAAGACATTTTGCATTTGCAAATAGTGTGAGTCATAAGTTTCCACCGTTTGCAAATGCAAAATGGCCTTTCACGATTTATGAAAGGCATTGAAGCTCAATTTTAGAGAATCACACTTCTTAGCGATTCCCTAAAATTGCAACTCCGAATAGGGAATCACAATTTTCAATTCCCTGAATAGGAAATCACAAATAGAGAATTCCTATTTGCGATTTTCTATGCACATATATAAAGCATTTCCTAAATGCAAACTGGGCATTCAGGAAATGCAATTATCACCAACTCTACGTTGGTGGTAACCATGTGCAATTTTTAAAAATGCATTAAGAATGCATTTTTAAAGGAGCCATGTAGATCACACATGCCCCTAGGGCATGTGTGCACTTCACTTGTGCAAAGTTAAAATTTGGGGAGCCTCAAAGTGGGCCTTAGACCCTCGGCACCCTTGGTTTTGCATTTCCTAATTTGTGATTCCGTAATAAGGAATTGCAAATTAGGAAATGCTCAAGCTTTCGCACCTATGAGGAATGAATAGAGTTGCATTTCTTAATAGTGATTCCCTAATTGCAATTGTGACTCTGTGGGAATTGCTATTAGGGAATCATTATTTTCATACGTGCCATTTTGCATTTCCTAAATAGTGATTTCTTAAAATTTGCTATTTAAGAAATGCAAAACAGTACTTTGATACATCTGGCCCCTTGTTTTGCGACTCGCAATTTGCGATTTGCAAATGGATTGCAAATTGCGAGTCGCAAAACAAAAGGTCGTACATCTAGCCCTTAGATCGGTAAAATGGTTGCCCTAAAGTAAACTGACACATTATCACAATCTCACAGAATAAACAAAAAGGACTTAATTTCAATATGAAACTTCACCACAACTGTGTTTATGGTTAATTTTATATCACAGATTACACACTTGTGAAGGCTTTCTTACTCTCTAATCATCATCATAATAATAAAAACAATAATAAAAATAATAATACCCATCATCATCATCATCTTCATCTTGGATTTTAGATTGTAGAAAATGTATAATTTCATTCAGACATGGCCAGATCAGGTAATTTGACTGGAAAGATTGGACTAATTCCCAGTGGAAGGTAGACACTAAAGAAGTACACCCACTTATTTTTCTTTCCTTTGGCAATCTCCATACAGAGACAAATGATTGGTTTGACAAGCATGATGATGTACATGCCAACTCTTCTAATTTACTAGAAATTAGGTTTGCTGGTGGGGACAGTAGGACATCCCTAGCTTCTCTAAATACTATGAATCTTTTCTTTTGCTCATGCATTTTCAGCTGCTCTAAATCCTAGTCAAGATACCCAATCACATAAATCCTAAAACAATGTCTTTTTTAAAACACAAATCCTCTAATATTTGTATAACTAATATTTGTTTCTAAGCTTATTTTCAGGCTTTAAAATTAGACTTGCGCTTGCATCCTGGTTTTCATTTTGGCTGTTCTTGAAATTATTGCAGATTTGCTCCTAATACTTTTCAAAGACTACATATTTAGACCACTATTTGCATCCTAGTTTTAATTTTTTTCTCTTCTTGTAATTATTTGACTGGTATTGTTGTACATTTGCTACTGAATTTTTTGGAAGAATACATATTATATGAGAAGATTTTACAGGACTGTTTCCCACATGTTTGGATATAAACAGGTCTCCTCACCTCTGATGCTTACCCAGCAGCAACAGAATGTACGTAGAGGAAAGCCTGAGAGAGACATAGTCCCTCAGTACGAGTTTGGTGATCCCACCACAGGACTGCAAAACTTGCGGGGAGCTTGCTACCGCCATGGCTGTGACATCCCCCTTGAGCGTATTACAATGATCTGGCTGGGCCAACCGGTGGGAACATTGCAATATGCATTCCTGCTGGTCAGTCCAGTGGGAACTGTGCTATGATACAGTACTCGGCTCATTTAAGGGAGCTGAGTGCTATATTGCAGTACAGAGGGGACCGTCCAGCACCCTCGGAATGTGCACTGTCTGCAAAGAAGACAGTGTGCATTGTGACTGTCCTGGGCAGAGGGCCCTAGAACTACTCATGCTATGGCATGGGCAGTGCAAGGGCCCTGCTGTGGCCCCCAGCACTTGTTCTTCACCAGCCTTTTCATGGTGGGGAAGCTGTCATGAAAAGGCTGGCAGAGAACAAGGTTGTAATCAGCCAGGTGGCGCTGAGTGCAGCACCGCCCTGGCTGACCACAACCAATACCGCCATCAGCCTATCAGTCGTAATTGGGCGTTTGGACTGCCCGGAGTGCAGCGGTCCGATGTCAGTGAAAGTGTGGTGGTCCTCGGACTGCCACACTCGTAATGAGGTCCTTCAGATCTAGTCTCCCAAGGACACAAATACAAAATAGAGAACTGCCCCAGACACTGTGGTAATAATAACTTTTTCTGTATGTGGAACTTCAGAACTGTGGTATGTCTAAGCACAGTAATTAGCAGTTAGTACTATTACCCATGTTAATGGTATTCACTTTATTTACTGAGTAGGATGCAAGACGTAAGTAAATTAAATATGCCAGTAAGGTGTATGCCAATTTCAGCATTTTGAAAGGAGGAGCACAGGCACTTTATCACTGGTTAGCAGGGTACAGTTAGGGGAAATATCTTGGGAGACATCATGCAAAAGATAGTAATTTTGCTGCAGTTCTTTGGTGGAAGATGCAAGTTTATATTATCAAATATTAATGCAAATTTATGCACGCGAATAAGAGGACACGCTACTTGTGAGTAATAACTGTGAAGAAGCGAGAATGGAATCAATAGTAAGGGCTCTTCTGTAAATGTAGAAGTGATAGCTGCAATAAAGGAGGAAATAATGCAAATCAAACCATCCGTTCTGAAGGAGCTTTCTGAAAAGTGCATTGGGAGGTTTACTTTTACACTACCCAGATAAGAAAAGAAGCAATTATTGAATGCTTTTCCTCACACCACTGATACCACTAACATTAAAGTAAACATAATTACCATCCCCACATCAGACACAAATAGCAATATTACCCTCACAATCACCATTACTGCCACCACAGCCACTCACATTGCCATCACTATCATCACCACCAAAACTGATAGCTGCACCACTAGTATCACCAGCGCTATCATCACCTATGGCAGAACTAGAGCTAGTACTACTAATAAACCTCCAATACTATCCCCACTATCAATCCTTCTAATACCACTATTACCAGCACTACCACAATCCAATATTCTCATGTGTTTATGTGTGTAAGAGCACTGTTCATTTGGTGGTACTCTGTGGGTGTAAGGTTATGTTGGCGTGTATGAGAGAAATTCTGTGTTTGCTATCAATCGTAACAAGCATTTTCAATGCAACGGGTCTCGCATTTGTTCGAGTTAGAGCTATTAGTGTTGTAAAGCAAAAACAAAATGCAGTGCAATCGCGCTATGTAAAATGCAGCACGATCGCACTGCGTGGAAAATAAATAGATAAAGTAGCCCGGACTCCAGGCTAAAAACATCGAACCTCTTGTGTTTTTGGTACTTTACCAGTGCTGTGTAGGTGGGCTAAACACCGGAAAAGGCATGACGTATGCATGCCTTTCACAAATGAAAGCAAGCTGATTTTAAAAGGCAAAGCCACGAACCAATGTAAGTGATTGACGTGGCATGGACGTGGTTTCAAGCCCAATGAGAAATTACAGAATGGACGGAGCACTTTGTGCTCGCCCATAAAAAGGTCAGATCTATTGACTTTTCCAGCGCTTGTTTATATAGATGTATTCTAGGTACAATCGCAAACAAGAGTTCATTTTGTTCTGGGTATAAAGACAATCAAGTGTGAATGATCACTCTAACAAATATCAAGCTCCTAGCAGGTGCTAGACTGTGCTCTCAGTTGGAATAACTTTAAGAGAGGAGAGGGGAATAATACTCAATAATGCATGCTGCATACTTACTGCAAGGACATCGACCTAAAGAAATATTGTATTATTTAAACGAAATGGACAATTAAATGACTGTGATGTGATGAAATTATTGATGAAGGTATTTTGGAGGTAGGGCTAAGAAAGAAACAAGGCTCAATGTGCTATAACATGTGGTTTGGTGTAAGAAGGAGTTTGGAATCTATGTCGTGACCTGTCAGCCAGCTGGGTTATTGCTAACACGCTACAGAACCAGATCCAGATGTGAGTACAGGAGATCCAATTTATCCAGATGTTGAAGGACAATTCCGTGCTGTATCGAGCACTTTGAAGGAGCAGGAGCGATGGTATTAATGAAGCTATGTAGCTGTAATACTTTTAAAGCAAGCAGTTGTCCTGGACAGAAGGGCACTTTAAAAATTAACATTTATTTTTTTAAAGATATTGTGGATTTACAAGTATCAATCAGTCTGGTCTGCTTGGCTATAATGAATGTGGTCTGTTGCATCCCGCAGCCCTCACTAGATGTCCATGTTAAGTGGACAATGCAGAAGCCGCTAATGGGAGTGTTGGTCAACTGGAGAGAGGCCTGCACATAGCCGCTAACTAGCTCCATGTTATCAGGCTGACTTGTCTGCGTTTCCTCATTTATCCTGCCAAAACCAGCAAGCGTGGTATGAACTATAGCTCTGTAAACTTTACATAGGAACGTGAAATTTCAAGTCCCATGTGACATGAGATCTAATTGGCAGTCGTATCAGTTCTGCGGCGCGCTACCCACCGCGATGCGCATTGGAAAGTCTTACAACACAACTACACTATATGAGGAAGAGGCAATTGCCACTTCTTTACTTTGTGAGGTTGCTGCCTGTGACCATTCAGCAGTTCTAATTTGTTCTCACAAGCAGAATGTGCGTTCGTGTCACAGTTGAGAAGTCTTGCCTTTTAGGCAGACGCTGGCAATTCCTTACTGGACAACACACTTACTAATGTTTGCATTATAAGAACGTCAGGACAGTAGTTACAGGAAGCAATATGTGAAATCAGATGCAAAAGTGCTACCCCTCCCTACACTAAGAGTTAACGTGCAGGGCAAACATATTCATTTAGAAATCAGGTACATTTCGCTTACAACCCACACGTCTAAAAAGGCACAATGAAGATTGTGATACACATTTAATATGTTCACTTCATAGCACCTAATAACCAGACGAATGTAAAAAATATCAAAATAACATATTTGCACTTTTCTCTAATTAAATGTTTTCACAGTTTTGTCAATCGCACCCTAATTTTAGTCTGCCTCATTCCTGAGTACTTTCATTGGCCAACCTCACTAGCATTTATGTGGCAAACGCCTAATACTGACAGACTGGCCGTACTGTACTGAATGACTGCTAAGCGGAATGAAAACGTGATTGGGGGACTCCCAGTCATATATTTTTCATGGTTGCGTATAAAGATGGCTCAATCTAAATAGGTTTACTCCAACCATCCGAAGTAATCCATCTGTCGGCTCGTCCCTCCCTTCATCCATCTGATGTGCGGTGCCTTTTCCATTGTGATGTTTTGCAGTAGGTAATCGTTTGTCTAAGGTAAATCTCCTTATTGTCATAAATAGTAGTGAAACAGAACTATTTGAATAGTTATATCATTTTGCCATTCAATTCAGAGCAAGCCTTGGAGTCTTGGCATTGTGAGACAGGCACTCAAACCTGTGAACTTCCCATTAATACAGGGAGTGCAGAATTATTAGGCAAATGAGTATTTTGACCACATCATCCTCTTTATGCATGTTGTCTTACTCCAAGCTGTATAGGCTCGAAAGCCTACTACCAATTAAGCATATTAGGTGATGTGCATCTCTGTAATGAGAAGGGGTGTGGTCTAATGACATCAACACCCTATATCAGGTGTGCATAATTATTAGGCAACTTCCTTTCCTTTGGCAAAATGGGTCAAAAGAAGGACTTGACAGGCTCAGAAAAGTAACAAATAGTGAGATATCTTGCAGAGGGATGCAGCACTCTTAAAATTGCAAAGCTTCTGAAGCGTGATCATCGAACAATCAAGCGTTTCATTCAAAATAGTCAACAGGGTCGCAAGAAGCGTGTGGAAAAACCAAGGCGCAAAATAACTGCCCATGAACTGAGAAAAGTCAAGCGTGCAGCTGCCACAATGCCACTTGCCACCAGTTTGGCCATATTTCAGAGCTGCAACATCACTGGAGTGCCCAAAAGCACAAGGTGTGCAATACTCAGAGACATGGCCAAGGTAAGAAAGGCTGAAAGACGACCACCACTGAACAAGACACACAAGCTGAAACGTCAAGACTGGGCCAAGAAATATCTCAAGACTGATTTTTCTAAGGTTTTATGGACTGATGAAATGAGAGTGAGTCTTGATGGGCCAGATGGATGGGCCCGTGGCTGGATTGGTAAAGGGCAGAGAGCTCCAGTCCGACTCAGACGCCAGCAAGGTGGAGGTGGAGTACTGGTTTGGGCTGGTATCATCAAAGATGAGCTTGTGGGGCCTTTTCGGGTTGAGGATGGAGTCAAGCTCAACTCCCAGTCCTACTGCCAGTTCCTGGAAGACACCTTCTTCAAGCAGTGGTACAGGAAGAAGTCTGCATCCTTCTAGAAAAACATGATTTTCATGCAGGACAATGCTCCATCACACGCGTCCAAGTACTCCACAGCGTGGCTGCCAAGAAAGGGTATAAAAGAAGGAAATCTAATGACATGGCCTCCTTGTTCACCTGATCTGAACCCCATTGAGAACCTGTGGTCCATCATCAAATGTGAGATTTACAAGGAGGGAAAACAGTACACCTCTCTGAACAGTGTCTGGGAGGCTGTGGTTGCTGCTGCACGCAATGTTGATGGTGAACAGATCAAAACACTGACAGAATCCATGGATGGCAGGCTTTTGAGTGTCCTTGCAAAGAAAGGTGGCTATATTGGTCACTGATTGGTTTTTGTTTTGTTTTTGAATGTCAGAAATGTATATTTGTGAATGTTGAGATGTTATATTGGTTTCACTGGTAATAATAAATAATTGAAATGGGTATATATTTGTTTTTTGTTAAGTTGCCTAATAATTATGCACAGTAATAGTCACCTGCACACACAGATATCCCCCTAACATAGCTAAAACTAAAAACAAACTAAAAACTACTTCCAAAAATATTCAGCTTTGATATTAATGAGTTTTTTGGGTTCATTGAGAACATGGTTGTTGTTCAATAATAAAATTAATCCTCAAAAATACAACTTGCCTAATAATTCTGCACTCCCTGTATAAGCAGGATGTGACCAGTATTCTGAAACGGCTTTAATGCTTTCGATCCTAGTCACTGGTAATCTCGGTATTTGTACTGATAGAGCGGTCCGTAGTAATAATTTACCTGTGTTCGGACGCTCTTTAGGCCGACGAATCTTTTGACTAAGTGGGAACTCTCTGTACTCTTAATCAATCAATTCCATTAAAATCAATAATCAATAACGAACATAAGCAATACCTTGATCAACATAACACTTAACAATTAGTCCAGAATACATTTCGGCGAACCCTGACCTTTCAGTCAGGAATAACCACACCAGTTTATTGCATAGTTAGTGAATTTATTTCCCTATATTAACAAAGCTAGCACAATATATATGTGTCTCAACACCAAATGATAAACATAAATGAACATTAATAGCTGTCCATAACGGCGAAACAAGTGTAATCTATGTAGCATTTGAATCACAAGGCATTCGATAATGGCAATGCAAAGCACTAATACGATAATCTGTAATGAACTAATTGCATACATTTAGTCAGCATAACAAGATCTCAAATTGCATCGTGCGACATATGGAATCCTCATCTAACCTCAAATTAGCATCGGCATGTGGGACTTCATGCAAAAACAATTTAGCAACATTAATTTAGAAAAACTCCTAGCTAGGGCTCTTATCAAATCAGCAGTTGGTTACCTAAAAGAAACACAATGCAATTTTACAATTTCCTTTCATATTTACCAATTACGATCAGCATACAAGGAAGTCTTCGTCTCACAGGTACCGTTTCTCGATCAGCATGGGACGGGACAAAGGGGCAGGGTGGACGGGACAATTGCCTCACGGCGGCGAAGTAAAACTACCACTTCATGCAAAGGGACAAATCAAAGTTAAAGTCTCTAGGGCCAGAATCATTTAAAGTCTCTTTCTCTCGATTAGAGAAAGCATCAAAGTCTCTCAAAATGGCGTCGCAGCAAAGTGGGCCATAATAGCTACGAAGTCTACAAAATGGCGTAGTGTCCGGGTAATGGCCGCTAATAGCGCAATGGCTACCTTCTTCTCGTGCACCTGGTTTTTATAGACAACAGTTCGAATCCAGTAGGGTCTCCATTGGAGGGTTCATAGGTTAGCTTCAAATTGTCCAATCAAAAACGACAGTTCTCAAGCTTTTACTTAAGCATACATTATCCTTGGAGATGGGTACGCAAGTTGCAACATTGTCTACCAATTAACTCACTTTCAGAGCCTCCATTGTCCGCACCTGCAAGTCGACCTTGAAGTAAAGTGAAAATATGCCAGGCTGGCACGAAACTTTAAGATAAGCATGTGAACAGTTTCTGTGGAAAAGTACAGCTTCAAGCAGAAATACACGTTTAATAGCACATTGGAAAAATACGAGCATCTAAACCGTGAGACCAGGCCACTAGGCCGAAGCCTGCACTAAAGTAATGCTAAGCTAAAACATTTCAAACGAGCAAATCATAGCACACGTTTACGATTATGTCGGATTAGTGCAATTCTAATACACCACGTTATATAAAGCACGCTTATAAATGTTGGCAAACTACTCTGAGGGCACATTTTGTCCCCGTACAATCTTTATTAGTTCGGTTAAAGTCACACATGATTATTTCACACTACGTTTATGCGTTAATAACTCAAAACCTTCATTTTCTGCTTCATCAATCCCTCCTCTGATGACTACTTGTCATCACACAAATTAACCCCACAAATTTTATTCCATTAAAATTCTGTCAGTTCTCTTTTCCTTTTAGTTCCCCTAGTTTGCGCTTTGTATTCTTCTGCCATTCTTTTCATAATTTTCTCCTCCTTTCTTCTTTTTATTCTTTCCATAATCATTATTATTCCCCTTTTTATTCCCCAAATTCCAAATACACAAATTATCACTATTAAAATTCCCTCTATTATTTTTAACAATATTCCATTCCAAATTCCCCCAATCCAATGTCCCACTGAAGCAAGTCCTTTTCCAACCTTCTCCCACACTCCTGGTTCTTTCAGTTCCTTCAAATCTGCACTTTCTTTTGTTAGATTAGCAAGCATAGTTTTAATTTTCACACTATTGTCAGGTATATAGGTACAACAGTGTCGTGCACCAAGCATTTTGCAAACACCGCCATCCTTTGCTAAAAGAATATCTAAAGCAAGCCTATTTTGAAGAGTCATAGCTCTTTCCGCTGCAAGTTCAGCATCTATCAGGATTATAGCGCCTGAAAACTTTGTCAGCATGTTATCCACTATAGTAGACAACTTTCTTATTTTGATGGAATTCAGCACAACTCCCAATGAAGGAATCATGGCTCCAAATATATCACCTACCACAGCAGCTGCGGTCTCTCTTTTCTGGATACGATGGGATCCAGATGTCTTTTGAATCATCGATAGGTCATCCAGCTGATAAACCTTTGGGAACACTATACCCAAATAACATCTCCCCCACCATCCCTTCGGAAGACGATAATAGGCATTATACCCACAAATGTAATATACACCTGGAATGACAGGGTCAAGTCCGTCCATCATGAATGTCCATTTGGCCTTAAAGATAAACGTGTGTTTACACTCACTCGCTCCTACAAAAATGTTGTCATAATAAGATTCACCTCGATATATACAAAACTTCCCTACATGCCAAGCATCTAAAGCAATTTTCCCTTGTGTCTTTATTGCAGCAAAATCATAATTATCTACTGAAGTCCTCTTATGTAACTCCTTTTCTAATTTCGCCTTCATTTGAGCCCTTCTATCATCTGTGCGATCTAAAAAGCTTATTTCTACTGCAGAGAGCGAGCAGGTAAGATTTTCCCTATGAGCGTGAGCCGTTTCAAAAGGTTGCATTGGCTCGAAAAATTCCCTCATAATTTTTGCATCCCAATCTTTTGCAGTCTGGCTTAGCTGCGCTATTATAGGAACATAAGCAAAGGTAACATCATAATTTGAGTAAAAATACTGTATGTTAGTTTGACCATAAAATCTAGACATTACTATACTACATGTAATCCCGTATGTAAGAGGCATGTGGTGATATGTCACCCCTTCCTTCACTGATGTCGGTATCTGGGTACACACATAACAATCTTTCGCATCCATTGTCTCAACATATTCCGTTAGTAAGCGATAGAAAACATTATACGAAAGCTCTTTCCTATCATGCAAGAGTCTTTCATCCAGCGCTAGCCTTTTCAATGCGGTTAGTTCAGTGACAGTAACAGGAGCAAAAGTAGAAGCCTCAATTCTCTCATTCTCAGTTTTACCACGTATTCCAAGCATAATTGCCATTACTATTAGTACACATGTAATTACCAAGCCTATACACACATATTTACAATATTTCTTTCTATTGTTTTGCGTCATGATCTATATAGAATCAGAGAGCTAGAAGCACTTATAAATGAAACTTATTTAGCAATTCTGTTACAAAGCTGAGCGAGCGCAATGTTCACACCGTCTTCTTCAAGAGGCCAGTCACTTATCGGTTAGCAGCACTTGTCTCAATTCGGCAATAACTCAGTCTTTATCGGTTTAGCAAATGTCTCATCCGGTTTAGCAATGTCTCAGCTGGTTGTCTATTTCACGTTAGATTGTAGCAAGCAATATCATTTATCACCCCTTCAATCAACACTGTCCATAAAACTTTTCTTTTCTATTGGTATCTCTTCCTCTTCTTCGTTCTCGATGCTTAGAGATACAAACTCGTCAGTCCAATCGTCATTGACTGCATATGCCCATTCTGGACCGGAATACCTTCTGTTCGGTATCCTTTTCCTTTTCAATTTTGCTTCTCTTTTCGATTCTGCCTCGCTGGTACTTTCCTCTTTTGTCAAGTCTTTTTCTTCACTCGAGGTTGGTACCACGACAGACACTTCTTTTCTTTTCTCTTTTACTTTTGGCCTTTCTCCGTCGTTCAAACCTTATCCGGACCTTTGTTTTACTGGTGATATACTTAGTCTCCTCTTTGCACCATGTCCATTTGATGGACCTGCGACCTTTTCTGTAGAGGTTTGAACTTTTTCGTTCTGCTCTGCCTTGTCCCCTCCTTCAGGGGAATCGATCACGTTCTCTTTTTCTTTTTCTGTATCGTCTGTTTCTGGGAAAGCCCTCCTCTGATCAGGCTCTCCTGCTTTTTCACCTTTTTCGAGCCCTTCGTCACCGTTACCTTCGTCAGGCTCAGTATCACTTTCAGCTGCTTCAGGTTCTTTTTCACCCTCAGCTGCTTCAGGCTCTTTGCTACCCTCAGCTGCTTCAGGTTCTTTGTCACCTGTAGCTTCTTCGTCGCTGTCTGAACTTTCTCCTTGGTCTTCTCCAAGTGAGTCGGACTCTTCGTCCTCCAATAATATCTCTTTCTCTCCTGCTTCTGCCTGTTCGCTTTCAGTTCAGTTTTGTGCTGTTTCAGCACTCAGCACTGTTTTATCAGGCACTGGCAGTTTCAGCGCTTCAACTTCCTCATCTGTGGGACACAACACCTTCTTTGTGTGACTGGCGTGAATCCAGTTGGGAACCCCCGCACACTTCACAGCGGTAGTTGTCGTCAGGATCACTTGGAAAGGGCCTTTCCAACGGGGTTCCAGACACGATTTCCTCACGTGCTTCTTTACCACGACCCAGTCACCTGCTTTCAGTGCGTGTCCTGGACCTTGGATCGGTGGCAAGGTGGTTGCTTCCACCTGGTGAGAGAAAGAGCGAACCACGTCAGCCAGACCCTTGCAGTAGTCTAACACCATATCATCTGTAATATTCAAAAGCGCGTTTGCGGGAACTGCAGGAAGTCTCATAGCCCTGCCCATGAGAATTTCGTGCGGAGACAATCCAGTCTTTCTATCAGGGGTGTTTCTCATTGACATTAGCACTAAGGGTAATGCGTCAGGCCATTTCAAATTTGTCGATGCACATATTTTCGCCATTCTTGATTTCAATGTACCATTCATCTGCACCACCAGTCCTGATGCTTCAGGGCGATAGCTACAATGCAGTTTCTGCTCAATGTTCAGCGCTTCGCAAAGTAACTTTATCACCTCGTTATTGAAGTGACTTCCCCTATCTGATTCTAAAGAGATCGGGAATCCGAAACGTGGTATTAACTCTCTCAACAATAACTTTGCAACTGTAAGGCTGTCATTTCTACGTGTTGGGTATGCCTCTATCCAGTGACTAAAAATGCACACAATCACCAACACATATTTCAGACCTCCATGCACAGGCATCTCAATGAAGTCCATCTGCATTCGACTAAAAGGCCCGCTTGCCCTACCAATGTGACTCGCGTTCCCAACCATTCCCTTTCCTGGGTTCATCTGCTGGCAAGTGACACATCGATGGCAAACTGCTTCTGCAGCTTGACGAAATCTGGGGTTAAACCAATCAGTTTTGAACAATCTTATCATGGCATCTCTCCCTAGGTGAGCTTGCCCATGATAGAACCGCGCAAGCTGTGATAAGAGACTATTTGGCAAAACAAATTTTCCCTCATTTGAAACCCACAACTCGTCTGGTCTCTTTATACATTGTGATTTAATCCAGGAATCTCTTTCATCCTCCCTGACATTATTCTGTAGTGCTTTTAGTTCCTCTATTGTATCTACGACCTTCAAGGCAAATGCTTCAGCTGGTTCGAGTTCTGGCTCACTTATTGAATTCCATTCATCTCTGAGTAATATACAGTTCAGGGCACAAAATCTTGCGACCTGATCCGCATATGCATTTCCCAGAGAAACATAGTCCTGTCCTTTCGTGTGAGCACTACACTTTACCACTGCAACTTCGGCTGGCACTTGAATGGCATGTAATAATTCCCTTATCCTCTCCCCGTTCTTCACTGGGTATCCTGAAGAAGTCAGGAACCCCCTCTGAGACCATAGTTGTCCAAAGTCATGCACAATCCCAAATCCATATTGACTATCAGTGTAAATGGTGACTTTCATCAATGCAGACAGTTGACATGCTCTGGTAAGGGCTACAAGTTCTGCTACTTGTGCAGAATAGACTCCTTGAAGCCATCCCGCTTCCAAGACCCCTGTTACAGTGCATACAGCGTATCCTGCTTTCAAAATCCCCATCCCGTCTCTTAGACATGAACCATCAACAAAAAGAATTTGGTCATTTTCATCAAGTTTAGTATCCTTAATGTCCGGTCGAGGTTTTGTGCAAAATTCAGTCACCTGAAGGCAGTCATGCTCGACGTCTTCAGCGTTCTCAATTTCAGCATTTTCTCCAGGAAGCAAGGTTGCTGGATTCAACGTAGTGCACCTTTTCAGCTGCACATTCGGTGAGCCCAGAATAATCGTTTCATACCTTGTGAGTCTTGCTCCAGTCATGTGTTGCGTTCGGGAGCAGGTCAAAAGTATCTCAACTGAGTGAGGGACCATGACTGTTACTGGGTGTCCCATCACTATTCCTTCACTCTGAGTGAGGCTGATACCAACTGCTGCTACAGCGCGCAAACACCCTGGGAGTGCTGCTGCGACCGGATCCAAAGTAGCTGAAAAATACGCTACTGGTCTGTTTACGCCACCATGGGCTTGAGTCAAGACAGACAAAGAACATGCATCACGTTCATGGCAAAACAATGTGAAAGGCTTTGTGTAGTCAGGCATACCTAAAGCTGGAGCCCTGCACATGCATTCTTTCAGTTCAACAAAAGCATCCATCTCATCTCCTTTCAGCTCAATTTGATCCAAGGCATCCTTCTGGGTCAGCTTCAGTAAAGGCTTTGCTAGAGTCGAGAAGTTGGGAATCCACTGGCGACAGTAGCCCACCATTCCCAAAAACTTCCTCACTTCCCTCCTTGTCTTTGGTGGACTCATTTGAAGTACACTCGTTATTCTTTCCTTCATTATTCTCCGTGACCCCTTCTCTATCTGGTGACCCAAGTATTTCACTTTCTTCTGACAGAACTGCAATTTGGAAGGAGACACCTTGTGTCCATTCCTTCCCAAATGGTTCAACAGAGCAATGGTATCGGCCGTGCAGCCACTTTCTGTCTTTGATGCAACCAGTTAGTCGTCAATGTACTGTACTAGGGTTGACTCGAATGGCAATTCTAACTCTTCCAAGTCTTTCTTTAGAATCTGATTGAAGATTGACGGTGACTCAGAAAACCCTTGAGGAATTCGACACCAACTGTACACTCTGTCTAGGAACTTGAAACAAAAGAGAAATTGGCTGTCCTCATGAAGAGGCACAGAAAAGAATGCTTGTGACAAATCGATGACCGAGAACCATTCGGCATCACAAGGAATTTGAAACATTATCACAGCTGGATTCGGTACTACTGGGCAGCATTTGACTATGATGTCATTTATTTTCCTCAAGTCCTGCACAAGTCGGACCTTCCCACTTGGCTTTATTAGTCCCATTATTGGTGAATTACATGGACTGCTTAACACCTCTTTCAGTACTCCTTGTTTTACAAATTCGTCAATGAGTTGGGCAACTTTCATGAGGGTATCTTGTGGCATGTGGTATTGTGGGGTCTGGGGAAAGATTGCATTGGGCTTTACAGTCACTTTCACTGGTTCCACTCCTTTCATCAATCCCACCTCTTTCCCTGTCATGTCCCACACCTCCTTTCCGACTGTTTCCCGTAATTCAGCTGGAATATCTTCTTCAGTTATCATCGGGAAAAGACAAATCAGAGGATATTCTTCATCTACCGTTTCCATCTCATCCCCCTCTACACTATCCTCTTCTTCCCCATCACTGCTCGTCTGTATCGTTATTCCTTCGTTCGAACACATAATCGAACAACCCAATTTGCACAATAGGTCTCTCCCTAACAGTGCTATCGGGCTTGAGTCACATATCACAAACTGATGTACCCCTTGATAGTTACCGATGCTGACTAGTACCGGATCTGTTATTGGGTTCGTCAGGTGCCTGTTTGCTACTCCCACCACTTGAACTGTCCTCCCTGAGAGTGGCAAATTTGGTACTTCACTGCTCTTAACAGTTGAACGTGTGGCTCCCGTGTCCACCAAGAATGAAACACGATGACCCATTACTCTTCCCTCTACGTACGGACCCTTTTGATCAACTTCCAAGGATGCTGCAAGCACACAATCTCCTTCTTCTTCTGAACTTTCACTCTCCCATACATTGTTAATTCCACTCTCACTGTGTAATGGGAACTGTTGTACGGTGCCATTTGTACTCATTACCTGACCCGAGACC
The DNA here is from genome assembly GCF_031143425.1 of Pleurodeles waltl. NCBI lineage: Eukaryota > Metazoa > Chordata > Amphibia > Caudata > Salamandridae > Pleurodeles > Pleurodeles waltl. The sequence goes on from NC_090447.1 coordinate 1,224,137,317, forward strand.
TGTGGAGGAACCATCACTTGCTGCTGACTCATTGGTGCCAAAGGTATTTGCATTTGCTGATTAGGTACCATGGGTAACTGCTGTTGCATCGGCTGCATTTGCGTCATCTGCATACGAGGCATCTGCATCTGCTGCGGCTGCATAGGTTGTAATCCCTGCAATTGATTTATGGTCTGAAAATTTGGGTTTGGACCTCTCATTTTCGGTCCCCTCATTGTCTGAAATGTATTGACATCATTGTTTTGCTGACCAACACCTACACCTGCACCTGCACCTTCCTGCACCACCATCGGGCACTCGCGTTTCCAATGACCGACAATTCCGCACACGTGACACGGCATCACCTTCTTCATTGCCTGCACACCCGTCACAACAGTGTTCAAATCCGGACCATTATTCACAAAACCTCCTCTGCCTCTGCCTCTAGGCTGTGACTGAAACGGCATGTTTCCCTGCAACTGCGGCTGCGGTTGCGGTACCTGTTGTTGGAATCCTTGCATCCCTTGCAGACCCTGCAGACCTGTCTGAGCTGCCTTAAGCTGCATCATCATCACCTTCTCTTTCAGCTTTTTCTGTTTCACCTCAATCTCGTCGCTACAGTATTTCGCATAATTCAAGACCTCATCAATCGGTTTCGACTGCCAGCAAATCAAATGCGACTTTATCATCTGACTTATCTCTGGTCTCAACCCTTCCACAAATCTGAACACAAAATGAAGCATATCCTTCGCCTCGATTGTTTCCGTGCCACTGTAATTCTTGAACGCCTTCAACAACCTCTCATAGTAACTATGAATCGATTCTTTAGCCTCTTGGGCAGTTCGATCAATCTTCTGCCAATCCACATTTTTCGCGGCTACCTTCGTCTTCAAATGCTCAATCACCTTATAGTACAAGCTCATCACCATAGGTGATGGTGCACCCGTCTCCCTGTCTCTCTCTGGTTCACTTGTCGGCCAACCTACAGCTCTTTTGCAATCCTCCCACAAATCTGCTGGAACCACAATCTCAAAGAGAGTATTCAGGTCTTCCCAGAGGCATTTTGCAAGCTTCACAAACCTATCAGTCTGTTGATACCATTCAATCGGCTTCTCTCTCAGTTTGGGAAAATCATCCGATAATGACTGAATGTCGCTTCTGTGCCATGGTACATGTATTAATTTTCCCCCTGCTGTCTCCCTCATTGGTAACATGGTTACTGTCTCGCTGCTTGTGGTCTTTTCTCATTATGCTCTGTAGCACTGTCCCTCCTCTTTTCCTTCCTCTTTACCCATCTGCTTTCCCACTTGTCTAAGCACCTCCACACTTGTGCACTCTGTCGCAATTCTCTGAGGTGTGTCTTCATGCCTGCTGACCTCATGTGTTCAAAATCTGTGGTCCCAAAATCCAACCTGTAGCTTCTGCTCAAGTGTTTCATCTTGTCTATGTCAACCCCGTTTCTGTCAGCTGCTTCCTGCAAGCTCTTATGTACCTTGTTCACTTCCCTCGTAATCCTGGGACATAGATACCTCAGCTCTTCTTCCGTGTAGGACTCTAACCTATTTACACCCATAGTCCCTTCCACCAATTCTTGTGCTTCCATGTTCAACCTGACCCTATTCATATAGTCTTCTCCTTTCCCACTGGCTGAACTTTGTGTGGAATTTGAACTGTTGAACCACTGTGTCAGCTGTTGCGCATTTACCCCCATCAGTGTAGCATTCACATCGACTGCCATTGATGGTTGCGGCAACTTTTCAGTATTCGATGTTAGAGGTATTATCAGTGGGGGACTCGACCTCACCAGTGTAGACTGAGCACATATGGGACTAAACTCCATCAATGATCCAGATCCATTTGGCTGAGCCACTATAGGAGTTATCCCTGGAGTGTTCTCTATGCACCTCCTTTCTGTCCCATTCTGCAGTATTGATCCCTGACCGCTCATACCTAAGTTAGGCTGACTGTACAGAGGTACCGGTGGACCTACAGTAATGGGTAGTGTTATCGCATCTGGGTTCTGTCCATTTCCCATGTTCTGAGGCATGTTCATTCCCATACTATGGGTCATCATTGCCGGCATGCCCATCTGACTCCCCGTCATCTGAGCATGTGCGTTTCCTCCCTGCATCTGCTTTTGAGGCATCATAAACTGAGTTGATTCAGCCTGTGTCATTGTTGGATTGTGACCATTCTGTACTCCCCTTACGGTTTGTTCTAGAACCATTCCTCCACTATTGTCACTGCTGTAGTACCCTGGCATCTGCGGTTGATAATTTTCTGCTGATTTCAACATGGGCACATCTGGATATATTCTCCTAACCTGCGGTATCTGCGGGGTAAACAGTAAACTCGGGTCCTTAGATCCCGATGACGCTCCTGAACTCTGAGTTTCACTGTTCCGTACCGATGCCGGAGGGGCAGAACTGGTACTTGGACCTTGTCCATTCTCTGCATAAGGTGGTGGACGGTCGTTCAGCAATTGCATTATTAACTCCTCATCCTCTAACTCCTCTTCTCTTCTCAATTTTTCCTCGTCCTCTCTATCCTTGGAACACTTCCTGTCTGTCTTACAGGTAGCTTTCTTACCTGTCTCCTCTTCTTCCTTAGTAATTGCGGGAAACAATTTTATCCCCTGCAATACATCTGACCTCCACACCTTCTGCGCATTATCCCACCTAGCATCCGCTAGTGTCTTTTCCACCTTCCTCATCCTTGTTTCAAACTTATTTTTCTGTTGCTGTCTAGCCATTAATTCCCAGATCGCTAGAGCCTCAAACTGGGCTGGCCTCGGAGGCACCTTCATGTCATACATCGTGAATCTCAAATTCTCTAGGATCCTTATATTGAATGTCCCATGTATCGGGAACGCTACGCTCCCATGTTTCTCTGTCAGTTTGTGCCATTGCTTTAGCCAAAGACACGGAGCTACCCCTTTTTCCTCCATTACAATGTAAGCTGGTGTGCCCTCGGGCGGCGTCTCCTCTCCTACGCTCGCTTTGATGTAAGACTCCCCCTTCATCGCACTCCTAAATGCTTTAAGGAATTTCATTTTCTCGTCTTTTATTTCACAAAGTTTATAATCAATAGGTCACTTTTATTCCACAAAATTTGTAATCAATAGGTGACTTTAATTCCCGGAATACTCTTCGCCTGCCTTTCCCCTTGCAATCGAGCCCCACGGACTGCGTCCAAACCGTGCGCGACCCTTCTCTCCAACCAACCTATCCCAGCGCGGCTCCTAGTGACGTCACACTCACACACACTGCGGCTGACAAAGCCTCGCGGCTAGTCTTCCTTCACTCACCTCTTTTCGTAACAACTTCTTGCATATATTGCGAGCTACCAAAAATAAAACAGATCTGTCGGTTTACTACAGGAAGGGTAACACAGTCGCTTCAGGACCTTAGGGACCTTTCACCAGCCTCGGCCGCTATTCCGTCTTTCTCGGTCCCCACGTTCGCAAGCAAATCTGACCTGCAGACCTACTCTCAACTTGTCAATGATCTATTCTAGTGCACTTAGAATCTTGTCAAAGCCCGAAGTCGAAGTTTCTTTCACTCCCTAACACACGTACCGACTTGTTGACCACGCCCGATCAACCTACTAAACCGCCCAGACCACAACATGGATGAACATACTCCGGAGTCTCTTGACCTCGCAGGGCCCGTCTCAACAACAACAACCACGTGGACCTTTTTATGCACAAAGCGCCACACGCACATGAAGTTCGACGACTTCCCTACTCTCACACCCGGAGCCGCACCTCCGCTATTTCTATGAAGTTCGACGACTTCTCTACTTCTACACTCGGAGTCGCACCTCCGCTATCCTTTAAAGAAAAAAATCCCTCGCACCCTTTTCACACACCCTGCGGCAATAAGCTGTGCAAGCGCAAAACCCTAACTTCACTCATACCATCACTAGTACCGCCAACGCTGTTTCCACACCTCCGTTCTCTCCATTCGCAAGCTCCGAGATCCCGGGAAAGTCGCGGTGGACCTAGCCCATCATCATTCTGTCAATCAGTTTTATCCAAGAAAAAATCTAATTCAACTTCTCGAGTGGGGTCTCAAAATGCGTAACCGTTAATTCAACACCATGTACTTTAAGAGTACAGGGTCCCAAAAGACGAAACCGTCCTCTGCTACCATCTACTGATAGAGCGGTCCGTAGTAATAATTTACCTGTGTTCGGACGCTCTTTAGGCCGATGAATCTTTTGACTAAGTGGGAACTCTCTGTACTCTTAATCAATCAATTCCATTAAAATCAATAATCAATAACGAACATAAGCAATACCTTGATCAACATAACACTTAACAATTAGTCCAGAATACATTTCGGCGAACCCTGACCTTTCAGTCAGGAATAACCACACCAGTTTATTGCATAGTTAGTGAATTTATTTCCCTATATTAACAAAGCTAGCACAATATATATGTATCTCTACACCAAATGATAAACATAAATGAACATTAATAGCTGTCCATAACGGCGAAACAAGTGTAATCTATGTAGCATTTGAATCACAAGGCATTCGATAATGGCAATGCAAAGCACTAATACGATAATCTGTAATGAACTAATTGCATACATTTAGTCAGCATAACAAGATCTCAAATTGCATCGTGCGACATATGGAATCCTCATCTAACCTCAAATTAGCATCGGCATGTGGGACTTCATGCAAAAACAATTTAGCAACATTAATTTAGAAAAACTCCTAGCTAGGGCTCTTATCAAATCAGCAGTTGGTTACCTAAAAGAAACACAATGCAATTTTACAATTTCCTTTCATATTTACCAATTACGATCAGCATACAAGGAAGTCTTCGTCTCACAGGTACCGTTTCTCGATCAGCATGGGACGGGACAAAGGGGCAGGGTGGACGGGACAATTGCCTCACGGCGGCGAAGTAAAACTACCACTTCATGCAAAGGGACAAATCAAAGTTAAAGTCTCTAGGGCCAGAATCATTTAAAGTCTCTTTCTCTCGATTAGAGAAAGCATCAAAGTCTCTCAAAATGGCGTCGCAGCAAAGTGGGCCATAATAGCTACGAAGTCTACAAAATGGCGTAGTGTCCGGGTAATGGCCGCTAATAGCGCAATGGCTACCTTCTTCTCGTGCACCTGGTTTTTATAGACAACAGTTCGAATCCAGTAGGGTCTCCATTGGAGGGTTCATAGGTTAGCTTCAAATTGTCCAATCAAAAACGACAGTTCTCAAGCTTTTACTTAAGCATACATTATCCTTGGAGATGGGTACGCAAGTTGCAACATTGTCTACCAATTAACTCACTTTCAGAGCCTCCATTGTCCGCACCTGCAAGTCGACCTTGAAGTAAAGTGAAAATATGCCAGGCTGGCACGAAACTTTAAGATAAGCATGTGAACAGTTTCTGTGGAAAAGTACAGCTTCAAGCAGAAATACACGTTTAATAGCACATTGGAAAAATACGAGCATCTAAACCGTGAGACCAGGCCACTAGGCCGAAGCCTGCACTAAAGTAATGCTAAGCTAAAACATTTCAAACGAGCAAATCATAGCACACGTTTACGATTATGTCGGATTAGTGCAATTCTAATACACCACGTTATATAAAGCACGCTTATAAATGTTGGCAAACTACTCTGAGGGCACATTTTGTCCCCGTACAATCTTTATTAGTTCGGTTAAAGTCACACATGATTATTTCACACTACGTTTATGCGTTAATAACTCAAAACCTTCATTTTCTGCTTCATCAATCCCTCCTCTGATGACTACTTGTCATCACACAAATTAACCCCACAAATTTTATTCCATTAAAATTCTGTCAGTTCTCTTTTCCTTTTAGTTCCCCTAGTTTGCGCTTTGTATTCTTCTGCCATTCTTTTCATAATTTTCTCCTCCTTTCTTCTTTTTATTCTTTCCATAATCATTATTATTCCCCTTTTTATTCCCCAAATTCCAAATACACAAATTATCACTATTAAACTTCCCTCTATTATTTTTAACAATATTCCATTCCAAATTCCCCCAATCCAATGTCCCACTGAAGCAAGTCCTTTTCCAACCTTCTCCCACACTCCTGGTTCTTTCAGTTCCTTCAAATCTGCACTTTCTTTTGTTAGATTAGCAAGCATAGTTTTAATTTTCACACTATTGTCAGGTATATAGGTACAACAGTGTCGTGCACCAAGCATTTTGCAAACACCGCCATCCTTTGCTAAAAGAATATCTAAAGCAAGCCTATTTTGAAGAGTCATAGCTCTTTCCGCTGCAAGTTCAGCATCTATCAGGATTATAGCGCCTGAAAACTTTGTCAGCATGTTATCCACTATAGTAGACAACTTTCTTATTTTGATGGAATTCAGCACAACTCCCAATGAAGGAATCATGGCTCCAAATATATCACCTACCACAGCAGCTGCGGTCTCTCTTTTCTGGATACGATGGGATCCAGATGTCTTTTGAATCATCGATAGGTCATCCAGCTGATAAACCTTTGGGAACACTATACCCAAATAACATCTCCCCCACCATCCCTTCGGAAGACGATAATAGGCATTATACCCACAAATGTAATATACACCTGGAATGACAGGGTCAAGTCCGTCCATCATGAATGTCCATTTGGCCTTAAAGATAAACGTGTGTTTACACTCACTCGCTCCTACAAAAATGTTGTCATAATAAGATTCACCTCGATATATACAAAACTTCCCTACATGCCAAGCATCTAAAGCAATTTTCCCTTGTGTCTTTATTGCAGCAAAATCATAATTATCTACTGAAGTCCTCTTATGTAACTCCTTTTCTAATTTCGCCTTCATTTGAGCCCTTCTATCATCTGTGCGATCTAAAAAGCTTATTTCTACTGCAGAGAGCGAGCAGGTAAGATTTTCCCTATGAGCGTGAGCCGTTTCAAAAGGTTGCATTGGCTCGAAAAATTCCCTCATAATTTTTGCATCCCAATCTTTTGCAGTCTGGCTTAGCTGCGCTATTATAGGAACATAAGCAAAGGTAACATCATAATTTGAGTAAAAATACTGTATGTTAGTTTGACCATAAAATCTAGACATTACTATACTACATGTAATCCCGTATGTAAGAGACATGTGGTGATATGTCACCCCTTCCTTCACTGATGTCGGTATCTGGGTACACACATAACAATCTTTTGCATCCATTGTCTCAACATATTCCGTTAGTAAGCGATAGAAAACATTATACGAAAGCTCTTTCCTATCATGCAAGAGTCTTTCATCCAGCGCTAGCCTTTTCAATGCGGTTAGTTCAGTGACAGTAACAGGAGCAAAAGTAGAAGCCTCAATTCTCTCATTCTCAGTTTTACCACGTATTCCAAGCATAATTGCCATTACTATTAGTACACATGTAATTACCAAGCCTATACACACATATTTACAATATTTCTTTCTATTGTTTTGCGTCATGATCTATATAGAATCAGAGAGCTAGAAGCACTTATAAATGAAACTTATTTAGCAATTCTGTTACAAAGCTGAGCGAGCGCAATGTTCACACCGTCTTCTTCAAGAGGCCAGTCACTTATCGGTTAGCAGCACTTGTCTCAATTCGGCAATAACTCAGTCTTTATCGGTTTAGCAAATGTCTCATCCGGTTTAGCAATGTCTCAGCTGGTTGTCTATTTCACGTTAGATTGTAGCAAGCAATATCATTTATCACCCCTTCAATCAACACTGTCCATAAAACTTTTCTTTTCTATTGGTATCTCTTCCTCTTCTTCGTTCTCGATGCTTAGAGATACAAACTCGTCAGTCCAATCGTCATTGACTGCATATGCCCATTCTGGACCGGAATACCTTCTGTTCGGTATCCTTTTCCTTTTCAATTTTGCTTCTCTTTTCGATTCTGCCTCGCTGGTACTTTCCTCTTTTGTCAAGTCTTTTTCTTCACTCGAGGTTGGTACCACGACAGACACTTCTTTTCTTTTCTCTTTTACTTTTGGCCTTTCTCCGTCGTTCAAACCTTATCCGGACCTTTGTTTTACTGGTGATATACTTAGTCTCCTCTTTGCACCATGTCCATTTGATGGACCTGCGACCTTTTCTGTAGAGGTTTGAACTTTTTCGTTCTGCTCTGCCTTGTCCCCTCCTTCAGGGGAATCGATCACGTTCTCTTTTTCTTTTTCTGTATCGTCTGTTTCTGGGAAAGCCCTCCTCTGATCAGGCTCTCCTGCTTTTTCACCTTTTTCGAGCCCTTCGTCACCGTTACCTTCGTCAGGCTCAGTATCACTTTCAGCTGCTTCAGGTTCTTTTTCACCCTCAGCTGCTTCAGGCTCTTTGCTACCCTCAGCTGCTTCAGGTTCTTTGTCACCTGTAGCTTCTTCGTCGCTGTCTGAACTTTCTCCTTGGTCTTCTCCAAGTGAGTCGGACTCTTCGTCCTCCAATAATATCTCTTTCTCTCCTGCTTCTGCCTGTTCGCTTTCAGTTCAGTTTTGTGCTGTTTCAGCACTCAGCACTGTTTTATCAGGCACTGGCAGTTTCAGCGCTTCAACTTCCTCATCTGTGGGACACAACACCTTCTTTGTGTGACTGGCGTGAATCCAGTTGGGAACCCCCGCACACTTCACAGCGGTAGTTGTCGTCAGGATCACTTGGAAAGGGCCTTTCCAACGGGGTTCCAGACACGATTTCCTCACGTGCTTCTTTACCACGACCCAGTCACCTGCTTTCAGTGCGTGTCCTGGACCTTGGATCGGTGGCAAGGTGGTTGCTTCCACCTGGTGAGAGAAAGAGCGAACCACGTCAGCCAGACCCTTGCAGTAGTCTAACACCATATCATCTGTAATATTCAAAAGCGCGTTTGCGGGAACTGCAGGAAGTCTCATAGCCCTGCCCATGAGAATTTCGTGCGGAGACAATCCAGTCTTTCTATCAGGGGTGTTTCTCATTGACATTAGCACTAAGGGTAATGCGTCAGGCCATTTCAAATTTGTCGATGCACATATTTTCGCCATTCTTGATTTCAATGTACCATTCATCTGCTCCACCAGTCCTGATGCTTCAGGGCGATAGCTACAATGCAGTTTCTGCTCAATGTTCAGCGCTTCGCAAAGTAACTTTATCACCTCGTTATTGAAGTGACTTCCCCTATCTGATTCTAAAGAGATCGGGAATCCGAAACGTGGTATTAACTCTCTCAACAATAACTTTGCAACTGTAAGGCTGTCATTTCTACGTGTTGGGTATGCCTCTATCCAGTGACTAAAAATGCACACAATCACCAACACATATTTCAGACCTCCATGCACAGGCATCTCAATGAAGTCCATCTGCATTCGACTAAAAGGCCCGCTTGCCCTACCAATGTGACTCGCGTTCCCAACCGTTCCCTTTCCTGGGTTCATCTGCTGGCAAGTGACACATCGATGGCAAACTGCTTCTGCAGCTTGACGAAATCTGGGGTTAAACCAATCAGTTTTGAACAATCTTATCATGGCATCTCTCCCTAGGTGAGCTTGCCCATGATAGAACCGCGCAAGCTGTGATAAGAGACTATTTGGCAAAACAAATTTTCCCTCATTTGAAACCCACAACTCGTCTGGTCTCTTTATACATTGTGATTTAATCCAGGAATCTCTTTCATCCTCCCTGACATTATTCTGTAGTGCTTTTAGTTCCTCTATTGTATCTACGACCTTCAAGGCAAATGCTTCAGCTGGTTCGAGTTCTGGCTCACTTATTGAATTCCATTCATCTCTGAGTAATATACAGTTCAGGGCACAAAATCTTGCGACCTGATCCGCATATGCATTTCCCAGAGAAACATAGTCCTGTCCTTTCGTGTGAGCACTACACTTTACCACTGCAACTTCGGCTGGCACTTGAATGGCATGTAATAATTCCCTTATCCTCTCCCCGTTCTTCACTGGGGATCCTGAAGAAGTCAGGAACCCCCTCTGTGACCATAGTTGTCCAAAGTCATGCACAATCCCAAATCCATATTGACTATCAGTGTAAATGGTGACTTTCATCAATGCAGACAGTTGACATGCTCTGGTAAGGGCTACAAGTTCTGCTACTTGTGCAGAATAGACTCCTTGAAGCCATCCCGCTTCCAAGACCCCTGTTACAGTGCATACAGCGTATCCTGCTTTCAAAATCCCCATCCCGTCTCTTAGACATGAACCATCAACAAAAAGAATTTGGTCATTTTCATCAAGTTTAGTATCCTTAATGTCCAGTCGAGGTTTTGTGCAAAATTCAGTCACCTGAAGGCAGTCATGCTCGACGTCTTCAGCGTTCTCAATTTCAGCATTTTCTCCAGGAAGCAAGGTTGCTGGATTCAACGTAGTGCACCTTTTCAGCTGCACATTCGGTGAGCCCAGAATAATCGTTTCATACCTTGTGAGTCTTGCTCCAGTCATGTGTTGCGTTCGGGAGCGGGTCAAAAGTATCTCAACTGAGTGAGGGACCATGACTGTTACTGGGTGTCCCATCACTATTCCTTCACTCTGAGTGAGGCTGATACCAACTGCTGCTACAGCGCGCAAACACCCTGGGAGTGCTGCTGCGACCGGATCCAAAGTAGCTGAAAAATACGCTACTGGTCTGTTTACGCCACCATGGGCTTGAGTCAAGACAGACAAAGAACATGCATCACGTTCATGGCAAAACAATGTGAAAGGCTTTGTGTAGTCAGGCATACCTAAAGCTGGAGCCCTGCACATGCATTCTTTCAGTTCAACAAAAGCATCCATCTCATCTCCTTTCAGCTCAATTTGATCCAAGGCATCCTTCTGGGTCAGCTTCAGTAAAGGCTTTGCTAGAGTCGAGAAGTTGGGAATCCACTGGCGACAGTAGCCCACCATTCCCAAAAACTTCCTCACTTCCCTCCTTGTCTTTGGTGGACTCATTTGAAGTACACTCGTTATTCTTTCCTTCATTATTCTCCGTGACCCCTTCTCTATCTGGTGACCCAAGTATTTCACTTTCTTCTGACAGAACTGCAATTTGGAAGGAGACACCTTGTGTCCATTCCTTCCCAAATGGTTCAACAGAGCAATGGTATCGGCCGTGCAGCCACTTTCTGTCTTTGATGCAACCAGTTAGTCGTCAATGTACTGTACTAGGGTTGACTCGAATGGCAATTCTAACTCTTCCAAGTCTTTCTTTAGAATCTGATTGAAGATTGACGGTGACTCAGAAAACCCTTGAGGAATTCGACACCAACTGTACACTCTGTCTAGGAACTTGAAACAAAAGAGAAATTGGCTGTCCTCATGAAGAGGCACAGAAAAGAATGCTTGTGACAAATCGATGACCGAGAACCATTCGGCATCACAAGGAATTTGAAACATTATCACAGCTGGATTCGGTACTACTGGGCAGCATTTGACTATGATGTCATTTATTTTCCTCAAGTCCTGCACAAGTCGGACCTTCCCACTTGGCTTTATTAGTCCCATTATTGGTGAATTACATGGACTGCTTAACACCTCTTTCAGTACTCCTTGTTTTACAAATTCGTCAATGAGTTGGGCAACTTTCATGAGGGTATCTTGTGGCATGTGGTATTGTGGGGTCTGGGGAAAGATTGCATTGGGCTTTACAGTCACTTTCACTGGTTCCACTCCTTTCATCAATCCCACCTCTTTCCCTGTCATGTCCCACACCTCCTTTCCGACTGTTTCCCGTAATTCAGCTGGAATATCTTCTTCAGTTATCATCGGGAAAAGACAAATCAGAGGATATTCTTCATCTACCGTTTCCATCTCATCCCCCTCTACACTATCCTCTTCTTCCCCATCACTGCTCGTCTGTATCGTTATTCCTTCGTTCGAACACATAATCGAACAACCCAATTTGCACAATAGGTCTCTCCCTAACAGTGCTATCGGGCTTGAGTCACATATCACAAACTGATGTACCCCTTGATAGTTACCGATGCTGACTGGTACCGGATCTGTTATTGGGTTCGTCAGGTGCCTGTTTGCTACTCCCACCACTTGAACTGTCCTCCCTGAGAGTGGCAAATTTGGTACTTCACTGCTCTTAACAGTTGAACGTGTGGCTCCCGTGTCCACCAAGAATGAAACACGATGACCCATTACTCTTCCCTCTACGTACGGACCCTTTTGATCAACTTCCAAGGATGCTGCAAGCACACAATCTCCTTCTTCTTCTGAACTTTCACTCTCCCATACATTGTTTATTCCACTCTCACTGTGTAATGGGAACTGTTGTACGGTGCCATTTGTACTCATTACCTGACCCGAGACCTGTGGAGGAACCATCACTTGCTGCTGACTCATTGGTGCCAAAGGTATTTGCATTTGCTGATTAGGTACCATGGGTAACTGCTGTTGCATTGGCTGCATTTGCGTCATCTGCATACGAGGCATCTGCATCTGCTGCGGCTGCATAGGTTGTAATCCCTGCAATTGATTTATGGTCTGAAAATTTGGGTTTGGACCTCTCATTTTCGGTCCCCTCATTGTCTGAAATGTATTGACATCATTGTTTTGCTGACCAACACCTACACCTGCACCTGCACCTTCCTGCACCACCATCGGGCACTCGCGTTTCCAATGACCGACAATTCCGCACACGTGACACGGCATCACCTTCTTCATTGCCTGCACACCCGTCACAACAGTGTTCAAATCCGGACCATTATTCACAAAACCTCCTCTGCCTCTGCCTCTAGGCTGTGACTGAAACGGCATGTTTCCCTGCAACTGCGGCTGCGGTTGCGGTACCTGTTGTTGGAATCCTTGCATCCCTTGCAGACCCTGCAGACCTGTCTGAGCTGCCTTAAGCTGCATCATCATCACCTTCTCTTTCAGCTTTTTCTGTTTCACCTCAATCTCGTCGCTACAGTATTTCGCATAATTCAAGACCTCATCAATCGGTTTCGACTGCCAGCAAATCAAATGCGACTTTATCATCTGACTTATCTCTGGTCTCAACCCTTCCACAAATCTGAACACAAAATGAAGCATATCCTTCGCCTCGATTGTTTCCGTGCCACTGTAATTCTTGAACGCCTTCAACAACCTCTCATAGTAACTATGAATCGATTCTTTAGCCTCTTGGGCAGTTCGATCAATCTTCTGCCAATCCACATTTTTCGCGGCTACCTTCGTCTTCAAATGCTCAATCACCTTATAGTACAAGCTCATCACCATAGGTGATGGTGCACCCGTCTCCCTGTCTCTCTCTGGTTCACTTGTCGGCCAACCTACAGCTCTTTTGCAATCCTCCCACAAATCTGCTGGAACCACAATCTCAAAGAGAGTATTCAGGTCTTCCCAGAGGCATTTTGCAAGCTTCACAAACCTATCAGTCTGTTGATACCATTCAATCGGCTTCTCTCTCAGTTTGGGAAAATCATCCGATAATGACTGAATGTCGCTTCTGTGCCATGGTACATGTATTAATTTTCCCCCTGCTGTCTCCCTCATTGGTAACATGGTTACTGTCTCGCTGCTTGTGGTCTTTTCTCATTATGCTCTGTAGCACTGTCCCTCCTCTTTTCCTTCCTCTTTACCCATCTGCTTTCCCACTTGTCTAAGCACCTCCACACTTGTGCACTCTGTAGCAATTCTCTGAGGTGTGTCTTCATGCCTGCTGACCTCATGTGTTCAAAATCTGTGGTCCCAAAATCCAACCTGTAGCTTCTGCTCAAGTGTTTCATCTTGTCTATGTCAACCCCGTTTCTGTCAGCTGCTTCCTGCAAGCTCTTATGTACCTTGTTCACTTCCTTCGTAATCCTGGGACATAGATACCTCAGCTCTTCTTCCGTGTAGGACTCTAACCTATTTACACCCATAGTCCCTTCCACCAATTCTTGTGCTTCCATGTTCAACCTGACCCTATTCATATAGTCTTCTCCTTTCCCACTGGCTGAACTTTGTGTGGAATTTGAACTGTTGAACCACTGTGTCAGCTGTTGCGCATTTACCCCCATCAGTGTAGCATTCACATCGACTGCCATTGATGGTTGCGGCAACTTTTCAGTATTCGATGTTAGAGGTATTATCAGTGGGGGACTCGACCTCACCAGTGTAGACTGAGCACATATGGGACTAAACTCCATCAATGATCCAGATCCATTTGGCTGAGCCACTATAGGAGTTATCCCTGGAGTGTTCTCTATGCACCTCCTTTCTGTCCCATTCTGCAGTATTGATCCCTGACCGCTCATACCTAAGTTAGGCTGACTGTACAGAGGTACCGGTGGACCTACAGTAATGGGTAGTGTTATCGCATCTGGGTTCTGTCCATTTCCCATGTTCTGAGGCATGTTCATTCCCATACTATGGGTCATCATTGCCGGCATGCCCATCTGACTCCCCGTCATCTGAGCATGTGCGTTTCCTCCCTGCATCTGCTTTTGAGGCATCATAAACTGAGTTGATTCAGCCTGTGTCATTGTTGGATTGTGACCATTCTGTACTCCCCTTACGGTTTGTTCTAGAACCATTCCTCCACTATTGTCACTGCTGTAGTACCCTGGCATCTGCGGTTGATAATTTTCTGCTGATTTCAACATGGGCACATCTGGATATATTCTCCTAACCTGCGGTATCTGCGGGGTAAACAGTAAACTCGGGTCCTTAGATCCCGATGACGCTCCTGAACTCTGAGTTTCACTGTTCCGTACCGATGCCGGAGGGGCAGAACTGGTACTTGGACCTTGTCCATTCTCTGCATAAGGTGGTGGACGGTCGTTCAGCAATTGCATTATTAACTCCTCATCCTCTAACTCCTCTTCTCTTCTCAATTTTTCCTCGTCCTCTCTATCCTTGGAACACTTCCTGTCTGTCTTACAGGTAGCTTTCTTACCTGTCTCCTCTTCTTCCTTAGTAATTGCGGGAAACAATTTTATCCCCTGCAATACATCTGACCTCCACACCTTCTGCGCATTATCCCACCTAGCATCCGCTAGTGTCTTTTCTACCTTCCTCATCCTTGTTTCAAACTTATTTTTCTGTTGCTGTCTAGCCATTAATTCCCAGATCGCTAGAGCCTCAAACTGGGCTGGCCTCGGAGGCACCTTCATGTCATACATCGTGAATCTCAAATTCTCTAGGATCCTTATATTGAATGTCCCATGTATCGGGAACGCTACGCTCCCATGTTTCTCTGTCAGTTTGTGCCATTGCTTTAGCCAAAGACACGGAGCTACCCCTTTTTCCTCCATTACAATGTAAGCTGGTGTGCCCTCGGGCGGCGTCTCCTCTCCTACGCTCGCTTTGATGTAAGACTCCCCCTTCATCGCACTCCTAAATGCTTTAAGGAATTTCATTTTCTCGTCTTTTATTTCACAAAGTTTATAATCAATAGGTCACTTTTATTCCACAAAATTTGTAATCAATAGGTGACTTTAATTCCCGGAATACTCTTCGCCTGCCTTTCCCCTTGCAATCGAGCCCCACGGACTGCGTCCAAACCGTGCGCGACCCTTCTCTCCAACCAACCTATCCCAGCGCGGCTCCTAGTGACGTCACACTCACACACACTGCGGCTGACAAAGCCTCGCGGCTAGTCTTCCTTCACTCACCTCTTTTCGTAACAACTTCTTGCATATATTGCGAGCTACCAAAAATAAAACAGATCTGTCGGTTTACTACAGGAAGGGTAACACAGTCGCTTCAGGACCTTAGGGACCTTTCACCAGCCTCGGCCGCTATTCCGTCTTTCTCGGTCCCCACGTTCGCAAGCAAATCTGACCTGCAGACCTACTCTCAACTTGTCAATGATCTATTCTAGTGCACTTAGAATCTTGTCAAAGCCCGAAGTCGAAGTTTCTTTCACTCCCTAACACACGTACCGACTTGTTGACCACGCCCGATCAACCTACTAAACCGCCCAGACCACAACATGGATGAACATACTCCGGAGTCTCTTGACCTCGCAGGGCCCGTCTCAACAACAACAACCACGTGGACCTTTTTATGCACAAAGCGCCACACGCACATGAAGTTCGACGACTTCCCTACTCTCACACCCGGAGCCGCACCTCCGCTATTTCTATGAAGTTCGACGACTTCTCTACTTCTACACTCGGAGTCGCACCTCCGCTATCCTTTAAAGAAAAAAATCCCTCGCACCCTTTTCACACACCCTGCGGCAATAAGCTGTGCAAGCGCAAAACCCTAACTTCACTCATACCATCACTAGTACCGCCAACGCTGTTTCCACACCTCCGTTCTCTCCATTCGCAAGCTCCGAGATCCCGGGAAAGTCGCGGTGGACCTAGCCCATCATCATTCTGTCAATCAGTTTTATCCAAGAAAAAATCTAATTCAACTTCTCGAGTGGGGTCTCAAAATGCGTAACCGTTAATTCAACACCATGTACTTTAAGAGTACAGGGTCCCAAAAGACGAAACCGTCCTCTGCTACCATCTACTGATAGAGCGGTCCGTAGTAATAATTTACCTGTGTTCGGACGCTCTTTAGGCCGATGAATCTTTTGACTAAGTGGGAACTCTCTGTACTCTTAATCAATCAATTCCATTAAAATCAATAATCAATAACGAACATAAGCAATACCTTGATCAACATAACACTTAACAATTAGTCCAGAATACATTTCGGCGAACCCTGACCTTTCAGTCAGGAATAACCACACCAGTTTATTGCATAGTTAGTGAATTTATTTCCCTATATTAACAAAGCTAGCACAATATATATGTGTCTCAACACCAAATGATAAACATAAATGAACATTAATAGCTGTCCATAACGGCGAAACAAGTGTAATCTATGTAGCATTTGAATCACAAGGCATTCGATAATGGCAATGCAAAGCACTAATACGATAATCTGTAATGAACTAATTGCATACATTTAGTCAGCATAACAAGATCTCAAATTGCATCGTGCGACATATGGAATCCTCATCTAACCTCAAATTAGCATCGGCATGTGGGACTTCATGCAAAAACAATTTAGCAACATTAATTTAGAAAAACTCCTAGCTAGGGCTCTTATCAAATCAGCAGTTGGTTACCTAAAAGAAACACAATGCAATTTTACAATTTCCTTTCATATTTACCAATTACGATCAGCATACAAGGAAGTCTTCGTCTCACAGGTACCGTTTCTCGATCAGCATGGGACGGGACAAAGGGGCAGGGTGGACGGGACAATTGCCTCACGGCGGCGAAGTAAAACTACCACTTCATGCAAAGGGACAAATCAAAGTTAAAGTCTCTAGGGCCAGAATCATTTAAAGTCTCTTTCTCTCGATTAGAGAAAGCATCAAAGTCTCTCAAAATGGCGTCGCAGCAAAGTGGGCCATAATAGCTACGAAGTCTACAAAATGGCGTAGTGTCCGGGTAATGGCCGCTAATAGCGCAATGGCTACCTTCTTCTCGTGCACCTGGTTTTTATAGACAACAGTTCGAATCCAGTAGGGTCTCCATTGGAGGGTTCATAGGTTAGCTTCAAATTGTCCAATCAAAAACGACAGTTCTCAAGCTTTTACTTAAGCATACATTATCCTTGGAGATGGGTACGCAAGTTGCAACATTGTCTACCAATTAACTCACTTTCAGAGCCTCCATTGTCCGCACCTGCAAGTCGACCTTGAAGTAAAGTGAAAATATGCCAGGCTGGCACGAAACTTTAAGATAAGCATGTGAACAGTTTCTGTGGAAAAGTACAGCTTCAAGCAGAAATACACGTTTAATAGCACATTGGAAAAATACGAGCATCTAAACTGTGAGACCAGGCCACTAGGCCGAAGCCTGCACTAAAGTAATGCTAAGCTAAAACATTTCAAACGAGCAAATCATAGCACACGTTTACGATTATGTCGGATTAGTGCAATTCTAATACACCACGTTATATAAAGCACGCTTATAAATGTTGGCAAACTACTCTGAGGGCACATTTTGTCCCCGTACAATCTTTATTAGTTCGGTTAAAGTCACACATGATTATTTCACACTACGTTTATGCGTTAATAACTCAAAACCTTCATTTTCTGCTTCATCAGTACCACGTGGTGCTTGAGAATGAACATAAACAACAGACTATAACTGTAGTAGAACATAATGCCATTTTTTAAAATAAATATTGCTCATTTACAGAAATACTAAAACACTGGTATTTGAAGGGCTAAAGGCGAGAACAGGAAATCAGTCAATCTTTGTAACATCAGCTAAGACTTAACACATTTGACAACAGTGATAATGTTGTTATTGACAGCAGTGCCCACCTAGTGCCTCCCAGAAGAAATTGTCCAGTTGTTTAATGAGAGCCCTCAAAACATCCTCCAAATGCCATGACCTTGAACAACTAGCCACCTGGGTCACATTTCGAATGATCGATGGGCCGCCTGGGTGAACCGACAGTGCATTTCTTTACCCTGTGACCTACAGGATCATGCACTGATCACCAGTCCCTAGGCACGGATGTGATGCTTTTGTATTTTTAAAAGTCTCAATAGATTGACAGAGACCTCTGAACTTGGAAGTAGAGACGAATTGACATTTCATTTGAGCTGCTTGCAACCGTAACAGGGCCACGACTTTGGAAACACTCTAAATATTATTTCATATTCCGAGGGGGACTGCTGCACGATTTATTGTTTGTTTGTTTTTGTAGCAATTAGAAACACACTCACCACTGCCTAGACAGGAAGCATGAAAAACGGGGCATGTACGTTAAGGTTACAGACATCACACATTTTAGTAAAACAAACGTCACTTCTGTTTCGTCTGTCCAAAACGCTTCCGTGTTACTTACATGACCGCAGAACAATAAAACGCATCGGATTGTCACAGTGCCCTCCTCTGTGGAAACAAGGACCAACCATAATGGACTCAATAGACTTAGGCCCATAATTATACTCGGTTTGCGTTGAATTAGTGTCATTTTTTACGCTAATTCAGTGCAAATCTAACTCTATATTTATACGTTGGCGCTAGACACTTCTAGCGCCAAAGTAATGGAGTTAACGTCATTTTCTGGACGTGAAAACCTACCTTGCGTCAATGACATGCAAGGTAGGCGTTCCCATCCAGAAAGGACGATATGGCCTTAGCGCCATATTTATCCCCATGCTAAAATCCATAACGGGGGAATTGGGGCCTTAAATAATGGCGCTAAGCTTGCTTAGCACCATTATTTAAAACTTGGGTATGGACAGGCGTTAGGGGACCTGTAGGATTGGGGACCCTTACCAAGTAAGTCCCGGTAAGTATATATATATATATATAAATATATATATTTTTTCACATCAGGGGGCCCTGGATGGCATGGCGCTGGCCCCAATGGCCATGTCCAGGGGACACCTGTCCTCCTGGCATGGCCATTGGGGTGGTTGGCATGCCTTCTGTCTTTACCCATGTCCATGGGGGTTATGCAACAGAAAATGGTGCTACACTGCTTAGGGGCATTTATTTGCCTCTTAACAGTGTAGAGCCATAATTCAGTGCACAAGCTCCAGTTTCCCCTACGCCTCCCCCACCCTGTTTGCAAGGACGCTAACAGGGCATTAGTGCCGGATAGTGCCATTCCATAAATATGGCACCCGGCTGGAGTCTTGGAATGGCGCTAGCCGCCCTATACTTTTTCATGCAAAACTGCGCTAACACCGTTTTTTGTGAAAAAGTATAAATCATAAAAGTAGTCAATCAATCAATCAATCAAAAAAATGTATAAAGCGCGGTATTCACCCGTGAGGGTCTCAAGGCGCTGGGGAGGGGGGGAGGGGGCCGATTTACTGTTCAAAGAGCCATGTCTTGAGGAGCTTTTGGAAAGACATGAGGTCCTGGGTGTTGCGGAGGTCAGTGGGGAGGGAGTTCCAGGTTTTGGGTGCGAGGTAGGAGAAGGATCTGCCTCCTGAGGTGGTGCGTTGGATGCGAGGAACTGTGGCAAGAGCGAGGTCGGCGGAGCGAAGGTGGCGGGTGGGAGTGTGGAAGTTCACTCTTTCATTGAGGTAGGCTGGTCCATTGTTGTGGAGGGATTTGTGTGCGTGGATGAGGACTTTGAAGATGACCCTTTTGTCAATAGGAAGCCAGTGGAGGGATCTGAGTTGGGTAGAGATGTGTTCATGGCATGGGAGGTTCAGGATGAGGCGTGCAGCTGCGTTTTGGATCCTCTGGAGTTTCTGCCGAAGCTTGACTGTGGTGCTGGTGTAGGGGGCATTTCCGTAGTCTAGCCAGCTGCTGATGAGTGCCTGGGTGACTGTCTTTCTAGTTTGTATGGGTATCCATTTGAAGGTTTTTCGCAGTATGCGGAGGGTGTTGAAGCAGGAGGAGGTGATCGAGTTGATTTGTTGGGTCATGGAGAGGGAAGAATCTAAGATGACTCCGAGGTTGCATGCGTGGGTGGCAGGTATTGGAGGAGGTACTAGGGTGGTGGGCCACCAGGAGTCGTCCCATATTGATTTGTTGGGGCCGAAGATGATGATTTCGGTCTTGTAGGAGTTTAGTTTGAGGTGGCTTGCTGTCATCCAGTTGGCAGTGTCTAGGAGTCCGGCATGGAGGTTGGTCTTGGAGGTGGTGGGGTTCCTGGTGAGGGAGATGACGAGCTGGGTGTCGTCTGCATAGGATATGATGGTGATTCCGCGTGGGCGGAGGATGTTGGTGAGCGGGTCCATGTAAATGTTGAAGAGGGTGGGGCTGAGGGAGGACCCTTAGGAAACTCTGCAGATGATGTTGGTTGCTGGAGATTGGAAGAGAGGGAGGCGGACTCTCTGGGTCCTTTCCGCGAGGAAGGAGGCAAGCCAGTCCAGGGCCGTGTGTTGGATTGCTGCGTTGTAGAGGCGTGTGCGGAGTATTTGGTGGCAGACAGTGTCGAAGGCTGCGGAGAGGTCCAGGAGGATGAGTGCGATGGTCTCGCCTTTGTCGACTCTGGTTCTGATGTCGTTGGTGCAGGCGATGACGGAGGTCTCGGTGCTGTGGTTCTTGCAGAACCCAGACTGGGAGGCGTTGAGTGCATTGTTTTCCTCTAGGAAGTGAGACAGGCGGGCGTTCACTAACTTGTCGGCAACCTTGGCGGGGAAGGGGAGAAGGGAGATAGGGCGGTAGTTCATGAGGTCATCAGGGTTTGCTTTGGGTTTTTTGAGGAGAGGGGTTACTTTTGCGTGCTTCCATGAGTCAGGGAAGGTGGCGGCATTGAAGGAGCTGTTGATTATGGCACA
This sequence comes from Pleurodeles waltl, assembly GCF_031143425.1. Classification (NCBI taxonomy): domain Eukaryota; kingdom Metazoa; phylum Chordata; class Amphibia; order Caudata; family Salamandridae; genus Pleurodeles; species Pleurodeles waltl. Next base: position 1,224,158,431 of record NC_090447.1, read on the forward strand.
AAGTTTGGGAGCAATGGTTGGGCTGGCCTTGTTGAAAATGCGGTGAGGGCAGAGGTCTGAGGGGGAGCCTGAGTGGATGGAGTTCATTTATGCTTCGGTTTCTTCATCGCTGGTGGGGGCCCAGGTGTGTAGTGTGTTGAGGAGGGGAGGTGTGTTGTTGTTGGCCGTGTCAGTGAAGGATGTGGTGGGTGCTGGTGTTGTGAAACTGTTGTGTATGTCTAGGATTTTGGAGTGGAAGTGTTTGGAGAGGGAGTTGCAGAGGTTCTGTGTGTGAGTGGGGTCGATGTTGCAGGATTTGGGTTTGGTGAGTTCTTTGATGATGGTAAAGAGTTCTTTGCTGTTATGTGAATTACTGTCTATGCGTTCCTTGTAGTAAGCCCTTTTGGTGCTCCTTATGAATTGGTGGTGTTTGCGCATGGTGGTTTTGAGGGTGGAGAAGTTGGTCATGGAGGGTTCCTGGTGTCAAGCTTTTTCTGTTTTGTGACATTCGTGTTTGGATACTTGGAGTTCAATGGTGAACCAACGGGCGTACTTGATGGTTGCAGGTGGTGATGTTTCTTCTAAGAGGGGCGAGGGAGTCTACGCAGGTTGTGATCCATTGTGTGAGGTTATGGGCAGCAATGTTGGGGTCGTTGGTGTTAGGGGAAGCGTTTTGTGAGAGCTGGGCGTTCAGGTGTTCTGTGGGGATCTTGTCCCACATGCGGTAGGTTGTGGTGTGGTGGTGGTGGTGTGTGGGAGGTTTTGAGAAAGAAAAGTGGACGCAGTGGTGGTCGGTCCAGTGGAGTTCAGTGGTGTGTGTGAAGGTTATGTGGTTGCTGGAAGTGAAGATCGCATCTAGCGTGTGTCCTGCTAAGTGGGTGGGTGATGTGACTAATTGCTTGAGTCCTAGGTTTGTGAGATTGTCTAGAAGGGATGTGGAGTTGTGGTTGTGGTGGTTCTCCAGGTGGAAGTTGATGTCACCAAGGAGAATGTAGTCTGTGGAGCTGAGGGTGTGGGGGTTGATGGTGTCAGCGATGGTGTCACAGAGGAGGGGCGAGGTCCCGGTGGTCTGTAAATGAGGGTACCTCTGAGGGTGGTGTTGGCATTTATGTGAATGAGAAAGTGTAGGTGTTCTGCGCTGTCAAGGGTGTCGAGTGTGTTGGTGGTGATCTTTATGGTCTTTTTATGTACAATGGCAATGCCACCTCCTGGTTTGTTTAGACAATCTCAACAATGGATTTTGTAGCTGTCTGGGATGGCTAAGGCTATGTCGGGCTCGGATGAGGGATTCATCCAAGTTTCCGTGAGGAAGGCAATGTCGGGGGAGTGTGATGTGATCAGGTCTCAGAGTTTGATGGCATGTTTGTGTATGGAGCGGGTGTTTAGGAGCATGCAGTTGAGGTGGTTGCGGGGGCTGATGTTGTGGTGGTGCATGATGGTGTTATGAGGGGGTGTTGGTGTTGATGTGTGTTGTGGTAGTGTTGTTGTAAAGCGTGCTAGTGTTGTTGTGGGGCTTGTTGGGGGTGGCATGGGGTGTGTGGGTGTTTTTGGTGTTGTTGTGGTGCATGATGGTGTTGTTGTGGGGGGTGTAGGTGTTGTGGGTAGTGGTATTGTTGTTGCTGGTGAGTGCGCTGGCATTGTGAGGCATGTAGGGGTTGGCGTAGGGCGTGTGGGTGTATGATGTTGTTTCATGACATACCTTTCACGCTTCCGTGTTACTTACATGGCCGCTGAACAATAAAATGCACTGCATTGTCACAGTGCCCTACTCTGTGGAAACAAGGACCAACCCTATTGGACTCAATAGACTTAGGCCCATATTTATACTCAGTTTGCGTTAAATTAGCGTCATTTTTGTACGCTAATTCAGCGCAAATCTAACTCCATATTTATACGTTGGCGCTAGACACTTCTAGCGACAAAGTAATGGAGTTAATGTCATTTTCTGGACGTGAAAACCTACCTTGAGTCAATGAGATGCAAGGTAGGCATTCCCATCCAAAAAGGACGTTATGGCCTTAGCGCCATATTTATCCCCCAGGCTAAAATCCAGCACAGGGGAATTGGGGCCTTAAATAATGACACTAAGCTTGCTTAGCACCATTATTTAATGCCTGGGTATGGGCAGGTGTTAGGAGACCTGTAGGTGCCCTTCCCTGGCCCTACCGACACCCCCACGCACCCTCACCCACACCAGAGGGACACCACCGTATGGGGGACCCTTACCAAGTAAGTCCCGGTAAGTATATATACATATATTTTTTTCACATCAGGGGGCCCTGGATGGCATGGCGCTGGCCCCAATGGCCATGCCCAGGGGCACCTGTTCTCTGGGCATGGCCATTGGGGTGGTGGGCATGCCTCCTGTCTTTACCCATGTCCATAGGGGTTGTGCGCCAGAAAATGGCGCTACACAGTTTAGAGGCATTTATTTGCCTCTAAATAGTGTAACGCCATAATTCAGCGCACAAGCTCCAGTTTCCCCTACACCCCCCCTCCCTGTTTGCAAGGACGCTCACAGGGCATTAGCGCCGGATAGTGCCATTCCATAAATATGGCATCCAGCCGGCATCTTGGAATGGCACTAGCTGCGCTATACTTTTTCACGCAAAACTGCGCTAACACAGTTTTATGTGAAAAGGTATAAATCATAAAAGTAGTGTGTGAAAAAGGTTTAGCAACACTATCTCAAAAAGCTTTTACAAAAGTTTACCTGTGCTGTTGTACTTTTTCTGTGGTACATGTACAGAAAACATCTCCAGCTAATAATCATGGAAAAGTTTGGGGGTTAAAAGTGGCAACTTATCTTTCTGAGATAAGTGTTTGTGGTGTGCTATCACACCAAGTTCTAATGAGGCTTACTCTCCGCAGCAAATAGCTTGTGTGTCATTCTGACCTGACAATTACCTTGTGCAATACAAAGTATTGATGGCTGATCTCACAGTGGACTGCCTCTTTGATTACCAGCAGACTTCATATTAGAAGACCTGAGAAGTCTAGTTGTTACCCCAACTTTTTTGTTTTTTTCTAAGAGGCTGTGCTGAATCTGTTTGAGTTGCTCTTGGGCCCTGGACACTTTCCCACTGTGATTACAGTGTGAAAGTGCATGAGACCTTCCTACATCTGATAGGAAATGGCTCCTGCCAGTATGTGTACACTTGCACATTGGTGTTTTCATGTGTATACTGAGCCCATCACAGCAGGACTGTATGGGCGCACTTGCACCCTTGTGTTGTTCTCAAAGGTGGCATTCAGCTTGCCACTGCTGGCGTGTCCATGCACCAGGGCACATGTGCTCACGGAGTGAAGAATGATCGTGTGTGTTTTCACTACCATTGAGAGCTGCTCTGCCAATAGGTTAAGATGGGGTAAAGTTTATAATTAATCCTAGCTGCAATAGTGCATTGCAGTGGAACAACCTCATAATGTTTACTGTCATTAGATTCCTAAGGACCAACTCTTTCCAATGGTAAAGGTGGTTTTGTCAGTAATACCTTGGAAATGCCACTTCTAGAAAATAGGCATTTCCATGTTCTAAAATTCCTTTTGTAAGCCTTTTTAATTCAAGCTTCATTCCACAGGTGCTGGGGAAACCACATCTGTGCATTCCCCAGCAACAGCTATAAAACTTTGGCAACTGAAAGGTTAGACCTCTGTCAATTGAGGACCTTGCTGTGTAATTTGGAGGGAGAGGCTTTGACACTTGGCATCTCAGAGTGAGATCAAGGCATCACTAAAGGTAAAGATCACATTCCATGGCCCCATGACAGACAGGTCTGAAATTTAGGGAAGATATCTATGGTTCAAAGGGTAACCCTCTGAACCACCCCCAACTTTAAAAGCACACTTGAGTATAACTAGGGATACCACTCTTCAACAATTTAGAGATGCACTTGCAGAAATGTAGTACAGAGTCCCTGAACTGTGTGGTGCACGCTGCCAGAGGAATCTGCTGTGCACAGGAGTATTTACTGTCCTGGGTAGGGATTGCGCACCCTTCCTGCATCGTGGCTGACCTGGGCTCAATGTTTGCTGCAGTGTGACACTCTGAAGTGGGCTCTCCAAAAACTTGTTGGCTTGGCCCTTGTTCTGTGGGGAGGTCTCAGGGATATCAAGGACTTCCAGCGAGGGTCCTGCACCTTCTACTGTGTCATCTGGAGAGTAAGTAAGTAAAACTCTTATAAAGCGCGCAATTGCTGAGGCGTCTTAGCGCTAGTGTTCTCTACAAAGTCGGCTGTTAACTAATTACTGAGCTTGGAAAAGAGCCATTTTTTAAGCATTTTTCTAAAAGTTGCTCCATTAGAATGAGATCTGAGAGCAAAAGGCATGGTGTTCTAGAGTCTGCATGTTAAAAAAGAGAAACTTCTTTCTTCCTATCTACCTCTCTTTATATTGGGGACAGCCACCAGCCTGGTGGTGCTTGACCTTAGTTTACGAGAGGGAACATGCCAAGAAACGTTTTTTTTAGAAGTAGGATGGGCCTTCCCCATTTAGAGTTCTATGGACCACACAGAGGGCCTTAAATTCCACTCTTTCACTGATTGGCAACAAATGTAGGTCCTGCAAACCTTTAGATATCAAAATATATTTGGGTACTTTAAGCAGCAAACGAGCAGCCACATTTTGAAGGGACTGGAGCTTTAATGAATATAATTTCTGGATCCCCAGATAGAGTGTATTGCAATAGTCGTTTATAGATAGTACTAAACCAATGATTACATTTTTTGCAATTCCAAGGGGATGAATTGAAACACTTTCCTTTGTACCCTAAGAAGATGTAAACAGGAGAATGTGACCTGATTTATTTGATTGGAAAAACAGAGCTGTCCATCGAACAGCACTCCTAAGTTTTTTACTTTCTGCACCGGACATGGAAGAGGGCGGATGTTAGAAGGCCACCAAGGCATGTTCCAAAAAGAGGTATCAGAGCCAAATAAGATGACCTCTGTCTTTTCTGAGTTTAGTTTTAGACAGATATCTTGCATATGAAGAAGAAGATTACCTTCACAGCTTGTAAATTGACTAGCTACTTCAGACACATCTGATGAGATGGATGCGATGCCACTATTTGTGTGTCATCAGCATAGGCCACTGCTTCAAAGTCGTAGGACCCCATGAGTTTAGCAAACGGGATGACGTGAATGTTATATGACGTGGGGGACAATGATAAGCCCTGAGGCACTCCACAGGGTAGAAGGAAAGGATCAGAGATAAAATCTCTGAAAGCCACCCTTTGTTCTCTACCTGAGAGAAAGGAACTAAGGATGGTAAGGACTGCACCCCCAATCCCAATACTCTCTAACTGGTTGACAAGCAGATAATGGTTCACAGTGTCGAATGTGGCAGAGAGATTGAGGACAATCAATACAGCTCTACTTCCTGAGTCCTCCTGCCTGTGAATATCTTTGGTAGCCACTGTTAATGCAGATTCCATGCAGTGCAATTGCTTGAAACCATGCTGAGACGGATCAAGGATATTATGAGTATTTAAGAATGACATAAGATCCTCATTGAGTGCCTTCTCCAGAATTTTAGCAGAAAAAGGTAGTCCAGATATAGGGCGATTGGTTTTAGTGTTCTTAGGATGCAAAGAGGGTTTTTACAGTAATGGGCAAATGGATGCCCACTTCCATTCTGCTGGGAATTAATATGCGGACAAAATCATATTAAGGAGTGCAGTAAATTGCCTATCAGATGTCTTAGAGACCATATGAAAAACAAAAGGTGGACATGGATTGGGTGGTTAACCTGATTTAGTTGTCTCAGGAAATCTGATTGTTCTCTCCTCAGTGAAAGGGGCAAAGCTATCCAGAATAATCTGACTACATCAAACCTCCTTTTGTGGTTTCTGAGGTGGTGACAAGAGGGGAAAAATATTGAACAGATTATTAGTCGTACAAATTGAGGAGAATTCTTCAAAGACACTAATTACCTTTTCCTGAAAGAACTCTGCCAGCATATTACAAAATATTTGGGTAGGAACAAATACTTGCGTAGTATTGCAATTAGCAAGAGAGATAACTGTATTAAAAGGTTCTTTGTTAGAAGCTTTAGCTGCACAAATGTTTTTCAGTAAAATATCTGGATTTCTCCAAGACAATCTGTTCTATTGTTCAAGAACTAATTTATATTGACTTTTTTCCTCTTTGCAATGGTCTATTCTCCATCTCCTTTCTTGAGTTATGTACTTCTGCTTAAGTGATTTTAATTCTGGAGTATTCCAGAGGGCAGAGGGATTTTTCCTAAAGCTTTTTAAGGTTTTTTCAGATGCTAGCTTCTTAGGCATGTTATCTAACCAACATGTGAAGTTAGCTGTGGTCTCTTCAACATTAAATTCTAAGGTTGACCTTTTATTACTCAGCAGCTCCTCAAACTGTGAGCTGTCTGTTCTACACCACAAGGAAGTTTTGATAACTTTAGACAATTGCAATAGCTGTGGCTCTCCACAGGAACTTGAGATTAAAAAAGATTGCCCTGTGATCTGTCCAGATTAGGGGGATAACTTTGTTAAAAGAGAGCGCAGAATTACTCATACAAAATCCATCCAACTTGTTGTTGGCACTGTGAGTTAGTTGAGGGACTATCTGATGCATGTCGAAACTGCAGAGTCAGTCAATATGGAGCCTGGTATCCCAATTCTCACTGAGCTCTTAATGAAAATAAAAATTTCCTAGGATAGTGAAGTTAAACAACTCAGTACTGGAATCCATAAATGCCTGAACGGGTGACATGAAGCTGGCTTTCGGTAAAGGTGGCCGATAAAGTAAAGCGTCCTCAAAAACAGTTGCATTGTTAAATTTACAAGTAAATAACAATACTTCACTGTCAAGATGTATGATAGAACTAAAAGTTGCCTTAATATAGTTGTGATAAATAACAGTCACCCCTCCATGTTCACCTTGCCTATCTACACTGTGAATTTCATACCCTTCTGGAATAACAGCTTCCAAATCATGGTCTGATGAAGAGTTCGTCCAGGTTTCTGTAATGAAGACTAAATCAGGACAAAAGTACCCCATAAAAGTATTTCTTTAGCAGGGATCTCACATTCAATAACACACAGCTAAGACGCCCCCCAGTAGAGTACCCCTTGAGAACTACCTATGAAGTTAAAGTGAGTTTTGCCATTACTGCTTCCTGAGGGCGAATGATTTAAAACATAATCACAATTATGGCATTTACATAGGTCAGAAATATCAGTGCATTTACAAATTTCACAACCAATACATTCTCCTCTGCATTCGAGGTCCCAAAAGTTCCTCCAGGCATAAGACAAAAAATGGGCAGGGGTTCTGGCCCTTGGCGCGATCCAGCCGTGGACAGGCACAGACGGGCTTGCCTTTGGTGCAAGTTCAGTGACCGAGAGACACACCTGCTGCATGTGTCACCTGAAAGGGCTGGCATAGGAGGCATAGCCATGGGTGTGGCAAGCCTCAGCAAATGCACAGACTACTTGAAGGTGGCAAAAAAAAGGAGTGAAAAGTAAAACAAAAACTGGGGTCCAGCAGCCCTTCCCTCCCCTGTACAGGCTCCACTGAGAACAGTAAATCAAACTATAATTAACAGAAGCGTGAGAAAAGGAAAACATCAAAGGAATCTAAAATGGGGTGATTACCCGTTGTGGAGCGTTACAAAACCAGAAAGCCAGGCACCTCCAAAAAGGGCCCGATGGTGGCCTATGACAAGGATAACAAATGCGCTAAGATTGCTCTTTCTAGAGAATGCTGGGCAGACTCACTAGTCAGTCAACTAAAAAGTCTAGTATGGGAGCATGGTGATGGGTGTGACCAGCCTCAGCAAATGCAAAGCCACCTTGAATTCACCAAAACAAAGGGGCAAAAAGTAAAACACAAACTGAGCTCCAGCAATCTCTCTCTCACTTTTCATGTGAAGCCAGAATGTCTGATGCAACTCAAGCCATTGTGCACCAGATGCTGGGTCTCACCTCCGGGAGGCCCTGCGTTGAGCACTTAGCATGTGCATTCAGAAGTGTCTGATGTGACTCAGGTAAACGTGAATCAGATCTTCTGCCCATACTAGGAAGGCACAGAATTTGGTAATCTCTTCGTGTGTAACTGGGCCCCCTTTAGCGATTCAAGTCATCATGCCCCAGACCTAGTGCTGCCTGTCCTGGGAGGTACCGAATTGTTAACTATCTTTGAAGTGGAGTGTCTGGCTTGTCTGGGCACCACTGTGAACAGCATGTGCCATGGCAACCATCCCCTAGTGCTTTGCTGAACGGGGCGGGAACCGGAAGGCCAGTGTGGAGACCTCTGAGTGAACTTCCCGAGTGGGGCCCAAACCTCCATTTGCTGACTGTTGCCTGATCAGCCATTCTCTCGTTCATCTTCCATTCCTTTGCCCTGGGATCCCGACTAAGTATAACCACCAGCTGCAAGCAGCCTAATATCTGGGGAAAGGTTGCTTCATTTTTTATTCTAAAGGAGCAGGAATAGGTTGGAGGCTGGAGGAAGGTTTAGGCTAAGAGGGGTCTGCAAACTCATTTACACCCCCCTGCTGGCTGTCAGAGCACCGCATTAGCGTGATTGTGTGACTGATACCATTGTGGTGCAGAGTGAGAGTGTGAGCGTGTCTGAGCTTGATTTCACTATACAGTGGTGTTGCTGTGCACACTGTTTAAATTACTGGTTGACATTGACGTTTACTTGTGCGATCTAGGCCTCAGAGGTATTTCTAAAGTGCTATAGTCCTCTGAATGCAATATGCATTGCTGCTATAATTGGCAACTGGAATGCATCCTACAACTATTTTATATTGAATTGTGATGATCGCTGGGGTGGGTCTCAAGCTACCAAAGCGGTAGTACCTCATGTGGGTGCAAGGAGGGAAAGTATTGTTATTCTCATGTGTACATACTGCTGATGTTTTATTAAGCATGTTGAGCCTTGTACTACTAGTGATCTTTCTGAATGTGATTTATGCTCCAATTTACATGGTGTTTACATGGTGTTAATTCATGTGTGTTTTGAGTGCAAACTTTATTTACACACACCTCGTGTGAAGTCTTGTTTGTGATGCTCGGTGTTCTTATTGTGTGGATGTATTGTGCCAAAGCGCAATACATCCACACATTACACATTCCCTCTGTCATAAGCCAGATGTCTATGTGCCAAGCTACCCAAGGGTTATAAATTGAGTGTAATCACCCACCCCTGATGAGAATGGTGGGTTCTGTCTGGCTAAGGCCTTGCCTCAGCCAACAAGAATGTGCCACCTCCAACACTCCATCAAAAGAGATAGTACATGATCTTCACAGTGCACCGTTTGTTTAGGTCTAGCAGTAGATAGCTTTAGTAACATGGTGATAAACACACACAAATACATAGAGAGTAGGGCATTGGCTCAACCCCCTTCCGCCATTTGCTTGTTCAGGTAGCTCCCTTTAGCAATTGCTTACTTGAAAGGTCTTTCACATTCTTTCCATCAACCTGTTCATCCATTCATCCATCTATCTATCCATCCTTACATCCATCTGTCAAGGTGGTCCTGCTTCGAACTTTCATCCGCCCAACAGACAACTGCCAGGTTGAGCTTCAGGGGCAGAAGTGCCCCCGCTGCACCGGGCCTAAGGTGTTATGGTTGTCAGGCTTCCATCCGCCCAGCAGACAACTGCCAGGCCGAACATCTGAGACGTAAGGAACAGGGCCCAAGTTGGTAAAGAGCCGAGCTTTCATTTAACCTTGCATGCCAAGGCTCAAGTGGGTATTGTGCCGCGCTTCCATCTGACCTGGTAGGCCACTGCCAGGCTGAGATTCAATGACTTTAGGGCCCCTGGTACACCAGATCCATGGTGCTTTGTGCCAAGCTTACAGCCACCTCTCAGACCATGACCAGGATGGGACATAGCCATTATAATGCAGCAGTTACGACGCATAACCTTTACCACAAATGTTTTACTACACATGCACCATGCATGGTCTTTACCACTCAATTTGTTACAGCACACATGCCTTTACTATGTATGCCTTTGCAATGAATTTCGTTGTAAAAGCGTGAATAGTAAGGGCATATGCATTGTACTGGTGGTAAGGGTTATGCAAGGTAAAGACACCGACGAGGTAAAAGCTATTGGCGTGATTACAGGAAACGGAGAGACCCTTCCGTTTCCTCTTTACAACCTGAGCTGTGCCTCAGAAGAGCTGGCTTGTTGTCGTGATGAGTGAGGTAAGGGCTTGGGGTGGGGACAGGGGATACGGTTTTAGGGATTAGGGTGGGAGGTACAGTTTTATGGGCACAGGAGAGGTACGGTTTTAGGGCTTGGGGTGGGGGCTGGGGGAGCTTTACGGTTTTAGGGTGGGACTATGGTTTTAGGACTTGAGGCGGGGGTACAGTTTTAGAGCAGGGGATGGGTTGAGAGGACAGTTTTATGGCTCAGGGAAGGGTAGGTTACCAGGGCTGAGGCCAGGGGGTCGCACTGGGGTCCGGTTTTGGGGCTCAGGACAGGGGTCAGGTATTTTTTACAACAGCTGGGGGTTTGGGGGGTCATGCTGGGTTACGATTTTAGGGCGGGATACGGTTTTAGGGCTGGGGTATGGTTTTAGGGCTTGGGGTGGGGTAAGGTTTAATGGGGGAAGGGGGCGAGGTTTTAGGGCTTGGGGTTGGGATCTGGGCTTTAAAGTTTTAAGGCAGGGGTACGGTTTTAGGACCTGGGGCGTGGGTATGATTTTAGGGCAGTGCTGAAGGGTACAGTTTTAGGGCTTGGGGTGGGGACAGGGAGGCAGTTTTAGGGCTCAAGGCAGGGCATGAGTATATTTTAGAAGGGCTGGAGGTTGTGCTGAGGTCCGGCTTTAGAGCTCTGGACAGGGGTCGGGTATTTCCTGGAAGGGGTGGGGGTCGGAGGGGTGATGCTGGGGTTTGGCTGAGAGCTCAGGGAATGGGTTTAGTATTTTTTTTAAGGGTTGTGGGCAGGGGGTTGGCAGGGGTCTGGTTTTAGGGCTCAGGGCAGGGGACTGGTATTTTTTAGAAGGGCTGGGGGCCGAGGGGAGGGTCGCACCACAGGCCTGCTTTTAGGGCAGGGAAAACCTTTACTGTGCATATGCCTTTAACATTCATGTTTTTACAACGAAATTCATTGTAAAGGCATGTGTGGTAAAGACATCTTCATTGTAAAAAATGCATGGTAAAAGTTATGTGTGGTAATGGCATTTACGTTGTAATGCATGTGTGGTGATGGCATGCATTGCAACGGAATGGGTTCTTTCATCATACAACTGACCAGGACGAGCCTTACTGACGGAATGACGCATGCCGCCCTTGGCCCAAGGCAATACCACACCAAGCCTCACCGACTACGCCTGGCCCAAGGTGGTACTGCACCAATCTTCCACCCACCTGGCAGCCTCACCAATTGATTGGATCCTCCTGTGATCGATCTAGGGCAGTACTGTGCCAAGCTTCCAGCTGCATGACAGACCATCTCCAGGCAAAGTTTCGGGGACCGAAGGACCCCAGCTGCAGCAGACCTAAGGTGGAACCACACTAAACTTCCCACCAATCGGTAGAAAACCACCAGGTTCAGATGCAATGACTGAAGACTGAATTGACTACAACACAGGCTGTGCTTCACTGAATGAAGGGACCTTACTGTGTTGGGTCCGCTGCAATACTATATCAAGCTTCCAGCTAACCTAGACCAAAACCAGGCCGAGCTTTATGTAAAGAAGGGCTCCATCTAACTGATTGACCAGCACTAGGCTGAGTTTCACTCACTGAAGGGCTTCTGCCTATCAGGGCCCAATTGAGCATATCTTCCGTCCTTGTTGCTCTGTGCTTAATATGGGCCCCCTCAAGCTGCCATCAATCACAAGGAACACCACCAGGCCCAGCTTCACTGACTGAGGAGTCCCCATTGCACTGAGCTTAAGGTGGCACCAGGTCCAACTTCCCTCCAATCAGTTGACCACCACCTGGATGGACCCACTGAGCATGACCTAAAGTGACAATATTAAGCTTCTCTCAATCAATGCACCAACATAAGGGCATTACCAAAGCAAACAAAGGAACAAAGATGAGAAAATTGGTTGCCAATGGTGGGTTATCTGCAGGTCGGGTCCTATGGCTGACCCCCAATGTGTACAGCCAAAGGCCTTGCATAATTGAGGCCAAATGACTATGGGGTGTGGGGTGCAAGGCATGACTAATAGCCAGACCTACTGTCCCAAGCTCACTGACCAAGTCGCCATTACATAACGGAGTTAGCCATGCCCTGGTGCTATTGCGGGCTACAAGAGTTAGTTGCTCATTAGTGTATCAGAGCCAAATCTGCTCCAAGGGCAAGCCCATCTGCACCATGCATGCCCCAAGCGTGCCTTGTGCAAGGCCCCTCCCTCTTTCAATTCGATAAATTATTCTGAACAACAACAGAATTATCTTCCACGGTCAGATAAACTACTCACACTGTACACCTTTTAGCCTCTCTAATGCTCGACTGAACCTTGTAATAACCTCTGTACATACTGTGGTTTTTACGTTTCCTATAATGCGCAAAACCCCAAGAATTGCCTTACCTCTAGAGTCCTAGAAAAATACAAAAAACTCCATTCACACTCCTTTAACGTGAGACCTTTAACTAAACATAAAATTAATACTTACAGCTTTACTGGCACCCACTCGCCAATGTTAATTTCCTCACAGAAACTTGACGTAATCATAATTCTTGGCCCAAGCAGAATGATTGTTGCATACTTCACATGAGCTCCTTACTAGTTCCGTACATTCTGTCTCCTGTCAATGCTACCTTCCTAGGGGGTTTTCACTTTCACTTTGATGATCCTGCTAAGTGTGGTAGGACTAAAGTGCTAGAGCTTATGTCAGCCCCTGGTTTAAAGCAGTTAGTCATAGTCACAGTGCAGTCGGCTGGTCATATACTTTATGCCATTTTGACTGTAGCACAGGCGCTTATAGCATTGAGAGCTGATTATGACAACTCTGTTTATACGGGCACCGCGCTCAACATTAACAGTCGTATTCAAATGGTGCACAATGCTACAGCCAGACTCACTTTGGGTATTCGCAAACATTCCTATCTTGAAGACTTTCTTAAACAACCGCTCTGGCTTCCGATCCACAAGCAAATTGCATTCTAAGCCCTGCTCATAACTCAGAGTGCTGTACATCATCTGGGATGGCCGTGACCCAGACGGCATTTTCCTGTACCTGCATTTGCATTCTGCGATCTGCCAACCAGATGTTACTTACGATTTCTAAAATCACACTCTGCAGACTTGGTGGTAGAGCCCTTTCCTGTTGTACGGCTAAATTGTGAAACTTGATGCATGTTTGAATAAGAGCCTTGACTAACCATAGCTTGTTCAGATCTGACTCTTCACGCAAGATTTCTAACTCCTCCCCATCATAAGGTAGGTTTTGCAGCAGGGACGCCTTTCAATGGATGCACATTTAATAAACAATATGCATTCTTTTACTCATTCATTCATTCACACATTCATCCTTTGCTCATCGCTGACATCTGTGTGTGGTGGGGGTTGAATACTCACAAAAGGCGTGGTGCTGGGATTGGCCTAAAGTAAGGCGTTGCACCCACCCTGCTATGCATTTCCTTTAAATCCTCGTTTTCACCTCCACTGCACAATATTGAAGGACATGTACTGCGGAGGTTGGATGCCTGTGATGGATAGGTCACAGGACTTACAAAAGTTCATGCCTTGTATGCCGCCCTCCACTGCACCCATCTGAAGGTTGCCTGGTGACAGTGAGGGTCGGGTCCTGGACTGTAATACCTTTCGGTCTGCCCCCGCTACACAAAGCTTAGTTAACTGATCAGTAGACTTAGGCTATTGGAGTAGGTTTGCAAACATTGTCTTCATATACAATTTCCAGTATAGTTAGGACACAGGGTGTTACAGAAAATCATAATATTCAGTCCCCCTTCTTCACATGTCTCAAAGCCATGTCCTGTAAGTGTTAAGCTGTCTATTACAATTATGTATAGCAACTGCAGACGTTTCCTAGTACGCACACCCAAAATGTGTGCACATCAATAGCCACAAACAGAGATTGTGGTGCAGAAATAGGTATAAGTTGAATATGATGAAAGATTCTAGAAATTCACTGCACAAAGCCACAATTAGGTTTCCTAATAACGCTATAATGTATGTATGAAAAACCTCTGATATTTAGTGAAAAGGCAGTTTAAATGCAGATATAGTTACAAAACAAAAGCTAGGAATCATTGAAATTCATCAGTTATGGATTAGTAAACCGACCATAACTTGTATCTCCATCATGCAATACTCATGACCAAATTTATTACGTCACCGATGACATGTTAAATGACATCATTAATGACATCTCAAATTGCACCATCGATGAATCAACTGATGACATCATCCATTACACTGCTGTTGTTTTTTTACATTATGTGAATGACGTAATTAGATTTCTTCTGTTACAGGTTGAAAGGTTTGTAAATGTCATCAAAATCCCAAGATGGCAACATAGGATTGTGTTACACATGTGACCTACTATGTACTTGTTTATATTACAAGTTAATTTTCGGGCAGTTAGACTGAAAAACAGTTTTCTTGAAGTTGCAGCTGACAATGGGCAGTGATTGAAATTAGAATGTTTAGATTGTGTGCTTTTCATGAAAAAATAGTTGATAAACAATGGAAGATGTTGAGGGCAAGAAGATTTCTTTCTTTCCGGTCTTTCTTTCCTATCCCTTACTCTTACTTCTGGTGCTTTTACCCTTCAAATTTCCTTTGTGTTTGTTTGCAGGATTCACCCCTCTCTGGACTTATTTGAACTTCTGATGTTCCCGCTGGTCCATTGCGAAGGTAAGTCATTACTTCACTCTACCCTATGAGTGTGAACCAAACCCGAAGTCCACACCCATGAGAAAAATTCTCAAAGGAGGTCTGGGCATCAACATTTTTAAAATGAAATTAAAAAATAATTCTTATTGCTGTATTTGTAAATTCTGTGCTGTGTTTGTGAATCCTAGATCGTACTGGATCTTTCTTGACATCATTCTGGGGATTCAGGATTCGCATATTTTGCACAGGACTTGAAAATCTTGAAAGAAAAAAGCGTGTCCAGTGGCGGTGCTTGGCCACCCCCTGCAGCCCATTACCTTGGTCATGTGCAATGGTGAGTGGCCACCTATGGTGAGTTGGAAGCAGGGTCTGGATTCAGTAAGGCCTTGTAGCCAACCCAGATTGTGCATGGCTGAAGGCTGTCATCATTCAGGGACAGCTGCCTGTAGGTCATGGTTTTCATGGCTGTTGTGCAAGTAATGAATTGTGATCCAAACATAACCAGCAAATTTCAGGGGTTGTTTAGAAGTATATCCTCTGTGCATGCTCATTTCCTGATGTCTCCTTTACACATGATATGTTGAGCAATGTTGCCCTTGCATTAGTCAGCTTTAAGATACCTTAGGAGGACCAAATGTACTTCTTTCTAGACTATGGTGGTCATTACAACCCTGGCGGATGGTGTTAAAGCAGCGGAAATACCGCAAACAGGCCGGCGGACAAAAAAAGGGAATAATGACCCTGGCGGACACTGCCAACAAAGACAGCCACTTCGCCCTCCACGGCGGTACAGACAAGCAGCGTGGCGGTCACCGCCAACAGACAGGCGGAAGACAATGTACCGCCCACAGTATTACAACCCGCCAATCCGCCACCTTTTCCGGGGCGGAATCACCGTGGATAAAAACACGGCGGAAACAGCTTTTGCAATAGGAAAACGCTCACCTGAACATATCCCACAAGGAACGAGGAATCCATGGAGCCGGAACTACAAATACTCCCTGCCCTTGTGTTTCTGCTCCTCTATGACCAACAGCTACGTAGGCGCCGCAGACAACGGTGAGTACTGCACCTACGACATGGGAGGCAAAAGTCAGAGGGACACACACCAAACACCCCCACCCTCGCATATTACAACATACACACCAATGCATCCACAAAAATCACAGTAACAACCCACAAACCCTCCGGAAGAATGAAAACACAAAGTGAAAATCGGTCAAACAATGTAATGTGCCAATATACATGTCATACAAAAATATACAGATATATATTTGAAAATCAGTCATAATTAGATACAATACGAGAAGTAGTGCAGATATGTACATAACAATGTCTGTGCACCATCAGTCCAAAAATGCATGGGCGAGGCCCACAAACGATACCTGACCACAATCGGAGAGAACACTGCTGGGGCATCAGATAGAAATACTACAGGCACCTCAGGGGGAAGAAAAGGGGGCGCACCTCAGCCGGATGACTGCAAAGCCAGATCCACGACGGGGCTCCATGCCCATTGATGTATCCTGGGGAGTGCAAAGCCACAGTCTCACAAGTCTATACAGTGGGTGGGTTGCCCACTGTGCCATCCTGGGGAGTGCAAAGCCACAGTCTCACAAGTCTATACAGTGGGTGGGTTGCTCACTGTGCCATCCTGGGGAGTGCAAAGCCACAGTCTCTCAAGTTGATGCAGGGCTCTACTGGTACTGGGGGGGACTGGTGCCCAGACTAGATGAGTCTCCCCATGAAAGGTCGTGTCCTGTCACTGTCCCAGCTGCACATGGGATAAGGATGCCTGATGTGGCGGTCCATTCATATCTACCCGGTGCATTGCCCTGTTCAGCAGTGCTTTGCCATGGCGGTTCAGGACTGTTCAGCAGTGCTTTGCCATTGCGGTCTTTGCCCTGTTCAGTGGTGCTTTGACATGGCGGTCTTTGCCCTGTTCAGCGGTGCTTTGCCATGGCGGTTCAGGACTGTTCAGTGGTGCTTTGCCATGGAGGGTTCAGGACTGTTCAGCGGTGATTTGACATGGCGGTTCTGATAAGGACATTGGTGTGTGGCATGACGTATCATCATTGCCCAGCGGGGCTGTGGCAGCCGGGGCCCTCCAGGGCACTGACTCCGGCGGTGGTCTCCTGACCAGTGACGATACTTGGGCCCTCCTGGGCACTTACTCCGGCGGTGGTCTCCTGACCAGTGGCGATACTTGGGCCCTCCAGGGCTATGATTCCGGCTGTGGCGGTGGTCTCCTGACCAGTGACGATACTTGGGCCCTCCTGGGCTGTGACTCTGGCGGTGGTCTCTGGACCAGTGACAATACTTGGGCCCTCCTGGGCACTTACTTCGGCGGTGGTCTCCTGACCAGTGACGATAGTGGGGCCCTCCTGGGCTGTGACTCTGGCGGTGGTCTCTGGACCACTGACAATAGTGGGGCCCTCCTGGGCTGTGACTATGGCGGTGGTCTCTGGAACAGTAACGACGGTGCTGGTGGTTGTGTCTCGACCGCCGGAAATGATGGCGCACTTCTCCGCCGTGACACTCACAACAGGCTGGGGAGACTTCCTCTGGCCCTTCCCCACCTTTGGTGGAGTCACAGCTGACTCTCCAATCCCCTTGGAACCCATGTCAGTTTTTTTCCCACCAGGAGACTTCACAGGGTCCCGTTGTCCACTCTCCAATTTTAGAGCCTTTACAGGGGGTGGGCTGCCAGTGCCTTGGCTCCGGGTCCTACTGCCTGCCCTGGTGGCCAGTGCACTCCAAAAACCTTGAACCACTGGCACCACTGGTATTGGAGGAGGCGCTACGACGGGACTGATGAATTGGAGGGGGGGTGGGGGCAAAAAGGTCAACTTTACACAGGGACAGTTTTTGACGAACACTGGGATGGGTAGCTGGAGGGGGTCTGGGAGTGGAGAAAGAGGAGGTGGTTGTCGGAGGTGTCACTTTAGGTATTTTGGGTGCAGGTACTGGAGGCTGTCGTGAGGTGGATGGATGTTGGGTGAGTGATTGCCGGCGTTTGTGTACTTTGGGAGGGGGGGTCACAGACACACTGGGAGAGGACACAGGGGACGTGTTAATGGCAGTGGAGGTGTTGAGTGCAGGTGAGCGGTGTGTGGTGCTGGGTGTCCTTGTGCGATTCATGGTGCCTGTAGATGTGGTGCATGCAGGTGTGTGTGTAGACGAGACTGGGAGGGAGGAGGGAGAAGAGGAGGAGGGGGACACAGTGGAGGCAGTGGATGTTGTTGTGTCTGTAAGTGGGTGAGGCTTGCGTGAGTGCCTGTGGTGTGTGTGGTGCCTATGTTTGCTTGAGCTACTTGTGTGTGTTGACTTGTGTGCATGCTGGTCTGTAGGTGTGCTTGGGATGGGCTGGGGTACAGGAGATTGGGTCTGGGTGGAGGAAGTTGGAGGGGGGAGGCTAGACACAGGGACAATTGCTGCCATCAGTGCTGAGGCCAAAGATTGCAGGGTTCGCTGAAGGGCAGCCTGACCAGAATGAATGCCCTCCAGGAATGCATTACTGTGTTGCAACTCTCGTTCTACACCCTGGATGGCATTCACAATGGTAGACTGCCCAACAGTGAGTGACCTGAGGAGGTAATGGCCTCCTCACTGAGGGCAGCAGGGGTGACTGGGGCAGGGCCTGAGGTGCCTGGGGCGAAGGTGATGCCCACCCTCCTGGGTGAGCGGGCACGGGGCAAATGCTGAGGGGCTGCTGGGAGGGCGGTGCTGGTAGGGGAGCCCACATCGTCGAACGAGTCCGTGTCCTGGCTGGTGATCCGGTGGCCGACGTGAAGCTCCCCTCGCCCTCCGTCCCACTGGTGCATTCAGAGTCCGTGGTGTGGCCCTCCATGGCATGTGGGATGCAGCTCCCTCGTGCTCCGGTGCCACTGTACCTCCGCCTGTTGATGCTGATGTACAAAAGGACAGGGAGAGCAGAAAAAGGGGGGGAGACAGAAGAAAGAGGGTTTTAGTGCATGGCATACCGCTTCCGTTGGCGGACAAGACAAACGCAGCTGCGCCCAGCATTACGCCGTGCTCCTGCCCTCTGCACATGCAATTTCTGGGATATGGCCTAGATGACAATGGTGGACATCGGCGCACATGGATGCCACAGGGGCAACTATACCTCGACTTGGCACTCTGCTGAGGTGGGGTACAGTGCCACATGGCCTACATTACGGAGGGGCCTTGCCTACCTAACTCGCCCTGACCTAGGGGAACCCACAGCCCACCTCCCCCACCCAGACACCTCCACTGCACGCAAAGTCCACAGAATGAGGTTGTACTCACCCCCTTGTGTCTGCTGTGATGCCCTCAAACGCCCATCCAACTCTGGGTAGGCCACCGCCAGGATCCGGAACATCAGGGGGGTCATGGTGCAACGGGCACCCCTCCCACGTTGGGAGGCCATCCCCAGCTGAACCTCCGGCATCTTCTTGCTGCAGCGGCGAATGTCCTCCCATCTCTTACGGCAGTGGGTGCCCCGTCTCTGGTGGGCCCCCAGGGTCCGGACCTCCTTGGCGATGGCACGCCAAATGTCCCTCTTATGGTGGGCGCTGACCTACATGACATGCACAAGGAAAGAGAAACAGTCATTACCAACTGCACCGTCATTGTGAGTGGCCCCCTCCCTACTCTGGCCATGTGGCCCATTCATTCCCATGCATAAATGTTCTATGAACTCTGCCCCCTTCCCTCTTGCAACCAGCCCTCTCCACCCAGGCCTAGCCCATACAACGTGCTCCCTGTGTACTAACATGTTGGTCTGGAGGACCGTAGAGTAGCGTGTACTGGGGGAGTACCCCGTCTACTAGCTTCTCCAACTCCTGTGCAGTGAAGGCAGGGGCCCTTTCCCCAGACGCAGCAGCCATCGTCGCTTCCAGACCGAGGTCACAGCAGCACTTGCAGTACATGTCCTCTCCTGTCGAAGGTCAGGTATCTAGTGAATGAACAGATAGAAAATGGCGGTGACGTCCGCGGCGGTGATGTCCGCAGCGGTGCGCATCATCACCTCCGGCGCACCTGTTCATTGGCTCCTGTGACCCATAGGGTCCAATGTTAACCAATGCAGCATTGCGCCGCGGTCTACGACCGCCTACCGCCACGGTGTGTAACGCCAGCGCTGTTACCCCACAATCCCATTGTCCCAGTTTAGAGGTCAGGCAGCCGCCATTTCAGGGGCCCACATGGCTTCATTTACTACTGCGTCACACATAGCTAGGCCTACACTCACCACACATACAGGAAGGATTTTGTGAGTGGTGTAGTCTTGTGTGCAAGTGTGGGTACATACCTGGAGGAAAAATGACTGGTTCTTCGCTGTTGTCCTTCCTAGGCACCGTCAGCTGGGACATTTCAGGAGATGGCGGAATCCTCCGGTGTACCGACCGCTGGTGGACCTGTTGACAATGGAAGAGAGACATGTCATAGTAACCTACCGGTTTGACCGTGCCACAACCCAGGAACTATGTACCCAGTTGGAGCCAGACCTGATGTCACCAATCCGCCATCCGACTGGAATCCCCCCTGACGTGCAGGTGCTGTCAGTGTTCCATTTCCTTGCAAGTGGGTCTTTTCAGACAACTGTGGCCATGGCATCAGGGATGTCCCAGCCTATGTTTTCCAACGTGTTGTCCAGAGTGTTGTCTGCCCTGCTGAAACACGTAAGGAGATACATCATTTTCCCTCAGGTGGAGGATTTGCCTACAGTTAAAGGTGACTTCTAGGCCATGGGACATATCCCCAACGTCATAGGTGCAATTGATGGGACCCATGTTGCTCTGGTCCCCCCCCACAGGAGTGAACATGTGTACAGGAACAGGAAGAGTTAGCATTCCATGAATGTCCAGATGGTCTGTTTGGCAGACCAGTACATCTCGCAGGTAAATGCTATGTTCCCTGGCTCAGTGCATGACGCCTACATCCTGCGGAATAGCAGCATCCCTGATATGATGGGTCAACTCCAGAGACACCGTGTATGGCTATTGGGGGACTCTGGTTACCCCAACCTTTCCTGGCTATTGACCCCAGTGAGGAATCCCAGGACCAGGGCAGAAGAACGGTACAATGAGGCCCATGGACGGACTAGGAGGGTGATCGAACGCACCTTCGGCCTCCTGAAGGCTAGGTTCAGGTCCCTCCATATGACAGGTGAATCCCTATTCTACTCACCGAAGAAGGTGTGCGACATCATCATCGCCTGCTCCATGCTCCATAATTTGGCTTTGAGACGCCAGGTGCCTTTTCTGCAGGAGGATGATCCAGATGACGGTGTTGTAGCAGCTGTGGAACCTGTGGCACCTGTGGACAGTGATGAGGATGAAGCTGATGAAGAAGACATACAATATTTCCAGTGAGACACAGGTGAGAACATTTTCATTTTTAGCATTACATTAACTTTCACAGGTCTACTCCTGTTTTTCGGTTGAAATCACTGTTTGGTAACTGAGTTGTACCCTTCCATTACGGTTTCACAGGTGTGGTTACCTACGTGTCAACTGCTTGCATCCTTCAAGGGCTTGTGATGTGTGACATAGGTATGTTAGCCTTATAATGGTACACCCATTATGACACTGTCATTGATAATACATTTTTACTAAATCACAGACTGACTCCAGATTGTTTTGTGTTTCAAGGGTGTTTATTGAAGTGCTCAGAAATGGGAGGGGGTTGTAAAATGGTGATAGGTGATGGCGGAGGAATGTCCATGGCAGAGTCCAGTCTATTAGTCTCACAGGTGCACTGCCCATATGGGCATAGGAAGTGGAGCTGGGGCAGTTAAAGTATGGACAGGCTAACAAAGTGGGACAGTGGGAGGACAATCAGGGTGGCCTCACTTTCTGGCGGGGGTCTTGCCATCTTGCTCTGTCCTGTTCCTGGATCTCAGGGACCGCTTGAGTGGTGGTTGTCCGTCTGCAGGGGGTGGGGTGCTGGTGTGTTGGTCCTGTGGTGGGGCGTCCTGTCCACTAGCGCCGGCGGAGGTGGTGGGCTGTTCATCGTCTTGGCTAGTGTCAGGGGCCCCTTGGAGTGCCACGGTGTCCCTCAAGGTCTGCTGTATGTCCTTCAGCACCCCAACGATGGTGCCCAGGGCGGAGCGGATGGTCCTGAGCTCCTCCCTGAACCCCAAATACAGTTCGTCCTGCAGGCGCAGGGTCTCCTGCAACTTGTCCAGGACCGTGGTCATCGTCTCCTGGGAGTGGTGGTATGCTCCCATGATGGAGGAGAGGGCCTCGTGGAGAGTGGGTTCCCTTGGCCTGTCCGCCCCCTGTCGCACAGCAACCCTCCCAGTTCCCCTGTGTTCCTTGTCCTCCGTCCCCTGGACCGTGTACCCACTACCACTGCCCCCAGGTCCTTGTTGTTGTTGGGGTGGTGGGTTACCCTGGGTGCCCTGTAGTGGTGGACACACCGCTGATTGACCTGTCCTGGGTAGGGAGGTTTGGGCCCGCTGGGTGGGTGCTGTGCTGGTGTTACCAGAGGATGGAAGGTCGGTGTTGGGCTGTACCTGTGCAAGGGGAACCGACTGTCCCGAGGCCCACAATGGTCCGGGCTGGTCATCAGGATCCAGTAGGGCAGAGCTGCTGTCGTCAATGTGGGGCTCTTCTCGGGGTGGAGTGGTGTTGTCTGGACCCTCTGGTGTGGTGATGGTCCTTCGGGTTCCTGCAGGGGCATAGGAGCGTGATTATTGCATATGTGTGTGTAATGATGTGCAATGGGTGGGTGTTTGTGTACCCCAGTGTAAGCATTCCTGTGTGTAGGGTTGTGTGGTAATGGTTGGGGGGGTGTACTGGGTATGTGCAGTGGGCATGCTTTAGTGATGGGTGTCCATGCTTAGTTGTGTCATGCAGGGATTGGTGTTGGGATGGGTGGTTTGTGTTATTAGTACATTAGTGAGGAGTTTGGGTGATAGGGTGGGGGATATGATAGTTAAGATTTGACTTACCAGTGTCCCATCCTCCACCAACTCCTGCGAGGCCCTCAGGATGCAAGACGGTCAAGACTTGCTCCTCCCATGTTGTTAGTTGTGGGGGAGGAGGTGGGGGTCCGCCGCCAGTCCACTGTACCGCAATGTTGTGCCTGGAGACCGTTGAATGCACCTTCCCCTGTAGGTCGTTCCACCTCTTCCTGATGTCCTCCCTATTTCTTGGGTGCTGTCCCACAGCGTTGACCCTGTCCACTATTCTGCGCCATAACTCCATCTTCCTGGCTATTGATGTGTGCTGTACCTGTGAGCCAAATAGCTGTGACTCTACCCGTACGATTTCCTCCACCATGACCCTGAGCTCCTCCTCGGCGAAGCGGGGGTGTCTTTGTCGTGCCATGGGGTGGTGTGGGTGATGTGTGGGGTGGTGTATGTGGTGATGGTTGTAGTGAGTGTAGTGGTGTGTGGTGTTTTGTGCGTGGATGTTGTGTGGGTGATGGTGTTGTGCACCTTTGTGTAGTGGGGTTGTTTATTCTGTGCTCTCTCTGTCGCCTTCGTCTCTAATTTTTGGTCGTAGGGGTTTGTGGGTGATGTGGGTGTATGTTTTATATTGTATTGGGTGTGTGGGAGTGTTGTTTGTAGGTGTATCATTTGTAATTGTCCAATGTGGCGGTGTTTTGGAGATGTGTGTGTATTTTGAGTACGTCGGTGTGTACTGCTGATTGGATACCGCGGATGAAAGACTGCAGCGTGGATTTGTGGGTTGTAATAGCATGGGCGTGTTTCTGTTGGCGTGGAGGTGGAGGATTTGTTTCCGGCAGTTTATCACTGACCTTTGGTGTGGCGGTGTTGTGTGGGTGTCTGAATTTCAGCAGATTCCAAGATGTGTGTCATAATAGCTGTGGTGGAATGCCGCCTCCGCAGCGGTGTATTGGCGGTCTTCTGCACGGCGGTAAGCGCCTTTTACCGCCAATGTTGTAATGACCACCTATATTGTTACAATTGCTTTCAGCAAAGTCTTCCCTGTAGAGCAGTCTCTTATGTATATGCTCTTAAAACAGTGTCTCCTCGGCACTATGCATGCTTCCTTATGCTTATGCCTCTTAAACAGCCTAGTGTAACTACGATGTTGAGACCAGTATTAGCTGTAATCGTTCCCCTCTATAATCACTTCTCTCATATCATGTCTCAACCTGCCTAAGTACTTCATGAGTAACTATAATGTTTTAGGGAAGGAAGGGATGACTGACCTCTTTTTATTAATCTGTGCAGTGTGTTGCTAGCACAGATGGAGAAAAGAACAGTTACAGACCTTGATGTCCATCCTCTACATGTATGTTTTTGTTGCTTCTTTTTCAGACTCCTAACTGGACGTTTAGCTGCCATCTGGGTCGAAACTGTGTCAAACATTTTCAGAATGCTGCTTGAGAAATCATCTAGGTAGGGGCATGTGAAATAATAATTTCACAGACTGAATAATGTCTTTGATTGTGTGCTCTATTAAGCTTACTCCTTATGGTAAATTCAAATTATCAGTATGCACATACTGGACTTGAAAACATAAGCAGTGGTGTTTAATTGTGCCAAAGTGCTGTTTAGTGCCATAATGTTTTTTTAAAGCCATACAAATTTGTTGGAATTAATGCTGTTTTGCACAAACAAAACACATTTCTATACAGTTGAAATAAACTCAAAGCATTTAATTATTAGAAATCTATCTATCTATCTATCTATCTATCTATCTATCTATCTATCTATCTATCTATCTATCTATCTATCTATCTATACACATTTACATGAACATGCATGTGTACTGGTATAGGAAACATTAGAAGTAGGTGAAAATTTCCACTCCGCAGGCAGAGTTAATGAGATTCGGGAACTCCGAATTATAGGTGTAACGCGGAGTTCCCACTAAATTCTGTAATCCTGCGTGTGGCACAATGTTTTTCCACTTGTGTGCACAGCAGTTGTGTAGGTGTGCTGTGGTAAGCGGTAGGATATTTCCCAGCCATTAGAAACCACACTCAGGATTTTCTGGCCGCTTGCATCATTTTCATGATGATAGGGAGCGCAAGACACTATAGCTGCATCCTGAGCAGATTTTCCACTTAAGAAGCAGCTTCATCTAATTGAAAAAGCATTGTCGAGTGACTTTTCTTTCCAATGGACCATTCAGTTTGCTTTTAGTGAAAAAAGCATTTTTTAATTTTACTTTTTTCTTTCAACAGGAAGGAAGTGCCCCAAAGACTCCAACTTCCTGTCCAGCAGGCTCCTCCCAGTACTTTGTCCATCTCCTGGTCACTTTTCACTTAGATTTTGAGGTGGAAGTATCTCTCTCCCTGCATGTGATTCCTGTGGCATATAAACCATTGGACTTTATTTTTGCGATATCACAAGTAAGTTGAAAAAGGTTTGCATAAGGGTGTTGTGTGCTTCATAAAGAGCATGCAAGAGTATTTATTTGTATTTTTATTCAATTTTTAAAGTTGATTGTGGTTGTGGTGGGTGGCCTGGAGTAACAATAGGGGCCTAGGGCCAGATGTAGGTAGGTTTCCTTTTGCGAGGTGCAAATTGCGAGTCCCAGCGACTCGCAATTTGCACCTCGCAAAAGGAAATGCAGAAAGGTGTCTCAGACACCTTCTGCGACTCGCTATGGGGTCGCAAAGACCCACCTCATAAATATTTATGAGGTGGGTCGCAGTTTGAGACCCCATAGCGAGTCTAGGCACTCACGGGATGGTGGCCTGCTGGAGACAGCAGACCACCATGTCCGTGACTGCTTTTCAATAAAGCTGTTTTTTTTTTTTTCTTTGCAGCCCGTTTTCCTTAAAGGAAAACGAGCTGCAAATAGAAAAAATACCGAAACCTTTTAGTTTCGGTTTTTTTCAGAGCAGGCAGTGGTCCATAGGACCACTGCCTGCTCTGAAAAAATATTATTGTGAGCATTCACAAAGGGGAAGGGGTCCCATGGGGACCCCTTCCCGTTTGCGAATGAGTTACCATCCACTTCAAGTGGATGGTAACTGCGAGTTGATTTGCGACCGCTTTCGCGGTCACAAATCAACTCTACATCGCGGTGCGACTCGCAAATAGGAAGGGAACACCCCTTCCTATTTGCGAGTCTGAAACACATTTTGCGAGTCGGTACCAACTCGCAATATGTGTTTCTGCATCGCGTGAGGGCATTTGCGCCTCACAAACGGCGTTTTTTGCCATTTGCGAGGTGCTAATGCCTTCCTACATCTGGCCCCTAGTTATTATTTTGCATTTAATTTTTTATCTTTTGTAAGGGAAAAGAGTGGCACAGTTCAGTAAATTTTCTCCATGTTTGTTAACTTTGCACTATTCATTTATTGTGGGCCATACAGCCAGTACTGGTTATTGGTACCTGCAACAATTGTTTTAGTGGTATATTTTTTTTAAAACATCAATTAGGCCAGGGATTACATTGAATGAAAAATGATTTTTTTTTGTATTTCAAATTTTTTCTGTAAAAAGTGTACATTGGTGGGACTGTGTTTGGTGCTTTGAGAGGATGCATGTTGTAAAAGTTGTATAGCTCACTTAGGGCCAGATGTATGAAAATATTTTGCACTCGCAAACGGTAAAATCGGCCGTTTGCGAGTGCAAAATAGTGGTCTGCAATGCATGAAAGGCATTCGCAGACCACAAAGAAGAAATCGCAAAAATTGTGATTTTTTGCGTTGCGACCTGGATTTCGCGAATCGCAATTCGCAAAATCCAGGTCACAAGGCAATGCTGCAAAAAATCGCAAATTGCGATTTTTCACAGAATGGTATTTTGCACATGCAAAATACCATGATCTGCAACCAGGTGGTAACCTGGTGCAAAATTTGAAAATGCAGTAAAACTGCATTTTTAAATTGAACATGTAAAGCACATATGCCCTTTTGGCATGTGTGTACCTTACATGTTAAAAAAAAAAATTGGGGTGCAGGAAAGGGGGCCTTAGGCCCCAGCACCCCGGCCTTTCGCATTTCCAAAATTGCGATTTCTGGTTCAGAAATCGCAATTTTGGAAATGCAAAAAATTTGCAACTATGGGCCAACAGGCCCATAGCTGCGAATGGGGCCGATATCGCAATTTGCGATTCGGTAATAGCATTTGCGATTTTTAAGAAATCGCTATTACCGATTCGCAAATGTGATATATGGCCCTTTGCGAGTCGGTAATAGCGATTTCTTAAAAATCGCTATTACCGAATCGCAATGGGCCATGATCATACACCTGGCCCTTAATTTTCATTTTTAGCATTGCTGAATTAATGGCAGTGCTCTCTTTATTGCTGTCACGCCTCCTATTACTGGCCAGTGTGTGCATGTGTGTGTGTGTGCGTAGGTGTGTGTGTCTGTGTGTGTGTGTTTACTATAGACCATCATTTGTCTTTGTTTGTTCTCCATGCCATGTGACCAGAGGCCATTTTGTGTAGTTCGTGTCCATAGGCCTGCATGTTTACTTTGTTATCCATGCCCCCTTACTTGCTGTCGTTTTACAGTGTGGCTGTTAGCCATTTTGTGTAGGCTGTCTGTGTGTTTTTGCCAGAGGCCTGTATGTGTTCTTTGTTCTCCAATGCCTCTTTGATTGCTCTTGTTGTTGTTGTTTGACCATGTGGCCGGCGGCCATTTTGTGCAGTCAGTGTACTTTCTTCATAGGCCTGCATGTCTTCTTTGTTCCATAGGTTTCCTTGCTTGCTGTTATTGCTGTTTGATCATGTGGCCAGCTGTCATTTTACGCAGCCAGCCAATGTGCTTTTGACATAGGTCTGCTGTGTTTTTCTTGGTTGGCCATGCCTCCTTGCTTGTTGTTTGACCATGTGGCTTGTGGCCATTTTGTGAAGCCAGCCAGTGTGCTTTATCCATGAGCCTGCATGTATTCTTTGTTACCCAAGCCTGAGTCCTTGCTTGATGTTTGACCATGTGGCTGGCGGTCACTTTGTATAGGCAGTCATTGTGCTTTTGCCATAGTCCTGCATGTGTCCTTGTTCTCCAGTGCCTCCTTGCTTGCTGTTGTTGATGTTGTTTGCCCATGTGGTCAGGGCCACTTTGTGGAGCCATCAGTGTGCTTTTGCCATAGGCCTGCATGTGTCCATGTTTGTTGTCCATGCCGCCTTGCTTGTTGTTTGACCATGTGGCTGATGGCCATTTTGAGTGGCCAGCCAGCGTGCTTTTGTCATATGCATGCATGTGTTCTCCTTTGTTGTCCGTGCCTCCTTGCATGTTATTTGACCATGTGGCCGGAGGCCATTTTGAACAGCCAGCCAATGTGTTTTTGCCATAGGCCTGCATGTGTTCTTCTTTCTTGTCCTTATTCTGTGTAGGCAGCAGATGTGCTTTTGCTGTAGGCCTGCATGTATTCTTATATCAGTTCAATTAATATGGTTGAGGATCATTTTAGTACATGTTTGAGCAATGTTTAATGTTTTATGCATTTTTTCATATTTTGCACCTGCACCTCCTTGCATCCCAAATCCCAATTGATTCCTCATAGTCCCCTAGTACATCAGCAACTTTTATTTTTCTAAAGTATTTCTTTCTTTCTTACTTTAAAAAAATATTTTTAATTATTTATTTATTTTTTACAGTTTTTAACCTTTTTTATTATTTTTTTAAAAACAAAAATGTCCTCCATCCACCCTCTGCCTCCCCTGTGTGCCTGTCACACACGGGTATTCATTTTTAAAGGATTAGTATTACTCATTTTCCATTGGACCCGCTGCTTGCCATAGGCGCACAGTCGCACACACATCAGCATTAATTTTTAAGGATTATTCCAGTTTCCCCTGAACCCCCTGCCTGCCATAGATATCTCCCTTTAGATGCACCTAAAGAAAAACATTACATCTGTATGTTGTTATCTTGATTGAAAATTAAATACGTTATGGTGATGCAGTTTGGTTTGACTTTGGAATGGATACATTAACTACACTAAACTATATTGTCTGTACTATGAATAATTAAAGGAAAAGTGCAAAAATACCACATTTTACTAAATGTTTTTCTTGCTTGTTTGCTTTTAGGTGCACAAGAGATAACACCCACAAACTACTGCCGGATGGAAGGCTGGCACAAAGTGTTGTGACCATAACACGTGAGTCCTCCAGTCTCTTTTGCTTGTGCAGCTAAGTGCCACTGTTAAATAACATAGCTTGAAGAAGGCCCCAAAGAAAGACAGAAAGAGAAGAAGAAGCAGATTCCCACTACTGGCTTGCCACCACAAACCGTTTTTAGTAGACTGCCACACCGCCCTCCAGCCAGGAAGCTGGGAACAGCACTCTTGCATCAACAGCACCATCGCAACCTAAGCCCAAGGCCATGTCTCTTAGTGAGGCGGCCACTGCAATTATGGTGACTAGCATTGAGTCTGAATTGAAGTTGGCTCAACTGCAAACTAGTACCCAATCATTGCAGGAAACTGAGCGGACAACAGGAGCCTCAGCCAGCAATAGTAGACCTTCCTGATGTAGGAGAACAACAAGAGATTGAGCTTACCTCTTCTGGAACCATTGGCTTCCTGATCTCAAGCAAGAAAAAGGAAGGGCACCATCTTCTCCTAGCCTCTCTTCTGATGATTTGGACATGGACTGAAATCCAGCTGAACCTAAGACCTGCCACAAGAGACAAGGGAAAAGGTAAGCTTTTGAAAGCCTTACAGTTATGGCAGGTGATGTGGGCAAGCCAGTTATTGTCATGGAAGCTGGCTCAGAGGATACCAACATTACCCTCCTATTTAACCTGCTCTGAGGGACGCGGCACTGGTACCCTGACCACTGCCAGCCTATATGTTTGTAAGCCCCTGCTGAGACCTGTATCCACCACTACCTCAGTTGTAGTATGCACCACAGAGAGGCAACCGTCAACACACCCGCCTACCTCCAATTCTGTGAGCATTGGCAGTGGTGCCAGTGACCCACTAAAAAAGTTCTCCTCCCCAGTTGGGAATTTCTTTACTTTTAGCAAGCAGGAGGATAACATTACAATATGCCCCATTTGCCACACAAGTGTTCATTGAGGTAAGTCTGGTTCACACTATGGCACCGGAGGCCAAATGACTCATATGAAAAAACATCACTCAATCCGGTGGGAGAAGCACCTGAAAAAATGCTGTAAATGGTGGTGGTGATGAAAGAGGGGAATCAGCTCTGCCCGTAGTGGGAAGTGAAGTTGATGAGCAAGAAGGGAGTGACAGCTTTACACATATCAGCCTGTCTCCAGCAGTGCACCAGTATCACCGACCTCAGCAAACTCGAAAAGGCACAAAAGTAAGAGGAGCACCACAGTAAAGAGTGACTGCCCCACGACACACGTTGAGTCTACCATCTCCCAGTTCTTGTAACTCACCTGCATAAATGGGACCAGAAAATAAAAAAATCCAGGCTACTATTACGGATATGTTTAGGCAGGAGGGGCCCTGTGAATGCAACCACTCAATACCATGTTTGTACAATGGGAGCTGGCTAAAATGTTAATGCTGGACCTCCTCCCTTTTTCTTTTGCTGAAGGCCTGGGAGTTTATGAATTTATGGCAGATATCTCCCCAAAATGAAATATTCCAAGTCAGACCTATTTTGCCAGAGTTGGATTCCAACGCTCCATCAATGTGTGCTGCAATTGGTTGGACAAGCTTTGCAGCAGAGTGCTATTCACACTATCCACCTGACAACAGTCATGTGGACCAGTTGTGAAGCAACTGATTACATGTGTCTCAGTGTACACTGGATCACTTTTGTGGTGGTTAGGCAATAGCTATCTACAGGTCTCAGCACTAAAGAAACTTTTAAGGGTGTTGAGTGGAATGCAGCAGTAGCTATATTCTCTATTGAGAAACAGCAAGGTGTGTAAATGGTTGGGACCCTGAGATCTGACAAGTGGATTTTTTGCCATGGACAATGGTAGTAATATAGTTAAGGCCATGGCAGATGGTGGCTATTTCAGGGTCCTGTGTTTGGTGCTTTGCATCAACCAGGTTGTGCAGGAATTTCTCAAAAAAGAAGACATAGGCCCTCATTACAACCCTGGCGGTCAGTGATAAAGTGGCTTTAATACTGCCAACAGGCCGGCGGTAATTAGCGCCAAGTTCTGACCACTGCGGAAACAGCTCAGACAGACAGCCACTATAACACACCAACTGCCAGGGCAGAAACAACAGGCACCACGGCGGTAACGCCTACAGCCAGGCGGAAGACAATGTTCCTCCCACTGTATTAAGACATGCCAATCTGCCACCTTTTCCGGGGTGGTACCAACGACATCAAAAGCCTGGCGGAAATACTGCACAGAAGGGAAACAACTCACCTGTGGAGACTCTGGGAACAACCACGTCGCTATGGCACCTGAGTTGCATGCCTTTCCCATGCTCTTCTATGTGCTGCTCCACTACGAACACCAGAGACGGCGAAGATGACCATGGTGAGTACAGCCACCTAGCACACAGGGGAGGGGGGAGGCAAAAGAGAGTGACATAGACATGCAACACGCAACACCCCCACTCCCAACACCATACACACAAGCAGATGCAGTAACATAACATATTGACCCTGTACCCCTCAGGAATAATGCAAGGACAACTCCAATAGATTAAAGTGAGTGTAATAATGTAGGAAAGTACCATCTTGCCTGATATGTTACCTCCATTTTTACTTGTGTGTATGTTTGTTTTTGCCTGTGTCACTGGGATCCTGCTAGCCAGGACCCCAGTGCTCATAATTTGTGGCCTCTATAGTGTTCCCTGTGTGGTGCCTAACTGTATCACTGAGACTCTGCTAACCAGAACCTCAGAGTTTCTGCTCTCTGCTTTCAAAATTTTCACTGCAGGCTAGTGACTAATTTTACCAATTCTGATTAGCATACTGGAACACCCTTATAATTCCCTAGTATATGGTACCTAGGTACACAGGGTATTGGGGTTCCAGGAGATCCCTATGGGCTGCAGCATTTCTTTTGCCACCCATAGAGAGCTCAGACAATTCTTACACAGGACTGCCACTACAGCCTGAGTGAAATAATGTCGACGTTATTTCACAGCCATTTTACACTGCACTTAAGTAACTTTTAAGTCACCTATATGTCTAACCCTCACTAGCCAAGGTGCCCCCACATTGTTGAGGGCAATTTACCCAGACTTTGTGAGTGCGGGGACACCATTACACGCGTGAACTACATAAAGGTCAATACCTATGTGTAGCTTCACAATGGTAACTCCGAACATGGCCATGTAACATGTCTAAGATCATGGATTTGCCCCACCAAGCCAAATTTTCTTTGCTGCTGCCAACCCTCAGACAGGTTTCTGCCCTCCTGGGGTCTTGGCAGCTGAATCACAGGAAGGCAGAACAAAGGATTTCCTCTGAGAGAGGGTGTTACACCCTCTCCCTTTGGAAATAGTTGTTAAGGGCCTGAGAGGAGTAGCCTCTCCTGGCCTCTGGGAATGCTTTGAAAGGCACAGATGGTGCCCTCCTTGCGTAAACCAGTCTACACCGGTTCAGGGATCCCCCAGCCCCTGCTCTGGTGTGAAACTGGACAAAGGAGAGGGGAGTGACCACTCCCCTGTCCATCACCACCCCAGGGGTGGTGCCCAGAGCTCCTCCAGTGTGTCCCAGACCTCTGCCATCTTAAATACAGAGGTGTGAGGGCACAATGGAGACCTCTAAGTGGCCAGTGCCAGCAGGTGATGTCAGAGACCCCTCCAGATAGGCTCTTACCTGGTTAGGTAGCCAATCCTCCTCTGAGGGCTATTTAGGGTCACTTCTGTGGGTTTCTCTTCAGATAACAAATACAGGACTTCACCAGAGTTCTGCTGCACTTCTCTCTTCGACGTCTGCCAAGGATTGACCGCTGACTGCTCCAGGACGCCTGCAAAACCGCAACAAAGTAGCAAGAAGACTACCAGCAACATTGTAGCACCAAATCCTGCCAGCTTTCTCAACTGTTTTCTGGTGGTGCATGCTCTGACGGCTGTCTGCCTTCACCCTGCACTGGAAGTCTCCTGTGGGTCAATGGAATCTTTCCCCTGCTACCACAGGCACCAAACTTCTGTATCACCGGTCCTTGGGTCCCCTCTCATCTTGATGAGCGTGGTCCCTGGAACACAGGAGCTGGATCCCAGTGACCGTGACAGTCCAGTGGTCCAACTGTCCAAATTTGATGGAGGTAAGTCCTTGCCTCCCCACGCCAGACAGTAATTCTGTGTACTGTGTGATCTGCAGCTGCTGGGGCTTCTGTGCACTTTTGCAAGACTTCCTTTGTGCACAGCACAGCCCAGGTTCCCAGCACTCTGTCTTGCATTTCCCAACTCACTGAGTTGACCTCCAGCTTCATGGGACCCTCTTTTGTTGTGCTGAGATGACCACTGTGCTCAGATTTCTTGAACATCTGTTCAAGTGCTTCTGCGGGTGTTGCCTGCTTCTGCGTGGGCTCTCTCTATTGCTGAGCATTACCTCTGTCTCCTCCTCCAAGGGGCGTTTTCCTGGTCCTTCCTGGGCCTGGGCAGCACCCATTATCTTCAACAGTGACTCTTGCAGCTAGCAAGCCTTGTTTGTGGCTTTTCTGCATGGAAACAACTCTGCATCCTCTAGCCCACCGAGGGACATCTTCTTACCAAAGGAGAAGTTCCTGACACCTTTTGTTGTTGCAGAATCTTTGGCTTCTTCTACCCAGAGGCAGCCCTTTTGTACCTTCATCCGGGGTTTAGTGGGCTCCTGCCCCCCCGGACACTTGCGTGACTCTTGGACTTGATCCCCTTCCTTTACAGGTCCTCAGGTCCAGGAATCCACCTTCAGTGCTTTGCAGTCAGTTGTTGCCCTTGCAAAATCCCCTATCTCAACTTTACTGTCTTTCTGGGGAAGTAGGGTAACTTTACTCCTACTTTTCAGGGTCTTGGGGTGGGGTATCTTGGACACCCTTAGTGTTTTCTTACACTCCCAGTGACCCTCTACGCACTACACTAGGCCTGGGGTCCATTTGTCGTTCGCATTCGTCCTTTGGAGTATATGGTTTGTGTTGCCCCCAGGCCTATTGTCTCTTATAGCATTCTAGTGTGTTCTACAGTGTTTGCACTACTTTTCTAAGTGTATTACTTACCTGATTTTGGTTTGTGTGTATATTTTGTGTATTTTACTTACCTCCTAAGGGAGTATATCCTCTGAGATACTTTTGGCATGTTGTCACAAAAATAAAGTACCTTTAGTTTTAGTAACTCTGAGTATTGTGCTTCTTATTATATAGGGGGTCATTCTGACCTCGGCGGTAAAAGGCGCTTACTGCCGGTCAGAAGACCGCCATAACACCGCCGCGGTCGCGGTAAACCGCCACGGTCATTCTGACCCGCTACTTGAAAACCTCCAAAAACCCGACATCCACAAAAGTCCGCCACACCAAAGGTCAGCGAAAAAATGGCGATGACCAAACCTACACCATCACGCCAACAGAAATACGCCCATGCCATTCCGACCCACGAATCCACGCGGCGGTCTTTCAACCGCCGTATTCTATTGGCGGTACACACCGCCGCGGTCAAAATACACACACCCTTACAAAACACAACCACATTGGACAATTTGAAATACACACACCTGATACACATACACACAACACTCCCACACACCCAATACAATATAAAACACACACCCACATCACCCACAAACCCCTACGACCACAATTGCGAATTAAGGACAGAGAGAGACAGCACTGCTTAGAGTAGACCATCACACAGAGGCAAATCACAACATCACCCACACAATTACCACGCACAAAACACCAAACACCACCACACACATCACACTCTACAACACATACAACATCCCTCACCTCATCCACACCACCCCATGGCACCCCAAAGACACTCCAGGTTCTCTGACGCAGAACTCAGGGTCATGGTGGAGGAAATAGTTCGTGTAGAGCCCCAGCTCTTCGGGGCACAGGTGCAGCACACCACAATTGCTAGGAAGATGGAGCTATGGCAAAGGATAGTGGACAGGGTCAACGCGGTGGGACAGCATCCACGCAATTGGGATGACATCAGGAAGCGATGGAACGACCTACGGGGGAAGGTGCGTTCCATGGTATCAAGGCACAACATTGCGGTGCAGAAGACTGGCGGCGGACCCCCACCTACTCCCCCAGAATTTACAACATGGGAGGAGGAAGTCTTGCACATCCTGCATCCTGAGGGCCTCGCAGGAGTAGGCAGAGGAATGGACTCTGGTAAGTCAATTCTTAACTACTTCTTGCCACCCCCACCCCACCTGCATGCCAGCACATACCCCCACCCCCACCCCCATCACAACAACTCCTTGCAAAAGTCTCACCATCACAACCCACCCATCCCAACACCAAGCCCTGCATGCAACCACAAAGCATGGACACCCATCACCAAAGCATGCCCACTGCACACACACATCACCCCCACAAGCCACCCTCACAAAAGCCCCCACAAGGGAATGCTTGCACTTGGGTACACGGCCACCCACCCATCACACGAAATGCCACACACAGAAGCAATAACCATACCCTTATACCCCTGCAGGACCCGAACGCCACCACACCGCCACGGAGGGTACAGAGATGTCCATCCCACCCCCAGAAGAGGCCCCCAGCGATGACAGCAGCTCTGTCTCCCTGGACCCAGATGACCAGCCCGGCCCATCGGGGACCTCTGGACAGTCGGTTCCCCACAGACAGCCACAGGCTACAGCAGACCTAACCCCCTCTGGGAACAGCAGCACAGCTCCCACCCAGCGGGCCCATGCCTCTGTCTCCAGGACACGTCAATCAGCGGAGTGTCTGCCACTACAGGGCACCCAGGTTGACCCACCACCCCAACAACAACAGGGACCTGGGGGCAGTGGTAGTGGGCACACTGTCCAGGGGACAGAGGCCCAGGAACACAGGGGAACTGGGATGGCTGCTGTGCGACGGGGGGGACAGGCCCAGGGAACCCACTCTCCAAGAGGCCCTCTCCTCCATCATGGGAGCATACCACCACTCCCAGGAGAAGATGGCGACGGTACTGGCCAGGTTCCAGGAGATCCAGGCACAGCAGGAGGAACAGTACATGGGGTTCAGAGAGGAACTGAGGAACATTGGTTCCGCAATGGGGACCATCGTCGTGGCCCTTAACCAGATAGTCACCACATTGCGGGACCATGTGGCCCCCCAAAGGGCCCCTGTCACTAGCCTAGACCAGGAACAGGCAACCACCTCCGCCGGCGCTAGTGGACAGGAGGCCCCCACACAACAACAGGCCACCAGAACCCCACCTCCTGCTGAAGAAGAACCACCCCGCAAGCGGAACCTGAGATCTCACAAGAAGACAGAGTAGGATGCCAAGACCCCCGCCAGCATAAGATACCCCCTGATGTCATCCCACTGTCCCACATTGTCACCCTGTCCAACCTTTAACTGCCCCTGCTCCATCCTTCCACAGGCATATGGACAATGCACCTGTGAGACTGAGAATTGGACTCTGCCATGGACATTACTCCACCCCCACCCATCACCGTTTTACAATCATGTACCTATATGTAGCACTTGAAATAAATCACTTTTTGCACTTAAAATACAAGGAGTCTGCTTGTATTCTTAACAAATGTATTACACATAACGGTGCAATAATGTTCAGTTACATTGTGATGACAACATACCAATGTCAATAAGCTTTAGTCCATGGACAAACAAAGCAGAAGTCACGCAGTGGGTCATACAGCTCTGAAAAGGGAAAGTCACAAATCAGTTAACAGGAACTGGGGGGAAACACAGACAGTAGAGACGCATGAGGCCTTAAGTAAATGTAAAATGGCGTGGGTGATTCTTACCTGTGTGCTACTGAAAATATTGTTGTATGACTGTATCCCTGTTGTCCGTGTCGTCCCCGTCGTCTTCCTCCTCTTCACTCTCCACAGGCTCCACAGCTGCTACAACACCACCATCTGGACCATCCTCCTGCAGAAAAGGCACCTGGCGTCGTAAAGCAAGATTGTGAAGCATACAGCAGGCCACGATGATATGGCACACCTTCTTTGGTGAGTACATTAGGGATCCACCTGTCATATGCAGGCCCCTAAACCTGGCCTTCAGGAGCCCGAAGGTCCTTTCTATGATCCTCCTAGTTCGCCCATCGGCCTCATTGTACCGTTCCTCTGCCCTGGTCCGGGGATTCCTCACTGGGGTCAGTAGCCACGACAGGTTGGGGTAACCAGAGTCACCTAATAGCCACACACGGTGTCTCTGTAGCTGTTCCATCACATAAGGGATGCTGCTATTTCGCATGACATACGCGTCGTGCACTGACCCAGTGAACTTGGCATTTACATGGGAGATGTACTGGTCAGCCAAACAGACCACCTGGACATTCATCGAATGATAACTTTTTCTGTTTCTGTACACCTGCTCACTTTCTTTGGGGGGAACCAAAGCCACATGGGTCCCATCAATGGCACCAATGATGTTGGGGATATGTCCAAGGGCATAGAAATCACCCTTCACTGTAGCCAAATTGCCCACCTCAGGGAAAACAATGTAGCTCCGCATGTATTTCATCAGGGCAGACAACACTCTGGACAAAACCTTAGAAAACATAGGCTGAGACATCCCAGATGACATGGCCACTGTTGTCTGAAAAGACCCACTTGCCAAAAAATGGAGTACTGACAGAACCTGCACCAGAGGGGGAATCCCTGTGGTTTGGCGGATGGGGGACATCAGGTCTGGCTCCAGCTGGGCACACAGTTCATGTATAGTGGCTCTGTCAAGCCTGTATCTAAGTATGATATGTCGTTCTTCCATTGTCGACAGGTCCACCAGCGGTCGGTACACGGGAGGATTCATCCTTCTCCTCGCAAGTCCCAGCGGACGGTGCCTAGGAAGGACAACATGGAGCACAGAGTCAAGCAACCCACAGGTTCGTTCACACAGCTTGCACAGTACACGAATTGCTATGCATTGAAAGGCTTGTATGAGTGGCAATACAAGGCCTAGGCCTGTGTGACGCAGTAGAAATTATGCCATGTGGGCCCTTGAAATGGCGGCTGCCTGACCTGTGAAGTGTGACAGTGGGATGTGAGGTCAATGCGCTGGCGTGGCACACCGTGGCGGTAGGCGGTCGAAGACCGCGGTGCTAAGCCGCATTGGTTAACATTGCACCCTATGGGTTTCAGTAGCCAATAACAACGTGCGCCGGCGGTCGCGGTACGCACCGCGGCGGTACGCACCGCCGCGGGCGTGACCACCATTTTCTATCTGATTAATCACTCGAGACCTGATCATTCACAGGAGAGGACCTATACTGCAAGTGCTGCTGTGACCTCGGTCTGGGAGATACAATGGCTGCTGCGACTGGGGAAAGGGCCCCTGCCTTCACTTCAGAAGAATTGGAGAAACTTGTTGATGGGGTCCTCCCCCAGTATGCGCTACTCTACGGTCCTCCAGACCAACAGGTTAGTACACAGGGTGCACGTTGAATGGGCTATGCCTGTGTTGAGTGGCGTGGATGTAAGATGGTGGGGAGGTGAGCGAATGAGGAGTGCAACGCACGACAGATGAGAGCATGTGCCACATGGCAAGGTTGGGGAGGGGGGGCCACTCACATTGACCAGGCAGAAAAGTGATGATATTTCCTTTCCCACCCTGTGCATGTCACATAGGTCAGCGCCCATCAGAAGATCGAAATTTGGCGTGCCATCGCCAAGGACGTCCGGGCCCTGGGGGTCCACAACAGACGGGGCACCCACTGCCGAAAGAGGTGGGAGGACATCCGCCGCGGGACCAGAAAGACCGCTGAGTCTCTGCTGGGGATGGCCTCCCAACGTAGGAGGGGTGCCAGCCGCCAATTGACCCCCCTGATGTCCCGGATCCTGGCGGTGGCCTACCCCGATTTGGATGGGCGTGTGAGGACATCACAGCAGACACAAGGGGGTGAGTATCAGCACATTCTGCTATCTTTGCGCGCAGTGGAGGTGTCTGGGTGGGGGAGGAGGGCTGTGGGTATCTCTAGGCCAGGGTGCATTCTGTAGGCTAGGCCCCTCCGTTAGGCATGGCCCTGTGCCCCCACCTCTGTAGGGTGCCAAGTACAGCTATCCATGGTCCGGCCTCACCCATGTGTGCATTTGTCGTCCATAGACCTGTAGGCCTAGTCACAATAACTGAGTAGTGTACCCCGATTGCGAGGCCTAGTGCTGGGGGCTTCTGTGTCTGTCCTCTCCGACAACGGTGTTGCCAATGCATGCACTCAACCTGTCTTCATTTCCCCCCCCCCATTTTCTTTGTCTTCCTGTTCATGTGTGCATTAGCATCATCAGGCGGAGGAGAAGTGGCATCGGCGCACGAGGGAGCTGCATCTCACATGGCCCCGGAGGGCCATGCAACAGACTCCGAGTACACCAGTGAGACGGAGGGCGAGGGGAGCTCCACAACGGGGACCCGTGGAGACGTCAACGACACCGACACGTCCTCGGAAGGGAGCTCCCTTGCGGTGGCGGCAACATCCGTGCCCACCGCCACAACAGGTACAGCCGCCACCCAGCGCACCATCCCCGCCCTCCCAGCAGCCCCTCAGCGTTCGGCCCGTGCCCGCTTGGCCAGGAAGCCGGCCATCTCCTTCGCCCCAGGCACCTCAGGCCCTGCCCCAGTTACCCCTGCTGCCCTCAGTGAGGAGATCATTGACCTCCTGAGGACCATCATTGTTGGGCAGTCTACCCTTTTGAATGCCATCCAGGGTGTAGAAAGGGAGGTGCATCGGAGCAATGCATACCTGGAGGGCATTCATTCGGGTCAGGCTGCCCATCAGCGATCGTTGAACGCTCTGGCCTCAGCACTGACGGCAGCCATTGTCCCTGTCTCCAGCCTCCCTCTTCTAACTCCCTCCACCCAGTCCCAGTCTCCTGTTCCTCTGCCTATCCCATCCACACCATCAGACCAGCCTGCACACACCTCAACACCCAAGGGCAGCTCATCCAGACATAAGCACCACAGATCACACAAGCATTCACCCAAGCAACATCCAGATGCAGACATGCCAACAGTCACTACCACCTCTGTGTCCCCCACCTCCTCGTCTCCCTCCTCCCTCCCTGTGACGTCTCCACTCACACCTGCATGCACACCACCATCAGCCAGTACTTCCATCACTAGCACACCCTCCAGTACAGTCCACACACGTGCATTCACCATCCCCACTGCCATTTACACGTCCCCTGTGTCCTCTCCCACTGTGTCTGTCACCCCCTCTTCCAAACCACACAAACGCAGGCAGCCACCCACCCAACAGCCATCCACCTCACGACAGCCTCCGTCACAAGCACCTGCACCCAAATACAGCACACTTGACTCTCCTACAACCACATCCTCTTCCTCCACTCCCATACCCACTACACCTACCCGTCCCTGTCTTTCCAAATTGCTTTTCCTTTCCAACCTTGACCTCTTTCCAACCACCTACCCACCCCCTCCATCTGGTAAGAGTCCAAAGAGCACCTCAGCCACCACCAGCCCTGCATCCACTAGGACCATAGTGCAGGGCTATTGGAGTCCACCAGCTCCTAGCGCAGGAACATCGGCCAGCAGCAAGGGGACAGCCAGCCCACCCCCTGGGAAGAGGACAAAAAAAACTAAGGGCCGGCGCGACAAGCCTGAGACGGCTGCCACCAAGGACAGTAGCCTTGCCCCGTCACCTGCCACATCATCAAAGGGAGGCAAGGGCCACAGAGCTTCAGCGAAGGAGGGCAAGGGCAGCAGGGCGGAGAAGTCAGGCAGCAGGCGAGCTGACCAAGAGGGCCCCACCAGCCCCATTCCGGGTGTGACGGACGACACCCACGGGCCCAGGACTCAATCACAGGAGGGCCCCGCGACCGCAAGGTCGGATGGCGACTGAGCGGGAAGTCTTGGCCAGGTCTGGCTCCCTAGAAACACAGGACAAGCACCGCTGAACAGGGCCCCGGCGTGAGAAGCACCGCTGAACAGGGCCCCGCCAAGACAAGCACCGCTGAACAGGGCCCCGCCAAGACAAGCACCGCTGAACAGGGCCCCGCCAAGACAAGCACCGCTGAATAGGGCCCCGCCGTGACAAGAACCGCTGAACAGGGCCCCGCCGTGACAAGCACCGCTGAACAGGGCCCCGCCGTGAGAAGCACCGCTGAACAGGGCCCCGCCGTGACAAGAACCGCTGAACAGGGCCCGCCGTGAGAAGCACCGCTGAACAGGGCCCCGCCGTGACAGGAACCGCTGAACAGGGCCCCACCGTGACAAGCACCGCTGAACAGGGCCCCGCCAAGACAAGCACCGCTCCGCTGGGCCCTTCCTGTCAAGCACCGCTCTGCTGGGCCTTTCCTGTCAAGCACTGCTCCGCTGGGCACCGCCGTCTCAAGCACCGCTCCGCTGGGCCCTTCCTGTCAAGCACCGCTCCGCTGGGCACCGCCGTCTCAAGCACCGCTCCGCTGGGCCCTTCCTGTCAAGCACCGCTCCGCTGGGCCCTTCCTGTCAAGCACCGTTCCGCTGGGCCCTTCCTGTCAAGCACCGCTCTGCTGGGCACCGCCGTGACAAGCACCGCTCCGCTGGGCCCTTCCTGTCAAGCACCGCTCCGCTGGGCCCTTCCTGTCAAGCACCGCTCCGCTGGGCCCTTCCTGTCAAGCACCACTCCGCTGGGCACCGCCGTCTCAAGCACCGCTCCGCTGGGCCCTTCCTGTCAAGCACCGCTCCGCTGGGCACCGCCGTCTCAAGCACCGCTCCGCTGGGCCCTTCCTGTCAAGCACCGCTCCGCTGGGCCCTTCCTGTCAAGCACCGCTCCGCTGGGCCCTTCCTGTCAAGCACCGCTCCGCTGGGCCCTTCCTGTCAAGCACCGCTCCGCTGGGCACTGCCGTCTCAAGCACCGCTCCGCTGGGCCCTTTCTGTCATGCACCGCTCCGCTGGGCACCGCCGTCTCAAGCACCGCTCCGCTGGGCCCTTCCTGTCAAGCACCACTCCGCTGGGCACCGCCGTCTCAAGCACTGCTGGCCCATTGACAGTGCCGGTTCTGTGTCGAGCAGGGCTTCACGAAGCACTCTGGGCACCATGCCTCCTCCATTACCAGTGGAGTCGGTAATCCATCTGATGGACTGTGGCTTTGCACTCCCCAGGATGGTCCAGTGGGCAACCCTCCCACTGTAGAGACTTGAGAGACTGTGGCTTTGCACTCCCCAGGATGGTCCAGTGGGCAATCCTCCCACTGTAGAGACTTGAGAGACTGTGGCTTTGCACTCCCCAGGATGGCACAGTGGGCAACCCTCCCACTGTAGAGACTTGTGAGACTGTGGCTTTGCACTCCCCAGGATGGTCCAGTGGGCAACCCTCCCACTGTAGAGACTTGTGAGACTGTGGCTTTGCACTCCCCAGGATGGTCCAGTGGGCAACCCTCCCACTGTAGAGACTTGTGAGACTGTGGCTTTGCACTCCCCAGGATGGTACAGTGGGCATGGAGGCCCCTCGTGGATCTGGCGTTGGGGACTCATGTGGCTGAGGTGCCCCCCCTTCCCTTCCTCCTGAGGTGCCTGTAGTTTTATCATCTGATGCCCCAGCAGTGTTCTCTCCAATGGTATCTGGTCTCCTGTGTGGGCTTTACCCATGTGTTTGTGCACATTGGCCCACGGACTATGGAACTTTGACAAAATGTGCAGGACTTATTTCCTATGTATATATTTTTCACTATGTTCATTCTTTATTTTGTATCTTTCATATTGCATATTTCCCATAACTTCAATAGAGCTATATTATACATAAATTTTACAGATCATTTTAATTATGTCTTTGCATTATTCCGGGGGGTTTGAGGGGTGTCACTCTGACTTGTTGCTCTGCTTTGGGGTGTAGGTATTTGGGGTGGGGGGGTGGGTGTATGGCGTATGTGTGTGCCCGTAAGCTTTCCTCCTCCCCCCTCCCCTGTGTCGTAGGTGCAGTACTCACCGTTGTCGTCTGCGCCGGCGTTCGTACTCCTGGTAGATGAGCAGGTAGACAATAGCTGGTAGGATGTTTAATTCGGGTTCCATGCTGTCCTCCTTCCTCGTGGAGTGTATAGAGGTGAGCGTTTTCCCGTTCGTAGTCTGTTTCCGCCGTGTTTTTATCGGCGGGGCTCCCGCCCCGGAAAAGGAGGCGGATTGGTGAGTTGTGATAGGGTGGGCGGTACATTGTCTGCCGCCTGCCTGTTGGCGGTGACCGCCGCGCTGTTTGTCTGTCCTGCCGTGGCGGTCGGAGTGTTAAAGTGGCGGGCTGTGTTGGCGGTTCCCGCCAGGGTCAGAATTCCATTTTTTGGACCGCCTGCCTGTTGGCGGGTTGGCCGGCGCTTTAACACCTACCGCCAGGGTTGGAATGACCCCCATAGTGCTATATGATAGGAGTGGTATAGTAGGAGGTTTGCAATTCTCCTAATTCAGCCTAAGCTGCTCTGCTATAGCTACCTCTATCAGCCTAAGCTGCTAGAACACTACTAATCTACTAATAAGGGATAACTGGACCAGGCACAAGGTGTAAGTACCATAAGGTACCCACTACAAGCCAGGCCAGCCTCCTACAAATAAGATAAATAAAGTAGTAATGTATACATCCAAATAAAAAAGTATATACATATGTACAAATCAAGGGACACTGCCCAGTCCTCAATGTTCGTGGGCAACAGGATCACATCACAAAGTCCCAGGCCCCACCTCACCCCTGCAACAACATGGAGACAATACTGCAGGGGCATTAGGTCGAAAATAGACAGGCACCTTAGAGGGACAGAGACAGGGAGCACCTCAGCCGGAAGATGGTACAATGCCACTGTTCCTGGAGGGGGCAGCATGCCCTGTGCTCTGTCCTGGGGAGTGCAAGGCCACAGTCTCTCGACTGGATGACCTCTCCACTGGCTCTGGAGGGGACTGCATGCCCTGTGCTCTGTCCTGGGGAGTGCAAGGCCCCAGTCTCTCGAGTGGATGACTTCTCCACTGGCTTTGAAGGGGGCAACATGCCCATTACTCTGTCGTGGGGACTGCAACGCCACAGTTTCTCGAGTGGATGGCTTCTCCACTGCTTCTGGAGGGGGCATTGTGCCCAGTGAGCTTTATTCCTTG
The DNA here is from genome assembly GCF_031143425.1 of Pleurodeles waltl. Lineage (NCBI taxonomy): Eukaryota > Metazoa > Chordata > Amphibia > Caudata > Salamandridae > Pleurodeles > Pleurodeles waltl. Next base: position 1,224,202,214 of record NC_090447.1, read on the forward strand.
GGAGGATGGGGTGAGTCACAGTCTTTCAGCTGGGTGTCATACCCACATGATTTGCAGTGGCCAGGCCGCACAAAAGCCTATGGATGCCGGACTACACACTGCCTGCCGCCAGAGATGGCTGTTCAGTGGTGGCAGTGGTGGTGCTGCTGCTGGTAGTGGTGAAGGGAGGCTCCAGCCCATCCCCTGCAGCCTCAGACGGCTGCCAACTGGGGCTGCTGCTGCTGGTGGTGATGGCGGTGCTGCTGCTGGTGGATGGAGACTCCAACCCATCCACTGCAGCCTTGGACGGCTGCCCACTGGGGCTGCTGGTGGTGGTGGTGGCGGTGCTGCTAGTGGTGGTGGGGGCAGGCTCCAGCTCATCCCCTGCAGCCTCGGATGGCTGCACCACCATGGTTGGTGGTGGGGGCTCTGACTAAGTCCCAGCACTGGGGCCCTTGTCCTTACTGCCTGCTGGTGCAGGCCCCTTGCCCTTCCTGGCAGCAGCTGAGGATGGCTCCTTGCCCCTTTTGGCAGCAGATGGGGCTGTCTCCTTGCCCTTCCTTCCTGCAGCTGGGGGTGGCTCCTTGCCCTTGCTTCCTGCAGCTGGCTCCTTTCCCTTCCTTCCTGCAGCTGGGGCTGGCTCCTTGCCCTTCCTTGAAACACTTGGGGCAGGCACCCTTTCCGTCTTGCTGGCTAATGGCCGGGATCCCTTCCCACCCGGAGTTGCTAGGGACACTACTGTGTCCATGGACTGGGTGGCTGAGGTGCTTGCCTGGGTTTTGACAAACCTGGCCTGACGTGAGTGACGGGGGGAGGGGTAGGGAAGAGGTCAGTGTTGGAGAGGAAAAGCTTCTTAGGGACATTGGGGCAGGAAGAAGGAGAAGGTTTGGGAGTGAAGGAAGAGGGAGTGGTTGTAGGAGGGGTCAGTCTGGTGTGTTTGGGTGCAGGTGCATGGGCTGGTTGCTGTTGTGAGGTGGATGGCTGTTGGGTGTCTGAGTGCTTGCGTTTGTGTGCTTTGGGAGGAGAGGGCACAGACACAGTAGGAGAAGACACAGGGGATGTGTGCATGGATGTGGGGGTGGTGACTGCCAGTGAGGGGTGTGTACTAATAGGTGTGGTGGTGATGGTGGTAATGGATGAGGATGTAGTGCATGCAGGTGTGAGTGGAGACGCTACTGGGAGGGAGGTGGATGATGATGAGGAGGGGGCCACAGTGGAGGCAGTGGAGGTTGGTATGTCTGAATCTGGATTGTGTTTGTGTGAGTGCCTGTGGGATGAAGTGTGGTGCTTGTGTTTGCCATGTCCACTCTTGTGTGTTGTCCTGTGTGCATGCTCGTCTGCCGGTGTGCTTGGGATAGGTTGGGGTTGAGGGGAATGGGATTGGGTGGAGGAAGTTGGAGGGGGGAACAGTAGAAACAGGGACAATGGCTGCCATCAGAGAAGAGGCCAGAGCCTGGATGGATCTCTGTTGGGCCGCCAAGCCAGTGTGAATGCCCTCCAGAAATGCATTGGTCTGTTGCATTTGGGCTGCCAGCCCCTGGATGGCATTCACAATGATTGACTGCCCAACAGAGATGGATCGAAGGAGGTCAATAGCCTCCTCACTCAGGGCAGCAGGGCTGACTATGGCAGGGTCTGAGGTGCCGGGGCGAAGGAGATGCCCATGCTCCTGGGTGAGCGGGCACAGGCAACTCACTGAGGGGCTGCTGGGAGGGCAGTGCTGGTACGGGGTGGTGGTTGTACCTGTAGCTGGGGTGCACACAGAGGTGTCCGCCACCACCAGGGAGCTTCCATCAAAGGAAGTATCCGTGCCCGAACTGCCCCCTCCAGTCTCCGCTGTGGTGCTCCCCTCGCCCTTCGTCCCACTGGTGCCCTCACCGTCGGTGGATTCGGCCTCCTGGGTCTTGTGGGATGCAGCTCCCTCTGTCGCCGGTGCCTCTGGTCCTCCGCCAGATGATGCTAATGCACATAAGGACAGGGTGACAAAACAAAAAGGGGGGGAAGAGACAAAGGATACACTTGGTCAATGCCAGCACCAACACCACCGTTGGCATACACAACACACAGGGAACAGCCCTACGTACTGGGCAATGCACTACCAGTCAGAATGCTAGTCACCAGCCCATAGATAGGGACACCTAAAGCCAATTGCAGCATACCTGAGACCCACAGACCCCTGCCCAGTAGTGGATGCCTAGTAGCTTGCTTGGAGAACCTTCAAATCAGAACTCTGCTCAACATGGGACCTACTCTGCAATGTCAGGCCCGGCCTAGGGGCACCCACATGGGCCACACCCCCCACCGGGATACCACCCCACCAGGCGTAATTTGTAATGAAGGGCACTGTACTTACCCCTTTGTTGCTGCTGTGATGCCCCCAAGTGCCCTTCCAGCTCCGGATCGGCCAACGTCAGTATGCGGGCCATGAGGGGGGGGTCAGGGTTCGACAGGCACCCCTTCCTCATTTGGAGGGCACCCCCAGCTGGGCCTCATCCGTCTTCGGTGCCCAGCATCTCAGGTCCTCCCACCGTTTCTGACAGTGGGTTCTCCACCTGCCGTAGAACGCCAGGGTTCGCACTTCGTTGGCGATGGCACGCAATATACCCTTCTTTTGATGGCTGCTGACCTGCAGGGAAATACACACAGGGAAAGGTATTAGTCTGACCGTCCTGCCTGTAACACTTAAGGCCCACCATGTCCCTTCCCATACCCATTAGCACAGACATGCCCCAGCATACATGCTGCACGCTGCCCAGGGCCCATCCATCAACCCCTCCTACACGAGGCCTTCACACACAGCACTCCATGCATTAATAGCCCATGCATTGTACTCACGGTGTACTCACCTGTTGGTCTGGAGGTCCATACAGCAATCGGTACTGAGGTAGGACCCCATCCATCAGTCTCTCGAACTCAGCCGAGGTGAAGGCAGGGGCCCTTTCCCCAGTCACACGAGCCATGGTCGGTTCCAGACACAGGACACATCAGCACATGCAGTGTAGCCTTCTACTGTTGAAGGTAAGTAAGTGAACAGATAGAAATTGGCGGTCACGACCGTGGCGGTGCATACCGTCACTGCCGGCATACATCACCATTGGCCACTGTACCCCATAGGGTCCAATGATAACTAATGAGGAGTTGCACGGCGGTTCTCGACCACCTCCGTAATGGTGCACAACGTCAGCGGAATTACCTCACTTCCACCTGTCCCTCCATACTGGACGGGTGGACGCCATTTAAGGGGGGGTGCAGGCCATGGATCCTAACTGCGTCACATTACACAAATTTGCATTTTGGACCTATCACACCTAAATAATGTAACAATCACAATCTGCATAGAACTGTAGTGGTTGCTATGTGCAAATAATGACCAGCTGCTCACTCTTTTCCCACATAGATTGCAACTGCTGCAGATGAATAGGAGATGGAGACATCCCCCGTGTTCAGACCCCTGGTGGACTTGGCAACAATGGAGGACAGGCACATTATCCTCACCTATAGACTTGACAGGGCCACAATCACAGAGCAGTGTGCCCAATTGCATCCTGACCTACTATCTGCTATCCATCACCCCAACGGGATCCCCCTCTTGTGCAAGTGCCATTTGTGCTCCATTTCCTGGCAACTTGTTCTTTCCAAGTGACAGTGGGCTTGCAGCAGGAATGTCACAGCCAAAGTTCTGAATAGTTTTGACCAGAGTGTTGGCTGCCCTGATTAAACACATGTGCAGCTACATCGTTTTCCCCCAGGTGGAGAATTTGGCCATAGTGAAAGCTGACTTCTATACAATGGGACATATCCTCAACATCATTGGGGCAAATTATAAAACACATATTGCATTTGTCCCCCCCCGGCAGAATGAACAGATCTTCAGAAATTGAAAGAGTTTTCACTCCATGAATGTTCAGATGGTGTGCCTGGCGGACCAGTACATCTCCCACGTCAATGCTAAGTATCCTGGGTCTCTGCATGATGCCTTTATCCTGAGGAACAGCAGCATCCCAAATGTGATGGGCCAACTCCAGGGGCACAGTATGTGGCTAATAGGTGAGCCCTGGTTCTTACCCATTGGATGTTGGTGTATGGTTAAGTTGTCGGCCCTAAGGGTGAGTGTGTGGCTAACAGTTGTCCCTCGATATTTGCAGGTTATCCCAACCTCCCATGGTTACTGACCCCTGTGAGGAATCCAACAAAAGCAGAGGAACGTTACAATGAGGCTCTGTAGGAAAGTGTCATCTTGCCTGGCATGTTACCCCCATTTTTACTTGCGTTTCAGTTTGTTTTTGCCTGTGTCACTGGGATGGGATCCTTCTAGCCAGGACCCCAATGTTCATAGTTTGTGGCCTATATGTGTTCCCTGTGTGGAGCCTAACTGTATCACTGAGGCTCTGCTAACCAGAACCTCAGTGTTTATGCTCTCTCTGCTTTTAAAATTGTCACTGCAGGCTAGTGACTATTTTCACCAATTCTAATTGGCACACTGGAACACCCTTATAATTCCCCAGTATATGGTACCTAGGTACCCAGGGTACTGGGGTTCCAGGAGATCCCTATGGGCTGCAGCATTTCTTTTGCCACCCATAGGGAGCTCAGACAATTCTTACACAGGACTGCCACCGCAGCCTGATTGAAATAACGTCCACGTTATTTCACAGCCATTTTACACTGCACTTAAGTAACTTATAAGTCACCTACATGTCTAACCCTCACTTAGTGAAGGTTAGGTGCAAAGTTACTAAGTGTGAGGGCACCCTGGCACTAGCCAAGGTGTCCACACATTGTTCAGGGCAATTTCCCCGGATTTTGTGAGTACCGGGACACCATTACATGCGTGCACTACATATGGGTCAATACCTATATGTAGCTTCACAATGATAACTCTGAACATGGCCATGTAACATGTCTAGGATCATGGAATTGTCCCCCCATGTCAAATCTGGTATTGGGTTGCCAATTCATGCATCCCCGGGGCTCCAGCATGGACCTCGGGTACTGCCAAACTATCTCTGTTGGGTTTTCTCTGCAGCTACCGCTGCTTCCAACCATCAGACAGGTTTCTGCCCTCCTGGGGTCTGGGCAGCCCAGTCCCCAGGGTGTGTGTTTTATATTGGATTGGGTGTCTGTTTGTGGTGTGTGTATGTGTATCAGGTGTGTGTATTTTGAATTGTCCAATGTGGTTGTGCTTTGTAAATGTGTGTGTATTTTGAGCGCGGCGGTGTGTACTGCCAGTGGAATACTGTGGTCTTTCAACGTGTGGATTCGTGGGTCATGATAGTGTGGGTGTATTCCTGTTGGCATGACGGTGTTGTTTTGTTATTACCAGTTTATCACTGGCCTTTGGTGTGGCGGACTTGTGTGGGTGTCTGTATGATGGTGGATTCTGAGCTGTGGGTCGTAATAGCTGTAGCGGAATTCCCGGGCGCAGCGGTATGTTGGCAATCTTCTGCACGGCGGTAAGCGGCATTTACCGCAAGGGTTGTAATGAGGGCCATAGAGCTGTATGATATAAGTGGTATGGTAGGAGCTTTGCATGTCTCCTAGTTCAGCCTAAGCTGCTCTGCTATAGCTACCTCTATCGTTCACGGAGGTATTGCGGCACTTTCTCGAATTTCGGTTCCGGGTCAACAGCGGTTGACAGCACGGATCAGCGCGCCGGAGCGCAGAGCACAGAGCGGAGCAACCCAGCGCTCCTGCCCCTCCTAGCACGGGGGTCTGCACCACCCGAGCTGCCGGTGCCCCTCCCCCCCCCTCTGCGGACCCCCGCGGAAGCGGCCCAATCGCGGGTGCGGCTTGCGGTGGGGCTTAGGAGGTAGGGGCTAGGGGCCACAAATTTCTGGTGGCAAGAGAGGAGGGCCCCTCCGTGGACGACGCCAGGCTTCGGGCCACCAGGTTCCGGCCCTCTGCTCCAGGTGCTGCCCGCGACGTGACCCCCAGAAGGAGGCAAGTGTGCGGTGAGCAACAGAGGCCAGAAAGGGGCTAAGGGGAGTCAAGGAGGGCAACAGGAGGGCAACAGGGGGGGGTGGCCGTACCAGGGTCTGGCACCGATTCCCCGCCAGGGCGTGCAGCACTCCTCACCCTGACACACCCCTGACACACCCCCGGTACTCCCACCAGGCAGCTCGTTGCCTCACCCCATCCCCCCTTTGCCCTGCTCCCCCCGCACGCCCCCGCACCCGCACCCCGCACCCGGCACCTTCCCCAGGGTAGCCGGGCCCAGGAGCGGAGCGGAAGGGACCACCACCACAACCACCATCACGGTCCACCAAGGACTGGCACGGTCCAGCAACTCTGTACTCTCTGCACCTCCCCAGGACCCAGGCCCTCAAAAGCTCCTAACCCCCCCGGTGGTGATCACACACTCAGAATTTAAACGTCCATTAAAGTTTCTTTTTGAAGGACGGCACCCTTAACTGCCTCTAAACAACAAAAGGGCACAAAAAAAAAAAAAAAAAAAAACAACAAGGCTCTTTCCCTCACCCCAACAGCCTGCTCAAAATCACCCCGCTCTAAAGGCAGCAAAACCTACCGACCATGAGATCAGGCAACGCACGAGGCAGTATTACAAACCGTCCAGCAAAACAAGGAAAGAGAAAAAGGAAAGGAGACCTGGCTCCGGATGAAGCAACCCCAAAAAGGAGAGCAAGCAGCGAACAGGATCTCCCCCTCCCATGCAGGAGGCAAAACCTAACAAAGGGCACACTCGGGGGAGGCGAACAAAATTCCAGCATGGAAGAAACGATCTGGAGAGAACCCGGCTTTTGGAAGGAAGCGACCCCGCAGGAGGGGGCTCCAGAGTCCGTAGTCTCTCACAAACATCACAAGATAACTGACTATTTCACTACTACTGGCACCAACACCACCAGAAAAAGGATCGACTCCCTGGGTCCATCCCAAACAAGTTTTGGGGAAATAACCTCACCATGCCAAGACTGGCAACAGCAAGGAAGCAGTGAAAAGAAACTCAGAATGAATTCACCCCCTCACCTCCCCCTATCGCCAACAGTAGTGATCAGGAAAAATCACCCCACGAAACTATACGCATCATGTATAGTCCAGGACAATGTGGTACCACCAACTCCTACACCAGCATTCGTCTTCAATCCTAGGCAAGACATAACTCTATTTAATAACCCCCTAGACGCCACTAAGTACCAATGGACATCTAGCCCAGCGATACTACCCATCCTGGACTCAGAACTGGTAGCAATCGCAGAACATTTAGAACAAGAATCTCAGGAAGGTGGCCCATTCTGTCAAAGTCCAAAACTTCACTCATTTCCAACGTCCAACAGTGAAAAAGAAGAACAGGACCTCTGGGATATAGAACAGGTACCCATAAACGGACCAGCAAAAGCAGAAACAGTGACAGCCGCACAGAAAGCCCCCCATAAAACAACATCAAACAAAGTACTACCAAGTGATAATCAAGAACCCGACTCAAAATCCCGAGCCCCAGGGGCAGTCAGATCAGAAGAAATGTGGGCTGCAATCCTAAATTCAATGCAAGCAACGGTCATGGCGCTGCAATTTCATTCAAATAAAATGGACATTCAAGTTGACCTGCTAAACACCCTGGCAGTATTTGTCTCTGGGATCGACAGTAAGTTGGAAAAATTAAACGCACTTATAACAAGGGCGCAAGTCAATCACTCCAATGACTTTACAATCTGCTCCTGTAAAGAGGTAGTAGAAAAGATATCCCAACTGCCGCAAATCTTAGAGGGAATACTTCAAGAAATCCGCTCCACCAGGAAGGATGAATATACATGTATTAAACCGCTCGCCACCATTCTGAAACCCACCCCGAGGGAGCCGAAACAAAAAGAGCAGCAGCCCCTTCCCTCCCTGGCGCCCGCTCCATCAATTTTAAGTGAGGAGAGAACTTTGGCTGACAGCCGCCAAATAGCAAGCGCTCGAATGGAACCTATGGTGAATCATCCTCCGCTACAGTCCATCAATAAGCCCAGGAATCCTGAGTCTACCACAACCCGGACCCTCTCAAAAAGAGAACGAAAGCGCGCAAGGAAGGGAAGGAAGTCCGCCCAACTTTATCAACTCAACTCGTCAAAGGATCCACCTAAAGACCAGGCGACGTCAAATGGTGGGTACAATAGAGACATTATCACCCACATAAGTACAAACTCTAACACAATAGTAGATGGGATAACATTCCCCGCCTCAGCAGACACTACCCACTTAACAAAGTTCCCCCCGAGACCACACGAAACAATTGGCACTACAACAAACGTAAGACCTAGCCCCACAAGGGGTCAGCAGAGCAAAAAATTAAAACCAATTGCGCCTGCGCTGTCCCCCCAATTAACACTGGTCAATGTGGACAGCAAGACTGCAATTAGTCAGAGAGAAGATGACTATAAGGTTCAAGACCGGCACATGGAGCAAAATCAGTCACTTATAACAGACACAAATACCCTCCAGTTACTCTGGATTCCAGAATTCACCTCCAGGTCCTCCACAGATGTTCTTAATCGATCTTCTATCTTAAGAATCATAAAAGCCTTACCGGATCTTCAGTTTGTGGCCTCGAAGGACCTCACAGCTATAAAATGTATTCAAGCAAGAGGCAACCAACACACAGATCCAACACTTACCATCTTCTCGGCTCCAGATATCCCAAAGCGGATCATGAAAAAAAAGGACCTTTTGAAAGACTGGGGTATTGAGGTAACCATCTACAAAGGAGACCGCTATCCAACCCCGTTACTAGCCCCACAATACCTGGGAACCTCCAAAGGCACATGGTCGGTTCTGAAAGGAGTACATCAGGCCAGCAGACCCATCGAAGAAAGGTGCAGTGAGGAGAACCCACCTACACACCCGCTGACAGTCCAAGTATGGAGAGAAGAAGGGAGGGAAAGAGTGGTTTTGGGTCAACAAAAGTACCCGGAAAGGGAACGGGTAGCGACGGTTTTACCCCCAAGACCGATGGGCAACAATTGAATTGGTAAGGATCTACCCGCACACGGCATTTTATCCATCTGCTCCTGGAATATCGGTGGCCTTCGGTCAAAACTGGAGGATCCCGCAGTAATACATTTTTTCAGCACTTTTGACATCTTACTCATACAGGAATCCTGGGCAATGGAAACAATACAGATAATCGGATTCATGGGATATCATAACCCAGCAACGAAAACAAATAGGCCCGTAGACCAAAGGGAGGCCTTGCCATCTACATTAGTACCAGCCTTTTAGTAAAAATCTCTGAGCGTAAGGAGGAAAACCAACCTTTCCAATTTCTCCAGCTAGACGATTGGGGGAAAAACACACAGGAGCCATTGATTCTGGTCAACACATACATCAATCCTAAAAATAAAAACATCGAAGCAAATACATTTTTAACGCAACTATTAAGGATAAAAGGTACAGTAAAATCAGCATTCTGGTTAATATCGGGCGATTTCAATCTCGACTTATTTCACATCCCCAGTGAGGATCACACCCAAACAGTGGCAAGAATGCCTAGCCAAACCCTCCCCAAAAAACTGTGAATTAGTAGGCCTCTTCGCGCTAAACGGACGGAAATGCCCCGATATCCCACCGGCATGGACAAGATTCTCCCGGAAATCAGTCTCCTATCTAGACTACACTTTAGTGTTCCCTGCTTTATATAAGTTAGTAAACACCTTCACCATCATAGACCGTACGGAAAGCGACCATAAGCCACAGGTATTGGGGATCTGTGCATCACCGCAAAAACCGGAGAAAGTGGCAACCCTAAACGGGACACTAGGCACCGAAAACCTAAAGCGACTCAAATGGTCCTCAGACACCATCAACACCCAGGCAGAAGAGGCCCTACGAAACCTAGAATCAAATACCACAAGTGGGGCAAAGCTGACAACAGTCTGGGAGAACTTTGCCCTAGATCTCACTAAAAAAGATTCCTTATGTAACACAAGAAAGGGAGCGCAATTGAATCATCGCCAAAGTTCACTTCTACCGCTGCCAGTGCGCAAAAGGAAAGCAGCTGTAGGTAAATTACTAAGGTCTCTACATAAATCCCCAGATAATGTATCAATACTAACTGCCCTGAGAGAGCAAAGGAAATTGTACAAAAGGGATCTATGGACCTTTAAAAAAGCCCAAAAGGAGGTCTTGTGGGCCAAACTACATTTTGCGACTAAACATCTGATTCCAAAAGATTTTGGAAAATCATCAATATAATAGACAATGGCGCAAAAGCAGGCAATAACACAAACATAACAGAGGAAGTATGGGTATCCCATTTAAAGTCCCACCTAAAAGAACGGATCATCGAAGAAGGCCCTCAAATTCAGTCGCACATGATTAGCTGGGATCCCAACATCCCGGAACCTTTGAAATTTACGGCACCAGAATTACTAAAAATCATTGGGAAGTCACGAATGGACTGCGCTCCCGGCCCAAATGGCCTACCGCAAGCACTATTTAAACAAGAAACAGAAAGATGGGCCAATTTCCTGGCAGCAATGTTTAATGACGTGATCACAACAGGCAACGTCCCGGCATCCTGGAAAGGCTCAGTAATCCACCCCATATATAAGGGTGGGTGCGTGCTCTCCCCAAACAACTACAGACTAATCTCTCTTTTAGACGTTGACCTACAATACTTTTCCTGCTGTGTGCTAAAACATCTAGAAGCCTGGATCACAGATAACAATATTCTACCCTTCAATCAAACCGGTTTCACCAAGCACCAAGGAACATTAACAAATCTTATGGGGCTAGGCTTGATTATAAACAGAGCAAAAGCAAAGGGGACTCCAACCTATTTATGTTTTGTTGATTTTAAAGCTGCTTTTGACTGCGTCTCCCGCGGCAAATTGTGGGCCAAACTACTTCAGTGGGGGCTGCCACATTCTATTTTAAATGCCATCATAATGATATACTCTGATACTTGGGTGAAGGTTAAACTTGGGGATGGCTCTCACCTATCCAGGGCAGTCAAAACAACAGTGGGGGTGATGCAAGGCTGTGTATTGGCCCCAACACTCTTTAACCTGTACATAGCAGACCTCCCCACCAAGTTAAATGGTCACTCATCTCACTCTCCCTCACTGGGCGGCCAACAAGTATCCAACCTACTATATGCAGATGACCTATTACTAATCCGTAATACCAGAATAGGAATGCAGAAATTGTTAAAGGCATTAGAAGAATACTCAGGCTCCAATGATTTAGAAATTAATCATAAAAAAATCTGAAATGATTACCTTCAACCGCAGGCCATCCACCCAAGGTAAATGGCATATGAATGGGAAAACCCTAGAGGAAGTAACATCATACAGATACCTAGGATTGGTGGTGGATGCTAGAGGTAATTACACGGCACAAAAAGAAGCAATAAAAAACAAAACGCAGGCCCTTACTTACGCCTTTTGTAAGCTAGCAATTTCAATCTGTGGTCATGCTCTGAACCCATTAACAGCTGTAATGAGAGCGAAGCTTCTTCCAACTATCACCTATGGGACCGAAATAATGAGGGTGATGGAAGTAGGTCTTCTGGAAAAGCTTCTGATAAAAACCTATAAACGTGTTTTTCGGCTACCTGGGCATGCATCGCCAGCCCAGGTCAGACTGGAATTCATGCTGGTCAAACAATCGTTAGCCCGTCCGGCGGCATACATTAAATGCTGCTACAAATTGAGCCGCGCTTCAAAGGGGTCTTTAGCCAATCTAGTCTGGCAGGAAATGATCCTAGAAAGAGGGAACTCCAACTACATAAAATTCCTAGAAGAGAGTAAGAGTCTTCTGAAATTAGATGAGGTATGGAACAGGTCCTTACCCATCCCCATTTTCAATAAAGTAGTGAATAAAGCGAGTAAATTACAGAGCCGGCTAGAAGACAAGACCTCATTGTCCCAAAGGGGACATAGTTGGTTGATCCTTAACTCCTACAAAACATTTAAAGAATCACCACTTATGGCGGGCCCGTACTCACGGAAAATCAAGCAATCCTTTCTCAGACTTAGGCTGGGTGAGGTCCCTACCTTAGACCTCATGCCAAAATGGTTGAAGAAGCGGCAAGCAGACTCCCAGGAGTGCCGTCTCTGCCATCTAGCAGATGAAAACCTGATGCATGTGGTCTGCATTTGTCCAGCCCTGGCGGCCGAAAGGAGACTCTTGCTGAAAAAATAATTTAACGTCTTAAGAATTAGATCCTGCAGACAAGCACTAATTGCAGCCTTTAACCCTCAAATTACTATATTGAACATTAGGCTGGTTCAATTTCTGGAAATTTTCACTCATAAAACCAAGACCTCTCGAAATGTCCAGATAGAGGGAGAGCAGAAACGATAGCGAAATTCATATAATCTGCTTTGTATATCCTAAAGAAGGGAAGGCTCCTATGTAGTTCACAGAGTTGCTTAGCTCGTGTCATAATAAAGTCCGGCTTCAACAATCAGACGTAAGTAGGGGTAGATAAAATCGATGGAAGGCCTCCCCCCACTTTGTCTTATTTTTACCAATGTCTCAGTTGTCTGCCACTGTTTTCGTTAAATATCTCGGGGGAACGATATCTCATATAGCTTTTCATTTTAAACATAGGATTTTATCCGGCGTTGTATTCATTTTACATAAAAAAAAAGAAAGATTGTTCTGTTGTCTCATTATTAATACTCATAGCACCAGTATGTTCCTTTCTTAAAATCTGTATATAGAAGAAAAACTCACTAACCACTTCACCTTAAGCTAAAGAACTGTAATTGCCTTTTTGCACTAACATTGTTCTGTTAAATGTTTATGTGGAAGGAAAGATTTATGGTTTTAATTAACTAATAAACTTGTGGTTTTTTTACCTTACCTTACCTCTATCGGCCTAAGCTGCTAGAACACTACTAATAAGGGATAACTGGACCTGGCACAAGGTGTAAGTACCATCAGGTACCCACTATAAGCCTGGCCAGCCTCCCACAGGCACATGGGTGAGCAAGAAGGATAATAGAAAGGACATTCAGCCTACTGAAGGCCAGGTTTCATTGCCTCCATCTAACAGGTACATCCCTGTGCTAGTCACCCAAGAAGGTCTGGCAGATCATCGTGGCATGCTGTATGTTGCACAACCTTGCCTCAGGAGGAGGCTGAAGATGGCCGTGTGGCAGCAGTGGACCCTGTGGACAGTGAAGATGAGAAGGCAGAGGATGAGGATGAGGACAACAGAAATGCAGTCATTCGTCAATACTTCCAATGACACACAGGTAAGACTGTGTAACTTCACAATTCATTTACAGTTTGATGTGTAACATTGTCACTTGCAGGCTTTGAATTCCTACTTCTATGCCCACTCACTGTACCCTTTGAGATCTCTGTTTTCAGAAATTGGTGCCCCATTATTGCTCCTGGTGCGTTCAATGCAACCAACTACAGGTCTTTCCTATGTAAACATTACTGTACAGTTGAATTGCAATGTTTGAACCTTGTTAAACAAATACATTTTGAAATCATTTGACATATACCATACTTGTTTTTTTTCAAAGTGTGTTTATTGCAGTGCTCTGAAGAAGAGGGGGTAGTGCAATGGGCTGGGTTGATGATGGAGGAAAGTCCAGGGTACAGTCCAGTCCATTTGAATCACAGGTGCAGGGTCCAAGGGGGCATAGGAAGGGACGCAATGGCAGTTCAAGGTGGACAGGGTGACAGAGTGGGACACAAGGGAGAAAATCAGGAGAGTCTTGGCAATAGTCTCTTGCTTATGCTTGGATTACAGGGAATGTTTGTGGGGTGGTTCACCTTCTTTGGGGTGGTGCTGGTGACCTGCTGGTCCTGTGGCGGGGCCTCCTGTCCACTAGCGGCAGCAGAGGTGGAGGGCTGTTCAGTAGTCAGACTAGTGTCAGGGGCCTGGTGGTGTGTCACTGCCTCCCTCATACTGTTGCCATGTCTGCCAGCACCCCTGCAATGGAGACCAGGGTGGTGTTAAATGACTTCAAGTCCTCCCTGATCCCCAGGTACTGTACCTCCTGCAGCCACATGTTCTCCTGCATCTTGTCCAGAATCTGGCCCAGCATATCCTGGGAATGTTGGTAGGCTCCCAGGATCACATGAGTGCCTCCTGGAGGGTCGGTTCCCTGGGCCTGTCCTCCCCCTGTCACACAGCAGTCCTCCCAGCTTCCCTGTTGTCCTGTGCCTCTGTCCCCTGAACCGTGTGCTCACTGCCACTGACTCCAGGTCCCTGCTTGTCCTGGGTTTGTGGAGTGCCCTGGGGTCTCTGTAGTGGTGGACACACAGCTGATTGACGTGTCCTGGGGACAGAGGTATGGGCCCTCTGGGTTGGTGCTGTAGTGGTGTTTCCTGAGGGGGGAGGATCAGTGGTGGTGTAAGACTGTGGCTGGGTAACCGACTGTCCGGAGGTCCCTGATGGGCCAGGTTGGTCATTCAGATCCAGGCGAGCAGAGCTGCTGTCATCACTGTGGGCCTCATTTGTGGGGGACTGGATGTTGCTGGCACCTCTTCTCCGGTGACATTGGATGGGATACCTGTGGGGATGTAAATGCAGTGTTATTGTTTTGGTGTGTGACTTCTTGTGCATGGGTGGGTTGCCCTCTATGGTTGTTATTGCCCTGGCAGCTTTGCCTTGTGTGAGTTGTTATTTGGTGAGCTAGCTGATTGTCTCTTGTGTGCATGCTTTAGTGATGGGTGTCCATGCAGGGCTGTGAAGGGTGTCCATGCATTGGTAGAGCATGCAGGGCTTGGCATTGGGATGAGTGAGATGTGATGGTGGGGTGTGTGAGAAGTGGTGGAGTGATGGGAGTGAGGGTGGGATACCTGTGGGGATGTAAATGCAGTGTTATTGTTTCGGTGTGTGACTTCTTGTGCATGGGTGGGTTGCCCTCTATGGTTGTTATTGCCCTGGCAGCTTTGCCTTGTGTGAGCTGTTATTTGGTGGGCTAGCTGATTGTCTCTTGTGTGCATTCTTTAGTGATGGGTGTCCATGCAGGGCTGTGAGGGGTGTCCATGCATTGGTAGAGCATGCAGGGCTTGGCATTGGGATGAGTGAGATGTGATGGTGGGGTGTGTGGGAAGTGGTGGAGTGATGGGAGTGAGGGTGGGATACTTGTGGGGATGTAAATGCAGTGTTATTGTTTCGGTGTGTGACATCTTGTGCATGGGTAAGTTGCCCTCTATGGTTGTTATTGCCCTGGCAGCTTTGCCTTGTGTGAGTTGTTATGTGGTGGGCTAGCTGATTATCTCAAGTGTGCATGCATTAGTGATGGGTGTCCATGCAGGGCTGTGAGGGGTGTCCAGGCATTGGTAGAGCATGCAGGGCTTAGCATTAGGATGAGTGAGATGTGATGGTGGGGTGTGTGGGAAGTGGTTGAGTGATGGAAGTGAGGGTGAGGGTGGGGGTATGTGATGGCATACAGGTAGGGGGTCGATAGAAATGGAGAATTGACTTACCAGAGTCCAATCCTCCTGCTTCTCCTGCCAGGCCCTCAGGATGCATGATTGCCAAGACTTGCTCCTCCCATGTTGTTAGTTGTGGGGGAGGAGGTGGGGGTCCACCGCCAGTCCTCTGTACAGCGAGTTGGTGTCTTGCTGCAATGGAACGTACCTTCCCCCATTTGTTGTTCCACCTCTTCCTAATATCCCTTGTCCTGGGGTGCTGTGCCACAGCGTTGACCCTGTCCACGGTTCTCCGTCATAGCTCCATCTTCCTAGCAATGGATATCTGCTGCACCTGTGCTACAAATAGCTGTGGTTCCACCCGGATGATTTCCTCCACCATAACCCTGAGCTCCTCCTCAGAGAATCTGGGGTGTCGTTGTGGTGCCATCAGTGTAGTGTGAGTGGTGTGTGTGAGGGTGTGTAGGGTGATGTGTTGGGGTGTGTGTTGTAAGGTGCATGGGTGGTATATAGGTGATGGTGTTGTATGGGTCTGGTCTTGTCAGTAGTCGTGATGTCAGTCTGTTGGCAATGGTTTGTAGTCGTAAATGTTTGTGGGTACTCTGGGTGTGTATTTTATAGTGGTGTGTGTGGATGTGGTGTGTGTATGGGTGTCAGTGTGCAGCGGTATGTACCGCCAATAGCTTACCGCCATTGAATGTCCACCGTGGTGATTCGTGGGTCATAATGTTGTGGGCGTTGTTCTGTTGACGTAACAGTGTGGGTTTTGTACTGCCACTTTATCACTGACCTTTGGGCTGGCGGATTTGTGTGTGTGTCTGAATAGTGACAGATTGGTGTGTGTGTGTCATAATATGGTTAGCGGATATCTGTTGCTGAGGCGGTATGTTGGTGGCAGTCGGCATGGCGGTAAGTGGGATTTACCACCAATGTCATAATGAGGGCCATAGTCAGCAACATGCTGTCCACCTGCAGAAGAATTAGCACTCATTTCAGCCATTCTTTTAAAGCCCAGAAGCAGGTGAGGATCATTCAGCATGTGAATAGCATACCAATTAAAGCCCTCATACAGGAGGTGCCAACCCATTGAAACTCAACCTATTACATGTTGCAACGTCTTTGAGCAGCACACACCAATCAGTTACTATTTCATTCAAAGAGGAGGAGATGCAATTGGCCAAACATGAACATGGATGTAGACAAATGGGGCATAGTCAAATGCGTGACACAGATGCTACTGCCTTCCGAGGTTTTCACATGGGAAGTCAGCAAACAGGACCGCACAATGAGCCAAGCAATCCTGCATCTGCTACAAGACCAGTTAAAAAAAGTGTTGCAAAGTTTCTTCACTGTGAACAGCAACAGAGAAGAGCATGGGAGGGTTGAGAGCTTAATCCTGTTAATTCAAGGCTTCAAAGAGACATTGGTGGTCATTACAACCCTGGCGGATGGTGTTAAAGCGGCAGTAAGACCGCCAACAGGCTGGCGGAAAAACAAAATGGAATTACGACCGTGGCGGAAACCGCCAACAAAGACAGCCACTTTAACACTCTGAGCACCACGGCGGTACAAACAAACAGCATGGCGGTCACCACCAACAGACAGACGGAGGGCAATGTACCGCCCACAGTATCACAACCTACCAATCCGCCACCTTTTCCGGGGTGGATTCACAGCAAACAAAAACACAGCGGAAACAGGACTTCGAAGGGAAAACGCTCACCTCTACACACCCCACGAGGAACCAGGATGCCATGGAACCAGAGCTTCACATTTTCCCGGCCCTTATCTTCTTGCTCCTCTACTAGGAGCACAAATGCCAGCGGCGAAGACCACAGTGACTACTGCCCCTATGACACAGGGGAGGGGGGAGGGAAAAAACAGGGACACACACGCAACACCCCCACCCCCACCCTCACCCACTACAACACACACACTAATACATGTTGATACATTACAGTTACACCCCCTAAACCCCCCGGAAGAATGCAAAGACAAAAGGAAATGAGTGTGACCATTGTAATATATTAAAATCCAGTACGCAAAAATATATATACACTATAAACAAATATATACACCAAGAATAGTAGTGGAGGTATTGCTCCATTGAAGTCCGTGGAACACTGGGCCCACACGGCATGGCCGAGGCCCACACTCAATACCCGAACATGACGGAGCGAACACTGCAGGGGCATCAGATAGCAATAAAACAGGAACCTCAGGGGGAAGGGAAAGGGGGGGCACCTCAGCCGTTTGAGTGCACAATGGCAAATCAACGAGGGGGCCCATTGCCCACTGTTCAATCCTGGGGAGTGCAAAGCCACAGTCTCTCAAGTCTCTACAGTGGGTGGGTTGCCCACTGTTCAATCCTGGGGAGTGCAAAGCCACAGTCTCACAAGTGGATAACAGTCTCCACTCGTTCTGGAGGGGACTTTGTGCCCAGAGTGCTTCTTCCTGCCAAGAACAGAGGTAGTGGATGTATCTCTCCACTGGTTCTGGAGGGGGCTTTGTGCTCAGAGTGCTTCATCCTGCCAAGGACGGTGTGAGTGGATGCCTTTCTCCACTGGTTCTGGAGGGGGCTTTGTGCCCAGAGTGCTCCATCCTGCTCGTGGCGGACTCAGTAGCGTCAGTGCCCTTGGCGCTCATGGGCCAGCGGTGCTTGTGGCGGCGGTGTCCTGTTCAGCAGTGCTTGTGGTGGGGGTGTCCTTGGCAGCGGTGCTTGTGGCGGCGGTGTCTTGTTCAGCGGTGCTTGTGGCGGCAGTGTCCTGTTCAGCGGTGCTTGTGGCAGCGGTGTCCTATTCCGCGGTGCTTGTTGCGGCGGGGTCCTTAGCAGTGACTAAGCTGCTGGCAGTCCTGTCTGGCCCAGCGGGGCTGGTGCTGGTGGTCCTGTCTGGCCCAGCGGGGCTGGTGCTGGTGGTGCTGTGTGGCCCAGTGGGGCTGGTGCTGGCAGTCCTGTCTGGCCCAGCAGGGCTGATGGCGGTGGCCTCCTGGGCAGCGGGGCTAATGGCGGTGGCCTCCTGGGCAGCGGGGATGATGGCGGTGGCCTCCTGGGCAGCGGTGGCCTCCTGGGCAGCGGGGCTGATGGCGGTGGCCTCCTGGGCAGCGGGGATGATGGCGGTGGCCTCCTGGCTGGGCAGTGGGGATGATAACGGTGGCCTCCTGGGCAGCGGGGATGATGGCGGTCTTCTCCGCTGGGATGCTTTTCCCAGACTTGCCGGGTTTCTTGTGCCCCTTCCCCACCTTGGAAGGTGTTGCAGCTGACTCCACACTCCCACCTGTACACCTGGGAGCGGCTTTGGTGGCTGGAGTCTTCCCCCTCTCCCGCCGGGCACTGGCCAACTTTTGATGCTTGAAAGGTGGGGACTGTCCATGCTGTGGCTCCTTGCCACACTGGCTGCCCTGCTGCATGGTGCACTCCAGAATCCAGTGACTACTGGCACCACTGGTCCCGGAGATGTTGTGGCTGAGGTGCTAGTTTGGGACCTGGAGAGTCCGGCCCTAGGAGACTGACGGGGTGAGGGAAAGAGGTCAAGGGTGGACAGGGAAAGTTTCTTGGGAACACTGGGACAGGTAGCTGGAGGGGGTTTGGGAGTGGAGGAAGAGGTTGTGGTTGTAGGAGTTGTTCGTTTGGTGACTTTGGGTGGAGGAGCATGCGCTGGAGGCTGTTGTAAGGTGGATGGCTGTTGAGTGGGTGTGTGTCTGCGTTTGTGCATCTTGGGAGGTGGCGTCACAGACACTGGGAGAGGACAGAGGAGACGTGTGAATGGTAGTGGGGGTGGTGACTGCACGTGAGCGGGGTGTGGTGGTGTGTGTGCTGGTGATGGAAGTAGTGGCTGTAGATGTAGTGCATGCAGGTGTGAGTGGAGACGAGACTGGGAGGGAGAAGGGAGATGAGGAGGAGGGGGACACAGTGGAGGCAGTGGATGTTGGTGTGTCTGCATGTGTGTGATGCTTGTGTGAGTGCCTGTGGGATGTGTGGTGCTTATGTTTGCCAGAGCTTCCCTTGTGTGTTGAGGTGTGTGCATGCTGGTCTGATGGTGTGCTTGGGGTAGGCTGAGGTACAGGGGTGTGGGTCTGGGTGGAGGAAGTTGGAGGGGGGAGGCTAGAGACAGGGACAATAGCTGCCATCAGTGCTGAGGCCAGAGTCTGAAAAGCTCGCTGAAGGGCTGCCTGACCAGAATGAATGCCCTCCAGGAATGCATTTGTATGTTGCAACTGCCTCTCTACACCTTGGATGGCATTCAAAATGGTAGACTGCCCAACAGTGAGGGACCTGAGGAGGTCAATGGCCTCCTCACTGAGAGCAGCAGGGGTGACTGGGGCAGGGCCTGAGGTGCCTGAGGCGAAGGTGATGCCCACCCTCCTGAATGAGCGGGCACGGGGCAAAGGCTGAGGGGCTGCGGGAGGGTGGTGCTGGTAGGGGGGGTGGCTGCTGTACCTGTAGATGCGGGGGGCACAGATGTGGCTGCCACCACAAGGGAGCTCCCATCAGAGGACGAGTCCGTATCACTGGTGTCAGCTCCTGTCCCCGCTGTGGAACTCCCCTCGCCCTCTGTCCCACTGGTGAATTCCGAGTCTGTAGTCTCACCCTCCAGGACCATGTGGGATACAGCTCCCTCCTGCTCCAGTGCCACTGCTCCTCCGCCTGATGATGCTAATGCACACAAGAACAGGGAGACCACAAAAAGGGGGGGGACGACAGAAGAAAGACATGTTGAGTGCATGAATTACCACTACCGTTGGCGGACACAACAGACACAGAAGCCTCCTGCACTACTCCGCGCACTTGGGGTCCACTGTTCAATCCCTGGGACAAGGCCTACAAGGCTATGGCCGACATCTGCACACATGGATGTCACAGGAGCCTGACTAGGTGTAGTTGGCACTGTACACAGGTGGGGTGCCACAGGGTCTGCCAGAAGAAGGGGACCTAACTAGCACACTCGCCCTGGCCTAGGGAAACCAACAGCCCACCTCCCCCACCAGACACCTCCACTGCGTGCTGAATCAGCTGAATGAGAGTGTACTCACCCCCTTGTGGCTGCTGTGATGCCCTCAAGCGCCCATCCAACTCCGGGTATGCCACTGCCAGGATCCTGAACATCAGGGGGGTCATTGTGCGACGGGCACCCCTCCCACGTTGGGAGGCCATCCCCAGCTGGGCCTCCGCCATCTTCTTGCTCCAGCGTTGAATGTCCTCTCATCTCTTACGGCAGTGGGTGCTCCATCTGTGATAGACCCCCAGGGTCTGGACGTCCTTGGCGATGGCACGCCAGATGTCCTTCTTCTGGTGGACGCTGACCTACATGAATTGTACAGGGGAAAAAGAAAAGTTATTACCAACTGCACTGTCACAGTCATTGGCCCCCATCCCTACCCTTGCCATGATGCACATGCACTCACCGTTGTTTCATGCACGCCTCGATCTCCCCCCCACATCTTTCATCCACCCCACTCCACACAGGCATAGCCCATACAGCATGCTCCCAGTGTACTTACCTGTTTGTCTGGAGGACCGTAGAGTAGCGTGTACTGGGGGAGGACCCCATCCACTAGTTTGTCCAAGTCCTCCGATGTGAAGGCAGAGGCCCTTTCCCCAGACGCACGAGCCATTGTCTCTTCCAGACTGAGGTCACAGCAGCACTTGCAGTGTAGGTCCTCTCCTTTCGAAGATCAGGTATCGAGTGATTGAACAGATAGAAAATGGCGGTCACGTCCGCGGCGGTGCATACCGTCACCGCCGGCGTACATCGTCATTGGATCCTGGGACCCATAGGGTCCAATGTTAACCAATGCAGAATTGCGCCACGGTCTACGACCGCATACCGCCACAGAGTTACCTCACATCCCATTGTCCCACTTTACAGGTCAGGCAGCCGCCATTTCAGGGGCCCGCATGGCTTAATTTTTAACTGCGGCACACATACCTAGGCCTTGCCTCAACACTCATACATGCAAAATTCAGATTATGAATCGTGTTCTGTGTAAGCTGTGGGTACGTACCTCTGAGTTGGTTGACTCTGTGCTCGCTGTTGTCCTTCATAGGCACCGTCCGCTGGGACATGTGAGGAGATGGCGGCATCCTCCGGGGTACAGACCGCTGGTGGACCTGTCGACAATGGAGGAAAGACATGCGATCATCACCTACAGGCTTGATCGTGCCACAATCCTGGAACTGTGTGCCCAGTTGGAGCCAGACCTAATGTCAGCTATCCGCCATCCCACAGGAATCCCCCCTCTAGTGCAGGTGCTGTCAGTACTCCATTTCCTGGCAAGTGGGTCTTTTCAAACAACAGTGGCCATAGCATCAGGGATGTCCCAGTCTATGTTTTCCAACGTGTTGTCCAGAGTGTTGTCTGCCCTGCTAAAACACATGCGGAGCTACATTTTTTTTTCCCTCAGGTGGAGGATTTCCCTACAGTGAAAGGTGATTTCTATGCCCTGGGACATATCCCCAACATCATAGGTGCCATTGATGTGGCTTTGGTACCCCCCCAGCAGGAGTGAACAGGTGTACAGAAACCGGAAGAGTTATCATTCGATGAATGTGCAGATGGTGTGTTTGGCAGACCAGTACATCTCCCATGTGAATGCCAAATTCCCTGGCTCAGTGCATGACGCTTACATCCTGCGGAATAGCGTATCCCTTATGTGATGGGGCAACTCCAGAGACACCGTGTGTGGCTATTAGGTGAGCACCTGGAAGCAAGTCAGTGGGAATAGTTGTCTGGGTCTGGGGATATCCCTACATGTTAGTGTGTATCTAACAGTTGTCCCTCGCCACTTGCAGGTGACTCTGGTTACCCCAACCTGTCATGGCTACTGAACCCAGTGAGGAATCCCAGGACAAGGGCAGAGGAACGCTACAATGAGGCCCATGGGCGAACTCGGAGGATTATAGAGCGGACCTTCGGCCTCCTGAAGGCCAGGTTCAGGTGCCTCCATATGACAGGTGGATCCCTATTCTACTCATCAAAGCAGGTGTGCCAGATCATCGTGGTCTGAAGTATGCTTCACAACTTAGCTTTGTGACAACAGGTGCCTTTCCTGCAGGAGGATGGTCCAGATGGAGGTGTTGTGGCAGCTGTGGAGCCTGTGGGCAGTGAAGACGAGGAAGCAGAAGAAGAGGACACCAACAACAGGAACTCGGTGATCCTGCAATACTTCCTGTGAGACACAGGTAAGAATACTAACCTGCCTACTACATGTACTTTAACACTACTTTCCCATGTGATTTCACAGATGTGGGTCCCACTGTGTGACATCTGCTTTGTTTGCTCATGGACTAGAGCTGTGTGACATAGGTATGTTGACATTACAATTGAAAGAGCATTTTGACACTGTAATTGCTAATACACTATTTCGAAATCACAGACAGACTCCAGATTGTTTTGTGCTTTAAGGGTGTTTATTTAAGTGCTCAATATTGGAGGGTGCTGTAAAATGGTGAGGGGTGATGGTGGAGGAATGTCCATGGCAGAGTCCAGTCTATTAGTCTCACAGGTGCATTGCCATATTGGGTATAGGAAGTGGAGCTGGGGCAGTGTGAGGATGGACAGGGTGACAAGGTGGGACAGATGGATGACAATCAGGTGGTCTCATTTCTTGGCGGGGTCTTGGTATCGTACTCTGTCTTTGTCCTGGATCTCAGGGACCATTTGTGGGGTGGTTCTCCCTCTGCAGGGGGTGGGGTGCTGGTGTGGTGGTCCTGTGGCGATCGATGCCTCCTGTCCACTCACACCGGTGGAGGTGATGGGCAGTTCATCGTCCAGGCTATTGTCAGGGGCCCCTTGTTGTGCCACAGTGTCCCTCCTGGTGTTCAGTACTTCCTTCAGCACCCCTACGATGGTGCCCAGGGTGGAATTGATGGATCTGAGTTCCTCCCTGAAGCCCAAACACTGTTCCTCCTGCAGGCACTGGGTCTTCTGAAACTTGGCCCGTACTGTTGCCATTGTCTCCTGGGAATGGTGGTAGGCTCCCATGATGTTGGAGAGGGCCTCGTGGAGAGTGGGTTCCCTGGGCCTGTCCTCCCCCTGTCGCACAGCAGCCCTCCCAGTT
The DNA here is from genome assembly GCF_031143425.1 of Pleurodeles waltl. Classification (NCBI taxonomy): domain Eukaryota; kingdom Metazoa; phylum Chordata; class Amphibia; order Caudata; family Salamandridae; genus Pleurodeles; species Pleurodeles waltl. The sequence goes on from NC_090447.1 coordinate 1,224,225,596, forward strand.
GCCCTGTGTTCCTGGGCCTCTGCCCCCTGGACCGTGTGCCCACTGCCACTGCCTCCAGGTCCCTGTTCTCGTTGGGGTGGTGGGTTAGTCTGGGTTCCCTGTAGTGGTGGACACACTGCTGATTGACGTGTCCTGGGGACAGACATATGGGCCCACTGGGTGGGTGCTGTGCTGGTGTTTCCAGAGGGGGGAAGCTCTGTGGTGGCCTGTGACTGTGTCAGGGGAACCGACTGTCCTGAGGTCCCAGATGGGCCGGGCTGGTCATCTTGATCCAGTTGGACAGAGCTGCTATCATCACTGTGGGCCTCTTCTGTTGGTGGTGTGGACATGTGTGGACCCTCCTGTTCGGTGACGTTGTGTAGGGGTCCTGCAGGGATATAAAAGGATGTTTATTGCATCTGTGTGTGCCATGGTGTGCAATGGCTGGGTGACCGTGTACCCCAGTGCTTGCATTCCTGTGTGGGACCTTGTGTGATGTTGGTTTAGGGGGGTTTATGAGTATGTGCAGTGGCCATGGTTTGGTGATGGGTGCCCATGCTTTGTTGTTGCATGCAGGGCTTGGTGTTGGGATGTGTGGTTTGTGATACTGGGACATTTGTGAGGAGTTGGAGTGATGGGGGTGAGGGCGAGGGTGGGGGCATGTGATGGCATGCAGGTATGGTATGGTGGGGGATATAGTAGTAACGCATTGCCTTACCAGAGTCCATTCCTCCATCTACTCCTGCGAGGCCCTCAGGATGCAGAATCGCCAAGACTTGCACCTCCCATGTTGTTAGTTGTGGGGGAGGAGGTGGAGGTCTGCCGCCAGTCCGCTGAACCGCAAGGTGGTGTCTTGAGACCACGGAACGCACCTTCCCCTGTAGGTCGTTCCACCTCTTCCTGATGTCATCCCTATTTCTTGGGTGCTGTCCCACTGCGTTAACCCTGTCCACTATTCTTCGCCTTAGCTCCATTTTCTTAGCTATGGAGGTGTGATGCACCTGTGATCCGAATAGCTGTGGCTCTACCTGGACAATTTCCTGATTTCCTCCACCATGGCCCAGAGCTCCTCCTCAGAGAACCTGGGGTGTCTTTGCCGTGCCATGGGGTGGTGTGGGTGATGTGTGGGGTGGTGTGTGTAGTGATAAGTGGGGTGATATTTAGTGGTGTATTGTGTGAGGTGCGTGGAAGTTATGTGGGTGATGGTATTGTGTGCCTGGGGATGCTTGGTAGTAGTTTGTAGTGTCTCTCTCTGGCCTTCTTTCGGTATTTTGGTCGTAGGGGTTTGTGGGTGATGTGGGTGTGTGTTTTATATTGTATTGAGTGTGTGGGAGTGGCGTGTGTATGTGTATCAGGTGTGTGTATTTTGAATTGTCCAATGTGGCAGTGTTTTGTCAATGTGTGTGTATTTTGAGCGTGGCTGCGTGTACTGCCAATGGAATACCGCAGTTGAAAGACCGCCACCTGGATTCGTGGGTCGTGATAGTGTGGGTGTATTTCTGTTGGCGTGATGGTGGAGGTTTTGTTTTCGCCAGTGTATCACTGACCTTTGGTGTGGCGGACTTGTGTGGGTGTCTCAATTTTGGCGGATTCCGAGCAGTGGGTCATAATGACCGTGGCGGAATTCCGCAGCCACAGCGGTGTGTTGGCGGTCTTCTGCACGGTGGTAAGCGGCTTTTATTGGCAATGTTGTAATGACCCCCATTGTGTCCTCCAGAGTGTACATCTGTGCCAGAATACTTGATCCACACTACAAACAAATACTGGACACTTTAATTCCTTTTTCAGAAGTGTATGTTTCACTGCACAAGTCATGGATTGTTGAGCAAGCGAGAGACAACCTACAGCGAGGGTAGTGCTGATGACCATGATCAAAATGAACCAACACATCATACCTCAAGATTACACTGTTCCTGAAACACCACAGGAGGAGGAGGAAGATGATGGTGATTGATCAGACTCAAGTGCATTAGCTGACCAACTTCTGGTTGAACCCCCTGAGATTGAGGATGAACTCTATGTTGGGCCTGCAAAGCCAAATATGCCCCAGTAAAAAACTTCTGAGTTTATCATTTGCCTTTGCAGGGGCCAATTCTTGTTTACAGAGACCAATCACTGTTTGCAGAGATCAATGCTTGTTGGATCTAATGCTTGTTAGAGAGTAATGATTGTTTGGGAAACATGTGTTGCACAAGCCTCCAGCATCCCTATGACTCAGACTTGGTGTGGCTCCCTGTGACTCAGACTGGATGAGGCCGGATGCGGCAGGTATTTAAACCAGACGTGGCCTGAGTGAATTGTTTGCTGTAAAGGTCACCGGCTGCAGAGAAGGAACTCTGCTCCTCCGCTTTTGATCTTCATGTTCTGTTCTGTCCAGTATCTTCGAGGCTGCTTCTTGGAGAAGAAGAGACCAAGGGAATTAACCTTTAAAAAGGTTATAACGTGCTGTACGTAATCTAATGTTCCAGGATGCGATGCCCCTAAAAGGGCACATCTTTGAGTTTTAAGGTCATTGGGGTCTTCGCCGCTTGTCATGCTATAATGCTTATTGAATTTGCTTGCATAATACCACAGAAAGGAGTCCTGTATTGAACAATTATTATAAAAACAATATACTCTGAATATGTTATTTATCGCTGAGTTTAATGTGACATTACTAATGGTGTTAGCAATACAATGTACTGTGAAAATGGTTATTATTGCTCAGTTCAAAGTAGCATTTGCATTATTTCAAATTGTTGCTGGTGATGCAGAACATTCTGTGATTGGCGCCTAAACAAAGTTGAAGCTTATCCTTGCCCAAAATTACGCTGTGATGTAATAGTGATAAGCTGGTTGTTCATGAAGTTGAACGCTATTGATTAACCCAATGTTTTCGTAGTAATACAATATGAACCATAACCCTTGATATTAACCCTAGGTTTTCAGTGTGATTTAAACACTGACGTGTGTTCCTCGCAATACTAGCACAGTGCAATGATTAACCCATGAATATCTAGATAATCTAATTCTCTGAGAGTTTGTTCTTATTACTGTTGCCTATGTAAATGTCTATGAGTCAAGTGAGTCTGCACCGTGGGAAACCTCATCAATGTCAAACATGCAAGATATCCACTGAGTGTCAAGGAACATCTAGGTAGGCTTAACTGAGGTGACGAGGGACTAATCTGGAATCACAGTGGGAGTAATTATAGACAGTACTGGAGGTTCAAGACTCTTATTTAGTTACAGGTAATCCAAATAGTTTCCAAACATTCTTAGAGAGAGGGAGAGCCACCAAAAGCGGGAATGGGGACCCCAACAGGTACATCTAGCTTACACATCATAGTTGAACAGTATACATGGGATTATGAGTTATTAGTTATTTGACTGATGTATAATTTATCATAATAAAGACTGGCTCCTCAAGAACCATCATCCAGTGTCTCTCTCCTTCTTTCATCCACTCCTTTCTCCCCCCGGGATGTTGCGGTGCCGATCATGTGTATTTACGCGGGAGACAAACAATTTTTAGGTAGAATTAGGGACAAACAGGTCAGTGCTTGACATTCTTCTTTCCTGACTGAGTAGGCCACCATAGAACCTTTTAATTATTTATCATCAAACTGCTTAGTACTTTACCAAAAAAATGGTTATAGCTAGAGGAACATTATTTATTTTATTTGCATCTGACTTATGCAGACCCACCATTTGTAGGCACATGTATGGCCAGATTGGAGTTGGACCAGTCCCTCCCCATTCCCTTCAAGGACATTAGAGATAATGCCTACCTATGCTTTTTTCATCCCCTAGCAGGTCTGCCCTAGTAAAGATCTTTTGACTTACAAGACTGCCAAATTCCAATGTGGTACTTGCTTACATCAAGGAGTATATACAATTGTATACTACTAGGCTTGTATTGGAACAGGTAACTATTGGACCAATGAGTGATATATTATTATTCCGTGATTGTGGGTGATGATCTATTTGGTGCAGGCAATGAGGACGGGTGTTCCACTAATTTGTAAGCTTGATTTTGATGATTTGCACTGCTTGGCTCCGATGGGTGATAATTTTTTTCCTGATGCTGATTGGCTCATTCATGCTAAGTGAGATTTATTTGCAGGGTCCACTCCTTGATTCTGGTTCTTCAGGGGCCACACCATCACTAGTTTACAAACACATATCTACACAAAATACTAAAATGCAGTTTCTCTTCCTGCTCTTTAACAGCAGTGCACAACAGGTCTATCTCACTCGGATTTGGACTGAGCTGGACTGATTCATTACTCGGAGTCAGGAGGAGGAAGCAAGGATTTAGGATAGGTTGGAAGAAGGACATTATCGATTTCAAAGGGAAACCAACCAACATGATAAAGACTTTGAGGCCTACTCACCTCTGTGGACTGGAGGTATGCTGATTTGGAAAATGCTGCTAAGTGTATGTGCTGGCTCAAATGTGCAACTCCTCTCATGTGGCTGTGGTCGGGAAGGCAATTGCTTGTAATAGGAGACAGACTTGTGATGCCACATCATCATCACATGATGCACACACTTGGCTAAATGTTATGATGACAGCTGTGAGAGTGATCAGACAAGTGATCAGACAAGTACATGCATTGATTGGTGATAAATTGTTCTCACTTCTCAGTTAATCAATCGTACAGAAGTCATAAAATAGATGACTGCAGCAGCCTATGCTCTTGCCCTGCCTCTGAGTCTTGGAACACTCCTCAGGAAGCTTACCTTCTACCCTTCTTAACCCTACAATATTGTTTCTGTTTTACAATGCACATGTCTTCCCTTCTCCTGCATAAAAAGTGAAAGCTCCATAACACTCCTGCTTACCTTACTGGACTGATTCAGCCAGGCACCCAAGAAGGATATTCCAAGAAGAAAGCAGGTGCACTGCCCAATTTGGCATTTACAGTATCATCTTTCTTTTAACAATCATCATTTTTAGAACTATGATTGTTCAGTCCTCCATAATTTGTAGTTTTCAAACCTAGGTGAAATAATGTTTAGATATAATTTGGGTCTCTGTAGCTGAAGGAGTGTTTGCAATGTATTTAACTGAACTGTGTTATTCCTTAATTTCGTTTCACAATAGATTGACGATGTGCTGCTCATCGCCCTGATGAATATTGTTGTTGTGTAGTGTTTGTCTTTGCCACAGCATTACCCCCCCCTTTCCCAACCCTTCATTAAACCTCTAATCATTTTTCCCCTAGCTGTGTGATATTTATTGAGGTGTGACTTAATATATAACATAAATGGATCACTCACTTGGTGGGGTGCATATGGTGAAAGCAACACCAACTCACTTCAGGGACTTCTATTTTCTGAGCAATAGCTCACACCAGCTGCACTTTACTACCCAAACATGAAAGGGATCCATATTTTAGATATATAACACCATTTGTGACTCACCAACATCATCAGCCTTGGCCTGTGTAAATGCTTAGCTTTGCCCATGACTCCTAACTCTGAGTCCTTATATCCTGGCCTGAGGATGTTGTGAGCTTAGTTTCAATTAAATACTAACACACCATTGTTCACAAAAAGTTACTATTGCTAGTTTGTTTTGCAATATCAGGTCTTTGTTGTGTCGTGGTGGTAGTCTGGTCACAGTCTTTGTAGAGTTATGATGTAAATATAACCCACTAACTGTTTTCTTTCAAACAAGTTCCCTGAGATAGATAATCCTTGTGATTCTTTCTACAGTTGGATTTCACGTAGGTGGGACTGGGACCTTGCTTGTGATGCCTTCCCCATTAGTGTGCTACTACTACCACCACCATTAAGAAAGCACCTTGCAAAACCCTGCAGTAAGATTTTGGAAGATTGAGAGAGGTAGCAGTCATCACTTTATTATCTATTCTGGTAATAGAACAATGGGGTGAAATGAACTTGCTTAGTTAGTAAGTAGCTAACTTTTACTGCAGACGTTTTTGCTATTTAGGTTGTTGTAGGCAATATAGGCAATGACCCCATATCCCTCACTTGTCAATATAGTTACAGAGGGTAGTAGGACAATGATATAACTGACTATAACTAACTGGTATGCACCTTTAAAAGCCGATTTAAAAAATGCTCCACAAAAAGGCAGTGGTGGAAACTAAAGGTAAAACTCAAAAACCCTTCCAGGCATAAAGTAGAAGAATAATTTTTCCTTTTACTTTTTAGTTTGAAGTTCAACAATATAAATTAAAAAAATTTCACTGTCTCCACCCACAACAGGCCCACCGCTATCCCCAAATAAATCACCCTCTCCCCACCCAATGTCCAAACAAAATGTCCAAAGAAAAGTAGTCTCACAAAACTTCCAAAGTCCCGGTCCCTTCCGAATTTCCATTCTCTCCACTCACAGCAAAAGTCTATCACACCAAAAGAAAACAAAAACAAAAAACAAAAAAAAGGCTTCAGAAGAGGTCATCATCAATGTGGGCCCAGGGTCTTCCCACCTCCTGCTCAAGGCTTGCCACTTGCTGATGAAGTAGCACCAGCTCGTACAGCATACCGGTTGGAATTGGTCTGCATATGAGGGGGCAGCACTGGTGGTTTGGGTGACTCTCAGCTGCTAGCAGCACTGGTAATGTTGAGCCCGGGATGGAGGTCCTGGTGGCTGGCTGGAGTAACTGGGGAGCTAGCAGTGTCTAATGGCCATTCAGCAACCTCCTCCCCCAGATCCACCAGGTGGCAGTATCCTTCCTGGTTGGCCACCATCCTCTCCTGCCGCAGCCAAGCTGCTATCTCCCAATGCACAGATGGTGCTGGTGGACCAGCAGGAGTAGCTATATCAAAAAAGTAAAAATACATAAAAAAGCCAGATTTTAAACAGTGCTCTGTGCAAACAGCTGTTTAAAATAAAACTTCATATTGGTACAGTAGCAGTACATGTCTGCCCCCTTCAGGGCCATTGGAATTTGATGTGATTAGGACTCACAAGGACATTTTTACCCACACATGCCTCGCATAAAAGCACTGACTGACTGCAAAGAATTAATCCAGAATATAATACCACTAGATTAAAAACAAAGCGTTTTTTTTCTTCTGAATGATTTCCAAGTAAAAAAGTAAGAAGGCACCTTGTGTGCAAAAATAAAAATAAATTACCTCTCATTAGCAATTAAGGTTGTGCTAAAGTAATGGAGGTATGCTAGCACGTCAGATACTTTGCTACTCTCTGTAGACTGCAGCTGGGGCAGCTGTAATGGACAATTATCTTACTTTAATTCCAAAGGCCCTGCTCTTTCCCAAATGCCTTTCAATTCTACCCTGCCTTCAAAGAAGTAGATGAATAATAATGATATGCTACGTCACACACATCAGTGCTGCAGTACACGGAAAGGAAAAGTATCAGATTTTATTTGTCATGTTTGACACAGAGTATCCCATCTGCAAAACTCAGAATCAAACACTTAGCCCCACTTTACTCCCTGGCCCCACACTCCACTGCCAAGTATTTTCAACAAACACATTTGCTTGGCAGTAAGGAAAGGAATCTTTACTTACTCTACTGCAGGGTAAGTTAGAGGGATTAAGCCTGGTAGGTAGAGTTTTTGTTATAGAATAGTGTGGTGTCACTGATCATCATGCGCTAAGCTTTGGCTTAGTAAAGGCTTTGGCTTAGTCAATTGATGTAATGACGAATGTCAAAACTCGAAATGGAAAAAATTGAACAGGCATAAATCTGTATTGGAAGCCATGAAATATACGTACATAAATGACTTAGAAAGAAAATTGTGGTGCATGTTAAGAATGGATATTTCAATTTTTTTGATAGGCTGGGACAGAACTTAGTTAAGAATAAATAAGTAAAGTACTAGGAGGTGACTGACTGGGCACTGGGAGAGAAACCTGCCTTGTTTTCAGTTTGCAATGGATTGAAAACGTTGATGCTACATTAACTGAAGCAGACGCACATTGCACAGCCATCACTGCAGTGCTGAATTGAACCATGCTGCTGTTGAGTCCTGAATAGCAAAAAGGCATGGGCAGGAAGGTGATGAATGATGATGGGTGTGATATATAGTTGCCTCGCTTAACAAATACAGTGAGTATATACTAATAATTGTTGTCAATAGACAAGAAATGTGACTTGCCCCCACCCATCCCTGCCATCGCTGGTACTCCCCCTTCAACCACCTCCACTGCCACGTCTTTTGCACTGGCACTGCCACTGGCACTGGTTGTCTGTTCTGCTCGAAAGACCATGACACATAATAGGTGCCAGATATACCTCCCCTTATTATTTTTCTACCAAAATACATCCACAATACATCACTACAGTTCGATTAGCAGTAACTGCTATATAAAATGTCACTTTGTGCATTTTGTTGGTTGACAATGTTAGAAAAGCTGGGTAGTCAAGCCAATTAAGAACTTTTCATAATGGAGGGGCAGAGGTGATGACCCTGAGCTGTTGAAATAAAATGAAGGGATGGAATAAATTGATCAAGGAAGGACATATGGCCTTGGTTGGCCTCATACTACTTTCCTGCCATGCTGCACGGTCCTGGAAACTACTCGTATAAAATGAATGCAAACACAACACAGCATTGGGGGGATCCACCATGGCCACTCTCTTGTCTACTGTATAAGCATGAGCAAGAAAAGAAAGCCTTCCCAATAAACATGCTTAGAGAAAAACAGCTTACTTAGTAGAGCACCTAAACTCTCTTCTCTTAGTCTTACAGTACTGGTCCACAAGGTATATAAGGGGAGAGGGAAAGCTTAGTAAAGTCAGAAAAAAGCTACAGACTAGTTCGGACAGAAGGAAGTCAGCTACTGAAAAAAAAGGATAATGCTTGGATTACAAGAATTTAACAAATATTAGATAGATGAGGAGTTGACAAAAAAGGAGAATGTGTAAAAAAAATAAACATGGCAAAACTATTCTAAATGTAGAGAAGTAAAAGTTATGGAAATAAATAACAACAGGACTTACTGAGGCTCGTAGATCCATTGGCAGCGGCCTCTGCATGACTTCTTAGTCATCGAGCGCCAACAAGTACGATTAGGTAGTGCTGAGCACCTGGCTAGCTTAAGCAGCATCACATAATATTGGTACCTTATCTTACCTCTAAGTGTGAGCAGCATTCTGTTTAAAAACAAATATATTAGCATTTTAGAAAACAAAAAATAAATAATTACTCAGCGAGCCCCGCAACCATCCCGCTGTTCGGGCAGGTCCTGTTCGAAAATTGATAATGTCAGCCCAGCGGTGCATCCGCTGCTGCTGAGGGTGCTAGACCCCAGTGCTCCAGCACGCACATTGGCACAGTCTCCCCCACACCAGCCGATACTCCTGCAGTGCATAACTCAAAGCCTAGTCCTGCCATTTGCTGCCAGCTTTGAGGGAAAGTGGTGCTGCATACAAAAAAATAAGGGGCATATTTACTGGAAGTTGTGCAGCACACCCACTGCACCACAATTGGCAGCGCTCCGCTGTGTCACTTCTGAAATTCAATGATTTGCCTATTTGAAAGACTATGGTGCATCCCTGTGTTTCTCCCTGCCCTTGTGCTAAATTAGCTGCCGAGTGCCAATGCAGCCACCCTTGCACCATGTTGCAAGGACGGCGGCATTGCAGGGGAGATTGTTTTTGTACAGGAAGTGACACCTTCCAACATAAAAACAGTCTTAATAGAGATTTCCTCTTCCTATGGGTGCTACAGAATGCAGCACACATAGAAAGAGCAAAAAAACGAGATGAAACAAACGCATTTCTCCTCATTGTGCCATGCTAATAAAACTTGTGGGGTGGCGTTAGATTTTGGCACTGCCTCAGGTTTACAAAATCTTGCAAATCTGGGACAGTGCCAAAATGAAATGGGTGTTGCTGTGGAACTCCCAAAACAACACCCATTGCACTCCCCTTACATGCAAAGTGCTGCATGTTACAGGGCTGTATTTACAAGGTGGTGATAAGCCACAAACAAAGTGGCTTAACGCCACCTTGCAATAAGGGCCAGTGTACAGCATCACTGGAGCGTCACAAAAAGTGATGCTCCAGTGGCACTAGGGCCTTGTAAATATGTTCCTAAGTGTGGACACCTCTGCCTCAGAATAAATGGGGCAGGGCGGTACCCCTTGGTGGTGCCAGAAGCCTCAAGGTGCGTGGCTAGAAAATGTACTGGCACCCCTCTTCCAGCCTAGCCCTGCTCCTCTGACATGGCTAGGAGTAAGAAAGGAATAGGTAAAAAAAAGTAGAAAGGAGGTAAGAAAAGAGAGCGATATAGAAAGGAAAGTAAGGGAAAACAAAAAAGTACAAAAAGCCACAGAAAAAGAATAGGAAAATAGAAAATCGTAAAGAACACTAACACAAAGACACACTCATAAAAACGAAAGATAGATGAGGGGTGATGATCGGGATGGGGAGGATTCAAATGGATTAAAAAATCAGGCTCAGAAAAATACGAGGAACAGAAAACAGGTATAACAAAATGGCGCATGGTGGCGTTCATGCTGATTTTTCAGCAGAGAAGTGCAGATCGCGCTACTTGTCTGTAAAAAAGTACTGCTAACAGTCAGATGCACACTTCTGCCTGCTTGCGGGGTTTCGCAGAGCTTTTTTGGCACTCCATGAAATTCCATGGAGCAAAACTCAACACGCTAATCCCAGGGCTAGTAAATAATATTCAAAGCAGCAAAGAGGATGCTTTGATGACAAAGGATCAGTGGTATCTTCTGTTCAGATAACACACATCAGTTTTTGTGTGTGCTCCTTCAATAACCAGATTCAGACATTATGCTTCAACAGGTCCCTTTACATTTTGAAGACATTAGAGTAAACATAATTATGAGATCAGCATGTTTACCATGCCACAACTAGGCTCTAATTACAAGGAGTCCAGGTTTTTCAAAAAGTGGGGTAACTCCTGTTACAGCACACAGAAATTATGAGTTTTGTGATAAGTATCAGCAAGTCAGCGCTGCTTATATTTATAAGAGAAAATGCCTGTTTTTTAGCAGCTCATACAGACTTTGCTGTGATACGCACAGTATGAATTCCCTGCACCTGGCTCTCGTCAGCCTTCTTGAAAAAGCCTTTAGGGAGAGACAAAAGGGGCAAGCTCTGCCCAGAAACTACTCTCCCTCTAACAGCAAAATTTGCTAACTCATCAGCATTCACCTTCAATTAACCAAACTGTAGCATTTAGAATGGACCAATCAAAAATCTCCTTCCAAAAGCTCTTCATAAAATATTTTAAAGCAGACCTGTAGGAGGCTAGGGCAGAAAAACAGCAAAGAGGCTGCATATGTTTCAGAATGGTGAAGTTTACTATTTTTACAGTGAGATATGAGTAATACTTCAGGTTTTAAGTTGTGATTCCTGCAGTGTCCGTCTCTTTGTTCCTCCCTCTATGATTGATGTTGGTTCTTTGTCTTTCATCTAGGAATCTCCGCTGACATTTACACCATCATCTCACCTGTAGTTGTTTTTGTGAATAAATCAAGAAAGATTACTCCCGACCTTCCCCTGGGTCTAAACCAGCCCACCTTGCATTCTCGCTAATGTCCAGTGGGTTTTCCTGGACTCCAGGAGTTGCCTATTCCTTTGTTTTTATCAAGGTAGACTTCCCTCCATTCTTTCCCCCTCCGAGAGGTCACCAAATGTTTCCCCACTGAACCGTTCCTGTATCCATGGGCGTAGGAAGTGTGGGGGATGCGGGGGATGTATCCCCCCCAGATTTTGGAGGGGGGGACACGGGGGACGAAGGTGGGGGGGACAAGGGGACAAAATTATTTCCCCTCTCACATCTATTATTCAGAGGGCCATTAGCGCACAAAAGCGCTACTTAAAATAGCCCTGTACGGACAATCCTCCAATCTGATGGGAACAGAATGAAGGTGAGTCCAGAGGCCCCCTGCGCCCTCTGCCCTTTTGTTTGTCCTGCTCACAGCTGTGGGCATTAAGGGTGCTCATAAGAACAAAGGGCACAAGGAGGAGAAGGAGTTTTGGATGATTACTGTCTGCATCACCTGCTGCCGCCTTGAAGAGGAGCACTGGAGGACGCCTTCAAGAGGAGCTGCAGAACAATGAGGAAGATCTAAAGAGGAAGCAGAGTCCCACTCAGCCTGGTGCCTGCAGGCTAGAAAGGAGACTCTGCTAAACACAATATTTGTATTTGCCTAAGATCACACCAGTTGGTGAAACAGTGAAGTCGAGATTGAGCCCAGATTTTACCTTTTCACACAGCAATTTAGCTATTAGAAGGGTTTATTTTTCTAACATTTATGTTTAACGTTTTGTTATCTAGGTAATGAAGGGCTTGATTACAGCGTGGCTAACAGGGAGAAGCCATATTTCATTTTGGGCAATTATGCCTAGTTATTATTTATGTTTTTGTTATTTTTACATACTTCAGCATATTGAAGTATATTATCTTTTCTCTATCTTTTCTTCACTCTTCTCTGAAACAATCTACCCTATGCCACTGCATCCTACACCACTTTTCTCCACTCTGTGCTACTCTACGCCACTGAAATCTATGCTGTACCACTCCACTCTACTCTGCAGCACTCTACACTACACCACTGCAATCTATGCTTTCTACTCTAACCATTGTACACTACACCCCTGCACTCTGCCAGTGCACTCTTCACCACTTTACTCAAAACCAATGCATTCTATGCCACTGCACTCTATGCCAATCTACTCTGCACCACAGCACTCTATTCCACTGCTTTTATTGCCACTGTACTCTGCGCCACAGCACTCTATGCCCCTCTACAATACACCACTGTACTTTACAACCCTACAACATTGCATTCTCTGCCACTGAACTCCACGCCACTCTACTCTGCACCACTGCACTCAATGCCACTGTACTCTGTCCCACTGCACTCTCTTCTGCACCACTGCACTCTAATCTACTCTACACCACTCCACTGTAGGACACTTCACTCTACTTTGAAATCATCTCCTCTATGCCACTGCAATCAACGCAACTCCACTCTATGCTATGCCAGTCTAATCTACCCTGCACCACTCCAATGTACCCTGCGCCACTCCAATCTGCTCTGCACTGCTCTATGCTACTGCACTCTACATCACTATGCTCCACTCTGCAACAATCTACTCTTCACCACTATACTGTACTCTGCAGCAATCTACTCTATGCCACGTCACTCTATGCAACTCTATTCTACTCTGCACCACTGTACTCTAAGCCACTCTTCTCTACTCTGCATCACTCTACATCACTGCACTCTACACCAATGCATTCTATGCCACTCTACACCACTGCCCTTTATGACACTCTACTCTGCAACACTGCACTCTGCCACTGAACTATACTAGGCTCTACTCTGCACCACGGCACTCTACTCTGAACCGCTCCACTATATGCCACTCTACTGCACTCTACACCAATGTACTATACGCCACTACACTCTATGCCACTCTGCATCACTGCACTCCACCAATGCACTCTACACCAGTCTACTCTACCTTGCACCACTCCACTCTACCATGCACTGAATCACTCTATGACACAGCACTCTGAACCACTACAATCCATGCTGTGCCACTCCACTCTGCCATGCACAGCATCATTCTATGACACAGCACTCTGCCCAACTGCACTCCACACCACTGCAATCTATGATGTGCCACTCCACTCTGCTCCCCTCTACTCTTCGCCACTCTACGCTACTGCACTGTACGCTAAACCAGTGCAGTCTTCGCAAATGCACTCTACACCACTTTACTCAAAACCAATGCACTCTATACCACTACACTCTACACCAATCTATTTTGCACCACTGTACTCTATGCCACTTCACTCTAGACCACCTAACTCCACTCTGACACTTCACTCTGACATTATACTCCATGATACTAGACTCTGACACTCTATTCCATTAAACTATAACACTTTCTCCACTCTGTAACTCCCTACACAACTCCCTATACGCCACTCCATTCCACTTTACTCCACTCTATGACACTCCACACCACTCTATGCCACTTCAATCTATCATACTCTACTCAACGCCACTGCACAACCCTCTATGCCACTCCACTATACAACTATGTACTATGCTCAACAACACTCTACCCAACTTTCTCTATGCCAGTTCACGTTACTTTACTTCACTCTACTCCAGTACACTCTTCTTTATGCCTTTCCACTCTACGACACTCTGCCACTCCACTCTATGACACTCTATTACACTGTGACACTACTCGACTCTACTACTACTACTTTATGGCATTGGCGCTTGATTAGATATTCAGATCTCCAATGATTGCCTTCTCACTCATGAGACGTGAGTCAGATTTCTCTTCACCGTTTTGGTTACAAGCACTCTGTAACCCTTTTAACTCAAGCTTAACAAAGGCTTAGGATGATCCTGATACTTGTCTAGGGGATCGAAATATCGTCGGCCTAAGTACCTTGACTTGAATTTGTGATATTGTACATAAGTTGGCAAAAGCATAGGTACTATGAGCTAATTACTTCTTGATTCACTATTTGAGTCATTCTTGTAAAAGTCGGTGTACAAGACATTGCAAATCATTATTGTGGATGCTAACCTTGTAGGAAAGTAGCCTCTTTCTAGCTCGGTTACCCCCACATTTGGCCTGTTTGCCAGTGTGTTTGAGTGTGTCTACTGGGATCCTGCTAATCAGGACCCCAGTAGTTATACTCTTTCCCTTAAATTATGGTTGTTGCATACTGGTAACCCAGTATTTCACCCAAAATTTGCATACTGGTGCCCCCTCATAAGTCCCTAGTATATGGTACTTAGGTACCCAGGGCATTGGGGTTCAAGGAGATCCATATGGGCTGCAGCATTTCTTTTGCCACCCAGAGGGAGCCCATGCAAAGGCTTCTGCAGGACTGCCATTGCAGCCTGCGTGAAAAGGTGCATGCTCCCTTTCACTGCCAGTTACACTGCACCAGGTCACTTATAAGTCACCCCTATGGCAGGCCCTCCAGCCCTGAGGGCAAGGTGCAGCGTACCTGTGTGTGAGGGCACCCCTGCACTAGCAGAGGTGCCCCACGACCTCCAGGACCATTTTCCCAGACTTCATGAGTGCAGGGATGCCATTTTACACGTGTACTGGAAATAGGTCACTACCTATTCCCAGCTACATAATGGTAACTCCGAACATAGGTATGTTTGGTATCAAAAATGTTTGAATCATACCCCAAGGCTTTTGCAAGCATTGGTTGTATGTTTTCATGCTCTCTGGGGGCTCTTTCGAGGACCCCCAGTATTGCAATTCCAGCCTTCTGAGGTTTTCCAGGCAGCTCCAGCTGCTGCCACCTCTCAGACAGGTTTCTGCCCTCCTGGTGCTTGAGAAGCTCAAGCCCAGGAAGGCAGAACAAAGCATTTCCTTTGGGAGAGGGGTGTTACACCCTCTCCCTTTGGAAATAGCTGTTACAGGCTTGGGAGGGGTAGCTTCCTTCCCCAGGCCAATGGAAATGCTTTGAAGGGCACATTTGGTGCCCTCCTGGCATAATCCAGTCTACACCGGTTCAGGTACCCCCAGTCCCTGCTCTGGCACAAAACTGGATAAAGGAAAGAGGAGTGACCACTCCCCTGTCCATCACCACCCCAGGGGTGGTGCTCAGAGCTCCTCCAGAGGGTCCCTGGGTTTCGCCATCTTGGATTCCAAGTTGGCAGCGAACTCTGGGAGCATCTGAGTAGCCAGTGCCAGCAGGTGGTGTCAGAGCCGTCCCCTGATAGGTGCTTATCGGTTTAGCTGACCAATTCCCTTTTCAGGGCTATTTAGGGTCTGTCCTTTTGGAGGTTCTTCAGATTCAGATTGCAAGACTCCCTCAGGAATACTCTGCATCCGTTACTTCACCTTCTCACCGATGAAATTGCATCTGTACCCTCCAGGAACTCCAAAAACTGCAACAACGAAGCAAAGACAACTTCTGCAACATTGTATCTTCAGCTCTTGCCAGCAAATGCAACTGTTTCCCGATCGTGCATCATCAGAGAACAGCCTGTCTTCAGCCTGCACCAGAAGAATGAACGAATCTCCCTTGGACTGAAGGAGTCAGCTTCAGCAGGCACCTCTCTCCAACTACGACTATCTGCGTGTGTCCCCTCTCCTGCCGAGTTGCATGGATCCTGCATCACGGGTGGTGGACTGAAGTGGTCCTAACGGTCTTGACGTCCTACTGTCCAACTTTGGTGGAGGTAAGAGCTTGCCTTCCCACGTAAGACAGTACCTCTGTGCACCACGTGTTTTTCAGTTGCCAAGGCTTGTTGGCATCCTTTTATGAAATTATTTGCGCACAATGTAGCTCTGGCACCCAGCACTCCTTCCTGTGATGCAGAGCTTCCTGAGTGGTTCTCTGGCAGCGTGGGATCCTTTGTTTTTGTACTGCGTGGGCCTCCTTTTGCAACTCCTTTGTCCCCGTGCTGGGGACCTCCTGTGTGCACTGGCTGGTCTTCTGTGGGCTCTCTGAGTTGCTTAGAGCCCCCTCCTCCTCCTCCTCCTGGGTAGAGTCCACCAGGTCCCTCCTGGTCCCGGGCAGTGCCATTTTCTGCTAACCGTGAGCTTTGCGTGTGCCAAGGCTTGTTGGTGGAATCCAGCGATGCAAACCAGACTGCAATCATCCATCCGGTGTGGGATATCATCTGCACCAACCAGGAACCCGCATCCATTTTCTTGGGTGCAGTACTGACTGTAGTTCTTCATCAGAGGTTCTTCTTTTGCACCATGATTCGGGTTAGCAGGGGCTCCAGTCCTCCCCGGACTCTTCTGAGCTTCTTGGACTTGGTCCCATTCTTCCACAGGTCTTTAGGTCCTGGAATCCACCCTTTGTGTCTTGAAGTATCTTCTGGTTCTTTCATTATCTTCTTTCTCGTGTTCTTGTGTGTTCTAGGAAAGTTACTTTGATTTACACCTGCTTTCCTGGGCTCTGAGGTGGGTTCTATTACTTACCTTTAGTGTTTTCTAATACTCCCAGCGACCCTCTACACACCACACTTGCCCAGGTGGGAAACTGACATTCGCATTCCACTTTCTTAGTATATGGTTTGTGTTTCCCCCAGGCCCATTTCCAACTATTGTGATTTTCACTAATTGCACTGTTTTCTAACAGTTTTTATGCCTATTTCTGCATAGTAGTGTATATAATTTGTGTATTACTTACCTCCTAAGGGAGTATAGTCTCTATGGTATTTTTGGCCTTTGTGTCACTAAAATAAAGTACCTTTATTTTTGTACACTGAGTATTTTCTTTCATGTGTGAGTACTGTGTTACTACAGTGGTATTGCATGAGGTTTGCATGTCTCCTAGTTAGGACTTGGCTGCTCATCCACACTACCCCTAGAGAGCCTGGCTTCTAGACACTGCCTACATTTCACTAATACGGGATAACTGGACCTGGTATAAGGTGTACGTACCATAGGTACCCACTACGAACCAGGCCAGCCTCCTCCAAACCACTGTACTATATAGGTTACTTTTTACATTTTTCTTGTTATTGGTGACATTGGGTCATCCAGATAACTTGTGTAATGCCCGAATACCAGTCTTTCTTGATTTCCCTTGTTGATGTTTTTCCACTACATTTGATCTTTTATATTTTGATTGAATAAATGCATGAAACATTCCATTTGCATACTACTTTAATATAATTGTTTATGGGAGTGGTATTGCATTTTATTCAAGGGACCCCTGTTCCTTTAAAGTTAGTTTACTGCTCCACTCTAGGACACTCTGCTTACTCCATGACACTACGCCACACCAGTCGATGACACATCATTCTCCTTTATGCCATTAACTTTGAGCCATGCTGAATAGTAGTCTTACTAGTGTACAGCATGGCTAAAACACATTGGCAAAGGCAATAGAACTTGCATAGGCGAGACCTATTGGCTTTGCCAATGCTTGTTTATAAGGTATGAACTTCAAGGTGACTTTCAATATCCTTATGTACGCAGGGGGTATTTTACCCCATATAATACATGGTCACACCATCAACTTTCCCACAAACCACTTAAACCCTTAGTGCATAGCTTCTGTCATTCCAAGCTATTAAAGCAGAGCAGAAGAAAGAAAAGCAACATTCCATTTGTTGCTTTAAACAGCTGCATTAATTATGCTCTGTGACCTGTTCTGCCTTTTACCTTGGCTGCTGGCTCTGGCAGAAGGCATTGTAATGTCAGAACTCGACTGTAATAACCCTATCATAGTCATTTTCTGATGTCTTTTCTTTATAATCAGTGAATGTCTTTATATGCAGTGACTTGGTGCATCACAAACAGCCGATTCTAAAGAAATTAGTGACTGCAGTTTATACAGAGATTAGACAATCCATGTTTATAAAGCCTGTAACTCCAAGAGCGTCTTCAGTTGAAATGCTTCTAGTTATGACTGATGTGGAGCTAAGCTGCCCACGATTACACACAGGAGTAGAAGTGCTATTAGAACTCTGGTTTCCAAGCACAGTTTACAACTGTTGTACTTAATCGCTTTTGGTATCTCCAGTGCGGTTCCAATTGGCATGAGGCGAGGGGCATTATGGGTGTGGGGCGCAAAGGGTATGTTCTTCCTTTTTACCCTCCTACCTTGATTTGCTTGGTGCATGAAGATGCAAGGTTAATCAACATGTTATTTTCACATTTGAGCTAATTACTTTGTGAATGTAAATAACAATAAACGATACTTTCAGACTGTGAAAACATGCCTTCCTTTCTCCCTAGTTCACTTCCAATATATATGATTGTGTATTTTTATCGGAGCCTGCAGTTCGTAAACAACGAGCAATTTGTATAGGGTTGATTGAAAGTCCCCAAGGCTGTCCTTGTCCCCCCCTCCAGAAATGTATTGTCTCCTACGCCCCTGCCTGTATCCTCGATTTAGCGTTTCTGACAAGTAAGTGTCCCTGGTTATCCAAATCGTGCTTGTGGGGGTTTGTTTTAAACAAAAAAATATCACAGTGAAACCGTGAAAGGACGTAACATAAGCAAAAGAAAACAATACGGGAAGTCAAGCATACCGAGCATGCAGCCCAAGAGCCTCCACCCCTTAATACATCCTTCTCTCGAATCGCCCACTTGCTATCCCGCAACTCTCCTGAGTTGCAGCGAGCCTTCTAACATCCTCAGGCAGTGACCACCACTCTTCGGACCATGTCTCCTGGGGCTCTTTGAGGTCGCTGATGTCGTCTACCTCGGCTCTGGTTCCGCTCTCCACGTCTTCTGCTGCTTCACATCCAGATTACTTCTTGCTCTCTCCCTCTTCGATTTCTCGCACACTCCTTCTCCTGCAATCCTCAGTGTTTTTGTCCCCTCTCTTGCTGTGTTCTGACTGGTTTTCAGATCCAGGACTTCTGTCTCCAGGCTGGAAAACTTAGTGGTCCTTTGTTAATATTGATGATCCTCTCCAGGTTACACCCAGTATAACCTGGCACCCATCTCTTTTCCTGCAGGCATCGTGATGGGGAGATAACATGGCAGTAAGGACTTCGGGATCCTTTTCAGGTAAGAACGGGGATCCATGGGGCTCTTTTTCATATCTCTCCCCCTTACTTTCTTACTAGTAAAAAAAAACTCTTCTTGGGGATACCGTGACAGAAAATCAGCTTTAGTATGTTCGCTCCATTTCATATGAAAAGTCTGGAAGTGAAAGGGGTGTATTGCTAAAAACCGCAGAATGACCCGTTCATTTTTCCGTTTGTTGCGGGCCATCCATTCAAGGGCGCATGGTCGGTGTAAAAGGAAAACTCAGTAATACCTGAGGGTTTTTTTATCGCCCATTTAACCGCAAGAGCTTCTTTCTCCACAACTGTGTAGTTCTGTTCATGAGGAAACAGCTTTCGGCTCACCTATACAACAGGTCGTTCCTTCCCAGTGTTCTTTAAAATATCAGTTAAGGGCTGCTAGCTGACAAAAACTAGGACTAAATCTACTGTTCTAACCGAGAAGACCTAGAAAAGCTTCTAGATCTCATTTAGTTTTTGGCATAGGAGCCCTTACTATGGCTGCAACTTTCTCTGACTGAGGTGTAATGTGACCTTAACCCAAGAGGAACTCAAAATATTTCACGTTTTTTAGCCCCTAGATAGCTCTTGGCTGGGTTAATTTGTAGTCGCCTGCCCCCCCAAGTTATGGACTGACATCTGCAAGAGGGTTAGGTGTTGTTTCCATGAAGAGCTATAAATTACTATCGCCCTCATTATGATCCTGGCAGTGGGTGATAAAGTGGCGGTAATACCAACAGGCTGGCGGTAACTACCCACAAATTATGACCATGGTAGTGATATCTCATATAGACAGCCAATGTACCACACCGACCCCCAGGGTGGAAACAACAGTCACCACGGCGGTAGCTGCCTACGGCCAGGCGGACGCCAAAGTTCCACCCACCATATTAAGACCCTGCTAACCACCACCTTTTCCGGGGCGGTACCAACGCCAACAAAAGCCTGGCGGAAACATAGCACAAAAGTGAAAGAACTCAGCATTGGAGACACAGGGAAGAACCACGCCGCCATGTAACCAGAACTGCAAGTTTTCCCGATAATCTTCTATGTTGTGCTCCACTTGGAACACCAATGCCGGGAGAAGTCGACGACGGTGAGTACAGCTGCCTAGCACACAGGAGAGGGTGGAAGGAAAATGAGAAGTACACGCACAACAGATACCCGACACACACACACACACAATACACACAACCAGCTGCATTACAAAAACAATTTGACCCCAAAAATCTGCAGAATAATGCAAGGACAACATGAATTGACGAAAGTGATTGTAATCAGTTCAACTTCAAAATTAATAATCCGATTTGGCCATTAAACAGATATATACACTTGTATAAAAAAGGGACACTGCCCAGTCCAAAGTTCAAAGGGCCCACATGGCCACAGGGCACAGTCCAAGGCCAAACTCGAATCCTGCCCATTTATGGATAGAACACTGCAGGGGCATCAGTTGTCAAATAGGCAGGCACCTCAGGGGGAGGAGGTGGCACCTCAGCCAGATTTGGGAACAAGCCCACCGGTTTTGGAGAGGGCAACGTGCCCTGTGCTCTTTGTCCTGGGGACTGTAAAGCCACAGTCTCTCGAGTGGGTGTCTTCCCCACTGATTCTGGAGTGGGCAACATGCCCTGTGCTCTTTGTCCTGGGGAGTGGAAGGCCACAGTCTCTCTAGTGGGTGTCTTCACCACTGGTTCTGGATGGGGCAACATGCCCATTGCTTTATCCTGGGGAGTGCAAGGCCACAGTCTCCCGAGTGGGTGTCTTCCCCTCTGGTTCTGGAGGGGGCAACATGCCCTGTGCTCTTTTTCCTGGGGAGTACAAGGCCACAGTCTCTCGAGTGGGTGTATTCCCCACTGGTTCTGGAGGGGGCAACATGCCCATTGCTTTGTCCTGGGGAGTGCAAGGCCACAGTTTCTGAAGTGAGTTTCTTCCCCACTGGTTCTGGAGGGGGCAGCATGCCCATTGCTTTGTTCTGGGGAGTGCAAGGCCACAGTCTGTGAAGTGGGTGTCTTCCTCACTGGTTCCGGAGGAGGCAGCCAGCACAGTAGGCCCTGGAGGGTGGACTACATGGCGTCTGCTGGCGGTGATGGCTGCCTGCTGGTGAGGGTTGGTGTAGGCTCCTGGACAGCCCCTGCACTCTGTGATGGCTGCATGCTGGTGGTGGTTTGAGGAGGCTCCTTGACAGCCCCTGCACTCTGTGATGGTAGCACATCCATGGCTCGCGGTGGGGGCCCTGTGACAGCTGCTGCTGGAGGTGGTGGTGTTTGGCTGACAGCTCCGCTGGCATAGAGTGCCTTTTCTCCTCCTGATCATTGGTTGGGGATCCCTTACCGTTCCTGGCAGGGGTGGATGGGCTCTTCAGCCCTCTGCCTGTGGTGCAGGCTCCTTCCCCTTCTTCTCAGCTGATGCAGGCTCCTCCCCTTCTTCCCAGCTGGTGCAGGCTCCTTCCCCTTCTTCCCAGCTGGTACAGGCTCCTTCACCTTCCTCACAGCTGGTGCCGGGCTCTTCCCTTTCATCCCAGATTGTGCTGCCTCCTTCCCCTTCAGTGTTGTTCGTTCTGGTATCCCTATCATAACGAGTAGGTAGTGCTACCACTGTCCCCGTGGACTGTTTGGCTGCGGTGCTGGTCTGTGTCCCTGCTACCCTGCCCATACGTGCAGGACAGGGGGTGAGGGGTAGGAAAGAGGTCAATTTGGTCAAGGAACAGCTTTTTAGAGCTGTTGGGTCGGGAAGAGGGAGGAATAATGGGAGTGGAGAATGAGTGAATGGTCTACAGAGGTGTATGTCTGCTGAATTTGGGTGCAGGTGCATGGGCTGTATGCTGCTGTGAGGAGGATGGCTGTTGGGTGTCTGAGTGCTTTCGCATGTGTCCTTTAGGACGGGGGGCAGACACGGTGGGAGAGGACACAGGGGACGCGTGCATGGATGTTGTGGAGGTGTCTGCCAATGAGGTGTTTGTTCTGCTCGGTGTTGTGATGATGCTGGTAGTGGTTACTGATGTAATGCATGCAGGTGTGATTGTGGACGTAACTGGGTTGGAGGTGGAGAGGAGGAGGAGGGGGAGACAGTGGACACAGTGGACACAGTGGATGTTGTTGTGTCTGCAATTGAATGGTGTTTGTGTGAGTGCCTGTGGGATGAAGTGTGGTGCTTATGTTTGCCTGTGCTACTCTTGTGTTGCCTTGTGTGCATGCTCGTCTGTCTGTGTGCTTGGGATGGGTTGGGATGAGGAGAATGGGACTGGGAAGTGGAGGTTGGAGGGGGGACGGTAAAAACAGGGACAATGGCTGCCATCAAAGATGAGGCCAGAGCCTGAATTGATCTCTGCTGGGCCACCAATCCACCGTGGCTGCTGTGATGCCCCCAAGCGCCCATCCTGCTCATGGTAGGCCACCACCACTATGCGGGCCATCAGGGGGTTAGGGTCCGAGGGGCACCCCTTCCTCATTGGGAGACCATCCACAGCTGGGCCTCTGTGGTCCTCCGTGCCCAGCATCTCAGGTCCTCCCAATGTTTCCAACAATGGGTGCTCCGCCTGCCATAGACCCCCAGGGTCTGAACCTCCTTGGCGATGGCACACCATATCCCCTTCTTTTGATGAGCGCTGACCTGCAGAGGTAATACAGATAAGAGGACACCATTAGACAAACAGTACAGCCTGTCACATAAATGGCCCACCAAACCCAATCCCATCACCGTTGGCACACAGATATCCCAGCGCACAACATTTACACTGCCAAGAGGACATCCACTGACTCCCCTTACATGATGCCTTCACACACAACTCCATCCATTCATGCCACATGCATCATGCCCACAGTGTACTCACCTGTTGGTCTGGAGGCCCATACAGCAGTCCGTACTGGGGTAGGACCCATCCACCAGTTGCTCCAACTACTCAAAAGCGAAGGCTGGGGCCCTTTCCCCGGTCACATAGGCCATGGTAGGTTCCAGACACATGTCACAGCAGCACACGCAGAGTAGGTCCTCTCCTATGGAAGGTCAGGAAACAAGTGAGGGTTGAGATAGAAAATGGTGGTCACGTCCGCGGTGGTGCATACTGTCACTGCTGGTGTAGATCCTCACTGGCCAGTGTACCCCATAGGTCCCAATATAAACCAATGAGGAATTGCATGGCGGTTCACGACCGCCTACCGCTACGGCGCACAACGTTGGTGGAATGTGGAATTAGCTCTCTTCCACCTGTTCCTCCACACAGGACAGGTGGTCGCCATTTCAGGGGGGGTGAAAAGGCCCATTGATTATACATACGTCACAGGATATGGAGGCACATACGTTTAAATTACACTGCCCACAAATATGTTTGGACGATGGACTGCTGTTGTGGTATAGTTGTTCAAAATGTTACAGCCTACACACTCCTGTGTCCCTGAGATACCAACCGCTGAGGATGAATAGGAGATGAAGACATACCCTGTGTACAGAACTCTGGTGGACGTGGCTACACTGGAGGACAGGCACATTATCCTCACCTATAGACTGGACAGGGCCACAATCACAGAGCTGTGTGCCCAGTTGGAACATGACCTGATCTCAGCTATCTGTCATCCGACTGGGATCCCGCCTATCAATGCTCCATGTCCTGTCAACTGGTTCTTTCCATGTGACAGTGGGCTTGGCAGCAGGAATGTCACAGCCAATGTTCTCAATTGTGCTGGCAAGAGTCTTGTCTGCCCTGAAAAAAACTCATGTGCAGCTACATTGCTTTCCTCCAAGTGGAGGATTTGGCCACTGTGAAGGCAGGGTTTTATGCAATGGGAAATATCCCCAATATAATTGGGGCGATTGACGGGACACATATTGCGACTATCCCCCCACCAGAATGAACAGGTGTTCAGGAATCGTAAGAGTTTCCAATCCATGAATGTGCAGATGGTGTGCCAGGCAGACCAGTACATCTCCCAGGTCAATGCTAAGTATCCTGGGTCGGTGCATGATGCCTTTGTCCTAAGGAACAGCAGCATCCCAAATGTGATGTCCCAACTACAGAGGCACAGGGTGGGGCTAATGGGTGAGCCTTGGTTCATACCCAGTATATCTTGGTGTATGCCTATGGTGTTGGCCATATAGGATAGTGTGTGGCTAAATGTTTCCCCTCAATATTTGCAGGTGACTCTGGTTACCCAAGCCTATCATGGCTGCTGACACCTGTGAGGAATGCCAGGACAAGGGCAGAAGAACGTTATAATGAGGCACATGGGTGAACCAGAACGATCATAGAAAGGACCTTTGGCCTCCTGAGGGCCAGGTTCCGGTGCCTCCATGAGACAGGTGGCTCCCTGTGCTACTCACCCAAGAAGGTCTGCCAGATATTAGTGGCATGCTGCATGTTGCACAACCTGGCCCTCAGACGCCATGTACCTTTTCTGCAGGAGGAGGAGCAGACTGGAGATGCCCCTGTGGCAGCAGTGCACCCTCAGGACAGTGAGGATGAGGAGGCAGAGGATGAGGATGTGGACAACAGAACATTGGTGATACATCAGTACTTTCAATGACACACAGGTGAGACAGTGCAACTTCTCATATTTATGACTATTGGTGAATTCTGTGTGGCATTGGCATGCTGGTATTTCCCACTTCTTTCCCCTAATTACTGTTACCTAAGGATATTCGGGTTACAGATGTTGGTGATATGACAACATTGTCCTGATGTGATCACAACAGCCAGCAACAGGTAATTAATTCTATGCTCATACTATTTACTGTTCATTTGCAATGTTTGTAGTTGTTTCAGTCAATACAAAATTGCAATACATAAAATACTAGTAGTTGAGTTTTATCAAAGGGTGTTTATTGTTGTGCTAAAATCGGGGAAAGTGCAATGGAATGGGGTGATGATGTAGGAAAGTCTAGGGTATTATTCCAGTCTGTTTGAAGCACAGGTGCATTGTCCATGGGGACATAGGAAGGGGAGAAATGGCAGTTCAAGGTGGACAAGGTGACTGAGTGGGACACAAGGGGGCCAATCAGGAGAGTCTTGTTTCCTGGCAGTGGTATTGGCAAGTGCCTCTGGCTTCTGTCTGGGTCGCAGGGTACATTTGCGGGGTGGTTCACCTTCTGCAGGGGGAGAGATGCTGGTAGCGTGTGGGTCCTGTGGCGGGGCCTCATGGCCACTAGCGGCAGCGGAAGTGGAGGGCTGTTCAGATGACTGGCTAGTGGCAGGGGCCTGCTGCTGTGCTGTTGCCTCCCTCATGATGTTTGCCATGTCTGTCAGCACCCCTGCTATGGAGATCAGGGTGTTGTTAAAGGCCTGCAAGCCCTCCCTGATACCCTCATACTGTCCCTCCTGCAGCCGCCTGTTCTCCAAGTTGTCTAGGATCTAGCCCATCTTGTTCAGGGAATGCTGGTAGGCTCCCAGGATCTCAGAGAGTGCCTCCTGGAGAGTTGGTTCCCTGCTCCTGTCCTCCCCCTGGCGCACAGCAGTCCTCACAGTTTCCCTGTTGGCCTGTGCCTTTGTCCCCTGAACGGTGTGCCCACTGCCACTGACCCCAGGTCCCTGATTCCCTTGTGTGTGAGGTGTGGCCTGGGGTCCCTGTACAGGTGGGCACACTGCTGATTGACGTGTCCTGGGGACAGAGGTGTGGGTATGCTGGATGGGTGCTGTGGTGTTGGTTCCTGATGGGGAAGGCTCTGTGGTGGTCTGTGAGTGGGCTTGGGTGACCAGCTGTCTAGTGGTCCCTGATGGGCCAAGTAGGTCCTACAGATCCAGAAGTCCAAAGTTACTGTCCTCACTGGGGACCTCTTCTGTTGGGGGACTGGGTAGTGGTGGCACCTCCTCTCCACTGATATTGGTTGGGTACCTGTGGGGGCGTAAATTATGTATTATGCTTCAAGTGTATGACATTTGTACTTCTGTAGCTTCCCCTATATGGTTGTTGTTACCCTGCCAGCTTTTGCTTGGGTATGAGGGTGTATTGTGGGATTGTTAGTTTCCCTATGCTGTGCATGCTTTAGTGATGAGTGTCCATGCAGGGCTGGGAGGGGTGTCCATGCATTGGTACAGCATGCAGGGCCTGCCATTCAGATTAGTGAGATGTGTTGGTGGAGTGTGTGGGATGTGGTGGAGTGGTGGGAGTGAGGGTGAGGGGTGTGATGGCATGCAGGTACGGTGGGTGATAATTGTTAAAAGTTGACTTACCAGTGTCCAGTCCTCCGCCAACTCCGGCGAGTCCCTCAGAATGCAGTATTGCCAGTACCTGCTCCTCCCATGCTGTGAGTTGTGGGGGAAAAGGTGGGGGTCCACTGTGGGATTTAACGCCAATGTAATAATGAGGGTCTATGTTTTCTATATAGACGGCGACATACTGTTTATGTGGTTTTAGAATGTAATAATCCCCATCTGCAGCATTTTCTTTACTTCTTTCTCTATGACTTTTCAGCGGGTTTCGGGAATACAATATGGTCTCAAATGTTCTGTCTTCCTGGAAGGCGTATTTATTTTAGGACAGCAGTCCTGTCTGGGGAAAGGCAGAATACCTCCTTCAGAGGTTGAAAGTGGGTTTGAAGATCCTGATCCAGGCTTGCTGGGAGGTCTGTATCAAAACATTGAGAATACGTTAGGACTCCTTCTCTAGCTGTTAGAGGTCCCTCCCACTTCTTTAGCTGGTTTATATGATAGATCTGTGTAACCTGTTTTTCAAGATTCATCTCAATACAATAAGTGACAGCAGTCACTTGGTCTACCACCTTATATAGACCCTGCCATGGACCTAAATGTTTGTGGTCTGATGAGGGCATCATGAGGAGGACCAAGTCCCCGATGGATAAAGTCTGGACCTTTGCTTTTTTTAAAATGTTTTAGGCATTTTGGGATAGTTGAGTATTCTTCAAATTTGTCCTTGCTATATTTCAGATCTGTCCGAAGTGGATTTTATGGTTGGTAATAAACTCCAAGATGGGTTTTTTTAAATCTTTCTCTTGCTCCCATTCCTATTTCGCCATGTCCAACAATGACCGAGGTCGTGGCCAAAAAGTAATTCAAACAGAGAAAACCTGGTGCTCTTCTTGACTTTACATTTCTTGAGGTAACATATTCTCCCACGTTCTGGTTTCTACATCCAGAAATTTCTTGAGGGTACTCTTGAGGGGACGCATTGTACCTTTCAATGAGGCCATCTGTTTGAAGGTGACATGCAGCAGTGCATATGTGTGTAATTCCTAATTGTTTACACACTTGCTTCATCACCTTCAAAACAAAGGGGGTCACTTAGTCGGTCCGAACTTCTTTTGGGAAACCTAACCTTGAAAAAAAATTTATTATGCCTTTAGTGATGTGGGTGGTAATAGGCTGTCATAAGGCCACAGTTTTGGGGAAACATGTGGTGTAGTCCACCATTACTAGGATGTATCCACAGCCACTAGGTGAAGGTGGGGGAGACTGATGATATCTATTCCTGCTCTACTGAGTGGCTTCTTGATCACCGGAAGGGGAAGCAAAGGTACTCGGATGGGCTGATAATGGCTATTCTTTTTGGCATATAGGGCATTCTCTACAGTATGTTTTACCTGTTGATATATACCTGCCCAATAAAATCTGTCTACGGCTGTCTTATCTGTCTTTTCGGTGCTAAAGTGCCAAACCAATAAAGAGCTATGAAATAAGAACAACACCTTCTCTGTGAAGGAAATGAGAATCAATAGCTAGTGGATTATTTTCCTCCCTTCCTATACAATAACCTCTCCTTTAAGAAAAATTGGGGACCTACTGCTTGTGGGTCTTCCTGCTCAGAAGCAGCATTCCAGGATTCTCTGAATAGAGGCTCTTCATGCTAGTCTGCTCAGAAATTCCTATCAGAGTCCCATATTACACCCTCAGTCTGTACTGGAAAGACAACTTGTGAAAGCTTCTTATCTTCTCTTCTTTGTTTCCTAGATTTCCATGCTTTTAGGGTAGGCCATTCACTGTCCTTGGCCTGAGATAACGAGTATTTCTTCACCGACTGTCACCTTCCTTCTAGGTTTCTTGGGTCAGGGACTCCAGGTTGGGATAATCACTGCCTACAATCAATGGTTGAGGCAGTTTGGGAATGAGTCCCACTTTTAGGGGTACACTGGGATCTGTTTAAAGCTGTAGGTGAACCTTTGTCATAGGTTACACCTTCTAATCCTCATAGACACAATGTATTTTCACCAGACCTAAGGATTCTTTATTCTGCCTGTGAGGAGCTGAGGCTGCATGACACTTTGAAGACATCCAGTGTCCACCAGAGTGGAAATAGGTTTGCCACAGTAAAAAGACCTGACCAGGCTAAAATCAATAGGTTCTTCTCTCTGGGGACAATGGGGGTGATTCTAACCCCGGCGGTCTTAGACCGCCGGGGCCAGGGTCGGCGGGAGCACCGCCGACAGACCGGCGGTGCCCCGCAGGGCATTCTGACCGCGGCGCTTTGGCCGCGGTCAGTGCAGGAAAACCGGCGGTCTCCCGCCGGTTTTCCGCTGCCCCTTGGAATCCTCCAAGGCGGCGCAGCTTGCTGCGCCGCCGAGGGGATTCCGACCCCCCCTACCGCCATCCAGTTCCCGGCGGTCCGCCCGCCGGGAACCGGATGGCGGTAGGGGGGGTCGCGGGGCCCCTGGGGGCCCCTGCAGTGCCCATGCCACTGGCATGGGCACTGCAGGGGCCCCCGTAAGAGGGCCCCTAAATGTATTTCACTGTCTGCTGCGCAGACAGTGAAATACGCGACGGGTGCAACTGCACCCGTCGCACAGCTTCCACTCCGCCGGCTCGATTCCGAGCCGGCTTCATCGTGGAAGCCTCTTTCCCGCTGGGCTGGCGGGCGGCCTGAAGGCGGCCGCCCGCCAGCCCAGCGGGAATGTCAGAATTACCGCCGCGGTCTTTCGACCGCGGAACGGTAACCTGACGGCGGGACTTTGGCGGGCGGCCTCCGCCGCCCGCCAAGGTCAGGATGAGGGCCAATATCTGGTAATATATCTGAACCTTCCAAACTGAAAACATTATGGGCCAGGGTGTTGGGGTCTGGGGATAGGACCAGATAGTATTGTTACTCTTTCACGATTTCTGGGCACCCCTGGTTTGGGCGATCTCACAGTACCTGGTCCTGGATCCCTTCAGTTTTCTTTGCATCCTCTCTGAATCTCGTGGGCTCAGTTAAAAGCACTTGCAATGTCAACGAGCCTTTCTAATGTCATGTGTGTGTGTGTTGGTACACCCATTTCTGGATTGCGTTATGTATGTAAGTGAGGTATTGCTCTAAGTGTATATTTTCAAGGATTTCCTATTTTGTAGCAGTGGTGGACTTCAGCCATTGGTCAGTCATATCCTTGACTTGATAATACAGGGCCAGGGTTGTCTCCTGGGGCCCTTCTTTGATCTGTTGCAGCCTTATCCTCTAGGTTCCTTCATTAACTCCCAGCCTCTCCAGAATACTCCTCTTGTTTTCTGCATATAGAGAAAATCCTTGGGGGTTAGCTACTTGATAGGCAGTCTAAAGCTATCCTGACAGCAAGGGACCCAAATATTGTCCCCATCTATCTGTGAGCCTTGCCATGGCTTGGGATATGTGCTTGTAGTTATTAAAAAACTGGGCTTGATCGGTCAGGGCCTTGTGGAGGGCTATCTTCAGCCCCTGTGTTCATGACTTTTTTCATTACTGTTTCCAGAAAGGAAAACAACAGTAAGTAGGGGTTCACAATTCCCCAATGATATCTATACCATGACTTCACTGGTGAATGTTTTGATGAATAAATTAGGAAAGATTACCCCTGACCTACCTCTGGGTCTAAACTAGCCCACTTTGCTTCCTCGCTAATGTCCGATGGGTTTTCCTGGACGCTAGGGGCCAGCATTACAAGATTGTGACTCGCAATTTTGCATTTTTTGCAAGTTGCAAATTGTGAGTCGCAACCTGTAATGTACAACAGTGTCTGAGACACTGTTAGCGATTCCCAAATGGGTCACAAAGGACCTGCCTCATTAATATTCATGAGGGAGGTCGTAATTTGTGACCCATTTGGGAATGGCTGCACTCACAGGGATGGTGGCCTGCTGGGGCCAGCAGACCACCATATCTGTGACTGCTTTTTCAATAAAGCAGTTTAAAAAAAAACTGCAGCCCATTTTCCTAAAGGAAAATGTGATGCATTTCAAAAATAAAAATTAAAAGTTTTCTTTTCATTTGCTCAGAGTAGGCAGTGGTCTGTGGTACCACTGCCTGCTCTGAAAAAACATTTTCAGTACCTTTCACAAAGGAGAAGAGGTCCCGTGGGGACCCTTTTCATTTGCAGATGGGTTAACACCAATTTGAAACTGGTGTTAACTGTGATTATTTTGCGACCACATTCACGGTCACAAAACAATACATGGGCCTTCGAGTTGCAATTAGGAAGGGACACCTTTGGAACGTCCCTTACTAATTGTGAGTCGCAATCCCTATTTTGCAAATCAGTAACAGGATACAGACTCACAAAATATGGATGGTACATTGTACAAGGCCATTTCGCAGAAGCAAACGGTGAAATTTGCCTTTTGTGATCGCAAAATTGCTTTGTACTTTGGGCCCTAAGAGTGGTCTGTTTCCTTGTTTTTTTCAGGGTAAACTTCCCTCCCTTTTTTCTCCCTCTCTCCAAGAGGTCATCAAATCTTTCCCCGCTGTTTCCTCTTGCGTCCTCAATATAGAGCTTCTGGCAAGTAGGCGTCCCTGGTTATCCCAATCACGATTGTGAGTTTTTATTTAAACCAAAAAAATCACTGTGAAGCTGGGAAAGGATGTAACATACACAAAAGAAAAAAAAAGCGGGCGGTCAAGTAGAGAATACCGAGCATGCAGTGGAAGAACCTCCACCCCATATTAGCTCTCACTTCCTCCCTTGAATCACTCCCACTGTGCTGCAACCCTCTTCTGTGGAGGTGGGCCTTCCAGCAACCTCTGGCGGTGACCACCACTCTTTGGACCACGTCACCTGGGAATCTTCGAAGTTGCTAAAATTGTCTCCATTCACTCTGGTTCTGCTCTACACGTCTTCTGCAGCTTAAGGTCCGAATTCCTTCTCACTCTCTCCCTCTTCGACTTTTTGAGTGCTCCTTCTCCTGCAGTCCTGGGCATTTTTGCCCCCTTGCTCTATTCTGATTGGTTCCCAGATCTGTGACATCTCCCCCACCAGCTGCAAAACACTGTGATCCTTTGTTAATGTTGATGACCCTCTCCAGGTCACAACCGGCCTAACCAGGTGTCTCTCTCTTTTCCTGCAGGCTTTGTGATGGGGAGACAAGATGGCAGAGAGGACTTTAGGATCCTTTCCATGTAAGTACGGGGACTCCGAGGCACTTCCTTACAAGACCTTTCTTTCTTTTACCTCACTTCACTGCATAGCGACATTCCTCAAGCTCCAGAAATGCAGGTAATACACATGCACTTTCTAGGTAAGCTGCAAACCAACCTCCATTGTGTGCCAATCCAAAATGGATCTTGCTGGTCTCAGCAACCATTTTCCCACAACACCTCGAAGTCCTGCAACCATTCAAACTTCACACACTAGCACTTGACAATGCACACAGGTTTTGAGCCCAAGAGTCTGGATTACACATTTAAGTGGAACTTTGCACAAGGGAAGCCTGTAAGCACCACATGTAGGAGGCTGGACTGGCTTGTAGTGAGTACCAAGGGGTACTTGCACCTTGCACCAGGCCCAGTTATCCCTTATTAGTGTATAGGGTGTCTAGCAGCTTAGGCTGATAGATAATGGTAGCTTAGCAGAGCAGCTCAGGCTGAACTAGGAGACGTGTGAAGCTACTACAGTACCACTTAGTGTCATATGCACAATATCATAAGAAAACACAATACACAGTTATACTAAAAAAAAGGTACTTTATTTTTATGACAATATGCCAAAGTATCTTAGAGTGTACCCTCAGTGAGAGGATAGGAAATATACACAAGATATATATACACAATAGCAAAAATATGCAGTATAGTCTTAGAAAACAGTGCAAACAATGTATAGTTACAATAGGATGCAATGGAGAAACATATGGATAGGGGCAACACAAACCATATACTCCAAAAGTGGAATGCGAACCACGAATGGACCCCAAACCTATGTGACCTTGTAGAGGGTCGCTGGGACTATTAGAAAATAGTGAGAGTTAGAAAAATAACCCTCCCCAAGACCCTGAAAAGTGAGTGCAAAGTGCACTAAAGTTCCCCTAAGGACAAAGTAGTCGTGTTAGAGGAATAATGCAGGAAAGGCATAAACCAGCAATGCAACAACTGTGGATTTCCAATCTAGGGTACCTGTGGAACAAGGGGACCAAGTCCAAAAGTCACAAGCAAGTCGGAGATGGGCAGATGCCCAGGAAATGCCAGCTACGGGTGCAAAGAAGCTTCGACTGGACAGAAGAAGCTGAGGTTTCTGCAGGAACGAAAAGGGCTAGAGACTTCCCCTTTGGTGGACGGATCCCTCTCGCCTTGGAGAGTCGTGCACAAGTGTTTTCCCGCCGGAAGGACGCCAACAAGCCTTGCTAGTTGCAAATCGTGCGTTTGGCGTTTTTGGACGCTGCCGGGGCCCAGGAGGGACCAGGAGGTCGCAAATTGGACCTGAAGAGAGAGGGGACGTCGAGCAAGACAAAGAGCCCTCACTGAAGCAGGTAGCACCCAGAGAAGTACCAGAAACAGGCACTACAAGGATGCGTGAAACGGTGCTCGCCGAAGTTGCACAAAGGAGTCCCACGTCGCCGGAGACCAACTTAGAAAGTCGTGCAATGCAGGTTAGAGTGCCGTGGACCCAGGCTTGGCTGTGCACAAAGGATTTCCGCCGGAAGTGCACAGGGGCCGGAGTAGCTGCAAGTCGCGGTTCCCAGCAATGCAGCCCAGCGAGGTGAGGCAAGGACTTACCTCCACCAAACTTGGGCTGAAGAGTCACTGGACTGTGGGGGTCACTTGAACAGAGTCGCTGGATTCGAGGGACCTCGCTCGTCATGCTGAGAGGAGACCCAAGGGACCGGTGATGCAGCTTTTTGGTGCCTGCGGTTGCAGGGGGAAGATTCCGTCGACCCACGGGAGATTTCTTCGGAGCTTCTGGTGCAGAGAGGAGGCAGACTACCCCCACAGCATGCACAAGCATGAAAACAGTCGAGAAGGCGGCAGGATCAGCGTTACAGAGTTGAAGTAGTCGTCTTTGCTACTATGTTGCAGGTTTGCAGGCTTCCAGCGGGGTCAGCAGTCGATTCCTTATCAGAAGGTGAAGAGGGAGATGCAGAGGAACTCGGATGAGCTCTTGCATTCGGTATCTAAAGTTTCCCCAGAGACAGAGACCCTAAATAGCCAGAAAAGAGGGTTTGGCTACCTAGGAGAGAGGATAGGCTACTAACACCTGAAGGAGCCTATTAGCAGCAGTCTCTGACGTCACCTGGTGGCACTGGCCACTCAGAGCAGTCCAATGTGCCAGCAGCACCTCTGTTTCCAAGATGGCAGAGGTCTGGAGCACACTGGAGGAGCTCTGGACACCTCCCAGGGGAGGTGCAGGTCAGGGGAGTGGTCACTCCCCTTTCCTTTGTCCAGTTTCGCGCCAGAGCAGGGGCTAAGGGGTCCCTGAACCGGTGTAGACTGGCTTATGCAGAATTGGGCACCTCCAGAGGCTGGGGGAGGCTACTCCTCCCCTGCCTTCACACCATTTTCCAAAGGGAGAGGGTGTCACACCCTCTCTCAGAGGAAGTTCTTTGTTCTGCCATCCTGGGCCAGGCCTGGCTGGACCCCAGGAGGGCAGCTGCCTGTCTGAGGGGTTGGCAGCAGCAGCAGCTGCAGTGAAACCCCAGGAAGGGCAGTTTGGCAGTACCAGGGTCTGTGCTACAGACCACTGGGATCATGGGATTGTGCCAACTATGCCAGGATGGTATAGAGGGGGCAATTCCATGATCATAGACATGTTACATGGCCATATTCGGAGTTACCATGGTGAAGCTACATATAGGTAGTGACCTATATGTAGTGCACGCGTGTAATGGTGTCCCCGCACTCACAAAGTTCAGGGAATTGGCTCTGAACAATGTGGGGGCACCTTGGCTAGTGCCAGGGTGCCCTCACACTAAGTAACTTTGCACCTAACCTTTACCAGGTAAAGGTTAGACATATAGGTGACTTATAAGTTACTTAAGTGCAGTGTAAAATGGCTGTGAAATAACGTGGACGTTATTTCACTCAGGCTGCAGTGGCAGGCCTGTGTAAGAATTGTCAGAGCTCCCTATGGGTGGCAAAAGAAATGCTGCAGCCCATAGGGATCTCCTGGAACCCCAATACCCTGGGTACCTCAGTACCATATACTAGGGAATTATAAGGGTGTTCCAGTAAGCCAATGTAAATTGGTAAAAATGGTCACTAGCCTGTCAGTGACATTTTTGGAAAGAAATGAGAGAGCATAACCACTGAGGTTCTGATTAGCAGAGCCTCAGTGAGACAGTTAGTCACTACACAGGTAACACATTCAGGCACACTTATGAGCACTGGGGCCCTGGGTTACCAGGGTCCCAGTGACACATACAACTAAAACAACATATATACAGTGAAAAATGGGGGTAACATGCCAGGCAAGATGGTACTTTCCTACACAACCCCCCCCCAAACGAAGGACAATAAGACTAGCCATGACCTGATGAGTCTTCATTGTCTAAGTGGAAATATCTGGAGAGTCCATCTGCATTGGAGTGGCTACTCCCAGGTCTATGTTCCACTGCATAGTCCATTCCCTGTAGGGATATGGACCACCTCAACAATTTAGGATTTTCACCTTTCATTTGTTTTAGCCAAAGTAGAGGTTTGTGGTCTGTCTGAACAATGAAGTGAGTGCCAAACAGGTATGGCCTCAACTTCTTCAGAGCCCAGACCACAGCAAAGGCCTCCCTCTCAATGGCAGACCAACGCTTTTCTCTAGGGGTCAACCTTCTACTAATAAAAGCAACAGGTTGATCCTGGCCCTCAGAATTAAGTTGTGATAGGACTGCCCCTACTCCTAATTCAGATGCATCAGTTTGGACATAGAATTTTTTAGAGTAACAAGGGCTTTTCAGGACAGGTGCAGAGCACATGGCCTGCTTCAGCTCCTCAAAAGCTTTCTGACAGTTTGCTGTCCATAATACCTTTTTAGGCATTTTCTTGGATGTGAGGTCATTAAGAGGGGCTGCAATGGAGCCATAGTTCTTAATGAACCTCCTGTAATACCCAGTGAGGCCTAGGAAGGCTCTCACCTGAGTCTGAGTGGTAGGGGGAACCCAATCAATAATAGTTTGGATTTTCCCCTGAAGTGGTGCAATCTGTTCCCCACCAACAAGGTGTCCCAGATAAACCACCTTACCCTGCCCTATCTGGCACTTTGAAGCCTTGATAGTGAGGCCTGCCTTTTGCAGGGCCTCCAAAACTTTCCATAGGTGGACCAGGTGATCATCCCAGCTGGAGCTAAAGACAGCTATATCGTCCAAATATGCTGCACTGAAAGCTTCCAGCCCTTGCAGGACTGTGTTCACCAACCTCTGAAAAGTGGCAGGTGCATTTTTCAAACCAAAAGGCATTACAGTAAACTGGTAATGTCCTCCAATGGTAGAAAATGCAGTCTTAGGTTTAGCATCTTCTGACAATTTGATCTGCCAATACCCTGCAGTCAAATCAAAAGTGCTTAGATACTTGGCAGATGCCAGTGTATCTATGAGCTCATCTGCCCTGGGTATAGGGTGAGCATCAGTTTTGGTTACCAAGTTGAGACCTCTATAGTCTACACAAAACCGCATTTCCTTCTTTCCATCTTTAGAATTGGGTTTTGGTACCAGTACCACAGGAGAAGCCCATGGACTGTCAGAGTGCTCAACTACTCCTAGTTCCAACATTTTCTGAACTTCTTGCTTTATGCAGTCCCTGACATGGTCAGGCTGCCTATAGATCTTACTTTTGACAGGTAAACTGTCTCCAGTATCTATAGTGTGCTCACACCAAGAAGTGGTGCCTGGCACAGTAGAGAAGAGTTCTGAAAATTGTCCTAGGAGATTTATGCAATTATCTTTCTGCTCAGCAGTAAGACAATCCGCCAAAACTACACCTTCCACAAGAGCATCTTGTTCTGTGGAAGAGAAGAGATCAGGTAGAGGATCACTGTCTTCTTCCTGCCCCTCATCAGTTGCCATGAGCAGGGTGAGATCAGCCCTGTCATAGTAGGGTTTCAGGCGGTTGACATGGAGCACCCTAAGGGGACTCCTGGCAGTGCCTAAGTCAACTAAATAGGTGACTTCTCCCTTCTTTTCAACAATTGTGTGGGGACCACTCCATTTATCTTGGAGTGCTCTTGGGGCCACAGGCTCCAAGACCCACACTTTCTGCCCTGGTTGGTACTGAACCAAAACAGCCTTCTGATCATGCCATTGCTTCTGGAGCTCTTGGCTGGCCTGAAGGTTTTTACTGGCCTTTTTCATGTACTCAGCCATCCTTGATCTGAGGCCAAGTACATAATCCACAATATCCTGCTTAGGAGCTTTTAAAGGTTGTTCCCAACCCTCCTTTACAAGTGTGAGTGGACCCCTAACAGGGTGTCCAAAAAGAAGTTCAAAGGGGCTGAAGCCCACTCCTTTCTGGGGTACCTCCCTGTAGGCAAAAAGGAGGCATGGTAGCAGGATATCCCATCTCCTGCGGAGTTTTTCAGGGAGACCCATAATCATGCCTTTGAGAGTTTTATTAAATCTCTCCACCAGTCCATTTGTTTGTGGATGATAGGGTGTTGTGAACTTGTACGTTACACCACACTCCTTCCACATGGCCTTTAAGTATGCAGACATGAAATTGCTTCCTCTGTCTGATACTACTTCCTTTGGGAAGCCCACCCTGGAAAATATTCCCAGGAGGGCCTTTGCCACTGCAGGTGCTGTAGTGGTCCTTAAAGGAATAGCTTCAGGATATCTTGTGGCATGGTCCACTACCACTAAGATAAACCTATTGCCTGAAGCAGTAGGAGGGTCAAGGGGGCCAACTATGTCAACCCCTACCCTTTCAAAGGGAACCCCAACCACAGGCAGTGGGATAAGGGGTGCCTTTGGGGTGCCACCTGTCTTGCCACTGGCTTGACAGGTTTCACAGGACTTACAAAATTCCTTTGTGTCCTCAGACATCCTAGGCCAATGAAACAGGGGAACAAGCCTGTCCCAAGTTTTCATTTGTCCTAGATGCCCAGCTAAGGGAATGCCATGTGCCAGTGTTAGGAGGAACTTTCTGTACTCCTGAGGAATCACTAATCTCCTGGCAGCTCCAGGTTTAGGATCCCTATGCTCAGTGTACAAGAGGTTGTCCTCCCAGTAAACTCTGTGAGAGTCACTGACATCCCCATTAGCCTGTTTGACAGCTTGCTGTCTGAGACCCTCTAATGTGGGACAGGTTTGCTGTGCCACACTCAGCTCCTCTCTGGCAGGCCCCCCTTCACCCAAAAGTTCAGCAGTGTCTGCTTCCAGCTCCTCTGGTGTAGGTTCTGCACAGGGAGGGAATTCTTCTTCCTCAGAAGTTGAATCCAATGTAGAGGGAGGGATAGTAGGAAGTGGTTTGCTTCTACTAGCCCTAGCTTTAGGGAGCACTTGGTCCATTGTTCCAGGATCCAAGCTTCCCTGTCCTTTTTGCTTTTTGGCCTGAGCCCTTGTCAAAGCAAAAATATGCCCTGGGATGCCCAGCATTGCTGCATGGGCCTACAAACTCCACATCTGACCAAGCTGATGTCTCCAAATCATTCCCTAATAGACAGTCTACAGGTAAATCTGAAACTACCACAACTTTCTTTGGACCAGTTACCCCCCCCCAGTTGAGATTTACAACAGCCATTGGGTGGCTTTGTGTTATGTTGTGAGCATCGGTTACTTGGTACTGGTGTCCAAGTATGTGTTGTTCAGGGTGCACCAGTTTCTCAATCACCATTGTGACACTGGCACCTGTGTCCCTGTAGGCCTGGACCTCAACACCATTTATTAGGGTTAGTTGCTTGTACTTCTCCAAGTTATGGGGGCAAGCAACCAAAGTGGCTAAATCAATAGCCCCTTCAGAGACTAAAGTAGCCTCTGTGGTCTCCCTAATAAGACCAACCCCAACTAAATTACCAAAAGTGAGCCCAGCTACTCCCTTGGATTGGCTATTAGTAGGTTTGCTCCCACCACTACTGCTATTAGTAGGGACACTAGGTGTAGCAGTAGGGGTTGTAGTGGTAGGAGCTGTGGTGCCTTTCTTTGGACAACTGGGATCTGTTGTCCAATGGCCTTTTATTTTACATAAATAGCACCATGGTTTCTTTTCCTTGTTCTGATTAAAGGAGGATTTGGACCCACCACCCCCACCAGAGTGTTTTTGTGGGCCTGATGAAGACTCATTTTTAGATTTGTCCCCACCCTTGTCAGAAGACTTACCATCCTTCTTTTTGTTGCCATCTTTGTCACCCCCTGTATGAACTTTTCTGTTCACTCTTGTTCTGACCCATTTGTCTGCCTTCTTTCCCAATTCTTGGGGAGAGGTCAGATCAGAGTCCACCAAGTACTGGTGCAACAAATCAGACACACAATTATTAAGAATATGCTCTCTCAGGATTAAGTTATACAGGCTGTCATAATCAGTAACTTTACTGCCATGTAACCACCCCTCCAAGGCCTTCACTGCCTGGTCAATGAAATCAACCCAGTCTTGTGAAGACTCCTTTTTGGTCTCTCTGAACTTTATCCTGTACTGTTCAGTGGTTAAGCCATAACCATCCAGGAGTGCATTCTTAAGAACTTGGAAATTATTAGCATCATTTTCTTTCACAGTAAGGAGCCTATCCCTACCTTTTCCACTAAATGATAGCCATAGGATAGCAGCCCACTGCCTTTGAGGGACATCCTGTACAACAAAGGCCCTCTCAAGTGCAGCAAACCACTTGTTAATGTCATCCCCCTCCTTATAAGGGGGAACTATCTTGTGCAGATTCCTGGAATCATGCTCTTTTGCAGGATGACTATGGGGAATACTGCTGCTGCCACCATGGGTTTCTAAACCCAACTTCTGTCTTTCCTTCTCTAATTCAAAAGACTGTCTATCCAAATCCAGCTGTTGCTTTTTAAGCTTCAGTCTGGTTTGTTCCACCCTCAACTTATTGAGTTCCCTCTCTAACATTCTGTCATCAGGGTTGGTGGGAGGGACATTTCTAGAAACAGCTATGATGGGACTGAACAGAAGGAGACCTGTCCCTTACAGAAGCCACCCTAACAGCTTGGTTTACAGAAACATTACTACCAGTATGGTGAGAATAAATGCTTTTGCTATGATGTGAGACAACACTATTTATATGGTGTGGCTCATCATCATTACCATCTATGCTAGACTGTCTAGTAATGGGCAGGCTAGGAAGTTTCTTTCCTGAATCTTTTCCTGGGGGAGTCCCTGAATCAGATTGAGAACTATTAGGTACTTTTTCAACAGATGGGGCACCTATGGCCTTATCCTGTTCTCTAAGCATGTTAAGTAACAGTTCCAAGGAAGGATTCTTCCCTACACTCAAACCTCTCTCTATACAGAGACTCCTTGCTCTTTTCCAGCTAAGGTTGTCATATGCAAGTTTGGACAGATCAACACTTTGGCCTGTGCCAGACATTTTTAGAGAGAGTTAAAGTGATAGCAAAAGAGAAAAAAGTTTTCAGAACTTTTTGGAAAGACAGAAAAAAACTTTTTAAACTTTTAAGAACTTTTTGAAAGTTTAGAAGTACTTTTCAGCACTTAGAAAAGAGTGACAAGAGGAAATGCAAAACTTTTTGGCTATGTGTATATACACTGACCTTGTTTTGTATATTTTTCTCTTATGAAAAGTACAATGACAAGAGTGGTAAGTAGTCTCAAGCACTTATCCCACCACTGCACAACCAAGGTAGGAGGCTGGACTGGCTTGTAGTGAGTACCAAGGGGTACTTGCACCTTGCACCAGGCCCAGTTATCCCTTATTAGTGTATAGGGTGTCTAGCAGCTTAGGCTGATAGATAATGGTAGCTTAGCAGAGCAGCTCAGGCTGAACTAGGAGACGTGTGAAGCTACTACAGTACCACTTAGTGTCATATGCACAATATCATAAGAAAACACAATACACAGTTATACTAAAAATAAAGGTACTTTATTTTTATGACAATATGCCAAAGTATCCTAGAGTGTACCCTCAGTGAGAGGATAGGAAATATACACAAGATATATATACACAATAGCAAAAATATGCAGTATAGTCTTAGAAAACAGTGCAAACAATGTATAGTTACAATAGGATGCAATGGGGAAACATAGGGATAGGGGCAACACAAACCATATACTCCAAAAGTGGAATGCGAACCACGAATGGACCCCAAACCTATGTGACCTTGTAGAGGGTCGCTGGGACTATTAGAAAATAGTGAGAGTTAGAAAAATAACCCTCCCCAAGACCCTGAAAAGTGAGTGCAAAGTGCACTAAAGTTCCCCTAAGGACAAAGTAGTCGTGTTAGAGGAATAATGCAGGAAAGACACAAACCAGCAATGCAACAACTGTGGATTTCCAATCTAGGGTACCTGTGGAACAAGGGGACCAAGTCCAAAAGTCACAAGCAAGTCGGAGATGGGCAGATGCCCAGGAAATGCCAGCTGCGGGTGCAAAGAAGCTTCGACTGGAC
Source organism: Pleurodeles waltl (assembly GCF_031143425.1). NCBI lineage: Eukaryota > Metazoa > Chordata > Amphibia > Caudata > Salamandridae > Pleurodeles > Pleurodeles waltl. The sequence goes on from NC_090447.1 coordinate 1,224,266,661, forward strand.
AGAAGAAGCTGAGGTTTCTGCAGGAACAAAAAGGGCTAGAGACTTCCCCTTTGGTGGACGGATCCCTCTCGCCTTGGAGAGTCGTGCACCAGTGTTTTCCCGCCGGAAGGACGCCAACAAGCCTTGCCAGTTGCAAATTGTGTGTTTGGCGTTTTTGGACGCTGCCGGGGCCCAGGAGGGACCAGGACGTCGCAAATTAGACCTGAAGAGAGAGGGGACGTCGAGCAAGACAAAGAGTCCTCACTAAAGCAGGTAGCACCCGGAAAAGTGCCAGAAACAGGCACTACAAGGATGCGTGAAACGGTGCTCGCCGAAGTTGCACAAAGGAGTCCCACGTCGCCGGAGACCAACTTAGAAAGTCGTGCAATGCAGGTTAGAGTGCCGTGGACCCAGGCTTGGCTGTGCACAAAGGATTTCCGCCGGAAGTGCACAGGGGCCGGAGTAGCTGCAAAGTCGCGGTTCCCAGCAATGCAGCCCAGCGAGGTGAGGCAAGGACTTACCTCCACCAAACTTGGGCTGAAGAGTCACTGGACTGTGGGGGTCACTTGGACAGAGTCGCTGGATTCGAGGGACCTCGCTCGTCGTGCTGAGAGGAGACCCAAGGGACCGGTGATGCAGCTTTTTGGTGCCTGCGGTTGCAGGGGGAAGATTCCGTCGACCCACGGGAGATTTCTTCAGAGCTTCTGGTGCAGAGAGGAGGCAGGCTACCCCCACAGCATGCACAAGCAGGAAAACAGTCGAGAAGGCGGCAGGATCAGCGTTACAGAGTTGCAGTAGTCGTCTTTGCTACTATGTTGCAGGTTTGCAGGCTTCCAGCGCGGTCAGCAGTCGATTCCTTATCAGAAGGTGAAGAGGGAGATGCAGAGGAACTCGGATGAGCTCTTGCATTCGGTATCTAAAGTTTCCCCAGAGACAGAGACCCTAAATAGCCAGAAAAGAGGGTTTGGCTACCTAGGAGAGAGGATAGGCTACTAACACCTGAAGGAGCCTATCAGCAGGAGTCTCTGACGTCACCTGGTGGCACTGGCCACTCAGAGCAGTCCAATGTGCCAGCAGCACCTCTGTTTCCAAGATGGCAGAGGTCTGGAGCACACTGGAGGAGCTCTGGACACCTCCCAGGGGAGGTGCAGGTCAGGGGAGTGGTCACTCCCCTTTCCTTTGTCCAGTTTCGCGCCAGAGCAGGGGCTAAGGGGTCCCTGAACCGGTGTAGACTGGCTTATGCAGAATTGGGCACCTCTGTGCCCAACAAAGCATTTCCAGAGGCTGGGGGAGGCTACTCCTCCCCTGCCTTCACACCATTTTCCAAAGGGAGAGGGTGTCACACCCTCTCTCAGAGGAAGTTCTTTGTTCTGCCATCCTGGGCCAGGCCTGGCTGGACCCCAGGAGGGCAGCTGCCTGTCTGAGGGGTTGGCAGCAGCAGCAGCTGCAGTGAAACCCCAGGAAGGGCAGTTTGGCAGTACCAGGGTCTGTGCTACAGACCACTGGGATCATGGGATTGTGCCAGCTATGCCAGGATGGTATAGAGGGGGCAATTCCATGATCATAGACATGTTACATGGCCATATTCGGAGTTACCATGGTGAAGCTACATATAGGTAGTGACCTATATGTAGTGCACGCGTGTAATGGTGTCCCCGCACTCACAAAGTTCAGGGAATTGGCTCTGAACAATGTGGGGGCACCTTGGCTAGTGCCAGGGTGCCCTCACACTAAGTAACTTTGCACCTAACCTTTACCAGGTAAAGGTTAGACATATAGGTGACTTATAAGTTACTTAAGTGCAGTGTAAAATGGCTGTGAAATAACGTGGACGTTATTTCACTCAGGCTGCAGTGGCAGGCCTGTGTAAGAATTGTCAGAGCTCCCTATGGGTGGCAAAAGAAATGCTGCAGCCCATAGGGATCTCCTGGAACCCCAATACCCTGAGTACCTCAGTACCATATACTAGGGAATTATAAGGGTGTTCCAGTAAGCCAATGTAAATTGGTAAAAATGGTCACTAGCCTGTCAGTGACAATTTGGAAAGAAATGAGAGAGCATAACCACTGAGGTTCTGATTAGCAGAGCCTCAGTGAGACAGTTAGTCACTACACAGGTAACACATTCAGGCACACTTATGAGCACTGGGGCCCTGGGTTACCAGGGTCCCAGTGACACATACAACTAAAACAACATATATACAGTGAAAAATGGGGGTAACATGCCAGGCAAGATGGTACTTTCCTACACCACACTCAGTCAGAATCACAGAAATAAATATTTTTAGTACTATACTCCAAAAACATATGCTGCCAGCACTGCTTTATGTCAACAACACAGGACAAGGACAGTGGAACCATGTTGAGCTAAAAGGTACAATTGGTTCACTGGCTCAGGTCACATAACAGATTCTGGATCTCGGAAACGTCATGGACAAGTCTAGGTCTCAGAACAAGTGCTAGTTTAGAGCCTTAGCCTCGCCAAAGAAAAGTCAGTATACCGGTTATATGCAGTCAGGTTACTCAGTGCATGGGTACGTACCCCTTTACAGGGGACATTCTCGTCACAACAGACAGCCCTCTCAGATCAGACTACCCAAAACCTTACAGCACTGTTGGAGGGATCCAGTTGTAGAACTGGCAAAACCAGAGAAAAAATAAATGCTAATTTCCATGTTATAGCCCAGCTTTGTTTTCTGCAGAGAAATGAAGGCCTTTTAATGATATAGACCATCTCACAAACTTTGTAATCTCACCTTTCATTGCCATCAACCTCTGATTTGGGGTCTGTCTGGACCACAGACCTGGTACCAATAAGTAAATTCAGAACTTCGTCAGGGCTTGGGCTCTTGCAAAGCATTCCTTTTCAAGGGCAGGCAAATGTTGTTCCCTTGAAAGCAACCTGTGACTGATGAATGTCACTTGACACTTTCAGTTCTTGTTGCTGAGTGAAGTCAGAAGTTCCTTTTCTGAACCATCAATCTGTACAATGAATGGTTGGCTGTAGAACAGTACCTTCAACACACAAAGATTGCATAAAGCTGCCATCAGGTCCTTGAAGGCCTTCTGACACTGTGAATCCCATATCATTTTCTTAGTCTGCTTCTTGGATGTCAGGGCTGTTAGGGGCACAACTATAGCTCCATAATTGGACACAAAAATCCTGTAATATCCACTGTGTCCTAGAAATGCTTTCACATGGGTTTGCGAAGGGGGGAACTCACACTTCACCACCGACTGGAGTGTGGCATCCAAATGGTGGATCTTCCCATTGCCCACTTGATTCCCATAGGGGACCACAGAGGAGTGACCCCCTTAGCGCTTAGTTGCTTTGATGATCAGTTTTGCCCCTTGTAGCCTGACCAACACCTATACTAGATGTCTCAGGTAGTCCTACCTTGAATTGCTAACAATGGCAATATCAGCAAGGTAAGCCACACAGAATTCCTCAAGCCCTGTAGAATATTGTTCTCAAGACGTTGAAAAGTGGCAGGAGCATGCATGAACCCAAAGGCAAGACCCTAAACTGGTAGAGGTCTTCAGGTGTCAAGACCGTGCCCTTTTGCTTGGCACAGGGCATCAGTGCGTTCTACCGGTACCCACTGGTCAGACCAAAGATATTCAAGAATGGGCAGCACCTAGCCTGTCTCTCAGCTTGTCAGCTCAAGGAATCATGTGTGCATCGTTCTTTGCCACCTAATTGAAAGCACAAAAGTTCACACAAAAGGTTCACACAAAAGTGCAGACTTGATGACCCCTACTTGGGAACCAACACCACTGGTGTGATACAGAGACTATAAAAGCATTCAGTCAAACCTAGGTCCAACATCTTAGCTACATCTATCTTTATGAGCTCTTGCACCCGTTCTGACATCCTATACACCTTGCTCTTCACTTCCAAGCTATCTCCTACAACTATATCATGCACACAGATAAGTATCACACCTGGGATCAGGGACAAGAGATGGAAAAATTATCTCAATATCACTCTTCACTATTCCTGCTGCTTAGGTGTTACGACGTGTTGGAAATGGCCCTTCTGCAGGGTTATCCCCAGACTTTTTGCCTTCCTCCTTCTCTTTTTCTGACCTCATTTTTGCTGGCTTTTAGGCTCTGCGCACTTCACCAGTGCTAACCCCCAACTTTTTGCCTGCCTCCCTCCACTTTTTGGACTCTGTTTTGCTGGCTGTTAGACTCTGTGCACTTTACCACTGCTAACCAGTGCTAAAGTGCATATGCTCTCTCCCTTTAAACATGGTAACCTTGGATCATACCTGATTGGACTATTTAATTTACTGATAAGTCCCTAGTAATGTGCACTATAGGTGCCTAGGGCCTGTAGATTAAATGTTACTAGTGGGCCTGCAGCACTGGTTGTGCCACCCACTTAAGTAGCCCCTTTACCTTGTCCGAGGCCTGCCATTGCAAGGCCTGTGTGTGCAGTTTCACTGTCACCTCGACTTGGCATTTAAAAGTACTTGCCAAGCCTAAACCTCCCCTTTCTCCACACATAAGTCACCTCTAATGTGTGCCCTAGGTAGCCCCTAGAGCAGGGTGCTGTGTGGGTGAAAGGCAGGACATGTACCTGTGTAGCTTACATGTCCTGGTAGTGTAAAACTCCTAAATTTGTTTTTACACTACTGTGAGGCCTGCTCCCTTTATAGGCTAACATTGGGGCTGCCCTCATACAGTATTGAAGTGGTAGCTGCTGATCTGAAAGGAGTAGGAAGGTCATATTTAGTATGGCCAGAATGGTAATACAAAATCCTGCTGACTGGTGAAGTTGGATTTAATATTACTATTCTAGAAATGCCACTTTTAGAAAGTGAACATTTCTTTGCACTTAAATCTGTCTGTGCCTTACAATCCACGTCTGGCTGGGCTTAGTTGACAGCCCCTTTTGCATTCACTCAGACACACCCCAAACACAGGGTACTCAGCCTCACTTGCATACATCTGCATTTTGAATGGGTTTTCCTGGGCTGGGAGGGTGGAGGGCCTGCTCTCACACAAAGGACTGCCACACCCCCTACTGGGACCCTGGCAGACAGGATTGAACTGAAAGGGGACCTGGTGCACTTCTTAGCCACTCTTTGAAACCTCCCCCACTTCAAAGGCACATTTGGGTGTAAAACAGGGCCTCTGCCCTACCTCATCAGACACTTGCTGGAGAAGAAACCTGAACCAGAACCTGCATCCTGCCAAGAAGAACTGCCTGGCTGCCTCACGGACTCACCGGACTGCTTTCTACAAAGGACTGCTGTCTTTCTGTTGCCCTGCTGCCTTGCTGAACTCTTGTCTGGCTGTAAAAGTGCTCTCCAAGGGCTTGAATAGAGCTTGCCTCCTCTTCCCTGAAGTCTCAGGACCAAAAAGACTTCTCTTTTTCATTTGGACTCTTCGTGCGTCGAAAATCGCCGCACACGGACGCTGATCGACGCAACACCTTCGGGGCGACCGGAACTTCGACGCACGGCCTCACAAGGACAACGCCGCCCGACTTCCAGAGGGGAAATCGACGCAACGCCTGCCATGAGACCGAGAATTCCACACACTGCCTCCCGGAACGACACGCAGCTGGAAAACAAGCTGAAGAATCCACGCACAGACCCCGGGATATCTGGTAATCCCGTGACTCACAGAAAGAGACTGTCCGCGTGCCGGAAAACGACGCATGACTTCCCGTGTGAAAAATAACGACACAAGTCCGTGTGTGCAGGGGAGAAATTGACGCACGCATCATTTTTCTACATATCTCTTCTTCTGCGGCCCTTTGCAGAGATTTTCCAGTTTAAACCAGGTACTTTGTGCTTGAAATAAACTTTGTTTGCTTTTTAAAGACTTAAGACACTTTGGCCCTCATTCTGACCCTGGCGGTCGGTGATAAAGCGGTGGCCAACCCGCCAACAGGCCGGCGGTCCAAAATATGCAATTCTGACCCTGGCGGGAACCGCCAACACAGCCCGCCGCATTAACACTCCGCCCGCCACGGCGGAACAAACAAACAGCGCGGCGGTCCCCGCCAACAGCCAGGCGGCAGACAATGTACCGCCCACCCTAATCAGACCCACCAATCCGCCACCTTTTCCGGGGCGGGAGCACCGCCGATAAAAACACGGCGGAAACAGACTCCGAACGGGAAAACGCTCACCTCCACATACACCACGCGAGATTCCGGCAGTATGGAACCCGAGTTGCAGGTCATCCCCGCACTCCTATACCTGCTCCTGTACCAGGAGCACGCCCGGCGGCGCGGAAGACATCGGTGAGTACTGCACCTACGACACAGGGGAGGGCAAAGATTACCGGCACACACCCACCCACCCACACCCACTACAACACACACATCAATGCATTCCCACAGATCACTGTCACAACCCACAAACCCCCCCCTTCCGAAATTATGCAAAGACCAAAAGAAGAGATCTCAAACGGGCAGATATATTGAAAAATGGACAGCAGTAATCCAAATAAATAAATAAACTATGTACAAAATATATACATCTACTAAATGTAGTCCAACCACTGTCCGTGGACCACAGGGGTCCTGAGCAAAGGGGCAAGGCCCAGTCCCACGACAAGAACTCCACGGAGAGAACACTGCAGGGGCATCAGAAAGAAAAAAGGACAGGCACCTCAGGGGGAAGGGAAGGGGGGGCACCTCAGCCACTTGAGTACACGACGCCAGATCCACGAGGGGACTCCATGACCACTGGCCCTTCCTGGGAGAGCAAAGCCACAGTCCAAACAGTCCATACAGTGGGTGGCCTGCCCACTGGGCCATCCTGGGGAGAGCAAAGCCACAGTCCATACAGTCCATACAGTGGGTGGCCTGCCCACTGGGCCATCCTGGGGAGAGCAAAGCCACAGTCCAAACAGTCCATACAGTGGGTGGCCTGCCCACTGGGCCATCCTGGGGAGAGCAAAGCCACAGTCCATACAGTCCATACAGTGGGTGGCCTGCCCACTGGGCCATCCTGGGGAGAGCAAAGCCACAGTCCAAACAGTCCATACAGTGGGTGGCCTGCCCACTGGGCCATCCTGGGGAGAGCAAAGCCACAGTCCATACAGTCCATACAGTGGGTGGCCTGCCCACTGGGCCATCCTGGGGAGAGCAAAGCCACAGTCCAAGCAGTCCATAACAGACTCCACTGCCACTGGAGGAGGCATGTTGGCCAGAGGACATCCTGCAGCCCTGCCCGAGACAGATCCTGCCCTGCCACGTCTGCCAAAGGGCCAGCGGTTCCTGCCTTGAAGGGCCCAGTTCAGCGGTTCTTGCCTTGAAGGGCCCAGTTCAGCGGTTCTTGAGACGGCGGGCCCCAGCGGAGCGGTGCTGGAGACGGCGGGGCCCAGTTCAGCGGTTCTTGCCTTGAAGGGCCCAGTTCAGCGGTTCTTGCCGTGAAGGGCCCAGTTCAGCGGTTCTTGAGACGGCGGGCCCCAGCGGAGCGGTGCTGGAGACGGCGGGGCCCAGTTCAGCGGTTCTTGCCGTGAAGGGCCCAGTTCAGCGGTTCTTGAGACGGCGGGCCCCAGCGGAGCGGTGCTGGAGACGGCGGGGCCCAGTTCAGCGGTTCTTGCCTTGAAGGGCCCAGTTCAGCGGTTCTTGCCGTGAAGGGCCCAGTTCAGCGGTTCTTGAGACGGCGGGCCCCAGCGGAGCGGTGCTGGAGACGGCGGGGCCCAGTTCAGCGGTTCTTGCCTTGAAGGGCCCAGTTCAGAGGTTCTTGCCGTGAAGGGCCCAGTTCAGCGGTTCTTGAGACGGCGGGCCCCAGCGGAGCGGTGCTGGAGACGGCGGGGCCCTGTTCAGCGGTTCTTGCCTTGAAGGGCCCAGTTCAGCGGTTCTTGAGACGGCGGGCCCCAGCGGAGCGGTGCTGGAGATGGCGGGCCCAGTTCAGCGGTTCTTGCCTTGAAGGGCCCAGTTCAGCGGTTCTTGAGACGGCGGGCCCCAGCGGAGCGGTGCTGGAGACGGCGGGGCCCAGTTCAGCGGTTCTTGCCGTGAAGGGCCCAGTTCAGCGGTTCTTGAGACGGCGGGCCCCAGCGGAGCGGTGCTGGAGACGGCGGGGCCCTGTTCAGCGGTTCTTGCCTTGAAGGGCCCAGTTCAGCGGTTCTTGAGACGGCGGGCCCCAGCGGAGCGGTGCTGGAGACGGCGGGGCCCTGTTCAGCGGTTCTTGCCTTGAAGGGCCCAGTTCAGCGGTTCTTGAGACGGCGGGCCCCAGCGGAGCGGTGCTGGAGACGGCGGCCATTCTATGGCCAACTGCTCATTGCCTGGTGGTGCCCTCCTGGGCAGCGGGGATGGTGCTCCTTCAATGCCCACCTGGGCTGTGGGTGGTGGGGCCCTCCTGGCCAGCTGGGCTGGGTCCTCCCTGGGCAGCGGCTATGGGGGTGGTGGGCTCTCCCGGGGCAGCTGCGACGGGTCCTCCATGGGCAGCAGGCCTGCTGCCTGACTTCTCCGCCTTGCTGCCCTTGCCCTCCTTAGTCGGGAGTCTGTGACCCTTTCCTCCCTTTGGAGTTGTGGCTGTTGACGGTGGCTGGCTAGTGTCCTGGGGGGATATCGAATCCGGGCTCCGGCGGCGGCCTTTCCGCCTTCTGCTCCTCTTCCCAGGGGGTGGGCTGGCTGTCCCCTTGCTGCTGGGCGAAGATCCAGACCTGCGGGCTGGTGGGCTCCAATACCCCTGCACCCTTGTCAAGGGGGCTGCAGGGCTGGTGGTGGCTGAGGTGCTCTTTTTACCCCGACGAGAAGGAGGGGGGGGCTCAGGGTCAGGAAAGAAGGTAGCAGTAGAGAGATAGATTTTCTTGGGACAATGGAGAGTGGAAGGTACAGTGGGTATGGGAGTGGAGGGAGAGGATGTGGTTGTAGGCGAGACAAGTTTGCTGTCTTTGGGTGCAGGTGCAGGAGCGGGAGGCTGTCGTGAGGTGGATGGCTGTTGGGTGGGTGGGTGGCTGCGTTTGTGTGGTGTGGAAGAGGGGGTGACAGACACAGTGGGAGAGGACACAGGGGACGTGTAAATGGCAGTGGGGGTGGTGACTGCACGTGTGCGGACTGGAGTGGAGGGTATGCTGGTGATGGAAACACTGGCTGATGGTGAGGTGAATGAAGGTGTGAGTGTAGACGTCACAGGGAGGGAGGAGGGAGACGAGGAGGTGGGGGTCACAGAGGTGGTAGTGACTGTTGGCATGTCTGCATCGGAATGTTGCTTGTGTGAATGTCTGCGTGATCTGTGGTGCTTATGTTTGGATGAGCTGCTCTTGGGTGTTGAGGTGTGTGCAGGCTGGTCTGATGGTGTGGGTGGGACAGGCAGAGGAACAGGAGACTGGGAGGAGGGAGTTAGTAGAGGGAGGCAGGAGACAGGGACAATGGCTGCCGTCAGTGCTGAGGCCAGAGCCTGGAACGATCGCTGATGGGCAGCCTGACCCGAATGAATGCCCTCCAGGTACGCATTGCTGGAATGAACCTCCCTCTCCACCCCCTGGATGGCATTCAAAAGGGTAGTCTGCCCAACAATGAGCGTTCGGAGGAGGTCAATGACCTCCTCACTGAGGGCAGCGGGGGTAAAAGGGGCAGGGCCTGAGGTGCCTGGGGCGAAGGAGATGCCCGGCTTCCTGGCAGAGCGGGCACGGGGCGAACGCTGAGGGGCTGCTGGGAGGGCGGAGATGGTGCGCTGGGTGGCGGCTGTACCTGTAATGGCGGGGGGCACGGATGGTGCCACCCCCGCAAGGGAGCTCCCTTCCGAGGACGTGTCCGTGTCGCTGCAGGGTCCAGTCGTCCCCGTCGTGGAGCTCCCCTCGCCCTCCGTCTCACTGGTCCAGTCAGACTCTGTGGCATGGCCCTCCTGGGCCATGTGAGATGCAGCTCCCTCCTGCCCCGATGCCACTTCTCCTCCGCCTGATGATGCTGATGCACACAAGCACAGAAGGACAAACAAAAAGGGGGGGGGGAGAGAGAAATAAAGAGATTTTGAGTACATGGATCACCGGTACAGTTAGCGGACATGACAGACACAGATGCCCCCTGCACTAAGTTGCGCACTTGGGGTCCGCTACGCATTCCGTGGAACATGCCCTACACGCCTAGAGTTGACAACTGCACCCATGGATGACACGGCCCAGGGATGGCTGTACTGACACACTACTGAGGGTGGTGGCTGGGGACACAGGGGCTTACGGGGGTGCCCAGCCTACAGATATCGCCCTGGCCTAGGGGGACCCACAGCCCTCCTCCCCCCACCCAGACACCTCCACTGCGCGACAACAGAGTAGATGATGCTTGTACTCACCCCCTTGTGTCTGCTGTGCTGCCCTCACGCGCCCATCCAAATCAGGGTAGGCCACCGCCAGGATCCGGAACATCAGGGGGGTCAGTTGACGGCAGGCACCCCGCCTACGTTGGGAGGCCATCCCCAGCAGAGACTCGGCGGTCTTTTTGGTCCCGCGGCGGATGTCCTCCCACCTCTTGCGGCAGTGGGTGCCCCGTCGATGGTGGACCCCCAGAGTCCGGACTTCCTTGGCGATGGCACGCCAAATCCCGATCTTCTCATGGGCGCGGACCTATGTGACACGTACAGGGAGGGAGAAATACCACGTTCAAGTTTGTCTGCATTATCGTTGCCAGTGGCCCAACGCCCCCCATCCCCGCCAGGCCCCCCGACAGGCCCCCCGCCAGGCCCCCCGCCAGGCCCAACATGCCCCCCATCCCCGCCAGGCCCCCCGCCAGGCCCCCGCCAGGCCCAACATGCCCCCCATCCCCGCCAGGCCCCCCGCCAGGCCCAACATGCCCCCCATCCCCGCCAGGCCCCCCGCCAGGCCCCCCGCCAGGCCCAACATGCCCCCCATCCCCGCCAGGCCCCCGCCAGGCCCTCCGCCAGGCCCAACATGCCCCCCGTCCCCGCCAGGCCCCCCGCCAGGCCCAACATGCCCCCCATCCCCGCCAGGCCCCCAGCCAGGCCCCCCGCCAGGCCCAACATGCCCCCCATCCCCGCCAGGCCCCCCGCCAGGCCCCCCGCCAGGCCCAACATGCCCCCCATCCCCGCCAGGCCCCCCGCCAGGCCCCCCGCCAGGCCCAACATGCCCCCCATCCCCGCCAGGCCCCCCGCCAGGCCCCCCGCCAGGCCCAACATGCCCCCCATCCCCGCCAGGCCCCCCGCCAGGCCCCCCGCCAGACCCCCAAGCCAGCCAGTGGCCCCAAATCCATATTGAATCAAACTCACTTGTTGGTCTGGAGGACCGTAGAGTAGCGCATACTGGGGGAGGACCCCATCCACAAGTTTCTCCAACTCCTCTCCAGTGAAGGCAGGGGCCCTTTCCCCAGTCGCAGCAGCCATTGTCCCTTCCAGACCGAGGTCACAGCAACACTTGCAGTATAGGTCCTCTCCTGTGAAAGTTCAAGTCGCAAGTGGATAAGTAGATTGGAAATGGCGGTCACGTCCGCGGCGGTGCGTACCGCGGCGGTGCGTACCGCCACCGCCGGCGCCCTTCGCCATTGGCTCCTGAAACCCATAGGCTTCAATGTTAACCAATGCGGCTTCGCGCCGCGGTCTTCGCCCGCCGACCGCCGCGGTGTGCCACGCCAGCGCATTGACCTCACATCCCATTGTCACACTTCTCAGGTCAGGCAGCCGCCATTTCGAGGGTCCACATGGCTCAATTTCAACTGCGTCACACAGGCCTAGGCCTTGCATAGCCACTCAGACACGCCATTCACTGCATAGAGAATCGTTTACTGTGCAAGCTGTGAGTACGTACCTGTGGGTTGCTTGACTCTGTGCTCCATGTTGTCCTTCCTAGGCACCGTCCGCTGGGTTTGGCGAGAAGACGGATGAATCCTCGCGTGTACCGACCGCTGGTGGACCTGTCGACAATGGAAGAACGCCACATTATCCTGACCTACCGGCTTGACCGTGCCACTATACAAGAACTGTGTGCCCAGCTGGAGCCCGACCTGATGTCCCCCATCCGCCAACCCACAGGGATTCCCCCTCTGGTGCAGGTCCTGTCAGTACTCCATTTCCTGGCAAGTGGGTCATTTCAGACAACAGTGGGAATTGCTTCTGGGATGTCTCAGCCCATGTTTTCGAAGGTGTTATCCAGAGTGTTGTCTGCCCTGATGAAATACGTGAGGAGCTACATCATTTTCCCTGAGGTGGGCGAATTGGCTACAGTGAAGGGTGATTTCTACGCCCTTGGACATATTCCCAACATCATTGGTGCCATTGATGGGACCCATGTGGCTTTGGTTCCCCCAAGAGACAGGGAGCAGGTGTACAGGAACAGAAAAAGTTACCATTCCATGAACATCCAGGTGGTGTGTTTGGCTGACCAGTACATCTCGCATGTAAATGCCAAGTTCCCTGGGTCAGTGCATGACGCCTTCATCCTGAGGAATAGCAGCATCCCTTACGTGATGGAGCAGCTAGAGAGACACCGTGTATGGCTATTGGGGGACTCTGGGTACCCCAACCTGTCGTGGCTACTGACCCCAGTAAGGAATCCCCGGACCAGGGCAGAGGAACGGTACAATGAGGCCCATGGGCGTACTAGGAAGGTGATCGAACGCACCTTTGGCCTCCTAAAGGCCAGGTTTAGGTGCCTGCATATGACAGGTGGATCCCTAATGTACTCACCTAAGAAGGTGTGTCACATCATCGTGGCCTGCTGCATGCTTCACAACCTGGCTTTGCGCCGCCAGGTGCCTTTCCTGCAGGAGGATGGTCGAGACGGTGGTGTAGTGGCAGCTGTGGAACCTGTGGAGAGTGACGAGGAGGAAGACGACGGGGCTGAAACAGACAACAGGGACAGAATCATTGAACAGTACTTCCAATAGGACACAGGTAACAATTCAAACATAATTTAGTGAATGTGAACTACTCTCCTGCATCTCTGCTGCCTGTCTATTTGCCCCAGGGTATGATGACTGAGTTGTGGCTTTTCCCTCCCTATTTCAGATCTGGGGTCCCCACTACGAGTCCTGTGCTTCGTTTCCCCATGGACTACAGCTTTGTGGCAGCTGTTTGTTGACTTCACTATGTACAAGGACATATTTGCAATGTCATGTCAATTACAATATTTTGAAATCACAGCCAGACTCCAGATAGTTTTGTGCTAAATGGGTGTTTATTTAAGTGCTCAAAATGGGATGGGTGGTTTCAAGTGGGTGGGGGCTATGGTGAAGGAATGTCCATGGCAGAGTCCAGAGTAACAGTCACACAGGTGCATTGTCCAGAGGCCTGTGGAGAGATGGAGCATGGGCAGTTCAAGGATGGACAGGGTGACAATGTGGGACAGTGGGATGACATCAGGTGGTATCCTTTGCTGGCGGGGGTCTTGACATCCTACTCTGTCTTCTTGCGAGATCTCAGGGCCCTCTTGCGGGGTGGTTCTTCTCCTGCAGGAGGTGGGGGTCTGGTGGGCTGCTGTTGTGCGGGGGCCTCCTGACCACTAGTGCCGGCGGAGGTGGTTGGCTGTTCTTGGTCCAGGCTAGTGGCAGGGGCCCTTTGTTGGTGTTGAGTGTCCGTCCTGGTGTTGATGAGGTCCTGCAGCAGCCCGACCATGGTAACCAGGGTGGAGGTGAGGGCTCTGATGTCCTCCCTGTACCCCCGATAGTGTTCCTCCTGCAGTACCTGGATCTCCTGGAACCGGGCCAGTACCGTCGCCATCGTCTCCTGGGAGCGGTTGTATGCTCCCATGATGGTGGTGAGGGCCTCGTGGAGAGTGGGTTCCCTGGCCCCGTCCCCCCCCTGTCGCACAGCTGCCCTCCGAGTTGCCCTGTTTCCCTGGGCCTCTGCCCCCTGGCCAGTGTGCCCACTACCACTGCCCCCAGGTCCCTGTTGTTGTTGGGGTGGTGGGTTATCCTGGGTTCCCTGTAGTGGTAGACACACCGCAGATTGACGCGCCCTGGAGACAGAGGCATGGGCCCGCTGGGTGGGAGCTGTGCTGGTGTTCCCAGAGGGGTTTGGGTCTGTGGTGGCCTGTGGCTGTCTGAGGGGAACCGACTGTCCAGAGGTCCCTGATGGTCCAGGCTGGTCATCGGTGTCCAGGTCGACAGAGCTGCTGTCATCGCTGACGGCCTCTTGGGTGGGGGGTGTGGAGAATTCTGGGCCCTCCGTGGCGGTGTGTTGGCGGTCGGGTCCTGCAGGGGTATAGAGGTATGGTTATAGTTTCAATGTGTGGCATATGGGTGTATCTGTGGGTTCCCGTGTCCCCAAGTGCTGGCATTCGTGTGTGGGGGCTTTGGTGAGGGTGGCATGTGTATATGCATTGGGCATGCTTTGGTGATGGGTGTCCATGCTTAGTGGACGCATGCAGGCCTAGGTTTTGGGATGTGTGGGTTGTGATGGTGAGACATTGGCAGGGAATAGGTGTGCTGGGGGTGGGGGTGAGGATGGTGGTGGGGGTGAGGATGGTGGTGGGGGTGAGGGTGAGGGTGGGGGTGAGGATGGGGGTGGGGGTGAGGGTGGGGTTCGAGGATGGGGGTGAGGGTTGGGGTATGATTTGGCATGCAGGTGGGGGGGAAGCAGTAGTGAAGCTTCAACTTACCAGTGTCCATTCCTCCGCCGACTCCTGCGAGGCCGTCAGGATGCAGGATGTTCAAGACTTCCTCCTCCCATGTTGTAAATTGTGGGGGTTGAGGTGGGGGTCCTCCGCCAGTCTTCTGCACGGCGATGTTGTGCCGGGATACCATGGAACGCACCTTCCCCCGTAGGTCGTTCCATCGCTTCCTGATGTCTTCCCGATTTCTGGGGTGCTGTCCCACAGCGTTGACCCTGTCGACAATCCTCTGCCATAGCTCCGTCCTCCGGGCAATGCTGGTGTATTGGACCTGTGTGCCGAAGAGCTGGGGCTCTACCCGAACGATTTCCTCCACCATGACCCTGAGTTCTTCGTCTGAGAAGCGGGGCTGTCGTTGGGGTGCCATGGAGTGGTGTGTATGATGTGTGGGGTGGAGTATGTGTAGTTAAGTGTGTTGAGTGTGGTGGTGTGTGTTGTTTTGTGTGTGGATATTGTGTGGGTGATGGTGTAGTGTGCCTCTGTGTGATGGTATTCTGTGTTCGATGATGTGTCTCTCGGTGCTTCTTTCTGAATTTTTTGTCGTAGGGGTTTGTGGGTGATGTGGGTGTGTGTTTTATATTGTATTGTGTGTGTGGGAGTGGTGTGTGTATGTGTATCAGGTGTGTGGAATTCAAATCGGCCAATGTGGCTGAGTTTTGTTCGTTTGTGTGTATTCCGCGGCGGTGTGTACCGCCAATGGAAAACCGCGTTTGACTGACCGCCGCGTGGATTCGTGGGTCGTAATGGCATGGGCGTATTTCTGTTGGCGTGACGGTGGAGGTTTGGTCACCTCCACTTTTCCGCCGACCGCTGGTCTGGCGGTCTGTTGTGGCTGTCGGACTTTCGGAGGTTTGGCTGCTGCGGGTCAGAATGACCGTGGCGGGTTACCGCGACCGCAGCGGAATTATGGAGGATTTCTGACCGGCAGTGGGCGCCTTTTACCGCCGAGGTCAGAATGACCACCTTTATATCCTTTTTCAGTGATATCTCTACAATTTCACATTGCATCTTTATTTTTTGTGACCTGCAATTATCAAGATAAATATTATATATTTTTCTAAACACTGTGTGGTGTATTCTTGTGGTGCTATATGGGGTTATTGTATAATTTATTGCACAAATACTTTACACATTGCCTTCTAAGTTAAGCCTGACTGCTCGTGCCAAGCTACCAGAGAGTGGGCACAGGATAATTTTGGATTGTGTGTGACTTACCCTGACTAGAGTGAGGGTTCTTGCTTAGACAGAGGGTAACCTGACTGCCAACCAAAAACCCCATTTCTAACACGTAGCAACCAATGTGCTATTACATCATGCTAGAGGGTGCTGTCAGTGAATCTTTCCAGGTCACATAACAGATTTTGGATCTCAGAATCATCAGGGTTAGGCAGAGGCCACCACATGCATATCAGATTAAAACTTTGGCCTTAAGAAAAGTTAGCACACCTGTTTCGCATGCAGTTAGGTAAAGCAGGACATGGTTGTTAGAAATGGGGTCTTTAGTTGGCACTTGGTTTGCACCATGTCCAATTAGGGACTCTCACACTAATCAGGATAAGGGAGATACCTGCTCAGATAACCCCTGCTCACCCCCTAGGTATCTTGGCACGAGCAGTCAGGCTTACCTCAGAAGTAATGTGTAAAGCATTTTCAGATAATACACAGTAACAAGTGAAATCACTACAAAAGGACACATTTAAAAAATATATATATATATATAAAACAAGATCAAAATGAGAAAAATCCAACATACAGTAATCAAGATATGAATTTTGCAAGAATTAACTTAAAAATGCAGTTCCTTGAAGTCAATAGCTCCACCTGGGGCTATCACAGCATCGTGAACAACAAATCCAACAATGCAGACCTTGGAAATGCAGGGCATCATGATCCTTGCGTTGAGGTCTGGAGAGTGGCGTTGCTGGCATTGCGGTGTCGGTTCCAGAGGTCGGTGTGATGGTTGTCGGACCCTTGAAGTCACACATGTTGCAGATCGAAATCTGGGCTGATGAAGTCAGGAGCGCTGGCGTGGATGGAGTCGGACTGCGGTGCGAAGAGGGATGAGGCAATGTGCTGTGCCCCCAGGTCATGATGCAGGCAGCAGCTCGGTGATGGCATCCAGAGGCGTTGGTGAGACTAGAGCTGTGGTGTGAAGTGGGGCGGTGTGGTGTCACAAGGTCACAGTGCAGGCAGTGGCGTCGCTGTTACTGAAGCGTTGTTCTTGGTATGCCCAGTTCGGCCGTATGGCACAAGACATGCTCTGTGTGGCATCCACGGGTCTTAGGCACTTGCACTTTAGTACTGATCAGCAGTGGTAAAGTGCGCAGAGGCAATAAACCAGCAAAAACAAATTAGAAAAAATAGGATCAAGAAGGCAAAAAGTTTGGGCATAACCCTGCAAAAAGGGCCATTTCCAACAATGGGTATACAACTTTTTACCAAGAAGAAGATATTTACATCCCAATAAACCTGTCCTATAGCCCCC
The DNA here is from genome assembly GCF_031143425.1 of Pleurodeles waltl. Lineage (NCBI taxonomy): Eukaryota > Metazoa > Chordata > Amphibia > Caudata > Salamandridae > Pleurodeles > Pleurodeles waltl. Next base: position 1,224,283,656 of record NC_090447.1, read on the forward strand.
AGGCACAAAGTTCAGTTCCAAGCTGTTTAATCATATGTCATTTCCCCAACCTTCTGAAGAAAACAGGAGCAGACCTGACGATCTAAATAATTTTAGGGGGTCATTCTGACCCTGGCGGCCGGTGACCGCCAGGGTCACCGACCACGGGAGCACCGCCAACAGGCTGGCGGTGCTCCCGAGGGCATTCTGACCGTGGCGGTTCAGCCGCGGCCAGAAAGGGTAAACCGGCGGTCTCCCGCCGGTTTCACCACTGCCCTTGTGAATCCTCTATGGCTGCGGAGCGCGCTCCGCAGCCATGGGGATTCTGACACCCCCTACCGCCATCCTGTGAACATGGGCACTGCAGGGGCCCCCGTAAGAGGGCCCCGCAAAGTATTTCAGTGTCTGCTAACAAGACACTGAAATACGCGACGGGTGCAACTGCACCCGTCGCACCCCTGCAACTACGCCGGCTCAATTCTGAGCCGGCGTCCTCGTTGCAGGGGCATTTCCTCTGGGCCGGCGGGCGCTCTTTTGGAGAGCGCCCGCCGGCCCAGAGGAAATGTCTGAATGGCCGCCGCGGTCTTTTGACCGCGGTGCGGTCATTCAGCGGCGGTACCTTGGCGGACGGCCTCCGCCGTCCGCCAAGGTCAAAATGACCCCCTTAGTGTTCTTTTTAAACTTATACATTATATGGAAGCCCTGGAAAGTGAGGTGGAGACTAAGCTCAAACTTGAGATAGCTGAAAATTACCTCTGATTAGATTCATTCTGGCTTTCCAAGCAGGATGCAGCATGGAAACTGAGAGTTTTGAAATAGTCAACAATGAACTTACAGATGCTAGACAACACCAATGCTAGCCACCTCATCCTCAGGGACATGTTTTCTGAATTTGAAACTGAATCAATCTGTTCTACTGAAAATTCTTAGGGCTTGAATGAGTTTGAATAGGACAGCCTTCAGCTGTTTTACATTGTATTTCGAAAACTTGTGTCAGCACATAAAATTGTCACCCCTGTAAGCCCAAGCATGGCGTTCATCAAGTCTCATGCAGTTTTCATAACTTTTAGGGAAACCTATAGTATCCTCTCTCAAACTATTAAATATCTCATGCCACTATTAAACAGATTACACTCAGCTCTTTCCAAAAATCTCCTTACCTACAGGCATTTAAACTGTATTCCAGGTTTTGGTTGACATCCAACCTGGATAACAATACATCATCATAAACAATTGTGGCTCAGCACATTGTCTCCCTCAACCTTATCCGTGTTGGATGCACACAAATCTGAATTACAGCTACAAATCAACTCTTTTGCTACCAGGGCAATGCACCCACCCAGTCTGCTTCTTGATATTACGCATTTCATTCCAGAATTCTCAAACAAGGGCTCCATAGTACTATTACGGCTAGACTATGAAAATTACTTACTCATAGGAAATTCCAAATTACACATATACTCTCTCTGGAGTACCCTACTTGCAGGGGCAGGGCTGCCTTTGGCTTATGAAAGCTAGATGATATGTCTCTAGTTATGACTGCAATGATATGGCTTCCCCTTTAAGGCACAACATGATTTTAAAGTCCCCTGCATTACTCCTAGGTAATTCTATTGTAACTTGAAACTATCTTGGCCAGAAACTACTATATGGTATTTATGTATGAATATATGCATGTAAAAGTTATTTCCATGGTGTAAGGCTATCCAAAAGGTACAATGGAGCACTGTTGGAAATTGCCACCTTTGTGTGGTGTGGACACAGAATTTTGCCTTGACTCTTTTTGCTGGCTGTAGAACTGTGTGCACTTTACCTCTGTAATGAGAGCGAAAGTTCCTGTGCTCTCCTTTCAGACTGATGACATTGGTATTAACTACACGCCCCTAGAATATGGTACAAAGTAAATCAAGAGCCTGTAAGCTAAATATCACCAATGGGCTGCAACACCCATTGTGCAGTGACAGCAGAAACAGGACTGCAGACCTACCATTTGAAGCCTGGCTGTGCAGATTTTAAAATGCAAATTCGACCTGTCAAAATAACCCCTTTTGACAGGTCAAAACCTTCCTTTCAAATATTAACAACTCACCCCTCACCTCTAAGTAGGCCTTATTGCCCAAAGGCAGGGTGCAGGGTATTTAAAAGAAGAACATGTAAACGTTTAACGTTACGTATGTCCTTAAAGTGAAAAGGCCCCAAAAGCTATATTCACTGTGGCATGGCTGGCAGTTCTATAGGCAAGCACTGGGATTTACTCTTAAATTTAATAACGTTAGGTCTGGCTAGGAAACAAGCTACAAATTCCATTCTTTAACTTTTTGAAATACTTGCTAAAAGCCCAATTCACTGGTGAAGTCAGATTTGTGATAAATATTTTGCAAAAAAGGTACTTTTTGAAAGTTACCTTTTCCTTACTACGATCTGTCACCAGGTGTTACTGGTCACTGTGCGTGTTACTGGGCACTGTGGGATTGATTGCTTATGGCACATAGGACATTGTGCAAAAATGAGTAGGGTTACCCCTGAGAACTTTCACCCCATTTGTTGGGGAGTGATAAGGAGTTTCCTACATCCATACGCTGGTGACAGGCATTACTGTGGCCTCTCCAGCAACCTTTGCAGAATAATTTCCAGGCCTGTGGAAGAACAGAAAAGGACTGGACCTTCTGTTTGTGACTTGAGAGCATCCTAGAAGATGGGACCTTTTTTCCCTCTTGTGGTCCTCCTGTTCAAGCTATAGGGACACAACAAGCTACAAATGCCTTTTTCTTCAACTGCCTAGCTGACCAGCTCAACTGAACCTGCATTGGATCATGATGCTGGCATTGCTGGAGTGAGTCATGCCCCCAAAGTGCTGTCCCCAAAGTCACTAAGCCCCTTTGCTGGTAGAAAAGTGTCTCCTCTTATCATCCCTTGGAACTGTGAACATAGAAACCTTTTAGTTTCAAGAACCTCTAGAAGATGGGCATCAACCTTCGAAGTTGGTCCGATAAAGGAGCATCGCTGCTGGGCCAAAGATTCGGGTTTCTATTGCATCAATAGGAAACTGCATCAATAAGAAAATGAATATATGATCTCACATTCACTTATGAGCCTCGATGATTCATGGCTGAGTGCAAAAGGGTCTGCATATTTAAACAACAAGTATTTGCAATGCAATGGGACTCGCATTTGCTCGAGTTAGAGCTATTAGCATTGTGAATTCCCAACTGGACTTTTCTTGCCACTTAAATTAAAAATGAAAAGTAAAACAGTTGGCATAAGTGAGCCAACTCAAAATGTCATGGCTGCTATGAGCATGAGCGTGAAGGAGAGACAGAAAAAGAAGTTCGCTCACTGTCAAACGTATGATCAATCATGCATTTATCCATTTAACAGGGGCAGTCTGCAAGGCGGTAACGAAACTGTAAAGCATTTTTTCAATCATAAAGGATTTTTGATAGGCAAGCTCACAAACAAGTGAAAGTGATGGGTGTACGGTGGGCGTGGTTAAAAGCCCACAATTCTTCCAACAGGCCAAAGCGCTTACATGCTCAACCTAAAGAGGGAGGTTTAGGCCTGGGAAAAGGTTTATTTTGCCAGGTCACAGTGCTACTTTAAAACTGCACTACAGGCTGCAGTTGCAGGTCTGAGGCATGTTTTAAAAGGCTACTTCAGTGAGTGGCACACTGAGTGCTACAGACCCACTATAAATATTATTATTATAATTTACAGGCCCTGGGTACATGTAGTATCATTTACTAGGGAATTAAAAGTAAATTAAATGTGCCCATCATCTATATGCCAATGTTACCACGTTTTAAGGAGAGAGCACAAGGCCTTTAGCACTGCTTAGCAGTGATAAAAGGCACAGAGTCCTAAAGCCAACAAAAACAAATTCAGTAAAGCAGGAAGGATGAAGGCAAAACGTTTGGGGTGACCCTACATAGAGGCCCAGGTCCAACAGAATTCTTTCCCCATTGTTTCACTACGGCCAGTGAGTATGTGGCATCTGCCTATGGAAGAGGCTGTGGCAGAGTCCTGCAGCTGGATGGGTGGTGCTCTCTGTCGAAAGGACATGAGAATAGAGTTGACAGAGCGTGTTTGTCAGTAGCAGATAACTCCTGCAACCTACATTGCTCATTTAATTTTTAGGCTGAATGGCCACAGCTGTGTCAAGTTTTCACTTTAATTAGGCCATCGTTCTGCCAGGCATAGCTTGCTTCACCCCTGGTCAGAAGATGAATGTCTTTCCTCCTTGAATGTGGAAATGGCAGTTCAGAGTTACTTGGATGTCATGCCTAGGTTCAGCGACTCTCAACCATTGTTCGCTCCCTTGTGTGAGGGGCAAAATTGTTAGAAACCTCTAATTAAAATTTTGTATAAGTCGGTGTATTTATCAGCATCGAAGGTTTATGAGTACAGAGGATTTTAATTAGCAAGTTTAATCTGCGTTTGCTGTATTGAACAATAGGGCCATGTTAGTGAAACTTCAGTGCATGGCTATGACAGATGTAGGTAATGATATTAACATCCAATAATATTTCACTAATTAACTGTAGAACTACATTGGTCCAGCAGAGTTTGGGATCTCTGTCCTGGAGGTAATGTCTGTACTATATGGGTGAATGAATAGCAGTAAAGTATAGTAGATTTTTAGTGTTAGGGTACCTTCAGGTGAATGTTGCATTTTAAAAAAATAATAAAAATGAAATGAAAGGGTATACCTTGATAAAGCTTGTAGAGTCTGCTTGATATGGTCTTATAGATAAATGCAAGAGTACGGAAGAGGGAGAAGTGGGAATGCCTGGATTTTAATCTTCATTACACACAGACCTACTCCCCTTCGTCCTTTATTCACCTATCATGCAAGTGTGCTGGCACTGCTGTTTGTTGAGAGATTGTTCACATTATAGTTCTGGAGAAAGTGAGCTCTTATTCTAGAATAACCAGAATAACCATTTTCAGGCTTGTCGGTAGACAGGTTGACCTATCTGACGGACCTCATGTCATCAATTCTCCAAAACATTTAATAGCTACGAACAGAGGGCGGGGCTTTGAGTCAGCTCCCTTCAGCCATTTTTAGGGTAGAGTCTGTGTTGCATGCGCTCGCGCATGTGTATCGCAGCCAGGCGCTTTAGTGTTTAGAAAAGGGCTCGGAGCCCTGTCGACGTCACGTCAGCGTTTTTCATTGGTTCATTGGCCTGCCTAATAAAATCTGCTTGTTTTCATTAGTCGAAGGCATGCATACAACATGCCTTTTCCAGTGGCTAGTCCTCCTCAAGCACATCGACCAAGTACAGAAAACATGCGAGGCTAGCTGTTTTCTGTCCGGCTCGTGGACTACTTTTTCTCTAATTTACTAGCGCTATTTTGCTTGGCAGAAGTCGAGCGCTTTACATAGTTAATTTCACTTTTTCGGGTTACGTACATAAATGCACTTTTGCCAATAGGTGAAAAGTCGGGTTAGGAGTTTACAACGCTATCAGCTCTAACATGAGCAAACGCAAGACCCGTTGCATTGCAAATGCTTGTTTTCCATGTGTATATTTTGGTTTGTAAATGCTTGCACGGGCTGTGCATCGAGTCTGTGGCATTTTACATTCTCGCATTTACGCTCCAATTGGGTTTTGTTGATGGAGCTCCTCTTTGTTGTATTTACTTTGCTGACAGAATTTAAATTGCTGATTTATGTCTTTTTTATTTTAAAGTGAACGTAGTTGGATGCCTTAGCCTGTTATAAAGACTCAGTGCTAATACATAATTGCTCTTGCACGTTCATTGACTTGTCCAGGAGTATTAAAAGCCTATCAGCTAGAAATGCCTCACAGTTTTAAGAAAAAACATGAATACGATTAAGACATATTCTGCTTGGCCGAGATGAGAAATTTAAGATTCTCTCACTACTAGCGAATATAACAACTGCACTAAGAAACATCAAATATTCGTGTATCGCTTTGATAATGCAACAGAACAGAGAGAGAGATAAGGCACGAATGAGCAGAAAAATGATGAGCAATTTAAAGCAATCCTGAAACTGAGAAAATGGCTAATAAAAGGACATGAATACAAAGAGTTATGAAGGCAATACTGTTTTAAAACAACACTTTGGGGTCCCCTTTGTGGAAAAAACACAAATTGCAGAACTCAATTCCCCATAATATTCTTTCACAAATAAAAGTGCAGTATTTGCATGCTTCTGATATTGGGTGGGAGCACGCGAGGTATTTAATGCATCAGTTCTATGTCATCAGGGGATGGTTTATGTAAGAATGGGATGCTCAATACTTCGGAAAGGAAAATCATTTTTTGTACACAAGTTCATAGTTAGCAATAATCAACGTGTCAGACTCATCACACCATGAATGTACAATTGCCAAAGCTGAACACAGACTGCAATAAGCTCAGGTGGTAAAAACTTACTTATGAACTTTTGTACGAGAAATTCTCTCTCATTAATGAAGGAAATGATACTAAATATGACAAAGTGTTTGTGGCAATCATTCAACAAGAAGTAAAATAAATCCCTTTTTTTAAAGGAATGTTTCAACTGTTAAATCGAAAAATCGAAAAAACACTATTAGGAACCCTATTGAACCTTGAGGCAACCAAACAAGGACGATCAGAGCCAAAACGTTTGTTTTTGTGACTGCTTAGGTAAACAACATGCGCCATCAAGTAAATGTTCTGAAAAGAAACATGACTGTATTTTGTTTAAGAGTGGAGCCCTGCAGGGGACATCTGGTGTCATTCGTGAATGATCTTGCCCTGTAAATGTGATTTACCTACCCCGAGGCAACCTGAAGGTGAGTAGCAGCACAAAAGTTCAGTATAAGCAACCACCGAGATATCAGATGGCAAGATAATGCACATAGCGTCGTCTATTCCTGCTAATTAAACAAATCATTTAAGAAGATATTGTAGCAACTGTGTAGCTGCTGTTGTACAGCACAAGAAACAACCCTGCGAGGAATACTTAACTACATTAAAGTGCTGTAGTCCAGAACTCCATTCGACGATATTATAACAGCTATTTGCGCCTTGCTGTCAGACTGGTAGCAGAAGTAAACAAGTGAGATCGCGCTGCAAACAAAAGATAAAAAGTAGTCCACAAAGCTGATGGGAAACAGCGAGCCTTGCATGTTTTCAGTACTTGGTCGCTGCGCTCAAGGAGGGCTAACCACCGAAAAAGGCATGACGTATGCATGCCTTCCACGAATGTAAGCTAGCAGATTTTAACAGGCAAGCCCACAAACCAATGAAAGACACTGACGTGACGTGGACAGGGCTCCGAGACCTTTTCTAACTCCTAAATCAATCAATCAATCAATCACTGCATTTGTAAAGCGCGCTACATACCCGCGAGGGTCTCAAGGCGCTGGGGAGCGGGGGGGGGTGCTACTGGTCGAAGAGCCAGGTCTTGAGGAGTCTTCTGAAGGCCAGCAGGTCCTGGGTCTGTCGTAGGATGGTGGGGAGAGTGTTAGAGGTCTTGGCGGCGAGGTAGGAGAAGGATCTGCCGCCGGCGGTGGTTTTTCTGATGCGGGGGACTGTGGCGAGGGCGAGGTTGGCTGAGCGGAGGCTTCTGGTGGGGGTGTGGAAGCTGAGTCGGTTTTTGAGGTAGGTGGGTCCAGTGTTGTGCAGTGCTTTGTGTGCGTGGATCAGGAGCTTGAAGGTAACCCTTTTGTTGACGGGGAGCCAGTGCAGGCATCTCAGGTGGAGTGTGATGTGGCTGCGGCGGGGGACATCGAGGATGAGTTGGGCCGAGGCGTTCTGGATGCGTTGGAGTCGTCTCAGGAGCTTGTTTGTAGTTCCTGAGTAGAGGGCGTTCCCGTAGTCAAGTCTGTTGGTGATGAGGGCCTGGGTAACGGTTTTTCTCGTGTCGAGGGGGATCCATTTGAAGATTCTGCGGAGCATACGGAGGGTGTTGAAGCAGGACACGGAGACGGCGTTGACTTGCCTGGTCATGGAGAGAGTGGAGTCGAGGATGACCCCCAGGTTGCCTGTGTGGTCCGTGGGTTCCAGGGCTGTGCCTAGTGACGTGGGCCACCAAGAGTCGTCCCAGGCTGATGGGGTGGGTCCAAGAATGGGGACCTCCGTCTTGTCTGAGTTCAGCTTCAGTCTGCTGTCCTTCATCCAGTCGGCTACGGCCTTCATTCCTCGGTGGAGGTTAGCTTTGGCGGTGTGGGGATCTTCGGTGAGGGAAATGATCAGCTGGGTGTTGTCGGCGTAGGAGATGATGTTGAGGTTGTGTTGTCGTGCGACGTGGGCGAGGGGGTCATGTAGATATTGAACAGTGTTGGGCTGAGGGAGGATCCCTGTGGGACGCTGCAGACGATCTCAGTGGTTTTGGAGCCGAAGGGTGGGAGGCGGACGCGCTGGGTTCTGAAGGATGTGGTCCAGGCCAGGGCCTTCTCTTGGATACCGGCGTCATGGAGGCGTGCTGATAGGGTGCGGTGGCAGACTGTGTCAAAGGCTGCTGATAGATCCAGGAGGATGAGGGCGGCTGTTTCTCCTTTGTCCATCAGGGTCCGGATGTCGTCAGTGGCGGCGATGAGGGCGGTCTCGGTGCTGTGGTTACTGCGAAAACCGGATTGGGAAGGGTCCAGGATGTTGTTGACTTCGAGGTAGCGGGTCAGCTGTTTGTTGACAATCTTCTCGGTCACTTTTGCCGGGAAAGGGAGCAGGGAGATGGGCCGGAAGTTCTTGAGGTCCGTGGGGTCCGCCTTGGGCTTCTTCAGAAGGGCGTTGATCTCAGCATGCTTCCAGCTTTCTGGGAAGGTTGCTGTCTCGAAGGAACAGTTGATTGTTTTCCAGAGGTGGGGCGCAATGGTTGCGCTGGCTTTGTTGAAGACATGGTGAGCGCTAGCAAAATGCATGCGCAAGCGCATGCGACGCAGGCTCGACCCTAAAAATAACGACATCATTCCAGCCTTTTGTATTCTACTTGAACTTTTTCTGCAGCAGCAAATCTGATGTAGCGGGGCATAGCAGAGAAGGTATCCAACCCTTGTGGAGCCTTCTTCCGTTCTAGCCTACAGCCTTGCCCCGCTGGATGAATGCAAGCTCCGGAAAAAGTGACTTTGGGCCTTATTAAGATCTTGACAGTAACGGTCCCACCATAAGTTTTCCGACTGAAAATCCGTCTGCTGTCTTGGTGGTCCACTTGCCAGATTTAGATGTTGGGATTCCCATAGGCGAAAGACCTCCAGAGTCCCGCAGACTCTGCCAAGGAATCCCATCCACCATTGACGGCGCCATAGGAAATAGTGGCTGATGGCGGGACCCCAGTTACACTCACCATCGAGCAGTTTTAGATCTGCATTTCAGCCAAGGAAAAAGTGACTGTCTTACTTTCAAGCCTCGCTTGGCAGATTGAGGGGAAGGTCTGAAAATGCACCTTTTTCCCTATTCCATTCCCGTTTTTGACTGGACACACAGGACTATACCCTCATTTGCAGCTGCATTGGACTTAAGAGAAAACACAACCCACCCCTCCCTGTTGCTAGACATGAAAATAGGGAACCCTCATTGGCTGTGTACATTGGGGTGGGGCACTGCCCAGGAGCACAGGACCACTGAAGACATATATATGTCACAATAATCTTTTTAAGTGACTGTGATATGCATATGTAGGGAACACAAGTGGGTCAGACACGAGTAGGAACATACTGGTACATAACACATATCGCACACATACACAACTGTCAATATGGTGCCAGTAGTTATTGGCAAGTGAATGCTAGCACCTCCATGATGGTACATTCACACCTATCAACTGTGCCGTGTGTGCATCTTGCCATAGGACCTCTACTTGTCATGTGCTGAGAGTTGTGTCTGTGAGTCAGTACGTGTATCTGTCTGTGTGTGATGTGATTGGCTCGGTGAGGTGAATGGAGCTTTAGTGGGTGAAGTGGTTGTATTAGTATGTGTGCCACTCGCATATGGCATTGATGTTGCTGTGTATGTTCTGTTGTGCTGCTGTATCCACCATTCAGGTGATTGGTGTTGTGAAGGGGTCATTGTAGAGATGTGTATAGTTATGCTTGTGTGTTCGTGTAGATGTGTTGGCTGTTGTTGTTGTGTCATGTGTGGGCACAGTGTCAATGTTGTGTGAATGTTGTGTCATAGATGTTTGTCAATGTGTGTTTGCAGCATGCCTGTTTTGTTTTGTGGTGGAACGGAAATGGATACATGTGTGTAAGTGGTATGTTCTGTTGCATGTAATGCAGGGGGATACACGGGGACACATGTGGTAAAGATAGAGTGTGTGTGACTATGAGACTTACCTCTCTTCTGTAGCCACTGCCATTTTCCACTGTCCATTGGGTCCTGCAATGTCCTCCCTCGGTCAGCGAACCACCACCAGTACACTGCATTCCAGTCTGTAATATCTAAATATGGCAGATGAAAGACCATGGACTTGGCAGTCTTCTCGGATCCACAGCCGACATTGAAATCTTCACTGTGCAAAGGTGCCAAAAGTATCTGGCCAGTAGGGACCCTTCCTTGAGAACGAAATTCTAATTTATCTTGCACTAAGCTTTCCCGCTAAAAGTCAATGGCTTTACAGGCACCCTGTCCAGTGTCTATCCAATGTCGTGAATCCCTTGGCCACAGCCTGCTGCCTTGCCTCTCTGAGGATATTTGTCTTCCATTTCAGAGACTGAGGGGATTATTATGACCCCGGCAGTCATCGTAAATATGGAGGAAAGTACTACCAACAGGCTGGCGGTAATTCCCTCCATATTATGACATTGGTGGTTTGGCTTCAGCCAAACTGACAATGTACCACACCGACCACCACTGCGGTAATGGCCACCAGGCTGGAGACATCAATCTCCAGCCCGGCGGCCATCACTTGCCCACCTGCGGGATCATGACCCCGCTTACCGCCATGGTTTTCCATGGTGGTAGGCACTATCAGTGATAGGGAATCCCTTCCCTGTCACTGATAGGGGTCTTCACCACACTCCTCTCCCTCCACAGGTCCCCCCACACCTCCTTCCTCTCCACACCCCACCTTCATACACACCCCTCCCTTCACACATGCACGCACGCATACACACACCCATTCCCTCATTCATCCATGCATGCATACATCCATTCACACACACATCCGCACGCACTTACATACACGCAGACACGCATTCACACAACTCAACATACATGCACTCACACCCCCAAACATGCACACACATGCAAAACGCAACACACACCCACACACATGCACGCACATACACACACACACCCCCACACACACACACACAACACCCCCAGCCCCATCCCCTGTTGGAGCACCTGACTTACCTGTAGTCAGGGGGTCCTCTGGCAGGAGACGGGACGGGGCGCTGCTCGAATCAGCAGCGTCCACCAACAGAACACCGCCAGGCCATATTATTCTCATAATACGGCCAGCGGTGGTCTACTGGTGTGGCGCTGCTGGCAGCAGCGCCACCTTACCACCATCCGCCGGCATGGCCACGGCCAGATTTCCGCCATTCTTCTGATGGAAATCCGGCTGTGGTCATAATATAGCGGACGGCTGGTAGCCGCGGCGCCGGTCTTTTGGCGGGCGTCACCATGGCGGTAGGCAGTTTTTACCGCCATTGTTATAATGAGGGCCTGAGTCTGAGGTAATACTTCAGAGTGTTCCAAACCTGGTTATTTTACCTATGCTCCATCGCCGTCAGCCTTAACTTGTGCTTGTAACCAATCTTTTTTAGATTGAGGATCAACGGGCTGAACCCAATGAGGAAGGAGCACATGGAACATAAGAGACCAGTACACACAACAACAGACCCAGAATCACTGTTATGAGTGGTAGAAGTTCTGATCATTACCTCAGATACTATAACTATATTCACTCTTTTGAGTCATACTTTAAGTACTGCAGACATTTAAGTTGTTAAGTGCAGGGCTGTCTTTTGTTCCTTTTACCATTTACCACAGGAGGACCTTACTTAAGTAAGAAAGCTGTTATCTGAGAACTGTGAGTGATAACTCACCGTTCAGTCACTTTCTACGGATTAGGCCCATATTTATACTTTTTGCCGCAAATCTGAGTTAGCACAGGTTTGTGTAAAAAAGTATAGCGCCAGCAAGCGCCATTCGAGGATGCCAGCGGGATGCCATATTTAAGGAATGGCGCAAGCCGGCACTAAGCCCCGGTTAGCGTCAAAATACATGATGCTAACCGTGTAGGGGAGGCGTAGGGGAAACTGGAGGTTGTGCGGGAAAGAATAGCGGTAGTCAGGTTAGACCAAAAAAAATTACTCTAACCTGACTAGCATCATTTGTTTGAAGCACAACCCCCATGGACATGACTCCTGTCTTAGTAAAGACAGGAAGCATGCCCCCCAGGGGACATAAGTCTCCTGAGCATGGTCATTGGGCATAGTGCCATGTAGGGGTGGCCCAAGTTAGGCCTACCTATGGCACTTAAAAAAGAAAAATACTTACCTGGACTTATCTGTGTTGGGTTCCCCCATCCTCAGGTGTCCTTCAGCTGTGGGTGCGGGGGTGTGTCCCTGGGGGCAGGGAAGGGCACCTATGGGCTGTTTACATGGTCTCTGACTATGGAAAATGTCCCACAGGTCCCCTAACGCCTGCCCTGACCCAGGCGCTAAATAATGGTGCTAAGGAGGCTTAGCCCATTATTTAAGTGCGTGAGTTTTGCATGGGAAAATAAATAAGGCGCTAGGGCCTTTGAGTCAGTTTTTGCACGGGTACGCCTACCTTGTATCTCATTGATGCAAGGTAGTTTTCCGCAGGCAAAAAATTACTTTAACTTCAATATTTTGGCGCTAGACATGTCTAGTGCCAAAATATAAGTATGGAGTTAAGTTTGCAAATCCGGTGCAAACAGAGTATAAGTATGCCCCCAGGTGTAGTTGTTTCAAAGAAGCTAAAGTATTAGCATCAAAATTGCTGGCCGAGGTTGTCACTAAAAACTTGTAAAAAATCTTTGTAAAGACATTACGTAACTATCAAGATTCACTGTTAAATATTAAGGTTATTATAAAATTGGAAGCACAGTATTACCACTTTTGGTACAGAACCAGCAAAATAATTTGAAAGAATTAGCATTTAACAAACTCAGATTAATTTACCATGAAAACAAATGTTTATTTTTAAAAGAGCTACAGACACATTAATGAAGGTATATAATAACCTAAGAAACTGTCTCTTACTCAACAATGGGGATTAAACCCAGCAATTGGACACCATAGATGTGGGAACTGCATAGCATTCAATTAAACATGTACTGGAAAATCGTGCACATTAAATGGAAGAAAATGGTCAGTAAAGCATAAGTATGACACTGGATCTTACAACATCAATCCACAACTAGGTGCAACCGTCTATCTGCACTTTTTGTTCAACACTTCAGAAACAGGCATCCTACTGTTGATGACATTAGGTGATTTGTACTGGATGTGGTTATGGGTTCAACAATAAGGCATGATGTGGACCGAGCACTTACTATAAAAGAAAATAGATGTATTTGGCAAAGCGATACAATCAGGAGAGGTGTGCATTATCAAATTGAATGGCATATGGTCGGTACATTATTATTTGCTTGTGCTGGGCATGTCATATAATGTATTTTCAGTTTGTATACTGCTGTCTGTATATGATCTTTATGTGACATATTGTTGTAGTCTCTCTTTGATTTAGTTTGTCACCATGATTTAGAGAAACATGACTCAAGTGCTTTTTTTTCTGCTATCCATATAGCTTCTTTTACCCTTTTCAAAATAGCCAACACCATTATTTATTCTTTTATCACACGATCAAAGCCTTATGTACAGCATTCTTGATTCATCACTTCTAATATGGCTGACTCAATTGATTGACTTATTTAGTGAGTGATTCAACATTGTTCGTGTCATCAAGTCTGTGAGTGTGTTAATTTCAGAAACTAGAATGGCTTACTAGGTTATATTTGAGTTTTCAGTGCGCATTCCCTTGCATAACTGTGTTTCTTGTAATGTTGCACAAGTGATGCAACTGGGGTGCCTTAGTTTGGACTCTGAAATGTAAGCCCAGGATATACCTCCTGCACCACAGGTATTAATTGTAAAGTCCTGTCCCCACGTGGGATTTAGATAATAAATATTGGGCTGGGCAGGCAGAGTCAGAGAGACCCTGCCTGCAACCATACTAAGATCTGTCTGTGTAGTTTATTTAAGGCTTTCACACTTTATAATTTTGCAGACTACCCCTCTTGTGTCAGCACTCGTCCGGCTAGAGAGTGCGCAACATAATATTGGTGACGAGGGGTCATCTCATCCTTGAGCTGGTATAAGGCCACCATGTATATAAATATATATATATATATATATATATATATATATATATGTGTGTACAGCCAAGTGTCACCTGTCCCACCAGCAGTATCCTAAAAATGCACTCCCATCATGGCCAATATACCACCCACTGACCTCTTTGTGTGGAAGGTGCCCCTTTGGCGCAAGCACCCAGGTGGAGAGACTGGGTAGAAAGGGTGGAGCTATATTTTGAAGCAAGGAAAGTTGAGGATGAACAAACAGAGCCATGATCCTACACCTGGGAGGCATGACTATCCATAGAATCTCCAAAACTATCACTGAAGCCACCCTAAAAACACATGTAACACGCATAGGAGCTCTAAATGTACATTTTGAGCCAATAGCCAATCAAGGCTATGAAAGATTCATATTTTGCCAAGCCAGACAACATGCTAAAGAATCAATAGACACCTTCTACACTCATCTCAAGGAACTGGTGAGTATGTACAGGATTGTTGATGAGAAAAAGGAAAAACTATGGCAAATAATACTGGGATGTGCCTCGGCAAGGCTCAGAGAGCCGTGCTGCAGAAATCAGGCAAGTCATTGGTGCATATCCTGACAATAGGCAAAGCAAAGGAGTCATCCAAAGCCCGCACATCACACATAGGGAGGTGGCTCTCCTGAGGACTGTGAAAACCGAACCAGTTAATGCAGTCAAACCGCAGTCAGGACCAGGGAACCCTAAGAAAGTTACCTCACCAACAAAAATGTATGGGTACTGTGGCGGTCCAGCACATCACCCTGCAAACTGCCCAGTGAAAGTCCAAATCTGTAAAGGATGCAGTAAATGTAATCAGTTCGTGAAAGTATATCAATCAAGGAAAGGATGAACTCCCCACATCTCCGTCAACACAGTCACCAAAACGCAAAGCCACAATAGCACATGGATGATGATGAAGTGACAGAGTATGTGGTACATTCTGGCACAGCATCAGTGCTGCAGCATCACCTACCCCAGTGCCAAATACATTTTAGGAAACACTGGTAACAGCCACAGTGGACACTGGAGAATCAATAAACCAGATGTATGCAGAGACATACAACACCCTACAGCCAGCACCACCACTTCAGAAAAAGTCAATCTGGGTGTTTGCATTGTAAAAGACAAACTTCTACTAATACAAGGGAAGTTCCGAACAACAATTGCTCATGGGCCTCAAGTCGTCGAGTGCCCAATATAAGTCACAGTGGAGGGGCATGGTATTCTACTAGGATGTCACATCACAGAAGCCCTTGGAATTGTCACCTTTGCATTTGGGGTGCTGCAAGAAGGAGTGTCCCAAATCCTCACAGAATTCCCTGAAGTGTTTGAGGGCAGTGTTTCTGCTTGAAAGAGAAAGAAATCAAAATATATATCAATCCGTGGGTACAACCAGTTAACCTGTGACATCGGAGGCTTGCCTTCCATTTGAGGTCTCAAGTAGGGAAAGATTTAGAAGAACCGGAAGCAGCGTCCATAACCAAAAAAGTGTAAAGATTCACCCCATAGGTATCTCCCATTGTTGTAAACCGCAAGCCAAAACAACTGGACGAAGTCCGCATATTTATGGACGTCCGAATACTGAATTTGGCTATAAAAAGAGAATACCACATAGTGCCCACTATTAATAATTTAATTGGAGAGCTGAGCGGAGCCCATTGGTTCTGTAACTTAGATCTCATGTCCGGCTACCACCAGCTTACATTGGCAGAAGAGTCCAGGTACATTACAATGTTCTCCACTGATGTTAATCTTCTGTACCAGAGACTGAATTTTGGCATGTTAAGCACCACTGAGGTGTTTCAAAACACTAATCAGGAACGTCTGGTAGGTCTACTAGGAGAAGTTAATGTCAGTGATGACATGCTGGTATATTGCAAATCAGTACAAAAAAATCATAACATGCCTGGAGCAGAACCAGTTGCTCGCCACCTCCCAATCCGGCCTCCACAGCATTCACTGCACCAAAACTGCCCTGATCACAGTCACTGATGACATCTGAACCCTCCTCGACTGGGGAGAAACAGTAGCTTTGGTCCTCCTTGACAGCTTTTGATGACGCATCCTTCTACATGCTGATCAAAAGACTCCACCACATTGGCATCCAAGGGGATGGCTTAGATGGATCACCTCCTTCCTCACCAGAAGAACCCAGAGGATCCATCTCCCACCTTTCACCTCCCAACTCAAGGGGATCACCTGCGGTGTCCCACAGGGCTTATCCCTCAGCCCCACGCTCTTCAATGCATATATGACTTTGCTAACCAACATCATCAAATGTCATAGTCTCAACATAATTTCCTATGCAAACAACACCTCTCACTTATCGATGAAACCTCAACCACCAGAACCAACTTCCACAGATGTATGACAAGTGTCGCTGACTGAATGAAGAACAATTGCCTGTAGCTGAACACAGACAAGATGGAAGTACCAATCTTTGGCAACAGCAGCAACACATGGAACGATTCTGGTGGCCATCGACCTAGGACCCAACCCATTCCCACTGACCATGCCACTGCAAGTGTGCCTGGTCCTTAGTAAGTAAACTTACAAGGGGACGCATATAGGCTGATGAACCTTTTGGATCGCATGAAGTGTGCTAGTTATGCAGTAATCGATGAACATCAATTATCATTGTAATCAATCAACAACCACTAAGAGAATCATTAAGCATGAGACAATAAATCAACAATTCATGAATAACCACAACTCAATTATATTTTTTATCAATTTTATTTCCCTATTAGTTACAATGCTAGGTCATCAGGTTAAATCAAACTTTATTCAATCAACTCAAAATTGATTCATTAATGACCACCAATAACATATTCTAATCAGAACTTGAGAAAACATATGCTCGAATGCTTCAGCATAAGCCAACAAAGATGAATTTAACAGCATTAATAGCACCCAAAGAACCCTTACCGAAACCAGATTAGCATTTAGCATGTGAGACTTCATGTGAAAACATGAATTTAGGAAACATCTAGCTAAGAGAAAACTATAAAACAGCACAGTTGATACCTAGAAAGAAAAGCATAAAAGTTTATCAGTCACATTGTCATAGCTACCTATCCAGGAAATGGATCAGCAACAAGTCAGTCTTTTTCCCCAGGTCATCAATCGACCAGCAACGCAGCAGGCTCTCAAGAGCATGGGCCCAATGACAGAATCTTGAACCACATCTTCTGGCATCAGTATTTCACCACTCGCATCTGAAGTTTTAGCCCCTTGTCATGACTTTTTATTAGAGTTTTTCAGTCCATCCCCCTAATTCCTAATTGGTTAATCAGTCCTCCATAGGTGAGGTTACCCAATACATTTTATTCTACATATCTATGAGTTCTAGTATTTAGTCTTTCTCAGTTCATGGATTGGTCCACTGTACGATGTCCTCATCATCCGGCTCTCCAGGTATTGAAAATGTTGCATCTTCCTCTTCAGTCAGTGCCTCTGTTATTCAAGTCCTGGGAAAGTACATTCAGCCTACTTCACACATAATTGTATCAAATTGACTTCATCATCTCCTGTCTGTCAGTAAATTGCAGAAAATTCTAGCTAAGCACACAGTTCATGGTCGGTTCATAGGCACTAGCAACTTCTACAGCCTGAGTGTATTAATTCTGCCTTTGCATGAGGCCTGGCAAGTAGGCCACGGCTTCGGCTAAGTTGGCTTGTATGATATGATGCAAAACATAGGTTATACATCTCATTATGGCACATTACTAAATCTTTATTACACATTTTCGTTTTTTCACACATTTTTAGTTCTTTTAGTACAAGTTCGTATAAGTGGCTGACATACCCTGTGGGCACATTTTCAAAAACATGCACATCAGTTCTCTCTACCATTGATTTCTCTATGAACTCTTATAAATCATAACATAGAAGCATTTATTAATAATTTCTAATTAGCATATCTGCGTCAACAGTCCCTCCTCTGATGACTAAATATGTCATCACACCATTCTTTACCAACATTTTACAATTCAGTTTCTGCTGTATTTTGTCTCCTTCTCAAATCTTCCCTATAAATTCTTTCCGTTTCGTTCTTCCCTCTTCTAATTATTTTTAGATCTTTTCAATTGTATCTTTTGACATGATTTACATCAACCCCATAATCCTAATATGTAAGCAATCACAATTAATAATCCCTGAATTATTTTTAATAGCACCCCATTCCAAATTTGACTAAGCCAATTTCCCACTGAAGCAAAGCTTTTTCCAACCTTTTCCCAAACACCTGGTTCTTTCAATTCTTTTAAATCCTTACTTGAGTTAGACAGATTAGTGAGTAAGTCTTCTTTCTCCCTATCATGACCTGGAAAATAGGAGCAACAATGCCTAGCATTAATCATTTTACAGACTCTGCCGTCTTTCACTAAAAGAATGTCTAAAACAAGCCTATTTTGAAGCGTTATAGCTCTATCCGTGGCTAATTCGGTATCTATCAGGAGTATTGCCCCTGTAAAAAATTTCAACATGTTATACACAACAATAGACAACTTTCATATCTTGATCGAATTCAGAATGACTCCTACTGAAGGAATCACTGCACCAAAGATATCTTCCACAATTGCAGAAGAGGTTTCCGTCCTCTGTCACTTATGATGTAATTCAGTCAATTTCAGAAACTTCTTTAAATCATCTATCTGATCAATTTTAGGGAAACTATCCCCAAGTAACATGTCCCATACCATCCTCTTGGAAGACGGTAATAAGCATTTAGGGCCAGATGTAGGAAATCCATGAATTGTGACTCGCAAATTGCGAGTCAGTGAGACTCGCAATTTGCGAGTCGCAATTCAGGATGCAGAACGGTGTCTCAGACACCGCCTGCGACTCGCTATGGGGTTGCAAAGACCGACCTCATCAATATTCATGAGGTGGGTCGCATTTTGCGACCCCATAGTGAGTCCCTGCACTCACAGGGATGGTGGCCTGCTGTAGTCAGCAGACCTCCATGTCTGTGACTTCTTTTTAAATAAAGCAGTTTTTTTTTTTCATTTTGCAGCCCGTTTTCCTTAAAGAAAAATGAGTTGCAAAATAAAAAAAATACCGAAACCATTTGGTTTTGTTTTTTTCAGAGTAGGCAGTGGCCCATAGGACCACTGCCTGCTCTGAAAAAATATTTTTGTCGACATTCACAAAGGGGAAGGGGTCCCATGGGGACCCCTTCCCTTTTGCGAATGAGTTACCACCAGTGTGACACTGGTGGTAACTGCGAGTTGCTTTGCGACTGCATTCGAGGTCACAAAGCAACTCTGAATTGCGATGTGAGTCGCAAATAGGAAGGGAACACCCCTTCCTATTTGCGAGTCGCATTCCCAAATTGCGAGTTGGTACCGGTACCGGTACCGGCGTGAGCCATGCAAACAGCTTGCTACATCTGGCCCTAAGTCCACAACTATAGTAGAGTAGATTCCAGGAATAGCAGGGTCCCGACCCTTCAGCATAAACGTCCACTTACTCTGGAACAAAAACACATGCCTACATTCACTCATTCCCACAAATAAAGTGTCAGTACATGATTTTGGCCGATATATACAAAGCTTCCCTACATGTAGTACATCTAATGCTAATTTCCCTTGTGTTTTAATAGCAATGTAAGCATAATCATTTTTATAGGTCCCTCTAAACCTTTTTCTAATTTCCTTTTTGATGCTTTTCTCCTATCATCAGTATGCCCTATAAAGCTCTTTCTAAAGGTGTAAGCAAGCATGTGAGGTTATTGCAATGTGCATAAGCAGTCCCAAATGTTAGTGTTGGCTCAAAGAATCCTCTAACCAGTACTATATCATGTTCTCTAGCTACTTTACTCTGATATCTAATGATGGGAACAAATGAAAACATGACATCATGCTGAGAATAAAAATATTGTATATACTCTTGGTTATAAAATCTTGTTAGTAGCAAACTACAGCTTATTCCATAGGTTAAAGGAAGACTATGGTACGTAACCCCTTCTTCTACTGACAAAGTAATTTGCGTACACACAAGACAATTCCTCACATCCATTGTCTCAACAAACTCACTCAGCAAGCAATAGAAAACTTTAGAAGAAAGCTCTCCTTTTGCGTTAGTATAGTCATGCAAGTACTTCTCATCTAACTTAAACCTTTCTAAAGCTGTTAGTTTTGTAGTGTCAGGAGAAGAAGTAAGAGTATCTCTTTTCATATCATGGACAGACATTCCCACAATCATCACTATAAACAGGATTCCACACATAACTGCCAATCCAACACTCATGTATCTACAGCGCCTAGCAATTTTATTTTGATTATTTAGCTCAGCCATAATCTGTAAAGAATCAGAAAGGAGAAGTAACTCTTATATAAAGTGCAGTAAAAAAATGAAAATAAAAATTCTTCTCTCACAGTTCAGTTTCACATCCAGAAACTCTTTTCCTTGTCAAAATCGATTAGCAGCTTGTCATATCCGGTTTTCAGTGTCAAATCAGGTTATCAATGTCTCTTCCAGTATTATTCTCGAACAGTCTCTTTTAGTATTTTTCAGATTAACTCAACAATTCAGCTTCCTTGATTACCTTCAGGATACACCAAAGTGCTGACTCAGAACTTCTCTATCAAAACAAAAAGACGTAAACTCATGTTGCCATTTATTAGTAGTTGCATACGCCCATTTAGACCCGCGTATCGTTGATTTGCTATTCTCTTTCTTTTCAACCTTCGATCACCACTTAATTCTCCTTCACTCAATTCTTCTTTTCTCGTAGTATCCACTTCTTCCTCTATTGTTTCATTTATGACTAGTTCCTTTTTCTTCCCTATCTGCGATTCAGGCCAATTATCTCCTTTTCATGTTCCTTCTGTTAATATCATTCCCAAGATTGGACTTTTCTCCTTCTCTCTTTCTATGGTGTTCCCTCATGATGGACCTGCAACGGGTTCAGGAGAAGTCGGATTACTTTGACTTTTTTCCATTTCAACTCTTTCACCATCTTGGTCTGGCACTTGCTCTGTCTGCTTTTCAGCACCATCTGCTTCTGGGAGAACCTCTGCTGAGCTAGGCTCTCCTGCTGTATCTGTCAAGATTGGTTCATGTGCACCTTCCTGTAATTCTTCACCTTTGTCTCTTACAGGGGTAATAGAACCATCTTCCACGAGCTCTGGTTCAACCTCAGGCTCTATTGGCTCTTTTTCTGGCTCAGGTGCGGCAACCTGTATCCCTGTTGTTGGTGCTCTCAACAACGCTTCTTCATGATCTGGCGGACATACCACTCTCTTTGTACGGCTCACGTGTATCCAGTTTGGAAGTCCAGCACACTTCACAGCTGTCGTAGTGGTTAACACCACCTGGTGAGGACCCCACCACTTTGACCTCTGCACCTGACCGGCCATGAGCTGCTGGTGTGGTAACTTTTGTGTTGCCCTGAACCCCCAACGGTGGGCTACCTTGGACCCAACTTTGAACCCTGTAAGTGTTATACTTACCTGTGAACTTAACATTTACTTACCTCCCCCAGGAACTGTTGAATTTTGCACTGTGTCCTATTTTTAAATAGCTTATTGCCATTTTTGCCAAAACTGTACATGCTATTGTGATGATTCAAAGTTCCTAAGATACCTGAGTGAAATACCTTTCATTTAAAGTATTGTTTGTAAATCTTGAACCTGTGCTTCTTAAAATAAACTAAGAAAATATATTTTTCTATATAAAAACCTATTGGCCTGGAATTTTCTTTGAGTGTGTGTTCCTCATTTATTGCCTGTGTGTGTACAACAAATGCTTAACACTAACCTCTGTTAAGCCTACTTCTCGACCACACTACCACAAAATAGAGCATTAGAATTATCTCTTTTTGCCACTATCTTACTTCTAAGGGGAACCCTTGGACTCTGTGCATACTATTTCTTACTTTGAAATAGTACACACAGAGCCAACTTCCTACAGTCAGGATATCAAACATGACTAGCAGTGTCACAACCTCAGTGTCTTCCTGGGCACGTGTCTATGTAGTGGCGTATGTGTTGTGTGTCCTACAGGGTTGCTGTGTGAATGTATATATAAGGGTTTCTGTAGTTACCAACAAGTAGGCCATTTCCATATTGTCCATCCTGGAAGTGTTGATTGATGGTGCAGTGACGGAAGATGAATAAATCATGCACACTCCCAGGATATTTTGCCACAATGTTGGTGATCAAACCCTGGTGATCCACAATGACCTGCACATTGATGAAGTGTGTGTGCTTCCTGTTGCGGTATAGATGCTCGGTTGCAGCAGGTGGTACAATCCGTACATGTGTGCAGTCAATGGCACCAAGCACGTGTGGGAAGCCGTTGATTTGGTAGAAGCCCTGTTTGGTCTCCTGCTGCTTCAGCTGTGTGTTGGGGAAGCTGATGTGGTGGGGTGTGAGGGAGATGATGGCATCCAGTAACTTGGGTAGGAAGGCAGAGAATGAGGGCTGTGAGATCCCAGCAACCAGGGCACCAATGGTTTTAAACAAGCCACTTGCCAACATGTGGAGGACAGCTAGCAGCTTGGTCTCTGATGGAATGATGTGGGGTGTCTGCAAGCTGGGTGCCAACTGTGGCTCAATGTGGCGCAGCAGCTGCTGACTGGCTTGCCAGTTGAGTCTGTACCTCTGGATGATGTCATGCTCCCTGAGGCCCAGAAGGGTTGTCCTGGTCCTGAATATCCTCTCCTGCCTTCTGCGTTGCCTTTGGGGTCCCTGCTGGTGTGGTGGAAGCTGCTGCTGTTGCTCCTGTGCTCTGCATCTTCATGCATGCTGGATGAAGAGCACCTCCATGTCTTCCGTTTTGAGCTCTGATGTTGCTTCTGTGTGTTTTCCTTAAGTAGTGGTGTGTTTACCCCATTTTAACGCCTGCCCTGACCCAGGCGTTATTTTAAAAAAAAATCATTTTCCGCCTCCGCCTCCCAGCCATGTGGCATTTTTGCACAGTAGGATAAATATGGCGCACAGGAGTTTAAGTCATTTTTTGGACGGGAACGCCTAACTTGCATGTCATTAACGCAAGGCGGTTTCACACATCCAGAAAATGACGCACACAGCGGAATTTTGGCGTTCGCGGGCTCGGGAGTCAAAGTATAAATATGGTGTAAGGTTTGCGCCGAATTTGCATTAAAGTTTTGACGCAAATTTGGCACAGACAGAGTATAAATATGCCCCCAAAGGTTTTAATAATCTGAGTACAGCTCCATATGTCTGGTTCCCAGGAGATGATGGTCCCATTCCTCAAATCCCCTTTCAATTACTAGTCCCCCTTTGTATGTAATGCTATATTGTATCTCACAGGGAGTGAACATACAATAGTGGGCCACCAAATGGACCTGACTAGTTTCTAGCTGTCTCTGTGATAATACTTCACCCACTAAAAATATGAAGCATCAGCCTTCAATAGAAAGGGCAGATTAACATCAGGGTTTAGTGAGAGGGATACATGAGAAAACTGTCTATTGTCATTTTGAAGGACTTCTGAGCGTAATTATGCCACAAGAATGGAACCCCCTTCTTCAACAAGCAAATGATAGGTTGGATAATCTCGGAATTTCTTTGAATAAAGTGTTTATAGAAATATGCTATGCCTAAGAAAGCTTTAAAACTCTTTGACATTGGTTGTGGCTGACCAGTGAGTTTTTTCTTGAGCCTTGCGAATATACATTTGAATCATTTTAGGGCTGATGATGTACCCCAAAGAAATCTAATTCTGACGCATGGAGGAGGCATATCTCGAGTTCAGCATATAGATTATCTTCTCTTATTCATTCAGTTATAGTGATCAAATCTATCTATCTATCTATCTATCTATCTATCTATCTATCTATCTATCTGTCTACCTATCTATCTATCATCTATCTATCTATCAACCTATCCATCCCTTATCGAACCCTAAACTCACAGACCCCTAAACTTTAAAAATAGCTGTACCACCCAAATACCTTTACCCACCCTAAAACCTAAAAATACCTAATACCGTTGCCACCTAAATACCATTACCCACCCTAAACCCTAAAAACATACCACCCAATACCCTTAAACACTCTTACACCCTAAAAATATCCTTACCACCCAATCATATGTACCCCAAACCCTAAAAATACCCTTACCAACCAAATACCCTTATTCACCCCTAAACTTCCAAAACACTTACCTCAAAATACCCTTACCCACTAAAAAACCTAAAAATAACCTTACCATCCAAATGACCTTACCCTAACCGTAAAAATATCCTTACCATCCAAATATCCTAACTCACCCTAAATCCTAAAAATACACTTACCATCCAAATACCCTTACCCAACCTAAATCCTAAAAATACCCTTACCACCCAAATACCCACCCTAATTCCTAAAAATATCCTTACCACCCAAATACCCTTACCAACCCTAAAACAGCCTTACCACCCAATACCATCACCCACCCCAAAGCCTAAAAAAAGTCTTCCCACTGAAATACCCTTACCCACCCCTAAATTCCAAAAACACCCAGTTCTTCCGACTCCATCCACCAAGCGGGGGCGGTGCATGGCAGCAAGCGCAAGACCCACTAACAATGTGCAAAACTCCACACTGTTACATATACAGCAAAGGAAAAAGCAGGCACTCTAAAACGGTGACACCACAAGATTTATTCTGCCTGGAGTGTTTCAACCGCAAAGGTTTTAATCATAGCCAAATACAGTGATTTAGTGCCCTATTTCCCATAAAAAAATATACACCCCTGTTCAATGAATATAAAAGAAAGCCTCACCAGGTCAGGGTTGTTTGAATATTCCATGATTTTTTCTTTACATAGTATAACACAGACAAATATTCAATTGTTATCCATCATATAATATCATTCTTTTTTCTAATCCACAATTAATAGTAGATTTGCAATGTTTCATGCAACACTTGATTTAAAAATTGTATATTAAACTCAGTGGCTATGATTGCAATATCGCATATATGAGACAACCTGTTTTGAAAATCGTGTATTAAGCCCAGTTACTAATTTTGCCTGGTGGATTTGTGCTATGTTTATGGACTTTTGGCAGCATATAAAAACATGGTGCAGCAAGTTTTTCTTTATTAGAAACTGAAACTCGTCCTCTGACAAAATGCCCTTATCCCCCCACTTAGAAAGCAGGGACTGGTAGCATACACTCAAATGTTTATATTCCATTAATCAAGATTTCTCATAGCAACCCAATAGTGCCAGCTGTCTTTTAGCCTCCTGTTGATATTTTGTTAGGTCCCGTAGGACCACATTACCGCCTTTATTTGCGGGTTTGATCACAGATGGGGTGGCCTTTCTAAGAGTGACCAAGGCCACCTGCTGACCTGTTGTTCAATTCCTCGCAAAATTATTACCACTGTCCTGCCTCACTTCCAATAAATAAAAAATGACAGTATCATGAAATGAATCAATATTATCATGGGGGTGCCGGGATTGCATATGGACTTAGGCCTATTATCATTCTTACAGGTCTTATCAGGTCTTATCAATTTCCAGTCAGAGATCACATAGAAAATCTCTCTCAGCATTCTAGGTTCTCTAACCAGTTTCCAATACTCTCAATGCTGCCAAGCCATCAATATCACCAATACATAAACCCCTTGTAACCTCCATAGAATCCAAATTACCAGCCAGATTTCCCTTCCCTGACATCCATGTGCCCATGTCTTTTAATTGAGTGAATATCTTTAGCAATTTCTATTTCCTGATAAATAGAAAAAGGTGAATATGAGTTCTTACATGATCAAAATTAGCAGTAGGACAAAAAGATAACCCATGTTTTAACAAAGAACGTTTGTCCGGTGTTAAAGTATGAAAAAATAAATTCACCACAGTTAATTTGTTCTCACCCATTATTTGTTCCTTTTGCTCTGCTGAGTATCCTTCGCATGTGGCCTATTGTTTCTCTGTGGATGTGCCTCCCCTTCTGACTTTTTCTCCTCCATCGGTGCAACTTTCTATTCCCTTTGGAGGTTTCCTCTGAAGATGTTGGTTCCGCTATGAAAAAACAATACTCCTCCAGATTAGTGAAAAGCTGCCCCACAGAACTGGCCATATATTGTTGAACCTCCAAATCCGAAACATTGTCAAAACTTGACTCAGATGTCAGTAACTCCTGTTGTTTTAGAGAGTTCATTTGTTGATTTTCTTTTCTGTTCAACTCATATTTTTTGCCAAATGTCAGGATACATCCTGTTGCATAATCTATGTTATCTCTGAGAAATGTCCTTTTTTAACCTTTACCTTAATCTCCTCCTCATATTTGCTCAATCACACTTCCATAGCCCTCAGGAAATTACAAACTAATTTTTTTGCAGGATTTTGATAAAATTAATGCTTTTAACTTACAAATCTCTGCACTTACTTGTTCCAACGCTAAAGCCTTTCACTACTCCACATTGTAATTTTCTAGCTTCAAAGCTGCAGCCCAGCTACAGCAAACACCTATGTCCTGGGGGTGGGCATCCTGGTAAATAGTGGGTGCCAGCCCTGGACAGTGGAGGTCCTCAGGGCCATCAGGGGCTTCTCAAGGGGGCTGTGTGGACCCCTCCAACATAGGCCCTGGGGAGGTGGTGATCTCCAGGGCTGCGGAGGGAACCGAGCGGCTCCCCCTGCTCATAATTTATTGTAGCCCTAGGTAGGTGGTGGTACAGGGGCTGTGAGGGGGGTCATCAGGCCTCCCACACATATTAAAACCATTTTTGCTCCAGTGGTGGTGGTCCCTGGGGCACACCCTCTCCACTCATAATTCATAATAGCCCTGGGGAGATGGTGGTCCCCGGGGCGGTGGGGGAGGACATCAGGCCATCAGCCTGAGCCCCCCATGGTCCTAGCTGGCTCCCCGCATCCTGTGGTGGCCAGCATTGCGCCCATAAGCAGGGAGCTACTTTAAATAGCAGATCCCTGCTTGCCGGAGCAATGTTTGCAACACAGATGAAAACTCCACTTTCTATAAGAGGGTCTGTTTGACAGCACCCGCTTACAGAAAGTGGAGTTATGTTTGCTTTTGCTTTCTGGGAACTGTCAGCTCCCAACAAGCAAAAGCAAACATCTATGTCCCGGGGGTGGGAACCCTGGGACATGGGAGCTGGCCCTCAGGGTTGCAGTCCCCAGGGCCATGTAAGGCTCCAGGGGGGCCGTATGTGGCCCCCTCCGTTGTTGTACTTGCCACGGGTGGTCCCTGGGGCCCACAAGGGACACCCTTCATTCTTTTATTTTAGCCCTGGGGAGATGGTGCTCCCCAGGATTGCGGGGGTGCATCCTCTCCCCGCATTTTATCCAATATTTGCCCTGGGGAGGTGGTAGTCCCCAAGTCCGTGGGAGGGATATGCACCCCCGCATTTAATTCTATGTTTGCCCCAGGAAGATGGTGGTACCCGGGGCTGTGGGGGGGCCATGGCCCCTCTGCATATAATTGAAAGATAGCCCTGAGGAGGTGGCTGTCCCTAGGGCAGCTGGGGTGCCATGCGGGCCCCCCAGATTTTCATCTCTGATTGCCTGGGGGTTGGCAGTTCCCTAGGCTCTTACAAGCCCTAGGAGGGGGTCCAATGTGCCTCCCTTCTTTTTAAAGCCCCCACTGCTCTCAGGACCTGGCCCAACCTGGGGGCAAAATAAAAGAAAAAAGGCGTGAGATGGCCCTTTTTGTAAAAAAAAAAAAAAAAAAAAATCTCAGAAAAATCTGCGGATCCATCCGCAGACTTTTCTAAAACTTGTTAAGAAAATATGCCTGTTAGCCCTGACGGTGCACATGGGGGAGCTCTAGACCAAAGCTAGAGGCTCAGGGTGACCCTACCTTTCTTTTTTTAATCAAGATAGCTGTCAACAATTCCTTTTTGATGTGTTGGCAGCCAATCAGCACGGGGACAGTTGGATGTGCAGAGTATCCGCATACCCAGGTATCTATAGTTTGTTCCCTTTAATATCTCTAAAACCACTAAATGCATTTACACAAACTCACAGAAAGCATACTGTGTAGACCAAGACCTAGCTTTCTGGCAGATTTGGTGTAATTCCGTTCAGCGGTTCTTGCTGTAGTCATGTTCAAAATCCCTATGGGAAAATGAATGGGGAAAAGGCATTTTGGGACCTTCCCTTTTTCTCAGCCCACTTGATGAATTGTCCCAAAACGTTTCAGACAGCAGCTGAACTGACAAAAGTATACATTTTGAAAATTTTGTAAAGATTCTTTAAGCGGAGCCAAAGTTATAGGCAAAATAAAAAACACTCTGACTATGGAAACTATATATATATATATATCATAGAAATTCAAAATTACACTTAAAAAAAAGGTTGCAGGGACGTTATAGTTAGGTTCTAAATTTACTTGCACAAAACCAGAGCAATTCAGCAGTTATAGTTCGACTCATTTGAAGTAACTATAGCTCGTGACCTAAGGTAACTTTAACTCGTGCCCCCACCATGCATAGTTTTTTCTTCAGTAATTTGACTGCTAATGTTTTATTGATATTTTTATTAACAATATAAAAGTTGTCATTAATGCTGTAATATCTGGGCAACTAGCAGTGCATGGCGAGGTTGGAAGTTATAGTTACCTTAAGCTTTAGGTCCCCAGGGCTGTGGTGAGGCTGTACTGGCTTCCCCCGTTACAAATACACATTTTTCCCCAGGGACGTGGTGGTCCCCAGGTCACGGGTGGACCGTGAGCCCCCCCCCCACATATTTTAACATCATCACCCCGAGGGGGGTGCTGGTCCTAGGGATTAATATAAGCTCCCAGGCGTCTGCTGTAGCTTTTTTTTTTTAAATCATGTAAAAATTTGTGGCTCTGCCTCCAAATTTCACTGTGATTCAAGAAAAAAATATTTTTATGCCTGGGAGGGTCACTGGGGGACCCCGGCATCAAGGGTAGAGGGGTGGGGCAACCACCATGGTTTCCATGGTGTTAGAAATGCCACGGAAACCATGGCAGTAGGCCCTACCGGTGACAGGCAATTCCTTCCCTGTCACTGGTAGGCAGCTCACCCACCCTCCAAACACTCTCCAAACACCCCCTATATCCACACTCCCACCTTCCGATCCTCTCACCGCCCCATATACGCACACACCCGCAGACACGCACCATGCATACACCCACTCACTCACACTGGCATACACGCATTCATACGTGCATACATCCAGTCATGCTCACACACATTCGTTCACACATTCACAATGACATGCAGACACGTACTCACATCACCATTCTTACACATATTCACACACATGCATATTCCCACGCAAACAACACTACACACATAGACACATTCACGCACACACTCACACACTCACACATTCATGCACACAACCTGATACACACACACACAACACCCTACTCCCCTGTCGGAAGCCCAACTAACCTTCTTCCAGGTGGTCTTCCGGCAGCGAACGGGAAGGGGCGCTGCTACTGCCAGCAGCGCCCTCCAGCAGAACACCGCCAGCCCGGCGATAGGTGGTTTTTACCACCAATGACATAATGAGGGCCTACATAATCGTGTTCCAACCATTGATAGCCAAGCAGTTCTGTAGATCAGCAACTTTCTTCTCTGGCATACTGTCCATCACAAAAAGGATCTGCATGTCTTCTGCATACATGAGCACCCTCAATCTGGTTATTGAATCAGCTGAGCCAAGGGTGCCATGTAGAAGCTGAAAAATAATGGGGATAATATGTATATATATATTTATATATATATATGTTAAAATCATTGAGATACTTCTACAACGATCTCAACATAAAAGTTCCAAGCTCCATCGGAGAGCTTTTATCAGACAGAAAGCTGCAAAAGCATTTTAATGCCACTCCTTTCCACAAGGATGGGGGTAATGTGATTAAAATTATTTAGGCTTTGGATGAGGCGTCGTCTGGTATTTAGAAACACCTTACGGGGTGCCAATCTGGAGTCTAGGAAGCCAGGGAGCAGGGATTTACTGCCATCCAGATGCAAGAGTATGTAACCTTGAACAGCATTTCTGACGTCCCTGTCTGGAAGGTGTGGTTTGGCATTAATAGCTGGTGCCAAGCGGTCAATTGTTTTTGGCAATGTGTTCCTTGAGGTGAGCTTGTTGCCCAGTGATTTGCATTCAGTAAAATTTCGGATATGAGTGGTCAAGTTTAATGCCAGCTGAACCAGGTTTGTACTGTTTCACATTTTTTATTCTTTGCATTTGACAGAAATCCTGTCTTTGTTGTGTTGAGTAAAATATTACTAACCCTTCTGCTAACAAAACCTAATGGTGAACTTAACCCTAATTGTAGGAACCTGCCTTACCTGCCCTATAAATATTACCGGAGTGGGCACTCAAACTGAAGACCATAGAAATAAATATTGAAGGGGCCAAAGGCTGTATCAAAATCCTGTTCATCAGTTAAAAGAAAGGACAAGCTGTACTAAAATTTTCAATGGTAGCAAACACTCTAATTCACTATGTTTGAGGGTTTGTGACCACTAAAACGTTTTTAGAATGTACTTAAGTGATTTAAAGATTGTGAGGCATATTTAGAAGGACGTGGCGCATCAGTGCTGATATGCCAGTTTTCTTGTGTCGCCCTTGCCTCACCTAATAACAACATGGGTGTGCTGTATTTATAATACAGCGCACCATGGCAGTCGTTAGGAAAATAGTGTCAGAATTTTTTATGCTATTTTGGCACTTTGCTGCACTAGCATCAAAAAATGTGACGCTGGTGCAGAAAAGTGCACGGATGCCCATAGGTTTCTATGGGTGCATCATTTTAACACCTGCTTTGAGAAGACGTTAAAAATGATGCCAAAAATGGCACAGTGAAATCTTGTAGATTTCACTATCCCATTTTTGCGGGTCTCCTAGCCCTGGAACACCTCCCGGTGCAAGTGAGTGCTAAGTGGTGCAATGCTAGCATTGAGCCAGCCACTTTGTTAAGATGGCGTGGCAAAGAAGCCTTCCTAACACCACATTAGCATGAAAAAAGGACACTAATGTGACGCAGGTAGGCGCTAGGGGCTTGTAAATATGCCCTTTAGATTTTCCCAAATTGTTATATGCATTTCCATATGGTTCACAATTTAGAACGTGCGTTATGGGCGTTCTACAAAATTTTTAATTGCTATATGTATCAATGGTTTTCAACCATGGGTCTTGGTGCAAATATTTGAAAAGATGCAGACTCCCGATTTGGTTGGTAAGTAATTCGCAATGGAGAAAGGGTCCCCTTTGATTGTAAATCATGGTGGCAGCTTTACAGGGAATAGGCAGCTGGGATCATTGCCAACTCTCACCGAAGTTTTCATTTGTGTTATGAAACTTGAGCGTTTAAGAAAATTCACTCAAAATACATGCTCGGTTCCTCTGCTATGATGGAGGAGCATTGTCCCCCCGCCAGAAGCTGCAAAACGTTTACAATAAAACAATAATAAACTATGTTTATTATAGTTTTTTTGTAAAAGGGGCGGGCCATGGGCTATGACGATCAGGGAAGGAGAGTGCACAGCACTTTCCTCAGTGTACATGTATGTTTGGCCGGCCGTCTCAGGCTAGCCAAACCCACATGTGCACTTTGCTCTCTCCAACCCAGCACTGTGTTGATGGGTTGGAGACAGCAGACAGAAATCCAAATGCTGCTGTCATGGGAGCCGGATTCAGAGAAGCAGAGTGGTGGTGGCGGAGGCGGCAGCGGGTAATCAGTTAAGTGTTTTTTTTAATTAATTTTCTCTCCCCCCAACCTCTGCCCCCTTGTCATCCTGCCCCTTCAACGCGCCACCAGCCACTCCAGGCAAAATACAAATCTAATAAACCTTGCATGTTCCCCGCAAATATAGCCAATTGGAGGGGCTAGGAATTTGTGACCTGCCTAATATTCATTTTGCAGGCATTTCTGTTTCCCTCTGCATCATTATTTTATGAACCATGATAGAGCGGAACGTGGTACCCATTTACCTGCGTTCGGACGCTCTCTAGGTCGATGAATCTTTTGACTAAGTGGGAACTCTCTGTACTCTTAATCGATCAATCACCTTAAATCGATAATCAATAACGAGCATAAGCAACACCTTGAACAACATAACACTTAACAATTAATCCAGAATACATTTCGGCGAACCCTGACCTTTCAGCCAGGAATAACCACACCAGCTTATTGCAAAGTTAGTGAATTTATTTCCCTATATTAACAAAGCTAGCACAATATAAATGTGTCTCAACACCAAATGATAAACATAAATGAACATTAATAGCTGTCCATATCGTCGAAACAAGTGTAATCTATGTAGCATTTGAATCACAAGGCACTCGATAGTGGCAATGCAAAGCACTAATACGATAATCTGTAATGGGCTAATTGCGTACATTTAGTCAGCATAACAAGATCTCAAATTGCATCGTGCGACATATGGAATCCTCATCTAACCTCAAATTAGCATCAGCATGTGGGACTTCATGCAAAAAAAAACAATTTGGCAACATCAATTTAGAAAACTCCTAGCTAGGGTCCTTATCAAAATCAGCAGTTGGTTACCTAAAAGAAACACAATGCAATTTTACAATTTCCTTTCATAATTACCAATTCCGATCAGCAATCAATGAATTCTTCGTCTCACAGGTATCGTTTCTCGATCAGCATAGGGCCGGGACAAAGGGGCAGGGGTGAACGGGGCAATTGCCTCACGGCGGTAAGATAATATTATTACTTCATGCAAAGGGGCAAATCAAAGTTAAAGTCTCTAGGGCAAGAATCATTAAAGTCTCTTTCTCTCGACTAGAGAAAGCATCAAAGTCTCTCAAAATGGCGTCGCAGCAAAATGGGTCATAGTAGCTACGAAGTCAAAATGGCGGGATGTCCGAAGATAGAGAGAGAGCTTCCCTCTCGTGCACCTGGGTTTTATAGACAACAGTTCAAGTCCTGTAGGGTCTCCATTGGAGGGTTCATAGGTTAGCTTCAAATTGACCAATCAAAAACGACAGTTCTCAAGCTTTTACTTAAGCATACATTATCCTTGGAGATGGATACACAAGTTGCAACATTGTTTCTCGATTAGCTTACTCTCAGAGGCTCCATTGTCCGCACCTGCAAGCCGACCTTGAATTAAGGAGAAAATATGCCATGCTGGCACCAACTTTAAGATAAGCATGTGAACAGTTTCTGTGGAAAAATACAGCTTCAAGCAGAAATACACGTTTAATAGCACAGTGGAAAAATACGAACATCTAAACCGTGAGACCAGGCAACTAGGCCAAAGCCTCCGCTAAAGTAATGCTAAGCTAAGGCATTTCAAATAAGCAAATCGTAGCACACGTTTATGATTATGTCGGATTAGTGCAATTCTAATACACCACGTTATATAAAGCACGCGTATAAATGATGGCAAACTACTCTGAGGGCACATTTTGTCCCCGTACAATCTTTATTAATTCGGTTAATGTCACACATGATTATTTCAGCACTACGTTTATGCGTTAATAAATCAAAACCTTCATTTTCTGCTTCATCAATCCCTCCTCTGATGACTACTTGTCATCACACAAATTTAGCCCACAAATTTTTATCCCATTAAAATTCTGTCAGCTCCCTTTTCCTTTTAGTTCCCCTAGTTTGCTCTTTGTATTCTTCTGCCATTCTTTTCATTATTTTCTCCTCCTTTCTTCTTTTAATTCTCTCCATAATCATTATTATTCCCCTTTTTATTCCCCAAATTCCAAATACACAAATTATCACTATTAATATCCCTTCTATTATTTTCAATAATATTCCATTCCAAATTCCCCCAATCCAATGTCCCACTGAAGCAAGTCCCTTTCCAACCTTCTCCCACACTCCTGGTTCTTTCAGTTCCTTCAAATCTGCACTTTCTTTTGTTAGATTAGCAAGCATAGTTTTAATTTTCACACTATTATCAGGTATATAGGTGCAGCAGTGACGTGCACCAATCATTTTGCAAACGCCTCCATCCTTTGCTAAAAGAATGTCTAAAGCAAGCCTATTTTGAAGAGTCATAGCTCTTTCCGCTGCAAGTTCAGCATCCATCAGGATTATAGCACCTGAAAACTTTGTCAGCATGTTATCCACTATAGTAGACAACTTTCTTATTTTGATGGAATTCAGCACAACTCCTAATGAAGGAATCATGGCTCCAAATATATCACCTACCACAGCAGCTGCGGTCTCTCTTTTCTGGATACGATGGGATCCAGATGTCTTTTGAATCATCGATACGTCATCCAGCTGATAAACCTTTGGAAACACTATACCCAAATAACATCTTTCCCACCATCCCTTTGGAAGACGATAATAGGCATTATGCCCACAAATGTAATACACCCCTGGAATGACAGGGTCAAGTCCGTCCATCATGAATGTCCATTTGGCCTTAAAGATAAACGTATGTTTGCATTCACTCGCTCCTACAAAAATATTGTCATAATAAGATTCACCTCGATATATACAAAATTTCCCTACATGCCAAGCATCTAAAGCAATTTTCCCTTGTGTCTTTATAGCAGCAAAATCATAATTATCTACCGAAGTCCTCTTATGCAGTTCTTTTTCTAATTTCGCCTTCATTTGAGCCCTTCTATCATCTGTGCGATCTAAAAAGCTTATTTCTACAGCAGAGACGGAGCAAGTAAGGTTCTCCCTATGAGCATGAGCCGTTTCAAAAGGTTGCATTGGCTCGAAAAAATCCCTCATAATTTTGTAATCCCAATATTTTGCAGTCTCGCTCAGCTGCGCTATTATAGGGACATAAGCAAAGGTAACATCATAATTTGAGAAAAAATACTGTATGTTAGATTGACCATAAAACCTAGACATTACTATACTACATGTAATCCCATATGTAAGAGGCATGTGGTGATAAGTCACCCCTTCCTTTACTGATGTCGGTATCTGGGTACACACATAACAATCTTTCGCATCCATAGTCTCAACATACTCTGTTAGTAAGCGATAGAAAACGTTATACGAAAGCTCTTTCTTATCATGCAAGAGCCTCTCATCCATTGCTAGTCTTTTCAATGGTGTTAGTTCAGTGACAGTAACAGGAACAATAGTAGAAGCAGCAATAGTCTCATTCTCACCCTTTCCATGCATTCCAAACACAATTGCCATTATTATTAGTACACATGTTAGTACCAAGCCTATACACACGTATTTACAATACTTCTTTCTATTGTTTTGCATAGCGTACCCAGGCATGATCTGTATAGAATCAGAAAGCTAGAAGCACTTATAAATGAAACTACTTAGCAATTCAGTTACAAAGCTTGAACGAGCACAATGTTCACACCGTCTTCTTCAAAAGGCCAGTCACTTTTCGGTTAGCAGCATTTGTCTCAATTCGGTTTAGCAATGTCTCAGCTGGTTGTTTGTCTCACGTCAGATTGCAGCAAGCAATGCCATTTACCACCGTTTCAATCAACAGAGTCTATGAAACTTTTCTTTTCTATTGGTATCTCTTCTTCTTCTTCGTTCTCAATGCTTAGAGATACAAACTCATCGGTCCAATCATCATTGACTGCATATGCCCATTCAGGACCGGAATACCTCTTGTTTGGTATCCTTTTCCTTTTCAATTTTGCTTCTCTCTTTAATTCTGCTTCGCTGTCACTCTCCTCCTTCGCCAAGTCTTTTTCTTCACTTGACGATTGTTCCACGACGGTCACTTCCTTTCTTTTCTCTTTCACTTTCGGCCTTCCTCCTTCGTTCAAACCTTCTTTACCCTTTTCTTTTATCGGTGAGATACTTAGTCTTCTTTTTGCACCGTGTCCATTTGATGGACCTGCGATCTTTTCTGTAGAGGTTTGAGCTTTTTCGTTCTGCTCTTCTTTGTCCCCACCTTCAGGGGAATCAGTCACGTTTTCCTTCTCTTTTTCTGTATCGTCTGTTTCTGGGAAAGCCCCCTTCTGCTCAGGCTCTCCTGCCTTCTCACTCTCTTCGAGCCCTTCGTCACCGTTACTTTCTTCAGGCTCTGTATCACTTTCAGCTGCTTCAGGTTCCTTGTCACCTTCAGCTGCTTCAGGCTTTTTGCTACCCTCAGCTGCTTCAGGCTCTTTGTCACCTGCAGCTTCTTCGTCGCTGTCTGAACTTTCTCCTTGGTCTTCCCCAAGCGAGTCGGACTCTTCGTTCTCCAATAATATCTCTTTTTCTCCTGTTGCTGCCTGTTCGCTTTCAGTTCGCTTTTGTTCTTTCTCAGCACTCGGCACTGTTTTATCAGGCACTGGTATTTTCAGCGCTTCAACTTCCTCATCTGTGGGACACAGCACCTTCTTTGTATGACTGGCGTGAATCCAGTTGGGAACCCCCGCGCACTTCACAGCGGTAGTTGTCGTCAGGATCACTTGGAAAGGGCCTTTCCAACGGGGTTCCAGGCACGACTTCCTCACGTGCTTCTTTATCACGACCCAGTCACCTGCTTTCAGTGCGTGTCCTGGACCTTGGATCGGTGGCAGGGTGGTCGCTTCCACCTGGTGAGAGAAAGAGCGAACCACGTCAGCCAGACCTTTGCAGTAGTCTAACACCATATCATCTGTAATATTCAAAAGCATGTTTGCGGGAACTGCAGGAAGTCTCATAGCCCTGCCCATGAGAATTTCGTGCGGAGACAATCCAGTTTTTCTATCCGGAGTGTTTCTCATTGACATTAGCACTAAGGGCAATGCGTCAGGCCATTTCAAATTTGTTGATGCACATATTTTTGCCATTCTCGACTTCAGCGTACCATTCATCTGCTCCACCAGTCCTGATGCCTCAGGGCGAAAGCTACAGTGCAGCTTTTGCTCAATGTTCAGTGCTTCGCAAAGTAACTTCATCTCCTCGTTATTGAAGTGACTTCCCCTATCTGATTCTAAAGAGATCGGGAATCCGAAACGTGGTATTAACTCCCTCAATAATAGCTTGGCAACTGTAAGACTGTCATTTCTACGTGTGGGGTATGCCTCAATCCAATGACTAAAAATGCACACAATCACCAACACATATCTTAAACCTCCATGCACAGGCATCTCAATGAAGTCCATCTGCATACGACTAAAAGGACCGCTTGCCCTACCAAGGTGACTCGCGTTCACAACTGTTCCCTTTCCTGGGTTCATCTGCTGGCAAGTGACACATCGATGGCAAACTGCTTCTGCAGCTTGACGAAATCTGGGGTTAAACCAATCAGTTTTGAACAATCTTATCATGGCATCTCTCCCTAGGTGAGCTTTCCCATGATAGAACCGCGCAAGCTGTGATAAGAGACTATTTGGCAAAACAAATTTTCCCTCATGTGTAACCCATAGCTCGTCTTGTCTCTTTATACATTGTGATTTAATCCAGGAATCTCTTTCATCCTCCCTGACATTATTCTGTAGTGCTTTTAGTTCTTCTATTGTATCTACGACCTTCAAGGCAAATGCTTCAGCTGGTTCAAGTTCTGGTTCACTTATTGTATTCCAATCATCCCTTAACAATATACAGTTCAAGGCACAAAATCTTGCGACTTGATCTGCATAGGCATTTCCCAGAGACACATAATCCTGTCCTTTCGTGTGAGCACTGCACTTTACCACTGCAACTTCAGCTGGTACTTGAATGGCATGTAACAACTCCCTTATTCTCTCCCCATTTTTCACTGGGGATCCTGAAGAAGTCAGGAAACCTCTCTGTGACCACAGTTGTCCAAAGTCATGCACAATCCCAAACCCGTATTGGCTATCAGTGTAAATGGTGACTTTCATCAATGCAGACAATTGACATGCTCTAGTAAGGGCTACAAGCTCTGCTACTTGTGCAGAATAGACTCCTTGGAGCCATCCCGCTTCCAAGACCCCTGTCACAGTACATACAGCATATCCTGCTTTCAAAATTCCCACCCCATCTCTTAGACATGAACCATCAACAAAAAGAATTTGGTCATTTTCATCAAGTTTTGTATCCTTGATATCCGGTCGGGGTTTTGTGCAAAATTCAGTCACCTGAAGGCAGTCATGCTCGACGTCTTCAGCGTTCTCAATTTCAGCATTTTCTCCAGGAAGCAAGGTAGCTGGATTCAACGTGGTGCACCTTTTCAGCTGCACATTCGGTGAGCCCAGAATAGTCGTTTCATACCTTGTGAGTCTTGCTCCAGTCATGTGCTGCGTTCGGGAGCGGGTCAAAAGTATCTCAACTGAGTGAGGGACCATGACTGTTACTGGGTGTCCCATCACTATTCCTTCACTCTGAGTGAGGCTGATACCAACTGCTGCTACGGCGCGCAAACACCCTGGGAGTGCTGCTGCAACCGGATCCAGAGTAGCTGAAAAATACGCTACTGGTCTGTTTACGCCACCATGGGCTTGAGTCAAGACAGACAAAGAACATGCATCACGTTCATGACAAAACAATGTGAAAGGCTTCGTGTAATCAGGCATACCTAAAGCTGGAGCCCTGCACATGCACTCCTTTAATTCAACAAAAGCATCCATCTCATCCCCTTTCAGTTCGATCTGATCCAAGGCATCCTTCTGGGTCAATTTCAGTAAAGGCTTTGCTAGAGACGAGAAGTTGGGGATCCACTGGCGACAATATCCCACCATTCCCAAAAACTTCCTCACCTCCTTCCTTGTCTTTGGTGGACTCATTTGAAGTACACTGGTAATTCTTTCCTTCATTATTTTCCGTGACCCTTTCTCTATCTGGTGACCCAAGTATTTCACTTTCTTCTGACAGAACTGCAGTTTGGAAGGAGACACTTTATGTCCATTCTCTCCCAAATGGTTCAACAGAGCAATGGTATCGGTTGTGCAAACACTTTCTGTCTTTGATGCAACCAGTAAGTTATCAATGTACTGTACTAGGGTTGACTCGAATGGCAACTCTAACTCTTCCAAATCTTTCTTTAGGACTTGATTGAATATCGACGGTGACTCAGAGAACCCTTGAGGAATTCGACACCAACTATATACTCTGTCTAGGAATTTGAAACAAAAGAGGAATTGGCTGTCCTCATGAAGAGGCACAGAAAAGAATGCTTGTGACAAATCGATGACTGAGAACCACTCAGCTTCGCAAGGGATCTGAAACATTATCACAGCTGGATTCGGTACGACAGGGCAGCACTTTATTATGATGTCATTTATTTTCCTCAAATCCTGTACAAGTCGGACTTTCCCACTTGGCTTTATTAGTCCCATTATCGGTGAATTACATGGGCTGCTTAATACTTCTTTCAGTACTCCCTGCTTCACGAATTCGTCGATAAGTTGGGCAACTTTCATGAGGGTATCTTGTGGCATGTGGTATTGTGGGGTCTGGGGAAAGATCGCATTGGGCTTTACCATCACTTTTACTTGTTCTACTCCTTTCATCAATCCCACCTCTTTCCCTGTCATGTCCCACACTTTCTTTCCGACTGTTTCCCGTAGTTCTGCTGGGATATCTTCTTCAGTTATCATTGGTAAAAGACAAATCAGAGGATACTCTTCGTCAACTGTTTCTATTTCATTGCCCTCTATACTGTCCTCTTCTTCCCCATCACTGCTCGTCTGTATTGTTATTCCCTCGTTCGAGCACATTATCGAACAACCCAACTTGCACAATAGGTCTCTTCCTAACAGTGCAATCGGGCTTGAGTCACATACTACAAACTGATGTACCCCTTGATAGTTACCAATGTTGACTGGTATCGGATCTGTTATTGGGTTCGTCAGATGCCTGTTTGCTACTCCCACCACTTGAACTGTCCTCCCTGAGAGTGGCAAATTTGGTACTTCACTGCTCTTAACCGTTGAACGTGTGGCTCCCGTGTCAACCAAGAATGAAACACGATGACCCATTACTCTTCCCTCTACGTACGGACCCCTTTGATTGACTTCCAAGGATGCCGCAAGCACACAGTCTCCTTCTTCTCCTGAACTTTCACTCTCCCATACGTTGTTTATTCCACTCTCACTGTGTAATGGGAACTGTTGTACTGTGCCGTTTGTACTCATTACCTGACCCGTTACCTGTGGAGGAACCATCATTTGCTGCTGACTCATTGGTGCCAAAGGTATTTGCATTTGCTGATTAGGTACCAAGGGTAACTGCTGTTGCATCGGCTGCATTTGCGTCATCTGCACACGGGGCATCTGCATCTGCTGCGGCTGCATAGGTTGTAATCCCTGCAATTGATTTATGGTCTGAAAATTTGGGTTTAGACCTCTCATTTTCGGTCCTCTCATTGTCTGTAATGCATTGACATCATTGTTTTGCTGACCAACACCTAAACCTGCACCTGCACCTTCCTGCACCACCATCGGGCACTCGCGTTTCCAATGACCTACGTTTCCGCACGCGTGACACGGCATCACCTTTTTCATTGCCTGCACACCCGTCACAACAGTGTTCAAATCCGGACCATTATTCACAAAAGCTCCTCTACCTCTGCCTCTGGCCTGTGGCTGAAATGCCATGTTTCCTTGCGACTGCGGCTGCTGTTGCTGAAACACCATGTTTCCCTGCAACTGCGGCTGCTGTTGCGGTACCTGCTGTTGGAACCCTTGCATCCCTGGCAACCCTTGCAGTCCCTGCAGACCTTGCAAGCCTGTCTGAGCCGCCTTAAGCTGCATCATCATCACCTTCTCTTTCAGCTTTTTCTGTTTCACCTCAATTTCGTCGCTACAGTATTTCGCATAAGTCAAGACTTCATCAATCGGTTTCGACTGCCAGCAGATCAAATGCGATTTTATCATCTGACTTATCTCTGGTCTCAGCCCTTCCACAAATCTGAACACAAAATGAAGCATATCTTTCGCCTCGATTGCTTCCGTGCCACTGTAGTTCTTGAACGCCTTCAACAACCTCTCATAGAAACTATGAATCGATTCTTTAGTCTCTTGGGTAGTTCGATCAATTTTCTGCCAATCCACATTTTTCGCGGCAACCTTCGTCTTCAAATGCTCAACCACCTTATAGTACAGACACATCACCATAGGTGATGGTGCACCCGTCTCTCTGTCTCTCTCTGGTTCACTTGTCGGCCAACCTACAGCTCTTTTGCAATCCTCCCACAAATCTGCCGGAACCACAATCTCGAATAGAGTGTTCAGGTCTTCCCAGAGACATTTTGCAAGCTTCACAAACCTATCAGTCTGTTGATACCATTCAATCGGCTTCTCTCTCAGTTTGGGAAAATCATTCGTAAAAGACTGAATATCGCTCCTGTGCCATGGTACATGTACTAATTTTCCCCCTGCTGTCTCCCTCATTGGTAACATAGTTACTGTATCACTACTCTATGGTCTTTTCTCATTGTGCTCTGTGGCACTGTCCCTCCTCTTATCCTTCCTCTTTACCCATCTGCTTTCCCACTTGTCTAAGCACCTCCACACTTGGGCACTCTGCAACAATTCTCTAAGGTGTGCCTTCATGCCTGCTGATCTCATGTGTTCAAAATCTGTGGTCCCAAAATCCAACCTATAGCTCCTGCTCAAGTGTTTCGTCTTGCCTATGTCAATCCCGTTCCTGTCTGCTACTTCCTGCAAACTTTTATGTACCTTGTTTACCTCTTTCGTGATTTTTGGACATAGATACCTCAATTCCTCTTCCGTGTAGGATTCTAACCTGTTCACACCCATATTCCCTTCCACCAATTCTTGTGCTTCCATGTTCAGCCTCATCCTGCTCAAGTAATCGTCTCCTTTCCCACTGTCTGAACTTTGTGTGGAATTTAGACTGTTGAACCACTGTGTCAGCTGTTGCGCATTTACCCCCATCAGTGTGGCATTCACATCGACTGCCATCGATGGTTGTGGCAACCTTTCAGTATTCGATGTTAAAGGTATTATCAGTGGGGGGCTCGACCTCACCAGTGTTGACTGAGCGCATACGGGACTAAACTCCATCAAGGACCCAGACCCAGTTGGCTGAGCAGCTATCGGAGTTATCCCTGGAATGTTTTCTATGCACCTTCTTTCTGTCCCATTCTGCAGCATCTGTCCCTGACTGCTCATACCTAAGTTAGGCTGACTATACAAAGGTACCACTGGACCTACAGTAATGGGCAGTGATATTGCATCTGGATTCTGTCCATTTCCCATATTCTGAGGCATGTTCATCCCCATATTATGGGCCATCATTGCCGGCATGCCCATCTGACTCCCCGTCATTTGAGCATGAACATTTCCTCCCTGCATCTGCTTTTGAGGCATCATAAACTGAGTTTATTCAGCTTGTGCCATTGTTGGGTTGTAACCATTCTGTACGCCCCTTACGGTTGGATCTAGAATCATTCCTCCACTGTTATCACTGCTGTAGTACCCTGGCATCTGCGGCTGATAATGTTCTGCTGGTTTCAACACGGGCACATCTGGATACATTCTCCTGACCTGCGGTATCTGTGGGGTGAGCAGTAAGCTCGGATCCTTAGATCCCGATGGTACTCCTGTATTCTGCGTTTCACTGTTCTGTACCGATGCCGGAGGGGCAGAACTGGTACTTGGACCTTGTCCATTTTCCGCATAAGGTGGTGGACGGTCATTCAGCAATTGCATTATCAACTCCTCATCCTCTAACTCCTCTTCTCTTCTCAACTTTTCCTCGTTCTCTCTATCCTTGGAACATTTCCTGTCTGTCTTACAGGTAGCTTTCTTACCTGTCTCCTCTTCATCTTTAGTAATTGCGGGGAACAATTTTATTCCCTGCAATACATCTGACCTCCACACCTTCTGCGCATTATCCCACCTAGCATCCGCTAGTGTCTTTTCTACCTTCCTCATCCTTTTTTCAAACTTGTTTTTCTATTGCTGTCTAGCCATGAGTTCCCAGATTGCTAGAGCCTCAAACTGTGCTGGCCTTGGAGGCACCTTCATGTCATACATCGTGAATCTCAAATTCTCTAGGACCCTTATATTGAATGTCCCATGTATCGGGAATGCTACGCTCCCATGTTTCTCTGTCCACTTGTGCCATTGCTTTAGCCAAAGACACGGAGCTACCCCTTTTTCCTCCATTACAATGTAAGCTGGTGTACCCTCGGGCGGCGTTTCCTCTCCTACGCTCGCTTTAATGTAAGTCTCCCCCTTCATCGCACTCCTAAATGCTTTAAGGAATTTCATTTTCTCGTCTTTTAATTCACAAAGTTTATAATCGATAGGTCACTGTTATTCCACCAAATTTGTAATCAATAGGTGACTTTAATTCCCGGAATACTCTTCACCTGCCTTTCCCCTTCCAATCGAGTGCCACGGACTGCGTCCAATCCGTGCGCGACCCTTCTCTCCAACCAACCTATCCCAGCGCGGCTCTTAGTGACGTCACACTCACACACACTGCGGCTGACAAAGCCTCGCGGCTAATCCTCCTTCACTCAGTTCCTCCCGTAACAACTTTTTGCATGTATCGCGAGCTACCAAAAACTAAAACAGATCTGTCGGTTTACTACAGGAAGGGTAACACAGTCGCTTCAGGACCTTAGGGACTTTTCACTAACCTCGGCCACTATTCGATCTCTTTCACCAGCCTCGGCCGCTATTCCGTCTTTCTCAGTCCCCACATTCGCAAGCAAATCTGACCCGCAGACCTACTC
This sequence comes from Pleurodeles waltl, assembly GCF_031143425.1. Classification (NCBI taxonomy): domain Eukaryota; kingdom Metazoa; phylum Chordata; class Amphibia; order Caudata; family Salamandridae; genus Pleurodeles; species Pleurodeles waltl. The sequence goes on from NC_090447.1 coordinate 1,224,327,406, forward strand.
TCAACTTGTCAATGATCTGTTCTAGTGCACTTAAAATCTTGTCAAAGCCCGAAGTCGAAGTTCCTATCACTCCCTAACACACGTACCCACTCGTTGACCACGCCCGATCAACCTACTAAACCGCCCAGACCACAACATGGATCAACATACTCCGGAGTCTCTTGACCTCGCAGGGCCCGCCTCAACAACAACAACCACGTGGACCTTTTTATGCACAAAGCGCCAGACGCACATGAAGTTCGACGACTTCCCTTCTCTCACACTCGGAGCCGCACCTCCGCTAACTCTATGAAGTTCGACGACTTCTCTACTTCTACCCTCGGAGTCGCACCTCCGCTATCCTTAAAAAAGAAAATCCTCGCAACCTCCTCACACAATCTGCGGCAATAAGCTGTGCAAGCGCAAAACCCTAACTTCACTCATACCATCACTAGTACCGCCAGCGCTGATTCCACATCTCCGTTCTCTCCATTCGCAAGCTCCGAGATCCCGGGAAAGTCGCGGTGGACCTAGCCCATCATCATCTTGTCAATCCGTTCTACCCAAGAAAATCTAATTCAACTTCTCGAATGGGGTCTCAAAATGCGTAACCGTTAATTCGACACCATGTACTCTACTGATACAGGGTCCCAAAAGACGTAACCGTTAATTCGACACCATGTACTCTACTGATACAGGGTCCCAAAAGACGTAACCATCCTCTGCTACCATCTACTGATAGAGCGGAACGTGGTACCCATTTACCTGCGTTCGGACGCTCTCTAGGTCGATGAATCTTTTGACTAAGTGGGAACTCTCTGTACTCTTAATCGATCAATCACCTTAAATCGATAATCAATAACGAGCATAAGCAACACCTTGAACAACATAACACTTAACAATTAATCCAGAATACATTTCGGCGAACCCTGACCTTTCAGCCAGGAATAACCACACCAGCTTATTGCAAAGTTAGTGAATTTATTTCCCTATATTAACAAAGCTAGCACAATATAAATGTGTCTCAACACCAAATGATAAACATAAATGAACATTAATAGCTGTCCATATCGTCGAAACAAGTGTAATCTATGTAGCATTTGAATCACAAGGCACTCGATAGTGGCAATGCAAAGCACTAATACGATAATCTGTAATGGGCTAATTGCGTACATTTAGTCAGCATAACAAGATCTCAAATTGCATCGTGCGACATATGGAATCCTCATCTAACCTCAAATTAGCATCAGCATGTGGGACTTCATGCAAAAAAAAACAATTTGGCAACATCAATTTAGAAAACTCCTAGCTAGGGTCCTTATCAAAATCAGCAGTTGGTTACCTAAAAGAAACACAATGCAATTTTACAATTTCCTTTCATAATTACCAATTCCGATCAGCAATCAATGAATTCTTCGTCTCACAGGTATCGTTTCTCGATCAGCATAGGGCCGGGACAAAGGGGCAGGGGTGAACGGGGCAATTGCCTCACGGCGGTAAGATAATATTATTACTTCATGCAAAGGGGCAAATCAAAGTTAAAGTCTCTAGGGCAAGAATCATTAAAGTCTCTTTCTCTCGACTAGAGAAAGCATCAAAGTCTCTCAAAATGGCGTCGCAGCAAAATGGGTCATAGTAGCTACGAAGTCAAAATGGCGGGATGTCCGAAGATAGAGAGAGAGCTTCCCTCTCGTGCACCTGGGTTTTATAGACAACAGTTCAAGTCCTGTAGGGTCTCCATTGGAGGGTTCATAGGTTAGCTTCAAATTGACCAATCAAAAACGACAGTTCTCAAGCTTTTACTTAAGCATACATTATCCTTGGAGATGGATACACAAGTTGCAACATTGTTTCTCGATTAGCTTACTCTCAGAGGCTCCATTGTCCGCACCTGCAAGCCGACCTTGAATTAAGGAGAAAATATGCCATGCTGGCACCAACTTTAAGATAAGCATGTGAACAGTTTCTGTGGAAAAATACAGCTTCAAGCAGAAATACACGTTTAATAGCACAGTGGAAAAATACGAACATCTAAACCGTGAGACCAGGCAACTAGGCCAAAGCCTCCGCTAAAGTAATGCTAAGCTAAGGCATTTCAAATAAGCAAATCGTAGCACACGTTTATGATTATGTCGGATTAGTGCAATTCTAATACACCACGTTATATAAAGCACGCGTATAAATGATGGCAAACTACTCTGAGGGCACATTTTGTCCCCGTACAATCTTTATTAATTCGGTTAATGTCACACATGATTATTTCAGCACTACGTTTATGCGTTAATAAATCAAAACCTTCATTTTCTGCTTCATCAACCAACATATTAGTAGAGATGTTCATAAAGTAATTTTCTAGTCAAAAGGTCGGGTCGTCATTTGCAATCACTTTTTGCTACCAATAAATTCATCTATCTGCCCTTTAATTCTATTCATTATATTGTGGATTCCACATAAACGCAAGGTCAAAGGGCATAATTCAAATAATTATTACAGGACCCATCTAAGATTTGTAGTCAAATAAAAAGATACATTTCAGCAAAGAGATCCCTGCCATCCAAACTACCAATGAAAAAGTGAAGTATTTAGTTGAAAATACTTTTATAGAGAACATGAGCCCATATTTATACTTTTTGTGTGCCTCATTTGCGTCCTTTTTTGACGCAAAAGCGGCCAAACTTACAAAATATAATTGTATTTTATTAGTGTGCTCCGCTTTTGCACCAAAAAGTGACGCAAATGCGGCGCAAAAGAAGTTTAAATATGGGCCATGGTTCTTCAGTGAATCTGCACAGATGAAGTTTGAGTTTCCCAGATATCCGAGTGTTTCAACATTTGCTGTGTAGTTGTTGCAAAACACAGCAAGTTCATAAAATGTCTGTTTATGAATGAGAACAAAAATTGAATATTTAATTATAAATCATATGGAATGTATTTATGTAAATTGTAACTGCACAAACGCATGAAACGAAATCAATTTGTTTAAAAGGGTCTATGCTTCAAAAGGGATGTGCCTAGCCGTTAGCGAAGGTACAGGCTTAGCATGGGGCTCTGTAACACACCACCATGACCAGTACAATCAAACCTCCCAAACACTCAATAAATCACGTCGAAAATCTGGAAATCATGATGGAAAATCGAAACAGATTTGAATGAAAACATTCCTACAGAAAATGAATAAGAAGTGAAAGCAACTCCCACCTTATACCTCAACATCAGAAATCTCCAGAAGAGGGAGGGTTAGGCGAATAAAATTGAAATTGAACAACCACAACATACTGGTGTATTTCTCGCACAGCAACCTGGAGTCATCAACCTGGTAGAGTACCTCAGGAACGTGACTGGGGCGTGACTGGAGCGTGAGAAGGCCCATCGTGTACATGAGAGTGCAGGAGAGAGGTGGTGTTAGATGTAAGTAGATTAGGTTAACGGAGTAAGCTGGAGATGAATAGATATTGCGTGGTTCAGAAGAGTGGCTCAGGCAGAAGGTTGTGAGCACCAGGTCCATGAAAGAGTTCATTTCCATATCCTGCTTGTCTGAAAAAAAAACCTATTTCTACTATGTAGATGGGCCTTTACCACTAAAAGATTGAAAAAGAAGGGCAATGGTGGATACAAAAATGCGTGGTCAAATAAAGCCAATAACCTGTATGTGTCACTGACAAATACTATATCGTAAACCACAAAGGTGCGTATGATAAAAATTTGCAAAGTAATCATTGCTAAAAAGACAACACAAGGAAATAAAAAAGACTAAGATAATTGCTAAACCCTAAGGGGGAAGGTATGTAAAGTAATGTGTAGATCAGATGAATAGACTGAAAATATTAGGAAGCATAGGCAGAGTTTTCAAATCCCATACCTTACATAAAGCAATGAAGCATGATTTGCTACTGCCATTAAAAAGAAGAATCTAACATCCAAAACACAAGATTTATTTACACTAGACATAAGATAATACATGTATTGCCATAGCCAAGTGGTATGGCTTTAATGTGCTAACACATGGAAGGAACATTTTTGCATCTATATATTTGCATTAAATCTAGAGCTTATTGATGTTGGCAACGCTTTGTTTAGTGAAAACAAAAAAGGAAGAACGAGTGGAACATTAGTAGGGAAGACACGGATGGGAAAGAACAACGTGTAAAATAAACAACATGCACACAAGTCGTGAATGACACAATAAACAAACATTGCTGTATTGAAAAAATAAAACAAAAAATGATTTTTCCTGTATTCAATAAGTGATGAATCAGTGTATTCTTAAAATGGAAAATAGGCCTTCATACATTGCAGTGCATGCACTTCAAACAGTCACTATCATGAGGTGGTCCCAAACATAGGCCAGAGACCACAAACGTGACATATTTATTTATTTTACATTCTTGAATAATGCAACATTACCAGATATTGTCAACGTGCTTCGCAACAAACAGGAAGAGAGTAAAGAACGCTCTCTTACAAATAACTTTAAGTACGACCACAGAGGTGAACAAAGGGCAATTATTCCAACAGTGAACGAATATAGTGAGAACTGATTTACTTATAAGAGGCCTAACAAGAAACTACACAGGATAATATAAGGAATTTTAAATAACTCATACATTTTTCCAAAAGGACGAAAACGGAAAGAGTCGACATTCAAAGTCTGGGTTGAAGATTCGGGTTTGAGGAGGCGAAGGAGGCCTTATCAGGGTGACACAGAAGGTTGTCTCAGAGTTCAGGGTACCAGAGGGAGGTGATACAAGTTATTTAGCATCTTACAGAGTGAAAAAACAAAGATGAAGGGAGAATAGAAAGGCAGGAAAAAGGAGACGTCAGACAGAGCTGTAAAGTGTATTAATGTTAAAGGTACATTAAGTTAAAGGAAATAAAGAAGGATCCTTGTGAAGAAGGTAACAATTTAGCACTTTGCAATTTAAATATTGTTCCAGAGGGTTCAAAAAGAGAGACTTAAAATTAAATTAGAGGAGAAGGGGGGGGGGCAAAAAGAAATGTAGTGGAGAAGAGTAGAGTAACCCTAAAGTAATAGAATGATAAAAGACAAATCCAGTGGCCAAGCAAAAGATAGGGGGGACTAGAGACTGAGCAAAGATACTTCTATAAGGCAACAATCAGTTTCAACTCACATTAATGGTGGGATAAAAGTAGAAGAAAACATATAAGGAAAAACTTCCACCAGTGTGCAAAAAATCAGTCCCTGCACCTCTACATGCAGTTTCATAAGAACATCAACGAGGAGAAAGGACACTGCAAACTTTTGGTTCTGGGAAGAGGCTTGTTTCTTGGCTCATGCAGGCGATGGTTGCCAACACTCTCTGGGAGAGCTGGGAGGCAAGGTTTGGAAGTGCCTTTCAAGAGATAAATGGCTAAGGGCTCTGAAATATCCCTGTAGGGTCTCTGGTGTACAGAGGTTTTCCTGAAAATTCCTGTGACCATGGGCTGACCTTGCCTGGACTCCTGGGAGGTCAGAGTATTCGGAATTTATAGACGGTTGAAAAGAGACAAGATGGCTGCTTGCTTTACTGACCTAGGCCTCATATTAGCAAAGCGGGCGGTAAAATCTCAACCAAAAGTGTGGTACCTTACAGGACTTGGCCTGGCAGTTTGGGCTGGACTGTTCCCATGGGGAGCAGGGTCAAAACTGATGTGAATATGGCCAGGTCCATACTGGAGTGGCGTGGAGAACACACACGGCCCCCACTCATAATTTAGTGTAGCCCCGAGGAGGTTGTGGTCCCCAGGGTTTGGGGGTCCCAAAGGGTCCCCCTTTCTTTATTTAAATAAGTGCCCAAGGGGGTGGTCCCCGCATGGTCCGCCCGCTCATAGTTCAGTGTAGCCCTGAGGAAATGGTGGTCCCCATTGTTCCCCCACTTATTTAAAGCATTTTTGCCCCGGGGGTGGTTGTCCTCAGGCCAGCGGGAGGCAGGGCACGTGGCCCACGCATATTTATTATTTGCCCTGGGGAGGTGGAGGTCCCCAGGGCAGCGGGGGGCACAGGGACCCCCGCAAATGACCAATAAGTCCCATGGAGGTAACAGTGTCCGGGGCAGCCCCCGCAACTTGGCCCACCCAGGAACAGAACAAAAAGAAAGTGTGGGAGATTGTGTGTTTTTTTTAAATCTCTGAAAAATTAGTGGATCCATCTGCAGATTTTTCCAATGTTTTTAAAAAAAGAAATGCTTTTTAGCCCTGGGGAGGTCCCTCAGGGACCCCAGACCAGGGCTAAGGGGTCAGGGTGACTACTCTGGCACCCTTTTTTGGGGGGCTTTTTTTGAAGTGTTGACAGCCAATCAGATATTAGCAAGGGACAGTTGGATCCACAGGAGATTCGCATCCCTAAATATCTATGCTTTTTGGCCCAAAATTACCCTGAAAATACTGAATAGATTCCCACTAAACCACAAAAGCCTAATCTGCGGAACGGAATCTAGCTTTGTGCCAAATTTGGTGTAATTCCATTCAGTGGTTCAGGCTGTAGGTGTGTCTAAAGGTCCTACTGAAAAATGAATGGGGAAAATGTGTTTTGGCACCCCCTTTTTTATCAACCCCTGCTGGACGGATCACCCCAAAACTTTTAAGACAGAAGCTGGACTAAGCAAAGTATGCATTTTGAAAATTTTGTGAAGATTCATCAGGCGGCACCAAAGTTATAGGCAAAACAAAAATGTTCTTCCTATGGAAACTAGGTCTGAAACTATAACTACCTAGCGGCGACCATGATCAAGACCCTAGTTGTCGAAACATGTTGATAATGGGTGCAGAAGCACTTTTGAAATAAAATATAGCCATAATAACTGGATCCTGGAGTACAACTTTTGTCTTTCTTTGGACTCAGTATATATATATATATATATATATATATATATATATATATATATATATGTGCAAAAAACAAAGGAGAACTCTGGGAAACTCCCAATTTTAGGTGGAGAGCTGCTCTAGTAAGGAGCACCCTGCAACACCAGCGACACTCTAGATTTGCTCACCTCAAATGTCTGCTTATCTAGCAAAGTTTTTAAGCATAGGATCAGCACAGTGCTATCCTTGCCGAGCTAGATAGTGACAAAGTCTTTTGCCATTTGTACAGCAAAATCTTTAAGCATAGGATTGACACAGTGTGATCCTTGCCGAGCTGTAAAATGACAAAATCCATTTACCACTCCAGGAACAGTATTACAGCTTTATACTGGTCAAATGCCATCCAAGCCAACCTGGAATGAGTAAAGCAACCCCTGACACGTGTTTCGCTCTCGTTAGAGCTCTTCAGAGGGGTATAGCTTTGTCCAGACACAAGGGAGCACCCAGTATAAGTCAAACTAAGGCCCTTTTTAGGGTTAGAGTGACGCATAAATTATGCAAAAAACAAAGGAGAACTCTGGGAAGTTGCCAATTTTAGGTGGAGAGCTGCTCTAGTAAGGAGCGCCCTGCAACACCAGCGACACTCTAGATTTGCTCACCTCAAATGTCTGCTTATCTAGCAAAGTTTTTAAGCATAGGATCAGCACAGTGCTATCCTCGCCGAGCTAGATAGTGACTAAGGGCCAGATGTATCAAAAATAAAAATTGCGACTCGCATTTTGCGAGTTGATGCGACTCGCAAAATGCGAGTTGAAATTTGGAATGCCAGAAAAAAAAACGATCTGATTTTGCGACTCGCAGCCGGACTCGCAATGCATTGTGCGAGTCCACAGATTGCGAGGTCGCTTTTTGCGAGTGTGCAAAAAACGAACTCGCAATTAGCGAGTAGATGTCGCAAATTGCGATTACCTCGAAAATTGCTTGCAGGTGCAGCAGAACACTCCAGAAAGCACACCAGAACACTCTGGAAACACTTCCTGGCACATGATGATGACATCACAGCCAGGAAGTTTACTAATACACCTGGGAGGAGGGAGGACCACACCCTTTTTTAACTGCCAGTCTTCACACAGAACAAACAGCAGCTGCCATGGAGGTAACCCCACGAAAAAGAAAACTCAAATTTTCTGAGAGGGAGCTGGAGGTGCTGACAGAGGAATGCTGTCAGCACCATGATGAGCTTTTTGGGAGAGCAGCCCTCAATGTTCCTGAGGCCACCAAAAAAAAACTCTGGCAGGACATCCAAGATAAAATCAATTCCCTGGGTGTGAGCCACAGGACAATCGAGGACATTAAGAAGAGGTGGTATGACCTCCGCTCCCGGACCAAGGAGAGGGTGGCTGAAAGGCTCCGGGAGATGATAGGCACTGGAGGGGGACCATCATCTGTGCCACCACCCACACCCCTGGAAGAAAGGGTGGAAGAAACATTGGACCAGGAGGCAGTGTGTGGATTTGGGGACCTGGACACCTCAGAGCCCAGCACATCAACCGGTGAGTACCATGTGATAAGCCTGTACCCCTATCAATGTCAACCCCCACCCACCATGTACACAGGTGCATGCACAACCAAAATAGCTCCATTTCAGGGTAGAAATTGCCAGAATGATGCATTATGGGAAATGTAGTCAAATAGGCAGTTCATAGACAAATGTTTAATAGGATGTGTGCAATAGATAGTAGACACTGACAGTCTGTTCCCCATGTCCCACAGGTCTCCAGCAAGACACCCCCAACACCCCAAGCACCCAGGCCCAGGAGGACACCCCAGGACCCGCCAGCACCCCCACCTGCACCGTCAGCAGCATCCCTGCAGTAGTAACACCTGCTGCAACTTTCACGCCAGAAGCTGCCCCAGCAACAGGCAGGGAGGACACAGGTGGGAGCACAGGGCAGCCACCGCTGCGCAGGCGTCGCAGGGCAAGACCATCTGGGCTGCTGTCTGCATCCAGGAGACTTCCTCCAACCAACAGTGAGGCACATCTGCTGCGGGGTCAGCGCCTGCAGAACAGAATTTTGGGCAGGATTAGTGGTGTGCTGCACCGCTTTGTGAGAACCAACCATGCAAGCATGCAGCACCTCAACAGACGCATGGACATGATGTGCCAGAACACGGGGGACATTGCCCTTGCCATTAGGGAACTGGCGGGAGGACTGCTGGCCCAGGCAGAGGCTGGGCGGCGCAGAGATCGCCAAATAATGCAACGACTGGACAGGATGGCCACATCGATCGGCAGGCTCGCCATTAATACAACAGGCCTGTCGAGGAGGACAGTTGGGCTGCAAATAGAGATGGGCCATTTTGCTGGGGATGTTGCCAGGGGCCTGGGACGTCTCACCCACATAATAAAACTTATGGAGACACGGGAAATGTCAAGGGCCACAGGGGAAACACCCCAAGACAGTGAAGAGGGCTCAACAGTGAGCAGTGTCTCTGCCACTGACAGCAGGGTGCTGAGGAGTGGTAGGCAGAGCACCATGGACGCAGCAGGGACCAGCCAGGCTGGCAGGAGGGGCAGGAGAACATAGATAACACCCAGGACCATTAACTGTGGCACATGGCGTTAATGTGCCACATGACTGGTTGGCATTTTCCTGCCCATGGACAATTTCTACTTGTATATAGTTCTTAATTACAGTAATAAAACAGTTATTTTTGTTCCACTTAACAAATGGATCTTTTGGTTAATAGGTGAGTATGGTGGGAGTTGACACGTACCGTCCAAAATATTGTGTTGCAATGTGTTCCCGTCTCAGTCTGCCTTGATTAGCTAGACTCCTATCCCCATGATGGTGATGTGGTTGTTCTTGCTCTTCATCATCAGGATCTGGGTCCGCAGGGGTGAGAGGTAGCCCACCTCGGGTGGCTATGTTGTGGAGGATGGCGCATGTGACCACAATTTTGAATGCAGTAATGGGGGTGTATTGGAGGGTGCCTCCACTGCGGTGGAGGCATCTGAATCTTGCCTTCAGGAGTCCGAAGGTGCGCTCTATCAGGTTCCTGGTCCTCTTATGCGCACTGTTGTATTGCCTCTCAGATTCAGTTCTGGGTGTTAAAAACGGAGTCATGATCCAAGGCCTGAGAGCATAGGCACTGTCACCTGTTGGGCAGAAAAGTACACTGTTAGGAAGTCCAGATAGTCGTGCACAGTGACCTGTGTGTATGTCTGCAAGTGTCTGTGGCTCTACCTAGGAGGTAACCGTCTCCGAATTCCCCAGGTTCCAGGCGTTGATGTATCGCACTATGCCTAAAAATGTATGAGTCATGGGTACTGCCTGGAAACTTAGCTACGATGTCTGTGATGACATAATGGGCATCGCACACAACCTGTATGTTGAGTGAGTGGGTACACTTCCTGTTGCGGAAAATGTGTTCCAGATTTGCAGGGGGGCATATTTGAATGTGTGTCCCATCTACACACCCTGTAACATGGGAAAAGTGGGCAATGCGGTAAAAGTCCAGCTTGGTGCTGTTCATTTCTGCCTCATTCCTTGGTAAGTATATGAAGTGAGAAATGTGCATGACTAAGGCATCTAGGAAGGCCCTGAGGAACCTTGACACTGCACTTTGGGATACCCCACCTGCCACAGCAATGACCCCCTGATAGCTCCCTGAGGCCAAGAGGTGCAGTGAGCATAGTACTTACACATGCGTAGGAATGGCGCAGCCACGCAGAGTCTGGTGTTCTAGCTGTGGTTTGAGTAAATCTATTATTTCTAGAATGGCTGCGCTGCTAAGGCGGTATTTGTCATAGATCTCCTCTTCAGTTTGCTGAAAAAGAGTCTGCCTGGTTCTATATATCTTCTCCTGTCTGTGGCCCCTCCTCCTCCTCTGCTGGGCTGCGTAGACTCTCCTCCTCACTGCTATCAGGTATATCTCCGCCATCTTGAGTAACCCAGATGGCTTCTGGGTTCCCTTTTATAATTTGGTAATGGTTACCACCTGCTCTGAGTTAGTGGTAAATGGGACATGCAAACTGGGCTTTTTGCGACTAGTCGCAATTTGCGAGTTGCAATTGCATAAGGTTTGCGACTCGCAAATTGCGACTTGCTATTTGCGGGTCGCAAAATGGGGACGCAAGGGATGCGACTCGCAAACGGGTCCCATCGCTTTTTGCGAGTCGGAAATGGGCTTTTTGCATCCCATTTCCGATTTTGCACTGTCGCAAATTGCGATTCGGCCCGTTTGCGAGTCGCAAACCTTTGCTACATCTGGCCCAAAGTCTTTTGCCATTTGTACAGCAAAATCTTTAAGCATAGGATTGACACAGTGTCATCCTCGCCGAGCTGTAAAATGACAAAAGCCATTTACCATTCACTATCTAGCTCGGCATTTTTTATAACGCGAGCTAGCGCCATTTCTTAGCACCATATGTGCACCATATTTATGTAATGATGTCGGAAGGCACTAAGGAATGGTTAGGGTGAAAAAAAAACTATGCTAACATCTGCAACATGCCGTAGGGAAAATTGACGCTAATGCTGCAAAAATGGCGCAAGATCGTTTGCGGCACGTAAACATGTCGCAAAAGGGTTAGCGCCATTTTTACCACATTCATGTCAAAACAAAACTCACAAGCAGGAACAAGTGCAATTGTAAGAGAAGAGGGAATCATCACACCAGGAGAGACCCCAAGGAGAGCCCAATCACCTAGGTACCAGCCAGGAGGGTCCAGAGAAGTCCCAGGAGAAGGAGAAGAGAAAGTGCAAGTGTTGCTTTAGCGAGGAGGAGCATGACATCCTGGTCAGAAAGGTGAAGAAGCAACAACACCAGCTCTTCAGCACTACCAAATTGTCAGTTGGTAGGAGAGATGCAATATGGCAGCAAATAGTGGACAAAATCAACAGCATCACAGAGGCGAAGCGGACCATCACTGAGTGCAAGAAGCGCTGGCACGATGGCAAGAGCAGTACTATGGAGAAACTTGCCAGGAACCATAAGGCAGCACTGCAGACTGGAGGTGAAAGTATCGCACCACAGAAGGACCTGTATGAGCTGGAGGAGAAGGTTGCAGAGACCACCCCGGAGGAGCTGGTCACTGGAATCGCAGGAGAGCGCCTACTACCAGGAACCACCACAAATGCAGGATATGTTGCAGGGGGGATATCTAGAACTCCACTAATGGCAGAAGGGGAAGGCACATAGGACACACTCAATGCATGCTAAAGGTTTGCATTAGGACACATAGGCCCTGAATCAAGACACACCATCCCCATCCAAGCCACACATGTATTGAGACTTTAGTTGTGCTATGCACTCCAGTGTATACACAACGTCATCCTAGGGCACTCACTATGGCTATACTCCACCATGTAAATATGCACCACATTGCCTGGTAGACTCGTGCAAATAGTGTGGCTGTGCCATTACAACAACCATTGCATATAGTCAAAGTGCCTGTACCAACACAAGGTAGACATCAGAGACTAGGACGGAAGTCAATACCACCCATGGGGTGGTGTCAGGGTGGTGTATCTGGTTAAAATGCTTCCCTTTCTCATTGTTGCATTGCCTTTACTCATGTGTGCCGCATCCTGCAGCACACATTGAAATGCCGTCTCTGCAAAAATAACTTTTACATGTGCAGAAAGGGTCACCTCCCTGCACATGAACAATTCGTCACTTCACAACAGGCACCCCGTCATCATCCTGGGGCAGAGGGAGAACAAATCTGTGCAGGCACAGGGGGAATTGCAGGGCTTTACTGTACTCAAGTAAATATGGCACATCACTGTGTATCGAAACTGTTGCAGTGTACTGCAACACATATTGCAGCTGCCCTATGCCTTGGCAAATGAGAAAAATCTGCCCTAAAGCTTGCAACCTGTGGAACACAACCCATACAGAGTGAACCCACAACAAATCACACGTAACCATATGCGCCATATCAGAACAACCACAAAATAAAATACATGCAACACATTGTGCATGTATGTGAACATCATGTGTGCAGCTGTACAAGTGGCTGCAATCTCACCATCTGACAAGATAGAGAGCTAGATCAAACAGAAATTGATGATGCGTGCTGCCGTGCCAACTTAGGCAGCATCACGCATCATCATTTCCAAAACCCTGGGATGCGCCATATACATAGGAACACATCCCACCCCTGTGTACCCCCCTGTGAAAGTGGAAGTTAGGTGTTGGGCACCAATGCAGCCACCCTTGCACCATAGTGCAAGGATGGCTACGTTGAAGGGGAGACTGTTATTGTGCAGGAAGGAACACCTTCCTGCACCACAACAAAGTTAAAGTGTGATTTGTTCATACTCTGTGAGAAGCAGAATGCAGCACACACAGAACAAGTAAAAAATCTATTAGAAATGTAAGCATTACTCCTAGATTTTGCCATGCTAAACCCACCGCTGGGCTGGTGTCAGATATTGGCCCAGCGTCCGATATACAAATAGTCCAAAATCTGAGGCAGTGTCAAAATGCAATGGGTGTTACTGTGGTATGCCCACATCAACACCCATGGCACACACCTTCCACGCAAAGTGTTGGGTGGGAAGGGGCCATATGGACAAAGTGGCGTCAAGGTACAAAAAGTGGCTTTATACCACCTTGTACATTTGGGGTGGGGAATTGAGCCATTGAGCCTCACCAAAAGTGACACTCAGGTGGCACTTGGGGCACCTACATATGCCACAAAATACCTAGTGAGCTTAACCCATTTGTGATGCACAATGCTACACATAAGTACAACCACAACCTTGGGTCAGTAGCAGGTCATTGAGCCCCCAGAGGCAAATACATGATGTCCCATGTCAACAGCCAATACAATCGAATATTGATTTTACACTATCTCATTTCAGACAATGCAGTCTTACTTCCTGTCGACCTGCGTGTCCTGGATTTTGCAGATGACATGGATGACCAGCTGGCAACCATCAATGAGCAGACTCTCGAGGATGTCCTAGGATCACTCAATACACCACCTCCAGTTGCAGGAAGGACACACACGGGGCCTTCACATGAACCACCCAGCTACCAACACACGTGACCCGCCAGTACTCACACAGCCGTGGACTCGGAGGACCCAGAGCTCAGCTTTCAGAGAACAGTGGTAGGAGTCCAACGAGAGCTGGCCAAGCAGGTGCAAGTGGGGATGGAGACCATTGCAGGCAGCCTAGAGGGACTGCGGACATTCCTCAGTCCAAATAAGGACAACTCAGCTGCCATCAGCTCCCCGCTACATGGACTGCATCAGCCTCTGGCTGACATAGCTACTGCCATGAAGCAGAGGCTACAACAAATGTCCTCCCAAATAGGCAGCAGCATAACAGACAACAGGCTGGGGGCTATGCCGAATACCCTGGAGTATATACAGCAGGAAGTGGCCTCCCTCAGGGAGAAAACATGGCTTCCTACCACTGTGATGTTCCTGCGGTGTTGAAAAATCAGCAGTTCCCCCTTGTTGCAGTGATGCCTTATGTGTTGCCACAATGGCAGCTGCCAGGACCTTTGACTCCACATCTCTATCCCTTGAGGTGTATGTGGTCCCCTCTACCTCTACAACAGCATCAGATATGGCACATGAGGCACCACACACATCAGAGGATGAAGATGTGGAAGGAATAACATTCTCAAGGAGAAGCACATGGTAGCACCAATCTGTGCACATGGACAGTTTCTCCTTAATTCTGGGCTTAAGATCATGCTAATCCTAATCATGTGTCATGCCATGCCCCTCAAGCCTGGAGTCTGATTGAGCTATATATGGCTAACTTTCACTCATGGGGTTTGTGACATGGACATTGTATAGAATTCACAAATACAACTGCACCTGTAAATAAAGCACCTTGTACACATGTAGCATTTCTATGTTGACTGTGATCCATCTACTCGGCTAAAAGATAGTATTAATCCATGTCAATGTATACAGAATGTCAGTACATGAGTGCATGACTGTCAGACACAAAGCCACACACTCCGATCCTAACATGAGAAAGGTGAATGATGGTGTTGTCGGCTACCACCAACTTACTGAGTATACTTTATGACTTTTGAGCAGATATCCTTTGAAGTAGACATACGGCATGTTTGTCTCTGAACTAATTCAATGGTAATTCACCCAGATGTGAGTACCAGTACAACTTATTTGTGTGGTACAGGAGAAGCTAACCTTATCAGTTATGGCCACCTGTCACTGTTGCAGGATACAGTTCCAAATTTGCGCATTGTCAGATATGCCAAACTTGGCAACAATGAAATTGCAGGACTCCCCCAATGACAGGTGAAGTACTATATTTACCTGTCCAAGATAAAGTATACATACGCATTGTGAATGGCTGAAACACTGGATGGCAAGTGTTTGCACTAGTAGACGGTATATAGCAGCCATTCTGACAGGTCCTTGGTCATAGGGAATGCAGATGGTAAACCTTGGAAATCAAGACAGTAAGCATACTGTAGGCTATTCCCCCAGCTTGGCCAGAGCACTCATGAGAACACCTAGACACCTAATCAACTTACAAAAATATTAGCCAAGTAAAACTACACCTAGCTAACCTATTCTAAACTTATCTTACAAATGTAACACCACACTCTAAACATTGCCCCTTCACCCCCTTAAGAGACAAGATACAAGTAGGACTACATAAACTATGACTACACATGTACTAACCTAACCTATGGCCTAAATAAATATATATAAATATATATATATATATATATATATATATATATATATATATATATATATATATATATTTTATACACAACTACCCCAACATGACCCCCCACACAAACCCCAACAATAAAGAAATGTAGAACCCCCACCCCCCACTATACTTAAACTAACCTATGCCTGCCCTACCCTAACCTAATACTACACACTTAAAATCCAATCTAAAGCTATGTAAAACAGTAAAAGGGAGGGGAAGGAACTGGAGGTTGTACAACACTATAAGTTAATTTCTTTGTTTTCTTGTTTCTTTTTGATGTATTGCAACATCCTCCAGTTCTCAACACTCTCCTCCTCCAATTTTTTTAAGTCTGGCTAAAATCTTGGCCATGCCCGTCTCATGTCTAGTCCAAACTGGCTACCAACAACTGCAGCAGGTGGCAGAATTGGTGCCTGGGTCATGACTGGTACAGCTAATGTGTAGGGCCTTGGACCTGCTGTGGTCCCCTGCACCCCTGATGTTTGTGCTCCAGTATCCTTGTGTGGCTGTGGATGCTGTGGAGGTCCACCATGTGCAAACGCACGCCATTCTCCAGATCTTCTCACTGCGAAACCTGCATCCCATCCAGTGGTATCCTGCTTCAACCTCCAATATGTGCCGGTAGCATTCGGCCCTCTTGTGAAAAGCGCATCTATGGTCTTGTGTCATATTGGCAACTGAAATATGAGGAGAAGCAAGCATCAGTTTCAGCATTGTGAGGAGGTTGTACAGACATAATATGTACACTGCAACTGCAGATAACACATACAGTCCACCACACATTCTTCAACAATGACTTACTCCTCATCTATGACAATTTCCTACCAGCCATCAACTGTATCATGTACATGTCACTGGGATGACGGCTATCTATTGTTAACCAACAGGGTCAGAGCTGTTTAAACACAATTGTCTATGATCAAAATTTTTGTCATCACACTTGTAAGGATCACGTGCTCCAACAAGTCTGGATTTTCTGTGTCCAGGTGCATAATGGGGGCTGTGCATGCAATCCATCACTTCAACACCCCTGGTGAAACATCAAGGCTTGCCCAGTCATCATTTATGCAAGGTGGGGGCCACATGACAGAGCGTCTGGTAACTTCCCATCGGCTTATCTAAGGTTTGGTAAATCATCATTCATGTGTCCTGGTGTAAGACCTGGCCTGAGCATACGTTACATGGGGGCACGCCATTGCCCATGATGTGCCCACATGTACAACTGATGCAATGTCCCTAGAGAGTTTGTCCAAAGCCTGACCTGTTGTCTACACATAACAGAACTGAAGCGCCCTACCCTGTGCTATGTTGTGCTATATGTGTTAAACGGCCCAACATGGTGGCTGTATGGGTCACCCCTAGGCCTACAGTGAGTTTGACACTGCACTGGGTGCTGCAACAGTATCCTGATACATTGTACATCATTTGCACATGCATGTCAGACATCATCAAAGTACCAGGTACACACACAGCATTCACATCATATGCATATGTGATGTGACCTACATCACTCACAAATATCAAAGTATCAAAGTGGCAGGACAATGTTGTGCAAACTGCTGAGATCTGGTGTGGGAAGAATCATAGACTTTTCCCACAACCATCTGGAGCTGAGTTGTCTACTAATTGAGCACAGCACAATATGGCTCCTTTAAGTACACATTGTACTCATAAGCCCCCTAGAGACCTCTGCAGATATAACCTACATCTGTACTGTCTTGTCAGTAAGTGTAAGCTATGTGTGGTACAAAGTGCTGACAATAGTGCTGTGGCAAGGTGGTTGTCAACAGGCATGCTATGAACATAAAAAGCTTCCTGACACCTATCATAGTAGACATCAATGAATTAGTGGCCAGCCATTACAATTCCTACTACACACCATTCCATGCTAGCACATGTTGCCCCTTGAGCTACAAGCAAGCCATTCTCATTGCATAACATTCCAACAGACATGATGTCATCATCCATTATCCAATATTATCATATCATTGGTCAGGCAAAAACATATTTCATAGCATTCCACACTTCAGACTGACTCACACCAAACCCTGGATTAGCACACATGACGCACAAGATGACACTTAGTGGCTGCATCGGGGTCTTCAAATTGGGCCACCTCACCTACGGTGTAGGGCAGAGATCCACCTGCAAGACATGCATGGAAAACATTGCTTAGTTCACTTTGTACATATCAGTTAATAGTTTACATTGTTTACTGTCAACTTGTCAGGCTGAGTGAGCAAGTCATCCTAGTGGCAGATCAGAGCAACTGACAAACATCTATGATCAGTCAATCACACATAGTCTCAGATAATGTAGACCCACACACCTAAAAACCATCACTGTCTCTGAAACTCCTGTGGTGCTCCTCGCTACACCATTTATACATGGCATTGTCATGCAGGTGTCTGTTAGCTCCACACCACCATGACCATATGGGACTCCTTGACACTGTATACTACATCTGACAACCATGCAATGATTGTTGCAGTGGCTGTCCCATTATGACACTCATAGCATTTGAGCCTGCCCCAGATGTTGTAAACATTCATGTCATTGTCACAGCAAACTGACGAGTTACTGCCCAGGGGTTGTGTGTGTATTCCAAAGTGTTGAGGAATGGCGTGAACCATCCTTGTGTGAAGTAAGTAGTATGTGTGTGTCATCACAAGGCACACACACGATCAATAATGCTATGGGAGTTTACTCATGTGAAAATAGTTGTACCTACCTGCACATTGACTGATTGAAATCATGGATGTATTGCCAATAGTGTGTGGCCAGCCATTGTTGGCATGGTATACCATTATGTGCCAGTAAGGGATAAGAACATGGGCATAGACATATGCCTCAACACAGACACACTTGTTATGTGGTTCAAGAATGCATTTGTTGGTGCAGGTGAGTAATGTGCTAGTGATGGAGCAGATGCAGGGCAACCCCTTACTTTCAGTGAGAAGTGGCAGGCATGTAGAACTGACACAGCACATGTGTGTGTGGCAATAGATACACTATAGGGTGTATGTGATACACAAAGTACAGGAAGAGGAAAGTTCTAGTAGTCTGGACACAGTGCATGGTCAAGCTCCTTTACATGGCCTTGGCCAATGACACAAAGGGTCCAATGGAATAACAGTGGTGAAGCACCAATTGCATCAATACAGTCCTTGTGACCCTCAGTGTACCACTTACCCCCGCCATTTGTGCACCTAATGAGAATTAAGGCACAGCATGATGCAGGTACGGTCTAACTGCATCTATTTATGTGTAAGTAAATTATGTACTCAGCATGAGTTGCAACACAACAGATCATCACTACTTCTGCTGAGTACATGGGGGTCCATCAAATACATGTATATGCCCCCATATCACAACTGCTCTCAGCAGTCATTCAGAGTGCATGTAATATGGAATTTAGGTATTTCTCATTTTTCCCGGTGGCTTAAACATTTTCCTCCCAAGCAGGTTTTGGGACCCCCTTCCATACATGTTGCATGGTGCAGGCCTAACTTTTTGTTGCTCAATACCGAGTTGCCCTATGCATGCATCACAACACTTTGAAATGGTTGTGCAGGGAAAATGGTACATCTGCCCTGCATTGGCTTCATTATTGTTCATTTGAATTGCAGGCCTAAGGTGGCGCTGGGGCTCTTAATACAGGTAGCATACGGCATGTCCAGATCCACAACCATTACATGTAACACTCAATCTCATCTGCAACTGTCATGCACATGCAAATAATGGACTTTGTATAGAAATGGGAGACTTACCAACTGCTCCACCAATCGCAATGCCCAGATGATCCTGCAGATCTTGCTCCCTTGTAATGAGGTCTGCCCAGCAGTGCTTCAGTTGGTGGTCGTTTCTTCCTGTCCCAAAGACTCATTTTAGGTGGTGAAGCACCTTGCCCCACCGCAGCTTCCTTGCCTCCGTTGGTTAGCCTAGAAAGACACTGCCACCCACTTCCAGCATCATGGGGAGGTAGTGCTGTACGAGCCATATAAAAATCCCCAGCTCATCAGCCAACACCGTCGCCATCCTCCCTTTAGCAGACATACTAGACTGCAAATGCAGCTCACACCAAAAAGGAGAAAATACAAAAAACTAAGAAAACTACCCCAACAACTATACTACCCCAGACAAACACCTCTCAATACACAGACAGTGACAGTACGCTTACAATACAAAAGACAGGTTTAAAGACAAACAAAACAAACCTACACAACACAGCACAATAAACACTCAAAACACTCCAAACACTTCAAAGGTTCTACAGCATCAGCTCCACACACCCTCACATAGTCACAGACAATAAGACTGTGAAGTGAAAGTGAACTCACTGTACCATGTCTGCAGGCAGGATGTCCTATTTCATCACTTCCTGGGCCTGTGTTTCACGTTTCCAGTCATATGTAGTTTTCCCCATTTTGTGTGAAATTGCCTCTGGACGGGCAATAACATTCAGGGCCTAGGTGTCTTTTAGCATAGGGGATTTGTATGGCATATGCGTATGCGTGAAAGATTTTGACTCATGATGGTCATGCGTCAATTTTTTATCATGGCACGTTAAAAGGCGTCTGAATATGTGATTGATGCTCAGGGCCCAGTTGTCATTTTACTGAAGTTGTACAGTGTGGATTTGATGCGCTTGCATCATTTCTATATGCAAGACGGAATTGCATGGGAGTTTGCAATGTAGGCCTTGAGTGCACCCTGATTCACTTACTATGTGCTACAATGTTGTATATGTGGAATAGCTACATGTGCGTAACTCTCCAGTCATAAAGGTGACATTGGTATGTTGAATCCATAGGTTTGTCTATGACTCTGCTGCATGCGATTAGTCATACCTTGGGCATATGTGCATGTGTAGCTATACTGTGTCCATATACATGTTGGCATATGTGTGCTATGTGTGTACATATGTGTTTGAATACTCATTTTTGGGTGGACTACATTGTTATGTCTGAGATACAAATGTACACATGCCAACAACACAATATATATGATGGCCTATGTCCAACACATGGTAAGGCATGTGACAACCATGACAATTTGTACTTAGAGTATGCAGTGGACTAGGACTGCATTGACATCACGTTACCCCTGGCAATTTGTGTGTGTCTGTGTGTTTACTCTGTGGTGTGTTGCTGGATTTTAATTCATGATGCTCTGCTACATGTGTGGCATTTGGTTCCCCATGCATCTTAGTTGCAGGAGATGCTATGTACACATCTGTTAGAAATGGGGTCTTTGGTTGACAGTCAGGTTACCCCCTGTTCAAGCAAGGACCCTCGCTCTAGTCAGGGTAAAAGAGAATCACCCTCAGCTAACCCCTGCTTACCCCCTTGGTAGCTTGGCAGAACAGTAGGCTTAATTTCAGAGTGCTAGGTGTAACGTATTTGTACCAACACACACAGTAACTTAATGAAAACACTACAAAATGACACAATTAAACAGCAGTTTAAAAAAATAGGAAATATTTATCTAAACAAAACAAGACCAAAATTACAAAAATCCACAATACACAAGTCAAGTTCAATTAAAAATCAAAAAGAGTCTTTAAGTAGTTTTAAACACACACTAGCGCTGCTAGAGTGAAAATGTACCTGGTGCGCGTCAAAAATAACCCCGCACGGGCGGGTGTGCATCAAAAATAACTCCGCACGGCGGTACCTGAGTCGAAAATCAATCCGCACGATGATCCGAAAATCCAGCAGTGCAGGTTGTGATCTTCCAGCCTCCGTCAGCGATGCTGCACGTCGTTTCTCCTGCTCCGTGCGTCGATTCTTCGGTTGCGTTTCCTGCGAGCGTCGTTTCTCAGCTGCGGAGCAGGCGGCGCAACATTTTTTCAGCCGCAGATCGGATTCGTGTCAATCTTTTCCCTGCACAGCGCTCTGTGCATGTTTTTTTTTGTCTTTAGGCTGTCAGCTTCTCCTTTCAGGGTCCCAGGAACTGGGTGGGCACCACAGGGCAGAGTAGGAGTCTCTCCAGGGACTATAGGTGCTGGCAGAGAGAAGTCTTTGCTGTCCCTGAGACTTCAAACAACAGGAGGCAAGCTCTAGATCAAGCCCTTGGAGATTTCTTCTCAAGATGGAAGGCACACAAAGTCCAGTCTTTGCCCTCTTAACCTGGCAGAGGCAGCAACAGCAGGGTAGCTCCACAAAGCACAGTCACAGGCAGGGCAGCTCTTCTTCCTCAGCTATTCAGCTCTTCTCCAGGCAGAGGTTCTTCTTGGTTCCAGAAGTGTTTCTAATGTGTGTGGTTTTGGGTGCCCTTTTTTATACCCAATTTCTCCTTTGAAGTAGCCCTATTTCAAAGTAAAGTCTCTTTGGAATGTGAAATCCTGCCTTGCCCATGCCAGGCCCCAGACACTTACCAGGGGGTTGAAGACTGCATTGTGTGAGGGCAGGTACAGCCCTTTGAGGTGTGAGTGACCACACCTGCCCCACCCTCCTAGCACAGATGGCTCATCAGGATATGTAGGCTACACCCCAGCTCCATTTGTGTCACTGTTTAGTGTGAGGTGCAACCAGCCCAACTGTCAAACTGACCCAGACAGGGAAGCCACAAACAGGCAGAGTCACAGAAATGGTATAAGCAAGAAAATGCTCATTTCCTAAAAGTGGCCTTTTCAAACACAGAATCTTAAAATCAACTTTACTAAAAGATGTATTTTTAAATTGTGAGCTCAGAGACCCCAAACTCCACATGTCCATCCGCTCCCAAAGGGAATCTACACTTTAATCAGATTTAAAGGTAGCCCCAATGTTAACCTACGAGAGGGACAGGTCTTGCAACAGTGAAAAACGAATTTAGCAATATTTCACTGTCAGGACATATAAAACACATTACTATGGGGGTCCTTACAACATTGCCCGTAAAAGGCGCATACCGCCGTGCAGAAGACCGGCAATACACCGCCGGGGCCGCGGAATTCCGCCACAGCTATTATGACACACATCTCGGAATCCGCCGAAATTCAGACACCCACACAAGTCCGCCACACCAAAGGTCACTGTTAAACTGGCGAAAACAAAACCTTCACCTCCACGCCAACAGAAACACGCCCATGCTATTACAACCCACGAATCCACGCGGCGGTCTTTCAACCGCGGTATTCCATTGACGGTACACACCGCCGTGCTCAAAATACACACACATCTCCAAAACACTGCCACATTGGACAATTCCAAATACACACACTTGATACACATACACATACCACTCCCACACACCCAATGCAATATAAAACACACACCCACATCACCCACAAACCTCTACGACCAAAATTCATGACCGAAGGCCAGAGAGACAGAGAGCACAGCAACTGAGAACCCCATCACACACAGGCACACAACACCATCACCCATACAACATTACACTCACAATACACCACACACCACTACACATCACCACACACATCAACACTGACACCACCCCACACATCACCCACACCACCCCATGTCACGCCAAAGACACCCCCGGTTTTCCGAAGAGGAGCTCCGGGTCATGGTGGAGGAAATCCTATGGGTAGAGGCACAGCTATTTGGCTCACAGGTGCAGCACACATCCATAACCAGGAAGATGGAGCTATGGCGCAGAATAGTGGACAGGGTCAACGCTGTGGGACAGCATCCAAGAAATCAGGAGGACATCAGGAAGGGGTGGAATGACCTACGGGGGAAGGTGGGTTCAGCGGTCTCCAGGCACAACATTGCAGTTCAGCGGACTGGCGGCGGACCCCCATCTCCTCCCCCACAACTAACAACATGGGAGGAGCAAGTCTTGACCATCATGCATCCTGAGGGCCTCAGAGGAGTTGTTGTTGGAATGGACACTGGTAAGTCAAATCTTAACTATCATATCCCCCACCCTACCTGCATGGTATCACACCCCCCCACCCTCACCCCCTCCCCATCACTCAAACTCCTCACTAATGTACTAATAACACAAACCACCCATCCCAACACCAAGCCCTGCATGACACAACTAAGAATGGTCACCCCTCACTAAAGCATGCTCACTGCACATACCCATAACAACCCCCTAACCATCATCACACAAACCCACACACAGGAATGCTTGCACTGGGGTACACGGTGAGCCACCCATTGCACACCATGACACACACACATGCAATAATCATGCTCTTATGCCCCTGCAGGATCACGAAGGACTGTCACCACACCGGAGGGTCCAGACAACTCCACTCCACCCACAGAAGAGGCCCACAGTGACAATAGCAGCTCTGCCCTACTGGATCCTGAGGACCAGCCCGGACCATCGTAGGCCTCGGGACGGCCGGTTCCCCTTGCACAGGCACAGCCCAACACTGACCTTCCACCCTCTGGTAACACCAGCACAGCACCTACCCAGCGGGCCCATACCTCCGTACCCAGGACACGTCAATCAGCGGTGTGTCCACCACTACAGGGAACCCAGGAGAACCCACCACCCCACGAAAATCAGGGACCTGGGGCAGTGGTAGTGGGTACATGGTCCAGGGGATGGAGGCACAGGAACACAGGGGAACTGGGAGGACTGCTGTGCGACAGGGGGGGACAGGCCAAGAGAACCCACTCTCCACGAGGCCCTATCCTCCATCATGGGAGCATACCACCACTCCCAGGAGACGATGGCCACGGTCCTGGACAAGTTTCAGGAGATCCAGCGCCTGCAGGAGGAGCAGTATTTGGGGTTCAGGGAGGAGCTCAGGACCATCAGCTCCGCCCTGGGCACCATCGTAGGGGTGCTGAAGGACATACAGCAGACCTTGAGGGACACCGTGGCACTCCAAGGGGCCCTTGACACTAGCCTGGACGATGAACTGCCCACCACCTCCGCCGGCGCTAGTGGACAGGCCGCCCTGCCACAGGACCACCACACCAGCACCCCGCCCCCTGCAGACGGACAACCACCACGCAAGCGGTCCCTGAGATCCAAGAACAGGACAGAGCAAGATGGCAAGACCACGCCAGGAAATGAGACCACCCTGATTGTCCTCCCACTGTCCCACTTTGTTACCCTGTCCATACTTTAACTGCCCCAGCTCCACTTCCTATGCCCATATGGCCAGTGCACCTGGTGACCAATGGACTGGACTCTGCCATGGACATTCCTCCACCGTCCCCCATCACCATATTACAACCCCCCTCCATTTTTGAGCACTTCAATAAACACCCTTGAACCACAAAACAATCTGGAGTCAGTCTGTGATTTGGTAAATATGTATTATCAATGACAGTGTCATAATGCGTTTCCAATAGTAAAGCCAACATACCTATGTCACACATCACAAGTCCTTGAAGGATACAAGCAGATGACACACGTTGGTAACCACACCTGTGAAACCGTAATGGACAGGTACAACTCAGTTACCAAATACTGCTATGAGATGGCACACAGGATAGAGAAAGACGTGTGAAAGTGAATGTAATGGTAAAAATGAAAATGTTCTCACCTGTGTGTCACTGGAAATATTGCTGTATGACTGACTCCCTGTTGTCTATGTCTTCTTCCTCAGCTTCCTCCTCATCACTGTCCACAGGGTCCACAGGCTCCACAGCTGCCACAACACCGTCATCTGGACCATCCTCCTGCAGAAAAGGCACCTGGCGTCTCAAAGCAAGATTGTGAAGCATTGAGCAGGCGATGATGATCTGGCACACCTTCTTCGGTGAGTAGAATAGGGAACTACCTGTCATATGGAGGCACCTGAACCTGGCCTCCAGGAGGCCGAAGGTGCGTTCGATCACCCTCCTAGTCCACCCATGGGCCTCATTGAAGCGTTCCTCTGCCCTGGTCCTGGGATTCCTCACTGGGGTCAATAGCCAGGACAGGTTGGGGTAACCAGAGTCCCCTAATAGCCACACACTGTGCCTCTGGAGTTGACCCATCATATAAGGGATGCTGCTATTCCGCAGGATGTAGGCGTCATGCACTGAGCCAAGGAACATAGCATTTACCTGAGATATGTACTGGTCTGCCAAACATACCATCTGTACATTCATGGAATGATAACTCTTCCGGTTCCTGTACACCTGTTCACTCCTGTGGGGGGGGACCAGAGCTACATGGGTCCAATCAATGGCACCTATGATGTTGGGGATATGTCCAAGGGCATAGAAGCCACCTTTCACTGTAGCCAAATCCTACACCTCAGGGAAAATGATGTATCTCCTTACGTGTTTCAGCAGGGCAGCCAACACTCTGGACAACACGTTGCAAAACATAGGCTGGGACATCCCTGATGCCATGGCCACTGTTGTCTGAAAAGACCCACTTGCAAGGAAATGGAGCACTGACAGCACCTGCACGTCAGGGTGGATTCCAGTGGAATGGCGGATTGGTGACATCAGGTCTGGCTCCAACTGGGTACATAGTTCTTGGATAGTGGCACAGTCAAACCTGTAGGTCATGATTAAATGTCGCTCCTCCATTGTCAACAGGTCCACCAGTGGTCGGTACACCGGAGGAGTCCGCCATCTTCTCAATTGTCCCAGCTGACGGTGCCTAGGAAGGACAACAGCGACCACAGAGTCAACTGATTTCCAGGTATGTACCCACAGATACACAGAACACGACACCAAACACAAAACCCTTCCTGTATGTGTGTTGAGTGTAGGCCTAGCTATGTGTGACGCAGTAGTAAATAAAGCCATGTGGGCCCCTGAAATGGCGGCTGCCTGACCTCTAAACTGGGACAATGGGAATGTGAGGTCACTGCGCTGGCGTTGTACCCCGTCGTGGTAGGCGGTCGTAGACCGCGGCACAATGCTGCATTGGTTAACATTGGACCCTATGGGTCCCAGGAGCCAATGAGTGTGCTGGCGGTGATGATACACACCGCCGCGGACGTGACCGCCGCGGACATGACCGCCATTTTCTATCTGTTCAATCACTCAATACCTGATCTTCGACAGGAGAGGGCCTACACTGCAAGTGCTGCTGTGACCTCGGTCTGGAAGCGACGATGGCTGCTGCGTCTGGGGAAAGGGCCCCTGCCTTCACTGCTCAGGAGTTGGAGAAACTAGTAGACGGGGTCCTCCCCCAGTACACGCTACTCTACGGTCCTCCAGACCAACAGGTAAGTACACAGGGAGCATGTTGTATGGGCTATGACTGGGTGGAGAGAGCTGGTTGTAAGAGGGAAGGGGGCAGAGTTCAGGGAACATGAATGCATGTGAATGCATGTGCCACATGGCAAGGGTAGGGATGGGGGCCACTCACATCGACTGTGCAGTTGGTAATGACTTCTCTTTTTCCCTTGTGCATGTCATGTAGGTCAGCGCCCACCAGAAGAAGGACATTTGGCGTGCCATCGCCAAGGAAGTCCGGACCCTGGGGTTCCACCAGAGACGGGGCACCCACTGCCGGAAAAGATGGGAGGACATTCGCCGCTGGAGCAAGAAGACGGCGGAGGCTCAGCTGAGAATGGCCTCCCAACGTGGGAGGGGTGCCCGTCGCACCATGACCCCCCTGATGTTCCGGATCCTGGCGGTGGCCTACCCGGAGTTGGATGGGCGCTTGAGGGCATCACAGCAGACACAAGGGGGTGAGTACAACCTCATTCTGGATACTTGGCGCGCAGGTGAGGGGTCTGGCTGGGGGAGGAGGGCTGTGGGTGTACCTAGGCCAGGCAGAAATACGTAGGCTAGGCCCCTCCGTAATTCAGGGCATGTGGCACTCCACCCCACCTCAGTAGTGGGCCAAGTACAGGTATAGATGCCCCTGTGGCATCCATGTGTGCAGATGTCCACCATAGGCATGTAGGCCATATCCCAGCGATTGCATCTGTAGAGGCCAAGAGCACGGCATAGTGCAGGGGGCTGCTGTGCCTGTATTGTCCGTCAACGGTAGCAGTAAGCCATGCACTCAACCTGTCTTTCTTCTGTCGTCCCCTCCCCCTTTTTCTGCTCTCCCTGTTCTTTTGTGCATCAGCATCATCAGGCGGAGGTACAGTGGCACCGGGGCACGAGGGAGCTGCATCCCACATGGCCATGGAGGGCCACACCACGGACTCAGAATGCACCAGTGGGACGGAGGGCGAGGGGAGCTACACATCGGTCACCGGATCACCAACCAGTGACACAGACTCGTCCGCCGATGGGAGCTTCCTTGTGGTGGCGACACCATCTGTGCCCCCCACTTCTACAGGTACAGCCGCCACCTCCCCATTGTAGATTGTTTATGTGCAGGAAGGGATACTTTTCTGCACATAAACAATCACTCCCCTCAGTGCAGACACCCTTGCACTATTGTGCAAGGATGCCTGCTTTGGCGCAGGCAGCGTAATTTAGCGCTGGCGTAGGGGGAAACGTATATGATATGAATAAGGTGCAGCGCTGCATTTCAAAGCTGGCGCAGTGCGGCACTGCTGATTTTGGCACAGCACCGCGCTGCACCAGTTTCTTGTAAATCTGGCCCATTGGGCCTCATTTACAAGCCCCTAGCGGCACACTGTGCCACAGTGCATCATTTTTTTCACACTCCCGTGGCACAGTCTGTCAGCCCATATTTATAAGGCTGTGCAAAGCCACCTTGCATGGCTTTTCATGGCCTTGTAAATATGCTCCCCTTTCACGAATAATTCTGCGCTAAAGCTACATTCCATGGGTGTTAATGTGAGTGTTCCCATGCAACACCCATGGAATAGGACGTGTTCCCAGATTTACAAAGCTGGGAACGCATCAGGTTCCTATGCCACTTCAGAGGTGGCGTTAAAGTGGCAGCAAATAACATTATTTCTACCTGTTTTTCCTGTTTCTATGTGTACTGTATTCTGCAGCACACATAGAAAGAGGAAACACAATTAATGGTTGTTTATGTTCAGGAAGGTGTCCCTTCCAGCACATAAGCAATCATCTCTGCAACGCAGACACCCTTGCACCATGGCCCAAGGGTGCCTGCGCTGGTGCTAGGCAGCAGTTTCTGCACCACAGCAGAGGAAAGTACAGGGATGCGTTGCATTTCTGTAAATACGACACATCCCTGCAGTTTCAAAATGAAGCACAGTGCAACAAGTTGGCTTGTAGTGCCACACTGCATCATTTCTTTGTAGCTTGACCCAAGGGTAGGTCGCTCCCCCTGCCGCTGCAGCTCCTCCAAGTTCCAGAGTTCCTGTGTTCCTGAGACCCACCTAACTGTAAGTACCCCCCTCCTCCCAGCCCCTCGCCCTGCCCCGCGCCACTCACCTTCTCTCCTGCTCCTGCTTCTTTTCCTCCTCTCTGTCTCTTCCTCCTCGCCCCCCCTCTGCAATCTTCTTCTGTGTTCTTCTGTTCTTCTCTTCTGTTCTTCTGTTCTTCCCTTCTGTTCTTCTGTGTTCTTCCGGTCTTCTGTGTTCTTCTTCTCTGTTCTTCTCGGTGCTTCTGTGTTCTTCTTCTCGGTTCTTCTGTGTTCTTCTGTGTTCTTCTCTGTTCTTCTGTGTTCTTCTCTGTTCTTCTCTGTTCTTCTGCTCTTCCGATCTTCTGTGCTTCTGTCTTCTGTTCTTCTGCTCTTCCGGTCTTCTGTTCTTCTGTTCTTCTGTTCTTCTGTTCTTCTGTTCTTCTGCTCTACCGGTCTTCTGTTCTTCTGTTCTTCTGTTCTTCTGTTCTTCTGTCTTCTGCTCTTCCGGTCTTCTGTTCTTCTGTCTTCTGCTCTCCTGTCTTCGGCTCTTCTACCTCCTCCGTCTTCTTCCCCCGAGCCTGCCCTCCTGCTCCTTCCTCATCCCCCTCCCTCACTCGCCTCCCCCTCTCTCACCCCTAGCTAACCCGTTCGCTATCTACCTCCCTCACTCCTCCTATCTTCCTATCTCTCTAGCTCCCTATCTCACTATCTAACTCCCCCACTCTCCACCTCCTCCTACCTACCTATCTGTCTATCTATCTATTTCCCTATCTATCGACTTCTCTATCTATTTTCTCTATCTATTTCTCTATCTCTCCCCCCCTCCCGCCACCCCCTCTACTACCTATCTCCCTATCCTCTCACTCTACCTCTCTCCCTCACCCACCTCTACAACCCCCCCTCCCCTATCTTCACAACCCTACTCCTATCTCTCTCCCTAATCTCCAAACCTCCTAACACTCACCCTCCTCCACCCTAAACCCCCTCCCCCAGCTCCTCTCACTCTACCTGTCCCCCCCTCCCTCGCGCTTTCCCGCCGCGACCTCCTGCACGCCCCCGCCCCCCAGCTCCCATTCGCCCCCAGCTGACCCCTCCCCCCCCTTCCTACCTCTTATGGCGGCCGCTGCGCCCGTCTGCGCCCGTCTGCGCCCGTCCGCGCCTGGCCCGCACCCAGCGCCACGACCCCTGGTCCCCAGCTCCCCCAAGCCCCGCTGATCCGCTACGACCCCACCACCCTCCACGCCCTCAACCCAGGGCGCTCCAAAACCTGCTTCCTAGCTCACCCCAAACGCACCCATGGTCCCTTCGCGTGCAACTCCTGCAAACGCATCTTCCACCACGCAACTACCACGACCACAAGCCCACGCGCCATCAACCACCTCAAGTGCATCCTGATCAACGCTCGTTCCGTCCACAAGCACGCCGTTGAACTTTGGGACCTCCTGGACTCCACAGCCCCGGACGTCGCCTTCATCACGGAGACATGGATGAACGCCTCCTCTGCTCCAGACATCGCTACCCGCCATCCCCGAAGGCTACAAGATCTCCAGAAAAGACCGCACCAACCAAGTAGGAGGAGGTGTCGCCATCATCTTCAAAGACTCCATCAGCGTCACCACCTCCACCGAAGACCCCCCCCTCGCCGCTGAACACCTGCATTTTCAGATTCGCACCGACCCAAGGACCACCCTCAGAGGATCCCTCGTCTACCGTCCTCCCGGACCTCGCGCCTCTTTCAGCGACGCCATCGCCGACTTCATCTCCCCGCACGCCCTCGCCTCACCGGACTACATCCTCCTAGGCGACCTCAACTTCCATCTGGAACAAAACAACGACCCCAACACCACCACCCTGCTCGACAACCTCGCCAACCTCGGCCTCAAACAACTGGTGAACACCGCCACCCACATCGCCGGACACACGCTCGACCCTATCTTCTCCGCCAGCAAACACGTCTTCTTCAGCCACACCTCTGCCCTACACTGGACCGACCACAGCTGCGTCCACTTCACATTCCGACGCGAGACCTCCCACCTCCGCACTCAACCCATCCCTCATCGACAGTGGAACAAGATCCCTGAAGAGCAACTCTTCTCCGCTCTCGCCGCCAACCAACCCACCCTCACCACCGACCCCAACGACGCAGCTCTCAACCTCACAAACTGGATCTCCAACTGCGCTGACAACCTTGCTCCCCTCAAACGCACGCATCGACAGACCAACACCAAAAAACCTCTCTGGTTCTCTGACACCCTCAAAGAATCAAAGAAAACTTGTCGTGCCCTTGAGAAGGCCTGGCGCAAGGACCACACCGCTGACAACATGACCGCCCTCAAGAACGCTACACGCGAACACCACCACCTGATCCGCACTGCCAAAAGGAACTTTTTCACCGACAGACTAGACAAAAACAGCCACAACAGCAGAGAACTCTTCAGCATCGTCAAAGAGTTCTCCAACCCCAGCGCCAGCGCCAACGCCGTCACGCCCTCACAGGATTTGTGCGAATCCCTCGCCACTTTCTTCCATCGCAAGATCAGCGACCTCCACGACAGCTTCGGACACCAGACCCAACCATACACCACTGAACCCGCTTCCCCGGACATCACCCTCAACAACTGGACCCACATCAACACGGAAGAAACCAAATCCATCATGAACTCTATCCACTCCGGCGCCCCTTCGGACCCCTGCCCGCACTTCATCTTTAACAAAGCCGACGACATCATCGCCCCGCACCTCCAGACCGTCATCAACTCTTCTTTTTCTTCTGCTACCTTCCCCGAATGCTGGAAGCACGCTGAAGTCAACGCCCTACTAAAGAAACCTACGGCTGACCCAAGCGACCTGAAAAACTTCCGCCCCATCTCTCTTCTACCTTTCCCAGCCAAGGTAATAGAAAAGACCGTCAACAAACAGCTGACCACCTTCCTGGAAGACAACAACCTGCTCGACCCTTCACAAACCGGATTCCGAACCAACCACAGCACGGAAACCGCCCTCATCTCAGTCACAGACGACATCAGAACCCTGATGGACAACGGTGAAACAGTCGCCCTCATTCTCCTCGACCTCTCGGCTGCCTTTGACACCGTCTGTCACCGCACCCTAATCACCCGCCTACGCTCCACCGGGATCCAAGGCCAGGCCCTGGACTGGATCGCCTCCTTCCTCGCTAACCGCTCCCAAAGAGTTTACCTCCCTCCGTTTCGCTCAGAACCCACCAAGATCATCTGCGGCGTACCTCAAGGCTCATCGCTCAGCCCGACACTCTTCAATGTCTACATGAGCCCCCTCGCCGACATCGTACGCAAGCATGACATCATCATCACCTCCTACGCCGACGACACCCAACTTGTACTCTCCCTCACCAAGGACCCCGCCAGCGCCAAGACCAACCTACAAGAGGGTATGAAGGACGTCGCAGATTGGATGAGGCTCAGCCGCCTAAAGCTGAACTCTGAAAAAACGGAAGTCCTCATCCTCGGCAACACCCCGTCCGCCTGGGACGACTCCTGGTGGCCCACGGCCCTCGGCACCGCACCGACCCCCGCAGACCACGCCCGCAACCTCGGCTTCATCTTGGACCCTCTTCTCACCATGACCAAGCAAGTCAACGCCGTGTCCTCCGCCTGCTTCCTCACTCTCCGCATGCTCCGTAAGATCTTCCGCTGGATCCCCGCCGACACCAGAAAAACCGTGACCCACGCCCTCGTCACGAGCCGCCTGGACTACGGCAACACCCTCTACGCCGGGACCACAGCCAAACTCCAAAACCGCCTGCAACGCATCCAAAACGCCTCGGCCCGCCTCATCCTCGACGTACCCCGCAACAGCCACATCTCCGCACACCTGAGACACCTGCATTGGCTCCCAGTCAGCAAAAGGATCACCTTCCGTCTTCTCACCCACGCACACAAAGCCCTCCACAACAAGGGACCGGAATACCTCAACAGACGCCTCAGCTTCTACGTCCCCACCCGCCCCCTCCGCTCCGCTGGCCTCGCACTTGCTGCCGTCCCTCGCACCCGCCGCTCCACGGCAGGTGGGAGATCTTTCTCCTTCCTGGCGGCCAAGACCTGGAACTCCCTCCCCACCAGCCTCAGGACCACCCAGGACCACTCCGCTTTCCGGAGACTCCTAAAGACTTGGCTGTTCGAGCAGCGATAACCCCCCCTCTCCCCCCTAGCGCCTTGAGACCCGCACGGGTGAGTAGCGCGCTTTATAAATGTTAATGATTTGATTATATGAGAAGCAGAGGGTGCTTAAGGGGCAGTGGAAAGAGAGGAATGCAATTGTTAGGGGTACTTAAACAATATTTTTCAAACAAATCAACATTTTTCAATGCCTTCAAAACATGGACAAAACAGCATGTGTTTTTGGCAGTTTGGGCATGTAAAAATCCGACATACACTTCACATCACCGGACTGAAAGCACTTGTACCCAACTATTTACTGCAGAATACATTTTTAGGAGTTGGAACACCCCACAAACGCCCCTCTGGAGCTACTTCTCTAGGGAGAGAGTGTCACAGAACAATATCTACTATGAAGTAGCGCTGCTGCTCTTTTACCCAGCAAAAGGAACACAAGTAAAATGCCTATCCCCACAAACTAACCACAAAGGGCTTGATTTCCTAGAATTTTCAGGAGGGGAAAGGGAGCTGATGGAAAACAAAAAGGTTCTAAAATGGACTTCACATCCTGTCGTCGTTTAACAATGTTGATGTACCACAAAACCTTGCAAATTCAGCTTTACACATTGCATAACTGATTTTTTGGAAACACATTTAGCAGGAGTTTTGACAGGGGTGGCATATTTTTGGTTTTGCATTTACATGGCAGGAATCTCATGGCCTCACTTACCAAACTGTGCATGGAAGTACCACCATCTTGTGTTATGGCACTGGTGTTGTGCATGCCGGGTTTCTTTTAGGGTGACCACCCATCTCTAATTTTCATGACTCTTCGTGAATTAACCCTAATGTTCATTGTCCGTGATTGAGATTGCAACAGATGGCATTAGTCCATGATTCTAGCCTGAATCTAGCCAGACCAATGCTAAGGTTTAATGCCTCGGCTGAAAATGAAAGGTCTCCTGTGCTCTAATCGCAACGAATCATCAGACACACAAACAAGAAATGTGCCTTCTCACCTGGGTGCCAGCTGCCTGGAAAGAAATGTAGATATGTGCAGTTAATCTGTAAGTGTAAAAGCTGCTTGGGATTCAGTAGAGGTGGTGTTAATTTCTGCAGACATTTTAAGATTCCTGAAGGCAAAGTTTTATTCTTTTTGAGAGGTATTGTAGGGGTGTTCCAAGCTGAGGTGTGGAGTGTGTGGACATTTGTAAAACTGTTTTCATTTTACTAAAATCCACATTTTTGTCACGTGTTTTGTCTTTAACCTACATATATGTCCACATTTTGTGGCAGCCTTTATTATACTGTGTGTAATGCAAATTTAAAATAATGACTTACACATTCACAACGCCTTGTGTGATGGGCAGGGCCCTGCTAGCACAAAAAATACACAAGTCACTATTCACTGCTGAACCAAACATAAAAACAAACAAAGTTCTGTGTGCTTTTGGTTGCACACACATACATCTGCAGTAATCACAGTAATCAAAAGAAGTTTCATCAAATAAAATTGTGTATTTGCCACTGTTTTTTTTAACTTGCATTTATTTTCATTTAAGGTGAGCATTATCTTATATGCAGTTACCTGATGGTGAAAGATAGAAAAATAGTCACAAAAAGTATTTTTACATACGGTTTTGATTCCACCTCCATGCTCACTCTCCCCATCCCCATTGCACTCGGGGTCACAGTATCCATACTTTTTAAAATCCTTCCTCCACTGGGAAAGCCAGTGATGTTACCATATGGTGTCCTGCAGTCCTTCCCCTTCAATATGTACCTTTTTTAGGCCCTGTGTCAAATTAAAGTGTGACCTGTATTGACTTAACACAGTATACTATTCATCTTACAGAATTGTACAAAATACTGCCCTATGGTGATAAGAAAAGTCAGTTGCTTAAATGTACTATATGTTACCAGGACAACTGTGTTCAAGTCTCAGCTCACCCACATGACTGAATTGTGTGATTTAAATTGTCAAGTTACTTCATGTGTCTAGTTTACTTGATAGTAACATTTCAGAGCACATTCAAGTAATTGAGTTCAAGATGGACCCTGTGTAAAAACCTCACAGGTAAATGCTTTCATGGCCTGTATTATTCCACCATCCATAAAAATAATAGTGGCCATGACATAAGGGACATCTGACAATTTGTACGCTTTGTTCACTCATGTCTTTGTCAGGTGGGAGGGTCAGTAAATGTTTTAGGGTTCTTGCTTAGAAACTTCAAATTCACATAAATTTCAGTACAATGTAGCGATCTAACATATTAAATTGAAACACGTCCGTGTGTTAAAGAAACACACTTACATTTTAAAGTATTTATCATGGTCTTATATTTTGTTTGTTTTGTAATTTGCATAAATCAAATCAAATCAAATCATTAACATTTATAAAGCGCGCTACTCACCCGTGCGGGTCTCAAGGCGCTAGGGGGAAGGGGGTTACTGCTGCTCGAAGAGCCAGGTCTTGAGGAGTCTCCAGAATGCGGAGTGGTCCTGGGTGGTCCTGAGGCTGGTGGGGAGGGTGTTCCAGGTCTTGGCTGCCAGGTAGGAGAAAGACCTCCCACCCGCCGTGGAGCGGCGGATGCGAGGGACGGCAGCGAGCGCGAGGCCGGTGGAACGGAGGAGACGGGTGGGGGCGTAGAAGCTGAGGCGTCGGTTGAGGTATTCAGGTACCTTGTCGTGGAGGGCTTTGTGTGCGTGGGTGAGCAGTCGGAAGGTGATCCTTTTGCTGACTGGGAGCCAATGCAGGTGTCTCAGGTGTGCGGAGATGTGGCTGTTGCGGGGTACGTCGAGGATGAGGCGGGCGGAGGCGTTTTGAGTACGTTGCAGACGTTTTTGGA
This sequence comes from Pleurodeles waltl, assembly GCF_031143425.1. Lineage (NCBI taxonomy): Eukaryota > Metazoa > Chordata > Amphibia > Caudata > Salamandridae > Pleurodeles > Pleurodeles waltl. The sequence continues at coordinate 1,224,363,004 of NC_090447.1, forward strand.
GTTTTGCAGTGGTCCCAGCATAAAGGGTGTTGCCGTAGTCCAGGCGGCTAGTGACTAGGGCGTGGGTCACAATTTTTCTAGTGTCAATGGGGATCCAGCGGAAGATCTTGCGGAGCATGCGGAGGGTGAGGAAGCAGGAGGAGGACACGGCGTTGACTTGTTTGGTCATGGTGAGAAGAGGGACCAAGATGAAGCCGAGGTTGCGGGCGTGGTCTGAGGGGGTCGGTGCGGTGCCAAGGGCCGTGGGCCACCAGGAGTCGTCCCATGCGGTCAGGGTGTTGCCGAGGATGAGGACTTCCGTTTTGTCTGAGTTCAGTTTTAGACGGCTGAGCCTCATCCAATCTGCGACGTCCTTCATGCCATCTTGAAGGTTGGTCTTAGCGCTGGCGGGGTCCTTGGTGAGGAAAAGTATAAGTTGAGTGTTGTCGGCGTAGGAGGTGATGAGGATGTTGTGATTGCGTACGATGTCGCCGAGGGGGCTCATGTAGACATTGAAGAGTGTCGAGCTGAGCGAGGAGCCTTGAGGGATGCCGCAGATGATCTCGTGGGGTCTGAGCGAAAAGGTGGGAGGTAGACTTTTTGAGAGCGGTTGGAGAGGAAGGAGTCGATCCAGTCCAGGGCCTGGCCTTGGATCCCGGTGGAGCAGAGGCGGGTTATTAGGGTGCGGTGACAGACGGTGTCGAAGGCAGCCGAGAGGTTGAGGAGGATGAGGGCGACTGTTTCACCGTTGTCCATCAGGGTTCTGATGTCGTCTGTGACTGAGATGAGGGCAGTTTCAGTGCTGTGGTTGGTTCGGAATCCGGATTGTGAAGGGTCAAGAAGGTTGTTGTCTTCCAGGAAGTTGCTAAGCTGTTTGTTGATGGTCTTCTCTATTACCTTGGCAGGGAAGGGGAGGAGCGTGATGGGGTGGAAGTTCTTCAGGTCGGTTGGGTCAGCCGTAGGTTTCTTTAGTAGGGTGTTGACTTCGGCGTGTTTCCAGCTTTCGGGGAAGGTAGCAGAGGAAAATGAGGAGTTGATGATGGTCTGGAGGTGCGGGGCGATGATGTCGTCGGCTTTATTGAAGATGAAGTGAGGGCAGGGGTCCGAGGGGGCGCCGGAGTGGATAGGGTTCATGGTGGTTTTGGTCTCTTCAGTGTTGATATGGGTCCAGGCGTTGAGGGTGATGGCAGGGGGTGTGGGTTCGGTGTTGCTTGGCTGTGTCTGGTGTCCGAAGCTGTCGTGGAGGTCGGTGATCTTGCGATGGAAGAAGGTGGCGAGGGAGTTGCACAGGTCTTGTGAGGGCGTGATGGCGTTGGCGTTGGGGTTGGAGAACTCTTTAACGATGCTGAAGAGTTCTCTGCTGTTGTGGCTGTTTTTGTCCAGTCTGTCGGTGAAGAAATTCCTTTTGGCTGCGCGGATCAGGTGGTGGTGTTCGCGGGTCGCGTTCTTGAGGGCGGTCATGTTGTCAGCGGTGTGGTCCTTGCGCCAGGCTTTCTCGAGGGCGTGACAGGTTTTCTTCGATTCCTTAAGGGTGTCAGAGAACCAGAGAGGTTTTTTGGTGTTGGCCTGTCGATGCGTGCGTCTGAGGGGAGCAAGGTTGTCTGCGCAGTTGGTGATCCAGTTCGTGAGGCTGAGGGCTGCGTCGTTGGGGTCGGTGGTGAGGGTAGGTTGGTTGACGGTGAGCGTGGAGAAGAGCTGTTCTTCGGGGATTTTGTTCCATTGTCGACGAGGGATGGGTTGAGTGCGGAGGTGGCGGGTCTAGCATCGGAATGAGAAGTGGACACAGCTGTGGTCGGTCCAGTGTAGAGCGGAGGCGTGGCTGATGGAGACGTGTTTGCTGGCGGAGAAGATGGGGTCAAGCATGTGTCCGGCGATGTGGGTGGGGGTGTTCACCAGTTGCTTGAGGCCGAGGTTGGCGAGGTTGTCGAGCAGGGCGGTGGTGTTGGGGTCGTTGTTGTGTTCCAGATGGAAGTTCAGGTCGCCTAGGAGGATGTAGTCTGGCGAGACGAAGTCGGTGATGGAGTCGCTGAAAGGGGCGCGCGGTCTGGGGGGACGGTAGATGAGGGATCCTCTGAGGGTGGTCCTGGGGTCAGTGCGAATCTGGAAATGCAGGTGTTCTGCGGCGAGGGGGGTGTCTTCGGTGGAGGTGGTGACGCTGATGGAGTCTTTGAAGACGATGGCGATTCCTCCTCCTACTTGGTTGGTGCGGTCTTTCCTGGAAATCTTGTAGCCTTCGGGGATGGCTATGGCGATGTCTGGGGCCGAAGAGGCGTTCATCCAGGTCTCCGTGATGAAGGCGACGTCCGGTGCTGTGGAGTCCAGGAGGTCCAAGAGTTCAATGGCGTGCTTGTGGACGGATCGAGCGTTGACCAGGATGCATTTGAGGTGGTTGATGGCGCGTGGGCTGGTGGTCATGGTAGTTGCGTGGTGGAAGATACGTTTGCAGGAGTGACAGGCGAAAGGTCCATGGGTATGTTTTGGGTTAGCTTGGAAGCAGGTGTTGGAGCGTCCTGGGTTGAGGGCATGGAGGGTGGTGGGGTCGTAGCGGAGCAGAGGTGTTTGGGAGTGCTGAGGACCAGGGGTCGTGGCGCTGGGCGCGGGCCAGGCGCAGACAGGCGCAGACGGGCTTGCTTCTGGCGTGCCTTCGGCGCGCCAGCGGCGCGGTCGCGCAGCTGCCACCATAAGAGCGAGGGGCTGGGAGGTGGGGGGGTACTTACTGCGAGGTAGCTGGGCTTGCTGGGAGGTCTCAGGAACCTGGGCTGGAGGAGCTGCAGCGGCAGGGGGAGCGACCTACCCTTGGGCTACCCCCATCTCTATCTACCTATCTCTCTATCTCTCTCTCTGTCTCCCTCACTCACCACCTCCTCCTATCTACCTATCTCCCTATCTTTCCCCCCCACTCGCCACCCCCTCTGTTACCACCACTATCTTCCTATCCTTTCACTCTACCTCTCACCCTCACCCACCTCAAAAACTCCCCCTCCCCTATCTTCCCAACCTTACTCCTATCTCTCTCCCTAAACTCGTAAACTTCCTAAAACTCACACCCCACCACCGTTAACCCCCCTCCCCCAGCTCTTCTCCCCTCTACCTGTCCCCCCCTCCCTCCGCTTTCCCGCCGCCACCTCCTGCACGCCCCCGCCCCCCAGCTCCCATTCGCCCCCACCTGACCCCTCCCCCCTCTTATGGCGGCCGATGCGCGACAGTGGTAGGAGCCCTTGACCCAAGGGTAGGTCGCTCCCCCTGTCGCTGCAGCTCCTCCAACTCCTCCAGCCCAGGTTCCTGAGACCTCTCAGCAAGCCCAGCTACCTCGCAGTAAGTACCCCCCCACCTCCCAGCCCCTCGCCCTGCCCCGCGCTACTCACCCTCTCTCCTGCTTCTTTTCTTCTTCTCTGTTCTTCCTCTGCGCTCTCCTTCTGTAGTCTTCTTCTGTACTCTTCTCCCCCTCCTGCTCCCCGTCTTCTCTCTTCATCTGTGTGCTTCTCTCCCTCTCCTCTGCACCGCGACCCGCGTGTGCCTCCTCTTCTCTGTCCCTCTTCTTGGCTCCTTCCTCTGCTGCTCGCCGCTCCTCTTCTTCTTCACCTTCATCTGTATTCTTCTGTCTTCTGTGCTCCTCTTCTTCACCTTCATCTGTATTCTTCTGTATTCTGCGCTCCTCTTCTTCACCTTCATCTGTACTTTTCTGTTCTCTACGCTCCTCTTCTTCTGTAGCTTCTTCTGTGGCCTTCTGTCTTCTGTGTATTCGGCTCCTCTTCTTCAGTGGTCTTCTGTCTTCTGTTCTTCGGCTCCTCTTCTTCTGTGGTCTTCTGTCTTCTGTTCTTCGGCTCTTCGGTCTTCTGTTCTTCTTCTGTGGTCTTCTGTCTTCTGTCTTCTGTTCTTCTGTCTTCTGTTCCTCCTGTTCTCTTCTTTCCCTCCTGCTCCCCGCTCCTCTTCCTCTGTTAGCTCTGTTTCCCAACAGAGCTAACTGCTACCTACTCCCTGGTTCTTCCCGCTCCTGACTCGTCTCTCCCCCGCTCTTGTCCCCTCTACCTGTCCCCCCTCCCTCCATTTCCCGCTGCCACCTTCTGCACTCCCCCCAGCTCCCATTCGCCCCCAGCTGACCCCTCCCCCCCCTCCTCCCTCTTATGGCGGCCGCTGCGCGACAGTGGTAGCGACGCTTGACCCAACGGTGGGTCGCTCCCCCTGCAGCTCCTCCAGCTCCTCCAGCCCAGGTTCCTGAGACCTCCCAGCAAGCAGAGCTACCTCGCAGTAAGTACCCCCCACCTCCCAGCCCCTCGCCCTGCCCCGCGCTACTCACCCTCTCTCCTGCTTCTTTTCTTCTTCTCTGTTCTTCCTCTGCGCTCTCCTTCTGTAGTCTTCTTCTGTACTCTTCTTTCCCTCCTGCTCCCCCACCTTCTCTCTTCATCTGTGTGCTTCTCTCCCTCTCCTCTGCACAGCGACCCGCGTGTGCCTCCTTTTCTCTGTCCCTCTTCTTGGCTCCTTCCTCTGCTGCTCGCCGCTCCTCTTCTTCTTCACCTTCATCTGTATTCTTCTGTCTTCTGTGCTCCTCTTCTTCACCTTCATCTGTATTCTTCTGTCTTCTGCGCTCCTCTTCTTCACCTTCATCTGTACTTTTCTGTCCTCTGCGCTCCTCTTCTTCTGTAGCTTCTTCTGTGGCCTTCTGTCTTCTGTGTATTCGGCTCCTCTTCTTCTGTGGTCTTCTGTTCTTCGGCTCCTCTTCTTCTGTGGTCTTCTGTCTTCTGTTCTTCGGCTCTTCTGTCTTCTGTTCTTTTTCTGTGGTCTTCTGTCTTCTGTTCTTCTGTCTTCTGTTCCTCCTGTTCTCTTCTTTCCCTCTTGCTCCCCGCTCCTCTTCCTCTGTTAGCTCTATTTCCCAAAAGAGCTAACTGCTACCTACTCCCTGGTTCTTCCCGCTCCTGACTTGTCTCTCCCCCTCTCTATCACCCCTATCTAACCCCATCTCTATCTACCTATTTCTCTATCTCTCTCTCTGTCTCCCTCACTCACCACCTCCTCCTATCTACCTATCTCTCTATCTTCCCCCCCACTCGCCACCCCCTCTGTTACCACCCCTATCTTCCTATCCTTTCACTCTACCTCTCACCCTCACCCACCTCTACAACCCCCCCTCCCCTATCTTCCCTATCTTCCCAACCTTACTCCTTTCTCTCTCCCTAAGCTCCTAAACTTCCTAAAACTCACCCTGCACCACCCTTAACCCCCCTCCCCCAGCTCTTCTCCCCTCTACCTGTCCCCCCCTCCCTCCGCTTTCCCGCCGCCACCTCCTGCACGCCCCCGCCCCCCAGCTCCCATTCGCCCCCAGCTGACCCCTCCCCCCCCTCCTCCCTCTTATGGCGGCCGCTGCGCGACAGTGGTAGCGACCCTTGGCCCAAGGGTGGGTCGCTCCCCCTGCCGCTGCAGCTCCTCCAGCTGCTCCAGCCCAAGTTCCTGAGACCTCCCAGCAAGCCCAGCTACCTCGCAGTAAGTACCCCCCCCACCTCCCAGCCCCTTGCCCTGCCCCGCGCTACTCACCCTCTCTCCTGCTTCTTTTCTTCATCTCTGTTCTTCCTCTGCGCTCTCCTTCTGTAGTCTTCTTCCGTACTCTTCTTTCCCTCCTGCTCCCCGTCTTCTCTCTTCATCTGTGTGCTTCTCTCCCTCTCCTCTGCACCGCGACCCACGTGTGCCTCCTCTTCTCTGTCCCTCTTCTTGGCTCCTTCCTCTGCTGCTCGCCGCCCTTCTTCTTCTTCACCTTCATCTGTATTCTTCTGTCTTCTGTGCTCCTCTTCTTCACCTTCATCTGTATTCTTCTGTATTCTTCTGTCTTCTGTGCTCCTCTTCTTCACCTTCATCTGTACTTTTCTGTCCTCTGCGCTCCTCTTCTTCTGTAGCTTCTTCTGTTGCCTTCTGTCTTCTGTGTATTCGGCTCCTCTTCTTCTGTGGTCTTCTGTCTTCTGTTCTTCGGCTCCTCTTCTTCTGTGGTCTTCTGTCTTCTGTTCTTCGGCTCTTCGGTCTTCTGTTCTTCTTCTGTGGTCTTCTGTTTTCTGTCTTCTGTTCTTCTGTCTTCTGTTCCTCCTGTTCTCTTCTTTCCCTCCTGCTCCCCGCTCCTCCTCCTCTGTTAGCTCTGTTTCCCAACAGAGCTAACTGCTACCTACTCCCTGGTTCTTCCCGCTCCTGACTCGTCTCTCCCCCTCTCTATCACCCCTATTTACCCCCATCTCTATCTACCTTTCTCTCTATCTCTGTCTCCCTCACTCACCACCTCCTCCTATCTACCTATCTCTCTATCTTTCCCCCCCACTCGCCACCCCCTCTGTTACCACCCCTATCTTCCTATCCATTCAGTCTACCTCTCACCCTCACCCACCTCTACAACCCCCCTCCCCTATCTTCCCAACCTTACTCCTATCTCTCTCCCTAAACTCCTAAACTTCCTAAAACTCACCCCCCACCACCGTTAACCCCCCCTCCCCCAGCTCTTCTCCCCTCTACCTGTCCCCCCCTCCCTCCGCTTTCCCGCCGCCACCTCCTGCACGCCCCCCAGCTCCCATTCGCCCCCAGCTGACCCCTCCCCCTCCTCCCTCTTATGGCGGCCGCTGCGCGACAGTGGTAGGAGCCCTTGACCCAAGGGTAGGTCGCTGCCGCTGCAGCTCCTCCAACTCCTCCAGCCCAGGTTCCTGAGACCTCCCAGCAAGCCCAGCTACCTCGCAGTAAGTACCCCCCCACCTCCCAGCCCCTCGCCCTGCCCCGCGCTACTCACCCTCTCTCCTGCTTCTTTTCTTCTTCTCTGTTCTTCCTCTGCGCTCTCCTTCTGTAGTCTTCTTCTGTACTCTTCTTTCCCTCCTGCTTCCCGTCTTCTCTCTTCATCTGTGTGCTTCTCTCCCTCTCCTCTGCACCGCGACCCGCGTGTGCCTCCTCTTCTCTGTCCCTCTTCTTGGCTCCTTCCTCTGCTGCTCGCCGCTCCTCTTCTTCTTCACCTTCATCTGTATTCTTCTGTCTTCTGTGCTCCTCTTCTTCACCTTCATCTGTATTCTTCTGTCTTCTGTGCTCCTCTTCTTCACCTTCATCTGTACTATTCTGTCCTCTGCGCTCCTCTTCTTCTGTAGCTTCTTCTGTGGCCTTCTGTCTTCTGTGTATTCGGCTCCTCTTCTTCTGTGGTCTTCTGTCTTCTGTTCTTCGGCTCCTCTTCTTCTGTGGTCTTCTGTCTTCTGTTCTTCGGCTCTTCGGTCTTCTGTTCTTCTTCTGTGGTCTTCTGTCTTCTGTCTTCTGTTCTTCTGTCTTCTGTTCCTCCTGTTCTCTTCTTTCCCTCCTGCTCCCCGCTCCGCTTCCTCTGTTAGCTCTGTTTCCCAACAGAGCTAACTGCTACTTACTCCCTGGTTCTTCCCGCTCCTGACTCATCTCTCCCCCTCTCTATCACCCCTATCTACCCCCATCTCTATCTACCTATCTCTCTATCTCTCTCTCTGTCTCCCTCACTCACCACCTCCTCCTATCTACCTATCTCTCTATCTTCCCCCCCACTCACCACCCCCTCTGTTACCACCCCTATCTTCCTATCCTTTCACTCTACCTCTCACCCTCACCCACCTCTACAACCCCCCCTCCCCTATCTTCCCTATCTTCCCAACCTTACTCCTTTCTCTCTCCCTAAACTCCTAAACTTCCTAAAACTCACCCTGCACCACCCTTAACCCCCCTCCCCCAGCTCTTCTCCCCTCTACCTGTCCCCCTCCCTCCGCTTTCCCGCCGCCACCTCCTGCACGCCCCCGCCCCCCAGCTCCCATTCGCCCCCAGCTGACCCCTCCCCCCCTCCTCCCTCTTATGGCGGCCGCTGCGCGACAGTGGTACCGACCCTTGACCCAAGGGTGGGTCGCTCCCCCTGCCGCTGCAGCTCCTCCAGCTCCTCCAGCCCAGGTTCCTGAGACCTCCCAGCAAGCCCAGCTACCTCGCAGTAAGTACCCCCCCACCTCCCAGCCCCTCGCCCTGCCCCGTGCTACTCACCCTCTCTCCTGCTTCTTTTCTTCTTCTCTGTTCTTTCTCTGCGCTCTCCTTCTGTACTCTTCTTCTGTACTCTTCTTTCCCTCCTCCTCCCTGTCTTCTCTCTTCATCTGTGTGCTTCTCTCCCTCTCCTCTGCACCGCGACCCGCGTGTGCCTCCTCTTCTCTGTCCCTCTTCTTGGCTCCTTCCTCTGCTGCTCGCCGCTCCTCTTCTTCTTCACCTTCATCTGTATTCTTCTGTCTTCTGTGCTCCTCTTCTTCACCTTCATCTGTATTCTTCTGTCTTCTGCGCTCCTCTTCTTCACCTTCATCTGTACTTTTCTGTCCTCTGCGCTCCTCTTCTTCTGTGGCCTTCTGTCTTCTGTGTATTCGGCTCCTCTTCTTCTGTGGTCTTCTGTTCTTCTGTTCTTCGGCTCCTCTTCTTCTGTGGTCTTCTGTCTTCTGTTCTTCGGCTCTTCGGTCTTCTGTTCTTCTTCTGTGGTCTTCTGCTTTCTGTCTTCTGTCTTCTGTTCCTCCTGTTCTCTTCTTTCCCTCCTGCTCCCCGCTCCTCTTCCTCTGTTAGCTCTGTTTCCCAACAGAGCTAACTGCTTCCTACTCCCTGGTTCTTCCCGCTCCTGACTCCTCTCTCCCCCTCTCTATCACCCCTATCTACCCCATCTCTATCTACCTATCTCTCTATCTCTGTCTCCCTCACTCACCACCTCCTCCTATCTACCTATCTCTCTATCTTTCCCCCCCATTCGCCACCACCTCTGTTACCACCCCTATCTTCCTATCCTTTCACTCTACCTCTCACCCTCACCCACCTCTACAACCCCCCCTCCCCTATCTTCCCAACCTTACTCCTATCTCTCTCCCTAAACTCCTAAAAACTTCCTAAAACTCACCCCCACCACCCTTAACCCCCCCTCCCCCAGCTCTTCTCCCCTCTACCTGTCCCCCCTCCCTCCGCTTTCCCGCCCCCCAGCTCCCATTCGCCTCCAGCTGACCCCTCCCCCCCTCCTCCCTCTTATGGCGGCCGCTGCGCGACAGTGGTAGGAGCCCTTGACCCAAGGGTAGGTCGCTCCCCCTGCCGCTGCAGCTCCTCCAACTCCTCCAGCCAAGGTTCCTGAGACCTCCCAGCAAGCCCAGCTACCTCGCAGTAAGTACCCCCCCACCTCCCAGCCCCTCGCCCTGCCCCGCGCTACTCACCCTCTCTCCTGCTTCTTTTCTTCTTCTCTGTTCTTCCTCTGCGCTCTCCTTCTGTAGTCTTCTTCTGTAGTCTTCTTCTGTAGTCTTCTTTCCCTCCTGCTCCCCGTCTTCTCTCTTCATCTGTGTGCTTCTCTCCCTCTCCTCTGCACCGCGACCCGCGTGTGCCTCCTCTTCTCTGTCCCTCTTCTTGGCTCCTTCCTCTGCTGCTCGCCGCCCCTCTTCTTCTTCACCTTCATCTGTATTCTTCTGTCTTCTGTGCTCCTCTTCTTCACCTTCATCTGTATTCTTCTGTCTTCTGCGCTCCTCTTCTTCACCTTCATCTGTACTTTTCTGTCCTCTGCGCCCCTCTTCTTCTGTAGCTTCTTCTGTGGCCTTCTGTCTTCTGTGTATTCGGCTCCTCTTCTTCTGTGGTCTTCTGTCTTCTGTTCTTCGGCTCCTCTTCTTCTGTGGTCTTCTGTCTTCTGTTCTTCGGCTCTTCGGCCTTCTGTTCTTCTTCTGTGGTCTTCTGTCTTCTGTTCTTCTGTCTTCTGTTCCTCCTGTTCTCTTCTTTCCCTCCTGCTCCCCGCTCCTCTTCCTCTGTTAGCTCTGTTTCCCAACAGAGCTAACTGCTACCTACTCCCTGGTTCTTCCCGCTCCTGACTCGTCTCTCCCCCTCTCTATCACCCCTATCTACCCCCATCTCTATCTACCTATCTCTCTATCTCTCTCTCTGTCTCCCTCACTCACCACCTCCTCCTATCTACCAATCTCTCTATCTTCCCCCCCACTCGCCACCCCCTCTGTTACCACCCCATCTTCCTATCCTTTCACTCTACCTCTCACCCTCCACCACCTCTACAACCCCCCCATCTTCCCAACCTTACTCCTATCTCTCTCCCTAACCTTCCTAAAACTCACCCCCACCACCCTTAACCCCCCTCCCCGAGCTCTTCTCCCCTCTACCTGTCCCCCGTCCCTCCGCTTTCCCGCCACCACCTCCTGCACGCCCCGCCCCCCAGCTCCCATTCGCCCCCAGCTGACCCCTCCCCCCCCTCCTCCCTCTTATGGCGGCCGCTGCGCAACAGTGGTAGCGACCCTTGACCCAAGGGTGGGTTGCTCCCCCTGCCGCTGCAGCTCCTCCAGCTCCTCCAGCCCAGGTTCCTGAGACCTCCCAGCAAGCCCAGCTACCTCGCAGTAAGTACCCCCCCACCTCCCAGCCCCTCGCCCTGCCCCGCGCTACTCACCCTCTCTCCTGCTTCTTTTCTTCTTCTCTGTTCTTCCTCTGCGCTCTCCTTCTGTAGTCTTCTTCTGTACTCTTCTTTCCCTCCTGCTCCCCGTCTTCTCTCTTCATCTGTGTGCTTCTCTCCCTCTCCTCTACACCGCGATCCGCGTGTGCCTCCTCTTCTCTGTCCCTCTTCTTGGCTCCTTCCTCTGCTGCTCGCCGCCCTTCTTCTTCTTCACCTTCATCTGTATTCTTCTGTCTTCTGTGCTCCTCTTCTTCACCTTCATCTGTATTCTTCTGTATTCTTCTGTCTTCTGCGCTCCTCTTCTTCACCTTCATCTGTACTTTTCTGTCCTCTGCGCTCCTCTTCTTCTGTTCTTCTTCTGTGGTCTTCTGTCTTCTGTCTTCTGTTCTTCTGTCTTCTGTTCCTCCTCTTCTCTTCTTTCCCTCCTGCTCCCCGCTCCTCTTCCTCTGTTAGCTCTGTTTCCCAACAGAGCTAACTGCTACCTACTCCCTGGTTCTTCCCGCTCCTGACTCGTCTCTCCCCCTCTCTATCACCCCTATCTACCCCCATCTCTATCTACCTATCTCTCTATCTCTCTCTCTGTCTCCCTCACTCACCACCTCCTTCTATCTACCTATCTCTCTATCTTCCCCCCCACTCGCCACCCCCTCTGTTACCACCCCTATCTTCCTATCCTTTCACTCTACCTCTCACCCTCACCCACCTCTACAACCCCCCCTCCCCTATCTTCCCTATCTACCCAACCTTACTCCTTTCTCTCTCCCTAAACTCCTAAACTTCCTAAAACTCACCCTGCACCACCCTTAACCCCTCTCCCCCAGCTCTTCTGCCCTCTACCTGTCCCCCCTCCCTCCGCTTTCCCGCCACCACCTCCTGCACGCCCCCGCCCCCCAGCTCCCATTCGCCCCCAGCTGACCCCTCCCCCCCCTCCTCCCTCTTATGGCGGCCGCTGCGCGACAGTGGTAGTGACCCTTGACCCAAGGGTGGGTCGCTCCCCCTGCCGCTGCAGCTCCTCCAGCTCCTCCAGCCCAGGTTCCTGAGACCTCCCAGCAAGCCCAGCTACCTCGCAGTAAGTACCCCCCCACCTCCCAGCCCCTCGCCCTGCCCCGCGCTACTCACCCTCTCTCCTGCTTCTTTTCTTCTTCTCTGTTCTTCCTCTGCGCTCTCCTTCTGTAGTCTTCTTCTGTACTCTTGTTTCCCTCCTGCTCCCCGTCTTCTCTCTTCATCTGTGTGCTTCTCTCCCTCTCCTCTGCACCGCGACCCGCGTGTGCCTCCTCTTCTCTGTCCCTCTTCTTGGCTCCTTCCTCTGCTGCTCGCCGCCCTTCTTCTTCTTCACCTTCATCTGTATTCTTCTGTCTTCTGTGCTCCTCTTCTTCACCTTCATCTGTATTCTTCTGTATTCTTCTGTCTTCTGCGCTCCTCTTCTTCACCTTCATCTGTACTTTTCTGTCCTCTGCGCTCCTCTTCTTCTGTAGCTTCTTCTGTGGCCTTCTGTCTTCTGTGTATTCGGCTCCTCTTCTTCTGTGGTCTTCTGTCTTCTGTTCTTCGGCTCCTCTTCTTCTGTGGTCTTCTGTCTTCTGTTCTTCGGCTCTTCGGTCTTCTGTTCTTCTTCCGTGGTCTTCTGTTTTCTGTCTTCTGTTCTTCTGTCTTCTGTTCCTCCTGTTCCTCCTGTTCTCTTCTTTCCCTCCTGCTCCCCGCTCCTCTTCCTCTGTTAGCTCTGTTTCCCAACAGAGCTAACTGCTACCTACTCCCTGGTTCTTCCCGCTCCTGACTCCTCTCTCCCCCTCTCTATCACCCCTATCTACACCATCTCTATCTACCTATCTCTCTATCTCTGTCTCCCTCACTCACCACCTCCTCCTATCTACCTATCTCTCTATCTTTCCCCCCCATTCGCCACCCCCTCTGTTACCACCCCTATCTTCCTATCCTTTCACTCTACCTCTCACCCTCACCCACCTCTACAACCCCCCCTCCCCTATCTTCCCAACCTTACTCCTATCTCTCTCCCTAAACTCCTAAAAACTTCCTAAAACTCACCCCCACCACCCTTAACCTCCCTCCCCCAGCTCTTCTCCCCTCTACCTGTCCACCCTCCCTCCGCTTTCCCGCCGCCACCTCCTGCACACCCCCGCCCCCCAGCTCCCATTCGCCCCCAGCTGACCCCTCCCCCCCTCCTCCCTCTTATGGCGGCCGCTGCGCGACAGTGGTAGGAGCCCTTGACCCAAGGGTAGGTCGCTCCCCCTGCCGCTGCAGCTCCTCCAACTCCTCCAGCCCAGGTTCCTGAGACCTCCCAGCAAGCCCAGCTACCTCGCAGTAAGTACCCCCCCCACCTCCCAGCCCCTCGCCCTGCCCCGCGCTACTCACCCTCTCTCCTGCTTCTTTTCTTCTTCTCTGTTCTTCCTCTGCGCTCTCCTTCTGTAGTCTCCTTCTGTAGTCTTCTTTCCCTCCTGCTCCCCGTCTTCTCTCTTCATCTGTGTGCTTCTCTCCCTCTCCTCTGCACCGCGACCCGCGTGTGCCTCCTCTTCTCTGTCCCTCTTCTTGGCTCCTTCCTCTGCTGCTCGCCGCCCCTCTTCTTCTTCACCTTCATCTGTATTCTTCTGTATTCTGTGCTCCTCTTCTTCACCTTCATCTGTATTCTTCTGTCTTCTGTATGTATGTATGTATGTATTGCGTATTTATAAAGCGCATTCCAACCCGTGGGCATCGAAGCGCTGACTGAGGTGGGGCAGAATCCATGTACCAAGGGACTCCCCAGTTATTGCGGGAAGAGCCACGTTTTAACCAATCTCCTAAATCTTAAATGGTTATGTTCTTGCCTCAAATTCAACGGGAGTGAATTCCAGATCTTGGCGGCCGCAATGGTAAACGCTTTATCTCCCCATTTCGCCTTCTTAGTACGGAAGGTTTGAATTCGATAGGCAGAAGCAGATCGCAGCGGCCTATTAGGCCTATAGAATTGTAGCTTGGAGGTCAAAGCGTTGGGCCCAATCCCATGGACAGCTTTATGAGTGATGCAGAGTGCCTTGAAGGAAAGCCGCTGGGCTACCGGAAGCCAATGAAGGCTTCTGAGGGAGCTCTTAGCAGAGGCCCCACGAGGTAACTTCAATACAAGCCTAGCCGCGGTGTTCTGCATCACCTGTAACTTGTTGAGGGATGCTTTATCCAGGTTAAGCAGCAGCGCATTTCCATAGTCCAGTCTAGAAATGACTAGAGCCAGAGTAGCGGCAATTTTGCAGGAGGGTGGAATAAAAGGGAAAACTTTCTTTAATTTCTTCAGCATCCACATACAGGACTTAACTATCAGATTAACCTGTGGTTTAAATGACAGTTGGTCATCAAACAGTAACCCTAAGTTTTTCGAGGTGGATCCTGGCTCCGGGAGGGTGCCGCATTCTTTCGGCCACCACATGGAAGACCAGAGATCCCTTTTCACCCCGAAACACAGGATTTCCGTTTTTTCACAATTGAGTTTTAGCCAATTGGCTCTCATCCAATTGTTTACTGCAATCATACAAGCATTAAAGCGGGTAGCCACTTTCTCCAAATCATTATCGATGGGGATGATGATCTGAGTGTCATCAGCATACAAGGTGGGAATGAAGCCGAAAGTACGAATTAATTCTGCCAGCGGTGCCACGTACACATTAAACAGCGTAGGGCTGAGTGACGAGCCCTGAGGGACCCCACACGGCAGCAGATAAGCTGGGGATCTGAAATCACCACTACTAACCGTAGCCCACCTGTCGGACAGAAAGGATTCAATCAGTTTGAGAGCTTGATCTCTTACACCAGCCTGGTGCAGACGATCTAATAGAATATGGGGGGCGATGGTATCGAATGCTGCAGACAAATCTAGCAAAACCAAAAAGACCCCTTGGCCCTCATCAACCAATCTGCGTATGGTGTCGGAAGATGCAATGAGAGCCGATTCCGTGCTATGCAATTTCCGAAAACCATGTTGCGCACTGTCTAAGCCCTTAGTGGCTGACAGGAAATCAACTAATCCTTTATTGAGATGTTTTTCTAACATTTTAGCCGCAAAGGGAAGAAGGGCTATAGGGCGTAGATTAGTCAAATCGTCAGGTTTGCCAGTTTCCTTCTTTTTTAAAGGAAGGATCGTAGTTTCTTTCCATGCCTTGGGGTACACACCTGTTATAAGAACTTCCTGAAAAATAGGGGTCAACATAGGTACCACTAAGTCGGGTACAAGTCGCAGGATAGCAGGAGGACAAGGATCCGTAGGGGAGCCAGATTTGCATTCAAGTAAAAGCTTGTACATGTCCTCTTTAGATGGCAATTTAAACCTAGATAATAAATGAGGCTCATCCAGCGACCCATGGGGTGTCAATCCCTGGCATGGGGGCACAATTGACCGTAAAGATAGGTTAACATATTCATCGTCCGATTCAAAACTAGAGTAGATGTTATGAATTTTACGTTCGAAAAAATTGGCCACTTTGTTGCAAAAGTCTTGGGAATTTTCACCTTTAGAAGTATCTAGGGGGGTGGTGAGGGCAGTGATAGTTTTAAATAGTTCCTTAGAGGAATTGGCCGCCTCACTAATTTTAAGTGTGAAATAATCCGATTTAGCTGTCAAACAAGCTTCTTTGTAAATTTTTAGAGCTGATTTAAGTTTCGCTCTCTCCTCATCTGCGCTCCTCTTCTTCACCTTCATCTGTACTTTTCTGTCCTCTGCGCCCCTCTTCTTCTGTAGCTTCTTCTGTGGCCTTCTGTCTTCTGTGTATTCGGCTCCTCTTCTTCTGTGGTCTTCTGTCTTCTGTTCTTCGGCTCCTCTTCTTCTGTGGTCTTCTGTCTTCTGTTCTTCGGCTCTTCGGCCTTCTGTTCTTCTTCTGTGGTCTTCTGTCTTCTGTTCTTCTGTCTTCTGTTCCTCCTGTTCTCTTCTTTCCCTCCTGCTCCCCGCTCCTCTTCCTCTGTTAGCTCTGTTTCCCAACAGAGCTAACTGCTACCTACTCCCTGGTTCTTCCCGCTCCTGACTCGTCTCTCCCCCTCTCTATCACCCCTATCTACCTCCATCTCTATCTACCTATCTCTCTATCTCTCTCTCTGTCTCCCTCACTCACCACCTCCTCCTATCTACTAATCTCTCTATCTTCCCCCCCACTCGCCACCCCCTCTGTTACCACCCCTATCTTCCTATCCTTTCACTCTACCTCTCACCCTCACCCACCTCTACAACACCCCCTATCTTCCCAACCTTACTCCTATCTCTCTCCCTAACCTTCCTAAAACTCACCCCCACCACCCTTAACCCCCCTCCCCCAGCTCTTCTCCCCTCTACCTGTCCCCCCTCCCTCCGCTTTCCCGCCGCCACCTCCTGCACGCCCCCACCCCCCAGCTCCTATTCGCCCCCAGCTGACCCCTCCCCCCCTCCCTCTTATGGCGGCCGCTGCACGACAGTGGTAGCGACCCTTGACCCAAGGGTAGGTCTCTCCCCCTGCCGCTGCAGCTCCTCCAGCTCCTCCAGCTAAGGTTCCTGAGACCTCCCAGCAAGCCCAGCTACCTCGCAGTAAGTACCTCCCCACCTCCCAGCCCCTCGCCCTGCCCCGCCCTACTCACCCTCTCTCCTGCTTCTTTTCTTCTTCTCTGTTCTTCCTCTGCGCTCTCCTTCTGCAGTCTTCTTCTGTACTCTTCTTTCCCTCCTGCTCCCCGTCTTCTCTCTTCATCTGTGTGCTTCTCTCCCTCTCCTCTGCACTGCGACCCGCGTGTGCCTCCTCTTCTCTGTCCCTCTTCTTGGCTCCTTCCTCTGCTGCTCGCCGCCCCTCTTCTTCTTCACCTTCATCTGTATTCTTCTGTCTTCTGTGCTCCTCTTCTTCACCTTCATCTGTATTCTTCTGTCTTCTGCGCTCCTCTTCTTCACCTTCATCTGTACTTTTCTGTCCTCTGCGCTCCTCCTCTTCTGTAGCTTCTTCTGTGGCCTTCTGTCTTCTGTGTATTCAGCTCCTCTTCTTCTGTGGTCTTCTGTCTTCTGTTCTTCGGCTCTTCGGTCTTCTGTTCTTCTTCTGTGGTCTTCTGTCTTCTGTTCTTCTGTTTTCTGTTCCTCCTGTTCTCTTCTTTCCCTCCTGCTCCCGCTCCTCTTCCTCTGTTAGCTCTGTTTCCCAACAGAGCTAACTGCTACCTACTCCCTGGTTCTTCCCGCTCCTGACTCATCTCTTCCCCTCTCTATCACCCCTATCACCCCTATCAGCATACCAACATTTTGGAATGCTCTGTGTATTTCTTCACATTTAGGGATGAGCCAGACCACTGGTTCAGGGTTGGCTTGCTGCAGTGCCATTTTGAGACAAGGACAGAGAGCAGAGAGGGAAAGTACCCAGGCCCCAACATTCCAAGCGGTCCAGGACCCAATCGCCCTCCAAAAGTACTACCAATGAACTATTGCACTGGCACAGTTTTCCAGGGTGCTGTCTATTCAACCTCTCGACAGTGCCTCTTCTGTTTCTGGCATCTTTTCTGAGACTAGTCGCTAAGTACACAGTATTTTCCAGTACTCATGGAAGGCATCTCTGATATTAGTTGTCCTACATTGTTCTGCTCTTTCTTAGTTGTTCGGTTCTTATCAATGACCCTTTGAATCAGTTGCTGGGAATGTCCCATCTGATCTTGACTTCATCCTGCTCCTTAATTCTCTGTCTGTATGGTGGACAAGCTCCCAGTTCTGAGATAAATAGTCTGTGACGCACACTCTAATCGAGCAGTCTGGCTTTCTTGGTGCTGTGAGAATACAGAAAAGTTGTATGTACCTAAAATTCTGACATTTGATTTGAGACTGTCACCCACACCATCTGCTCTGCCTCATTATTTTTTTTAAGTTTGAAGTCTAGTGGAGAGTCAGGTGAGACCGATGTGTTTGTTCAACTTGTCTAAACTAGCAGAATGTGAATATGTCACTTAACTTAATGTTTCTGAAACTGTTTGCCATAGGTATTGAAATGTTTAGAAACATAATCAAAATGTTACTGTTGCTTTCTCTTTAAGAAAAATTGGGTATATCTGGGCAGGAGTGATGCCATTGACACCGTGCTCAAGGGCATCAATTTAGTATTGAACAAGGACATAATGCACCATCATAACGTAGCATACCTAGAGGCAGTCTCATACACTGCACAGTGAATAAATAGTGCAATGTAAAAAATAGTAAATACATGGATCGATAAACCAGTGGGGTATGACCTCTCCTCCTT
Organism: Pleurodeles waltl; assembly: GCF_031143425.1. Lineage (NCBI taxonomy): Eukaryota > Metazoa > Chordata > Amphibia > Caudata > Salamandridae > Pleurodeles > Pleurodeles waltl. Next base: position 1,224,380,596 of record NC_090447.1, read on the forward strand.
TTGTCCTGATTTTAAGTCTTGTAGTTTGCCCCTTTGGCCTTACTTTTTACTGTCTCATCCTGAAGTTGCCTCCATGCCAGGTGGTCACCCTAGCTTCTTTGCTTTCTCTTATTTTGAAGGTTTGCTTTTCTCATAATACGTCACTCCAATAGATTAGAACTGATGCTGCTGATTACAGTGCAAGCAGTTGTTCCAGTAAATTTTATGATTTGTTTGGGATTACGATGATGTGTATTTTATATGTTAAAATTTAAAACCAAACAAAGGGCTATTTGAAAAGCAATTGCTTTTTGTTTTTAATCTGGGCAGAACTACTTGGGTTCGGGTCTCTATCAATAGTTTTGTAGATCATAAACCGTAACCTAGGTGTCAGATTACCAAAGGGCTCATGGTCAAGAATGCTGGGGGGGGGGGGGGGACAGGCCTGTGCTTGTCTTTTACGCAGTTCTCAGGCTGAATTGAGTCAGCTGAAGCTAATTAGGTTTGCAAACTCCAGAATGCATTAGACTATTAAACAAAAACCCAGGACTGGAGTCCCACATTTTCCTTTTGCGAGAATCATCTGGCAGGTTTACCTAGGTGGTGTCATATCACTACACATTAGAGAGATCGCAGGGGTTTACAAAACACGGCAAAACAAAGGTAAGGTTCCTCCTTAGTCAGTGCCATTAAGTAGGGTGAAAGAATAATCGTACTTTGTCGTATACATAGCTTAAAAAGGCAGTTGTAAAATGAAGTGCTATAGCACTTCCTTTTTATTATTATTAAAGTTTTACCTCATAGTTTCATGTTCTGCGTTTTCATTTTTGAATTGCTGCAGTTTGTGTTTTACGGAGAACGAATATTTACTTCATGGCTATATTATCATATGTACTTGTTTTTAGTGGACATGGCATTTAAAATAGTTTGAAGCCAGTTTTACAAACCTTCTCCTCAGCGCGCAGCGTGCGAGATAAAATACATTGTTCTCGGCGATTTCATTACGATTACGTGCTAAATAAATGTAGTTTGGGGCATAAGGAGAAAGGTTAGAAGTCGGGTGGTTTTACATATTTTATGGCAAGTAATTTAGTGGAAAAAGGGTAGATAAAAAAACGTTGTTTTGATAATACTTTTAATGTTTATGAGTTTCCAAGCCTACCACATCTGCGCAACACATGAACAATTAAACGAATTAAATCGCTCATTATCAAAGGAGTGAATTCAAATGTGTTACGCTGAGGCCATCTTCTGGCAGGTTTTAAAATCTACATCTAAAATTCTGTGTAACACACTTAAATCACGCCCAAACGAATCATTCACCTCTAATGCCATTACATTCGTTGAATCTTGTTCCCTTGTAGTCTCTTAAGATCCTCTCAATCGTTTTCAGATGTTTGATGGGAGACAATCTAATGGATACTAATGGCCGAAATAAGTGTATTAGGAAAGGCCAGATCAAGGAGCCCCAAAAGACAAGCCAGATTTCTAACAGCATAATTTTACCCTGCTTGATGCCGTTGTCTCCAAAAAGTGTGACTTATTTGAAGACTTGAAGAAGAACTTTATTGTCTAATATTTGTCCAGCAATGCATCTCCTTTAACATGCACATATATGTATGTGATTAGTCTATATTTCAAATCTACCCACAATCTAGCGGGGCGCTGTAGAGAGTGTGAACGCTGAATTTTTACTAATAAATATTCATGTATTCTGAATGTTGAATCTGCATAGAAAATGAATTAATATAGAAAATAATGCACAACTTGAAAGATGTGCATACTCGAGTGGCCTCCAGTAATCATGAAGTGTCCTTATTAATTGTTTATTAATATGAAATGACGTGCTCCTGTTTAGATTAATGTAGTAGTATGTTATATTAATGATTACGTATTATGTATTTGCTGTATTAATTGTAGGCCTTAAGTTAGCGAGTTCATGGGCTTAGTTGCACAGCCTCATGTTAAGTTGCACTGTTTAAATAATTCACATAAAATGGTTGGTTAGAGAAATTAATACTTGTATTATTCCACTGCGTTGACCAAATACTAGTAAGTAAATGCTCCCTTTTTTCTTGAGAACTACTTACTAGAAAATGCTGTTTTAGCTATCGTTACAATGTAGAGTTTAGTGTGTGTGAAAGCGATGTTCCCAGGAGCTAACAATGGATGCACTGATTGACGGAAATAGAGATAAAAAATTGTTACCTGACGAGTCTGACGATGGGAACAGGAGAAGAGGAGCCAATCATTGACATGTGAAAGACAGTTTAGTTGTATCTTAGATTTGAAGTTCTACTTTCGTTGGACTAAGTGTAAACGTACGATTCTTTGACCAAGAGCAACGTGTGAAGAGTCTTGGAGGATTTTAACTTATCCTGACTGCATGTAAAACCCACATCGCGATGCCCAATTTCTAGTTTGCGAGTCGGTAACCTGGTTACCGACTCGCAAATGGGACTGCGAGTCGCAATTAGGAAGGGGTGTTCCCCTTCCTAATTGCGAGTCGCAGCGCGATGCTGCATTGCTTTGTGACCGCGAATGCCGTTGCAAAGCAATTGCATTTACCACCAGTGTCACACCAGTGGTAACCCATTCGCAAAAGGGAAGGGGGACTCCTTCCCCTTTGTGAATGGCATGGAAATTTTTTTTTCAGAGCAGGCAGTGGTCCTATGGACCACTGCCTGCTCTGAAAAAATGAAACAAAAACATTACATTTTTTTGTTTTGTATTGCATCTCATTTTTCTTTAAGGAAAACGAGCTGCATTAAAAAAAAAAACTGCTTTATTTAAAAGCAGTCACAGACATGGTGGTCTGCTGTCTCCAGCAGGCCACCATCCTTGTGAGTGCTGCAAGTCGCAAGGGGGTTGCAAATGGCGACCCACCTCATTAATATTAATGAGGTAGGCCTTTGCGACACCCTTGTCAGGGACACCATCCTGCATCCTGAATTGCGACTCGCAAATTGCGAGTCTCTCTGACACGCAATTTGCGAGTCACAATTCAGGATTTTCCTACATCTGGACCTCAATTTGGTTAGATTTTTGATGCTGAATGCTGATCCTTAAACTATGCTTTACCAATTGTTCGATAGCTTAGAGTCCCCTGTTCTGAACCATTCTCCTTTCTTAGCCCGATGCTGATGCTGACTGAATAGATGTCCAATTGACGAAGACAGTCGCAGCTTGCTTATCCATACGGAGGAGAGGTACTAATCAAATGTTATTGTTTGATGTAATTTGTCTTTTGTTTTCTAGGTAGCCACCGCTAATTTTGATAGAGCTATAGCTAGATGTTTTTCCAAATTGGTGTTGACTAAATTGTTTTGCATGAAGCCCAAAAATGGTGTTCTAATCAGAAGGTTTGCTAGGATACTCACAGAAATGTTTGCTAATTATTAACAACAGTTGATGTTTCTTTGCTGAAATCTAAATGTATGCTATTTCTATTGCGCAGTTATTTTTGCTATTGATTTGCACTGTGATTCTAGAGTGCATAACAATATATGCTTTGAATACATTGAGATTCTCTAGGGGATTTGGTCAACCAGTGTTTTTTCTGTATGTTTATTATTTGATTTTGAGATTAAGTTATGTGATATTAGCATTGTTAATAGAGGGAAAAAAGCTCTTACCTAAACGTGTGGCTATTCATGGCCAAAGTGGTGTGGAAATTACTGATTCCCAAGATTATTGATTTTGTTATTGATTGGTATTGAAATTGAGTCCTATCGTGGGATTTACTCTAAGTGCAGTCAAAAGGTCCATCAAACCTCTAAGGTATCCCCTTATAAATTATAGATAAGAAACCAAATAATGTCAGACGCGCTAACAGAGAGTCAAAGAAAAAAAAAAGAGAACGAGTGATAGGAATGGGAGCTGGTTCATAAATTAGTAATACATTGTGATGTAGATTTCTTAGAGAGTGCGTCTTCAAGACTTTCCTGAATTGGAGAAGGGCAGGGGTGGACCTGCTGGATGTAGAGTTGTTGTTTAGGAGCCTGTGTTTATGGTCTGCAGTCTGAGGGCATCCTGACTGTGAGTGTGCAGTGAACATCCGGAGATGGTGTTTCTCTGCAAGATAAGTAGAGGTGCTGTTTGTGATGGCTTTGTAGATGATGCAGCTAGTTTTGAAGATGGTACAGGCTAGCAAGAACAGCCAATCTGATACCTCCAGGATGATGTTTTCATGTTTCTACAGGTCCTGCATAAGACAAGCTATGGCATGAAGAGTATCCTAAATGGTGCCAGTGTAGAGTTTAGAGGTTGCCCCAACATGTCTCTCTGTTGCATGTGACAATGCCCTATAGGAGGTCAACAAATGATTTCAGTCATCCGGAGGTAAGAGGCAAATTTGGGCACAGAAAAACTTTTCACAAAACAACAAACATTATTCAATTCAGTATGACCTATGTGTCCACACAAGGAAAACCAAGTTGTTATAAACGTTCAAGGGGCTTTATAACAGATTAATGCACAGGTTAATGTAAATAATCTTCAAGAACAAACTGTAAAGATACTGGACAACTATAGGGTGACCAAAACGATCAAAGAAATGCAATTTAATCAACATTAAGCATACCAGGCACTCTATGACAACGACGCAAAACAATAATATAACCTGGTGGTTAATAAATACCTGTGAACCACCCGACATGAAGATAATTATTATTCATCAAGTTAATCACACAAGGGGTGATCCCTACAAGAATGTCGCTAGCTGACATTTACCGATCAAGTCAGATTTGGGGACAAAATGTAAAAAGTTAAAATAGGGCAAAGACAATTTGGAAGAGTGACACCTGGGTCAACCTCAAACTAACTATAATTGGCAACAAGTAAGGAAAAAGAGACAATGTGAGCATTTAAAACTCTGTCAAGAATCTTCATACAGATTCTGAAAAATCCTAAATCTAAGCTTGAGCTTAAGGATATTTTAGAAAATCAAACAATTAACATTTAACTCTAAACCTAGGAAAAACACTGGGGAATTCAGTCCATGCAGAAAAGACTCACCAGCAATAGCAATAAGTGGCAACATCAGTAAAGTCTTTGGACATCGACATTAGGGAAATGCGGCAATGTGTCAATGGGCTGGTGCAATAGGTTTAAGACTTAAGCTGTCAAAAAGACAAGGTATCTTGTCTCAAGCAGGTCCAATGAAGAGTGGTGAAAGTTAATCAGGGAATGATAAATTAAAAGACATAAATTGTTCTGATTCATAAAAAATTCTACATTTTTGGATCGAACAGTTCCATTATCCAATCAAAAGACATCACATGTTGGGCATCCAATACAGTCTACCATCACTGTCATGGGCAAGGGGTCCAACTTCATCTCCAGTACATAGTTTGAAACAAATTATCACAATGTTCCTGTTCCAAGGACATCCTCCCAACACCCACAGGACATAATACAATAGGACATTTGAAATCTCACTGGAATGCAGTGAGAATGGATGTATATAAAACATTATTAACATCTAGTATGAATGCAACCTGAAGGAAATGTCTCACTAGCAAGTTGAAAAGGCATTTTCAAACAGGTTCTGCACAGTCATGGGCCTAAATAACTACTGTGGCTAAGCTAAGCAATAAATCAAATGCGTCCTTTAATAAACCAAATAACTTCATTTAGCATTTAATTAATTTACTTTGTCATTAATAATCATTGTCAACGTTATGTAAAATACACTTTGAAAGACAAATGTACTTTATTTTTTACAAGTGGAATTATAATAGGGAACAGCAATATTAAAACAACACTTAAGTGACACTATGGTGTTAAATCGAAGGAAATAGATTTGTTTAATGAAAATCTAATAATTAACATACGTAGGAAACATAATCCAGCAAAACAAATTTCTTTGCATTGATTGTTCAGGTTATGTTATCTAGGTTAAATAAAATGATTACATTGTGAATGTACATTACTATGGTTCTCAAGTGCATCACTTCACTACTGTGCTGTTAAACAATAGTACACTCAAATGAATATATGGTCACGCTTAAGAATATATTGTGACAAAATATGTGCAGTCATTATATCAGCTGCTCAAGGTTATGAATCACAATGTTACCACCATTCGGATGTGAGAGAGCGAGGACTTGAACAGCAGATCTGGAGTTGTATTTTGGTAATGTGTCCCTTGAAAGTGAAGTTGATGTCTGTGATGACTCCAAGTGAAACTTAATGTTCAATTTAATCAAGGTTAATGACATCAAGCTAGGGTTGTACTATTTGTACTATTTCGTGTTTGTTGTTCTTAGCAAATAACAGGAATTTTGGCTGGATTGGGTTAAGCTTCCGGTAGGTACTTCCATTAAGATCTGGTTGATTTGCAAGCACTGTTTGGAGCATTGGATTTCTGAAGGAGAGACTTACCACTTCATGCAGTTGAGTAAAAACTCAGCCCAAATGCATTGAATGTGGTCAGGGTTTCCTGTTCTCAGTGTTTATTCTTTGTGGCTGTCAGTGGTGTTTTCACATTGCTTTCTAAACTTTTTTAAATCAGTGTTTATTCTGCTACCTAACCCTGAAAATAGACACAAATTGCGGTTTCCACTGTTTATAATATACGTTGTTTTTGGAGTTTATTGTTATAACATATATTTGTTTTAAAAGACGGGTATTGCAGATTATAGAGTGTTTTCCCACCAGTAGCGTGTCCAATATAGTAGACTTTCCAATGCAAAAAAAGTCTGTTTATTACACTCTGTCTTACACTCACAGACTCTCACACGCCTCATTACCTCTAACACTCACTCTACCTGGATTCTATCTGGCCTGCAGGACAATAATGAATTAAGTAACTAAGAAAGTATTATTTAAATGTTTTTATTAAACACATTCCTGGACACAGTCTGTGCCATTCACTTGCTCCTTACTGAATATTTTGACATTGGAGGGGTGCACATCCCTATCAACAGCATAGTACCTTGCAGAACCTTTAAAATTTGAATTACACTATATTAGGTTCTAGCCTGCTGTTGGACTTTTGCTTATGCAGGGTCATCCCCAGTCTTTTTGCCTCCTGCCTCCTATTTTTTTCTGACCTGTTGCTGTTGGCTTTTCAACTCTGATCACTTTACTACTGCTAACCAGTGCTAAAGTGCATATGCTCTCCGTGTAAATTGTATGTAATTGGTTTATCCATGATTGGCCTATTTGATTTACTAGTAAGTCCCTAGTAAGGTGCACTAGAGGTGCCAGGGCCTGTAAATCAAATGCTACCAGTGGGCCTGCAGCACTGATTGTGCCACCCACATAAGTAGCTCTGTAATCATGTCTCCGACCTGCCACTGCAGTGTCTGTAAGTGTATTTTTACACTGTGAATTCGACTTGGCAAGTGTACCCACTTGCCAGGCCTAAACCTTCCCTTTTCTTACATGTAAGGCACCCCTAAGGTAGGCCCTAGGTAGCCCCAAGGGCAGGGTGCAGTGTATGGATAAGGTAGGTCATATAGTAATGTAGTTTATATGTCCTGACAGTGAAATACTGCCAACTTCGTTTTTCACTGTTGCAAGGCCTGTCTCTCTCATAGGATAACATGGGGGCTACCTTTAAATATGATTAAAGTGTAGATTCCCCTAGAGAGTAGATGGACATGTGGAGTTTGGGGTCCCTGAACTCACAATTTAAAAATACATCTTTTAGTAAAGTTGATTTTAAGATTGTGCGTTTGAAAATGCCACTTTTAGAAAGTGAGCATTTTCTTGCTTAAACCATTCTGTGACTCTGCCGTGTTTGTGGATTCCCTGTCTGGGTCAGTTTGACAGTTGGGTTGTTTTTCACCTCACACCAGACAGTGACACAAAGGGGGCTGGGGTGTAACCTGCATTTCCTGATTAGCCATCTCTGCTAGGAGGGAGGGGTGGAGTGGTCACTCTCATCTGAAAGGACTGTGCCTGCCTCTGACAATGCCGGCTCCAACCCCCTGCTGTGTGTCTGATGACTTGCCTGGGCAAGGCAGGATTTCACAAGTAGGTGTGAGTCCCCTTTGAAGAAAGGTGACTTCAAAGACTAAACTGGGTATAAGAAGGGCACCCAAATCTACAGACTTTAGAAACACTTCTGGAACCAAGAGGAACCTCTGCCTGGAGAAGAGCTGATAGCTGAGGAAGAAGTGCTGCCCTGCCTGTGACTGTGCTTTGTGGAGCTTTCCTGCAGTGCTGCTTCTGCCAGAGTAAGAGGGCAAAGACTGGACTTTGTGTGCCTTCCATCTTGTGAAGAAATCTCCAAGGGCTTGATTTAGAGCTTGCCTCCTGTTGTTTGAAGTCTCAGGGACAGCAAAGACTTCTCTCTGCCAGCACCTGGAGTCTCTGGAGAGACTCCTGCTCTGACAAGTGGTGCCCTATCCAGTTCCTGGGCCCTTGAAAGGAAAGCTGGTGGAATCCAAGGAAATCGACTTCGGACCGACGCCGCTGCTGAATCCGGTAACGCCGCCTGCACCTGACGCCGTGACCTTCGCTGGAACGCGACACTCTTCGCAGGCCCGACGCCGCAGCAGTCCCACTGAAGTCCGCGACTCCGTGGAAGTCACCGCACCACGTCGTGACCGACGCCGCTCGAAGTGCACGGATTCAACGTTTCGCACAGACATCGCGATTCCCGACTTCGCGCATCGGCTTGTTTTCACTCTTCACCAAAGGTACTGTACTTGGGGGTCTACACGACTCCGTGTCCGGCGCCGCTGGTGTCGGCTTGTTGGGAACGACTCCATCACGACGCCGTGTTAACATCTCATTGAAGCATTTTTGTTTCTAAGCGCTATTTTTGAGTTTAATCTTTAAAAATTCATAACTTGACTTGTGTATGTCGGATTTTTGTCGTTTTGGTCTTGTTTTGTTTAGATAAATATTTCCTATTTTTCTAAACCGGTGTTGTGTCATTTTGTAGTGTTGTCATGAAGTTACTGTGTGTGTTGGTACAAATACTTTACACCTAGCACTCTGAGGTTAAGCCTACTGCTCTGCCAAGCTACCAAGGGGGTAAGCAGGGGTTAGCTGAGGGTGATTCTCTTTTACCCTGACTAGAGTGAGGGTCCTTGCTTGAACAGGGGGTAACCTGACTGTCAACCAAAGACCCCATTTCTAACACCTGCAATTTCAAAACACCTAAAACATGGAGCTTTCAGTATCCTTGCACTGTTTTATACACCCATTGCCTGACTACATGAAAGTGAGGCTACTATCATTGTGTGGACATTTACAGTTGTTGAGTGTAAGGAAATGCCTCCTTGGCATGGTTGCCCCCTGACTTTTTGCCTTTGCTGATGCTATGTTTACAATTGAAAGTGTGCTGAGGCCTGCTAACCAGGCCCCAGCACCAGTGTTCTTTCCCTAACCTGTACTTTTGTATCCACAATTGGCAGACCCTGGCATCCAGATAAGTCCCTTGTAACTGGTACTTCTAGTACCAAGGGCCCTGATGCCAAGGAAGGTCTCTAAGGGCTGCAGCATGTCTTATGCCACCCTGGAGACCCCTCACTCAGCACAGACACCCTGCTTGCCAGCTTGTGTGTGCTAGTGAGGACAAAACGAGTAAGTCGACATGGCACTCCCCTCAGGGTGCCATGCCAGCCTCTCACTGCCTATGCAGTATAGGTAAGACACCCCTCTAGCAGGCCTTACAGCCCTAAGGCAGGGTGCACTATACCATAGGTGAGGGTACCAGTGCATGAGCATGGTACCCCTACAGTGTCTAAACAAAACCTTAGACATTGTAAGTGCAGGGTAGCCATAAGAGTATATGGTCTGGGAGTCTGTCAAACACGAACTCCACAGCACCATAATGGCTACACTGAAAACTGGGAAGTTTGGTATCAAACTTCTCAGCACAATAAATGCACACTGATGCCAGTGTACATTTTATTGTAAAATACACCACAGAGGGCACCTTAGAGGTGCCCCCTGAAACTTAACCGACTATCTGTGTAGGCTGACTAGTTTTAGCAGCCTGCCACAAACCGAGACATGTTGCTGGCCCCATGGGGAGAGTGCCTTTGTCACTCTGAGGCCAGTAACAAAGCCTGCACTGGGTGGAGATGCTAACACCTCTCCCAGGCAGGAATTGTCACACCTGGCGGTGAGCCTCAAAGGCTCACCTCCTTTGTGCCAACCCAGCAGGACACTCCAGCTAGTGGAGTTGCCCGCCCCCTCCGGCCAGGCCCCACTTTTGGCGGCAAGGCCGGAGAAAATAATGAGAATAACAAGGAGGAGTCACTGGCCAGTCAGGACAGCCCCTAAGGTGTCCTGAGCTGAGGTGACTCTAACTTTTAGAAATCCTCCATCTTGCAGATGGAGGATTCCCCCAATAGGATTAGGGATGTGACCCCCTCCCCTTGGGAGGAGGCACAAAGAGGGTGTACCCACCCTCAGGGCTAGTAGCCATTGGCTACTAACCCCCCAGACCTAAACACGCCCTTAAATTTAGTATTTAAGGGCTACCCTGAACCCTAGAAAATTAGATTCCTGCAACTACAAGAAGAAGGACTGCCCAGCTGAAAACCCCTGCAGCGGAAGACCAGAAGACGACAACTGCCTTGGCTCCAGAAACTCACCGGCCTGTCTCCTGCCTTCCAAAGATCCTGCTCCAGCGACGCCTTCCAAAGGGACCAGCGACCTCGACATCCTCTGAGGACTGCCCCTGCTTCGAAAAGACAAGGAACTCCAGAGGACAGCGGACCTGCTCCAAGAAAAGCTGCAACTTTGTTTCCAGCAACTTTAAAGAACCCTGCAAGCTCCCCGCAAGAAGCGTGAGACTTGCAACACTGCACCCGGCGACCCCGACTCGGCTGGTGGCGATCCAACACCTCAGGAGGGACCCCAGGACTACTCTGATACTGTGAGTACCAAAACCTGTCCCCCCTGAGCCCCCACAGCGCCGCCTGCAGAGGGAATCCCGAGGCTTCCCCTGACCGCGACTCTTTGAACCTAAAGTCCCGACGCCTGGGAGAGACCCTGCACCCGCAGCCCCCAGGACCTGAAGGACCGGACTTTCACTGGAGAAGTGACCCCCAGGAGTCCCTCTCCCTTGCCCAAGTGGAGGTTTCCCCGAGGAATCCCCCCCTTGCCTGCCTGCAGCGCTGAAGAGATCCCGAGATCTCTCATAGACTAACATTGCGAACCCGACGCTTGTTTCTACACTGCACCCGCGGGCCCCGCGCCGCTGAGGGTGAAATTTCTGTGTGGACTTGTGTCCCCCCCGGTGCCCTACAAAACCCACCTGGTCTGCCCTCCGAAGACGCGGGTACTTACCTGCAAGCAGACCGGAACCGGGGCACCCCCTTCTCTCCATTCTAGCCTATGTGTTTTGGGCACCACTTTGAACTCTGCACCTGACCGGCCCTGAGCTGCTGGTGTGGTGACTTTGGGGTTGCTCTGAACCCCCAACGGTGGGCTACCTTGGACCAAGAACTAAGCCCTGTAAGTGTCTTACTTACCTGGTTAACCTAACAAATACTTACCTCCCCTAGGAACTGTGAAAATTGCACTGTGTCCACTTTTAAAACAGCTATTTGTGAATAACTTGAAAAGTATACATGCAATTTTGATGATTTGAAGTTCCTAAAGTACTTACCTGCAATACCTTTCGAATGAGATATTACATGTAGAATTTGAACCTGTGGTTCTTAAAATAAACTAAGAAAAGATATTTTTCTATATAAAAACCTATTGGCTGGATTTGTCTCTGAGTGTGTGTACCTCATTTATTGTCTATGTGTATGTACAACAAATGCTTAACACTACTCCTTGGATAAGCCTACTGCTCGACCACACTACCACAAAATAGAGCATTAGTATTATCTATTTTTTACCACTATTTTACCTCTAAGGGGAACCCTTGGACTCTGTGCATGCTATTCCTTACTTTGAAATAGCACATACAGAGCCAACTTCCTACATTGGTGGATCAGCGGTGGGGTACAAGACTTTGCATTTGCTGGACTACTCAGCCAATACCTGATCACACGACAAATTCCAAAATTGTCATTAGAAATTCATTTTTGCAATTTGAAATTTTTCTAAATTCTTAAAAGTCCTGCTAGGGCCTTGTGTGTTAAGTCCCTGTTTAGCATTGTCTTTTAGAGTTTAAAAGTTTGTTAAAAGTTTGAAATTAGATTCTAGAAACAGTTTTAGATTCTTTAAAAAGTATTCCAACTCTTAGCAGAATAATGTCTGATACAGAGATGCAGGTGGTGGAACTCGACACCACACCTTACCTCCATCTTAAGATGAGGGAGCTAAGGTCTCTCTGTAATATCAAAAAAATAACCATTGGCTCCAGACCTACCAAAATTCAGCTCCAGGAGCTGTTGGCAGAGTTTGAAAAAGCCAACCCCTCTGATGATGACATCACAGAGGAAGAAATTAGTGACTTGGAGGCCAATGTCCCTCCTCCAGTCCTAAATAGGGAGAACAGGACCCCTCAAGTCCTGTCTCCAACTGTGTTAGTCAGAAATAGTGAGTCCCTCACAGGAGGGTCCCACATTTCTGAAATCACTGAGGATGCTCTCAGTGAAGATGACCTCCTGTTAGCCAGGATGGCCAAAAGATTGGCTTTAGAGAGACAGCTCCTAGCCATAGAAAGGGAAAGACAAGAGATGGGCCTAGGACCCATCAATGGTGGCAGCAATATAAATAGGGTCAGAGATTCTCCTGACATGTTAAAAATCCCCAAAGGGATTGTGACAAAATTTGAAGATGGTGATGACATCACCAAGTGGTTCACAGCTTTTGAGAGGGCTTGTGTAACCAGAAAAGTGAACAGATCTCACTGGGGTGCTCTCCTTTGGGAAATGTTCACTGGAAAGTGTAGGGATAGACTCCTCACACTCTCTGGAAAAGATGCAGAATCTTATGACCTCATGAAGGGTACCCTGATTGAGGGCTTTGGATTCTCCACTGAGGAGTACAGGATTAGGTTCAGGGGGGCTCAAAAATCCTCGAGCCAGACCTGGGTTGACTTTGTTGACTACTCAGTGAAAACACTAGATGGTTGGATTCAAGGCAGTGGTGTAAGTAATTATGATGGGCTGTACAATTTATTTGTGAAAGAACACCTGTTAAGTAATTGTTTCAATGATAAACTGCATCAGCATCTGGTAGACCTAGGACCAATTTCTCCCCAAGAATTGGGAAAGAAGGCGGACCATTGGGTCAAGACAAGGGTGTCCAAGACTTCAACAGGGGGTGACCAAAAGAAAGGGGTCACAAAGACTCCCCAGGGGAAGGGTGATGAGACAACCAAAACTAAAAATAGTAAAGAGTCTTCTACAGGCCCCCAAAAACCTGCACAGGAGGGTGGGCCCAGAACCTCTTCACAAAACAATGGGTACAAGGGTAAAAACTTTGATCCCAAAAAGGCCTGGTGTCATAGCTGTAAACAGCATGGACACCAAACTGGAGACAAGGCCTGTCCCAAGAAAGGTTCCACTCCAAACTCCCATCCAGGTAACACTGGTATGGCTAGTCTCCAAGTGGGATCAACAGTGTGCCCAGAGCAAATCAGGGTCCACACTGAAGCTACTCTAGTTTCTGAGGGTGGGGTGGATTTAGCCACACTAGCTGTCTGGCCGCCTAACATGCAAAAATACAGACAGCAACTCTTAATTAATGGGACTAGAATAGAGGGCCTGAGGGATACAGGTGCCAGTGTCACCATGGTGACAGAGAAACTGGTTTCCCCTGGCCAATACCTGACTGGAAAAACTTACACAGTCACCAACGCTGACAATCAGAGAAAAGTACATCCCATGGCAATGGTTACTTTAGAATGGGGAGGGGTCAATGGCCTGAAACAGGTGGTGGTCTCCTCAAATATCCCAGTGGACTGTCTGCTTGGAAATGACCTGGAGTCCTCAGCATGGGCTGAGGTAGAACTAAAAACCCATGCAGCAATGCTGGGCATCCCTGAACTGGTGTGTGTGAAAACCAGAGCACAATGCAAGGCACAGGGTGAACAAGTAGAGCTGGAGTCTGGAAGAATGGCCCAGCCTACCAAGAGAACAGGAAAGTCAGTTGGGAAACCAACTGCAACACAGCAAAAGAAAGGGAACCTCTCTTCTCAGGAAGAAGTTCTGCCCTCTGAGGGAACTGAGCCTTTGGAGCTTGAACCTTATCAGGTTGAGCTCTTAGGCCCAGGGGGACCCTCAAGGGAAGAGCTGTGTAAGGGACAAGAAACCTGTCCCTCTCTTGAAGGCCTTAGGCAGCAAGCTGCTGAAGAGTCCAAAGGCAAGAAAAATGGAACACATAGGGTCTATTGGGAAGATGGGCTCCTGTACACTGAGGCCAGAGACCCCAAACCTGGTGCCACTAGGAGAGTGGTAGTGCCTCAACTGTTCAGAGAGTTCATCCTAACATTGGCCCATGACATTCCCCTTGCTGGACATTTGGGACAAACCAAGACGTGGGAGAGGTTAGTCAACCACTTCTACTGGCCCAATATGTCCAACATGGTTAAGGAGTTTTGCCTCTCCTGCCCCACCTGTCAAGCCAGTGGTAAGACAGGTGGGCATCCAAAGGCCCCCCTCATTCCACTTCCAGTGGTGGGGGTGCCCTTTGAAAGAGTGGGTGTGGACATAGTTGGTCCACTGGAACCTCCCACAGCCTCAGGAAATATGTATATCCTGGTAGTAGTGGATCATGCTACCAGGTATCCTGAAGCTATCCCCCTTAGGTCGACTACTGCCCCTGCAGTAGCCAAGGCCCTCATTGGTATCTTTACCAGAGTGGGTTTCCCTAAGGAGGTGGTGTCTGACAGAGGTACCAACTTCATGTCAGCATACCTAAAGCACATGTGGAATGAGTGTGGAGTGACTTATAAATTCACTACACCATACCATCCACAAACTAATGGCTTGGTTGAGAGATTCAACAAGACATTAAAAGGCATGATCATGGGGCTCCCAGAAAAGCTCAAAAGGAGATGGGATGTCCTCTTGCCATGTCTGCTTTTCGCCTACAGAGAGGTGCCACAGAAGGGAGTAGGATTCTCACCCTTTGAACTTCTGTTTGGTCATCCTGTAAGGGGACCACTTGCCCTTGTTAAAGAAGGCTGGGAGAGACCTCTCCATGAGCCTAAACAGGACATAGTGGACTATGTACTTGGCCTTCGCTCTAGAATGGCAGAGTACATGGAAAAGGCAACCAAAAACCTTGAGGCCAGCCAACAGCTCCAGAAGTTTTGGTATGACCAAAAGGCTGCACTGGTTGAGTTCCAACCAGGGCAGAAAGTCTGGGTTCTGGAGCCTGTGGCTCCCAGGGCACTCCAGGACAAATGGAGTGGCCCTTACCCAGTACTAGAGAGGAAGAGTCAGGTCACCTACTTGGTGGACCTGGGCACAAGCAGGAGCCCCAAGAGGGTGATCCATGTGAACCGCCTTAAGCTCTTCCATGACAGGGCTGATGTGAATCTGTTGATGGTAACAGATGAGGATCAGGAAGCAGAGAGTGAACCTCTCCCTGATCTTCTGTCATCAGACCCAAAAGATGGGACAGTAGATGGAGTGATCTACTCAGACACCCTCTCTGGCCAACAGCAAGCTGATTGTAGGAGAGTCCTACAACAGTTTCCTGAACTCTTCTCCTTAACCCCTGGTCAGACACACCTGTGTACCCATGATGTGGACACAGGAGACAGCATGCCTGTCAAGAACAAAATCTTTAGACAGTCGGACCATGTTAAGGAAAGCATCAAGGTGGAAGTCCACAAGATGCTGGAATTGGGAGTAATTGAGCGCTCTGACAGCCCCTGGGCTAGCCCAGTGGTCTTAGTCCCCAAACCTCACACCAAAGATGGAAAGAAAGAGATGAGGTTTTGTGTGGACTACAGAGGGCTCAATTCTGTCACCAAGACAGATGCCCATCCAATTCCAAGAGCTGATGAGCTCATTGATAAATTAGGTGCTGCCAAATTTCTAAGTACCTTTGACTTGACAGCGGGGTACTGGCAAATAAAAATGGCACCTGGAGCAAAAGAAAAGACAGCATTCTCCACACCTGATGGGCATTATCAGTTTACTGTTATGCCCTTTGGTTTAAAGAATGCCCCTGCCACCTTCCAAAGGTTGGTGAATCAAGTCCTTGCTGGCTTGGAGTCCTTTAGCACAGCTTATCTTGATGATATTGCTGTCTTTAGCTCCACCTGGCAGGATCACCTGGTCCACCTGAGGAAGGTTTTGAAGGCTCTGCAATCTGCAGGCCTCTCTATCAAGGCATCCAAATGCCAGATAGGGCAGGGAACTGTGGTTTACTTGGGACACCTTGTAGGTGGAGGCCAAGTTCAGCCACTCCAACCCAAGATCCAGACTATTCTGGACTGGGTAGCTCCAAAAACCCAGACTCAAGTCAGGGCATTCCTTGGCTTGACTGGGTATTACAGGAGGTTTGTGAAGGGATATGGATCCATTGTGACAGCCCTCACTGAACTCACCTCCAAGAAAATGCCCAAGAAAGTAAACTGGACTGTGGAATGCCAACAGGCCTTTGACACCCTGAAACAGGCAATGTGCTCAGCACCAGTTCTCAAAGCTCCAGATTATTCTAAGCAGTTCATTGTGCAGACTGATGCCTCTGAACATGGGATAGGGGCAGTTTTGTCCCAAACAAATGATGATGGCCTTGACCAGCCTGTTGCTTTCATTAGCAGGAGGTTACTCCCCAGGGAGCAGCGTTGGAGTGCCATTGAGAGGGAGGCCTTTGCTGTGGTTTGGTCCCTGAAGAAGCTGAGACCATACCTCTTTGGGACTCACTTCCTAGTTCAAACTGACCACAGACCTCTCAAATGGCTGATGCAAATGAAAGGTGAAAATCCTAAACTGTTGAGGTGGTCCATCTCCCTACAGGGAATGGACTTTATAGTGGAACACAGACCTGGGACTGCCCATGCCAATGCAGATGGCCTTTCCAGGTTCTTCCACTTAGAAAATGAAGACTCTCTTGGGAAAGGTTAGTCTCATCCTCTTTCGTTTGGGGGGGGGTTGTGTAAGGAAATGCCTCCTTGGCATGGTTGCCCCCTGACTTTTTGCCTTTGCTGATGCTATGTTTACAATTGAAAGTGTGCTGAGGCCTGCTAACCAGGCCCCAGCACCAGTGTTCTTTCCCTAACCTGTACTTTTGTATCCACAATTGGCAGACCCTGGCATCCAGATAAGTCCCTTGTAACTGGTACTTCTAGTACCAAGGGCCCTGATGCCAAGGAAGGTCTCTAAGGGCTGCAGCATGTCTTATGCCACCCTGGAGACCCCTCACTCAGCACAGACACCCTGCTTGCCAGCTTGTGTGTGCTAGTGAGGACAAAACGAGTAAGTCGACATGGCACTCCCCTCAGGGTGCCATGCCAGCCTCTCACTGCCTATGCAGTATAGGTAAGACACCCCTCTAGCAGGCCTTACAGCCCTAAGGCAGGGTGCACTATACCATAGGTGAGGGTACCAGTGCATGAGCATGGTACCCCTACAGTGTCTAAACAAAACCTTAGACATTGTAAGTGCAGGGTAGCCATAAGAGTATATGGTCTGGGAGTCTGTCAAACACGAACTCCACAGCACCATAATGGCTACACTGAAAACTGGGAAGTTTGGTATCAAACTTCTCAGCACAATAAATGCACACTGATGCCAGTGTACATTTTATTGTAAAATACACCACAGAGGGCACCTTAGAGGTGCCCCCTGAAACTTAACCGACTATCTGTGTAGGCTGACTAGTTTTAGCAGCCTGCCACAAACCGAGACATGTTGCTGGCCCCATGGGGAGAGTGCCTTTGTCACTCTGAGGCCAGTAACAAAGCCTGCACTGGGTGGAGATGCTAACACCTCTCCCAGGCAGGAATTGTCACACCTGGCGGTGAGCCTCAAAGGCTCACCTCCTTTGTGCCAACCCAGCAGGACACTCCAGCTAGTGGAGTTGCCCGCCCCCTCCGGCCAGGCCCCACTTTTGGCGGCAAGGCCGGAGAAAATAATGAGAATAACAAGGAGGAGTCACTGGCCAGTCAGGACAGCCCCTAAGGTGTCCTGAGCTGAGGTGACTCTAACTTTTAGAAATCCTCCATCTTGCAGATGGAGGATTCCCCCAATAGGATTAGGGATGTGACCCCCTCCCCTTGGGAGGAGGCACAAAGAGGGTGTACCCACCCTCAGGGCTAGTAGCCATTGGCTACTAACCCCCCAGACCTAAACACGCCCTTAAATTTAGTATTTAAGGGCTACCCTGAACCCTAGAAAATTAGATTCCTGCAACTACAAGAAGAAGGACTGCCCAGCTGAAAACCCCTGCAGCGGAAGACCAGAAGACGACAACTGCCTTGGCTCCAGAAACTCACCGGCCTGTCTCCTGCCTTCCAAAGATCCTGCTCCAGCGACGCCTTCCAAAGGGACCAGCGACCTCGACATCCTCTGAGGACTGCCCCTGCTTCGAAAAGACAAGGAACTCCCGAGGACAGCGGACCTGCTCCAAGAAAAGCTGCAACTTTGTTTCCAGCAACTTTAAAGAACCCTGCAAGCTCCCCGCAAGAAGCGTGAGACTTGCAACACTGCACCCGGCGACCCCGACTCGGCTGGTGGCGATCCAACACCTCAGGAGGGACCCCAGGACTACTCTGATACTGTGAGTACCAAAACCTGTCCCCCCTGAGCCCCCACAGCGCCGCCTGCAGAGGGAATCCCGAGGCTTCCCCTGACCGCGACTCTTTGAACCTAAAGTCCCGACGCCTGGGAGAGACCCTGCACCCGCAGCCCCCAGGACCTGAAGGACCGGACTTTCACTGGAGAAGTGACCCCCAGGAGTCCCTCTCCCTTGCCCAAGTGGAGGTTTCCCCGAGGAATCCCCCCCTTGCCTGCCTGCAGCGCTGAAGAGATCCCGAGATCTCTCATAGACTAACATTGCGAACCCGACGCTTGTTTCTACACTGCACCCGGCCGCCCCCGCGCCGCTGAGGGTGAAATTTCTGTGTGGACTTGTGTCCCCCCCGGTGCCCTACAAAACCCCCCTGGTCTGCCCTCCGAAGACGCGGGTACTTACCTGCAAGCAGACCGGAACCGGGGCACCCCCTTCTCTCCATTCTAGCCTATGTGTTTTGGGCACCACTTTGAACTCTGCACCTGACCGGCCCTGAGCTGCTGGTGTGGTGACTTTGGGGTTGCTCTGAACCCCCAACGGTGGGCTACCTTGGACCAAGAACTGAACCCTGTAAGTGTCTTACTTACCTGGTAAAACTAACAAAAACTTACCTCCCCCAGGAACTGTGAAAATTGCACTAAGTGTCCACTTTTAAAACAGCTATTTGTGAATAACTTGAAAAGTATACATGCAATTTTGATGATTTGAAGTTCCTAAAGTACTTACCTGCAATACCTTTCGAATGAGATATTACATGTAGAATTTGAACCTGTGGTTCTTAAAATAAACTAAGAAAAGATATTTTTCTATATAAAAACCTATTGGCTGGATTTGTCTCTGAGTGTGTGTACCTCATTTATTGTCTATGTGTATGTACAACAAATGCTTAACACTACTCCTTGGATAAGCCTACTGCTCGACCACACTACCACAAAATAGAGCATTAGTATTATCTATTTTTTACCACTATTTTACCTCTAAGGGGAACCCTTGGACTCTGTGCATGCTATTCCTTACTTTGAAATAGCACATACAGAGCCAACTTCCTACATTGAGTATTCCCACGTCAATATCACGTAGAAAGTATCCTCTTCCTAGCATGGTTACCCCCACTTTTGGCCTGTTTGTGAGTGTGTGTCAGTGTGTTTTTACTGTGTTTTTACTGTGTCACTGGGATCCTGCTAGCCAGGACCCCAATACTCATAGATAAAAAAATTGTATTTCAGTGTGTTTTGCCTGTCTCACTAAGATCCTGCTAGCCAGGACCCCAGTGCTCATAGGTAATGGCCTAATGTGTGTGTTGTCAGTAGTGCTTAACTGCGTCACTAAGGCTCTGATAATCAGAACCTCAGTGTTTATGCTCTCTCTGCTTTTAAATTTGTCACTATAGGCTAGTGACTTCATTTACCAATTTCAATTAGCACACTGGACCCCTCCTTATAAGTCCCTAGTATGTGGTACCTAGGCACTGTAGGAAAGTACCATCTTGCCTGGCATGTTACCCCCATTTTTCACTGTATATATGTTGTTTTAGTTGTATGTGTCACTGGGACCCTGGTAACCCAGGGCCCCAGTGCTCATAAGTGTGCCTGAATGTGTTACCTGTGTAGTGACTAACTGTCTCACTGAGGCTCTGCTAATCAGAACCTCAGTGGTTATGCTCTCTCATTTCTTTCCAAATTGTCACTAACAGGCTAGTGACCATTTTTACCAATTTACATTGGCTTACTGGAACACCCTTATAATTCCCTAGTATATGGTACTGAGGTACCCAGGGTATTGGGGTTCCAGGAGATCCCTATGGGCTGCAGCATTTCTTTTGCCACCCATAGGGAGCTCTGACAATTCTTACACAGGCCTGCCACTGCAGCCTGAGTGAAATAACGTCCATGTTATTTCACAGCCATTTTACACTGCACTTAAGTAACTTATAAGTCACCTATATGTCTAACCTTTACCTGGTAAAGGTTAGGTGCAAAGTTACTTAGTGTGTGGGCACCCTGGCACTAGCCAAGGTGCCCCCACATTGTTCAGAGCCAATTCCCTGAACTTTGTGAGTGCGGGGACACCATTACACGCGTGCACTACATATAGGTCACTACCTATATGTAGCTTCACAATGGTAACTCCGAATATGGCCATGTAACATGTCTATGATCATGGAATTTCCCCCTCTATGCCATCCTGGCATAGTTGGCACAATCCCATGATCCCAGTGGTCTGTAGCACAGACCCTGGTACTGCCAAACTGCCCTTCCTGGGGTTTCACTGCAGCTGCTGCTGCTGCCAACCCCTCAGACAGGCAGCTGCCCTCCTGGGGTCCAGCCAGGCCTGGCCCAGGATGGCAGAACAAAGAACTTCCTCTGAGAGAGGGTGTGACACCCTCTCCCTTTGGAAAATGGTGTGAAGGCAGGGGAGGAGTAGCCTCCCCCAGCCTCTGGAAATGCTTTGTTGGGCACAGATGTGCCCAATTCTGCATAAGCCAGTCTACACCGGTTCAGGGACCCCTTAGCCCCTGCTCTGGCGCGAAACTGGACAAAGGAAAGGGGAGTGACCACTCCCCTGACCTGCACCTCCCCTGGGAGGTGTCCAGAGCTCCTCCAGTGTGCTCCAGACCTCTGCCATCTTGGAAACAGAGGTGCTGCTGGCACACTGGACTGCTCTGAGTGGCCAGTGCCACCAGGTGACGTCAGAGACTCCTGCTGATAGGCTCCTTCAGGTGTTAGTAGCCTATCCTCTCTCCTAGGTAGCCAAACCCTCTTTTCTGGCTATTTAGGGTCTCTGTCTCTGGGGAAACTTCAGATAACGAATGCAAGAGCTCATCCGAGTTCCTCTGCATCTCTCTCTTCACCTTCTGATAAGGAAACGACTGCTGACCGCGCTGGAAGCCTGCAAACCTGCAACATAGTAGCAAAGACGACTACTGCAACTCTGTAACGCTGATCCTGCCGCCTTCTCGACTGTTTTCCTGCTTGTGCATGCTGTGGGGGTAGCCTGCCTCCTCTCTGCACCAGAAGCTCCGAAGAAATCTCCCGTGGGTCAACGGAATCTTACCCCTGCAACCGCAGGGACCAAAAAGCTGCATTACCGGTCCCTTGGGTCTCCTCTCAGCACGACGAGCGAGGTCCCTCGAATCCAGCGACTCTCTCCAAGTGACCCCCACAGTCCAGTGACTCTTCAGTCCAAGTTTGGTGGAGGTAAGTCCTTGCCTCACCTCGCTGGGCTGCATTGCTGGGAACCGCAACTTTGCAGCTACTCCGGCCCCTGTGCACTTCCGGCAGAAATCCTTTGTGCACAGCCAAGCCTGGGTCCACGGCACTCTAACCTGCATTGCACGACTTTCTAAGTTGGTCTCCGGCGACGTGGGACTCCTTTGTGCAACTTCGGCGAGCACTGTTTCACGCATCCTTGTAGTGCCTGTTTCTGGCACTTCTCCAGGTGCTACCTGCTTCAGTGAGGGCTCTTTGTCTTGCACGACGTCTCCTCTCTCTTTAGGTCCAATTTGCGACCTCCTGGTCCCTCCTGGGCCCCAGCAGCATCCAAAAATGCCAAACGCACGATTTGCGCATAGCAAGGCTTGTTGGCGTCCTTTCGGCGGGAAAACACTTCTGCACAACTCTACACGGCGAGAGGGATCCGTCCACCAAAGGAGAAGTCTCTAGCCCTTTTCGTTCCTGCAGAAACCTCAGCTTCTTCTGTCCAGTAGAAGCTTCTTTGCACCCACAGCTGGCATTTCCTGGGCATCTGCCCATCTCCGACTTGCTTGTGACTTTTGGACTTGGTCCTCTTGTTCCACAGGTACCCTAGATTGGAAATCCACAGTTGTTGCATTGCTGGTTTGTGTCTTTCCTGCATTATTCCTCTAACACGACTTCTTTGTCCTTAGGGGAACTTTAGTGCACTTTGCACTCACTTTTCAGGGTCTTGGGGAGGGTTATTTTTCTAACTCTCACTATTTTCTAATAGTCCCAGCGACCCTCTACAAGGTCACATAGGTTTGGGGTCCATTCGTGGTTCGCATTCCACTTTTGGAGTATATGGTTTGTGTTGCCCCTATCCCTATGTTTCCCCATTGCATCCTATTGTAACTATACATTGTTTGCACTGTTTTCTAAGACTATACTGCATATTTTTGCTATTGTGTATATATATCTTGTGTATATTTCCTATCCTCTCACTGAGGGTACACTCTAAGATACTTTGGCATATTGTCATAAAAATAAAGTACCTTTATTTTTAGTATAATTGTGTATTGTGTTTTCTTATGATATTGTGCATATGACACTAAGTGGTACTGTAGTAGCTTCACACGTCTCCTAGTTCAGCCTAAGCTGCTCTGCTAAGCTACCATTATCTATCAGCCTAAGCTGCTAGACACCCTATACACTAATAAGGGATAACTGGGCCTGGTGCAAGGTGCAAGTACCCCTTGGTACTCACTACAAGCCAGTCCAGCCTCCTACATTGGTTGTGCAGTGGTGGGATAAGTGCTTGAGACTACTTACCACTCTTGTCATTGTACTTTTCATAAGAGAAAAATATACAAAACAAGGTCAGTGTATATACACATAGCCAAAAAGTTTTGCATTTCCTCTTTTCACTCTTTTCTAAGTGCTGAAAAGTACTTCTAAACTTTCAAAAAGTTCTTAAAAGTTTAAAAAGTTTTTTTCTGTCTTTCCAAAAAGTTCTGAAAACTTTTTTCTCTTTTTCTATCACTTTAACTCTCTCTAAAAAATGTCTGGCACAGGCCAAAGTGTTGATCTGTCCAAACTTGCATATGACAACCTTAGCTGGAAAAGAGCAAGGAGTCTCTGTATAGAGAGAGGGTTGAGTGTAGGGAAGAATCCTTCCTTGGAACTGTTAGTTAACATGCTTAGAGAACAGTATAAGGCCATAGGTGCCCCATCTGTTGAAAAAGTACCTAATAGTTCTCAATCTGATTCAGGGACTCCCCCAGGAAAAGATTCAGGAAAGAAACTTCCTAGCCTGCCCATTACTAGACAGTCTAGCATAGATGGTAATGATGAAGAGCCACACCATAGAAATAGTGTTGTCTCACATCATAGCAAAAGCATTTATTCTCACCATACTGGTAGTAATGTTTCTGTTAACCAAGCTGTTAGGGTGGCTTCTGTAAGGGACAGGTCTCCTTCTGTTCATTCCCATCATAGCTCTGTTTCTAGGAATGTCCCTCCCACCAACCCTGATGACAGAATGTTAGAGAGGGAACTCAATAAGTTGAGGGTGGAACAAACCAGACTGAAGCTTAAAAAGCAACAGCTGGATTTGGATAGACAGTCTTTTGAATTAGAGAAGGAAAGACAGAAGTTGGGTTTAGAAACCCATGGTGGCAGCAGCAGTATTCCCCATAGTCATCCTGCAAAAGAGCATGATTCCAGGAATCTGCACAAGATAGTTCCCCCTTATAAGGAGGGGGATGACATTAACAAGTGGTTTGCTGCACTTGAGAGGGCCTGTGTTGTACAGGATGTCCCTCAAAGGCAGTGGGCTGCTATCCTATGGCTATCATTTAGTGGAAAAGGTAGGGATAGGCTCCTTACTGTGAAAGAAAATGATGCTAATAATTTCCAAGTTCTTAAGAATGCACTCCTGGATGGTTATGGCTTAACCACTGAACAGTACAGGATAAAGTTCAGAGAGACCAAAAAGGAGTCTTCACAAGACTGGGTTGATTTAATTGACCATTCAGTGAAGGCCTTGGAGGGGTGGTTACATGGCAGTAAAGTTACTGATTATGACAGCCTGTATAACCTAATCCTGAGAGAGCATATTCTTAATAATTGTGTGTCTGATTTGTTGCACCAGTACTTGGTGGACTCTGATCTGACCTCTCCCCAAGAATTGGGAAAGAAGGCAGACAAATGGGTCAGAACAAGAGTGAACAGAAAAGTTCATACAGGGGGTGACAAAGATGGCAACAAAAAGAAGGATGGTAAGTCTTCAGACAAGGGTGGGGACAAATCTAAAAATGAGTCTTCATCAGGCCCACAAAAACACTCTGGTGGGGGTGGTGGGTCCAAATCCTCCTTTAATCAGAACAAGGAAAAGAAACCATGGTGCTATTTATGTAAAATAAAAGGCCATTGGACAACAGATCCCAGTTGTCCAAAGAAAGGCACCACTGCTCCTACCACTACAACCCCTACTGCTACACCTAGTGTCCCTACTAATAGCAGTGGTGGTGGGAGCAAACCTACTAGTAGCCAATCCAAGGGAGTAGCTGGGCTCACTTTTGGTAACTTAGTTGGGGTTGGTCTGATTAGGGAGACCACAGAGGCTACTTTAGTCTCTGAAGGGGCTATTGATTTAGCCACTTTGGTTGCTTGCCCCCATAACTTGGAGAAGTACAAGCAACTAACCCTAATAAATGGTGTTGAGGTCCAGGCCTACAGGGACACAGGTGCCAGTGTCACAATGGTGATTGAGAAACTGGTGCACCCTGAACAACACATACTTGGACACCAGTACCAAGTAACCAATGCTCACAACATAACACAAAGCCACCCCATGGCTGTTGTAAATCTCAACTGGGGGGGGGTAACTGGTCCAAAGAAAGTTGTGGTAGCTTCAGATTTACCTGTAGACTGTCTATTAGGGAATGATTTGGAGACATCAGCTTGGTCAGATGTGGAGTTGGAGGCCCATGCAGCAATGCTGGGCATCCCAGGGCCTATTTTTGCTTTGACAAGGGCTCAGGCCAAAAAGCAAAAAGGACAGGGAAGCTTGGATCCTGGGACAATGGACCAAGTGCTCCCTAAAGCTAGGGTAGTAGAAGCAAACCACTTCCTACTATCCCTCCCTCTACAGTGGATTCTACTTCTGAGGAAGAAGAATTCCCTCCCTGTGCAGAACCTACACCAGAGGAGCTGGAAGCAGACACTGCTGAGCTTTTGGGTGAAGGGGGGCCTGCCAGAGAGGAGCTGAGTGTGGCACAGCAAACCTGTCCCACATTAGAGGGTCTCAGACAGCAAGCTGCCAAACAGGCTAATGGGGATGTCAGTGACTCTCACAGAGTTTACTGGGAGGACAACCTCTTGTACACTGAGCATAGGGATCCTAAACCTGGAGCTGCCAGGAGATTAGTGATTCCTCAGGAGTACAGAAAGTTCCTCCTAACACTGGCACATGACATTCACTTAGCTGGGCATCTAGGACAAATGAAAACTTGGGACAGGCTTGTTCCCCTGTTTCATTGGCCTAGGATGTCTGAGGACACAAAGGAATTTTGTAAGTCCTGTGAAACCTGTCAAGCCAGTGGCAAGACAGGTGGCACCCCAAAGGCACCCCTTATCCCACTGCCTGTGGTTGGGGTTCCCTTTGAAAGGGTAGGGGTTGACATAGTTGGCCCTCTTGACCCTCCTACTGCTTCAGGCAATAGGTTTATCTTAGTGGTAGTGGACCATGCCACAAGATATCCTGAAGCAATTCCTTTAAGGACCACTACAGCTCCTGCAGTGGCAAAGGCCCTCCTGGGAATATTTTCCAGGGTGGGCTTCCCAAAGGAAGTGGTATCAGACAGAGGAAGCAATTTCATGTCTGCATACTTAAAGGCCATGTGGAAGGAGTGTGGTGTAACGTACAAGTTCACAACACCCTATCATCCACAAACAAATGGACTGGTGGAGAGATTTAATAAAACTCTCAAGGGCATGATTATGGGTCTCCCTGAAAAACTCCGCAGGAGATGGGATATCCTTCTACCATGCCTCCTTTTTGCCTACAGGGAGGTACCCCAGAAAGGAGTGGGCTTCAGCCCCTTTGAACTTCTTTTTGGACACCCTGTTAGGGGTCCACTCACACTTGTAAAGGAGGGTTGGGAACAACCTTTAAAAGCTCCTAAGCAGGATATTGTGGATTATGTACTTGGCCTCAGATCAAGGATGGCTGAGTACATGAAAAAGGCCAGTAAAAACCTTCAGGCCAGCCAAGAGCTCCAGAAGCAATGGCATGATCAGAAGGCTGTTTTGGTTCAGTACCAACCAGGGCAGAAAGTGTGGGTCTTGGAGCCTGTGGCCCCAAGAGCACTCCAAGATAAATGGAGTGGACCCCACACAATTGTTGAAAAGAAGGGTGAAGTCACCTACTTGGTTGACTTAGGCACTGCCAGGAGTCCCCTTAGGGTGCTCCATGTCAACCGCCTGAAACCCTACTATGACAGGGCTGATCTCACCCTGCTCATGGCAACTGATGAGGGACAGGAAGAAGACAGTGATCCTCTACCTGATCTCTTCTCTTCCACAGAACAAGATGCTCTGGTGGAAGGTGTAGTTTTGGCTGATTGTCTTACTGCTGAGCAGAAAGACAATTGCATAAATCTCCTAGATCAATTCTCTGAACTCTTCTCTACTGTGCCAGGTACCACTTCTTGGTGTGAGCACACTATAGATACTGGAGACAGTTTACCTGTCAAAAGTAAGATCTATAGGCAGCCTGACCATGTCAGGGACTGCATAAAGCAAGAGGTCCAGAAAATGTTAGAACTAGGAGTAGTTGAGCACTCTGACAGTCCATGGGCTTCTCCTGTGGTACTGGTACCAAAACCCAATTCTAAAGATGGAAAGAAGGAAATGCGGTTTTGTGTAGACTATAGAGGTCTCAACTTGGTAACCAAAACTGATGCTCACCCTATACCCAGGGCAGATGAGCTCATAGATACACTGGCATCTGCCAAGTATCTAAGCACTTTTGATTTGACTGCAGGGTATTGGCAGATCAAATTGTCAGAAGATGCTAAACCTAAGACTGCATTTTCTACCATTGGAGGACATTACCAGTTTACTGTAATGCCTTTTGGTTTGAAAAATGCACCTGCCACTTTTCAGAGGTTGGTGAACACAGTCCTGCAAGGGCTGGAAGCTTTCAGTGCAGCATATTTGGACGATATAGCTGTCTTTAGCTCCAGCTGGGATGATCACCTGGTCCACCTATGGAAAGTTTTGGAGGCCCTGCAAAAGGCAGGCCTCACTATCAAGGCTTCAAAGTGCCAGATAAGGCAGGGTAAGGTGGTTTATCTGGGACACCTTGTTGGTGGGGAACAGATTGCACCACTTCAGGGGAAAATCCAAACTATTATTGATTGGGTTCCCCCTACCACTCAGACTCAGGTGAGAGCCTTCCTAGGCCTCACTGGGTATTACAGGAGGTTCATTAAGAACTATGGCTCCATTGCAGCCCCTCTTAATGACCTCACATCCAAGAAAATGCCTAAAAAGGTATTATGGACAGCAAACTGTCAGAAAGCTTTTGAGGAGCTGAAGCAGGCCATGTGCTCTGCACCTGTCCTGAAAAGCCCTTGTTACTCTAAAAAATTCTATGTCCAAACTGATGCATCTGAATTAGGAGTAGGGGCAGTCCTATCACAACTTAATTCTGAGGGCCAGGATCAACCTGTTGCTTTTATTAGTAGAAGGTTGACCCCTAGAGAAAAGCGTTGGTCTGCCATTGAGAGGGAGGCCTTTGCTGTGGTCTGGGCTCTGAAGAAGTTGAGGCCATACCTGTTTGGCACTCACTTCATTGTTCAGACAGACCACAAACCTCTACTTTGGCTAAAACAAATGAAAGGTGAAAATCCTAAATTGTTGAGGTGGTCCAT
Organism: Pleurodeles waltl; assembly: GCF_031143425.1. Lineage (NCBI taxonomy): Eukaryota > Metazoa > Chordata > Amphibia > Caudata > Salamandridae > Pleurodeles > Pleurodeles waltl. Next base: position 1,224,408,809 of record NC_090447.1, read on the forward strand.
ATCCCTACAGGGAATGGACTATACAGTGGAACATAGACCTGGGAGTAGCCACTCCAATGCAGATGGACTCTCCAGATATTTCCACTTAGACAATGAAGACTCATCAGGTCATGGCTAGTCTTATTGTCCTTCGTTTGGGGGGGGTTGTGTAGGAAAGTACCATCTTGCCTGGCATGTTACCCCCATTTTTTACTGTATATATGTTGTTTTAGTTGTATGTGTCACTGGGACCCTGGTAACCCAGGGCCCCAGTGCTCATAAGTGTGCCTGAATATGTTACCTGTGTAGTGACTAACTGTCTCACTGAGGCTCTGCTAATCAGAACCTCAGTGGTTATGCTCTCTCATTTCTTTCCAAATTGTCACTAACAGGCTAGTGACCATTTTTACCAATTTACATTGGCTTACTGGAACACCCTTATAATTCCCTAGTATATGGTACTGAGGTACCCAGGGTATTGGGGTTCCAGGAGATCCCTATGGGCTGCAGCATTTCTTTTGCCACCCATAGGGAGCTCTGACAATTCTTACACAGGCCTGCCACTCCACCCTGAGTGAAATAACGTCCACGTTATTTCACAGCCATTTTACACTGCACTTAAGTAACTTATAAGTCACCTATATGTCTAACCTTTACCTGGTAAAGGTTAGGTGCTAAGTTACTTAGTGTGTGGGCACCCTGGTACTAGCCAAGGTGCCCCCACATTGTTCAGAGCCAATTCCCTGAACTTTGTGAGTGCGGGACACCATTACATGCGTGCACTACATATAGGTCACTACCTATATGTAGCTTCACAATGGTAACTCCGAATATGGCCATGTAACATGTCTATGATCATGGAATTGCCCCCTCTATGCCATCCTGACATAGTTGGCACAATCCCATGATCCCAGTGGTCTGTAGCACAGACCCTGGTACTGCCAAACTGCCCTTCCTGGGGTTTCACTGCAGCTGCTGCTGCTGCCAACCCCTCAGACAGGCAGCTGCCCTCCTGGGGTCCAGCCAGGCCTGGCCCAGGATGGCAGAACAAAGAACTTCCTCTGAGAGAGGGTGTGACACCCTCTCCCTTTGGAAAATGGTGTGAAGGCAGGGGAGGAGTAGCCTCCCCCAGCCTCTGGAAATGCTTTGTTGGGCACAGATGTGCCCAATTCTGCATAAGCCAGTCTACACCGGTTCAGGGACCCCTTAGCCCCTGCTCTGGCGCGAAACTGGACAAAGGAAAGGGGAGTGACCACTCCCCTGACCTGCACCTCCCCTGGGAGGTGTCCAGAGCTCCTCCAGTGTGCTCCAGACCTCTGCCATCTTGGAAACAGAGGTGCTGCTGGCACACTGGACTGCTCTGAGTGGCCAGTGCCACCAGGTGACGTCAGAGACTCCTGCTGATAGGCTCCTTCAGGTGTTAGTAGCCTATCCTCTCTCCTAGGTAGCCAAACCCTCTTTTCTGGCTATTTAGGGTCTCTGTCTCTGGGGAAACTTCAGATAACGAATGCAAGAGCTCATCCGAGTTCCTCTGCATCTCTCTCTTCACCTTCTGATAAGGAAACGACTGCTGACCGCGCTGGAAGCCTGCAAACCTGCAACATAGTAGCAAAGACGACTACTGCAACTCTGTAACGCTGATCCTGCCGCCTTCTCAACTGTTTTCCTGCTTGTGCATGCTGTGGGGGTAGCCTGCCTCCTCTCTGCACCAGAAGCTCCGAAGAAATCTCCCGTGGGTCGACGGAATCTTCCCCCTGCAACCGCAGGCACCAAAAAGCTGCATTACCGGTCCCTTGGGTCTCCTCTCAGCACGACGAGCGAGGTCCCTTGAATCCAGCGACTCTGTCCAAGTGACCCCCACAGTCCAGTGACTCTTCAGTCCAAGTTTGGTGGAGGTAAGTCCTTGCCTCACCTCGCTGGACTGCATTGCTGGGAACCGCAACTTTGCAGCTACTCCGGCCCCTGTGCACTTCCGGCGGAAATCCTTTGTGCACAGCCAAGCCTGGGTCCACGGCACTCTAACCTGCATTGCACGACTTTCTAAGTTGGTCTCCGGCGACGTGGGACTCCTTTGTGCAACTTCGGCGAGCACCATTTCACGCATCCTCGTAGTGCCTGTTTCTGGCACTTCTCCGGGACCTACCTGCTTCAGTGAGGGCTCTTTGTCTTGCTCGACGTCTCCTCTCTCTTCAGGTCCAATTTGCGACCTCCTGGTCCCTCCTGGGCCCCAGTAGCGTCCAAAAACGCCAAACACACGATTTGCGCCTAGCAAGGCTTGTTGGCGTCCTTTCGGCAGGAAAACACTTCTGCACGACTCTCCACGGCGAGAGGGATCCGTCCACCAAAGGGGAAGTCTCTAGCCCTTTTCGTTCCTGCAGAAACCTCAGCTTCTTCTGTCCAGTAGAAGCTTCTTTGCACCCGCAGCTGGCATTTCCTGGGCATCTGCCCATCTCCGACTTGCTTGTGACTTTTGGACTTGGTCCCCTTGTTCCACAGGTACCCTAGATTGGAAATCCACAGTTGTTGCATTGCTGGTTTGTGTCTTTCCTGCATTATTCCTCTAACACGACTTCTTTGTCCTTAGGGGAACTTTAGTGCACTTTGCACTCACTTTTCAGGGTCTTGGGGAGGGTTATTTTTCTAACTCTCACTATTTTCTAATAGTCCCAGCGACCCTCTACAAGGTCACATAGGTTTGGGGTCCATTCATGGTTCGCATTCCACTTTTGGAGTATATGGTTTGTGTTGCCCCTATCCCTATGTTTCCCCATTGCATCCTATTGTAACTATACATTGTTTGCACTGTTTTCTAAGACTATACTGCATATTTTTGCTATTGTGTATATATATCTTGTGTATATTTCCTATCCTCTCACTGAGGGTACACTCTAAGATACTTTGGCATATTGTCATAAAAATAAAGTACCTTTATTTTTAGTATAATTGTGTATTGTGTTTTCTTATGATATTGTGCATATGACACTAAGTGGTACTGTAGTAGCTTCACACGTCTCCTAGTTCAGCCTAAGCTGTTCTGCTAAGCTACCATTATCTATCAGCCTAAGCTGCTAGACACCCTATACACTAATAAGGGATAACTGGGCCTGGTGCAAGGTGCAAGTACCCCTTGGTACTCACTACAAGCCAGTCCAGCCTCCTACAGGCACCCAGGGCATTGAGGTTCCAGGGGATCTTTATGGGCTGCAGCATTTCTTTTTCCACCCATAAGGAGCTCAGACAAACTCTTTCACAGGACTGCCACTGCAGTCTGCATGAAATAACGCACATGTTATTTCACAGCCATTTTCACTGCACTTAAGTAACTTATAAGTCACATATATGTCTAACCTTCACTTGCTGAAGGTTAGGTGCAAAGTTACTAACTGTGAGGGCACCCTTGCACTAGCAAAGGTGCCCCCACATAGGTCAGGGCAATTTCCTGGGACTTTGTGAGTGCGGGGACGCCATTACACTCATGCACTACATATAGGTCAATACCTATATGTAGCTTCACAATGGTAACTCCGAATATGGCCATGTAAGGTTTCTAAGATCATGGATTTGTCCACCCATTCCAAATGTGGTATGGGGGAGCCAATTCCATGCATCCTGGGGGGCTCCACCATGGACCTCCCAATACTGCCAAACAGCTCTCTAAGGCTTGCACTGCAGCTACAGATGCTGCCACCTCACAGACAGGGTTCTGCCCTCCTGGTGTCTGAGCAGCCCAGTCCCAGAAAGGCAGAATAAAGCATTTCCTTTGGAAGCAGGGTGTTACACCCTCTCCCTTTCAAAATAGGTGTTACAGGCTGGGGAGGGGTGGCCTCCCCCAGCCTCTGGAAATGCTTTGAAGGGCACAGATGGTGCCCTTCTTGCATAAGCCACCCTACACCGGTTCAGGGACCCCTTATCCCCTGCTCTGGCACAAAATTGGATAAAGGAAAGGGGAGTGACCACTCCCCTGTCCATCACCCCCCCTAGGGGTGGTGCCCAGAGCTCCTCCAGTGTGTCCCAGACTTCAGCCATCTTGCTTTGCAAGGTGTGGGGGCACTCTGGAGGGCTGAGTGGCCAGTGCCAGCAGGTGACGTCTGTGACCCCCCTGATAGGTCCTTATCTGATAAGGTAGCCAATCTCACTCCCAGGCCTATTTAGGGTCTCTCCTGTGCTTCTCTTCAGTTTCTACTTGCAGGTTTTTAGCAGGAATCCTCTGCAACTACTACTTCATCCTCTGACCTTGGATCAACCGCAGCCTGCTCCAGGAACCACTGTAACAGCAACAATGTATCCACAAGGGAATCTTTTCTTCTGCAACTTCAGCTCCAGCCAACAACTGCAACAGTTTCCATGGTGTGCATGCTCTGAGGACTCCCTGTCTTCACCCTGCACCAGAAGGACAGAAGAAATCTCCCCTGGTGTGACAGAGTCATTCCCCTGCTCACGCAGGCACCTTCTAAGTCAACGACTGGTTCTCTTGGACTCCTGACAAGCGTGCTCCTCGGAACACAGAGGGTGGATCCCATCGAGACAGACTGTCCTGAGGTTCTGCTGTTGCAATTTGGAGGAGGTAAGACCTCGCCTTCCCCCAGAACGACAGTACCCCTGTGCGCCGCATCTTCTTCACCTCCTGAGGCCTCTGTGCACTATTTGCAAAATTCCTTTGTACACAGTCTGGCCCAGGTCCCCAGCACTCTTTTCTGTGATGCTCAACTCGCTGAGTTGATCTCCAGCGGCGTGGGACCTGCTTTTGTGGTGCTACACCAACTGCATTTTTCACCTCCTTTGTCCCCATGTTTTGGGACACCCGTGGGTGCTATCTGGTGCTCTGAGGGCTCTCTAAAGTGCTCCCTCTTCCTCCTCACACAGAGTTGAGGCCCCCAGGTCCCTCCTGGGTCCAGATAACGCCTAGTTGATGCAAAACACGACTTTGCCGGAACCAAGGCTTGTTGGTGGAATCCAGTGCCAAAACTCACCTGCATCTAACTTCATGACGTGGGATATCCTTTGCATCATGCAGGAACCCGCTGGCATCTTCCTAGAGTGCATTTCTGCAATCTTCATCCAACCTGGGACTCTTCTTTTGCACCCTCTTCTGGGTTGGCAGGGGCTCCTGTCCTTCCTGGAACTTCTTTCGACTTCTGGACTTGGTCTCATTCTTTTGCAGGTCTTCAGGTCCCAGAATCCACTGTTTGTTGTTTGCAGACATGGTTGGTTCTTGCAATAATTCCAATCATGAGGTGTAGTGTGTCCTAAGGAAACTTGCAGTACTTTACTCCTGCTCTTCTGGGCTCTGGGGTGGTGTACTTTACTTACCTTTACTGTATTTTTGGTCTCCCAGTGATTCTGCACACACTACACTTGTCTAGGGGGGAATTTGTGATTCACATTCCACTTTCTTAGTATATGGTTTTTGTTGCCCTAGACCTATTTTCTCATTGCATTCTATAGCATTTCCTATTGTTTGCACTGTCCTATGACTAATTACTTGCCTTATTTTGGTGTCTAGTGTATATGTTGTGTGTAATACTTACCTCCAGAAGGAGTATTGTGTCTAAGATATTTTTGGTACTGTGTCACCCAAATAAATACCTTTATTTTTGGTAACACTGAGTATTGTCCTTACTTGTGCATAAGTATTGTATAACTATAAGTGGTATTTCCAGATGCTTTGCATGTCTCCTAGTTCAGCCTGAGCAGCTCTGCTATAGCTACCTCTATCAGCCTAAGCTGCTGGAACACTACTACATTTCACTAATAAGGGATAACTGGAACTGGTATAAGGTGTAAGTACCCAAGGTACCCACTACAAACCAGGCCAGCCTCCTGCATTGGTGGTGCAGCGGTGGGATAAGTACTTGCAATTGCTTTAACACTTTGTTACTTGTGCTTTTCACAAGAAAAGCTTGCTCCAATACTTAGAGCATACATAGTATATACCTAGAAGTAATTTTCTAACATTCTCAAAAGTTCTTTAAACTTTGCAAAAGTTTTAACAAAGTTCTGAAAAGTTTTCTTCTTTTCTCTAAAAAGTTAGCTCTGTTATTCTACTAACTTTTTACTCACTTTGCTAAACTTTTTCACTTTCAATATGCCTTCTGTAGAAGCTACCCCTAGAGTTGTCAAGACTACCTATGAGAATCTAAACTTTAAAAGTTTGAGGGGTCTCTGTACTGAAAGAAGTTTAGGGATTGGGAAGAACCCCAACAAGGAGTTCCTCTTAAATCTTCTCCTCCAAGATGACCAGGTACTCATCACTGGTCCAGATCAGACAGGGGAAGAGGTAGAGGATGATGCCAAGCAGGAAGGCTCAGAGGAGCACACTGACAATCCTGGGAAGGGTACTTCCACAGATGTATCTGTTAACAAGCCCCTTGGTACAATGTGGGAGTGAAAAGGGTTCACACACTATTAGGGCTCCCTTCACCCCTAGAGGCCAGGTCACTAGGGTGGCCCCTGTTAGAGACAGATCTGCCTCTGCCCACTCCAATGTTACCTCTGTTTCGGAGGCATCCCACACAACTAACCCTGAGGACCAGCCCCTAGATAGGGAACTCAGAAAGCTGAGGTTAGAGGAGGCCAGAATGAGGCTAATGCCGCAACAGTTGGCCTTAGCCAGGGAATCCCTGACTGTGGAAAAGGAAAGGCAGGGTTTGGGGTTAGTTTCTCATGGTTGCAGCAGCAGTTTCAGAAATTCAAATGTTAGGGAACTTTCATTTGACTCTAGGAATCTGCATAAAGTTGTCCCTCCTTACAAGGATGGTGATGACATCTATAAGTGGTTTGCTGCACTTGAAAGGGCCTGTAAAGTTCAGAGGGTCTCTCATGTACAGTGGGCTGCTATCCTGTGGTTATCCTTCGCTGGTAAGGGGAGATACAGACTCTTTATTGTCAGAGAGGATGATGCAGATAATTACCAAATTCTTAAAAGTGCACTCTTGGATGGTCTGGGCTTAACCACAGAGCACTACAAGTTCAGAGAGACCAGAAAGGCGTCATCACAGGACTGGACAGACTTTGTAGACCATTTGTTGAAGGCCCTAGAAGGTTGGTTAAATGGCAGTAAAGTGACTGACTATGAAAGGCTATATAACTTGATTCTAGGAGAGCATATTTTGAATAACTGTGTGTCTGACTTGTTGCATAAGTATCTTGTGGAATCAGATCTGACTTCTCCCCAAGAATTAGGAAAGAAGGCAGACAAATAGGTCAGAACAAGGGTGAACAGAAAAGTTCATAAAGGGGGTGACAAAGACAGCAAAAAAGATAGCAAAAAGAAAGATGGTGAAAAATCTCAGGACAAGCATGGGGATAAAAAGAAAAACAAAGATCCTTCTCCAGGTCAAAAACACTCCTCTGGGGGTGGGGACAAAACTACTTCATCTTCATCAAACTCTTCACACAACAAGAAAAAGCCTTGGTGCTATGTGTGCAGAGGAAAATGCCATTGGCCAGGGATTACGTCCCACACAGGTAAAGCCCCTGAGCCTACCACCACTAATACATCAAACTCTAGTGCCCTTAGCTGTAGTGTTAATACTACTGGCAATAGTCAAACTAAAGGTTTAGTTGGGTTCACTTTTGGAACCATAATAGAAACTGGGGTAGACAGTCCCAAGGCAGCTTCTGTCACACCTGGTAGCATTGGCCTTGCCACCTTGGCTGCTTGTCCCCTTAACATGGATAAGTACAGGCAGTCAATCTTAATAAATGGTGTTGAGGCCCAGGCCTACAGGGACACAGGTGCCAGTATCGCTCTGGTGACTGAAAACCTAGATGTCACCTGCCCAACACATCCTTGGACAGAAGTACCAAGTTACTGATGTCAATAACTCCACTCAGTCTCTCTCCTTAGCTGTTGTTCAACTTAGTTGGGGTGAAGTTACTGGCCCTAAGCAGGTAGTGGCATCACCTAGCTTACCTGTAGATTGTAGCTTAGAGAATGACCTAGAGGCCTCACGTTGGGCTGAGGTAAAGTTTAGGACCCAGTTATCCATGCTGGGTATCCCTGAGGAATTGCTCCCTTTCATTTCTGGTGAAATGAAAAAGCACAGGAGAGAAAAAGGCCTGAAATCTCAAGGTCCCTCTCCACCAACAGGTAAAAAGGATATCAAAGTATACCTTCCCCACCCTACCACTAAGGATACCATTCCTGTGGTAGGAGAAACCTCTCCTGGAGTGGAACCTGTACCAAAGGAGCCCTCAGCTACCATAGCTAGACTCCCTGAGGTAAAAGTACCCCTCTGTGAAACTACTAAGCCAGATGTGCAAAATTGTACCATTGCAGTAAATGTGGAGCATCCTCCAGCCCTCCTAGATAAACATTGGTGCAGCAGCCTTGCACTGCTTCTAGACACTTAGGACAACAGCCCTGCCCCAGTGTGGAGCTTATAGGACAGCAGCCCTGCCCTGCTCCAACTCAAGAGAAACAGCAACCCTGTTCTCTCTTACAGCCATATGGACAACGTTTTTGCCCAGCTATGGCTTTATTAAGACAGCATCCCTGTCTAGCATTTACTGCATTTGACATAGGCCCAGTGGACCAATCCCACTGCCCAACTTTAAAACATACTAATAGGAACTCTGAAAATGTACAATCACACTGTTGGGTAAAAAAGGTAAAAATGTTTACATCTCCACTGGGAAGTAACCATGTAGTGGATGATAAAGGGAGTAACCACTCCATTGCAAATCTACTCTCCACTTATCACCACTTAGACGATAAAGTCTCACCTGGCCAAGGTTAGCCTTATTGTCCTTTGTTTGGGGGGGTTATGTGAGAAAGTAGCCTTTTTCTAACATAGTTACCCCCACGTTTGGCCTGTTTGTCGATGTTTGTCAGTGTGTTTTTACTGTGTCACTGGGATCCTGCTCGCCAGACCTATTTTCTCCCATTGCATTCTATAGCATTTCCTATTGTTTGCACTGTCCTATGACAAATTACTTGCCTTATTTTGGTGTCTAGTGTATATGTTGTGTGTAATACTTACCTCCAGAAGGAGTATTGTGTCTAAGGTATTTTTAGTACTGTGTCACCCAAATAAATACATTTATTTTTTGTAACACTGAGTATTGTCTCTACTTGTGTATAAGTACTGTGTAACTGTAAGTGGTATTGCATGAGCTTTGCATATCTCCTAGTTCAACCTAAGCAGCTCTGCTATAGCTACCTCTATCAGCCTAAGCTGCTAGAACACTACTACATTTCACTAATAATGGATAACTGGGCCTGGTATAAGGTGTAAGTACCAAAGGTACCTACTACAAACCAGGACAGCCTTCTACACGCTTTAAGTAATCCGTAGCCTTTTAACCAATGTCACATTGAGTATTTACTGTTAACATAGTAAGTATAGGCTAAACAGCCCTGGCACTAAAAGGACAAAGAAATCCAGCTTTATCTGATGGTATCCCAGATGACACAAAGATACCCTGCAACTGTGATTTTCTGTTGTTATTTTATTTGGATATTCTGAAGGTTTGCATTTTGCTTTCACCACAATCTCATGCAAGGTTTTCACAGGTACCTCCCACTACTCTTTGCAGTGAATGTTTAAAGCTAGGGTGTTTGGCAATTGACCCGCTAGCAATATAGATCTGTGAGCAAAGGAGGCTGCTATGTCAAAGTGTTTATTCATTCTGGGCCAGATGTATCAAACCGTTTTGCCCATTTTGTGTCTATGGGAAAATGTGTTCGTACATATGGCCCTCTGTATCTACGGGACAATACTATAGTGCTTACTGTCAAAGATTCTAATGAGCCAGCCGTTTTACCAACCAGTGACATAATTAAACATTCCAAAATAGCAAATATAATCTTAATACTCATAGATTCTCCACAGTGTATAAAATGATTAGATCATATGCCTGAAATAGCATTTAATCCATGCACCTTTAATCCAAGCACAAAACTGCCAAAACAAAAGGAAGAAAAATATTTTATTGAGGCCCCTAAGTAACAAAATGCAACAGATTTTTCTTAGACCAGTCCTTCCTGCTGCTTCCTTGTCTGATAAAGCCACATTGCGTTGGACCCTTCAGGAAAAAATATAAAACAACAATTTCTCTCTCAATTTACATTCTTTGATTGGCATTTTAGTTTATCAACATCCACATATTTATCAGTGTTTATATGTTTACACTGATGAGATGGGGATTTATCAGTAATCTTAGATTTAAACCTACAATTGGAATGTCTAACTGATTTATGTTTGGGCACATAGGGGAGGATAAAAGGATGGAATAACTGCCCTGTTTCCTGGTGCGGTGTGTACCTGCTTCGGCCAGCCCTAGATTTGTAGCTTCTCATCCCAGCAGCTTTATTAGTTTCAGTAAATAATGAGGTGCTGGCTAAAAAGTCAGGTCTGAGTGATTGTGATTTACAGCATGAAGCTACTGAGCATATTACCTCATAATGCCTGTGTAAACACTACTGCTCCTATCTTTGATAAATGAGTACACTGTATAAAACATTTGGGAGTTAATATTTCTATGGGGTTCAGATTCCATTGTAACATGCCATGTTAGAACAGGTGCAAGTGATAAGACTACACAAACCAAGTAACAGGCACATGCTTTGTGAATATTGATATTCTATCATTAGCACAGTGCTCCATTGCTGATTGGTCAAATTAACTGTACACAAAGAGCATTTGAATAACACGTGAAAGTGGGGTTGCTCACTGCTTTAGATTTTCCAGGTCTATTTTTCCAGCAGCACATACCATACTGGGATTGTAAGATCATACTGACAATTTTGGCATACTAGAGCACTTAATGTGCTGCCTGGCCTCTTCTGTGTCATGGCTTTTGACAGCACTAAATCTTCACCAGTCTGATAACAGCAGGGCGTTTCCTCACTTGAATGGGATCCCATGCTTTTATGCCTGTGGCACATGACAAATGCAGATACAAAACGTTTGTGAAATGTCATATTGACTGGGTACCCCAGATAGTTTTTTTTCATGTGGGGCATGGGAGGCCTAGGAATCCCAACATAGACGGTGATAGTCACTTGCTGCACCCACCTGCAAGGAGATAATTGCCTCCATTTCAATTGAGACACCCTCCTGCAGGCTGCATTTTCAGAGAATAAGAGGTGAATTCACAAGAATGTGGAGCATCGGTCCTGATGTGCCACTATTCTTGTGTTCCCCCGTGCCCCCCTAACGACACCATGATTGTGCTGTATTTAAAATACCGCACACCATGGAAGTTGTTACCACAACAGCATCAAAATATTTGGCTCTGTTGTGGTGCTTTGCTGCACTAGCACCAAAAATCCTCGTGCTTGTGCAGCAAAACATAGTGAAGGCCCATAGGCCACTACAGGAGTGTCACTTTAACGCCTTCCTTGGGCAGGCGTTAAAAATTATGAAAAAAATGTCAAAGTGAAATCTTGTAAATTTCACTGCACCATTTCTTCAGGCCTGCCTGCCTGCGGGGGAATGCCCCTCTTGCATACATTATGCGTGGGGAAGGCATATTGTGGCGCAAGGGGTTACAAAGTGGCACAATGCATGCATTGTGCCACTTTGTAAATATTGAGCGTGGGAATGGCCTCCTTAACACTACTTTAGAGTGAAAAAATGATACTAGGATGGCACAAGGTGGCAGTAGGGGCTTGTAAATGTGCACCTAAATGTGTAAGGTTTACATTAGTATGACTTCATTTATCTGATTTCAGATTGTAATTAAGACTTAAGGATTGTAATTAAAACTGGGCTGACAGGGGGACCCCCCTATCAGCACAGTCATCGGCACAAAGGTGCTTGACCATGGCTTTCCCCACTGGCAATGCGTTGGGATCCAAGAACCTGACAGTGGTGGCGGTCTTTTGGCGGTCTGACTGCCAGCATCCTAACCTGGTGGTCAGACTACCAAAGATGTACTGGTCGAACCACCACTGTGGGTATGGCAGTCCTAGGACCACCATACTCATACTCCGACCCTTAGTGCTTGAAAACTGAAGATTTCGTTAGCTGCATTATTGTCATTACTGTAACTGTAAAAACAGGGCACATTAGTATTTCCTAATTTTATCATGTCATGGGTTGCTCTAGTAAATCAAATCAGAACAAACGTTTTTAAATTCTCTTGCTTCATCTGTGAGACAGGATTCTTAATCAATTTAACACTTCAATTATTAATGAGTTAAGAAGGAGCAATTTTGATCACGTTAAAGAGTGGGATGCAAGTGTTTTGCTTGTCTTAATTCATTATTCACCATGAAAAACTCTAATTCCTGTGAAATGGCGTGGAAGAAAAGTAAGAAATTGTACCAAAGGAACGGCCGCTAATCATTAGTAAGAAGAGCATACAAGAACCGCCTCTGCAGCGAGCGATTTCTATTTTTTGAAGATCAAAGGAATACGAAATCCTGAAATTAAACAACAACCACATCAATTCCAAAAGGTAAGAAAGTTCTGTAGGCCAAGATTAAAAATGTCTGCAGGCAGATGAATCCGAAAATGACACAGCAAAAAAACAGAAATAACATCCATAATATTAAGAACACAGTACTGCAAACGTTTATGAAAGAGGTAATCTTTGATTCCGTTAATGAAATAAACACTTCCTTACATAACAGGTAAGAACATTTGAATTTCACAGCAAGACTGGAGATTATTATTCTTTCCAAGTATATTCTTATTGACTTTTGGAAGAAAAAACTCTTTTTGCATGCTCACTCTCATTCTTTTTACTGAATTGTATTCAATTTTATTGCTGTTTTTTTAGGCTCCACGCACTGGGGCAATGCTTTCCAATGTATGTGCACTGACCACTAAAATGTCTATCTAGAAAGTGGCTAACCAGTGCTTGGTGTATTTAACTTTCTAATGAGGGCATAGCATATAATGCAGAAAATACACATATGGCATAGAATATCAAGTGACACCTGTAGGCAGCAGCACTTATTGTGTCATCCATTAGTGTGACAAGAAAAACATAGCTTCAGGCCTGTCAGTATAGCCTGACTGCTGCAGTTTAATCCTGCATCCTGACCTGTCAAAATAACCCTTGGTTAATAAAATGAATTCTATATCTTGGGTTTCAGACAGCTACAATAATAATTCAACCATTTGTTTTAATATTGAATAAAATCCTAATTCAATGGTAAAGTTGGATCTTTAATAAATATTTAGGAAATGTAACCCGACCTTAAGCTCCTGGGGGCTAATTAGTTCCCACTACAGCAGCTACCAATCAAGTGCTAGTCCTTAATAGGGTGTGAAAACTGCCCCCAGAGCCAAGAGAACAACAAGGCCTGGAGTTGGGGAGGTGTCTTTCTTCCGCTAGCCGGAAGACCACTTTGGGTCTTTTTAGGAACCTAATTCAAAGGGGCCTGCCCAGTCACAGGTGAGTGTTAGGTTACACCTGGAAAGGCCCAGGCCTTGATCCCCATAGTCAGGCTGGCAGCAAAACTAGTGGAAGGAAATATATACCCCCAGAGCCAGTTTTGAGTGACCCAGAGGAGAGGATTACTCATTACCCTGGCCACACCTCTAGATGGGTACCCAGACTCTGCATAAGGGGGACAAGTTCTCCAGGAATAAGGTGCACTATGTGATTGTTTGTTTGCAGTGGAGTAAACAGGAACTTCTGCAAAAGTGGATAGAGTTGCCTCTGGAAAACTTGTATCCCAATGGTTAGGAAAGAGCCAGGAGTAAACCCCATGCACCGGCTAGTGCCAAGCATAAATGTTGCCCGCAAGGCCCCTTCCTCAGACCAGAACACTCTCCAAAACTTTAGAAAAACAGAAAAATGTCTGTCTCTGCTGTTTGAGACTTGTGAGGGGACCTGAAGGGCTTGACTTGCCCCCACGTTTACCCAGGACAAAGTGGACTCCAAGGGCCCAAGAGGCTGCATGAGGCTTTTCCCCTGATCTGGGCAGCTTACAAATAAGAATTGGTTCTGGACTAGACCATTCAGTTGGCCTATGCCTGAAAATCTGAGAGTTTCTAAATGCTTCCCTTGATGTCCTGAGGCCCTTAGAAACCACCTCCTGTGGCTGTTCGCACATTGAATGAAAGTTTGGAAACTTTTGAAAACGTTTCTGCCAGAGCTTCAGAGCTTAAGCAGGACCTGCTAGAAAAGTACACATTTGGCAGTTCCACAACATTAGATTGGATTTCAGCTTCACTCCACTCACTGATCCTCACACCAGCAGAACCATCCTGCTACTGTTCTCCAGCCTTAAATTCAGTTTCAAAGCTGACCAATGTAGAAAGATTTTTTCTTCTTAAGAAGGGACAAAGATACGTTCTGCAGTGGGACTTAGAAGAAATGTCAACGTTTTCCTTATGGCAAGTGATTAGTCAGACTTAGAAACCTTTCTGAACTTTTATATTTTCAGACTTTCACCAGGGCCAAATCACTTGATGTAGCTGACCTGAGATCCATTGTGATTGGCCTAAAATGTCACCTTGGTCTCTGTCCAAATTGTGCATAGACCTATATTGCTTAATTTATTTTTCTTAGTCTTTTCTCAACATAAATCTTTAAAAATCACTAACTCCAGTTCCCCATATTGGATTTTTGCTGTGTTTGTATCATATTGTTTGTTACACTTATCTCCATTATTATAAAGTGGAGTCTATTTTTTATTGTGTTGGGCCCTTGACGTTTTAGCTGTTTTGTTACTTTTAAATGTTTTACACATTTTCCTTAAGTGAAGGATGTCTGCTTTTTGCCATAGCTTTCAGGGGTTGAGTCGGGTTTAAAATATTGAATTCTTTGATTGGAACTCACAGGTTAATTAATGTATTATTTGTTATGAACTTCCATCCACCCCCAGTTTTAATTAACATGTTTGCAAATTTCAATTCAGAGGGTTAAATAATAGCATACAAATTACCCTTTATCAGTTACAGCTGCCAAAACCCACTATCTCATCAACTCTTATGATTTCCTGATGTAGTCAAACGTTTTCTAGGCATCTAAGGATACACAAATTGAGGCAATGATTCCCTTTTTAGTATGGATCAGCCAGCTGGGGGTCCCATCAGCATTTAGGTATAATTGATAATACAGCTTCTCCCGTACAGTGGGTAAACTTGCAGAGTTCAACTATATAATTTCCTGTGTTTTAGTGTCAGAAGGGTTCCGTTAGTCTTATGGAAGTAGTTATTGGATCTGTCCACTCCTGCTGCTTTGTTTCTTTTTAAGGATCTTAGAATTTGCCGAATTTTGCAACGAGATACTGGAGTGTCAAGAATCCCTTTATATTCTTTACCTGAAGTAGAAAGAGATACTTGATTGATATAGCAGTATGAAAATCATAGGGTTGTTGTCTCTGAAATATAGTAGAGTATAATATTTTGGAATTCCTTTACTTTATCACAATCTCTATGGTGCTTTCCCCTGTATGGAATTTAAGTTCCAAAATCTGTTCCCTTTCACTTTTCAGTCAGAGATGCCTTACCATGTTGAGTCCTACTTTATTCTCTGCTATGTGAGAGTGTCTTTTCAAGCTGGAGAGATTCAATTCTTTCATAATAATGTGAATGATTCTTAACTGTCCTCTAACATTTGCCAGCTTGCTCATGTTGTTAATGGAGATATTGTCTCTAAACTCATTCTCCTTTTCCTTTAATCCTTGCTCTCGGTTCTGCGTTTCTAGGGTCCAGAGTTTATTTTCACAGCCTTTGAGGCGGTCAGACTCCAGGGGAGGGTCCAACCATGAAGGAGTGCTCCTTTGGGCCAGTGCTGGCATTCTCAATGAAAGGACCAGGGGATTATTCACAAGAATGAGATCAGTGTAAGAGCAACTGCTTTAGACGTGGGAAAAGTAAGTGTATTTGTTATCATTTGGGGACATTTTTCACCAAGTGTCTTGCAGGCTTAGGGCTTTCAGTAAACCGTAGAATTTCTTTTAGCACATATGTCATCCCCCTTGCTGGCTTGGTCATGTGACCATCCCACATCAAATTCAAATTTCTCATCAGGATAATCAGGACACTATTCCTCATGTCAATTTCCATATGTACTGACAGACTCTAACAAGGTTGTTTCTTGCACTGTATTCAGGGACGGTACCATGGCTACAGTGAGGGGATGGCTTAAAAAAGACAAGTATTCAAGAATATGCTTGCTTTGTCAGATTTAGTGTTAGTAATTATCACCAGGGAAGCTTCCACTAAGACGTTGCTGTCCCTGCTATGGAGGAGGAATTGAGGACTGTCAGATAACCCTTGTGTTTCATCCTGCCTGGTCCCTCCTAATAAAGTGAGTTTCCTGCATATATAATTTGTTGGGTGATTAGTTTTTAAGTGATTTCCAAACTTCTTCCCTTTTCACCAAAGTGTTAGATCCTTAACATTGTGAAACAGTCATTTCACCATGGTGGTATAAACTTGTTGAGGATGCCTTGGGTACAACTATACATATTCTGTAGACCATTCTAAATAGCTGGTTGATCTACCTGAAATGCAGGTAGACTGACTGTAAGGGTTAATAAGTAATTTTCTCTCATAAATCCTTCCCCATGTCCCATCCTAACAAACATTGAAGCAAGCAACAAAGAAAAGTCTGTCGACAGCAGAGCTAACAAAGTTCAGTGAAACCTGTGGAACCACCTCAAATTTCAGGTACTTCAAATAATAAGTGACACTTTATTTGGAGATCACTCCCTCGAACACTTCCCCATCCAGCAAAACAGAATAAGGTCTACTGCCTTGATTGTACCTCAACGAGTGGGTGCACCCTTTCCTACTTAACCCTCCCTCTCCATCTGTTGGTGCACCAAAAAGCTTACTTATCACCCAAAGTTCCTGCTAATTTTGAGAAAGGCGTAATAACAAATACTCATCATCAGCGAAACTGGCAACCTCCTCATACGCGGTCAGATGCAAGGCTCATGTCCACTGCTGTCTATATTATATTTTTTTGTTGCAATATAACTGTCTCTGGCCCCTCCTAATCTTATCTTCTGCTATTGTCTACATGAATCCCCTCTTGAGAGATGGAACAGTGGTCACCCCTGACTCCTCTTTTCCTCTTTTGTTATCCTCTAAGTCCACTTTCGGGATTTTTGAATTCTGTAGTCTATCTGATGTGAAATGCGTAGACCTATGTGAGAAAGTAGTCTCTTTCTAGCATGGTTACCACCATTTTGGCCTTTTGCTTATGGGTTGTGGCCTATTTGTCAGTTTCTTTCACTGTTTTCGTCAGTATGCTTTACTGTGTCACTGGGATCCTGCTAACAAGGACCCCAGTGCTTATGCTCTCTCTGGTTCCAAATTTGTCCTTACATACTGGTAACCCAGTATTTTACTCCAAATTGGCACACTGGAATCCCCTTATAAGTCTCTAGTATAGGGTACCTAGGTACCCAGGGCATTGGGGCTCCAGGGGATCATTATGGGCTGAAACATTTCTTTTGCCACACATAAGAAGCCCATACAAAGGGTTCTGCAGGACTGCCATTGCAGCCTATGTGAAAAAGTGTATGCACTACTTCACAGCCATTTTCACTGCACCAGGTCACTTATAAGTCACCTATATATCAGGTCTTCCAACCCTGAAGGCTGGGTGCAAGGTACCTGTGTGTGAGGGCACCCCTGCACTAACAGAGGTGCCCCCACATCATCCAGACCCATTTCCTCGGACTTTGTGAGTGCAGGGACGCCATTTTAAGTGTGCACTGTACATAGGTCAATACCTATGTACAACTTCACAATGGTAACTCCAAATATGTCTAAGTAAAGTGTCTAACAACTGGGAATTGCACCACAATACTGATTCCAGTATTGGTTGCACAATCACATGCACTCTGGGGGCTCCATAGTGGTCCCCCAGTACTGCCATACCAGCCTTCTGAGGTTTTCACTGCTGCCACCTCACAGACAGGCTTCTGCCCTCCTGGGGCTTGAGCAGCTCTATCCCAGGAAGGCAGAACAAACATTTCCTCTGGGAGAGGGATGTTACACCCTCTCCCTTTGGAAATAGATGTTACAGGCATTGGAGGGCTATCCTCCCAGAGCCTCTGGAAATGCTTTGAAGTGCACAGTTAGAGCCCTCCTTGCATAATCCAGTCTACACCGGTTCAGGGACCCCCAGTCCCTGCTCTGGCACAAAACTGGACAATGGAGGGTGCGTGTCTCCTTCGCCCCAGGCTCCTCATCCCCTGCCCCAGTCAGCCCTGCTGCCCTCACGGAGGAGGCTATTGACCTCCTGAGAACCATCTCTATAGGGCAGACAACCTTCGTGAATGCCATCCAGGAGCTAGCATCCCAGATGCAGCGATGCAATGCATACCTGGAAGGCATTCACGGTGCCATGTCTGGCCTACAGAGATATTTTCAGGCTCTGGCCTCCTCTTTGATGGCAGCCAGTGTCCCTGGTATTTCTGTCCCCCCTCCCACCACCTCTACCCCTTCCAGCACCTGACTCCCTTTCCCCATCCCAAGCACACATACAGACAGCCATGCACACAAATCACCACACAAGAAGCACACTGAGAAACACAAGCACTACACTTCCCACCACAGGCAGGCACACACCCAACATACCAAAGCACACACAACAACATCCACCTCCCTCACTGTGTCAACCTCCCCTGCCACTCTGTCTGTCACCTCACCATGCACACCCATATGCACTGCACCCTCAGTCACTGCTGCTGCCCCCATTCTTGCAGTCACCACAACAGCTAACATCCAGTCATGCACCCCAGACACCACACCTGCACTCACCATGACTACATTCACGTACACTTGCAGCACAATCACCAGACCTGCAGACACCCACACAACATCCATCTACACTGGCAGCCTGTCTTCTCCCACTGTGTACACCCCCCCTCCCAAAACACTCAAATGTTCACACACATCCACCATACATAAGCATATTAAACCAGCACCTGCATCCACGTACAGCACACCTGCACCTCGTACGGCCCCTCCCTCAACCTCCACTCCCAGGCCTGGCTCCAGATCCCCTCCAAATGCACCTAAGAAGCTTTTCCTCTCTTGTGTTGACCTGTTTGAACCCACTGACTCACCCCGTCTTGTCCCTAAACATTCCCATGCCCTTAGCCAGTCCACTCCTTCCTCGTCTATGTCCGCCCCAGTCCGCCTTTCCCATTCCTGTGACCCTTCCCCAGGGAGGAAGAAGCCCAGTGTTGCTCCAAGTCCCTCTGCCAACCCCCTGTCCAGGCCCACTCCCCCTCCTTTCAAGGGCAACCCCAAAACCCCTCTACCTCCTAAACCTAAGCCCAAGAGCCCCCCTTCAAGACCTGAGTCCCCACCCCCACCACCCCCTGCCAATGTTCCCTGAGGTGCCTGGCTGCCCCATTGATGCCCCTTCCCAGTGGAGTTTCCTTTACACACATGGGCGTCAAGTTTGGGCATATTTGCCCTTCAGGAACTTTATGATGGACTGTCCAATGGCCTTATTTTGACATTCCTGTTATTTCTTCCAATAAAATTTGATTGCCCGGCAGTGCTTTTGGCACAATGTTGATCCGTTGTGCAGCGTTTCAGTGTGGGGGGGGGGGTGTTATGCAGGTGTGTGAATTGGTGAAGGTATCTGTTGGCTTGTGTCTGGTAAGTACATCTTGTTATGGTATGTATGGCTTGGGATGGTGGGAGGGTTGGGAGTGCGTTGTGGGGTGGGTGGGGTGGGTGTGTAACTGTACCCTTTCTTCCCATGAGTACTAGGCTGCTGTTCTCACCGTCATTGTTTTCGGCGTCGGTCACAGTCCTGGAGGAATATGGCAAGGAGAAGCACTGGGATTATTTCCAACTCTTGATCCATATCTGCGGCGGCGTGTTCTGTGTACCTCCAGTGAGTGTTTCCTTTATATTGTTTGTTTCTGCCACGCTTTATGTGGCGGTGGTTCCCACCCCGGAACTGATGGAGGTGTGGTGTTTCATTATTTGATGGGCAGGTAGGGCCTTTCCGCCGTCCCTGCGGTGGCCTCCTCAGTCATCGGCGGGACTACAAAAATGGTGGTGTGTGGTTGGACCGCTACTTGTTTTTCATTGGCTTCATTATTTGGCAGTCCGGACCGCCAGCCTGTTGGCGGTAGTTACAGCCACCGCTAGTGGTGCAGTGTTTCCTGCCATGTTCATAATGACCGCCTTGTTTCTGTATTGTTCAGTGATGAGACCAAAACCATGTAAGAGTGCTGTTTTTAGAATATTGTAGTTGTCTGCATCTTCTTCTCTGACAGTGAGAAGTCTATTCCTCCCCTTGTCAGAGAAGGACAACCAGAGAATAGCAGCCCACTGCCTTTGAGGGACCCTCGGAACTTTACAGGCCATCTCAAGTGCAGCAAACCACTGGTAGATGTCATCACCCACCTTGTATGATGGAACAATTTTGTGCAAGTTTCTGGAATCTATGGAGTCCTCTCTGACTCCATAATCCCTGAATCTGTTGCTGCTGCCACCATGGGGTGCTAACCCTAACCCCTGCCTCTCCCTCCCTACTGCCAAGGCCTCCCTATCTAGAGCTAGATGTTGCTGCTGCATCCTCAGCCTGGCCTCCTCCAGTCTCAGCTTTCTGAGCTCTCTATCTATAGAGTCATCCCCTAGAGTTGTGCAGTGTGACCCCTCAGACACAGAAGTGACATGAGAGTGGGCAGAAGTGGATCTTTCCCTAGTCTCAGTGACCCTAGCTACCTGTCCTCTGGGTGTAAAGGGAGCCCTACCTGAGTGACTTCCCCTCCCACTACCAGCTATACTAGTTGGTCTGCTACGAGCAAGATCCTTTGAAGAACCCTCCCCTGGGCCTAAATGATTATCTTCTGACTCAGTGGGGTTAGACTCTCCCCCCTCTTCCTCCTGGCTACCAGCATGTTCTTGGTCATCCTGAAGAAGGAGGCTCAAAAGTAGACTCTTGTTAGGTTTCTTCCCCATGTCTAGCTTCCTCTCTGAACACAGCCCATTCAATTCCTTGAAGGTCATGCCCTCATAAGGAGAGACCATGACCTCAGAGCTAGGTCTGTAGTGAATCCGGCTTTGTTTTAATGGGAAACAGAAGTTAGCTTAGCATTTGGCTTGTAGACTTGTGCCCCGACACCTAGTGACTTTTACCCTACTTAGCTTGCTCTGTTTTATTGCATTTATTTATTTATATCTTTTAAGATGGCTGTTTTGTTTTTAGTTAGGCCTATGTTTTAGTTTCACATTATCAGTGCCACCACGCTGAGTTGTCAATATCAAGCGACAAAGATAAACAAACAGTAGGTGTTCACATTAGGTACTTTCCCTCCTGATGCCTTTGAGGGATTTGTTTACAAAAGCATGCCTTGTTATCTATTGTTTGGAAACAGACCTACGTCAGAGGTCCAAGCTGATATGTACAAATGCACCTCACTTAAACAGATAGTCAGAGGGATTCCAACCAGATGCCATCGTTGCTATCAATGCTGCCTTGACGCTGACCCAGTCTTCATGTCCCTACGAGTCTGAGCTAGAGACCTTATTCCAAGGTAACAAGGGTTGGGGTGCTCTTCTTATGGACATGGCATTGGCAGATTAGGTTTAACACACCCAGCTCTCTTTTAGGTTAGAGCTTAGGTACATCATATTAGTGTATTAGGACATATTTCATACTTCATGTCACTCCATGTCATTGCAAGATGGTGGGGGTCTTTGTACTAATGCCTCTTGTTTTTACCATTCTGTTCCTTGCATTATTCGTTATCCTAATCATTGCAGCCCATGCAACTTATCATAGACTGCAGTTTTGTTAAAATAAAACCTATTGAAACCTTACTGCATCTGCTTCATTGTCTGTGTTTGATTGAGACATATTGTTCATGTGAGAAAGAGGTAATCTATGTTTAACCACAACACTCCCAAGCAGTGGAGGATAAAAGGATCAAGGAAAGGTGTTTGGCAAATAGAGCTGCCCACTTTGAGTATGGGGAGAATTGTGGGGAATTGTTGGCCTGGAAAATAAGGACAAATCTAGGCAGGAATAATGTGGTTAGGATTCAGGATAAAGAGTCAGGCCTCGTTTCTAATAGTAATGATGAGATCTGGGAGATCTTTCGAAACCACTTTAAGGAGCTGTATACAGAAGATTTAGAAGTGTCACCAGACAAAGTTAAAAAATGGTTGAGGGATCTGGACTTAGTGGCCCTGGAGGAGGAGGATAATAAAGTTTTGAATGATCCTATTGGGCAAGAAGATGTGGAGCAGTGAATACAGACAGGGAAGCTGGCGAAAGCCCCAGGGCCAGATGGATTACCTTTTGAAATTTACAGAGCTCTAGGAGGTAGTATAACAACCGCTTCTTGGAAGGAGGCCATTATTACCCTGATTTTAAAACCAGGAAAGGACCCCAAAAGTTGTGATTCGTATAGGCCGATCTCCCTATTAAACTGTGATTATAAACTATTTACAAAAGTTCTGGCAAAGAGACTGGGGGGAGCTTTAGGTAAATTGATTCAGGAAGATCAAAAAGGTTTCATAAAGGGGAGATACATGCAAGAGCTGACTCAGTGCCTGATAGGCTCCATAGATATAGCTAAAGTATACATGGAGCCATTGGCCTTAGTGATGATCGATGCCACAAAAGCCTTTGACAGAGTTAATTGGGCGTATTTGGGTACCCTCTGTGAGGCTTTTAATTTGGGAGAGAAATTTACTAGGGCATTGCAGATAATATATCAGAATGCGGAGGTAAAAATCTTGGTCAATGGTACTTTAACGCGCCCCTTTAAAATTGAGAGGAGAACTAGACAGGATTGTCCACTATCACCATGTATATTTAACCCTTGGCTTGCAAGATTAGAAGAGAACAGAAGATAATCCCGTTTAGTGGTGGGGCTTGGAGTAGGAAAATTGCTTTGTATGCAGATGACCTGATAATGTATACAGCGAATCTACAGCAAACCCTACCGGTTTCGGAAAAACTGACAAGGGAATTTGGGGAAATTGCTGGATATGCGGTTAATAAGGAAAAGACTGAAATTATGACCTGGAATATGCGAGAGGAGAGTGTTTTAATTAAGAAGCAATTGAAATATTTGGGCATTGTGATCACACAAGATATAGACAAAATAGCAGAGGCTAATTTCATGAGAGTTATGTCAGATGTCAGCAAATTAATGAAGAGTTGGGCTAATCTACCTCTTACTATTCATGGGAGGGTTAATTTAGTGAAGATGACGATATTACCAAAGTTATTATTTATTTTCAATGTGGTCCCTTTGAAATATAAGAAAGAATGGTTGGGTAAATTACAAGGTAGAATCAGCAGCTTTATTTGGGCCTCCAAAGGCGTGCAAATTGCATAGAAGAAATTGAGACGGAGGAAGGAGAAGGGAGGGTTAGCACTGCCGGACCTTCAATATTATGCCTGGGCGGTCTTCATTAAGAACATGAGGGGGGCATTGAATGTGTCAAAGATTTCAGAGCTGGTGCAGGTCCTTAAAGTTATGATGGAATCCAATTATGATACACAGTCAGGGTTCCTCTATAAATTTGGTGATCCTAAATGTTTCAAAAAGGTGAGGTTTAAAATATTGCAAGACTCCGCTAACGTTTGGTATGACCTAAGGAGGACTACCAAGTTACAGTTTTATAGTAAATATGCGCCTCTTTGGGATGCTCCGGGCTCACCGGAATGGACAAGAGACATCTTGGCTAAACCTTTGAGGGAGGCTGGGCTGGTGCAATGGGGACAGCTTTGTATTGACGGGGAGTTACTCCCCTATGAGGACCTTAATATAAAGGTAGATGGATTTCTTTCCAAATTTAAATACTTGCAAATATGGAGTTGGGTGAAGAGCGTCAAGGAAGAAGTGGGTGGTTCTAATGAATTGGAAGAATTATTATATCAAGACCCTGCGGGAAAGAAAGAAGTTGCAAGATGGTATTGGACATTGATTGAAACGGTGGATGGAGAATTTCACTTGCCTGAAGAAATCTGGGGAGAATGCTTGCCAGGAGTACAGATAAGAGAATTATGGCAAGTATCTATTACATTATTGTATTCTACAGTCAAACCTGCTCGTCTAAGATGAAATCATTTGTTTTCCATTCAGAGGGCCTTCTGGTCCCCAGGGAAACTGTCTAAACTGATGGAAGGCACCCCGGTTAGCTGCAAAAAGTGCGGCATGGATCTAGCAGGCGACATTCACATG
The DNA here is from genome assembly GCF_031143425.1 of Pleurodeles waltl. NCBI lineage: Eukaryota > Metazoa > Chordata > Amphibia > Caudata > Salamandridae > Pleurodeles > Pleurodeles waltl. Next base: position 1,224,432,885 of record NC_090447.1, read on the forward strand.
TTTTGGGATTGTCCCCAGCTCAGTTTGTTCTGAAAAGAGGTTGGTGAGATAGTGAACAGAATTCTACCCCTAGAGTACCAGGTAAGCCCCTCCTTAGTTATTTTTGGTTGTCAATTGGATTCCAGGAATGAAACAAAAGATAATGCCAAATTACTTTTCTATATGATGCTGTTAGCAAGGCGGGAGATATGTAAGAAATGGATAAGTGCTTCTCCCCCGACGGCGCTTGAGTGGAAGGATACACTAATATATAATTTAACTTTAGATGTAAGGGATAAAGAAGCAAATAAAAAGTAAAAGTTTTGGGACCCACTGAAAAGATGGTTGGAATCGCAAGAATGAGGTTTTGTCCTGTGATTATGCCAAGGCGGGTTTCCGGCAGCTTTGAAGGCGGGCCGGTAAGGCTTTGCTAATCAGATATGCGGGCTGTCCTGGAGAGGAGTCTCTAGGGGGAGATTGATTGTTATTTGAACTGATCTCCCTCATCGAGAGGCTGGACAAGTGAATGAGGACATTTAAAAAAAAAAAAAAAAACACTCCCTGAGATGTCACACTCTTGAATCCATGCATAAAGGCTGCCACAAATCACCTTTTACTGTTTGGGTTTTTTGTGAGGTGCTGCTTGTGAGCCGAGAGGGTTAGGACATCAGTTGCGACTTGTTTTCAGATTGGCATACTTGCCTACAATGCTTAAGTACTGTCATCCTTAAACCAGCAGTCTTGCCTAGAGCAAGAATCAAACTATGACAGGTCCAACTGTGTGTGTTAGGGTGGCTTAGGGTGTACCTAACCTACTTAAACTCTAGTCTCTCAGAAAGATGTTAAGAGACTAGATTCTTGCACTAGGTGCTATGTACTGTCTCTAGTTATGGAATAGTCTTTCCTGTGGAAAGCACCAGGTGAAAGAGTGATAAGGCAATTGCAAGTACTTCTCCCACCGCTACCACCAATGTTGGAAGCTGGACTGATGTGTAGTAGGTACCGATGGTACTTACACCTTATACCAGGTCCAGTTATCCCTTATTAGTGTAGTGTAGGCACTGTTTAGAAGCCAGCCTCTCTAGAGTCAGCTGTGGATGAGCAGCAAAGGCTTATCTAGGAGACATGCAAAGCTCATGCAATACCACTGTAGTCACACAGTACTCACACACATGAAAGAAAATACTCAGTGTTACAAAAATAAAGTTACTTTATTTCAGTGACACAAATATCAAATGTACAATAGAGACTATACTTCCTTAGAATGTAAGCATTACACAAATTATATACACTAGTTTGCAGAAATAGGCATAAAACAGTTAGAAAACAGTGCAGTTAGTGAAAATCACACTAGTTAGAAATGGGCATAGGGTGAACACAAACCATATAATAAGAAAGAAAAGAATGCGAAAGTCAGCCCCCCACCTAGGCAAATGTAGTGTGTAGAGGGGAGCTGAGAGTACTAGAAAAGCCCAAAGTTAAGTACCACAATCCACACCAGCGACCAGGAAAACAGGAGTAAATCACAGAAAATTTCCTAGAACACACAAAGAAACGAAAAGAAGAATTATGCAATACCCAGAAAGCACTGAAAGACTCCAACAGTAGATTCCTGGACAAGAAGACCTATGGAAGACGGGGAACAAGTCCAAGAAGCACAGAAGAGTCCAAGAAGAGCAGGAGCCCCTGCTAACCTGGATTAAGGTGCAAAAGGAGAACCACTGGTGGAGAAGAGAAGTCAGTCCTGCACCCAAGAAGACGAAGTCGGGTTCCTGGGGGGTGCAAGTGATTTCCCATGCCAGATGGAGGATTGCAGTTGGCTTTGTGTTGGAGTCCGCCAACAAGCCTTGGCACATGCAAAGCTTGCAGTTAGCGGAAAATGGCGCAGCCCGGAACCAGGAAGGACCAGGTGGACTGTACCCAGGAAGGGGAGTCAGAGGGACCCTCAGCCTCTCAGAGAGCCCTCAGAAGACCAGACAGCACACACAAGAGTCCCACAGCATGAGGACAAGAAAGTTGCAGAAGAGGCCCATCCAGCACTACAACAAATGCTGCCACGCCGCCGGAGAATCACTGAGGAGGCTATGTGTTGCAGGATAGAGTGCTAGGGGCCAGAGGTTCGAAGTGCATGAAGGACTTGGAGGAAGGATGCGAATAAGCCTTGGCAGCTGCAAAATACGTGGTACACGGGGAACTGTCTTGCGAGGGGAGGCAAGGTCTTACTTTAACCAAAGTGGGACAGCTGGAAGAAAGGACCATCAGGACCACTTCAGTCTATGACCGTGATGCAGTATCCACGCAGCTCAGTAGGAGAGGGGATCATTGCAGCCAGTCATCATTGCAGTTGGTGTCTACAGAAGCAGGGGAGTGACTTCTTCACCCCAAGGGAGATTCATTCTTCCTGATGCAGGCTGAAGTTAGGCTGTCCCCAGAGGATGCAAAACTGGGAAACTGTTGCAGTTGCTGTCAGGAACCGGAGATACAATGTTGCAGGAGGCGTCTTGCTTCTTTGCTGCAGCTTGTAGATTCCTGGAGGGTCCAGATGCAGTTTCCTTAGTGAGAAGTCAAAGTAAAGGATGCAAAGGAGTCCTGCTACAGTCTTGCAATCTGAATCTGAGGAACCACCCAAAGGAGAGACTCTAGATAGCCCTGAAAGGGGGACTGGTCACCTAACATGGTAAGCACCTATTAGGAAAGGGCTCTGACGTCACCCCCTGACACTGGCCACTCAGGTGCTCCCAGAGTTCCCTGCCAACATTGAAATCCAAGATGGCAAAACCTAGAGACCCTCTGTAGGAGCTCTGAGCACCACCCATGGGGTGGTGATGGAAAGGGGAGTGGTCACTCCCCTTTCCTTTGTCCACTTTCGTGCCAGAGCAGGGACTGGGGGCCCCTGAACCGGGGTAGACTGGCTTATGCAAGGAGGGCACCAAATATGCCCTTCTAAGCATTTCCAGTGGTTTAGGGAGGCTACCCCTCCCCAGCCTGTAACACCTATTTCCAAAGGGAGAGGGTGTAACACCCCTCTCGAAAAGGACATCCTTTGTTCCTCCTTCCTGGGCTTGAGCTTCTCAGGCAACAGGAGGGCAGAAACCTGTCTGTGAGGTTGCAGCAGCTGGGGCTGCCTGGGAAATCTCAGAAGGCTGAAATGGCAATACTAGGGGTCCTCTAAGGAGCCCCCAGAGTGCATGGAATCATACAACCAATGCTTGAAAAAGCCTTGGGGTATGATTCCAACATGTTTGATACCAAACATGCCTATGTTTCGGAGTTACCATTATGTATCTGGACATAGGTAGTGACCTACATGTGTAAGAAGGCGTCCCCACACTCACAAAGTCTGGGAAAATGGGTCTGGAGTTCATGTGGGCACCTCTGCTAGTGCAGGGGTGGCCTCACATACAGGGACTTTACACCCTGCCCTCAGGGCTGGAGGGCCTGCTATAGGGGCAACTTATAAGTGACCTGGTGCAGTGAAAATGGTAGTGAAAGGGTGCTTGCACCTTTTCACGCAGGTTGCAATGACAGTCCCGCAGAAGCCTTTGCATGGGCTCCCTATTGGGGGCAAAATATATGCAGCAGCCAATAGGGATTCCCTGGGACCCCAGTGCCCTGGGTACGTAGGTACCATATACTAGGGATTTATAAGGGGGCATCAGTACGCCAATTGTGAGTGAAATACAGACTTTTGGGAGAGAGAGAGCATAATCACTGGGGTCCTGGTTAGCAGGATCCCAGTGAATACAGTCAAACACACTGACATTAAGCAGAACATGGGTGTAACCATGCCAAGAAAGAGGGTACTTTCCTACACCAGGCCAGAAATTGTTGCCTTACAAGCTAAAATGTTGTATGCAAGCAGACTGACTCACAAAAATAACCTTTATAGCTTGTGTCTGTAACTCAGAGAGACATGTCTCAGTGGAACTCATTCATTATCTGGACGACCCTTTGAGGCCTGGGTTAGATACAGTTTTGCTTTCATAATAATACTAATGTATTCTGTTCTGCTCAAGTTAAACAGTGTAAAGTTAAATCATTTTAATATTTGTATTAGTGTTAAAACAAGGACTTTAAACTGCACAAAAATGACTCCAGTACATGTAAATCAACACTACTGCACAATGAAACAGCGAGATGTAAGTAATGTGGAAGCAGAGCAGCTTGGACATGCTAGCCCACCAAGAGAAATAATGGGACGGTTCAACCAAAGTGAACACTGCAAGTACAAAGTTGAGAGTCTCTGCCACAGTTTTGGGCTGACAGATGTCTTATGTGGTGATAGGGCTAGAGCAACACTATGTTCTCACACATATGGTGATAAATGGATCTGCATTTGTTGATATATCCAAAGTAATCAGCAGAACATAACACAATAACAATCACAAAGCAACATAACATAATTATAACATAAAAGGGCACAACAAGGCATTCAACACAGAATGTAACACAAGATGCATAGTATGACACAACAAGATCACAATGCAATAATGAAGCACACAAACAAACAGTTGCAGCTGGCAAAGGGGCAAAGTGGCAGGACGGGTGAGGGGGAACAAAATAAAAGCACAAAAATATACTTTAAAAAACTTACCTTGACCACACCACCGTTCTCCACTGCACTGCAAGCACCGGCACCTAGCCTGCACTGCGGCCAATCCTGAGGCTGCTCAGAGCAGAATTATGAGTGGCTGGAGCGCCAATGCTCCCTTAAATGCCTGACAAGACATGAAAAAGCACCAGTCAAAAATGTTTTATGATCCAGACTGCTCGTGCCCTCTGTTGGGCTCTAAAAAAGAGTAAATGTTCGAGCACGATAGCCAAGCACAGTATGAGGTTAAAAGAAGAGCATCTGCAAGCTTAGGGCCTGATTTAGATGTTGGCGGTATTACCGCCAATCAGCCGTGGACCCTAGAACACTGTCAAGTCGACGATTTTCTGCCTGCTGTATTTAGATGGTACAGTCCTGCAGGTGGTGTACTGGCAGAGGATTGCTGACAGAGGGAGCCCGTCCCTGGAGCCAATGGACATTGTGCAATAGCAGTGGGTATGGAATAAAGGTTAGTAACACACGCACTGTACCTTAGCCATATTTGTCCATCTGCACAACACACAACACACCACATACATCCAATTATCCATTGCCATTCCAACACAACATACACACAATTTATACTACACCCACACACAACACAACAACCAACACAACTACACACATCTATACAAATATACTCACACAGAGGCACCACCCACTCCAGCTCCATCCACCTCAACCAGCCAATCCAATCTCTCACACACACATACACCTACATACACAACTGGCATCACAACATTACAGGTTCAGGTCCACTTGCAATGTCCACAAAAGGACATAGTTGATAAGTGTTATTGTTATGTCATTGTGGTGCCAGCATCCATTTGGAAATGAATACTTACACCAGAATTACAGTTGTGAATGTGTGCAATATGTGTCTAGTACTAGTATGCCCACATCCATGTTGGTCACAATTATTTCCCTGACATATGCATGTCACATTAATTATTAAAAAATTACTGTGACCACACAGCGGGCACTGGCAATGCCGGTTCCTTATCTTCGATACCAGTGATAGGGGGTTGTTTTTTCTCCGTGGTCTAGTAGCATCAGCAACGGAAGGTCTTGGGTACTCGTGTCCATTCGAAAATGGAAGGAGAATTGGTAAAAAAGAAACGTTTTTTCCTCATTTGCCTCCCAATCGGCCAAATCAAATGTGGAGGTCGGTACGCCAACGTTGGGTTTGCGGTAAGGCATCGCCAAAGCTTCATGGCGGAAAGGATGGCTGGAGTCCAGCCATCAGCCACTATTTCCAATGGCGGTGTTGACGTGGATGCGAATTTTTGGCAGAGACGGCTTGACTCAGGAGTTATTTTGTCTATGGGACTGCGAACATCTAAATTGGGCGGGTGGACCTCCAGGCTGATGGCCGGGTTCTCAGTGAAAAAGTGGAGGCATACCCGTTAGCACCAGGGTATAAATCAGGCCCTAAATTTGGTAGTTCCAAGGTCAAAGGGAATGAATAGCAATCGTTGTAAACTGGTAATGGCCTTAAATGAGGGTCTGATGGTACACTGATAGGTAATGTTTACAGTAGCATATACTTTGTGATAAGATAATACAGGCCGCAAATGAAAATCACATCATGAACATAAGATCCAATACGTGTCATTATGTTTATGAAGAGAGAGAAAAAAAGAACAAACGTAGGCCCTGATTTAAGAGGGCCTCGTGCCTCCTTGCGCCACATTTGTCTCATTTATTTGTACGCTAATGTGGCCCAACAAGACCAATGCATGCCTTGCACCACTTGTACCACCTTGGCCCCACATCATATCTGCGTCAGGCATAATGTATGCAAGGGGAGCGTTCCCTTGTTAGGGAGGCTGAAAAAACGCCTCAAAAGTTTTGACCCTAGTTACCTAACTACCCCTATGATGCGCCATATGTTAAATGAGGCGCACACATGGTGGTGTTAGGAGGCTCTAAGGGGCGCAAGAAAAGTGACGCTTCATTGGCTGTAGCGTCACTTTTCTTAAATCAGGCCATTAAAGTTTTAAAAAAACAAAACTATTAAATTACCACAATAGTTACTTATTAATGACTTGTCAATGAGTTGCAAATGTAGAACAATGTTTGTGGAATGTTAGCCGAACATGGAAAAAGAGGAAGAAATGAGGTGATGTGTCCTTTTATCTTCTTTCCCAGCAGAATACACCATATGGTAAAACATGACTTGCTGGCCATAGACACATTGCAAGAGATATATGGTTCCTGGTGGAAAGAACTATGTTTAGGAGATTTTGCAGTTCACTGTGGAAAAAGTTGTAAACATTTTTGGAAGATGCATCTGAGTTATTTCTTATAAAAATCACATATCATCTAACTTATTCTAGAGACAATTAAATTGCCAAAAGGGTGGACAGATTAAGCAGGTGACACACCTAACACCCTACGACTTACCTGTGTCTGGTCCACCATTCATACAAGGCCCTTTTGGACCCTGCTACTGTGCATTGAGGTGCCCACCTTACACCTCCCCTTCCTGTCACTCTCTATCTCTTTCTCTGTATTCTTCTCTCTCAGGTCTGCCAGTTTTTACAATGTCATTCTTCGTTTTGACTTTTCATTGTGTATTTTTACTATTTGTGTTGCCATTATTTGTTTTGCCATTGTCTGCTTTGCATTTCAATGTGACTTCTGTTTTTACACCTTTCTCTCTGTCTTTCCTTTTGTTATGACCTGTTATATCTGTTTTGATTCTGCCTCAGCTAGCCATTTTTGCGACTGTGCCTCCTGTCTTTTCCTTTACACCTTTTTGCCTTTGGCCTTTGCACCTTATCTCGTCATTGCAACCTATTACTTTTTGCATCCCTTCCTGCTATTCAATTCACCACTTTAATGTTTTTCACAATTTCTCCACTTCTGGGGCCACAATGACATGGGGCTGATGCTGCTGTTTGCCACTCTTTCTGCTCCCACCAATCCTTACCTCCTTCTGGCATTCCTCCTGCGCTTCACCCATTTTCTGCTTTCCTGACTTCCATACAATGTGATTCTCCCTGCCCACGCCCACCCCTTTGCTCCTCCTTCCACCCAGGACCTGTAGTGAAGAAATCCTTTCAGCAGCCATCTCTGCCTGAAGTCAGAAATCCCAGTCCTTTTCCCACAAATGATTCCGCGTCGTACACATCCAGGCACTCAAACCCTCACCTTAGCTAAATGATCTGCTGCAGCACCACATATCACCCAGGAGTGATCTCCTGCATCTCCTGTAAATATCCAATGCCTTTCCCACACCACACCCTCACCATCACCAACCAATGATACCCAACATCCTGCATGCACGCAAATCAACCATCTCACACACTCACACGGACCAGCTACCCCACACACTCACACAGACCAACCACCTCCTGTGCACTGCACTGCACCACACTCACCTGAATGCTCCTCAATACCTGTTTGCTCACCAATCATACCACTAGTAGGTGGAACCTACTACATGACAATGCTCTGGGCCTGCTTTTCCTCACAGAAACATGGCTGAAGCCAAATTCTATACCGGCTCCCCTTGGTTACAAGATCGCTAGACAGGCCCATCAGCACAAGCCCAGAAACAGAGTCAACATCAATTTTTAAAGACACCATCAGATGCACCACCTGCACTACTGCCAGCTCCATGGAGCACCTCAGCTTCAAGCTGAACATCACAGTCACCTTTGCCCTGTACTGCAACCATTGTCTACAAATTAGGCCTGGGCAGAATTTGCTGCATTTTGCTCAACGTAATTCTATGGAGTTTAAAAAAAAACCTCAGAGATTCTGTGGATTTTCGCGAATGGGTGGAAGAATGATCGTCCAGCTCTTCTTACTGCTTTTCATGCTGTTAGCACATTTCACACTGAAAATCAGCTCAAAGGGCACCACGTGGTGTGCACTGGTGTGGCCATTTTGTTTTACTCTTCTTTCTGCTTCTCTGCATGCTGTGCCTTTTTCTCTCTCAATCCATCTTCTCTTTCTACCACTCATCCACCCCTGATTTACTTATTTATTATCACTGTATGTCTTTTTGTATGTGTATTTTATGGGTTTGGCTTTTTTTTTTTTACGTTGTTTTCCCTTTACCTGTGTGACTGTCCTCCTCCTCCTGTTCCACTTCCTTTTTTCTTTCCGCTTTACTTGTCCTACTTCTTCTTCCCCCAGCCCCTATGGCAGAAGCAGGCAGCAGTGGTAGCACCAGTGCCACACACACACACACACACCCTGTGGGAGCCGGTGCTGTTCAGGCATGCATGCCTTCCCCATTTTTACTGAGGCAGAGGTTATCACACTGTTTTGCGGGTTCAGCACCACCTCCCCCCTCATACAGACAGCAAGCGGCCGACCTGGGAAAGGGTACACCATGCAAGAGCATCAGCTGCTGCGGAGCAGAGTCTGTTGGTACGTGTGCATCAGCACAGGGGGTCAGTGCACCACAGCAGTTGACGTACTACTGGGTAGACCTATTGACTGTGAATTGGACCTGCTCAGCCTGCTAGGTGTCGAGTTTCCAGGGCTCAGTTATTAATAAATATTTTTTGTTTCCTAATATTTTTTTTTTCAAATCACATGCAGCTCACACTCAGAGATAACTTAAGTTTACATTACCAATAATATCTGGTGCTCGCTTGGGCTGAATAGTTGGAAGTGATGCAGACTCCTCTGTCCTGTCACTATTGAGATGGTAGTATATCATGGAGTTAGCATTCTTTGTGCCTTTATTTATATTATGTAGCTCTTACATTTCTAATCTCTCTGATATGTAGTTTACATTGGAAAGAGACTGAGTTGGCCCACTTAATTGGGCAGAGAAGCAAAGTTGTGATGCATTTTTAACAAGCGAGTAAAAGAAATGTAGTTTAGCAAATTAGGAACAGGGCAATAAGCTAGCTGATTTAGAAAATACAATGCTATGTGTGTGCCTGTCAAAATATTTTTTAGAGAGCAACTATAAGTCTAATTTTTTATTTTCATCTTCTTTATTTCTTACATCATCACCCAAGGGCAAGACGACATCAGAGCAAGGCGAAGGGGCTGCTACCACCAGCACTGCAATAGGTGGCACCACCACCACCAGTGCCACAGCTGATGGTTCTGGTGGCCCCAGTAAGTCCTGTTTATTATTCTTTCCTACCACTTTCTGCCCCCAATACTGTTTTTATTTTTAAATATTTTATTTATTTTGGCAATTTTGTATGGTGCGGAGATGGCCGAAGGCATCAGAGCCCTTTCCAATACACAGAATACAGGTTATAGCGGGTTACATTATTAGTAGTTAAATTCAGACGTTTGCCGCAGTGTATTTATACAGGAGTTACTACAAGTGACAGATACAACAATGGGGCAGACGACATCAACAGTTAAAGAAAGGTAGATCAGGGCACAGTGGAGAAAGTAAATAACTCTGTTCGAGGATGAATTAACCAGGATGTCTGTCAAAAAGGAAGGGCTTGAGGTCCTTTCTGAAGGTTGCTAGGCAGGTGGTTAGATGGAGTGAGGGAGGCAGAGGGTTCCAGATTATTGTGGCACTACCAGAGAAAAACTGGTTCATGACTCTGTTAGTGCACTGGAAGCCTGCTAACCAGGCCCCAGTGCCTGTGCTCCTTCCCTTAATTGTTATGTTGATTTGGTGAATTCCTGATTAGCAAGCCTTTACTCCCTTACAAGGCCCTAGTAGGTGGTGCCCAGGGTACCCAGGGCCAAGGTCATAAAGGGGTCCCCAGGGCTGCAACATAAGCTTGTGTCACCCTAGGTGACTCTCCAAAATTGCTGGTGGCAGGCCTGCGATTGCAGACTCCCAGAGCAGTGCAAACTGATCGCATTCGACTGTGCCCTCACCACAGTACCATGCACTACCTTATATATGTTAGACACCCCTAAGAAAGTCCTCTACAAGCGAGGAAGAAGGGTGCATTATATTTAAGGTGCAGGCAGATGAGCATAAGCGTCTATAGGCCTCATTATGACCGTTGCGGTCACCAAACTGCCAGGGTCAATGTCGCCGTGGGACCGCCGCCAAAGTGGCAGTCCCACCACATTTCAACTGTGGGGAAAGTGCCACGGTCGGACCGCCGTGCCTGCCGTTCTTGATGGTTGTAATCCACCAGGGCAGTGCTGCTTGCAGCGCTGCCCTGGGGATTACAAGTCCCTTTCCACCAACCAACTCTGTTTCCGCCCGCAGCCCTTGCAGTGAACTCCTAATAGGGCTGGTGGTGTTCTGGCCGCACAGGCGGTCGGATGGTGGTACAGGTTTGGCGGGCGGGGGTGAGGGTCTATGTCTCTATAGCATCCCTTCTATTAAGGTACATAGGATAAAATGGCACTTATGCCCCAGCGGACCAGGGCTGCTAGCATCATTATGTTAGAGCCTAGATATGTTGAGTTTGGTGTCAAACAATATTCTTTCTCTCCCACAACATGGATATGGTATAGAGGGATGGCCACCTGTTTGCCACCTTTCTTTGTGCTCTGGCTGAGCAGCCAACACTTTATCCACGTGTCTACTGCTATCAAGGCAGGTTTCTGACCTCCTGTCAGGCAGCCTGGGCACTTTCAGAGGTCAGGAACAAAGGCTGAGACAGGAAGGAGGTCACACCTCCCTCTCCCAGCCCAGCTAGTAAATACAACTATCAGGGTGGTGAGCTTCAAAGGCTTCACCTCTTCTGATAACCATCTGTGCTGTCCCCCAGTGGAAGAAACAGCCCTCCCAATGCCCCCAGGCACCCAGGCACATTTCACAGACAGGTGGGAAATTAGGTGTGCAGGAATGTGCACCCCCCCAGCAGGCTGACCATACCTCTAGGGTGAGCAGCCCAGTCTGTGCACTAAATTTTGATTTGTGCCATCTTGGTAATGGCAGAATAGAGGGTTCTGAGTTGCTAAAGGTGATTTGTCCCACTGGGCATGGTCACTTCAGGAGAGGATTAGCTGTAGGAGCTAGGGTGCCTATTGGCCACTAGTCTCCACACTCCTAAATCAAGGATTTAAGGAACACCTCTGACACCAGAACCTCAGATCTGATCTACAACTTCTAAGAAGGATCAAGAGGAGCCCTGAGTCACCGGCAACCGGACTATGCCCACTGTACCAAGTAAAAGAGAAATACTCTGTCACTGAGGCAACAGACTGGGAACCGCATGAAGGAACCTCATTGTTGACTGAAACTTATCACTTCCAACCAGAGGGACCCCAATGGAATCCAGAAGCACCTTCACTCTCCCGTGGACTATTGCCACTAGTCCCTTGCAAACTTCAGGAAAAAGCAGCCTTAGATCCAGAACCTTAACAGGCCATTTGGCACACCATCGCATCATCAAACACCAGGTGGTGCAGTGTCTTCTGGGAGTTGTAGTCTAGTCTGCCTCCAAGTTTCAAGCTCCTACACCACTCCCTCAGACTCCAAGAAATTCCCAAACGATTTCTGCACCCTTACAACTGTCATGGCTTGTTGCTTGCCAGTCCAGTAACTAACCCCTACACTTGATGCTGCAAGCACAGGGCACAGTGTGCAACCTTCATCAGACCTCTACAACTCGGTCCCCCTTCAGGACTTTGCATCCCTTTGTCAGCGACATAATGTAAGCTGTAAAACGAGAACCACTGTGTGTCTTGTTCAGCACCACAGACACCTAGGACAACTCTGCACCTGTACCTCATGGGCCAGGTAGAAGTGAACTGACTGCTGTGGCCTAGTCCCAGGACTCGCACAACCCTAACCCTGCAAGGGTTCCCCACAGCACGACCTCCAAGTGATTGTTTGTCACCAGTGCCTTCCTGCCAATGACTTCAGCATAAGTCCCATTCAGCACTACGGACAGCCAGGATAACTCTGTACCCGGATGCCACAGGCCAGGCAAAAATGCACTGACTGTTGTGATATGTTCCTAGGGACTGTACAACCTTAACCCCAAAAGGTTCTATACAACTCACTTTCTAAGTGCATTTTTGCAACCAGTGACATGTCTTTCATAGACTTCAATGCAACATTTAAATACCAGTTCCTCTATGATTTCATTTTGTTTGTAAAATCTATAATTCCGCTTATACTTATCCAATTCTGTTCATTTTGGTGTCTACATTTACATAAAAATGAGCTCCATTTTTATGATTTTTGTTGGATTTCTTTTGAGTCGTGTCAGTTATCATCCATGTATGTGCTGTGAATTGCTTAACACATGTTCCTCTAAGTAAAGCATGACGGCTCTTTGCAACACTACCAGGACTGAGCTAAGGATTTACTAGTGTGACTCCAAGGACCATCTCTGGGATATTGTAAGATCATTACAAGGTGAGGAATCACTCCTACACCACATAATACTACATTTTCCTCCAACTTGCACCTCTTCCCGCTAGTAAAATAATGTGACTTTGTTCTGTTTTATACTGTTTACTTTTTACAACTTCTCTATCTTGTTTGTTACTGTTATCCCTGCAGTTTCCTTTTTTGTATGTTTCCTGTTTCTGTAGCTGACTTTCTCCTGTCTTTAGCGTTCTTCTGCTCTTTTAGTAAACATTCCCTCTCCCCTCTGTTATATGTCTTGTGGTACTGTAAGAGACAGAGAACAGATTTTTGGTAGTGTTAAGAAGATTGCAGGCCCTAGTAAGCTTTTACCCCCCACATGTTTGTCGAGATGGCTTTCTTGCTCACACATTCAAAAGAAGAGAGTGGCCAGAGTCATAGCCCCCCTTTTTTTATCTTACCATTTTTACAGTATACCAGCAGTTTCCATGACAGTGCAGCATGGCAGGAAAGGAATGGGATTTCTTTGCATTTTCTAACCAAGAACATATGCCCTTCATTGACCATTCCACCCCTTCATTATGTTTCTCTCTCATCAAAGCTCTGTTCCTCCATTAGGGACAAGGGACCTACCCTGGCAAGTTCGCCCTGGACTAGGGGAACCTACAGCCCACATCCCCCACCCAGACACCTCGTAAAGCACGCAGAGTCAGCTGAATGAGACTGTACTCACACCCTTGTGGCTGCTGTTATGTCCTCAAGCGCCCATCCAACTCCGGATATGCCACCGCCAGGATCCAGAATATCAGGGGGGTCATGGTGCGACGTGAACCCCTTCCACGTTGGGAGGCCAGCCCCAGATGGGCCTCCGCCATCTTCTTGGTCCAGCAGCGCAGGTCCTCCCATCGCTTGCGGCAGTGGGTGCTCTGTCTATGATGGACCCCCAGGGTCTGCACTTCCTTGGCGATGGCATGCCAAGTACCCTTCTTCGGGTGGGCGCTGACCTAGAGGAAAGGTACAGGAGGAAAGGAAATGACTCCCCCATCCGGTTCATCATACCCATTGGCCACCATTTCCCACCCATGCCCTGACACGCATACACTCACCATCCTCACATGCAGGCCTCACCCCCCAACATGTCTCTTACATCCACACCACTCCATACATTCATGTCCCACACATCATGCTCACAGTGTACTCACCTGTTTGTCTGGAGGACCGTAGAGTAGCATGTACTGGAGGAGGACCCCATCCACTAGTTTCTCCAACCCCTCCACAGTGAAGGCAGGGGCCCTTTCCCCAGACACATGAGCCATTGCCACTTCCAGACTGAGGTCACAGCAGCACTTGCAGTGTAGGTCCTCTCCTGTTGAAGGTCAGGTATCAAGTGAGCCAACAGATAGAAAATGTCGGTTACGTCCGCGGCGGTGCGTACCATCACCGCCGGCGTACATCGTCATTGGCTCCTGGAACCCATATGGCCCAATGATAACCAAAGCTGAATTGTGCGGCCGTATTCGACCGCCTACCGCGAAGCAGCAAAACGCTAGTGCAGTTACCTCATTTCCCCTGGTCCCTCCTTACAGGTCAGGCAGCCGCCATTTCAGGGTGGCACATGGCAGGGCACCTAACTGCGTCACAGCACATTTGGGCACAAATACGGAGAGACAACGCCACACGCACCAATTTTATCACATCAGTGCAAAAACCCTTGTGCAACCTATATGGGATATGACCCTCTGCTCACCATTCTCCTCCATTAGTCCCACCCGCTGGGGCAGATGATGAGATGGCGTCATCCTCTGGTGTCCCGACCCCTGGTGGACCTGTTGACAATGGAAGACAATCACATCATTATCACCTATAGACTTGATCGTGCCACAATCCAAGAACTGTGTGCCCAATTGGAGCCAGACCTGATGTCAGCTATCCGCCATCCCACTGGTATCACCCCTCTAGTGCAGGTCCTGTCAGTGCTCCTTTTCCTGGCCAGTGGTTCCTTTCAAACAACAGTGGCCATGGCATCTGGGATGTCTCAGCCAATGTTTTCCAATGTTTTGAGCAGAGTGTTGTCTGCCCTGCTGAAACACATGTGCAGCTACATCGTGTTTCACCAGGTGGAGGATTTGCCAACAGTGAAAGCTGTCTTCTATGCCCTGGGACATATCCCCAACATAATTGGTGCCATTGATGGTACACATGTGGCATTTGTCCCCCCCAGCAGAACTGAACAAGTGTACAGAAACCGAAAAAGCTACCATTCAATGAATGTGCAGATGGTGTGTTTGGCAGACCAGTACATCTCTCATGTGAATGCCAAGTATCCTGGCTCTGTGTATGATGCTTACATTTTGAGGAATAGCAGCAGCCCATATATGATGGTCCAACTCCGGAGGCACTGTGTGTGGCTAATAGGTAAGCCCAAGGTCCCCACACGATATGAATAGGTGTCTGGGTATGGGGTAGTCCCTAAGGGTTGGTGAATGTCTAACAGATATCTCTCAACATTTGCAGGTGACTCTGATTAGCCCAACCTGTCATGGCTACTAACCCCAGTGAGGAAGGCCAGGACAAGGGCAGCGTAACGCTACAATGAGGCACGTGGGCGAACTAGGAGGATTATAGAGCGGACTTTCGGCCTCCTGAAGGCCAGATTGTGGTGCCTCCATCTAACAGGTGGCTCCCTATACTACTCACCGAAGAAGGTGTGCCAGATAATCGTGGCATGCTGCATGTTGCACAACCTGGCATTGCGACACCAGGTGCCTTTTCTCCAGGAGGATGGGCCTGATGCAGGTCTTGTGGCAGCGGTGGAGCCTGTGGACAGTGAGAAAGAGAAGGCAGAGGAAGAAGAGAATGACAACAGAAACAACATCATCATGCAGTACTTCCAGTGAGACACAGGTAGGAGACTGGCACAGCTCATCTCATATGTGACTTTGTATAAGTCTGCCTTTTTACCTCTTTGTATGGACCCCGACAGTTCCCTTTGGCTCTCCTTTTCACAGATCTGGGTATCACATTCTGCCTTCTGCTATGTTTACTGCTGCCCAACAACTGTCATTCTTTGGTATGTGCAAAGAAACATATACATTGATATTTGACTACAAGGTTGTAATAATACTTTGGTGAAAGTACAGACTGACTCCAGATTGTTCTGTGATTTAAAGGTGTTTATTTAGGTGCTAATGATTGGAGGGGGATGTGCAATGGGCTGGGGTGATGGTGGAGGAATATCCATGGTAGAGTCCAGTCTCTTGGTATCACAGGTGCATTGTCCAATGGGGCATAGGAAGGGGAATAATGGCAGTTCAATGTGGACAGGGTGACATAGTGGGACAGAAGGGTGACAATCAGGAGGGTTACATTTCTGGAGGGGTTCTTGGCAGTGTTCTCTGCCTTGTGCCTAGATCGCAGGGACCGTTTGCGGGGTGGTTCTCCTTCTGCAGGGGGGTGGGGTGCTGGTGTCCTGTTGGTCCTCTGGCGGGGCCTCCTGTCCACTAGCGCCGGCAGAGGTGGAAGGCTGTTCATTGGTTTGGCTAGTGTCAGGGGCCCTTTGTTGTGCCACTGCCTTCCTCATGGTGGTGGCTATGTCAGCCAGCACCCCTGCAATGGAGACCAGGGTGGTGTTCATGTCCTTCAAGTCCTCCCTGATCCTCAGGTACTGCCCCTCCTGCAGCTGCTGCAGCTTGGCCAGTATCGTGCCCATGGTCTCCTGGGAATGGTGATATGCTCCCATGATGTTTGATAGTGCCTTGTAGAGGGTCGGTTCCCTGGGCCTGTCTTCCCCCTGTCGCACAGCAGTCCTCCTAGTTTCCCTGTTGTCCTGTGCCTCTGTCCTCTGAACCGTGTGCCCACTGCCACTGACCTCAGGTCCCTGATGGTCCTGTGTTAGTGGGGTTGCCTGGGGTCCCTGTAGTTGTGGACACACTGCTGATTGACGTGTCCTGGGGAAAGTGGCATGGGCCTGCTGGGTGGGTGCTGTGCTGGTGTTTCCTAAGGGGGGAGGTTCTGTGTTGGTTTGGGACTGTGGCAGGGTAACCGACTGTCCAGGGGTCCCTGATGGGCCAGGCTGGTCATCTTGATCCAGGCGTGCAGAGCTTCCGTCATCACTGTAGGCCTCTTCTGTGGGGGGACTGGATATAGCTGGCACCTCCTGTCCGGTGACGTTGGGTAGGGGTCCTGCTGGGGTGTAAATGCATTGTTATTTGTTCTGTGTGTGGCATCTTGTGCAATAGGTGTGTTTTCCTCTATTACCGTGCTTGCACGATCGCGTTTGCCCTTGTGTGAGTAGTGATTGTGTGGCCTGGGTGAGTCTCTCTATTGGACATGCTTTGGTGATGGATGTCCATGCATGTCTGTGATGGATGTCCATGCATTGTTGTTGCATGCAGTGCTTGGTTGTGGGAGTGGTGGGGCATGATGGTGGGGTGTGTGGGAGATGGCAAAGTGATGGGGTGAGGGTGAGGGTGGGAGTATGTGATGCATGCAGGTAGGGTGGGGGATAAAATAGTAAAGATTTGCCTTACCAGAGTCCATTCCTCCTGCTACTCCTGCGAGGCCCTCAGGATGCATTATTGCCAAGACTTGCTCCTCCCATGTTGCTAGTTGTGGGGGAGGAGGTGGGGGTTCACGGCCAGTCCTCTGTACAGCTACCTGGTGTCTGGATACCACAGAACGCACCTTCCCCTGTAGGTCGTTCCACCTCTTCCTGATGTCATCCTGTGTTCTTGAATGCTGTCCCACTGCGTTGACCCTGTCGACAATTCTCTGCCATAGCTCAATCTTACTTGCAATGGACGTCTACTGCACCTGTGATCCGAATAGTTGTGGCTCTACCCGGATGATTTCTTCCACCATGACCCTTAGCTCCTCCTCAGAAAACCTGGGGTGTCTTTGAGGTGCCATAGATGTGCAGTGGGTGATATGTGTGAGGTAATGTGTTTGGTGATGTGTTGTGATATATACTGTGATGTGCGTGGATGGTGTATGAGTGATGGTGTTCTGTGCCTCTGATTGGGTGTGTGCTCTCTGCTTGTCTCTCTGTGCTTGGTCTCTTATTTTGGTTGTAAGGGGCTGTGGGTATTGTGGGTGTGTGATTTATAGTGGTGTGAGTGTGTGGGTGTGGTGTGTGTATGTGTGTCAGGTGTGTGTTGTTTGAATTGTCCAATGTGGTGTTGTTTTGTAAATGTGTGTGTATTTTGAGACTTGCGGTGTGTACCGCCAATGGTTTACCGCGGTTGAAAGACTGCCGCGTTCATTCGTGCGTCGTGATAGTGTGGGCATACTTCTGTTGCCGTAACGGTGTGGGTTTTGGTACCAACAGTTTATCACTGACCTTTGGTGTGGCGGACTTGTGTGGGTGTCTGTATTGTGGCGGATTTCGCGGATTTTCGCCATGGACACAGTATTTTGCCGGCCGTCACGACGGCGGTCAGCGGGATTTACCGCCAGGGTTGTAATGAGGGCATAAGTCTCTTTGTATGTGTTTTTAACTAATATTTTTTAACTACTACTTTTTAACATGTTTTTAAAGCTGACTTTTAAGCTAGTTTTTATGCTTTTAGCTTTTTGGTCCAGAGCAATTTTAGCGTTTGGATTCATTCACCTTCGGTAGCATTCAGTTATGGCGTCATACTTGTTACGGCAATGGGGAGGGTATAGTGAATACTAGTTCGTTTTAATGGGATTACAGGAGTTTGCTTAGCCTTTGGCTTGCAGAGTCGTGCCCCCATCACCTAGTGACATTTAACCTACTTAGCTTGCTCTGTCTTAGCCCATTTAATTATTTAATTCTTCTAAGATGGCTGCCTTGTTTATGGTTAGGCAATTTGTTATGAGTTACATTATCAGTGCCACCACGTTAAGGTGTCAAGATCAAGTGACAAAGACAAACAAACTGTAGGTGTTCACAGTTAGGGATTTTCCCTCTTCATGCTTTCGAGGGAATTGTTTATATTAATTGCTGCCCCAAGCATGCCTGTTATCTATTGTTTGGGAACACACCTACGTCAGGGGTCCAAGTGGAGCTGTATAAAAACATCACACTTTAGACAGATAATCAGAGGGATTCCGACCAGAGGGCATCACCACCATCAATGATATCGATGCTGCACGTTGTCTTGATGCAGACCCAGTCTTCGTGTCCCTACGGAGTCTGAGGTAGAGACCTCATTCCAAGGTAACGAGGGTTGGGGGATCCTCTCATAGACATGGCATTGGCAGATTAGGTTTAACATACCCAGCTCTCCTTTAGGTAGGAGGTTAGGCCTATCATGATAGGGTATTAGGACATATTACAAACTTTGGGCCTCATTCCGACCCTGGCGGTTTCAAACCGCCAGGGTGGAGGCCAACGGAAGCACCGCCAACAGGCTGGCGGTGCTTCCTGGGCTATTCTGACCGCGGCAGTAAAGCTGCGGTCAGAAAAGGGGAACCAGCGGTTTCCCGCCGGTTTTCCCCTGGCCCAGGGAATCCTCCATGGCGGCACTGCATGCAGCGCCGCCATGGGGATTCCGACCCCCTTCCCGCCAGCCTGTTCTTGGCGGTTTACACCGCCAGGAAGAGGCTGGCGGGAACGGGTGTCGTGGGGCCCCTGGGGGCCCCCTGCACTGCCCATGCCACTGGCATGGGCAGTGCAGGGGCCCCCTAACAGGGCCCCACAAAGATTTTCACTGTCTGCGTAGCAGACAGTGAAAATCGCGACGGGTGCCACTGCACCCGTCGCACCACTGCAAATCCGCCGGCTCCATTCGGAGCCGGCTTCCACTTTGCAGGGGCTTTCCTGCTGGGCCGGCGGGCGATCTTTTGGAGATCGCCCGCCGGCCCAGCGGGAAAGTTGTAATGACCCCCGTGGTCATTTGACTGCGGTGCGGTCTTTGGGCAGTTTCCGCCCGGCGGGCGGCACCCGCCGCCCGCCGGGGTCGGAATGACCCCCTTTATGTCTTTTTCATATGATTGCAAGATGGTGGGGGTCTTTTTAATAATGACTCTTGTCTTTACAATTCTGTCTCTTGCACTGTTCATTATCCTAATCATTGCAGCCCATGTAACTTATCGCAGAATGCCGTTGTATTAAATAAAAACTATTGAAACTTCACTGTATCTTCTATTATTGCCTTGTTTGGTTGAGACATGATATATCTGTGAGAAAGGGGTAATCTCCGTTTAACTACGACACTCCCTGAGATGTCTCGAGTCCATGCATAAAGGCTGCCACAAATCACCTTTTACTATTTGGGTTTTTGGTGAGGTGCTGCTGGTGAGCTGGAAAGGTTGGGACGACAGTTGCAACTTGTTGTAGGACAGGCATAGTCACCTACAAACATAAGTACTGTCATCCTTCAACCAGCAGTTTTGCCTAGAGAAGGATTCCAAACTACGACATTACCTAGAGATCACCCTCATTGTGACAGTCTTTTTAAGATGCTACCTGTCCTTGATCACTTTGCAGATCGGTTTTCAGAGATCTATGTTTCAGGAAAAGAAATAGCTGCAGACAAGTCATTTTTTAGGAAGTACATTCCTAGCAAGAGGGCTTGTTATGAAATTACCATGTATATGCTGTCTGAGAGTAAGACTGGATATATCTATATTTTCACGGTGTACACTCGTAGGGATTCAAGAATTGGCACCCTTGGTTGCCTGCCAGCTTTTGGAGTTAGTGAGAAGATTGTGTGGGAACTTGGTGGAGGGCTTTTTAACAAAGGTCCACACTGGTGTGCAATTGTTCAGTGAATTGGTCAAAGAGGACGGTGCTGCTTGTTGTACAATCGGCTCTACCCATAAAGGTCACCCCAGAGAGCTTGTTTGTAAAAAACTTGAGAGAGGATAATGCAGTGCTTTGCATAGTGATGAACTTCTAACTGTGAAATTTTCAGACAGGAGAGTTGTCTTTATGCTTTCTAACATCCATGTATTTCACCTGTGACTGTTTGAGTTCAAACTGCTGAAGTGTGCAAACCTGTGTGCATTTTAGACTATAATAGGCACAAGGGTGGTGTTGATGGAGTAGATCAGAGTTTGGAACCTTACACTGCTGTTCGTTAGGCTTATATGTGGTATAAGAAGTTTGCGATCCATCTTTTGCACTTAGCAACCTTTAATACTTTTGATGCATTTAACGAATGTTCTCCATGGTCTAAGATGACATTGGTTCAATTTCAGGAGTTTGTAATAGACAGACTTGTTGTAGTAGAACAGGCAACTTTTCTTGGAGTTGGAGTGATGTGGCTAGATTGAAAGATTGCCACTTTCCTGATCACATTCCCCCCACACCCAAAAATGACTTTCTGAGTAGGAGATGTAGAGTCTGTATGCAAAGAGGTGCACTGAAGGAGAGTCTTATGTACTACCCTTCCAAACCTGGGCTGTGTGTGCCCACTTGTTTCCGAATGTACCACACACAAAATAATTTTTGAAAACTGTCATGCTCATAAAAGTGAACTGCCTGTTCCATATTGTATTATATTTTTATGTTCATTTTCACGGCTGGCATTAGTGTCATGTATTTAGTTAGAGCTTTTGTGCTTGTAGTTTTGCATTTACTCATAATAAGTGTTTTCTCTTTTGTTAAAAAAATGTGTATGTGCCAGTGCAGTGGCGCTTGGATGGCGGTGTGCGTAGAGTATTGCTTGGCTGGCGGTAAACATGGAGTGGCGCTTGGGTGGCAGTTTGCATGGAGTGGTGCTTGGTGGCAGTATGTGTGAGCTTGCACTTGGCTTGCAGTGTGTGAGTAGTGACTTGCTGCTGGTCACTACACACACTGCTAGCCAAACCCCAATCCACACACTCCATCAGCCAGTGTGATTGCTATTTCAGGCATGTGGGGGTATGAAAGTGATGGGCCCTTGAATGGCGCTATCTGTTGTTTGAGTGATGTAATGTGCTGGGCCCTCAGCTGGTGGCATGAATGATGTGTGAATGGACTGGAAAACGGTTGGTGCCTTGACGCAGCTTTACAGCTCACAAGCTGTGAGTCATTGGTTGCGTTTTTTAAAACTTTCACTTATAACAGAGCATTTCACTTTTGTGAAATCCCTTGTTAATAAAATTAGATCTATTGAACCATCACTCACCCTTGTGCCAAATCCAACCAGTATGTGTGTATACTCAATGAATATATGGCTGTACAGAAATAATTGTCTTTTCTGTATTTCTCTGCCAGGGTGTAAATTGCCTCTATATTGTCTCTTGTCCTGAACTTTGTAATGTGCTGGGCCCTCAACTAGTGGTGTGAATGATCTTGTATGTGTCATGTATGAAAGGAGTGTGAATGACCTGTACAGCGGTTGGTGCCTTTTTGTAGCTTTAGAGTTCACAAGCTGATAGTCAATGGTTTAGTTTTTCGGCCATTCAGTTGTTAACAGTGTATTTAATTTTTGTGAAGTCTCTTGTTACTGACATTTGATCTACTGGACCATCACTCACCCTCATGCCAAATCCAACCAGTATGTCTGCCTTAATGAAAAAAAACCTCTCTGCTTCAATCAGGCATCAAAGCACTCCCCTTACACGCTAGGTGTCTCAGGTGGGAACCCAATGATGAAGCATGCCACCAACTAGGTTGGTGGGTGATGGGTCTTTTTAACAAAGCCTAAAGGTGTTTTCTTAACAATTTGAGTGTTTAGGACATCACAGAAGTAAGATATTTGGTTGCATACTCGCTTCTTGTCTAGGGAAACTCGACCAACTCTGGATATGTTTGAAAGCTAGAAACCCAGGGGAGAACAGGGTGATATTTTTCTTGCTTTTCTCTGCCATATTCTTCCGGAAACAGAAATAAACCAGAAACTTCCTACCATTCCGTGTTCCCCCCAGTCTCCAGATAAAAATGCTACCTCACTTGTGTGGGTGGACCAAGTCCCCACAATAGAGAAGGGACCGAAAACGCAATCTGGACACATCAAAATTATTTATCATAAAACAACCTGGTTTTGGATGGGCATCTGTGTTTCTGGTCCTGGGGTCTGCAGTCATCTAGGGAAACTGACCAAACCCAGACAATTTTTAAAACTAGACACCTGGGGGAGGTGGGAGGTGTGGCTTGAGTAGACACCCCAACATTTTCTCACCCATAATACCCTTAAAACCTCAAATTTACCAAACAAATCATATTTTCCTCACATTTCTGTGTGGGATCAGCATGTCAGCACAGATTTCCTAGCATTCCCCTCGGTCTCCCAATAAAAATGATACCTCACTTGTGTGGGTGGCCCAAGTTCCTGCAACAGGGAAGGGCAAAACACATGTGGAGATTGAGGGGATATCACAATTGTTTTGTGCATTTTAAGGCTGGCTCTGCTATGGGGACCCACACAAGTGAGGCATCATTTTGCTTTGGAGACTGAGGGGAATGCTGGGCGGTAGGACCGTTGTGCCTACACTGTGATCCTACACAGAAATCTGAGGAAAATGTGTTTTGTTTTCTTCTAAATTTGACGTTTGCACGATATTCTGGGTTAGAAAACATTGGTGCATCCACATAAGCCGCATCTCCATGGACTCCCCTAGGTGTCTAGTTTTCAGAAATGTCTGGGTTTAGTAGGTTTCCCTAGACAAAACAAGCAGGTGCAAAAACAGGTACTTTCGTAATAGATAATTTTGATTTGTCCATATTATGTTTTGGGCCATTCCCTGCCCTGGGCATTTGGCTCACCTACACAAGTGAGGTACCATTTTAATAGGGAGACTTGGGGAAATGCTGGGTAGAAGGAAGTTTGGGGCTCCAAACCGAAACAATTCACACCAAAATGTGAGGACAAAAGTGTTTTTTAGCCATATTTTGAGGTTTACAAAGGATTCTGGGTGACAGAACCTGGTGTAAGACCCACAAGTCACTCCATCCTCGATTCCCCTAGGTGTCTAGTTTTTAAAAAAGTACAAGTTTGCCAGGTTTCTACGTGTCCATTTTTAGTGTAAATATGTGATGTGCCCATGTTCTGTTTTTGAGGCATTTCCTGTCATGGGCACTAGTCCAACCAACACAAGTGAGGTACCATTTTAATAGGAAGACTTTAGGGAATGCTGGGTGGAAGGACCTTTGTGGCTCTCCTCAGATTCCAGAAGTTTCATCACCAAAATGTGAGGAAAATTTTTTTTTAGTCAAATGTTGAGGTTTGCTAAGGATTCTGTGTGAAAGAACCAGATGAGAGCCCCACAAGTCAACTCATCCTGGATTTCTATAGGTGTCTAGCTTTAAAAAATATACATGTTTACTAGGTTTGCCTAAGTGCCGGCTGAGCTAGAGCCCAAAATCCACAGGTGGGCACTTTGCAAAAAACATGTCAGTTTTCAGTGTAAAAATGTGATGTGTCAACCTTGTGTTTTGGGGCATTTTTTTCGGGGGTACTAGGCCTACCCTCACTAGTGAGGTACCATTTTAATCAGAAGACGTGAGGGAATGTTGGGTAGAAGGAATGTTGTGGCTCCTCTCAGATTCCAGAATTTTTCACCACCAAAATATGAGGACAAAGTGTTTTTTAGCCAGATTTTGAGGTGTGCAAAGGACTCTAGGTAACAGAACCTTGTGAAAACCCCTACAAGTCACCTCATCCTAAATTCCACTAGGTATCTAGTTTTAATGTACAGGTTTGCTGGGTTTCCCCAAGTGTCGGCTTAGCTAGAGCCCAAAATCCACAGCCAGGCACTTTGCAAAAAACATGTTTTGGTGTAAAAATTTGATGTGTCCAAATTGTGTTCTTGTGCATTTCTTGTTGTGGGCACTAGGCCTACCCACACAAGTGAGGTATAATTTTAATCAGAAGGCTTAGCAAAATGCTGGGTAGAAGGACGTTTTTGGCTCCCCTCAGATTCCAGTAGTTTCCATCAACAAAACATGAGAAAATTTATTTTTTAACCACATTTTGAGGTTTGCAAAGGATTCTGGGTGACAGAACCTGGTGAGAGCCTCACAAGTCACCACACACTGGATTTTCCTAGATGTCTAGTTTTAAAAAAGGTAGAGGTTTGGTAGGTTTCCCTGAGTGCCGGCTGAGCTGGAGCCCAAAATCCACAACTAAGCACTTTGCAAAAAACATGTCAGTTTTCAGTGTAAAACGGTGATATGTCCTTGTTGCGCTTTGTGGCGTTTACTATTATGGGCACTAGACCTACTGAAACAAGTGAGGTACCATTTTATTTGGGAGACTTGGGGGAATGCTAGGTGGAAGGAAATTAATCTCCCCCAGATTCCAGAGGTTTCCATCACCAAAATATGAGGAAAACATTATTGGGTGGAAAGAGGTTTATAGCTCTCCTTAGATTCCAGAAATTTCCATCACCGAAATATGAGGAAAAACTGTTTTTTGACCAAATTTTAAGGTTTGCAAAGGATTCTGAGTGACAGAACTCAGTGAGAGCCCTACAAGTCACCCCATCCTGGATTTCCCTAGGCATCTACTTTTCAAAAATGTACAGGTTTGCTATTCTTTCCTAAGTGCTGGCTGAGTTAGAGCCCAAAATCCACAGCTAGGAACTTTGCAAAAAACACATCAGTTTTCAGTAAAAATTTGATGTGTCCATGTTGTATTTTGGGGCATTACCTGTTGTAAGCAGTTCCTGCAGACACAAGTGAGGTACTATTTTAATAGGGAGACATGGGGAATACAGAATAGAAGAACAAGTGTTATTGTCCATTGTCTTTCACTACATTTGTGTCTTTCAAATGTAAGACAGTGTGTAAGAAAGAAGTCATTTTGAGAAATACCCTGCGACTTACATGCTAGTATGGGTACTCCTGAATTCAGAGATGTGCAAATAACCACTGCCTCTAAACTCCTAATCTTGTGCCCATTTCCTAAATACATAGGTTTCCTTGATATCTATTGTTCACTCTTTATATATTGCCAAATGAATTGCTGCATACCTGGTACACAGTGAAAACCCATTGTACGGTGCAGCTCATTTATTGGCTCTGGGTACCTCAGGTTCTTGATGAACCTACAAGCCCTATATATCCCCATAATCATAACAGTTCCGCAGACATAACTGTATATTACTTTTAAAAATCTATCATAGTTGGAAAAAGTTACAGAAGAAGATGTAGACAGAAATGGCTGTTTTTACAACTCAATTTCATTTTTTTTCAACTGTTACTTTCTATAGGAAAACCTTGCAGGATCTACACAAATGACCTCTTTCTGACTTCAGAAATGTGTCTACTTTTTAGAAATGTTTAGCTGTCCTGGGTCCACCATTTGCTTCACACACTTTTCTGTCACTAACTGTAGGGACGCTGAAAGCACACAAAAAATAGTACAAATCGGGTATGTCCCAGTAAAATGCCTAAACTGTGTTGATAAAGGTGGTTTTCAAATTCAAGCTTGCCTGTTCCTGAGAGCTTGGAAGATGGTGATTTAAGCGCCACAAGTCCTTTATTGATGCCATTTGAAGGGAAAAAAACAGATGCAGCACTTTTTCCCATTGTTCCCCTAAAAAACGTTTTAACTGTATTTTGGCTAATTGTTTAGTCTCCTGTAGGTTAACCCACAAACTCTGGGTACCTTTAGAATCTACAAGATGTTTCAAAAAAGGAAGCAAATTTGGCTTGGGTAGCTTATGTGGACAAAACGTTATGGGGACCTAAGCATGAACTACACCAAATAGCCAAAAAAGGGCTTGCCACAGGAGGGGGAAAAGGCCTGGCAGCGAAGGGGTTAAACATGTCATGGTACCATATATGGGGAAAGGTATTTAATGTGCTACCAGTCTAAATGACCCCGGCTTATACAAGTATGTCTCATTACAACACACACTTGTTCATACATCACCCAAGACCATAACCTCATAGACACATGGCAGCCCTCCCACACTGCCCTTAGTTACTGTATGTGGTGCAAACCAGAGTAGCAGACTCTTAGACAGTTAGGCATGAAGAAAATGTAGATGTTTGTGTGGTTATGTGCATATAATGTACAGGTTATTTGGCCTTTAGTAGCTCATATTGAGTTGGACTAATCTGGAGTAGGGCTCTCTACATAAAAAGTTTAATATCTTTGGCTTAGATGATATTTGTGTCTTGGACTGGTAAGATGAGGAGAAAGAATGTGTTGAGGCTACTACACAGATCGCTGCAAATTAGTGTTTCTTAGGAACATTGAAATGTTTGTTAATAATCTGTTCTGGGAATGCACGTGAGAGATGGCAAACAATTGCATGACTGCACTACAGACAAACAAATACACTCAAAACATCTTTTGTAGTAATATGCTCTCATCCATAGAGGTTGACGCCCATCAGAAGCGGGATTTATAGAAGGCCATTGTGAAGAAGGTGTGGACTCTGGAGGTCGTTAAGAGGCGCAGCCTGCATTGCAGGAAGAGGTTGGAGGACCTCCGATGATGGACCAGGAAGTCAGCAGAAGTCCAGCTCGGCTAGGCCTCAAAATGATGCAAGCACATGCACCACATCCTGGCCCTCCTAATGGCCCTCATCCTTGATGTGGCCTACCCAGAGCTTGATGGGCAGTTGAGGGCCGAACGGAAGCAGCAACGGAATGAGTTATAATATATGTAGCTAATCATGTTGTTTAATCTTTTTTATTTACAGCATTGTTGTTTGGTATCAATATGACTGTTGACACACATCCAATGCAGGAGAGGATTTCTGGGGGTGTACATTTTTCAGATGGTGTCTGATACTCTGTTTGGTGTATTGTTTTGTGCTAAAAGTTGTCACTAGATTCCTCATCACAAGGCAAGTACAGTTTTGAGCAGACACATGGCTTCATGCACAAAAAGGGGCACTTGCATTTTCTCTGGGTTATGAGGGACATTTATATTAAATATGCCTCAGTTGAAGATTGGGTCAGGAGTGATGCTACATCACAAAATTGAGTATGCAATGTAGGTCCTATTCCTGCTGACACAGCAAAGTAAGCACTTATGAGACGGTTCATGTTTCAAACTTTATATTGGTAGGTTGGTAAATGAAAATATGATCATGAGCAGGTGCACCAAAAGTAATATTAACATGAGTACAATTGCATCATTACTTATCTAAAATACGTTTCAATAGCAAAATTCAATTAATTTCATGCAGACAGTAGTAGATTGGCATGAACCCTTAGTACTTCACAAATGTGCATGTAAGCCAGTCTGTGTCAACCAACATGAATTTTCATGCCACGCTGTATTAATTGAAACAGACAGGAATGTGTCCACATTGGTAACAGAGTTACATGTACCTCTAATTACATGTAGGTGTCCTTAGTTATGCCCAGATGAGAAAGCAATTATGTTGAGAAGAGTGATACTTAAAAGGACAATTACAGATGGAAGGTTTCTTCACATAGGTGATGTAGCCATCTTGATAAGTCAATATCATGCCTAAAAACATGCCTCTTTTGGATATGTCGAAATGCTTGTGCTTTGTACTGAAGTGGTTTAAGAATGTATCCATGCCTATGTATTTACTAATGCTGTCAACATCATTTGTCATGCAGAGAAATACAAGTGGATTAGAGAACAAATACATACATGATATGGGAGCTAGCATTGTGAATTTCTACACTATGTGAGCAAATGGTTTGTGAACTTCTTCCCTACAGACATGAGATACTGGTGAATAAGAAGCCACGTTTAAGTGCCTTGAAGCTGGTTTAATATGTAGACTTGGCAAATGTTTAGTGAGCAAAGTTCATGTTCAAATCCCCAGCATCATCTGGGCAAGACAAAGGTGACAGAAGCCATGTTGGCAGGGAAGAGGCTGGGCAGGGTGATCCTGGTGCTGACACCACTGACACCGAGGGACCCAGTGTCATGGAGGGTGAGCGAACTGGCACAGAAGCCTTGAGTGACTCAACATCATCTTTGTAGGCCTCCATATATGACCAATCCCTAGTGGTGGCAGACCCTAGTGGGAGTATTTCACCTGCACTTTCATCCACCACCCATCTTTCCATTTCCCCTCTCACTCTTGCTCTCCCCCAGTTGGTCATAGCCGCTCTTCTAAAAAGTGTGGCATCACCTTTGCTGCATGCATCTCTCCCCCTGCCCCTGTCTCCCAAGCTGCGCCCAATGAAGAGGCTATTGATCTTTTGCAGACTATCTCTGAAGTCCAGACTGCCATCCAGGGACTTAGGGGTCAGATGATGTACATGCTGGCTTACGTGGATGGCAGTCACAGTGTCATGCATCCGTGACTGGGAGTGAGTTTTTGAAAAGTTTTAGCACTCCATCCATCATACGTTTTGTGTTGCTAAAGTTGCCCTAAGTGGCCAGGTATGCCCAGGTGTGGGTCCCTTGCTCACTAAGCCACTGGATTTGAGCTAGCCTGGCTGATGAAGGGTGTTACCCCAAAACCGGTCCCAGAATGCTTGACTCTAGTCCAGGGAGGACCTGTCCTGGCAGTTCGGGCTGGCCTGTTCCCATGGGGAACAGGATCAAGACTGATTTGCATATGGCTGGTCCAAACTGGGGTGGCATGGTGAACAAAAGAACAATGGATTTAACCCAGATATGTGACTGAGGGTGAGTATTTGAAAGGGTTTTGCACTCCTTCCATCATTCTTTTGTCTTGCCAAAGTCACAGTGCCATGGTTGGCATTCAGCGGTCATTCCTGGGTCCGGCCTCCTCATTGACCAGCAGCCTCCCACCCAACCACTTGTCCCAACTCCCACCTTTTCCTCGACCCAAAACCCTCTTCCTTGCCATATCCAGAGCACACAAACACCTTTACAGCCCTGTAAACTAACACACAAAAGCAACACATCCTCACATAAACACAAACACAGCAAGAAACACACACACACACGTGCAGACACCACACACCCCATCACTACCACAACCACAAGCATACCCACAGACACAGCTCCTGCCCCAACACATACATCCACACTTACCATCAGCACACCCACAGATACCACACCACCAAAACACAGACAGCCACACTCAATACTAGCACACCAATAGACACAATACCCAGCACAACACACATGCACCAGAACATCCACAGGCACCACAACCCCACACAGCACGTCCACAGCAGACACATCCACACATGCACACATACTGTGCACAAATGCCAACTCTCAACCACACAACAGACACCCAGTAAAAAAAAAAAACCAAAACATACCTCACATACAGCAGACCCTCAGATACCCAGACCACATTTGACTCTGCAACTCCCTCTACCTCCCAACCCCTGCTCCTTCCTGAACACCCTATCCATTTTCTAAAGGATGATATTATGATTGCCCTGGACCTGACCCCTTTCCCATCCCATACCACCCATCCCAAAGGTGTTGACACCCCTTCCACATCCAGACCCACCCCTTTCAAAGCCAAACCCACCCCTCCTAAACCCAAACCCACCCCTCCAAAAAGCCCAAGGACCCATCCCCCACAAATAAGATAATTGTGGTGCCTACTCTCTGTCTCATAGATGCCCCCGGCAGGGGAGGTTTATTTTGGCAGTGGAAAAGGAGGCAAGTTATGAGCATGCAACCCAGACTTTTAACTTTCTAGCCTAGTGCCTTTGCTGTTTTATTGTTTTGAGTAAATCTTTCAAAAGTTATGAGAGAGTTACCTCATACTTATAAAAATTTGATTTGAGAACAACTTTGTAATGGCCTTATTTCTGGATTGTTGCTAATTGTTTGCCGATTATGTTATTTCTGCTAATGTATTTGTCGTGCACTTACTGTCATTTGTGACATTGACAAGCACAGGTTGGATATTTTAGGTCTTTATTGAAATGCATATGTTAGTGTTGAACATTTGTTATGGAAATGTAAATTCCGGTGCAAGCATTCATCATGTTACTGGACACATTTTAACCAAACTTATTTGTGTTTCTGTTATTGTGACTGGAGAATACATGTGTGTTTATTTTAACATGATGTGTCAATATGCGTATATGCATTACACAGACAACCTGGCACTTTACAGTTAAATGCAATCTAATGTTTGTCATTAATTGCACAAACCAAGGACACGTGACCTTCATACATTTCTGACATCTTTGCAGTTTGTAGCATTTTGTAGTGCAATTGCTACATTATCAGGGATTTGAGTACTTCCCATTGGGTATACTGTCCATGTATAGGATATGGTTGTTTAGGGAAAAGTATTACACACACCTGCACAGACGCATTTCTTTTTTGGGATTTCTGTTACTTTTTATATAGATATACATTGCCATGAAAGCAGTTAGAACCAAATTGATGAGTGTGACTAATATCTTGAGGTGTGTTTTTAGACACTTTTTAAGTAGAACATTACAGACATATGCATTGCACATCATTGTAGTATTGCCTGCAAATATTTGTTAAACATGCTTGAGTCCAGTGCTAATGTACACCAACAATTCCGAGGATGACAGGTAAAACACTGACTTATCTTCTGTTCTGGCGACGACATGTTGATTTTCATCTTGTTCCAGGAACATCAGTAACAGCAAGACTTGTATGATCTGATTCATGGCGGCAGGAAGTGGGAAAATTGGAAAACAGGTAATTTTTATGCTTATATCCCTCCCAATCCCTCAACTCAGGTGCTTGGCTATCACAGTTACGTTGGTGGGAAAGCACATCATGTTTGGCTCGGAGACAAAAGGGGCTGAAGTCCTACCACCAGCTGCTTTCTCTATAGCACAGTCAATGTGGGTGGTAATTTATGGTGGTGATGGTGGTTCATTGGCGGTCTATTGTCTATGGGATTGCCAACATCTAAATCGGGTGGGTAGACTGTCAAGTCAACGAACAGGAAATCATATGGTAAATCAAGGTGGGACCATTAGTGCCAAGATCTAAATCAGGTCCTCTGCGACAAACGTGGCAAAAAAAATATATCCTGTTCCCTTCCCTGTACTGCAGTGCACTGTTTTTCCACTGTTTACTTACAGCAGACACGATATCCATTGTATGTGACTTGTGTGACATATTATTATTATTATTATTCATCTCTTCTTAGTTTGGACTCTTTTGGACTCAGGGAATTGAAAAGGCAGTCAAAAAACACCAGGGCCATTAGAATTAAAGTAAGTTAATAAGCTATTGATTACAGCTGCCCCAAAAACATCTGTGCTGCAGACTGCATAATGTTGCACATCAAGGATAATACTATTAATTGTGCTGCACATGCACCTTACTCATTAATTAGCAGTACATTTTAAACTCAAAGTGCCTGTTTAGCTTTACATCAAAATATTTTAAACAAAGAAAGTCACTTTTATTATAGTTGTTATTCTGGCATAATTCCTTGCAGCCAGTGCTACTGGTACGTGATGTAATGCATATTTGGGGAAAACTTGACCCTGTGACTAATTACATGAAAACTTCCAATGACCTTACGGGACAAACAATTTTCTGCCACTGTGCCACTATTAACAGCTGTTTGGAATGAGCGTTATAATTTGTGTTTTTCATTTTTTTCTTTCTTGATATAGCTACTCCTGCTGCTTGAGCTCCACCATAACAGCAGGAGGTAGCACCCAGATGAGGCACCACATGATGGAAGCCATCCAGGAAGAATATTGCCGGCCAGTGGCTTTGGAGGAGGAGAGAAGGAGGCATGCCTCTAGTCCCTCTTGCCAGCTGACCCTGCCTCCATCCCAGCCATATCACCAGCAGTCAGGATATACCACTGCTACCAACCCTCCCCTTCTCATCAACAACAGACTGCCTCCTCTGCGATGCCCTAGGTGAGCAGGAGCAGATTCATGTAGGCCAGCAGAACTTGGCTTTAGAAGTGGCACTCCTTCATGCTCTCCTAAATGCTCTTTGAAAACCTTTTTGTAATATACTTTTATTGGTGGGAGGGATTTTTGTTGTGGGTGGGGAGGGTGGGAATTGCGATGGGCAGTTGGGGAAAGAACTTTAGACTTAATTTTGAACATTGATACTTGGGACATTGAGATTACATTTATGCTTTTGATGAGAGGAGCGGGCATGCTGTGGGTGGCAACTAGATTGAAAGAAAACACAGAGTTAGTTGGTTATTTATTATTATAACTTATCAAAGATTGACCACCACCATGACACAAAGTAATGATATTACAATAAATAGCAGTAGTAACTTCTGAGCAACAGGAGTTAGCATTTTATTTATTAAAGAAATGTATGAAATCCTCGAGCCAGGAGTGGACTTAAGCATTTAAGCATTACAAGGCCTGAAATATGATGTTAATTAATCATGAGTGATGTTATATCTTGGGTGAGTAAGGTGGGCTGGCGTGAGCTATCGCTCAGGTATGAAGATCCTGCAGCGAGTTGGTGTCGCTTTCACATCTGCCCCACCAAGTGTGTGATCCATTTATGGTGCAAATTCATAAGTTGCACCTCCATATATCACACAGTCTGGGTGAAAAGGGTTAAGAATTTGATGAATGGATGGACACAGAAAGTTAGAGGAAAGATGTGATAAACACAAACACTATACGATTACAGTATTTATCAGATCGATGAGCAGCACATCGTCAGCAAATCTGTGGAAGGAAATGAGAGAATGTTATTATAATATACATCTAAATAGTCTGTCATCTAGT
This sequence comes from Pleurodeles waltl, assembly GCF_031143425.1. Taxonomy (NCBI): domain Eukaryota; kingdom Metazoa; phylum Chordata; class Amphibia; order Caudata; family Salamandridae; genus Pleurodeles; species Pleurodeles waltl. The sequence continues at coordinate 1,224,466,167 of NC_090447.1, forward strand.
TTTGAAAAATACAAATTATGGAGAAGTTAAGTGAACCCACACAGTTCTAAAAACATTATGATTGTTAAAAGAAAAATGGTACGGTATAGGGCAGTGATCTGCATTCTTCTTGGAATGTCCTCTTGGGTGCCTGCTGAATCAGCCCTGCAAGGTAAGCGGGAATGTTTTGGAGCTTTTGCCTTTTCCGTGCAGAAGAAAAAAAGGCCTGTGAATTGTAAAACAGTAAATGTTGATATTTTAGAGTCAAGGAGAAGGTAAGCTTCATGATGAGTGGACCAAGATGCAGAACAAGATTAACTGAGAAGTGAGAACAATTTTAGAACCAATCCCACACAAGTAGCTGCATGTACCTGGCTGATCAATCTCACAACAGTCATAACATTTAGCTGAGTGTATCCATCATGTGACATCACATTTCTGCCTCAAGTTAGAGCCCCCGATCACAACCAGTTCATTAGAGGAGTCATTTTAGTCAGCACACTACTGTGAGAAGGTAGCCTCTTTCTAGCCTTGTTACCCCCACTTTTGGCCTGTTTGTGAGTGTATGTCAGGGTGTTTGTCACTGTTTTCACTGTCTCACTGGGATCCTGATAGCCAGGCCTCAGTGCTCATAGTGAAAACACTATGGCCCTCATTCTGACCTTGGCGGGCGGCGGAGGCCGCCCGCCAAAGTCCCGCCGTCAGGTTACCGTTCCGCGGTCGAAAGACCGCGGCGGTAATTCTGACTTTCCCGCTGGGCTGGCGGGCGGTCGCCTTCAGACCGCCAGCCAGCCCAGCGGGAAAGAGGCTTCCACGATGAAGCCGGCTCGGAATCGAGCCGGCGGAGTGGAAGCTGTGCGACGGGTGCAGTTGCACCCGTCGCGTATTTCACTGTCTGCGCAGCAGACAGTGAAATACATGTAGGGGCCCTCTTACGGGGGCCCCGCGACCCCCCCTACCGCCATCCGGATCTCGGCGGTCCGACCGCCGGGATCTGGATGGCGGTAGGGGGGGTCGGAATCCCCGCGGCGGTGCAGCAAGCTGCGCCGCCGCGGAGGATTCAATCGGGCCGCGGTACACTGGCGGGACCCCGCCAGTGGTGCCGGTCAGACCGCGGCTTTACCGCCGCGGTCGGAATCCCCATTGGAGCACCGCCGGCCTGTCGGCGGTGCTCCCGCGGTCCTCCGCCCTGGCGGTCAAAGACCGCCAGGGTCAGAATGACCACCTATGTTTTCAGTATGGTTGTTATGTGTCACTGGGATCCTGCTGGTCAGGACCCCAGTGCTCATAGGTTTGTGGCCTATATATATGTGTCACTGGGACCCTGTCACACAGGGCCCCAGTGCTCATAGGTGTGCATGTATATGTTCCCTGTGTGGTGCCTAACTGTCTCACTGAGGCTCTGCTAACCAGAACCTCAGTGGTTATGCTCTCTCATTACTTTCAAATTGTCACTAACAGGCTAGTGACCAATTTTACCAATTCACATTGGCTTACTGGAACACCCTTATAATTCCCTAGTATATGGTACTGAGGTACCCAGGGTATTGGGGTTCCAGGAGATCCCTATGGGCTGCAGCATTTATTTTGCCACCCATAGGGAGCTCTGACAATCCTTACACAGGCCTGCCACTGCAGCCTGAGTGAAATAACGTCCACGTTATTTCACAGCCATTTTACACTGCACTTAAGTAACTTATAAGTCACCTATATGTCTAACCTTTACCTGGTAAAGGTTAGGTGCAAAGTTACTTAGTGTGAGGGCACCCTGGCACTAGCCAAGGTGCCCCCACATTGTTCAGAGCCAATTCCCTGAACTTTGTGAGTGCGGGGACACCATTACACGCGTGCACTACATATAGGTCACTAACTATATGTAGCTTCACAATGGTAACTCCGAATATGGCCATGTAACATGTCTATGATCATGGAATTGCCCCCTCTATGCCATCCTGGCATAGTTGGCACAATCCCATGATCCCAGTGGTCTGTAGCACAGACCCTGGTACTGCCAAACTGCCCTTCCTGGGGTTTCACTGCAGCTGCTGCTGCTGCCAACCCCTCAGACAGGCAGCTGCCCTCCTGGGGTCCAGCCAGGCCTGGCCCAGGATGGCAGAACAAAGAACTTCCTCTGAGAGAGGGTGTGACACCCTCTCCCTTTGGAAAATGGTGTGAAGGCAGGGGAGGAGTAGCCTCCCCCAGCCTCTGGAAATGCTTTGTTGGGCACAGATGTGCCCAACTCTGCATAAGCCAGTCTACACCGGTTCAGGGACCCCTTAGCCCCTGCTCTGGCGCGAAACTGGACAAAGGAAAGTGGAGTGACCACTCCCCTGACCTGCACCTCCCCTGGGAGGTGTCCAGAGCTCCTCCAGTGTGCTCCAGACCTCTGCCATCTTGGAAACAGAGGTGCTGCTGGCACACTGGACTGCTCTGAGTGGCCAGTGCCACCAGGTGACGTCAGAGACTCCTGCTGATAGGCTCCTTCAGGTGTTAGTAGCCTATCCTCTCTCCTAGGTAGCCAAACCCTCTTTTCTGGCTATTTAGGGTCTCTGTCTCTGGGGAAACTTCAGATAACGAATGCAAGAGCTCATCCGAGTTCCTCTGCATCTCTCTCTTCACCTTCTGATAAGGAATCGACTGCTGACCGCGCTGGAAGCCTGCAAACCTGCAACATAGTAGCAAAGACGACTACTGCAACTCTGTAACGCTGATCCTGCCGCCTTCTCGACTGTTTTCCTGCTTGTGCATGCTGTGGGGGTAGTCTGCCTCCTCTCTGCACCAGAAGCTCCGAAGAAATCTCCCGTGGGTCGACGGAATCTTCCCCCTGCAACCGCAGGCACCAAAAAGCTGCATTACCGGTCCCTTGGGTCTCCTCTCAGCACGACGAGCGAGGTCCCTCGAATCCAGAAACTCTGTCCAAGTGACCCCCACAGTCCAGTGACTCTTCAGCCCAAGTGTGGTGGAGGTAAGTCCTTGCCTCACCTCGCTGGGCTGCATTGCTGGGAACCGCGACTTTGCAGCTACTCCGGCCCCTGTGCACTTCCGGCGGAAATCCTTTGTGCACAGCCAAGCCTGGGTCCACGGCACTCTAACCTGCATTGCACGACTTCCTAAGTTGGTCTCCGGCGACGTGGGACTCCTTTGTGCAACTTCGGCAAGCACCGTTTCACGCATCCTCTTAGTGCCTGTTTCTGGCACTTCTCCGGGTGCTACCTGCTTCAATGAGGGCTCTTTGTCTTGCTCGACGTCCCCTCTCTCTTCAGATCCAATTTGCGACCTCCTGGTCCCTCCTGGGCCCCAGCAGCGTCCAAAAACGCTAACCGCAAGATTTGCAGCTAGCAAGGCTTGTTGGCGTTCTTTTGGCGGGAAAACACTTCTGCACGACTCTCCACGGCAAGAGGGATCCGTCCACCAAAGGGAAAGTCTCTAGCCCTTTTCGTTCCTGCAGAAACCTCAGCTTCTTCTGTCCAGTCGAAGCTTCTTTGCACCCGCAGCTGGCATTTCCTGGGCATCTGCCCATCTCCGACTTGCTTGTGACTTTTGGACTTGGTCCCCTTGTTCCACAGGTACCCTAGATTGGAAATCCACAGTTGTTGCATTGCTGGTTTGTGTCTTTCCTGCATTATTCCTCTAACACGACTTCTTTGTCCTTAGGGGAAATTTAGTGCACTTTGCACTCACTTTTCAGGGTCTTGGGGAGGGTTATTTTTCTAACTCTCACTATTTTCTAATAGTCCCAGCGACCCTCTACAAGGTCACATAGGTTTGGGGTCCATTCGTGGTTCGCATTCCACTTTTGGAGTATATGGTTTGTGTTGCCCCTATCCCTATGTTTCCCCATTGCATCCTATGTAACTATACATTGTTTGCACTGTTTTCTAAGACTATACTGCATATTTTTGCTATTGTGTATATATATCTTGTGTATATTTCCTATCCTCTCACTGAGGGTACACTCTAAGATACTTTGGCATATTGTCATAAAAATAAAGTACCTTTATTTTTAGTATAACTGTGTATTGTGTTTTCTTATGATATTGTGCATATGACACTAAGTGGTACTGTAGTAGCTTCACACGTCTCCTAGTTCAGCCTAAGCTGCTCTGCTAAGCTACCATTATCTATCAGCCTAAGCTGCTAGACACCCTATACACTAATAAGGGATAACTGGGCCTGGTGCAAGGTGCAAGTACCCCTTGGTACTCACTACAAGCCAGTCCAGCCTCCTACAACTACTCAGCATTTCCCAAGTCAACACACCTCCCTCCAGTGAAGCCCACAGGGCTGAGTAGGCCTCATTGAGTCATGTTGGTTTCCCTTTGAACGTGACTTCATTGCTCCCCTCGTCATCAACTTTAGCACCTTCATTCTTCCTGGAGACCTCAACATCAACATAGAATACCACACTGACCCAAACTATACAGCTCTCATTGAGAACCACAGAAAACTACGCCTCCCCAGCACACTACTGGACCACCCCTCATGCTGCCAGACACAACCTGGACTCAATCTTCATCTTTCTCAGAGGCATCACAGTGGACAATCCAGCTCCAGTTACCTGGACAGTCAAGTGTGATAGCCTGCTCCACAAATGCACATAAGATTACAAAACAGAAAATGTGGGAAACTAATTATTTCATCCTTTAACATTATGCTTACCTCTGCAGCTTGCCAGTTCACACTTACAGGTGTTAGGTGAACGATGCTTGGACTACTTAGGAATACAGAGGGAAAGAGGCAAGGGAGATGAGGTAAGATTCTACCCCCTGCAGTAGCACAGAGATCTGCAACGCACATGTGATGAATACATATGATTACATTAGCACATCATTAACTTATGAGCTGAAACGTTTTAATCAAAGCTGAGCCATTTTGAAGAAATCAAACATGTTTAACTTTTTTATAGTGGGGACACAGAAAGAACAATACATCTAGGCACATATCGATATAAATCACATATGGTATTTGCACATATGTAGTAAGATCAGCATATGAACAAGCATCCATGGACACTCATATCAATATAAACACCACATAGACTGATCACCTGACATATCGGTATACAGTCTTCCACACACCTTAGTATAGATGACAGCAGACATGTACTCATTCATGTACACAAACTATGGTAAAAATATAACAATATTGATACAATAAAATGTGTTGGAAATCTGCAGCATTGTGATGCACAAACTAAAAAGAATTGCACTGTCTCCATCTTTTTCAACAATCATCAGTGATATTGTCATTGTTCATGCTTCCCCAAAAAATGCAATGCATATGTGATGCTCAGCAGAGATTGGCATTGCACATGGAAAAAAGTGAGCGCAGAGATTGGCATTGCACATGGAAAAAAGTGAGCGAGAGAGGTCTAACTTCAGTTTTGTACTTTAAGTACTTGATGCAGAACAAATCTCTCTGTACAAGCAACCCCTAAATGGCAAGTCACATACTATTTGTAATTTCACACAGAGTACATATTTTACACCAGGAAATATCATGCAATGTACCTTTTACCCGTTGTTTGTACCCGTTTGTATTGGGTTCTAGGATTCCATGCAAAGGCCGGTTGTTCTACTTTGCATAACTTATGTTGATCTAACTTTGCATAGAATCTGAAGTAAGGGTGTTTGCATTGCTCCTACCCTGTTACTGCTAAAGGTGATAAAGGAGCTCCGTAAGCCAAAACCTGAAACTTGGGACTCAGAAACACTTTTGCAAAAATGTGACCTGAGAGCTGACAGTTGACTAGAACCTATCTGCTTGCCAGTTGTGCCCGCTGTGCATTGCGAGTTGGCCTGATTTTACAGTACCTCCTGCTACGTTCTTCTCCACTGCAGCAAATCATATTCAGTGGGACCTCTGAGCAATGGTATCATGACTCATTAAGCTCTCACCATCTACAGCCTACAGCTTTACAGATTTGTCCTGCTGGAGATCTCTGATGTCCACAAAAGTAACAAAGTCGGAAAGTACAAATCTCCATTGTCACTTCATTCAAAACTCTGGTTCTACTGATTGATTTTAAATTTTTTTGGTAACATTTTATTTCTTAGATTGCATTTGATTTTTCTAATTAGGTTTCGTATTTTAATTGTGTTGTGTTTTCACTTTATTAGTATTTGTGTGCTGAATAAATACTTAACAAAGTGCCTTTAAGACATGCAGACTGCTTTCATATCAGAGGTATAACAATAGGTTAAGTTAGTGAATTTTGTGGCTCACCCTGACAGGAACTGTTGTTTTGCTTGAGAAGGGTCTTCATCCCCTCAGTCAAAAAAACAGTTTCCTACATTGAGCATAACATATTTTTTGTAAATGGATTGCAGTAGATTTCAAGTCACCTCTTGAGTAGATGACATGGTGTACTTTTTTTTTTGGTTGCCGCTATAAGGAGTTTAACTCGATCATCTTAAACAAATCGGCCAAAATTTACTACGATTTTGTGTGAAGGTTGATTCAATTTTGTAGTGCAGTCCAGATGCAAAATCCATTTTGGCATGTACTAAACCATGCAGAGTCAAATTGTGTGGCTTTCCAGGGTTTCCTCAATATAAATAATGCAAAGCAGCCCATAGTGCTGCCTTGCATTACTTTGCATCGGATAGGCTTTACATTGGTTGAGCATAGGCATTCTGGTGCATCCATCCATCTGTTTTGAAACAAACCCAGATTTACAAACACCTGTAAACATGAGTTTGTGCCAAAATGGTGCACCTATCCAACAGAGACATAGGCCCTCATTACAACATTGGCGGTAAATCCCGCTTACCGCCGCGCAGAAGACCGCCAACACACCGCTGCAGTGGCGGAATACCGCTACAGCTATTACAACCCACAGCTCGGAATCCGCCAAAATCCAGACACCCACACAAGTCCGCCGCACCAAAGGTCAGTGATAAACTGGCGATAACAAAACCGACACCGTCATGCCAACAGGAATACGCCCACACTATCACGACCCATGAATCCACGCGGTGGTCTTTCAACCGTGATAAACCATTGGCGGTACACACCGCTGCGCTCAAAATACACACATATTTACAAAACACAACCACATTTGACAATTCGAAAAACACACACCTGATACACATACACACACCACTCCCACACACCCAATCCAATATAAAATACACACCCACATCACCCACAAACCCTTATGACCAAAATTGAGAAAGAAGCCCAGAGAGAGACACCACCAGAAACAACACTAGTATCCACAGGCACACAACACCATCACTCACAACATCCATGCACCTCAGACAACACACACAAACACATCCCCTCACACATCACAACCAACACCACCTCACACATCACCCACACCATATCTTGGCACCTCAAAGACACCCCAGGTTCTCTGAGGAGGAGCTCAGGGTCATGGTGGAGGAAATTGTCCGGGTAGAGCCATAGCTATTCGGATAACAGGTGCAGAACACCTCCATAGCTAGGAAGATGGAGCTATGGTGCAGAATCGTAGACAGGGTCAATGCAGTGGGACAGCATCCAAGAACACGAGATGACATCAGGAAGAGGTGGAACGACCTACGGGGGAAGGTGCGTTCCGTGGTCTCAAGACACCAGATTGTAGTACAGAGGACTGGCTGTGGACCCCCACCTCCACCCCCACAACTAACAACATGGGAGGAGCAAGTCTTGGCTATACTGCATCCTGAGGGCCTCGAAGGAGTAGCAGGAGGAATGGACTCTGGTAAGTCAAATCTTAACTATTACATCCCCCACCCTACCTCCATGCTATCACATACCCACCCTCACCACCATCACTCCAACACCTCACAAATGTCCCACTATCACAACCCACCCATCCAAACACCAAGCCCTGCATGCAACACCAAATCATGGACACCCATCACCAAAGCATGTCCACTACAGATACCAATACAGACCCCAAACCAATTATCACACAAGGTCCTAGACAAGAATGCAAGCACTGGAGTACAGGGTCACCCACCCATTGCACACGATGGCACACACAGATGCAATAATCATGCCTTTACACCCCTGCAGGACCCCTACCCAACGTCACCGGACAGGAGGTTCCAGACATGTCCACTCCCCCCAAAGAAGAGGCCCACAATGATGACAACAGCTCTGTCCTACTGGATCAAGATGACCAGCTCGGCCCATCTGGGACCTCGGGACTGTCGGTTCCCCTGACACTGGCACATGCCACTACAGAGTCTCCCCCCTCAGGAAACACCAGCACAACACCCACCCAGCGGGCCCATCCCTCTGACCCCAGGACACGTCAAGCAGTAGTGTGTCCACCACTACAGGGAACCCAGGCAAATCCACCACCCCAAGAAAATCAGGGGGCAGTGGCAGTGGGCACACGGTTCAGCGGACAGAGGAAGAGGAAAACAGGGGAACTGGGAGGACTGCTGTGTGACAGGGGGAAGACAGGCCCAGGGAACCCACTCTCCACGAGGCCCTCTCCAACATCATGGGAGCGTACATCATTCCCAGGAGACGATGGCAACGGTACTGGCCAACTTTCAGGAGACCCAGCGACTGGAGGAGGAACAGTATCTGGGGATCAGGGAGGAACTCAAGTCCATCATCATCACCCTGGTCCCCATTGTAGGGGTGCTGAAGGACCTTGTCAACACCAGGGACACTGTGGCACAACAAGGGGCCCCTGACACTAGCCTGGATGATGAACAGCCCACCACCTCCGCCGGCGCTAGTGGACAGGAGGCACTGCCACAGGACCATGACACCAGCACCCCACCCCCTGCAGATGGTGAACCACCCCGCAAACGGACCCTGAGATCCAGGACAAAGACAGAGAACAATGCCTTGACCCTTGCCAGCAAATGAGACCCCCCTGAATGTCATCCTTTTGTCCCACTTCGTCACCCTGTCCATCCATCAACTGCCCTAGCTCCTCTTCCTATGCCCCTTTGGACAATGCACCTGTGAAACACATTGACTGGACTCTGCCATGGACAATCCTCCACCATCACCCCTGCCCATTTTACAACCCCCTCCACTAATTTGCACTGAAATAAACACCCTTGAATCACAAAACAATCTGGAGTCAGTCTGTGCTTTCACAAATGTGTACTTGCAATAACTATGGAAAATAGCAATGTCGATTGTATTGTCAACATACCGATGTAACACAGCTCTAGTCCATGAGGTAATATAGCAGAGGTCACACAGTGGGACCCACATCTGTGAAATGGAAAAGGCAAAGTGACAAGTCAGGGTCCATACACTGGGTGAAAGTGACAGACATATGATAGGTCTAACAGTTGTATTAGATGTGTGAGGCAGTGACATCTTCTTACCTGTGTCTCACTGGAAGTATTGCTGGATAACGTTGTTCCTGTTGTCGATATCCTCTTCTTCTGCCACCTCTTCTTCACTGTCCGCAGGCTTCACAGCTGCCACAAGACCTCCTTCTGGCCCATCCTCCTACAGTAAAGGCACCTCTCGTCACAAAGCCAGGTTGTGCAGCATATAGCAGGCCACGATGATCTGGCACACATTCTTTGGTGAGTAGTAGAGAGAACTACCTGTCATATGGAGGCACCAGAACCTGGCCTTCAGGAGGCCGAAGGTCCTTTCAATCACTCTCCTAGTTTGCCCATGTGCCTCATTGCAGCGTTCCTCTGCCCTGGTCCTGGGATTTCTCACTGGGGTCAGTAGCCATGACAGGTTGTGGTAACCAGAGTCACCTGCAAATGTCGAGGGACAACTGTTAGACACACACTAACCCTTAGGGACAACCCCAGACAACTATTCACAGGGTATAGGGTCCTTGTCCTCACCTATTAGCCACACCCGGTGCCTCTGGAGTTGCCCCATTATATAAGGGATGCTGCTATTCCTCAGAATGTAAGCGGCATGCACTGAGCCTGGAAACTTGGCATTCACATGGGAGATGTACTGGTCAGCCAAACACACCATCTGCACATTCATCGAATGGTAGCTCTTCCGGTTTCTGTACACCTTCTGCGGGGGGGGGTACCAAGGCCACATGTGTCCCATCAATGGCACCTATGATGTTGGGGATATGTCCCAGGGCATAGAAGTCACCTTTCACTGTAGGAAAGTCCTCCACCTGAGGGAAAACAATGTAGCTGCGCATGTGTTTCAGCAGGGCAGACAACACTCTGGACAACACGTTAGAGAAAATTGGCTGGGACATCCCTGATGCAATGGCCACTGTTGTTTGAAAAGACCCACTTGCCAGGAAATGGAGTACTGACAGGACCTACACTAGAGGGGGGATCCCTGTGGGATGGCGGATTGCTGACATCAGGTCTGGCTCCAACTTGGCACACAGTTCATGGATTGTTGCACTATCAAGTCTGTAGGTGACTATTACGTGTCTCACTTCCATTGTCAACAGGTACACCAGCGGTCTGTACACCGGAGGATGCCTCCATCTCATCACCCGCCCCAGCGGACGTGCCCTAAGGAGGAGAACAGCGAGCAGAGAGTCAGCCAACACTGAGGTATTATAAAAATGTCATTAGCACACATTTGTAAATCCACAATGTGCATATTACTGTGTGTATGCAAGGCCTAGATAGGTGTGACACAGTTATTATTACTCACTTAGTTAGTGGATGGGGTCCTCCCCAGTACACTCTACTCTACGGTCCTCCAGACAAACAGGTCAGTACACTGTGAGCATGCTGCATGGGCAATGCCTGTTTGGAGTGGTGTGGATGGAAGATACAGGGGGGACTGAGCCCTGCCTGAGCGGACGGTGAGTGTATGTGCGTCAGGGCAAGGGTGGAAACGTGGGCCAATGACTGTGACGGTCTGGACGGTTAAAGTTTTTCCTTTTCCCCTGTACTATTCCTGTAGGTCAGCGCACATCAGAAGAAGGTTATTTGGGGTGCCATCGCCAAGGACATTAGGACCCTGAGGATACACCACAGACAGAACACCCACTGCCGTAAAAGATGGGAGGGCATTCGCTGCTGGAGCAAGAAGACGACGGAGGCCCAGCTGGGGATGGCCTCCCAATGTGGGAGGAGTGCCTGTCGCACCATGACCCCCCTGATGTTCCGGATCCTAGTGGTGGCGTATCCGGAGTTGGATGGGAGCTTGAGGGCATTACAGCAGCCACAAGAGGGTGAGTACTGTTACATCCATCTGACTCTGAGCGCATTACGAGGTGTCTACGTGGGGGAGGTGAGCAGTGGGTTAATCTAGGACAGGGCGAGCTTTGTAGGCAAGGACCCTTTGTGATACAGGCTATGTGGCACCCCAACCCCACCAGTGGTAAGAGCCATCTACACCTAGTCAGGCTCTTGTGACTCCCATGTGTGCAGCAATTGGGCATAGGCCTTGTACCCCATGGGCATGTGATTAATGTAGGAACTATAAATGCATGGCATAGTGCAGAGGGCTGCTGTGTCTGTAGTGTCCGCCAACGGTAGTGGTATTGCATGCACTGAACATGTCTTTTTTCTGTCTCCCCCCCCCCTTTTTGTGGTCTCCCTGTTCTTGTGTGCAAAAGCATCATCAGGCAGAGGAGCAGTGGCACCGGAGCAGGAGGGAGCGGCATCCCACTTGGCCCCTGAGTGTGAGACAACAGAGTCTGAAGCCACCAGTGGGACGGAAGTTGAGGGGAGCTCCACAGCGGGGACAGGAGGTGACATCAGCTACAGCGACTCCTCCTCTGATTGGAGCTCTCTTGCGGTGGCGGGCCCCTCTGTTCCCCCCGCATCAACAGGTACAGCCGCCACCCCCCCCTTTCAGCACCTCCCTCCCAGCAGCCCCTCAGCGTGTGTCCCGTGGCTGCTCACCCAGGAGGGTGGGCATCTCTTTTACGCCAGGCATCTTAGGCCTTGCCCCAGTCAGCCCTGCTGCCCTCAGGGACGAGGCTATTGACCCCCTGAAATCCCTCACTGTTGGGCAATCTACCATTGTGAATGCCATCCAGGGTGTCGCGAGGCATTTGCAACAAACAAATGCATACCTGGAGGGCATTCATTCTGGGCAGGCAGCCCAACAGAGAGCATTTCAGGCTCTGGCCTCAGCACTGATGGCAGCCATTGTCCCTGTGTCCAGCCTTCCCCCTCCCAGACCCAATCCCCTGTACCTCAGCCTATCCCAAGCACACTATCAGACCAGCAAGCACATACCTCAACACACAAGGGTGGCTCTGGCAAACATAAGTACCACATATCCCACAGGCTTTCCAGGTCCCAACCCAGCACCTCAGCCACCACATCACCGGGCACAGTGGTGCCAGCAACTGCGGGCTTTTAGAGTACGCCAAGCATCAGAGCTGCCAGTGTGCCACAGAGTGAGGGCAAGTACATTCTGCCACCTGCAAATGTAAAAAAGTTGCCCACATCCCGGAGGGAGAAGGCGAAAACACCTGCCACCAAGGGCTCAGGGAAAACTAAAGGGGATAGTGGCAAGACTGCTGTGCCACCATCCAAGGTGGGGAAGGGCCAGAAAATCAAGGGCAGGTCAGGAGAGGGCATGGTGGCACCGACAATGGGACCAGTGTCACACCTTCTGTCCACGTCGACACCAACCTATACGGCGGAGAAGACCGCCACCTGCACCGCAGTCACTGAGCCTGCCACCAGCACCGCAGTCACTGAGCCCGCCACCAGCACTGCAGTCACCGAGCCTGCCACCAGCACCGCCGCCACAGAGCCCGCCACCAGCACTGCCACCACAGAGCCCGCCACCAGCACCGCCGCCGCAAGCACTGCCGCAACAGAGTCCGCCGCCAGCATCAATGCCACAGAGTCCACCACCAGTACTGCTGCCACAGAGTCCGCCGCCAGCACTGTTGCCACAGAGTCTGCCGCCAGCACTGCTGCCACAGAGTCTGCCGCCAGCACCGCTGCCACAGAGTCCGCCGCCAGCACCGATGCCACAGAGCCCGCCGCCAGCACCGCCGCTACTGACACCACCGCAAGCACCGCCAGCGGCCCGCGACATCCTGAGCCAGTGGCACCAACGCAGACATGGCTGCCATCCCCAGTGGTCAGTCGTCCGAGGCTGGTGGTCAGTTCCAGGAGCCTGGCCAGTTTCCATGATGCACCACCTTCAGTGGAGAAAGGCATCCACTACCTCAGTCCTTGGCTGGATGAAGCACTCTGGGCACAAAGCCCCCTCCAGAACCAGTGGGATATCACATCCACTACCTCAGGCCTTGGCAGGATGAAGCACTGTGGGCAAAAAGCCCCCTCCAGAACCAGTGGAGTATCACATTCACAACCTCTGTCCTTGGCAGTATGAAGCACTCTGGGCACAAAGCCCCTCCAGAACCAGTGGAGAAAGGCATCCACTACTTCAGCCCTTGGCAGGATGAAGCACTCTGGGCAGAAAGCCCCCTCCAGAGCCAGTGGAGAAAGGCATCCACCTGAGAGACTGTGGCTTTGCAGTTCCCAGGATAAAGCAGTGGGCAAACCACCCACTGGAAAGACTTGAGAGACTGTGGCTTTGCAATCCCCAGGATAAAGCAGTCGGCAAACCACCCACTGGAAAGACTTGAGAGACTGTGGCTTTGCACTCCCCAGGATAAAGCAGTGGGCAAGCCACCCACTGGAGAGACTTGAGAGACTGTGGCTTTTCAGGATACAGCAGTGGGCATGGAGCCCCCTCGTAGAGCAGTGGCGTCGTGCACTCATTCGGCAGAGGTGCTTCCCCTTGCCTTACCCCTGAGGTGTCTGTTTCATTTCGATCTGATGCATCTGCAGTGTTCTCTCCGTTTGAAGTCCGGTATCGAGTGTGGGCGTCACCCATGCATTTTGGGCCCAGTGGTACACATACAATAATTGGTGCACTATCCGGACTTGTGTAGTTGGTGTACATAATTGTATATACTGTATTTCGAGTTTTGACTACTTTTTTTTCATGATTACAATTGTTCAACTCATTTCCTTTTATCCTTGTGTTCTTCCGTTGGGGGAGGGTGTGGGGGGTGTAAATGTAATGTTGCAGCATGTATTTGTGTGTATGTTGTTGTGGGTGAGGGTGGGGGTGTGGGTTTTGCATGTTGCGTGTGTGTGTCACTCTCTTTTCTCTCCCCCCTCCTCTGTGTTGTAGGTGCAGTACTCACCGTGGTCGTTGCCGCCGTCTTTGGTGGTCCTGATAGAGGAGCAGGAATACCATCACTGGAAGTATTTGGAGTTCTGACTCCATGGCGTCCTGGTTCCTCGTGGGGGGTGGAGAGGTGAGTGTTTTCCCTTCCAAGTCCTGTTTCCGACGTGTTTTTCTTCGCGTTGGTTCCGCCCCGGAAAAGGTGGCGGATTGGCTTCTCATAATAATGTGGGTGGTACATTGTCTTCCGCCTGTCTGTTGCCAGTTACCGCCGCGCTGTTTGTTTGTACCGCAGTGGCGGTCAGAGTGTTAAAGTGGCTGTCTATGTTGGCGGTTTCCGCCACGGTCGTGATTTTTTTTCCGTCGGCCTGTTGGCGGTATTACCGCTGCTTTAACACCGACCGCCAGGGTTGTAATGAGGGCCATAATGAGGAGCAATATCTTAATTGCTCCTCCTTACTTTCTCTTTCCATGTGTGATGCTCACAGAAGCATACATTGAAAGAGGAACATTCCTCTGAGGGTTGTTTTTGAGCAGGAAGGTATCCTTTCTTCACAAAAACAATCCTGCCTCTAACAGAGACACCCTTGCACCATGGGATACGAATACCTGTGTTACCACTAAGCAGCCAAATGTGGGACAGCGCATAGAGGGAGCTGAGCAGTGTCATATCTTGGTCAATATCATGCTGTTGAACTCACTGCTACGCAAGTAATGTGGTGCAGCAACTTTTCCTGCTGCACTGAATTGTGTGAAATATTAGTAAATATGCCCCATAGAATTTGGGTGTGAAGGGTCTCGTATATATCTCTACTGCCACAATTTGCAGAAGTTACATTCAGATGACTCGCTCATATCCTCAAAATATTTTACTATATTTGTTTATTAGGTAGTAGTTCATAAAATTAATACTAAAAGGAACCTTATTTTTAAGTTCCAGAAGGCAACATTTGAGAGTAGGGCTTTGATGGGAAAGTACTGAGGTGTCAGTTTTTAAGATAGAAAATGTGTTCATATTAACTTTGGAGTCGAAAAGGAAATATTTCAAATTGTGCAAATGGTTTTGTGTCCGTGTTTGCGATATTACATAAATTATAATAGAAGTAATAATATTTTCATGGAGAAATGATAAATCTTTTTGGATGTAAATTTGTTTGGATAAGCATTTATTTGGAACATAATGTAATGAGACACTGGATACAGTGGCTACAAAAATAAAATAAAGTAAAAAGAATATCATCTAAAGAACTGTCTAAATGATGTTCAACAGACAGGAATGAAGAAAATATGGGCCTGATTTAAGAGGCCCTAGCGCCACATTAGCACTGCCATACCGACATTTTTTTAATGCTAAATCGGTGCTAAGGTGGCTTTTTACAGGCGCAATATTTACAAAAGTGCGCAATACTTTGTAAACCCTTGCGCCACATTATGCCTGCCCCAGGCATAATGTATGCAAGCGGGGCGTGCCCATGTTAAGGGGGCTAAAACAATGGCAACATTTTTTTCAGCACTTTTAATGCCTGCCCAAAGCAGGTGTTAAAAGGCAGCATAGAGCTAAATAAGGAAAAACCCACCTCCTAAAAGGGGGCATGCCATTGAATACAATGAGCCGCTATATACTCTGCAGGAGTAGCGCCAACATTTTGGTGCTACTCCTACAGAGTACATCAATAGCCTCAGGAATTCTTACGCTATTGCCCCCTACTGTGCTACTCCTACAGAGTACATAAATAGCCTCAGGAATTCTTATGCTATGGCCCCCTAGCCTACACCATGGTGTACCGTATTGTAAATACGGTGCACACATGGTGGCAGTAGGGGGCACTATGGGATGCATTGCCCCTTTTCTTAAATCACCCCTTAAGTATCACAAAGGTATACAGCACCACTTGTGAAAAAATGGCTTCTTCTGTGATTTTAGCAGAATAAAGAGTGCAAAAGATCAAAACAACTTATTTTGAAAGCCACACCCTCCTCCTTCAGAAAGGCAATGGATCAGGAACAGCCTAAAAAGCATATAGATAGCGAAGAATTCCACACTACATCGCTTAAAGGGAAACGCTTGGCTAAAGAAAAAATGTTAGACACTCTTCCACTCATTTGATGGCAGAGCAAAACAAACATTGGCAAAACCTGCATGTCTCACCTTTTTGCTTTGCCAGTCATTTGTAGTCATTCCTCACAGCATGACAGTGTGCAGAATGACTGAAAACTATTTGAAAAAATGACACAACCATCACATCAGCCCGCCAACACAGATGCATATGACAAAAAATGAGACGAGCATTTTTTTCTTTTTATTTAACAATCGTAGATAGATTAGTAAATAAAATATTTCACAAAATGTGTTTTTATATGGTGCTAAAGAATAAAAAAAAAACATGTCAATTGATTGTTGTGGGAAGCGGGTGGGGAAGAGGCCTCTGAAACTTCCAATAAGGGGGCCTCCATGCTGTAACTCGCTGTGATGAGTTCAATGGAAAAAATTAGTCACATGTATGTCAGTTAAGGTGGTTTTGACCTTTGTAGGTAAAGGTCTAGTTTATTCCAAAGCCATTTGGAGTATGTGGCTGATGAGTTGTTAATCGATATTGTGCTATCCATGCTTCTCATAAAACATACCAAGTCTCAACCCGATTTGTCAGATATGTTTTAAAAATCCTTCCATTCACAAAGGGTTATTTTGTTACCAAGTGCAAGAAGTAGGTGTAAGGTCTTCCAGTTTAAGCAGTGGAGACATGTGACAAGGACTCAGTATAATATTACATGTTTTAGGAAAAGATTTGAATTGAAGATATCATTTACTGTACGTTCAATTTGTGTCCAAATGAGTTTAACATTTTCACAGTAAAAGAGAATATGCTCTAAATTTGCTGACTCATCTGAGCGCCTCTAGCAAGTCAATGAGACCTTTTTTAAACAGTCATTCATGCAACTGTATAATTTTAGGACATCTCAGAATGAATAGTGGGACAATAAAGGTGATATTGTATATTCCAATCCCTGAGCCAGATGTTATGATACTCTGCTCTGATTTTAATTTGTGATATCCTTATCAATATCTTTCAGAATAATGTTTAAATGATGAGCGATTTGGTGTTAACATTTGTAAACCTTTGTCAAGGTTCATAGTGACCTCGACAATATCTTTCAAAATATTGTTTGGATGAAGAATATTTAGGTGTGTGGTGGTTACTGTGCTAATGAAAAACGAAATTGAATAAGATCTGCTTTTATTTCTAACAACGGATGTGTAGAGTATTTAGATAGGACAAGCCACCAGCCTGCTTGTCTCAGTAGGGAAACTGTTTGGTAGTTAGAGAAGTTGTGGAGGTTAAGTCTTCCTCTAGTTAATTTCAGTGTGTGATACTGTAGCCTGCTTGCTTTGCCATATTCATTTTGATACAGTTCTGTCTATTTGTTTGTAAAATATTCATTGAGAGAGATTGAGTGAACATGCTAGTAGTAAAAGTGATTTGCACGAAAACCATTATATTGACACATTCTATCCTACCCCACCATGTGATGAAATTGGTGACCAAGAGACAGTTATATTTTTAATTTCTGTGATCAGTTTGTATCCGGATGATCTCTGGCGTCTTCTAAAGTCTTTTTGAGCTCTGTTTCATGATATTTTAATTGATTAGCTTGTCATTTGAGGGCTGATTCACCAATAGTTATTGGATAACATTGATTATATAAAGGGAATATATCCATCTTGTCACAATTAAATGAGTAACCTGAAACGTCGGTATAGCTGTTGATTGTTGTCAGAATTACACGATCTGTGACTAAAGTAAAAATCAGCATATCCACAGAAAAAGCAGCTACCTTTTGTCTGATGGCTATAACGCGGGTACCATTCAACTTTTGGATTGTTTTTTTGTTGAATTGGTCAGGGTTCAATAGAGTTTGTGAATAAAAGGGGAGATAAAGGGCAACTGTTGCAAATTACCCTCGCCTGCATGGTATTCTCCCAGATGTTTGCCTTCACTACCTAATTATTTTCCTCAATCCATTTTTGCTGCCTATAGGACTTCTTCACACTTTACTCCTGCTAATCAGCAGTAAAATGCTTTTGCTCTCCCTTTTAAACATGGTAAAACTGGCATACACCTGATTGGTACAGGTAAGTTGACTATAAGCCCCTACTAAATGGTAGCACCTGTTCTCAGGGCCTGTAAATTAAATGCTACAAGTGGGCTTCCACTCTTATTCCACCACCCACTAAATTAGGACTGTAAAACCTGTATCAGGCCTGCCACTGCAGCTGAAGGGCAGTTCGTACTGCCATTACCACTTGGTAAAATAAATCTCTCTCCATGCCCAAATCTTCCTTTTTTAATATTTCGAAGTCACCCCTAGGCTAGGCATAAATGCGCATTTGGGTTGCGTGCATGGTATTTAAAAAGTAGGACAAGAATATTTCATGTTTTACATGTCCTGGTAGCAAAAGACCCCCAAAGTCTTGTTTCACTGTGGCAAGGCTAGCCTCCCATAGACTAACACTGGTTTGCCTTATTAAATTCTAGAAGCGCTAAATTCAGTTTGGGAACAGCTTGGAAATTACTTCTTCCAATCATTTTAATTGCAATTTAAAATTGTCTTTAATAGTAAAGTCAGATTTCAAATTACTGTTTTGGAAATGCAACTGTTAGAAAGTTGGCATTTTCTTGCTTAAGTCAATTGTGACTTTCCACCAGAGTCCATAGTCATGTGACAGTTAATGATTCTCCTATGGTGTGATGTGTATTCCTCCTTAACAGTGGATAAACGACCTGGGTTTAGAGGGGAATGGTTTTGCCTGACAGGATGGCTGGAAAGGGGCTGTGCCCTTGCCCTGATTGCACTTCAAAGTGTAGTCTGGGGGCTGTATCCATCCCTTACTGACTTCAGAAGATGCCTACCCTGTCACTGGCAGGTGGCTGGAGCCAGACCAAGAAGAAACAGAGGAACTGACCAGAACCAGTTTAGGATTAGACAAAACGCGTGTGCTCCACTCACAGGCAGGCACTGAGCATAAAGGTTGCATCCCCTGAACCTGAAATTAGAACCTTCCTGGACCTGTGAAGATTCAGAAAAAGAACTGCTCTGCTGTCTAAAGAAGGAAAAGTCGACCTGTTTGCCTTGAATCCAAGACCCCCAAAGTTACTTTAAAGGTCAACTGGCTGAGTGGCTACAGGGACAAACACAAGTTTCCAGAGGACTGATATTTTCTCCTTCCTGCTTAGCTAAAGGTTTCACTGGATCTG
This sequence comes from Pleurodeles waltl, assembly GCF_031143425.1. Taxonomy (NCBI): domain Eukaryota; kingdom Metazoa; phylum Chordata; class Amphibia; order Caudata; family Salamandridae; genus Pleurodeles; species Pleurodeles waltl. The sequence continues at coordinate 1,224,485,453 of NC_090447.1, forward strand.
GCATAGAGTGACTCTGTGTGAAACAGGATCTCGCAATGCAGCACCCTGATTGGTAGCTTCCCCCGATCTGAATCAGAGCTGCACAGCTTCCTACTAAAAGTCTCACCAGATCCAACACAGCATGATTCAGCGTAACACAGGGCCTTGTTTCCCAGCACTGAGCAGTTCCTGACTGACAGCTTCACCACATCCGATGCAGAGCAATCCACAGAATGGCAGGACTGCTCATCTGCTTATCAGCAGCTTACCAGATCATACCCAGAGTGAGACAGAGCCCTGCATCTCAGGACCTCAATGCACCATAGAGCCCCCTGCACTAAAGACACAAAGTGCAACTCCTATTGGGTCGATACCTCATACCTGGCTCACATTTCATTGCAGATGGCCTGAACATGTGGCTTTGTCCCGGTCTGGTAGGAAAAGATGCCAGCAGTTGGTGTTTCGCAACTCTTAGCTGTATTTTTACCTAAAACTTAAAAACCTCATAACTCTGGTTCTACGGATTGGATGCTTGTCATTTCTATGTCCTTTTATTTATTGAGAAACTATTTTTCAGAATTGTTTGGGGATTTTCCTTGTGTTGTGTTTTACTTTATTACTGTTTGAGTACTGCATACATATTTTACACTTTTCCTATAAGTTAAGCCTGACTGCTTTTGTGTCAAGCGACCAGATGGTTATTTAGTGACTTTTGTGGGTCACACTGGCAAGGATTTTTATAATTCTATGAAGTTAGTTCTCACCCCCTTCAACAAATAATCCAATTTCTTACAGGATCCTTGTCTTGTTCCTTGGACTAACCTAAAGTTTCTAGATTTTCCACCATTGATTCTATTATGGGCAGAGGTTTCAGTGCATAATACAATAGCCAATGTTCAGTATCAAGGCCCTTATTACATTTCCAAAACACTGCTTACAAAAGGGTCCATAAAACCTTAGCAAAGGCCTATTTGGCATTTAGGGGCGTATTTATGCTCTATTTGTGCCACATTTGCGTCATTTGTTTTTACACAAATTCTGCGCAAAACTAACTCCATATTTATATTTTGACGTTAGACCCGTCTAACGTCAAAATATTGGAGTTTGCACCATTTTTTAAATGTGTGAACTTACCTTGCATCAATGAGGTGCAAGATAGGCGTTCCCATCTAAAAATGTGTGCTAACCCCATAGCCCTATATTTATTCCCCCATGCTAAAATGACGCACGGGTGGGAGGAGGGGCTAAATAATTGTGCAAACCTTGCTTTGCACCATTATTTAACGCCTGGGTCAGACCATGCGTTAGGGGACCTGTGGACCCATTTCCATGGTTAAACACCATGGAATGGGTCCACAGGTGCCCTCCTCAAGCCCCAGGAACACCCCCACCCTCACCAGAGGGATACCGGAGGATGGGGGACCCCATCCCAGGTAAGTAGAGAAAGTATATATTTTTTTAATTAAAGTGCCATCGGGGGCCCAACTTGGGTCCCCCTGCATGTCTCAGGGTGCAATGGCCATGGCCAGGGGACACTTGTCCCCTGTGCTTGCCATTGAGGTGGTGGGCATGACTCTTGTCTTTTCTAAGACAGGATGTGAAAAAGTAGCCTCTTTCTAGCCTTGTTACCCCCACTTTTGGCCTCTTTGTGAGTGTATGTCAGGGTGTTTTCACTGTCTCACTGGGATCCTGCTAGCCAGGGCCCATTGTTCATAGTGAAAACCTCATGTTTTCAGTATGTTTGTTATGTGTCACTGGGACCCTGCTAGCCAGGACCCCAGTGCTCATAAGTTTGTGGCCTATATGTATGTGTTCCCATTTGTGATGCCTAACTGTCTCACTAAGGCTCTGCTAACCAGAACCTCAGTGGTTATGCTCTCTGCTTTCTAAATTTTCACTAACAGGCTAGTGACCAATTTCACCAATTCACGTTGGCATACTGGTACACCCATATAATTCCCTAGTATATGGTACTGAGGTTCTCAGGGTATTGGGGTTCCAGGAGATCCCTATGGGCTGCAGCATTTCTTTTGCCACCCATAGGGAGCCCTGACAATTCTTACACAGGCTTGCCACTGCAGCCTGAGTGAAATAACGTCCACATTATTTCACAGACATTTACCACTGCACTTAAGTAACTTCTAAGTCACCTATATGTCTAACCTTCACCTGGTGAAGGTTGGGTGCTAAGTTACTTAGTGTGTGGGCACCCTGGCACAAGCCAAGGTGCCCCCATATTGTTCTGGGCAAATTCTCCGGACTTTGTGAGTGCGGGGACACCATTACACGCGTGCACTATACATAGGTCATTACCTATGTATAGTGTCACAATGGTAACTCCGAACATGACCATGTAACATGTCTAAGATCATGGAATTGTCACCCCAATGCCATTCTGGTATTTGGGAGACAATTCCATGATCCCCCGAGTCTCTAGCACAGAACTGGGTACTGCCAAACTGCCTTTCCCGGGGTTTCACTGCAGCTCCTGCTGCTGCCAACCCCTCAGACAGGTTTCTGCCCTCCCGGGGTCCAGCCAGGCTTGGCGCGAAACTGGACAAAGGAAAGGGGAGTGACCACTCCCCTGACCTGCACCTCCCAGGGGAGGTGCCCAGAGCTTCTCCAGTGTGCTCCAGACCTCTGCCATCTTAGAAACAGAGGTGCTGCTGGCACACTGGACTGCTCTGAGTGGCCAGTGCCAGCAGGTGATGTCAGAGACTCCTTCTGATAGGCTCTTACCTGTGTTACTAGCCTATCCTCCTTCCTAGGTAGCCAAACCTCCTTTTCTGGCTATTTAGGGTCTCTGCTTTGGGGAATTCTTTAGATAACGAATTCAAGAGCTCAACAGAGTTCCTCTGCATCTCCCTCTTCACCTTCTGCCAAAGGATCGACCGCTGACTGCTCAGGACGCCTGCAAAACCGCAACAAAGTAGCAAGACGACTTCTAGCAACCTTGTATCGCTTCATCCTGCCGGCTTTCTCGACTGTTTCCAGGTGGTGCATGCTCTGGGGGTAGCCTGCCTCCTCTCTGCACCAGGAGCTCTGAAGAAATCTCCCGTGGGTCAACGGAATCTTCCCCCTGCAATCGCAGGCATCAAAAGACTGCATCACCGGTCCTCTGGGTCCCCTCTCAGCATGATGAGCATGGTCCCTGGAACTCAGCAACTCTGTCCAAGTGACTCCCACAGTCCAGTGACTCTTCAGTCTAAGTTTGGTGGAGGTAAGTCCTTGCCTCCCCACGCTAGACTGCATTGCTGGGTACCGCGTCATTTGCAGCGGCTCCAGCTCCTGTGCACTCTTCCAGGAGTTCCTTTGTGCCCAGCCAAGCCTGGCTCCCAGACACTCTAATCTGCAGTGCACAACTTTCTGAGTTGTCCTCCGGCGTCGTGTGGACTCCCTTTTGTGACTTCGGGTGGACTCCAGTTCACTTTTCTTCTAAGTGCCTGTTCTGGTACTTCTTCAGGTGCTGCCTGCTTCTGTGAGGGCTCCCTGACTTGCTGGGTGCCCCCTCTGTCTCTTCATCCAAGTGGCGACATCCTGGTCCCTCCTGGGCCACAGCAGCATCCAAAAACCCTAACCGCAACCCTTGCAGCTAGCAAGGCTTGTTTGCGGTCTTTCTGCGTGGGAACACCTCTGCAAGCTTCTTCACAATGTGGGACATCCATCCTCCAAAGGGGAAGTTTCTAGCCCTCTTTGTTCTTGCAGAACATCAAGCTTCTTCCACCCAGTGGCAGCTTCCTTGCACCCTCAGCTGGAATTTCCTGGGCTCCTGCTGTGGTTCTAAAAATTCTGGACCCATGTAATTTACTTTGCCACAGCAGTACGATTTTAGTATCAAAAGACCGATAATGACTAGTACACTAAGCATGAGCATTTTCGCTCAATTCCAGCAGCGTTTTCACCTCGAAATCGCCATTTTCGTCCTGCACTCGTGGCTCCCATTTTATACACGGCAGCCATTTTTAAAAGTTGCCCTCACATAGGCTTATAATACAGTCAGATTTGATTCCAAGGACATGTACACCTTGATTGACTTTTCTCTGACCTGGGCAAGCTGGAACCATTGCCTCAGGCCAAACCTGTTTGGTCAGTCCCTCTCCCAGTGGCCGAATCAGATAGCATCAAGGCACACCATGCCATAACACCCTTATTATCGCTCACACACCCTGCCTAATCTTGCTCACACCTGCACCTGCTCTTTTCTTCTTCTTACTTTACGAGGGGGAGGTGCCCGTTTTTATTGGGGGTCCACACTTATCTGATGTAAAATACTAGGCCTTGCCGGGTAATTTATTATGGGTTGGATGACATGAAATATGAGGTTTCATCATGACACTGTTTTTTCCTTTGTAGTGAAAACATGTGAATGACCAACCAAAATGTCAAGAATGTTTGCCTGAAGCTTAAAAAACTGTATATAAGGAAACCCGACTTTGCATTGAAACACAGTCTCCTGAGAACATACAAACCGTGCTGTTGTACTTCTAGGATGCTTGTTACTTGGCTGCAGCCAATAAATTCGATCTTTGACTTCACCTAGAAGACTCTGAGTTTCTGTGGTCTGAATCAGGAAAGTACCCGAGGTCTTTGGGTGTACCCTGGCACCGCTGGGTTACCGGATCAGTACCGGTTCTGAAAAACCCAGTACCTCAGTTGGCGGCCAACGTGGGGCGATACCAGTGGTACCGGTCCAAGCCTGAGGTCCGTGGGGAGCTTCGTGTGAAAATTCTGGAGGAAGGCCGCCACTTCATCGACCCCTGCATGTCGACGTGGTCCGAAAGTCTTTGCTGCGAGGTTCCCCGCTTCCCGACGGCTACGAAAGACTGCTGCCCTGGCTATCGCCCTGATTTGGACCCTTGATGTTTGGAGAGCGAAACGATAAGACGAGTCTTCTGGTGACGTCATCGATATTTTCAGTTAAGTATAAGTGGAGCGTCTCCCAGTCCTTAGTTGGACACTTGGTTTGGTCCTTAGTTGGACATTTGGTTTGGTATCCCTTCGGGATCACTTTGATTTGGAGCTTGCAAGTACCAAAGCCGAAGGACTCGTGTATTCACGAGACTATCGTAAACGATAATCCTTTGAAGTTTGAAGCTAGACTAGTGAGCGAAGATGCCTGGTCTTAGCAGACTTGGAAATTTGTTTTGTCTTGGTTGTAAAAGGGACTCCCGGTTGGAGGACTCATGTCCGGTTCCTCCGATTGGAACTCCAACCTATGAACTATATGTGAAGCAAGGAGTAGGCCCCATCACGTTTAATAAAGTATGGGTCCGCTATTCTTGGAAATAATTGAGAAAAGTTTTCTTTTTTTTCTTGTAAATATGACTTACAAATAGGATCTGCAAACGGTTCTGTAAGTAAATTGCGACGGCGCTATTTATGAAAAGTGCTAAAGCGCGCTGTATTGTGTGTACTGAGTGTTTTCTGTTTATATTTGAAATGAGCTCAATGTGTGTTTGTGGGTCTTCTTGATGTTTACAGTTTGTTAAGTAAAATGTTGGTTAATTTATATTAAGTAGAAACTTAGAAAAAATCCAGAAATGAACCATGTGATGTGCTAACATAGCTATATGTTGCTCTTTAATTTATAGAATGAGCAATTGTGCACATATACAAAACTGCCGTTAAATGCTTAATAAATTAGAAAACACATTCAATAGATATAAATAGGGCCCCAAAAAAAACGAAATTATCTATTTTTGCAAAGAAAAAATAAACACATTTACAGCATTTTTCTTAGATGCATTGTATTAGATGTTCACAGGCAAAATTTTCAGCTGCAGTATATTTGATAGGAATGTTCAATTCAGCCAGCACTTTCCCAGTTAAACATGGGTGGAATTTTGCATAACCTTCCTTTTAAATGAAAGTGGCGCAAAAATGTGACGCATTTCAAGTTAGGCTTATGCGCTTAGGCTTGTGAGTTAATGTATCCCAAATAATAGGCAAGGGATGCAGCTTGCTTTTATATGTGGAATTATCACAAAAAAAAGAATAATTGGGTTTTTATTTTTTTTTAAAAAGAAAATTATTAATTATGGAAAAATTATTTAAAAAAATAAGTGCCTTTCAAAATCGTTTTTTAATATTTATAAAGCTTAATACCTATACTATGACCTCCTAACATTAAAATTTAATTTAAGTTATGTTGCACCGCTAAAATGACATTTGTATGTGCAATTTTCCCTTGGCGCAGGAGCAAACAAGCTCATTTCTATAAAGTATAAATTAATATTTTCAGTGGCTGATTCATGGATTGTGTAATAGACATTCTGGTAATGCATATTATGCAAGAAAATTGTAGGATATTGATTTTTTAATGCCTAAAATATCAAAGTCGATTTTGGGCAAAAGCACTGTTTAAACTGCATTTTCTTTCATTCAGAGTACTTTTTAAAGTGTCTCAGGCTTCAGTAAATGCATACATTTAGGTTTGATATATATTTGCAGGTTGTGCCTTCTTATGATTCAATGAGTCAATGTGCCAGTACAAAGGCTTGTTTTAATATCAAGGTTGAAGGTTCTAACTTCAGCTGGGCCTACTGAGACGTTCATTCATTCGAGGTTGATGAAATATGTACCATTGCATGGGATTGCAACAAGCATTTATTCTAACAACTGGTATGTGTGTTATTAAGGTTTGTGAATTCTTCACAGTAAATATAGTTTAATAATCTGGAAATAGAGATAATTTTTTTTAGCGCCTAAAAAGGAAAAATTATTTTTTAAAATAGAGTGAATTATTGCAGGTTAGAAGGAAAATAGGAAGGCCTACTGTCTTTGACAGATTCAGAGTGGCAGAAGCTAGGAGAGCTACAGAGGCTGGCTCAAGTCACGCTGCTGAGATGCTATCTTTAGTTTTCCCATAAACAATGGAGGAGGCTGTCATGTTGACACTTGTGACCTTTTAAATTAGGGCCTTGTCTCTGTGAAATGCAGAATGACCCTACGGGCCTCTAAAAGTAGGATTTCTGGTTTCTCCAGAAGAACATCAATACAATTAAAGAACTTAGGGGGTGATTATGACCTTGGCGGACGGCGGAGGCCGTACGCCAAGGTACCGCCGCCAAATGACACTGCAGGGACACCCAGGGGCCCCGCGGCACCCCCTACCGCCATCCTGTTCCTGGCGGGAGACCCGCCAGGAACAGGATGGCGGTAGGGGGTGTCAGAATCCCCATGGCGGCGGAGCGCGCTCCGCCGCCATGGAGGATTCCCCCGAGCAGCGGGAAGTCGGCGGGAGACCGCCGACTTTCCGCTTCTGACCGCGGCTGAACCGCCGCGGTCAGAATGCTCGTGGGAGCACCGCCAGCCTGTTGGCGGTGCTCCCGTGGTCGCCAGGGTCAGAATGACCCGTTTAATTCCAAAGGGAAAATATAAAAAAAAGGGGTTTCTTCGAAAGTCCCAACATCATGTTAAATGCTCTGCAAAACTGATACATTTGTGTCTCCGCTCTAAAAAAATAAAATGATGCCTGCTAGTTGCTTTTATTTGACAGAAAACGAAGTGTTGCATTAAGTCTTAGACAGAAAATAAGATGCAGCCCTTTTCTAAAGTTTTGAAGGCTACATGCCTTAATGAGAACGATTTGCCAATTAAGACTTATTTTTCACAGTGGAAATTGTAGGTGCCAAATTAATATGGAGTGTCAGTGTAACAATTTTTACTTTTAGAAAGGTAAAACTAAGGTGGCTTGATGTTGCGAAGTAACTGACAAGAGGGTAACAGTTAAGTAATGGAAATTTATTTTCATGTATTTGGTCCTATCATGAATTGTTCTTGCTGGTCCTGTATGTTAGAAGAGAAACAGTAAAGTTATATTTGACAGCAGATTTCCATTGCCTGGTGATCTACTGTCAAAAGGAGGGTAAGGATTTTAAACCTGACAAATTAAACAGGCCCAAATATTGGGTTTTGGGCTGCAGGTTTACAGTGCATAAAGTACATGACATGGTGTTGTGTGTCACCGCTTATTCACACATGCTATTGTTTTGTCTATGCTTTTTGTGCTTGATACACAGCAAGTATATCTGATGGCTTGACGTTTTGTGCGTTTTTATTATTTTTTATTTGTTTTTTGCATGTTTGTTGCTGCTTTTGATACTATTACAAGCTCCCCTGTGTTGTGAGGGGATGGTCATGACGATGCCCATCGCTACGCAACAGTTGGTTGAACTTGTTCTGGTTACTAAATTCCACAGATAATGATATTTCATGCTGTGAACATAAGAAGACAACACTTCACCAGTGCATGTCTATTTGGCTATAATGGTATTGAAGGAAAATAAAAAGAGATATACAGGATCAAAGTGTGTCACCTGCAGTTAGTCACGTTACTGCCCCTTCCCTTAAAGGAACAGGCAGCCCTACATTTATGTAGCCTTGATTGGACCTAAGGATGAAATTATAGATCTGTGACTCAAGGTGGCCTAATTTCTATATTACATTAGTTAATGATGTTCTGTTTCCTAAGTAGCATATGGCTTTCGTTCCTTAAAAGAAAACCAGGTTTTCATTTTTTCCTGAAGAAGGAACTGAAACATTAGCTAGGAGTACCGTATATGGTGTAGTCGCCAACAGTAGAGTTAAAATTTGTGTAACTTTGGCCTTTGTGTATCACCCGTACTCTCGGTGTTGTGTCACATGCCTGACTATCACCCAAATAATTTGTTTTGTTCTTCCTATAGATTTTTTCTTTTGTTACTTCCCCTGACCAATGTTGCATCATGCTTAGTTATTGAGATTTTAGCTATGTCCTAGACCCATTTCTCTTTTTCGAATTCCTTTCACCAGTCAGCCCTTTTATTATTATTGATGTATTGTTCAGGTTCACATTTCCAGACTGCAGTGATATACCAGGGACCCCCATGTTATGTATAATTCCCTTTGGTATGACCAGACTGGTTTTCAAGAATTTGCCTTAGGCCTGCTTCAATGTTTTCCAGCCTGACTGTCAGGGTAGCGATAGACTGGTTAACTGACTCAATATTATAGTAAGACAAGTTTTCCATTTCAATATGAGATATCTTATGTTTACCTTTTTGAACATGACGAATTTTCAATGTCTATTTTAATTTGGTTTTCGGTTCCCTTCTGTTCCTGCTACTTTAATTTTTGGTGGGATCAGATGTGTCCTAATCATGCAAATATCAGCACCCTCTAGTTCTTGTCTTTTTGTTTGCACATTTGACTATTAGCCTGTGTATTGCATAGTGCACCTGATGCACAGTTTTTAAAGGAAGGTTTCTACATGTCCCTGATAATCGGTATCATGTGATTTCTCTATTGAGATGTTCTAAGGTAGGGAGGAACACCTAGACTTAATCATTGAGGAAAATATGTGTTTACCCCATTAGACAATGCCACTGTGTGAGGAAATCCATTCAGATATAATTCTCATGTAGCTATAGATGGCAGAGAATAATGGAGAGAACCCAATTAAAGATGCTAGAGACCCTGTTTTGCCCTTCTGCCTTTGTCTTTGTATTTTATGCCCATGGTGTATGGCTACTCCTTTGAAGATTGCAGACCACCTGCTTGCAGTCCCCTTGTTAAAAACCATGAACTGTTTTTTTTTTACTAAATTGAAGGAAACTAACAACTGTGGCACATTTCCTACGTCACTAGATTCTGCGGGTATCAAGTCATAATAACCTGCAGGACATTGATTTAAGCCTAATTCCCATCAGTGACAGCTACAGATGAAAGACGGACGTCTTGGCCCTACAGTCTCAGCACCCAGAAAGTAGCAAAGCTGGACAGCGATCGCCAGCGCATGGTATCGTACTTGCTCCATCAGGCGGCGTTGGACATCACAAAACCAAAGTTTCAGTGTAAAAGAGCTAAAGAGAAGGATTCCTGTTGTTGATAGCAGAGCTGTTTTGAGGTTTCATTTCTCTACCTGTCATGTGCTGGTAACCTCTGACAGTGTGCAATCCCTTGAGCCCCTTGGCCTGAGTTTTGGCCACCCCCCCCCCTTTTCTTTGCTCCAACGGAAGAAGGGCAGTGCACCGGAGATTTCAAGTTTGGAAAAAGGCACTATATTGTGGTGCCCATGAAAGAGCAGCTTGAGCGTCCTCTGACACTAAATAATGAGTGTTGGAGTCTGTAAGTGCTGCTGAGCTTGAGCTATTTCCCAATTAATGGTGCTTGGGTCTGCACGAGATGATTTGTGCCCTTGATCAATGAAGAGCACATTGTTTGTAGTGTCTGCCACAGAGGAGAGACACTGGTGCATTGCTTTAAGACATTGAGACTTTCGAGTGAGCTGTGGGTGTTTGCCAGGAGGGCACTCCAACTAAGCAGTACTTTTCTCACGAAGAGGCCTGAATTGAGAGGCCCATGCGAAAGAAAACAACAAAAGAAAATTTGATGGACAATAGAAGCCTGCCAGAGAGGCTTTTTGAACGGACTCTGGGCATAGTTGGTTTCACAAGAGGTTTCCGTGTGATTGTATAGACTAGGTGTGAGGAGACTGATTGTTTTGCTGGCATTGTTTTAAAGTACTATTCTGTTTAGTAAAAGCAGAATAAAGTCCATTTTCTGTGGAAAGAGTACCCCCTTTACACCTTAGAGCATTGATGAGAGTCACCACTGTTCCACCTGAACATACAAAAATTACTGAAATGCAGAGGAGCCCTACAAATGTTACTAGATAATTTTAGGATTTGCTTTTTGGTTAGGGTTGTGAAAAATTATTATTTCATTTGTAATAGTGGTCACTACTTTCTCCCGTTGTCTATATGTTCTTAATAACGTGTTTTCTAGTGTCTTTTAAACATGACGTTGTCATTTATGGGTGGGATTGTTTTTCTCTACTCAATTGACTTCTGAACCCACTTCCCAACCTATGTCTTTTCCAACTATTGTTTCTTTGCACTCTTTTCACCCTTTTCCTGAACATGAGCAGGTTAGAAGATCAGAATTCGTAAGCAATTATTTTGTACAGCTTCTGCATCAACACTAGTTAGTAGTGAACATCACTAATTGTTGGGTGTGTGATCTTATGCCACCTACTGCAGATAGAGGTATTCCTTATTTTGTCCTGCCATATGTGGCCTTTTGTGCTACTTCATGTTCGAGGAGACCTGTCCAGAAAGAGTTACCAAGTACTAGAATTTTGCTCCAGCAACATCTCCATGGCCTTATAAACATAGACCTGGACTCAGATTAGCATGAGAATAGGTTTATTGCCTATGTAAGGGCAAAAGGAGGGTTTGTGGTTCTAAAAATTCTGGACCCATGTAATTTACTTTGCCACAGCAGTACGATTTTAGTATCAAAAGACCGATAATGACTAGCACACTAAGCATGAGCATTTTCGCTCAATTCCAGCAGCGTTTTCACCTCGAAATCGCCATTTTCGTCCTGCACTCGTGGCTCCCATTTTATACACGGCAGCCATTTTTAAAAGTTGCCCTCACATACGCTTATAATACAGTCAGATTTGATTCCAAGGACACGTACACCTTGATTGACTTTTCTCTGACCTGGGCAAGCTGGAACCATTGCCTCAGGCCAAACCTGTTTGGTCAGTCCCTCTCCCAGTGGCTGAATCAGATAGCATCAAGGCACACCATGCCATAAAACCCTTATTATCGCTCACACACCCTGCCTAATCTTGCTCACACCTGCACCTGCTCTTTTCTTCTTCTTACTTTACGAGGGGGAGGTGCCCGTTTTTATTGGGGGTCCACACTTATCTGATGTAAAATACTAGGCCTTGCCGGGTAATTTATTATGGGTTGGATGACATGAAATATGAGGTTTCATCATGACACTGTTTTTTCCTTTGTAGTGAAAACATGTGAATGACCAACCAAAATGTCAAGAATGTTTGCCTGAAGCTTAAAAAACTGTATATAAGGAAACCCGACTTTGCATTGAAACACAGTCTCCTGAGAACATACAAACCGTGCTGTTGTACTTCTAGGACGCTTGTTACTTGGCTGCAGCCAATAAATTCGATCTTTGACTTCACCTAGAAGACTCTGAGTTTCTGTGGTCTGAATCAGGAAAGTACCCGAGGTCTTTGGGTGTACCCTGGCAACGCTGGGTTACCGGATCATTACCGGTTCTGAAAAACCCAGTACCTCACTGCCCACTCTCGACACTGTCACGACTGTTGGACTTGGTCTCCTTGTCTTACAGGTACTCAGGTCCGGAAATCCACTGTTGTTGCATTGCTGGTGTTTGTTCTCCTTTCAGAATCCCCCTATCACGACTTCTGTGCTCTCTGGGGATAGTAGGTGAACTTTACACCTACATTTCAGGGTCTTGGGGTGGGCTATTTTTTTAACACTCACTGTTTTCTTACAGTCCCAGCGACCCTCTACAAGCTCACATAGGTTTGGGGTCCACTAGTGGTTCGCATTCCACTTTTGGAGTATATGATGTGTGTTGCCCCTATACCTATGTGCTCCTATTGCAACCTACTGTAACTTTACATTGCTTGCATTACTTCCTTTTGCTATTACCTGCATAATTTTGGTTTGTGTACATATATCTTGTGTATATAATTTATCCTCATACTGAGGGTACTCACTGAGATACCTTTTTCATATTGTCATAAAAATAAAGTACCTTTATTTTTAGTACTTCTGTGTATTGTGTTTTCTTATGCTATTGTGCGTATGACACCAGTGGTATAGTAGGAGCTTTACATGTCTCCTAGTTCAGCCTAAGCTGCTTTGCCATAGCTACCTTCTATCAACCTAAGCTGCTATAAACACCTCTTCTACACTAATAAGAGATAACTGGACCTGGCACAAGGTGTAAGTACCTCTGGTACCCACTACAAGCCAGGCCAGCCTCCTACAGAGGGGGAGCACCTACTTTGCATATATTAAAAAATGCATGACACCGCTGAATACTGTGCAGCTTTTGCCTTGCCAAACGTTACAGAAAGGCGCATTTTTGAAGGTGCATCATTTATTAAATATGCCTTACTGCTTGTGTAGGAAAGTACGATCTTTCTTGGCATGTTACCCCCAATTTTACATGTATGTCAGTATGTTTTTGCCTGTCTCACTGGGATCCTGCTAGCCAGGACCCCAGTGCTCATAGTTTGTGGTCTGAATGAGTATACCTGTGTAGTGCCTAACTGTGTCACTGAGGCTCTGCTAATCAGAACCTCAGTGCTCATGCTCTCTCTGCCTTTCAATTTGTCAATATACAGGGAGTGCAGAATTATTAGCCAAGTTGTATTTTTGAGGATTAATTTTATTATTGAACAACAACCATGTTCTCAATTAACCCAAAAAACTCATTAATATCAAAGCTGAATATTTTTGGAAGTAGTTTTTAGTTTGTTTTTAGTTTTAGCTATGTTAGGGGGATATCTGTGTGTGCAGGTGACTATTACTGTGCATAATTATTAGGCAACTTAACAAAAAACAAATATATACACATTTCAATTATTTATTATTACCAGTGAAACCAATATAACATCTCAACATTCACAAATATACATTTCTGACATTCAAAAACAAAACAAAAACAAATCAGTGACCAATATAGCCACCTTTCTTTGCAAGGACACTCAAAAGCCTGCCATCCATGGATTCTGTCAGTGTTTTGATCTGTTCACCATCAACATTGCGTGCAGCAGCAACCACAGCCTCCCAGACACTGTTCAGAGAGGTGTACTGTTTTCCCTCCTTGTAAATCTCACATTTGATGATGGACCACAGGTTCTCAATGGGGTTCAGATCAGGTGAACAAGGAGGCCATGTCATTAGATTTCCTTCTTTTATACCCTTTCTTGCCAGCCACGCTGTGGAGTACTTGGACGCGTGTGATGGAGCATTGTCCTGCATGAAAATCATGTTTTTCTTGAAGGATGCAGACTTCTTCCTGTACCACTGCTTGAAGAAGGTGTCTTCCAGGAACTGGCAGTAGGACTGGGAGTTGAGCTTGACTCCATCCTCAACCCGAAAAGGCCCCACAAGCTCATCTTTGATGATACCAGCCCAAACCAGTACTCCACCTCCACCTTGCTGGCGTCTGAGTCGGACTGGAGCTCTCTGCCCTTTACCAATCCAGCCACGGGCCCATCCATCTGGCCCATCAAGACTCACTCTCATTTCATCAGTCCATAAAACCTTAGAAAAATCAGTCTTGAGATATTTCTTGGCCCAGTCTTGACGTTTCAGCTTGTGTGTCTTGTTCAGTGGTGGTCGTCTTTCAGCCTTTCTTACCTTGGCCATGTCTCTGAGTATTGCACACCTTGTGCTTTTGGGCACTCCAGTGATGTTGCAGCTCTGAAATATGGCCAAACTGGTGGCAAGTGGCATCGTGGCAGCTGCACGCTTGACTTTTCTCAGTTCATGGGCAGTTATTTTGCGCCTTGGTTTTTCCACACGCTTCTTGCGACCCTGTTGACTATTTTGAATGAAACGCTTGATTGTTCGATGATCACGCTTCAGAAGCTTTGCAATTTTAAGAGTGCTGCATCCCTCTGCAAGATATCTCACTATTTTTGACTTTTCTGAGCCTGTCAAGTCCTTCTTTTGACCCATTTTGCCAAAGAAAAGGAAGTTGCCTAATAATTATGCACACCTGATATAGGGTGTTGATGTCATTAGACCACACCCCTTCTCATTACAGAGATGCACATCACCTAATATGCTTAATTGGTAGTAGGCTTTTCGAGCCTATACAGCTTGGAGTAAGACAACATGCATAAAGAGGATGATGTGGTCAAAATACTCATTTGCCTAATAATTCTGCACTCCCTGTAGGCTGGTGACCACTTTTACTAATTTCAATTGGCATACTGGAACACCCTTCTAATTCCTTAGAACATGGTACCTACGTAGCCAGGTATTGGGGTTCCAGGAGATCACTATGGGCTGCAGCATTTCTTTCGCCACCCATAGGGAGCTCAAACAAACCTTTACACAGGTCTGCCACTGCAGCCTGAGTGAAATAACGCACATGTTATTTCACAGCCATTTTCACTGCACTTAAGTAACTTATAAGTCACCTATATGTCTAACCTTCACTTGCTGAAGGTCAGGTGCAAAGTCACTAAGTGTGAGGGCACCCTTGCACTAGCAAAGGGGCCCCCACATAGTTCAGGGCCATTTCCCTGGACTTTGTGAGTGCGGGGACACCGTTACACACGTGCACTACATATAGGTCAATACCTATATGTAGCTTCACAATGGTAACTCCGAATATGGCCATGTAACATGTCTAAGATCAAGGAATTGTCCCCCCATTCCAAATCTGGTTTTGGGGAGCCAATTCCATGCATCCCTGGGGCTCCACTATGGACCCCCAGTACTGCCAAACCAGCTCTCTGGGGTTTTCTCTGCAGCTACCGCTGCTTCCACCCCACAGACAGGGTTCTGCCCTCCTGGGGTCTGGGCAGCCAGCCCCAGGAAGGCAGAACAAAGCATTTTCTCTGAGAGCAGGGTGTTACACCCCATCTCTTTGGAAATAGATGTTAAAGGGTGGGAGGGGTAGCCTCTCCCAGCCTCTGAAAATGCTTTGAAGGGCACAGATGGAGCCCTCCTTGCATAAGCCAGTTTACACCAGTTTAGGGAACCCCAGTCCCTACTCTGGCGCGAAAATGGACAAAGGACCACTCCCCTGTCCATCACCACCCCAGGGGCGGTGCCCAGAGCTCCTCCAGTGTGTCCCAGACCTCTGCCATCTTGTTTCCAGAGGTGTGAGGGCACTCTGGAGGCCTCAGAGTGGCCAATGCCAGCAGGTGACGTCAGAGACCCCTCCTGATGGGTGCTTACCTGACTAGGTGACCAATCCTCCTCTGAGGACTATTTAGGGTATCTCCAGTGGGCTTTTCCTCAGATTAGGACTTGCAAGAATCCAGCAGGACTCCTCTGCACTTCTCTCTTTGACTTCTGTCAAGGATTGACCACTGACTGCTCCAGGACACCTGCAAAACTGCAACAAAGTAGCCAAAAGACTACCAACGACATTGTAGTGCCTAATCCTGCCGGCTCTCTCGACTGTTTCCTGGTGGTGCATGCTCTGGGGGCTGCCTGCCTTCACCCTGCACTGGAAGCCACGAAGAAATCTTGTGTGGGTCGACGGAATCTTCCCCCTGCTTCACCAGGCACCAAACTTCAGCTTCACTGGTACTCTGGGTCCCCTCTCATCCTGACGAGCGTGGCCCCTGGAACACAGGTGGTGGACCCAACTGACTCAGACTGTCCAGTGGTCCAACTGTCCAAATTTGGAAGATGTAAGTCCCTCTCCAGACAGTAATCCTGTGCACTGCATGAACTGCAGCTACAAGGGCTTCTATGCACATTTCCATGAAATCCTGCATACACAGCCAAGCCTAGGTCCCCAGCACACTGTCCTGTGATGCTCAGCTCCCTGAGTTGATTTCTGGTGTCATGGTACCTCTCTTTGCAGTGTTGAGATGACCACCATGTTCAGACTTCTTGAATCTGTGTTCAAAGACTTCTGCGGGTGCTTCCTTCCTATCCGAGAGTTCTCTACGTTGCTGAGGGCCCCCTCTGTCTCCTCTCCCAAGTGGCGACATTCTGGTCTTTCCTGGGCCCAGGCAGCACCTTTTTTCTCCAACTGTGACTCTTGCAGCTAGCAAGGCTTGTTTGCGGTATTTTGCCAAGGAAACAACTCTGCATCCTCCAGCACACCATGGGACATCTTCTGCACGAAAAAGAACTTTCTACCTTCGTCTGTTGTTGTGAAACCTGTAGCTTCTTCCAACCGAGGCAGCCATTTTACACCTTCATCCGGGGTTTAGTGGGCTCCTGCCCCCCCTGGACACTTTAGTGACTCTTGGACTTGTTCCCCTTCCTTTGCAGGTCTTCAGGTGAAGGACTCCGTCTTCAGTGTTTTGCAGATTGTTGTGATCCTTGCAACATCCTTTATCACGACTTTAGTGTGTTTCTGGGGAAATAGTAGTACTTAACCCTTACTTTCTAGGGTCTTGGTGTGGGGTATCTTTTACACCCTTAGTGTTTTCTTACACTCCCATCTACCCTCGACACACTACACTAACCTAGGGGTCCATTCGTGGTTCGCATTCCACTTTCTTAGTATATGGTTTGTGTTGCCCCTAGTCCTATTGCATCCTATTGTATTCTACAGTGTTTGCACTATTTTCTGACTGTTTTACTTACCTGATTTGGTTTGTTGTGTATATTTTTTGTATGTTACTTACCTCCTATGGGAGTATATCCTCTGAGATATTTTTGGCACATTGTCACTAAAATAAAGTACCTTTATTTTTATTATCTATGAGTATTGTCATTCTTATGATATAGTATCTATATGATATAAGTGGTATTGCATGAGCTTTGCATGTCTCCTAGTTCAGCTTTAGCTGCTCTGCTATAGCTACCTCTATCAGCCTAAGCTGCTAGAGCGCTACTACACTCTACTAATAAGGGATAACTGGACATGGCACAAGGTGTAATTACCATTGGTACCCACTATAAGCCAGGCCAGCCTCCTACAGCTTGCTCCGGACTTGTGACACACTATGTGATGCAAGGCCGGCACAAGCCTCTCATTAATATGCTCTCCAGTGTCTGGGTTAAATGGAGGTAATGCTACCAATTACCGGTTACCTATATCATAAAAGTGTAATATTGGTGTGTTTGGTCTAGTCAGGTGTTAGTAAGGTAGTAGTGAGTAATAGTGCATTAGATACCGTAGAATAGTATGAGCCAATAATAAATCCTTGGTTATGAGTTAACACTTCGGTAATTGAAAATTGTAAGTTTGATAAAACCAACTGTTAGGAATCCATTGAGACAGCTGCAGGTTATTTCTGTAAATTTTCAGGTCTGCGAGATTATGAAAGATTAAGATTCTGCCTTCGTGGAATATTTTAATTTCAGATGAGCTGGCAAAGAAGAATAAATTATTGAGTGATCTGAGGGCCCATCTCAGGGCTAAAAATGTTTACTTTGAGAGATAGTAGCTTTGGGGTAGCCCTGGGCAATCAGTTCTCAGTCCACTGTAAGCTAAAAATATGTCTCGCGACAGACAGCCCATGTCCTGTTTTACACCTGAACTAAAATGGGAAAAAACGTGTCCCATCAGATGAAGTGAAATCAGGGTTCTGGGGACAAGCTTACAAATGAATGAATTAAATTGATGTATAAGGCATGCAACAACCCCAGAAAAGGGTGTCCCGGTGCAACCTTTCTTGGATTTATAAAGGCAGCAACTTGTTGAGGCAGACGTGGTAAAGTTAAAAAAAAACATGCAGCACCCTATCACCAGTCATAGCATGCAGCCCATTGATTGACCTATCACAATACTTATCGGGAGGGCTATAATTCCTGCTAAACACCTGTTTTAACAGTTATGAACCTTGTGATGTAATAATGCTGACTAATCTGTCAGATTCTGAGTGTCACGACTTTGCCTGTTGCTTTGTGGTTTTTGTTGTTATCATGGTGTCTAACTTTCGGACTGTCCACTGACAAAGCTTGGGAAAAAACTGATCAAACACTTACATTTCTTTATAACACTTTTTAACTAAAGCCTTTGTGGTTTCTTAAACCCCAGCTGCTCTCAGTGAGCATGTTTTGAGCAAGTTTGCATGTATGTAGTATTTATGTAGCACAACTCTCTATGAAAGGCAGTGGAGTGCTGTTGAGGGTCTAACAGAAAGACGAGTTAAGTTGCGATCTGAGGACTCGCTGGTTATTAAGACTGAATGTGCACTGTTACTGCATTATACTGTTCTAATAGCAATAATTGATATTCTAGAAGGCATAACCAGTGAAATACATTCCCTAAGCTTTCATTCTGCATCTTTGCCGGAGGCGCAGCATGCAGAACTTGGGTGGTACTATTATCTCACTATATTGCCTCCAAGACCATTTAATGTAAAAGTCAGTCCTGGAGGAGACTATGCCAGATGCATTTTGTATGGTTCATAAACAAAGTAAGGGGCTCATTTACAAGCCCCATGTGCTGCCGTAGAGTAATTTTTTTCTGATTCTACGGTGTGGCAGAACAGTCACCCACCCAGTGCCATTTTTACAAACTGGTGTAATGGGACAATTGCACCAGTCTGTAAATTGTTGCGCCACATTATACCTGCACTAGGTATAATGTATGCAAGGGAGGCTTCCCCTGCAAGTGGGCCCATAGGAATGGTGCAGTGAATCTACAAAATGTAACTGCATCATTGTTGAACACTTGCTCAAGGCAGGGATAAATGATGCTGTGCTTTGTTATATGGGCCTTCCTGAGTTTTGCTGGACTAGCATCAACATTTTTGACGCTAGTTGTGAGAAAGTAGCCTCTTTCTAGCCTTGTTACCCCCACTTTTGGCCTGTTTGTGAGTATATGTCAGGGTGTTTTCACTGTCTCACTGGGATCCTGCTAGCCAGGGCCCAGTGCTCATAGTGAAAACTCTATGTTTTCAGTATGTTTGTTATGTGTCACTGGGACCCTGCTAGTCAGGACCCCAATGCTCATAAGTTTGTGGCCTATATGTATGTGTTCCCTGTGTGGTGCCTAACTGTCTCACTGAGGCTCTGCTAACCAGAACCTCAGTGGTTATGCTCTCTCATTTCTTTCAAAATTGTCACTAACAGGCTAGTGACCAATTTTACCAATTTACATTGGCTTACTGGAACACCCTTATAATTCCCTAGTATATGGTACTGAGGTACCCAGGGTATTGGGGTTCCAGGAGATCCCTATGGGCTGCAGCAATTCTTTTGCCACCCATAGGGAGCTCTGACAATTCTTACACAGGCCTGCCACTGCAGCCTGAGTGAAATAACGTCCACGTTATTTCACAGCCATTTTACACTGCACTTAAGTAACTTATAAGTCACCTATATGTCTAACCTTTACCTGGTAAAGGTTAGGTGCAAAGTTACTTAGTGTGTGGGCACCCTGGCACTAGCCAAGGTGCCCCCACATTGTTCAGAGCCAATTCCCTGAACTTTGTGAGTGCGGGGACACCATTACACGCGTGCACTACATATAGGTCAGTACCTATAGGTAGCTTCACAATGGTAACTCCGAATATGGCCATGTAACATGTCTATGATCATGGAATTGCCCCCTCTATGCCATCCTGGCATTGTTGGTACAATTCCATGATCCCAGTGGTCTGTAGCACAGACCCTGGTACTGCCAAACTGCCCTTCCTGGGGTTTCACTGCAGCTGCTGCTGCTGCCAACCCCTCAGACAGGCATCTGCCCTCCTGGGGTCCAGCCAGGCCTGGCCCAGGATGGCAGAACAAAGAACTTCCTCTGAGAGAGGGTGTGACACCCTCTCCCTTTGGAAAATGGTGTGAAGGCAGGGGAGGAGTAGCCTCCCCCAGCCTCTGGAAATGCTTTGTTGGGCACAGAGGTGCCCAATTCTGCATAAGCCAGTCTACACCGGTTCAGGGACCCCTTAGCCCCTGCTCTGGCGCGAAACTGGACAAAGGAAAGGGGAGTGACCACTCCCCTGACCTGCACCTCCCCTGGGAGGTGTCCAGAGCTCCTCCAGTGTGCTCCAGACCTCTGCCATCTTGGAAACAGAGGTGCTGCTGGCACACTGGACTGCTCTGAGTGGCCAGTGCCACCAGGTGACGTCAGAGACTCCTTGTGATAGGCTCCTTCAGGTGTTGCTAGCCTATCCTCTCTCCTAGGTAGTCAAACCCTCTTTTCTGGCTATTTAGGGTCTCTGGGGAAACTTGAGATAACGAATGCATGAGCTCAGCCGAGTTCCTCTGCATCTCTCTCTTCACCTTCTGACAAGGAATCGACTGCTGACCGCGCTGGAAGCCTGCAAACCTGCAACATAGTAGCAAAGACGACTACTGCAACTCTGTAACGCTGATCCTGCCGCCTTCTCGACTGTTTTCCTGCTTGTGCATGCTGTGGGGGTAGTCTGCCTCCTCTCTGCACCAGAAGCTCCGAAGAAATCTCCCGTGGGTCGACGGAATCTTCCCCCTGCAACCGCAGGCACCAAAAAGCTGCATTACCGGTCCCTTGGGTCTCCTCTCAGCACGACGAGCGAGGTCCCTCGAATCCAGCAACTCTGTCCAAGTGACCCCCACAGTCCAGTGACTCTTCAGTCCAAGTTTGGTGGAGGTAAGTCCTTGCCTCACCTCGCTGGGCTGCATTGCTGGGAACCGCGACTTTGCAGCTACTCCGGCCCCTGTGCACTTCCGGTGGAAAATCCTTTGTGCACAGCCAAGCCTGGGTCCACGGCACTCTAACCTGCATTGCACGACTTTCTAAGTTGGTCTCCGGCGACGTGGGACTCCTTTGTGCAACTTCGGCAAGCACCGTTTTACGCATCCTCATAATGCCTGTTTCTGGCACTTCTCCGGGTGCTACCGGCTTCAGAGAGGGCTCCTTGTCTTGCTCGACGTCCCCTCTCTCTGCTGGTTCAATTTGCGACCTCCTGGTCCCTCCTGGGTCTCAGCAGCATCCAAAAATGCTAACCGCACGATTTGCAGCTAGCAAGGCTTGTTGGCGTTCTTTCGGCGGGAAAACACTTCTGCACGACTCTCCACGGCGAGAGGGATCTGTCCACCAAAGGGGAAGTCTCTAGCCCTTTTCGTTCCTGCAGAAACCTCAGCTTCTTCTGTCCAGTCGAAGCTTCTTTGCACCCGCAGCTGGCATTTCCTGGGCATTTGCCCATCTCCGACTTGCTTGTGACTTTTGGACTTGGTCCCCTTGTTCCACAGGTACCCTAGATTGGAAATCCACAATTGTTGCATTGCTGGTTTGTGTCTTTCCTGCATTATTCCTCTAACACGACTTCTTTGTCCTTAGGGGAACTTTAGTGCATTTTGCACTCACTTTTCAGGGTCTTGGGGAGGGTTATTTTTCTAACTCTCACTATTTTCTAATAGTCCCAGCGACCCTCTACAAGGTCACATAGGTTTGGGGTCCATTCGTGGTTCGCATTCCACTTTTGGAGTATATGGTTTGTGTTGCCCCTATCCCTATGTTTCCCCATTGCATCCTATTGTAACTATACATTGTTTGCACTGTTTTCTAAGACTATACTGCATATTTTTGCTATTGTGTATATATATCTTGTGTATATTTCCTATCCTCTCACTGAGGGTACACTCTAAGATACTTTGGCATATTGTCATAAAAATAAAGTACCTTTATTTTTAGTATAACTGTGTATTGTGTTTTCTTATGATATTGTGCATATGACACTAAGTGGTACTGTAGTAGCTTCACACGTCTCCTAGTTCAGCCTAAGCTGCTCTGCTAAGCTACCATTATCTATCAGCCTAAGCTTCTAGACACCCTATACACTAATAAGGGATAACTGGGCCTGGTGCAAGGTGCAAGTACCCCTTGGTACTCACTACAAGCCAGTCCAGCCTCCTACATTGGTTGTGCAGCGGTGGGATAAGTGCTTTGAGACTACTTACCACTCTTGTCATTGTACTTTTCATAAGAGAAAAATATACAAAACAAGGTCAGTGTATATAAACATAGCCAAAAAGTTTTGCATTTCCTCTTTTCACTCTTTTCTAAGTGCTGAAAAGTACTTCTAACTTTCTAAAAAGTTCTAAAAAGTTTTTAAAGTTTTTTTTTCTCTGTCTTTCTAAAAGCTCTGACAAACTTTTTATCTTTTACTATCACTTTAACTCTCTCTAAAAATGTCTGGCACAGGCCAAAATGTTGATCTGTCCAAACTTGCATATGATCACCTTAGCTGGAAAGGAGCAAGGAATCTCTACATAGAGAGAGGTTTGAGTGTAGGGAAGAATCCTTCCTTAGAACTGTTAATTAACATGCTTAGAGTACAGGATAAGGCCATAAGTGCCCAATCTGTAGAAAAAGTAGCTAATGGTTCTCAATCTGATCCAGGGACTCCCCCAGGAAAAGATTCAGGAAAGAAACTTCCTAGCCTGCCCATTACTAGACAGTCTAGCATAGTTGGTAATGATGATGAGCCACACCATATAAATAGTGTTGTCTCACATCATAGCAAAAGCATTTATTCTCACCATACTGGTAGTGATGTTTCTGTTAGCCAAGCTGTTAGGGTGGCTTCTGTAAGGGACAGGTCTCCTTCTGTCCATTCTCACCATACTTCTGTTTCAAGGCATGTCCCTCCCACCCACCCTGATGACAGATTGTTAGAAAGGGAACTCAATAGATTGAGAGTGGAACAAACCAGACTGAAGCTCAAGAAGCAACAGCTGGATTTGGATAGACAGACTTTAGAAGTAGAGAAGGAGAGACAGAAACTGGGTTTAGAAACCCATGGTGGCAGCAGCAGTATTCCCCATAGTCATCCTGCAAAAGAGCATGATTCCAGGAATCTGCACAAGATAGTTCCCCCTTATAAGGAGGGGGATGACATTAACAAGTGGTTTGCTGCACTTGAGAGGGCCTGTGTAGTACAGGATGTCCCTCAAAGGCAGTGGGCTGCTATCCTATGGCTATCATTTAGTGGAAAAGGTAGGGATAGGCTCCTTACTGTGAAAGAAAATGATGCTAATAATTTCCAAGTTCTTAAGAATGCACTCCTGGATGGTTATGGCTTAACCACTGAACAGTACAGGATAAAGTTCAGAGAGACCAAAAAGGAGTCTTCACAAGACTGGGTTGATTTCATTGACCATTCAGTGAAGGCCTTGGAGGGGTGGTTACATGGCAGTAAGGTTACTGACTTTGAACGCCTGTATAACTTGATCCTGAGAGAGCATATTCTTAATAATTGTGTGTCTGATTTGTTGCACCAGTACTTGGTAGACTCTGATCTGACCTCTCCCCAAGAATTGGGAAAGAAGGCAGACAAATGGGTCAGAACAAGGGTGAACAGAAAAGTTCATACAGGGGGTGACAAAGATGGCAATAAGAAGAAAGATGGTGAAAAATCTCAAGATAAGCATGGGGATAAGGGTAAAACCAAAGATCCCACTTCAAATCTTAAACACTCTTCAGAGGGTGGCGATAAAACTAATTCTTCCTCTTCTTCTCAACCTGCACACATTAAAAAGCCTTGGTGCTTTGTGTGTAAAAACAGAGGCCATAGGCCAGGGGATAAGTCCTGTCCAGGTAAACCCCCTGAGCCTACCACCACTAATACATCAAGCTCTAGTGCCCCTAGCAGTAGTGGTACTAGTGGTGGGACTGCTGGCAACAGTCAAGTTAAGGGTGTAGTTGGGTTCACTTTTGGGTCCATAGTAGAAACTGGGGTAGTCAGTCCCAAGACAGTTTCTGTCACACCTAGTGGCATTGGCCTTGCCAGACTGGCTGCTTGTCCCCTTACAATGGATAAATACAGGCAGACAGTTTCAATAAATGGTGATGAGGCCTTGGCCTACAGGGACACAGGTGCCAGTATCACTTTGGTGACTGAAAACCTAGTGCACCCTGATCAACACATCATTGGACAACAGTATAAGATTATTGATGTCCATAACTCCACTAAGTTTCTTCCCTTAGCTATAATTCAGTTTAGTTGGGGTGGAGTTACTGGCCCTAAGCAGGTGGTGGTATCACCTAGCTTACCTGTAGATTGTCTCTTAGGTAATGACCTAGAGGCCTCAGGTTGGGCTGATGTAGAGTTTTATGCCCATGCAGCCATGCTGGGCATCCCAGAGGAATTGTTCCCTCTCATTTCTACTGAAATGAAAAAGCAAAGGAGAGAAGGCCTGAAAACTCAGGATCCCTCTCCATCAACAGGTAAAAAGGGTATCACAGTATCCCCTAACCACCCTACCATTCAGGATACCATTCCTGTGGTGGGAGAAACCTCTCCTGGGGTGGCACCTGTTCCAAGGGAATCATCAGCTGGCAAAGCTAGACTCCCTGAGGTAGAAGTACCTCTCTGTGGGATAACTAACAGTGGTGAGAAAAAGAGCACCATGTTAGTTAACATGGAGCATCCCTCCAACCCTCCCAGAGAAACTTTAGTGCAGAAACCCTGCACTGCCTCACAACACTTAGGACAGCATCCCTGCCCTAGTATGGAGCTCATAGGACAGCATCCCTGCTCTGCTCCAACTCAAGAGAAACAGCATCCCTGTTCTCTCTTCCAGCCATATGGACAAAGTTTTTGCCCAGCTATGGCTTTTCTGAGACAGCATCCCTGTCTGGCATTTCCATCACTACAAATAGGTTCAGTGGATAATTCCCACTGCTCTAAACTAAAACTTACTGATAGAAACTCTGAAAATACATCTTCACATTGTTGGTTAGCTAAAAAACTTCAAACAGGGTGGTTTACATCCCCACAGGGAAGTAACCATATAGTGGATGATAAAGGGAGTAACCAGTCTATTGCAGAGCTACTCTCTACTTATCACCACTTAGACAATAAAGTCTCAACTGGCCAAGGTTAGCCTTATTGTCCTTCGTTTGGGGGGGGGGGTTGTGTGAGAAAGTAGCCTCTTTCTAGCCTTGTTACCCCCACTTTTGGCCTATTTGTGAGTGTATGTCAGGGTGTTTTCACTGACTCACTGGGATCCTGCTAGCCAGGGCCCAGTGCTCATAGTGAAAACCCTATGTTTTCAGTATGTTTGTTATGTGTCACTGGGACCCTGCTAGTCAGGACCCCCGTGCTCATAAGTTTGTGGCCTATATGTATGTGTTCCCTGTGTGGTGCCTAACTGTCTCACTGAGGCTCTGCTAACCAGAACCTCAGTGGTTATGCTCTCTCATTTCTTTCAAAATTGTCACTAACAGGCTAGTGACCAATTTTACCAATTTACATTGGCTTACTGGAACACCCTTATAATTCCCTAGTATATGGTACTGAGGTACCCAGGGTATTGGGGTTCCAGGAGATCCCTATGGGCTGCAGCAATTCTTTTGCCACCCATAGGGAGCTCTGACAATTCTTACACAGGCCTGCCACTGCAGCCTGAGTGAAATAACGTCCACGTTATTTCACAGCCATTTTACACTGCACTTAAGTAACTTATAAGTCACCTATATGTCTAACCTTTACCTGGTAAAGGTTAGGTGCAAAGTTACTTAGTGTGTGGGCACCCTAGCACTAGCCAAGGTGCCCCCACATTGTTCAGAGCCAATTCCCTGAACTTTGTGAGTGCGGGGACACCATTACACGCGTGCACTACATATAGGTCAGTACCTATAGGTAGCTTCACAATGGTAACTCCGAATATGGCCATGTAACATGTCTATGATCATGGAATTGCCCCCTCTATGCCATCCTGGCATTGTTGGTACAATTCCATGATCCCAGTGGTCTGTAGCACAGACCCTGGTACTGCCAAACTGCCCTTCCTGGGGTTTCACTGCAGCTGCTGCTGCTGCCAACCCCTCAGACAGGCATCTGCCCTCCTGGGGTCCAGCCAGGCCTGGCCCAGGATGGCAGAACAAAGAACTTCCTCTGAGAGAGGGTGTGACACCCTCTCCCTTTGGAAAATGGTGTGAAGGCAGGGGAGGAGTAGCCTCCCCCAGCCTCTGGAAATGCTTTGTTGGGCACAGAGGTGCCCAATTCTGCATAAGCCAGTCTACACCGGTTCAGGGACCCCTTAGCCCCTGCTCTGGCGCGAAACTGGACAAAGGAAAGGGGAGTGACCACTCCCCTGACCTGCACCTCCCCTGGGAGGTGTCCAGAGCTCCTCCAGTGTGCTCCAGACCTCTGCCATCTTGGAAACAGAGGTGCTGCTGGCACACTGGACTGCTCTGAGTGGCCAGTGCCACCAGGTGACGTCAGAGACTCCTTGTGATAGGCTCCTTCAGGTGTTGCTAGCCTATCCTCTCTCCTAGGTAGCCAAACCCTCTTTTCTGGCTATTTAGGGTCTCTGTCTCTGGGGAAACTTGAGATAATGAATGCATGAGCTCAGCCGAGTTCCTCTGCATCTCTCTCTTCACCTTCTGATAAGGAATCGACTGCTGACCGCGCTGGAGGCCTGCAAACCTGCAACATAGTAGCAAAGACGACTACTGCAACTCTGTAACGCTGATCCTGCCGCCTTCTCGACTGTTTTCCTGCTTGTGCATGCTGTGGGGGTAGTCTGCCTCCTCTCTGCACCAGAAGCTCCGAAGAAATCTCCCGTGGGTCGACGGAATCTTCCCCCTGCAACCGCAGGCACCAAAAAGCTGCATTACCGGTCCCTTGGGTCTCCTCTCAGCACAACGAGCGAGGTCCCTCGAATCCAGCAACTCTGTCCAAGTGACCCCCACAGTCCAGTGACTCTTCAGTCCAAGTTTGGTGGAGGTAAGTCCTTGCCTCACCTCGCTGGGCTGCATTGCTGGGAACCGCGACTTTGCAGCTACTCCGGCCCCTGTGCACTTCCGGTGGAAAATCCTTTGTGCACAGCCAAGCCTGGGTCCACAGCACTGTAACCTGCATTGCACGACTTTCTAAGTTGGTCTCCGGCGACGTGGGACTCCTTTGTGCAACTTCGGCAAGCACCGTTTCACGCATCCTCATAGTGCCTGTTTCTGGCACTTCTCCGGGTGCTACCGGCGTCAGAGAGGGCTCCTTGTCTTGCTCGACGTCCCCTCTCTCTGCTGGTTCAATTTGCGACCTACTGGTCCCTCCTGGGCCTCAGCAGCGTCCAAAAACGCTAACCGCACGATTTGCAGCTAGCAAGGCTTGTTGGCGTTCTTTCGGCAGGAAATCACTTTTGCACGACTCTCCACGGCGAGAGGGATCCGTCCACCAAAGGGGAAGTCTCTAGCCCTTTTTGTTCCTGCAGAAACCTCAGCTTCTTCTGTCCAGTAGAAGCTTCTTTGCACCCGCAGCTGGCATTTCCTGGGCATTTGCCCATCTCCGACTTGCTTGTGACTTTTGGACTTGGTCCCCTTGTTCCACAGGTACCCTAGATTGGAAATCCACAATTGTTGCATTGCTGGTTTGTGTCTTTCCTGCATTATTCCTCTAACACGACTTCTTTGTCCTTAGGGGAACTTTAGTGCACTTTGCACTCACTTTTCAGGGTCTTGGGGAGGGTTATTTTTCTAACTCTCACTATTTTCTAATAGTCCCAGCGACCCTCTACAAGGTCACATAGGTTTGGGGTCCATTCGTGGTTCGCATTCCACTTTTGGAGTATATGGTTTGTGTTGCCCCTATCCCTATGTTTCCCCATTGCATCCTATTGTAACTATACATTGTTTGCACTGTTTTCTAAGACTATACTGCATATTTTTGCTATTGTGTATATATATCTTGTGTATATTTCCTATCCTCTCACTGAGGGTACACTCTAAGATACTTTGGCATATTGTCATAAAAATAAAGTACCTTTATTTTTAGTATAACTGTGTATTGTGTTTTCTTATGATATTGTGCATATGACACTAAGTGGTACTGTAGTAGCTTCACACGTCTCCTAGTTCAGCCTAAGCTGCTCTGCTAAGCTACCATTATCTATCAGCCTAAGCTGCTAGACACCCTATACACTAATAAGGGATAACTGGGCCTGGTGCAAGGTGCAAGTACCCCTTGGTACTCACTACAAGCCAGTCCAGCCTCCTACACTAGTCCAGCAAAGCACCACAACTGTGTCAGAAATTCTGATGCCACTATGCTAATGAGCAGGGCAGCCTAAGCAAAATTGTGCATCATGAGCAATGCACCAGTTTCTTGTAAATGAGGCCCTAAAACTCTGCACTTTCGTACTTAAGAACTCCCAGGGAATGGCAATAAATATAAGAAAAATGAATGTAGTTTAACATGTCTGTTTTGACTAATGTCACTTGCAGAGCGCGCAGAAGTTGGGAATGTGAACTTTTTTAAGGAGAAACAGCTGCTTGTGTCTTTGGGGTTTTCCTGGCAGAGCTCATAACAATGCCATGACCCTAGGCAAGATCTTTTGGTTTATATCCGACTATGTCAGTCAAAGACAGAAATCCTTCAAACATGTTTAATAATCACAGATGAGTTATGATCTGCTTGTCTTATTGCCAGTTTAATACAGATATGTTGTATCAGTGAGAAATTTCAGACTCAGATAAAGAATTTTATAAATTCATGGTTGTGAATAGGTGAAGCCTGACTGTGTGGGAGCACATCTTCCTCAGTATCAGTATGTGTAAAAAAAACTGGTAGCTGACAGGGCTGGAGTACTCATTCTTCCATGCTGTGAGTCAGGCATTTTCTCAATGAACCATGAGCAATGACTTGCAGAAAAGACTCAACTGTCATAACACTACCATGCCACTAGGACTGATTCGCCTGGTAGCCTCCTGCAGCATAGGGATGGTTTGGTCTTGCCCCAGCACTGAGAGTTGAGGGGGGAAATCTGGAAATCATGTGCATCAGTGGACGGTGCACCAAGAACTAGATATCATGCACTCATCCCTGAAAGAAACGTACTGCTTTTCAAAGTCTGTGTGCTGTCGCTAAAGACAGGCAGTAAACATGTTAAGTTTGTAAGCAAAGATAGACTACACATTTAGGTTGTAAGCAGTGATAATGTTGCTTGCAACCACATATGCTGAATGTAAAGAGAAATTGATAACATGCGCTGTTTGTAAAAAGGGATTACAGTGTTGTTTGGAAGAATTTCTGTCCTATATATGAGCAAGTAAAAACAGTATAAGCTCATGTTGTTATAAAGTAGAAGAAAGATGCAGTAGAAAATGTTAGGAAATGCAAGATTGATGTGTTTTAACATTAAAATATGTTTTGGGAGAAGAGTGACAACACAGAGAATAATGGCAATGCATGTGCTTTTACAAAAAGAACAACAAAATTCCAGAAAAGCGGACACTTGTGGAAGGATAAAATGAGTTTGTAAGATAGATGGTAAACAGGCTATGCTCCACAGGTGGGACAAAGAGTAGGTGGATGGGCTAAAACAAGATCAAGTAAAACCACCAAATAGAAAGCAAGAAAATAAAATATGACAAAACAAAAAGCTAATACAAAGCAATGGACAGAGATGTTTTTCAGTCGGTTAGCAACTTTTCCCTAATAAGTCATTAAGATGGAGAAAGCTGCACTGTCTGGCAGGCTTCAACCTAAGAATCATCACTACTTTTCTCAACAGTCCTTAAATGCAACATCACTTGATCTTCCTTCAAACACGACTCAGAGGTGCAAAATGCAATTGCCAAAGCAAAACCATCCTCTAATCCCTTTGAACAAAAACCATTAACATTTCTCCAGGAAATAAACTCTTCAGCGACATAGTTGGGTGAAGCTATTTAACAGTTAATGATCGCAAGGCTCAGTGCCTGAATACATAAAAGTGGGGCAGGTCTCCATCACAAACAAATACAAGAGCTTATATAAATGATCTAAATGTATTACAAAAATGCTTGAAATACGAGCAGAGGTTCAGTTTGCACTTTACATAGGTGGCACTGACATCCTTCTTCTCATAGCAAAGCTACCGTGTCAAAGAGGCACTTCTCATTGTAGTCAAGGTCACTCCTGCCTCCTTGTCTTCTGCAGTGAGCATAGCTTGGCCTTGACCTCCAAGAATCCCTTCCTGGATCCCTGTACTTTGCTGGTGTAATCCGGATATATTGAAATCTTATGATTGTCAAAGTGAACTGACTCTATTTCTCGACTGGCCCGAAGGATGCAATCTCTGTCCTTATAGTTGAGTATGTGGGCTATGATGGCCTTCAGGAGCGCCCCTGGCCAAGGGGGGCAACCAATGCACGGTGCAGCTTTTTGATAACAAATATTGGGGACAGTCTAACGGGCTTGAGTAGCTCTCAAATCCAACTCTCCCCAAAAGCCTCTGTGGTCAACCCCTTGGCCCGCTCCGGGAACCCAATAAGCAGAATGTTATTGCGGCGGGACCTGCCCTCTGCGTCCTCCACCCTGTCCTTGAGGGTTCAGGCTCTGGATGTAACCTCCACCATCTGTTTCTGCAGTATGTTAGCCTCTGTCCTGAACGTTGGAATCGAGCCCTCTGTCATTTGAACCCTGTCAGATACCTCCGGAGGTCCGCCCGGGGGAGATTGACCACGATTGCCACTGATTCTACCTTTCCCTCCAGTGCCTCCCTAGATCCCTGAATCGCTGCCAAAAGTTCAGCTCTCGTGGGCTCTACAACAGGGGCATCCAATCCTGCCTCAGTCCCGCGCCCAGTCAGGCGCGTCTCCTGCTGCCCAGACAGGGCAAGGGTGGTGTATAACTCCATAGTATTTCCCTGCAATGTGGCCTGTTGCTTGCTTTTATCCATCAGCGGGGCTCCAATGGGAAGAACGCTGAGTCCTCCGCGCAGCGCCACAGCCAATATTTATAAGCAGGAGAAATCACAGAGGGTGAGAAGTAATCCCTGCACATCCAACGATTGCTGGTGACCACCAGTTGTCTTCAGTCACGTCGTTTCACCCCTTCAGCTCTAGTCCAACAACAGGGACTATTCCACCTTTCATGGGGTCCATTGGGGATCAGGGTTCCAGCACACCTTCAGGGCCCAGTGTCCCCTCGCTGCTGCCGTGCCACACAGGGACCTCCCAGGTCAAATACAGTCACCTTCAGCAGCCGCTCCTGGAAGTGCTCCCAACTCTAGGTCCCGCAGGCCAGCCCTGCCTCAGCCTAGGGCCCTCGTCTGTCTTCAGGCCCCACAGCAAGGACCCACCCCCATCGCGCCCACCTCAGGGGCCCTGGTGTCACCGCACTGCGACCTCCGCTGCAGAATACGGGCAGCTCCAAGCCCAGTCCTGTCGTGCTGCGACGCGCGGCACGAGCCAAACACTCGGCTCGGGCTGCAGCGCACAGTGGTGGGACTCGCCACGCCTCCAGCCTCTCCTGTGTTACTCGAGGCCCCAAATTCGGCATGGGGCCTCGCTTCTCTTCTGGCGCGGCACGCCCCCGTTGATTATTAGCGTTTCCCCCACTTACCTTCTATTGTGTTCCTTTTCTCTTGCTGTCGCCCTAGTCTTTTCTCCCTTTTTTATGTTTTTTTCCTTTTTCCCATCATTCCCCTCTTTTCCCAGCATACCTTGGTTCCCTACTCACTATGGTGCCTTGTCTATTACCTTCTGTGTATTTTTTCCCTATCCAATATGGTGTCCTTTTACTTCCTGCTGGTCGTTTCCTGTTCTGTGGGTATTTAAGGGCAGTGATTCTTTTTCTTCTCCGCTGCAACACTTCCTTTTGAATGGTGGTCTTCGCTCCTTCTCCTTTGCATTAGATACTGATTCCGCTTTTTGTTCCAGTTTTTTCCTGTTCATGTTTGGTCTCGTGTTCTGAAATTATTGATCTTTTTGCTCTTATTTCAGGAGGTCCTTTTTGAGTTTTTTTCCCCTTTTTTAGTTTTTTTTTCCCTCTGGCACTCTTTCTGAAGGACACGGACTGCCCTTGGCGTTCCCATCGCCTGCAGCACCATGGCTACCAGAAAGAGTCGCCCCTATCTGGGCCAAGGCAGACCCTACAAGAACAAGAACCTCGTCACACATTCAGCGGACTCCAGGAACAAGCAACAAGTAAGTAGTGACAGGTCCCGCTCCTGGCTATGCTGTTGCGCTCTGCCGGCCCCTGCACCCCAGTGAACACACAGGTGCGCCCACACACCAGGCCCAATGCTGCGGATAGCGCACGGTGCGGGCAGAGGGAGACAAGCTTCTCCCACCTCAGGCCCTCTCTCCTTGCCTCTCCCTCTCATGCCGGCAGCCCCAGCCGCACCAGGCCAGACCAGGCCTGACACTGGTGGGTCAACACACCAAGCCCTGGTTGCAGTCCTCAGCTTGGCTATGAGCACCAGCAGAGCACTCACGGCCCTCCGCAGTCAGCAGAGAACAGTCACAACCCCCAGGGCAATTGGGTGGGGCTCCAGCTATCAGCAAGCCATCATAATATGCCCGGTTGGGCAGGATAACTTGCAGGACACGGGAGCCTCTGAACGACACATCCTGTCTGCCATCTTGAGTGGCCACAGCCCCCGGGTGAACCTTATTAACCAGCCTTCGTCAGTGCTCATGTCTGAAAAATATACAATTTGAGATAATGAGGACTCATAGGGTCAAGTATTACTGTCACAGATTGCATTTTATTGTTTAAATGATCTCCTCTACTTGTGTGAAGTACTCTATTTAGTATTAACCATGGCCCATTCACTGTCTATTATGCTGTCAGGTGTTTAGGGTAAACTATAGTGATACTGAAATAGAAAATAGTGCAAATAATCTTCAAGGAGGTACCTGGCTTAGGGGAGAGAACTCCTTTCAACAGAGTCTATACTTTGACACTGAAGAAAGACTAGGCAATAATCAATCCTCTTCAGGTTCTTAACCATTTGACTTCTGTTGATCCCCACAGTCAGAAATTTGGCTGTTGGCCCACACCCAGCGAACTGCCTTTGGGGTATTTCCTCACCTGGACCACGTCTGCTTGAAAATACAAAGGAAGATCACAAACTGATGACAGTAAGTGGGGTTCCATGGTGTCACCTCCCTCTTCTCCCTCCCCCCTGCTACAACTGGAACACCCTGGGGGAAAATTAGGGCTGCAATCAGCAACTAAGGGGAGAGACGAGGGCCTGAGCTTCCAGGCCTCCCTGCTGCAGATATGCTGGGGGAACAGGGCTGTACGCACTAGATTCTTGATTGTTGAACAAGCGGAAGTCTGAAGATATGCTGCCTGAGCCTTCCTGAGTGCCAATGGCTCCCCCAGCGAGAAACCATTCAGTGTGGACTAATTGCGTGATAAATGAGTCACCTGGGAGGCAGAGTGCCTGCAGCTACCAGCATCTGCACTAAGATCTCTCAGCTGGACTTTGTTGTCGGGGATGCAGTGAGAGGCAAGGCCACGCCCCCTTCCTAGCTATAATTTTGGAGTTGCATAGCTGTTGTTGGTGGTGCTGCAGTGGGAGACGGCTTCACTAAGCTTTGGGCTGATTAAGAACAAAGCCAGCACAGACACAGCCACAACCTGTGAATAGCGGAGGATCATTGGGTAAGTGTGGCCTTGAAAAAAACAGCGGGAATTACTGAGAGTGATTCTGAAATATTGCCTGCTGCACATCCTGACCTGTACCTGGCAGATCCTTGTTCTATTTGGAACTTGATTGCCAGACTCTTGTAGTGCCACCTGAGCCCCAAATGCTGCGATGCTTCTTGCTGTTCCCCACTGCAATAACTAGTGCAAGAGTCACTTCAGTTGGGCTCCGACTCAGCTGTCAGCTATGTACTCATATCCCATGACCGGAGGGCCACTGTGACTATACCGCATAGTCAGGCACAGCCTGAGGAACGATCAGCCAATCCCGGAGGGAAGACACCACTCCTCACAGAAACCATGTGCAAAATACCTGGAAAAAAGACCAGGGACAAAGAGAGGACCACCTGGAGGGGGCGGATGAACTCTTGCAAGATGGCAGTGGGTATATCCATGGCACAGAGACCTCTGGAGCCCTCTCTCTCTAAGACATATTACAAGCTATCAGTACCTCCCAGCAGATCCTGGAGGCTAAAATTGACGATGGCTCTGGGGTTACTGTATAAAGACCATCGCCGCCTGGCGGAACGTCTCACCACAATTGAGAAAATCTTGGAGGATATATACCCCGCTCTGGCCGAAGTTACTTAATAGGTTATCCACCATGGAAATGAAAGTTACAGTATTGGAAAGGTGAGCGGGAAAGCAGAAAACAGATTGACATGAAAATGTAAGAATAGTAGTATTGCCGGAGTGAGTGGAGGGAACAGCATGGTTGACCATCTGGAGTATTAGCTCCATGAGGAGATTGTAGAGAAGGGACTCTCCCAGTTTTTTTCGCTGGAAAGGGTGCACAGATTACTGCCATGGCCCCTGCCACCAGGGGCTGACCGCACCCTGTGGTGGAGAGACTACTCCACTACAAATAACTCAACTATATCCTGAGCCAAGCAAGGAAGAAAGATGACCATGTCATTGAGAACAGCCGGGTCAGCATCTTTCTGGATTTCTTTTGAATGGTTCTGAGACAGTGCTCAACATTCCAGGAGGCTAAACAGAGATTTCAGTAGTTGGGAATACCATACGTGACGCTGTTCCCGGCTCGGCTCAGGGTGGTGGTATTGGAGGCTACACAGTTCTTTCAGACCCCTGATGAGGTTTGGAGTTGGATTGACAGGCACCCATCATCCAGACCAAGTCTGGAATCCTGGAGTGGCCATCAGCGTGGGGCCCACTCTGGGTGGCGGTCCTCCAATGTCCATGCGGCGTCCCCTCTCTGGAAGAGGCCCAACAGGAATGTCAAAAAATAATGAGAGTGTTGGCATCAATTAGCAGCAATGATGCACTCCCCTTATCAATGCTGGAGGAAGACGGCGCACAGCACTCCGACTCAGATCGAGGGTCCAGTACCGCTGGAGACTTGAGCATTGATTTGCCAGTTGGGACTCCAAGGACCTTAGATGACATTATATGATTATGCTGTTCTGTTAGTATGGTCCTGAGGCTCCAAATGTGGGGTTAAGTGAGTGGCATACGGGGGACAATTACTGAAACAAGGTCTGCCGAAAGCCAGAAATGTAATGATGGTATCGAAAGCTGAGTGGGGGGACACACAGCAGGAACTGTGAAGTTACTACAACCCGATTTGAAATTTGCACATGGGTACTCCTGTGAACCTTAGTAACTGTCTGACTGTTTGGATGGGGGGTAGTTGCCTGCTTGCCCTGGGGAAGGGGAGTTGGATTGAAAGTTGTTGGTTGTTTGAAGGGGGCTACATGAGTTCCAAATGGCTTGGTTTCCTACAATCTGTGGATGTTGGCTTGCTGATGTTGCGGGTGGGGCTGTAGGGAGAATACAACTGGGGATTTGTGCACTGAAACAATGGCCACACCCATGACTTACAAATTTCTCTCATGGAATATAGGGGGGATCTACTGTAGGAAAGTACCATCTTTCTTGGCATGTTACCCCCAATTTTACATGGATGTCAGTATGTTTTTGCATGTCTCACTGGGATCCTGCAAGCTAGGACCCCAGTGCTCATAGTTTGTGGCCTGAATGTGTATACCTGTGTAGTGCCTAACTGTGTCACTGAGGCTCTGCTAATCAGAACCTCAGTGTTCATGCTCTCTCTGCCTTTAAATTTGTCACTATAGACTAGTGGCCACTTCTACCAATTTCAATTGGCATACTGGAACACCCTTATAATTCCCTAGTATCTGGTACCTAGGTACCCAGGGTATTGGGTTTCCAGGAGATTCCTATGGACTGCAGCATTTCTTTTGCCACCCATAGGGAGCTCAGACAAATCTTTACACAGGTTATTTCACAGCCATTTTCACTGCACTTAAGTAACTATATATCTAACCTTCACTTGCTGAAGGTTAGGTGCAAAGTTACTAAGTGTGAGGGCACCCTTGCACTAGCAAAGGTGCCCCCACATAGTTCAGGGCCATTTCCCCGGACGTTACCGCAGGTATCCCCCCTAAGGTGCAGGTCCTGTCAGTGCTCCATTTCCTGGCAAGTGGTTCCTTCCAAACAACAGTGGCCATGGCATCAGGCAGGTCTCAGCCAATGTTCTCAAACGTGTTGACCAGAGTGTTGTCTTCCCTGCTGAAATACATGTGCAGCTACATCGTATTCCCCCAGGTGGAGGATTTGGCCACAGTGAAAGCTGACTTTTATGCCCTGGAACATATCCCCAACATCATTGGTGCCACTGATGGTACACATGTAGCATTTGTCCCACCCCCCGGAGAAATGAAAAGTTGTTCAGGAATAGAAAAAGCCACCACCCTATGAATGTGCAGATGGTGTGTTTGGCTGACCAGTACATCTCCCATGTGAATGCCAGGTATCCTGGCTCTGTGCAGGACGCCTTTATCTTGAGGAATAGCAGCATCCCATATGTGATGGGCCAACTCCAGAGGCACCGGGTGTGGCTAATAGGTGAGCCCAAGGTCCCCACCCAGTATATGTTTGCGTCTGGGTATGGGGTTGTCCCTAAACGTTAGTGTGTGTCTAACAGTTGTCCCTCGATATTTGCAGGTGACTCTGGTTACCCAAACCTCTCATGGCTACTGACCCCAGTGAGGAATGCCAGG
Source organism: Pleurodeles waltl (assembly GCF_031143425.1). Lineage (NCBI taxonomy): Eukaryota > Metazoa > Chordata > Amphibia > Caudata > Salamandridae > Pleurodeles > Pleurodeles waltl. Next base: position 1,224,522,311 of record NC_090447.1, read on the forward strand.
ACAAGGGCAGAGGAACGTTACAATGAGGCACATGGGAGAAAAAGGAGGATTATGGAGAGAACCTTCAGCCTCCTGAAGGCCAGGTTCCAGTGCCTCCATCTGACAGCTGGATCCCTGCACTACTCACCCAAGAAGGTGTACCAGGTCATCGTTGCATGTTGCACAACCTGGCCTTGAGACCCCAGGTGCCTTTTCTGCTGGAGGATCAGCCTGGAGATGGTCTTGTGGCAGCAGTGGAGCCTGTGGACAGTGAGGAAGAAGATGTGGCCAACAGAAGTAATATCATACAGCAGTACTTCCAGTGACACACAGGTAAGACACTGTAACTTCACTTTACTTTTCAGTTTTCTGTTGGTCATTGTACATGGCAGCATGATTTCCTTATGTCTATGGCCACTTACTGTACCCTTTGGCAGTTACTTTTTCAGATCTCTGTGCCCCACTCTTGCTCCTGGATTGTTCACTGCTGCCCACTACAGGTCATACCAATGTATAAATTGCTGTACATATGAATTGCAATGTTTTCAGAATGTTGTACTGATACATATTTCAATCAATTGACAGACTCCAGAATTGTATTTGTTCCAAGGGTGTTTATTCAAGTGCTAATAAGTAGAGGGGAATGTGCAGTGGGCTGGGGTGATGATAGAAGAATGTCCTGTTAGAGTCCAGTCTCTTGGTATCTCAGGTGCATTGCCCAGTGGGGCATAGGAAGGGGAGCAATGGCAGTTCAAGGTGGACAGGGTGACAGAGTGGGACAGAAGGGTGACAATCAGGAGAGTCTTATTTCCTGGTGGGGGTCTTGGCAATATTCTCTGGCTTCTGCCTGGATCACAGGGACCTTTTGCGGGTCCTCCTGTCCACTAGTGCCGGTGGAGGTAGAAGGCTGTTCATCGGTGTGGCTAGTGTCAGGGGCCCGTTGTTGTGCCACTGCCTCCCTCATGGTGTTGGACATGTCAGCCAGCACCCCTGCAATGGTAACCAGAATGGTGAGGATGTGTTTGAGGTCTTCCCTGATCCCCAGGTACTGTCTCTCCTGCAGCGGCTGGGTCTCCTGCAACTTGGCCAGTATCTGGTCCAAGTCTCCTGGGAATGTTGGTATGCTCCCAGGATCCCTGCAAGGGCCTTGAGGAGAGTGGGTTCCCTGGGCCTGACCTCCCCCTGTTTCACAGCAGTCCTCCCAGCTTCCCTGTTGTCCTGTGCCTCTGTCCCCGAACCGTGTGCCTACTGCCACTGACCCCAGGTCACTGATTTTCTTGGGTTTATGGGGTTGCCTGGTGTCCCTGTAGTGGTGGACACACTGCTGATTGACGTGTCCTGGGGACAGAGGGATGGGCCCGCTTGGTGGGTGCTGTGCTGGTGTTTCCTGAGGGGGGAGGCTCTGTGTTGGTATGGGACTGTGGCAGGGTAACCGACTGTCCAGAGGTCCCTGATGGGCCTGGTTGGTCATTGTGATCCAGGCGTGCAGAGCTGCTGTCATCACTGTGGGCCTCTTCTGTGGGTGGACTGGATGTTGGTGGCACCTCCTCCCCGGTGACGTTGAGTGGGGGTCCTGTGGGGATGAAAATGCAGTGTTATTGTATCCGCGTGTGCCATCTTGTGTATGGGTGTGTTTCCCTGTATGGTTGTGATTGCCCTGTCAGCTTAGCCTTGTGTGCATGGTTATTTTGTGGGCTAGGTGATTCTCTCTAATGGGCATGCTGTGGTGATGGGTGTCCATGTAGGTCTGTGATGGGGGTCCATGCATTGGTGTGGCATGCAGGGCTTGGTATTGGGATGGCTGGGTTGTGATAGTGGGTATATGTGAGGTGGTGGAGTGATGGTGTGAGGGTAGGTGTAGGAGTTTGTGATGGCATGCAGGTAGGGTGGGGGATATAGTAGCAAAGATTTGACTTACCAGAGTCCAGTCCTCCTGCTACTCCTGCAAGGCCCTCAGGATGCATGATCGCCAAAACTTGTTCCTCCCATGTTGTTAGTTGTGGGGGAGGAGGTGGGGGTCCACCGCCAGTCCTCTGTACAGCTACCTGGTGTCTTGCCACCACGGAACGCACCTTCCCCCGTAGGTCATTCCACCTCTTCCTGATATCATCCCTTGTTCTTTGGTGCTGTGCCACGGCGTTGACCCTGTCCACGACTTGCCACCATAGCTCCATCTTCCTAGCAATGGACATCTGTTGCACCTGTGATCCGAAAAGCTGTGGCTCTACCCGGATGATTTCCTCCACCATGACCCTTAGCTCCTCCTCTAAAAACCTGGGGTGGCTTTGGGGTGCCATGGATGTGGTGTGAGTGGTATGTGTGAGGATGTGTGGGGTGATGTGTGGGGTGATGTGTTGTGGTGTGTGCTGTGAGGTGCGTGGATGGTCTATGGTCGATGGTGTTCTGTGGCTCAGATTGAGTCGGTGCTCCTGGCTTGTCTCTCTCTCTTTTTGCAATCTTTTTTTTTCGTTGAAAGGTTTGTGGGTAATGTGGTGTCTGTTTTATAGTGGTCTGAGTGTGTGGGCGTGATGTGTGTATGTGTGTCGATGTGTGTAGTTTGAATTGTCCAATGTGGTGTAGTTTTGTTAGTGTGTGTGTATTTTTTGCGCAGGGTTCTGTACCGCCAATGGTTTACCGCGGTTGAAAGACCGCTGGGGTGATTTGTGGGTCCTAATACTGTGGGCGTAGTTCTGTTGGCGCAACGGTGTGGGTTTCGGTACCACCAGTTCATTACTGACCTTTGGTCTGGCGGACTTGTGTGGCTGTCTGTATAGTGGCGGATTTCTCTGTGTGGGTCATAATACCCGTAGCGGTATGTTGGCGGCCGTCAGCACGGCGGTAGGCGGCATTTACCACCAAGGTTGTAATGAGGGCCTTAATGTCCACCGACTCCTGGCAGTTCTGGAAGCCCCTACTTATGACAGGGCTGAGGTGGCAGTCTTTGCTGTCAATATTGAAAAGGCTTTTGACAGCCTTGAATAGAAATTTCTCGACGAGGCCATGACCAAAATGCACTTGACAGAGTACCCCCAGGGCAAAGCATTTCAGGGCGCTACAGCATGGAGCAAGGGACACGGCAGGGCTGTCCACTGTCACTACTGCTGTTTGCCCTGACCATAGAACCCCTGGCCAGCCTATCAAGGGATGGGAACAGGTAATAAGGACTTTAGATAGGCAATCACATCACTGCATAGCTTTATATGTAGATCATCTTGTGATAGTCCTTCAGAACATGACTTCAGATCTAGAGGGAGCCAAGGGCATGTTAGATGAATTCTGAGTCTTATGGGCTTACAGGTCAATCGGCAAAAATCATGCTTATTTACTCTGAGGGACATTGGACCCCCAAAAGAAGGGACTGGGGAGGCTCTGCTTATCCTATCTGGGGCAAACATTTACCATGACAGGCAAGGTATAGTGGATGGGAATATGGGTCAAGCTATCAGATCATTTAGATACAGCACAGAGTTGTGATGAATGTCTCCCTCTCTAAATTGCAGGAAGAGTAGCCATACTTAAGATGATAGTCCCCATAAGGACCTTGTATCTCTTCTCAGTGTTGCCTAAATGGGTCCTGAGGGCCATATTCAGAGAACTAGACACCCTGATGATGGCAGACCTTGAGCCCCCCTGCCCAGACTCCTCCCAAAGCTATACCCTGCATCTTAATGTGCTCGGTAATGTACCCCCCCTTCTTCGGACTAGACCAAGCATCCTAATCGTAAAATGTCTATTTGCATACATTGAAAGACTCATGAGGGTGAGTGGAGAGAAGGGCATTGATGTAGGTTTGAGTTTATTGAACTGGTTGTTGTACTATCTATGTTGAGATTATGCAATGAGTCACAAGAGGTTAAAATAATGTATGACAACCTTCAATATAATCTGTTTAGAAAAATTTGAGGGGTAAGCCTCACAGCAGTGAAAAAGGTATTTAGGAGTTTTTCACTACTAGGACATGAAAAACTTAAAAGTACATGCCCTATCTTTTAATTACACCTTACCTTGTTCTATTGGCTACCTAGGGCCTACCTTAGGGGTGACGTAGATGTAATAAACAGACAATCTAAGACTAGGCATGGGGTTTTAAATGCCAAGTTAACATGGCAATGGGATGCTGCCTTGCCTTCAGGCTGCAATAGCAGGCCTGAAAACATGTTTTAAAGTGCTTCTTAAGTGGGTTGCACAATAAGTGCTGCAGGTCCACTGGTAGCATTACATTTACATGCCCTGGGTAAATGGTATAGCACTCTACAAGGTACTTTTATGTAAATTAAATATGCCAATCAGGTATATGCCAACCAAAACATATTTAGGAGAGTGAACACAAGCATGTTAGCACTGGTTATCAGTGGTAAAGTGTGAAGAGGCCTAAGGCCACAAGCAAAAAACGCAGCAAAAAGTGGGAGAAGGGATGCAAAAAGGATGGGGGTTATACTGTAGAGAGGGCCACTTTCAATACCCACTAAATAAATTCTTGTATTTGGGGACCTTCACTGGATCATTTGTGGAATATTGAGTCATTACTGGAGGAAAGGGCCCTCATTCTTGAGCAATTTCAGTGATTTAAACTGCAAAGCAATTCACCAGAACACAGATTTTATCCACAAATATAGAAGCAAATCAAAGCTTTAGTGGGAAGGTTGATGCTTTTCTAAATAGGCCACCCATTGTCCATGTCATGTTCTGTTTGATGTACTTGCACTCACTGCTGCTACAAATCAGCATATGAGTAGCAACTTAATTTGTAGCCTCCAGTTTCAAAATCCTTCACATTCACAGAATGTTTTAACATTTTCAAATGTTCATTGTGCTTTTTTTTTTACTTGTGTAAAATTTATTAAATTTGTAAAATGATTTCATTTTTTGAGCAGTCACAGGCCCCCTGAGTAGGCATTGTGGACCCCCGAGTTCCCTGGACCACATGTTCAGAACCGCTGCTCTACATAAAGACTGGAAAGGCTGTCCCTCCCTCTCCACATATCATGGTGCAGGCTATTCCCACATATCATGGTGCAGGCTATTCCCACAGGAGCCTGTGAGGTTCACAGCTTTGGAAACAGAGCATGTAGTGGAATTTAGGACCGAACATCTGCTTTCTAACTATGTCCCCCTGCGGAGTCTTAGTCTTGGCAGGCTTAGGCGAAAAGATAACTCTTAAATCAGCCTGTTCTGGAAAGGTTTCTTCTATTGCAGTTCATAAGAGACAGCTTTATCTACCCTAAATGCTTGTCAGATGTGGTGTTTGTAGGAGATGATTAATGTTTCCCCACATCGCTTCCTCCCCAAATATATCGATTACAACTCTTAAGGGTGCAAACAGTGACTTCAGGTGACGTGTCGGAGTCCTTATTGGCAAGAGACGATATTCGGCAATTTCTTTCCGACCACAAGATAATTAGTTTGTTTTCTCTATTTACCAGAAAATCCCAAATTGCGTTCTTGCTAAAGCCAATATTTTTAAGAAATTGGGTACTCAAAGAATCAAGCATTAAATTGTGTTGTCTAACGCATTTGAAGGCACTTATTTTAGTGTACTTCACAAGTAACCTTCTCCTTCTCAACAAATGCTCAAAATCCCCTAAACCCATGTTAAGCATTCTTGAACATCTGATACTTAATCTATTTAAACTGTTCTGCACCCTCATAAACCTAAGCAGATTAAGAAATAAGCCTAAATGTATTCTAATCATTTGTGATTTAGTAAATAGTCTCATTTCTCATTCTATCACACAGCACTAGTTAAAGCAGACATTTTAGCCAGAACCAATTGGATAATTTGAATGAATGATAGTCCCTTGCGATCGACCTCATCAGGGGTATGAGACTCTATTGAAAGTCTACACTGTAGTACATTGCAATACAATACAATCCAATGCAAATAAATGTGTATCATATATATGTAGTACAATTACATTTCTAGTGAGCTGTCTTAACATTAAAACGTGGCTCTCGTGGATATTTACAGCACCTAATAGTCAGAGGTTGAAGTGGGTAAGGAAATGCGAAACAGCGTTCCCAAGCTTAATTCATTTTTTAGAATCACTTTCCATATGTTTTATTTATAAACATCCATCCCTGAATGGCTGAGCTGCCATAGGTTGAAAGTTGGGACAAAGAGTCTGGAGATGTGTAATTTTTATTGTACCATTATGCGTTAGAGGACTGACATAATAGTGTAATCGACAAAACATATGTTGTGTGCCTTAATGTTACTAATCTAAAGTGGAACATCTAAATTGTAATACTGAAGGTGCATTCACAGTAAAAAAAAATAGTAGTGTGCATGTATATGTGCGTTTTAATGTTTGCTTTTAAGATGCTGAATTGTAGTACTCATGCATATTTATATTCATGTACTCTGACTTTGGTATTATGGTGAAACTGCACATAATCATGTTTCATTTATAATTCCTGTTTTCCTTTAGAATTGGAAGATGCGCTTCATCAGAATCATGTATTTCAAATGTGCATTGAATGTTTTATTAAGTTACCATAGCCTAACGCCTGAAACATTTGGGACCTCACTACGAGTTTGGTGGTCTTTTGGAAAGACTGCTGTGGTTTCTGGGTGACAAAAGACCGCCAGTGTTGGTGGTAACCCACCTGCTGTATTAAGAGTCCACAATTAAGACCACCAAAATACAGCCACAAATCAGACACCTCCAGGACAACTGATGGTGGGAAAGAGGAAGTCCCACCACCAGCACTGCCACACTACCACATCCTGCCCTCCATATTACGACCCACACTTCAGCACAGCGTTAGTTGAGCAGTGGTAAACCATTGGCAGTCCGAACTGCTGTGCTCAAAAACTCACCTCAGCCAGAACACAACACCACATTGGACAGTATGAATACCCCATAACTGAGACACACACACACACCACAGACACCTGCTCACTGCACCATATAACACACCCTCACACACATCCACAAACCTTTGCAACCAGAGAAAAACACACTGACAGAGAGGAGTGCACACACGGAAGACACAGCACTTCATTACCATAGCCACTATCACACTACAGATGCATCATACACCACACCACTACACTAGCTACACAATACACACATCGTCACTGCAGAAAACCACCACATACCAGCAGCACACATAACCAAACACCCACACCCCATTAACCCCAACACACTGCACCCTTGCACACAACACACACCACCAACCACAACACAACTACCATGTCACGTCAAAAGCACCCACGCTTCACAGACGATGAGCTGAGGGTCACAGTCATTGAAATCGTGAGGGTAGAGCCACAACCATCAGCTCCTCCCCCAGAGTTCGCATTTTGGGAGGAGAAGGACTTGGCAATACTGCATCTTGAGGGCCTGACTGGAATATCCCTGGAGGACTGGAGTCTGGTAAGTCACTAACACTCCCCTGGCACCAACTACTCCTGTCCAGCATGATTCTTCACTACCCTATCACTCCCCAGATCACGCTATCAACTACTCCACCTTACACCCAATCACCTAATACCCCTCCCTTGCTTGCAACAACACCACCCAGCCACAATACCCACACAGTCCCTCCCAAATGAATGGATAGCAAGTCCAATAACAAACACTACAACTCCCACAATGTACCACCACATCCCCAGCAAATCTTGTTAACCAGACTGCACAATACAACACCTGCATGTACAACCCTTGCACCCCCCACACCAACTGGATGCATAGAATGAGGAAACTCATGGCAATGACAGCTATGCAATTCCCATGCCCTATTTCCCAATGTAACATGTCATCCGCCTCACAATCCACTATCATCTGTCGTTGCTGTAAGTGGGAATCAAGTGAAGCCACTGTATGCATCAGACAAACAGACCACCAATCACACCTTTACCAGGTAACACTCTTCCACTCTTCTCACAGGTACCCCAGCCACTGGCACCATGGGGACAGTGGGATATCTGGTGAGTCCTCCACTCACAGCCTCACCCTGCTCACAACCAACCCTCCCACCTAGTGGCAACAACATCACAGCCAAACCCTTGTCCTCAGACCTGTGCAACAAGGACATGACTATCAATTGTGTGCCCCACAGTACAGGGACCAGAGTCAAACCCTCAAAACCAAGACAAAGGAGGTCCTGGTGACATTGGGAGTGGGCACGCCGTGCCTGTGGCACAGGGGGCAGGGGCATGGGATGGCACCTGTGGCCCAGAGGACGGGGGAGCCAAGGAAGCTAACTGACTAGGAGTCAATTTCACAAGTCCTGGGTGCACACCAGCAATCCCAGGAAAAGATGGGCCAAATAATCGCCATCTTGGGGCAAAAACAAAGGCTGCAGAGGGAATGTCACCAGGAGGCTATGCAGAAGTTGCAGACTCTCAGTGCCTCCATGGTGACCATTGCAGGGGTCCTCAGGACCCCCCAACATCCTGCATCCCACCTCTACCCACCAGCAAACCCCTTCCATTGGCACCCCAGCATCTGAGCCACCTAGTACTGCGGCAACCAGTGGACTGGAAGCCCTGCCAGGGGACCCACAGGCCACTGACATCCCACCCTCTACAGCAGAGGACCCCCCCCCCCAATCTAAACATGTGGTAATCCATTCAGGCATTATGCTGGAGCAGATGCCAAGACAAAACCCACTGCCAGGAAGTGAACCTCCTCTGAACATTCTTCCTTGGGTGCCACTGACTCACCCTGTTGACTGTTCAATGCCATAACTCACCTTTTCCAATAGCCCTTGGACACTGGACCTGTAGTATCTTCAGCCAGCCCATCTAGTATGAGGATTTCATCCAGCATGACCCCACTCATCAACTGTTGAACCCAATATGCACAATAAACACTGTAGAGCACCGAAAATGCATGTGTCTTCACTGTATGATGTGTAAATGTTAACAAACTTAAATGACATGTAACGTACCACCCATCAACCCACATCCAGTCCAAATCACAGTAGATGTATGCATCCTCTGCAGGGAACTTAGGGCACCACAGATGGCTTACGAGTGGTATAAAAAGGAGAGTCAGTAGCCCAGCCACACACCACAGTAGACCCAGTAGTCCAATATGTAAAAACTACAACAAAGGGTACGATGTGAGTCAAGGTGCCACCCTATGCACAAATGCATGAACTTGCTGTGATGGCCACTTTGATATGCCTAGGAAACAGGGCACATCGCATTGCACCTCTACATCAAAAAAACAATAATTTCATAACCAAAAAAAGTAGCTGACATCTGGAATGGGCTGTAAACAACACCTCCAACTGTATGCAGACACAACTTGCCATCAATGCCCCAACCGGCAGGTCGGATATATAATGAAACTCTTCATAGAGCCCATAGCCTGCATCACTTCTGAACAGGAGATGGCATGACACATTGCACATGACAGGATTGTTCCAAGTAGATGTAAACCTGCCAACCTATAGATGGTCAAATTGGAAGTGTGTTGACCACTTACACTGCTCCAGACATATAATCAGTCATCCTTCATCAGCCACATATGGGAAGGGTACATGTGGCATCCCTACTGATAACCCTGGCCAGGATGGACATTTTATTGTATTCAAGTGCTAAAATGTGATTTGGAAAATTACCTAGACAACATACCTGTAGGTCATTGGAAGTATTGATTGATCAACTCCATCCTGGACTCAGTTGCACCATCCTCATCTGCCTTCTCATCACCCTCATGTGTCCATCACCACCCACAGGTCCTGCAGCCACCTCCTCATCTGTCAGTAATAGGATGTGACATCTGAGGGCCAGATTGTGATGCATGCAGCAGGCAAAAATTATCTTCCACACCTTTTGGGGCGTGGAGAGAAGGGCACCTCCAGAGACGTGGCAACATCTAAATCTTGCCTTAAGTAGGCCAAATGTCCTTCCAATCACACACCCCACCCTAACGTGGGCCTTGTTGTAATGTGTCTCTGCATCGGAGGCAGGGAAGGTTAGGATATCCAGAGTCTCCTGTGTGAACAGAGGCAGGGCCTGTTAGAAACCAAATACAGACACATGGAAGACAGTGTTGACAGGTGCAACAACCGACACACATCAACACAGATACCTATCAATTAACCAAGCCCTCTCTTGTTGTAGATGTGCCATCATGTTTGGGATATTGCTGTTGCTCATTATGTAGAGGTCATGGACAGCTCCTGGAAGCTTGACAGTTACCTGGCCAAGCACACCACCTACACATTTATAGAGTGGAAGTTTTCCGGTTCCGATAGACCAGTTCGTTGATACTTGGAGGAACCAAAGCAATATGGGTGCCATCAATAGCCCCTATTATGTGAGGGATGTGTCTCAGCTCATAGAGGTCATCCTTCATAGTGACCAAATCCACAGGTTGGGGAAACTGGATGCAACTGTTCAGGTGCTTCTAGAAAGCTGACAGTAAATCACATAACACAATGCTGAACATTGGATGTGACATCCCTTCAGCCAAGCCCACTGTAAACTAGAAGGGCCCTGTGGTAAGGAAGTTCAGCACTGACAACATCTGGACCATGGGAGGGATGGTATTGGGATTGCAGATGGCACAAAGTAGATCAGCCTCCAACTGAGTACAGAGCTCCATGATGGTGACACGATTCAATCTGTAGGTCTGCGCGATGTGTCTTTCCTCCATGGTGGTGAGGTCAACTACCGGACGGTACCCTGGTTAGTTCCTCCTTCTTCTCATTGCATGGTATCCAGGATGGAGAGGGAAATTTTGTTTCATGTGTTGTGCAGGTCAAACATTTTATCAGTCCAATATATTGCGATACACTGTAAACAATGCAGACATGACTGAACAGGTGACAGTAATTACATAGGGTATGTAGGAGTGTCATTAATGGCATGGTGCTGCCATAACTGGTCCTGTACATGATATGTGTCAACCAATACATGTGTAATGGTGCAGGTGGTGTGCACAAATGTGTCCCGCATGGGACATGCATGTACATATGACAGTTATATAGGTAGCAAAACAGCCAACAGGCCAGCATGTACAGGCATATTCACTTAATGTTACATATGTGTTGTATTTCACATGTATGTGGCAGTGTACAACGTACATACATGGGCCTGTGTCAGTCAGTCAGTCTAATAACTTTATTCGGCAATTGCCATAAAAGTGCGAACCAGAACACATTTACCGATCTATGAATATTATAAAACACAAATAAAACTTAAAAACCATTGCTAAAAACACTGCATAAGCATCCAATCTGAAACCCCTTAAGATAAACAGATAAGTATACTAAACATGATTAAAATCACAAAATCAGAAAAATACAAGTAGTAGCTTAAAATGATAAACCGTACATACATGTACAAAATTTAAAATAGAGTAGGCCTTTTCCTAATACTTAAAGAAGCTGAAACAAAATCTAATACATGATGACAAATTTGAATATCTGGCAATCTCTGAAGATATAGTAGAGCTTCCTTGAGGTAAATGGGTCTAAGAGGACGTAAAATGGGTAGAATAAAAGCCCCTCTAGGAGCAGCATATAGAGGGAAAAAAGAAGAAAATGCGAACTGATTTGGAATCACAGGGACAAAGTGGTAAATCCTTTTTCCAAAAACATGGTTCGGGGAAAGCTACCTTAAAGTGAATTAGATTAAGTCAAAAAAGTGATAAAAGAGAAATTATTCTAAAACTTGAAAACCAAGTCAAATAGGGTTCAAGGCATGGAACAGTCACAATCCGAGAGTAGAGATCGAAAGATTTCAATTTCAGGGAACTATAAAATCTCAGCTCTGATATATGCTCGGAATAAGTAGACTTCAAAACAGACCTAGAGTTTGTAGTTAACAAATGGGGTTCATCAAACATGTACCTAAGCCCTAGCTTCTCAAAAGAGTTTTGCAGAAACATAAGCCAGGGAATCCTATCTGAATTTTCCAATTGTAGACAATCAGAAATGGAGTCTTGGACAAGTTTTGCCATAGGGTTTGACCAACATCTAATCCAGAGCAGTAGGGGAGCTATAGAGACCCTATCCTCCAAGAAGCGCTGGCCAAGTTCTTCATTGCAGATGATGCTTGCGATGCATTTTGGAACCAACAATAATCTACGCAGGAATTTATTTTCAGCGCTCTGGAGAGAGGGTATTTTATTGTAGCCCCAGACACCTGCCCCTTAAAGGACTGCTGCAACACACTTAGAGTTGTAAAGGGTTTTCATCTGAGCAGGGGGTCTGTGGCCTAGTTTATTTGAAAAGCGAAAGATCGCTTCATTATTCCTTATCAACTGTTGGAGCTTAAAATTAATGTGTGTCTTCCCGGATAGAGAAGAACTCATATACATGCCTAGATAACAAAAATTATTGACCTTGTTTAAAATATGTCCTCCCATAATAAATTGTTTAGACTTTGTGTTACGTGGGCCAAAAGTCATAACAAAAGTCTTGGGGTAATTTACTTCAAATCAAGGTTCAACATAAAATTATAAAATGCGTCCAATAGTCCCTGTAAACCATTTGCGGTATGAGCAATTAAAACTGCATCATCAGCATATAATAAAACTGGAAGTAGTCTCTGGCCCATCTTCGGTACATCCTTTGCATGTTTTACCAGTGAATCATAGAGCCCATTTATGTATATCAGAAGAATAAAGGGGGCTAAGATACATCCCTGTCTTACACCACTTGTTGACGGAATGGGAGAGGTTCTCTGCCCATGTGAGCCGGCCTGAACAGAAACCATTAAGTCTGTGTGTAGGCGTTTAATAAGCTCCAATAGGGACGGATCACAGCCTAAAGCTCCCAAAATTTGCCATAACTTTGACCTGTTGACCATATCGAAGGCACTAGTTAGATCAACAAAAGCCATATGAATGGACTCTTTATTGACTGTCACATATTTACTGAGTATCAGCTGCAGGTTTAAAACTTGCTCAACTGTGCCTACACCGGGTCTAAAACCATATTGAATAGGAGATAAAATCTGGGCCTCGGTCACCCAATCTTCTAAACGGGACAAGATCACGCTACCTAGAATCCTTGCCATCAAATCAATGAGAGAAATTGGTCTGTAACAAGAAGGATCTTGTCTGTTTCCTTTTTTGAAGATGGGGCCAATAATAACCGATTTCCATGAGATGGGCATGTTACTATTTGCCACACTATTCAATACATTTGTAACTAACGGACCCCAAAGGTCAATTTCTGATTTAAAAAGATCAGCGGGAACCCCATCAGGGCCAGGAGCCTTTCCCTGCCTTGATCTGTTGATGGCGCTTAAGACCTCATGGAGATCAAAGATAATATTTGGGGGCTTAGTATTGGAGTCTAAAATGGAATGTGCAGAAGGATTATCTGTTATATGCAGATTCTCGTAAATTCCTGAACAGAAAACTTTCCTAAAATGAGTTACCCAGACGTCCTCAGCAGTAAGACAGTCATCAGCCTTGGAGTTGTTATCAGAGAAGTAGGAGTGATTTATCACTTTCCAGAATTTAGAAGTATCCTTCAGCTCAGACGCAGCCAAAAGTTCGCCCCAGGCCTTAGACCTAATTTCTGATTTCCGTTTTTCAAGGGTGGCCTTATAGTCGGCTCTGGCTGATTTAACTAGTTGACAGGAGAGAGGAACTGCTTTAAGAGCGTCTTTGAGTTTTTTATGGGCGGATGAGCACACAGGATCAAACCATCTGTGGGCCACCGGCCCCTTCAAGGGCCTGTCCACCACCAGGGCACGTGAAATGTCAGTACTTAAAGGTTCAAATTCACGAACTATACGGTCAGGATCTAACTGCTTGGACAAACACATGTGAATGGAGTCAGACCTACTTCTTACAATTTCCTGGTTGAAAATTTTAGGATCTATTTTGTCCCATTTTAAACGTAGACCACAATTTGGGTTATAAACAGTAGCAGCTCTCAAGTTTTTATTCTTAGGTGCCTGGTTAATTTTTAGGTCCAAAATATTACTAAGGGGGTTATGATCGCTCGCACAATGAGGCATAATCTTAAATTCTTGAATTAAGTAAAAATCAGAGGAGCCAATAAGTATGAAGTCGATAATACTCCCCTTCAGATTTCCTGTAAACGTTGGTATATTACAGGCGTCAGGAGCCAATTTCTCTATAACGTGAACCAAATCAAACTTACAAATAAAAAGGTTTAAGGCGTCTCCTTCAGTAGTATGATTGAAATGAATTAATGACTCTGCCCTCAGCAGGGAAAGCACACAGGTCCATGTGTTCCTTGCTACACAGAGGAGTATTAAAATCGCCCACCCATAGGATAATTAGACCCTATTCTGCAAAACATGTGATGAATCTATGAGGTCTGTTATCTCCTCCAAATGACCCATAAGAAGGCCCTGAGGAATGTTATTGTAAAAATTTTAAATTAGGATATCCTTTTGTCCGCTAATAGAAACTAAAACAACCATGAAATAAGGGGAAGACCAGATTAAGGACACATTTAAAAGCGGGAGATGTAAGGAAACAAGAACTAAAAGTCCGCCGCAAGCTCTCACCATTTGGGAGGTTAATGCCAGCTGACACAGAGAGGTAAAACCGTTCAGAAGGAATGTATTTTTAGACCAGGTCTCCTGTAGGCAAATTATGTCGTAAGAGGAAATAAAGCTCTTCCAATCCGAATTGTCAATTTTGGATCGCAGCCCTGCTATGTTCCAGCTAAGCAGGGTTAGTGGTCTAGACACAGGACATGACATTAGAACTTTTGTATTTATAGGAACTGGCAAATCCGTTGCAGGCTTTCCTGTGCCCCAAGTACATTCAACATGGACGTTCCCAGCTTTCGGTCTCTCCATGTTAAAAGAACAGGGGTGGACCAAAGCCGTCAGTCAATCGTTCTCGTCAAGGTGATTGAGAGTCGAAAACCGATTGCTAGAGGGTACATTTACCTGTAAATGAAACCTTTCTGGGTCTAGTCTATGAATACTTAAATTAATAACAATGCGATTTGGTAGGAGCACAGGGTCGTAGAAAATGACACAGGGGATGTATTTGAATCCTGTTACTTGACATAATACAATGATCCAAGTTGGTCAAAAAATAGTGTACTGAACGACGAGGATTAGCAAAATTTAAAACAACATAATCTCCCTCCTCTATTTCCTTTGAATATCCTACCCTCCTCACTCTACGGGCCATAAGAATCTTATCATTATGAAAGAAATTAGGTTTAAAATTGGAGTTTAACCAGTGACCAGCTTTTCTAATTAGGGAGTGGGTATCTTCTTGTTTAGAACACTCCAAATGGGGAACATTTGAAAGAACCAAAACGTACGGATTGCAGTCAGGTGGTAAATGTAAAGAGTCTGCGTGATTAGTAAGTTTATTTGGACCATTGTCTTGCAACCTAGAGGAGTAAACTTCCCTTGTCAGCCCTGATGCAGGGTTGTCAACTAAAATTTCTTGACCAGAGACGGCTTGTGGATCACGCGAAGGATTACTTGCTCCTTGGAGTACCAAGGTAGAAGGTGGAATGGGTTGATAGGCTGGTTCTGGGCTATGGTGTATTCCTGTACTTAATGGTCCTGGTTAAAAAAAATTAGATAGAGAACTGGTCTCATCATTACAAAAGCAATCAAGCTTCCTAGTCATCAAAGTGATAAGTTTCGAATCTAAAGTTGCGCAAAAGGATTTGAGTGTCAAGTCAATAATACTAGAAAAGTAATCAGGAGCATCCTTGCTCAGACGACATTCAAGGGAGGAAACCAAGGAGATTGGGGCTTTGTCACTTTGAGCCGGGAGGGTGGGTAGTCTCTTTTTGGAGCCCGAGGCCTTTTTTGTATTTTTGGGCTTTTTCCCGGCTCTCCTCTTCTTCAAGGGAGGAGAATCGGCCTGAGAACAAGAGCTTTCGAGAGGAGGAATAACTAATAGGGGAGAAGAATTAATTCGATCAGTGGTAGGAAGTATATCGTCGCCCAACTGTCTGGTATTCAAAGGCAGGATCGGTAGTGAAGGACCGGTTCTTGGAGAGATGGATATGTGGACGATAGGTTCCAAAGGGGGGTGTTGTACAGTACTTTGGACAGCCCCAATCCCTTCTTCTACATGTTCAAGTTCAGATTCGATGGCCCCCGTCACAGAAGATAAATAACTAGTAATGGAGGACTGAAGGGCTTGTGCATTAATCAGGGCATTTCGGTGTCATGGCTCACTTACATTTCTCAGATAAACCCATTAACTATACATAAGATGGCAGCCGCCTGCCCAACAGCACAGGACAGTTGGAAGTCATGCAATTCCACCGGCGTATGCCATCATGGTGGAAGCCGGTCGCAACCATTGTGTAACTTCTCATTGTTTGCCATTGCTGTCTATGGGGGATTGGGGCCAAGGATGATCACCGCCGGCGGTGATGGTCCTGTACATGGCAGCCCTGACCGCCATTTTCTGCCAACTATCTTACTTGACTCCTGACACTCCTGCAAGCAATACCTCCACTACGTGAGCTGCTGAGTACTGTCTCTGGGACCCATTATGTCATGCCCTGCAGGTGATAGGGCCCCGGCCTTTACCCAGGAAGAACTGGAGAAACTGGTGGAAGGGGTCATACCTCTGTATGAACAGCTGTATGGGGCACCAGAGGAACAGGTGGGCACCATGCCATTGCCGTATGTGATAGGGATGTGTTGCTGCAAGTGATGGTGTCATACCAGCCACAGTGTGCATGCATGCTGGGGGCATGGTTATATAGAGTGTGATCCATTCTGATAGATGTGGATTGTGATGTGTATGTGGTATATGTGGGCCACTGCTGTTGATGTATTGCCACTCCTAATCACATTTTCCTCCTGTCTGTGTCACCCATCCAGGTCAGCGCCCATCAGAAGAAGGGGCTTTGGAGGACCATTGCCAAGCAAGTGCAGACACTGGGCTCCATAGCCGGCAGTGCACCCATTGCAGAAAGCGGTGGGAGGACCGGAAATGCTGGGCACAGAAGGTAGTGGAGGCCCAGCTGGTGATGTCCTCCTAACGAGGGAGGGGTGCCCGTTGGACCCCGATCCCCCTAATGGCCCGTATTTTGGCGGTGGCCTACCCTGAGGTGGATGGGTGCTTGAGGCCAGCACAGAAGCTAGAAGGGGTCAAGTACTGAGTGTAAAGACAGACCTTGAATGGGATTTGGTGGCTGCATACTGGCATACTTTGAATGTGTAGACTGTAAGGTGCACATAGACAATGTGTATCGGTGACCCTGCCAGGGTAACCATGGAGTAAGTGTGACAAACTTGGCATGGGTGGGCCTGTTTCGAGACCCTATTTATTCTGTCTGACCAGCTCCAAACAAGTCCATTTTTGTATAAGAGCTGACAATGCTATTCCGTCTATGTAAGTCCCCTCCTGCAACTGCGTTTGCATTGGCATGGTACAGTAGCTGCCATTGACTGTATGTGGGTCTGGCTTAACATGTCCTCCATAAGATGGGCCTCAATGGAACTGGAATATTGGACTCAAAGCTGACTATGCAATCATGCCTCACTGTCAGAGTTCAGGGATGTGTTGTGACACAACAATAGGATGCTGCTAATGTCTCTAAGATGAGGGCTGATGGTACAGCAAGTGCTGCCTTTTTAGATGTCAGTGTGTGGACTAGGCCTTACTTAAATGGAGTGCTACTAGTTCAGGTGACGGCCCAAGGACCTAACTGATGTGACAACTTAAGGGCTTCATGTGAATTGTCATATGTTCTAGGTATATCCTAGTAGAACAGCAAAGTCAGAGCCTCCATATGTCCATATTCCAAACTGTGTGGACATATGATGAAAACTAAGACTTACAGCTTTGCATGTGTAATAGGTATTGGCAGACTTGGAGTGCTTGGCAATGGCATTCCCTGACATGAGATGTAAAGTGTGATATCTACATGTTCATATATGTGAATGAGAATTAGGTTTTGACCATTGGCCTACCTCTCTTTTTCGCTTCCCCCTCTCTTTCTCTCCCTTTGTGTGCATCAGCATCATCTGGTGAAGGAGAAGGGGCACAGGTGAGTGGGGATGCAGCAGCCCACAGGACCCAGGAGGCTTGATCCAGCAATGCCGAGGGACCCCGTGGGACGGGGGGCGAGGGGAGTGCCACTTGGAGATGGATTCTTCAAAATCATCATTGGATTCTTCCTCCAGTGGACACTTCCTGGTGGTGGCGGACCCATCAGGGACCACTCTTGCACCACCTGTGTCTGTCACCCCCCATAATAGCACTGCCCTCCCAGTAGCTCCCCACCCAGTTGCCCGTGCCCACTCACCCAAGTGGGTGGGCACCTCCTGTGCTGCAGACACCTCTGCCCCTGCCCCAGTCAGCTCTGCTGCCCTCCGTGAGGAGACTATTGGCCTTCTGAGGTCTATCTCTGTGGGTCAGACAACGACTCTGAATGCCATCCAGGGACTGGAAGCTCAGGTACAGCTGAGCAATGCGTTCCTGAAGGCATTCATGGTGCCCTGTCTGGCCTGCAGAGATCCTTTCAAGCTCTGGCCACCTTGCTGAAGGGAGCCAGTGTCACTTCTTCTTCTGTCCCCTCTCCAGCTACCTCTGCCCACTCCAATACCGCTCTCTCTCCCTACACCCATCCAGAGCACACAGTCAGATCACCATTTATCTACCTCAAAAGACACGGTTTGCAGTGATAAAAACAAGCACCACAAGACCCACCACTTTCATGCACACAGGCAACACCCACCTGCACACACAACAACATCTACTCCCAACAGTGACCCCCACACCACCCCCTCCTTTACAGACACTACACCACTCACACCTGCTGGCACAACACCAACACTCCCTGATTCAGCCACTAGCCCCATCATAGCACAGTCACCACACTTCCAGACATGCATACATCCACCCCATTCACCACATGCGCACTCACCACAACTACCAAAACCCCCACATACAGCACATCTACCTTACCTGCAGGCTCAGCCCCGAGAGACAGCCATCCATCCACTTTGGCATCTCCCTGCACCTCCTCTCCCCTCCTCCCAAGACACCAACACACCCGCAGTCACACACCCAACAGACACCCAGCACATACATGCCTTCCACCCACGCACCTGCACCCCTGCACCCAAGACACCTACACAAACAACTCAGAACCACTCACTCACCCTGCACTCCCAAACACTTTTCCCATGAATGCCCTTGTGTCCCTAAGAAAAGGTTCCTATATGAGTTTTCCCTCTTCTCTACCACTCTCCCACACCTTGATTCCCCAAAACATACTGTGTCCCTCCCCGACCTCAGCCCTTCCACCTCCAAGTCCTCACCTGCCCCCCCCGGTGTTGCCCATGACGCTCTCCCTGCAAAAAATCAACCCCTCCCAAACCCGAGCTCCCCCCTCCCAAGGACAAACCTAAGTAGCCACAAACTAAGGTGAAAGTCAAGCCCAAACCCCCCAAACACAAGGGCAAACCCAAGGACGCACCTCCCAAACCCAGCCCCCTTCAATACCACCCATCGCCCCTGAGGTGCCTGCTTGACCCCTAGATGCCCCTTCCATGTGGAGGCCACTTTGCAGTCAGGAGTACAGTTGGAGCATTCACAAGTGCCATAAGCACCTGGTGGCACTTGGACTATTTGGACTGGCCAGTTGGCCCTATTTTTTGTAAATGTTATATCTTTCTTTCTAATAGATATGGGCCAAACGCTTGTTGGTCTCGATGGAGAGATACTTGTCCTGCCTTTCCTTCGTGATGAATGTGTTGTATTTGTGCAATTTGATGTGTGTATTTTGTGTATGTGATGTGATTGTGTTGCAACATGTGTTGTGTGGTTTCCTTGTGCTTTCTACTCAGTGTGATATGTTGTGATGGCATGTGTGGCATTGTGTGGTTGTGTGTGCGTGCGTTTATGTTGGTGTGTGTATGTGTGTTGGTACGGGTGTTAGTTTGCTTGTGTGGCCATTGCTCACCATCCCGGATGTGTGTGTTGTGTGTGGGTGTGTACTAATGCCTTACCCTCCAGTGTGTGCTAGGTGGGTATACTTACAGCTGTATCACCATCACTAGTTCTGGAGTCGTAGGACAATCATGAGCATTGGGAAGACTTCAAGTTCAGATTCCATATTGGCTTTGGACGTGTCTGCGTTCCTGAAGGTGAGTGTCTCCTTTTATACTGGTCATTTCCGCCAGGGTTTTAGAGGTGGTCTGACTGCACCGGATATTGTGGCAGTGTGTAACCTGTTAATATGCTTGGCGGTAACATGGTCCCTGTCAGACTGGAGATGCCTGCTGCCAGCTACAGCTGTCTGTCCCCACTGGCGATACCGGCGGTCTATTGGCTGTGTCCCTTTGGGAACACCACCATGCTCATAATATATCAGTCTTCTCTGTCGGGCCTGCAGCGGTAAAGCTGCCACCTCCACCATGGCGGTCCTCGGACTGCCAAACCCGTAATGAGGGCCTTGGTCTCTTGTTTTTAACCTCCAATGTGGAGTTCTGCTTGTGTTGCAATATTATTTCTTTGCATGTGCGTTAATGCGAGTCTACAGTTAATGAAAGGCGTATTGTGTATAAGAGATAGTGGGGTTCAGGAGGTTACCTTGGCAAGGACATGGAGCCCTAACGAACTGAGAAGAGAAGACTCCTGTTTGTGTACCTGATACCAGGAAATATTCAAAATCCTGGTGTTTTATTTAAGGGTATGAGAGCTTGAGGGGGCCTGCAGTTTCAACTGTGCAAGTGTCGCGTAGGGTCTCATTATCCTAATGAGACTACTGGATTTTTTGGGCAACAAGAACGTTCACAGTGTGGGGGACTAAGTCTGACCCACGGTGAAGGACCCTGGTCACTCTAAATCCAGGTTATGCTCAGGCTACGTAGCAGTGCCTCATCTCTCCCGAATGGAAGAGACAATTGGGCAGCCGTGTGCATGACATCTTAGTACTTCCCAGGGAAGTCGTGGTCACTCAGGTCACAACCAGTTCTTTCATACAAAGGCGTGAGCCGAAATAACCAGAACCATACAACACAGTAAGATGGAAATAGTAACGAGGAGAGTGAAACATAAAAATAAGGCTATCATATTGTAACTAAATTATGTTCTCTCTGTGTTATATTTCGAGCACAGCATGTGAAGCTCTAAGCCTGCCTTTCTGGTTTCCCCGGGAGGACATCAACCCTCATACCTGAGCAAAGGCCTGTGATCTGGATCAGCATCTGCAACAGGGCAGTCAGCATCTAGTTGTGGGTTCCTGGTTGAAATCTTCCTCTTACGTGTACTGGGACTAGAAAGTGTTTTTACAGTATTGATGTGAACTAACACCCCGATGTTCCTGCGTAAGAATGTGTACTGTCTACGAACCATAAAGACTAAACTTCTACCACATCTATCGGCAATGTACCAGACTGTATCCTTGACTGAAGCACAGAGTGAGCAAGAATGTATTGTTTGCGAACACAGTGCTGAAGTAAGCTAAACAATGTGATAGAAGGAAATAAAACAAGACCGTGAAGCTGCTTATTGTAAAATAATAGTGCGAGGCAAAATAAAACGCATCTAGGGCAAAGTGCACAGAGGCCTAACACGTTAAGCAAACGTGCATAAGGCTACATTAAAAAATGGCTACACTACACCCTCCCCTTGTCAGTAGAAAGTGGTTAAATTCTAAGAGTTTCTAAAAAATGGCCCAAGCTAAAACACAACTAAAAAACCTACAGAATTTCAACAAGTCAAGAGGACAACAAAGCACACTAATCCTCAATTTAAAAATAAGCATGTGGCGGAATACCGAATTCATATAACAGTGTCAATATAGATCATATCCAATTCAAACATTGGTCACGGAAAGCAGAAGATTCTCCACTTCAGCAGATGACAAAACCGGAAAACAGTGTGATAGAAGGAAATAAAACAAGACCGTGAAACTGGTTATTGTAAAATAACAGTGCAAGGCTAAATAAAACGCATCTAGGGCAAAGTGCACAGAGGCCTAACACATTAAGCAAACGCGCATAAAGCTACATTACAAAATGGCTACACTACACAAGGAAGATGGAAAACTACTGGAGTGGATGACGTGGCTTTCTTGAAGGTTCTGTAGGTTTAATTGGTGTTCAGCTAATTAGACGAGGGCAGAGTCCCTCGAGACTTGGTGGGGTACAGACCTCTCTATTTTGGTTTTCTGCTTGGCAACACATCTTTATCAGAACTTCTACTGTTAGGTTGGCACTTTCCTATATTTCCTGAGACTTAGTTAGGATTTTCCTTTAGTTTATAGCAGGATATTTAGATTAATCTAGTTTCTCCTATGTTTAGGCAAGAAGACCAAACTTCATATACAGATCATCAGATTATGTTTCTCATCGTTTGAAATTTGCATACGCCTTATGCATATAAAATCTAACTTATTTAACACTTAACCTCTCCCTTGGTGATTTTTCTACTTATATAGCATGCTTTTGAGATTCATTTACAAACATTTGGCCATTAATTTGTAATAAACGTCTAAACTTATCCTCCATCTCTTGGATTTATTGTGTGACCAAATAGGTTATGCTGTTAATTGAATCAAAATGTTGATTTTTAACTCTCTTTAACCTCTCAAGTATCCTAAAATGGTAGAAGAAGAGAAGTAAGAAAAAGAGCCCAGAGCCTCTTCAGATGGTATCAGAGTGAGGATGGTTAGGCCTTCAAGTAAAGGTAGCTTCAATGCCATACTCTAGATTAGTTAGTCTTTAGAGCCTGGTCCCTTTTTCTATGTCCAGAATTTGGAAGATTGGCGGAGTTCTGGAAATTCGGGAGAGAGTTGTGTCAGCAGAGGAGTGAATATCAATAGGATTGGAAGATGCAGTGGTTTATGTTAAGCTTGCGGTGCTTTCTGGAGTTTGGATGGTGTTTTGCGGTGATGTTTTGAATATTGTGTGAGTGTGGTGTTCAGTAAAAGAAGTTGAAGTTGTATTGGATCCAATGTGACCTAAGATCCCGGGATAATATCAAAAAGTGTAGAAGGCACTATGGCCCTCATGATGATATTGGCGGTAAAAACCAACTACCGCTGCGGCGACAGCTGCCAAAAGTCCAATGCCGCGGCTACCAGCCATCCGCCGTAATATGACCACAGCTGGATTTCCACCAGAAGGATGGCGGAAATCTGGCTGTGGCCATGCCGACAGATAGCGGTAAGGTGGCGCTACTGCCACCAGCAGCGCCACGCCAATATACCACCGCAAGCCATATTATGACCCATAATACGGCCTGGTGGTGATCTGCTGGCGGACGCTGCTGGTGGCAGCAGCGCCCCGTCCCGTCTCCTTCCTAAGGACCCCCTGAACACAGGTAAGTGGGTGCTCTGGCAGGTGAGGGGGTGTGGAGGAGTTTTTGTGTGGGGGTGAATGTTTGTGATTGCATGTATGCGAGTGTGTGTTTTCTGTTGAATGTGTGTGCATGTATGGAGGTGTAAGTGTGTGTATGTTGTGTTCTGTGAATGAGTGTCTGCGTGTATGTATGAAAGTGATTGCGGATGTGTGTGAATGGATGTATGCATGTGGGAATGGCTGTGTGTATGCGTGTGTGTGTGTAGGGGGCATGAATGTAGGGGGGTTTAGAGAGGAAGGGGGGTATGTGGAGAGGGGGTGGGGGTGGGGAAGACCTCTATGAGTGACAGGGAAGGGATTCCCTGTCTCTTATAGTGCCTACTGCCATGGTTTTCTGGTGGTAAGGAAGCCAAGGAAAACATGGCGGTAGGCAGGGTCACTATCCCGCAGGCGATACAGTGACAGCCGCCGGGCTGGAGATTGATATCTCCAGCTCCGCAGCTGTTACCGCCGTGGCAGTCAGTGTGGTACATTGGCAGTTTGGCTTTGGCCACACCGCCAATGTCATTATATGGTGGAAAGTACCACCAGCCTGTTGGAAGTACTTTTCACCCTATTACCGCCGACCGCCAGGGTCATAATGAGGGCATATATTGTAATTATCTGCTAAGCTTGGTGGTGCTTGTTGCGAAATGTAATTCGCTGCACAATTCAAATAGGTACATTTATATTTGTGTGAATACAAGGTGTGGTTGGTATAGTGGATCCCAATGCACAGGGTGAATCTGTACTAATCTGAATGATACCTCGCAGATCGAAGTTTCATTCAAAGTACTCGACTCTTAGGTGACTGAATACTGTTAATTATCTAGTGAAGCAGACAAAGGATATTTGTATTTTTTTTTGTTATGTGTGTTTGACGTTGAGAAGAAGACATGCTTGAACATTGTAATGAAGAGTAGGCTGCTGCAAGGCGTAAGACTGACTTCACAGAGTGCCACGGTGTTGAGCTGCAATTGTTTGCTACTGTTGAACAAGAATTGTGGACAAACATGTATTTCCTGGTCCAGAAAAAAATTCTATTTGTTATTATTGATTTTGATTGAAAAATTAACTGTTTTTAGCTCATATGAGATGTGTTTGGAGGAGATGTGGCTGCATCTATCAGAGAGTGAGAAGAGGCACTACCTGAAGATTCTTCAGGTTGTTATATAGCAATAAAAGTAGGGCTCCACACGTTTTAGGTTTGGTCAGTGGCACAAGATCACAGAAAAGGAGGGCACATTGAGGTTTCTACTCTATGACACATTTAATCTGAGAATTTTTGAAAACTTGAGGAGAGTGTTATATAAGCTGAACCCACACCCTTGGCCTGCACATTATGAGATGCTGTGCTGATCTTGCCAGAGAGAAATTAAAGTATCAGAGAAGAGCAGCTCGCAAAGCAGTGCATATGCATTCCAATGCTAGATGGGATACTGAACAAAAAAGTGGAGAAATGACATGATAGAGGGAGTTAGATTGTACCTATCCTTAATGAGTGAAGCATTCGACAGAGAGAAAAAAAGAAAAAGGACAAGAAAGTGAAGGATGGAAAGCAAAAGGAGGCAAAGGATAAGAGTGAGATCAGTGTCAGTGATTCTGGTGATAGCCTTTTAGATGCATTATTGTCAGAATGTCCACTTCAGTGTAATGAGACCCAAGTGGAGGGAGGAAAAAGCACTGGGGTGGGAATTTTGGATTAGCTACTGCCCCAATAAAAGTGAATATTGTTTCAGTGGGGATTACTCTGGTGAATGTCTATTGTGAACCGATGGGAGAAGCTTCAGGAATTTGTCTTTCTGCTAACTCTATTATCCCAAACACTGCTGATGCTCTTACTGTCCCAGCTACTATTGATCATGTGGTCCCAATCTACAAGCCTAACTTCCCAGGAAAGACAACGTATAATTTGACCTTCCCGGTTCGGCAGGCACTTCAGGTAATACTGCTGCAAGTCCTGATACAAGACAATTTGTTCCTCTAGTCCTGACAAACACCAGCTCTCTTTATTTAATTATTCTTAATGAAAGTTTAGGAATACAAAAAAAAATACAAAACCACCCCCCCAACACAGGAGGAATACAATAAATATATACGTATACTCTCACAGCAATAAGATAATGAAGTCATGTAATTAATTTACATAGTTCCTAGATTTGTACTTTTGTGTACCCGAAAAAGGGATAAACAGGAAAGAAAAGCAGAAAAGTGCTTGGTGCAGTGAATTTGTTCAGTCAGATAGGCTCACGGTCCCTCAAAGACAGCATCCAATAATCCCAATGATACGCCATCATTCTGACCAGATACTTCAGAGATAGGTGAGCCCCACCCTTCCTTTTGATGCTTAAACCACTCTGAGAGTGGGCCCAAGTCATCAGCCCCCTTTTCACTTTGCCCTTCCACAGTTATAAAACCTCTTCAAGGCAGTATATGTCCAACAGCTGAACCAATCACTGACTAAAAGCAGGAGACATGGGGTCAAGGCAGGCTGAGGTGATACACAACTGAAATACCACTGTAACAACGAGGGAGGATCAGCTGGGGGGACAAGGAGATTTTCAACTTAAGTTTTTGATTACAGAAATCAGAGATTTCATCTATAATCGCAACCAGAGCAGGAAACCCAGCAAACATTTGCATTATGTCTGTCCCATAAAATTGATGTCTTGGGCATTGAATCACCTTATCCTCACCCCACTAAGTATCCAGAGAATTGACCAAACTAATTGGCCTCGCTTTCGATCTCTTTTAAAGTTACTGTGGGGTCAGATGTGACCAGTGCCACGTCATCAGTGTATGTTAAAATCTTTGTATCCCATCCAATTAGAAAGAATTGCAGGGATTGCAAGATTAATGTTGAGCCTCCCCACATAGGGATCGATATAAATGGCAGAAAGTAGAGGAGAACACGGGCAACCCTTCCTTGCTCCCCTTTGAATCATAACTGGGCACAACTGAAACCCATTACAATAACTCTGGCAACAGGGTCTTGGTATAATGCTCCAATTGACTTGATAAATCCTGACCCAATGCCAACTCTTCACATAGCGTCCCAAAGATGCCACCAGGAGACCCTTCCAAATGCTTTTACAGGGTCCAACAAAATTAAAGCGGTAGGGTCTCCAGCTACTGCAGAAGCATTGAAGAGAGATATCACGCGACCAATATGATCCATCGTCCCGCTCTTGGGAATAAACCTGTGCTGTTGGGGAGACACAATTTTGCTAATCACCCTGGAGAGATGCATAGCAAACACTTTACAATACATTTTAATGTCCCCATTAATCAAGATAATTGGATGATATGAACCTTGTTCCTGCAGAGGCTTTTTATTCCTAGGACAAACCACTGTATTGGCTGTCTTACATGTTTTGAGGGGCTGTGGCTGACCTGTGAATTTGTTTGAAAAGATCCATCAGATTATGTTTTAAGGTGGCCGAAAAAACCTGATAAAATTTGGAGGGAATATAATCAATGCAAACCTCTTTACCCGATGGCAGACTAGAGACAGCAAAGAGAATTTCATCTCAAGAAAAGGGACCCTCTAGTAATTTACAATCCTCCACACTTAGAGTGTTTAATGAGATCTGTTCCCAAAATTGTTGTACCTCAATGAACTCCCAGATTATACTTTTAGTGTAGAGGTTTGAATAGTACCTCTGAAAGGCAGCACAAATACCCTTGGGATCTGAGCGTAGCCCGAATGTGGGATCTCTAACTTCCCTCATTTCTCCTTTAACCTGTTTCTGTTGGGTGTGAATGATGAGGAGTTGACCTACCCACTTGCCAAACTCGTAAGATTTTTAATTTCCAGGCAAAAAAAATTTCAGCTGTCTTTCCAGCAGATATTTCCAAAATTGCGGCTTTAACAATTGACACCTTTGTTGAGCTTCTTGGATATTATCCTCCTTTGAGGCTGCCAGGTTAAGCTTTGTTCCGGCAAAGCCTCACGTAGTTCGAGTATTTAAGCTACCCCTTCTTTTGACAGTTCAAGCTAAATTGTATAGTCTCCCCCCAGACACCGGCCTCAACCCACCCTCATTGGAGCACTTCTGATGTTTTCTTTAATAAAAATCATCATCCACTTATTGATATAATTAATATAATCCTCGTCCAAAAATAAAGCCCACTGTCAACACCAGGACAATGCGTGCTCTACGGGCGACTAGAATGCAAAAACCCAACACTCTCAATATAATGTAATTTATGCATTGTGCTGGTTCATTCTTAAGGTGCTTGTAAATACTGTTAATTTGCAGGCTTTCAGAGTGAGTCAGGATGTGGTCCCTTTCCAGGGCCTTCTAGAAGCTTTCCCTGCAGCATGCCTGGGTGTGGTTGTGGGCTGGGCCAAGACTGTATAAAAGGGAGCCAGCCCAGCTCCACGTGCTCATTATTCAGAGGTCCCAGTACAGAGCAGCAGCAACTTCCTGAGCACCTCTTCCGGTGGCCTACTTTAATCTTCCAGGCCTCTGTCCTTCAGACTACATTGATGATCCTTAAGCAGAGTGGTAAGACGGTGGTTGGGCTGGGTCCTGACCCCGTTGTCGAGTACGCTCAAGTTCTTGGGCCTAATCTTGCATGACAAACAACTTTATTCTTGTGCGTGTGAATGTGCGCTTGGTCTTTTTGTGGCATTTGTATGCTGACATTCGAATCGGCAGGACGCGCGATTCTTTGCTGGTGTGTTAACTCTTGATATTTATTGTGCGCTACCATTTTATGGCATTTGCAGGGTGGCATTCGACTCGCCTAGACGCGCAATTCTTTTCTTGTGTGTTAACTCTTGAAATTCATTGTGCGCTACCATTTTATGGCATTTACAAGGTAGTGTTCGAATCGGCAAGACACGCGATTCCTTTCTTGTGTGTTAATTCTTGATATTCATTGTACGCTACCATTCCTTGGAAGTTTCATGGTGGCATTCGAATCGGCAAAACGTGCGATTCGTTTTCTCGTGCTTAATTCATGTTACTCATTGTGCGCTACCATTCCTTGGCAGTTTCATGGTGGCATCCAGATCGGCAAGACGCGCGATTCTTTCTTCTAGCTTAATTCATGTTATTCATTGTGTGCTACCATTCCTTGGTAGTTACATGGTGGCATTCGAATCGGCAAGACACGCGATTCCTTCTTTGTGCTTAATTCATGTTATTCATCGTGCTCTACCATTCCTTGGCAGTTACATGGTGGCATTCGAATCGGCAAGGCGCGCAATTCTTTCCTCATGCTTAATTCATGTTATTCATTGAGTGCTACCATTCCTTGACAGTTACACAGTGACCTTCGAATCGGCAAGACCTGCGATTCGTTTTCTTGTGCTTTAACCCTTGATATTCATTGTGCGCTACCATTCCTTGGCAGTTACATGGTGATACCCGAATTGGCAAGACGCGCAATTCATTTCCTGAGTGTAATTCATGTTACTCATTGTATGCTACCATTTTAAGGCATTTACTTGGTGGCTTTCGAGTTGGCAAGTCGCATGATTTATTCCTTGAGTCTAATTTGTGTTATTCATGGTGCACAATCATTCTATGGTATTTACTATTAATGTAAAAATCTACAATGTGCACAACTCATGTTCCGGCAATTTGAGAGAACAAATAAGCCAGAGATCTAGATGTAGTGTTATGTGTTCTTAATATGTTTCTCAAACATGATTCATATGATGTTTTAGAAATCATTCAGATTGTTTCCTGATCCTCATGCAAAGGATAATACTTGAATCTGAAAATTGCATTTAACCTTTCTTGATTCCCTCTCAGGTATCCAGTCATCTTGAAGCCTAGTCATTTTAAGTCTATGCTTAGGTTGCCCATGTTTTCAGAATGACAATGCTTAGAGTCATAGCCTAGTATTGATTCATATGATGTAATTTTGAGATTGTGTGTTTTAACCTTTTTGCTTCCTACAGGTCTCCTTCCCAGCTGTTCCCTTCCTAATCCCCTTTTCCCCACTTGGACTCTCTTAGACTCTGTGACAATTCTAATCAGAGTATTGGAGCTGTCTTGTGGTGGAAGTGTTGGGAACGTGCACAGACCCCGAGGATCTGGTGACTCTGACACCCACTCGAAGCTACAATTCTAGGCCTGCCTAGCCCACCCCTTTAGCTACCATTTCCAACACTAATGGGCTATGATCCGACATAACCCAGGGGAACTTCTCAATTTTACAATCTAGAAGGAGATTGAAAAACAAAGAAATAATCAAGTTGTGCGTGTGTCTGGTGTTGTGCCAAAAAATGAATATACCCAGAATCCTCAGAACCTTTATTCAACTAGATGTCCGTCAATCCATTGTCTCGGATCAAGTTACACAATGCTCGGAGCACCCTAGGCTTTCACCCAGCTTAATTTTTTAGATTCTCCAAAAATCAATCCACTGTAGCATTTATGTGAAAATCAGCAATAATTGGTGGGTGCCACAGAGCAAGTTCATCCTTAAGGCATTCAAGCAGCCCTGGGTCGTCCGTGACAGGTCCGTACATGGAACAAAGTGTAAGTACCCCATTTGGAGAATTACATTTTGTTATGACCCATCGCCCCTGAATATCCACCCAAAGTCACCCCCACTAATTGAAATCCAAAAGAATCAAGAATTTTCTTCCTAGCACTTTCAATATGTGTCTCTTGGACACATAAAATGTCAGTGTTTAACATTTAGAGCTCAATTGCGAACCTTTGTTTTTTTTTCCAATCATTGAGCCCGCAGATGTTGACAGAGGCTACCCGAACATTACACATGATAAAGACCAAAATTAACACATAAAAATGGACCATATATAAAATTATCCCCATGAGTAAGCCAGCAGTTACATTTAACAGAAAGTTAAAGTGAAAATTGACACCAGCGAAATGAAACATAGCCAACTTCCTGTTTTTGTCCCTGGCCTCCGAACCCAACACCCAGACCACACTCTTCACCGAACCTTTTCCCACCTACCCCCACCCTCCACTACCCCCTCCACCGCCCCCACACCTACATAAAGCAATCAGGTCAGAACCTGAGTGATGTCACCCGATTGTAAGCCTGCTACCACTCCCCATTCTCACAGCCCTTAAGACCATTTCTAAAACGCAGCATATCGTTTCATCTCATGTCTTGCCCTAACACAACTCTCTTAAGTTCTAATTATGGCACCTGAAGAAAGCTCCTTTGAATATTTTTGAGCCTTTAAAGCCTTTATTTCTGAAACAAAAGTGCAAGTCTTTCCCCTGAAAACAACCTTTTGATGAGCAGGATTCAATAGGAAAACTTCACTTCCTAGTTTTTGAAACTGATTAAAAAGCTAAGACTCCACTGCTGCTCCATTGTGGCATGACACAAATCTGTTCTAACAGAGAAAGAATGCCCATCAAACTCTTTTGGCATTAGTTTGAGCTTTCTCATAGATAGTATACTGCAAGAGGAAGTTTCCAAACTGCACAAGAATAGCCCTGGGTTTTTCATGTTCTGTATCTCAATGTTTCTTTAGCATGGGGGGAAACCGATGAACCTGTTGAACCTACGAGTCCCAATCCCACTGAAAGATCTCAGGGAGTGTCCCTCTCAGTAGAGACAACATAAAAGAACAGACCTTACTTATCCCAGCCCCTTCAGCAATCCCAAGCAATCGTACAATTACTGTTTTCAAAATCTTTAAATTTTCACATGACCTCCATCATCTGCATATCTTGGGAATCTTGCTAGACCATTAGAGACCCAAATACAGTTTTGAGAACATCGACTCACTCCTCAACGGTGGAAATGCAATCCCCAATTTCAGAACAAGCTTTATTTACCTTTTTGATAGCACCTTGTAATTTTTTAGAAGCAAGACGGGCACGACCACTATCACTGTGTACTTCCTCTTGTAAATGTTTTATAGCTTGGAGGATTAGTAAAGGTGAGGACTCAATAGTAATGGGGAGAAGGTTAAAGTAATATCCTTAGATTGACCAGCTGTTGAAGGGTTTGACCCACTGTTTCTCTTAGGATACATCTTCTGGGTGGCAGAATAGTCCCATCTTAGCTTATGGGCAATATTCTCATCGGGATTCCCTACGTGGCCACTGTGTGCTGCCCTCCTTTTATATTCCCTTTCGGGACACATTCATATAGTTGCTAAACCATGTTCGCCAGGAACACTACTAATACGAGGGGCTGAGGTGCCATCCCAAAAAGAAGATGTGCTGCTAAGGTTGGATACATCTGGATCATTAGTCAGAGAGAATAACTTTTCCCCAATAACAGGGGACCCAATGGAAGCCAGTGATTTGCCCTTTCCGATTCCAGTGTGGGCCAAATCCACCCTCAAAAGGGAATTATGCAAGTCTTCAGGGGGTCATTAAGGACAGTGTTACCTGCAGGATCAATCGAGTTCTCACCCCTGTTTTAGTCCTTCTTTTGGCCCACCAGAAGCAGTTTCTCCACATCAACCCCTGTCCCATTGCAATGCCCTGTACCCGATAGCACAGCAGCCTCTGGGCCTTTTATGGCACTTCCTTGGGGGTTTCCAAGCTGTCTTTCATCACACTCTGCAGACTGGTTTGCTCTCTCTATTGCTTCCTAATTCGCAGGTAATAAAGGCTCTGTAGCAGGTTTACACCCTTCTTTCGGTGCTCCTGGCTGACCCCCAGAAGTAGACGCAGGGATCATCTCTCTAATTGATGGCTGAGAGAGATTACTGGAAAAAAGGGAATACTGCTGAACCACACACTATTGCAGCTTCTTAGCTTCTGGTCCACGGGTTAGCAAAGTGGCTACTGTCGTCTCATATGACTTCTTCCGAGGATCCTGCCCTGAGCTGCATTGGGCGGCCACTGAGCTGACTGCGGGCCAGCTCTTGCTGACTTTAAAATCTTTCCCGGGCATTTTTTGTGCTGGAGCCACCATAGCAGAAAGCTGCACATGGCCTGGAGAGTGTGGCACAGGACAGGTGGACGCGGAGTGCGAAGGTGACAATCACCTGCTCAGGTGCTGGAGTAACACCATGCAAACCTCTGAGCCATACCCAAAACCAGCCTTTCATGTGGAGAAGACACAGATGACATGAACGTGAGATCCATTCTCCTGGAGATGAGACGGAGGATTAAAACAAAAGCCATAAAATTGATACTCTATGGTACACCGCATGCCGGAGAGTTTGGAAACATTTGTTGAGTGTCTGGACAGCATAGAGAGGTGCATTTCAGATCTGGATAGTGACACAACTATGTAAATGACAAAAATGCCGAAACTGGAAAAAAATGTGAACTCAAATGAGCTAATAATGATGATTTTAAGGCATGGTCCCATTGCAACAACTTGAATATATTCAAGGTACTAAAATAAAAATAAAAACACTGGCCTAAAAGAGCTCTTCATAGAGAAAATGCTAACCAATTTATCTGGAGCCACAAACCTCTCCCCAATTTTTGTGGTGGAGTAAGCTCACCGAGTTTTGCCTTGCTGGCTCAATCCTAGAGTTCCTCCCAGCCCCATAATTGCTAAGATTCTTAACTATAGGAATAGGGATTCAAATTTACAATTAGCTAGGAAAAAAGTGATTAGACTTATGATGGATGAAATATACCTCTGTTTTCAGATTTCAGCATTGCAGTTCAAGATGCATGACACACGTCAGATTTCAACATAAGGCACCATATATGAAAGTCAGGAAGCATGGAAAATGGTCAGTGGGAAATACAATCATGGAGGGTAACAACTTTCAGGATCAGGTCCGATACATGCTACCCAGCCTCCTGAGGACTGGGATCTGACTTCTAAGTGAGAGATGGCAGACCACTATAATTAGTGACCTGTGAAGTTGTCACTGTTCCTTACCTTCCGGGCTTCCCTGGCAGTGACAGGCAGTGAAAACTGACCTGTATGTTTGCCCTTCTAACATGGGGGTCTGAGGAATGCCGTGTGAGCTTGATTTCACTATTAAATGTTGCATCGAGTGCCCAGACTTTTTAAAACGGTTGCCTAACCCCCATACCCAAATCAAGAGAGGAACCGGCAGTTATGACGTAGGCCCTGCTTCTTTTTGCTATTGCATCAGAGACTCTGATTAACAGACTCTAGAAGCAGCACTCTCAAAGGTGCCCTTGGGTTGGGAAAAGCTATCTAGTACCCTTATATGTGGATGACTTTATACACTATGTTAAGAATCCTTCTGACAACTTTCCCTGACAGTATGAGAGTTTCTATTACTTGGCAGATTCTCTAAGTTGAGAATTATTTGGAATACATCTCAGGCAATTTTCATCACCCCCAAACATCGCCAGACCAAACATTGATTCTTCCCTTGATTGCAGTGAACTTCCGATTAGACTCCTGGGTGGCAAAGTACATAGGCATAAAGAGCTAGTCATTATCAACTGCTTGAAAGGGAGTGGTTATAGAGATATTTTTTATCACAGTCTTTTGCACTTAAGTTTGTGTTGTAATTGTTGTTGGATAAAAGACAACTAAAATAAAACCAAATTCCACTTTCTACTGTGATCTGTATTGTGATACCTCTGAAAACATAACTGCCCGCATCCAGCAGATGAGGTCCTGCAGCAGTGTTTTGTTCCCTTTGTCTATCTTCCCTTTATGTGCTTTCCCCTTGTTTATGTCTTGGTAGTGAGTCTCACTTATTTTTGTTCACTGACCTGCCTTTTCAAGGCAAAGATTGGTGGATTCTCATCAGAAGCCTGCCTCAACATTGTTTCTCCTAGCTAAGTCAA
Organism: Pleurodeles waltl; assembly: GCF_031143425.1. Classification (NCBI taxonomy): domain Eukaryota; kingdom Metazoa; phylum Chordata; class Amphibia; order Caudata; family Salamandridae; genus Pleurodeles; species Pleurodeles waltl. Next base: position 1,224,556,229 of record NC_090447.1, read on the forward strand.
TGCGCCTAAGTGCTGCCAATTATGTGTTACACTACCACTCATATATACAATATTGATTGCTTTCAAACCGACACCGATAGTTTGGGTAATTTAAGGCAGGCTATGCTGTATACAGTCATTTGCTTGCATGACCTATTATTCTATTCTTTTCTTCAGTTCCCACTGAGGGAATCAGAGACTACAATTAGTATATTTAGTCCATTATTTAGTGGTCTTTATTTATCACTCCAACTCATTGTGCATACCCCATTGTTTACGTCTACATCCAAGATTCGCAAAACTTACACACAGCACACTGCAGCATCCAAAAGAGATATTGCACTCCCCTCCCCACTCCCTAGAGCTGGTGCACAGTTCGTCTGTCAAGCACCATGTACACACCTTTGCGCTGTAGTGCAAGGATGTAGTAGGAGTCTAACATATGCTTTGTACTAGAAGGATACCCTTCCAGTTTAAAATACAAATCATAAAATATCTTTAAAATATTTTCCACTTTGGATGTGTACTATACAGTAAAGCACATGTGAAAAGTGGGAAGCGTTAGGGTAAATAAAAGCATTTCTTCTTTTCAATGCCTGCTTCAGAGCAGCATTATTATTTGCCACAAAACCCTGTCTACCAATGTTAGTAGAAAGGGTTTTGCGTCAAAAAGCGTCGGTTGTTGCATGGGAATGCTCATACACCACCCATGTAACACCCCCTAGGTGCTAAGTAACGCAAAGCAATGCTTCATGCAGGTTTGCATTCGTTTTAGGCAACTTTACAGCACAAAAGAAGATTCCTGCTGGAAAGTAAATAGCAAAAAACATTTGGTTTGCTTCACTTTTTCGGGATGCAAACAGAGGGAATTTTTTTTGTAAATCTTGGCCTACATGTTTTGACCTGCAAGGAGGGGAGAAACATAAATGAGGTCTTATTCACTATCCCAATCTTATTAGGCACGATGACCTATTGAGCAAGTTAAAATAGGAAGGCGTATTACTGCCATCTTGAGTTCTATGAGCAAGTGGAGATGTCATATTTCAGCTCAAATGAACTGTAATGTAAACTCTTCTGTTATGGTAAGTCATATTTTAAGTCACAATTCTGAAAATGCCACTTTTAGAAAGTTGGCTATTTCCTGTCCTAACCATTTTTGTCCCTCTGACAGTGTCCTTGTCATATGACTGTGATTAGCTCTGCTGTTGGAGTTTGTGTATTCCTCCCAGACACTGAGACAAAGATGGAATCGTTTTTGGCAGGGAGGGCTATTCTGCCAGGGTGGTTGGGGTGGGGTCTGTGCTCCCTCTTACATTTGAAAAGACTTGCCTCCAGCTCACACAAAGGAACCTGACACTAGTCGCTTATCACCCCAGACTACTTGGAGCCTTGGCAGGGGAAGGGAACTACTTTCCAGAACTATATATGGGAGTAGCAAGGATGTCACCTCACTTCAAAGAATGTCACCTGGTATAAATATTAGACCTCAGAACAACTCATTAGAAGACTCCAGGATTGCAGACATTACAAGAAAAAGGACTGCCTTGTTCCCCAGAGGACTGTCCTGCTGCTTGAGGCCAGCCTTTTCCCACAGAGGACTGTCCTGCAGCTTAAAGCCTATCATGATCTCTGAGTAGAAAGACTGGACCCGCTCCCTTCATCCCAGGCTACCTTAGTGACCCTAAGGGTGTGTTGGCTGTCCTCCTGTTCTGTGCTAGAGATATGCCTCTCCACATCATGGAAACTTCAACTGACATTAAAGTGAAGTCCTCCACAGGGAAAGGTGAAATCCTGCAGTTTTGGGCTCTTCACAACTGTTTTCTCCAGGACGCTGCTGTCCCTGATGACCGCCAATGCAAGCACCGGTGTACCCAGCTCTTTGCACTAAGTAAAGCCTGCTCCTTGCGCTACAGCAATGACAATCCACAATGCACTCCCTTCTCCTCGCGAACTCTTCCACTGAGAACGGATCTTTTTATCCTGACTTTCAGAAGGTAATGTTTTCAGCAGGACTAACTTGGTCCCTTTAACCAGAGCTCCTTGATAGTCGACCTGACCTTGTGAGATTCCTCGAGTCTAGCACAACCAGATGCCGCGAGTGGTACTTTGTGTTTTTAGAGGCTATATCTACCTAAAACTTTGAAACTGCATATCTCTGGTTATACCTGATTGTATGTTTATTGTTTTGGTATCATTTTATTTATTCAAGTTTACTCTATTTCTCTAAATTTATATGAGATTTTTCTAAGTTGTGTTTTCATTTTATTACTGTTTGTGTGCTGTATGAATACATTACACATAAGCTATGACTGCTTTTGTACAAAGCTACGAGAGGGTTGGGCACAGGTTAACTTAGAGACTTTTGTGGTTCATCTAGACAAGGACTGTGGTTGTTGCTTGGGAAGGATTCTCATCTCCCTCAACCAATATCCTGTTTTCTTACATCACTTAGCTATGCCATTTCTAGTCACAGAAGCATAGGCCTGCAATCGCAAAATGGAAGTAGACATCCCCTACACCTTTGTGCCTCCCGCTGTTGTAACTGAAGTTCCATCTTAAAGTGTCCTGTGCCAATGCAAATAAAATTGGCACACGCCACTAGCTGAGTTCACAAAAGTAACATAATATTCTGTGAGACATCAGGGTAGATGATTATCTGCACCCTCTCTGTGCCTTTAGATTATGATGTTACTTTGATAATTTTCTCATAATAATAAAATCTAAAATGTGGCGCTTGTTAAGTGTAAATAGCAGCTTGGTCCAATGTTCATACCTTCACCAGTCATTATTGTTTAGATTCATCTTAGAAAGCAAATTGTGCATTTGGACAAGTGGTTCTACGTCGCCTTTTTACGATAAGATAAAAGTATTTAATGTTATAAGTACATTAACCTTTAAACATTTAAGAAAGCTCTTATTTAAGCAAAAGTTGTGGTTTTGATAACAATTAACATGTTTAAGAATGGTCTCCTTCTTTAATCTGAGTGGTTGGTTATTATCACCTCCATTTATATTTGTTAAGACTGATCACTACTCGGACTCAGGCATGCAAATCTATGAAAGATTCAGTACTAGAGAAAAACACGTTACTTGTCTGAATACTGTGTTTTATTTGAACTCTTCTCGATTTATACCTTTTAATTTCTACTGCTTCCTCCTTCCATTTCCTGCATATTTTCCCTTCTTGTTTCTATTGCCAAGCAGGTTCCTAGGGCTGGTAACTGACTACCGCTCTATTTTGGGTAAGAATATTTAATTCACAAGCTTCTTCCCCCTGGTCTCTCCTTTCCACTCTCTTGTCACATGTAGCACTATGAGAGGATTAGAGCAGCATAATGTGGTGTAAATACGACCTACATAAATACCATGCCCCTCTCTGTGTTCGGGTAACAGTATGTCAGGGGATATACCCATTTGGGTGCTTGTATGACTGCCTGTCTCTCTGATATTCTAGCTGCATGATTGGATGTAGATATGTTTGTCTTTATGTATGTAGACCTCTATAAGTGTGTTGCTTTGTCTACATATGTGTATGTAAGCATCATAGATTTCAAAGTGTGTGTGAATATTGTGTGACAGTTTTTTCATGTTATACAAAAGTCAAACCTATTGGCCTTGTCAATGCTTTTTTAATGCCAGTAACCAATTTACTCAGTGTCATGACAAAACCTATTGCTTGATGTCAGGAGGAGCGCTTCTATTCTACCGCAGTGTGCCTCTCTGTGGCACCTCTTACTAATGTGGTCTGTTAATCCCAGCCTCTGCCACTTGTAATATCTGCAGGACCTGAAGATCTGTTGTCGTTTTCTTTGTTGATAACTGTTTTGCTGCTCTGTGTGACAGCAGAGCCAAAGCTTGTCACATTCAAATTATTAATGTTCAAAAGCCTAAGTCTGATCTAAGCTTTTGCTCTGCTTGGTTTTCAATAAATACTCCCATGTTTGCAAGACCTAGACAGATTAAACTATTAACCACTTAAACTGTCATAATCTCTTTCATTCCCTTTCAGTTCGTACTTATGCACAACAGCTCATAATTTCCCATGCCATTACACTTCTGGATAGGATCTAAGTAATATCTCTTTAATTTTAATAGAACCCAAGTAGTATCACTTTAATTCTAATAGCATTAGCAGCTCACAAATCTAACCATGCTTTGTCCTATCCATGCCAATATTTTCATTGTTTATCTGTACAGTTAAGAAGCTTTAAGAACTCCATTCTGGTCTTCCACGATCTCCTTTTGATTTCTTTACAGTTTAAGTTCCCGCTTATTAAAAAAAAGGTGAAGAGACATGGTTTGTACATGGACCAGGTACACCCTGTGTAAACAGGGATCATGTGCCTGACTAATAAAACAAGCACTGGCAAATCCAACATACGGGCGATTTATTTCATGACTGGACAAATGTACAGTCCCCGTGCAGTTCATACATTCATTCATATATGTTGGCCCCAGGATTTAATAGGCACAAATGCCCCCAGAAAGTAAAACATGGCAATATCCCTTTTGTAAGGAGTCTAAAATGCACCAGGAAGCAAGGAGAAGAGAAAATGCATACCAAGAGGGATACAGAGAAATGGAACTGAAACGATAGGGACCGATGGAATTTAAAGAAAAGCAGAAAGTTACCACAAATGGGAATAAAAAAACAAGAGATAAAGTACTTCGGGGGAGATAAGAGGAGCAGAAGAAACAAAATGAGAAGAAAGAGGCGAGGAAATGGTTGAGGAGAATCAAGAATTATAGAAAGAGGAAACTGTAAAAGAAGCAAAAAGAGGGGATAAAAGGGAAAGTTGAGACAACAGAAGCAGTACAAAGCCATGAAAGCAAGGTGAGAGAAAGGGGAGAGACAGCAGAAGACGCAGAATCGGGGGCATGAAGCAACGAAGACGAGCAGAAACAGGCATAAGAGAAACAAGAGAAAGGGCAGAGAAGGGGCAACAAAAAGGGCCGTAAAAGATGTGCAGGAGGAGAAGGGAGAATAACGTTATCTCCATCCTGTGCACATGAGCAGTCGAGGGACTGGCAAAATAAAACCCACAGGCCTCCCTTCCTCTGGCTCATGCATACTATGCAAACTTTACACATCTACATACACAGAGAGGTGCTCAGAATATCAACAAAGGGAACCCAGTTCACCTGTATTAGTTGAACTTTATACAACCACTCTTGCGATGCAGGCAAAAGGTTCTAGTCATACCATGATTACTGTAAAAACACAGTATGCTGCCACCATGCTACATGCATGAAGACGTGATACGGACAGTAGTTCTCTGTCACTTTGGTGAGCATGCTTGGTTCACTCCTCAAGGTCCAGGACAGGTCCAGCACTGGACTCATATCAAGGAACGTGTCCGTGCCAATGCACACACATTTGATTAGCATGAGGTTGGGATCAAAATCCAAAAGAACAAACTACTGGATACTCACAGTTTGGCATTCAAGGCAGGGGTCGCAGTTATATGCCATGCAGGGGACATCCGGGACATCCCCATCCCAATAGAGGCAAAGAAAAATAATACATAAATAAATACAGAACGAAGAGTAAAAAAGAGTAGAAGGAAAAAGGGAGAGAACAGAAAATAATAAGCACAGAGAAGGTACAGAAGCCTTCAAATATAGTAACTATAAACGAGAAAGGAGAGAGAGAATTGTGCGGAGAGATACGAAGGACTGACAATTGCATGAGAGGCAAAGGATGAGGGAAATGGAGAGATGTCATGAGAAAAAGTTAAGCGAATAGGAGGAAGAGGAGGCACAAGGAAAAGTAGGAAAGCAAAAGACTGTATAAATAGCTAGCAAATTGCATCACAGAATCACATAGTCAGACACATGCCTAGTTAGACTACTAGTTTCAGCACCCGTAAGTGTGTGAGATCGCCAAGCAAAGAAGGGTTTTCAGTAAAAGCCCGTGGTATGAGTGGACTTCCCATGATTTCCCAGTTCTGTTTGTGTTCAGCCTGGCGTCTGCCCCTCCGTAGGGTCATTTCACATGCCCACTGCTTGCTCCAGATGAAAAATGGGGGGCTGAGGGGAAGGTCACATTAAGGTGCTTCATTAACCCTGTTAGAGCGTCAGACCTTATTAAGTAAACTTACAAGGGAGGCACGTATAGGCCGACGGACCTTTTGACTGCGCTTCGAGTAGTTCCCACCATATATCCTGTACCAATACTAAGCAATAGCAAATAACACTCAATGACATCAATATTCAATATGAGTCAGTAACTTCCACTCACCATGACCTTTCAGTCATGAATAACCACACCTTTAAATAAAAGTTAGAATGTTTATTTCCCTATATTAACAACGCTAATGTCACGTAACCTAATCTCAGTATCAAATGATAAACAATACTGGCTGACCAAAGCTGCAAAAAAATCTCATCTAGTCAAAGCTTGACCCACTACACATTCTAAGATTAGGGAACAAATTAATATGAATAGCTGCGCAAACGAAATAGCATACATTTAGATTCAGCAAAGAAAAGACATTAACTGTTATTACATTTAGCGAATTTCATCAGTGAGGACCCTAACTGTCATCAAATTTGAATGGCAAGTTTGGACTTCATGCTAAAGTTAACACAAATTTGGAAAAACATGTAACTATGGCTCTACCAAAATTAGCGGTTGATACCTAGGGACAAAAGCAAATAGACATATCACTCAGTAACATCGTCTTATACCTGACCTCAATATGGTTCAGCAAGCTGTGACAGTCTTTGTCAATAGGACATCAGTTCGGTCAGCAAGACATCAGGATTCAGCATCAAAAGATCAGAAAAAGCAAAGTCTCTTTAGGCAATAAAGTTAAGCATGTCTCTTCTCGGGACGGTCAAGAAAAAAATGGAGAAGTGGCTCTCTCCTCCTGGTGTAGTCCGGCTGTTAGATTTCCTAAAACTATTTCCCACACCCTTATTGGTCAAAGAAGCGCACGTTTACATTTAGTCCAATGGAAATAAAACCCCAAATCTAACGTTTTACTACTACATGGCTCACATGTCGATGATTGGTTCCTCTTCTCCTGTTTCCATTGTTCGGCTTGTCAGATATCAATATTGTTACAGCCTATAATCCAGTCAGTGCATCCATTGTCTTTTCCTGGATAGGGTCATACAATGTATTCCTAGCTAGCACAACATCTTCTAGCAAGCAGTTTCTCAAGAGAGCTAACTTCAGCTATAAGCACATGGTCAGTACATTGGAAAATCACAATTTAAAGCTGCTGTTTTATCAGTCACCTAAGAAATGCAGCTTGACATGCAGATGTGCAACTAGGCCCAAGATCTACAATTAATAAAGCTAATACATAATGCATAACACTTAATATGACCTATTACTGTATTAATCAAACATAAGCTCCACATTTCACATTAATAAGCTATTAATAAGTACACTTTGTGAACACTGACGGCCACTCAAGTGGGCGCAACTTCAATTGTGTGCATTATTTTTCTCTAAGTTAACACATTTTCAATGCAAATTCAACAGTCAGATAACATGAATATTGATTAGTAAAATTCAGTGTTAACAATCTCTCCTCTGATGACTAAATATGTCATCACACCAAATCTTCCCACACAAAATTTTCCTTTGCTTCAGCTTAAAATGTTGTCATCTTTATCCCCTTAAATCTGTGTTCCCTTTTCGAATTCTTCCTAAACAAATTTTCCCTTTTAATTTCTTCCCTCCTCTGAATATTTTTTCATCTCCCTCACTTTAATCATTCTACATAATTGACATATTCCCCATGCTCCAATTATGAAAATCACAATAATCAATATCCCTTGTATTAAGTTCAATATCATGCCTTTTCCAATGTTGCTGAGCCAATTTTCAACTAAAACAAATACTTTGCCAACTTTCTCCCAAACACCTGTTTCTTTTAACTATTTCAAATCAGCACTTTCAAATCAGCACTTTCATTAGTCAGATTAGTAAGTAAGCTTCTAATTTCTTTACTATTATCAGGAACATATGAGCAGCAATGCCTTGAATTCCGCATATTGCAAACTCCGCCATCCATTGCTAAAAAAGAATGTCTAACGCAAGGCGGTTCTGAAGAGTCAAAGCTCTTTCCGTAGCCAATTCTGTGTCTATCAGGATCATGGCTCTTGAAACATTTGTCTGCATGTTATCCACAATAGTAGACAACTTTCAAATCTTTATAGAATTCACAACAACTTCTACTGAAGGAATCATTGCTCCAAATATATCTCCTCCTATACCAGAAGGAGACTCTCTCCTTTCCCTACTGTGATATAATTCAGTCATTTTCTGTAACCTTTTCAATTAATCAAGTTGGAATATCTTTGGGAATACTATCCCCAAGTAACATGTGCCATGTCATCCTTTTGGAAGACGGTAATAAGCATTAGGTCCACAAACATAACATTTACCAGGAATCGCTGGATCCTGTCCATTCAACATAAATGTCCATTTACTCTGAAACAAAAACATATGTCTACATTCACTCATTCCCACAAATAAAGTGTCAGTACTAGATCTAGGTCTATATAGACAAGGCTTTCCTACCTGTTGCGCATCGAAACCTAATTTCCCTTGTGTTTTTATTTCACTAAACGCATAATCATTTCTATAAGTCCTTTTCTCTAAGCCCTTTTCAAACTTCTCCTTTACTGCCTTTCTCATGTCATCTGTCTGATCTAAGAAACTCTTTTCTAGTGGTGTAAGCAAGAATGGCAGATTATTTTTGTGCGCCTATGCAGTACTAAACGTTAATGTAGGCTTGAAGAAACCCCTCACTAATACTATGTCATTGTCCTTAGCTACTCTACTCAGGTACCTAGTTCTAGGGACAAATTAAAACACATTGTCGTGGTTTGAATAGAAATATTGAATGTACTCCTGGTTATAGAATCTTGTTAGTAAAAGACTACCATTTATCTAATGACTAAGAGGCAAACTATGATAGGTAACTCCTTTTTCGACTGATGAAGGAATCTGCGTACACATAAAACAATTCCTCGCATCCATCATTTCAACATGCTCACTCAATAAGCGATAGATGACATTAGAAGAAAGTTCCCTGTGTGCATTGTCTACAGGCAGATACTTCTCATCTAACCTAAACTCCTCAATTGCAGTTAATGCAGTTGTTGTCTCTAAAGCAGAAGTATGGTTGGCTTTACTCTTGTCAAGAACAGTCATACCTTCAATCAAGGCACACCAATAGCATGAATCCTGATAATGTTCAAGAATAAGTAGAAAGTTCGTTCTTGGAAGATGATGTGTAGATATTTATTATAAGTGCAGGTAGAAAGTAGAAATCTCAATCAAAAGACTGCATTGTACAAAATGACCATGTGTCCAGAGCAGCCAGATGGTAATAAATGGTCAAAGTTACAATAGGATGTTCGAATGTAACAATAAGTCCATACAGCAAAACAGCCAACACGTGTTTCGTCTTCAAGACTTTGTCAAGGCTTCAGATGTATATAAAACATTATAAGTAAACACGAAAGGTACATAGATCAAGCTGCTGGTAGTCATGAGTCCTTGAGAGAAATCAAATAGTATAGGCAAATGATGGCCATGATAAGCCTCAAGTATTTGTGGAGCGAATAAACCCGTGCCGTGCACGTCGGGGTTTTGGCAGAGTACTTATAATTTTTTATATACATCTGAAGCCCTGGCCACTCTTCTTTCAATATTTAGGCAACCACCCACTCTTCAGTGTGTGGCCCTCCGACACCTGTGGTGGCAGGTGTTAGGGCTAGCCTGGCACCCAACACCATATTGTTTAAATTTTATGACTTAGCTCGGATTTCACTATTGACATATGCTTTGCAGATGTGCAAGCACTCTCTATCATCCGCCACCTTCTTCGCCTGACATACCTTCAATCAATATCATGCAAAATATCACACACACAATTGACAAACCAATATTCATGTATTTACAGCACCTGCTCTTCCTATCCTGCTGGCTAATGTTACTCTTGATCTGTAAAGAATCAGAAAGTAGAAGAGAAAAATTTAGTAACTATGCAGAAAAAATCAAAAACAGAAATCTTCAATCAGCAGCTATTTACAACTTTCAATTTCACTTCCAGGATCCTTTGTCCAAATCAGTTTAGCAGCTTGGCAAATCAGGTTATCTTGTCAAATCAGGTTTTCAAAAGTATTTTCCGGTTACTTTCAACAGTATCTTTCTCTTTGTACTTTTCTCAATTTGCCTCAACAGTTCAGGTCGTTACTTTCCTCCTAGTGCCAAAATAATGACCTGGAATGTATCGATCAAAACAAAAAGGCAAAAATGATCTTTGCCATTCACTTGTTGCATATGCCCATTCAGGACCTGCAAACGTTCGACTTGCTATTTTCTTTCTTTTCAACTTTCGGTCTCCATTCAGTTCTCCTTCACTTAGGTCTTCCCTTCTTGTTGTATCTAATTCTTCCTCTATTCTTTGTCACAACAAATTCTTCCTTTCTTTTTGCTTGTGACTCTGGATACTTATCTCCTTTCAGTGGACCCTTGTCAATGCTCTTTTCAGTGTTGAACTTGAAACTACTTCTTCTTGCTCTGCAGGATTTTCTCTTGATGGACCTGCAACTGGTTCATGAGGAGTCAGACCACATTGGCTTTGATCCGCCTCAACTCCTTCCCCTCCGGGGTCTGGTGTTTGCTCTGATTGTCTCTCAAAATCATCTACTTCTGGGAGAGCCATCCTCTGACTAGACTCTCTTGCTCCCTCAATTAATATTGGCTCACTATCACTCTCCTGGAGGTCTTCTCCTTTGACTCTCACCGGAGTGACTGAACCGTTCTCAACTTGCTCAGATCCGGTCTCAGTTCCTTTTTCTTCTCTTTCCTGCTCTGAGGCTTTTCTGGTCATTGTTGGAACCCTTAACAACTCCTCTTCATTGTCCAAAGAACATGCCACTTTTCTTGTGTGGCTGGCGTGGATCCAGTTTTGAACTGCAGAGCACTTTACAGCTGTGGTACTGATCATAACTACCTGGAAAGGGCCTTTCAACCGAGGTTCCAAACATGTCTTCCTCACATGTTTTCGGACCACAACCGAGTCACCAGCTCTCAGGTTGTGTCCTTGATCTTGTGACGGATGCAGCGTTATGGCTTCCACCAGCTGAGAGAAAGAGAGAACCACATCAGCCAGACCTTTGCAGTAGTCCAACACCATACCATCTGTTATGTTCACAAGAGCATTTACAGGAACTGCTGGCAGCCTCATTGCTCTGCCCATGAGGATGCTGTGCGGTGAGAGTCCTGTCTTCCTGTCGAGTGTGTTTCTCATTGTCATCAGAACTAACAGCAGTGTGTCAGGCCATTTCAGGTTCGTGGACGCACACATTTTCGCCATTCAAGGTACCATTCATCTGATCCACTAGTCATGATGCTTCAGGGCAGTAACTACAATGCAACTTCTGCTCAATGTTTAAGGCTGCACACAGCAATTCAATTACTTCACTGTTGAAGTGACTTCCTCTATCTCATTCTAAAGAGATCAGAAACCAAAACGTGGTATCAGTTACCTACGCAATAGTTTTGTTACTGTGAGTCTGTGATTTCTCTGTGTAGGGTACGCTTCAATCTAATAACTAAAGATGCAGACAATCACCAACACATATCTCAAACCTCCACACACAGGTTTCTCAATAAAACCCATTTGCATTCTGCTGAATGGACCTCCTGCTCTTCCAATGTGGCTCAAATTAACCACTGTCTCTTTTCCCACGTTCATTTGTTGACAAATGACGCAACAATGTCAAACTGCTTCAGCAACTTGTGTAAACCTCGGATTGAACCAATGGCATCCCTCCCAACATGTGCTTGACCATGATAATATCTAGCCACTTGAGACAACAAACTGTTTGGCAAGACCAATTGACCTTCTTCTGAAACCCACAATTCATCATGTTGCTGTACACATTTCATTTTACTCCACGATCTTTTTTCATCCCCGTCAACATTTTTCTTTAGTGTTCTCAATTCTTCCAATGTATCTATCACTTGTAATGCATATCTTGGACATGTTTCATCTTCTTCAGGTAACAACTCCCACTTATCCTTGAATGATACACAGTTCAGTGCGCAAAACCTTGTGACTTGGACCACATATCCATTTTCCATTGACACAAGGGGGTCATTACAACATTGGCGGTAAAAGCCGCTTACCGCCATGCAGAAGACCGCCAATACACCGCGGCGGCCGTGGACTTCCGCCACAGCTATTATGACACACATCTCGGAATCCACCGAAATTCGGACACCCACACAACACCGCCACACCAAAGGTCAGTGATAAACTGGCGAAAGCAAAACCTCCTCCGTCACGCCAACAGAAACACGCCCATGCTATTACGACCCACGAATCCACGCGGCGGTCTTTCAACCGCGGTATTCCATTGGCGGTACACACCGCTGCGCTCAAAATACACACACATCTCCAAAACACCGCCACATTGGACAATTCAAAATACACACACATGATACACATACAAACACCACTCCCACTCACCCAACACAATATAAAACACACACCCACATCACCCACAAACCCCTACGACCAAAAAATAGAGACGAAGGCGACAGAGAGAGCACAGCAATAGACAACCCCACCATACAGAGGCACACGACACCATCACCCACACAACATCCACACACAAAAAAAACCACACCACTACACATCACCACACTCATCACCACATACACTACCCCACACATTACCTACACCACCCAATGGCATGCCAAAGACACCCCAGGTTTTCGGAGGAGGAGCTCAGGGTCATGGTGGAGGAAATCATACGGGTAGAGCCACAGCTATTTGGATCATAGGTGCAGCACACCTCCATAGCTAGGAAGATGGAGCTATGGCGAAGAATCGTGGACAGGGTCAATGCAGTGGGACAGCACCCAAGAAATAGGGAGGACATCAGGAAGAGGTGGAACGACCTACGGGGGAAGGTGCGTTCCGTGGTCGCCAGGCACAAGATCGCGGTTCAGCAGACTGGCGGCGGACCCCCACCTCCTCCCCCACAACTAACAACATGGGAGGAGCAAGTCTTGACCATTATGCATCCTGAGGGCCTCGGAGGAGTCGGTGGAGGAATGGACATTGGTAAGTCAAATCTTAAATATCATATCCCCCACCCTACCTGCATGCTATCACACCCCCCAACTTCACCCCCTCCCCTATCACCCCAACTCCTCACATATGTCCCAACATCACAAACCACCCATCCCAACACCAAGCCCTGCATGCAACAACAAAGCATTGTCACCCATCACTAAAGCATGCCCACTGCACATACCCATACACCCCGTAAACCATTATCACACAAGCTCCCACACAGGAATGCTAGCACTGGGGTACACGGTCACCCACCCATTGCACACCATGACACACACAGATGCAATAATCATGCTTTTATACCCCTGCAGGACCACTACCTAACGTCACCAGACAGGAGGGTTCAGACATCTCCACCCCACCCACAGAAGAGGCCCACAGTGCTGACAGCAGCTCTGGCCAACTGGATCCAGATGACCAGCCCGGACCATCGTGGGCCTCGGGACAGTCGGTTGCCCTCGCACTGGCACAGCCCAACACTGACCTTCCCCCTCTGGGAACACCAGTACAGCACCCACCCAGTGTGCCCATACCTCTGTCCCCAGGACACGTCAATCAGCTGTGTGTCCACCACTACAGGGAACCCAGGATAACCCACCACCCCAACAACAACAGGGACCTGCGTGCAGTGGTAGTGGGTACACGGTCCAGGGGATGGAGGCACAGGAACACAGGGGAACTGGGAGGGCTGCTGTGTGACAGGGGGCGGACAGGCCAAGGGAACCCACTCTCCACGAGGCCCTCTCCTCCATCATGGAAGCATACCACCACTCCCAGGAGACGATGGCTACGGTCCTGGCCAAGTTTCAGGAGACCCAGCGCATGCAGGAGGAACAGTATTTCGGGTTCAGGGAGGAACTCAGAACCATCAGCTCCGCCCTGGGCACCATCGTAGGGGTGCTGAAGGACATACAGAACAACATGAGGGAAACTGTGGCACTCCAAGGGGCCCCTGACACTAGCATGGACGATGAACTGCCCACCACCTCCGCCGGCGCTAGTGGACAGAACGCCCCGTCACAGGACCACCCCACCAGCACCCCACCTCCTGCAGACGGAGAACCACCCCGCAAGTGGTCCCTGAGATCCAGGAACAGGACAGAGCACGATGGCAAGACCCCCGCCAAAAAATGAGACCACCCTGATTGTTATCCCACTGCCCCACTTTGTAACCCTGTCCATATTGGAACTGCCCCAGCTCCACTTCCTATGCCCATATGGGCAATACACCTGTGAGACTAATAGACTGGACTCTGCCATGGACATTCCTCCACCATCACCAATCACCATTGTACCACCCCCTCCAATAATTAGCACTTCAATAAACACCCTTGAACCACAAAACAATCTGGAGTCAGTCTGTGATTTTGTGTATTAGCTATGACAATGACAAAATCCGTTCCCAATAGTATTGCCAACATACCTATGTCACACATCACAAGTCCATGAAGCATGCAAGCAGATGACACACGTTAGTAACCACACCTGTGAAACCGTAATGGAAATGTACAACTCAGTTGCCAAATACTGCATGAAATTGACAGACAGGATAGAGGTGGAAGCGTGAAAGTAAAGGTATTAGTAAAGAAAGTGTTCTCACCTGTGTGTCACTGGAAATATTGCTGTATGACAGAGTCCCTGTTGTCAATGTCTTCTTCCTCTGCTTCCTCCTCCTCACTGTCCACAGGCTCCACAGCTGCCACAACACATCTGGACCATCCTCCTGCAGAAAAGGCACCTGGCGTCGCAAAGCAAGATTGTGAAGCATGGACCAGGCGATGATGATCTGGCACACCTTCCTTGGTGAGCAGAATAGGGAACCACCTGTCATATGGAGGCACCTGAACCTGGCCTTCAGGAGGCCGAAGGTGCGTACGATCACCCTCCTAGTCCGCCCATGGGCCTCATTGTAGCGTTCCTCTGCCCTGGTTCTCGGATTCCTCACTGGGGTCAATAGCCAAAACAGGTTTGGGTAACCAGAGTCCCCTAATAGCCACACCCGGTGCCTCTGGAGTTGACCAATCACATAAGGGATGCTGCTATTCCGCAGGATGTAGGCGTCATGCACTGAGCCAGGGAACATAGCATTCACCTGCGAGATGTACTGGTCTGCCAAACATACCATCTGTACATTCATGGAATGATAACTCTTCCGGTTCCTGTACACTTGTTCACTCCTGTTGGGGGGGTACCAGAGCTACATGGGTCCCATCAATGGCACCTATGATGTTAGGGATATGTCCCAGGGCATAGAAGTCACCTTTAACTGTAGCCAAATCCTCCACCTGAGGGAAAGCGATGTAGCTCCTCATGTGTTTCAGCAGGGCAGACAACACTCTGGACAACACGTTGGAAAACATAGGCTGGGACATCCCTGATGCCATGGCCACTATTGTCTGAAATGACCCACTTGCTAGGAAATGGAGCACTGATAGCACCTGCACTTGAGGGGGGATTCCAGTGAGATGGCGGATTGCTGACATCAGGTCTGGCTCCAACTGGGTACACAGTTTCTGGATTGTGGCACGGTCAAACCTGTAGGTGATGATTAAATGTCGCTCCTCCATTGTCAACAGGTCCACCAGCGGTCGGTACACCGGAGGATTCCGCCATCTCCTCACATGTCCCAGCTGACGGTGCCTAGGAAGGACAAAAGCAACCACAGAGATAAGCAACTCAGAGGTATGTACCCACAGCTACACTGAACACAAAACATAATCCAAAAAGTTGTGTGGAAGAGTGTTGAGTCCAGGCCTAGGTATGTGTGACGCATTTAAAAATGAAGCCATGTGGGCCCCTGAAAGGGCGGCTGCCTGACCTCTAAACTGGGACAATTGGATGTGAGGTAACTGCGCTGGCGTTGCGCACCGTCGCGGTAGGCGGTCGAAGACCGCGGCGCATTGCTGCATTGGTTAACATTGGACCCTATGGGTCCCAGGAGCCAATGACGAAGTGCGCCGGCGGTGATGATACGCACCGCCGCGGACTTCTCTTCTCCCCCTGTACATGTCATGTAGGTCAGCGCCCACCAGAAGAAGGATATTTGGCGTGCCATCGCTAAGGACGTCCGGACCCTGGGGGTCCACCAGAGCCCACCTCAGCCCCTGCCCCAGTCACCCCTGCTGCCCTCAGTGAGGAGGCCATTGACCTCCTCAGGTCCCTCACTGTTGGGCAGTCTACCATTGTGAATGCCATCCAGGGTGTAGAAAGGGAGTTGCAACACACTAATGCATTCCTGGAGGGCATTCATTCTGGTGAGGTTGCCCATCATCGAACCCTGCAATCTCTGGCCTCAGCACTGATGGCAGCCATTGCCCCTGTGTCTAGCCTCCCCCCTCCAACTTCCTGCACCCAGACCCAATCCCCTGTACCTCAGCCTATCCCAAGCACACCATCAGACCAGCCTGCACACACGTCAACACACAAGGGCAGCTCAGGCAAACATAGGCACCACACATCCCACAGGCACTCACACAAGCATCACCCACATACAGACACAGCAACATCCACTGCCTCCACTGTGTCCCCCTGTAGGAAAGTACCATCTTGCCTGGCATGTTACCCCCATATTTCACTGTATATATGTTGTTTTAGTGTATGTGTCACTGGGACCCTGCCAGCCAGGGTCCCAGTGCTCATAAGTGTGCCCTGTATGTGTTCCCTGTGTGATGACTAACTGTCTCACTGAGGCTCTGCTAACCAGGACCTCAGTGGTTATGCTCTCTCTGCTTTCTAAATTGTCACTAACAGGCTAGTGACCAATTTCACCAATTCACATTGGCATACTGGAACACCCTTATAATATCCTAGTATATGGTACTAAGGTACCCAGGGTATTGGGGTTCCAGGATATCCCTATGGGCTGCAGCATTTCTTTTGCCACCCATAGGGAGCTCTGACAATTCTTACACAGGCCTGCCACTGCAGCCTGAGTGAAATAACGTCCACGTTATTTCACAGCCATTTACCACTGCACTTAAGTAACTTATAAGTCACCTATATGTCTAACCTTTACCTGGTAAAGGTTGGGTGCTAAGTTACTTAGTGTGTGGGCACCCTGGCACTAGCCAAGGTGCCCCCACATCGTTCAGGGCAAATTCCCCAGACTTTGTGAGTGCGGGGACAAAATTTCACGCGTGCACTATACATAGGTCACTACCTATGTATAGCGTCACAATGGTAACTCCGAACATGGCCATGTAACATGTCTAAGATCATGGAATTCTGGCATTGGGGAGACAATTCCATGATCCCCCGAGTCTCTAGCACAGACCCGGGTACTGCCAAACTACCTTTCCCGGGGTTTCACTGCAGCTGCTGCTGCTGCCAACCCTCAGACAGGTTTCTGCCCTCCTGGGGTCCAGCCAGGCCTGGCCCAGGAAGGCAGAACAAAGGACTTCCTCAGAGAGAGGGTGTTACACCCTCTCCCTTTGGAAAAAGGTGTCAGGGCTGGGGAAGAGTAGCCTCCCCCAGCCTCTGGAAATGCTTTGATGGGCACAGATGGTGCCCATCTCTGCATAAGCCAGTCTACACCGGTTCAGGGATCCCCCAGCCCTGCTCTGGCGCGAAACTGGACAAAGGAAAGGAGAGTGACCACTCCCCTTACCTGCACCTCCCAGGGGAGGTGCCCAGAGCTCCTCCAGTGTGCTCCAGACCTCTGCCATCTTGGAAACAGAGGTGCTGCTGGCACACTGGACTGCTCTGAGTGGCCAGTGCCAGCAGGTGATGTCAGAGACTCTTTCTGATAGGCTCTTACCTGTGTTGCTAGCCTATCCTCCTTCCTAGGTAGCCAAAACTCCTTTTCTGGCTATTTAGGGTCTCTGATTTGGGGAACTCTTTAGATACCGAATGCAAGAGCTCATCAGAGTTCCTCTGCATTTCTCTCTTCACCTTCTGCCAAAGGATCAACCGCTGACTGCTCAGGATGCCTGCAAAACCGCAACAAAGTAGCAAAGACGACTACTGCAACTTTGTATCACTTATCCTGCCGCCTTCTCGACTGTTTCCCGGTGGTGCATGCTCTGGGGGTAGCCTGCCTCCTTCTTGCACCAGGAGCTCTGAAGAAATCTCCTGTGGGTCGACTGAATCTTCCCCCTACAACCGCAGGCAACAAAAGACTGCATCACCGGTCCTTTGGGTCCCTTCTCAGCATGACGAGCGTGGTCCCTGGATCTCAGCAACTCTGTCCAAGTGACTCCCACAGTCCAGTGACTCTTCAGTCCAAGTTTGGTGGAGGTAAGTCCTTGCCTCCCCACGCTAGACTGCATTGCTGGGTACCGCGTGATTTGCAGCTGCTCCGGCTCCTGTGCACTCTTCCAGGATTTCCTTCATGCACAGCCAAGCCTGGGTCCCGACACTCTAACCTGCAGTGCACAACCTTCTGAGTTGTCCTCCGGCGTCGGGGGACTCCCTTTTCTGACTTCGGGTGGACTCCGGTTGACTCCTCTTCCAAGTGCCTGTTCCGGTACTTCTGCAGGTGCTGCCTGCTTCTGTGAGGGCTCCCTGACTTGCTGGGCGCCCCCTCTGTCTCCTCATCCAAGTGGCAACATCCTGGTCCCGCCTGGGCCACAGCAGCATCCAAAAATCCTAACAACGACCCTTGCTGCTAGCAAGGCTTGTTTGCGGTCTTTCTGCGTGGGAACACCTCTGCAAGCTTCTTCACGACGTGGGACATCCATCCTCCAAAGGGGAAGTTTCTAGCCCTCTTCGTTCTTGTAGAATCCACAGCTTCTACCATCCGGTGGCAGCTTCTTTACACCCTCAGCTGGCATTTCCTGGGCATCTATCCACTCTCGACATTGTCGCGACTCTTGGACTTGGTCCCCTTGTTCCACAGGTACTCAGGTCCGGAAATCCACTTTGGTTGCATTGCTGGTGTTGGTCTTCCTTGCAGAATTCCCCTTTCACGACTTCTGTGCTCTCTGGGGAATATAGGTGCACTTTACACCTACTTTTCAGGGTCTTGGGGTGAGCTATTTTAATAACCCTCACTGTTTTCTTACAGTCACAGCGACCCTCTACAAGCTCACATAGGTTTGGGGTCCATTCGTGGTTCGCATTCCACTTTTGGAGTATATGGTTTGTGTGGCCCCTACACCTATGTGCTCCTATTGCAATCTACTGTAACTTTACATTGCTTGCATTACTTCCTTTTGCTATTACTGCATATTTTTGGTATTGTGTACATATATCTCGTGTATATTTGGCATCCTCATACTGAGGGTACTCACTGAGATACTTTTGGCATATTGTCATAAAAATAAAGTACCTTTATTTTTAGTATATCTGTGTATTGTGTTTTCTTATGATATTGTGCATATGACACCAGTGGTATAGTAGGAGCTTTGCATGTAACATGCAGTACCTTATTTTCTTCAGGAATGGTGTGCGTGTCACTGAACAACCATAACTCCAGAGTCAGTACTACGTAATTATTGGGGGCCAACTGCACAAATCCTCTGGCAAACAGCAATAACTCTGTAGAAACTCTCCATCACCAGTGCCGGCTGCCACTTAACAGGGGTGGCGGGGCGGGATGGGGGGGAAGCAACAGGGCTAAGGGACAGGGGGCATTTAAAAAAAAACATATAAAAAACAAAAGACAATTACTTTTGAGGGGAGATGCGTTTGTCTCCCCTCTGTCCTCTTCTCGGTTGCCCAGGCTCCCAGACAATCACAATGCTGCTGAAAGCCGCATTGTGATTGTTCTGAGTGGCTTGCTTCATCAGTAAGACTGTGAATGGGAGTCTGTGCATGTACTCTACCAGGCTGTACTATACAGCTGCGTAGAGAACATGCAAAGTGCGCATGTCTTTCTCGCCGGCTGAAGATGGCCGACCTAAAAGACCTGCGAACTTTGGTCCACATTACAAACGTGGCAGTAAATGCCGCCTACTGCCGTGCCGACAGCCGCCAACAAACCTTGACCACGGCGGTATACCGCTATGGGTATTATGACCAACACATAGAAATCCGCCACTATACAGACACACACACAAGTCCACCAGACCAAAGGTCAGTGATAAAATGGTGGTACCAAAACCCACACCGTTACGCCAACAGGAATACGCCCACAGTATCAGGATCCACAAATCACCGCAGTGGTCTTTCAACCGCGGCAATCCATTGGTGGTACACACCGCCGCGCTTAAAAAGCACACACTTACAAAATGACACCACATTGGGCAATTCATACCACACACAACTGACGCACATGCACCCACCACACCCACACACTCAGACCACTATAAAACACACACCCACATTACCCACAACCCTTCCAATGAAAAAACAAGATTGTGAACAGAGAGAGAGAGACAAGCCAGGAGCACCCACTCAATCTGAGCCACAGAACACCATCACCCATACACCATCCACACACCTCACAACATACACCACAACACATCAACCCACACATCCTTACACATACCACTCACATCACATCCATGGCACCCCAAAGACACCCCAGGTTTTCAGAGAGGAGCTAACGGTTATGGTGGGGGAAATCACCTGGGTAGAGCCACAGCTGTTCGGATCACAGGTGCAGCAGACGCCCATTGCAAGGAAGATGGAGCTATGGTGGAGAATAGTGGACAGGGTCAACGCAGTGGGACAGCACCCAAGAACAAGGGATGACATGAGGAAGAGGTGGAACGACCTACGGGGGAAGGTGCGATCCGTGGTTGCAAGACACTAGGTAGCCATACAGAGGACTGGCGGTGGACCCCCACCTCCTCCCCCATAACTAACAACATGGGAGGAACAAGTCTTGGCAATTATGCATCCTGAGGGCCTCACAGGAGTAGCAGGAGGACTGGACTCTGGTAAATCAAATCTTTACTACTATATCCCCCACCCTACCTGCATGCCATCACAAACTCCTACCCCTACCCTCACGCCCATCACTCCACTACCTCATAAATACCCCACTATCACAACCCACCCATCCCAATGCCAAGCCCTGCATGCAACACCTATGTATGGACACCCATCAAAGACCTGCATGGACACCCATCACTAAAGCATGCCCATTAGAGAGAATCACCTAGCCCACAAAATCACCACACACACAAGGCAAAGATGACAGGGCTATTACAATCATACAGGGAAACACACCCATGCACAAGGTGGCACACGCAGATACAATAACACTGCATTTACATCCCCTCAGGACCCACACTCAACGTCACCAGAGAGGAGGTGCCACCAACATCCAGTCCTCCCACAGAAGAGGCCCACAGTGATGACCATGATGACCAACCTGGCCCATCAGGAACCTTTGGGCAGTCGGTTACCCTGCCACAGTCTCATACCGCCACAGACCCCCCCCCCCCTCAGGAAACACCACCACAGCACCCATTCAGCGGGCCCATACCACTGTCCCCAGGACACGTCAATCAGCAGTGTGCCCACCACTACAGGGACCCCAGGCAACCCCACAAACCCAAGACAGTCAGGGACCTGGGGTCAGTGGTAGTGGGCACATGCATCAGGGGACAGAGGCACAGGACAACAGGGAAGCTGGGAGGACTGCTGTGTGACAGGGGGAGGACAGGCCCAGGGAACCAACTCTCCACGAGGCATTCACCAACATCCTGGGAGCATACCACCGTTCCCAGGAGACAATGGGCTAGATCCTGGCCAAGTTGCAGGAGACCTAGCGGCTGTAGGAGGGACAGTACCTGGGGATCAGGGAGGACCTCAAAGACAACCACATCTTCTTGGTCACCATTGCAGGGGTGCTGGCTGGCATAGCCAACACCATGAGGGAGGCAGTGGCACACCAACGGGCCCCTGAGACTAGCCACACCGATGAACAGCCCTCCACCTCCGCTGGCGCTAGTGGACAGGAGGCCCTGCCACTGGAACAACAGGCCACCAGCACCCCACCCACTGCAGAAGGAGAATCACCCAGCAAACAGTCTCTGCAATCCAGGCAGAAGCCAGAGAACATTGCCAAGACCCCCACCAGGAAATAAGAATCTCAGGATTGTCACCTTTCTGTCCCACTCTGTGACCCTGTCCAACTTGGACTGCCATTGCTCCTCTTCCTATGCCCCATTGGGCAATACACCTATGATACCAAGAGACTGGACTCTACCCTGGACTTTCCTCCACCATCACCCCAGCCCATTGCACATCCCCCTCTACTTATTAGCACTTAAATAAACACCCTTGGAACAAATACAACTCTGGAGTCTGTCAATTGATTGAAATATGTATTAGTACAACATTCTGAAAACATTGCAAATCTTATATACAGTAATTTATACATTGGTATGACCTGTAGTGGGCAGCCGTAAACATACCAGGAGCCAGAGTGGGGCACAGAGATCTGAAAATAGAGATACCAAAGGGTACAGTAAGCGGCCATAGACATAGGGAAATCATGCTGCCATGTACAGTGTCCAACAGAGAACTGAAAAGAAAAGTGAAGTTACAGTGTCTTACCTGTGTGTCACTGGAAGTACTGCTGTATGATATTACTTCAGTTGTCCACATATTCTTCCTCTGCCTCCTCTTCCTCACTGTCCACAGGCTCCACCGCTGCCACAAGACCATCTCCAGGCTCATCCTCCTGCAGAAAAGGCACCTGGCATCTCAAGGCCAGGTTGTGCAACATGCAGCGATGATCTGGCACACCTTCTTGGGTGAGTAGTACAGGGATCCCCCTGTCAGATGGAGGACCCGGAACCTGGCCTTTAGGAGGCTGAAGGTTCTCTCAATAATCCTCCTTGTTCACCCATGTGCCTCATTGTAAAGTGCCTCTGCCCTTGTCCTGGGATTCCTCACTGGTGTCAGTAGCCATGAGAGGTTGGGGTAACCAGAGTCACCTGCAAATATCAAGGGACAACTGTTAGACACACACTAACCCCTAGGGACAACCGCATACCTAGACACCAACATATACTGTGTGGGGATCTTGGGCTCAGCTATTAGCCACACCTGGTACCTCTGGAGTTGAGCCATCACATATGGGATGCTGCTGTTCCTCAGGATAAAGGCATCATGCACAGACCCAGGACACTTGGCATTCACATGGAAGATGTACTGGTCAGCCAAACACACCATCTGCACATTCATAGAGTGATAGCTTTTTCTATTCCTGAACACCTGTTCATTTCTCCGGGGGGGAGGCAAATGCTACATGTGTACCATCAATGGCTCCAATGATGTTGGGGATATGTCCCAGGGCATAAAAGTCAGCTTTCACTGTGGCCAAATCCTCCACCTGGGGGAATATGATGTAGCTGCGCATGTGTTTCAGCAGGGCAGACAACACTCTGGTCAACACGTTGGAGAACGCTGGCTGAGACATCCCTGATGCCATGGCCACTGTTGTTTGGAAGGAACAACTTGCCAAGAAATGGAGCACTGACAGGACCTGCACTAGAGGGGGGATACCTGTGGGCTGGCGGATAGCTGACATCAGGTCTAGCTCCAATTGGGCACACAGTTCTTGGATTGTGGCCCGATCAAGTCTGTATGTTAGGATAATGTGTCTGTCCTCCATTGTTGCAAGGTCCACCAGGGGTCTGTACAATGGAGGATGTCTCCATCTCATATTCATCCTCAGCTGGTGAAGCCTCGGGAGGAAAACAGTGAGCAGAGGGTCATATTCACACATCAATTGCAATAATGATGCACCTCTTCATTTACAGAACAAGTATGTGAATCCGAGAGTCAGTTGATGTGCCAATATCTGCTGTGACACAGTTAGGTGCCATCGCCTGTGCCCCCCTAAAATGGCGGCTGCCTGACCTGTAAGTAGGGACAAGTGGAAATGAGGTAATGACCGCCACGCAACTTCGCATTGGTTATCATTGGGCCCTATGGGTTCCAAGAGCCAATGGCGATGTACGCCGGCGGTGACGGTACGCACTGCCACGGACTTAACTGCCATTTTCTAACTGTTCACTCACTTGCTACCTGACCTTCAACAGAAGAGGACCGACACTGCAAGTGCTGCTGTGACCTGTGTCTGGAAGCGACAATGGCTCATGTGTCTGGGGAAAGGGCCCCTGCCTTCACTGCAGAGGAGTTGGAGAGACTGGTGGATGGGGTTCTACCCCAGTACGGACTGCTGTATGGGCCTCCAGACCAACAGGTGAGTACACTGTGGGCACGATGCATGTGTCATGAATGCATGGAGGTGTGTGTGAAAGCATCATGAAAGGGGGGAGGGATGTCCTCTTGACTGGGTACACGTTGAGTGCTGGGCTATGTGTGTGCCAGTAGTGATGGAAATGTATATGGTGGGCCATTCGTGTTACTGGCTGAACTGTTTGTCCAGTGGTGTTCTCCTGTCTGTATTGCCTCTGCAGGTCAGCGCCCATCAAAAGAAGGGTATATGGCATGCCATTGTAGTAGGCTGGCCTGGCTTATAGTGGGTACCTTGTGGTACTTACACCTTGTGCCAGGTCCAGTTATCCCTTATTAGTAGAATAGAGGTGTTTCTAGCAGCTTAGGCTGATAGAGGTAGCTATGGCAAAGCAGCTTAGGCTGAAGTAGGAGACATGCAAAGCTCCTACTATGCCACTTCTATCATATAGCACAATACCATAAGAAAACACAATACTCAGAGTTACTCAAAATAAAGGTACTTTATTTTAGTGACAATATGCCAAAAGTATCTCAAAGGATATCCTCACTTAGGAGGTAAGTAATATACACAAATTATATGGTAAGTCACAGTAAGAAAAGTAGTGCAAACAATGTAGAATCAGAATAGGATGCAATAGGTAGACATAGGTCTAGGGGCAAAACAAACCATATACTCCAAAAGTGGAATGCGATTCACAAATGGACCCAAGAACTATGGGAGGTTGTAGAGGGTAGCTGGGATTGTGAGAAAACAGTAAGGGTGTCCAAGATACCCCACCCCAAGACCCTGAAAAGTAGGAGGAAAGTTACCCTACTACCCCAGAAAGACAGTATAGTCGAGATAGGGGATTCTGCAAGAACCAAAACCACTAGCAAAACACTGAAGAGGGATTCCTGGACCTGAGGACCTGTAAAGGAAGGGGACCAAGTCCAAGAGTCACGTAAGTGTCCGGGGGGGCAGGAGCCCACTAAACCCCGGATGAAGGTGCAAAAGGGCTGCCTCTGGGTGGAAGAAGCCAAAGATTCTGCAACAACGGAAGGTGCCAGGAACTTTTCCTTTGGTCAGATGTCCCACGGCGTGCTGGAGGAAGCAGAAGTGTTCCCACACAGAAATACCGCAAACAAGTCTTGCTAGATGCAATAGTTGCGGTTGAGGATTTTGGATGCTGCTGGGGACCAGGAAAGACCAGGATGGCCCCCCTTGGAGGAGGAGACAGAGGGGGCGCTCAGCAACTCAGAGAGCCCCTGCAGAAGCAGGCATCACCCACAGAAGTACCATAACAGGCACTTAGAAGATCTGAGGACAGTGGTCGACTCAGAGTCACAAAGGAGGGTCCCATGACATCGGAGTCCAACTCAGCGATTTGGGAAATGCAGGATGGAGTGCTGGGGACCCAGGCTAGGCTGTGCACAAAGGAATCCTTGTAAAAGTGCACAGAAGCCGGAGCAGCTGCAGATCACGCAGTACACAGGATTACTGTCTGCCGTGGGGAGGCAAGGACTTACCTCCACCAAATTTGGACAGAAGGGCCACTGGACTGTGGGAGACACTTGGACCCAGCTCCTGTGTTCCAGGAACCACGCTCGTCAGGATCAGAGGGAACCCAGAGGACCGGTGATGCAGAAGTTTGGTGCCTGCGTTAGAAGGGGGAAGATTCCGTCGACCCACTGGAGATTTCTTCTTGGCTTCCAGTGCAGGGTAAAGGCAGACAGCCCTCAGAGCATGCACCACCAGGAGACAGTCGAGAAAGCTGTCAGGATGAGGCACCACAATGCTGCTGGTAGTCTTCTTGCTACTTTGTTGCGGTTTTGCAGGCGTCCTGGAGCAGTCAGCGGTCGATCCCTGGCAGAAGTCAAAGAGGGAAGTGCAGAGGAACTCTGGTGAGCTCTTGCATTCGTTATCTGAGGAATAGCCCAGAGGAGAGCCCCTAAATAGCCAGAAAAGGATGTTTGGCTACCGAGAAAGGAGGCTTGGCTACTGAAAGAGGTAAGCACCTATCAGGAGTGGTGTCTGACGTCAACCTGCTGGCACTGGCCACTCAGAGCTATCCATTGTGCCCCAGCACCTCTGTTTCCAAGATGGCAGAGGTCTGGGACACACTGGAGGAGCTCTGGGCACCTCCCCTGGGAGGTGCTGGTCAGGGGAGTGGTCACTCCCCTTTCCTTTGTCCAGTTTCGCGCTGGAGCAGGGCTGGGGGATCCCTGAACCGGTGTAGACTGGCTTATGCAGAGATGGGCACCATCTGTGCCCATCAAAGCATTTCCAGAGGCTGGGGGAGGCTACTCCTCCCCAGCCCTTCACACCTATTTCCAAAGGGAGAGTGTGTAACACCCTCTCTCAGAGGAAATCCTTTGTTCTGCCTTCCTGTGACCAGGCTGCCCAGGCCCCAGGGAGGCAGAAACCTGTCTGAGGGGTTGGCAGCAGCAGCAGCTGCAGTGGAGACCCCGGAAAGCAAGTTTGGAAGTACCCGGGTTCTGTGCTAGAGACCCGGAGATGTATGGAATTGTCCCCCCAACACCAGAATGATACTGGGGTGACAATTCCATGATCCTAGACATGTTACATGGCCATGTTCGGAGTTACCATGGTGACGCTACATATAGGTATTGAAAGCTTTGTAGTGCACGCGTGTATTGGTGTCCCCGCACTCACAAAGTCCGGGGAATTTGCCCTGAACAATGTGGGGGCACCTTGGCTAGTGCCAGGGTGCCCACACACTAAGTAACTTGGCACCTAACATTCACCAAGTAAGGGTTAGACATATAGGTGACTTATAAGTTACTTAAGTGCAGTGTGAAATGGCTGTGACATAACGTGGATGTTATTTCACTCAGGCTGCCTCAGGCCCTGCCCCAGTGAGCTCTGCTGCCCTGTGTGAGGAGGCTATTGACCTCCTGAGATCCATCTCTGTTGGGTAGTCAACCATTGTGAATGCCATCCAGGGCCTGGCAGCC
Source organism: Pleurodeles waltl (assembly GCF_031143425.1). NCBI lineage: Eukaryota > Metazoa > Chordata > Amphibia > Caudata > Salamandridae > Pleurodeles > Pleurodeles waltl. The sequence goes on from NC_090447.1 coordinate 1,224,583,384, forward strand.
TAGACACAGCTATCTAATGCATTCCTGGAGGGCATTCATTGTGGATTGGCGGCCCAGCAGAGATCGATCCAGGCTCTGGCCTCCTTTCTGATGGCAGCCATTGTCCCTGTTTCTACCGTCCACCCTCCAACTTCCACTTCCCAGTCCCAGTGTCCTCAATCCCAACCCATCCCAAGCATGTGTCACAGGCAAACACAAGCACCACACTTCATCCCACAGGCACTCACAGAAACACCATACTGTTGCAGACACGACAACATCCACTGCCTTCACTGTCTCCCCCTCCTCCTTCTCCTCCACCTCCCTCCCAGTTATGTCCACACTCACACCTGCATGCACAATATCATCATCATCTACTACCTGTATCATCACCACACCAAGCAGAACACACACCTCATTGGCAGACACCTCCACAACATCCATGTACACTTCCCCTGTGTCCTCTCCCACAGTGTCTGTCACCCCTCCTAAAGTACAGAAACCCAAGCACTCAGACACCCAACAGCCATCCACCTCACAACAGCATACAACCAATGCACCTGCACCAAAATTCAGCAAACACCTCCAACAACCACTCCCTCATCATCCACTTCCATTACTTCTCCCTCCTCCCGCCCCAAAGTCCCTAAAAAGCTTTTCCTTTTCCGTATTGACCTCTCCTACCCCTCCTCCCGTCCTGCACATATGGCCAGGGTATCAGGGTCCCGGCCAAGCACCTCAGCCAGACAGGCCACAGGACCTGTTTCAGCAGCACCTACTTAAGGTGGAAAGGATTCCAGGCCACAAAAACTGAAGGGGAAGGAGCTGCACCAGCACCAAGAAGGGGAAAAAGCCTGCACCAGCCAGCCAGAAGGGGAAGGAGCCTGCACCAGCCAGCAAGAAGGGGAAGGATACTGCTCCAGCCAGCAAGAAGGGGCAGGAGCCTGCACCAGCCAGCAAGAAGAAGAAGGAGCCTGCACCAACAGCTGTCACAAAGACCACATCACCAGCGGTGGTTATGCAGCTGTCAGAGAATGCACGGGCTGAGCAGGAGCCTCCCACAACCACTACCACCACAGTGCAGCCATTGGAGGGTGTAGGGGCTGAGCAGGAGTCTCCCACAACCACCACCAACACAGTGCAGCCATCGGAGGGTACAGGGGCTGAGCAGGAGCCTCCCACAACCACCACCACCACAGTGCAGCCGTCACTGCCGCCGGACGCCATACGATCCAGCCTCCATGGGCTGCTGTGTGGCCTGCCCCCTCCAGAACCAGTGGGCACGTCACCCACTTGAGAGACTGTGGCCTTGGACTCCCAAGGACCAAGCACAGGGCATTTTGCCCCCCTCCAGAACCAGTGAGCAAGTCACCCACCAGAGAGACTGTGGCCTTGCACTCCCTAGGACCAAGCACAGAGCATGTTGCCCCCTCCAGAACCAGTGGGCAAGTCACCCACCTGAGAGACTGTGGCCTTGTACTCCCCTGGACTAAGCACAGGGCATGTTGCCCCCTCCAGAACCAGTGGTCTTGTTTCTGCATCCAGCTGAGGTGCCCCGAGGTGCCTGCCTATTTGCCAACTGATGCCCCTGCAGTATTCTCTCCATATTGGTGCAGGAATCGAGTGGGGCCTTGGACTTTGCCCTGTGGCCATGTGGCCTCAGTGAACTGTGGACTGGGCAGTGTCCCTTTTTGTACATTTGTACACATCTGTTGCATTGCCACATCAACTTATTATTGTTGATGTTGATCTTATTACAATCACTGTAGTCAATTCCTGTGGTCCTTGCATTATTCAGACAATCATCGTGGACAAATTGGTTTTCTTGTGCAGCTGGCTGGGTGTATGGCGTGTGTGTGTGTGGGGGGGATGTTCATTGTGCGTGTGTGTGTCACTGTCCTTCCCCCTCCCTTGTGTGCTAGGTGGCTGTACTCACCGTCGTCGCCTTCACCGGCGCTGGTGTTCTTGGTGGAGCATGACGTAGAAGATCATCGGAAAGACTTGGAGTTCTGGTTCCATGGCGGCGTGGTTCTTCCCTGTGTCTCCAATGGTGAATCCTTTCACTTCTGAGCTCTGTTTCCGCCAGGCTTTTGATGGCGTTGGTACTGCCATGGAAAAGGTGGCAGTTTGCAATGTCATAACGTGGAGGAGGGAAGTTTGTCTTCCACCTGGCTGTAGGCGGCTACCACAGTGGTGCCTGTTGTTTCCGCCTTGGCGGTCGGTGTGGTACATTGGCTGTCTTTCGGAGATATTAACACCATGGTCATAAGTTGGCAGACATTACCGCCAGCCTGTTGGTGGTATTACCGCCACTTTCTCACCAACTGCCAGGGTCGTAATGAGGGCCAATATGTCTAAACATCAAGCCTACACAAACAAATCTGAAGGGTCACAGAGCTGTCAAAATGCCAAGGAAAGTTGGAATTTATGACCAGAGATTGTGAGGGCTGTGTTACAAGACATCGTTTGATCTGTTGACAATCCCCTACAGGCATCACTATTCCCACAGTATGGTTAGCAGGGCCCAGTGTGCAAAGGGGCTATAAAACCAAATGGGGGTCATTATGTCCCCGGCGGTAGCTGTAAATGTGGCAGTAGTACTGCCAACAGGTTGGCGGTACATACCGCCACATTGTGACATTGTCGGGTTGGCTAATGCCAACCCGCCAATGTACCACACTGACTGCCATGGCGGTAGCAGCCGCCGGGCTGGAGATACCAATCTCTAACCTGGCATTCGCTCCTGTCCCGCCACCGACATTATGACCCTGCCTACCACCATGGTTTTCGTGGTGTTCATAATACCACCAAAACCATGTGGGTAGGCCCTACCAGTGACAGGGAATTTCTTCCCTGTCACTGGTAGGAGGTCCCTCCACCAACACTCCCCACATAACCCTCAGCCCCCCTCCACCCACGGTCTCCCCTTCCAATCCGCCCCCCAAACACACACGCACATAGGCACTCACCACACATTCACACACTCATTCAGACAGGCATACATGCATTCATACACGCATGCATCCATTCATTCATGCACACATCTGTACACACATCCAAACTTGCACGCAGACACGCATTCACTTTTCCATTCATTCACGCATTCTCACACATGCACACACACACGCATGCAACACTACACATGCACATGCATGCACAAACTCACACAGCCCTACACACACACACACAACACCCCCACCCCCTCCCCTGTTGGAAACACGACTTACCTGAATCCAGGGGGTCTTCCCGCAGGGAATGGGACGGGGCACTGCTACCACCAGCAGCACCCGCCAGCAGATCACCGCCAGGCTGTATTATTTGTCATAATACAGCTCGCAGTGGTCTACTGGTGTGGCGCTGCTGGTGGTAGCAGTGCCACCTTCACACCATCTGCTAGTATTGCCACAGCCGGATTTCCGCCCTTCTTGTGGTGGAAATCCGGCTATGGTCATATTATGGCGGGCGGATGTTACCTGCGGCAACAGTCTTTTGGCGCCTGTCGCCACAGCGGTAGGCAGCACTTACCACCGATGTTTTATTGAGGGCCAATGTGAACACAAACCACTGTTCTCTAAAGCAATATATGTATATAATTAACAGTTGTCACAGGTATAGAAAAACCCTCAGTAACCCTGTGCACAGACCCATCTTGGACAATTTTAAGTCCCCACCAGTTTGGAGTTGTACCCAGTGCAGGGTTATTCCAGGATCCTACGCCAAGACATCTAACATGGCCCAGAAGGACGCACCTCCAAATGCAGGGGGAGACCAATAACTACTGAAGGTAAGTAACTGTCATATTTACATTTCTATTTAAGTTCAGCTCAAATAGGCTGCCAATACATACTATAACTAGTGCCAAATGTGAATTATAATGGTGGTTAAGGCTATGTATACAGGGCATTTTACAAATAAATAAAACGTTAAGGGGGTCATTACGACCCTGGCGGTCGGTGGTAAAGCGCCGGTAAGACCGCAAACATCTGCCACTTCACCATTCCGACCGCCATGGCGGTGAAGACTGCTGGGCTGGAGATTGCAGTCTCCAGCCCGGCGGTCATCACTAGACCGCCAACGGTATCAGGACCCTGCATACCGCCATGGATCTCGGGTGGTTGGGAACCGCCATGAGATCCATGGCGGTAGGCACTATCAGTGCCAGGGAATTCCTTCCCTGGCACTGATAGGGGTCTCCCCCACCCCGCTACCCCCCACGAATGATCCCACACCCCTGCCACCCCCCAAAGGTGGCACAAACCCTCTCCCCACCCTGACCCCGAACATGCACATGTACACAGCCCTACACGCACACACCCCCAACATGCACATATACACACCCGTACACGCACACATACACCCTGACAAAACATACCCGCACTCATACAAACAGACATGCACATCGTCCGACCCGCACACATTTCCCATACACACAGCACCCCCTGCACGCATACACTCACTCACTCACCCCCTCTACACACTCACAAGCACACCCCCATGCACGCACACAACAAACAACACCCCCCACCCCTTCCCTAATGGACGATCAACTTAACTTGTCCGTTGATCCTCAGGGAGGGGACGGGATCCATGGGGGCAGCTTGCCACCAGAACACCGTCACCAGAACACCACCACATCGAACCATGGGACGTGATTCAGTGGGCGGTGTTCTGTTGACATGGCGGTGGAGGTTGGGCAACCTCCACTTTCCCGCCGACCGCCAGTATGGCTGCTGACGGCTTTCCGTACGAAAAAGGACGGCGGCCTGCGAGCGGTCATGATACGTGGCGCGGAAGACCGCCACCACTGGCGGTCTTCAGCACGGCGGTACCTCGGCGGTCTTGCGAAAAGACCACTGAGGTCGTAATGACCCCCCAAATGTTTTGTTGTACTCCCCATGGTATTTGTGGTGGGGTGGCGGGTAACATCCTCAAGGGTATTTTCTGATTGTTGAGACGGTGGCCCTAGTGAGGTCACTGATGCTTTTTTAGGGGTCCTGTAGTGTTTCTGGTGGTGTCTGTATTTTTTTTAATCAGAATCCACAGTGAATATTATGCGGTGCTGAGCTGTGTTAAGGGGTGCTGGAGCTCGAGTGGTCAGGCTGTCTAGTGGTCCCCAGTAATCCTAAGTACCATGGTGCGGTAAAGGGTGTGATGGGGTGTGGGAGTCAGCGCCTCACCCTAACATGGCGCTGGCTCCCAATATATTTTTTAATTTCTTAGGGACCAGCGCCTAAACATCGAGATGTCAGTCCCTCAGTGATATGGGGCCGTTGTGGGTCGTGGATCCGGATCCTCACACCAATGTGGTGCCGGCTCCCGATATATTTTAAAAATCGCTCAGGACTGGAGTCGTACCAGCGTGGCGCAGGTCCCCAAGTTGGACATGGGGGCAGTGTGTTGGGGTTTGGGAGGCTGCGCCTCAACCCCAGTGATGCCGGCTTCCCTAAGGGTATACGCTTCTCTGAAACACACCGCTGCCTGATCCTAAAGCATACTGGGCCTCTTTAATGCATTTACAAGCAACACTTGCCACCCACCATGCAGCTTACTCGAGCAGATGGCTGCACTTAACCCCTCTGTCCCTGCTTTCTCCAACCATAACTTTCCCCTAGAGGTATTTATAGGATGCTGGCCTGGCTTGTTGTGGGTACCAAAGGTACTTACACCTTGTGCCAGGTCGAGTTATCCCTTATTAGTGTAGAAGAGGTGTTTCTAGCAGCTTAGGCTGATAGAAGGTAGCTATGGCAAAGAAGCTTAGGCTGAACTAGGAGACATGTAAAGCTCCTACTATACCACTGGTGTCATATGCACAATATCATAAGAAAACACAATACACAGAAGTACTAAAAATAAAGGTACTTTATTTTTATGACAATATGCCAAAAGTATCTCAGTGAGTACCCTCAGTATGAGGATAAGTTATATACACAAGATATATGTACACAAACATATGCAGGTATGCAGGGTATGCAGGTAATAGCAAGAACAGTAATGCAGGCAGTGTAAAATTACAGTAGATTGCAATAGGAGCACATATGTATAGGGGCAACACAAACCATATACTCCAAAAGTGGAATGCGAACCAGGAATGGACCCCAAACCTATGTGAGCTTGTAGAGGGTGTCTGGGACTATAAGGAAACAGTGAGGGTTAGAAAAATAGCCCACCCCAAGACCCTGAAAGGTAGGTGTAAAGTGCACCTACTACCCCCAGAGAGCACCGAAGTCATGATAGGGGAATTCTGCAGGAAGAACAAACACCAGCAATGCAACAACAGTGGATTTCCGGACCTGAGTACCTGTAAGACAAGAGGACCAAGTCCAATAGTCGCGACAGTGTTGAGAGTGGGCAGGAGCCCAGGAAATGCCAGCTAGAGGGTGCAAGGAAGCTGCCACCGGCTGGAAGAAGCTAAGAGTTCTGCAAGAAAGAAGAGAGCTAGGGACTTCTCCTTTGGAAGACGGATGTCCCACGTCGCGATGAAGCTTGCAGAGGTGTTCCCACGCAGAAAGATCGCAAACAAGCCTTGCTAGCTGCAAGGGTCGTGGTAGATTTTTTTGGATGCTGGTGTGGCCCAGGAGGGATGAGTATTTCGCCACTTGGAGGGGGAGACAGAGGGGGTGCCCAAAAACTCAGGGAGCCCTCACAGAAGCAGGCAGCACCCACAGAAGTACCTGAACAGGCCCTTGGAAGAAGAGTGAACTGGAGTCCATGCAAAGTCACAAAAGGGAGTCCCATGATGCCGGAGGACAATTCAGAAGGTTGTGCACTGCACGTTAGAGTGACAGGGATCCAGGCTTGGCTGTGCATGAAGGAAATCCTGGAAGAGTGCACAGGAGCCGGAGCAGCTGCAAATAATGCGGTACCCAGCAATGCAGTCTAGCGTGGGGAGGCAAGGACTTACCTCCACCAAACTTGGACTGAAGAGTCACTGGACTGTGGGAGTCACTTGGACAGAGTTGCTGAGTTCCAGGGACCACGCTCGTCGTGCTGAGAGGGGACCCAGAGGACCAGTGATGCAGTCTTTTGGTGCCTGCGGTTGCAGGGGGAAGATTCCGTCGACCCACGGGAGATTTCTTCAGAGGTCCTGGTGCAGGGAGGAGGCAGGCTACCCCCAGAGCATGTACCACCTGGAAACAGTCGAGAAAGCCAGCAGGATGAGGCGATACAAGGTTGCTACTAGTCGTCTTGCTACTTTGTTCTGGTTTTGCAGGCGTCCTGAGCAGTCAGCGGTTGATCCTTTGGCAGAAGGTGAAGAGGGAGATGCAGAGCAACTCTGGTGAGCTCTTGCATTCGTTATCTGAATAATTCCCCAAAGCAGAGACCATAATTAGGAAGAAAAGGAGGTTTGGCTACCAAGGAAGGAGGATTGGCTACCAAGAGAGGTAGGAGCCTATCAGAAGGAGCCTCTGACGTCACCTTGCGGCACTGGCCACTCAGAACAGTCCAGTGTGCCACAAACACCTCTGTTTCCAAGATGGCAGAGGTCTGGGACACACTGGAGGAGCTCTGGGCACCTCCCCTGGGAGGTGCAGGTCAGAGGAGTGGTCACTCCCCTTTCCTTTGTCCAGTTTCGCGCCAGAGCAGGGCTGGGGGATCCCTGAACCGGTGTAGACTGGCTTATGCAGAGATGGGCACCATCTGTGCCCATCAAAGCATTTCCAGAGGCTGGGGGAGGCTACTCCTCCCAGCCCTGACACCATTTTCCAAAGGGAGAGGGTGTTACACCCTCTCTCAGAGGAAATCCTTTGTTCTGCCTTCCTGGGCCAGGGCTCCCTGGACCCCAGGAGGGCAGAAACCTGTCTGAGGGGTTGGCAGCAGCTACAGTGGAGACCCCGGAAAGACAGTTTGGCAGTACCCGGGTTCTGTGCTAGAGACCCGGGGGATCATGGAATTGTCCCCCCAATGCCAGAATGGCATTGGGGGACAATTCCATGATCTTAGACATGTTACATGGCCATTTTAGGAGTTACCATTGTGACGCTGTACATAGGTAGTGACCTATGTACAGTGCACATGTGCAATGGTGTCCCCGCACTCACAAAGTCCAGGGAATTTGCCCTGAACTATGTGGGGGCACCTTGGCTAGTACCAGGGTGCCCACACACTAAGTAACTTTGCACCCAACCTTCACCAGGTGAAGGTTAGACACATAGGTGACTTATAAGTTACTTAAGTGCAGTGGTAAATGGCTGTGAAATAACGTGGACGTTATTTCATGCAGGCTGCAGTGGCAGGCCTGTTTAAGAATTGTCAGAGCTCCCTATGGGTGGCAAAAGAAATGCTGCAGCCCATAGGGATCTCCTGGAACCCCAATACCCTGGGTACCTCAGTATCATATACTAGGGAATTATATGGGTGTACCAGTATGCCAATGTGAATTGGTAAATTTAGTCACTACCCTGTTAGTGACAAATTTGGAAAGCAGCAAGAGCATAACCACTGAGGTTCTGGTTAGCTTTAGGCATTACACAGGGCACATATTTATGAGCACTGGGGCCCAGTGACACATAGACTAAAACAACATATATACAGTGAAATATGGGGGTAACATGCCAGGCAAGATGGTACTTTCCTACAGTATTTTGCTCTCAGTAAATGCAGAAACTCATGGGTATTGGGTACCCCCCGATACGTCCAGCCCCTGTCCTCTAGAGAGCCTTGCCCTGATTAGATTAAACAGCTTGTTTTAAATTATACACACAAAAAAAAAAGGGAGCACACTGCCTCACACTCCAGCATAAAATAGCCCCTATGCATCATGGTAAATGCAGTCATTTGATTTAAAGATAGAGAAATTTTTCAAAAAGTCTTTCACCTTAAGTAGGTGCAGCAAGTGCTGTATCTCTGGATACGTGTTTCTGGCTTTCGGCCGTCATCAGCAGAGAGAAAATATATCTGAAGGGGTTGCTTGAAGTGCCGCCGAATGTCTTCACAGGTTTTTGTACCACTCAGTAGGCGAACAGGTGCATCACCAGAGCTCGTCAGCTCGTAGGCTCACGGGAGCCTTCAATTAGACACACAAAAAAAAAAGGGAGCACACTGCCTCACACTCCAGCATAAAATAGCCCCTATGCATCATGGTAAATGCAGTCATTTGATTTAAAGATAGAGAAATTTTTCAAAAAGTCTTTCACCTTAAGTAGGTGCAGCAAGTGCTGTATCTCTGGACACGTGTTTCTGGCTTTCGGCCGTCATCAGCAGAGAGAAAATATATCTGAAGGGGTTGCTTGAAGTGCCGCCGAATGTCTTCACAGGTTTTTGTACCACTCAGTAGGCGAACAGGTGCATCACCAGAGCTCGTCAGCTCGTAGGCTCACGGGAGCCGTCAATTAGACACACAAAAAAAAAAGGGAGCACACTGCCTCACACTCCAGCATAAAATAGCCCCTATGCATCATGGTAAATGCAGTCATTTGATTTAAAGATAGAGAAATTTTTCAAAAAGTCTTTCACCTTAAGTAGGTGCAGCAAGTGCTGTATCTCTGGACACGTGTTTCTGGCTTTCGGCCGTCATCAGCAGAGAGAAAATATATCTGAAGGGGTTGCTTGAAGTGCCGCCGAATGTCTTCACAGGTTTTTGTACCACTCAGTAGGCGAACAGGTGCATCACCAGAGCTCGTCAGCTCGTAGGCTCACGGGAGCCGTCAATTAGACACACAAAAAAAAAGGGAGCACACTGCCTCACACTCCAGCATAAAATAGCCCCTATGCATCATGGTAAATGCAGTCATTTGATTTAAAGATAGAGAAATTTTTCAAAAAGTCTTTCACCTTAAGTAGGTGCAGCAAGTGCTGTATCTCTGGACACGTGTTTCTGGCTTTCGGCCGTCATCAGCAGAGAGAAAATATATCTGAAGGGGTTGCTTGAAGTGCCGCCGAATGTCTTCACAGGTTTTTGTACCACTCAGTAGGCGAACAGGTGCATCACCAGAGCTCGTCAGCTCGTAGGCTCACGGGAGCCGTCAATTAGACACACAAAAAAAAAGGGAGCACACTGCCTCACACTCCAGCATAAAATAGCCCCTATGCATCATGGTAAATGCAGTCATTTGATTTAAAGATAGAGAAATTTTTCAAAAAGTCTTTCACCTTAAGTAGGTGCAGCAAGTGCTGTATCTCTGGACACGTGTTTCTGGCTTTCGGCCGTCATCAGCAGAGAGAAAATATATCTGAAGGGGTTGCTTGAAGTGCCGCCGAATGTCTTCACAGGTTTTTGTACCACTCAGTAGGCGAACAGGTGCATCACCAGAGCTCGTCAGCTCGTAGGCTCACGGGAGCCGTCAATTAGACACACAAAAAAAAAAGGGAGCACACTGCCTCACACTCCAGCATAAAATAGCCCCTATGCATCATGGTAAATGCAGTCATTTGATTTAAAGATAGAGAAATTTTTCAAAAAGTCTTTCACCTTAAGTAGGTGCAGCAAGTGCTGTATCTCTGGACACGTGTTTCTGGCTTTCGGCCGTCATCAGCAGAGAGAAAATATATCTGAAGGGGTTGCTTGAAGTGCCGCCGAATGTCTTCACAGGTTTTTGTACCACTCAGTAGGCGAACAGGTGCATCACCAGAGCTCGTCAGCTCGTAGGCTCACGGGAGCCGTCAATTAGACACACAAAAAAAAAGGGAGCACACTGCCTCACACTCCAGCATAAAATAGCCCCTATGCATCATGGTAAATGCAGTCATTTGATTTAAAGATAGAGAAATTTTTCAAAAAGTCTTTCACCTTAAGTAGGTGCAGCAAGTGCTGTATCTCTGGACACGTGTTTCTGGCTTTCGGCCGTCATCAGCAGAGAGAAAATATATCTGAAGGGGTTGCTTGAAGTGCCGCCGAATGTCTTCACAGATTTTTGTACCACTCAGTAGGCGAACAGGTGCATCACCAGAGCTCGTCAGCTCGTAGGCTCACGGGAGCCGTCAATTAGACACACAAAAAAAAAGGGAGCACACTGCCTCACACTCCAGCATAAAATAGCCCCTATGCATCATGGTAAATGCAGTCATTTGATTTAAAGATAGAGAAATTTTTCAAAAAGTCTTTCACTTTAAGTAGGTGCAGCAAGTGCTGTATCTCTGGACACGTGTTTCTGGCTTTCGGCCGTCATCAGCAGAGAGAAAATATATCTGAAGGGGTTGCTTGAAGTGCCGCCGAATGTCTTCACAGGTTTTTGTACCACTCAGTAGGCGAACAGGTGCATCACCAGAGCTCGTCAGCTCGTAGGCTCACGGGAGCCGTCAATTAGACACACAAAAAAAAAGGGAGCACACTGCCTCACACTCCAGCATAAAATAGCCCCTATGCATCATGGTAAATGCAGTCATTTGATTTAAAGATAGAGAAATTTTTCAAAAAGTCTTTCACCTTAAGTAGGTGCAGCAAGTGCTGTATCTCTGGACACGTGTTTCTGGCTTTCGGCCGTCATCAGCAGAGAGAAAATATATCTGAAGGGGTTGCTTGAAGTGCCGCCGAATGTCTTCACAGGTTTTTGTACCACTCAGTAGGCGAACAGGTGCATCACCAGAGCTCGTCAGCTCGTAGGCTCACGGGAGCCGTCAATTAGACACACAAAAAAAAAAAAAAAAAAACTTGGCTGCTCTCTGCTGATGACGGGCTAAACCTAGAAACACGTGTCCAGAGATACACAGCACTTGCTGCACCTACTTAGGTGAAAGACTTTTGATTACTTTTTCAGCACAAAACGAAGTGACTGCATTTACCATGATGCATTGGGGCTAACTTTTTGCTTGAGTGTGAGGCAGTGTGCTCCCTTTTTTCTTTTTGTCCAATGACTGCTCCCTTGAGCTAACGAGCTGACGAGCTCTGGTGAGGCACCTGTGCGCCAGTGAGTGGTACATAAACCTGAGAAGACTTTTGGCGGCATTTCAAGCAACCCCACAGACTTGGCTGCTCTCTGCTGATGACGGGCTAAACCTAGAAACACGTGTCCAGAGATACACAGCACTTGCTGCACCTACTTAGGTGAAAGACTTTTGATTACTTTTTCAGCACAAAACGAAGTGACTGCATTTACCATGATGCATTGGGGCTAACTTTTTGCTTGAGTGTGAGGCAGTGTGCTCCCTTTTTTCTTTTTGTCCAATGACTGCTCCCTTGAGCTAACGAGCTGACGAGCTCTGGTGAGGCACCTGTGCGCCAGTGAGTGGTACATAAACCTGAGAAGACTTTTGGCGGCATTTCAAGCAACCCCACAGACTTGGCTGCTCTCTGCTGATGACGGGCTAAACCTAGAAACACGTGTCCAGAGATACACAGCACTTGCTGCACCTACTTAGGTGAAAGACTTTTGATTACTTTTTCAGCACAAAACGAAGTGACTGCATTTACCATGATGCATTGGGGCTAACTTTTTGCTTGAGTGTGAGGCAGTGTGCTCCCTTTTTTCTTTTTGTCCAATGACTGCTCCCTTGAGCTAACGAGCTGACGAGCTCTGGTGAGGCACCTGTGCGCCAGTGAGTGGTACATAAACCTGAGAAGACTTTTGGCGGCATTTCAAGCAACCCCACAGACTTGGCTGCTCTCTGCTGATGACGGGCTAAACCTAGAAACACGTGTCCAGAGATACACAGCACTTGCTGCACCTACTTAGGTGAAAGACTTTTGATTACTTTTTCAGCACAAAACGAAGTGACTGCATTTACCATGATGCATTGGGGCTAACTTTTTGCTTGAGTGTGAGGCAGTGTGCTCCCTTTTTTCTTTTTGTCCAATGACTGCTCCCTTGAGCTAACGAGCTGACGAGCTCTGGTGAGGCACCTGTGCGCCAGTGAGTGGTACATAAACCTGAGAAGACTTTTGGCGGCATTTCAAGCAACCCCACAGACTTGGCTGCTCTCTGCTGATGACGGGCTAAACCTAGAAACACGTGTCCAGAGATACACAGCACTTGCTGCACCTACTTAGGTGAAAGACTTTTGATTACTTTTTCAGCACAACACGAAGTGACTGCATTTACCATGATGCATTGGGGCTAACTTTTTGCTTGAGTGTGAGGCAGTGTGCTCCCTTTTTTCTTTTTGTCCAATGACTGCTCCCTTGAGCTAACGAGCTGACGAGCTCTGGTGAGGCACCTGTGCGCCAGTGAGTGGTACATAAACCTGAGAAGACTTTTGGCGGCATTTCAAGCAACCCCACAGACTTGGCTGCTCTCTGCTGATGACGGGCTAAACCTAGAAACACGTGTCCAGAGATACACAGCACTTGCTGCACCTACTTAGGTGAAAGACTTTTGATTACTTTTTCAGCACAAAACGAAGTGACTGCATTTACCATGATGCATTGGGGCTAACTTTTTGCTTGAGTGTGAGGCAGTGTGCTCCCTTTTTTCTTTTTGTCCAATGACTGCTCCCTTGAGCTAACGAGCTGACGAGCTCTGGTGAGGCACCTGTGCGCCAGTGAGTGGTACATAAACCTGAGAAGACTTTTGGCGGCATTTCAAGCAACCCCACAGACTTGGCTGCTCTCTGCTGATGACGGGCTAAACCTAGAAACACGTGTCCAGAGATACACAGCACTTGCTGCACCTACTTAGGTGAAAGACTTTTGATTACTTTTTCAGCACAAAACGAAGTGACTGCATTTACCATGATGCATTGGGGCTAACTTTTTGCTTGAGTGTGAGGCAGTGTGCTCCCTTTTTTCTTTTTGTTTTAAATTATGTTTGGGCCCTTAACTTGTTTTTAATGCTGGGGAGTTTGGGTTGGACATATTAAAGACATTTTTGCAGAGAAATGTACGTTTATGTTTCATGCACCATCCATATTTGAACCCTAAAATGGGCTTGGGCAATATTAGTAAGCTGCTGCTATGTTACAATATTGAAAACCCATGTCGCTAATCCTCAATATTAGAATGTGGCCCATTGTGTCTGTTTTCTGTCTTTTCTATGCCCCTACCTTTCACAAATGTGTATTTTATGCACGCAGTAAACATCTAAATGTAGAAAAAAATATCTGGTCTAGGGTTAATAATGCTTAGGTGTGATCATGTCAAATGCAACAATGTGCTTTTTTAAACATTTTTATAAATAGTCCAAACACGTTGTTTTACGGTGTCTTATTCAGCTCAGTTTTCAAACTGTCCATCCCCACCGGTTTTGTTTTAATACATGTAAATTTCCCATGTTGAAAAGTGATAGTATCCCAAAGATTTATGTGTGAAACCAGGTACATCATACAGCACCAACACCATTATCCATGTGATGCCGACACATGGACTTTTAAACACTCCTACATGTTACACAGTTCAGCCACCCTCTCACGGTTCTGAAGAACGTGCGCTACCAAGCGCCAACATATATCAGCAAGGACATTGTAAACCCCTTGAAGGGGTCTCCAACCAGTTGTACAGCCAAAAGTAAACAAGCTTTACCGGAAGTATAGGAGGCAGAAGCAGGCACTACCGGTCCTACAAACAGGTCCTCTAGACTTATCATTAAAAAAGTGTGTTACCATGGAGACAAATGCAGAGAACCAGGGACTCTCTATTTGTTCACCCTCGTGCGGATAATACCTCTGTTATTCCCTAGGGAGTACCCCCAAAACCATGTATAAGTAACAATCAGGGGCCTAAGGGTGGTGATCCTGAAGCAGACCAGGCGGAGCAGGCCCCTTATTCCCAGTGCATTGACCTTCTCAAAGGGTTGACTGGTGGTCTGGAGAATTCTGAAACCGAGGTAGCAACCACGCACAGTGTAGACCTTGAACAGGGGCAAACAACAATACACAGTCTCTACGATTCCTTCAGACCAAGGCTTGGGTTACTATGATTACCAATTAAGTTTTCCATACCCGTTGTACTCTCCCACACCCCCTGGAGCATATGACCTTACCAGCCTCGTGACAAGAGTAATAATAATGTCACCGGCCTCAACTTACCCCGACAGTAGCTTAAGGTGGAGCGACGATCAAAACTATAGTTTTGAAACATCTTTTAGTGACTCTCAGGCCTCCAAAGCCCCAGGATGTTCACACTGGGGCATTGGTGTTTTGATCCCCCAGAGTCCCTATCTACACAAAGGTGCTGTTGATGATGACACAGCAGACACCCTAAACTAGATATTTTAGACCCAAAGAATGTGCTATAGACGTACATTAAAGACATTCAGAGGGCTGTCAGAAAGCTAAAAGCGTCGCTCTACTCATTAAAACTGGGGAAGAATGGAAATGGAAAGCTGCCCTTGAGGGTCGTTCCAAGGGAGGTAATTCAGAGGCTGGAGTGGTGTAGAACTGAGGTGATCCAGGCCCGTGAAGCAGTTGCTATGAACTTAGGGGTGATGCCGGCGTGGCTAGGACCGAGAAGCGCCCTATGGGGCGACGGTTCAGCATTCACGGGCCCGCAATATAACAAAAAGGTAGCAGCTGTACTAACTGAAGCTCTGCATTTCTTACGCACAATCAAAACTAAAAATCATATAGAACACCTTCAACTTTCAAAGATATAGCCAGCAGTGTCTAAAGCCGACCCTCCCTGTTCCCAAAAGATACATTTCAGTGAGAACACAGGGACCGTCACAAACTTCAAACCCCCTCTGCGACAAGTAGGGCAACTTACAGACCCCCAAACACTTAGAAGATCCATCAGAGGGACCTGTAGTAGGGTCCTCAGCAGGGTCAGCTCCAGAGTGAGTCACGGAAGTTGTTTGTAGGAGGCTGGATCCATCTGAGGGACCTGTAGTAGGGTCCTCAGCAGGGTCAGGTCCAGAGTGTGTCACGGAGGTCGTTTGTAGGAGGCTGGCCTGGCTTATAGTGGGCCCCTGATGGTACTTACACCTTGTGCCAGGTTCAGTTATCCCTTATTAGTAGATTAGTAGTGTTCTAGCAGCTTAGGCTGATAGAGGTAGCTATAGCAGAGCAGCTTAGGCTGAACTAGTAGACATGCAAAGCTCCTACTATACCACTTATATCATATAGGTACCATATCATAAGAAACACAATACTCAGGGTTACTAAAAATATAGGTAATTAGTTCAGTGACAATGTGCCAAAAATATCTCAGAGCATATACTCCATAAGGAGGTAAGTAAAATACACACAATAAGCACACAAACCAAAATCAGGTAAGCAAAAACAGTCAGAAAGTAGTGCAAACACTGTAGAATACAATAGGATGCAATGGGCCTAGTGGCAACACAAACCATATACTCTGAAAATGGAATGCGAACCACAAATGGACCCCTAGGCCAGGGTAGTGTGTAAAGGGTCGCTGGGCGTATAAGAAAACACTAAGGGGGTCATTACAACATTGGCGGTAAAAGCCGCTTACCGCCGTGCAGAAGACCGTCAATACACCGACGCGGAATTCCGCCACAGCTATTATGACACACATACCGTAAACCGCTGAAATTCAGACACCCACACAAGTCCTCCACACCAAAGGTCAGTGTTAAACTGGTGAAAACAAAACCTCTACCATCACGCCAACAGAAACACACCCATGCTATCACGACACACGAATCCACGCAGCGGTCTTTCAACCGTGGTATTCCATTGGCGGTCCATTGGCGCACTCAAAATACACACACATCTCCAAAACACCGCCACATTGGACAATTCGGAATACACACACCTGATACACATACAAACACCACTCCCACACAATCAACACAATATAAAACACACACCCACATCACCCACAAACCCCTACAACCAGAAATTATGAGGAAGCTGAGAGACAGAGAGCACAGCAATTGAGAACCCCACCACAAACAGGCACACAACACCATCACCCATACAACATTCCACGCACAAAACACGACACACCACTACATATCACCCCACTCATCAACACATACACCACCCCACACATCACCCACACCACCTCATGTCACGCCAAAGACACCCCAGGTTTTCCGAGGAGTAGCTCAGGGTCATGGTGGAGGAAATCCTACGGGTAGAGCCACAGCTATTTGGCTCACAGGTGCAGCACACCTCCATAGCCAGGAAGATGGAGCTATGGCGCAGAATCGTGGACAGGGTCAACGCTGTGGGACAGCATCCAAGAAATCGGGAGGACATCAGGAAGAGGTGGAACGACCCACGGGGGAAGGTGCGTTCTTTGGTCTCCAGGCACAACATCGCGATTCAGCGGACTGGTGGCGGACCCCCACCTCCTCCCCCACAACTAACAACATGGGAGGAGCAAGTCTTGACCATCATGCATCCAGAGGGCCTCGGAGGAGTCGGTGGAGGAATGGACACAGGTAAGTCAAATCTTAACTATCATATCCCCCACCCTACCTGCATGCTATCACATACCCCCACCCTCACCCCCTCCCCTATCACTCCAACTCCTCACTAATGTACTAATAACACAAACCACCCATTTCAACACCAAGCCCTGCATGCAACAACTAAGCATGGTCACCCCTCACTAAAGCATTCTCACTGCACATACCCATAACAACCCCCTAACCATCATCATACAAGCCCCCACACAGGAATGCAAGCACTGGGGTACACGCACACCCACCCATTGCACACCATGACACACACACATGCAATAATCATGCTCTTATACCCCTGCAGGACCACTACGGAACGTCACCACACAGGAGGGTCCAGACATCTCCACTCCACCCACAGAAGAGGCCCATAGTGAAGAGAGCAGCTCTGGCCAACAGGATCCTGATGACCAGCCTGGACCATCATGGGCCTCGGAGAGTCGGTTCCCCTCGCACAGGCACAGCCCAACACTGACCTTCCACCCTCTGGTAACACCAGCAGAGCACCCACCCAGCGGGCCCATACCTCTGTCCCCAGGACACGTCAATCAGCGGTGTGTCCACCACTACAGGGAACCCAGGATAACCCACCACCCCAACAACAACAGGGACCTGGGGGCAGTGGTAGTGGGCACACGGTCCAGGGGACGGAGGCACTGGAACACAGGGGAACTGGGAGGGCTGCTGTGCGACAGGGGGCGGACAGGCCAAGGGCACCCACTCTCCATGAGGCCCTCTCCTCCATCATGGGAGCATACCACCACTCCCAGGAGACGATGGCGAAGGTCCTGGCCAAGTTTCAGGAGACCCAGCGCCTGCAGGAGGAACAGTATTTGGGCTTCAGGGAGGAGCTCAGAACCATCAGCTCTGACCTGGGCACCATCGTAGGGGTGCTGAAGGACATACAAAAGACCATAAGGGACACCGTGGCACTCCAAGGGGCCCCTGACACTAGCATGGACGATGAACTGCCCACCACCTCCGCCGGCGCTAGTGGACAGGACGCCCCGCCACAGGACCACCACACCAGCACCCCACCCCCTGCAGACGGACAACCACCCTGCAAGCGGTCCCTGAGATCCAGGAACAGGACAGAGCAAGATGGCAATACACCCGCCAGGAAATGAGACCACCCTGATTGTCCTCCCACTGTCCCACTTTGTTACCCTGTCCAGATTGGAACTGCCCCAGCTCCACTTCCTATGCCCATATGGGCAGTGCACCTGTGTGACTAATAGACTGGACTCTGCCATAGACATTCCTCCACCATCACCCATCACCATTTTGCCACCCCCTCCAATAATTAGCACTTAAATAAACACCCTTGAACCACAAAACAATCTGGAGTCAGTCTGTGATTTTGAAATTTTGTATAAGCAATGACTGTATGAAAATGCGTTTTCAATTGTAATGCCAACATACCTATGTCACACATCACAAGTCCATGAAGGATGCAGGCAGATGACACACGTTGGTAACCACACCTGTGAAACCGTAATGGAAAGTTACAACTCAGTTACCAAATACTGCTACTAATTGACAGACAGGATAGAGGTAAAAGTGTGAAAGTGAATGTAATAGTAAAAAAAAAGATTCTCACCTGTGTGTCACTGGAAATATTGCTGTATGGCTGACTCCCTGTTGTCTATGTCTTCTTCCTCAGCTTCCTCCTCATCACTGTCCACAGGCTCCACAGGCTCCACAGGCTCCACAGGCTCCACAGCTGCCACAACACCGTCATCTGGACCATCCTCCTGCAGAAAAGGCACCTGGCGTCGCAAAGCAAGATTGTGAAGCATCGAGCAGGCGATGATGATCTGGCACACCTTCCTTGGTGAGTAGAATAGGGAACCACCTGTCATATGGAGGCACCTGAACCTGGCCTTCAGGAGGCCGAAGGTGCGTTCGATCACCCTCTTAGTCCACCCATGGGCCTCATTGTAGCGTTCCTCTGCCGTGGTCCTGGGATTCCTCACTGGGGTCAATAGCCAGGACAGGTTGGGGTAACCAGAGTCCCCTAATAGCCACACAAGGTGCCTCTGGAGTTGACCCATCATATAAGGGATGCTGCTATTCCGCAGGATGTAGGCGTCATGCACTGAGCCAGGGAACATAGCATTTACCTGGGAGATGTACCGGTCTGCCAAACATACCATCTGTACATTCATGGAATGATAACTCTTCTGGTTCCTGTACACCTGTTCACTCCTGTGGGGGGGGGGGACCAGAGCTACATGGGTGCCATCAATAGCACCTATGATGTTGGGGATATGTCCAAGGGCATAGAAGTCACCTTTCACTGTAGCCAAATCCTCCACCTGAGGGAAAACGATGTAGCTCCTTACGTGTTTCAGCAGGACAGACAACACTCTGGACAACACGTTGGAAAACATAGGCTGGGACATCCCTGATGCCCTGGACACTGTTGTTTGAAATGATCCACTTGCAAGGAAATGGAGCACTGATAGCACCTGCACTTCAGGGGGTATTCCTGTGGGATGGCGGATTGGTGAGATCAGGTCTGGCTCCAACTGGGTACACAGTTCCTGGATTGTGGCACGGTCAAACATGTAGGTGATGATCAAATGTCGCTCCTCCATTGTCAACAGGTCCTCCAGCGGTCGGTACACCGGAGGATTCCGCCATCTCCTCAAATGCCCCAGCTGACGGTGCCTAAGAAGGACAACAGCGACCACAGAGTCAACAAATTTCCAGGTATGTACCCACAGCTACACAGAACGTGACACCAAATACAAAACTCTTCCTGTATGTGTGTTGAGTGTAGGCCTAGGTATGTGTGACGCAGTAGTAAATGAAGCCATGTGGGCCCCTGAAATGGCGGCTGCCTGACCTCTAAACTGGGACAATGGGATGTGAGGTATCCGCGCTGGCGTTGTACACCGTCGCGGTAGGCAGTCGTAGACCGCGGCGCAAAGCTGCATTGGTTAACATTGGACCCTATGGGTCCCAGGAGCCAATGATGAAGTGCGCCGGCGGTGATGAAACGCACCACTGTGGACGTCACCGCCGCGGACGTCACTGCCATTTTCTATCTGTTGAATCACTCGATACCTGATCTTCGACAGGAGAGGACCTACACTGCAAGTGCTGCTGTGACCTCGGTCTGGAAGAGGCAATGGCTGCTGCGTCTGGGGAAAGGGCCCCTGCCTTCACTGCTCAGGAGTTGAAGAAGCTAGTCGACGGGGTCCTCCCCCTGTACACGCTACTCTATGGTCCTCCAGACCAACAGGTAAGTACACAGGGAGCACGTTGTATGGGCTATGCTGGGTGGAGAGGGCTGGATATCAGTAGGAAGGGGGCAGAGTTCAGGGAACATGAAGGACTGTGAATGCATGTACCATATGGCAAGGGTAGGGATGGGGGCCACTCACTTCGACGGGGACTTCTCTTCTTCCCCTGTACATGTCATGTAGGTCAGCGCCCACCAGAAGAAGGACATTTGGCGTGCCATCACCAAGAACATCCGGACCCTGGGGGTCCACCAGAGACGGGGCACCCACTGCCGGAAAAGATGGGAGGACATTCGCCGCTGGAGCAAGAAGACGGGGGAGCCTCAGCTGGGGATGGCCCCCCAACGTGGGAGGGGTGCCCATCGCACCATGACCCCCTGATGTTCAGGATCCTGGCGGTGGCCTACCCTGAGTTGGATGGGCGCTTGAGGGCATCACATCAGACACAAGGGGGTGAGTACACTCTCATTCTGCGGACTTTGCGTGCAGTGGAGGGGTCTGGGTGGGGGAGGAGGGATGTGGGTTTCCCTAGGCCAGGGCGAGGTACGTAGGGTAGGCCCCTCCGGAATGCAGGCCATGTGGCACTCCACCCCACCTCTGTAGAGTGGCAAGTACAGGTATACATGCCCCTGTGTCATCTATGTGTGCAGATGACCACCATAGCCATGTAGGCCAGATCCCAGGAACTGCATCTGTTGAGGCCAAGAGCACGGCATAGTGCAGGGGTGTGCTGTGTCTGTATTGTCCGCCAACGGTAGCGGTAAGCCATGCACTCAACCTGTCTTTCTTCTGTCACCCCCCCTTTTTGTGCTCTCCCTCTTCTTGTGTGCATCAGCATCATCAGGCGGAGATACAGTGGCACCGGAGCACGAGGGAGCTGCATCCCACATGGCCATGGAGGGCCACACCACAGAGTCTGAATACACCAGTGGGACGGAGGGCGAGGGGAGCTTCACGTCGGTCACCGGATCACCAAACAGCGACACGGACTCGTCCACCGATGGGAGCTCCCTTTGTGGTGGCGGCACCATCTGTGCCCCCCCACTTCTACAGGTACAGCCGCCACCTCCCCTACCAGCACCGCCCTCCCAGCAGCCCCTCAGCCTTCGCTCCGTGTCCGCTCACCCAGGAGGGTGGGCATCACCTTCGCCCCAGGCACCTGAGCCCCTGCCCCAGTCACCCCTGCTGCCCTCAGTGATGAGGCCATTGACCTCCTCAGGTCACTCACTGTTGGGCAGTCTACCATTGTGAATGCCACCCAGGGTGTAGAAAGGGAGTTGCAACACGGTAATGCATTCCTGGAGGGAATTCATTCTGGTCAGGCTGCCCTTCATCGAACCCTGCAATCTCTGGCCTCAGCACTGATGGCAGCCATTGTCCCTGTGTCTAGCTTACCCCTCCAACTTCCTCCACCCAGACCCAGTCCCCTGTATCCCAGCCTATCCCAAGCACACCATCAGACAAGCATGCACACACCTCAACACACAAAAGTAGCTCAGGAAAACATAAGCACCACACAACCCACAGGCACTCAAACAAGCATCACCCACATACAGACACAGCAACATCCACTGCCTCCACTTTGTCCCCCTCCTCGTCGTCTCCCTCCTCCCTCCCAGTGTCGTCTACACTCTCACCTGCATGCACTCCATCTACAGGCACTAGGACTCGCACCAGAACACCCAGCACCACACCCCGCTCACCTGCACTCACCACCCCCACTACCATTTACACGGCCCCTGTGTCCACTCCCAGTGTCTCTGTGACGCCCCCTCCCAAAGTACACAAATGCGGGCACCCACACACCCAACATCCATCCACCTCACGACAGCCTCCTGTACCTGCACCTGCACCCAAATCACCTAAAGTTACACCTCCTACAACCACCTCCTATTTCTCCACTCCCAGACCCCCTCCAGCTACCCATCCCAGTGATCGTCAGAAACTCTCCCTCACCGACGTTGACCTCTTTGCCACCACCCCCACCCCTCCAATTCATAGGTCCCGTAGTAGCACCTCAGCCAAAAAAAGTGCAGGTGTATGGAGTGCACCGGCCACCAGGGCAGCCAGTGTGACACGGAGCCAAAGCACTGCCAGTCCACCCCCTGTAAAGCACCTTAAGTTGGAGAGTGGCCGAAGGGACAGGGTGAAGACTCCTGGCGGCAAAACTGCTCCCAAGGGTCCCCGGGGGAGTGCCGAGTCAGCTGTGACTCCTCCAAAGGTGGTGAAGGGCCAGAAGAAGTCTCCAAAGTATGGTAAGAGCAGCACGGCGGAGAAGGGCGCCATCCTTCCCGGCGGCCGGGATGCCACTGACAGCACTGTCGTCACTGGTCCGGAGACCACCGCCAGAGTCGGTGCCCTGGAGGGCAGCAGTATCGTCACTGGTCAGGAGACCACCGCCAGAGTCAGTGCCCTGGAGGGCAGCAGTATCGTCACTGGTCCGGAGACCACCGCCAGAGTCAGTGCCCTGGAGGGCCCCGGCAGCCACAGCCCCGCTGGGCAATGAGGGCGTCATGCCACACACCAATGCACAGGACAGAGACAGCAAAGGCAAGCACCACTGAACAGGTCAGAGACCGCCATGGTGAAGACCACTGAACAGGGCAAGGCACCGCTGAACAGGGCAAGGCACCACTGAACAGGGCAAAGACCGCCATGGCAAAGCACCGCTGAACAGGTCAGAGACCGCCATGGTGAAGATCGCTGAACAGGGCAAGGCACCGCTGAACAGGGCAAAGACCGCCATAGCAAAGCACCGCTGAACAGGTCAGAGACCGCCATGGTGAAGACCGCTGAACAGAGCAAGGCACCACTGAACAGGGAAAGGCACTGCTGAACAGGGCAAAGACAGCCATGGCAAAGCACTGCTGAACAGGTCAGAGACCACCATGGTGAAGACCGCTGAACAGGGCAAGGCACCGCTAGACAGGGCAAAGACCGCCATGGCAAAGCACCGCTGAACAGGTCAGAGACCGCCATGGTGAAGACCGCTGAACAGGGCAAGGCACCGCTGAACAGGGCAAAGACCGCCATGGCAAAGCACCGCTGCACAGGTCAGAGACCGCCATGGTGAAGACCGCTGAACAGGACAAGGCAACGCTAAACAGGGCAAAGACCGACATGGCAAAGCACCGCTGAACAGGTCAGAGACCGCCAAATCAAGCATCGTTAGCCCATGTGCAGCTGGGACAGTGACGGAACATGGACCGTCACGGGGAGCCTGATACAATCTGGGCACCAGTCCCCCTCCAGAACCAGTGGAGACTGTTATCCACTTGAGAGACTGTGGCTTTGCACTCCCCAGGATATGGCAGTGGGCAACCCACCCACTGTAGAGACTTGAGAGACTGTGGCTTTGCACTACCCAGGATTGAACAGTGGGCAACCCACCCACTGTAGAGACTTGAGAGACTGTGGCTTAGCACTCCACAGGATGGTATAGTGGGCAACCCACCCACTGTAGAGACTTGAGAGACTGTGGCTTTGCACTCCCCAGGATGGTACAGTGGGCAACCCACCCACTGAAGAGACTTGAGAGCCTGTGGCTTTGCACTCCCCAGGATTGAACAGTGGGCAACCCACCCACTGTAGAGACTTGAGAGACTGTGGCTTAGCACTCCCCAGGATGGTACAGTGGGCAACCCACCCACTGTAGAGACTTGAGAGACTGTGGCTTTGCACTTCCCAGGATGGTACAGTGGGCAACCCACCCACTGTAGAGACTTGAGAGACTGTGGCTTTGCACTCCCCAGGATGGTACAGTGGGCAACCCACCCACTGTAGAGACTTGAGAGACTGTGGCTTTGCACTCCCCAGGATACATCAATGGGCATGGAGCCCCGTCGTGGATCTGGTGTGGTGCTGTAATCCAGCTGAGGTGCCCCCCTTCCCTTCCCCCTGAGGTGCCTGTTGTATTTCTATCTGATGCCCCTGAAGTGTTCTCTCCGTTTGAGGACAGGTATCTAGTGTGGGCCTCGACCATGCATTTTGGGCCCAGTGGTGCACGGACATTGATATGTGCATACCTGCACTACTAATCGTAATGTATAAATTCTGGAATGTGTATATATATCTGTATATATTTGGTTACTGTGGTTTGATACATTACAATGTTTTAACTGATTTCCTTTTGTCTTTGCATTCTTCCGGGGGGGTTGTGGGTTGTTACTGTGCTGTTTGGAAATGCATTGGTGTGTGTGTTGTAGTGGGTGAGGGTCGGGTTGGGGGTGGGGATGTTGCGTGTGTGTCCGCCTGACTTTTGCCTCCCCTATGTCGTAGGTGCAGTACTCACCGTTGTCTTCGGCGCCTACGTTGCTGGTGATCGTAGAGGAGCAGAAAGACAAGCGCAGGGAGTATTTGTCGTTCGGGCTCCATGGTGGCCTCCTTCCTTGTGGAGTGTATTAAGGTGAGCGTTTTCCCATTGCAGAAGCTGTTTCCGCCGTGTTTTTATCCACAGTGAATCCGCCCCGGAAAAGGTGGCAAATTGGCGGGTTGTGATACTGTGGGCGGTACATTGTCTCCCGCCTGTCTGTTGGCGGTGACCGCTGTGCTGCTTGTCTGTAACGCCGTGGCGGTCGGAGTGTTAAAGTGGCTGTCTATGTTGGCGGTTTCCGCCACGGTCATAATTCCCTTTTTTTTTCCGCCGGCCTGTTTGCGGTATTACCGCAGCTTTAACACCGTCCGCCAGGGTTGTAATGACCCCCTAAGGGTGTCCAAGATATCCCACCCCAAGACCCTGAAAAGTGGGAGTAAAGTGATACTACTTCCCCAGAAACACACTAAACTCGTGATAGAGGATTCTGCAAAAACCACAACAGACAGCAAAGCACTTAAGATGGATTCCTGGACCTGAGGACCTGCAAAGGAAGGAGACCAAGTCCAAGAGTCGCAAAAGTGTCCGGGGGCGCAGGAGCCCACTAAACCCCAGATGAAGGTGCAAAATGGCTGCCTACCGATGGAAGAAGCTGATGATGCCGCAACAACGAAAGGTGCTGGGAACTTCTCATTTGTGCAGAAGCTGATGATGCTGCAACAACAAAAGGTGCTGGGAACTTCTCATTTGTGCAAAAGATGTCCCACGGAGAGCTGGAGAATGCAGAGTTGTTTCTTTGGAGAAAGACCACAAACAAGCCTTGCTAGTTGCAAAGGTCGCAGTTGAAGAAAAAGGGTGCTGGCCGGGCCCAGGAAGGACCAGGATGTTGCCACTTGGGAGAGGAGACAGAGGGGGCCCTCAGCAATATAGAGAGCCCATGTACAAGAAGGTAGCACCCACAGAAGTACTTGAACATGGGTTCAAGAAAACTGAGCACAGGGGTCATCTCAACACTACAAAAGAGGGTCCCACGAAGCCGGTGGTCAACTCAGTGAGTTGAGCAATGCAGTTCAGAGTGCTGAGGACCTGGGCTAGGCTGTGCATAAAGGATTCCTGGCAAAAGTGCACAGAAGCCCTAGCAGCTGCAGTTCACGGGGTGCACAGGATTACTATTTGAAGAGGGGAGTCAAATTTGGACATTTGGACCACTGGACAGTCTGGGTCACTGGGGCCCACCACCTGTGTTCCGGGGCCACTCTCGTCAGGATGAGAGGGGTCCTAGAGTACCGGTGATGCTGACGTTTGGTGCCTGCTGGAGCAGGGGGAAAATTCAGTTGACCCACAGGAGATTTTTTCATGGCTTCCAGTGCAGGATGAAGGCAGGCAGCCACCAAAGCATGCACCACCAGGAAACAGTGGAGAAAGCCGGCAGGATTAGGCGCTACAATGTCACTGGTAGTCTTCTTGCTAATTTGCTGCAGTTTTGCAGGTGTCCTGGAGCAGTCAGCGGTCTGTGGGTTAGCAGCAGCGGTAGCTGCAGAGAAAACCCCAGAGAACTGGTTTGGCAGTACCCGGGGTCTATAGTGGAGCCCCGGGGATGCATGGGATTGGCACCCCAATACTACATTTGGCATGGGGGGACAATTCCATGATCTTAGACATGTTACATGGCCCTATTCAGAGTTACCATTGTGAAGCTACATATAGGTATTGACCTATATGTAGTGTACACATGTAATGGTGTCCACGCACTCACAAAGTCTGGGGAAATTGGCCTGAAATATGTGGGGGCACCTTTGCTAGTGCCAGGGTGCCCTCACACTTAGTAACTTTGCACCTAACCTTCACTAATTGAGGGTTAGACATATAGGTGACTTATAAGTTACTTAAGTGCAGTGTAAAGTGGCTGTAAAATAGCGTGGACGTTATTTCACTCAGGCTGCAGTGGCAGTCTTGTGTAAGATTTGTCTGAGCTCCCTATGGGTGGCAAAATAAATGCTGCAGGTACCCTTGGTACCTTGGTACCATATACTAGGTAGAAGGGTGTTCCAGTGTGCCAATTAGAATTGGTGAAAATGGTCACTAGGATATAGTGACAATTGTAAAGGTGGAGAGAGCATAAGCACTGAGGTTCTGGTTAGCAGAGCCTCAGTGACACAGTTAGTCACTACACAGATACACACATTCAGGCCGCTAACTATGAGCACTGGGGTCCTGGCTAGCAGGATCCCAGTGAAACAGGCAAAAACAAACTTACATACATGTAAAAATGGGGGTAACATGCCAGGCAAGATGGTACTTTCCTACATCGTTCAACTAGGCAGTGGGAGACTCCCTAAAAAGGGAGGGCCTGTAAGAAGCAAAAGTGGGCAGATAGCACCAAACAGCTCCGGCTTTTATTAAGTAAATTAAAGAAAGCCAGAATATGCGCTGTGCGGAGGTTAAACAGTACAGGTGCCCTAAACAATGGCCAGACTCCCCTAAATTACGCTCCAGAGAGTCCTCCCTCCAGCATAGATCCTCAACCTGGGGCTTCCGATCTAGTGTTTCTAGAGAACGTGAGACGGTATCATTGCAACATAGAGCGGTTTAAAGCTACAGAGCATTATGAGGAGTTTAGGTTTGTTAAACTAGACCGTATAAAAGGGTATTATAGCTATCCATTAGGCGGTAGAAACACTCATAGAACGATTGTTACACAATGTGGGACCTAACAATTTCTTCCATCTACGTTTTCAGGGGCAAGGTCTCAACAGTCCTCTGTTCACCAGACAGTCGTCTCGAGATGTGTTTGATGCTGTGACGCTTCTAGAAATCCTTTCTAAGCTTTCACAGAATTAATGGCGTACAGGACCTTCAGAATCATCACCCTCATTGTTAGGGGTCGCGAGGGCGGTGTTTCCAGAACCTTAAAGAGCGTCATGTGCAGTAAAATAATCGGCAAGAAATATTGATGGTTGCTTGACTTTAACACCGGAGCTACCAATATGTGTCAGGGGGCGAGCATCGCAGGTTTGTTTGTGGACCGAGCTTCCCCAGACCACGTCATTATGTCTATGGCAGTGGAAGCCCACAAAGCGCTCTAAATACTGCCCAACAGACTGGTTGGTTTTGGGGAATTGGGACTTTTTGAGAACCATTTTGCTGTTACGTTAAAAGTTCTGTAGCACAGCAGTTTTTGGAAGTACTGTGCTACCAATGAGTGTGTGAAAAACAAGACCGTTTATGTGCTCCATCACGAAAACCACTTTTATGTTATCTTGAACCTGAAGGGTTTTCTAGGAGCCAAGTATGTGTGCTATCATTGTGTTCACATATACAACAATCAGGCCAGACACCAGTGTGAAATGCACTGTAAAATGTGTCAGAGTGACGGGTGTGTCAATGACGCTGCTCAGAAGGTGAACTGTTTGACGTGTAAGATGTTTTGTCGGTCACAAGACTGCTTGAACGTAAACATCAGCCTCCCACAGTGCGTCCATAAACCGGACTGTCGGACTTGCGGGCACTACGAGGCAACCAACCACGATTGTAAAGGTATGCAATGTCCCAGGTGTAAAGCGTATTTTATAGCAGGAACAGCACACAAGTGTTACATGCTCGAAGGCTTCCACCAGGAAAAAACTGAATACTATATTCAATATAGAGTGTACATAGGACATGGGTGTGCACCAGTCTAATTACATTTACGCTCATCATCTTACAGCCGATGAAAACTGGGAGTTTTGAAGGCCGGTCGCGCATGAACAATTTCCTCAAAACGTTCATGCAGCTGAAATACTAGGAATATACCATGCTGGCTCAAAACTCGAAAGCGTACGACTCGTTCTTTATTCTTCAGGACCTGATTCGTGAAAAGATGGATGTAAAGCTCATCACCCAGGGCTCCAAACTATGCTGCTAAACATTATGCCTTTAGAAATTAGGTTCATAGACACCTTAAATTTTCTGCCCATGAAGTTGAGCAAGTTGCCAAAAGCCTTTAGTTTTGAAGGCTGTAAAAGTTATTACCCGCACTTTTTTAACACATCAGCTAATCAGAATTACAGGGGTCCTTTGCCTCCGCCGACAGTTATGGTGTCGAGTACATGATGCCATCTGAAAAAGAGAGTTTTTTACAATGGTACAATGAAAACGTGAAAACCGGTTTCATTTTCAAACAGAATTGAAAGCTTACTGTCAGGGGGATGTAATCATCTTGCGAAAAGCATGCAACCTTTTCAGGGACGTTGTGGTGGAGATGACGAAACGGGTCAGGATTACCAAAACCAAATCCCATAAGAGGAAAGAAATCGTGGAACACCTGGACCCATTTAAGAACATTACTCTGGCTTCCATGTCCATGTCTATTTATCAACACATGTTTATGAAAACTGAAACCATAGCTCTAGTATCGCCTAACATCTATAATGGTAAACAGAAACATCACTCCACACCATCTATTAAGTGGCTCATGTACATCTCTGAAAACGAGAACATCTTCATTCAACAGGCTTTGCAGAGCGGCGAATACCGCTTGGGCCACTACTACCTAGATGGGCATGTGTTAATTAACGGGGTACCAACCGCCTTTCAGTTCAACGGTTGCTTTTGCCACGGGTGTCCATGTTGTTACAAACCCCACAAGCTTAATAGACTGCAGGGCACCACGTTTGAACATTTGCATTGTCGTACTCTGGTGAAGGCGCAGTATATTGAAAACAGCGGCTTTGTTCTGAGAAACCTCTGGAACACGAGTGGTTAGACGACCTAACAAAATATGCGGAACTCATAATTCATTAAGAGCCGGCAGTTACCAGCACCGTTGGAACCCCGCGACGCCTTATTCTGCGGTCGTACAAATTCCATACAGCTGTACTGGGTCACTGGTGAGGGTGAGAAAATACACTACTACGACTTCACCAGTCTCTATCCTTTTGTGAACAAGGTGAAGTTGTACCCGGTGAGGCATCATAGGATCATATATAGGAACTTTAAGTCCCTAGACGAGTACTTTGGTCTTGTTAAGTGTCAAATCCAACCTCCGTAGAAGCTTTACTTCCCAGTGCTTCAGTACGAAGTCGATGGCAAGCTAACATTCCCCCTATGTCGAACATACGCTGAAAGTAAACAGACTAGCAAGTGTAGACATAGTGATGAGCAAAGGCTGCTGGAGGGGCCATGGTGTACCATTGAGGTACAAACGGCCCTCGAGAAAGGGTACCGCCTCGGTAAAATGCTCGAAATTTGGACCTTCCATACACCACAACTCGATTCTTTACTGAGTACATCAACTTGTTTCTCAGAGACAAACAGAAGGCATTGGGGTATCCCGAATGGTGCGTCGATGAGCCCTTGAAGCAAAAGTACATCGCTGATTACCATGATCGCAAGGGTATTACGCTGAGAGCAGCGTTCATGAAGGTTAACCCAACCAGATGGCAGTTAGCTAATCTCTGTCTCAATTCCTTATGGGGAAAATTTGCACAACGTACCAACTTGTCAAACACATCCATTGTCACAGATCCAGACGATAAGTACCTGTTTGCCCCATCTTACGACGTGTCCAGTTGCAAATTTATCAATGATGAGACAGCCGTTCTATGCTGGAAATACGCCAAAGAGTACCGCACAATCCGTACCAATATAAACATCTTCATAGCGTGCTTCACAACCTCTCACACTCATCTAGAGCTTTATAGGTTGTTGGATAAGCTTCACAACCGTTGTTTGTACCACAACACTGACTCTGTTATTATTGTGAGTAAAGAGGGTGATGAAGATGCTGCGCTAGGTGATTATCTATGGGATTGACCAGAGAGCTCGAAAAGGATGAGTACTTACTCGAGTACACCTCCTCCGGACCCAAGACCTTTAGTTACAAAACCTCTAACAACAAGGTTTCCATGAAAGTCAAAGGCATCACTTTAAACGTCAGCAATATGGTTAAAATAATGTTTGAAAGTCTGAAGGGTCTGGTGCACGAGTACTACGCATCAAGCAATCGCAAAAACAATAAAGCAATAGTAGTAAATAATCCTAGCATAATCAGGTCCAAAACAAAAGTGGGAAATTACAGCACAGCCGTTGTATAAAACACTGTGAGTAGTGTTTGATAAAAGGGTCCTGACGAGGACTACTAAATACTGCCATACGGTTATTAAAAGACATTAGAGGGGTGAACACCCAACCGCTATGGAGACCAGGCTACAACACCCATTCTCCAGCATTTTAGCAGGTCCCTCAAAAAGCAATAGAAGTTATTTTATAAAGAAACGTTTCGAAAATGCTCATGGTGTTTTATCTCAGACCCCTAACAACATTGTATGGCTTTATTCCTGCTGGCAAGATCTTTACATGGAACTATCCCTAAAGTTCACACACATCAAATTCATAGAAGGCATCCCCAGTAATCACAATGACTTGTTAACTGAACACCTTGTAAACATGGTCATTGTAGACGATCTCATGCGCGAAGGGGGGGACCACATCATCGTAATCTAAGCATCTGCTACACTGTGCAGAACTTGTTTTACAAGGGTAATGTCCTGATATCAACAAGCTAGTTCCGTGTGCTGAAGAAGAAGCACCACATTATGAAGAAGCTCAGCAATAAAAGGACATCGCTCCTTTCTAAAAAGAAACTGGTCAAGAAGACTAGAGGTTTTATAGGGGCGCTGCTGGGTATAGCTAAACTTCTGATTACAGGTCTCCTGTCGAGGACCAGATGGAGCACGCCCAAAAAATGTACCTTGTGCCACGCCACTAGCTAGAACAGTTGGGACCTTCTATCACCGACGTCTGCGACATACGCAGAACCGAGGTGCAGCGTCTCGATGCTATGATCAAAGCCATTTTGAACCGAACCGATTTAAAACCCCACAACAAAGCAGGGCTTTACTCAGGAGCCCTTCAAAACTTTTTACAGTATTAGAAACAGTGGAATGCTGAAAAAAACAAATTGACTCTGCATACCCCCAACACCGAACAGCCACCAGCAGACCCGGTAGCGCCTCAAGACCCGCAACCACCTCAACACCCAGGACCCCCAGCCCCCACAGACGCCTTTGTTGAAGACCTTTTAAAAAATATGACAGAGGTATAGAGGGGTAGTGCAAATACTGCTTGGTAAAATGACTGCTACTAAAGATCTGACCTCTTGGAACGATCGGGGCAAATTTGTTTACAAGGGACAACTAGTTGCTGGATCACACATGTATGATCTGATCAGAGGTCTCACACACATCAAAACACTATCTACCCAGAACACTCCTAGAGGATGGGAGCAGTTCCCACATGCCTCTGCGGAACTCAACATTCTGTCAGGTGTTAGCTGCGGCGCCTACATTGCCGATCGGGATAATGTAGTCCTTTTGGACTACATATCCCATGACGCCTAGAGGGGAAGAGGTCGCTTAAAAATCAAGCACATACAGGAAGTAATGTGCGTTATTCGTTTCCTAGAACCCAGTCGGATGGACAACGAGGGCTCTTGTTGACGGCGTTTCCGAGGTTGAGTTGTTTGCTTAGGAGGTATAATTCCTCCTCCGGTTTTCCTTGAAGCCTGGGACCTTCCCGATATCAGCGGGAGTGTCGAGTTATTTTCCCTGGGGAACCTGACACGAAGGAGAGGTGGTAAGCGGTGAGACGATTTGGTGCCGGAATCCCTCGCCTTTCTTTTTCCCATTATTACAGTTCGACAAGGACACTGGTAACTTCTGAAGCACGGCGGTCTTTTGTTTGAGTTACCAATAAAGCACGAACGATTATCTTTGGGGCCAGAGAACATTATATGTTTGGCTACTACAGAAGGTTAATGTTTATTTTTGCGGGAATTGAACTGCCGGGACGATTTTTCTTTTCAATACGTAAGGAAATAACACAGGGTTATTCCTACAAATTGCGTGACTATGACAGGGGGCTTAGTGGATTAACTGAGTCATAGAAAGGACTACGAGATAGGTTCTTATCGTCGTTAATTTTATTCCCTTTCTTTTAGTTTCTGTTTCCTCATGATTTCGTGACTATCTTGTATAAAAGTGGGTGTTGAGCAACCCATTAGAGATAATCGGTGTTAATTGTTGGCTTGTGGCGTCCGTCTATGATTCAGATGGAGCACAGATAGGCGTTGGACTAGTTCTGCCCTCATGAGTTATGGGCAGGTACGGTCGTTGGTACTTTAGCGAGACATTGCGAAGGTAGACAGGCAATGTGATATTAACACTGTGTATTCCTCTCTTTACAGATATCCCGTCCCTGCTGTTCCTTCCCCTTCCTTCCCTCACCTGATTACTCCAATGCACCGTGGTTTATATAGGTGACTTGGTGGTGTCAGGAGGTGGACCTTTATTTGCATCACACCGAGTCTGAGGAGCATCTACAACGTGACAGAATAACGCACCCACGAATAACGCTCCTCCCGCTCGTTGTGATGTAAAGATGGCGTCTATGGATGATGTATTACAGGCGTTAGTAGTAGTGCAACAAGAGTTGGCTAATTCTAGGGTGGAGGCAGCAGCGTTAAAGGAAAAGGTAGAAAGGCTTACTAGGAATCCCTTCGATGCTTCAGCATCCACCCCACAGGTAACCGTGAATGTCTCCCCTCCTATCCCTTTGGCCAGCCCGGAACGGTATTCAGGGGACCCAAGGAAAGTTCAGGCCTTTCTAACTCAGTTGTCTCTACAATTCTCTTGTAGACCCGGGTCTTTTCCCTCTAACCTTTCCAGGGTAATGTTCGCTATTTCTTATCTCTCGGGAGACGCAGCCAATTGGGCCGTACCATTAGTCAGGAACAATGACCCCTTGTTATCAGACTGGAATGCCTTTCGGACGGCTTTCGAGAGGGTGTTTGATCATAGAACAACCACTTTTAGTGCTGACAGGGAATTACTGGAGTTGAGACAGGGGAGGTCTGATCTGGTCTCTTATCTCACGACCTTTAATAGATTGGTGGCAGAATCAGGGTGGCCAGAGGAGAAGAGAATGTCTCTCTATTATCAAGGTTTACGAGACGACATGAAGGATATACTCGCTCAAATAGACCCGCAGCCTTCCACTTGTACAGATCTTGTGAACCTTACCCTGAGACTGAACCACAGATTAGCAGAAAGAAGGGGA
The DNA here is from genome assembly GCF_031143425.1 of Pleurodeles waltl. NCBI lineage: Eukaryota > Metazoa > Chordata > Amphibia > Caudata > Salamandridae > Pleurodeles > Pleurodeles waltl. The sequence goes on from NC_090447.1 coordinate 1,224,617,262, forward strand.
GAGCGTAGAGCGGGGGATAGGCGACCAGGCATTCCAGAAAGGGAAGTGCGATCTGTTTCTACTCCCAATGATATATGTGGGGAGCCTATGGACGTGGGAGCAGTTAGGGCACCCTTGTCGAAGTCCGAGAAGGAGAGTAGGAGGGTACAGGGGTTGTGCATGTATTGCGGCAGGAAGGGTCATTATGTAAGAGAGTGTCCCCAAAAACCACGTAAGAGATTCTCCTACTCCCCCACTCAAAAGGCAGCGGTTACGGCAGGAAAAACATCGGAGAAAGAGGATTTGCCCGTTATAGAACCCCAACCGGTATTACGGTTAACTTCCTTAGCCCTTTTTCCACAGGAGGAAAAGGCGTCCCACCTTTTGTTAGCAGTGGAGCTGGTGTCCAAAGAACAAAAGTTTCCAGTATGGGCGATGATAGACTCCGGAGCCACGGGAAATTTCATAGATGCAGGGGTGGTTAGGAGATTGGGACTTCCTAGCATTCCGAGAAAGGACCCCGAAATAGTGTTGGCGGTTGATGGTACACCGCTGAAATCTGGGTCCCTTACAGAACATACTGAGGACGTTGGGTTGATCTTCAATGGGGTATCTCCGGAACATAAAGAAAGAATTAGACTGGATATAATAGAGGCTCCTCAGTATGAAATTATTTTAGGAATGCCCTGGTTAAGAAAACACAATCCTGTTATAGATTGGCAAACCAAGACGGTTAGTTTTCAGTCCTCGAGGTGTGAGAATATCTGCTTCTTGTATGACGAATCCCCCATGTTAGCATTGGCTCAAGGGTTACAGTTGGCCACAGTGATGGAGAAAACAGTGATATTGCCCTCTGTTTATGCCGAGTTCAAGGATGTGTTCGACGAAGGTCAGGCTGAGACATTGCCACCCCATCGTATATATGATTGCAAGATAGATCTGATTCCTGGAGCTCTCCTTCCTTCCTGTAGGGTATATGCTCTATCAGACCCAGAAACCAAGCATTTGAGAAAATACTTGGATCACTTCCTGGAGATCGGGTTCATTAGACCATCTTGTTCTCCGGCAGCCTCTCCACTCTTTTTCATAGCTAAAGCTAATAAAGAGTTGAGAACCTGCATCGATTATCGAATGCTGAACAAGAATACAGTGAGGAATAGATACCCTCTTCCTCTCATTCCTGTGTTATTGGAACAGGTGAAAGAGGCGGTAATCTATACAAGGTTGGACCTGAAGGGAGCTTACCATCTGGTCAGAATCCGCGAAGGGGACGAGTGGAAAACGGCGTTCAAAACCCGTTATGGTCTGTTTGAGTACTTGGTAATGCCGTTCGGGTTGTGTAACGCCCCGGCGGCATTCCAGTATTTTCTGAACGATGTTCTCAAGGAATACGTAGACTGTTTCGTGTTCGTTTATATAGATGACATTCTGGTGTATTCCACATCCCTGGAGCGCCACCTTGACCATGTTTCCTTAGTACTCCTAGCATTGCGACAGCATAGTCTTTTTTGCAAACTGAGCAAATGCGAGTTCCATGTCCGGAAGGTTGAGTTCTTGGGGGTGGATTTAAGCCCTGAAGGGTTTTGCATGTCGACAAGAAAAATACAGGCTGTTCAGGAGTGGCCAGTACCCACTAGTGTGAGAGACGTGCAATGCTTCCTTGGGTTTTCCAATTACTATAGAAGATTCATCTTTCATTTTTCTCACATTGTGTCACCTATAACAAGGTTACTAAGAAAGGGGGTGTCTTTTGTTTGGTCAGAGGAAGCAGAGGAGGCCTTTTGCTTTTTGAAACAGGCCTTCTGCTCCGCTCCTATACTTCAACATCCACAGCCGGATGCCCCTTTTATCGTCGAAGCGGATGCCTCGGATATAGCGATTGGGGCCGTGTTATCACAAAGAAACAAAACCACCGGACAGCTTCATCCTGTTGCGTTTTTATCTAGGAAACTATCGGCTGCGGAACTTAACTATACGGTGGCAGAAAAGGAATTGTTAGCCATCAAAAAGGCATTCCAGGAATGGCGACACTACCTATGGGGAGCTCAACACCCGGTCACGGTATATACTGATCACCGAAATCTGCAGTATATGAAGGAGGCAAGACAACTTACCCAGCGGCAAATGAGGTGGATGCTGTTTTTTTCAGAATACGAGTTTGTGGTGACCTTCCGTCCTGGGGTTGACAATCGCAAGGCAGATTCACTGTCTCGACAAGAGGACGTGAGAACCATCGCTTCAAGACCTGAGGAAGCAATCATCAAACCTGAAAGAGTGCTTTGTGCCCTTCATATCTCCCATTTCTTAGAAAAGGTTTCTAAGCATAAGTCTGCTGCTCAATGGAAGAAATGGGCAGAGTTAAGTCAGGACCGTACCCTTAAGCATGGAATACCGTTGCAAGGTAATCGTTTGTATTTGCCAACACGTGAACTCCGAGTGCAAGCCTTTAATTGGTGTCATGATGCGGTAACGGCTGGTCATCCTGGTTACACCAAAACGGCGCAAATAGTTCAACGACATTTCAGGTGGGAAGGTTGGGCTAAAGACGTTGCGGCCTGGGTGGCTCGGTGTGAGATATGTGCACGGGCCAAGGGAGAAAACGCGAAGAGCCAGGGCAGACTGATACCTTTGCCCACTCCGGATAAACCATGGCAAACCATTAGCGTGGACTTTGTGGTAGGATTACCAATGGATCAGGGGTACAACGCTATCATGGTGGTAATCGACAGCCTTACCAAGATGGGTCATTTTCTCCCTTGTAGAAATCTGCCTACAGCCAGTCAAACCGCCCATCTAATTTTGTCTCAAGTGGTGCGGTTACATGGTCTACCGAGAACCATTATTTCGGACAGAGGCCCCCAGTTTGTTGCTAGGTTTTGGCGTATGTGGTGCAAGGTGCTGCGCATTGAATCCGCACTGTCCACCAGTTTCCACCCACAAACAGATGGCCAGACGGAGCGCCTCAATCAAACCCTGAAAAAATATCTGAGGTGCTATGCAAAGGACGCTCAAGAATCCTGGGCTTCGTTGCTATGGCTGGCAGAACTATCATACAACAATGCTTGGCATAGCTCGATACGGGAATCTCCTTTTCGTGCTAACACGGGGTTCCACGCGGAAATGTTGCCCATAAACATACCTAGGGAAGTCATGGATCAACCTACGGTTCATGCCATGATTAAGAATCTCCAATCCGTGCAAAAGAAGATACGACTCAATCTGGAGAAGGCCAAAGAACAGTATAAAAAGTGGGGTGATGAACATCGGCGTGAGGGGCCGGCATATCAGCCAGGCGATAGAGTGTGGCTTTCCACCAAGTATATACGCTTCAAGATGCGTAGCGTCTTTCATCCTCGTTACATTGGTCCCTATGAGGTGTTACGCCAGATAAACCCTGTGGCTTACCGTCTCAACTTACCTGCTTCCTTAAGGATCCATCCGGTATTTCATTGCAGCCTTTTGAAACCGGCTCTTTCAGCGACCCGGCAGGCGGTGCCTCCGGTGGTCAGAGATGGGCAGCTGGAGTACGAGGTGCGCAGAGTGTTGGATTCCAAACGACGGGGGGGTAAGCTGTGGTACTTGGTTTCATGGAAGGGGTACAATGCTGAGGATGATTCATGGGAGCCGGAAAGCAATATCCATGCCCCTAGGGCGGTTCGGCTGTTTCATGCCCGTCATCCCTCTAAACCTGGTCCTAGGAGGCGCTTTGGAGGCGGGCGTACTGTCAGGTGTTAGCCGCGGCGCCTACATTGCCGATCGGGATAATGTAGTCCTTTTGGACTACATATCCCATGACGCCTAGAGGGGAAGAGGTCGCTTAAAAATCAAGCACATACAGGAAGTAATGTGCGTTATTCGTTTCCTAGAACCCAGTCGGATGGACAACGAGGGCTCTTGTTGACGGCGTTTCTGAGGTTGAGTTGTTTGCTTAGGAGGTATAATTCCTCCTCCGGTTTTCCTTGAAGCCTGGGACCTTCCCGATATCAGTGGGAGTGTTGAGTTATTTTCCCTGGGGAACCTGACACGAAGGAGAGGTGGTAAGCGGTGAGACGATTTGGTGCCGGAATCCCTCGCCTTTCTTTTTCCCATTATTACAGTTCGACAAGGACACTGGTAACTTCTGAAGCACGGCGGTCTTTTGTTTGAGTTACCAATAAAGCACGAACGATTATCTTTGGGGCCAGAGAACATTATATGTTTGGCTACGACAGAAGGTTAATGTTTATTTTTGCGGGAATTGAACTGCCGGGACGATTTTTCTTTTCAATACGTAAGGAAATAACACAGGGTTATTCCTACAAATTGCGTGACTATGACAGGGGGCTTAGTGGATTAACTGAGTCATAGAAAGGACTACGAGATAGGTTCTTATCGTCGTTAATTTTATTCCCTTTCTTTTCGTTTCTGTTTCCTCATGATTTCGTGACTATCTTGTATAAAAGTGGGTGTTGAGCAACCCATTAGAGATCATCGGTGTTAATTGTTGGCCTGTGGCGTCCGTTTATGATTCAGATGGAGCATAGATAGGCGTTGGACTAGTTCTGCCCTCATGAGTTATGGGCAGGTACGGTCGTTGGTACTTTAGCGAGACATTGCGAGAGTAGACAGGCAATGTGATATTAACACTGTGTATTCCTCTCTTTACAGATATCCCGTCCCTGCTGTTCCTTCCCCTTCCTTCCCTCACCTGATTACTCCAATGCACCGTGGTTTATATAGGTGACTTGGTGGTGTCAGGAGGTGGACCTTTATTTGCATCACACCGAGTCTGAGGAGCATCTACAACGTGACACATTCTTTCCACAATTGTCGGTGATGCCAACCACCGGCGAAGACTTGAAAGTTTGAAAGATCCAACACCTGGTGTTTTTACCATGAGTCCCACCTTGGCGACCTCACCTTTATTTCCTCAGCTAACACCGACTACGAGCAGCGACGCTCTACTTCTGTCACCTAAAAAGAGACCGTTCACAATTAAAACTTGGCTACTGCTCTAATGCTATCATGACATTTGAACAGTTATACAATTTTGTTAAAAGCTTTGCGTCTTGAAAGATTTTTGCTTCATTTATTTCTTTACCCTTCTAAATGTTTGTGTTGAAAACTGTTTGTAATAAATGTTTTTCACTTTTCAACAGTCGTCAGTCATCTTATTTTTTTTAACATGGTTTTAAAATGTATGGCAGGTGAATAAAAAACTGCATAGTCTGAATTCATGTTTAAAGTGTTTTTGTTTTAAACATTCATCAGTACAAATAGATGCGTTACAAGGCCTTACACTTTTGACAAACACAGGCCCGTATTTATACTTTTTTAGCGCTGCATTTGCACCGCTTTTTGATGCAAAAGCGGTGCAAACTCACAAAATACAATTGTATTTTGTGAGTTTGCGCCGCTTTTGCGTTAAAACGTGACGCAAATGCGGTGCTAAAAAAGTATAAATACGGGCCACAGTATTCTGTTTTAACATGGCTCGAAATAGTCCTTGAGTTTTCTTTCACATATTTCATAACAATACTGTTATTGTTTACTAGATTGACGGAATAGAGTTTAAAAAAATGTCTAAACTTCATACCCTCAGACATTTTACTAATAAAATATATACAATGTTCTACACAGGTGATGGCAAAAGAATTCTGTACACGCATCTTGTTGTACTCGACTATAGGTGATGCTTTTTTCACATATTTGAATATCGGTTTTGTATAAATGTTATGCTTTGGGAACGCCGCTAAACTATCAAACACTATAACCTTCTCTACATCCGGAAACACAGCTGCCCAATGTTTACCACCCTTGTAATGCAGGTTGGTGTTAAAGACAAGTGTGCGGGGTCTTTCTGGGCCTATCTCCCCTGGTAGCCCGTCGCTAGGAAATACACCTAAAAAGTATTTCTTAGCCTATTTATGCCTGTTTAAGAAGTCACGTCTCTGCACAGTGTCAATTTTACAGTCTTTTAATGATAGTCAACCATAATCTGTCGGGCGTGATTAACTTGGATGACACTGTAGAATACAGAGAATACAACAATGTTCATGTCGGGAGCCAGTGCCTGTGTAAAGCGTATTTCAGCTTTTAGGTTTCCGTTTTTGATCAAGTTGTAGTGGTCACCGTCTTCTATGTCAGGAGTCAGGTCGAACACAAACAACGTGTATCTGGGCCTATACTCCTCTCTTGAAACAATGACTCCTAAGTCATGCAAGTGTTTCCCCATTATCAAAACCAAACCAAGATATTCCTTGACAAAATTGGATGTTCCAAAACACAGGGTGAACGGTTTTGCAGGAATACCAGCTCCCTTGTGGACCAAAATGACGTAAAAAGCTTTATTGTTCACAAACCCTATGATGATGAGTTTAGGGAGTTGCCCCAGAAATAGATTTTGCTGCTGCGTTAATCTAGTACCAGGGGCGATGCTGAATATCTTCAGAACCACTCTTTCAATGGTGTATTTGACATTCTATAGTTGTAAAGCTTCGGCGTGGGGCAGTCTGATGCTCAGTGACACTTTCACTCTCTTTACAAACAGGCTCACGGACAATACAACCAGTTTATAAAGTTCTGCATCGCCGCTGAAAAGATAGGAACGCGTCCTTGTTGCGCTTGAGATTGATCTTAAGATCAATACCATTGACGAGAAGTTTATCTTGGAAGAAAAGATCTGAATGTGTGCGCCTCAGGAAGTCAAACTGTCTACTGCCGGCGGCGAAGCTGGCTCTTGTTTTAAAACCATCATTGCCCCGTCCAACGACGTATCCTCAAAATACGCCTGAGTATCTTTGTAGAAGAGCCCCGCTGAAAGCTGTGTGTCCAGGGCATCGCAACTGTAATTTAGGATACTCTCTATGTAGGCCCTGTAGGCATACATGTTAGCACTTTGTGTGACAAGTCGATCGCCCAGGTTAATGTCCACCTGATTAAAAATGATTGCGACAGGGTAGGCGATCAGCACCACTTTAGCATCAGCCTCGATGTTGGTGCCATTCGCTTTCTTTATTTTGCAGACGAGGTGCAGCAGAGTGTTGTTGAGATCCAAATACCTATCGTTGGACCCCGACACAAAAAACTATATCGGCGCCAGAGGCATCATAGTGGCTAGAGGCGATACTTCCATGAATAAATTGTTCTCGATGCTGGTTTGTGTGGGTTTTAGAGAAAACAAATCTACTTCAGACTTGGCACATTCGCCCGAGACTCAGTGGATGAAGGCCATGATAGCTAATTTAAAAAATATTCACATTAGAGTATGCTCTCTTCTTCTTCTTGGAAGATCTCTTCCATCTTATGACTCTTCTTTTGAAAAAGTCCTCTGTTTTTTATAGAGTATTGGCGGGCCCCTGTGCCTCGAATCCCTTTGCTGCCTTTTATCACCTGCACACGCCTTGTACAACCCAGCCCCTTTTTGGGGCTGTATGTTCATGCGCTTGGCGACAGCCAGCGTTACAGAGCAATGACCATCGCAACTGCCTAATAGTCACCGTTGCGGTGCGGCCTTAAATGAAGTTTAACAATAACTTCCCATATCTAAAGGCCACCGGCTCTGACTGATCATCATAGACCATAATGGTTATAGTATCAAAATGTTTTTTAGAAATCGCCACGTAGTCGAGTTTGTGATGTTTTATTTTAACCATTGTGTTATTTTCTCCCTTCACCAGGACCCATCTCAACAACAGCGAATAACTATCCCATATCCTCTGAGGTTCTATGATGTTGCTATACACGTAGAGTGTATAAAATCTGCCGTTAATATCGGGACACGTAGGGTATGGATTCACCTGTCTTTTCACATATTGTCCGATCCCTAAAACTCTTTGTAATTTATAGGTACAGGTAAACCTGGTATCGAGCTCCGGGGCTTTAAGAAACACTTTTCTTCTAACGCTATCCGATACCAGATGTATATTTGCATACTCTTCAACACCGGAAATGGCTCTGTTGATGGCGTCGACCACCTCTGCCATGGTGGTGTAATACCCATACGGGAAACTCACGGGGAGGCTCAAGAAGTCCTGAGAGCGCTTTATGATTAATTTTGCCTCGTGCTTTGTAAATATATTCTACGTTCTAGGGTATTGTATCTCCGTTAGAGCCATCTCCCAGCACCCTTTCAGGTCCACCAGTTTAGCCAGTTTCACCGTCTAATTATAAATCTGATTGTCGGTGATCATGTCCTTCGAGGCGTTGGACTGCAGCATAATATAAAAAGGTGAGGTCTCCATCTCGGCACTTACAGCGACACCTCACACACCGTGCAGCGAGCTGTCCAAAACCCAACTGTTAAATTTCTCAGGCCACCCCCACCTTTTGAACTGCGCCTGTCTCTTATCTCTGATGCCTTTCCTTTTCAGAACTTTTTCAACCCTGTACACCCTGTTCGGATCCTAGGGCTCCTTTTGTAACTCTTTGTTGTAAAAGACACCCGCTACCTTTTCCCCATGGTAGTCTTTCAACTTGTAAATATATACCCCTTTTTTAAACTCTGCACTTTCCACTATAAATATCTCATCACTAAATGTCTGCCTTTGGTGAAGACACCCTTTACCTTTGAAACCCTGACATGATCCCCTTCTTTTAAAAAGTTTTCTTGACCCTAGCCACAAGACAACTCCCGTACACAGTTCTCCACACCATTGACGAATTATCAGCCATTACCTCCACGGGAGACATTTTGATGGTCCTATGGTAACTGGCGTTATAAACATCTATAAAAGCCTGTAGAACATACACGTATCTTTAAGTATTATTGGTGTGAAATATCATCACATCTTTGATTTTAAAGTTCTGTTAAAATGCTCTACAACCACCCCTTTTACCTCGGTGTGCATTACAAATGCTGAACAGTGTGTTGCTTTAATAATTTCTGAAAAGGCTTGTTTAAAAATTATTTTCCAGATTCTGTTTGTAGTTTTTGAGGTACTCGACCTCTCGCGAAGATGACTTTAAAGGCAGCGGTGATGCTGGTACCATTTTTATTGTTTAACGCTTCTGCATAGGTGTACTTGGACTATACGTCTATGACTGTTAATATATACATTGTGCCGTTGTTATGCTTTGCTAGATCTTGAGGACTTATTATGTCAGTCTGCCACTGATAATCCAGCTGCGGGCTAATGACTGTTGCCCTCCTCTTAAAACGTCTCATGGCTGGTTTGTGGAGTGAATACACCTCTTCCACCGATAACCAAGTCTTCACCCTCAATTGGTTTACAGGTTCATATTCAACTCGAGCCCTTCTAAACACGGCTTCCGCGCTTCCGAAGCTTCCAACCACTAGTGTATCATAATAAAGCTGCCTTAAACCAGGCCCTGTCATGTTGTCACACACCACGACCATGAAATGAAAGACGTTTGTTTTGTGTAAGGTCATTTTATTAAACATAAAAATGGTGACAGTACATACACACTGGAGACTTTATAGTTTCCAGACATGTATCAAAACAATTGTTGGACACTTTGAGGTCTTTTCATTACGTCTATATAATCTGACATTGTGTACAAACATTATGGGGGGCCTGACGGCTAATAGGCCTCAGCGTCACGTGTTTGCTATTTTCATAGATATAAATTCAATGGCTCTAGACATGACTGCCCTCTCACCCCTCATATAACTTTGCACAAATAGGGTGCTGACACCGTTTAAAAGCTCGTACAGTTCTCGCTTGGACAGTACAAAGCCCTTATCATTGAAACAATGTTTGGTAACACGCTCCAGGGTTTTGCATAATCAGTTCCTCTGGGTAGTCTTAAATCCATCAACCTTCGCCTGTATACGCTCTGGAATTCACCACACATAAGGCGCCACGCTTTGCTATTCTGCTCGCTACACACTCACAACTGTCCCACTTCTTCATATCTGGTGGCTCACAAAACTGCGTATGGCTCCATGTTAGAGGATGTATTTCAGCTATTCTTTCTTTGAGCAACTCATCTAACATTTTTCGTAATACAAGAGTATCCGGGGTGTAATTCATAGCACCCAGACTTTGCATGCTTTCAAGCTTTGAGTGCAGATCGCATGCGTATCAGAGCTCACATAGTGCAGTCAACAAAACTTTATAATCATATCAGGTTGAAAATTGTTCTTTAAAGTCGACATCCCATACACCCATCTTAACAGTTTATACACTTTGGTGGTCATTACAACCCTGGCGGTCGGTGTTAAAGCGGAGGTAAGACCGCCAACAGGCCGGCGGTAAAAGAATTGCAATTACGACCGTGGCGGAAAACGCCAATAAAGACATCCACTTTAACACTCCGACCGCCACGGCGGTACAAACAAACATTGCAGCGGTCACCGTCAACAGACAGGCGGGAGACAATGTACCGCCCACACTATTATGACAGGTCAATCCGCCACCTTTTCTGGGGTGGATTCACCGCGGATAAAAACACGGCGGAAACAGGAATCCCGAAGGGAAAACGCTCACCTCTACACACCCCACGAGGAACGAGGACGCCATGGACCCAGAACTCCAAATTCTACCTGCAATAGTCTTCCTGCTCCTCTACCAGGAGCACCAACGCCGGCGCGAAGACCACGATGAGTACTGCACCTACGACACAGGAGAGGGGGGAGGCAAAAAACAGGGACACACACACGCAACACCCCCACCCCCACCCTCACCCACTACAACACACACACTAATGTATATCAATACATTACAGTTACACCCCCCCAAGCCCTCCGGAAGAATGCAAAGACAATAGAAAATGAGTGTAACCATTGTAATATGTTAAAAGCAAGTATGCAGAAATATATATGTACACCATGTACAAAATATATACCAAGCATAGTAGTCCAGGTAGTGCACTAAGAAAGTCTGTGGAACACTGGGACCACACGGTATGGGCAAGGCCCACACAAGATCGCCGACCATGACGGAGAGAACACTGCAGGGGCATCAGAGAGCAACTAAACAGGCACCTCAGGGGGAGGGAAAGGGGGGCACCTCAGCCGCTTGAGTGAACGACACCAAATCCACGAGGGGGCCACATGCCCACTGTTCTATCCTGGGGAGTGCAAAGCCACAGTCTCACAAGTTCTCTACAGTGGGTGGGTTGCCCACTGCCACATCCTGTGGAGTGCAAAGCCACAGTCTCTCAAGTCTGTACAATGGGTGGGTTGCCCACTGCCATATCCTGGGGAGTGCAAAGCCACAGTCTCTCAAGTCTCTACAGTGGGTGGGTTGCCCACTGTTCAATCCTGGGGAGTGTAATCCACAGTCTCACAAGTGGATGACAGTCTCCACTGGTTCTGGAGGGGGCATGGTGCCCAGAGTGCTTCATCCTGCTAAGGACAGAGGTAGTGGATGACAGTCTCCACTGGTTCTGGAGGGGGCATGGTGCCCAGAGTGCTTCATCCTGCTAAGGACAGAGCTAGTGGATGCATCTCTCCACTGGTTCTGGAGGGGGCATGGTGCCCAGAGTGCTTCATCCTGCTAAGGACAGAGCGGTGCCCTGTGCAGCGGTGCTTGAGATGGTGTGCCCTGTTCAGCGGTGCTTGAGACGGCGGTGCCCTGGTCAGCGGTGCTTGAGACGGCAGTGCCCTGTTCAGCGGTGCCCTGTGCAGTGGTGCTTGAGATGGCGGTGCCCTGTTCAGCGGTGCTTGAGATGGCGGTGCCCTGTTCAGCGGTACTTGATGACAGTCTCCACTGGTTCTGGAGGGGGCATGGTGCCCAGAGTGCTTCATCCTGCTAAGGACAGAGGTAGTGGATACATCTCTCCACTGGTTCTGGAGGGGGCATGGTGCCCAGAGTGCTTCATCCTGCTAAGGACAGAGGTAGTGGATGACAGTCTCCACTGGTTCTGGAGGGGGCATGGTGCCCAGAGTGCATCATTCAGCCCGTGACGGACTCAGTTGCGTCAGTGCCCCTGCCGCTCATGGGCTAGCAGTGCTTGAGACGGCGGTGCCCTGTTCATCGGTGCTTGAGATGGCGGTGCACTGTTCAGTGTTGCTTGAGATGGCAGTGCCCTGTTCAGTGGTGCTTGAGGCGGCGGTGCCCTGTGCAGCGGTGCTTGAGGCGGCGGTGCCCTGTTCAGCGGTGCTTAAGACGGCGGTGCCCTGTTCAGCGGTGCTTGAGATGGCAGTGCCCTGTTCAGCGGTGCTTGAGATGGCGGTGCCCTGTTCAGCGGTGCTTGAGATGGTGGTGCCCTGTTCAGTGGTGCTTGAGATGGCGCAGGCACCAAAAGAGTGCATCACTGGTCCTCTGGGTCCCCTCTCAGCACGACGAGTGTGGTCCCTGGAACTCAGCAATTCTGTTCAAGTGACTCCCACAGTCCGGTGACTCTTCAGTCCAAGTTTGGTGGAGGTAAGTCCTTGCCTCCCCACGCTAGACTGCATTGCTGGGTACCGCATGATTTGCAGCTGCTCCAGCTCCTGTGCACTCTTCCAGGATTTCCTTCGTGCACAGCCAAGCCTGGGTCCCCCACACTCATTCCTGCAGTGAGGGTACTCACTGATATACTTTTGGCATATTGTCATAAAAATAAAGTACCTTTATTTTTAGTAACTCTGTGTATTGTGTTTTCTTATGATATTGTGCATATGACACCAGTGGTATAGTAGGAGCTTTACATGTCTCCTAGTTCAGCCTTCGCTGCTTTGACATAGCTACCTTCTATCAGCCTAAGCTGCTAGAAACACCTCTTCTACATTGATAAGGGATAACTGGACCTGGCAAAAGGTTTAAGTATGTCTGGTACCCACTACAAGCCAGGCCAGCCTCCGACCTCTCCTATTGGCTATTCCTCAGATAACGAATGCAAGAGCTCACCAGAGTTCCTCTGCACTTCCCTCTTCGACTTCTGCCAAGGATCGACCGCTGACTGCTCCAGTACGCCTGCAAAACCGCAACAAAGTAGCAAGACGACTACCAGCAACATTGTAGCGCCTCATCCTTCCGGCTGTCTCGACTGTTTCCTGGTGGTGCATGCTCTGAGGGCTGTCTGCCTTCACCCTGCACTGGAGCCAAGAAGAAATCTCCAGTGGGTCGATGGAATCTTCCCCCTGCCAATGCAGGCACCAAACTTCTGCATCACCAGTCCTCTGGGTCCTCTCTCATCCTGATGAGCTTGGTCCCTGGAACACAGGAGCTGGGTCCAAGTGTCTCCCACAGTCCAGTGGCCCTTCTGTCCAAATTTGGTGGAGGTTAGTCCTTGCCTCCCCACGCAAGACAGCAAACCTGTGTACTGCGTGATTTGCAGCTGCTCCGGCTTCTGTGCACTTTTCCAGGACTTCCTTTGTGCACTGCCTAGCCTGGGTCCCCAGCACTCTGTCCTGCATTGCCCAACTCGCTGAGTTGGACTCCGACGTCATGGGACCCTCCTTTGTGACTCTGAGTCGACCGCTGTCCTGAGATCTTCTAAGTGCTTGTTCCTGGACTTCTGCGGGTGCTGCCTGCTTCTGTGGGGGCTCTCTGAGTTGCTGAGCGCCCTCTCTGTCACTTCCTCCAAGGGGCAACATCCTGGTCCTTCCTGGGCACCCCACAGCACCCAAAATCCTCAACCGCGACTCTTGCAGCTAGCAAGGCTTGCTGGTCCAAATAAAGTTTTGGTATCCACTGACCGACATGTAGAGTGTCTACTAGGCAATGATCTGGAGGCTTCAGGTTGGCCTGAGTTGGAGGCTCATGCAGCAATGCTGGCCATTCCTGGTCATATCTTTGTTTTGACAAGGGCTCAGGCCAAGAAGCAAAGAGGACAGGGAAACTTGGATCCTGGAACAATGGACCAAGTGCTCCCAAAAACTAGTGGTAGAAAGGGCAAACCCTTATCCACTATCCCCCCCTCCACTGAACATTCCCCATTTGAGGAGGAGGAGTCTACTCCCTGTACAGAACCTACACCAGAGGAGCTTCAGGCTGACACAGCTGAGCTTTTGGGTGCAGGGGGGCCTGCCAGGGAGGAGATAAGTGTGGCACAGCAGACCTGTTCTACACTTGAGGGTTTGAGACAGCAGGCTGTCAAACAAGAAGCAGGGGATGTCAGTGTCCATCACAGAGAGCACTGGGAAAATACAGAGGCAAGGGACTCAAACCCTGGTGCTACCAGGAGACTGGTCATTCCCTTGCATTATAAGGAGTTTCTTCTGACACTAGCACATGATATTCCCCCTGCTGGACATTTGGTGCAAAGCAAGATCTGGGACTGACTGGTCCCTCACTATCACTCCCCCACATGCCAGAAGACACAAAGGAGTTTTGTCGCTCTTGTGTCACTTGACAAGCCAGTGGTAAGACTGATGGAACCACAAAGGCTCCCTTGATCCCACTACCAGTGGTTGGGGTGCCCTTTGAAAAAGTAGGGATTGACATAGTTGGTCCCCTTTACCCTCCTACTGCTTCTGGCAATAGGTTTATCTTGGTGGTAGTACACCATGCCACCAGATATCCAGAAGCAATTCCTCTGAGGACCACTACAGCTCCTGCAGTGGCAAAGACCCTCCTGGGAATATTTTCCAGGGTGGGCTTTCCAAAAGAGGTGGTGTCAGACAGAGGTAGTAAATTCATGTCCGCAAACCTATAAGCAATGTGGAAAGAGTGTGGGGTAACCTACAAGTTCACCACACCTTACCATTCCCAGACAAATGGGTTGGTTGAGAGATTTAAAATAACTCTCAAAGGTATGATTATGGGACTATCTGAAAAGCTCAGAAGCAGATGTGATGTCCTGTTACCATGCCTCCTTTTTGCCTACAGGGAGTTACCCGAGAAAGGAGTGGGCTACAGCCCATTTGAACTCCTTTTTGGTCACCCTGTCAGGGGTCCACAAGCTCTTGTAAAAGAGGGGTGGGAGCAGCGCTTGAAGCCCCCTAATCAAGATATAGTGGATTATGCACTTGGTGTAGGAGGCTGGCCTGGCTTATAGTGGGTACCTTGTGGTACTTACACCTTGTGCCAGGGCCAGTTATCCCTTATTAGTAAATTAGTAGTGTTCTAGCAGCTTAGGCTGATAGAGGTAGCTATAGCAGAGCAGCTTAGGCTGAACTAGGAGACATGCAAAGCTCCTACTATACCACTTATATCACTTAGCACTATATCACAAGAAAACACAATACTCAGACCCATATTTATACTTTTTTAGCGCCGTATTTGCGTCATTTCTTTAAGCAAAAGGAGGACAAATTTGCAAAATACAATTGTATTTTGAAAGTTTGCGCCATTTTTGCGTCAAAAAGCGGCACAAATGCGGCGCTAAAAAAGTATAAATATGGGCCTCAGAGTTACTAAAAATAAAGGGTACTTTATTTTAGTGACAATATGCCAAAAGTATCTCAGAGGATATACTCCCTTAGGAGGTAAGTAATATACACAAAATATATACACACAAACCAAAATCAGGGAAGTAACAGTTAGAAAAGTAGCGCAAACAGTGTAGAACACAATAGAATGCAATAGGAGACAATAGGCCTAGGGGCAACACAAACCATATACTCCAAAAGTGGAATGCGAACCACAAATGGACCCCAGGCCTAGTGTAGTGTGTAGAAGGTTGCTGGGAGTGTAAGAAAACACTATGGGTGTCCAAGATACCCCACCCCAAGACCCTGAAAAGTAGGAGTAAAGTTACATTACTACCCCAGAAAGACAGAATAGTCATGATAGGAGATTCTGCAAAGACAACAACTGACCGCAAAGCATTGAAGACGGATTCCTGGACCTGAGGACCTGTAAAGGAAGGGGAGCCCACTAAACCCCAGATGAAGGTGCAAAATGGCTGCCTCTGGGTGGAAGAAGCTGAAGATTCTGGAACAACAGAAGATACCAGGAACTTCTCCTTTGCCCAGAAGATGTCCCACGGTGTGTTGGAGGATGCAGAGTTGTTTTTACGCAGAAAGACCGCAAACAAGCCTTGCTAGCTGCAAAGGTCGCAGTTGAAGAAAATGGGTGCTGCCCGGGCCCAGGAAGGACCAGGAGGTCGCCCCTTGGAGGAGGAGATAGAGGGGGTGCTCAGCAGCACAAAGAGCCCACGCAGAAGCAGGCAGCACCAGCAGAAGCAATTGAATAGGCGTTCAAGAAATCTGAGCATGGCAGTCATCTCAACACTACAAAGTAGGGTCCCACGAAGCCCGTGGTAAATTCAGAGAGTTGAGCAATGCAGGACGGAATGCTGGGGACCTTGACTATGCTGTGCACGAAGGATTCCTTGCAAAAGTGCACAGAAGCCCCAGCAGTACACAGGATTACTGTCTGGTGTGGGAAGGCAAGGACTTACCTCCACCAAATTTGGACAGAAGGACCACTGGACTGTCGGGGTCACTTGGATCCAGCTCCTGTGTTCCAGGGACCATGCTCGTCAAGATGAGAGGGGACCCAGAGGACCGGTGATGCAGACGTTTGGTGCCTGTGTTAGCAGGGGAAAGATTCCGTCAACCCACGGGAGATTTCTTCTTCACTTCCAGTGCAGGGTGAAGGCAGACAGCCCTCAGAGCATGCACCACCAGGAAACAGTCGAGAAAGCCGTCAGGATTAGGCGCTACAATGTTGCTGGTAGTCGTCTTGCTACTTTATTGCAGTTTTGCAGGCGTCCTGGAGCAGTCAGCGGTCGATCCTTGGCAGAAGTCAAAGATGGAGATGCAGAGGAATTCTGGTGAGCTCTTGCATTCATTATCTGACGAGAAACCCACAGGACGGACCCTAAATAGCCCTCAGAGGAGGATTGGCCACCTAACCAGGTAAGCACCTATCAGGAGGGGTCTCTGACATAACCTGCTGGCACTGGCCACTCAGAGGCCTCCATTGTGCCCTCACACCTCTGCATTCAAGATGGCAGAGGTCTGGGACACACTTGAGGAGCTCTGGGCACCACCCCTGGGGTGGTGATGGAAAGGGGAGTGGTCACTCCCCTTTCCTTTGTCCAGTTTCGCGCCAGAGCAGGGGCTGTGGATTCCTGAACCGGTGTAGACAGGTTTATGCAAGTAAGGCACCATCTGTGCCCTTCAAAGCATTCCCAGAGGCCAGGAGTGGCTTCTCCTCTCAGGCTCTTAATACCTATTTCCAAAGGGAGAGGGTGTAATGCCTTCCTAGGACTGGGCTGCCCAGACCCCGGAAAGCAGAAGTCTGTCTGTGGGTTGGCAGCAGCGGTAGCTGCAGTGAAAACCCAGTCGAGCTAGTTTGGTAGTACCAAGGGTCCATGCTGGAGCCTCAGGGATGCATGGGATTGGCACCCTAATACCAGATTTGGCATGGGGGAACAATTGCATGATCTTAGACATGTTACATGGCCATATTCGGAGTTACCATTGTGAAGCTACATATAGGTATTGACCTATATGTTGTGCACACTTGTAATGGTGCCCCCGCACTCACAAAGTCTGGGGAAATTGCCCTGAACAATGTGGGTCACCTTGGCTAGTGCCAGGGTGCCCTCACGCTTATTTACTTTGCACCTAACCTTCACTAAGTGAGGGTTAGACATACAGGTGACTTATAAGTAAGTGCAGTG
Source organism: Pleurodeles waltl (assembly GCF_031143425.1). Classification (NCBI taxonomy): domain Eukaryota; kingdom Metazoa; phylum Chordata; class Amphibia; order Caudata; family Salamandridae; genus Pleurodeles; species Pleurodeles waltl. The sequence continues at coordinate 1,224,634,686 of NC_090447.1, forward strand.
TAAAATGGCTGTGAAATAACGTGGATGTTATTTCAGTCAGGCTGCAGTGGCAGTACTGTGTAAGAATTGTCTGAGCTCCCTATGGGTGGCAAAAGAAATGCTGCAGCCCATAGGGATCTCCTGGAACCCCAATACCCTGGGTACCTAGGTGCCATATACTACGGAATTATAAGGGTGTTCCAGTGTGCCAATCAGAATTGGTAAAAATGGTCACTAGCCTGCAGTGACAATTTTAAAGACAGAGAGAGCATAAGCACTGAGCTTCTGGTTAGCAGAGCCTCTGTGACACAGTTAGGCACCACACAGGGAACACATATAGGCCACAAACTATGAGCACTGGGGTCCTGGCTAGCAGGATCCCAGTGAGACAGGCAAAAACAAACTGACACACAAGTAAAAATGGGGGTAACATGCCAGGCAAGATGGTACTTTCCTACAAGTATCTTGGACACCCTTAGTGTTTTCTTACACTCCCATCAACCCTCTACACACTACACTAGCCTAGGGGGTCCAGGATTGGTTCGTATTCCACTTCCTTAGTATATGGTTTGTGTTGCCCCTAGTCCTATTGCATCATATTGTATTCTACAGTGTTTGTACTACTTTCTGACTGTTATACTTACCTGATTTGTTTGTGTGTATATTTGTGTAATTTTACTTACCTCCTAAGAGAGAATATCCTCTGAGATATTTTTGGCACATTGTCACTAAAATAAAGTACCTTTATTTTTAATAACTCTGCGTATTGTCTTTCTTATTATATAGTACCTATATGATATAAGTGGTATAGTAAGAGCTTTGCATGTCTCCTAGTTCAGCCTTGGCTGCTCTGCAGTAGCTACCTCTATCAGCCTACGCTGCTAGAACACTACTAATCTAAAAATAAGGGATAACCGGACCTGGCACAAGGTCTAAGTATCATTGGTACTCAGTATAAGCCAGGCCACCCCCCTACATTTCTAAGTTAAACCTGGCTGCTCTTTACCAACCTATGAGAGGATGAGCACAGGATCATTTAGATTGTGTTGTGACTTTCCCTGACTAGGACTGTGGTCCCTACTTGGACAGCAGTGGATACCTCTGCCAACTAAAGACCCAATTTCTAACAGTGCAAAAGATAAATGCTTTTTCTACAGAAATTAGGTCCTAAATATAACTACCCACTGGCATCTGCCAGTAGATAAATAAATAATAATAAATAGAAGGCCGTGATGAAGACCTTTTGTGGGTTGAGAGGTGTAGCTGAATAAATCACTGAAAGACGCTAAGACGTTGTGTGCGGTATTTCTTTTCGCATTATTATAACGCTTAAGGAACTGTTTGCAATTTAAAATGGGATCTGGTCCTGTTTTTCCAGCACCTGCCCAGATTGGTGAATGAGGCCATCAGGTTTGCGGAACTGTTATATATATATATATATATATATGTACATATATATATATATATATGTATATATATATATGTATATCCCCGTCTTGAACAAAAACAATCCTGCCTGTAATGCATGCTCCTATACACCATGGTGCAAGGGTGCCTGCGTTGGCGCTCAGCAGCCTCAAGAACACCAGTGCAGAGAAAGAGCTGAAGAGTGTCTTAGTAGATATTGGCCCTCATTACAACCCTGGCGGTCGGTGTTAAAGCGGCGGTAATGCCGCCAACAGGCAGATGGTAAAAAAAATGGGATCACAACCACGGCGGAAACCACCAACACATACAGCCACTTTAACACTCCGACCGCCACGGCGGTAGCAACAAACACCACGGTGGTCACCGCCAACAGACAGGCGGAGGACAATGTACTGCCCACCGCATTACAACCCGCCTATCCGCCAGTTTTTCCGGGGCAGTACCAATGCCATCAAAAGCACAGCAGAAACAGGAATTGGAAGGGAAACCACTCACCTCTCAACACTCAACGAAGAACCAGGATGCCATGGAGCCCGAGTTACAGGTCCTGCCGATGCTGGTCTCCCGCCTTATCTACCAGGAATACGAAAGGCGGCGGCGACGACCACGGTGAGTGCTGCACCTAGCACATGGGGGGGGAGAGAGTGACACACACACACACAACATGCAACACCCCCACCCCCACCCTCACCCACAACACCATACACACAAACACATGCAGCAACATTACATTTACACCCCGTAAGGCCCCTAGAAATACGCAAGGACAAAAGGAATTGAGTTAAATCAGTGATATTTTACAAATAGCCAGATATATCTAACAATTTGTGAAACAGTATTTACAAAAATATACAATATGTACATAAAGCGGTACATCATCCATGAAAAATGTCAGTCGGCCACTGGGCCAAAAAGTCATGGGCCAAGCCCACACTTGACTCCTGCCTAAATACGGAGAGAACACTGCTGGGGCATCTGGTCGTAAACACACAGGCACCTCAGACCGATGGAGAAGGGGGGCCACCTCAGCCGGAAGTCTCTAAAGTGGGTGGGTGGCCCACTGCTTGGTCCTGGGTAGCTGAAAGCCACAGTCTCTAAAGTGGGTGGTTTGCCCACTGCTTGGTCCTGGAGAGTTCAAAGCCACAGTCTCCCAATTTGGTGACATCTTCCACTGGTACTGGAGGGGGCTTAGTGCCCAGTGTGCTTCATCCTGCCAAGGATTGAGTGAGTGGATGCCTTTCTCCACTGTTTCTGGAGGGGGCTTTGTGCCCAGTGTGCTTTATCCTGCCAAGTTTTGGGTGAGTGGATGCCTTTCTCCACTGGTTCTGGAGGGGACTTAGTGCCCAGTGTGCTTCATCCTGCCAAGGATTGGGTGAGTGGATGCCTTTCTCCACTGGTTCTGGAGGGGGCTTTATGCCCAGTCTGCTTCATCCTGCCAAGGAGGGGGTGAGTGGATGCCTTTTCACCACTGGTTCTGGGGGGGCTTAGTGCCCAGTGTGCTTCATCCTGCCAAGGATTGGGTGAGTGGATGCCTTTCACCACTGGCTCTGGAGGGGGCTTTGTGCCCAGTGAAGAAACACTTGGGGTGTGGCAGTTCAAATTCCCTCACCTGGGTGTCTGAGGCACGAGATTTGCAGGGAACAGGTTGCATGATAGTCCTTGGTGGCAGGGCTAGACTCCATCCTGCAGCGGCTAAGGCTGCAAACTGTTGATAGTGACGGTGCTGGTGGGGGTGCTGCCAGTGGTGGTGGGAGGTTCCAGCCCTTCTCCTGCAGCCACAGATGGCTGCCCACCTGGGCTGCTGCTGCTGGTAGTGGCCCTACTGGCAGCGGGCCGGGTGGCTGTGCTTGCGGCAGTGCTGGCGGCGGTGCATATGGCGGTGCTGGCCGTGGTGCAGGTGCTGGTGCTGCCAGTGGTGGAGGGAGGCTCCAGCCCTTCTCCTGCAGCCTCGGACGGCTGCCCACTGGGGCTGCTGCTGCTGATAGTCATGGTGCTAGCGGCGGTGCAGGTGGCGGTGCTTGCGGCGGGGCTTCTGGCTGTGCTGGCCGCTGTGCAGGTGGCAGGGCTGGCTGCTGTGCAGGTAGCCACCAGGCCTTCACCTGCGGCCTCCGATGGCTGCAGTGTCTTGCCTGGTGTTTTCTGCCCCTTCCTCACCTTGGCAGATGGTGGTGTGACCTTGGTTCTGGCAGCTGGAGTTTTTGAGGAGGCCTTGCTGGGTGGTTCGTGCTCCTTGCCCTTTCTGCATGCTGGCCCCTTCTTCACCTTGGCAGGTGGTGGAATGCTTTTGTCCTTTGCAGGGGTTGGTGGCACACTGCTTGGGCTGACGGGTGCCCCCTTTGAGCCTCTGTGAGTTGCAGGTACCACAGTGGATGGCAACTTGGTGGCTGAGGTGCTGGCCTGAGTCCTGGACACCCTGGCCCGAGGGGAAGGACGGGGGGTGAGGGGTAGGGAAGCGGTCAATGTTTGCCAGGACAGTCTCCTTAGAGACACTGGGGTGGGAAGAGGGAGAGGGTTTGGGAGTGGAGGAAGAGGGAGTGGTTGTAGGAGGTGTCTGTTTGCTGAGTTTGGGTGCAGGTGCATCGGCTGGATGCTGTTGTGAGGGGGATGGCTGTTGGGTGGGTGGGTGCTTGCGTTTGTGTACTTTGGGAGGAGGGGTCACAGACACACTGGGAGAGGACACAGGGGACGTGTGCATGGTTGTGGAGGTGGTGACTGCTCGTGAGGGGTGTGTTGTAATGGGCGGGCTGGTGATGGAGGTAGTGGATGAGGATGTAGTGCATGCAGGTGTGAGTGGAGATGCTACTGGGAGGGAGGTGGATGAAGAGGAGGAGGGGACACAGTGGAGGCAGTGGATGTTGGTGTGTTTGCATGGGTATGGTGCTTGTGTGAGTGCCTGTGAGATGAAGTGTGGTACTTATGTTTGCCTGAGCCACTTTTGTGTGGTGATTTGGGTGAATGCTGGTCTGAATGTGGGCTTGGGATAGGCTGAGGTTGAGGAGATTTGGACTGGGTAGAGGACGTTGGAGGGGGGAGGCTAGAGACAGGGACAAAGGCTGCCATCAGGGAGGAGGCCAGAGCCTGAAATGCTCTCTGTGGGGCGCCACACCAGAGTGAATGCCCTCCAGGTATGCATTTGTTTGTTGCAAATGCCTCGCATCACCCTGGATGACATTCAGTATGGTTGCCTGCCCAACAGTGAGGGATCTCAGGACGTCAATAGCCTCCTCACTGAGGGCAGCAGGGCTGACTGGGGCAGGGCCTGAGGTGCCTGGGGCAAAGGAGATGCCCACCCTCCTGGGTGAGCGGGCACAGGAAACATGCTGAGGGGCTGCTGGGAGGGCAGTGCTGGTAGGGGGGGTGGCGGCTGTACCTGTTGTTGGGGTGGGCACAGAGGTGTCTGCCACCTCTAGGGAGCTTCCATTGGAGGAGGAGTCGCTGTCTCCCCTCCTGTCCCTGGCATGGTACTCCCCTCGCCCTCTGTCCCACTGGTGCCCTCACCCTCGGTGGATTTGGCCTCCAGGACCATGTGGGATGCAGCTCCCACCGTCGCCGGTGCCTCTGCTCCTCCCCTAGATGATGCTAATGCACACAGGGACAGGGTGACAAAACAAAAAGGGGGGGAGGGACAGAGAATACACTTGGTTAATGCCAGCAACAACACCACAGTTGGCATACACAACACACAGGGAGCAGCCCTATGAACTAGGCCAGGCAGTACCAGTTACTAAGATAGTCACCAGCCCATAGGGTACAATGCCTAAAGCCATTAGCTGCACACCTCAAATCCACAGGACCCTGCTCAGTAGTAGATGCCCACTAACACTATTGGGGTATGAGTGAATCTGAGCCTGCCGAACAAGGGACCTACCCTGCCATCTTCCCCCTGGCCTAGGGGCACCCATAGCCCACATCCCCCACCCAGGTAACTGTTAACACGTGAAAAGTCTGGATTCAGAATCTGTACTCACCCCCTTGTGGCTGCTGTGATGCCCTCAAGCGCCCATTCAACTCCGGATAGGCCACCGCCAGGATGCGGAACATCGGGGGTTATGGTGCGACGGGCACCTCTTCCTCGTTGGGAGGCCAGCCCCAGCTGGGTCTCTGCCGTCTTCTTTGCCTAGCAGCGCAGGTCCTCCCACCTTTTGTGGCAGTGGGTGCTCCACCTGTCAAAGACCCCCAGGGTCCGCACCTCCTTGGCGATGGCACGCCAAATGCCTTTATTTTGATGGTCGCTGATCTGCATGGAAAAGACAGCAGAAAAGGGAATTAGTCGACCGTCTGGACCGTTAGACTCATCCCTCCCATCCCCTGAAGCACATACATTGACCACCTTACATGCTGCCCTCTGGCCAGGACCCCTCTCCCCCCCAACATGTGGCTTACACACACAGCACTTCATAAATTCATGGCCCACGCATCATGCTCACAGTGTACTCACCTGTTTGTCTGGAGGACCGTAGAGTAACATGTACTGGGGAAGGACCCCAGCCACCAGTTTCTCCAACTCCTCCGCAGTGAAGGCAGGGGCCCTTTCCCCAGACAGATGACCCATTGTCGCTTTCAGACACAGGTCCCAGCAGCACTTGCACTGTAGGTCCTCTCCTGTTGAAGGTCAGGTAGCAAGTGAGTGAACAGAGAGAAAATGGCGGTGACGTCCGTGGTGGTGCGTACCGCCACCCCTGGTGTACATCGCCATTGGCTCCTGGAACCCATAGGGCCCAATGATAACCAATGCGAAGCTGGCTACTGCGACGGCGCACTGTGCCAGCAGAATTACCTGATTTCCACCTGTCCCTCCTCACAGGTCAGACAGCCGCTATTTCAGGGGGGCACAGGCCATGGCACCTAAGTGCGTCACAGCAGACATTGGCACAGAAACTGATTGTCGTATTCACATACTGGTTCTGTAAAGAAAGAAAATCATCATTAGTTCAATGGATCTGTGAAAATGACCCTCTGCTCACCGTTTTCTTCCATAGGTTTCGACCGCTGAGAATGAATCTGAGATGGCAGCATCCTCTGGTGTACAGACCCCTGGTGGACCTTGCGACAATGGAGGACAGACACATTATCATCACCTACAGACTTGATCGGGCCACAATTGAAGAACTGTGTGTCCAATTGGAGCTAGATCTGATGTCAGCTACCCGCCAGCCCACAGGTATCCCCCCTCTAGTGCAGGTCCTGTCAGTGCTCCATTTCCTGGCAAGTGGTTCCTTTCAGACAACAGTGGCCATGGCATCAAGGATGTCACAGCCTATGTTCTCCAACGTGTTGACCAGAGTGTTGTCTGCCCTGTTGAATCACATGCGGTGCTACATAGTATTCCCCCAGGTGGAGGATTTGGCCACAGTGAAGGCTGGCTTTTATGCCCTGGGACATATCCCCAACATCATTGGTGCCATTGATGGTACACATGTGGCATTTGTCCCCCCCAGAGAAATGAACAAGTGTTCAGGAACAGAAAAAGCTATCACTCTATTAATGTGAAGATGGTGTGTTTGGCAGACCAGTACATCTCCCATGTGAATGCCAAATGCCCTGGCTCTGTGCATGACACCTTTATCTTGAGGAAGAGCAGCATCCCATATGTGATGGGCCAACTCCAGAGGCACCGGGTGTGGCTAATATGTGAGCCCAAGGTCCACACACAGTATAAGTTGGTGTCTGGGTATGGGGCTGTCACTAAGGGTTAGTGTGTGTCTAACAGTTGCCCCTTGATATTTGCAGGTGACTCTGGCTACCCCAACATCTCATGGCTACTGACCCCAGTGAGGAATGCCAGGACAAGGGCAGAGGAACGTTACAATGAGGCACATGGGCGTACAAAGGACCTTCGGCCTCCTGAAGGCCAGGTTCCGGTGCCTCCATCTGGCTAGTGGATCCCTGTACTACTCACCCAAGAAGTTGTGCCATATCATTGTTACATGTTGCACAACCTGGCCTTGAGACGCCAGGTGCCTTTTCTGCAGGAGGATGAGCCAGGAGATGGGCGTGTGAAAGCGGTGGAGCCTGTGGACAGTGAGGAAGAGGAGGCAGAGGAAGAAGATGTTGACAACAGAAGCAAGATAATACAGCAGTACTTCCAGTGACACACACGTAAGACACTGTAAATTCACTTAATTTATCAGTTATCTGTTGGACATTGTATATGGCAGCCTGATTTCCCTATGTCTATGGCCACTTACTGTACCCTTTGTCATCTCTATTTTCAGATCTCTGTGGCCCACTCTGGTTCCTGCTATGTGTACTGCTGCCCACCAAAGGTCATTTCTAAGTATAATTGACTGTGCATTTGACTTGCAATGCTTTGAATATGTTGAACTAATACATATTTGAATAATTTGACAGACTCCAGATTAGTATTTGTTCCAATGAGTTATTTATGTGCTCATAAGTAGAGGGGGATTTGCAATGAGCTAGGCTGATGGTGGAGGAAAGTCCAGGGTAGAGTCCAGTCTCTTGTTATCACAGGTGCATTGTCCAATGGGGCATAGGAAGGTGGGCAATGGCAGTTCAAGGTGGACAGGCTGACAGAGTGGTACAGAAGGGTGACACTCAGGAGAGTCTTATTTCCTGGCGGGGTCTTGGCAATGTTCTCTGGCTTCTACCTGGGTCGCAGGGACCATTTGCGGGGTGTTTCTCGTTCTGCAGGGGGTGGGGTGCTGGTGGCCTGTTGGTCCTGTGGCGGGGCCTCCTGTCCTTTAGCGCCAGCGGAGGTGGAAGGCTGTTCATCGGTTTGGCTAGTGTCAAGGGCCCGTTGGTGTGCTACTGCCTCCCTCATGGTGTTGGCCATGTCGCCTAGCACCCCTGCACTGGCGACCAGGATGGGTAGATGTGTTTGAGGTCCTCCCTGATCCCCAGGTACTGTCCCTCCTGCAGCCGCTGGGTCTCCTGCAACTTGGCCAGTATCTGGCCCATCGTCTCCTGGGAATGGTGGTATGCCCCCAGGATGTTGGCGAGTGCCTCGGGGAGAGTGGATTCCGTGGGCCTGTCCTCCCCCTGCCGCACAGCAGTCCTCCCAGCTTCCCTGTTGTCCTGTGCCTCTGTCCCCTGAACCGTGTGCCCACTGACTCCAGGTCCCTGATCGTCCTGAGTTTGTGGGTTTGCCTGGGATCCCTGTAGTGGTGGACACACTGCTGATTGACGTGTCCTGGGGACAGTAGTATAGGCCCGCTGGGTGGGTGCTGTGCCGGTGTTTCCTGAGGGCGGAGGTTCTGTGGTGGGTTGGGACTGTGGCAGGGGAACCTACTGTCCAGAGGTCCCGGATGGGCCAGGTTGGTCATTCTGATCCAGGCGCGCACAGCTGCTGTTGTCACTGTGGTCCTCTTCAGGGGGGGCTGGATCTAGCTGGCACCTCCTCTCCGGTGACATTGAGTAGGGGTCCTGTGGGGATGCAAATGCAGTGTTATTGTATCTGTGTGTTCCATCTTGTGCATGGGTGTGTTTCCCTGTATGATTGTGATTTTCCTGTCAGCCTGGCCTTGTGTGCATGGTGATTGTGTGGGCTAGGTGATTCTCTCCAATGGGCATGTTGAGGTGATAGGTGTCCATGCAGGTCTGTGATGGGGGTCCATGCATTGGTTGGGCATGCAGGGCTTGGTATTGGGATGGGTGGGTTATGATAGTGGGGTATATGTGAGGTGGTGGAGTGATGGGTGTGAAGGTAGGGGTAGAAGTTTGTGATGGCATGCAGGTAGGGGGTGGGGGATAATGTAGTGAAAATTTGACTTACCAGAGTCCAGTCCTCCTGCTACTCCTGCAAGGCCCTCAGGATGCATTATTGCCAAGACTTCCTCCTCCCATGTTGTTAGTTGTGGGGGAGAAGGTGGGGGTCCACCGCCAGTCCTCTGTACGCCTACCTGGTATCTTGCAACCACGGAACGCACCTTCCCCTGTAAGTCATTCTACGTCTTCCTGATGTCATCCCTTGTCCTTGGATGCTGTCCCACGGCGTTGACCCTGTCCACGATCCTCCGCCATAGCTCCATCTTCCTTGCAATGGACGTCTGCTGCACCTGTGATCTGAATAGCTGTGGTTCTATCCAGATGATTTCTTCCACCATGACCCTTAGCTCCTCCTCTGAAAATCTGGGGTTTCTTTGGGGTGCCATGGATGTGGGGTGAGTGATATGTGTGAGGATATGTGGGGTGATGTGTGGGGTGCTGTGTTGTGAGGTGTGTGGATGGTGTATGGGTGATGGTGTTCTGTGGCTCAGATTGAGTGGGTGCTCCTGGCTTGTGTCTCTCTCTGTTGGCAATCTTTTTTTTCGTTGAAAGGGTTGTGGGTAGGTGGGTGGGTGCTTTATAGTGGTGTGAGTATGTGTGTGTGGTGTATGTATGTATGTCAGGTGTGTGTAGTTTGAATTGTCCAATCTGGTGGTGTTTTGTGGATGTGTGTGTATTTTGAGTGCAGCAGTGTGTATCGCCAAAGGTTTACCATGGTTGAAAGACCGCCGTGGTAATTCATGTGTCGTGATACTGTGGGCATATTTCTGTTGGAATGACAGTGTGGGTTTTGCTATCGCCAGTTTATCACTGACCTTTGGTGTGGCAGACTTGTGTGGGTGTCTGTATTGTGGTGGATTTCTCAGTGTGGGTCATATTACCCGTAGCGGAAAACCACTGCGGTCACAATATGTTGGCGGCCGTCAGCACGGCGGTAGGCAGTATTTACCGCCACGGTTGAAATGAGGGCCATTGGGCTTTTCAGCTCTCTCCCATTCACGCAATGCATCAACCTACTTTGTTGCAATGCGTTGCAGGAATTCTTAATACATCCAGAATCTTCAACTAGTGAGTAGTTATAATCTGTTCAGTGGTTGTTAAGAAATAATGGTTCAAATTTACACATGTACTGACAGTTGGACTTAAATTTAAAAATTCAATCACTGTGATTTTGTAGACGTAACATAAACAAGAATGTTGTGGCCACCATGATCTGCTTATGACCTCACAGATTGCACATCTCATAACGTTCAGTAACATCATTGATGAAATCACTGAAATCACTGATAACATCTCTAATCACATCATCAATGACAACACTGGACATGGGTAGGACACAAGGACTAATTAACTCAGAAAAATATTACTTGTGAATTTTTACCTTACTCCTTATCTGGTAGAGACTCTATCTAGACACAGATGCATTAATTAAGGATTATCCCTAGGTGTCAGACTGGATCTGGAAATATTTTTGTGAACAGAATCCCTGCATCAGTAGGTGACAACATTTGGCTCCCCATGCAGTCGTTGGAATTGTCTGCACCGGAAGTGATGTTTATGGTACCTATATGTGAGACATTCCGTGCCAGAAGTGCAGTGCCAAAAAGTACACAGACAACTTCTGCAGAAAACTAGGACCCTGAAAGGGGAAAACCCTGTCCCTAGAAATCCGGTTGCAGAGTGGGGAGGTTGGGTGGGTCGGTAAGGAATCTGCTGCTAGATAGAGTCTCTATCAGATAAACCGTTCCTGAAGGTAACTAGCCTGTTCATCTGATAGAGACTTCTAGCCGCAGTTTCCTTAACTTAGAATAGATATCAAGCAGTACCTCCCTGAAGGTGAGCCTGCGGACCAATTTCACATAGAGACGTCCGGCCGGACAGAACAGGCAAAGTGTCCACCCCTACAGATCTGACTATCCAGGTAATAGTGTGTAGTAAACATGTGCAATCCCATGTTGCCACCTGGCAGCTGTCCAAGATCAGAATTCTTTTAGCTAACCCAGGAGCTGCAGCTTTAGCTCTGGTGGAATGAGCATGCAAACCCTCAGCAGTTTGCTTTGTAGCCAACGTGCAGCAGATTTTGATAAAGAGTACAATCCACAGTGAGATGGTCCTCTTCTGTATGGCCCACCATTTCCTCTCTCTGTCACACCCCACAAAGATTGGTCATCTTCCCTGAACTCTCTTGTGCAATCAAGGTAGAGCAACAGTGCTCTTTTTCGGTCCAGATGGTGAAGTCAATCCTTTTCTTGGAGGGTTGAGGTTGAGCATAAATTGTAGTGATGGATTGGCCTATGTGAAATGGAGTGTCCAATTTTGAAAGAAAGGAAGCTCTTGCACGAAGCACCACTTTGTCTGGGTAGATATCAGATAAAGAGACTTGGAGGACAAGGCCTGATGCTCATGCTCATTGGCCCTCCAGGCAGATGTTATTGCCACCAGGAAGGCCATCTTGAGGGTAAGAAGCCTGAGTGGACAAATGCACAGAGGCTCCAAGGATTTTTTTTTTAAATCTGTTTATTAGTCTTAATTAAAAGCGTCAGTACAATTCTCCATTAGTTCTGATATAAAGTTTACACACATACATAATCTTATATAGTGCAGTTCATATATTATTGTACTGCGAGATAACACATAACAATAAACTGTTAGACTACGTCACATTAATGTCCTTGGTGTGGTTTACCAGATGCGTGGGGTGGGTTGATCTCCTCATGTCTTGGGTAGGGAGGTGATGCACTATCTGCATCGACAGATCGGAGGAGGTTTAGTTTAACCTGGGCTGGGTGATACTCTGGAAGTGATACTGTCATGGTAGTGGGCATTTCCTCTGCAAGGGGGACATTACTTAACTAGTGGCGTGCGTCCACCGTGTGTGGGCCCTAAGTAGTGTGTGGTTAATGTAATATCTGGGCTATCCACATTGATGTTTGGGTAGATGCTTGGCAAGAAGGCATAACGGGTTCTATGTTGTGTGGTTTTCTTGGGACTCGTGGCGGATATGTATCGCTCTTAGCCTCAATGTCCACGACAAAGGTATCCCATATTTTAGCACCACCCTGGGTCAATCCCCTGTATTGCAGCTGGTGTAATGTCTGAGCCTGTGCATGTAAGCACTGTAGCAGACCGCGCAGCCAAGTGGTATATACCGGGGCATGTGGAGCTTTCCAGTGCATAGCTATCAAGTGTTTGAACACCACAAAGGCTAAGTCAATAAATTTATGGAGCTGTTTGTCACCTTTGCCACGTCTATGTATTCCCAGTAGGCAAGATTCTGGTTTTGATTTTAGGGTATGTCCGGTAATGTCAGCTATGATGTGGGTTATATGTTGCCAGGCCGTGTTCACAGGTGGGCAGCGCCACACCATATGATAAAAATCCACTGCTGAGGTTGCGCATCTGGGGCATTCTGGGTCTGAGTTTGGGTATATCCTTTTTATGGGGGCCGGGGATAAGTAGGAGTGGTGTATGTAATTAAACTGAGTGTAGCGCAGTCTAGTATTGCAAGAAACATTTTTGACCATTGACAATGCAGCAGACCAGGCACTCTGGGGCAGAGGGGAAGGGAGAGCCACGAGGCTCCAAGGATAGCGCATATAAGGAAAGTGAGGACGAGATTGAGGTCTGTAGGAGGCTGGCCTGGTTTGTAGTGGGTACCTAATGTACTTACAACTTACACCAGGTCCAGTTATCCCTTATTAGTGACATGTAGTCAGTGTCTAGAAGCCAGGCTCTCTAGGACTAGTGAGGATGATCAGCCAAGGCCTAACTAGGAGACATGCAAAGCTCATGCAATGCCACTGTAGTCACACAGTATTGACACACATGAAAGAAAATACTCACAAACATAAAGGTACTTTATTTTGGTGACACAATTGCCAAAAATACCATAGAGACTATACTCCCTTAGGAGGTAAGTAATACACAAATTATATACACTAGTATGCCGAAATAGCTGTAAAAACAGTTAGAAAACAGTGCAAATAGTGAAAATCATAATAGTTAGAAATGGGCCTGGGGGAGCACAAACCATATACTAAGAAAGTGGAATGCGAATGTCGGTTTTCCACCTAGGCAGGTGTAGTGTGTAGAGGGGTGCTTGGATATTCAGGAAACATCAAAGGTAAGTAAAAAAAAAAACATCGCAGAGCCCAGGAAAGCAGGAGTAAATCACAGTAACACAAGAACACGAGAAAGAAGATTATGCAAGAACCAGAAGAGACTGCAAGACACCAACAATGGATTCCTGGACCTGTGGAATAAGTGGACCAAGTCCAAAAAGCACTGAAGGATCCATGGAGAACAGGAGCCTTGCTAGCCCGGATAAAGGTGCAAAAGAAGATCCACCGGTGAAGAAGAACAGTCAGTCCTGAACCCAAAAAGTCAGATGCAGGTTCCTGGTTGGTGAAAATGATGTCACACACCGGATGGAGGATTGCAGTCTGGTTTGCGTCGTTGGATTCCGCCAACAAGCCTTGGCACATGCAAAGCTCGTGGTTAGTGGAAAATGGGTCTGCCTGGGACCAGGAGGGACCTGGTGGACTCTACCATGGGGGGAAGTCAGATGGGGCTCTCAGCAACTCAGAGAGCCCTCAGAAGAGCATCCAGCACACAGGATAGGGACAAAGGAGGTGCAAAAGGAGACCCAAGAGGCACCACGACAAAGGGTCCCATGCTGCTGGAGAACCATGCAGGAAGCTGTGCGTCGCAGGAAGGAGTGCTGGGGGCTAGAGCTGCACGGTGCATGAAGAACTTTGTGGAAGGATGCCAACAAGCCTTGGCAACTGCAAAACATGCAGTGCACGGGGGTACTGTCTTGCATGGGGATGCAAGCTCTTACCTCCAACAAAGTTGGACAGTTGGACATCAGGACCGTTGGGACCAGTTCAGTCCACCACCAGTGATGCAGGATCCATTCAGCTTGTCAGGAGAGGGGTCCCTCACTACCAGTCGTCATTGCAGAGAGGTACCTGAGGAAAGCAGGGGACTGAGTCCTTCACCCCAAGGGAGATTCCTTTGTTCTTCTGGTGCAGGCTGAAGACAGGCTGTCCTCTGACGATGCACAACTGGGAAACAGTTGCAGTTGCTGGCAGTAGCTGAAGATACATTGTTGCAGAAGTCGTCTTTGCTTCTTTGTTGCAGTTGTAGAGTTCCTGGAGGGTCCAGATGCAGTTTCTTTGGTAAGAAGGTGAAGTAAAGGATGCACAGGGTTCCTGCTGGAATATTACAATCTGTATCTGAAGAACCACCTAAGAGAGAGACCCTAAATAGCCCTGAAAGGGGGATTGGTCATCTAAACAGGTAAGCATCTATCAGGTGAGGACTCTGACATCACCTGCTGGCACTGGCCACTCAGATGCTCCCAGATGGCCCTGCCAAATTGGATTCCAAGATGGCAAAACCCAGAGACACTCTGGAGGAGCTCCGAGCGCCACCCCTGGAGTGTTGATGGACATGGGAGTGGTCACTCCCCTTTCATTTGCCCGTTTCGCACCAGAGAAGGGACTGGGGGTCCCTGAAGCGTTGTAGACTGGATTATGCAAGGAGGGTACCATCTGTGTCCTTCAAAACATTTCCAGAGGCTTGGGGAGGCTACCCTTCCCAAGCCTGTAACACCTATTTCCAAAGGTAGAGTGTGTTACACACCTCTCCCAAAGGAAAACCTTTGTTATGCCTTCCTGGGCTTGAGCTGCTTAAGCAGGAGGAGGGCAGAAATCATCCTGAGAGGTGGCAGCAGCTGGGGCTGCCTGGAAAACCTCAGAAGGCTGCAATGGCGATACTGGGTGTCCTCTAAGGGGCCCCTAGATGGCATGGAAATATAGAACCAATGCTTGCAAAAGCATTGGGGTATGATTCCAACATGTTTGATTCCAAACATGTCTATGTTCGGAGTTACCATTATGTAGCTGGACATAGGTAGTGACATATCTCCTGTACAAGCGTAAAATGGCGTCCCCGCACTCATGAAGTCCGGAAAAATGGTGCTAGAGGTCATTGTGGCACCTCTGCTAGTGTAGAGGTGCCCTCATACACAGGTACTCTGCACCTTGCCCTCAGGCCTGAAGGGTCTGCTATGGGGGTGACTTACAAGTGACCTGGTGCAGTGTTAATGGAAGTGAAAGGGTGCATGCAGTCCTGCAGAAGCATTTGCATGGGCTCCGTATGGGTGACAAAAGAAATGCTGCAGCCCATAGGGATCCCCTGGAACCCCAATGCCCTGGATACCTAGGGACCATATACCAGGGATTTATAAGGGGGCACCAGTATGCCAAGTTTGGGTGAAATACTGGGTTACCAGTATGCAATGACAACATTTAGAGGAGAGAGAGCATAATCACTGGGATCCTGGTTAGAAGGTTCCCAGTGAACACAGTCAAACACATTAACATCATGCAGAAAATGGGGGTAACCATGACAAAAAGAGGGTACTTTCTTACACCCCCCCCCTCCAAACGAGGGACAATATGGCTAACCTTTCCCAGATGAGTCTTTATTATCTAAGTGGAAATATCTGAAGAGTCCATCTGCATTAGAGTGGTTACTCCCGGTCTATGTCCCACTGTAAAGTCCATCCCTTGTAGGGAAATGGACTACCTCAACAATTTAGGGTTTTCTCTTTTTCATTTGCTTTAGCCATAAGACAGGTTTGTGGCCTGTCTGAACTATGAAATGAGTCCCAAAGAGGTATGGTCTCAACTTCCTCAAGGCCCAGACCCCAGCAAAGGCATTGCTCTCTATGGCTGACCAACGCTTTTCTCAAGGGGTCAACCTTCTGCTGATAAAAGCTACAGATTGATCCTGGCCCTCTGTATTCAGTTGTGATAAAACTGCCCCGACCCCTACCTCTGAAGCATCAGTCTGAACTATGCACTTCTTCGAGTAGGTTGGGGGTTTTTAAGAGGTGCAGTGCACATAGCCTGCTTTAGCTCCTCGAAAGCTTTCTGACAGCTAGCTGTCCATAATACATTTTTAGACATCTTCTTTGAGATGATGTCATTATGAGGGGCAACAGTTCTTAATGAACCTCCTATAATACCCAGTGAGACCAAGAAAGGCTCTGACCAGGGTCTGTGTTGTAGGGGGGGCCCAGTCTAAAATAGGGTCTTCCCCTGCAGTGGTTCAATCTGTTCCCCACCTACCAGGTTTCCCAGATAAACCACCTTCCCCTGACCTATCTGGCCCTTTGAGACATTGATAGTGAGGCCTGCTTTCTGCTGGCCCTCCAAAACTTTCCATAGGTGGACCAGGTGGTCATCCTAGGTGGAGCTGAAGACAGCAATATAATCTAGATATGCTGTACCAAAAGCTTCCAGACCTTGGAAGACTGTGTTCAACAACCTCTGAAAAGTGTCAGGTGCATTCTTCAAACCAAAGGGCATAACAGTAAACTGATAATGCCCTCCAATGGCAGAGAAAGCTGTCTTAGGTTCAGCATCTTCTGATAGTTTGATCTGCCAGTACCCTGTAGTCACATCATAAGTGCTCAGATAC
Source organism: Pleurodeles waltl (assembly GCF_031143425.1). Classification (NCBI taxonomy): domain Eukaryota; kingdom Metazoa; phylum Chordata; class Amphibia; order Caudata; family Salamandridae; genus Pleurodeles; species Pleurodeles waltl. The sequence goes on from NC_090447.1 coordinate 1,224,651,312, forward strand.
TTGGCAGAGGCCAGTGTATCTATCAGCTCATCTGCCCAGGGTATAGGGTGAGCATCAGTCTTTGTGACTGTGTTGAGCCCTTTGTAACCTACACAGAACCTCATCTCCTTTTTCCCATTTTGAGAGTGAGGTTTGGGTACAAGCACCACTGTGCTGGCCCAGAGGCTATTAGGGTGCTCAATCATTCCTAAGACAAGCATTTTCTGAACCTCATATTTAATGCAAAATCTGACATGGTCAGGCTGCCTATACATCTTACTTTTGACAGGTAAACTGTCTCCACTATCAATGGTGTGCTCACACCATGTAGTCTGACCAGGTGTCAGAGAAAAGAGTTCAGAAAAGTTACCCAAGAGGTTCCTGCAGTCCTCCTCCTGAGACTCAGTAAGGTGATCTGAAAGGATAACTCCTTCTACTGAGCCATCAGCTGCAGTGTTGGAGAAGAGATCAGGGAGAGGGCCACTCTCATCTTCCTGTCCTTGATCAGTGGATATGAGCAGGGTTAAGTCAGCCCTGTCATAGTAGGGCTTTAGGTGGTTCACATGAAGTACTCTAAGAGGACTTCTAGGAGTACCTAGGTCAACTAAATAAGTGACCTCACCCTTCTTTTCCACTATGATGTGTAGTCCACTCCATTTGTCGTGGAGTGCTCTGGGTGCCACAGGCTCCAGTACCCACACCTTCTGTCCTGGATGGTATACTGTCAGGAAAGCCTTCTGGTCATGCCATTGTTTCTGTAACTCTTGGCTTGCCTGAAGGTTTTTAGTGACCTTGTTTGTGTACTCAGCCATTCTAGATCTTAGGCCAAGTACATAATCCATTATATCTTGTTTAAGGGGCTTCAAGGGTTGCTCCCATCCCTCTTTCACAAAAGCTAATGACCCCTAACAGGGTGACCAAAGAGGAGTTCAAAGGGGCTGTACCCCACTTTTTTTCTGGGGCACCTCCTTGTAGGCAAAAAGGAGGCATGGTAACAGGACATCCCATTTCCTTCTGAGTTTTTCAGAGATTCCCATAATCATGCCTTTAACCCCTTCTGTGCCGCGGACGTAACGGTTACGTCCTACGGCACAGTCCTCCTGTGCCGAGGACGTAACCATTATGTCCTCGGCACGGATCCCGGAGGGAGCGCTAGCGCTCCCTCCGTGGGGTTTCCCCCCACACCCCCAAGGCGGGGATGGAAGGGGAAGACCTTCCCCTTCCTCCCCCACCCACCCGTAATGACGTCAGCGCACAATCGCGCGCTGACCTCATTACCCCGTGCCGGTCGCACTGGAAGCCATTTGCTTCCAGTGCGATTCACAGAGAAACAGGTGAGTTTCTCCTCCGCCGGGTGGGGTGTCTCTTTGAGCATTCCTGCTGCCCGATCGCATTGCGAACGGGCAGCAGGAATGCTCACTAGACGCCAAGGATTTCTTTTTTTTTGTTGATGTGTGTTTGTAAACTTTTCAATCGGGGAGCGGCCCCTTGGTCAAGGGTCGCTCCCTTTTGGAGGCATCTTGTATTGTGGCCATTTCTGCCCCCCTTGGGGGCAGATCGGCCTATTATTTTTAGGCCTATCTGCCCCCAAGGGGGGCAGAATCCACTAGAAGCCAGGGATTTTTTTGTTTTACTATTTCTAAAATGTTTGTATTTGGGAGCGGCAAGGGTCACCCCCCTTTGGGGGCACGTGCACCAAGGCCATTTCTGCCCCCCTTGGGGACAGATCAGCCTATTATTTTAAGGCTCATCTGCCCCTATGGGGGCAGAAACCACTAGAACGCCAGGGTTTTTTAAAAATATGTTTATTCATGGGGGGGCGTCCCCTTGGGCAAGGGGCACCCCGCCCCCCCAAGGGGGGGCATTGTACTTCTGCCCATTTCTGTCCCCCTTGGGGGCAGATGGGCCTATTTCTTTTAGGCCCATCTGCCCTAAGGGGGGCAAAAGCCACGTAGGCACCAGGGATAGTGTGTGTGTTTTTTTTTTTGTTTGGGGGTGGGCCCTTGGGGACACACTACTAAAGGTATTTTCTGCCCTCCTTGGGGCAGATAGGCCTATTTTTTAGTAGGCCCATCTGCCCCTATGGCAGAATCCACTTAGGCACCAATTTCTAAATGCTTGATGGTGGGATGTTTGTCAACTGACGAAGTATTTGCATTTGTGATAATTTTTTTCCTCCTTTTTGTTCTAGTTCAAAGCTTTTGCTTTCTTTGCTGTGGCTCCTTGCGGTTTTGGCGGTGGTTGACCTGCGGTTTGCATAGTTGCATGTTTTAGGTAAGTAAAAACAATTTACTCCAAAGGAGTATTGTTGCCATGCATGAATAACATGTTTGTGGGTGGTGTACTAAATGCAGGTTTGTGTGAAATTGTCCTTAGATTTGTGCACAATGATATTTGTTTTGTCTTATTTCTAATTTGCTTTTCTTTCTTTCTTTTTAGTGGGATATCATTGGTGATTGCTGTGTCTGTGCAGAGTAGTTGCTGGTGATTCAAGCTTTTTCAGGCAAGTGAGCATTATAGTTTTTGAGTTTATAACTCTTACTAATAAAGCTATACTTTATTACTTATCCTACACAGTGATGGTTGTTGGTGGTGCATTTGTCCAGTTAATTTTAGTAGGAAAGATCATGGCTAGTCCCAGGATGACCGCTCAGCAGGTGGTTGGTATGCTTTTTGAGTCATTGTCTGATCATGATTATGAGACGGACTCTGCATCTGAGGCAGAGGAGGAAGTGAGGGATTCTGGCAGTGAAGTTTCTGCCGGAGAGGAGTCTTCTGATGAGGAAGCCACACTCAGTGCAGATGAAAGGCCTGTTTCAGAGGAGGACACTGATGTGCCATTAGTGCAGCAACCTGGGGCTGAAAGGTTTCCCGTTAGAAGACCTGAACTCTGGGTTGCCCTAAACATGGAGCGGCCAGAGTTTCCTGCCTTCACTGGTCTCCCGGGGTGTAGAGTCAATACTGAGAACTTTTTGCCTGTCAATTTCTTTGAGTTATTTGTGGATGATGTGTTTTTGGAAGAGATTGTTGAGCAGACTAATTTGTATGCAGAGCAGTATTTGAGGGACAACGCTGCTAGACTTAGGCCGCACTCTAGAGCTGCCCAGTGGATTCCCACAAATTTGGAGGAGATAAAAAGGTTTTTAAGTTTGACTCTTTTGATGGGGTTGATAAGGAAGCCGTCACTGGCTTCTTATTGGTCTACTAGTCCCTTGATGGCAACAGCTATATTTCTTGCAACAATGAGTCGTAATCGGTATTTGCTTCTTCTTAGGATGCTACATTTTATTGACAATGCATTAGCCTTGCTACAAGATCACCCTGATTCTGACCGTCTTTTTAAGATTAGGCCTGTCCTTGATCATTTTGTAGATTTTCAGCGGTCTATGTTTCAGTCAAAGAAATAGCTGTGGATGAGTCTTTGGTCCTCTTCAAGGGTCGTTTGGTTTTTAGGCAGTACATTCCTAGCAAGAGGGTACGATGTGGAATTAAATTGTATATGCTGTCTGAAAGTAGTACAGGATTTGTGTATAATTTCCGTGTCTACACTGGTAGGGATTCCAGTATTGACCCCTCTGGTTGTCCTCCCACTTTTGGAGTTACTGAGAAAATTGTGTGGGAACTTGGTAGACGACTGTTCAACATAGGTCACCATTTGTATGTAGACCACTTTTACACTGGAGTGCAGTTATTCAAGGAATTGTTTAGAGTGGACACTGTTGCTTGTGGCACAATTCGTTGTAACCGGAAAGGCTATCCAAGGGAGCTTGTCTGTAAACAACTTGAGAGGGGACAGTGCAGTGCCTTGCGGAATGATGAGCTGCTAGCTTTTAAGTTTTCAGACAGGAGGGATGTCTACATGCTAAGTACCATCCATGATGAGAGTACTTCCCCCATGACTGTTTGGGGCCAGGTTGCTGAAGTGCGCAAACCTGTGTGCATTTTAGATTATAATAAGCACATGGGAGGTGTAGATAGAGTCGATCAGAGGTTGGAACCTTATACTGCTATTCATAAGTCTCACGTTTGGTGTAAGAAGTTAGCAATTCACCTCTTCCACTTAGCAACTTTTAATGCTTTTATTGTGTTTAAGGATAGGTCTCCAGAGGCAAAGATGACATTTGTGAAATTTCAGGAGTCAGTGATAGAGAGCCTTATTGTGGTGGAACAGGCCAGAGTTCCTAGAGAAGCAGTGGTGGAGGATGTGGCTAGATTGAAAGATCGCCACTTTGCTGAGCAGATTCCTCCCACATCCAAAAAATACTTTCCAGCTAAGAAATGTAGAGTGTGCTTTCGAAGAGGTATGTGGAGGGAGACTTTCATTTGTATTTTCATGTGTTCAGTTTCATGGTTAGCATTTCTGTCATGTACTTAGTTAGAGCTTTTGTGTTTGTAGTTTTGTAATGATTTCTAATTAGTTAGGGGTTTCTTTGTTTAAAAAAAAAGGGATGCCATTGTGTGTGGAGTGGGGCTTGGCTGAGGGTGTACATAGTGTACATATTGACGTGCTGTTGGCTACTGCAACACACTGCCAGCCAAACACCAGTCCACACACTGCCATCAGCTGGTGTGATTGTTGTATCAGGCATGTGGGCGTATGTAAGTGATGGGCCCTTGAGTGGCGCTGTCTGTCGATGTGAGTGTTGTAATGTGCTGGGCCTGTGGCTGGCCGTGTGAATGGTCTTGTGCGTGTCATGTATGAAAGGTGTGTGAATGGACTCTAAAGCGGTTGGTGCCTTGTCGCGGCTTTACAGCTCACGAGCTGTGAGTCATTGGTTCAGTTTTTTGCCTTTCAGTTATTAGCAGTGCATTTCATGTTTGTGAAATCTCTTGTTAATAAAATTTGATCCACTGAACCATCACTCACCCTCGTGCCAAATCCAACCAGGATGTGTGGTAAAAATGACAAAACCTGCTCCGCTGTAATCAGGCGTCGCAGCACACCTGTGACACGCTAGGTGCCTCAGGTGGGACCCCGATGATGAAGCATGCCACCAACTTAGTTGGTGGGTGAGGGGTCTTTTTCACATAACCTAAGTGTGTTTCTTTTCACAATTTTAGTGTTTGGCACATCACAGACGTATGTGGACACATCAAAATTATATATTACAAAACTACCTGTGTTTGGGGGGAGGAGGCACCTATGTTTTTGGTCCTGGGTGAGGCCTTCATCTAGGGAAACCTACCAAACCCAGACATTTTTTAAAACTAGACACCCCAAGGAGTCCAGGGAGGTGTGGCTTGCATGGATCCCCCAACATTTTCTTACCCAGACTTAAAAAAGCATATTTTTCTCACTTTCATTTGTACGATCACCGCTCCAGCACAAAATTCCTACTCCCCAGCGTTCCCCTCAGTCTCCCAAGTAAAATGGCACCTCACTTGTGTGGGTCCCCAAAGCAGAGTCAGCCTAAAGATGTATAAAAGAAGAATCAACTCGCTGTGCTATCCCCTCCATCTCTACAAGTTTTGGGCCTTATTCTGTTGCAGGCACCTGGCCCACCCACACAAGTGAGGTATCATTTTTACCGGGAGACTTGGGGGAATGCTGGGTGGAAGGAAATTTGCGGCTCCTCTCTGATTCCAGACACTTCTGTCATCAAAATGTGAGGAAAATGTGTCTTTTTAGCCAAATTTTGAGGTTTGCAAAGGATTCTGGGTAACAGAACCTGGTCAGAGCCCCACAAGTCACCCCATCTTGGATTCCCCTAGGTCTCTCGTTTTCAAAAATGCACAGGTTTGGTAGGTTTCCCTAGGTGCTGGCTGAGCTAGAGGCCAAAATCTACAGGTAGGCACTTTGCAAAAAACACCTGTTTTCTGTGAAAAAATGGGATGTGTCCACGTTGTGTTTTGGGGCATTTCCTGTCGTGGGCGCTAGGCCTACCCACACAAGTGAGGTACCATTTTTATTGAGAGACTTGGGGGAACATAGAATAGCAAAACATTGCTATTGCCCCTTGTCTTTCTCTACATTTTTTCCTCCAAATATAAGAGAGAGTGTAAAAAAGATGTCTATTTGAGAAATGCCCTGTAATTCACATGCTAGTATGGGCACCCCGGAATTCAGAGATGTGCAAATAACCACTGCTCCTCAATACCTTATCTTGTGCCCATTTTGGAAATACAAAGCTTTTCTTGATAGCTATTTTTTACTCTTTATATTTCAGCAAATGAATTGCTGTATACCCGGTATAGAATGAAAACCCACTGCAGGGTGCACCTCATTTATTGGCTCTGGGTACCTAGAGTTCTTGATGAACCTACAAGTCCTATATATCCCCGCAACCAGAAGAGTCTAGCAGATGTAACGGTATATTGCTTTAAACAATGTGACATTGCAGGAAAAAGTTACAGAGTAAAACGTAGAGGAAAATTGCAGTTTTTTTCACCTCAATTTCAATATTTCTTTTTTCAGTTGTTATTTTCTGTAGGAAACCCTTATAGTATCTACACAAATTACCCCTTGATGAATTCAGATTTTAGTCTACTTTTCAGAAATGTTTCGGTTTCTGGGATCCAGCATTGGTTTCATGCCCATTTCTGTCACTGACTGGAAGGAGGCTGAAAGCACAAAAAATCGTAAAAATGGGGTATGTCCCAGTAAAATGCCAAAATTGGGTTGAAAAATTGGGTTTTCTGATTCATGTCTGCCTGTTCCTGAAAGCTGGGAAGCTGGTGATGTTAGCACTGCAAACCCTTTGTTGGTGCCCTTTTCAGGGAAAAAAACACAATCCTTCTTCTGCAGCCCCTTTTCCCCATTTTAAAAAAAAAAAACTGTATTTTGTCTAATTTCCTGGCCTCCTTCTGGGGAACCCACAAAGTCTGGGTACCTCTAGAATCCCTAGGATGTTGGAAAAAAAAGACGCAAATTTGGCGTGGGTAGCTTATGTGAACAAAAGGTTATGAGAGTCTAAGTGCAAGCTGCCCCAAATAGCCAAAAAAAGGCTTGGCACAGGAGGGGGAAAAGGCCCGGCAGCAAAGGGGTTAATGGTTGTGTTAAACCTCTCAACAAACCCATTTGTATGCGGATGGTAAGGTGTGGTGAATTTTTAGGTTACACCACATTCTTTCCACATTGCTTTCAGGTATGCAGACATGAAGTTGCTACCTCTGTCTGACACCACATCTTTTGGAAAACCCACCCAGGAAAAGATTCCCAGGAGGGTTTTGGCCTCTGCAGGAGCTATGGTGTTCCTCAGAGTAATTGCTTTTGGATATCTAGTGGCATGGTCCACCACCATAAAATTAACCTATTACCAGAAGCAGTAGGAGGGTCAAGGGGCAACAATGTCAACCCCCTACCCACTCAAAGAGCACCCAAGCCACGGTAAGTGCTGGGGTGCTCTTTGAGTGGCAGTGGAATCGAGTAGGCTTTTGGGGTGCCAACAGTCTTACTACTGGCTTGACAAGTGATACAGGAGTGACAAAACTCTTTATGTCCTCTGACATGAAGGCCAGGGAAAGTGAGGGACCAGTCTGTCCCAGGTCTTACTTTGCCCAAGATGTCCAGCAAGGGGAATATCATGAGTTAAGGTCAACAGAAATTCTCTGTACTGCAAGGGAATGAACAGTCTCCTGGTGGCACCAGGTTGTGGGTCTCTTGCCTCAGAGTATAAGATTTCTTTTTACCAATACACCCTATGGGTGTCACTGATATCCGCCGCCTCTTTTTTGACAACTTGCTGCCTTAAACCCTCAACTGTGGGACAAGTCTGCTGAGCCACAGTTAAATCTTCCCTGGCAGCCCCCCCGCATCTAAAAACTCAGCTGTGTCAGCTTACAGGTCCTCAGGTGTAGGTTCTGTCCATGGAGTTGACTCCTCCTCCTCAAAGGGGGAATCTTCATTGGAGGGAGAGATAGCGGATAACTTTTTACCCTTTTTACCCCTGCTTTTGGGAAGCTCTTAGTCCATTGTTCCAGGATCCAAGTTTCCTTGTCCTCTTTGCTTCTTGGCCTGAGCCCTTGTCAAAGCAAATATATGCCCAGGAATGCCCAGCATGGCAGCATGGCATCACGGGCCTCCAGCTCCACTTCATCCCAAGCTGAAGTCTTAAAGTCATTCCCTAGTAGACATTCTCAAGGTAGGTATGTGGATACAACAACTTTCTTTGGACCAGTAACCCCCTCCCCCTATTGAGATCAACAACAGCCATGGGAGGCTTACAGTGTTGTTGTGGGTGTCTGTCACTTGGTACTGATGATCAAGTAGGTGCTGTTCAGGGGCCACCAGTTTTTCAGTCACCATTGTGACACTGGCGCCTGTGTCCCTGTAGGCCTCAACCTGAACTCCATTAGGGGTTATTCCTTGTATTTATCCATATTAAGGGGACAAGCAACAAGGGTGGCAAGGTCAATGCCACCATCAGAGACTAAAACAGCCTCAGTGCTTTCCCCAACTAAATCCACCCCCACTACACTTCCCAGAGTGAGCCCTGCTACACCTTTGTATTGGCTATTGGTAGTGTTATGTTTCCCTCCACCACTGCTATTGCAAGGGGCACTAGTTGAAGCAGTGGGGGTGCTGGTGGTGGGAGGCTTGGTGCCTTTCTTTGGACAAGAACTATGTCTGGCCCAATTTGCTTTGCTTTTACACATATAGCACCAAGGCCTTTTATTCTGATGGTTGGAAGAGGATTTAGACCCACCCTCAGAAAGTTTTTGTGGTCCTGATGAAGACTCTTTGTTGTTATCTTTGTCCCCACCCTTGTCATGAGACTTACCATCCTTCTTCTTGTCCTTGTCACCCCCTGTATCAGCTTTTCTGCTCACTCTTGTTTAGACCCGTTTTCTGCTTTCTTTCCCAGTTCTTGGGGAAAGGTCAGATCTGAGTCTACCAAGTACTGGTATAACAAGTCAGATACACAGTTATTCAAAATATGCTCTTTCAAAATCAGATTGTATAAGCCCTCATAATCAGACACTTTGCTACCATACAGAACAGTCCACAAAGTCAACCCAGTCCTGTGAGGACTCTTTTCTGGTTTCTCTGAACTCAATCCTGAATTTGTCAGTGGTTAGGCCAAATCTATCAAAGAGCGCAGTTTTAGGAATGCCATCATTTTCTGAGGCTTTTTATCTGAAAGTGAGAAGTCTATCCCTCCGCTTGTCAGAAAAGGACAACCAGCCCACTGCCTGTGAGGGACCCTCTGAACTTTGCTGGCCCTCTCAAGTGCTGCAAAGCACTTGCAGATGTCATCCCCCACCTTGTATGGGGGAACAATTGTATGCAGGTTTCTAGAATCAATAATGTCCTCCCTGACCCCATAACTTCTGAAACTGCTGCTGCTGCCACCATGGGATATTAATCCCAACCCCTGCCTTTCCCTTTCCACAGCCAAGGCCTCCCTATCTAGGGCTAGCTGTTGCTGCTGCAGCCTCAGCCTAGCCTCCTCCAGTCTCAGTTTCCTGAGCTTCCTATCTATGGAGTCATCACCTAGAGTTGAACCATGGGGTCCCTCAGACACTGAGGTGATATGGGAATGGGCAGAGGTAGACATTTCCCTAGCTGTTGTGACCCTATTGACTTGACCTCTGGGTGTGAAGGGAGCCCTACCTGAATGACTACCCCTCCCACTACCAGCTACACTACTGGGTCTACTAGGTGTAAGGTCTTTGGAAGAGCCTTCCCCTGAACTTGAAGGATAATTTTCTGATTCTAAGGGGTTAGAATCTCTCTCTACCTCCTCCCCCTCCTGGCTATCAGCATGTACCTGATCATCCCGAAGAAGGAGGCTCCAAAGGAAATTCTCATTGAGGTTCATGCTCACATCAAGTTTCCTATCTGTGCAAAGCCCTTTCAATTCCTTGAAGGTCATGCTCTCATTGGGAGTACCCATGACCTCAGAGCTAGGCCCAACAGTAGACATGATCTGAGTGTGTGTTAGTGTACTGTAGGAAAACCTAACCTACCTAACCCCTAGTCTCTTGGAAAGGAAAGCAAGAGACTAGGACCCTGCGCTAGGTATATGTGTATAGCTCTAGTATAGAGTATACTTGCCTGTGAAAAGCACCGGTGACAGAGTGATAAGGCAATTGCAAGTACTTTTCCCACTGCTACACCACCAATGTAGGAGGCTGCCCTGGTTTGTTGTGGGTACCTAAGGTACTTACACCTTATACCAGGTCCAGTTATCCCTTATTAGTGAAATGTAGACAGTGTCTAGAAGCCAGGCTCTTTAGGGGTAGCTGTAGCAGAGCAGCCAAGGCTTATCTAGGAGACATGCAAAGCTCATGCAATACCACTGTAGTCACACAGTACTCACACACATAACAAAATACTCAGTGTTTAAAAAATAAAGGTACTTTATTTTGGTGACACAATTGCCAAAAATACCTTAGAGACTATACTCCCTTAGGAGTTAAGTAATTCACAAATTATATACACTAGCATGCAGAAATATCTGTAAAAACAGTTAGAAAATAGTGCAAATAGTGAAATCATAGTAGTTAGAAATTGGCCTGGGGGAACACAAATCATATACTAAGAAAGTTGAATACAAATGTCTTTTCCCACCTAGGCAAGTGTAGTGTGTAGAGGGGTGCTGGGAGTACTAGAAAACACCAAAGGTAAGTAATAGAACCCACCCCAGAGCCCAGGAAAGCAGGAGTAAATCACAGTAATTTTCAACACACAAGAACACAAGAAAGAAGATTATTCAAGAACAAGAAGAGACTACAAGACACCAACAATGGATTCCTGGACCTGAAGACCTGTGGAATAAGTGAACCAAGTCCAAGAAACACAGAAGAGTCCAGGGAGAACAGGAGCCCCTGCTAACCCGGATGAAGGTGCAAAAGAAGAACCACTGGTGTAGAACAACAGTCAGTACTGCCCCCAAGAAGATGGCTGCGGGTTCCTGGTTGGTGCAGATGATGTCCCATGCCGGATGGATGATTGGAGTATGGTTTGCGTCACTGGATTCTGCCAAAAAGCTTTGGCACAGGCAAAGCTTGCGGTCAGCGGAAAATGGGGCTGCCCAGGACCAGGAAGGACCTGGTGGACTATACCCAGGAGGGGAGTCTGAAGGAGCTCTTGACAACTCAGAGAGCCCTCAGAAGACCAGGCAGTGTGCACACGAGTCCCATGCAGCACTATGACAAAGGGTCGCACACCATCGGAGAACCACGCAGGTAGCTGTGCATCCAAGGAAGGAGTGTTGGGGGCCGGATCTGCACGGTACACGAAGAACTTCGTGGAGGGATGCCAACAAGCCTAGTCAACTGCAAAATAGGCAATGCACAAGGGTACTGCCTTACGTGGGGAGGCAAGCTCTTACCTCCACCAAAGTTTGATAGTTGGACATCAGGACCATTGGGACCTCTTCAGTCCACCACCCGTGATGCAGGATCCATGCAGCTTATCAGGAGAGGGGTCCTACACTACTGGTCATTGTTGCAGCGAGGTGCCTGCTGAAGCATGGAAGTGACTCCTTCACGTCAAAGGATATTCCTTCGTTCTTCTGGTGCGGGCTGAACACAGGCAGTCCTCAGAGGATGCATGACCTGTAAACAGCTGCAGTTGCTGGAAGGAGCTGGAGATACAATGTTGCAAAAGTCATCTTGGCTTCTTTGTTGCAGGTTGTAGAGTTCCTGGAGGGTCCAGATGCAGTTTTGTTGGTAGAAGGTGAAATAAAGGATGCAGAGGATTAATGCCGGGGTCTTGCAATACAAATCTGTGGAAACTCCCAGAGGAAAGACCCTAAATAGCCCTGAAAGGGGGATTGGTCAGCTACACAGGCAAGCACCTATCAGCGGAGGGCTCTGACGTCAGCTGCTGGCACTGGTCACTCAGATGCTAGCAGAGCACCCCACCATCTTCGAATCCAAGATGGCAAAACCCAGGGACACTCTGGAGGTGCTCTGGGCACCACCCCTGGGGTGGTGATGGACAGGGGAGTGGTCACTCCCCTTTACTTTGTCCAGTTTCGTGCCAGAGCAGTGACTTATAAGTGACCAGGTGCAGTGTAAATGGCTGTGAAATGGTGCATGCACTATTTCACACAGGCTGTTATGGCAGTCCTGTAGAACCCTTGCATGAGGTCTCTATGGGTGGCAAAAGTAATGCTGGAACCCCAATGCCCTGTGTACCTAGGGACTTATAGGAGGGTGCCGGTATGCCACTTATGAGGCTGCTTTCTCACACACTTTCCCTATCTTTGTGCCCCCACCCTTTCCATCCATTCCATGCCCTCCAACCAAAACAAAAAATCATTAACAAAGGATCTTGAAGGCATCAGGACTCTTTTACAGCCAATTTCTAAGGTTTTGTGGTGTAAAATCTGAAACTAACTATAACTCCCCTGATTTCCTAAGGTTTTTTAAATACTATTTCCTAACTACAATGTCCCTGTAACCTTTGTTTTTTTCCAGTGGATTTCTAGTTTTTTTTTTTTTTTTTAAATTAAGTAAGATGTGCATTGACATGCACAGTGGGGGGCTGTGGGGTGTTGGACTCAGGGTCTGGCCTGGAATTGTGCTGCCCACACTCAAGCCTGCTGCTCCTGCCCCCCTCCTCCTTGCCAACCATTGTTCAAGTCAATGCCCCTGCTGCCTCATTACAGCCCTGTGTGGCCATTGTTTTGCCACAGCCCTTCCCGCCTGCCCTGAACAGTTAGCTTGCTGACCTATCCACCTTCTCCCTATCTTCTGTTGTCTAAGACCATGCACATCCCCCATCTCTCCCGCCCTGCATGGTCCGATGTTCTGCCACTGACCCCTCCCTCCTGCCCTTCATGATCAGTTATACCACAACTATCCCTCCTGTCAGTCCAGTATGGTCAGCTTGCTGTCCTTGCCTGTTTCCCCTCTGCTCTCTGTTGTTTATGTGCATGGGCTTGTCCCCCATCCTATTGCTTTCCATGGTCTGCTGTGCTGCACTGCTGCCCTGGTTATCCTGTGTGGTGTATTGTGCTACTGCAACCCCTGACGCTTGTCCTGTAAGGTCAGATTCTGAAAAAAACACCCTGGGGAATTGACTTTCCACATTGACTTACATTGAAAAAGAGGATATTTTAGGCAGGAGACCAATAAAATAAAGCTCTTTTGGACTTAAAAAATTGAGACTCCTGTCTGAATCTGGCCTGTTGGTATGTATGATTGTACTGCCACTGCCTCTTTCTTCTGCCCTCAATGGTCTGTTATATTGCCACAAACTCTCTTGCCTGTCATGCATGGTTGGTTTGTTGCCCCTGCCCCCCCCTTTGTCTGTCCTTTATGGACTGCTGCACTACCACCTCCCCTCCTGCCTACCCAGTGTGGTCAACCAGTTGCCTCTGCGCCCTCTTCCCTTCCCTCAATTATCTGAGTCCGTAGCCCTGACCTCTGCTTTCCCACAGTATTCCAAAGAACAACTAGATTGCTAACATTCTGTATCTATCCAGATGATCACCTGATTATTTATTAAACTTGGAGGAAAGGATGTGGCATTATGGCCAGAGCTGAAGACTTTGCAACTGGAGAACCAGGTTTGAGTTTCGGCATCAGCTTGACATTCTGTGATTCTATGCAAACCACTTAAACCAGGTTTGAGTTTTGGCATCAGCTTGACATACTGTGATTCTATGCAAATCACTTAATCTCCCCATTTTGAGATCCAAAATGAATGTGTCCTTGTGTAATGCAACTGATGCTCGTGTAATGTACTCCAATATCTTTGGGTCTAGTCTGTGCTATATAAAACTGCAAAAACAAATACAAAACAATACGTATTTTGTACACTTCTGTGATTGGGTTATACTTAAGCTACATTTGAGTGATATGTGTGCTACTTTTTGGCTCTTTTTTTCCTGGTAGACATTTTAGGAGACATATTTGTTATAAGCTCCCTAATTTCCTTAGTTACCGCAGTATCCTCAAGAGAAAATGCTTTCATTTTTCTACTTCGATTGTATCAAGATGGCATTCAGATGTGCCACAAGTTTGGCATAACTACAGAATGTTATCACTCTAGTTGCTCATTAGAACACTGTAGTAAAGCTGCTGTTCACCCGAGAGTTAACTTGCAGTCTGCCGCTGGTGTTGAAAGTGCTTGTTTCAGTCTGCATGTCAGAATGTTTTAATGAAATAGGAAAGAAAGATATTTGAGAACTCACTTTAAAAAGTCCCAATTTTTCTTTCTACAGAACTAATCATAATTTCTTTAACCAAATGAACCCTCTCATGTTGTTCCTTTCTAAATTAAATGTCTTAGGTTTTACCATCTTGATTCAACCAAGATGGCTTCAGGTGTGCCATAGTTTTTCATAAGTAAGACTGTTAGCACTCTATTTGCTCCTTAGAGCACCCTGGGATATGGGAAGCCCTTCATATCAAAATTACAGCTCCCCATATAGGACACTTACTCAAATGCATAGTGTGCTGCAAAATGAATGACACATGCCAAAATAAATGTAATATCAAAATAAATATAATACCTGGCAGATTGAATCTGACTTGAAACTAAATAAATACAAAACCAGGCAGAGTGAATATGCTACTTAGTAAATAATACGAATAACACACACTCCGAATTGAAAAAGAGATATTCTGAAACATATCAATCATACTGAAATAAATACGGACCTCACTGTAAACAACAAAGCAATCACCGAAGCGAATACAATAATCGTCAAAAAGAATGGGAATTTTTTTTAAATGACTGACATGTGCCAAGAGGAATATGGCGTACATTGAAATGAATATGACAGTTTGAAATTAATATAAGGTTCTGAAATAACTATATTATATTCTGAAAAAGAATATAATGCACATTGAAATAATATACACTGAAATGAGCATTACACATGAAATGAATGTGAGATACACAGAAATAAATATGAGATGATTCAAAAATTTTAAATTAATATGGCTTGTGTTGAAACTGAATTGAATTGGACATGCTTTCAAAATGAGTATTACCGGCGCTAATATTCTCATGACATTTGTCAACCTGAATATGGCAGGCATTTAAATTATTATGATACATATTGAAATGATTATGATAGTTGTTAAAATCGATAAGTTGCAAAATTAATATGAATATGACATCCATTCAAATAAATATAACATTGATTGCAAGGAATACATCACATATTAAAATGAATATGACATGAGTTGGTATCAACATAAGCTTAATTGAAATTGAATTTGACATGTTTTAAACTGACTATGAGAAACATTAAAAAGAACGTGACATTTATCAAAATGAATATGACTTGCATTGAAAGTAATATGATAAACATTGACTGATTAAGATATGTGGTGTGATGGATGTGATTCATGTTAAAATGAATATGATGTGTTAATATGAATGAGACATCCACTGAAAGGAATATGACACATGCTTAGGTGAACGTGGCATGCAGTGAAATGAATATGAGCCCTATTGAAATGAATTCAATATGCTTTAAACTGAATATGAACAATGCTAAAATTAAAATGAAACTTTTCAAGATGAATATGTTATGCTATGAAAATAATAAGATCACATCAAAATGGATATTGCACATATTGAAATAAATATGACCTATGTTGAAATGGAGATGACCCATGTTAAACGTATTCTGACAGGTTTTAAGGTGAATATGGCATCCATTAAAATTAATATTACATTAATTAAAGGAATATGACACATGTTCAGATGACTAGGAAACACATTAAAATGAATATGACGTGGTGAAATTAATATGGTCCATATCAAAATTAATATGACACTCATTTACATGAATATGACACTTTTTGAAATTAATATGAAACTATGTGAGATAAATGTAGCATGCTTTGAAATTAATAAAGCACATATCAGAATGAACATAAGCAATGTTTAAATGAATATGACCACTTATTTAAATCAACATGGCTTGCACTGAACTTCTGTGGATTTGCTTTAAAATTAATATTACATCTTGTAACTAATATTACATATTCTAGAAGGATATTATATGGACAGAAATGAATAAACTAAAATTAATATACCACGCATTTGACAGAATATAAAACAAGGAACCAGCCTTTACTATGCATCCATTACATGCATCCATTTACAACACAGGTAAATATTTCTACATTTGTCTCACAGTACTTTATCACGCAAGTAAGTATTGTTGTAAGTAACATAATTTCTTATATGTGTGCAGAGGTAATGGGACGTAAAGGATGATTTTGGGGTTTAAAGGTGGGTAGAGGTAAAGGGATGTAAGAATACATTTTTAGTTTAGAGTTGGATACAAGTAAATGGAGGTAAGTCTGATTTTAGGTTTTAGGAAATGGGTGGAGGGAGGTAAGGAATAAGAAAAAGTAGAATCCCCCTTAAAAAATAAAAAGTCTCACACATGTGTGGGTGTATATTTTATATATATATATGTGTGTGTAGATATATATATATATATATATATATATATATATATATATATATATATGTATTTGCATACACACAAATTAATATATCTTATAATATATCTTTATCATTTCAGGATTAGTGCCTTATAAAATATGCAAAAAAAGAAGCAGGGAACTCTAGGTAGTTCCCAAGTTTAGGTGGAGAGCAGCTCCTTTCTTTGGAGCACCCTACAACACCACCGACACGTAGAATCTGCTTACCTCAAATATAAATTTTTCTAGCAAAGTATTTAAGCATAGAATTTGTACACTTCCATTCACACCAAACTGGAACGTGATAAAGGGCCTGACTGAGCTCATGAAGGGCGAGTTACTCCATCACAACGGTGACGGATATCCCATCTCCGAAATATAATTCCTATTATGTCCTGTAGGATTTATATTTTCAAGGATGGGATATCCATCACGTTGTGATAGAGTAACCCGTCCACCAAGATCTCAATCATGCCCTAAGTCTTTTGCCATTTTTACAGCAAAGTCTTTAAGCATAGGACTAGTTGCTACCATCCATACTGAGCTAACATATTACAGAAGCCTTTTACCACTCCAGGCACTGTAGCACAAGTTTGAATTAAAAAATATCAGCCTCATGCATTGAATCAAGCTCCAATAACAGCAATGAACTCTTCACCATCAAAGAATTCCCCAACCGCTCAGCCACAACAAACAACATAAACGACTCACAGGAACTCTGCAACAATCTCCTTCCACAACAAGATTGCCAACATCTACAGAAACTTCAAACCCAAGGCCATTGACTTCTTCAAGCAATACAACAGCCCACTACTACCAGAGATATCTGACTAATTGAAGGAAACCAGATCGCCCCATTGGGAGCCGCCACCATCATGAACTTGGTCTACTCAGGGGGCCCAATCAACCAATGCCCCCACCACATCGTCAACCACATACTCACCATCTTGTTAACACGTTAATTTCCGCGTACACTTTACCAGATTAAAGGAAACTAACAGACCTCAACACCCTACTAAAAAAGACATTGTCTGACCCCAGCAAACTCAACAACTAATGACTGATCTCCCTGCTCCTGTTCATGGCCAAGGTTTCAGAAAAAAACATCAGCCAAGAACTCTCCTAACATGTGGAATGGAACCTCCTATTCAACCCCTCCCAATCTGGAATATGCAGCAACACCAACACAGAGACAAACCCTCATCGCAGCTACCAGCAACATCCAAGCCCTACTTGACCAAGTAGGGACTAAGACTCTGATCCTCCTAGACCGTTCAGCAGCCTTCAATATGTTCTTCCACCACACATTCATCACAAGTCAGCACAACATAGGCATCTAAGGAGCCACTCTCAGCTGACTCACCCCTTTCCTCATTAGAAGAACACAAAAAATCTGCCTTCCCCTCTTTTACTCTAAACCTATGGAAATTATCTGTTAAGTACACCAAAGATCCTCTCTCAGACCCACCCTCTTCAACACTTATATGACACTCCTAGCCAGCACCGGAACAACCCATGGATTCAACAGCATATCCTATGCTGATGACACACTAGTCTTCCTCTCCCGCTAGCAAGACACCACCAACACCAAGAGCAACATCCACAACCGCATGACAGACGTCACCCACTGGATGAAGGACAATTGCCTGAAGCTCAACACAGACAAGACAAAGGTACTGATTTTCAGAAACAAAAGCTCCCCATGGGACACATTCTGGTGGCCCTCAGAACTCAGACCTACTCCTACTCCCACTGACCATGGTAGGAACCAAGGCACCATTCCGGACAAAAAGTTAACCATGACGCCTCAGGTTAACTCCATCTCCCTCTCCTGCTTCTTCTTCCTCTGCATACTAGGTAAGCTATTCAGATTGCTACCACAAAGCTCAAGACACACCATCACCAATGCCCTCATTTCCAGCAGACTGGATTACGGCAGCCCTCTCTATGCAGTGACTGCGGCTCACCTTCTGCGACTACAGACCAACAGAACATCACAGCCATGCTCGTCCTGGATTTCCCTAGACAACCCACATCACCCCTTACCCCAGAAAACTTCACTGACACCCCTTATAGAAAAGATGGCAGTTCAAGCTCCTGACCCATGCATACAAGGCCCTACACAACTGCAGACCTGCCTACTTAAACCACCACCTGAACTCCATCAGCCCATCAGATACCTCTGCTCTGTCTTCATTTTTCTAACCCTCAGCCATCTGATGTAGCAGATGTGGAGATCACTCTTTCTCCTACTGAACAAAGAAGTTATGGCATGAGCTACCCTTTTATCTATGGATCCCCCCATCTCTTACAGAGTTACAAAAGTCTGTGAAGACCTGGCTATTCGGCTAATCAACTGGACCCTGCCAGCTCCTGGATACCCTAATGGGTGACAAGTAGCACTCTACCAATCTATTGATTGTTTGAATGATTGATTGTCCGTGAAAATATTTCATTCTATTAGTACCAACTGAATGCCAACTGCAGCAACAAGCAAATGACCAAAGAATGTTTTCAAAAGGGCCTTCCAGTGCACAGGGCCATGTGTTGCCATGTTTTCATAAGTTTCGATTTGTTTGAGATAGAAACAACATTTGTTTTTGTTAAAACCTGCAGATTGTGTAGTCGATAGTGGATTCTGTGCCAAATGCGGCAAGTCCATAATTGCAAAAAATGCTGCGGCTGCAGGATTACATAATTCCAGTGGTCTTGATTACATGATATGCTGTTCATTGTGTGTATTGTACTGTTTACTGTTTTGTGTTGAGCTAATATAACATAAAAGCACATTTAAAAAAATGAACATTAGAGAATTATTTAATTATAACAAATCTTGAGATGGATAAAAATAACAGTGAGGTAAATAACACTGTACTTGAAATGAATATGTGCATCACTGCAATTGGGTATGAATCAAATTGAGATATACACAAAATATTGAATGAACTGTATAAAGATATGAATGAAATGGATGTGGTGAATTGTGTGTATAACACACACTGAAGAGCACATGGCACAGGCAGCCAGTCACAGTGAAGTTCAATGCAAATTACAGAGCCCACTTTGGAAAGTAAACAGGGGGGGGCTCCAGTGGTTCAGCAAGACGAGGAGTTGTGGGCAGGAGCACATTGATAATGCATGCAGGAGCAGGCCGCAGACAGTCCAGTTATACACTCTTTGCTGCTGTGGGTTTTGGGTCACAAGGCCTCTCCAGTAAACCCACAGCAACCCATTTAAGAATCCCACTCACAGATGCTTCCTCTGCACAGACCTTTGAGGCTGGAGCAGGGGTGGTACATACGAAAGTGAGCCCCTGGAGTGCCCCGTCACAGCATGTAAGACTGCATCAAGCCACTGGATGAATGAGTGCAGGTTGAACTCCGGAACATGTACACTGTACTTTAAAAAATACATTTTTGTAAAGAGCACATTCTGAGCTCAAAGGCCGTCTTATATGTAGTAGTGAGTGCATTATAAACACATGAGTGTCTAAACCCTTTTTTTGTACAGTGCCCATTTTTTATCACATTTTATGATGGGCTCATTTTTCTCTTATTTGTGCTTCTTTTTTGCACTTGTCTGTGTCTTGTTTCCCCTTGTTTTGTGTCTCTCTGTGCCAGTTTCCTTCTTATTTCAACACTTGTTTATGCCTTTCTCTGCTTCGTTTTAGCCCTTGTGTGGGCCTCTTTGTGTTTTGTTTTTGCCTTTCTCTGTACACAATTTTCCCTGCTTTCTGACTCTCTTGTGCCCCCTTTTTTGCTTGTTTCTGGTTTGTTTGTGCCTCTTTGTGTTTCGTTTTTGTCCTTGTGTGTCCCATTTTCTGCTTGTTTCTGCCTGTTTCACCCTCTACATGCCTTTTTTTGCTCTTGTCTGTGCCTCTTTTCCTGTTTGTTTTCTCTTGTTTTGTGATTTTTCTGCCCCATTTTCTGCTCATTTTGTCTGTGTTTGTGCCTCTCTGTGACCATTTTCTTCTCATTTCAACCAATGTTGTAATCACCACCTAAAGAGAAACAATGCGAAAGCCAGGTGGTAGTTTGTTTACACAACTGTAATGTCATAAAGAGCCATCTTTCGTTCCCGTCCAGCACCCCCAACTACCACACTAGTGATTTCTCTAACATCAGCCAAGGCAAGTGGAATCTTGGTGAAAAGATTTTATTATAACATTCTACATTTATCAAAGAGTATAACACACTTGCACCCTCCCAATACCTGCTTAGGGTCAGATTTAGAGTTCGGCAGATGAGTTACTCCATCACAACGGTGACGTTTTATCCCATCCACCGAAATCTAAATCCCATAGAAGATAATGAGATTTGGATTTCGGCAGACAGGATTTCAATCACCATTGTGATGGAGTAACTCATCCATCGAGTTCAAGGCCATTGATATCTACTGTAGCGCAGATGTACAGCAGGTGCACTACTAGCTTGCCTGGACTGCATCCAGTGCAGGGAACCCTGGTCCTCTGCTTACCAACAGCGTTCCTCTATGCTCTCAATCTCGACAGCCACTTGCCGCACTGCTCCACACACCAAAAAGGGAGTCATCACTTGCACCTCCCACAAGCCCTCAAGCACCCATCCACATTCACCACTCCCGTACCCAGAGTCTCACATTAACACTAACCAACCACCACCCAAACAGCAACCCACCCTCTCAAGTGTGATCACTCAACCAAACATGCCAAGAGACTCCTCCTCTCTTCCTGAATCCAGCAAGAATCTTTTCTACTCACCATCCTGACATGTCCTAGGCATGGGTAGGCACACTCATGTGCTCAGTGCCTGGATGCCCTCCTGAGTGATAGTTTGCTTTACACATAACATATCTGTACCTAAAGTTTTGTGGAATGGATTTGTATTGAAGACACTGTATTTATATAACACATGGCTACTCAAACAGGCCTCCTAGTGCTGCTAGCTATGAACCCTGCAGTCCTTGATGACACACTGATGACTTCAAGTCACATTAGAAAAGATGGGTTTTTAACAGTTTCCTGAAGGAGACCTCCGATTGCTGACTTCTAAGGGCTACCAGAAGTGTGTTCCAGATTCTGGGGACAAGAAATGCTGGAGAGCGGCTTCCATGCTTTGCTGTTCTGGTCTTTGGCACCATCAGAAAAAAGTCCCTAAAGTCCCTAATTACTAAATTGCCGTGAATTTCTGGTGTAGAGGGAAGAAGGAGGGACTGAAAGTCTGTGGGCCTTTTCCATGAATGCTGGTGTACAATGCAGAGAGCCTCAAACAGAACTCTTATTTTTAATGTAAGGCTCACAAAGCCGGTCTAGCTGTTTCATGCTTTGGTAATTTATACAAGGTTCTTGTAGCAGTGTTTCGTTCTACTTGTATTGGGCTCCCCAGATAGAGTGAGTTCCCGTAGTTGAGGCAAGAGGAAATTAAACGCTGTACAACTATCCTTCTTGTGGGGAATGGTAGCATTTGTTGTTTTCTTGAGGGATCTTAAATTCCTGAAGCATATACCAGCTAGTTTTGTGGTCTGTGTCTCCATTGTAAGCTTGGAAATCCAGACACCTAGGCTTCTCACTGCCTGAGCTTGCACCAGACAATCACCGAGGTAATCTGGCCATGAACGTTCTAGCCACTTAGGGCAACTGGTGTCTCCTACAAAAACCTCAGTGTTGTCACTGTTCAGCTTTAACCTACTCATGGTCATCTAATCTGTGACTTCCCTGAGACAGGAGCTTGGTTGGGAAGAAATGTGTCGTGTGTGGGATGAAAGAGCCTGGATGATCTGTGTGGCATCAGCATACAACACTAGCGCAAGCCCATGTAATTGGACGATATCTGTCATGGGGCGAGTGTACACATGAAATAGTGTAGGGCTGAGTGAAGAGCTCTGTGGGACACCACATGACAGAGGATGGGGAGAAGAGGCAAACAAATCTTGGGAAAATTGAAAACTCCTGTCAGTTCGGAAGGCTTTCAGCCATTTAATGGTGGATCGAGTAATACCAGCCTCCAACTCTGAATGAGTACGGGATCAACTACTGTTTCAAAAGCTGCCTCAGATCCAGCATGATCATTGCCTCTGAGCCACTCTGATCCAGGATGGCACAAACTACTTCTATGCCGTTTCCATGCTGTAACCTGGTATAAAATCTGTATGAATGGGATGGAGAATATTATGTAATTCCAAAAAGCTAGACAGTTGTTTGTTTACATGCTTTTCTACTGCTTTGCTGACTACCAGGAGCAGGGAGATAGGTCGGTAACTGTCTACTAAATCCGGGTCAGTCGCCAGTTTATTTAAGGGTGGTTTCACTATAGCAGGTTTACAGGAGTTGGGAATATGCCCTGTTTCAAGCAAATGGTTTAAGATGCTTATGAGGGTGTCTAGTATGGCATGACCACCATGGGCCAAGCTATTAGGAGGAGCTGGGTCACGAGGGGAGCCTGATTTGATGGATTCTAGGATGGTTTTCAGAGTTTCAATGTTCAGCACAGGGAAGGCTTATAGAGTGAGACCAGTATGTGGACATCCTTGATATTTAGTACTGAGCTCAGTAGCTGGCAGTAGATGGAACAGGATTTTGTTAACATGGCTGGCATGTTGCATTGTTCTGTCGATGCTGGTGGACCTGCAGGGCCAGAAGAGCGATTCATAAAGTTGTTGACTACCTGAAACAGTTCCTTAGATGAGTTTGAAGCAGTCTCTATTTTCTCTTGCAGATATGTGATTCTGCCCTGCCTTATAGCTTGTTTGTCCATTTTTGTGGCTACTCTATAGTTTTTCTTACTGTTGTCACCACAGGCCTTTCTCCACTCTCTCATCTATTTCCTGGCCTCTCTTTTTAGAAAAGTTAACTCTGGAGTGTACTATCATGCTCTACCTTTAAGCTGGTTGGGCTTAGGAGTTTTGAGTGGGATTCTGGGCTCTACTAAGTTAGTAATTCAATTTCCAAAGGATTGATATCTCTCTGAGGTGTTGCCCGTTAGGGCTGGAGTGGATTCTGCCAGAGCAACCTTCCATTCATGTGTGTTTATTTGAGATCATATATATATGTCTAGGCATCTGTGGAAGAGGCAGTTTATCAACTGTCCCTGATATTTCGAAATGGAAGTGGACTAAGGCCCTCATTCTGACCTTGGCGGGCGGCGGAGGCCGCCCGCCAAAGTCCCGCCGTCAGGTTACCGTTCCGCGGTCGAAAGACGCGGCGGTAATTCTGACTTTCCTGCTGGGCTGGCGGGCGGTCGCCTTCAGACCGCCCGCCAGCCCAGCGGGAAAGAGGCTTCCACGATGAAGCCGGCTCGGAATCGAGCCGGCGGAGTGGAAGCTGTGCGACGGGTGCAGTTGCACCCGTCGCGTATTTCACTGTCTGCGCAGCAGACAGTGAAATACATTTAGGGGCCCTCTTACGGGGGCCCCTGCAATGCCCATGCCAGTGGCATGGGCACTGCAGGGGCCCCCAGGGGCCCCGCGATCCCCCCTACCGCCATCCGGATCCCGGCGGTCGGACCACCGGGATCTGGATGGCGGTAGGGGGGGTCGGAATCCCCTCGGCGGCGCAGCAAGCTGCGCCGCCTTGGAGGATTCAATGGGGCGGCGGTACACTGGCGGGAGCCCGCCAGTGGTGCCGGTCCGACCGCGGCTTTACCGCCGCGGTCGGAATACCCATTGGAGCACCGCCGGCCTGTCGGCGGTGCTCCCGCGGTCCTCCGCCCTGGCGGTCTTTGACCGCCAGGGTCAGAATGACCGCCTAAGTGATGGTCCGACCACAGAATAGGAAGGAAGTCTTCTGAGACAAGACTGCGCAGATTGATGAAAACAAGAGTGAGAATATGTTCTCTATTGTGAGTACGTGTCCTTACAATTTGGCCTAAGAGTAGAGCTTCTAGACCGAGAATTAGGGCAATTGCAGTTGTACATCCATTGTTTTTAAAGTGCATGTTTAGCTCTTCTAGAAGAGTGAAGTTAAATTTTGCATACTACTTTTATCTATGATCTCAGGCAAAGCTGACATAAATTGTGAGGCAGCTCCTGGAGGGTGATATAAGACCATCCTGGAGAAAGTAAACATGGGATCAAATTTGAGTGAGAAAAGCAGGCTTTCGCATCCTGGTATTGAAATGAGGGCAGTGGAGGCCGAGAGTTCCTTTTTAAATATGATGGCAACACCGCCCCCTCTTCAGCAATCCCAGTTATGCATGGCTTTTGAGTAGCCTGGGGGATGTGCTACAACTATGTCTAGAGTTGAATCATCAGATAGCCATGTTTCTGTAAGGAACAGGGCATTAGGATGCCTTAACTCTAATAAGCTGAATATCTCCGTACTTTGTTTAGAGAGGGATTTCAAATTCAATAGATACATCTCAAATTTACAGGGACAGTTTCTTTATATCAAGTGCTTGACTTTACTACCTGGGAAAACAGGTTCTCCAGCATCTGCCTACATGAAGTGCACACTTTGGGAGGATTGGACATAGACATTAATCTTTTACCGCTGCTTGCCTTTTGTTTGTTAAACTGATATAGCGTCTTGGCTGAATATGTATGCTGCATTTTCTGAGATGGGCAGGGGCCGTGGCCCCTGGCCCCAGACGGGTGCAGGCAGGTGCTGACAGGCTTGCCTTCGGCACACCTGCTGCATGCGTCTATAAATAATGAAAACCAGGAAGTGACTATAAACATAGCCACTCTGTTCCCTAGTCACCCAGCCAAAACAGGCTCCCGTTTAAAATCTCCCAAAAATGAGTAGAGGTTTAATAAAAGAAAAGAAAAGTTTCAGAAAAATGACATACAATGTAAATTAAAATCCCCTTAGGGTTCCTTGATATTTTGAAATGGAAGTGGACTAAGTAATGGTCCGACCACAGTATAGGAAGAAAGTCTTCTGAAACAAGATTGTTCAGATTGGGGAAAACAAGAATGAGAATATGATCTCTATTGTGAGTAGGTGTCCTTACAATTTGGCCTAAGAGTAGAGCTTCTAAATCTTGAATTAGGGCAATCACAGTTGGACATTCATTTGTTTTTGAAGTGCATGTTTAGCTCTTCCAGGAGAGTGAAGTTCAATTTTGCATACTACATTTAGCTATGATCTCAGGCAAAGCTGACAGAAATTGCAAGGCAGCTCGTGGAGAACGATATAAGACCATTCTGGAGAAAGTAAACATATGATCAAATTTGAGTGAGAAAAGCAAGCTTTCACATCCTGGTATTGATATGAGGGCAGTGGAGGCCGAGAGTTCATTTTCAAATATTATGGCAACACCTCCCCCTCTTCAGCAATCCCAGTTATGCATGGCTTTTGAGTAGCCTGGGGGATGTGCTACAACTATATCTAGAGTTTAATCATCAGATAGCCATGTTTCTGTACGGAACAGGGCATCAGGAGGCCTTTCCTCTAATAAGCTGAATATCTCCATACTATGTTTAGGGAGGGATTTAAAATTCAATAGATAAATCTCAAATTTACAGGGGCAGTTTCTTTATATCAAGTGCTTGGTTTTTCTATCTTGTGAGAACAGGTTTCCCCAGCATCTGCCTACATGAAGTGCACACTTTGGGAGGATTGGACATAGGCATAAACCTTTTACCGCTGCTTGCCTTTTGTTTGTTAAACTGATGTAGCATCTTGGCTGAATATATATGCCGCATTTTCTGAGATAGGCTGGGGCCGAGGCCCCTGGCCCCACACGGGAGCAGAGAGGTGCTGACAGGCTTGCCTTAGGCATGCCTTAGGCACACCTGCTGCATGCATCTGTAAATAATGGAAAACCAGGAAGTGACTCTAAACATAGCCACTCTGTTTCCCTAGTCACGCAGCCAAAACAGGCTCCTGCTTAAAATCTCCCAAAATGAGCAGAGGCTTTGTAAAAGAAAAAAAACGTTTCAGAAAAATGGCATACAATGTAAATTAAAATGCCCTTAGGGTTCACCAATATTCCATTCAATTTTAGCAGCTTACAAATGCAGTCAATAAACTAAAAATCAGAGCCCCCCAATACCAAGTGACAGTGAGGTGTGGTCAGAGGTAACCTGAGTGTGACAGTTGCGTCTGTGCCGTGGTGTGCATTTTGTACCATAGCAGACCGATAAAAAAAAACTAGACCACACTTCGTTGCAGTCTATTAAACAATAAGCAAGAGCTTATTGGAAAGCATACATCCTCATCGTCCATAGTTGAGGACTCTCTCAAATGTGAAATGTAGTATTTGCACAGGATCACATAATTTTGTCAAGAAGGGAAGCCAGGATTTCTTATTTTGTACTGTTCAGTTGGGCCACTAGCTGGGTATCTGCTTTTCTCTTGTCTGTTTAACAACAAATGTTTTACATGAAACAAAAAAAATTGTTTTAAACTCGAAAAGATACAAAGTTACTAAAAGGATTCACGCAAAGTGGTTCAATTTTTTGTATTTGGTTGTGAAACTACTACGGAGGAGGAGAAACCACTGCTCAAAAAGAATTACATGTGTAAAAATTACAAAACAATGAAAAAATAGTTTCAAAATATATGCCATATTATGCCACATAATTTGCCTTTTCTTGCTGCATAACTTAGACATCCCTGCTGCATTACTTGGTGCTATTCTGACGCATACTTTCTGTAACCTTGCCTATATAGTATAGCATATAGTTAGGTGAACTCTAGTCTAATTATGGCTGGTGCAACATTATAGGTTAAGAAATCTAACATAAGAGGTTTTGTACTAGAGGTGGGTGAGCCATTGAAAACAAGAGTGAGGCTCAAGCCAGATGATGGCTCTGGCTCAGCTCGAGGTCCATTTGGTCCCTAGAGCCAAAACAAACTGTCATGTGGCTGTTTGTTACCTGTTACTCAGGCTATCACGTACTGCACTGAGAAATGAAGACAAAACTTTGATGATGTTTTTTTATGTAAAACTTTTGTTGTAAAACAGACAAGAGGAAAACAGATACCCAGCAAATGGTGGAATTTTTAAGTGCAAAACATGCTATACCGGCTTTCCTGCTTGACAAGATTGTGTGATCCTGTGAAAATATTATATTTCACCAAAACACATTTTTCTTGGAGAGAGTCTTCCAATATAGGATGTAGGCTATACAATAAGCTCTTGTTTTTTGTTTAATAGACTGTAATGCACTGGGGTGACAAAATGGTGTCAAATTGGACAAAGCAAGGGCAAAACGGGCAGAAAACAGGGCACAGAGAGGCACCAAAACCAGAGGAAAACTAGCTGAAAATGGGGCACAGACAAGGATAAAAACACAGCAGAAAGAGCCACAAACAAGAGCAGAAAATGGGGCACGGAAAAGATGAAAAGCAAAGCATACAGAGACACAAGCAAGGACTAAAATGAAGCATACATAGGCGCAGACAAGGGTTGAATCAAGGAGTAAATGGGCATAGAAAGGCACAAAACAAGGGCAAGACGATCAGAAAACGGTACAGATAAGTCGCAAAACAAGGGAAAACACGCAGGAAAAGAGACACAGACAAGAGCAAAAACAAATCATGAAGAGGCTCAAACAGGCAGAAACAAGCAGAAAATGGCACACACAAGGACAAAATCAAAGCACAATGGGGAGCAAAGGAAGAAACAAGTAGAAAATGGGCACAGATAAGCACAAACACGAAGCACAAACAAGCCAGAAACATACAACAAAATGGGGCACAAAAGATTCAGAAAGCAAGGAAAATGGGGTACAGACAAAGGCAAAAATAAAACACACAGAGGCCCAAACAAGGGCTAAAACGAAATACAGAGAGGCACAAACAAGTGTTGAAACGAGAAGAAAACTGGCACAGAGAGGCACAAAACAGGGGAAAATGTGACACAGACAATTCCATAAATGAAGTACAAACAAGAGAAAAATGATGAGCCCATCATTCAATGTGATCTCAGAATGTGCAGCGTACAAAAAAAGGATTACGGCACTCTTGTGTTTATAATGCACTCACTAATATATACAAGAGCGCCTGTGAACACTTGAGCTCGGAAGGTGCTTTTTACAAAAATGTATTTTTTAAAGTACAGCGTACATGATCCGGAGTTCAACTTGCACTCAATCATCCAGTGGCTCAAAGCAGTCTTACCAGGTGCAACGGGGCACTCCAGGGGCTCACTTCTGTACCTACCAGCCCCGCTCCAGCCTCAAAACTCTGTACAAGGGGAGCCCGGGAGCTTTTAGGAGTGGGAGCATGGGAGGGCTTGCTGTGGGTGTACTGGAAAGGCCCTGTGCCCAAGCCCCACAGCAGCGAAGGGTGTATCACTAGAATGCCTGCAGCCTGGTCCTGCATGTGTTATCAGTATGCTTCTGCCCAAAACGGAGCCACTGAAGGCCCCCCTATTCACTCTTCAAAGTGGGTTCTGCAACTTGCATGGAACCTCACTGTGATTGGCTGCCAGTGTCATGTGCTTTTCAGTGTGTGTTATATACACAATTCACCATATCCATTTCATTCATATCCTTATTCAGTTCAGTCAATGTGATTCAGATCCAATTTCAGTGATGCATATATTCATTTTGAGTACATTGTTATTTACCTTACTGTTATTTCCATCCATCTCTATACATCTTTGTGTATATTGAAATCATTCTCTAATGTTCATTTTTAAAACTGAGCTTTCATGTTATGTTAGCTCATCACACTTTCCATCACTAGGTCACAGTACAGTACACACCTGGAACAACATATTGTATAATCAGGGAATTATGCGATTCTGCAGCTGCAGCATTTTTGCATATTTATGGATTTGCCTTATTTGCCACATAATCCACTATCTGCTACATAATCTGCATCAGAACAAAAATATTGTTTCTAGCTCAAAGACATCAACATTTATGAAAACATGGCAAAATGTTGTCCTGCACACTGGAAGACTTTTCAAAAGCATTGTTTGGGCATCTTTCGTTTGCTTGTTGTTGCATTTGCCATTCAGTTGGTACTAATGAGACAAAACCATTTTACAGACAATCAATCATTCAATCAATTAGTAGATATGCTATTTGTCACCTGTGAGGGTATCCAGGCACTAGCAGGGTCCAGTTGATTTGCTGAATGGCCAGGTCTTCACTGGCTTTCCGAACTCTGGAAGAGATGGGGAGGTCCAGAGATGAAAGTGTACCTCATTCCATTACTACCGCATCTGCTATGTTGGATCCTAGGGGTGAGGGTTAGAGAAACAGACGTGAGCGGAGCTGTCTGGTGGGCCGATGGAAGTTCAGGAGGTGGTTCAAGTAGGCAGCAAAGCAGTTGTGAAGGGCTTTGTATGCATAAGCCAGGAGCTTGAACTGGCATCTTTTCTGTACAGGGAGCCAGTGGAATTCCCTGAGGGAGGAAGTGATGTTGGTTTATCTAGGGAGATCCCGGGCGAGGCTGGCTGTGGCATTCTGTATGATCTGTAGTCGTCGGAGGTGAGCTGTGATCCCTGCATAGAGAGCCTTGCTGTGGTACAGGCAGCTGGAGATGAGGGCCTGGGTGATGGTGCGTCTTGAGATTTTGGGTAGCAATTTGAATATCTTACCTGGCTTGTGGAAGATAAAGAACCAGGAGGAGGAGACAAAGTTAACCAGAGGCATTATGGTTAGCTTGTTGTCCAGAGTGATGCCTAGCTAGGTTCCTAGCTTAGTTAGTAGGGGGTAGGAGTAGGTTGGAGTTGTGAGGGCCACCAGGATGCGTCCCATGGAGAGCTTTTGTTTCTGAAAATCAGTACCTCTCTCATGTCTGTGTTGAGCTTCAGACAGATGTCCTTCATCCAGTTGGAGACATCTGTCATGTAGTTGTGGAAGTTGGTCTTGGTGTTGGTGGTGTTTTCAGAGAAGGAGACGGTGGGTAGTGTGTCGTCAACATAGGATATGATCTTGAATCTGTGGATTTTGGTGATGCTAGCCAGAGGTGTCTTACAAGTGTTAAAGAGGGTGGGTTGAGCAAGTATGCTTGGGGTACTCCACAGATGATTTCCTTACATTCAGAGGTGAAAAGGAGAAGGCAGACTTTTTGCATTCTTTCGGTGAGGAAAGAGGTGAGTCATCTGAGAGCGGCTCCTTGGATGCCTATGTTGTGCAGCTTTGTGATGAATGTGTGGTGGGAGACAGTATTGAAGGGTGCTGAGAGGTCTAGGAGGATTAGAGCTGTAGTCCCTACTCAGTCGAGTAGGGTTCAAAAGTCAGCAGTAGCTGTGATGCAGACTGTCTCATTGCTGTGGCTGCTGAGGACCTGGATTGGGAGGAGTCGAATAGGAGGTTCCATTCCAAATGTGAGGAGAGTTGTTAGTTATGTACCTCGACTGGGAACGGAAGCAGGGAGATCAATGGGTAGCTGCTGAGTTTGTTGGGGTCTGCTGATGGTTCCTTTAGTAGGGCGTTGACTTCTGCTTGTTTCCGGTCCTCGGGAAAGGTGGTTGTGGCAATTGAGGTGTTGAACAAGGTGGTAAGTATGTGGTTGAAGATGTGGTGAGGAAATGGGTCGGTTGGGGCTCCTTTGTGGACTGAGTTCATGATAGAGGCGGTGCCCTGTGGGGGCAAGCTGGCTCCATTCAGTTAGTCAGATGTCTGTGGTAGTAGCAGGTTTGTTGTGTTGCTTGAAGAAATCAGAGGCCTTGAGCTTAGGTTTGAAGTTTCTGTAGATGTTGGTGATCTTGTTAAGGAAGATGTTTTCAAGGTTATCACAGCATTCCAGAAAGGGGGTAATGTTGTTTGCTGTGGCTGAAGGGTTGAAGAATTCTTTGATGATGTTGAAGAGTTCTTTGCAGATATTGGAGCTTGACTCAGTGCGTGAGGCTAATGTCTTTTTCTTCAATTCTCTCAACTGTCCATAGAGATTGAGGGCTGCCATGAAGGCAGTTTTGTCGGACATGCTTTTGGTGGTGCGCCATCTCCTTTTCAGTCGTTTACAGTGTGGTATAGTGGTTCTGAGGTCTTCAGTGTACCAGCTAACCTGCTTGGTGGACCTTCTGTGGGTGTTGTTGCTGATGGGAGCAACACTGTTGGTTCAGTTGGTGATCCAATTGTTGAAGTTTGTAACGTTCTGGTCTAGGTTGTTTGAGGAGTTGGGGTGGGTGTTTTTGAAGGTGTTGATCCATGTGTCCTTTGAGACTTTGCCCCAGCTGCTGTGTGGGACATTGGACAGACTGGGGCGGAGGTCCATGAGCTGGTGATGCTGAAGTGAGCGATGGAGTGGTTGGTCCAGATGAGTTCTGTGGTGTGGCTGTACCTGGTGAGGTCGCTGGAGGTGAAGATGGGGGTCTAGTGTGTGGCCTGCAGTGTATGTGGGGTCATGGAGGAGTTGGATGAGTCTGATGTTGTTTGTGATGTTGAGGAGGTTGGTAGTCTTGATGTCATTGTGTAGTCGAGATTGAAGTTGAGGTTTGCTAGGAAAGTGTAGTTGTTGGTGTCTATGGTGTAGTGTGGTTAGTTTTACGTATTCTTTGCGCATTAGCTTCAGGCTTTAGGCCTTTGTGCACTTTGCCTTGGATGTATTTTATTAATTTGCTTGCAGCTTTGAGCCTCTGTGCACTTTGCTCTAAATGCTTTTTATTAGGCTTCGTACTGTTATTTTTCAAATAGCCAGTTCTACGGTCTTGCTTTATATTCATATCACACTGTTTAGCCTACTTCAGCACTGGAGTTCTCAATAACACATTCCTGTTCACTCTGTGCTTCAGTCAAGGATACAGTCTGGTACATTGCCGATAGACGTGGTAGGAGTTTAGTCTTTGGCATTCCTGTGTAGGGACATTTTGTGATCACGCTGACATGTTAGTTATAAAATCACTTCCTTGTCCCAATACACGCAAGAGGGAGATTCCGACCAGGGAACCACAACTAGACGCTGACTGCCTCGTTGCAGATGCTGAACCAAGATCACAGGCCTTTGCTCAGGTATGAGGGCTGATGTCTCCCCAGTGATTCAGAAAGGCAAGTTAGAAGCTTAACATGCTGTGCTCGAAATAGATCAAGTAGAGGGAGAGTAGAAACTAATAGACACGATGATAGCTTTGTTCTTATGTTTTACTCTCCTGGTGACTATTTCAATCCTACTGTGTTGTATGGTTCTGGTTATTGCGGCTCACGCCTTATTATCTAAAATACAGTCGTTTTATTAAAACATTATATAAAACCTATACTGTCTTTGTCATTTGTATATGAGATCATACTGTAAATGAGAGAGTTGGTTTGGATCTGAGTGACCACGACTTCCCTGAGAAGTTCCAAAGATGTCATGCGCTTGGCTGCCCAATCATCTCTTCCCCGTGGGAGAAATGAGGCACTGCTAGTTAGCCGGAGCAAAAACCGGATTTAGGGTGACAGAGTTCTTTACACATGGGTCAGACTTAGTCCCCCACACCGTTATCGATCCTGCTGCCTAGAAATCCAGTAGTCTCAATTAGGATAATGAGAGCCCACATGACATGGCACCGCCAACGATTGGTCTGGCTCTAATATTTAGGTCCGGCTGACTCTCTCGGTCTCATATATATTTGACTGCTCGGTTCCGTAAGCGGAGACGTCCGTGGAGCTGAGGATTTCCGCCACCACGGGATAGGTACATCCTATTACTTAGTGGTTGGTCGTTCAAGCTTGAACTTTAAAAGGAAAACCCCGATATTGGTGTGCCTTCTCTGACCTAGTGCTGTTTTTACAAATGGCGAATCCTAATGTAGTGAATATAGCGCTCAATATGCGACAACCACTCACAGGACATCTGATAGCACATGGACTGACGGTCCAAGGGGGTCCAGTCACTTTTGTGGTGGAGGCCCATGCAGCCTATAGAACAGAACTTTTTTATTCTTGGGTCGTATTTCCAGCAGTTGATGGGGGTACAAACACTTTTCACGAATACACTGTTGCGAATGTCCCTGGACAGTACAGGGCTTATGCATACTTAGAGATACCTTTATCTTATCAAGAACACCATAATTGGCTTGATGGCGCCCTCCCACACACAGTAGCACAGGTAAGGTTAGGTCCACTGAGTAATGATGGTCCGACCTGGCCTTTATTGGCTACTTACACACCATATCCTGCGGTTGCTAATTTGGCAGTGGCTGACGTGCGTCGTTTATATATAGACTTAGCAACTACTTACAGAAGACTGGTTCAGTTTGTCATGCAAGCATTAAATACTAATGCAGCGCGTGCTGCTCCGGCGCACCCACAAGCAGTGGTTCCGGGTATTAATCTGGCCACTGTGCACTCAGTTATGGGTAAAGTACCGGCTAAACGTGAGGAGACTCCATTTTGGCTGGCTCAAAAAATGAATACGCTGGAAGCAGTATTTCCCCATACGAGACCTCAGGATAAACATAGAATTTTGACGATGTGTTTGCCGTATGGGATGGTTCCTCCGGTGGACCTTTGTAATACCTGGGGCACGGTGTTTGCCGCGCTCTACACTACGGAACACGGTACACCGACATTAGCTAATTTACCGGAAGTGCTTAAACAAATTCAAGATGGATATGGGGCTGCCCCTGCCTTAGATTTGGGCATGCAGTTAATGGGCAATTTTGCCACAGTTTCTTCTATTATTTTGAGTAATCTCAAGGGAGAGGCAGTAGCACTAGCAGTGCGAATGCGTCTTCGGGACGTTCCGCAGATTAATCAGGAGCGGGAACTTCCGAGAATAATAGCAGAGACATATTCCAGTATTGGTCGCGATAGCCTAGGGGCTAGGCCGCAAAAACCCCAATTACAGGGAAAAAATAATAAAGATAATGCTAAACAACAGCAACCTGAGGGTACTAAAAAGCGCTGGGAAAAGAAACAGCAAGCACCTAAGAAAGATGGGGGACAGTCTCCGCATCCGGAGACCCCGCAGAATAGGTATAATCTCAGGAATAGGGATAATTTGAAGACGCCTGATATATATCAATATACTGATACACCCCAATCTCGTTCCTTTTAGGACTCCTCGGACAAGAGAAGTGAGAGAGGTGGGCGGACAGAGCGGAGAACTGAGTACGTGAAACCAAGACAGGATTCACAACGCTCAACGGAGGTTTCTGTTAAACAAGAAGAGAAACCACTGCAACAAAAACAACAATTTAAAAAGAAGAAAGTGGCAGCAGTCTCAGTTAGACACGCCGCTCAAGAAGAGAGTTCTCTTGACGAACAAGACATGTGCGTTAGCACTGTTAGACAGCGCAGCAGAGGTCACAATAGTTCGCCAGAGTCTTCTAGAGCATCTGGAGGTGAAAGCAACTGATGACTTCATACAAGTCGAAACGGCGATATGCGAGTCTCTGATCCTGATAGAGTATATAACGTGACTCTGCAATTAGAAGGGGACATTGACCGCATTGTACACGCCATCTTTTGGGACCATATGGTGAAATCATATGACGTTCTGCTGGCCGAACAAGATTGGCCGCCTGACTTTGTTCGCGACTGTCCGGTTGGGGAAGAGGTTATTACACCTTCCTTCTCACCACTTGTTCTGAGAGAACAAGCTGAGTCCTATAGTAAAATATGGGCTCTTTCACAGGCCCCCGCTCTATATAGAAATAAGGTGGGGTGGGATAGACAATCACCTTATCATGTAATTCCAATAAAGGGCGAACCTCAGCCGCAGCCGCAGTATCCTATCAAATTTGAGGCAAGGGCATCGGTTAGGAATATTCTTACACAATTGGAGTACCAGGGAGTAATTGAGCCCTGTGTCTCGCCGATGAATAATCCCTTATTTCCGGTTGCTAAACCAGACCATTCATATAGGATAGTGGTGGATTACAGACATTTAAGTGGACATACACGCACTTATGCAATACAGAATTCACATAGCGCAGCGCTTATGAATAATATAGTGCGTAAAAAATACAAAACAACATTAGATATCTCGAATGGATTTTTCTGCCAAAATATAGCGCCCGAGAGTCGGGACTATACCAGTTTCAGTGCGTTTGGCTCTCAGAAAAAGTTTTGTCGTTTGCCTCAGGGGTATGAGAATAGCCCAGGACTATTTTTGGCTCGTGTAACTGAAATTCTGCACGAGTTGGACCCTGAAGCGTTATCATATGTTGATGACATATATTTGACAGACAATGAGATTCTGCAACATCTAAGGCGTGTATCACGCATTGTTGTGGGGTTTGCTGAAATTGGCTATAAGTTTAATTTTAAGAAATCGAAGATTGCCTTCCTCAGCGTCATTTTCCTGGGATATGAGTTGTCGAGAGAGGGCAAGAGCTTAGCGTCACATTTTTGGGAGAAATGTGCTCAATTGCAGCCTCCTAATACGGTTCGGAAGCTCCAGTCATTGTTGGGGTTTCTGAATTTTGGCAGAACTTACATTCCTGAATAAGCTACACGTATAAAACCCTTATACGAGTTGATTCGTCCGAATTTTTCGAGTAGATTTTGGACGATTGAGCATACACATATACTACGAGATTTGCAAACTGATCTCTTAGCAGTTAAACACTTACACACACGGGACAATAAGACACATTTAGTCATCAGGGTGATACCTGGGGCTGTTGAGTTTACATATGTCACCTTTAATGAGGGTGAGACAGTCCCGATTGCATACAAGTCTCATTTGTATTCAGCTGCAGAACAACGATTTGCATAAACTGAGAAAATACTCACTGCAGGACAGATGGCTGTGATTAAAGAAAGACCGCTAGCCCAGGGCCAACGCATCATTGTCGTTTCCCCGATTCCAGCCTTAGAGGCTGTTACAAAAGCGAGTGTTCCTAATTCTAAAGCTTTACACCCGCGATGGATACAATGGGCTACGTCTTTGACAGCCACTGATGTAGATTACATATTTGACCCTAAACTGCAGACTCAAGAATTTCTTCAATATGAAATGGAATACCCAGTTCCTGCTGGCACATTGCCTATTGACCAATATCAGGAGGTCATGTATACCGATGGCTCTGCGCAACCAGTGGTTGGTACTAAACAACAGTATTCTGCTGCATGTGCAGTGGTGAGCGGCACTATGGAGGGGGAAGTGTTCTGTCCCCGACATACTTATACTAAAACCTTGGGAGATTGCACGGCACAGCTGGCTGAGCTCAAAGCTCTATTGTTAACGTTGGAGCACGCGGATCCGGCGATTTTAACCTTGCTGGTCTGTGACTCCTACTACTGTGTTCAGTCTTTCAATTAATATTTACACTATTGGAAGTTGAATGGGTTCAGAGATTCTAAGGGCAACACCATTAAGCACAAATTGTTGTGGGGTAAGGTTGCAGATCTACTTACTAATGGGGTGAAATACTAGAATTCACAAGGCGCTCAGGATTCAAATAGACCGAAGATCTCAAGAAAAGAGGATGCCTGCACGAGGGTAATCATCCAACCCACCATCTAGATCAGGAACATACATTTGTGTTCCGAACAGGCACTCATATGAAGTACGACCACCCAGTGACCGTCTAGGCAAGTTATTAAGTGCTCTCTGTACTCCATACAAGTGGGCTAGCCAACTACGACCCGTACCTATAACCCTGGCCATTAAGGATTGCTTTAAATCACGATTTAAACGCTCCACGACAGAATTTCCCTCGGGATGAAATGGAGACGAGAATTGGAGTTGGACCCCCAACGAAGCCATGGTGTCCCTGAATGTCTTAGAGGCAAAAGCAGGGCCCTGGTCCGAATGAAAAGCCGCAACTGCAAATGTATCGACAAAGATGCGCAAATCTTTAATAACAGTCCGAGCGTCAGCCGAGCGTTTTGGCCAGACCCACACAAATCTGGAGCACGAATCTACAGCAACCAAAATATATTTGTATGCACTATATGGCGTCAGCGGATCACAATGATCCAAGTACACACACTGTAAAGGTTTATTTGAAATCAGAAGGGGCGTCTGCTGCGGGCGTCTAGCCGACGAAGCTTTAATTTGTTGACAAACGTCACAACAAAGGACATATTGCTTTGTCTCTTTATAGAGACCAGGCCACCAGTAACGAGCCTGTAAAAGTGAAATCGTGGCAGCCACACCAGCATGTGCAGACGCCACCCCCTCATGTGCTGCACAAATTAATCGAGGTCTCTCAATTTTATTGGGTAGTTCACGTACACCAATGCCTGGAATATTAACAATAGCATTTAGCGCACTACTCAAGCAGTAACTATATTTAGAAGGAAATCCTTTAGGAAATGGCGTGCCATCAGCCGTAGCTTTTATTTGCAGCCGAAATCTCTGTGTCTGGTTTGGAACTCGAACGAGTCACTGCAGCCACAGTGGCGACAGCCACTGCTGATTTCGCGGCTTCATCAGCCAAAGTATTCCCAGAAACGTGTATTCCAATGTGCTGGTGTCCAAGTGCATGTACAACATGGACCTTAGGAAGCGTTTCTTTCAGATCCGCAACCTTATCACAACAATGTGCGGTACCTCTCATAAAAATTGTTAGAATCCAATCTTAATAGAATCACTTTCCAACAGAAAAATCCATTTAAATATAGTTTCGGTTTAACCAATCAAAAATCAAAACATTTATTGTTGTTCCTAAGTAATATACTAATTCAAAACAACTATTGTGTCCATGATTATACAATTCATGCCTCAAAACAAATTATAGATATGATTACAATTTATAATAATCAAATTAAACATTCATTATAACCCGTCCGTCAAGATTTTAAAATTCAAGCCAATTTGTG
Source organism: Pleurodeles waltl (assembly GCF_031143425.1). Taxonomy (NCBI): domain Eukaryota; kingdom Metazoa; phylum Chordata; class Amphibia; order Caudata; family Salamandridae; genus Pleurodeles; species Pleurodeles waltl. Next base: position 1,224,689,214 of record NC_090447.1, read on the forward strand.
ACAATCAATTCATTGTAGTCCATCCGTCATGTTTTTATAATTCAAGCCATGTTTTTATACTTCAAGCCAACACGTGTTTCGTCTCGGGACAGTGTTTTCTCTCATCCCAAGCGACTTCTTCAGGGCTGAAAAGATTTTTGTAAGCAAGTTAAATGTATAAAATTAAAAAAAACAAAATGCTCCAACTTGAAGATTCAAAAAGTTTCCAAAGGTCCCTAAAAAAGAGAAACTAAAAGCATACATAGAATCTGGTTAAATCTAATAGGGCATTCTTATAATGGAAAGATATTTGAATTATGTGAAAAATGACAAAGGGTAAAAAATCAAACACCAATGGGGCATCCCCAACCCCAAACATCCATAGTATACCTGAAAAAGGGGATTGTGCTACCATCATGCATTAATATAACAAAGTGATAAACACCACCAAATGCACACCTCCGAGTAATAAGCAAGAACCCTTCCGTGTCATTAACTACACCAATGTGTTGCATGCCCTCTATAAATTGTAATGCACTAAAGTAACCAATCTTCCTATTTATTGCTGGTGCCTTAGATTAGAGTCCAAGAATTGCATTAGCTACGCCTGTCTTAGTTATATGAATACTCACCACTTGACTTTAATTATTCGTCTCTAGTATTCAAAACAACAACAAACAAATCTCAATAAGATAACTCCATGTGGTGATCAAAGTCATGTTATCATCAAATAAAGGTAATTTCACATATAATACCTCAGTTAAATCTTCCAATAATAGAGATTTCCATCAAAGCTTTTATACGGAATAATCCAATGCGGTTCTAAATGTAAAATAATACACCGTTAGTTATCTTCCAAGTTACATGTAACCTTTATGATAAAACTGCCCTGGCTTAATTGCTCACCTGGTTAATACAAGCGGTTATTTAAGTCAGTGATCGGTGATGAAGGACACCATGTAACGAGTATACACAATGTGTTAATCCAATAACCCCAAAGCGCATCTATGTGAAAAATTGTTTTGCCATTAGTACTCTTCTCAAACAAATAAAACCTGTTAATAACGCTGCCTTATTTCCCTGCATTTACCTGAGTGCCTCTGACGAAATTCCAAACCGGCATACCAAGTAAAAAGACGCCGTGTTGCGAGTACGCTCAACGCGTCTTATTCACCCGGAAGTTAAATACGCTTCCGAGGTGAGTTCGAGTCTTCAACCGTAGAAACAAACAACGGACTAACGGTCATGTTCGTTGCACTTCATCTAGCACTACTTAGTGAGTCCGCAGTGAAGAGCCAATCTCAAACCTGACAAACTTCTTTCTACTTCGGACAGCTATAGAAAATTACGATGTACCTTGTAGACGGATACTAATCATCGCTGTTATACCATTTGTTTCCTCATTTAACTCCCATCACATCAGACATAATTAAAGCCAAAAATCCACCATATCCAATTTTTTTACCCTTTTTCACCAATTATTTAAACTCCTGTGTCAGCATTTAAAACTATGCCCGCAATGTCAGATAGTAGATGTGCCACAAATCAAACACCAATCCGTAATTTAATCAGTTTGAGTGGTGAAATGATGTAATCAATATAACAAACTAAAGATTTATTCCTGTTCCAGCGCTTAATACCCATTTGTAAATTGTTGGAGAATTTTGGTTGTTTGTAGTCATCACAATGTACAATGTATCGTCTTGTTACATAAACAAGTCATTTCAGTCTTCACTTCATTTCCCCAAGAAAAATTCCAGTTCCCTATCAGAGTTAAGGCCACACTCAACGGTTCTAAGTCTCATAATCCATAATGCTTCTTTTTTCCGAAGGGCTAATTCTCTGTTGCCACCCCTTGGGTCTCTAAGAACGTGTTCAAGTCCAAAAAATTCAAAGCATTTCTGGGTCATCTGTGAGTCACATTCCATAATATGTGAAACAATTGGGTATCTAATATCAAGATTCTTCAAAGCCCGAACATGTTCACCTATTCTCACTTTGAGTGCACGTATTGTACTACCCACATACATTTTAGATCATTTGCATCGTATTATGTATACCACAAAGGTAGTATTGCAGTTTATCAATGACTTAATTGTGTAGTGTTTGTCACCCTGTACAAAATCTTTGATATTATGGCATGCCCAACGGCACACCCCACAGTCACCGCACTTATAGAAACCTACTGTTCTAGTAGATAGCCACGTTTTATCCACACCATTGGTGGTGAAACTAGGACTCAAAAGATTCTTTAAGTTCCTACCTTTTCTATATGTCGTTAGAACTCTTTCAGGTATGAAGTCCTTCAGTGAGGACTCATGTGACAAAATCCCCCAATGTTTAGACATAAATGTTATCATTAACAAGGAGGCATCATTATAGTCTGTAATGAATCGTACTTTGTTGTCATGTTCCATCCTTTTGATAGGGCCCCTGTTTTTCAAAGTATCCCTTTTGTCAAGATTTTTAGCTCTGATCTGAGCTTTCCTTACCACTTTCTTAGAGTACCCTCGTGTTAGAAATCTCGTACTCATATCTTCCACCTGATTTAGGAATTCCTCATTCACACTACAATTGCGTCGGGCCCCTACTAATTCAGCATAAGGGATTGACACTATTTGGTGTCTGGGGTGAGCACTCTCAGCATGAAGTACAGAGTTACAGGAAGTCGCTTTGCGAAAATGTCTACTCTGGATTTTACCATCAGCAATGTAAACCTCTACGTCCAAAAATTCAATACTATCCACGCTAAAATGATATGTAAATTGTACATTCATAGTATTTGAGTTTAAAAAAGTACAAAATTCAATTAATTTCTGTTCACCACCAGTCCAAATTAAAAAACAATCATCAATATACCGTCCCCAGAACAATATATATGCTTGCCATTGAGTAGACAAAGGGCCCCAAACCCATTTGTGCTCAAACCACCCCATGAAAAGATTCGCATATTAGAGGGAGAATTTGGATCCCATTGCCACACCCTGTTTTTGTCAATACCAATCTTTGTTAAACACAAAAACATTGTTTGTTAAGATCACATTAATCATGTCCATTACCATCATCGTGTGTTCCCATAAACTTGCAGATCTTTTACTCAGGAAGAACTGAGCAGCTTCTTTTCCCAGTTCATGATTGATACAAGTATACAAGGCCACTACGTCCAGTGTGACTAGTAGCATATTACTGTCCCATTCCAAGTCATTTAAAATGCATTTAAAATGCTCAAAATGTGTGTGGTGTCTTTGATAAAAGACGGAAGATTACACACCATTGGTTTCAGAAAACAGTCAACAAATTCAGAAAGCCTCTCAGTAGGTCCTGATAAACCTGACACAATAGGTCTACCCGGGGGAAAAGGTAGACCCTTGTGTCCTTTGGGTAAGGTGTAAAGACATGTATATTTGGGATGATCCACCTTTAAGAAGAGAAATTAATCTTTACTGAGTAACCCTTGATCTCTCCATCTAGATAACTTTTTATTGATGATATACACTAAACTCGGAATAGGATTGCCAGTAATCTTCTCATAGCACATAGTGTCATTTAGTTGCGACAAAATCTCATTGTCGTACTCTGTCTTGTCCATGAGAACAACATTCCCTCCCTTATCAGCCTGTCTAATGATAATGTCCTTATTTTGTTTAAGTAAATTAAGTGCTGTTAATTCTTCAGAATTCAAGTTTTGTTTACTAGATTGTCTGTATTTATTCTTCATCAAATGTTTATCAAAATCATGGCAGACCAAGTCAAAAAATTTATCAAAGGGGTTCAGACCCCAAGACCTCGGAGTCCAACAGGATTTATTTTTCAAACTACTTGAAACACTCCTATTTGGATCAATTTCTAATTCTTGTAGGACTTTTGGAAGCATACCTAGGTCCTGGTCTCTTTCCGCTATAGATAAAATAAGTGCGGTGTCACGCACTTCTTCAATTGATAAAGTACTTAATGAAGCAGTGGTTGTGTCAAGTAAAGGATTTTCCATCGGATGTAATTGAAAATACCTTTTTAATTTAAGTTTTCGAACAAATTTGAATAGGTCTATCTTTGATCTACAGGGATCACCAAAGTTCCTGGGACAAAAATTAAGTCCCTTAGTCAAAAGACTTACGGCTCCTAAGTTTAACTCCATTTTAGAAAGATTAATGACACCTATAGATGAAGATGTTTCACAATCTAGGTTTTCTTGTACCTTGATCTCGTTTGAACTCCGTCCATTTCTTTTGTCCTTACTCCCTGTTCCTCTGTTACCTCTCCTTGTTTTCTTGTCCCTCTCTTTTTACTTGGTATGCCGGTTTGGAATTTCGTCGGAGGCACTCAGGTAAATGCAGGGAGATAAGGCAGCGTTATTAACAGGTTTTATTTGTTTGAGAAGAGTACTAATGGCAAAACAATTTTTCACATAGATGCGCTTTGGGGTTATTGGATTAACACATTGTGTATACTCGTTACATGGTGTCCTTCATCACCGATCACTGACTTAAATAACCGCTTGTATTAGCCAGGTGAGCAATTAAGCCAGGGCAGTTTTATCATAAAGGTTACATGTAACTTGGAAGATAACTAACGGTGTATTATTTTACATTTAGAACCGCATTGGATTATTCCGTATAAAAGCTTTGATGGAAATCTCTATTATTGGAAGATTTAACTGAGGTATTATATGTGAAATTACCTTTACTTGATGATAACATAACTTTGATCACCACATGGAGTTATCTTATTGAGATTTGTTTGGTGTTTTGAATACTAGAGACGAATAATTAAAGTCAAGTGGTGAGTATTCATATAACTAAGACAGGCGTAGCTAATGCAATTCTTGGACTCTAATCTAAGGCACCAGCAATAAATAGGAAGATTGGTTACTTTAGTGCATTACAATTTATAGAGGGCATGCAACACATTGGTGTAGTTAATGACACGGAAGGGCTCTTGCTTATTACTCGGAGGTGTGCATTTGGTGGTGTTTATCACTTTGTTATATTAATGCATGATGGTAGCACAATCCCCTTTTTCAGGTATACTATGGATGTTTGGGGTTGGGGGTGCCCCATTGGTGTTTGATTTTTTACCCTTTGTCATTTTTCACATAATTCAAATATCTTTCCATTATAAGAATGCCTTATTAGATTTAACCAGATTCTTTGTATACTTTTAGTTTCTCTTTTTTTGGGACCTTTGGAGACTTTTTGAATCTTCAAGTTGGAGCATTTTGGTTTTTTTAATTTTATACATTTAACTTGCTTACAAAAATCTTTTCAGCCCTGAAGAAGTCGCTTGGGATGAGAGAAAACACTGTCCCGAGACGAAACACGTGTTGGCTTGAAGTATAAAAACATGGCTTGAATTATAAAAACATGACGGATGGACTACAATGAATTGATTGTCACAAATTGGCTTGAATTGTAAAAACTTGACGGACGGGTTATAATGAATGTTTAATTTGATTATTATAAATTGTAACCAGATCTATAATTTGTTTTGAGGCATGAATTGTATAATCATGGACACAATAGTTGTTTTGAATTAGTATATTACTTAGGAACAACAATCAATGTTTTGATTTTTGATTGGTTAAACCGAAACTATATTTAAATGGATTTTTCTGTTGGAAAGTGATTCTATTAAGATTGGATTCTAACAATTTTTATGAGAGGTACCGCACATTGTTGTGATAAGGTTGCGGATCTGAAAGAAACGCTTCCTAAGGTCCATGTTGTACATACACTTGGGCACCAGCACGTTGGAATATACGTTTCTGGGAATACTTTGGCTGATGAAGCCGCGAAATCGGCAGTGGCTGTCGCCACTGTGGCTGCAGTGACTCGTTCGAGTTCCAAACCAGACACAGAGATTTCGGCTGCCATAAAAGCTACGGTTGATGGCATGCCATTTCCTAAAGGATTTCCTTCTAAATATAGTTACTGCTTGAGTAGTGCGCTAAATGCTGTTGTTAATATTCCAGGCATTGGTGTACGTGAACTATCCAATAAAATTGAGAGACCTCGATTAATTTCTGCAGCACATGAGGGGGTGGCGTCTGCACATGCTGGTGTGGCTGCCACGATTTCACTTTTACAGGCTCGTTACTGGTGGCCTGGTCTCTATAAAGAGACAAAGCAATATGTCCTTTGTTGTGACGTTTGTCAACAAATTAAAGCTTCGTCGGCTAGACGCCCGCAGCAGACGCCCCTTCTGATTTCAAATAAACCTTTACAGTGTGTGTACTTGGATCATTGTGGTCCGCTGACACCAGATAGTGCATACAAATATATTTTGGTTGCTGTAGATTCGTGCTCCAGATTTGTGTGGGTCTGGCCACAACGCTCGGCTGACGCTCGGACTGTTATTAAAGATTTGCGCATCTTTGTCGATACATTTGCAGTTGCGGCTTTTCATTCGGATCAGGGCCCTGCTTTTGCCTCTAAGGCATTCAGGGACACCATGGCTTCGTTGGGGGTCCAACTGCAATTCTCGTCTCCATTTCATCCCTAGGGAAATTCTGTCGTGGAGCGTTTAAATCGTGATTTAAAGCAATCCTTAACGGCCAGGGTTATAGGTACGGGTCGTAGTTGGCTAGCCCACCTGTATGGAGTACAGAGAGCACTTAATAACTTGCCTAGACGGTCACTGGGGGGTCGTACTTCATATGAGTGCCTGTTCGGAACACGAATGTATGTTCCTGATCTAGATGGTCCTGGTGTAGAGGCGGCAGAAACGCCTTTTGACATAAATGATTGTGTCACTGTTTTGCAGGATTTACAACAATTCCGTGAAGATAACTCTTCTGCAAGTGCTGCCTCCTCAGGAATTAAGGATGAGCCAGTAACGCCTACTGGTTGGATACCCAGGATTGGGGATCTAGTGCATGAAAAGATCACAGTAAAGAAAGAATTTGGTCCTTCTTATCGAGCACCAGTCCCAGTATTAGGGGTTAGCGGCACGAGAACTGTGATTTTACCGCCGCTGCACGTGGCCAAGGGAAATCGCTTCGTTTCTATAGATAATGTTAAGTTACAACATGTGGCCGATTTTGCACAGCAGACCAAGAGGGACACCCAGTAGTTCCAGAATCCCTCTCACTACTGGGGAAGAAGTTCCGCTGCAGGTGATTTACACCGATGCTGTTTCCTCTCCGAGCTTGGGGAGGGTAGAAGATGATCTTGCGATTGTTCCACAGACGACGATTAATTTGGAATCTTTTGATCAAGTTGCTGTACGTTCTACTGATGTTTCTGAACATGTGATTTATAGCGTGCCTAGGCGAGAGCCTCCATCTGCTTCTTTGTTCACAGTTGCACCTTTTGCAAGAACTGCCTCTGGCTGCTTCAACGACACTGATGATGCCGTGTCAGGCTCCTCGTCCTCACTGTCTTCGGTCCGAGGTCCACGTAAGCTGCTGTGTTGGCTTAAACGCACATATTTTGTTTTTCCTTGGAACTATTTGTGGCTTTTTATGGCTATAATGGCTATTTTTTTGTGGTTGGGATTTGTGGTTACTTTTTTTCTAGTAATACATGGTCATTTTCTTCCTGAACGATCTGATATTGAGCACGTGGAGACAGTGTTAAAACCACATTTTTCGTCTCATATGGTTCGCAGAGACTTGTCCAATGTAAACATTTCTGCAATACCGATTCCGGATGGGATAGTGTGGGATAAAGTAATGTTTGATATATATGGTCCCACTGAATTGATTCAAATACCGTATGTTCTCAAGTTATCAATGAATGATATTGTTATACCAGGCATTGTTTCTGATGATTGGGATGTGAAGACAGTAGATTCTATGCTGACAGACTTGCAATATTATACTGTCTATGACGATGAAGATGCTTACCTATTTAGAGATAATCATGGTGACATGTTTTGCTACAACTATTATGGACACCACTTTATTCATAAAGCAAGTAGCCCTAAGTCCATATTTGATTATGTGCAATGGGAACATTGCCCAACTCCTCCACAAGGGAGTTCAAAAACGTATTATGATAAATTTGCATATTTTTCTGGGCATAATCAACAAAATGCTAAGTCTTACTATTTTAAAGTTACTCCGTATGCTAATAAGCAAATGTTATTGACCGATACTAAATTACTGTATTCAAATTTGTTTGTGTCTAAACTTTCTGTTGAGGGGTATGAATATTGTTTTAAGACTGTTGATTTGAAAAGTGTCTGGGGAATGAAAAATTGGCAAATGCAAGGCAGGGACACATTATTTAGAGCATGCATTATCCCTGTGCAGATGATTTTCCTCAATGACACAGTACAACAGACTAGCTTTTTGGGCTTGGCAACGATTAGAGAGTTAAATTTGCCTAGTATACCTGTCCCTTCCAAATTAAGCAATTGGCAGCGATATGTTAATGCTACGTTTAGTGAGTTTACACACTGGGTCCAGAATGGTACGCTTAACACTTCATTGGTACATCCGGGCGGGTGGTTATTATGGCCTGTAGACACTAATAAGTGTCATCAACGTTTTGTCCCCTCTTCAGGGGTGTTCAGGACTAGTAGGGCAGACCCTCGCTACATTTCACCAGAACATGCTGATATCATAACTACATACAGCGTGGGAAAACTTTGTCAGCGATGGTTGAAATGATCCACGCTGGATGCAGTTAAATCACATCTCACCCCGGAAGAAACGATTTTTATACGAAGTATATAATGAGATTTGGAAGCTTTCACAACAGGAGGCAGCGGCCCGGTTGAGGCAAATTGATCAGGAAAACTTGATACAGGCTTTATCTGTTGTGGATAATGGCATGCATACCCTTTCTGACCGTGTTTACACAATTGACAGCATTGTTTCCTCTGCTATAGACATTATTAAATCAGATATGTCTTCTTTATATCATGGGCAGAGTCAGACGCGGTCCATCATGCAGCTGGGTTGGACTCTTCAGACCTTGAAGGCAGGTCGCGTTCCGTGGCAGCACATTCGTGCCAGAGAGATCTTTGTCTCCTTTAATTTAACTCGTCAACAACAGCTGATGGCTAAAAAGGAAGCGACGTATGTCATGTTGAATATTGAAAAATTGGAGAAACTGCCTTTCACGGTCGCTGAGATTCCGTCAGCTGAGTGGTTGATTCATGGGGTAATTAATCTGCCTATCTCCACTCTTCAATTTACTTCTTGTTTGAAGCACATTCCGGTGGGTAGATATGAACGGTTGGGAGACAGTTACATACACGAGGTGTGGAAGCTTCCCTTTCTATACAGATGTATTAATGGTTTGAGGGAGGTTTTTCTTAGCGGTAGTGAATGCGAAACTTCTGTCAGCCATTCCATGGTTTGTAAACAGCTGTCCTTGCACGGAGCGTGTAACGCTTTGATTGCTAACTTAGCTTGTTATCTGACGGGAGTTCCAGTCCCGGTTATTAAAAACACTTTCCAGGTGCTTTCTAACGGCAGTTACATTGTTCTTAACAGCGAACGCTGCTGTGGCATGCGTGCCGGAATAGTTTACGTTGTCGTTGTCACCAAGGCCATTACGTGCTGCAGGAATGTGTTGTTTCCCCCCACTCAAATTAGGGAGGTAGCGGACATCTGGCCTCATATTGCTACTTCCAAGGTTAATTTGGACAAGTTGAGTCGACTGAAGGCTTTATTGTTTCAAAAGCATGTGGCCCTTACATCTGCTAGCGAGCCCTACGCACTACAGGTGGCAAGGTCATCAGCGGAAATACAGTCCCTTTTGAATACTAACTTTCCGAGTCACTTTGGTGAACTTGTGGGACGTATATTTAATGCGCCCAGCACTGCTGGAATTGCACATTTTTTCAAAGCCGTTGGTGTTGGTTTTGCTCACACCTTCTCTTACATATTCGGTTTGATACCTTCGGCTATACACTCTATTTTCGGAAGCATTTTTGGGGGTTTCCCGATTACTTTGGCTTTATTGGCTGGAGTCTTGCTATTGTTGCTATTTTTTCGCAATGGCTGTCCCGCCACAACAATATCCTATATTGCTGCTCCCGTCAGCGCAGCTGTGTCGTGAACGCATGATGCAGCATTTTGGAGCAACACTCCTGGGACATTTGGAGTGTGACTGGTCTCTGTCATTCCGACCAGTTTTGGATTGTGTGCAACCCGTGTTTCGGTGCCTTTGGTGCTCGTTTGAACATGCACTGGCTTTCTGTCTCTCACTGCAGCGCCCTCCAGTGGTCGATACTGATCTGTTGATGTTCCCGATTAGGGCTCATTCCCAGACTTGTGCACTACGGTTGCGTTTGCTTCGTGAGGCAGTTTATGAGATTCCCTTCCTGGAGGAAGATGGTATCGTCTCGTTCATAGGCCCTGCACGGGGTGCCGCCCTGAATGGTTTTGGGGCTTTGGAACACACCTGCTCCATGGTACTTTGTGGCGTGGATCTTCCGATATTGACATATATCGAAGTGGAGGAGCTCCTACTTTCTATTGCTTCTGTCTGACAATTGGATTTTTTTTTCTCCTGATAAATTGACATTATATTGAATTTGGCTTTATCGTCACATGTTTCCTAAATTTATGACTTTGTTGTCTTCTGACCTTGTCGAAATAGATATATATATTTTTATGTATTGTTTATATCTGGGGCATACTTTTATATTATTGGAACCACTTGCTACCGACAAGGGGAGGGTGTAGTGTGGTTAGTTTTACGTATCCTCTGCGCATTAGCTTCAGGCTTTAGGCCTTTGTGCACTTTGCCCTGGATGTATTTTATTCATTTGCTTGCAGCTTAGAGCCTCTGTGCACTTTGCTCTAAATGCTTTTTATAAGGCTTCGTACTGTTATTTTTCAAATAGCCCATTCTACGGTCTTGTTTTATATTCATATCACACTGTTTAGCCTACTTCAGCACTGGAGTTCTCCATAACACATTCCTGTTCACTCTGTGCTTCAGTCAAGGATACAGTCTGGTACATTGCCGATAGACGTGGTAGGAGTTTAGTCTTTGGCATTCCTGCGTAGGGACATTTTGTGATCACGTTGACATGTTAGTTATAAAATCACTTCATTGTCCCAATACACGCAAGAGGGAGATTCCGACCAGGGAACCACAACTAGACGCTGACTGCCTCGTTGCAGATGCTGAACCAAGATCACAGGCCTTTGCTCAGGTATGAGGGCTGATGTCTCCCCAGTGATTCAGAAAGGTAAGTTAGAAGCTTAACATGCTGTGCTTGAAATAGATCAAGCAGAGGGAGAGTAGAAACTACTAGACACGATGATAGCTTTGTTCTTATGTTTTACTCTCCTGATGACTATTTCAATCCTACTGTGTTGTATGGTTCTGGTTATTGCGGCTCACGCCTTATTATCTAAAATACAGTTGTTTTATTAAAACATTATATAAAACCTATACTGTCTTTGTCATTTGTATATGAGATCATACTGTAAATGAGAGAGTTGGTTTGGATCTGAGTGACCACGACTTCCCAGAGAAGTTCCAAAGATGTCATGCGCTCGGCTGCCCAATCATCTCTTCCCCATGGGAGAAATGAGGCACTGCTAGTTAGCCGGAGCAAAAACCGGATTTAGGGTGACAGAGTTCTTTACACGTGGGTCAGACTCAGTCCCCCACACCGTTATCGATCCTGCTGCCTAGAAATCCAGTAGTCTCATTTAGGATAATGAGATCCCACGCGACAATGGCGAGGGAGCAATGAAATTGTCGATTAAGTTAAAGGAGGCTTGATGTGGTCCTGAAGGGTGGTAACATGGGAATAAATGTCAAAATAATGCAGTAATTCTATCACAAAATGTGCTGCATTATGCAGCATAATTTACCTTTTCTTGACACATAATTTAGTCAACCCTGTCACACAATTTAGCCCTCCTCTGCTGCATAATTTCAGTGGCTCTGTGTATAATACATCGACAGTACAGCATTGTCAACCTTATCCCATAAATCCTTTCAACACATCAGGACTGTACCTCCAAAGTACAGTGGCATTAATCACAGCTGAAATGGTGCCATAAGGGTGCTTTAAGTACCATTAGATTTGAAGCTCTTGTCCAGGAACTAGTTTACATACACCTTCCTACCATTCGCCCTCTCCCACTCCGCATGTCTGACAAAAGCTTTTACCGGTTTTGATGCTGTTGATTTCATGAGTTAACAGATATTCTTGCAGTGAGCCCCAGATGTGCCTGGGCCACAGAGCCTGGGAAATGGTGGAATTGTAGAGTTCTAGTTGTTTTGTTTCAGTATTTCATATCATGCAACCAGATCTTCATTGTGAATATGTGATCCCCGTTCCACACATGACAAACATCTCTCCACATCTGTTACTCCTCATGTATACCATCTTACTCCTCAATCCTCTTATGACTTCTTATCCATTACTCATCACAGCTCACTCCTGACTTTCTTTTCATCCCTCAGCCCTTCCTGTCTTCTTCACTCCTCATTCTTTACTTCTCTTGTATCATGCTTAGGCCCTGGTTTAAATTTTTGGTGACGAGGGAACAGTGGTACCTGTCAATGCTTGAAATTTCAGAAATTTAAAAATTTGGTGGAGGGCACTTCGTTGGGGCAACATGGTAATTTACTCCATTGCCCTGGCAAAGAACAGCAGACAGACAAAATATAAAGGAGGTCCCACATGCCCTACTTCCTCCTCTACCCTCACTCCTTTTCCCTCACCATCCATCAGCCTTCCTCTATTCCCCATACATAAGTCATCTCTCACTTCTGATTTTTAATAATCACTTCACATCCCTCATTCTGTATCACTCAATCTACTTTTTATGTTTCATCACTAACCCCCAAGTTGTCCCTCCACATCACTCATCCCTTATTCGAACCCTTTATCTTCCACTGTTTTCTACTCACTCTACATCACTTAGTTGTCACACATCATTACTCATCTCTCCGTATTCTTCCTTCCTCATCCCTCACTTCCTTTGAAAGATAAGTGAAATGGACATTGATTATAGCTTAAAATGGCTATTGTCCATTTTAGGACAAGGTGTTCCCTTACATCTCATGCCTCTGTTCACATTCCTCACTTGCACCATATTGACCGGCCTCCTCTTTCCCTGCCTATCATCCGTTTTTAATCAATCATCATTCCTCATTATCATCTCTCACTCCTCAATGCTCAGCCCTGAAATCTAACTCCTCATCCTTCATTTCTCATTTGTCATCTCTAATCACTCACTTTTAATTGCTCCTTCCTTCTGTCTCACTCCTCAACCCCCACGTCTCATCCTTTCTCACATCCCTTACTGGTCTTCTCTCCTCCCTCACTCCTGATCCTCACCACTCAAACCTCATCCCTTATTCCTCTTGCCTAATCCTTCAGTATATCAACCAGTTTCCTTACTGTGCTTCCCTTATTCTATACTCTTCACCCCTTATTTCTTACTCAACATCCTTCATCTATCATTGCTCACTCCCCCTCACTTCAGAAGTGAAAATGGAAGTGGCCGAATGATGTTTATTAAAATGTCCACCACCCTGACCATATTAGGATCTCCTCATCCCTCCTTTCTCATGACACAGATCTCCACCTTCACCTTATATTTCTCACTCATCACCCATCACTGTTCCCTCATTCTACATCCCTCGCTTTGGCCTATCCAATCATCCTTCAGTCCTCACACTTCATCTCTCATTTCTTATTTCTCAACTCTTACTCCTTATCAATCATTCCCCATTCTTCACCCTTCAAGTGTGCAGTGTCTAATCACTCTTATATCAAACCTCCCTCCTTAACCCTCATTCTCCAGCCCTCGATTCATGTTTATCAATCTGACCACCATAAAAAGGCTGGCTGAGAACAAGTGCAGGGGGCAACAGGGGTGCAGTGCAGAAAGAGTGCATTTCATGGGTACTGGTGCACCCTGTGTGCAGCAGCATTACCGCTGGCTCATTTATGAGCCAGGAACAATGCTGCAGCACCTTTCCCTAAAGGAAACGGGATGCATTACAAAAAAAAACCTCAAACATTTTCTTTTCATTTTATAAGAGCAGGCAGTGATCTATCAGACCACTGCCTGCTCTTAAGGAATGTTTGCACTCCCATTCGCAAATAAGAGTTGGTCCCTTGGGGACCCCTTCCTGTTTGGGAATAGCTTACCGCCAACTTGTAGTTGGTAGTAACTGCAAATGTTTTGCCGACTGTGCTACCGATCACAACAAATTCTTACACTTCCCTTTGACTCACCATTAGGAAGGGATGCCCTTGGCACACCTCCTCCTAATAGTGACTCGCAAACCCTTTTTTGCGAGTAGGTAATAGGTTACTGATTCACAAAACAGGGACAGTGCATGGCAAAAAGCCTTTTACCGGTCGCAAATGGCCCAATTTTCAACCAGTAAAAGAGCTTCAGACATCTGGCCCTTCGTAGTTACAAAAATACTTACCTGAATGCTAAAGTACTGTGTGACAAATGCAGAAATACTTACCTGCGTTGTAAATGGATGCATGTAATAGATGTGTGTAAAGGCTGATTCCTTGTTTCACAATGTGTAAATATATGGTATATTAATTTTAGTTATTCATTTTAGTCCATAACATATCTTTTAGAATATGTAATAGTAATTTTGATAAGTAATATTAATTTTAAAGCAAATCAACATAAGTTCAATGCAAGCAATATTAATTTAAACAGGGGTCACATTCATTTAAACATGGCTTTTATTTATTTTGATATGTGTTTTATTCTTTTCAAAGCATGCTACATTTATCTCAGATAGTTTCCTATTAATTTAAAAAAGTGTCATATTCATGTTAATGAATGTCATAATAAGTCTGAGGGGGGCCATATTAATTTCACCAGATGTCATAAATGTTTCAAAGTGGTTCATATTCATCTTAATGTGTCATATCCGTTTCAATGAATGTCATGTAAATTTCAGTGGATATCCTATTCACCTTAACACTTGTCATAATAATTTTAACATGGGTCATAGCCATTTCGACATATGTCATATTCTTTTCAATATATGCAATATTTATTTTGTGGTGCATCATATTAATTTCAAAGCATAATATGTTCATTTTGACAAGTTTCATTTAAATTTCGGCATTGGTCATATTCATTTTAAGGCATGTAGAATTAATTTCAAGGGGGCTCATATTCATTTGACTGCATCTCATGTATGATTCTTAGCAAGTGTCATATTTCTTTCAAAGGATGTCTCATTCATATTAACACATCATATTGATGTTAACATGAATCACATCCATCACAACATGTATCATAATTATATCAATGTGTATCATATTACTTTCAATGCAAGCCATATTCATTTTGATAAATGTCATGTTAATTTAAATGTTACTCGTATTCATTTTAAAACATGTCATATTCATTGCAGTGAAGCTCATCTTCATTTCAACTCATCTCATTTTAACACGTGTTATATTCCTTTAAATCAATGTTATATTTATTTCAATGGATGTCATATTCATAGTAACATATGTTAAATTAATTTTAATATGCAACCTATCCATTTTAACATATATCATATTAATTTGAATATGTATCATATTAATTTCAATGCATGCCATATTCATTTTGACATATGTTATGATAATTTCAGTTTTGTTCATACTCATGTAAAGGCATGTCAAATTCAATGGGGCTTATATTAATTTCCACACAATCCATGTTTGTTTTAAATTGTTCTCTATTCATTTCTGTATATCTTATATTCATTGCAATCCGGGTATTAATAATTTTGAGGAAAAAATGAAAAAACTTTCACAGACTGATTCATACACTAATTCATTCACTCATACATGCACTCAGAGACTCATGCACCCACTCAAATACCCACTCAGACCCTCATGCATCCACTCAGACCTACTCAGACTCACACACCTACTTTCAGACCCACTCAGACACCCATGCCCCACTCACACACCCACTCAGACCCTCACGCACCCACACCCACTCACTCATGCACCCGCTCACAAACCCACTCAGACCCTCATGCACCCACTCACAGACCTACTGAGACACTGACCCACCAACTCACAGAGACTCAGACACTGACACACCCACTTACAAACCCACTCAGACCCTCATGCCCCCATTCACATAACCACTCAGACCCACATACACCCATTTTCACACTCAGACACTCTAACACCCAGAGACACTCTCTCACACCTATTCTCATATGAAGAGAGCCAGACTGTTCAGCTGTGCATGGTTGGGTTGTTATGGGGATTGACTGTAGGCCACAGGCCAGGCCCTGCAACCAACCCCTGCCGTGCATGGCTGAAGGCTGTGGGCGGCGCTTGTTTGGGTGGTTATCAGGGGTTAGCTGCAGTGCCTGGCTACAAGTGTGGAGTTGGGTTGTTATAGCGGTTGGCCGCAGGGCCTGGCATTAGACCAGGCCCTGTGGCCAACCGCTGTGGGTGGCGGTGGTTAGATTAGCATATAGTAATGAAAATAACTATATGTTAAAAATAAATTGAAATTCACTGAAAAAAACAAAGGTTACAGGGACGTTATAGATAGAAAAAAGAGAAATAAAAAAAGATAGAAATTCACTGAAAAAAACAAAGGTTACAGGGAAGTTATAGTTAGGCTCACATTTTAAGAGTACAAAACAATAGAAATTCATCTGTTACAGTTAGAGTTATCTCCAGAAATACCATAATTACAAATGTGTTTGCTGTCTGGTCATGTGTGATAACATGACAGCTGGTGTTGAGTATGCATGTTTTCTGCCTGTTTCAACCTCATATATGGCATGAATGCATATGCTCCTCTATCAGTGGAAGGGGTGTTGAAGACAGTCCATGTTTGGCTTGTTGAACTAACTTATTATTCACCCTGCTTGTATTAGTATGGTTGATGTGGGCATGATATTCTATTCTTGTCTATGTCATCCATGCAGGTCAAAGTCCTTCAGAAGAAGGGGATTTGGCAAGCCATCGCCAAGAAAGTGCAGACCCTGGGGGTCCATAGCTGGTGGAGCACACACTGTATGAAGAGGTGGGAGGGTCCTGAGATGCTGGGCTTGAAGGACTGCAGAGGCCCAGCTGGGTATGTCCCCCCAACAAGGACTGGGTGCGAGTCAGACAATGACCCCGCTAATGGCCCGCATTTTGGCGGCTGCCTACACTGAGTTGGATGGGTGTCGGAAGGCAGCACTGCAGCCACAAGGGAGTAAGTACAGACCTAGCACATTTTTGCCCCTTTACAAGGTGATTGAGTAAGGGAACAGAATGTTAGCTCTGACAATGTAGTAAGTGCAAAGTGTCACAGATCCCCTGTGAACACATGGATGTACAGTAGATATCTATAGCACACAGGTGTGCACATATAATTGTATTTTGAAACATGTTACTCACCTATGTTGTCCCCTCTATACAATGTTGTCCCCTCTATACAATGGCATATAATGGAGCACATATGACTGTGTGAGGTGTGTACCACTATACAGCTTTTCATAGCCTGGTTGTTGTTCATTCCCACCTGCAGTTCAATCTCCCAGTGTCATGATGGTAAGATGTCCAGGTCCCTGTTTCCTGTCCATTGCAATGTACCTTGATTCATGTCTATGTTCAACATGGAGTCAGACATAATCAAGTCATTCCTAGTTCAAATGGCTTCTGATAAGTGACAGCATCATGTGAGACTGTGATGTCTATCTGACATGTCACATGACATACAAGCATAACGTCTTCACGCCTGTTACAAGGATGATCCCCCTTGGTAAGGGAGGAATGTACATCAACATTTGTGATGTCTCATCAGAGTAGACAACATGCATGTTGAAAACCATTGAGGTATTGCAACATTTCTATTGGATCACATATATTGGTTTCAGAGGTAGGAATTGTTAGTACCATGCTAATATTCTGTACGTGGAAAGTGTCTACATTGCATTGTCCTTAGGAATACTGTGGTAGGCATGATACATAGGTAAAGGTAGTCTATTCACAGTTAAATTCATAACAATTTTTTGGTCATGATTCAACATTGTAAATAGTTATATACATACTTTCTGTTGATATGAATGATATGTCAAGAGTCCTGGCTGTTTGGGAACCTATTTGCATTTACTATGTGCTGCAGTTGTGGTAGTTCACATACGCATGTGAGTGTATTGTATCTGTGTAGGAGGCTGGCCTGGCTTATAGTGGGTACTTGATGGTACTTACACCTTGGGCAAGGTCCAGTTATCCCTTATTAGTAGATTAGTAGTGTTCTAGCAGCTTAGGCTGATAGAGGTAGCTATAATCATATAGGTACCCTATCATAAGAAAGACAATACTCAGAGTTACTAAAAATAAAGGTACTTTATTTTAGTGACAATATGCCAAACATATCTAGAGGATATACACCCTTAGGACGTAAGTAAAATAAACAAAATATACACACAAACCAAAATCCGGTAAGTAAAACAGTCGTGTAGTGCAAACACTGTAGAATACAATGGGCCTAGGGGCAACACAAACCATATACTAAGAAAGTGGAATGGGAACCACAAATGGACCCCTAGGCTAGTGTAGTGTGTAGAGGGTCGCTGGGAGTGTGAGAAAACACTAAGAGTGTCCAAGCTACCCCACCCCAAGACCCTGGAAAGTAGGACTAAAGTACTACTATTTCCCCAGAAACACACTAAAGGTGTGATAGAGGATTCTGCAAAGACCACAACAGACTGCAAAGCACTGAAGATGGATTCCTGGACCAGAGGACCTGAAAAGGAAGGGGACCAAGTCCAAGAGTCGTGAAAGTGTCCAGGGGGGCAGGAGCCCACTAAAACCCGGATGAAGTTGCAAAATGGCTGCCTCTGGATGGAAGAGCTGAAGATTCTGCAACAACGAAAGGTGTTAGGAACTTCTCCTTCCTGCACAAGATGTCCCATGGAGTGCTGGAGGACACAGAATTGTTTCTTTGGCAAAAGACAACACACAAGCCCTGTTAGCTGCAAGAGTCACAGTTGAAGAAAAAGGGTGCTGCCCAGGCCCAGGAAGGACCAGGATGTCACCGCTTGGGAGAGGAGATAGAAGGGGCCCTCAGAAACATATAGAGCTCATGCACAAGAAGGTAGCACCCACAGAAGTCCTTGAATGCGGGTTCAAGAAGACTGAACATAACAGTCGTCTCAACACTTCAAAAGAGGCTCCCACGAACCCGGAGGTCAACTCAGGGAGTTGAGCAATGCACAACAGAATGCTGGGGACGTGGGCTTGGCTATGCACAAAGGATTCCTTAGAAATGTGCACAGAAGCCCTAGCTGCTGCAGTTCACGCGGTGCACAGGATTACTTTCTGGAGAGGGGAGACAAGGACTTATCTCCTCCAAATTTGGACAGTTGGACCACTGGACAGTCTGGGTTACTTGGGTTCACAGGAGCCAAGCTTGTCAGGATGAGAGGGGTCCCAGAGTACTGGTGACACTGAAGTTTGGTGCCTGCTGGAGCAGGGGGAAGATTCCATCAACCCACAGGAGATTTCTTTGTGGCTTCCAGTGCAAGATGAAGGCAGCCCCCAAAGCATGCCCCACCAGGAAATAGTCGAGAAAGCTGGCAGGATTAGGCGCTACAATGTCGCTGGTAGTCTTCTTGCTACTTTGTTGCAGTTTTGCAGGCATCCTGGAGCAGTTAGCAGTCGATCCTTGGCAGAAGTCGAAGAGAGAGGTGCAGAGGAACTCTGGTGAATTCTTGCACGTCGTTATCTGAGGAAAAGCCCACAGGAGAGACCCTAAATAGCCCTAAGAGGAGGACTGGCCACCTAGTGAGGTAAACACCTATCAGGAGGGGTCTCTGACGTCACCTGCTGGCACTGATCATTCAGAGGCCTCCAGAGTGCCCTCACACCTCTGGATCCAAGATGGCAGAGGTCTGGGACACACTGGAGAAGCTCTCAGCACCACCCCTGGGGTGGTGATGGACAGGGGAGTGTTGCACAGGGGAGTGTCACTCCCCTTTCCTTTGTCCAGTTTTGCGCCAGAGCAGGGACTGGGGGGGTCTACCGCTGTAGACTGGCTTATGCAAGGAGGGCACCATCTGTGCCCTTCAAAGCATTTCCAGAGGCTGGGAGAGGCTACATCTCCCCAGCCTTTAACACCTATTTCTAAAGGGAGAGGGTGTGACACCCTCTCTCAGAGGAAATTCTTTGTTCTGCCTTCCTGGGACTGGGCTGCCGAGACCCTAGGAGGGCAGAACCCTGTAAGTGGGGTGGCAGCAGCAGTAGCTGCAGAGAAAACCCCAGAGAGCTGGTTTGCAGTACCCGGTGTCCACGGTGGAGCCCCGGGGATGAAAGGGATTGGCACCCCAATAACACATTTGGCATGGGGGACAATTCCATGATCTTAGACATGTTACATGGCCATATTTGGAGTTACCATTGTGAAGCTACATATAGGTATTGACCTATATGTAGTGCACACGTTTAATGGTGTCCCCGCACTCACAAAGTCCGGGGAAATTGCCCTCAACTATGTGAGGGCACCTTTGCTAGTGCGAGGGTGCCCTCACACTTAGTAACTTTGCACCTAACCTTCACCAAGTCAAGGTTAGACATATATGTGACTTATAAGTTACTTAAGTGCAGTGAAAAATGGCTGTGAAATAACGTGTGTGTTATTTCACTCATGCTTCAGTGGCAGTCCTGTGTAAGATTTGTCTAAGCTCCCTGTGGGTGGCAAAAGAAATGCTGCAGCTCATTAGGATCGCCTGGAACCCCAATACCCTGGGTACCTAGGTACCATATATTAGGGAATTATAAGGGTGTTCCAGTGTGCCAATTAGAATTGGTAAACTTGGTCACTAGCCTATAGTGACAATTTTGAAGGCAGAGAGAGCATAAGCACTGAGTTTCTGGCTATCAAAGCCTCAGCGACACAGTTAGTCACTACACAGGCACACACATTCAGGCCACAAACTATGAGCACTGGGGTCCTGGCTAGCAGGATCCCAGTGAGACAGGCAAAAACAAACTTACATACATGTAAAAATGGGGGTAACATGCCAGGCAAGATGGTACTTTCCTACACAACCACCCCCCCAAACAAGGGACAATAAGGCTAACCTTGCCCAGATGAGTCTTCATTGTCTAAGTGGAAATATCTGGAGAGTCCATCTGCATTGGAGTAGGTACTCCCAGGTCTGTGTTCCACTGTATAGTCCATTTCCTGTAGGGAGATGGGTCATCTCAACAATTTAGGGTTTTCACCTTTCATTTGTTTAAACCATAATAGAGGTTTGTGGTCTGTCTGAACAATAAAGTGAGACCACAGCAAAGGCCTCCCTCTCTATGGCAAACTAATGCTTTTCTCTAGGGGTCAACCTCCTGCTGATAAAACCAACAGGTTGATTGTGGCCCTCAGTGTTAAGCTTTGATAGAACTGCTCCTACCACTAATTCAGAAGCATCCGCCTGGACTATGAATTTATTGGAGTAACAAGGGCTTTTTAGGACAGGTGCAGAGCACATGACCTGTTTTAGCTCATCAAAAGCCTTTTGACAGCTTGCTGTCCACAATATCTTTTTAGGAATCTTAAGGCTGGTGAGGTCATTAAGAGGAGCTGCAATGGAGCCACAGTTCCTAATGAAACTCCTATAGTACCCTGTATTGCCTAGGAAGGCTCTCACCTGGGTTTGAGTTGTAGGGGGAGTCCATTCCATAATGGTCTGGATCTTCCCCTGCAGTGGTGCAATCTGTTCCCCACCTACCAGGTGGCCCAGATAAATCACTTTCCCCTGCCCTATCTGGTAATTTGAAGCCTCGATAGTGAGGCCTGCCTTTTACAGGGCTTCCAAGACTTTCTACGGGTGGACCAGGTGCTCATCCCAGGAGGAGCTAAAGACAGCTATATCATCTAGATATGCTGCACTAAAAGCTTCCAACCCTTGCAGGGCTGTGTTCACCAACCTCTGAAAAGTGGCAGGTGCATTTTTCAAACCAAAGGGCATAACAGTGAACTGATAGTGCCCTCCAATGGTGGAAAATGCTGTTTTAGGTTTGGCATCTTCTGACAACTTAATCTGCCAATACCTTGCAGTTAAGTCAAAAGTGCTTAGATACTTGGCAGAAGCGAGTGTATCTATTAGCTCATCTGTCTTGGGTATAGGGTGAGCATCAGTTTTGGTTACTTGATTGAGACCCCCATAGTCAACACAAAACCTCATTTCCTTTTTACCTTTTTTACTGTGAGGTTTTGGGACAAGCACCACTAGGCTAGCCCGTGGGCTCTCAGAAGGCTCAATCAATCCCAGATCCAGCATTTTCTGTACCTCTTGTTTTATGCAATCTCTGATATGGTCAGACTTCCTATAAATCTCACTTTTGACAGGTAAACTGTCTCCAGTGTTAATTGTGTGCTCACACCAGGTAGTTGTACCTGGGATCAGTGAAAACAGGTAAGAGAATTGGCCTAGGAGATTTATACAGTTGCCCTTCTGCTCAGCAGTACGGCAATCTGCAAACACCACTCTCTCCACTAAGCCATCAGCTTCAGTGGTGCAGAATAGGTCAGGGAGAGGGCCAGTCTCTTCTTCCTGCTCCTCATCAGTTGCCATGAGCAGGGTTAAGCCAGCCCTATCATAATAAGGTTTCAGGCAATTGACATGGAACACACCAAGGGGACTCCTGGCAGTGCCCAGGTCTACCAAGTAGGTGACCTCACCTTTCTTTTCATCAATGAGATGGGATCCACTCCATTTATCCTGGAGTGCTCTTAGGGCCACAGGCTCCAATACCCACACCTTCTGTCCTGGGTGAGACTGGGTGGTACTGGGTCAAAACAGCCTTCTGGTCATGCCATTGCTTTTGGAGCTTGTGGCTGGCCTGAAGGTTTTTACTAGCCTTTTTCATGTTCTTAGCCATTCTGGATCTTATGCCAAGTACATAGTATACAATGTCTTGCTTGGGAGCTTTTAAAAGTTGTTCCAGAAACTCATTCACAAGAGCAAGGGCACCTCTTACAGGGTGCCCAAAGAGGAGTTAAAAGGGGCTAAAGCCCACTCCTTTTTGGGGTACCTCCATGTAAGCAAAAAGGAGGCATGGTAACAGGGCATCCCATTCTGCTGTTTGACAGCTTGCTGTCTTTAACAAAGCCGACGACATCATCGCCCCGCACCTCCAGACCGTCATCAACTCTTCTTTTTCTTCTGCTACCTTCCCCGAATGCTGGAAGCACGCTGAAGTCAACGCCCTACTAAAGAAACCTACGGCTGACCCAAGCGACCTGAAAAACTTCCGCCCCATCGCTCTTCTACCTTTCCCAGTCAAGGTAATAGAAAAGACCGTCAACAAACAGCTGACCACCTTCCTGGAAGACAACAACCTGCTCGACCCTTCACAAACCGGATTCCGAACCAACCACAGCACGGAAACCGCCCTCATCTCAGTCACAGACGACATCAGAACCCTGATGGACAACGGTGAAACAGTCGCCCTCATTCTCCTCGACCTCTCGGCTGCCTTTGACACCGTCTGTCACCGCACCCTAATCACCCGCCTACGCTCCACCGGGATCCAAGGCCAGGCCCTGGACTGGATCGCCTCCTTCCTCGCTAACCGCTCCCAAAGAGTTTACCTCCCTCCGTTTCGCTCAGAACCCACCAAGATCATCTGCGGCGTACCTCAAGGCTCATCGCTCAGCCCGACACTCTTCAATGTCTACATGAGCCCCCTCGCCGACATCGTACGCAAGCACGACATCATCATCACCTCCTACGCCGACGACACCCAACTTGTACTCTCCCTCACCAAGGACCCCGCCAGCGCCAAGACCAACCTACAAGAGGGTATGAAGGACGTCGCAGATTGGATGAGGCTCAGCCGCCTAAAGCTGAACTCTGAAAAAACGGAAGTCCTCATCCTCGGCAACACCCCGTCCGCCTGGGACGACTCCTGGTGGCCCACGGCCCTCGGCACCGCACCGACCCCCGCAGACCACGCCCGCAACCTCGGCTTCATCTTGGACCCTCTTCTCACCATGACCAAGCAAGTCAACGCCGTGTCCTCCGCCTGCTTCCTCACTCTCCGCATGCTCCGCAAGATCTTCCGCTGGATCCCCGCCGACACCAGAAAAACCGTGACCCACGCCCTTGTCACGAGTCGCCTGGACTACGGCAACACCCTCTACGCCGGGACCACCGCCAAACTCCAAAACCGCCTGCAACGCATCCAAAACGCCTCGGCCCGCCTCATCCTCGACGTACCCCGCAACAGCCACATCTCCGCACACCTGAGACACCTGCATTGGCTCCCAGTCAGCAAAAGGATCACCTTCCGTCTTCTCACCCACGCACACAAAGCCCTCCACAACAAGGGACCGGAATACCTCAACAGACGCCTCAACTTCTACGTCCCCACCCGCCCCCTCCGCTCCGCTGGCCTCGCACTTGCGGCCGTCCCTCGCACCCGCCGCTCCACGGCGGGTGGGAGATCTTTCTCCTTCCTGGCGGCCAAGACCTGGAACTCCCTCCCCACCAGCCTCAGGACCACCCAGGACCACTCCGCTTTCCGGAGACTCCTAAAGACTTGGCTGTTCGAGCAGCGATAACCCCCCCTTTCCCCCCTAGCGCCTTGAGACCCGCACGGGTGAGTAGCGCGCTTTATAAATGTTAATGATTTGATTTAAACCCTCTAGTGTGGGGCAAGTCTGCTGTGCCACACTCAGCTCTTCCCTAGCTGGACCCCCTTCACCCAAAGGCTCATCTGGTGTAGGTTCTACACAGGGAGAGGATTCGTCTTCCTCAAAAGAGGAATCTTCTGGAGAGGGAGGGATAGTGGGCAAGGATTTACCCTTTCTACCCCTAGCTTGTGGGAGCACTTGGTCCATTGTTTCAGGATCCATGCTTCCCTGTCCTCTTTGTTTCTGGGCTTGAGCCCTTGTGAGAGCACACGTGTGCCCTGGAATGCCCAGCATTTCTGCATGAGCCTCCAACTCCACTTCAGCCCAAGCTGATGTCTCCAAATCATTGCCTAGTAAGCAGTCTACAGGTGAATCAGAGGCTACCACAACTTTCTTTGGACCAGTAACCCGCCCTTCCCCCCAGTTGATATTTACAACAGCCACGGGGTGGCTCGGAGTGTTGTTATGCGCATCAGTCACTTGGTACTGCTGGCCAAGTAGGTGTTGATCAGGGTGAACCAGCTTCTCAATCACCATAGTGACACTGGCTCCTGTATCCCTGCAGGCCTCAACCTCAACACCATTTACTAGGGGAAGTTGCTTGTACTTACTCATATTAAGGGGACAAGCAACCAAGGTGGCAAAGTCAATACCAGCATCAGAGACTAAAACAGCCTCTGTGGTCTCCCTAACCAGACCAACCCTAACTACATTGCCAATGGTGACCCCAGCTACACCCTTTGATTGGCTATTTGTATTAGACTTCCCACCACCACTGCTATTACTAAGGGCACTAAAGGACGCAGTTGGGGCTGTGGTGGTGGGAGCCTTGGTGCTTTTCTTTGGACAAGTGGAGTCACTGCCCAATGGCCCTTACTCTTACCTAAATAACACCATGGATTATTTTGATTGTTAGAAGAGGATTTGGACCCGCCTGTGGGAGGCTGGCATTTCTTATGGTGGGTACCTAGTGGTACTTATAGCTTGTGCCAGGTCCAGTCATCCCTTATTAGTAGATTAGTAGTGTTCTAGCAGCTTAGGCTGATAGAGGGAGCTATAGCAGAGCAGCTTAGGCTGAACTAGGAGACATGCAAAGCTCCTACTTTACCACTTATATCATATTGTATTGTATTGTAATCGTATTTATATAGCGCTTACTACCCCTGACGAGGCGTCAAATCGCTTTTCGATGAGTAGCACGCTACTCCGGAACCCAACAAGAATTAGTGATGGATTAGTATCGTTTAATAATGAGTACAGTTTTAGTATTATTATGAGTTAATTTGAGCCGCGGATATGAGAGTTTGTTAGTTAGATTGACTGGAGTAATGGAGGGGTGGAGGAGGAAAGAAATCCAGAAGTGTTAATTGGGAGTATATCCTTCATTTACTCAACCCAAAGGCTTGGGATGAATAAAGTGGGACGGAGGGAGAAGAGTATGTGGAAGCGTTAGGGAGAGCATAGTAGTAGGGTGAGATGAATGCAGGAGAATTTAGTACGGTTGTGTGGGAGGTCACAGAGGTAGAGTGAGGTTTGGTGAGTTAGATGTGGAGGTGGAGGGAAGAGCTTAAGCAGAGATATTTAGGAGATGAAAGTGGTAGAAATGATTTGGGATGAGTCAGAGTGAGAATGGAGGACAGTTTGATAGAGACATGACATAAGAGTGATGAGTAGATAAGTGTGATAAGATGAGAGCAGGAATTCATAGATATCTAGTATAACAACCCAAAAACCAGTAGCCATGCAATGATCCACGAACATGCCAAGCAAAGAAACAACATATACACATACATATATATATATATATATATATATATATATATATATATATATATATATATACATACACACACACATGAATACACACACATATGCACATACAAAACATAATTAGAACCATGGGTAAAAAATACTTAGACAGGTTTAAAGAGTGTGTGTGTATTTTATTGTTATGACAGTAGCAATACATATTTTCCAAAGAAACTATAAATAAATGGAAATATACATATAATCTGAAAAAAATATTTATCCACATAGGCATATGCAGTTCATAGTTGTTTGAAAAAGGTGGTTATGAAGGAAAGAGCCAACTCTTGAGTAGTTTTCTGAAGACAAGAAAGTTATCTGTGGCTCTTATAGTTGGGGGTAATGAATTCCATAGATTGGCTGCTTGGACGGAAAAGGATGTACCACCTACAGTCTTTTTCTTGTATGGTGGTGTTCTAAGGCGGGGTGCCAGTCTTGAGCGGAGGGTTCTTTGTTGGATATAGCACTGTATCATAAGAAACACAGGCCCATATTTATACTTTTTGACGCAAAACTGCGCTAATGCAGTTTTGCGTCAAAAAAATTAGCGCCGGCTAACGCCATTCTGAAGCGCCATGCGGGCGCCGTATTTATTGAATGACGTTAGCCGGCGTTAGCCGCCGGCGCCGTCTGGTGTGCGTTAAAAAAAACGACGTACACCAGGCAGCGCCAGCGTAGGGGGAAAATGGAGTATGGGCGTCCAAAAATGGTGCAAGTCAGGCTGAGGCAAAAAAATCACCTCAACCCGATTTGCGCCATTTTATTTTCACTCCCAACCCCCATTGAAATGACTCCTGTCTTAGCAAAGACAGGAGTCATGCCCCCTTGCCCAATGGCCATGCCCAGGGGACTTATGTCCCATGGGCATGGTCATTGGGCATAGTGGCATGTAGGGGGGCACAAATCAGGCCCCCCTATGCCACAAAAAAAATGTAAAAAAAATACTTACCACAACTTACCTTTTCTTCCCTGGGATGGGTCCCTCCATCCTTGGGTGTCCTCCTGGGGTGGTCAAGGGTGGCAGGGGGTGTCCCTGGGGGCAGGGGAGGGCACCTCTGGGCTCATTCTGAGCCCACAGGTCCCTTAACGCCTGCCCTGACCCAGGCGTTAAAAAGAGGCGCAAATGCGGGTTTTTTTGCCCCGCCCACTCCCGGGCATCATTTTTGCCCGGGAGTATAAATCCGACGCATATGCATCGGAGTCATTTTTTAAGACGGGAACGCCTACCTTGCATCTCATTAACGCAAGGAAGATGTTCACGCCAAAAAATGACGCTAACTCCATGAACTTTGGCGCTAGACGCGTCTAACGCCAAAGTATAAATATGGAGTTAGTTTTGCGTCGAATTTGCGTCGAAAAAAACAACGCAAATTCGGCACAAACTGAGTATAAATATGCCCCACAATACTCAGAGTTACTAAAAATAAAGGTACTTTATTTTAGTGACAATATGCCAAAAGTATCTCAAAGGATATAGGGCCAGATGTAGCAAACAGTTTTGCCCATTCTGTGTCTATGGAAAAAGGTGTTCGTACATATGCCCCATACTCCCTTAGGAGGTAAGCAAAATGATTATACGACGGAACACCGACTTTAAAAACAACTACTGCCTTAACAACGAGGTCAGAACACCGACCTCGTTCTTACTACTAATGATTTTACCACGAATTCCTTAACAACGATATTTCGTTGTAAAGGCATTCCTGATAAAACCATTAATAATAGGCACCATTCACCCTACATCCCTCACCCTACATCCCTCACCCCACCCCCCCAACCCCACCCCAAAACCTAAAACCCCCTGACCCCCACCCCCTCCCCAAAACCAAAAATGCCCCACCCCCCCAACCCCACCCCAAAACCTAAAACCCCCTGACCCCACCCCTCCCCAAAACCAAAAACGTCCCACCCCCCAACCCCACCCTAAAACCGCCTGACCCCCCACCCCTCCCCAAAACCAAAAACGCCCCATCCCCCAACCCCACCCCAAAACCTGAAAACCCCCTGACCCCCCATCCCCTCCCCAAAACCAAAAACGCCCCACCCCCCAACCCCACCCCAAAACCTAAAACCCCCTGACCCCCCACCCCCTCCCCAAAACCAAAAACGCCCCACCCCTCCAACCCTACCCCAAAACCTAAAACCCCCTAACCCCTCACCCCCTCCCCAAAACCAAAAACGCCCCACCCCCCCAACCCCACCCCAAAACCTAAAACCCCCCACCCCCTCCCCAAAACCTAAACCCACCACTTACATTAGTCAACCCCTTGTCACCTGCGTCGTCCTCCTTCGCCAACTCTCTTCTTTGTACCTTAACCACACATGTTCGTTGTTCAGAACATACGTAGTTAAGGCACAAAATAACGGAGTCATGGTTAAAAAAAGCGTTGTTGCGCTTTCGTTAACCACGACTTTCGTAAAAAAAAAAGTCGTAAAAAAGGATGTTTCCCAAGTCAAATACACAAAATATACACACAAACCAAAATCAGGTAAGTGAACAGTTAGAAAAGTAGTGCAAACACTGTAGAATACAATAGGATGCAATAGGTCTAGGGACAACACAAACCATATACTAAGAAAGTGGAATGCAAACCACTTGGGGACCACAGGATTAGTGTAGTGTGTAGAGGGTCGCTGGGAGTGTAAGAAAACACTAAGGGTGTCCAAGATACCTGTAGGAAAGTCCCATCTTGCCTGGCATTTTACCCCAATTTTTACTTGTGTGTCAGTTTGTTTTTGGCTGTGTCACTGGGCTCCTGCTAGCCAGGACCCCAGTGCTCATAGTTTGTGGCCTATATGTGTTCCCTGTGTGGTGCCTAACTGTATCACTGAGGCTCTGCTAACCAGAAGCTCAGTGCTTATGCTCTCTCTGTCTTTTAAATTGTCACTGCAGGCTAGTGACCATTTACACCAATTCTGATTGGCACACTGGAACACCCTTATAATTCCCTAGTATATGGTACCTCGGTACCAAGGGTATTGGGGTTCCTGGAGATCTCTATGGGCTGCAGCATTTCTTTTGCCACACATAGGGAGCTCAGGCAATTCTTACACAGGACTGCCACTGCAACCTGAGTGCAATAACGTCCACGTTATTTCACAGCCATTTTACACTGCACTTAAGTAACTTATAAGTCACCTATATGTCTAACCCTCACTTGGTGAAGGTTAGGTGCAAAGTTACTAAGTGTGAGGGCACTCTGGCACTAGCCAAGGTGCCCCCACATTGTTCAGGGCAATTTTCCCCGACTTTGTGAGTGCGGGGACACCATTACACATGTGCACTACATATAGGTTAATACCTATATGTAGCTTCACAATGGTAACTCCGAATATTGCCAAGTAACATGTTTAAGATCATGGAATTGTCCCCCCATGCCAAATCTGGTATTGGGGTACCAATCCCATGCATCCCCGGGGCTCCAGCATGGACCCCGGGTACTGCCAAACTAGCGCTCTGGGGTTTTCTCTGCAGCTACCGCTGCTGCCAACCCTCAGACAGGTTTCTGCCCTCCTGAGGTCTGGGCATCCCAGTCCCAGGAAGGCAAAACAAAGGATGTCCTCTGAGAGAGAGTGTTACACCCTCTCCCTTTGGAAATAGGTGTTAAGGACCTAAGAGGAGTAGCCTCTCCTGGCCCCTGGGAATGCTTTGAAGGGCACAGATGGTGCCCTCCTTGCATATCCCCAGCCCCTGCTCTGGCACGAAACTGGACAAAGGAAAGGGGAGTGATCACTCCCCTGTTCATCACCACCCCAGGGTGGGTGCCCGGAGCCTCTCCAGTGTGTCCCAGACCTCTGCCATCCTCTGCTATCCTTTGATTATCCTTCCCCGGCAAAGGTAGAGACAGACTTCTTATTGTGAGAGAGGATGATACAGATAATTACCAGGTTCTTAAAAATGCACTCTTGGATGGTCTGGGCTTAACCATTGAACAGTACAGAGAGACCAGAAAGGAGTCATCACAGGACTGCACAGACTTTGTAGAATGTTCTGTGAAGGCCCTAGAAGGTTGGTCACATGGCAGTAAGGTGACTGATCATGAAAGCCTCTATAACTTGATCCTGAGAGAGCATATCTTGAATAATTGTGTGTCTGACTTGTTATATTAGTATCTTGAGGACACAGATCTGACCTCTCCCCAAGAAGTGGGAAAGAAGGCAGACAAATGGGTCAGAACGATGGTGAGCAGAAAAGCCCATACAGGGGGTGACAAGGATGGCAAGAGAAAATATGGTGAAAAATCTCAGGACAAGCATGGGAATAAAAGTAAACATAAAGATCCTTCTTCATGTCCAAAACACTCCTCTGGGGTGGGGATAAAACTTCTTCATCTTCTTCAAACTCTTCACACAATCAGAAAAAGCCTTGGTGCTATGTGTGTAGAAATAAAGGCCATTGGCCAGGGGATAAGTCCTGCACAGGTAAAGCCCCTGAGCCTACCACCACTAAGACACCAGACTCTAGTGCCCCTAGCAGTAGTGGTAATAGTGGTGGGACTACTGGCAATAGTCATTCTAAAGGTGTAGTTGGGTTCACTTTGGGGATCATAATAGAAACTGGGGTAGGCCATCCCGAGACAGTTTCTGTCACACCTGGTGGCATTGGCCTTGCCACCTTGGCTGCTTGTCCCCTTAACATGGATATGTACAGGCAGTCAATCTTAATAAATGGTGTTAAGGCCCAGGCCTACAGGGACACAGGTGCCAGTATCACGTTGGTGACTGAAAACCTGGTGTCACCTGCACAACACCTCCTTGGACAGAAGTACCAAGTTACTGATGTCAATAACTCCACTCAGTCTCTCCCCTTAGCTGTAGTTCAACTTAGTTGGGGTGGAGTTACTGACCCTAGGCAGGTGGTGGTATCACCAAGCTTACCTGTAGATTGTCTCTTAGGGAAAGACCTAGAGGCCTCAGGTTGGGATGAGGTATGGTTTAGTACCCATGCATCCATGCCGGGTATCCCTGAGGAATTGCTTCCTCTCATTTCTGGTGAAATGAAAAAGCAAAGGAGAGAAAAAGGCCTGAAAGCTCTGGATCCCTCTCTACCAACAGGTAAGCAGGGTATCAAAGTATCCCTTCCCCACCCTGCCACTAAGGATACCATTCCTGTGGTGGGAGAAACCTCCCCTGGGGTAGAACCTGCACCAAATGAGCCCTCAGCTACCATAGCTGGGCTCCCAGAGGTAAAAGTACCTCTCTGTGGTACCACTAAAGCAGATGTGCAAAATTGCACAATTTTAGTAAATATGGAGCATCCCTCCAACCCTCCCAGAGAAATGTTAGTGCAGCAGCCCTGCACTACCTCTAAACACTTAGGACAGCAGCCCTGTCCTGGTGTGGAGCTTATAGGACAGCAACCCTGTGTAGGAAGTACCATCTTGCCTGGCATGTTACCCCTATCTTTACTTGTGTGTCAGTTTGTTTTTGTCTGTCTCACTGGGATCCTGCTAGCCAGGACCCCAGTGCTCATAGTTTGTGGCCTGAATGTGTTCCCTGTGTGGTGCCTAGCTGTGTCACTGAGGTTCTGCTAACCAGAACCTCAGTGCTTATGTTCTCTCTGTCTTTAAAATTGTCACTGCAGGCTAGTGACCATTTTTACAAATTTTGATTGGCACACTGGAACACCCTTATAATTCCCTAGTATATGGTACTTAGGTACCCAGGGTATTGGGGTTCCTGGAGATCCCTATGGGCTGCAGCATTTCTTTCGCACCCAAAGGGAGCTTAGACAATTCTTACACAGGACTGCCACTGCAGTCTGAGTGAAATAACGTCCACGTCATTTCACAGCCATTTTACACTTCACTTAAGTAACTTATAAGTCACCTATATGCCTAACCCTCACTTAGTGAAGGTTAGGTACGAAGTTACTAAGTGTGAGGGCACCCTGGCACTAGCCAAGGTGCCCCCACATTGCTCAGTGCAATTTTCCCGGACGTTGTGAGTGCGGGGACACCATTACTCGTGTGCACTACATATAGGTCAATACCTATATGTAGCTTCACAATGGTAACTCCGAACATGGCCATGTAACATGTCTAAGATCCTGGGATTGTCCCCCCCATGCCAAATCTGGTATTGGGTCGCCAATCCCATTCATCCCCGGGGCTCCAGCATGGACCCTTGCTACTGTCAAACTTGCTCTCTGGGATTTTCACTACAGCTACCGCTGCTGCCAACCCACAGACAGGCTTCTGTCCTCTTGGGGTCAGGGCAGCCCAGTCCCAGGAAGGCAGAAGAAAGGATTTCTTCTGAGAGAGGGTGTTACACCCTGTCCCTTTGGAAATTGGTGTTAAGGGCTGGGGAGGGGTAGCCTCCCCCAGCCTCTGGAAATGCTTTGAAGGGCACAGATGGTGCCCTCCTTGCATAAGCCAGTCTACACCGGTTCAGGGATCCCCCAGTCCTTGCTCTGGCACGGAACTGGACAAAGGAAAGGGAAGTGACCACTCCTCTGTCCATCACCACCCCAGGGGTGGTGCCCAGATCTCCTCCAGTGTGTTCCAGACCTCTGCCATCTTGAATGCAGAGGTGTGAGGGCACAATGGAGGCCTCTGAGTGACCAGTGCCAGCAGGTCACGTCAGAGACCCCTCCTGATAGGCGCTTACTTGGTTAGGTGGCCAATCCTCCTCTGAGGGCTATTTAGGGTCTCTCCTGTGGGTTTCTCTTCAGATAATGAAAGCAAGAGCTCACCAGATTTCCTCTGCATCTCTCACTTCGACTTCTGCCAAGGATCGACCGCTGACTGCTCCAGGACGCCTGCAAACCCGCAACAAAGTAGCAAGACGACTACCAGCAACATTGTTGCGCCTAATCCTGCCGGCTTTCTTGCCAATCTTCTGCATCACCGGTCCTCTGGGTCCCCTCTCACCTTCATGAGCATGGTCCCTGGAACACAGGGGCTGGATCCAAATGACCCTGACAATCCAGTGGTCCTTCTGTCCAAGTTTGGTGGAGGTAAGTCCTTGCCTTCCCATGCCAGACAGTAATCCTGTGTACTGCGTGATCTGCAGCTGCTAGGGCTTCTGTGCACTTTTGCAAGGAATCTTTTGAGTACAACAAAGCCCAGGTCCCCAGCACTCTGTCCTGCATTGCTCAACTCGCTGAGTTGACCACCGACTTCGTGGGACCCTCCTTTGTAGTGTTGAGATGACTTCTGTGCTCTGATTTTCTGAATGCCTGTTCAAGTGCTTCTGCGGTGGCTGCCTGCTTCTGCATGGGCTCTCTGTACTTCTGAGCGCCCCTTCTGTCTCCTTCTCCAAGGGGCGACCTCCTGGCCCTTCCTGGGCCCATGCAGCACCCATTTTCTTCAACTGCGACCTTTGCAGCTAGCAAGGCTTGTTTGCGGTCTTTCTGTGTGGAAACAACTCTGCATTCTCCAGCATGCGGTGGGACATCTTCTGTGCAAATGAGAAGTTCCTGGCATCTTCCGTTGTTGCAGAATCTTCAGCTTCTTCCACCCGAAGGGCAGCCATTTTGCACCTTCATCCAGAGTTTGGGGGGCTCCTGCCCCCCCTGGACACTTTCATGACTCTTAGACTTGGTCTCCTTCCTTTACAGGTCCTCAGGTCCAGGAATCCATCTTCAGTGCTTTGCAGTCAGTTGTTGTCTTTGCAGAATCTCCCATCACAACTTTAGTGTTTTTCTGTGGTAGTAGGGTAACTTTACTCCTACTTTTCAGGGTCTTGGGGTGGGGTATCATGGACACCCTTAGTGTTTTCTTACAGTCCCAGTGACCCTCTACACTAGGCTGGGGTCCCTAAGCGGTTCGCATTCCATTTTATTAGTATATGGTTTGTGTTGCCCCTAGGCCTATTGCATCCTATTGTATCCTACAGTTTGCACTACTTTTCTAACTGTTCACTTACCTGATTTTGGTTTGTGTGCATAATTTGTGTATTTTACTTACCTCCTAAGGGAGTATATCCTCTGAGATATTTTTTGCACATTGTCACTAAAATAAAGTACCTTTATTTTTAGTAACTGAGTATTGTGATTCTTTGATGCAGTGCTAAATTATATAACTGGTATAGTAGGAGCTTTGCATGTCTCCTAGTTCAGCCTAAGCTGCTCTGCTATAGCTACCTCTATCAGCCTAAGCTGCTATAACACTACTAATGTACTAATAAGGGATAACTGGACCTGGCACAAGGTCTAAGTACCATTGGGTACCCACTATAAGCCAGACCAGCTTCCTACATCCTGCCCTGCTCCAACTCAAGAGAAACAGCAACCCTGTTCTCTCTTACAGACATATGGACAAAGTTTTTGCCCAGCTATGGCTTTATTGAGACAGCATCCATGTCTAGCATTTTCTGTATTTGACATAGGCCTAGTGGACCACTCCCACTGCCCAACTTTAAAACATACTAATGTAAACTCTGAGAATTTACACTCACACTGTTGGTTAGGTAAAAATAACAGGGTGGTTTACATTCCCACAGGGAAGTATTCATATAGTGGATGATAAAGAGAGTAACTACTTTATTGCAGATCTACTCTCCACTTATCACCACTTAGACAATAAAGTCTCAACTGGCCAAGGTTAGCCTTCTTGTCCTTTGTTTGGGAGAGGGGGTTGTGTGAGAAAGTAGCCTCTTTCTAGGATCGTTACCCCCACTTTTGGCCTGTTTTTGAGTGTGTGTCAGTGTGTTTTTACTGTGTCACTGGGATCCTGCTAGCTAGGACCCTAGTGCTCATAGTTTGTAGCCTATTGTGTATGCCTGTGTAGTGCCTAACTGTGTCACTGTGGCTCTGCTAATCAGAACCTCAGTGCTTATGGTCTCTCTGATTTTAAATTTGTCACTGTAGGCCAGTGACTTCATTTACCAATTTTATTTGGCATATTGGACTCTCTTCTAAGTCCCTAGTATATGGTACCTAGGTACCCAGGGCATTGGGGTTCCAGGAGATCCCTATGGGCTGCAGTATTTAATTTCTTTTGCCACCCATAGGGAGCTCAGACAAACCCTTACACAGGACTACCATTGCAGCCTGCGTGAAATAGTGCACACACTATTTCACAGCCATTTTACAGTGCACTTAAGTAACTTATAAGTCACCTATATGTCTAACCTTCCCTTGTTGAAGGTTAGGTGCAAAGTTACTAAGTGTGAGGGCACCCTTGCACTGGTAAAGGTGCCCCCACATAGTTCAGGGCCATTTCCTCGAACTTTGTGATTCCGGGGACGCCATTACACGTGTGCACTATATATAGGCCAATACCTATATGTAGCTTCACAATGGTTACTCCGAATATGGCCATGTATGGTATCTAAGATCATGGAATTGTCCCCCCATTCCAAATCTGGTATTGGGGACCCAATTCCATGCATCCTGGGGGCTCCACCATGGACCCCCAGTACTGCCAAACCAGCTCTCTGAGGCTTGCACTGCATCTACAGCTGCTGCCACCTCACAGACATGGTTCTGCCCCCCTGGGGTCTGGGCAGCCCAGTCCCAGGAAGGCAGAACAAAGCATTTCCTCTGAGAGCACGGTGTTACAACCTTTCCCTTTGGAAATAGGTGTTACAGACTGGGGAGGGGTAGCCTCCCCGTGCCTCTGGAAATGCTTTGAAGGGCACAAATGGTGCCCTTCTTGCATAAACCAGTCTACACTGGTTCAGGGACCCCTTCTCCTCTGGTCTGGCGTGAAGCCTCAGAGAGCTGGTTTGGCGGTACTGGGGGTCCATGGAACCCATTGGAGCCCAGCATTTACCCTGATTGAGCTGGGTAAGGGCTTCTTCCGACTTCTATAATGTGATGCCTTCCTCCAGCATCATAGCATCCTCCCTATGCAGTGAGACTACCAGGAAGTCCCTTACAAACTCCTGGAGGGTCACCTGATCAGACCAACTCCTAACTGAAAATAATTTAGCATAATAGAAAGCGAAACAGGAGGCAATTGTCCCATTTACTGTTACCTTCAGACCCCTCTCACCCAGTACATATGCAATCAGCTCGGTACAGGAGGTATTAGCAGCCAGCCTGTTGAGGGTCTTGCTGGTCTTGTCCTCCTACTGGTAGATATGATTCTGTGTGGAGAGCCACCCCGTCCATGCCTCCTGCAACAACTTCCGCTGAAGTAAGTGTTGCATAAGAAGGGAATCTCTAAGGAGGGCCAGTGTCGATGAAGTCATAAACTCCCTTACCACCTGCAGAATGCGATTCCCGAGGCCAGTCACCTTGTTTGGTTGCTTACACTTCCTGCCTGAGATGTGGCTTACAATACTCCCTCATAGGGTAGCCTTCATTCCCTCCCAGTAGAGTCACTGAGGAGTCAGTGCGCCTTATGTTTTCATTCAGGTATTGATCAATGAGTAGATGTGTGCCCCGGCCTCAATATCTTGTAACCACCATGCATCAGGACGCCAGCTTGCCATCGCCCAGGTATATCCTCAGCTCCACTGGGCAGTGTTCTGACAGTCCACTAGCAAGAATGTCTGTGCCTATTACCTTGTGTGTCTCAGAGGTCAGCATTAGGAAATAGTCTAGGTTTGGGAAGGCTTTATGGGCCCCTAAATAAAATGTGTAACATCTCTTTCGGGGGTGTAGGGACTGCCATACATCTGAGAGCCCTAGAGCCTTTAGGAACCACGCAAGTGGAGGATCCAGAAAAAAAGTGTACCACCAGTACTCAGGAGTGTATGTAAGAAATCAGCAGTAAGGGGTGGGACATATATGCTAAGGATTGAGAGAATTCTGCCATCAAGGAGGCCCGCAAGTGCCACATACTGGCCATCCCTGTCGTGTCATATTTGGATTGCCTTAGATGCTATTCATTGATGGATTAACATCACCTCCTCTTGAGTCTCCCTTCTGAAACTCATGTGAAATACCTAGGAGAAACCCATCCGTTGTAGGAATGGACATGTGTTGCCAATCAGGTGTGTCTCCTGTAAAAGGAAAACATCCACTCCATAGTGTTTAGCCACTCACAAGATTGCCCCTTGTATAACTGGGTCCAAGTAGCCATTGACATTTTCATCTGAGGAGCAGTAGGTGGCTGTGAGATTGGGTCAATACGTGTTGGTGTGTCATGGTCATCAGGAGTCACTAATCACAAATATTTAATGGGGTTTTGGCCATCGTTTCTGAGTGTTTGTAAGAAAAAATATAAAACAAAAGCCCTCTCTCTGCCCAACACCTGGAAAACTGAAGACATCTCTCAAGGAGTAAACTGGAGACAGCTTCTTCCTCTCTATCCCCATTACATTACACAAACCAAGCAAATGTTAGTAGCACACAGGAAAATAAATCAATAAAAGACTGGAATGAGAAAAGGTGGGGAAATGTCAGTTAGGGTGGGCTGCTACTGCAACATATTTCTCTGTCACTTAACAAATCTGTAGTGGATACCACAGTTGGCTCAATGAGGGTGTTTAGTCAGAGTCTGGTTCAGGTCCTTGTAGGGCTAGTTCTTGAGGGTTCACTACCTGAAGGTATTGGAGTTTTTCTGTATGGGCTAGAATCATCTGATAGACTGCCTGTGGAGCGTTGACGCCTTTGATTAATTCAGATTACACGCTTAGACCATTTCTGCTACTGATGGCCTCCAAACCTCCCACCCCCCACCAAAGTCCAGGTTCTGGAGGGGAGGAGCGTTTACAGGCAGCTCTCTCTTCTGCCAATGACCAGGTGGCCTTTGGTGTGTCAAAGAAGAGAGTGTTATTGTTAAAGATTACTTTGGGATGGCCTGGAAAAGCAACCTGTCTTGGATCTGCACGACTCTTAGCTTTTGTTTCACCTTCAGAACTGAATCTTTTGTTGTTGTGCTTTGCAGGTATAGTCCGGAAATATCATGACTCATCCTGAATTGCAAAATAGCGTGTCTATTTTCCAGGTGGCCTTACGTATTGTATCTCTGTAATGCTGAAAACCCTGTTTATTTGTATTCAGTCTCCTACAAAATGCATTGCAAAGGTACCTTCTGATCCTACAGGCATCCCCATAATCTGGAAGTCATAACAGGAGGAGAGCCCCTCCGCATTGGCTCTAGCTGGTGATACTGTGGTTTGTAAACTCTTCAACATGTCTTCCATCTCTGATATCCTTCCATTCGGCCTCTGTGGCCCTCGCCGCTGTGTTGCACAGGTTTTGACCCAACAAGGAGGCGTCTGTTTGGAGTTATCTAACTTTCATCTCCAACAAGGAACAGGAGTCATTGATGCCCTTACAGATGGTGTGGCTGATCAGAGGGCCGAGGGGGGGAACCACATCCGTCTGCCGCACAAAATTCATTTTGTGAATTTGTCCATGTGCCTGTGTGCTGCTGGGGTTCCAGAAGGTGTGTCTTTCCCCATGGTGGGATGCCTAAGTTCCCACTTCTAGGATCAGCAGACCGCCTATAGTCTGCCTTGTCTCAAACTTCTCTGTGTACTACAGAGCACCACCACGGGGCGAACAGTCAGTGGACAGGAGTAGCCCCACCCTGAGAATCTCACTGTGGTCAGTCCTTGCAGTCTCATAAATTGGTCCACTTGCTATAAGCAGCCCTCCCCTTCCATCTCACCTCCGTAAGCTGTCCTGCCGGCCAGGCCCCCATAATTCTTTGTGTCCTAAGTGTAGTAGAGGCTGCCCCCAAAGGGGGCATCAGGGGCTAGTGCATTAACAGCCACCAGGAACCTGAAAATTACTGGTTTAAGCAACATCAGTGGCTAACCAACAAAGAGAAGGGCATCCTGCATCCTCCTCAGGAGAAGGAAAAGTGCATGAAGGCTGGCGCAAGGACATCGGGCAAATGAGGGCCAAGCAAGGACAAAGGATTCTTTCAAACTCCCCCTATGGGGGACACAGCTGTCCCCTCAGCTGGGGAACATGGGTTAAAAGGATTCTGCTGCCCATGCAGGAAGACCATTGCGGGGCAGGAGGGGAAGCATAGAGGATTTTGAGAGAAGACGAAGTACCTGTGGTCAGCGCAACTCAAAATGTCCAGAGGCTGCAGTCAGATTTGGGCTGTACCGTCCTGCCCTGCCTGCTTTTCAGCTCATCTTCTCGTTTGCTGAAGATGCTGAGCTGCTTGGCACTGCCCCCTACCATGGTTCCCAAGTTTATCCCATCATAGCTACTGCTGGGCAAATGGAGTTCTCCGAGGGAGGGTCTGAGCCCAGGGGCAACCCCGCATCAAGCCACATCAGGAAGCGCTACAGGCAGGTAAACTGTTGGCGCGACGCAGGTTTTGAGCCAAGCTCGTTCCCCCTTTTCTTGGAAGCCAAACAAATAGTACAACGTTTTACATGTGAGCTGTGTGTTACCTACGTGTCACGGGTTTAAATCCACGTGTGATTTACTCAGCTCTTCTCCAGTTAGAGGTCGCTAAAATCAGTACCACTTTCGATTGAAGAAAAAACATAATAATAATAATTGTATATAAAAATAGTACTATGGACTGCGTCTTTGATTAAAGCTGTATAATAAACACATTATTTGGCTTTGAGGCAGCAGTGGGGTGATGGAATGTGCTAGGTGCAGTTTGCCCACAGGAACACTTGGAGAAACCTCAGCAAGAAGGAGGGAGATACGATGAGCCAGCGGGTGGGAACGAGTGCAAGCCTAGTGCGGTAAACATGAGAAGGGCATCCTTCGTTATGTGTTTCACATCCCGAACCCCTGTCCCCAGATGGTTTGGAGTTTTTTCTGCCCATAAATCAGTCACCCCTTGTGACAACAGTAGTAGGCTGGCCTGGTTTGAAGTTGGTATCTCATGTACTTACACCTTATTCTTGGTCCAGTTATCCCTTATTAGTGAAATGTAGACAGTGTCTAGAAGCCAGGCTCTCTAAGGGTAGTGTGGATGAGCAGCAAAGGCCTAATTAGGAGACATGCAAAGCTCATGCAATATCACAGTCACACTGTACTCATACACATGAAAGAAAATACTTACACTTACAAAAATAAAGGTACTTTATTTCGGTGACACCAATGCCAAAAATAGCATAGAGACTATACTCCCTTAGGAGGTAAGTAATACACACAATATATACACTAGTAAACAAAAACAGGTACGTAAATAGTCAGAAAACAGTGAAAATTGTGAAAATCAAAATAGTTAGAAAAGGGCCAGGGGGAGCGTGCACGAGCCGCTGACCAAGATGGCTGCCTAACTACAGAACTCCGCGCATCGTCAGGCAATGAACATAGGTCTAGGGGCAACACAAACCATATACTCTAAAAGTGGAATGCGAATTACGAATGGACCCCAGACCTATGGGAGATTGTAGAGGGACGCTGGGACTGTGAGAAAACAGTAAGGGTGTCCAAAATACCCAACCCCAAGACCCTAGAAAGTAGGAGTAAAGTTACCCTACTACCCCAGAAAGACACAATAGTCGTGATAGAGGGATTCTGCAAGAACCACAAGCACCAGCAAAATACTGAAGACGGATTCCTGGACCTGAGGACCTGAAAAGGAAGGGGACCAAGTCCAAGAGTCGCAATAGAGTCGGGGGGGGGCAGGAGCCCAGAAAACCCTGGATAAAGGTGCAAAAGGGCTGCCTCTGGGTGGAAGAAGCCAAAGATTCTACAACAACGAAAAGGGCTAGGAACTTCTCCTTTAGATGGAAGATGTCCCACGGCGTGCTGGATGTTGCAGAAGTGTTTCCACGCAGAAATACCACCAACAAGCCTTGCTAGCTGCAAGGGTCACGGTTGAGGTTTTTGGAAGCTGCTGGGGACCAGGAAGGACCAGGATGTCACCCCTTGGAGGAGGAGACAGAGGGGGCGCTCAGCAACTCAGAGAGCCCCCACAGAAGCAGGCAGTACCCGCAGAAGTACCGGAGCAGGCACTTGGAGGTTCTGTGAACTCAGAGTAACGAGTAACAAAGGAGGGTCCCACGACGTCAGAGTCCTTCTCAGCGGGTTGAGCACTGCAGGACGGAGTGCTGGGGACCCAGGCTAAGTTGTGCACAAAGGAATCCTTGGAGTAGTGCACAGAAGCTGGAGCAGCTGCAAATTACGCAGGTTTGCTGTCTGGCGTGGGGAGGCAAGGACTTACTTCCACCAAATTTGGACAGAAGGCCCATTGAACTGTGGGAGACACTTGGACCCAGCTCCTGTATTCCAGGGACCACGCTCGTCAGGATGAGAGGGGACCCAGAGGGCCGGTGATGCAGCCTTTTGGTGCCTGCGTTAGCAGGGGGAAGATTCCGTCGACCCACGGGAGATTTCTTCTTGGCTTCTAGTGCAGGGTGAAGGCAGATAGCCCTCAGAGTTTGCACCACCAGGAAACAGTCGAGAAAGCTGGCAGGATGAGGCGCTACAATGTTGCTGGTAGTCGTCTTGCTACTTTGTTGCGGTTTTGCAGGCGTCCTGGAAAAATCAACGGTCGATCATTGGCAGAAGTCGAAGAGGGAAGTGCAGAGGAACTCTGGTGAGCTCTTGCATTCGTTATCTGATGAATAGCCCAGAGGAGAGACCCTAAATAGCCAGAAAAGGAGGTTTGGCTACTGAGAAAGAAGGCTTGGCTACTGAAAGAGGTAAGCACCTATCAGGAGGGGTCTCTGACTTTACCTGCTGGCACTGGCCACTCAGAGCTGTCCATTGTGCCCCAACACCTCTGAATCCAAGATGGCAGAGGTCTGGGACACACTGGAGGAGCTCTGGGCACCTCCCCTGGGAGGTGCAGGTCAGGGGAGTGGTCACTCCCCTTTCCTCTGTCCAATTTTGCGCCGGTTCAGGGATACCCCAGCAGGGCTGGGGGATCCCTGAACCGGTGTAGACTGGCTTATGCAGAGATGGGCACCATCTGTGCCCATCAAAGCATTTTCAGAGGCTGGGGAAGGCTACTCCTCCCCAGCCCTTCAGACCAATTTCCAAAGGGAGAGGGTGTAACACCCTCTCTCAGAGGAAATCCTTTGTTCTGCCTTCCTGGGACTGGGCTGCCCAGACCCCAGGAGGGCAGAAACCTGTCTGAGGGGTTGGCAGCAGCTGCAGTGGAAACCCCGGAAAGGCAGTTTGGCAGTACCCGGGTTCCATGCTAGAGACCCGGGGGGTCATGGAATTGTCCCTCCAATACCAAAATGGTATTGGGGTGACAATTCCATGATCTTAGACATGTTACGTGGCCATGTTCGGAGTTGCCACTGTGACGCTACACATAGGTAGTGACCTATGTGTAGTGCACGCTTCTAATGGTGTCCCAGCACTCACAAAGTTTGGGGAATTTGCCATGAACAATGTGGGGGCACCTTGGCTAGTGCGAGGGTGCCCACACACTAAGTAACTTGGCACCTAACCTTCACCAAGTGAGGGCTAGACACATAGGTGACTCATAAGTTACTTATGTGCAGTGCACAATGGCTGTGAAATAATGTGGACATTATTTCACTCAGGCTGCTTTGGCTGTCCTGGTAGGAATTGTCTGAGCTCCCTATGGGTGGCAAAAGAAATGATGCAGCCCATAGAGATCTCCTGGAACCCCAATACCCTGGGTACCTAGATACCATAAACTAGGG
The DNA here is from genome assembly GCF_031143425.1 of Pleurodeles waltl. Taxonomy (NCBI): domain Eukaryota; kingdom Metazoa; phylum Chordata; class Amphibia; order Caudata; family Salamandridae; genus Pleurodeles; species Pleurodeles waltl. Next base: position 1,224,732,007 of record NC_090447.1, read on the forward strand.
AATTATAAGGGGGTTCCAGTGTGCCAATGAGAATTGGTAAAATTAGTCACTAGCCTGCAGTGACAATTTTAAAGCAGAGAGAGAGCATAAACACTGAGGTTCTGGTTAGTAGAGCCTCAGTGATACAGTTAGGCACCACACAGGGAACACATACAGGCCACAAACTTATGAGCACTGGGCCCTGGCTAGCAGGATCCCAGTGAGACAGTAAATACACCCTGACATATACTCACAAACAGGCCAAAGGTGGGGGTAACAAGGATAGAAAGAGGCTACCTTCCTACACAAACCTTGTAATTTATTTTTGCTGTCTCGTTAACATATTTTTGGAGTTTCTGTGTCACTCATTTCCTTATTGAAGGCTTTTATTTTTATATGGACAAACTAAAGAAAATAAAATCGCTGTTGCATCAGTCCTCCTCAGCTGACAAACTTTTGCATTTTTTACAATTGGACACTTCTGCTGCAGTGTCTCCTTCTTCCATATCAAAGATGTCTTCCTCATCTTCTTCTTCGCCTAAAGTTTCTCCGAATATGTCTACATCTACTCATAAGAGGGTCAAACAGGACCCACCTTCACCAGTAAAATCTCCCTCGCCGATCTCTCTTGAACGTGTGCTTGACGAAATACGTGCATTGCGTCCTTTTATTGAAGAAACAAATTCTCGGATACAAAATCTTGATACTAAGTGGTCTCAAATGGAAATGAGAGTCTCTGCTTTGGAACAAAGAGTCAGCGACGTGCAGGATGAAACACATACAATTATTAGTTTGGAGAAGGAAGTGGGAACTTAGAAGACACTTGCGGAGGATTTAGAAAACAGAAATAGACGCAATAATCTTCGCCCTTATGGATTACCGGAGGGTCTTGAAGGGAGTGACCCAATTTCATTTTTTGCTTCATTCTTTCCACAGTTGGTGGGCCTACCATCTTCTACAGTATTGAACATCCAAAGAGCGCACTGCATTGGTCATTGTCCTCCACATCTAAACCAAGAGGCGTGATTATTTTCATTTTTCAATTTACTGATTTATTAGAGAATTCTTAGCACTGCGAAAGCCAATCAACAAATCTCTTGGCAGGGAAGTAAAATCTTTATCTCACAGGATGTGTCCAAAGCTACAGCAAACAGGAGGAAATCATTTTTGGATCTTCGTCTACAGCTTCGTGACTTGGGAGCTCGTTTTGGATTATTCCATCCGTGTTTGTTCAAAGTGACATATCAAAACAAGACCACTTCATATACCTCCCCTGCAGCACTTTGTGATTTTTCTAAGACTACACTCTACAAATTCTATGGAAACAGCTGGTCCTTTTACACGTTGACTATATACGTTTCTTAATTTACTATGCCCTTTCATTACTACTACGATATAACTGATGGTCCTTCATATGCAGTTTATACGTCATACTATATTGACGTAACTACAGACCCTTTTTGTTAATGTATTGTTTTCTTTTCACAGGTTCCTGGTGTTCTATAATCATTATTTTTGCTTGTAACCTTTGTCCGTTGATGCGTTCCGTTCCCTTGCTGTGCCGTCTTCAATCTGTGCTGTCACCACCCCTCCCCTATTGTTCATTCATCTCAGGTATGTTTTTGCAGTTGTCTTTATTTGACATGTACTGTCTCTTCTTTTTTTCTTGAATATTTTCCATCCTTTTTCCTGCTGTTTTCCCTTCACTTTTCTCTCTTTGTTTTTCCTGTTTTCTTATCCCTTATATGTACTTTAGTTATTTATGGTACAAGACCTTTCATGTATATATATGGTTATGTGACATAATTTTGAAGTTATTTCTTGGAATATCAAAGGATTTATTAATCCAATTAAAAGGCACAGAATTTTATCCGATTTAGCCAAATATAATCCAGACTTGGTTCTTTTACAAGAGACCCATTTGGCGGATTCTGAAGCTCTGAAACTTAAAAAAGGTTGGGTGGGCAATGTTTTTACTTCTCCTTCATCTACAAAGAAAAATGGTGTAATTGTGCTATGCCATAAAAAATTATCAGTTAATGTTATTTCGCAAGACTCGGATTCTGAAGGTAGATGGCTCTTTGTGAGGCTAAGTATCAATGGGATTACAATCACTGTTGGTAATATTGATGGTCCTAATAATTCAGATGATCTTTTCTGGCCTAATATTACTAAACAATGTTTGCATTATAATGATGAATTTCTTCTTATTGGAGGGGATTGCAATCAAATGATTGATCCCTTTATAGATCGGCAATCTGCAATTAAATTTTCTCCCCATAAAATGCATAAACAATTTAAGGCATTTTTCTCACAGTGTAATTTAATTGACTCATGGAGAACCTGTAATCCTGTTAGTAGGGATTTTTCATTTTATTCTCCACCACATGGCTCCTTATCTAGACTTGACCATATTTTTGATTCTAAATCATTATCCCAAAAACGTATTAACTCCTCCATGGAACCAATGGTAATATCTGATCATGCTCCAGTCATCACAGATTTTGACTTGCTCCGGGTGCATCCCAAATCCCATAGTTGGTGATTTAATAATTCTTTGTTACTTGACTCTAAATTTTCCACTTCCTTTGTTGCCTTTGGGGGCAAATTTTCCAATTTAATGAAGATTCTCACGTTTCTCCCCAATTAATATGGGATTCGTTTAAGGCTGCGGCTCGTGGTCATATAATACATTTTGTCTCCAATAAAAAGAAAACTTTTAATGCCCAGCATCAAGCACGGATTCTCAAAATTAAACGGTTAGAACATCAATATTATTCTTCCACCTCTAATTTAAATATACAAGAATTTATTCAGGCAAAATTGCAATTTAACAAAATCTCAACGGATAATGCTTCCTCTTTTCTTCTACGTAGTAGTGCCCGTTATTATGGAGGTCGAAATATAGCGGGAAGCTTCTGGCTAATTATTTAAAAGTCCGAAAGCAACGCCATAATGTGAAGTCTATAGTTACAGATACAGTTACCCTTTTTAAGGATGAAGATATTTTAGCTGAATTTGTTAATTATTACCAGTGTCAACATCAGGGCAGTGCGTGCTCTACGGGCGACTGGAATGCAAAAACCCAGCACTTATGAGATAACGTAATTCACGCATTATGCTGATATGCTGTTGTTTAACCTTTTGAATTGCAGAGTTTAATCCAGAAAACTTATATTCAAGGTGCTTATAAATACTGTTCATTTGCAATGTATTGCTGCAGGCTTTCCGAGTGTGTCAGGATGTGGTCCCTTTCCAGGGCCTTCTAGAAGCTTTCTCTGCAGCATGACTGGGTGTGGTTTGTGGGCTGGGCCAGACTCTATATAAGGGAGCCAGCCCAGCTCCACGTGCTCGCCATTCAGAGGTCCCGGTGCAGAGCAGCAGCAACTTCCTGAGCTCCTGTTCCAAAGGCCTACTTTGATCTTCCAGGCCTTGCTCTTCCTTGTATTGGTGATCCTTGATCAGGGCGGTAAGACTGAGGTCGGGGCTGGGCCCCAATCCCGTTTTCGAAGGCATTCAAGTTCTTGGGCCTAATTTTCATTTTGAGAGAATTTACCTTGTGCGTGTGAATATGCTCTTGGTTTTTTCTGACATTTACATGGTGGTATTTGAATCGGCAAGACACGCGATTCATTTCTCGTGTTTAACTGTTGATATTCATTGTGCGCTACCATTTCTTGGCAGTTACATGGTGGCATTCGAATCGACAACACGTGCAATTCTTTTCTCGTGTTTAACTCTTGATAATCATCGTACGCTACCATTTCTTGGCAGTTACGTGGTAGCATTCGAATTGGCAAGACGCGCGATTCATTTCTCGTGTTTAACTCTTGATACTGATTGTGCGCAAACATTTCATGGCATTTACATGGTGGCATTCGAATCGGAAAGATGCGCGATTCATTCCTTGTGTTTAACTCTTGATACTCATTGTGCGCAACCATTTCATGGCATTTACATGGTGACATTTGAATCGGCATGATGCGCAATTCATTCCTTGTGTTTAACTCTTGATACTCATTGTGCGCAACCATTTCTTGCCATTTGCAAGGTGGCATTCGGATCGGCAAGACACGTGATTCATTCCCGCAATTAAAAACTTGATGTTTCAGATCGCTTGCAATGTGCTCGATCATTTCATGGTATTAGCTTATTCTTGTTGAAATCAGCAATGTGCGCGATTCATGTTTCTGCATTTAAAAGTAAGAGTTAAAATTCTAGATGTTATATTATTGCTTTTTTGTTGCAAAAAGTGCAAAGCATGTAAAATTGGTTGCAACAAAAAGGCAATAACGGACTTTAGGGGAAAAGAGATTATGATTAGAGAAAGAATTACATGTGAAACAACTTTTGTGGGTATATGTCATAGAATGCCGTTGGCAGTACCATATGCCCTTTAAAAAAGCGTATTTGGAACACTTTAGAGCAGTGCAAAATGAGGGTAATACTTATGCTATGACCAAGCATTTGAAAACTCATTCAGAATCAGATTGGTTGTTTATGAAATACTATGGTATTGCTACAATACAAAAACATGAGAGGGGAGGTGATAGAGTTCAGAAATTGAGACGTTTGGAGTCCAGATATATCATCAGATAAAAACTAAGATTCTGTTTGGGATAAACTGTGATGAGAAATTATACTGTCATCTATAAGTATGGTTGTATAATATGAATTGAGTTATACTATCTATGAAAATAGGAAATGTTCATATTACCTGTAGAAAATTGGACAGTGAAAAGTCATAGTAGTTGGGGCACTAGACTCTATAATGAGGTATATGGATATGATCCTAAATTATACATGTGAAATTAGAGATTGAGCTAACCATAATTATACATATTTGTGAATATTGGATTCAGATAATGATGACAGAGCAAACTATGATTAATTTGAGGAATGAGTAGAGTATCTTCTGTTATTTTAACATTTGTTTTTTAGTTTTTCTTTGCTATGGCAATTTGGTGGGTGAAAGTAAGTGTATTGGTTTGGTGCTTATAATTGATTGTATTTAGCTTCTGATTTAGTATATATACACACTTTGTAAACTACGTATCCCAGAATGCCACATAAAGGCATAGCTGAGATGAATAGAAAATAGGGCACTTAATGGATTGAGTAATCACCGTGATCAAGACCGTGAAGGTCGAAATGCGTTGGTGTTTGTTTGTTTTGGGTTTATTTTATATATTAAATGAAGATTTGTGAAATCCTGTGGGTGCTGCGTCTTTGACAAAAGCGTCAAGCTGGTGTGAAGATGTTACATTATATGTGCATAAAATGTCCCTTAATACAACTCCTATTGTGTTCCAAAAAAGAGTTCAGATTATTTTCTTGTCCTCATGTTTGATTTTGAAAACATAATTCTAGAGGGTTCTTATGTTCCTAGTCAATGTGTAAATTTTCATTAAGAGATTAATTTGAGAAGTCGTATTAATCATTCTTGATTCCTTCCCAGGTAACCAGACGTTTTGAGGCCTAGTTATTTAGTCAGACAAGTTAGGGGTGATTTGACATGAGTATCTGGCGCTCTCTCTCAAAAATGATCCCTGACCTATACTGAAATTCTAAACGGTGCCTCTAACTGGGGTTTCACCCCCAAATAAACCCCATACGATAACCAAAAAGTGTTACCCAAATCAAAACATATGTAGTGGCACACGCTTACATCAAAAAGATAATTCCATAACAATGGCACAAGTAAATATTAACCCCTTCGCTGCCAGGCCTTTTCCCCCTCCTGTGCCAAGCCTTTTTTTGGCTATTTGGGGCAGGTCACGCTTAGGCCCCCATAACTTTTTGTTCACATAAGCTACCCACGCCAAATTTGCGTCCTTTTTTTCAAACATCCTAGGGATTCTAGAGGTACCCAGACTTTGTGGGTTCCCCAGAAGGAGGCCAAGAAATTTGCCAAAATACAGTGAAAATATATATTTTTTCAAAACAATGGGAAAAAGGGGCTGCAGAAGAAGGCTTGTGGTTTGTTCCCTGAAAAGGGCATCAACAAAGGGTTTACGGTGCTAAAATTACCAGCTTCCCAGCTTTCAGGAACAGGCAGACTTGAATCAGAAAACCCAATTTTTCAACACAATTTTGGCATTTTACTGGGACATACCCCATTTTTACGATTTTTTGTACTTTCAGCCTCCTTCCAGTCAGTGACAGAAATGGGCAGGATCCCAGAAACCGCAACATTTATGAAAAGTAGATAAAATTCTGAATTCAGCAAGGGGTAATTTTTGTAGATCCTACAAGGGTTTCCTACAGAAAATAACAACTGAAAAAGAAAAATATTGAAATTGAGGTGAAAAAAACATAAATTCTTCTCAATGTTTTACTCTGTAACTTTTTCCTGCAATGTCAGATTTTCGAAAGAAATATACTGTTACGTCTGCTGGACCCCTCTGGTTGCGGGGATATATAGGGCTTGTAGGTTCATCACGAACCCTAGGTACCCAGAGTCAATAAATGAGCTGCACCCTGCAGTGCGTTTTCGTTCTATACCGGGTATACAGCAATTCATTTGCTGAAATATACAGAGTGAAAAATAGCTATCAAGGAAACCTTTGTATTTCCAAAAAGGGCACAAGAAAAGGTGTTGAGGAGCAGTGGTTATTTGCACATCTCTGAATTCCGGGGTGACCATACTAGCATGTGAATTACAGGGCATTTCTCAAATAGATGTCTTTTTTACACACTCTCTTATATTTGGAAGGAAAAATTGTAGAGAAAGACAAGGGGCAATAACACTTGTTTTGCTAATCTATGTTACCCCAAGTCTCCCGATAAAAATGATACCTCACTTGTGTGGGTAGGCCTAGCGCCCGCAACAGGAAACGCCCAAAAACGCAACGTGGGCACCACATTTTTTTACAGAAAACAGATGAGTTTTTTGTAAAGTTCCTACCTGTAGATTTTGGCCTCTAGCTCAGCCGGCACCTAGGGAAACCTACCAAACCTATGCATTTTTGAAAACTAGAGACCTAGGGGAATCCAAGATGGGGTGACTTGTGGGGCTGAGACCAGGTTCTGTTACCCAGAATCCTTTGCAAACCTCAAACTTTGGCTAAAAAAACCATTTTATTAAAATTTTGGTGACAGAAAGTCCTGGAATCAGAGAAGAGCCACAAATTTCCTTCCACCCAGCGCTCCCCCAAGTCTCCCGATAAAAATGATACCTCACTTGTGTGGGTAGGCCTAGCGCCCACAACAGGAAATGCCCCAAACCGCAACGTGGACACATTAATTTTTGGAAAGAAAATAGAGGTGTTTTTTGCAAAGTGCCTACCTGTAGATTTTGACCTCTAGCTCAGCCGGCACCTAGGGAAACCTACCAAACCTTTGAAAACTAGAGACCTAGGGGAATCCAAGATGGGGTAACTTGTGGGGCTCCGACCAGGTTCTGTTACCCAGAATCCTTTGCAAACCTAAAAATTTGGCCAAACAAACACATTTTCCTCACATTTCGGTGACAGAAAGTTCTGGAATCTGAGAGGAGCCACACATTTCCTTCCACCCAGCGTTCCCCCAAGTCTCCCGATAAAAATGATACCTCACTTGTGTGGGTAGGCCTAGCGCCCGTGACAGGAAATGCCCCAAAACACAACGTGGACACATCACATTTTTTTTTTTAAAACAGAGGTGTTTTTTGCAAAGTGCCTACCTGTAGATTTGTGCCTCTAGCTCAGCCGGCACCTAGAGAAACCTACTAAACCTGTGCATTTTTTTAAACTAGAGACCTAGGGGAATCCAAGATGGGGTGACTTGTTGGGCTCTGACCAGGTTCTGTTACCCAGAATCCTTTGCAAACCTCAAACTTTGGCAAAAAAAAAACATTTTCTTCAAATTTTGGTGACAGAAAGTCCTGGAATCAGAGAGGAGCCACAAATTTCCTTCCACCCAGCGTTCCCCCAAGTCTCCCAATAAAAATGATACCTCACTTGTGTGGGTAGGCCTAGGGCCCGTGACAGGAAATGCCCCAAAACGCAACGTGGACACATCACATATTTTGAAAGAAAACAGAGGTGTTTTTTGCAAAGTGCCTACCTGTAGATTTTGGCCTCTAGCTCAGCCGGGACCTAGGGAAACCTACCAAACCTGTGCATTTCTGAAAACTAGAGACCTAGGTGAATCCAAGATGGGGTGACTTGTGGGGCTCTGACCAGGTTCTGTTACCCAGAATCCTTTGCAAACCTCAAACTTTGGCTAAAAAACACATTTTCCTCAAATTTTGGTGACAAAAAGTTCTGGAATCAGAGAGGAGCCACAAATTTCCTTCCACCCAGCGTTTCCCCAAGTCTCCCGATAAAAATGATACCTCACTTGTGTGGGTAGGCCTAGCGCCCGCGACAGGATATGCCCCAAACGCAACGTGGACACATCACATTTTTTCATAGAAAAAAGTGCCTACCTGTGGATTTTGGCCTCTAGCTCAGCCGGCACCTGGGGAAACCTAGCAAACCAGCCAATTTTTGAAAACTAGAAACCCAGGGGAATCCAAGATGGGGTGACTTGTGGGGCTCTGACCAGGTTCTGTTACCCAGAATCCTTTGCAAACCTCAAAATGTGGTGAAAGAAACACGTTTTCCTCATATTTCGGTGACAGAAAGTTCTGGAATCTGAGAGGAGCCACAATTTTCCTTCCACCCAGCGTTCCCCCAAGTCTCCCGATAAAAATGATACCTCACTTGTGTGGGTAGGCCTAGCGCCCGCGACAGGAAATGGCCCAAAACACAACGTGGACAAATCACATTTTTTCATAGAAAACAGTGCCTACCTGGGGATTTTGGCCTCTAGCTCAGCCGGCCCGGGGGGGGGGCAGAAATGGCCTAAAATAAATTTGTCCCCCACCCCCCAATCCCCCTGGGAGCGACCCATGCCTACGGGGTCGCTCCCCCTGCGTGACATTGGTGCCAAAAAAAAAATCCCCTGTGCCTAGTGGTTTCTGCCCCCTTGGGGGCATATTGACCTGAAATCGGCCAATCTGCCCCCAAGGGGGGCAGAAATGGTCTAAATACAATTTGCCCCGCAGGGGAGCGACCCTTGCCTAATGGGTCGCTCCCCATCTCTGAAAAAACAAACAAACAAAAAAAAACACAAAAAAAGATTTTGCCCTGGCGCCTAGAGGTTTGATCGGTCTAATAACAATAGGCCGATCTGCCCCCAGGGGGGCAGAAAAGGCCTAAAATAAAGTCCCCCCAGCTCCCCAACCCCCCCTCCGGGAGCGACCCTTGCCTATGGGGTAGCTCCCCCTGCGTGACATTGGCGCCAAAAAAAAAGTCCCCGTGCCTAGTGGTATCTGCCCCCTTGGGGGCAGATTGACCTAAAATCGGCCAATCTGCCCCAAATGGTCTAAATACAATTTCCCCGCAGGGGAGCGACCCTTACCTAATGGGTCGCTCCCATCTCTGAAAAAACAAACAAACAAAAAAAAACACAAAAAAAAATGAAATGTTGCCCTGGCGCCTAGAGGTTTCTGCCCCCTCTGGGGGCAGATCGGTCTAATAAAAATAGGCCGATTTGCCCCCAGGGGGGCAGAAAGGGCCTAAAATAAATTCCCCACCAGATCCCCAAACCACCCCCCCGGGAGCGACCCTTGCCTACGGGGTCGCTCCCACCGCGTGACATTGGCTCTAAAAAAAAAGTCCCCGGTGCCTAGTGGTATCTGCCCCCTTGGGGGCAGACTGACCTAAAATCGGCCAATCTGCCCCCAAGTGGGGCAGAAATGGTCTAAATACAATTTGCCTCCTAGGGGGGCAACCCTTGGCTAATGGGTCGCTCCCCATCTCTGAAAAAACAAACAAACACAAAACAAAATTTGCCCTGGCGCCTAGAGGTTTCTGCCCCCCCGGGGGCAGATCGGCCTAATAACAATAGGCCGATGAAATGGCCTAAAATAAATTCCCCCCAGCCCCCAAACCCCCCCGGGAGCGACCCTTGCCTATGGGGTCGCTCCCCCTGCGTGACATTGGCGCCAAAATAAAAATCCCCGGTGCCTGTTGGTTTCTGCCCTCCCCTGGGGGCAGATCAGCCTAATAACAATAGGCCGATCTGCCCCCGGGGGGGGCAGAAATGGCCTAAAATAAATTTGCCCCCCAACCCCTTGCCTACGGGGTCGCACCTCCTGCGTGACATTGGCGCCAAAAAAAAAATCCCCGGTGCCTAGTGCTTTCTTCCCCTTGGGGGCAGATTGACCCAAAATCAGCCAATCTGCCCCCAAGGGGGGCAGAAATGGTCTAAATACAATTTGCCCCCCATGGGAGCGACCCTTGCCTAATGGGTCGCTCCCCATCTCTGAAAAAACAAACAAACAAAAAAAAAAAAAAAAAAAAATTTGCCCCGGCGCCTAGAGGTTTCTGCCCCCACTGGGGGCAGATCGGCCTAATAACAATAGGCCGATCTGCCCCCAGGGGGGCAGAAATGGCCTAAAATAAATTCCGCCCCAGCTCCTCAAACCCCCGCCAGGGGGCGACCCTTGACTACGGGGTCGCTCCCACTGCGAGACATTGGCGCCAAAAAAAAAGTCCCCGGTGCCTAGTGGTATCTGCCCCCTTGGGGGCAGACTGACCTAAAATCGCCCAATCTGCCCCCAAGGGGGGCAGAAATGGTCTAAATACAATTTGCCCCCCAGGGGAGCAACCCTTGCCTAATGGGTCGCACCCCATCTCTGAAAAAACAAACAAACACAAAACAAAATTTGTCCTGGCGCCTAGAGGTTTCTGCCCCCCCGGGGGCAGATCGGCCTAATAACAATAGGCCGATGAAATGGCCTAAAATAAATTCCCCCCCCCAGCCCCCCAGCCCCCCAACCCCCCCCCCCCCGGGAGCGACCCTTGGCTACGGGGACGCTCCCCCTGCGTGACATTGGTGGCAAAAAAAAAATCCCCGGTGCCTAGTGGTACCTGCCCCCAAGGGGGGCAGAAATGGTCTAAATACAATTTGCCCCCCAGGGGAGCAACCCTTGCCTAATGGGTCGCTCCGCATCTCTGAAAAAACAAACAAACAAAAAAAAACACACAAAAAAATTTGCCCTGGCGCCTAGAGGTTTCTGCCCCCCCTAGGGGGCAGATTAGCCTAATAACAGTAGGCCGATCTGCCCCCAGGGGGGGGCAGGAATGGCCTAAAATAAATTCCCCCCAACCCCCTGCGGGAGCGACCCTTGCCTACGGTGTAGCTCCCCCTGCGTGATATTGGTGCCAAAAAAAAAAAATCCGCTGTGTCTAGTGGTTCCTGCCCCATTGGGGGCAGATTGACCTAAAATAGATATGGTCTAAATACAATTTGCCACCCAGGGGAGCGACCCTTGCCTAATGGGTCGCTCCCCCTCTCTGAAAAAACAAACAAACAAAAATAAACACAAAAAATAATTTGCCCTGGCACCTAGAGGTTTCTGCCCACCCTGGGGGCAGATCGGCCTAATAACAATAGGCCGATCTGCCCCCAGGGGGGGCAGAAATGACCTAAAATAAATTACCCCCACCCCCCCAAAACCCCCCTGGGAGCGACCCTTGCCTACGGGATCGCTCCCCCTGCGTGACATTGGTGCCAAAAAAAAAATCCCCTGTGCCTAGTGGATTCTGCACTGTTGGGGGCAGATTGACGTACAATCGACCAATCTGCCCCCAAGGGGGGCAGAAATGGTCTAAATACAATTTGCCCCCCAGGGGAGCGACCCTTGCCTAATGGGTCGTTCCTATCTCGGAAAAAATAAACAAACAAAAAAAAACACAGAAAAAAAAATTGCCCTGGCGCCTAGAGGTTTCTGACCCCCCTGGGGGCAGATCGGCCTAATAACAATAGGCCGATCTGCCCCCAGGGGGGGCAGAAATGGCCTAAAATAAATTCCCCAGCCCTCCAAAGCCCTCCGGGTGTGACCCTTGCCTACTGGGTCCGTCCCCCTGCGTGACATTGGTGCCAAAAAAAAAATCCCGGTGCCTAGTGGTTTCTGCCCCCTAGGGGGCAGATTGACCTAAAATCGGCCAATCTGCCCCCAAGGGGGGCAGAAATGGTCTAAATACAATTTACCCCCCAGGGGAGCAACCCTTGCCTAATGGGTCGCTCCCCATCTCTGAAAAAATGAACAAAAACAAATTTTAAAAAATTGCCCTGGCGCCTAGAGGTTTTTGCCCCCCCCGGGGGCAGATCGGCCTAATAACAATAGGCCGATCTGCCCCCACTGGGGCAGAAATGGCCTAAAATAAATTTCCCCCCCAGGCCCCCTAGGAGCGACCCTTGCCTACGGGGTCGCTCCCCCTGTGTGACATTGGTGCCAAAAAAAAAATCACCGGTGCCTAGTGGTTTCTGCCCCCTTGGGGACAGATTGACCTAAAATCGGCCAATCTGCCCCCCTGTGTCTAAATACAATTTGCCCCCCAGGGGAACGACCCTTGCCTAATGGGTCGCTCCCCATCTCTGAAAAAACAAACAAAAAAAAAAACTAATTTGCCCTGGCGCCTAGAGGTTTCTGCCCCCCCTGGGGGCAGATCGGCCCAATAACAATAGGCCGACCTGCCCCCGGGGGGGCAGAAATGGCCTAAAATAAATTTGCCCCCCTAACCCTCCCGGGAGCGACCCTTGCCTATGGGGTCGCTCCCCCTGCATGACATTGGCGCCCAAAAAAGAACACTGGTGCATAGTGGTTTCTGATTGACTTAAAATCGGCCAATTTGCCCCCAAGGGGGCATAAATGGTGTAAATACAATTTGACCCCCAGGGGAGCGACCCTTGCCTATTGAGTCGCTCCCCATCTCTGAAAAAACAAACAAAGAAAAAAAAACACAAAAAAAATGTGCCCTGGCGCCTAGCGGTTTCTGCCCCGCCTGGGGGCAGATCGGCCTAATAACAATAGGCCGATCTGCCCCCAGGGGGGGCAGAAATGGCCTAAAATGAATTCCGCCCCAAACCCCCCCCGGGAGCGACCCTTGCCTACGGGGTCGCTCCCCCTGCGTGACATTGGCACCAAAAAAAAAAATCCCTGGTGCCTAGTGCTTTCTGCCCCCTTGGGGGCAGATTGACCTAAAATCGGCCAATCTGCCCCCAGGGGGGGCAGAAATGGCCTAAAATCAATTCCCCCAACCCCCCAACCTCCCCCCGGGAGCGACCATTGCCTACGGGGTCGCTCCCCCTGCGTGACATTGGCACCAAAAAAAAAAATCACCGGTGCCTAGTGGTTTCTGCCCCCTTGGGGGCAGATTGACCTAAAAGCGGCCAATCTGCCCCCAAAGGGGGCAGAAATGGTCTAAATACACTTTGCCCCCTAGGGAGCGACCCTTGACTAATGGGTCGCTCCCCATCTCTGAAAAAACAAACAAACAAAAAAAAACACAAAAAAAAACTTTGCCCTGGTGCCTAGAGGTTTCTGCCCCCCCCCGGGGGCAGATTGGCCTAAAATAAATTCCCCCCGCCAACCCCCCCCCGGAGCGACCCTTGTCTACGGGATCGCTCCTCCTGCGTGACATTGGTGCCAAAAAAAAAATCCCCTGTGCCTAGTGGTTTCTTCCCCCTTGGGGGCAGATTGACCTAAAATCGGCCAATCTGCCTCCAAGGGGGGCAGAAATGGTCTAAATACAATTTGCCCCCCAGGGAAGCGACCCTTGCCTAATGGGTCGCTCCCGCTCTCTGAAAAAACGGACAAAAAAAAAAAAAATGCCCTGGCGCCTAGAGGTTTTTGCCCCCCCCCCGGGGGCAGATCGGCCTAATAACAATAGGCCGATCTGCCCCCACTGGGGCAGAAATGGCCTAAAATAAATTTCCCCCCCAACCACCCAACCCCCCCGGAAGCGACCCTTGCCTACGGGGTCGCTCCCCCTGCGTGACATTGGCGCAAAAAAAAAAATCACCGGTGCCTAGTGGTTTCTGCCCCCTTGGGGGCAGATTGACCTAAAATCGGCCAATCTGCCCCCATTAGTCTAAATACAATTTCCCCCCCAGGGGAACGACCCTTGCCTAATGGGTCGCTCCCCATCTCTGAAAAAACAAAGAAACAAAAAAAACACAAAAAAAAACAATTGCCCTGGCGACTAGAGGTTTCTGCCACCCCTGGGGGCAAATCGGCCTAATAACAATAGCCCGATCTGCCCCAGGGGGGGCAGAAATGGCCTAAAATAAATTCCCCCCACCCCCCCAACCCCCCCGGGAGTGACCCTTGCCTACGGGGTCGCTCCGACTGCGTGACATTGGTGCCCAAAAAAAAATCCCCTGTGCCTAATGCTTTCTGCCCCTTGGGGGCATATTGACCTAAAATCAGCCAATCTGCCCCCAAGGGGGCAGAAATGGTCTAAATACAATTTGCCCCCCCAGGGGAGCGACCCTTGCCTATTGGGACGCTCCCCATCTCTAAAAAACAAACAAAAAAAAAACACACAAAAAAAAATTGCCCTGGCGCCTAGAGGTTTCTGCCCCCCTTGGGGGCAGATCGGCCTAATAACAATAGGCCGATCTGCCCCCAGGGGGGGCAGAAATGGCCTAAAATAAATTCCCCCCCCTAGCCCCCCAACCCCCCCCCCCGGAGCGACCCTTGCCTACGGGATCGCTCTCCCTGAGTGACATTGGCGCCAAAAAAAAAATACCCGGTGCCTAGTGGTGTCTGCCCTGTTGGGGGCAGATTGACCTAAAATCGGCCAATCTGCCCCCAAAGGGGGCAGAAATGGTCTAAATACAATTTGCCTCCTAGGGGAGCGACCCTTGACTAATGGGTCGCTCCCCATCTCTGAAAAAACAAACAAACAAAAAAAAACACAAAAAAAACTTTGCCCTGGTGCCTAGAGGTTTCTGCCCCCCCTGGGGGCAGATCGGCCTAAAATAAATTCCCCCCGCCAACCCCCCCCCCCGGAGCGACCCTTGTCTACGGGGTCGCTCCCCCTGCATGACATAGGTGCCAAAAAAAAAAATCCCCTGTGCCTAGTGGTTTCTTCCCCCTTGGGGGCAGATTGACCTAAAATCGGCCAATCTGCCCCCAAGGGGGGCAGAAATGGTCTAAATACAATTTGCCCCCAGGGGAGCGACCCTTGCCTAATGGGTCACTCCCCCTCTCAGAAAAAACAAAACAAAAAAAAAAAAAATGCCCTGGCGCCTAGAGGTTTTTGCCCCCCCCCACCCCGGGGGCAGATCGGCCTAATAACAATAGGCCGATCTGCCCCAGGGGGGGCAGAAATGGCCTAAAATAATTTCCCCCCGCCCCCCCAAACCCCCGGGAGCGACCCTTGCCTACGGGGTCGCTCCCCCTGTGTGACATTGGTGCCCAAAAAAAAAATCCCCTGTGCCTAGTGCTTTCTGCCCCTTGGGGGCATATTGACCTAAAATCGGCCAATCTGCCCCCAAGGGGGCAGAAATGGTCTAAATACAATTTGACCCCCAGGGGAGCAGCCCTTGCCTAATCGGTCGCTCCCCATCTCTGAAAAAACAAACAAACAAAAAAAACACACAAAAAAACTTTGCTCTGGCGCCTAGAGGTTTCTGCCCCGCCTGGGGGCAGATCGGCCTAATAACAATAGGCCGATCTGCCCTCAAGGGGGGCAGAAATGGCATAAAATAAATTCCCCCCATCACCCCAAACCCCCCCTGGAGCGACCCTTGCCTACGGGGTCGCTCCCCCTGCGTGACATTGGTGCCCAAAAAAAAATCCCCTATGCCTAGTGGTTTCTGCCCTCTTGGGGGCAGATTGACCTAAAATCGGCCAATGTACCCCCTAGGGGGGCAGAAATGGTCTAAATACAAGTTGCCCCGAGGGGAGCGACCCTTGCCTAATGAGTCGCTCCCCATCTCTGAAAAAACAAACAAACACAAAAAAAAAAACAAAAAAAAATTTGCCCTGGCGCCTAGAGGTTTCTGCCCCCCCGGGGGCAGATCGGCCTAATAACAATAGGCCGATGAAATAGCCTAAAATAAATCCCCCCCCAGCCCCCAAACCCCCCTGGGAGCGACCCATGCCTACGGGGTCGCTCCCCCTGCGTGACATTGGCGCCAAAAAAAAAATCCCCGGTGCCTAGTGGTTTCTGCCCCCTTGGGGGCAGATTGACCTAAAATCGGCCAACCTGCCCCCAAGGGGGGCAGAAATGGTCTAAATACAATTTGCACCCCAGGGGAGCGACCCTTGCCTAATGGGTCACTCCCCATCTCTGACAAAACAAACAAACAAAAAAAAAAACACACAAAAAAAATTTGCCCTGGCTCCTAGAGGTTTCTGCCCCCCCTGGGGGCAGATTAGCCTAAGAACAATAGGCCGATCTGCCCTCGGGGGCAGAAATGGCCTAAAATAAATTTGCCCCCCACCCCCAACCCCCCCAGGAGCGTACCTTGCCTACGGGGTCGCCCCCTGCGTGACATTGGCACCAAAAAAAAAATCCCCGGTGCCTAGTGCTTTCTCCCCCTTGGGGGCAGATTGACCTAAAATCAGCCAATCTGCCCCCAAGAGGGGCAGAAATGGTCTAAATACAATTTGCTCCCCAGGGGAGCGACCCTTGCCTAATGGGTCGCTCCCCATCTCTGAAAAAACAAACAAACAAAAAAAAAAACACCAAACAAAAAATTTGCCCTGGCGCCTAGAGGTTTCTGCCCCCCCTGGGGGAAGATCGGCCTAATAACAATAGGCCGGTCTGCCCCCAGGGGGGCAGAAATGGCCTAAAATAAATTCCCCTGCCCCCCAAACCCCCCCCGGGAGCGACCGTTGCCTACGGGGTCGCTCACCCTGCGTGACATTAGCGGCAAAAACAAAATCACCGGTGCCTAGTGGTTTCTTCCCCCTTGGGGGCAGATTGACCTAAAATCGGCCAATCTGCCCCCAAGGGGGGCAGAAATGTTATAAATACAATTTGCCCCCTAGGGGAGCGACCCTTCCCTAATGGGTCGTTCCCCATCTCTGAAAAAACAAACAAACAAAAAAAAACACAAAAAAAAACTTTGCCCTGGCGCCTAGAGGTTTCTGCCCCCCCTGGGAGCAGATCGGCCTCATAACAATAGGCCGATCTGCTCCCGGGTGGGGCAGGAATGGCCTAAAATAAATTTCCCCCCCAACCCTTGCCTATGGGGTCGCTCCCCCTCCGTGACATTGGCGCCCAAAAAAAAACACCGGTGCCTAGTGGTTTCTGATTGACTTAAAATCGGCCAATTTGCCCCAAGGGGGCATAAATGGTGTAAATACAATTTGACCCCCAGGGGAGTTAACCTATGCCTATTGGGCCGCTCCCCATCTCTGAAAAAACAAACAAAGAAAAAAAACAAAAATAAATAAATGTGCCCTGGCGACTAGAGGTTTCTGCTCCGCCTGGGGGCAGATCGGCCTAATAACAATAGGCCGATCTGCCCCCGGGGGGGGCAGAAATGGCCTAAAATGAATTCCCCCCCAAACCCCACCCCGGGAGCGACCCTTGCCTACGGGGTCGCTCCCCCTGCGTGACATTGGCGCCAAAAAAAAAAAATCCCCGGTGCCTAGTGCTTTCTGTCCCCTTGGGGGGAAAATTGACCTAAAATCGGCCACTCTGCCACCGGGGGGGCAGAAATAGCCTAAAATCATTTCCCCCCACCCCCCAAACCCCCCCGGTAGCGACCCTTGCCTACGGGGTCGCTCCCCCTGCGTGACATTGGTACCAAAAAAAAAAATCCCCTGTGCCTAGTGGTTTCTGCCCCCTTGGGGGCAGATTGACCTAAAATCGGCCAATCTACCCCCTAGGGGGGCAGAAATGGTCTAAATACAATTTACCCGCAGGGGAGCGACCCTTGCCTAATGGGTCGCTCCCCATCTCTGAAAAAACAAACAAACAAAAAAAAACACAAAAAAAGATTTTGCCCTGGCGCCTAGAGGTTTCTGCCCCCTCTAGGGGCAGATCGGTCTAATAACAATAGGCCGATCTGCACCCAGGGGGGCAGAAATGGCCTAAAATAAATTTCCCACAGCTCCCCAACCCCCCGGGAGCGACCCTTGCCTACGGGGTCGCTCCCCCTGCGTGACATTGGCGCCAAAAAAAAAAGTCCCTGGTGCCTAGTGGTATCTGCCCCCTTGGGGGCAGATTGACCTAAAATCAGCCAATCTGCCCCAAATGGTCTAAATACAATTTGCCCCGCAGGGGAGCGACCCTTGCCTAATGGGTCGCTCCCCATCTCTGAAAAAACAAACAAACAAAAAAAAACACCAAAAAAAATGTTGCCCTGGCGCCTAGAGGTTTCTTCCCCCCCTGGGGGCAGATCGGTCTAATAACAATAGGCCGATCTGCCCCAGGGGGCAGAAATGGCCTAAAATAAATTCCCCCCCAGCTCCCCAACCCCCCCCCCGGGAGCGACCCTTGACTACGGGGTCGCTCCCACTGCGGGACATTGGCGCCAAAAAAAAAGTCCCCGGTGCCTAGTGGTATCTGCCCCCTTGGGGGCAGATTGACATAAAATCGGCCAATCTGCCCCAAATGGTCTAAATACAATTTGCCTCGCAGGGGAGCGACCCTTGCCTAATGGGTCGCTCCCCATCTCTGAAAAAACAAACAAACAAAAAAAACACACAAAAAAAATGTTGCCATGTCGCCTAGAGGTTTCTGCCCCCCCTGGGGGCAGATCAGTCTAATAACAATAGGCCGATCTGCCCCAGGGGGCAGAAATGGCCTAAAATAAATTCCCCCCAGCTCCCCAACCCCCCCCCCCCCGGGAGCGACCCATCCCTACGGGGTCGCTCCTGCTGCGTGACATTGGCGCCAAAAAAAAAGTCCCCGGTGCCTAGTGGTATCTGCCCCCTTGGGGGAAGACTGGCCTAAAATCGGCCAATCTGCCCCCAAGGGGGGCAGAAATGGTCTAAATACAATTTGCCCCCCAGGGAAGCAACCCTTGCCTAATGGGTCGCTCCCCATCTCTGAAAAAACAAACAAACAAAAAAAAAAAAAAAAAACTAAATTTGCCCTGGCGCCTAGAGGTTTCTGCACCCCCCCGGGGGCAGATCGGCCTAATAACAATAGGCCGATGAAATGGCCTAAAATAAATTCCCCCCAGCCCCCAAACCCTCCCGGGAGCGACCCTTGCCTACGGGGTCGCTCCCCCTGCGTGACATTGGCGCCAAAAAAAAAATCCCCGGAGCCTAGTGGTTTCTGCCCCCTTGGGGGCAGATTGACCTAAAATCGGCCAACCTGCACCCAAGGGGGGCAGAAATGGTCTAAATACAATTTGCACCCCAGGGGAGCGACCCTTGCCTAATGGGTCGCTCCCCATCTCTGAAAAAACTAACAAACAAACAAAAAAACACAAAAAAAACTTTGCCCTGGCGCCTAGAGGTTTCTGCCCCCCCCTTGGGGCAGATCGGCCTAATAACAATAGGCCGATCTGCCCTCGGGGGCAGAAATGGCCTAAAATAAATTTGCCCCCCACCCCCAACCCCCCCAGGAGCGTACCTTGCCTACGGGGTCGCCCCCTGCGTGACATTGGCACCAAAAAAAAAATCCCCGGTGCCTAGTGCTTTCTCCCCCTTGGGGGCAGATTGACCTAAAATCAGCCAATCTGCCCCCAAGAGGGGCAGAAATGGTCTAAATACAATTTGCTCCCCAGGGGAGCGGCCCTTGCCTAATGGGTCGCTCCCCATCTCTGAAAAAACAAAAAAAAAAAAAACACCCCAAAAAAAATTTGCCCTGGCGTCTAGAGGTTTCTGCGCCCCCTGGGGGAAGATCAGCCTAATAACAATAGGCCGATCTGCCCCCAGGGGGGCAGAAATGGGCTAAAATAAATTCCCCTGCCCCCCAAACCCACTCCCCGGGAGCGACCGTTGCCTACGGAGTCGCGCCCCCTGCGTGACATTGGCGCCAAAAACAAAATCACTGGTGCCTAGTGGTTTCTTCCCCCTAAGGGGCAGATTGACCTAAAATCGGCCAATCTGCCCCCAAGGGGGGCAGAAATGGTCTAAATAAAATTTGCCCCCTAGGGGAGCGACCCTTCCCTAATGGGTCGCTCCCCATCTCTGAAAAAACAAACAAACAAAAAAAAACACACAAAAAAACTTTGCCCTGGCACCTAGAGGTTTATGCTCCCCCTGGGAGCAGATCGGCCTAATAACAATAGGCCAATCTGCCCCCGGGGGGGCAGGAATGGCCTAAAATAAATTCCCTCAACCCCCTGCGGGAGCGACCCTTGCCTATGGGGTAGCTCCCCCTGCGTGACATTGGTGCCAACAAAAAAAAATCCCCTGTGTCTAGTGGTTCCTGCCCCATTGGGGGCAGGTTGACCTAAAATCGGCCAATCTGCCCCCAAGGGGGCAGAAATGGTCTAAATACAATTTGCCCCCCCCCCAGGGGAGCGACACTTGCCTATTGGGTCGCTCCCCATCTCTAAAAAAACGAACAAAAAAAAACACAAAAAAAAATTTGCCCTGGCGCCTAGAGGTTGCTGCCCCCCCCAGGGCAGATCGGCCTAATAACCATAGGCCGATCTTCCCCCAGGGGGGCAGAAATGGGCTAAAATAAATTTGCCCCCCCAGCTCCTCACCCCCCCCCCCCCGGAGCGACCCTTGCCTACGGAGTGACATTGCGTGACATTGGCGCCAAAAAAAAAAATCCCTGGTGCCTAGTGGTTTCTGCCCCCTTGGGGGCAGATTGACCTAAAATCGGCAAGTCTGCCCCCAAGAGGGGCAGAAATGGTCTAAATACAATTTGCCCCCCAGGGGAACGACCCTTGCCGAATGGGTCGCTCCCCATCTCTGAAAAAAAAAAACTATTGCCCTGGCGCCTAGACGTTTCTGCCCCGCTGAGGGCAAATCACCTAATAACAATAGGCCGATCTGCCTCAGGGGGGCAGAAATGGCCTAAAATAAATTCCCCCCACCCCCCCAACACCCCCGGGAGCGACCCTTGCCTACGGGGTCGCTCCCCCTGCGTGACATTGGTGACAAAAACAAAATCCCCTGTGCCTAGTGCTTTCTGCCCCTTGGGGGCATGTTGACCTAAAATCGGCCAATCTGCCCCCAAGGGGGCAGAAATGGTCTAAATACAATTTGCCCCCCCAGGGGAGCGACCCTTGCCTAGTGGGTCGCTCCCCATCTCTAAAAAAACAAACAAACAAAAAAAACAGAAATAAAATTTGCCCTGGCGCCTAGAGGTTTCTGCCCCCCCGGGGGCAGATCGGCCTAATAACAATAGGCCGATCTGCCCCCGGGGGGGCAGAAATGGCCTAAAATAAATTTGCCCCACCCAACGCCCTCAGGAGCGACCCTTACCTACGGGGTCGCTCCTCCTGTGTGACATTGGTGCCAAAAAAAAAAATCCCCGGTGCCTAGTGGTTTCTGCCCCCTTGGGGGCAGATTGACCTAAAATCAGCCAATCTGGCCAAAAGGGGGGCAGAAATGGTCTAAATACAATTTGCCCCCCAGGGGAGCGACCCCTGCCTAATGGGTCGCTCCACATCTCTGAAAAAACAAACAAAAAAAATCACCAAAAAAAATTTGCCCTGGTGCCTAGAGGTTTCTGCCCCCCTGGGGGCAGATCGGCCTAATAACAATAGGCCGATCTGCCCCCGGGGGGCAGAAATGACCTAAAATAAATTCCCCAGCCCCCCAACCCCCCCCGGAGCTACCCTTGCCTACGGGGTCGCTCCCCCTGCGTGACATTGGCGTAAAAAAAAAAACATTACCGGTGCCTAGGGCTTTCTGCCCCTTGGGGGCATATTGACCCAAAATCGTCCAATCTGCCCCCAAGGGGGGCAGAAATGGTCTAAATACAATTTGCCCCCGACGGGAGCGACCCTTGCCTAATGGGTCTCTCCCCATCTCTAAAAAAACAAACAAACAAACAACAAAACACAAAAAAAATTGCCCTGGCACCTAGAGGTATCTGCCCCCCTGGGGGCAGATCGGCCTAATAACAATAGGCCGATCTGCCCCCGGGGGGGCAGAAATGGGCTAAAATAAATTTGCCCCCCCACCCCCCAAACCCCCCGGGAGCGACCGTTGCCTACGGGGTCGCTCCCACTGCGTGACATTGGCACCAAAAAAAAAATCCCCGGGGCCTAGTGGTTTCTGCCTCCTTGCGGGCAGATTGACCTAAAATCGGCCAATCTGCCCCCAAGGGGGGCAGAAATGGCCTAAATACAATTTGCCCCCCAGGGGAGTGACCCTTGCCTAATGGGTCGTTCCCCATCTCTGAAAAAACAAACAAACAAAAAAAAAACACAAAAAAATAATTTGCCCTGGCTCCTAGAGGTTTCTGCCCCCCTTGGGGACAGATCAGCCTAATAACAATAGGCCGATCTGCCCCCCGGGGGGCCAGAAATGGTCTAAAATAAATTTGCCTCCCCTCCCACCAACCCCCCGGGAGCGACCCTTGCCTACAGGGTCGCTCCTCCTGCGTGACATTGTCGCCAAAAAAAAATCCCCGGTGCCTAGTCCTTTCTGCCTCTTGGGGGCAGATTGACCTAAAATCAGCCAATCTGCTCCCAAGGGGGGCAGAAATGGTCTAAATACAATTTGCCCCCCAAGGGAGCGACCCTTGCCTAATGGGTCGCTCCCCATCTCTGAAAAAACAAACAAACAAAAAAAAACACAAAAAAAAAACTTTTGCCCTGGTGCCTAGAGGTTTCTGCCCTCCCTGGGGGCAGATCGGCCTAATAACAATAGGCCGATCTGCCCCCAGGGGGGCAGAAATGACCTAAAATAAATTTGCCCCCCACCCCCCTGGGAGCGACCCTTGCCTACGGGGTCGCTCCCCCTGCGTGACATTGGCGCCGAGAAAAAAATCCCCGGTGCCTAGTGGTTTCTGCCCCCTTGACCTAAAATCTGCCAATCTGCCCACAAGGGGGGCAGAAATGGTCTAAATACAATTTGCCCCCCCAGGGGAGCGACCCTTGCCTAATGGGTCGCTCCCCATCTCTGAAAAAACAAACAAACAAAAAAAAACACACAAAAAAAATTTGCCCTGGCGCCTAGTGGTTTCTGCCTCCCCCGGGAGGCAGATCGGCCTAATAACAATAGGCCGATCGGCCCCCGGGGGGGCAGAAATGACCTAAAATAAATTTGCCCCCCAACCCCCCTGGGAGCGACCCTTGCCTACTGGGTCGCTCCTCCTGCGTGACATTGGTGCCAAAAAAAAAAATCCCCGGTGCTTAGTGCTTTCTGCCCCTTGGGGGCATATTTACCTAAAATCGGCCAATCTGCCCCCAAGGGGGGCAGAAATGGTCTAAATACAATTTGCCCCCCAAGGGAGCGACCCTTGCCTATTGGGTCGCTCCCCATCTCTGAAAATACAAACAAACAAAAAAAAAAACACAAAAAAAAACTTTTGCCCTTGTGCCTAGAGGTTTCTGCCCTCCCTGGGGGCAGATCGGCCTAATAACAATAGGCCGATCTGCCCCCGGGGGGGCAGAAATGACCTCAAATAAATTTGCCCCCCCAGCCCCCCACCCCCCTGGGAGCGACCCTTGCCTACGGGGTCGCTCCCCCTGCGTGACATTGGCGCTGAGAAAAAAATCCCCGGTGTCTAGTGGTTTCTGCCCCCTTGACCTAAAATCGCCCAATCTGCCCCCAAGGGGGGCAGAAATGGTCTAAATACAATTTGCCCCCCAGGGGAGCGACCCTTGCCTAATGCGTCGCTCCCCATCTCTGAAAAAACAAACAAACAAAAAAAAAACACGAAAAATAATTTTGACCTAGCGTCTAAAATTTCTGCCCCCCTGGGGGCGGATCGGCCTAATAACAATAGGCCGAAATGCCCCCGGGGGGCAGAAATGGCCTAAAATAAATTTGCCCCACCACCCCCCAACCCCCCCCGGGAGCGACCAAAAAGAATTCCCCTGTGCCTAGTGCTTTCTGCTCCTTGGGGGCATATTGACCTAAAATCGGGGGCAGAAATGGTCTAAATACAATTTGCCCCCCCAGGGGAGCGACCCTTGCCTAATGGGTCGCTCCCCATCTCTGAAAAAACAAACAAACAAAAAAAAAACACAGAAATAAAATTTGCCCTGGCGCCTAGAGGTTTCTGCCCCCCCTGGGGGCAGATCGGCCTAATAACAATAGGCCGATCTGCCCCCGGGGGGGCAGAAATGGCCTAAAATAAATTTGCCCCACCCAACGCCCTCAGGAGCGACCCTTACCTACGGGGTCGCTCCTCCTGTGTGACATTGGTGCCAAAAAAAAAAATCCCCGGTGCCTAGTGGTTTCTGCCCCCTTGGGGGCAGATTGACCTAAAATCAGCCAATCTGGCCAAAAGGGGGGCAGAAATGGTCTAAATACAATTTGCCCCCCAGGGGAGCGACCCCTGCCTAATGGGTCGCTCCACATCTCTGAAAAAACAAACAAAAAAAATCACCAAAAAAAATTTGCCCTGGTGCCTAGAGGTTTCTGCCCCCCTGGGGGCAGATCGGCCTAATAACAATAGGCCGATCTGCCCCCGGGGGGCAGAAATGACCTAAAATAAATTCCCCAGCCCCCCAACCCCCCCCGGAGCTACCCTTGCCTACGGGGTCGCTCCCCCTGCGTGACATTGGCGTAAAAAAAAAACATTACCGGTGCCTAGGGCTTTCTGCCCCTTGGGGGCATATTGACCCAAAATCGGCCAATCTGCCCCCAAGGGGGGCAGAAATGGTCTAAATACAATTTGCCCCCGACGGGAGCGACCCTTGCCTAATGGGTCTCTCCCCATCTCTAAAAAAACAAACAAACAAACAACAAAACACAAAAAAAATTGCCCTGGCACCTAGAGGTATCTGCCCCCCTGGGGGCAGATCGGCCTAATAACAAAAGGCCGATCTGCCCCCGGGGGGGCAGAAATGGGCTAAAATAAATTTGCCCCCCCACCCCCCAAACCCCCCGGGAGCGACCGTTGCCTACGGGGTCGCTCCCACTGCGTGACATTGGCACCAAAAAAAAAATCCCCGGGGCCTAGTGGTTTCTGCCTCCTTGCGGGCAGATTGACCTAAAATCGGCCAATCTGCCCCCAAGGGGGGCAGAAATGGCCTAAATACAATTTGCCCCCCAGGGGAGCGACCCTTGCCTAATGGGTCGTTCCCCATCTCTGAAAAAACAAACAAACAAAAAAAAAACACAAAAAAATAATTTGCCCTGGCTCCTAGAGGTTTCTGCCCCCCTTGGGGACAGATCAGCCTAATAACAATAGGCCGATCTGCCCCCCGGGGGGCCAGAAATGGTCTAAAATAAATTTGCCTGCCCTCCCACCAACCCCCCGGGAGCGACCCTTGCCTACAGGGTCGCTCCTCCTGCGTGACATTGTCGCCAAAAAAAAATCCCCGGTGCCTAGTCCTTTCTGCCCCTTGGGGGCAGATTGACCTAAAATCAGCCAATCTGCTCCCAAGGGGGGCAGAAATGGTCTAAATACAATTTGCCCCCCAAGGGAGCGACCCTTGCCTAATGGGTCGCTCCCCATCTCTGAAAAAACAAACAAACAAAAAAAAACACAAAAAAAAACTTTTGCCCTGGTGCCTAGAGGTTTCTGCCCTCCCTGGGGGCAGAAATGACCTAAAATAAATTTGCCCCCCACCCCCCTGGGAGCGACCCTTGCCTACGGGGTCGCTCCCCCTGCGTGACATTGGCGCCGAGAAAAAAATCCCCGGTGCCTAGTGGTTTCTGCCCCCTTGACCTAAAATCTGCCAATCTGCCCACAAGGGGGGCAGAAATGGTCTAAATACAATTTGCCCCCCCAGGGGAGCGACCCTTGCCTAATGGGTCGCTTCCCATCTCTGAAAAAACAAACAAACAAAAAAAAACACACAAAAAAAATTTGCCCTGGCGCCTAGTGGTTTCTGCCTCCCCCGGGAGGCAGATCGGCCTAATAACAATAGGCCGATCGGCCCCCGGGGGGGCTGAAATGACCTAAAATAAATTTGCCCCCCAACCCCCCTGGGAGCGACCCTTGCCTACTGGGTCGCTCCTCCTGCGTGACATTGGTGCCAAAAAAAAAAATCCCCGGTGCTTAGTGCTTTCTGCCCCTTGGGGGCATATTGACCTAAAATCGGCCAATCTGCCCCCAAGGGGGGCAGAAATGGTCTAAATACAATTTGCCCCCCAAGGGAGCGACCCTTGCCTATTGGGTCGCTCCCCATCTCTGAAAATACAAACAAACAAAAAAAAAAACACAAAAAAAAACTTTTGCCCTTGTGCCTAGAGGTTTCTGCCCTCCCTGGGGGCAGATCGGCCTAATAACAATAGGCCGATCTGCCCCCGGGGGGGCAGAAATGACCTCAAATAAATTTGCCCCCCCAGCCCCCCACCCCCCTGGGAGCGACCCTTGCCTACGGGGTCGCTCCCCCTGCGTGACATTGGCGCTGAGAAAAAAATCCCCGGTGTCTAGTGGTTTCTGCCCCCTTGACCTAAAATCGCCCAATCTGCCCCCAAGGGGGGCAGAAATGGTCTAAATACAATTTGCCCCCCAGGGGAGCGACCCTTGCCTAATGGGTCGCTCCCCATTTCTGAAATAACAAACAAACAAAAAAAAACACACAAAAAAAATTTGCCCTTGCGCCTAGAGGTTTCTGCCTCCCCCGGGAGGCAGATCGGCCTAATAACAATAGGCCGATCTGCCCCCGGGGGGGGGGCAGAAATGACCTAAAATAAATTTGCCCCCCACCCCCCCTGGGAGTGACCCTTGCCTACTGGGTCGCTCCCCCTACAAGACATTGGTGCCAAAAAAAAAAAGCCCCGGTGCCTGGTGCTTTCTGCCCCTTGGGGGTATATTGACGTAAAATCGGCCAATCTGCCCCCAAGGGGGGCAGAAATGGTCTAAATACAATTTGCCCCCACAGGGGAGCGACCCTTGCCTAATGAGTCGCTCCCCATCTCTGAAAAAACAAACAAACACAAAAAAACACAAAAAAAAAACACAAAAAAATAATTTTGCCCTGGAGCCTAGAGGTTTCTGCCACCCCTGGGGGGCAGATCGGCCTGATAACAATAGGCCAATCTGCCCCCAGGGGGGCAGAAATGGCCTAAAATAAATTCCCCACCCCTCTAACCCCCCACGGGAGCTACCCTTGCCTACGGGGTCGCACCCCCTGCGTGACATTGGTGCCAAAAAAAAAAATCCCCTGTGCCTAGTGGTTTCTGCCCCCTTGGGGGCATATTGACCTAAAATCGGTCAATCTTCCCCCAAGGGGGGCAGAAATGGTCTAAATACAATTTGCCCCCCAGGGGAGCGAGCCTTGCCTAAGGCGTCGCTCCCCATCTCTGAAAAAACAAACAAACAAAAAAAAACACAAAAAATAATTTTGCCCTGGCGTCTAGAGGTTTCTGCCCCCCCTGGGGGCAGATCGGCCTAATAACAATAGGCCGATCTGCCCCCAGGGGGGGCAGAAATGGCCTAAAATAAATTCTCCCCCGGACCCCCAACCCCCCCAGGAGCGACCTTTGCCTACGGGGTCGCTACCCCTGCGTGACATTGGCGCCAAAAAAACAAAAACCAGTGCCTAGTGGTTTCTGCCCCCTTGGGGGCATATTGACCTAAAATCGGTCAATCTACCCCCAAGGGGGGCAGAAATGGTCTAAATACAATTTGCCCCCCAGGGGAGCGACCCTTGCCTAATGCGTCGCTCCCCATCTCTGAAAAAACAAACAAACAAAAAAAAAACACGAAAAATAATTTTGACCTAGCGTCTAAAATTTCTGCCCCCCTGGGGGCGGATCGGCCTAATAACAATAGGCCGAAATGCCCCCGGGGGGCAGAAATGGCCTAAAATAAATTTGCCCCACCACCCCCCAACCCCCCCCGGGAGCGACCAAAAAGAATTCCCCTGTGCCTAGTGCTTTCTGCTCCTTGGGGGCATATTGACCTAAAATCGGGGGCAGAAATGGTCTAAATACAATTTGCCCCCCCAGGGGAGCGACCCTTGCCTAATGGGTCGCTCCCCATCTCTGAAAAAACAAACAAACAAAAAAAAAAACACAAAAAAAAAATTTGCCCTGGCGCCTAGAGGTTTCTGCCCCCCGGGGGCAGATCGGCCTAATAACAATAGGCCGATCTGCCCCCACGGGGGGTCAGAAATAGCCTAAAATAAATTTCCCCCCAAACCCCCCAGGAGCGACCCTTGCCTACGGGGTCCCTCCCCCTGCGTGACATTGGCGCCAAAAAACAAATCACCGGTGCCTAGTGGTTTCTGCCCCCTTGGGGGCAGATTGACCTAAAATCGGCCAATCTGCCCCCAAGGGGGCAGAAATGGTCTAAATACAATTTGCCCCCCAGTAGAGCGACCCTTGCCTAATGGGTCGCTCCCCATCTCTGAAAAAACAAACAAACAAAAAAAAACACAAAAAAAAAATTTGCCCTGGCGCCTAGAGGTTTCTGCCCCCAAAGGGGGCAGATCGGCCTAATAACAATAGGCCGATCTGCCCCCCGGGGGCAGAAATGGCCTAAAATAAATTCCCCCCCAGCCCCCCAAACCCCCCCGGGAGCTACCCTTGCCTACTGCCTGCGTGACATTGGCGCCAAAAAAAAAATCCCCGGTGCCTAGTGCTTTCTGCCCCTTGGGGGCATAGTGACCTAAAATCGGCCAAGCTGTCCAAATGGTCTAAATACAATTTGTCCCCCCAGGGGAGCGACCCTTGCCTATTGGGTCGCTCCCCATCTCTAAAAAAACAAACAAACAAAAAAAACAACAACAAAAATTACCCTGGCGCATAGAGGTTTCTGCCCCCCGGGGGCAGATTGGTCTAATAACCATAGGCCGATCTGCCCCCAGGGGGGGCAGAAATGGGCTAAAATAAATTTGCCCCCCTCCGCGAACGACTCTTGCCTACGGGGTCGCTCCCCCTGCGTGACATTGTCGCCCAAAAAAAAATCCCCGTTGCCTAGTGGTTTCTGCCCCCTTGGGGGCAGATTGACCTAAAATCGGCCAATCTGCCCCCAAGGAGGGCAGAAATGGTCTAAATACAATTTTCCCCCCAGGGGAGCGACCCTTGCCTAATGGGTCGCTCCCCATCTCTGAAAAAACAAACAAACAAAAAAAAACACAAAAAAAAATTTGCCCGGGTGCCTAGAGGTTTCTGCCCCCCCTGGGGGCAGATCGGCCTAATAACAATAGGCCGAACTGCCCCTCGGGGGGCAGAAATGGCCTAAAATAAATTCCCCCCCAGCCCCCCAAACCCCCCCCGGGAGCGACCCTTGCCTGCTGGGTCGCTCCCCCTGCGTGACATTGGCACCAAAAAAAAATCCCCAGTGCCTAGTGCTTTCTGCCCCTTGGGGGCATAGTGACCTAAAATCGGCCAAGCTGTCCAAATGGTCTAAATCCAATTTGTCCCCCCAGGGGAGTGACCCTTGCCTATTGGGTCACTCCCCATCTCTAAAAAAACAAACAAACAAAAAAAACAACAACAAAAATTACCCTGGCGCATAGAGGTTTCTGCCCCCCCGGGGGCAGATTGGTCTAATAACCATAGGCCGATCTGCCCCCAGGGGGGGCAGAAATGGGCTAAAATAAATTTGCCCCCCAACCCCCTCCGCGAGCGACCCTTGCCTACGGGGTCGCTCCCCCTGCGTGACATTGTCGCCAAAAAAAAAATCCCCGTTGCCTAGTGGTTTCTGCCCCCTTGGGGGCAGATTGACCTAAAATCGGCCAATCTGCCCCCAAGGAGGGCAGAAATGGTCTAAATATAATTTGCCCCCCAGGGGAGCGACCCTTGCCTAATGGGTCGCTCACCATCTCTGAAAAAAAAAACACACCAAAAAAAAATTGCCGTGGCGTGTAGAGGTTTCTGCCCCCCCTGGGGGCAGATCAGCCTAATAACAATAGGCCGATCTGCCTCCGGGGGGGCAGAAATGGCCTAATATAAATTTGCCCCCCAACCTCCCCAATCCCCCATGGGAGCAACCCTTGCCTACGGGGTCGCTCCCCCTGCGTGACATTGGTGCCAAAAAAAATTACCTGTGCCTAGTGGTTACTGCCCCCTTGGGGGCAGATTGACCTAAAATCGGCCAATCTGCCCCCAAGGGGGGCAGAAATGGTCTAAATACAATTTGCCCCCCCAGGGGAGCGACCCTTGCCTAATGGGTCTCTCCCCATCTCTGAAAAAACAAAAAACAAAAAAAAAATTGCCCTGGTGCCTAGAGGTTTCTGCCCCCCCTGGGGGCTGGTCGGCCTAATAACAATAGGCCGATCGGCCCCCAGGGGGGGTAGAAATGGCCTAAAATAAATTCCCCTGCCCCCCAACCCCTTCCCCGGGAGCGACCCTTGCCTACGAGGTCGCTCCCCCTGCGTGACATTGGCGCCCAAAAAAAAAAATCTCCGGTGCCTAGTGGTTTCTGCCCCCTTGGGGTCAGATTGACCTAAAATCGGCCAGTCTGCCCCCAAGGGATGGTCTAAATACAATTTGCCCCCCAGGGGAGTGTCCCTTGCCTAATGGGTCGCTCCCCATCTCTAAAAAAACAAACAAACAAAAATAAAACACAAAAAAAAAAATTCCCTGGCGGCTAGAGGTTTCTGCCCCCCCTGGGGGCAGATCGGCCTAAGAACAATAGGCTGATCTGCCCCCAGGGGGGCAGAAAAGGGCTAAAATAAATTTGCCCCCCCAGCTATCCACCCCCGCCCCCCGGGAGCGACCCTTGCCTACGGGGTCTCTCCTCATGCGTGACTTTGGTGCCAAAAAAAAAAAAATCCCCAGTGCCTAGTGCTTTCTGCCCCTTCAGGGCATATTGACCTAAAAACGGCCAATCTGCCCCCAAGGGGGGCAGAAATTGTCTAAATACAATTTGACCCCCAGGTGAGCGATCCTTGCCTATTGGGACGCTCCCCATCTCTAAAAAAACAAACAAAAAAAAAAAAACACAAACATTTTTTTGCCCTGACGCCTAGAGGATTCTGCCCCCCCTGGGGGCAGATCAGCCTAATAACAATAGGCCGATCTGCCCCGGGGGGGCAGAAATGGCCTAAAATATATTTGCCCCTCCCACCCCCAAGCCCCCTGGGACCGACCCTTGCCTACTGGGTCGCTCCCCCTGCGTGACATTGGCGCCAAAAAAAAAATCCCCAGTGCCTAGTGCTTTCTGCCCCTTGGGGGCATATTGACCTAAAATTGGACAATCCGCCCCCAAGGGGGGCAGAAATGGTCTAAATACAATTTGTCCCCCAGGGGAGCGACCCTTGCCTAATGGGTCGCTCCCCATCTCTGAAAAAACAAACAAACAAAAAAAAAACACATAAAAAAAAAACTATTGCCCTGGAGCCTAGAGGTTTCTGCCCCCTATTACCAATAGGCCGATCTGCCCCCAGGGGGGGCAGAAATGTCCTAAAATAAATTCCCCCCAACCCCCTCCGCGAGCGACCCTTGCCTACGGGGTCGCTCCCCGTGCTTGACATTGGTGCCAAAAAAAAAATCCCCTGTGCCTAGTGGTTTCTTCCCCCTTGGGGACAGATTGACCTAAAATCGGCTAATCTGCCCCCTAAGGGGGCAGAAATGGTCTAAATACAATTTGCCCCCCAGGGGAGCGACCCTTGCCTAATGGGTCGCTCCCCATCTCTGAAAAAACAAACAAACAAAAAAAAAACACCAAAAAACTATTGCCCTGGTGCCTATTGGTTTCTGCCCCCCCCTGGGGGCAGATCGGCCTAATAACAATAGGCCGATCTGCCCCCGTGGGGGGCAGAAATGGCCTAAAATAAATTTGCCCCCAACCTCCCCGGGAGCGACCCTTGCCTACGGGTTCGCTCCCCCTGCGTGACATTGGCGGCAAAAAAAAAATCCCCGGGGCCTAGTGGTTTCTGCCCACCTTGGGGGCAGATTGGCGTAGGAAAAATCGGCCGATCTGCCCCCAAATGAGGCAGAAATGGCCTAAATACAATTTTCCCCTCCAGGGGAGCGACTCTTGTCCAAGGGGTCGCTCCTCATCTGTAAAACAAAAAAAACTAAAAATCCCTGGTGCCTAGTGGTTTCTGCCCCCCTTGGGGGCAGATCAGCCTAATCAAAATAGGCTGATCTACCCCTCCGGGGGGCAGAAATGGCGTAAAATAATTCCCCCCCCAGGGAGCGACCCTTGCCTAAGGGGTTGCTCCCCTTGCGTGAAATTCACGTTAAAAAAAAACTCCATGGTGTCCAGTGGTGTCTGTCCCCCTTGGGGGCAGATTGGCCTCATAAAAATAGGCCAATCTGCTCCCAAGGGGGGCAGAAATGGCCTAAATATAATTTTCCCCCTAGGGGAGTTACCCTTGCCTAAGGGGTCACTCCCCACACCTAAATCAAAAACATAAACAAAAACAAAAACAAAAGAAAAAAAATATATATCCCTGGGGCCCCTCTGGGGACCCCCCTTTCTGCCCCCAGGGGGGGCAGAAAAGGCATTCCCAAAAAGTGTCCCCCCTGGGAGCGACCCTTGCCCAAGGGGTCGC
Organism: Pleurodeles waltl; assembly: GCF_031143425.1. NCBI lineage: Eukaryota > Metazoa > Chordata > Amphibia > Caudata > Salamandridae > Pleurodeles > Pleurodeles waltl. The sequence continues at coordinate 1,224,764,257 of NC_090447.1, forward strand.
TTCCTTATGTCCATTTAAAAAAAAAAAAAAAAACGTGGTGTATAGTGGTTTCTGCCCCCGTTGAGGGCAGATTGGCCTCATCAAAATAGGCCAATCTGCCCCCAAGGGGGGCAGAAATGGCCTAAATTTAATTTGCCCCTTAGGGGAGCTACCCTTGCCAAAGGGGTCGCTCCCCACCTAAAAAAGAACCAAAACAAAACAAAAAGATAAAAAAAACAATTATCCCTGGTGCCTAGAGTTTTCTGCCCCCAGGGGGGGCAGAAAAGGCCTTTGCGCGCTGACGTCACGGGGGGGCGGGGGTGGTCGGGGGTGGATGGGGAAGGGCTTCCCCTTCCATCCCTGACTTGGCGGGGTGGGGGGAAGCAGACAGAGGGAGCACAGCAGCACTGTGCCGAAGGACGTAACCACTACGTCCTCGGCACAGAAGGGGTTAAAGTCCATAATACAACTGCTCCTTATGTTGAAAACAAACTGTTTATTCAAAACTCCATTCGTCAAAATTATTCACAGCTCCACTCGTCCATCAACACGTGTTTCGTCAGGGGATAGTCTTTCAGTGGGACCCCCATACCCGAAACTATCGGTCTTCCTGGTGGAAATTCACATTGCTTGTGTATTTTAGACAACAAATGAGATTGCGGCTTTAAAAATGGCAAAGCGGGAATTTTCCCCTTCTTGAGTGGCATCCGACGTACTCGTGATACACCACGATCGGGATTACATAAAATAAACAGGTGAGAGCCTGAGGGGATTTACGCCCGTTACTTTGATTTAGCAAAGATATATTGATTTGTGTTAGCTAATTGAATGGATCTTCGTGGTGATAATATTTATAGGATACGCCGGACGACTATTTAATAAAGGCATCCGAATGGAAGTAATTTGATAAGTCAAGAATCTAGTGCCAGGTGAGCGGCATGGGGAAAGTCAATTAATCAAAGGATATAGTGTATAGATTTACTAATAGAGGGACTATCTTATAGGTTATACTATACATGTTTTGCTGTTTTGGATAAAGGATATGTCAACAAAATTTGTGGATAGAAGGTACGAAGTTGGTATATTCACAAGGGGCACTAAAATTGGCTCAGGTGTGTTTTGGCACGAGTAACACACAGGTTTTGCAGCATGTTTTTTAGCATGTTCTTTTGAACTTTGGTATTCTTGCACCTTGTATGTCTTTACACTGGCTATAGACATAGCCGCACTAGGCTGGTATGTGAATGAGGGGATCTTTTGTACAATATATTTTGGTGTGTCTTACACATTAATTAATATGTATATCAGTAAAAATAGCTAATGTACTGTATTATGAACACATAGGTGGTCATTACAACCCTGGCGGACGGTGTTAAAGCGTCGGTAAGACCGCCAACAGGCCGGCGGTAAAAAAATTGCAATTACGACCGTGGCGGAAACCGCCAACAAAGACAGCCACTTTAACACTCAGACCACCACGGCGGTACAAACAAACAGCGCAGCGGTCACCGCCAACAGACAGGCGGAAGACAATGTACCGCCCACAGTATCACAGCCTACCAATCCGCCACCTTTTCCGGGGTGGATTCACTGCGGATAAAAACACAGTGGAAACAAGAATTTCGAAGGGAAAACGCTCACCTCTACACACTCCACGAGGAACGAGGACACCATGGAACCGGAACTCCAAATTCTCCCTGCGATAGTCTTCCTGCTCCTCTACCAATAGCACGAATGCCGGCGGCGAAGACCACGGTGAGTACAGCACCTACGACACAGGGGAGGCGGGAGGCAAAAAACAGGGACACACACACGCAACACTCCCACCCTCACCCACCACAACACACACACTAATGCATATCAATACATCACAGTTACACCCCCCCCAAAACCCCCCGGAAGAATGCAAAGACCAAAGAAAACGAGGTTAACCATTGGAATATATTAAAAACAAATAGACAGAAATATATATATACACAATGTACAAAATAAATACCAGGCATAGTAGTCCAGGTATTGCACAAAGAAAGTCCGTGGAACACTGGGACCACATGGTATAGGCAAGGCCCACACAAGATCCCCGACCATGACGGAGAGAACACTGCAGGGGCATCAGAGAGCAAGAAAACAGGCACCTCAGGGGGAGGAAAGGGGGGGCACCTCAGCCGCTTGAGTGCACGACACCAAATCCACGAGGGGGCCACATGCCCACTGTTCAATCCTGGGGAGTGCAAAACCACAGTCTCTCAAGTCTCTACAGTGGGTGGGTTGCCCACTGTTCAATTCTGGGGAGTACAAAGCCACAGTCTCTCGTCTCTACAGTGGGTGGGATGCCCACTGTTCAATCCTGGGGAGTGCAAAGCCACAGTCTCTCAAGTCTATACAGTGGGTGGGTTGCCCACTGTTCCATCCTGGGGAGTGCAAAGCCACAGTCTCACAAGTCTCTACAGTGGGTGGGTTGCCCACTGCTGCATTCTGGGAAGTGCAAAGCCACAGTCTCTCAAGTCTCAACAGTGGGTGGGTTGCCCACTGTTCAATCCTGGGGAGTGCAAAGCCACAGTCTCTCAAGTGTATACAGTGGGTGGGTTGCCCACTATTCAATCCTGGGGAGTGCAAAGCCACAGTCTCAAGTCTCTACAGTGGGTGGGTTGCCCACTGTTCCATCCTGGGGAGTGCAAAGCCACAGTCTCTCAAGTGGATGACAGTCTCCACTGGTTCTGGAGGGGGACTGGTGCCCAGAGTGCTTCATCCTGTTAAGGACAGAGGTAGTGGATGGATCTCTCCACTGGTTCTGGAGGGGGACTGGTGCCCAGAGTGCATCATTCACCCCGTGACGGACCCAGTTGGCGGTGCCCTGTTAAGCAGTGCTTCAGATGGCAGTGCCCTGTTCAGCGGTGCTTCAGATGGCGGTGCCCTGTTCAGCGGTGCTTCAAATGGCGGTGCCGTGTTCAGCGGTGCTTCAGATGGTGGTCTACATTGCAGGGTCTCAGCTGCTGACAGTCCTTCATGGCCCAATGAGCCTTTTGCTGGTGGTCCTTCATGGCCCAGCTGGGCTGGTGCTGGCGGTGGCCTCCTGGGCAGCTGGGCTGGGGCTGGTGGTGGCCTCCTGGGCAGCTGGGCTGGGGCTGGTGGTGGCCTCCTGGGCAACTGGGCTGGGGCTGGCGGTGGCCTCATGGGCAGCTGGGCTGGGGCTGGCCTCCTGGGCAGCTGGGCTGGGGCTGGCGGGGGCCTCCTGGGCATCTGGGATGATGGCGGTCTTCTCCGCTGTGCTGCTCTTCCCAGACTTGCCGGGTTTCTTGTGGCCCTTACCCACCTTGAAAGGTGTCACAGCTGACTCCACACTCCCAACGGGACCCCTGGGAGAGGCTTTGGTGGCTGGAGTCTCCCCCTCTCCAGCCGGGCACTGGCCATCTTCTGATGCTTCACAGGTCGGGGACTGTCTATGCTGTGGCTCCGTGCCACACTGGCCTTCCTGGTGGCCGGTGCACTCCACATTCCGGTGACTACAGGCACCACAGGTCCCGGAGATGTTGTGGCTGAGGTGCTACTTCGGGACCCATGAGATGGACGGGGTGGGGGAGGTGTGGGAAAGAGGTCAAGGGTGGACAGGAAAAGTTTTTTGGACACACTGGGACGGGTAGCTGGAGGGGGTTTGGGAGTGGATGAAGAGGTGGTGGCTGTAGGAGGTGTACGTTTGGTGACTTTGGGTGAAGGTGCATGCGCTGGAGGCTGTCGTGAGGTGGATGGCTGTTGGGTGGGTGTGTTCCTGCATTTGTGTATCTTGGGAGGGGGCGTCACAGACACACTGAGAGAGGACACAGGGGACGTGTGAATGGTATTGGGGGTGGTGACTGCACGTGAGCGGGGTGTGGTGGTGGGTGTGCTGGAGAGGGACGTAGTGGCTGTAGAGGTAGTGCATGCAGGTGTGAGTGTAGACGAGACTGGGAGGGAGGAGGGAGATGAGGAGGAGGTGGACACAGTGGAGGCAGTGGATGTTGGTGTGTCTGCATGTGTGTGTTGCTTGCGTGAGTGCCTGTGGGATGTGTGGTGTTTATGATTGCCTGAGCTTCCCTTGTGTTTTGACATGTGTGCAGGCTGGTCTGATGGTGTGCTTTGGATAGGCAGAGGTACAGGGGATTGGGTCGGGGTGGAGGAAGTTGGAGGGGGGAGGCTAGAGACGGGGACAATGGCTGCCATCAGTGCTGAGGCCAGAGTCTGAAAAGCTCGGTGAAGGGTTGCCTGACCAGAATGAATGCCCTCCAGGAATGCATTGGTTTGTTGCAACTGCCTCTCTACACCTTGGATGGCAATCAAAATGGTATACTGCCCAACAGTGAGGGACCTGAAGGTGGCCTCCTCACTGAGGGCAGCAGGGGTGACTGGGGCAGGGCCTGCGGTGCCTGGGGCGAAGGTGATGCCCACCCTCCTGGGTGAGCAGGCACGGGGCAATGGCTGAGGGGCTGCTGGGAGGGCGGTGCTGGTGGGGGGGTGGCGGCTGTACCTGTAGGTGCGGGGGGCACAGATGTTGCCACCACCACAAGGGAGCTCCCATCAGAGGACGAGTCCGTGTCGCTGGTCTCAGCTCTTGTCCCCGCCGTGGAGCTCCCCTCACCCTCCGTCCCACTGGTGAATTCAGACTCCATAGTGTCCCCCTCCAGGGCCATGTGGGATGCAGCTCCCTCGTGCTCCGGTGCCACTGCTCCTCTTCCTGATGATACTAATGCACACAAGAACAGGGAGACCACAAAAAGGGGGGGAAACAGAAGAAAGACATGTTGAGTGCATGCATTACCGCTACCGTTGGCGGACACGACAGACACAGAAGCCCCCTGCACTATGCCGTGCTCTTGGGCTCCACTGTTCAATTCCTGGGAAATGGCCTACAAGGCTATGTATGACATCTGCACACATAGATGACACCAGGGCATGAATAGCTGTACTTGGCACTCTACAGAGGTGGGGTGTGGTGCCACATGGCCTGCCTTACGGAGGGGCCTTGCCTACGGAACTCGCCCTGCCCTAGGGAAACCCACAGCCCACATCCCCCACCCAGACATCTCATAATGCGCGCAAAGTCAGCTGAATGAGAGTGTACTCACCCCCTTGTGTCTGCTGTGATGCACTCAAGCACCCATCCAACTCCGGGTAGGCCACCGCCAGGATCCTGAACATCAGGGGGTTCATGGTGCGACGGGCACCCCTCCCACGTTGGGAGGCCATCCCCAGCTGAGCCTCCGCTGTCTTCTTGCTCCAGGAGCGAATGTCCTCCCATCTTTTACGGCAGTGGGTGCTCCGTCTGTGGTAGAACCCCAGGGTCCGGACGTCCTTGGCGATGGCACGTCAAATATCTTTCTTCTGGTGTGTGCTGACCTACATGAAATGTACAGGGGAAAAAGATAAGTCATTACCAACTGCACCGTCAAAGTGATTGGACCCCATCCCTACCCTTGCCATGTGGCACATGCATTCACCGTCTTTCATGCACGCAGCACTCTGCCCCCTTCCTTCTTACATCCAGCCCTCTCCACACAGGCATAGCCCATACAACATGCTCCCTGTGTACTTACCTGTTTGTCTGGAGGACCGTAGAGTAGCTCAGGTATCGAGTGATTGAAAAGATAGAAAATAGCGGTCACGTCCGCGGCGGTGCGTACCGTCACCGACGGCGTACATCGTCATTGGCTCCTGGGACCCATAGGGTCCAATGTTAACCAATGCAGCATTGCGCCGTGGTCTTCGACTGCCTACCGCGATGGTGTACAACGCCAGCGCAGTTACCTCACATCCCATTGTCCCACTTTAGAGGTCAGGCAGCCGCCATTTCAGGGGCCCACATGGCTTCATTTTCAACTGCGTCACACAGACCTAGGCCTAGACTCAACACACATACAGGCCACCTTTTGTGTATGAATGGTGTTCTGTGTAAACTGTGGGTACGTACCTCTGAGTTGGTTGACTCTGAGCTCGCTGTTGTCCTTCATAGGCACCGTCCGCTGGGACATGTGAGGAGATGGGGGCATCCTCCGGTGTACCAACCGTTGGTGGACCTGTCGACAATGGAGGAGCGACATTTGATTATCACCTACAGGCTTGACCATGCCACAATCCAGGAACTGTGTACCCAGTTTGAGCCAGACCTGATGTCAGCAATCTGCCATCCCACAGGAATCCCCCTCAAGTGCAGGTGCTGTCAGTGCTCCATTTCCTTGCAAGTGGCTCATTTCAAACAACTGTGGCCATGGCATCAGGGATGTTCCAGTCTATGTTTTCCAACATATTGTCCAGAGTGTTGTCTGCCTTTCTGAAACACATGCGGAGCTACATCGTTTTCCCTCAGGTGGAGGATTTGCCTACAGTAAAATGTGACTTCTATGCCCTGGGACATATCCCCAACATCATAGGTGCCATTGATGGGACACATGTGGCTTTGGTCCCCCCCCACAGGAGTGAACAGGTGTACAGAAACCGGAAGAGTTATCATTCGATGAATGTACAGATGGTATGTTTGGCAGACCAGTACATCTCCCATGTGAATGCCATGTTCCCTGGCTCAGTGCATGATGCCTACATCCTGCGGAATAGCAGCATCCCTTATGTGATGGGTCAACTCCAGAGTTGGGAATGGTTGTCTGGGTCTGGGGTTATCCCTACAGGTTAGTGTGGGTCTAACAGTTGTCCCTCGCCATTTGCAGGTGACTCTGGTTACCCCAACCTGTCATGGCTACTGACCCCAGTGAGGAATCCAAGGATAAGGGCAGAGGAACGCTACAATGAGGCCCATGGGCGAACTAGGAGGGTGATCGAGCGGACCTTCGGGCTCCTGGCGGCCAGGTTCAGGTGCCTCCATATGACAGGTGGATCCCTATTCTACTCACCAAAGAAGGTGTGCCTGATCATTGTGGCCTGCTGTATGCTTCACAACTTGGTTTTGAGACAACAGGTGCCTTTTCTGCAGGAGGATGGTCCAGATGGCGGTGTTGTGGCAGCTGTGGAGCCTGTGGACAGTGAAGAGGAGGAAGCAGAGGAAGAAGACATGCACAAGAGGGACTCAGTGATCCTGCAATATTTCCAGTGAGACACAGGTAAGAATACAAACCTGCCTACTACATGTACTTAAACACTACTACCTCTCTACTGTCTGTCATTTTCACCCAGTGTATGGTCACTGAGTTGTCACTTTCCCTTACGATTTCACAGATGTGGGTCCCACTGTGTGACATCTGCTTAGATTCCTCATGGACTAGAGCTGTGTGACATAGGTATGGTGACATTACTATTTAAAAAGAATTTTGTCACTGTAATTGCTAATACACTATTTCGAAATCACAGACAGACTCCAGGTTGTTTTGTCCTTTAGGTGTGTTTATTTAAGTGCTCAAAATTTGGAGGGGGTAGTGAAATGGTGAGGAGTGATGGTGGAGGAGTGTCCATGGCAGAGTCCAGTCTACTAGTCTCACAGGCACATTGCCCATATGGGCACAGGAAGTGGAGCTGGGGCAGGTTAAGTATGGACAGGGTGACAAAGTGGGACAGTAGGATGACAATCAGGGTGGTCTCATTTTTTGGCGGGGGTCTTGGCATCGTGCTCTGTCTTTGTCCTGGATCTCAGGGACCGTTTGCAGGGTGGTTCTCCCTCTGCAGGGGGTGGGGTGCTGGTGTGGTGGTCCTGTGGGGGGCGTCCTGTCCACTAGTGCCGGTGGAGGTGGTGGGCAGTTCATCGTCCATGCTAGTGTCAGGGGCCCCTTGTAGTGCCACAGTGTCCCTCCTGGTGTTGAGTACTTCCTTCAGCACCCCTACGATGGTGCCCAGGGTGGAGCTGATGGTTCTGAGTTCCTCCCTGAAGCCCATATACTGTTCCTCCTGCATGCGCTGGGTCTCCTGAAACTTGGCCAGTACTGTTGCCATCGTCTCCTGGGAGTGGTGGTAGGCTCCCATGATGGAGGAGAGGGCCTCGTGGAGAGTGGGTTCCCTTGGCCTGTCCACCCCCTGTCGCACAGCCGCCCTCCCAGTTCCCCTGTGTTCCTGGGCCTCTGTCCCCTGGACCGTGTGCCCACTACCACTGCCTCCAGGTCCCTGTTGTTGGGGTGGTGGGTTATCCTGGGTTCACTGCTGATTGACGTGTCCTGGGGACGGAGATATGGGCCCGCTGGGTGGGTGCTGTGCTGGTGTTTCCAGAGGGGGGAAGGTTTGTGGTGGCCTGTGCCTGTGTGAGGAGAACCGACTGTCCCGAGGTCCCCAATGGTCCGGGCTGGTCATCTAGATCCAGTTGGACAGAGGTGCTGTCATCACTGTGGGCCTCTTCTGTTGGTGGTGTGGACATGTGTGGACCCTCCTGTCCGGTGACGTTGGGTAGGGGTCCTGCAGGGGTATAAAGGGATGTTTATTAAATCTGTGTGTGTAATGGTGTGCAATGGGTGGGTGACCTTGTACCCCAGTACTAGCATTCCTGTGTGGGACCTTGTGTGATGACGGTTTAGGGGGGTGTATGGGTATGTGCAGTGGGCAGGCTTTGGTGATGGGTGTCCATGCTTTGTTGTTGCATGCAGGGCTTGGTGTTGGGAAGGGTGGTTTGTGATGTTGGGACATATGTAAGGAGTTGTGGTGCTGGGGGTGAGGGTGGGGGAATGTGATAGCATGCAGGTAGGGTGGGGGATGTAATAGTAAAGCTTTGACTTACCAGAGTCCATTCCTCCAGTTACTCCTGCGAGGCCCTCAGGATGCAGTATCGCCAAGACCTGCTCCTCCCATGTTGTTAGTTAGGGGGAGGAGGTGGCGGTCCGCCACCAGTCCGCTGAACCGCCAGGTGGTGTCTTGAGACCACGGAACGCACCTTCCCCCGTAGGTCATTCCACCTCTTCCTGATGTCCTCCCGATTTCTTGGGTGCTGTCCCACTGCGTTGACCCTGTCCACTATTCTTCGCCATCGCTCCATCCTCCTTGCAATAGAGGTGTGCTGCACCTATGCTCCAAATAGCTGTGGCTCTACCCGGACGATTTCCTCCACCATGACTCTGAGCTCCTCCTCCGAGAACCTGGGGTGTCTTTGCCATGCCATGGGGGGGTGTAGGTGATGTGTGGGGTAGAGTGTGTGGTGATAAGTGTGGTGATGTGTAGTGGTGTGTTGTGTGAGGTGCGTGGAAGTTGTGTGAGTGATGGTGTTGTGTGCCTGTGGATGCTAGTTTGTTGATGGTGGTGTCTCTCTCTGGCCTTCTCTCGGTGATTCTGGTCGTGGGGGTTTGTGGGTGATGTGGGTGTGTGTTTTATATTGTAATGGGTGTGTGGGAGTGGTGTGTGTTTGTGTATCAGGTGTATGTATTTATAATTGTCCAATGTGGCTGTGTTTTGGAAATGTGGGTGTATTTTGAGCGCGGCAGTGTGTACCTCCAATGGAATACCGCGGTTGAAAGACCGCCGCGTGGATTCGTGTTTCGTGATAATGTGGGCGTATTTCTGTTGGCGTGACGGTGGAGGTTTTGTTTTTGACAGTTTATCACTGACCTTTGGTGTGGCGGACTTGTGTGGGTGTCTGAATTTTGTCGGATTCCAAAATGTGGGTCATAACAGCTGTGGCCACCATAATCTATTGGATTACGGTTTCCACATGAAAGCATGCATAATTTGATATTCACTAAGGACAGTATGATTATAAATATTGTATATGATTTTTTTAATGATTTTCATAATGGGAATGTTGTTATAGGAAGTTCTGAGGAAGTCAGGGGGTATTCCTCTGACGAAACACGTGTTGATGGACTGTACTGCCATTTGATGGAGTTTGTTTGACCAATGACTTTGTGTTTCACCACTGCGCATATTAGTTGCTCAATGTTCACCAGTAGCACATGGTATGTTTTGTTCAGTTGAGCCGCCTATGGGCTTTGACATGGCATTAGCCATTACTTTCTGTATTCAGTTTAGCCGCCTATGGGCTTTGACATTGCATTAGTCTGTATTCTGCCTATTGGCTTTGACATGGCATTAGCCATTACTTTCTGTATTCAGTTGAGCCGCCTATGGGCTTTGACATTGCATTAGCCATTACATTCTGTATTCTGCCTATTGGCTTTGACATGCTGTATCCAGTCTAGCCGCCTATTGGCTTTGACATTGCATTCCTATTGGCTTTGACATGATGTATTCAGTTTAGCTGCCTATTGACTTTGACATGCTATTAGATATTCTGCCTATTGGCTTTGACATGATATTATATATTGCATTTTATATTCAGCTTAACTGCCTATTGGCTTTGACATGATATTATACATTGCATTTTATATTCAGCTCAGCTGCCTATTGGCTTTGACATGATATTATACATTGCATTTTGTATTCAGCTCAGCTGCCTATGGGCTTTGACATGATATAAGACATTGCATTTTGTATTCAGCTTAGATGCTTATTGGCTTTGACTTGACACTAGACATTGCATTTGATATTTAGGTTAGCTGCCTATTGCCTTTAACGTGGAGTTAGACATTGCAGTTGAGAATCCAAGCTGTATTTTTCCAAGCTGTGTTTTTGCACAAGATGAACCAAGATGTTTTTCTCACAGTAGACTAGACATGATAAGAGAGAGTACATGGGTGTTGTTTTTTCTTCGCTTGAGCTTGGGAACAGGAGTAGTCTTGGAGACCTGGCCAGTCTCCAAAAGGCTTGCTCAGTTTCCCAGGTCTGAGAGGAGGGGGCACACCTTTGTAACGAATGTAACAGGCTGCAGAGGGTCAGATTCGAATCTGCCGGACCTCGTGCTGGAGCTTGGTGCCAGCTGCCAGCAATCCCGTGTGGGTAGATGAATCTCTTTCTCGCGGCTGACAGGGGTCATCAGCTTGCAGACCTTAGAAAGATGAAGCTGTAGATAGTTTCCCACACGGTGAAGTATTTGTTTTGCTTTGCATTCAATATCTTATAAATATAACCTGCTGTGTATATTGCAAACTGATATATTTTGTTTGATTAACGCGGGCTTGAAAGCTACTAATTCGTCATTCATAAATATTGTGGTTGGGGAAGAATTAACAACAATAAAAGTCTTCTTTGACCTCAGAAGTGCATTTCTGTTGTGTTATGTTAGTGCTTAGAAACTAGATAAGAGGAAAGCACTACATGGACGAGTGGAGCTGTGAATAATTTTGACGAATTGAGTTGTGAATTCTCTTTGGAACTCAATATTTCAAGAAGAATAAACAGTTTGTTTTCAACATAAGGAACAGTTGTATTATGGACTTTAATATTTATTTGTGTCATTGTTATGGAACTATCTTTTTGATGTAAACGTGTGCCACTACACATGTTTTTCTAGTTATTTAGTCCAAGCGTTAAGTTGTCCTTGGTTACAGCATGATATTGCTTAGAATCATAGTCTAGTAAAGATTAATGTGATATAATCTTGATATTGTGTGTGTTTAACCTTTTGTTTCCTACAAGTCTCCTTCCAAGCTGTTCCCATCCTAATCCCCTTTTCCCCAGCTTGGACTCTCTCAGTCTCTGTGATTATTCTATCAGAGTCTAAGAGCTGTCTGGTGGTGGGCATGTTGGGAACGTGTGCAGACCCTGAGGATCTGGTCTCCCTGACAACCAGAAACTTTATACTCCTGAGTCAGTTCCGACCCCCTTACAGACTTACAGGTAGATGATTATTTAAAGAATATTCCAAACCCTAATAAGACACTGGTTGATGCTACTTCACTTGAAGCAGATATTACTCTGGTAGAAATTTTTAAAGCCCTTCATTCTAAATAAAAAATGTAAAACTCCTGGTCTGGATGGATTTACAGTGGAATTGTTTTTTATATTTTTCTGACATGTTACTTCCCAAATGTTTTTAGCTTTTTCAATTCTTGATAGGTTCCGGTTGTACAGGGGGAACATTTCAGGAAGCTTCGAGTTGCCTAATTCCAAAGGACAGTAAGGATCTTACTTTCTGTAAAAATTATAGACCAATCTCTCTTCTCAATACAGATTATAAAATCTTTGCTAAATTATTAGCCCTACGCCTTGATACCCTTTTACCTGTGCTGATGATTAAGGAACAAACAGGTTTTGTCAAAGGTAGACTTGCTTCTGACAATTCTAGAACATTCTTTAATGTACTCAGCAAAACTCCCGCTCTGTCATACTCTTTAGCAGCAGTTTCCATAGATGCTGAAAAAGCGTTTGACCGGTTAGACTGGTCTTTTCTATTAAAACTTTAGCCTGGCATGGTTTAGGGCCCTCGTTTCATTTAATCTATCTCTTTGCTTAATCAATCCCCAATGGCATTGATATTGGTAAATGGGAAATTGTCCAGATATTTTGTATTACGCCAAGGTGTACGTCAAGGGTGTCCGCTCTCTCCACTCCTATTTATTCTAGCTCTAGAGCCCTTTCTATCCAGTATTATTAACAACATTAAAATTGAGGGTTTCCAGTATGGCGAGAAACACATAAAATTAACAGCCTATGCAGATGATTTACTTTTATATAACTCAAATCCTGAGCTCTCGATTCTGTTTCTGCTTCAGAAAATTGAGGATTTTTCTTTGATTTCAAGTTATAAGATAAATTCATATAAAACTGAAATCCTTCCTCTAACAAAATTTTGTTTTAGAGCATTGTTTGATATTACAGGTTTTCAATGGAATTCTTCCAAGATAAAATATTTAGGTATTTGGTTCACCTCATCCATTAAAAAGTCAATTGAAGTAAATATCTCAGATGCTTTAGAGAAAGTTGATAGATCGATTCTGGCATGGAATCCCTTATTTTTATCTTGGTGGGGTCGTCTTGACTCTATTAAAATGATGATTTCTCCTAACATTCTATATATCCTATCCATGATTCTGCTTCCTCTACCTGTTATCTTTTAACACAATCGGACTCCAGATTGTAAAAATTTCTCTGGAAAAATAGGAAATCTAGAATTTCCCTTAGTCATCTTCGTCATTCTAAACAGGAGGGTGGAGCCAATTTTCCTGATTTCATATTGTATCCCAAATCCTTTTGTTTGCGTCAGGCTTCTAGATGGATCTCCCTGTCAGGCTTAGGTTTACTCCCTTATGGTTGGATATTGAATGTTCTTTTCTGTTGCCTTTTTCTCCTAGTGAGGTGGTATCCTTTTCTTATAATATTTCGCTTATCTCCTCCCCGCTTCTTAAACATACTTGTTCTCTTCTGCATTCTCACTATTTACCTCCATCTGTCTCTCATTCCTCTTTTCTGAATTCCCCTATTTGGCATAATTGTCTTATCACTATTAATAAAAAACCTTTATTTTGGAAATCCTGGTGACAAAGAAATATAGCATGGGTCAAGGATTTATTCTCCAATGATACTCCACTTTCTTTTTCACAATTCCAACTTCTATTTCTTGGTCCCAATTCATTTATGCCTAAATATCTTCTTCTTATTAATATTATTCTGGATGTACTATTTTCCTTGCCTTCCCCTTCTTCTTCTTCGGAAATACCCGTTTCTTTGTCCTCCTTTCTTACCTCATATCCCAAGGCATCAAATATCTATAAACCTTTTCAGTCTCCTGTTTTGACGAGTCCTAAATCTAAAATTGAGTCTAAATGGGAATTGGATTTGGGATGTACCTGGACTGTTTCCTTTTGGAATAAGGTGTGGCATCGATCTTATAAAATATCTAGATCAGCTTCTTCCACACAGTCACTTTTCTTTCTTTATCACAGACTTTATCTTACCCCTTCTACTATAGCAAAATATTCTGTATCCTCCACTTCAAACTGCTGGTCCTGTGATAGCCCAAAGGGAGACCTTATGCATATCCTTTTTGAATGTCCTCCCACTTTCTCTTTTTGGAGAAATCTGGTGTCAGCTTACCTCCATTTTTCGTTTGCGATCCCAATTATCTCCCTTAGTGCTTTTTCTAGGTAGTCTCTCTGCTGACATTGTTTCAGATGATGATAATTTAAAGCTGCTGGATCTCATGTTAGCTTTAGCCTTTCAGCAAATTACTCTGAATTGGAAAACCTCATCCAACATTTCCTATAAGGCTTGGTGGAATAATGTTTGCCACTATCATGGACTAGATATTGCTTTTACCTCTTTATATTGCCCTTCCATAAATAGAGATTTGCATTGGTTACCTTTGACTGATTATCTAAATGCGGTTGCTTGTAATTCTACTAATTGTACATTATCTGAGAATTTTAAGCCCACAATAATTATTTATTTTCTCTCTTCTTGACTGAATTTTAAGTTAGCTTAACTTTATGCTTTATTGAAGATTACTTTTTTCTTTTATTTAGCTGCTGAAGATCCAATGTATCTTTCTTATTATAACTGGTCTTGTTCCGTTTTCATTGTTTCTCCCCCATTTTATACTTTTAAAATGTTAAACAGCCTTTGCAATTCCTTTTAAAATTATGTCATTATCATTGTGCCAGATATCTTGTATTGTTAGTATGTGACCTATATGTATTTTGATTTTAATAAAGCTGATTTACCTTTAAAAAAAAGCAAAGGGTCTGGGGGGAATGTAGGACGCTGCCCTGGTTTGTAGTGGGTACCAATGGTATTTACACTTTATGCCAGGTCCTGTTATCCCTTATTAGTACAGTGTAGTAGTGTTCTAGCAGCTTAGGTTGATAGAGGAAGCTATACCAGAGCAGCCAAGGCTGAACTAGGAGACATGCAAAGCTCATGCAATACCACTTATATCATATAGGTACTATATCATAAGAAAGACAATACTCATAGTTACTAAAAATAAAGGTACTTTGTTTTAGTGACAATGTGCCAAAAATATCTCAGAGGATATACTTCCTTAGGAGGTAAGTAACATACAAGAAAATATACACAACTAACCAAATCAGGTAAGTAAAACAGTCCGAAAGTGTGCAAACACTGTAAAACACAATAGGATGCAATAGGCCTAGGGGCAACACAAACCATATACTAAGAAAGGGGAATGGAAACCATGAATCCACCCTTAGGCAAGTGTAGGGTGTAGAGGGTCACTGGGAGTGTTAGAAAACACTAAGGGGGTGATTCTAACCCTGGCGGTCGGTGTTAAAGTGGCGGCCAACCCGCCAACAGGCTGGCGGTCCAAAAAATGGAATTCTGACCCTGGCGGGAACCGCCAACACAGCCCGCCAACTTAACACTCCGACCGCCGCGGCGGTACAGACAAACAGCGCGGCGGTCACCGCCAACAGGCAGGCGGCAGACAATGTACCGCCCACACTATCATAACTCACCAATCCGCCACCTTTTCCGGGGCGGGAGCACCGCCGATAAAAACACGGCGGAAACAGACTACGAACGGGAAAACGCTCACCAAAACACACTCCACGAGTACGGAGGACAGCATGGAACCCGAATTAAACATCCTACCTGCTCTCATCTACCTTCTCATCTACCACGAGTACGAAGTCCGGCGCAGACGACAACGGTGAGTACTGCACCTACGACACACGGGAGGGGGAGGACGAAAGGTTACGGGCACACACATATGCGACCCCCCCCCCCAATCATGTACTCACCAATGCAGAGCACCAAGTCACAGTGACACCACCCAAACACCCCTGAAAAATGCTAGGACATAATCATATTTGGAATAAATATTTATGTACCAAAAAGCTCCAGAAAATTAGCGTACAACCATGAAAGATATCCACAACAAAACAAATGACATACACATCAGTGTATAACTGAAGTACCAAGTCCTGCACATCCTACGAATACAGCATGTCCGTGGGCCACACAGCCCACACAGGAGACCTGAGTCCTTTGGAGAGAACACTGCAGGGGCATCAGATGTAAAAACTACAGGCACCTCAGGGGGAAGGGAAGGGGGGGGCACCACAGCCACATGAGTCCACGACGCCAGATCCACGAGGAGCCACCATTCCCACGGGACCATCCTGGGGAGTGCAAAGCCACAGTCTCTCAAGTCTCTGCAGTGGGTGGATTGGCCACTGGACCATCCTGGGGAGTGCAAAGCCACAGTCTCTCAATGTCTCTACAGTGGGTGGGCTGCCCACTGGGCCATCCTGGGGAGTGCAAAGCCACAGTCTCTCAAGTCTCTGCAGTGGGTGGATTGCCCACTGGACCATCCTGGGGAGTGCAAAGCCACAGTCCATCAGGTGGATGACAGTCTCCACTGGTCAAGGAGGAGGCATAGTGGGCACAATGAACCATCAACGGTGCTTGAGACGGCGGTGCCCTGTTCAGCGGTGCTTGAGACGGCGGGGCCCAGCGGAGCGGTGCTTGAGAGGAAGGGCCCAGCGGAGCGGTGCTTGAGAGGAAGGGCCCAGCGGAGCGGTGCTTGAGAGGAAGGGCCCAGCGGAGCGGTGCTTGAGAGGAAGGGCCCAGCGGAGCGGTGCTTGAAATGAAGGGCCCAGCGGAGCGGTGCTTGAGACGGCGGGGCCCAGCGGAGCGGTGCTTGACAGGAAGGGCCCAGCGGAGCGGTGCTTGAAATGAAGGGCCCAGCGGAGCGGTGCTTGAGACGGCGGGGCCCTGTTCAGCGGTGCCTATCTCCACGGCGGGGCCCTGTTCAGCGGTGCTCTTCTGCACCGTGGGCCCTGTTCAGCGGTGCCTATCTCCACGGCGGGGCCCTGTTCAGCGGTGCTCTTCTGCACCGCGGGCCCTGTTCAGCGGTGCCCATCCAGCAGGTCAAGGGAGCCAGACCTGGCCTGGACTCCCTGTTCAGTCGCCCTCGGACCGTGACGTTTCTGGACCCTTCGGGGACGGACTCCTGGCCTCCTTAGTGTCCTCCTTCCCAGCTGGGATGTGGCATGTGGGGTCCACCTTCTTCGCGCTCCTGCTGCCCTTCCGCTCCTTTGATGGGGCTCTCGGGCCCTTGCCTCCCCCAGATGGTGTGGGTGGTGAAGTGGCCGCACATTGCTCCTTGGGGGCAGCCCTGTCGGTCCTCGCACGGCGGTCCTTGGTTTTGCGGGTCCTCTTGCCGGGGGGGGGGGGCTGGACGTGTCCTTGCTGCTGATCGATGTGTCACTGCTGGCAAAGGGTGGGCTCCAGAACCCAGGCACAACAGTGACACCCGAAGCTGGGCTGGTGGTGGCTGCGGTGCTCTTGGGACTCTTTGAAGATGGATGGGGGAGGTCATCGGGGGGAAAGAGGTTAAGGTTAGCCAGGAAAAGTTTTTTAGGGCCAAGGTAAAGGGTAGGAGAAGTGGAGATGGAAGTGGAGGTAGAGGAGGTGGTTGTAGTAGAGTCAGGTGTGCTGTCATTGGGTGAAGGTGCTGGTGCAGTAGGCTGTCGTGAGGTGGATGGCTGTTGGGTGGGTGGCTGCCTGCGTTTGTGTGTCTTGGAAGAGGGGGTGACAGACACAGTGGGAGAGGACACAGGGGACGTGTACATGGCAGTGGGGGTGGTGACTGCACGAGTGTGGACTGTACTGGAGGGTGAGGTGGTGATGGAAGCACTGGCTGATGTTGGGGTGCATGCAGGTGTGAGTGTAGACGTCACAGGGAGGGAGGAGGGAGACGAGGAGGAGGGGGACACAGGGGTGGCAGTGGCTGTTGGCATGTCTGCATCTGGGTGTTGCTCGGGTGAGTGTTTGCGGGATCTGTGGTGCTTGTGTTTGGATGAGCTGCTCTTGGGTGTTGAGGTGTGTGCAGGCTGGTCTGATGGTGTGGATGGGATAGGCTGAGGAACAGGAGACAGAGAAAGGCTGGAGGCAGTAAGAAGAGGGAGGCTGGAAACAGGGACAATGGCTGCCGTCAGTGCTGAGGCCAGAGCAGTGAACGCTCGTTGATGGGCAGCCTGACCCGAATGAATGCCCTCCAGGTACGCATTGCTCTGTTGCACCTCCCTTTGCACACCCTGGATGGCATTCAAAAGGGTTGTCTGCCCAACAATGAGCGTCCTTACCAGGTCAATGAGCTCCGCACTGAGGGCAGCAGGGGCAACAGGGGCAGGGGCTGAGGTGCCTGGGGCGAAGGAGACGCGCGCCTTCCTGGGCGAACCGGCACGGAGCGAAGACTGAGGGGCTGCTGGGAGGGCGGGGCTGGTGCGCTGGGTGGCGGCTGTACCTGTAGAGGCGGGGGGCACGGATGTTGCCGCCACCCCTAGGGAGCTCCCATCCGAGGACGTGTCGCTTTCGCTGCTCTCACCAGCGGTCCCCGTCGTGGTGCTCCCCTCGCCCTCCGGATCACTGGTGCCCTCGGTGTCTGTTCCTGGGCCCACCGGGGCCTTGTGTCCTGCAGCTCCCTCGTGCTCCGATGCCATATCTCCTCCGCCTGATGATGCTAATGCACACATGCACAAGAAGATGAAGAGAAAGGGTGGGGGGAGAAAAAAGAAGACCAGGTTGAGTGCATGCAATGTCAACACCGTTGGCGGAGAGGACAGACACAGGTGCCTAATGCACTAAGCCGCGCATTCGGGGTACACTACTCAGTACTACTGACTAAGACAACAGGCCAAGAGACGTCAAACGCGCACATGGGAGATGCTGGACCTTCAATGGCTGTACTTGTCACCCTACAGAGGTGGGGGCCGGGGGCACAGGGCCATGCCTAAGGGAGAGGACTACACTACAGAAAGCGCCCTGGCCTAATGTCACCCACAGCCCTCCTCCCCCACCCAGACGCCTCCACTGTGCAGAAAGATAGGAGAATGTGCTGATACTCACCCCCTTGTGTCTGCTGTGATGTCTTAAAGCGCCCATCCAATTCAGGGTAGGCCACCGCCAGGATCCGGGACATCAGGGGGGTCATGGTGCGACTGGCACCCCTCCTAGGTTGGGAGGCCATCCCCAGCAGTGTTTCTGCGGTCTTCCTTGTTCCGTGGCGGATGTCCTCCCACCTCTTGCGGCAGTGGGTGCCCCGTCTGATGTGGACCCCCAAGGTCCGGACTTCCTTGGCGATGGCACGCCAAATCTCGATCTTCTGATGGGCGCTGACCTATTAGACATGTACAGGGTGGAAAGGAGGAAATCATCAATGGCCTGCATGTTAGATGTAATTGCCCCCCCCCCCCCACTTTGCCATATGGCACATGCTCTCATCTGTCGGGCGTTGCACTCCTCATTCGCCCCCCACCCCACCAACTTACATCCACCCCAATCCACACAGGCATAGCCCATTCCATTAGCACCCGGGGTACTCACTTGTTGGTCTGGAGGACCGTAGAGTAGCGCATACTGGGGGAGGACCCCATCCACGAGCTTGTCCAATTCTTCAGACGTGAAGGCAGGGGCCCTTTCCCCAGTCACAGCAGCCATTGTATCTTCCAGACCGAGGTCACAGCAGCACTTGCAGTATAGGTCCTCTCCTGTGGATGATCAGGTCTCGAGTGATTAAGCAGATAGAAAATGGCGGTCACGTCCGCGGCGGTGCGTACCGCGGCGGTGCGTACCGCGACCGCTGGCGCACTTCGTTATTGGCTCCTGAAACCCATAGGCTTCAACGTTAACCAATGCGGCTTTGCGCCGCGGTCTTCGACCGCCTACCGCCACGGTGTGCCCCGCCAGCGCAGTGACCTCACATCCCATTGTCCCACTTCACAGGTCAGGCAGCCGCCATTTCAAGGGCCCACATAGCTTAATTTTGACTGCGACACACAGGCCTAGGCCTTGCATTGCCACACATACACGCCTTTCAACCCATTGCCATTCTTTAACTGTGCAAGCTGTCTGTACGTACCTGTGGTTTGGCTGACTCTGTGGTCCATGTTGTCCTTCCTAGGCACCGTCCGCTGGGACTTGGGATGAGAAGGAGGAATCCTCGCGTGTACCGACTGCTGGTGGACCTGTCGACAATGGAAGAACGCCATATAATCCTTCGATACCGACTTGACCGTGCCACTATCCATGAACTGTGTGCCCAGCTGGAGCCAGCCCTGATGTCCCCCATCCGCCAACCCACAGGGATTCCCCCTCTGGTGCAGGTTTTGTCAGTCCTCCATTTTTTGGCCAGTGGGTCATTCCAGACCACAGTGGCCATGTCATCTGGAATGTCTCAGCATATGTTTTCAAAGATTTTGAGCAGAGTGTTGTCTGCCCTGATGAAACTCATGCGGAGCTACATCATTTTCCCCGAGGAGGGTGACTTGCCCACAGTGAAGGGTGATTTCTATGCCCTTGGACATATCCCCAACATCATTGGTGCCATTGATGGGACCCATGTGGCTTTGGTACCCCCAAAAGACGATGAGCAGGTGTACCGAAACAGAAAGAATTATCATTCGATGAATGTCCAGGTGGTCTGTTTGGCTGACCAGTACATCTCCCATGTAAATGCCAAGTTCCCAGGGTCAGTGCATGACGCGTATGTGATGCGAAATAGCAGCATCCCCTATGTGATGGAGCAGCTACAGAGACAACGTGTGTGGCTAATAGGTGACTCTGGTTACCCCAACCTGCCGTGGCTACTGACCCCAGTAAGGAATCCCCGGACAAGGGCAGAGGAACACTACAATGAGGCCCATGGGCGTACAAGGAGGGTGATTGAGCGAACCTTTGGCCTCCTGAAGGCCAGGTTTAGGTGCCTGCATATGACTGGTGGATCCCTAATGTACTCACCAAAGAAGGTGTGCCATATCATCGTGGCGTGCTGTATGCTTCACAACCTGGCTTTGCGACGCCAGCTGCCTTTCCTGCAGGAGGATGGTCCAGATGGTGGTGTTGTAGAAGCCGTGGAGCCTGTGGAGAGTGAAGAGGAGGAAGACTCTGAGGACGACACAGACAATAGGGACAGAGTGATACAACAGTATTTCCAGTAACACCCAGGTAAGAATCACCCACGCCATTTCACAATTGCTTCTAGCCTCCTGCATCTGTACTTTCTGTAGTTCCCCACAGATGTTTTTTATTAATTTATGCCTTTCCCTTCCCTTCTCAGTGCTGTCTGACTCAGTACCTGACTTCTGCTTGGTTCGCCCATGAAATACAGCGTATTGACATTGGTATGTTGTCATGACTAATTGACAGAACAGAAATTGAACAGTAATATGTTATCCCTTTGTTAATAATACAGCATGACTCAAAACAGATTTGTGTGCAAAATGTGATTTATTTACAGTGCTAGATACCGGTACATGTGATTCTAAGGGTGATGGGTGGGGGTGGAGGAATATCCATGGCAGAGTCCAGTTCTCAGTCTCACAGGTGCATTGTTCTTTTGCCTGTGGAAGGATGGAGCATAGGCAGTTCATGGTTGGGCAGGGTGGCAATGTGGGACAGTGGGAAGACTTGAGGGGGTATGTCCTGCTGGCGGGGGTCTTGACATCCTACTCTGTCTTTTTCTTTGGTCTCAGGCTCCTCTTACGGGGTGGTTGTTCTTCAGCAGGAGGTGGGGTTCTGGGGGGCTGTCGAGGTGTTGGGACCTCCTGTCCACTAGCGCCAGCGGAGGTGGTAGGCTGTTCCTGGTCCGGCCTAGTGACAGGGGCCCTGTGTGGTGCACCATGGTCCCGCAACGCGTCCTCTATCCTGTGGAGGGCCAGGACGATGGTCCCCATTGCGGTCCCGATGATTCTCAGCTCCTCCCTGAACCCCATGTAGCGTTCCTCCTGCTGTGCCTGGATCTCAGTGAACCTGGCCAGTACCGTCGCCATCGTTTCTTGGGAGTGGTGGTAGGCCTCCATTGAGGGTGGTTAGGGCCTCTTGGAGAGTGGGTTCCCTGGGCCTCTCCTCCCCCCCCTGTCGCACAGCAGCCCTCCGAGCTGCCCGGTTTCCCCCGGCCTCTGTCCCCTGGCCGGTGTGCCCGCTCCCACTGCCCCCAGGTCCCTGTTGTTGTTGGGGTGTCGGGTTAGCCTGGGTGCCCTGTAGTGGCAGACACACCGCTGATTGAGCTGTCCTAGAGACAGAGGCATGGGCCCGCTGGGTGGGAGCTGTGCTGGTGTCGGCAGAGGGGGTCGGGTCTGGTGTGGCCTGTGTCTGGGTGAGGGGAACCGACTGCCCAGAGGTCCCCGATGGTCCGGGCTGGTCATCAGGTTCACTGTCGACAGAGCTGCTATCCTCAGTGTGGGCCTGTTCCGGTGGTGGGATGGACACTTCTGGACCCTCCTGGCTGGTGTGTTGTCGTTCGGGTCCTGCATGGGGTAAGAGAGTTTGGTTATTGTTTCTGTGTGTGCAATAGCATGCGTGTTGTGGGTGCCCTTGCCCCCCAGTGCAGGCATTCCCTGGAGGGAGGTGTTGTGAGGGTATTTAGTGGGGGGGAGGGGTTAGTGCAGTGGTCATGCTTAGGTGATGGGTGCCCATGGTTTGTGTTGGCATGCAGGAGTTGGTGTTGGGATGGGTGGGTTGTGCTGGTGAGACATTGTCGGGAAGGATGTGTGCTGGGGGGTTGGGGGTGAGGGTGGGGGTGTGGGTTGGCATGCTGGTGGGGTGTGGGGGATATAGTAGTTGAGATGGGACTTACCAGAGTCCATTCCTCCGGCTACTCCTGCGAGGCCCTGAGGATGCAGGATGGTCAAGACCTCTTGCTCCCACGATGTAAATTCGGGAGGGGTGGGTGGGGGTCCGCCGCCAGTCTTCTGGACCGCGATGTTGTGCCTGGAGACCATCGACCGGACCTTCCCCCGTAGGTCGTTCCATCTTTTGCGGATGTCCTCCCTATTCCTGGGATGCTGTCCCACCGCGTTGACCCTGTCCACGATCCGCTGCCATAGCTCCGCCTTCCTGGCTATACTGGTGTGCTGCACCTGCGAGCCGAAGAGCTGGGGTTCCACTCTTAGGATTTCCTCCACCATGACCCGGAGTTCTTGGTCCGAAAATCGTGGATGCCTTTGGGGTGCCATGGGGTGGTGTGGGTGAGGTGTGGGGTGGTGTATGTGATGAGGAGTGTGTTGGTGAGTGGTGCTTTGTGCTACTATGTGGTGTGTGTGATGGTGTAGTGTGCCTCAGTGTGTCTTGCTTTGGATTGTCTGCTGTGTCTCTCTCTCCTTCTCTCAGTAATTGGGGTCGCAGGGGTTTGTGGGTGATGTGGGTGTGTGTTTTATAGTTGGTTGATTGTGTGGGAGTGGTGTGTGTATGTGTATCAGGTGTGTGTTTTTCAAATTGTCCAATGTGGCTGTGTTTTGGTGATGTGTGTGTATTCTGACCGCGGCGGTGTGTAGCGCCAATGGAATACCGCGTTTGAATGACCGCCGTGTGGATTCGTGGGTCGTAATGGCATGGGCGTATTTCTGTTGGCGTGACGGTGGAGGTTTGGTCATCTCCAGTTTATCGCTGCCCGCCGATGTGGCGGGCTGCAGTGGAGGACGGATTTTTGGAGGTTTGGCCGTTGTGGGTCAGAATGACCGTGGCGGTTGACCGCGGCCGCGGCGGTGTTATGGCGGTCTTCTGACCGGCGGTAAGGGCATTTTACCGCCGAGGTCAGAATCACCCCCTAAGGGTGTAAAGGAGACCCCACCCCAAGTCCCTGGAAAGTAGGAGTAAAGTACTCCTACTTCCTCAAAAACACACTAAAGTCGTGATAAAGGATTTTGCAAGGACCACAACAGACTACAAAGCACTGAAGACTGATTCCTGGACCTGAAGACCTGCAAAGGAAGGGGACTAAGTCCAAGAGTCGCTAAAGTGTCCACGGGGGGGAGCCCACTAAACCCGGGATGAAGGTGCAAAATGTCTGCCTCCGGATGGAAGAAGATGCTGGTTTTGCACCAACGAAAGGAGGTAGCAGATTCTTCTTCATGCAGAAGATGTCCCACGGCATGCTGGAGGATGCAGAGTTGTGTCCTTGGCATAATACTGCAAAAAAGCCTTGATACCTGCAAGAGTCGCAGTTGGAGAAAAAGGGTGCTGCTGGGGCCCAGGAAGGACCAGGGTGTCGCCACTTGGGAGAGGAGACAGAGGAGGCCCTCAGCAACATAGAGAGCCCACAGACAGGAAGGAAGCTCTGCAGAAGTCCTTGAACACGGGTTCAAGAAGTCTGAACATGGCAGTTGTCTCAACACTGCAAAGAGAGGCCCCATGACACTGGAGGTCAACTCAGGGAGCCGAGCATCGCAGGACGGAGTGCTGGGGACCTAGGCTCCGCTCTGCATACAGGATTTCTTGGAAATGTGCACCGAAGCCCTTGTAGCTGAAGATTACACAGTGCACAGGATTACTGTCTGCGGGGGAGGCAAGGACTTACCTCTGTAGGAAGGTAGCCTCTTTCTAGCCTTGTTACCCCCACTTTTTGCCTGTTTGTGAGTATATGTCAGGGTGTTCTTACTGTCTCCCTCGGATCCTGCTAGCCAGGGCCCATTGCTCATAGGGAAAACCCTATGTTGTCTGTGTGTTTGATATGTGTCACTGGGATCCTGCAAGCCAGGACCCCAGTGCTCATAAGTTTGTGGCCTATATATGTTCCCTGTGTGGTGCTCTGCTAACCAAAACCTCAGTGTTTATGCTCTCTCTGCTTTTAAAATTGTCACTGCAGGCTAGTGACTAATTTTACCAATTATGATTGGCACACTGGAACCCCCCTATAATCCCCTAGTATATCGTACCCAGGGTATTGGGGTTCCAGGAGATCCCTATGGGCTGCAGCATTTCTTTTGCCACCCACAGGGAGCTCAGACAATTCTTACACAGGACTGCCACTGCAGCCTGAGTGAAATAACATCCACTTTATTTCACAGCCATTTTACACTGCACTTAAGTAACTCATAAGTCACCCATATGTATAACCCTCACTTAGTGAAGGTTAGGTGCAAAGTTACTTAGTGTGAGGGCATCCTGGCACTAGCCAAGGTGACCCCACATTGTTCAGGGCCAATTTCCCCGGAATTTGTGAGTGCGGGGGCGCCATTACGCGCGTGCACTACATATAGGTCAATACCTATATGTGGCGTCACAATGGTAACTCCGAACATGGCCATGTAACATGTCTAGGATCATGGAATTGTCACCCCAATACCATTCTAGTATTGGGGGAAAATTCCATGCATCCCCGGGTCTCCAGCATAGAGCCCGGGTAATGCCAAACTAACTATCGGGGGTCTTCTCTGCAGCTACTGCTGCTGCCAGCCCACAGACAGGTTTCTGCCCCCCTGGGGCCTGGGCAGCCCCGTCCCAGGACGGCAGAACAAAGGATTTCTCAGAGAGAGGGTGTTACACCCTCTCCCTTTGGAAATAGGTGTGAAGGGCCTGGGAGGAGTAGCCTCTCCTGGCCTCTGGAAATGCTTTGAAGGGCACAGATGGTGCCCTCCTTGCATAAGCCAGTCTACACCGGTTCAGGGATCCCCCCCAGCCCTGCTCTGGCATGAAACTGGACAAAGGAAAGGGGACTGACCATTCCCCTGACCAGCACCTCCCAGGGGATGTGCCCAGAGCTCCTCCAGTGTGTCCCAGACCTCTGCCATCTTGGGTGCAGAGGTGTGATGGCACAATGGACAGCTCTGAGTGGCCAGTGCCAGCAGGTGACGTCAGAGACCCCTCCTGATAGGTGCTTACCTTTCTCTTTAGCCAATACTCCTCTGAGGGCTATTTAGGGCCTCTCCTGTGGGTATCTCAACAGATAACGAATGCAAGAGCTCACCAGAGTTCCTCTGCACTTTCCTCTTTGACTTCTGCCAAGGATCAACCGCTGACTGCTCCAGGACGCCTGCATAACCGCAACAAAGTAGCAAGAAGACTACCAGCAACATTGTAGCGCCTCATCCTGCCGGCTTTCTCGACTGTTTCCTGGTGGTGCATGCTCTAAGGGCAGTCTGCCTTCATCCTGCACTGGAAGCCAAGAAGAAATCTCCCATGGGTCGATGGAATCTTCCCCCTGCCAACGCAGCAGACCTATCCCACACTAGAGGGTTTGAGACAGCAAGCTGTCAAACAGCAGAAGCGGGAGATCACTGATAGCCATAAAGTCTATTGGGAAGGTAACCTCCTCTACACTGATTGAAGGGACCCTAAACCCGGAGCTGCCAGGAGATCAGTCATCCCTTTGCAGTATAGGGAGTTTCTTCTGACTTTGGCACACGATATTCCTTTGGCTGGGCATTTGGGCCAGAGTAAAACTTGGGACAGACTTGTTCATTTGTTTCACTGGCCTTGTATGTCAGAGGACACTAAGGAGTTTGGTCACTCCTGTGTGACCTGCCAAGCCAGTGACAAGACTGGTGGCATACCTAAGGCCCCCTTAATTCCATCTCCAGTGGTTGCGGTGCCCTCTCAGAGGGTAGGGGTTGACATTGTTGGCCCCCTTGACCCTCCAACAGCTTCAGGCAATAGGTTTATCCTTGTGGTAGTGGACCATGCCACTAGGTGTCCTGAAGCTGTACCCTTAAGGACCACTACAGTTTGGGCACCCTGTAAGAGTTCCCCTTGCTCTTGTAAAGGAGGATTGGGAACAACCCTTAAAAGCTCCCAAGCAAGACATTGTGGATTATGTACTTGGCCTAAGATCTAGAAGTACAGCTGAGTACATGAAAAAGGCTAGTAAAATCCTTCAGGCCAGCCAAGAGCTCCAAACGTAATGGCATGACCAGAAGGCTGTCCTGACTCAGTACCACCCAGGACAGAAGGTGTGGGTATTGGAGCCTTTGGCCCCAGGAGCACTCCAGGACAAATGGATTGGACCCCATCTCATAGTGGAGAAAAAAGATGAGGTCACCTATTTGGTAGACCTGGGCACTGCCAGAAGTCCACTTAGGATTCTTCATGTCAACCACCTGAAACCTTATTATGACAGGGCTGGCTTAACCCTGCTCATGGCCACTGATGAGGGGCAGGAAGAAGAGAGTGACCCCTCCCTGACCTCTTCTCCACCACTGAAGCTGATGGCTTAGTGGAGGGAGTTGTGCTTGCAGATTGCCTTACTGCTGAGCAGAAGGACAATTGCATAAATATCTTAGATCAGTTGTCTGACCTCTTCTCACTAATCCCAGGTACAACTACCTGGTGTGGGCACATAATCGACACTGGAGACAGTCTACTTGTCAAAAGTAAGATTGATAGGCAGCCTGACTGTAGGAGGCTGGCCTGGCTTGTAGTGGGTACCAATGGTACTTACACCTTATGCCAGGTCCTGTTATCCCTTATTAGTACAGTGTAGTAGTGTTCTAGCAGCTTAGGTTGATAGAGGTAGCTATAGCAGAGCAGCCAAGGCTGAACTAGGAGACATGCAAAGCTCATGCAATACCACTTATATCATATAGGTGCTAGGTATAGGAGGCTGGCCTGGCTTGTAGTGGGCACCAGAGGTACTTACACCTTGTGCCAGGTCCAGTTATCCCTTATTAGTGTAAAAGAGGTGTTTCTAGAAGCTTAGGCTGATAGAAGGTAGCTATGGCAAAGCATCTTAGGCTGAACTAGGAGACATGTAAAGTTCCTACTATACCACTGGTGTCATATGCACAATATCATAAGAAACCACAATACACAGATTTACTAAAAATAAAGGTACTTCATTTTTATGACAACATGCCAAAAGTATCTCAGTGAGTACCCTCAGTATGAGGATAAGTTATATACACAAGATATAGGTACACAAACCAACATTATGCAGATAATAGTAAAAGGAAGTAATGCAAGCAATGTAAAGTTACAGAAGATTGCAATAGGAGCACACAGGTATATGGGCAACACAAACCATATACTCCACAAGTGGAATGCGAACCACAAATGGACCCCAAACCTATGTGAGCTTGTAGAGGGTCGCTGGGACTGTAAGAAAACAGTGAGGGTTAGAAAAATAGCCTACCCCAAGACCCAGAAAGGTAGGTGTAAAGTGCACCTACTACCCCCAGAGAGCACAGAAGTCGTGATAGGGGATTCTGCAAGGAGAACAAACACCAGCAATGCAACAACAGTGGATTTCCGGACCTGAGTACCTGTAAGACAAGGGGACCAAGTCCAAGAGTCACGACAGTGCTGAGAGTGGACAGGAGCCCAAGAAACACCAGCTGAGGGTGCAAGGAAGCTGCCACATGTTGGAAGAAGCTTGGTGTTCTGCAAGAACGAAGAGGACTAGAAACTTCCCCTTTGGAGGATGGATGTCCCATGTCGTGAAGAACCTTGCAAAGGTGTTCCCACGCAGAAAGACCGCAAACAAGCCTTGCTAGCTGCAAGGCTCGCGGTCAGGGTTTTTGAATGCTGCTGTGGCCCAAGAGGGACCAGGATGTCACCATTTGGATGAGGAGACAGAAGGGGCGCCCAGCAATGTATGGGAGCCCTCATAGATGCAGGCAGCTCCCGCAGAAGTACCTGAACAGGCACTTAGAAGAAAAGTGAACCAGAGTCCACCCAAAGTCACAAAAGGGAGTTCCACGATGCCGGAAGACAACTCAGAAGGTTGTGCACTGCAGGTTAGAGTGTCAGAGACCCAGGCTTGGCTGTGCACGAAGGAAATCCTGGAAGAATGCACAGTAGCCGGAGCAGCTGCAAATCACGCGGTACCCAGCAATGCAGTCTAGCGTGGGGAGGCAAGGACTTGCCTCCACCAAACTTGGACTGAAGAGTCACTGGACTGTGGGAGTCACTTGGACAGAGTTGCTGAGTTCCAGAGACCACCCTCGTCGTGCTGAGAGGGGACCCAGAGGACCGGTGATGCAGTCTTTTGTTGCCTGCGGTTGGAGGGGGAAGATTCCGTCGACCCACAGGAGATTTCTTCAGAGATCCTGGTGCAGAGAGGAGGCAGGCTACCCCCAGAGCATGCACCACCTGGAAACAGTCGAGAAAGCCGGCAGGATGAAGCGATACAAGGTTGCTAGTAGTCGTCTTGCTACTTTGTTGCAGTTTTGCAGGCGTCCTGAGCAGTCAGCGGTCGATCCATTGGCAGAAGGTGAAGAGGGAGATGCAGAGGAACTCTGGTGAGCTCTTGCATTCGTTATCTGGTGAGATCCCCAAAGCAGAGACACTAAATAGCCAGAAAAGGAGGTTTGGCTACCTAGGAAGGAGGATTGGCTACCAAGAGAGGCAAGAGCCTATCAGAAGGAGCCTCTGACGTCACCTGCTGGCACTGGCCACTCAGAGCAGTCCAGTGTGCCACAAACACCTCTGTTTCCAAGATGGCAGAGGTCTGGGACACACTGGAGGAGCTCTGAGCACCTCCCCTGGGAGGTGCAGGTCAGGGGAGTGGTCA
Source organism: Pleurodeles waltl (assembly GCF_031143425.1). NCBI lineage: Eukaryota > Metazoa > Chordata > Amphibia > Caudata > Salamandridae > Pleurodeles > Pleurodeles waltl. The sequence continues at coordinate 1,224,793,208 of NC_090447.1, forward strand.
CTCCCCTTTCCTTTGTCCAGTTTCGCGCCAGAGCAGGGCTGGGGGATCCCTGAACCGGTGTAGACTGGCTTATGCAGAGATGGGCACCATCTGTGCCCATCAGAGCATTTCCAGAGGCTGCGGGAGGCTATTCCTTCCCAGCCTTCACACCTATTTCCAAAGGGAGAGGGTGTTACACCCTCTCTCAGAGGAAGTCCTTTGTTCTGCCTTCCTGGGCCAGGGCTGCCTGGACCCCAGGAGTGAAGAAACCTGTCTGAGGGGTTGGCAGCAGCAGCAGCTGCAGTGGAGACCCCGGAAAGGCAGTTTGGCAGTACCCGGGTTCTGTGCTAGAGACCCGGGGGATCATGGAATTGACAATACCATGATCTTAGACATGTTACATGGCCATGTTCGGAGTTACCATTGTGACGCTGTACATAGGTAGTGACCTATGTACACTGCACGTGTGTAATGGTGTCCCCACACTCACAAAGTCCGGGGAATTTGCCCTGACCGATGTCGGGGCACTTTGGCTAGTGCCAGGGTGCCCACACACTAAGTAACTTAGCACCCAACCTTTACCAAGTAAAGGTTAGACATATAGGTGACTTATAAGTTACTTAAGTGCAGTGGTAAATGGCTGTGAAATAACGTGGACATTATTTCACTCAGGCTGCACTGGCAGGCCTGTGTAAGAATTGTCTGAGCTCCCTACGGGTGACAAAAGAAATGCTGCAGCCCATAGGGATCTCCTGGAACCCCAATACCCTGGGTGCCTCAATGCCATATACTAGGGAATGATATGGGTGTACCAGTATGCCAATGTGAATTGGTAAATTTAGTCACTAGCCTGTTAGTGACAAATTTGGAAAGCAGAGAGAGCATAACCACTGAGGTTCTTGTTAGCAGAGCCTCAGTGAGACAGTTAGGCATCACACATGGAACACATACAGGGCACATGCTTATGAGCACTGGGGCCCTGGCAGGGTCCCAGTGACACATAGACTAAAACAACATATATACAGTGAAATATGGGGTTAACATGCCAGGCAAGATGGTACTTTCCTACATTGACCATGTCAGAGATTGCATTAAACAAGAGGTACAGAAAATGTTAGATCTAGGAGTGATTGAATCTTCTGAAAGTCACTGGGGTAGCCCAGTGGTTCTTGTCCCCAAACCTCACAGTAAAGATGGTAAAAAGGAAATGAGGTTTTGTGTGTACTATAGAGGTCTCAATCAAGTAACCAAAACTGATGCTCAACCTATTCCCAGGGCAGATGAGCTGGTAGATACACTGGCTTCTGCCAAGAATCTAAACACTTTTGACTTAACTGCAGGGTATTGGCAGATTGATTTGTCAGAAGATGCTAAACCCAAAACAGCATTTTCAACCATTGGAGGTGTAAGGAAATGGCTCCCCATTGCAGTTACCCCTCACTTTTTGCCTGATACTGATGCTGACTTGACTGAGAAGTGTGCTGGGACCCTGCTAACCAGGCCCCAGCACCAGTGTTCTTTCACATAAAATGTACCATTGTTTCCACAATTGGCACACCACTGGCACACAGATAAGTCCCTTGTAAAAGGTACCAGTGGTACCAAGGGCACTGTGACCAGGGAAGGTCCCTAAGGGCTGCAGCATATGTTGTGCCACCCTCAGGGACCCCTCACCTAACACATGCACACTGCCATTGCAGATTGTTTGTGTTGGTGGGGAGAAAAAGGCAAAGTCGACATGGCATCCCCCTCAGGATGCCATGCACACAAAATGCTGCCTGGGGTATAGGTAAGTCACCCCTCTAGCAGGCCTTACAGCCCTAAGGCAGGGTGCACTATACCACAGGTGAGGGCATAGATGCATGAGCAATATGCCCCTGCAGTGTCTAAGTCTATTCTTAGATATTGTAAGTACAGTGTGGCCATATTAGGTATATGGTCTGGGAGTTTGTCAAAAACGAACTCCACAGCTCCATAATGGCTACACTGAATACTGGGAAGTTTGGTATCAAACTTCTCAGAATAATAAACCCACACTGATGCCAGTGTTGGATTTATTAAAAAATGCACACAGAGGGCATCTTAGTGATGCCCCCTGTATTTTACCCAATTGTTCAGTGCAGGACTGACTGGTCTGTGCCAGCCTGCTGCTGAGAGACGAGTTTCTGACCCCATGTGGTGAGGGCCTTTGTGCTCTCTGAGTACAGAAACAAAAGCCTGCTCTGGGTGAAGGTGCTTCACACCTCCCCCCTGCAGGAACTGTAACAATTAGCAGTGAGCCTCAAAGGCTCAGGCTTCGTGTTACAATGCCCAAGGGCACTCCAGCTAGTGGAGATGCCCGCCCCCTGGACACAGCCCCCACTTTTGGCGACAAGTCCAGGGGAGATAATGAGAAAAACAAGGAGGAGTCATCCATCAGTCAGGACAGCCCCTAAGGTGTCCTCAGCTGAGGTGACCCTTGCCTTTAGAAATCCTCCATCTTGATTTTGGAGGATTCCCCCAATAGGAATAGGGATGTGTCACCCTCCCCTCAGGGAGGAGGCACAAAGAGGGTGTAGCCACCCTCAAGGACAGTAGCCATTGGCTACTGCCCTCCCAAACCTAAACACACCCCTAAATTCAGAGTTTAGGGGCTCCCCAGAACCTAGGAAACTAGATTCCTGCAACCTGAAGATGAAGAAGGACTGCTGACCGGAAGCCCTGCAGAGAAGACGGAGACACCAACTGCATTGGCCCCAGCCCTACCGGCCTGTCTTCCCACTTCAAGAAAAACTGCAACAGCGACGCGTCCCCCAGGGTCCAGGGACCTCTGAAGCCTCTGAGGACTACCCTGCATCTAAAAAGACCGAGTACAGCGGCCCTGTTCCTCAAAGACAGAAACTTGCAACAAAGAAACAACTTTTAAAGGACTCCAGGTTTCCCCCCTTGCCTGCCTGCTTCGCTGAAGAGACCCCTGGGTCTCCCATTGAAACCTATTGCAAACCTGAAGCCTGTTTGAACTCTGCACCCGGCCGCCTCTGTGCCGCTGAGGGTGTACTTTCTTTGGTGACTTGTGTTCCCCCCGGTGCCCTACAAACCCACCCTGGTCTGCCCTCCGAAGACACGGGTACCTACCTGCTGGCAGACTGGAACCGTGGCACCCTCTACCCCATTGAAGCCTATGCGTTTTGGGCACCACTTTGACCTCTGCACCTGACCGGCCCTGAGCTGCTGGTGTAGTAATTTTGGGGTTGCCCTGAACCCCCAACAGTGGGCTACCTTGGACCCAACTTTGAACCCTGTAGGTGTTTTACTTACCTGCAAAAACTAACCAAAACTTACCTCCCCCAGGAACTGTTGAAAATTGCACTGTGTCTAGTTTTAAAATAACTTATTGCCATTTTTGCTAAAACTGTACATGATATTGTGTGGATTCAAAGTTCCTAAGATACCTGAGTGAAATACCTTTATTTAAAGTATAACTTGTAAATCTTGAACCTGTGGTTCTTAAAATAAACTAAGAAAATATATTTTTTCTATATAAAAACCTATTGGCCTGGAACTGTCTTTGAGTGTGTGTTCCTCATTTATTGCCTGTGTGTGTACAACAAATGCTTAACACTACCCTCTGATAAGCCTACTGCTCGACCACACTACCACAAAATAGAGCATTAGAATTATCTCTTTTTGCCACTATCTTACCTCTAAGGGGAACCCTTGGACTCTGTGCATGCTATTTCTTACTTTGAAATAGTACATACAGAGCCAACTTCCTACAGGAGGGCACTATCATTCACTGTTATGCCCTTTGGATTGAAAAATGCACCTGCCACTTTTCAGAGGCTGGTGAGTACAGTCCTCCAAGGATTGGAAGACTTTAGTGCAGCATATCTAGATGACATAGCTGTCTTTAGCTCCACCTGGGATGATCACCTGGTCCACCTGTGGAAAGTGTTGGAGGCACTTCAAAAGGCAGGCCTCACTATCAAGGCTTCAAAGTGCCAGATAGGGCAGGGGAAAGTGGTTCATCTGGGCCACCTGGTAGGTGGGTGAAGGAGGCTGGCCTGGCATATAGTGGGTCACTTGTGATATCTACACTTTGAGCCAGGCCTGTTATCCCTTATTAGTAGATTAGTAGAGTTCTAGCAGCTTATGCTGATAGAGGTAGCTATAGCAGAGCAGCTTAGGTTGAACTAGGAGACATGCAAAGCTCCTGCCATACCACTTATATCATATAGCACTATATCATAAGAAAACACAATACTCAGAGTTACTAAAAATAAAGGTACTTTATTTTAGTGACAATATGCCAAACGTATCTCAGAGGATATACTCCCTTAGGAGGTAAGTAAAAATACACAAAATATACACACAAACCAAAATCAGGTAAGTAAAACACTTAGAAAAGTAGTGCAAACACTGTAGAACACAATAGAATGCAATAGGAGAAAATAGGCCTAGAGGCAACACAAACCATATATTCCAAAAGTGGAATGTGAACCACAAATGGACCCCAGGCCTAGTGTAGTGTGTAGAGGGTTGCTTGGAGTGTAAGAAAACACTAAGGGTGTCCAAGATACCCCACCCCAAGACCCTGAAAAGTAGGAGTAAAGTTACCCTACAACCCCAGAAAGACAGTAAAGTCGAGATAGGGGATTCTTCAAAGGCAACAACTGACTGCAAAGCAATGAAGACGGATTCCTGGACCTGAGGACCTGCAAAGGAAGGGGACCAGGTCCAAGAGTCACGCAAGTGTCCAGGGGGACAGGAGCCCACTAAACCCTGGATGAAGGTGAAAAGGGCTGCCTGCGGGTGGAAGAAGCCAAAGATTCTGCGACAACGGAAGGTGCCAGGAACTTCTGCTTTGGTCAGAAGATGTCCCACGGCGTGCTGGAGGATGCAGAGTTTCCAAGCAGAAAGACCGCAAACAAGCCTTGCTAGCTGCAAGAGTCACATTTGAGGATTTTGGGTGCTGCCAGGGCCCAGGAAAGACCAGGAGGTTGCCCTTTGGAAGAGGAGACACAGGGGGCGCTCACCAACAGAGGGATCCCACACAGAAGCAGGCAGCACCAGCAGAAGCACCTGTACAGGCATTCATAAGATCTGAGCACGACAGTCGTCTCAGCACGACAAAAGAGGGTCCCACGAAGTCGGAGTACAACTCAGCGAGTTGGGCAATGCAGGACGGAGTGCTGGGGACCTGGGCTATGCTGTGAACAAAGGAAGTCTTGCAAAAGTGCACAGAAGCCCTAGCAGCTACAGTTCACGCAGTACACAGGATTACTGTCTGGTGTGGGGAGGCAAGGACTTACCTCCACAAAATTTGGACAGAAGTGCCACTGGACTGTCGGGGATACTTAGATCCAGCTCCTGTGTTCCAGGGACCACGCTTGTCAAGATGAGAGGGGACCCAGAGGACCGGTGATGCAGAAATGTGGTGCCTGCGTTGGCAGGGGGAAGATTCCGTCGACCCACTGGAGATTTCTTCTTGGCTTCCAGTGTAGGGTGAAGGCAGACAGCCCTCAGAGCATGCACCACAAGGAAACAGTTGAGAAAGCCGGCAGGATGAGGTGCTACAATGTTGCTGGTAGTCTTCTTGCTACTTTGTTGTGGTTTTGCAGGCATCCTGGAATAGCCAGCGGTCGATCCTTGGCAGAAGTCAAAGAGGGTAGTGCAGAGGAACTCTGGTGAGCTCTTGCATTCGTTATCTGGTGAGAAACCCACAGGAGACACCCTAAATAGCCCTCAGAGGAGGATTGGCTACCTAACCAGGTAAGAGCCTATCAGGAGGGTTCTCTGACCTCACCTGCTGGCACTGGCCACTCAGAGGTGTCCATTGTGCCCTCACACCTCTGCATTCAAGATGGCAGAGGTCTGGGACACACTGGAGGAGCTCCGGGCACCACCCCTGGGGTGGTGATGGACAGGGGAGTGGTCACTCCCCTTTCCTTTGTCCAGTTTCGCACCAGAGCAGGGGCTGGGGGATTCCTGAACCGGTGTAGACTGGTTTATGCAAGGAGGGCACCATCTGTGCCCTTCAAAGCATTTCCAGAGGCCAGGGGAGGCTACTCCTCTCATGCCCTTAACACCTATTTCCAAAGGGAGAGGGTGTAACACCCTCTCGCTGAGGAAATCCTTTGTTCTGCCTTCCTGGGACTGGGCTGCCCAGGCCCCAGGTGAGCAGAAACCTGTCTGAGGGTTGGCAGCAGCTGTAGCTGCAGGGAAAACCTCAGAGAGCTAGTGTGGCAGTACCCGGGGGTTCATGCTGGAGCCCCGGGGATGCATGGAATTGTCACCCCAATACCATTCTGGTATTGGAGGGACAATTCCATGCATCCCCATGATCCTAGACATGTTACATGGCCATGTTTGGAGTTACCATTGTGACGCTACACATAGGCATTGACCTATATGTAGTTTACGCGTGTAATGGTGTTCCCGCACTCACAAAGTCCGGGGAATTTGCCCTCCACAAAGTGGGGGCACCTTGGCTAGTGCCAGGGTGCCCTCACACTAAGGAACTTTGCACCTAACTCCACTGGTGAGGGTTAGACATATAGGGGACTTATAAGTTACTTAAGTGCAGTCTAAAATGGCTGTGAAATAACATGGATGTTATTTCACTCAGGCTGCAGTGGCAGTCCTGTGTAAGAATTGTCTGAGCTCCCTATGGGTGGCAAAAGAAATTCTGCAGCCTATAGGCATCTCCTGGAACCCCAATACCCTGGGTACCTAGGCACCATATACTAGGGAATTATAAGGGTGTTCCAGTGTGCCAATCGGAATTGGTAAACTTAGTCACTAGCCTGCAGTGACAATTTTAAAAGCAGAGAGAGCATAAACACTGAGTTTCTGGTTAGCAGACCCTCAGTGATACAGTTAGGCAGCACACAGGGAACACATACAGGGCACACTTTATGAGCACTGGGGTCCTGGCTAGCAGGATTCCAGTGACACAGGCAAAAACAAACATACATACAAGTAAAAAATGGGGGTAACATGCCAGGCAAGATGGTACTTTCCTACACATATAACACCAAGGCTTTTTATTCTGATGATTGGAAGAGGATTAAGACCCACCCCCAGAGGAGTTTTGTGGGCGTGATGAAGACTCCTTGTTTTTATCTTTGTCCCCACCTTTGTCATGTGACTCACCATCCTTCTTCTTGTCCTTGGCACCCCCTGTAAGTGCTTTTCTGCTCACCCTTGTTCTGACCCATTTGTCTGCCTTCTTTTCCAGTTCTTGGGAAGAGGTCAGATCTGAGTCTACCAAATATTGGTGTAACAAATCAGTCACATGGTTATTAAAAATATGCTCTCTCAGAATCAGATTGTATAAGCCCTCATAAGCAGACACTTTGTTGCCATGTAACCAGCTTTCTAAAGCCTTAACAGAACAGTCCACAAAGTCAACCCACTCCTGTTACGACTCTTTTCTAGTTTCTCTGAACTTAATCCTGTATTGTTCAGTGCTTAAGCCAAATCCATCCAAATGTGCATTAAGAATACCACAGTTGTCTGAGTCTTCTTCTATGACAGTGAGAAGTCTATCCCTCCCCTTGTCAGAAAAGGACAAGCACAGAATAGCAGCACACTGCCTTTGAGGGACCCTCTGAACTCTGCAGGCCCCCTCAAGTACAGTAAACCACTTGTATGGGGGAACAATTTTGTGCAAGTTTCTAGATCAATGGTATCCTCCCTAACTCCATAACTGCTGAAACTGCTGCTGCTGCCACCATGGGGAACTAACTCCAAACCCTGTCTTTCCCTTTCCACAGCCAAGGCCTTCCTATCTAGGGCTAGCTGTTGCTGCCACAGCCTCAGCCTTGCCTCCTCCAGTCTTTGTTTCCTGAGCTCCCTATCTATGGAGTCATCACCTGGAGTTGAACCATGGGATCCCTCAGACACTAAGGTGATATGGGAATGGGCAGAGGTAGACCTTTCCTTAACTTTTGTGACTCTAGTGACTTGACCTCTGGGTGCGAAGGGAGCCCTATCTGAATGACTACCCCTCCCACTACCAACTACACTAGTAGGCCTGCTAGGTGGAAGATCTTTGGAAAGCCCTCCCCTGAATCTGAAGGATGATTATCTGATTCTAAGGGGTTAGAATCTCCTCTACCTCCTTCTGGCTATCAGCATGTTCCTGATCTTCCTGAAGGAGAAGGTTCAAAAGAAAATTCCTATTGGGGTTCTTCCCTACATCAAGTTTTCTGTCTGAGCAGAGCCCCTTCAATTCCTTGAAGGTCATGCCATCATAGGGAGTACCCATGACCTCAGAGCTAGGCCCAACAGTAGGCAAGATGTAAGTGTGTGTTAGTGTAGTATAAGGAAAACCTAGCCTACCTAACCTCTAGTCTCTTGGAAAGGAATGTAAGAGACTAGAACCCTGTCTTAGGTATATGTGTATAGCTCTAGGTATTGAGTATTCTTTTCTGTGGAAAGCACCAGTGACAGAGTGATAAGGCAAGTGGAAGTACTTATCCCACTGCTGCACCACCAATGTAGGAGGCTGGCCTGGTTTGTAGTGGGTACCTAAGGTACTTACACCTTATACCAAGTCCAGTTATCCCTTATTAGTGAGATGGTGACAGTGTCTAGAAGCCAGGCTTTCTAGGGGTAGTGTGGATGAGCAGCCAAGGCCTACCTAGGAGGCATGCAAAGCTCATACAATACCACTGTAGTCACACAGTACTCACACACTTGAAAGAAAATACTTAGGCCCTCATTACAACCCTGGCGGTCGGTGATAAAGTGGTGGTAATACTGCCAACAGGCCGGCGGTATTTACCGCCAAATTATGACCATGGCGAAACAGCTCAGACAGACAGCCACTTTAACACACTGACCGTCAGGGTGCAATCAACAGGCACCACGGCGGTGACCTCCTACAGCCAGGCGAAAGACAACGTTCCGCCCACCATATTATAAGAGGTCAATCCGCCACCTTTTCCGGGGCGGTACCAACGACATCAAAAGCCTGGCGGAAACACTGCGCAGAAGTCAAAGGACTCACCTGTGGAGACTCAGGGAACAACCACTCCGTCGTGGAGCCAGAGATGCATGTTTTCCCAATGCTCTTCTACGTGCTGCTCCACCACGAACAACGAAGACGTTGAAGCCGACCACGGTGAGTACAGCCCCCTAGCACACAGGGGAGGCAGGGAGGAAAAAGAGAGTGACACACACACAACACGCAACACCCCCACCCCAACACCATATACACAAGCAGATGCAGTAACATAACATATATACCCGTACCCCTCAGGAATAATGCAAGGACAACTACAATAGAGTAATAAGAGTGTAATAAAATAAAACAGAAGTCATACGTGCATCCAAATCAAGTATAAACATATTTACAAATCAAGGGACACTGCCCAGTCCTCAATGTTCGTGGGCCACAGAGCCACATCACAAAGTCCACTGCTCCACCTCACTCCTGCAACAACACGGAGAGAACACTGCAGGGGCATCAGGTCGAAAATAGCCAGGCGCCTCAGGGGTACGGGGAACAGGAGGAACCTAAGCCAGAAGATGGCACAACGCCACTGGTCCTGGAGGGGGTAACATGCCCATTACTCTGTCCTGGGGAGTGCAAGACCACAGTCTCTCAAGTGGGAGACTTGCCCTCTGTCTCTGGAGGGGGCAACATGCCCATTACTCTGTCCTGGTGAGTGCAAGGCCACAGTCTCTCTCGTGGGTGACTTGTCCACATGCTCTGGAGGGGGCAACATGCCCATTGCTCTGTCCTGGGGAGTGCAAGGCCACAGTCTCACAAGTGGGTGACTTGCCTACATGCTCTGAAGGGGGCATCATGCCCTGTGCTTGGTCCTGGGGAGTGCAAGGCCACAGTCTCTCAAGTGGGTGACTTGCCCACATGATCTGGAGGGGCAACATGCCCTTTGGTTGGTCCTGGGGAGGAATAGGCCACAGTCTCTCAAGTGGGTGTCTTGCCCACATTCGCTGGAGGGGGCAACATGCCCTGTGCTTGGTCCTGGGGAGTGCAAGGCCACAGTCTCTCAAGTGGATGGCTTCTCAACTGGTTCTGGAGGGGGCATTGTGCTCATTGAGCTTCATCTTGGGGAGGATGGGGTGAGTGGATGGCTTCTCCACTGGTTCTGGAGGGGGCATCGTGCCCAGTGAGCTTCATCCTGGGGAGGATGGGGTGAGTGGATGGCTTCTCTACTGGTTCTGGAGGGAGCATCGTGCCCTGTGATACAGATCTTGGTTAGTGCAAGGTCACAGTCTCTCAGCTGGGTGTCATACCCACAGGATTTGCAGGGGGCAGGCTGCACAATAGCCCATGGACGCAGGACTACACACTGTCCGCTGGCGGTGATGGCTGTTCAGTGGTGGCATTGGTGCTGCTGCTGGTGGAGCTGGTAGTGGTGGGGGGGAGGCTCCAGCCCATTCCCTGTAGCCTTGGACAGCTGCCCACTGGTGCTGCTGCTGCTGCTGGTGGTGCTGCTGGCGAAGCTGGTAGTGGTGGGGGGAGGCTCCAGCTCACCCCCTGCAGCCTCGGATGGCTTCCCGCTGCTGCTGCTGGTGGTGGTGCTGGTGGCGGTGCTGCTGGCAGAGCTGGTAGTGGTGGGGGAGGCTCCATCCCATCCCCTACAGCCTCGGACGGCTGCAACACCATTGTTGGTGATGGGGTCACCAACTGAGTCTCAGCACCAGCCCCTTGTCCTCACTGCCTGATGGTGCAGGCCCTTTGCCCTTCCTGCCAACACTTGGGGCTGGCTCCTTGCCCTTCTTTCCTGCAGCACTTGGGGATGGCTGCTTGCCCTTCTTTCCTGCAGCACTTTGGCCAGGCACCCTTTCCGTCTGGATCGCTGGTGGCCGGGATCCTTTCCCACCTTGAGTTGCTGGGGACACTACTGTGCCCTTGGACTGGGTGGCTGAAGTGCTTGCCTGGGTTTTGGCCACCCTGGCCTGACATGAAGGACGAGGGTGAGGTGTAGGGAAGATATAGGAAAGTAGCCTCTTTCTAGCATGGTTACCCCACTTTTTTGGCCTGTTTGTGAGTGTGTGTCAGTGTGTTTTTACTGTGTCACTGGGATCCTGCCAGCCAGGACCCCAGTGCTCATAGATAGAAACCTACATGTCAGTGTGTTTTGCCTCTCTCACTGGGATCCTGCTAGCCAGGACCCCAGTGCTCATAGTTTGTGGCCTAATGTGTATGCCTGTGTAGTGTCTAACTGTGTCACTGAGGCTCTGCTAACCAGCACCTCAGTGCTTATGCTCTATCTGCTTTTAAATTTGTCACTGTAGGCCAGTGACTCAATTTACCAATTTAAATTGGCACACTGGACCCCCCTTATAAGTCCCTAGTATATGGTACCTAGGTAAGCAGGGCATTGGGGTTCCAGGAGATCCATATGGGCTGCAGGATTTATTTTGCCACCCATAAGGAGCTCAGACAAACCCTTACACAGGACTGCCATTGCAGCCTGCGTGAAATAGTGCACACACTATTTCACAGCCATTTTCACTGCACTTAAGTAACTTATAAGTCACTTATATGTCTAACCTTCACTCGCTGAAGGTTAGGTGCAAAGTTATTAAGTGTGAGGGCACCCTTGCACTAGCAAAGGTGCCCCCACATAGGACTTTGTGAGTGCATGGACACCATTACACATGTGCACTACATATAGGTCAATACCTATATGTAGCTTCACAATTGTAACTCTTAATATGGCCATGTAACATGTCCAAGATCATGGAACTGTCCCCCCATTTCAAATCTGGTATTGGGAAGCCAATTCCATGCTTCCTGTAGGCTCCACCATGGACGCCCAGTACTGCCAAACCAGCTCTCTGAGGCTTGCACTGCAGCTACAGCTGCTGCCACCTGACAGACAGGGTTCTGCCCTCCTGGGGGCTGGGCCTCTCAGTCCCAGGAAGGCAGAACAAAGCATTTCCTCTGAGAGCAGGTGTTACACCTTCTCCCTTTGGAAATAGGTGTTACAGGCTGGGGGGGTGGTAACCTCCCCCAGCCTCTGGAAATGCTTTGAAGGGCGCAGATGGTGCCCTCCTTGCATAAACCATTCTACACCGGTTCAGGGACCCCTTCTTCCCTGCTCTGGCGGGAAGGGGAGTGACAACTCCCCTGTCTATCACCACCCCAGGGATGGTGCCCAGGGCTCCTCCAGTGGGTCCCAGACTTCAGCCATCTTGCTTTGCTAGGTCTGGGGGTACTCTGGAGGGCTCTGAGTGGCCAGTGCCAGCAGGTGACGTCAGAGACCCCTCGGATAGGTCCATACCTGATAAGGTAGCCAATCCCCTTTTCAGAGATATTTAGGGTCTCTTCTGTGGGTTCTCTTCAGATTCTTTTTGCAAGTTTCCTTCGGGAATCCTCTTCAAAAACTTCAGCATCCTCTGACCTCTGATCAACCGCAGCCTGCTCCAAGAAACGCTGTAACTGCAACAAAGTGTCTACAAAAGACACTTTTCTTCAGCAACCTCAGCTCCAACTCAGCAACTGCAACAGCTTCCATGGTGCGCATGCTCTGGGGACTCCCTCTCTTCATCCTGCACCAGAAGGACTGAAGAAATCTCCTGTGGAGTGATGGAGTCACTCCCTTGCTCCAAGCAGGCACCATACAAGGCGACAACCGGTACACTGGGACTCCTCTCACGGCAACGAGCGTGCTCCTATGGACACAGAGGGTGGACATCATCTACATAGACTGTCCTGAGGTCCTGCTGATGCAATTAGGAGGAGGTAAGACCTTGCCTTCCTCGAGAACAACGGTACCCCTGTGTTTTGTGTCTTGTTTGCCTCCTGAGGTCTCTGTGCATGCTTTGCAAAATTCCTTCATGCACATCCTGGCCCAGGTCCCCAGCACTCCACCCTCTTATGCTCAGCTCGCTGAGTTGTTCTCCGGTGGCGTGGGACCTTCTTTTGTTGTGGTGCATCAACTGTGTTTAGCACCTCCTTTGCACCTAGATCCTGCGGCTTCTCGGACTACTGGCTGGCATCCTGAGGGCTCTCTAAAGTGCTGAGAGCCCCCTCTTCCTCATCACACAGAGTTGAGGCCCTCCATCCAGTGCCATTTTAAAGGAGAATGCACTTTTGTCGTAACCAAGGCTTGTTGGTGCCTTCCAACACGAAATCTCATCTGGAACAATGTTTACACCGTGGAACATCTTTTACATCGTGCAGAAAACCCGCTGGCATCTTCCTAGGGTGTATTTCTGCAGTATTCTTCTAACTTGGGATTCTTCTTTTGCACCCTCTTCTGGGTCAGCAGGGGCTTCTGTCCTTCCTGGAACTTCTTTCAAATTCTGGACTTAGTCCCCTTCCTTTGCAGGTCTTCAGGTACAATAATTCAGCAGTTGTTCTTTGCAGACTTGGTTGGCTGCTGCAAAATCTCCAAAACGAGGTGTAGTTTGTCCTAAGGAAAACTTGCAGTACTTTACTCTTGCTTTTCTGGGCTCTGGGGTGGGGTAATTTACTTACTTTTACTGTATTCTTACTCTCCCAGCAATTCTGCACACACCACACTTGTCTAGGAGGGAATTTGTGATTCACATTCCACTTTTTTCGTATATGATTTTTGTTGCCCCTAGACCTATTTTCTTCCATTGCATTTTATAGGATTTCCTACTGTTTGCGTTGTTCTACAACTATTTACTTGTCTAATTTTGGTGTCTAGTGTATATATGTATATACTGTGTATAATACTTACCTCCAGAAGGACTATTGTTTGGAAGTTATTTTTGGTACTGTGTCACCCAAATAAATGCCTTTATTTTTGGTAACACCTAGTATTGTCTGTACTTGTGTATAAGTACTTTGTAACTATAAGTGGTATTGCATGAGCTTTGCATGTCTCCTTGTTCGGCCTAAGCTGCTCTGCTATAGCTACCTCTATCAGCCTAAGCTGCTAGAACACTACTACATTCACTAACAAGGGATAACTGGACCTGGTGTAAGGTGTACGTACCCAGGGCACCCACTACATACCAGGCCAGCTTCCTGCAACACTGCTGATTGACGTGTCCTGGAGACAGATGTATGGGCCCACTGGGTGGGTGCTGTGCTGGTGTTTCCTGAGGGGGGAGGCTCTGTGGTGGTGTGAGAGTGTGCCTGGGTAACCGACTTTCCGGAGATCCCTGATGGGCCAGGTTGGTCATCCAGATCCAGGCGACCAGAGCTGCTGTCATCACTGTGGGCCTCTTCTGTGGGGGGACTGGGTGTTGCTGGCACCTCTTCTCTGGTGACATTGGCTGGGATACCAGTGGGGATGTAAATGCAGTGTTATTGTTTCTGTGTGTGGCATATTGTGCATGGGTGGGTTGCCCTTTATGGTTGGTATTTCCCTGGCAGCTTTGCCTTGTGCGAGTTGTTATTTGGTGGGCTAGGTGATTCTCTCTCGTATGCATGCTGTAGTGATAGGTGTCCATGCAGGTCTGTGAGGGGTGTCCATTCATTGGTGGTGCATGCAGGGCTTGACATTGGGATGAGTGGGTTGTGATGGTGGGGTATGTGGGAGGGGGTGGACTGATGGGAGTGAGGGTGAGGGTGGGGGTATGTGATGGCATGCAGGTAGGGGGCTGATAGTAGTGAAGAGTTGACTTACCAGAGTCCAGTCCTCCTGCCACTCCTGCTGGCCCTCAGAATGCATGATTGCCAAGACTTGCTCCTCCCATGTTGTTAGCTGTGGGGGAGGAGGTGGGGGTCCACCGCCAGTAATCTGTATTGCAATCTGGTGTCTGTAGGAAAGTATCATCTTGCCTGGCATGTTACTCCCATTTTTACTTGAGTGTATATTTGTTTTTGCCTGTGTCACTGGGATCCTGCTAGCCAGGACCCCAGTGCTCATAACTTGTGCCCTGTATGTGTTCCCTGTGTGGTGCCTAACTGTATCACTGAGGCTCTGCTATCCAGAACCTCAGTGTGTATGCTCCCTCTGCTTTTAAAATTGTCACTGCAGGCTAGTGACTAATTTTACCAATTCTGATTGGCACAGTGGAACACCCTTATAATTCCCTAGTATATGGTACCTAAGTATCCAGGGTATTGGGGTTCCAAGAGATCCCTAACGGCTGCAGCATTTCTTTTGCCACCCATAGGGAGCTCAGACAATTCTTACACAGGACTGCCACTGCAGCCTGAGTGAAATAATGTCCACGTTATTTCACAGCCATTTTACACTGCACTTAAGTACCTTATAAGTCACATATATGTCTAACCCTCACTTAGTGAAGGTTAGGTGCAAAGTTCCTTAGTGTGAGGGCACCCTGGCACTAGCCAAGGTGCCCCACATTGTTCAGGGCAATTTCCCCGGACTTTGTGAGTGCGGGGACACCATTACATGGGTGAACTACATATAGGTCAATACCTATGTGTAGCTTCACAATGGTAACTCCGAACATGGCCATGTAACATTTCTAAGATCATGGAAATGTCCCCCCAAGCCGAATCTGTTATTGGGGTGCCAATCCCATGCATCCCCGGGGCTCCAGCATGGACCCCAGGTACTGCCAAACTAGCTCTATGTGGTTTTCTCTGCAGCTATAGCTGCTGCCAACCCTCAGACAGGTTTTTGCCCTCCTGGGGTCCTGGGAGCCCAGTCCCAGGAAGGCAGAACAAAGGATTTCCCTTTGGAAATAAGTGTTAAAGGCTGGGGAGGAGTATCCTCCCCCAGCCTCTGGAAATGCTTTGAAGGGCACAGATGGTGCCCTGCTTGCATAAGCCAGTCTACACCGGTTCTGGGAGCCCCCAGCCCCTGCTCTAGTACGAAACTGGAGAAAGGAAAGGGGAGTGACCACTCACCTGTCCATCGCCATCCCAGGGGTGGTACTCAGAGCTCCTCCAGTGTGTCCCAGACCTCTGCCATCTTGAATGCAGAGGTGTGAGGGCACAATGGAGACCTTTGAGTGGCCAGTGCCAGCAGGTGACGTCAGAGACACCTCCTAATAGGCTCTTACCTGGTTAGGTAGCCAATCCTCCTCTGAGGGCTATTTAGGGTCTCTCCTGTGGGTTTCTCTTCAGATAACGAATGCAAGAGCTCACCAGAGTTCCTCTGTACTTCTCTCTTTGACTTCTGCCAAGGATCGACCACTGACTGCTCCAGGACACCTGCAAAAAAGCAACAAAGTAGCTAGAAGACTACCAGCTACATTGTAGCACCTCATCCTGCTGGCTGTCTCAACTGTTTCCTTGTGGTGCATGCCCTGAGGGCTGTCTGCCTTCACACTGCACTGGAAGCCAAGAAGAAATCTCCTGTGGGTCGACGGAATCTTCCCCCTGCCAACGCAGGCACCAAACATCTGCATCACCGGTCCTCTGGGTCCCCTCCCATCTTGACAAGTGTGGTCCCTGGAACACAGGAGCTTCATCCAAGTGACCCAGACAGTCCAGTGGCCCTTCTGTCCAAATTTGGTGGAGGTAGGGCCTTGTCTCCCTGACCCAGACAGTAATCCTGTGTACTTCTTGATCTGCAGCTGCTCGTGCTTCTGTGCACTGTTGCAAGAATTCCTTAATGCACAGCACAGCCCAGGTCCCCAGTACTCCGTCCTGCATTGCCCAACTTGCTGAGTTGACCTCTGACTTCGTGGGACCCTCTTTTGTTGTGGTAAGACGACCGCCATGCTCAGATTTCTCGAATGCCAGTTCAGGTACTTCTGCGGGTGCTGCCTGCTTCTGTGTGGGCTCTCTCTGTTGCTGAGCGCCCCATTTGTCTCCTCCTCCATGGGGCGAACTTCTGGTCCTTCCTGGCCTCTGGCAGCACACAAAATCTTCAACCGTGACGCTTGCAGCCAGCAAGGCTTGTTTGCGTTCTTTCTGCATGGGAACAACTCTGCATCCTCCAGCACGCCGTGGGACATCTTCTGACCAAAGGAAAAGTTCCTGGCACCTTCCATTGTTGCAGAATCTTCAGCTTCTTCCACCCGAAGGCAGCCCTTTTACAGCTTCATCCAGGGTTTAGTGGGCTCCTGTCCCCCCTGACACTTGCGTGACTCTTGGACTTGGTTCCCTTACTTTGCAGATCCTCAGGTCCAGGAACCCGTCTTCAGTGCTTTGCAATCAATTGTTGTCTTTGCAGAATCCCCTATCTCGACTTTACTATCTTTCTGGGATAGTAGGGTAACTTTACTCCTACTTTTCAGGGTCTTGGGGTGGGGTATCTTGGACACCCTTAGTGTTTTCTTACACTCCCAGCGACCCTCTACACACTACACTAGGCCTGGGGTCCATTCGTGGTTCACATTCCACTTTTGGAATATATGGTTTGTGTTGCCCCTAGGCCTATTGCATCCTATTGTGTTCTATAGTGTTCGCACTATTTTTCTAACTGCTCACTTATCTGATTTTGGTTTGGGTGTATATTTTGTGTATTTAACTTACCTTCTAAGTGAGTATATCCTTTGAGATACTTTTGGCAATTGTCACTAAAATAAATTACCTTTATTTTTAGTAACTCTGAGTATTGTGTTTCTTATGACATAGTGCTGTATGATATAAGTGGTATAGTAGGAGCTTTGCATGTCTCCTAGTTCAGCCTAAGCTGCTCTGCTATAGCTACTTCTATCAGCCTAAGCTGCTAGAACACTACGAATCTACTAATAAGGGATAACTGGACCTGGCACAAGGTGTAAGTACCACTAGGTACCCACTATAAGCCAGGGCAGCCTCCTACACTACCTGACCTTCAACAGGAGAGGACCTACACTGCAAGTGCTGCTGTGACCTGTGTCTGGAAGCGACCATGGCTCAAGTCTCTGGGGAAAGAGCCCCAGCCTTCACTTCGGAGGAGTTGGAGAGACTGGTGGATGGGGTCCTACCCCAGTACAGACTGCTTTATGGGCCTTCAGACCAACAGGTGAGTACACTGTGTGCACAATGCATTGCGCATGAATGCATGGAGTGCTGTGTGTGAAGGCCTTGTGTAAGGGAGGTGATTGAGAGGGCCTGAGACGCTGGGCACAGAAGACGGCGGAGGGCCAGCTGGGGATGGCCTGCCAAAGAGGAAGGTGTGCCCATCGAACCCTGACCCCCCTGATGTTCCGCATACTGGCGGTGGCCTATCCGGAGTTGGATGGGCACTTGAGGGAATCACAGCAGCTACAAGGGAGTGATTACAGTTTCCAATTTCCAATTTCCAATTCTGTAAATTGCGTGTAGTGGGGTGTTATCTGTGTGTCCCCCTAGGCCAGGTCGGACATTGCAGGGTAGGTTCCATGTTGGGCAGGGTCTGATGCACTCCACCCCCAAACATGCTAGTGGGCATCTACTACTGGGCAGGGCTCTGTGGGTTTCAGTTTTGCTGCTATTGGCGCTAGGCATTATTCTCCATGGCCTGGTGGCTAGCATTGTGACTGGTAGTGCATCACCTAGTGCATAGGGCTGTTCCCTGTGTGTAGTTCATGCCAACAGTGTTGTTGCTGGCAGTGACCAAGTGTATCCTCTGTTTCTTCCCCCCTTTTTGTTTGGTCACACTGTCCTTATGTGCATTAGCATCATCTGGTGGAGGAGCAGAGGCACCGGCGACGGAGGGAGCTGCATCCCACACGGCCCATTAGGCCGAATCTACCGACTGTGGAGGCACCAGTGGGACGGAGGGCGAGGGGAGCACCAGAGCAGAGACTGGAGGGGACAGTTCTATCAGTGATAGGCCCTCCGATGGAAGCTCCCTGGTGATGGCGGACACCTCTGTGCCCACCCCAACTACAGGTACAGCTGCTACCCCTGTACAAGCACCACCCACTGAGCAGCCCATCAGCGTGTTTCCCATGCCCGCTCACCCAGGACGGTGGGCATCTCCTTCGCCCCAGGCACCTTAGGCCCTGCTCCAGTCAGCCCTGCTGCCCTGAGCGAGAAGTCTATTGACCTTCTGTAATCCATCTCTGTTGGGCAGTCAACAATAGTGAATTCCATCCAGGGGCTGGCAGGGTATTTGCAACAAACAAATGCATTCCTGGAGGGCATTCACTCTGGCGTTGCATCCCGATAGAGATCATTCCAGGTTTTGGCCTCCTCCCTGATGGCAGCCATTGTCCCTGTCTCAAGCCTCCCCCCTCCAACTTCCTCTACCTAGTCCTATTCCCCTCAACCCCAGCCTATTCCAAGCACACCATCATGCATTCCTGGAGGGCATTCACTCTGGCGTTGAGGCCCGACAGAGATCATTCTGGGCTCTGGCCTCCTCCCTGATGGCAGCCATTGTCCCTGTCTCAAGCCTCCCCCCTCCAACTTCCTCTACCTAGTCCTATTCCCCTCAATCACAGCCTATCCCAAGCACACCATCAGACCAGCATGCACCCAAGAAAACACAGGAGTGGCTCAGGCAAACACAAGCACCACACATCATCACACAGGCCCTTCAACATACACCATCGAGAATCAGACTTGCCAACATCCACTGCCTCCACTGTGTTCCCCTCCTCCACCTTGTCCACCCCCCTCCCAGTAGCGTCTCCACTCACACCTGCATGCACTACATCCTCATTCACTACCTCATCGCCAACACGCCTACCACTACATGCCCCTCACTGGCAGTCACCACCCCAACATCCATGCACACGTCCCCTGTGCCCTCTCCCATTTTGTCTGTGCCCCCTTCTCCCAAAGTACACAAACACAAGCACTCAGATACCCAACAGCCATCCACCTGCACCCAAAATCAGCAGACAGACACCTCCAACCACCACTCCCACTCCCTCTCCCTCCACTTCCAAACCTCCACCTCTTCCTGCCCCAGTGTCCCCAAAAAGCTTTTCCTCTCCACCCTTGACCTCTTCCCTGCCCCTCCCCCCGTCCTTCACTTCAGGCCAGGGTGTGCAGAACCCAGGCCAGCACCTCAGCCACCCAGTCCACGGCCACTGTAGTTTCGGCAGCTACTGCAGGGGTAAGAGGCTCCAATGAGACACCCGTCAGTACTGCCAGTGTCCCTGCACCAGCTGCCAAGGGCAAGTAGTGGCCACCAGCTACCAAGGGCAAGGAGGCACCACTAGTTACCAAGGGTAAGGAGGCACCACCATCTACCAAGGGCAAGGAGGCACCACCATCTGCCAAGGGCAAAAAGGAACCACCAGCTGCCAAGGGCAAGAAGGGACCACCAGCTGCCAAGGGCAATGACAAAGGGCCGGCCACTGCAGGCAGGATGGATAGGAGGCCTGGTGCTGGAGCTGCATATGAGCACACAACACCAACCCTGGCACTTCAGTCGACCGAGGCTTCAGGGGAAGGGCTGGAGCTTCCCCTACCACTTGTAGCACCACCGCCAGCACTGCCACCTGCAACGCCACCAGCACCGCTGCCAGCAGCAGCAGCCCCAGTTGGTAGCCATCCAAGGCTGCAGGGGAAGTGCTGGAGGTTCCCCCCTCCACTGGCAGCACTGCCGCCAGCACCGCCACCTGCACCGCCACCTGAACCGCCACCTGCACCACAGGCAGCAGCAACAGCCTCAGTGGGCAGCCGTCCGAGGCTGCAGGGGAAGGGCCGGAGCCTCCCCCCACAGCTGGCAGCACCGCCACCAGCACCGCCGCCAGCACCGCCACCTGCACCACTGGCAGTACCACTGGCAACAGGAGCAGTCCCAGTGGGTAGCCGTCTGAGGCTGCAGGGGAAGGGGTGGAGCCTCCCCCACCACTGGCAGCACCGCCACCAGCACCGGCACTACCACCACTGCACAGCCATCGCTGCCGGCAGTTGGACTGTAGTCCTGCCTCCATGGAGTGCCATGCATCCTGCCCGCTGCAAATCTTGTGGGTCTGACCCCCAGGTGAGGAACTGTGCGATTGCACTCCCAAAGATCTGCATCACAGAGCACAAGGTCCCCTCCAGAACCAGTGGAAGAAGGCATCCACTCACAACCTCCTTGCCAGGATCAAGCACACTGGGCACAAAGCCCCCTCCAGAACCAGTGGAAGAAGGCATCCACTCACCCCCTCCTTGCCAGGATGAAGCACACAGGGCACAAGGCCCCCTCCAGAACCAGTGGAAGAAGGCATCCACCTACCACCCCTTGCCAGGAAGAAGCACATGTGGCACCAGGCCCCCTCCAGAACCAGTGGGCAAACCACCCACTTGAGAGACTGTGGCTTTGCACTCCCTAGGACCAAGCAGTGGGTACACCAACCATTTGAGAGACTGTGGCCTTGCACTCCCCAGGACCAAGCAGTGGGCAAGCCACCCACTTGAAAGACTGTGGCCTTGAACTCCCCAGGACCAAGCAGTGGGCAAAACACCCACTTGAGAGACTGTGGCTTTGTACTCCCCAGGAGCAAGCAGTTGGCAAACCACCCACTTGAGAGACTGTGGCTTTGCACTTCCCACGACAGAGTAATGTGCATGTTGCCCCCTCCAGGAGCAGTGGCATAGTACCATCTTCTGGCTGAGGTGCCCCCCTTCCCTTTTCCCCTGAGGTACCTGTATATTTCCGAGCTGATGCCCCAGCAGTGTTCTCTCCGTATTGAGGCAGGAGTAAGGTGCCAGGAGTAAGGTGGGGCCTTGGCCTATGTGATATGGCCCTGTGGCATTATTCCTGAGGGGTAGGGGGTGGATATGTAATGTTACTGCATCTGTTTGTGTGTATGGTGTTGGGGGTGTTGCGTGTTGCTTGTGTGTGTCACTCTCTTTTTCCTCCCCCCTCCCCTGGTGTAGGAGGAGGTAGACCAGCATGGGTAACACCTATAGTTCGGGCTCCTTGGTGTTGTGGTTGTTCCCTGAGTGTCCAGAGGTGAGTCGTTTCCCCTCTGTGTACTGTTTCTGCCATGCTTTTGGTGGCGTTGGTACTGCCCAGGAAAAGGTGGCGGATTAGTGTCTTTTAATACAGTGGGCGGTACATTGTCTTCCGCCTGGCTGTTGACGGTTACCACTGCGGTGCTTATTGCTACCGCCGTGGCGGCGATGTGTTAAAGTGGCTGTCTGTGTTGGCGGTTTCCGCCGTGGTCATAATTAAACATTTTTTACCACCGGCCTGTTGGCGTTATTACCGCAGCTTTATCACCGACCTCCAGGGTTGTAATGAGGGCCTTACTGTGATTTAGGGCCATATGTACGAACACATTTTCCCATTGACACAGAATGGGAAAAACCCATTGCTACATCTGGCCACTACTCCTGTTTTCATGGGCTCTGGAATGGGGTCTATCACTTACCTTTGGTGTTTTCTTACACTCCCAGCAACCCTCTACACTCTACACTTGCCTAGGTGGGAAACCATCTTCCGCATTCCACTATTTTAGTGTATGGTTTGTGTTCCCCCAACGCTCATTGCAACCTATTGTGATTTTCCCTATTTGCACTGTTATCTGACTTTTTACTTGCCTGTTTTTGGTTACTAGTGTATATATTGTATGTATTACTTAACTCCTAAGGGAGTATAGTCTCTAAAGTATATTTGGCATGTGTGTCATCAAAATAAAGTTCCTTTATTTTTGTAACACTGAGTATTTCCTTTCATGTGTGTGAGTACTGTGTGGTATTGCAAGAGATTTGCATGTCTCCTAGTTCAGCCTTGGCTGCTCAGATACAGATACCTCTAGACAGCCTAGCTGCTAGACACTGAATACATTTCACTAATAAGGGATAACTGGACCTGGTATAAGGTGTAAGTGCCTTTGGTACCCACCACAAACCAGGCTAGCCTCCTACAAGCCCGGCTTCAGATGATGCATCCTGTGCTCCCAAAGGTGCTCGGGGGCCCTTGGTCCAAGTTCACCCCCAGATAAAGTGCAAAGGCTTCATTGCTTTTTTCGCCAACAGCCATGGTAGGTGACCCTTGCAGGACCAAGCCAATAGTGAGACTATTAGCCAGCTGTGCTTGGAACATCGGATTAGGATCTTAACAGGCATTTTTAAGCTTACAAAATAATGTATGGGCACCTGCACATACTGGCATAAATATTGGCAGTGAAACTCTTGGCACCAAAAGCATGCGATATATATAAATTAAAAAGAATAACAATTTTTTTTAAAAAAGAGGTCAACATCCTTTGATGCTGTGCACGTCCCTGTCCCTTAATATATTTGTACTTTCAAAAAAGGAAGCGGGTAATTAACAGGCACACATCTTAATTTGCCCTATCAGGGTTAATCGAAGTACGCAGGGAGGTGCCAGCAAACTGTTGGTGATTAAGCAGGATTGATCAAGGTACGCAGAGGGGTGCCAGCACATTGTTTTTTTTTCCATTTTCAG
Organism: Pleurodeles waltl; assembly: GCF_031143425.1. NCBI lineage: Eukaryota > Metazoa > Chordata > Amphibia > Caudata > Salamandridae > Pleurodeles > Pleurodeles waltl. The sequence continues at coordinate 1,224,816,319 of NC_090447.1, forward strand.
TGGCCCTTCAGATATTCTAACAGGTGTTGCTCACATTGTTTGGGCAAAGTATTTTACATTCTAGTTGGTTTCCAAGGTATCTTGCAGTTTAGTTTGTTTTCAATGTGTTAATACTAGATGTCAAAAAAAAAAAAAAAAAAAAAAATGAAGCAGCAACTCAATCAAGAATGGGCAAGAAATGTAATGGGGTGAAACACAAACAAAGGCACACTGTTATGGATTAAGAAAACAGGCAGCTGGTTCATCATTTTTCCTTGCATGATGTAGAATAATTATCACAGGAAAAACGCTTTATATCCATGCTACGTCCTTTTGGACTTTCGAATCACAGGCAAGCTAAAGTATTCTGAGGACAAAGTGATTTAAAACTTAGTTCATCATACCTCGCCACCAGGAAGCGAGGAGTAGACAGCGCACCTCTCACGTACTGTGATTCTGGTGATGTTTTTCATTAAAAACGGCATTAAATATTTGAAGAGTTAAGTACCAGAACCTGGCATTCACCAAATTGCAGATCAAGTTAAAAGAGCACCATCTGGGGGGCAGGAACTCCCTCTTTCTTTACAAAAAGTAACTCCCTCTCTCTTTACAAAAAGTCACTTTCACCAAAAAATAAAACCAAAAAACAATACAACCGGTTATTGAGGCGCAATGGTGGTTGTGTGCTTCTAGATGCCTGCCCTCATAGGCCTTGTCAAGGACAACCTTGAGTGCGTGGTACAAAGATGAGGGTGTGCATGCATGAGCAATTGGGGTATCCATATGTGTCGGCAGGAGTAGTATCACTTGGTTTCTGGAGGGTGCCTCTCGGGTGTGTGAACATACCCAGATATAGCTGTGTGATGTAATGCATGCCTCACAGGGCTCTTGTGAAATCAGAGCTTAAGAATGAGGGCTTCTCTGGGGTAATCTGAAACTGACATCGGAACAGTAGGTCGGAGCAGCACATTCCAGAGGCCAACATCTTCTTGAGGGCCATCATCTATTAATTAGGATCCATTGCGGCTGCCAAAGTGCGTACATCATACGGGAAGGATATCCAAGGGCATAAACTCGAGAACAGTAATGTGTGGTTTAGAAGTGGCAGGTAACCTTTCAAGGTAAGTTACAAGTATGCAGGGTATACTTTCAGCCACAGCTTCTCTGAAACGTAAGTCTGCATGCACACAAGGTACCCTAGGGAAGGTAAGGGGACACAAGACATAGATACTTAACCCGGAGAGCCGTTAAACAGATGAGTTGGTTTGGCTATGGCGTGCTACATCACATTTAAATAATAGGTGTCTGACTATGTCCCCCCATTTTATCCTTACATTTACAGTATCTTCAAGGGGACATGATGCACTACAGGGCCAAAGAGGATCCCGTCGGGCCCTCACAGAACCACAAGGATGGAACAGAGCACAGTGGGTGAGATGGGAGAAGAATCCAGAGATGACACACCATACTTCAACCTCCCACAGCCATGGCTTATTGCTAGTCTAGTGCTCCTTTTATTGAGGGGCATTTCCACGATAACTGGCTGCAGAAAACTTGAAGGGGATCCAACGGTCGATGCCTGGATGATACACAGATCATGGGAATCTAAGCAACACGAAAGAGATGCATGCAAACTGCAAGGTATAGGTTAGAACAATTATTCCCAACCTGTGGTGCGGGGACCCCTGGGGGTCAGCAAAGCCTCCTCAAGGGGTAGGCGACTGATTCGAAAATTATATATATAAACAGTTTAGGGCCCCAGCTTTCAGTAATGACTCATTGAGGGACCGCAGATCCCAATAATGCTTAAATAGGGGTCCCCAGGTTCCAGTAAAGAAAAAGTAGGGCTCCACAGAAGTGTAAAGGTTGGGAACCACTGGGTTAGAACCGTAGGTCTTCCCCAATCTATAATTACCTTAATGTTGTTGCAAAAGGTTTGGGAGGGGATAAATACACCTGTATGGGCACAGTCAACTCCATCCAGGATGTTACTGGAAAATCCAGTATTTCGCCAGGCCTGGCACTCTTGGCACCAACAATGCTGAAGCCGGCCCTGGCAGCGTCTTAAGACCAAGTCAAGGTGGTAGGTTTGAAATGGTAGGGAAATCCCTACAAATAAAAGTTGGAGCAGCAATATCACCCACATTAAAGCCACGTCAAGGCTGAAGCCTAAAAATGGCTGGGAAGTCCCAACAAAGTAACATGGTAGTAGCGATATCACCCACAATATGTGACACACCCCAAATGACTGGATGTAAAAGATGATCCTAACCACAGGGTTAAGCACTCCTAGCTCACCACAAACAGGATGATGGAGCTACAAGGGGGTAACAAGGATAGTCAGTAGGCAGCAGAACGGATATCTCCTGTACTGCAATAATATCGAAGGCCTGAAGAGCTGAGTGTTACGTTTTGCCTCTGTAGCATAGCCAAGGGTAGTCCAACCTACTAACAGTAGTACGCCTGGACAGGGGAGAGCTGTCCCAAATAAAACTCAGTAGAGCAAGACTGGCTAGGATGACAGAAGTAACTAAGAAGAGTATGGAACACAGTTGCTAAACAGGTAGGACTCAGCGGAGGGGAGGCAGCAAGATCAGTGGGTATCAGGGTCGACACATGCCCGAGGAGAACAATTACGGATGGAGAACTCCTTCCTGTTCAAGTACTAGTCACCAGACAGGTTACAACAGCCTGTACTGACGCCATGATAATGTAGCCCAGCCCCAAGGATCTGGGAGGCATAAGTTAATTGGAGCTGAATAGTAGGAGTACGGCATCACAGAAGAAGGCAAAGGTCAGGAGACCTCCGCCATGGTGGCAAAGACAGCACATTCAGGCGGCTTCATTAAAGATTAAAGGTGGCTGGTAGGCTGGTAGGCTGGAGGAAAGGAACGAGGGTAGTCCAACCTACTAACACTAGTATGCCTGGACAGGGGAGAACTGTCCCAAATATTGCTCAGTAGAGCAAGGCTGGCTAGGATGGCAAGAGAAACTAAGAAAAATGTGGAACACAGTTGCTAAACAGGTAGGACTCAGCGGAGGGGAGGCAGCAAGATCAGTGAGTATCAGAGTCGACACATGCCTGAGGAGAACAATTATGGTTGGAAAACTCCTTCCTGCTCGAGTACTAGTCACCAGACAGGTTACAACAACCTGTGCTGAGGCCATGATAATGTAGCCCAGCCCAAAAGCTCTGGGAGGCATAAGTTAATCGGAGCTAAATAGTAGGAGTACGGTATCACAGAAGAAGGCAAAGATCAGGAGACCCCCGCCATGGTGGCAAAGACAGCACATTCAGATGGCTTCATTAACCCCTTCGCTGCCAGGCCTTTTCCCTCTCCTGTGCCGAGCCTTTTTTTGGCTATTTGGAGCAGTTCGCGCTTAGGCCCTCATAACTTTTTGTTCACATAAGCTACCCACTCCAAATTTGCGACCTTTTTTTCCAACATCCTAGGGATTCTAGAGGTACCCAGACTTTTGGGTTCCCCAGAAGGAGGCCAAAAAATTAGCCAAAAAACAGTGAAAATTTCGTTTTTTTCAAAAAAAGGGAAAAATGGGCTGCAGAAGAAGACTTGTGGTTTTGTCCCTGAAAAGGGCATCAACAAAGGGTTTGCGGTGATAAAATCACCAGCTTCCCAGCTTTCAGGAATTGGCAGACTTGAATCATAAAACCCAATTTTTCAACACAATTTTGGCATTTTACTGGGACATACCCCATTTTTACGATTTTTTGTGCTTTCAGCCTCCTTCCAGTCAGTGACAGAAATGGGCATGAAACCAACGCTGAATCCCAGAAACCGCAACATTTCTGAAAAGTAGACAAAATTCTGAATTCAGCAAGGGGTAGTTTGTGTAGATCCTACAAGGGTTTCCTACAGAAAATAACAAGTGAAAAAGAAAAATATTGAAATTGAGGTGAAAAAAACATCAATTTTTCTCTACGTTTTACTCTGTAACTTTTTCCTGCAATGTCAGATTTTCGAAAGCAATATACCGTTACGTCTGCTGGACTCTTCTGGTTGCGGGGATATATAGGGCTTGTAGGTTCATTAAGAACTCTAGGTACCCAGAGCCAATAAATGACCTGCACCCTGCAGTGGGTTTTCATTCTATGCCGGGTATACAGCAATTCATTTGCTGAAATATAAAGAGTAAAAATTAGCTATCAAGAAAACCTTTGTATTTCCAAAATGGGCACAAGATAAGGTGTTGAGAAGCAGTGGTTATTTGCACATCTCTGAATTCCGGGGTGCCCATACTAGCATGTGAATTTCAGGGCATTTCTCAAATAGACGTCTTTTTTCCACACTGTCTTACATTTGGAAGGGAAAAATGTAGAGAAAGACAAGGGGCAATAACACTTGTTTTGCTATTCTATGTTCCCCCAAGTCTCCCGACAAAAATGATACCTCACTTGTGTGGGTAGGCCTAGCGCCCGCAACAGGATATGCCCCAAAACACAACGTGGACACATCACAGAAAACAGAGCTGTTTTTAGCAAAGTGCCTACCTGTAGATTTTGGCCTCTAGCTCAGCCGCCACCTAGGGAAACCTACCAAACCTGTGCATTTCTGAAAACTAGAGACCTAGGGGAATCCAAGATGGGGTGACTTGTGTGGCTCGGACCAGGTTCTGTTACCCAGAATCCTTTGCAAATCTCAAAATTTGGCTAAAAAAATACATGTTCCTCACATTTCTGTGGCAGAAAGTTCTGGAATCTGAGAGGAGCCACAAATTTCCTTCCACCCAGCGTTCCCCCACGTCTCCCAATAAAAATGATACCTCACTTGTGTGGGTAGGCCTAGCGCCCGCGACAGGAAACGCCCCAAAGCGCAACGTGGCACGTCCAAATTTTTGAAGGAAAACAGAGGTGTTTTTTGCAAAGTGCCTACCTGTAGATTTTGGCCTGTAGCTCAGCCGCCACCTAGGGAAACCTACCAAACCTGTGCATTTCTGAAAACTAGAGACCTAGGGAAATCCAAGTTGGGGTGACTTGTGTGGCTCGGACCAGGTTCTGTTACCCAGAATCCTTTGCAAACCTAAAGATTTGGCTAAAAAAACACATGTTCCTCACATTTCTGTGGCAGAAAGTTCTGGAATCTGAGAGGAGCCACAAATTTCCTTCCACCCAGCGTTCCCCCACGTCTCCCGATAAAAATGATACCTCACTTGTGTGGGTAGGCCTAGCGCCCGCGTCAGGAAACGCCCCAAAGCGCAACGTGGACACATCCAAATTTCTGAAGGAAAACAGAGGTGTTTTTTGCAAAGTGCCTACCTGTAGATTTTGGCCTGTAGCTCAGCCGACACCTGGGGAAACCTACCAAACCTGTGCATTTCTGAAAACTAGAGACCTAGGGCAATCCAAGATGGGGTGACTTGTGTGGCTCGGACCAGGTTCTGTTACCCAGAATCCTTTGCAAACCTCAAAATTTGGCTAAAAAAACACATGTTCCTCACATTTCTGTGTCAGAAAGTTCTGGAATCTGAGAGGAGCCACAAATTTCCTTCCACCCAGCGTCCCCCCACGTCTCCCGATAAAAATGATACCTCACTTGTGTGGGTAGGCCTAGCGCCCGCGACAGGAAACGCCCCAAAGCGCAACGTGGACACAGCCACATTTTTGAAGGAAAACAGAGGTGTTTTTTGCAAAGTGCCTACCTGTAGATTTTGGCCTGTAGCTCAGCCGCCACCTAGGGAAACCTACCAAACCTGTGCATTTCTAAAAACTAGAGACCTAGGGGAATCCAAGATGGGGTGACTTGTGTGGCTCGGACCAGGTTCTGTTACCCAGAATCCTTTGCAAACTTCAAAATTTGTCTAAAAAACACATGTTCCTCACATTTCTGTGGCAGAAAGTTCTGGAATCTGAGAGGAGCCACAAATTTCCTTCCACCCAGCGTCACCCCACGTCTCCCGATAAAAATGATACCTCACTTGTGTGGGTAGGCCTAGCGCCCGCGACAGGAAACGCCCCAAAGTGCAACGTGGACACAGCCAAATTTTTGAAGGAAAACAGAGGTGTTTCTTGCAAAGTGCCTACCTGTGGATTTTGGCCTGTAGCTCAGCCGCCACCTAGGGAAACCTACCAAACCTGTGCATTTCTGAAAATTAGAGACCTAGGGAAATCCAAGTTGGGGTGACTTGTGTGGCTCGGACCAGGTTCTGTTACCCAGAATCCTTTGCAAACCTCAAAATGTGGCTAAAAAAACACATGTTCCTCACATTTCTGTGGCAGAAAGTTCTGGAATCTGAGAGGAGCCACAAATTTCCTTCCACCCAGCGTCCCCCCACGTCTCCCGATACAAATTATACCTCACTTGTGTGGGTAGGCCTAGCGCCCGCGACAGGAAACGCCCCAAAGTGCAACGTGGACACAGCCAAATTTTTGAAGGAAAACAGAGGTGTTTTTTGCAAAGTGCCTACCTGTAGATTTTGGCCTATAGCTCAGCCGCCACCTAGGGAAACCTACCAAACCTGTGCATTTCTGAAAACTAGAGACCTAGGGGAATCCAAGATGGGGTGACTTGTGTGGCTCGGACCAGGTTCTGTTACCCAGAATCCTTTGCAAACCTCAAAATTTGGCTAAAAAACCACATGTTCCTCACATTTCTGTGGCAGAAAGTTCTGGAATCTGAGAGGAGCCACAAATTTCCTTCCACCCAGCGTTCCCCCACGTCTCCCAATAAAAATGATACCTCACTTGTGTGGGTAGGCCTAGCGCCCGCGACAGGAAACGCCCCAAAGCGCAACGTGGCACATCCAAATTTTTGAAGGAAAACAGAGGTGTTTTTTGCAAAGTGCCTACCTGTAGATTTTGGCCTGTAGCTCAGCCGCCACCTAGGGAAACCTACCAAACCTGTGCATTTCTGAAAACTAGAGACCTAGGGGAATCCAAGATGGGGTGACTTGTGTGGCTCGGACCAGGTTCTGTTACCCAGAATCCTTTGCAAACCTCAAAATTTGGCTAAAAAAACACATGTTCCTCACATTTCTGTGGCAGAAAGTTCTGGAATCTGAGAGGAGCCACAAATTTCCTTCCACCCAGCGTCCCCCCACGTCTCCCGATAAAAATGATACCTCACTTGTGTGGGTAGGCCTAGCGCCCGCGACAGGAAACGCCCCAAAGCGCAACGTGGACACAGCCACATTTTTGAAGGAAAACAGAGGTGTTTCTTGCAAAGTGCCTACCTGTAGATTTTGGCCTGTAGCTCAGCCGCCACCTAGGGAAACCTACCAAACCTGTGCATTTCTGAAAACTAGAGACCTAGGGGAATCCAAGATGGGGTGACTTGTGTGGCTCGGACCAGGTTCTGTTACCCAGAATCCTTTGCAAACCTCAAAATGTGGCTAAAAAAACACATGTTCCTCGCATTTCTGTGGCAGAAAGTTCTGGAATCTGAGAGGAGCCACAAATTTCCTTCCACCCAGCGTCCCCCCACGTCTCCCGATACAAATTATACCTCACTTGTGTGGGTAGGCCTAGCGCCCGCGACAGGAAACGCCCCAAAGTGCAACGTGGACACAGCCAAATTTTTGAAGGAAAACAGAGGTGTTTTTTGCAAAGTGCCTACCTGTAGATTTTGGCCTGTAGCTCAGCCGCCACCTAGGGAAACCTACCAAACCTGTGCATTTCTGAAAACTAGAGACCTAGGGGAATCCAAGATGGGGTGACTTGTGTGGCTCGGACCAGGTTCTGTTACCCAGAATCCTTTGCAAACCTCAAAATTTGGCTAAAAAAACACATGTTCCTCACATTTCTGTGGCAGAAAGTTCTGGAATCTGAGAGGAGCCACAAATTTCCTTCCACCCAGCGTTCCCCCACGTCTCCCAATAAAAATGATACCTCACTTGTGTGGGTAGGCCTAGCGCCCGTGACAGGAAACGCCCCAAAGCGCAACGTGGCACATCCAAATTTTTGAAGGAAAACAGAGGTGTTTTTTGCAAAGTGCCTACCTGTAGATTTTGGCCTGTAGCTCAGCCGCCACCTAGGGAAACCTACCAAACCTGTGCATTTCTGAAAACTAGAGACCTAGGGGAATCCAAGATGGGGTGACTTGTGTGGCTCGGACCAGGTTCTGTTACCCAGAATCCTTTGCAAACCTCAAAATTTGACTAAAAAAACACATGTTCCTCACATTTCTGTGGCAGAAAGTTCTGGAATCTGAGAGGAGCCACACATTTCCTTCCACCCAGCGTCCCCCCACGTCTCCCGATAAAAATGATACCTCACTTGTGTGGGTAGGCCTAGCGCCCGCGACAGGAAACGCCCCAAAGTGCAACGTGGACACAGCCAAATTTTTGAAGGAAAACAGAGGTGTTTTTTGCAAAGTGCCTACCTGTAGATTTTGGCCTGTAGCTCAGCCGCCACCTAGGGAAACCTACCAAACCTGTGCATTTCTGAAAACTAGAGACCTAGGGGAATCCAAGATGGGGTGACTTGTGTGGCTCGGACCAGGTTCTGTTACCCAGAATCCTTTGCAAACCTCAAAATTTGGCTAAAAAAACACATGTTCCTCACATTTCTGTGGCAGAAAGTTCTGGAATCTGAGAGGAGCCACAAATTTCCTTCCACCCAGCGTTCCCCCACGTCTCCCAATAAAAATGATACCTCACTTGTGTGGGTAGGCCTAGCGCCCGTGACAGGAAACGCCCCAAAGCGCAACGTGGCACATCCAAATTTTTGAAGGAAAACAGAGGTGTTTTTTGCAAAGTGCCTACCTGTAGATTTTGGCCTGTAGCTCAGCCGCCACCTAGGGAAACCTACCAAACCTGTGCATTTCTGAAAACTAGAGACCTAGGGGAATCCAAGATGGGGTGACTTGTGTGGCTCGGACCAGGTTCTGTTACCCAGAATCCTTTGCAAACCTCAAAATTTGACTAAAAAAACACATGTTCCTCACATTTCTGTGGCAGAAAGTTCTGGAATCTGAGAGGAGCCACACATTTCCTTCCACCCAGCGTCCCCCCACGTCTCTCGATAAAAATGATACCTCACTTGTGTGGGTAGGCCTAGCGCCCGCGACAGGAAACGCCCCAAAGTGCAACGTGGACACAGCCAAATTTTTGAAGGAAAACAGAGGTGTTTTTTGCAAAGTGCCTACCTGTAGATTTTGGCCTGTAGCTCAGCCGCCTCCTAGGGAAACCTACCAAACCTGTGCATTTCTGAAAACTAGAGACCTAGGGGAATCCAAGATGGGGTGACTTGTGTGGCTCGGACCAGGTTCTGTTACCCAGAATCATTTGCAAACCTCAAAATGTGGCTAAAAAAACACATGTTCCTCACATTTCTGTGGCAGAAAGTTCTGGAATCTGAGAGGAGCCACAAATTTCCTTCCACCCAGCGTCCCCTCCCGTCTCCCGATAAAAATTATACCTCACTTGTGTGGGTAGGCCTAGCGCCCGCGACAGAAAACGCCCCAGAGCGCAACGTGGACACAGCCAAATTTTTGAAGGAAAACAGAGGTGTTTTTTGCAAAGTGCCTACCTGTAGATTTTGGCCTGTAGCTCAGCCGCCACCTAGAGAAACCTACCAAACCTGTGCATTTCTGAAAACTAGAGACCTAGGGGAATCCAAGATGGGGTGACTTGTGTGGCTCGGACCAGGTTCTGTTACTCAGAATCCTTTGCAAACCTCAAAATTTGGCTAAAAAAACACATGTTCCTCACATTTCTGTGGCAGAAAGTTCTGGAATCTGAGAGGAGCCACGAATTTCCTTCCACCCAACGTTACCCCACGTCTCCTGATAAAAATGATACCTCACTAGTGTGGGTAGTCCTAGCGCCCGCAACAGGAAACGCCCCAAAGCGCAACGTGGACACATCCACATTTTTGAAGGAAAACAGAGGTGTTTTTTGCAAAGTGCCTACCTGTAGATTTTGGCCTGTAGCTCAGCCGCCACCTAGGGAAACCTACCAAACCTGTGCATTTCATGACAAAAGCAATGTATGGCATTCAGAATAATTTATGACATTGTAATAATGTTTTATGGCCTTGTTGTGGCAAAAGTCCATGCATGTAATAAGTATTCCCACAGCAAAATACAAACACCCACAGCTGTTGTGAGTTTATTAAAAAATGTACATGAGGAATTACACTAATTGGAGTAGGCCAAGTGTGGGAGTTATACCCCTGGCCCACAGTCTCCCTTTCTCGTGCCCCGTCACTATGTGCCTCTCAGTAGCACGGTTGGGTGAGGAGACACTCCTAACCAGGTACCCATCCATTGCAGCTGAATGGCTCTACAGTTCAGCAATCTCAAGAGCCAGGCCTCTGAAGTCAGGGGCAACATCATGTTGCTGCCTCCTTGATTGTTCAGGCCAGAGGAAATTGCCCTTAACATGGCCTCATCAACAGTCCTTCAACGTGCCTCAGTCATCCTTGAGCATACCCCGGTAATCCAGGGTTTTCTCTAGTTGAGGAGGGTGTAATATTTGAGCCCCCACCAATGCTCTCAATGAGGGAGGCTGCTCTCACCCTTTCCCGTCACGGTGTCCCTCAGCACAGGGCAGCCAGCTCCCTCCTCGCTAACCTCATGTTCTGCCTGCCATTCCGGGAAGGCACATGGAGAGCCGAGAAACCATCTTCATTGTGGTGGTGCTGCCACATTCAGCCTGTCGCTCCACAGACTTCAAATCCATATTGGATTTTTACAGACAGATGGCAATGTTCAACAAAGAGCGGCTGCCATGTTCTGTATTGCAGCCATGCCCTGTGAGAAAGTAGCCTCTTTCTAGCCTTGTAACCCCCACTTGTGGCCTGTTTGTGAGTATATCTCAGGGTGTTTTCACTGTCTCACTGGGATCCTGCTAGCCAAGGCCCAGTGCTCATAGTGAAAACCCTATGTTGTAAGTGTGGTTGTTATGTGTCACTGGGATCCTGCTAACCAGGACCCCAGTGCTCATAAGTTTGTGGCCTATATGTATGTGTTCCCTGTGTGATGCCTAACTGTCTCACTGAGGCTCTGCTAACCAGAACCTCAGTGGTTATGCTCTCTCTGCTTTCCAAATTTGTCACAAACAGGCTAGTGACTAATTTTACCAATTCACATTGGCATACTGGTACACCCATATAATTCCCTAGTATATGGTACTGAGGTACCCAGGGTATTGGGGTTCCAGGAGATCCCTATGGGCTGCAGCATTTCTTTTGCCACCCATAAGGAGTCTGACAATTCTTACACAGGCCTGCCAGTGCAGCCTGAGTGAAATAACATCCACGTTATTTCACAGCCATTTACCACTGCACTTAAGTAACTTATAAGTCACCTATATGTCTAATCTTCACCTGGTGAAGGTTGGGTGCAAAGTTACTTAGTGTGTGGGCACCCTGGCACTAGCCAAGATGCCCCCACATAGTTCAGGGCAAATTCCCCGGACTTTGTGAGTGTGGGGACACCATTACACGCGTGCAGTGTACATAGGTCACTACCTATGTACAGCGTCACAATGGTAACTCCGAACATGGCCATGTAACATGTCTAAGATCATGGAATTGTCACCCCAATGCCATTCTGGCCTTGGGGGGACAATTCCATAATCCCCCGGGTCTCTAGCACAGAACCCGGGTACTGCCAAACTGCCTTTCTGGGGTCTCCACTGCAGTTGCTGCTGCTGCCAACCCCTCAGACAGGTTTCTGCCCTCCTGGGTTCCAGGCAGCCCTGGCCCAGGAAGGCAGAACAAAGGACCTCCTCTGAGAGAGGATGTAACACCCTCTCCCTTTGGAAATAGGTGTGAAGGCTGGGGAGGAGTAGCCTCCCCCAGCCTCTGGAAATGCTTTGATGGGCACAGATGGTGCCCATCTCTGCATAAGCAAGTCCACACTGGTTCAGGGATCTCCCAGCCCTGCTCTGGCGCGAAACTGGACAAAGGAAAGGGGAGTGACCACTCCCCTGACCTTCACCTCCCAGGGGAGGTGCCCAGAGCTCCCCCAGTGTGTCCCTGTCAACACCAGGGCAGTGTGCGCTCTATTGACGACTAGAATGCAAAAAACCGGCACTCTCAAAACAACATCATTTATGCATTGTGCTGATATGTTGTTGTTTAACCTTTTGCATTGCAGAGTTCAATCCTGAAGACTTATTTTTAATGTGCTTACAAATGCTGTTCATTTGCAATGTATTGCTGCAGGCTTTCAGAGTGTGTTAGGGTGTGGTCCCTTTCCAGGGCCTTCTAGAGACTTTCCCTGCAACATGCCTGGGTGTGGTTGTGGGCTGGGCCAAGACTCTATGAAAAGGAGCCAGCCCAGCTCCAAGTGCTCACTATTCAGAGGTCCCGGTGCAGAGCAGCAGCTACTTCCTGAGCTCCTGTCCCGGTGGCCTATTTGATCTTCCAGACATCTGACTTTCATTCTTCATTTGGAGATACTTGTTCTGGGTGGTAAGACGGTAGTTGGTTGGGTCTAATTCTTTTATGATTTGACAGAGTACTTTGTGCGTGTGAAATATGCGCTTGAGTGTTTGTGACAATTGCAGGGTGACTTGTGAATCGGCAAGACGCGCGATTCGTTTCATGATAATTTAATCTTGTTAATTATTGCACGCTACCATTTCTTGACATTTACATGGTGGCTTAAGAATCAGCAGGACGCGTGATTCGCTTTATGGTGTTCTAACTTTGTTGTTCATTGTGCGCTACCATTTCTTGACATTTACATGGTGGCTTAAGAATCGGCAAAAGACGCGCAATTCGTTTCATTGTACTTTGAGCTTGTTATTCATTGTGAGCTGTTATTTCTTGCCATTTACATTGTGGTTTACGAATTGGCAAGACGCATGATTCTCTCCTCGAGTTTAATTCATGTTGTTTATTGTATGCCACTATTCTAAGATATTTATAATGTACTATTTGAGTTGACAAGTTATGTGATTTGTTTTTCCTGAATCCATATTGTGTTATTCATGGTGCACAATCCTTTTATGGTGTTTACTATATATATATATATATAAATCTGCAATTTGTGTTGAAACATTTTAAGAGTACACAGAAGATCAGAGTGTCTAGATGCAATATTGTATGGTCCTAGTATGCATTCTCAAAAAAGGATTTATATGACTGGTTTAAAATTTAGTCAGAAAGTTTTTCTGATTCTCATGTAAAGGAAAGTACTTGAATAAGAAAGTTTTCATTTAATCCATCTTGATTCCCTTCCGACCATCTTGAAACTTAGTCATTTTAAACTTAATTCTTAGGTTGTTTATGTTTTCAGAATGACTATGCTTAGAATCATAGTCTAGTATTGATTTCAGGAGATATAATTTTCATATTGTGTGTTCTAACCTTTTTCTTACTACAGGTCTCCTTCCCAGCTGTTTCCCTTCCTAATCCCCTCTTCCCCTCTTGAACTCTCTTAGCCTCTGTGATTTATCTATCAGAGTCTTGGAACTGTTTAGTGGTGGACGTGTTGGGAACGTGCGCAGACCCCGAGGATCTGGTGACTCTGACAGTCCCAGACCTCTGCCATCTTGGAAACAGAGGTGTTTGTGGCACACTGGACTCTGAGTGGCCAGTGCCAGAAGGTGACGTCAGAGGCTCCTTCTGATAGGCTCTTACCTCTCTTGGTAGCCAATCCTCCTTCCTAGGTAGCCAAACCTCCTTTTCTGGCTATTTAGGGTCTCTGCTTTGGGGATCACACCAGATAACGAATGGAAGAGCTCACAAGAGTTCCTCTGCATCTCCCTCTTCACCTTCTGCCAAAGGATCGACCGCTGACTGCTCAGGATGCCTGCAATACTGCAACAAAGTAGCAAGACGGCTGCTAGCAACCTTGTATCGCTTTATCCTGCCGGCTTTCTCGACTGTTTCCAGGTGGTGCATGCTCTGGGGGTAGCCTGCCTCCTCTCTGCACCAGGAGCTCTGAAGAAATCTCCCGTGGGTCGACAGAATCTTCCCCCTGCAACCGCAGGCAACAAAAGACTGCATCACCGGTCCTCTGTGTCCCCTCTCAGCACGACGAGCGTGGTCCCTGGAACTCAGCAACTCTGTCCAAGTGACTCCCATAGTCCAGTGACTCTTCAGTCTAAGTTTGGTGGAGGTAAGTCCTTGCCTCCCCACGCTAGACTGCATTGCTGGGTACCGCATGATTTGCAGCTGCTCCGGCTCATGTGCACTCTTCCAGGATTTCCTTCATGCACAGCCAAGCCTGGGTCTCCGCCACTCTAACATACAGTGCACAACCTTCTGAGTTGTCCTCTGGCGTCGTGGGACTCCATTTTGTGACTTCGGGTGGACTCCGGTTCACTTTTCTTCTAAGTGTCTGTTCAGGTACTTCTGTGGGTGCTGCCTGCTTCTGTGAACACTCCCTACATTGCTGGGTGCCCCTTCTGTCTCCTCATCCAAGTGGCGACATCCTGGTCCCTCCTGGGCTACAGCAGCACCCAAAAACCCTAACCGCGAGCCTTGAAGCTAGCAAGGCTTATTTGCGGTCTTTCTGCATGGGAACACCTCTGGAAGCTTCTTCACGACGTGGGACATCCATCCTCCAAAGGGGAAGTTCCTAGTCCTCTTCTTTCTTGCAGAACTCCAAGCTTCTTCCAACCGATGGCAGCTTCCTTGCACCCGCAGCTGGCATTTCCTGGGCTCCTGCCCACTCTCAACACTTTTGCGACTATTGGACTTGGTCCCCTTGTCTTACAGGTACTCAGGTCTGGAAATCCACTGTTGTTGCATTGCTGGTGTTTGTTCTTCCTGCAGAATCCCCCTATCACGACTTCTGTGCTCTCTGGGGGTAGTAGGTGCACTTTATATCTACCTTTCTGGGTCTTGGGTTGGGCTATTTTTCTAACCCTCACTGTTTTCTTACAGTCCCAGCGACCCTCTACAAGCTCACATAGGTTTGGGGTTCATTCGTGGTTCACATTCTACTTTTGGAGTATATGGTTTGTGTTGCCCCGTACCTAGGTGCTCCTATTGCAATCTCCTGTATTTAACATTGCTTGTATTACTTCATTTTGCTATTATCTACATAATTTTGGTTTGTGTACATATATCTTATGTATATAACTTATCCTCATACTGAGGGTATTCACTGAGATACTTTTTGGCATATTGTCATAAAAATAAAGTACCTTTATTTTTGGTACTTCTGTGGATTGTGTTTTCTTATGATATTGTGCATATGACACCAGTGGTATAGTAGGAACTTTGCATATCTCCTAGTTCAGCCTAAGCTGCTTTGCCATAGCTACCTTCTATCAGCCTAAGCTACTAGAAACACCTCTTCTACGCTAATAAAGGACAATTGGACCTGGCACAAGGTGTAAGTACCTCTGGTACCCACTACAAGCCAGGCCAGCCTCCTACATGCCCTCCTTTCGTGTTCCACCTTTTTGAGTGCCGTTCATAGTCTTCCAATTTGACCTCAATTTATTTTTCATTACAGATTCTTTCCAGCTGCTCCCTCAAAGCCTTTGTGGCCTCATTTAGAATTGATAGCAATTTTTCCAGCACTTGTGACTCTTTCACCCATTTCCAGGAGTCTATCGTTAGGATGCTTATTTCAACTGTCAATTAATCGATTTGGGACTTCAATAAGTGTTTTATGATTAAAAATTGTTTTCATACTAGCAGTCAATGAGAATTCAGTGTTATCTCATGTCTCATCCACATTCTCCTCTGGTGCTAAATGGCCTTTTTGCGAAGCAGTGTCTCCGACTGCCAGGCGCACTGTGTATTTATCCATTTTGCTGTGTTTGCTTCCTCATCCTACTCCGCTCAGCAGCCTGTCCACATTCTGTGAATGCCCATGGTAGGATTGGCCTCTGTGTTACTAGTGTTTGACTCTACAGCCTCCTAAGCACATCTATCACCACAAAATATTATTCACCTTCTGTGAGGGGGAGGGTCAGTACTCACCAGAACCTACCAAGGGCAGGGTGGCTTTAACCTTCAATTCAATCTTGGGCCCCCATTCCTCCTAGCCTCTCGGCTTTCTCTATCCCACACCCTGGTTGAATAACAAGTTGAGGCCTTACAATATGTGTCTTTCACTTTTATAATAGGCAGTCCATCATCCATATGTGTTGCCATACCAGGCCCTCAATGTCTTGCCTTGCCCAGTGGGGAAAGAAAGTTCATCCCTGTCTTTCCCAGTGTGTCAGTTCATAGTACCAGGTTAGGACAAACAGTCTCTCTGTAGCGTCTTCTATGACATAGTTGCCCCACCTGCTAATCTACAAGCTCAGGGTGGGGAAGTGTCTCAATATTCACCCGGATTTCCAAAGGGTCTTCATTGTTGTCTCACCTTTGTACGGAGAGATTCCCACTGGTCTCACCCCGCTGTCTTTCTCTCGCAGCTGTACTTCTCACCATGTTGGCTTAGGGTGCGTAGACCTCCACAAACCTCTCTGATCACCCCAATATGGATGCTATAGCCCTCCCATCCTAAGGAGAAGGCACCAGACCTCAGAGGACCCTGCAAACCTGCAGCGCACACTGTCTCTGCTGGGAGAGCAGCCCTCATTGCAAGTCTCTTCAAGCACATCCTCCGGGTCAGTGATTCATAATAGCCACATCCTCTCTACACCATGCATCAATCTAGGGAAGGCTCTGTGGCCTGGGGTAGGACGCAGCCTCACTCACTAACGCCCATCCGGTCTCTGCTGAATTTTCAACACAAATGACATTCCTGTTGCTTAAAAGCACTCATAATCACTGTACTAGTGTGGCAGGATGGATACTGCAGCAGATGTTGGTAGATTTCCCTTGTAGCCGGGAGCAAGTGTATATTGCGCCTATCATGCATGTTTCCCGGCTACTCCTCGGCTTACGGTTAATACTGATAAGTTCAAGATAGGTATCTGTCTTTATCCTGCAAGGGAATGAAGATAATTTTAATTAATTTTAACAGGATATTTTTTCATGTGTACTGTCAAAGAAAAATACCTTAGATTTGTCAACAAACTTGTGAAGTATAAATCTTTGTCCAACATTCGCATCTATGCTAATAGTGTTTTCCGCACGTCAGCAAATGAAAAAGAAAGCTGGGGGAATAGAACTTCCTCTATCCATGTATCCTCTATCCATGTAGATTCCATTCTGCAAAAGCTTTCCTTCCTCTTTCATGAATGAAAATTACAACCAAATTACAACTTATCAATGTCTGTGACATGACATCACTAGAACAAATGGCTTTGGGGAGAGTTCATTGACCCTCAAAGCACACCCTGGTACACAAAACAGGAATTCTGAGAGAAAGTTAAAGCTGCCTCTGTCTTGGTGGACTATTATCTTTACTACTTTTTGTATTTTGTTCATTATTTGTTAGGTTTTACAGTTCACAAGAAAGGCTGGTTATTAATGCATGACTGCCATGGTTGGCAGCATTGCAGGGTTTTGTGCTAAATGGGGTGTGCTCAGAAAAGCCTTTTGTCTTCTTACCTCGTCATGGGAGCCATGTCTTCTGACTTTCAATTGGGGAGCAACTGGTTCAGATCGTACCAATCAAGCAGTGGGGGGAGACCACCCTGTCTGTTTTCACAATGAATAGTGGGAACTGTAGCCATAGCCCCTCTTGGAGTCTTAGCCAGACATTGTGGCCAGTAAGATGAGATGCATGTCCATCTCCTCCAGACGTTCTTTGCACATCAAATGTAGTAAAGGTTACTTTGATGAGAGCAGCTGAGAACGTTTGAGAACATAACTTCCAATTTTGGCCTCGAGTCATTTCTAGTCTGAGACCAGTGTTACTAGTGGTCTGAAAGACTTTGGTTCCATTGAAGTTGTTTTGTACTTGAGCGAGTGAAGCCATGTGTAGGAGGCAGGCCTGGCTAATAGTGGGTACCTGATGGTACTTACACCTTGTGCCAGGTCCAGTTATCCCTTATTAGTAGATTAGTAGTGTACTAGCAGCTTAGGCTGATAGAGGTAGCTATAGCAGAGCAGCTTAGGCTGAACTAGGAGACATGCAAAGCTCCTACTATACCATTTATATCATATAGCACAATATCATAAGAAACACAATACTCAGAGTTTCTAAAAATAAAGGTACTTTATTTTACTGACAATATGCCAAAAGTATCTCAGAGGATATACTCCCTTAGGAGGTAAGTAATATACACAAAATATATACACACAACCCAAAATCAGGTAAGTAACAGTTAGAAAAGTAGTTCAAACACTGTAGAATACAATAGGATGCAACAGGCCTATGGGCAACACAAACCATATACTAAGAAAGTGGAATGCGAACCACAAAGGGACCCCAGGCCTAGTGTGGTGTGCAGAGGGTCGCTGGGAGTGTAAGAAAACACTAAGGTTGTCCAAGATATCCCACCCCAAGACCCTGAAAAGTAGGAGTAAAGTTACCCTACTTCCCCAGAAACACACTAAAGCCGTGATAGGAGATTCTGCAAAGGCAACAACTGATTGCAAAGCACTGAAGATGTATTCCTGGACCTGAGGACCTGTAAAGGAACAGGACCAAGTCCAAGAGTCACGCAAGTGTCCAGGAGGGGCAGGAGCCCACTAAACCCCGGATGAAGGTGCAAAGGGGCTGCCTCCGGGTGGAAGAAGCTGAAGATTCTGCCACAACGGAAGAAGCCAGGAACTTCTCCTTTGCACAGAAGATGCCCCACAGCGTGCTGGAGGATGCATAGTTGTTTCCACGCAAAAAGACTACAAACAAGCCTTGCTAGCTGCAAGAGTCGCTGTTAAAGAAAATGGGTGCTGCCAGGGCCCAGGAAGGACCAGGAGGTAGCCCCTTGGAGGATTAGACAGAGGGGCCACTCAGCAGCACAGAGAGCCCATGCAGAAGCAGGCAGCACCCGCAGGAGCACTTGAACCGTTGTTCAAGAAATCTGAGCACGGCAGTCGTCTCAACACTACAAAGGAGGGTCCCACGAAGTCGGTGGTCAACTCAGCAAGTTGAGCAATGCAGGACAGAGTGCTGGGGACCTGGGCTATGCTGTGCACAAAGGATTCCTTGCAAAAGTGCACAGACGCCCTAGCAGCTGCAGTTCACACAGTACACAGGATTACTGTCTGGCGTGGGGAGGCAAGGACTTACCTCTACCAAATTTGGACAGAAGGACTACTGGACGTCGGGGTCACTTGGATCCAGCTCCTGTGTTCCAGGGACCACGCTCGTCAAGATGAGAGGGGACCCATAGGACCGGTGATGCAGGAGTTTGGTGCCTGCGTTAGCAGGGGGAAGATTCCATCGACCCACTGGAGATTTCATCTTGGCTTCCAGTGCAGGGTGAAGGCAGACAGCCCTCAGAGCATGCACCACCAGGAAACAGTTGAGTAAGCTGGCAGGATTAGGCGCTAAAATGTTGCTGGTAGTCTTCTTGCTACTTTGCTGCAGTTTTGCAGGCGTCCTGAAGCAGTCAGCAGTCGATCCTTGGCAGAAGTTGAAGAGAGAGATGCAGAGGAACTCTGTTGAGCTCTTGCATTCTTTATCTGAAGAGAAACCCACAGGAGGGACCCTAAATAGCCCTCAGAGGAGGATTGGCCACTTTACCAGCTAAGCACCTATCAGAAGGGGTCTCTGACGTCACCTGCTGGCACTGGCCACTCAGAGGCCTCCATTGTGCCCTCACACCTCTGCATTCAAGATGGCAGAGGTCTGGGACACACTGGAGGAGCTCTGGGCACCACCCCTGGGGTGGTGATGGACAGAGGAGTGGTCACTTCCCTCTCCTTTGTCCAGTTTCACGCCAGAGCAGGGGCTGGGAGATCCCTGAACCTGTGTAGACTGGTTTATGCAAAGAGGGCACCATCTGTGCCCTTCAAAGCATTCCCAGAGGCCAGGAGAGGCTACTCCTCTCAGGCCCTTAACACCTATTTCCAAAGGGAGAGGGTATAACACCCTCTCTCAGAGGAAATACTTTGTTCTGCCTTCCTGGGTCTGGGCTGCCCAGACCCCAGGAGGGCAGAAACCTGTCTGTGGGTTGGCAGCAGCGGTAGCTGCAGTGAAAACCCCAGAGAGTTAGTTTTGCAGAACCCGGGGTCCATGCTGGAGCCTTGGTGATGCATGGGATTGGCACCTTAATACCAGATTTGGCATGGGGGGACCATTCCATGATCTTAGGCATGTTACATGGCCATGTTCGGAGTTACCATTGTGAAGCTACATGTAGGTATTGACCTATATGTAGTGCACGCGTGTAATGGTGTCCCCGCACTCACAAAGTCCGAGGAAATTGCCTTGAACTATGTGTGGGCACCTTGGCTAGTGCCAGGGTGCCCTCACACTTAGTAACTTTGCACCTAACCTTCACTAAGTGAGGGTTAGACATATAGGTGACTTATAAGTTACTTAAGTGCAGTGTAAAATGGCTGTGAAATATAGTTGAAGTCATTTCACAGGCTGCAGTGGCAGTCCTGTTTAAGAATTGTCTGAGCTCCCTATGGGTGGCAAAAGAAATGCTGCAGCCCATAGGGATCTCCTGGAAACCCCAATACCCTGGGTACCTAGGTACCATATACTAGGGAATTATAAGGGTGTTCCAGTGTGCCAATCAGAATTGGTAAAAATGGTCACTAGCCTGCAGTGACAATTTTAAAAGCAGAGAGAGCATAAGCACTGAGATTCTGGTTAGCAGAGCAGTGACACAGTTAGGTTCCACACAGGGAACACATATAGGCCACAAACTATGAGCAGTGGGGTCCTGGCTAGCAGGATCCCAGTGAGTCAGGCATAAACGAACTGACACACAAGTAAACATGGGGGTAACATGCCAGGCAAGATAGTACTTTCCTACACCATGTGATCCAAAAGCATCAATGTGACTAATTTACCCCTATTATAATTTACTAATATTTCTTACCTAAGGATTACATGGAGGTTCTCGCCTGAGGCTTGTGACAAAAAGTGAAAGAAAGTCTTTGTCAACTGCACGGCTGTCTGGAGTCTAACACGTACCACTTCGGTGGAGTCCAGATCTTGGTTGTGGTAGTTTTTCTGACTACTTTTACCTGCAGCACGTCATTTTACGAAGGACTAAAGAGGTTATTCCCCATAGTTAGGTGAGGATCTTACCATGGTTACCTTGGTTTTGTATTTCCCGTCAAAACACTTTATGTTGGCTTGCTGGCATACAGTTTCTTTTCTTTCTTCACGGCACTGTGCACTCAGTCTAAGAGGTCCCTGGGAATTAGCAGCTGATGCTGAAGCATTTTATTTATGTTGAGCTTAAACCTACATTCCTGCTGGACATCGTTAGGCAGCAGGAAAAGGCATGGCCTGCCAAGCAAAGATTAAGCAGTATAAAGCTTGTTTTAAAATGGACACACAAACAGTTTGTTTTTGTAGGGACATAAACAACACACCATCAGGAATAGATGTTATGTTGTCAGTGTGTATGGGTCTCACTTTGAAGGCTCTCTTGAATGACAGCAAGTTCAACAGCACAATTAACAAAGCTGATAAGTGTTTCACATTAAAGTATAAATTAACCTCCAAACAAAAAATATGCCTTTCATTTTTTAAAAACGTTGTTCCCCTTTGGCCAAAAATCTATTTTCAGTGTTCATTACTTATAAAAACAATTGACTTGAGTGCTAACTTGTAGATGTGACTACTCGTGTGTATTTTCCATTTTATTTAGGACTGATCTTATGTATGCAAACCAGGATAGCCTGGAGACACCAGTAAAATCCAAATCATCAAAAATTGAGTTTCTAGCAAATATGGAAAACACTTTACCACAATGTAAGCAATACTTCTTGAGATTAGTGAAAATTCATTGTGGCACTGGCAACCCTGATTGAGAATTAGGCTATGATGTTTTTAAAGTGCCAACAGCCTCTCCAAAACTAGCACTCATTATCAACTCTTAGGTCCTTCATTAGATTATAAAGCTCTGCGTGAAGCCACACTGAGTTGTCTATCTTAACATATCTCACCTACAAATGATTATTTTAAGATGTTCAACCTAGTTTTATCTAACACTTCTACTTAGTCTCTTGTAATAATGGCAGCTTTCTCTGGTATTTCCATGAGCCAACAAGCAGACCTGAAGTCTTTTTACCCGAAACAGAGGAGAAAGACGTAGTAAATTCCTCCCCAGATAAAAGACTGCAGCAGTACAAACAATGGGTTGCATCATGGTAAAATGAAAGAGTAGCCTTGAAATATTACTAGCCAGATCTCATGCCTCCATTTAATCTGAAATGGTCTTACAGTTTTTCAAAGTGAAGGGCATTTATCACCCCAAGGATTATAAAACCCTCTCTCTGTCCCAGTCTCTCCACCAAGTTTGTTTTCAATTGTAAATGAAATATTAAAACATCAGAAAATGTGTCGTTTAGTTATGCATTGGCTTATATATATAGAAATGCATTTTGCTGTAAAGAACATGACATGAGATCCCTCAGAAAGGCAGAGATTTTGTATATTTATGAATATGAATCAAGATGCCCTGATGAAGACTCATCGATGATTCCTATGAGCAGATCGTTTTGTAGATGAATTTTCTCTAATGTTTGTGACCTGTGGTCTGTAGACCCTTCCTATTGTATGGTGATAGTCTGTCACATTATTCTATTGCTTTCTGTTATAGATATATTCATTGCTGACATTTTGAATCTGTTCATGTGGCATTGACAGCCCTTGTCCGGATTGAAATGCATAGTAGGGGATGTTTAATAGGAGCATTACCCTGCATGGTCATCCACGATTCACATCTGATTTTAAACAACTACAAAGAAATATCAATGCAATTTTGAGGTGTGAACCCTCAAAGTCACTAAATTACCCTGAGCTCAACCCCCTGGTAGCTATGGAACAGAGCTGCCAGGCTTAATTAGAGCAATGTGTAAAATATTTATGAAGTACCAAAACAGCAAAAAAGTTGAAATACAAAACAATAAAAATCCCAAATTGATAAAGAAACATAGAATAAAATGTAATAAGCAATGGCACCAAAATTACAATTTCCAATAAGGGGAACCAAAGATATGAATTTTTAAGGAGAAATGGTACTAAAAATCACAAAGTTCCAATGATAGTCAATAGCCCTGGCAGACCGAGACCTATGGGAAAACTGATGCTGATCTGTGGCACAGATCGGATATACTGACCAGGTTTGTACTGGTCAAAGATTTTGCCTTCTGTCTTAAGGCCTGGCTTATATTGAGGCGGGCAACCCATTTCTCTGCTATGGCAATGAAGTAAGTTACTCTGTCACCCTGGCCGAAATGTTGCCTGTCTAATTTAGACATGAATGCTAAGCTTGTAATTTCAAAAGCATTGCATGAAACTCTATCACTGCAATACCTTTCAATGCCTTTTCCAGTTTGGTGCAGGGATCCATCAACATGACTGAGCTTTCCCCAGTGTTTTTTTTTTATTTCCTTTGTTTAGAAAGAATATCCCAAAACAGGATTTTCTTTTTGCAAATAAAAAAAGATAATGCACCCCTGACCATGGGAGTGCTCCCATACCAAGGGGGCATTTTTTGCCACCGACGTTGGCTGGCAGTGACAGACAGTAAGAAAAAAACAGCTATATGTCCACCCATTCAAAGTTAGGCAGATGTACATAGAGCCATTTCTCTGATGGAATCTGTCTATTCTATCTATCTATCTATCTATCTATCTATCTATCTATCTATCTATCTATCTATCTATCTATCTATCTATCTATCTGTCTTTCTTTCTACTACATCAGTCACCCATGTAGCCCATATTTAAAAAGTGCTACCCATTGGGCCCACCTTTCCATAATGCCCTCGGACGCAGTTAAAAAAACATATAGACACTCTTCTGTTTGAGTCCCCACAAGCAAGGCTCGATTCATTTTTGACGTTTTTCAATGTCTGTTGTCCTAACCTGGTGCTTTCATCTAGACTAAAAGATGTTTTACACATGAGGTTCAACACAATCAGAGTTGCAAAAAAGATATGGTTCCATTTCAAAGATATAATCCAGCTTCGAGCTTATATTGCAGGTCTGCTACTTCTCTTTGCTTTTAAGCACTGTTCTTACTATTATCCATTGTAATACTAAATTTTCTGATGGAGGAAGAATAGAGAGCTGAGCTTGATCTTATGAGCTGCAGGTGACAGCAGATGTCATTGGTCAGCATTAAGACAGTTTTCCAGTGTTCTGCATGTACAAGGTACGTGTCTTTAAAACAGCTACCCTCTGCTCGTACAGCCATAAGGGGAAGCTGTAGGGGTTACAAAACCAGCATAAACACTCCTGTGTACTCAGGGGACAGAGGCGGATGGCCATGCCAGCGACCAAGATGGCTGTCTCACTGTGAAAGTCTGGAACTTGAACCTCTTTATTGCTGGGTTTCAGAGCCTTTCACCAATCAGGACCCATCGGCGATGTCATTGCAGTCCTCCCTACCTGCTGCAGTCCCGAATGAGCTCCCTGCCTGGAACAAAGCGGCTCTGACAACGGCTAGCAGAATCATCAGGTTAAGGCAGCATGGTCCTAGGAGACCCCACGTCTACAGGGGCCGCAGGGGAGTCTGAGGCCGAGGCTGCCAAGTCTCGCTGATCCATTTGACTGGCAATCACCACCTCGGGGCTGGTATGAGCTGGAATGATGAGACATTCCACAACATGACAGGAGAAGGGAGGATCAACCCTCTAATTCTAGGACTGAGGCTGCCACGGCAAACAGCAGAGGGCTGTCACTGCCGAACTGCAGCCTACGAGTGAGTCTAAGACACCATTGGTTGGGAGGCCAGGTGAAGATCGGCCGTGCCACCATCACACCAGTCCCAATACTTGCTATGTGAAGCTGCCGCAGGGGAGAACTACTTCATCAGATCCTGTGGGTTTGTACCTTTGGCAGAGGGGAGGCCTGCGGACCCACCTTCTGTTGGGCGCCTGTCTTCCTAAGAGGGCTGAGACTGATGAGGGGGGCCACAACGGCCTTATTGCTCTGTAAGAAATGCCTCCCCCACCCAGGTGTGTCCTGCCTGCGACAATGCCGGCCTGGCAGAGGCTATGATGTCAGGGATGAGCACCAAGGTCCCATTTGTACGGGTCTGCCTCGCCGCTTAATTGGCGAGCCTCTACTCACCCTCCATATCTCTGACCATGTTCACTCTGAGAGAACCATATGGCATTGCCCACTACTGCCTGTTGATGGGTAATCAGCACATAGCATCACCCGTGAGAGTGCAGCTTTACTGATGTGTTGTGCCCTCTTTTCTCTCCCTCCACTTCGGAATGGGGAGAGGAGATCCTAAGTAGTGCAAACTCCAATTTGAACAGACCAAGGCTGCGCAATGTCAACAATCCCTTTTTCACACTAAGAAGGGCCCTGTGGGGGACACTATGTTTAGGGCTGCAGACTACACCACAACAAAAATGGAGGAACTTCCTGTTGGATTATTCCTGCTTTAACACCCTCGCGAGTAGGCTGGATCGCATAGGTGAGCGGCTGGACAGTCAAAACAGAACGATGGATGGCATTGAGGGGTGCATCTCTGAGACAGAGGATGGTGCTGCATCGTTTGTGAAATGCCTCAAGGAGATTGAGAAGATGCTCAAGACCGTTATAGATCAGAATGAAGACCTAGAGGACAGCCGGGTAGTATTTCAAGCGAATGACAATTTATTTCTGCTGGTGCAGTAGAACTCCAGGGCATTTGGTAGATTCCTCACACCAGGACAGAGGGGGCTTCAGCACCTTCTCACTGCTGCCTCAGTGAGAGGAAAAGGTTCTGACTTGCCCTACTTGATGGTGAGGCCAGAAGGGCCACCAAACTGAATAACTTAGTGTATGAAAGGAGTGAGGTTATCCGCAGTGTTTCTCACAAAGAGCAGGATGTCATCCGTGTACATAGATACCAATAAGGGGCATGGACCAAATTGTACACCCCAGGGAAGGTGCTTCTCCTGTAATTGTCTAACCAGGGGTCTATACCAAAGATAAAGAGTAAACAAAAGAGAGCGCACACCCCTGATGGGTACCTCTAGTCACTGGGAACAAAGCAGTGAGGGACCCACTGTCCTCAGTCAAACCACTGAACTCGAGTAGAGCAAAATCATAAGAGAGATGTAACCACATGGCAATCAGCATCCAGAAGGGCAACCGTCACCGTGACATCAGGGGACATCCACTTCAGCACAATAAACACTGCATGTAGATTAAAGGCTTTGGGCATGTGGGGGACAAAACTGTTTTATATTGGTGATAGGATTTGCTCTATCAAGAGAGTGAGATGTGTAGCGACCATCTTGGCCAGAATTTTCTTATCCTGATTAAGAAGTGAAAGTGGACGATATGATGGACAGAGGTTGGGTGCCTTACCAGGCATTAGGGGCAGAATGATCACAGGTTGCAGAAGCGCGGGTAGGAGAGCCCTTGCTTCAAGTGCCTCTGCATATACCCCAGAACGTGTGTCAACTAAATGCTTATAACCCTTGTAAAATGCACTGGCGAGCCCATGCAGCCCTGGGGGCTTAGATGCATGAAGGGCATCTATCACTTGTATTATCTCTACTAAAGAGATGGGCTAACTCAAGAACTGTTTCTGCCCATCCTCCATAAGGATGCTGGGGGCAGGCTAGGACAGCGGAGGCCATCAGGCTCCGCCCGCGGTCCTCTCACTTTCTTTCTTGCTCTCTTCCATCCCATAATGGGATGAAAGATGGATAGAGAGAAAAAGAGAGAGAGAGATTGGTATTTCAATTGTCTTTCCATATGAAAACCTCAAAGCGTCACACTAGCAAGATGTTTGTTTGGCATGTTATAGGTTACGTTTTGATGCATAGCATAACAGAGTCACATCTGGCCTACTCATAAAGCTCTTGGATTGTCACTCAATAGGTTGAAGGTTCAAATCCTGGTATCTCATGGCAGTGTGTGTGTTTATTTACTCATGCTTTGAATGTTAAATATATCTAGTGATGGAACATTTACATCTTATTCCCCATACCATCTTTGGCTTGAATATCATAGAGATGCGTTGACATTGAACACGAAGGAGTTTTCTCTGGCCTAGTGATTAAGGTCTCAGACTCTCACACAGAAGTTTGATGGTTTCATTCTAGGTGTGTCAGCTGTCATTTCTCAGCTTTAAATCTTTTCAACTTCAAAACTTTAAGGTATATTGAAAAAGGTGATCTCACTGTTCTTACTTGTCAAATATTTTTTTTTTCTTTTTGCCAGAACATTTCGCCTTGTAACTGGCATGGAGTTGGATGGTTGTAGGGGGTTGGCTGCAGGGCCTGGCCTGCTGGCCAATCACTGCCACATACGGCCAAAGGCCATGCATGTTGCAGGATTGGGTAGTTATATGGGGTTGGCCGCAAGACCTGGCTGCAGGCCGGGCCCTGCGGCCAACCCCCAGCATGCACATTTAAAGGCGTGTGGGGAGCAGGGTTGGGTGTTTCTAGGGGGTGGATGCAAGGCCTGGCCACAGACCATGCCCTGACGCCAACCCTGACTGCACAAGGCCTTTGGCCGTGTGTGGCGGTGGTTGGATCAACGTATAGTAATTAAATTTACTTTATGTTAAAAAAAAAATAGAAAGTCACTGAAAAAAACCCAAAGGTTACAGGTACATTATAGTTACAATAAAGATTTTTTTTTAATAAAACAGAAATTCACATAAAAACTCAAAGGTTACAGGGACGTTATAGTTAGGCTCACATATTAAATGTACAAAACAATAGTAATTCAGCAGTTATAGTTAGTTATTTCAAGTAACCAGAACTCATGCCCTACTGTAACTACAAATCATACCCTTGCCATGCACTAATTACTCCAGCTACTGCAGCACTCATGACATCTTTTATAACATCATTGATAATATCACTGTAATTTTTTATCTAAATTATTCATAAAAAACTGTTCATTGCAGGGGCGCAAGTTATAGTTACTTTTGGGCACGAGTTCTTGTTGCTTGAAATAACTCTACCTCTAACTGCTGAATTTCTATGTGTTTGTACTTTTAAAATGTGAGCCTAACTATAACGTCCATACAACCTTTGTTTTTTTAAGTGAAAAATATATATGTATGTGTATATATATATATATATATATATATATTTCTTTTTTTCACTAAAAACCCAATTTTACAGGTACAGGTATTTTATAATTAAGCTCAGATTTTACATGCACAAAAGCACAGACATTTTAACGTTTTTTTTTACCCTGTTTCTTAACTATTACGTCCCTGATACCTTTGGTTTTTTTTCAGTGAATATTTTTGACATTAAGTAAAATGGCCTTCACAATGCATGGTGGGGAGTGGTTTGGGCACCGGGACTGGCCTGGCATCATGCTATCCACCCCTCACCCCCAAGATTGCAGCTCCTGCCCCCTTCCTTCCTTGTCATCTGTTGTCCAAAGTCCATGCCCCTGCTCCTTCATTACAGTCTTGTGTGGCTGTTGTTCTGCCACTGCCCGTACTGCCTGCCCTGACAGTTAGTTTGCTGCCCCATCCACCTCCTCTATACCCTCTGTTGTCCGAGTCCATGCCCTGCATGGTCTGATGGGTTGCCACTGCTCTCCCTTTAGCTTGACATCCCTGCCCACTCCACCTGCCCTCCGTTGCCCAATTCTATGCCCCATCATTGCACTCCTGCTTAGCCTCTTTGCTTAGCTTGCTGCACTACCCTCCTTCCCCAGCCCTCCTATTTGGCATTTTTGCCCACTGTGTTCCATGGACCTAACACTGCCCCTCCTATCTGCTCTGAGTGTTCTGGTTGGCTTCCACTGCTCCTCCCACCTGCCTAGTATGGTCTGATGGCTGCTGCCAGCCCCTGCCACTTCCACCCTGTCTGTCCAAGTTCCATGCCCCTATCCTGTCCCTTCTGTCCCTTGGTCCATTTTGCTGCCACTCCCTTCTGCCCTTCATGCTCTGTTGTGCTGCAACAGCTCCTCCTGCCTGCCCTATGTGGCATGTTGGGAAGCCCCTTCCTCTGCCCTTTCATGTCTGTGTCCAGCCCCTACCCCTCCCTTCTGTCCTCCATTGTTCTTTGTGTATACCCTTGCCCCTCCCTCTTGTCCACAATGGCTGTTATGCTGCCACTAACCCTCATCTTGAAATGCATGGTCTTCTGTGCTGCCACAGCCCCCTCAACTGCTGGGTATGGTCATCTTGCGGCCTCTGTCCCCCTTACACCTTCCCTCTGTTGTCTGTGTATAAGCCTTTATACTCTAACTGTTGCCCATGGTGTGTTGTGCTTTCAGTGCAAATCCCACCTGCCGTCCATGGTTAGCTTGTAGCTTCTGCCCTGCCTCTTTGCGCCCTGATACCTGTTTTCAAGATGGAAGCCCCTCTCTCCTGGCTTGTCTGGTCCGTTGTTGTGTCCCTGCAGGCTCTCTTCTGCCCTTCATGGTCTGTTATGCTGCAGCTGTCCCTCCTGTCTGTTTGGTATGGTCCGCTTGCTGCCCTTGCCTCTCTCCCCTCTGCTTTCTGTTGTTCATGTGCATGGCCATGACCCCACCCCACCCCATTTCTTTCCATGGTCCGTTATGCTGCACTACCGCCCGCTTGTCCTGTGTGGTGTATTACACACCTGCGACTCCTGACTCCTGCCCTATAATATCAGTTTGGTGCCCCTGCCCATCTCACTCCTGCCTTCTGCTCGCCGAGTCCATGTCCCTACTAAATTCCTCCTGGCCTCCGTGATCTAATGTACCATATTTGTCAACATTTTGAACTTGGTAAGGAGATTTTAGAAAAAAAAAACCTAAGGAATTGATTTTTGTCATCGAAAATGAGTGGATTTTAGGCAGGAGAAAGATAAAATAAAGCCCTTTTGAGCCTAAAAACATTGGGAGTCTCCTGCCTGAGTCGGGTCTTTTGGCATGCATTGTTGTACTGCCACTGCTTCTTTCTTCTGCCCTCAATGGTATGTTACATTACCACAGCCTCTCTTGCCTGTCCTGCATGATTGGTCTGTTGCCCCCACCCCCCTTTCCTCTACCCTCCATAGTCCGTTGTGCTGCCACTGCCCCTCCTCCCTGCCCAGCGTGGGCAATTGGTACCTCTGCACCCTCCTCACTGCCCTCAATTAACAGAGTCCATGCCTTAGACCTGTGCCTCCCCACAGTATTCTAATGAACAAGTGTTGTGCTAACATTGTTTTTTACAAAAGTGTGGCACACCTGACTGCGCTATATAAAAGTGCAAAAAAACAAAACAAATAAGGAGCGTATTTACAAGCCCTTTGCGCTGAAGATGCATCACTCTTTCCCCATATAAAAAGTGATGCACCATTGGCACAACAGGCTTGTAAATAAGCCCATAAGTGTTTTGCAGACTTTTGACATTGGGCTATACATGGGCTACATTTAGGTGACATTTAGGCTATTTTTCCCCGCTGGCCATCTTGGGAGACCAAATTGTTATGAAGCTCCTAATTTCCTCATTTACTGCAGTATCCTCAGTAGAGATTGCTTTCGTTTTTCCACTTTGATTTCACCAAAGATGGCGTTCAGACGTGCCACACTTTTGGCATTAATTCAGAATGTTAGTACTCTAGTTGCTCATTAGAACATTCTAATAAAGATGCTGTTCACAGGGTGTAAGCTAACAGTCTGCTGCTGGTGGTGAAAATGCAGTCTGCATATCAGAATGTTTTAGAAGAGGAAGATATTTGAGAACTGACTTAAAACATGTCCTAATTTTTCTTTCTATAGAACTAACCATAATTTCTATGACGAAATGTAGCCCCTCATTTTGTTCCTTTCTAAATTAAATGTTTTACGCTTTACCAATTTGATCCAATGAAGATGGCTTCAGGTGTGCCACACTTCTGGAATATTAGCACTTTAACTGTTCTTTAGAAAACTCTAGAGGGAAACAGTAGAACACCAGGAAACCAACTGATAGGCTGCTACTGCTGAAAGCACGTTTTACTTAGAATATCAGACTTAATTTCATTACAAAACCAGAGGCATCATTAAGAATTAATATCCTTTAGTGTCTCTCCAAGCAGCAGTCCTTTAAAAAACACAAAAGAACATTGCAGAACACAACACATAAATAGTCCATGAACAGAATCCTCCCTAGTCGTTGCTCCTGAGCAGACAAGTAGCCGTTCTCTCTGGTTAATTTATATGAAACTGTTAGCATTTTCAACGTTTCCAATTTTTAGCAACGTGCTTCATAGGAATTGCTTTTTACATAGGAAGTCTGTGCATGTGACTTTTATGATTTATTACATTTTCTTTGGTAAATATTGTATATATGGGTTTTAATATTATTATGTGGAGTATGGTTGTATTCTTGCTAGTGGTTTTGGTGACCTTGAAGGGGGTCGCTTTTAGTGATGGACTGCATTTCAGGTTAGCAGTTGTGGTGTGATTTTTTCTAAAAGCACTGCTCATGCTGAGGGTTTTTACATGCCACCTGGGCATACCTTATTTTCCAAGGTCACATGCAGTGTTAGTTTGAATGCGCAGTTTTCTCACGCCGCCTGGGCATACTTTATTATAATAGGTTGGGCGCAGTCTAAGGGCCTCATTACAAGTGTGGCAGTCAAGAGACTGCCACACTTGTGGTGGCAGTCAGACCGCCAGCATCCATTATCCCTGCGGCCTGGAGGTGGTGGAGATCATAATCCGCCAGGGCAGCGCTACAAGCAGCGCTGCCCTATTGATGACAACCTTGTTTTCCACCAGCCCTTTGATAGCGGTTACACCGCCATGAAAAGGCTGGTGGAGAACAGGTGCAGGGGGGCAGAAAGGGGGCCCTGCCTTGCCCATGTGTGAGAAAGTAACCTCTTTCTAGCATAGTTACCCCCATTTTTGGCCCACTTTTGGTCTGTTTGTCAGTTTGTTTATCTGT
Source organism: Pleurodeles waltl (assembly GCF_031143425.1). Classification (NCBI taxonomy): domain Eukaryota; kingdom Metazoa; phylum Chordata; class Amphibia; order Caudata; family Salamandridae; genus Pleurodeles; species Pleurodeles waltl. The sequence continues at coordinate 1,224,848,007 of NC_090447.1, forward strand.
GTCACTGGGATCCTGCTAACCAGGATCCCAGTGCTTATGCTCTTTCTCCTTCCAAATTTGTCACTACATACTGGTGACCCAGTATTTCATCCTAAATTGGCATACTGTTGCCCCCTTATAAGTCCCTAATATGTGGCACTTAGGCACCCAGGGCATTGGTGCTATTTTGGGTCTCTCTCCTGGGTGTTTCCTCAGATTCAGATTCAAGACTCCAGCAGGAATCGTCTGCAGCCTTTACTTCATCTTCTAATGATGAAACTGCATCTGAACCCTCCAGGAACTCTACAAACTAAAACAAAGAAGCGAAGATGACTTCTGCAAAAGTTTATCTTCAGCTCCTGTCAACAACTGCAACTGTTTCCAGGTCATCCATCCTCCGAGGACTACCTGTCTTCAGCCTGCACCAGAAGAAGCAAAGTAATCTCCCTTGAAGTGAAAGAGTCACTTTCCTGCTTTGGAAGGTACCCCTCTGCAGCGATGACTGGTGGCGTGGGTCCCTCTCCTGATGACGAGCTTGGATCCAGCAACACGGGTGGTGGACTGAAGTGACCCCGTCTGTCCCAAGGTTCAGCTGTCCAACTTTGGTGTAGGTAAGGGCTTGCCTCCCCAAGCAAAACAGTACCCCTGTACACTGCATGATTTGCAGTTGACAGGGCTTGTGTGCGACCTTCCACAAAGTTCTTTGTGCACAGCACAGTTCAGGCCCCCATCACTCCTTCCTGCAACGCACAGCTTCCTGAGTGTTTCTCCGGTGACATGGGATCCCTTTGTGTCATGCTGCGTAGGCCTCCATTTGCACCTTCTTTGTCCCTGTGCTGTGGGACTCCAGTTTGTGGTGTCTGGTCTTCTGAGGGCTCTCAGAGTTGCTGTGAGCCCCCTCTGCCTACCCCTCCTGGGTAGAGGCACCAGGTCCCTCCTGGTCCCGGGCAGTGCCATTTTCCGCCAAGTGTGAGCTTTGCGTGTGCCAAGGCTTGTTGGCGGAGTCCAGCGGCACAAACCAGACTGCAATCTTCCATCCGGTGTGGGACATCATCTGCACCAACCAGGAACGTGCATCCGTCTTCTTGGGTGCAGTACTGACTGCTCTTCCTTAACGGTGGTTCTTCTTTTGCACCTTCATCCGGGTCAGCAGGAGCTCCTGTTTTCCCTGGACTCTTCTGTGCTTCTTGGACTTGGTCCCCTTCTTTCAGAGTTCTTCAGGTCCAGGAATCCATTGTTTGTGTGTTGCAGTCTCTTCTGATTCTTGCATTATCATCTATCACATTTTCTTGTGTGTTCTCGGAAACTTACTGTGATTTACTCCTACTTCCCTGGGCTCTGTGGTAGATTCTATTACTTACATTTGGGGTTTCCTTACACTCCCAACACCCCTCTACACACTATGCTTGCCAAGGAGAGAAACCAACTTTCTCATTCCAGTATTTTAGTATATGGTTTGTGGACCCCCTAGGCCCATTGCCATCTATAGTGATTTTCACAATTTTCACTTAACTGTTTTTAGAACTATTATTGCATTCTAGTGCATATACTGTGTATATTACTTACCTCCTAGGGAGTATAGTCTCTAAGGTATTTTTGGCATTTGTGTCACCAAAATAAAGTACCATTATTTTTGTAACACTGAGTATTTTCTTTCATGTGTGTACGTACTGTGTGACTACAGTGATACTGCATGAGCTTTGCATATCTTCTATATAAGCCTTGGCTGCTCAGCTACAGCTACCCCTAGACAGCCTGGCTTCTGGAAACTGACTACATTTCACTAACAAGGGATAAGTCAAACTGGTATAAGGTGTAAGTACTGTTGGTACCCACTACAAACCAGACCAGCCTCCTATATTTAAAACAGCTCTTTTGGAGGGGTTTGGTCTCACCACTGAACAGTATAGGATCAAGTTCAGGGAGAGCAAAAAAGAGGCCTCACAGGTCTGGGTTGACTTTGTGGACTGTTCTGTTAAAGTTTTATAAGGCTGGTTACATGGCAGCAAAGTGTCAGACTATGAGGGCGTGTACAATCTGTTGTTGAGAGAGCATATTTTGAATAACTGTGTGTCTGACTTGTTGCACCAGTACTTGGTAGACTCCGATCTGACCTCTCCCCAAGAACTGGGAAAGAAGGCAGACAAATGGGTCCGAACAAGAGTGAGAAGAAAAGCTCATACAGGGGGTGACAAGGACAAGAAGAACGATGGTAAGTCACATGACAAGGGTGAGGACAAGGATAAAAACAAAGTATTCATCAGGCCCACAAAACTCTTCTGGGGGTGAATCTAAATCCTCTTCACACCACCATCAGAATAAAAAGCTTTGGTGCTATATCTGTAGGAATAAAGGCAATATGGCAGTAGACAGCTCTTGCCCTCAGAAAAGCACCAAGCCTCCCACCACCACAACCTCCACTGCTTCAACTAGTACCCTTAGCAATAGCAGTGGTTGTGGGAAAACTAACACTACAAATAGTCAGTCCAAGGGCGTAGCAGGGCTCACTCTGTGAAATGTAGTGGGGCTGGTTTAGTTAGGGAAACCACTTAGGCTGTTTTAGTCTCTGATGGTGGCATTGACCTTGTCACCCTTGTTGCTTGTCCTGTTAATATGGACAAGCAACAACCCCTAATAAATGGTGGTCAGTTTGAGGCCGATAGGGACACATGTGCCGGTGTCACAATGGTGACTGAAAAACTGGTGGCCCCTGGGCAACACTTGGTCATTAGTACCAAGTGACTGAGGCCCATAACACTGTAAGCCACACCATGGCTGTTGTTGATCTGAATTTGGGGGGGGGGGGCGATTTTGGGGTACTGGTCCTAAAGGTGTTGTGGTATTCACAGACCTACCTGTAGAGTGTCTACTAGGGAACAACTTGGAGACTTCAGCTGAGACTGAAGTAGAGTTGGAGGCCCATGCAGCAATGCTGGGTATTCCTGGGCATATCTTTGCTTTGACAAGGGCTCAGGCCCAGGAAGTGAAGAGGACAGGGAAACTTGGATCCTGAAAATATATACCAAGAGCTTCTCAAAATCAGGGATAGAAAGGGTAAAATGTTATCCTCCATCCCTCCCTCCACTGATGATGTCCCCCTTTGAGGAGGAACTCCCTGGACAGAACCTACACCCGAAGAACTGCAAGCTGATACAGCTGAACTCTTAGGTGCAGGGAGCCTGTCAGGGAGGAGTTAAGTGTGACACAGCAAACCTGGCCCACACTTGAGGGTATGAGACAACAAGCTGTCAAAGAAGAAGCAGGGGATATCAGTGGCACCAACAGGGTGTACTGGGAGAACAATCTCTTGTATTGTGAGGCAAGGGACCCAAAACCTGGTGCCACCAGGAGACTGGTCATTCCCTTGCAATACAGAGAATTTTTGTTAACCTTGACACGTGATATTCCCCTTGCTGGCCATCTAGGGCAATTTAAGACCTGGGACAGACTGGTCCCTCACTTTTACTGTCCTCACATATTTCTGAAGATACTAATGAGTTTTGTCGATCCTGTGTCACTTTCAAGCCAGTGGTAAGAGAGGTGGCACCCCAAAGGCCCCCTTAATCCCACTGACAGTGGTTGGGGTACCCTTTGAAAGGGCAGGGGTTGATAATGTTGGCCCCCCTGACCCTCCCACAGCTTCTGGAAACAGATTTATTCTGGTGGTGGTGGACCATGCCACTGGGTATCCAGAAGCCATACCTCCTAGGTCTACTACAGCTCCTGCAGTGGCCAAGGCCCTACTGGGAATATTTTCCAGGGTGGGTTTCCCAAATTAGATGGTATCAGACAGAGGTAGTAACTTCATGGGTGCATCCTTAAAATCAATGTGGAAAGAGTGTGGTGTAACTTATACATTCACTACACCTTAACATCCCCAGACAAATGGGTTGGTTGAGCATTTTAACAACACACTCAAAGGCATGATAATGGGCCTCTGAAAAACCCAGGAGGAGATGGGATGTCCTGTTACCATGGCTCCTCTTTGCCTACAGGGAGGTACCCTGAAAAGGAGTGGGATACAGCCCCTTTGAACTCCTCTTTGGTCACCTTGTTAGGGGTCCATTAGCTCTTGTGAAGGAGGGTTGGGTGCAACCCCTGAAGCCCCGTAAACAAGATATAGTGGACTATGTGCTTGGCCTAAGATCAACAATGGCTGAGTACATGAAGAAGGCCACTAAGATCCTTCAGGCAAGCCAAGAATTGCAGAAGCAATGGCATGACCAGAAGGGTGTCCTGACAGTGTACCAACCAGGGTAAAAAGTGTGGTGCTGGAGCCTTTGGGACCAAGAGCACTACAACACGAATTGAGTGGACCACACATCATAGTGGAGAAAAAGGATGAGTTCACTTATTTAGTTGATCTTGGCACTCCAAGAAGCCCTCTCAGAGTAATTCATGTGAACCGTCTACAGCCCTAGTATGACAGGGCTGACTTAACTCTGCTCATGGCCACTGATGAGGGACAGGAGAAAGAGAGTGACCCTCTCCCTGATCTCTTCTCTAATACTGCAGCTGAAGGCTCAGTAGTTGGAGTAGTCCTGGCAGACTGCCTTTCTGAATCTCAGGAGGATTGGAGGAATCTGAACTGTTTTCTCTAAAACCCGGTCAGACGACATGGTGTGAACACACCATTGATCCAGGAGCCAGCTTGCCTGTTAAAAGTAAAATTTATAGGCAACCTGATGATGTTAGGGCTTGCATCAAAGCAGAAGTGCAGACGATGCTTGACCTATGAGTGATTGAGCACTCTGACAGCCCTCAACTAGCCCAGTGGTGCTGGTACCAAAACCTCACTCCCAAAATGGAAAAGGAGAGATGAGGTTCTGTGCAGATTATAGAGGGCTCAATACAGTCACTAAAACTGATGCTAACCCTATACCCAGGGCAGATGAGCTCACAGATACAATGACATCTGCCAAGTATCTAAACTCTTTTGACTTGACTGCAGGGCATTGGCAGATCAAATTGTCACAAGATGTAAGACCCAAAACTGCTTTCCCAAGCATTGGAGGGAATTATCAGTTTACAGTTATTTCCCTTGGTTTGAAGAATGCACATGCCACTTTTCAGAGGTTGGTGAACACAGTCCTCCAAATTCTGGAAGCGGTTAGTGCAGCATACTAGATGATATAGCTGTCTCTAGCTCCACTTGGGAGGATAACCTGATCCACCTATGGAAAGTTTTGGAGACTCTCCAAAAAACAGGCCTCACTGTCAAAGCTTCAAAATGCCAGATAGGGCAGGGGGAGGTGGTTTATCTGGGACACCTAGTAGGTGGAAAACAGATTCAGCCAATGCAGGGAAAGATACCTCTCCTCAAAGAAGATGGACAGCCAGCTGTCAAAAACATTTGGGGAGCTAAGACAGGCCATGTGCTCTGCACCTGTCCTAAAAAGCCCAACCTACTCCAAGAAGTTCATAGTTCAGACTGATGCTTCAGAGGCAGGGGTTGGAACAGTTCTATCACAGCTTATTACAGAGGGCCAGGATCAACCAGTAGCTTTTATCAGCAGAAGGTTGACCCCCAGAGAAAAGTGTTGGTCAGCTATAGAGAGGGAGGCCTTTGCTGTGGTCTGGGCCTTGAAGAAGTTGAGACCATACCTCTTTGGTACTCACTTCATTGTTCAGACAGACCACAAACCTCTCATGGCTTAAGCAGATGAAAGGAGAAAACCCAAAATTGTTGAGGTGGTCCATTTCTCTATAGGGTATTGTAGGAAAGTACCATCTTACGTGGCATGGTACCCCCATTTTTTACTTGTGTGTCAGTTTGTGTTTGCCTGTCTCACTGGGATCCTGCTAGCCAGGACCCCAGTGCTCATAGTTGTGGCCTGAATGTGTTCCCTGTGTGGTGCCTAACTGTGTCACTGAGGCTCTGCTAATCAGAACCTCAGTGCTTATGCTCTCTCTGCCTTTAAAATTGTCACTGCAGGCTAGTGACCATGTTTACCAATTCTAATTGGCACACTGGAGCACCCTTATAAGTCCCTAGTATATGGAACCTAGGTACCCAGGGTATTGGGGTTCCAGGAGATCCCTATGGGCTGCAGCATTTCTTTTGCCGCCTATAGGGAGCTCAGACAATTCTTACACAGGACTGCCGCTGCAACCTGAGTGAAATAACAGCCATGTTATTTCACAGCCATTTTCACAGCACATATGTAACTTATAAGTCATCTATATGTCTAACCCTCACTTGGTGAAGGTTAGGTGCCAAGTTACTTGGTGTGTGGGCACCCTGGCACTAGCCAAGGTGCCCCCACATTGTTCAGGGCAAATTCCCCGGACTTTGTGAGTGCAGGGACACCATTACACGCATGCACTACATATAGATCACTACCTATATGTAGCGTCACAATGGTAACTACGAACATGGCCATGTAACATGTCTAGGATCATGGAATTGTCACCCCCAATACCATTCTGGTATTGGGGGGATAATTCCATACATCCCGGGTCTCTAGCACAGAACCCGCGTACTGCCAAACTGCCTTTCTGGGGTCTCCAATGCAGCTGCTGCTGCTGCCAACCCCTCAGACAGGTTTCTGCGCCCCCGTGGCCTGGGCAGCCCAGTCCCAGGAAGGCAGAACAAAGGATTTCCTCTGAGAGAGGGTGTCACACCCTCTCCCTTTGGAAATAGGTGTGAAGGGCTGGGGAGGAGTAGCCTCCCCCAGCCTCCGGGAATGCTTTGATGGGCACAGATGGTGCCCATCTCTGCATAAGCCAGTCTACACTTGTTCAGGGATCCCCCAGCCCTGCTCTGGCGCAAAACTGGACCAAGGAAAGGGGAGTGACCACTCCCCTGACCAGCACCTCCCAGGGGAGGTGCCCAGAGCTCCTCCAGTGTGTCCCAGACCTCTGCCATCGTGGATTCAGAGGTGCTGGGGCACAATGGACAGCTCTGAGTGGCCAGTGCCAGCAGGTGACGTCAGAGACCCCTCCTGATAGGTGCTTACCTCTTTCAGTAGCCAAACCTCCTTTCTCAGTAGCCAAACCTCCTTTTTTGGCTATTTAGGGTCTCTCCTCTGGGCTATTCCTCAGATAACGAATGCAAGAGCTCACCAGAGTTCCTCTGCACTTCCCTCTTTGACTTCTGCCAGGGATCGACCGCTGGCTGCTCCAGGACGCCTGCAAAACCGCAACAAAGTAGCAAGAAGACTACCAGCAGCATTGTGGCGCCTCATCCTGCCGGCTTTCTCAACTGTCTCCTGGTGGTGCATGCTCTGAGGGCTGTCTGCCTTCACCCTGCACTGGAAGCCAAGAAAAAATCTCCCGTGGGTCGACGGAATCTTCCTCCTTCTAACGCAGGCACCAAACTTCTGCATCACCAGTCCTCTGGGTCCCCTCTGATCCTGACGAGCTTGGTTCCTGGAACACAGGAGCTGGGTCCAAGTGTCTCCCACAGTCCAGTGGCCCTTCTGTCCAAATTTGTTGGAGGTAAGTCCTTGCCTCCCCATGCCAGACAGTAATCCTGTGCACTGCGTGATCTGCAGCTGCTCCGGCTTCTGTGCACTTTTACAAGGATTCCTTTGTGCACAGCCTAGCCTGGGTCCCCAGCACTCCATCCTGCATTTCCCAAATCGCTGAGTTGGACTCCAATGTCGTGGGACCCTCCTTTGTGACTCTGAGTGGACCACTGTCCTCAGATCTTCTAAGTGCCTGTTTTGGTACTTCTGTGGATGATGTCTGCTTCTGCAGGGGCTCTCTGAGTTGCTGAGCGCCCCCTCTGTTTCCTCCTCCAAGTGGGGCCATCCTGGTCCTTCCTGGTCCCCAGCAGTATCCAAAATCCTCAACTGTGACTATTGCAGCTAGCAAGACTTGTTTGCGGTATTTCTGCGTGGGAACACTTCTGCATCCTCCAGCACGCTGTGGGACATCTTTTGACCAAAGGAAAAGTTCCTGGCACCTTCCGTTGTTGCAGAATCTTTGGCTTCATCCACCCAGAGGCAGCCCTTTTGCACCTTCATCCGGGGTTTAGTGGGCTCCTGCCCCCCCTCCCGGACACTTGCGTGACTCTTGGACTTGGTCCCCTTCCTTTACAGGTCCTCAGGTCCAGGAATCTGTCTTCAGTGTTTTGCTGGTGGTTGTGGTACTTGCAGAATCCCCTATCTCGATTATACTGTCTTTCTGTGGCAGTAGGGTAACTTTACTCCTACTTTTCAGGGTCTTGGGGTGGGGTATCTTGGACAACCTTACTGTTTTCTTACAGTTCCAGCGACCCTCTACAACCTCCCATAGGTCTGGGGTCCATTTGTGATTCACATTCCACTTTTGGAGTATATGGTTTGTGTTGCCCTAGACCTATGTCTACCTATTGCATCCTATTGTGATTCTACATTGTTTGCACTACTTTTCTTACTGTTACTTGCCTGTTTTGGGTTTGTGTACATATAATTTGTGTATATTATTTACCTCCTAAGATACTTTTGGCATATTGTCACTAAAATAAAGTACCTTTATTGTTAGTAACTCTGAGTATTGTGTGTTCTTGTGATAGTGTTCTATATGATATGTGGTGTAGTAGGAGCTTTGCATGTCTCCTAGTTAAGCCTAAGCTGCTTTGTCATAGCCACCTCTATCAGCCTAAGCTGCTAGAACACTACTAACCTACTAATAAGGGATACCTGGACTGGGTACAAGGTGTGTGTACCTTCAGGTACCCACTATAAGCCAGGCCAGCCTCCTACATTGGCAGCAGCGATGGGATAAGTACTTGTAACTGCTTTACTACTTTGTCATTAGTGCTCTTCATTAGAAAAACATATTCCAAATACTTAAAAATATACACAGTTAACCTAAACAGTTTAACTTTCTTTCTACAAACTTCCTAGAAAGTTTCTAAGAAGTTTTCAAAAGTTTTGACACGTTTAAAAAGTGTTTTCTCTTTTATTTAAAAGTTTCTAAAACATTTTTCTCTCTGTTCTAAACCCTTTCTTACAACTATGTCTGCAGTAGAACTTACTCCCAACGTTGTCCAGGCAACCTATGGTAGTTTAAACTTTAAAAGTTTGAGGGGTCTGTGCATAGAAAGAGGTTTAAGCATTGGTAAGAACCCTACCAAAGATCTTCTCGTTAGCCTTCTCCGAGAAAGTGACCAGAACCAGTCTGGCCCATCCCAGGATCAGGAATTTGAGGAGGAGGTGTAGAAAATTACCATCTTGCCTGCCATGTTACCCCCAATTCCACTGTATGTATGTTTGTTTTTGCCCATGTGTCACTGGGATCCTGCTAGGCAGGACCCCAGTGCTCATAATGTATGACCTGTTTGTGTTCCCTGTGTGGTGCCTAACTGTGTCACTGAGGCTCTGCTAACCAGAACCTCAGTGTTTATGCTCTCTCTGCTTTTAAAATTGTCACTGGAGGCTAGTGACGAATTTTACCAATTCTCATTGGCACACTGGAACACCCTTATAATTCCCTTGTATATGGTACCTAGGTACCCAGGGTATTGGGGTTCCAGGAGATTCCTATGGGCTGCAGCATTTATTTTGCCACCCATAGGGAGCTCAGACAATTCCTACACAGGACTGCCACTACAGCCTGAGTGAAATAACAGCCACGTTATTTCACAGCCATTTTCACAGCACATAAGTAACTTATAAGTCACCTATATGTCTAACCCTCACTTGGTGAAGGTTAGGTGCCAAGTTACTTGGTGTGTGGGCACCATGGCACTAGCCAAGGTCCCCCCACATTGTTCAGGGCAAATTCCCCGGATTTTGTGAGTGCGGGGACACCATTACACGCATGCACTACATATAGATCACTACCTATATGTAGCGTCACAATGGTAACTACGAACATGGCCATGTAACATGTCTAGAATCATGGAATTGTCACCCCAATACCATTTTGGTATTGGGGGGACAATTCCATGCATCCCGGGTCTCTAGCACAGAACCCGGGTACTGCCAAACTGCCCTTCCGGGGTCTCCACTGCAGCTGCTGCTGCCAACCCCTCAGACAGGTTTCTGCACCCCCAGGGCCTGGGCAGCCCAGTCCCAGGAAGGCAGAACAAAGGATTTCCTCTGAGAGAGGGTGTTACACCCTCTCCCTTTGGAAATAGGTGTGAAGGGCTGGGGAGGAGTAGCCTCCCCCAGCCTCTGGAAATGCTTTGATGGGCACAGATGGTGCCCATCTGTGCATAAGCCAGTCTACACTTGTTCAGGGATCCTCCAGCCCTGCTCTGGCGTGAAACTGGACAAAGGAAATGGGAGTGACCACTCCCCTGACCAGCACCTACCAGGGGAGGTGCCCAGAACTCCTCCAGTGTGTCCCAGACCTCTGCCATCTTGGACTTAGAGGTGCTGGGGTACAATGGACAGCTCTGAGTGGCCAGTGCCAGCAGGTGACGTCAGAGACCCCTCCTGATAGGTGCTTACCTCTTTCAGTAGCCAAACCTCCTTTCTCAGTAGCCAAACCTCCTTTTTTGGCTATGTAGTGTAGGAAAGTACCATCTTGCCTGGTATGTTACCCCCATATTTCACTGTATATATGTTGTTTTAGTTGTATGTGTCACTGGGACCCTGCCAGCCAGGGCCCCAGTGCTCATAAGTGTGCCCTGTATGTGTTACCTGTGTTATGACTAACTGTCTCACTGAGGCTCTGTTATCCAGAACCTCAGTGGTTATGCTCTCTCATTTCTTTCCAAATTGTCACTAACAGGCTAGTGACCAATTTCACCAATTTACATTGGCGTACTGGAACACCCTTATAATTCCCTAGTATATGGTAATGAGGTACCCAGGGTATTGGGGTTCCAGGAGATCCCTATGGGCTGCAGCATTTCTTGTGCCACCCATAGGGAGATCTGACAATTCTTACACAGGCCTGCCAGTGCAGCCTGAGTGAAATAACATCCACGTTATTTCACAGCCATTTACCACTGCACTTAAGTAACTTATAAGTCACCTATATGTCTAACCTTTACCTGGTAAAGGTTGGGTGCTAAGTTACTCAGTGTGTGGGCACCCTGGCACTAGCCAAGGTGCTCCCACATTGTTCAGGGCAAATTCCCCGGACTTTGTGAGTGCGGGGACACCATTACACGCGTGCACTATACATATGTCACGACATATGTATAGCGTCACAATGGTAACTCCGAACATGGCCATGTAACATGTCTAAGATCATGGAATTGTCACCCCAATGCCATTCTGGCATTGGGGAGACAATTCTATGATCCCTGAGTCTCTAGCTCAGACCCGGGTACTGCCAAACTACCTTTCCCGGGGTTTCACTGCAGCTGCTGCCAACCCCTCAGACAGGTTTCTGCCCTCCTGGGGTCCAGCCAGGCCTGGCCCAGGAAGGCAGAACAAAGGACTTCCTCAGAGAGAGGGTGTTACACCCTTTCCTTTGGAATAAGGTGTTAGGGCTTGGGAGGAGTAGCCTCCCCCAGCCTCTGGAAATGCTTTGATGGGCACAGATGGTACCCATCTCTGCATAAGCCAGTCTGCACCGGTTCAGAGATCCCTCAGCTTTGCTCTGGGGCGAAACTGAACAAAGGAAAGGGGAGTGACCACTCCCCTGACTTGCACCTCCCCTGGGAGGTGCCCAGAGCTCCTCCAGTGTGCTCCAGACCTCTGCCATCTTGGAAACAGAGGCGCTGCTGGCACACTGGACTGCTCTGAGTGGCCAGTGCCAGCTCCTTCAGGTGTTGCTAGCCTATCCTGTCTCCTAAGTAGCCAAACCTCCTTTTCTGGCTATTTAGGGTCTATGCTTTGGGGAATTCCTTAGATAACGAATGCAAGAGCTCATCAGAGTTCCTCTGCATCTCTCTCTTCACCTTCTGCCAAGGAATCGACTGCTGACCGCGCTGGAAGCCTGCAAAACTGCAACAAAGTAGCAAAGACGACTACTGCGACCTTGTAACGCTGATCCTGCCGCCTTCTCGACTGTTTTCCTGGAGGTGCATGCTGTGGGGGTAGTCTGCCTCCTTACAGCACTAGAAGCTCCGAAGAAATCTCCAGTGGGTCGACGGAATCTTCCCTCTGCAACCACCGGCACCAAAGAACTGCATCACCGGTCCTCTGGGTCTCCTCTCAGCACGACGAGCGAGGTCCCTTGGACTCAGCAACTCTGTCCAAGTGACTCCCACAGTCCAGTGACTCTTCAATCCAAGTTTGGTGGAGGTAAGTCCTTGCCTCCCCACGCTAGACTGCATTGCTGGGAACAGCGTGTTTTGCAGCTACTCCGGCTCCTGTGCACTCTTCCAGGATTTCCTTTGTGCACAGCCAAGCCTGGGTCCCCGGCACTCTAACCTGCAGTGCACGACCTCCTGAGTTGTCCTCCGGCGTCGTGGGACCCTCTTGCGTGACTTCGGGTGAGCTCTGGTTCACTCCACTTTGTAGTGCCTGTTCCGGCACTTCTCCGGGTGCTGCTTGCTTCTGAGTGGGCTCTTTGTCTTGCTGGACGCCCCCTCTGTCCCCTCACGTAATTGGCGACATCCTGGTCCCTCCTGGGCCACAGCAGCATAAAAAAAAAACAACCGCGACCCTTGCAGCTAGCAAGGCTTGTTTGCAGTCTTTCTGCACGGAAACACCTCTGCACGACTCTTCACGACGTGGGACATCTATCCTCCAAAGGGGAAGTTTCTAGCCCTTGTGGTTCTTGCAGAATCCACAGCTTCTACCATCCGGTAGCAGCTTCTTTGCACCCACAGCTGGCATTTCCTGGGCATCTGCCCACTCCCGACTTGATCGTGACTCTTGGACTTGGTCCCCTTGTTCCACAGGTACTCTCGTCAGGAAATCCATCATTGTTGCATTGCTGGTGTTGGTCTTCCTTGCAGAATTCCCCTATCACGACTTCTGTGCTCTTTGGGGAACTTAGGTCCACTTTGCACCCACTTTTCAGGGTCTTGGGGTGGGCTATTTTTCTAACCCTCACTGTTTCCTTACAGTCCCAGCGACCCTCTACAAGGTCACATAGGTTTGGGGTCCATTCGTGGTTCCCATTCCACTTCTAGAGTATATGGTTTGTGTTGCCCCTATCCCTATGTGCCCCCATTGCCTTCTATTGTGACTATACATTGTTTGCACTGTTTTCTATTGCTATTACTGCATATTTTGGTATTGTGTACATATATCTTGTGTATATTTGCTATCCTCATCCTGAGGGTACTCACTGAGATACTTTGGCATATTGTCATAAAAATAAAGTACCTTTATTTTTAGTATATCTGTGTATTGTGTTTTCTTATCATATTGTGCAAGTGACACTAGTGGTACTGTAGGAGCTTCACTCATCTCCTAGTTCAGCCTAAGCTGCTCTGCTAAGCTACCTTTTCTATCAGCCTAAGCTGCTAGACACCCCTCTACACTAATAAGGGATCCCTGGGCCTGGTGCAAGGTGTAAGTACCTCTTGGTACCCACTACAAGCCAGTCCAGCCTCCTACATTTAGGGTCTCTCCTCTGGGCTATTCCTCAGATAACGAATGCAAGAGCTCACCACAGTTCCTCTGCACTTCCCTCTTTGACTTCTGCCAGGGATCGACCGCTGACTGCTCCAGGACGCCTGCAAAACCGCAACAAAGTAGCAAGAAGACTACCAGCAGCATTGTGGCGCCTCATCCGGCCGGCTTTCTCGACTGTCTCCTGATGGTGCATGCTCTAAAGGCTGTCTGCCTTCACCCTGCACTGGAAGCCAAGAAGAAATCTCCTGTGGGTCGACGGAATCTTCCCCCTTCTAACGCAGGCACCAAACGTCTGCATCACTGGTCCTCTGGGTCCCCTCTGATCCTGACGAGCGTGGTTCCTGGAACACAGGAGCTGGGTCCAAGTGTCTCCCACAGTCCAGTGGCCCTTCTGTCCAAATTTGGTGGAGGTAAGTCCTTACCTCCCCATGCCAGACAGTAATCCCGTGTACTGCGTGATCTGCAGCTGCTCCGGCTTCTGTGCACTTTTACAAGGATTCCTTTGTGCACAGCCTAGCCTGGGTCCCCAGCACTCCATCCTGCATTTCCCAAATTGCTGAGTTGGACTCCGACGTCGTGGGACCCTCCTTTGTGACTCTGAGTCGACCACTGTCCTCAGATCTTCTAAGTGCCCATTCCGGTACTTCTGTGGGTGATGCCTGTTTCTGCAGGGGCTCTCTGAGTTGCTGAGCACCCCCTCTGTCTCCTCCTCCAAGGGGGGCCATCCTGGTCCTTCCTGGTCCCCAGCAGCATCCAAAATCCTCAACTGCGACTATTGCAGCTAACAAGACTTGTTTGAAGTATTTCTGCGTGGGAACACTTCTGCATCCTCCAGCACACGGTGGGACATCTTTTGACCAAAGGAAAAGTTTCTGGCGCCTTCCGTTGCAGAATATTCGGCTTCTTCCACCCAGAGGCAGCCCTTTTGCACCTTCATCCGGGGTTTAGTGGGCTCCTGCCCCCCCGGACACTTGCATGACTCTTGGACTTGGTCCCCTTCCTTTACAGGTCGTCAGGTCCAGGAATCCATCTTCAGTGTTTTGCTGATGGTTGTGGTTCTTGCAGAATCCCCTATCTCGACTATACTGTCTTTCTGAGGTAGTAGGATAACTTTACTCCTACTTTTCAGGGTCTTGGGGTGGGGTATCTTGGACACCCTTACTGTTTTCTTACAGTTCCAGCGACCCTCTACAACCTCCCATAGGTCTGGGGTCCATTCGTGATTCACATTCCACTTTTGGAGTATATGGTTTGTGTTGCCCCTAGACCTATGTCTACCTATTGCATCCCATTCTGATTCTACATTGTTTGGACTACTTTTCTTATTGTTACTTACCTGTTTTGGGTTTGTGTACATATAATTTGTGTATATTACTTACCTCCTAAGATACTTTTGGCATATTGTCACTAAAATAAAGTACCTTTATTGTTAGTAACTCTGAGTATTGTGTTTTCTTGTGATATTGTTCTATATGATATGTGGTATAGTAGGAGCTTTGCATGTCTCCTAGTTAAGCCTAAGCTGCTTTGTCATAGCCACCTCTATCAGCCTAAGCTGCTAGAAACACCACTATTCTACTAATAAGGGATAACTTGACCTGGCCCACGGTGTAAGTACCACAAGGTACCCAATATAAGCCAGGCCAGCCTCCAACAATGGGGTACCCAGCAAGAATCAGGGGAGGATCCTGAGGATGCTGGGGAGGATTCATCCAAAGACCTGCCAGCTAACAGGCCATCTAGTGACACTTGTAGTGGGAGGGGGTCACACACTAGTGCGGCACCTTTCACTCCAAAAGGTCAAGTAACTATAGTCCAGACAGTTAGAGACAGGTCCACTTCTGCCAATTCCCACATTTCCTCTGTGTCTCAGAATTCCCAAGCCTCTCACCCTGAGGATAACACCATAGAGAGGGAACTCAGAAAGCTGAGGTTGGAAGAGGCCAGACTGAAGCTAAGACAGCAACAGTTGGCCTTAGACAGGGAATCTATAGATTTAGAGAGGGAAAGGCAGAGGTTGTGGTTAGTTCCCTATGGTGGCAGCAGCAGTGTCCTTGATAGTAATCCCGTAAGAGAACCAGATTCTAGGAACCTGCATAGGATAGCCCCCCCCTTACAAGGAGGGGAATGTCATTAACAAGTGGTTTGCTGCACTTGAGAGGGCCTGTATGGTACAGTTGGTCCCTCAAAGGCAGTGGGCTGCTATCTTGTGGCTATCTTTCACTGGTAAGGGTAGAGATAGGCTCCTTACTGTCAAATAAAGTGATGCTAATAATTACAAAGTTTTAAAGGATTCAGTCTTAGATGGATTTGGCTTAACCACTGAACAATACAGGATAACGTTCAGAGATAACAGAAAAGAGTCCTCAAAAGTCTGGACAGACTTTGTAGACTGTTCATTGAAGGCCTTGGTGGGATGGTTACATGGCAGTACGGCGACTGACTATGAAAGCCTGTATAATCTAATCCTGAGAGAGCATATTTTGAATAGTTGTGTGTCTGACTTGTTGCATTAGTACTTGGTAGACTCAGATCTGACCTCTCCCCAAGAATTGGGAAAGAAGGCAGGCAAATGGGTCAGAACAAGAGTGAACGGAAAAGTTCATACAGGTGGTGACAAGGATGGCAAGAAGAAGGATGGTAAGTCTTCTGACAAGGGAGGGGACAAAGATAAAAAACATTCTGAGTCTTCATCAGGCCCACAAAAATCCTCTGGGGGTTGTGGGTCCAAATCCTCTTCCAACAATCAAAAGAATCTATGGTGTTATTTATATAAAAGTAAAGGCCATTGGGCAAGTGATTCCACCTGCCCCAGAAAAACACCAAGGCTCCCACTCCCCCAACCCCAACTGCGTCCTCTAGTGCACCTAGTAATAGCAGTGGTGGTGGGAAGTCTACTACAAATAGCCAAACAAAGGGTGTAGCTGGGCTCATCATTGGTAGTGTAGTTGGGTTGGTCTTGTTAGGGAGACCACAGAGGCTGTTTTAGTCTCTGATGGCGGTATTGACTTTGCCACCTTGGTTGTTTGTCCCCTTAATATAGCTAAGTACATGCAACTTCCCATAATAAATGGTGTTGAGGTTGAGGCCTACAGGGATACAGGAGACAGTGTCACTATGGTGATTGAGAAACTGGTTCACCCTGATCAACACCTACTTGGTCAGCAGTACCAAGTGACTGATGCTCATAACAACACTCTTAGCCACCCCATGGATGTTGTGAATCTCAACTGGAGGGGTGATGGTCCAAAGAAAGTTGTGGTAGCCACTGATTTACCTGTAGACTGCTTACTAGGCAATGATTTGGAGACACCAGCTTGAGCTTAAGTGGAGTTGGAGGCTCATGCAGCAATGCTGGGCATTCCTGGCCATATCTTTGCTTTGACAAGGGCTCAGGCCCAGAAGCAAAGAGGACAGTGAAGCTTGGATCCTGGAACAATGGACCAAATGCTCCCAAAATCTAGGGGTAGAAAGGGTAAATCCTTGCCCACTATCCCTCCCTCTCCATAAGATTCCCCTTTTGAGGAAGAGGAATCTTCTCCCTGTGCAGAACCTACGCCAGATGAGCTGGCAGCAGACACTGCTGAGCTTTTGGGTGCAGGGGGGCCTGCTAGGGAAGAGCTGAGAGTGGCACAGCAGACCTGTCCCACACTAGAGGGTTTAAGACAGCAAGCTGTCAAACAGCAGAATGGGGATGTTACTGATAGCCATAAGGTCTATTGGGAAGACAACCTCCTTTATACTGAGTCAAGGGACCCTAAACCTGGAGCTGCCAGGAGATTGGTCATCCCTTTGCAGTATAGGGAGTTTCTTCTGATCTTGGCACATGACATTCCTTTGGCTGGGCATTTGGGCCAGAGCAAAACTTGGGACAGACTTGTTCCATTGTTTCACTGGCCTCACATGTCAGAGGACTCTAAGGAGTTTTGTCGCTCCTGTGTGACCTGCCAAGCCAGTTGTGGCAAGACTGGTGGCACACCAAAGGCCCCCTTAATTCCACTCCCAGTGGTTGGGGTGCCCTTTGCAAGTGTAGGGGTTGACATAGTTGCCCCCCTTGACCCTCTAACAGCTTCAGGCAATAGGTTTATCCATGTGGTAGTGGACCATGCCACTAGGTATCCTGAAGCAATTCCCTTAAGGACCACTACAGCTCCTGCAGTGGCAAAGGCCCTCCTGGGAATCTTTTCCAGAGTGGGCTTCCCTAAGGAAGTGGTGTAGTGACTTCATGTCTGCATACCTCAAAGCTATGTGGAAGGAGTGTGGTGTAACTTATAAATTCACTAATCCTTATCATCCACAGACAAATGGTCTGGTTCAGAGTTTTAATAAAACTCTCAAAGGTATGATTATGGGACTCCCTGAAAAACTCAGAAGGAGATGGGATGTCCTGTTGCCATGCCTCCTTTTTGCTTACAGGAAGGCACCCCAAAAAGGAGTGGGCTTTAGCCCCTTTGAACTCCGCTTAGGGCACCCTGTAAGAGGTCCCCTTGCTCTTGTGAAGGAGGGTTGGGAACAACCTTTAAAAGCTCTAAAGCAAGACATTGTGGACTATGTATTTGGCCTAAGATCCAGAATGGCTGAGTATGTGAAAAAGGCCAGTAAAAACTTTCTGGCCAGCCAAGAGCTCCAAAAGCAATGGCATAACCAGAAAGCTGTACTGACCTAGTACCACCCAGGACAGAAGGTGTGGGTATTGGAGCCTGTGGCCCCAGGAGCACTCCAGGATAAATGAGGTGGACCCCACCTCATTGTTGAAAAGAAGGGTGAGGTTACTTATTTGGTAGACCTGGGCACTGCCAGGAGTACCCTAAGGGTGCTCCATGTGAATCGCCTAAAACCATACTATGACAGGGCTGATTTAACCCTACGCATGGCAACTGATGAGGGGTAGGAGGAAGAGAGTGACCTCTTCTCCACCACTGAAGCTGATGGCTTAGTGGAGGGAGCTGTGTTTGCAGATTGCCTTACTGCTGAGCAGAAGGGCAAATGTATAAAACTCCTAGGCCACTTTTCTGACCTCTTCTCACTGATACCAGGTACCACTACCTGATGTGAGCACACAATCAATACTGGAGACAGTTTACCTGTCAAAAGTAAGATTTATAGGCAGCCTGACCATGTCAGGGACTGCATAAATCAAGAGGTACAGAAAATGCTGGACTTAGGAGTGATTGAGCCTTCAGAAAGCCCATGGGCTAGCCCAGTGGTGCTTGTCCCAAAACCTCACAGTAAAGATGGTAAAAGAGAAATTAGGTTTTGTGTTGTCTACAGAGGTCTCAATCAAGTAACCAAAACTGATGCTCACCCTATACCCAGGGCAAATGAGCTGATAGATACACTGGCTTCTGCCAAGTATCTAAGCACTTCTGATTTAACTGCAGGGTATTGGCAGATTAAACTATCAGAAGATGCTAAACCTAAAACTGCATTTTCCACCATTGGAGGGCACTATCAGTTCACTGTAATACCCTTTGGTTCGAAGAATGCACCTGCCACTTTTCAGAGGTTGGTGAACACAGTCCTGCAAGTTTTAGAAGCTTTTAGTGCAGCATATCTAGATGGTATAGCAATCTTTAGCTCAACCTGGGATGAGCACCTGGTCCACCTTTGGAAGGTTTTGGAGGCCCTGCAAGACAGGCCTCACTATCAAGGCTTCAAAGTGCCAGATAGGGCAGGGGAAAGTGCTTTATCTGGGCCACCTGGTAGGTGGGGAACAGATTGCACCACTGCAGGGGAAGATCCAGACCATTATGGAATAGTCTCCCCCTACAACTCAAACCCAGGTGAGAGCCTTCTTAGGCCTCACAGGGTAGTATAGGAGGTTCATTAGGAACTATTGCTCCATTGCAGCTCCTCTTAATGACCTCACTAGTAAGAAGATGCCCAAAAAGGTATTGTGGACAGCTAGCTGTCAAAAGGCTTTTGATGAGCTAAAATAGGCCATGTGCTCTGCATCTGTCCTAAAAAGCCCTTGTTACTCCAAGAAGTTCATAGTCCAGATTGATGCTTCTGAATTAGGGGTAGGGGCAGTACTATCACAGCTTAACACTGAGGGCCAGGAGCAACCTGTTGCTTTTATCAGCAGGAGGTTGACCCCTAGAGAAAAGTGTTGGTCTGCCATAGAGAGGGAGGCCTTTGCTGTGGTCTGGGCACTGAAAAAGTTGAGGCCATACTGTAGGAAGCTGGCCTGGCTTGTAGTGGGTACCAGAGGTACTTACACCTTGTGCCAGGTCCAGTTATCCCTTATTAGTGTAGAAGAGGTGTTTCTAGCAGCTTAGGCTGATAGAAGGTAGCTATGGCAAAGCAGCTTAGGCTGAACTAGGAGACATGTAAAGCTCCTACTATACCACTGGTGTCATATGCACAATATCATAAGAAAACACAATACACAGAAGTACTAAAAATGAAGGTACTTTATTTTTATGACAATATGCCAAAAGTATCTCAGTAAGTACCCTCAGTATGAGGATAAGTTATATACACAAGATATATGTACACAGACCAAAATTATGTAGGTAATAGCAAAAAACGTAATGCAAGCAGTGCAAAATTACAGTAGATTGCAATAGGAGCACATAGGTATGGGGCAACACAAACCATATACTCCAAAAGTGGAATGCAAACCACGAATGGACCCCAAAGCTATGTGAGCTTGTAGAGGGTCGCTGGGACTGTAAGAAAATAGTGAGGGTTAGAAAAATAGCCCACCCCAAGACCCTGAAAGTTAGGTGTAAAGTGCACCTACTACCCCAGAGACCACAGAAGTTGTGATAGGGGGATTCTGCAGGAAGAACAAACACCAGCAATGCAACAACAGTGGATTTCCGGACCTGAGTACCTATAAGACAAGGGGACCTAGTCCAATAGTCGTGACAGTGTCGAGAGTGGGCAGGAGCCCAGGAAATGCCAGCTGAGGGTGCAAGGAAGCTGCCACTGGTTGGAAGAAGCTTGGAGTTCTGCAAGAAGGAAGAGGACTAGGAACTTCACCTTTGGAGGATGGATGTTGCACGTCGTGATGAAGCTTGCAGAGGTGTTCCCATGCAAAAAGACTGCAAACAAGCCTTGCTAGCTGCAAGGGTTGCGGCAGAGGTTTTCGGGTGCTGCTGTGGCCCAGGAGGGACCAGGATGTCGACATTTGGAGGAGGAGACAGAAGGGGCGCCCAGCAAGTCACGGAGCCCTCACAGAAGCAGGCAGCACCCGCAGAAGTACCTGAACAGGCACTTGGAAGAAGAGTGAACCGGAGTCCACATGAAGTCACAAAAGGGAGTCCCACGACGCAGGAGGACAACTCAGAAGGTTGTGCACTGCAGGTTAGAGTGTCAGGGACCCAGGCTTGGTTGTGCCAGAAGGAAATCCTGGAAGAGTGCACAGGAGCCGGAGAGGTAAGTCCTTGCCTCCCCACGCTAGACTGCATTGCTGGGTACCGCATGATTGCGGTAATCATGCGGTACCCAGCAATGCAGTCTAGCGTGGGGAGGCAAGGACTTACCTCCACCAAACCTGGACTGAAGACTCACTGGACTGTGGGAGTCACTTGGACAGAGTTCCTGAGTTCCAGGGACCACGCTCGTCATGCTGAGAGGGGACCCAGAGGACCAGTGATGTAGTCTTTTGGTGCCTGCGGTTGCAGGGGGAAGATTCCGTCGACCCACGGGAGATTTCTTCAGAGCTCCTGGTGCAGAGAGGAGGCAGGCTATCCC
This sequence comes from Pleurodeles waltl, assembly GCF_031143425.1. Lineage (NCBI taxonomy): Eukaryota > Metazoa > Chordata > Amphibia > Caudata > Salamandridae > Pleurodeles > Pleurodeles waltl. The sequence continues at coordinate 1,224,869,105 of NC_090447.1, forward strand.
CAGAGCATGCACCACCTGGAAACAGTCGAGAAAGCTGGCAGGATGAAGCAATACAAGGTAGCTAGTAGTCGTCTTGCTACTTTGTTGTGGTTTTGCAGGCATCCTGAGCAGTCAGCGGTCGATCCTTTGGTAGAAGGTGAAGAGAGAGATGCAGAGGAACTCTGATGAGCTCTTGCATTCGTTATCTGGGGAGATCCCCAAAGCAGAGACCCTAAATAGCCAGAAAAGGAGGTTTGGCTACCTAGGAAGTAGGATTGGCTACCAAGGGAGGTAGGAGCCTATCAGAAGGAGCCTCTGACGTCACCTGCTGGCACTGGCCACTCAGAGCAGTCCAGTGTGCCACAGACACCTCTGTTTCCAAGATGGCAGAGGTCTGGAACACACTGGAGGAGCTCTGGGCACCTCCCCTGGGAGGTGCAGGTCACGGGAGTGGTCACTCCCCTTTCCTTTGTCCAGTTTTGCGCCAGAGCAGGGCTGGGGGTCCCTGAACCGGTGTAGACTGGCTTATGGAGAGATGGGCACCATCTGTGCCCATCAAAGCATTTCCAGAGGCTGGGGGAGGCTACTCCTCCCCAGCCCTCACACCTCTTTCCAAACGGAGAGGGTGTTATACCCTCTCTCAGAGGAAGTCCTTTGTTCTGCCCTCCTGGGCCAGGGCTGCCTGGACCCCAGGAGGGCAGAAACCTGTCTGAGGGGTTGACAGCACCAGCAGCTGCAGTGGAGACCCCGGAAAGGCAGTTTGGCAGTACCCGGGTTCTGTGCTAGAGACCCGGGGGATCATGGAATTGTCCCCACCAATGCCAGAATGGCATTGGGGTGACAATTCCATGTTCTTAGACATGTTACATGGCCATGTTCGGAGTTACCATTGTGACACTGTACATAGGTGGTGACCTATGTACAGTGCACGCGTGTAATGGTGTCCCCGCATTCACAAAGTCCGGGGAATTTGCCCTGAACGATGTGGGGGCACCTTGGCTAGTGCCAGGGTGCCCACACACTAATTAACTTTGCACCCAACCTTCACCAGGTGAAGGTTAGACATATAGGTGACTTATAAGTTACTTAAGTGCAGTGGTAAATGGCTGTGAAATAACATGGACGTTATTTCACTCAGGCTGCACTGGCAGGCCTGTGTAAGAATTGTCAGAGCTCCCTATGGGTGGCAAAAGAAATGCTGGAGCCCATAGGGATCTCCTGGAACCCCAATACCCTGGGTACCTCAGTACCATATACTAGGGAATTATATGGGTGTACCAGTATGCCAATGTGAATTGGTAAATTTAGTCACTAGCCTGTTAGTGACAAATTTGGAAAGCAGAGAGAGCATAACCACTGAGGTTCTGGTTAGCAGAGCCTCAGTGAGACAGTTAGGCATCACACAGGGACCACATACATATAGGGCACAAACTTATGAGCACTGGGGTCCTGGCTAGCAGGGTCGCAGTGACACATAACAAACATACTGACAACATAGGGTTTTCACTATGAGCACTGGGCACCGGCTAGCAGGATCCCAGTGAGACAGTGAAAACACCCTGACATATACTCACAACCAGGCCAAACGTGGTGGTAACAAGGCTAGAAAGAGGCTACTTTCTCACACATACCTGTTTGGTACTCATTTTATTGTTCAGACAGACCACAAACCTCTATTATGGCTTAAACAAATGAAAGGTGAAAACCCTAAATTGTTGAGGTGGTCCATCTCCCTACAGGGAATGGACTATACAGTGGAACATAGATCTGGGAATACCCACTCCAATGCAGATGGACTCTCCAGATATTTCCACTTAGACAATGAAGACTCATCTGGCAAGGTTAGCCTTATTGTCCCTCGTTTGGGGGGGTGGGGGATTGTGTAGGAAAGTACCATCTTGCCTGGCATGGTATCCCCATTTTTTACTTGTGTGTCAGTTTATTTTTGCCTGTCTCACTGGGATCCTGCTAGCCAGGACCCCAGGGCTCATAGTTGTGGCCTGAATGTGTTCCCCGTGTGGTGCCTAACTGTGTCACTGGGGCTCTGCTAATCAGAACCTCAGTGCTTATGCTCGCTCTGCCTTTAAAATTGTCACTGCAGGCTAGTGACTAATTTTACCAATTCTTATTGGCACACTGGAACACCCTTCTAATTCCCTAGTATATGGTACCTAGGTACCCAGGGTATTGGGGTTCCAGAGGATCCAGCAATGCAGTCAAACTTGGACTGAAGAGTCACTGGACTGTGGGAGTCACTTGGACAGAGTTTCTGAGTTCCAGGGACCACGCTCGTCAGGATGAGAGGGGACCCAGAGGACCAGTGTTACAGTCTTTTGGTGCCTGCGTTAGCAGGGGGAAGATTCCGTCGACCCACAGGAGATTTCTTCTTGGCTTCCAGTGCAGGGTGAAGGCAGGCAGCCCCCTGAGCATGCACCACCAGGAAACAGTCGAGCAAGCCGGCAGGATTGGCACTACAATGTCGCTGGGAGTCTTCTTGCTACTTTGTTGCAGTTGTGCAGGTGTCCTGGAGCAGACAGAGGTCGATCCTTGGGAGAAGTTAAAGAGGGAGATGCAGAGGAACTCTGGTGAGCTCTTGCATTCGTTAGCTGAAGAGACTCCCACAGGAGAGACCCTAAATAGCCCTCAAAGGAGGATTGGACAACTAGTCAGGTAAGCACCTATCATGAGGGGTCTCTGATGTCACCTGCTGGCACTGGCCACTCAGTGGCCTCTATTGTGCCCTCACAGCTCTGCATTCAAGATGGCAGAGGTCTGGGACACACTGGAGGAGCTCTGGGCACCACCCCTGAGGTGGTGATGGACAGGGGAGTGGTCACTCCCCTTTTCTTTGTCCAGTTTCGCACCAGAGCAGGGGCGGGGGATCCCTGGACCGGTGTAGACTGGATTATGCAAGGAGGACACCATCTGTGCCCTTCAAAGCATTTCCAGTGGCTGGGGGAGGCTACTCCTGCCCAGCCCTTAACACCTATTTCCAAAGGGAGAGGGTATAACACTCTCAGAGGAAATCCTTTGTTCTGCCTTCCTGGGACTCGGCTGCCCAGACCCCAGGAGGGCAGAAGCCTGTCTGTTGGTTGGCAGGAGCGGTAGCAGTGTAGTCCCCCTCTGACTCCCTGTCCTCAGTAGAGTCCACTGATTGTATGTCGGAACGCCGTCTGCCGAAACAACGAGTGCCTGAACAACAAGGTCGGAACACCGACCTCGTTGTTACCACTAATGCCTTTACCACGAATGCCTTAACAGCAATATTTTGTTGTAAAGGCATTCCTGGTAAAGGTATTAGTAATAGGCACCCATTGATCCTGCATGCGTCACCCCAACCACCCAACCCCGCCCCAAAACCTAAAACCCCCCGCCCCCCACCATGCCCCAAAACCTAAAACCCCCGACCCCCCACCCCGCCCCAAAACCTAAAACTCCCACCCCCAACCCCACCCCAAAACATAAAACCCCCCGACTCCCCAACCCAAAACCTAAAACGCCCCGCCCCCCAACCCCGCCCCAAAACCTAAAACCCCCCACCCCGCCCCAAAACCTAAAACCCCCTGACCCCCCACCCCAAAACATAAAACACACCGCCGCCCCACCCCGCCCCAAAATCTAAAACCCCCCGACCGTCCACCCCTGCCCCAAAACCTAAACCCCCCCAATCCCGTCCCAAAACCTAAAACCCTCCAACCGCCGGCCCAAAACCTAAAACCCCCCCACCCCCGCCCCAAAACCTAAAAACGCCCCATCCCCCCAACCCCGCCCTAAAACCTAAAAAACCCCGCCCCCGTACTTACCTGAGTCGTCGCCTCATCATCCGCGTCGTCATCCTCAGCCGACTCCCTTGTTTGTGCCTTAGCCATGCATGTTCGTTGTTCAGGACATGCGTGGTTAAGGCACAAAATAACGAAGTCGTGGTTAAAGAAAGCTTTCTTCTGCTTTCGTTAACCAGGACTTTGTTATTAAAGAGTCGGCGCAGAGGACGTTTCCCGAGTCCACCTGGTCCCTCCTAGCACCAGGCAGCGCCATTTCCCACGAAACCCAAGCTTTGCATGTGCCAAGGCTTGTTGGCGGACTCCAGCGACGCAAACCAGATTGCAATCCTCCATCCGGCGTGGGAAACATCATCTGCACCAACCAGGAACCCAAATCCATCTTCTTGGGTGCAGTATTGACTGTTCTTCTTCACCTGTGGTTCTTCTTTTGCACCTTCATCTGGGTCAGCAGGGGCTCCTGTTCTTCCTGGACTCTTATGTGCTTCTAAGACTTGGTCCCCTTCTTTCACAGGTCCTCAGGTCCAGGAATCCACTGTTGGTGTATTGCAGTCTCTTCTGATTCTAGCCTAATCTTTCTCATTTCTATGTGTGTTTTGGGTAAGTTACTGTGATTTACTCCTGCTTTCCTGGGCACTGGATGAGTTCTAGTGCTTACCTTTGGGGTTTTCTGGTACTCCCTGCTCCCCTCTACACACTACACTTGCCTAGGTGGGAGACTGACATTCGCATAACAGTTTCTTAGTATATGGTTTGTGCTCCCCTCGCCCCATTACTAACTATTGTGATTTTCACTAATTGCACTGTTTACTAACTGTTTTTACATCTGTTTCTGCATACTAGTGTATTATTTACCTCCTAAGGGAGTATAGCCTCTATGGTAATTTTGGTATTTGTGTCACCCAAATTAAAGTACGTTTATTTTTGTAGCACTGAGTGTTTTCTTTCACGTGCGTGAGTACTGTATGACTACAGTGATATTGCATGAGCTTTACATGTCTCCTAGATAAGCCTTGGTTGTTCATCCACAGCTACCTCTAGAGAGCCTGGCTTCTAGACATTGCCTACAGTACACTAATAAGGGATAACTGGACCTGGTATAAGGTGCAAGTTCCATAGGTACCCACTACAAACCAGGCCAGCCTCCTACAATTCTGGAATGTAATTTTGTGTTCTTTAAAGGACTGTTGCTTGGAGTGGCATTAAAGGATATTATTGCATAATGCTACACTTGAAGAATCACCTTACTCATATGGCTGAGAAAGCACCATCCATAACCTCTATGGGAAAATCGAGAAAAAACTGTTTTCTCTCAAATATGATTAATGAAATCCCAGCCGAAGGCTTTTTCACAGGGTAAAATCACCTTAGAACGCAACACAGTTCCTAAAAGCAGTATGGTACCATTTACAAATGATTTAAATTGTAACTAAAATCTGTTATCACCCTTTATATGTTCTCCTTTTTGTAACCCTCAAAACCTGGCATTCACTACCAGGCATTTGAATGGGTGCTATCATGTATATTGGCCCTAAAATGGCTGCCAGCTCTTCTTGGCTGAGGTACTGTGTAGAGGACGTGGGATGTCCCAGAGGGTTGGAGACGTTTAATAATCGGGTCAGAGTCAGGATACAGTTTAATACTGATATTCTTTTTATTATTGTCTTCAGGCTGTTGTCAAGACTGTAAATCTCAATGTTACGATTTGGTTACTACTTGAGTCTCTTTATTCTTAACAGGGTCTGTATTTCTCCCTCTTCTTCTCTCTTGCTTTTTCTTCTTTGTTCCTTTCTTTTCTTCTTTCTTTTCCTGGTTTTAATATGTTTCTTTTCTTCTTTTCTTTCTTTTAGGAGTATCCCTCCCAAGCGTGGTGGAGTCGGGTGGAAGAGCGATTCCAACAAAAAAGAAATGAAAACCAAAAGAAGATGGTAAGTATTTTTACTCTTCATTTCTTACTTTAATCTGGTTAGAGGGGTAGTGCGGTGTGGTGGGAAAACAGGCAATTCTGTGAGTGCTCCCCATTGTTTGTCAAAAAGAAATGGCTTTTCTCGATATTTTGGAGTTCTGTTAACTTCACAGGACTCTCTCCAACCATCAATAAGTAGTGAAGGTTAGTAAAATAAAATAAAAAAATAATAATAACTAAAATATAAAATTAGGAAGACGGAGAGATGGACCGTCTATGTGTTCTGTCTCTCCTTCACTGCCTCGCACCGTCCGCGCTCCCCTCTCCCACCCAGTAACAGCCCGGGTTTAGTTAGGCAGGCATGTACCTGCAAAAGTGATTCCTCCCTGTTGACGGTGTGCCGTCCCGTCGCGGTGTCGCCGGTTCCTTTGTGTCTCCGTTATCCGCTCCGGTCTCCCTACGCGGTTCTCCCTTGTGGGCCTCCTCAGATGAGACTCCTCTCTCTTCCTTCTGATGCCGGTTTTCCTCTCCTTCTTCTTCAAACGCCACACGCCTCTTTAGTCCGTCCTTCCTTTTTAGTTCTGTAACCCGGGTGGCGAACAGGCGTTCCTGTGTTTGTGCTGTCGCCGATGCCCCTGGGGCACTGTATCACCGGTCTTCGGGCATCATTGAGGAACAGGGTCCCCGTGACCCTGTTAGATACTGACAGCCTATCAGATTTCACCATGAGAGACAGCTCTATATTTCTTGCTGAATCAGATCTCAGCAGGAAATCTCCATGGATCTGTGACCCTAGATGTACAAATTTGTCTTCCCTTTAATATCCAAGAAAAAACTGAACAGATTTATACCAATTTAAAAAATGGTGATATGTAGACGAAAAGCTACCTTTTTGCCAAATTTAGTGTAATTCCATCCAGAGGTTCGGGCTGCAAGCATGTCTAAAGAGTCTCTGGGAAATAACATGGAAAATGCACTTGGTTTTGAGTCCCCCCTTTTTTTTTGGCCCTACTTGACAGATCACCCCAAAACTTTCCATGCACAACAAGACTCTTGGTCACACTCATTTTGGAATATTTTGTGAAGATTCATCAAACAGCGCCAAAGATATAGGCAGTCAAAAAATGCTTTTACAATGGGAACTAGGTCCTAACTATAACTACCTACTAGTGACTGCTAGTATGCTATATATATATAGATATAGATATATATCCTACTGGAGCTCACACTACGTAGTTATAGTTAGGATTTTCTTTTGCTTTTTTACCATAGATGGGGCATTTTTGTTTTGCCAATAACTATATATATATATATATATATATAAATATATATATATATATATATATAATCTTACTGGAGCTCACCACTAGGTAGTTATAGTTAGGATTTCTTTTTTTTTTTGCCATAGACAGGGCATTTTAGTTTTTTCGCCACATGACGAATCATCATGAAATTTTCAAAACTTCTACTTTCATCAGTTTAGCTGCTTTCTAGAAAGTTTCAGGGTGATCTGTCCCAAGAAAAAGGGGGTGGCGGTCCCTTAAAACTTTTTCCCCATTCTATTTCAATGGGATTTTTGAAACTTTTCAACACTACTGCTGCCCGAACCTCTGAACAGAATTACACCAAATTTAAAATGCTAGATCTCGGTCATGAAATCACACTTTTTGTGATTTGGTTTAAATCTACTGAGTAGTTTTGAAGAAAGAGTTAAACAAAATATAGGTATATTTCTTGGTCATAAAAGCACACTTTTTGTGGTTTGGTGTAAATCTGTTCAGTAGTTTTGAATAAAGAGTTAAAAAAAAATATAGGTATATAGGGCCGTGGATCCTCCGGTGGATCTGACTGTCCCAATGCAGATATCTGATTGGCTGCCAACACTTCAACTAGGAAGATCTGTGAGCCATCTAGGCTTGAGCCAAGAACCAGAAATAAAAGTTACAAATAATAATAAAAGGAGCCAGGGTGAGGACACCCTTAGTAATAGTGCTGGGGCCCCAGAGGGACCTCCACCTGGGTTTAAATGAATTTTTCTAAAAACATTGAAAAATCCACGGATCCAGAGATTTGTTTGATATCTTAAAAAAAGAAAAAAACTGGTGGTTTTCCTCCCTTTTCACTAAGCCCCAAGGTGGCCCAAGTCTCAGGGACATGTGAGAAATAAGGAGGGGGGTGCATGGTGGCCCCATCCTGGGCTTCCCAAAGACCCAGGGACTGTCACCTTCCTGGGGGTGAAGATTTAGATGTATGCAGGGGGGCTTTGTGGCCCCCTGGAGCCCCAGGGACCTCCACCTCCCCATGGCTTCAAAGATATCACAAGCGGGGGGGCGCCCAGCCCCCCACAGCTCCAGGGACTGCAACCTCCCCGGGGCTAATTTAAAAAGACATAGGGGGGCTGATGTGAACCCCAGGGACCACCACCTCCCCAGGGCTACTAATGTTGGAGGGGACTGCCACCCCTCAGGGCTGGCTCCTGTTATGTCCCAGGGTACCCACCCCCAGGACAAAGCTGTTTGTTGTGACTTGGTGGGAGCTTTGACAGCACCCACCAAGAAAGTGCAAACAGATCCCACCAAGTCAGAGCAAACACTGTTCGCAGTGAGGAAGAGCTGTCAAACAGCTCTCCCTCACCATGAGCAGAGGTTTCCTCTGTTTCCCTACCTGCTTTAGCAGCTCCCTCTCTGTGACAGCAATGCCAGCTCTTACAGTAGGTGGGGAGCCGGCTGGGATGGCGGGGTCCTGAGATTGGCCCTGGGGAGGTGGGCCACGCAGCCTCTCTCCAAAAATAAATTAAAATAATTATGCTGGGCCCAGGGGGATGGGAAAACCGGGTCTGAGATTGACCTCAGGAGAGGGGCTTCGCTGCTCATATCCCCCAAAAACAAATACTTAGGCAGGGCCCTGGGGGATGGGGTCCCTAAGTCCAAAATCGGCCTGGGGAGGGGGACCACATAGCCCCCCCCCCCAAATTTTTTTTTTCTTTAGGCTGGGTCCTGGGGTATGTGGTCCAGGGGTTGGGTGGTTATAGGCCTGCGGCCAATCAATGCTGCGCTTTGCTGTAGGTCATACAGGGGTTTGCCGCAGATGTTGTGGGCAACATCTGTTGTGCATTGCCAAAGGCCATGCATAGAGTGGGGTTGGGTGGATATAGGCGTTAGCCACAGGGCCTGGCCACAGGCCAGGCTCTGCAGCCAGCACTTGCAGTGCATGCCAGAAGGCTGTGTGCAGCGAGTGATTGGCTGGATATAGGGGCTGGCTGCAGGCTCTGCAGCTAACCCTCTCTGCGTATGGCCAAAGGCAGTGAAAGGGTGGGTGGTTATAGGGGTTGGCCGAAGGTGGCTGGACTAACGAATATGAAAATTACTTTACACTAAAAAAAAAAACATGGAAATTCACTGAAAGAAAACAAAGGTTAGAGGGACGTTATAATTAGGAAATACAATACAAACGAACACAGAAATTCACAGAAAAAAACAAAGGGTACAGGGATGTTATAGTTAGGCTCATTTCACACGTACAAAACCAGTGAAATTCAGCAGTAATAGTTACCTTAGCTAACTATAACTTGCTCCCCTGTATTGCACTGCTTATGACCTTACATATTATTTCACTCATGACATGGTCAGTGACATCACTGATGACATTTAAAACTCACTGATGACATTATCAAATGAGTGTATGTGGTTGTATAGATGGGTGCGTTTTTGCTCTTATAGGTGAGTGACAGAGTATGTTTGTGACTGCATCATTGAATGAGTGGGTGACCCTGTATGGGTCGATGTATCATGTGTGTGGATGTGTCAGTGCCTTTATGGGAGAGTGAATGGATGTGTAAGTAGCTATATCAATTGATCTTAAAGGCAACAAGATAGGGATGCCCCATGATTGCTATTCATGCTGACACTGGAGCCAGTGGTGATAGCCAATATGTCAGCATCCTGATATCTGAGGCATACTTACCTCTGCTTGGAAACTTATGGCATAGTAATACGACAATGACATCTTGTTGACATTGTCAGGCTCCTCTCCCTTCTTGTCACACCTTACTTCTTTGATCTCTTCCTGTGCAGCCTTCACGAGCTAATGGCATTACCTGGGGAAAATGTGAGGCAATGCCTTTGACCAACACCCCCACGATAGCTGCGCAAGGGCAGCACCCTTTTCAGTAGCAGCCCTCCAAACTAAAATATTTAGGCATGCTCTTGAATCTCAGATTTTCTAAAGTAATAGAGGATAATCTGAATCCTCTTAACTAGGATCTGCCAGGATCTGGAGAGATGGACAATCTTAAATCTGACACTATGGAAAAGGTGCAAGTGATTAAAATGAATATGGCACTAAGGATCCACTATATATTCACTATGCTCCCATACTGTTGCCCAGATCAATCCTCACAGATCTTTCTTGATTGATCAAACTGTTCGTTTGGAGTGCCAGAAGACCCATTTGAAGCTCTATGCTAGGATGTAATGAGGAGGCCTCAGGTTACCCAACCTTCAAATTTTGTACATCTTTCATGTCACACTTGAAACACAAAGATGGGTGTCCATTGAAAAATCCTTGATGGGTAAACAGGATGTCTGGGGGTGCTTTACTCTAAGGAGAAACATCAGCTGATCAAAGCCCACCCTGTCCTCAAGGCCACTTCATATGTGTGGCATAAAGCCCACATCCCACTGAGAGTGGACAGGTGACTACATACAGGGGTGCCTTGGTGGGGCAACACCAGATTTCAGGCTTCTGAGAACCCATGTGGACCGACTTTATTAGTTGAGGGATACTCCCCATTGAACATTTACTACAGGACAGCAGAGTACTGTTGTTTGAGGATGTCCATACCACTAACATACTTTCAGTATGAAAGTCATGGAGATACCACCATTTGCCACACAGCTTACATGCCACTTTGGGAGGCCCTACTATTGTTCTGCTGACATCTCCCCTACAATCCTACTTTAAAAAATGGTGAACTTACAAGGTAGTGTCCTCCCTGTTGCATTATGCTGTTATTGACCACACAGGTTGTGATGTCTTAAAGAAGTATGGAAGCAAGGTATTTGTCTTTATTTGTCTTTATTGTCAAGTAACACTATCAATATGTAATTCTCTGGTGATGACCTCTTGCCTCCTTTATAGGCAGGGTTAATGATGAGCCTCCTCAAAAGTTGGGGACCACGTTGATCTGCAATGCATGAGTAAACATATCAACATTGTGGCAGCCAAAAATGATGGGTTGAGCTTATAAATAGCCTGTGGGGTGCTGTTGGGGTCTGGTGCTCCATCACATTGTCCTTCGCAATATCCTTGGTAATTTGAGGTGTGAGAACAACAGGGCTGCTTCTTTGTTGAATTCCTGCACAGCGCTCAAAAGTGCTCAAGGCACTTTATGATAGTCAAAATATTTGAAGCTTGATTTTTCCCATTTTGTTTTGGAGGTATTGCTCTTTGTAATAATGGATGATTTCTGCTGAAGAGGTGAACCCTTTTTGTCAATGCTGAAATTAAAACATATGTAAAACAAAAATTACAAGGCAGAGGACAATCAAGAAAATTAGCACAAATCAAGTTGTCAGAACATCAAAAATAATTTTAAAACAATCTTTATCAACATGCAATATAATAAACATACCTGGAAACAACAACATTCCTTTATTCCACTATTGTGATGATCTAATTGTACAGCTATTGTTTGAAACTCTGTTGTAACAATTACATTGCATTGAGTATCAATAGTGAAAAGATTGCAGGCAAAACGATCATCCATGCTATTAAAAGTAAGCTTAATGGCTCAGAGTTTTTTTTAATAATGCAGAATGCCTAACTCGCGTACCATACCAACTGCAGGCCACTCTTCTGTGAGAGTAGTTGTGAGGGATAGCATGGCTGCTTACCTGTGTTTTTAGTCTAACAGTTCACAAGATTGAAAATGAACACCACTCTAACTTTGGCAGCAGGCAGGCCACCCCATCTACTGTTATGTCAGATAGGTGTGTTTGAATTGTATGCAGCCTGTATACATGAAAAACCATAATATCTAACTCACAGGATTAAATGAAGTCATGAGCGTAAACGGTGCACATATAGGAATGTGCAATTTGGATAAAAGATCTTGCAGGCTAGACTGGTAGGATGAAAAAGTTGCTTACCTTTGGTAAGGTTCTTTCTGGTAGATAATCTGTCTAGCCCCAGATTGCACACCTTTTGAATATTCCCCCGGCATCAGAGTGGATCTGGAAACTTTTCAGCAATACTTTATAGCAGCAATAGGCAGTACCTTGTGGCCCTGCACTGATGCCGTTCTACTCTGGAAATCAGATGCTAGGCCTATGTAGACACCACTCCTGTATGCTGATGTCAGTTGCTTTCAAAACTGTTCACACCCCCAGATGCAGGGCCCCAAAAACCAATTGGTAGACAGTGTGCAGATTCCTGGACTTGGGATCTTATTACTCAATAGAGTCTAACCACAGAACAGGGAGGATGAGAGGGTTGGTGAGGAATCTGCAGCTAGAGAGACCCTTTGCCAGAAAGTGTTACCAAATCTAAGCGATTTGTTCTTCTGATAGAGACTTCTAGATGCAGATTCCTCACCTTTTGAATCGATCATACCAGTACATAGTTGGAGGCAGATCTGTGAAAGGACTCAAACCAGGCAGTCCTGCAGGACTGAGCAGGCAACGTGCCCCTCTTGGTGGACAAGGTATAGGAGGCTGGCCTGGTTTATAGTGGGTACCTAAGGTACTTACACCTTATACCAGGTTCAGTTATCCATTATTAGTGAAATGTAGGCAGTGTCTAGATGCCAGGCTCTCTAGGGGTAGTGTGGGTGAGCAGCCAAGGCCTAAGTAGGAGACATGCAAAGCTCATGCAATACCACTGTAGTCACACAGTACTCACACACATGAAAGAAAATACCCAGAGTTACAAAAATAAAGGTCCTTTATTTTGGTGACACAAATGCCAAAAATACCACAGAGAATATACTCCTTTAGGAGGTAAGTAATACACAAATTAAATACACCAATATGCAGAAATAGCTGTAAAAACAACTAGAAATCAGTGCAAATAGTGAAAATCACAATAGTTAGAAATGGGCCTTGGGGGAACACAAACCATATACTATGAAACTAGAATGCGAAAATCAGATTCCCATCTAGGCACGTGTAGTGTGTAGTGTGTAGAGAGGCTCTGGTAGCATTAAAAAATACCAAAGATAATAGAACCCACCCCAGAGCCCTGGAAAGCAGGAGTAAATCACAGTAACTTTTCTAGAACACATAAGAACACAAGAAAGAAGATTATGCAAGAACCAGAAGAGACTGTAAGACACCAATGATGGATTCCTGGACCTGAAGATCTGTGGAAGAAGGGGACCAAGTCCAAGAAGCACAGAAAAGTCCAGGGAGAACAGGAGCCCCTGCTAACCCGGAGGAAGGTGCAAAAGAAGAACCGAAGAACAACAGTCAGTACTGCCTCCAAGAAGACAGATGTGGTTTCCTGGTTGGTGCAGAAGATGTCCCACGCCGGATGGTTGATTGCAGTCTGATTCTGCCAACAAGCCTTGGCACATGCAAAGCTTGTGGTAAGCGAAAAATGGCGCTGCCTTGGACCAGGAGGGACCTGGTGGACTCCACCTAGGAGAGGGAGTCAGAGGGGACTCTCAGCAACTCAGAGAGCCCTCAGAAGACCAGGTGGCATGCATAGGAGTACCAAAGCACGGGGAGAAAGAAGGTGCAAAATGAGGCCCACGCAGCACTACAACAAAGGGTCCCACACCGCCAAAGAACCACACAGGAAGCTGTGCATCGCCGGAAGGAGTGCAGGGGTCCAGAGCTCCACGGTGTACGAAGAACTTCGTAGGATGCCAACAAGCCTTGGCAACTGCAAAACACATGGTGCACAGGTGTACTGTCTTGCGTGGGGAGGCAATTTCTTACCTCCAGCAAAGTTGGACAGTTGGTTGTCAGGACCATCAGGACCACTTCAGTCCACCACCCGTGAGGCAGGATCCACGCAGCTCTTCAGGAAAGGGGACCCACGCCGCCGGTCCACAATGCAGAGAGGTGCCTGCTGAGCAGGGAGATTCCTTCATTCTTCTGTTGCAGGCTGAAGACTGCTGTCCTCTGAGAATGCATGACCGGGAAACAGTTGCAGGCAGGAGCTAACCCTCCCAAGCCTTTAACACCTATTTCCAAATGGAGAGGGTTTGACATCCTTTGTTCTGCTTTCCTGTGCTTGAGCTGCTCAAGCAACAGGAGGGCAGAAACCTGTCTAAGAGGTAGCAGGAGCTGGGGCTGCCTGGAAAACCTCAGAAAGCTGGAATGGCAATACTGGGGGTCCTCTGAGGAGCCCCCAGAGTGCATGGAATCATACAATCAATGCTTGCAAAAGCACTGGGGTATGATTCCAAAGTGTTTGATACCAAACATGCCTATGTTCGGAGTTACCATTATGGAGCAGGCCATAGGTAGTGACCGATGTCAAGTACATGCGTAAAATGGCATCCCCACACTCATGAAGTTCGGGAAAATGGTCGAGGAGGTCGGGGGGCACCTCTGCTAGTGCAGTCTGATACCTGCTTGAAGGAAGGAATCTCACACACAGGAACTCTGCACCCTGCACTCAGGGCTGGAAGGCCTGCTAAAGGGGTGACTTATAGGTGCCTTGGTGCAGTGTAAATGGCAGTGAAAGGGTGCTTGCACCTTTTCACACCGGCTGCAATGGCAGTCCTGTAGAAGCCTTTGCATGGGCTCCCTATGGATGGCAAAAGAAATGCTGCAGCCCATAGAGATCCCCTGGAACCCCAATGCCCTGGGTACCTAGGTAACACATACTAGGGACTTATAAGGGGGCACCAGTATGCTAATTGTGGATGAAATACTGGGTTACCAGTATGTAGTGACAACATTTGTGGGTGAGAGAACATAGGGCCAGATGTATCAAAGGGTTTTACCCATTGTGTGTCTATGGAAAAAAAAATTCTTATTGACATCACCTCTGCTCGCAGAGTGAGAGAGCTTCAAGCACTTTCGTCCAAGCCACCATTTTTGTCTATCCACCCTGACAAAGCGGTGCTTTGTACAAGGGCCTCCTTCCTTCCTAAGTTTGTTACCACTTTTCAAGTAGGCCAATCTATCACTTTGTCTACTTTTTACGCACCCCCACATCCCTCTCGTGAAGAGGAGAGATTCCACCATCTTGATCCAAAAAGAGCATTGGCATTCTACCTCAATTGTACTAAAGATTTTCAGGTGGATGATCAACTCTTTGTTGGATCTGTGGGTGCAAAGAAAGGGAAGGTGGTGCAGAAACGTACCATCTCATGATGGATATTGCTCTGCATCAAAATCTGCTACGCTCTGGAGAAGAAGAAACCCCTGAGGGCTTGCGTGCTCACTCAACCAGAGCAACTGCTGCTACCACAGTGTTAGCACGCAGAGTTCCTGCCCATGATATCTGCCAGGCAGCAGCGTGGGCATCTCTGCACACATTCACAAGACATTACTGCTTGGACAGTCAGGTCCACAGAGGCAGCTACTTTGGTTATTCGATCCTGCAGGACTTTTTAGTATGATCTTGGTTCGCAGCCCACCACCGAGGAGGGCATTTCTTGGGTATCTATTCTAAGGTAAGAAATCTGGAACTAGAAGTCCCTATCATATGATCAAGTTATTTACCTTTGTTAATGATTTATCTGGTAGAGACATATTCTAGTTGCAGATTCCTTACTGACCCACCCATCCACCCTGCATGCAAACTGGTTTCTAGGGACAGGGATTTCCCTTTCCGGGCCTTAGCTCAGCTGCACCAATTCCATTGTTCTTCATGGTGCCACGCTATTGGTGTGGAAAGCCGTAAAAAAACTGATGACGTCTGTGACAGTTGTGGAGTCGACCGATGCCACCTGATGGTAGAAAAATCTCAGGATCCAGTCTGATACCTGCTTGAAGGAAGGAATCTGTAACTAGAATGTCTCTCCCAGATAAATCATCACCGATGGTAAGTAACTTGTTCACCAGCGCCTGAACACTGGTTACCTTAGGGTGCGTTTGTGACTTACCCCGACTAGGATTGTGGTTCCCGCTTGGACAGGGTACATACCTCTGCCAACCAGAAACCCAATTTCTAACAAGGACATAGCTAGCAAGTGGGGGAGCTTGAGCCCTCCCACAAAACAACAAAGGGATTTAGGCAGGTCTCCTGCACAGAGGCAGACTTAGGAGGCACCTAGGAGGCACATAGTTGCCAGAGGAAGTTTCAGAAAGTCTGGGGACAATGTAGGGTCTATCACAACCTAGTCTGTGACACACACACACACACAATAACAAGATGAAAACACCACAAAAAGACTTCCCACAGGTTTAGAAAAATAGATAATAATTTTATAAGTAAATCAAGATTAAAACGAGAAAAATCCAATAAACAGATGTTGAGATATGAATTTTTAAAGAATAAGAATTCTAGCAATTAGAAGCAATCAACGCTTCAAGGGTTACTTTAGGTTGTTCTGGAATGGGGCAAAGTCTAAGTTCGGGCTAACCTCGATGGGGCACCAGGCAGCAAAGAACCTTTCCTGGTCCCAACAGCGAGATGCATGGTGAGATGCGTTGCTTGGGTCCATACAGGGATAGCAATGCATTGATTTGTCCCATGCACTGAAGGTGATGCGTCAGCTCTGAAAAACAAGAGCTGGAGCCAAGATGTGTTAGTTCTAAGTGCGATGCCCTGGGGTTCTTCACACAGTCGAGGGATGCATTGATATCCATAGTTTGCTATGGCGGCAATGCATAGTTTTGATGCGTCAGGCTCACAAGGCAATGTGGTGGTTCTGAGAGCAATGCACCAATTCTGATCCCACAACCAAGTTGATGTGCCAGTTCTATTACACACACCCAGAGAATGCGTAGATTTCAGTGATGCAAGTATCTGAGTCCACTTCCAGTGAACCAGGCACAGGAGCAGGAGTAGAGACTTTGATATCCAGTGATGTGTCTGCCATCTGTGCTGTTGGTGCTAATATTGACCCTGTGCTCCCTCTCTCTCTCTCCGCTCTCTTTTTGTCATCCCGTCCATGTGTGCTCTAGCATCATCTGGCAAAGGAGCAGGGGCACCGGTGAGTGAGAGAGCTGCAACCCTCAGGACCAGTCCACCGATGCCGAGGGACCAGTGGGACAGAGGGCGAGGGAAGCACCACGGCAGGGACAGGAGATGGCACCACTGACTCTAATTTGTCCTCTGATGGGAGCTCCCTGCTGGTGGCAGATCCCTCAGGACCACCCCAGCTACAGGTTCTACCACCACCCCGTACCAGCACAGCCCTCTCAGTAGCCCCCACCAAGTTGCCGGTGCCCGCTCACCCAGGAGGGTGGGCATCACCTTTGCCCCAGGCACCTCAGGCCCTGCCCCAGTCAGCCATGCTGCCCTCAGTGAGGAGGCTATTGACCTGAGATCCATCTCTGTAGGGCAGTCAACCATTGTGAATGCTATCCATGGGCTGGCATCCCCAATGCAGTAATGCAGTGCCTTTCTGGAGGGCATCTACTGTGGGTTGGCGGCCTTACAGAGATAGTTTAAGGCTCTGGTCTCTTCACTGACGGCAGCCAGTGTCCCTGTTTCATCCGTCTCCCCTCCAAGTACTACTTGCCAGTCCCACTCTCCTCACCCCCAACCCATCCCAAGCACACATTCTGACAAGCATGCACTCAAAACAACACACAAGACGCGCACAGGCAAACACAAGCAGCACACTTCAGTCCACAAGCACTCACACAGTGAACACCCAGATGCACACACATCACCCACTGCCTCCACTGTCCCCTCCTCCTCCCCCCTCACATCTGCACTCACACTTGCATGCACTGCAACAACAGTCCCTGAATCTGACACCTGCACAGCCTTGCCAACAGTCACAACAGCAGACCCGCAGGCATGCACCCCACACACCACATGCGCAGTCACCACCACCACATGTAGCACACTCACCTCACTTGCAGACACCACCACAACATCCATCCACACGTCATGTTTGTCCTCCCCCACACTGCCGGCCCCCCTCCCGTGACACACATACATGCTCGCACTCAGACCCCCAACAGCCATGCATCTCACACACACACTGTACATGTACTTACATCCAAGTCCAGCACCTCCTCCTACAACCACTCCCTCCACCTCCACACCCATCCCTCCTCCCACATGCTGCCCCACTGTCCCTAAGAAGCTTTACCTTGCCCGCCTTGACCTCTTCCCTCCACCTCCCCCTCCTCTCCACCATCCTGCCCATAAGAGGAAGGTCACACCAACCCAGCCCAGGACCTCAAGCACCCAGTCTGACACAGCTCCAACCACAAAGCCTCCAGCTGCCACTA
This sequence comes from Pleurodeles waltl, assembly GCF_031143425.1. NCBI lineage: Eukaryota > Metazoa > Chordata > Amphibia > Caudata > Salamandridae > Pleurodeles > Pleurodeles waltl. The sequence goes on from NC_090447.1 coordinate 1,224,887,140, forward strand.
AGAGGCACATGAGTGAGAAGCCGGCCCCCCACACCAAGGACACTCCTCCCCCTCAAAATGGATGGCTAAAGTGCAGCCCCCTCCCAAACAGACTGGCAAGACCATGGGGCCACCTCCAAACCCTAGGGCGAAAGAGGCCCCAACAAAATCCCTGCTCAAGGAGGCCCCCCAGAGATCCAAGGTCAAGGAGGCCCCACAGACATCCAAGGCCAAGGAAGCCCCCCAGAAATCCAAGGCCAAGGAGGCCTGCCAGATATCGAAGGCCAAGGAGGCCCCCCAGTCATCCAAGGCAAAGAAGGCCCCCCAGAAATCCAAGGCCAAGAAGGCCCCCCAGAAATCCAAGGCCAAGAAGGCCCCCCCCAAAATCCATGGCGGCCCCCCAGACATCCAAGGCCAATGAGGCCCCACAGAAATCCCAGGACAAGGAGGTCCCAATGAAATCCCTGGACAAAGAGGCCTTAACGAAATACCTGGACAGGGAGGCCCTAACAAAATCCCTAGACAAGGAGGCCCCAACGAAATCCCTGGACAAGGAGGCCCCACTCGAAACTATGGCCAAGGAGCCCCTACTCAAAACTGTGACCAAGGAGCAGCATTATGTACCAGAGGCTAAGGAGCAGCATCCAGAACCAGGGACCAAGGATCATCATCCAGAACTAGAGGCCAAGGAGCAGCATCAATAACCAGTGGGCAGGCGGCACCCTCCTAAACCTGTGGGCAGGAAACCCCTCCCAAACCTGTGGGCAGGCAGCCCCCTCCAGTGCAAGTAGGCTAGGAGCCCCCTCACAATGAGATGCATCCCCACCTGCCCCCTCGTCCCCTGAGGTGCCTGCCCATTTCAAACATGATGCCCCTGAACAGTGGAGTCCAGATGTTGTCAGGAGTCAAGTTGGGTCTTGGACTTTGCCCTGTGAGCACTTGTGACTTTGGACTGGCCTTTGGGCATGAATTTATTTATTTTTCCAGTTGTATATGTTTTTACACTTTACATATTCTTACAGAAGGAATACAGAGGTTGGAACTGTGTATGTGTCCTGATTTTTTTTACTCCGGGGTTCTATTACTGTTATTTTCTTGTGCATGTGTTTATGGGTGTGTGTACGGTGTGTGTTGTGCATGTGTGTGTCACTCTCCCCCCCCCACTACCCTTGTGTGCCAGGTGGCTGTACTCACCATTGTCGTCTTCATCGGCATTGGTGCTCTGGGACGGCCATGGCGTGGTACAGCATCGGGAATACTTGCAGTTGAGGTTCCATGGTGGCCATGGACTACTGTGTGTCCCTAGAGGTGAGTGTCTCCTTTTAAATGATGTCTTTCTGCCAGGCCTTTGGTGTCGTTGCTACCGCCCCGGAAATCTTATTGGTGTGCTATATCATAATATGGTGGGCAGATCCTTGTCTTCAGCCTACCTATAGGTGGCTACCGCCATCTTCGGTGCTCATACCAAGCTGGCGGTTGGTGTAATACATTGGCTGTCTACGGGAGGGATCACCACCATGGTCATAAATTGATGGTCATTACCACCAGCCTCTTGGCGGTGATAGCGCCACGTTAACCCTGGCGGGCTTCATAATGACCACCTATGTGAATTGGAATGTTGATATAGGTTAACAGATCACTCCATGTATGAACCACACTGACAATGTTATTTCAGCTACAGTGAAAGGCAGCTTTTCTAATTTCTCAATGTTAAGCATGCTGCAACTAGCTTCCTTCTTAGCCATTGTCTGTTGTTTCCTTGTGAGGTTAAATGCAACAAAAAACGTGTTAGAGTTAACATACTTTCAAGGCACGCAGCCATTGTTCAAAACCTATGAAGTCCAGCTCAACACCATGATGGACCTAAGTTGATTCTGTCCATCATGTGAAAGTGACAATATTTTGAACAATGTCAATAGTTATGGATACATCTACCAGTTCTCTTTCACTAGCACCAGCTCCAGCTTTTGCACGGACTACTTCTTGTTACTTTGCCAACACTGATGACTTCTCTTCAAATTCTTCAGCATCAGCTACTTCATCTGTGTCTAAAATACATAAGCTTTTTGATAATTATTTAGTTTGTCCATGGTACTATCTGTGGATACTAGTGACATTGCTTGGCTTTTTTCTATGGATCAGATTTGTTATTATCTTCTTTTTACTGGTGCATGGTTACAATGTTATTTAATGTGTAAATGTGGTTGGACAATGTGTTCAATCCATTATCAACAAGGGCCAAGACTTTCTCTAAATTCTCTTTATTTGCCTCCAACATGCAGCAGCTTCCATTTGCTAAAATGCTCATATTTCATTATATATTGCATGTAAGAAACGTTTTGTGCATGGTTTTCTAACAAAACATCTTTTAAGTCAACATCTTCAGAAAGGAGAGAAAGGGTTTTTTTTACAGCTGTTAATGTGAAAGATGGTAACCATTGCAGGCAAAGTGTACCTTAAGTGGTGTGTGATGACATAACAAGAGCCCAGCCTGCTCAATCTAAAACCCAGTTTAGAATTAATAAAACGTACATGACAACCATTTGTGTCAACTTGCAGCAATACGCATCCGTGGGGACCTGAAACTGATGAATTAAAGGTACAGTTCTGAACCCAACCATTGAGCTGTTTTCTGTAACATTCAGAATATTCTGCCAACTTTAACATTTAGCTGCTGAGGGAATACTGGGCGCTTTAATTTCTTTTATTTTCGCTAACCCAAGGCAAGTTGTTTGCTGTATGGTGTCATCTAAAAATAACATTTGCAGCAGGATTAAACATGCACTGAATAAAGCATCCATGCCTTGTATTTGTCAATCCCTTGTTCCCCAAAGGCTTTTCAAATCAATTGATCTCTTCCAATAGTCATAACCTTCTATTGCTAACTGTTAAACAAAGGAATCAGAATAAATTAATTTAGTGTTGGTTAGCAATATTTTCCTTCCTTTCAAATGTGGTCATCTGAAATAATAGGACCCAGTATTTCTTACATCATGCCAGGTAAAATAAACTTTTTTACGTTTTAGAACTCCCCACTGGTGGAGTCAGACAATGTTCCTATCTTCAGAAAGGAGAGAAAGGTGTTCTTTTACAGCTGTTAATGTGGAAGATTGTAACCATTGCTGGCAAAATTACTTACACTATGGCCCTAATTAAGACCCTGACGGTCTTTTGACCGCCAGGGTTAATGTGGTAGTATCACCGCCAACAGGCAGGCAGTGTATACCGTCACATTATGAATGTGGCGGCTTGGCCTCTGCCAACCCACCACATCTCCACTCATACCACCATGGCAGTACATCTCTGACCCAGCGGGCCACAGCAGACTACAGCCAGCATTACGAGCCGACCTACTTCCATGGTTTCCACTATGGTAGCACCGCCACAAAAACCATGGCGGTAAGGCTACCGGTGACAGTGAATTCCTTCCCTGTCACCGGTAGATGTCTCCCCTATCCCACCAGCAAGCACCTGATTCCCCTACCCACCTACACACATAGCGCCCCCAACCCTCCTACAGTCACAGTGCACCCACCCCCCCTATAGTCACAGCACCCTCCCACCCTCCTATTTACATGATGCCCCCACCCCTCATGCATGTACACATACACCCACACCACCACTCATACACCCATTCACTTACACTTCCAGGCACACATCCACTGGCACTCATCCATACACGCACCCATTCACACTTATCCATACAGGCATCCACTCACACTCATCCAAACATGCATTCACTCACACTCATCCATACACGCATTCACTCACAAATACTCACACTCATTTAGGCATGCATTCACACATACTTACTCACACGCATTCAGGCACACATACACACGAACATCCAAACATGCATACTCACATGCATACACACTGACATGCAGACACACTCATTTCAACATTCATACACACATTCACTTCAACATTCATACACGAATACACTCACATGTATACACCACAATACTCACAGTCTCATTCACACACACACACACACACACACACACATTCATACACACAAGCAGACACCACACACTCACACACAACACTTCCCAACCTCCCATACCCTGCCTGTCGGATGCCCTACTTACCTTGTCCGTCGAGGAGGTCATCCGGCAGGGAAGGGACTCTGCCACCAACGGCAGTGCCCCGCCAGCAGGACATCGCCAGGCCGTATTAATGGTCTTAATATGGCTGGCGGCATCCTTCTGGCGGGGCGGTGCAGGTGGTAGCAACACAAGTGTGCCACCATCCACCAGCAAGGCTACTGCTGGATTTCTGCCCAAAGTGTAGCGGAAATCCGGCAGTACCCTTTATATGGCGGGCGGAAGATCTTTTGTCGCTTAGTGACTGCCAAATTCATAATGAGGGCCTATATGCGGTGATGATACCCGAGTGCTGTATAATGACATAACAAGGGTCCAGTCCACTCTCTCTAAAACTCAGTGTAGAATTAATAAGACGTGCATGACAACCATTTGTGTCCACTTGCAACAATAACCACCCATGGGGATCTCAAAGTGATGAATTAAAGGTACAGTTCTGAACACAACCATTGAGCGATTTTTCTGTAACATTCAGAATATTCTCCCAATTTTCAAATTTAACTGCAGAGGGAATATTGGGCACTTTCATTTCTTTTATTTTTGCTAACTCTAGGCAAGTTGTTTGCTGTATGGTGTCGTTTAAAAATAACATTTGCAGAGGATTAAACATGCTCTAAATAAAGCATCCATGCATTGTATTTGTCTTGTCAATTTCTTGTTCCCTAAACACTTTTCAAATCAATTGATCTCTTCAATATTCATAACAATGTATGGCTTACTGTTAAACAAAGGAATTTGAATAAACTTAGGGGATCATTACAACATTGGCGGTTTAAGGCGCTTACCGCCGTGCAGAAGACCGCCAATACACCGTGGGGGCGGCGGTAGACCGCTACAGCTATTAAGACACACATCACGGAATCCGCCGAAATTCAGACACCCACACAATACCACCACACCAAAGGTCAGCGATAAACATGCAGAAACAAATCCTCCACCTCCACGCCAACAGAAACACGCCCATGCCATTACGACCCACGAATCCACGCGGCGGTCTTTCAACCGCGGTATTCCATTGGCGGTACACACCGCCGCGCTCAAAATACACACACATTTACATTACACCGCCACATTGGACAATTCAAAATACACACACCTGATACACATACACACACCACACCCACACATCCAATACAATATAAAACACACACTCACATCACCCACAAACCCATACAACCAAAAATTCTGAGAGAAGGCGAGAGAGAGAGCACAGAATAGACAACCCCATCACACAGAGGCACACAACACCATCACCCACACAACATCCACGCACAAAACACCACATAATCCTACACTCACCACACTCATCAACACATACACCACCCCACCCCACACATCACACACACCACCCCATGTCACGCCAAAGACACCCCCGCTTCTCCGAGGAGGAGCTCAGGGTCATGGTGGAGGAAATCCTACGGGTAGAGCCACAGCTATTTGGCTCACAGGTACAGCACACATCCATAGCCAGGAAGATGGAGCTATGGCAAAGAATAGTGGACAGGGTCAACGCAGTGGGACAGCACCCAAGAAATAGGGAGGACATCAGGAAGAGGTGGAACGACCTACGGGGGAAGGTGCGTTCCACGGTCTCCAGGCACCACATCGCGGTACAGCAGACTGGTGGCAGACCCCCACCTCCTCCCCCACAACTAACAACATGGGAGAAGCAAGTCTTGTCCATCTTGCTTCCTGAGGGCCTCGGAGGAGTCCTTGGAGGAACGGACACTGGTAAGTCAAATCTTCACTATCATATCCCCCACCCTACCTGCATACTATCACACCCCCCCACCCTCACACCCTCCCCTATCACCCTAACTCCTCACTAATGTACCCATAACACCAACTACACATCCCAACCCCAAGACCTGCATGACACAACTAAGTATGGACACCCATCACTAAAGCATGCCCACTGCACATACCCAGAACATCCCCCAACCATCACCACACAAGCCCCCACACAGGAATGCCTGCACTGGGGTTCACGCACACCCAACCACTGCACACCATGAAACACACACATGCAATAATCATGTAATTATACCCCCGCAGGAACCCGAAGGAACGTCACCACACCAGAGGGTCCAGACAACACCACTCCACCCCCAGAAGAGGCCCACAGTGACGAGAGCAGCTCTGCCCTACTGGATCTTGATGACCAGCCCGGACCATCGTGAGCCTCAGCACAGTTGGTTCCCCTTGCTCAGCCACAGCCCAACACCGAACTTCCACCCTCTGGTAACACCAGCACAGCACCCACCCAGCGGGCCCAAACCTCCCTACCCAGGACAGGTCAATCAGCGGTGTGTCCACCACTACAGGGCACCCAGGCTAACCCAACACCCCAACAACAACAGGGACCTGGGGGCAGTGGTAGTGGGCACACGGTCCAAGGGACGGAGGCCCAGGAACATAGGGGAACTGGGAGGGCTGCTGTGCGACAGAGGGAGGACAGGCCAAGGGAACCAACTCTCCACGAGGCCCTCTCCTCCATCATGGGAGCATACCACCACTCCCAGGAGACGATGGCGACGGTCCTGGACAAGTTGCAGGAGACCCTGCGACTGCAGAAGGAGCAGTCTTTGGGGTTCAGGGAGGAGCTCAGGACCATCAGCCCCGCCCTGGGCACCATCGTAGGGGTGCTGACGGACATTCAAAAGACTTTGAGGGACACCGTGGCACTCCAAGGGCCCCTGACACTAGCCAGGACGACGAACTGCCCACCACCTCTGCCGGCGCTAGTGGACAGGACGCCCCGCCACAGGACCACCACACAAGCACCCCATCCCCTGCAGACGGACAACCACCACGAAAGCGGGCCCTGAGATCCAGGAACAGGACAGAGCAAGATGACAAGACCCCCGCCAGGAAATAAGACCACCCTGATTGTCCCCCCACTGTCCCACTTTGTTACCCTGTCCAAATCGGAACTGCCCCAGCTCCACTTCCAATGGCCAGATGTGCAATGTACCTGTGAGACTAATAGACTGGACTCTGCCATGGACATTCCTCCACCATCACCCATCCCCATTTCACAACCCCCCTTCATTTTCTAGCACTTAAATAAACACCCTTGAAACACTAAATAAAATCAGTCCATGATTTTGAACTTTGTATTATCAATTACAGTGTCATAATGGGTTACCCATTGGAAGGCTAACATACCAATGTCACACATCACAAGCCCTTCAAGGATGCAAGCAGTTGACACGTAGGTTACCACATTTGTGAAACTTAAATGGAAGGGGACAACTCAGTTAACAAATAGTGAGTGAAATGTCGGTACAGGATAGAGGTAGACGTGTGAAAGTTAAAATAATATGAAACCTGAAAATGTACTCATCTCTGTTTCACTGGAAATATTGCTGTATGACCGACTCCCTGTTGTCGTTTTCTTCTTCCTCAGCTTCATCCTCATCACTGTCCACAGGCTCCACAGACTCCACAGCTGCTACAACACCGTCATCTGGATCATCCTCCTGTAGAAAAGGCACCTGGTGTCGCAATGCCAAATTATGGAGCATGGAGCAGGCGATGATGATGTCGCACACCTTCTTCGGTGAGTAGAATAGGGACCCACCGGTCATATGTAGGCACCTGAACCTGGCCTTCAGGAGGCCGAAGGTGCGTTCGATAACCCTCCTAGTCCGCCCATGGGCATCATTGCACCGTTCCTCTGCCCTGGTCCTGGGATTCCTCACTGGGGTCAGTAGCCAGGAAAGGTTGGGGTAACCAGAGTCCCCCAATAGCCATATACAGTGCCTCTGGAGTTGACCCATCATATCAGGGATGCTGCTATTCCGCAGGATGTAGGCGTCATGCACAGAGCCAGGGAACATTGCATTTACCTGCGAGATGTACTGGTCTGCCAAACAGACCATCTGGACATTCATCGAATGATAACTCTTCCTGTTCCTGTACACCTGTTCACTCCTGCGGGGGGGGACCAGAGCTACATGGGTCCCATCAATGGCACCTATGATGTTGGGGATGTCCAAGGGCATAGAAGTCACCTTCCCTTGTAGGCAAATCCTCCACCTCAGGGAAAATGATATATCTCCTTACATGTTTCAGCAGGGCAGACAACACTCTGGACAATACGTTGGAAAACATAGGCTGGGACATCCCTGATGCCATGGCCACTGTTGTCTGAAAAGACCCACTTGCAAGGAAATGGAGCACTGACAGCACCTGCACGTCAGGGGGGATTCCAGTGGGATGGCGGATTGGTGACATCAGGTCTGGCTCCAACTGGGTACATAGTTCCTGGATTGTGGCACAGTCAAACCGGTAGGTGACGGTTAAATGTCTCTCTTCCATTGTCAACAGGTCCACCAGCGGTCGATACACCGGAGGATTCCGCCATCTTCTCATATGTCCCAGCTGACGGTGCCTAAGAAGGACAACAGCGAAGAAACAGTCACTATTCCTCCAGGTATGTACCCACAGTCACACACAAGACTACACCAGACAATAAACCCTTCCTGGATGTGTGTTGAGTGTAGGCCTCAGTATGTGTGACGCAGTAGTAAATGAAGCCATGTGGGCCCCTGAAATGGCGGCTGCCTGACCTCTAAACTGGGACAATGGGATTGTGGGGTAACAGCGCTGGCGTTGCACACCGTCGCGGTAGGCGGTCGTAGACCGCGGCGCAATCCTGCATTGGTTAACATTGAACCCTATGGGTCCCAGGAGCCAATGAACAGGTGCGCCGGCGGTGATGATGCGCACCGCCGCGGACGTCACCGCCGCGGACGTCACCGCCATTTTCTATCTGTTCAATCACTAGATACATGACCTTCGACAGGAGAGGAGCTACACTGCTAGTGCTGCTGTGACTTCGGTCTGGAAGCGACGATGGCTGCTGCGTCTGGGGAAAGGGCCCCTGCCTTCACTGCACAGGAGTTGGAGAAACTTGTGGATGGGGTCCTCCCCCAGTATATGCTACTCTATGGTCCTCCAGACCAACAGGTTAGTACACAGGGAGCACGTTGTATGGGCTAGCCCTGGGTGGACAGGGCTGGGTGGGAGAGGGAAGGGGGCAGAGTTGATAGAACATTAATGCATGGGAATGAATGGGCCACATGGCCAGAGTAGGGAGGGGGCCACTCACATTGACGGTGCAGTTGGTAATGACTGTTCCTCTTTCCTTGTGCATGTCATGTAGGTCAGCGCCCACCAGAAGAGGGACATTTGGCGTGCCATCGCCAAGGAAGTCCGGACCCTGGGGGCCCACCAGAGACGGGGCACCCACTACCGTAAGAGATGGGAGGACATTCGCCGCTGCAGCAAGAAGACGGCGGAGGCTCAGCTGGGGATGGCCTCCCAACGTGGGAGGGGTGCCCGTCGCACCATGACCCCCCTGATGTTCCGGATCCTGGCGGTGGCCTACCCGGAGTTGGATGGGCGCTTAAGGACATCACAGCAGACACAAAGGGGTGAGTACAACCTCATTCTGCAGAGTTTGCGTGCAGTGGAGGGGTCTGGGTGGGGAGGTGGGCTGTGTGTGTCCCTAGGCCAGGGCGAGTTAGGTAGGCAAGGCCCCTCCGTAATGTAGGACATGTGGCACTCTACCCCACCTCAGAAGAGTGGCAAGTTGAGGTATAGTTGCCCCTGTGGCATCCATGTGCGCAGATTTCCACCATTGCCATGTAGGCCATATCCCAGAAATTGCATGTGCAGAGGCCAGGAGCACAGCGTTATGCATGGGGCTGCTGCGTCTGTCTTGTCCGCCAACGGTAGCGGTATGCCATGCACTAAAACTCTCTTTCTTCTGTCTCCCCCCCCCTTTTCCTGCTCTCCCTGTCCTTTTGTACATCAGCATCATCAGGCGGAGGTACAGTGGCACCGGAGCACGAGGGAGCTACATCCCACATGGCCATGGAGGGCCACACCACAGACTCTGAATGCACCAGTGGGACGGAGGGGAGCTTCACATCGGCCACCGGATCACCAACCAGCGACACGGACTCGTTCGCCGATGGTAGCTCCCCTGTGGTGGCGGCACCATCTGTGCTCCCCCCTTCTACAGGTACAGCCGCCACCTCCCCTACCAGCACCGCCCTCCCAGCAGCCCCTCAGCGTTCGCCCCGTGCCCGCTCACCCAGGAGGGTGGGCATCACCTTTGCCCCAGGCACCTCAGGCCCTGCCCCAGTCACCCCTGCTGCCCTCAGTGAGGAGGCCATTGACCTCCTCAGGTCACTCACTGTTGGGCAGTCTACCATTGTGAATGCCATCCAGGGTGTAGAACGAGAGTTGCAACACGGTAATGCATTCCTGGAGGGCATTCATTCTGGTCAGGCTGTCCTTCAGCAAACCCTGCAATCTCTGGCCTCAGCACTGATGGCAGCCATTGTCCCTGTGTCCAGCCTCCCCCCTCCAACTTCCTCCACCCAGACCCAATCCCTTGTACCCCAGCCCATCCCAAGCACACCTACAGACCAGCATGCATACAAGTCAACACCCAAAAGTAGCTCAAGCAAACATAGGCACCACACACACCACAGACACACACACAAGCATCACACCCATACAGACACAGCAACATCCACTGCCTCCACTGTGTCCCCCTCCTCCTCTTCTCCCTCCTCCCTCCCAGTCTCGGCTACACACACACCTGCCTACACCACATCTACAGGCACTAGGACTCGCACCAGGACACCCAGCACCACAAGCCGCTCACCTGCACTCACCACCTCCACTGCCATTTACACGTCCCCTGTGTCCTCTCCCAGTGTGTCTGTGACGCCCCCTCCCAAAGTACACAAACGCCGGCAATCACTCACCCAACATCTATCTACCTCACGACAGCCTCCAGTACCTGCACCTGCACCCAAAACACCTAAAGTGACACCTACAACCACCTCCTCTTCCTCCACTCCCAGACCCCCTCCAGCTACCCATTCCAGTGTCCGTCAGAAACTGTTCCTCTGTCAAATTGACCTTTTTGCCACCACCCCCCCTCCAATTCATCAGTCCCGTCGTAGCGCCTGAGCCAAAAAGCCTCCAGTACCAGTGGTGCGTGTTCCAGGTTTTTGGAGTGCACCGTCCACCAGGGAAGGCAGTGTGACCCGGAGCCAAGGCACTGGCAGCCCACCCCCTGTAAAGGCTCTGAAATTGGGGAGTGGACGACGGGACCGTGTCAAGACTCCTGGTGGGACAACAAGTGAAATGGGATCCAAGGCGATTGGTGAGTCAGCTGTAACTCCAAAGAAGGTGGGGAAGGACCAGAGGAAGTCTCCCCAGCCTCTTGTGAGTGTCACGGCGGAGAAGTGCGCCATCATTTCCGGTGGTCCAGACACAACCGCCAGCACCGTCGTCACTGGTCCAGAGACCACCGCCGGAGTCACAGCCCAGGAGGGTCCAAGTATCGTTACTGGTCAGGAGACCACCGCCGGAGTCACAGCCCAGGAGGGCCCAAGTATTGTTACTGGTCAGGAGACCACCGCCGGAGTCACAGCCCAGGAGGGCCCAAGTATCGTTACTGGTCAGGAGACCACTGCCGGAGTCACAGCCCAGGAGGGCCCAAGTATCGTCACTGGTCAGGTGACCACCGCCAGAGTCACAGCCCAGGAGGGCACAAGTATCGTTACTGGTCCAGAAACCACCGCCGGAGTCACAGCCCAGGAGGGGCCAAGTATTGTTACTGGTCAGGAGACCACCGCCGGAGTCACAGCCCAGGAGGGCACAAGTATCGTTATTGGTCCAGAAACCACAGCCGGAGTCACAGCCCAGAAGGGCACAAGTATCGTCACTGGTCAGGAGACCACCGCCAGAGTCACAGCCCAGGAGGGCCCAAGTATCGTTACTGGTCCAGAAACCACCGCCGGAGTCACAGCCCAGGAGGGGCCAGGATGCCACAGCCCCGCTGGGCAAGGATGGAACGTCATGCCACACACCAATGTCCAGTGTGGAGATCGTCATGCCACACACCAATGTCCAGTATGGAGATCGTCATGCCACACACCAATGTCCAGTGTGGAGATCGTCAAGCCACACACCAATGTCAGTATCAGAACCGCCATGTCAAAGCACCGCTGAACAGGGCAAAGACCGCCATGTCAAAGCACCGCTGAACAGGGCAAAGACCGCCATGTCAAAGCACCGCTGAACAGTCCTGAACCGCCATGTCAAAGCACCGCTGAACAGGGCATGCACCGTGTAGGAATGAATGTACCGCCACTTCAGGCATCCTTATCCCATGTGCAGCTGGGACAGTGACAGGACAGGAACTTTCACGGGGAGACTCATCCAGTCTGGGCACCAGTCCCCCTCCAGAACCAGTGGAGACCTGCATCTACTTGAGAGACTGTGGCTTTGCACTCCCCAGGATGGCACAGTGGGAAAACCACCCACTGTAGAGACTTGGGAGACTGTGGCTTTGCACTCCCCGGGATGGCAGAGTGGGCAACCCACCCACTGTAGAGACTTGAGAGACTGTGGCTTTGCACTCCCCAGGATGGCAGAGTGGGCAACCCACCCACTGTAGATACTTGAGAGACTGTGGCTTTGCACTCCCCAGGATGGCAGAGTGGGCAACCCACCCACTGTAGAGACTTGAGAGACTGTGACTTTGCACTCCCCAGGATGGCAGAGTGGGCAACCCAGCCACTGTAGAGACTTGAGAGACTGTGGCTTTGCACTCGCCAGGATGGCACAGTGGGTAAACCACCCACTGTATAGACTTGAGAGACTGTGGCTTTGCACTCCCCAGGATACATCAATGGGCATGGTGCCCCGTCGTGGATCTGGCTTTGCAGTCATCCGGCTGAGGTGCCCCCCTTCCCTTCCCCCGAGGTGCCTGTTGTGTTTCTATCTGATGCCCCGGCAGTGTTCTCTCCGATTTTGGCCAGGTATCTGTTGTGGGCCTCGCCCATGCATTTTTGGACTGTTGGTGCATGGACATTGTTGTGTACATATCTGCACTACTTCTTGTATTGTATATATAATTATGAGTGATTTAGAGACATATATCTGTATATTTTTGTATGACATGTATATTGGCACATTACAATGTTTGACCGAAATTCGCTTTGTGTTTTCATTCATCCGGGGGAATTGTGGGTTGTTAATGTGATATTTTTTTAATGCATTGGTGTGTATGTTGTAATATGCGGGGGTGGGGGTGTTTGGTGGGTGTCCCCCTGACTTTTGCCTCCCCCTCCCCGTGTCGTAGATGCAGTACTCACCGGTATCTTCTGCGCCTACGTCACTGTTGGTCGTAAACGAGCAGGAAGACAAGGGCAGGGAGTATTTGGAGTTCCGGGTCCATGGAGTATCGTTCCTCGTGGGATGTGTTCAGGTGAGCGTTTTCCCATAGCAAAAGCTGTTTTCGCCGTGTTTTTATCCATGGTGAATCCGCCCCGGAAAACGTGGCGGATTGGCGGGTTGTAATGGTGTGGGCGGTACATTGTCTTCCGCCTGTCTGTTGGCGGTAACCGCAGCGCTGCTTGTCTGTACCGCTGTGGCGGGCGGTGTGTTAAAGTGGCTGTCTTTGTTGGCTGTTTCCGCCAGGGTCATAATTCCCTTTTTTTGTCCACCGGCCTGTTTACGGTATTACCGTACCTTTTCCACCATCCGCCAGGGTTGTAATGACCACCTTAGTGTTGGTTAGTAATATTTTCCTGCCTTTTGAATGTGGTCATTTGAAATAATAGGACTCAGCATTTCTAACATCATGCCAGGGAAAATAATAAACTTTTCTACATGTTTTAGAACACCCCACTAGTGAAGTCAGACAATGTTCCAATTGTGTGTAACTGAAAATTGCTCTTGCAGTATTAGCTCGATGTAAATAATGGTTTCCATAATGATGATAACATAACATTTCCCTGTAATTTGCGGTACTCCTGTAAACATCTGCACTTTCAAATAGAGTATAATATTCAAGGTCAGAAAGCATAAACTCAACTGTTTTTACATCCTAGTCATCAGGAACAAACCCAGGTGTAATAATATCACTCATTGACACTTTAAACACATATGAACTTTTAATCATTTCTGTAGAGCCAAATAGATCAAAAGGAACTTGATCCCTAACAATCTCATAAGGAACCAGAACAGCTAAAAAGTTCACAAGGGACAAGTCTCATTATACATTGTCTGAGGACAAGTAAGGTGTCATAACCTCAGCCACCATTTCATCAGCAGAGCATTCAGGAAGATAGTGACCATGTATCAGTAACAAGATGACAATAACAAATCTGATCCATAGAAGAAAGGCAAGCAATGTCAGTATTATCCACAGATAGTTCCATAGATGCACTAAATAATTATGTTTAAGCCAATCAAAAAGCGTACATATTTTTGGCACAGATGCAGTAGCTGATGCTGAAGAATTTGACGAGAAGTCATCAATGATGGCAAAGTAACCAGAAGCAGTCTGTGCAAAAGCTGGAGCCTGTGGTGGTGAAAGAGCTCTGCTAGATGTATCCATAGGTGGGTCGTCAAATATTTCCATCCGTTGTTGCATTTGAAAACGGCAGATTTTTATTTTGGACATTTCTTGTCAGCATTAGTCAGTGCCTGAAGAGGTATATCCTGAATGATAGTAAGGGAACTACCTAGTAATCCTGTGTAGTATCAGCCGCATGATGCATTTTGATGTTGTCAATGGTGACAACACAGTTGTCTTGCGAACCAGGCATCAGTGGAAGATTGACAGTTCTGGTATTCTGTATTCCTAAAACTGAAACTGGTGCTCAGTAGGATGGGTCAAGCTCCTTCACAGGTATCTTTTCTTGAGCTAGAACCTTATAAATCCAGGCTGTTGATGTTTGAAAATCCCTCATTTCCTATGTGGCAGCATGTTCCGATGAGTTTTCATCACAGTATTCTATTTCCTGTAAAACAGTGACACAATTTACGTCAAAAGGTGCTTTTGCCACAACTGTGCCAGGCCCATTAAGATCTGGGACGTACATGGGGATCATAAGGCGTTCACCCTCCCAAAGACCTTCTGGCAGATTGTTTAATGCTCTCTGGACTCCACATAGGCGATGGCGTCTACTATAACCTGAACCTAATAACCGGCTGTTAAGGATTGCTTTAAGTCTTGGTTCTTCCTCTCCCCCACAGATTTTCCCTCGGAAGGATAATGAAAAGTAATAATGCACCCTAATATGACTTGTTGTCTTGGTATCCCTGAATGCCCTGAGGCAAACAGAGGCCCCTGGTCTGAGTGGAATGCTGTGATTGCTTATGTCTGGATAAAAACTTGCAAATCTTTACTAACAGTCCAAGCGTCAGCCATCATTTCGGCCACACCCATAGAAATCAAACGCATGGCTCAATAGCACGTAAAATATATTTGTATGACCAATTAAGAGGGATGTCTACGGTGGGCACTTGACTGTGGACCCTTTCATTGGTTGGCAAATGTCACAAGTAAGGATATACTGTTTGGATAGACCAGGCCACCAGTAACATTTCTCAAGTAAAGAGATGCTGGCCTCCACACTTGCTGGGCAGAAGCAACACCGACATGAGATGCTTCAATCGGATCTAATCTGTGATCTTGTTTGGGATCACACAGTCACCCACCCAAGGTATTGTAGCAAAGGCAATGTTTTGGTCACTTAAATGGTAGTAATATTTTCATGGGTATGCTTTTGGTAATGGTTTACAACAGCCAAGGCTTTCAGAGCAGCCAGAACAAGTTATTGCAGTGACAGTAGCCGTAGCAACTGCAGTCTTGGCCGCTTCATCAGCCAACTAGTTCCCTACAATGTGTATTCCAGAACGTTGATGACCCCATGAATGTACTACATGAGTCTGTGGCAACTTGTCCAAGATCTGACACTCCTCCCCTCACCAACCCCCAGAATCTGTGTTTTATGGTGTTTCCCTCTGAATCTCTGTACCCATTAAAACACCAGTAGTGTAAGTATTCATTGAAGGACTGGACACAATAGTACAAATCACACTGAATCAGTTTATAAAGTTTTGGATCTATGTGTTACAGTGCCAAAATCAAAGCCTTGAGATCTGCAGGTTATGCTATGCAGTCTCCTAGAGTCTGTGCAGGCTAAGGGAGGAATTTACAAACCCTCATTAACCCACAAACGGCTGCACAAGATGTGGACTATTGATGTTTGGTACCAGATCAGTGACATAATATGGATTCAACTAATATTGAGAAACACAAATATCAGAAATTTTCTACTGAGCACAAAAATATCACCTCTGTATACTTAAGTAAAAAAACACTAATATCAACAACACAAATAACATGATCAAAAACTTCTATTTTTTACAAATATCGATAACACAAATATGCGACACACATATAGTGTCACTTCTAAATACACTTAGAACTTGTCAGAAATATAGAGACTCATAATATCATAGACCAAAATATTATATAAATAACTAAAAAATGAAAATTAAACACCAAAATGCCATACCAATATTACTTTAAATTATTTACTTAAAATCAATACTACACTTATCATTAAAATCTATAGTTAAAATACATTATATTAACCACATTAGTGTATGTGTTGGCCAATAGCTGACACATGCACACCCTCAGTGATGTGGGCCACGACCACTGGCCGACACCAGGAAGTGCTTTTCACCAGAGGATTTTTTTTTCAATGCGCTTGGGCGATGAGCAAGAGTTTCCATGTCTCCCGATGCCCTCCTGTGATGTCTGAGCATTGACATCACACTTTCCACACCTGAGGATCGAGGACAAGGTAAGCAGCATCCTCTCCCCACTCCAGTGGGGAAAAAAAGCCAAAGCAGCCTCCCCAGATGCCAGGGAGGCATTGATTAAAGGGGAAATTCTCCCCTTTCCATCAATGCCTTTCTGGCACCATTTTCTGGCCATGGATCGCAGCGCGGCAGTGATCCGTGGCCAGGAAATGCCCCTAGGCACCAGGCATCTTGTTTGGCGTGGTCAGCCCCTTTGTAAGTGGGCTGTTCCCCTCTACTAAACTAAAGATTTCTTCCCTGGGGGTGATTGTGCCCCTCCAGGAGATTTAACAAAAAAAAGTTTTAAAAATTGTAATAAAAAAATATATTAGTAAATATGCATGTCTGCCCTCCTGGCACAGGCCAACCCCCTAATTTTCTTTTTTTTTTGTTTTTTCCATGTGGTTTTACTTGGAGTTGCCATTGTCCCTCAGGGAAACCATGTGTATAAAAAAAATGATAGAGATCTTTTGCTCCTATATATATACATATATATATATATATATATATATATATATATATATATATATATATATATATATATATATATATATATATAGCACAACAAAACTTCTCCAAAAAGAAAGAAGTACGCCGTATGCCATCGCTTGCAGCAATGTTAAGCATTTTATTTTCCATCATTAAACGGCAGTGACGAACTGTATTTCCTGATGCATTTCGGCTGACAACACAAGCCTTAATCATAGGTACAAAGTTCGTCTGGTTTAAAAATGACCATGTGGTAAAACCCTCCACCTTTATATCCCGTGGCCTTAAAGTCATAAGGTCCATTTTGAGTCTCATCATTACGCATTCAATCCTAAACTGCGAACATTAAGCTGTGCCTTTGTTGTATTGTTGTTCCATTACAATGCAGTTATATATTGTTATGCAATTACCTCATGTTCCAGAATTCACATCTAATTATCACAATATCGTGAGCATACTGCCATTTTTCAACTTGTTCCCAGACAGTGTTATATTATTAATTAGCCTTACTTGGCCATCTTATTACGATTGCCTTGATTGCGTGTAAAGTCCTCGAACAAAAATCATAAACCTTATGTTTGCAGTATCATTTCTTGAATATAGAATATGTTGCCATTTTATATCATCATATAATATCCATGATTAAAACTGTAGAGTCTCTTACTTCAAAGGTCCGCCTCTTAGTTCTGAATGTTCTTCAAAATTGCATTTCAGTTAGATTTGGCCTTCTTGGTTTCACCACTTCGCTTCAGTGCCCCTTAAATGCTAACAAGCAGTGAATGGACTTTAAATCATACCCCATTCACCTCCCTTGCCCTTTTCATCCAAATTAATATTATCCTCCTTGGCAACTGTCACCCATTATAGATTATATTATTTAATTTTCTCCAATAATATCATCAATGAAAATTCTACCCTAAGGGAAGGACGTGGGATGTCATTATCCCTTTTGCTTTTTATTGTCAAATAACACGTCCTCCTTACTTTTACCAACAGTCAATAATATGCTTCTGTTCAGTCGCAAATTACCCTAAAGCTTTTTAATGTATTTGTAAAACATGTTCGAGGTCGCCATAGTTAGAACTTTTTAATCAAGTCTGATTCAAGCAATGTTCTACAGTGCAATCTATTTCCCCACAATACTAATGAATCATAGTTTTTTATCATTGGTATAGTTCTTAATATAAAGCCACACAGACTTCTAACCTCATTCTAAAAACAGCTTTAGATCAACTTATAAGCCGTCGCTCACAGGTAACGCCATAAGAATACCTTCTGTTATTTCACAAATTGGTGCAGCCATTTCGACACCTCCCATTATTCCGGAGTTCAAAGAGATGGTAATAGTACCCAATCGTCAATATGCAGTATGTTCCGACAAACCAAACTATACAGGAACAACAAGATTTTAAATAGACCACCCGTTTATTGTTAACAGGTGCATGCACCCAATGTCAAAAATGCAGTAACCCGGAACTACGGTCCCATATATCGGAAGACGTCCTACATCAAAATTGCTTGTGTTAATGTTGCCATCTTGGACTATGTTATTTATCAATACCTTTCAATCAAGCGAAAAGTCTAACATTCTTTAACATCAGCCATATATTAATAGATCTAATTGCTGCTACAATGGCCAGTCAATTTTTTCAAATTCCCAAGAATCTTCATATTAAAAGATTTGTTTCTTATACTACTACTCAATCATTTTATAATTGTAGTAATCCAACTTAATCGCTTTCATGACAGCGTAAAATACTCTGCCTGTCCATTGCACATCGTTACATATATCCAATATAAGACCGTCATGGCACAAAGAAACGGTCATAAGTGCTGAACAACGGCCTTTGTGGAATTCAGCTAAATTCGTGGTCGCCATCTTGAACTGTGTTAATCCTCCAATAACCTTAAGCTTAGATCAAACCAAAGACCAGACATTGTCTGTAATAAATCATATTGGAATATATCCAATTCCTGGTCCCAAATAGCAATCCAATCTGAAAGTCATATTTTCAACAATTCTTTCATGATAAAAATCCAAAATCATCATAATCATCACCACCATCATCTCACCAATCCTTTATTTCAAATGTCATACTAATGTAATTTTCTTACGCTAATTTGTATCTGTTTGTTTATAACAATTTTAAACATATAGTCATATTGCAACCGTGGATCAGAGAATCGGGCAGATCACAAAACGATGTTCATCAGGTTGGTTAGTGTTTCTGTCATCCCATTTCAACACCAATACACAGGCAACAGATTATAAGAAATAATGAAGTTCGTCATTTGTATTACGGCCCATTTAAACTGCCCGAAGGCGACATATCCATGCAGCCTCCTTTTGACGTAAGATTAGCTCTCTATTTCCTCCTCTCTGGTCAGGGGGTATATAATCCACTCCATGAAACCAAATACGAGCATCACCAGAGTGATGTTGCATCATGTGGAGTGTTAAAGGATATCTAGTATCTTTTTTCTTTATGGAACGGACATGGTCCTGTACCCACAATTTTAAAGACCTTACAGTACTTACCACATAAATTTTATTACACGTGCAACCCAGGACAGACACAACATATTGGGGGTCATTACAACATTGGCGGTAAAAGCCGCTGACCGCCGTGCAGAAGACCGCCAACACACCACCGCGGCCGCGGAATTCCACCACAGCTATTATAACCCACATTTCGGAAACCGCTAAAATTCAGACACCCACACAAGTCCACCACACCAAAGGTCAGTGATAAACTGACGAAAACAAAACCTCCACCATCACGGCAACAGAAATACGCCCACATTATCACGACACACGAATCCACGCGGTGGTCTTTCAACCGCGGTATTCCATTGGCGCTACACAGCGCTGCGCTCAAAATACACACACTTCTACAAAACACAGCCACATTGGACAATTCGAAATGCACACACCTGATACACATACACACACCACTCCTACACATACAATATAAAAACACACACCCACATCACCCACATACCCCTACGACAAACAATTCTGAAAGAAGGCCAGAGAAGACAGCACCAGCAAGAACAACAGCATCCACAGGCACACAACACCATCACCCACAGAACTTCCACACACCTCACACAACACACCACTACATATCAGCACACTTATCACCCCACACATCACCGACAACACCCCATGGCACGGCAAAGACACCCCAGGTTATCGGAGGAGGAGCTCAGGGTCATGGTGGAGGAAATCATCCGGGTAGAGCCACAGCTATTCGGAGCACGGGTGCAGCACACCTCCATTGCAAGGAAGATGGAGCTATGGCGAAGAATAGTGGACAGGGTCAACGCAGTGGGACAGCACCCAAGAAATCGGGAGGACATCAGGAAGAGGTGGAACGACCTACGGGGGAAGATGCGTTCCGTGGTCTCAAGACACCACCAGGCGGTTCAGCAGACTGGCGGCGGACCCCCACCACCTCCCCCACAACTAACAACATGGGAGGAGCAGGTCTTGCCGATTCTGCATCCTGAGGGCGTCGCAGGAGTAGGTGGAGAAATGGACTCTGGTAAGACAAATCTTAATTATTACATCCCCCATCCTACCTGCATGCCAGCACATACCCTCAACCTCACCCCCAGCACCCCAACTCCTCACATATGTCCCAAAATCACAAACCACCCATCCCAACACCAAGCCTTGCATGCAACAACAAAGCATGGACACCCATCACTAAAGCATGCCCACTGCACATACCCATACACCCCCCTAAACCATTGTTGGACTTTTGCTTATGCAGGGTCATCCTGAATCTTTTTGCCTCCTGCCTCCTATTTTTTTCTGACCTGTCGCTGTTGGCTTTTGAACTCTGAGCACTTTCCCACTGCTAACCAGTGCTAAAGTGCATATGTTCTCCGTGTAAATTGTATGTAA
The DNA here is from genome assembly GCF_031143425.1 of Pleurodeles waltl. Taxonomy (NCBI): domain Eukaryota; kingdom Metazoa; phylum Chordata; class Amphibia; order Caudata; family Salamandridae; genus Pleurodeles; species Pleurodeles waltl. Next base: position 1,224,908,326 of record NC_090447.1, read on the forward strand.
TTGGTTTATCCATGATTGGCCTATTTGATTTACTAGTAAGTCCCTAGTAAGGTGCACTAGAGGTGCCAGAGCCTGTATATCAAATGCTACTAGTGGGCCTGCAGCACTGGTTGTGCCACCCACATAAGTAGCTCTGTAATCATGTCTCAGACCTGCCACTGCAGTGTCTGTGTGTGTATTTTTACACTGTAAATTCGACTTGGCAAGTGTACCCACTTGCCAGGCCTAAACCTTCCCTTTTCTTACATGTAAGGCACCCCTACGGTAGGCCCTAGGTAGCCCCAAGGGCAGGGTGCAGTGTATGGATAAGGTAGGACATATAGTAATGTGATTTATATGTCCTGACAGTGAAATACTGCCAACTTCGTTTTTCACTGTTGCAAGGCCTGTCTCTCTCATAGGATAATATGGGGGCTACCTTTAAAACTGATTAAAGTGTAGATTCTCCTAGAGAGTAGATGGACATGTGGAGTTTGGGGTCCCTGAACTCACAATTAAAAAATACATCTTTTAGTAAAGTTGATTTTAAGATTGTGCGTTTGAAAATGCCACTTTTAGAAAGTGAGCATTTTCTTGCTTAAACCATTCTGTGACTCTGCCTTGTTTGTGAATTCCCTGTCTGGGTCAGTTTGACAGTTGGGTTGTTTTTCACCTCGCACTAGACAGTGACACAAAGGGGGCTGGGGTGTAACCTGCATTTCCTGATTAGCCATCTCTGCTAGGAGGGACGGGTGGAGTGGTCACTCTCATCTGAAAGGACTGTGCCTGCCTCTGACAATGCTGGCTCCAACCCCCTGCTTTGTGTCTGATGCCTTGCCTGGGCAAGGCAGGATTTCACAAGTAGGTGTGAGTCCCCTTTGAAGAAAGGTGACTTCAAAGACTAACATGGGTATAAGAAGGGCACCCAAATCTACAGACTTTAGAAACACTTCTGGAACCAAGAGGAACCTCTGCCTGGAGAAGAGCTGATAGCTGAGGAAGAAGTGCTGCCCTGCCTGTGACTGTGCTTTGTGGAGCTTTCCTGCAGTGCTGCTTCTGCCAGAGTAAGAGGGCAAAGACTGGACTTTGTGTGCCTTCCATCTTGTGAAGAAATCTCCAAGGGCTTGAGTTAGAGCTTGCCTCCTGTTGTTTGAAGTCTCAGGGACAGCAAAGACTTCTCTCTGCCAGCACCTGGAGTCTCTGGAGAGACTCCTGCTCTGACAAGTGGTGCCCTATCCAGTTCCTGGGCCCTTGAAAGGAAAGCTGGTGGAATCCAAGGAAATCGACTTCGGACCGACGCCGCTGCTGAATCCGGTAACGCCGCCTGCACCTGACGCCGTGACCTTCGCTGGAACGCGACGCTCTTCGCAGGCCCGACGCCGCAGCAGCCCCGCTGAAGTCCGCGACTCCGTGGAAGTCGCCGCACCACGTCGTGACCGACGCCGCTCGAAGTGCACGGATTCAACGTTTCGCACAGACGCCGCGATTCCCGACTTCGCGCATCGGCTTGTTTTCACTCTTCACCAAAGGTACTGTACTTGGGGGTCTACACGACTCCGTGTCCGGCGCCGCTGGTGTTGGCTTGTTGGGAACGACTCCGTCACGACGCCGTGTTAACATCTCATCGAAGCATTTTTTTGTTTCTAAGCGCTATTTTTGAGTTTAATCTTTAAAAATTCATAACTTAACTTGTGTATGTCGGATTTTTGTCGTTTTGGTCTTGTTTTGTTTGAATAAATATTCCCTATTTTTCTAAACTGGTGTTGTGTCATTTTGTAGTGTTTTCATTAAGTTACTGTGTGTGTTGGTACAAATACTTTACACCTAGCACTCTGAAGTTAAGCCTACTGCTCTGCCAAGCTACCAAGGGGGTAGGCAGCGGGTTAGCTGAGGGTGATTCTCTTTTACACTGACTAGAGTGAGGGTCCTTGCTTGAACAGGGGGTAACCTGACTGTCAACCAAAGACCCCATTTCTAACAACCATCATCACACAAGGTCCCACACAGGAATGCAAGCACTGGGGTGCATGGACACCTACCCACTGCGCACCATGGCACACACAGATGTAATAACCATCGTTTTATACCCCTGCAGGACCCCTATCCAAAGTCACCGGACAGGAGGGTCCACACATGTCCACACCACCAACAGAAGAGGCCCACAGTGATGACAGCAGCTCTGTACAACTGGATCTAGATGGCCAGCCCGGCCCATTTGGGACCTCGGGACAGTCGGTTTCCATTACCCAGTCACAGGCCACCACAGACCTTGCCCCCTCTGGAAACACCAGCCCACACCCACCCAGCGGGCCCATACCTCTGTCCCCAGGACACGTCAATCAGCTGTGTGTCCACCACTACAGGGAACCCAGGATAACCCACCACACAAACAACAACAGGGACCTAGTGGCAGTGGGCACACCGTTCAGGGGACGGAGGCTCAGGAACACAGAGGAACAGGGAGGGCTTCTGTGCGACAGGGGGAGGACAGGCCAAGGGAACCCACTCTCCACGAGGCCCTCTCCTCCATCATGGGAGCCTACCACCACTCCCAGGAGATGATGGCAACGGTACTGGCTAAGTTTCAGGAGACAGTACGGGGTTCTCTAAAAGAGGACGTCGCGGATATCAGCGTAGCCCTGGATTGTATATGTTCCTATTTGGAAGGGTAATGTCAGTGAAATGTCAGTTGGTAACTGCAGAGTACATGTGCGGGGAGGAACAACGGGGGGAGGGAATTCCTTTTACGGACTAGGTGGTCTCACACACTATATAGTGTCATGCTTCATCATTTGACCACCTAGACCCACCCAGGTAGGACAGTGCCACCTGGGCGGACTCAACCTCACTGTTAAAAGAACAGGAGGGAGTGCGTAAATAAACTTGTTTCTGGAAAGATCGGGATCCAGCTAATCTACTGAAAAAAACTAAAAACACCTAAGCAGACACCTGTGAGGAGTAACAAATTTAATAGTGTTGTCTGACTGGTGTAGTTAAAACGGGGGTTGGGACACCTCTGTGAGGACAAGGACTCACAGGGTCACCTAACTAATAGCCAACATGTTTCTGCCCTCAGAAGTGAGCCAATGAAGGTCTCGGGGCATTCGTCAGGGGCTAGGATCCCTACGTCTCACGTTGGAGGAAATTACTCTATGTGCAAGTCAACGAGTGTGAAAATAAGAAGTCTACCTTACCCAAGGAATTACCTTGAGGCGGCCCTTTTCATAGAGGCTACTAGCCTCTGGTATCCAGGAGGGGGAGTGTCCCCTTATAGTCACACATACATCAAAGGGGACGCTCGCCGTGCGCCTATCTCGTCCTCTCCTTGGACCGCTTGTGGCCCTTCCAAATAGGAACATATACAATCCAGGGCTACGCTGATATCCGCAACGTCCTCTTTTAGAGAACCCCGTACTGTCTTGTGTATTTTGAGTTATAGGGAGCTAAGTACGGCGTGTTCCTCCACATTTATCCCCCCTCCTCCCTCCTCCTCTCTCCATGTGTAATGTAAGTTTCAGGAGACCCAGCGCCTGCAGGAGGAACAGTATATGGGCTTTAGGGAGGAACTCAGAACAATCAGCTCCACCCTGGGCACCATCATAGGGGTAATGAAGGAAGTACTCAACACCAGGAGGGACACTGTGGCACTACAAGGGGTCCCTGACACTAGCATGGGCGATGAACTGCCCACCACCTCCGCCGGCGCTAGTGGACAGGACGCCCCGCCACAGGACACCACACCAGCACCCCACCCCCTGCAGAGGGAGAACCACCTCGTAAACGGTCCCTGAGATCCAGGACAAAGACAGAGCACAATGCCAAGACCCCCGCCAAGAAATGAGACCACCCTGATTGTCACCCTACTGTCCCACTGTGTCACCCTGTCCATACTTAAACTGCCCCAGCTCCAGTTCCTATGCCCATATGGGCAATGCACCTGTAAGACTAATAGACTGGACTCCGCCATGGACATTCCTCAGCCATCACCCCTCACCATTTCACTACCCCCTCCAATATTGAGCACTTAAATAAACACACTTAAAACACAAAACAATCTGGAGTCTGTCTGTGATTTCGAAATAGTGTATTAGCAATTACAGTGACAAAATGCTCTTTCAATTGTAATGTCAACATACCTATATCACACAGCTCTAGTCCAGGAGGAATCTAAGCAGATGTCACACAGTGGGACCCACCTCTGTGAAATCTTAAGGGAAAGTGACAACTCAGTGACCATACACTGGGTGAAAATGACAGACAGTAGAGAGGTAGTAGTGTTTAAGTACATGTAGTAGGCAGGTCTGTACTCTTACCTGTGTCTCACTGGAAATATTGCTGGATCACTGAGTCCCTGTTGTTCATGTCTTCTTCCTCTGCTTCCTCGTCTTCACTGTCCACAGGCTCCACAGCTGCCACAACACTGCCATCTGGACCATCCTCCTGCAGAAAAGGCACCTGTCGTCGCAAAGCCAAGTTGTGAAGCATACAGCAGGCCACGATGATCTGGCACACCTTCTTTGGTGAGTAGAATAGGGATCCACCTGTCATATGGAGGCACCTGAACCTGGCTGTCAGGAGCCCGAAGGTCCGCTGGATCACCCTCCTAGTTCGCCCATGGGCCTCATTGTAGCGTTCTTCTTCCCTTGTACTGGGATTCCTCACTGGGGTCAGTAGCCATTACAGGTTGGGGTAACCAGAGTCACCTGCAAATGGCGAAGGACAACTGATAGACACACACTAACCTGGAGGGATATCCCCAGACAACCATTTCCACTGTCTTGCTTCCAGGTGCTCACCTAATAGCCTCACACAGTGCCTCTGGAGTTGACCCATCACATAAGGGATGCTGCTATTCGGCAGGATGTATGCATCATGCACTGAGCCAGGGAACATGGCATTCACATGGGAGATGTACTGGTCGTCCAAACATACCATCTGTACATTCATCGAATGATAACTCTTCCGGTTTCTGTACACCTGTTCACTCCTGTGGGGGCGGACCAAAGCCACATGGGTCCCATCAATGGCACCAATGATGTTGGAGATATGTCCCAGGGCATAGAAATCACCTTTCACTGTAGGCAAATCCTCCACCTGAGGCAAAAACGATGTATCTCCGCATATGTTTCAGAAGGGCATACAACACTCTGGACAACACGTTGGAAAACATAGGCTGGGACATCCCTGATGCTATGGCCACTGTTGTTTGAAAAGACCCACTTGCAAGGAAATGGAGCACTGACAGCACCTGCACTTGAGGGGGGATTCCTGTGGGATGGCGGATTGCTGACACCAGGTCTGGCTCCAACTGGGTACACAGTTCCTGGATTGTGGCACGGTCAAGCCTGTATGTGATAATCACATGTCGCTCCTCCATTGTCGACAGGTCGGTACACCGGAGGATGCCACCATCTCCTCACATGTCCCAGCGGACGGTGCCTATGAAGGACAACAGCGAGCACAGAGTCAACCAACTCAGAGGTACGTACCCACAGTTTACACCGAACACCATTCCTGCACAAAAGATGGCCAGTATGTGTATACAATCTAGGCCTAGGTATGTGTGACGCAGTTGAAAATTAAGCCATGTGGGCCTCTGAAATGACGGCTGCCTGACCTGTAAAGTGGGACAATGGGATGTGAGGTAACTGCGCTGGTGTTGTACACCGTTGCGGTAGGTGGTCGAAGACCGCGCCGCAATGCTGCATTGGTTAACATTTGACCCTATGGGTCCCAGGAGCCAATGACGATGTACGCCGGGGGTGACGGTACGCACCGCCGCGTTCGTGACCGCCATTTTCTATCTGTTCAATCACTTGATTCCTGATCTTTGACAGGAGAGGACCTACACCACAAGTGCTGCTGTGACCTCGGTCTGGAAGAGACAATGGCTCGAGTGTCTGAGGAAAAGGCCCCTGCCTTCACATCGGAGGAGTTGGAGAAGCTCGTGGATGGGGTCCTCTCCAGTACACGCTACTCTACGGTCCTCCAGGCAAACAGGTAAGTACACAGGGAGCATGTTGTATGGGCTATGCCTGTGTGGAGAGGGCTGGATGTAAGAAAGAAGGGGGGAGAGTGCTGCGTGCATGAAAGACGATGAATGCATGTGCCACATGCCAAGAGTAGGGATGGGGCCAATCACTTTGACGGTGCAGTTGGTAATACCTTCTCTTTTTCCTCTGTACATTTCATGTAGGTCAGCGCCAAGGACGTCTGGACCTGGGGGGTCTACCACAGACAGAGCACCCACTGCTGTAAGAGATGGGAGGACATTTGCCGCTGGAGCAAGAAGACGGCGGAGGCTCAGCTGGGGATGGTCTCCCAACATGGGAGGGGTGCCCGTCGCACCATGACCCCCCTGATGTTCAGGATCCTGGCGGTGGCCTACCCGGAGTTGGATGGGTGCTTGAGGGCATCACAGCAGACACAAGGGGGTGAGTACACTCTCATTCTGCTGACTTTGCGCGCAGTGGAGGTGTCTGGGTGGGGGAGGTGGGCTGTGGGTTTCCCTAGGCCATGTCACGTACTGCGCTGGACTTCTCACCTCTGGATTTCGGATTGGCGAATACACCAAGTCTTCTACAGGTCCTGGATACTCCCAGTTAAGGGCGACCCCTTCTAGTAGCCAAGGTGTCGCTTGACAGGCTACGCCAAAGCAGACCGTACCCTCCAGAAGGAGTCCCAGAGGGAAAAACCCCAACACTGGGGGAAAAACCTCTAACAGGAACTCCTGCAGGAAAACAAGAAAAAACAGGACTTGACCACAGGAAACAAAAATAGGCAGTATCCAGGGTAAAGGCAGGAAAAAAGGAACAGGTAAAAAATATCCCAAGGCAAAAGCTGGAACAAAGAACAGGCAAAAATCTCCCAAGGCAAAAGCAGGAACAAAGAACAGGCAAAATCTCCCAAGGCAAAAAAGCAGGAACAAAGAACAGGAGCGAACAGCACAACCAGAAGGAAGTGTTTGCAACGCAAGGAGGAACAAGACTGACTGACTTATATACTGAGAAAAGGGAAGTGACATCACAAGAATGGGAAGTAACACCATCTTGGATTGGGAAAAGCCCATAGACCAGTATAGGAAAAAGGAAGTAGTATAAAAGAAAAACAGACAATGCTGGGACAAAAACATGAAGAAGACAAGATGGACACAACATGGATAGAGACAGGCAAAAGGACCAACAAAAAACCCACCACCAACAACAAAAGAAGAAAAAAGGCTACCAGTAAGTGTAGCGCATCCGGAAGCGAAATATATGCTTCCCAGAAAGCATAGTCAAAAAACGCGGGGAACGGCGCTCCGAATATCGGTAGCGCGTTCCACCCGCGAGGACAGAAAGAGACGCCGCATCAGAGCGCGGCGTTACAGTAGGTCCCCTCCCCGAGGCACCAGGTTTGTCAGGATGATTGTCAAAAAACAGGCGAACCAAACGGGGAGCATGGACGGAGGAAGCATCCTCCCAAGAACAGTCACTGAGGGGGTATCCTTTCCAATGGACCAAAAACTGTAGCTTGCGTCGAAAAATTCTGGAATCACAGATCTCCTGGACTTCATACTCAGGCTGTCCGTTGATAGACAGAGGAGGTGGACGTTGGAACTGACGATGGTAAGGATCAGGAACAAAGGGTTTTAACTGGGACACATGGAAAACAGGATGATCCCTCCAGGTATGAGGTAAGCGGAGGCGCACAACTACAGGATTCAGGATGTGCGAAATTCGAAAGGGTCCATAAAAACGTGGTTTGAACTTATTGGTGGAAAACCGGGATGGTAGAAATCTGGAAGAAAGCCATACCTTGTGGCCCACTTGATAAAAAGGTGCGGCTTGCCGATAATGATCCGCCTTTCGCTTCATAGCTTGTTTCGAAGCTAGGAGAGTTGTGTGAAATAGGCCCTGGATTCTACGGATCTGTCGTGAAAAAGAAGTGACTGCAGGCACAGAAGAGGATGTTCGAGAAACAGTAGTGAAAGTCCTCGGATGAAATCCATAAGTACAATAAAAGGGTGTGGTCTTGGTCGCACTATGTATTGTGTTATATGAGAACTCGGCAAGAGCAAGATATTCCGACCAATTGCTTTGTGTGGCATTACAGTAACATATCAGATACTGCTGAAGTTCTTGATTCACTCGTTCAGTTTGCCCGTTCGTTTGTGGATGGAAAACCGAGGATAAAGAAATCTCAATGTTAAAGAAGGCACAGAAGGCTCTCCAGAAACGTGATATATATCGAGGTCCTCTGTCCGAAATGACCTCTTGAGGAAGACCATGGAGGCGAAAAATATCCCGTAGAAAAATGCGACTCATTTCTGGGGCCGTTGGTAGTTTCTTCAAGGCTGAAAAATGGGCCATCTTTGTGAATGAATCTACGGTCACCATGATTACTTGGTTACCAGAGGAGGTAGGTAGAGAGCATATGAAATCCGTGGATAGAGTACACCAAGGAGCGGAAGGAATCGGTAAAGGTCTTAATAAACCTGCCCCCTTAGTTCGGGGTGTCTTAGTCTGGGCACAGACTAGGCATGCTGACACATAGGTTTCAGTGTCTGTCTTTAGCGAAGGCCACCAAAAAGATCGCTGAAGCAGCTCCTGGGTCTTCCTGATACCTCGATGACCGGCTATAGGAGAATCATGGCACATTTTCAGGGCTTCTGTCTGCACTTTCTTGGTAGGTAGGAAAAGAGCATGTTGATGATAGAAGTAGTTGTCCTTTTTCTGCAAAAAAGTAGTCACTTTATCCCATTCTGAAGCAGACAGAAACTGGTACTCAGATTGAATGCGTTCTTGAAAAGATTGAGTAGCTCCGATGATCCTGCTAGCCTCAATAAAATGTGGAGAGGAGTTCTGGGCTATGTCAGGATATCTTCAGGATAAGGCATCTGCCACTAAATTCTGGGAACCAGGTATGTACGTGATCACGAAATCGTACTGGCTTAAGAAGAAAGCCCATCGAGCCTGACGACTGTTGCGACACTGAAAGCTCTGAAGACACTGGAGATTACGGTGATCAGTCCTAGCTTCAAAAGGCTCTCTGGAACCCATCAGGAAATGCCTCCATTCCTTACAAGCTACTTTGAGAGCGAGTAGTTCACGTTCCAGTACAGAATAATTTCGTTCAGCCTTTGATAGAATATGAGACAGATAAAAGATAGGATGTTCCAATCCATCATTGTCTTGCTTCTGCAGCAGAACTGCTCCAATAGCTCTGTCTGAGGCATCAGTCACGACGATAAATTTCTTGGTATTGTCAGGATGACGCAACACGGGTGCTTGGGTAAAGGCTGTCTTTAATTCTTGAAACGCGTGTTCAGCCTCCTTGGTCCAAATGAAACCCTTCTTCAGGTTCTCTTTCTTAATTGTTTGTGTTATGAAACTTCGTAGGTGGGCAAAGTTATGAATAAACTGACGATAAAAGTTTGATAAACCAAGAAAACATTGCGTTTCTTTAATGGACGTTGAAGAAGGCCAATCTAATATGGCACTGACCTTGTCAGGATCCATGGATATTCCGTGTTGATTAATACAAAACCTGAGATACCTTACTTCAGATTTATGGAACTCACACTTCTCAGGTTTACAAAACAATTGGTTCTTCTTGAGTCTTTCCAGGACTTGCAGGACATGATTTACATGGTGCTCAGGATCACAGGAATATATCAAGATATCATCCAAATAAATGACTACATATTGATTGAGTACATCAGAGAACACTGAATCCATAAATCGTTGAAAAACAGAAGGGGCATTGGTCAGTCCAAAGGGCATAACACGATACTCATAGTGCTCAAAAGGGGTACGGAATGCAGTCTTCCATTCATCTCCTTCCTTGATCCGAAGGAGATGATAGGCACCCCGTAAGTCTAATTTAGTAAATATCTTGGCTCCTTGAATGGCATCCAATATATCTCTGATTAAAGGCAGTGGATATCGATCCTTAATCGTTATTCTGTTGAGTTCACGAAAGTCCACACAAGGACGCAGATCCTTAGTCTTCTTTGGGACGAAGAAGAGAGGAGCCCCAGCGGGGGATGTGGAAGGAGCAATCAAACCGTTGTGTAAGTTGTCATCTAAATATTCCCTTAGCACCTTCTTTTCTTGGTCTGTCAGAGAATACATTCGACCGAAGGGGACGACTTCATCAGGAATCAAAGGAATAGCACAGTCATAACTGCGATGAGGTGGCAAAATAGGATTGCTAGGTTTCTGAAAAATCCTGATATATTCCTGATAACAATCTGGAACCCCCTGGATAATATTGATAGGGTTAGTGTTATCCTTAGTTGACTGACAGGACCTTTTTGGAGTCCAATAAGAAGTAGTGGAATAACAATTCTGTTGACAAAATGAAGACGTTAGGGATATAGTTCGTGTTTCCCAATTGATATAGGGGTTGTGTCGGGCTAACCAGGGAATTCCCAAAATCATGATGTGATTTGGTGAGGCTAGTAGATCAAAGGCAACGTGTTCTTGATGCCCCCCAAATGTCAAACAAAGAGTAGGAGTTGAGGCCACCACAGGTCCTGAGGTTAATGGAGAGCCATCCACTGTGTGAACCTGCTCAGGAGTTTCTTTAGGAATGCGGAGAATTCCTTTACTCGTAGCCCAGGTCTCATCCAGATAGAGTCCACTTGCTCCACAGTCAAGGAGAGCCAGAAGATGTTCGTCTTGATCTTGTGAACTTTGTAACTTGACAGAGAGGATAAACAGGGTGGACATGCTTTCTTTGGAGGAACATATTGATGGTACTTCAGCTCCTCCCTCCTTACAGGGGACGGGAGCTGGCGTTTCCCGCAGGCCTAGTGGGACGTACCGGACAACTACGGATCAGGTGGCCAGCCTTACCACAGTATAGGCAAAGTCCCCTTCGTCGTCGTTCCTCCCTTTCTGACTCCGTCAATGACCCACGAACCAGATCTATCTGCATGGGCTCTTCATGGGGAGGTGGAGAGGCTTCAGATGGACTATCTTCCGTTCGCTGACTGCTAGCACGTAAGGTACCGGACTGGTATGGAGCTCAAGTTCTACGTCTTTCCATCTTGCGCTCTCGAAGTCTATACTCGATGTTCATAGATTGATCCATTAATTCTTTTAAAGAACAAGCTGGAGAAGAGTGTACAAGCTCATCTTTAATTTCTTCACGCAGGCCTCGGCGGAAAAGGGTTACGAAGGTGCGTTCTACCCAGGAGGTTTCAGCTGCCAGCTGTTTGAAGCGGGTTCTATACTGCAGTACATCCTGATTACCCTGCTGAATGTCACATAAGGCTTCTTCAGCTGCTGCTTCTACCCCAGGTCTCTCAAACATTTGTTTGAAAACAGTCAGGAAAGCGGAATAGTTAGCCAGGACTGGGTCATCTGCAGAAATCAGAGGAGTCGCCCAAGCAAGCGCTGGACCAGACCTGGCACTGATCAGATAGCCCACCTTATCCTTATCCGAAGAAAACTGGAGTGGACGAAAAGCAAAGAAAACCGTCAGGGCGTCCAAAAATTCCTTCATCTTTAAAGGATCTCCGGAATTCGAGGAATAGTAGTAGATACGGGTGGTATGTCCATTGATCAGGAAGACAAGACCTGTCGTACCGCAGTGTTCTCTGCCCGTAACTGTTGTAACTCTTGGGCTTGCTGTTGGACAGTCTGTAACATGGCTTGAGCATTTTCTGACGCCTCTCCCTGTGGATCTTCCATGGCGCTTTTGCAACGCAGAATCTTTTGGCGTTGCAATCTGTCACGTACTGCGCTGGACTTCTCACCTCTGGATTTCGGATTGGCGAATACACCAAGTCTTCTAAAGGTCCTGGATACTCCCATATAAGGGCGACCCCTTCTAGTAACAAAAAACCCACCAACAACAAAAGAAGAAAAAAGGCTACAAGTAAGTGTAGCGCGTCCGGAAGCGAAATATATGCTTCCCAGAAAGCATAGTCAAAAAACGCAGGGAACAGTGCTCCGAATATTGGTAGCGCGTTCGACCCGCGAGGACAGAAAGAGACGGCGCGCTCTGACGCCAGGGTGAGTTCCGTAGGCAAGGCACCTCCGTAAGGCAGGCCATGTGGCACCCCACCCCACCTCTGTAGAGTGCCAAGTACACCTAGTCATGTCCCTGTGTCATCTATGTGTGCAGATGTCGTCCATAGCCTTGTAGGCCATTTCCCAGGAATTGAATAGAGGACCCCTAGAGCGCGGCGTAGTGCAGGGGGCTTCTATGTCTGTCGTGTCCGCCAACGGTAGCGGTAATTCATGCACTCAACATGTTTTTCTTCTGTCATCCCCCCCCCTTTTTGTGGTCTCCCTGTTCTTGTGTGCATTAGCATCATTAGGTGGAAGAGCAGTGGCACCGGAGCACGAGGGAGCTGCATCCCACATGGCCCTGGAGGGCGAGACTACGAACTCAGAGTTCACCTGTGGGACGGAGGGCGAGGGGAGCTCCACGGCGGGGACAGGAGCTGACACCAGCAACACAAACTCGTCCTCTGATGGGAGCTCCCTTGTGGTGGTGGCCACATCTTCCCCCGCATCTACAGGTACAGCCGCCACCCCCCTACCAGCACTGCCCTCCCAGCAACCCCTCAGCGCGTGCCCCGTGCCCGCTCACCCAGGAGGGTGGGCATCACCTTCACCCCAGGCACATCAGGCCCTGCCCCAGTCACCCCTGCTGCCCTCAGTGAGGAGGCAATTGACCTCCTCAAGTCCCTCACTGTTGGGCATTCTACCATTTTGAATGCCATCCAGGGTGTAGAGAGGCAGTTGAAACAAACAAATGCATTCCTGGAGGGCATTCATTCTGGTCAGGCGGCCCTTCTCAGAGCTTTTCAGACTCTGGCCTCAGCACTGATGGCAGCCATTGTCCCTGTGTCTAGCCTCCCCCTCCAACTTCCTCCACCCAGACCCAATCCCCTGTACCTCTGCCTATCCCAGGAAACACCTACAGACCAGCATGCAGACACATCTACACACAAGGGAAGCTCTGGCAAATATAAGCACCACACATCCCACAGGCACTCATGCAAGCATCAGACACATGCAGACACACCAACATCCACTGCCTCCACTGTGTCCCCCTCCTCCTCGTCTCCCTCCTCCCTCCCACTCTCGTCTACACTCACACCTGCATGCACTACCTCTACAGCAACTACGTCCCTCTTCAGCACACCCACCACCACACCCCGCTCACATGCAGTCACCACCCCCACTACCATTCACACGTCCTCTGTGTCCTCTCCCAGTGTGTCTGTGACGCCACCTCCCAAGATACACAAACGCAGGCACACACCCACCCAACAGCCATCCACCTCACGACAGCCTCCAGCCCATGCACCTTCACCCAAAGTCACCAAGCGTACACCTCCTACAACCACAACCTCTTCCTCCACTCCCAAACCCCCTCCAGCTACCTGTCCCAGTGTGTCAAAAAAACTTTTCCTGTCCAACCTTGACTTCTTTCCCGCACCTCCCCCACCCCGTCCGTCTCATAGGTCCCTAACTAGTACCTCAGCCACAACATCTCCGGGACCAGTGGTGCCTGTAGTCACCGGAATCTGGAGTGCACCGGCCACCAGAGCAGGGCAGCCAGTGTTGCACAGAGCCACATCACAGACAGTCCCCCACCTGTGAAGCATCAGAAGCTGGCCAGTGCCCGGCCGGAGAGGGGGAAGACTCCAGCCACCAAAGCCGCTCCCAGGGGTCCCGGTGGGAGTGTGCAGTCAGCTGTGACACCTTCCAAGGTGGGGAAGGGCCACAAGAAACCCGGCAAGTCTGGGAAGAGCAGCACGGCGGAGAACACCGCCATCATCCCCGCTGCCCAGGACAGGACCGCCAGCACCAGCCCAGCTGCCCAGGAGGCCAGCATCAGCCCAGCTGCTCAGGAGGCCAGCACCAGCCCAGCTGCCCAGGAGGCCAACGCCACCACCAACCCAGCTGCCCAGGAGGCCACCGCCAGCACCAGCCCAGCTGCCCAGGAGGCCACCACCAGCACCAGCCCAGCTAGGCCACGAAGGACCACCAGCAAAAGCCCCGCTGGGCCATGAAGGACCACCAGCAGCTGAGATCCTACAATGGAGACCTCCATCTCAAGCACCGCTGAACAGCGCACCGCCAACTCAAGCACCGCGGAACAGGGCACCGCCGTCTCAAGCACCGAAGAACAGTGCACCGCCAACTCAAGCACCGCTGAACAGGGCACCGCCAACTCAAGCACCGCTGAACAGGGCACCGTCATCTCAAGCACCGCTGAACAGGGCACCGCCGTCTCAAGCACTGCTGACCCATGAGCGGCAAGGGCACTGACGCAACTGAGTCCGTCACGGGTGAATGATGCACTCTGGGCACCATGCCCCCTCCAGAACCAGTGGAAAGATCCATCCACTACCTCTGTCCTTAGCAGGATGAAGCACTCTGGGCACCATTCCCCCTCCAGAACCAGTGGATATATCCATCCACTACCTCTGTCCTTAGCAGGATGAAGCACTCTGGGCACCATGCCCCCTCCAGAACCAGTGGAGAGATCCAGGCACTACCTCTGTCCTTAGCAGGATGAAGCACTCTGGGCACCATGCCCCCTCCAGAACCAGTGGAGAGATCCATCCACTACCTCTGTCCTTAGCAGGATGAAGCACTCTGGCTACCATGCCCCCTCCAGAACCAGTTGAGAGATCCATCCACTACCTCTGTCCTTAGCAGGATGAAGCACTCTGGGCACCATGCCCCCTCCAGAACCAGTGGTGACTGTTGTCCACTTGAGAGACTGTGGCTTTGCACTCCCCAGGATATGGCAGTGGGTGAGCCACCCACTGTAGAGACTAGAGAGACTGCGGCTTTGCACTCCCCAGGATTGAACAGTGGGCAAGCCACCCACTGGAGAGACTAGAGAGACTGTGGCTTTGCACTCCCCAGGATTGAACAGTGGGCAACCCACCGGCTGGAGAGACTTGAGAGACTGTGGCTTTGCACTCCCCAGGATTGACCAGTGGGCAACCCACCCACTGTAGAGACTTGAGAGACTGTGGCTTTGCACTCCCCAGGATTGAACAGTGGGCAACTCACCCACTGTAGAGACTAGAGAGACTGTGGCTTTGCACTCCCCAGGATGTGACAGTGGGCATGTGGCCCCCTCGTGGATTTGGCGTCGTGCACTCATGCGGCTGAGGTGCCCCCCCTTTCTCTCCCCCTGAGGTGCCTATTTAGTTGCTGTCTGATGCCCCTGCAGTGTTCTCCCCGTCCTGGTCGGGGAACTTCTGTGGGCCTCGCCCATACCATGTGGTCCCAGTGTTCCACGGACTTTCCTAGAGCACTACCTGGACTACTATGCTTGGTATATATTATGTACATGGTGTATATATATATTTCTGCCTACTTGCTTTTAATATATTACAATGGTTACACTCATTTTCTATTGTCTTTGCATTCTTCCGGTGGGTTTGGGGGTGTAACTGTGATGTGTTGATATGCATTAGTGTGTGTGTTGTAGTGGGGGGGTGTTGCGTGTGTGTGTCCCTGTTTTTTGCCACCCCTGTGTCGTAGGTGCAGTACTCACAGTGGTCTTTGCCGCCGGTGTTCGTGCTCCTGGTACAGGAGCAGGAAGACTATTGCAGGGAGAATTTGGAGTTCCGGGTCCATGGCGTCCTCGTTCCTCGTGGGATGTGTAGAGGTGAGCGTTTTCCCTTCGGGATTCCTGTTTCCGCCGTGTTTTTATCCGCGGTGAATCTGCCCCGGAAAAGGTGGCGGATTGGCCTGTCATAATAGTGTGGGCAGTACATTGTCTCCCGCCTGTCTGTTGGCGGTGACCACCGCGCTGTTTGTTTGTACCACCATGGCGGTCGGAGTGTTAAAGTGGCTGTCTTTGTTGGCAGTTTCCGCCACTGTCGTAATTGCACATTTTTTACCACCGGCCTGTTTGCGGTCTTACCGCCGCTTTAACACTGACCGCCAGGGTTGTAATGACCACCATTATGTCTTGCAGTTGATAAAGTGTCTGATTATATATTTTCTTGTCGTACTGTAACAAAAACCTTTTGTTTTATCCAAACCCAACATACACATGTTGCACTCATGACAAACATAAAACCCTTTAGGTGTAATGGGAAGCCACATTTCTTTCTTGGTCATAGTAATGTAACTCGGACACAAGTGGTCCCTTAATGTCTTGCCTCTGCAGTAAGTGACCTTGGGTAGTTTAGATATACACCCCTTTAAACCAGGTGTTTCTATAAGCAAATGCCAATACTGTCTTAAGACCTTCTAAATCTCATCACTCAACATTGAGTATTGGGTCACGATCAACTGATCAAATTTTTTACTACTATTCTTAGGTTTCACATATAGGCCCACATTACAACCCTGGCAGTCGGTGATAAAGTGGCAGTAATACTGCCAACAGGATGGCAGTAAAAAAATGGAATTATGACCACAGCAGAAACCGCCAACACAGAGAGCCACTTTAACACACCAACTGCCACGGTGGTAGCAACAAGCACCGCAGCGGTAACCACCAACAGCCAGACAGAAGACAAGGTTCCGCCCACTGTATTATGAGACACCAATCCGCCAGCTTTACCGGGGCAGTACCAACGCCATCAAAAGCACGGCGGAAACAGTACACAGAAGGGAAACAACTCACCTCTGGACACTCAAGGAAGAATGACAACGCCATGGAGCCCGAACTACAGGTGTTACCCATGCTGGTTTACCTCCTTCTACACCAGGAATACCAACTGCGGCGAAGACGACCACAGTGAGTACCGCCCCTAGCAAACAAGGTAGGGAGGGAGGAAAAAGAGAGTGACACACACACACACACAAGCAACAGGCAACATCCCTGACCCCAACAACATACACACAAACTGATGCAACAACATTACATATCCACCCCGTAGCCCTCAGGAATAACGCAAGGACAAAAGAAAGTGAGCATCAGGTTGATAATACACAGGCACCTCAGGGGGAAAGTGAAGGGGGGCACCTCAGTCAGAAGATGGTACAACGCCACTGCTCCTGGAGGGGGCCACATGCCCATCTCTCTGTCCTGGGGAGTGCCAATCCACAGTCTCTCTAGTGGGTGGTTTGCCCACTGCTTGTTCCTGGAGAGTGCAAAGCCGCAGTCTCTCAAATGGGTGGTTTGCCCACTGTTTGGTCCTGGGGAGTGCAACGCCACAGTCTCTCTAGTGGGTGGTCTGCCCACTGCTTGGTCCTGGGGAGAGTAAGGCTACAGTCTCTCAAGTGGATGGCTTCTCCACAGGTTCTGGAGGGGGCTTTGTGCCCAGTGTGTGTCATTCTGACAAGGAGGGGGTGAGTGGATGCCTTCTTCCACTGGGTCTGGATGAGGCTTTGTGCCCAGTGTGCTTCATCCTGACAAGGAGGGGGTGATTGGATGCCTTCTTCCACTGGTTCTGGAGGGGGCTTTGTGCCCTGTGATGCAGATCTTGGGGAGTGCAAGGTCACAGTCTCTTACCTGGGTGTCACACCTACAGTTTTTGCAGGGGCCACAATTCACTTCCGCCCATGGAGGCACGACTACACACTGCCCGCCGGCGGTGACGGCTGCTCAGTGGTGGCAGTGGCGGGGCTGGCGGAGGTGCTGCCAGTGGTGGGGGGAGGCTCTAGCCCTTCCCCTGCAGCCTCGGACGGCTGCCCACTGGGGCTGCTGTTGCTGGCAGTGGTGCTGGTGGCGATGCAGGTGGCGGTGCTGCCGGCGGTGCTGCCGGTGGTGGGGGGAGACTCCAGGCCATCCCCTACAGACTCGGACAGCTGAAGTGCTGGTGTTGTTTGCTCAGATGCTGCTCCAGCACCAGGCTCCATATCCATCCTGCCTGTGGCATCCGTGCCTTTGTCATTGCCATTGGCAGCTGGTGGTCCCTTCCTGCCCTTGGCAGCTGGTGGCCCCTTCTTGCCTTTGCCAGCTGGTGGTGTCTCCTTGCCTTTGCAAGCTGGTGCTGCCTCCTTGCCTTTGCTAGCAGGTGATGCCGCCTTGCCTTTTGCCAGCTGGTCGTGCTTCCTAGCCTTTGCCAGCTAGTGCTCCCTTTTTGGCTTTGCCAGCTGGTGCTCCCTTTTTGGTTTTGCCAGCTGGTGCTCCCTTTTTGCCCCTGGCAGCTGGAGCAGGCACACTGGCTGTGTGGATGGGTGTCTCCTCAGAGCCTCTCACAACTGCAGTGGCTGCAGAAACGATGGTGGCCGTGGACTGGGTGGCTGAGGTGCTAGCCTGGGTCCTGACCACCATGGCCTGAAGTGAAGGACGGAGGGGAGGGGCAGGGAATAGGTCCAGGGTGGAGAGGAAAAGCTTTTTAGGGACACTGGGGCTGGAAGAGGGTGAAGGTTTGGGAGTGGAGGTGATGGTGTGCTTGGGAGAGGCTGGGGTTGAGGGGAATGGGACTGGCTAGAGACAGGAACAGTGGTGCCATCAGGGAGGAGGCCAGAGCTTGGAATGATCTATGTTCAGCCACCAGGTCAGAGTGAATGCCCTCCAGGAATGGATTTGTTTGTTGCAAATGCCCTGCCAGACCCTGGATGGCATTCCCTATGGTTGACTGCCCAAGAGAGACGGATCGCAGGAGGTCAATAGCCTTCTCACTGAGGGCAGCAGGGCTGACTGGGGTAGGGCCTGAGGTGCCTGGGGCGAAGGAGATGCCCACCCTCCTGGGTGAGCGGGCACGAGAAACACACTGAGGGGCTGCTGGGAGGGCAGTGCTGGTTCAGGGGGTGGCAGCTGTACCTCTAGTTGGGGTGGCCACAGAGCTGTCCGCCACCACCAGGGAGCTTCCATCAGAGGAGGTGTCGCTGTCTGAACTGTCCCCTCCAGTCTCAGCCATGGTGCTCTCCTTGCCCTCTGTCCCACTGGTGCCCTCACTGTCGGTGGATTCGGCCTCATGGGCTATGTGGGATGCAGGTCCCTCCGTCGCCGGTGCCTCTTCTCCTCCGCCAGATGATGCTAATGCACAATGCTTGGCACTTGGCCTAGTAACTAATTTTGCTATTGGACTTAACATGGTCCATATCTCTGGTTACCATTCATCGATTTTGGACTTTGTTACCATTGAGGCACACTTATACCAGATAGCCTGATTACAGACGCAAAGACTCGCTCTACTTTGTGATTGACGTATTGATCTCATTTTTACTACTTCGTTCAATAGCCGTGAAAAAGTCAACAGTGTGACGAAACACGTGTTGGCTGTGTTTGGAATAATGTTCTTTTTCACTGAATGTGACTTCGCCTATAAATAAAGAGATCATATTTCAAGAAAAGATGTGAACACCAACGTGCCTGTTTTCTTCATCTATCCGACAGAAACCATACATTACGGACTGTAAAGACTTGTGTCGTACTGTTGGATACTGTGTGCTGTGGTCTGTTTTGCTTACTAATGCACACAAGGACAGGGTGACAAAATAAAAAGGGGGGGGAGACAAAGGATACACTTGGTCAATGCCAGCAACAAGACCACCGTTGACGTACACAACACACAGGGAACAGCCCCGTGCACTAGGCCATGCACTACCAGTTACAATGCTAGTCACCAGGCCATGGAGTACAATGCCTAACGCCAATAGCAAGACATCTGGAACCCGAAAGGGCCCTGCTCAGTAGTAGATGCCCACTAGCATATATGGGGCTGTAGTGCATCAGAGCCTGCTCAACATGGAACCTACCCTACCATGTTCGTCCTGGCCTAGGGGCACCCACAGGCCCACATCCACCACCCAGAATACACCCCACCAAGCGCAATTTTCTGATTCTGAAACTGTACTCACCCCCTTGTGGCTGCTGTGATGCCTTCAAGCGCTTATCCAACTCCGGATAGGCCACCGCCAGGAAGCAGAACATCAGAGGGGTCAGGGTTCGACAGCCACCCCTTCCTCGTTGGGAGGCCATCCCCAGCTGGGCCTCCGCCGTCTTGATTGCCCAGCGGCGCAGGTCCTCCCACCGTTTGTGACAGTGGGTGCTCCGTCTGTCAAAGACCCCAAGGGTCTGCACATACTTCACGATGGCATGCCAAATACCCTTTTTCTGATGGGGGCTGACCTGTAGAGAAAGATACATAGGAAATGGTATCAGCCATACCGTCTGGCCTGTTACACTCATGACACACCAAATCCCTCCCATCCCCTTACGCACAGACATTGACCACCACACATACAGCACTCTGCCCAGGACTCCAGCAGCCACCCCCCCCCCCTTACACGAGGCTTACACACACAGCACTCCATGCATCATGCTCACAGTGTACTCACCTGTTGGTCTGTAGGACTGTAGGAAGGTAGCCACTTTCTAGCCTTGTTATCCCACATTTGGCCTGTTTGTGAGCATATGTCAGTGTGTTTTTACTGTCTCACGGGGATCCTGCTAGCCAGGACCCCGGTGCTCTTTTTGAAAACCCTATTTGTCAGTGTGTTTTATATGTCTCACTGGGACCCTGCTAGCCAGGAACCCAGTGCTCATAGGTTGTGGCCTGAATGTGTGTTCCCTGTGTGGTGCCTAACTGTGTCACTGAGGCTCTGCTAACCAGAACCTTAGTGCTTATACTCTCTCTGCCTTTAAAATTGTCACTGCAGGCTAGTGAGGATTTTCACCAATTATAATTGGCACACTGGAACACCCTTATAATTCCCTAGTATATGGTACCTAGGTACCCAAGGTATTGGGGTTCCAGGAGATCCCTATGGGCTGCAGCGTTTCTTTTGCCACCCATAGGGAGCTCAGACAATTCTTACACAGGACTGCCACTGCAGCCTGAGTGAAATAATGTTCACGTTATTTCACAGCCATTTTACACTGCACTTAAGTAACTTATAAGTCACCTATATGTCTAACCCTCATTTGGTGAAGGTAAGGTGCACAGTTATTAAGTGTGAGGGCACCCTGGCACTAGCCAAGGTCCCCCACATAGTTTAGGACAAATTCCCCGGACTTTGTGAGTGCGTGGACACCATTACAAGCGTGCACTACATATAGGTCAATACCTATATGTAGCTTCACAATAGTAACTCCGAATATGACCATGTAACATGTCTAAGATCATGGAATTGTCCCCCATGCCAAATCTGGTATTGGGGTGCCAATCCCATGCATCCCCGGGGCTCCAGCATGGGCCCCGGGTACTGCCAATCCAGCTCTCTGGGGTTTTCACTGCAGCTACTGCTGCTGCCAACCCACAGACAGGCTTCTGCCCTCCTGGGGTCTGGGCATCCCAAGTACCAGGAAGGCAGAACAAAGAATTTCCTCTGAGAGAGGGTGTTACACCCTCTCTCCTTGGAAATAGGTGTGAAGGGCTGGGGAGGAGTAGCCTCCCCCAGCCTCTGAAAATGCTTTGAAGGGCACAGATGGTGCCCTCCTTGAATAACCCAGTCTACGCCGGTTAAGGGATCCTCCAGCCCCTGCTCTGGCGTGAAACTGGACAAAGGAAAGGGGAGTGACCACTCCCCTGTCCATCACCACCCCAGGGGTGGTGCCCAGAGCTCCTCCAGTGTGTCCCAGACCTCTGCCATCTTGAATGCAGAGTTGTGAGGGCACAAGGGAGACCTCTGAGTGGCCAGTGCCAGCAGGTGACATCAGAGACCCCTCCTGATAGGTGCTTACCTCTCTTGGTAGCCAAACCTCCTCTGAGGGCTATTTAGGGTCTCTTCTGTGGGCTTCTCTTGAGATAACGACCTGCAAGAATTCACCAGAGTTCCTCTGCATCTCCTCTTCGACTTCTGCCAAGGATCGACCGCTGACTGCTCCAGGACGCCTGCAAAACTGCAACAAAGTAGCAAGAAGACTACCAGCGACATTGTAGCGCCTAATCCTGCCGGCTTTCTTGACTGTTTCCTGGTGGTGCATGCTCTGAGGGCTATCTGCCTTCACCCTGCACTGGAAGCCAAGAAGAAATCTCCTGAGGGTTGACGGACTCTTCCTCCTGCTAATGTAGGCACCAAACTTCTGCTTTACGGGTCCTCTGGGTCCCTTCTCATCGTGATGAGCGTGGTCCCTGGAACACAGGAGCTGTATCCAAGTGACACCGACAGACCAGTGGTCCTTCTGTCCAAATATGGTGGAGGTAAGTCCTTGCCTCCCCAGGCCAGACAGTAATCCTGTGTACTGCGTGAACTGCAGCTGCTAGGGCTTCTGTGCACTCTTACAAGGATTCCTTTGTGCACAGCCTAGCCCATGTCCCCAGCATTCCATCCTGCATTGCTCAACTTGCTGAGTTGACCTCCAGCTTGGCGGGACCCTCCTTTGTAGTGCTGAGACGACCACCATGCTCAGATTTTTTGAACCCCTGTTCAAGTTCTTCTGCAGGTGCTGCCTACTTCTGCATAGGCTCCCTGTATTGCTGAGCACCCCCTCTGTCTCCTCATCCAAGTGGCGACCTCCTGGTCCTTCTTGGGCCCTGGCAGCACTCTTTTTCTTCAACCATGACCTTTGCAGCTAGCAAGGCTTGTTTGCGGTCTTTCTACGTGGAAACAACTCTGCATCCTCCAGCACGCCATGGGACATCTTCTGTGCCAAGGAGAAGTTCCTGGCACCTTCCGCTGTTGCAGAATGTTCGGCTTCTTCCACCCGGAGGCAACCCTTTTGCACCTTCATTCAGTGTTTAGTGGGCTCCTGCCCCCCCTGGACACTTGCGTGACTCTTGAACTTGGTCCCCTTCCTTTACAGGTCCTAAGGTCCAGGAATCCGTCTTCAGTGTTTTGCAGTCAGTTGTTGTTTTTGCAAAATCCCCTATCTTGACTTTATTGTCTTTCTGGGGCAGTAGGGTAAGTTTACTCCTACTTTTCAGGGTCTTGGGGTTGGGAATCTTGGACACCCTCAGTGTTTTCTAACAGTCCCAGCGACCCTCTAGACACTACACTAGGCCTGGGGTCCATTCGTGGTTCGCATTCCACTTTTGGAGTATATAGTTTGTGTTGCCCCTGGGCCTATTCCTACCTATTGCATTCTATTGTGATTCTACATAGTTTGCACTATTTTTCTAGCTGTTACTTACCTGATTTTGGTGGTTTGTGTGCATATAATTTGTGTGTATTGACCATTTGCGGGGTGTTTCTCCTTCTGCAGGGCCTGTTGTTCCTGTGGTGGGGCCTCCTGTCCACTAGCGTCAACGGAGGTGGAAGGCTGTTCATCAGTGTGGCTAGTGTCAGGGGCCTGTTGGTGTGCCACTGCCTCCCTCATCATGTTGGCCATGTCTGTCAACACCCCTGCAATGGTGACCAGGGTGGTGTGGATGTCCCTCAGGTCCTCCCTGATCCCCAGGTACCGTCCCTCCTGCAGCCGCTGGGTCTCCTGCAACTTTGCCAGTATCTGGCCCATGGTCTCCTGGGAATGGTGGTATGCTCCCAGGATGTTGGTGAGTGCCTCGTGGAGAGTCGGTTCCCTGGGTCTGTCCTCCCCCTGTCGCACAGCAGTCCTTCCAGCTTCCCTGTTGTCCTGTGCCTCTGTTCCCTGAACCATGCGCCCACTGCCACTGACCCAGGTCCCTGATCGTCCTGTGTTTGTTGGGTTGCCTAGGGTCCCTGTAGTGGTGGACACACTGCTCATTGACGTGTCCTGAGGACAGAGGAATGGGCCCACTGGGTGGGTGCTGTGCTGGTGTTTCCTGAGTGGGGAGGCTCTGTGGTGGGATGGGACTGTGCCTGGGTAACCGCCTGTCCAGAGGTCCCTGATGGGCCAGGTTGGTCATCATGATCCAGGCGTGCAGAGCTGCTGTCATCACTGAGGGCCTCTTCTGTGGGGGGGAACTGGATGTTCCTGGCACCTCCTCTCCTGTGACGTTGGGTGGGGGTCCTGTGGGGATGTAAATGCAGTGTTATTATTTCTGCGTGTGACATCTTGTGCATGGGTATGTTTTCCTGTATGGTTGTTATTACCAAGGCAGCTTTGCCTTGTGTGAGTTGTTATTTGGTTGGCTGAGTGATTGTCACTAGTGTGCATGAAGTGGTGATGGTTGTCCATGCAGACCTGTGACGGTGTCCATGCTTTAGTGTTGCATGCAGGGCTTGGTATTGGGATGGGAGGGTTGTGATGGTGGGGTATATGGGAGGTGGTGGAGTGATGGGAGGAAGGTAGGGGGGTGAAAGTAGTAAAGATTTGACTTACCAGAGTCCAGTCCTCCTGCTACTCCTGCGAGGCCCTAAGAATGCATGATTGCCAAGACTTGCTCTTCCCATGTTGTTAGTTGTGGGGTAGGAGGTGGGGGTCCACCGCCAGTCCTCTGTACAGCTATCTGGTGTCTTGCAACCACAGAACGCACCTTCCCCCATAGGTCGTTCCACCTCTTCCGGATGTCATCCCTTGTTCTGGGGTGCTGTCCCATGGCTTGACCCTGTCCACGATCGTCCGCTGTAGCTCCATCTTCCTTGCAATGGATGTCTGCTGCACCTGTGATCCGAATGGCTGTGGCTCTACCCGGGTGATTTCCTCCACCAGGACCCTTAGCTCCCCGTCTGAGAACCTGGGGTGTCTTTGTGGTGCCATGGGTGTAGTGTGTGTAGTGTGTGTGAGTGTGTGTGGGGTGATGTGTTGGGGTGTGTGCTGTGAGGTGCGTGGATGGTGCATGGTTGATGGTGTTCTGTGGCTCTGGTTCTGTGGGTGTTCCTGGTGTGTGTCTCTCTCTGTTGTAAATTGTTTGTAGTGGTAAAGGGTTGTGGGTAATGTGTGTATGTGTTTTATAGTGGTGTGTGTGTCAGGTGTGTATAGTTTGAATTGTCCAATGTGTTGTTGCTTAGTTAGTGTGTGTGTATTTTGAGTGCAGCAGTATGTACCACCAATGGTTTACCGCGGTTGAATGTCCGCGGTTATTCGTGGGTCATAATGCTGTGGGTGTAGTTCTGTTGGCGTAACGGTGTGGGTTTTGCTACCACCAGTTTATCACTGACCTTTGATCTGGCGGACTTGTGTGTGGGTCTATATCGTGATCGATTTCTATGTGTGGGTCATAATACGGGTAGCGGTATACCGCCGCGGTATGTTGGCAGCAGTCAGCACGGCAGTAAGCGGCACTTACCGCCAATGTCATAATGAGGGCCATAGCGTGCACGGAGTCCAGAGGTTCCCCAAGAGACTTGACAGAGGCAATCATAGATAATACTAATGCTATATTTGTGGTAATGTGCTCGAGCAGTAAGTACCAGCAACACAGGGCCAGTCAGGTGCAGAGGTCAAACAGGAGCCAATATAACATGGGTGCCTATGGAGTGTACTCCGGTTCCAGTCTGCTTGCAGGTAAGTACCCGCGTTGTCAGAGAGTTAGACTGGGGGGTTTGGAGGAGTACTGGAGGGGCCCCAAGTAGGGACAAAAACCACACCCTCAAAAGCACTGGGGTGCCTGGGTGCAGTGTGCAAACAGGATTTGGGGTTCTCAATAGAACTCTATGGAGCAATATGGGGGTCACTTAGGCGCTACAGGCAGGGCACGGGGCCCCTTAGGCAACCCACTGACTGGGTAAGGGTGAGGGCCTCCTGATGATCGTGCTGTACCAGTGGTCAGTTTCTCTCAGGCCTGGGGGGTGCGGGTGCAGTGCTTCTCCAAGCGTCAGATATCTTATTCCCGGGCAGTTGCGGTCAGAGGGTCCTCGGGATTCCCTCTGCAGGCGTTGTCATCAGGGTGCAGAGAGGTCAGCCCAGGGTGGACACGTTGTTGGAGTAGCATGGGGTCCTCTCTGTATAGTTGGTTTCTCTGGACACATGCTGGGGGCGTCGGGTGCAGAGTAGTTGGACTCACGCTTCTGGAGTGAGGTGAGAGTCCCTTTAAAGTTGTTTTCTCGTCTTCTTGTTGGACAGGTCTGCTGTCCACAGGAGTTTCTTGGTCCTCGGTGATGCAGGCAGTACCCTGGAGGCTTTTCAGGGGTCACTGGTCCTGCAGTATGAGTTGCTTCTTTTCTTGCAGCTTTTCGAAGTAGGAGATGGGCCGGTATGGCTGGGGCCAAGTCAGTTGTTGTTGTTTCCTTCTCTTTTCTGCGGGTTTTTCAGCTCTGCAGTCCTCCTTCTTTCTTGAGGTCATCAGGAATCTGCTGATCTGGGTTCGGGGTCACCCCTAAATACTAAATTTAGGGGTGTGTTAGGGTCAGGGGGCAGTAGTCAATAGCTACTGTACCTGAGGGTGGCTAAACCCTCCTTGTGCCCACTCCCTCTGGGGAGGGGGGTACATCCCTATCCCTATTGGTCCTATCCCTCCAAAGAAAGATGGAGGATTTCTCAAGGAGGGGAGTCACTTCAGCTCTGGTCACCTTAGAGGTGGATCTGACTGAGGGGGGTTACTACTCCTTATTTTTCTCATTATCCTTCTGGACTTGCCACCAAAAGTGGGGGCTCGTCCAGGGGGCAGGAATCTCTACTGGTTGTAGTGCCCTGGGGGCATTGTAACACCAGGCCTGAGCCTTTGAGGCTCACCGCCAGGTGTTACACTTCCTGCAGGGGGGAGGTGTGAAACACCTCCACACAGTGCAGCCTTTGTTTCTGGCCCCAGAGACCACAAAGGCTCTCACCCCATGGGGTCAGAAACTCATCTCTCAGTGGCAGGCTGGCACAGACCAGTCAGTCCTGCACTGAAGGATTGAGTAAAAGATAGGGGACATATCTAAGATGCCCTCTCTGTGCATTTTTTGATAAATCCAACTGGCATCAGTGTGAGTTTATTATTCTGAGAAGTTTGAAACCAAACTTCCCAGTATTCAGTGTAGCCATTATGGAACGGTGAAGTTTGTTTTGACAAACTCCCAGACCATATACTTAATATGGCCACACTGTACATACAATGTTTAAGAATGGACTTAGACACAGTAGGGGCATATTGCTCATACAGCTATGCCCTCACCTTTGGTATACTGCATCCTGTCTTGTGGCTTTATGACCTGCTAGAGGGGTGACTTACCTATGCCACAGACAGGGCTTTGTGTGCATGGCACTCTGAGGGGGATGCCATGCCGACTTTGCCTTTTTCTCCCCACCAACACAGACAATCTGCCATGGCAGCGTGCATGTGTTAGGTGAGGGGTCCCTTAGGGTGGCACACCACATGCTGCAGCCCTTAGGGACCTTCCCTGTTCACAGAGCTCTTGGTACCACTGGTACCTTTTACAAGGCACTTATCTGTGCACCAGGGGTGTGCCAATTGTGGAAACAATAGTACATTTTTAGTGAAAGAATCCTGGTGCTGGGGCCTGGTTAGCAGGGTCCTAGCACACTCTCAGTCAAGTCAGCATCAACATCAGGCACAAAATGGGGGGTAACTGCAACAAGGAGACATTTTCCTAAACCAACTTTTGCTTTGAAAGTGAAGCTACAAATGAGTTTACACACTTTCAAACAAGTAGAAATGTTAGTGAATATGTCCCACAGGGCATTTCTTTGACTTACTATGCTTAATCTGGTTCTCGTTGGCAGTCATGGTGGTCTTTGCGTGGCATGCACAATAACTTCAAAATTCATTCACACCTCTAATATTTTGTCACACAGGGTATTCAATGACAATGTTGCATATGTGCAGTGTAGGGACTATAATGCACATTAATCGAACAGAACACCTACCACGTTCTGACAGTGGATAAAGGTGTTGAGCAGGCAATACAAAAGTCCATGATTTCCTCAAGTAGATGAACTAAAATTCTGTGGCTACTTGCCTAAAAAGCTGTGGCCTATGGACGTTTCGTATACATGCACAGCCACTGAAAGGTTTACCCAACGGCAGCTCCACCTCAGCCGATTTCCTAGAACTTTGCATTAGTATAATACAACGTATAGCAAGTGGGGAAACAGGGGCCTGACTTAGATGGGCACTGCGGACAGTAATAATGACTCTCCTGCCGCTCTCTGTGCTTCGAGCACACTGTACAGCAATGACAAGGACCGTCCTTTTTGGATGTTTTAAGAATGCAGTCAGCAAAGTGTCACTCCTGTAGCCTTGCCACATCCTCCAGAACCTATGAAATGGAGGCTGCTTCTTCTGTAGCAGCAGTGAGGCTTTCAGTGACAACTGGAAGTCAAGGAAAGATATGAGTCTTCCTGTGGTTGTATGAGAAGAAACAACATACACATTGTACGTTGCCATCTGGATCAGGTGGGTAAACAGTTTTGTTGTACCAAGTGCAGGTTTTACGACGCGCATTGTAACGTTGAAGAACCTGGTCTTTCTTGTCCACCCCGCCAATGTACTTATTGTAATCAAGTATATGGGTGGGCTTGTGGACTTTGGTCATCTGACCCCAAACCATGATGGGGGAAGTGATCTCATCATGAATTGTAGTGAGCACGGATACATCACGCCTGTCCAAGAACTTGACTGCGAGCACTGGAACGCAACGCAGTACTCTGGGATTTCTGGAGATTCTTTCGAACAAGCTCCTGCTAGAATCCACAGTGATACTGTAATTGGGGATTATGTTGGAAATAATCCTATTAATTTTCAGAAATATATGGCAAAACATTGCCTATGTATACTGACTCATGAGTACTATTATTTTTCATGTTACAATGAGTGCCTCTTGTACTTTATATTAGAATCCATTGTGGTTACAACAAACTGTACCTCAGGCCAGAGTGCCAGCTTTGTAGAGCTCATTGAACAGCTCTTCTCCTGTATAGAAATTGTCCACATAAAGGTTATAACCTTTGTGAAGGAGTGGCAGGACAAGCTCCCATACAATCTTCCCTGGGACCCCCTAATGTGGTAGGCAACTTACAGGGTTCAGCGTGGAGTCCTTCCATGTATACACTTTCAAGCTGTACATAGCCAGAAGAGCTCTCACACAACAGCTTGATGCCATAGCGAGCTCTTTTGCTCGCAATGTACTGTCTGACCAGCAGCTCCCCTTTGTACAGAATCAAGGACTCATCTACTGCTATACTCTTTCCAGGAGTATAGATCTCTGGAAACCTGGAAGACAAATGTTGCACAACAGGCCGAATTTTACACGACCTGTCATGGTCTGGATGGACCCGGGGCAATGCAGCAGAGTTTTCACTGAAAGCTAATATGCACTGCAATAGCAACAAATTAACTCTGCTCATGTACGGTGCAAGGATGGGGGTTACCCAACCATGCGATTCGTCCTGTAGGACTGCAATGTGGGTTTATGCATTAACCCCATTTTGAACATAAGACCCAAATATATCTTCAAATCCTCAGGCGAAGTGGTAATCCACTGGCGTGCCCTAGAACAGGGCCCTACAGTGCCTACATACTCCCTCAGAAATTGTTCTGCATGCACATTTGTTTGCTGCACAATTTGTAAGGAAGTCAACATCCAAAAAGAGATCAATGTAGTTGACTAGCAAAAAGTTGACCGTATCAACTTTACATCCAGCATCACCAGTAAAATGTGGACTTTGGGGCTGAGATAAATTGGGGGCCTGCCAAGAGAGCACTCAGTCTGTGCTTGCTGCTGCATACACCTTCTCTCTGGGTTGGGCTAACACACTGTTGTCCTGCTGCACAGACTGTACTTGCAAAGGGACAGTGTGACAGTCCTCATCATCTCCCTCAGAATCACTGGAAGAGGTGTCGTCGGATGGGACTCTGAAAAATCACTCCCAGATTCTGCTCCTTTCCCTCAGATGCCGTCTCAGTCTCTGATCCTGCCTCAGAGCTGCCCGCCACAACCCAAGTTACGGCTTCAGTAGCAGTCCTCCAATGAGTGCACACAAAGGATAATAAATCCTCTTTGAATTTTTTCATACTTGTAGAAACATTGGGGTAGGTGCGTTGATTATGAGCTTGCTGCTGTTCAGTTCTTAGAAGATTAAGTTAATAATGGTCTTTCGCACTACCCCACTCTAGTAATATTGCATAAAATGTCACTTTTCAAAGATAAGCAATAAGAAATGGCAAGGGACTTATTTTCAAATCAAATGAGACAATGTAATGGGTGCAAAAGAGCAGAGTTCTGATAGTTTAAAAGTAAAATTTCAAAAGTTGGAGCAATTGAAAAAACAAGAGATGGCTAGATGGTGGGATGGTACAACTTTACAAAAATAATTAGATAACTGTAAAATTCCTAGAGGATTGAGAATCCTAATTTTCCCAACTTTCGAAGACGTGGATGATGAATCTCTCAAAGAATGGGAGGAAAATTTACAGAATGCATCATTTATGATGATGCGCATACTAATAAAACATACAGACAAAAAGGTTAGGAAACTTCAAGTGGATATAGATAGAATGGAGAAAGATATTGAAAATGTTCCCCAAAAAGATCTAGTTAAAAAGAATTATGAGATCTTAGATAAAATAATGGAGGATTATCAGATATGTCTACGTGACAAGAAGTTATGAAAAGTAATCTGGATTATAAAGAGGGCAGAATTTACACTTTTGCCTGCAATATGACAATGTGAGAATTCCTTGTATAGGAAAAAGAACACGAGGAGAAATAAGTGATATTGATTTGACTAGTGCAAGCTCTGTGACTTCATTGGACAGTATGAAATCAAATGAAGTAAGTCCATCTACATCCACTTCTCAAGGTGTATCAATTTTGTTAGTAGAAATGGAAAGGTTATGTTTAGGAACAACGTTGACTCGAAAAGAACAAAGACCAGAAGGGGCGGGAAGTGATGGAAACAAAAACAAACGACCTGTAAGTCAAGGTGTGCAAACACATTCCAAGAGGAACTAAGGAACCTAGAATCTCATTGCCATTCAACAAATGAGAGTGAACTGGTCATTGTAAATCTGTCTGACCGTCCTCTCAAAAAATAGAAAAATAATAATTTGACGTACTTAGCAAGGGTTTGGGATTTTATCCTACACAAAAGAATGATCCAGTTGATGTTTTTGTGGATGTGTTTATATTCATATGTTTACTTAAATTAAAAGACCATTTTAACTCCCTTCAAGGAGCAACTGTCTTTAAGGAGGTGCTGGATAGCACACACTGAAGATGTACTGGCACCGATGCACCTTGTTTCAGATCTATGTGATCTACATCTTATAATGTCATTGACGGATGATGAATTGATGGATATTAATGATTTGAGGGCTGACTTAGGCATTGAGGAGAACTTGGATGTAAACAGTGGACTAAAGTCACGTTCTAAATTCATGCCTGTCAGAACACATCACAATATTGATTTTTTTGCTACAAACGTTACAAAAGATTTACACAAATGTTTGGACAAATTGATCAATAAACAGCATGTGAGTGGAAATTTAACTAAAACAGAGAGGAAAGCTCTATCATCTTTCAAATCTGACCAAACAATAGTGATCTGAGAAGCAGACAAGAGAGGGAATGTGGTTGTGATGAACAATCTGATTATATTGGGGAAATAGACAGACAATTAGCAGATTCCGCTTGCTATAAAAATATCCCGGATAATCCGATTAAAAGATTGGGTGAATATATCAATATGAAATTGACTGATTGGCGTGAAAGTGGTCTTATTACTGATGAAGAATACAAATATCTATTTGTTAAGAACCCACGGTACCCGTGTTTATATATTCTACCAAAGATACACAAGGGAGGTGACTTTCCGCCTGGAAGACCAATAATATCTGGCATTTACTCCCCCACTGAAACACTGTCAGAATATGTGGACTCTTTCTTACAAAAGTTGGTATGCAATTTACCATCATTTATACAAGATAGTAAGGACATTCATATGGTCGGAAGACCTGATGTTTGTTACAATGGATGTCAATAGTCTATACACTTGCATACAAAAACAATTTGGAATCAGAGCTATTGAGTCCTTTTTAAATACTAGAACAGCGGACCATTATGAGCACAATAATACGACCATATAAATGATTGACATAATATTGTCAAAAAAATATTTTTTACATAATTGCAGATGGATCCATCAAATACAGGGCACTGCGTTGGGTTCAAGATTCGCTCCATCGTATGCTTGCCATTTCATGGGCTGGTATGAAAGAGAACACACGTGGGATAAATATGCCTCCCCTTGTGCAGACTTTATTGTCTTTTGGGGGAGGTACATCGATGATATTATCATGTTGTGGAATGGAACGGTCGATCACTTATTAATGTATCATGCCTTTCTTAATGATAATCCTTACAATGTCAAAATAAGTATGCAACACAGTAAGGAAAGAATAGATTTTTGGATATTCATTTTTTTGTAGAAAACAATAAGATACAGAGTGCAATATTTAGAAAACCTACAGCTTGCAATAGTATCTTACATGCAACAAGTGCCCATCCCAAGTCAGTTGTTCGTAATATCCCTTTAGGGAAATGGTACGTATAAGACGCAATTGTAGTACTGCTAACATTTTCTTGGCCCAGATTGACAATACAAAACAGAGATTCAAAGAAAGAGAATATGATGACAAAGTTTTATCTAAGGCAGTAAAACAGATCAAACAAATGACCAGAAAAGAAACACTATGGGCCTGAATACAACTTTGGCGGAGGAGGTTAATCCGTTCCAAATGTGACAGATATCCCGCCCACCGTATTACGAGTTCCATAGGATACAATTGACGCGTAATACAGCGGGCAGGATATCCGTCACATTTGGGACGGATTAACCCCCTCCGCCAAAGTAGCAATCAGGCCCATAATGTGTAGCTCTGAGGATATGGTAATAGGACTCAAACTCACCCCTTACCTTCATCTAGGGATGACAGAGCTAAGGACCCTCTGTAAGCTAAGAAAAATTCAAACTGGTTCCAACCCTACCAAGGTCAAGCTCTAGGACCTCTTCCCAGAGAACACCAGGGACCACCCTACTGAAAGGGAAGACCTCCCTTCAGATGGGGAAGAAGTTGGGGATCAGGAGATAGAACTCTACCCTCCTACCCTAACTAGGGAGACCAGGGTTCCAAGACTCCTGTCTCCACAAATCAGACTCAGAGATTCTGGTTCTTCCACAGAGGAGTCCAGTTCCTCTGTGAACATTGAGGGTAGCCTCAATGAGGAAGACATCCATTTAGCAAGGATGGCCAAAAGATTAGCTTTGGGGAAAAAGCTCCTAGCTATAGAAAGGGAGAGAAAAGAAATGGGTTTAGAACCCATAAATGGTGGCAGCAACAAAATAACTGGGGACAGAGAGTATTCTGACACCCATAAAGGGATTGTCCCCAAATATGAGGATGGTGATGACATCACCAAGTGGTTCATAGCCTTTGAGAGGGTCTGTGGAACCAGAAGATTAAAAAAGTCTCATTGGGAGCTCTCCTTTGGGAACTGTTAAGAGAAAGTAGCCTCTTTCTAGCCTTGTTACCCCCACTTTTAGCCTGTATGTGAGTATACGTCAGGGTGTTTTCACTGTCTCACTGGGACCCTGCTAGCGAGGACCCCAGTGCTCATAAGTTGTGGCCTATATGTATGTGTTTCCTGTGTGATGCCTAACTGTATCACTGAGGCTCTGCTAACCAGAACCTCAGTGGTTATGCTCTCTCTGCTTCCCCAATTTGTCACTAACAGGCTAGTGACTAAATTTACCAATTCACATTGGCATACTAGTACACCCATATAATTCCCTAGTATATGGTACTGAGGTGCCCAGGGTATTGGGGTTCCAGGAGATCCCTATGGGCTGCCGCATTTCTTTTGCCACCCATAGGGAGCTCTGCCAATTCTTACACAGGCCTGCCAGTGCAGCCTGGGTGAAATAACATCCATTTTTATTTCACAGCCATTTACCACTGCGCTTCAGTAACTTAGAAGTCACCTATATGTCTATCCTTCACCTGGTGAAGGTTGGGTGCAAAGGTACTTAGTGTGTGGGCACCCTGCTGCTGCTGCCAACCCCTCAGACAGGTTTCTGCCCTCCTGGGGTTCAGGCAGCCCTGGCCCAGGAAGGCAGAACAAAGGACTTCCTCTGAGAGAGGTGTAACACCCTCTCCCTTTGGAAATAGGTGTGAAGGCTGAGGAGGAGTAGCCTCCCCCAGCCTCTGGAAATGCTTTGATGGGCACAGATGGTGCCCATCTCTGCATAAGCCAGTGTACACCGGTTCAGGGATCCCCCAGCCCTGCTCTGGCGCGAAACTGGACAAAGGAAAGAGAAGTGACCACTCCCCTGACCTGCACCTCCCAGGGGAGGTGCCCAGAGCTCCTCCAGTGTGTCCCAGACCTCTGCCATCTTGGAAACAGAGGTGTTTGTGGCACACTGGACTGCTATGAGTGGCCAGTGCCAGCAGGTGGTTTCAGAGGCTCCTTCTGATAGGCTCTTACCTCTCTTGGTAGCCAATCCTCCTTCCTAGGTAGCCAAACCTCCTTTTCTGGCTATTTAGGGTCTCTGCTTTGGGGATCTCACCAGATAACGAATGCAAGAGCTCACCAGAGTTCCTCTGCATCTCCCTCTTCACCTTCTGCCAAAGGATCGACCGCTGACTGCTCAGGACGCCTGCAAAACCGCAACAAAGTAGCAAGACGACTACTAGCAACCTTGTATCGCATCATCTTGCCGGCTTTCTCAACTGTTTCCAGGTGGTGCATGCTCTGGGGGTAGCCTGCCTCCTCTCTGCACCAGGAGCTCTGAAGAAATCTCCTGTGGGTCGACGGAATCTTCCCCCTACAACCGCAGGCAAGAAAAGACTGCATCACCGGTCCCCTGGGTCCCCTCTCAGCACGACGAGCGTGGTCCCTGGAACTCAGCAACTCTGTCCAAGTGACTCCCACAGTCCAGTGACTCTTCAGTCCAAGTTTGGTGGAGGTAAGTCCTTGCCTCCCCACGCTAGACTGCATTGCTGAATACCGCGTGATTTGCAGCTGCTCCGGCTCCTGTGCACTCTTCCAGGATTTCCTTTGTGCACAGCCAAGCCTGGGTCCCCAACACTCTAACCTGCAGTGCACAACCTTCTGAGTTGTCCTCCGACGTCGTGGGACTCCCTTTTGTGACTTTGGGTGGACTCCGCTTCACTTTTCTTCTAAGTGCCTGTTCAGGTACTTCTCCTGGTGCTGCCTGCTTCTATGAGGGCTCCCTGACTTGCTGGGCGCCCCCTGTGTCTCCTCCTCCAAGTGGCGACATCCTGGTCCCCCCGGGCCACAGCAGCACCCAAAAACCCTAACTGCAACACTTGCAGCTAGCAAGGCTTGTTTGTGGTCTTTCTGCGTGGGAACACCTCTGCAAGCTATTTTACGACATGGGACATCCATCCTCCAAAGGGGAAGTTCCTAGTCCTCTTCGTTCTTGCAGAACTCCAAGCTTCTTCCAACAGGTGGCAGCTTCCTTTCACCCTCAGCTGGCATTTCCTGGGCTCCTGCCCACTCTCGATACTGTCGCGACTATTGGACTTGGTCCCCTTGTCTTACAAGTACTCAGGTCCGGAAATCTACTGCTGTTGCATTGCTGGTGTTTGTTCTTCCTGCAGAATCCCCCTATCACGACTTCTGTGCTCTCTGGGGGTAGTAGGTGCACTTTACACCTACCTTTCAGGGTCTTGGGGTGGGCTATTTTTCTAACCCTCACTGTTTTCTTTCAGTCCCAGCGACCCTCTACAAGCTCACATAGGTTTGGGGTCCATTTGTGGTTCGCATTCCACTTTTGGAGTATATGGTTTGTGTTGCCTCTATACCTATGTGCTCCTATTGCAATGTACTGTAACTTTACACTGCTTGCATTACTTTTCTTGCTATTACCTGCATAATTTTGGTTTGTGTACATATATCTTGTGTATATATCTTATCCTCATACTGATGGTACTCACTGAGATACTTTTGGCATATTGTCATAAAAATAAAGTACCTTTATTTTTAGTACTTCTGTGTATTGTGTTTTCTTATGATATTGTGCGTATGACACCAGTGGTATAGTAGGAGCTTTACATGTCTCCTAGTTCAGCCTAAGCTACTTTGCCATAGCTACCTTCTATCAACCTAAGCTGCTAGAAACACCTCTTCTACACTAATAAGGGATAACTGGACCTGGCACAAGGTGTAAGTACCTCTGATACCCACTACAAGCCAGGCCAGCCTCCTACAACTGTTTACTGGTAAGTGTAGGGATTGGCTCCTCACACTCACTGGTGCAGATGCTAAATCTTATGACCTCATGAAGAATACCCTGATTGAGGGCTTTGGATTCACCACTGAGGAGTATAGAAATAGGTTCAGGGGGGCTCACAAAACCTCGAGGCAATCCTGGGTTGATTTTGTAGACTACTCAGTGAAAACACTGGATGGTTGGGTAACTGGACATGAAGTGCATGACTATGATGGGCTTTATCATTTTATTTCTGAATTAACATATTTTAAGTGACTGTTTTAATGAAAAGTTGCATCAATATCTGGTAGACCTAGGCCCAATTGCCCCCCAAGAATTGGGAAAGAAGGCAGACCACTGGGTCAAGACTAGGGTAACAAAAAACCTCCACTGGGGGTGACCAAAAGAAAGAGGTTATAAAGCCTCCCCAGGAGAAAGTGGGTGATACTCCTAGAAGTAAACAAAAAGAGTCCTCTGTAGGCCCCCAAAAAACTTTCCAGGTGGGTGGGCCCCCAGACACATCCCAAAACAAAAGTGCGTACCAGGGTAAGAACTGGGATGCCACTAAGGCACGGTGCCACAACCGTAGACAGGGCACCACACCAAGGACACTTCTTGTCCCAAAAATAAACTCCCTAGCAAAACACCATGGGTGACCAGTGTAGCCATTGGGATAACTCCTAAGATGAGGAGGTCATCATAGCTTTCAAATGGAGAAAGGGCTCAACAGGTGAGTTGGAGATTCCAGAGGAAAGTAGAAACTTCCACCACCTACTGCTGAATGGAATCCCAGCCACTGCCCTAAGAGATACTGTAGGAGGCTGGCCTAGTTTGTAGTGGGTACCTAAGGTACTTACACCTTATACAAGGTCCAGTTA
This sequence comes from Pleurodeles waltl, assembly GCF_031143425.1. Taxonomy (NCBI): domain Eukaryota; kingdom Metazoa; phylum Chordata; class Amphibia; order Caudata; family Salamandridae; genus Pleurodeles; species Pleurodeles waltl. The sequence goes on from NC_090447.1 coordinate 1,224,945,039, forward strand.
TCCCTTATTAGTGAAAGGTAGGAAGTGTTCTAGCAGCTTAGGCTTTCTAGAGGTAGCTGTAGCAGAGCATCCAAGGCTGAATTAGGAGACATGCAAAGCTCCTGCAATACCACTATAGTTATACAGTACTTATACACAATAAAAGACAATTGCCCTCATTACAACCCTGGCGGTAAATGCCGCCTACCGACGTGCTGACAGCCGTCAACATACCTTGACCTTGGCAGTATACCGCTACGGGTATTATGACCCACACAGAGAAATCTGTGTGAGAAGGTAGCCTCTTTCTAGCCTTGTTACCCCCACTTTTGGCCTGTTTGTGAGTGTATGTCAGGGTGTTTGTCACTGTTTTCACTGTCTCACTGGGATCCTGATAGCCAGGCCTCAGTGCTCATAGTGAAAACACTATGTTTTCAGTATGTTTGTTATGTGTCACTGGGATCCTGCTGGTCAGGACCCCAGTGCTCATAGGTTTGTGGCCTATATGTATGTGTCACTGGGACCCTGTCACACAGGGCCCCAGTGCTCATAGGTGTGCATGTATATGTTCCCTGTGTGGTGCCTAACTGTCTCACTGAGGCTCTGCTAACCAGAACCTCAGTGGTTATGCTCTCTCATTACTTCCAAATTGTCACTGACAGGCTAGTGACCATTTTTACCAATTTACATTGGCTTACTGGAACACCCTTATAATTCCCTAGTATATGGTACTGAGGTACCCAGGGTATTGGGGTTCCAGGAGATCCCTATGGGCTGCAGCATTTCTTTTGCCACCCATAGGGAGCTCTGACAATTCTTACACAGGCCTGCCACTGCAGCCTGAGTGAAATAACGTCCACGTTATTTCACAGCCATTTTACACTGCACTTAAGTAACTTATAAGTCACCTATATGTCTAACCTTTACCTGGTAAAGGTTAGGTGCAAAGTTACTTAGTGTGAGGGCACCCTGGCACTAGCCAAGGTGCCCCCACATTGTTCAGAGCCAATTCCCTGAACTTTGTGAGTGCGGGGACACCATTACATGCGTGCACTACATATAGGTCACTACCTATATGTAGCTTCACCATGGTAACTCCGAATATGGCCATGTAACATGTCTATGATCATGGAATTGCCCTCTCTATACCATCCTGGCATAGTTGGCACAATCCCATGATCCCAGTGGTCTGTAGCACAGACCCTGGTACTGCCAAACTGCCCTTCCTGGGGTTTCACTGCAGCTGCTGCTGCTGCCAACCCCTCAGACAGGCAGCTGCCCTCCTGGGGTCCAGCCAGGCCTGGCCCAGGATGGCAGAACAAAGAACTTCCTCTGAGAGAGGGTGTGACACCCTCTCCCTTTGGAAAATGGTGTGAAGGCAGGGGAGGAGTAGCCTCCCCCAGCCTCTGGAAATGCTTTGTTGGGCACAGATGTGCCCAATTCTGCATAAGCCAGTCTACACCGGTTCAGGGACCCCTTAGCCCCTGCTCTGGCGCGAAACTGGACAAAGGAAAGGGGAGTGACCACTCCCCTGACCTGCACCTCCCCTGGGAGGTGTCCAGAGCTCCTCCAGTGTGCTCCAGACCTCTGCCATCTTGGAAACAGAGGTGCTGCTGGCACACTGGACTGCTCTGAGTGGCCAGTGCCACCAGGTGACGTCAGAGACTCCTGCTGATAGGCTCCTTCAGGTGTTAGTAGCCTTTCCTCTCTCCTAGGTAGCCAAACCCTCTTTTCTGGCTATTTAGGGTCTCTGTCTCTGGGGAAACTTTAGATAACGAATGCATGAGCTCAGCCGAGTTCCTCTGCATCTCCCTCTTCACCTTCTGATAAGGAATCGACCGCTGACCGCGCTGGAAGCCTGCAAACCTGCAACATAGTAGCAAAGACGACTACTGCAACTCTGTAACGCTGATCCTGCCGCCTTCTCGACTGTTTTCCTGCTTGTGCATGCTGTGGGGGTAGTCTGCCTCCTCTCTGCACCAGAAGCTCCGAAGAAATCTCCCGTGGGTCGACGGAATCTTCCCCCTGCAACCGCAGGCACCAAAAAGCTGCATCTCCGGTCCCTTGGGTCTCCTCTCAGCACGACGAGCGAGGTCCCTCGAATCCAGCGACACCGTCCAAGTGACTCCCACAGTCCAGTGACTCTTCAGCCCGAGTTTGGTGGAGGTAAGTCCTTGCCTCACCTCGCTGGGCTGCATTGCTGGGAACCGCGACTTTGCAAGCTTCTCCGGCCCCTGTGCACTTCCGGCGGAAATCCTTCGTGCACAGCCAAGCCTGGGTCCACGGCACTCTAACCTGCATTGCACGACTTTCTAAGTTGGTCTCCGGCGACGTGGGACTCCTTTGTGCAACTTCGGCGAGCACCGTTTCACGCATCCTCGTAGTGCCTGTTTCTGGCACTTCTCCGGGTGCTACCTGCTTCAGTGAGGGCTCTTTGTCTTGCTCGACGTCCCCTCTCTCTGCAGGTCCAATTTGCGACCTCCTGGTCCCTCCTGGGCCTCAGCAGCGTCCAAAAACGCCAAACGCACGATTTGCGTGTAGCAAGGCTTGTTGGCGTCCATCCGGCGGGAAAACACTTCTGCACGACTCTCCAAGGCGTGGGGGATCCATCCTCCAAAGGGGAAGTCTCTAGCCCTTGTCGTTCCTGCAATATTCACAGTTCTTCAGCCTAGTAAGAGCTTCTTTGCACCAACCGCTGGCATTTCTTGGGCATCTGCCCATCTCCGAGCTGCTTGTGACTTTTGGACTTGGTCCCCTTGTTCCACAGGTACCTTCAGACAGGAATCCATCGTTGTTGCATTGCTGATTTGTGTTTTCCTTGCATTCTCCCTCTAACACGACTATTTTGTCCTTAGGGGAACTTTGGTGCACTTTGCACTCACTTTTCAGGGTCTTGGGGAGGGTTATTTTTCTAACTCTCACTATTTTCTAATAGTCCCAGCGACCCTCTACAAGGTCACATAGGTTTGGGGTCCATTCGTGGTTCGCATTCCACTTCTGGAGTATATGGTTTGTGTTGCCCCTATCCCTATGTTTCCCCATTGCATCCTATTGTAACTATACATTGTTTGCACTGTTTTCTAAGACTATACTGCATATTTTTGCTATTGTGTATATATATCTTGTGTATATTTCCTATCCTCTTACTGAGGGTACACTCTAAGATACTTTGGCATATTGTCATAAAAATAAAGTACCTTTATTTTTAGTATAACTGTGTATTGTGTTTTCTTATGATATTGTGCATATGACACTAAGTGGTACTGTAGTAGCTTCACACGTCTCCTAGTTCAGCCTGAGCTGCTTTGCTAAGCTACCATTATCTATCAGCCTAAGCTGCTAGACACCCTATACACTAATAAGGGATAACTGGGCCTGGTGCAAGGTGCAAGTACCCCTTGGTACTCACTACAAGCCAGTCCAGCCTCCTACATTGGTTGTGCAGTGGTGGGATAAGTGCTTGAGACTACTTACCACTCTTGTCATTGTACTTTTCATAAGAGAAAAATATACAAAACAAGGTCAGTGTATATACACATAGACAAAAAGTTTTGCATTTCCTCTTTTCACTCTTTTCTAAGTGCTGAAAAGTACTTCTAAACTTTCAAAAAGTTCTTAAAAGTTTAAAAAGTTTTTTCTGTCTTTCCAAAAAGTTCTGAAAACTTTTTTTCTTTGTCTATCACTTTAACTCTCTCTAAAAATGTCTGGCACAGGCCAAAAAGTTGAACTGTCCAAACTTGCATATGATCACCTTAGCTGGAAAGGAGCAAGGAGTCTCTGCATAGAGAGAGGTTTGAGTGTAGGGAAGAATCCTTCCTTAGAACTGTTAATTAATATGCTTAGAGTACAGGATAAGGCCATAAGTGCCCAATCTGTAGAAAAAGTAGCTAATGGTTCTCAATCTGATCCAGGGACTCCCCCAGGAAAAGGTTCAGGAAAGAAACTTCTTAGCCTGCCCATTACTAGACAGTCTAGCATAGTTGGTACAGAGGTTGAATCACATCATACTGATGATGTGCTCTCACATTATACTGGTAGCCAAGCTGTTAGGGTGCCCTCTGTAAGGGACAGGTCTCCTTCTGTTCATTCCCATCATACCTCTGTATCTAGAAAAGTCCCTCCCACCCACCCTGATGACAGATTGTTAGAAAGGGAGCTCAATAGATTGAGAGTGGAACAAACCAGACTGAAGCTCAAGAAGCAACAGCTGGATTTGGATAGACAGTCTTTAGAAATAGAGAGGGAAAGACAGAAGTTGGGTTTAGATACCCATGGTGGCAGCAGCAGTATTCCCCATAGTCATCCTGCAAAAGAGCATGATTCCAGGAATCTGCACAAGATAGTTCCCCCTTATAAGGAGGGGGATGACATTAACAAGTGGTTTGCTGCACTTGAGAGGGCCTGTGCTGTACAGGATGTCCCTCAAAAGCAGTGGGCTGCTATCCTATGGCTATCATTTAGTGGAAAAGGTAGGGATAGGCTCCTTACAGTGAAAGAAAATGATGCCAATAATTTTACAGTTCTTAAGAATGCACTCCTGGATGGTTATGGCTTAACCACTGAACAGTACAGGATAAAGTTCAGAGAGACCAAAAAGGAGTCTTCACAAGACTGGGTTGATTTCATTGACCATTCAGTGAAGGCCTTGGAGGGGTGGTTACATGGCAGTAAAGTTACTGATTATGAAAGCCTGTATAACACAATCCTGAGAGAGCATATACTTAATAATTGTGTGTCTGATTTGTTGCACCAGTACCTGGTAGACTCTGATCTGACCTCTCCCCAAGAATTGGGAAAGAAGGCAGACAAATGGGTCAGAACAAGGGTGAACAGAAAAGTTCATACAGGGGGTGACAAAGATGGCAATAAGAAGAAAGATGGTGAAAAATCTCAAGATAAGCATGGGGATAAGGGTAAAACCAAAGATCCCACTTCAAATCTTAAACACTCTTCAGAGGGTGGGAATACAACTAATTCTTCCTCTTCTTCTCAACCTGCACACATTAAAAAGCCTTGGTGCTTTGTGTGTAAAAACAGAGGCCATAGGCCAGGGGATAAGTCCTGTCCAGGTAAACCCCCTGAGCCTACCACCACTAATACATCAAGCTCTAGTGCCCCTAGCAGTAGTGGTACTAGTGGTGGGACTGCTGGCAACAGTCAAGCAAAGGGTGTAGTTGGGTTCACTTATGGGTCCATAGTGGAAACTGATGTAATCAGTCCCAAGACAGTTTCTGTCACACCTAGTGGCATTGGCCTTGCCACACTGGCTGCTTGTCCCCTTACAATGGATAAGTACAGGCAGACAGTTTCAATAAATGGTGTTGAGGCCTTGGCCTACAGGGACACAGGTGCCAGTTTCACTTTGGTGACTGAAAACCTAGTGCCTCCTGAACAACACATCATTGGACAACAGTATAAGATTATTGATGTCCATAACTCCACTAAGTTTCTTCCCTTAGCTATAATTCAGTTTAGTTGGGGTGGAGTTACTGGCCCTAAGCAGGTGGTGGTATCACCTAGCTTACCTGTAGACTGTCTCTTAGGTAATGACCTAGAGACCTCAGGTTGGGCTGATGTAGAGTTTTATGCCCATGCAGCCATGCTGGGCATCCCTGAGGAATTGTTCCCTCTCATTTCAAGTGAAATGAAAAAGCAAAGGAGAGAAGGCCTGAAAACTCAGGATCCCTCTCCATCAACAGGTAAAAAGGGTATCACAGTATCCCCTAACCACCCTACCATTCAGGATACCATTCCTGTGGTGGGAGAAACCTCTCCTGGGGTGGCACCTGTTCCAAGGGAATCATCAGCTGGCAAAGCTGGACTCCCTGAGGTGGAAGTACCTCTCTGTGGGATAACTAACATTGGTGACAAAAAGAGCACCATTTTAGTTAACATGGAGCATCCCTCCAACCCTCCCAGAGAAACTTTAGTGCAGAAACCCTGCACTACCTCACAACACTTAGGACAGCATCCCTGCCCTAGTGTGGAGCTCATAGGACAGCATCCCTGCCCTGCTCCAACTCAAGAGAAACAGCATCCCTGTTCTCTCTTCCAGCCAAATGGACAAAGTTTTTGCCCAGCTATGGCTTTACTGAGACAGCATCCCTGTCTGGCATTTCCATCATTACAAATAGGTTCAGTGGATAATTCCCACTGCTCTAAACTAAAACTTACTGATAGAAACTCTGAAAATACATCTTCACATTGTTGGTTAGCTAAAAAACTTCAAACAGGGTGGTTTACATCCCCACAGGGAAGTAACCATATAGTGGATGATAAAGGGAGTAACCAGTCTATTGCAGAGCTACTCTCTACTTATCACCACTTAGACAATAAAGTCTCAACTGGCCAAGGTTAGCCTTATTGTCCTTCGTTTGGGGGGGGGTTGTGTGAGAAGGTAGCCTCTTTCTAGCCTTGTTACCCCCACTTTTGGCCTGTTTGTGAGTGTATGTCAGGGTGTTTGTCACTGTTTTCACTGTCTCACTGGGATCCTGATAGCCAGGCCTCAGTGCTCATAGTGAAAACACTATGTTTTCAGTATGTTTGTTATGTGTCACTGGGATCCTGCTGGTCAGGACCCCAGTGCTCATAGGTTTGTGGCCTATATGTATGTGTCACTGGGACCCTGTCACACAGGGCCCCAGTGCTCATAGGTGTGCATGTATATGTTCCCTGTGTGGTGCCTAACTGTCTCACTGAGGCTCTGCTAACCAGAACCTCAGTGGTTATGCTCTCTCATTACTTCCAAATTGTCACTGACAGGCTAGTGACCATTTTTACCAATTTACATTGGCTTACTGGAACACCCTTATAATTCCCTAGTATATGGTACTGAGGTACCCAGGGTATTGGGGTTCCAGGAGATCCCTATGGGCTGCAGCATTTCTTTTGCCACCCATAGGGAGCTCTGACAATTCTTACACAGGCCTGCCACTGCAGCCTGAGTGAAATAACGTCCACGTTATTTCACAGCCATTTTACACTGCACTTAAGTAACTTATAAGTCACCTATATGTCTAACCTTTACCTGGTAAAGGTTAGGTGCAAAGTTACTTAGTGTGAGGGCACCCTGGCACTAGCCAAGGTGCCCCCACATTGTTCAGAGCCAATTCCCTGAACTTTGTGAGTGCGGGGACACCATTACATGCGTGCACTACATATAGGTCACTACCTATATGTAGCTTCACCATGGTAACTCCGAATATGGCCATGTAACATGTCTATGATCATGGAATTGCCCTCTCTATACCATCCTGGCATAGTTGGCACAATCCCATGATCCCAGTGGTCTGTAGCACAGACCCTGGTACTGCCAAACTGCCCTTCCTGGGGTTTCACTGCAGCTGCTGCTGCTGCCAACCCCTCAGACAGGCAGCTGCCCTCCTGGGGTCCAGCCAGGCCTGGCCCAGGATGGCAGAACAAAGAACTTCCTCTGAGAGAGGGTGTGACACCCTCTCCCTTTGGAAAATGGTGTGAAGGCAGGGGAGGAGTAGCCTCCCCCAGCCTCTGGAAATGCTTTGTTGGGCACAGATGTGCCCAATTCTGCATAAGCCAGTCTACACCGGTTCAGGGACCCCTTAGCCCCTGCTCTGGCGCGAAACTGGACAAAGGAAAGGGGAGTGACCACTCCCCTGACCTGCACCTCCCCTGGGAGGTGTCCAGAGCTCCTCCAGTGTGCTCCAGACCTCTGCCATCTTGGAAACAGAGGTGCTGCTGGCACACTGGACTGCTCTGAGTGGCCAGTGCCACCAGGTGACGTCAGAGACTCCTGCTGATAGGCTCCTTCAGGTGTTAGTAGCCTTTCCTCTCTCCTAGGTAGCCAAACCCTCTTTTCTGGCTATTTAGGGTCTCTGTCTCTGGGGAAACTTTAGATAACGAATGCATGAGCTCAGCCGAGTTCCTCTGCATCTCCCTCTTCACCTTCTGATAAGGAATCGACCGCTGACCGCGCTGGAAGCCTGCAAACCTGCAACATAGTAGCAAAGACGACTACTGCAACTCTGTAACGCTGATCCTGCCGCCTTCTCGACTGTTTTCCTGCTTGTGCATGCTGTGGGGGTAGTCTGCCTCCTCTCTGCACCAGAAGCTCCGAAGAAATCTCCCGTGGGTCGACGGAATCTTCCCCCTGCAACCGCAGGCACCAAAAAGCTGCATCTCCGGTCCCTTGGGTCTCCTCTCAGCACGACGAGCGAGGTCCCTCGAATCCAGCGACACCGTCCAAGTGACTCCCACAGTCCAGTGACTCTTCAGCCCGAGTTTGGTGGAGGTAAGTCCTTGCCTCACCTCGCTGGGCTGCATTGCTGGGAACCGCGACTTTGCAAGCTTCTCCGGCCCCTGTGCACTTCCGGCGGAAATCCTTCGTGCACAGCCAAGCCTGGGTCCACGGCACTCTAACCTGCATTGCACGACTTTCTAAGTTGGTCTCCGGCGACGTGGGACTCCTTTGTGCAACTTCGGCGAGCACCGTTTCACGCATCCTCGTAGTGCCTGTTTCTGGCACTTCTCCGGGTGCTACCTGCTTCAGTGAGGGCTCTTTGTCTTGCTCGACGTCCCCTCTCTCTGCAGGTCCAATTTGCGACCTCCTGGTCCCTCCTGGGCCTCAGCAGCGTCCAAAAACGCCAAACGCACGATTTGCGTGTAGCAAGGCTTGTTGGCGTCCATCCGGCGGGAAAACACTTCTGCACGACTCTCCAAGGCGTGGGGGATCCATCCTCCAAAGGGGAAGTCTCTAGCCCTTGTCGTTCCTGCAATATTCACAGTTCTTCAGCCTAGTAAGAGCTTCTTTGCACCAACCGCTGGCATTTCTTGGGCATCTGCCCATCTCCGAGCTGCTTGTGACTTTTGGACTTGGTCCCCTTGTTCCACAGGTACCTTCAGACAGGAATCCATCGTTGTTGCATTGCTGATTTGTGTTTTCCTTGCATTCTCCCTCTAACACGACTATTTTGTCCTTAGGGGAACTTTGGTGCACTTTGCACTCACTTTTCAGGGTCTTGGGGAGGGTTATTTTTCTAACTCTCACTATTTTCTAATAGTCCCAGCGACCCTCTACAAGGTCACATAGGTTTGGGGTCCATTCGTGGTTCGCATTCCACTTCTGGAGTATATGGTTTGTGTTGCCCCTATCCCTATGTTTCCCCATTGCATCCTATTGTAACTATACATTGTTTGCACTGTTTTCTAAGACTATACTGCATATTTTTGCTATTGTGTATATATATCTTGTGTATATTTCCTATCCTCTTACTGAGGGTACACTCTAAGATACTTTGGCATATTGTCATAAAAATAAAGTACCTTTATTTTTAGTATAACTGTGTATTGTGTTTTCTTATGATATTGTGCATATGACACTAAGTGGTACTGTAGTAGCTTCACACGTCTCCTAGTTCAGCCTGAGCTGCTTTGCTAAGCTACCATTATCTATCAGCCTAAGCTGCTAGACACCCTATACACTAATAAGGGATAACTGGGCCTGGTGCAAGGTGCAAGTACCCCTTGGTACTCACTACAAGCCAGTCCAGCCTCCTACAATCTGCCACTATACAGACACCCTCACAGGTCGGCCAGATCAAAGGTCAGTGATAAACTGGTGGTACCAAAACCCACACCGTTACGCCAACAAAACTACACCCACAGCATCAGGACCCACGAATCACAGCGGCGGTCTTTCAACTGCGGTAAACCATTGGTGGTACAGACCGCCACGCTCAAAATACACACACACTAACAAAACTACACCACATTGGACAATTCAAACTACACACACCTCACAAACATACACACCCACACATTCAGACCACTATAAAACACACCCACATTACCCACAACCCTTTCAACGAAAAAAAAAGATTGCGAACAGAGAGAGAGACAAGCCAGGAGCACCCACTCAATCTGAGCCACAGAACACCCTCACCCATACACCATCCACGCACCTCACAGCACACACCACAACACATTACCCCACACATCCTCACAAATACCACTCACACCCCATCCATGGCACCCCAAAGACACCCCAGGTTTTCTGAGGAGGAGCTAAGGGTCATGGTGGAGGAAATCATCCGGGAAGAGCCACAGCTATTCGATCACAGGTGCAGCACACGTCCATTGCTAGGAAGATGGAGCTATGGAGGCGAGTCGTGGACAGGGTCAATGCCGTGGGATAGCACCCAAGAACACAGGATGACATCAGGAAGAGGTGGAACGACCTACGGGGGAAGGTGCGTTCCGTGGTTGCAAGACACCAGGTAGCTGTACAGAGGACTGGCAATGGACCCCCACCTCCTCCCCCGCAACTAACAACATGGGAGGAGCAAGTCTTGGCGATCATGCATCCTGAGGGCCTCGCAGGAGTAGCAGGAGAACTGGACTCTGGTAAGTCAAATCCTTACTACTATATTCCCCACCCTACCAGCATGCCATCACAAACTCCTACCCCTACTCTCACCCCCATCACTCTACCACCTCACATATACCCCACTATCACAACCCACCCATCCCAATACCAAGCCCTGCATGCCACACCAATGCATGCACCCCATCACAGACCTGCATGGACACCCATCACCACAGCATGCCCATTAGAGAGAATCACCTAGCCCACAAAATCACCACGCACACAAGGAAAAGCTGACAGGGCAATCACAACCATACAGGGAAACATACCCATGCAGAAGATGGCACACGCAGATACAGTAATTTTCATCCCCAAAGGACCCCCACTCAACTTCACGAGGAAGGAGGTTCCAGCCACATCCAGTGGCCCCACAGTAGAGGCCCATAGTGATGACAGCAGCTCTGCACGCTTGGATCACGATGACCAACCTGGCCCATCAGGGACCTCTGGACAATCGGTTATCCTGCCACAGTCCCAAACCACCACAGAGCCTCCCCCCCTCAGGAAACACCAGCACAGCACCCACCCAGCGGGCCCATACCACTGTCCCCAGGACACGTCAATCAGCAGTGTGTCCACCACTACAGGGACCCCAGGCAACTCCACAAACCCAAGAAAATCAGGGACCTGGGGTCAGTGGAAGTCGGCGAACGGTTCAGGGGACAGAGGCACAGGACAACAGGGAAGCTGGGAGGACTGCTGTGCCACAGGGGGAGGACAGACCCAGGGAACCCACTCTCGATTAGGCACTTGCAGGGATCCTGGGAGCATACCACCATTCCCGGGAGACCTTGGGCCAGATACTGGCCAAGTTGCAGGAGACCCAGCGGCTGCAGGAGGGACAGTACCTGGGGATCAGAGAGGACCTCAAACACATCCACAACATCCTGGTCACCATTGCAGGGGTGCTGGATGACATGGCCAACACCATGAGGGAGGCAGTGGCACAACAACCGGCCCCTGACACTAGCCACACTGATGAACAGCCCTCCACCTCCGCCGGCGCCAGTGGACAGGAGGCCCTGCCACAGGAACAGGCCACCAGCACCCCACCCCCTGCAGAAGGAGAACCACCCAGCAAACGGTCCTTGCGATCCAGGCAGAAGCCAGAGAACATTGCCAAGACCCCTGCCAGGAAACAAGACTCTCCTGAATGTCACCCTTCTGTCCCACTCTGTCACCCTGTGCACCTTGAACTGCCATTGTTCCACTTCCTAGTCCCCAATGGACAATGCACCTGTGATACCAAGAGACTGGACTCTAACTGAACATTCCTTCACCATCACCCCAGCCCATTGCACATCCCCCTCTACTTATTAGCACTTAAATAAACACCCTTGGAACAAATACAATTCTGGAGTCTTTCAATTGATTGAAATATGTATTAGTACAACATTCGGAAAACATTGCAATTCATATGTACAGTTATTTATACATTGGTATGACCTGTAGTAGGAAGCAGTAAACACACCAGGAGCCAGAGTGGGGCACAGAGATCTGAAAATAGAGATGCCAAAGGGTACAGTAAGTGGCCATAGACATAGGGAAATCATGCTGCCATGTACAATGTCCAACAGAAAACTGAAAAGTAAAGTGAAGTTACAGTGTCTTACCTGTGTGTCACTGGAAGTACTGCTGTATGATATTACTTCTGTTGTCCACATCTTCTTCCTCTGCCTCCTCTTCCTCACTGTCCACAGGCTCCACCTCTGCCACAAGACCATCTCCAGGCTCATCCTCATTGCAGAAAAGGCACCTGGCGTCTCAAGGCCAGGTTGTGCAACATGCAACATGCAATGATGATCTGGCACACCTTCTTGGGTGAGTAGTATAGGGATCCACCAGTCAGATGGAGGCACCGGAACCTGGCCTTCAGGAGGCCGAAGGTTCTCTCAATAATCCTCCTTGTTCGCCCGTGTGCCTCATTGTAACGTTCCTCTGCCTTTGTCCTGGCATTCCTCACTGGGGTCAGTAGCCATGAGAGGTTGGGGTAACCAGAGTCACCTGCAAATATCGAGGGACAACTGTTCGACACACATTAACCCTTAGGGACAGCCCCATACCCAGACTCCAACATATATTGGGTGGGGACCTTGGGCTCACCTATTAGCCACACCCAGTGCCTCTGGAGTTGACCCATCACATATAGGATGCTGCTATTTCTCAAGATAAAGGCGTCATGCACAGAACCAGGATACTTGGCATTCACATGGGAGATGTACTGGTCAGCCAAATATACCATCTGCACATTCATAGAGTGATAGCTGTTTCTATTCCTGAACACCTGTTCATTTCTCCGGGGGGGGGGGGAGGGGGGGACAAATGCTACATGTGTACCATCAGTGGCACCAATGATGTTGGGGATATGTCCCAGGGCATAAAAGTCAGCTTTCACTGTGGCCAAATCCTCCACCTGGGGGAATACGATGTAGCTGCGCATGTGTTTCAGCAGGACAGATAACACTCTGGTCAACACGTTTGAGAACATTAGCTGAGATCCCTGATGCCATGGCCACTGTTGTTTGGAAGGAACCACTTGCCAGGAAATGGAGCACTGACTGGACCTGCACTAGAGGGGGGATACCTGTGGGCTGGCGGATAGCTGATGGCAGGTCTGGCTCCAATTGGGGACACAGTTCTTGGATTGTGGCCTGATCAAGTCTGTATGTTAGGATAATGTGTCTGTCCTCCATTGTTGCAAGGTCCACCTGGGGTCTGTACACTAGATGATTGTCTCTATCTCATATTCATCCTCAGCGGTTGAAGCCTAGGGAGGAAAACGGCGAGCAGAGGGTCATATTCACACATCTATTGCAGTAATGATGCATCTCTTCATTTACAGAACCAGTATGTGAATCTGAGAGTCAGTTGATGTGGCAATATCTTCTGTGACGCAGTTAGGTGCCATCGCCTGTGCCCCCCTGAAATGGCAGCTGCCTGACCTATGAGTAGGGGCAAGTGGAAATGAGTTAATTACGCTGTAGTTGTGTGACATTGCGGTGGGCGGTTGATGACCGCCTCGCAACTTTTCATTGTTTATCATTGGGCCCTATGGGTTCCAGGAGCCAATGGTGACGTCACCGCCACTTTTCTATCTATTCACTCACTTGCTATCTGCCCTTCAACAGAAGAGGACCTACACTGCAAGTGTTGCTATGACCTGAAGCAACCATGACTCATGTGTCTGGGGAAAGGGCCCCTGCCTTCACTGCGGAGGAGTTGGAGAGACTTATGGATGGGGTCCTACCCCAGTTCACTTAACTCTATGGTCCTCCAGACAAACAGGTGAGTATACTGTGAGCATGATGCGTGGGCCATGAATGTATGGAGTGCTTTGTGTATAAGCCACATGTAGGGGGGGATGAGGCACTCCAATGGTTTTAGTGGGCATCTAGGGTCCTGTAGGTTTCAGGTGTGCAGCTGATGGCGTTATGCCATGTCTCCCATGGGCTGGTGACTAGTATTGTAACTGGTAGTGCATGGCCTAGTGTATAGGGCAGCTCCCTGTATGTTGCGTACACCATCGGTAGCGTTGTTGCTGACCAAGTGTATCCTTTGTCCCTCCCCACCTTTTTGCTTTTTCACCCTGTCCTTATGTGCATTAGCATCATCTGGCTGAGGAGCAGAGGCACCGGCAATGGAGGGAGCTGCATCCCACATGGGCCATGTGGCCCAATCCACCGACGGTGAGGACACCAGTGGGACGGAGGGCAAGCGGAGCACCACAACGGAGATTGGAGGGGACTCTACAGACAGTGACTCCTCCTCCGATGGCAGCTCCCTGGTGGTGGCGGACACCTCTGTGCCCACCCCAACAACAGGTACAGCAGCCACCCCGCTATCAGCACCGCCCTCTCAGCAGCCCTTCAGCCTGTTTCCCGTGCCCGCTCATCCAGGAGGGTGGGCATCTCTTTCGCTCCAGGCACCCCAAGCCCTGCCCCAGTCAGCCCTGCTGCCCTCAGTGAGGAGGCTATTGACTTCCTGAGATCCCTCACTGTTGGGCAGTCAACTATTCTGCATGCCATCCAGGGTGTCGAGAGGCATTTACAACAAATGCAGACCTGGAGGGCATTCACTCTGGCGTGGCAGCCCAACAGAGAGCATTTCAGGCTCTGGCCTCCGCACTGGTGGCAGCCATTGTCCCTGTCTCTAGCCTTCCCCCTCCAACTTCCTCTACCCAGTCCCAATCCCCTCATCCCCTGCCTATCCCAAGCACACCTTCAGACGAGGATTCACTCAAATCAACACACAGAAGTGGCTCAGGCAAACACAAGCACTACACTTCATCTCACAGGCACTCACACAAGCATCATCCCCATGCAGACACACCAACATCCATTGCCTCCACTGTGCCCCTCTCCTCCTCCAGTGGGAAGCCGTCCGAGGCTGCAGAAGAAGGGCTGGAGACTCCCCCCACCACTGGCAGCACCGGCACCTGCACCATGGCCAACACCGTCATCTGCACTGCCGCAAGCACCGCCACCTGCACCGCTGACAGTAGCACCACTGCCAGCAGCAGCAGCCCCAGTGGCAAGCCGTCTGAGGCTGCAGGAGAAGGGCTGAAGCCTCCCCCCACCACTGGCAGCACCCCCACTACCACAGGCACTACCACCACTGTGCAGCCGTAGCCGCTGGGAGATGGACTGTAGCCCTGCCTCCATGGACTATCATGCATCCTGACCACTGCAAATCTCGTGGCTCTGACACCCAGGTGAGGGACTGTGACCTGACACCCCCCAAGTGCTGCATCACAGGGCACAAAACCCCCTCCAGAACCAGCGGAGAAAGGCATCCACTCATCCTATCCTTGGCAGGATGAACCACACTGGGCACAAAGCCCCCTCCAGAACCAGTGGAGAAAGGCATCCACTCACCCTATCCTTGGCAGGATGAACCACACTGGGCACAAAGCCCCCTCCAGAACCTGTGGAGAAGCCATCCACTTGAGACTGTGGCCTTGCACTCCCCAGGACCAAGCAGTGGGCAGACCACCAACTTGAGAGACTGTGGCTTTGCACTCCACAGGAGCAAGCAGTGGGCAAACCACCCACTTGAGTGACTGTGGCTTTGCACTCCACAGGACCAAGCAGTGGGAAAACCACCCACTTGAGAGACTGTGGCTTTGCACTCCCCAGGAGCAAGCAATTGGCAAACCACCCATTTGAGAGATGTGGCTTTGCACTCCCCAGGAGCAAGCAGTGGGCAAATCACCCACTGGAGAAACTTGAGAGACTGTGGCCTTGCACTCCCCAGGACATCGCTGTGAGCATGGAGCCCCCTCCAGGAACAGTGGCACTGTACCATCTTCTGGCTGAGATGCCCCCCCCCCTCACCGTCCCCCGGAGGTGTCTGTGTGTTTTCGACCTGATGCCCCTGCAGTGTTCTCTCCGTAATGAGGCAAGAATAAAGTGTGGGCTTGGCCTATGTGTTTTGGCCGAGTGGGCCACGGACATTTTGGGTGGACATTGTCTCGCCTTTTGTACATATTGTATATTTTGTAAATACAGTTTTTGAGATATTAACGTATTTCTGAGTCATTCTAATATAACACTAATTTGACTAAATTACTTTTCTCCTTGCATTATTCTAGAGGGTTAAGGGGTGTATATGTAATGTTGTTGCATGTGTTTGTGTGTATGTTGTTGGGGGTGAGGGTGGGGGTGGGGGTGGGGATGTTGCATGTTGTGTCACTCTTTTTCCTCCCCCCTCCTGTCTACTAGGTGCTATACTCACCGTGGTCGTTGTCGCCGCCGTTAGTACTCCTGATATATGAGAAGATACACCAGAATGGACAGGACGTGCAGCTCGGGCTCTATGGCGTCCTGGTTCTTCCTTGAGTGTTGAGAGGTGAGTGGTTTCCCTTCCAAGTACTGTTTCCACCGTGCTTTTGATGGTTTTGGTACCGCCCCGGAAAAGCTGGCGGATGGGCGTATTGTAATGGGGTGGGTGGTACATTGTCTTCCGCTTGGCTGTTAGTGGTTACCGCCGCGGTGTTTGTTGCTACTGCCGTGACGGTCGGAGTGTTAAAGTGGCTGTATGTGTTGGTGGTTTCTGCCATGGTCGTGATTCCATTTTTTTTACCGCTGACCTGTTGGCGGTATTACTGCCACTTTAACACCGACCGCCAGGGTTGTAATGAGGGGCAATATTCAGTGTCACTAAAAATAAAGGTACTTTATTTTAGCGACACAAGGCCAAAAATATCTTAGAGGCAATACTCCTTCTGGAGGTACGTATTATACACAATTTATACACTAGTAACCAATGTCAGGTAAGTACACAATAAGAAAATAGTGCAAACAGTAAAAAACACAATAGATTGCACTAGGCCTAAGGGCAACACAAACCATATACTAAAATAGTGAAATGCAAATAACGAATTTCTGCCTAAGCAAGTGTAGTGTGTAGAGGGGCGCTGGGAGTGTAAGAAAACACCAAAGGTAAGTATAATACCCCACTCCAGAGCGCAGGAAAACAGGAGTAAAGTACAGCAAGTTTCCTCAGGACACACTATAAGTCTTGATGAAGGATTTTGCAAGGACCAAGCAAGACTGCAAGAAAACAACGATGGATACCCTGACCTGAAGACCTGTGAAGAGAGGAGTCAAAGTCCAGTATTCAAAGAAGAGTCCAGTAAGAACAGGAGCCACTGCCAACCTGGAAGAAGGTGCAAAAGTGGATTCTCTGGTTGGAAGAAAAGTACAGAAATGCACCAAAGAAGATAGCTGCGGGTTCCTGCTTTGTGCAGGAGATGTCCCACGTTGAGTTCCTGGATGCAGGCTGTTTGCATTGCTGGATTCCACCATCAAGCCTTGGTTCAAGCAAATATGTGGTTTGCTTCAAAGAGGAGTTGCTCGGACCCAGGAGGGACCTGGGGGTCTCAACTCAGACTGAGAAGACAGAGGGGGCTCTCAGCACTTCAGAGATCCCTCAGAAGACCGGGCAGCACCCACGGGAATCCCAGAACACGGAGACAAAGAAGATGTAAAGTGCGGTCATCAAAGCACTACACTGGAGGGTCTCACGCCGCTGGAGAACTACTCAGGGAGCTGAGCGTTGCAGGATAAAGTGCTGGGGTCCTGGGCTACGCAGTGCACAAAGGACATTTGGAAGAGATGCACAGAATTCCAGGGTTCTGCAGAAGACGCGATACTCAGGGGTACTGTCAGAACAGGGAGGCAAGCTCTAAAATCCACCAAATTTGGATAGCTGGACCTATGGACACTCTGGGTCACTTCAGACCACCACCTATATTCCAGGGATCACGCTCATCACAGCAGAGGAGTCCCAGAGTACTGGTTGTTGTCGCAAAACGGTGTCTGCTGAAGCAGGGAAGTGACTACTTCACTCCACAGGTGATTCCTTCGGTGCTTCTGGTGCAGGATGAAGACAGGCAGTCCTCAGAGAGTGCACATTTTGGAAACTGTTGCATTTGCTGGATGGTGCTGAAGTTGCAGGTCACAGTAGCCTTCCTGGAAACTTTGTTGCAGTTACAGCGGTTCCTGCAGCAGTCTGCATTTGATTCGACAGTCAGAAGTTGAAGCCAAGGATGCAGAGGAGTCCTGGAGGAGTGTTGCAAACCTAATCAGAGGAAACACTAAGAGAGGAGACCCTCAATAGCCCTGAGAGGGTGATTGGCTACCTACCCATGTGTGCACCTATCAGGAGGGGTCTCTGACTTCACCTGCTGGTACTGGTGTAGGAAAGTACCATCTTGCCTGGCATGTTACCCCCATTTTTACATTTATGTCAGTTTTTTTTTGCCTGTCTTACTGGGATCCTGCTAGCCAGGACCCCAGTGCTCATAGTTTGTTGCCTGAATGTGTGTACCTGTGTAGTGACTAACTGTGTCACTGAGGCTTTGCTAATCAGAACCTCAGTGCTTATGCTCTCTCTGCCTTTAAAATTGTCTCTGCAGGCTAGTGACTAATTTTACCAATTCTCATTGGCACACTGGTACACTCATATAAATCCCCTGTATATGGTACCTAGGTACCCAGGGTATTGGGGCTCCAGGAGATCCCTATGGGCTACAACATTTCTTTTGCCACCCAGAGGGAGCGCAGACAAATCTTACACAGGACTGCCACTGCACCCTGAGTGAAATAACGCATGTGTTATTTCACAGCTATTTTACACTGCACTTAAGAAACTCATAAGTCACCTATATGTCTAACCCTCACTTAGTAAAGGTTAGGTGCAAAGTTACTAAGTGTGAGGGCACCCTTGCACTAGCCAAGGTACCCCCACATAGTTCAGGGCAATTTACCCGGACTTTGTGAGTGCGGGGACACCATTACACGTCTGCACTACCTATATGTAGCTTCACAATGGTAACTCCGAATATGGCCATGTAACATGTCTAAGATCATGGAAGTGTCCCTCCATGCCAAATCTGGTATTGGGGTGCCAATCCCATGCATCCCCGGGGCTCCAGCATGGACCGCGGGTACTGCCAAACCAGCTCTCTGGGGTTTTCTCTCCTCACAGACAGGGTTCTGCCCTTCTGGGGTCAGGGCAGCCCAGTACCAGGAAGTCAGAACAAAGAATTTCCTCTGAGAGAGGGTGTTACACCCTCTCCCTTTGGAAATAAGTGTTAAAGCTGGGGAGGGGTAGCCTCCCCCAGCCTCTGGAAATGCTTTGAAGGGCACAGATGGTGCCCTTCTTGCATAAGCCAGTCTAAACCGGTTGAGAAAACCCCCAGTCCCTGCTCTGGCGCGCAACTGGACAAAGGAGAGAGGAGTGACCACTCCCCTGTCCATCACCACCCCAGGGCTGGTACCCTGAGCTCCTCCAGCGTGTCCCAGACCTCTGCCATCTTGAATCCAGAGGTGTGAGGGCACTCTGGAGGCCTCTGAGTGGCCAGTGCCAGCAGGTGCCGTCAGAGACCCCTCCTGATAGGTGCTTACCTGACTAGGTGGCCAATCCTCCCCTGAGGGCTATTTAGGGTCTCTCCTGTGGGCTTTTCCTCAGATAACGACTTGCAAGAATTTACCAGAGTTCTCCTGCACCTCTCTCTTCGACTTCTGCCAAGGATCAACTGCTGACTGCTCTAGGATGCCTGCAAAACTGCAACAAAGTAGCAAGAAGACTACCAGCGACATTGTAGCACCTAATCCTGCCAGCTTTCTCGACTGTTTCCTGGTGGTGCATGCTTTGCGGGCTGCCTGCCTTCACCCTGCACTGGAAGTCATGAAGAAATCTCCTGTGGGTCGACTGAATCTTCCCCCTGCTTCAGCAGGCACCAAACTTCAGCATCACCAGTACTCTGGGACCCCTCTCATCCTGACGAGTGTGGCCCCTGGAACACAGGTGGTAGACCCAAGTGACCCAGACTGTCCAGTGGTCCAACTGTCTACCCCTCTCCAGATAGAAATCCTGTGCACCATGTGAACTGCAGCTGCTACGGCTTCTGTGCACATTTCCAAGGAATCCTTTGTGCACAGCCAAGCCCAGGTCCCCAGCCCTCTGTCCTGCATTGCTCAACTCCCTGAGTTGACCTCCGGCTTTGTGGGACCCTCTTTTGCAGTGTTGAGACGACCGCTGTGTTCAGATACCTTGAACCCGTGTTCAAGTACTTCTGTGGGTGCTACCTTCATGTGCATGGGCTCTCTACGTTGCTGAGGGCCCCCTCTGTCTCCTCTCCCAAGTGGCGATATCTTGGTCCTGCCTAGACCCAGGTAGCACCCTTTTTCTTCAACAGTGACTCTTGCAGCTAGCAAGGTCTGTTTGTGGTCTTTTGCCAATGAAACAAATCTTCATCCTCCACCACTCCATGGTACATCTTCTGCACAAAGGAGAAGATCCTAGCACCTTTCATTGTTGCAGAATCTTCAGGTTCTTCCATCCGGAGGCAGCCATATTGCAGCCATATTGCACCTTCATCTGGGGTTTTGTGGGCCCCTGCCCCCCAGACATGTTCACGACTCTTGGACTTGGTCCCCTTCCTTTGCAGGTGCTCAGGTCCAGGAATCCGTTTTCAGTGTGTTGCAGTCTGTTGTGGCCTTTGCAGAATCCTTTATCACAAGTTTAGTGTGTTTCTGGGGAAATAGTAGTACTTTACTCCTACTTTCCAGGGTCTTGGGGTGGGGTATCTTGGACACCCTTAGTGTTTTCTTACGATCCCAGCAACCCTCTACACACTACAATAGCCTAGGGGTCAATTTGTGGTTTGCATTCCACTTTCATAGTATATATGGTTTATACTACTATTGCATCCTATTGTATTCTTCAGTCTTTGCACTATTTTTCTGTTAACTTACCTGATTTCGGTTTGTGTATATATTTTGTGTATTTTACTTACCTCCTAAGAGAGTATATCCTCTGAGATATTTTTGGCACATTGTAACTAAAATAAAGTACCTTTATTTTTAGTAACCCTGAGTGTTGTCTTTCTTATGATATAGTACCTATATGATATAAGTGGTACAGTAGGAGCTTTGCATGTCTCCTAGTTCAGCCTAAGCTGCTCTGCTTTAGCTACCTCTATCATCCTAAGCTGCTAGAACACTACTAATCTACTAATAAGGGATAACTGGACCTGGCACTAGGTGTAAATACCATCAGGTACCCACTATAAGCCAGACCAGCCTCCTACACTCCCACTTGATTGTCTCCTTGGAAATGACCACTCAGAGGTTGGTCAGAGCCCAAGAGAGGAACTTGTCCACTGCCAGTCCTCTCCCAAGAATTCTAGAGGTACTGCCCCTGGAGTAACTGCGAGTAGGCCCCAGAAGAAAAAGAGGTGAAAATAGTGCAGGAAAGGTGGACAACTTTTAGCCAAGGTTCCAGTAAGCCCAGGAGTTTCTGCTCCAGTAGGGGAGAACTTCAAATGTGGCACTGGTAAAGTCCAACCTGACCCACAAGAAGTCCTGACTAGTCACGTAACTGTTAAGCATGAGTGGGTGGCTCCTCAGCTAACAGAAGAAAGAAGGGTGTTCACTACAAGAAGTAGCAACCCCCCACTCTACTACAGCAGACAGGCACCCTGAACCCAAAGAAGCCTGTAACCTAGCCCCTTCCCTTGTTGCTGAAGAGCTGAAGGTGTGGTTCTGGTCACTGACACCTGTCAGTGGCCTCTGCTGGATATTAGCCTCTATGGCTGCACTGTCCTTGGCATGGTGGTCTGACCCCATGCCAAATAGCAAGTTAGGCCCCCTGACCCTGTTAGTAATGGTGGGGTTACTCCAGCTATGGGTAACCGCTTTGGATAAGCTAGGGGTGACCTTGGCGAAGATAAGATTAGCAGAGGTGAATACCTCTAGCCCAAAAATAAAAAGAATTGGTGAAGACACTAAACACACAGACACACAGATAAGAGGCAATTCAGACTGGATCGTATTACTGTGGAAGTAGGTCAGTTCCCCAGAGGGAATGACCTCTAAAGGCCCCTCAACAAACCAGCCTGTTTTCCCTACCTTTTACTTTGCCCCTATCTGGTGCAACCAGATATCCCCATTTGGTACTTCTTGCCTCTAAGCACTATTTTACAGTTTAATCTTTAAAAAATCAGAACAATTTATACTTATAGGATTTTAGATCATGTTTTGTTTATAAATTCTGCTCTCTCTTTCTAAACTGGTGTGGAATTTTTTGTGTGGTTTTCACTGTTTTACTGTTGGATGTTTTGCACAAATACTTTGCACATTGCCTCTAAGTTAAGCATGACCGCTCTGTGCCAAGATACCAGAGGGTGAGCACAGGTTAATGTAGGGTTTGCCTGACACTCACCCTAACTAGGATCATGGTTGCTACTTCACCATGGTTTACACCTCAGTCACTCAACAACCCAATCTCTAAATAGGCCGGGCAGAACTAATGGAGTTTCTCTCTGTGGAGTTCTGCAGAGTTACATAAAATCTCAAGAGTTTCTGCAAGGCTCCACAAGCGGAAGGAATTCAGGCATGTTGCACTTATTTTTAGCATAGGGAGGTTGTTCCACACTGTAAAATCAGAGCTAATGACACCGCGCAGTGCTCCAGAGCGCACTTCTTCTTTCTGTCTCTATAATATGGTATTTGCTTGGGTGGCAGTTTTTCAACGTAAAAGGTCACGACCTTCCGCAACCACCCGCATTGAGAAATCTCACAGGAAGGCATTCTAGCACCGAAAATCACACCAGGGGGTGCAGATTCTTGCTTGCACTTACCAACTTATCATTGGCAAAATGTGGGCAAGAAAAAACTCTGCCATGTGGTAGACGTTTACCGCAACTCCACACTCCAAGAGGAACACAAAGTGGAGAAAACTCCACCAGTGGGGTGTACTTTTTCACCCACCCTTTTTTCTAACACAACAATATTGTTTTTACTATGCTTTGTCTGTGACCAGTGTTAGGGGCTTGGATATAGGTAAGTAGTAGGTTCCTACCCATTACCTCTTCACTAAAGTGGAAAATAGGTTAAGATTTTTAAAATATATTTTTTTAATATTTTTAAATACGGTTATTCATGTACTGCGGTATTTTCATAAAATGTTGTGAAATTTCATTAAAGTACCACATGGTGACAGATGTCACTTTGCTTAAATGCCTTATAACTTAAAAAAATACTTACCCTACTTAACTTCAGTACACAAAAACCATAAATTCTGCACCATAATGTATAATCCTGCCAAATTTCATGTAAATCCATTCCTTTATTTTCACTCCACAACAAATACATTAGTCTTTGGTGGAAAAACATGCTTTGAGACTCCCTTTTTACCTTTGCTCCCCTCAACGATTCAGCACAACAATTTACACCATCTCAAAATGTAGAAAATGCTATAGGTCTGGAAAGTTTTCTGATGATTCATCGAAAGGGTGGAAGTTTATTAGGGAGGTACTATCCAAGGAATTCATTTCTTTGAGGATACTAATTGTAACTACAGAGTAGTAATCCGATTTAATGTGATTACCTTCTTTTTATCTATGTAGGTGTTATGTTGCAGAGGCTCTCATTAGCTTAATGAAGCTGCTGGACTCGGGCAGCAGAATCACCTGAATCGTGTCCAATCCCACACCATGTAAAACTGTCGGCCTAATCCGGGTTCCGACCAACTAGCAGCGCCTCACCTTGGCCCAAGAGCAGGTGTGATTTGTGGCAAACGGGCACATGACAAGAATGACTTCTCAGGCAAATTGTGGTATATCAGATCTCATCCTTTTCTCCTGTTACATTAGTCTCACACATGCAAAGACAAACAGAGGCAGAGAATGGCTCGATAGGGATTACTGAATTAGCCTAATTTTTGATAAAATGGCATAAATTCCAATAATTAGGATGATAAAAAACAAACAACGAAAAATGGTGAAAAGAAGAGTGAAACACTGGAAAATACCTACAATACTGTCACTATGCGTGATATATGTGGTTCCTACCTAAGCTATGTTAGAGCACAGTGTGATTATCTCTAATCTGCCCTTCAGGATTCCCCGCTGGGAAGACATCATCCCCCATACCTGAGCAGGGAAGCCTGTTCTTTAGAGATACACCATCTCCATGTAGGTCAGGGATCTGATAGTCTATGTAAGCAGCTGTAGCAAAGTGAATCAACAATCGACATGTGGTCGTGGTCATCTGGCTTGAGTCGCCCCCTAAGGTGCATGGGACAGAGAAGTGTTTTTATAAAAAAACAGCTGATGTTCTGAGAAAATGTTCCCACTTAAGGATGTATGTTTCTGTGAATGTTAGAGACGCTGTGAACCACTTATCGGCAATCCTATCTCGCTGCAGCCTTGAGGGAAGCACAAAGTGAAAAGAATGTCTTGCTAAAGATGCAATGCTTTCCTAGACGAAAGAACCGCTAAAGAAAAAAATAAAAGCACCGCAAAAGTGACCTATGCTAAAATTATAAAATTAAGCTGAATAAAATGTAACTGGGTGAAAGGGCATAAGCGGCAGGCCTAGTTGCTAAAATAACGCACCTAAAAACATGACTAAAATGGATTTACAACACCCTCCCTTGCAGGTTCAAAGGTGGTAAAAAAGCCTAACATTAAAATTATAAAAGCAACTAAAATGCTGATAATTAAAACAGATATGCGTGAATGGCGATGACAAGTTAAAAGACACTTGAGCATAAAAAACTGTTTGAAAAGGGGTCAGTTTGAAATGGCAACAGTGGCACCAATAAAACCAAATTAAAAAGTCAATGTAATTTTATTTTTTTTAAATAACCAATTACATCCAGGACAATTGAAGCCAGGAAAGGTTCCACTCCGGCAGGTGGTAAGGTAGACAAATCGTTGCCAAGGTAAACCAAGGAGCACTCATGTTCCAAAGCCAGAGCTCCAGCTGAAGCAGCAGAATTCCGTGTTGTGCCCAATTTTATGTCAAGAGCTGTATGATCCATGAAAAGCAACTGATAGATAGCCTCCTGTAGCAAACGTACCCTCAATGCGCATATCTAGTATAGAGCCCTTAGCGAGAACATCGACAGATCAGTGTCCAATAAAAGTAAGCACACGTAGAAAGATACACTTTCAGTGCAAATTTGAAAAGGCACCAGAGGCATTGAAAAACAGGCTGCACACAATCCAAAACCAGTCGGAATGACTCAGACCAGCTGCACTCCAGTTCCTCGAGTAGTGGTGTTCCGAAGTATTGCATCTTGTGATCAGGATACAATTGGCGCTGGTGGAAGCGCTTTCATACCATGTTGTGAAGGGACAGCCATTGCAAATAAAAAATAGCAACAGCAAGATGCCATCTATTATAGCCAAATTAAATGGAAATCCGCAAACATACTTAAAAATGTTGAAAGTGTGGCCGAAGGTATTATGCCAAATATAGAGGAGCAGGTGTAAATGAAACCAGAACCAACATCCTTAAATAAATGTGCAATCCCAGTATTACTAGATGTGTTAAATATTTATCCCAGGAGTTCACCAAAGTGTCTCGGAAATATTGTACTTAAAAGTGAATGTATTTCTGCAGATGACCTCGCAACTTGAAGCGCATAGGTCTAGCATGCAGATGTAAGCGCCATTTGCTTTTGAAACAAAGCCCAATTTGTCAAAACTCACATTTGAAGTAGCAATGTGAGGTCAAATGTCTGCTACTTTTGTCTGTTGTGTAGGAGTAAAAAGAACATTCCCTAAAAAGGTGACAATTTGGGAGACTGAAACAACATAAGCTATTCCGGCTCACATTCCACAACAGCTCTCACTGTTAAGAAGCATTTAGCTTCCATTAGAGATCACCTGAAACGCAGGTCTAATCAAGGGGATGGAACTCCCTTTAGAAAGCAAGCTAAGTTTGCTGCCCATGCAAGGACAGCTGCTTACAAACCATTGAATGGCTCACAGAAGTCTTGCATTAATTGCTGTTAAGAAAAACCTCTTTCATGCCATTGAAACATTTGTGCGAAAAGGGAGGCTCCCACACCTCATGGATGTAACTATCTCCTAGCCTCTCCTATCTGCTTACTGGAATGTGTTTCAAGCAGGATGTGAATTGAAGTATTGAAATGAGCAGATTAATAACCCTGTGTATTAACCATTCAGCAAATGGTATTTCAGCTACAATAAAAGTCAACTTTTCTAATTTCTCGATATTTAGCATGACATATTTTGCTTCCTTCTTGGCCATTATTTGTTGTTGTCACATTAAATTAAATGTTAAGATATGTCCCTTGTGCTAACATATTGCCAGGGAATGTGACCTGCTTTCAGTGTTTGTAGTGTCCATCCTAACTGCATAATGGACCTTAGCTGGCTTTGTCCATGTTGTAAAGATGACACGTGGCTTTGCACTATGTCTATTGCAGAAGAAACAATGTTGCTTAAAGTGTATATGCAGTCGGACATGGTGTTAATTCCATTATCTACAACGGCTAATGCGTTCTGCAAATTGTCCTCATCTATTTGCCTTAACTGGGCAGCAGCTTATTGTTGGTAAAGTTTCCAAATGCCATTATATACTGCATAAAAGAAGCACTTTTTACGTTGTCTTCCTGGGCCTAACAGGAAATCCTGCAAATCTGTATCATTGGACAGGAGACTGAAGTGTTCTTTAACAGCATTTAGGGCCAGATGTAGCAAGTCGGCAATTTGCGACTTGCAAATTGCGAGTCCCTGCGACTCGCAATTTGCAAGTCGCAAATTGCTATGCAGTACGGTGTCTCAGACACCGACTGCGACTCGCAATGGGGTCGCAATGACCCACCTCATGAATATTCATGAGGTGGGTCGCAAATTGCGGCCCCATTGCGAGTATAGGCACTCGCTAACATGGAGGCCTGCTGTCGTCAGCAGACCTCCATGTTCGCAACCTGCTTTTCAATAAAGCAGTTTTTTTTTTTTAAAGTGTAGCCCGTTTTCCTAACAGGAAAACGAGCTGCACTTAAAAAAAAACGAAACCTTTAGTTTCGGGTTTTTTTCAGGGCAGGGAGTGGTCCCTTGGACCACTCCCTGCCCTGAAAAAATAATTTGGGGTCCAGTCACAAACTGGAAGGGGTCCCATGGGGACCCCTTCCAATTTGCGAGTGGGTTACCATCCACTTGAAGTGGATGGTAACTGCGACTCCATTTGCGACCGCGTACGCGGTCGCAAATGGAATTGCATCCCACTGCGAGTCGCAAATAGGAAGGGAACACCCCTTCCTATTTGCGAGTCGGAAATGCATTTTGCGAGTCGGAGCCGACTCGCAAAATGCATTTCTGAATGGCAAAGTGGCTTTTGCGCCTCGCAAACGGCGATTTTCGCCGTTTGCGAGGCGCAAACACTTTGCTACATCTGGCCCATAGTGAGGAACTTTTTAACCATTGCTGACATAATTTCCCTACATTGTATGTTGTTATCATACCTAAATGCTCTGATGACACATACCGAGGTCTGGTCTATTTGTTCCAACCCCCCCATGTGGAGTTTCCAAAACGTGCATGACAACCATTTGTGTCTACTGGCCACAATAACCACCCACCAGGACGTGAAAGTGATGTGTCAAATGTTCCATTTTGGACCCAATCATTGAGCTGATCTTCAGGTGCATTAATGTATTTTTGACAATTGCAAAATTTAACAGGAGCAAGGATACTGGGTGCATTCAAGTCCTTATTTTTTCTTAAGTCCAAGCAACTTTTCTATTGTACATTTTCATTAAAAAAAATAATTTGAACAGGCATAAGGCATTCTCTAAATAAAGCTTGCTTTCCCCTTATTTGCCAATTTTTAGTTCCCTACACACTTTTAAAGACAATCAACTTGAGTCAATATTCATTGCCTTTTATAGACAACTGAGAAACAAAAGAATCAGAATAAAGAATGTTTGTGTCAGTTAATAAAATATGTTGACTTTACATCACTGGCATTTTAAAATATTACGACTCAGCATTTTTAACATTGTCCCCAGAAAAATATGCATACTTTTCTGAATATGCTTTGGAACTCCCCACTTGCAGAGTTGGACAGTGTTCCCATTGTGTTTAATTAACAAATAGCCTTTGGGGTACTGGCTCTGTGAATGGAATGATGCCCATAATAATTATAAAAGACATATCTCCATAATTTTCCTTCAATTGATAAACTTCTTCACTTTTAAATACAGTAAAATATTCAAATTCAGACATCACAGAAACAACTGTTTTATATCCCAATCATCAGAAACAACTCCAGGTGTTATTGCATCATTCATGGAAAGTTTGAATACATGTGAAATTTGGATGACCTCCGCCCGGCCGTATACATCAAAGGGTACTTTATATCAAACAATCCAATCAGGAATTGGTATAGCTAAAATATTCACTAGGGACAAGTCTATGCAGACCTTATGGCCGGAAATGTGATTTTAGGACCTCCTCCACCAGTTCGACTGTAGAGCATACAGGAGGGTAATCACCATGTATAAATATGAAAAAGACGATGACAAACCCAATTCAAAGAAGGAAGGCAAGTACAGTTAAGTCACAGATAGTTCCATGGAATGATGAAATAGTTAATTTTGAGCCAAATTATCAGCTAACATGCTCTTGACAGTTCTGTTGCAGAAGAGGCAAATGAGTCGGTAAAAGTGTCATTGACATCGGCAATGTATCCAGAAGCAGTTTGTGCAAAAAATTGGAGCTGTGTTTGGAAGGGGAGAGCTGCAAGAAGTCTCCCTTGGTGGTTCATAGTAGACTCACTCAACATTGTTGGCATTACTTGTTGCAGAAGAAGTTAATGGCATTAATGAAAGTTCATTTTCCACCCTCCCCAAGCTCAGGGAGGTGTCAGCTTAAAACCTGTAGAGGAACATCATAGTCTGTAGTGAGAGGGATTTGGGTATTACCAGGTGTTCTCTAGGTCTACTGTACAGGATCGGCCATATGGTGTAGCTTGACATTGTCGATGGAGACAAAGCGTTTTTCTTTAGAACCAGCCAGCGGTGGTAGAATGACGATTCTGGTACTGTGTGTTCTCAGGACTGGAACCGGTGCATTATAGGAAGGACCAAACTCCTTTTTCAGAGCAATCTTATCACGCACAAGAATCCCAACTTTAGGAATCAAGCCGGTAGGTGTTATTGGTGCATCCCCTATTTCCAAGAGGTGGCAGATGCGTTGTCGTCACAGAATTACTATAAGTCCTGCAAGACAGTGACGCGTTCATTTATGTCAAAAGGTGTTTCTGCTGCCTCCCCGCCAGGACCATCAAGATCTGGAAAAACATTTGAGTTCTGAACAGGCATTCATATGAGGTACGCCACCCAGGGACCTTCTGGGCAGATTATTAAGTGCTCTCTGGACTCCATACAGCTGAGTAAGCTAACTACGACAGTGCCTAATACTTTGGCTGGTAAGGATTGCTTTAAATCTAGTTTTTGTCCATTGCACAACACTATTCACCTTGGGATGAAATGGAGATGAATAATACAGTTGGACCCCTAACAAAACCATGGCATCCCTGAATGCCCTTGAAGTG
Organism: Pleurodeles waltl; assembly: GCF_031143425.1. Lineage (NCBI taxonomy): Eukaryota > Metazoa > Chordata > Amphibia > Caudata > Salamandridae > Pleurodeles > Pleurodeles waltl. Next base: position 1,224,974,298 of record NC_090447.1, read on the forward strand.
AAAGCAGGGCCCTTGTCCGAGTGCAAAGCCGCAACTGCATATGTGCAGATGAAGACTTGCAAATCTTTAATAACAGTCTGAGCATCAGCCAAGCTTGTGGCCAAACCCATGGAAATCTGGAGCATGAGTCAACACCGACTGAGATGTATTTGTATGCACTATCAGGTGCCAAGGGACCACAGTGGTACAAGTACACACACTGTAAAGGTTTGTTGGAAATTAAGAAGGGTGTCTGCACTGGGTGTTTTACGGTAGACACTTATTTGCTGGCAGATGTCACAGCAAAAGACATACTGGTTGGTCTGTTTGAATAGACCTGGCCAACAATAGCATGTTTGTAAGAGTTAAATAGTAGCCACCACACCGGCATGGGCAGAAGCAACTCCCTCATGTGCTGCTTTAATCAATTCTTGTCTTTGATCTTTGTTAGGGATCACCCGCCCCTGGTATTGTTATTAGAGCAGTATTGAGGCTAGATATGAGGTAGTAATATTTTGCAGGATATGCCTTTTGCATGGGCTTGCCATCTACCAAAGCTTTCACAATAGCCAGTGTTTCATCATCCAACCTCGTCCAAGAACGAGTTATTGCAGCAACAGAAGTCATAGCTACTGCTGACTTGGCTGCTTCAGCAGCCAAGGTATTGCCAGTAACGTGTATTCCAACAAGTTGATGTCCCAATGTATGAACAACATGGGCAATGGGTAGCATTTCCTTCAGATCCGCTAATTTCCCCCACAGGAGTCTGTGTTTAATGGTGTTGCCTTTTGAATCTCTGAACCCATTCTGGCGCCAGTAATGCAGATATTCATTGAAGGACTGGAATCAATAGTATGAATCACAGATAATTGATGTTAACTGCTCCGGATCTGTGTGTTCCAGTGCCATCGCCAGAGTCTTGCACTCTGCTAACTGTGCAATGCAGTCCCCGAAGGTCTGCTTGTAATTGTGTTGTGGATGGAATTCACCATCTTTCATGTGGCCACTCACGACCGCGCAAGTGGCAGAGTATTGATGTTTTGTGTCTACTGTGGGCTGGGCTGAGCGTATCTTAGTGTACCTAATTGTTTGATATTGTTGAATAGGCAATGTGTTTACAGGAACTGGGTACCTGTATCATATTGTAAAAATTATTGAGTTTGTAACTTTGGGCCAAAAACATAGTCAATATCATTGGCCATCAGTGACGTTGCCAATTGAATCCAACATGGATGTAGTGCTTCTGCATTAGGAACGCTAGCTTTGGTGTCAGCCTCAACGGCTGGGATCGGAGATACGACAATAATGTGTTTCCCCTGGGCTAGAGGCTTCTCTTTAATGAAAGCCATCTGAACAGCAGTGAGAATTTTCTCTGTGGGAGCAAAGGGAGTTATGCTGTTGAATATAAATGTGATTTGTATGCAATCGGGACGGGTTCACCCTCCTTGAATGTTACATAGGTAAAACCAATTCCACCAGCAAATGCTCTGATGAACAAGTTTGCTTTGTTGTCCTTTGTATTTAAGTGTTTAGCTGCAAGCATGTCTTGTTGTAATGCTCTGAGAATGCGTGTGTGTTCGACTGCCCAAAATGTACTTGAAAAGTCAGGAAGTATTAAGTCGCATAAAGGTTTAATGCATTGTGCATGATCTGGAATGTATGTTCTGCCACAGTTTAAAAAGCCCAACAGTGAATGGAGTTTTAGATAGTGTTTGGTGGTTATAGTTATGCGCGTTTCTCTAACAATTGGGGCGCTAGGCACTTGCCTTCATCTTAAAATTTGTATCCCAAAAACAGGACAGTAAGGAAGGCTATTTTTGTTTTATTTTTTAATTAAATTTGTAGCCTAATTTGGCAAATCCCACAATGATGCAAGCTACTCGTCTTACATGTTGTACGAGATCATCATCCGTAAGGTAGATCTCATCTCCGTAGGACCACGCCTCAGGGTCAGTGTTGTGTAAAATTGAAGTAACATGAGCTGAAAACAGTACTGGACTGTTCTTGTACCCTGGTGGGAGATGGAAAAACTTTTTTTGAGAGCCTAAAGTGATAAAACTTGTTAAGTCACTACTGTCAGGTGCTATATTTTGGCAGAAAAAAACATTGTACATTTTTACGCACTACATTGTTTGTAGGTTCTGTACTGTATGCATTTTGTATGGCAAATGTGCGTATCTGACTGTTTAAATGTCTGTTGTCTAAGACTATTCTATATGAATGGTCCAGTTTAGCTACAGGAAACAAAGGATTGTTCATTGGTGAGACACAGGGTTCAATTACGCCCTGGTAATATAGGCGTGTGAGGATTTTCCTCACAGGTGCATTAGCTTTATGCATTGCTGGATATTGGGGATGAGGTTGGAGTTGAGATCTAATTGGTATTATATGGAAGGGGGAGTCTTTATCCCACCTTAAGTGGTTGCAATACAAAGCGGGTGCTTGCACCAATGCCCAATCGATGGCGTAAGCTTCCCTGAGCTCTATGGGAACAAGGGGCAAGAAAGAGGGTTTAATCACTTCTTCCCCATATGGGAAATTATGGACAAATTCAAGTGGTCAGTCTTTTTCAGCCAGCAAGATATCATCAATGGTAATTATGCAATCCCAAAAGATAGCTTCTATTGAGCGATCAATGTCTCCTTCTAACTGTAATTTTAATTTGTGGAGACGCGCATGTCTGTAGTCTCAACTTGTAAGAAGTCATCAGTTGCTTACACCTCCAGATGCTCTTGAAGATTCTGGCAAACTATTGTGACTTCTGCTGTGCTCTCTAGCAGTGCCAGTGCCCACTTCTTGTTTTTCAGTAAAGCTCTCATCCTGAGTGGCATTTCGTGTAGCAAGTGTTGCCACTTTTTTCTTTTTGAATTGGGATTTTTGTTGGGGAATTTTCTCTTTTCTTAACAGAAACGTCTTACAACCAATGTGAGTCCTTTCTTGGTTTCACGTTCTTGGTTTGCTGCTCTAACTTCCCACCTCTCTCACTGCGTTTATCCAGTGAGTCTTGAAAGGAACGAGATTGGCGTGTATCAGTATATTGATAGCTATCAGGCGTTTTTATATTATCTCAATTTCTAAGATAATAGCGATTCTGAGGGGTCTCCGAATGTGGAAATTCTCCTCTTTTTTTAAGGTATTTGCTTGGTAGAACCTTTATTAGATTTATCCTGTAATTATGGTTTAATAGGTCTGGCCCCCAGACCATCTCGACCAATGCTAGAGTAGGTCTAGAGAAATCTTTGGCAGCTCTTGTTCTTGATCCTGTGCAGGAATGTCCCACAGCCGCATGCTCAGTGCTAGTGAGACTGCTTCCCCTTTAAGATTACTCAAAATTATTGAAGATACATTGGCCATTAATTGCATCCCCAAGTTCAAGGCAGCCTGTATTCATCTTGAATCTGTTTTTACGCTTCTGGAAGACTGGCAAGTGTCGGTGTACCATGTGTGGTAGTATAGAGCGTGGCAAATACTGTGCCCCAAGTATTACAGTTATCTGTTGTTGGAACCAAATCAAATGGCAAGCACATACTGAGAATTCTGTGTTTATCCTGAGCTCCCCTATGGGGAATAACTAATTCCAGCGCATTTATTTTTTGAGCTAACCAGAACGGAATCTCCTCCCGTTTGGCAGGCTTTTTGTTCATGATCAAATGTACAGTTGCAGGATTGGTGCCTGGCGTGACTGCACGTGGTTGCACTTGGGGCAGCATGTGCTGTGTCAGTGTTTAATGTCTGCATTTCAAACTGTACTAATAGTCTATATATTGCTGAACGCTCAGTGTATAAGCAGCAAACCTCACCTACCCGCTAAGGTTGCTGCATCAGGATGCGGTGTATATGTGGCCAATAAAGGCCAGGTAGGACCACCATTACTCAAAGGACCTATCCTAACATGTAATATTGTGTGTGGTAGGGTGCCATCAAGCCAGGTATAATGGCTTTAAGCTTTGTACTGTGCAGGTATATTAGCAGGTGTGTTATGGTGGAATGTATTAGTGTTCCCATCAACTGCTGGAAAGGTGACCCAAGAGTAGAATATTTCCGTTCCGTAGAACCTGGAAGAGCCTCAACTACAAATGTTACAGGACCCCTCTGGGCTGTAAGACCAATTGCTAGCAAATCAGAAGTGAGGGGAGGTTGCATGTTTACTGCAATTACCACCCATTGTGGGTTTGCCATGGTAGATATACCAATTCAGAGAGAAGGACACCAAATGGGGATTGACCCCTTTAACGTTCAATCTTGAACAACCTACAGCGTTGGATAGGTAGTGCCTACCTAGCTGAGGAGAAATACTCAATACCACGGATGTCTCTGTATATGGTATTGAGGTGCCTTTAGCACATAGTGAGACAGAGATACTTAGGCGGATCTGAAAATTAATGCCTGAACAAACGTTTGTGGCTATCCTAATGAGACTGCTGGATTTGGGTGGCAGAATCACCTGAATTGTGGGGACTGAGTCCAATCCCGCACCATGTGACAACTGTCGACCTAATCAGGTTCGGGACAACTAGCAGAGCCTTACCATTGCCCAAGAGCAAAGGTGATTGTGGCAACCGGGCACAGGACAAAAATGACTTCTCAGGGAAATTGTTCCTACCTAAGCTATGTTAGAGCACAGCGTGATAAACCCTAATCCACCCTTCAGGATTCCCCCCTAGGAAGACATCATCCCCCATACCCGAGCATGTAAGCCGATTGTCTAGAGAGACACCATCCCCAGTTAGGCCAGGGGTCCGGTAGTCTAAGCAAGCAGCTGTAGTGAAGCCAATCAGCATACGGCTGAGGACATCTGGCTGGATTCTCCCTTTAACGTATCTGGGACAGAGAAGTGTTTTTATGATAAAACAGCTGATGTTCTCGTAAAATGTCCCCATGTAAGGATGTGTATGCTACTGTGAATGTTGGAGATGCTGTGTACCACTTTGCAGGAAATCCTAGCTCAAAGCCTTGAGCGCAAAGTGAAAAGAATGTCTTGCTAAAGATACAATGATTTCCAAGGCGACAGAACAGCTAAATAAAGAAAATAAAACAGCACCACAAATGTGGTCTATGCTAAAATAATAAAATTAGCTGAATAAAGTGTAACTGGGCGAAAGGGCACAACCGGCAGGCCTAGTTGCTAAAATAACATGCCTAAAAAAACATGATTAAAATGGCTATACAAAGGTTATGTATTTGTTTATTGGTTTACATAATCATGTGACCATTGCATAAATGTCAACCCATTCAGATTCAGACAGGAAACTACAGATTTCAAGTTTGGTCTCCTGCCTCACGATTCCTACATGCAACAACCCAACATGCAAAATCCCAGTCAGTGGGCTTCAGCTGACAGGAAATGGTCTTGAATGACTGCCAGTAACCTGCTTTTGCACGCCAATGTGCAACATTTTTCTAACTCTCTCTCTGCCTGCCAAAGCACTTTCTCCTTGCTCCTCAGAGGTAAAGAAAAAAAACGATATTTACATTTAGTCTCATACATGACAAAAGACCCGATTCAGGCAGTCAATGGGAGAAATGAATTCACCTGATTATTTTTGAAAAATTTCCCACTTTCCTCTTCCAAAATCTTGACATGTATGCCATAAATCTGTCCTTTAGTTGTTCCTGTAGAAATTCTGAAACTTGACATATTCAGCCTAATTTATTTGTTGGGCCTCCTTACTACATTTAGCAGGATTGTGCTACAAATGAAGGCCAAGGCCAAAGTGAATGAAAGGCAATTATTGTTATTATTATAAAATTGAGCTTTTTATTTTTTTCCTAGTGGCTAAATATCATGCCACTATGTGTGGCTCACTGCCTTGTCAATTTTTCATTTTGTTGCATGGGGCGCATAGGAAAGATTTCTTTTGTTGGACCAGTTTGAATTTGTGAGCCAGAGAGCATGCAAGGAAACCCTGTGTACATTAAGATGTATTCTATTTGCTATGTGTTTGTTTATAGGTTTCCATAGCATGTGACCATATATTATTATTTCAGTTGTTCATGTACTAAACCTGAAACTTTACATATGCAGCCTAGTTTATTTTTGGGCTTCCTTGCTACTTTTAGCAGTATTGTGCTACAAGATATCACTACATTGAAAAACCTTATAACTTAACATTGCTTACTTTGCCTACCTGCAGTACCTCCACAGAATCATCTGTGTCCCCTAATATGTATTACTGCCAAATTTAATTAAAAAACAGCTGATGTTTTTTGATCAATACAAAAAAAAAACATCAATGGAAAATGCATTGGATTTGAACCGTGTTTTGGGACCCCTCTTTTTTTCTTTACACCTCCTTAACTCAATTCCACAAAACTTTCATTTCTTCCAAAATAAAATGGAGGCAGCAAGCCTTCAATGTTTCATGCACATTCGTCAAACAGGTTAAAAGTTATCAAGGAGCAAAAATCTGAAACATCTCTATCTGTGGTCACCCTAACTGAAACTACAGATCAGCTTCCCCTACTTTTTAATATATACAATATACATATACACACACACATGTGTATGTGTATATACTGTACATATATAAACATACACACACACATTCACAAACCTAGAAGAAGGACAATTTGTCTGACTGATACAAGGAAGGACTTTATGATTAAAATCTGGTTTAAAGGATGTCAAAATATCTTTGAAGCCACCAGAAATAAGCTTCAAGCTTTGCAATCAATGATCAGACAAGGCATTTTCATGGCGTGAATGTAATGTATTATTTTTGAGATATGATATTTGTAATTAGTTAATCTGTATAAAATATTAGACGTTGCTGGAATTAATTTTTAAGAAGCTTAGGGTGATCCAATTAATAGGCGAGAAATCATTACAGAAAAATGCAAGTCCTATTTAGTTTCATTGTTTTAAGATGGGCAGGGTGGGGGGCTGTTTTTTTGTTTTTTGTTTTTTTTAGGGCTTAGGGTGGGGGTGTCAGGCTGTTTTTTTTAGGGGTAGGAGTGAGGGGGTTTGGGTATGTTTTTTATTTAGGGCTTAAGGTGGAGGTGGGGTAGTTTATTTTTAAAAGGGTGGGGGAAGGTTTAAAGAAGGGCGGTAGGAGAGAAGAGGAAGAAAGATCAGGAGGATGCAATGAGGTAAGTGGGCTTGGCTTGGGGCAGGGTTGGTGGGTCATTTTTAGCCGGGGCTGGATTTAGGGCATTTGGTGGGTGGAGGGGTACTTTAGTTTTTAGGGGTGGGGGCTGGGATAGTTTTTTTTTTGTAGAGCTTAGGATAGGTGGGGGGGGCAGGGTAGTTTACTAATTAGGGGGGAAGGTTTTAGGGCTTGTGTCGGGGTAATTTAGTTTTTAGGGGCATGGGTGGAGGGGTTGGGGTAGCTTTTTTTAGGGTTCTATGGGTACTTTAGTTTACAGAGGTCGGTGGGGAGGTCTTGATAACTTTTTTTTTTAAGGCTCACAGTAGGTGGTGGGATTGGGGTAGTCTAGGTATTAAGGGTGGGAATAGTTTTGGTCCCCAAGTCGGGTGGGGGGTTGCATAACAGAACCACACATGCCATTTTGCATGCCTTTCCACGCATGCCTTTACTAGGCATGCTTTTACAACAAAACGTGTTGTAAAGGTATGAGTGGAAACGACGACGTCTGGGTTCTGACCGCGTTAAGGCATGGGTTGTTTGGGCATGCATGGTTCCATCATACAACCAGCCAAAGGCCATGCACAGCATGGGGTTGGGTTCATGTGGGAGGGTCAGCTACGGGGGGCAGTGCACAGCAGTGGTTGTATTGATGTGCCCTAATTATCTATTACTTTATGTTAAAAAACCAAAATTCACGAAAAAAAAAAAAGGCGTCACAGGGACGTTATAGTTAGGTTAACAATTTTACTCACACAAAACCACTGAAATTCAGCAGTTGTAGCTCTACTTATCTGACAAAAACTATAATTCGTGGCGGAAAGTAACTTCAAGCTTCGAGTTCTGGTTTCCTAACAAAAGTATAACTATGTTGCTGAATTTCTATGGTTTTGTGTGGGTAAAACTTAAACCTAATTATAACATCCCTGTAGCCTTTGTTTTTTTTTCTTTCAGTGAATATATATATATGTATATATATAATGTATATAGCTCCTCTGAAGTTATTGCCAGGATTCCCAGAGATAGGAATTCCTTCGATTTTTGACCATTAATAACTTTCCACCCAATGTAATGATCCCCAAAAAACACTGCAGACATATTGCTATTTCTAAACTGGCGGATTTTGCAGCCTCTCAGCTTGTCTCTGAATTCCCAGCCTCTGACACCTTACCTGGCTCTTCAAAATGTATTTATTTCCCTAACTGGTCAGCATCTTTTTATTCTCCTGCTTTCCTTCTCCTTTTCTGCCTGCCTGGCTGCCCATCCATCCACCCACTCCTAGCATCTTCCCTTTCCAAATCCTCTGCTCTTTCACTTCAGAATCTTTCCTTGAACATTTCTCATTGACTTGTCTGAAGAACTGTGCTCTTTTTTCCCTTCCTCATATTTCCAATCAACTCATTCTTTCATTGGCCTTTTCCATTGTAGCCAATCCCTAGAATCGTCATCCTTAGTCAATCATTATCCAAGCCTCCCCCTTATTCTTAAAGTTCATCTACTTTTCCTGTTTTTATTGCTTAACACAGTGAGCACCATTTATTCCCATTGATTTCCTGCCTCACCTCATTCTTCTTTTTGATCTGGTCTCTACCTGCACCAAGCGTCTATTCTTCTCTTCTGCCTAATCATCCTAGTCTTCTGACTCCTAAGCCTCTCCATTTATTTCTCTCCAACCCAGTTATTCTCTTGATGAGCAGATCCCTCTTCCCACACTTTTTTAGCTCTCTTGAACAAGTCCAACATAACCTTCTTCCAGCTCAACCCCACCCTCTTCTCATATTGACACCCTGTCTTTTTCACTGGATTTCCTTGCTATCAATGTTTTCCCCACCAAAATGTTTCTACTTATCCAGATGCCTCTGCGTTCCCCAATAATGGCAGTGATTATGTTTACCCATGATACTTTACATCAGAAGGAAAGGCAAAATCAGGCCATAGCACATGAAAGATCACGAGCTGTGGATGTTTCATACAGCAGCCTCATTTTCTTGGATGCTTCTATTCAAGTACTTGCTGGGTCAGTCTGGAAAATTGCCTTTCCATGTGTAACAATTAGACAGGCCAGTTTAGACAGTGTAGTCTCTCAGAATCTGCCCCTCATTTGGCTGGTCTCTAGGACATTGCTTGATTTCTCGAAAAGGCCAATCTGTTGTGGGAAGGTTGGCCATAAGTATAATATGTACAAGATGCACATTAAGCTATAGCAAAGGATACCTGAAAGAAAGCACCACATCCAGCACTTCTTACCTCAAGGCAAGAATAGCTCTGCTTTGGAAAGCTTAGTCTTTTCCCGATTCAAAGGCCAGTGAGTTAAGATGCATATTTAATAAAAGCTAAGCAAAACCCAGACTCAAGTACAATTCGCTTTCTTCAGTCACAAAAGAGGAATCGAGTTATACATGATGAGGCTTTAAAGCATGCATCTGGTATGGGGAAATGTAGAGAAATGTGGTACCTCCAATCAAATATGCCTGTCAAAAGTAAAGTCTCCTCCCCCGTTTTACAGAGAACAGCTTTATGTTTTCAATTTTTAATTATTGTCATGATGCTTTTCTGCAGTGTAATATGTTATGTGCTGTTCATATTATACAGCCTAAATGATGCAAGCCTGTACACACGGTATTGTAGGGTTTGGAGCTGATGGATGCATAACTTGCATATTTCTAAGACCTACATAGTGTACCTGTACCAGAAGCCTGCATACTGTCCACATATCAAAGGTCTGCTGTGTTTACTATGCCAATGCAAGAGGTGTGCATACATGATTGTGTCCAAGGCGAGCATACTGTGTAGCCTATACTTAGTGTTCAGGTTAATAGATTCAGGGATCGCAAAATTCTCACTTCTATACAGATAGCCACTTGGATGGATATGGAGGCCACTGATCAAACATTTAGCAGATATTTTTTAAGCTGACATTTTGGACCACTTAAGGGTGAGATTGTGACAAAGAAATATGGGAATTTGATATGGCAGACACGTGGGTACAAATATTGTCAGTTATTTAATACAACAACGACAAAGAATATGTGCAGATGTTATTTTTCTTAAGAATGAAAGATGTATGTAGAACCGTATTGAGTTAAGATGAGTCAGAATGACACCATCATAAAAATAATTAACATTTTGCATTGATCAGACGATGTGGCACATTGTTATATAGTTGGACAGCAACAGCACAGTACTTTTCCCACGTTTAAATATCTAATTGCAGAACATTCCTAAAGTGAAAAAAGTACCCTATAACCCCAGTCATCAATACTCCTGAATCCTTTGTTGATTCCTTCTATTTTGTCATCTGTGGGGCCACGTCCTCCGAAACATATCCTCCTGGCTACAGATCTGCAATTAATTATTCCCTAAAAACCATGTAAATAGTCTGATTGTCTTCATAAAAGCTGGAAATCCCTCAGGACAAGCTTCCACTGGCATAATTAACTTACTCATAAGTCCCAAGCAGAGTGCACTACACACGCCCAGGGCCTCCTAATTAAATGATACTAGTGGGCCTGTTTCAGGCTGCCACTGCAGAGCCTGTGCTCCAGCCAAGTAAAGCTTTTTCCAGACGCAAACCTTCCTTTACGTGACCCCTAAGAAAGGCACTAGACAGGCCCAAGGGCAGGATGCAGTGTGTAATTCACATTCTCAAAGAGATAGGCCCTCATTATGATATTGGCAGTAAATGCTGCCTACTGCTGCGGCGATGGCTGTCAAAAGACCGTCGCTGCGACTACCAGCTGTCTGCCATAATATGACCACAGCTGGAGTTCCACCACAAGAATGGCGGAAATCTGTCTGTGGCCATACTGGCGGATGGCGGTAAGGTGGCGCTGCTATCACCAGCAGTGCCATGCCAGTACACCGCCACAAGCCGTATTATGAAAAATAATACGGCCTGGCGGTGTTCTTCTGGTGGGTGCTGCTGGCGGTAGCAGCGCCCCATCCCGTCTCCTGCCAAAGGACCCCTGGATCTAAGTATGTCGGGTCTCTGACAGGGAAGGGGAGTGAGGTGGGGTGTGTGTGTGTATGTGTGTGGGGGTGTGTGAATGTATGTGTGTGCTTGTATGCGGTTGTGTGTTGAGTGTTGAATGCGTGGGTGCATGTACGGACATGTGAGTGCGTGTATGTTGTGAAATGTGAATGTGCGTCTGCGTCTATGTTTGGAAGTGTGTGCGGATGTGTCTGCGATATGAGTGTATGTATGTGTGAATGAGTGTGTGTATGCATGTGTGTGTGTGTGAAGGGGCGTGGATGTAGTGGGGGGCGGGGGTTTGGAGAGGTTGGGGGGGTGAGGGGGTATCTGGAGAGGTGGGGGGGACCCCTATCAGTGACAGGGAAGAAATTTCCTGTCACTGATATGACTTACCAACATGGTTTTCGTGGCTTTACGAACACCACGAAAACCATGGCGGTAGATGGGGTCATTATCCCGCAGGCTGCACAATGGCAGCAGCCGAGCTGGAGATGGATATCTCCAGCCCGGCGGCTGTTGCCACTGTGGCGGTCGGAGTGGTACATTTGTGGGTTGCCTTCAGCCAACACGCCAATGTCATAATGTGGTGGTAAGTACAGCCAGCCTGTTGGCGGTACTACCGCCACATTATCGCTGACCGCCGGGGTTGTAATGACCCCCATAGTCTTTTCCAGTTTAGTGTCTCTGGTAGAACAATTTAATAATCACAATGTATGTTAAAGTCGGATTTTAAATTGGAGTTCTGAAAATGCCACTTTTAGAAAGTTAGCATTTTCTTACATTAGCCATTTGGTGCCTACTGCCTGTCTCTGATCAAATGGCTAGGTTCAGGTGATAGCTGGGCTTTGTCTTTTCGTCCTATACAGCCACAAATAATGAAAGCTTAGATGTGCCTTGATGGGCCTTTATGGGCCATCTTGACAGGATGGGAGGGATGAGCTGGGCACAGCCTCACTTACACCTCAATAGGCTAGCTGCACACAGAGGGCTGCATAACCCTCTGTAGTGAGTCTGAAGCCGCAGCAGGAAGGACATTCTTCAAAGGCCCAACTGGGTAGGAGTACTGGACCTCTGACATCACCACTTCAGTACTCTTCTGGACTTGTGGACACCCTGCCAGGAAGAAGGACTGCTGTGCTGCTGAAGGTCTGCCACTATGTTGGACCACTGTCTGTTGGACTCCTGCTCTGCTGTGCTGATGAGTTCCTTCTGTCCTCTTGCCTGGAAGTAAGAAGGACTGGACCTGAATCTCTCCAACCCAGAACTCAAAGTGACTCCAGCGGCTAGTTGACTGGCCTCCTGATCTGAAGTCTCAGGGAAACATCAGACTTCCAACCACCCTGCTCCTGAACTCTGCCATCTGTGAATCTGTCCAGCCAAGTGGTGCCGCCCCAGGTCTGGGCCCTCTGAAATAGACATAAGGAATTTGCTTCAGTGAAACTGATGCATCCTCTACTGCGTGGGCAGAACTGACGCATCACTGCCTCTGCACCCATCAGAATAAACGCATCACCTCAACATCAAAGGATCCAGAAATCCACTGCATCTCAGCACAGAAAAATTGCCATCGCTGTGTGGTAAACTTTGATGCATCTCCTCAACTGCGTGGGTGAATTTGATGCATCTCCCCAACAGCATGGTCCAGAACCAAAGCAACTCTCCACAACCAGGATTTTAAGGTACTTTGGTTCAGCAGGCCATATAGGGTCCCTGTAGTCGGCCTGCATTCCATCACAGTAAACCTGAACTTTTGGCTTTGTCCCAATCCAGTGCGACCAGATGTCCCCAATTGGTGTTTTGGGCTTCTAAGTGATGTTTTACAGTTTATCTTTTAAACATTCATAATTCAAATTGTATTTCTTGGATGTTTGTTGTTTTATCCTTCTTTCATTCATTAAATACAGTTCTATGTTTCTAAACTTGTCTGGGACCTTTCTTGTGTGGTGTTTTACTCTTTTACTATCTGAAGTGTTCCACAAATACTTTACACCTTGCCTTCCAGTTATGCCCGACTGCTCTGTGCCAAGCCACCAGAGGGTGAGTACAGGTTAGTTTGGAGTTTGCTTTTGCAAAACCCTGGCAAGAATTGTGGTTGCTGCTTGAACAGGGCTCACATCCCTGTCAACCAACAACCCAATTTCTGACAAATTGTAATTAGCCTTACAACAAACAAGTCAGTGTAGTGGCCTAGAGGCAGCTATTCGCAAGAGTGGAGTGTGGCATTTGCATCAGATTAGACCGTGGCTAAATAACAAACATTGGCAAATCCAAATAATATAAATCATAAATGTAAAAAATAAACGATTTTTTTCCATTAACCCTGGCATGGTAATACACTACTTTTAAAGGTTGATGGGTAATGTGCACAGGGAAAATGCTGTCACTCACAAAGCTAGTGTCGGAAGTGGATTGAGTCTGTACCTCATGCTTTAGAGGGTGGAAGCTAAACAGGCCACTGGCTACAAAGGATTGAAAAAACAGCTAATATCTTAATGTATAATAGACAACATTTTTTCTTTGAAACAATAGTCTGCCGGTATAGCTAAAGCTGTCTCAAATACCAGACCCAAAAAGGCCTCTGCCCCTTCAATTCTTCAACCCATTGCATGGCCAGGGAATCTCATGTAACTATTTTAGCACACCAAAAGGGTGGGTTTTAGGGCTTGATTTACCCCCCAAAAACTTTTTTTCCTGAGAGGTGTGGCCAACTCCTAGAAAATCTGCAGATACTTGCACCTAGCTGCACAATAAATGTTTGTGAATCAAACATTGTTTTTCTCCATATCCAAGCTACTGGTTCCTTTTAAGGATACAGCCAGGTGGTAATGAATTAAATAGAAAGTACCTATGTTGATTAACCCAGGTTATAAGAAAGCAGTTCTTTCTTCTCTATCCTGGGCTACTCATTAATATGTATGACCATGGAAGACATTAGCAGGCTCTCAATGTTGGCAGAAAAACAAGGAGGCAGAGGGAAAAAGGAAAGAAGAAAATATTTTAACCATTGCTTGTTAAAACTTAATGGAGGAACTGCTTGTAAAATTGCAACAGTGAAAAATGTATTATTACCTCTGCAACAGGGCCTGATCTTCACCAGCAGCAAAAAAATGGCCTGAAAAGAGAGCATACAGTATTAATGGACATACTTTTTCAGTAGGTTATCACAATAACAATTCAGAAGTATTCTAACAAAGAAATTAACAGTAATCCAACATGTGATGTGCCCCACATCGAGCTGAGAACCATCTAGTGTACATCACAAGCATGACCTGAAGCTGCAGTGTTGTCTGGCTACAGAAGCTTTGCTGCCTGGTAAGACATCAGATGAGCACATAACCGCAATAGACACATACAGCACACAACAAACAAAACAGGGCTTTGGGCCAGTAGCTTAACTCAATTCCGATTTCTGCAAGACTTAGGGTCAGATGTAGAGTTTGGTGGATGGGATTGCTCCATCACAAATGTGACAGATATCCCGTCCACCTTATTACGATTCCATTATGTCCCATGGGCATCGTAATACCCATCTGCCAAACTCAAAATCAGGCTTGGGATTGGGCTTCCTAATCGGTCCTTTACTTTTTGGGACCATCCCATTACATTCTGAGGATGTTTACATTTCCAGTAGCAGTCTGTATTGGAGTACAAAAGGTACTTCATGTCAGTTATTTCATGCTGGTGTCTTAACCCTGATCGTAATTATAACCGTGCTTTCTTATTTTTTTACACTGTTACTGATGGAGTAGCAGGATGCACATGGCTGCAGTGCACAACAACTGAGAAAAAAATGTACACTCAAAGTATGTGGTTGGAAAGACACCTAGCATCTCTTGCAAACCATATTATCTTCGGATGCAGGAGACAGTCATGACAGGGAAATATGTTTGGTAGCCCTACATGCATTAACTAGAGTGCAGGGGGTCAAATTCCCCTTAACTCTGTCTCTTGAGCAATGCCATGGCTGCCAGCAAGACAGAAAGAGGCTGCTGGATATTGATTATTCATTGTTCAGAGTTGGACTCAATCCCATGCACTCATTAAATATCCAAACATACCCTGACCTTCTCACTTGTGCAGGGCCTGCAATCTTTGGTCATCAGCAGTGATATTTCCCCAACTAGTCTGCTGCCACACCCAAAAAAGGCTGTATCAACTAAAACAAAATGTTTACTATTAAGAGCTGTTCTAATTTAGAAATGTGGTCCTGTGGTCCCACCAGTCTATGCCTGTCTATTCCTTTGGCCTTAGTCCAAACTTTATGACATTATCCTGTGAAGACAAGCAGGCAGTTTCTCTTCTTTACTCATGGACTAAAAGAAAAAAGATGCAGGGATGCGGCTCTGACGTGCATACACATTGCATACTTATCGGACGATTAAAAGGCTATGCATAATATCAATGCCGTATTTAACCTCTCAGACCTGGGGCTCTTTTACATAATACTGCGAACCTTGTTTGCAAGGGTGCACCTTTCAAAATGTGCACCCTGCACAAACAAAGAGAGTCCACTGCATTCAACTGAATGCTCTGCCCCCAGGGCAGCCGCAAACTTGAGGTACTTGGGCAGTACATTTAAGTGAAATACAGAACAGCTTTAAAGCAACCTTTATATGTTTTACTGTGGAAGCTACAACCTGCCTACACTTTTAAGAGGGGTGAGAGATCCCCTTGAGGCGGGTATACCTCCAAGGGAATGTTCACCCCCTCCAGAGGACTGCCATCAGGAGGCTCTTCGACAGTGCACCACCTTTTTGTGGCTCACTGTCAGTGCACTTCCTGATGGCTTCTTTGACTTTATGCCCACGCTATAATACTCCACGGGTACATAGGCAAAGAGATTCCCTCACTTGCGTTGGTAAAAGCCCTCATGCAAATGAAGGCATGCCCCCTGATGATAGCACTAGCTCTATACGTGAGCTAGCTCTATCTGTACTATAGAAAGAGCACACAAGCATGTGCGGCCCCTCCAGCAATACCAAATAGTCCCTGGGGACACAAAGCGGGCGCAAACGCCTGCTGCAGCCCGGGCACATTTTATGATATGGCCCCCAGTAGTAAGGCTTGTAAAGGGTGAACATGCTTATTTTCTAGGGTGTTGACTGAAGGAACTGACTTACTTTGGCTCCAAAAGGATGGTAGCAGCAGTATGCAAGCTCTCCCTGGATAGATGATGAAACTATCAGTGCTCTAATGCCCAACATTGCCATGTCCTCCAAGACTGAGCTATTTGTTCTGCCTATGTTTATGACATTTCTTTCTGTATGTCACTGCGTGTCTGAAGTACAACTTACTTAGGTTCAGTAATCCGTTTTTCTGGTGGATACAGTGTATACCTGCAGGTTGCACACCTTTTGAATAATCCCATGGGTAGCATTCCAAAGAAACTTTCTTGAAAACTCTCCCATGTTAACAAGGGCTTCCGAATCTTCACGACTCAGCGTAATCACATGTGATGTCACCAGAGCGATAAGAAGACCTCATCAGCGTTCTGATGTCAGTTTCCACCCATTTTTATGTGCCTTTGAGGCAAGCAGATGGAAGTAACTCAGAATTGTAATTACAGTTCATGGAATCTCAAGTCTAATATATAGAAGAAAAAACTCATATTATATATACAAAAACATAAACAAAACTATTTTTGGTTTAAGCAAAAGGCAACGGGGAGCTAGGTGGGTCAGTGAGGAATCCACAGGTAGATACTGCATCCACCAGAAAAAGTGTTATTGCAGGTAAGTAACTTGTGATTGATATATTCTCCCTGTGTTTCTTCACATTTCGAATAGAGTACCCCAGCAGTACTACACTTGGAAGTGATGAGTGCATGTCTGCCTATACCAAAATATCCTGCAAAACAGAACGAGTGAAGTGACTGCCACTCCTCACTTTGGGGTCTGAACAACAGTGCTTTGCAAAAGTGTGAAGAGAGGTCCAAGTCACTGTGTTACAAATACCTTCTGGAGGTTCCTTGTGTGCCATGGCATAGTTGATCTTAATGCAAAGTATGATCCATCTTGAAAAGTTCTTTTGTGGATTGCCTTTCCATTCATTTTGCTAGCATGTCCCACACAAAGATCGTCACGTGTTCTGTCTATATAAAAACTGACAACCCTTTTTGGGTCCCAGCGATAAAGCTTCTCCTCCTCTTTAAATGGATGGGGAGGAAGTTAAAACGTGAGAAAGGTGATGGACTGACACAAATGGAAGGGAGTAACCCCTTTTGGCAGGAAGGCAGCTATGGTTCTCAGAACCAACGCATCAGAAAAGAAAGTTGTAATTGGAGGCTTTACACTTAAGGCTTCTAACTCATAAACTTGTCATGCATATGTTACGGCAATAAGAAAAGCCAACTTAAAAGTAAGAAGTCACCACGGACAACCATGTAAAGGTTCAAATAAGATGTAACTTTCGGTGGAGGAATACATTTGGGTCCCCATTCCGGTAATTTGTCTAAACCACTTGCCTTTGCCATACTCTCAAAGTGTAGATCCAGACACACAGTCTCACTCTTTTCTACTTCTAGAGGATCTTTTTCACCAAAGAAGTGCTGCTTCTCTTCAAGAAGTCTCTAAGCCTCCTTCAAAACCTATGCCTCAACCTCAAAAATGGCGCTGGTGATGCTGTCACTGGCAACATCGACAACAGCCCCAGTGATGTTGGCACCTGTTTTGGAGAGGAAAGAGGAGGCACTGGAGTCAAAGCATGCAACACCAGAATAGATCCAGCGAAGCCACAACTGGTGCCTACTGGAGACAGAGTTGTCTTCCCATCTTCATAAAAGGTGCCTGCTGATAATGCACTAGAAACCCTCACAAGCAATACAAGAGTGGACCCATGGAGCCCACAAGGGCACCAGATGGAGTCAACTCCCTACTGAAAATGCTAAACATATCATTATGAAAATTGGAAGGGTCCACTCCTGAAGCAGGGAAGGATGGATATTCCCACTCCTGTCAAGGTGGAGGCACTGGATCAATATCCGGCATCAGATCAGGATGTCTAGGCAAAGTCGGTGGCAGCCTTGGACTCAAAGGCGACACAGGAAAGGCCACTTGAGTTACTTCACTTCGATGTAAATGTGACACCAGACATGGAGATAACTTCAGTAACTCATCTCCTGACTAGCACCAGGAACCATGACGCTGCTTCTTCTTGCGGTTCCTTCTCGCTGACTTCAATGAACGATTAGACAGTGACTTTGAATGAGGAAAATACTTCCAATGCCTTCTCTTGGGCATGAAAAACGTTGCCTCTCTTTATTTCAGTGCCTTAGGGTTCATCTTCTGGAATGATGAACAAGCTTCGGCCTAGTGGTCTGAACTCAAGCATCAAAGACACATATCATGTGGGTCAGTGATAGACATCTGACCCTCACACTCTTACAAGGCTTGAATCCAGACATCCTGGGTGGGGACATGTTTCCCAAACCAATTTTGAAATTCTGGAGAAATGTCAAAAGACTTCTACCGTTCCCTAATGGAGAGCAACTGAAAACCATTACACGTCATAGGCATGGAAAAAAGGGATCTGACATCAGCACGCTGACGAGGGCATCTTGTGGCTCCATTGATGTCACGCAAGGTCACACGCCGAGTCATGAAGACACATAAGCCTTTGTCTATGTGGCAGAGCTTTCAAGAAACTTTCTGTGGAATGCTGGCACATACGAGGATTTAAAAGGTGACAAATCCACAGGTAGGTGTATCGATCAGAAACTACTGTATAGTTGACTTTACTGTATCGCAACATTACTGTATTTAGGTTGATATAACTTCTGTGCATCTGACATCACACTGTTTGATATTGCTGTGTTTTGATATCATGACTGCTTTTTACTTTGCTGTCTATATGTGTAGGAAAGTACCATCTTGCCTGGCATATTATCCCCATATTTCACTGTATATATGTTGTTTTAGTGTATGTGTCACTGGGACCCTGCCAGCCAGGGCCCCAGTGCTCATAAGTGTGCCCTGTATGTGTTCCCTGTGTGATGACTAAGGTGGTCATTCTGACCCTGGCGGTCTTTGACCGCCAGGGCGGAGGACCGCGGGAGCACCGCCGACAGGCCGGCGGTGCTCCAATGGGGATTCCGACCGCGGCGGTAAAGCCGCGGTCGGACCGGCACCACTGGCGGGGTCCCGCCAGTGTACCGCGGCCCCATTGAATCCTCCGCGGCGGCGCAGCTTGCTGCACCGCCGCGGGGATTCCGACCCCCCCTACCGCCATCCAGATCCCGGCGGTCGGACCGCCGAGATCCGGATGGCGGTAGGGGGGGGTCGCGGGGCCCCTGGGGGCCCCTGCAGTGCCCATGCCACTGGCATGGGCATTGCAGGGGCCCCCGTAAGAGGGCCCCTACATGTATTTCACTGTCTGCTGCGCAGACAGTGAAATACGCGACGGGTGCAACTGCACCCGTCGCACAGCTTCCACTCCGCCGGCTCGATTCCGAGCCGGCTTCATCGTGGAAGCCTCTTTCCCGCTGGGCTGGCTGGCGGTCTGAAGGCGACCGCCCGCCAGCCCAGCGGGAAAGTCAGAATTACCGCCGCGGTCTTTCGACCGCGGAACGGTAACCTGACGGCGGGACTTTGGCGGGCGGCCGCCGCCCGCCAAGGTCAGAATGAGGGCCTAAATGTCTCACTGAGGCTCTGCTAACCAGAACCTCAGTCGTTATGCTCTCTCTGCTTTCTAAATTGTCACTAACAGGCTAGTGACCAATTTTACCAATTCACATTGGCATACTGGAACACCCTTATAATTCCCTAGTATATGGTACGGAGGTACCTAGGGTATTGGGGTTCCAGGAGATCCCTATGGGCTGCAACATTTCTTTTGCCACCCATAGAGAGCTCTGACAATTCTTACACAGGCCTGCCACTGCAGCCTGAGTGAAATAATGCCCACATTATTTCACAGCCATTTTACACTGCACATAAGTAACTTATAAGTCACCTATATGTCTAACCTTCACCTGGTGAAGGTTGGGTGCAAAGTTACTTAGTGTGTGGGAACCCTGGCACTAGCCAAGGTGCCCCCACATCATTCAGGGCAAATTCCCCAGACTTTGTGTGTGCGGGGACACCATTTCACGCGTGCACTATACATAGGTCACTACCTATGTATAGCCTCACAATGGTAACTCCGAACATGGCCATGTAACATGTCTAAGATCATGGATTGGGGAGACAATTCCATGATCCCCGAGTCTCTAGCACAGACCCGGGTACTGCCAAACTGCCTTTCCCTGGGTTTCACTGCAGCTGCTGCCAACCCCTCAGACAGGTTTCTGCCCTCCTGGGGTCCAGCCAGGCCTGGCCCAGGAAGGCAGAACAAAGGACTTCCTCAGAGAGAGGGTGTTACACCCTCTCCCTTTGGAAAAAGGTGTCAGGGCTGGGGAGGAGTAGCCTCCCCCAGCCTCTGGAAATGCTTTGATGGGCACAGATGGTGCCCATCTCTGCATAAGCCAGTCTACACCGGTTCAGGGATCCCCCAGCCCTGCTCTGGCGTGAAACTGGACAAAGGAAAGGGGAGTGACCACTCCCCTGACCTGCACCTCCCAGGGGAGGTGACCAGAGCTCCTCCAGCGTGCCCCAGACCTCTGCCATCTTGGATTCAGAGGTGTGCTGGCACACTGGACTGCTCTGAGTGGCCAGAGACAGCAGGTAAAGTCAGAGACTCCTTCTGATAGGCTCTTACATGTGTTACTAGCCTATTCTCCTTCCTAGATAGCCAAACCTCCTTTTCTGGCTATTTAGGGTCTCTGCTTTGGGGAATTCTTCAGATACCAAATGCAAGAGCTCACCAGAGTTCCTCTGCACTTCTCTCTTCACCTTCTGCCAAAGGATCGACCGCTGACTGCTCAGGACGCCTGCAAAACCGCAACAAAGTAGCCAAGACGACTACTGCAACCTTGTATCGCTTCATCCTGCTGGCTTTCTCGCCTGTTTCCTGGTGGTGCATGCTCTGGGGGTAGCCTGCCTCCTTCTTGCATCAGGAGCTCTGAAGAAACCTCCTGTGGGTCGACGGAATCTTCCCCCTGCAACCGCAGGCAACAAAAGACTGCATCACCGGTCCTCTGGGTCCCTTCTCAGCACGACGAGCGTAGTCTCTGGAACTCAGCAACTCTGTCCAAGTGACTCCCATAGTCCAGTGACTCTTCAGTCCAAGTTTGGTGGAGGTAGACTGCATTGCTGGGTACTGCGTGATTTGCAGCTGCTCCGGCTCCTGTGCACTCTTCCAGGATTTCCTTCGTGCACAGCCAAGCCTGGGTCCCCGACACTCTAACCTGCAGTGCACAACCTTCTGAGTTGTCCTCCGACGTCGTGGGACTCCCTTTTCTGACTTCGGGTGGACTCCAGTTCACTCCTCTTCCAAGTGCCTGTTCCGGTACTTCTGTGGGTGCTGCCTGCCTACTTCTGTGAGGGCTCTCCGACTTGCTGGGCACCCCCTCTGTCTCTTCATCCAAGTGGTGACATCCTGGTCCCTCCTGGGCCACAACAGCATCCAAAAACCCTAACCGTGACCCTTGAAGCTAGCAAGGCTTGTTTGCGGTCTTTCTGCGTGGGAACACCTCTGCAAGCTTCTTCACGACGTGGGACATCCATCTTCCAAAGGGGAAGTTCCCAGTCCTCTACGTTCTTGCAGAAACCAAAGCTTCTTCCATCCGGTGGCAGCTTCTTTGCACCCTCAGCTGGCATTTCCTGGGCATCTGCCCACTCTCGAAATTGTCGCGACTCGTGGACTTGGTCCCCTTGTTTCACAGGTACTCAGGTCCGGAAATCCACTGTTGTTGCTTTGCTGGTGTTGGTCTTCCTTGCAGAAACCCCCTATCACGACTTCTATGCTCTCTGGGGGTTATAGGTGCAACTTACACCTCCTTTTCAGGGTCTTGGGGTGGGCTATTTTTCTAACCCTCACTGTTTTCTTACAGTCCCAGCGACCCTCTACAAGTTCACATAGGTTTGGGGTCCATTTGTGGTTCGCATTCCACTTTTGGAGTATATGGTTTGTGTTGCCCCTATACCTATGTGCTCCTGTTGCAATCTACTGTAACTTTGACATTGCTTGCATTACTTCCTTTTGCTATTACTGCATATTTTTGGTATTGTGTACATACATCTTGTGTATATTTGGCATCCTCATACTGAGGGTACTCACTGAGATACTTTTGGCATATTGTCATAAAAATAAAGTACCTTTATTTTTAGTATATCTGTGTATTGTGTTTTCTTATGATATTGTGCATATGACACCAGTGGTATAATAGGAGCTTTGCATGTCTCCTAGTTCAGCCTAAGCTGCTCTGCTATAGCTACCTTCTATCAGCCTAAGCTGCTAGAAACACCTCTTCTACACTAATAAGGGATAACTGGACCTGGTTCAGAGTGTAAGTACCCCTTGGTACCCAGTACAAACCAGGCCAGCCTCCTACAATATGTCTAATCCGCCGATATCAATGTGTGTGTCTGACATCACTGCTGTGTCTGATATGAATTTCTATGAATCAAAAATTGCTGTCTGTGTGCGCTATATTGCTATACTTGTTTTTGACATATGTACCTAACATCACCATCTGTATGCAATTCTTAACTGACACACAATGCAAGTCTCTCACTGACATGCAAACATCTTGAACAGTGGCTTCACTCATTCCATCATTCCCAAAGGGTGCAGTTATCCTGATGATGAAGAGTGTCACAATGAGAGGGGGGTTTAATTATCACAGAGTCATGTGCCATACTGCCCCACAAGGAAGGACATAGTTTAAAATAATCTAGCTTAGGAGTACAATCAGTGTGAATAGTACTTTTTAGGTCTGGTTTGAAAGTTACCAAACCTTACATGATCAACAAGAAAAGAGCTTTTGGAGTACTAGAGAGGGCTCCACCCACATTTTGGGTTCCCCGAGTACAAGATGTCATTGGACTGAAGTTGTGTGCTTCCACTGAAAAGAGCACTTGTACTGCACTTTATGTCTTCTGGCACAGCCTATACTCAATATAGGAGATTTCAGTTTGTTATGGTGGCAAGCCAATCATCATGGCTATAGGCCT
This sequence comes from Pleurodeles waltl, assembly GCF_031143425.1. NCBI lineage: Eukaryota > Metazoa > Chordata > Amphibia > Caudata > Salamandridae > Pleurodeles > Pleurodeles waltl. The sequence goes on from NC_090447.1 coordinate 1,224,997,385, forward strand.
GATCTGTTATGAAATGTGATAAAAGCAATAGGAGAGGCATATTATTATCAAAAGCATATGTGAACATCTAACCAGTTAAAGGTGCATTGTTCTTATTCCCTGCTAGTAAATCTTTTGTTACATGGAATCTCACAGATTACTGGAGAAGGAAAGGATTTTGGTGTGGGGTGCCCCTCCTCCCCCCCTATGATGAAAGGACAACCAATAGGCAGGATTTGCGCACTGGGAAATGTTATGTCCAATACCATAGGCCTGATCAGCCTGATCGGCTTTTTCTGACAAGTTACAATGAAGGCAGTAAGCCTAGCTTATTTAGTGTGTGAAAAATTGAACAATTTGTTAAAGGCTGTAGACCTTTAATAGCCAGTTGCTACCACATCAAAATTCCAGATATGGACAGGTATTTTGTTTTATATTAAAGCACAGATTACTGTAGTAGGCAAGGGTTTGTTGTTGGGCACTGGCTCAGACAAGCCATTAGTGGCTTCACTGTGATGACTGCTAGGCCCTATTGAGAGGGTTGTATATTGTTTTGCAACCTATGTTGTTGGATATGATGTCAATGATGAAGGCGTTTGGGTTTATTGGCTCACTGGGAAAAAGTTATGCCAAATTCTACAAGCTTGATCAGTTATTACAAAATGTTAGTATAAAATCAGTTAGCCTCACGTATTGAGCATTCGTTAAAGGCAAAACCTTTAAAAGGTGGATTGGTATTATACTGTGCTGAATCCTCTAGACAGGTCATTTTGTTATAATATATCTACAGTTACCAAAAAGGGAAGGCATTTGGGGTTGGTGACTTACTCGAAAAAACAAAGAGATAAACATTTTGCACTGTGGTAATTCTTATTATGCTCTAATAGGAGAGATTTTATTTTAACTGTAATTTTGAACTTGTTTATAATTTTATAATGGTATATGTGACGGAGGCTTTGTTGGAAAGTTCATGAACTTATTTATAATTTTATAATGGTATATGTGACGGAGGCTTTGTTGAAAAGTTTATGCTCAACACAGTAAGTCTGCGATGGTTATGGTGACAAGTCCATGATAAGGTTTTAAGGCAGTGGACCGTGGAAAAGCACGCATTAAACTCAATAGGCATGTAATGATGACTTGTTATTACTCTGTATTAAATTGTATATATATATATATATATATATATATATATATATATATATATATATATATAGATGTGCTGTGTTAAAGGTAATCTGACTGATTATAAGGCTGTTGGTGCTGGTTACACCCTCTTACAAACTGGCTATAGAAGATCTGCACTATGATAATCCGTTTTGGTCTCTATTAAGAGAGCTAGTATTATGCTTTGCTAACTGTAATTTTGCATCATTTAATATTTTTATGACTGAGAGTGCCTTAAGGGAAGGCTTAAGCTCAAAGCTGTAGACCTGAATTGGTTATGGTGACAAGTCAACGATAACCGCTACAGGACTGATGGGTTAACTAGGACAAGGTATTACAGATGCCATACGTCTGATATAATATGAAATGTTATGACAAAGGCAGTAGGCATGATTGATTTACTATGTAACACAATTGTTGAAGCCAACAGGCTTTAGGGGTGGGTTATTTTGGCACTGTCATAAAGCCTGCAGTTAGGTATTTTGTTTCATGAAACCTCCAGGATATCCTTAGTAAGAAAAGATTTTGGCTTTTGAAAACCCCTTTCACAAATACGGCTGGTAGAAGATTTGAACTAGACTAATTCCTGTTCTACAGGCCTAGCTTATTGCCAAGATCTTGTAATAGAAAAATCATCCAGTATCTATATCTATCTATCTAGCTACATTATCCAGTGGTGGACCCCACTGGGTAGCTATTGTTAGAATCATGTTTCCATAAGTTTTCTTGTGTTGCTATTAACTTTGGAGCCATTTAAAGAATCTCCAAAAAAGCGTTTAGGAAAAGTGCTACTTTTTTTTACTAGTTTGCGCATGGAAGCTTTTGAAAGATCCATCAAGTGGGGTGAAAAAAAAGGGAGGGTCCCAAATCAAGTTTTCATTAATTATTTGATCCACAGGAATCCACAGGAACTTTAGACACAGCTACAGCCCAAACAGATGTAAACCAAATGTGACAGAAAGCTTGATCTTGGTCCAGAAAGAGTGTGTTTTGTGTTTTGGTGTAAATCCATTCAGTAGTTTGGAGAAACAGATCTTAACGTGAGATCTGATTTGCTGCCTCCACCTCAACCAGGAAGTGGAGGTTGCCATTTTAGGACTCAGGAGTCCTGAGTTATAAAGAAAAAAAAAAAAGGGCACAAGATTTGTTTCGGGGAGGGTTACCCCCCCTCCCCAGGTCATTTTAACGTCAGAGACCCCATATCCCCCTGGGCCTGATGTATTTTTTAGGGGGAGAAGGCCACGCAGCCTCCTCCTCAGGCTGCTTGTGACCCCGGGGACCCCATCCCCTAACACCCAAAGTACTCCTTAAGTGAGGGGTTTGTGTGGCCCCCTCACCCCTGGCCATATTTGGCCCCGGGGCCCCATCCCCTGGGGCCGCTAAACTAAGTAAAAGGGAGCGGTACCACCCAGCCCCACTCCCCGAGCCATAAATGGCCCAGGAGACCTAATATCCCATGGCCGGCTCACTAGCTATGTCCTGAGGAGCCCACCCCAGTGAAGCTTGTGTTTGCTCCTGCTTGGTGGGGCCTGGGGCCAGATGTAGCAAACGTTTTGCAACTCGCAAACGGCAAAATTTGCCGTTTGCGAGTCGCAAAACGCGTATCCCAATGCAGAAATGCATTTTGCGAGTCGTTACCGACTCGCAAAATGCATTTCAGACTCGCAAATAGGAAGGGGTGTTCCCTTCCTATTTGCGAGTCGCATTGGGATGCAATACCATTTGTGACCGCATATGCGGTCGCAAATGGCATCGCAGTTACCATCCACTTCAAGTGGATGGTAACCCAATCGCAAATTGGAAGGGGTCCCCATGGGACCCCTTCCAGTTTGTGACTGGACCCCAAAATATTTTTTCAGGGCAGGGAGTGGTCCAAGGGACCACTCCCTGCCCTGAAAAAAAAACGAAACTAAAGGTTTCGTTTTTTTTGAAGTGCAGCTCGTTTTCCAGTAAGGAAAACGGGCTACACTTCAAAAAAATAAAAACTGCTTTATTTAAAAGCAGGTCGCTAACATGGAGGTCTGCTGACGTCAGCAGGCCTCCATGTTAGCGAGTGCCCATACTCGCAATGGGGCCGCAATTTGCGACCCACCTCATGAATATTCATGAGGTGGGTCATTGCGACCCCATTGCGAGTTGCAGTCGGTGTCTGAGACACCGTACTGCATAGCAATTTGCGACTTGCAAATTGCGAGTCGCAGGGACTCGCAATTTGCAAGTCGCAAATTGCTTTTTTCCTACATCTGGCCCCTGTTCACAAAGGTAAATTCAGACCAAAAGTCTCATTTTAGAATTTTTGGTATTCACAAAGGTAGGCTATGAGCAGTATCTTTACGTCCGCACTCAGGGGGAGTGCAGAGATTCCATTCCGAACCCAAATAAAATCTCTGCACTCGGGGTGGAATCCCTGCACTAGTGCAGAAATTCCACCCAAGTGCAGATGTAAAGATACTACTCATAACTTATCTTTGTGAATATCGAGATGTAGTAACGTTAGACTTTTGGTCTGAACTTTTAGACTAAAAAGTCTAACATTATGTTTATTAATTAGGCCCAAAGTCTGCTTTCAGCCATCGGGAGCTTTGAAAATGCTCTTGTCACCGTGGAGCAGATATTTGATCCGTTTCCCTGCCTGCAGTTATAGGGGCAGGGAAACAGATAAAAATGTTGGTTACATCTAGAGGGGCCACCTTCGTTAGCGGCTCCTTGCAGCTGGGAGCACTGCTAGCTTTTGCTGCATACAAGGAACTGGGTAGGGCTGTGGGTGCCTTGGGCATCCCCCCACAACCTCCACCTTTCTGGGGCCAATACTGGCTCAGAGATGGGGGTTGGAGGCCCCTCTCCTTTATTAAAGGTAGTTGCCCGGGGCATGGATCTACAGGGATTAAGGATAAGGAAGGGGGTAGGGATGTGGCCCATCGTCCCCTTTAATAAAATAATGGCCCTTCTGGATGGGGTCCCCAGGGACCAATAATGCTCGGGGAGGGGGTGCATGGCCCCCTCTCCTTTAAAAATATGTGTGCCCCCGCTATGTACAGAATTTTCTTAAATAATTTGACTGCTAATATTTCATTGGTATTTTTTATTGATGTTATAAAAGTTGTCATGAATGCTAGAATATCTGAGGTAAGTAGTGGTGCATCACGAGGGTACAAGCTATAGTTACCTCAGGGCGTGAGCTGTAATTACTTGAAATAACTAACTGCTGAATTTCTATGGGTTTGTGCGAGTAAATTCAGCACCTAACTATAACATGCCACAACCTTTGTTTTGTGAATTTCAATCTTTAATTCTATTTCCTAACTATAGCGTCCCTGTAACCTTAGATGATTTCAGTGAATTGCTATGGTTTTTGTATCATACAGTATTTTTCATTACTATACGTTAATCCAACCTTCAGCCGTGCATGGCGGGGGTTGGCCGCAAGGCCTGGTCTGGGGCCAGCTCATGTGGCTGACTACTCAATCCCACGCTGCACACAGCTTTGGGCCATGCACAGTGGAAGTTGGTCGTAGAGCCTATCTTTCGGGGTAAGAGAATAGGTGTGAGAGGATGTCTCTGGGTGTGAGAGTGGCTGTGAGAGTGTCTGTTTGGGTGTGAGAGTGGATGAGAGGTGATCTATGTGGGTGTAATAGTGTCTGGTTGTGCTCCAATAGATGAGAGATATGTGCACCTCCACCAAGGATTTCAGATCCTTTTTCAATATGAAATCACAAAGTAAATGGACTTGTTTTGCCTTCACCAAGCCCAGGAGTTAGGATAATTTTTCCTTTCCAGAAATGGATCTTCAACTAGGACACCTGCTATGTATAGGTTTAATTACTGTGAAATGAGCATCATGGGCAGAACGGAAGCTCATCTGCTCATTTATACAACAAGAGTCCACAGTTTTGCACAAAATATCTATCCAACTGGAGTACTTTTTACTGGTTAGTTAGTAAGTGCTACCTCCTTGAATGAATGGCCAGTGTGATGGAAGGGGACCGTGCGGCCCCTATGCCCAAGCCGAATTCTGTCCGAGACCCATCCCTCTTGCCCCACTACAATACAATGGGGCAGCAGCATGCGGCTCCATGGGCCGATCTCGGTCCTGGGGACCCCTCCCCTGGTGCCTGACCTTCATTAAATGGAGAAGAGGGGTGGCCGTGTGGCCCTTCTCCCCAGGCAGATGTTAACCCCGGGAACCCTGCATACTGTTGAATATAAGCCCCGGGCAGGTGGCAGTCCCAGGATATAAATAAGCCCAGTAGTTGGACCTCGTGTGCCCCATCTTTTATTTATGATATGCCCTCTGCTTCAGCCAATATAATATGCATTTGGCTCACCTGGGTGCTTTATTAAAACAACACAGGAGACCACGTTTGTTTTTTAATTATTTGAGTATTGCTGTGAACTTGTGGCGTCGTTAATTTGCTGCAAATCGGGATCCGTCAGGAACCCCTGCACCAGAGATAAGGGGTCAGGGTGTCCATAACCTGGCCCCTTTTCTTTTTTTCCCCCATTTTCCAGGGACTCGTCTGAAGTAGAGTGCCAAGATGTCTGCCAACACTTCCTCGTGGAAGTGTTGCCAGTCAATCAGAGCTCTGCAGATCTCTGCACAAGCTTGTTATTATTCTCAAAGTCATCAGGGAGGAACTGCGGCCCTAGATATGTAAATTTGGTTTTATTTTAATTTCTGTTAAAGAACTGAACGGATTTACATCAAATAACAAAAAGCAGACCAAAAGCAAACTTTCTGCTAAATTTGGTCTAGCTCCATCCAGCAGCTTGGGCTTTAGTTGTGTTGAAAACATGGGAAACTCACCTCTTTTGACCCCCTTTTTCTCTGCCCCCGTGTTGATGGATCACTCTGAAACTTCCCATGCCCAACAAGAATCACTAGCACATTTTTTGGGGAAAATTGTGTGAAGATTCATCAAATGGCACCAAAGATTTAGGCAAGTCAAAAAATGCCTTTTCTATGGAAACATGGTCCTAACTGTAAATACCTACTGGCAACTGCCAGTAGGTAAAATACATATATATATGTATTCATTTACAAAAGAGCAGTTACCAGTAGGGAGTTATAGTTGGGACCATGCTACCATAGAAAAAGCATTTATCCCCGTGCAACTTCCAAAAGGGAAATTGAAAACAGATACAACAGAAATGGCTCAACAGAACTACAACAAATTTGACAGAAAGCTGGATCTTGGTTCCGAAAGCATGCATTTAGAGATTTGGTGTAAATTTGTTCAGAAATTAAGGTTAAGAAAATTGTATATTTCACGCCAAGGAGAATGTGCTGATTCAACAGATATGTAGATAAGCTCTGACCTAGGGACTAAGGCCCTAATTATGAGTTTGGTGGTCAGAAAAGGCCGCCCGACAAACTCCATCGGTCAGGCTACTGCCTATGCAGCAGCCCTCCCGCAGCCCCTATTAAGAGTTTCCTGCTGTGCCAGCAAGCAGAAACTGTTTTTCCGCCCACTGGCACAGCAGGAAACGCACAATAACATTGACGCCGGCCCATAATAGAGCCAGCGGCAATGCTGTTGTTCGTCGAATGACTTGCGTGATGGGGATGGCCAAGGGGGCACCCACACTGCCCATGCTAAGTGCATGGGCAATGTGGGGGCCCCCGGCACCCCGACTCCGCCAGCCTTTACATGGCGGTTTCACTATGTAAACGCCAGCGGAGAGATTGGTCGTAATCCCCAGGGCAGCGCTGCCCTAGCAGATTGGGACCGCCAACACTGCCAGGCCGTTGGGTGCCCAAAAAGTGGCAGCGCCGGTGGTCCGACCGTGGCGGTAATGCCACACTCGTAATGGCGCAGTCGGACAGCCGCACTGAAGACCGCCATCCTCGTGATGAGGGCCTAAGTCTCCAGTCCTGAAAAAATGTGGAGGAAAACATCTACAGGGACTAAAAACTTACTTAGCTTTTTAAACATTTTAAAAACTTTTTAACCCCCACCCTGTGGGTTTTGCCAGGGCCCAAGGGGGGAGGCTCAACATTTTTCATGGGGAGGGGGGCGTGCAGCCCTTCTCTCTGAGACTTTTCAAGATCCTGGGGTCCCAATCCCCTGGGGCCAATCAATGTGTAAATGGGAGGGGGCACACAGCCCCCTTCCCAAGCCTTTGCAGGGCCTCCATCCTCCAGGGTTGGCTCTGTGACATTAGGCAGGTAAGAATCCTGTGCCACCACTTTTGAGTACAATGTTTCTCATTGCCTGCACTCTCACAGGCTGGGAAATGCAGAATTGTCCCCACCGGCAGGAGCAGAAAGAAAAGCTGATCCCACCAGGTGGAGGTAATTTCTGCTCCTGCTGCACCTGGGATTGGTGCTGGCAGGGGTGCTGGTGGGACTGTGGGGTTCATGGCCTCCCCCCCCCCCCAGCAGCCCCCAATTGTAAAAAATGCAGAGGGTGTCCCATGTAGGCGCTGGTGCACCCCAAAGTAAAGAAAAAAAAAAACATAACAGAAAATATGGACAGCTTGTGTGGCTTCATAGAATGGGGCTGTTTGGTGAAAGCCAACGGGGGCCCTGGGCCTTCCCCAGTGACCCCAAATAAAAATTAAGGCTCGGAGTGTCTGGGTGGGACTGGAACACTTATAACAAATAAAAAGTAAAGGGAAGAATAAGAAACTAGAGACCAGAGCCTATCATTATTCACTGCTTCTAGCACCAAGAGCCACATATTGCTCTACATGGGGTAATTTACATATGTTTAGCTGCTGGATGTGCCCCCAGTCTGGGAAGAGGCACCACCAGCATGTTTTTGTTGATGTGTTTAGGTGGGCTGCAGCGAATGCAGAAGCATAATTACTTTAAAAAAAAAATGAACCCTACATTTCTTGCGTTCTATAGACTATGACCCCAGGTTACTGGTTTTTAAGAATTCTCTGAGTTGGCACTTCTGGTTTTCAGCTTGGGAATGCAGGGACACCATGTGGTTGGTTTTATGGCTATATTATGGGACTTGCGGAATGTAAAAAAAAAAAGTTTAATTTTTTTTTTACTATAAATGTTTTATTCAAATGTTTATTGAAAGACACATTTTAAAAATCTTTAATCACTGAAAAAAAACAAAGGCTAAAGTGACCTTATAGTTTGGTGGAAATAAACTATAAAAAACACTGAAATTCCCCAGCTATAGTTATCTCAAGTAACTATAACTTGCATGCTCACCATGCACTGCTAATTCCCACATATAACATCACTCATGACATGTTCCATGACATCATTGATAATATCACTGCAACATTTGAAATGACATCACGATGTCTGGTGGGGGTGCATGTTATAGTTATTTTACAGCACAAGTTAAAATTACCTGTGATAACTTTAACTGATAAATTTCAGTGTTTTTATTTCAAAATGGTATGTTTTAACTGACATTTTCACCTAGCTAGAACATCACTTTTGGCGTTGTTTTTTTTCAGTGAATACCCTCTGTGAAGTAAGGGTGGAGGTGTTCCATCAAGTTCGGGAACACTATTTGTACCAAGGCATATTGAGCGTGGGCATAAAACCCCTTCAGGCACATGGCATTGAGGAACTTGAGAGCCATGCGTCCAGCCAAAAAACATTTGTTCCTACTATTTACCACACAGAGATCTCTGACCCAAATGCAAAGCCTTCAAATTAATGTACTGAAATATTTATTTAAAAAATGAATGTGAATTCATTTTACATATTGCCTTTACATGTAGAAAAAAATAAAAACAACTGCTACAGTACTAGTACTTTCATTTGAACTAAACTTTAATTGAAATATATTAAATGACATTATAATTATTTTGTGGATTTTAAATAAAAAATTAATTTAAACCAAAAGAAAAAAAAATATTTTTCTATGTCCATTAATAAAAAATTAGAAGTGATTTATTTGAAATTAATTTACATTTTTTATAAACATTTATTGCAACACTATTTTTTATATTCAAAATAGGTCATTAAAATATTTTATTTATAATTTAAAAATAAATATGTATGATTTGTGTAGATTTTTTTAACAGTAATTTAGTTGATTTATATTTTGTTGTATTTTAAACAGTTTAATATGATTTCATTTACCAGTATTTCTTCTGGGGTTTCATTTATGTCCCTTCACCCATGATTTTCTCTGAGAGGATGTTGCAGTAACAGTGGTGGCCACATGCACAGCTGAAGTTGCTATTTTTATTTTTTTTTGTTTACCAACTTACACAAAAGTGTAAACTCACTTAAAAGTGTAGGTTACCTTTGTGAATCCGACCTTCAGTTTGAGTGTAATGGGAAAAGCCAATGGAAAAAGTTTAGAGGTGCAGGAAGTTTGAAAGACCAGGCTTTAAGGTGACTGGTGTGTTGAAAAGGTGATGCTACCAGTAGGGGTGGGCGGAACTTGTGGAGTTACATAAAAACTCAGTGGGATTCTGCAGAGTTCAGCGAGCTGGCAGAATATGGGCATGTCACTTTGGTGATATTGCTTTATAGCACTCGGAGCTTTTCCGGCACTGTAAAATCAGCATGGATGGCATCACGAGGTGAGCCAAAGAGCGCTGCTTCTTTCTGATGTGCAAGTACATTTTCTACTCAAACGTCAGCTTTCTCAACGCAGTCACTTGTATAAGGTGTTACAGCAGTTAAGTAACTTGTTCAACTCATAGAGACATCTAGCTGCAGATTCCTTACCTTAGAATAGATACCCAAGCATACCTTCCCCAGAGGTGGGTCTGCAGACGAATTTCAGACAAGGAAATACTGCAGGACCGAATGCAAAGGGCCCATCACAATGAACCTGACTGTATAGGCAGTAGTATTTTGTAACCATGTGCAATGAGGCCCACTTTGCTGCCTGACAGATGTCCAGGACCTGAACTCCAGATGCTGATGCAGAGGTTGCAGCATTAGCTCTAGTTGAATGAGCTCCCAATCGCTCAGGGGGGGTGCTCCTTGGTAAATGCATAGCAGTTCTTGATACTGAGCTTCTGTATGGCCTGTCCTTTCTTTGCCCAGATGTAACCACAAAGAGTTGTTTGTCTACCAAGAACTCTATATTTCGGTCAAGGTAGAACGATAACACTTTTTGGGCCCAGGCAGTGGAGTTGTTCCTCTTGCTTGAAGGGATGGGGTGGAGCGTAAAAAGTAAGCAGGGTGATGGACTGGTCTATCAAACTGGAATGACCACCTTCAGAAGAAAGATTCTCAAGAAAAGCACAAGTTTGCCAGGATAGATAATGAGACATTGAGACTTGGATGCTAAAGCCTTATGCTCACTGACCCTCTGGGCAGATGTTATCTCCACAAGGAAGGCTATCTTGATGGGAAGTAGCCTGAAGGGCAATATGAAGAGACTCAAACGTACCACGCATTAGAAATGTCAAGACAATATTCAGCTCCCACTGAGGCAGGATAAAGAATGAAGAAGGGAACTCATGTTGAAGACCTTTCAAAAAACCATTTACAACAAGGGATTTGAAGAGGGATGTCAACCAAGCCAACAGAGAATTTGAAGAGAGCTGCCAAAAGAGCCTCTGTGGTCAAGAGAAAAAAACTAAGAAGAACTTGAAAAAGGGAGACAGAAAGGGGATCAACTTGCTTTTCTAAATACCATGGCACAACTTTTTCCAAAAGCAGGCGTATACTGTTTTGGCAGACGGATGCATGGCTGCCAAGATAACATCACAGACTACAGGAGGAAGGTCAATAGCTATCAACTGCTGCCAATCAATCTCCATGCAAGAAGGAGAGTTGATAGGTTCGAGTGGAGGACATTCCCTGCTGCTGCAATAGAAGATTGTCCTGAAGGGGCAGCCTGATTGGAGGATCAATAGCTGTGTTCAACAGATTGGGATACCAAACTCTCTGTGCCTTTTTCAGGGCAAAGAGATGACTTGGGCCCGCAATTTCAGATCTTCTTCAAAACTCTGGGCAGGAGTGGTATGGGCAGCAAGGTGTACAGGAGGCCTGAGCTCCACTCAAGAAAACTGCAGACAAGAGCTAACATTGCAATTTCTCGGCGGTGGCGAACAGATCTAACCAAGGCTCTTCCCACTGTTGAAAGAGACCTTGCACCACCTCTGAGCAGAGACACCATTCTTAATAAGCTAGACAGTTTTGACTGAGTTTGTCCACTGTGGCGCCCGGAAAGCCAACCAGGTTTTAAACTACCAGGGAAATGCACTGCAATTCAAGCCATGTCAAAGGGCCCAAAACCTTGACAAAGGGCCCCTGACCCCAAACCGCTCTGTTGCAGTACCACATGGTGGTGGTGTTGCCTGTGAGCACCTGCACCAGCTTTCCCTTGATGGAGGGTAGAATGGCTTTCAGTGCACCAGGATTCAAAAGGTTGATATGGAGTCTGGATTCTGCCAGAGACCAGAGTCCTCTGATATCCACCTCTCTGAGATGGCCACTCCATTCCATAAGCGGTGCATCTGTCACCACTGTGAGATCTGGATGGGGAAGGGAAAGGGGTCTGTCGCTCCCCACTCCCAGGAAGACTTATTTGGTTATGCAGGAGACACCTTAGCTCCCTTTGTGTCACTGTCTAGAGGGAATTCACAGCACAACTGTCGGTCTCACCCTTGTGTGGATTTCGCAGGCAGAAGGAGGCACAGAATGGTTAAGCAAGAAAATGGCCACTTTCTAAAAGTGCCATTTTCAAACTGACAATCTAAAAACCAACTTAATCAAAAGGTGTATTTTTAAATTGTGAGTTCAGACGTCCCAAACTCCATATCCCTATCTGCTTCCAATGGGAAACTGCACGTAAAAGGTATTTAAAGAGAGTCCCCAGGTTAACCTATAGGAGAAATAGGCCTTGCAATAGTGAAAAACAAATTTGGCAGTATTTCACTATCAGGGCATGTAAAAACACCAGCACATGTCCTACCTTTTAAATGAACCCTGCCCATACGGGTACCTAAGACCTACTTTAGGGATGACTTACATGTAGGAAAAAGGAAGGTTAGGGCCTGCAAGTGGGTATACTTACCACGTCGAATTGGCAGTGCAAGTCTGCACACACAGACACTGCAGTGGCAGGTCTGAGGCATGTATACAGGACCACTCATGTGGGTGGCACAATCAGTGCTGCAGGCCCACTAGTTGCATTTGATTTCCAGGCCTTGTGCACCTTAAGTGCACTTTATTAGGGACTCACTAGTAAATCAAATATGCCAATCAGGGATAACCAATCATAATCACAATTTATACAGGGAACACTTGCACTTTAGCACTGGTCAGCAGTTATAAAGTGCTCATTGCACACAAAAACAGCAAAATGAAGTCCAGCACACAGTCAAATATACAGGAAGCAGAGTCAAAAAGATAGGGGAAACCATGCCAAGGATGTCAGGTCTAACACCCGGGCTTCCTCAAGAACTGTAGTCAGCAGTTGCGCAACCCTATCTCTCACAGTATGATAATTTCAGCCCACAAAGCATGCAGTGTTGACAGACTGGAATGTAAGGCTGGTGGAAGAAAAATCCTCTTCCCAAAGGTATCCAGCATTATAGATTCCCATGCTGGTGATGTGGTAGGGAATGTGCCAGGGTTGATCTATGAGGTAGAGCAGCTGACCACCAGGCTTTTAGGAGTAGGGTGCTGTGTGGGGAAGCCTGGGTCCTTGGCTGGAAGCAGAGCAACTGCAGAGGGCGATGTTCCTTTGCACAGGGGTGCCTTTTCATTGCTTGGTCAAGGTCCCAAGTAGGACATCATTGAGGGCTTCATTAAAGCAAAAGGAGAGATAATGAGGGGGATCCCCCGGATTGAAGCACCTCGGTCAAGATGTTAATCTTGGCTTCTACCACGGGCAGCGTTAGGTCCAAGACATCAGCTGCCCTCCGGACAGCATTGCAAAGAAGGCCCCTTTCTCTGTAGACACTGTAGAATGCAAGAAGAGACTAGTGTTTGGCGGGGTACCCAGGCCATTGGCATCTGCCAGTTCCTCATAACAGTTACCCTCAACCATGGACTCTTCTAGGTGATTGAGATAACTATAAAGATATTCAGATCCACTCCATTTGTGCTCCTCACAAGGCTGTTCATGGAAATAAGGCCTTTTTCTGATCCAGACTGAGTCCAGTAGGTACTATTACCCCCATCGTGCAACACCATCCAGCTCCTTATGGATAACAGACATCATATTCAGGTTGTCTCACTGATGGGAGCCAGCAGCGGCAGAAATGATGTCACTGGATGGACCCCAGAGGAGGTTGTGAAGTTGTGATCAGAGGTGGTAGAGATCCACAAATGGATCCTGAGGGTCCGACCGTTGCCGAGGGCTAACAAACCAGCGGAAATCCACTTGGTGTCCATCTCTCTGACCCATGGGGCCCAAAGGCGATCTAGAGGGGTCCAACCACCCAAAAAAGAAGGTTCATGGCCTCACAACACTCTGAGTTGGGCAGGGATCGTTCCAGCTCTGGGAAACATAGCGAGGCATGGAGTGGCCCCAGGCTCAAGCCCCATAGGGATCATGAGGAAGCAAGGCCTAGATTTGTGATTATGTTCATGTGCCTCACCCAAGGACTTGGCACAGAGAAATTGAAGAATGCCTTGACTTCTTGGACTCCTTCTTGTGGGACTTATCTTTAAAAGTACAGGACAGTAACATTGACTAGCATGAATGACTACGAGACTGGTCCCAGGATATCCCTCTTAACCAGGACCTGGAAGGGTGCAGAGTTGTGTGTCAAAGAGCTTCATGGCTAGCTCAAAGATTGCCTTTGCACTCATGGTCTTGCAATCTGGGGACGCCCTGGAGTCGTGGTTCAGGTCCAGTGGAGATCTGTCACAGATTTTGCCTGTAACAGGCACCACAATTTTAAAAACCAGCAGTTTTTTGGGAGGGCATAGTCCAAAAAAGAGAGGGACAAAAGGGGACACTGGTTTGAAGTGTTGACCAAAAGCCACAAAAGACAGTCAAAAAATGACTGAGGGGAGCTCGATCCGGATCCACACTGATGCCACAGAAAAAAAGTACCTGAAGTCAGTGTGCTGGTGTGGTGCCTATGTGAGTACTTCACATGTCGCTTTCGGAGTGGACAACACTGACAAGGCCACTGAGAGCTAAACAACGCCATCTAACAGCACGCAAGTAGACTGTTTCCAAAGTTTCCGGATCCAGTCAGACACCTGGGGAATATTCTAAGGCAAGAAATTTGTGGCTGGAAGTCTCTACCAGACAATGTACTATATCAGAAGGGCTTTGATGAACACAAGTCCCTGCAAAGGAGGCAGGTGTGGCAGGTTGGTCAAAAGCCCTAAAGATGTCAAGAGGCTCGCCATTGTCTGGAGATGGTTAACGCTGACAGTGGTAAGCCTGCCAACAACAGCCAGTCGACAACACACAAGAAGACTGGTAGATCCAATCTCTGAAGGTGTGCTGCAAACATCATCACTTTGATCAACACTCATGGAGCGCTGGCAAGGCTGAAGGAGTGCACGTAAAACTGAAAATCCCTGTGGTTCACCTTGGGCCTCAAGTACCGCCTCTGGGAGTGCAACACAGGGGCATGAAAAATGGAGTCCTGCAGATCTAGTGCTACCATCCAGTCTCCCGAATCTAGGGGAGATAGAATCTGGGCCAAACTAAGCATCTTGAATTTGTTCTTTTTCAGGAAGTAATTTAGAGGGCAAGGATCTAAATTTGGATGAAGTCCCCCACCTTTTTTCGGCACCAGTAAATAACAGGAGTAATATTCAGTCCCTATTGGGTTTGTCAGCACCCTCCCTATAGCTCCTGTGTCCAAAGGAGCCTGAAATCTCTGCCACAGAATAGATAAATTGTCTTCCAAAAGCCACTCTGATGTGGGTGGATTATGCGGCTGGTCTGATAGGAATAGCAGGGTGTGTTCTTGTTGAATAATAAAAAGAAAAGAAGTTGCAGGATTTTGTAAATATGCTCATGACTGTCAGATCCTACTTCAGCTTGATATCTTGACGCCAGCACAAGATCAGTTTAAAGATATGTTGTGCTTTATTAGTAGATGGATGAGACCTAACCACCTAAAATGAGTTGCTGAAAAGACAGACATTATGGTGTAACTCCTCAATATGGACGAGTTGCTAGTGGCCTTCAGAAATAGGCATGTTACTATCCTTAAAGCCAGTTATGAAACGCCTTGTGCTCTGTTCTATCAACATCTTACTTTTAGTCCTCAAATAAATATGGTAGTTTCTAAATGTGTATACGTGTACTGACTAGTAAGAAGATCCAACTGTTCCCTTCATCTGAAGCTATGGAAACTATTATGGCTGTTGATATTCGTTCAAGATTGGATTATGCCAACATTATATTTTGGTCTCCCTGAGAATGCTGTGGTGAGACAAGTTTTTATAATTCCCAGAAGAACACAGATTACTCATTATTTAAAGAGCCTCAGTTGGTTAACGATTAGACAGCATAATGCATTTAAGATTTGCTGCCTAATTTTCAAACCATTAAAGGGATAGATAGGCTCCATATGTTTAAGAGACCGATTAGACAGACTTGTTTCTGGGAGAATTCTCCACTCTGCTTCTGCCAATTTCCTGTTGGTGCCTAGAGTTTGGTAAATAAGGACTGGAGGGTGTAGATTCTTTACTTTAGCACCAAAGGAATTGAATGCTCTCACAACGGAGAGTCACTCTATCATAGACTTGGCCCCATTTAGAAAAGCTTTAAAGACCTGGCTTTTTAAACAGGCTATTGATAATTATATACATTTTCAACTTAGTGCTACTCTCCTGGCTTGACAGTACCAACAGACTGGTGTTCATTGTGTTTTTTAATGTCCTAGAATGTAACACTCATTTGTCAGATGTGATGCTTTGCCACACTTGGAAGTCATACCTTACCTGCCAGTTCAAGGGTAACCTTATGTTGCTGAGGTCACTCAGCTTTCATTTACTGCAACATCACCAATGGACTTGGAAACTCATGGTGCATCAGAATAAGTTGGGCGATCGGGCCCCCTGTAGGTCAACCAGCATCTTGTCGTCTGCACAACCTCTTGAGTCAAGAATGGCAGGTCAAGGAAGAATTTGACTTCAGCTTCTTGCTTTTCATTTTCCTTGACTTACCTGAGGACTTTAAAGGACAAGGGTTTATATTGCAAGAGCTGCCTCAAGTGCAGCAGTGGGCCCGCAGCTTTGACTGGGATTGCATGCCTACGTCTGTGTTCGGCAACATAGTTTGGCTTCACAATCTTGGATCACCTTGGGTTCATGCTGACACAGGATCTGCAGACCCTGCAATCGTTAGCTGACACCAGAGGCAGACCTTGTACCGATCTGTCACATCTCCTTTTAACAGCGTGTAAAAGACTTAAACGCTTTTGCTTACGATTGTGAAATGTTCCCATGCACATGGAATTAGATCTTGGTAAACAAACATCTCATCAGAGGCAAGGAAAAGGTTTGGGAACAGGCTCGGATGTGTGTCTGAAGGCGCAGAAGGAAAGACACTAATGTCTGTGAGCTTGGGTGGCCCTTGTACCTAGCTCTGATGTCACTTCTGGGGTGGAGTGAAGTTGGAGCTTGGGGGCACTGCTGAGAAAAGTCACAGGATCCAGACTGGTGCCTCGTGATATTCACAAGGTAAGGGATCTGCGTTTAGAAGCATCCATAGAAGACCATGTTAACACAGCTCCAACAGCAAGCTTTCAATCACTTAACATGGGCAAGCTCCACTCGCTCAGGCCATTCAATAAAGGCAAAATTGGTATTCAGTGTATTTGCCTAATGTTACAGTACTAAATAGCCCTCTCCAAATATTGTATGCATCACTAGACAATAGAATAAATGTTGCTACCTTGGCTCTATTTAGATGACTAAGGTATATCTCCATCTCAGTATACTGGTGAGAGGCAAAGCTGGATAACAATCAAGCAAATGGCATTAAAGAAACTACTAATAATTGCATTCAACTGAGTAAATGGCCTTACCCCTTACCATTTATAACACTGCACACTGACTTGGAACCACCAAAGATGCACCAATGACAACCTTCAACTGTGGCCTAAGCCCCAGTGTGCTGAGTTAAAGTTCTTGGCTTTCTACCTTCCCCCTTCACATGAACTACTAATCAACATTCAGCCTCCCATTCTCTTCAAGAGTTTGAATTTGTACTGAAAACACATCTGTGGCAACATAAACAGTAAGCAGAGAAATACCCAGTTTGATATAAATATGTACAGTGGATGACTTTTTCTTTAGCTAGTGATACAATGTTGTCCTAGGCTTGTGTTTTCTCCAACAGTCAAGTACCTACAACTTCTCAGTTACCAACCCAAAACAATTACTTTCAGTAATGATGTAAACTACCCTGCATACATAGATTATGTACCATCATTGTGTTTAAGCACAACATCACTGATTGAAATGTACATAAATACGTTTTGAATTGTTTAGATAAAATATGTGAAGGGAAGTCTATGGCGGTTGCAAGAAAGTAATTGGACATGCATACGTAGGGAAGGAAACTGTGGGTGCCAGAGACAGAGGCCCATTTTCATGGGCGAGCACAAAGTGCTCTGTCCATTCTGTAATCTCTCTTTGGGCTTGAAACCACGCCCATGCCACATCAGTCACTTACATTGGTTTGTGGGCTTGCCTTTTAAAATCTGCTTGCTTTCATTTGTGAAAGGCATACATACGTCATGCCTTTTACGGTGTTTATCTCACCTACACAGCACCGGTAATGTACCAAAAACATACGAGGCTTGATGTTTTCAGCCTGGAGTCCAGACTACTTTATCTGTTTATTTTCCATGCAGCGCGATTGTGCTGCATTTTACATAGCGCGATCGCGCTGCATTTTTTTTTTGCTTTACAACGCTAATAGCTCTAACTCGAACAAATGTGAGACCTGTTGCATTGAAAATGCTTTTTGGTTCTTGTTGTAAAGGTGCAGGTACGAACCCAAGAAGCAATGGTGCTTCTTGGATCACCCAACTGCCAATAGGCTGGGGCAAGCGATTCCCTTATTCCTTAACTGAGAGACCTGCAGAGCACTATTACTCATTGAAAAGGCAACTCCAAACCCTCAGCCATCTTGTGGACAATTGAGTATGTGCTCATCTGGCATTGAAACTTCAGGCGAGGAGTTTAGTCTTCCACTCTGGAGGTACAAGAGCCCCATCTCTAAATGTTCTACTGCAAGTACACTACCACCCTCATAATCCTCTTCATCCAAATATATTTTCCTCCTTGAGAAAATAATGCTTCTGAGTTAGAAGTTATAATGACAGAAAACCTGAAAAATGCATTGAATCATTTGGGTCTGGTCACCTTCTTGATCCAAAGTAGTTGTAAGTAGTCCTGGACAGTTTCTTAACTACGCACAGAATTAAATTCTGTCAGAAGAGTAGGTACAAGTATCAACTTTGTGCCCGGACCTAGCCACTAATCCTGGTGCAGACAGTGCTGAAACTGGCATGCCAAGCTTAATTCGGAAGGGACATTATAGATGAGGTTGAGGGTGGATGCCAAACCGGCAGTCTGTCGGGATCTGAAAGGAGTTAGTTAGCCTTGAAGAGGCTGTTTTGAATCTAGCCTTTCAAAGCGTATGTGGGAGATACTGGGCTTTGGACTAAAAACGGCCAACACAGCATGTTCAAAAGCGTTAATTTGTCTAGTGGAAGAGCATTTGACAACAAAGGGGCATGGAGAGAGAATGGCCAATCACGCCCTATACACTGGGAAAATAGAACACAAGAAGGCTGGTAAAGAACGAAGTGTCAAATCTTGCGATTTCAACAGTGTCTTGTGCAAAAGGCACAGAATTTTCAATTTGATTCTGATAGAGATGGGTAGCTAGTCCAGAGAATTGAATAGAGGAGTAGCATAAACGAACCAGAGAACATTTGTGACCAATCCGGCTGCTGTAACTTGTATGACCTGAAGACACTAGGGCCAAGATGAAGCAAATTGCCGTAATAACGCTTGGAGCCAAATTGGGCCTGCAGAAGTGGATTCTTCCATTCATGTATGATGTATTGTATATTTCCTGTGGGTATTTCAGCTGAAGTTTTACAGAGGAAACAATTAAAACTAGTAGTAAGCCCATCCTTACTAGAAAACAGTGGAAGAAACAATAGGATCGTAAAAAAATTACAAGTCAGAATCATCTAACAAAATATATCTCATTTAGTGACCACTAATTAGTATCTGTCCTGGAGATTAAATACAGTTAAAAGTAATATGCCAGTAAAGCTGCAGTAAAACCTTTCTTTCTTTTGAAACGCTGCTTGGGTGTTACATGCAACATTTTTATTTGCTTTCTGATAGCATGTGATTGTGCAGGTAGCAAGTAATTTACAAATAAACTGTTTAAATGTAGGCATGCCTGCTATATTGAGTCCATTATTGATAAACAGAAGCTTTGATTTCCTAACAATATTAGGTCTGGTTTAAAAACCAGATTACTTGTCTACTATCTAGCAATGTTTATGATTGTCTTTAAACTGGAAAGGTGTGCTTCTGTTGGCACATATAATGCCTGGTTAACATGTAAATAATCTGACACTAAGAGGCTGCTTTATATGTTGTCATTGAGGGAACAGCAACTGATCTGCCTCCCTAGCAACATAGTGGTCCACCTGCCCAACTGAAATGTGGGTGAACTGTAGGTTTGGCCACGGCAGTGACTTACTCCCCTGTCTCCACCATATCCAAACTTCTCGGACATCCCAATGGAAGGAGTATGGGTCATTGGAGAAATGGCTTTATGTCCATCCGCCCAATCAGGATGAGCAGATATAAAGCCAATATTCACTCTCTGTCACTGCCAGGCAAATACTGGCAGGGAATGACAGTAAAAAACAAAAATGCCCCACACCATAAGAGACAACTCTCATAGTGACGGTGACATAATCTTTTTTTACTTTCATAAAGAAAATTCTGCTTTTTTTTTTTTTTGTTTTGTTTTTTTTTTCAATAAAAAAGTAATACGTTTGGTGCAGGACTCCATCATACCTTAAGACCGCTGCACCAATCCGCAGAAAGCATTTACAGAATCTGCTGTGATAATCGTTCCTGCTAATGCTTTATAACGCTGCTAGCTTGATGGTCATTTATACATTAGGTGGGCAGCATCTCTATATGGGCCACAGAGTAATTAATTAAATAATTTAATGTGACCCTAAATCAGACAAAAAGAAGTATGCGTGATCAACATTTTTTTCGAATGCGCTTTCTACCTCATCCCATCCGCAAGTTTTTTTTACTTTTCTCCTTTTTCAAAAGAATGAGTAAAGTTAACTTTAAAAATTGCCTTTAGCTGTTGAGTATTAGTAATCACAAATTGTCATGTGTTAAAAAAGAAAAGCAATTATATTTTATAAATACAGCCTTTAGATAGGCTATTTCAAATTTCTGTGTTTAAATTGCCAGTTTTAAAATATAGTGAAGTTATCTTTAAAAGCTGGACAAATTAAATATATATTGCTTGAATGAAGATCCCACAACAGACAGCGTTTTCCTTTACTGTTTGCCAATGTGCATGGATGCCCTTATAATCTGTGCTCATTTGGCACCTTTATGTCTTCTGTCATGACTGTGTTAACATGTTCTGTGCTCCTGTAGGCAAGTATGCTCTGTGCCTTTGTGTGCATGCAATGTACAAATACCAAGCTTTAGCTTTGTCAATGCTTGTTTTATGTTTCTAAAAAATGTATCTCTTTAGAGGTGGTACTTTCTCTTCTGAGCTTGAGGAAAATTTAGATTGAGACTAAACCTATAAAAAAAAAAACAAGTACCTCCTATGGGAGTTACACTTTCATTTCATTCATGATGATTTATAATGTGAAGCTGATTCCAATGCCTTTTTAGGGGACTTTAACCTAACCACTGTATGTTCCCACTGCCTTGGATGTGACAGAGGTACTGGTATTAGGACCACACTGTCACTTGCCAAAGACCACTCCTTCTGAACTATTTGGATGCAAAGCTGTTTGCGATCACCATGGTGTACATCACTAATGTCAACATCTGTTTTAAGCAATTTATGCAGAAAAAGCTTAGCCAGAGAACCACAAAAATTATTGGGTTTTAGAAAAGAATGTATACAAAACGGACAAAATTATATAGTATGCGTCAAATGACTATCACATCAAAAAATGATGTAATGATGGTGCTAATGTGCGTATGCATTTGAGAGCTTTTTTTCTTATCACACCTACTCAGTCATGATCTTTCTTACTCAGAGAAGAACCACAGATTGTAATGCATTTGCATGTTTCAGGATGCTCTCTAATGGAAGGAACTTAAAAAAAAAACGCACACCAAGGAATGTTATGGTATATTTGAAGCCAGAGATGTCTACATTATTGCCTGGGGTGACTGTACATTTTCTTTAAACTGTTATGAACACTTATCAGGCAGATTTATATTGAATACCAATGCAAAGACAATCAGTATGGTTGCTGGGAAGAAGAACGTTTCTTCTTTACAGTGAGCCACTAACATATAATATTATTCGACCCTCAAGCCAGAGACACAGGATGCAGTCAACGACCAGGGGAGGTGCTGTGCTGCCAGTTCGTTCGTAGAGCCGTGACTGATTTAAAAGATAAGCAGAGACAAAGGCAATGTTCTGCCGTGCATGAACAGATAGGCACAAGCACACACAATGTGCTACAGACTCGTGCCATGTGTAGGAGGCTGGCCTGGCTTGTAGTGGGTATCAGAGGTACTTACACCTTGTGCCAGGTCCAGTTATCCCTTATTAGTGTAGAAGAGGTGTTTCTAGCAGCTTAGGCTGATAGAAGGTAGCTATGGCAAAGCAGCTTAGGCTGAACTAGGAGACATGTAAAGCTCCTACTATACCACTGGTGTCATATGTACAATATCATAAGAAAACACAATACACAGAAGTACTAAAAATAAAGGTACTTTATTTTTATGAAAATATGCCAAAAGTATCTCAGTGAGTACCCTCAGTATGAGGATAAGTTATATACACAAGATATATGTACACAAACCAAAATTATGCAGGTAATAGAAAGAAAGGTAATGCAAGCAGTGTAAAATTACAGTAGATTGCAATAGGAGCACAAAGGTATAGGGGCAACACAAACCATATGCTCCAAAAGTGGAATGCGTACCACAAATGGACCCCAAACCTATGTGAGTTTGTAGAGGGTCACTGGGACTGTAAGAAAACAGTGAGGGTTAGAGAAACAGCCCACCCCACGACCCTGAACGGTAGGTGTAAAGTGCACCTACTACCCCCAGAGAGCACAGAAATCGTGATAGGGGGTTTCTGCAGGAGGAACAAACACCAGCAATGCAACAACAGTGGATTTCCGGACCTGAGTATCTGTAAGACAAGGGGACCAAGTCCAATAGTCGCGACAGTGTCGAGAGTGGGCAAGAGCCCAGGAAATGCCAGCTGAGGGTGCAAGGAAGCTGCCACCTGTTAGAAGAGGCTTGGAGTTCTTCAAGAAAGAAGAGAGCTAGGGACTTCTCCTTTGGAGGATGGATGTCCCACGTCGCGATGAAGCTTGCAGAGGTGTTCCCATGCAGAAAGACCACAAACAAGCCTCGCTAGCTGCAAGGGTTGCGGTAGAGGTTTTTGGGTGCTGCTGTGGCCCAGGAGGGACCAGGATGTCACCACTTGGAGGAGAAGACAGAAGGGGCGCCCAGCAACTCAGGGAGCCCTCACAGAAGCAGGCAGCACCCGCAGAAGTACCTGAACAGGCACTTGGAAGAAAAGTGAACCAGAATCCACCTCAAAAGGGAGTCCCACGATGCCGGAGGACAACTCAGAAGGTTGTGCACTGCAGGAAGGAGTGTCGGGGACCTAGGCTTGGCTGTGCACGAAGGAAATCCTGGAAGAGTGCACAGGAGCCGGAGCAGCTGCAAATCACGTGGTACCCAGCAATGCAGTCTAGCGTGGGGAGGCAAGGACTTACCTCCACCAAACTTGGACTGAAGAGTCACTGGACTGTGGGAGTCACTTGGACAGAGCTGCTGAGTTCCAGGGACCACGCTCGTCGTGCTGAGAGGAGACCCAGAGGACCAGTGATGCAGTCTTTTGTTGCCTGCGGTTGCAGGGGGAAGATTCCGTCGACCCACGGGAGATTTCTTCAGAGCTCCTAGTGCAGAGAGGAGGCAGGCTACCCCCAGAGCATGCACCACCTGGAAACAGTTGAGAAAGCCGGCAGGATGAAGCGATACAAGGTTGCTAGTAGTCGTCTTGCTACTTTGTTGCATTTTTGCAGGCGTCCTGAGCAGTCAGTGGTCGATCCTTTGGCAGAAGGTGAAGAGGGAGATGCAGAGGAACTCTGGTGAGCTCTTGCATTCGTTATCTGAAGAATTTCCCAAAGCAGAGACCCTAAACAGCCAGAAAAGGAGGTTTGGCTACCAAGGAAGGAGGATTGGCTACCAAGAGAGGTAAGAGCCTATCAGAAGGAGCCTCTGACGTCACCTGCTGGCACTGGCCACTCAGAGCAGTTCAGTGTGCCACAAACACCTCTGTTTCCAAGATGGCAGAGGTCTGGGACACACTGGAGGAGCTCTGGGCACCTCCCCTGGGAGGTGCAATTCAGGGGAGTGGTCACTCCCCTTTACTTTGTGGAGTTTCACGCCACAGCAGGGCTGGGGGATCCCTGAACCGGTGTAGACTGGCTTATGCAGAGATGGGCACCATCTGTGCCCATCAACGCATTTCCAGAGGCTGGGGGAGGCTACTCCTCCCCAGCCCTCACACCTAATTCCAAAGGGAGAGGGTGTTACACCCTCTCTCAGAGGAAGTCCTTTGTTCTGCCCTCCTGGGCCAGGGCAGCCTGGACCCCAGGAGGGCAGAAACCTGTCTGAGGGGTTGGCAGCAGCAGCAGCTGCAGTGGAGACCCCGGAAAGGCAGTTTGGCAGTACCCAGGTACTATGCTAGAGATCCGGGGGATCATGGAATTGTCCCCCCCAATGCCAGAATGGCATTGGGGTGACAATTCCATGATCTTAGAAATGTTACATGGCCATGTTCGGAGTTACCATTGTGACGCTGTACATAGGTAGTGACCTATGTACAGTGCATGCGTGTAATGGTGTCCCCGCACTCACAAAGTCCAGTGAATTTGCCCTGAACGATGTGGGGGCACCTTGGCTAGTGCGCAGGGTGCCATCACACTAAGTAACTTTGCACCCAACCTTCACCAGGTGAAGGTTAGACATATAGGTGACTTATAAGTTACTTAAGTGCAATGGTAAATGGCTGTGAAATAACGTGGATGTTATTTCACACAGGCTGCAGTGGCAGGCCTGCGTAAGAATTGTCAGAGCTCCCTATGGGTGGCAAAAGAAATGCTGCAGCCCATAGGGATCTCCTGGAACCCCAATACCTCAGTACCATTTACTAGGGAATTATAAGGGTGTTCCAGTGAGCCAATTAGAATTGGTGAAATTGGTAACTAGCCTATAGCCTAATTTTAAAGGGCATAAGCACTAAGGTTCTGGTTAGCAGAGCCTCAGTGGCACAGTTAGTCAC
The DNA here is from genome assembly GCF_031143425.1 of Pleurodeles waltl. NCBI lineage: Eukaryota > Metazoa > Chordata > Amphibia > Caudata > Salamandridae > Pleurodeles > Pleurodeles waltl. Next base: position 1,225,021,969 of record NC_090447.1, read on the forward strand.
TACACAGGCATACACATTCAGACCACAAACTATGAGCTCTGGGGTCCTGGCTAGCAGAGTCCCAGTGAGACAGTAAAAACGCAATGACATATACTCACAAACAGGCCAAACATGGGGGTAACAATGCTAGACAGAGGCTACCTTCCTACAGACATGGGGTCCCTCACCCATCCCACTACACTGGGACCTACCTGGGACACTACAATCCTTCCCTACCTCACCTGGTTGGGAAATACCTAGGCCACTCCGTTCAGGAGCACCCCCAAATGCCATTTCAGACTCTCTGGTACTCACCCAGAAGTCTGCCTCCATTGTAAGCTCCCTGGGGTCAGAGAACTCACACTCCACCTAGTGCTGGCGTAGCTGTTGAAAATAAGGACTAGACATATGCTCTCCAGCAATTACATCACACAGCCCCTCACAAGAATTAACCAAAGTACCCTTCACCCAACCATCCAGTGACTCTGCTTTGAAAAAGCACCCCACATCAACCTCCTGAGTCTGGTGAGACAGTACCTGACTGTCCCTGACACTCAACCCACACTCTTCTGGGATGTCTTCATACTCCATAACCAGGACTTCTACCTGGGGGAAACCCCTCTCCCTGTCACTTTCACCTAGAGTCAGTAGAGTGTCCCTCCCACTAGTAGGAATATGACTCCCCATGATAGTTCCCCAATCCACCTCAGGGATCCTGCGCATCACTGGAGCTACCTCATACCACTGAACCTCCTGGTGTGTGTTAACTCTCTCCTTCAAGTAGGGCACCACGTCTCTGGGCATGTGCACTTCTTCAGCACAACTGGATATAAAATTGTTGGTGCCACCTTTCCAGCTGGACTCAGCCCTCATGACTTCTAACTCCTTCATTTTGAGCTCATAAGCCCAAATCCTCTTTTTGATCTCTAAGTCCCTCCTCCTTTCTTCCAACTCCTTCTTCCATTGCATCCTCTACTCCTTGAACTTCAACCGGTGAGTCCTCTCTGCCTGTCTGTTCTGTAACTCTTCAGGAGTCAGACCCTTGGGTGACACCCTGCTACCCTTCCTGGGGACCCTCCCCCCAGGTGTAACAGGTACCTCCACTACACCACTGTGTATCCTCTGCACTTCCCACCCACATTCCCCTCCTCTGTGTGCCCTCCAGCCTCCTTGACATCACCCAGGCCCTCTGTGCCTTTTGCAGCTCCCCCTCCCTGGTGGAGCTCTCAGTGGGACAGTCAAGATCTTTAACAAACTGTTTCAATTGAGCAACTGAGTACTCCTTCATTTTCTCTGTTTCAAACACAGCTCCAGCTGTTGCATCTCCAGATTGAGACACGATGGTCACAAGTGCAAAGTTCCCACTGAAGTAAAAAGAATCAGCCAAGGGATCAGCAAAATCATGAAAGTAGAACAAAAAGGTGTCCTTAAGAGAAAAAGCACAGTCACAAGACAAGTAGTATGTGGTCACATAATGGTCTGAAATCAAAACAGTAGTGTACACTTCATCACTGTATGTCAAGTACAAATGCAAGTCCAAATCCCAACCGCTGATCACCAATGTTAGAAATGGGGTCTTTGGTTGACTGTGAGGCTACCCCCCATTCAAGCAAGGACCCTCACTCTTTTCAGGGCAAAAGAGAATCACCCTCAGATAACCCCTGCTCACCCCCTTGGTAGCTTGGCAGAGCAGTAGGCTTAACTTCAGAGTGCTAGGTGCAAAGTATTTATACCAACACACACATTAACTTAATGAAAACGCTACAAACTGACAACACAAATTCAGAAAAACAGGAAAAATGTACCTAAACAAAACAAGACTAAAACGACAAAAATCCTCAATACACAAGTCAAGTTCTCAATTAAAAAGCAAAAAGAGTCTTTATGTAGTTTTAAACACATACTAACACTGTTAGCGTGAAAACTTACCTTGGGTGCGTCAAAAATAACCCCGCACAAGCGAGTGTGCATCAAAAAAGGCTTGCGATGCGTCACTCATGAGCGATACCTTGCGTCGTATCACCTTTCGTCGGGTCGGGCGTGTCGTTTCTTCTCTCCACAGGAGAGTGATGCGTCGATCCGGCCAGCGCTCCCGGGTCCCAGCAGGCCTTGCGTTGTTTTTACATGTCCAGCGGTACTTGCATCGGAAATCCAGCTGCACAATGATTAAAAATCACACAGCGCGGGTTTCGATCTCCCAGCCTCCGTCAGCGATGTTGTGCATCGTTTCTCCAGCTCCGTGCAGCGATTCTTCAGTCGTGTTTCCGGTGAGCAGCGATTTTCAGCTGCGGAGCCGGCGGGGTGTCGTTTCCTCAGCGGCAGATCGTAGTTGCATCGATCTTTTCCCCGCACGGCACTCTGGCTTAGATTTCCTCCTCTTAGGCTAGCAGCTTCTCCTTTCAGGGTCCCAGGAACTGGATTGGCACCATAGGGCAGAGTAGGAGTCTCTCCAGAGACTTCAGGTGCTGGCAGAGAGACGTCTTTGCTGTCCCTGAGACTTCACACAACAGGAGGCAAGCTCTAAATCAAGCCCTTGGAGAGTTCTTCTCAAGACAAAAGGCACACCAAGTCCAGTCTTTGCCCTCTTACTCTGGCAGAAGCAGCAACTGCAGGATAGCTCCACAAAGCACAGTCACAGGCAGGGCAGCTCTTCTCCAGGCAGAGGTTCCTCTTGGTTTCCAGAAGTGTTGTAAAGTCTGTGATTTTGGGTGCCCTTCTTATACCCAATTTCTCCTTTGAAGTAGGCCTACTTCAAAGCAAAGTCTCTCCTGAATGTGAAATCCTGCCTTGCCCAGGCCAGGTGCTAGACACACACCAGGGCGTTGGAGACTGCATAGTGTGAGGGCAGGCACAGACCTTTCAGGTGTGAGTGCCCACTCCTCCCCGCCCTCCTAGCACAGATGGCTCATAAGGAAATGCAGACTACGCCTTTGTGTCACTGTCTAGTGTGAGGTGCAACCAGCCCAACTGTCAAACTGACCCAGACAGGGAATCCACAAACAGGCAGAGTCACAGAAATGGTATAAGCAAGAAAATGCTCACTTTCAAAAAGTGGCATTTTCAAACACACAATCTTAAAATCAACTTTACTAAGAGATGTATTTTTAAATTGTGAGCTCAGAGACCCCAAACTCCAAATGTCCATCTGCTCCCAAAGGGAATCTACACTTTAATCAGATTTAAAGGTAGCCCCCATGTTAACCTATGAGAGGGACAGGCCTTGCAACAGTGAAAAACTAATTTAGCAATATTTCACCGTTAGGATATATAAAACACATTACTGTGGCCCTCATTACAACCCTGGCGGTCGGTGATAAAGCGGCGGTAATACCGCTAACAGGCCGATGGTCAAAAAAATTGAATAACGACCATGGCGGAAACCGCCAACACAGACAGCCACTTTAACACTCCGACCGCCATGGCGGTAGCAACAAACACTGCGGCGGTAAACGCCAACAGACAGACGGAACACAATGTATCGCCCACACTATTACAAGACACCAATCCGCCAGCTTTTCCGGGGCGGTACCAACGTCATCAAAAGCATGGCAGAAAGAGTCTTTGGAAGGGAAACCACTCACCGCTCGACACTCAATGAAGAACCAGGACGCCATGGAGCCCGAACTACAGGTGTTACCAATGTTGGTGTATCTTCTCATCTACCAGAAGTACAAACGGCTGCGGCGATGACCACGGTGAGTACTGCACTTGCACACAGGGGAGGGGAGGAAGGAAAAGAGAGTGACACCCACACGCAAAACACAACACCCCCACCCCCCACCCACAACAACACACACACATATCCAATAAAATCACAGATATACCCCGTCACCCCCTGGAAGAACGCAAGGACCAAACAAAATGAGTTTAACAAGTGCAATATTCAAACAATCAGATAGCCCAAGGAACAGTAAATAATCAGTATACACAAATATTTACAGCACGTACACAAGTCCGTACACTGTCCCATTAAATGTCCGCAGACCAGTGGTCCCAAAAAGCATGGGCGAAGCCCACACATGACACCTGCCTCAAAATGGAGAAAACACTGCAGGGGCATCAGGTAAAAAAAAACAGGCACCTCAGGGGGAAGGGGAGGGGAGCACCTCAGCCGGATGATGGTACAATGCCACTGCTCCTCGAGGGGCCTCCATACCCACTGCCTGGTCCTGGGGAGTGCAAAGCCACAGTCTCTCAAGTGGGTGGGTTGCCCACTGCTTGGTCCTAGGGATTGCAGAGCCTCAGTCTCTCAAGTCTCTCAAGTGAGTTCACTGCCCACTGCTTGGTCCTGGGGAGTACAAAGCCACAGTCTCTCAAGTGGGTGGTCTGCCCACTGCTTGCTCCTGGGGAGTGCAAAGCCACAGTCTCTCAAGTGGGTGGCGTCTTCCAATGGTTCCGGAGGGGGCTTTGTGCCCAGAGCTCTTCATCCTGCCAAGGACTGTATTAGTGGATGCTCTTCTCCACTGGTTCTGGAGGGGGCTTTATGCCCGGAGTGCTTCATCCTACCAAGGACTGTGTTAGTGGATGTTTTTTTCCACTGGTTCTGGAGGGGGCTTCGTGCCCAGTGATGCTGCTCCTGGGGTGCGGCATGCTGACTTCGTCTCACCTGTGTGTCACAGCCACGCGACGTACCTGGTACAGGTAGTATGATACTCCATGGAGGCAGACCCACAATCCATCCTGCGGCGACTTGGGCTGCCAAATGTGGGTTTGTGTCAGTGCTGGAGGTGGTGTATCAAGTGGCATGTCCAGGACATCACCTGCAGACTCTGACGGCTGCACACTGGGTATGGGGCTGAAGTCCGACAGAGTGGCATCGGCTGTGCACGTGGCGGTGCTGATAGTGGTGCAGGCGGTGGCTGCGGTGGAGATGCTGCCAGTGCAGCCTTGGTGCAAGTGACTTTTGGGATGGATGGAGGCACCATACCGTCTCCGGCAGCCTCGGATGGCTGATCCTTGCTGAGGATGCTGCAGACTGATGTTGTGGCAGCGGTGGTGCAGGTGGCGGTGCAGGTGGTGGTCGGAGCGGCAGTGGTGACTGGGGTGCATGTGGCTGCCATCCCTGATGATTTGGTGGTCACCAGCCCCTCTCCAGGTGACATTGTGCCCAGAGGTGATATGCCCTTTGGCTTGTGGCCCTTCCCCATCTTGACAGCCGCTGCAGAGACCTTGGCACTGTCCACTCTGTGTTTGTGCGAGGCCTTGCTCAGTGGGTGGTGTGACTGTCACCTGCTTGAATCCGGTCCCTTTTTCTTTGTCTTTTCTGTTGGCGGCACACTGGCAGCTCTGACAGGTGCCCCCTTTGACCGTACTGGAGTAGCAGGGACCACAGCGGTGGTAGCTGAGGTGCTGGACTGGGATCTAGACATCCTGGCCCTAGGAGAAGGTGTGGAGGTGTAGGGAAGAGCTCCAGGTTAAGCTAGGTACATTTTTTTGGACACACTAGGACGGGAAGATGGAGGGGGTTTGGGAGTGGAGGAAGAGGTAGTGGTTGTAGGAGATGTACGTCTGCTGAGTTTGGGTGAAGGTGCATGGGTTGGAGGCTGTTGTGAGGTGGATGGCTGTTGAATGGGTGTGTGCCTGCATTTGTGTACTTTGGAAGGAGGGCTCACAGACACACTGGGAGAGGACACAGGGGGCGTGTGAATGGTAGTAGGGGTGGTGATTGCACGTGAGCGGTGTGTAGTGATGGGCGTGCTGGCGATGGAGGTAGTGGCTGAGGATGTAGTGCATTCAGGTGTGAGTGGAGATGAGACAGGGAGGCAGGTGGAAGACGTGGAGGAGGGGGACACAGTTGAGGCAGTGGATTCTGGTGTGTCTGCATGGGGATGGTGCATGTGTGAGTGCCTGTGGGATGTGTGGTGCTTATGTTTGCCTGTGTGTTGATGCGTGTGCATGCTGGTCTGATGGTGTGCTTGGGATAGGCTGAGGTAGAGGGGATTGGGTCTGGGTAGTGGAAGTTGGAGGGGGAGGCTGGACACAAGGACAATGGCTGTCATCAGTGCTGAGGCCAGAGCATGAAATACTCTCTGTTGGGCTACCACTCCAGGATGAATGCCCTCCAGGTATGCATTTGTTTGCTGTAAATGCCTCTCGACACCCTGGATGGCATTCAAAATGGTTGACTGCCCAACAGTGAGGGACCGCAGGAGGTCAATAGCCTCCTCACTGAGGGTAGCAGGGCTAACTGGGGCAGGGCCTGAGGTGCCTGGGGCGAAGGAGATGCCCACCCTCCTGGGTGAGCCTGCACGGGAATCCTGCTGAGGGGCTGCTTGGAGGGCACTGCTGGTAGGGGGGGTGGCGGCAGTACCTGTTGTTGCGGTGGGCACAGAGGTGCCCACCACCGCAAGGGAGCTCCCATCAGAGGATGAGTCGCTGTCGCTGGTGTCCCCTCCTGTCCCCGTCGTGGAGCTCCCCTCGCCCTCCGTCCCACTGGTGCCCTCACCGTCAGTGGATTCACCCTCCTGGGCCATGTGGGATGCAGCTCCCTCTGTCTCCGGTGCCTCTGCTCCTCCGCCAGATGATGCTAATGCACACAAGGACAGGTTGACAAAACAAGAAGGGGGGAAGACAGAGGAGACACATGGTTAATGCCAGCAACACCACTACCGTTGGTGGACACAACACACAGGGAGCAGCCCTATTCACTAGGCCATGCACTAGCAGTTAGTAGTAAATTCACCTGACCACGGGGGAATATGCCTAACACCATTTGCTGCACACCTGGAACCCACAGGAGGCTGACTAGTTGTAGATGCCCACTACGACTATTAGGGTTGGAGTGCCTCAGAGGCTGCCTAACAAGTGACCTACCCTAACAAGTTTGCCCTGGCCTAGGGGAACCCACAGCCCACATCCCCCACCCAGACACCTCGTAAAGCACGCAGAGTCAGCTGAATGAGACTGAACTCACCCCCTTGTGGCACGCTAAATACCCTTCTTCTGGTGGGCGCTGACCTAGAGGAAAGGTATAGGATGAAAGGAAATTACTCTCCCGTCCAGTTCATTATACTCATTGCCCACCAGTTCCCACCCATGCCCTGACACACATACACTCACCATCCTCACATGCAGGCCTCAGCCCCCACCCCCACATGTATCTTCCATCCACACCACTCCATACATTCATGGCCCAAGCATCATTCTCACAGTGTACTCACCTGTTTGTCTGGAGGACCGTAGAGATGCGTGTACTGGGGGAGGACCCCATCCACTAGTCTCTCCAACTCCTCTGAAGTAAAGGCAGGGGCCCTTTCCCGAGACACTCAAGCCATTGTTGCTTACAGACACAGGTCAGAGCAGCACTTGCAGTGTAGGTCCTCTCCTGTTGAAGGTCAGGTATCAAGTGAGTGAACAGATAGAAAAGGGCGGTCATGTCCACAGCGGTGGGTACCATCACCACCAGCGTGCATCGTCATTGGCTCCTGGAACCCATAGAGCCCAATGATAACCAATGCTGAATTGTGTGGCGGTCTTCGACCGCCTAGCGCTATGCTGCACAACGCCAGCGCAGTTACCTCATTTCCCCTTGTCCCTCCTTACATGTCAGGCAACTGCCATTTCAGGGTGGCACATGGCATGGCACCTAACTGCGTGTCAGCACATTTGGGCAGAAATACGGACAGACAACGCCACACACTGATTTACTCACATTACAGCAAAAACACTTGTGCAACCTATGTGGTACATGACCCTCTGCTCACCATTCTCCTCGATAGGGCACATCCGTTGGGGCAGATGATGAGATGGCATCATCCTCCAGTGTACAGACCCCTGGTGGACCTGTCGACAATGGAAGACAGACACATCATTATCACCTACAAACTTGATCGTGCCACAATCCAAGAACTATGTGCCCAATTGGAGCCTGACCTGATGTCAGCTATCTGCCATCCCACAGGAAATACCCCCTCTAGTGCAGGTCCTGTCAGTGCTCCATTTCCTGGCAAGAGGCTCCTTTCAAACTACAGTGGCCATGGCATCAGGGATGTCTCAGCCAATGTTCTCCAAATTATTGACCAGAGTGTTGTTTGCCATGTTGAAACACATGCGCAGCTACATTGTATTCCCCCAGGCGGAGGATTTGCCCACAGTGAAGGCTGACTTCTATGCCCTGGGACATATCCCCAACATAATTGGTGCCATTGATGGTATACATGTGACATAAGCATAAGAGCATAAACACTGAGGTTCTGGTTAGCAGAGCCTCAGTGATACAGTTAGGCACCACACAGGGAACACATACAGGGCATATACTATGAGCACTGGGGTCCTGCCTACCAAAGGAGAAGTTTCTAGCAGTGACACAGGGGCTTAAACATACATACAGTGAAAAATGGAGGTAACATGCCAGGCAAGATGGTACTTTCCTACAGGCGGGACCTCCTGTCCACTAGCGCCGGCGAACGTGGAAGGCTGTTCATTGTTTGGGCTGGTGTCAGGGGCCCGGTGGTATGCCACTGCCTCCCTCATGGTGTTGCCCATGTCTGCCAGCACCCCTGCAATGGTGGCCAGGGTGGTGTTAATGGACTTCAAGTCCTCCCTGATCCTCAGGTACTGTCTGTCCTGCAGCCGCTGGGTCTCCTGAAACTTGGCCAGTACCGTGCCCATGGTCTCCTGGGAATGGTGGTATGCTCCCATGATGTTTGAGAGTGCCTCGTGGAGAGTAGGTTCCCTGGGCCTGTCCTCCCCCGTCGCACAGCAGGCCTCCCAGCTTCCCTGTTATCCTGTGCCTCTGTCCCCTGAACCGTGTGCCCACAGCCACTGACCCCAGGTGCCTGATTGTCCTGTGTTTGTGGGGTTGCCTGGGGTCCCTGTAGTGGTGGACTCACTGCTGATTGACATGTCCTGGGGACAGTGGCATGGACCGGCTGGGTGGGTGCTGTGCTGGTGTTTCCTGAGGGGGGAGGTTTTGTGATGGTTTGGGACTGTGGCAGGGGAACCGACTGTCCAGAGGCCCCTGATGTGCTGGGCTGGTCATCTTGATCCAGGCGTGCAGAGCTGCTGTCGTCACTCTGGGCCTCTTCTGTGGGGGGACTGGATATGGCTGGCACCTCCTGTCCGGTGGCATTGTGTAGGGGTCCTGTTGGGGTGGAAATGTATTGGTATTGTATCTGTATGTGCCATCTTGGGCAATGGATGTGTTTCCCTCTACTACTGTGCTTGCAATATTGCCTTGGCCCTTGTGTGAGTGGTGATTGTGTGCCCTGGGTGAGTCTCTCCCTTGGACATGCTTTGGTGATGGGTGTCCATGCAGGTCTGTGATGGGTGTCCATGCATTGGTGTAACATGCAGGGCTTGGTATTGGGATGTGTGGGTTGTGATAGTGGGGTATATGTGAGGTGGTGGAGTGATGGGTGTGAGGGTAGGAGTTAGTGAAGGCATGCAGGTGGGGTGGGGAATATAGTATAGATGTGCCTTACCAGAGTCCAGTCCTCCTGCTACTCCTGCGAGGCCCTCAGGATGCATTATCCCCAAGACTTGCTCCTCCCATGTTGTGAGTTTTTGTGAGTTTTGGGGGAGGAGGTGGGGGTCCACTGCCAGTCCTCTGTACCGCCATCTGGTGTCTGGATACCACGGAACGTACCTTCCCCCGTAGGTCGCTCCACCACTTCCTGATGTCATCCCGTGTTCTTGGATGCTGTCCCACTGCGTTGACCCTGTCGACAATTCTCCGCCATAGCTCCATCTTCCTAGCAATGGATGTCTGCTGCACCTGTGATCCGAATAGCTGTGGCTCTACCCAGATGATTTCCTCCACCATGACCCTGAGCTCCGCCTCAGAAAACCTGGGGTGTCTTTGAAGTGCCATGATGTGGTGTGAGTGATGTGTGAGGTGATGGTTGATGTGATGTGTGGGGTGATGTTTTGGGGTGTGTGGTGTTTTGTGCGTTGATGGTGTATGAGTGATGGTGTGTGCCTCTGGATGCTGGTGTTGTCTTTGCTTTTCTCTCTCTCTGCTTCTTCAAACTTTCTTTGTAAGGGGTTGTGGGTAATGTGGGTGTGTGTTATATATTAGATTGGGTGTGGTGTGTGTATGTGTATCAGGTGTCTGTATTTTGAATTGTCCAATGTGGTTGTGTTTTGTAAATGTGTGTGTATTTTGAGCGCAGCGGTGTGTACCGCCAATTGTTTACAGCGGTTGAATGACCGCTGCATTGATTCGTGGGTCGTGATAGTGTGGCCGTATTCCTGTTGGCATAACGGTGTGGGTTTTGGTACGGCCAATGTATCACTGATCTTTGGTGTGGCAGACTTGTGTGGTTGTCTGTATTGTTGAGGATTTCTAAGTGTGGGTCATAATACTCGTAGAGGATTTCTGCTGCGGACATGGTATGTTGGCGGCCGTCGGCAGGGCGGTCAGCGGACTTCACCGCCAGGGTTGTAATGATGGCCTATATGTCTTACCTTAACCATACACTGCACCCTACCCTCGGGGCTACCTAGGGCCTACCTTAGGTGTGTCTGACATAGAAGAAAAGGGATGGTTTAGGCCTGACAAGTGGGTAAACTTTTCAAGTCGAATTTACAGTTAAAACTGCCCACACAGACACTGCAGTGGTAGGTCTGAGACATGATTACAGAGCTATTAATGTGGGTGGCACAACCAGTGCTGCAGGCCCACTAGTAGCATTTTATTTACAGGCCCTGGCACCTCTAGTGCAGTTTATGAGGGACTTACTAGTTAATCAAATATACCAATCATGGATAAACCAATCAACAATACAATTTAAACAGAGAGCATATGCACTTTAGCACTGGTTAGCAGTGGTAAAGTGCTCAGAGTTCAAAAGCCAACAGCAACAGGACAGAAAAAATAGGAGGCAGGAGGCAAAAAGATTGGGGGTGACCCTGCATAAACGCAAAAGTCTAACACCAAGGTTTTCCCCAATTGTGCAAGACACCTTTTACACATCTGGGCACAGCTGGTACTCATGATCCATTAGGCATCAATGACTGAGGCTGTCCACCCTGGCATTCAGAGATTCTGCCATGTGGTTCACTACCAGGAAAACGCCTTGATGGTGCGGCCATTTCCTGAGGTATAGTGCCTCCTGGCACAGGGCCAAGTGCCTTACCATCTTTGTTGTATTACCACGTGGTGGTGGAGTTGACCGTAAGCAACAGTACCAGTCTCCCCTCAATGGATGGAAGGAAGTCTATCACCACCAAACAGATGGAGTTTGATATGGAGTTGCTATGCTACCTATGACCAGAGACGCTGAACTCCACCTCTCCCACCTGACCCCAATGCAGAAGTGACAAATTAATCACCACTCTCAGATCTGGATGGGGTAGGAAGATAGGTCTGCCACTGACCCAATGGTGTAACAGTAACCAAAGGGGCAGACCTTCTGCTGTCCCCACTACAATTTGAACATGTTCAGAGAGGCTACCTTTATGTTGGTCCCACTGTAACATTAGATCTCACAGCCCTCATACTCCTTCTTGAATGTTGACCAGCAGGATGCAGACAGTAACAGTCCCAGCAGCCTTACAAACTACCTTACTGAAATCCAGGACCGAGGCTGAAAGATTAAGATCTAGCTTGAATGTCCTGGGGGAAAGACATGAAACTGAACCATGTCCAGAATGGCTCTAAATAAGGGACACGTCTGTGAAGTCAGGTGTGACTAAGGTACATTGATAGTGAACCCCAACAATGATATTTGACGTGGTCTGAAGGTGGTTGAAGTCATGATCACCAGAGGGGCACTGGTGAGACCAAAGGGGACAACTGTGAACTGAAAATGCTCCTGTTCTACCACTAGCCATGGGTAGCGCCAATAGGTGTGCAATACAGGTACATGGAAATAGGTGTCCTGAAGATCCCGCTCCACTATCCAGTCTCTAAGGTACTGGACAGAAAAGACCAGGGTGTAGCATCTTGAATTTCTCCTTCTGCAGGAAGGTGTTCAGAGGACACATTATCCCCAGGCATCAGACTGAATCCAGAAAATCTCGAGCAGTACCCCTGCATGCCAGTAGGTGGTGGTGTTAGGCTCTACGCTGTCAGTGCAGGAAGTGACGTGTGTGGTGACTATTGACACACCACCCAGCAGCCTGACATCAGTTTATTTTCATGATCTTTCCACACCAGAAGCGCAAAGCTACAAATGAAGCTGATGTACTGGTGTGCAGTGCTAAAGGCCTCAGACAAATGTGACCCCATACAGAAATATGTTTGCAGAGAAGGGAGGATGGGAGGGTTAGTAAGGAATCTAAGGCTAGATAGGGTCTCTAGCAGACAAGGTGCTTTCAAAGGTAAGTAACTTGTTCATCTCAGAGATGTTCAGCTGCAGACTCTCTACCTTAGAATAGACACTAAAGCAATACCCTTCAGAGGTGGGTCTTTGAACTGTTAAACCATAATGTTCAGTAGGACCAAATGGCAAAGTTCCTGTCAAAATGGACCTGACTGTACTGTGCAGAGAGGCCAATATAGCTGTCTGCCATGTCCGGGACAGGGACATCATGAGGTAATATATGGTCCCAGCCTTTACGCTAGTGGAATGAGTTTGCAAGATGTTTGTGGGATGCTTCTTGGCCACTGCATAGCTGTTTTTTATGCAGCAAACTATCCATCATGAGATGGTCCTTTTCTACACTACCTTTCCTTTCTTCACCCCAACGTAGCCCACGAAGAGTTGATCTTCCACCGGAACTATCAAAATGGAATGACAATGCTCTTCTTCAGTACAGGCAGTAGAATCTCTCCTCTATTTTAAAAGGGAGAGGCAGAGCAAAGTAGGTAGGTAAGGTGATTTTTTGATCCACATGAAAAGGTGCCACCACTTTTGGGAGAAAAGAGGCACAAGTCCTTAGAACCAGTCTATTGGGTTGATTGTTGTGTGGGGTGGGGGTGAATAGAGAGACTGCTTGCAGTTCACTAACCCCCTTCCCCCTGGCTACTGCTATGGCCACCTGACAAAATATAAACAGAGTGGACAGTTGAGAAGAGGCTTGAATGGTGCACACATTAGAGAGAACTGGGGCAAGGAAGGCTGGTCCAGCAAACTGCAAGAAAAGCTAAAATGGCTGAAAGGGAGCCTCTTACAGTGCCTAGAGCAGAGCCCTGCTGGGCCAAAGAGAGAATAAAAAAACTAAATGGGGGATAAGGGTGCATGATCAACATTCCTGGAGGCACGCCATGTCACAAATTTGTTCCTATTGCCAATGTATACCATTTTAGTGGAGGAACACCTGGCTGCCAGTATAACATTAAAGACTTCAAGGGGATGGTCAAAAGCTGCCAACTGCCACTGCTCAATCTCTAAGCATGAAGAAGAACATGCACAGGTTTGGGTGCAGCACTCTGCCCACTGCTGCGACAGACGGTGCTCTCGAAAGGGGCAGCCTGATTGGAGGACTGATGCTCATGCTCAGGAGTACGGAATACCACCCTCTCCATTTCCAGTCCAGACCCAAAAGAATGACTTGGACTTGGTCAGTACTGATATTCTTGAGAGCTCTTACCATAAGAGGTATAGGCAGAAAAGCATACAGGAGGACTGATCTCCACTTGAGACAAAAAGTGTCTTTAAGCAAGAGTTTCTTTGGCAACTCCAGCACGCAGAAGTGCTGGCTGTGCATGTTCTCAGCAGTGGCAAACAGACCTAACCAAGGTTCTCACCAATCTCGAAAAAGAGCTTGCACTACCTCCGGATGGAGATACCATTTGTAATCCACTAGGCATCGACAGCTGAATATGTCTGCTCTGGTATTCAGAGAGCCCACCAAGTCCAGAGATGCTGGGTCTCTTGACACAGGATCCTGACCTCACCACACCCTGTTTGTTGAGGTACCACAAGGCAGTGTTGTTGCCCATGAATACCAGTACAAGCCTTCACTTGATCGGAGGCAGAAAGGCCTTCAATGCCAGTCCAATTCCCCATAGCTCCAGCAAGTTGATGTGAAGCCTGGGCTCTACTGCAGATCAGAGTCCTCTGAGCTGAGCTCCCCCTCTCCCAGATGGTGGCCCCAGCACAGGGGAGATGTATTTGTCACTACAGTGAAAGGAGAGAGGTCTGCCACTGACCAAATCATGGTTTGTTTAGCCATCATTGCAGGTATTTTGCAGTTCCAAGATCTGTACTAGGTCGGAGAGGTTCTCCTGATGCTGCACCCACTGGAATTTCAGGTCCCACTGCAGAGCCCACCTTCACCAAGGGGCAGGATGTAGAAGGCCATGAGGCCCAGAAGCCGCAGACTAAGTCTCACCAAAATACAGGATAGAGGCTGAAACTTTCCAATATATAGCTCAAATATACTGCACTCACCATTCTGGCGGATAGGCCCAAAAGTGCACTGTGCCCAGAATACCTCAGATAAAAGAAAGTTTATAAGAGGGAGTCAGTGTTACTTTACCATATTGATAGTGAACACCAGCGAATGCAGGCTGTTTGTCTTATTCTGGAGGTGGGGGACAACCACCTGGGGCAAACCTGCCTTTAACAGCAAATGATCGAGGTAGGGGAAGACAGTAACCACAACGGTCACCTTGGGGAACACCTGCTGGGCACTGACATAGCCCAAGGGGAGCACAGCAAACTAATAATGCATGTGGCCTTCTATGAACCGCAGATCCTGTGGGTAGGCAAGATAGGGATGTGGACGGTGGCATCCTGCGATTTCAGTGCTACATTCTGGTCTCCAATATTGAGTGCAGACAGAACCTGAGCCACTGGAAATGTCTTGAGCTTCAGGAAAAAGATATGAGCGCAGGTATATAACAGGGTGGAGGCCTCCATCGTTTTTGGGCACCAGAAAGTTGCATGAATAGAATCCACAACCTAAGAGAAGAATGAAACCACGGCACATCGCGGGATCACGGTGAGAACACTTTATTCCTCAGTGTTAAATCAGGGTGAGGGTCCATTGATAACATGAAAGGCAATAGATGCGTACTATGGAAGCACTGTACAATTCTCATGTCTGTGAGAAAACAGCTGACACGTGTTTCGTCATCATTGACTTTTTCAAGGCTTGTAGAGTATGAACTATATGGTTACTGTTGGTGAAGTTCCAAGCATCATGAGCTGTACAGCAAGTGTACAGATGGTGACAAAAGGCGTAATTAGATTCCAGAGACCATGGTAAGTCTGCGAAGCAACCAGGTTTAATTTGAGCCGTAAGTGTATGGCGTCGTCATGGGAACACAGCCACAACTTGTAGAATCCACAACCTACTTTTGATCCAGGCACCCTCTGAACAGCTCTCATTGACAAAAAAGCCAACATTTCCTGACAGAGCAAGGAGAGACGGTCCTCTGTGAACCGGTCATGAGAAGGTGGAATGGGTGGTGGGTTTCCTGAAAAGGGATGGAGTATCCCTGCTGGATGGTTTGGAATACCCATTTAATAATATTATGGACTGCCAGTGGGGCAGGTGATGGTCAATCCTACTTCCCTGCCCCACTGCGTGCCCATGGTGGTATGAGGGCAAACTAAAGGAATTTTGAGACCGCAGCTGCTGGAGGGCGGCGGACTGAACCAAACTCTGGCTGGTGGTCCCAGATGGTCTGTGGTAACCACATCCATGGCCACGAAAAGGCTGGGAAGTATGTTGGCATTGGTGGGAGGGTGTATTATTACATGGTTGGGAGCCCCTACCATAGCCACAGAATGGATGAAAGGCAGGTAAGCCACGGACTGAGACAAAGACCTGGCTGTAGCTCTGCTGTCTTTAAAGTGCTCCAGCACTGAGTCTGGTTTTTCATAAAAAAAAGATGAGCACCATCACAGGGCATGTGCATGAGGGAAACCTGGGCATCCGCTGCAAAGACAGTGGTTCTAAACCAAGCAAAGTGTCTGAGTATCACTGGCAATTCAATCATTCTGTCCAGTGAGTCGTCGTGTCCAGAATGGTGAACTCTGCTGCATCTCAGCTATTATCAAAAGCTTGGGTGAGTATGGCTCGGACATCCTCAGAGATCATGGGCAGCACTTGCTAAACTAAATCTCACATAGTGCGAGTGTATTGGCCCAAAAGGCATGCAGTGTTCAACAACCACAGTGCTGGGCCAGCAGAAGAGAATATAATCTTGCTAAAGGTGCCCAACCTTTTGAATTCCCTATCTGGTGGAGTGGTAGGGAATATACTAGCATTTATTCAGGCAGTGGAGGCTTGGACAACCAAGCACTCCAAGGGTAGAGTGCTTGGTGAGGAAACTGGGGTCCAGAGGAGCACGGTGATGGAATCAGCCAATTGACCTATACACAGGAGCACCTGTGACAGGCAGGGACAAAGCCCAAGCAGTACATCTGTGAGGGCCTCACTGAATGAGAAGAGAGGGTCAGCAGTGGTTAAGTACCTCTGTGAAGACATTAGTCTTAACTGCCACTGAGGGCAGGACTTCAGCCACCCTCTGGACCACCACTGCAAAAGAGTGTCCCTCCTCTATAGCTGGGGTAGGAAGAGAGACCAAGCCACTGCCTTGTGAGGCGTCCAAACCACGGGCATCCACCGGTTCCTCATACTAGTCGCCTTCTGGTTGTCAAAGGGGTGGTGAAATCTATAAGGGCCTGTAGACCCTCTCTAATAGCCCCCCCTTCTCCAGGCTTGCCAAAAGAAAAAGGCACTGGGTCCAACTTGGAAGGTATGGTACTGGCCAATGCAGGCACTGATCTGGCTCTGTATCATGTCAGGATCGACAATAGCACTTGATCCAGGGGGCCTAGCTGGTGCTGAGGGAGGGCCCGCTAGCAGGAATCCATTAGGGGTGCCTTCTGAACCCATGGAGCCCTGAAAGGTCTTTAGAGGGATTGGGCTGCTGAAGTGTGAGAAGCATGGCCTCACAAAATGCTTTGAGTTGTGTGGGAATCACTTAGGCTCAGGGGAAACTCTTGGAGACACTGAGCAGAGCCAAGCAAAGACTCTGGGGTGGAATGAGGCCTTGAGCGGTGTGGTCGTTCCCAAACATCGTCCGAGGTCTTCGGCTGATGTAGTGAAGTCGAATATTGCATCAACTTCTTGGACTTCATACGTTTGTGGGACTTACCTGACCACTTCAACTGGGATGATCTTTGATAGCAGCTCCACGAGTGGTCCCGTGATCTTACACACAACCAAGATGGAGAACATTTCAAGCTCATCCAACATTGTGTGCATTTCCGCAGTGCCTTTGGGTTTACAGTGTGGCAGTTGTCGCTGGCCTCAGATTTGGGGTCCCTTTCCCAGCAGCAGAGAAATACCAAGTGTGGATCTGTCAAAGACATCTGCCTGTGACAGGAACCACAGAGTTTCAAACCTGCTGTTTTTTTAGGGGACATCCATAGCACAGCAGGAGACAAAGCTCGAAAAATTGTTTTGTCAAAATGTCAAAAAAAGTAGTCAAATTTGACTGGGGATTGCCATCCCATCTCCGGATCTGCGCTGTCGAGGAAAGAAAAGAACTGATATCACTGCGCTGGGGTGGCACCTATATAAGCACTGTGCATGTCACTTCAAGAGCAAATAATGAACGCCACACTAACATTGAGCCAAATGATTCCACTGGTCCACCTGTTAACCTTAAGGTGACCTCAATCCATAGTTTTTACCTGCTAGCCTCCATTTCTGGATTTGTGCTCTGTCATTCTCTACTGACTAGAACCAAAGGGCTTGTGCTCACTCCCCTTTAACAAAGTTTGATAGGCATATACCTGATTGGTATATTTAATTTACATTTAAGTCACTTGTAGAGTGGAATTTCATATAAACAGGGCCTGTAAATGAAATGCCACCAGTGGGCCTGCAGCACTTATTGTGCTACCAGCTTAAACAGCACTCTATAAAACATGTCCCAGGCCTGCCATGGAAGCCTGAATGCAATGCCTCACTGCCATATCAACTTGGCATTTAATACCCCTTGTCAAGCCTTAAACTCCCCGTTTATTACATGTCACCCCTAAGATAGGCCTTAGGTAGCCCATAGGGTAGGGTTGTAGGAGGCTGGCCTGGCTTGTAGTGGGTACCAAGGAGTACTTACACTCTGTACCAGGTCCAGTTATCCCTTATTAGTGTAGAAAAGGTGTTTCTAGCAGCTTCGGCTGATAGAGGGTAGCTATAGCAGAGCAGCTTAGGCTGAACTAGGAGACATGCAAAGCTCCTACTACACCACTGGTGTCATATGCACAATATCATAAGAAAACACAATACACAGATATACTAAAAATAAAGGTACTTTATTTTTATGACAATATGCCAAAAGTATCTCAGTGAGTACCCTCAGTATGAGGATGCCAAATATACACAAGATATAGGTACACAATACCAAAAATATGCAGTAATAGCAAAAGGAAGTAATGCAAGCAATGTAAAGTTACAGTAGATTGCAATAGGAGCACATAGGAATAGGGGCAACACAAACCATATACTCCAAAAGTGGAATGCGAACCACGAATGGACTCCAAACCTATGTGAGCTTGTAGAGGGTCGCTGGGACTGTAAGAAAACAGTGAGGGTTAGAAAAATAGCCCACCCCAACACCCTGAAAAGTAGGTGTAAAGTACACCTATATTCCCCAGAGAGCACAGAAGTCGTGATAGGGGAATTCTGCAAGGAAGACCAACACCAGCAATGCAACCAAAGTGGATTTCCGGACGGGAGTACCTGTGGAACAAGGGGATCAAGTCCAAGAGTCGCAACAAAGTCGAGAGTGGGCAGATGCCCAGGAAATGCCAGCTGAGGGTGCAAAGAAGCTGCCACTGGATGGTAGAAGCTGTGGATTCTGCAAGAACGAAGAGGGCTAGAAACTTCCCCTTTGGAGGATGGATGTCCCACGTCGTGAATAACCTTGCAGAGGTGTTCCCACGCAGAAAGACCGCAAACAAGCCTTGCTAGCTGCAAGGGTCGCGGTTAGGGTTTTTTGATGCTGCTGTGGCCCAGGAGGGACCAGGATGTCGCCACTTGGATGAGGAGACAGAGGGGGCGCCCAGCAAGTCAGGGAGCCCTCACAGAAGCAGGCAGCACCCGCAGAAGTACCGGAACAGGCACTTGAAAGAGGAGTGACCCAGAGCTCACCCGAAGACACAAAAGGGAGTCCCACGACGCCGAAGGACAATTCAGGAGGTTTTGCACTGCAGATTAGAGTGTCGGGGACCCAGGCTTGGCTGTGCACAAAGGAAATCCTGGAAGAGTGCACAGGAGCCGGAGCAGCTGCAAATCACGCGGTACCGAGCAATGCAGTCTAGCGTGGGGAGGCAAGGACTTACCTCCACCAAACTTGGACTGAAGAGTCACTGGACTGTGGGAGTCACTTGGGCAGAGTTGCTGAGTTCCAGGGACCACGCTCGTTGTGCTGAGAGGGGACCCAAAGGAGTGGTGATGCAGTCTTTTGTTGCCTGCGGTTGCAGGGGGAAGATTCCGTCGACCCACGGGAGATTTCTTCAGAGCTCCTGGTGCAAGAAGGAGGCAGGCTACCCCCAGAGCATGCACCACAAGGAAAACAGTCGAGAAAGCGGCAAGATCAGCGATACAAGGTTGCAGAAGTCGTCTTTGCTACTTTGTTGCGGTTTTGCAGGCGTCCTGAGCAGTCAGCAGTCGATCCTTTGGCAGAAGGTGAAGAGAGATGCAGAGGAACTCTGATGAGCTCTTGCATTCGTTATCTAAAGAATTCCCCAAAGCAGAGACCCTAAATAGCCAGAAAAGGAGGTTTGGCTACCTAAGAAGGAGGATAGGCTAGCAACACAGGTAAGAGCCTATCAGAAGGAGTCTCTGACGTCACCTGCTGGCACTAGCCACTCAGAGCAGTCCAGTGTGCCAGCAGCACCTCTGTTTCCAAGATGGCAGAGGTCTGGAGCACACTGGAGGAGCTCTGGGCACCTCCCCTGGGAGGTGCAGGTCAGGGGAGTAGTCACTCCCCTTTCCTTTGTCCAGTTTCGCGCCAGAGCAGCGCTGGGGGATCCCTGAACTGGTGTAGACTGGCTTATGCAGAGATGGGCACCATCTGTGCCCATCAAAGCATTTCCAGAGGCTGGGGGAGGCTCCTCCTCCCTAGCCCTGACACCTTTTTCCAAAGGGAGAGGGTGTAACCCCCTCTCTCTGAGGAAGTCCTTTGTTCTGCCTTCCTGGGCCAAGCCTGGCTGGACCCCAGGAGGGCATAAACCTGTCTGAGGGGTTGGCAGCAGCTGCAGTGAAACCCCGGGAAAGGTAGTTTGGCAGTACCCGGGTCTGTGCTAGAGACTCGGGGGATCATGGAATTGTCTCCCCAATGCCAGAATGGCATTGGGGTGACAATTCCATGATCTTGGGCATGTTACATGGCCATGTTCGGAGTTACCATTGTGAAGCTATACATAGGTAGTGACCTATGTATAGTGCACACGTGTAATGGTGTCCCCGCACTCACAAAGTCCGGGGAATTTCCCCTGAACGATGTGGGGGCACCTTGGCTAGTGCCAGGGTGCCCACACACTAAGTAACTTAGCACCCAACCTTTACCAGGTAAAGGTAAGACATATAGGTGACTTATAAGTTAGTTAAGTGCAGTGGTAAATGGCTGTGAAATAACGTGTACGTTATTTCACTCATGCTGCAGTGGCAGGACTGTGTAAGAATTGACAGAGCTCCCTATGGGTGGCAAAAGAAATGCTGCAGCCCATAGGGATCTCCTGGAACCCCAATACCCTGGGTGCCTCAGTACCATATACTAGGGAATTATAAGGGTGTTCCAGTATGCCAATGTGAATTGGTGAAATTGGTCACTAGCCTGTTAGTGACAATTTGTAAAGAGAGAGCATAACCACTGAGGTTCTGGTTAGCAGAGCCTCAGTGAGACAGTTAGGCATCACACAGGGAACACATAGATTTAGGCCACAAACTTATGATCACTGGGGTCCTGGCTAGCAGGGTCCCATTGACACATAACAAACACACTGAAAACATAGGGTTTTCACTATGAGCACTGGGCCCTGGCTAGCAGGATCCCAGTGAGAGAGTGAAAACACCCTGACATATACTCACAAACAGGCCAAAAGTGGGGGTAACAAGGCTAGAAAGAGGCTACTTTCTCACACAACCCCCCCCCCCCCAAACGAAGGACACTAAGGCTAACCTTGGCCAGTTGAGACTTTATTGTCTAAGTGGTGATAAGTAGAGAGTAGCTCTGCCATAGACTGGTTACTCCCTTTATCATCCACTATATGGTTACTTCCCTGTGGGGATGTAAACCACCCTGTTTGAAGTTTTTTAGCTAAGCAACAATGTAAAGATATATTTTCAGAGTTTCTATCAGTAAGTTTTAGTTTAGAACAGTGGGAATTGTCCACTGGACCTATTTCTAGTGATGAGAATGCCAGACAGGGATGCTGTCTCAGTAAAGCCATAGCTGGGCAAAAACATTGTCCATATGGCTGGGAGAGAGAACAGGGATGCTGTTTCGCTTGATTTGCAGCAGGGTAGGGATGCTGTCCTATGAGCTCCACACTAGGGCAGGGTTGCTGTCCTAAGCGTTGTGTGGCAGTGCAGGGTTTCTGCACTAAAGTTTCTCTGGGAGGGTTGGAGGGATGCTCCATGTTAACTAAAATGGTGCTCTTTTTCTCACCAATATTAGTTATCCCACAGAGAGGTACTTCCACCTCAGGGAGTACAGCTATGCCAGCTGATGATTCCCTTGGAACAGGTGCCACCCCAGGAGAGGTTTCTCCCACCACAGGAATGGTATCCTGAATGGCAGGGTGGTTAGGGGATACTGTGATACGCTTTTTACCTGTTGTTGGAGAGGGATCCTGAGTTTTCAGGCCTTCTTCTCTCCTTTGCTTTTTCATTTCAGTAGAAATGAGAGGGAACAATTCCTCAGGGATACCCAGCATGGCTGCATGGGTATAAAACTCTACATCAGCCCAACCTGAGGCCTCTAGGTCATTACCTAAGAGACAGTCTACAGGTAAGCTAGGTGATATTACCACCTGCTTAGGGCCAGTAACTCCACCCCAACTAAGCTGAACTATAGCTAAGGGAAGAAACTTAGTGGAGTTATGGACATCAATGATCTTATACTGTTGTCCAATGATGTGTTGTTCAGGAGCCACTAGGTTTTCAGTCACCAAAGTGATACTGGCACCTGTGTCCCTGTAGGCCTGGGCCTCAACACCATTTATCGAAACTGTCTGCCTGTACTTATCCATTGTAAGGGGACAAGCAGACAGTGTGGCAAGGCCAATGCCACTAGGTGTGACAGAAACTGTCTTGGGACTGACTACCCCAGTTTCTATGATGGACCCATAAGTGAACCCAACTACACCCTTAGCTAGACTGTTGCCAGCAGTCCCACCACTAGTACCACTACTGCTAGGGGCACTAGATCTTGATGTATTAGGGGTGGTAGGCTCAGGAGGTTTACCTGGACAGGACTTATCCCCTGGCCTATGGCCTTTATTTTTGCACACAAAGCACCAAGGCTTTTTAATGCGTGTAGGTTGTGAAGAAGAGGAAGAATTTGTTTTGTCCCCACCCCCTGAAGAGTGTTCAGGATTTGAAGAAGGATCTTTGGTTTTACCCTTATCCCCATGCTTATCCTGAGATTTCTCACCATCTTTCTTCTTGCCATCCTTGTCACCCCCTGTATGAACTTTTCTGTTCACTCTTGTTCTGACCCATTTGTCTGCCTTCTTTCCCAATTGTTGGGGAGAGGTCAGATCGGAGTCCATTAGATATTGGTGTAACAAATCAGACACACAGTTATTCAGAATATGCTCTCTCGCGATCAGATTATACAGGCTTTCATAGTCAGAAACTTTACTGCCATGTAACCACCCCTCCAAGGCCTTCACTGAATAGTCAACAAAGTCTACCCAGTCTTGTGAGGACTCTTTTCTGGTTTCTCTGAACTTAATCCTGTATTGTTCAGTGGTTAAGCAAATCCATCCAAGAGTGCATTCTTTAAAACTGTAAAATTATTGGCAGCACTTTCCTTAACAGTAAGGAGCCTATCCCTACCCTTTCCACTGAAAGATAGCCATAGGATAGCAGCCCACTGCCTTTGAGGGACCCCCTGTACCATACAGGCCCTCTCAAGTGCAGCAAACTACTTGTTAATGTCATACCCCCTCCTTGTAAGGGGGAATTATCTTATGCAGATTCCTAGAATCATGCTCTTTCACAGGATTACTATCAGGAATAATGCTGCTGCCACCATGGGGTCCAAACCCCAACCTCTGTCTCTCTTTTTCTAAGTCTAGATATTCCCTGTCTAGAGCCAGCTGTTGCTGTTTAAGCTTCAGCCTGGATTATTCCAATCTCAATCTATTGAGTTCTCTTTCTAACACTCTGTCATCAGGGTGGGTGGGTTGGGCATGCTTTGACACAGAAGAATGCTGTGAGTGAACAGAGGGAGACCTGTCCCTAACAGTTGGCACCCTAACAACCCGGCCTGCAGGAATAACATCCCTACTGTGATGAGAGCTCACATTAGTACCAGCTATGCTAGGTGGTCTGCTAAGGGGCAGGTTGGGAAGGTCACCATCTAACACTCTTACTGGGGGTGCCCCAGAGTCAGAGTGTGAACCATCTCCTAACTTCTCAATGGATGTGCCAGCTAAGGCCTTATCATTCTCAATAAGCATGTTAGATAACAATTCTCTAGAGGGATTCTTCCCTACCCCTAAACCTCTATCAATGCAGAGACTCCTCAAATCCTTCCAGTTAAGGTGGTCATAAGCTGAGCTGACCAGATCAAGAGAAGGTCCTACATCAGACATGATAGAAAAAGGTTTAGGGACACATAAAAGAAAGAAAAAGTTTCAGGACTTTTTAAGGAAACGGAAAAAAACTTTTTCAACTTTTTAGAAACTTTTTGGAAGTTTAAGAGTACTTTTCAGCACTTAGCAGAGAGTGTAACAGAAGAAAAGCAAAACTTTTTAGTTACGTGTACATACACTGAACTTGTTTTGTATATTATTCTCTTATGAAAAGTACACAATGACAAAGTGGTAAGTAGTTGCAAGTACTTATCCCACCGCTGCACAACCAATGTAGGAGGCTGGACTGATTTGTTGCAGGTACCAAGGGGTACTTACACCCTGTACCAGGTCCAGTTATCCCTTATTAGTGTAGAAGAGGTGTTTCTAGCAGCTTAGGCTGATAGAAGGTAGCTATAGCAAAGCAGCTTAGGCTGAACTAGGAGACATGCAAAGCTCCTACTATACCACTGGTGTCATATGCACAATATCATAAGAAAACACAATACACAGATATACTAAAAATAAAGGTACTTTATTTTTATGAAAATATGCCAAAAGTATCTCAGTGAGTACCCTCAGTATGAGGATGCCAAATATACACAAGATATATATACACAATACCAAAAATATGCAGTAATAGCAAAAGGAAGTAATGCAAGCAATCTAAAGTTCCAGTAGATTGCAATAGGAGCACATTGGAATAAGGGCAACACAAACCATATACTCCAAAAGTGGAATGCGAACCACAAATGGACCCCAAACCTATGTGAGCTTGTAGAGGGCCGCTGGGACTGTACGAAAACAGTGAGGGTTAGAAAAATAGCCCACCCCAAGACCCTGAAAAGTAGGTGTAAAGTGCACCTATATTCCCCAGAGACCACAGAAGTCGTGATAGGGGAATTCTGCAAGGAAGACAAACACCAGCAATGCAACCAAAGTGGATTTCCGGACAAGAGTACCTGTGGAACAAGGGGACCAAGTCCAAGAGTCGCGACAAAGTCGAGAGTGGGCAGATGCCCAGGAAATGCCAGCTGAGGGTGCAAAGAAGTTTCCACCGGATGGTAGAAGCTGTGGATTCTGCAAGAACGAAGAGGGCTAGAAACTTCCCCTTTGGAGGATGGACGCCCACGTCGTGAAGAAGCTTGCAGATGTGTTCCCATGCAGAAAGACCGAAACAAGCCTTGCTAGCTGCAAGGGTTGCGGTTAGGGTTTTTGGATGCTGCTGTGGCCCAGGAGGGACCAGGATGTCGCCACTTGGATGAGGAGATAGAGGGGGCGCCCAGTAAGTCAGGGAGCCCTCACAGAAGCAGGCAGCACCCGCAGAAGTACTGGAACAGGCACTTGAAAGAGGAGTGAACCGGAGCTCACCCTAAGACACAAAAGGGAGTCCCACGACGCCGGAGGACAACTCAGGAGGTTGTGCACTGCAGGTTAGAGTGTCGGGGACCCAGGCTTGGCTGTGCACGAAGGAAATCCTGGATGAGTGCACAGGAGCCGGAGCAGCTGCAAATCACGCGGTACCCAGCAATGCAGTCTAGCGTGGGGAGGCAAGGACTTACCTCCACCAAACTTGGACTGAAGAGTCACTAGACTGTGGGAGTCACTTGGACAGAGTTGCTGAGTTCCAGGGACCCAGCTCGTTGTGCTGAGAGGGGACCCAGAGGACCGGTGATGCAGTCTTTTGTTGCCCTGTGGTTGCAGGGGGAAGATTCCGTCGACCCACAGGAGATTTCTTCAGAGCTCCTGGTGCGAGAAGAAGGCAGGCTACCCCCAGAGCATGCACCACAAGGAAAACAGTCAAGAAAGCAGCAGGATCAGCGATACAAGGTTGCAGTAGTCGTCTTTGCTACTTTGTTGCAGTTTTGCAGGCGTCCTGAGCAGTCAGCGGTCGATCCTTTGGCAGAAGGTGAAGAGAGAGATGCAGTGGAACTCTGATGAGCTCTTGCATTCGTTATCTAAATAATTCCCCAAAGCAGAGACCCTAAATAGCCAGAAAAGGAGGTTTGGCTACCTAGGAAGGAGGATAGGCTAGCAACACAGGAAAGAGCCTATCAGAAGGAGTCTCTGACGTCACCTGCTGGCACTGGCCACACAGAGCAGTCCAGTGTGCCAGCAGCACCTCTGTTTCCAAGATGGCAGAGGTCTGGAGCACACTGGAGGAGCTCTGGGCACCTCCCCTGGGAGGTGCAGGTCAGGGGAGTGGTCACTCCCCTTTCCTTCGTCCAGTTTCGCGCCAGAGCAGGGCTGGGGGATCCCTGAACCGGTGTAGACTGGCTTATACAGAGATGGGCACCATCTGTGCCCATCAAAGCATTCCCAGAGGCTGGGGGAGGCTACTCCTCCCCTGCCCTGAAACCTTTTTCCAAAGGGAGAGGGTGTAACACCCTCTCTCTGAGGAAGTCCTTTGTTCTACCTTCCTGGGCCAAGCCTGGCTGGACCCCAGGAGGGCAGAAAACTGTCTGAGGGGTTGGCAGCAGCAGCAGCTGCAGTGAAACCCCGGGAAAGGTAGTTTGGCAGTACCCGGGTCTGTGCTAGAGACTCGGGGGATCATGGAATTGTCTCCCCAATGCCAGAATGGCATTGGGGTGACAATTCCATGATCTTAGACATGTTACATGGCCATGTTCGAAGTTACCATTGTGACGCTATACATAGGTAGTGACCTATGTATAGTGCACGTGTGTAATGATGTCCCTGCACTCACAAAGTCCGGGGAATTTGCCCTGAACAATGTGGGGGCAACTTGGCTAGTGCCAGGGTGCCCACACACTAAGTAACTTAGCACACAACCTTTACCAGGTAAAGGTTAGACATTTAGGTGACTTATAAGTTACTTAAGTGCAGTGGTAAATGGCTGTGAAATAACATGGACGTTATTTCACTCAGGCTGCAGTGGCAGGCCTGTGTAAGAATTGTCAGAGCTCCCTATGGGTGGCAAAAGAAATGCTGCAGCCCATAGGGATCTCCTGGAACCCCAATACCCTGGGTGCCTCAGTACCATATACTAGGGAATTATAAGGGTGTTCCAGTATGCCAATGTGAATTGGTGAAATTGGTCACTAGCCTGTTAGTGACAATTTGTAAAGAGAGAGCATAACCAATGAGGTTCTGGTTAGCAGAGCCTCAGTGAGACAGTTAGGCATCACACAGGGAACACATGCATATAGGCCACAAACTTATGAGCACTGGGGTCCTGGCTAGCAGGGTCCCAGTGACACATAAACATACTGAAAACATAGGGTTTTCACTATGAGCACTGGGCATTGGCTAGCAGGATCCCAGTGAGACAGTGAAAACACGCTGAGATATACTCACAACCAGGCCAAAAGTGGGGGTAACAAGGCTAGAAAGAGGCTACTTTCTCACAAGGGTGCAGTGTAAGTAAAAGGTAGGACATGTACTTTTACGTTTTGTGTGTCCTACTAGTGAGGAAACTCCCAAATGTGCTTTCCTCTACTGTGAGGCCTACCCTTCTCATAGGATAAAATTGGGTATCCCATATTAGATTTAATAAGCTGTACTTCCTAAGCCAGAGGAGGTAGACATGTCATGTTTGGTATCTTGTAATGATAAACCTTTAATGGTAAAGTCTAATTTATTATTACAAGTTTGAAAATGCCACTTTTAGAAAGTTGGCAGTTTCCTGCACTTAGCCCTCCCTGCCTGCAGCCCGCCTTTGGTCACATGAGTGGGTGTAACTGACAGTTGAGACTTTGTGGATTCACCCCAGACAGACACATAATAGTGCAATCAGCAGAGCCATAATGGTCTTTCCACTGGTCTCCAGGTGGAGAGGTGAAGCTGAGCGCAACCTCAATTGCAACTGGATAGGCTGCGCCCTGCCACCACACAATAGGCTTAACAACCCTGTACTGTCAGTGCAGCCAGCTATAAATCAAGGCAGGTAAGGCAGGAAACTCCTGGAACTTCAAAGAACCTTTCTGGAAACTTCTTCGACCATCTAGAAGCACAGCACCAAGGTACGAAAATATGAATCTCAGGACCCACTCATCAGTTCACTACGGGACCTGTGGGAGGACTCTCAGAGGACTGCCTACTGCTGTAACCTGCTGTGCACTCTATCAGTCTGGTGCATCAGATAGAGTGTTACAGCAGGTCACAGGATGACTGCTTTCTTGCCTGGACCCTGCTTAGAACCCTCAGAGGCCATCTCTGCTGTTGAGCCTTGTATCTTCACCTGCACCCAGAACTTCTAAAAGTGACTCCAAGGGCTAGTTTACTGGGGTCCTGTTCAGAGCCACAGGGACATGACAGGCTCCCACCATCTTCAACCTGTACCTGGACCCAGCCTGAATGAGTTCTGAACCCACAAGAGGTCTCCATCCACTCCTGGACCTTTGATGGTGGTGCTAAATGTGCCCAGGTGGCCAACGTTCGAAACTGAGGACTTTGACAAAACTTAGCCAAAAAGTACTTTGTGAGCAAGGAGGCGACCGGGAACAACCTGCTCACCTATCCGCCCGATGTGCACTGCCGGTCGGATTCACTTAGTAGCTTCTCTCGCTATGCTCTTCTCTGGTGCGGCAAATCCATTTCAGTGGTCCTTCACGTAAAGGGTATCTGCCCTCGTGGAACAGTCTTCTGCTACAGCCTTCTGCACCGAACCACTGGAGATTTTCAAATTGCATCTCAAAGACTAAGCCTGAAAGTAAAAAAACTTCACCACAGCTTCACTCCATGACTAGCCAACTGTGATGAAGCTCCCTCCTCCGACACACAAGCAGCCTTGCCCCACTGAACTTCTACCATCTCAGAGACTTTTTTCCCAAATGTTCTATGACCGAAGGTAAACAATGACTGTGGCCTAATCCACTTTGTGTACCTGAACCGTGCTCCATCATGGTCGGCCTTAACTTTTAACTTTCCCCGGTTTAACATGACCAGATGTATGTAGTTGGCTCTTTTTGCTTTTAAGTGCTATTTTGAACGTAAAACTTAAAAAAAATCATAACTCTGATCTACTGATTGGATTTTGTTGTTTTGGTTTCAAATAACTTATTCATTAAAATTGACTATTTTTCTAAATTGGTTTGGGATTTATACTGTATTGTGTTTTAACTATATTGTTCTTTGGGTGATGCATAAATACTTTACACATTGCCCCTATGTTTAGCCTGCCTACTTTTTGTGGCAAGTTACCCAGGTTTAAGCACATTTTAAATTAGTGGCTTTTTGTGGTTCACCTTGCAAGCAATTGCAGCTGATGTTTAACCAGGTGGTAACTGTGAGAACCAATTCATTTCTCACAGTGACCTGTTGGCACGCAATATTAATGCTCAAGAATTTACAGATCCAATATAATGCCTAGGGCTAATTCTAAGAAAAGGAATCTGTGTCTAGAAATCTATCAGATAGGCTGTAGACCACAACCAGAAATGGCACCAAATAGAAACGCTAGTGCAATTGCTCATCAGATGCACTCTGTGGTGTCCATCCCACAATGGATCGTGAACTTAGAAGCTTCACGGCCATCTAATATGACCTGTGTCAGTAAGGCGGCAAAGGTCTTCTGGTACACCTGGAAGTATTTGAGTAACCAAATATCAGAGGGTGTAGGAATAGCAGCCCACCAGGCAATTGGATTTAACCAACCAGAGGACAAACCAGCAGAAAATTAAAATTACCCTCTTCCTGAAGATCTACACTCTCTTGGACTTCCTATTTGGGAAAGTAGTTTGGAAAGTATTCAAATTCATCTGAGTAGTGGAAGCCTGTACCACCAAGCTCTCAGGAGATGGGTGCTAAGACAAAAATGGCTGGTCACCTGGGGCAGATTGGAGGCACCTCACAATCTGAAAATGTATTGAGGGGCCAGGCCAAGGTTGGGCCAAGGCCCCTAAGAGGGTGCTGGTGAGAGCATCATTAAAATCGCACTAGCCATCAGTCAACATGGTCTGGATGGGGTTCCTTAATACTTTTTTACTTTGGATATCAGTGCTGCACTTCTGTCTAATATTTTAAGTTACTGTGGGGCAACACATTTTCCCCCATCATGGTCAACTTCAATTATAGTTCATATTTTTGAAAAAAAGTAACACACTGTTACAGGTTCATCTCACTCATTGAGTCCTTGGTCAAGGTTTTGGTAAGAGTGAAATTTAATAGAATTTGGGAGTGGGTGAAATTTAAAACCACTTTGTGCACATGTCAGCATGGTTTTAGAGAGAATGTAGGCATTTTAAAGCAATGCCTCCATTTAAATGTATTGACCAGTAAGCATACTATAACAAAACAAAGTAATTTACAATTAACATTCATGGGCCTTTCAAATGCTTTGGAAAGAATTAATAGTTCCAAGCTTTGGCATCTTTTATTACAGTCAGGTCTGAATCAAGCACTGATCACTTTTCTGGCAAACTTGCACACTAACTGTAAACACAAGATTTGAACCCAGCAGGACACTCACAGAATCTTTTAAGCTAGAAAAAGTAGTATGCCAAGGATGTTTTGTGACCTGTATATTATTAATTCTGGATATTGAAAAGAACAATTCTTATTTATTGGCTTTAAGCAGAGGTGTCACAAAGATCAAGGGATCTCCAGTTCCCATGTTATGAGCCAACAAAGAGGTGCTACTGGCCAATACACTAAGGGGCCTTAAGTAATCTAGTGGATTCCTTTACTAATGTATTTCCAATTTGGATCGGACTACAAATATTGCTGAATCACAAAATACTTTGTGTAGCAATGTTACTTCAAATTTACACGCATTTTCAGTAGATGATAACACACTTGTAAAAGATGCTAACTTCCTTTACTTGAGTATAGTTTTTGACAGTAGTTTAGCTTGGAAGTCTAACAATGGTGGTCCACGCCTGAAATTCCTTCATTCTGTGGGCTCCCTACAAACTCACCACCTAAGCCTTTGGGAAAAGCTGGATTCCCTTGTTGGAACTTTATCAGTGCCAATGCATTCCAGATGCCGTATATGGGGCTGGAGTGGGGGGATATGCCACATGCTCCTCTCTGCAGCTTGAGGAGAACTGCTTTCGTAGATACCTTCTCTCTGGTCCACCCTGTACTCTGCACTATCTTTCATGAGGAGTTTGGTTTGCAGAAGTTAGAGGATTCCATTAAATTACCCCTGCTTTTGGTTTGGATTTCTATTTGGTTGAATGCACATGTTGCTTCAAACCACTCGATTATATGGAATGT
This sequence comes from Pleurodeles waltl, assembly GCF_031143425.1. Lineage (NCBI taxonomy): Eukaryota > Metazoa > Chordata > Amphibia > Caudata > Salamandridae > Pleurodeles > Pleurodeles waltl. The sequence goes on from NC_090447.1 coordinate 1,225,052,784, forward strand.
CTGTTTTGAAGCAAAAAGATGTCCATACTTTAGCCACAGAAAGTTAAGCCTAAGGAAACCAGATGGGGTTCTCCAGAGCTATTTGAACACCCTCTACCAATTACAAAAAAAAAACGAGCATGGATTGAAAAAATATTTCCTTGAAGAAAATTAACTTATAAAGTCCACCATCAGATAATTAGTGATTACTGAATCTTGCACCAGTATGGAACCATACTTGTCCTTTGCCTAGGGATACTGGGAGCATGATTTACTGTATCATTCGTAGTGTCATGTTTTTTTTTGGCCACTTTCTTTCATCTGATATTTGTATCTGTCCTTGCGATGGAATATCTAATCAGAATTTGCTGTGTTTTACAGATTTTGCACTTTTTATATAAGGTTTACAAGACGTTTTTAATGACTTTCCCGTCGACCCAGTGCATGTCATAAGTCCATTACCTAATCATTTTTAAATATATTTTGTCTAATCTTTATTGCACTTTTTGTGTGTGTCTATGGCACTGAAATAAAGCTTTTTGAACTCAACTGAGTGTCACACTGAAAGGCATCAGGTGGTCGGTATTGGTCTGCCCTGGCTGGGGGACTTCTGTCAGATTTGACCTCTAAGTTGGAGTCTGAAAACTTTGGCTGCCCCCCGCATGACAGACCCCAGTCAACCAATAACTCAATTGGCTGCCCACTGCATGACAGACCCCAGTCAACCAATAACACAATTGACTGCCCTCAGCATGACACACGCTAGTCAGCCAATAACTCAATTTCTCACAGCGACCTACTGGCAACCAAAGGGTACTGCTCAAGGTAAACCAGGCACTTTCTTCATTGGCAGGATACAGGGTGAGATGAGGTTGTAATCTGGTAGGTTTGGCCAATTTTATTACCCTCAGTTTAGTCATTTTTGGAGTCAGTCCCAGTCAAAGAATGTAGCTCTGTATCTGTATCTGGTGAAATAGGAAGAAAGGAATTGTCATCAGCACATGGGAGTGGTGCCTCTATGGGCCCCACAAGTCATTTCCCGACAGACTGTCATTGGTGGAGAGCTGCAAGGAGCCACCTAGTGGCACACATGGGTACTGCTAAAAGGTTTCTGGATCCAGTCTGACGCCTGGGGAATATTAAAACGGTGAGAAATCTGTAGTTATAAGTCTCTATCAGAAACACATAGATAGTGGTATACAGACACAGTGTCTAGAAGACGGGGTTGTCATTACATTTGGATACCTAGGAAAACCATCAAGGACTGAACCAGACACCCACAACTTTATAATTGTTCACATTTCTTGAATATAACATGTATACCTAGTGTCCTTTCTACAATTAAGCAGTTTTGTAACCAGTGCTTTGGTCACTGACCTCATTAATGTGGTCTCATAGGTTTTCAAATTTATGACACATTCCTGTTTATGTTGCATTAGTTACTCTTTGCAAGGCTGACCTACTAGTCATATGATCTTTGCCCCCAATGTGTGAGCTAGACTGCTTCCCATTTCAAATAAACACCAATTTGCAAATTGTCTTGACTGCAATTATAATTATCAAATGCAATTGTGTATATTTTAAATATTTACTTTAATATTTCAAATATTGAAAATGAAATTAAATGTACAAATTATCCAACATTAAATAGTTCTCTCTACAACTTCTGAAAAAAGACCTACCTACACCAGTATCTTCCTATTGTCAGGTTGGAAAGTCGATATCTGGAGTGAGAAATAAGAGGGGTTTACAGTCTGATTTTCTTACCTGCAGGTTGATTGCTACATGTTGGATTTAGAAAAGCCTATTTTAAAGATGGTCTATGAATATGTCCTTACCATATTCTATCACAAGAACATTAAGAACAATAAAAAGATTACACTATTGAGCAGAACACTTGATATGAGTTATTTCCAACAGAAGAGCTCACATCTATTGTGGTGGAACTGCAATTAACTGTGTAAGCAAACCAGTGCTGTCCTCAGTGTGTTGATGAACTCTTCATTTGTGTATTACGGGGGTCACTACCCCGTTTCTGTCTGCCACCGCATTGAGGCGCAGGACTTGGCAACTTTACTTATATACATATATTTATATGTATATGTATGTGTATATATATTTATATGTATATAAATATATAATATATATATATATATACATATATATATATTCACACACAAAAAACAAAGGTTAAAGGAACATTTTCAGGTGTTATAGTTAGTTATTTCAAGCACCTATAACTTGTGCCCCAAGGTAACTATAACTTGTGCCCTCACCATGCACTGCGGCCAACCCACAGTGTGCATGCATCCCCACAACATGACTGAAAAGCAAGGAGAAAGTAGTGAAAACTAGTGACAAGAAAGAAGGCACACATAAAACAAGGGAAAGAGCAGCGAAAATAAGAGAAAAGCAAGGAGCGGGCACACTAAAACCCACTAAAATAGCAAGGAGAAAGCAGTGAGAACGGGGTAAAAGCAATGAGAAGGCACACATAAAACAGGGGAAAAAGCAAGGAGAAGACAGTAGCAATAGTGGTGCAGAAGCACAGGGAGAGCTTGGCCTTTTTTAAAAAAAATTGCCACAGATTTGCAGATCCACCACAATTCTGAGGCAAAAATTTTTTAAAAAAATATATATATATGTTTTTGGTCCTCCTTCATGGTTGAAGTAGTGCCACCCCATCCGATCTCAGTATGAGATCTGTTAGATCCACATAGGATCCGCGTCCTTAGATATACAAATGTTTTTTCTTTATTAACTCCAAAACTACTGAACAGATTTACACCACATCACAAAAAGATCTTTCTGGACTAGGATCTACCTTTCTGCCAAATTTGGTGTAATTCCTTCCGTTCAGCGGTTCAGGCAGTAGTCATGTTTCAAGTCCCTAAGGGAAATTGCATGGGGAAGGCGTGCTTTGGGACACCCCCTTCTTCTGGGCCTGCTACGTTAGGTTGATGTTTTACCCATACACAAGCAGAAATTCAGCAGTTATAGTTATACCTATATTAAGAAACTATAAATCGTGGCCTAAAGTTACTTAAAGGCACAAGTTCTAGATTCTTCAGATAAGTCTAACTATAAGTATAAGTGTTGGAAAATGGCCCTCTCTGAAGGGTCACTGTAGGAGGCTGTCCTGGTTTGTAGTGGGTACCAACGGTACTTACACCTCATACCAGGTCCAGTTATCCCTTGTTAGTGAAATGTAGTCAGTGTCTAGAAGCCAGGCTCTCTAAGGATAGTGTGAATGAGCAGCCAAGGCCTAACTAGGAGACATGTACAGCTCATTCAATGCCACTCTAGTCACACAGTACTCACACACATGAAAGAAAATACTCACTGTTACAAAAATAAAGCTACTTTATTTTGGTGACACAAATGCCAAAAATACCTTAGAGACTATACTCCCTTAGGAGGTAAGTAATATACACAGTATATACACTATAATGCAGAATTAGCTGTTAAAACAGTTAGAAAACAGTGCAAATAGTGAAAATCATAATAGTTAGAAATGGGCCTAGGGCACACAAACCATATACTAAAAAAGTGGAATGCAAAAGTCAGTTTCCCACCTAGGTAAGTAATGTGTGTAGAGGGGCGCTGGGACTATTAGTAAACACCAAAAGTAAGTAATAGAACCCACCCCAGAGCCCAGGAAAGCAGGAGAAAATCACAGTAACTTTCCTAGAACACACAAGAACATGTGATATACCCTCGAAGTAGGTAAAGGAATTCCCGCCTTTTACCAGGATGATGGACAGCTTTCCAAAACGACCCCAATGCGTTTACCGCGATTCCGGTGGTGCGTTGTTGATGCTCAGAAGCACAAGGACATCTCCACAAAGACGCAGTAGTAACAATCACATTGCCAAAGGCACACAAGGTTGCTGGAGACGTTTACCCCGTGGCCCATCACGTACCCTTAGTGTACAATATAAACGGGGCGTATAAAACATGCTAGGTTACGCTTACTGACATACTCGTAGAAAATACTCCGGTTGGGTAGACCACGATGCTCATTTTACAGAAACTAAACCTCAAAGGAAGCACTTACAAATATAATCGTAGCAGGTGCCGCAGTTGAAGCTCAGCTTCTGGAAAGGACAAGCCACCCTAACTCTTGGGCTTGGCAAAGATAAAGCAAGGCTGTGCGCTCAGAGATCCCATAGCAGAAAAGATCTAGAATCCATCCTGGAGGTGAACTGATGATGTACTGGAGCGTAATCTGTATCTGACTGAGACGCGCGGGTTCTATCTTCCTCTGCTGGAGACACAGAGTAGAAGGTTCTCCCATTATAAAGCACCTGTAAGCTCCGCCCGCTGAGCCACGCCCCGTCCACCCTCGAAGTAGGTAAAGGAATTCCCGCCTTTTACCAGGATGATGGACAGCTTTCCAAAACGACCCCAATGCGTTTTACCGCCGATTCCGGTGGTGCGTTGTTGATGCTCAGAAGCACAAGGACATCTCCACAAAGACGCACTAGTAACAATCACATTGCCAAAGGCACACAAGGTTGCTGGAGACGTTTACCCCGTGGCCCATCACGTACCCTTAGTGTACAATATAAACGGGGCGTATAAAACATGCTAGGTAACGCTTACTGACATACTCGTAGAAAATACTCCGGTTGGGTAGGCCACGATGCTCATTTTACAGAAACTAAACCAATAACAATAAAATACACACACACTCTTTTAAACCTGTCTGACTAAGTATTTTTTACCCATGATTCTAATTATGTATTGTATGTGCATATGTGTGTGTATTCATGTGTGTGTGTGTATAAATATACATATATATGTGTATGTATGTGTATATGTTGTTTCTGTGCCTGGCATGTTTGTGGATCATTGAATGGCTCCTGGTTTTTTTTGGGGTTGTTATACTAGATATCTATGAATTTCTGCTCTCTTTTTATCACACTTATCTACTCATCACTCTTATGTCATGTCTCTATCAAACTATCCTCCATTCTCACTCGGACTCATCCCAAATCCCTTCGACCACTTTCATCTCCTAAATATCTCTGCCTAAGCTCTTCCCTCCACCTCCACATCTAACTCACCAAACCTCACTCTACCTCTGTGACCTCCCACACAACCCTACTAAATTTTCCTGCATTCATCTCACCCTGCTACTATGCTCTCCCTAACCCTTCCACATCCTCTTTCCCCTCCGCTCCCCTTTTATTCATCTCAAGCCTTTGGATTGAGTAAATGAAGGATAAACTCCCAATTAACACTTCTGGATTTCTTTCCTCCTCCACCCCTCCATTACTCCAGTCAATCTAACTAACAAACTCTCATATCCGCAACTCAAATTAACTCATAATAATACTAAAACTGTACTCCTTATTAAATTATACTAATCCATCACTAATTCTTGTTGGGTACCGGAGTAGCGTGCTACTCATCGAAAAGCGCTTCGACGCCTCGTCAGGGGTAGTAAGCGCTATATAAATACGATTACAATTACAATTACAATTACAATTTTGCAAGAACCAGAAGAGACTGCAAGACACCAATGATGGATTCTTGGAACGGAAAACCTGTGAGAAAGAGGCTGGCCTGGCTTGTAGTGGGTACCAAGGGGTACTTACACTCTGTACCAGGTCCAGTTATCCCTTATTAGTGTAGAAGAGGTGTTTCTAGCAGCTTAGGCTGATAGAAGGTAGCTATAGCAGAGCAGCTTATGCTGAACTAGGAGACATGCAAAGCTCCCACTATACCACTGGTGTCATATGCACAATATCATAAGAAAACACAATACACAGATATACTAAAAGTAAAGGTACTTTATTTTTATGACAATATGCCAAAAGTATCTCAGTGAGTACCTTACTATGAGGATGCCAAATATACACAAGATATATCTACACAATACCAAAAATATGCAGTAATAGCAAAAGGAAGTAATGCAAGCAATGTAAAGTTACAGTAGATTGCAATAGGAGCACATAGGTATAGGGGCAACACAAACCATATACTCCAAAAGTGGAATGCAAACCACGAATGGACCCCAAACCTATGTGAGCTTGTAGAGGGTCGCTGGGACTGTAAGAAAACAGTGAGGGTTAGAAAAATAGCCCACCCCAAGAGCCTGGAAAGTAGGTGTAAAGTGCACATATTTTCCCCAGAGAGCACAGAAGTCGTGATAGGGGAATTCTGCAAGGAAGACCAACACCAGCAAAGCAACCAAAATGGATTTCCGGACGAGAGTACCTGTGAAACAAGGGGACCAAGTCCAAGAGTCGCGACAAAGTCGAGAGTGGGCAGATGCCCAAGAAATGCCAGCTGAGGCTGCAAAGAAGCTGCAAACCGGATGGTAGAAGCTGTGGATTCTGCAAGAACGAAGAGGGCTAGAAACTTCTCCTTTGGAGGATGGATGTCCCACGTCGTGAAGAAGCTTGCAGAGGTGTTCCCATGCAGAAAGACCGCAAACAAGCCTTGCTAGCTGCAAGGGTCACAGTTAGGGTTTTTGGATGCTGCTGTGGCCCAGGAGGGACCAGGATGTCGCCACTTGGATGAGGAGACAGAGGGGGCGCCCAGCAAGTCAGAGAGCCCTCACAGAAGCAGGCAGCACCCGCAGAAGTACCGGAAAAGGCAATTGGAAGAGGAGTGAACCGGAGTCCACCCAAAGACACAAAAGGGAGTCCCATGACGCCAGAGGACAACTCAGAAGGTTGTGCACTGCAGGTTAGAGTGTTGGGGACCCAGGCTTGGCTGTGCACGAAGGAAATCCTGGAAGAGTGCACAGGAGCCGGAGCAGCTGCAAATCACGCGGTACCCAGCAATGCAGTCTAGCATGGGGAGGCAAGGACTTACCTCCACCAAACTTGGACTGAAGAGTCACTGGACTGTGGGAGTCACTTGGACAGAGTTGCTGAGATCCAGGGACCACACTCTTTGTGCTGAGAGGGGACCCAGAGGACCGGTGATACAGTCTTTTGTTGCCTGCGGTTGCAGGGGAAAGATTCCGTCGTCCCACTGGAGATTTCTTCAGAGCTCCTGGTGCAGAAAGGAGGCAGGCTACCCCCAGAGCATGCACCACCAGGAAACAGTCGAGAAGGCGGCAGGATCAGTGATACAAGGTTACAGTAGTCGTCTTTGCTACTTTGTTGCGGTTTTGCAGGCGTCCTGAGCAGTCAGGGGTCGATCCTTTGGCAGAAGGTGAAGAAAGAGATGCAGAGGAACTCGGATGAGCACTTGCATTCGTTATCTCCAGAATTCCCCAAAGCAGAGACCCTAAATAGCCAGAAAAGGAGGTTTGGCTACCTAGGAAGGAGGATAGGCTAGCAACACAGGTAAGAGCCTATCAGAAAGAGTCTCTGACGTCACCTGCTGGCCCTGGCCACTCAGAGCAGTCCAGTGTGCCAGCAGCACCTCTGTTTCCAAGATGGCAGAGGTCTGGAGCACACTGGAGGAGCTCTGGGCACCTCCCCTGGGAGGTGCAGGTCAAGGGAGTGGTCACTCCCCTTTCCTTTGTCCAGTTTTGCGCCAGAGCAGGGCTGGGGGATCCCTGAACTGGTGTAGACTGGCTTATGCAGAGATGGGCACCATTTGTGCCCATCAAAGCATTTCCAGAGGCTGGGGGAGGCTACTCCTCCCCAGCCCTTACACCTTTTTCCAAAGGGAGAGGGTGTAACACCCTCTCTCTGAGGAAGTCCATTGTTCTGCCTTCCTGGGCCAAGCCTGGCTGGACCCCAGGAGGGCAGAAACCTGTCTGAGGGGTTGGCAGCAGCTGCAGTGAAACCCCGGGAAAGGTAGTTTGGCAGTACCCGGGTCTATGCTAGAGACTCGGGGGATCATGGAATTGTCTCCCCAATGCCAGAATGGCATTGGGGTGACAATTCCATGATCTTAGACATGTTACATGGCCATGTGCGGAGTTACCATTGTGACGCTATACATAGGTAGTGACCTATGTATAGTGCACACGTGAAATGGTGTCCCCGCACTCACAAAGTCCGGGGAATTTGCCCTGAACGATGTGGGGTCACCTTGGCTAGTGCCAGGGTGCCCACACACTAAGGGGGTTATTACAACTTTGGAGGAGGTGTTAATCCCTCCCAAAAGTGACGGTAAAGTGACAGATATACCACCAGCCGTATTACAAGTTCCATAGGATATAATGGCCTCGTAATACGGCTGGTGGTATATTCGTCACTTTACCGTCACTTTTGGGACGGATTAACACCTCCTCCAAAGTTGTAATAACCCCTAAGTAACTTAGCACCCAACCTTTACCAGGTAAAGGTTAGACATATAGGTGACTTATAAGTTACTTAAGTGCAGTGGTAAATGGCTGTGAAATAACGTGGACGTTATTTCACTCAGGCTGCAGTGGCAGGCCTGTGTAAGAATTGTCAGAGCTCCCTATGGGTGGCAAAAGAAATGCTGCAGCCCATAGAGATCTCCTGGAACCCCAATACCCTGGGTACCTCAGTACCATATACTAGGGAATTATAAGGGTGTTCCAGTATGACAATGTGAATTGGTGAATTTGGTCACTAGCCTGTTAGTGACAATTTAGAAAGCAGAGAGAGCATAACCACTGAGGTTCTGATTAGCAGAGCCTCAGTGAGACAGTCATCACACAGGGAACACATACAGGGCACACTTATGAGCACTGGGGCCCTGGCTGGCAGGGTCCCAGTGACACATACACTAAAACAACATATATACAGTGAAATATGGGGTAACATGCCAGGCAAGATGGTACTTTCCTACACAACCCCCCCCAAACGAAGGACAATAAGACTAGCCAGTACCTGATGAGTCTTCATTGTCTAAGTGGAAATATATGGAGAGTCCATCTGCATTGGAGTGGGTACTCCCAGGTCTATGTTCCACTGTATAATCCATTCCCTGTAGAGATATGGACCACCTCAACAATTTAGGGTTTTCACCTTTCATTTGTTTTAGCCAAAGTAGAGGTTTGTGGTCTGTCTGAACAATGAAGTGAGTGCCAAACAGGTATGGCATCAACTTCTTCAGTGCCCAGAGCACAGCAAAGGCCTCCCTCTCTATGCCAGACCAACACTTTTCTCTCGGGGTCAACCTCCTGCTGATAAAAGCAACAGGTTGATCCTGGCCCTCAGAATTGAGTTGTGATAAGACTACCCCTACCCCTAATTCAGATGCATCAGTTTGAACAATAAATTTCTTGGAGTAACATGGGCTTTTTAGGACAGGTGCAGTGCACATGGCCTGTTTCAGCTCCTCAAAAGCTTTCTGGCAGCTAGCTGGCCACAATACCTTTTTAGGCATTTTCTTGGAGGTGAATTCATTAAGTGGGGCTGCAATGGAGCCATAGTTTTTAATGAACCTCCTGTAATACCCAGTGAGGCCTAAGAAGGCTCTCACCTGGGTCTGAGTTGTAGGGGGAACCCAATCCATGATAGTTTGGATTTTCCCCTGAAGTGGTGCAATCTGTTCTCCACCTACCAGGTGTCCCAGATAAACCACTTTTCCATGCCCTATCTGGCACTTTGAAGCCTTGATAGTGAGGCCTGCCTTTTGCAGGGCCTCCAAAACTTTCCACAGGTGGACCAGGTGATCATCCCAGGTTGAGCTAAAGACAGCTATATTGTCCAGATATGCTGCACTAAAAGACTCTAACCCCTGCAGGACTGTATTCACCAACCTCTGAAAAGTGGCAGGTGCATTTTTCAAACCAAAGGGCATTACTGTGAATCGGTAGTGCCCTCCAATTTTCGAAAATGCAGTTTTTGCTTTAGCATCCTCTGATAACTTGATCTGCCAATACCCTGCAGTCAAATCAAAGGTGCTTAGATACTTGGCAGATGCCAGTGTATCTATGAGCTCATCTGCCCTGGGTATAGGGTGAGCATCAGTTTTAGTTACCTGGTTGAGACCTCTAATCTACACAAAACCTCATTTCCCTTTTTCCATCTTTGGAATGAGGTTTTGGTACAAGCACCACAGGAAAGGCCCATGGGCTTTCAGAATGTTCAACCACTCCCAGTTGAAGCATTTTCTGAACTTCTTGTTTTATGCAGTCTCTGACATGGTCAGGCTGCCTATAGATCTTACTTTTGACAGGCATGCTGCCTCCAGTATCCATAGTGTGCTCACACCAAGAAATGGTGCCTGGCACAGTAGAAAAGAGTTCAGAAAACTGACCCAGGAGATTTATGCAGTTGACTTTCTGCTCAGCAGTAAGACAGTCTGCCAAGACTACACCTTCCACTAGAGTATCTTGTTCTGTCGAAGAGAAGAGATCAGGGAGAGAGTCACTCTCTTCTTCCTGTCCTTCATCTGTTGCCATGAGCAGGGTGAGATCAGCCCTGTCATAGTATGGTTTTAGGCAATTGACATGGAGCACCCTAAGGGGACTCCCGGCAGTGCCCAACTCAACCAAGTAGGTGACTTCTCCCTTCTTTTCAACAATGATGGGGTCCCCTCCATTTGTCTTGGAGTGCTCTTGGGGCCACAGGCTCCAATACCCACACCTTCTGTCCTGGTTGGTACTGAATCAGAACAGCCTTCTGGTCATGCCATTGCTTTTGGAGCTCTTGGCTGGCCTGAAGGTTTTTACTGGCCTTTTTCATGTACTCTGCCATTCTGGACCTTAGGCCGAGTACATAGTCCACTATGTCTTGCTTAGGAGCTTTTAAATGTTGTTTCCAACCCTCCTTCACAAGTGTTAGGGGACCTCTTACAGGGTGTCCAAATAGGAGTTCAAAGGGGCTGAAGCCCACTCCTTTCTGGGGTACCTCCCTGTAAGCAAAAAGGAGGCAAGGTAACAGGACATCCCATCTCCTCCTGCATTTTTCAGGGAGTCACATTATCATTCCTTTGAGAGTTTTATTAAACCTCTCTACCAGTCCATTTGCTTGTGGATGATAAGGTGTGGTGAATTTGTGTGTTACACCACATTCCTTCCACATGGCCTTTAAGTATGCAGACATAAAGTTGCTACCCCTGTCTGATACAACCTCTTTTGGGAAACCCACCCTGGAAAAGATTCCCAGGATGGCTTTTGCCACTGCAGGTGCTGTAGTGGTCCTTAGAGGGATTGCTTCAGGATATCTTGTGGCATGGTCCACTACCACTAAGATAAACATATTGCCTGAAGCAGTAGGAGGGTCAAGGGGGCCAACTATGTCGACCCCTAGCCTTTCAAAGGGAACCCCAACCACAGGCAGTGGAATAAGGGGAGCCTTTTGGGTGCCACCAGTCTTGCCACTGGCTTGGCAGATCACACAGGACTTACAAAAGTCTTTTGTGCCTCTGACATCCTAGGCCAATGAAACAGGGGGACAAGCCTTTCCCATGTTTTAATTTGACCCAAATGTCCAGCCAAGGGAATGTCGTGTGCCAGAGTTAGGAGGAACTCTCTGTATTGCAGGGGAATGACCAATCTCCTGGCTGCTCCTGGTTTTTAGTCCCTTGCCTCTGTATACAAGAGGTTGTCCTCCCAGTAAACTCTATGTGAGTCACTGACATCCTCATTTTGCTGTTTGACAGCTTGCTATCTTAGACCCTCTAATGTGGGACAGGTTTGCTGTGCCACACTCAGCTCCTCCCTGGCAGCCCCCCCTCCACCCAAAAGCGCAGCAGTGTATGCTGCCAGCTCCTCTGGTGAAGGTTCTGCACGGGGGGGAAATTCTTCTTCCTCAGAAGTAGAATCATCTGTAGAGGGAGGGATAGTGGGTAGGGATTTACCCTTACTAACCTTAGCTTTAGGGAGCACTTGGTCCACTGTTCCAGGATCCAAGTCACCCTGTCCTTTTTGCTTTTTGGCCTGAGCCCTGGTTAAAGCAAAAATATGCCCAGGAATGCCCAGCATTGCTGCATGAGCCTCCAACTCCACTTCTGCCCAAGCTGATGTCTCTAAATCGTTCCCTAGTAGATAGTCTACAGGTAAATCTGAGGCAACCACAAGTTTCTTTGGACCTGTAACCCCCCCCCCCCAGTTGAGATTCACAACAGCCATGGGGTGGCTAAGAGTGTTGTTATGAGCGTCTGTCACTTGGTGCTGGTGACCAAGTAGGTGTTGTTCAGGGTGTACCAGTTTCTCTATTGCCGTGGTAACAATGGCACCTGTGTCCCTGTAGGCCTGAACCTCAACACCATTGATTAGGGGAAGTTGCTTGCACTTATCCATATTAAGGGGACAAGCAACCAAGGTGGCCAAATCAATAGCACCTTCAGAGACTACCACAGCCTCTGTGGTCTCCCTAACAAGACCAACCCCAACTAAGTTACCAAATGTGAGCCCAGCTACTCCCTTGGATTGGCTATTAGTAGGTTTGCTCCCACCACCACTGCTATTACTAGGGGCACTAGAGGTTGCAGTAGAGGTTGTGGTAGTGGGAGACTTGGTGCTTTTCTTTGGACAACTGGCATCAGTTGTCCAATGGCCTTTTACTTTACATAAATAGCACCATGGTTTCTTTACTTGATTAGAAGAGGATTTGGACCCACCCCCCCCACCAGAGTGTTTTTGTGGGCCTGATGAAGACTCATTTTTAGATCTGTCCCCAGCCTTGTCTGAAGACTTACCATCCTTCTTCTTGCCATCCTTGTCACCCCCTGTATGAACTTTTCTGTTCACTCTTGTTCTGACCCATTTGTCTGCCTTCTTTCCCAATTATTGGGGAGAGGTCAGATCTGAGTCCACGAGATATTGGTGTAACAAATCAGACACACAGTTATTCAGAATATGCTCTCTCAGGATCAGATTATACAGGCTTTCATAGTCAGAAACTTTACTGGCATTTAACCACCCCTCCAAGGCATTCACTGAATAGTCAACAAAGTCTACCCAGTCTTGTGAGGACTCTTTTCTGTTTTCTCTGAACGTAATCCTGTATTGTTCAGTGGTTAAGCCAAATCCATCCAAGAGTGCATTCTTCAAAACTGTAAAATTATTGGCATCACTTTCCTTCACAGTAAGGAGCCTATCCCTACCCTTTCCACTGAAAGATAGCCATAGGATAGCAGCCCACTGCCTTTGAGGGATCCCCTATACCATACAGGCCCTCTGAAGTGCAGCAAACCACTTGTTAATGGCACCCCCCTCCTTGTAAGGGGGAATTATCTTATGCAGATTCCTAGAATCATGCTCTTTCACAGGATTACTATCAGGAATACTGCAGCTGCCACCATGGGGTCCAAACCCCAACCTCTGTCTCTCTTTTTCTAAGTCTAGAGATTCCCTGTCTAAGCCAGCTGTTGCTCTTTAACCTTCAGCCTGGACTCTTCCACTCTCAATCTATTGAGTTCCCTTTCTAACAGTCTGTCATCAGGGTGGGTGGGTTGGGAATGCTTTGACACAGAAGAATGATGAGAATGAACAGAGGGAGACCTGTCCCTAACAGTTGGCACTCTAGCAACCTGGCCTGCAGGAACAAAACTATCCCTACTGTAATGTGAGCTTACATTACTACCAGCTATGCTAGGTGGTCTGCTAAGGGTCAGGTTAGGAAGGGCACCCTCTAACACTCTTACTGGGGGCTCCCCTGAGTCAGAGTGTGAGCTATCTCCGAACTTCTCAATTGAAGTGCCAGCTAAGGCCTTATCATTTTCAATAAGCATGTTAGACAATAATTCTCTAGAGAGGTTCTTTCTCACCACTAAACCTCTATCAATGCAGAGACTCTTTAAACCTTTCCAGTTAATGTGGTCACAAGCTGAGCTGACCAAATTGAGAGGAGTTCCTACATCAGACATGGTAGAAAAGGTTTAGGGACAGATAAAAGATAGAAAAAGTTTCAGGACTTTTTAAAGAAACAGAAAAAAAACTTTTTCAATTGTTTAGAAACGTTTTGAAAGTTTAGGAGTACTTTTCAGCACTTAGCAGATAGTGTAAGAGAAGAAAAGCAAACCTTTTTGGTTAGGTGTACATACATTGAACTTGTTTTGTATATTATTCTCTTATGAAAAGTACACAATGACAAAGTGGTAAGTAGTCGCAAGTACTTATCCCACCACTGCACAACCAATGTAGGAGGCTGGCCTGGCTTGTAGTGGGTACCAAGGGGTACTTACACTCTGTACCAGGTCCAGTTATCCCTTATTAGTGTAGAAGAGGTGTTTCTAGCAGCTTAGGCTGATAGAAGGTAGCTATAGCAGAGCAGCTTAGGCTGAACTGGGAGACATGCAAAGCTCCCACTATACCACTGGTGTCATATGCACAATATCATAAGAAAACACAATACACAGATATATTAAAAAATAAAGGTACTTTTTTTTTATGACAATATGCTAAAAGTATCTCAGTGAGTACCCTCAGTATGAGGATGCCAAATATACACAAGATATATGTACACAATACCAAAAATATGCAGTAATAGCAAAAGGAAGTAATGCAAGCAATGTAAAGTTACAGTAGATTGTAATAGGAGCACATAGGTATAGGGGCAACACAAACCATATACTCCAAAAGTGGAATGCGAACCACGAATGGACCCCAAAACTATGTGAGCTTGTATAGGGTCGCTGGGACTGTAAGAAAACAGTGAGGGTTAGAAAAATAGCCCACCCCAAGACCCTGGAAAGTAGGTGTAAAGTGCTCCTATATTCCCCAGAGAGCACAGAAGTCGTGATAGGGGAATTCTGCAAGGAAGACCAACACCAGCAATGCAACCAAAGTGGATTTCCGGACGAGAGTACCTGTGAAACAAGGGGACCAAGTCCAAGAGTCGCGACAAAGTCGAGAGTGGGCAGATGCCCAAGAAATGCCAGCTGAGGGTACAAACTAGCTGCCACCGGATGGTAGAAGCTGTGGATTCTGCAAGAACGAAGAGGGCTAGAAACTTCTCCTTTGGAGGATGGATGTCCCACGTCGTGAAGAAGCTTGCAGAGGTGTTCCCACGCAGAAAGACTGCAAACAAGCCTTGCTAGCTGCAAGGGTCACGGTTAGGGTTTTTGGATGCTGCTGTGGCCCAGGAGGGACCAGGATGTCGCCACTTGGATGAGGAGACAGAGGGGGCGCCCAGCAAGTCAGGGAGCCCTCACAGAAGCAGGCAGCACCCGCAGAAGTACCGGAACAGGCACTTGGAAGAGGAGTGAACTGGAGTCCACCCGAAGACACAAAAGGGAGTTCCACAACGCCGGAGGACAACTCAGAAGGTTGTGCACTGCAGGTTAGAGTGTCGGGGACCCAGGCTTGGCTGTGCACGAGGAAATCCTGGAAGAGTGCACAGGAGCCGGAGCAGCTGCAAATCACGCGGTACCCAGCAATGCAGTCTAGCGTGGGGAGGCAAGGACTTACCTCCACCAAACTTGGACTGAAGAGTCACTGGACTGTGGGAGTCACTTGGACAGAGTTGCTGAGATCCAGGGACCACACTCTTTGTGCTGAGAGGGGACCCAGAGGACCGGTGATACAGTCTTTTGTTGCCTGCGGTTGCAGGGGGAAGATTCTGTCGTCCCACTGGAGATTTCTTCAGAGCTCCTGCTGCAGAAAGGAGGCAGGCTACCCCCAGAGCATGCACCACCAGGAAACAGTTGAGAAGGCGGCAGGATCAGTGATACAAGGTTGCAGTAGTCGTCTTTGCTACTTTGTTGCGGTTTTGCAGGCGTCCTGAGCAGTCAGGGGTCGATCCTTTGGCAGAAGGTGAAGAAAGAGATGCAGAGGAACTCGGATGAGCACTTGCATTCGTTATCTCCAGAATTCCCCAAAGCAGAGACCTTAAATAGCCAGAAAAGGAGGTTTGGCTACCTAGGAAGGAGGATAGGCTAGCAACACAGGTAAGAGCCTATCAGAAAGAGTCTCTGATGTCACCTGCTGGCCCTGGCCACTCAGAGCAGTCCAGTGTGCCAGCAGCACCTCTGTTTCCATGATGGCAGAGGTCTGGAGCACACTGGAGGAGCTCTGGGCACCTCCCCTGGAAGGTGCAGGTCAAGGGAGTGGTCACTCCCCTTTCCTTTGTCTAGTTTTGCGCCAGAGCAGGGCTGGGGGATCCCTGAACTGTTGTAGACTGGCTTATGCAGAGATGGGCACCATTTGTGCCCATCAAAGCATTTCCAGAGGCTGGGGGAGGCTACTCCTCCCCAGCCCTTACACCTTTTTCCAAAGGGAGAGGGTGTAACACCCTCTCTCTGAGGAAGTCCATTGTTCTGCCTTCCTGGGCCAAGCCTGGCTGGACCCCAGGAGGGCAGAAACCTGTCTGAGGGGTTGGCAGCAGCTGCAGTGAAACCCCGGGAAAGGTAGTTTGGCAGTACCCGGGTCTGTGCTAGAGACTCGGGGGATCATGGAATTGTCTCCCCAATGCCAGAATGGCATTGGGGTGACAATTCCATGATCTTAGACATGTTACATGGCCATGTGCGGAGTTACCATTGTGACGCTATACATAGGTAGTGACCTATGTATAGTGCACACGTGAAATGGTGTCCCCGCACTCACAAAGTCCGGGGAATTTGCCCTGAACGATGTGGGGTCACCTTGGCTAGTGCCAGGGTGCCCACACACTAAGGGGGTTATTACAACTTTGGAGGAGGTGTTAATCCCTCCCAAAAGTGACGGTAAAGTGACAGATATACCACCAGCCGTATTACAAGTTCCATAGGATATAATGGCCTCGTAATACGGCTGGTGGTATATTCGTCACTTTACCGTCACTTTTGGGACGGATTAACACCTCCTCCAAAGTTGTAATAACCCCTAAGTAACTTAGCACCCAACCTTTACCAGGTAAAGGTTAGACATATAGGTGACTTATAAGTTACTTAAGTGCAGTGGTAAATGGCTGTGAAATAACGTGGACGTTATTTCACTCAGGCTGCAGTGGCAGGCCTGTGTAAGAATTGTCAGAGCTCCCTATGGGTGGCAAAAGAAATGCTGCAGCCCATAGAGATCTCCTGGAACCCCAATACCCTGGGTACCTCAGTACCATATACTAGGGAATTATAAGGGTGTTCCAGTATGACAATGTGAATTGGTGAATTTGGTCACTAGCCTGTTAGTGACAATTTAGAAAGCAGAGAGAGCATAACCACTGAGGTTCTGATTAGCAGAGCCTCAGTGAGACAGTCATCACACAGGGAACACATACAGGGCACACTTATGAGCACTGGGGCCCTGGCTGGCAGGGTCCCAGTGACACATACACTAAAACAACATATATACAGTGAAATATGGGGTAACATGCCAGGCAAGATGGTACTTTCCTACACAACCCCCCCCCAAACGAAGGACAATAAGACTAGCCAGTACCTGATGAGTCTTCATTGTCTAAGTGGAAATATATGGAGAGTCCATCTGCATTGGAGTGGGTACTCCCAGGTCTATGTTCCACTGTATAATCCATTCCCTGTAGAGATATGGACCACCTCAACAATTTAGGGTTTTCACCTTTCATTTGTTTTAGCCAAAGTAGAGGTTTGTGGTCTGTCTGAACAATGAAGTGAGTGCCAAACAGGTATGGCATCAACTTCTTCAGTGCCCAGAGCACAGCAAAGGCCTCCCTCTCTATGCCAGACCAACACTTTTCTCTAGGGGTCAACCTCCTGCTGATAAAAGCAACAGGTTGATCCTGGCCCTCAGAATTGAGTTGTGATAAGACTACCCCTACCCCTAATTCAGATGCATCAGTTTGAACAATAAATTTCTTGGAGTAACATGGGCTTTTTAGGACAGGTGCAGTGCACATGGCCTGTTTCAGCTCCTCAAAAGCTTTCTGACAGCTAGCTGGCCACAATACCTTTTTAGGCATTTTCTTGGAGGTGAATTCATTAAGTGGGGCTGCAATGGAGCCATAGTTTTTAATGAACCTCCTGTAATACCCAGTGAGGCCTAAGAAGGCTCTCACCTGGGTCTGAGTTGTAGGGGGAACCCAATCCATGATAGTTTGGATTTTCCCCTGAAGTGGTGCAATCTGTTCTCCACCTACCAGGTGTCCCAGATAAACCACTTTTCCATGCCCTATCTGGCACTTTGAAGCCTTGATAGTGAGGCCTGCCTTTTGCAGGGCCTCCAAAACTTTCCACAGGTGGACCAGGTGATCATCCCAGGTTGAGCTAAAGACAGCTATATTGTCCAGATATGCTGCACTAAAAGACTCTAACCCCTGCAGGACTGTATTCACCAACCTCTGAAAAGTAGCAGGTGCATTTTTCAAACCAAAGGGCATTACTGTGAATCGGTAGTGCCCTCCAATTTTCGAAAATGCAGTTTTTGCTTTAGCATCCTCTGATAACTTGATCTGCCAATACCCTGCAGTCAAATCAAAGGTGCTTAGATACTTGGCAGATGCCAGTGTATCTATGAGCTCATCTGCCCTGAGTATAGGGTGAGCATCAGTTTTAGTTACCTGGTTGAGACCTCTAATCTACACAAAATCTCAATTCCCTTTTTCCATCTTTGGAATGAGGTTTTGGTACAAGCACCACTGGAAAGGCCCTTGGGCTTTCAGAATGTTCAACCTCTCCCAGTTCAAGCATTTTCTGAACTTCTTGTTTTATGCAGTCTCTGACATGGTCAGGCTGCCTATAGATCTTACTTTTGACAGGCATGCTGCCTCCAGTATCCATAGTGTGCTCACACCAAGAAATGGTGCCTGGCACAGTAGAAAAGAGTTCAGAAAACTGACCCAGGAGATTTATGCAGTTGACTTTCTGCTCAGCAGTAAGACAGTCTGCCAAGACTACACCTTCCACTAGAGAATCTTGTTCTGTGGAAGAGAAGAGATCAGGGAGAGAGTCACTCTCTTCTTCCTGTCCTTCATCTGTTGCCATGAGCAGGGTGAGATCAGCCCTGTCATAGTATGGTTTTAGGCAATTGACATGGAGCACCCTAAGGGGACTCCCGGCAGTGCCCAACTCAACCAAGTAGGTGACTTCTCCCTTCTTTTCAACAATGATGTGGGGTCCACTCCATTTGTCTTGGAGTGCTCTTGGGGCCACAGACTCCAATACCCACACCTTCTGTCCTGGTTGGTACTGAATCAGAACAGCCTTCTGGTCATGCCATTGCTTTTGGAGCTCTTGGCTGGCCTGAAGGTTTTTACTGGCCTTTTTCATGTACTCTGCCATTCTGGACCTTAGGCCGAGTACATAGTCCACTATGTCTTGCTTAGGAGCTTTTAAATGTTGTTTCCAACCCTCCTTCACAAGTGTTAGGGGACCTCTTACAGGATGTCCAAATAGGAGTTCAAAGGGGCTGAAGCCCACTCCTTTCTGGGGTACCTCCCTGTAAGCAAAAAGGAGGCAAGGTAACAGGACATCCCATCTCCTCCTGCGTTTTTCAGGGAGTCCCATTATCATTCCTTTGAGAGTTTTATTAAACCTCTCTACCAGTCCATTTGCTTGTGGATGATAAGGTGTGGTGAATTTGTGTGTTACACCACATTCCTTCCACATGGCCTTTAAGTATGCAGACATAAAGTTGCTACCCCTGTCTGATACAACCTCTTTTGGGAAACCCATCCTGGAAAAGATTCCCAGGAGGGCTTTTGCCACTGCAGGTGCTGTAGTGGTCCTCAGAGGGATTGCTTCAGGATATCTTGTGGCATGGTCCACTACCACTAAGATAAACATATTGCCTGAAGCAGTAGGAGGGTCAAGGGGGCCAACTATGTCGACCCCTACCCTTTCAAAGGGAACCCCAACCACAGGCAGTGGAATAAGGGGAGCCTTTGGGGTGCCACCAGTCTTGCCACTGGCTTGGCAGATCACACAGGACTTACAAAAGTCTTTTGTGCCTCTGACATCCTAGGCCAATGAAACAGGGGGACAAGCCTTTCCCATGTTTTAATTTGACCCAAATGTCCAGCCAAGGGAATGCCGTGTGCCAGAGTTAGGAGGAACTCTCTGTATTGCAGGGGAATGACCAATCTCCTGGCTGCTCCTGGTTTTTGGTCCCTTGCCTCTGTATACAAGAGGTTGTCCTCCCAGTAAACTCTATGTGAGTCACTGACATCCTCATTTTGCTGTTTGACAGCTTGCTATCTTAGACCCTCTAATGTGGGACAGGTTTGCTGTGCCACACTCAGCTCCTCCCTGGCAGCCCCCCCTCCACCCAAAAGCGCAGCAGTGTATGCTGCCAGCTCCTCTGGTGAAGGTTCTGCACGGGGGGGAAATTCTTCTTCCTCAGAAGTAGAATCATCTGTAGAGGGAGGGATAGTGGGTAGGGATTTACCCTTACTAACCCTAGCTTTAGGGAGCACTTGGTCCATTGTTCCAGGATCCAAGTCACCCTGTCCTTTTTGCTTTTTGGCCTGAGCCCTGGTTAAAGCAAAAATATGCCCAGGAATGCCCAGCATTGCTGCATGAGCCTCCAACTCCACTTCTGCCCAAGCTGATGTCTCTAAATCGTTCCCTAGTAGATAGTCTACAGGTAAATCTGAGGCAACCACAAGTTTCTTTGGACCTGTAACCCCCCCCCCCCAGTTGAGATTCACAACAGCCATGGGGTGGCTAAGAGTGTTGTTATGAGCGTCTGTCACTTGGTGCTGGTGACCAAGTAGGTGTTGTTCAGGGTGTACCAGTTTCTCTATTGCCGTGGTAACAATGGCACCTGTGTCCCTGTAGGCCTGAACCTCAACACCATTGATTAGGGGAAGTTGCTTGCACTTATCCATATTAAGGGGACAAGCAACCAAGGTGGCCAAATCAATAGCACCTTCAGAGACTACCACAGCCTCTGTGGTCTCCCTAACAAGACCAACCCCAACTAAGTTACCAAAAGTGAGCCCAGCTACTCCCTTGGATTGGCTATTAGTAGGTTTGCTCCCACCACCACTGCTATTACTAGGGGCACTAGAGGTTGCAGTAGAGGTTGTGGTAGTGGGAGACGTGGTGCTTTTCTTTGGACAACTGGCATCAGTTGTCCAATGGCCTTTTACTTTACATAAATAGCACCATGGTTTCTTTACTTGATTAGAAGAGGATTTGGAACCACCACCCCCACCAGAGTGTTTTTGTGGGCCTGATGAAGACTCATTTTTAGATCTGTCCCCACCCTTGTCTGAAGACTTACCATCCTTCTTCTTGCCATCCTTGTCACCCCCTGTATGAACGTTTCTGTTCACTCTTGTTCTGACCCATTTGTCTGCCTTCTTTCCCAATTCTTGGGGAGAGGTCAGATCTGAGTCCACGAGATATTGGTGTAACAAATCAGACACACAGTTATTCAGAATATGCTCTCTCAGGATCAGATTATACAGGCTTTCATAGTCAGAAACTTTACTGGCATTTAACCACCCCTCCAAGGCATTCACTGAATAGTCAACAAAGTCTACCCAGTCTTGTGAGGACTCTTTTCTGGTTTCTCTGAACGTAATCCTGTATTGTTCAGTGGTTAAGCCAAATCCATCCAAGAGTGCATTCTTCAAAACTGTAAAATTATTGGCATCACTTTCCTTCACAGTAAGGAGCCTATCCCTACCCTTTCCACTGAAAGATAGCCATAGGATAGCAGCCCACTGCCTTTGAGGGATCCCCTATACCATACAGGCCCTCTGAAGTGCAGCAAACCACTTGTTAATGGCACCCCCCTCCTTGTAAGGGGGAATTATCTTATGCAGATTCCTAGAATCATGCTCTTTCACAGGATTACTATCAGGAATACTGCTGCTGCCACCATGGGGTCCAAACCCCAACCTCTGTCTCTCTTTTTCTAAGTCTAGAGATTCCCTGTCTAAAGCCAGCTGTTGCTGTTTAACCTTCAGCCTGGACTCTTCCACTCTCAGTCTATTGAGTTCCCTTTCTAACAGTCTGTCATCAGGGTGGGTGGGTTGGGAATGCTTTGACACAGAAGAATGATGAGAATGAACAGAGGGAGACCTGTCCCTAACAGTTGGCACTCTAGCAACCTGGTCTGCAGGAACAAAACTATCCCTACTGTAATGTGAGCTTACATTACTACCAGCTATGCTAGGTGGTCTGCTAAGGGTCAGGTTAGGAAGGGCACCCTCTAACACTCTTACTGGGGGCTCCCCTGAGTCAGAGTGTGAGCTATCTCCGAACTTCTCAATTGAAGTGCCAGCTAAGGCCTTATCATTTTCAATAAGCATGTTAGACAATAATTCTCTAGAGAGGTTCTTTCTCACCACTAAACCTCTATCAATGCAGAGACTCTTTAAACCTTTCCAGTTAATGTGGTCACAAGCTGAGCTGACCAAATTGAGAGGAGTTCCTACATCAGACATGGTAGAAAAGGTTTAGGGACAGATAAAAGATAGAAAAAGTTTCAGGACTTTTTAAAGAAACAGAAAAAAAACTTTTTCAATTTTTTAGAAATGTTTTGAAAGTTTAGGAGTACTTTTCAGCACTTAGCAGATAGTGTAAGAGAAGAAAAGCAAACCTTTTTGGTTAGGTGTACATACATTGAACTTGTTTTGTATATTATTCTCTTATGAAAAGTACACAATGACAAAGTGGTAAGTAGTTGCAAGTACTTATCCCACCGCTGCACAACCAATGTAGGAGGCTGGCCTGGCTTGTAGTGGGTACCAAGGGGTACTTACACTCTGTACCAGGTCCAGTTATCCCATATTAGTGTAGAAGAGGTGTTTCTAGCAGCTTAGGCTGATAGAAGGTAGCTATAGCAGAGCAGCTTAGGCTGAACTGGGAGACATGCAAAGCTCCCACTATACCACTGGTGTCATATGCACAATATCATAAGAAAACACAATACACAGATATACTAAAAAATAAAGGTACTTTATTTTTATGACAATATGCTAAAAGTATCTCAGTGAGTACCCTCAGTATGAGGATGCCAAATATACACAAGATATATGTACACAATACCAAAAATATGCAGTAATAGCAAAAGGAAGTAATGCAAGCAATGTAAAGTTACAGTAGATTGTAATAGGAGCACATAGGTTTAGGGGCAACACAAACCATATACTCCAAAAGTGGAATGCGAACCACGAATGGACCCCAAAACTATGTGAGCTTGTAGAGGGTCGCTGGGACTGTAAGAAAACAGTGAGGGTTAGAAAAATAGCCCACCCCAAGACCCTGGAAAGTAGGTGTAAAGTGCTCCTATATTCCCCAGAGAGCACAGAAGTCGTGATAGGGGAATTCTGCAAGGAAGACCAACACCAGCAATGCAACCAAAGTGGATTTCCGGACGAGAGTACCTGTGAAACAAGGGGACCAAGTCCAAGAGTCGCGACAAAGTCGAGAGTGGGCAGATGCTCAAGAAATGCCAGCTGAGGGTGCAAACTAGCTGCCACCGGATGGTAGAAGCTGTGGATTCTGCAAGAACGAAGAGGGCTAGAAACTTCTCCTTTGGAGGATGGATGTCCCACGTCGTGAAGAAGCTTGCAGAGGTGTTCCCACGCAGAAAGACTGCAAACAAGCCTTGCTAGCTGCAAGGCTCACGGTTATGGTTTTTGGATGCTGCTGTGGCCCAGGAGGGACCAGGATGTCGCCACTTGGATGAGGAGACAGAGGGGGCGCCCAGCAAGTCAGGGAGCCCTCACAGAAGCAGGCAGCACCCGCAGAAGTACCGGAACAAGCACTTGGAAGAGGAGTGAACTGGAGTCCACCCGAAGACACAAAAGGGAGTTCCACGACGCCGGAGGACAACTCAGAAGGTTGTGCACTGCAGGTTAGAGTGTCGGGGACTCAGGCTTGGCTGTGCACGAGGAAATCCTGGAAGAGTGCACAGGAGCCGGAGCAGCTGCAAATCACGCGGTACCCAGCAATGCAGTCTAGCGTGGGGAGGCAAGGACTTACCTCCACCAAACTTGGACTGAAGAGTCACTGGACTGTGGGAGTCACTTGGACAGAGTTGCTGAGTTCTAGGGACCACGCTCGTTGTGCTGAGAGGGGACCCAGAGGACTGGTGATGCAGTCTTTTGTTGCCTGCGGTTGCAGGGGGGAGACTCCGTCGTCCCACGGGAGATTTCTTCAGAGCTCCTGGTGCAGAAAGGAGGCAGGCTACCCCCAGAGCATGCACCATCAGGAAACAGTCAAGAAGGCGGCAGGATCAGCGATACAAGGTTGCAGTAGTCGTCTTTGCTACTTTGTTGCGGTTTTGCAGGCGTCCTGAGCAGTCAGCGGTCGATCCTTTGGCAGAAGGTGAAGAGAGAGATGCAGAGGAACTCGGATGAGCACTTGCATTCGTTATCTCCAGAATTCCCCAAAGCAGTGACCCTAAATAGCCAGAAAAGGAGGTTTGGCTATCTAGGATGGAGGATAGGCTAGCAACACAGGTAAGAGCCTATCAGAAAGAGTCACTGACATCACCTGCTGGCCCTGGCCACTCAGAGCAGTCCAGTGTGCCAACAGCACCTCTGATTCCAAGATGGCAGAGGTCTGGAGCACACTGAAGGAGCTCTAGGCACCTCCCCTGGGAGGTGCAAGTCAGGGCAGTGGTCACTCCCCTTTCCTTTGTCCAGTTTCGCGCCAGAGCAGGGCTGGGGGATCCCTGAACCGGTGTAGACTGGCTTATGCAGAGATGGGCACCATTTGTGCCCATCTAAGCATTTCCAGAGGCTGGGGGAGGCTACTCCTCCCCAGCCCTGACACCTTTTTCCAAAGGGAGAGGGTGTAACACCCTCTCTCTGAGGAAGTCCTTTGTTCTGCCTTCCTGGGCCAAGTCTGGCTGGACCCCAGGACGGCAGAAACCTGTCTGAGGGGTTGGCAGCAGCAGCAGCAGCTGCAGTGAAACCCCGGGAAAGGTAGTTTGGCAGTACCCGGGTCTGTGCTAGAGATTCGGGGGATCATGGAATTGTCTCCCCAATGCCTAAATGGCATTGGGGTGACAATTCCATGATCTTAGACATGTTACATGGCCATGTTCGGAGTTACCATAGTGACGCTATACATAGGTAGTGACCTATGTATAGTGCACGCGTGAAATGGTGTCCCCGCACTCACAAAGTCCGGGGAATTTGCCCTGAACGATGTGGTGGCACCTTGGCTAGTGCCAGGGTGCCCACACACTAAGGCCCTAATTCTAACCTTGGCGGACGGCGGAGGCCGTCCGCCAAGGTACCGCCGTCAGAACACCGCACCGCGGTCGAAAGACCGCTGCGGTGATTCTGACATTTGCCCTGGGCTGGCGGGCGGCCGCCAAAAGGCCGCCCGCCAGCCCAGGGCAAATCAACCTTCCCACTAGGATGCCGGCTCAGAATTGAGCCGGCGGAGTGGGAAGGTGCGACGGGTGCAGTTGCACCCGTCGCGTATTTCAGTGTCTGCTAGGCAGACACTGAAATACTTTGTGGGGCCCTCTTACGGGGGCCCCTGCCGTGCCCATGCCATTGGCATGGGCACGGCAGGGGCCCCCAGGGGCCCCACGGCACCCCCTACCGCCATCCTGTTCCTGGCGGGCGAACCGCCAGGAACAGGATGGCGGTAGGGGGTGTCAGAATCCCCCATGGCGGCGCAGCAAGCTGCGCCACCATGGGGGATTCTAAGGGCAGCAGTAAACTGGCGGGAGACCGCCGGTTTACCCTTTCTGGCCGCGGCTGAACCGCCGTGGTCAGAATGCCCTGCGGGGCACCGCCGGCCTGTCGGCGGTGCTCCTGCCGACCCTGGCCCCGGCGGTCTTAGACCGCCGGGGTCAGAATGACCCCCTAAGTAACTTAACACCCAACCTTTACCAGGTAAAGGTTAGACATATAGGTGACTTATAAGTTACTTAAGTGCAGTGGTAAATGGCTGTGAAATAACGTTGACGTTATTTCACTCAGGCTGCAGAGGCAGGCCTGTGTAAGAATTGTCAGAGCTCCCTATGGGTGGCAAAAGAAATGCTGCAGCCCATACGGATCTCTTGGAACCCCAATACCCTGGGTACCTCAGTACCATATACTAGGGAATTATAAGGGTGTTCCAGTATGCCAATGTGAATTGGTGAAATTGGTCACTAGCCTGTTAGTGACAATTTAGAAAGCAGAGAGAGCATAACCACTGAGGTTCTGATTAGCAGAGCCTCGGTGAGACAGTTAGTCATCACACAGGGAACACATACAGGGCACACTTATTAGCACTGGGGCCCTGGCTGGCAGGGTCCCAGTGACACATACACTAAAACAACATATATACAGTGAAATATGGGGGTAACATGCCAGGCAAGATGGTACTTTCCTACACTGTGGAAGAAGGGGGCCAAGTCCAAGAAGCAGTGAAGAGTCCAGGGAGAACAGAAGCCCCTGCTAACCTGGATGAAGGTGCAAAAGAACCACCGGTGAGGAACAGTCACTATTGCACCCCAAGAAGACAGATGCAGGTTCCTGGTTGGTGCAGATGTCCAAGGCCGGATGGATGAATGCAGTCTGGTTTGCGTCGCTGGATTCTGCCAACAAGCCTTGGCACACGCAAAGCTCACAGTTAGCCGCAAAATAGCGCTGTCCGGGACCAGGAGGTACCTGGTGGTCTCTACTCAGAAGTGGGAGACAGAGGGGGCTCTCAGCAACTCAGAGAGCCCTCAGAAGACCAGGCAGCACACACATGAGTCCCACAGGATGGGGACAAAGGAGGTGCAAAAGGAGGCCCACGCAGCACTACACAAAGGGATCCCACGCCACCGGAGAACCACACAGGAGGCTGTGCGTCGCCGGAAGGAGTGGAGTGGTGGGTGGTAGAGCTGCACGAAGAACTTCGAGGAAGGATGCCAACAAGTCTTGGCAACTGCAAACACGCGGTGCAGGGAGTACTGTCTTGCGTGGGAAGGCAAGCTCTTACCTCCACCAAAGTTGGACAGCTGGACGTCTGGACCATCGGGACCACTTCAGTCCACCACCTGTGTTGCTGGATCCACACACTCTTCAGGAGAGGGGACCCAAGCCACTGGTCGTCAAGCAGGGAAGTGACTCCTTCACTTCAAGGGAGATTCCTTTGTTCTTCTGGTGCAGGCTGAAGACACGCAGTCCTCAGAGGATGCATGAACTGGAAACAGTAGCACTTTCTGGTAGGAGCTGAAGACACAATATTGCAGAAGTCGTCTTTGCTTCTTTATTGCAGTTTGTAGAGTTCCTGGAGGGTCCAGATGCAGTTTCTTCAGTAGAAGGTAAAGTAAAGGATGCAGAGGATTCTGAAGAACCACTCAAGAGAGAGACCTTAAATAGCCCTGAAAGCGGGGATTGGTCAGCTTATTAGGTAAGTACCTATCAGGGGAGGGCTCTGACATCACCTGCTGGCATTGGCCACTCAGATGCTCCCAGAGTGCCCTGCCAACTTGCAATCCAAGTTGGCAAAACTCAGGGACACTCTGGAGGAGTGATGGAGAGGGGAGTGGTCACTCCCCTTTCTTTTGTCCAGTTTCGCACCAGAGCAGGGACTGGGGGTCCCTGAACTGGTGTAGACTGGATTATGCAAGGAGGGCACCATCTGTACTCTTCAAAGCATTTCCAGAGGCTCTGTGAGGCTACCCCTCTCATGGCTGTAACACCTATTTCCAAAGGGAGAGGGTGTAACACCTGCCTCCCAAAGGAAATGCTTTGTTCTGCTTTCCTGAGCTCGAGCTGCTTGAGCAACAGGAGGGCAGAAACATGTCTGGGAGGTGGCATTAGCTGGGGCTGGAAAACCTCAGAAGACTGTAATGGCAGTACTGGGGTGCCTCTAAGGAGCCCCAAGAGTGCATGGAATCATACAAGCAATGTTTGCAAAAGCCTTGGGGTATGATTCCAACATGTTTTATACCAAACATGGCCATATTTGGAGTTACCACTTTGAAGCTGTACATAGGTAGTGACCTATGTCCAGTGCATGTGTAAAATGGTGTCCCCCCTCTCACCAACTCTGAGGAAATGGTCCTGGATGACATGGGGACACTTCTGCTAGTGCAGGGGTGCCCTCACACACAGGTACGCTGCACCTAGCCTTCAGGGTCGGAAGGCCTGACATATAGGTGACATATTGGTGCATTGTAAATGGCAGTGTAAGGGTGTATGCACCATTCCACACAGGCTGTAATGGCAGACCTGTAGAAGCCTTTGCATGGGCTCCTTATGGGTGGCAAAGAAAATGCTGAGGCCCATAGGGATCCCCTGTTCCACCAATGCTCTGGGTACCATATACTAGGGACTTATAAGAGACACCACTATGCCAATTAAGAGTGGAATACTGTGTTAACAGTATCCAACAACTAAATTTAGGGGGAGAGAGCATAGCTACTGGGGTCCTGGTTAGCAGGATCCCAGTAGACACAGCCAAACACACTGACAAACAGGCCAAAAATGGGGGTAACCATGCAAGAAAGAGGCTACTTTCCTACAGTCACCCTAAACTTTTTGCCTTCCTCCTGCTCTTTTTTTAACCTCATTTTTGTTGGCTTTAGGAATCTGGACACTTTACCACTGCTAACCAGTGATAAAGTGCATGCTCTGTCTCCCTAAAAACATGGTACCATTGGCTCATACCCAATTGGCATATTGCGTTTACTTGTAAGTCCCTAGCAAAGTGCACTGCATGTGCCCATGGCCTGTAAATTAAATGCTACTAGTGGGGCTGCAGCACTGACTGTGCCACTTACATAAGTAGCACTGTAACCATGTCTCAGGCCTGCCATTGCAAGGCGTGGGTGTGCAGCTTCACTGACACTTCGATGTGGCATTTAAATCTACTTACTGAGCCTTAAAAGTCTCTTTTGTTTTAAATATAAGTCTCCCCAAAGGTAGGCCCTAGGGCATGGTACTATGTAAGTAAATGGCAGGACATGTACTTATGTGTTTTAAATGTCCTGGTAGTGAAAAACACACAAATTAGTTTCTCACTACTGTGAGGCCTGCTCCTCTCATAGGTCACCATTTGAACTGCCCTTATATACTTTAAGTGGTAGAGTCTGATCTGAAAGGAGTAGCCCTGTCATGTTTAGTATGGCCAGAATGATAATAGAAAATCCTGCTTACTGGTGAAATTGGATTTAATAGTACTATTTTAGAAATGGCACTTTTAGAAAATTGTCATTTCTCTGCACTTACTGCCATCTGTGCCTTACAGCCGGTCTCCAATCCATGTCTGGTCTGTGCTGGTTGACAGCTTCCCTTCTGCAGTCCACCCAGGCAGCCATAAACACAGGACACTCAGTCACACCTGCATTCATCTGCATACTGAATGGGTCTCCCTGGGTTGGAAGGGTGGAGAGAGCTCTCTTTTATACTTCAAAGGCCAATGGCCTGCCCTCACACAAAGGACTGATAATCACATAAAGGGATCCTGACAGATAGGGCTCGGATGAAAGGGGAACGTGTGCACTTCAAGACCACTCTTTGAAGTTTCCCGCCACTTCAAAGGCATTTTGGGGTACATACACTTGGTCTGTGACCCTCCAAAATAAGACACTTCTGGAGCTTCCCCTTGACTCCGCCAGAGGAACCACCTGGCTGCCCAAAGGACTCATCTGAACTGTTTTGCTGGGATGGACTGTT
Organism: Pleurodeles waltl; assembly: GCF_031143425.1. Classification (NCBI taxonomy): domain Eukaryota; kingdom Metazoa; phylum Chordata; class Amphibia; order Caudata; family Salamandridae; genus Pleurodeles; species Pleurodeles waltl. The sequence goes on from NC_090447.1 coordinate 1,225,082,069, forward strand.
AACCTGTTTGTTGCCCTGCTGCCTGCTGGCCCCTGACTCTGCTGAAAGGACTCTGCCTTCCCCACAAGTGCTCTCCAAGGGTTGGGATTGAGCTTGCCTACTGTTCTGAAGTCTCAGGGCCACAAAGACTTCACCAAAGTGAAGACAATCCCTGTGCAACAGGGAAAATAAAAATCCCCCCCAAAAAACATCAAAGCAGCGCCTGCCTTGTGGCTGAAAAATCACCCAATTGCCTACCGGATCCAAGCAGCACCTACTCCTTCTTACCAGGCTGTTGTTTAAAAGGGATATTTCTTCATTTATCTTGATTCTATCTTGTGTTATATATGATTTGGGACCTGACCTTCACATAATAATTTGTCATATTTTCTCAATTAATAGCAACCAGCGTATACTGCTGTTTGTTGTGGTTGTGCGATTTAAGCAGTTCTTAAATTTAAATCATATTCTCTTGTTATGTCAATTGCATTCTGTCATGTTGACCACACTCTGGCATTCTGGCCTTAGTACTTAAGTAAACATTTTGGGCCGTATTTATACTCTGGTTGCGCCGAATTTGCGTCGTTTTTTTCGACGCAAATTCGACGCTAAACTAACGCCAACTAACGCCATATTTATACTATGGCGTTAGACGCTTCGGGCGCCAAAGTTCCCGGAATGTGCGTCATTTTTTAGCGTGAACCCCTTCCTTGCGTTAATGATATGCAAGGGAGGCGTTCCCGTCTAAAAAATTACTCCCAGGCCTTTACGTGGTATTTATACTCCCGGGCAAAAGAGACGCCCGGGAGTGGGCGTGGCTAAAAACGGCGCATTTGCGCCGCTTTTTAACGCCTGGGTCAGGCATGGCGTTAAGGGACAACTGGGCTCAAAATGAGCCCAGAGTGCCCTCCCCTGCCCCCAGGGACCCCCCCTGCCACCCTTGCCCACCCCAGGAGGACACCCAAGGCTGGAGGGACCCACCCCAGGGACATTCAGGTAAGTTCAGGTAAGTATTTTTTTATTTTTTTTTAATAATTTTTTTTTGGGCATGGCCATTGGGCAAGGGGGCATGACTCCTATCTTTACAATGATAGGAGTCATGTTGATGGGGGATGGGCGTCGAAAATAAATGGCGCAAGTCGGGTTACGATGATTTTTTCGACGTAACCTGACTTGCCCCATTTTAAGACGCCCATGCGCCATTTTCCCCCTACGCCGGCGCTGCCTGGTCTACGTGGTTTTTCTCGCGCACACCAGGCAGCGCCGGTCTGCTTGCGCCGGCTAACGCCATTCCATAAATACGGTGCCCGCATGGCGCTTCAGAATGGCGTTAGACGGCGCAAAATTTTTTGACGCTAAACTGCGTTAGCGCAGTTTAGCGTCAAAAAGTATAAATATGGACCTTTATCTGGTGGCGATCTCAGTTTGCACCAAATTTACTGGCCAATTTTCAGATAGGGTTTTTTTCAGCCATTTTTCCACAGCATTGTGAGTTTCTGGATATCATGTCATTCCCTTCTTTGTATTATACGGAAAGAGATTCTGGGATTTTCTGAACTTTCTCCATTCTTGTTTTTTCAATTTGTTATATTGGTACTTTCTGCTATCATTGTTGTTATACTGTTTTCATATCTGCTTAATTTTTAGTTTAGTTTATTTTCAATATCACATTTATGTTAAAAGGTGCCTGGTAAACACTAATGACTTGGTTCAATCAATTCATATTAACCTAGATATTTCTTCCATGAACAGTGTTCTTGTAGTGAGACTATTTTAATTGTGTGGGAGTAACATGGCAAATTTTCTTATTGCTCATAATTCATAAGTGCATATAGAGTTCTTCATCATTGTGCAGTCCATACAGAATTCCTGTTTGCAATCTTATACCATATTCAGACTATTTTCATAGCTGCCACCTTCCCCCTAATTTTTAAAAATTAGATCAATGCCATAATATGCCATATTCTGCCATCCTACTTTGTAATGATGTATGCAGTGCTGGCAATAGCATACATTGGATCTTTGTTTTGTACTTTGCTTGCTTGTTACACGATTATTTCGTGCAGGAGGCATGTCTTATTTCAGACCATATATGCATTTTAGAGGATGCACAGCATATTGTGGTTCACATGTGATTCTTTTTTCAATTCTGATCTGTTGATTGTTCGTCTGATTTCTCTTGTGTTTTTTGCAATCCTGCATGCTTTTCCTGTTCTACCCTGAGATGCCTCAAGAAAATTTTGATATTTTTTTGTCTATTGGAAGTGGCTCCTAACCAACCTAACCTTCAAAGCTACTGTCTGTGGAACAAACTAATATTGTATGACCACAACTGTACTCCAATTAGAGGATCCTGATTAATTAGACTCCCATATTTTTGGAAAATCTTCCAGATCTGATTACGTCCCTTACTGTAGGATCAGTCTCACCTTGTTCTGCTTTGTCTTTTATTGGCAATGAGGGTCGCCATTCTTGTTTCTATTTTTGATCTCTGTAATCCATCTTCTATAGTTTGGGTTGAGTATCCACTCCTTTGAAAGCAAGGTTTTACGTTAGCACAGTTTTCCTGCAGGGTCACTAAATTTGAACAAAGTATTTGAATTCTAACACATTCTCCATGTTGTATACTTCTTAGGAAAGCTTTGGGATGGAAACTTGTTTCATGTAAAATAGTGTTTGTCGATTTTCTTTACCTCATGTGAATTGGAGGCCATGCTGGTTGGTATTTAGGAAGAAAAAAGTATTTCAAACCCTGCTGTGTTAAGCATTTTCAGATACCAAACAGGTCATCTTTATACCTGGCCCACATTATTATTTGTATAGATAATGTTCATTGGATAACACCACCCCCCAACACCCTCCACGCTACTTTCTTTTGTACCAGCCCTTGGTGTGATTCACAAAGCTTTGAAATAAATAAATCCCCATAGTAGTTCCTCATTTTTATGTATATAACTGATGGATTAATAGGAAGACTTTTGCGTTAAGACACGTCATTATTATCTAGTAGCATCATTGAGTGTTGCAATTCTCCAGTATTACACAGCTTTACTGTTTCACAAAGTATTCATATGCTTTGAGTCCTATATTGTGATGAACAGATGTGTATAATGGTGCAAAATCAATTGTTATTAGGAGATATTTTTTGTGTTTGCCAAGTTATGTTTGATAGCATCCATAAGAGATAACCCATATCATTGATTTATCAATTTAAGTGTTTGACTATTGGTGGTAAAAGGTTTCCCACATAGCTAGATGATCTTTTATGTATGGAGTCACAGATCAACACTATTGGCCTACCTGGTGAATCAATTAGGCCTTTATGAATGTTGGCAAAACTATAGATAGCAGGTATTGTTGATTATCTGTGCGTACATATCAATGTCCATCTTTGCAAATTACTAACTGAGTGTCAATTTTCCAAACGTTTTGTATATATTTCTTTGGTTGGGTTGTCCTTTAATTCTTCACACGGCTGTATCTTCAACGTGTTGATTCACTTTCACATATTTTCCTTAGTACAGTTCTCAGCCTTTATCGGCTGGTTTGATAATTATTTGTCCATTATCTTGTTGTCAGAACAAGCAGGGGTCACCAGGCCCAGCCATGACAGTTGAGGCCTTTTACTCCTGCTGTCCCGGGGCCGGACCCGCTATGGATCCTGAACAACTGGGCTAAGTACCCCTTCAGTGCATGACTCTGAATGCTAGTATGGGTCAGGCAGCACATAAGACTCGCAATACACTCAGCAACTCCAATAAAATTTCCAGCCCGATAATCATTTTTATGACAAAAGCTGTATCCGTGCACAAATACAAAGTAAAATAAGGTCCACAACAAATAATAAACACAATCTTCATAAGGTCAACATCCTAGCATTGTCTGAGAAACATCCTGACATTCACGTTAGGCCCCACTTGTGAGTGCAAGTCTTAGACGTTCCACAATTTCTTTAAAAGTCAAAGTCAGAGTACTATCATGAGAGCAACTTCCCATGGGGCTCGGCAATGAGGTCATTAGTCCTACTCACTCCTGTTCCTGGTACAATTCAGAAGGCCCTGGTGCGTTAAGTGATCCAGCTTTGTAGAAAGCAAGAGAAGATGCTTGTCGATGAGCGGTTGTTTTGTGGCTGCAGGCAAGACAGCTGGACTTCAACGGTGTACCTGCCATTGTGTGGTAAATACTCCTGAGTCCAACTGCAGAGGTTCGAGTGACTGTATGAGGGGTCTTCAAACTGGGGGGCGGGACCCCCTATGGGGGCCTCAAGTCATCCTTGGGGGGGGGGCAGTCTCTGGCCAAAATGAGCATTACACAGATAACAGTGCATTGTTTTAAGCAGAAACATGCTATTGCATTTTTTTTAAGGCAACAGACATATTTAAAAGTTGCCAACTTTATTAAAAAATTGTGAAAAATTCTTTGGGGGGGGCAATGATTTTAATTTTTGAACTTGGGGGGTGCAGCATTGAAAAGTTTGGAGACCACTGGTCTATATGATGCTCACATAGATGCTCTGGTTGCACTGGTCACAAAACACTTGCACATTACGCTTGCTGCATGATAGCAATGCCACCACGTATTTTGGAGAAAAACACAGTGGCACACAAGGCAAAAGACTCTTTAGGTTGCAGTTGTGCAAACGGCCATGACCGTTAATCTTCATTGTGGTCACCTCTGGTACACTGTGTGGCCTACGTACACAGGACAATGCCGTAGGTTCCAATTAGAGATGGCGATCACTATTCTTAGTCGCTCTGGCATACGGGGTCACTGACTTGAGGGGCACATACAAGCGAAAGGCCTTATCGGATCGGTGCGGTGATCTCTAACCTTCAGGGAGGCAGGCTCTGGTATAAAATGGCACCGACATGAGTGGCACATGGGCGAAATGCCTAATCTGTGCGGTGGCCTCGACTGGACCATGAATCTCACACTTTGTTGATGGAATCCACTCAGCAGGATCCACACTGGATCTCACTTGCTCCTGGCAATTTCCTCCTCCTCATAGGGTCCTCTTGCCACAGGGGGCTGGCAGATGTGGGTAATCCGGGCTCCAGGGAAAGTGATTTTGTCTCTCCTGGGCGATGTTCCCTCACACAGCATAGAGAGTGGCAGACCTTGGACCCCAGTCCTGGTCACAACAGGCAGAGTTTGTCATGAGCTTTGCCTTAATGATTGTCAGACAGTATTTGATTATTGATGTTTCACCACTTGACAAACTCAAATTTCCCGTTTTATAATCAGTTTCAATGCACAGATGTGATTTAATGTCTCATTGTTTCAAGTTTGTGTTGCGGGATTGCCTCCTTTCAAGCGTCCACTCCTCTATCTCGTCCTTTGCACAGGAAACAACATGTCACAGCAAGGGGAACTCCAACCTTAATAGAACCACAGAAAAGGCCATGAAATTGACTGGAGGATAGCACCTGGATTTCAGCCTCAGTGATATATGCCTATCAAAACAGGACAAATATTCCCATCCCTGCTCCGTATGAGTCCCTGCCTCTGCAGTGTCTCCCTTATCAGTCCCATCATCTTGCTGACAGTTTTCACAAGTTGCACAGATCACTAACCTTTCACAGACTCAAAGAACCCTTTCGTAGAAAACAGGAGAGCCTAGGTCCCCAATCCTCCAGTGTGTGTGTCCAACTGTACTGTCAGGAATGTGGAAATCTACAAACATGCCTGGGATGGCTATTGCACATTCCTTTCTAAGGCCCTGGGTCTCCAAAAAGGAACCCACAGGCCTCCATGTTGTGTACCACATGCAGGCACACATACACCACAGTACGCACACTCAAATACATGCGCACTGTACAGTGCTACATACCAACACAATGCAGACCGAGGGCAAGTTAAGCAGCAGAATTTTATGTAAGTGGCCCGTTAAGATTCACTCCTGTGACACAGCTAAAAATGCTTCTTCAGACCACTGAACAGTATGCTGCCAAACTGTGATTCTACCAATTAACTCTTGGTAATGGCAGTAGCCCTTTACTACTACAAGGATAAAGCTTTGTGCACTCCTCCCAGTATACCAAGACTGCAGTCAGTCAAACAGACGTAGGTCATGGGGGAAATGCTTTATCAGCATTTGCCCATGACCAAAAATTGGTACAAGGATGCAGATATCGTTGCAGCTGGGATACTCAGGGCAGGGGTGAAAATCCGTCACCATGAAGGAAACATTTCCATTCCAGCACTTGTAAAGTTTTAATGACTTCCCTTCTTCTTTGTAAAGACTTTTTCTTATGTTTGTAAATTTATTACATTTCTCAATATATTGAGATATAAATGGCAGATGTTGAATTTGTTCTCAAGTGACAGGACATAATTTGCATTCTTCTTTCAGAGCACTATATTCATGTGTGTTTCTTGTCAATCACTGTTGTAGGATTCAGATTTCAGTTTTCACGATCAGATGTAGGTCATTTGACACTTAATATAAATGTATTTAATCCAGCAATGGATCACTTCCTAAGCATGCAATTCTTCATTGCTTGTCCCATGCTGTTGTCATTTTATTACTCTTTATTAATCTTGTCCTTGATTGCTGAGTGTATTTTAGCTAATTTTAACTTTCTCATTTCTCAATTTGCAAGCATCTGTCTGTGTTTCCAGACAATTAAAAATGTGTCCCTGGGTAGAACGACAAGCCTCTCTTCAACAGTGATTATTCTTCCTGTGTGAGCTTCTGTTCAGACAGATTAACAATTACATTTCCTCCAAATGGTGCTGTTTTATCTTCTTTGAATTGCGCATGGGATATTCCCACTTCCACCGCTTCTCTGTGTTTTCCTTTTCCTTTTGATTTTCCATGGTCATGTCCCCTTCCCCTGGTCTTTCTGTGTATGCACATTAGTCTAATTTTTTTTTCATTGTTTTTTTCGATTGAGGATGATGTTCCTCCTCCACTCTATTTGTTGGTGTCCTATAATAATGAGGGCTCTATTGTGGTTCTGTGATTGTTTTTCAAGAGTGAATCTTTTGGCAAATGTGGAAATTGTTCCTTCACTATTATCTCTTTCATCCCGGCTGGTGCTTCCTCTGTTTGCGTTGTTTGATTTCATCCTCAAAGCTGTTGCTGACGCAGAAATAGAGAGTTCAACATATATTCACATATTGTATAATCAAAATCGTATAATGTAGTGTGATTTTAGTAAAGAAAATAATGTACGAGGGAAATTGTGCCCGCAGGGTAGTTCGCCATCATTGTAAACGAGCTTTATTAATCATGAAGAATTGAAAAATTTAGTAATCCGTCATAATTGCAAATGTATGCCATGATTTCTTATTTGAAACTGTTTTGCTTAGCTTAAATTTAGTAGAGGCTTTGGCCTAGTTGCCTGGTCTCAAATTCTAACTGCGTGGCTTCTCCTTGAACTAATGAATCTTATATTCTTGCTTGAAGTTGTATTTTTCCAGCAGAGATGACTAATACACTTATCTCCAAGGTTTCGTAGTAGGCCGGTTTCATCCCCTTTGATACAAGGTCAGTCACTGCAGGTGCGGACAATGAAGGTACAGATACCAAAAATAATTGGCAACCCATGTTGCAACTTGTGTTCCAAGGCTCCAAGGACAATGTATGCATAAATGAGCGCTAGTAAAAAGACAGTTTTCATTGGACATTTTGAAGCCAACCTATGAACCCTCCAATGGAAGACCCTGCAGAATTTGGAATGTTTCTTACTTAAACCCACTGGACAAAGAGAAGTCAGCCATTTTCCTTGATGCCAATTTGAAGCCAGATGCCAGACTCCATTTTGGGACGATACCCTGATGCCCTTTTCTCTATCTGAGAGAAAGAGACTTTAAGAATTCTCACCCTAGAGACTTTAACTTTGATTTGCCCCGTCTTGCCCATGCAGTAACTTTGCCCCATTCTCCTTGCCGCTGCAAGGAAACTTGCCCTTAACTTTGCCCCTTTCAAAACTGCCCCATGCTGATCGAACCGGTAACTGAGGGACAAAGACTTTCTTGAATGCTGATTGTATTTGGTAAATATGAAAGGATAAATGTATTATGCATTGTGTTTTTCCTTTTAGGTACCAACTGCTATTTTGATAGAGCCCAAGCTAGAAGTTTTCCAAATTTGTGTTGACTAAATTCGTTTTGCATGAAACCCCACATGCCAATGCTAATTAGAGGTTAGCAGAGGTATTCATTCGATGCACCATGCTAAATTGAAATCTTGTTATGCTGACCAATGTATGAAATTAGTCAAATACAGTTAGTCATATTAGTTATTTGCATTGCCATAACTGAGTGTATCATTATCCAGATTTTGCGTAGATTGCGTTTCTTCCGCCGCTATGGACAGCTAGTAATGTTCATATACATGTATCAGTTGGTGTTGAGACTTATGTATATCGTGCTAGCTTTGTTAATATAGGGAAATAAATTCACTAACTTTTAATAAACTGGTGTGGTTATTCATGACTGAAAGGTCATGGTGCGCCGAAATACCAACTGCTATTGATTTTTGATATGTTATTCCGGTCTATTAATTGAGTATTGATTGCCGAATACAGTAGTTATTGATTATTGATCTGAGTGACCCGACTATTCTAGGATGAGGAGAACCCGACTCGGCTAAAAGATTCACCGACCTCCAACGTGTCCAGGTACAGGCAAGGCATGTCTTTCATATTCGCAAGTTACTTCTCATGATCTTTTTAGCATGTTGGATTACAAATTTTATCATAATTCTGGAACATTCCATATTATTTTCTCCCCGTTCTTGCAAAAAAATATTTCATTCCCCTATCGTTTGAATCTACTTTAATGAATTTTTAATGTGATTATCTCCCATCCTTTGCTTAATTTGTTATTTTGCAAATGTTACAACAGATCATGGCATGTCTTGGATCAGGTTTCCCTATTTCTATGCTCCGTTTATATATTTCACTTGGTCCCAATCTTATTGTCATTTACAAATAGGTTTGGAGCTTCACTGACATGTGTAGTAACTTTCATTTCTATGCACACTACCACCACCTCTTACATATACACCCTGTGAACGTTCGGTCAAATAAAAAAAAAAAAATCCCACAATTGTAGCTTTTACTCCTCGTCTCTTTGTGGTGTAAGTTCAATTTACCATGTTATTTATGTCAAAGACTGGGCCGCTGCCATTATCTCCATATATACTTCACTCTTTTAGATTTGCTTCATAATGGTCTTCCATTTAAGTCTTACCTTTACCTGGAGAGACTCCTGTCAAGGTGAGACCCTCAGATTCCCTGTGTGCAATGCTCAAGCCTCAGATCAAGATTCCGGTTAAAGGCTTTCATTGCATGGTTGAAGATCATTGGGCACTGCCACCGAGCATTATTTGTACTGTGCATGGCACACACTTCTTGCAGGTACTGTCTTGAGGCAGATTGTTTCCGCCATTATTCCTAATAATCCATGAATGTGCCACTCCATCAGTTTATGCTATTTAAAATATCCTTTAACTGAGAACAGATAGTGATTAATTATGTGAAGATTGGATGCCAACATATTTATAGCAAGATATAATCATGATGACCTAGGAAAGACTTTTCAAGCCAGAGTGTGAAACACAGGAACTTCCACTGCCAGAATGCCACTTGATGGCATGATGGGAAGAGGATATGTATGGACATAAAAGAAAGATTTGCAAGCTGTGATCAGACCAGGATAGATCAAAACTTATCAACCTTTTTAATTGTTTCACCACCATGTATTAGTAATAAAGGGATACAGGAATAAACTCCTAGAGTGCTGAATTCTTAGGAATAACACAGGCAACAGTGTGCCTAAAGTGAGCACCAGGAGGTAGGAGGAGAGAGTGGACGAGAGCAGTAGGAAAAGTGAGGGAAGGAGGGAGAGAGAGAGAGAGAAAAAGAGAGAGAGAGAGAGCACGTGCATGTGTTTTGCAGGTGTCCGCTTTTAAGGAAAAGTTACTTACCTGTGGGGTAACAAATTTTAATTTAAGGTGGACACTCTATGTACCTGCAGATTCCTTCCCTGTAAAACAACCTCAGATGTCACACTGGATCTAGAATTCAAAGCAACAAGGTCACCAATAGAGGAGACTGGACTCAGTCAGCACCAGAAAAGAGGTCAGGTCACACCAAAGAGGCCATATACTGCCCACAAAGGCATACCAATGTAAGGCTAGCATCTATAATACCTTACTACAGCAACAAACAACCAATTTAGGTGTCACCAGGTACTCCAGTATGCTCACGTAATCCACTAAGCCCCCTATAATAAGAAGGTTTGCTCCTCTGGGGATATCTCTTTATCATAAGGAACTTTTTTGGGACAGTTTAAGTCAAGCTACTATATCACTAATGCCTAGTCTAGATACTTGCTGCTTTACTTGTGGATGAAGAAAATTAAGTTTGAAGAGTACTAGTATTTTAGCTTGGAATTGTAAAGTGTAATTAGGGAAACAACAATATGGTACACCTTACTCTAGTACATAAACAATATAAAAAGGTCAGAGAAGTTGTGGGATAGAATCTTATCAACTTTGGTTGCATGTTTAGCTTATCCATGAAATGTCAAGGTATCTGTCCATGTCCATGGGGGGGGTGGAGTTAAAGGGGGAGGCATAAATATCCACATATTTGCTACCAGCTTTTGTCTTGTTTGATGAACCATGAATTTCAGGTTTTGTAGATTCAAAGGAGGGGGAAATGTTAAAAAGGAAAGTTTGATTTCACAGAACTATACATTTAAAGCCTACCAGTATCTACATCTGAACTTTGCCACACACGGCTGAGGCAGAACATGGCAGGCCATATGCATAAAACAGGTCATGCAAGGCCCTGGTACGAGGCTTGGAAGCAAGACAGATCCTATGTCTATGCTTTGTGCCTACTGCTAAGGGCTGTGCACAGCTAACAAGGTGGTAAGGTGATTATGCAAGCTCTTCTCCCAAGAGCTATTCACAGTGGCGACAATTATTCAGAGGAATCAGCGACATGGGCACTTGCATGCATCCTGTGCCCAGATCTATTTGTAACTTGCTGAAGGTTGTGCAAAATGGCCCAGTTGAAGAAACTGTCAAAATAGAGCTTGCTTACAATTAAGAATAAAACTGCCATTGTTGTCACCTTGTCAAATATTTATTGTGAAATGGGCCCTGAGCAACTGACTCATGTTGGTCGCTGGCTGCACTGACTGAATATGTCACACCATAACTCCCAAAGATCTGAAAGAGAATATTTCACTACAATAAGCTATAGCTACTCTTTTAAGATCTGCATATTGGTTTACACCTAGTAAGGCTGCCTGGGTCTTCCCTGATGTTAGCCCAGCATAGTGAACATACAACAATCGAGTATATCTCTTCTCAAGTTACCATCACACTTTGTTTCTTTTTCCAGGCTAGAGGATGCAACTGTTGTAGTATCTGTAGCTATGATCAGATAAACCATACTAGATTGAGACACTGCACTGCAGCAACAGTTTTGCCTGTCATGTTCTGTAAATAGAAGAGCAAGCAAATGCATGGCACCAAGTTCACCATATTTTCCTTAAATGTATAACCTTTATTTATGTCTGTTAGGCATAAATGGGCAATCGCATATTTTACAAGTAAACAAGTAGTTCTTGGTGACTAAAACATTTGGCATTGTCTATAATGGTGTTGTTTGGGCACATTTACTTCCTTCTCGGAGTCCTCAGGAGAAAGGAAGGAACTGCAGGTACCAACTGACCCTGATCTTGATAATTTTAGAGGCAGATGTAACACCTGTCGTAAACGATAGTAACTCTTCAATTTATTTTGAATATGAACCACTGTATAAAGGAAACACTCATGTGCCACCTACCATACTCTGACCTTTAATCCAGGTGAAAAGTTCTTTGTATAAATGACACATTGTTGAGATCAGTACAAAGTCTTTAAAGTTATAATTAGTATTTTGTAAAGCTTTCAGGATCTTAAAGGTTGGAATAATTATAAGTGAATGGTCTGGAGTCTGAATCGCCCCAGCTGTAGTACGATAAGGCTCGAGAAACCCTTGTTTAACTGGCAAAGAAATGGTGTGCACATTTTCAGATAATATTGGTTTTAAACAACTTTGTGGACATTTTGGGAACTCAAAATCCAAATATTTCATTCCAGTTTTCATTCAGCAGATGTGATCTGAGATCCCTGACAAAAGGAGAGTTACAGTTTTTTTAAAAATCTTTTTTATACCACGTGCTTGACCCAAGGTATTAGACCGATTTACATGAGATGGAGAAGTTACACATTTTTCTGCAGGTTAAGTAATTTGTCAAAAAACATGGGATGGTGATCCAAAGCCAGAATTCAAACTTCAATCTATAGCTCCAAAAGTCGGCAGCACTAAATGCTAGGCCCCATATCCCAGGAGCAAGTCTACTGAAACAGTGATAGGTACCACATACCTTGATATTTGAGATCAAACAAAAGCTCAGGGGGCAATTACATCAAGGACTGAAGGAGAAATCTGACTGTGAAAATAAATAATCCCAAGATAAGGGTCTCGTTCTCAGTTCTATGAAAATAAAAATACAAGTAAATGTATGTGGCTAAGTATAAAGCTGGAACACGCAAGCTGCTGAGAACGTGCATCGACAGAGATCCGTTCTTTAAGGATACATATGTAACATAATTGTATGGCAAGCAGCCAGGATAGTTTACATGTGTACCAAACTTCCTGTTTCTGTGGTAGCTAATTATCTTGTTCAGCTTTATGTCTAAGTTGCAAACAGGGAATAAAATAAGTATTCCATGTGCCCTTTGTTTCTTAGGGGGTCATTATGAACATGGCGGTAAACACCATTCAGTGCCGTGGCGACGATGAACAGAAACCCGCCATTGGCAGTGAACAGAAACCCGCCATATAAAAATGCAAAAATCAGAATCTGCCCAAAACTTCCCAGCCACCAGTCACCGCCAGGGCCTTGTCGGCGTAAATGCAGTACATCCCACCCACCACCACCGAGCACACAAACTCCCCACCCTCCAAATAATGATGCCCAAATCACTGCGGCGGTCAGTGGTAGTCGTATGACCATAGGCGGTACAGACGTCCACTGCCAGCTATGGGTCCAACAGTAAGAACTGCACACATTGGCAAGTTTGAAACCCACACACCTGATACACATCCACAACACTATAAAACACTCACAGACACACCCCACAATCCTTTGCATCACCAATAGGACAACTGAGATTGAGAACTCTGCAAGCAGACACTGAACACCACAACACACGTATCACACACCCAACCACACAACAGCACCTTCACCTAGATCCACACAACACATCACTCACAACACACACCATGGCACCCCCAAGCACCCACACTTCACAGAAAGGGAGCTAAGGACCCTGGTGGACAAGATATGGAAGGTCGAGCCACAATTATTCGGGGCACAGGTCCAGCACACACCCATCGCCAGGAAGATGGAGTTATGGCAGACCATTGTCAACAAGGTCAATGCAGTTGGACACCATCCACGCACGAGGGACCACATCCACAAGAGATGGAATGAACTGCGTGGGAAGGTGAGGTCCATGGCATTCCGGCACAACATTGCAGTCCAGAAGACTGGGGGAGGACCTCCGCCAACACCATGCAACTACACTGACTGGGAGGAAAAGGTACTGGCCATCCTGCACCCTGAGGACCTCACTGGACTCACTGGAGGAATGGACTAGGCTAAGTTGTCTACAATTACCCCATATCCATCGCACCTGTATTGCATGCAGCACCCCACCCTTCCAACATCCACCAGGACCACTGCCCCACTCAGGCCACATTCACAACATCCAGTCACCCTGTATGCCGACAATTCCACGAAGAGGCCCACATACCTCCCCTTGTGCATAGCCACCTACCCCTGCAAGTGATCACAAAGACACTATACCACCCACAATGCATCGCCACATCCTAAGCAAAATGCAATGGCAACCTCACAAAGGCGCCCTCCATGGCCCAAAAGCGAAAAACCTGCACAAAACAGCCCAGCCCTGTGCACCCCATCTGATTATGCAATTGTAACCGATGTGTCCATTCCCCCCAACAGGCACCACCACCCATGCCACCCTGACGGACAGGACAAGGAGTGGCAGTGCCCCACATGGAGACAGAGGCACCACCCGGGACATTGGAGAGGGAACCCTGGACAGTGAGGAATACCCTGGCACCTCACACAGTCCTGGACTGCCACTATCCAGCAGCCCCACCCAGGACACCACTGACACCCCTACCACACACCCAACAACATCATGCCAGGGCAACCGGTCCCACACCTGTGTATCCGGCCACCTGTGTTCCTGGTGGAACACAAGGACAGAGGCCACAGTCACCACCAACCAACAGGCAGGAAGACGATGGCCCCAGTACAAGTGGTACCGCCAGACCTGTGCAGGGGACACAGGTAAAGGGGGATAGGCCAAGTGGGAGGGCATCAGTGGCCGGGGGGGGGGCACAGGATGGATGCTGCAGCTTAGGACGTGATCTCTGAGGTCCTGGGAGCATACCACCATACCCAGGACAGATTGGCCCAGATTGTAGCCACCCTGGAGCAGAGTCACAGGCTGCAGAGAGCCCAACACCAAGAGACCATGGAGCAGTGGAAACTGCACAATACCACCATGGCCACCATAGCAGGTGCGCTGCTGCACCTTGTCCCAACCCAGCCTGAGACCCCCACAGTCCAGAAAGCCCCTGCTACAGGCCAAAATACAGCTCAGCCAACAACAGCGGCAACTGGACTTGTGCCACCATCTGAGGACACACAGGAGACCTGCACCTCAAGTCGTACAGACCAACACCAGGCACCCAAACGGTCCCTCGAGCTTAGATATGGCATTAGAACACCTGCTAAGACCAAGGCCCCCTCTAAGAAGTGACTTTGACAAGAACTGTCCTCCAAGTGTGCCACTGAACCACCGTCCACACTGTGCAATAACCCCAAAAACTGTAAACAACAGATGGACATATTACCACTGCCACCAATCGCTGAGACCATGTAGCCAATATGGACATCCACCAGTAGCCCACTCCCATCACTGTAAAGAGCACCATGGCATCCATGACACCAAATAAAACACCTGTTCACCAATGTAAATGTCATTATGTTGAATCAAATGGAAGTGTGCATGCAATTGTCATTGAAATAATTTATTCATTTCTTAATTGCAGGAATGGCACCCCACACATAACATGGGGTTGTGCCAACAGAAATGTCAAACAAGTTGTCCATAATGTCACATGTCCCATGCAACCATGGTCACAGTGACAATGTTTATAGACCCTACACCCCCATTGAGGATAAGGCATACCGACAGTATGCTGCACAGATAGCAACAGCATCAAATAGTACCACTTAGTTACTGGAAGTACATTTGGATCAGTTGGTTCCTGAAGTGTACATCGTCCCCCTCCTCATCATCATCACCATCACTCCCATTCCCTCTCTGAGGAAGCTGGTCTGGATATACAGCCCCCTCCTCCTCCAAGAGGGGAATAGATTTCCTCACAGCCACGTTGTGCAGCATGCAACAGGCCACCACTATTCTACACACCTTTTCAGGCTTATAGGCCAGGGATCCCCCAGAGGTATGCAGGCAATGGAATCTAGCCTTCAGGAGACCTATTGTGTGCTCTATCACCCTCCTAGTATGTCCATTGGCCTCATTGTAATTCCTTTCTGCATCTGTCCAAGGATTCCTCACTGGTGGCAGGAGCCAACACATGTTGGGGTAGCCAGAATCACCTGCAAAAGGGGGCAAAACAGGACTGTCACTGACAACCCTCAGTTGCAGACAGCCTGGCTGTCTGCTGTGTGCCAACAAGTGTCAGACATACTTACCTATGATCCATCCACTGTCCCCTTGTAGTTGTTCCATCATGTGTGGCACACTGCTGTTCCTCAGCACAAAGTAATCATGGACCGATTCAGGGAACATGGCATTCACATGGGAGATGTACTGCTCTGCAGTACTACCAATTAAATGTTCATGGAGTGAAAGTTCTTTCTGTTTCTGTACACCTGTTCACTTACTCTTGGGGGGATGAGAGTTATGTGGGTTCCATCAATGGCACCTATCACATGGGTAATGTTGGCAAAGGCATAGAAGTCTGACTTGATGGCAGGGAGGTCAGCACTTTGGGGAAACCTCACATAGGACTGCAGGTGTTGTACAAATGCATTCAGGAATCTGGACAGTATAATGCAAAATATTGGTTGTGAAAAACCTGCACCCATGCCCACTGTCACTTGAAATGGGCCCGTGGCCAGGAAATGGAGTGCAGAGAGAACTTGCACTTCAGTAGGGATGGCATGCTGATTCCAATTAGCCAGTCTCACTGCTGGATCCAGTAATGCACAAAGTTCATGAATGGTAGCGCAGTTGAGTCTGTAATTGATAATGATGTGACGCTCCACCATGGTCCCCAAATCAACAAGTGGTCTGTACACCAATGGGGCTCTCCCTCATCACATGGGTCTGTACCCAGGAGGAGTTGAGAACACATGTGAGGAACACACATACATCTGCCCAACATGTTAAAAATGCAGCACTGCTGGCATACAAGTCGATGACACATATGCATAGTAGGATTTTAAACTGGAGTGACATGTCCTCAATGATACATCAGGACGGTTGTGGTGAGTAAATGTATTTTTGTTTATGCCGATGGGGGTTGGGGAAAATAGGGCGTGCATGGGGCAAATGAGAAATTAATAATTGAGTAGTAATGGCCAAAATGTCTGTCCCCTGTAATCCAGAAATGGTGTAGTGGAAGTGTCCTCATACTGCTAGCGGTTGTCATAATAGCATAAGGCGGTGTTCACCGCCGTGTGACCATTCATTGGTTAACATGGTTGTCAATGGGGAATATTAGCGTAATATGATCTCCGCCAGCGGTGACGTTGCACACCGTTACAGATCATACACCATCTCGTCACCCCAACTTCACTTGACTCCCGGATTACGTGCATGCAGGTATTCCACTGAGTGTGCTGCTGTGTCCTGACTCTGGACCTGGAAATGGCACAAATGGCAAGGGAAAGGGCCCCAGGCTTCACCAGCGAGGAACTGGACAAGCTCGTGGACGGGGTCCTACCCCTGTATGGCAAGCTCCATGGTCGACCAGAGGTACAGGTGAGTAGATGGATTGGGGAGCATGGATGTGTGTAACGGTCAGAGATGGCTGTAAACGTGTGCACGTTTGACACTGTTCAGTCGTGGGATTCCTGACATGCTGCGTCTATGAGGTCCTGTTCTGCTGTTGTGAGCGTCCATCCCATAGGGGACATATAGCCAGCTGTATCTAATGGGCAATTTCTGACCTCTGAGTTACTTTTTCTGTGTGTCCCATATAGGTCAGCGCCCATCAGAGGTGGGGACCCTGGAGCAGCGGAGCACCCACTGCAGGAAGCGGTGGGAGGACCTGTGGTGCTGGGCGAGGAGGACCTGCGAGGCCCAGCTGGGAAAGTTCTCCCAACGAGGAAGGGGTGCCCGTCGGGCCCTGACCCCCCCTAATGTGCCGCATTCTGGCAGTGGCATATCTGGACCTGGATGGGCGCTTGAAGGCTGCACAGCAGACAAAAGGGGGTGAGTACAGAAACCATTGTATGCCTCCTTCATGGATGTGTGAGTGTGCTGTAGTATGTATCCTGTCTATTGGCAGGGACTCTGACTAATGTCATTTTACATAATGGCCCTCATGGGAAGTAAGGTTGTAAGGGACAGGTCTGCAGTACTTCACGTCCCTCTGTGCTGTAGGAAATGGCTGTAGAACAGGGTTGTGGCCACTAGTCAGCGGCACAGCCATGCGTATAGCGGTAGGTGCTGCATGGTGGAATATTTGCAGGGTGGGTGTTTGTGTGAACCAGTTATGTACCTCCATTCAGCTATTTACAAGTGTCTCTCCTATTTTGTCTCCCCATACCTGTTCTCTTGTGTTGTCTGTGTACATCAGCATCATCTGGTGAGGGAGATGTGGCACCGGTGAGTGGGGATGCAGCAGCCCACGATTCCACTGAGGCAGAGTCGAGCGACGCCAAGGGGACCAGTGGGTTGGAGGGTGAGGGGAGTACCATGGGGGAGGCAACTACCACTGGAGGGAGTGACTCTGATACCTCCTCCGATGGGAGCTCCCTGGCAGTGGCGGACCCTAGTGGGCCCACCCATTTCGTGTCATCTTCTGCCACCCCCATACCATCACTGACCACCCATTTGCTCCCCACCGAGTTGCCCGTGCCCGCTCACCCAGAAGGGTGGGCGTCTCCTTTGTCTCAGGCACCTCATCTCCTGCCCCAGTCAGCCCTGCTGCCCTCACGGAGGAGGCTATTGACCTCCTGAGGACCATCTCTGTAGGGCAGACAACCATCGTCATGCCATCCAGGGGCTAGCATCAGAGGTGCAGCGGACCAATGCCTACCTGGATGGCATTTACAGTGCCATGTCTGGCCTACAGAGATCTTTTCAGGCTCTGGCTTCCTCTTTGATGGCAACCAGTGCCCCTGGTCATTCCATCCCCCCTCCAACCACCACTACCCCTTCCAGCACCCCACTCCCTTCACCTGTCCCAAGCACACATTCTGCCGGCCATGCACACATCTCAACACACAAGAAGCACACTGAAAAACACAAGCACCATACGTCCCACCACAGGCATACACACAACCAACATACAAAGGCAAACACACCAACATCCACTTCCCCCAGTGTGTCCACCTCTTCCGCCTCCCTGTCTGTCACCTCTACATGCACACTCACAGGCACTGCACCCTCATTCACTGATGCTGACCCCAGTCTGGCAGTCACCACAAAATCAGACATCCATTCATGCACCCCATACACCACACCTGCACTCACCACAACGACCTTGGTTGACCCATGCAGCACACTCACCACACTTGCAGACACACAGACAACATACATTTACACTGGCATCCTGTCTTGTTCCACTGTGTCCACCCCCCGCCCAAGACACTCAAATGTCCCAATACACCCAACCAACACACATCCACCAACCTCAGCATACTGTATAGTCACCTGCACCCATGTCACGCACACCTACACCTGTCACAACCACCCCCCCTACCTCCACTCCTACGTCTTTCCTCCAGGTCCACCCCGATTGCCCCTAAAAAACATTTCTATCCTGTGTTGACCTATTCGAACCCACTGGCCCACCCTGTCTTGTCCCTAAATGTGCCCACCTCCTTGCCCTGTCCACTGCTCCCACGTCACAGCTCGCCCCTGTCCGCCCTTCTCATTCCCGTGCTACCTCCCTTTTGAGCACGGACCCCGTGCTGGCCCAGGTACATCTGCCGCACCCCAGTCCAAGGCCGCTCCACCAGCTTCAAAGACCAGGCCCAAGCCTCCTCCACCTCCCAAATGTAAAGCCAAGTCCCACCCTCCCAGTCATAAGACGCCACCCCCACCACCCCTGCCCCTGTTCCCTGAGGTTCCCAGATGCCCCATTGTTGCCCCTTTAAGGTGGAGTACCATTTGCACTTGTGGGAGTCAAGTTGGGGCCATTTGAGCCCATCAGTCGTTGATCTATGGACTGGCCACTGGCCTTCTGTTGGACTTCTGCTGCTCTTGGAGCTTAATAAAAAGCGGCCAGTGTTTGTTTTGGTACACTCTGGATCCGTGGTTCGTTTTCTTGTGGGGGGTGTTGTGTATATATTGTACCTTGGGCAAGTTGTCTTGGCCTTGTGTCGGATAAGTACCTCTTCCTCTGGGGTGTGTGGCTTGTGCTGTTGTGAGGGGTTGTGGGTGCGTTGCATGGTGGGTGGAGTGGGTGGGTATGTAACTGTGCCCTTTCTTCCCTTGTTTAGTAGGTTGCTGTACTTACCGTTGTCATCTTCGTTGGTGGTCTCAGTCGTGGAGGTATATGGCAAGGAGCAGGACTGGCATGATTTGCATCTCTCTCTCCATGTCTGCTTCGGTGTGTTGTGTGAGCCTCTGGTGAGTGTTTCCTTATATTTGGTTTGTTTCCACCTGGCTTTGCGTGGCGGTGGTTCCCGGCCCAGAACTGACGGTGGTCTAGTGCTTCAATATTTGATGGGTGGGTAGGGCCTTTCCGTTGGACTGTGGGTGGCCTCTGCCGTCATTGTCAGCACTCCTCTGCTGGCAGAGAGTGGTTTTCAGGCTGCCTGTTTTTCAGGTGGTTCACTATATGGAAGCCCAGACCGCCTGACTGTTGGCAGAAGTTACGACCATCGCCGGCGGAGGGGTCTTTCCCGCCGTGTTCATAATGAGGGACTTAGGGCCAGATGTAGCAAAAATCCAAATTGCGACTTGCAATTTGCGAGTCCCTGCGACTCGCAAATTGCAAGTCGCAATTTGGTATGAAGAAAGGTGTCTCAGACACATTCTGCAACTCGCAATGGGGTCGCAAAGACCCACCTCATTAATATTAATGAGGTGGGTCGCAGTTTGCGACCCCATTGAGAGTATGGGCACTCACGGGGATGGTGGCCTGCTGGAGACAGCAGACCACCATGTCCGTGACTGCTTTTTAATAAAGTAGTTTTTTTTCCTTGAAGGAAAACGAGCTGCACTTTGAAAAAAAAAAACGAAACTTTTAGTTTCTGATTTTTTCAGGGCAGGTAGTGGTCCATTGGACCACTGCCTGCTCTGAAAAAATATTTATTGTTCCAGTCACAAAGGGGAAGGGGTCCCCTGGGGGCCCCTTCCTGTTTGCGACTGGGTTACCATCCTCTTCAAGTGGATGGTAACTGCGATTGAATTGCATTGCGAGTCGCAAATAGGAAGGGAACACCCCTTCCTATTTGCGTGTCGGAAATGCATTTTGCAAGTCGGATCCGACTCGCAAAATGCATTTCTGAATACCGGTGAGGCTTTTGCACCTCGCAAACTGCGTTTTTCGCCGTTTGCGACTCGCAAACGCTTTGGTACATCTGGCCCTTAGTCTCCTAATTTCACCAAGTCTCCAGTTCTTTAGCCATAATGAAAAGTCATGCGCCAGTTTAATGATCAGAGAGTCTGCAAACAGCAGAGTAAAGCGGTCTGGAGCAATATCCGCAACACAATTGCAATCATCCCCAGAGCCCTTCATTTTCAGTTGCCCCATGCTAATTTTGGTGCCAAGGAATTCAAGAACGGAGTATGTCTTCTGTTCTGGACATATATGCTGCACATCATTTGGATGTCACACAAACTTCCCTGCACTAGAACATATCTTCTTTCCCTATTTATATGGGTGACAGTAACCTCAAACAGCACCCTTTATTCAAATAAATGAGCCTCTTGCATTGTACAAGTAGCTTTCAGCATACACCTGGTCCTTCCCACATAATCTAGTCACTTCAGGGCTTGTTAAATGGGTTCCTTGGAGGAAGGCATCATCCACTCATCTTCACTTCAAGTTGGGTAGGACTTTATGTCTATTGATCAGAGACCCACATTCTAAGTAAGAAATGCGCCTTTATGTAGGCATTGTGCCATCATCTTAGAATGGATCTATAACGCACCCTTGTATTTTCTACCACCCCTAAGTACCTTCTCCAAGCTTACTGCTGTCTCCTTATTGCTTGTTATTATGGGGTGATTCACGCGGAGGTGCTAGGACTGGGCATGCACAACAAAACTTTATTCAGTTTCTCCATCCCTGGTCAGAGTAGCAACGACGATCAATATAGTGAACCATAAATTTAACTGGAATATAATTTGTTCTCCCATGTCTCCTCTGGCTAAAAGAGTACTGAAAAGTGGTAGCCTGTTCTCGCTCATCACAACTCCTCTCAAATAAAGGTCCAAGATTGCCCTTTTTACTCAGAAGGCCGAACAGCACCTGGCCAAGTTAATTGTTCTCATCCTTACTTGACAGCCTCTATATTTATTTGTCCATGGCCTCTTCAAATATTTAAGCTACAGCTGACCCATTGCTATGGTAGTGTCTGAGCTCTCCCAAGTGGCATATGATGTGTTTCCACCTATTTCTTGCTGTGCCAGGCTGTGGAAGGTAGATGCTGGCTGCACTGCAGCTGCTCTCGACTGTTCTGTCTGCATCCTAGTTGGTTTGTTTAATTCTGGTATTGGCTTGTTGTCTTTTTCACAGTCACTATAGAGGGTGCTGCTGTGTTGCACTTCCTTTTTAACCCCCAGTATTGCACACTTTTATGCTGGGTAGTGTGTAGTCTGGAAACATAGCCATTGACTTCCATCTTTTTTAAGCTTGCCAGAGTATCTCTGTAGTGAAGAGGAGATTTGAGGGAGACAAGGGAGTGGTGGTTCATCTTTTTTCACTGATGGACATACAAACCCTCTTTTGAGCTGAAAAACATTAAGTCAATCCTTTCTGTTTGAACCAGCTGTTCTTTCATTATACAAAGCACAATAGAGTTTTTTTTTTTTGCTGCTGATGGTAAATGTTTTGAGTGTCCAAACAAATGCCACATAGGCCCCCATTACAACCCTGGCAGTCGGTGATAAAGCAGTGCGACAGGCCGGCGGTAAAAAAAATGGAATCATGACCACGGCAGAAACCGCCAACACAGACAGGCACTACAACATACGGACCGCTGCGGTAGCAACAAACACTGCGGCGGTAACTGCCAACAGCTAGGCGGACGACAGTGTACAGTCCACTGCATTACAATACGCCTATCCGCCACCTTTTCCGGGGCAGTACCAACACCATCAAAAGCATGGCGGAAACAGTACTCTGAAGGGAAACGACTCACCTTTCTACACTCAAGGAAGAATCACTATGCCATGGAGCCCGAGCTGCACTTTTTCCCAATGCTGGTGTACCTTCTCATCCACCAGGAACATGAACGCCGGTGAAGATGACCACAGTGAGTACTGCACCTAGCACACAAGGGAGGGGCGGAGGAAAAAGAGAGTGACACACACACGCAACACGCAACATCCCCACCCCCACCCCAACACTATACACACAAACAGATGCAACAACATTACATATACACCCCGTAAACCTCAGGAATAACACAAGGACAAAGGAATGGAGTAAAATGAGTGTATTAGTACAGTTTTAGAAAAATATGTACTTAAATCAATAAACAGTATGTACAATATATACAGAAGGAGGGTCAATGCCCACTTCAAAATGTCCGTGGCCCACTGGGCCAAAACATATAGGCCAAGGCCACACTTGACTCCTGCCTCAATATGTAGAGAACACTGCAGGGGCATCAGGTCGAAAACACACAGGCACCTCAGGAGGAATGGGGGGCACGTCAGCCGGAAGATGGTACAACGCCACTGGCCTGGAGGGGGCTCCATGCCCAAAGCTTGGTCCTGGGGAGTGTAAGGCCATAGTCACTCAAGTGGGTGGTTTACCCACTGCTTGGTCCTGGGGAGTGCAAAGCCACAGTCTCTCTAGTGAGTGGTTTGCCCATTGCTTGGTCCTGGGGAGTGCAAGGCCACAGTCTCTCAAGTGGGTGGTTTGCCCACTGCTTGGTCCTGGGGAGTGCAAAGCCACAGTCTCTCAAGTGGATGCCTTCTTCCAGTGGTTCTGGAGGGGGTTTTGTGTCCAGTGTGCTTCATCCTGGCAAGGAGGGGCTGAGTGGATGGCTTCTTCCAGTGGTTCTGGAGGGAGCTTTGTTGCCAGTGTGCTTCATCCTGGCAAGGAGGGGCTGAGTGGATAGATTCTTCCACTGTTTCTAGAGGGGGCTTTGTGCCCAGTGTGCTTCATCCTGGCAAGGAGGGGTGAGTGGATGGCTTCTTCCACTGGTTCTGGAGGGGGCTTTGTGCCCAGTGTTCTTCACCCTGGACGGGGCAAGGTCACAGTCTCTCACCTGAGTGTCACACCGACAGGTGTTGCAGGGGCCAGGATGCACTACAGCCCATGTAGTCCCCACTACACACTGCTCACCGGTGGTGATGGGTGCTCAGTGGATGCCAGTTGCGCTGCAGGTGGCAGTGCTGGCAGTGGTGGTGGTAGCATCCAGGCCTTCACCTGCAGCCTCAGACGGCTGCTCACTGGGGCTGCTGCTGCTGGCAGTGGTGCTACTGGCAGCAGTGCATGTGGCGCTGCTGGCTGCAGTGCAGGTGGCGGTGCTGGCAGTGGTGGTGGTAGCCTCCAGGCCTTCACCTGCAGCCTCGGACGGCTTCCTACTGGGGCTGCTGCTGCTGGCAGTGGTGCTGCTGGCAGTGGTGTTGCAGGCAGCAGTGCATGTGGCGGTCCTAGTGGCTGTGCATGTTGCGGTGCTGGAGGCGGTGCATGTGGTGGTACTGGCCGCGCTGGTGTTGTGTGCCCCTTTCTGCCCTTGGCAGATGGTGGTGCCTCCTTGCTTCTGCCAGCTGCCTACTTCCCCTTAATGGCTGGTGTCCCCTTCTTGCCCTTGCTAGGTGGTGGAACCTTCTTGGCCTTGGCAGATGGTGGTGGCTCACTGGCTGTGCTGATGGGTGCCTCCTTGGAACCTCTCACACCTGCAGTTGCTGCGGCTGAGGTGCTGGGCTGGGTTCTGGCCACCCTGGCCCGAGGTGAAGGATGGGGGGGAGGGGTAGGGAATAGGTCAGTGTTGGCGAGGAAAAGCTTCTTAGGGACACTGGGGTGGGAAGAGGGTGAAGGTTTGGGTGTGGAGGAAAAGGGAGTGGTTTGAGGAGGTGTCAGTCTGCTGTTTTTGGGTGCAGGTGCATGGGCTGGATGCTATTGTGAGGTGGATGGCTGTTGGGTGTCTGTGTTCTTGCGTTTGTGTACTTTGGGAGGAGGGGTCAGAGACTCAGTGGTAGAGGACACAGGGGACGTGTCCATGGATCCAGGGGTGGTGACTGCCAGTGAGGGACGTGCTGTGATAAGTCTGCTGGTGATGGAGGTGGTGGACGAGGATGTAGTGCATGCAGGTGTGAGTGGAGATGCTACTGGGAGGGAGGTGGACGAGGAGGAGGAGGGGGACACAGTGGAGGCAGTGGATGTTGGTGTGTCTGCATCTGGATGGTGCTTGTGTGAGTGCCTGTGAGATGAAGTGTGGTGCTTGTCTTTGCCTGATCCACTTCTGTGTGTTGATTTGGGTGATTGCTGGTCTGAAGGTGTGCTTGGGATAGGCTGGGGTTGAGGGGATTGGGACTGGGTAGAGGAAGTTGGAGGGGGGAGGCTGGAGACAGGGACAATGGCTGCCATCAGTGCATTGGCCAGAGCCTGGAATGCTCTCTGTTGGGCCGCCACATCAGAGTGAATGCCCTCTCGGTATGCATTTGTGTATTACAAATGCCTTGCTACACCCTGGATGGTATTCAGTATGGTTGACTGCCCAACAGGGAGGGATCTCAGGAGGTCAATAGCCTCCTCACTGAGGGCAGCAGGGCTGACTGGGCAGGGCCTGAGGTACCTGGGGCGAAGGAGATGCCCACCCTCCTGGCTGAGCGGGCACGTCAAACACGCTGAGGGGCTGCTGGGAAGGTGATGCTGGTACGGCGGTGGCTGTACCTGTAGTTGGGGTGGGCACAGAGGTGTCCGCCACCGTCAGGGAGCTGCCATCGGAGGAGGTGTTGCTGTTGGTACTGTACCCTCCTGTCTCTGTCGTGGTGCTCCCCTTGCCCTCCGTCCCACTGGTACCCTCACCGTCGGTGGATTCGGCCCATGTGAGATGCAGCTCCCTCCGTCGCTGGTGCCTCTGCTTCTCTGCCAGATGATGCTAATACACACAAGGACAGGGTGACAAAACAAAAAGAGGGGGAGAGACAGAGGATACACTCGGTCAATGCCAGCTACAACACTACCGTTGGCATACACAACTCACAGAGAACAGCCTATGCACTAGACCATGCACTTCCAGTTACAATGCTAGTCACCATCCCATGGTGTACAATGCCTAACGCCATTAGCTGCACACCTGAAACCCACAGGACCCTGTCCAGTAGTAAATGCCCACTAGCATTATTGGGGTTGGAGTGCATCTGAGCTTGCCCAACATTCAACATACCATGCCATGTTCGCCCTGGCCTAGGGGCACCCACAGCCCACATCCCCCATCCAGGTAATACCTTAAAGCGCGCAAAGTCATGAATCAGAATCAGTACTCACCCTCTTGTGGCTGCTGTGATGCCTTCAAGCGCCCATCCAACTCCGGATAGGCCACCGCCAGGATGCGGAACATCAGGGGGCACCCCTTCCTCATTGGGAGGCCAGCCCCAGCTGGGCCTCCGCCGACTTCACTGCCCAACTGCTCAGGTCCACCCACCGTTTGCGGCAGTGGGTGCCCAGCCTGTCAAAGACCCCCAGGGTCCGCCCCTCCTTGGCAATGGCACGCCAAATACCCTTTTTCTGATGGGCGCTGACCTGCAGAAAAAAACAGCAGAAAAGGTATTAGTCATACCGTCCGAACTGTTACACTCATGGCCCAACATATCCCCCATCCCCTTATGTACATACATTGACCACCATACATGCAGCACTCTGCCCAGGACATGTCAGACCCTCCCCCCAACATGAGGCTTACACACACACCAATCCATACATTCATGGCCCACGCATCATGCTCACAGTGTACTCACCTGTTTGTCTGGAGGACCATAGAGTAAAGGGTACTGGGGCCTCAGCCTGGATCGCACAGACCGTTTGCATGTTGGTTCTCCTTCTGCAGGGGGTGGGATGCTGGTGGTCTGTTTTTCCTGTGGTGGGGCCTTCTGTCCTCTAGCGTCGGCGAAGGTGGAGGGCTGTTCTTCGATTTGGCTAGTACCCGTTGGTGTGCCACTGCCTCCCTTATTGTGTTGGCCATGTCTGCCAGCATCCCTGCAATGGTGACCAGGGTGGTGTGGATGTCCCTCAGGTCCTCCCTGATCCTCAGGTACTGTCCCTCCTGCAGCAGCTGGGTCTCCTGCAACTTGGCCTCCCAGCTTCCCTGTTGTCATGTGCCTCTGTCCTCTGAACCGTGTGCCCACTGCCACTGACCCCAGGTACCTGATCGTCCTGTGTTTGTGGGGTGTCCTGGGGTCCCTGTAGTGGTGGACACATGGCTGAATGACTTGTCTTGGGGACAGAAGGATGGGCCTGCTGGGTGGGTGCTATGGCAGTGTTTCCTGAGGGGGGAGGCTCTGTGGTGGTTTGGGACTGTGCCTGGGTAACCAACTGTCAAGAGGGCCCTAAAGGGCCAGGTTGGTCATCGTGATCCAGGCGTGGAGAGCTGCTGTCATCACTGTGGGCCTCTTTTGGGGGGGGGCTGGATGTGGTTGGCACCTCCTCTCTGGTGACGTTGAGTGGGGGTCCTGTGGGAATGTAAATGCAGTGTTATTGTTTCTGCGTGTGACATCTTGTGAATGGATATGTTTCCCTCTAAGGTTGTTATTAGTAAGGCACCTTTGGGTTGTGTGAGTGGTGATTTTGTGGGCTGGGTGAGTCTCTCTACTGGGCATGCTGGGGTGATGGCTGTCCATGCAGGTCTTTGATGGGGGTCCATGCATTGGTGTTGCGTGCAGGGCTTGGTATTGGGATGAGTGGGTTGTGATGGTGGGGTATATCTGAGGTGGTGGAGTGATGGGGTGAGGGTAGGGGTAGGGGTAGGAGTTTGTGATGACATGCAGGTGGGGGGGGGGGTGATAGTAATAGAGATTTGACTTACCAGAGTCCAGTCCTCCTGTTACTCCTGCCAGGCCCTCAGGATGCATGATCGCCAAGACTTGCTCCTCCCGTGTTGTTAGTTGTGGGGGAGGAGGTGGGGGTCCATCACCAGTCCTCTATACAGCTATCTGGTGTCTTGCTACCACAGAACGCACCTTCCCCCGTAGGTCATTCCACCTCTTCCTGATGTCATCCCTTGTTCTAGGGTGCTGTCCCATGGCGTTGACCCTGTCCACGACTCTATGCCATAGCTCCATTTTCCTTGCAATAGAGGTCTGCTTCACCTGTGCTCCGAATAGTTGTGACTCCACCCGGAGGATTTTCTCCACCATTACCCTTAGCTCCTCCTCTAAGAACCTGGGGTGTCTTTGTGGTGCCATGGGTGTAGTATGAGTGGTATGTGTGAGGGTGTGTGGGTGATGTGTTGGGGTGTGTGCTGTGAGGTGTGTGGATGGTTTGTGGGTGATGGTGTTTTGTGGTCAGATTCAGTGGGTGCTCTTGGCTTGTCTCTCTCTCACTTGCCTAAATCCTTGGGTTGTAAGGGGTTGAGGGTAATGTGGGTGTGTGTTTTATAATGCTGTGGGTGTGGTGTCTGTATGTTTGTCAGGTGTGTGTAGTTTGAATTGTCCAATGTGGTATTGTTTTGTTAGCGTGTGTGTATTTTGAGCACGGCGGTCTGTACCGCCAATGGTTTACCACGGTTAATGACAGCCGCGCTGATTCGTGGGTCATTATGCTGTGGGTGTATTTCTGCTGGCTTAACGGTGTGGGTTTTGGTACTGCCAGTTTATCACTGACCTTTGGGCTGGCGGACTTGTATGTGTGTCTGTATAGTGGCGGATTTCTATGTGTGGGTCATAATACGGGTAGCGGTATACCACCGCGGTCGCCGTGTGATGGTGGCAGTCAGCATGGCGGTAAGCTGCAGTTACCACCAATGTTATAATGAGGGCCATAATCTCTTACAATCTAAGCTTCCTAGTTGATCATGGACAATAATTTAATCTTCAGAAATTTCATGACCATATTTGAGGAAAAGCTTACCTGATATCGTCGAGCCACATCTCCAGTTCTCTTAAACATCCATAGGGTCTGTTGAGAGATTGAAAATGAACAAAAAACTTTAACATATATTAAAATACAGCATCCATTTTAGCATGCTCCTACTCATCTCGTACTGCTCCCTGACAAGAGAAAGTTATACCTAACAACAATGTTATACCCCGAATATTGATACCATTAGTGTGTGGAATTCGTGCCCTATCAGGAATGGATGTATAAAGTTTAATTCATAAAATTATGTAACTATAAAAATCACACATTATAATTACCTTTTTTCCAAACTCAGCGAAAACTGAATTATTGAAGTGTTTTTCAATTTCTCATACTAGACATCATGAGCCTGATTCACAAATTTAAACGTACCCTTTTGTGGGCAGTCCCATCTTTTTATGTTCAGAGACTCTGCAGTCATAAAGTTAGTACTTGTAAAATACAATTGTGAAAGGAAAATAATCATAAAAGTACACAACGGTGTAAGTTTCCCTTCGTGAATCAGGCCCAGAAAGGGTAAAACATATGAAGGAGGACAAACATTGGGAATATAGTAAACAAATTTACCAAAGGCAATATTCCATCTTTCTTTTTTCTTAAAATAAATCACATAGGGGAACTGATATAATATTTTAAGCATAACAGCTAAGGTGTGCAAGGAACTTTAGAGGTAGTCACAAAATTGTGTCAAAAATATTAATATTACATATTGCCAATATGTTATCAGCACAACCTCTATAGGGTGGGAGCTGAAGGACCTCAAATGTGAAGGTGAAACTATATTTCTGGTCAGGCTCCTCCACCTTCTCGCAAGACCTAATTGAAGTATTTTATTAACATTGTTGATGAAGTATATTATAAATGTTGAAAAGGGGACAATCTCTTTGCATAGTCACAATGTCACAACCTTATCTATTTTTATGGCTATTTTTAAGTCTCCGAGTCCCTTAGTAGGACAGTGTATCACTCTTCTTCTGGTGCTGTGCCTTTGTTCCCTGATTGCTCTGTCAGTGTGATTGCACCTATTGATCTTCCAATGAGTTTGAATTTGTCAGTTCCAAAATAACTTTTTTCTCTTCAGGTCTACAAGTAATATGGGCATATAAATTCAAGTCAAACGCCAGTTCAAATGGGAATGCCAATGAATGCCTGATCTGCCCTTTTCTGAAAAATGAGTCAAAAATGACCACAACTTGCCAGTTCGTGGGTAGCCCAAAATCCTGTAGAGAATAAATACTGCACTGGGTCTCTGGACTTTGTCTGACAATCAACGTCAAGCCCAATGCTGCCCTCAACCTGTGGAGGACACAAATGACCTCACGGTAGAAGAGAAAAAGTTTCTAGGTTCGAAGATAAAGTCTTGACATGGACTGACCTTGCACCACATTCAACTTCCATTGCAGTCGGCCTGACACTGACTTTTTCCCTGGACACTTGCATTCAAGGATTCTCAATTACGGCTAAGAGTGAAAAGAAAATGTTACTTGCCTGCCGTAATGATATTTCTGAAGGATGCTCCATCTTCCTGCAGATTCTTCACCTGAACAAAAGGAGGAACCTCTGCCAAAGTCACTAAAGTGACAAAAGGAGTTGAAGTTCTTGGGTTGTGGTGGTGGTTAAAAGCTCAGTGGACATGACAAGGCCTTTGAAGTCTTAAATCATTCCAGCTCTGAATCCTCTTCAGTTTGGAAGAAGCGTAGGCCAGCCAAGGGTAGATCCATCAGACTGGATTAGACATCTGAGACGTTGGAAGTTCTGAGCAAAACATTGATGGAAACTGAGCTCCCCATGGCACAAGCAACTGAGTTAGCTGTGTCTAGCCCTGATTTAATGATATGTAGAGAAGCATTCTGACTATTCGTGGTGACCTCCTGAAAATGGTCCTTCACATCTGTGGGGATTTGTAGTAACATCATTTGGGGCCATGTCTAATAAGGCATGGGTCTAACATGTGAAAAGGAAATTGGCATTTAATGGTTTTAGTGCCATTCTCCATTTTGGGAGAGCTGTCTTGACCCAAGCCTCCAACCTTTCAGAAACTTGATTACCAGGCACTTTGGGGATGGGAGCACAGAGAAAAATGGTTGGCTGCCTGGTGCTAAACTGTAGTGACGGGCAACTAGTTTTGCCCACTCCAGACATGGATGATGGTGATTGCCAAGCCGCTTGGGCAAGTGTCAGCAAGGTCCATTTGGAGGACAGCAAGAGTTCTGATGTGGCTGATGATGTTAAAAGAACCTTTGTAATAACATTGGTATTTGTATCTGCTGAAAACAGCTGCAAATCCAAGCCCCCCTCGGCTTCTAGTATTACTTTATAGAGGGACACCACCTCAGGTTCTGGTGGACCAGTCGGAAATTCCATGGCCAATTTCAGTGAGGTATCCAGGCCACTTGCCAATGACAGGCCTTGAAATTATTGGAAGGGATCCTTGTCTAGGTCGTAATAGGGTAGAAACTCCACAGTGTCTGAGACTGTGCTAAAGATTTCCTCAATGAGTGAACTGTAAGGCTCCTCTTCAAGCAAGCATTAAAGGTCCCTACCGGAATGGATCCCTGGATGGACATTGGTCTACGGCACCAGTGGCTCCAAATCTCGTGACTTAGCTGGTCAAGACGGTGGTGGAGGTGCTGTCCATTTAGCCATTGTTGTGAAGCAGAAGGAGATGCACCAATTGCTGTCTGTTAGAAAGGCAACAACAGATAAAGTCGAGGTGGAGCTGATTAGACAAAAGTCGCTCTGTATAGCATTCGCACAAAAAGGTGAAGATTCTGTATCCGGCATTGAGAAACGCCACCAGGTCCGAGCCCAGAGCTGGGAATGTAGTTAATTATAGAGTTAGAAGCTCAGGCATGGTGCTGGAGGTGAGGGCAGAAGACACTACAACCATTCTAAAGCCCTTTTGGACCTGATCTTACTGTCTCAAGGCTGCACTTCTTTCTTGCGCTCCTCTCACCCTCTTCCACATCCTTTTCTATGTTTGCAACCTTTTCCACTCTTCTCTCGCTCTCTCTCTTGGGCTGCTTTGTGCCAGTTTGTCCACCCTCCACTCTCTCTAGTAGGCCTCTTTGTGCCCTGCTTTTTCCCTCTTTGTGCATTTTGTGCCCCGCTTTTCCTACTTTGTACCTCTTTTGTGTTCCACTTTTCCTTCATGACCGCCTCCGCCCACCTACGCTTAGCCACCGCCCCCACTCCTTACCTGCGTGCCTTCTCCAAACTCTTGACTGTGCTGCTAGTGTGGAAAAGTTTTGATGAAGGCAAGCTGATCTGCACCAGTCCATGTTTGGACCACACCCGGCACCATGGATTCTAGTCCGACAGAACACCACAAGCTCACAGTCTTCCGCCTACTTGCACCCCAACACCTACTGCTGCCACACCAGCTGTTTTCATGACTCTCCTCTCTCCATGGAAGGTCCTTTCTCATGCACTCACTGCCGTATCACCTGCATCAACAAGCACTCCTCACATGCCTGACACACCTCACCCCAACTGACATGCTTGCTCCTCATCACCAGATCGAGATCTGGGACACCATTGAGGCGCACTCCCTGGAAATCTTTTTTCTGACAGAGACCTGGCTAAACCACACTTTGAAACCTACCATCACCCCAGCCATCCAACCGGACTAAAAGGGCTATAAGCAGGACACACCAAACAAACCAGGAGAAGGTCTCACCTTTATCCATAAGGACTACCTCACCTGCACCACCTCCACCAACCAAAACACAACCTTCATAGAACACATGCACTCCTGACTTCAGATTGGCAACCACACCTCCAAGCACCCACCCTAGGTTAACGACCACCGGACCAGGTACCACCTTCAGCTATCTCCTCACACTTAATCGCCCCGTTGCTATCTACTCAAATGATTTCATCTAATTTGGAGACCTCAACTTCCACCACAACGATCAACAGATCAACCCTCCACAGATCTACTCAAGAGCCACGAGATTCTTGGACTCACCCATATTATCCAGGACCCCACCCACAATGCGGGACACACCTTCGACCCTAAATTCAGAGCCAACAACAAGATCAATTTCAGCCACTACACTCTGCTCACCAGAGCAAACCACTCAATCGTTCACTTCTTCATCGACCGACCTCAACCACCCTCTGCCAAGACTACCCACAATCTCATATGTAGCTGGAACAAGATAAAGGCACTGACTGGACCAACAGCCACACCTCGCACCAACCTAATCTCACTGGCCTTCGACAACTAGATCACTACCAGACACTTAGCATCCCTGAAGAAAGTCAGCCACTCAAGAACCAACATATGAGCTAAGTGGTACACCTAAAACCTTAGAAGCTCCAAAAAAGTATGCATCAAAAGACTGGTGCCAGACTCTCTTACAAGTCGGTACTCAGGAAATGCCATAGCCAACTCAAAGAGGCAAGAAAAACAAGCATAGCTATCAAATTGGAAAACACTAACAACTACAAACAGCTCTGCAATATTGTAAAGGAATTCCCCAACCCTCCGGCTGCCACCAACTCCATCACCCCATCGCAAAAACTCTGTGACAACCTCCCCAATTTATTCCTCAACATTTACAGTAACCTCAGCTCCCCAACTCAAGACATAAGAACTCATCATCAGCAGCCTACTACCATCAAATTGGAACACCAGATCACTAACTGGAAACCCCTCTCCCCAGAAGACATTGCTGAAATCATGAGAACAGTCCACTCCGGGGCCCCTATCATATCTTCAACTAAGGAGGAATCTTGATTAGCTCCCACCCCTCCACCTATCATCAACACTTCCATCCAAAGTGGAACCTTCAAGTAGAACTGCAAACACAGCAATCACAGACTTCCTGAGAAAAAACATGGTAGACCCTAAGGAGTTCAACAACAACAGATCCATTTCACTCCTGCCCCTCCAGGGTCCCGTATTGATCTATCTGGCCTCCTTCCTCTCTGACTGGACCCAGTTAATCAGGCTCAAGTCCTACACTTTTGAACCTAAGACACTCATCTGTGGGATCCCTCAAGGATCATCACTGAACCCTACCATCTTCAAGGTCTACATGCTAGCACTCACCCATGTCATAGGTTCCAATGGAATCAACATTGTATCCTACACAGACAACACCCAGCACGATTTTTACCCTCCCAATCAGCAACCATACCACCATGACTAACTTTGGCACCTGTATGTCCAGCATAGCTAACTGGATCAAATATAGCTGCCTAAAGATCAACACTGATAAAATGTAAGTCCTGATCTTCGGCAACAAAAACTCTCCATGGGACTCTTCCTGGTGGTCAACAGCCTTGGGACCCATGCCCACCCCACTCACCACACAAAAAACCTCAGTATTATCATAGACAACAAAATCACAATCGCCAAACAAGTGAACCCTGTCACTTAATTCTGTTTCTTCATCTTGGCATGCTCTGCAAAATATTCCATGGGCTCCCCACTGACACCAGACACATGGTCATACAGGACCTCATCACCAGCAGACCTGACAAAGCCACTGCACTCTATGCTGGCTTCACCAATTAGGTCTTACAGAGACTCTGGACCACACACAAAACAGCTGCAAGACTAATCCTCAACATCCCATGCAACACACTCATCACATCCCACACCAGAAAACTACACTGGCTACCAGTCCAGAAGCAATGTCTCAGCTTCCAACAACCCAAGAGACAAATGCACTCAGCCTCACTCATTCTCACCAAGCACCTCACATCCCTGGAGCAAGTCAGGAGGACTCTCCTTTTCCAACAACACAGTCAAATCCTGGAGCACCCTTCCTCACCACATCAGGACCTCCCCATCTCTTGAAATCCACAAGAAACTGAAGACCCGGCTTTTCAACTAGGAGATTGATCGACCTACTCACCTACTCCAGCACCTGGATACCCATGAGGTGATAAGCACACTATACAAACTCTCATAACATAACTGCAGAAGTCTATCCAAAGCAGGTCTTGATGGAGAAGCAAGGCATGTGGAGGATCTTAAAGGTGGTATCCCAACCAACTCTGGTTCCTAGGATGTAGACCCTGTGGGAGAGAGGGAACATCTGGGAAACTTACCTCACAAGTGCCTTTTTGTATTTCTATGGTGCTTTCTGTGTTTGGTAGGAACAGGAACGCTTTTGACACTGGTAGCCATCCTTCAGCCTGGCCTAAAGCACTTGGCCTCCAGTTTCTTGATGACCTTGGGATGCTAAGGTATGAGGAGCAAGCTTTGGAATCATGGTTAAATTCCAGACACCACTAATAGAGTGAGTGGGGGTCTGTGATGGTGATCTGTTCTTCATAATCCTTACATGGTTTAAAACCTGACTTTCTGGGAGGTGACATTGGTGCTGCCTTTAGTCAAATTTGTAAGAGGAATTCCTCAGAAAGTGAAGCTCTAGATCTATGTTGGATATGCAGAATAAAAGGTAACTGACGGTGATGCTGAGGTGTGGCTTGAGACCACGATTGAGTTAATCAGAATCTGTGCCCGATTCACAAAGGTAAAGTTAGACCAAAGTCTAACTTAGACCAAAAGTCTAACTTTACTACTTTTCGGTATTCACAAAGGTAACTTACTATGAGTAAAGTTAGACTTTTGGTCTAAGTTAGACTGTTGGTCTAACTTTACTAGTGTGTATACCAAAAAGTAGTAAAGTTAGACTTCTGCCTTTGAGTCGGGCTGTGAGGCTTTAGGATTCATAAAGGTAGAGTTAGACCAGAAGTCCAACTGTACTACTTTTGGTAGTCACAAAGGTAAGTTACTACAAGCAAAGTTAGACTTTTGGCCTAAGTTAGACTTTTGATCTAAGTTTACATTTGTGAATGCCAAAAAGTAGTAAAGTTAGACTTTTGGTCTCAGTCAGACTTTTGGTCCAACGTTACCTTTGTAAATTGGGCCTTCTACCGGCAACATGGTTTCTTTGAAGCTTTCTGGATCCAGTCTAATGCCCAGAGTTGTTCTACAGGTGAGAGTCTTCAGGTAGAAGTCTCCATCAGATGCAGTAATCTACTAACTTTTTAAGGTGAAATAGAAATAGAAATGTATAAAAATCTTGAAAAATCCTAACTCCAGTTACCTTTATCTGATTTTTGTTATTTTAGTGTATATTTAAAGATTAAAAATATGTGCAACATTTATAAATTGGAGTGGAACTTTTATTGTGTATTATTTCTTATCAACTGTTTTTTGTACAGATAAATGTTTTACACTTATTTTTCCTTGAAGTAAGCCTGACTGTTCTGTGCCACACCTTCTCAGGACTGAGCAAAGGTTTGATATAAATAACCCTAACCGGACACAGAATAGTGACATTAATCATAATACATTTTTCTCACACTTTGCTTTACTATTTGGTAGGTTGGCCAAAGAGGTCAAGCTTAACCTGTAGGCAATGTGTAAAGTATTTCTTGCAAAATGTAAACAGTAATACATTGAAAACACAACACAACAAAAATCCAACACCATTTTAGAAAAATAGAGAATGTTTCAATTAATCAAATGAAACCAAAATGAGGGAACCGGAGTCCCCATACTTTGCTAAATTTGAAGTGTTCCTACAAATTCAGCAAAGTATAGGGACCCTGGTTGCATTTCTATGACCTGGAATATGAATCGCTTCAGGTTGGTGACTTGTGACTCGGATCTGTGGATTCTGTGTCTGAGAAGTGTGGGTAGACTGACACCAATTGTAGTGTACCTGGGGCTCCTTGATCTGCCATATTGTTGAGTACTGTATGAAGTAGTAATTGATTGGATGGGTGTTGAGGGGCAGAAGCCACATAGACAATAGGGATTGTTTTTTGTGTGTGTTTTGATTGTTTGGGGGGCTTGGGCAATGGTCTCTCCCCTTGGGGAGGCAATCATTTTGGCCGTTTCTGTTCCCCTTGGGGGCAGATCAGCTTGTTTATGTTAGGTCCATCTGCCCCCATGGGGTTCAGAAACCACTAGAAACCAGGGAAACCTTTTAAATGTTTGGTGGCGGGGTGTCGACTGGCAAAGTATTTGCTTTTGTGATTATAATGTTGTATTTCTCCTTTTTGTTCTAGTTCAAAGTTTTTGATTCATTTGCTGTAACTCCTTGTGGTTTTGGCAGTGGTTGACCTGCATTTTTCTTAGTTGCATGTGTTAGTTAAGAAAAACTATTTACTCCAAATGAGTATCGTTGCCATTCATGAATGACTTTTTTGTAAGTGGTGTACTGAATGCAGGATTGTGTGTGAAATTGTCCTTAGATTTGTCTTATGTGCATTTTTTTTCTTTTTCCTTTTTAGTGGGATATCATTGTGCTTGCTGTGTCTGTGCAGAGTCGTTGCTGGTGAGTCTAGATTTCAGGCAAGGGTGTGGTGTTGTTTCTGAGTACATATGTCTTTGTTATAAAGCCACATTTTGTTTACTACTTAGTTTACATAGTCTTGGCTGTTGTTGGTGCATTTGTCAAGTTACTTTTATTAGGAAGGATAATGGCTAGCCGCAGGATGACTGCTCAGAAGCTTGTTAGGATGCTTTTTATGTTGTCTTCTGGCCATGATTATGTGACTGGCTCTGCATCTGAGGCAGAGGAGGAAGTGCAAGATTCGAACAGTGATTATTTTTTATGTCCTAGAGGAATTATCTGATGATGAAGCCACTATCAGTGCAGATGACGTGCTTGTTTTAGAAGAGGACACTGATGTGCCAATGGTACAGAAGCCTGGGGCTGAAAGGCTTCCCATTGGAAGACCTTAACTCTAGGTTGTCCTAAACATGGAGCAGCCGATGTTGCCTGCCTTTACTGGTCTCCCAGTGTTTTGAGTGAACATGGAAAACTTTTTGCCTATCACTTTCTTTCATTTGTTTATGGATAATGTATTTTTGGAAGAGATTGTTGAGCAGACTAATTTGTATGCTACGTAGTAATGGAGGGACAACAGTGCCAGACTTAGGCAGCACTCTGGAGCCACCTGGTAGATTCCCACAAATCTGAAATAGTTGAAAAAGGTCTTGGGTTTAACTTTTTTTGATTGGACTGATAAGGAAGCTTTTACTGTTTTCATACTGGTCTACTACTTCCTTGATGGCAACGGCTATGTTCCCTGCAACCATGAGTCTTAATTGGTATTTACTTCTTCTTCGGGTGCTGCATTATGTTGATAATGCTTCAGTGTTGCCACAAGATCACCTTGATTCTGACCGTCTATTTAAGATATGGCTTGTACTTGATCACTTGGTAGATCGGTTTTCAGAGATCTATGTTCCAGAAAAAGAAATAGCTGTGGATAAGTCTTTGGTCGTGTTCAAGGGCAGTTTGATTTTTAGGCATTACATTCCTAGCAAGTGGGCCGTTATGTAACTAAGATGCATATGCTGTCTGAGAGTAGTACAGGGCATGTTTATAATTTCCTGGTCTACATTGTTAGGGATTCCAGTACTGACCACCCCTTGTTGTCTGTCTACTTTTGGAGGTAGTGAGAAAAGTGTGTGGGAACTTGGTAGACAACTGTTTAACAAAGGTCACCATTTGTATCTAGAAAGCTTATACACTAGAGTGCAGTTGTTCAGGGAATTGTTCAAAGTGGACACTGTTGCTTGTGGCACAATCCGCTGTAACCGTAAAGGCTATCCAAGGGAGCTTGTATGTAAAAAACTTGAGAGGGGACAGTGCAGCGCCTTCCATAATGATGAGCTGCTAGCTGTGAAACTTGCAGACAGGAAGGATGTCTACAACCTGATTACCATCCACGATAAGCGTACTCCCCTTGTGACTGTTTTGGTCAGGTTGCTGAAGTGCGCAAACATGCATGCATTTTAGACTAGAATAAGCCCATGGGAGTTGTAGATAGAGTAGATACGAGGTTGAAACCTTACACTACTGTTTGTAAGGCTTATGTTTGATATAAACAGTTAGCTATACATCTCTTCCATTTAGTTTAATACTTTTATTGTGCTCA
Organism: Pleurodeles waltl; assembly: GCF_031143425.1. NCBI lineage: Eukaryota > Metazoa > Chordata > Amphibia > Caudata > Salamandridae > Pleurodeles > Pleurodeles waltl. The sequence goes on from NC_090447.1 coordinate 1,225,120,549, forward strand.
AGGATTGTTCCCTGAGCCAAAGATGATATTTGTTAAGTTTTAGCAGTCTGTGATAAAGAGCCCTTTTGTAGTGGAACAGGCAAGAGTTCCTAAAGAAGCAGTGGTGGAGGATGTAGCTAGATTGAAAGACAGCCACTTTCCTGATCACATTCTTTCCACGCCCTAAAAATAATTCCTTGCTAAGAAATGCTTGAATACATATCCGGAGGGAGAATAGTATGTACTGCCCCGATCATCCTTCTTACCCTGGGCTATGTGGGGCTGGCTGTTTCTGAAGTTACCACACCCAAAAGAATAATTGAGAACTACAGTGAGCGTAAAAGGAAATTGACTGTTCTGTATTGTTTTATATTTTTTGTTCAGTTTCACGGTTGGCATTACTGTCATGTATTTATTTAGAGCTTTTTGTGTTTGTAGTTTTGTACTTAGTATTTTTTTTGTGATGGCAGTGTGCGTTGAGTGGTGCTTGGCTGGTGGTGTACGAGAAGTGCCACTTGCCTGGCAGTGTAAATAGTGACTTGCTATTGGTCACTACAACACACTGCTAGCCAAACGCCATTTCACAGACCCCGTCAGCTGGTGTGATTGGTGTGTCAGGCATGTGGGCTAATAAAATGATGGGCCCTTGAATGACGCTGTCTGGTGATATGAGTGATGTAATGTGCTTGACCTGCGGCGTGAATGGTCTTGTGCATGTCACTTATAAAAGATGTTTGAATGGACTGTAAAGTGGTTGGTGCCTTGTCATCGCTTTACAGCTCTCGAGCTGTGAGTCATTGGTTCAGTTTTTTGGCCTTTCAGCTATTAACAGTGCATTTAATTTTTCTGAAATCTCTTGTTAATAAAATGTCATCTATCAAACCATCACTCACTCTCTTGCCAAATCCTACCAGTATGTGTGGTAAAATAAACAAAAAACCTGCTCAATTGTAATCAGGCATCGAAGCACACCAGTGACATGCTAGGTGTCTCGGGTTGGACCCCATTTAAGCATGCCACCAACTAGGTTGGTGGTTAAGGGTCTTTTTAACAAAATGTAATGGCGATTCTTTTCACAATTTGACTATTTCGAACATCACAGAAGTAAGAGTCTTGGTAGCATGCTCGCTTCTTCTCTAGGGAGAATGTACCAACCCTAGATACGTTCAAAAACTAGACTCCTAGTGAATGAGTGGTGTGCCTCTTGTAGAGCCAACAAGTTTATTAACCACAATGCCCTGTAAACTTCAAAATGTGATTAATATCATACATTATTCTTGCAGTTCTGTGCCGTATTCTTCCACAAGCAAAAATAAACAGGAAACGCCCTACCACCCACTATTCCCCCTCAATCTTCTGATAAAAATGCTACCTCACTTGTGTGGGTGGGCCAAGTGCTCACAACAGGGAAGGGGCCATAACACAACATGGACAAATTAAAATTATCCATTACAAAACTACCGGCTTTTGCAAGGTGGGTAGGGGGCATCTGCATTTTTGGTCCCAGGCGCGGTGGTCATCTAGGGAATCCTACCAAACCTAGACATTTTTGAAAACTAGACAGCCATGGGAGTCCAGGGAGGTTTGGCTTGAATGGGTCACCCAACATTTTCTTGCCCACACTCCTCTGCAAACCTTAACATTTACTTAAAAAAGCACATTTGTAAGAGGCTGGCCTGGTGTGTGATGGGTATCTATGGTAGTTACACCTTATACCAGGTATCCCTTATTAGTTTAGTGTAGCCAGTGTCTAGATGCCAGGCTCTCTAAAGGTAGCTGTGGATGAGCAGCCAAGGCTTATCTAGGAGGCATGCAAAGTTCATGCAATACCACTATAGTCACACAGTACTTACACACATGAAAGAAAACTCTGTGTTACAAAAATAAAGGTACTTTATTTGGTGACACACATACCAAAAATATCAGACATTATATTCACTCAGGAAGTACGTAATACACAAATTATATACACGAGAATGCAAAAATAGGCATAAGGAATGGTTTCTTACCTGTAACTGCAGTTCTCTCGTAGGGGTATTTCCATGATAGTCATAAGCACTGAATAGTTCCGCGCGCCTGCGGGGACCCCGGAGCACTGTTGTGTAATATATTCTTAAGTGCAATCATCAGCTCCTTGACAAAAAAGGTCTGTGAAAAACACTTAAGAATAACAATGTGCAGCCTATGTGAACAGCTACACAGGCCAAATTGTTAGAAGAAAAAACAGTTGTAGTGTAAATTCACGTTTAAACCTCAATTTATTCTATAAATACATAAATAAATACATTCTCATATTTTATTTACACCTCTCATGAGAATAAAACAATGTAGGGCAGTGTAGCCCATAGGCTGCCATTATACAGAATGAAAATAGAGCTGTGCCTTTAAGAAAGTAAAGTCTTCCTGTTTCCCATCATGCACAGCAAAAGGCAGTTGCCTCAGTTCTTTTTTGGAGGCTAGTAACCTGACATGAAGAAACAAAACATTTGTTGGAGTACCAACCTCAATAATATTCATGTTCTATGTCAACTCCACCGGGGAGGAGGGAGGGTTGCTTATGACTATCATGGAAATACCCCTACGAGAGAACTGGAGTTACAGGTAAGAAACCATTCCTTCTCTCGTAGGGGATTTCCATGTATAGTCATAAGCACTGAATAGAGTAGCAAGCCCATCCCCATAACCGCGGTGGAGTAGACATAAGAATACTGAGAAAACATGAATCATGCAAACAAATTCTTGAGCAAGGCCTGTCCAACCTGCGCATCTGCCCTAGCGTCTGTATCAAGGCAGTAATGCTTAGTAAAGGTATGGACCGACCTCCAAGTGGCAGCCTTGCATATTTCTGCCAAAGGGACATTTCTCATCAAGGCTACAGTAGCTGCTTTCCCTCTGGTAGAGTGGGCTTTTGGCCTACCACCAAGGGATTTGTTTGCTAACTGATAACATAACATTATACATGAAACAATCCACCTGGATAAAGATTGTTTAGATGTGCCCAAACCTGTTCTGATTGGGCCATAGTTAATAAAAAGCTGTTGTGATTTTCGTAAGCTTTTTGTCCTGTCCAAGTAAAATTTCAAGACTCTCTTTACATCCAGAGAGTGCAGAGTTCTCTCAGCAGGAGTAGCTGGATTCTGAAAGAAAGTCGGTAATGAAATTGTTTGGTTCACATGGAAGTCGGAGACTACCTTAGGTAAAAATTTTGGATGAGTTCTCATTACCACTTTCGCAGAATGAAAAACCGTGTAGGGTTCCTGAGCACAAAGGGCCTGGATTTCGCTGACCCTACGCGCTGAAGTGATTGCCACCATAAAAGCAGCTTTCCATGTGAGATGCTGCAGCGATGCCTTATGTATCGGCTCGAATGGCGGCAGCATCAGACGTGATAAGACAACGTTCAGTTCCCATGGAGGAGAAGGCTTTCTAATGGGAGGAAAAACCTTCTTTAAACCTTCTAGGAAATCCTTAATAATCGGAATCCGAAAAAAGGAAGTTTGTGAAGGACTCTTTCTGTATGCCGTTACCGCCGCCAAGTGAACTTTTATTGACGACAGTTGTAAGCCCGATTTTGCCAAACTTAACAAGTATGGCAGGATAGATTGTTCTCCACAGGAAACCGGGTCAATGTTGTTGTGTAAACACCAAATGCAGAATCTCTTCCACTTGCTTGCATAGGCTGATCGTGTGGAAGGGCGCTTTGCTTCCTTCAGAATTTCCATACAGTCCTGAGGTAGGTTCAAGTGTCCATTTTGCACTAGCTCAGGAGCCATGCTGCCAAACTCAACGATGAGGGGTTGGGATGAGATATCTGCCCTCTGAACTTCGTGAGAAGGTCCGGACGATATGGTAGCCTGATGTGTGGTTTGAGTGACCGGTGAAGAAGGTCTGGGAACCACCACTGGCGTGGCCACTCCGGAGCAATTAGGATCATTTTGGTCTGAGCATTGGACAGCTTCTGGAGGACCGCCGGAATCAGGGGAAGCGGTGGAAAAGCGTAAAGAAATGCTCCTGACCAGCTTATCCATAGGGCATTCCCCAATGTCCCTGGATGGTAATATCTGGAGGCGAAGTTTTGGCATTTTTTGTTTTCTGGGGTTGCGAATAGGTCTGTAGAGGGGGTACCCCAGAGTGCGAAAATGGAATGAACGACGTTGTCGTGTAGTACCCATTCGTGGTTCTCGTCCATTACCCGACTGAGGGCATCCGCTTGAACATTCTGGATGCCGGGCAGGTGAGTTGCCACTAGCGACAGGTTCCTGGCTAGAAGCCAATGCCAGATTGTCTGAGCCTCTCTGGATAAAATTCTGAACCTGGTGCCTCCTTGTTTGTTCACGTAGTACATAGTGGCCACGTTGTCTGTCTGGAGAAGGAGAGTTTCCGTTCTCAGAGAGGGAAGGAAGGCTTTGAGCGCAAGGTGGACTGCGCGAAGTTCCAGCAGGTTGATGTGATACAGACTCTCTCTCTGTGACCACTCGCCTTGGACTCGAAGATGTTCCATGTGCGCCCCCCATCCGAGCAGTGACGCATCTGTTACGATGGTTTGAGATGGAGGCCGTTGTTGGAACGGAATCCCCACCAAGAGATTGCTGGGTAAAACCCACCACTTGAGGGATTGTAGGGTGTGAGGAGAAAGAAGGACTTTGTTCTCCCAATCATCCCTCAGTTGACACCACTGATCCTCCAGATTTTCCTGCAATGGTCTCATATGGAGGCGAGCATTGGGAACCAGATGGATACAAGACGCCATCGAGCCCAGTAGAGAAGCTATTATTCTTGCAGTGGCTTGAGGTCTTTCCTGCAGTTGTTTGCACTTTTGGAGAATCGATAACCGTCGTTCCTCCGAAGGAAACACCTTTCCTAGCCTGGTATCTACAATGGCCCCTAAGTAATGCAACCTCTGAACAGGTGTTGCTGTAGATTTCAGGAGATTGACTTGAAGACCAAGTTTTTGCAGCAGTTGTAGAGTCCATTCGAAATGTTGTTGTGCCTCGAGACAACTGGAGGCCTTTATGAGCCAATCGTCTAGATAGGGGTAGACGAATATTCGCTGTTTCCTCAAGTGGGCGGCTACTACCGCCATGCATTTGGAAAAAGTTCTCGGCGCTGATTTTAGGCCGAAAGGTAGAACTGCAAATTGTTAATGGCGTTTTCCGACGGTGAACCTTAGGAATTTTCGATGTTTCTTGGTTACTGGGATATGAAAGTAAGCGTCGCAAAGATCTATCGCACAGAGCCAGTCGCCCTGACGTAGATGTGGGTAAATTTGGTGTAAGGCTAACATCCTGAATTTTTCTTTGCGAATCCATTTGTTTGCTGTCCTCAGATCTAAGATGGGACGAAACTCTTGTTTGTCTTTTTTCGGTACAAGGAAATATCTCAAATAAATCCCCTTCCCTTGTTGGCTGATAGGAACGGGTTCTATGGCTCGTTTTTTGCAATAGGATATTGACCTCTAACTGTAGAGCTTCGAGATGGTGGTTGGCTGTTTTGGGTGGAACAGATGGTGGAGAACTGGTGAATCTGAGAGCGTAACCATGTCTCACAATATTCAATACCCAGGCGTCTGTTGTGATGCGTAGCCACTCGTCCAGATGATTTGAGATACTTCCCCCTACCGGAGTGGATAACGGAGGAGGGGGAAGCAAAGATTCAGGGCTTAGACGTGGGAGCCTGTCGAGTTGCCTGAGTTTGAGGTGTTGAACGACCCCTTGTCGACCTTCGCTGAGTGGAGAAACCCCTTTGATGCTGCTGTTGTTGCTGCTGCTGGGGGCGCGAAGACATCCAGTGTGGCGACTGATACCGGTGGGTGAAAAGTCGTAGTTGATATGGCCGGAAAACCTTTCTTTGTTCTTTCGGTCTTTCCATGCCTACCGCTTTCAGGGTATCTAGTTCAGCCTTCATTCTAGCCATCTCGTCATCGGCATGAGAACCGAACAAGGTGGAGCCCGAGAAAGGCAAGTTTTGTATTCTCTGCTGCGCTTCAGGTTTGAGTGATGTAAGTCTCAACCATGCATGCCTTCTGAGCGCTATCCCGTGTGCATAATTGTGTGCGGATAGCACCGAAGAGTCAGCTGCAGCACTTATAATTTGGTTAGAAACCATGGCTCCCTCACCCACGACCTCCAGGAAATCTTCCCTTTTATCCTTAGGAAGATGTTCCGCAAACTGCATTAAAGAGTCCCAGAGGGCACGGTCGTATCGCCCTAATAACGCAGTAGCGCTGGCTGCCTTCATCGTGACGGCTGCAGTAGAACATACTTTTCGTCCTGCAGCATCTATCTTTCTGCTCTCTTTATCTGGAGGTGAAGAAGAAGACGGTGAGGTTGAATGCAGTTTCTTTGCCGCTACTATGACCACCGAATCAGGTACTGGGTCCGACCTCAAGAATAGAGGATCTTGTTCTGGTGGACGATATTTTTTAATAAGTCTGGAAGGAGCAGACTTTGTTGCGGCCGGTGCAAGGAAAATATCCATTGCTGGTTCAAGGAGACCTGGAACCAGTGGAAGCAAAGGTCTGGAAGATGTCCTGTGATGCAAGGTCTCGAAGATCACTGACGTCGATGGGGCAGGTACCGCCAGTTCAGCTTGGTCGCCCCTCGTACTAAGACCTCCTGGAACGTATTCACATCATCTATGGGGGACACTCTCGGGGACGGTGAGTCCGATAGGGTTGGAGAGTAGTCCCGTGTAGACGAAGAAGAACGCCTGTGATGTGAATGCTGAGATCTCTGTGATTCATGACGGTGCCGAGAGGAAGAAGAGCGTCTAGAGGAATGTCCCGAACGTCTTACAGACTGCGTTGGAGTCCTCAAAACAGACTCTGAAGGAGGAGCCGGAAGAGGCGCCGTAGGTGTTACCGGCGTCTGTGGCAATGGTGATTGTCGAGGAGAGTTGTGGAGACGCTGGAAGGAGGATGAGTGAAGCCGAGGATTCTGAGGTTGTATAAACCCTTCTAGGTCTTTTTGATTGTCTCGACGTCGACACACTCCTCGACGTCGAAGTACGGTGACGGCGAGTGCCCTTCGCCGTCGATTCTTCTCGCCGTTGAGAATCTCTCGACGACGACCCTCGACGTCGCCGTGATGACGGTGAACGCCTACGACGTCGAGCACCCCTCGACGTTGATCGCTCTCGCCGTGTCCACGGCGAGCCGGATTCAGATCTCCTCGACGTGGAACGTCCTCGCCGTGTCGACGGCGACCCAGATCTCGACGGCGAAAGTCCACGCCGTCTCGACGGCGAAATCGTCGTCGACGGCGAGCGATGTCTCTTTCTCGCCGGCGAACCACTCCTCGACGGCGAGCATGTTGGCGCCGTTCCTTGCCTCGACGTCGACGCCCTTGACGTCGTCGGAGACCTGTGCCGTTTTTGAGCCGGTCTGGTCGGAGTTATAGAGGAAACAGTCTGAGCCCTGGTAGAAGACTGACCTTCTCCTCGCTCTGTGGTAGAATGACCACTTTTCCTCCTGTCCTCTTTCGCCTGGAGTCGGATCTTCTCCCTGTCACGAAGGGTCCTTCTGGAGAAGGTTTTGCAGATGTCACACGACTCCGGTTTATGGCTGGATGGAAGGCAAATTATGCAGACCCGATGTGGATCTGTTTTGGCCTTTTTTCTGCCACAAGAAGGGCATTTGTCAAACAGTGAAGGCATTTCTGAAGTAGAAAAACCTCAAAATTCTGTCAGAATCTAACAGAAAAAAATAGAAAATGATCACTCAATGTTAAAAACGTCGAGTGAAATTGAAATTCAAAAGATTTTAAATGAATTTCTGTCACAAAAGGATTTTGTGAGGTAGAGCTCAATGCTTCAGGGTCCTGTCAGAAAGGAGCCGGAAAAAAGAACTGAGGCAACTGCCTTTTGCTGTGCATGATGGGAAACAGGAAGACTTTACTTTCTTAAAGGCACAGCTCTATTTTCATTCTGTATAATGGCAGCCTATGGGCTACACTGCCCTACATTGTTTTATTCTCATGAGAGGTGTAAATAAAATATGAGAATGTATTTATTTATGTATTTATAGAATAAATTGAGGTTTAAACGTGAATTTACACTACAACTGTTTTTTCTTCTAACAATTTGGCCTGTGTAGCTGTTCACATAGGCTGCACATTGTTATTCTTAAGTGTTTTTCACAGACCTTTTTTGTCAAGGAGCTGATGATTGCACTTAAGAATATATTACACAACAGTGCTCCGGGGTCCCCGCAGGCGCGCGGAACTATTCAGTGCTTATGACTATACATGGAAATCCCCTACGAGAGAAAAACAGTTAGAAAACAGTGCAATTAGTGAAAATCACAATAGAGAGAAATAGCCCTAGAAGGAGCACAAACCTTAGTATTAAAAAAAATAAAAATAAAATTGGAATGCGAAAGTTGGTCCCCCACCTGGGTAAGTGCAGTGTGTAGAGGGGTGCTGGGAGTACTAGGAAAGCCCAAAGGTAAGTAACACAACCCACCCCAGTGACCAGGAAAGCAGAGGATTGCAGTCGGTTTTGCATCTTTGGATTCTGCCAACAAGCCTTGGCACATGCAAAACTTGCGGTTAGCGGAAAGTGGAGCTGCTGGGGACCAGGAAGACCAGGCAGCACCCACAGGACGGGGACACGAACGGTGATGAAGAGGCCCACGCAGCACTAGGAAAAAGTCTCCCATGCCGCCGGAGAACCAATCAGGGAGCTGTGCATTGCAGGATGGAGTGCTGGGGGCTCGAACTTCACGATGCCTAAAGATCTTATGGAAAGTTTGCCAACAAGCCTTGGCAGCTGCAAAAAAATGTGGTGCAAGTGGGTACTGTCCTGCTTGGGCAGAGAAGGACTTACCTCCACCAAAGTGGGATAGGTGGAAGAGAGGACCGCTGGGACACTTCAGTCCACCACCCATGATGCAGTATCCATGCAACTCAGCAGGAGAGAGGATCCATGCAGTCATTCATTGTTGCAGTTGGTGCCTGCAGAAGCAGGGGAGTGACTCCTTTACCCCAAGCCCGATGCAGGCTGAAGACGGGCTGTCGTCAGATTATGCACGACTGGGGAAATGTTGTAGTTGCTGGAATGAGCCGGGGATACATTGTTGCAGGAGGCATCTTGCTTCTTTGTTGCAGCTTGTAGGGTCCTGAAGGGGCCACATGCAGTTTCTTCGGTCAGAAGTGGAAGTAGAGGTTGCAGAGGATTTCTGCTGAAGTCTTGCAATCAGAATCTTAGATACCACCCGGAGAGACACCCTAAATAGCCCTGAAAGGGGGATTGGTCACGCTGCTGGGTGACCACCTATCAGGAGGGGGCTCTGACATCACCTGCTGACTACTCAGATGCTCCCAGAGTTCACTACCAACATTGAATCCACGATGGCAAAACCCAGGGATGCTGTGGGGAAGCTCTGAGCACTACCCCTGGGGTGATGATGGACAGGGAGTGGTCACTCTCCTTTCCTTTGTCCAGTTTCGCACCAGAACAGGGACTGGGAGTCCCTGAACCGGTGTAGACTGGTTTATGCAAAGAGGGCACCAAATGTGCCCTTTCAAAGCATTGCCAGTGGCTTGGGGAGGCTACCCCTCTCAAGCTTGTAACACCTATTTCCAAATGGAGAGGGTTTAACACCCCCGTCCCAAATGAAACCCTGTCTTCTGCCTTCCTGGGCTTGAGCTCCCCAAGCTGCAGAAACCTGTCTGGGAGGTGGCAGCATCTTGGGCTGCCTGGTTACCCTCAGAAAGCTGTAATGGCAATACTGGGGGTCCCCTAAGGAGCACCCCGAATGCATGGACTCATTCCACCAATGCTTGCAAAAGCATTGGGATATGATTCCAACATGTTTGATACCAAACATGCCTATGTTCAGAGTTACCGTTATGTAGCTGGACATAGGTATTGACCTATGTCCAGTACACTCGTAAAATGGCATCCCGGCACTCAGAAGTCTGGGAAAATGAGCCTGGAGTTCGTGGAGGCACCTCTGCTAGTGCAGGGGTGCCATCACACACAGGTACTTTGTACCCTGCCCTCTGGGCTGGAGGGCCTTTCATGGGGTGACTTATAAGTGACCTGATGTAGTAAAAAGTGACAATGAAAGGGTGCTTGCATCTTTTCACGCAGGCTGCAATGGCAGTCCTGCAGAACCCTTTGCTTGGGGTCCATTGGGGTGGCAAACTATATGCTGCAGCCCACAGGGATCCTCTGGAACCCCAATGCCCTGAGTAGCTAGATACCATATACTTTGGACTTACAATGGGGCACCAGTACGCCAATTGTGGGGTGAAATACAGTGATAACAGGTACTCACAACTACATTTAATGGAGAGAGTATAACTAGTGGGTAGCACTACTGGGATCCATAGCAGGATCCCAGTAGACACAAACAAACACACTGACAAACAGGCCAAAAGTGGGGCAACAAAGCTAGAAAGAGGCTACTTTCCTACAACTCTTTCCTCATTTTTCTTTGTAGGATCACCACACAGGCACAAATGTCCTACCATCCAGCGGTCCCCTCGGTCTCCTAAGTAAAATTATACCTCACTTGTGTGGGTCAGAAAAGCAGAGTCAGCCTAAAAATGTATTTTAAAAAAGTGTGCTCATCAACTCTCTGTGATATCCCCTCAATCTCTTTATGTTTTAGGCCCTTCCCCATCGCAGGCACTTGGGCCACCCACACAAGTAAGGTACCATTTTTATCAGGAGACCGAAGGAAACACTGGGTGGTAGAAAATCTGTGGTGCCGCTTTGATTCTACACAGAAGTGTGAGGAAAATCCGCTTTTTTTGCTAAATTAGCGGTTGCGTTGTGGGCGTTCATTGTCGCAGGCAGTCGGCCTACTCTCACAAGTGAAGTACCATTTTTAATAGGAGAATTGGGGGAACGCAGAATAGAAGAAAAAGTATTATTGCCAATTGTTATTCTCTATATTTTTACCTTCCAAATGTAAGACAGTGTGTAAGAAATAAGGCCCTATCTAAGACATTGGAGGTAAATGCCACCTACTGCTGCAGCGACAGCCACAAAAAGACCATCGCCGCGGCTAACATCCGTCTGCCAAATTATGACCCCAGACGGATTTCTGACACAAGAAGGGCAGCAATCCAGCTGTGGCCATACTGGCGGATGGTGTTAAGGTGGCGATGCTACCACCAGCAGCGCCATGCCAGTAGACCGCCGCCAGCCATAATATCAAAAATAATATGGCCTGGTGGTGCTCTGCTGGCAGGCACTGCTGGTGATAGCAGCGCCTGTCCCGTTCCCTGCCGGAAGACCCCCCTGGATGCAGGTAAGTTGGATTTCTGACAAGGGAGGGGGGTGGGGGTTGCTGTGTGGGGTTGTGTGCATGAATGTGAGAGTGTGTGCGTGAATGTGAATGTGTGTGCAGTGTAGTTTGCGAGTGTGTATGCATGCATGAGAATGCGTGTATGAATGGAAATGTGAATGTATGTCTACGTGTCAGTGTAAATATGTGTACAGATGTGTGCAAGAATGAATGGAAGCGTGCATGACTGAATACATGTTTGCCTGTGTGAGTGTGTGGATGCGTAGTGTGTGTCTGCGAGTGTCCGTGAATGGGGGACTGGAAGGGGAGGCATCTGGGAAGTGTTTGGGGGTGGTTGAGCCTCCTACCAGTGACAGGGAAGGAATTCCCTGTCACCGGTAGGGCTTACCCCTATGGTTTTTGTGGCGTTGTGAACGTCATGAAAACCATGACGGTAGGCAGGGTCATGATGCCACCAGTGGTACAATAGTGGCCGTTGGGCTGGAGATACTTATCTCCGGGCCGGGGGCTGCAACATCCATGGCGTTCAGAATGGTAAATTGGCGGGTTGGCTGCAGCCAACCCGCCAAAGTCATAATGTGGCGGTATGTACCACTAGCCTGTTAGGGGTACTACCGCTACATTATCACCAACTGCCGCGGTCATATTGATCCCCTAAGTCATTTTGAGAAATGCCCTGTAATTCACATGCTAGTATGGGGATGCCCGAATTTAGAAATGTGCAAATACCCACTGCTCCTAAACTCCTTATCTTGTGCCCATTTCGGAAATACAAAGGTTTCCTTGGTAACGATGTTTCACTCTTTATTTTTTACCAAATGAAAACCCATTGTAGGGTGCAGCACATTTATTGGCTTTGCGTACCTTGGTTTCTTGATGAACTTAAAAGCCCTATAAATCCCCACAACCATAAGAGTCCAGGGGACGTAATGGTACATTTCTTTCAAAAATCTGCCATAGCTGGTAAAAGTTACAGAAGAAAACAAAGACAGAAATGGCTGTTTTTTCTACTCAATTTCAATTTTCTTTAATTCCACTCTTACTTTCTGTAGGAAAACTTGAAGGATCTACACAAATGACCCCTTGCTGAATTCAGAATTCTGTCTACTTCTCAGAAACATTTACTGTCCGGGATCCACCATTAATTTCAGACTAATTTCTGTCACTAACTGGAAGGAGACTGAACGCACAAGAAATTGTGAAATGGGGCATGTTCCAGTAAAATACCAAAACTGTGTTGAAAAATGTAGTTTCTGATTCAAGTCTGCCTGTTCCTGGAAGGTAGGAAGATGATGATTTTAGCACCGCAACGCCTTTGCTCATTTAGTTGTTGCCATTTGCAGGAAAAAAAACTGTACTTTCTTATGCAGCACTTTTTGCCATTTTTCCCAAAAAACACAACTTTTTGCTGTATTTTGGTCTCCAACAGGGGAACCCTCAAACTCTGGGTACCTTTAGAATCCCCAGGATGTTGGAAAAAAAGGATGCAAATTTGGTGTGGATAGCTGATGTGGACAAAAGATTATGAGGGCCTAAATGCAAACTATCCCACATGGCCAAAAAAAAGCTTGGCACAGGAGAGGGAAAAGGTCTGGCAGCGAAAGGAGTTTAAAAAAATGGCACCAGAAATTACACATCTCCAACTGTTGTTTTCAAAGGTGGCTCAAAGTCCAACCTAGGCCAGCAGCAGGGTCCAAGGCAGTCCCAGTTGGTACTTGCCAGCAGGGAAATTGCAGAAAATGGCCTCTGGACGCAAGTTGTGTTTCTGTAGCTCACACAGGTGGTCAGCAAACTGGCCCTTGGAGTAAGATATGGGGTTCTGGATTCAAGGTCTTCATGATTCAGACAGCAGGGCAGTCCTGCTTCTGGTCTTCACAGGTCCAAGAGTAATTTTATTTCAGGTGTTGGGAATGCCATTTTAATGCCCAGTGTCAGCCTGTGGGTGAGGAACGATCTTGTTGTCTATCTCGTAAACTAGTTTTGGCCAGTACTCCCCTTTCCTCTAGGCTTAGATCCAGCCTGGCTGGTAAAACAAAGACAGGGGCAGGATTGGTATCAGGTTCTTCTGTATGAGCCAGAGTAGGTTCTTTTGAAGTGTAATCTATGCAGGACAGATCTCCTCCTAGCCATCTTGTCAGAAAGTCCCATGCCCCTCTACACCCAGGCCCTTTGTCTGCTATCTGGCTCCAATACACATTTCCCAGTGGGTAAGCTATCAACAGTTCAAGTCAGCTGCCCACACACATGAAAGGCCCAGAAACTTTAGGCAGGAAAATGCCAACTTTCCTAAAATCCAATTTTACTGTTAAAGAGGATGGAACAAGTATTTTTCCGGATGCTCCCAGACTGAATTTAGCACTTATTAAATTATCAGGTAAATCAGTGTCAATGTGGTGAGGGCCAGCCTTACCACAGTGAAAACAACGGGGCGGGGTCACTGCCAGGACATGTAAATCTTTAAATATGCATATCCTACTTTTTAAATAGCATGCACCCTGTCCTATGAGCATTTCAGGGTTACCTTATGGTTGACTTGTAGGCAATAAAAAGAAGCTTTAGGGGTGGCAAAGGGGTTATTTTGCCAAGTCAAAATGTCAGTTTAAACTGCCCTACAGACTGCAAAGGAATTCCCAAGACAAGTTTTAAGGGGATACTCTACTAGGTGGCACAATGAGTGCTGCATTCCACTAGCAGAATTTAATCTAGAGAGCCTTGGCACAACAAGTACCATATACAAGGGACTTTTAAGTAAATTAAATGTGCCAATCATGTATATGCCAATTCTACCCTGTTGAAATCGAAGAGCACATGCACTTTACCACTGGTTAGCAGAGGTAAAGTGCTCAGAGTTCTAATGCCAACAAAAATGGGTTCATCAAAATTATGGTAGTGAAGGTAAAAACCTGGGTGACTGCCACACAAAAGATGGGCATTTATAACAATAGGTTTAAACTTCTTAGGAGGGCTATTTTGATATTTAAAGGTTCACATGGGTGTCCAGACTGAATCCTAAAGAATGTACTACCAGTTTAACAGAGGTGATGCATATTGCCTAAAGAATGTAGCATTTATTCAAATGAAGAAGTTACTCGCCTTCGGTAATGCCTTATCTTGTAGAGACTATGGCCCTCATTACAACCTTGGCAGTAAATCCCACTTACTGCTGTGCTGATGCCGGTCAAGATACCGTTGCTGCGGCGGAAATCCGCTACAGGTATTACGACCCACATCCCATAATCCGCCACAATACAGACACCCACACAAGTCCGCCACACCAAAGGTCAGTGATAAACTGGCGATAGCAAAACCTACTTCATCACGCCAACAGGAATACGCCCACACTATCACGACCCACGAATATACGCAGCGGTCATTCAACCGGAGTAAACCATTGGTGGTACACTACGCCGCACTCAAAATACACACACACTTACAAAACAAAACCACATTGAACAATTCAAAATACACACATCTGACACACATAAACACACCACACCCACACACCCAACCCAATATAAAACACACACCCACATTACCCACAACCCCTTACAACAACCTGTTTGGAAGAAGCCCAGAGAGAGAGAAATAGCAAACACAACACCAGCATCCCCAGGCACACAACACCATCACTCATACAACATCCACCCACCTCAAACAACACACACCAACACATAACCCCACACATCACAACAGACAGCACCTCACACATCACCGACACCACATCATGGCACCTCGCAGGAATAGCAGGACTCTGGTAAGTCATATCTTTACTACTATATCCCCCCACCCTACCTGCATTCTATCACAAACTCCTACCCCTACCCTCACACCCATCACCCCAACACCCCACAGATACCCCACTATCACAACCCACACATCCCAATCCCAAGGCCTGCATGTCACACCAATGCATGGACACCCATCACCAAACAGTACAGATACTGTAGGAAGGTACCATATTGCCTGGCATGTTACCCCCATTTTCACTGTATGTATGTTTGTTTTTGCCCTTGTGTCACTGGGATCCTGCTAGGCAGGACCCCAGTGCTCATAATGTATGCCCTGTATGTGTTCCCTGTGTGGTGCCTAACTGTATCACTGAGGCTCTGCTATCCAGAACCTCAGTGTTTATGCTCTCTCTGCTTTGTAAAATTGTCACTGCAGGCTAGTGACTAATTTGACCAATTCTTATTGGCACACTGGTACACCCATATAATTTCCTTGTATATAGTACCTAGGTACCCAGGGTATTGGGGTTCCAGGAGATCCCCATGGGCTGCAGCATTTCTTTTGCCACCCATAGGGAGCTCAGGCAATTCTGACACAGGCCTGTCACTGCAGCTTGAGTGAAATGACGTCCACGTTACTTCACAGCCATTTTTCACTGCACATAAGTAACTTATAAGTCACCTCTATGTCTAACCCTCACTTGGTGAAGGTTAGGTGCCAAGTTACTTAGTGTGTGGGCACTATGGCACTAGCCAAGGTGCTCCTACATCGTTCAGGGCAAATTCCCTGAACTTTGTGAGTGCGGGGACACCATTATATGCGTGCACTGCACATAGGTCACTACCTATGGTATTGGGGGGACATTTCCATGATCCCAGGCGTCTCTAGCACAGAAACCAGGTACTGCCAAACTGCCTTTCCGTGGTTTCCACTGCAGCTGCTGCTGCTGCCAACCCCTCAGACAGGATTCTACCCTCCTGGGGTGTGGGCAGCCCCGGCCCAGGAAGGCAGAACAAAGGATTTCCTCTGAGAGAGGGTGTTACACCCTCTCCCTTTGGAAATAGGTGTGAAGGGCTGGGGAGGAGTAGCCTCCCCCAGCCTCTGGAAATGCTTTGATGGGCACAGATGGTGCCCATCTCTGCATAAGCCAATCTACACCGGTTCAGGGATCCCCCAGCCCTGCTCTGGCGCGAAACTAGACATAGGAAAGGGGAATGACCACTCCCCTGACCAGTACCTCCCAGGGGAGGTGCCCAGAGCTCCTCCAGTGTGTCCCAGACCTCTGCCATCTTGGATTCAGAGGTGTTGGGGGCACAATGGACTGCTCTGAGTGGCCAGTGCCAGCAGGTGACGTCAAGAGACCCCTCCTGATAGGTTCTTACCTCTCTTGGTAGCCAAATCTCCTTTCTTGGTAGCCAAACCTCATTTTCTGGCTATTTAGGGTCTCTCCTCTGGGCTATTCCTCAGATAACGAATGCAAGAGCTCACCGGAGTTCCTCGGCACTTCCCTCTTTGACTTCTGCCAAGGATCGACCGCTGACTGCTCCAGGACGCCTGCAAAACTGCAACAAAGGGGCAAGACGACTACCAGCAACATTGCAGCGCCTCATCCTGCCGGCTTTCTTGACTGTTTCCTGGTGGTGCATTCTCTGAGGGCTGTCTGCCTTCACCCTGCACTGGAAGTGAAGAAGAAATCTCCTGTGGGTCGACAGAATCTTCCCCTTGCTAACGCAGGCACCAAAAGACTGCATCACCGATCCTCTGGGTCCCATCTCATCCTGACGAGCATGGTTCCTGGAACAAAGGCGCTTGGTCCAAGAGTCTCCCACAGTCCAGTGGCCCTTCTGTCCAAATTTGGTGTAGGTAAGTCCTGCCACCCCACGCCAGACATCAAACATGTGTACTGCGTGATTTGCCAGTGTTCAAGTATTTCTGCAGGTGCTGCCTGCTTCTGCATGGGCTCTCTGTGCTGCTGAGTGCCCCCTCTGTCTCCTCCTCCAAGGGGCGACATCCTGGTCCTTCCTGGTCCCCAGCAGCACCCAACAACCTCTACCGCAACTCTTGCAGCTGGTAAGGCTTGTTGGCGGTAATTCTGCGTGGAAACACTTCTGCAACATCCAGCACGCCGTGGGACATCTTCCATCCAAAGGAGAAGTTCCTAGCCCTTTCCGTTGTTGCAGAATCTTTGGCTTTTTCCACCCGGAGGCAGCCCTTTTGCACCTTCATCCGGGGTTTCCTGGGCTCCTGCCCCCCCTGGACACTATCGCGACTCTTGGGCTGGTCCCCTTGCTTTGCAGGTCCTCACGTCCAGGAATCCGTCTTCAGTGTTTTGCTGGTGCTTGTGGTTCTTGCAGAATCCCCCTATCACGACTATTGTGTCTCTCTGGGGTAGTAGGGTAACTTTACTCCTACCTTTCAGGGTCTTGGGGCGAGATATCTTGAACACCCTGACTGTTTTCTTACAGTCCCAGCGACCCTCTACAACCTCCCATAGGTCTGGGGCCCATTCGTGATTCACATTCCACCTTTGGAGTATATGGTTTGTGTTGCCCCTCAACCTATGTTCACCTGTTGCATCCTATTGTGATTCTACATTGTTTGCACTACTTTTCTTACTGTTACTTACCTGTTTTGGCTTTGTGTACATATAACTTGTGTATATTACTTACCTCCTAAGGGAGTATATCCTCTGAGATACTTTTGGCATATTGTCACTAAAATAAAGTACCTTTATTTGTAGTAACTCTAAGTATTGTGTTTTCTTATGATATTGTGCTATATGATATACGTGGTATAGTAGGAGCTTTGCATGTCTCCTAGTTCAGCCTAAGCTGCTTTGCCATAGCTACCTTCTATCAGCCTAAGCTGCTAGAAACACCTCTATTCTACTAATAAGGGATAACTGGACCTGGCACAGGGTGTAAGTACCACAAGGTACCCACTATAAGCCATGCCAGCTTCCAACAGATACCCACTGTTAGAAATGGGGTTTCTGGTTGGCTAGGGTATGTACCTCAGCCAGGCAGAACTTACCCACTCTAGTCAGGGCAAGGGAGTTACACGTCCAAGATAACCCCTGCTCACCCCCTTGGTAGCTTGGCACGAGCAGTCAGGCTTAACCCGGAGGCAATGTGTAAAGCGTTTGCACAACACACACACACATGTGACGCAATATCCCCACCACAAAGGAAACACAACACCAGATTATATGAAAATATACTGTATTGTACACAACGTAATTATTAGACCAACATCACATAACAGTACTATCCTGCTACCTTAGCAGTTGTCAGAACGTTACACATTAGTTACTCTGCAAACTAGCAGTAGTCACACATAACACACAGGTTACTCAGTATTCCGCAACATAAGCAGTAGTCAGGAAACACATTATCACATTAGGACACTTGTCATAAGAATATCATAAAACGCCCATAGTAGGAACATTAGAAAATCTATGGCAAGTTAGGGAAACATATTAGCAAGTCATGCCCATAAAAGGAACATGTGCACCTATATGTAAAAGCATCATAGAACAGGTAGGCAATATATCATAATAGCAAAGTCTGTAGAAAGAACTTTAGATTAGGAACATATTGGTCCATTTAAAAGTACCTGGTAGATGGTAGAGGCACCTCCAGTGCCTAAAACGAATAATGGGGCCCCCGGCGCTCCTCTGCGCAAAACGGGGGCCTCCCTGATCTCCTGGGGTCAGGGGAGGGCGGCACGCACCTCCTCTATGTCCAAAATGAGCCCCTCTAGGGACCGTAAACACTGGGGGCCCCCCTAGGCCTCCACCGGCCCTCTCGAGGGGGGGCCCAGGTCAGGGAAACCTTTGAAGGGGGAGGGGGGCGCCTCGCACTCCCTCCTAGCTGAAACACGGGCCCCTCCGGGGACCCGCTAACTCCTGGGGTCTCCCTGGGCCTCCATGGGCCCTTCCACTAAGGGAGACCCCTAAATAAAATACTACAGGCCCGCGAGGGGGCCAACAAGAGAGCCGGCGGCCAGGGCGAGCCTCCGGTGAGGCTGCCGCCCGGCCCGTAGTAGCAGGAGAGTCCTCCGGGACTCCTGCATGCGAGGGAGAGGCGTCCTCCTCTCCCTCTACGTCCGGATGATGTTGCGGCCCAAGGTGGGGCCTGTTGGTGCCCCGGGGGCGCTCCGAAAAGCACGCATCCCCCGGGGGCACGATAGGAGCGTGCTAGCTCCTTCCTTTGCTTCAGGAAGTGCCCCGGGGGCACTAGAGACAGCGCGAACCTCGCGCTCAAACGCAAATGCTCTGCCCGGGCTGCGGCGGTGATCCCATCAAAGAAAAGGCGCCGTGGAGAGCGCGAGGGCACATTTAGGCTCCCGGGCTGCGGCGGTGTTCTTGGGGGCCAAAAATAAAGCGCTTCCCAAAGCGCTAAAGCCACCTAAAACTCGGGCTGCGGCGGTGATCTTTCCCAGCTCTTTTGAAAGATAGCGCTTTTGCTAAGCGCTTCAGCAAAGCTGTGGAGATCGTGGCAGGGGCCAGGGGCCACAGCACCCTGCCCCTGGGAACAAAAATGCAAGGAAGAGGTACAGGGCTGGTGGGCCCAGATACAGGCCAGCACAAGGGGTGCAGATGGTGGCAGTTCCTCCTAGTGACCATGCAGGTCACAGGTCAGCACAGCAGCAGCAGTCCAAGGCGGTTTCCTGGTGAGTCCATTCATCAGCGTTCTGTGTCGAGTTTCAAGTTCCAAGAATGTTCAAATTGTGGGGAAAATTCCCCTGTACTTATAGTCCTGTTTTTACAGTGTTTTACAATGATAGAGAGAGGAGGTTCCAGCCAGTTACAACTGGTTCTGGGAGTGCCCCCTCTCTCCTTTCAGCACAGGCTCCAAACATCAGTGGGGGGTTAACGACCCTATTGTGTGAGGCCAGGGTACAGCCTTTACAAATGCAGGTGTGCCCCGCCTCTCCCTTCTCTCAGCCCAGGAATACTATTCAGCATGCAGATGCACCTTGGTGACACCTCCACCCTCCCTGTGTACAGGCTGTCTGAAAAGTATGCACAAAGCCCCAACTGTCACTCTGCCCAGACGTGGATTGGAGTCAAGCTGCAAAACACCAGAGTCATAAGCACAGATAAATGCGCACTTTCTAGAAGTGGCATTTCTGTGATAGTAATAAAAAATACACACACACCAGTAAGCAGTATTTATTATCACCATCACAACCATACCAAACATGCCTACGCTACCCCTCATAAATCAGACAATACCCTTTACACATAAGGCAGGGCATTTCTAATGCAATCCTATGAGAAGGCAGCACTCACAGCAGTGAGACACCAAGTTAGGCTGTTTGTCACTACCAGGACAGGCCATGCAATATGGCACATGTCCTGCCTTTCTACATACATGGCACCCTGCCTATATGGCTAGCTAGGGCGTACTTTAGGTGCGCACACAGGCCCTGCGCTAGCAGGCCTGAGACAGGTTTGAAAGTCTACTTCAGTGGGTGGCGCAAGCAGCGCTGCAGGCCCACTAGCAGTATTTAATTTACAGGCCATGGGTATAGAGATACCACTGTACAAGGGACTTATAGGTAAATTAAATATGCCGATTAGGTATAAGCCAATCATACCAACTTTAGATGGGAGAGCACCTGCACTTTAGCACTGGTCAGCAGTGATAAAGGGCTCAGAGTCCTAGAGCCAACAGCGAGAGGTCAGAAAAAACAGGAGGAAGGAGGCAAAAAGACTAGGGATGACCATGCGTATGGCCAAAAGCCCAACACAACCCCCTACCAGCCAAAAGCCAGGGGAGAACAATCAATACCTTGATGTACTTCCCTGATTGGGGCGATAGAACAAGGACCCAGGCCCACAACAGCAGGGGCATGTTCCAGTTCTAGGCCTTCCTGACTCCACTGGGATCTCTCTGTCAATGCGTCCCAGGCAGCCTAGACCAACCCCCGGGGATTCTCTAGCTGCCAATGGCCAGAACCAGGCCCCAGGCCATCTAGGAGCCTCTGGTTTCTGAAACCATAATGAGTGGGGGGCGGTAGCCCCAGGTGCAAAGCAACCTGTCTCCACTCCATTTCCGATCAGTTCAGGTGCTCTACCCTGCCACTGATCCACCAACCTAGGGTCCGCACCCATAGGTTCTACAGGGGCTAGAGGCGAGGCTCTCCTCCCTCTACCCCTCCTTCTAGGATCCCGCCATCCTCTCCTAGGAGGGGTATCACCAGAATCCACACTTGCCAGGGTGCTGGGTACAGCAGCCCTGCACAACTTTCTCGCCAGCCCAGGATCACTACCTGGCGACTGACCACCCAACCTAGGGACGACACCCTTGGGTTGCACCGGGGTCCGGGACGGGCTTCCCCCTCCCTGAACCCCACTTCCAGAGTCCTGCGTCTCCCCACCTCAGGAGAAGCCACCAGAAGTTTCACACGGGGGATGAGCACACTAACCGCCCCCCAACCAGATCAGAGTTTACCCCCTGAACCTGTCTATCTAGTCCAGGGACGACACCCTTAGACTGGACCATTGCCCAGCGAACCAGGACTTCCTTGGGAGCCCACCTACCCCCTACCAGATCAGAGCTTACCCCCTGAATCTGGCAATCCAACCCAGAGTCACTACCCTGCGGTTGAACCACTGCCTGGCGCACCAGGACTTCCTTGGGAGCACACGTACTCCCCATCAGGTCAGAGTTTACCCCCTGAACCTGATCATCCAACCCAGAGTCACCACCCTGTGGTTGAATCATTGCCTGGCGCACCAGGACTTCCTGGGGGGCACACCTACCCCCCACCAGGGAAACACCTTCCCCAAGGGCCACACAAGAGTCTGGCTGGCGCAGGTCTCCTGACCTCTGCCCATCTGACAGAGTCTGGATTCCTCCCAGCCCAGAAATGGTCTCACCAAGGTCATTCCTGGGGGGCTCTGCTCTCAGAGCTGACCCTCCAGGTTCTCCACTGGGGCTCGCAGCCCCCTCTCAACCCTATGCCTGGATTTCCGCCTCCTCTGCTGTAGAGCGAGACTACCAGACACCAGGACCGGCGGAACGCTATCACCAGCCACCCGCCTAAGTCCTAATGACAAAATGGGATCCTTCTGAACAGCTGGTCCTACGCCACAGGTTAGGCTCACCTCCTGGCGTTCACTCATGGAACCTTCCAGGACCTGGGACGGGATCTCGGGCACCTTGGGCCTCAGCCAAGCCCCATTCCCTCTCCTCTGAGACGGGACATGGGGTCCCTCACCCACCCCAGTCCACTGGGACCTACCTAGGACACTCCATTCCTTTCCCACCCCACCTGGTTGGGAAACACCTAGACCACTCTCATAGGGAACACCCCCTAATGCCACACCAGACCCTCTGGTACGCAACCAGAAGTCTGCCTCCTTTGCGAGCTCCCTGGGGTCAGAGAGCTCACACACTGACAAGTGTTGACGTAACTCTGAAAAACAACAACGAAACAGGTGCTCTCTGAGAATCAGATTAAACAGCCCTTCAAAATTGTTTACTGTGCTACCCTTCACCCATCCATCTAGTGCAATGCAGCAATCCTCCACAAACTCCTCCCAAGACTGGTGGGACAGTTTCTTACCACCCCTAAACCTTTTCCTGTATTCCTCAGGGGAAAAACCATACTTCACAATCAGTGCGTTCTTCACAGCGGAGTACCCCTCCTTGTCACTCTCTTCTAGAGTCAGTAGGGCATCCCTCCCCTCCTCAGGAATAAAACTCCCTAGGCCAGTTCCCCAATCCTTCTCAGGGATCCTGCGCTCTACCAGAGCCTTCTCATATTCCTTTAACCACTGACGTATGTCACCCCCCTCTTGGAACCTAGGTACCAGATCTATGGGTATGTGAGGAACATCTTTGCTGCAGCACTGTACATTGCTGCCACCACTGTACTCCACCTGCAGCGCTGGTGAGTCCAGAACCTTCAGACTGCACTCTAGAGCGAGTCTTTTTCTGGCAAATGCCCTCTCTGCCTCTGCCATTCTCTCCTGTACTAAGGCCTTCTCTACCTCAGCCCTTCTCTCCTCAACAGCTAGGCGCGCTAACTGCAACTTCAGGTCCCTCTCTTCCCGCCTATCTCTTAGCTCATCAGGCGTCTAGGAATGAGAGGTAGCCCTGCTTCTTACACTGGACCCAGCAAGGGACTCCCTATCACTGGGGCCTTCCCTGTCAACTGGCGTCCCCAACCGGTCATTCTCACCCTCCTGATCAGTCTCTCTACCACTCTCTAGGGATGAGGTCTGGGAGCCCTCCCATTGGGAACCCTCGCTACACTCAGGATCCTCTGGGTACCCCCTAAGCACACTCCCTCCCTGGGTAAATGTCACAAACCTTTCAAAGAAATTCAGAGATCTCCTGAGGTCCCCTTCTACAGGCAACCCTCTCTCTCTACAGAACCCCTCTAATTCCCCCTGCGTGTAAAACGGCAGGTCCTCTAAATCAAAGGTAAGCCCATCTTGAAAAGGTACAAATAACTCAACTGTGAAAATCACAATACCCAAGCGTGAGAACTGAAAACAGGAAAAATGACCAAAGAGAGAAAGTTAAGAGAAGTCAAACATGTGATGGTCTAAACGCAATCCTTGTAGTGAAATAATGAGTCACAATGGTATTGTGCAAGCTCAAGTCCTATCCTCGCCGCTGACAACCAATGTTAGAAATGGGGTTTCTGGTTGGCTAGGGTATGTACCTCAGCCAGGCAGAACTTACCCACTCTAGTCAGGGCAAGGGAGTTACACGTCCAAGATAACCCCTGCTCACCCCCTTGGTAGCTTGGCACTAGCAGTCAGGCTTAACCCGGAGGCAATGTGTAAAGCGTTTGCACAACACACACACACATGTGACGCAATATCCCCACCACAAAGTAAACACAACACCAGATTATATGAAAATATACTGTATTGTACACAACGTAATTATTAGACCAACATCACATAACAGTACTATCCTGCTACCTTAGCAGTTGTCAGAACGTTACACATTAGTTACTCTGCAAACTAGCAGTAGTCACACATAACACACAGGTTACTCAGTATTCTGCAACATAAGCAGTAGTCAGGAAACACGTTATCACATTAGGACACTTGTCATAAGAATATCATAAAACGCCCATAGTAGGAACATTAGAAAATCTATGGCAAGTTAGGGAAACATATTAGCAAGTCATGCCCATAGAAGGAACATGTGCACCTATATGTAAAAGCATCATAGAACAGGTAGGCAATATATCATAATAGCAAAGTCTGTAGAAAGAACTTTAGATTAGGAACATATTAGTCCATTTAAAAGTACCTGGTAGATGGTAGAGGCACCTCCAGTGCCTAAAACGAATAATGGGGCCCCCGGCGCTCCTCTGCGCAAAACGGGGGCCTCCCTGATCTCCTGGGGTCAGGGGAGGGCGGCACGCACCTCCTCTATGTCCAAAATGACCCCCTCTAGGGACCGTAAACACTGGGGGCCCCCCTAGACCTCCACCAGCCCTCTCGAGGGAGGGCCCAGGTCAGGGAAACCTTTGAAGGGGAGGGGGGCGCCTCGCACTCCCTCCTAGCTGAAACACGGGCTCCTCCGGGGACCCGCTAACTCCTGGGGTCTCCCTGGGCCTCCGTGGGCCCTTCCACTAAAGGAAACCCCTAAATAAAATACTACTGGCCCGCGAGTGGGCCAACAAGAGAGCCGGGGGCCAGGGCGAGCCTCCGGTGAGGCTGCCGCCCGGCCCGCAGTAGCAGGAGAGTCCTCCGGGACTCCTGCACGCGAGGGAGAGGCGTCCTCCTCTCCCTCTATGTCCGGATGACGTTGCG
Source organism: Pleurodeles waltl (assembly GCF_031143425.1). NCBI lineage: Eukaryota > Metazoa > Chordata > Amphibia > Caudata > Salamandridae > Pleurodeles > Pleurodeles waltl. The sequence continues at coordinate 1,225,145,307 of NC_090447.1, forward strand.
GCCCAAGGTGGGGCCTTTTGGTGCCCCGGGGGCGCTCCGAAAAGCACGCGTCCCCCGGGGGCACGATAGGAGCGTGCTAGCTCCTTCCTTTGCTTCAGGAAGTGCCCCGGGGGCACTAGAGACAGCGCGAACCTCGCGCTCAAACCCAAATGCTCTGCCCGGCCTGCGGCGGTGATCCCATGAAAGAAAAGGCGCCGTGGAGAGCGCGAGGGCACATTGAGGCTCCCGGGCTGCGGCGGTGTTCTTGGGGGCCAAAAATAAAGCGCTTCCCAAAGCGCTAAAGCCACCTAAAACTCGGGCTGCGGCGGTGATCTTTCCCAGCTCTTTTGAAAGACAGCGCTTTTGCTAAGCGCTTCAGCAAAGCTGTGGAGATCGTGGCAGGGGCCAGGGGCCACAGCACCCTGCCCCTGGGAACGAAAATGCAAGGAAGAGGTACAGGGCTGGTGGGCCCAGCTACAGGCCAGCACAAGGGGTGCAGATGGTGGCAGTTCCTCCTAGTGACCATGCAGGTCACAGGTCAGCACAGCAGCAGCAGTCCAAGGCGGTTTCCTGGTGAGTCCATTCATCAGCGTTCTGTGTCCAGTTTCAAGTTCCAAGAATGTTCAAATTGTGGGGGAAATTCCCCTCTACTTATAGTCCTGTTTTTACAGTGTTTTACAATGATAGGGAGAGGAGGTTCCAGCCAGTTACAACTGGTTCTGGGAGTGCCCCCTCTCTCCTTTCAGCACAGGCTCCAAACATCAATGGGGGGTTAACAACCCTATTGTGTGAGGCCAGGGCACAGCCTTTACAAATGTAGGTGTGCCCCGCCTCTCCCTTCTCTCAGCCCAGGAAGACTATTCAGCATGCAGATGCACCTTGGTGACACCTCCACCCTCCCTGTGTACAGGCTGTCTGAAAAGTATGCACAAAGCCCCAACTGTCACTCTGCCCAGACGTGGATTGGAGTCAAGCTGCAAAACACCAGAGTCATAAGCACAGATAAATGCGCACTTTCTAGAAGTGGCATTTCTGTGATAGTAATAAAAAATACACCCACACCAGTAAGCAGTATTTATTATCACCATCACAACCATGCCAAACACGCCTACGCTACCCCTCATAAATCAGACAATACCCTTTACACATAAGGCAGGGCATTTCTAATGCAATCCTATGAGAAGGCAGCACTCACAGCAGTGAGACACCAAGTTAGGCTGTTTGTCACTACCAGGACAGGCCATGCAATATGGCACATGTCCTGCCTTTCTACATACATGGCACCCTGCCTATAGGGCTAGCTAGGGCGTACTTTAGGGGTGACTTACATGTAGTAAAAGGGGAGTTCTGGGCCTGGCAAGTAAATTTAGATGCCAGGTCCCTGTGGCAGAAAACTGTGCACACAGGCCCTGCGCTAGCAGGCCTGAGACAGGTTTGAAAGTCTACTTCAGTGGGTGGCGCAAGCAGCGCTGCAGGCCCACTAGTAGTATTTAATTTACAGGCCCTGGGTATAGAGATACCACTGTACAAGGGACTTATAGGTAAATTAAATATGCCGATTAGGTATAAGCCAATCATACCAACTTTAGATGGGAGAGCACCTGCACTTTAGCACTGGTCAGCAGTGATAAAGGGCTCAGAGTCGTAGAGCCAACAGCGAGAGGTCAGAAAAACCAGGAGGAAGGAGGCAAAAAGACTAGGGATGACCATGCGTATGGCCAAAAGTCCAACACCCACCCAGGCCCCAAAATGAACAATCACACAGGACCAAAGACAATAAGCCAACCCCAGAAGAAGACGGTAACTCACACATTGGACAAGGGGGCACACACAGATACAATAACTATACATTTACCCCCCAACAGGACCCCTACCCAACGTCACCGGACAGGAGGTGCCAGCCATTTCCAGTCCCCCCACAGAAGACTCCCACAGTGACGACTGCAGCTCTGCACACCTGGATCAAGTTGACCAGCCCGGCCCATCAGGGACCTCGGGATATTCGGTTCCCCTGCCACTGTCACAAACAACCACAGAACCTCCTCCCTCAGGAAACACCACCACAGCACCCACCCAGCGGGCCCATGCCACTGTCCCCAGGACACGTCAATCAGCAGTGTGTCCACCACTACAGGAACCCCAGGCAAACCCACTAACCCAAGACAATCAGGGACCTGGGGTCAATGGCAGTCAGCACACGGTTCAGGGGAAAGAGGCACAGGATAACAGGGAAGCAGGAAAGACTGCTGTGCGACAGGGGAGGACAAGCCCATGGAACCCACTCACCACGAGGCACTCTCAAACATCATGGGAACATACCATCATTCCCAGGAGACCATGGGCACGGTTCTGGCCAAGTTTCAGGGGACCCAGCGGCTGCAGGAGAAACACTACCTGGGGATCTGGGAGGACCTGAAGTCCATTAACAACACCCTGGTCTCCATTACACGGGTGCTGGCAGACATTGGCCACATCAAGAGGGACACAGTGGCAAACCAACGGGCCCCTGACACTAGCCTGAACGATGAACAGCCCTCCACCTCCGCCGGCGCTAGTGGATAAGAGGTCCCGCCACAGGACCAACAGGCCACCAGCACCCCACCCCCTGCAGAAGGAGAACTAGCCCGCAAATGGTCCCTGCGATCCAAGCACAAGACAGAGAACATTGCCAAGACCCCCACCAGGAAATAGGACACTCCTGATAGTCACCCTTCTGTCCCACTCTGTTACTGTATCCACCTAACTGCCATTACTCTACTTCCTATGCCCCCTTGGACAATGCACCTGTGATGCCAAAATAGTGGAATCCACCATGGACATTCCTCTACCATCACCCCAGCCCACTGCACAGCCCCCTCCACTAATTAGCACAGAAATAAACACCCCTGAATCACAAATCAATCTGGAGTCAGATTTTCACAAATGTGTTACTGCAAACTTTCAGAAAAATAGCAATGTCAATGTTCATTTTCACATACCAATGTTAGACAGTTGTTGGGCAGCTGTAAACATAGCAGAGGGCAGAAAGCGGTACACAGATCTGTAAAATGGAAAGCCAAAGTGAACTGTCAGGGTCCTTACATAGAGGCAAAAAGGCAGAATCATGCAATTTCCTATTGTAGTCTGATATGAGAGGAGCAGTGCCAGTCTCTTACCTGTGTCTCACTGGAAGTATTGCATGATTATGTTGGTTCGGTTGTCTACATCTTCTTCTTCTGCCTCCTCTTCTTTACTGTCCGCAGGCTCCACAACTGCCACAAGACCTACATCAGGCCCATCCTCCTGCAGAAAAGGCACCTGGCGTCGCAAAGCCAGGTTGTGCAACATACAGCATGCCACGATGATCTGGAACACCTTCTTCGGTGAGTAGTATAGGGAGACACCTGTCAGATGGAGGCACCGGAACCTGGTCTTCAGGAGGTCGAAAGTACGCGCAATTATCCTCCTAGTCCGCCCATGTGCCTCACTGTAGTGTTCCTCTGCCCTGGTCCTGGGATTCCTCACTGGGGTCAGTAGCTATGACAGGTTGGGGTAACCAGAGTCACCTGTAAATATAGAGGGACAACTGTGAAACATACACCAACCATTAGGGACTCTACCATAGCCAGACACCTGTGTAATCTGTGTTGGGACCTTGGGCTCACTTATTAGCCACACACGGTGCCTCTGGAGTTGCCCCATCACATAAGGGATGCTGCTATTCCTCAAAATGTAAGCGTATGCACTGAGCCAGGATACTTGGCATTCACATGGGAGATGTACTGGCCTGCCAAACACATCATCTCCATATTCATAGAATGGTAGCTCTTGCGGTTTCTGTACACCTGTTCATTTCTGCGGGGGACAAATGCCACATTTGTACCATCAATGGCACCAATGATTTTGGGGATATGTCCCAGGGCATAGAATTCACCTTTCCCTGTGGGCAAATCCTCCACCTGGGGGAATACGGTGTAGCTGCGCATGTGTTTCAGCAGGGCAGGCAACACTCTGGACAACAAATTAGAGAACATTAGCTGTGACATCCCTGATGCCATGGCAACTGTTGTTTGAAAGGACCCACTGGCCAGGAAATGGAGTACTGACAGGACCTGCACTAGAGGGGGGATTCCGGTGGGATGGCGGATAACTGACATCAGGTCTGGCTCCAACTGGGCACACAGTTCATGGATTGTGGCACGATCAAGTCTGTAGGTGATGATAATGTGTCTGTCTCCCATTGTCGACAGGTCCACCAGGGGTCTGTATACCGGAGGACGATGCCATCTCATCATCTACCCCAGCGGACGTGGCCTATGGAGGAGAAGGTTGAGCAGAGGGTCATACACCACAGAGGTTTTACAAGGGTGTTTAGAACAAATGTGATGTAATCTGTGTTTCACGCTGTATGTCCGTAGTCCTGCACAAAACTGCTGTGACACAGTTAGCTGGCCTGCCATGTGGCCACCTGAAATGGCGGCTGCCTGACGTGTAAGGAGGGACAAGGGGAAATGAGGTAACTGCACAGGCTTTGTAGACCGTCGCGGTAGGCGGATGAAGACCGCAGCGCAATTCAGCATTGGTTATCATCGGACCCTATGGGTTCCAGGAGCCAATGACAATGTACGCCGGCGGTGACGGTAAGCACCGCCGCGGACGTGACCGACATTTTCTATCTGTTCACTTACTTGATACCTGACCTTGATACCTACACAGGACCTACACTGCAAGTGCTGCTGTGACCTGAGTCTGGAAGCGACAATGGCTACAGTGTCTGGGAAAAGGGCCCCTGCCTTCACTGCGGAGGAGTTGGACAAACTGCTGCATGGGGTTCTTCCCCAGTACAAGCAACTCCACGGTCCACCAGACAAACAGGTGAGTACACTGTGAGCTTGATGGATGGGACATGAATGTATGGAGTGCGGTCGATGGAAGATACAGGTGGGGGGTGGGCAGAGGCCAGCATCTGAGGATGGTCAGTGGATATGTTTGTGGGCCAGGGTGGATGGTTGTGGCCAATGAGTAAGAATAACCAGACGTGGGAGTAAAATCCATTCCTACTTTATATTTCCTCTAGGTCAGCACCCGCCAGAAGAAGGGTATTTGGCGTGCCATCGCCAAGGAAGTGCGGGCCCTGGGGGTCTACCATAGACGGAGCACTCACTGCAGCAAAAGATGGGAGGACCTGCGCTTCAGGACCAAGAAGATGGGGGAGGCCCAGCTAGGGATGGCCTCCCAAAGTGGAAGGTGTGCCCGTCGCACCATGACCCCCCTGATGTACCGTATGCTGGTGGAGGCATATCCGGAGTTGGATGGGCGCTTGAGGGCATCACAGCAGCCAAAAGGGGGTGAGTACTGTCTCATGCAGCTGACTCTGCGCGCTTTATGAGGTTTCTGGGTGTGGGAAGAGAGCTGTGGGTTCCCCTAGGGCAGGGCAAGCATGCCAGGTTAGATCCATTATTAGGCAGGCTCAGTGCCAGTCCAACCCCAAAGGTGGTAGTGGCCCTCTGCACCTAGTCAGGCTCCTGTGGGTTCCAGGTGTGCATCAAATGGGTTTAGGCACAGTCCCCCATGGGCATGTGGTTTTAGTTAGTGCATGGCCTAGTGCGTAGGGCTGCTCCCTGTGTGTTGTGTCCGCCAATGGTGGTGTTGTTGCAGGCATTGGCCATGTGTCTCCTCTGTCTTTCCCCCCTTTTTGTCACCCTGTCCTTGTGTGCATTAGCATCATCTGGCGGAGGAGCAGTTGTACCGGAGCAGGAGGGAGCTGCAACCCACATGGCCCTGGAGGGTGAATGTACGGAGTCTGAAGGCACCAGTGGGAGGGAGGGCAAGGAGAGCTCCACGACAGGGACAGGAGGAGACACCAGTGACAGCGACTCCTCCTCGGATGGGAGCTACCTTGCAGTGGCAGGCACCTCTGTGCCTACTGCAACAGGTACAGCTGCCACACCCCTTACCAGCACCGCCCTCCCAGCAGCCCCTCATCGAGTTTCCCATGCCCCCTCACCCAAGAGGGTGGGCATCTCCTTCACCCCAGGCACCTCAGGCCCTGCCCCAGTCAGCCCTGCTGCCCTCAGTGAGGAGGCTATTGACCTCCTGAGATCCCTCACTGTTGGGCAATTAACCATTTTGAATGCCATCCAGGGTGTCGAGAGGCATTTGCAGCAAACAAATGCATACCTGGAGGGCATTCATTCTGGCGTGGGTGCCCAACAGGCTTTTCAGGCTCTGGCCTCAGCACTGATGGCAGCCATTGTCCCTTTATCCAGCCCCCCCCCCTCCAACTTCCACTACCCAGACCCAATACCCTCTACCTCAGCCTATCCCAAGCACACCATCAGACCAGCATACACCAGAGTGGACATGGCAAACATAAGCACCACACATCCCACAGGCACTCACACAAGCACCATACCCATGCAGACACACCAACATCCACTGCCTCCACTGTATCCCCCTCCTCCACGTCCTCCTCCTCCCTCCCAGTTCCGTTTCCACTCACACCTGCATGCACTACATCCTCAGCCACTACCTCCATCACCAGCATGCCCATCACCACACACCGCTCACGTGCAATCACCACCCCCACTACCATTCACACGTCCCCTGTGTCCTCTCCCAGTGTGTCTTGTGAGCCCTCCTCCCAAACAACACAAAGGCCGGCAAACACCCACTCAACAGCCATCCACATCACAACAGCCTCCAGCCCATGTACCCTCATCCAAATTCAGCAGACGTACACCTCCTACAACCACTACCTCTTCCTCCACTCCCAAACCGCCTCCATCTTCCCGTCCCAGTGTGTCTAAAAAACGTTTCCTCGCTAAGTTTTACCTCTTACCTACACCTCCCCCCGTCCTTCCCCTAGGGCCAGGATGTCCAGTTCCCAGCCCAGCACCTCAGCCACAAACTCCTCCAGCAGTGTGGTCTCTGCACGTCCTGTAACATCTTGGGCTGCACCCATTAGGGCTTCCAGTGCGCCCCTAATGAGGCCAAGGATCACCCTATTCTGCCACCTGCCAAGGTGAAGAAGGGGACAACAAGCCATAAGGACAAGCCGCACCAACCAAGCAGCAGGGCGTCCTCCATGACAAGAGGACAGTGCCAAGGTCCCAGCAGCGACTTCCAAGGTGGGGAAGGGACACAAAACTAAAGGGAAGTCAGCTCAGGGCACAGAGCCTCAGGGTGAGGGACTGGTGACACCCCTTCTTCAGGTCAGAACAGCAACCTGTACTACGGTGGACACTGCCACCTGCACCACCACCTGCACGTCTGCTGCCTCTGGTCCTGTCCCCAGCATCATCCCCAGTGGGCAGCCATCCGAGGCTGCAGGAGACGTCCTGGTGTCTCCCTCCACAGGTGCTGACACATGCACCACCGCCAGCATGTCTGCCGCTGACACCGCCGCAACCACCGCCACCTGCTCCTCGACGAACTCAGACAGTGCCACCACAGCCGACATGGACATCATCCCCAGTGGGTAGTCGTCCGGGGGGCTGCAAGAGACGTCCGGGACCCTGCACAGGGTACATGAGGCACCACAACCAGCACTGGCAGCACCAGCACTTTGCAGGCTGAGTTGCCACAGGGTGGAGTGTGTCTCTGTGAACTGCCACACACCATGTGAAGCACTCTGGGCACTAAGCCCGCTCCAGAACCAGTGGAGAACAGCATCCACTACTCCAGTCCTTGGCAGGATGAAGCACTCTGGACGCAAAGCCCCCTCCAGAACCAGTGGAGAACAGCATCCACTACCCCAGTCCTTGGCAGGATGAAGCACTCTGGGCACAAAGCCCCCTCCAGAACCAGTGGAGAACAGCATCCACTACCCCAGTCCTTGGCAGAATGAAGCACTCTGGGCACTAAGCTCCCTCCAGAACCAGTGGAGAACAGCATCCATTACCCCAGTCCTTGGCAGGATGAAGCACTCTGGGCACAAAGCCCCCTCCAGAACCAGTGGAGAACAGCATCCACTACCCCAGGCCTTGGCAGGATGAAGCACTCTGGGCACTAAGCCCCCTCCAGAACCAGTGCAGAACAGCATCCACTAGAGAGACTGTGGCTTTGCACTCCCTAGGACCAATTAGTGGGCAAACCACCCACTTGAGAGACTGTGGCTTTGTACTCCCCAGGACCAATCAGTGGGCAAACCACCCACTTGAGAGACTGTGGCTTTGCACTCCCCAGGACCAATCAGTGGGCAAACCACCCACTTGAGAGAGTTGAGAGACTGTTGCACTCCCCAGGACCAATCAGTGGGCAAACCACCCACTTGAGAGACTTGAGGGACTGTGGCTTTGCACTCCCCAGGACCAATAAGTGGGCATGGAGCCCCCTCGAGGAGTAGTGGCGTTGTCCCATCATCCGACTGAGATCCCCCCCTCCCCTTCCCCCTGAGGGGCCTGCTTTTTTTCAACCTGATGCCCCAGCAGTGTCCTCTGTTTTGAGACAGGTATCATGTGTGGGCTTCGCCCATGCATTTTGGGACCACTGGTCCATGGACAATGAATGGAACACTATCCGGACTTGTGTAGTTGCTGTACATATTTGCATATACTGCTCTGTTACAGACCTGTTTCCATATCTGAATTTTAGATGATTACACTGGTTACAATAATTTCCTTTTGTCCTTGCATTCTTCCAGGGTGGTTACGGGGTGTAAATGTAATGTTGCTGCATATGTTTGTGTGTATGGTGTTGTGGGTGAGGGTGGGGGTGGGGGTGTTGCATGTGTTATTCACTCTCTTTTTCCTCCCCCTTCCCCTGTGTACTACGTGCAGTACTCACCGTGGTCGTCGCCGCCGTCTTTGCTGCTCCTGGTAGAAGAGGAGGTAAACCAACATTAGTAGCACCTGTAATTCGGGCTCCATGGCGTCCTGGTCCCTCGCTGGGTGTCGAGAGGTGAGTGGTTTCCGTTCCAAGTACTGTTTCCGCTGTGCTTTTGATGGCGTTGGCACCGCCCCGGAAAAGGTGGCGGATTGGTGCCTTGTAATACTGTGGGCGGTACATTGTCTTCCGCCTTTCTGTTGGCGGTTACCACCACGGTGTTTGTTCCTACCGCCGTGGCGGTCGGAGTGTTAAAGTGGCTGTCTGTGCTTGCGGTTTCCGCCATGTTCGTGATTCCATTTTTTTTTACCGCCGGCCTGTTGGCGGTATTACCGCCGCTTTCACACCAACTGCCAGGGTTGTAATGAGGGCCTATGTCTAGCTACAGATTCCTTACCCTAGAATTTCCCCTTGTGTCAGACAGGATTCGGAAGATTTTTCATGAGCAGCACCTCTTTGCGCCTGTGCATGCACTTAGTCAATTCCCCCACAAAACATTCATTCATTCACACACTCACTCAGTTGCCCAGATACACACATTCTTTCACTCACTCCATACACCACTCATAAATTCTCACATTATTGCACTCATTCATCTATTAACTCATGCATTCCCTCAGTCACCCACACATGCACTTATACACAGTCACCAGTATAGTACTCAGGCACTCACACGCACTCATACTGTTTCAATTCTCCATGCAGAACTCATGCACTCACTCACCCATACATGCACTCATGCACCCACTCCCCCATAGAGACATTCATGTACCCACTCACTCATACATGCAATGATACACTCACATACTCACCCATGCATGCACTCATGACTCAATCACCAACATAACCCTCCTTCAGTTGCTCTTACAGTCATTTACTCAATCATCGATAAAATCACTGATACACTAACTTATACATACTTTTGCACTCACCTACTCATTCTTACATGCATTCATGCACTCACTAACTTGCTCCCAGATACACTCATACACTCAGTCAGTAAACCATACCACTCATGCAGTCAGTCACTTACTCACTGATACATGCATTTATACAATCGTTCACTCACCCATGCACTACTCACACACTCACCCATACATGCACTAATGTGCCTGCTCACCCTTGGAGGCATTCATGCACAAACATGTTCACTCGTACACACACTCATGCACTCAGTTAATCCAAATACATGCACTCATGCACTCAGTGTATCACCCATACCACACTCATTCACATAATCCCTTGCCCTTACATGTAATCATACTTTTGCTCACTCACACATACATATATGCACTCATACACTTTCAGTCACCCATGCACCAGATAGTCATTGACTCACCCATAGTACCAGTCATGCACGCACTCACCTAAATATTCTTTAAAGAATCTATTCACTTACCTGGAAACACACTCATGGCCACCCGCAATCAGCTGCACACCATCCATTCACTGAATTACTCATCCAAACAAAGGTCATGCACTCATTCACTCTCCCGTATACCAGTTACACACTCAGATATTCAAAGATACACCATTCAAACAATTTCTCACTAACAGTCATTTAGTCACCCAGACTACTTCTTTCTTACATACACATACACATGTAGCTTATCTTTTTTTAACCATGAAATCTGGTTCTAAAAACAACTCTTTTTTATTCTTTTTTGGAGTTTGTTTTTTTTCTAACATTTTGTACATTTTTATGTATTTACTTTTCAAACAACATGGCAACAAGTGGAAAAAAGGAGGGGAGAACAAACACAAAAATAGTGAATTTTTTTTGCAAAAGACAAAAAAAGTAGCCAATATGTTGTCTAGCTGTCCCCAAAATAGCATCAACTGACTGTTCTCCAGCTGTCAGATTTGTATTGCAGTCAAGGCACTAGGTTCCAACATGCCTAAGCGCTGGACACATTTCTTGGAGTTTACTAAAAACTTCAGCTGGAACTTACTGTGCAGCAGCAGATAGTGGAGCCCTGGAAGTTGATGGTGTGCCTTCCTCTCTCTCCTCTTAGCTCTTCTGAGTTTTCTCTTTTTATTGCTGCCCGTGATAATATCTTGTCGCACAAGCTGCATTTTACTAGTTTTGCAACTGTTTTTGATCCCCCTGAAGGAATTGTAAAAAAATAATCCCCTGGCAATACATTGTCTTTTTGGGGCTGGTTCCTCTTCACGGTAATCTCCTTCAAGTTGTTCCTGCTCCTGGTGCTGCTGCAATGGTTCCTGAGGGACCTATTGCTGTTCATTCCCTGCTGTTGCCATTTTGACTGTGGAAAAAGAAAATCACAAAAAAACACCTCCAACTCTAATCCTGGCTGTAGATCAACAAAGCACCTCCAATCAATGATCATCCAATCATATCCATTTGTTTTCAGGTCACATGGGAATCACGTTCCTCGCGTCACTGCGACGTACTCCCAACAGCTGGTGTTGTTACAATAACAGAAGATACGTTTTATGAGTGCTACATTTTAACATTTTTTTAAGCTATAATTGTTTAAACACCACACTAGGACACTCCTGTTCTCAAGCATTAATTAAAATATGTATATGTGGTTTACCCTTTGCAAAATACAAGCCATATTCAGATTTTGTCGCGAAACCAGACCATACATAGTACAAGATTTCCCTGTGCAATTGTGAACATTTAAAGAAATTAGAAAGAAAAAAAAAATACCAAAATACTGCAACTACAATAACTGAACCAACTACGAAAGTATTTATTTATACTTAGGTGGTTACATAATATCAAATATTTCTAACTGTTGTTAGCATCTGTTTTCAAATGGGTTTTCCTATTCTACCTTATTCATGAGAACTACTACTCTACGGTTACCATAGCTCTACATATACTCATTAGCAAACTTCTTCATTCTTTCTAAAGAACAATTACCAAATTAAACTGCCTTTGTCATAGTATTTAATGCAACAGTGTATAATTACTTTCTACACATATACAGTCTCTCAATTAGTCATACAGTAATCATCCACCCACTGACACACATAGATCCACTGAACTCATTTACGCATACATACAAAGGGGCGCTGTTATTCACACATATATGTCTTCAATGACTCACCCATACATATACTTAAGCACTCACTCACCTAAAGCATACACAAACATTATAGATAGGAAACAGATTTTAGAAAATGGTAGAAATTCACTGAAAAATCTAAAAGTTACTTTGTCCTTATAGTTATATTCTGATTTTACTTGTTCAAAACCACAGACATTCAGCAGTTATAGTTACCTCAGCTAGCTATAACTTGCTTCCCCGTAATGAACAGCTTATGACCTAGCATAATACATCACTCATTACATGGTCAGTGACATCACTGATGACATCACTGATGGCATCTCAAATGGCATCAATGATGACAATCATCCACACAACCACTCACACACCCACTTACATCCCCATATACTTTCTTATAATGCAACTCTCACACAACTGACATACTACCTCAAAGAACCATACAAACACACACATACACTGAACAATAGAGCTACTCCTATATCAAGTCACCTATACAGCTACTAACATAACCAACTTACATATACAGGCACTCACGCACCTACTAACAGACCAACACAGTCTCTTATATATCCAGTCACAGAGAAACGTACACACCAACTCATACACCCATACAAACACTCACACACTGAGTGAGTCATCCATACAGCTACTGACACACCTACTCACTCACCCATACACTCACTTACACAGCCTCTCACTGAGCCATATAGTTGATCCCACACACTTACTCATACACACAGCAAATACCAACTTGTAATTTATACAGTTACTGAAACACTTACTCTCCCATGCTACCTCTTTCACGCTAGTTTAATTATTCATATGGTCACTAATTTACCTCTTTACTCACCCATACAGCCACTCATACATCCACTCACTCATCCATAAAAGCACTTACACACTCATTCATACACCCATACATCCACTCATGTACTGTATCACTCACCCACACAGACACTTGTTTTTCTGCTCCATCACTCATTTACCCACTCATACACCCTCTCTTTCACCATTTATAGCAACTGACAATACTATGCTCACGACAGCTGCTGTACAGAAAGCTTTGGAGTGATCCATGAAGCAGAGACCGAGAAAAAGGATGGGTTCCAAAACGTGTTTTCCATTTGTTTATTCTCATAGTGTTTTTGAACAGGACTATACCCTGAAACACTGGACAGAATTACACCACATTTGGCAGGAAGGTAGATATTGGTCAAGATAGCACCCTTTTTGTTGTTTTGGTGTAAATCCGTTTAGTAGTTTTTGAAATACTAATGAAAATTCAAATTTATATATATGGGGACCTGAAGGCTTCCTGAACCCTCCCAATCATGTGCTGAGATCTGATTGGCTGCCAACACTTCAACAAGGAAGTGTTGCCAGCCATCTTGAGACTTAGCTTCAGCCAATTCCAAGAAAATGGACAAAAAAAATAAGAAAAGGGGCAGGGAAAGGACACACTAACTCCTTAGCTTCGGTGTTGGTGTCCCAGAAGAACTCCCCGCCAGGGCCAAAAAGCAATTTTTAACTTTTTTGCTTCAAATTCGTGGGTTGGGACACAAATCCACATGAAATTTAAAAAATAAATAAATAAATAAACTGCTTTGGTCTCCTGCTCTTGTTTTAGTGAAACCCCTTGGGGAAATATTAAAAAGAAAAAATGAGGGCACGCACAGGGGTTCCCTCCCTGTGGCAAAGTTAAATGTTGGAGGGGGGCTGCGCGGCTCACCTCAAGGAGCCAATATTGGCCCTGGGGACCACCACCCTGAGGGCCAGCTCCTGGTATGTCCCAGGGACCCCGGGGGATGGGGATCCCTGGGCCTGAAATCGGCCAGGGATAGGGTTGTTCCTGCTCCTCCTCCTCTTCCCCAGCCTCTACTGACCATTAACCCAATGAGGTAGCACTTACTAACTAACCAGTAGAAAGTACTCCATTTGTATAGACATTTTGTGCAAAACTGTGAACTCTTGTTTGATAAACAAGCAGGTGAGCTTCTGTTCTGGCCATGATGTTCATTTCACAGAAATTAAACCTCAACCAGAAGCACTTACGAATATATACAAAGCAGGTGCCATAGTTGAAACTCCACTTCTGGAAAGGTCAAATGATCCTAACTCCTAGGATGGCAAAGGCAAAGCAAGTGTGTTTACTCCACAATTTCATATTGAAAAATGATCTAAAATCCTTCATGGAGGTAAATGCATCTTTCAACTATTGGAGTACAAAGAGACACTCTCACACACAGACACTCTCACAGCCACACAGAGACCCTTTCATAACTAATCTCACACCCAGAGAGACAAGCCCTGCTGCCAGCTCCTATATATATGGCCAAAGGTTGTGTGCAGCGTGGGGCTGGGAGGATAGGGGTGTTGGCTGCAGGACAGCAGTTATAGTTACCTTAGGCTGCACGTTATACTTACATGAAATGACTAACTATAACTGCTGAAGTTCAGTGGTTTTGTGTGAGTAAATTCAGAACCTAACTACACTTTCCCCATAACCTTTGTTTTTTAAGTGAATTTCTAAGTTGTATTTAATATCATTTCCTAACTGTGATGTCCCAGGAACCTTTGTTGTTTTTAGTGAAAAAAAATATATATATATATATATAAATACAAACAAAAAATGGTTCACCTTATTTAAATATATGGTATGACACTGCGTTACTCAAATTCCAGACAATAATGTTGCCTGAACCTACGTGTGTTCTTCCATTTTGATGCTCAACATGTATTTCAATAGATACCTCAGCAAAGAAAGTGGTTGCGGTAAAGACCGCTCCAATGGAGTGATCCTTGACCTTATTTGGCAAAGGTCTTCCATGCTTGGAATTACAGAATTGGATAGCAGCTGAAATCCATTGAGTTATACTTGCCATTGGGACTGGACCACCTCTACGATAATTCCCATATGCTACTAACAGTTGGTCTTTCTTTCTGAACCACTTGATGCGATGTAAATAAAATTTCAGGCACTTTTAACATCCAGTGCATGCAGTGATTTTTCAGGTGCAGACTGTCAATTTGGAAAGAAAGATTTTAGTATAATGGGTTCATAAAGATGAAAATCCGAAAGAAATCTGGGGATGAATCTAGGATTGGTTCAGGAGTATCACAGCCTTAATCTTTAAACTGCAAAAAAGGTTAATTAATGGTGAAGGCTTGTATTTGACAAACCCTTCTGGCTCATGCAGGACCCAATAGCAATGTCACTTTTCACATCAGAAATTTGACCTATGCCTCATGTATAGGTTCAAATGGATTCTTCATTAGTTGTGCAATACTGTATTAAGTTGCCACAAAGGAGGAGGTGCATTTACTGGAAGGGAGACTCTGATAATATGTTTAAGAAACTGCCTAACGATTCTGTTATACCCAAAAGATGGTGAACCCGAGGAAGGTCTATACCTTGAGACTCCTGCTAGATGCACTTTAATAGAAGTGTGGACTAAGCCCTATTTTGCCTATGTCAAAAGCTAAGGCATCAGATGCCAAAATAGGGTGCCAAAATAGGATGAATATTAATTTTCTGGTACCATACAAACAAATGCTTCCACTTTAATTTATACGTTTTATTGGTAGTGTCAGCTCTAGCTTTTGCAAGAATGTCTCAGCAGATTTGAAAGTGGTTTACACCTGCAAACTCATGATATTCAGGAGCCAGGCAGATAAGTGAAGGGAAGTCGGGTTGGGGTAAAGTACCTGGTTGTGGGTCATTCTCAAAAGTGTTCTGAGAGGTTTCAGCTGAATGAGCATCGTCTCTCATGATATACCAGCTCTGTGAACAAGCCTGGGCCACCATGGGGAAATAAAAATTCTTCAACATGGTTCTCTCTTCATTTTGCTGACAAGCCTGGGTATTAGAGTTATTGGGGAAAAGTGTAAGCAAAGATCCTTGAATGATTGAAAACATCACCCAACAACCGTTGTAGTGGGTGCCAACTTGCATAAAATTGGCATTTCCAGTTCTCTTGCACTGCAAAGAGATCCAGTGTCGGTTTGCCCCACTGGTGGAAGATGTTGTTCAGAATTGACCGATTGAGCTCCCATTTGTGGTAGCTGTTCTTGGTTCTGCTCAATGTGTCAGCTAAGATCTTGTTTGTACCAGGAACATGTTCTGCTCACAATGTTATTTGGTTGTCATAGCCCAGTTCCAGATTTCTTGTACTTCCTTGGATACGGCCAGAGATCTTGTGCCCCCTTGTTTGTTCACATTGTGCATACTGGTGGATTTGTCTGTGCAAATTAACACTGACAAGCCTGTTATGAGTTCTAACCAATTTATATGCATGTTCATCTGACTCGGATCATTTTTCACTTATTTGTAGAGGTCTTGCAAATGTGCACCCCAACCTTCTAAAGAAGCAACTATGGTGGTCCCATAATCAGGGAATTGGAGTAAGAATGTTAGTCCCATTTAGAGCGTGTTGGCTCCTTTCCACCAGGGTATATCCTCAGTCATGTCTGGAGTGATCTTTTTCTGATCGACGAATGCTCCTGTCTGAATCCATTGTTTGTCCAATTTTTCCTGGAAATGCATCAGACAACAAAAAAGGTACTAGTGATATGGTAGAGGACATCATCCCTAGAAGCGATTTGAATAGGCATACTGAAATTGACTATCTTTCCAACAGCCTGTGTGCTAATTGTATGAACCTATTTTGTATTTCCTGTGATAAGATTGTGTTAAGGTTGCATCTAAAACTTTTTCCAGGAACATTATTCTTTTTGATGGAAGAATTGATGACTTCTGGTGACTATTTGATGGTGAGACCTAAACTTTTGAATAATGAGAAGCAGTTTTGGCACTCAATGCTTAATGGGCCATTGATGCTTTTCTCAACCAATCTTGCAGGTCTGGGAGCACCTAGAAATGCTTCTGCCTTAGGGAGGCTGCCACTGGCACTAGACATTTTTTAAGGATGCGGGGGGCTGACCTGAGCCCTAAAGAGAGGACTTTGGACTGATAGTGAGGGCCAGCTACCCTGAATCCTAGAAATGTTTGATGTTTCAGATGAAAGTAAGCAACCTGTAGATCCAAGGCTCTCATGTAATCTCCATGGTTGAGGAGACCAAGGATGTCTTGAAGGGTTACCAGGAAAAAATTGTTTCCTCGAGTATTTTTTGTTTTCAGGAGATCCAAAATGGATCACCATTCCCTTGATTTCTTTTTGATTAGGGAAAAAACGGGAGCAGAAACCCATTCCATTTTGGAAGTGGGGTACTTTTTCTATTTCTCCTGTGTTTAGCATGATGATGACTTCCTTTTGAAGTAACTAGAGATGAGATGGGAGCATTGCCTTTGGTGGAGTGTTTAGGGGAATTATATGAATTCTACAGTATAACTGTAAGTGATCAGTTCCAACACTCATCTATCGGATGTTATTTGCTGCAACTGATGGGAGAAGCTGGAAAGTTTTGCTCCCACAGGTTGGTGGTTGGAAAAGAGTATAACTGGCACTTCTATAGGATCACTGCTTTCTGTCATTGTCTCTTGCCTGTGAGGTTTGTTTCCTTCTAGGCACTTGCTTTGTGGAAGCTGCCGCTGGTAGTGATCTAAACGTTAGTAGGATGGTTAATGTTGCTGATGAAAGGCCTAATATTGTTGGTACTTCTGGTAACTTCCTCTATATGAGAAGAAACCTATATCTTGTGATCTTTGAAATGGCATCTTCTTGAATTGCAAGTTTTTGTTTCCACTTAATAGCCTGTAAGATGTCATCAACAAGCTTGCCAAATAATGCCTCCTAATCCTAAGGCATATCTAAAAAAAATCTCTGGACCTCAGGCATGAATAACATGGCCTGTAGCCATCCTCATCGCCTTAGAACTGCAGCTCCCAACAGTTTCCTGAATCTAGTTGATGCTATATTCATAGCTTGGTCTATTATTCTGAAAGAGATTCTTTCATCCTCAAGAAGAATTTTATTTGATTCCTCTCTTTTTTGTCATGAGTTAAAAGATCTCTATATGTGGTGATATCTGACCACATTTGCCTGCCGTACCGGCTCAATATGGCCAATGAATTAGTAGCTCGAACTCTAATTGCCAACATTGTAGAAAATCTTTTACCAACATTAGCCAGACGCCTGCCCTCTGTCTGGCAGAGTTGATATGGGTGTTGAAGGATTCTTGGACCAGCGCTGAGCCGCCTATGTTAGGGTGCCCATCCAACATGCAGGTGAGGTCTTGGATGGCTTATTTTTATATTCAGTCCTTGGCAGGACAGTAGTGACTGTATCAGGAATTTTCTGCCTTCCTCCCAAATGTAATCCGCTATTAGATTACTCTAATAGATCTCTTGATAGGCTCTTTAAAATCATACAAGAAGCAGTCTGAATGTTTAACAGTCAAAAGCAATTGAAATCTTTTGGCAGCTCTTTCCATGAGAATATGGAAACCTCTAGTGCCATTGGGTGGAGAGTGCACTGATAGGTGCAGGTAGAGATCGAGTTAGAATTAAATAGTCATCACATTCTGTGGGAGTGAATTAACTATCAGGCAATACCCTTCCTCTCTGCCATCATCTGAGGAGAATGGGTTATTCCTAGGAGGCAAAGCGATGTTGGAAGCTGGAGTTATTCTAGGTGTTAAAAGTGAAGGAATAGGATGAGGAGTTCAGTGAGCTGGAGGTAGCATGCCTTGAAGCTCTTGGACCAAGGCAAATGGAAGTTGGACCATGCCTTCTTGGGATGGAGAGTGAGTATAGTGTTTGAAATGTTCCTCATATTGTTTAGGCCTTTCCATGTATTGCTGTTGTTGGGAACATAGAAATCTTGGTAATAGTCTTTTTGTCATCCTCCTCCTGACACTTGATATTTAGTTTGGAGGGGCTATGGGCCATTCCATATAGACCCTGATCGTCTTGGCAGGAGAGGAGAGACCCTGCTTGGTGATGTATGCACTGGAAGCAAGAATTCTAGAGATATTACCTCTCTCATCAACTGTATCATCAACAAATTTGGTCTTGACTCTGTGGTTGTGTTCGCCCATTGTGGAAGCTTTTTTGCTGGTTTCAATGTTAACAATGATGTTTTTGTTGATGGTCCTTCCTTTGATGGTATTGTTGACGACAACGGCAGTCAATGGAGCCCTTATCAAAGAGGTCTTTGCTGACAGGATCGGTGACGTGGTTGTAGTTGACATGGATGTTGACAGTACTATTGTCGTGTCGTGCCTGCCACTGCCAATGTTTAAAGTCAGTTTTACCTTAACTGTCAATGGTTCCGAGGATGATTTCTCCAGGCGTACCACCAAGTTGAAAGACAGAGTGGCACACTCTGACCTCACACTTTGAGGAGATTTTTTCTTTTTTCCAGAGAGCTATCTCTTGAAGACCCATGATGAGTTTTTTTCAAGGCCTTCCTATACAACTCTGATTCCCTTTTCTGTGACTTTTCCCGAGAGTTAGTAGACTCTTCACTATTCTCCTCTTAAGAAAGAATTTCAGGATTTCAATTTCTGCAGCCATCAGGGAAGCCTCTCTTCTCCATCTTTAAGAATTTTAGAGGCTAAAGAGTGACATATTTTTAGTCCTTTACTTTTTGAGCAGGGCGTAGGTAGGAGATACACTCCTTGTGTGGATCTTCAGAATTATGGGTCTCATTACAAGCTTGGCGGGCGGCAACCGCAGCCCGTCAAGACGTAACCGCCGTGCGGCCGCACTCCCGCCGTGCCCATTCTGATATCCCCGCTGGGCCGCAACATGGGAGCCGGCTCCAAATGGAGCCGGCGGTGTTGCGGCTGTGCAACAGGTGCAGCTGCACCCTTAGCGCTTTTCACTGTCTGCTGTGCAGACAGTGAAAAGTAGTGTGGGGCTGTGCCTAGGGGCCCCTCCACTGCCCATGCCAAGTGCATGGGCAGTGCAGGGGCCCCCAGGGGCCTCGCGACTCCCCTTCCAGCCAGCCTTTGGCTGGCGGGAACGGGACTCGTAATCCCCTGGGCAGCGCTGCAAGCAGCGCTGCCCTGACGGTTTACAACTGCCGGGACCACAGTGGCGGAAAACCACTGGTCCCGGCGGTGCGTCCGCGGTGCGACCGCGGCGCTTCCGCTGCGGTCGAAATAGGCAAGATTGCACCGCCCGCCTGCTGGCGGTGCAATCGACAAAACAGCCCTGGCAGTCTTTGACCGGCAGGGTTGTAATTAGGGCCTAAGTCTCTTTTTCCCACAGGTTCCACAGGGTCTGGCAAGTCCTATCCTTGATGGCTATAACATGATAATGGACAGCATCTGTTTTTTGTAGGGAAAAGTTAGAAATGTAGTTGAGAAACTGAGCAGAGCTCAGGAAGACTTCCTTCACATGACGTGTGGTAGAAAATCTGGTGGGATCAACCTCTATTGGGAGTATTCTAGAAAGTGATTGGCTGCAGCATGGTTCTTTTTATATGATGTGGATAAGCTATTAATTTGAAAGTTTCATTGTTATTATGGGATATGGTAATCTTCTATGTTGCTTTACTACTTCCGCATTGGACTCTTACTTCAATGACGGGGAAATGATTCAACTATGTGAATCTATGAAAGATCCAATTCTGGAGACAATTAGGTTATGAGCAAGCCTAAATTAAATTCTCTATTTCAGATGTGTTGAATGAAAGGCAAACATGGTTTTAATGATCAGTAACATAATAAACACCAAATGCTTCATCACTAAGCAGGTGTCACAACTCAATCCCATCATGTGTAAAATCTCATTGAGAACTAGAAGGTTGTCGGACTTGGTTCTATATTTGAGCTAAAACTAGGTGTGTACTGAGCAGAACTTTGCAATTTACTGGCTTAAGTTCAACAAAAGATCAGGGTTAATGTTGGGGGCATTTGACCAGTCAGTACTGCAGCTAGGAAGAATTCTTGACTCAATTACTAGTTTCAAATAAATGAGGCCACAAAGAGAAGGTGGTCTCTGAGTGGACTCTCTCTGATCTATTGTGCTGGCATGAGGTTCCCTGTGAAAATTGATGGTATAAAAAGTGCTAGGTTTTTATATATTAAGGTATGATCAGCATCCCTGTACCAGTAGGTATGGAATAGTTACATGGGTTGATCATGGATTTTGTGGATGGATTAACTTTTTAAAATTTCTGATTACGTTTAAAGGAAGGTCTCAGTGAAAAAGTAAGATTTTTTGGTGATACTAGATTTAGACAAGTCTGAGATAGTATGGCTAGGATTAAGATTGCAGTGTCAACATAAAGGTATTGTTGCTATGCTGTTACATAGGTTCTTGTCTATAATAAGATTAAGAGTAGATTTAGTAGAAAATCAGAAAGACAGGAGCCAAAATGCGGCCTTGTGCAGTTTTATACCTCAACAAATGTGTGGAGAATTTCTAGACAAATTTGTACAATTCTGGTAGAAGATTTAAAAAATAAAGTGAGTTCAAAGTACAGGTACATGCCTGAAGAATACCACCAATACCACTTAGCCCCGGTGAAGTTTGCCCTAACACTATTTGGAGGCTGGGATACATCCAGAGTTAGATAATGCCTCTGGCGCTGTTGGCTTTAGCAGACACTTGGTCAGTATCATTGCTTCAAAATGGTTTAAAAAGCTGGTATGATTAATGCACATTCCTTATTCTGTCTTTATAGAAGGTGTACTTAACATATCCTCAGATGCAATGGAGTGAGAACATAAGGCAAAAACACACTTTTCTTTTACATGCAATTGTGACAGTGCTTTCGATATGAAGGAAGAGTTAATCCATAGAACTACCTGGTTTCAAAATGCTCAGAGGAAAAGAGGAAAATAGGGGTTGTAGCTTACTTATGTGTCTGGACAATGTTAGAGAAACCAAAAAAAGCTGCTTTCCTTGAATGGCACTTTATGTCTCATGACAATATTGGTTCAAAAAGATCTGTGTATTAACCAGTTCAAATCTAGGCCTAGGTACACGAGACCCCTTACTCAAGAGGTCAATTTAGCCTGCAATGTCTGATAGCCACATTGGCTGTGGTGATGGATTCCCCAGGATTTTTCTGGTAGGTCTTGGTGGCCGCAAGGAGGTTTTTGCTATGCGCCAGTCTCAGCAAGGTGACAAGAGAAATGCAAAAAGTTTGATGTTTTTCACTTATGGACAAGAACAGCCACTTAGATAATGAGCAGAAATGTGGGTGTCTGAGGCATACTGAATATGTCTTTTCACCATACCTTTTTTTGACAAATATAAATTAACTATCGGACTGCAGCATTAATCATGTCACATAAACATTCAGCCACATGCAGTTCATCATCAAACATCAATTTAACGTTAAACATTAACACCTGAATAAATGCTTGAAATATCTTCCATGCCGATCTTATCGTACTAAAGTTAAAAAAAATACTTTACCTCAGTGGTTGCATTTGTTCGATATCTAAATAAAACGGGAAATACAGGAAAAGTTAGGATAACTACAGTATTAGTTTGGCACAGGACCTCATCTAATAATTCACTGATGATGGATATCTATATATATATATATATATATATATATATATATATATATATATATATATATATATATATACATATATATATATATATGTATATATATATATATATATATATATATGTATATATATATATATATATATATATTACATACATTCATACAAATACCTAAAGTCTATAGAAAAAAGTTATTTTCGGGTGGGTACTCTACCTGCAGATTCCTCATCTATAGAACAATGGTTCCCTCCCTTTTGACCCCTGTGGATCCCCATTTAATCATTACTGGAACACAGGGACCCCCAATGAATTACTGTTGAAATCCGTGTATTCAACTGAGTAATTACTTGAAGCATGAAACCTCAGCCTAAGCACTTGATGATTTGAACCACAAAACAATACACAAAAAATATAGAAACATGCATTCACTGAACAAATACCCAAAATAATTAATCATTTAATGAAATCCTCAGATGAATGTACAAAAAACTTTACATTTTAAGGGGAGGTTGAACCTTTTCCAAATTTAATTGAGGCCATTAGTCATCCATACTATATTCTGATGAACTTGCACTGCTTCCACTAGTCAAAATAAGGACACTAACCTAATTTTAGCCTCCAATTTTAAATTTATCGAAATGTTCAGATTAACGTTTTGCTTTTTTGTAAATTTATCTAACCTTCATTAATCTGCTAACATTATCAATTTTCTAAGCAGTTGCATGCTCCCCCCAACCCCACCTGGGTAAGCTTTGCGGACCATGAGTGTTCATCGAAACACATGTTGGGAGCCACTGCTATATAGAACAACCCCAGGTGGCAGACTGGATCCAGAAAACTTCAAAGCTCTCAAGAAGGCACTGGACTCGGTTGATGCCAGTCGTGACATCACGCAGCGTCACTGAGGCCATAAAGTGCCAGCCCCGGTTTACCTTCATTAGTTCCCAACCTTTGGGGTGATAGGCTAGATCAACAGTGATGTAGGTTTGTATGATGGATGTTTAGATGAGGAAATCTTGCTGAACAGATCTGGTAAAGTTTCTCTTTCTCTATGCACCTCAGAATCTAGGCAGGAGTGCTTTGGGAAGGTGTACAAGGAAGCCCACGTCCCTACCTTACAAATGACTGCAATTGGGACTTCTCTGGCAAGTTCAGAAGTGTTTGACGTGGCCCTGGTAGAATGAGATCTTGTACCTTCAGGAGAGTCTCTTGGCTAAGGCACTGCAAATCTTGATGCTGAGGATGGTCCAACATGCGAGAGTCCTCTTTTGCACTGCCTTACCTTTTTTGGCATTACAGTACCCAATAAATAGCTGGTCATCCGATCAGAATTGCTTTGCGTTTCCAGGTAGTAAGTGACTGCCTGCCTAGGATCCAATCAATGAAACTGTCAATCCTCTTTCCTAGGATGTGGGGGAGTGTTGAAGGCTGGGAAGATGATGAATTGACCTAGGTGGAAAGGGGTCACCATCTAAGGAAGAAAAGTGGCTCTCACTCTCCGAACCAACTTATCTGGAATGAAAGAAATTATGGAGGGTGACAGGTAAGGGCTACCAGCTAGCTTACTCTTCTAGCAAAAGGGATAGAAACCAAAAACAGTTTTGAGGGTAAACATTTGTAAGGTACAACTGTGAAGGGGCTCTAACATTGTCCCCAACAAAAAGATAACAACTAGATTCACACACCACTGGCGAACCACAAAGGGAGTTGGAGGAAACCTATTTATCACACCCTTAAGGAATAGCATAACAATAGGGATTTTAAGAAGGGACAACCTGTCCAACAGTCAGAGGAACACAAACAAGGCAGCCAAATATCCCTTACCAGAACTAATAGCATAACCTCTTTCAGCAAGGGAAAGAGGACATTTTAATACCTTCAACAACTTGGCCGCATAGGGGACCAGAAATTGCCTTTTACCATCTGCTGGTAGGCTTATTGGAGAGGCGACAAGCTGACATGATTATGGTAATCACCTCTGGTGGCAACTGAAAGGAGCTCCGTTGTCCCCACATAATCTCCATGCTTGCATCCTTGACCCTGGCAATGAAGAGCTTGGCCTTCTGATCTTTGATGGCTTTAGAGTGCACATTGAGGCAGGAAGAGTAAGCCTAGGAGTCGAGGTCTGATTTCATACACCAAAGACAGACTGAAGAAGGGTCTGTATTGCACATCTGTCCATCACAATCCTTGCATGGTTTGAACCCAGATTTCCTGGGAGGAGACATTTTGTTTCTTTTTTTTATGATTTCTAGGAGAAAAACTCAGGGTGAAGCTCCAGATCTGCATTTAAGGTGCAGAAAAAGGCAAACCTGTGTTGTTGCACCAATGCAAGTGCTTTATGTCCTAGGGTAGGCTACCTGACTCCACTTCCAGCATCGACTGAGTCAACTGCTCTTTACCAGCGACTTGAGAGCTTTGACGTTTTCCAGATCCAGTCTTGCACTGGGGTTGGTGATCCATCTGCAGGTAGAAGTATCCATCAGAAACAGAAAAAATACATGATATTCACTTATTAGATTTATTCAAGTACAAATAACAAGTAAGTTATTATTTTAAACAATTGTTTGTAACTGGACTTCCCACCATGGATCCACATGCCATTGTTTGTGGAAATGAAGGTGTATAGGACATCATTGTCAGTGGTGATATCCGTTCCTGCTTTGCGCCTAGGACTCACAGAGATGAGGAGAAAGAAAGAATCAAATGCCCCTAGCAAGCAGGTTGGTGACAAGGCTCTGGAGTGTACAGAACAATCCTAATCAAATTATGTTACCACAGCAAAGTATGTTGTCCTTTGAATGGATACACCTTCCTGCCACCTTCTCATCTTAAAGCTCTCCCGAAAGAACATCATGTAAGGAGTTGGGCAGTGCTTTAGGTGGAATGAAAACATGAATGGAGAGGTTTCTAAAAGGGGTATGGCCTATATAGTTACAGACATAGCTTAAACAAATAAACTATATTTCTGTGAGTTCTGTAGTGTGCCACTTGGCCCGCATTTTTGTGTCTATATATGATTTGTTACAGCATCCAATATAACACACCAATGGACATACACCTACAGTCAGCCAAGACCATGAACAGTGAATTAAACATTGGGGTTTTGGAAGGCTTAGAGGTCATCAGAGTGTCTCTCCTGTTATGTTCACTCTATCTTAGACATGTACCCATCTTTGGTCTGCATCTCCTCCATCTGCATTTCTTATACTGTATTTCTTATATCTCCTCTCCTCTTCAGCATGCTCTTTTCACTCTCTCCTAAATCCACTTCCTCACATCTCATTCACTTTACCACCTAAACACACAACACAACCACTCATCTGTAATCAAGCCATTTTATTTTTCTTTCGCCTTGGCAATATTTTGACAACTGTGCCCCTTCTACACACACACTTGCAAAGAATCAGAATTGCAACTGGAATACATGCCCGTTGCCTTGTGCCCTTTGAAGTGATACTACAGATAGGATGACAATATATTTTGAACACCTTCTATGACACACTTACATACATGCACTATAAGAAACTCCCACTGATTTTAGCCTCAACGCAACACTTCTTAATTGTGACTCATTTGAAATACTCGGAGATGGCTTTATTAGAAGAATATGAAGAGTAATATACTACCTGGATTAACAAATACAGAAAAATTAGATTATGGAAATAGTATCACTACTAAGTAATGCAACCAGAGTGAGTAATTAATATGTAAAAGATAACGAGGAACTAAACCGCTGTTCCAGAACACCTTAACCTTTTTATTTTAATTACTCAAAAATAAATCTGTGTTTTTCCCAGTACAGTTGAGGATGTGAACATTAAGCCCAATAGGGACCCGTTTCAATACGTGATGTAAGTTACTGCTAGAGGAATCCGACCTACTTAAAGCCCTGAAGATTGGGTTCTGAAAATCAAATCCTACAGAAGGCTGGCCTAAGATACTGCATTTCTAAATTGTGAGTTATTTCTAGTCCATAATTTCAGTTGGTGGTTCCAGGTGGGGCACACTAGCACTCATTTTTGGGGGCTGGAACTTATTTTTCCTCAACATACTTTGATCCAGAGCAATGGAGGGAAAAACACAGAAGGGTGAAGAAGAAGTAAGAGAAAGACAGACAAATAGTGACGAAAAGAGAAAGCAGTGATGAAAAAGATCCTGCAATAATGAAGCAGTGTTTTTGGTGCTGAGTCAGAGGCACAAGGTGAAATCAAAACTTTAAAGCCATTTATTCTTATACAAATTAACCACTGGTAATTTCTCACTTATGTGAAAAGGCACTAACATCTAGTGAAATGAAAAGTAAATCAAATGTAGTCAACTGACAAATGCTCAAGAGAGGAACTCCTCTCAATAGCAGAAAATTGGCTCCTTTCCATGAGAATAAACAAGGCTTTACACCTTGAGACATTTCATTTTTTGAAACATTAACACCCCTCAATGCTCAAGGTAATGCATCTCCTAGGATATAATTTATGTAATTCTCCTTCTTCTGCTATAATACTTTTCTCCTAGTTTGCAAGGAAAGGTGATTTCTCTGTGTATAGGTAAGAGACAGGATGCCTATGGCTCAGTGACCATAGCAAAAAGAAGGGGCAACCAATAGGGCACAGCTAATTATTGCCCCTGTACTCCCTAAGGGTTGGGAGGTATAGGCATTAGTATGCACATGGGCTGTGAGTTCATGTACTGTAACTGAAATAAATCCAAGATATTATGGGTGTGGGCCATTCTTCTCAGAACTGCAAGCAAGAACAACCATTCTAGTGAATCAAACAAGCTCCCTGAGTCAAGACACACAGAGAGATCATCAATCTCTGGTTTAATCTGATTCATTTATGCAAACAGGATACACACATTATAAATCCTGAATGGTCCATAGTCTGAGGCAGAGCATTGAGGGATACATCTAGTGGTGATTACTTAGGTAAGGATTCTATTATCTAAATTCATAAGTGAAAGTGGACAGTAGATTTTACATACTGGCACAACCTGAAGCCATTTACTTATACACTCCTGACCCTGCATACCTTAAAAGTATTAATGAGACTCCTGGAGTACAGAGAAGTGGCTGACAGGAAAAGTGAAAGACCCAGTAGGGCACTGTCCTGGATATAGGGAAAAAACAAAAATACAATTGTCCCCATCCATTAGGGATAGGAGAGGAGATGACTGGGAAAGCTGACATCCTAGAATAATTCAAAACATAGTATAAGGACCTATGCTCCTTACCTGGGACAGCATACTCAGCACAGACCAAAGATTACCTGGAAGGGGTGGCAGTTGCCTGGTGAAAAAGGGGCATGCGTTCCCATTTAATTGAACCTATGTCTCTTATCCTGATCACTGTCAGTGTGGATGCTGTTAGCTAGTTGCTGAATGCTGACACCTCTTTATGTCTTTGTGTGGGTACTCCAACCTGGACATTACCCTTCTGTGAGGAGCATCACTTTAGGTCAGTGTTTCCCGAAGTTTATAGTACTACAAGTTTTTAGAACAATAAACATTTGTGACTCACCTATCCTTAATAGACATGAGCCAGGTGAGTCTTTAATGTAACTAAAGCATGATGTGGTAGCGCACTGTCATTTGCACACAGCACATTTTCCATTGAAATGGACACAAAAATTTCCGCAGACCTACAGTTTTACTAATAAAAAATATTTATTTTACACAAATGATAATGTGTAGAAATCAGGTTTTGGTGAATATTTATCCTCTGTGTATCACTAAGTAAAGTGTCTTGATTTGCTTCAATTCTATTAGCACTTTGTTTTCATTTCACTTCAGATGTATCTAAAAACATGCTTTTCTAACTGCTGAATGTGTACAGTTCATTTATAGGTATT
The DNA here is from genome assembly GCF_031143425.1 of Pleurodeles waltl. Classification (NCBI taxonomy): domain Eukaryota; kingdom Metazoa; phylum Chordata; class Amphibia; order Caudata; family Salamandridae; genus Pleurodeles; species Pleurodeles waltl. Next base: position 1,225,173,413 of record NC_090447.1, read on the forward strand.
TACATTTTGTTGTGTGTTACAAAAAAAAAAAATTACATCTTGGAGCCATTCCTTTCACACTCCCTGAACCATTGCACGATTGGCACATAGCTCACTTTGCTTTTCTATGACTGCAAAGAGTCTGTAAACACCAATCAACATGGTAAAAACGCATCCGTGTGTCAGAAGACATAGCCTGACATTTGACCTCTGTCCTTGAAGCATAGCAAGTGTGACAAGATAAATGCAGGATTTAAAGGAATCTTTATTTATTATTTGGACTTTTATACCCACCAAAATAGGCTTGTGATCCAGAGTTTTGGAAAAAAACTGATGTGGACAAGGCTGAGTCTACAAATCAGCCTGAGAAGGACACATGAAAGAAGAAGTGACCCAAGCTGGTTCTGAAATTCCACATTGAGAATACATTCATGTACCTTTATAAATGTTGTAACTGTTGACCCCACCTGTTGTTCCAATTACAAGTTCTTTCTATAAAGGGGTGCTCCAGAGTACTAAGAGGACTGCTGCACAAACATCTAGTGTCTTCCTGACAGTTGGCTTCCTAAAGGAAGGGGACATCACCTGGAATCTGAATTGAAGGAGGAACTGTCTTCCTTTCCTAGAACACATGGAAGGGAGCTGCCTGACAGAAAAGGGAAGGAGGAAATCAATCCTGCAGGATCTGACTGCAGCATGGTCAACAGCAGTTGACCACAAAGCTGAGGATTTGCCCACCAGAGACAACCAAGAGAACGAACAGTGTACTAATGTTCCAGAGTCTGTCAACTGAGTTGAAAAGGAAGATCTGTATGAGAACCTGAAAGGACACCTGCCATCGCAGCAAGTGGCATTTTCCCCAGTGGGTATGAGCAGCCATCCTACTGAAGAAATGATTGTTGGACTGTCCCAGTCAAGAGGGGTGTACCCCCCCTCACCCTTCCGGGTGCACTACCCAGTGCATACTACTCAGAAATCATCCACTTCCCAGATTCTTGTAGACCTTGGTCATCTTAATTCCACCATTAACTGATCTATAATTCTAAATTAAATACTTTATTTGTGGTTGATTAGTTAAACGTCATTCTTGTTTGCTGAAATTTCTCACTTTATACATTGAGCAATATTTCACCCAACCCACAATGCATTTCAGGCACGCTAAATTGCCTTTGGAGGATGGCAATGTCTGAATCTCAAAAATAACAAGGTTGGTCTTGCAAGTCTACAGACACCTCTCGTGTGCAGAGGTGTGTGCAAAGGAATTTGCAGATACCTTTGGTCTCTATTCTTCTGCATCCACTTTACCCCTGTCTCAGGCAGTAAATTCCCCCTAAAATCCAGCACCTCACACCGTGCTTGATGCTGTGAAAGTTGGCGCAAATGGACTTAGGGGGTCATTCCTACCCTGGCGGTCCGAGACCGCCAGGGTAGGGGACCGCGGATGCACCGCCAACAGGCTGGCGGTGCATCCCAGGGCATTCTGACTGCGGCGGTACAGCCGCGGTCAGAAACGGAAGACCGGCGGTGTCCCGGCGGTTTCCCGCTGCTCTGAGGAATCCTCCATGGCGGCGCTGCAGGCAGCGCCGCCATGGGGTTTCCGACCCTCTTACCGCCAGCCTGGTTCTGGCGGCGGTAACAGGTGTCGTGGGGCCCCTGGGGGCCCCTGCAGTGCCCATGCCAATGGCATGGGCACTGCAGGGGCCCCCTAACAGGGCCCCACTAAGATTTTCAGTGTCTGCTTAGCAGACACTGAAAATCGCGACGGGTGCAACTGCACCCGTCGCACCCTTCCCACTCCGCCGGCTCTATTCGGAGCCGGCATCCTCGTGGGAAGGGGTTTCCCGCTGGGTGGGCTAGCGGCCTTCTGGCGGTCGCCCGCCCGCCCAGCGGGAAACTCAGAATAACCGCGGCGGTCTTTTGACCGTGCAGCGGTATTCTGGCGGTTCCCGTTGGGCTGGCGGCGCCCGCCGCCAGCCAAACTTGGAATCACCCCCTTAGAGTGGTTAGCCCACAGCACTTGTTCAAAGTGTGCCTGAGTGAACAATGCCACTATAATTGAAGCTGCTGCATTCAGGCATTTGTCCATTTTGTGTACAAGTGACTGTGTGGCTGCCTGAAGAGCTGACCGATGTGTGCCCGATTAAACTTTGCCACTGCCGCTGAACTCTGATGGACCTAGAAGCAGTCCAACTGTTACCAACTGGACCAAGAGCAAAAGTAGACTTCATCACATCCTCAATCACAAGGAGGTATGTCAAGATGAGCCACAGGCTCATCCTTCCAGCCTGGGTAGAGGATGATCCTCTTTAGACCTGTGGATCCAAGACTCCAGCCAGCTCACTGTGTGCGCAGAAGAGGACTAATGATCCAAGTACAGCTACATGCCTGCCTGTCGCCACCTCTGATTTCTGCAGTGTGGCCAGGCTCAACAATCAGGCACAGAGAAGAGAGACAGCATATATTTCCACACTGAGAGGACACCAACTGAAGTATGTAGAGCCTAGTTTTTCACTAGCTGAGGCCCACCACAAACACCCACATTCAGTGAGACACCCAAGACTAAGGCCCTCATTACAACCCTGGCGGTCGGTGTTAAAGCGGCGGTATTACCGCCAACAGGCCGAAGGAAAAAAAAAAATGGGATCATGACCACGGCGGAAACCGCCAACACAGACAGTCACTTTAAAACTCCGATCGCCATGGCGGTAGCAACAAACACCGCAGCGGTATCGCCAACAGACCGGCGGAATTCAATGTACTGCCCACCTCATTACAACCCGCCAATCCGCCAGCTTTTCCATGGCGGTACCAACGCCATCAAAAGCACAGTGGAAACAGAACACAGAAGGGAAACCGCTCACCTCTCGACACTCAACAAAGAACCAGGACGCCATGGAGCCCGAGTTACAGGTCCTGCCCATAACGGTCTACCTCCTCATACACGAGGAATATCAAAGGTGGCGGCGACGACCACGGTGAGTACTGCACCTATCACACAAGGGAGCGGAGAAGGAAAAAGAAAGTGACACACACACGCAACGCGCAACACCCCCACCCTCACCCACAACACCATACACACAAACACATGCAACATTACATTTACACCCCGTAACCCCTGGAAGAAAGCAACAACAAAAGGAATTGAGTGAAATCAGTGATATATTAGAAATAGGCAGATATACGTAACGAATAGAAAAACAGTATATACAAATATTTACAATATCTACAGAAGGCCATACATTGTCCTTTACAAATGTCTGTGGCCCACTGGGCCAAAAATCATAGGCCAAGCCCACAGTTGACTCCTGCCTCAATACGGAGAGAACACTGCAGGGGCATCAGGTCAAAAACACACAGGTACCTCAGGGGGACTAGGAAGGGGGGGGCACCTTAGCCGGAAGATGGAATAACACCACTGCTCCTCCAGGGGTCTCCATGCCCACTGATAGGTCCTGGGGAGTGCAAAGCCACAGTCTCTCAAGTCGCTCAAGTGGGTGGGTTGCACACTGCTTAGTCCGTGGGAATGCAAGACCAGAGTGTCTCATGTGGACGGCTTCTACACTGGTTCTGGAGGGGGCTTAGTGCCCAGTGTGCTTCATCCTGCCAAGGATAGGGTGAGTGGATGCATATCTCCACTGGTTCTGGAGGGGGCTTTGTGCCCAGTGAGGCAGTTCACATTCCCTCACCTGGGTGTCTGAGTCACGAGATTTGCAGGGACAAGGTAGCATGATACTCCATGGAGGCAGGGCCAGACTCCATCCTGCGGCGACTAAGGCTGCAAACTGGTGGTATTGCCTGTGCTGGTGGGGGTGCTTCCAGTGGTGATGGGAGGCTCCTGGCCGTCTCCTGCAGCCTCGGATGGACACACACTGGGGCTGCTGGTAGTGCGGTGCTTGCGACAGGGATGCTGGCGGTGCTGCCCATGGTGCAGGTGCTGGTGCTGCCAGTGGTGGAGGGAGGCACCAGCCCGTCTCCTGCAGCCTCGGACCGCTGCCCACTGGGGATGCTGCTGCTGACAGTAGTGGTGGCAGCTGCGGGGCAGGTGGTGGTGCTGTCGGTTCTGATGGTGGCCACCAGGCCCTCACCTGGGGACTCCAAGCCTGAAGTGCCTTAGCTTGGCTTTTCTGCCCCTTCCTCACCTTGGCAAATGCTGCTGGGAGCTTGGCTCTGGCAGCTGGAGTGATGGAGGAGGCCTTGCTGGGTGGGTCCTGCTCCTTGCCCTTGCTGCATGCTGTCCCTTTCTTCACCTTGGCAGGTGGCAGAACAGTTTGGTCCTTTGCAGGGGTCGGTGGCACACTGCCTGGCCTGACGGTGCCCCCTTTGATCCTCTGGGAGTTGCAGGTACCACAGTGGACGCCGATTTGGTGACTGAGGTGCTGGCCTAGGATCTGGACACCCTGGCCCAAGGGGAAGGACGGGGGGTAGGGAACAGATCAATGTTTGCCAGGAAAAGTGTTTTAGACACACTGGGATGGGAAGATGGAGAGGGTTTGGGAGTGGAGGAAGAGGGAGTGGTTATAGGAGGTATCTGTCTGCTGAGTTTAGGTGAAGGTACCTGGGCTGGATGGTGTTGTGAGGTGGATGGCTGTTGGGTGGGTGGGTGCTTGCGTTTGTATACTTTGGGAGGAGGGGTCACAGACACACTGGGAGAGGACACAGGGGACGTGTGCATGGTTGTGGGGGTGGTGACTGCTCGTGAGAGGCGTGTTGTGATGGGCGTGCTGGTGATGGAGGTAGTGGATGAAGATGTAGTGCATGCAGGTGTGAGTGTGGACGCTACAGAGAGGGAGGTAGACGAAGAGGAGGAGGGGGACAAAGTGGAGGCAGTGGTGTGTTTGCATGGGTATGGTGCCTGTGTGAGTGCCTGTGAGATGAAGTGTGGTGCTTATGTTTGCCTGAGCCACTTTTGTGTGGTGATTTGGGTGAATACTGGCATGAAGGTGTTCTTGGGATAGGCTGCAGTTGAGAGGATTGGGTCTGAGTAGAGGAAGTTGGAGGGGGGAGACTAGACACAGGGACAAGGGCTGCCATCAGTGCTGAGGCCAGAACCTGAAATGCTCTCTGTTGGGCTGCCACGCCAGAGTGAATGCCCGCCAGAGTGAATGCCCTCCAGGTATGCATTTTTTTGTTGCAAATGCCTCTCGACACACTGCATGGTATTCAGTATGGTTGACTGCCCAACAGTGAGGGATCTCAGGAGGTCAATAGCCCCCTCACTGAGGGCTGAATGGGGCAGGGCCTGAGGTGCCTGGGGCAAAGGAGATGCCCACCCTCCTGGGTGAGCAGGCACAGGAAACACGCTGAGGGGCTGCTGGGAGGGTGGTTCTGGTAGGGGGAGTGGCGGCTGTACCTGTTGTTTGGGGTGGGCACAGAGGTGTCCGCCACCGCAAGGGAGCTGCCATCGGAGGAGGAGTCGCTCCCCTCGACCTCCGTCCAACTGGTGTCCTCACCCTTGGTGGATTCAACCTCCAGGCCCATGTGGCATGCATTTCCCTCCGTCACCGGTGTCTCTGCTCCTCCGCCAGATGATGCTAATGCACATAAGGACAAGGTGACAAAACATAAAGGTGGGGAAACACTTGGACAATGCCAGCAACACCGCTACATTTGGTGTACATAACACACAGTGAGCAGCCCTATGCACTAGGCCATGCCCAACCATTTACTAAGACAGTCACCAGCCCATGGGGTCCAATGCCTAACGCCAGCATCTGCACACCAGAAACCCACAAGACCCTGCCCAGTAGTAGATGCCCACTTATACTATTGAGGTAGGAGTGCTCCAGAGCCTGCCCAACAAGTGACCTACCCTGCCATGTTCGCCCTGGCCTAGGGGCACCCACAGCCCACATCCCCCACCCAGGTACCTCCTAATGCGCGCAAAGTCACCTTTCAGAATCTGTACTCACCCTCTCGTGGTTGCTGGGATGCCTTCAAGCACCCATCCAATTCCGGATAGGCCACCACCAGGATGCGGAACATCAGGGGGGTTATGGTGCGACGGGCACCCCTTCCTCGTTGAGAGGCCAGCACCAGCTGGGCCTCTGCCGTCTTCTTTGCCCAGCGGCGCAGGACCTCCCATCTCTTGCGGCAGTGGGTGCTCTGCCTGTCTAAGACACCCAGGGTCCGCACCTCCTTGGTGATGGCATGCCAAATACTCTTTTTCTGGTGAGCACTGACCTGGAGAGAAAAGACATCAGAAAAGGGAATTATTCACCCGTCTGGACCGTCAGACTCATTGCCCACAACTTCCCACACATCCCCTGATGCAGATACATTGACCACCTTACATGCTGCACTCTGGCCAGGATGCCTCAGCACTCCCCAACATGTGACTTACATACACAGCACTCCATACAATCATGGCCCATGCATCATGCTCACAGTGAACTCACATGTTTGTCTGGAGGACATTCACCAGTTTCTCCAACTCCTCTGCAGTGAAGGCGGGGACCCTTTCCCCAGACACATGAGCCATGGTCGGTTCCAGACACAGGTCACAGCAGCACTTGCAGTGTAGGTCCTCACCTACCTGTTGAAGGTCAGGTAACAAGTGAGTGAACAGATAGAAAATGGCGGTCACGTCCGCCGCGGTGCGTACCGTCACCACCGGCGTACATCGCCATTGGCTCCTGGAACCCATAGGGCCCAATGATAAGCAATGCGAAGTTGCGCCGCGGTCATCGACCGCCTACTGCGACGGCGCACAACGCCAGTGCAATTACCTCATTTCTACTCTTCAAAGGTCAGGCAGCCGCCATTTCAGGGGGACACGGGGCATTGCACCTAACTGCGTCACAGAAGACATTGGCACATCAACTGACTCCCGAGTTCACATACTGTTTCTGTAAAGTAAAACAAAATCTACATTAGTGGAATAGATGTGGGAACATGACCCTCTGCTCACCGTTCTCTTCCATAAGCTTCAACTGCTCAGGCAGAATATGAGATGGCGGTGTGCAGACCCCTGGTGGACCTTGCGACTATGGAGGAAAGACACATTATCATTACCTACAGACTTGATCGTGCCACAATCCAAGAACTGTGTGCCCAATTGAAGCCAGACCTGATGTCAGCTATCCCTCAGCCCCTCAGGAATCCCCCTCTAGTGCAGGTGCTGTCAGTGCTCCATTTCCTGGCAAGTGGTTCCTTCCAAACAACAGTGGCCATGGCATCAGGGATGTCTCAGACAAATGTTCTTAAATGTGTTGAGCAGAGTGTTGTCTGCCCTGCTGAAACACGCACAGCTACATAGTGTTCCCGCAGGTGGAGGATTTGGCCACAGTGAAGGCTGACTTGTATGCCCTGGGACATATCCCCAACATCATTGGTGCAATTGATAGTACACCTGTGGCATTTATCACCTCCCCGGAGGATAAATGAACAGGTTTACAGGAATAGAAAAAGCTATCACTCGATGAATGTGCAGATGGAGTGTTTGGCGGACCAGTACATCTCCCATGTGAATGCCAAATATCCTGGCTCTGTGCATAATGCCTTTATCTTGAGGAATAGCAGCATTCCATATGTGATGGGCCAACTCCAGAGGCACGGGTGTGGCTAATAGGTGAGCCAAAGGTCCCCTCCCAGTATGAATTGGGGTATGGGGTTGTCCCCAAGGGTGAGTGTGCGGTTAACAGGTTTCCCTCGATATGTGCAGGTGACTCTGGTTACCCCAACCTCTCATGGCTACTGACCCCAGTGAGGAATGCCAGGACAAGGGCAGAGGAACGCTACAATGAGGCACATGAGCGTACAAGGAGGATCATTGAAAGGACCTTTGGCCTCCTGAAGGCCAGGTTCCTGGTGCCTCCATCTGACTGGTGGATCCCTGTACTACTCACCCAAGAAGGTGTGCCAGATCATCGTTGCATGTTGCACAACCTGGCCTTGAGACGCCAGGTGCCTTTTCTGCAGGAGGAGATGGTTGTGTGTCAGCGGTGGAGCTTGTGGACAGTGAGGAAGATGAGGCAGAGGAAGAAGATGTGGACAACAGAACAAATATAATACAGCAGTACTTCCAGTGACACACAGATACGACACTGTAACTCCACTTTACAATTCAGTTATCTGTTGGACATTGTACAAGGCAGCCTCTTTCCCTATGTCTATGACCAGTGACTGGTCCCTTTCCAAGCTGGCTCCTGCTATGTGTACTGCTGTCCACCAAAGGTCACCCTAAAGTATATGTCACTGTACATTTGAGTTGCAATGCTTTGCTGATGTGGTACTACTACTTTTGTGAATCATTAGACAGACTCCAGATTGGTATTTGTCCCAAGGGTGTTTATTTAGGTGCTCATAAGTATATAGGGATGTGCAAGGGGCTGGGGTGATGGTGGAGGAAAGTCCAGGACAGAGTCCAGTCCCTTGGTATAACAGGTGCATTGTCCAATGGGGCGTAGGAAGGGGAGCAATGGCATTTCAAGGTGGACAGGGTAACAGAGTGGGACACAAGGGTGACAATCAGGAAAGTCTTATTTCCTGGCGGGGGTCTTGGCAATGTTCTCTAGCTTCTGCCTGGATTGTAGGGACTGTTTGCAGGGTGGTTCTCCTTCTGCAGGTGGTGGGGTTCTGGTGGCCTTTTGTTTCAGTGGCGGGGCCTCCTGTCCCCTAGCGCCGGTGGAGGTGGAAGGCTGTTCCTCGGTTTGGCTAGTGTTAGGCACCCGTTGTTGTGCCACTGCCTCCCTCATGGTCTTGCCCATGTCAGCCAGCACGCCTGCAATGGTGACCAGGATGGTGTATATTTTTTTTAGGTCATCCCTGATCCCCAGTTACTGTCCCTCCTGCAGCTGCTGGGTCTCCTGCAACTTGGCCAGTATCTGGCCCTTCGTCTCCTGGGAATGGTGGTATGCTCCCAGGATGTTGCAGAGTGCCTCATGGAGAGTGGGTTCCCTGGGCCTGTCCTCCCCCTGTCACACAGCAGTCCTCCCAGCTTCCCTGTTGTCCTGTGCCTCTGTCCCCTGAACCGTGTGCCCACTGCCACTGACCCCAGGTCCCTGATTGTCTTGGGTTTTTTGGGTTGCCTGGGGTCCTTGTAGTTGTGGACACACTGCTGATTGACATGTCCAGGGGACAGTGGCATGGGCCCGGTGGGTGGGTGTTGTGCTGGTGTTTCCTGAGGGGGGAGACTCTGTGGTGGGTTGGGACTGTGGCAGGGAAACCAAATGTCCGGAGGTTCCAGGTGGGCAGGTTGGTCATCCTGATATATGCGTGCAGAGCTGTTGTTGTCACTGTCGGCCTCTTTAGGTGGGGGATTGGATGTGGCTGGCACCTCCTCTCCGGTGACATGGAGTATGGTTCCTGTGGGACTGCAAGTGCATTGTTGATGTGTCTGCATGTGCCATCTTGTGCATGGGTGTGTTTCCCTGTATAATTGTGAATTCCCTGTCAGCTTGGCCTTGTGTGAGTGGTGATTTTGTGGGCTGGGTGAGTCTATCTACTGGGAATGCTGGGGTGATGGCTGTCCATGCAGGTCTATGATGGGTGTCCATGCATGGTTGTTGCATGCAGGGCTTGGTATTGGGATGGGTGGGTTGTGTAATCGGGGTAAATGTGAGGTGGTGGAGTGATGGGGTGAGGGTAGGAGTAGGAGTTGTGATGGCATGCAGGTAGGGTGGGGGGATAAAGTGGTTAAGATTTGACTTACCAGATTCCAGTCCTCCTGCTACTCCTGCAAATCCCTCAGGATGCATGATTGCCAACACTTGCTCCTCCCATGTTGTTAGTTGTGGGGGTCCACCACCAGTCCTCTGTACTGCTACCTGGTGTCTTGCAACCACGGAATGCATCTTCCCCCGTAGGTCGTTCCACCTCTTCCTGATGTCATCCCTGGTTCTTGGGTACTGTCCCACGGCATTGACCCTGTCCACGATTCTCCACCTTAGCTCCATCTTCCTTGCAATGGACATCTGCTGCATCTGTGATCCAAAACGCTTTTGCTCTACCTGGATGATTTTCTCCACCATGACCCTTAGCTCCTCCTCAGAAAAACTGGGGTGTCTTTGGGATGCCATGGATGTGGTGTGTGTGATATGTGTGAGGATGTGTGGTGTGATGTGTTGAGGTGTATGCTGTGAGGTGCGTGAATGGTGTATGGGTGATGGTGTTCTGTGGCTCTGATTAAGTGGGTGCTCCTGGCTTGTCTCTCCCTTCCTGATGTCTAGTTTTCCGCTGTAAGAGGTTGTGGGTAATGTTGGTGTGTGTGTTATAGTGGTGTGAGTTTGTGGATGTGGTGTGTGTATGTGTGTCAGGTGTGTGTAGTTTGAATTGTCCAGTGTGGTGTGGTTTTGTAAGTATGTGTGTATTTTGAGCAAGGCGTTGTGTTCCGCCAATGGTTTACCGCGATTGAAAGACCGCCGCATGGATTGGTGGGTCGTGATACTGTGGGCGTATTCCTGTTGGCGTGACGGTGTTGGTTTTGCTATCGCCAGTTTATCACTGACCTTTGGTGTGGCGGACTTGTGTGGGTGTCTGTATTGTGGTGGAATTCTCAGTGTGGGTCATAATACCCGTGGCAGAATACCGCCGCAGTCACGCAATGTTGACGGCCGTCAGCACGGCGGTAGGCAGCATTTACCGCCAGGGTTGTACTGAGGGCCTAAGTGTTTGACCCTGCCTACGGGTTGAAGGATTTCATTGTATCTGTGCTTCGGACCCACTCCAGGTTTTACCTAAGGCTGCAAAGGAGTGGGGAGAGGTGGAAGGGGGAGCAGACAAGGGTAACAGGACAGTGGGAGAGGAGCAGAGACTCTGAATGCCTGAGTATTGTAGTGTGTAGTACTATGTTTGAGATTGTTATACTTCTTTTAGATGAAGATAAGCACCTGAAAGGACAATCCAGTTATTATTCTGTTGGGTAGTTGTTGAGTGCTGAGGTTGTTGTGCCACCATATCAACCTCCCCCAGAAGCCTCCGACAGTCCACCATTGCTACCTGTGATTTGTAATGATTTGTTTGTGATGATGAATATTTTAAACTTGTATTTTTTAACATGCAAGTTATTTTTATGCAAGTCATCCTTACAATGCTTTTAGCATGCAGAATAAGATTTGTTCTGTAATGTTTTTTAATAATTATACATATATCTCCGTATATAGCTATATCAATGTATATATGTCAGAGTCACCAGATCCTCAGGGTCTGTGCACGTTCCCAACACTTTCACCACAAGACATCTCCAATACTTTGATTAGAATTGTCACAGAGTCTAAGAGAGTCCAAGAGGGGAAAAGGGGATTAGGAAGGGAACAGCTGGAAAGGAGACCTGTAGGAAGCAAAAAGGTTAAAACAAACAATATCAAAATTACATCATGTGAATATCAATACCAGGCTATGACTCTAAGCATTGTCATTCTGAAAAAATGGACAACCGAAGCATAGCCTTCAAAATGAATAGGCTTCAAGATGACTGGATACCTGTGAGGCAATCAAGAAAGGTTAAATGCAATTTTCAAATTCAAGAATTATCATTTACATGAGGATCAGGAAAGAATCAGAATGATTTCTAAACCATTATATGAATCATGTTTGAGAAACATATTAGGAACACACAACATTACATCTAGAAACCTGGTTCTTTGTTCTCTCAAATTGCTGGAACATGACTTGCGCACATTGCAGATCTTTACATAGGTAGTAAAAATACCATAGGTTGATTGTGCACCATGAATAACACAAATTAGACTCGAGAAATAAATCACGCGACTTGCCAACTCAAAAGCCACCAAGTAAATTCCTTAAAATGGTAGCGCGTAATGAACACCGTGATTTTAAGCACCAGAAACGAATCGCGCGTCTTGCCGATTCGAATGCCACCCATTTAACTGTCAAGGAATGGTAGCGCACAATGAACATCATGAATCAAGCACGATAAAACGAATTTTGCGTCTTGCCGATTCAAATGCCACCATGCAATTGTCAAGGAATGGTAGCGCACAATGAATATCAAGGGTTAAAGCACAAGATAACGAATCACGCGTCTTGCTGATTCGAATGCCACCATGTAACTGCCAAGGAATGGTAGCACACAATGAATAACAAGAATTAAGCACGAGGAAAGAATCGCGCGTCTTGCCGATTCGAGTGCCACCATGTAATTGTCAAGGAATGGTAGCGCACAATGAATAACATGAATTAAACACGCGGAAAGAATCGCACGTCTTGCCGATTCGAATGCTACATTTGTAAATGCCATAAAACGATAGCGCACAATGAATATCAAAAGTTATCACACAAGAAAACGAATTGCGTGTCTTGCTGATTCGAATGCCACCATGTAACTGCTTAGGAATGGTAGCACACAATGAATATCAAGAATTAAGCATGAGAAAAGAATCGCGCGTCTTGCCGATTCGAATACTACCTTTGTAAATGCCATAAAATGGTAGCGCACAATGAATATCAAGAGTTAACACACAAGAAAACAAATCGTGCGTCTTGCCGATTTGAATATTACCATGTAACTGCCTAGGAATGGTAGAACACAATGAATATCAAGAATTAAGCACGAGAAAATAATCGCGCATCTTGACGATTCGAGTATCAGCATGCAAATGCCTCGAAACTACCAAGAGCACATTCACACGCACAAGAGTACTTTAGATTATCATGCAAAGATTAGGCCCAAGAACTCAAGAGTTTTCGATAACAGGGTCGGTGGCCCAGCCCGACCTCCGTCTTACCGCCCTGATCTAGGATCACCAATTAAAGTGAAAAAAGGGCAAGGCCTGGAGGATCAAAGTAGGCCGCCGGAACAGGAGCTCAGGAAGTTGCTGCTGCTCTGCACCGGGACCTCTGAATAGTGAGCACGTGGAGCTGGGCTGGCTCCCTTTTATAGAGTCTTAGCCCAGCCCACCAACCACACCCAGGCATGCTGCAGGGAAAGCTTCTAGAAGGCCTCAGAAAGGGACCACACCCTGACACAGTCTGAAAGCCTGCAGCAGAAAATTACATGAGAACAGTATTTATGTGCATGCTGAACATAAGTCCTCACGATTAAACTCTGCAATGCAAAAGGTTAAACAACATCATATCAGCACAATGCATAAATTATGTTAGCTTGAAATTATTTGGTTTTTGCATTGTAGTTGCCCATAGAGCGCGCACTGCCCTGATGTTGACAATATATATATATATATTTATTCACTGAACAAAGAATTTCACTTAAAAAAATAAAGGTTAAGGGAACATTATAAGTAAGTTCACATTTTACTCACACAAACCATAGAAAAGTATCAGTTATAGAGTATGGTTATCTCAAGTAAACATAACTTGTGCCCTATGGTAACTATAACTCACACCCCGCCATGCATAGTCATCTCATCAATAATTTTACTGCAATTGCTACACCGATACTATTAATGATGTTATAAAGGTGTCATCAGTGATGTAATATCAGGGGTAATTACCAGTGCATGCTAAATATGTGGCTCCCTGCATGCGGGAGCCATTTTTCTTCTGTTTCCCTGCTTGCGGAACAACAGGCAGGCAGGCAAAATATCTGAAAAGTCAATTTCTAGCAAGCGGGAACAGTTTGACAGGTAGGTGGTGGTACCCGAGGCATAGAGGAGCTCAAATGGAGAGGAGGGGGCACATGCAGCCCCCCTCAAATGTTTTTGTAAAGCCTCCACCTTCTTTTTTTAACATTGGAACATGCCCCCTCGACATGGACCACCCGGGGACTGAACTGAGAACAAGCACAGGAGACTGCATTTGTTTTTTATTTACTTTTTTTGGGCTCATTCACAGATCAAGCTGAAATTTAAAAAACTAAATTATGTTTTGCCCTGATAGGTTCTCAGGGGGACCTCAGCACCAAGGTTAGAGGGTCAGTGTATTACTGCTCTGTCCCTTTTTGTTTGTTTTTACATTTTAATTTGGGACTTGGCTGAAGCACAGTCCCAAAATGGCTACCAACACTTCCTGGTTGAAGTGTTGGCAACCAATCAGATCCCACCATGAGCTCTCTGCAATCTGTGGAGCCTTCGCATCCCTAAATACTAATATTTCTCATTCTTTTAATAGCCCTAAAACTACTGAATGGATTTACACCAAATAATAAAAAGCACACTTTCTGGACCAAAAGCTAGCCTTCTGCCAAATTTCGTTTAATTTCATCCAACTATTTGGGCTGTAGTCGTGTTCAAAATTCCTATGGTAATTTGCATGAGGATAAAAAGTTTTGGGACCCTCCCATTTTTCTCAGCCCCACTTGACGAATCAGCCTGAAACTTTCAAGACAGCTTCTGAACCGTCGTTCATATTAATTTTGAAAATTTCATGAAGATTCATTCAACAGCGTCAAAGTTATTCGCAAAAAAACACTTTTCCTATGGAAACTTGGTCCAATCCAAACTATAACTACCTACTGACAATTAGGATGGATGTGTGTATTTATATATATATATATATTTATATATATATATAAAAATATACTAACCACTGGCGGTCACCAGTAGGGAGCTATAGTTAGGACCATATTTCCATAGGAAAACATTTTTTTTGACTTGCCTATATCTTCAGCGTCATTTGATTAATCTTCACGATATTCAAGAACAAAAAGTATGCTGTGATTTGTGTTGCACATGGAAAGATTCAGGGTGATCTGTCAAGCAGGGCAAAGAAAAAGTGGGATGTCAAAAAATTTGCGTTTTCCATGTTAACCCCTATAGGCGTTATGAACATGACTGAAGCCCGAACCGCTGGATGGAATTACATCAAATTTAGCAGAAAGCTAGATTTTGTTCCGCAGTCCATGCTTTTTAAAAATTTGGTGTAAATCCTTTCAGTAGTTTAGGAGAAATTAAAGGAAACCAAAATGTGTATATCTGGGCGGAGCCTAAGCACAATTTTCATGGTGAGATTTCATTGGCTGTCACCACTTTAACCAGGAAATGCTGGCAGCTATCTTGGGATCAATATACATGATAGCACCCCATTGAAATGTATTGCAGTGAATGACAGATATTGAGGGTCAGAAAAAGGAGAACATTTAAAGGGTGATAACACATTTTAGTTACAACATAAATCACTGTTAATGGTACTATACTCATTTTAGGAATTGTGGTGTGTTCTAAGATGATTTGATCCTCCTAGGATTTCCTAAGTTATGTTTGAGGGAAAACTGATTTCTCATAATTTTCCCATAGAGGTGATGGAAGGTGCTCCAGAATCTAAAATACGGGGATACTATCTCTCTCAGCCATATGAGAATGAAGTCTGGCATTCTATGTCAGGGCCAGAAGTGAGGAATATGCATTTCTTTCTTAACTTTTTATTTAACAGCAGGTTCAAGGTAAAGAAAAATATACACAACATAACACATCCCAAAATCCAATGGATAACAATCAATTGCGAATCCAAATGCAGTCCGAAAGTAAATATATATATATATATTTCAATGGCTCCCCAAATCCTTCCCCTTTCTTCACTGCTGACCGTCAGTTATGTTTTCTCACTATCCTCAAATGGTGTAAGTTGGTGGGAATAGATTGTACTGCTTGATTATTCTGCTAGTGCGCATATTTCTTTTAGAATTGTCATTGCTTGTGCTCGCTCCTTGCGCAGTAGGCATCGGCCCAAGTGCATTTTCTTGATACTGCATGGGCACACCTGGTGGCACCCTTTGCCGCGGACTGTGGTGAATGTGAGGCACTTTGCGATCTGTTTGAAGTGCACTGTTCACTAGCGCTCAACAGATCAGCGTTGTGAGTCAGGGGACTGCAGTGGCTTCTCCTGTTCTCCTGCTAAACCCAGGGATTCCCCGTGATTTTATTACCCTACCAACCCTCACCTGACACAGTGATCGCAGTACGAATATTTACTGCTCTCAGGCTTTCCCTTCTACCTTTGCAACACCACCTGTTGGCCTCTTACTACAGAATATTCTCTGTTGTTGGTTGGAGCATCGGCAAGGGGGCTGTCCTTTATTTATTAGGGTGTATATATTTTTTGTCTGGTGTTCACACCCTCTTTCTGATGTAGTCCTTTCAAGATCACGAATATTACCCCAACCTGGCTTCTGAGGGGTAATGGCCCCCTCAATGTCACCTTCCTTCGGAGGCAGACAAGCTCCTTTCACAGGATATCGCCAAGGTACTCGCCCCCTCCATGAAAGCGTGTCCAAATTGACAGCCCAGGTCTCTCAAGGTGCTGGAATACTGGGAGGAGGCCCTAGTGGCATTGGCTTGTCTGCTCCCAAGAAGGGACACAAATGCAACACAGGACCCCTGGAAGGCTTCAATCGTTTGAGAGAAGCCTTCCTTTTGAGTGCACACACATACAAAAAACACATCCTACCAGGAGGCCAACTCACCCGGGGAGCTAGGCGACCAGGTCACCCCAGAAGTGGACTCTGATGAGGGATTACCAGTACAAGAAGACGATGAGACAGACAATGTCTCCTGTGTCGAGGACCGTAACTCTGGCCGTCACTGACACCTGGCTTCGGCCCTATCAGATCCCTATGAGGGAACTCCAAAACATCGGACATGTTTGACCCAGAGGGCATATTCCACCCTAAATCCTCAGTATGGCGGCCAGAGCAGAAGTCATGAGTTACATGGCCAGCAAAATCCACCAACACTTCAATAAGAGGGTCTGGGCCTAGATACAGGCCGAATGTCCTAGACCCACATTGGAGGGCAAGGGTGCTGTGATACCCGAGATAGATCCCAAGATGTATATTTTTTTACCAAATGCACGAGGGACCTCACAAAAGGTTTTGACTGCTCCTGGAGGGTATGTCAGAATAAGTTACTAGATGTCCTGGGCGCCCTCACCCAAATTATCCAACAGGCAGAGTAGCAAGATGGGCTCAGAGGGTGGAGTGCCTATTGGTCAATGCCAACTGTACTGCTCCCTTCTGATTAAGTTCAGTGATCCCTCTGTAAAGAAGTTAGGGACATTGGTAGCCACCTTCTCTGTGCTGGATCAGGGGTAACCTCAATAAAGAAACTTTTCCCCAGAAAGGTTTGACAGGGCCGGAAGAGGCAAGGGTTGCTCCCCCCAGCCGCTCCAACTTCCAAGGCCCAAACAGAAGCCAAGCCAAGAGAAATAATGGATAGCACGATGGCTGTCAGGGAGCATTCTTCCCCAACAGGGGAGGTGGGGCAGGAGCAGCCACAACACCCGCAGCAGTGCTAACGCACCTGGAGGACCTAACGGTAAGCAATAACCTTTCTTCCCCTCAAGATCTGAGGGGGAGATTGAGGCTTTTTGCACAAACATGGGTAGACATTACATCAGACCCTTCTGCAAAAGGGGAAAGGTTTCCACATCGAGTTCCTCAGGACCTGGGTT
Source organism: Pleurodeles waltl (assembly GCF_031143425.1). Taxonomy (NCBI): domain Eukaryota; kingdom Metazoa; phylum Chordata; class Amphibia; order Caudata; family Salamandridae; genus Pleurodeles; species Pleurodeles waltl. Next base: position 1,225,190,693 of record NC_090447.1, read on the forward strand.
CAGGTGGCAAAGCCAAAACCGTTCTTCTTTTCAGAAACTGACATGGCGGTGATCGATGCAGAGGTATAAGTGCTCCTCAGGAAAGAGGCTATTCACAGGTCAGTATTACACCCTCAAGGCTTCTTGAACAATCTGTTCCTGGTGGAAAAGGAAGACAAGGTCTTTCACACAGTCATAAACCTATTGGCATTCAACGTGTGGGTAAGATACCAACACTTTAAGATGGAGAGTATTTATCTCCTCAGGGAACTTTTATTGCATGTGAACTGGATGATGCGCCTGGATCTCAAGGATGTGTACGTCACTGACTCAATATTTCCACCTCATTGCTGATTCCTGCAATTCATTTATAGACAACAAGTCTTCAAGTTCCGATCTCTCCAGTTTGGACTTTTGTCAGCATCTTGGCGCTTCACAAAACTCCTCAATCCCATAGTAAAGGCCCTCAGAACGAAGGGGATCAGGTTGATAATTTCCTTTTGATGGCCTCGGTCTCAACTTGTATCTTACTTGAACACAACTATTGCTTTATTGCAAGACTTAGGCTTTGTCATAATTTAGGAGAAATCAGAACTAGCCCCGTCGTAGACCGTAACTTCCTTGGGTTTCCTCATACACTCCAATACAGCCTCTCCTTGAGGAGAGAGAGAATTTCCCTCAGGCAACTGGCCAGGATAGTCAGGTCATTATCCTCTTCTATCCAGGCCATATTTCTGGGCCCTCTGCATTACAGTGCTCTACAATACCTGAAAGCCTCCCACCTCAGAAGAGGTCTCACATATTCAGAACAGATTTTTCTCAACTCAGCGGCATGGCATGGAGTGGATAAGCGACCTTTGTATCCTCTCCAGACATGATTATAGAATCCGATGCCAGATGCTAATGCGGAGGCACCAGGTGCAGGGACATCTTCATGGGGGCGGAAAGATGGACTCAGGAGGAACTCTGATTCTGGACATGGTCTCCTGCTGCATTCTACTCAGAATGGACTGTGTGTCAGTGGTCCAATACATAAGCCGACTGGGCGGTACTCGCTTGAGGGCACTAGCGGAGCTGGCAAAGGACTTCTGGCACTACTTCGTCCACCACCAGATTTCAGTGATGGCAGAATATCTTCCAGGGTCTCAGAACATTCTAGCAGACTGGAACTCCGGTCATGTTGGAGACTCCAACGGCTGGCAACTGGACACACCGACCTTACGGGCCCTCATGAACTGGTGGGGTCTGTGCTCTCTGGATCCGTTCATGTCCAGGTTAAACATGCAACTCCTGAGGCACTTCAGCTAGCGTCTGACTTGGGGGCCTTTTTTCCAGTGGATGCCTTCCTGCAGGACTGGTCGACAGAACAAGCCTACACATTTCCTCCGCTTCTCCTGATCCTGAGAGCGACAGCTCAGGTGGGTCGTCATGTGGCTTCGGTCATTCTTATAAATCCTCCTTGGTAATGACAAGCATTACTCTCTGCCCTTTTGGAACAGTCTTGGGATGAACCGATTTAGATACCATTGTTCCATTCGATAATGTGGGATTCCTCCAGCCATCCATATCCTCTTGCATTGCAGGGCCATCTAAATCTCATGGGGTGGAGAATTTCATATCTAGATAGGAAGTCGTTCAACTTTCGAAGGATGCTGAAAAAAACGTTCAGCAGGCATGGGCCCCAAAAACAAGCAAGCAATACAAGTCAGCCTGGGCCAGATGGGTTTGTTGGTGTGTGGAGAGACACCTGATTACAGATATTGTGAACTTGTTAGCCGAGTTAGCGAATTCAGGCTTAGCTTACTGTATGGTGAACTCCTCTAAGTCAGCAATCTCAGCAGGCCATCCACCCATCAACAATACTCCTATAGGGGAACACCCTTGGGTCTGTAAGTTACTTAAATGCATTAGGATGGCTAAACCTCTGGAACCCATATACTTTGGTCCGTGGGACATAAATCTAGTACTACTTTTTTTGTCAAATTGCCAAGGTACTCAATATCTCTCCAGGAAAGAGATTTCAGCGGTTAGCTATTCTTCTCTGTCTCATTTCTTGTAAGAGTCTCAGATGTCAGGGCTCTGGATATCACAGCAAGAGTGTTCGCCACGGATGGGGTCGCGTTTACCATTTTGAGGCCGAACAAATCCAATACCCAGTCAGTGACATATCCCACTTTTGAGGATGCTCCCAAGCTGTGTGTGGTAAGGTGACTTAAGGCTTATGAGGAAATGATGGTGAAGATCAGACCACCAGGGGAACAGCAATTATTGATAGCCATTTAAAAAAAAAAAAATACATTCAATGCTGTTCTGTCTCCCTCCATTACAAGATGGGTACGGTGGATTATGGTAGAGGCAAGGATTAATATAACCATGTTTTTGGAGCTCATTCAACAAGGGTAGCTATGGATTCGAAGGACACCCAGGTAGGTGGCAGATTAGAAGACATCATGAATGTACACGTCGGAAGCTGGAAATAAAAATAAAAAGCGGACTATGTGAAAAAAGGGGGACAGGGAATACACGGAGCCTAGAAAGACTATGGGGGCCATCTTTGGCGATCTGACTGGTCCTATTGATTCAATGCAAAGCATATTTAGTATAAGAGCAAAGTGAAAAGTAGAGTAGTAACATTTAAGGAGGGTAAAGTGGACAGCTAGAAAACAACTTTAACCTATCAAAAAGTGCAAAGCAGATGTTACTTTATAAATCCTAATGTGGAAATGTAATGGTATTATGATTAGACAGGAGGTCTAGTAATAGCATTGGTATGAAGACGTAAAAGTGTGGAAGCCAGATATATAGATAAAAATAAAAATAAAAATTTTATATAAAAAAAGAACCACATGCAAATTAGGTTAGGCCGAAATGAAAAAAGTACGTTTACAGTAAGGGAAAGGCAGAAAGAGATGTATATGTGAGTGCGCACACAGTTAAGACTAAGTGGCTTAGAAAATTAGAGTACAATCATATGTATGCAGGAACAACCCAAATTATCTACATCTATTGTAACACATGGCGTATAGTAGCTAGCCCCTAATAGGAGAAAGCCATATTTATGCAACATTATGACAGCGATACACATGAAACATACGCCACAAAGCACCTAATTAGTCCTGTGTATTATAACATTTAGATATTAGGTATTAGTTCTTCGAATAATATAGATATAAATACACCTATTGTCGGGCATATCCCCTGAGAACAAAAACACGTGCAGGAGACCAAGCCCCAAAATAAAGGGAGACCGAATACACAACATTATAGGAACATATGTAGGTCCTTATGAATATTCAGGCCCTTTTCCACAGCCCTTAGTTTTATGATCCACCTGCCCTCAAGGCGTCTTAAGGCCAAAGTATTATTGCCACCTCTCAGTGGTTTATTTATTGAGTCAATTCCATGTATCACAATATCCAATACTTCTTTGTCCATGTACCTCATTGTAGTGTGTCGCAAATGGATAGTTTGTATTAGAAGACCGGATGGCTTTCAGGTGTTCCTGTATTCTTTCTTTCAGAGGCCAGATGGTGCTTCCAACATAAATGAGACCACAGGTACAAACAATACAATACACACAAATTCCGTATTACAATTGATGAAATGCTTAATTCTAGGTGTGACATGTGTGTTATACTGGAAACACACTGCCTTGTCCTTAATGTAACTGCAAATATTACAGTGGCCACACTTATATGTGCCTGGTGGGGGTTTGGGCAACCAGGTGTCATTATTAACAGATGGAATAAAACTGTGGCATAGGTGGTCACGTAGGGTAAGACCTCTCTTATAAATAATGCTCGGTCCTGTTGACAAACCGCTCTTTAGTGTGTTATCTGTTAATAGTAGCGGCCAATGTTTACATATAGTTTTGAAAATCTGTGAACTGAGTGCACTATGATTCATAATGAGAGAGAGTTGCTTGTGTGTCTTCTCTTTTTTGGAATTAATAAGGGGGTCAGAACGTTTGATCTTCTTAATCTTATTACTGGCCTCTTTCAAGAGATGGGAGTGATAACCCTTATAGCTAAATCATAGCTCCATGTAATGCAATTCCTCCTGAAAAACCCGGTCCTCACTACAATTTCGGCGAATCCTAGTCATTTCCCCAAAGGGGATGGATTTTATCTGAGATATAGGGTGTGAGCTAGTAGCATGTAAAATCGCATTGCATGCTGTGGGTTTCCTAAAAAGTTTGGTGCAGATCTTCCTATGTTCAATGTAGAGTGTAAGATCCAGGAAATTTATGGAAGACTGACTGGCTTCATGTGTAAACTTGATGTTAAACGTATTGGCATTGAGATGTTGAATGAAAAGCACCAATGTCTATGCATCTCCCGACCAGAAAACCAAAATATCATCAATGTACCTTCCACAATACAAGATGTGTTGTGTCAAAGTGGGAGGACAGAAATGCCATATATGTGTTTTTTCCAGGTACCCCATATACAGGTTAGCATAAGATGGAGAAAACTTACCCCTCATGGCCACTCCTTGTATCTGTTGATACCAGCAGCCATCATGCATGAAGATGTTATTATCTAAGACCGTGCCTATAAGATCCAACAGCATGTTTGTGTGTTCCAGTAGAGAGGCATCTCTAGTATCAAGATAATGTTGAATGGCTAGCAAGCCATCTGCTTTGGGAATGCTAGTGTATAAAGAAGTGACATCAAAGGTAACTAGGTAATGTCCCTCCGTCCATTCAAAGTCTGCAACCTTACAAAGTAGATCCTTGGTATCCCTGATATATGAAGGTAGATTATGGACAAAGGGCTGAAGAAAATTATCAATATATTCTGATAATTTCTCCGTGGGGGAACCATTGCCCGAAATGATGGGCCTGCCTGGGGGGGAAGGTGCCTGATTTGTGTATCTTTGGTAATATGTAAATGCATGGCGAGGTGGGTGTAGTGTTACACAGAAATTTGAACTCCATATCCGAGACGAGATCAAGATTCAGCCATGTTTGTAGTTTTCGTTGTACGCAACTGTTTACCCCCATCATGGGGTTGAGTTGGATAAGTTACTTACCTGTAAATCCTAGTTCTCTTCCAGGGGTATCCTCATCAAAGTCATAAACATTGAATATTCCCGCCCTTGTGCGGGGACCCCGGAGCATATATAAAATATATACACATTATACATGTGTAACAAACAGTCATGCAGGCTATCATGTTAAAAACAGGCTAAAATGCTTTATTTCTATGAAGTTTTTTTTTTTTTTTTTTTTTTTAAATACTACAATAGAGCATAAATAAGTACCCAAGCTCCTATAACTAGGCTTGGGGAAGTAAGCAGTAGCAAACTCTAGTGAAAAAATAGAGAAAACTGCATTGAAAAACAATGAAGCATTCTTAGCCAATAGGCTGCATGTAGGTTAACACAGGAGAACCATAAAAACTTTGGCACTGCGCCTTTAAGACCCTGAGCACCTCCAGTATCCCACCATGCCTCAGGGGTGAAGGAAAGGTGACAGTTGGTTCACAGTTAGGTCAGTTCTTTTTACGGTGACAATTTGTATAATTGAATCAAAATACTGTCTGTCCTGCACTTCCAGTAGACGTGTGTCCGGGGAGGAGGGTGGGTTGTTTATGACTTTGATGAGGATACCCCTGGAAGAGAACTAGGATTTACAGGTAAGTAACTTATCCTTCTCTTCCAGGGGATCCTCATCAATAGTCATAAACATTGAATAGATTAGCAAGCCCATCCCTAAACCCAGCGGACTGTCCGATAGAAGTGCAGGAATAGACATGTCTTACGCAAATAAATTCCTTAGAGAGGCCTGCCCCACTTGGGCATCCGCTCTTGCATCTGAGTCTAAACAATAATGTCTTGTAAAAGTATGGACAGACTTCCATGTAGCAGCCTTACAAATCTCAGATATAGGAACATTGTTAAGGAGAGCAGCAGTAGCCGCTTTTCCCCTTGTGGAATGCGCTCTAGGCCGCGCTAGCAATTGTCTATTAGCTAGTTGGTAAGTATTAACAATACAAGAGACTATCCATCTTGATATTGTTCGCTTAGATGCTGCTTCTCCTGTCCTTAAATGACCATAGTTCACAAACAAGCGGTTAGAGTGTCTAATCGATTTTGTCTTGTCCAGATAAAATTTCAGCACTCTTTTCAAGTCTAATGAGTGCAATGCTTTCTCAGCCGGAGTTTCCGGATTGGGAAAGAACGTCGGTAAAGTTATGGTCTGATTAATATGGAATTCTGACACCACCTTCGGAAGGAAAGATGGGTGAGTTCGTAGAACTACTCTATTGTCATGAAAAACCGTGTACGGTTCTTTTGCAGACAAGGCCTGGATCTCACTGACCCTCCTCGCTGAAGTAATGGCCACCAGAAAAGCCGTTTTCCACGTAAGGTGTTGTAAGGAGGCCTTATGGATAGGCTCGAAAGGAGGGCCCATAAGTTTTGCTAGGACTATGTTCAGTTCCCACGGAGGAGAAGGCCTCCGAATTGGCGGAAAAACTTTCTTCAAACCTTCTAAGAAATCCTTGACTACAGGTTTCGTAAAGAAGGATTCCTGAGAAGGTGACTTGCGATAGGCAGTAATAGCAGACAAATGTACCTTAATAGATGATACCTGCAGACCGGATTTCGCTAGGTGAAGCAAATAGGACAGTATGACGTCCTCCTGCGCCCGTATGGGATTATGGCCTTGCTGACAGCACCATATGTAGAATCTCTTCCACTTAAAAGCGTAGGAACGCCGCGTGGAAGGCCGTTTGGACTCTTTCAAGATGTTCATGCACTCCTGCGAGAGTCCTAGGTGCCCATACTGCAGGAATTCAGGAGCCATGCTGTTAAGCTCAGAGAGGGTAGGTTGGGATGCAGAATCCTGCCCTCCATTCTGCTCAGAAGATCCGGTCTGCACGGCAGCCTCCTGTGAGGTTTTTCCGACAGGTTGAGGAGATCCGTGTACCAGAATTGTCGAGGCCATTGTGGCGCTATAAGAATCATTCTGGTCCTGGATCCGTAAAGTTTGCTGATCACTGCCGGAATGAGGGGAATCGGAGGAAAAGCGTAAAGAATTGTCCCTGACCAGTTGATCAACAGGGCATTCCCTCGAGATCCTGGACGGTAGAACCTGGATGCGAAGTCTGGGCATTTCCTGTTTACATCGTCTGCGAAGAGGTCCAGTTGAGGCCGACCCCATTGCGCGAAGATGTATTCTGCGACTTCGTCGTGCAGGACCCAATCGTGAACGTCCTCCAGGTGTCTGCTTAGAAAGTCTGCTTCTACGTTCTGCTGACCTGGCAGGTGAACTGCTGTGATTGACATTCCTCTGGCCAGGAGCCAATGCCATATCGCTTGGGACTCTCGTGAAAGGGGTAGGGATCTCGTTCCCCCTTGTTTGTTCAAGTAATACATCGTGGTTGTATTGTCCGTCTGTATCAATAGAGTTTTCCCCTGAATTAGCGGTGTGAAAGACTTGAGAGCCAGATGTACCGCTCTGAGTTCTAGCAGATTGATGTGGTACTGCTTCTCCTTGTCTGACCACAGACCCTGCGCTTGAAAAGGACCCAGATGAGCCCCCCATCCCTGAAGAGACGCATCCGTTACCAGAGTGTCGGATGGAAGTACCTGGTGAAACGGAGCGCCCACTGACAGGTGAGGTCTGTGCATCCACCATCTCAATGACTGCAGTGCTACCTCCGGTAGCCGCATTGTGTCTTCCCAGCGACCTGTTCTTTGGCTCCAATTGGCCTCCAATGCCTCTTGGAGGGGTCTCATGTGGAGTCTGGCATTTGGGACAATAAAGATGCACGATGCCATGGAGCCCAGTAGTGATGTCACCTGACATGCCGTAGGTGCGCTGGCTCTCAACAGGTCCTGGCACTTCATGTTTATTGAGGACAGTCGTTCCTCCGAAGGATACACTTTTTGTAGTTCTGTGTTTATGATAGCTCCTAGGTAGTGAAGACTCTGCGTTGGAGTCAAGGTTGACTTCTGGTAATTGACCTGAAGACCTAGAGCTTCGCAAACTCCAAGTACAATGTCCCGATGGCTTCTCGCCTGCTCCGGAGAAGAAGCCTTTAGTAGCCAGTCGTCTAGGTATGGATATATGTATATCCTTTGTCTTCGTAGATGCGCCGCCACCACTGCCATACATTTCGAGAAAACTCTTGGAGCAGATTTCAGGCCAAAGGGTAGAACCCTGAACTGGTAATGCTGTAACGCTACTCGAAAGCGCAGGAATTTTCGATGCTTTGGAGCTATTGGGATGTGGAAATACGCATCCTGCAGGTCGATGGAGCACATCCAGTCTCCCTGATGCAGTTGAGGGAAAATTTGGTGAAGCGCTAGCATTCTGAACTTCTGCTTTCTTATGTATTTGTTCAGCAGTCTTAGATCCAGGATTGGCCTGAAAACGCCCTCTTGACCCTTCTTTGCTACTAGAAAGTAACGGGAGTAGACCCCCTTTCCTCTGTGGGCAGGTGGAACCCTTTCTATGGCATTCTTTCTTAGGAGGGCGAGAGCCTCCTTGCGTAGCAAGGTGAGATGAGCCGGATTGTGTTTGGTTGGTGGCAAGTGTGGTGGAGGCTGCTTGAAAAGGAGAGAATAGCCATGTTCGACAATATTGAGCACCCATTTGTCTCTTGTGATAGAGTGCCACTCGTGAAGATGAGCAATAATACTTCCCCCCACCGGAGTGGTGTACAGTGTCGAGGGAAGCGAGACTTCATTGCTTAGTGGGTGCTTTTGGAGTGGACTGTTGAGGTCTACTTGACCCTCGCTCCCTTGTGTTTCTTCGCTGAAACAGAGGGCGTCCCTGTCGTTGCTGAGACCTTTGCGACCAATGAGGGGTTTGAACCCTCTGTTGGAAAGGGCGTCTATCGTACGGTCTGTACCTCCGCCTGAAATCTTTCCTTCTTTCGAGGCCTACCGCCTTCATGGTATCCACCTCTGTCTTCATGCGGGCCATCTCTTCGTCTGCATGGGCACCGAATAGAGAATTCCCGGCACATGGGAGATTCAGGATACGTTGTTGTGCCTCCTGTTTCAAGCCAGTGAGCCTCAGCCAGGAAGATCTCCTCGCACAGATACCATGTGCGTACCCATGAGCCGCCAAATCCGCCCCATCCGCTGCCGCGCTGATAACTTGGTTAGATACCAGGCATCCTTCCTGTAGAATCTCTTGGAAATCTTGCCTGTCTTCTCTGGGCAGTTTTTCTGTAAATCTACTGAGGGAATCCCACAGAGAACGATCGTACCTGCCCAGGAGCGCAGACGCACTAGAGACCTTCATTGCTGAAGCCGCTGTCCCGCACATCTTTCTTCCCAGAGAGTCTAAATGCCTGCTCTCTTTATCCGGGGGTACCGTGGATGAAGATGCCACCGAGTGGGTCTTTCGGGCGGCAGCTATGATCACTGAGTCTGGTGGCGGATCCTTCCTAAGGAATAAAGGGTCTTGCTCTGGAGCCTTGTACTTTTTAAGAATCCGAGCCGGGGCAGACTTAAGCGAGGCTGGGGCCAGAAAAGTGTCCATGGTCGGCTGCAACAAACCAGGCACTAGAGGCAGCAACTTTTTCGACGCTGATCTCTGTTGTAGCGTCTCAAAGATGATTGATGAGGAGGTAGACGGTTCTGGAACCTCTATATTGAGTTTCTGCGCTCCTCTTAGCAACACCTCGTTGAAAGTGGTTATGTCATCCACTGGTGAGACTCTAGCAGGTGGTGAATCTGTAAGAGTAGGTGAGTAACGCCCGACAGAAGAACCTGATGAAGACCAAGAGGGTGATCTTCTTGAGCGCGACCTGGATCTCCGTTGAGAGCGAGATCTGCTGCGGGACGCTGTAGCCGAGCCCCTAGGCCTCGCGGTCGGCTGTCGAGGAGCTGAACGAGCCCGTTCTGCCCCGGCTGTCGGCGATGGCGTTCTTGGCGGGGAGGCAGTGGGTGAATACATTCGTGAATATTGCGAATCTGGGGAGGCCGCTGGTCTGTTGAGGCTCTCCAGCCATCTCGGAGATAGGTTGATGGGCGAGACATGCCCAGGAGATGCTCTTGACCGAGAAGAGTCGCTCGGTATGGAGACCACTGGAGACTGAGCCTTGTCTGGCGAGGGGCGATGTTCTGCTCCCTGTTGGACAGGTAAAACCTGCGTCGACGTCGATGGCTGTTTCGACGTCAAAGGACGCCCAGTCGGTTGGTCCTGCCTCGACGTTGATTGCCTCGACGTTGAGTGCCTTGACGTCGAACGGCGTTCCTTGGACCTCGACCTGCTCACCGTCGTGTGCCTCGACGTGGAGCGATGGGAGGTTGACGGCGGATGTTTCTCGTGCCGTCGTGGAGATCTCGACGTCGTGTGTCCTGACGTCGGGGGGCGCACAGCCTTTGGCGGCGACCGGACATGCCGGCGATGGCTCGACGTCGATCGGCGGGCTGCCGTCGACGGAGACCTGCCCCTGCTCTGATGTTCCCTCGACGCCGTTCCCTTCGACGTCGGGTGTGTCGCCGTCGACGGCGATCTATGCCGGTGGGACGGCGGTAGCGACGACGTCGACGGTGAACAAACAGGTATTTTCCTACCTGTCGACGTCGACCGGGCCATTCTCTCCTGAGAATGGCCTTCTGGATGCCTGGGGAGTGAGGAGGACGATGTTCTTTTCCTCTCCTGAAGCCCATGAAGTCGGATCTTCTCTCTGTCTTTCAGAGTCCTCCTAGACATGTTCTTACAGTACTTACAAGTGTCAGGGCAGTGACTCTGAGGCAGGCACACTATGCACAGAGAGTGGGGATCTGACTGGGCCTTCTTCTTCCCACAAGCAGGGCATTTTACAAAAAGAGAAGGCATTTTTCTGTCAGAAAAAACCTTCCTAGCTCAGACAAAGATGTTACTTGTCGAGTGAAAAGTGAAAAAACGCTTTTTTAAAGAATTTTTCTGAGGAAAACTCAGAAAAACTGAGAGCTCAATGCTCCAGGATCCTCTCAGAAGAAGCCGGAAAAAAGAACTGACCTAACTGTGAACCAACTGTCACCTTTCCTTCACCCCTGAGGCATGGTGGGATACTGGAGGTGCTCAGGGTCTTAAAGGCACAGTGCCAAAGTTTTTATGGTTCTCCTGTGTTAACCTACATGCAGCCTATTGGCTAAGAATGCTTCATTGTTTTTCAATGCAGTTTTCTCTATTTTTTCACTAGAGTTTGCTACTGCTTACTTCCCCAAGCCTAGTTATAGGAGCTTGGGTACTTATTTATGCTCTATTGTAGTATTTAAAAAAAAAAAAAAAAAAAAAACTTCATAGAAATAAAGCATTTTAGCCTGTTTTTAACATGATAGCCTGCATGACTGTTTGTTACACATGTATAATGTGTATATATTTTATATATGCTCCGGGGTCCCCGCACAAGGGCGGGAATATTCAATGTTTATGACTTTGATGAGGATCCCCTGGAAGAGAATCTGATTTGCGGTACTATCAGAAAGTTAGCGATCCAACTCAGAGATGTAGTCTACTTTGTCCATAATGACAATGTTCCTTCCCTTGTCGGCTTCCTTAATTTCAATGTCTTTGCATGTACTCAGAGAATGTAAAGCCCGTTTTTCTGCTTTAGTGATATTGTGCAGGGAGATCGCCTTTTGTCCTAGAAGATATTGTTCCTCCAAACAGTAGAGGTCATTAGTTATTTTACTGTAGGAGGAATCAATTGCATAGTCCCTGGGTATGACAGGTGTAAATTTTGAGGTGGTTTTCAAGCCGCTGGGTGCCCTGGTGTTCGGGGCTATGCTCAGATCAGCAAGAATCTCTGAAAGTGGTGGAAGAGGACCCTCCTTATGTTCAATGGATAACAGGGTTTGGAAATCCTTAACATCTTTAATGGACATGGTACTAGAGGTGTTACAAAGAGCAGTTACAACTTGAGGTGGGGTATTACTGCCTTGGAAATATTTGTAAAGTTTACATTTACGTATAAACTTAAAAAGACTAATATGAAGTTGCGTAAAGTCAGGTAATGCAGTGGGTACAAACCCTAAGCCTTTTTTAAGGATATTTATTTGTTCAGGATTCAGAATGACGGATGAAATATTGATAATGGAGATTGACTTGGGGGTATGTATCAAAGGGACAGGCTCCCCTGTCACTGTTGTGAGTTGTTGAGTGTGTGGTGACTCCCTCCGATCTTTTGCTTACGTTTGGATTTGTGTTTTCCCCGCCTGATGGTCTTACGGGTACCTCCTCCCTCCTCTGCAGTTGTTTTTGGCCCTTTCGGTACCTCTCCAGTTCTAATAAAAAAGGTGACCTATGGGAGGAACATGGGAGTGATGCTTGTTCCCTCATATCTTCACTAGCACTGCTAGATACTGGATAAATCTGAGTCACTATTCGTGGTATTGGTAGGGGGGGATCTTTTTTTGTAAGTTCCCTGATACTGTCCAATATGGCATTGTCATATTTTCGTGCAAAAGTGAATACCCTACCATTTTTATAATCATTATCATCTCTCCTAAGTTTGCGAAGTTTTTTATCTTTTCTGTATAGCTGATGTTTCTGAAGAGCCTCCTTGAGGATATTAAAGTTTTTCGCTTTGGTCTCTGGTGAGTCAATACCGTTGATGTCCTTTTCTAATAGTGCTATGTCCTGTAGTAATTAGTCCCTTTTTGCCTTGGCATCACGAATGAGAATGTCCATCATACCAAATGATGATGTATTGAGGAGTTGTGCCCATTCCTTTAGTAAATCGGGGCTAAGATCGTTAAAAGAGGGGAATAGGATGACCCTCAGTCCCCTCGGTATTTGTTTGTTATCCATGTATCTTTGCAATATTGTGTAGTCCCACCAACGTGAAAGTTCCTGTTTCTTTAAACGCTCTAGTTTGATGAACTTGATTTTCAGACCCTCCTGTGAGGTGTTGTGTACATGAGATGCTACATTGTGAGTGCCTGTCTGAAATAATTCTTCTAAGAGAGTATCTCTATTATCATCTAAAGTAGCCATAGTTAGCACGTAGAGTTACAATGTAGGGGAAAGTAGATTAATATGCAACACAATCAACAATAATCAAAGTGTTTTATACAGAGTCAAAGTGACAGAGTGCTGAACCGCATCTAATAACAACTGATAGAAGTAACTGAAAAAGTGGTTGATGCTTGCAAATCGCGCATCTGCAACAAAAAACAGAAATGTCCAGGTGGAAATTACAAAGTCATGGGAAGGGTGCCGACCTGGTATACATACCCAACCACCAAGGGTATTATGGTGCACAGACACAGAGGGAACGGGAAATGTCTCCTCTGTGTAGTGCTGTGTACACAAATGAAAACAGAAAGTAAGTATAATACAACTATTAAGAGGTAGTATTACTGCACGTCATTTGATTAATGGAAGGTTTGTCTGTTTGTTCTCAATATTTCTCTAAAAGAATATTAATTTGATTTGATGGACTTATTGGTATGTAATATTAAGATTATGGCTATGTTTACTCTGAATTCATTATTGGGCATTTGACATGTGTAATACATTGGTGAGAATGGATTTAACATAATGGGTTTTATCCATAAGTTTTGATTCCAAGATGGATTGATGGTGCTTGAACATAACCTCCAACAGTGAACGAGGAAAGACTTGCGTAGTGGTGCATGTTTTTTCTTTACCCTTTGAACCTGCTGTTTAATGAAAAGTGAAGAAAGACATGCATAATCCTCGTGTCCGCTTCCTCAAAAGAATTGAATCTTTCCTTCTTCCTAGCTAGGAAATTTCTTATTCTCCATAAAACATGTACTTTCAACAGGACCAGGATGTTAGTTGACTCCCTGCAGTTTCCCCAAAGTGTTCTAAAGAACAACTAGAGTGTGAACAGTCTTACTTATGATCAATGTATGGAACACCTGAAGGCATCTTCACTTAGTCAAACTGGTAAAACTTGAAATAGTTAGGGCCTCAATTATGAGGAAGTGGCACTTTGCTGCATCACAATTAGCAGCACCACTTCAGAACTTTATGAAAATACGATGCGCTCCTGTGTTTCCCCTAGCGCTGGCACTAAAATTAGTTGCCTAGCGCCAATGCTGGTCACCCTTGATCCATAGTGCAAGGGTGCATGTGTTGCAGTTAATGATTGTTAATGTGCAGGAAGGTGCCTCTTCCCACACATAAACAATCATTAATGGTAATTTGCTCTTTCTATGTATGCCGCAGAAAAAGCAAAAACAAGGAGAAATACAATTATTTCTCCTTGTTATGCCATGATAACGCCACCCCTGGGGTGACGTTAGCTTTTGCCACTGCCTCAGGTTTAGGATTCCTCAAAAATCTGGTGTACCCTCAAAATGCAATGGGTGTTTCAGTATAACACCCACAACAACACCCATTGCAAGCCCCTTCCTCACTAAGTGATGCATGTGGAAGGGCCTTATTTACAAGGTGGCATTAAGTCACAAAATGTGGCATAATGCCGGCTTGTAAATATATTGCAGGGCATTGTGCCACCGGAGAGTCGCTAAAAGTGACAATCCTATTGGTGCAGGGGGTTTGTAAATGAGGCCCTTAATTTATAAAGGAACAACATAAGGGGGTTAACTGCGTCACAGAAATAACAGTTAGTGCTTTAGGGGAATCAACGAAGGCTGAGCCCCCACATGTCAATACCACAGAGTCTTAACTTTTGGGTGGCAAGGTTAATTTTAAGGTTAAGGTAGGTATGCAGTTTTGGGTGGCAAGGGAATTGTTAGACTTTAGGGTGGGTATGGGTTTTTAAGTGTCAAGGGTAATTACATTACAGAAATGTAGAAATTCACAGAAAACAACAAAGGGTACAGGGGCATTATAGTTAGGCTCACATTTTAAAATTACAAAACAATAGAAATTCAGCTATTTTAGGTAGCTATTTCAAGTAACTATAACCAACGCACTATGCATGGTTGGGGCACAAGTTACAGTTACCTTAGGCACAAGTTATAGTTATTTGAAATAACTAACTATAATAGCAGAATTTCTATGGTTTTGTATGTTTAAACTGCAAGCCTAACTATAACACCCCTGTAACCTTTGTTTTTTTTAAGTGATTATACAGATATATATATATATATATATATATATATATATATATATACACACACACACACCCACATAAACATTATCTAGTGGCAGTCACCAATAGGTATTTATAGTTCAGCCTTTAGGAACTAGCTTCTATAAAAAAGCGTTTTTGTTTTGCTAATAACTTTGGCACTGTTCGATGAATCTTCACAAAATGTTCCCCAAAAAATATGATGCTCACTTCAGCTGCTGTCTGGAACGTTTCATTATGATTCGTCAAGCGGGGGCCAAGAAAAAGAGAGTAGGGTGGTCCCAATGCATTTTTCCATAGGTATTTTTAACAGGAATAGCACCAGAACCACTGGATAGAATTACACCAAATTTGGCAGCAAGGTAGCTCTTGGTTCAGAGAGCACCCCATCTGTTCAGCAGTTTCTGAGAAATTAAAGGAAAAACACATCTGTATAACACATATACATATATATACATATATATATACATACATATATATATATATATATATATATATATACATATATATATATATATATATATATATATATTTTTCTTTTTTTTCTCCAACTCGGTGTACAGAAAATAGCACACCACTCGGGCAGGTGGTCCCAGGAGGTTAGACCAACTCCAGACAATTTAAAACACAAAAGAATAGGAAGCGCTCAGTCATGAACAAGACAGTACTGTTATGGTTGAAACGCGTTGAATGTTTATAAATAAACAGCTAAGTCTGTATACATATATCATGAACGCTCTCGATCTTCTGCTCCTGCTGAGATCTCATTGGGAGCCAGCACTTCAACAAGGAAGTGTTGCCAACCATCCTGGGACTCTGCTTCAGCCAAGTCCCAGAAAAACAAAAAACAATAAAAACAAAAAACAAACAAAAACAGGCCAATTGTGAACAGCCCCCGGGTGGTCAGGGTCCTGGAGGCATTGACATTTTGAATACGAGGAGTCCGTGGAGACTGCCACCTCCCCAGGGCCGAACACAGAGGGGGAGAGGCACCTAACCCCACCTCTGCAGCTCCGGGGACCACCATCTTCCCGGGGCAAATATTTAATAAAATGCAAGGAGAGGCACCAATCCACCTTGCAGCCTTGGGGACCATTACCTCATTGGGGCACAAGAAAATATTCAATGTGTGGCCACCTGGTCCTCTCACAGGGACCGTCACCTCCCTGGGGCTGAACCTAAATAAAGTAGGGGGTCCATTGCAGATCCCCTGCCACGGTGGCCACCACTTCTCTGGGGACAACTGATATATTGGAGTAGGGCCACCCCACTTCCCTTTTGTGGAGTCAATAAAGGCCCTGGGCACTGGCACCCTCCAGGGCTGGCTTCTGCTATTTCCCAGGTGACAGCTCCCACCAAGTCAAAGCAAACACTCCGGTTCCAGTAAGTGAGAGCTGTCAAACAACTCCCATCTGCTGGAAGTGGAGGTTTCCTCTATTTCCCTGCCTACAGAGATGCAAGCAAGGAAACGGAGGAAACTATCGCTCAGACAGAGCAGCTCCCTCTCTGTGATAGTAATACTGGCTGCTGCAGTAGGCGGGACACAGGTTGGGACCATGGGGGCCTTCAGGCTCTCCCACGGTCCCCACCCATTTTGTCTGGGTACCCTGGTGGACACCCATGTGACAAGGCAGAGCCCAGGGGGATGGGAACCCTGGGGCTGAGATCAACCTGGGAAGGGAGTTGTTTTAGACAGATAGCCAAGATCCAATTCTCCCTTCCTCAAGAGTGCCCAGAATAACATATACATGGATTGTAATTCAGTTATCTAGACTTTGAATCAACATGGCGAGCTATCAAACCAGATGAGAACAAAGAAGAAGTAGACTTGACCAAGTTTTCAACACGTCTGCTGCTGGCTTGAATCAACCTAATAATACAAACTTTTCTTCTGCTAAAAGCATTTTCTTAGCCCTGGAACGGGCCGTCAAAAAAGAAACATCAAAATGGGGGGAAGCTGCCTCACTTAAAAAATACCTTGAACATGACCTCATACCACGGGGTTTAAGAATCTTGATTTTTCCTCCAACTGATCACCCGAAAGGCTTTAACAGTGGGAAGCTACCCTGCAGACGGCCTCCAACAATATGTTACGATTACTAATTGACATTGCCCAGGAGGAATATGAAAAATACCGACAGGAAGTAGACAGTCTAAACAAACAAATTGAGGAGGCAAATTGGGGTGATATCTCCATAAAAACTATGACACTCTCAATAAAAACATTGATCAATATGAAGAAGATATAATTCAGAAACAAAATAGGAAATTCAGAAGAGATCTCACTGACTGCCAACTCAGTAGAGTGTATATCTTTGGTAAACAATATGAAAACATTAAGGCACCCAGTCTGGCTACAGAATTACCTAGTTGCTCAGAGACCTTACCTTCTTCTGAGATAGAATCACCAAAAGAAACAGAAAGAAGTCAACCATGCAAACCAACAGTACATTTTTGCGAAGAAGTCAGAAGAAATCGTCTTGGTACAGCACAAGACAGTCGCATAAAACCACCAGGTATTACAACACAAGAGCCAAAAACGCTAGGTATACAGACCACAGCATGCAGCAAGGAAGCCAGACACAGAGATCAAACGAAGAGCTAATTGTCAATTTATCTGACATACACTTATAGATACCTCAAGTTGACATCTTAAGTAAGGGACTCTCTTTTTGCCCTACTTACAGCTGGGATCTAGTGCAAACCAACATTGACTTATTCAAATTTACACGAAAACTCAAACTCAAATCTTACTTTTCCACCTTACCACCTAAATCTGAATTACCTCAACAACAACCTATTGTAAGTGAATTTTCAGTCCAAGACTTAGAGATAATACAACTTCTTAGCAATCTCTCAAGAAATGAAGAACAAGAGCAATCTCTCAATGAAATAGCTAACGAACTCTACATCGATACGGCAACTCACCAACACTTTGACTTACCAATAAAATCAATTTTCACCCCTACACTGCCTGCTGGCAACTCTATAGATTTGTTTTTCACAGCTATGATGGAAGATCTGGATCAAGAATACAGAAAGTATGCTAAAAACAGAAATATTTTCCTTCCAACATTAACCCTGCACAAAGAAAGGCCATTCAAGAACTACAAAAGGAAAATAGTGTCCTTATAAAAGAAGCAGATAAGGGAGGAAATATTGTCATCCTTAACAAAAGGGATTACCTGAAAGAAGTTCAATCAATGACACCACTTGTTACAAAATTCAAGCTAAATTTAAGGACCTTCTGGACCACTGGTGCGCAAGACAAATTCTTACCCAAGAAGAGCGAAACTTCCTTTTCATTCAACACCCTCCTACTCTATATCTTTTACTCAAAATACACAAGGGTGGTCATCCCCTTAAAGGACGTCCCATAATCTCTGGCATCAATTCTATATGCTTCAATCTGGGTATCCTTATTGACTCTGAATTACAACCATTTATGATGAACCTTCCCTCGTTTATCAAAGACACTAAAGACATTCTGCAGAAACTGCAAAACATTGACTGGCAACCTGATTTTATACTTGCGACCATTGATGTAGTGAGTCTGTATACTTCCATCAAACACCAGGATGGGATTGAGGCTGTTCAGAGCTGTCTTTCTACGCGATCGGTACACCTATTTGAAAGGAACAAAATGATCATTGAACTGTTATCTCTCTGCCTTACCAACAACTTTTTTCTCTTTGAAGGACAATATTTTCTCCTATTACAAGGTACAGCAATAGGAGCTAAATTTGTGCCACCATAAGTATGTATCCTCATGGGTGCAGTCGAACGCCACTGGCTCTGGAATAATGCCCTGGAACATCTCTCACAACACATCTTCTGGGGCCGTTACATTGACGATATTCTCCTTATCTGGCAGGGTCAAGAGTATCTCCTTCAACTTTTTCTCAATTCCCTTACACCAAACAGGTGGAACATTGATATAATGTATCAAATCTCTAAGACGACACTTGAATACTTGGCCCTTACCTTGTATATTGAGAATAATAGACTACATACCCGACTTCACAGAAAAAGTACAGCAGCCAACTCTATCCTACCAGCATCTAGTTGCCATCCCCACAGCACAATTCGCAATATACCAGCTGGAGAACTCAGACGGGCTAGACTCAATTGCAGCAACCAAATTGACTCTGAGACGATATCTTCTGAAATTGCTGCCAGCTCTCCATCAGAGGATACAATACCTCCAACTTAAAACATATTAAGGAACATTTTGCTAAAATAGATCGCAGCACAATGCTTAACAAGATAAAACCAATTACTCAAGAGACTCCTATCCGTTTCATCACACATTTTCATAATGGACACCAACATATCCGTAAATTACTCCACAAACATTGGTATTTACTCCATAAAAATTCTTCGATTACTCAACATATCTCTCCTTTCCCTCAGATTGCCTTCAAAAGAGCCCCTAATCTCCTTGATAAATTATGCTCATCCTTCTATCTAGACAAAATACCTACACAATCTTACCTGCAACCTCCATCTGGATTCTATACCTGTACAAAGTGTTCTATTTGCAAATTTGGTTTGACCAAATCCAAACGGATTTTGATCAATGGACTACCATTTGAAATACGTGACTTTAACAACTGCGAAAGTACTAACGTAATCTATCTCATCACCTGCCCTTGCAAGAAGCCCTATGTAGGAAGTACCACCAGAACACTCAAAGTACGAATACAGGAACATTTTCGTAACATTCAGAAGGACGACATAAAATTCCCATTGGTTGAACATCTTGTCAAATGTCATCCAAATCCACGTTCCTTCACATTCTGTGGCCTAATGCATCTCAAACAACATCCTCGGATGGCAACCTTGAACTCTAACTGTGACAGAATGAAAGTAGACTAATCATTCGTTTTGACACTGTACAACGTGGCCTAAACGAGGATCCAGAATGGCACTACTGGCTCCACTAATGCATTTCATTTGTATTCGCCTGCGTCGATAACTTTACCCAATGTTCATTGTCTTACTCTGTTGTTTTTGACTCAGCACCTTTCAGACTGTTTGTTTTGCTTGGACACCGGGTAAGAAGTATATTGATTACTTTGAGGCCTTTACATTTTCACTTGCACATGCCTGAAATACCTAGACATATAGCGGCCTTGACTCCAACTTGCTTTCTTGCTCCAACTCATAATTATTTTGGGTTCCGGCACTAAATTGTTAAGGTTGTGCCTTTGATATGCATTTCACTTGAACAATGCTTCATTTATAGAACTATAATTAGATATTTAATGACATGGCTATTGTTGCAAGCAGTGATATTAAAATAGGACCTTGTCTATATTCAAATCGCCACCATATTCAGGCGTTAGATATCCAGTATTGGACCTGATTCAATCATACACATGACAACCTGTATTGTCCGATTTCCCCATTTCGTGCTGTGTAACATTTGTTTATGTTTAAAGAGATGAACAAGATGGCTGATGCCACTCTCGATGCTCCCTTCCCACCGATAGAGTAGTAGGACTTCCTTCATATCAGCACTATCATTAAAAGAACAGAGGGACTCAGGTGGACGCACCCCCCCTTTTTTAAAATCTGGTATAAGAAACAACATGTAGGACTTTACGAATGTTGCCACCTATAGTTTATTTAGCTGTAGAATCTGAGCGCTAAAGACCAGTCCAAGATTGCCGACACCACCTTCCCTGCTCTCTTTCAATCGATTGAGAAGTAGGACTTTCTCTAAACCAGCACTATTATTAAAAGAGCAGAGGGACACAGGAGGCCGCTCCCTCTCTTGAATCGGGTCCAAGAAATAAATGTAGCACTATATGTACGTCTTCACATATAGCTTAAAAACCTGGAGGACTCGAGCAGACATCTTTTCTTCTTCCAACATGGTGCTCGCCATGAACGCTGTGATCACAAATGCAGGATTACTCTGAGGAGTTCCCTAATAGGAATCTTGGTAAGGATCGAAGCCCTACGCTATGCATGATTGCTTTGACCACCTTTTTCTTTTTCTTTTTCACTTTCTAAGTTTGATTCTGCATCGTCAATAACTCAATTTACCCATGCTACACGATGGATGTAACCATCACTATTATTACAGCTGTTATTTGTTGATTACCGGGTTCCCTGCTTGGCTCAATTTGTGTTTCCCCAATGATTATAATTCTTTGTATACCACATGGTTAGCTTTATAAGAGTTATTTAGCCTTTAATTTTATTCAGATGGTGATGAAATCTGTACAATGTTTTCCTTATCTTCAATTATGATGGGTTTTTGGTTAGTGATTGGATTTACCATAACTGTGTGAACTATTAGTGGGAAGCCTGTTTTTTCGGTTCATTCACTTATGTTTCTAATTGGCTAGTTTGATTACATACTTCTATTTGTATTAGGAGTGTCTCAGAATATGTATTTATAATAATTTCCACTATCAGGCATTTCTTAATACACAAGTAAAATCTATCAATATACGGGCAAATATACAGAGCGTTTTTATTTCACTCCTTGCTTCTGCCCAGACTTTCTGCACTTAGAAAATGAATTTGCTTTGAGGATCAACAAAAATGGTATGATGTGTTTTGACTAATACCTTAGATATAATATTTTTAACTCTCTTTGACTATTTACTACATTTCTAATTACATTTGATTACTAATACATAATATACTAATGGGTTTAACTTAATTTTAATTCCACAGTGCCAGCACGTATTTTTACTCTTACTTTTAATACATCAAATGGTAACTCACTACTGCATTTTTCATATTTTCCTTCCCACCCGTTCACGCTTGTTACAAGCCTATGAAACTATCTTTCTTGGTTCCTCTCAGCGTTGGACTTCGATATCTGGGACTACCATCTGGACATGATCACCACTCTAATATTTTGTTTTCTGCTTTTTGATACAATTTTATTCAAGCACCATTGGATGGTATGACTCTCGGGTTCTTACTAATTTTTCACCCACCTTTTCTGTCAATAATATTATTTTGGTCTGATTACCTTTCATTACTTTACAGCCTTGAAAAAGCCCCAGGTGAACACACCACAAGGGGGCAAAACACGTGTCGGCTATTTCTTTTTGTACTCTCAGAAATAACCACTATGGATGGGACCAATAAATGAACTTAACTTAAAAACGTGGATTTCATGTCTTATTATTTGAACACAACAAATATTTCAGAATTTCTCATTGTGGGTTTTCAACCTTTTTGGAACTTCGACTTGGGGAAGGGGCCTGCACTGCCTGCCTCCCCCCCAAAAATAAAATGTTTATGCCGGGCCCCATGGGATGGGGTGCCCGGGGCCAAGATTGGTTCTGGAAGGGAGGCCACATGGCCCCTCCACCCAAAAACTGAATTCCCATGTTATACTTAGACTTATCTCAGGTAACTATACCTCATGCCCTAAGGTATCCATAATTTGCACCCTAGCCATGCACTGCTAATCACCCCACAAATTATGGCAATCATGATAACATCTGATATCCATGTAATATTTGAAGTACATTTTTCGACGAACAAAACGTGCATGGCAAGGGCATGAGTTATAGATACTTGGGATAACTAAAAGGCTCATATTTTAAATGTACAAAACCATAGAAATTCACCTAACTACAGTATAACGTCTCTGTAACCTTTGGTTTTAGGAAAAGCATTTTTTCTTTTGCTAAAAACTTTGATGCTGGTTGAAGAATCTTTACAAAATTTTCAAAAAATCAAAGTGCCGTCTAGGGTCTCATTGTGCATGGAAAGGTTAGTAGCGATCCGGCAAGCAGGATCCAAGAAAAGGGGGACTCCAAAAAAAGCATTTTTTCCATGTGAATTCCCATAGGGATTTTAAACAAGATTGCAGTTCGAAGCGCTGGACGGAAGTACACCAGATTTGGCTGAAAGATGGCTTTTGGACCATAAAGCACAATTTTTGTTATTTGGTATAAATCCATTAAGTAGTTTTAGAGAAATTGAAGGAAATCCAAATTTGTATATCTAGGGTCGCAACAACTTCACAAATACTGCTGATCTTGTGCATAGATCAAATTGGCTGCCAGCACTTCAACCAGGAAATTTTGCCAGCCATTTTGAAACTCTGCTTCAGCAAAAACAAACAAAAAAGTGCAGGGCATGTTTATCCTAACTACCTAGCCTTGGTGCAGGGATTGTCCTGGTACCCTGCCAGGGCAAAAAAAACTTCTTTTTTTTAAAATTCACAGCAAAATAATAATAATAAAAAAGTAGTCGAGTTGATGAGCAGTGCAAAACACAATTCTAAAATACATAAATATAACATGTTAATTATAAAAGTGTAAGTAATATAAACTGCTGTTTGCATGCATTGCATTGTACAACCATATCCATTGTGATAGCACAGTGGGGATTCCAGAAGATCAAATTCCTCTTTTCACATTTTCACTAAACTCTCAGGAGAGAGACAAAAACTTTCAATTAGTAATGCAAAATGACAGGAAAAGTCTATTTCTACTTAAACGTGGAAAAACAACACCATCAATAAATGTTCAGAATTATTAGGATGTGGGTGGATTACTATACAACTTTAGTGTGGCACACTTAATTTCAAAATACAACATGCCTGCTATTCATTAACACCACCCCTTTTTTTAATTAGCAATTTGCAGTGAACAATTAGAATAAGTTCAAAATAAAGAATGTTATCATTCAGGTCAGGTGCACCATATTCATTTTGCTTTTTACACTCAAGTGTCACGATGGATAACTGTGAGAAAGTGAAATAGCAATTAAAAGAAAACTTTAGAAAAGCGAGTTATTGTGATATTTTTAACTTGGTTGAAATCATTTACCACAAGTTAATATCTAAAAATAAGACACGACTAATAGTCTGTGGGTGGTGCAGCTTGCACAGAAGTGCGTATTCATGGGATCATTTGTCACTAAAATGATTATTAAAAGACCTGCATGTCCTGAAACACAGATGCTTTGGATACACCCTCCATTAGATTTTTCCAAAACAGAAAACAGTAACATGTTATACATTTTCATTTTTTTTAAATGAAACCAAGTAAAAAAGAAACATTAGCTATTTGAAAGCAATGCAGCGTAAAGTTCCTAACTTTTGCACAGACCAGGCAGAATCCAGTATTCTGACAAGTGTGAGAAAATCTAATTGAAGCGTTCTCACGATGTTTGTATGCTCAGCAC
Organism: Pleurodeles waltl; assembly: GCF_031143425.1. Lineage (NCBI taxonomy): Eukaryota > Metazoa > Chordata > Amphibia > Caudata > Salamandridae > Pleurodeles > Pleurodeles waltl. The sequence continues at coordinate 1,225,214,863 of NC_090447.1, forward strand.
TTATGGTCCTTAAGTTTCAAGTTTCCCCTTGATAATGAATGGGTAAACAAAACATATATGATACTTAGAAAGTTCAACAAAAGTGTGCTAACATCAACTCAAAAGCATAGAGCGCAGTACAGTGAGATCACTGGCAGAAAATGCAGTTTTTACTGTCAAATGAATAGCGTTTTAGGGAAGCTGGATGCATAATGATGCTGAGTTATTGGGTATCAGTTCTGTCAGTTTGTTAGTCATTGGCAATTGTAAAGCACACAATCAGCCATGTGTTACTCACTAAGCTAAGGGTGATTATTTGGCATACGATTGTGGTGGTCCAATGGCGCTACCATTTGTTAGCTTACCAACGTTTCAGGTTGATAAAAGCTGGTCATTTAAAGATAGTGGGCCTGATTCACAAAAGGTAAAATACTTTTGGTCTAAATTTAGACCATAAGTCTATTTTTTACAATTTTCCAGTATTCACAAAGATAAGTTACGAGTAGTATCTTTCTACCATAATTGGGGGGGAGATTCCACTCCAGGGGCCATATGTACGAACACATTTTCCCATTGACACAGAATGGGAAAAACCCTTTGATATATCTGGCCCCAGGTGTGGAGATTACACTCTAGATGAGAGTGTAATCTCCGCACTCGGTGTGTAGATACCACCCCAAGTGCGGACATAAAGATAGCCTGGCCCATGGTCAACCCCCACCATGCACACTCAAAGGCTGTGCGCAGCTGGGTGTTTATTGGGGCTAGCTGCAGGATCTGGCCGCTGCCCAGGACCTGCGACCAACCCCCGCCAAGCCAAAGTGCATGCTTTGCATGTCTTTGGGTGTACATCGGGGAAAGGCTGTAGGCACTCCAACCAACCACCGCCATGCACTACTGAAGGTCATGTGTGGCAGTGGTTGGATTAACCTAAAGTAATTCAAATTACTTAACGTTTTAGAAATCCACTGAAAAAACACAAAGGTTACATGGATGTTATAATTAGGATGTAATTTCACATGTGGAATACCATAGAAAAGATGATGTTAATAGAGTTATTTCAAGTAACTATCTATCATGCTATAAGGTATTTAGAACCCGCTCTACCTCCATGCAGTTTTCTCAACAATGTTATTGCAAATGTTACAGTAATATTATCAATAGTGTTATAAAAGATATAATGAATGCTGCAATATCTGAGGTAATTAGTAGTGTGTGACTAGAGTTATAGTTACCTTAGGGCACTAGTTATAGTTACTTGAAATAACTGACTATAACAGCTGAGTTCTATGGTTTTGTATGTTTAAAATAAGAGTAACTATAACGTCCCTGTAACATTTGATTTTTAAGTGAATTTCTATTCTGTTTCCATTTCCATTTCCCAACATTAACATCCCTGTAATCCTTTATTTAGTGAATTTCTATTTATTTATTGTATTTTTTTACATAGTAATTTTAATTACTTTACATTAATACAACCACTGCTGCACACAAATTCAGCCGTGTGCAGCGGGGGTTGGCCACAGGGCCTGCCTGCAGGTCATGCCCTGCAGCGAACCCCCTATAACTACCCAACTCTGTGCCACACATGGCCTTTGGCAACCAGGCCTGCAGCCTAACTCACAGCAATCATGAAGTGCTTCTTTATTTGGTGGCGATATAATCATATTCCTGTGCATCAAGAATTCTTCTCCAAAATCGGCGGGAAACACACTTGGGGGATCCTTTTAGTAAGCTATCTTCCTTGGAAAATGGGGGAAAGAGTTTGTATTTCACTAATGTATATGGGGCGGGGCCAAGAGGGCAGAGCTACTAGCCCATTTTACATACTTGTTGCATCTCCACGAGCAGGGAAGGAGATGAAAATTCCACTTCCAGCAAGCGGAAGCATTTTGACAGCTCCTGCTTGCTGGAAGCAGAGAGTTTGTTTTTGCTTGTGGCTGCACCAAATGGTCATCTCCCAAGGGTGGGCAACCCGGAAGGTAGCAGAAGCCAGCTCCTGGGGGGGGGGGGCATTTTAGTTCTTAAGGCAATATAGCACCCCCACCATGCACAGTTGTCTCTTCAATAATTTGACTGCTAATGTTTCACTGATATTTTTAATGATGTTATAAAAGTTGTCATGAGGGCTTTAATATCTGGAGTAATTAGCAGTGCATAGTGAGGGCACAAGTTATAGTTACCTTAGGGAGCGAGTTATAGTTACTTAAAATGACTAACGAAAACTGCAGAAGCTAACTATAACATCCCTGCAACCTTTATGTTAAACCATAGAAATTCTTGAAAAAACTAAAGTAATTTGAATTACTATACATCAATCTAACCACCGCAGCCGTTAGCCTTGCACGTTGGTGGTTGAAAGCAGGCCTGCAGCCAACCCCCTATAACCACTCATCCTCACGTTACTTACAAATAGAAATCTTCTTACAATTGGAAGAAAAAAATTATTTGACAAGTTAAGAGTGGTTTCACCTTTCTGTATGTACCTTAAATAGTTAATGTTGAAAATTATTTAAAGCTGAGAAATGACAACTGACATACATATACTGGGACCCTCAACCTTTTGTGCGAGGTTCTGATACCTTAAACACCAGGCCGCAGGTGACTCCTTATTGTGCATTGTCCAGACATTTCTATCACGTTTAAACCCAAAGATTTTGATGGCAAAAAAAAAGTAAATGTTCCATCACCACCAATGGTCAACAATGTTTAGTAATGTTTAACATTAAAAACATGAGTAAATATACAGACACACTGCCATGAGACACCAGGATTTGAACTTTCAACATACTGACAGTCCAAAATCTTTCTCAGAAGACCAGATGTGACTCTGTTCTGCTGTGCATCAAAAGTTAACTATAACATCCCAACCAAAGATCTTGTTTGTGTGCCGCTTTGAAGACATTCTATGGAGAGACCATTACAATAACAATCTCGCTCCAATTATAGGATGGAAGAAAGAGAGAGAAACAGACAAGGAGGGACAAAGAAGACAGTGAGGGAAGCCTCAATGCCCACAAGGTCCTAGTCGGCTCCCCATATCCTGTGGGAATCTTCATTGTTCCCGCACGTCCTACGTGCATGAGCAATGTTTTCATCTCTTTCACTCCCCGCATGTCAGGAGAGGGAGAGAAGGGGTTGAAGACTCTGCTTTCAGCAAGCAGAAGCAATTTGACAGCTCCCGCTTTCTAAAACCTGAGTGTTTGCTTTTGCTTGGCAGGTGCTGTCAGCTACCACCAAGTGAAAGCAAGCAGCTACCTCCCGAGGGTGGGCACCTCGGCAGGTAGCAGGAGCCAGCCCTGGGGGGTGGTGGTCCAAAGGGCCATATATGACTTCAAAAGGGGGGGTCATGCCCTCCTTTTTGTTTTCAATGTGGTGGTCCCCGGGGCCATGATGGACCCCCTTCTTAAATGTATTTGCATCCGCAGGGTGGCGACGTTCCCTAGGGGTCTCTGCAGAACCCCCCTATATTTTATCAGATGTTGCAATGGGGAGGTGGTGGACCCTGAGGTGCAGACGCCCACAAGGCCCTCCTGCATATAATGGGGAGGTGGTGGTCCTTGGGGCTCCTGAAAGCCCTTGGAGGGGGGCATGCATGCCTCCCTCTTTTTTAAAATTCTTTTTAAAAAATGTCCCACACAAAAATAAAAAACAGCAGCAACTTTAATGTTACCTGGGAGCAATTTCCATCAACGGAGCTTAAAATGGAGCATCTCCTACTGGGATTTTTTTTAAGGATAAAGTGAACTGCTCAGAGGTTGAAGTAAAAGACAGGCACAACAAGGAAATACTTCAACGATTCAGGGATAGAAGATACCTCCTGAAACCAATCACAATGGGCTGAAAAAGAGCACGAGAGAGAAGCAAAGTCACTTTGTTACAAGAAAAAGTAGAGAAAACCACCAGTGAATCAATTAGATCCATCACAAAATATTCCCAAGAATGTAATGAAGTTTGCAAAATCATGAAAAAGCATCACAGTGTTTTAAATTGGACCCCTCATTAAATAGCAACATAGGAGGTAATACAGAAATGACCTTCCAATGAGACACAAATTTGAAATATGGTGGTTATGACGGCTCTGGTTTGAAATGTGAGTGCCAAACAGCTAGGAAGAAGCCGACAAAAGCAGTAAGGACGTAGGGCTTGTTAGGCTGAACTACCTGGAAAGATGCCCACAACTGTATAAGAAAGAAGTATGATGCATTGAAAAACAGTGCCATGAAGCAGGCTTCTTACAAGTCAAACTGGGATCAAATGATTATTACTCTCTAGGAGAACATTTTTTAACCGAGTTCAGAAAGGGTGTGCAAGGTTGAATCTCCTGATATGGTGTACAGTTCCTGAAAATACTTGGGGGACCTACCTATGTTATATTTGTAAAGCTGGAGATGTACTCACGAGAGGAGCCTTGGCCCTTAATAGGAGAGAGGTCCTTCTCAGCACAATATTTAGTAAAACGTATAGCTTCCCTAAAATAAACCAAGGCGGCAGGTCCTAATAATCTTCCGGGAATTGCAATAAAGTTGAATCCTGTTTGGTGGATGACCTTCTTTTCCAAAAGCCTTTATATTTATAACAAAGACAGGTGTATTTCTGTCAAGATGAAAAGATGCAATCATTAAATCAATACATAAAGGGAAGACAAACGACACATGTAACTTTTGTCTGATAAGTCTCCTTGACATGTATGCTAAACTATACTCATCTCCTTGAACTGGATGAGGGTAATGGTATCGTCCCTATGGAGCAGGGGGGGGACTCCAAGCAAGGGCATTCTACACTTGATCACTGTTTTAGTTTGTGGGCTCTGGGGAGAAAAGTAATTGAATCAATAGGGAATATGTATTGCAGGTTTGTTAATTTTAGCTCTGCATTTGATTTAGTAGATCATAGTATCTTGTGGAAAAAGTTCTGTCAACTTCCTATACCCCTCTAGTTTATTAGGAATACTCCAGGAACGCCATTCACAGAATTTGGCAAAAGTGGAGCTCCATCTAAATGGGGCCCTTTCAAAAAGAACCCCCCTAGATAATGAGCTGAGGCAGTGGTGTGTTTCGGCCCCTATATGCTGTTCTCTTTGTTTCTTGCAGATCAGTCAATAATATAAGCCAATACCTACGCCTTCTCACCAAAGATTAGAGGGGTAGGCATGTTTCATGTCTCCTTTACGCAGATGACCTGACTATTTTAGATTTGACCCAGGTAGGACTTCAGAGGAAATTACCTATATTTAATAACTATTGTGAGGCAAATTACCTGAAAGTTAACTTGGAAAAAACTAAAATGATTATGCTTGGGAAAAACATTAAACCATTTAACTGGTGATTAAGAAATAGGAAGGTGGAGGTGGTTACATCTTATAAATATCTTGAAATTATGTTTACCAAGAAACTGAATTTGGCCCTACATAAAGAAACTGTGGAGATGTGGACAGACTCAACATAGGAATGGTGTGCTTTAGGAACCTATTTAGTGGTCCCTCTTAGTCCCCTCTTTTAACTGCCTATAATTCAATAGTGCCACCTCAATGTCAGTATGGGGCTGAGTTAGTGGCCTTAAGGTCAGAGACAAGTTGGGATAAGGAGCAGTGGAAATGTTTTAAAAACACCATATGGTCTGCCCAATTGTTCAATGACCTCAGCGATAAGATTGGAAGGGGATTGGAATTTCCTGGTCTATAAATCAATGCTGAGGTTCTGCGATAAACTGTGGACCTCGGAGGCACTAAAATACTCATGCCTGTGTGTAACAGAAATTGTTAAGAGAGAGTTATTATGGATGGTGCAGCACAGGAGTAGATTAGGGAAAATTGCTGCAGACATTGAAAAAATTCAAATTGGAAGAGGCCTCTGCTTTTACAAAAAGTGACTTAAAAAGAGCTTCTAAAAAAAACAAGAAAAAAAAACTGTCGAGGTTGTCTGACCTAGAGTATGTAATAATTAAACCCTCAGCAAATTATATGCTGGAATCCTGAATTAATCAGAGAGTATTCCCATATGTAGTTGTTTTGCCTAATGGCCAGTTACACTTGATACTTTTGAAATTCCAGGTTGCCTCAAATGTGCGTCATTTAAGAAAAGAGAAGTTTCATATATTTTTGAATGCGAAGTGTAAGTGAACGTGTGGCCTAAGTTTTCAAAATTTTTATGTTCATCTTTTATTATCTTTTATTAGATTGCTTGACTTTTTATAGTGCTTGTTGTGTGTTCATAAAATCAATTTTTTAAAAATATAATGTTTTGTATCCGGCTGATGCACTTGCTCTTTTGATGAACATGGAATATTTGGAAGTTGCTTGTGCTCTAGCAAAGTTCTATAAAGCAACTCTGGCATAGAAATTCTGTGTTATGGTTAGAGGATGCATGTAATGGACTGGATGATAGAAGTTATTCAGAGCCAAGTGTAGACTTTTCTTGCTGGGCAGAGCAGAATCGACATCCCAGGGTAGTTGAAGGGGTGGAGTGGAGGGCGTGGGAGGTTTTCGTGGAGCGGGGCTATTACTATTTTCTAATATTGCATATTTATGTATGTATTTAGTGTTTTAAGGACTATCTAAACAGAAGAAAATGTTGAACTAGAACAATAAACCGGTACATACCCATTACAGTAACAAACGTAATTCATGGATAAACAAGCTGGGGATTTTGCAAGTGTGCACATTATAAAGTTTGCAGGATTGCAATTAACAAACACGATTTTGAAACAGCAAGTGACCACGAACAAAAATAACAGCACATTACCTGTAAAAGTAAATTTATAATTTACATCACTGAAAGCCCATGCGGGCTCAACTACATTGGGAGCACAATCTATGAAGCCAAAGAGAGAATTTTGGAACACTTCAATGATAAACAAAAACAGAGGCAAACAGAGGAAATACAGTGGCAAGACACATGAAACAAAAACATAAGAGGCAAAGGGAACAGATGAAATACTACACAATTGATGAAGCAGAAAAACCTGAAAAAGTGGGGAAAAGAGATACAATGATAAGACAAAAAAGAATCAAAAATATATCTAGTCGCTCAGAACACTACCTCAACAGGCTTCCATCAGGTTGAAGAGGTACATGGGCATTTACAAGCTTCAGTGGGACAAACTTCACAATATCTCCCTAAGTCTGGAGCTGAGACACTTGATCTAATCAGGCTAACAAAAGCCGTCCAAAACAGTGCAATGGCAAAGCATGGACCGGGCCAATTAGATCCCAATGCATAAAAGAAATCCATAAATAGGAGAGGTGCAAAGGAAAAGAAAAAGAAAAAAGAAAAAAAAGTAATCTATTCAGGCCCAATAGACAAGTGTGGACCCCCATCAATGGTCTAAAATAGATACAATTAAAATACAGTCAGTAACGGATATCGCAGAGACTAAAAAGCTCACCCACTAGGGGGTTCAAATGAGCAAAAAGTAACTATTCCATAATTGTGCACTTATAGATTCAGTAAATCAATTATTAGAGTTTCAGGGCCTCATTACAACCTTGGCGCATGGGATTCTCAGTCGCAAACATGACGGATACCCTGCCCATTGTATTCCGAATTCCATTATATCCTATGGGACTTGTAAAACGGCGGGCGGGATATCGGTCACGTTTGTGACCGAGTATCCCAGCCGTTAAGGTTGTAATCAGGCCCTCAGTTTGACAAAGCATATGTGAGACATTACATTGCATAAATTAGATAATAATCAAACATAAAAGCGCGTTTAACAACACTTTTGAATTGAGACAGACAAGTTGGTTACTGCTCGTGCAGCGAATCAGAATCAAGAATGATGTGGCCACAAAGGGTCCAAGAACGGCTGATCATCCATATGGGATGGCTCGTTCTGTAAACTAAAACGGCAATCAAACGTTTCAGGAAACATACTGCACGCAATGTGTGGGGTGCCTCAAGGGACACGAACTTCCTACCTCACAGTTTGCATTGAACAGTTTTGATGCTTTTAATTGATACAGTTTGGTTCAGTAATCAGTTATTTTCACTGTTTTCTGTATAAATACAGAACGATCTAAACACAAACTAGGAACAGAAGGGGTTAATAATAGCAAGTGAAACTATGTGGCTTTACAATGAAAAGCTTTGTAGGATGATGACAGATCATCCTGTGATCAAGGTCCTGGTGACAGAAACACATTGGGCATACCTGTAAGAATTATTCTTTTTGAATAATGCACCAACCAAATCCATTTGGGAGTGGGTCTTTCATTGCTTTACGTATGGGGAGAGAAGTGGAAATCTGATGCGGCGTAGCCCTGCCGAGGGAAGACACAGCAAGCCACAACTCCACCCCCTGCACCTGAGACCCAGCAGCCCTTCCTTGTCCCATGCTCCCTCCCAAACAGGATCTGACAATGCCATATATAACTCCATTATCCTGGGTAATTGTGGGACCCATACTTCCATCTTCAGCCTTAGACTTGCTAGCTATGCAATGTTGAAAAGACACTTCACTGCAGATGTTAGTAAGTGATATCAGTAACATGGTTCAGGAAGTCTTTCTATAGTCCTTTATGCTGCTGGGCAGGATGACATCACAATTCTGTTGAGTCAGTTTGTGCTGGCAATCACGACTGTTTACCTGGAGATAAATCAATAATAGATACAATGGAACTGACCTGAGCCCCAAAGCACCAGTACTTCAGCAAATTGCTCCCAAAATAATCCTTATGCTTAATGGGACCAGAATAAAATGGAGCCTCAAGCTGACGCTACGAAATGGAGAAATTATGCATCAGGCTAGAAGAACTGCTAGTGTTTGATAATCAGGCACTTGCTATATCCAAGAGTCCAGCTACTGTCTCAGTCTGCTAACAAGAATCCACTAGCACTTTTGAAATACTTGTGTAAGTATCAACCGTGTGTTACTTAATTTATCACACTATTTCTTAGTCCATTTACTGGTAGAGTATAGGAAACTATAGTGTTTCATTTACTTTTGTAAACAACTGTGCTTTGGAACGTGTCCTGGACTGTTGATGTTGCCTAGAACACTTGTCATCGTTGCATACCATTACTTTTTATGGGTGCTTGCGTTAAGTGCGCCGGGGGACTGGTGAGTGCGCGTTGCAACAGGGGCACTTGTGAGTGCAGTTGCTATCAGGTTTTGAGACTTGTGTAAAGCATAACATCTAGTGTTTCTGTGAAAATCACTTAATCTCTCCCTGCCTGTGAAGTGCGCACTGATACCTTCATGATGCTCACACTATATGTAAAGTGGCAAATGAATTAACAAAAGAAGTTACATAACCAAAGCAGATGAAGATAGTACTTGGGACACTGATAAGAGCAAAGAAACAAGGAACACGCATTGGTAAGTTCAGGAAATAGTGCTACAGCCAATAGAAACTGAGGAAAAGCAAGTGGCAAGCACAGAGCCAATGAAAAGCAAGGGGGCTAGATCAAAGCCCCTTTTAAGATGTATATTGAATACAATATATTTCACAAGCACAGCGTTTGCGCTGTGCAGGCAAAACCTAAAAAAGGAGATTGCAGCCCCAACTGATGTCAGGGAGGACAGGCTGGTCCTGTGTTTCTGGCACTGAATTTGCCACATCTGAGACCAAGGGTCAGAAATGCAGTGCTAGGGGTCACAATGGGCAAGCCAGGGCTCACAGTACCCTGGCGAGCCCTAAATGATGTTCCTTGGTGAGAGCAGAAGCCGGCATAAAATGAAATAAAATAAGAGCTTGTTAAGCACAAATCCTGTCCCATGGGGCATCTTGGCACTAGCCTATGATCACTATTGTGAAGCGGATGAATGATCTTCTTTAAGGAGCCCGAGGTAAAGGGCAGAAGGGGAAGTGTAACAACCAAAGGCCTCATTTACAATAACATATGCATCTCTGCGTTGTAGCAGCAATGAGCAAAATATTTAAAAATAAAATAAAAAAACTTGTGCCACATCAAAAACAATTACGCCATGGATGTATATGCTGGAACGTGAAGCGGAAATACACATTACCACCTTGTGTGTACTTACTGGTTGCCCTTTGGAGTACTCCGACCTAGACTTGAGGACCCATTACTCCCTGGAGAAGTGACAATGCTGGCATATCCCTTGCAAAAAAGACACAACATTACACTTCCTTGCTGCAGTGAGTGATGGGATAACAGATGCCATGGTCCCAGACTGGTCAAGGGGTCATACAACAACATTGGCACATGTGTAGACCTACCACAAACAGGGGGGAGGTACAAAACAGACATCTTCCAGGGTGTGAAATAACTTTGCATGCCAGATTCCTGTTTTAAAGCCTCTGCGTCAGTTCCTACGCTTGGCTTTTGGTGGCGTAGGAATTCTGACACATTGCAGGCAATGCGTGACATCTTGAAAAAGCATCAGAAAAGGAATATCTTGTAAATATCACTGATGTAAGGCTGAATTGTCCCTCAAAGAGCTGAATAATTCCATGATATTTAGGTAAAGAAAGTAGAAAACTATGTGACTTACAACTGACTGCGTTATCCATGTCTTGTCTCTGAAATAGAATTAAAAGTGATGTATTTTACTTATTTTACTTGTCTTTCTCAAACACACACCATCTCGTGTGCATTGGTGGACTTAAACTGCAAACAACCAATTCAACTGTTTGATACTAATTGTACATAAACCTAACAAAAGGCAGTAATTTGGCCAATGTTAAAAAAATGTACATGTTAACCATGCTAGCCACGATCTTTTACAGTAGCTGATTTTTTAAAGCCTTGTGACGAGACTTCTAGTTATTAGACTAGCCATTCCAGGCCACAATGGTCAGATTAGGACAGAAAGTAGTCCCAGGCGCCATAACAAAATTGGCCCATAGAAACAAAACTGATAGTTAAAAAAGTGACCCATGTTTTCAAATTGGGTCAGTTTCAGTTTTGAGCTTGTAAAGGCATGCTTGCTATTCCCTGCACTCACAGGGATGGTGGCTTGCTGGAGACAGCAGACCACCATGTCTGTGACTGCTTTTTTAATAAAGCAGTTTTTCTTTTTTTTTGTATTGCAGCCCATTTTCCTTAAAGGAAAACGAGTTGCAATACACTCGGGAAAATGAAACCATTGGGTTTCATTTTTTCCAGAGTAGGCAGTGGTCCATAGGACCACTGCCTGCTCTGAAAAAATATTTTTGGAGCCATTCACAAAGGGGAAGGGGTCCCATGGGGACCCCTTCCCTTTTGCAAATGAGTTAGCACCCATATCACATGGGTGCTAACTGCAAATTGCTTTGCGACCGCGGTCACAAAGCAATTCTGCATCGAGGTGCGACTCGCAAATAGGAAGGGTAACTCCCCTTCCTATTTGCGAGTTGCATTCCCATTTTGCGAGTCGGTACCGACTCGCAAAATGGGAATGTGCATTGCAAGGCCCGCTTTGCATGGCGCAAACTGCGAATTTCGCAATTTGCGCCATGCAAAACGTTACCTACATCTGGCCCTAGCTTCCTTGGTGTTCAATAACAGCTCACTGTCTTGAAGGAGGCGATAATTGTTTCAAAGAAACCTGAGGAGCATGGCTCCTTCTCATTCATTTGATATACAAATGTGCCAAACTCCTTTCTTCAGGAATACTGTAGCACTAAGATTCACAAATGGCATCTTTTTGGGTAGTGGTGTGTGAAATTTCTATTATGCAAGTTTAGCCTTGAATAAACCTAGATTATTGATCTAAGTGTACCATGAGTTTTTTCCTCATGTTCACACCAATTGCACCTTTGTTTCAGCTCAAAATGTCTCTCTGGAGCTGTGAATCTGGCCCTGCTCTGAAGCCATGTGCATTTTTTTTATTCTCAAAAATAGGTGGGTGAAAGTGGAACCATGCCCAGAAGTAGGCCAGCCATGACTGTACACATGCTCATCCAGCGTCTCAACCTAACCAGGTGTTTGTCACTGTAAAAGGGTGATTGGCAGCCACAAAGTCTTATGATAGCTTTTTAGGCTCTATAATGTCACAGAACTCAGGATATGATTGTGCGTGGTGAATCAAGGTAGTCTGCAATAACTTTCATGCACCTTCCTAATAGTGAGTGACAAACCCTATTTTGCGAGTCGGTAACAGGTCACGACTCGCAAAATAGGATTGGAACGTGGTGGAATGCCATTTAGCAGTTGCAAACAGCAAATCTCACCATTTTTGACTGCTACATAGCTTTGTACATCTGGCCCTTAGTCCTACGACTCCAACAGTACATCGAGGAGTAACATGCACCCCAAGTATTGGGGATCTTCACAAGGTTTTTATCAATAGAAATTAAAATGGTGAGCATTTATTGTGGAAATACAGAACCCTCGTTCCAAATAATGTGCTTCTAAAGGTGTGCTACTTAGAACATATGAGATGGAGACTCTTAACAATAGACAATGGAGGAAAATTAAAGATGTAATGCAAGGAATGCTGTAAACTTACCATGTAGGACATTTCTCGACTTAATCCTGCCAGTACTGACTTATTTTGTATACTGAAAGACAAAATGATGGGGACATTTGAGTGGCACACAAATAGGCCTCAGAAAACCTTTGTTACTTACCTGTAACTCTAGTTCTTCAGTATTGCTATCTTTCGTAGATTCATATGTTCGAATCACTCCCTATTGTCTAGGTGGGAGTCCCACAGTACCTTCTAAAGCAAGTAGAAGCAGTATATGCACAAAATAACAATACACATATAACTCAATGTAAGGCTCAACTTTTTGAAAAAAAAAAATGCAACACTATATGACCATCAGATGCATCACTGTGATGCGACGAATCCTGGCAATAATGCTGAATGAACATATGCCTGTTTTTCAAAGTATCTGCACTGCATATGATTTCAATAGGCACTCCAGCAAGTGGGGCTGCTGTTTTTGAGATCGCCCCTGCAATAAGAGTCTGTCTGGGGAATGGGGTCTCCGGTGAGCTAGGAACACGGGGAGGGGGACCAACGCATGCCCTCTATCCCAACAATATAGGTCTACCTTTACTGCCCAGTCCTCCAGGCCCTGGCCCACTCCTAGGGAATTTTACTAAACATGCAGAGGAGCCAGACGTGCTAGTGGCAGAGAAGGTCAATAACCCTGCTCAAGGTAGGCAACCCCAAGCAATCCTAAGGTGCCACATCCCCTCTCCACCACTGTCCTAACCCTCCTGCACGGCATGTTGGGACAATACAAAATGGCATCATCAAGGAGCCACTGGTCACATCAGGTCCTCAGCTCCATCACTCCCTGACATGATGGCCAGGGACTAGCACACTAGAATTTTAAAGACAGCCTCCCAGTGGTTTGACTCCATTTGTCTGGGCACTATCCTTTGTTCAGTTAACTTGGGTAGGCCCATCCCTGGTGCAGTGTGACAGCTGGGTGGTAGATACAGGTAATTTCAACCCCATCTCTTCCCTCCCCAGGAGCAAGGATAAGTAGTGCTAATTGCTCCATTTTGTGTGGGGTGGCCTTTGTTCCGTCGGCTGGAGAAAATGTCATTACTGGACACAGCAGGGTGACAACAGGCCTGGCTCTGATCCTGAGCGGAGCCAGAAACATAGGAAAACTCTGAATGGCTCACAAGATGTACAGGTATAATTTTGGAAGTGGCAAATTTGATTTTCTCGCACAGGTTACACTAATTCAAGATGCCTTCTGTAGGCCAAGGCGGAGGGAAACTACACATTAAGGCAGCTCCCTCCTTATGTGTATAATGGGGTGTCATCATAGTTAAAACAGTAAAGAACTCTGATTTTCCCTAATGGTGTACACTACCCTCATGAGGCCCATCCCAGATAAATATCCATCCCTGCAGAGACGTGTGCACTCTCATTCACATGTAACCAGCCAACTTCCCCTTTACCCGTGCTACGTTGCAGTGGCCTGATCTTAAAAGGCGGACTTATAGTGAAAACCAACAGTTTGTTTACCATATGATTATAGTGGGTGAGGCACCAGTGGTGATCCTCACGCACAGTAACAAGTCCAAAAAAATGGGTGAGTAAAAAAAATAAAAAAATAATACTAATAATACTAATAATACTAATAAAGCAAAAGAATCTGGGCATACTGTTAGGGCAGAACATACTGGAATATTATTCCTCCCACCCTGAAGTAGGCAACAATTGGAATTACTCTTACAGTCCTTCTTGTTTGTTGTTTAAAGTCCTATAGAAAGCAACCTGATTGGTATAGGAAGCTGAAAAAGTTTGGTCATTCTCTCTCCATAAGGGAGTCAAAACCACAAATATCATTAGATCAGGAGTCCAACACTTGGGGTCCAGGAGGTGAGGGTGTGGTAATGAGATAATCATCCCACTCAGTAGTTCAGATTGAGCATCTGGGATTTCACCTCTCTCTCTATTATCAACTGAGGACAACTTCTTATCCCAAGGTGGCATGGCGATATTAGACACTGAGGTCATTCATGAAGCTGCAGGTAGCGGCATGGGATCAGGCAATGTCAGCATTGGAGGCTGCAGATGCATCAGAAAGGAAGACTTTGCGGGTTCAGGAAAGTGTTTGCAATAGTCTTAACATCAACGGAAGGCCTGGCACTAGAGCCACAGGCACCTAAACCATGACCTCAGGTGGTGGTACAAAATGCTCACAGTGTTCCACATATTGCCTAGGTTTCTTTATATATATTGTTGCCTGCCAAAGACATGTTCATAATAGTCCCCTTCACCATCCTCCTGGTACTTAACATTAAGTTCTGAGGGTCGGTGAGTTGTAACAAATGGTTCATCGTCCTCACCGGAATCCTCTAAATCCAATAGATGACTTGGTGGTAAGGGAGGATACCTTGCTAAGTGAATTATGTCCTGGCATTGGTTTATGCATTGTTGAGGGTGTTGTCGCCAATGTCTTCAGCGTGTAAAGCATCAGGTGCAAAATTGGTGGCTTCTTTGATTGTTTTGTCATTGATGATTGAATTTTCGTCACTGGTTGTACCTTAGACGGTGTCACCTACGGCATTGTTGCCAACAGTGACGGCAAACTAGCTTTCGCTGAGGTAGTCAACGGAGCTATGCTAGTCGATGTGGTTGTCATTGGAACTGCCGGTGATGATGTTCTTGACGGCAGTGTTGTCATCGTCAAGACCTTCATCACAAGCTTAGATTTAACCATGGGTGGGTTTGAGGAGGATTTCCCTGGATATAAAACCAGGATTGAAGAGGGAGTAGTAGGCTCTGTTTTTTGTGACCTTGGATGAGGTTTTCTCTCTGTAAAAAGTGCCTTTTCAAGAATCTTGACAAGTCTTTTTATGGCATTTTTGGGTACCTCTGGTGACCCCTGTCGTGACCTCACCCTTTTCTTTGGCCTTTCCTGTGAGGAAACGGAATGCTCACCATCCTCCTCATCAGAAACATTTGTTCTTGATTTTCAACTTTTGCAGCCACAATAGAAGCCTCATCTTCTGATGTAATTCACAGTCCTTTACCTTGTAGGCAGGATAAGGGCAGTAGATACACTCCTTGTGATTATATTCATAGTGTAACCTCTTCTTTCAACAGGTCCCGCAGGGTCTGAAAAGTCCTTTCTTGAATGGTTCGGACATGTTAATGACAAGCTCTGATAAATGAAACAGCAGAAGTGTTTCAGGATGAGTAAACTCAAGGTAATAGCTGATGAACTGAGCAAATTCTCAGGGAGACTACCTTTTACATGCTGTGGGATAGAAAATCTAATGGAAGATGCCTCTGCAATAAAATGGTGCAATTGCTTGATTGACTGGAGTTCAGATTTTTTTTTATAAATTATGTAGCTAGTTATTAAAGTCAATGGGCCTGATTCTAACTTTGGAGGACGGTGTTAAACCGTCCCAAAAGTGGCGAATATACCACCTACCGTATTACGAGTTCCATAGGATATAATGGACTCGTAATACGGTAGGTGGTATATCCGCCACTTTTGGGACGGTTTAACACCGTCCTCCAAAGTTAGAATCAGGCCCAATGTCTTTTGCCATTATAAATTGTGTATACTGCTTTAGAAAGTACAGTGGGACCCCTACCTTAACAACAGGGATGATTCAAGAATGTAAATAATTGAAAATCCAATACTAGAGAATATAACAAATTAATAGACTGTGCTGATTCACTGCTGCTTTCATTACATTTTACCTCCAAGAAAAACTTTGACTAGTGAAATCCTCCTTTTAGTTGGAGTGTAGAACAGAGAGTACTCATTAGGTGATTGACAGTGCCTAGAAAGCTGACTTCAAACTAGGTATACACCCCTACAGACTCCTCTTAGGCATAAACAGGCCATCCATTCCAGAGATATTGCATTTCAACCGGGTACAGTATTTCTCCAGGAGGTGGAAAAAGAGTGCTGTGTGTGTAGCAGGGATCACACGGTTTGTGTCCTGTGCTGCAAGGGTCATTCAGCACTCCCCCATCCCTGTTAGAAGATCATTCATTGTAACACTCCCCTTTCTTGACTTAGAATATATTACCTGAATAACCAACACAATTTACCAGCATACCATGTAGCAATCCAGTCAAGGAAGTCCCAATACCAAAGGAAAACAAATCCCAGAATTTAAAGCTTATGGGGTGGGAGGGTGGTGGGGTCCCAAAGTCTCTTTATAGCTGATGCCCTGAATTGCCATTGTGGCAGTTGCATTTCAACTACTTGGACACATTTATCCCAAGAGTTTCTTTGCAGACTCTAAAATGCTCTGACAGGACTGTCTCTCCATGGTGCAGTGAAACAGCTTTCTGCAGACAGTGAAAAATGCAACAGTGTGTGACAATGTGGAGGGATATGTAGGATATATACTTTTACATTTTTGTCCTGTTGAGTGAAGGAGTGTAGGAGAGGCATTTGGGAGGCAGGGAAGGAGGTCCTGACTGAAATTGGTGACTACAAGAACCAGAGTCAATTGTTAAAGTATGACTTCTGCCCTTGAGTCAAACTTTACTCTTGTCAACACACAATCATTTTTTAACACAAACGTTATTGCATTTTTATATACAGACATACACCACAGGGCAGTAAAGGCACAGCATATGCATACATCTTTGGGCCATGAGAAAATGCTACCAGAAATTGGAGATAGGCACAGCACAAGTAGTAAAAATGTGGAGAAACATAAGTATGCCAAATTCAAAGATTGGGAAACGTGAGTAGTGTAACTTGAAAACATAAACAATCAACTACCCTCCTCCCCCTCACCCAAACTTGTCATCATCCCGGTTTGCAGTTATGTTCCCATATTGTGCTTCTGGGTAGATGTTTCATGTGGGGACAGGATCAGCAGGACCTACTAATCCACCAAGATCACAGGTCTTAATGGTGGAGAGTATCCTGGACCAAAAAACACCCCCCTGTACATAGTACTGAAACGTAAAAGGGTATTGTAGGGGCATCACATCATGGTTAAGGGCTGTGGCTGCACACCATGGAGGACAAAAAAACAACATGAGGCAGGATATACGAGGGCCACCCCTCCACCAGCCTTAGTCATCAATAGCCTCCTGAGATGTGAAGGATTCTAGCACTGCATCCCATTCAATATTGAAGGGCCACTTCTGCAGGCCTCTGTATTGTTCCCTACATAAATCACCCACCTCAGTGGACTACATCCTCACGCCATTGTGAAATAAGGGCAGCATTGTGAATAAGGGTGCTGCTGGAGACTTTCAGTGCCTCGTGAATATTAAATGTGCTAAGTTTACAAAGCACACCATCACACAGTGTTCTGTCATGCATGAGTAGCTGAACTCAGTCAGCTCCGTTAAAGCACTCCTGATATCCGGAGTGCAGCAACAGGGGCAAGCAGAGAATACCCTAGGAAACAGAGTGAAGTCTATGTGGTGTGAAATAGGGAGTTGTGAAAGATTTGGATCGGGTAGTGAAGAAGATCTTGCACAAGATCCTCTTCCTACATGGTTCACAGGGACGCTAAGGATACCATCAATTGTGTGCACAAACCCCAGTATAGCCAATCAAGGAGGTGGCTGCCATGACCCATAACATGCATCATCTGTATAAAGTAATGAGTGATCGGTTCCGAATTGCCTGACACCCAATGTCAATGAGAAGGAACCATTGGAGCGGGGCACAGTGCGCCAAGCCCCATGTTTACATCAGAAGGGTCCCATCAGAATGCCCTGCCGAGTAAAGAGATGAGGCTTTTGAGTTACTTTTATGCAGTGTAATTTCTTGGGCCAGGCAGTCCCCAAGCAACAGAGGGTCCTGCAGGTCTTACCACAGCAGGGCAGCACAGACATCAATCATTGTCCCAATGCATTAAGGACATTCAAGTGTCAGCCAATCAATGCAGGTTCAGTGGGCGGTGTACAATGGTATGCCACATCACTTACATTGATTTGAGGGGTATCAACGCTGCTTAAATCTGGTGCGGTCACACCTCTGTACCGCTCTGTTTTTGGCCCACAAGATCACTGCAGCTATCCATCTTTCCTCCAAACCCTCTGTGCCACTCCTCCTGCACCACATTGGTGCACTGCGATTTCTGCTCACCTCCTCCACGTGTGCAGCTGGGAGTCGCTGCAGGGTCAGGTACTGCACCTCCGGGCCCGCAGCTGCATCAGGTATGGGGTCACCTCGTCTCACTAGACCACAACTTTCAGTCTGGGTAAATACAATCTCGTCATTATGGTCCCCACTGCTGCACAAGAGGGAGCGCAGTTGTAGCTGTAGGCTGAGGCATCATGACGGTGCTCCTCGTGGTCTGAATCGGCAATTGACTGTCCACCTCTTTCACAGGTCAGCCTCTACTGGTAACGACAGCAGGCTTGCTGAGGGCCGTGGACCTCTCTGGTACACTGTGACACCTGGGATGCCCACAGATATATTCAAGGAGGGCAGATTCTGGTACTCAGTACGGAAGCACTCAGCTTATGCAGCTGCCACTGCCGGCAGTTAGCCACACCCCCCCCCATCCACATGTTACCAATGGAGCCATGTTCAATGCTGGATTCTATATAAGTGTCCTTGGAGACTGGGCAAAAATAGCAGGTTAAAATAAAGTACTATTTATTAGTAATATAATAAGACTTATGTCACTGCTAAATGTCATCAGAAAGAAAAGGTATAAGATTCTGGCGCAAAACAAGGAAAATAATGGCTATGTGGTGGTTAAAGAGAAAGTGCGAGGCAGAAATAAATAATGAGATAGATCCATAGTAGGAAGCACGCAGCACCTGCAAGGACATAAGAGAATGACTGGAACATTTAGGAATCAATAGAGATTTGTAAATCAGGGCAAGAGATCAGACTCAGCAGAGATGCAAGAGAATGGCCTCAAGAGGCAAATATGCACTTGTGATATGTGGGTATCTACTGTAGGAGGCTGGCCTGGCTTGTAGTGGGTACCAGAGGTACTTACACCTTGTGCCAGGTCCAGTTTTCCCTTATTATTGTAGAAGAGGTGTTTCTAGCAGCTTAGGCTGATAGAAGGTAGCTATGGCAAAGCAGCTTAGGCTGAACTAGGAGGCATGTAAAGCTCATACTATACCACTTGTATCATATGCACAATATCATAGGAAATCACAATACACAGAGTTACTAAAAATAAAGGTACTTTATTTTGATGACAATATGGCAAAAGTATCTCAGCGAGTACCCTTAGTAAGATAATAAGATATATACACAAAATATATGTACACAAACCAAAATTAGGTAAGTAATAGCAAGAAAAGTAATGCAAACAGTGTAGAATTACGATAGATTGCAATAGGAGCACATAGGTATAGGGGCAACACATACCATTTACTCCAAAAGTGGAATGCGAGCCACGAATGGGCCCCAAACTTATGTGAGCTTGTAGAGGGTCGCCGGCACTGTAAGAAAACAGTGAGGGTTAGAAAAATACCCCACCCCAAGACCCTGAAAAGTAGGTGTAAAGTGCACCTACTACCCCCAGAGAGCACAGAAGTCGTGATAGGGGGACTCTGCAGGAAGAACAAACACCAGCAATGCAACAACAGTGGATTTCCAGACCTGAGTATCTGTAAGACAAGGGGACCAAGTCCAATAGTTGCGAGAGTGTCGAGAGTGGGCAGGAGCCCAGGAAATGCCAGCTGAAGGTGCAAAGAAGCTGCCACTGGTTGGAAGAAGCTTAGAGTTCTGCAAGAAAGAAGAGGACTAGGAACTTTTCCTTTGGAAGACGGATGTCCCACGTCGCGATGAAGCTTGCAGAGGTGTTCCCACGCAGAAAGACCGCAAACAAGCCTTGCTTGCTGCAACGGACACGGTAGAGATCTTTGGGTGCTGCTGTGTCCCAGGAGGGACCAGGATGTTGCCACTTGGAGGAGGAGACAGAGGAGGCGCCCAGCAACTCAGGGAGCCCTCACAAAAGCAGGCAGCACCTGCAGAAGAACCCCAACAGGCACTTAGAAGAGAAGTGAACTGGAGTCCACGTGAAGTCACAAAAGGGAGTCCCACGACGCCGGAGGACAACTCAGAAGGTTGTGCACTGCAGGATGGAGTGTCGGGGACTCAGGCTTGGCTGTGCATGAAGGAAATCCTGGAAGAGTGCACAGGAGCCGGAGCAGCTGCACATCACGCAGTACACAGCTTTGCAGTCTAGCATGGGGAGGCAAGGACTTCCCCCCAACAAACTTGGACTGAAGAGTCACTGGACTGTGGGAGTCACTTGGACAGAGTTGCTGTGTTCCAGGGACCACGCTCATCAGGATGAGAGGGGACCCAGAGGACCAGTGTTGCAGTCTTTTGGTGCCTGCATTAGCAGAGGGAAGATTCCGTCGACACACTGGAGATTTCTTCGGAGCTTCTGGTGCAGGGTGAAGGCAGGCTACCCCCGAGCATGCACCACCTGGAAACAGTCGAGAAAGCTGTCAGGATTAGGCGCTACAATGTTGCTGGTAGTTGTCTTGCTACTTTGTTGCGGTTTTGCAGGTGTCCTGGGCAGTCAGCGGTCGATCCTAGTGGTAGAAGGTGAAGAGGGAGATGCAGAGGAACACTGGTGAGCTCTTGCATTCGCTATCTGAAGAATTCCCCAAAGCAGAGACCCTAAATAGCCAGAAAAGGAGGTTTGGCTACCAGGTTAGGAATATTGGCTACCAAGAGAGGTAAGAGCCTATCAGAAGGAGCCTCTGACATCACCTGCTGGCACTGGACACTCAGAGCAGTCCAGTGTGCCCCCAACACCTCTGTTTCCAAGATGGCAGAGGTCTGGGACACACTGGAGGAGCTCTGGGCACCTCCCCTGGGAGGTGCAGGTCAAGGGAGTGGTCACTCCCCTTTCCTTTGTCCAGTTTTGCGCCAGAGCAGGGCTGGGGGATCCCTGAACCGGTGTAGACTGGCTTATGCAGAGATGGGCACCATCTGTGCCCATCAAAGCATTTCCAGAGGCTGGGGGAGGCTCCTCCTCCCCAGCCCTTCACACCTATTTCCAAAGGGAGAGGGTGTAACACCCTCTCTCAGAGGAAATCCTTTGTTCTGCCTTCCTGGGCCAGGGCTGCCTGGACCCCAGGAGGGCAGAAACCTGTCCGAGGGGTTGGCAGCAGCATCAGCTGCAGTGGAGACCCCGGAAAGGCAGTTTGGCAGTACCTGGGCTCTGTGCTAGAGACACGGGGGATCATGGAATTGTCACCCCAATACCAGAATGGTATTGGGGTGACAATTCCATGATCTTAGACATTTTACATGGCCATGTTCGGAGTTACCATTGTGACGCTATACATAGGTAGTGACCTATGTATAGTGCACGCGTGTAATGGTGTCCCCGCACTCACAAAGCCGAGGACTTTTCCCTGAACGATGTGGGGGCACCTTGGCAGGTGAAGGTTAGACATATAGGTGACTTATAAGTTACTTAAGTGCAGTGGTAAATGGCTGTGAAATAACTTGGACGTTTTTTCACGCAGGCTGCACTGGCAGGCCTGTGTAAGAATTGTCAGAGCTCCCTATGGGTGGCAAAATAAATGCTGCAGCCCATGGGGATCTCCTGGAACCCCAACACCCTGGTACCTCAGTACTATATACTAGGGAATTATATGGGTGTACAAGTATGCCAATGTGAATTGGTAAATTTAGTCACTAGCCTGTTAGTGACAAATTTGGAAAGCAGAGAGAGCATAACCACTGAGGTTCTGGTTAGCAGAGCCTCAGTGAGGCAGTTAGGCATCACACAGGGAACACATACAGGGCACATACTTATGAGCACTGGGGCCCTGCCTGGCAGGGTCCCAGTGACACATAAACTAAAACAACATATATACAGTGAAATATGGGGGTAACATGCCAGGCAAGATGGTACTTTCCTACATTTACCAAATAGTGTAATGTGAAATAACAATTGAACAATAGCTTATACAAAAGAAATGTTCCTCAAAACAGTGATGCCAAGAAAGTGGTTTACTGAGTGGTAACGTTTTATTCATAATTTATTATGCATTTAACAATTTTGAGTGTCATCAAATTGAGGTGCAGAGCATCAAAAATGATTGTTTTGGATAACACAAATCAGAGCAACAGAGATCAACTTCAGACTCAGAAACCATTGTTTAGGTAAGGGAGAGGAGAATGTACAAAATATACACAAACATCTGACAGCAGAGAAATGAAAAATATTCCTGTGGAACATTCAAAGGAAAAAAACAATAGCTCTAAAATACTTTACCATGTTTCCCCAAAAATGTTTCCTGTAAGGAAGTAGATGGAGACATTTTGAATATTTGATAAACAACAAACATAACTAAGAAATTGAAGGGTAACATGCTTTGACTACATAAGATATAAGCACAACCTAAAAGCATTTCACAGTGGCATTTATGATGAACATGTGCTGTATTTGATTGCCTCTCTGCCAATTCAAAGCAAATAAGTAATCTTTCATTTCATATACACCAAGGAGCAAATATATTGGGAGTTATTTTGACCCTGGTAGGCAGCATACTGGCTGGCCTTGTCAACAGAGGATATCTCTTCATTCAAAGGAGCTGCAGCAGCTATTTAGTAGTCACAAGTTTGATTTGGCCACTTGAGCAAAGTAGAAAGAAAAAAATCCCAGATAGGAATTTGTTTCTGGTGAAGAGAAAAAACAGTGGTCCTTTCTCTTTATCAATACACAATGCAATCATTTTGCACATTTGCCAGCCTGGACTGTTATACCTCATGTGGTGGTCCAGGGAAGGTAAGACGAGAAATAGTCTCACACTCCATTTGACCACTTCAGCATGAAGACCCTGTTGTAGATGGGCCTTCAGGTCGAATGTTTATGCCGCTGAAGCCAGTGCTGGAGCTCCTGCTCCGGTTCTGTCACTAGTCTAGATCAACTGGGATGACATTTGAGCTAATACTATGCAAAAACTGCCAACAAAAAACATTTGTGGTGGGTAGAATTTCAATGTTGTAGTTGTGGTCTGTGAACTGGAGCAGCCCCCCAACCGGAGACAAGAAGCTTCACAGAGTTCCATAAACTGGTATGCATCATTCATGCAGCACTCTAAGGTTGTAAGGGTTAGGATTATATTGTGCAAAGGTTTTTACTTCTTTTGTATGCTGTTTAAAAGATCTACTACTTCAGTGTTGTGGAATTCCTATAATCCAATGCCCAGGACATAGTGCTTGGGGTCAAGAACAACATGTTTTCAGCAGGGATGGGGAATTCCTATCACCTGGCGCCCAGGACATATGGTTTGGGGTCAAGGGCAACAAGTTTTCATGTTTATTTTGTCCTTGGAACAAGTAGGCCCAAACCCCTGCAGCACAAACTGTGGCTGCCAGTTTATAGAGAAGGGAACTCTGTAGTTGAGGTAATATGTGCTCCCACTGGTTAATACTATTCAAACTTGTATTTACGGTTCATTAATGAAACGCCTTCATTATTAGGGTATGCACTGTAAATAAACTTTTTAAGGTCACACTGCACTACTGACAGTGTTTTCAGTAAAAAGAAAAAGAAAAGTATACACGTTTGAAAAGTTTAACAATATAAGGCTAAGTATAATGCTCTCAGAATGCTCTCTGATTAGACGCAAATGTTTACAGAAGTTTGTAAGCAAGAGTAATGATTCTTTGCTTTCAAAATAAAATTTTCAGAAAAAAAGTTTCACTACTAAGGAATTTTAGGTGCTATTTCTTTGAAGAGTCATTTAGTAAAATGTGTTGACACATGCTTGTATTTCGCCCAAAAAAGATTCCTAATGGAAAATCAGTGTAACCATTTTCAACAAGTTTATGAGAAGCATGAAAATAAACAAGCACTGGCAAAGCCAACCAAACTGACATTTGTTGTGAGTCTTTTCGTTTCGTCAATGCGTGTCTTGTTTTGACATGACTTTTATAACACTTCATTCTTTTGGGACTAGCTAGGCCCTCACCATTGTAACAAACACTGGCAAAAAGAAAACAAGTTTTTGGTCTCAAAAAGCACACATTGCCAACACAAGCAACAAAGGCCCAGCAGCTGCCCTACAGGGGGGGCCCTCAGCACAGCAACTGCCCTGAATGAGTCTGGAAGGGGGGGTTCCTTGTTCTTTGCAGGGGGCCCCCTCCAGTTTCGTTACACCACTGATTGCCTGAGTAGTTCCTGGCATTGAACAAATCTACTTTGTGTGCCAATATGCTCCTTGTGGAAGAGCAGAACGTGATTACTCACAGTAAAGCCATCCGATAGAGAGAGAAATAGAAGTTTAATAAGAACAAACTGTCTTTGTTAAAGCTAGACACAATTAGGGACCCAATTATTATAAAAAAGTCACAAAAGTGCCCCCATGGTATATGTCTTTGAATTAGTGGCTTTCATGAATTCACAAGAACTTTCAGAAGTAGACCACAAAATTGTACTGCTAGAAAATATTTCTGAACTGTATTTTAGCATGAGCAAAAATGCATGTGTAGATTTGCTTACATGAAAAAAATAGATTGAGAATTTACAAGTTTACTTTCCCTCCAACCACTTTCTTTCCAACCCTAGGAGAACTTTTACTTCTGCCATTGTCAGGAGTAAATTTCCAACCTTTCTCATTATGGGAAAAGATTAGAACTTGGAACCTGAAACTTTTGCTTACTGCTCCTTCCAACCTCAGTATGTAGATCTGCAGAAAGATGGCAAACTAAGGAAATTGTTATGGTAGGGATTGAAATTGCAAGTATTCAAGCCCTACTATAGAAGTAGCCATGGCATAAGCATAGAGGCTATTATCAAAGCTCTTACATAATGAGATTTCTGCCCTAATTTTTCACTGCACTACATGGCACTGGACAAGTAGATCTTTTTTTCCTGGACAAGTAGATTTAAGAAACAGCCTGATCCTTGGACCAGTAGATATTTTATTAAATTCCACACCCCTGATTTTCATGTCCACTGGACAAGCAGAACAACCCCTGCAGCACAAACCCTTTGGCTCCATTTTTACAAAAGAATATTATTGGATCCATAATGGAGGACTGATTACAACTGAGAAAAGATTTGCATCTATAGGTGTACGCTATTTAGACTTGTACACATGGGTCATTAATGCAAAACCTTTATTATTAATATGGGTTTTCCTGGGAAATGCATTGAGCTGCGAGCTCAGCTTGCAAGTACAGTCAGGAGCCTGAGAGCAGTTTTGGTGATTGTTTGCTTTCAGAATAAAATATACACAAAAATAGGCAACTTCAAAAAAAATATTGTACTATTTTAGAAACCATTTCTTTGAGCCATCATTTAATGCATATCAATATATTTTTTTAAACGCTTAATGAAGGAGAATTGTTGTGAAAACTAAGATGAATAATGGAGAGTCGCCATAAAATCAACAATGGGCAACATGACAATTAATTAGGAACCCAGATATTTAAAAAAAGTCCAAACAAAGGACACTTGCAAGTATATGTCTTGAATTGATTGATATTTATGATTTTCCGAAATTAACAAGTTTACAGGAGTATATCTGGAAACTGTAGCACTAGAAATATGTATGAATTCCATTTTGAATGAGAAAATACACACACATATATTTATTTGCTCTTGAAAATTTCTGCTGAGCAGTTAGAAATTCACTTTCCATACACTCCCCTTTTTCACCACGATAGAAAATGCTTAACTTCAACCTGTGTCAGGAGTAAATTTCCAAACTTTTCCAGGATGGAAAAATGTTGGAGAGGCATTAGTGAATACCCTAAGATACATAGGTTTGTGGGTGTGCACAGACTTCCGTGGCATTGGAATGACCACTTCTTGCTTACTTCCAATCCATTGCGTGCAGGAAGGTGCCATAATCAAAAGCCAGTTAGAATCCACACCTTGTTATAATATGAGTCCTGGCCCAATCAAAAGGGCAATCATTTTAGCTTGGGTATGAGGATGATGCCATATTTCTTATCTCATTACATATCTCCAAAAGAGACAAGTGGATTATTTTACAGGTCAAGCAGATGTAGGAAGCATCTCACCCACGCCTAAGTAGATAGTATATAAAATTCCACACCTACATACTTCATTTGATGATTCAATAAACCCCTAATTTGCCTTTACAAACTTGTTTCTGCCATAACAATAGGGAAAACTTACTGAAATCTTTCTGTTCTGCGATGTCTTTTTGCTGAAAAAATAAAGATGGATTTTATTACATAGAAGCCTTTAGGTGTATAAGGTGGTCATACAAATTCCATGCCATCCAGCCTGCTTCAAATCATGAATTTATTACTACAATCAAATCAAACTTTATATATGTTGTGATACTGACAAAGTGCACCATAGCTATAAAGCACGATAGCGCTGTACAGATAAAACCACATTTATGATGGATCTTGGGCACCTGAGCTTGTTCGTAATACCAATGTATGTAAAAGTGGTGCAACATTGTGATGAGACTTAAGTAGGTTTGCCGTTATGGAATTTTTGCTTTAGCAGTTTGTGTTAGCCAATGCATGTTAGGGACTGATATATTCTGATAGCACATTTTACCGTCAGTGCCTACTAACTCATTACTAGACATTGGACATGGGAACAGGAAGGATCGTGGCAATTAATTTTCAATGTTACAACTGTCTTGCTGTTTGGATGGAGAAATAGCCTCAAAGAGAATACACCCTTACGTTGAGGTCAGCTTAACAAGGTCTAGATTTTTTACACCCATCTCAGGACACACAATAATTTTGCATGTGTGCAAGCAACCTTTGTGACATAGATTAAGATTGACAGTAGGGTTCTGTGGTCCTGCAGGGGCATACCATGTGCATCCTTCATACCAATTATGGCTACCATTAGTTGATTAAGTTGTAGAGGACTGAGCAGGGGCTACAGAGGGGTTCTTGTGGGTGTGCACCCCCAAAATAAATACATTTTTCCATGGCAGTTGGGCCTGGGGACCCATAGTAGGGTCTACTAGGTCTGTGTTGTTTTTTTCTTGTCATTCTGATTTCACTAAGAGGTTTTAACATGTTAATTATTTGAATGAGAAGAATAAATATATTTACACACAGATTTACAAAGATTTAAAGTTGCATCAGGCTCTATGGCTGGTGCATGGGCATTCTATGTATCCACCCACGGATTTTGGTGCAAAGCCATAGAGTTGAAGTTTATTCAAAAATAGCCATAATATACAATGAAAAAAATACAAAAAGAAATATAACAGAAAACCTAAAGCATAAAACAAAAAAAGAATAGTAATGATGCAAATAATTAAATACTCTAAAAAAATAAAGATAAAAAATTCACCTGATTAAGCCAATGTAAGGCACTTTTTAAAAAGGATCTAACCCTGCAGCAAAATGTCATCAGGCACCATATGCAGATATATTAGGGATGGGTGACAGTGTAAAAAAAGTTCCCCTTCAAAATGGGGACTAAAATCCTGCGCCTAATAGGAGCATAAAACTCACAAAAAAAGATGAAGTGCAAAAATTGTCTGTAAAGAAGCACCATCACATGGACAAATAAGAATGCTTTTGGGATCAAACTGGCATAAGGGAAAACACAAGTTGGACCTAATAGACCCAAAATGAAATCTGGTAATAAGCAACCTTTCCCTCACATTATTAACTAAAGACAGGTAGGTCTCAATTCCTGGGGTAGCCTTAATCAACACAAAATCCCTAACAGAGGGTTTCAACAATTCCTTATCCTCCCTCTGTCTCAGCCTAAATTGTCACAAGATAAAACAATATACAATAACTTCCCTGTTAAAAATAGCATATTCATTAGAGCAAACAGAAATCCAAAGGAGCAGTGGGGCTCACTTAGTACTGTCCTCCACATAACCTAGATCTAGTTCCTCGTGCAGGCAGAACCTCGAGCTATTTGGTCCCACACATTGCAGCCTTCTACAGAATCTGTCTTCTTCTCTTTGGAGAGAGGGGCAATTTTGGTATCCCTCTAATCAGTGCCCCATACACCAGGACTGGAAAAGATTTAAGCCTATACACCTCCAATAAGGGCATCAATCAATCAATGAATCAATAATTTGTCAAGCGCGCTACTCACCCGGTAGGGTCTCAAGGCGCTGGGGATAACCGGTTTGCACCCAACCCTCGAGGAAAAATCAAAAGTTGCACCAACTGCAGCATTAAAGCGCAAACAGTGCTTAGAAATACAGGGATACCAATTTCTTTTTTCATCAAACACCTAAGTAAGCAAACTCACGAAGCCAGCTAATTTCATTACCATTAATGATCAAAGGGCCCAGCTTGCTCTGAGGCGTACCGCACACCATACAGTGCATCTCTAAAATATTTTCTTCCAAGTCTAAATTGGCCTTAAAATCCACAAAAGCATGTACTGCCCCAGGTAAGCCATTCAAAGTGCGTGCTAGTAGAACCACGCTGCCAGCATATAACAGAGTTGGCATCCCTTTACCATTAATTACTGAGACATCTTTACACATTTACACTAAAAAAATCATACAAACCATTAACATTGGGGCAAGAATATATCCCTGACGCACCCCTCAGCAAAGCTCAAAAAATTCAGTGCATTCACCAGTCTGCCAATACCTAACACTTGCATTAGTACTGTCATGCAGCAGGCACAAGAAATCCACAATTGCATTTGGGATTTGAAACTTGTACAATGAACCCCATACCTTATCTCCATTTTCCCTGTCAAAAGCAATACTAAGGTCAATGAAGGCCAAATAAAGGGTACCCTTCTTATCAAATCGTACATTTATCAAGGATTAGCAACAGCCAACATTGCTCATGTGTACCTAGCTCTCCCTGAACCCGTACTGTACCAGGCTCATAATATTCTGTTCAACCACCTACTCCTCTGTCCGCCACATTACAACACGGCCCAAGATCTTCACCAAGGAGTCTAACAGGGAGATAGGGCGGTAACATTTATGGTCACTACGGTTTCCTTTTTTTAAAACGGGCACTGTGCATGCAGACTTTCTTGAGGGTGGGATCCTATGGCTCAAAGCACCACTTAAGATGTTGACAACAATGGGAGCCCAGAAAAAGACTTTCGCTTTGAAAAGATCCATGGGGATACCATACAGCACCAGCGCTTTAGTAGGAGGGCTCTCTTGCACTGCAGCAATCACATCATCCAGTCCAAAATTAGGCCCTCATTATGAACACGGCGGAAAAGACAGCACTGTCGGCGGTACCTACCACCAACAGGCTGGTGGTCTGGACCGCCAAATAATGAAGCACATGAAAAACAGGCAGCCTGCAAACCACTCACCGCCAGCAGAGGAGTGACAAAAACGACGGAAGATGCCGCCCACTGGCCAACGGAAAGGCCCTACCTGCCCAACAAATAATGAAGCATAAGACCGCTGTCAGTTCCAGGGCGGGAACCACTGCCACACAAAGCCTGGCAGAAATGAACCAAATAAAAGGAAACACTCACCGTAGGCACACACAACACGCCAAAGCAGACATGGAGAGAGAATTGGAAATCATGCCAGTGCTGCTCCTTTCCATATAACTCTGTGACCGTGACCGCCCACAAAGACGATGACGGTAAGTACCACAACCTACCAAACATGGGAAGAAAGGGCACAGTAACATACCCACCCACCCCGCAACACACCCATGCCCCCTCACAACATCACAAGCCATACACACCTGAGCAAGAGGTACTTACCCGACACAAGGCGAAGACAACCTGCCCAAAGTACACATATGTGCCCATGTGTGTACTTTGGGCAACACCCCCCCTGCAATGAAATGATGAACAACGTATCCAGAGTGTGCCAACACCAACACTGGGCACACAAACTTTATTTCAGAACTTGTAAGAGCTGATTGTCCGAATGAGGCCATTGGCCAGTCCAACACAAAAAGGCTGATGGGCCCAACTGGCTCGAACTTGACTCCCACATGTGCACATGGTACTCCACCATAAAGGGACATCAATGGGGCAGCCGGGCACCTCCGGGAACAAGGGGCCGGGGGAGGTGGGGTGGGGACTTACGTCTGGCATGGGGGGGGCATGGGCTTCCGTTTGGGAGGTGCAAAATGTTTTGGTTTAGACTTGGAAGATGGGGGAGTGGGCTTGGACCGGGGGTGGCAGATGGACCATGGCCAGCACTTGGCTTCTTGCTCACTGCGGAACGGGCACAGGAATGGGAAGGGCAGACAGGGGCGGTCTTGGAGGTGGAAGGAGTGAACAGGGCAAGGAGGTGGGCTAATGAGTTTGAAAAGGTCAACACAGGATAGGAAAAGTTTTTTAGGGGCCGTCAGGGTGGACATGGAGGAAGGTGTGGGAGTGGAGGTTGAGGGAGTGGTTGTTAAAGGTGTAGGTGTGTGTGAAGTGGATGCAGGTGCCTGTACAGTATGCTGAGGTATGCTGAGGTGTGGTGGATGTGTGTTGGGTGGGTGTCTGGGAACGTTTGAGTGTCTTGGGAGGAGGGGGGTGAACACAGTAGGACAAGACAGGCTGCAAAATGGAATGCCTGCATTGGACGAGGGTAACAAGGAGAAATATTTGTATTTCTCCTCTTGTTTTTTCCTTGCATGTTTGCTGCATTCTGCAGCAAAATACTTGACCACCAAACTCTAAAATAGACCAAGAGGGCCACCTCATGCAAATCAGCACTGTCCTGCTCCTTGTGGAACAGTACATCCCGAACCTTTGACACCATACACATTCATTCTATGGCCCAATGCTTTTTTAGTTGGGAAATTTGAGTTTCACCCTGCCACCCTCCAAACCTTAGTGACATAGCTACTCCCTTGGAGCTCGCAGTAGTGGCAGCAATATTGTTTATAGTGGCAAATTCGGACTTTTGGAATTCCAGTGTCAGGGAGAATCACCATCTGAACTCACCCATCTTTTATGTAAATTGGTATCTCAGTCCCTTGGAACTGGGTCCTTCTGCCATCCATATGGCACAAGGATACTGTATGGGTGCTCCTTTCTGCATGTACAATTGGCAGTTGTATGTAGCAGGATACGTGATGTGCATCCACCCCATTTGCCATATTCCTCTACTGGAATGCATGGTCTTCACATCAATGGCAATAAGAAACTCTCTGTGCTCCAGGGTTTGTGTATACACCACCAATACCTACCTGTTGCCAGGTTTTGGACTGATAGCATGAGCTCTCCAACCAAACTTGCCAGGAGTGGCTTCCTGGATCCTGCTTCAATGACACGAGCTGCTCAGAAGGAGCATAGGGCACACCCTTTCATGAAGAAGACATGTCCAGAAGAAGTGGAGCTGTGAGCATTAATAGTTCAGAATGAGCTAAAGGTGTCTACTGTGCAAACCAAAAAAAAGTACAAAGTTCCTAAACAAAAGGGATGAAGGCACAGGATCAACACCGAAACTTCTAATACCCCAGGAGGGCAGAAGCCTGTCTGTGGGTTGCAAGCAGTGGTAGCTGCAGTGAAAACCCCAAAAAGCTAGTTTGGCAGTACCAGGGCCCATACTGGAGCCCCGGGGATGCATGGGATTGGCACCCCAATACCAGATTTGGCATGAGGGTACAATTCCATGATCTTAGACATGTTACATGGCCATATTTGGAGTTACCATTGTGAAGCTACATTTAGGTATTGACCTATATGTAGTGCACACGTGTAATGATGTCCCCGCACTCACAAAGTCTGGGGAATTTGCCCTGAACAATGTCGGGGCACCTTTGCTGGTGCCAGGGTGCCCACACACTAAGTAACTTTGCACCTAACCTTCACCAAGTGAGGGTTGGACATATAGGTGACTTATAAGTTACTTAAGTGCAGTGGTAAATGGCTGTGAAATAATGTGGATGTTATTTCACTCAGGCTGCAGTGGCAGTCCTGTGTAAAAATTGTCTGAGCTCCCTATGGGTGGCAAAATAAATGTTGCAGCCCATAGGGATCTCCTGGAACCCCAAAACCCTGGGTACCTAGGTACCATATACTCCACTGGAGTTAGGGAATTATAAGGGTGTTCCAGTGTGCCAATCAGAATTGGTAAAATCAGTCACTAGCCTGCAGTGACAATTTTTAAAGGCAGAGAGAGCATAAACACTGATGTTCTGGTTAGCAGAGCCTCAGTGATACAGTTAGGCATCACACAGGGAACACATATAGGCCACAAACTTATGAGCACTGGGGTCCTGACTAGCAGGATCCCAGTGATACATATCAAACACACTGTCAACATAGTGTTTTCACTATGAGCACTGGGTCCTGGCTAGTAGGATCCCAGTGAGACAGTAAAAACACCCTGACATATACTCACAAACAGGCCAAAAGTGGGGGTAACAAGGCTAGAAAGAGGCTACCTTCCTGCATAACCCCCCCCTAAACAAAGGACAATAAGGCTAATCTTGGCCAGTTGAGTCTTTATTGTCTCTAAGTGGTGATAAGTAGAGAGTAGCTCTGCAATAGATTAGTTACTCCCTTTATCATCCACTATTTGGTTACTTCCCTACGGGGATCTAACCACCCTATTTGAAGTTTTTTAGCTAGCCAACAATGTGAAGTTATATTATCAGAGTTCCTATTAGTATGTTTAAGTTTAGAGCAGTGGGAATTGTCCACTTGACCTATATCAAGTGATGAGAATGCCAAACAGAGAAGCTGTCTCAGTAAAGCCATAGCTGGGCAAAAACTTTGTCAATATGGCTGTAAGAGAGAACAGGGATGCTGTTTCTCTTGAGTTGGAGCAGGGCAGGGATGCTGTCCTATGAGCTCCACACTAGGGCAGGGCTGCTGTCCTAAGTGTTGTGAGGCAGTGCAGGGTTGTTGCCCTAAAGTTTCTCTGGGAGGGTTGGAGGGATGTTCCATGTCAACTAAAAATGGTGCACTTTTTTCACCAATATTAGTTATCCCACAGAGAGGTACTTCTACCTCAGGGAGTACAGCTGTGCTAGCTGATATTTCCCTTTGTACAGGTTCCACCCCAGGAGAGGTTTCTCCCACCACAAGAATGGTATCCTGAATGGCAGGGTGGGTGAATACTTTGATGCTCTTTTTACCTGTTGTGGGAGAAGGATCCTGTGTTTTCGGGCCTTTTTCTCTCCTTTGCTATTTCATTTCAGCTGAAATGAGAGGAAGCAATTCCTCAGGGATACCCAGCATGGCTGCACGGGTATTAAACTCTGCCTCAGTCCAACCTGAGGCCTCTAGGTCATTATCCAAGAGACAAGCTACAGATAGGCTATGTGATACTACCACCTGCTTAGGGCCAGTAACTCCACCCCAACTAAACTGAATTATAGCTAAGGGAAGGAACTTAGTGGAGTTATGGACATCAACAATCTTGTACTGTTGTCCAAGGATGTGTTGTCCAGGAGACACTAGGTTTTCAGTCACCAAAGTGATACTGGCACCTGTGTCCCTGTAGGCCTGAGCTTCAAC
Organism: Pleurodeles waltl; assembly: GCF_031143425.1. Taxonomy (NCBI): domain Eukaryota; kingdom Metazoa; phylum Chordata; class Amphibia; order Caudata; family Salamandridae; genus Pleurodeles; species Pleurodeles waltl. The sequence goes on from NC_090447.1 coordinate 1,225,248,525, forward strand.
ACCATTTATTGAAACTGTCTGTCGGTACTTATCCATTGTAAGGGGACAAGCAGCCAGTGTGGCAAGGCCAGTGCTACCCGGTGTTACAGAAACTGTCTTGGGACGGACTACCCCAGTTTCTATGATGGACCCATAAGTGAACCCAACTACACCCTTATTTTGACTGCTGCCAGCAGTCCCACCACTATTACCACTACTACTAGGGGCACTAGAGTTTGATGTATTAGTGGTGGTAGGCTCAGTGGGTTTACCTGGGCAGGACTTATCCCCTGGCCTATGGCCTTTATTTTTACACACGTAGCACCAAGGCTTTTTAATGTGTGTGGGTTGTGTAGAAGAGGAAGAAGATGATTTATTCCCACCCCCTGAAGAGTGTTTAGGATTTGAAGAAGGATCTTTAGTTTTACCCTTATCCCCAAGCTTATCCTGAGATTTCTCACCATCTTTCTTTTTGCCATCCTTGTCACCTCCTGTATGAACCTTTCTGTTCACTTTTGTTCTGACCCATTTGTCTGCCTTCTTTCCCAATTCTAGGGGAGATGTCAGATCCGAGTCTACCAAGTACTGGTGCAACAAATCAGACACACAATTGTTAAAAATATGCTCTCTCAGGATCAGATTATACCGGCTTTCATAGTCAGTCACCTTACTGCAATACAACCAACCCTCCAAGGCCTTCACTGAACAGTCTACAAAGTCTGTCCAGTCTTGAGAGGACTCTTTTCTGGTGTCTCTGAACTTAATCCTGTATTGTTCAGTGGTTAGGCCAAATCCATCCAAGAGTACATCCTTCAAAACTTTGTAGTTATTAACATCGCTTTCTCTGACAGTAAGAAGCCTATGCCTACCCTTATCAGTGAAAGATAGCCACAAGATAGCAGCCCACTGCCTTTGAGGGACCAACTGTACCATACAGGCCCTCTCAAGTGCAGCAAACCACTTGTTAATGTTATTCCCCTCCTTGTAAGGGGGGGACTATCTTAAGCAGGTTTATGGAATCTTGCTCTCTAACAGGATTGCTATCAAAAACATTGCTGCTGCCACCATGGGGAACTAACCCCAATTTCTGCCTTTCCCTCTCTACATTCAGAGATTCCCTGTCTGAGGCCAGCTGCTGCTGTTTAAGCTTCAGTCTGGCCTCTTCCAACCTCAGCTTTCTGAGTTCCCTTTCCATTAAGTTATCCTCCGGGTGGGAGGCTTGGGAATTGTGAGACACAGAGGAAATGTGGGAATTGGCAGAGAGAGACCTGTCCCTAAATGTCTGGACCCTTGTAACTTGGCCTTTAGGAGTGAAAGGTGCCCTTCTAATGTGTGACCCCCTCCCACTACCAGTTTCACTAGGTGGCCTGCTAGCTGGTAGGTCTTTGGAAAAAACCTCCCCAGTCTCTTCAGGGAACTCCTCTGAGTCTGAGTGGGTACCCTCCCCTCCTACCTCCTGTTCCTGTGATGGGCCAGACTGTTTCTGGTCACTTTCTAGGAGAAGGTTGAAGAGAAAGTCTTTGGTAGGATTTTTGCCAATGCTTAAACCTCTTTCTATGCAGAGACCCCTCAAACTTTTAAAGTTTAAACTCTCATAGGTTGCCTGAACAATTTTGGGAGTGAGCTCTACTGCAGACATGATATAAAAGGTTTAGGAAAGAGAGAGAAAAAGTTTTAGAACTATTGAAAGCACAGAGAAAAAAACTTTCAAACTTTTTGAAAACTTTAGAAAGTTTTCTGAAACGTTTTAGAAACTTTTAGGAACGTTTTTAGAAAAGGAAAGTTAAACTGTTTAGTTCAATGTGTATATCTTGAAATATTTGGTATATGATTTTCTCATGAACAGCACCAATGACAAAGTGGTAAAGCAGTTACAAGTACTTATACCACCGCTGCACCACCAATGTAGGACGCTGGCCTGGCTTATAGTAGGTACCTTGGGGTACTTACACCTTGTGCCAGGTCCAGTTATCCCTTATTAGTAGATTAGAGGTGTTCTAGCAGCTTAGGTTGATAGAGGTAGCTATAGCAGAGCAGCTTAGGCTGAACTAGGAGACATGCAAAGCTCCTACTAACCACTTATATCATGTAGCACTATATCATAAGAAAACACAGTACTCAGAGTTACTAAAAATAAAGGTACTTTATTTTAGTGACAATATACCAAAAGTATCTCAGAGGATATACTCCCTTAGGAGGTTAGTGATATACACAAAATATATACACACAGACCAAAATCAGGTAAGTAACAGTTAGAAAAATAGTGTAAACAATGTAGAATCACAATAGAATGCAATAGGGAGAAATAGGCCTAGGGGCAACACAAACCATATACTCTAAAAGTGGAATGCGTACCATGAATGGACCCCAGGCCTAGTGTAGTGTGTAGAGGGTCACGGGGAGTGTAAGAAAACACTAAGGGTGTCCAAGATACCCCACCCCAAGACCCTGGAATGTAGGAGTAAAGTTACCCTACTACCCCAGAAAGACAGTAAAGTCGAGATAGGGGATTCTGCAAGGCCAACAACTGACTGCAAAACACTGAAGACGGATTCCTGAACCTGAGGACCTGTAAAGGAAGGGGACCAAGTCCAAGAGTCATGCAAGTGTCCGGGGGGGCAGGAGCCCACTAAACCCCGGATGAAGGTGCAAAAGGGCTGCCTCAGGGTGGAAGAAGCTGAAGATTCTGCAACAACGGAAGGTGCCAGGAACTTCTCCTTTGGTCAGAAGATGTCCCACGGCATGCTGGAGGATGCAGAGTTGTTTCCACGCAGAAAGACCTCAAACAAGCCTTGCTAGCTGCAAGAGTTGTGGATGAGGATTTTGGGTGCTGCCAGGGCCCAGAAAGGACCAGGAGGTTGCTCCTTAGAGGAGGAGACAGAAGGGGTGCTCAGCAACACAGAGAGCCCATGCAGAAGCAAGCAGCACCCACAGAAGCACCTGAACAGGCGTTTAGAAGATCTGAGCACAACGGTTGACTCAGCACAACAAAAGCGGGTCCCGCAAAGTCGGAGTCTAACTCAGCGAGTTGGGCAATGCAGGACAGAGTGCTGGGGACCTGGGCTAGGCTGTGGACAAAGGAAGTCTTGCAAAAGTGCACAGAAGCCTGAGCAGCTCCAGTTCACGCAGTACACAGGATTACTGTCTGGCGTGGGAGGCAAGGACTTTCCTCCACCAAATGTGGACAGAAGTGCCACTGGACTGTCGGGGACACTGGGATCCAGCTCCTGTGTTCCAGGGACCACGCTCGTCAAGATGAGAGGGGACCCAGAGGACCGGTGATGCAGAAGTTTGGTGCCTACGTTGGCAGGGCGAAGATTCCGTTGACCCATGGGAGATTTCTTCTTGGCTTCCAGTGCAGGGTGAAGGCAGATAGCCCTCAGAACATGCACCACCAGGAAACAGTCGAGAAAGCCGGCAGGATGAGGCGCTACAATGTTGCTGGTAGTCTTCTTGCTACTTTGTTGCAGTTTTGCAGGCGTCCTGGAGCAGTCAGCGGTCGATCCCTGGCAGAAGTCGAAGAGAGAAGTGTAAGGAAATGGCTCCCTGTTGCAATTACCCCCCACTTGTTGCCTGATACTGATGCTGACTTGACTGAGAAGTGTGCTGGGACCCTGCTAACCAGGCCCCAGCACCAGTGTTCTTTCACCTAAAATGTACCATTTTCTCCACAATTGGCACAACCCTGTCACCCAGGTAAGTCCCTTGTAACTGGTACCCCTGGTACCAAGGGCCCTGATGCCAGGGAAGGTCTCTAAGGGCTGCAGCATGTCTTATGCCACCCTAGGGACACCTCACTCCGCACAGACACACTGCTTGCCAGTTTGTGTGTGCTGGTGGGGAGAAAATGACTAAGTCGACATGGCACTCCCCTCAGGGTGCCATGCCAACCTCACACTGCCTGTGTCATAGGTAAGTCACCCCTCTAGCAGGCCTTACAGCCCTAAGGCAGGGTGCATTATACCACAGGTGAGGGCATAGGTGCATGAGCACTATGCCCCTACAGTGTCTAAGCAAAACCTTAGAAATTGTAAGTGCAGGGTAGCCATAAGAGTATATGGTCTGGGAGTCTGTCAAAAACGAACTCCACAGCACCATAATGGCTATACTGAATACTGGGAAGTTTGTATCAAACTTCTCAGAATAATAAACCCACACTGATGCCAGTGTTGGATTTATTAAAAAATGCACACAGAGGGCATCTTAGAGATGCCCCCTGTATTTTACCCAATTGTTCAGTGCAGGACTGACTGGTCTGTGCCACCCTGCTGCTGAGAGACGAGTTTCTGACCCCATGTGGTGAGAGCCTTTGTGCTCTCTGAGGACAGAAACAAAGCCTGCTCTGGGTGGAGGTGCTTCACACCTCCCCCATGCAGGAACTGTAACACCTAGCAGTGAGCCTCAAAGGCTCAGGCTTCGTGTTACAATGCCCCAGGGCACTCCAGCTAGTGGAGATGCCCGCCCCCTGGACACAGCCCCCACTTTTGGCAGCAAGTCCAGGAGAGATAATGAGGAAAACAAGGAGGAGTCACCCACCAGTCAGGACAGCCCCTAAGGTGTCCTGAGGATGAGGTGACCCCTGCCTTTAGAAATCCTCCATCTTGATTTTGGAGGATTTTGGAGGATTCCCCCAATAGGAATAGGGATGTGCCCCCCTCCCCTCAGGGAGGAGGCACAAAGAGGGTGTAGCCACCCTCAAGGACAGTAGCCACTGGCTAATGCCCTCCCAGACCTAAACACACCCCTAAATTGAGTATTTAGGGGCTCCCAGAACCAAGCAAGATAGATTACTGCAACCTAAGACGAAGAAGGACTGCTGAGCTGACAACCTGCAGAGAAGACGGAGACACCAACTACTTTGGCCCCAGCTCTACCGGCCTGTCTCCCCACTTCTAAAGACACTGCTCCAGCGGCGAGTTCCACAGGGTCCAGCGACCTCTGAAGCCTCAGAGGACAACCCTGCATCTAGAAGGACCAAGAACTCCGGAGGACAGTGGCTCTGCTCCACAAAGACTGCAACTTTGCAACAAAGAAGCAACTTTGAAACAACATGTTTCCCACCTGAAGCGTGAGACTTTGCACTCTTTACCCGACGCCCCCGGCTCGACTTGTGGAGAACAAACACCACAGGGAGGACTCCCCAGCGATTACAAGACCGTGAGTAGCCAGAGTTGACCCCCCTGGGCCCCCACAGCGACGCCTGCAGAGGGAATCCCGAGGCTCCCCCTGATCGCGACTGCCTGCTTCAAAGACCCGACGCCTGGTAAAGACACTGCACCCGCAGCCCCCAGGACCTGAAGAATCTGACCTCCAGTACAGAAGCAACCCCCAGGTGGCCCTCTCCCTTGCCCAGGTGGTGGCTACCTCGAGGAGCCCCCCCCTTGCCTGCCTGCATCGCTGAAGAGACCCCTTGGTCTCCCATTGATTCTTATTGCGAACCCGACGCCTGTTTGCACACTGCACCCGACCGCCCCCGTGCCGCTGAGGGTGTACTTTTTGTGCTGACTTATGTCCCCCCTGGTGCCCTACAAAACCCTCCTGGTCTGCCCTCCGAAGACGCAGGTACTTACCTGCTGGCAGACTGGAACCGGGGCACCCCCTTCTCCATTGAAGCCTATGCGTTTTTGGCACCACTTTGACCTCTGCACCTGACCGGCCCTGAGCTGCTGGTGTGGTAACTTTAGGGTTGCCCTGAACCCCCAATGGTGGGCTAGCTTGGACCCAACTTTGAACCCTGTAGGTAGTTTACTTACCTGCAAAACTAACAAACACTTACCTCCCAGGAACTGTTGAAAATTGCACTGTCTAGTTTTAAAATAGCTATATGCCATTTGTGTGAAAACTGTATATGCTATGTTGCTAATTCAAAGTTCCTAAAGTTCCTAAGTGAAGTACCTTTCATTTAAAGTATTGTTTGTAAATCTTGAACCTGTGGTTCTTAAAATAAACTAAGAAAATATATTTTTCTATATAAAAACCTATTGGCCTGGAATTGTCTTTGAGTGTGTGTTCCTCATTTATTGCCTGTGTGTGTACAACAAATGCGTAACACTACCCTCTGATAAGCCTACTGCTCGACCACACTACCACAAAATAGAGCATTGGAATTATCTCTTTTTGCCACTATCTTACCTCTAAGGGGAACCCTTGGACTCTGTGCATGCTATTTCTTACTTTGAAATAGTACATACAGAGCCAACTTCCTACATTGGTGGATCAGCAGTGGGGTACAATACTTTGCATTTGCTGGACTACTAAGCCAACACCTGATCACACAACTAAATTCCAAAAATTGTCATTAGAAACTGATTTTTTAAATTTGAGCTATTTTTCTAAATTTTTAAAAGTCCTGCTAGGGCCTTGTGTTAGTCCCTGTTAGCATTTCTTTTAGAGTTTAAAAGTTTTGTAAAAGTTTGAATTAAGTTCTAGAGATAGTTTTAGAGTATTCCAACTTTTAGAAACAAAATGTCTGCTGTAGAAGAGATAGTGATGGAACTCAACCTCACCCCTTACCTGCATCTTAGGATGTCAGAGCTAAGGTCTCTCTGCAAAATCAAAAAAATAAAAACTGGTTCAAACCCTATCAAAGTACAGCTCCAGGAGCTTTTGGCAGAGTTTCTTAAAAACATCCCCTCTGATGATGGCCTCACAGAGGGGGACACTAGTGATGTGGAGGATTTCCCACCTCCAGTCCTAGATAGAGAGCCCAGTGTTTCTCTAACCCTGACTCCAGAAGTGATAGTCAGAGATGTTGCTTCTCTCACAGGAGAGTCCAACAGCTCTAGAAGCATTGAGAGCAGTCTCAGTGAAGATGACCTCTTGTTAGCCAGGATGGCCAAAAGATTGGCTTTGGAGAGACAGCTCCTAGCCATAGAAAGGGAAAGACAAGAGATGGGCTTAGGTCCCATCAATGGTGGCAGCAATTTAGATAGGGTCAGAGATTCTCCTGACATGCTAAAAATCCCCAAAGGGATTGTAACTAAATATGAAGATGGTGATGACATCACCAAATGGTTCACAGCTTTTGAGAGGGCTTGTGCAACCAGAAAAGTAAACAAATCTCACTGGGGTGCTCTCCTTTGAGAAATGTTCACTGGAAAGTGCAGGGATAGACTCCTCACACTCTCTTGAAAAGAGGCAGAATCCTATGACCTCATGAAGGCTACCCTGATTGAGGGCTTTGGATTCTCCACTGAGGAGTACAGGATTAGGTTCAGGGGGGGGTAAAAAATCCTCAAGCCAGACCTGGGTTGATTTTGTAGACTACTCAGTAAAAACACTGGATGGTTGGGTAGCTGGAAATGAAGTGCATGACTATGTTGGGCTTTATAATTTGATTATGAAAGAACACATTTTAAGTAACTGCGTCAATTAAAAGTTGCATCAGTGTCTGGGAGACCTAGGTCCAAATTCTCCCCAAGAATTGGGAAAGAAGGCAGACCACTGGGTCAAGACTAGGGTAACCAAAACGTCCATTGGAGGTGACCAAAAGAAAGGGGTTACAAAGCCTCCCCAGGAGAAACTGGCTGACACTAGAAATAAAGAAAAAGAGTCCTCTGTAGGCCCCCAAAAACCAGACCAGGTGGGTGGGCCCCAAGACACAACCCAAAACAAAGGTGGGTACCAGGGTAAGAACTGGGATGCCACTAAGGCATGGTGCCAAAACTGTAGACAGACAGGGCACCACACCAAGGACACTTCTTGTCCCAAAAACAAACCACCTACCAAAATCCCAGGGGTGACCAGTGTAGCCATTGGGGATGACTCCTCAGATGAGGAGGTCTTCATAGCTTTCAACTGGAAAAAGGGCCCAACAGGTGAGTTGGAGATTCCAGAGGGAAGTAGACACTTCCACCACCTACTGGTGAATGGAATCCCAGCCACTGCCCTGAGAGACACTTGTGCCAGTCACACTATTGTGCACGACAGGCTGGTGTTCTCAAACCAGTACATCCCAGGTGAGACTGCCAGAGTAAGAGTTAGCCCAGACAGGGTCACTAATAGACCTGTGGCTTTTGTGCCCATAGAAGTGGGTGGGACTTTTAGCTGGAGAAGGGTGGTAGTCAGTGCAGACCTCCCCCTTGATTGTCTCATTGGAAATGACTACCCAGAGGTTAGTCAGAGCCTAAGAGAGGAACTGGTCCAGTGCCAGTCCTCTCCCAAGGATTCTGGAGGTGCTACCCCTGCAGTAACTGCAAGTAGGCCCCAGAAGAAAAAGAAAAGAAAACAGAGTAGGAAGGGTGAACAACCTTTAGCCAAGGTCCAGCAAGCCAAGGATATTCTGCTCCAGTAGGGGAGAACTCCAAAAGTGGCACTGGTAAAGTCCAACCTGACCCACAAGAAGTCCTGGCTAGTCAGGCAACTGTTAAGCCTGAGTGGGTGGCTCCTCGGCTAACAGAAGAAAGAGTGGAAGAAGGGTGTTTACTACAAGATGTAGTAACCCCCCACTCTAATACAGCAGACAGGCACCCTGAACCCAAAGAAGCCTGTAACTTAGCCCCTTCCCTTGTAGGTGAAGAGCTAAAGGTGTGGTTCTGGGCACTGACAGCTGTCAGTGGCCTCTGCTGGGTGTTAGCCTTTATGGCTGCACTATCCTTGGCATGGTGGTCTGACCCCATGCCACATAGCAAGTTAAGCCCCCTGACTCTGTTGGTCATGGTGGGGTTACTCCAACTCTGGGTAACCTCTTTGGGTAAGCTAGGGGTGACCCTGGCTAAGATAAGATTAGCGAGGTGGATACCTCTAACCCCAAAAAAAAGAGAATGGGTGAAGACATTAAAGGCACAGACAAGAGGCAATTCAGACTAGGTCCTAACACTGTGGAAGTGGGTCAGTTCCCTAGAGGGAATGACCTGAACAGGAGAATGTAAGGCAGAGTAGGCCCTGCAACAAACCAGCCTATTTCCTCTACTCTTCCTCATCTGACAGACTAGGAAGACTCTCCCATCTTAGGCTGAGTCTCCTAGCCTGTGGGCTGGGGGGGGGGGGGCTTGTGTAAGGAAATGGCTCCCTGTTGCAATTACCCCCCACTTTTTGTCTGATACTGATGCTGACTTGACTGAGAAGTGTGATGAGACCCTGCTAACCAGGCCCCAGCTCCAGTGTTCTTTCACCTAAAATGTACCATTGTCTTCACAATTGGCACAACCCTGGCACCCAGGTAAGTCCCTTGTAACTGGTACCCCTGGTACCAAGGGTCTTGATGCCAGGGAAGGTCTCTAAGGGCTGCAGCATGTCTTATGCCACCCTAGGGACCCCTCACTCAGCACAGACACACTGTTTGCCAGCTTGTGTGTGCTGGTGGGGAGAAAATGACTAAGTCGACATGGCACTCCCCTCAGGATGCCATGCCAACCTCACACTGCCTGTGGCATAGGTAAGTCACCCCTCTAGCAGGCCTTACAGCCCTAAGGCAGGGTGCATTATACCACAGGTGAGGGCATAGGTGCATGAGCACTATGCCCCTACAGTGTCTAAGCAAAACCTTAGACATTGTAAGTGCAGGGTAGCCATAAGAGTATATGGTCTGGGAGTCTGTCAAAAACGAACTCCACAGCACCATAATGGCTACACTGAATACTGGGAAGTTTGGTATCAAACTTCTCAGAATAATAAACCCACACTGATGCCAGTGTTGGATTTATTAAAAAATGCACACAGAGGGCATCTTAGAGGTGCCCCCTGTATTTTACCCAATTGTTCAGTGCAGGACTGACTGGTCTGTGCCACCATGCTGCTGAGAGACGAGTTTCTGACCCCATGTGGTGAGAGCCTTTGTCCTCTCTGAGGACAGAAACAAAGCCTGCTCTGGGTGGAGGTGCTTCACCCCTCCCCCCTGCAGGAACTGTAACACCTAGCAGTGAGCCTCAAAGGCTCAGGCTTCATGTTACAATGCCCCAGGGCACTCCAGCTAGTGGAGATGCCCGCCCACTAGACACAGCCCCCACTTTTGGCGGCAAGTCCAGGAGAGATAGTGAGAAAAACAAGGAGGAGTCACCCACCAGTCAGGACAGCCCCTAAGGTGTCCTGAGCTGCGGTGACCCCTGCCTTTAGAAATCCTCCATCTTGATTTTGGAGGATTCCCCCAATAGGAATAGGGATGTGCCCCCTCCCCTCAGCTCAGGGAGGAGGCACAAAGAGGGTGTAGCCACCCTCAAGGACAGTAGCCATTGGCTACTGCCCTCCCAGACCTAAAAACACCCCTAAATTGAGTATTTAGGGGCTCCCAGAACAAAGCAAGATAGATTCCTGCAACCTAAGACGAAGAAGGACTGCTGAGCTGAAAACCTGCAGAGAAGACTGAGATACCAACTGCTTTGGCCCCAGCTCTACCGGCCTGTCTCCCCGCTTCTAAAGACACTGCTCCAGCGACGCGTTCCACAGGGTCCAGCGACCTCTGAAGCCTCAGAAGACTACCCTGCATCTAGAAGGACCAAGAACTCCTGAGGACAGCAGCTCTGCTCCACAAAGACTGCAACTTTGCAACAAAGAAGCAACTTTGAAACAACACACGTTTCCCGCCGGAAGCGTGAGAATTTGCACTCTGCACCCGACGACCCCGGCTCAACTTGTGGAGAACAAACACCACAGGGAGGACTCCCCAGCGACTACGAGACCGTGAGTAGCCAGAGTTGACCCCCCCTGAGCCCCCACAGCGACACCTGCAGAGGGAATCCCGAGGCTCCACCTGATCGCGACTGCCTGCTTCAAAGACCCGACGCCTGGTAAAGACACTGCACCCACAGCCCCCAGGACCTGAAGGATCAGACCTCCAGTGCAGGAGCGACCCCCAGGTGGCCCTCTCCCTTGCCCAGGTAGTGGCTACCCCAAGGAGCTCCCCCCCTTGCCTGACTGTATTGCTGAAGAGACCCCTTGGTCTCCCATTGAATCCTATTGCGAACCCGACACCTGTTTGCACACTGCACCCGGCCGCCCCCGTGCCGCTCAGGGTGTACTTTTTGTGCTGGCTTGTGTCCCCCCCGGTGCCCTACAAACCCCCCTGGTCTGCCCTCCGAAGACGCGGGTACTTACCTGCTGGCAGACTGGAACCGGGGCACCCCCTTCTCCATTGAAGCCTATGCGTTTTTGGCACCACTTTGACCTCTGCACCTGACCGGCCCTGAGCTGCTGGTGTGGTAACTTTGGGGTTGCCCTGAACCCCCAACGGTGGGCTACCTTGGACCCAACTTTGAACCCTGCAGGTAGTTTACTTACCTGCAAAACTAACAAACACTTACCTCCCCCAGGAACTGTTGAAAATTGCAGTGTCTAGTTTTAAAATAGCTATATGCCATTTGTGTGAAAACTGTATATGCTATGTTGCTAATTCAAAGTTCCTAAAGTTCCTAAGTGAAGTGCCTTTCATTTAAAGTATTGTTTGTAAATCTTGAACCTGTGGTTCTTAAAATAAACTAAGAAAATATATTTTTCTATATAAAAACCTATTGGCCTGGAATTGTCTTTGAGTGTGTGTTCCTCATTTATTGCCTGTGTGTGTACAACAAATGCTTAACACTACCCTCTGATAAGCCTACTGCTCGACCACACTACCACAAAATAGAGCATTGGAATTATCTCTTTTTGCCACTATCTTACCTCTAAGGGGAACCCTTGGACTCTGAACATGCTATTTCTTACTTTGAAATAGTACATACAGAGCCAACTTCCTACAAGAAGTGCATAGGAACTTTGGTGAGCTCTTACATTTGTTATCTGACGAGAAACCCACAGGAGAGACTCCCTCAGAGTAGGATTGGCTACAGAGAAAGGTAAGCACCCATCAGGAGGGGTCTCTGACGTCACCTGCTGGCACTGGCCACTCAGAGGTGTCCATTGTGCACTCACACCTCTGCATCCAAGATGGCAGAGGTCTGGGACACACTGGAGGAGCTCTGGGCTCCTCCCCTTGTGAGGTGCTGGTCAGAGCAGGGCTGGGGGGATCCCTGAAAGGGTGCAGACTTGCTTATGCAAGGAGGGCACCATCTGTGCCCTTCCAAGCATTTCCAGAGGCCAGGAGAGGCTACTCCTCTCAGGACCTTAACACCTATTTCCAAAGGGAGTGGGTGTAACACCCTCTCTCAGAGGAAATATTTTGTTCTGCCTTCCTGGGACTGGGCTGCCCAGGGGGGCAGAAACCTGTCTGAGGGTTGGCAGCAGCGGTAGCTGCAGAGGAAGCCCCGGAGCGTTTGTTTGGCAGTACCCGGGCTCTATGCTGGAGACCCGGGGATGCATGGAATTGTTCACCCAATACCAGAATGGTATTGGGGTGACAATCCCATGATCCTAGACATGTTACATCGCCAAGTTCGGAGTTACCATTGTGACGCTACATATAGGTATTGACCTATATGGAGTGCACGTGTGTAATGGTGTCGCCGCACTCACAAAGTCTGGGGATTTTTTGCCCTGAACAATGTGGGGGCACCTTGGCTAGTGCCAGGGTGCCCTCACACTAAGTAACTTTGCACCTGACCTTCACTAAGTGAGGCTTAGACATATAGGTGACTTATAAGTTACTTAAGTGCAGTGTACAATGGCTGTGAAAAAATCTGGACGTTATTTCACTCAGGCTGCAGTGGCAGTCCTGTGTAAGAATTGTCTGAGATCCCTCTATGTCTAACCTTCACTTGCTGAAGGTTAGGTGCAAATTTACTAAGTGTGAGGGCACCCTTGCACTAGCAAAGGTGCCCCCACATAGTTCAGGGCTCTTTCCCTGGACTTTGTGAGTGCGGGGACGCCATTACACGCGTGCACTACATATAGGTCAATACCTATATGTAGCTTCACAATGGTAACTCCGAATATGGCCATGTAACATGTCTAAGATCATGGAATTGTCCCCCCATTCCAATTATGGTATTGGGGAGCCAGTTCCATGCATCCTGGGGGCTCCACCATGAATCCCCAGTACTGCCAGACCAGATCTCTAAGGCTTGCACTGCAGCTACAGCTGCTGCCACCTCACAGACAGGGTTCTGCCCTCCTGGGCTATGGGCAGCCCAGTCCCAGGAAGGCAGAACAAAGCATTTCCTATGAGAGCAGGGTGTTACACCCTCTCCCTTTGAAAATAGGTGTTACAGGCTGGGGAGGGGTAGCCTCCCCCAGCCTATGGGAATGCTTTGAAGGGCACAGATGGTGCCCTCCTTGCATAAACCAGTCTACACCGGTTCACGGACCCCTTCTCCCCTGTTCTGGCGTGAAAGTGGACAAAGGAAAGGGAAGTGACCACTCCCCTGTCCATCACCACCCCAGGGGTGTTGCAGAGAGCTACTCCAGTGTGTCCCAGATTTCAGCCATCTTACTTTGCAAAGTGTGGGGGTACTCTGGAGGGCTCTGAGTGGCCAGTGCCAGCAGGTGACGTCAGAGACCCTTCCTCATAGGGCCATACCTGATAAGGTAGCCAATCCCCCTCTCAGGGCTATTTAGAGTCTCTCCTGTGGGTTCTCTTCAGGTTCTGCTTGTAAGTTTCCTTCAGGAATCCTCTGCAACAATTTCAGGCTCTTCTGACCTCAGATCAACCGCTGTAACGCTGTAACTGAAACAAAGTGTCGACAAGAGACACTTTTCTTCAGCAACCTCAGCTCCAAGTCAGCAACTGCAACAGTTTCCATGGTGCGCACGCTCTGGGGACTCCCCTGCTCCAAGCTGGCACCTTCCAAGACGATGACCGGTACCCTGGGACTCCTCTCACTATGACAAGTGTGCTCCTAAGGACACAGAGGGTGGACATCATCAACATAGACTGTCCTGAGGTCCTGCTGACGCAATTTGGAGGAGGTAAGACCTTGCCTGCCCTGAGAACAACAGTGCCCCTATGTGTTGTGTCTTCTTCACCTCCTGAGGCCTCTGTGCACTCTTTGCAAAATTCCTTCATGCACAGCCTGGCCCAGGCCCCCAGCACTCCACCCTGTGACGCTCAACTCCCTGAGTTGTTCTCCGGCAGCGTGGGGCCTTTTTTTATTGTGCTGCACCAACCGTGTTTTGCACCTCCTTTGAACCCAGATCCTGCAGCTTCTGGGGGTCGAGGCCTACCGGTCCGTTCTGGGTCCATCCAGGGCTATTTTGATGAAAAATTCACTTTTGCCATAGCCAAGGCTTGTTGGTGACTTCTAACATGAAAGCTCATCTGCAACAATCTTCACACCGTGGGAAATCTTTTGCATCATGCAGGAACCCGCTGGCTTCTTCCTAGGGTGCATTTCTGCAGTCTTCGACTAACCTGGGACTCTTCTTTTGCACCCTCTTTTGGGTTGGCAGGGGTTCCTGTCCTTCCTGGAACTTCTTTTGACTTCTGGACTTGGTCCCCTTCCTTTGCAGGTCTTCAGGTCCAATAATCCAGCAGTTGTTCTTTGCAGACTTGGTTGGCTGCTGCAAAATCGCCAAAACGAGGTTCAGTGTATCCTAAGGAAACTTACAGTACTTTACTCCTGCTTTTCTGGGCTTTGGTGTGGGGTAAGCTACTTACCTTTACTGTATTCTTACTCTCCCAGCGGATCTGCACACACTACACTTGTCTAGGGGGGAATTTGTGATTCATATTCCACTTTTTTAGTATATGGTTTGTGTTGCCCCTAGACCTATTTTTATCCCTTTGCATTCTATAGGGTTTCCTACTGTTTGCATTGTTCCATGACTATTTACTTGTCTAATTTTGGTATCTAGTGTATATTTTGTGTATAATACTTACCTCCGGAAGGAGTATTGCCTCTAAGATATTTCTGGTACTGTGTCACCCCAAATAAATACCTTTATTTTTGGTAACACTGAGTATTGTATTTACTTGTGTATAAGTACTGTGTAACTATAAGTGGTATTGCATGAGCTTTGCATGTCTCCTAGTTCAGCCCAAGCTGCTCTGCTATAGCTACCTCTATTACCCTAAGCTGCTAGAACACTACTACATTCGCTAACAAGGGATAACTGGACCTGGTGTAAGGTGTACGTACCCAAGGTACCCACTACAAACCAGGCCAGCCTCCTACAGGGGAACATAAACCATATACTAAAATAGTGGAATACCAAAGTCGGTTTCCCACCTAAGCGAGTGTAGTGTGTAGAGCGGCTCTGGGAGTGTAATAAAACACCAAAGACAAGTAATAGACCCCAGAGAAAGCAGGAGTAACTCACAGTAAGTTTCCTAGTACCCACAAGAACACGTGAAAGAAGATTGTGCAAGAACCAGAAGAGACTGCAAGACACCAACAATGGATTCCTGGACCTGAAGACCTGTGGAAGAAGGGAACCAAGTCCAAGAAGCACTGAAGAGTCCAGGGAGAACAGGAGCCCCTGCTAACCCGGATGAAGGTGCAAAAGAAGAACCACCGGTGAAGAAAAACAGTCAGTACTGGAACCCAAGAAGATGGATGCAGGTTCCTGGTTGGTGCAGATGATGTCCCTCACTGGATGGATGATTGAAGTCTGGTTTGCATCGCTGGATTCCGCCAACAAGCCTTGGCACACGCAAAGGATGCGGTTAGCGGAAAATGGTGCTGACCGGGACCAGGAGGGACCTGGTGGACTCTACCCAGGAGGGGGAGACAGAGGAGACTCTCAGCAACACAGAGAGTTCTCAGAAGACGTGCAGAGAAGTCCCACACCTCCGGGACAAAGAAGGTGCAAAAGGAGGCCCACGCAGAACTACAAAAGGGATCCCACGCCTGGAGAATGACTGAGGAACTGTGCATTTCAGGATAGAGTGCTGGGGGCTGGAGATGAACCGTGCACAAAGAACTATGTGGAAGGATGCCAACGAGCCTTGGCAACTGCAAAACACGTGGTGAACGGGGGTACTGTCTTGCGTTGGGAAGCAAGCTCTTACCTCCACCAAAGTTAGACAGCTGGACCTTGGGACTGTCAGGGTCACTTTAGTCCACCACCCGTGTTGCTGGATCCACGCTCGTCATCTGGAGAGGAGACCAAAGCCACTGGTCGTCGCTGTAGAGAGGTACCTGCTGAAGCAGGGAAGTGACTTCGTCACTCCACTGGAGATTCCTTCAGTTCTTCTGGTGCAGGCTGAAGACAGGCAGTCCTCAGAGGATGCACAACCTGGAAACTGTTGCAGTTACTAGCAGGAGCTGAAGATACAATGTTACAGAAGTCGTCTTGGCTTCTTTGTTGCAGTGTGTAGAGTTCCTGGAGGGTTCAGCTGCGGTTCCGTCAGAAGAAGATGAGGTAAAGGATGCAGAGGAATCCTGCTGGAGCCACGCAATCTGAATCTGAGGAAACACCCAGTAGAGAGACCCTAAATAGCCCTGAAAGGGGGATTGGCTAGCTACACAGGTAAGCACCTATCAGGGGAGGGCTCTGACGTCACCTGCTGACACTTGCCACTCAGAGGCTCCCAGAGTGCTCCATTACCGTGGAATCGAAGATGTCAAAATCCAGGGACACTCTGGAGGAGCTCTGGGCACCACCCCTGAGGTGGTGATGGACAGGGGGGTGGTCACTCCCCTTTCCTTTCTCCAGTTTTGTGCCAGAGCAGAGATTGCGGGCCCCTGAACCGGTGTAGACTGGATTATGCAAGGAGAGCACCATCTGCGCCCTTCAAAGCATTTCCAGAGGCTCTGTAATACCCCTCTCCCAAAGGAAATGCTTTGTTTTGCCTTCTGGGGCTTGAGCTGCTGAAGCAACAGGAGGGCAGAAACTTGTCTGTGGGGTGGCAGCAGTTTGGGCTTCCCGGAAAACCCAGTGAAGGCTGGTAGGAGCAATGCTGGGGTCCAGTAAGGAGCCCCCAGAGTGCATGGAATCATACTTCCAATACTGCCAACAGTATCCGGGTATGATTCCGACATGTTTGATACCAAACATGCCTAGGTTCGGAGTTACCATTTTGTAGCTGGGCATTGGTAGTGACCTATGTCGAGTACAGGCATAAAATCACGTCTTCGCACTCACGAAGTCCAGGAAAAATTAATTGGAGTTTGTGGGGGCACCTCTGCTAGTGCAGGGGTGCCCTCACACACAGGTACTTGCACCCTGCCCTCTGGGCTAGGAGGGCCTGCCATGGGGGTGACTTACAGTGACGTGGTAGAGTGACCTTTAGTGAAAAGGGTGAATGCACCCTTTCACGCTGGCTGCAATGGCAGGCCTCCAGATGCACTTTGCATGGCTCACCATGGGTGGCATAATACGTGCTGCAGCCCATGGGGATCCCCTGGTACTCCAATGCCCTGGGTACCTGGGTATCACGTACTAGGGACTTCCATGGGGGCACGAGTATGCAAAATAAGGGGGTGTATGTGGTTCAAGTAAGTAATTTAAAGGGAGGGAGCATTATCACTGGGGTCCTGGTTAGCAGGATCTCAGTGAACACAGTCAAACACACTGACAAACAGGCAAAAAGTGGGGGTAACCATGCTGAAAAGAGCCTACTTTCCTACATAACCCCACCTCCCCCAAACGAAGGACAATAAGGCTAACCTTGGCTAGATGGGTCTTTCTTTTCTAAGTGGAGCTAGCTGGAACGTAGCTCTGAAGTAGAGAGGTTACTCCCAGTATCATCCACTGTTTGGCCCCTTACCTGTGGGAGGTGGACTACCCTATCAGTTTGAGATTTTCTCCTGAAATATGTTTAAACTGTGGGCCCTTTAGTTCCCGCTGTGGTGGTTGTGGACTAAAGTGTATCTGAGTAGGGTAGGGTTGCTGTCCTAAGGGGTTTAGAGCAGGACAGGGGTGCTGCCCTAAAGGCTCTAGAGGTGAACAGGTTTGCTCTCCTAACAGGTGTAGAGAAGCACAGGGTTGTTGTCCTAAAGGTTCTAAAGGAGGGGAGGGTGGCTGCCCTAAGTTGTCAGAGGTGGTACAGTGTTGCTGCCCCCAAGAGGTGGTACAGTGTTGCTGCCCCCAAGTTTCCCTGGAAGGGCAGGAGGGCTGCTCCAAGTTTTCTAAGACAGGGCAGGGTTTTGCTGTTATCTTAGGTTCCTTCTAGAGGGATTATTTTACCCTTGGGAGCTCAGCTGTGGTAGCTTTTGATTCCACCCTGCGGGTGGTTTTCTTCCCTCAGAGGGGTGGAATCCTCAGTGGGAGTGTGGACCGGAGGCAATCTTATATCTTGCCTGTCTCAGTTTTTAGGAGTGTCCTGGCCAATTATTCCAGGCTCCAGGGCCCCTTCCCTACTTTGCTCTTTAGCCTGTGTTAAGGTTGAAGTTAGCAAATGTTTGGAGATGCCCAGCATGGCTGCATTGGCAAAGAACTCTACTTCAACCCAATCTGATGTCTCTAGGCCATTACTTAGGAGGCATTCAACAGGTAGGTTAGAAGAGGCTATCACCTGTTTAGGGCCAGTAACCCGACCCCTGCTGAAGTCTACAATAGCTATGGAGAGGCACTGAATGGAGTTATTCACATCAGTGACTTGGTACTTGTGACCAAGTAGGTGTTGTTCAGGTGATACCTTCTTTTCTGTTACTATGGTGACACTGACACCTGTTTCTGTAGGAGGCTGGACTGGCTTGTAGTGAGTACCAAGGGGTACTTGCACCTTGCACCAGGCCCAGTTATCCCTTATTAGTGTATAGGGTGTCTAGCAGCTTAGGCTGATAGATAATGGTAGCTTAGCAGAGCAGCTTAGGCTGAACTAGGAGACGTGTGAAGCTACTACAGTACCACAAGTATCACTTGCACAATATCATAAGAAAACACAATACACAGTTATACTAAAAATAAAGGTACTTTATTTTTATGACAATATGCCAAAGTATCTTAGAGTGTACCCTCAGTGAGAGGATAGGAAATATACACAAGATATATGTACACAATACCAAAAATATGCAGTATAGTCTTAGAAAACAGTGCAAACAATGTATAGTTACAATAGGATGCAATGGGGACACATAGGGATAGGGGCAACACAAACCATATACTCCAAAAGTGGAATGCGAACCACGAATGGACCCCAAACCTATGTGACCTTGTAGAGGGTCGCTGGGACTATTAGAAAATAGTGAGAGTTAGAAAATTAGCCCTCCCCAAGACCCTGAAAAGTGAGTGCAAAGTGCACTAAAGTTCCCCTAAGGACAAAGAAGTTGTGATAGAGGAATAATGCAGGAAAGACACAAACCAACAATGCAACAACTGTGGATTTCCAATCTAGGGTACCTGTGGAACAAGGGGACCAAGTCCAAAAGTCACAAGCAAGTCGGAGATGGGCATATGCCCAGGAAATGCCAGCTGTGGATGCAAAGAAGCTTCTACTAGACAGAAGAAGCTGAGGTTTCTGCAGGAACGAAAAGGGCTAGAGACTTCCCCTTTGGTGGACGGATCCCTCTCGCCGTGGAGAGTCGTGCAGAAGTGTTTTCCCGCCGAAAGAACGCCAACAAGCCTTGCTAGCTGCAAATCGTGCAGTTAGCGTTTTTGGACGCTGCTGTGGCCCAGGAGGGACCAGGAGGTCGCAAATTGGACCAGGAGGTGGAGGGGACGTCGAGCAAGACAAGGAGCCCTCTTAGCAGCAGGTAGCACCCGGAGAAGTGCCAGAAACAGGCACTACGAGGATGCGTGAAACGGTGCTCACCCGAAGTTACACAAAGGAGTCCCACGTCGCCGGAGACCAACTTAGAAAGTCGTGCAATGCAGGTTAGAGTGCTGTGGACCCAGGCTTGGCTGTGCACAAAGGATTTCCGCCGGAAGTGCA
Source organism: Pleurodeles waltl (assembly GCF_031143425.1). NCBI lineage: Eukaryota > Metazoa > Chordata > Amphibia > Caudata > Salamandridae > Pleurodeles > Pleurodeles waltl. Next base: position 1,225,268,128 of record NC_090447.1, read on the forward strand.
CAGGGGCCGGAGTAGCTGCAAAAGTCACGGTTCCCAGCAATGCAGTCTAGCGAGGTGAGGCAAGGACTTACCTCCACCAAACTTGGACTGAAGAGTCACTGGACTGTGGGGGTCACTTGGACACAGTTCCTGGATTCGAGGGACCTCGCTCGTCGTGCTGAGAGGAGACCCAAGGGACCGGTAATGCAGCTTTTTGGTGTTTGCGGTTGCAGGGGGAAGATTCCGTCGACCCACGGGAGATTTCTTCGGAGCTTCTGGTGCAGAGAGGAGGCAGGCTACCCCCACAGCATGCACAAGCAGGAAAACAGTCGAGAAGGCGGCAGGATCAGCGTTACAGAGTTGCAGTAGTCGTCTTTGCTACTATGTTGCAGGTTTGCAGGCTTCCAGCGTGGTCAGCAGTCGATTCCTTATCAGAAGGTGAAGAGAGAGATGCAAAGGAACTCGGATGAGCTCTTGCATTCGTTATCTAAAGTTTCCCCAGAGACAGAGACCCTAAATAGCCAGAAAAACGAGTTACTTACCTTCGGTAACGACTTTTCTGGTGGATACATTAGCTACCTGTGGATTCCTCACCTAATGAATACTCCCATGGCGCCAGCATTCGACGGAAATCTTCTTACTAGTCTCTGCACGTCGACGAGGACGTCACTCTAGCCCACGCGACGCCGTCTGACGTCATACAGGCAATAAGAGGTCCTCGACGACGTGCCGACGTCAGTACCAATCATTTTTTACGTGCATGAGAACAACCAGGCAATGCAATGAAAGAGCAAGGCAACATCCCATTACATTGAAAAAATACACAACATTGCATGAATAACTGTAAATCTTTTATATATATATATAACTCTCTCTTTTTAAAATATATATATACACATCAAGTATATACACAAAGATATATACATATATACATATATATAAATATAATATATACAACATCTATTGCACCCTCAAAGATCAAGAGGAGCGTACTCAAGGATTACTTGGTAAGACCAGAAAGGCAACGGGGAGGCGGGTGGGACCGTGAGGAATCCACAGGTAGCTAATGTATCCACCAGAAAAGTCGTTACCGAAGGTAAGTAACTCGTTCTTCTGATGGATACAACTACCTGTGGATTCCTCACCTAATGAATAGAGTCCCAAAGCAGTACCACGCCCGGCGGTGGGTGCCTAAATGGTCAAACCAAGAAATCCTGCAGCACTGACCGTGCAAAATGGCCGTCCCTTCTAACCTCAGAATCCAAACAGTAATGTTTTGCAAAAGTGTGAAGGGACGACCAAGTTGCGGCCTTGCAGATGTCGACCACAGGAACACCTCTGGCCAAGGCCGAAGTGGCCGACTTAGCTCTGGTGGAATGAGCTCTAATGCCCTCAGCAGGATCTTTCTTTGCCAAAGAGTAACAGATTTTAATGCAAAGAACAACCCACCTGGATAGTGTTCTCTTGTGGACTGCCTTTCCTCTCCTCTTGCCCACGTATCCAATAAACAGCTGATCCTCCAGCCTGAAATCCTTTGTTCTATCAATAAAGAAGCTCAACGCCCTCTTTGGGTCCAGACGGTGCAGTCTTTCTTCCTCTTTGGAAGGATGAGGCGGAGGATAGAACGTGGACAAAGTAATCGCCTGAGCCAAATGGAAAGGTGAAACAACCTTCGGGAGGAAAGCAGCCTTGGTCCTCAACACCACCTTATCCCCATAAAAAGTTGTATAAGGGGGCTTTACTGATAAGGCCTGCAACTCACTCACTCTCCTTGCTGATGTTATAGCTATCAGGAAGACTGTTTTTAAAACCAAATACCTTAAGGGGCAAGAATGCATAGGTTCAAAAGGGGACCCCATAAGGAAAGTCAGGACCAAGGACAAATCCCATTGCGGCATAACGAATGGCTTTGGAGGATATTTATTTAGAAGACCTTTCAAGAATCTGATAACAATAGGGGATTTAAATAAAGATGGTTGGTCTGGAAGACATATGAAGGCTGACAAGGCCGATAAATAACCCTTAATGGTAGCCACTGCACAACCTTTCTGCGCTAGAGACAGAGCAAAAGACAAAACGTCCGATAGATGAGCATGCAATGGATCAATCTGCCTCTCTCCACACCACGCAACAAATTTAGACCATCTTTTAGCGTAGATAGATTTAGTGGAGTGTCGCCTGGCCGCTGATATAACATCCACTACCTCAGGCGGGAGAGAGAAGGAACTCGGGTTGCCCCGTTCAATCTCCAGGCATGTAGGTGCAGACTCTGGAGGTTGGGGTGTAGAACCTGCCCCTGCGACTGCGAGAGGAGGTCTGCCCTGAAAGGGAGACGGAGCGGAGGGCACATTGAGAGTTGGAGAAGGTCGGAGTACCATACCCTCCTTGGCCAATCCGGAGCTATTAGGATGACTAGAGCCCGGTCCTGGCGAATCTTCCTCAATACTCGAGGAATCAAGGGTATGGGAGGAAACGCGTAAAGCAACTGGCCGCACCAGGTTATTTGAAACGCGTCCCCCAACGCTCCCTGCATCGGATACTGGAGGCTGCAGAATAACGGACAATGCGCGTTCTCTCGAGTGGCAAACAGATCTACCCGAGGAAACCCCCACCTCTGGAAGATTAAACGGACTTGATCTGGATGGAGACGCCACTCGTGGTCTGCCGAGAATTGGCGACTGAGACTGTCCGCACGCACGTTCAAGACTCCGGCCAGATGGTTTGCTATCAAGCAAATCTGATGGTCCTTTGCCCAGGACCATAGTCGAAGAGCTTCTCTGCAGAGAAGGTACGACCCCACTCCTCCCTGCTTGTTTATGTACCACATCGTGGTAGTATTGTCCGTTAGGACCTGTACCGACTGACCACGAAGGGAAGGGAGGAAGGCCTTGAGAGCCAGACGTACAGCCCGTAACTCTAACAGATTGATGTGAAACATCTGTTCCTCTGGAGACCAAAGACCTTTGATCTCCAGATCCCCCAGATGAGCTCCCCACCCTAGAGTGGAAGCATCCGTTATGACTGTGGCCACTGGTGGCGACTGCTGGAACGGCTTTCCTTGTGAAAGATTGTTGCTTGCAATCCACCACTTCAAATCCACAGCAGCATCTCTGGAGATCTTGACAGTACCCTCTAGATCCCCTTTGTGTTGAGACCACTGCCTTCGGAGGCACCACTGAAGAGCCCTCATGTGCCAGCGAGCATGCGTGACCAACAGAATGCAGGAGGCAAACAGACCGAGCAGACGAAGGACCTTGAGGACTGGAACCATTTCGAAACATTGGAACCAAATCCTGAATATCTTGAATCCGCTGAGGCGGAGGAAAGGCCCGACCCAATGTTGTATCCAGTACTGCCCCTATGAACAGGAGGCGCTGAGAGGGCTCTAGGTGAGATTTGGGCTCGTTCACCGAAAAACCCAGGTCGAACAACAACTGGGTTGTTGACTGCAGATGATGCGACACAAGCTCCGGGGACTTGGCTTTGATCAACCAGTCGTCCAAGTAAGGGAATACTGCTATCCCCTTCCTTCTGAGTTCTGCCGCAACCACCGACATCACCTTCGTGAGGACTCGAGGTGCTGAAGTAAGACCAAACGGAAGGACCGCAAACTGATAGTGCTGCGATCCCACCACAAACCGGAGATACTTCCTGTGTGACTTGAGTATCGGGCTATGAAAGTAAGCATCCTGCAAGTCGACAGACACCATCCAGTCTTCCTTGTTCAACGCCAAAAGCACCTGTGCTAGGGTCAGCATCTTGAACTTTTCCTGCTTGAGGAACCAATTCAAGATCCTCAGGTCCAGGATCGGTCTCAAACGACCATCCTTCTTGGGAATCAGGAAATACCTTGAGTAACATCCTCGACCCCTTTCCTGCTCTGGGACCAACTCCACCGCGGCCTTTGAAAGGAGGGCTTGTACCTCCTGTTCTAGCAACAGGAGGTGTTCTTCTGAACAATAAGAAGGGCGGGGCGGGATGAGGGGCGGGAACTCCTGAAAGGGAAGGGTGTAGCCTTTTCCCACAATACTGAGAACCCAACTGTCCGTTGTAACAGTCTTCCATTTGGTGAGAAAATGCTGTAATCTTCCCCCTACAGGAGAGGAGTGAGTGGGAAATGTTGGAAGCCTAAGGCTGCTTCCCCTGCTGCACCCCGCCAGAGGATGAGGAAGAGGCAGAGTGCTGCTGAGAGGCTCCTCTGGTGCAGACCCTACCTCTCCCTCTAAAAGATCTATAGGGATGGGAAGAGGCAGGTTGCTGATATCTTCCCCGAAAGGAAGAGGAGGAAGAGCCACGCCCAAATCCACGAAACCTCCTGAAAAATCTGGAAGAGGCCGTGGAAGAAGGAGCTTGGAGCCCTAACGACTTAGCCGTGGCCCTGCTCTCCTTAAAACGTTCCAAGGCCGAATCAGCCTTGGCTCCAAACAGTTTGTCCCCATCAAACGGGAGATCCAACAATGTGGACTGTACATCCGCAGAAAAGCCCGAGTTACGGAGCCAGGCCTGCCCCCTTGCCACCACAGTTGTGCCCATTGCTCTGGCTACCGAGTCGGTCGTATCCAGTCCCGTCTGGATAATCTGGGTCGCAGCAGCCTGGGCATTTGAAACAACATCCAAAAGACCCTGGGGAAGCTCTGTAAATGATGAGGAAATGTCATCCATCAGAGCATGAATATACTTCCCCAGGATACAGGTTGCGTTGGTGGCCTTCAACGCCAGACTGCAGGACGAAAAAATCTTCTTGGACTGCGCCTCTAGTTTCTTTGAATCTCTGTCCCCAGGCACCGTCGGGAAAGAACCAGGCGCTGACTTGGATGAACAGGAGGCCTGCACCACCAAGCTCTCCGGCGTAGGGTGCCTAGACAGAAAACCAGGGTCAGTCGGAGCCGCCCGATACCTCCTGGCCACGGCTCTGTGAACTGCTGGGGAAGATGCCGGCCTCTTCCACACCTCTAAAACCGGATCCAGCAGAGCGTCATTACTCCTGCTCCTCTAATACACGGAGAGCACGTCTCCTCGAATGAAGCCGTTGTTCAATACGCAGAGTCGACAATGCCTCCGCCGAAGTCGAAGATCGGCACCGATCTTCAGAAGCCACCGACGCCGCGTCCGGCGCCACAGGTAACTTCGGCGCCGACGAAAGAGTAGTCGAAGCAGATGGACCCACCAGAGTCACAGGCCGAAATCCCGACGTCGACGGGATGGAAATCCCCGGGGCCAATCCCTCTGAAGCCACCGGAGCGGCCACCGGCGCCGACACTGGCGCCGAGCCCACGTTCCCAAAAGGGAGAAAGGGCATAAAGGGTGCCGGCCGAAGAGGCGCAGGATCACCCAATGAAAAGGCCAAAGGCCCAGCCGGAGCACCCTCTGGAGCCATCTGTTGGAAGATGGCATACATCGCATTCAAGAATGCGGAACTATCGGCTCCAGGGGTGGGAAAAGCCGGATACTGGGGTGCCTGTCTCGGAGTCGACCCCGACGCCGGCCTCGACGTCTGCAACGCGGGGAAAACACCTGAGGCTCCAATACCTCAATCACCGACGCCTGTCCAGGTGAAGTTGGAGACGCCGGAGAGGGCAACGGCGTCGAAGGATGCGGCGTAACCGTGGGACTGATCTCCCATGTCCTTCGGCGCCGATCCGAAGACCTGGAACGAGTCTCCTTCGAATGACGCCGAGATTCTCTACGGCGCCGGGAGTCTCTATGACGCCGATGTCTTGGTGAAGAAGACTTCTTGTGATGCTTCTCCTTCGATTTCGCCATAAACAGCTTCGCCTCACGTTCCTTGAGGGCCTTTGGATTCATGTGCTGGCATGAATTACAAGTCGAGACGTCGTGGTCGGAGCTCAAACACCAAAGGCAATCGGAATGAGGATCCGTCACCGACATCTTGCCTCCACACTCACGACAAGGCTTGAATCCAGACTTTCTCTGCGACATTATTACCACAGCGAAAGACTACGCAGCAAAAATACACTGTAACCACAAAAGTAACAGTTGCTCCCTCGAAGATAACCGTTTCGAATGCACGGAAAAAAGGGAACTGACGTCGGCACGTCGTCGAGGACCTCTTATTGCCTGTATGACGTCAGACGGCGTCGCGTGGGCTAGAGTGACGTCCTCGTCGACGAGCAGAGACTAGTAAGAAGATTTCCGTCGAATGCTGGCGCCATGGGAGTATTCATTAGGTGAGGAATCCACAGGTAGTTGTATCCATCAGAAAAGAGGGTTTGGCTACCTAGGAGAGAGGATAGGCTACTAACACCTGAAGGAGCCTATCAGAAGGAGTCTCTGACGTCACCTGGTGGCACTGGCCACTCAGAGCAGTCCAGTGTGCCAGCAGCACCTCTGTTTCCAAGATGGCAGAGGTCTGGAGCACACTGGAGGAGCTCTGGACACCTCCCAGGGGAGGTGCAGGTCAGGGGAGTGGTCACTCCCCTTTCCTTTGTCCAGTTTCGTGCCAGAGCAGGGGCTAAGGGGTCCCTGAACCGGTGTAGACTGGCTTATGCAGAATTGGGCACATCTGTGCCCAAGAAAGCATTTCCAGAGGCTGGGGAGGCTACCCCTCCCCTGCCTTCACACCATTTTCCAAAGGGAGAGGGTGTAACACCCTCTCTCAGAGGAAGTCCTTTGTTCTGCCATCCTGGGATAAGCCTGGCTTGACCCCAGGGGGGCAGAAACCTGTCTGAGGGGTTGGCAGCAGCAGCAGCTGCAGTGAAACCCCAGGAAAGGCAGTTTGGCAGTACCAGGGTCTGTGCTACAGACCACTGGGATCATCGAATTGTGCCAACAATGCCAGGATGGCATAGAGGGGGCAATTCCATGATCTTAGACATGTTACATGGCCATATTCGGAGTTACCATTGTGAAGCCACATATAGGTATTGACCTATATGTAGTGCACGTGTGTAATGGTGTCCCCGCACTCACAAAGTTCAGGGAATTGGCTCTGAACAATGTGGGGGCACCTTGGCTAGTGCCAGGGTGCCCTCACACTAAGTAACTTTGCACCTAACCTTTACCAGGTAAAGGTTAGACATATAGGTGACTTATAAGTTACTTAAGTGCAGTGTAAAATGACTGTGAAAGAACGTGGACGTTATTTCACTCAGGCTGCAGTGGCAGGCCTGTGTAAGAATTTTCAGAGCTCCCTATGGGTGGCAAAAGAAATGCTGTAGCCCATATGGATCTCCTGGAACCCCAATACCCTGGGTACCTTAGTACCATATACTAGGGAATTATAAGGGTGTTCCAGTAAGCCAATGTAAATTGGTAAAATTGGTCACTAGCCTGTTAGTGACAATTTGAAAGAAATGAGAGAGCATAACCACTGAGGTTCTGATTAGCAGAGCCCCAGTGAGACAGTTAGGCACCACACAGGGAACACATACATATAGGCCACAAACTTATGAGCACTGGGGTCCTGACTAGCAGGGTCCCAGTGACACATAACAAACATACTGAAAACATAGGGTTTTCACTATGAGCACTGGGCCCTGGCTAGCAGGATCCCAGTGAGACAGTGAAAACACCCTGACATACACTCACAAACAGGCCAAAAGTGGGGGTAACAAGGCTAGAAAGAGGCTACTTTCCCACAGTTTCCCCGTAGGCCTCGGCCTCAAAACCATTCACCAGGATGTGCTGCTTGTACTTATTCATGTTAAGGGTAGTAAGGCCAGTGCCACCCTGGGAGACAAAAGTTGTCTTATATCTACCCCAGATCCCACTATAGACCGAAAGGTGAACCAAACTACTCTTTCGGGCTAACTACTGCCATTAGTCCCACCACTACTACTACTACTATTAGGGGCGCTGGGAGTGGAAGTGGGGGTAGTAGTGGTGAAAGGCTCAGTGCCTATGCCTTTCCTAGGACAAAAGCTGTCCCCTGGCCTATGGCCTTTGTTTTAGCAAATATAACACAAAGGCTTTTTAACATGGGAAGAAGAGGAAGAGGTTTAGACCAACCCCCAGAAGAGTTTTGTGGGCCGCATGAAGACTCCTTACTTTTGGCTTTGTCCCTACCTTTGTCTTGAGACTTACCTACTTCCTTTTTCTTGTTGTCACCCCCTGTTTGAGCTTTTCTGTTCACCCTGGTTCTGATCCATTTGTCTGCCTTCTTTCCCAATTTTTGGGGAGAGGTCAGATCTGACTCTACCATGTATTGGTGCAACAAATCAGACACACAATTATTCAAAATATGCTCTCTCAAGATAAGATTGTATAAGCACTGGTAGCCACTGACTTTGCTGCCATGTAACCAGCCTTCCAAAGCTTTAACAGAACAGTCCACGATGTCTACCCAATCTTGGGAGGATTCTTTCCTGGTCTCCCTGAACTTGATCCTATATTGTTTAGTGGTGAGAACAAACCCATCGAAGAGTGCAGATTTCAAAACAGCATAGTTGTCAACATCTTCTTCCCTGACAGTGAGAAGTCTATCTCTCCCCTTGACAGAGAGAGAGCCACAGGATACCATCCCACTGTCTTTGAGGGACCCTGTTGACCCTCTTCAGTGTCTAGATCCTGTCTTTCTGACACTGGGGGGCCAGAGTCTGCTTCTTTCTCTTTCTCCCCCTGGCTACCAGCCCAGAAGCAGACTCTTGTTAGGGTTCCTCCATGCCTTTAGTTTTCTCTCAGCACACATCTCTCTCAATTGCTAGGACATCAAGTTCTCATAGGGAGAACACATGGCTTGAGATGTGTACTTTGCTGAAGACATATTGTGTTGTTAGGGTGGTGTAGGTGTACCTAACTACCCTAATCCCAGTCACTCAAAAGAAGTTTAGAGCAAGGGCTATGCCTAGACCCCTAGCTTACCCAAACATAAGAGACATGCTGCCCGACACTAAGTACAGTGTGTACCCCTAGTCAGTAAGCGGTCTTTCCTGTAGAACACATCAAGTGACAGAGTGGTAAGGCCTTTGCAAGTGCTGATCCCACTGCTGCACCACCAATGTAGGAAGCTGGCCTGGTGCGTGGGGTCTACCTAAGGTACTAAGGCCCTCATTAGGACATTAGCAGTAAATCCCACTTACCGTCACGCTGACGGTCACCAACTTACCGCAGCGGCGGCGGATATCAGTTCACCATATTATGACACACAAACACCAATCCGCCAGTATTCAGCCACATACACAAATCTGCCACACCAAAGGTCAGTGATGAACTGGCGGTATCAAAACCCACATTGTTACGCCAACAGAACAACGCCCACCACAATATGACCCACGAATCACCACGGCGGACATTTAACGGCGGTAAACCATTGGTGGTACACACTGCTGCGCTCAAAATGGACACAAAAAAAACACCACCACATTGGACAATTCAAACAACACACACCTGACACCCATACACATACCACACCCACACATCCACACCACTATCAAACACACACCCACATTACCCACAACCCCTTACCATTACTGTAGGAGGCTGGACTGGCTTGTAGTGAGTACCAAGGGGTACTTGCACCTTGCACCAGGCCCAGTTATCCCTTATTAGTGTATAGGGTGTCTAGCAGTTTAGGCTGATAGATAATGGTAGCTTAGCAGAGCAGCTTAGGCTGAACTAGGAGACGTGTGAAGCTACTACAGTACCACTTAGTGTCATATGCACAATATCATAAGAAAACACAATACACAGTTATACTAAAAATAAAGGTACTTTATTTTTATGACAATATGCCAAAGTATCTTAGAGTGTACCCTCAGTGAGAGGATAGGAAATATACACAAGATATATATACACAATAGCAAAAATATGCAGTAAAGTCTTAGAAAACAGTGCAAACAATGTATAGTTACAATAGGATGCAATGGGGAAACATAGGGATATGGGCAACACAAACCATATACTCCAAAAGTGGAATGCGAACCACGAATGGACCCCAAACCTATGTGACCTTGTAGAGGGTCGCTGGGACTATTAGAAAATAGTGAGAGTTAGCAAAATAACCCTCCCCAAGACCCTGAAAAGTGAGTGCAAAGTGCACTAAAGTTCCCCTAAGGACAAAGAAGTCGTGTTAGAGGAATAATGCAGGAAAGACACAAACCAGCAATGCAACAACTGTGGATTTCCAATCTAGGGTACCTGTGGAACAAGGGGACCAAGTCCAAAAGTCACAAGCAAGTCGGAGATGGGCAGATGCCCAGGAAATGCCAGCTGCGGGTGCAAAGAAGCTTCTACTGGACAGAAGAAGCTGAGGTTTCTGCAGGAACGAACAGGGCTAGAGACTTCCCCTTTGGTGGACGGATCCCTCTCGCCGTGGAGAGTCGTGCAGAAGTGTTTTCCCGCCAAAAGGACGCCAACAAGCCTTGCTAGTTGCAAATCATGCGTTTGGCGTTTTTGGACGCTGCTGGGGCCCAGGAGGGACCAGGAGGTCGCAAATTGGACCTGAAGAGAGAGGGGACATCGAGCAAGACAAAGAGCCCTCACTGAAGCAGGTAGCACCCGGAGAAGTGCCAGAAACAGGCACTACGAGGATGCATGAAACGGTGCTCGCCGAAGTTGCACAAAGGAGTCCCACGTCGCCGGAGACCAACTTAGAAAGTCGTGCAATGCAGGTTAGAGTGCCGTGGACCCAGGCTTGGCTGTGCACAAAGGATTTCCGCCGGAAGTGCACAGGGGCCGGAGTAGCTGCAAAGTCGCGGTTCCCAGCAATGCAGCCCAGCGAGGTGAGGCAAGGACTTACCTCCACCAAACTTGGACTGAAGAGTCACTGGACTGTGGGGGTCACTTGGACAGAGTCGCTGGATTCGAGGGACCTCGCTCGTCGTGCTGAGAGGAGACCCACGGGACCGGTGATGCAGCTTTTTGGTGCCTGCGGTTGCAGGGGGAAGATTCCGTCGACCCACGGGAGATTTCTTCGGAGCTTCTGGTGCAGAGAGGAGGCAGGCTACCCCCACAGCATGCACAAGCAGGAAAACAGTCGAGAAGGCGGCAGGATCAGCGTTACAGAGTTGCAGTAGTCGTCTTTGCTACTATGTTGCAGGTTTGCAGGCTTCCAGCGCGGTCAGCAGTCGATTCCTTATCAGAAGGTGAAGAGAGAGATGCAGAGGAACTCGGCTGAGCTCATGCATTCGTTATCTGAAGTTTCCCCAGAGACAGAGACCCTAAATAGCCAGAAAAGAGGGTTTGGCTACTTAGGAGAGAGGATAGGCTAGCAACACCTGAAGGAGCCTATCACAAGGAGTCTCTGATGTCACCTGGTGGCACTGGCCACTCAGAGCAGTCCAGTGTGCCAGCAGCACCTCTGTTTCCAAGATGGCAGAGGTCTGGAGCACACTGGAGGAGCTCTGGACACCTCCCAGGGGAGGTGCAGGTCAGGGGAGTGGTCACTCCCCTTTCCTTTGTCCAGTTTCGCGCCAGAGCAGGGCTAAGGGGTCCCCTGAACCGGTGTAGACTGGCTTATGCAGAATTGGGCACCTCTGTGCCCAACAAAGCATTTCCAGAGGCTGGGGGAGGCTACTCCTCCCCAGCCTTCACACCATTTTCCAAAGGGAGAGGGTGTCACACCCTCTCTCAGAGGAAGTTCTTTGTTCTGCCATCCTGGGCCAGGCCTGGCTGGACCCCAGGAGGGCAGATGCCTGTCTGAGGGGTTGGCAGCAGCAGCAGCTGCAGTGAAACCCCAGGAAGGGCAGTTTGGCAGTACCAGGGTCTGTGCTACAGACCACTGGGATCATGGGATTGTGCCAACTATGCCAGGATGGCATAGAGGGGGCAATTCCATGATCATAGACATGTTACATGGCCATATTCGGAGTTACCATTGTGAAGCTACATATAGGTAGTGACCTATATGTAGTGCACGCGTGTAATGGTGTCCCCGCACTCACAAAGTTCAGGGAATTGGCTCTGAACAATGTGGGGGCACCTTGGCTAGTGCCAGGGTGCCCTCACACTAAGTAACTTTGCACCTAACCTTTACCAGGTAAAGGTTAGACATATAGGTGACTTATAAGTTACTTAAGTGCAGTGTAAAATGACTGTGAAATAACGTGGACGTTATTTCACTCAGGCTGCAGTGGCAGGCCTGTGTAAGAATTGTCAGAGCTCCCTATGGGTGGCAAAAGAAATGCTGCAGCCCATAGGGATCTCCTGGAACCCCAATACCCTGGGTACCTCAGTACCATATACTAGGGAATTATAAGGGTGTTCCAGTAAGCCAATGTAAATTGGTAAAAATGGTCACTAGCCTGTCAGTGACAATTTGGAAAGAAATGAGAGTGCATAACCACTGAGGTTCTGATTAGCAGAGCCTCAGTGAGACAGTTAGTCACTATACAGGTAACACATTCAGGCACACTTATGAGCACTGGGGCACTGGGTTACCAGGGTCCCAGTGACACATACAACTAAAACAACATATATACAGTGAAAAATGGGGGTAACATGCCAGGCAAGATGGTACTTTCCTACACAACCCCCCCCCAAACTAAGGACAATAAGACTAGCCATGACCTGATGAGTCTTCATTGTCTAAGTGGAAATATCTGGAGAGTCCATCTGCATTGGAGTGGCTACTCCCAGGTCTATGTTCCACTGTATAGTCCATTCCCTGTAGGGATATGGACCACCTCAACAATTTAGGATTTTCACCTTTCATTTGTTTTAGCCAAAGTAGAGGTTTGTGGTCTGTCTGAACAATGAAGTGAGTGCCAAACAGGTATGGCCTCAACTTCTTCAGAGCCCAGACCACAGCAAAGGCCTCCCCCTCAATGGCAGACCAACGCTTTTCTCTAGGGGTCAACCTTCTACTAATAAAAGCAACAGGTTGATCCTGGCCCTCAGAATTAAGTTGTGATAGGACTGCCCCTACTCCTAATTCAGATGCATCAGTTTGGACATAGAATTTTTTAGAGTAACAAGGGCTTTTCAGGACAGGTGCAGAGCACATGGCCTGCTTCAGCTCCTCAAAAGCTTTCTGACAGTTTGCTGTCCATAATACCTTTTTAGGCATTTTCTTGGATGTGAGGTCATTAAGAGGGGCTGCAATGGAGCCATAGTTCTTAATGAACCTCCTGTAATACCCAGTGAGGCCTAGGAAGGCTCTCACCTGAGTCTGAGTGGTAGGGGGAACCCAATCAATAATTGTTTGGATTTTCCCCTGAAGAGGTGCAAACTGTTCCCCACCAACAAGGTGTCCCAGATAAACCACCTTACCCTGCCCTATCTGGCACTTTGAAGCCTTGATAGTGAGGCCTGCCTTTTGCAGGGCCTCCAAAACTTTCCATAGGTGGACCAGGTGATCATCCCAGCTGGAGCTAAAGACAGCTATATCGTCCAAATATGCTGCACTGAAAGCTTCCAGCCCTTGCAGGACTGTGTTCACCAACCTCTGAAAAGTGGCAGGTGCATTTTTCAAACCAAAAGGCATTACAGTAAACTGGTAATGTCCTCCAATGGTAGAAAATGCAGTCTTAGGTTTAGCATCTTCTGACAATTTGATCTGCCAATACCCTGCAGTCAAATCAAAAGTGCTTAGATAATTGGCAGATGCCAGTGTATCTATGAGTTCATCTGCCCTGGGTATAGGGTGAGCATCCGTTTTGGTTACCAAGTTGAGACCTCTATAGTCTACACAAAACCGCATTTCCTTCTTTCCATCTTTGGAAAGGGGTTTTGGTACCAGTACCACAGGAGAAGCCCATGGACTGTCAGAGTGCTCAACCACTCCTAGTTCTAACATTTTCTGGACCTCTTGCTTTATGCAGTCCCTGACATGGTCAGGCTGCCTATAGATCTTACTTTTGACAGGTAAACTGTCTCCATTATCTATAGTGTGCTCACACCAAGAAGTGGTACCTGGCACAGTAGAGAAGAGTTCAGAGAATTGATCTAGGAGATTTATGCAATTGTCTTTCTGCTCAGCAGTAAGACAATCAGCCAAAACTACACCTTCCACAAGAGCATCTTGATCTGTGGAAGAGAAAAGATCAGGTAGAGGATCACTGTCTTCTTCCTGTCCCTCATCAGTTGCCATGAGCAGGGTGAGATCAGCCCTGTCATAGTAGGGTTTCAGGCGGTTGACATGGAGCACCCTAAGGGGACTCCTGGCAGTGCCTAAGTCAACTAAATAGGTGACTTCTCCCTTCTTTTCAACAATTGTGTGGGGACCACTCCATTTATCTTGGAGTGCTCTTGGGGCCACAGGCTCCAAGACCCACACTTTCTGCCCTGGTTGGTACTGAACCAAAACAGCCTTCTGATCATGCCATTGCTTCTGGAGCTCTTGGCTGGCCTGAAGGTTTTTACTGGCCTTTTTCATGTACTCAGCCATCCTTGATCTGAGGCCAAGTACATAATCCACAATATCCTGCTTAGGAGCTTTTAAAGGTTGTTCCCAACCCTCCTTTACAAGTGTGAGTGGACCCCTAACAGGGTGTCCAAAAAGAAGTTCAAAGGGGCTGAAGCCCACTCCTTTCTGGGGTACCTCCCTGTAGGCAAAAAGGAGGCATGGTAGAAGGATATCCCATCTCCTGCGGAGTTTTTCAGGGAGACCCATAATCATGCCTTTGAGAGTTTTATTAAATCTCTCCACCAGTCCATTTGTTTGTGGATGATAGGGTGTTGTGAACTTGTACGTTACACCACAGTCCTTCCACATGGCCTTTAAGTATGCAGACATGAAATTGCTTCCCCTGTCTGATACTACTTCCTTTGGGAAGCCCACCCTGGAAAATATTCCCAGGAGGGCCTTTGCCACTGCAGGTGCTGTAGTGGTCCTTAAAGGAATAGCTTCAGGATATCTTGTGGCATGGTCCACTACCACTAAGATAAACCTATTGCCTGAAGCAGTAGGAGGGTCAAGGGGGCCAACTATGTCAACCCCTACCCTTTCAAAGGGAACCCCAACCACAGGCAGTGGGATAAGGGGTGCCTTTGGGGTGCCACCTGTCTTGCCACTGGCTTGACAGGTTTCACAGGACTTACAAAATTCATTTGTGTCCTCAGACATCCTAGGCCAATGAAACAGGGGAACAAGCCTGTCCCAAGTTTTCATTTGTCCTAGATGCCCAGCTAAGGGAATGTCATGTGCCAGTGTTAGGAGGAACTTTCTGTACTCCTGAGGAATCACTAATCTCCTGGCAGCTCCAGGTTTAGGATCCCTATGCTCAGTGTAGAAGAGGTTGTCCTCCCAGTAAACTCTGTGAGAGTCACTGACATCCCCATTAGCCTGTTTGACAGCTTGTTGTCTGAGACCCTCTAATGTGGGACAGGTTTGCTGTGCCACACTCAGCTCCTCTCTGGCAGGCCCCCCTTCACCCAAAAGCTCAGCAGTGTCTGCTTCCAGCTCCTCTGGTGTAGGTTCTGCACAGGGAGGGAATTCTTCTTCCTCAGAAGTAGAATCCACTGTAGAGGGAGGGATAGTAGGAAGTGGTTTGCTTCTACTAGCCCTAGCTTTAGGGAGCACTTGGTCCATTTTTCCAGGATCCAAGCTTCCCTGTCCTTTTTGCTTTTTGGCCTGAGCCCTTGTCAAAGCAAAAATATGCCCTGGGATGCCCAGCATTGCTGCATGGGCCTCCAACTCCACATCTGACCAAGCTGATGTCTCCAAATCATTCCCTAATAGACAGTCTACAGGTAAATCTGAAGCTACCACAACTTTCTTTGGACCAGTAACCCCCCCCCCAGTTGAGATTAACAACAGCCATGGGGTGGCTAAGTGTGTTGTTGTGAGCATCGGTTACTTGGTACTGGTGACCAAGTAGGTGTTGTTCAGGGTGGACCAGTTTCTCTATGACCATAGTCACACTGGCACCAGTGTCCCTGTAGGCCTGAACCTCAACACCATTTATTAGGGGTAGCTGCTTGTACTTATCCATATTAAGGGGACAAGCAACTAAGGTGGCTAAATCAATAGCCCCCTCAGAGACTAACACAGCCTCTGTGGCCTCCCTAACAAGGCCAACCCCAACTAAATTACCAAAAGTGAGCCCAGCTACTCCCTTGGATTGGCTATTAGTAGGTTTGCTCCCACCACCAATGCTATTAGTAGGGACACTAGGTGTAGCAGTAGGGGTTGTAGTGGTAGGAGGCTTGGTGCCTTTCTTTGGACAACTGGGATCTGTTGTCCAATGGCCTTTTATTTTACATAAATAGCACCATGGTTTCTTTTCCTTGTTCTGATTAAAAGAGAATTTGGGCCCACCACCCCCACCAGAGTGTTTTTGTGGGCCTGATGAAGACTCATTTTTAGATTTGTCCCCACCCTTGTCAGAAGACTTACCATCCTTCTTTTTGTTGCCATCTTTGTCACCCCCTGTATGAACTTTTCTGTTCACTCTTGTTCTGACCCATTTGTCTGCCTTCTTTCCCAATTCTTGGGGAGAGGTCAGATCAGAGTCCACCAAGTGCAACAAATCAGACACACAATTATTAAGAATATGCTCTCTCAGGATCAGGTTATACAGGCTGTCATAATCAGTAACTTTACTGCCATGTAACCACCCCTCCAAGGCCTTCACTGAATGGTCAATGAAACCAACCCAGTCTTGTGAAGACTCCTTTTTGGTCTCTCTGAACTTTATCCTGTACTGTTCAGTGGTTAAGCCATAACCATCCAGGAGTGCATTCTTAAGAACTTGGAAATTATTAGCATCATTTTCTTTCACAGTAAGGAGCCTATCCCTACCTTTTCCACTAAATGATAGCCATAGGATAGCAGCCCACTGCCTTTGAGGGACATCCTGTACAACACAGGCCCTCTCAAGTGCAGCAAACCACTTGTTAATGTCATCCCCCTCCTTATAAGGGGGAACTATCTTGTGCAGATTCCTGGAATCATGCTCTTTAACAGGATGACTATGGGGAATACTGCTGCTGCCACCATGGGTATCTAAACCCAACTTCTGTATTTCCTTCTCTAATTCAAAAGACTGTCTATCCAAATCCAGCTGTTGCTTTTTAAGCTTCAGTCTGGTTTGTTCCACCCTCAACTTATTGAGTTCCCTCTCTAACATTCTGTCATCAGGGTTGGTGGGAGGGACATTCCTAGATACAGAGGTATGATGGGAATGAACAGAAGGAGACCTGTCCCTTACAGAAGCCACCCTAACAGCTTGGCTAACAGAAACATTACTACCAGTATGGTGAGAATAAATGCTTTTGTTATGATGTGAGACAACACTATTTGTATGGCGTGGCTCATCATCATTACCAACTATGCTAGACTGTCTAGTAATGGGCAGGCTAGGAAATTTCTTTCCTGAATCTTTTCCTGGGGGAGTCCCTGAATCAGATTGGAAACTATTAGGTACTTTTTCAACAGATGAGGCACCTATGGCCTTATCCTGTTCTCTAAGCATGTTAAGTAACAGTTCCAAGGAAGGATTCTTCCCTACACTCAAACCTCTCTCTATACAGAGACTCCTTGCTCTTTTCCAGCTAAGGTTGTCATATGCAAGTTTGGACAGATCAACATTTTGGCCTGTGCCAGACATTTTTAGAGAGAGTTAAAGTGATAGAAAAAGAGAAAAAAGTTTTCAGAACTTTTTGGAAAGACAGAAAAAAAACTTTTTAAACTTTTAAGAACTTTTTGAAAGTTTAGAAGTACTTTTCAGCACTTAGAAAAGAGTGAAAAGAGGAAATGCAAAACTTTTTGGCTATGTGTATATACACTGACCTTGTTTTGTATATTTTTCTCTTATGAAAAGTACAATGACAAGAGTGGTAAGTAGTCTCAAAGCACTTATCCCACCACTGCACAACCAATGTAGGAGGCTGGACTGGCTTGTAGTGAGTACCAAGGGGTACTTGCACCTTGCACCAGGCCCAGTTATCCCTTATTAGTGTATAGGGTGTCTAGCAGCTTAGGCTGATAGATAATGGTAGCTTAGCAGAGCAGCTTAGGCTGAACTAGGAGACGTGTGAAGCTACTACAGTACCACTTAGTGTCATATGCACAATATCATAAGAAAACACAATACACAGTTATACTAAAAATAAAGGTACTTTATTTTTATGACAATATGCCAAAGTATCTTAGAGTGTACCCTCAGTGAGAGGATAGGAAATATACACAAGATATATATACACAATAGCAAAAATATGCAGTATAGTCTTAGAAAACAGTGCAAACAATGTATAGTTACAATAGGATGCAATGGGGAAACATAGGGATAGGGGCAACACAAACCATATACTCCAAAAATAGAATGTGAACCACGAATGGACCCCAAACCTATGTGACCTTGTAGAGGGTCACTGGGACTATTAGAAAATAGTGAGAGTTAGCAAAATAACCCTCCCAAAGACCCTGAAAAGTGAGTGCAAAGTGCACTAAAGTTCCCCTAAGGACAAAGAAGTCGTGTTAGAGGAATAATGCAGGAAAGACACAAACCAGCAATGCAACAACTGTGGATTTCCAATCTAGGGTACCTGTGGAACAAGGGGACCAAGTCCAAAAGTCACAAGCAAGTCGGAGATGGGCAGATGCCCAGGAAATGCCAGCTGCGGGTGCAAAGAAGCTTCTACTGGACAGAAGAAGCTGAGGTTTCTGCAGGAACGAAAAGGGCTAGAGACTTCCCCTTTGGTGGACGGATCCCTCTCGCCGTGGAGAGTCGTGCAGAAGTGTTTTCTCGCCGAAAGGATGCCAACAAGCCTTGCTAGTCGCAAATCGTGCGTTTGGCGTTTTTGGACGCTGCTGGGGCCCAGGAGGGACCAGGAGGTCGCAAATTGGACCGGAAGAGAGAGGGGACGTCGAGCAAGACAAAGAGCCCTCACTGAAGCAGGTAGCTCCCGGAGAAGTGCCAGAAACAGGCACTACGAGGATGCGTGAAAAGGTGCTCGCCGAAGTTGCACAAAGGAGTCCCACATCGCCGGAGACCAACTTAGAAAGTCGTGCAATGCAGGTTAGAGTGCCGTGGACCCAGGCTTGGCTGTGCACAAAGGATTTCTGCCGGAAGTGCACAGGGGCCGGAGTAGCTGCAAAGTCACGGTTCCCAGCAATGCAGCCCAGCGAGGTGAGGCAAGGACTTACCTCCACCAAACTTGGACTGAAGAGTCACTGGACTGTGGGGGTCACTTGGACAGAGTCGCTGGATTCGAGGGACCTCGCTCGTCGTGCTGAGAGGAGACCCAAGGGACCGGTAATGCAGCTTTTTGGTGCCTGCGGTTGCAGGGGGAAGATTCCGTCGACCCACGGGAGATTTCTTCGGAGCTTCTGGTGCAGAGAGGAGGCAGGCTACCCCCACAGCATGCACAAGCAGGAAAACAGTCGAGAAGGCGGCAGGATCAGCGTTACAGAGTTGCAGTAGTCGTCTTTGCTACTATGTTGCAGGTTTGCAGGCTTCCAGCGCGGTCAGCAGTCGATTCCTTATCAGAAGGTGAAGAGAGAGATGCAGAGGAACTCGGCTGAGCTAATGCATTCGTTATCTGAAGTTTCCCCAGAGACAGAGACCCTAAATAGCCAGAAAAGAGGGTTTGGCTACTTAGGAGAGAGGATAGGCTAGCAACACCTGAAGGAGCCTATCACAAGGAGTCTCTGACGTCACCTGGTGGCACTGGCCACTCAGAGCAGTCCAGTGTGCCAGCAGCACCTCTGTTTCCAAGATGGCAGAGGTCTGGAGCACACTGGAGGAGCTCTGGACACCTCCCAGGGGAGGTGCAGGTCAGGGGAGTGGTCACTCCCCTTTCCTTTGTCCAGTTTCGCGCCAGAGCAGGGCTAAGGGGTCCCCTGAACCGGTGTAGACTGGCTTATGCAGAATTGGGCACCTCTGTGCCCAACAAAGCATTTCCAGAGGCTGGGGGAGGCTACTCCTCCCCTGCCTTCACACCATTTTCCAAAGGGAGAGGGTGTCACACCCTCTCTCAGAGGAAGTTCTTTGTTCTGCCATCCTGGGCCAGGCCTGGCTGGACCCCAGGAGGGCAGATGCCTGTCTGAGGGGTTGGCAGCAGCAGCAGCTGCAGTGAAACCCCAGGAAGGGCAGTTTGGCAGTACCAGGGTCTGTGCTACAGACCACTGGGATCATGGGATTGTGATAACTATGCCAGGATGGCATAGAGGGGGCAATTCCATGATCATAGACATGTTACATGGCCATATTCGGAGTTACCATTGTGAAGCTACATATAGGTAGTGACCTATATGTAGTGCACGCGTGTAATGGTGTCCCCGCACTCACAAAATTCAGGGAATTGGCTCTGAACAATGTGGGGGCACCTTGGCTAGTGCCAGGGTGCCCTCACACTAAGTAACTTTGCACCTAACCTTTACCAGGTAAAGGTTAGACATATAGGTGACTTATAAGTTACTTAAGTGCAGTGTAAAATGGCTGTGAAATAACGTGGACGTTATTTCACTCAGGCTGCAGTGGCAGGCCTGTGTAAGAATTGTCAGAGCTCCCTATGGGTGGCAAAAGAAATGCTGCAGCCCATAGGGATCTCCTGGAACCCCAATACCCTGGGTACCTCAGTACCATATACTAGGGAATTATAAGGGTGTTCCAGTAAGCCAATGTAAATTGGTAAAAATGGTCACTAGCCTGTCAGTGACAATTTGGAAAGAAATGAGAGAGCATAACCACTGAGGTTCTGATTAGCAGAGCCTCAGTGAGACAGTTAGTCACTACACAGGTAACACATTCAGGCACACTTATGAGCACTGGGGCCCTAGGTTACCAGGGTCCCAGTGACACATACAACTAAAACAACATATATACAGTGAAAAATGGGGGTAACATGCCAGGCAAGATGGTACTTTCCTACAATTACAAGCCATTGCCAGCAGAGAGACACCAAGACCACTGACACAACTAGAGCCAAACATTATTCACACCTATACACCACTCATGCACCTCACATCACACCCCAACACATTACCCAACACACCCTCACCAACACACCTCACACAACACCCATGGCACCACAAAGATAGCCCCATTTCACAGAGGAGGAGCTAAGGGTCATGGTGGAGGAAATTATCAGGGTAGAGCTAACGTTATTTGGAGCACAGGTGCAGCAGATATCTATTGCTAGGAAGATGGAGCAATGGCAGATAATCGTGGACAGGATCAATGCCCAAGAACTAGGGATGACATCAGGAAGAGGTGGAATGACCTATGCGGTAAGGTGCGTTCCATAACAGCAAGACACCAGCTCACTGTACAGAGGACTGGCCGTGGACCCCTACCTCCTCCCCAGCAACTCACAGTATGGGAGGAGCAAGTCTTGGCAATACTGCATCCTGGGGGCCTGGCTGTAGTAGGAGGAGGACTGGACTCTGGTAAATTAGCTCTCTACTACTACTAACCCCCTACCTGCAAGCCATCACATCCCACCACCCTCACCCTCACTCCCATCAATCCACCACTTCCCACACACCCCACCATCACATCTCACTCATCCCAATGCCAAGCCCTGCATGCTGTACCAATGCATGGACACCGCTCACAGCCCTGCATGGGCACTCATCACTAAAGCATGCACACTATAGAGGACTAACTATCCCACCATACACCAACATACACAAGTGAAAGCTGCCAGGGCAAATCCACTCAAAGAGGGCAAGCCACAGATACACAATATGTCAGCCAAAGAAACCATAACACATCATTTACACCCCCACAGTTACACCAGCCAATGTCAGCGGAGAGGAGGTGCCAGCACTATCCAGTCCCCCAACTGAAGAGGCCCACAGTGATGATAGCAACTCTGGTCTTCAGGATCTGGATGACCTACCTGGCCCATCAGGGACCACTGGACAGCTGGTTGGCCAAGCTAAGTCACAGCACACCACAGAGCCTCCCCCATCAGGAAACATCACGGCAGCACCCACCCAGCGTACCCATACCTCTGTCCCCAGGACACGTCAATCAGCAGTGTGTCCACCTCTACAGGGACCCCAGGCCATACCTTGCACACAAGACAGTCAGGGACCTGGGGTCAGTGGCAGTGGGCATACCGTTCAGGGGACAGAGGCACAGGACAACTGGGAAACTGGGAGGACCGCTGTGCCCCAGGGAGAGGACAGGCCCAGGGAACCAACTCTCCAGGAGCCACTTGCAGAGATCCTGGGAGCTTATCAACATTCCCAGGACACGATGGGCCAGATCCTGGACACTGTGCAGGAGAACGGGGCTTGTAGGAGGGACAGTACCAGGGGATCAGGGAGGACTTGCAGGCCATCAACAACACACTGATATCCTTAGCAAGGGTGCTGACAGACATGGCCAATATTATGAGGGAGGCAGACTCACACCAGCAGGCCCCTGCCACTAGCCAGACATCTGAACAGCCCTCCACTTCCGTCGCAGCTAGTGACCAGGAGGCCCGCCACAGGACTCACAGGCCACCAGCACCCCTCCCACTGCAGAAGGTGAACCACCCCACAAACGTTCCCTGTGATCTAGACAGAAGCCAGGGACACTTGCCAAGATCACTGCCAGGAAATGAGACTCTCCTGAGTGTCACCCTTGTGTTCCATCCTGTCACCCTGTCCACTTTGAACTGCCATTGCTCCCTTTCCTATGTCCCCATGGACAATCGACCTGTGCCACATACAGACTGGAACAATACGCTGGCCTTTCCTCCATCATCACCCCATCCCATTGCACTTGCCCCTTTATATTTTAGCACTTCAATAAACACCCTTGGGAAAAAAACATTTTTTGAAGTATGTCATGTATTTCAAATATGTATTCATTGAAACAGGTACAAACATTGCAAAGTCAAATGTACAGCGAATGAGCATAAATTAATGACCTGTAGCTGGCTGCAGTGATCACACCAGGAGTATATGTCAGGTCACCAACATCTGCAAAATGAATTTTCTAGAGGGAACAGTAAGTGGGCATAGAAGTGGGAAATCTCAGCATGGCTCTGCCACACAAAATCAAACAAATATAATTGAAATGTGAAGTAACACTATCCTACCTGTGTGTCATTGGAAGTATTGTCGGATCACAGATGTTCTGCTGTCCTCATCCTCTGCCTCCTCATCCTCACTGTCCACAGGCTCTACTGCTGCCACACGGACATCTCCAGCCTCCTCCTCCTGCAGGAATGGGACATGGTGTCTGAGGGCCAGGTTATGCAACATGCAGCATGCCACCACTATCTGGCAGACCTTCTTTGGTGAGCAGCACAGGGATCCACCTGTCAGATGGAGGCACCGGAAACTGGCCTTAAGGAGGCCAAGGGTCCTTTCAATTATCCTTCTGGTTCGCCCATGGGTCTCATTATAATGTTCTTCTGCCCTTTTCCTGGCATTCCTCACAGGGGTGAGCAGCCATGATAGGTTGGGGTAACCAGAGTCACCTGCAAATTTTGAGGGACAACATTTAGCCACACAATATCCCATATGGCCCACACCATACTGTGTGAGAACCATGGCTCACCTATTAGCCACACCCTCTGCCTCTGTAGTTGGGCCAACACATGTGGGATGCTGCTATTCCTCAGGAGAAAGGCATCATGCACCGACCCAGGATACTTAGCATTGACTTGGGAGATGTACTGGTCAGCAAGGCACACCATCTCTACATTCATAGAGTGGAGACTCTTCCGATTCCTGAACACCTGTTCATTCTGGCGGGGGGGACAAATGCAATATGTGCTCCATCAATCGCTCCAATTATGTTGGGGTTATGTCCCATTGAATAGAACTCGGCATTCACTGTGGCCAAATCTTCCATTTGGGGGAAAACAATGTAGATGCACATGTGTTTTATCAGGGCAGACAACACTCTGGTCAGCACTATTGAGAACATTGGCTGTGACATTCCTGCTGCCAAGCCCACTGTCACTTGGAAAGAACCAGTTACCAGGAAATGGAGTACAGACAGCGCTTGCACAAGAGGGGGGATCCCAGTGGGGTGACAGATAGCAGATATCAGGTCAGGTGCCAATTGGGCATGCAGCTCTGTGATTACGGTTCTATCCACTCTATAGGTGAGGATAATGTGCCTGTCCTCCAGTGTTGACAAGTCCACCAGGGGTCTGTACACGGGCGTATGTCTCCATCTCTTATTCATCCGCAGCGGTAGCAATCTAAGGCACACAAGAGTGAGGATCTGGTCACACACTGTACAATGGAGCTACAGCAGAACTTTGCATCCTGTAAACACGTAATAGGTCACTGTGATTTTTCCAGTATGTCCTAACATATCATGTGATGCAACATTATTCCAGGGCCTGCCCCCCTTCCACTGAAATGGCATTCGCCTGTCCTGTGTAGAGGGGCAGGTGGAAGTGAGGTAATTCTGCTGACGTTGTGCACCGTTGCGGGAGGCGGTCGGTGAATGCCGTGCAACTCCTCATTGGTTAACATTGGGCTATATGGGGTACAGTGCCCACTAGTGATCTATGCCGGTGATGACATTATGCACTGCCTTGGACATGACCGCCATTTTCTATCATATTCCTCACTTACTACCTGACCCTCCAAAGGAGAGGACCTACACTGCATGTGCTGCTGTGACCTGTGTCTGGAACCTACCATGGCCCATGTGACTGGGGATAGGGCCCCAGCCTTCATTTCAGAGGAGTTGGAGAGACTGGTGGATAGGGTCCTTCCCCAGTACGGACTGCTGTATGGGCCTCCAGACCAACAGGTGTGTACACTGTGAACAGGATGCATGTGGCATGAATGCATGAAGTTGTGTGTGTGAGGGCCTCGTGTAAGGGGGGTGGGTGGATGTCCTCTGGGTTGCGTACAGGTTGTGTGCTGGGCCATATGTGTGTAAATGGTAATGGAAACTGGTATGGTGGGCCATATGTGTAAAAGGCAAGACTGTTTGTCTAAATCAATTTTCCTGTGTGTATTGCCTCTGCAGGTTGGCACCCATCAAAAGAAGGGTATGTGGCATGCCATCGCCAAGGAGGTGTGGACCCTGGCGGTCTATGGCAGGCAGAGCACCCACTGTCAAACGGTGGGAGGACCTGAGACGGTGGGCACGGAAGACGGCAGAGGCCCAGCTGGGGATGGCCTTCCAATGAGGAAGGGGTGCCCATCGAACCCTGACCCCCCTGATGGCCTGCATACTGGCAGTGGCCTATCCAGAGCTGGATGGGCGCTTGAGGGCATCACAGCAGCCACAAGGAGGTGAGTTCAGTGCCCATCATTACAACCTACGCATGGTAGGGTTGTATCCGGGTGGTGGATGTGTGTCAGTGGATGCCCCTAGACCAGGCCTGACATTGCAGCGTAGGTCCCCTGGTGGCTTGGGTTCTGGAGGGACAATCCTGCTACCTAGCTCGTAGGCATCCACTACTGTTCAGGGCTGCGTGGGTCCCAGGTGTGCTGCATTTGTCGGTGTGTGGCCCTCCCCATGCCTTGGTGGCTATCAATATCACTGGTAGTGCAATGCATAGTGCGTAGGCCTGTTCCCTGTGTGTGAGTGTTCTGTGTACGCCAACGGTGGTGTTGGTGCAGCCATTGACCCAATGTATTCTTTGTCTCTTCCCCCGTGTTTGTTTTATCATCCTGTCGTTATGTACATTAGCATCATCTGGCGGAGGAGCAGAGGCACCGGCAATGGAGGAGTTGCATCCCACAGGATCCAGGAGGCAGAGTCCACCGACGGTGAGGACACCAGTGGGACGGAGGGTGAGGGTAGCACCACGGCAGAGACTGGAGGGGACAGTTCTGACAGGGATGCCTCATTTGATGAAAGCTCCCTGGTGGTGGCGGACACTTCTGGGACCACCCCAGATACAGGTACAGCCGCCACCCCCATACAAACACCGCCCTCCCAGCAGCCCCTCAGGGAGTTGCCCGTGCCCACTCACCCAGGAGGGTAGGCATCTCCTTCACCCCAGGCACCTCAGGCCCTGCCCCAATGAGCTCTGCTGCCCTGACTGAGGAGGCTATTGACCTCCTGAGATCCATCTCTGTAGGGCAGTCAACCATTGTGAATGTCAGTCAGGGCCTGGCAGCCCAGATGCAACAATCTAATGTATTCCTGGAGGGCATTCGCACTGGATTGGTGGCCCAACGGAGATTGATCCAGGCTCTGGCCTCCTTTCTTATGGCAGCCATTGTCCCTGTTCCTACCGCCCCCCCCTCCAATTTCCACTGCTTAGTCCCATTTCCCTCAATCCCAACCTATCCCAAGCACACATACAGACGAACATGCACACAAGACAACACCCAAAAGTGTCACAGGCAAACACAAGCGCCAAACTTCATCCCACAGGCACTCACACAAACACCATCCAGTTGCAGACACAACAGCATCTACTATTTCCACTGTCTCCCCCTCCTTATTATCCACCTCCCACCCAGTTCCGTCCACACTCACACCTGCATGCACTCCATTATCATCCACAACCAGCATCATCACCACACCAAGCAGAACACACATCTCACTGGCAGACACCTCCACAACAGCCATGCACACATCCCCTGTGTCCTCTCTCACTGTGTCTGTCTCCCCTCCTAAAATACAGTAACGCAAGCACTCAGACACCCAACAGCCATCCACCTCACAACAGCATACAGCCCATGCACCTGCACCCAAAATCATCAGACAAACACCTCCAACAACCACTCCCTCATCCTCCACTCGTATTCCTTCTCCCTCTTCCTGTCCCAATATCCCTAAAAAACTGAGCCTGCCACCCAAAATGCCAAGGAGGTTGCACCAGCAGGCAGGAGGAGCAAGGAGTCTGCATCTGCCATCCGAAAGGCCAAGGAGACTGCACCAGCAGGCAGGAAGTGCAAGGGGCCTGCACCAGCAGGCAGAAAGAGCAAGGAGACTGGACTAGGTAATGTGATGAAGCTCCCACCAACAGCCATGGTTGTGTAGCCATCCGAGGTTGCTGGGGATGGGCAGGAGCCTCCCCCCCCTGCAGCACCACCACTGTGCAGCCGTCTGAGGTTACAGGGGATGGGCAGGAGCCTCCCACCACCAGCAGCACCACCACTGTGCAGCCGTCCAAGGTTGCAGGGGATGGGCAGGTGCCTCCTCCCACCAACAGCACCACCACTCTGCAGCCATCACTGCCGGCGGACGGTATGCCATCCTGCCTCTATGGGCTGCTGTGCTGCCTGTCCACTGCAGAACCAGTGGGCAAGATACCCACCTAAGACACTGTGGCTCATCTCTCCCCGGGACCAAGCACACAGCAGGTTGCCCCCTCCAGAACCAGTGGGCGAGGCACCCACCTGAGAGACTGTGGCCCATCACTCCCCAGGACCAAGCACAGGGCAGGTTGCCCCCTCCAGAACCAGTGGGCGAGACACCCACCTGAGAGACTGTGGCCCAATACTCCCCAGGACCAAGCACAGAGCAGGTTGCCCCCTTTAGAACCAGTGGGCGAGACAGCCACCTGAGAGACTGTGGCCCATCACTCCCAAGGATCAAGCACAGGGCAGGTTGCCCCCTCCAGAACCAGTGGGCGAGACACCCACCTGAGACACTGTGGCCCATCACTCCCAAGGATCAAGCACAGGGCAGGTTGGCTCCTCCAGAACCAGTGGGTGAGACACCCACATGAGAGACTGTGGCCCATCACTCCCCAGGACCAAGCACAGGGCAGGTTGCCACTTCCAGAACTAGTGGGCAAGATACCTACCAGAGAGACTGTGGCCCATTACTCCCCAGGATCAAGCACATGGCAGGTTGCCCCCTCCAGAACCAGTGGGTGAGTCACCCACATGAGAGACTGTGGTCCATTACTCCCCAGGTTCAAGCAACGGGCTGGTTGCCCCCTACAGAACCAGTGGGTGAGACACCCACATGAGACGGTGGTCCACCACTCAACAGGACCAAGCACAGCGCATGTTGCCCCCTCCAGAACTAGTGGTCTGGTTACATCTCCCGTAAGACGTGCCCCCCCCATCCCCCTGAGGTGCCTGGCTATTTACCAACTGATACCTCTGCAGTGTTCTCTCCGTGTTGAAGCAGGTGACATGTGTGGCCTTGGACTTTGGCCTGTGGCCATGTGGCCTACGCAAATTGAGGACTGGGATGTGTCCTTTTTTCTGTACATATTTATATATCTATTATCTTGCCTAACTTATTTTTCCAACTGTGTTAATTTCTTTACATTTACTTTAGCAAAATCGTTTTGTCCTTGCATTAGTCAGCCGAGTTAGGGGGTAAAATTGTTTTTGTAATGCATTTAGTTGTGTGTATGGTGTGTGTGTGGGGTGTGTGTTGTGTGTGTGTGTCACTCTCTTTTTCCGCCCCCCTCGCTTGTGTGCTAGGTGGCTGTACTCACCGTCATCGTCTTCGCCGGCGTTGGCGTTCGTAGTGGAGCAGAACGTAGAAAATCATTGGGAAAACATGCAGTTCAGGCTCCATGGCGGCATAGATCTTCCCTGTGTCTCAAATGGTGAGTCCTTTCCATTCAGTTTCCGCCAGGCTTTTGATGTTGTTGGTACCGCCCCGGAAAAGGTGGCGGTTTGCAGTGTCTTAATATGCAGAGCGGAACATTGACTTCTGCCTGGTTGTAGGCAGCTACCGCCGTGGTGGCTGTTGTTTTCTCCCTGGTAGTCAGTTTGGTACATTGGCTGTCTATCGGAGATCTTTCCGCGATGGTCATAATTTGGCGGTAGTTACTGCCGGCCTGTTGGCGGTATTACTGGTGCTTTATCACTGACCGCCAGGGTCGTAATGAGGGCCTTACACCTTATACCAGGTCCAGGTATCCCCTTTTAGGGTAGTGAAAGCAGTGTCTAGAAGCCAGACTATCTAGAAGTAGATGTAGATGAGCAGCCAAGGCTTATCTAGGAGACATGCAAAGCTCATGCAATACCACTGTAGTCTCACAGCACTTACACACAAAGAAAACTTTCAGTGTTACTTTATTTTAGTGACACAATTACCAAAACGTATTAGAGAGGCAATCCTCAAATAGGAGGTAACACATTAAATATGTACACTATTAATCAGAAATAGGCATAGAAAGTGATAGAAAAGGGTGCAAATGCAAATAGACAATAGTGACCGTAGGGGGAGCACAAAGAATATACTAAAAAAATAGAATACGAATACAGGACAGGGTACTAGGAAACCCTAACGGTAAGTACCACAGTGCCCCCTAGCAACCAGGAAGAAAGGAGTAAGTTACTGGATTTTCTCCACACCACCCAAAAAGAAGGAAAATAAGAAATGCAACACCCAGACAAGACTGCAAGAAACCAGTGGTGAAGTCCAGAAGTCACAGAAGACTCCAGATGGAGCAGGAGCTACTACCCACCCAGCCGTGGTTGCAGGAGTTGGTCGACGGTAGGACGAGGACAATCAGGAATGCAGCCCTGGAGCAGGTGAAGAATTTCTGGAGGATGTAGTCTATGTCCCACGCCGGATGGATGATTGCAGTTGGTCAGTGGCATGGAAAAGCCACCAACAAGCTTTTGCAAAAGCAGAGGGAACGGTGAAGCAAAAGTGGAGCTGCCGGGTACAGGCAAGGTCAAGGAGGACTCAACCCATGAGGGAGTTTAAGGGGGTGTAGGAGGCTGGCCTGGCTTATAGTAGGTACCTGATGATACTTACACCTTGTGCTAGGTCCAGTTATCCCTTATAAGTAGATTAGTAGTGTTGTTAGAGGTAGGTAGAGGTAGCTATAGCAGAGCAGCTTAGGCTGAACTAGGAGACTTGCAAAGCTCCTACTATACCACTTATATCATCACAATACTCAGAGTTGCTAAAAATAAAGGTACTTTATTTTAGTGACAATGTGCCAAGAATATCTCATAGGATATACTCCGTTAGGAGGTAAGTAAAATACACAAAATATATACACAAACCAAAATCAGGTAAGCAAACAGTTAGAAAAGCAGTGCAAACACTGTAGAATACACTAGGATGCAGTAGGCCTAGGGGCAACACCAACCATATACTATGAAAGTAAAATGCGAACCACTTAGGGACCCCAGGTCTAGTGTAGTGTGTAGAGGGTCTTGGGAGTGTAAGAAAACACCAAGGGTGTCCAAGATACCCCACCCCAAGACCCTGAAAAGTAGGAATAAAGTTCCCCAGAAACACACTAAAGTCATGATAGGAGATTCTGCAAAGACCACAACTGACTGCAAAGCACTGAAGATGGATTCCTGGACCTGAGGACCTGCAAAGGAAGGGGACCAAGTCCAAGAGTCACGAAAGTGTCCATGGGAGGCAGGAGCACACTAAACCGAGGGTGGAGGTGCAAAATGTCTGCCTCAGGGTGGAAGAAGCTGAAGATTCTGCAACAGCGGAAGATGCCAGGAACTTCTCCTTTGCACAGAAGATGTCACACGGCATGCTAGAGGACGCGTTTTTTTCACGCAGAAAGACCGCAAACAAGCCTTGCTAGCTGCAAAGGTCGTGGTTGAAGAAAATGGGTGCTACCAGGGCCCAGGAAGGACCAGGAGGTCGCCCCTTGGAGGAGGAGACAGAGGGGTGTTCAGCAATACAGAGAGCCCATGCAGAAGCAGGCAGCACCTGCAGAAGTACTTGAACACTGGTTGAAGAAAACTTGAGCACGGTAGTCGTCTCAACACTACAATGGAGGGTCCCACGAAGCCGATGGTCAACTCGGCGAGTTGAGCAATGCAGGACAGAGTGCGGGGATCTGGGCTGTGCTGTGCAGGAAGGATTCCTTGCAAAAGTACACAGAAGCCCTAGCAGCTGCAGTTCACACAGTACACAGGATTACTGTCTGGCGTGGGGAGGCAAGGACTTACCTCCACCAAATTTGGACAGATGGACCACTGAACAGTCGGGGTCACTTGGATCCAGCTCCTGTGTTCCAGGGACCATGCTCATCACGATGAGAGGGGACCCAGAGGACAGGGAAGCAGAAGTTTGGTGCTTGCGTTAACTGGGAGAAGATTCCGTCGACCCATGGGAGATTTCTTCTTGGCTTCCAGTGCAGGGTGAAGGCAGACAGCCCACAGAGCATGCACCACCAGGAAACAGTCGAGAAAGCCGGCAGGATTAAGTGCAACAATGTTGCTGGTAGTCTTCTTGCTACTTTGTTGCGGTTTTCCAGGCATCCTGGAGTAGTCAGCGGTTGATCCTTGGCAGAAGTCGAAGAGGGAGATGCAGAGGAACTCTGGTGAGCTCTTGCATTCGTTATCTGAAGAGAAGCCCACAGGAGAGACCCTAAATAGCCCTCAGAGGAGGATTGGCCACCTAGTCAGGTAAGCACTTATCAGGAGGGGTCTCTGATGTTACCTGCTGGCACTGGCCACTAAGAGGCCTCCATTGTGCCCTCACACCTCTGCATTCAACATGGCAGAGGTCTGGGACTCAGTAGAGGAGCTCTGGGCACCACCCCTGGGGTGGTGATGGACAGGGGAGTGGTCACTAACCTTTCCTTTGTCCAGTTTCGCGCCAGAGCAGGGGCTGGGGGATCCCTGAACTGGTGTAGCCTGGCTTATGCAAGGAGGGCACCATCTGTGCCCTTCAAGGCATTTCCAGAGGCTGGGGGAGGCTACTCCTCCCCAGCCCTTAACACCTATTTCCAAAGGGAGAGGTTGTAACACCCTCTCTCAGAGGAAATTCTTTGTTCTGCCTTCCTGGGACTGGGCTGCCCAGAGCCCAGGAGGGCAGAAGCCTGTCTGTGGGGTGGCAGCAGCGGTAGCTGCAGTGAAAACCCCAGAGAGCTGGTTTGGCAGAACTCGGGGTCCATGCAGGAGCCCCGGGGATGCATGGGACTGGCACCCCAATACCAGATTTGGCATGGGGGGACTATTCTATGATCTTAGAAATGTTACATGGACATATTTGGAGTTACCATTGTGAAGCTACATATAGGTATTGACCTATATGTAGTGCACATGTGTAATAATGTCCCCGCACTCACAAAGTCCAGGGAATAAGCCCCGAACTATGTGGGGGCACCTTGGCTAGTGCCAGGGTGCCCTCACACTTAGTAACTTTGTACCTAACCTTCACCAGGTGAGGGTTAGACATATCGGTGACTTATAAGTTACTTAAGTGCAGTGTAAAATAGCTGTGGACGTTATTTCACTCAGGCTGCAGTGACAGTCCTGTGAAAGAATTGTCTGAGCTCCCTATGGGTGGCAAACGAAATGCTGCAGCCCATAGGGATCTCCTGGAACCCCAATACCCTGGGTACCTAGGTACCATATACTAGGTAATTATAAGGGTGTTCCAGTGTGCCAATAAGAATTGGTAAAAATTGTCACTAGCCTGCAGTGACAATTTTAAAGGCAGAAAGAGCATAAGCACTGAGGTTCTGATTAGCAGAGCCTCAGTGACACAGTTAGTCACTACTCAGGTACACACATTCAGGCCACAAACTATGAGCACTGAGGTCCTGGCTAACAGGATCCCAGGGAGACAGGCAAAAACAAACTTACATACATGTAAAATTGGGGGTACCATGCCAGGCAAGATGGTACTCTCCTACAGATTGTGATTACTGCTTGACCACGGCGTATAGCCCAGTCAACCAGGAACCCGATTTCTAACACCAACAACCCATGTGACAGGATGTGTAAAGGACCATTGCATCAGTAGTATCACTACCAAAGTCCCAAGTTGCATCATCAGATTTCACAAGGACAGGGCGACATGCAGGTGCATAAGCAACCATGCCTTGCCCTGTTCCTTTAGCATCCAGAATTGTTTAGCGCTTTAGGGCATCAGAAGATCAGAGGATCCTCAGATGTGGTAGGCAAGCTGTACAGGGAGTACTCATTGTCAAACAAATGTTACCAAAAAAGGTACACAGATTGTTGTTCTGTTTGATATTAGTCCCCCTGTGGATGCGCAAAAATTCACCAGCAATACCTAACAATTTCCATGGCGCCTCAAAAAACCTATGACAAAAGGAGACATGTACTGAATCACCATCTTTTAAACAAAGTCTCTGACCTAGACCATTCTGAGTTAGAAAAAAAGCAATGATCCACAATATTGCTTGTACAATGGTCAGCAGTAGTTAATAAACTGGTTTGAAAGGAATGCTTGTTTAATAATAAAACGGAGACCTTCTTTTAAGAATAGGCAGACTTTAATGCAATAGACAAAAGCTGCACAGGAAGACCAGCAAACTCCAAATTAAAGCAATTGTGCATTTACACTCATACTCTGTGCACCCCATGAATGTGAAAACACTGGACAAAAACAACAGTTGCTCACATGACCATTTCAGTTTTCTAAATTTTCAATCAATACGGTGGCAAAAGAACTGAAGACTTCAAAAGGAGGAGAGTGGGTGACAGCAAATCTGGTGGGAGAGGGGCATCGCTTGGCAGCCTACATGGCCAACGCATCTCAGTAACTCTTCATCCACAGGTACCTGAATCTTGCATAATCCGACAGAAGATGACTCCCTTAGAGAGATAATTCAGAGGCGGTGGATCGACTAACCAAGTTACAACTGCTGCCTACCTCAAATGTCACACAAGGGCCTCACCAAAGTGAAGGAGGTGACAGGTGTGCCACTGCGATGAAAACCAACCACTCCACTCTATGAGGCTAGTCCAGTTGGCACTACCCCCTATCAGATCCTGACCTTCCCTCTGGTTGCCTGCTGGGGGATCCTGTGCCATGGACTCAAAATTGGGCAGAAACCAGTGCTCCATTGAACTGCAATACCCCAAGTGGTGTCCATTTTTCGGGTTGGGCAATGCTGCAAGGAGATATGCAGACCTGTGCTTCTCTGGCCATTCATGTTGCCTCTAACATTCTGCAGGGTAAGCTAGCCACAGATTTAACACTTGCCTCTGTCGGCGGGCTGAGTGGGATGGCAACTGCGCTAGCTGTGAACAGAGACAGTGGCATGGAAGCATGGCGATGTCCGTGCCTATCTATAGTGCAGGCTTTAACAATCAGGAGTTTCAGGTTTTCCTGCTGGTATGCAGAGATTGGTTTGTGAGCCACTTTCTTTTTTCACTCGCAGTGACCTTTGAGAGAGACTTGGTAGTTGGATAAAACAGAGAGGGAACTAACCTGAAACCTTCAGTGGTTTGACTTGAATGGTGCCATACAATGCAGTAAATGATAAATTTGGATACTCAACTATCCCCTCAGTGAACACTTATCAAAATACATTCCTTTATCCCTTACTATACTGGGGATTTGGAGGACTCCCTACTAACTTCTGAATAAAGGCCCGCCACAATGTGAGCATAATCATTTCCTACATCTAGGTCCCTTTTCAAGGGGGCATAGACTGCACAACACCTGACCTGGGCGGATGCCTCCAACTAAGGACCAATCCCAATGAAGCAAAGGAAAAATGAAAAATATACCAAACCACCAGGGGTTTACTCCGACTCAGTTGAGACAAGTGCACTTGGAATGAAAGGAGTGAGATACGTGCCAACCAGCAATGATAGCCCTTATTCTTCAAGCCATCAAGGACTCGAAGCAGGCCCTCTAAACAAAATAGGAGAGGAGGACTGATGTCACCCTCCTGACATAGGCCCGTCCGAAATGCAGTTGCAAGGCTAACAGTGGTGGAAAGTTGGATAACAGAGCGAGAGGATATTGTAAAAGAACCCAAGACTGCTGTGACGTGGCTCTCTGTCGAATCTTGCACACTGACCTTGCACATGGAAGATGCAGAGGGCCAGTATGACAGGAAAAGTCTACCCTTTGTAGTCTTCCCCTAAAGGGGCTAAAGGAGTAGACCTGGACCTCTTTTTCAAAACCTGGTTGGAGAACACAATTCTCAAACATGAGGGTTCATCATGTTTTGTTCTTCAGCAAGTTCACAGATCCCTCTGTCCACACACTCTTCTCTGTACCCATATCTATCCACTCACTGCAAGATTTCTTCATTTTCAGAATTGTGATATGGTACTGCAGGTGATGAGAACTGGAAAATGAGGGCCCGAGATAGATCCTGGCAGAAGGACAACTACTCCATCACAAATATGACGGATATCCCATCTGCCATATCTCAATCCCATAAGAGATATTGGGATCATAATATGGTGGAATGGCTATCTGTCACATTTGTGAATGAGTATTTCCCTCCGCCAAGACCTAAATCAGGCTCTGAGTCAGCTATGACTCTCACGAGATGATGAATTTCCCCAAAATAAACCAAGCACATTCAGAAACTAAGAAAGACTGTTGATTCAGTTAAAGAAACGCACATGGCCATGGGGATTCAATATAGGCTCCTGTTGCCTGCTAAACTCAAAGTAATCCAATAATCAAAGCCATTATTTTTTTAATCCCCTACACTAATTTGGAGATAGATACAAGAAAGAACCTACTAGCATTCATACTTCCCCAAGGGACTTGCAGAGCAACTAATGACAGGTGTCGGGAGCAGGTCACAGGCAGCTATTGTGCAGATAACATCGAATAAGAGACTGGGTCCATCACCCTGGCTCTTGGATAGATGTTTTAGAACCACAATCATACAGACTCGGAGTCCCCGCAGGACAAGTCTCTGATGCGCTCAGTGGGGCGTGCCTTGTCATTCCCTAGTTCGGAGGCAGAGCTAGATGTTATATTGAAGCCTTCTTAAACATAAGGGTGGTGATGTCCCAGATTTCTTGTAGTCCCATTAGCAAAACAATTTGGGCCACCTCTCTAATCCCTATACCTTTTCATGAATGACTTAGAACTCTGTGGCTAGCACGCGGAAAGGTAACTTATGTGGCATTGCGGTTGTATGACACTACTATGCATGCCGAAACCATGCATGCCTTAACATCGCAATCTGAACCACGACCCCGTCTTTTCCATGCATGGCTTTACCAAGCACGCCTTTACAACAAATGTAGTCGTAAAAGCATGCTTAGTCAAGAGATATGTGGAAACAACATGCATGGTTGTGTCATACAACCCCTCTCTTACCCTAAAGAACTACCCCAACATCCCCTCACCCCTCTTAGGCCCAAAACTACCCCCACCTCTAAACAACCCCCAAACCTTGGCACCTGTTTACATAAAAAAATTACCCTGACCTCCCATCCACCCTGAGCCCTAAAACCTTCCCCACCCCTTAAAACAAAACTACTCCAACACACCACCACCCGAGCCCTAAAACGTTCACCCACCCCTAATAAATAAACTACCCTTACCCCCACACCCACCCTAAGCCCTAAAAAAACCTACCCTGACCTTCCACCCCTGCCCCTGAAAAACAAACTTCCCGACACACCCCACCCATCCTGAGCCCTAAAAAACTACCCCTGCTCCCCCACTCCCGCCCCTAACAAATAAACTAGCTTGACCCCCCACCCACCCTACGTTCTAAATTCACCCCAATGCTAAAAACTACCCCCAAACCATGCCCCAGCCCCACTTACCTCATCGTGTCCTCTCTGAATCCTTCATCTTCTCCTTCCCTCTTTGCCCTTCCATAAATCTTCACCTCCCTAAACCTTCCCCGCCCAACCACCCCTAAAAAATAAATGACCCCGAAAGTCCACCCCCCCTAAGCCCTAAATTCACCCCATCCTTAAAAACTACCCCAAACCCTGCCCCAGCTCCACTTACATCACAACATCCTCTCCCGATCCTTCCTCCTCTCCTCCTTCCTACCGCTCTTTCTTAAATCTTCCCCTGCACCTAAAAAATAAACTACCCCGCCCCCAGCCCTACCCCTAAAAAATAAACTACCTTCCCCACCACCCCTGCTTCTAAAAAATAAACTAGCCTGTAAGCCCTAAAATATGTACTTGCCCAACCCCACAACCCCACCCCTAAAAAATAAAATACCCCAAATCCCCCACCTTCCCTAATCCCTAAATCCACCCCAATCTTAAAAAACTACCCCAAACCTTGCCCCAGCCCCACTTACCTCACCGCAGCCTCTCCCGCTCTTCCCTCCTCTCCTCCCTCCTCCACTCTTTCTTAAACCTTCCCCTTAAAAATTAACTACCCCGCCCCGCCCCTACCCCTAAATAATAAACCACCCGCCCCCACACCTCTAAAAAAATAATTTACACCCTCCACCTACCCTGCCCCAAAAAATAAACTACTGACCACTCGCTAACGCTAAGCCCTAAATCCACCCCACCCCTTTAAACCACCCCCAAACCCTGTCCCAGCCCCACTTCCTCTCCTGTTCCGTTAGACTGTTCTCTGCCCTTTTTCTGCCTTAACCATGCATATGTGTGGTTAAAGCATTGAAAAAAGGAAGTCATTTAGGCAAGCGTTGTTGCGCTTGCATGGAAAACGTCAGCGTTGTTTAGAGCCCATTACCTCCCGTCCCTCCCTCGCCTTCCTTGTAACCAATGAGGCTCGCTGCCTCCCCATAGACCCCTCCCTTCCCCTTAAACCCCCCCCACCACCTCCTGTACTTTTTTGTCTAGCCCCGCTAGACGGGGCCGGGGGGTCATCGGCTTCACTCTCCTCGAAGCGCAGAGCTCCTCGTGGAGGGTTCCCGCCGGTAACGTCTTCGGGAGGCAGGCGTTGCTGCCTTGGAGATGCGTCCTGGGAGTCGGCTGATGAGGTAGGTCGGCTCTTTGCGGCTGGGGCTGAACTTCCGGATCTTCGGCTCGCAGGGACGAGCTGATGTTCCGGTTGTGATTTTTCTGCGTTTTTACAGTAGGACGGGCGTTCTGCCTGTGTTTTAGTAGTTTGGGGGCTAATTGTTACTGCCTTATCATTTGCTGCTATTTTTTTTAAGGGGGGGGGGCTTTCTCCTTTATTTAATGGGGACTGGGACCTCTGGCTTGCATTGCTTGTTTGAATTATGCCGAAGGTTCCTGCTAAGAGACGAAGGATTGTTTCATCTTCCTCTTCTTCAGAGGAGGATGTTGAGGTTCCCCTCTCCTCTCCTGGAGGTCACAAAGGGCCGGTGGGGGCTTCTACACCTCTCATGTCCAGAGAAGAGGTTCAGGACATGATTGAGGTGGCTGTGTCTTGTGCTCTCCAAGCAGGGGTGGACAGGCCTGGACGTTCTTCGGCTGCCCGTCCTCCTGGGGCTGCAGAAGGGTCCTCTTCTTGTGATGATGATGCGCCTTCTACTTCTTCTGGTGGGAAATATGTCTCCAGGGAAGAGATGTGGGAGGTGATGTCTCATGTTCGGGACAATTTAGGTTTTCCTGTTTTTCAACCTGCGGGGACGGATTTGCACTTGTTGCCTCAGTATCAAACGCCTTTGAGGTTTGCCATGCCTTTCCAGGGCCCTGTGAAGGATATGGCACTCCAGGAGTGGAAGGATGTGGACAAGTCTCAGGTTCCAAGGTTCCTTCAGAAACTATACTTGCTGGAAGGGGAAGATGTGTTGCCACCCACAGTTAAACTAGATTCCATTCTGGCAACTCTTATTGGCAAGACGGCGGTCAATCCGGAGGATTGTGTGCCTGCTGATGCCACTGGCTGTAAGGGGGATTCTGGTCTTAAAAGGGCATTTGCGGCGGAGAATTTGGCCCTAAGAGCGGGTATTTTTTCTGCTTATTCGGCACAATCTTTGGTGCAGGATTTTGACAAGCTGGCGGTGGCTGTTCAGGAAAGTTCGGAATGCTCGAAACTTCTGGCTGTTATGGAGCAGCAGGCCAGGTTGCTGGCGGACATGTCTTCTGATGTGGTCCGTACTTCGGCTCTAACATCAGGAGCTTTAATTGGGGCTCGTAGGTCCCTCTGGTTGAGGATGTGGAAGGCGGATCCTGGGGAGAAATGTGCTCTCCTGAGACTGCCTTTTGAGGGGTGCAATTTATTTGGT
Organism: Pleurodeles waltl; assembly: GCF_031143425.1. Taxonomy (NCBI): domain Eukaryota; kingdom Metazoa; phylum Chordata; class Amphibia; order Caudata; family Salamandridae; genus Pleurodeles; species Pleurodeles waltl. Next base: position 1,225,306,648 of record NC_090447.1, read on the forward strand.
GATCAGTTGCCTTCCATGCTTTCGAAGGGCTTTAAGGAAGGGAAACACGCCTTGCCTTACAAAGGTGGTTCTTCTTCTGGCAATGGTTGGCGGAAGCATTCGCGATCCTCTCCCAAAATGGATTCCAAATCTTTTTCTTTCAGGAAACATCGTTTTCAGCCCCGTTTTTCTCCTAAGAAGTCGGCTCCTTCGAGCCGGGGTGGATTCAAGAAGGGGTTCTGACAATCATTGTGGGACTGGCATAGGGCCGGTTGGGGGACAGCTGAGGCACTTTCTTTCCATTTGGCAGGAGAGTGTCAGCGATCGTTGGGTGCTGGACATTGTGGACAATGGCTACGCCATAGATTTCGAAGTGGTGCTTCCAGATTCTGGGGTGCGTCCCACTCCTCTGCCTGAGGACGGGGCTCAGAGATAGGCGTTGTTGGAGGGGGTCCGGGACTTGCTTCTCTAGGGGGCCATCTCCCAGGTTCCTGTGGGGGAGAGAGGTCTGGGCACTTATTCCGTCTTGTTTCTGGTTCCAAAGGTGTCAGGTGGTTTTCGTCCTGTCCTCAATCTAAAGGGGGTGAATTCCTGGATCAGGACTGTGCATTTCCGTATGCTTTCCATTTAGGCAATTTTTCCTCTGGTCAGTCCAGGGGATTTCCTGGCATCTCTGGATCTGCAGGATGCTTACCTGCATGTTCCAGTGGCTCGGTCTTCTCAGCGATTCCTACGCTTTGCGGTGGGCCTGGACCATTTTCAGTTTTGTGTTCTACCATTCGGCCTCAAGTCCTCTCCCCGTATTTTCACCAAGGTGCTGGACCCTCTGGTGGCTCTTCTACATTTTGAAGGGGTGTTTATTCATCCTTATCTGGACGATATTCTAATCCAAGCACCCTCTCAGGGGATGTTGCGGAGGCATGTGGCCTGGGTTCTGTTGGTTCTGCAAAACCACTGTTTTTTGGTCAACTGGGGGAAGTCATATTTGGTTCCTTCCCAGGATCTAGTTTTTCTCAGGGCTCGGTTTCTGACTCTTCAAGGCTTGGTGACTGTGTCGGAGAAGCGGTTAATGGGCCTCCAGTCTCTGGTGAGGTCGCTCTTGTCGCAGCCTGCTCCCAGAGCCCTTCAGTGGTTGCGTCTGCAGGGTAATTTGGCGTCGGTGATTTTTCTAGTGCCATGGGCACGGTTCCATCTTCTTTGCCAGGTAAACTGGTTCCTTGTTCATTGGTCTCCGAGGTCGAGTTCTCTTTGGGCGTGGATTCTGGTGTCGGGGTTGGTAAGCAAGGAGTTGGGTTGGTGGCTGGTGCCAGCTCATCTTCATGTAGGGGTGTCTTTATCTCCTCCTCTCCCGGTGGTGGTGACGACCGATGCCAGCCTCTCAGGATGGGGAGCCAGGATGGAGTCGGCTCAGGTTCAGGGGTTTTGGTCACCTCTGGAAGCCAGACGTTCATCGAATTGGCGGGAGTTGAAGGCAGTGCTTCTGGCTCTGCTTCATTTTCAGGATTCCCTGAAAGGTTTAGCGGCTCTTATTCGGACAGACAACTTGGTGACCAAGGCCTATGTGAACAGGCAAGGGGGGACCAGGTCGTGGGCGTTGTTCCGCCCTGCAAGGAATATTTTTGTTTGGGCACAGAAATGGGTTCTTTCCCTGCGGGCCACCTACATTCAGGGGGTGGTGAATGTTTGGGCGGACCTTCTGAGGAGGGTAATTCCTTCATCTCAGCTTTTCTCCCTCCGGGGGTCTCTGTTTCATCACCTGGTCCACCTATGGGGTCTTCCGGTGGTGGATGTGTTTGCGTCTCCAGAGAATGCAAAACTCAGTCGCTTTTGCTCCTGGTTTTGTTGTCCTCAGGCTTGGGCGGTGGACGGGATGTCGTGTCCTTGGTCTCAGGGTCTTTTGTACGCTTTCCCGCCCTTCCAGTTGCTCTGTGCGTGCCTGGTGAGGGTACATCTTCTGAAGGCCAGGGTTCTCTTGATCGCGCCCCATTGTCAAAGGGCAAATTGGTTTCCGTTGCTTCGGTTGATGGCTTCGGATCACGTGTCGACTCTTCCCCTCTGTCTGTCGCCTCTGGAGTTTCCTTTCCTCTCGATGGGGTCGTTGAGGCGGTTGCACTTGACGACCTGGAAGTTAAACGACAGGGTTTGACGGGTTTGGGGGTTCCGGTAGCTTTGAGTTCTACTTTACTGGCTTCCCGACAGCGTTCCACTTTGCTGTCTTATGGTCGGCAGTGGAAAGTTTTTTCTTCTTGGTGTTTCAGACATGGGTTGGATCCTACGTCTGCTTCTCTTTTTGATGTGATGCAGTTTTTACAGGATGGGGCCCAGTTGGTTTTGTCTGTGGCTTCTCTGAGGGTGCAGTAGGCGGTGATTCAGGCTTTTAGGGGTCCATGGCGTAATCTGTTGGATGAGGGTCATTTGATGCCTCGATTTTTCCAGGGTCTTCTTAACTTGTTTCCTCGTCCGGTGCGGTCCTTTCCTTCCTGGGATCTTTCATTGGTATTGGATGCTTTGGCTGTTTATCCCTTTGAAGCTCTGGTTTCCTGTGACTTGCATCATCTTTCTTTGAAAACTTTTTTTCTGGTGGCCATTACTTCGGCCCGCCGTTTAGGGGAATTAGGGGCCTTGGCCTGCTCTTTTCCTTTTTGTAAGGTTTTTCCGGATTGAGTGGTGCTTATCCTGGTTCCTTTGTTTGTTCCCAAAGTGAATTTGTCTTTCCATGCTCGCCAGGAGGTTATCCTTCCTTCTTTTTGTCCAGAACCTTCCTCGGATGAGGAGGTTCAGTTGCATTCCTTAGATGTGCGTCGGGCCTTGTTCGAGTATCTCCGGGTGGTTGCTCCTTTCCGGAAGGGTGATTCTCTATTTGTGAATTTCGGTCCGGCTCGGAAAGGGGAAAAGCCATCCACGGCTTCCTTGAGTCGGTGGGTTCGCTTGCTGATATTGATGGCTTATTCTTTAAAGGGGGTGATTCCACCCCAAGGGATTCAGGGCCGTTCTACCAGGGGTATGGCTGCTACGGTGGAAATTTCCAGGGCCGCTACTTGGGCCTCACCTTCGACCTTTGTTCGTCATTACAGACTGGCAGACTTGGGCAGTTTGGAGACGGTATTAGGTCACCGTGTCTTGTCCTCTATGATGTAATAGGGGGATGGTTATTCAGTGGTCTTTGTTTGTTGTGATTAAACTTGTTGCAACTCAGTGTCCGTCTCCTGTTTTCTCTTGCTATGTCTCATTGGTTAAAAGGAAGGCGACGGAGGGACGGGAGGTAATGCGTCCATTACTTACGTTAATGGCATTACTCCTAGTCCTACTCCCTCGCCTTCCTTTCCGTTCCCTCCCGCCCTCCGGGTACGGACCGCCTGAGTTGATACTTGGGCTTGTTTTTGTACAGGAGGTGGTGGGGGTGGATTTTAAGGGGAAGGGAGGGGTCTATGGGGAGGCAGGGAACCTCATTGGTTACAAGGAATGCGAGGGAGGAGGACTAGGAGTAATGCCATAAACGTAAGTAATGGACGCATTGTTTAGGATGTTCTCCCTGCCTTACACAATACTATTTTATCATTGACCTTTTGTGCGTCTTTGTGTGATTTCTTGGTACACCTTTTCAGGCCGAAACCCTAATAGATACAGCTTATATTTCTTGAACCAGTCCTTAATCGATTGTAGAAGGGGTCTTCTTCCCCCTTTTTTTTGTTTTTGTTGCGGTTGTGGTACATCACACACCTGCGCCGCCACTGTGAGCTGCTCTCACCACACCCCTGGTACAGCACCAATACATAACACAGGCAAGCCTCTCCTATATGTCTCTTGGAATATAAATGGCCTTGTTAACAAGGTCAAACGGAGTGTTGTGCTAAAGAGAGAAAATCAAATGAATGTAGACAGAATTTTGCTCCAGGAAACTCACTCATTGAAAAATAACTGCAGGTATCTCCGGCAATGTGGTTTGACTGTCGCATAACATCCAGGGTTTAACAAGGGCTCTAGGTGAGTGGCAAAACTGGGTACTCCCACCTTTACGAGTGAACCAGGTTAAATTTGACAGATTGAGGCAATACATTTGGCTGACGGGGACACAACGGGGATACCCTTTGATACCCTGCTCAGTCTATCTGCCACTCTCCCTGAAATCAGTGCTTGTATATGGATGTCCTTGTGGTAAGGCTGTACAACAAATATAGGCCTTAAAAAACATGTGCTCTTCTGTAAAACCGAGATGTCTGGTGAGAAAGCACCTCGACACTTCTTTGTCTTTGTTGCCACTGGCATTACAGAGAGAAAGTGGTTCTTCTGAGTTTCAGTTGCCAAAGGCATGCTGCTGCGTGCCGCACGCATTCACATATTCTCCCTCAGTTGAACTCATGCCACCAAACCTCCCTCTTGGAGTAGAATTAGTGTTTCCAGTTCATGCCTCAGTTTCTCTCACAAACCGTAAAGAAATATGAATTTTGCAAAACTCTGTAATTATTTAGGCTTTTTTAATTTTGTAGGAAAGTACAATCTTGCCTGGCATGTTACCCCCATTTTTCACTGTATATATGTTGTTTTAGTTGTATGTGTCACTGGGACCCTGTTCACCAGGGCCCCAGTGCTCATAAGTGTGCCTGAATGTGTTACCTGTGTAGTGACTAACTGTCTCACTGAGGCTCTGCTAATCAGAACCTCAGTGGTTATGCTCTCTCATTTCTTTCCAAATTGTCACTAACAGGCTAGTGACCAATTTTACCAATTCACATTGGCTTACTGGAACACCCTTATAATTCCCTAGTATATGGTACTGAGGTACCCAGGGTATTGGGGTTCCAGGAGATCCCTATGGGCTGCAGCATTTCTTTTGCCACCCATAGGGAGCTCTGACAATTCTTACACAGGCCTGCCACTGCAGCCTGAGTGAAATAACGTCCACGTTATTTCACAGCCATTTTACACTGCACTTAAGTAACTTATAAGTCACCTATATGTCTAACCTTTACCTGGTAAAGGTTAGGTGCAAAGTTACTTAGTGTGAGGGCACCCTGGCACTAGCCAAGGTGCCCCCACATTGTTCAGAGCCAATTCCCTGAACTTTGTGAGTGCGGGGACACCATTACACGCGTGCACTACATATAGGTCAATACCTATATGTAGCTTCACAATGGTAACTCCGAATATGGCCATGTAACATGTCTAAGATCATGGAATTGCCCCCTCTATGCCATCCTGGCATTGTTGGTACAATTCCATGATCCCAGTGGTCTGTAGCACAGACCCTGGTACTGCCAAACTGCCTTTTCTGGGGTTTCACTGCAGCTGCTGCTGCTGCCAACCCCTCAGACAGGTTTCTGCCCCCCTGGGGTCAAGCCAGGCTTGTCCCAGGATGGCAGAACAAAGGACTTCCTCTGAGAGAGGGTGTTACACCCTCTCCCTTTGGAAAATGGTGTGAAGGCAGGAGAGGGGTAGCCTCCCCCAGCCTCTGGAAATGCTTTCTTGGGCACAGATGTGCCCAATTCTGCATAAGCCAGTCTACACCGGTTCAGGGACCCCTTAGCCCCTGCTCTGGCGTGAAACTGGACAAAGGAAAGGGGAGTGACCACTCCCCTGACCTGCACTTCCCCTGGGAGGTGTCCAGAGCTCCTCCAGTGTGCTCCAGACCTCTGCCATCTTGGAAACAGAGGTGCTGCTGGCACACTGGACTGCTCTGAGTGGCCAGTGCCACCAGGTGACGTCAGAGACTCCTTCTGATAGGCTCCTTCAGGTGTTAGTAGCCTATCCTCTCTCCTAGGTAGCCAAACCCTCTTTTCTGGCTATTTAGGGTCTCTGTCTCTGGGGAAACTTGAGATAACAAATGCAAGAGCTCATCAGAGTTCCTCTGCATCTCTCTCTTCACCTTCTGCCAAGGAATCGACTGCTGACCGCGCTGGAAGCCTGCAAACCTGCAACAAAGTAGCTAAGACGACTACTGCAACTCTGTAACGCTGATCCTGCCGCCTTCTCGACTGTTTTCCTGGTGGTGCATGCTGTAGGGGTAGTCTGCCTCCTCTCTGCACTAGAAGCTCCGAAGAAATCTCCCGTGGGTCGACGGAATCTTCCCCCTGCAACCGCAGGCACCAAAAAGCTGCATTACCGGTCCCTTGGGTCTCCTCTCAGCATGACGAGCGAGGTCCCTCGAATCCAGCAACTCTGTCCAAGTGGCTCCCACAGTCCAGTGACTCTTCAGTCCAAGTTTGGTGGAGGTAAGTCCTTGCCTCACCTCGCTGGACTGCATTGCTGGGAACCGCGACTTTTGCAGCTACTCCGGCCCCTGTGCATTTCCGGCGGAAATCCTTTGTGCACAGCCAAGCCTGGGTCCACGGCACTCTAACCTGCATTGCACGACTTTCTAAGTTGGTCTCCGGCGACTTGGGACTCCTTTGTGTAACTTCGGGTGAGCACCATTTCACGCATCCTCGTAGTGCCTGTTTCTGGCACTTCTCCGGGTGCTACCTGCTGCTGAGAGGGCTCCTTGTCTTGCTCGACGTCCCCTGTACCTCCTGGTCCAATTTGCGACCTCCTGGTCCCTCCTGGGCCACAGCAGCGTCCAAAAACGCTAACCGCACAATTTGCAGCTAGCAAGGCTTGTTGGTGTTCTTTCGGCGGGAAAACACTTCTGCACGACTCTACACGGCGAGAGGGATCCGTCCACCAAAGGGGAAGTCTCTAGCCCTTTTCGTTCTTGCAGAAACCTCAGCTTCTTCTGTCCAGTAGAAGCTTCTTTGCATCCACAGCTGGCACTTCCTGGGCATATGCCCATCTCCGACTTGCTTGTGACTTTTGGACTTGGTCCCCTTGTTCCACAGGTACCCTAGATTGGAAATCCACCGTTGTTGCATTGTTGGTTTGTGTCTTTCCTGCATTATTCCTCTATCACGACTTCTTTGTCTTTGGGGGAACTTTAGTGCACTTTGCACTCACTTTTCAGGGTCTTGGGGAGGGCTAATTTTCTAACTCTCACTATTTTCTAATAGTCCCAGCGACCCTCTACAAGGTCACATAGGTTTGGGGTCCATTTGTGGTTCGCATTCCACTTTTGGAGTATATGGTTTGTGTTGCCCCTATCCCTATGTATCCCCATTGCATCCTATTGCAACTATACATTGTTTGCACTGTTTTCTAAGACTATACTGCATATTTTTGGTATTGTGTACATATATCTTGTGTATATTTCCTATCCTCTCACTGAGGGTACACTCTAAGATACTTTGGCATATTGTCATAAAAATAAAGTACCTTTATTTTTAGTATAACTGTGTATTGTGTTTTCTTATGATATTGTGCAAGTGACACTTGTGGTACTGTAGTAGCTTCACACGTCTCCTAGTTCAGCCTAAGCTGCTCTGCTAAGCTACCATTATCTATCAGCCTAAGCTGCTAGACACCCTATACACTAATAAGGGATAACTGGGCCTGGTGCAAGGTGCAAGTACCCCTTGGTACTCACTACAAGCCAGTCCAGCCTCCTACATTGGTTGTGCAGCGGTGGGATAAGTGCTTTGAGACTACTTACCACTCTTGTCATTGTACTTTTCATAAGAGAAAAATATACAAAACAAGTTCAGTGTGTGTACACATAGCTAAAAAGTTTAGCATTTCCTCTTTTCACTGTTTTCTAAGTGCTGAAAAGTACTTCTAAACTTTCAAAAAGTTCTTAAAAGTTTAAAAAGTTTTTTTTTTCTGTCTTTCTAAAAAGTTCTGAAAACTTTTTTCTCTTTTTCTATCACTTTAACTCTCTCTAAAAATGTCTGGCACAGGCCAAAATGTTGATCTGTCCAAACTTGCATATGATCACCTTAGCTGGAAAGGAGCAAGGAGTCTCTGCATAGAGAGAGGTTTGAGTGTAGGGAAGAATCCTTCCTTGGAATTGTTAATTAACATGCTTAGAGAACAAGATAAGGCTATAAGTGCCCCATCTGTTGAAAAAGTAGCTAATTGTTCCCAATCTGATCCAGGGACTCCACCAGGAAAAGATTCAGGAAAGAAACTTCATAGCCTGCCCATTACTAGACAGTCTAGCATAGTTGGTAATGATGATGAGCCACACCATACAAATAGTGTTGTCTCACATCATAGCAAAAGCATTTATTCTCACCATACTGGTAGTGATGTTTCTGTTAGCCAAGCTGTTAGGGTGGCTTCTGTAAGGGACAGGTCTCCTTCTGTTCATTCCCATCATACCTCTGTATCTAGGAATGTCCCTCCCACCAACCCTGATGACAGAATGTTAGAGAGGGAACTCAATAAGTTGAGGGTGGAACAAACCAGACTGAAGCTTAAAAAGCAACAGCTGGATTTGGATAGACAGTCTTTTGAACTAGAGAAGGAAAGACAGAAGTTGGGTTTAGATACCCATGGTGGCAGCAGCAGTATTCCCCATAGTCATCCTGTAAAAGAGCATGATTCCAGGAATCTGCACAAGATAGTTGCCCGTTACAAGGAGGGGGATGACATTAACAAGTGGTTTGCTGCACTTGAGAGGGCCTGTGTTGTACAGGATGTCCCCCAAAGGCAGTGGGCTGCTATCCTATGGCTATCATTTAGTGGAAAAGGTAGGGATAGGCTCCTTACTGTGAAAGAAAGTGATGGCAATAATTTCCATGTTCTTAAGAATGCACTCCTGGATGGTTATGGCTTAACCACTGAACAATACAGGATAAAGTTCAGAGAGACCAAAAAGGAGTCTTCACAAGACTGGGTTGATTTCATTGACCATTCAGTGAAGGCCTTGGAGGGGTGGTTACATGGCCGTAAAGTTACTGATTATGACAGCCTGTATAACTTAATCCTGAGAGAGCATATTCTTAATAATTGTGTGTCTGATTTGTTGCACCAGTAGTTGGTGGACTCTGATCTGACCTCTCCCCAAGAATTGGGAAAGAAGGCAGACAAATGGGTCAGAACAAGAGTGAACAGAAAAGTTCATACAGGGGGTGACAATGATGGCAAGAAGAAGGATGGTAAGTCTTCTGACAAGGGTGGGGACAAATCTAAAAATGAGTCTTCATCAGGCCCACAAAAACACTCTGGTGGGGGTGGTGGGCCCAAATCCTCTTCAAATCAGAACAAGGAAAAGAAACCATGGTGCTATTTATGTAAGATAAAAGGCCTTTGGACAACAGATCCCAGTTGTCCAAAGAAAAGCACCAATGCTCCTACCACTACAACCCCTACTGCTACACCTAGTGTCCCTACTAATAGCAGTGGTGGTGGGAGCAAACCTACTAATAGCCAATCCAAGGGAGTAGCTGGGCTCACTATTGGTAACTTAGTTGGGGTTGGCCTTGTTAGGGAGGCCACAGAGGCTGTTAGTCTCTGAGGGGGCTATTGATTTAGCCACCTTAGCTGCTTGTCCCCTTAATATGGATAAGTACAAGCAGCTACCCCTAATAAATGGTGTTGAGGTTCAGGCCTACAGGGACACTGGTGCCAGTGTGACTATGGTCATAGAGAAACTGGTCCACCCTGAACAACACCTACTTGGTCACCAGTACCAAGTAACCGATGCTCACAAGAACACACTTAGCCACCCCATGGCTGTTGTTAATCTCAACTGGGGGGGGGGGGTTACTGGTCCAAAGAAAGTTGTGGTAGCCACAGATTTACCTGTAGACTGTCTACTAGGAAATGATTTGGAGACATCAGCTTGGTCAGATGTGGAGTTGGAGGCCCATGCAGCAATGCTGGGCATCCCAGGGCATATTTTTGCTTTAACCAGGGCTCAGGCCAAAAAGCAAAAAGGACAGGGAAGCTTGGATCCTGGAACAATGGACCAAGTGCTCCCTAAAGCTAGGGCTAGTAGAAGCAAACCACTTCCTACTATCCCTCCCTCTACAGTGGATTCAACTTCTGAGTAAGAAGAATTCCCTCCCTGTGCAGAACCTACACCAGAGGAGCTTGAAGCAGATACTGCTGAGCTTTTGGGTGAAGGGGGGCCTGCCAGAGAGGAGCTGAGTGTGGCACAGCAAACCTGTCCCACATTAGAGGGTCTAAGACAGCAAGCTGTCAAACAGGCTAATGGGGATGTCAGTGACTCTCACAGAGTTTACTGGGAGGACAACCTCTTGTACACTGAGCATAGGGATCCTAAACCTGGAGCTGCCAGGAGATTAGTGATTCCTCAGGAGTACAGAAAGTTCCTCCTAACTCTTGCCCACGACATTCCCCTAGCTGGGCATCTAGGACAAATGAAAACTTGGGACAGGCTTGTTCCCCTGTTTCATTGGCCTAGAATGTCTGAGGACACAAAGGAATTTTGTAAGTCCTGTGAAACCTGTCAAGCCAGTGGCAAGACAGGTGGCACCCCAAAGGCACCCCTTATTCCACTGCCTGTGGTTGGGGTTCCCTTTGAAAGGGTAGGGGTTGACATAGTTGGCCCCCTTGACCCTCCTACTGCTTCAGGCAATAGATTCATCTTGGTGGTAGTGGACCATGCCACAAGATATCCAGAAGCTATTCCTTTAAGGACCACTACAGCTCCTGCAGTGGCAAAGGCCCTCCTGGGAATATTTTCCAGGGTGGGCTTCCCAAAGGAAGTAGTATCAGACAGGGGAAGCAATTTCATGTCTGCATACTTAAAGGCCATGTGGAAAGAGTGTGGTGTAACTTATAAGTTCACAACACCCTATCATCCACAAACAAATGGACTGGTGGAGAGATTTAACAAAACTCTCAAAGGCATGATTATGGGTCTCCCTGAAAAACTCCGCAGGAGATGGGATATCCTTCTACCATGCCTCCTTTTTGCCTACAGGGAGGTACCCCAGAAAGGAGTGGGCTTCAGCCCCTTTGAACTTCTTTTTGGACACCCTGTTAGGGGTCCACTAACACTTGTAAAGGAGGGTTGGGAACAACCTTTAAAAGCTCCTAAGCAGGATATTGTGGATTATGTACTTGGCCTCAGATCAAGGATGGCTGAGTATATGAAAAAGGCCAGTAAAAACCTTCAGGCCAGCCAAGAGCTCCAGAAGCAATGGCATGATCAGAAGGCTGTTTTGGTTCAGTACCAACCAGGGCAGAAAGTGTGGGTCTTGGAGCCTGTGGCCCCAAGAGCACTCCAAGATAAATGGAGTGGACCCCACACAATTGTTGAGAAAAAGGGTGAAGTCACCTATTTAGTTGACTTAGGCACTGCAAGAAGTCCCCTTAGGGTACTCCATGTAAACCGCCTGAAACCCTACTATGACAGGGCTGATCTCACCCTGCTCATGGCAACTGATGAGGGACAGGAAGAGGACAGTGATCTTCTACCTGATCTCTTCTCTTCCACAGAACAAGATTGTAGGAGGCTGGACTGGCTTGTAGTGAGTACCAAGGGGTACTTGCACCTTGCACCAGGCCCAGTTATCCCTTATTAGTGTATAGGGTGTCTAGCAGCTTAGGCTGATAGATAATGGTAGCTTAGCAGAGCAGCTTAGGCTGAACTAGGAGACGTGTGAAGCTACTACAGTACCACTTAGTGTCATATGCACAATATCATAAGAAAACACAATACACAGTTATACTAAAAATAAAGGTACTTTATTTTTATGACAATATGCCAAAGTATCTTAGAGTGTACCCTCAGTGAGAGGATAGGAAATATACACAAGATATATATACACAATAGCAAAAATATGCAGTATAGTCTTAGAAAACAGTGCAAACAATGTATAGTTACAATAGGATGCAATGGGGAAACATAGGGATAGGGGCAACACAAACCATATACTCCAGAAGTGGAATGCGAACCACGAATGGACCCCAAACCTATGTGACCTTGTAGAGGGTCGCTGGGACTATTAGAAAATAGTGAGAGTTACCAAAATAACCCTCCCCAAGACCCTGAAAAGTGAGTGCAAAGTGCACCAAAGTTCCCCTAAGGACAAAAGAGTCGTGTTAGAGGAATAATGCAGGAAAGACACAAACCAGCAATGCAACAACTGTGGATTTCCAATCTAGGGTACCTGTGGAACAAGGGGACCAAGTCCAAAAGTCACAAGCAAGTTGGAGATGGGCAGATGCCCAGGAAATGCCAGCTGCGGGTGCAAAGAAGCTTCGACTGGACAGAAGAAGCAGAGGTTTCTGCAGGAACGAAAAGGGCTAGAGACTTCCCCTTTGGTGGACGGATCCCTCTCGCCTTGGAGAGTCGTGCAGAAGTGTTTTCCCGCCGGAAGGACGCCAACAAGCCTTGCTACACGCGAATCGTGCGTTTGGCGTTTTTGGATGCTGCCGGGGCCCAGGAGGGACCAGGAGGTCGCAAATTGGACCTGCAGAGAGAGGGGACGTCGAGCAAGACAAAGAGCCCTCACTGAAGCAGGTAGCATCCGGAGAAGTGCCAGAAACAGGCACTACGAGGATGCGTGAAACGGTGCTCGCCGAAGTTGCACAAAGGAGTCCCACGTCGCCGGAGACCAACTTAGAAAGTCGTGCAATGCAGGTTAGAGTGCCGTGGACCCAGGCTTGGCTGTGCACGAAGGATTTCCGCCGGAAGTGCACAGGGGCCGGAGTAGCTTGCAAAGTCGCGGTTCCCAGCAATGCAGCCCAGCGAGGTGAGGCAAGGACTTACCTCCACCAAACTTGGGCTGAAGAGTCACTGGACTGTGGGGGTCACTTGAACGGTGTCGCTGGATTCGAGGGACCTCGCTCGTCGTGCTGAGAGGAGACCCAAGGGACCGGTAATGCAGCTTTTTGGTGCCTGCGGTTGCAGGGGGAAGATTCCGTCGACCCACGGGAGATTTCTTCGGAGCTTCTGGTGCAGAGAGGAGGCAGACTACCCCCACAGCATGCACAAGCAGGAAAACAGTCGAGAAGGCGGCAGGATCAGCGTTACAGAGTTGCAGTAGTCGTCTTTGCTACTATGTTGCAGGTTTGCAGGCTTCCAGCGCGGTCAGCGGTCGATTCCTTATCAGAAGGTGAAGAGGGAGATGCAGAGGAACTCGGCTGAGCTCATGCATTCGTTATCTGAAGTTTCCCCAGAGACAGAGACCCTAAATAGCCAGAAAAGAGGGTTCGGCTACCTAGGAGAGAGGATAGGCTACTAACACCTGAAGGAGCCTATCAGCAGGAGTCTCTGACGTCACCTGGTGGCACTGGCCACTCAGAGCAGTCCAGTGTGCCAGCAGCACCTCTGTTTCCAAGATGGCAGAGGTCTGGAGCACACTGGAGGAGCTCTGGACACCTCCCAGGGGAGGTGCAGGTCAGGGGAGTGGTCACTCCCCTTTCCTTTGTCCAGTTTCGCGCCAGAGCAGGGGCTAAGGGGTCCCTGAACCGGTGTAGACTGGCTTATGCAGAATTGGGCACATCTGTGCCCAACAAAGCATTTCCAGAGGCTGGGGGAGGCTACTCCTCCCCTGCCTTCACACCATTTTCCAAAGGGAGAGGGTGTCACACCCTCTCTCAGAGGAAGTTCTTTGTTCTGCCATCCTGGGCCAGGCCTGGCTGGACCCCAGGAGGGCAGCTGCCTGTCTGAGGGGTTGGCAGCAGCAGCAGCTGCAGTGAAACCCCAGGAAGGGCAGTCTGGCAGTACCAGGGTCTGTGCTACAGACCACTGGGATCATGGAATTGTACCAACAATGCCAGGATGGCATAGAGGGGGCAATTCCATGATCATAGACATGTTACATGGCCATATTCGGAGTTACCATGGTGAAGCTACATATAGGTAGTGACCTATATGTAGTGCACGCGTGTAATGGTGTCCCCGCACTCACAAAGTTCAGTGAATTGGCTCTGAACAATGTGGGGGCACCTTGGCTAGTGCCAGGGTGCCCTCACACTAAGTAACTTTGCACCTAACCTTTACCAGGTAAAGGTTAGACATATAGGTGACTTATAAGTTACTTAAGTGCAGTGTAAAATGGCTGTGAAATAACGTGGACGTTATTTCACTCAGGCTGCAGTGGCAGGCCTGTGTAAGAATTGTCAGAGCTCCCTATGGGTGGCAAAAGAAATGCTGCAGCCCATAGGGATCTCCTGGAACCCAATACCCTGGGTACCTCAGTACCATATACTAGGGAATTATAAGGGTGTTCCAGTAAGCCAATGTAAATTGGTAAAATTGGTCACTAGCCTGTTAGTGACAATTTGAAAGTAATGAGAGAGCATAACCACTGAGGTTCTGGTTAGCAGAGCCTCCGTGAGACAGTTAGGCACCACACAGGGAACATATACATGCCCACCTATGAGCACTGGGGCCCTGTGTGACAGGGTCCTAGTGACACATACATATAGGCCACAAACCTATGAGCACTGGGGTCCTGACTAGCAGGATCCCAGTGACCCATAACAACCATACTGAAAACATGGTGTTTTCACTATGAGCACTGAGGCCTGGCTATCAGGATCCCAGTGAGACAGTGAAAACAGTGACAAACACCCTGACATACACTCACAAACAGGCCAAAAGTGGGGGTAACAAGGCTAGAAAGAGGCTACCTTCTCACACAACCCCCCCCCAAACGAAGGACAATAAGGCTAACCTTGGCCAGTTGAGACTTTATTGTCTAAGTGGTGATAAGTAGAGAGTAGCTCTGCACTAGACTGGTTACTCCCTTTATCATCCACTATATGGTTACTTCCCTGTGGGGATGTAAACCACCCTGTTTGAAGTTTTTTAGCTAAGCAACAATGTGAAGATGTATTTTCTGAGTTTCTATCAGTAAGTTTTAGTTTAGAGCAGTGGGAATTGTCCACTGAACCTATTTGTAGTGATGGAAATGCCAGACAGGGATGCTGTCTCAGAAAAGCCATAGCTGGGCAAAAACTTTGTCCATCTGGCTGGAAGAGAGAACAGGGATGCTGTTTCTCTTGAGTTGGAGCAGGGCAGGGATGCTGTCCTATGAGCTCCACACTAGGGCAGGGATGCTGTCCTAAGTGTTGTGAGGTAGTGCAGGGTTTCTGCACTAAAGTTTCTCTGGGAGGGTTGGAGGGATGCTCCATGTTAACTAAAATGGTGCTGTTTTTCTCACCAATGTTAGTTATCCCACAGAGAGGTACTTCCACCTCAGGGAGTCCAGCTTTGCCAGCTGATGATTCCCTTGGAACAGGTGCCACCCCAGGAGAGGTTTCTCCCACCACAGGAATAGTATCCTGAATGGTAGGGTGGTTAGGGGATACTGTGATACCCTTTTTACCTGTTGATGGAGAGGGATCCTGAGTTTTCAGGCCTTCTCTCCTTTGCTTTTTCATTTCACTTGAAATGAGAGGGAACAATTCCTCAGGGATGCCCAGCATGGCTGCATGGGCATAAAACTCTACATCAGCCCAACCTGAGGCCTCTAGGTCATTACCTAAGAGACAGTCTACAGGTAAGCTAGGTAATACCACCACCTGCTTAGGGCCAGTAACTCCACCCCAACTAAACTGAATTATAGCTAAGGGAAGAAACTTAGTGGAGTTATGGACATCAATAATCTTATACTGTTGTCCAATGATGTGTTGTTCAGGAGGCACTAGGTTTTCAGTCACCAAAGTGAAACTGGCACCTGTGTCCCTGTAGGCCAAGGCCTCAACACCATTTATTGAAACTGTCTGCCTGTACTTATCCATTGTAAGGGGACAAGCAGCCAGTGTGGCAAGGCCAATGCCACTAGGTGTGACAGAAACTGTCTTGGGACTGATTACATCAGTTTCCACTATGGACCCATAAGTGAACCCAACTACACCCTTTGCTTGACTGTTGCCAGCAGTCCCACCACTAGTACCACTACTGCTAGGGGCACTAGAGCTTGATGTATTAGTGGTGGTAGGCTCAGGGGGTTTACCTGGACAGGACTTATCCCCTGGCCTATGGCCTCTGTTTTTACACACAAAGCACCAAGGCTTTTTAATGTGTGCAGGTTGGGAAGAAGAGGAAGAATTTGTTTTATCCCCACCCTCTGAAGAGTGTTTAAGATTTGAAGAGGGATCTTTGGTTTTACCCTTATCCCCATGCTTATCTTGAGATTTTTCACCATCTTTCTTCTTATTGCCATCTTTGTCACCCCCTGTATGAACTTTTCTGTTCACCCTTGTTTTGACCCATTTGTCTGCCTTCTTTCCCAATTCTTGGGGAGAGGTCAGATCAGAGTCTACCAGGTACTGGTGCAACAAATCAGACACACAATTATTAAGTATATGCTCTCTCAGGATTGTGTTATACAGGCTTTCATAATCAGTAACTTTACTGCCATGTAACCACCCCTCCAAGGCCTTCACTGCCTGGTCAATGAAATCAACCCAGTCTTGTGAAGACTCCTTTTTGGTCTCTCTGAACTTTATCCTGTACTGTTCAGTGGTTAAGCCATAACCATCCAGGAGTGCATTCTTAAGAACTTCGAAATTATTAGCATCATTTTCTTTTACAGTAAGGAGCCTATCCCTACCTTTTCCACTAAATGATAGCCATAGGATAGCAGCCCACTGCCTTTGAGGGACATCCTGTACAGCACAGGCCCTCTCAAGTGCAGCAAACCACTTGTTAATGTCATCCCCCTCCTTATAAGGGGGAACTATCTTGTGCAGATTCCTGGAATCATGCTCTTTTGCAGGATGACTATGGGGAATACTGCTGCTGCCACCATGGGTATCTAAACCCAACTTCTGTCTTTCCTTCTCTAATTCTAAAGCCTGTCTATCCAAATCCAGCTGTTGCTTCTTGAGCTTCAGTCTGGTTTGTTCCACTCTCAATCTATTGAGCTCCCTTTCTAACAATCTGTCATCAGGGTGGGTGGGAGGGACATTTCTAGATACAGAGGTATGATGGGAATGAACAGAAGGAGACCTGTCCCTTACAGAGGGCACCCTAACAGCTTGGCTAACAGTATAATGTGAGAGCACACCATTAGTATGGTGTGATTCAACCTCTGTACCAACTATGCTAGACTGTCTAGTAATGGGCAGGCTGAGAAGTTTCTTTCCTGAACCTTTTCCTGGGGGAGTCCCTGGATCAGATTGAGAACCATTAGCTACTTTTTCTACAGATTGGGCACTTATGGCCTTATCCTGTACTCTAAGCATATTAATTAACAGTTCTAAGGAAGGATTCTTCCCTACACTCAAACCTCTCTCTATGCAGAGACTCCTTGCTCCTTTCCAGCTAAGGTGATCATATGCAAGTTTGGACAGTTCAACATTTTGGCCTGTGCCAGACATTTTTAGAGAGAGTTGAAGTGATAGAAAAAAGAGAAAAAAGTTTTCAGAACTTTTTGGAAAGACAGAAAAAAAACTTTTTAAACTTTTAAGAACTTTTTGAAAGTTTAGAAGTACTTTTCAGCACTTAGAAAAGAGTGAAAAGAGGAAATGCAAAACTTTTTGGCTATGTGTATATACACTGACCTTGTTTTGTATATTTTTCTCTTATGAAAAGTACAATGACAAGAGTGGTAAGTAGTCTCAAGCACTTATCCCACCACTGCACAACCAATGTAGGAGGCTGGACTGGCTTGTAGTGAGTACCAAGGGGTACTTGCACCTTGCACCAGGCCCAGTTATCCCTTATTAGTGTATAGGGTGTCTAGCAGCTTAGGCTGATAGATAATGGTAGCTTAGCAGAGCAGCTTAGGCTGAACTAGGAGACGTGTGAAGCTACTACAGTACCACTTAGTGTCATATGCACAATATCATAAGAAAACACAATACACAGTTATACTAAAAATAAAGGTACTTTATTTTTATGACAATATGCCAAAGTATCTTAGAGTGTACCCTCAGTGAGAGGATAGGAAATATACACAAGATATATGTACACAATAGCAAAAATATGCAGTATAGTCTTAGAAAACAGTGCAAACAATGTATAGTTACAATAGGATGCAATGGGGAAACATAGGGATAGGGGCAACACAAACCATATACTCCAGAAGTGGAATGCGAACCACGAATGGACCCCAAACCTATGTGACCTTGTAGAGGGTCGCTGGGACTATTAGAAAATAGTGAGAGTTACCAAAATAACCCTCCCCAAGACCCTGAAAAGTGAGTGCAAAGTGCACCAAAGTTCCCCTAAGGACAAAAGAGTCGTGTTAGAGGAATAATGCAGGAAAGACACAAACCAGCAATGCAACAACTGTGGATTTCCAATCTAGGGTACCTGTGGAACAAGGGGACCAAGTCCAAAAGTCACAAGCAAGTCGGAGATGGGCAGATGCCCAGGAAATGCCAGCTGCGGGTGCAAAGAAGCTTCGACTGGACAGAAGAAGCAGAGGTTTCTGCAGGAACGAAAAGGGCTAGAGACTTCCCCTTTGGTGGACGGATCCCTCTCGCCTTGGAGAGTCGTGCAGAAGTGTTTTCCCGCCGGAAGGACGCCAACAAGCCTTGCTACACGCAAATCGTGCGTTTGGCGTTTTTGGACGCTGCCGGGGCCCAGGAGGGACCAGGAGGTCGCAAATTGGACCTGCAGAGAGAGGGGACGTCGAGCAAGACAAAGAGCCCTCACTGAAGCAGGTAGCACCCGGAGAAGTGCCAGAAGAACGAGTTACTTACCTTCGGTAACGACTTTTCTGGTGGATACATTAGCTACCTGTGGATTCCTCACCTCATGAATACTCCCATGGCGCCAGCATTCTACGGAAATCTTCTTACTAGTCTCTGCACGTCGACGAGGACGTCACTGTCTCGCACGCGACGCCATCTGACGTCATACAGGCAATAAGAGGTCCTCGACGACGTGCGGACGTCAGTACCAATCATTTTTTACGTGCATGAGAACAACCAGGCAATGCAATGAAAGAACAAAGCAACATCCATTATATTGTAAAAATACACCACATTGTATGAATAACTGTAAATCTTTTTATGTACATATATATATATATATATATATAAAACTCTCTCTTTTAAAATATATACACACACCAAGTATATACATAAAGATATATACACATATACCCATATATATATAAATATATTATATATATATACATCTATTGCACCCTCAAAGACCAAGAGGAGCACACTCAAGGATTACTTAGCAAGACCATAAAGGCAACGGGGAGGCGGGTGGGACCGTGAGGAATCCACAGGTAGCTAATGTATCCACCAGAAAAGTCGTTACCGAAGGTAAGTAACTCGTTCTTCTGATGGATACAACTACCTGTGGATTCCTCACCTCATGAATAGAGTCCCAAAGCAGTACCACGCCCGGCGGTGGGTGCCTAAATGGTCAAACCAAGAAATCCTGCAGCACTGACCGTGCAAAATGGCCGTCCCTTCTAACCTCAGAATCTAAACAGTAATGTTTTGCAAAAGTGTGAAGGGACGACCAAGTTGCGGCCTTGCAGATGTCGACCACAGGAACACCTCTGGCTAAGGCCGAAGTGGCCGACTTAGCTCTGGTGGAATGAGCTCTAATGCCCTCAGGAGGATCCTTCTTTGCCAAAGAGTAACATATTTTAATGCAAAGAACAACCCACCTGGATAGTGTTCTCTTGTGGACTGCCTTTCCTCTCCTCTTGCCCACGTATCCAATAAACAGCTGATCCTCCAGCCTGAAATCCTTTGTTCTATCGATAAAGAAGCTCAACGCTCTCTTTGGGTCCAGACGGTGCAGTCTTTCTTCCTCTTTGGAAGGATGAGGCGGAGGATAGAACGTGGACAAAGTAATTGCCTGAGCCAAATGGAAGGGTGAAACAACCTTCGGGAGGAAAGCAGCCTTGGTCCTCAACACCACCTTATCCCCATAAAAAGTTGTATAAGGGGGTTTTACTGATAAGGCCTGCAACTCACTCACTCTCCTTGCTGATGTTATAGCTATCAGGAAGACGGTTTTTAAAACCAAATACCTCAAGGGGCAAGAATGCATAGGTTCAAAAGGGGACCCCATAAGGAAAGTCAGGACTAAGGACAAATCCCATTGCGGCATAACGAATGGCTTTGGAGGATATTGATTTAGAAGACCTTTCAAGAATCTGATAACAATAGGGGATTTAAATAAAGATGGTTGGTCTGGAAGACATATGAAGGCTGACAAGGCCGATAAATAACCTTTAATGGTAGCCACTGCACAACCTTTCTGCGCCAGAGATAGAGCAAAAGACAAAACGTCCGATAGATGAGCATGTAAAGGATCAATCTGCCTCTCTCCACACCACGCAACAAATTTAGACCACCTATTAGCGTAGATAGATTTAGTGGAGTGTCGCCTGGCCGCTAATATAACATCCACTACCTCAGGCGGGAGAGAGAAGGAACTCAGGTTGCCCCGTTCAATCTCCAGGCATGTAGGTGCAGACTCTGGAGGTTGGGGTGTAGAACCTGCCCCTGTGACTGTGAGAGGAGGTCTGCCCTGAAAGGGAGACGGAGCGGCGGGCACGTTGAGAGTTGGAGAAGGTCGGAGTACCACACCCTCCTTGGCCAATCCGGAGCTATTAAGATTACTAGAGCCCGGTCTTGGCGAATCTTCCTCAATACTCGAGGAATCAAGGGTATGGGAGGAAACGCGTAAAGCAACTGGCCGCACCAGGTCATTTGAAACGCGTCCCCCAACGCTTCCTGCATTGGATACTGAAGGCTGCAGAACAACGGACAATGCGCGTTCTCTCGAGTGGCGAACAGATCTACCCGAGAAAACCCCCACTTCTGGAAGATTAAACGGATTTGATCTGGATGGAGACGCCACTCGTGGTCTGCCGAGAAGTGGCGACTGAGACTGTCCGCACGCACGTTCAAGACTCCGGCCAGATGGTTTGCTATCAAGCAAATCCGATGGTCCTTTGCCCAGGACCATAGTCGAAGAGCTTCTCTGCAGAGAAGGTACGACCCCACTCCTCCCTGCTTGTTTATGTACCACATCGTGGTAGTATTGTCCGTTAGGACCTGTACCGACTGACCACGAAGGGAAGGGAGGAAGGCCTTGAGAGCCAGACGTACAGCCCGTAACTCTAACAGATTGATGTGAAAAATCTGTTCCTCTGGAGACCAAAGACCTTTGATCTCCAGATCCCCCAGATGAGCTCCCCACCCTAGAGTGGAAGCATCCGTTATGACTGTGGCCACTGGTGGCGACTGCTGGAACGGCTTTCCTTGTGAAAGATTGTTGCTTGCAATCCACCACTTCAAATCCACAGCAGCATCTCTGGAGATCTTGACAGTACCCTCTAGATCCCCTCTGTGTTGAGACCACTGCCTTCGGAGGCACCACTGAAGAGCCCTCATGTGCCAGCGAGCATGCGTGACCAACAGAATGCAGGAGGCAAAAAGACCGAGCAGACGAAGGACCTTGAGGACTGGAACTACCGCTCCATTTCGAAACATTGGAACCAAATCCTGAATATCTTGAATCCGCTGAGGCGGAGGAAAGGCCCGACCCAATGTTGTATCCAGTACTGCCCCTATGAACAGGAGGCGCTGAGAGGGCTCCAGGTGAGATTTGGGCTCGTTCACCGAAAAGCCCAGGTCGAACAACAACTGGGTTGTTGACTGCAGATGACGCAACACAAGCTCCGGGGACTTGGCTTTGATCAACCAATCGTCCAAGTAAGGGAATACTGCTATCCCCTTCCTTCTGAGCTCTGCCGCAACCACCGACATCACCTTCGTGAAGACTCGAGGTGCTGAAGTAAGACCAAACGGAAGGACCGCAAACTGGTAGTGTTGCGATCCCACCACAAACCGGAGATACTTCCTGTGTGACTTGAGTATCGGGATATGAAAGTAAGCATCCTGCAAGTCGACAGACACCATCCAGTCTTCCATGTTCAACGCCAAAAGCACCTGTGCTAGGGTCAGCATCTTGAACTTTTCCTGCTTGAGGAACCAATTCAAGATCCTCAGGTCCAGAATTGGTCTCAAACGACCATCCTTCTTGGGAATCAGGAAATACCTTGAGTAAACTCCTTGACCCCTTTCCTGCTCCGGGACCAACTCCACCGCGCCCTTTAAAAGGAGGACTTCTACCTCCTGTTCTAGCAACAGGAGGTGTTCTTGTGAACAATACGAAGGGCGGGGCGGGATGAGGGGCGGAAACTCCCGAAAGGGAAGGGTGTAGCCTTTTCCCACAACACTGAGAACCCAAGTGTCCGACGTAACAGTCTCCCATTTGGTGAGAAAATGCTGTAATCTTCCCCCTACAGGAGAGGAGTGAGTGGGAAATGGTGGAAGCCTAAGGCTGCTTCCCCTGCTGCACCCCGCCAGAGGATGAGGAAGAGGCAGAGTGCTGCTGAGAGACTCCCCTGGTGCGGACCCTACCCCTCCCCCTAAAAGATCTATAGGGGTGGGAAGAGGCAGGTTGCTGATATCTTCCCCGAAAGGAAGAGGAGGAAGAGCCACGCCCAAATCCACGAAACCTCCTGAAGAATCTGGAAGAGGCCGTGGAAGAAGGAGCTTGGAGTCCCAACGACTTAGCCGTGGCCCTGCTCTCCTTAAAACGTTCCAAGGCCGAATCAGCCTTAGCCCCAAACAGTTTGTCCCCATCAAACGGGAGATCCAACAATGTGGACTGTACATCTGCCGAAAAGCCCGAGTTACGGAGCCAGGCCTGTCTCCTTTCCACCACAGTTGTGCCCATTGCTCTGGCTACCGAGTCGGTGGTATCCAGTCCCGTCTGAATAATTTGGGTCGCAGCAGCCTGGGCATCAGAGACAAGATCCAAAAGACCCTGGGGAAGCTCTGTAAACGAAGAGGAGATGTCATCCATCAGAGCATGAATATACCTCCCCAGGATACAGGTCGCATTAGTGGCCTTTAACGCCAGACTGCAGGACGAAAAAATCTTCTTCGACTGCGCCTCTAGCTTTTTTGAGTCTCTGTCCCCAGGCACCGTCGGGAAAGAACCAGGCGCTGACTTGGACGAACAGGAGGCCTGCACTACCAAGCTCTCCGGCGTAGGGTGCCTAGATAGGAAACCAGGATCAGTTGGAGCCGTCCGATACCTCCTGGCCACGGCTCTGTGAACTGCTGGGGAAGATGCCGGCCTCTTCCACACCTCTAAAACCGGATCCAGCAGAGCGTCATTAAAAGGTAACAGAGGCTCCGCCGCGGCTGAGGCCGGATGCAACACCTCCGTCAAAAGGTTTTGTTTTGCCTCCACCACCGGCAAAGGCAGGTCCAAAAAACTAGCTGCCTTCCGTACCACTGTATGAAAGGAAGCAGCTTCCTCAGTATATTCCCCCGGGGACGAAAGGTCCCACTCAGGGGAAGTGTCCAGCCCACTGGCCGACTCCAGTCCACGCAGCCCATCACCCGAGTCCTCTAGCTCTCCTTCCTCTAGGGCTCGTTGGTACTCCTGCTCTTCTAGTACCCGGAGAGCACGCCTCCTTGAATGCAGTCGTTGCTCAATCCGCGGAGTCGACAATGCCTCCGCCGAAGTCGGAGATCGGCGCCGATCTTCCGAAGCCACCGACGCCGCATCCGGCGCCACGGGTAACTTCGGCGCCGACTGAAGAGCAGCTGAAACAGATGGACCCACCGGAGTCACAGGCCGAAATCTCGACGTCGACGGGATGGAAATCCCTGGGGCCAATCCCTCCGAAGCCACCGGAGCGGCCACCGGCGCCGACACTGGCGCCGAGCCCACGTTCCCAAACGGGAGAAAGGGCATAAAGGGTGCCGGCCGAAGAGGCGCAGGATCACCCAAAGAAAAGGCCAAAGGCCCAGCCGGAGCACCCCCTGGAGCCATCTGTTGGAAGATGGCATACATCGCATTCAAGAATGCGGAACTATCGGCTCCAGGGGTGGGAAAAGCCGGGTACTGGGGTGCCTGTCTCGGAGGCGACCCCGACTCCGGCCTCGGCGTCTGCGCCGGAGAAAACACTTGAGGCTCCAATACCTCAATCACCGACGCCTGTCCAGGCGAAGTTGGTGACGCCGGAGAGGGCAACGGCGTCGAAGGATGCGGCGTCACCGTGGGGCTGACCTCCCATGTCTTTCGGCGCCGATCCGGAGACCTGGAACGAGCCTCCCTTGAATGACGCCGAGATTCTCAACGGCGCCGGGAGTCTCGATGACGCCGATGTTTTGGAGAAGACTTCTTGTGATGCTTCTCCTTTGACTTGGCCATAAACAGCTTCGCCTCACGTTCTTTAAGGGCCTTCGGATTCATGTGCTGACATGAATCACAAGTCGAGACGTCGTGGTCGGAGCTCAAACACCAAAGGCAATCGGAATGAGGATCCGTCACCGACATCTTGCCTCCACACTCACGACAAGGCTTAAATCCAGACTTTCTCTGCGACATTATTTCCACAGAGAAAGAGTACGCAGCAAGATATACACTGTAACCGCAAGAGTAACAGTTGCTCCCTCGAAGATAACCGTTTCGAATGCACGGAAAAAAGGGAACTGACGTCCGCACGTCGTCGAGGACCTCTTATTGCCTGTATGACGTCAGACGGCGTCGCGTGCGAGACAGTGACGTCCTCGTCGACGTGCAGAGACTAGTAAGAAGATTTCCGTAGAATGCTGGCGCCATGGGAGTATTCATGAGGTGAGGAATCCACAGGTAGTTGTATCCATCAGAAACAGGCACTACGAGGATGCGTGAAACGGTGCTCGCCGAAGTTGCACAAAGGAGTCCCACGTCGCCGGAGACCAACTTAGAAAGTCGTGCAATGCAGGTTAGAGTGCCGTGGACCCAGGCTTGGCTGTGCACGAAGGATTTCCGCCGGAAGTGCACAGGGGCCGGAGTAGCTTGCAAAGTCGCGGTTCCCAGCAATGCAGCCCAGCGAGGTGAGGCAAGGACTTACCTCCACCAAACTTGGGCTGAAGAGTCACTGGACTGTGGGGGTCACTTGGACGGTGTCGCTGGATTCGAGGGACCTCGCTCGTCGTGCTGAGAGGAGACCCAAGGGACCGGTAATGCAGCTTTTTGGTGCCTGCGGTTGCAGGGGGAAGATTCCGTCGACCCACGGGAGATTTCTTCGGAGCTTCTGGTGCAGAGAGGAGGCAGACTACCCCCACAGCATGCACAAGCAGGAAAACAGTCGAGAAGGCGGCAGGATCAGCGTTACAGAGTTGCAGTAGTCGTCTTTGCTACTATGTTGCAGGTTTGCAGGCTTCCAGCGCGGTCAGCGGTCGATTCCTTATCAGAAGGTGAAGAGGGAGATGCAGAGGAACTCGGCTGAGCTCATGCATTCGTTATCTGAAGTTTCCCCAGAGACAGAGACCCTAAATAGCCAGAAAAGAGGGTTTGGCTACCTAGGAGAGAGGATAGGCTACTAACACCTGAAGGAGCCTATCAGCAGGAGTCTCTGACGTCACCTGGTGGCACTGGCCACTCAGAGCAGTCCAGTGTGCCAGCAGCACCTCTGTTTCCAAGATGGCAGAGGTCTGGAGCACACTGGAGGAGCTCTGGACACCTCCCAGGGGAGGTGCAGGTCAGGGGAGTGGTCACTCCCCTTTCCTTTGTCCAGTTTCGCGCCAGAGCAGGGGCTAAGGGGTCCCTGAACCGGTGTAGACTGGCTTATGCAGAATTGGGCACATCTGTGCCCAACAAAGCATTTCCAGAGGCTGGGGGAGGCTACTCCTCCCCTGCCTTCACACCATTTTCCAAAGGGAGAGGGTGTCACACCCTCTCTCAGAGGAAGTTCTTTGTTCTGCCATCCTGGGCCAGGCCTGGCTGGACCCCAGGAGGGCAGCTGCCTGTCTGAGGGGTTGGCAGCAGCAGCAGCTGCAGTGAAACCCCAGGAAGGGCAGTCTGGCAGTACCAGGGTCTGTGCTACAGACCACTGGGATCATGGAATTGTACCAACAATGCCAGGATGGCATAGAGGGGGCAATTCCATGATCATAGACATGTTACATGGCCATATTCGGAGTTACCATGGTGAAGCTACATATAGGTAGTGACCTATATGTAGTGCACGCGTGTAATGGTGTCCCCGCACTCACAAAGTTCAGTGAATTGGCTCTGAACAATGTGGGGGCACCTTGGCTAGTGCCAGGGTGCCCTCACACTAAGTAACTTTGCACCTAACCTTTACCAGGTAAAGGTTAGACATATAGGTGACTTATAAGTTACTTAAGTGCAGTGTAAAATGGCTGTGAAATAACGTGGACGTTATTTCACTCAGGCTGCAGTGGCAGGCCTGTGTAAGAATTGTCAGAGCTCCCTATGGGTGGCAAAAGAAATGCTGCAGCCCATAGGGATCTCCTGGAACCCCAATACCCTGGGTACCTCAGTACCATATACTAGGGAATTATAAGGGTGTTCCAGTAAGCCAATGTAAATTGGTAAAATTGGTCACTAGCCTGTTAGTGACAATTTGAAAGTAATGAGAGAGCATAACCACTGAGGTTCTGGTTAGCAGAGCCTCAGTGAGACAGTTAGGCACCACACAGGGAACATATACATGCCCACCTATGAGCACTGGGGCCCTGTGTGACAGGGTCCTAGTGACACATACATATAGGCCACAAACCTATGAGCACTGGGGTCCTGACTAGCAGGATCCCAGTGACCCATAACAACCATACTGAAAACATGGTGTTTTCACTATGAGCACTGAGGCCTGGCTATCAGGATCCCAGTGAGACAGTGAAAACAGTGACAAACACCCTGACATACACTCACAAACAGGCCAAAAGTGGGGGTAACAAGGCTAGAAAGAGGCTACCTTCTCACAAAGATGCTCTTGTGGAAGATGTAGTTTTGGCTGATTGTCTTACTGCTGAGCAGAAAGACCATTGCATAAATCTCCTAGATCAATTCTCTGAACTCTTCTCTACTGTGCCAGGTACCACTTCTTGGTGTGAGCACACTATAGATACTGGAGACAGCTTGCCTGTCAAAAGTAAGATCTATAGGCAGCCTGACCATGTCAGGGACTGCATAAAGCAAGAGGTCCAGAAAATGTTAGAACTAGGAGTGGTTGAGCACTCTGAAAGTCCATGGGCTTCTCCTGTGGTACTTGTACCAAAACCCCATTCCAAAGATGGAAAGAAGGAAATGCGGTTTTGTGTAGACTATAGAGGTCTCAACTTGGTAACCAAAACTGATGCTCACCCTATACCCAGGGCAGATGAGCTCATAGATACACTGGCATCTGCCAAGTATCTAAGCACTTTTGATTTGACTGCAGGGTATTGGCAGATCAAATTGTCAGAAGATGCTAAACCTAAAACTGCATTTTCAACCATTGGAGGACATTACCAGTTTACTGTAATGCCTTTTGGTTTGAAAAATGCACCTGCCACTTTTCAGAGGTTGGTGAATACAGTCCTGCAAGGGCTGGAAGCTTTCAGTGCAGCATATTTGGACGATATAGCTGTCTTTAGCTCCAGCTGGGATGATCACCTGGTCCACCTATGGAAAGTTTTGGAGGCCCTGCAAAAAGCAGGCCTCACTATCAAGGCTTCAAAGTGCCAGATAGGGCAGGGTAAGGTGGTTTATCTGGGACACCTTGTTGGTGGGGAACAGATTGCACCACTTCAGGGGAAAATCCAAACAATTATTGATTGGGTTCACCCTACCACTCAGACTCAGGTGAGAGCCTTCCTAGGCCTCACTGGGTATTACAGGAGGTTCATTAAGAACTATGGCTCCATTGCAGCCCCTCTTAATGACCTCACTTCCAAGAAGATGCCTAAAAAGGTATTATGGACAGCAAACTGTCAGAAAGCTTTTGAGGAGCTGAAGCAGGCCATGTGCTCTGCACCTGTCCTGAAAAGCCCTTGCTACTCTAAAAAATTCTATGTCCAAACTGATGCATCTGAATTAGGAGTAGGGGCAGTCCTATCACAACTTAATTCTGAGGGCCAGGATCAACCTGCTGCTTTTATTAGTAGGAGGTTGACCCCTAGAGAAAAGCGTTGGTCTGCCATAGAGAGGGAGGCCTTTGCTGTGGTCTGGGCTCTGAAGAAGTTGAGGCCATACCTGTTTGGCACTCACTTCATTGTTCAGACAGACCACAAACCTCTACTTTGGCTAAAACAAATGAAAGGTGAAAATCCTAAATTGTTGAGGTGGTCCATATCCCTACAGGGAATGGACTATACAGTGGAACATAGACCTGGGAGTAGCCACTCCAATGCAGATGGACTCTCCAGATATTTCCACTTAGACAATGAAGACTCATCAGGTCATGGCTAGTCTTATTGTCCTTCGTTTGGGGGGGGGGTTGTGTAGGAAAGTACCATCTTGCCTGGCATGTTACCCCCATTTTTCACTGTATATATGTTGTTTTAGTTGTATGTGTCACTGGGACCCTGTTCACCAGGGCCCCAGTGCTCATAAGTGTGCCTGAATGTGTTACCTGTGTAGTGACTAACTGTCTCACTGAGGCTCTGCTAATCAGAACCTCAGTGGTTATGCTCTCTCATTTCTTTCCAAATTGTCACTAACAGGCTAGTGACCAATTTTACCAATTCACATTGGCTTACTGGAACACCCTTATAATTCCCTAGTATATGGTACTGAGGTACCCAGGGTATTGGGGTTCCAGGAGATCTCTATGGGCTGCAGCATTTCTTTTGCCACCCATAGGGAGCTCTGACAATTCTTACACAGGCCTGCCACTGCAGCCTGAGTGAAATAACGTCCACGTTATTTCACAGCCATTTTACACTGCACTTAAGTAACTTATAAGTCACCTATATGTCTAACCTTTACCTGGTAAAGGTTAGGTGAAACGTTATTTAGTGTGAGGGCACCCTGGCACTAGCCAAGGTGCCCCCACATTGTTCAGAGCCAATTCCCTGAACTTTGTGAGTGCGGGGACACCATTACACGCGTGCACTACATATAGGTCAATACCTATATGTAGCTTCACAATGGTAACTCCGAATATGGCCATGTAACATGTCTAAGATCATGGAATTGCCCCCTCTATGCCATCCTGGCATTGTTGGTACAATTCCATGATCCCAGTGGTCTGTAGCACAGACCCTGGTACTGCCAAACTGCCTTTTCTGGAGTTTCACTGCAGCTGCTGCTGCTGCCAACCCCTCAGACAGGTTTCTGCCCCCCTGGGGTCAAGCCAGGCTTGTCCCAGGATGGCAGAACAAAGGACTTCCTCTGAGAGAGGGTGTTACACCCTCTCCCTTTGGAAAATGGTGTGAAGGCAGGGGAGGGGTAGCCTCCCCCAGCCTCTGGAAATGCTTTCTTGGGCACAGATGTGCCCAATTCTGCATAAGCCAGTCTACACCGGTTCAGGGACCCCTTAGCCCCTGCTCTGGCGCGGAACTGGACAAAGGAAAGGGGAGTGCCCACTCCCCTGACCTGCACCTCCCCTGGGAGGTGTTCAGAGCTCCTCCAGTGTGCTCCAGGCCTCTGCCATCTTGGAAACAGAGGTGCTGCTGGCACACTGGACTGCTCTGAGTGGCCAGTGCCACCAGGTGACATCAGAGACTCCTTCTGATAGGCTCCTTCAGGTGTTAGTAGCCTATCCTCTCTCCTAGGTAGCCAAACCCTCTTTTCTGGCTATTTAGGGTCTCTGTCTTGAGATAACGAATGCAAGAGCTCATCAGAGTTCCTCTGCATCTCTCTCTTCACCTTCTGCCAAGGAATCGACTGCTGACCGCGCTGGAAGCCTGCAAACCTGCAACAAAGTAGCTAAGACGACTACTGCAACTCTGTAACGCTGATCCTGCCACCTTCTCGACTGTTTTCCTGGTGGTGCATGCTGTAGGGGTAGTCTGCCTCCTCTCTGCACTAGAAGCTCCGAAGAAATCTCCCGTGGGTCGACGGAATCTTCCCCCTGCAACCGCAGGCACCAAAAAGCTGCATTACCGGTCCCTTGGGTCTCCTCTCAGCACGACGAGCGAGGTCCCTCGAATCCAGCAACTCTGTCCAAGTGGCTCCCACAGTCCAGTGACTCTTCAGTCCAAGTTTGGTTGAGGTAAGTCCTTGCCTCACCTCGCTGGACTGCATTGCTGGGAACCGCGACTTTTGCAGCTACTCCGGCCCCTGTGCACTTCCGGCGGAAATCCTTCGTGCACAGCCAAGCCTGGGTCCACGGCACTCTAACCTGCATTGCACGACTTTCTAAGTTGGTCTCCGGCGACGTGGGACTCCTTTGTGTAACTTCAGGTAAGCACCGTTTCACGCATCCTCGTAGTGCCTGTTTCTGGCACTTCTCCGGGTGCTACCTGCTGCTGAGAGGGCTCCTTGTCTTGCTCGACGTCCCCTCTACCTCCTGGTCCAATTTGCGACCTCCTGGTCCCTCCTGGGCCACAGCAGCGTCCAAAAACGCTAACCGCACAATTTGCAGCTAGCAAGGCTTGATGGCATTCTTTCGGTGGGAAAACACTTCTGCACGACTCTCCACGGCGAGACGGATCCGTCCACCAAAGGGGAAGTCTCTAGCCCTTTTCATTCCTGCAGAAACCTCAGCTTCTTCTGTCCAGTAGAAGCTTCTTTGCATCCACAGCTGGCATTTCCTGGGCATATGCCCATCTCCGACTTGCTTGTGACTTTTGGACTTGGTCCCCTTGTTCCACAGGTACCCTAGATTGGAAATCCACCATTGTTGCATTGTTGGTTTGTGTCTTTCCTGCATTATTCCTCCATCACGACTTCTTTGTCTTTGGGGGAACTTTAGTGCACTTTGCACTCACTTTTCAGGGTCTTGGGGAGGGCTAATTTTCTAACTCTCACTATTTTCTAATAGTCCCAGCGACCCTCTACAAGGTCACATAGGTTTGGGGTCCATTCGTGGTTCGCATTCCACTTTTGGAGTATATGGTTTGTGTTGCCCCTATCCCTATGTGTCCCCATTGCATCCTATTGCAACTATACATTGTTTGCACTGTTTTCTAAGACTATACTGCATATTTTTGGTATTGTGTACATATATCTTGTGTATATTTCCTATCCTCTCACTGAGGGTACACTCTAAGATACTTTGGCATATTGTCATAAAAATAAAGTACCTTTATTTTTAGTATAACTGTGTATTGTGTTTTCTTATGATATTGTGCAAGTGACACTTGTGGTACTGTAGTAGCTCCACACGTCTCCTAGTTCAGCCTAAGCTGCTCTGCTAAGCTACCATTATCTATCAGCCTAAGCTGCTAGACACCCTATACACTAATAAGGGATAACTGGGCCTGGTGCAAGGTGCAAGTACCCCTTGGTACTCACTACAAGCCAGACCAGCCTCATACATATTTCAAATGAGTAATTCAGATTCTACCCATGTGACAGCACTGATAGTGAAGGACGCATCTATCTTGTGCTGTCTAACCTGAATTTATTTCTGCCCTGACTAGACATGCTTGTGAACAGCACTTGTCTCATTATCCATATTTGTTGTACACCCCTTTCCTCTATGTGTAATTTTTCCAGCTGAAAGATTTTGTTCTCTGAATCCCTCTCACTTGCTTTTTAAAGACATTCTGGAAGTGCCATGCTTTTTTTATTTTTTTATTTTATTTGAATCATTCACAAAGTACTGCAAGCATCAATTGTGTGTCTAATGCACATTTGTGACTGGTGAATTGTCCTGCATTGGCTAGTTGAGTGAGGGCTCATGGTGCATTGCATTGCGTTCTGAAGTATGGAGGCTGAGGTGTTTAGAATGAAAGGGAGATAAGGAATGGTTTCTTACCTGTAACTCCAGTTCTCTCGTAGGGGTATTTCCATGATAGTCATAAGCACTGAATAGTTCCGCGCGCCTGCGGGGACCCCGGAGCACTGTTGTGTAGTATATTCTTAAGTGCAATCATCAGCTCCTTGACAAAAAAGGTCTGTGAAAAACACTTAAGAATAACAATGTGCAGCCTATGTGAACAGCTACACAGGCCAAATTGTTAGAAGAAAAAAACAGTTGTAGTGTAAATTTCACGTTTAAACCTCTATTTATTCTATAAATACATAAATAAATACATTCTCATATTTTATTTACACCTCTCATGAGAATAAAACAATGTAGGGCAGTGTAGCCCATAGGCTGCCATTATACAGAATGAAAATAGAGCTGTGCCTTTAAGAAAGTAAAGTCTTCCTGTTTCCCATCATGCACAGCAAAAGGCAGTTGCCTCAGTTCTTTTTTGGAGGCTATTAACCTGACATGAAGAAAAAACAAAACATTTGTTGGAGTACCAACCTCCATAATATTCATGTTCTATGTCAACTCCACCGGGGAGGAGGGAGGGTTGCTTATGACTATCATGGAAATACCCCTACGAGAGAACTGGAGTTACAGGTAAGAAACCATTCCTTCTCTCGTAGGGGATTTCCATGTATAGTCATAAGCACTGAATAGAGTAGCAAGCCCATCCCCATAACCGCGGTGGAGTAGATATAAGAATACTGAGAAAAACATGAATCATGCAAACAAATTCTTGAGCAAAGCCTGCCCAACCTGAGCATCTGCCCTAGCGTCTGTATCAAGGCAGTAATGCTTAGTAAAGGTATGGACCGACCTCCAAGTGGCAGCCTTGCATATTTCTGCCAAAGGGACATTTCTCATCAAGGCTACAGTAGCTGCTTTCCCTCTGGTAGAGTGGGCTTTTGGCCTACCACCAAGGGATTTGTTTGCTAACTGATAACATAACATTATACATGAAACAATCCACCTGGATAACGATTGTTTAGATGTGCCCAAACCTGTTCTGATTGGGCGATAGTTAATAAAAAGCTGTTGTGATTTTCGAAAGCTTTTTGTCCTGTCCAGGTAAAATTTCAAGACTCTCTTTACATCCAGAGAGTGGAGAGTTCTCTCAGCAGGGGTAGCTGGATTCTGAAAGAAAGTCGGTAATGAAATTGTTTGGTTCACATGGAAGTCGGAGACTACCTTAGGTAAAAATTTTGGATGAGTTCTCATTACCACTTTCGCAGAATGAAAAACCGTGTAGGGTTCCTGAGCGCAAAGGGCCTGGATTTCGCTGACCCTACGCGCTGAAGTGATTGCCACCAGAAAAGCAGCTTTCCATGTGAGATGCTGCAGCGATGCCTTATGTATCGGCTCGAATGGCGGCAGCATCAGACGTGATAAGACAACGTTCAGTTCCCATGGAGGAGAAGGCTTTCTAATGGGAGGAAAAACCTTCTTTAAACCTTCTAGGAAATCCTTAATAATCGGAATCCGAAAAAAGGAAGTTTGTGAAGGACTCTTTCTGTATGCCGTTATCGCCGCCAAGTGAACTTTTATTGACGACAGTTGTAAGCCCGATTTTGCCAAACTTAACAAGTATGGCAGGATAGATTGTTCCCCACAGGAAACCGGGTCAATGTTGTTGTGTAAACACCAAATGCAGAATCTCTTCCACTTGCTTGCATAGGCTGATCGTGTGGAAGGGCGCTTTGCTTCCTTCAGAATTTCCATACAGTCCTGAGGTAGGTTCAAGTGTCCATATTGCACTAGCTCAGGAGCCATGCTGCCAAACTCAACGATGAGGGGTTGGGATGAGATATCTGCCCTCTGAACTTCGTGAGAAGGTCCGGACGATATGGTAGCCTGATGTGTGGTTTGAGTGACCGGTGAAGAAGGTCTGGGAACCACCACTGGCGTGGCCACTCCGGAGCAATTAGGATCATTTTGGTCTGAACATTGGACAGCTTCTGGAGGACCGCCGGAATCAGGGGAAGCGGTGGAAAGGCGTAAAGAAATGCTCCTGACCAGCTTATCCACAGGGCATTCCCCAGTGTCCCTGGATGGTAATATCTGGAGGCGAAGTTTTGGCATTTTTTGTTTTCTGGGGTTGCGAATAGGTCTGTAGAGGGGGTACCCCAGAGTGCGAAAATGGAATGAACGACGTCGTCGTGTAGTACCCATTCGTGGTTCTCGTCCATTACCCGACTGAGGGCATCCGCTTGAACATTCTGGATGCCGGGCAGGTGAGTTGCCACTAGTGACAGGTTCCTGGCTAGAAGCCAATGCCAGATTGTCTGAGCCTCTCTGGATAAAATTCTGGACCTGGTGCCTCCTTGTTTGTTCACGTAGTACATAGTGGCCACGTTGTCTGTCTGGAGAAGGAGAGTTTCCGTTCTCAGAGAGGGAAGGAAGGCTTTGAGCGCAAGGTGGACTGCGCGAAGTTCCAGCAGGTTGATGTGATAGAGACTCTCTCTCTGTGACCACTCGCCTTGGACTCGAAGATGTTCCATGTGCGCCCCCCATCCAATCAGTGACGCATCTGTTACGATGGTTTGAGATGGGGGCCGTTGTTGGAACGGAATCCCCACCAAGAGATTGCTGGGTAAACACCACCACTTGAGGGATTGTAGGTTGTGAGGAGAAAGAAGGACTTTGTTCTCCCAATCGTCCCTCAGTTGACACCACTGATCCTCCAGATTTTCCTGCAATGGTCTCATATGGAGGCGAGCATTGGGAACCAGATGGATACAAGACGCCATCGAGCCCAGTAGAGAAGCTATTATTCTTGCAGTGGCTTGAGGTCTTTCCTGCAGTTGTTTGCACTTCTGGAGAATCGATAACCGTCGTTCCTCCGAAGGAAACACCTTTCCTAGCCTGGTATCTACAATGGCCCCTAAGTAATGCAACCTCTGAACAGGTGTTGCTGTAGATTTCAGGAGATTGACTTGAAGACCAAGTTTTTGCAGCAGTTGTAGAGTCCATTCGAAATGTTGCTGTGTCTCGAGACAACTGGAGGCCTTTATGAGCCAATCGTCTAGATAGGGGTAGACGAATATTCGCTGTTTCCTCAAGTGGGCGGCTACTACCGCCATGCATTTGGAAAAAGTTCTTGGCGCTGATTTTAGGCCGAAAGGTAGAACTGCAAATTGGTAATGGCGTTTTCCGACGGTGAACCTTAGGAATTTTCGATGTTTCTTGGTTACTGGGATATGAAAGTAAGCGTCGCAAAGATCTATCGCACATAGCCAGTCGCCCTGACGTAGATGTGGATAAATTTGGTGTAAGGCTAACATCCTGAATTTTTCTTTGCGAATCCATTTGTTTGCTGTCCTCAGATCTAAGATGGGACGAAACTCTTGTTTGTCTTTTTTCGGTACAAGGAAATATCTCGAATAAATCCCCTTCCCTTGTTGGCTGATGGGAACGGGTTCTATGGCTCTTTTTTGCAATAGGATATTGACCTCTAACTGTAGAGCTTCGAGATGGCGGTTGGCTGTTTTGGGTGGAACAGATGGTGGAGAACTGGTGAATCTGAGAGCGTAACCATGTCTCACAATATTCAATACCCAGGCGTCTGTTGTGATGCGTAGCCACTCGTCCAGATGATTTGAGATACTTCCCCCTACCGGAGTGGATAACGGAGGAGGGGGAAGCAAAGATTCAGGGCTTAGACGTGGGAGCCTGTCGAGTTGCCTGAGTTTGAGGTGTTGAACGACCCCTTGTCGACCTTCGCTGAGTAGAGAAACCCCTTTGATACTGCTGTTGTTGCTGCTGCTGGGGGCGCGAAGACATCCAGTGTGGCGACTGATACCGGTGGGTGAAAAGTCGTCGTTGATATGGCCGGAAAACCTTTCTTTGTTCTTTTGGTCTTTCCATGCCTACCGCTTTCAAGGTATCTAGTTCAGCTTTCATTCTAGCCATCTCGTCATCGGCATGAGAACCGAACAAGGTGGAGCCCGAGAAAGGCAGGTTTTGTATTCTCTGCTGCGCTTCAGGTTTGAGTGATGTAAGTCTCAACCATGCATGCCTTCTGAGCGCTATCCCGTGTGCATAATTGTGTGCTGATAGCACCGAAGAGTCAGCTGCAGCACTTATAATTTGGTTAGACACCATGGCTCCCTCACCCACGACCTCCAGGAAATCTTCCCTTTTATCCTTAGGAAGATGTTCCACAAACTGCATTAAAGAGTCCCAGAGGGCACGATCGTACCGCCCTAATAACGCAGTAGCGCTGGCTGCCTTCATCGTGACGGCTGCAGTAGAGCATACTTTTCGTCCTGCAGCATCTATCTTTCTGCTCTCTTTATCTGGAGGTGAAGAAGAAGATGGTGAGGTTGAATGCAGTTTCTTTGCCGCTACTATGACCACCGAATCAGGAACTGGGTCCGACCTCAAGAATAGAGGATCTTGTTCTGGTGGACGATATTTTATAATAAGTCTGGAAGGAGCAGACTTTGTTGCGGCCGGTGCAAGGAAAATATCCATTGCTGGTTCAAGGAGACCTGGAACCAGTGGAAGCAAAGGTCTGGAAGATGTCCTGTGATGCAAGGTCTCGAAGATCACTGACGTCGATGGGGCAGGTACCGCCAGCGGGATGTTCAGCTTGGTTGCCCCTCGTACTAAGACCTCCTGGAACGTATTCACATCATCTATGGGGGACACTCTCGGGGACGGTGAGTCCGATAGGGTTGGAGAGTAGTCCCGTGTAGACGAAGAAGAACGCCTGTGATGTGAATGCTGAGATCTCTGTGAGTCATGACGGTGCCGAGAGGAAGAAGAGCGTCTAGAGGAATGTCCCGAACGTCTTACAGACTGCGTTGGAGTCCTCAAAACAGACTCTGAAGGCGGAGCCGGAAGAGGCGCCGTAGGTGTTACCGGCGTCTGTCGAGGAGAGAGTTGTGGAGACGCTGGAAGGAGGATGAGTGAAGCCGAGGATTCTGAGGTTGTATAAACCCTCCTAGGTCTTTTTGTTTGTCTCGACGTCGACACACTCCTCGACGTCGAAGTACGGTGACGGCGAGTGCCCTTCGCCGTCGATTCTTCTCGCCGTTGAGACTCTCTCGACGACGACCCTCGACGTCGCCGTGATGACGGTGAACGTCTACGACGTCGAGCACCCCTCGACGTTGATCGATCTCGCCGTTTCGACGGCGAACCGGATTCAGATCTCCTCGACGTGGAACGTCCTCGCCGTGTCGACGGTGACCCAGATCTCGACGGCGAAAGTCCACGCCGTCTCGACGGCGAAATCGTCGTCGACGGCGAGCGATGTCTCTTTCTCGCCGGCGAACCACTCCTCGACGGCGAGCATGTTGTCGCCGTTCCTTGCCTCGACGTCGACGCCCTCGACGTCGTCGGAGACCTGTGCCGTTTTTGAGCAGGTCTGGTCGGAGTTATAGAGGAACCAGTGTGAGCCCTGGTAGAAGACTGACCTTCTCCTCGCTCTGTGGTAGAATGACCACTTTTCCTCCTGTCCTCTTTCGCCTGGAGTCGGATCTTCTCCCTGTCACGAAGGGTCCTTCTGGAGAACGTTTTGCAGATGTCACACGACTCCGGTTTGTGGCTGGATGGAAGGCAAATTATGCAGACCCGATGTGGATCTGTTTTGGCCTTTTTTCTGCCACAAGAAGGACATTTGTCAAACAGTGAAGGCATTTCTGAAGTAGAAAAACCTCAAAATTCTGTCAGAATCTAACAGAAAAAAGCAGAAAATTATCACTCAATGTTAAAAACGTCGAGTGAAAATGAAATTCAAAAGATTTTAAATGAATTTCTGTCACAAAAGGATTTTGTGAGGTAGAGAACAATGCTTCAGGGTCCTGTCAGAAAGGAGCCGGAAAAAAGAACCGAGGCAACTGCCTTTTGCTGTGCATGATGGGAAACAGGAAGACTTTACTTTCTTAAAGGCACAGCTCTATTTTCATTCTGTATAATGGCAGCCTATGGGCTACACTGCCCTACATTGTTTTATTCTCATGAGAGGTGTAAATAAAATATGAGAATGTATTTATTTATGTATTTATAGAATAAATAGAGGTTTAAACGTGAAATTTACACTACAACTGTTTTTTTCTTCTAACAATTTGGCCTGTGTAGCTGTTCACATAGGCTGCACATTGTTATTCTTAAGTGTTTTTCACAGACCTTTTTTGTCAAGGAGCTGATGATTGCACTTAAGAATATACTACACAACAGTGCTCCGGGGTCCCCGCAGGCGCGCGGAACTATTCAGTGCTTATGACTATACATGGAAATCCCCTACGAGAGAATGGGTTGTTTCTTTCTAAAGCCTGGTCATTTGGAGTAGCGGTGAACAGGGATGCCTTAAATACAGGTCTGGATTTGAAGGAAAGAGGTAGTGTCTTGAGATGTTTACTTTTTGATGCAAAACAGGTGAGACATGACTTGTGAATCACATTTCCTCAAGGGTTTAAATCAGCACCTCTTTATGTCAGCACTGAGGGCCCTGGAAGCTTCTGCAATTGCACCTCTCAATATCTAACATGAAGCCATGTCATAAAGTACAGCTTTGAAAGCGCTCCATTCTCAAGTGCCCCCACCCTACTGCGCTAGCTGTCGCTCCCCAGGATTGCGTCTGACATGCACCTGACACCTATTCACAGCGTCTAATGAAAAAAACGCTGCTCTCCTTATCGGAAGGCAATTATCATGCGCCTATTTTCCACAGCCAAAGAATTGCAATCTTTCTTTACTTTGGCGTTGAGCTGGTACAAAGCGAATAGTTTTTTATTTTTATTTTTATGAATGCAGCTCAATAATAGAGTGGGCGGAACTCTGGAAAATCATGAGAACTCCGAAGAATTACAGGAAGTACAACTCCGTGCTTTCCTCCCACCCCTAATCATTTCCTTGGTCTGATGTTGAGGGCGGCAACCTGACCCTTTTGGTTCTTCCCAACAAATCCATTTGAGAGCAGATCTTTGTATGCCAATCTTGTAAAATCTTCTGATGAGGATGTTATGGGAGATAG
Organism: Pleurodeles waltl; assembly: GCF_031143425.1. Classification (NCBI taxonomy): domain Eukaryota; kingdom Metazoa; phylum Chordata; class Amphibia; order Caudata; family Salamandridae; genus Pleurodeles; species Pleurodeles waltl. The sequence goes on from NC_090447.1 coordinate 1,225,345,051, forward strand.
TGTTGAAGGGCGCAGCAAAGTCAAGCATTATGAGTGCTGCTGTTTTTCCTTGGTCCAGGATGATTCTAATGTAGTTGGTGGTTGTAATGAGTGATTATTAGGTGCTCTGGTCCTTACTGAATCCTGATTGAAAGTTTGTGAATATCTAAGATGATAACATGGTATTGAACAAATTATGTTGTATTTCTATCAAACCGTAGGTCACCTAATGTAGACCTGAAAACGCAGAGAAACATTTATGATTAGGCATATTCTCTATTTCTGTGGCTACCATTGACATTTTTCAATATTTTTTCTATTTTGTTCTCTCGCTACACACTTTCCTTCATGTTTTCTGTGGAGTTCCAAGTCTAAAACCAAATATACTTGCCATTTATTAATTTATTTTTAGAATGAGTTTGAATCATATATATATGTAAAAAAAAAATATGTATATATATTACATATGTTGTTACACATGCGTTGCAAGTAAGCTTTTACAACCTTAACATCTGAAATAGATTATACCTTACCTGCAAGCATGTGTGGGGTATTACGTGTCTGTGTTTAACCTTTTTAAAGCATTCTCAGTCTCAACAGGTCTATCACGATGGTAGGCTTCGTACCATTAGGGAGTTGTGGAGCGGTATGGTGGGAATGCAATTTCTTATTGAGATGTGTCAAGATTGAAAAAAATATATATCAGTGGAGGTGAAAGTAGAGGTAATCATTTTTTTAAGTAAGCATTATAGAATCAGTGTCGAAGAGAAAGCTATCTCATAAGGATTTGCTGAAGTCTGCAGTGGGCTTATCAAATAGAACTTTAAACAGGGAATGATCTCTGACAGTTGCACATGCATGCAAATAAGGCCTAGTGCTGCCTAATACATTCCTATTATGATTGGACATTGACAAAGATATTTAGTTTAAAGCAGGGTAATCTTACGAGTTCTTTGACCTTCCGCTCTGTAGCTCTTAAAAGAGCATCTCTTTCGTCACTAGAAGACAAAACAATGAGAACATTTCAGTAATAAAAATCGAGGTAAGCTCTGACTGCAGAATCTAATACTAAAAGCATCAATAATGAAAAAATGATCAAGGAGAGTCTGCGCAATTCAAGCTTACTTATTCAAACATAGAACCAATAAAGAATGACTACAGAGAAAGCGAGGTTAAGGGGCAGAAAAAAACGAAAGAGACAGGACTGAAAGTTACTTACTTTTGCCACTTTTTTTTTGGTGGATCCAAGATCTATCTGCAGACTCTATGTCAGGACAGGGGGCAAAGATTATGCTTTACTTCCTTTGCTTTAGTGCAGAATTTTACAGCCATTTTATGATTAACCACAGAAAACAAACTAACATTCCCAGAAGAACTTGTTAGTATCAATAGCCAATCAGATATAAACTGTCCATATAAAGTACTTCGTATCTTTTGAAGTTCCTATTTTCTCGCTGCGGAGAGGCCATGATAAATCTCATGCTCCTTCCTCTCTCTTTCGTGTGCGTATGCTTGGTTTGACTTTGATGCCATTGTTCACTTTGTACCTGTTATCATTAACAGGTTTTGGGTTTTGTGTGCTGATGGATCCTGAGAGAGCTATTGCACTGCCTACTCGACCAACTAAATCCTTAATTTACAGTGGGACCGCAAGTGTGGGGCGGTCCTTCGCTCACTAGGTAGAGCTGCAGGGCCCAAGTAGGGTGGCTGATGCATGGGAGCTGCCTGAGCCTTGTCTCTGGGGTGAATAACAATGCATTTGATCCTTTAAAGAAGGTTTTTCGTGGCACAAGCTAAGCCCTTAGGCAGGCCCTCACCAGCACGACTTACCGGATAACCCAGAGGGGGAAGACTCCCATTGGGATTTTGAGAAGGAAGAGGGCCACTCAAGGCCCTGCCATCCATCATTTGATTCAGTCCCTTCCCTGGGACACTCTTCCTCTGACACAGTGGCAAGTATGCTGGATTCAATGATGTAATACACCCTAGACCCCCTGACTTGGCACCGGTGGATAAGGTGTCCAAATATGTGACAGGGCACTTGCGCAAGCTATTGGAGAAGGAGACTCACAGCCACAACTGAATGGAATGGCCTTGTTCCCTGGTGGGAAAGGTTGTCCTTAACCTGCAGATTGATGCCAGGATGGTGAAGTTTATTAAAGACCCCAAGAAGGGAATCAATAGATCTTGACGCTCTTGCCAAGAAAAACTATTTAATGTTGTAAGTCTGCTTACAAAACGTTTTGGATATGACTGAGGAAGCAATTATGTTTGGGTCTCTAATCTTTCCCAATGTCTTCTACAGCTGGCCGATGAATGCAGTAATTTTTTTGAGAAACACCAACTCTGCGCTATCCACAGAATGCTGCTGGCATTTTGCTTACCAAGGTGGACCCAAAGTTGGAAGACCTTGAACCCTTGGAAGTGGGGGCAGTGGCCCATGGTGGTCTTTTTGGTGACCCTTTCATTAAGGAGTTGGGGAAGTTTGTGGAGCCATTTGTGTTTTAGATAAGGCCTAGGTTTCCATTAAGATGATCTTCAACTCCCTGGTTTTACAAGGGTCGATTGAGGCAGAGACTGCTCGTCCGGCCGTTTTTCATTCCCAAATTCCCTCTAGGGGACAAGGCTCCAAGACCGACCAATGGCAAGAATAATCTCACTTTGTGACATTCTGCTCCACCAGGGGCCAGCAGTTCCATGGGAGAGGAGTCTTCAAGGGACAACCAATCCACCCCTCCACCAATGGTGAGTGTTTGCCTTTCTTCCCAACAAAAAGTAGGGGGCATGCTGGTGAATACTTTCCATGCTTGGTTATCCATCACAACAGACCAGTTGGTCTTACTGACAGTCTAGGGCTTCCAGATCGAGTTTTATGGTTCCCTCTCACTATGACTTCTCCCCGTGTCCAATCAAGTTCCCTTTGCAGGCTGTCAGGCTCCTGTAAAATGGAAGTCGAGGCCCTCATAGACAAAGGGGTCATTTCCTCATCCATGAGTCACCCCAACAGATTTATCAGCAACTTGTTCTTGTTTGGCAATAGCAATGGAGGACAGAGACTAATCATCAATCTCCAAGAGTTCAGGGAGTCACTGGTTTACTGCCACTTCAAGTTGGAGAGTGTTCATTTCCTGCGACCTTTTGATTGGATGGTGCGTCTGGACCTAAAGGACACTTACTACAATCCCTATCTTTCCCCCCCACCAATGATTCCTCCTGTTTGTGTAGGGCCATCAGACTTTCAAATCCACTGCACTGCCAACTGAGCTATTGTTATCCCCTTGGTGCTTCATGAAGGTCTTCAAGCCAGTTGTGGAACACCTGCGAGCACAGGAGATGCAGATTATCACCTATTTAGACAACTCTTTTATGTGGTCAGTACGCCCGTACACTGTGCGTTCAACTGCAGTCAGCAGTAAACCTCCTAGAAGGCTTAGGATTTGTAATCAATGAGAAAAAGTCACTCCTGACTCCTTCTCAGAACTGGGATTTATGATAGATTCCACCAGAGCCTCCCTTGAGACTGCCAAGTGGCAAAGATCAGGCACAAATTTTAGAAAACTCTCTCCAGGCAGCACACATCACTCCGGCAAATTGCATGCCTAGAGGGCTTACTTTTGTATTCCATGCAAGCGATTTTCCCAAGCTTGCTACATTATCAGGTTTTGCAATGACTCCAAGTACACCACTAGCAGAAGGGGCTAACTTTCTTCCAATTAGTGCCCTTGTTGGATGAGGTGAAGGAGGAAATAGTTCGGTGGCTATCCCACATGGAAGCCTGGAACAGGAGAGTGATCTTTAGTTCAACCCCAGACCTCATCATGGAGTCCGACGCCAACAGGTTAGGCTGGGGCGTGAGGTGTAGGTAACTATCCACAGGTGGAAACTGGTCACAACAAGAACAGAGGTTACATATCAGTTGTTTGGAGCTTGTCGCCCGCTCCTTTGTGGTTCGATCTTGGGCCATGGGTCAGGATCCAATCCTGTGTCGTCCTCAAGATGGACAATGTGAGGGCAGTGCATTATATCAATCATCTAGGAGGAACAAAATCCAAACTTGTTTCAGACCTGGTGAATAACTTCAGGCAGTACTGCCTGGACCATCACATATCTGTCACTGCAGAGTATCTTTCTGGTCAGGCGAACCAAGTGGCAGGCTGACACTCTCACCACTTCCAGGATTACGGCCTGAGGAACCTGAATCCTTTTGATGCACCTGTATGCCTTCTGTCTGAACCACCACTTGGTCAGGAGGAGACCGGATCCACAGGCAGTGGCGACTGATGCATTCCTCCAAATTGGAGTCAGGAGATGGGTTACACGTTTCCCTCACTCTCAATGTTCACAAGTCTTTCTGGCCAGGTGCGGAGACAGCAGGCAGAGGGTGTCCTTGTAACTCCCACTTAAAGTCTCAAGTTTGTCTTCCAGTTTGGATGGAACTTTCTTGGGATTCTCCAATCCTTCTCCACACACTTCAGACTGAACCTGGATCAGATTCTGCATGGGATGATGATCGAGGGTTCCCTGCATCTGATGACATTGCAGTTTACAGAGGACACTGGAAGAGCCCAGGACGTTTGAGACAGGATGAGACGCCATTGTCTAAGGCTTAGGCAGACAGTACGGTCAAATGGTATAGGTTGGCCTGGATTGGATGGTTGGGTTGGTGTTTGCAGTGGGTGTGAATCCAAGGGTCTCCGAATTAGTATAGGTGCTAAATAGTTTGTCCAGCTTGGCTTCCGATGGTCTGCCCTTCTGGTTGAATAATGCCTTCTCTCTTGCTATTTCTGCAGGACATGCCCCAGTTGGTAGTTCTCCTGTGGGGGAACATTGTTTTATTTGCAGATTGATACATGGGATGGGGCTCTCCCTTCCCCAGTACCTGGATATTCTCCTCATTAGGATGTTAACCAGGTTCTTAACTTATTTTTGTCCTGGTAACCTAACAGGTTTTTGTCACTGAAAAAGCTTTCTGCAAAAATGGCCATGCTTTTTTGTCTGGGGTAATGCAGACAGGCTTTTGACATCAGGGTCCCCGATATTACAGGTACTGTATTCTCCCTGGAAAGTGTCTCTTTAACAGTTGGTAGATGGACTAAGTCTAGTACTAGTGTTATCACTTTTCCAACTTTCCTTGATGTCCCCAAGCTGTGTTGTACAGTGCCTAAAGGCCTGTGAGGGGATGACTGAAGATTTTCATTTGACAGGCAAGTGGCAACTCATTACACTGTGTAAACCGCATAAAGCTTTCTCCTCAGCCACGATAACCTGTTGGGTATGTTGGGTCATGCAAGAAACTGGCATAGACATAGACACCAGGGTGTTTGGGACGTACTCAGCGAGAGGAGCGATGGCTTCAAAGGCATTCAGCCTAGGTCCCGATTTAGAGGAAGTTATGAATGTGGTGGACTAGTCCTCAGATTCCACCTTAAAGAGATTCTACTTTAAGCCGGTGTTGGATGTGGCTCAGTTGGTGATGTGCAAGCTTTGAACTAGCATATTCCTCGCTCTGGTCCTGACAAAATGAAAATGTCCTAGCTTTCAATCTTAAGGACTCAGAGGAGAGGAGTACCCATGCTGGTGCGGAATCTCTGCTGTGTCCCCACTACAGTATCGGTAAGTATTTCAAATTCTGCTTGTTTTCTATTGGTTGAAGTCCAACGCTGACTGGAGGCATGCTCGTTGCTGAAGTTCAAGGCTAATTGTCATGTTTATTCTTAGCGCTGGTTATTTATAGACACCTTTATTTATAGGTTTCTCTCTTTTTAGAGGTTGACTGTTCCAAACAGGATGCATGAGGAGCGTGCAGCGGCAACATTCACATGAAGAAAGAGAGAGTTTCAATAGATACTTTATATGGACTGTTAAAATCGGATTATCTGTTGACACTATTGATAAGTTCTTCTGGTAATGTTAGTTTTTGCAAATTAGTTGATCATAAAATAAATGCTGTTTGTGAATTTATGAATTTATGCAATAAAGTGAAGGAAGCAAGTTATAATCCTCACCGCCAAGTCCTTAATGGAATTGAAACTTTTCGTCACAAAAGCTAGGAAATTTTATGTTCCTCATAGTTAGAATATTCCAGGCTCCAGTCTGGATCTGAAAACATTTTTTCCAATAATATTCCCATGCCTTCAAGACTAACTAATGAGACTAAAATAAATAAGATAGGTGCAATACTCATAATATCTATAAGTATACAACCTCAGATGGATATCCATGTGGTATGTGCAATATAATCTTTAATTATAAAAGAATTCTTGAAATAGAAAGCCATGCGATGAGGAAGGGGGTGGGTTGGTGAGGAATCTGTAGGAAGATCTTGTATTTGCCACAAAAAGCATTTCCAAAGGTATGTAACGTGTCCTTGTAATGGATATATCTACTAAATGATTCCTCACCTTTCAAATAGATTCTCCAAGCCATACAACAACCAGAAGTGGAACTGTAGCTTAATAGATCAAGAAGTCTTGAAAGCATGAGTGAGTGAAGTGAACATCCCTTCTCACATCAGAACTCAAATAGTAGTGTTTCACAAAAGAGTGAAGGGGGGACCAAGTTGCTGTTTTGCAGATGTATGCCTGTGGAACCCCTCTAGCTAGGCCCGAAGTAGAGGATTTACCTCTGGTACATTGAGCACGAATACCTTCAGGCTGATCCTTGTGTGGCATGGAGTAGCATATTTTGATAGACAGTTATCCATTTGGACAAAGGTACTTTGTGGACAGCCTTTCCTTTCATCTTTCAAACATATCCCATGAAGAGTTGGTCATCGAGCCTGAACTCACAGTGTCAGCCTATGTAAAAGTGTATCACCCTTTTGGGGTCAATACAATGAAGTCTTTCCTCCTCCTTAGTAGGGTGATAAGGTGGATAGAGTGTTGAAATAGCAATAAATTGACGTTAGTGAAATGGAGTAGCCACTTTTGGCAGGAACCCAACCTTGGTTTCTAGTACCAGTTGGTCAGGAAAGAAGGTTGTGAAAGGTGGTTTTACACTTATAGCCGGTATTTTGCTGATATATTGAGCTGACGTGACAACAACCAGGAAACGTACTTTGAAAGACAGAAACCTTAATAGGTAACTATGCATACTCTATATTTCTCGGACAGTCCTGAGCAATTAGGATTGCTTGGGCCTGGTCTAAGCGATTCTTCCTAAACATTTAAGAAATGAAGGGTATGAGAGGAAATGCGTACAGGAGTGGTGCAGTCCACTTGAGGTGAAATGCGTCTCCTAAGGCTTCCTAGATTCTGGAGGGCATAGAATTTTGGGTGGTGAGCATTTTCTTGAGTAGCAAACAAGTCCACATGAGGACTCCCAGATAACTGAAAGATGTCCTGGACCACCCCTGGGTGAAGATGCCACTCGTGGTCTGCCAGATGACATCAGCTGACTGTCCACTTGCATGTTGAGCTCTCTGGCCAGGTGATTTGCTACCTCACAAATCTGAATCGTAGACCTTCTCTGCAGGGAAGAGAGGACTTCACTCCTCCCAGTTCTTCCATATGAACTCCCCACCCGAGGGTAGAGGCATCCATGATGACTGTGGCCACAGGTGGAGGAGCGTGAAGTGGTTTTCCTTGAGACAGGTTTCCACTCACACTCCACCACTGTATAACCACTGCATTGTTTTTTGAGATCTTCATACATGCCTGCACATCTTTGATGTGTTGAAACCTTTGTAGTATCGACCTAGTGTGTGGAAGCCACTGTGACGCAAAAGGTTAAATTAGCTAATGCAGTGTTGATGAGTAAAAATTAATGTAGAAAACACGTACCACAATGAGATAGCAGATGACCTTGTGACAAATGTTTTTGTCATTTTTGATAGACACATCTATCTGCCAAGGTGCTTTGTTGAGTTTGTACTGACCCCAAACGAGCCTAGCAGTAGTAGTTTCAAAGCCCTGGGAGAATGATTGATTGGTAACAGTGAGAGAAAGAGTTGGGAGGATCCTAGGTTAGCAAAAACACTGAAACCATTATAAGAACCACTGGTGTGGGAAAGGAACATGATATTGAATAAGCCATCTTTTAGTTTATAAAAATGAGGGGTGCATATGCCTCCGGGAACTCACAGACGTGTTTTATTTTATGTGGGATCCATCTTGTCTTGTTCATGTTTTGTGATACTCAATGATGACACAGGCCTGACAAGTGTGTTCAGAATTGGGATGATTGCAACAAACTAATGTACCCAGATGAATAGCTTGTAGTGCAAAACTTTCTAAAACAACATCTCCCTTGACATGCATTGCTTTATTGGTCCAGCCAGATACCCTGTTGTCCACATAGACCTGAGGCCAAGAGGCTACAAATGATTGGACAGGTATAGTCAAAATAATTTTGATGATGCCTTGGAAAGTCCCAACCATTTGAGTAATGTGAAGGTCACACTTGTATTCAGCTTGTATCAAGCTCCCATAAATAAATGTTATTTTACTGTGATTGGTTAGATACTTAATGCATGTGTAACCCTTCCATCTTCTGATCAACATCACACCATGTATTTGTCCTTAGTAATGAAGAAATCACCTTTTTCTGTTTAATGATTGGTTTCCATGCATTTGTGGTTTTCAGGTATATAAGACCTGATGAAGGCTCCTCTTATTGGACATGTTGTGTAACGTGCATGGCCCCATGAGTCAATTTGACATTTGCCTATGTTCATTTCATTTAGCTTCTATATTTGGTGAATAATGGGGACCTAGGCTTGGTAGCCAGTCTTGACACTAGACACTAAACACAGCTAGACACTAAACACAGCTCTTTGACTTCACTCTGGATCAATGTACGGATGGTGCAATGCCTCTGACATGACATGCTATGCCCTCCCTACCTATGTGGTGTGAGATTCCTGTCTTTTGAGTCTCTCCACTTCTGAGCAGTGAACAATTGTAAGTATCAGTATCCACACTGCACCCTCCTTAGCAGTTTTCTGCTCATACTGTTTTGTTCCTTCATCTTTTCTTGACCAGTTTTGCTTCTCATTTTATATTGTGACATTTCAGGTTTCACACGCAGCCTACTTCAGGATATCCAGCCAAATGCAATATTGTAATATTTTCTTTTGTTAGATATTTCCTTGATTTGGTTTCTTTGCTGGTTCTATGGCTTTAAATTTTCCCTCCCTGACACACTGACCGCGATGGACTGTGTGATACAATTCAAACTGTGCCGCTACCAGGGGTGGGTGAAGAATTCTGCTCAGCTGGTGGTGTTCCGAGTTTTTCCCACTCTGCTCTGAAAAACTCTGCAAAGTGAAACAGAGCTGAGCTTTTTTTCTCTCGGACGACTCGCTAGCATTAAGTTGGCGAGCTCTAGATATTGCTAAGTTTGTGAGCAAGATTTCTGAATGCGGTCGGTCGCAGCAGGTCACTTCCGCTCGCATTGAGAAAGCTACTGCTTGCTTTCTTACTTTTCTTTAAATTCTCCTGCCATCATGTCGACAGCTTTGTGCCAAGTGCACAAAACCCTTGAATAAAATCTATGGTCTCTGTAGAAGAGATAGTACTGCATGGTTATTGAGACCTAGGTGGGGTGATGCCCCCTCCATTTTTGAAGACACAGTACCCGACCGCACAGCATCAAAGAGAATTTCACTCTTACTGGAGAAAGGTTGTGGCAGGATATCTGTGGGACTAGTTCTCAGAGCTCATACTTGTGGATGACAGGAGGAAATCACATTCACATACATGTCGTATGCATTCAGCCATGCTCAATATTATTACTCGGAAGCAGGAGGAGCACTCAATCAGACCAACGTTTGGGCACAAGGTCTGCAATACTAGTTCACCATCAGCTTGCATACAAGTGTGAAAGTGTCCTTAGAGACAATTGGTGCTATAGTTGCTGGTTCCCCAGTGTCCTTACCACCAAAATAAAGGGGACAAATGCTGAGTTCATGCGTCAGTAAAACACATAGATACTCTTACAATGGTGTACCCTCTTTCAGTCAGATATGGATTCACCTAGAACACACAAAGAAGCAGGGAAACTAACGCTAATAGCCTAGGTATGTCCTACCCACACACCAGAATCAATTCCAAAGTCACAAAGCCCTATCCTGCGGAACAATGAGAGTGGAAAAAGGAATGGCTACAATATGAATAGGCAATATAAGGTGTATGTGATATATAAAATATAGCACATAAAAAGTGTAAATCACCTTAACTTCCTCCTGCCACCCTCCTCTTGTCACCAGGGTGTTGTGCCCCTGGTGACAACTGGAGATCCCCTAGGTGTCAGGCAACTGGAACTTAGTGACACCCAACCGCTGGCGCCCCTCTCAATATGAGTAGGTCAGGAGGTTGACAGAGGAGACAAGTGTAATCAGCCGAGCACCAACTGCTACCAGGCAGCCCAGGAAGGACAATATAACTCATCATACTTCTGGTATACCGAAATCTAACAAACTGAGATATACTCATATCCACTCCTGGAATAACCCCCAGCGCGTAAACACAATCACCTGATAGCCCACCAGTACGAAATCAAAAAACCCTAGTCAATCCGCTGGGATATCCCACCAGCATGACATTGAAAACACCCTTTTGTGGGGGCCGGGTCCAACCCAAGGAACTTAATCCATCAAAAACCATCTTAGTACGAGGTATGTCATATGCGTCAGAAGCCAAGTGAGGGACACCCAACCGGTAGGTACGGCTAGGCCTGGGTGGATTTCATGGAGTTCTGCTATGCAGAACTCTGCGAAGTGCCTAAAAAACTATTCCACGCAATGCGGAGTTCCACAAGCAATGGAGTTTGGATAAGTTGCGCTGTTCACACTAATTTTCGGCACCAGGAGTTTCCCCTGCTCTGTAAAATGAGTGCAAACGGCATCACGCAGAGCGCTAGTGGGTGCTAACTTCTTTCTGCCACTTGAGTACATTTTTCTACTCAAGCGGCAGCTTCCTCAACGCAAACAGTTGCTCTCTCAGTGTGGGCGATAGTAACCTCCTGTGACTGCCTGCATTCAGAAATGTTGCTTGTGCACTTAGCAATTTCTGTGTGTTTACTGTGGGAACATATTGATCCCATATTTCCACTGTCTTTCCACATGATGATAGTTCACCTGAAAGACATACCATGTCATAACAATTGTAATTGTGGTGGTCATTACAACCCTGGTGGTCAGTGTTAAAGCGGCGGTAAGACCGCCAACAGGCCGGCGGTAAAAAATTTGTAATTACGACCGTGGCGGAAACCCCCAAAGACAGCCACTTTAACACTCCGACCGCCACGGCAGTACAAACAAACAGCTTGGCGGTCACCGCCAACAGACAGGCGGAAGACAAAGTAACGCCCACAGTATCACAACCTACCAATCCGCCACTTTTTCCGGGGCAGATTCACCAAGGATAAAAACACAGCGGAAACAGGATTTCGAAGGGAAAACGCTCAGCTCTACACACCCCACGAGGAACCAGGACACCATGGAGCCAGAACTCCAAATTCCCCCTGCGATAGCCTTCCTGCTCCTCTACCAGAAGCACGAACGCCGGCGGCGAAGACCACAGTGAATACTGCACCTACGACACAGGGGAAGGGGGAGGGAAAAAACAGGGACACACACACGCAACACCCCCACCCCCACCCCCACCCACTACAACACACACACTTATACATATTTATACATGATAGTTACACCCCCAACCCCCCCCAAAGAATGAAAAGACAAAAGAAAATGAGTGTAACCATTGTAATATATTTAAATCAAGCAGGCAAAAATATATATATACACCATAAACAAAATATACACAAAGCATATTAGTCCAGGTAGTGTTCCAATTAAGTCCGTGGAACACTGGGCCCACATGGTATGGGAAGGCCCACACAAGATCCCCGACCATGACGGAGAGAACACTGCAGGGGCATCAAAGAGCAAGAAAACAGGCACCTCAGGGGGAGGGAAAGGGGGGGCACCTCAGCCGTTTGAGTGCACGACACCAAATGCACGAGAGGGCCACATGCCCACTGTTCAATCCTGGGGAGTGCAAAGGCACAGTCTCTCAAGTCTCTACAGTGGGTGGGTTGTCCACTGTTCCATCCTGGGTAGTGCAAAGCCACAGTCTCTCAAGTCTCTACAGTGGGTGGGTAGCCCACTGTTCAATCCTGGGGCTGTGCAAAGCCACAGTCTCTCGAGTCTTTCCAGTGGGTGGGTTGCCCACTGCTTTATCCTGGGGAGTGCAAAGCCACAGTCTCTCAAGTCTCTACAGTGGGTGGGTTGCCCACTGTTCAATCCTGGGGAGTGTAAAGCCACAGTCTCTCAAGTCTATACAGTGGGTGGGTTGCCCACTGCTTTATCCTGGGGAGTGCAAAGCCACAGTCTCTCAAGTCTCTACAGTGGGTGGTTTGCCCACTGTTCAATCCTGGGGAGTGCAAAGCCACAGTCTCTCAAGTGGATACCAGTCTCCACTGGTTCTGGAGGGGGATTTGTGCCCAGAGTGCTTCATCCTGCTAAGGACAGAGGTAGTGGATGAAACTCTCCACTGGATCTGGCGGGGGCCTTGTGCCCAGAGTGCTTCATCCTGCTAAGGACAGAGGTAGTGGATGTAACTCTCCACTGGTTCTGGAGGGGGCCTTGTGCCAGAGTGCTTCATCCTGCTTGTGACGGACTCAGTAGCGTCAGTGCCCTTGGCGCTCATGGGCCAGCGGTGCTTGAGGCGGCGGTGCCCTGTTCAGCGGTGCATGGAGCGGCGGTGCCCTGTTCAGCGGTGCTTGAGGCGGCGGTGCCCTGTTCAGCGGTGCTAGAGGCGGCGGTGCCCTGTTCAGCGGTGCTTGAGGCGGCGGTGCCCTGTTCAGCGGTGCTTGAGGCGGCGGTGCCCTGTTCAGCGGTGATTGAGGCGGCGGTGCCCTGTTCAGTAGTGCTTTGAGCGGCGGTCTCCTTTGCAGTGACTCAGCTGCTGGCGGTCCTCTCTGTCCCAGCGGGGCTTGCGGTGGCAGTCCTCTCTGTCCCAGCGGGGCTTGTGCTGGCGGTCCTCTCTGTCCCAGCGGGGCTTGTGCTGGCGGTCCTCTCTAGCCCAGCAGGGCTTGTGCTGGCGGTCCTCTCTGTCCCAGCGGGGCTTGTGCTGGCGGTCCTCCCTGTCCCAGCGGAGCTTCTCCTGGCGGTCCTCTCTAGCCCAGCGGGGCTTGTGCTGGCGGTCCTCTCTAGCCCAGCGGGGCTTGTGCTGGTGGTCCTCTCTAGCCCAGCGGGGCTTGTGCTGGCGGTCCTCTCTGTCCCAGCGGGGCTTGTGCTGGCGGTCCTCTCTAGCCCAGCGGGGATGATGGTGGCAGCCTCCTGGGCAGCGGGGATGATGGCGGTGGCCTCCTGGCCAGAGGGGATGACGGCTGTGGCCTCCTGGCAGGGATGATGGCAGTCTCCTCCACCGTGCTGCTCTTCCCAGACTTTCCTGGTTTCTTGTGCCCCTTCCCCACCTTGGAAGGTGTCGCAGCTGACTCCACACTCCTACCGGGACCCCTGGGAGCGGCTTTGGTGGCTGGAGTCTTCTCCCTCTCCCGCTGGGCACTGGCCAACTTTTGATGCTTCACAGGTCCGTGCTGTGGCTCAGTGCCACACTGGCTGCCCTGGTGGCCGGTGCACCCCAGATTCCGGTGACTACAGGCACCACTGGTCCCGGAGATGTTGTGGCTGAGCTGCTAGTTCAGGACCTAGGAGACGGACGGGGTGGGGGAGGTGTGGGAAAGAGGTCAAGGTTGGACAGGAAAAGTTTTTTGGAGACACTGGGACGGGTAGCTGGAGGGGGTTTGGGAGTGGAGGAAGAGGTTGTGGTTGTAGGAGGTGTTCGTTTGGTGACTTTGGGTGAAGGTGCATGCGCTGGAGGCTGTCGTGAGATGGATGGATGTTGGGTGGGTGTGTGCCTGAGTTGGGTATCTTGGGAGGTGGCGTCACTGACACACTGGGAGAGGACACAGGGGACGTGTGAATGGTAGTGGGGGTGGTGACTGCACGTGAGCGGGGTGTGGTGGTGTGTGTGCTGGTGATGGCAGTAGTGGCTGTAGATGTAGTACATGCAGGTGTGAGTGGAGACGAGAATGGGAGGGAGGAGGGAGAGGAGGAGGACGGGGACACAGTGGAGGCAGTGTATGTTGGTGTGTCTGCATGTGTGTGATGCGTTTGTGAGATGTGTGGTGCTTATGTTTGCCTGAGCTTCCCTTGTGTGTTGACGTGTGTGCATGCTGGTCTGTAGGTGTGCTTGTGATAGGCTGGGGTACAGGGGATTGGGTCTGGGTGGAGGAAGTTCAATCAATCAATCAAGGAATTACAGAGCACACTAATCACCCGTTAGGGTCTCAAGGCGCTGGGGGGGGAGCTACTGGTCATAGAGCCATGTCTTTAGGTGTTTCCTGAATGTCAAGAGGTCTTGAGTCTGGTGAAGGTGGAGCGGTAGGGAGTTCCAGGTCTTGGCAGCTAGGTGAGAGAAGGATCTTCCTCCGGCGGTGGTGCGGCGGATGTGGGGGATGGAGGCGAGGGCGAGGCTGGCGGAGCGAAGATTGCGGGTGGGGGTGTGGAAGGTGAGTCTGTAATTGAGGTAGGCTGGGCCTGTGTTGTGGAGGGCCTTGTGTGCGTGAATGAGGAGTTTGAAGGTGACCCTCTTTGACACTGGTAGCCAGTGAAGGTCTCTGAGGTGGGAGGAAATGTGGTCACGGCATGGGATGTCCAGAATGAGGCGGGCGGATGTTTGGAGGGGGGAGGCTAGACACAGGGACAATGGCTGCCATCAGTGCTGAAGCCAGAGCCTGAAAAGCTCGCTGAAGGGCCGCCTGACCAGAATGAATGCCCTCCAGGAATGCATTGGTTTGTTGCAACTGCCTTTCGACACCCTGAATGGCATTTAAAATGGTAGACTGCCCAACAGTGAGGGACCTGAGGAGGTCAATGGCCTCCTCACTGAGGGCAGCAAGGGTGACTGGGGCAGGGGCTGAGGTGCCTGGGGCGAAGGTGATGCCCACCCTCCGGGTGAGCGGGCACGGGGCAAAGGCTGAGGGGCTGCTGGGAGGGCGGTGCTAGTAGGGGGGGTGGCGGCTGTACCTGTAGATGCAGGGAGGCACAGATGTTGCCGCCACCACAATGGAGCTCCCATCAGAGGACGAGTCAGTGTCGCTGGTCTCAGCTCCTGTCCCCGCCGTGGAGCTCCCCTCGCCCTTCGTCCCACTGGTGAACTCTGAGTCCGCAGTGTGGCCCTCCATGGCCATGTGGGATGCAGCCCCCTCGTGCTCCGGTGCCACTGCTCTTCCGCCTGATGATGCTAATGCACACAAGAACAGGGAGACCACAAAAAGGGGGGGACGACAGAAGAAAGACATGTTGAGTGCATGCATTACCGCTACTATTGGCGGACATGACAGACACAGAAGCCCCCTGCACTACGCCGCGCTCTTGGGCTCCACTGTTCAATTCCTGGGAAATGGCCTACTAGGCTATGGACGACATCTGCACACATGGATGACACAGGAGCATGACTAGGTGTACTTGGCACTCTACAGAGGTGGGGTGGAGTGCCACATGGCCTGCCTTACGGAGGGACCTTGCCTACGGAACTCGCCCTGGCCTAAGGAAACCCACAGCCCACCTCCCCCACCAAGACACCTTCACTGCATGCAAAATCAGCAGGATGAGAGTGTACTCACCCCCTTATGGCTGCTGTGATGCCCTCAAGCGCCCATTCAACTCTGGGTACCCCACCGCCAGGATCCTGAACATCAGGGAGGTCATGGTGCAACGGGCATCCCTCCCACGTTGGGAGGCCATCCCCAGCTGAGCCTCCACAGTCTTCTTGCTCCAGCGGCGAATGACCTCCCATCTTTTCCGGCAGTGGGTGCTCCATCTGTGGTAGACCTCCAGGGTCCGGACGTACTTGGCGATGGCACGCCAAATATCTTTTTTCTGGTGGGCGCTGACCTCATCAATTGTACAGGGGGAAAAGAAACTTACTACCAGCTGTACCGTCACAGTCATTGGCCCCCATCCCTACCCTTGCCATGTGGCACATGCACTCACCCTCGTTTCATGCACCCCGCAATCTCCCCCTGCCTTCTTACATCCACCCCACTCCACAGAGGCATAGCCTATACAGCATGATCCCAGTGTACTTACCTGTTTGTCTGGAGGACCGTAGAGTAGCGGGTACTGGGGGAGGACCCCGTCCACGAGTTTCTCCAACTCCTCCGATGTGAAGGCAGGGGCCCTTTCCCCAGACACTCGAGCCGTTGTCTCTTCCAGACCGAGGTCACAGCAGCACTTGCAGTGTAGGTCCTCTCCTTTCGACGATCAGGTATTGAGTGATTGAACAGATAGAAAATGGCTGTCACGTCCACGGCGGTGCGTACTGTCACCGCCGGGGTACATCGTCATTGGCTCCTGGGACCCATAGGGTACAATTTTAACCAATGCAGCATTGCGCTGCGGTCTTCGACCGCCTTACCGCAACGGTGTACAACGCCAGCGCAGTTACCTCACATCCCATTGTCCCACTTTACAGGTCAGGCAGCCACCATTTCAGGGGCCTACATGGCTTAATTTTTAACTGCGTCACACATACCTAGGCCTAGACTCAACACACATACAGGCCACTTTTTGGATTATGATTTGTGTTCTGTGTAAGCTGTGGGTACGTACCTCTGAGTTGGTTGACTCTGTGCTCGCTGTTGTCCTTCATAGGCACCGTCCGCTGGGACATGTGAGGAGATGGCGGCACCCTCCGGTGTACCAACCGTTGGTGGACCTGTCAACAATGGAGGAAAGACATGTGATCATCACCTACAGGCTTGACCGTGCCACAATCCATGAACTGTGTACCCAGCTGGAGCCAGACCTCATGTCAGCTATCCGCCATCCCACAGGAATCCCCCCTCAAGTGCAGGTGCTGTCAGTGCTCCATTTCCTTGCAAGTGGGTAATTTCAAACAACTGTGCCCATAGCATCAGGGATGTCCCAGCCTATGTTTTCCAACGTGTTGTCCAGAGTGTTGTCTGCCCTGCTGAAACACAGGCGGAGCTACATCGTTTTCCCTCAGGTGGAGGATTTGCCTACAGTGAAAGGTGATTTCTATGCCCTGGGACATATCCCCAACATCATAGGTGCCATTGATGGGACCCATGTGGCTTTGGTACCCCCCCCCCCCTCAGGAGTGAGCAGGTGTACAGAAACCGGAAGAGTTACCATTCCATGAATGTACAGATGGTATGTTTGGCAGACCAGTACATCTCCCATGTTAATGCCAAGTTCCCTGGCTCAGTGCATGACGCCTACATCCTGCGGAACAGCAGCATCCCTTATGTGATGGGTCAACTCCAGAGGCACCGTGTGTGGCTATTAGGTGAGCACCTGGAAGCAAGACAGTGGTAATGGTTGTCTGGGTCTGTGGATATCCCTACAGGTTAGTGTGTGTCTGACAGTTGTCCCTCGCCATTTGCAGGTGACTCTGGTTACCCCAACCTGTCATGGCTACTGACCCCAGTGAGGAATACCAGGACAAGGGCAGTGGAACGCTACAATGAGGCACATGGGGGTACACGGCGGATAATTGAGCGGACCTTCGGCCTCCTTAAGGCCAGGTTCAGGTGCTTCCATATGACAGGTGGATCCCTATTCTACTCACCAAAGAAGGTGTGCCACATCATCGTGGCCTGCTGTATGCTTCACAACTTAGCTTTGCGATGAAAGGTGCCTTTTCTGCAGGAGGATGGTCCAGATGGCGGTGTTGTTGCAGCTGTGGAGCCTGTGGACAGTGAAGACGAGGAAGCAGAAGAAGAGGACATGGACACCAGGGATTCAGTGATCCAGCAATATTTCCAGTGAGACACAGGTAAGAATACAAACCTGCCTATTACATGTACTTTAACACTACTACCTCTCTTCTGTCTGTCATTTTCACCCAGTGTATGGTCACTGAGTTGTCACTTTCCCTTATGATTTCACAGATGTGTGTCCCACAGTGTGACTTCTGCTTTGATTCCTCATGGACTACAGCTGTGTGACATAGGTATGTTGACATTACAAATGAAAGAGCTTTTTGACACTGTAATTGTTAATACACCATTCCGAAATCACAGACTCCAGATTGTTTTGTGCTTTAAGGGTGTTTATTTTAGTGCTCAATATTGGAGGGGGTAGCAAAATGGTGAGGGGTGATGGCGGAGGAATGTCCATGGAAGAGTCCAGTCTATTAGACTCACAGGTGCATTGCCCAAATGGGCATAGGAAGTGGAGCTGGGGCAGTTTAAGGATGGACAGGGTGACAAAGTGGGACAGAAGGATGACATTCAAGGTGGTCTCATTTCTTGGCGGGGGTCTTGGCATCGTTCTCTGCCTTTGTCCTGGATCTCAGGGACCGTTTGTGAGGTGGTTCTCCCTCTGCAGGGGGTGGGGTGCTGGTGTGGTGGTCCTGTGGCGGTGCCTCCTGTCCACTAGCGCTGGAGGAGGCTGTGGGCAATTCATTGTCCAGGCTAGTGTCAGGGGCCCCTTGTAGTGCCACAGTGTACCTCCTGGTGTTGAGTACTTCCTTCAGCACCCCTACGATGGTGCCCAGGGTGGAATTGATTGCTCTGACTTCCTCCTTGAAGCCCAAATACTGTTCCTCTTGCAGGCACTGGGTCTCCTGAAACTTGGCCAGTACCGTTGCCATTGTCCTCTGGGAGTGGTGGTAGGCTCCCATGATGTTGGAGAGGGCCTCGTGGAGAGTGGGTTCCATTGGCTTGTCCTCCCCCTGTCGCACAGCAGCCCTCCCAGTTCCCCTGTGTTCCTGGGCCTCCGTCCCCTGGACTGTGTGCCCACTGCCACTGGCCCCAGGTCCCTGTTGTTGAAGGGGGGGGGTGGGTTAGCAAGGGTTTCCTGTAGTGGTGGACACACTGCTGATTGACGTGTCCTGGGGACGGAGGTATGGGCCCACTGAGAGGGTGCTGTGCTGGTGTTTCCAGAGGGGGGAAGCTCTGTAGTGGCCTGTGACTGTGTGATAGGAACCGACTGTCCCGAGGTCTCCGATGGGCCGGGCTGGTCATCTAGATCCAGTTAGACAGAGCTGCTGTCATCACTGTGGGCCTCTTCTGTTGGTGGTGTGGACATGTGTGGACCCTCCTGTCCAGTGAGGTTGGGTAGGGGCTCAGCAGGGGTATAAAAGGATGTTTATTACATCTATGTGTGCCATGGCGTGCAATGGGTGGGTGACCATGTACCCCAGTGCTTGTATTCCTGTGTGGGACCTTGTGTGATGATGGTTTGGGGGGGCGTATGGGTATGTGCAGTGGACATCCTTTAGTGATGTGTGTCCATGCTTTGTTGTTGCATGCAGGGCTTGGTGTTAGGATGTGTGGTTTGTGATGTTGGGACATTTGTGAGGCGTTAAGAGTGATGGGGGCGGGAGTGATGGTGGAGATATGTGACGGCATGCAGGTAGGGTGGGGGATGTAATAGTTATGATTTGACTTACCAGAGTCCATTCCTCCAGCTACTCCTGCGAGGCCCTCAGGATGCAGAATCGCCAAGACCTGCTCCTCCCATGTTGTTAGTTGTGGGGGAGGAGGTGGGGGTCCGCCGCCAGTCCGCTGAACCGCAAGGTGGTGTCTTGAGACCACGGAATGCACCTTCCCCCGTAGGTCGTTCCACCTCTTCCTGATGTCATCACGATTTCTTGGTTGCTGTCCCACTGCGTTGACTCTGTCCACTATTCTTCGCCATAGCTCCATCTTCCTTGCAATGGAAGTGTGCTGCACCTGTGATCCAAATAGCTGTGATTCTACCCGGATGATTTCCTCCACCACGACCCTGAGCTCCTCCTCTGAGAACCTGGGGTGTCTTTGCTGTGCCATGGGGTGGTGTGGGTGATGTGTGGGGTGGTGTGTGGGGTGATAAGTGTGCTGATGTGTAGTGGGGTGTTGTGTGAGGTACGTGGAAGTTATGTGGGTGATGGTGTTGTGTGTCTGTGGATGCTAGTATTGTTGATGGTGGTGTCTCTCTCTGTGCTTCTTTCTCAATTGTGGTCGTAGGGGTTTGTGGGTGATGTGGGTGTGTGTTTTATATTGTATTGGGTGTGTGGTAGTGGTGTGTGTATGTGTATCAGGTGTGTATTTCGAATTGTCCAATGTGGCTGTGTTTTGTAAATGTGTGTGTATTTTGAGCGCGGCGGTGTGTACCGCAGTTGAAAGACCGCCGCGTGGATTCGTGGGTCGTGATAGTGTGGGCGTATTTCTGTTTGTGTGACGGTGTTGGTTTTGTTTTCGCCAGTTTATCACTGCCCTTTGGTGTGGCGGACTTGTGTGGGTGTCTGAATATTGGCGGATTCTGTGCTGTGGGTCATAACTGTGGCGGAATTCTGCAGCCGCGGCGGTGTGTTGGCGCTCTTCTGCACAGCGGTAAGTGGCTTTTACCGCCAATGTTGTAATGACCGCCTGTATTTTTTGTATTCTATGAACAGCACCGAGCACACATTTTCCATTTATTTGCAAATGAGATGGTGACAATTCACACCATCTATAATTAATTAAGATATTAATAATAGTAAATGTTGCTAGGTCCCCTGTGTCAGTTATGCCAGTGAAGATTAACTTTCCCATTTCTGCTCACCACAGACCCCAAGCATGGCTCCAAGTGCGAAGCCACAGATTGTCTCAAAATAACGTGACAGGGCTAACAGAAGTGTACTGTACACAGTAGACAGGATAACTTAATGGGTTTAGTGTGTGTTCTTGGTGCAGAAAATGCACAACATGAACAGCGAATGCACAAACTTAATGTTAATACCTGATGAAAATATTTTGATTTTCTTCATTTTTAAGATTTGTATGATTTTCTATACACATTGGATGCATGGCTGTATAACTATGTAGATGATTAAATAATTGGATGGTGTAAAAGTCCTTTTTCTTCCCTGTTTTTCCTAGGTTTCAGTACATGAATGTTGAGACTGATGTCATGACGGTCCTGATATCCTACTGCCCAACTTTGGTGGAGGTATGAGCTTGCCTTCCCACCCAAGACAGTACTCCTATGCACTGCATGTTTTGCAGTTACCAAGGCTTGTTGGTATCCCTCGACGAAGTTCTTTGTGCACCATGCAGTTCGGGCCCCAAGCACTCTATCCTGCAATGCACAGCTTCCTGCCTTGTTCTCCGGCGGCGTGGGATCCTTTGTTGTAGTGCTGCATGGGCCTCCTTTTGCACCTCCTTTGTCCCCATGCTGTGGGACCCCTATGCATGCTGCCTAATCTTCTGTGGGCTCTCTGAGATGCTGAGAGCCCCCTCTGACTCTTCCACCTGGGTAGAGTCCACCAGGTCCCTTCTGATCCCAGCCAGCACCATTTTCGCTAACCACGAGCTTTGCCTGTGCTAAGGCTTGTTGGAAGAATCCAGTGACGCAAACCAGACTGCAATCTTCCATCCGGCGTGGGACATCATCTGTACCAACCAGGAACCCACATCAGTCTGCTTGGGTGCAGTACTGACTGTTGTTCTTTACTGATGGTTCTTCTTTTGCACCTTCATCCGGGTAAGCAGGGGTTCCTGTTCTCCCTGAACTCGTCTGTGCTTCTTGGACTTGGTCCCCTTCTTCCACAGGTCTTCAGGTCCAGGAATCCACCGTTGGTGTATTGCAGTCTCATCTGGTTCTTGCATTATCTTCTTTCTCATGTTCTTGTGTGTTCTAAGAAAGTAACTGTGATTTACTTCTGCTTTCCCAGGCTCTGGTGTGGGTTCTATGTCTTACCTTTGGTGTATTCTAATACTCCCAGAACCCCTCTACAAACTACACGTGCCTAGGTGGGAAACTGACATTCGCATTCCCCTTTCTTAGTATATGGTTTGTGTTCCCCCAGGCCCATTTTTACCTATTGTGATTTTCACTATTTGCACTGTTTTCTAACTTTTTTACACCTGTTTTTGCATACTAGTGTATATAATTTGTGTATTAATTACCTCCTAAGGGGGTATAGTCTCAATGGTATTTTTGGTATTTGTGTCACCAAAATACCTTAATTTTTTAACACTGGGTACTTTCTTTCATGTGTGTGAGTACTGTGTGACTATAGTGGCACTGCATGAGCTTTGCATGTCTCCAAGATAAGCCTTGGCTGTTTAGCTACAGCTACCTCTAGAGAGCCTGGCTTCTAGACACTATCAACATTTCACTAACTGAAACCTGTATAAATGGACCTGGTATAAAGGTGTAAGTACCATAGGTACCCACTACAAACCAGGCCAGCCTCCTACACCTAGTAAATGGTACCCAAGGTACACAGTGCATAAGTGGTAAAGGGGTCCCCAGGGCTGAAGCACAAATTTGTGCCACCCTAGAGGATCCCGTCAAACTACGGATGCTTCTGCAGCCCAGGAGGCAGGGGGCATTAAATCTCAGATGCAGGCATGTAAGCACTAGCTTATATGCCTCTATAGCATCCTTTCCATTAAGGTACATGTAGGAAAGTACCATCTTGCATGGCATGTTACCCTCATATTTCACTGTATATATGTTGTTTTAGTCTATGTGTCACTGGGACCCTGCCAGGCAGGGCCACCGGGGCTCATAAGTATGTGCCCTGTATGTGTTCCCTGTGTGATGCCTAACTGTCTCACTGAGGCTCTGCTAACCAGAACCTCAGTGGTTATGCTCTCACTGCTTTCCAAATTTGTCACTAACAGGCTAGTGACTAAATTTACCAATTCACATTGGCATACTGTTACACCCATATAATTACCTAGTATATGGTACTGAGGTACCCAGGGTATTGGGGTTCCAGGAGATCCCTATGGGCTGCAGCATTTCTTTTGCCACCCATAGGGAGCTCTGACAATTCTTACACAGGCCTGACAGTGCAGCCTGAGTGAAATAACGTCCACGTTATTTCACAGCCATTTACCACTGCACTTAAGTAACTTATACGTCACCTATATGTCTAACCTTCACCTGGTGAAGGTTGGGTGTAAAGTTACTTAGTGTGTGGGCACCATGGCACTAGCCAAGGTGCCCCCACATCGCTCAGGGCAAATTCCCTGGACTTTGTGAGTGTGGGGACACCATTACACGCGTGCACTATACATAGGTAGTGACCTATGTATAGCGTCACAATGGTAACTCCGAACATGGCCATGTAACATGTCTAAGATCATGGAATTGTCACCCCAATGCCATTCTGCCATTGGGAGGACAATTCCATGATCCCCCGGGTCTCTATCACAGAACCTGGGTACTGCCAAACTGCCTTTCCGGAGTCTCCACTGCTGCTGCTGCCAACCCCTCAGACAGGTTTCTGCCCTCCTGGGGTCTAGGCAGCCCTGGCCGAGGAAGGCAGAACAAAGGATTTCCTCTGAGACAGGGTGTAACACCCTCTCTCTTTGGAAATAGGTGTGAGGGCTGGGGAGGAGTAGCCTCCTCCAGCCTCTGGAAATACTTTGATGGGCACAGATGGTGCCCATCTCTGCATAAGCCAGTCTACACCGGTTTAGGGATCCCCCAGCCCTGCTCTGCCGCGAAACTGGACAAAGGAAAGGGGAGTGACCACTCCCCTGACCTGCACCTCCCAGGTTAGGTGCCCAGAGGTCCTCCAGTGTGTCCCAGACCTCTTGCATCTTGGAAACAGAGGTGTTTGTGGCACACTGGACTGCTCTGAGTGGCCAGTGCCAGCAGGTGACATCAGAGGCTCCTTCTGATAGGCTCTTACCTCTCTTGGTAGTCAATCCCCGTTCCTTGGTAGCCAAACCTCTTTTTCTGGCTATTTAGGGTCTCTGCTTTGGGGAATTCGTCAGCTAACGAATGCAAGAGTTCACCAGAGTTCCTCTGCATCTCCTTCTTCAACTTTTACCAAAGGATCGACCGCTGACTGCTCAGGACGCCTGCAAAACCGCAACAAAGTAGCAAGATGATTACTAGCAACCGTGTATCGCCTCATCCTGCCGGCTTTCTCGACTGTTTCCAGCTGGGGCATCCTCTGGGGGTAGCCTGCCTCCTCTCTGCACCAGGAGCTCTGAAGAAATCTCCTGTGGGTTGACGGAATCTTCCCCCTGCAACCGCAGGCACCAAAAGACTGCATCACTGGTCCTCTGGGTCCCCTCTCAGCACGACAAGCGTGGTCCCTGGAACTCAGCAGCTCTGTCCAAGTGACTCCCACAGTCCAGTGACTCTTCAGTCCAAATTTGGTGGAAGTAAGTCCTTGCCTCCCCACGCTAGACTCCATTGCTGGGTACCGCATGATTTGCGGCTGCACCAGCTCCTGTGCACTCTTCCAGGATTTCCTTTGTGCACAGCCAAGCCTGGGTCCCCGACACTCTAAACTGCAGTGCACAACCTGAGTTGTCCTCCGGTGTCGTGGGACTCCCTTTTGTTACTTCGCGTGGACTCCGGTTCACTCTTCTTCCAAGTGCCTGTTCAGGTACTTCTGTGGGTGCTGCCTGCTTCTGTGAGGGCTCCGTGAGTTACTGGGCACCCCCTCTGTCTCCTCTTCCAAGTGGCGGCATCCTGGTCCCTCCTGAGCCACAGCAGCACCCAAAAACCTCTACCGCGACCCTTGCAGCTAGCAAGGCTTGTTTGCGGTCTTTCTGCGTGGGAACACCTCTGCAAGCTTCATCGCGACGTGAGACATCCATCTTCCAAAGGAGAAGTCACTAGCTCTCTTCTTTCTTGCAGAACTCTAAGCTTCTTCCATCTGGTGGCAGCTTCCTTGCACCCTCAGCTGGCATTTCCTGGGCTCCTGCCCACTCTCGACACTGTTGCGACTATTGGACTTGGTCCCCTTGTCTTACAGGTACTCAGGTCTGGAAATCCACTGTTGTTGCATTGCTGGTGTTCGTTCTTCCTGCAGAATCCCCCTATCACGACTTCGGTGCTCTCTGGGGGTAGTAGGTGCACTTTACACCTACGTTTCAGGGTCTTGGGGTGGGCTATTTTTCTAACCCTCACAGTTTTCTTACAGTCCCAGCGACCCTCTACAAGCTCACATAGGTTTGGGGTCCATTTGTGGTTCGCATTCCACTTTTGGAGTATATGGTTTGTGTTGCCCCTATACCTATGTGCTCTTATTGCAATCTATTGTAATTCTACACTGTTTGCATTACTTTTCTTGCTATTACTTACCTAATTTTTGGTTTGTGTACATATATCTTGTGTATATATCTTATCCTCATATTGAGGGTACTCACTGAGATAGTTTTGGCATATTGTCATAAAAATAAAGTACCTTTATTTTTAGTACTTCTGTGTATTGTGTTTTCTTATGATATTGTGCATATGACACCAGTGGTATAGCAGGAGCTTTGCATGTCTCCTAACTCAGCCTAAGCTGATTTGCCATAGCTACCTTCTATCAGCCTAAGCTGCTAGTAACACCTCTTCTACACTAATAAGGGATAACTGGACCTGGCACAAGGTGTAAGTACCTCTGGTACCCACTACAAGCCAGACCAGCCTCCTACAGTACATTATACTTGCAGGCTGGTCCATAGGATAGCAAGGGACTTAAGCCCTGGTTAACCAGGGCTGCTAGCTCCTTTATGGTACCACCTAGATGTGTCGAGTTTGCTGTCAAACAACGTGCCTTTTCTCCCCCAACGCAAATCTCATGTCAAAGAACAATTGCCATGCACCCCAGTGGCACACTAGAGGTTGCCTATCTGTTTGCCACCCTCCTTTTTGCTCGAGCCAAGCAGTCCATGCTTCTTCTGGTGATTGCTTCAGCCAAGACAGAGCTGTGACCTCCTGCAAGACAGTCTGCATGCTCCCATGTGATAAAACAAGGGTGAGGAGGGCAGGAGGTCACACCTCCTGCCCCACAGCCTGGCTTGTGAAGAGATCCATCATTGCGGTCAGTTTCAAAGTCTTCACTGCCCCTGACAGCCATCAGTGATGTTCTCCAGAGAGGAAATGCCACCCCTCTACTACCAGGCACATTTTCCTGTGGACAAGCAGGAAATTAGATATGCAGGACTGTGCACACCACCAGCAGGCTGACCACAACTCTAGGGTGAGCAGCCCGCTCTGCGCACTTATTTTTTGTTTCTGCCATCTTAGGAGTGGCAGAATAGAGCATTCTGGGTAGCTAAAGGTGATCTGTCCCTCTGGATGTGGTCACCTCAGGGGCAGATTAGCTGCAGAAGGTAGCTGCCCATTGGCCATTAGTCTCAACACCCTTAACTCCCCTAAATACCGGATTTAAGGGACATCCCTTATACCAGAACATCAGATCTGATTGAACAACTTCAAAGAAGGACCAGAAGAAGCTCTGCATCACAATCAGGACTCGGCCCACTGCTCCAAAGCAAAAGAGGGAAGCTCTGTCTCTGAGGCAGCTGACTGGGAGCTGAGTGATTGACCTTTGCCCTTGGTTGAAACTCATCACTCCTAACCAGAGGGACACCTTTGAAAGCCAGACGCACCTTCAGACTCCCTTAGACTAGTGGCACTAGTCCCCTGGAAATTGCAGGTAAAAACGACCTCAAGATCCGAAGTTTCACCAGCCATTAGGCGCCCCAAGGAATCATCGAAAACCAGGTGGTCCAGAGTCTTCTAGGGGTTATAGTCCAGCCTCCCTCCAAATTTTTAGGAAAGTACCATCTTACATGGCATGTTACCCCCATTTTTACATGTATGTAAGTTTGTTTTTGCCTGTCTCACTGGGATCCTGCTACCCAGGACCCCAGTGCTCATAGTCTGTGGCCTGAATGTATGTACCTGTGTAGTGACTAACTGTGTCACTGAGGCTCTGCTAACCAGAACCTCAGTGTTTATGCTCTCTCTGCTTTTAAATTTGTCACTATTGGCTAGTGACCACATTTACCAATTTCAATTGGCACACTGGAACACCCTTATAATTCCCTAGTATATGGTACCTAGGTACCCAGGGTAACGGGGTTCCAGGAGATCCCTAAGGGCTGCAACATTTCTTTTGCCACCCATAGGGAGCTCAGACAAACCTTTACACAGGACTGCCACTGCAGCCTGAGTGAAATAATGCACACGTTATTTCACAGCCATTTTCACTGCAGTTAAGTAACTTATAAGTCACCTATACGTCTAACCTTCACTTGTTGAAGGTTAGGTGCAAAGTTACTAAGGTTGAGGGTAGCCTGGCACTACCAAAGGTGCCCCCAGTTAGTTCACAGCCATTTCTCCAGACTTTGTGAGTGCGGAAACGCCATTACACGCGTGCACTACATATAGGTCAATACCTATATGTAGCTCCACAATGGTAACTCAAAATATTGCCATGTAACATGTCTAAGATCATGGCATTGTCTGCCCATGCTGTAAGAGGCTGGCCTGGCTTATAGTGAGTACCTGATGCTACTTACACCTTGTGCCAGGTCCAGTTATCCCTTATTAGTAGATTAGTAGTGTTCTATCTGCTTAGGCTGATAGAGGTAGCCATAGCAGAGCAGCTTAGGCTGAACTAGAAGACATGCAAAGCTCCTACTATACCACTTTTATCATATAGCACTATATCATAAGAATCACAATACTCAATTACTAAAAATAAAGGTGCTTTATTTTAGTGACAATGTGTCAGAAATATCCCAGAGGGTATTTGTCCAGTTTCGCGCCAGAGAAGGGGCTGGGGGATCCCTGAACCAGTGTTTGGTTAGATGCCTAATGCTTGTGTAACCCTCGCACCTTTTGATCAACATCATGCTATGTATTTGCCCACAGTAAAGAAGAAATCACTTTTTTTTGTATCATGAATGGATACTGTGGCCCTCATTACAACCCTGGTGGTCGGTGTTAAAGCGTCAGTAACACCACCAACAGGCCGGTGGTAAAAAAAATGGAATCATCACCTGGGCAGAAACTGTCAACACATACAGCCACTTTAACACTCCGACCGCCACGGCGGTAGCAACAAATACCACGGCGGTAACCGCCAACAGCCAGGCAGAAGACAAGGTTCTGCCCACTGTATTACAAGAGGGCTATCTGCCACTTTTTCCAGGGTGGTACCAACGCCATCAAAAGCACAGCGGAAACAGTGTTCTGAAGTGAAACGATTCACCTCTCGACACTCAAGGAAGAACCAGGACGCCATGGACCCCGAGCTGCAGGCCATCCCCATGCTGGTGTATCTGCTCATAAACCAGGAGCACCAACGGCGGCGACGACAACCACAGTGAGTACTGCACCTAGCACACAAGGGAGGGGGGGAGGAAAAAAAGAGTGACACACACACGTAACATGCAACACCCCCACCCTCACCCCCAACACCATACACACAAACACATGCAACAACATCACATATACACCACGTAAGCCTCTGGAATAACTCAAGGACAAAAGGAATGGAGTCAAATGAGTGTAATATTGGAAATACTTAGAAATACGTTCAAAAATCAAAAACAGTATTTACAATATATACTGTGGGAAAGTACCATCTTGCCTGGCATGCTACCCCCATATTTCACTGTATATATGTTGTTTTAGTCTATGTGTCACTGGGACCCTGCCAGGCAGGGCCCCAGTGCTCATAAGTGTGCCCTGTACGCGTTCCCTGTGTGATGACTAACTGTCTCACTGAGGCTCTGCTAACCAGAACCTCAGTGGTTATACTCTCTCCGCTTTCCAAATTGTCACTAACAGGCTAGTAACCAATTTCACCAATTCAGATTGGCATACTGGAACACCCTTATAATTCCCTAGTATATGGTACTGAGGTACCCAGGGTACTGGGGTTCCGAGATCTGACTATTCTTACACAGGCCTGCCAGCGCAGCCTGAGTGAAATAATGTCCACGTTATTTCACAGCCCTTTACCACTGCTCTTAAGTAACTTATAAGTCACCTATATGTCTAACCTTCACCTGGTGAAGGTTGGGTGCAAAGTTACTTAGTGTGTTTGGGCACCCTGGCACTAGCCAAGGTGCCCCCACATTGTTCAGGGCAGAATTCCCCGGACTTTGTGAGTGCGGGGACACCTTTACACGCATGCACTATACATAGGTCACTACCTATGTATAGCGTCACAATGGTAACTCCGAACATGGCCATGTAACATGTCTAAGATCATGGAATTGTCATCCCAATGCCATGCTGGCATTGGGGAGACAATTCCATTGTTCCCCCGGGTCTCTAGCACAGAACCCGGGTACTGCCAAACTGCCTTTCCGGGGTCTACACTGCAGCTGCTGCCAACCCCTCAGACAGGTTTCTGTTCTCCTGGGGTCCAGGCAGCCCTGGACCAGGAATGCAGAACAAAGGATTTCCTCTGAGAGAGGGTGTGACACCCTCTCCCTTTGGAAATAGGTGTGATGGCTGGGGAGGAGTAGCCTCCCCCAGCCTCTGGAAATGCTTTGATGGGCACAGATGCTGCCCATCTCTGCATAAACCAGTCTACACCGGTTTAGAGATCCCCCAGCCCTGCTCTGGTGTGAAACTGGACAAAGGAAAAGGGAGTGACCACTCCCCTGACCTGCACCTTCCAGGGGAGATGCCCAGAGCTCCTCCAGTGTGCACCAGACCTCTGCCATCTTGGAAACAGAGGTGTTTCTGGCACACTGGACTGCTCTGAGTGGCCAGTGCCAGGAGGTTACGTCAGAGACTCCTTCTGATAGGCTCTTACCTCTCGTAGTAGGCAATCCTCCTTCCTAGGTATCCAAACCTCCTTTTCTGGCTATTTAGGGTCTCTGCTTTGGGGAATTCTTCAGATACCGAATGCAAGAGCTCACCAGAGTTCCTCTGCATCTCCCTCTTCACCTTCTGCCAAAGGATTGACCGCTGACTGCTCAGGACGCCTGCAAAACCGCAACAAAATAGCAAAGACGACTATTGCAACCTTGTATCGCTTCATCCTGCCGGCTTTCTCGCCTGTTTTCCGGTGGTGCATGCTCTGGGGGTAGCCTGCCTCCTTCTTGCACCAGGAGCTCTGAAGAAATCTCCCGTGGGTCGATGGAATCTTCCCCCTGCAACCGCAGGCAACAAAAGACTGCATCACCGGTCCTCTGGGTCCCCTCTCAGCACGACGAGCGTGGTCCCTGGAACTCAGCAACTCTGTCCAAGTGACTCCCACAGTCAGGTGACTCTTCAGTCCAAGTTTGGTGGAGGTACGACCTTGCCTCCCCACGCTAGACTGCATTGCTGGGTACAGCGTGATTTGCAGCTGCTCCGGCTCCTGTGCACTCTTCCAAGATTTCCTTTGTGCACAGCCAAGCCTGGGTCCCAACACTCTAACCTGCAGTGCACAACCTTCTGAGTTGTCCTCCGGCGTCGTGGGACTCCCTTTTCTGACTTCGGGTGGACTCCGGTTCACTCCTCTTCTAAGTGCCTGTGCTGGTACTTCTGCAGGTGCTACCTGCTTCTGTGAGGGCTCCCTGGCTTGCTGAGTGCCCCCTCTGTCTCCTCATCCAAGTGGCGACATCCTGGTCCCTCCTGGGGCACAGCAGCATCCAAAAACCCTAACTGCGACCCTTGCAGCTAGCAAGGCTTGTTTGCGGTCTTTCTGCGTGGGAAAACCTCTGCAAGCTTCTTCACGACGTGGGACATCCATCCTCCAAAGGGGAAGTTCCTACTCCTCTTCGTTCTTGCAAAACACCAAGCTTCTTCCATTCGGTGGCAGCTTCCTTGCACCCTCAGCTGGCATTTCCTGGGCTCCTGCCACTCTCGACACTGTCATGACACTTGGACTTGGTCCCCTTGTCTTACAGGTACTCAGGTCTGGAAATCCACTGTTGTTGCATTGCTGGTGTTGGTTTTCCTTGCAGAATCCCCCTATCACGACTTCTGTGCTCTCTGGGGGTTGTAGGTGCACTTTACACCTACCTTACAGGGTCTTGGGGTGGGCTATTTTTCTAACCCTCACTGTTTTCTTACAGTTCCAGCGACCCTCTACAAGCTCACATAGGTTTGGGGTCCATTCGTGGTTCGCATTCCACTTTTGGAGTATATGGTTTGTGTTGCCCCCATACCTATGTGCTCCTATTGCAATCTATTGTAACTTTACACTGCTTGCATTA
The DNA here is from genome assembly GCF_031143425.1 of Pleurodeles waltl. NCBI lineage: Eukaryota > Metazoa > Chordata > Amphibia > Caudata > Salamandridae > Pleurodeles > Pleurodeles waltl. The sequence continues at coordinate 1,225,375,948 of NC_090447.1, forward strand.
CTTCCTTTTGCTATTACTGCATATTTTTGGCATTGTGTATATATATCTTGTGTATATTTGGCATCCTCATACTGAGGGTACTCACTGAGATACTTTTGGCATATTGTCATAAAAATAAAGTACCTTTATTTTTAGTATATCTGTGTATTGTGTTTTCTTATGATATTGTGCATATGACACCAGTGGTATAGTAGGAGCTTTGCATGTCTCCTAGTTCAACCTAAGCTGCTCTGCTATAGCTACCTTCTATCAGCCTAAACTGCTAGAAACACCTCTTCTACACTAATAAGGGATTACTGGACCTGGCACAAGGTGCAAGTACCTCTGGTACCCACTACAAGCCAGGCTAGCCTCCTATATATACAAAAGGCAGGACATTGCCCACTCAAAATGTCCGTGGCCCACTGGGCCAAAATACAGAGGCCAAGCCCACACCTGACTCCTGCCTCAATATGGAGAGAACACTGCAGCGGCATCAGGTCGACAACACACAGGCACCTAGGGGGACGGGGCGGGGGGGGCACCTCAGCCGGAAGACGGTACAACGCCACTGCTCCTGGAAAGGCTCCATGCCCACTGCTTGGTCCTGGGGAGTGCAAAGCCACAGTCTCTCAAGTGGGTGGTTTGCCCACTGCTTGGTCCTGGGGAGTGCAAAGCCACAGTCTCTCAGGTGGGTGGTTTGCCCACTGCTTGGTCCTGGGGAGTGCAAAGCCACAGTCTCTCTAGTGGGTGGTTCGCCCACTGCTTCGTCCTGGGGAGTGCAAGGTCTAAGTCTCTCTAGTGGATGCCTTCTTCTACTAGTTCTGGAGGGGGCATTGTGCCCAGTGTGCTTCATCCTGGCAAGGAGGGGGTGGGTGTATGCCTTCTTCCACTGGTTCTGGAGGGGGGCTTTGTGCCCAGTGTGCTTCATCCTGGCAAGGATAGGGTGAGTGGATGCCTTCTTCCACTGGTTCTGGAGGAGGCCTTGGCCCAGTGTGCTTCATCCTGGCAAGGAGGGGGTGAGTGGATGGCTTCTTCCACTGGTTCTGGAGGGAGCTTTGTGCCCAGTGTCCTTCATCCTGGCAAGGAGGGGGTGAGTGGATGCCTTCTTCCACTGGTTCTGGAGGGGGCCTTGTGCCCAGTGTGCTTCATCATGGCAAGGTGGGGGTGAGTGGATGCCTTCTTCCACTGGTTCTGTGGGGGGCTTTGTGCCCTGTGATGCAGCACATGGGTGTCAGACCCACATGATTTTCTGTGGGCAGGATGCATGACGCTCCATGGAGGCAGGACTACAGTCCATCAGCCGGTGGGTACAGCTGTACAGAGGTGGCAGTGCCGGTGCTGGTGTTGGTGCTGAAAGTGGTTTGGGGAGGCTCCAGCCCTTCCCCTGCAGCCTCGGACAGCTGCCCACTGGGGCTGCTGCTACTGGCAGTGGTGCTGCTTGCGGCACTGAAATTGGCGGTGCTGGCCACGGTGCAGGTGGTGGGGCTGGCGGTTGTGGTGGTGGTGGTGCTGGCCGCGGTGCAGGTGGCGGTGCTGGCGGTTGTGGTGGTAGCCTCCAGGCCTTCACCTGCAGCCTCCAACGGCTGAAGTGCCCTGGCTGGTGTTCTGTGCCCCTTCCTGCCCTTGGCTGATGGTGGTGCCTCCTTGCTTCTGGCAGCTGGAGTCTTTGACTTGGGCTTGCTGGCTGGTTGTGCCTCCTTCTCCTTGCTGGATGCTGTCCCCTTCTTGCCATTACCAGGTGGCGGAACCTTCTTGGCCTTGGCAGGTTTTGGTGGCACACTGGCTGGGCTGACGGGTGCCTCCTTAGAGCCTCTCACAGCTGCAGAAACCACAGCAGACGTGGACGTGGACTTGGTGGCTGAGGTGCTGGGCTGGGTTCTGGCCACTCTGGCCCTAGGTGAAGGGCGGGGGGAGGGGTAGGGAATAGGTCAATGTTGGCTAGGAAAAGCTTCTTAGGGACATTGGGTGGGAAGAGGGTGAAGGTTTGGGAGTGGAGGAAGAGGGAGTGCTTGTAGGAGGTGTCAGTGTGCTGTGTTTGGGTGCAGGTGCATGAGCTGGATGCTGTTGTGAGGTGGATGGCTGTTGGGTGGGTGTGTGCTTGCGTTTGTGCACTTTGGGGGGAGGGGTCACAGGCACAGTGGGAGAGGACACAGGGGACGTGTGCATTGATGTGGGGGTGGTGACTGTCAGTGAGGGGCGTGTAGTGATAGGCGTGCTAGTGATGGAGGTAGTGGATGAAGATGTAGTGCATGTAGGTGTGAGTAGAGATGCAACTGGGAGGGAGGTGAACGAGGAGGAGAGGGGGACACAGTGGAGGCAGTGGATGTTGGTGTGTCTGCATGGGGATGATGCTTGTGTGAGTGCCTGTGAGATGAAGTGTGGTGCTTGTGTTTGCCTGAGTCACTTGTGTGTGTTGATTTGGGTGACTGCTGGTCTGAAGGTGTGCTTGGGATAGGTTAGGGTTGAGGGAATTGGGCCTGGGTAGAGGAAGTTGGATGGGGGAGGCTAGAGACAGGGACAATGGCTGCCGTCAGTGCGGAGGCCAGAGCCTGAAATGCTCTCTTTTGGGCCGCCACGCCAGAGTGAGTGCCCTCCAGATATGCATTTTTTTGTTGCAAATGCCTTTCGACATCCTGGATGGCATTCAGTATGGTTGACTTCCCAACAGTGAGGGATCTCAGAAGGTCAATAGCCGCCTCACTGAGGGCAGCAGGGCGGACTGGGGCAGGGCATAAGGTTCCTGGGAGAAGGAGAAGCCCACCCTCCTGGGTGAGGGGGCACAGGAAACACGCTGATGGGATGCTGGGAGAGTGGGGCTGGTACGGAGGGTGGTGGCTGTACCTGTTGTTGGGGTGGGCACAGAGGTGTCTGCCACCACCAGGGAGCTTCCATCGCAGGAGGAGACGCTGTCATTAGTGTCCCCTCCTGTCTCCGTTGTGGTGCTCCCCTTGTTCTCCTCCCCACTGGTGCCCTCATCGTCAGTGGATTCGGCCTCCAGAGCCATGGGGATGCAGCTCCTTCTGGTGCCTCTACTCCTCTGCCAGATGATGCTAATGCACACAAGGACAGGTTGACAAAACGAGAAGGGGGGGAGAGACAGAGGATGGCTCACGCATCATGCTCACAGTATCCTCACCTGTTTATCTGGAGGACCATAGAGTAAAGTGTACTGGGGTAGGACCTCATCCACCAGTCTCTCCAACTCCCCTGAAGTGAAGGTGGGGGCCCTCTCCCCAGACACTTGAGCCATTGTCGCTTCCAGACACCGGTCACAGAAGCACTTGCAGTGTAGGTCCTCTCCTGGTGAAGGTCAGGTAGCAAGTCAGTGAACAGATAGAAAATGGCAGTCAGGTCCACGGCGGTGCGTACCGTCACAGCCGGCGTACATCGCCACTGGCTCCTGGAACCCATAGGGTCCAATGATAACCAATGCAAAGTTGTGCAGCGGTCATCGACCACCGACCGCAACGGTGCACAACGCCAGCGGAATTACCTAATTTCCACTTGTCTCTCCTCAAAGGAAGTCCTGGAAAAGTGCACAGAAGCCGGAGCAGCTGCAAATCACACAGTACACAGGTTTGCTGTCTGGCGTGGGGAAAAAGGACTTGCCTCCACCAAATTTGGACAGAAGGGCCACTGGACTGTGGGAGACACTTGGACCCAGGGACCTCGCTCGTCAGGATGAGAGGGGACCCAGAGGACCGGTGATGCAGATGTTTGGTGCCTGCGTTAGCAGGGGGAAGATTCCATCGACCCACGGGAGATTTCTTCTTGGCTTCCAGTGCAGGTGGAAGGCAGACAGCCCTCAGAGCATGCATCACCAGGAAACAGTCCAGAAAGCTGGCAGGATGAGGCGCTACAATGTTGCTGGTAGTCTTCTTGCTACTTTGTTGTGGTTTTGAGACCCCTCTCATCCTAAAGAGCGTGGCCCCTGGAACACAGGTGGTGGACCCAAGTGACCCAGACTGTCCAAATTTGGAGGAGGTTAGTCCTTGCCTCCCCTCTCCAGACAGTTATCCTGACCGTGAACTGCCGCTGCTAGGGCTCCTGTGCACATTTCCACTGAAATCCTTCATGCACAGCCAAGCCCAGGTCCCCAGCACTCTGTCCTGCATTGCTCAACTCCCTGAGTTGGCCTCCGGCTTCGTGGAAGCCTCTTTTGCAGTGTTGAGATGACTGCTGTGATCAGACTTCTTAAACCCTTGTTCAAGTGCTTCTGGGGGTGCTATCTTCTTGTGCATGGGCTCTCTAAGTTGCTGGGGCCCCCTGTGTCTCCCCTCCCAAGTGGCAACATCCTGGTCCTTCCTAGGCCCGGGTAGCACCTTTTTTCTTCAACCATAACTCTTGCAGCTACCAAGGCTTGCTTGCGGTCTTTTGCCAAATAAACAACTCTGCATCCTCCAGCACTCCATGGGACATCTGTTGCAGAATCTTCAGCTTCTTCCATCCAGAGGCAGCCATTTTGCACCATCATCCGGGGTTTAGTGGGCTCCTGCCCCCTGGACACTTTCACGACTCTTGGACTTGGTTCCGTTCCTTTGCAGGTATCCAGGTCAAGGAATCTGTCTTCAGCGCTTTGCAGTCTGTTGTGGTCTTTGCAAAGTCCTTTATCACGACTTTAGTGTGTTTCTGGGGAAATAGTAATACTTTACTCCTACTTTCCAGGGTTTTGGGGTGGGGTATCTTGGACACCCTTAGTGTTTTCTTACACTCCCAGTGACCCTCTACACACTACACTAGCCTAGGGGTCCACTCATGGTTCGCATTCCACTTTCATAGTATATGGTTTGTGTTGCCCCTAGGCCTATTGCATCCTTTCGTATTCTGCAGTGTTTGCATTATTTATCTAACTGTTTACTTACCTGATTTTAGGTTGTGTGTATATTTTGTGTATTTTACTTACCTCCTAAGAGAATATATCCTCTGATATATTTTTGGCATATTGTCACTAAAATTAAGTACTTTTATTTTTTAGTAACTCTGAGTATTGTCTTTCTTATGATATAGTACCTATGTGATATAAGTGGTATAGTAGGAGCTTTGCATGTCTCCTAGTTCAGCCTAAGCTGCTCTGCTATAGCTACATCTATCAGCCTAAGCTGCTAGGACACTACTAAATTACTAATAAGGGATAACCGGACCTGGCACAAGGTGGAAGTACCTTCAGGTACCTAGTATAAACCAGGCCAGCCTCCTGCAAGTGGTTCCTTCCAAGCAACAGTGGTATGGCATCAGGGATGTCTTAGCCAATGTTCTCCAACGTGTTGACCAGAGTGTTGTCTGCCCTGCTGAAACACATGCGCAGCTATATCATATTCCCCCAGGGGGAGGATTTGGCCACAGTGAAGGTTGACTTTTATGCCCTGGGACATATCACCAATATCATTGGTGCCATTGATGGTACACATATTGCATTTGTCCCCCCCCTCCCCGGAGAAATTAACAACTGTTCAGGAATAGAAAAAGCTTTCACTCTCTGAATGTGCAGATGGTGTGTTTGGCAGACCAGTACATCTCCCATGTGAATGCCAAGTATCCTGGCTCTGTGCATGATGCCTTTATCTTGAGGAATAGCAGCATCCCATATGTGATGTTTCAACTGCAGAGGCACAAGGAGTGGCTAATAGGTGAGCCCATGGTCCCCACCCAGTTGATGTAGGCATTTGGGTGTGGGGTTGGCCCTGAGGGTGAGTGTCTGGCTAACAGGTATATCTCAATATTTGCAGGTGACTCTGGTTACCCCAACCTCTAATGGCTACTGACCCCAGTGAGGACTGCCAGGACAAGGGCAGTGGAACATTACAATTGGGCATATGGGCAAACAAGGAGGATAATTGAGAGAACCCTTGGCCTCCTGAAGGCCAGATTCTGGTGCCTCCATCTGACAGGTGGATCCCTGTACTATTCACCCAAGAAGGTGTGCCAGATCATTGTTGCATGTTGCACAACCTGGCCTTGAGACACCAGGTGCCTTTTCTGCAGGAGGATGTGCCTGGAGATGGTCCTGTGGCAGCGGTGGAGCCTGTGGACAGTGAGGAAGAGGAGGAAGAGGAAGAAGATGTGGGCAACATAAGTTCACTTATTCAACAGTACTTCCAGTGACACACAGGTAAGACACTGTAACTTCACTTTCCATTGCAGTTTTGTGTTGGACATTGAACATTACAGCCTGATTTCCCTATGTCTATGGCCACTTACTGTATCATTTGGCATCTCTATTTTCAGATCTCTGTGCCCCACTCTGGTTCCTGGTGTGCTCACTGCTGCCCACTACAGGTGATACCTATTATTAATATAACTGTACATTTGAACAGCAATGTTTACAGCTTGTTAAACTAATAAATATTTCAATCATTTGACAGACTCCATACTTGTATTTGTTCCAAAGGTGTTTATTTATGTGCTAATAAGTAGAGGGGCTATTGCAATGGGCTGCGCTGCTGATGAAGGAAAGTCCAGGGTTGTGTGCAGTCTATTTGTATCAGAGGTGCATTGTCCAAGGGGGCATAGGAAGGGGAACAATGGCAGTACAAGGAGGACAGGGTGACAGAGTGGGACAGAAGGGTGACATTCAGGAGAGTCTTATTTCCTGGCGGGGGTCTTGGTAACGTTCTCTGGCTTCTGCCTGGATTGCAGGGACCGTTTGCGGGGTGGTTCTCCTTCTGCAGGGGGCCTGTTGGTCCTGTGGCAGGGCTTCCTGTCCACTAGCGTTGGCGGAAGTGGAGGGCTGTTCTTCAGTGTGGCTAGTGTCAGGGGCCCATTGTTGTGCCATTGCCTCCGTCATGGTGTTGGCCATGTCTGCCAGCACCCCTGCAATGGTGACCAGGGTGGTGTGGATGTCTTTCAGGTCCTTCCTTATCCCCAGGTACTGTCCCTCTTGCAGCCGCTGGGTCTCCTGGGAATGGTGGTATGCTCCCAGGATCCCTCCAAGTGCCTTGTGAAGAGTGGGTTCCCTGAACCTGTCCTCCCCCTGTGGCACAGCAGTCCTCCCAGCTTCACTGTTGTCCTGTGCCTCTGTCCCCTGAACCGTGTGCCCACTGCCATTGACCCCAGGTCTCTGATGTCTTGGGTTTGTGGGGTTGCCTGGGTTCCCTATAGTAGTGGACACACTGCTGATTAACATGTCCTGGGGACAGAGGTATGGGCCCGCTGGGTGGGTGCTGTGCTGGTGTTTCCTGAGGGGGGAGGCTCTGTGGTGGGTTGGGAGTGTGGCAGGGTAACTCACCGTCCAGAGGTCCCTGATGGGCCAGGTTGGTCATCGTGATCCGGCCGTGCAGAGCTGCTGTCATCACTGTGGGCCTCTTCTGTGGGGGGACTGGATGTTGGTGGCACCTTCTCTCCGGTGACGTTGAGAGGGGGTCTTGTCGGGATGTAAATGCAGTGTTATTGGATCTGCGTGTGCCATCTTGTACATGGATATGTTTCCCTCTATGGTTGTTATTAGCAAGGCAAGTTTGGGTTGTGTGAGATGTTATTGGTTTGGCTAAGTGATTGTCACTAGTGTGCACGTTGTGGTGGTGGGTGTCCATGCAGGTCTGTGATGGGTGTCCATGCATTGGTGTTGCATGCAGGGCTTGGTATTGGGATGGGTGGGTTGTGATAGTGGGGTATATGTGAGGTGGTGGAGTGATGGGGGTGAGGGTAGGGGTAGGAGTTTGTGATTGCATGTAGGTAGGGTGGGGGATATAGTAGTAAAGATTTGACTTACCAGAGTCCAGTCCTCCTGCTACTCCTGCCAGGCCCTCAGGATGCAATATTGCCAAGATATGCTCCTCCCATGTTGTTAGTTGTGGGGAAGGAGGTGGGGGTCCACCGCCAGTCCTCTGTACGGCTACCTGATGTCTTGCTATCACAGAACGCACCTTCCCCCGTAGGTCGTTCCACCTCTTCCTGATGTCATCCCTTGTTGTGGGGTGGTGTCCCATGGCGTTGACACCATCCATGACTCTCCGCCATGTCTCCATCTTCCTAGCAATGGAAGTCTGCTGCTCCTGTGATCCGAATAGCTGTGGCTCTACCCGGATGATTTCCTCCACCATGACCCTTAGCTCCTCCTCAGAGAATCTGGGGTGTTGTTGTGGTGCCATGGGTGTAGTGTGAGCGGTATGCGTGAGGGTGCGTGGGGTGATGTGTTGGGGTGTGTGCTGTGAGGTGCGTGGATGGTGTATGGGTAATGGTGTTATGTGGCTCTGATTCCGTGGGTGCTCCTGGCTTGTCTCTCTCTCTCAGTTGGCAATATTTTTTTTTGTTGTAAGGGGTTGTGGGTATTGTGGGTGTGTGTTTTATATTGGATTGGGTGTGTGGGTTTGGTGTGTCTATGTGTGTCAGGTGTGTATAGTTTGAATTGTCCAATGTGGTGTAGTTTTGTTAGTGTGTGTGTGTATTTTGAGCATGGCGGTGTGTACGGCCAATGGTTTACTGCGGTTGAATGACCGCCGCAGTGATTCGTGGGTCATGATGCTGTAGGCATATTTCTGTTGGCGTAACGGTGTGGGGTTTGGTACCACCAGTTTATCACTGACTTTTGGGCTGGCGGACTTGTGTGGGTGTCTGTATAGTGGCGGATTTCTCTGTGTGGGTCACAATACCGTAACGGTATACTGCCGCGGTCACAGTATGTTGGCGGCTGTCAGCAAGGCGGGCGGTGGCATTTACCACCAGGGTTGTAATAAGTGCCTGTATATCCACGACATTGTGGTATTCCGGTATATAGAACCTGACATGGTGTGTAAGATGCATGGCTGCATGAGTCACATAAAAAGCTGCCTAAGAAATTTGACTTTTGTCTGTGTTTATTTAATGCAGCTTCTACAGATTAAGTCGTGCAGATTTGCCATTGTGCCCACAGCCACTGCCCCTGATGCACCATTCCTAGGCATGAAGAGACAGAGAAAGGTTGGAGAGGTTTTCCTGGTGCTATCAAGTTAAGTACCAGGGGCTGAAAGGCCAGATTCTCCTGCGCTATCCTGATTTACAGAATTATTTTTATGCTTTTAATTTACTGCATTGTCAGTGATTTCAGTCTGTTTCTTTCTTGCAACGTTATTGAGCTAGCACTGCATTATTATAAATATTATTGCAACCATTCTGCTACTGTATAATAATCATTGCCAAGATATGCGTTTATTCTAGTGTTTTATTAAAGTCATATTGCATCCTCTAGCGGTGTGTTGCTCCTTACTGAGTGTCCGTAGAGATTTTTCCTTGATTGATATTGCTTGGGTTGGTTGCCAGCAGCCAGTCCAAAATAACTAGTACCAGGAGTGGAGTATAAATCAATAATGCCTCTGTGGGAATGCAAAAGAGATAAAGCAGATGGAGAAGTGCTGATAGGGGCAGAGACAAAACGCATTCCCAGGCATTTGACGTCAGACCCATTTTCTGGTATTACAGGAATCCTAAAATGAGGAGTGGCAGTGGTTGCAGGTTAAGACTTAGATGAAAAGGAGACTCCTCCTTTAGTGAAAAATGCAGTTAAGAGAGTAATGCTAAAAGTGGGGAAGCTGGACAAGTAGAATGGCTTTTCCTGTCAGCGCACCGCATGGTGTGTAAGGAAATATTAATACAAGATGCTGGGATAGGAAAACTGCTGGATGAGTTAGCAGCCTTACAGAAGAGACCGCTTAGTATGAGTGAGACTGTGGAAAGTGCCCTAGCAAGGGGATCACATGGAGGTAAATTGAACCCCATTAGCATTGCAGGTAGCTCTGAAAGACAAGCACAAGCCTAGGGCACCCCCAGCGGTGCACGTGAGGGTGTTTGCTCAAAAAGAGGATTTGAATTCCCATACATGTTATGAGTCAGTTTCTGACAGTGATGAGTGGGACTGGAATTATGAGGTAGAGGTATGTGTGGTAAAATCAGAATCCTCTAGTGCAAAACACGTCAAAAGAAATGGCTGGGGGTCAAGTGCAAATACCAGTCGGGTGAAGGATTATACACAATGTGAGGTTTGGAAATAACACACATGTTCAGGCAGATGCATGGAGAGCCCCTGTTCAAATAGCTAGTTTGGCTATGGGATACAGGGGCAAATGGAATATTCTTATCACTTGCTGAATGTTTGAAAATGGGATCAGTCATGATGCATGCCATGTTGGTGGAGCAGTTGTGAGGTGCACACAGGCAGCAAGCATTTTCCTTTGTGGGTTGGTTGATAGAGAGATTGATTGACTACTTACAGCAGAGAGGGTGGGCCATCCATCCCAAAAAGGTGCAGGGTCCTGCATAATAGGTCAGATTTTTGGTTAGTGACTGATCAAGACTGGTGAAATGAATACCACAGAAAGTGATTGATATGGAGGAGCAGTTGAAAAGCCCTACAGCAACCTCAAAATCACAGGGGTTCATTGAGTTTATAGGGGTGTGGAAACAGCACATTCCTCATTCAGAAAAAATACTGTAACCATTTTACAAAATAACTTGGAAAACAACTCTTTTCATTGGGGCCTGACCCACAAGAAGCCTTCAAAGGAGCAAAAGATACATTACAGAATGACTTTACATGAGGTCCCAGCACTGAGCAGGGTCTTCTTGGATTAGAGGTCACAATGCAGGATGATGTGGCAGTGTGGAGTCTGTAGCAAAGGCAGGGAAGGAAGAAGGTTCCACAGAGATTTTGGTTGAGGAAACTGACACAGTTATTGAATAATTATACCCCTCTAGAGAAGGAGTTTGCAGAAGCATACTGGGCACTATTAGAGACCGAGCACATCCATGGGGACCGGTCAATTGCCCTAAAAACACAAGTTCCCTTGTTGGGCTGAGTAAGAGAAAGAGGAGAAGGTGCTAGAGTAGGTAGGCCACAAGAGCCTACCATTGTGAAGTGGAAATGGTATCTGCAGCAAAAAGCAAAGCCCAGACCAACAAGGATGTCTAAGTTACAAGAGGATATGTTGTGGGCTGTGAACTTACAAACAATAGCCCCTCATCAGAAGTGACTGAGATTGAGCCTTCTTCATTCAAACCTGCCCCAAATTTTGAACACCTCACTGAGGAAGAGCAGCGGAATGTATGGTTCACTGATGGGACAGCCCAATACCACCAGGGCAAAAGACAATGGCAACCAGTTGAATTCCAACCTTTTACAGAGATGGTGTTGCTGAGAAGAAGAGACAAAGGTTTGAGACAGTTTGCTACATTGCAAGGGGTGGCTGTAGTGATTAGGCAAGCCCCTGTTGGAGAAAGAACCTTTGTGTATACTGACAGCTTGGCCACCTATCAAGGACTGTAGACCTGGGCACCGATCTGGCACTGAGATGGGTGCAAAATTAAAGACACTCCTATCTAGGGTGGTGAGCAGTTGTAGGAAGACATGTGGAAGAAAGGGCAGATGTGTCAAATCTATGTGGGTCATCTTGATGCCCATTGTCTGTCGAACACCTCCCTTGCATCACTTTTCAACAATGAAGTGGATCAAATGACCAAAGCATGACCTGTGGTAAAAGCCTAAGTGACCTTAGCAAACTGGGCTCACACAACTTCAGGGAATCTGGGTGAGATTACCTAATCAGACCCAATGAGGTGCCAGCACAGATCCAGACAGACAGAGGTACCCATTTCTCAGGGAAAACTGTACATGACTAGGCTCAGGAGTGAGGGGTTTGCTGTATGTTACACAGTAGTTATTACCCACAAGTGGCAGGAATAATTGAGAGATATAAAGGTTTGAGGAAGGGCCATTTGAGGAAGTCAACAGCACATCAGAACTTGAAAGGGAGCAACAAAATAAACAGAGCCTTGTTTGAGTTAAACAAGAAGCCAGTGTGGCAACAGACTTCATTTATTAAATTAGCAGGACAGGACATTGAACCTACATCTACTTTGATTATTTGGAAAACAGACCCTGAGCTAGACTTCCATTACACAACACATCTCACAGCACAGGGTTGAATCTATTTGCCCTTGCAGAGGGTGAAATTCAGACAAGACAGGCAAAGGTAATACCCTTGGGAGTAGGAGTTAAAGTGCCAGTGGGAACATATGGCAGGATTGCCCCATGGTCCAGCTTGGCTATCAATCGAATATCAGTGTTGGGAGGCATTATTGATCCAGATTACAGAGGGGAAGTCAAAGTGGTACTACTGAATCAGGGAGATACTTCTGTATCCTATCAGACACATAACAGGATTGCACAACTGACTTGTGAGACACCATAAATCTCACAGAGAGATCTTGGCCCCCTGATAGTACCCAAAGAGGGGAAGGAAGATATGGGTGCATCATGTTATCTGGGAAAGAAGGCAAAAACTGGAGAGATGCTAAGCCAGGCTGTAAGGAGTACATATGTTGTGCTTTTGAAAAGAAACCTAATTGTCCTGATTTACACATGCAGTGAAGCTCACTTCGCAATGGTGAATGGGGGGAACCATGTCAAGGATGTAGTTTCAGTGCACTGTAATGATTGCAATGGTGCAAGTCACATGGGTCATATGGGTGGAGCCTAATGTATATGAGAACATTACCTCTGATCTTCATGTCTTTTGTGTACTGCAAGCACCCAACATCACAGCTAAAAAAAGGGATGGTTTCACTCTCCAACATGCCTTGACGCAAATAGATAGCACCAGAGCAATGACTTGGGAGGTGACAAGGCAACTAATTTATCAGTCCCATGATTTAAGTGAGCTACAAGGTACACCTGCAATGGTGCAGGCGTTGGAATATATTATGAACATGAAATGCAAATACACTAACAAAACATTGCCTTTTGTGCTATCTTTTGAGTATCACTGTAAGCACTATGAAAGCACTAAGTAACAGATTATTCTTCTAGGGAATATTGTGGTGGTCACCATGCTAAATGGGACATTGGGAGCCGGAGGTTCTAAACCTCCCACAATCGTGTAGTATGTAGCAGAGAAGTGTATGGCTAGCAACTTTGGCAATTACTCTGTAGTTACATATTGGGTAGTATATAAACAAGCTCTGCATGCAAGTATTAATCAAGTATGTTGGAAATAGCCCTCTCTACAAGGTCACCCCACACATATTGCCTTCCTCCTCCTACATTTTGAGGATTTTTGCTTGTTGGACTTAAGACTCTGTACACTTTACCACTACTAACGAGTGCTAAAGTGCTTGTGCTCACTCCCCTGATTGTCACATTTGATTTACATATAAGTCCCTTCTGGAGTGGTATAACATATACCTAAGGCCTGTATATCAAATGCTACCAGTGGGTCTGTGTAGGAAAGTACCATCTTGCCTGGCATGTTACCCCCATATTTCACTGTATATATGATGTCTTAGTCTATGTGTCACTGGGACCCTGCCAAGCAGGGCCCCAGTGCTCATAAGTGTGCCCTGTATGTGGTCCCTGTGTGATGACTAACTGTCTCACTGAGGCTCTGCTAACCAGAACCTCAGTGGTTATGCTCTCTCTGCTTTCTAAATTGTCACTAACAGGCTAGTGACCAATTTCACCAATTCACATTGGCATACTGGAACACCCTTATAATTCCCTAGTATATGGTACTGAGGTACCCAGGGTATTGGGGTTCCAGGAGATCCCTATGGGCTGCAGCATCTCTTTTGCCACCCATAGGGAGATCTGACAATTCTTACACAGGCCTGCCAGTGCAGCCTGAGTGAAATAACATCCACGTTATTTCACAGCCATTTACCACTGCACATAAGTAACATATAAGTCACCTGTATGTCTAACCTTCACCTGGTGAAGGTTGGGTGCAAAGTTACTTAGTGTGTGGGCACACTGGCACTAGCCAAGGTGCCCCCACATTGTTCAGGGCAAATTCCCCGGATTTTGTGAGTGTGGGGACACCATTACACGCGTGCACTGTACATAGGTCTCTACCTATGTACAGTGTCACAATGGTAACTCTGAACATGGCCATGTAATATGTCTAGGATCATGGAATTGTCACCCCAATGCCATTCTGGCATTGGGGAGACAATTCCATGATCGCCCGGGTCTCTAGCACAGAACCCGGGAACTGCCAAACTGCCTTTCCGGGGTTTTCACTGCAGCTGCTGCTTCTGCCAACCCCTCAGACAGGTTTCTGCCCTCCTGGGGTCCAGCCAGGCCTGGCCCAGGAAGGCAGAACAAAGGACTTCCTCAGAGAGAGGGTGTTACACCCTCTCCCTTTGGAAATAGGTGTCAGGGCTGGGGAGGAGTAGCCTCCCCCAGCCCCTGGAAATGCTTTGATGGGAACAGATGGTGCCCATCTCTGCATAAGCCAGTCTACACCAGTTCAGGGATCCCCCAGCCCTGCTCTGGCGCGAAACTGGACAAGGGAAAGGGGAGTGACAACTCTCCTGACCTGCACCTCCCCTGGGAGGTGCCCAGAGCTCCTCCAGCGTGCCCCAGACCTCTGCCATCTTGGATTCAGAGGTGTGCTGGCACACTGGACTGCTCTGAGTGGCCAGGGCCAGCAGGTGACGTCAGAGACTCCTTCTTATAGGCTCTTACCTTTCTTACTAGCCTATCCTCCTTCCTAGGTAGCCAAACCTCCTTTTCAGGCTATTTAGGGTCTCTGCTTTGGGGAATTCTTCAGATACCGAGAGCAAGAGCTCACCAGAGTTCCTCTGCATTTCCCTCTTCACCTTCCGCCAAAGGATCGACCGCTGACTGCTCAGGACGCCTGCAAAACTGCAACAAAGTAGCAATGACGACTACTGCATCCTTGTATTGCTTCATCTTGCCGGCTTTCTCGCCTGTTTCCTGGTGGTGCATGCTCTGGGGGTAGCCTGCCTCTTTCTTGTACCAGGAGCTCTGAAGAAATCTCCTGTGGGTCGACAGAATCTTCCCCCTGCAATCGCAGGCAATAAAAGACTGCATCACCGGTCCTCTGGGTCCCATCTCAGCACAACGAGCGTGGTCCCTGGAACTCAGCAACTCTGTCCCAGTGACTTCCACAGTCCAGTGACTCTTCAGTCCAAGTTTGATGGAGGTAAGTCCTTGCCTCCCCACGCTAGACTGCATTGCTGAGTACCGCATGATTTGCAGCTGCTCCGGCTCCTGTGCACTCTTCCAGGATTTCCTTCGTGCACAGCCAAGCCTGGGTCCCCGACACTCTAACCTGCAGTGCACAACCTTCTGAGTTGTCCTCCGGCATCGTGGGACTCCCTTTTCTGACTTCAGGTGGACTCCAGTTCACTCCTCTTCTAAGTGCCTGTTCCGGTACTTCTGCGGGTGATGCCTGCTTCTGTGAGGGCTCCCTGACTTGCTGGGCGCCCCCTCTGTCTCCTCATCCAAGTGGCGACATCCTGGTCCCTCCTGGGCCACAGCAGCATGCAAAAGCCCTAACCGCGACCCTTGCAACTAGCAAGGCTTGTTTGTGGTCTTTCTGCGTGGGAACACCTCTGCAAGCTTCTTCATGACGTGGGACATCCATCCTCCAAAGGGGAAGATCCTAGTCCTCTTCGTTCTTGCAGAACACTAAGCTCCTTCCATCCAGTGGCAGCTTCTTTGCATCCCCAGCTGGCATTTCCTGGGCATCTGCCCACTCTTGACACTGTCGCGACTCTTGGACTTGGTCCCCTTGTCTTACAGGTACTCAGGTCCGGAAATCCACTGTTGTTGCATTGCTGGTGTTGGTCTTCCTTGCAGAATCCCCCTATCACGACTTCTGTGCTCTCTGGGGGTTGTAGGTGCACTTTACACCTACCTTACAGGGTCTTGGGGTGGGCTATTTTTCTAACCCTCACTGTTTTCTTACAGTTCCAGCGACCCTCTACAAGCTCACATAGGTTCGGGGTCCATTCGTGGTTCGCATTCCACTTTTTGAGTATATGGTTTCTGTTGCCCCTCTACCTATTGCAATCTACTGTAATTTTACACTGCTTGCATTACTTCCTTTTGCTATTACTGCATAGTTTTGGTATTGTGTACATATATCTTGTGTATATTTGGCATCCTCATACTGAGGGTACTCACTGAGATACTTTTGGCATATTGTCATAAAAATAAAGTACCTTTATTTTTAGTATATCTGTGTATTGTGTTTTCTTATGATATTGTGCATATTACACCAGTGGTATAGTAGGAGCTTTGCATGTCTCCTAGTTCAGCCGAAGCTGCTCTGCTATAGCTACCTTCTATCAGCCTAAGCTGCTAGAAACACCTCTTCTACACTAATAAGGGATAACTGGACCTGGTACAGAGCGTAAGTACCCCTTGGTACCCACTACAAGCCAGGCCAGCCTCCTACATTGGTAGTGCAGTGGTGGGATAAATACTTGTAACTACTTACCTGTGAGAAGGTAGCCTCTTTCTAGCCTTGTTACCCCCACTTTTGGCCTGTTTGTGAGTGTATGTCAGGGTGTTTGTCACTGTTTTCACTGTCTCACTGGGATCCTGATAGCCAGGCCTCAGTGCTCATAGTGAAAACACTATGTTTTCAGTATGGTTGTTATGTGTCACTGGGATCCTGTTGGTCAGGACCCCAGTGCTCATAGGTTTGTGGCCTATATGTATGTGTCACTGGGACCCTGTCACACAGGGCCCCAGTGCTCATAGGTGTGCATGTATATGTTCCCTGTGTGGTGCCTAACTGTCTCACTGAGGCTCTGCTAACCAGAACCTCAGTGGTTATGCTCTCTCATTAATTTCAAATTGTCACTAACAGGCTAGTGACCAATTTTACCAATTTACATTGGCTTACTGGAACACCCTTATAATTCCCTAGTATATGGTACTGAGGTACCCAGGGTATTGGGGTTCCAGGAGATCCCTATGGGCTGCAGCATTTCTTTTGCCACCCATAGGGAGCTCTGACAATTCTTACACAGGCCTGCCACTGCAGCCTGAGTGAAATAACGTCCACGTTATTTCACAGCCATTTTACACTGCACTTAAGTAACTTATAAGTCACCTATATGTCTAACCTTTACCTGGTAAAGGTTAGGTGCAAAGTTACTTAGTGTGAGGGCACCCTGGCACTAGCCAAGGTGCCCCCACATTGTTCAGAGCCAATTCACTGAACTTTGTGAGTGCGGGGACACCATTACACGCGTGCACTACATATAGGTCACTACCTATATGTAGCTTCACCATGGTAACTCCGAATATGGCCATGTAACATGTCTATGATCATGGAATTGCCCCCTCTATGCCATCCTGGCATTGTTGGTACAATTCCATGATCCCAGTGGTCTGTAGCACAGACCCTGGTACTGCCAGACTGCCCTTCCTGGGGTTTCACTGCAGCTGCTGCTGCTGCCAACCCCTCAGACAGGCAGCTGCCCTCCTGGGGTCCAGCCAGGCCTGGCCCAGGATGGCAGAACAAAGAACTTCCTCTGAGAGAGGGTGTGACACCCTCTCCCTTTGGAAAATGGTGTGAAGGCAGGGGAGGAGTAGCCTCCCCCAGCCTCTGGAAATGCTTTGTTGGGCACAGAGGTGCCCAATTCTGCATAAGCCAGTCTACACCGGTTCAGGGACCCCTTAGCCCCTGCTCTGGCGCGAAACTGGACAAAGGAAAGGGGAGTGACCACTCCCCTGACCTGCACCTCCCCTGGGAGGTGTCCAGAGCTCCTCCAGTGTGCTCCAGACCTCTGCCATCTTGGAAACAGAGGTGCTGCTGGCACACTGGACTGCTCTGAGTGGCCAGTGCCACCAGGTGACGTCAGAGACTCCTGCTGATAGGCTCCTTCAGGTGTTAGTAGCCTTTCCTCTCTCCTAGGTAGCCAAACCCTCTTTTCTGGCTATTTAGGGTCTCTGTCTCTGGGGAAACTTTAGATAACGAATGCACGAGCTCAGCCGAGTTCCTCTGCATCTCCCTCTTCACCTTCTGATAAGGAAACGACCGCTGACCGCGCTGGAAGCCTGCAAACCTGCAACATAGTAGCAAAGACGACTACTGCAACTCTGTAACGCTGATCCTGCCGCCTTCTCTACTGTTTTCCTGCTTGTGCATGCTGTGGGGGTAGCCTGCCTCCTCTCTGCACCAGAAGCTCCGAAGAAATCTCCCGTGGGTCGACGGAATCTTCCCCCTGCAACCGCAGGCACCAAAAAGCTGCATTACCGGTCCCTTGGGTCTCCTCTCAGCACGACGAGCGAGGTCCCTCGAATCCAGCGACGCTGTCCAAGTGACCCCCACAGTCCAGTGACTCTTCAGCCCAAGTTTGGTGGAGGTAACTCCTTGCCTCACCTCGCTGGGCTGCATTGCTGGGAACCGCGACTTTGCAGCTACTCCGGCCCCTGTGCACTTCCGGCGGAAATCCTTTGTGCACAGCCAAGCCTGGGTCCACGGCACTCTAACCTGCATTGCACGACTTTCTAAGTTGGTCTCCGGCGACGTGGGACTCCTTTGTGCAACTTCGGCGAGCACCGTTTCACGCATCCTCGTAGTGCCTGTTTCTGGCTTTTCTCCGGGTGCTACCTGCTTCAGTGAGGGCTCTTTGTCTTGCTCGACGTCCCCTCTCTCTGCAGGTCCAATTTGCGACCTCCTGGTCCCTCCTGGGCCCCAGCAGCGTCCAAAAACGCCAAACGCACGATTTGCGTGTAGCAAGGCTTGTTGGCGTCCTTCCGGCGGGAAAACACTTCTGCACGACTCTCCAAGGCGAGAGGGATTTGTCCACCAAAGGGGAAGTCTCTAGCCCTTTTTGTTCCTGCAGAAACCTCAGCTTCTTCTGTCCAGTCGAAGCTTCTTTGCACCCGCAGCTGGCATTTCCTGGGCATCTGCCCATCTCCGACTTGCTTGTGACTTTTGGACTTGGTCCCCTTGTTCCACAGGTACCCTAGATTGGAAATCCACAGTTGTTGCATTGCTGGTTTGTGTCTTTTCTGCATTATTCCTCTAACACGACTCTTTTGTCCTTAGGGGAACTTTAGTGCACTTTGCACTCACTTTTCAGGGTCTTGGGGAGGGTTATTTTTCTAACTCTCACTATTTTCTAATAGTCCCAGCGACCCTCTACAAGGTCACATAGGTTTGGGGTCCATTCGTGGTTCGCATTCCACTTTTGGAGTATATGGTTTGTGTTGCCCCTATCCCTATGTTTCCCCATTGCATCCTATTGTAACTATACATTGTTTGCACTGTTTTCTAAGACTATACTGCATATTTTTGCTATTGTGTATATATATCTTGTGTATATTTCCTATCCTCTCACTGAGGGTACACTCTAAGATACTTGGCATATTGTCATAAAAATAAAGTACCTTTATTTTTAGTATAACTGTGTATTGTGTTTTCTTATGATATTGTGCATATGACACTAAGTGGTACTGTAGTAGCTTCACACGTCTCCTAGTTCAGCCTAAGCTGCTCTGCTAAGCTACCATTATCTATCAGCCTAAGCTGCTAGACACCCTATACACTAATAAGGGATAACTGGGCCTGGTGCAAGGTGCAAGTACCCCTTGGTACTCACTACAAGCCAGTCCAGCCTCATACATTGGTTGTGCAGTGGTGGGATAAGTGCTTGAGACTACTTACCACTCTTGTCATTGTACTTTTCATAAGAGAAAAATATACAAAACAAGGTCAGTGTATATACACATAGCCAAAAAGTTTTGCATTTCCTCTTTTCACTCTTTTCTAAGTGCTGAAAAGTACTTCTAAAACTTTCAAAAAGTTCTTAAAAGTTTAAAAAGTTTTTTCTGTCTTTCCAAACAGTTCTGAAAACTTTTTTTTCTCTTTTTCTATCACTTTAACTCTCTCTAAAAAATGTCTGGCACAGGCAAAAATGTTGAACTGTCCAAACTTGCATATGATCACCTTAGCTGGAAAGGAGCAAGGAGTCTCTGCATAGAGAGAGGTTTGAGTGTAGGGAAGAATCCTTCCTTAGAACTGTTAATTAATATGCTTAGAGTACAGGATAAGGCCATAAGTGCCCAATCTGGTGAAAAAGTAGCTAATGGTTCTCAATCTGATCCAGGGACTCCCCCAGGAAAAGGTTCAGGAAAGAAACTTCTCAGCCTGCCCATTACTAGACAGTCTAGCATAGTTGGTACAGAGGTTGAATCACACCATACTGATGGTGTGCTCTCACATTATACTGGTAGCCAAGCTGTTAGGGTGCCCTCTGTAAGGGACAGGTCTCCTTCCGTTCATTCCCATCATACCTCTGTATCTAGAAATGTCCCTCCCACCCACCCTGATGACAGATTGTTAGAAAGGGAGCTCAATAGATTGAGAGTGGAACAAACCAGACTGAAGCTCAAGAAGCAACAGCTGGATTTGGATAGACAGTCTTTAGAATTAGAGAAGGAAAGACAGAAGTTGGGTTTAGATACCCATGGTGGCAGCAGCAGTATTCCCCATAGTCATCCTGCAAAAGAGCATGATTCCAGGAATCTGCACAAGATAGTTCCCCCTTATAAGGAGGGGGATGACATTAACAAGTGGTTTGCTGCACTTGAGAGGGCCTGTGTTGTACAGGATGTCCCTCAAAGGCAGTGGGCTGCTATCCTATGGCTATCATTTAGTGGAAAAGGTAGGGATAGGCTCCTTACTGTGAAAGAAAATGATGCCAATAATTTTACAGTTCTTAAGAATGCACTCCTGGATGGTTATGGCTTAACCACTGAACAGTACAGGATAAAGTTCAGAGAGACCAAAAAGGAGTCTTCACAAGACTGGGTTGATTTCATTGACCATTCAGTGAAGGCCTTGGAGGGGTGGTTACATGGCAGTAAAGTTACTGATTATGAAAGCCTGTATAACACAATCCTGAGAGAGCATATACTTAATAATTGTGTGTCTGATTTGTTGCACCAGTACCTGGTAGACTCTGATCTGACCTCTCCCCAAGAATTGGGAAAGAAGGCAGACAAATGGGTCAGAACAAGGGTGAACAGAAAAGTTCATACAGGGGGTGACAAAGATGGCAATAAGAAGAAAGATGGTGAAAAATCTCAAGATAAGCATGGGGATAAGGGTAAAACCAAAGATCCCACTTCAAATCTTAAACACTCTTCAGAGGGTGGGGATAAAACTAATTCTTCCTCTTCTTCCCAACCTGCACACATTAAAAAGCCTTGGTGCTTTGTGTGTAAAAACAGAGGCCATAGGCCAGGGGATAAGTCCTGTCCAGGTAAACCCCCTGAGCCTACCACCACTAATACATCAAGCTCTAGTGCCCCTAGCAGTAGTGGTACTAGTGATGGGACTGCTGGCAACAGTCAAGCAAAGGGTGTAGTTGGGTTCACTTATGGGTCCATAGTGGAAACTGATGTAATCAGTCCCAAGACAGTTTCTGTCACACCTAGTGGCATTGGCCTTGCCACACTGGCTGCTTGTCCCCTTACAATGGATAAGTACAGGCAGACAGTTTCAATAAATGGTGTTGAGGCCTTGGCCTACAGGGACACAGGTGCCAGTTTCACTTTGGTGACTGAAAACCTAGTGCCTCCTGAACAACACATCATTGGACAACAGTATAAGATTATTGATGTCCATAACTCCACTAAGTTTCTTCCCTTAGCTATAATTCAGTTTAGTTGGGGTGGAGTTACTGGCCCTAAGCAGGTGGTGGTATCAAATCAAATCAAAATCAAATCAAATCATTAACATTTATAAAGCGCGCTACTCACCCGTGCGGGTCTCAAGGCGCTAGGGGGGAAAAAAGGGGGGGTTATCGCTGCTCGAACAGCCAAGTCTTTAGGAGTCTCCGGAAAGCGGAGTGGTCCTGGGTGGTCCTGAGGCTGGTGGGGAGGGAGTTCCAGGTCTTGGCCGCCAGGAAGGAGAAAGATCTCCCACCCGCCGTGGAGCGGCGGGTGCGAGGGACGGCAGCAAGTGCGAGGCCAGCGGAGCGGAGGGGGCGGGTGGGGACGTAGAAGCTGAGGCGTCTGTTGAGGTATTCCGGTCCCTTGTTGTGGAGGGCTTTGTGTGCGTGGGTGAGAAGACGGAAGGTGATCCTTTTGCTGACTGGGAGCCAATGCAGGTGTCTCAGGTGTGCGGAGATGTGGCTGTTGCGGGGTACGTCGAGGATGAGGCGGGCCGAGGCGTTTTGGATGCGTTGCAGGCGGTTTTGGAGTTTGGCGGTGGTCCCGGCGTAGAGGGTGTTGCCGTAGTCCAGGCGACTCGTGACAAGGGCGTGGGTCACGGTTTTTCTGGTGTCGGCGGGGATCCAGCGGAAGATCTTGCGGAGCATGCGGAGAGTGAGGAAGCAGGCGGAGGACACGGCGTTGACTTGCTTGGTCATGGTGAGAAGAGGGTCCAAGATGAAGCCGAGGTTGCGGGCGTGGTCTGCGGGGGTCGGTGCGGTGCCGAGGGCCGTGGGCCACCAGGAGTCGTCCCAGGCGGACGGGGTGTTGCCGAGGATGAGGACTTCCGTTTTTTCAGAGTTCAGCTTTAGGCGGCTGAGCCTCATCCAATCTGCGACGTCCTTCATACCCTCTTGTAGGTTGGTCTTGGCGCTGGCGGGGTCCTTGGTGAGGGAGAGTACAAGTTGGGTGTCGTCGGCGTAGGAGGTGATGATGATGTCGTGCTTGCGTACGATGTCGGCGAGGGGGCTCATGTAGACATTGAAGAGTGTCGGGCTGAGCGATGAGCCTTGAGGTACGCCGCAGATGATCTTGATGGGTTCTGAGCGAAACGGAGGGAGGTAAACTCTTTGGGAGCGGTTAGCGAGGAAGGAGGCGATCCAGTCCAGGGCCTGGCCTTGGATCCCGGTGGAGCGTAGGCGGGTGATTAGGGTGCGGTGACAGACGGTGTCAAAGGCAGCCGAGAGGTCGAGGAGAATGAGGGCGACTGTTTCACAGTTGTCCATCAGGGTTCTGATGTCGTCTGTGACTGAGATGAGGGCGGTTTCCGTGCTGTGGTTGGTTCGGAATCCGGTTTGTGAAGGGTCGAGCAGGTTGTTGTCTTCCAGGAAGGTGGTCAGCTGTTTGTTGACGGTCTTTTCTATTACCTTGGCTGGGAAAGGTAGAAGAGAGATGGGGCGGAAGTTTTTCAGGTCGCTTGGGTCAGCCGTAGGTTTCTTTAGTAGGGCGTTGACTTCAGCGTGCTTCCAGCATTCGGGGAAGGTAGCAGAAGAAAAAGAAGAGTTGATGACGGTCTGGAGGTGCGGGGCGATGATGTCGTCGGCTTTGTTAAAGATGAAGTGCGGGCAGGGGTCCGAAGGGGCGCCGGAGTGGATAGAGTTCATGATGGATTTGGTTTCTTCCGTGTTGATGTGGGTCCAGTTGTTGAGGGTGATGTCCGGGGAAGCGGGTTCAGTGGTGTATGGTTGGGTCTGGTGTCCGAAGCTGTCGTGGAGGTCGCTGATCTTGCGATGGAAGAAAGTGGCGAGGGATTCGCACAAATCCTGTGAGGGCGTTGGCGCTGGCGCTGGGGTTGGAGAACTCTTTGACGATGCTGAAGAGTTCTCTGCTGTTGTGGCTGTTTTTGTCTAGTCTGTCGGTGAAAAAGTTCCTTTTGGCAGTGCGGATCAGGTGGTGGTGTTCGCGTGTAGCGTTCTTGAGGGCGGTCATGTTGTCCGCGGTGTGGTCCTTGCGCCAGGCCTTCTCAAGGGCACGACAAGTTTTCTTTGATTCTTTGAGGGTGTCAGAGAACCAGAGAGGTTTTTTGGTGTTGGTCTGTCGATGCGTGCGTTTGAGGGGAGCAAGGTTGTCAGCGCAGTTGGAGATCCAGTTTGTGAGGTTGAGAGCTGCGTCGTTGGGGTCGGTGGTGAGGGTGGGTTGGTTGGCGGCGAGAGCGGAGAAGAGTTGCTCTTCAGGGATCTTGTTCCACTGTCGACGAGGGGTGGGTTGAGTGCGGAGGTGGGAGGTCTCGCGTCGGAATGTGAAGTGGACGCAGCTGTGGTCGGTCCAGTGTAGGGCAGAGGTGTGGCTGAAGAAGACGTGTTTGCTGGCGGAGAAGATAGGGTCGAGCGTGTGTCCGGCGATGTGGGTGGCGGTGTTCACCAGTTGTTTGAGGCCGAGGTTGGCGAGGTTGTCGAGCAGGGTGGTGGTGTTGGGGTCGTTGTTTTGTTCCAGATGGAAGTTGAGGTCGCCTAGGAGGATGTAGTCCGGTGAGGCGAGGGCGTGCGGGGAGATGAAGTCGGCGATGGCGTCGCTGAAAGAGGCGCGAGGTCCGGGAGGACGGTAGACGAGGGATCCTCTGAGGGTGGTCCTTGGGTCGGTGCGAATCTGAAAATGCAGGTGTTCAGCGGCGAGGGGGGGGTCTTCGGTGGAGGTGGTGACGCTGATGGAGTCTTTGAAGATGATGGCGACACCTCCTCCTACTTGGTTGGTGCGGTCTTTTCTGGAGATCTTGTAGCCTTCGGGGATGGCGGGTAGCGATGTCTGGAGCAGAGGAGGCGTTCATCCATGTCTCCGTGATGAAGGCGACGTCCGGGGCTGTGGAGTCCAGGAGGTCCCAAAGTTCAACGGCGTGCTTGTGGACGGAACGAGCGTTGATCAGGATGCACTTGAGGTGGTTGATGGCGCGTGGGCTTGTGGTCGTGGTAGTTGCGTGGTGGAAGATGCGTTTGCAGGAGTTGCAGGCGAAGGGTCCATGGGTGCGTTTGGGGTGAGCTAGGAAGCAGGTTTTGGAGCGCCCTGGGTTGAGGGCGTGGAGGGTGGTGGGGTCGTAGTGGATCAGCGGGGCTTGGGGGAGCTGGGGACCAGGGGTCGTGGCGCTGGGCGCGGGCCAGGCGCGGACGGGCGCAGACGGGCGCAGACGGGCTTGCCTCTGGCGCGCCTCCGGCGCGCCCGCTGCGCGGACGCGCAGCGGCCGCCATAAGAGGTAGGAGGGGGGGGAGGGGTCAGCTGGGGGCGAATGGGAGCTGGGGGGCGGGGGCGTGCAGGAGGTCGCGGCGGGAAAGCGCGAGGGAGGGGGGGGACAGGTAGAGTGAGAGGAGCTGGGGGAGGGGGTTTAGGGTGGAGGAGGGTGAGTGTTAGGAGGTTTGGAGATTAGGGAGAGAGATAGGAGTAGGGTTGTGAAGATAGGGGAGGGGGGGTTGTAGAGGTGGGTGAGGGAGAGAGGTAGAGTGAGAGGATAGGGAGATAGGTAGTAGAGGGGGTGGCGGGAGGGGGGGAGAGATAGAGAAATAGATAGAGAAAATAGATAGAGAAGTCGATAGATAGGGAAATAGATAGATAGACAGATAGGTAGGTAGGAGGAGGTGGAGGGTGGGGGAGTTAGATAGTGAGATAGGGAGCTAGAGAGATAGGAAGATAGGAGGAGTGAGGGAGGTAGATAGCGAACGGGTTAGCTAGGGGTGAGAGAGGGGGAGGCGAGTGAGGGAGGGGGATGAGGAAGGAGCAGGAGGGCAGGCTCGGGGGAAGAAGACGGAGGAGGTAGAAGAGCCGAAGACAGAAGACAGAAGAACAGAAGACAGAAGAACAGAAGACAGAAGAACAGAAGACCGGAAGAACAGAGAAGAACAGAGAAGAACAGAGAAGAAGAACACAGAAGCACCGAGAAGAACAGAGAAGAAGAACACAGAAGACCGGAAGAACACAGAAGAACAGAAGGGAAGAACAGAAGAACAGAAGAGAAGAACAGAAGAACACAGAAGAAGATTGCAGAGGGGGGGCGAGGAGGAAGAGACAGAGAGGAGGAAAAGAAGCAGGAGCAGGAGAGAAGGTGAGTGGGGCGGGGCAGGGCGAGGGGCTGGGAGGAGGGGGGTACTTACAGTTAGGTGGGTCTCAGGAACACAGGAACTCGGGAACTTGGAGGAGCTGCAGCGGCAGGGGGAGCGACCTACCCTTGGGTCAAGGGTCGCTACCACTGTCGCGCAGCGGCCGCCATAAGAGGTAGGAGGGGGGGGGGAGGGGTCAGCTGGGGGCGAATGGGAGCTGGGGGGCGGGGGCGTGCAGGAGGTCGCGGCGGGAAAGCGCGAGGGAGGGGGGGACAGGTAGAGTGAGAGGAGCTGGGGGAGGGGGTTTAGGGTGGAGGAGGGTGAGTGTTAGGAGGTTTGGAGATTAGGGAGAGAGATAGGAGTAGGGTTGTGAAGATAGGGGAGGGGGGGTTGTAGAGGTGGGTGAGGGAGAGAGGTAGAGTGAGAGGATAGGGAGATAGGTAGTAGAGGGGGTGGCGGGAGGGGGGGAGAGATAGAGAAATAGATAGAGAAAATAGATAGAGAAGTCGATAGATAGGGAAATAGATAGATAGACAGATAGGTAGGTAGGAGGAGGTGGAGAGTGGGGGAGTTAGATAGTGAGATAGGGAGCTAGAGAGATAGGAAGATAGGAGGAGTGAGGGAGGTAGATAGCGAACGGGTTAGCTAGGGGTGAGAGAGGGGGAGGCGAGTGAGGGAGGGGGATGAGGAAGGAGCAGGAGGGCAGGCTCGGGGGGAGAAGACGGAGGAGGTAGAAGAGCCGAAGACAGAAGACAGAAGAACAGAAGACAGAAGAACAGAAGACCGGAAGAACAGAGAAGAACAGAGAAGAACAGAGAAGAAGAACACAGAAGCACCGAGAAGAACAGAGAAGAAGAACACAGAAGACCGGAAGAACACAGAAGAACAGAAGGGAAGAACAGAAGAACAGAAGAGAAGAACAGAAGAACACAGAAGAAGATTGCAGAGGGGGAGCGAGGAGGAAGAGACAGAGAGGAGGAAAAGAAGCAGGAGCAGGAGAGAAGGTGAGTGGCGCGGGGCAGGGCGAGGGGCTGGGAGGAGGGGGGTACTTACAGTTAGGTGGGTCTCAGGAACACAGGAACTCGGGAACTTGGAGGAGCTGCAGCGGCAGGGGGAGCGACCTACCCTTGGGTCAAGGGTCGCTACCACTGTCGCGCAGCGGCCGCCATAAGAGGTAGGAGGGGGGGGGAGGGGTCAGCTGGGGGCGAATGGGAGCTGGGGGGCGGGGGCGTGCAGGAGGTCGCGGCGGGAAAGCGCGAGGGAGGGGGGGGGGGACAGGTAGAGTGAGAGGAGCTGGGGGAGGGGGTTTAGGGTGGAGGAGGGTGAGTGTTAGGAGGTTTGGAGATTAGGGAGAGAGATAGGAGTAGGGTTGTGAAGATAGGGGAGGGGGGGTTGTAGAGGTGGGTGAGGGAGAGAGGTAGAGTGAGAGGATAGGGAGATAGGTAGTAGAGGGGGTGGCGGGAGGGGGGGAGAGATAGAGAAATAGATAGAGAAAATAGATAGAGAAGTCGATAGATAGGGAAATAGATAGATAGACAGATAGGTAGGTAGGAGGAGGTGGAGAGTGGGGGAGTTAGATAGTGAGATAGGGAGCTAGAGAGATAGGAAGATAGGAGGAGTGAGGGAGGTAGATAGCGAACGGGTTAGCTAGGGGTGAGAGAGGGGGAGGCGAGTGAGGGAGGGGGATGAGGAAGGAGCAGGAGGGCAGGCTCGGGGGAAGAAGATGGAGGAGGTAGAAGAGCCGAAGACAGAAGACAGAAGAACAGAAGACAGAAGAACAGAAGACAGAAGAACAGAAGACAGAAGAACAGAAGACCGGAAGAACAGAGAAGAACAGAGAAGAACAGAGAAGAAGAACACAGAAGCACCGAGAAGAACAGAGAAGAAGAACACAGAAGACCGGAAGAACACAGAAGAACAGAAGGGAAGAACAGAAGAACAGAAGAACACAGAAGAAGATTGCAGAGGGGGAGCGAGGAGGAAGAGACAGAGAGGAGGAAAAGAAGCAGGAGCAGGAGAGAAGGTGAGTGGCGCGGGGCAGGGCGAGGGGCTGGGAGGAGGGGGGTACTTACAGTTAGGTGGGTCTCAGGAACACAGGAACTCGGGAACTTGGAGGAGCTGCAGCGGCAGGGGGAGCGACCTACCCTTGGGTCAAGGGTCGCTACCACTGTCGCGCAGCGGCCGCCATAAGAGGTAGGAGGGGGGGGGAGGGGTCAGCTGGGGGCGAATGGGAGCTGGGGGGCGGGGGCGTGCAGGAGGTCGCAGCGGGAAAGCGCGAGGGAGGGGGGGGGACAGGTAGAGTGAGAGGAGCTGGGGGAGGGGGTTTAGGGTGGAGGAGGGTGAGTGTTAGGAGGTTTGGAGATTAGGGAGAGAGATAGGAGTAGGGTTGTGAAGATAGGGGAGGGGGGGTTGTAGAGGTGGGTGAGGGAGAGAGGTAGAGTGAGAGGATAGGGAGATAGGTAGTAGAGGGGGTGGCGGGAGGGGGGGAGAGATAGAGAAATAGATAGAGAAAATAGATAGAGAAGTCGATAGATAGGGAAATAGATAGATAGACAGATAGGTAGGTAGGAGGAGGTGGAGAGTGGGGGAGTTAGATAGTGAGATAGGGAGCTAGAGAGATAGGAAGATAGGAGGAGTGAGGGAGGTAGATAGCGAACGGGTTAGCTAGGGGTGAGAGAGGGGGAGGCGAGTGAGGGAGGGGAATGAGGAAGGAGCAGGAGGGCAGGCTCGGGGGAAGAAGACGGAGGAGGTAGAAGAGCCGAAGACAGAAGACAGAAGAACAGAAGACAGAAGAACAGAAGACAGAAGAACAGAAGACCGGAAGAACAGAGAAGAACAGAGAAGAACAGAGAAGAAGAACACAGAAGCACCGAGAAGAACACAGAAGACCGGAAGAACACAGAAGAACAGAAGGGAAGAACAGAAGAACAGAAGAGAAGAACAGAAGAACACAGAAGAAGATTGCAGAGGGGGAGCGAGGAGGAAGAGACAGAGAGGAGGAAAAGAAGCAGGAGCAGGAGAGAAGGTGAGTGGCGCGGGGCAGGGCGAGGGGCTGGGAGGAGGGGGGTACTTACAGTTAGGTGGGTCTCAGGAACACAGGAACTCGGGAACTTGGAGGAGCTGCAGCGGCAGGGGGAGCGACCTACCCTTGGGTCAAGGGTCGCTACCACTGTCGCGCAGCGGCCGCCATAAGAGGTAGGAGGGGGGGGGAGGGGTCAGCTGGGGGCGAATGGGAGCTGGGGGGCGGGGGCGTGCAGGAGGTCGCGGCGGGAAAGCGCGAGGGAGGGGAGCTTACCTGTAGACTGTCTCTTAGGTAATGACCTAGAGGCCTCAGGTTGGGCTGATGTAGAGTTTTATGCCCATGCAGCCATGCTGGGCATCCCTGAGGAATTGTTCCCTCTCATTTCAAGTGAAATGAAAAAGCAAAGGAGAGAAGGCCTGAAAACTCAGGATCCCTCTCCATCAACAGGTAAAAAGGGTATCACAGTATCCCCTAACCACCCTAACATTCAGGATACCATTCCTGTGGTGGGAGAAACCTCTCCTGGGGTGGCACCTGTTCCAAGGGAATCATCAGCTGGCAAAGCTGGACTCCCTGAGGTGGAAGTACCTCTCTGTGGGATAACTAACATTGGTGAGAAAAACAGCACCATTTTAGTTAACATGGAGCATCCCTCCAACCCTCCCAGAGAAACTTTAGTGCAGAAACCCTGCACTACCTCACAACACTTAGGACAGCATCCCTGCCCTAGTGTGGAGCTCATAGGACAGCATCCCTGCCCTGCTCCAACTCAAGAGAAACAGCATCCCTGTTCTCTCTTCCAGCCAGATGGACAAAGTTTTTGCCCAGCTATGGCTTTTCTGAGACAGCATCCCTGTCTGGCATTTCCATCACTACAAATAGGTTCAGTGGACAATTCCCACTGCTCTAAACTAAAACTTACTGATAGAAACTCTGAAAATACATCTTCACATTGTTGCTTAGCTAAAAAACTTCAAACAGGGTGGTTTACATCCCCACAGGGAAGTAACCATATAGTGGATGATAACGGGAGTAACCAGTCTATTGCAGAGCTACTCTCTACTTATCACCACTTAGACAATAAAGTCTCAACTGGCCAAGGTTAGCCTTATTGTCCTTCGTTTGGGGGGGGTTGTGTGAGAAGGTAGCCTCTTTCTAGCCTTGTTACCCCCACTTTTGGCCTGTTTGTGAGTGTATGTCAGGGTGTTTGTCACTGTTTTCACTGTCTCACTGGGATCCTGATAGCCAGGCCTCAGTGCTCATAGTGAAAACACTATGTTTTCAGTATGGTTGTTATGTGTCACTGGGATCCTGCTGGTCAGGACCCCAGTGCTCATAGGTTTGTGGCCTATATGTATGTGTCACTGGGACCCTGTCACACAGGGCCCCAGTGCTCATAGGTGTGCATGTATATGTTCCCTGTGTGGTGCCTAACTGTCTCACTGAGCCTCTGCTAACCAGAACCTCAGTGGTTATGCTCTCTCATTAATTTCAAATTGTCACTAACAGGCTAGTGACCAATTTTACCAATTTACATTGGCTTACTGGAACACCCTTATAATTCCCTAGTATATGGTACTGAGGTACCCAGGGTATTGGGGTTCCAGGAGATCCCTATGGGCTGCAGCATTTCTTTTGCCACCCATAGGGAGCTCTGACAATTCTTACACAGGCCTGCCACTGCAGCCTGAGTGAAATAACGTCCACGTTATTTCACAGCCATTTTACACTGCACTTAAGTAACTTATAAGTCACCTATATGTCTAACCTTTACCTGGTAAAGGTTAGGTGCAAAGTTACTTAGTGTGAGGGCACCCTGGCACTAGCCAAGGTGCCCCCACATTGTTCAGAGCCAATTCACTGAACTTTGTGAGTGCGGGGACACCATTACACGCGTGCACTACATATAGGTCACTACCTATATGTAGCTTCACCATGGTAACTCCGAATATGGCCATGTAACATGTCTATGATCATGGAATTGCCCCCTCTATGCCATCCTGGCATTGTTGGTACAATTCCATGATCCCAGTGGTCTGTAGCACAGACCCTGGTACTGCCAGACTGCCCTTCCTGGGGTTTCACTGCAGCTGCTGCTGCTGCCAACCCCTCAGACAGGCAGCTGCCCTCCTGGGGTCCAGCCAGGCCTGGCCCAGGATGGCAGAACAAAGAACTTCCTCTGAGAGAGGGTGTGACACCCTCTCCCTTTGGAAAATGGTGTGAAGGCAGGGGAGGAGTAGCCTCCCCCAGCCTCTGGAAATGCTTTGTTGGGCACAGAGGTGCCCAATTCTGCATAAGCCAGTCTACACCGGTTCAGGGACCCCTTAGCCCCTGCTCTGGCGCGAAACTGGACAAAGGAAAGGGGAGTGACCACTCCCCTGACCTGCACCTCCCCTGGGAGGTGTCCAGAGCTCCTCCAGTGTGCTCCAGACCTCTGCCATCTTGGAAACAGAGGTGCTGCTGGCACACTGGACTGCTCTGAGTGGCCAGTGCCACCAGGTGACGTCAGAGACTCCTGCTGATAGGCTCCTTCAGGTGTTAGTAGCCTTTCCTCTCTCCTAGGTAGCCAAACCCTCTTTTCTGGCTATTTAGGGTCTCTGTCTCTAGGGAAACTTTAGATAACGAATGCACGAGCTCAGCCGAGTTCCTCTGCATCTCCCTCTTCACCTTCTGATAAGGAAACGACCGCTGACCGCGCTGGAAGCCTGCAAACCTGCAACATAGTAGCAAAGACGACTACTGCAACTCTGTAACGCTGATCCTGCCGCCTTCTCGACTGTTTTCCTGCTTGTGCATGCTGTGGGGGTAGCCTGCCTCCTCTCTGCACCAGAAGCTCCGAAGAAATCTCCCGTGGGTCGACGGAATCTTCCCCCTGCAACCGCAGGCACCAAAAAGCTGCATTACCGGTCCCTTGGGTCTCCTCTCAGCACGACGAGCGAGGTCCCTCGAATCCAGCGACGCTGTCCAAGTGACCCCCACAGTCCAGTGACTCTTCAGCCCAAGTTTGGTGGAGGTAAGTTCTTGCCTCACCTCGCTGGGCTGCATTGCTGGGAACCGCGACTTTGCAGCTACTCCGGCCCCTGTGCACTTCCGGCGGAAATCCTTTGTGCACAGCCAAGCCTGGGTCCACGGCACTCTAACCTGCATTGCACGACTTTCTAAGTTGGTCTCCGGCGACGTGGGACTCCTTTGTGCAACTTCGGCGAGCACCGTTTCACGCATCCTCGTAGTGCCTGTTTCTGGCACTTCTCCGGGTGCTACCTGCTTCAGTGAGGGCTCTTTGTCTTGCTCGACGTCCCCTCTCTCTTTAGGTCCAATTTGCGACCTCCTGGTCCCTCCTGGGCCCCAGCAGCGTCCAAAAACGCCAAACGCACGATTTGCGTCTAGCAAGGCTTGTTGGCGTCCTTCCGGCGGGAAAACACTTCTGCACGACTCTCCAAGGCGAGAGGGATTTGTCCACCAAAGGGGAAGTCTCTAGCCCTTTTCGTTCCTGCAGAAACCTCAGCTTCTTCTGTCCAGTCGAAGCTTCTTTGCACCCGCAGCTGGCATTTCCTGGGCATCTGCCCATCTCCGACTTGCTTGTGACTTTTGGACTTGGTCCCCTTGTTCCACAGGTACCCTAGATTGGAAATCCACAGTTGTTGCATTGCTGGTTTGTGTCTTTTCTGCATTATTCCTCTAACACGACTCTTTTGTCCTTAGGGGAACTTTAGTGCACTTTGCACTCACTTTTCAGGGTCTTGGGGAGGGTTATTTTTCTAACTCTCACTATTTTCTAATAGTCCCAGCGACCCTCTACAAGGTCACATAGGTTTGGGGTCCATTCGTGGTTCGCATTCCACTTTTGGAGTATATGGTTTGTGTTGCCCCTATCCCTATGTTTCCCCATTGCATCCTATTGTAACTATACATTGTTTGCACTGTTTTCTAAGACTATACTGCATATTTTTGCTATTGTGTATATATATCTTGTGTATATTTCCTATCCTCTCACTGAGGGTACACTCTAAGATACTTGGCATATTGTCATAAAAATAAAGTACCTTTATTTTTAGTATAACTGTGTATTGTGTTTTCTTATGATATTGTGCATATGACACTAAGTGGTACTGTAGTAGCTTCACACGTCTCCTAGTTCAGCCTAAGCTGCTCTGCTAAGCTACCATTATCTATCAGCCTAAGCTGCTAGACACCCTATACACTAATAAGGGATAACTGGGCCTGGTGCAAGGTGCAAGTACCCCTTGGTACTCACTACAAGCCAGTCCAGCCTCCTACATTACCACTTTGTCATTGTGCACTTTTCATAAGAGAATAATATACAAAACAAGTTCAGTGTATGTACACCTAACCAAAAAGTTTTGCTTTTCTTCTCTTACACTATCTGCTAAGTGCTGAAAAGTACTTCTAAACTTTGTAACAGTTTCAAAAAGTTTGAAAACGTTTTTTTTTCTGTTCTTTAAAAAGTCCTGAAACTTTTTCTCTCTTCCATCTGTCTCTAAACCTCCTTCTATCATGTCTGATGTAGGAACTTCTCTTGAAATGGTCAATACAACTTATGACAATCTTGACTTTAAGAGCCTAAGGAGTCTCTGCATTGATAGAGGTTTAGTGGTAGGAAAGACCCCTTATAGAGAATTTCTG
Source organism: Pleurodeles waltl (assembly GCF_031143425.1). Lineage (NCBI taxonomy): Eukaryota > Metazoa > Chordata > Amphibia > Caudata > Salamandridae > Pleurodeles > Pleurodeles waltl. The sequence goes on from NC_090447.1 coordinate 1,225,409,069, forward strand.
TCTAACATGCTCATTGAGAATGATAAGGCCCAGGGTGGAACTTCATCTGAAAAGTTAGTAGATAGCTCACACTCTGACTCAGGGGAGCCCCTTGAGGGAGGTGTACAGGGTTGTCTTCCAAATCTGCCCCTTAGCAGACCACCTAGCAATGCTGGTAGTAATAGAAGCTCCCATCATAGTAGGGAAGTTTTTGTTCCTGAAGGCCAGGTTGTTAGAGTGCAAGCTGTTAGGGACAGGTCTCCCTCTGTTAATTCCAATATATCTTCTGTGTCCAAGCATTCCCAACCCACCCACCCTGAAGACAACATGTTAGAAAGGGAACTCAACAAGTTGAGAGTGGAAGAGACCAGGCTAAAGCTTAAACAGCAACAGCTGGCTCTAGACAGGGAATCCATAGACCTGGAGAAGGAGAGACAGAGGTTGGGGTTTGGACCCCATGGTGGCAGCAGCAGTATTCCTGATAGTAATCCTGTGAGAGAGCATGACTCCAGGAATCTGCACAAGATAGTTCCCCCTTACAAGGAGGGGGATGACATTAACAAGTGGTCTGATCCACTTGAGAGGGCCTGTATGGTACAGGGGGTCCCTCAAAGGCAGTGGGCTGCTATCCTATGGCTATCTTTCAGTGGAAAGGGTAGGGATAGGCTCCTTACTGTTAGAGAAAGTGAGGCCAATAATTTTGCAGATTTGAAAGATGCACTCTTGGATGGATTTGGTTTAACCACTGAACAATACAGGACTAAAGTTCATAGACACCAGAAAAGAGTCCTCACAAGACTGGAGAGACTTTGTTGACTGTTCAGTGAAGGCCTTGGAGGGGTGGTTACATGGCAGTAAAGTTTCTGACTATGAAAGCCTGTACAATCTAATTCTGAGAGAGCATATTCTGAATAACTGTGTGTCTGACTTGTTACACCAATATCTAGTGGACTCAGATCTGACCTCTCCCCAAGAATTGGGAAAGAAGGCAGACTAATGGGTCAGAACAAGCGTGAACAGAAAAGTTCATACAGGGGGTGACAAGGATGGCAAGAAGAAGGATGGTAAGTCTTCTGACAAGGGTAGGGACAAATCTAAAAATGAGTCTATCAGGCACACAAAAATACTCTGGTGGGGGTGGTGGGCCCAAATCCTCTTCTAATCAAGTAAAAAAACCTAGGTGTTATTTATGTAAGGTAAAAGGCCATTGGACAACTGATGCCAGTTGTCCAAAGAAAAACACCAAACCTCCCACTACCACAACCCCTACTGCAACCTCTAGTGCCCCTAGTAATAGCAGTGGTGGTGGGAGCAAACCTACTAATAGCCAATCCAAGGGAGTAGCTAGGCTCACTTTTGGTAATTTAGTTGGGGTTGGTCTTGTTATCTTGTTAGGGAGACCACAGAGGCTGTGTTAGTCTCTGAAGGTGCCATTGATTTGGCCACCTTGGTTGCTTGTCCCCTTAGAATGGATAAGTACAAGCAACTTCCCCTAATAAATGGTTTTCAGGTTCAGGCCTACAGGGACACAGGTGCCAGTCTTACCATGGTAATAGAGAAACTGTTAAACCCTGAACAACACCTACTTGGTCACCAGTACCAAGTGACATGCGCTCATAGCAACACTCTTAGCCACCCCATGGCTGTTGTGACTCTCAACTGGCGGGGGGTTACTGGTCCAAAGAAAGTCATGGTTGCTTCAGATTTACCTATAGACTGTCTACTAGGAAATGATTTAGAGACATCAGCTTGGGCAGAAGTGGAGTTGGAGGCTCATGCATCAATGCTGGGCATTCCTGGGCATATTTTTGCTTTGACAAGGGCTCAGGCCAAAAAGAAAAAAAGGACAGGGTGACTTGGATCCTGGCACAATGGACCAAGTGCTCCCTAAAGCTAGGGGGAGAAAGGGTAAATCCCTACCCACTATCCCTCCCTCTACAGATGATTCTCCTTCTGAGTAAGAAGAATTTCCTCCCTGTGCAGAACCTTCACCAGATGAGCTGGCAGCAGACACTGCAGAGCTTTTGGGTGGAGGGGGGCCTGCCAGGGAAGAGCTGAGTGTGGCACAGCAATCCTGTCCCACATTAGAGGGTCTCAGACAGCAAGCTGTCAAACAGCAAAACGGGGATGTCAGTGACTCACATAGAGTTTACTGGGAGGACAACCTCTTGTACACAGAGGCAAGGGACCCAAAACCTGGAGCAGCCAGGAGATTGGTCCTTCCCTTGCAGTACAGAGAGTTCCTCCTAACTCTGGCACATGACATTCCTTTTGCTGGACGTTTGGGTCAGATTAAAACATGGGAAAGGCTTGTCCCCCTGTTTCACTGGCCTAGGATGTCAGAGGACACAAAAGATTTTTGTAAGTCTTGCGTGACCTGCCAAGCCAGTGGCAAGACTGGTGGCACTCCAAAGGCTCCCCTTATTCCACTGACTGTGGTTGGGGTTCCCTTTGAAAGGGTAGGGGTTGACATAGTTGGCCCCCTTGACCCTCCTACTGCTTCAGGCAATAGGTTTATCTTGGTGGTAGTGGACCATGCCACAAGATATCCTGAAGCAATTCCTCTAAGGACCACTACAGCAACTGCAGTGGCAAAAGCCCTCCTGGGAATCTTTTCCAGGGTGGGTTTTCCAAAAGAGGTTGTATCAGAGCAGACAGGGGTAGCAACTTTATGTCTGCATACTTGAAGGCCATGTGGAAGGAATGTGGTGTAACATACAAATTCACCACACCTTATCATCCACAAACAAATGGACTGGTAGAGAGGTTTAATAAAACTCTCAAAGGAATGATAATGGGACTCCCTGAAAAACTCAGGAGGAGATGGGATGTCCTGTTGCCTTGCCTCCTTTTTGCTTACAGGGAGGTACCCCAGAAAGGAGTGGGCTTTAGCCCCTTTGAACTCCTCTTTGGGCAACCTGAAAGAGGTCCCCTAACACTTGCAAAGGAGGGTTGGGAACAACCTTTAAAAGCTCCTAAGCAAGACATAGTGGACTATGAACTCGGCCTAAGATCCAAAATGGCTGAGTACATGAAAAAGGCCAGTAAAAACCTTCAGGCCAGCCAAGAGCTCCAAAAGCAATGGCACGACCAGAAGGCTGTTCTGATTCAGTACCAACCAGGACAGAAGGTATGGGTATTGGATCCTGTGGCCCCAAGACAAATGGAGAGGACCCCATCTCATTGTTGAAAAGAAGTGCGAGGTCACCTACTTGGTTGACCTAGGCACTGCCAGAAGTCCCCTTAGGGTGATTCATGTCAACCGCCTAAAACCCTACTATGACAGGGCTGATCTCACCCTGCTCATGGCAACAGATGAGGGACAGGAAGAAGAGAGTGACCCTCTCCCTGATCTCTTCTCTTCCACAGAAGAGGATGTTCTAGTTGAAGGTGTAGTTTTGGCAGACTGTCTTACTGCTCAGCAGAAAGACAACTGCATAAATCTCCTAGGTCAGTTTTCTGAACTCTTTTCAACTGTTCCAGGCACCACATCTTGGTGTGAACACACAATTTATACTGGAGACAGCATGCCTGTCAAGAGTAAAATCTATAGGCAGCCTGACCATGTCAGGGACTGCATTAAGCAAGAAGTTCAGAAAATGCTTGAACTAGGAGTGGTTGAACATTCCGAAAGCCCATGGGCCTCTCCTGTGGTGCTTGTACCAAAGCCTCACTCAAAAGATGGAAAAAGGGAGATGAGGTTTTGTGTAGATTACAGAGGTCTCAACCAGGTAACAAAAACTGATGCTCACCCTATACCCAGGGCAGATGAACTCATAGATACACTGGCATCTGCTAAGTATCTAAGCACCTTTGATTTGACTGCAGGGTATTGGCAGATCAAATTATCAGAGGATGCTAAAGCAAAAACTGCATTTTCGACTATTGGAGGGCACTACCAATTCACAGTAATGCCCTTTGGTTTGAAAAACGCACCTGCCACTTTTCAGAGGTTGGTGAATACAGTCCTGCAAGGGTTGGAGGCTTTTAGTGCAGCATATCTGGACGATACAGCTGTCTTTAGCTCCACCTGGGATGATCACCTGGTCCACCGGTGGAAGGTTTTGGAGGCCCTGCAAAAGGCAGGCCTCACTATCAAGGCTTCAACGTGCCAGATAGGGCAGGGGAAAGTGGTTTATCTGGGACACCTGGTAGGTGGAGAACAGATTGCACCACTTCAGGGGAAAATCCAGACAATCATGGATTGGGTTCCCCCTACAACTCAGACCCAGGTGAGAGCCTTCCTAGGCCTCACTGGGTATTACAGGAGATTCATTAAAAATGATGGCTCCATTGCAGCCCCACTTAATGATCTCACTAGCAAGAAGATGCCTAAAAAGGTATTGCGGACAGCTAGCTGTCAGAAAGCTTTTGAGGAGCTCAAACAGGCCATGTGCACTGCACCTGTCCTAAGAAGACAATGTTACACCAAGAAAATCATTGTTCAAATTGATGCATCTGAATTAGGGGTAGGGGCAGTCTTATCACAACTCAATTCTGAGGGCCAGGATCAACCTGTTGCTTTTATCAGCAGGAGGTTGACCCCTAGAGAAAAGCGTTGGTCTGCCATAGAGAGGGAGGCCTTTGCTGTGGTCTGGGCACTGAAGAAGTTGAGGCCATACCTGTTTGGCACTCACTTCATTGTTCAGACAGACCACAAACCTCTACTTTGGCTAAAACAAATGAAAGGTGAAAACCCTAAATTGTTGAGGTGGTCCATATCTCTATAGGGAATGGACTATACAGTGGAACATAGACCTGGGAGTACCCACTCCAATGCAGTGGGACTCTCCAGATATTTCCACTTAGACAATGAAGATTCATCAGGTCATGGCTAGTCTTATTGTCCTTCGTTTGGGGGGGGGTTGTGTAGGAAAGTACCATCTTGCCTGGCATGTTACCCCCCATATTTCACTGTATATATGTTGTTTTAGTCTATGTGTCACTGGGACCCTGCCAGGCAGGGCCCCAGTGCTCATAAGTGTGCCCTGTATGTGTTCCCTGTGTGATGCCTAACTGTCTCACTGAGGCTCTGCTAACCAGAACCTCAGTGGTTATGCTCTCTCTGCTTTCTAAATTGTCACTAACAGGCTAGTGACCAATTTCACCTATTCACATTGGCATACTGGAACACCCTTATAATTCCCTAGTATATGGTACTGAGGTACCCAGGGTATTGGGGTTCCAGGAGATCCCTATGGGCTGCAGCATCTCTTTTGCCACCCATGGGGAGATCTGACAATTCTTACACAGGCCTGCCAGTGCAGCCTGAGTGAAATAATGTCCACGTTATTTCACAGCCATTTACCACTGCACATAAGTAACTAATAAGTCACCTATATGTCTAACCTTCACCTGGTGAAGGTTGGGTGCAAAGTGAAGTTACTTAGTGTATGGGCACCCTGGCACTAGCCAAGGTGCCCCCACATTGTTCAGAGTTACTTAGTGTGTGGGCACCCTGGCACTAGCCAAGGTGCCCCCACATTGTTCAGGGCAAATTCCCCGGACTTTGTGAGTGCGGGGACACCATTACACACGTGCACTGCACATAGGTCTCTACCTATGTACAGCGTCACAATGGTAACTCCGAACATGGCCATGTAATATGTCTAGGATCATGGAATTGTCACCCCAATGCCACTCTGGCATTGGGGGGACAAATCCATGATCCCCCGGGTCTCTAGCACAGAACCCGGGTACTGCCAAACTGCCTTTCCGGGGTTTTCACTGCAGCTGCTGCTGCTGCCAACCCCTCAGACAGGTTTCTGCCCTCCTGGGGTCCAGCCAGGCATGGCCCAGGAAGGCAGAACAAAGGACTTCCTCAGAGAGAGGGTGTTACACCCTCTCCCTTTGGAAAATAGGTGTCAGGGCTGGGGAGGAGTAGCCTCCCCCAGCCCCTGGAAATGCTTTGATGGGCACAAATGCTGCCCATCTCTGCATAAGCCAGTCTGCACCGGTTCAGGGATCCCCCAGCCCTGCTCTGGCGCAAAACTGGACAAAGGAAAGGGGAGTGACGACTCCCCTGACCTGCACCTCGCAGGGGAGGTGCCCAGAGGTCCTCCAGCGTGTCCCAGACCTCTGCCATCTTGGATTCAGAGGTGTGCTGGCACACTGGACTGCTCTGATTGGCCAGGGCCAGCAGGTGACGTCAGAGACTCCTTCTGATAGGCTCTTACCTTTCTTACTAGCCTATCTTCCTTCCTAAGTAGCCAAACCTCATTTTCTGGCCATTTAGGGTCTCTCCTTTGAGGAATTCTTCAGACACCAAATGCAAGAGCTCACCAGAGTTCCTCTGCATTTCCCTCTTCACCTTCTGCCAAAGGATCGACCGATGACTGCTCAGGACGCCTGCAAAACTGCAACAAAGTAGCAAGGACGACTACTGCAACCTTGTATCGCTTCATCCTGCCGGCTTTCTTGCCTGTTTCCTGGTGGTGCATGCTCTGGGGGTAGCCTACCTCCTTCTTGTACCAGGAGCTCTGAAGAAATCTCCTGTGGGTCGACGGAATCTTCCCCCTGCAATCGCAGGCAACAAAAGACTGCATCACCGGTCCTCTGGGTCCCCTCTCAGCACAACGAGCGTGATCCCAGGAACTCAGCAACTCTGTCCAAGTGACTCCCACAGTCCAGTGACTCTTCAGTCCAAGTTTGGTGGAGGTAAGTCCTTGCCTCCCCACGCTAGACTGCATTGCTGGGTATTGCATGATTTGCAGCTGCTCCGGCTCCTGTGCACTCTTCCAGGATTTCCTTCGTGCACAGCCAAGCCTGGGTCCCCGACACTCTAACCTGCAGTGCACAACCTTCTGAGTTGTCCTCCGGCGTTGTGGGACTCCCTTTTCTGACTTCAGGTGGACTCCGGTTCACTCCTCTTCTAAGTGCCTGTTCCGGTACTTCTGCGGGTGATGCCTGCTTCTGTGAGGGCTCCCTGACTTTCTGGGCGCCCCCCCTGTCTCCTCATCCAAGTGGTGACATCCTGGTCCCTCCTGGGCCACAGCAGCATGCAAAAGGCCTAACCGCAACCCTTGCAACTAGCAAGGCTTGTTTGCGGTCTTTCTGCGTGGGAACACCTCTGCAAGCTTCTTCACGACGTGGGACATCCATCCTCCAAAGGGGAAGATCCTAGTCCTCTTCGTTCTTGCAGAACACTAAGCTCCTTCCATCCGGTGGCAGCTTCTTTGCATCCCCAGCTGGCATTTCCTGGGCATCTGCCCACTCTCGACACTGTCGCGACTCTTGGACTTGGTCCCCTTGTCTTACAGGTACTCAGGTCCGGAAATCCACTGTTGTTGCATTGCTGGTGTTGGTCTTCCTTGCAGAATACCCCATCACGTCTTCTGTGCTTTCTGGGGGTTGTAGGTGCACTTTACACCTATCTTGGGGTGGGCTATTTTTCTAACCCTCACTGTTTTCTTACAGTCCCAGCGACCCTCTACAAGCTCACATAGGTTTGGGGTCCATTCGTGGTTCGCATTCCACTTTTGGAGTATATGGTTTGTGTTGCCCCTATACCTAGGTGCTCCTATTGCAATCTATTGTAACTTTACACTGCTTGCATTACTTCCTTTTGCTATTACTGCATATTTTTGGTATTGTGTATCTTGTGTATATTTGGCATCCTCATACTGAGGGTACTCACTGAGATACTTTTGGCATATTGTCATAAAAATAAAATACCTTAATTTTTAGTATATCTGTGTATTGTGTTTTCTTATGATATTGTGCATATGACACCAGTGGTACAGTAGGAGCTTTGTATGTCTCCTATTTCAGCCTAAGCTGCTCTGCTATAGCTACCTTCTATTAGCCTAAGCTGCTAGAAACACCTTTTCTACACTAATAAGGGATAACTGGACCTGGTACAGAGTGTAAGAACCCCTTGGTACCCACTACAAGCCAGGCCAGCCTCCTACAGTCTGTAACACTTATTGCGGCACCCATCTAAGTAGCACCTTAAAACTTGTCCCAATCCTGCAATTGGGGCTTGAAGGCAGTGCCCATTACCATGTCAACTTGGCATGTAAAACCCCTTGCCAAGCCTTAAACTCCCCTATTATTACATACAGTTCACCACTGTGGAAGGCCCTAGGTATAAAAAGGGAGGTGTGTAATTAGAAAGTCAGACATGTTCTTTTAGGTTTTACATGGTCTGGTAGTGAAAAACTCCCAAATCTGTTTTTCACTAGTGTGAGACCTACCCCTTCCATAGGATAGCATAGGAGATTCCTTATTTCATTTAAAAAGCTGTAATTCCATATGAAAGGAGGTAATATGGCATTTTGGTATCTATGAACTTGTAATGATAAACTCTCTTTAATGGTAAAGTCAAATTTATCATTACAAGTTAGAAATGCCACTTTTAGAAAGTTGTAATTTTCCTACCCTTAGCCCTCTGTGCTGCAGCCTGCCTTATGTCACATGAGTGGGTATAACTGGCAGTTGAGTCTTTGTGAATTCACCCCAAACAGTCACACAATAATGGGATTAGCAGAACCTGAATGGCCTTTCCACTGGCAGGATGAAGGGGCGGAGCTGAGCACAGCCCTTCCTACACCTGAATAGACTGCGCTCTGCCACCACTCTATAGGCAAACAAAAGCTTGTATTGTCAGTGCAGCCAGCGGGGAGCCAGGGCAGGGGAGGCAGGAAACTCCTGGAAATACAAATACCCTTTCTGGAAACTTGCCCCACCGTCTAGGAGCAGAGCACCAGGGTATACAAAAAAGGCTCTCAGTCTCAGTCTTCAGTTCACTACTGGACCTGTGGAAGGACTATCAGAGGACTGACTGCTACTGTGACCTGCTTTGCACTCTTCTAGACCGCTGCTGTACCTGGAAGGACTGCTTTGCTGTCTGAAGCCTGCCTGCCCTGTGGTTGAGCCCTGCATCTTTGCCTGCACACAGGATTTCCAAAAGTGACTGCCAGGGCAAGTTTGCTGGTCTCCTGTTCAGAGCCACAGGGACAAAACAGGCACCCACCATCTTGACCCCCACACCTGAACCCAGCCTAAACCCTCAAGGCGTCTCCATACACACCTGGATCCTTGGTTGTGGTGCTGAAGGTGCCCAAATGGTCAATTTCTAAAACTGAGGACTTTCATAAAATGTGGCTAAAAAAGTTATCTGAGAACTAGGAGAAGACCGCCACCAACATGCTCACCTATCACCAGATTGACCTTACTGCTCCTCCTGCTAATTCTTCTCCACAGCAACAAATCCATTTCAGCGGTCCTTCGTGAAAGGGGTATCCGACCTCATGGAACAGTCTTCAACTACAGTCTTCTGCTTTGTCCTGCTGGAGATTTTCAACTTCCATCTCAAGGACTTAATCCAAAGGTAAAAATATTCACCAGTGCTTCGCTCCACAGCTATACAACGACAACACTCCCTCCTCTGACACTGCTGCAGCCTTTCCCTTCTAAACTTCTACCTTCTCAGAGACATTTCCTCCAAAAAATTTCAAAATATGAAGGTATGCGCTCACTGGGCCAAATCCACTTTGTGTATCCAACCCACACTCCATTGAGGTTGGCCTTAACTTTTGACTTTGCCCCGGCTAGTGCAAACAGCTGTCCGCAGTTGGTGCTTTTTGTTTGTAAGCACTATTTTGAACCTTAAACTTTAACTAATTGGATTTTGATGGTTTTGTTGTTAAATCATTTATTATTTTTTCCTATTTTTCCTAATTGGTTTGGGGATTCTATTTTATTGTGTATTCACCTTGTCACTGTTTGTGTACAGCATAAATATTTAACACATTGCCTCTAAGTTTAGCCTGAATGCTTTCTGTGACAAGCTACCCAGAGTTAAGCACAGGTAAAATTTTTTACTTTTTGTTGTTCACCCTACAAGGGAATGTAGCTGTTGCTTTACCAAGCCCTCACACCCCAGTCTACCAACAACCCAGTTTCTCACAAAGGCATATTACAGATTGTAGGAAAGTAGCCCCTTTCTACCTTGGCCTGTTTGTCACTGTGTTTGACTGTTCATTGGGATCTTGCTAACCAGATCCCCAGTAATTAAGCTCTCTCTCCCAACTGTATTCCATCCCACAACTGGCATACTGGTGGCCCCATGTAAACCCATAGTATATGGTACCCAGGTACTCAGGTCAATGGGAGACCAGGGTATGCTGCCACCTCACAGACAGGTTTCTGCCCTCCCATTGCTTGAGCATCTCAAGCCCAGGAAGGCAGAACAAAGGATTTCCGTTGCCAGAGGAGTTTTGCACCCTCTCTCTTTGGAAATAGGTATTACAATGCTTGGGAGGAGTAGCCTCCCAGAGCCACTGGTATGCTTTGAATGTCACATTTGGTGCCTTCCGTGCATATACCAGTCTGCACCAGTTCAGGGTCCTCCAGTCTCTGCTCTGGCGCAAAACTGGACAATGGAAAGGGAAGTGGCCACTCCCCTGTCCATCACCACCCAGGGAAGGTGCCCACAGCTCCTCCAGAGAGTCCCTTGGTTTGGCCATCTTGAATCCAAGGTTGGCAGGGAACTCTGGGAGAATCTAAGTGGCCAGGCCATGCAGGTGACATCAGAGCCCCCTTCAGATAGGTGGTCACCCAGATAGGTGCCAATCCCCCTTTCAGGGTTATTTAAGGTCTCTCTTTTGGGTTGTTTGCAAGATTCCAGCATGATTCCCCTGCATCCCTTAATTTGACTTCTGATCAAAGAAACTGCATCTGGACTCTCCAGGACCCGACAATCTGCAATAAAGACGAAGACTTCGCCTGAAACATTGTTTCTCCGGCTCCTTCCAGCTTCTGCAACATTTCCCCAGTCGTGCATCCTCTGAGGATGGCCCATCTTCTGTCTGATCAGGAAAAAAGAAGGAACCTCCCTTGGCCTGAAGGAGTCACTCCCCTGCATCTACAGGCACCAACAGCAACACCGACAGGCTGCCTGGGTCTCTTCTCCTGCTGAGGTGCATGGATTCTGCAACATGGGTGGTGGTCAGATGTGGTCCAGACAGTCCTCTCCACCAGCTGTCCAACTTGGGTGGAGGTAAGCCCTTTACTGCCCACGCAGGACAGTACCCCTGTGCACCTCCTTTGCAGCTGTCAAGGCTTGTTGGAACTTCTTCCAAGGGGCCTTCAGTTTTCACGTAGCTCCAGCCACCTGCACTCCCTCTTGTGATACACAGCTTCCTGACAGACTCTTCTGCGGTGTGGGATTCCTTTTTGTAGTGCTGCGTGGGCTCATTTTGCTACTTCCGTATCCCCGTCCTGTGAGACTCCTGTGTATGCTGCCTGTGCTTCTGTGGAATCTCTGTGACGCTGAAGGTATACTATGACTCCCCCACATCCCCCCTGGGTTGAGCCCTCCTGGTCCTTGCTGGTCCCCAGCAGCACCACTTTCCACCAAATGCAAGTTTTGCCTGTGCCAGGGCTTGTTGGTGGAATCCAGACATGTAAACCTAACTGAAATCTCCTTCCAGCGTAGGACATTACCTTCATCCTCCAGGAACTCAACACCGACTCCAGGGCTGCAGTGCTGGCTCTTCTTCCTCACTGTCAACCAACTCCTGCAATTCTGAGCTTGGTGGGTAGGGGCACCTGCCCCCACTAGACTCTGCTGTATCTTCCGGACTTCGGGCCAGATGTATCAAGCGATTTTGCATTCGCAAACGGTGCGAATTGCAAAATACGTCCGTTTGCGAATGCAAAAATGCCTTTCAGAATGTATGAAAGGCATTCGCAGTGAAATTTTAAATTAAGGAATCACAAAAAAAGCGATTCCTTAAAATTGGGACCCCATTTAGAGAATCACAAATTGCGATTCTCTAAATAATAAATTGCAAATTAGGAATCCTTATTTGCGATTTCTTAAGCACATGTATCAAGCATTTCCTAAATGCAAATTGGGCATTTAGGAAATGCAATTACCACAAACAAAAGTTTGGTGGTAACCATGTGCAAATTTAAAAAATGCATTCTAATTGCATTTTTAAAACTGACATGTAGCGCACACATGCCCCTAAGGCATGTGTGTGCTTCACATGTCCGTACAAATAATTTTGGGGTGCAGCAGAGGGGGCCTTAGGCCCCCAGCACCCTGGGATTTGCATTTCCCAAATTGCAAATTCCTAACTGGAATTCGCAATTTAGGAAATGCAAAACCATTCGCAACAGGCCCATAGGTGCAAATGGGGTTGGATTCTCTATTTGCGATTCGGTAATAGCATTTGCGAATTTTAAGAAATCGCTATTACCGAATCGCAAAAATCATACATACCATTTTGCATTTCTTAAATAGCGATTTCTTAAAATTCGCTATTTAAGACACGCAAATCGTTTTTTTGATAAATCTGGCCCTTCGTCCCCTATTTCCACAGGTCTTCTTCTTAGCAATCCACCATTGGTTTCTTGCACTCATCTCTGGGTTTTGCAATTCCCTTCTTTTCTTCTAAGTGAGTGTTCTAGAGAAATTCCAGTAATTTACTCCTGCTTTCCTGGTTGCTAGGGGGTGTTGTGGTACTTCTCTTTGTGCCTTCCTAGTACCCCCAGCGACCCTCTACACACTCCACTTACCTGGGTGGGGTGACACTCTTGCATTCCATTGTTTTATTATATGGTTTGTGCTCCCCCTAGGTCCACTGTTCTCTGCTGTGTTATACACTACTTGCACTGTTTTCTAACTTCTTATGCCTATTTATGACAACTAGTGTATATATATATCTTGTGTATTACTTACCTCCTAAGGGAGTATTGCCTCTATAGTAATTTTGGTGTTCTGTTACCATAATAAAGTACCTTTATGTTTGTCACACTGAGTGTATTCTTTCATGTGTGTAAGTGCTGTGTGGCTATAATAGTATTGCATGAGCTTTGCATGTCTCCTAGATAAGCCTTGGCTGTTTATCCACAGCTACCTCTTGAGAGCCTGGCTTCTAGACACTGTCTACATTTCACTATTAGAGGATACCTGGACCTGGTATAAGGTGTAAGTACCTTTGGTACCCACTACAAACCAGGCCAGCTTCTTACATGGGTAGTGCACCAGTGACAGAGTGATCAGGGAGGTGGAGAAAGTAGGCAGTGTGATGGTTTGCCCGATGTGTACAGTTGTGACCACTTGGGGTAAAAATGAGGCATGGGTCCTACTGACTAGTTCATCCAGAAAAAAGGTGGTGCAGAGGTGGGATACGCACCTACGTTTGCCTTATCACTCTGTCACCTGGTACTTTCCACAGGAAAGACCAATCCTTACTTAGAGGTACACATAGTACCTAGTGTTAGGAATCTAATCTCTGGGTTTGGGTAACCTAGGGGTTTAGGCATAGCCCTTGCTGCAAACTTCTTGAGAGAGATTAGAAGTTAGGGAGGTTAGGCACACCCTACACCACTGTAACACATACCATGTTTGCAGCTGGGCACACCTTTAAGGCCATGGATTCTCCTTATGAGAACCTGACCTTGAAGGAATTGAAAGGGATGTGTGCAGAAAGGAAGTTAGACATGGGGAGGAATCCTTATAAGAGCCTGCTCTTAGGCCTCCTCTTTCAGGATGACCATGAACAAGCTGGTGACCAGGGGTAGAACAGAGAAGATTCTAACTCCTCAGAGGTGGAAAAAGATATTCTAGATCTGGGAGAGGATCAGCAGGATTCCTCACAGGGTCACAAAGTTCTTAGCAGACCCACTACCATAGCTGGAAACACTGGAAGAAGTGGGAGGGAAAGCCATACTAGTAGGGCTACCTTTACACCCAGAGGGCTAGTGAAAAGGATCAGTAATCCTAGGGACAGAGCCTCCTCTGCCCATTCCCATGTCACCTCAGTGTCTGAGGGGACAAATTGTTCCAACCCAGAGGGAGACTCCATAGACAGGGAGCTCAGGAAACAGAAGTTGGAAGAGGCCAAGCTGAGGCTGCAGAAAAAACAGCTAACCCTAGATAGGGAGGCCTTAGCAGTTGAAAGGGAAAGGCAGGGGTTAGGGCTAACACCCCATGGTGGCAGAAGCTCAGGTTTTAGAGAGCACAGGGTCAGGGAGGATTCTTGTGACTCTAGAAACCTATGAGAGCAGACCAATGGGTCAGAACAATGGTGAGGAGAAAAGCTCATACAGGGGGTAACAAAGACAAGAAATAGAAAGTTGGTAAGTCTCATGACAAAGGTAGGGACAAGGATAAAAGTAAAGAATCCTCATCAGGCCCACAAAACTCCTCTGGGGGTGGGTCTAAAACTTCTTCCTCCTCTGCACACAATAAAAAGCCTTGGTGCTATGTGTGCAGAAATAAAGGCCATAGGCCAGGGGAGAGCTCCTGTCCTGATAAAGGTCCTAAGCCTTCCACCACTTCTACCTCCACTTCCACTCCTAGTGCCCCTAGAAGTAGTAGTAATAGTGATAGGAATACTGGCAGAAGTCAGTCCAAAAGTGTAGCTGGGTTCACATTTGGGTCTGTAGTAGGAACTGGGGTAGGTATAGAAACCCCCAAGACAATTTCTGCCTCACAGGGTGGGGCTGGCCTTGCCACCCTAGCTGCTTGTCCCCTTAATGTGGATAAGAACAAGCAGCACATTCAGATAAATGGTGCCAGTATCACCATTGTTACTGAAACTTAGGCCAAAATTTATACTTTTTTAGCGCCGCATTTGCGCCATTTTTTTACACACAAACGGCACAAACGTCCAAAATACAGTTGTATTTTAGAAGTTTGCGCAAAATTTTATTTTGGAAGTTTGTGCCATTTGTGCGTAAAAAAACAGCACAAATGCGATGCTAAAAAAGTATAAATATGGGCCTAAGTTTTCAGTAACTATGGTGATACTGGCACCATTTATCTGAATGTGCTAACGGAGCCATGGAGCCTGAAATAATGGCCCAGGACATTCCTAAAAACACAGGCATTCAGGATACATAATTATCCCTTGCCCACCCTCCCACTAAAGATCACATTTCTCTGAGGGAGGATACCGCCCCCAGGGTGGAGCCTGTACCACATGAGCCAAAAGCTGCCACAGCTGAGCTCACAGGGGTAAACGTACCACTCTGTGAGGAAGCTAAGACAGAACAGCAAACCTGCCCCGCTTCCAACCCTCCCAGAGAAACCTTAGTGCAGCATCCCTGCACCACCCCTAACAACATAGGACAGCAAACCTGTCCTTATGTAGAGCCCTTGTAATAACCATTTTGTCCCGCTCTAGACCTACTCAGACAGCACCCCTGTCTAGCATTACAACCCTTAGGGCAGCAACCTTGTCCTAACGTAGGGACCCAGGGACAGTCTGTGAGAAGCTGACCTGCTTTGTAGTGGTACCAGAGGTACTTACACCTTATACCAGGTCCAGTGATCCACCTTTGTGAAATGTAGGCAGTATCTAGCAGCTTAGGCTGTCTAGAGGTAGCTGTAGCAGAGCAGCCAAGGCTGAACTAGGAGACATGCAAAGCTCTTGCAATTCCACTATAGTCACACAGTACTTATACACAATAAAAGACAATACTTAGTGTTACCAAAAATAAAGGTACTTTATTTTAGTGACACAAGGCCAAAAATATCTTAGAGGCAATACTCCTACTAGAGGTAAGCATTACACACAATATATACACTAGTAACCAAAATCAGGTAAGTACATAGTAAGAAAAAAGTGCAAACAGTGAAAAACACAATAGGTTGCAATGGACCTAGGGGCAACACAAACCATATTCTAAAATAGTGAAATGCGAATGTCGAATTCCCCCCTAGGCAAGTGTAGTGTATAAAGGCGCGATGGGAGTGTAAGAAAACACCAAGAGTAAAGTTTTCCTTAGAACACACTTGAAGTCATGATGAAGAATTATGCAAGCACCAAGCAAGACTGCAAGAAATTAACAATGGATTCCTGGACCTGAAGCCCTGTGGAAAGAGGAGACCAAGTTCAGAAGTCGATGAAGAGTCCAGGAAGAACAGGAACCCCTGCCAACCTGGAAGAAGGTGCAAAAGTGGATCCTCCGGTTAGAAGACAAATACAGAAATGCATCAAAGAAGATAGCTGCAGGTTCCTGCTTGGTGCAGGAGATGTCCCACGTCGAGTCGTTGGATGCAGGCTGTTTCTGTCGCTGCATTCCGCCAATAAACCTTGGTTCACGCAAGAACACATTTTGCATCAAAGAGGGGCTGCCTGGACACAGGAGGGACCTGGGGGTCTCAACTTGGACTGAGGAGACAGAGGGGCTCTCAGCATTTCAGAGAGCCCTCAGAAGGCCAGACAATACCCACAGAAGTCTCAGGACAGGGGGACCAATGAGTTGTAAAGTGCGGTCATCGCAGCACTACACAAAAGGATCAATACATGGAAAAATGTGGACATGTCTGCGTGTGTGTCCTGTGATGTAGGTTTGTCTTTGAAGGAAACAGTACATGGAAGAAAGCGCATTTCTGCCTGTGCACACTGGGATGCAGGTGTGCCTGTGAAGGGTGCAGCACCTGGAAGCGAGCAATGTTTGAGTGTGAACACTGGGATTTATGTGTGCCTGAGAAGTGATACAATACATAGGAGCCTGCAAATGTGTGTTGTGTGAGCACACAGAGATGTATGTGTGCCTGAGAAGGACCAATACATGGAAGCCTTTGGGTTTCATTTTTGGAGACACATGGCCTGCAGGAGGAGCATGTGGAGGTAGAAGAGCCCCCACACAGATTTGTGGATTGCTGCATTCCTGAGAGCTGTGTGGGATCCACACACTGGAGGAAGGAAGACAGAAGCTCTTCAGTACACGTCAAAAGAGTTCTTTGATTTTCACAGAGGTCACTGGTCAAAGAGGCGCACATATCAGGAAGGAGGTAGGGGTGATAACGGAATCATGAAGAGTAGGGCTGGAGGCATTTGGAACCTTTTGATAAACTTATATTCATGTGGCAGACAGCCAGTTGTGATTTACTGGTCACTCTGATGGCCTGTGTTTGGGGCTATGAGGTTTGGAGACACTCCTGCTATGATAGTCTTCTCTCAGAGCAAGGGCAAGCTGTAGGAATAGGCACTTCAAAGACTTCAAAGTCTTGAGGCTCCCAAATCATCTACCTGAACCTGACATCAGCATGGAGAAGCTCTGCACAAATTCTTCCTGTTGTGACCAGGACTAGGGACAGAGGGTCTTTCCATCTCCCTGCTTGGTGAGTGTAGGAGGCTGGACTGGCTTGTAGTGGGTATCAAGGGGTACTTACACTCTGTACCAGGTCCAGTTATCCCTTATTAGTGTAGAAGAGGTGTTTCTAGCAGCTTAGGCTGATAGAAGGTAGCTATAGCAGAGCAGCGTAGGCTGAACTAGGAGACATGCAAAGCTCCTACTATACCACTGGTGTCATATGCACAATATCATAAGAAAGCACAATACACAGATATACTAAAAATAAAGGTACTTTATTTTTATGACAATAAGTCAAAAGTATCTCAGTGAGTACCCTCAGTATGAGGATGCCAAATATACACAAGATATATGTACACAATACCAAAAATATGTAGCAATAGCAAAAGGAAGTAATGCAAGCAATGTAAAGTTACAGTAGATTGCAATAGGAGTATATAGGTATAGGGGCAACACAAACCATATACTCCAAAAGTGGAATGCGAACCACGAATGGACCCCAAACCTATGTCAGCTTGTAGAGGGTCGCTGGGACTGTAAGAAAACAGTGAGGGTTAGAAAAATAGCCCACCCCAAGACCCTGAAAAGTAGGTGTAAAGTGCACCTATATTCCCCAGAGAGCACAGAAGTTGTGATAGGGGAATTCTGCAAGGAAGACCAACACCAGCAATGCAACCAAAGTGGATTTCCAGACCTGAGTACCTGTGGAACAAGGGGACCAAGTCCAAGAGTCGCGACAATGTCGAGAGAGGGCAGATGCCCAGGAAATGCAAGCTGAGGGAGTAAAGAAGCTGCCACCGGATGGTAGAAGCTGTGGGTTCTGCAAGAACGGAGAGGACTAGGAACTTCCCCTTTGGAGGATGGATGTCCCACGTCGTGAAGAAGCTTGCAGAGGTGTTCCCACGCAGAAAGACCGCAAACGAGCCTTGCTAGCTGCAAGGGTCACGGTTCTGGTTTTTGGATGCTGCTGTGGCCCAGGAGGGGCCAGGATGTCGCCACTTGGATGAGGAGACAGAGGGGGCACCCAGCAAGTCAGGGAGCCCTCACAGAAGCAGGCAGCACCCGCAGAAGTACCGGAACATACACTTAGAAGAGGAGTGAACCGGAGTCCACGCAAACTCACAAAAGGGAGTCTCACGACGCCGGAGGACAACTCAGAAGATTGTGCACTGCAGGTTAGAGTGTCGGGGACCCAGGCTTGGCTGTGCACGAAGGAAATCCTGGAAGAGTGCACAGGAGCCGGAGCAGTTGCAAATCACGCGGTACCCAGCAATGCAGTCTAGCATGGGGAGGCAAGGACTTACCTCCACCAAACTTGGACTGAAGAGTCACTGGACTGTGGGAGTCACTTGGACAGAGTTGCTGGATTCAAGGGACCTCGCTCGTCGTGCTGAGAGGGGACCCAGAGGACCGGTGATGCAGTCTTTTGTTGCCTGAGGTTGCAGGGGGAGGATTCCGTTGTCCCACTGGAGATTTCTTCAGAGCTCCTGGTGTAGAGAGGAGGCAGGCTACCCCCAGAGCATGCACCACCAGGAAACAGTCGAGAAGGCGGCAGGAGAAGCGATACAAGGTTGCAGTAGTCGTCTTTGCTACTTTGTTGCGGTTTTGCAGGCGTCCTGAGCAGTCAGCGGTCGATCCTTTGGCAGAAGGTGAAGAGAGAGATGCAGAGGAACTCGGATGAGCACTTGCATTCGTTATCTAAAGAATTCCCCAAAGCAGAGACCCTAAATAGCCAGAAAAGGAGGTTTGGCTACCTAGGAAGGAGGATAGGCTAGTAACACAGGTAAGAGCCTATGAGAAAGAGTCTCTGACGTCACCTGCTGGCACTGGCCACTCAGAGCAGTCCAGTGTGCCAGCAACACCTCTGTTTTCCAAGATGGCAGAGGTCTGGAGCACACTGGAGGAGCTCTGGACACCTCCCCTGGGTGGTGCAGGTCAGGGGAGTGGTCACTCCCCTTTCCTTTGTCCAGTTTCGCGCCAGAGCAGGGCTGGGGGATCCCTGAACCGGTGTAGACTGGCTTATGCAGAGATGGGCACCATCTGTGCCCATCAAAGCATTTCCAGAGGCTGGGGGAGGCTACTCCTCCCCAGCCCGGACACCTTTTTCCAAAGGGAGAGGGTGTACCACCCTCCTCTCTCTGAGGAGGTCCTTGGTTCTGCCTTCCTGGGCCAAGCCTGGCTGGACCCCAGGAGGGCAGAAACCTGTCTGAGGGGTTGGCAGCAGCTGCAGTGAAACCCCGGGAAAGGTAGTTTGGCAGTAGCCGGGTCTGTGCTAGAGACTCGGGGGATCATGGAATTGTCTACCCAATGCCAGAATGGCATTGGGGTGACAATTCCATGATCTTAGACATGTTACATGGCCATGTTCGGAGTTACCATTGTGACGCTGTACATAGGTAGGGACCTATGTACAGTGCGCGCGTGTGTAATGGTGTCCCCGCACTCACACAGTCTGGGGAATTCGCTCTGAACGATGTGGGGGCACCTTGGCTAGTGCCAGGGTGCCCACACACTAAGTAACTTAGCACCCAACCTTCACCAGGTGAAAGTTAGACATATAGGTGACTTATAAGTTACTTAAGTGCAGTGGTAAATGGCTGTGAAATAACGTGGACGTTATTTCACTCAGGCTGCAGTGGCATTGTCTAAGTGGAAATATCTGGAGAGTCCATCTGCATTGGAGTGGGTACTCCCTGGTCTATGTTCCACTGTATAGTCCATTCCCTGTAGAGATATGGACCACCTCAACAATTTAGGGTTTTCACCTTTCATTTGTTTTAGCCAAAGTAGAGGTTTGTGGTCTGTCTGAACAATTAAGTGAGTGCCAAACAGGTATGGCCTCAACTTCTTCAGTGCCCAGACCACAGCAAAGGCCTCCCTCTCTATGGCAGACCAACGCTTTTCTCTAGGGGTCAACCTCCTGAGGATAAAAGCAACAGGTTGATCCTGGCCCTCAGAATTGAGTTGTGATAAGACTGCCCCTACCCCTAATTCAGATGCATCAGTTTGAACAATTCATTTCTTGGAGTAACATGGGCTTTTTAGGACAGGTGCAGTGCACATGGCCTGTTTCAGCTCGTCAAAAGCTTTCCGACAGCTAGCTGTCCACAATACCTTTTTAGGCATTTTCTTGGAGGTGAGGTCATTAAGTGGGGCTGCAATGGATCCATAGTTCTTAATGAACCTCCTGTAATACCCAGTGAGGCCTAAGAAGGCTCTCACCTGGGTCTGAGTTGTAGGGGGAACCCAATCTATGATAGTTTGGATTTTCCCCTGAAGTGGTGCAATCTGTTCTCCACCTACCAGGTGTCCCAGATAAACCACTTTCCCCTGCCCCATCTGGCACTTTGAAGCCTTGATAGTGAGGCCTGCCTTCTGCAGGGCCTCCAAAACTTTCCACAGGTGGACCAGGTGATCATCCCAGGTGGAGCTAAAGACAGCTATATTGTCCAGATATGCTGCACTGAAAGCCTCCAACCCTTGCAGGACTGTATTCACCAACCTCTGAAAAGTGGCAGGTGCATTTTTCAAACCAAAGGGCATTACTGTGAATGGGTAGTGCCCTCCAATAGTCGAAAATGCTGTTTTTGCTTTTGCATCCTCTGATAACTTGATCTGCCAATACCCTGCAGTCAAATCAAAAGTGCTTAGATACTTGGCAGATGCCAGTGTATCTATGAGCTCATCTGCCCTGGGTATAGGGTGAGCATCAGTTTTAGTTACCTGGTTGAGACCTCTGTAATCTACACAAAACCTAATTTCTCTTTTCCCATCTTTTGAGTGAGGTTTTGGTACAAGCACCACAGGAGAGACCCATGGGCTTTCAGAATGTTCAACCACTCCCAGTTCAAGCATTTTCTGAACCTCTTGTTGTATGCAGTCCCTGACATGGTCAGGCTGCCTATAGATCTTAATTTTGACAGGCATGCTGTCTCCAGTGTCTATAGTGTGCTCACACCAAGAAGTGGTGCCTGGCACAGTAGAGAAGAGTTCAGAAAACTGACCCAGGAGATTTATGCAGTGGTCTTTCTGCTCAGCAGTAAGACAGTCTGCCAAAACTACACCTTCCACTAGAGCATCTTGTTCTGTGGAAGAGAAGAGATCAAGGAGAGGGTCACTCTCTTCTTCCTGTCCTTCATCTGTTGCCATGAGCAGGGTGAGATCAGCCCTGTCATAGTAGGGTTTTAGGCGATTGACATGGAGCACCCTAAGGGGACTCCTGGCAGTGCCCAAGTCAACCAAGTAGGTGACTTCTCCCTTCTTTTCATGAATGATGTGGTGTCCACTCCATTTGTCTTGGAGTGCTCTTGGGGCCACAGGCTCCAATACCCACACCTTCTGTCCTGGTTGGTACTGAATCAGAACAGCCTTCTGGTCATGCCATTGCTTTTGGAGCTCGTGGCTGGCCTGAAGGGTTTTACTGGCCTTTTTCATGTACTCAGCCATTTTGGATCTTAGGCCGAGTACACAGTCCACCATGTCTTGCTTAGGAGCTTTTAAAGGTTGTTCCCAACCCTACTTTACAAGTGTTAGAGGACCTCTTACAGGGTGCCCAAATAGGAGTTCAAAGGGGCTGAAGCCCACTCCTTTCTGGGGTACCTCCCTGTAAGCAAAAAGGAGGCAAGGTAACAGGACATCCCATCTTCTCCTGAATTTTTCAGGGAGTCCCATTATCATTCTTTTAAGAGTTTTATTAAACCTCTCTACCAGGCCATTTGTTTGTGGATGATAAGGAGTGGTGAATTTGTATGTTACTCCACATTCCTTCCACATGACCTTCAAGTATGCAGACATAAAGTTGCTACCCCTGTCTGATACAACCTCTTTTGGGAAACCCACCCTGGAAAAGATTCCCAGGAGGGCTTTAGCCACTGCAGGAGCTGTAGTGGTCCTTAGAGGAATTGCTTCAGGATATCTTGTGGCATGGTCCACTACAACCAAGATAAACCTATTGCCTGAAGCAGTAGAAGGGTCAAGGGGGCCAACTATGTCAACCCCTATCCTTTCAAAGGGAACCCCAACCACAGGCAGTGCAATAAGGGGAGCCTTTGGGGTGCCACCAGTCTTGCCACTGGCTTGGCAGGTCACGCAGGACTTACAAAAATCCTTTGTGTCCTCTGACATCCTAGGCCAGTGAAACAGGGGGACAAGCCTTTCCCATGTTTTAATCTGACTCAAATGTCCAGCCAAGGGAATGTTGTGTGCCGGAGTTAGGAGGAACTCTCTGTATTGCAGGGGAATGACCAATCTCCTGGCTGCTCCAGGTTTTGGGTCCCTTGCCTCTGTATACAAGAGGTTGTCCTCCCAGTAAACTCTATGTGAGTCACTGACATCCCCATTTTGCTGTTTTACCGCTTGCTGTCTTAGACCCTCTAATGTGGGACAGGTTTGCTGTGCCATACTCAGCTCCTCCCTGGCAGGCTCACCTCCACCCAAAAGCTCAGCAGTGTCTGCTGCCAGCTCCTCTGGGGAAGGTTCTGCACAGGGGGGAAATTCTTCTTCCTCAGAAGTAGAATCATCTGTAGAGGGAGGGATAGAGGGTAAGGATTTACCCTTACTAACCCTAGCTTTAGGGAGCACTTGGTCCATTGCTTCAGGATCCAAGTCACCCTGTCCTTTTTGCTTTTTGGCCTGAGCCCTTGTCAAAGCAAAAATATGCCCAGGAATGCCCAGCATTGCTGCATGAGCCTCCAACTCCACTTCTGCCCAAGCTGATGTCTCTAAATCATTCCCTAGTAGACAGTCTACAGGTAAATCTGAGGCAACCACAACTTTCTTAGGACCAGTATCTCCCCCCCCCAGTTGAGATTCACAACAGACATGGGGTGGCTAAGAGTGTTGTTATGAGCGTCTGTCACTTGGTACTGGTGACCAAGTAGGTGTTATTCAGAGTGTACCAGTTTCTCTATTACCATGGTACCACTGCCACCTGTGTCCCTGTAGGCCTGAACCTCAACACCATTTATTAGGGGAAGTTGCTTGTACTTACCATATTAAGGGGACAAGCAACCAAGGTGGCCAAATCAATGGCACCTTCAGAGACTAGCACAGCCTCTGTGGTCTCCCTAACAAGACCAACCCCACCTAAATTACCAAAAGTGAGCCCAGCTACTCCCTTGGATTGGCTATTAGTAGGTTTGCTCCCACCACCACTGCTATAACTAGGGGCACTAGAGGTTGCAGTAGGGGTTGTGGTAGTGGGAGGCTTGGTGATTTTCTTTGGACAACTGGCATCAGTTGTCCAATGGCCTTTTACTTTACATAAATAGCACCATGGTTTCTTTACTTGATTAGAAGAGGATGTGGACCCACCAACCCCACCAGAGTGTTTTTGTGGGCCTGATGAAGACTAATTTTTAGATTTGTCCCCACCCTTGTCTGAAGACTTACCATTCTTCTTCTTGCCATCCTTGTCACCCCCTGTATGAACTTTTCTGTTCACTCTTGTTCTGACCCATTTGTCTGCCTTCTTTCCCAATTCTTGGGGAGAGGTCAGATCTGAGTCCACTAGATATTGGTGTAACAAATCAGACACACAGTTATTCAGAATATGCTCTCTCAAGATTAGATTGTACAGGCTTTCATAGTCAGAAACTTTACTGCCATGTAACCATCCCTCCAAGGCCTTCACTGAATAGTCAACAAAGTCTACCCAGTCTTGTGAGGACTCTTTTCTGGTTTCTCTGAACTTAATCCTGTATTGTTCAGTGGTTAAGCCAAATCCATCCAAGAGTGCATTCTTCAAAACTGTAAAATTATTGGCATCACTTTCCTCCACAGTAAGGAGCCTATCCCTACCCTTTCCACTGAAAGATAGCCATAGGATAGCAGCCCACTGCCTTTGAGGGACCCCCTGTACCATACAGGCCCTCTCAAGTGCAGCAAACCACTTGTTAATGTCATCCCCCTCCTTGTAAGGGGGAACTATCTTATGCAGATTCCTAGAATCATGCTCTCTCACAGGATTGCTATCTGGAATACTGCTGCTGCCACCATGGGGTCCAAACCCCAACCTCTGTGTCTCTTTTTCTAAGTCTAGGGATTCCCTGTCTAGAGCCAGCTGTTGCTGTTTAAGCTTCAGCCTGGTCTCTTCCACTCTCAACTTACGGAGTTCCCTTTCTAACATCATGTCATCAGGGTGGGTGGGTTGGGAATGTCTTGACACAGAAGAATGATGTGAATGAACAGAGGGAGACCTGTCCCTAACAGTTGGCACCCTAACAACCTGGCCTCCAGGAACAAAAACATCCCTACTGTAATGGGAGCTTCCATTACTACCAGCTATGCTAGGTGGTCTGCTAAGGGGCAGGTTAGGAAGGGCACCCTCTAACATTCTTACTGGGGGCTCCCCTGAGTCAGAGTGTGAGCTATCTCCTAACTCATCAATTGAACTGCCAGCTAAGGCCTTATCATTTTCAATAAGCATGTTAGACAGTAACTCTCTAGAGGGGTTCTTTCCTACCACTAAACCTCTATCAATGCAGAGACTCTTTAGGCCCTTAAAGTTAATGTGGTCATAAGCTGTGCTGACCAAATTAAGAGGAGTTCCTACATCAGACATGATAGAAAAAGTTTTAGGGACAGATAAAAGAGAGAAAAAGTTTTAGGACTTTTAATGAACAGGAAAAAAACGTTTTCAACTTTTTTAAACTTTTTGAAAGTTTTAGAGGACTTTTCAGCACTTAGCAGATAGTGTAAGAGAAGAAAAGCAAAACCTTTTGGTTAGGTGTACATACACTAAACTTGGTTTGTATATTATTCTCTTATGAAAAGTACACAATGACAAAGTGGTAAGTAGTTGCAAGTACTTATCCCACCGCTGCACAACCAATGTAGGAGGCTGGCCTGGCTTGTAGTGGGTACCAAGGGGTACTTACACTCTGTACCAGGTGCAGTTATCCCTTATTAATGTAGAAGAGGTGTTTCTAGCAGCTTAGGCTGATAGAAGGTAGCTATAGCAGAGCAGCTTAGGCTGAACTAGGAGACATGTAAAGCTCCTACTATACCACTGGTGTCATATGCACAATATCATAAGAAAACACAATACACAGAAATACTAAAAATAAAGGTACTTTATTTTTATGACAATATGCCAAAAGTATCTCAGTGAGTACCCTCAGTATGAGGATGCCAAATATACACAAGATATATGTACACAATACCGAAAATATGTAGTAATAGCAAAAGGAAGTAATGCAAGCAAGGTAAAGTTACAGTAGATTGCAATAGGAGCATATAGGTATAGGGGCAACACAAACCATATACTCCAAAAGTGGAATGCGAACCACGAATGGACCCCAAACCTATGTGAGCTTGTAGAGGGTCACTGGGACTGTAAGAAAACAGTGAGGGTTAGAAAAATAGCCCACCCCAAGACCCTGAAAAGTAGGTGTAAAGTGCACCTATATTCCCCAGAGAGCACAGAAGTCGTGATGGGGAATTCTGCAAGGAAGACCAACACCAGCAATGCAACCAAAGTGGATTTCCGGACCTGAGTACCTGTGGAACAAGGGGACCAAGTCCAAGAGTCGCGACAATGTTGAGAGAGGGCAGATGCCCAGGAAATGCCAGCTGAGGGTGCAAAGAAGCTGCCACCGGATGGTAGAAGCTGTGGGTTCTGCAAGAACGAAGAGGACTAGGAACTTCCCCTTTGGAGGAAGGATGTCCCACGTCGTAAAGAAGCTTGCAGAGGTGCTCCCATGCAGAAAGACCGCAAAAAACCCTTGCTAGCTGCAAGGGTCGCGGTTAGGGTTTTTGGATGCTGCTGTGGCCCAGGAGGGGCTAGGATGTCACCACTTGGATGAGGAGACAGAGGGGGCACGCAGCAAGTCAGGGAGCCCTCACAGAAGCAGGCAGCACCCGCAGAAGTACCGGAACAGGCACTTAGAAGAGGAGTGAACCGGAGTCCACATGAAGTCACAAAAGGGAGTGCCACGACGCCGGAGGACAACTCAGAAGGTTGTGCACTGCAGGTTAGAGTGTCGGGGACCCAGGCTTGGCTGTCCACGAAGGAATTCCTGGAAGAGTGCACAGGAGCCGGAGCAGCTGCAAATCACGTGGTACCCAGCAATGTAGTCTAGCGTGGGAAGGCAAGGACTTACCTCCACCAAACTTGGACTGAAGAGTCACTGGACTGTGGGAGTCACTTGTATGAGAAAAACTATATAGGGGTACCCTAATCAAATATCAGTAGCTCAATCAGGGAAAATTACAAGTAGAAGAAACTACAACGTGAGCTACAAAAATAATGTGAGTATCTGAAGGTACAGATAAGCTTCAGAAAAATCTCCTTATGGGAACTGATAAATATCTATTGATAATTCAAAATGATAAAAAAACAATTTTAGGGCTGCTGAGAGGAATAGAGTAATGACAGAGACAACAAGGGACCAAATCTCAAATAGACACACTTTAATGGAACATAGTAAATGAACAAATAAATAAAGGATATAGAAAATGGAAAGAATATATATATTTTTATATAGTATTAAAATTTTAGTTCAGGCACACCTCAATCAAACTGAGCAACAAAATATGAATAAAGAATAATAAAGTGAATCCAAGAACTATTTACATATAAACCAACATAGATAGACTAACATATATAAGATACAATAGATACAGACATATAAAAAATTATATTCAAAATTACATAAATGTACATCAATGGCATTCTGATAAACAGATATATGGTTTGTAGTTAGGGAGAAATATATCAAGATGATATTGTTACAGCGGAGGTGTACTTGGGGAACCAAGGGCCTACGCGCGTTTCGGTGTTCCTATTAATTATAGGTCACCTTCTTCAGGGCCATTCCCATTAATAAAGAACAACAAACGTCTAATTTCAGCAGCCCACTCTCTAGTTATTTATTCATCCACCAAACTTGGACTGAAGAGTCACCTGACTGTGGGAGTCACTTGGACAGAGTTGCTGAGTTCCAGGGGCCACGCTCGTCGTGCTGAGAGGGGACCCAGAGTACCGGTGATGCAGTCTTTTGTTGCCTGCGGTTGCAGGGGGAGGATTCCGTCGTCCCACGAGAGATTTCTTCAGAGCTCCTGGTGCAGAGAGGAGACAGGCTACCCCCAGAGCATGCACCACCAGGAAACAGTCGAGAAGGCGGCAGGAGAAGCGATACAAGGTTGCAGTAGTCGTCTTTGCTACTTTGTTGCGGTTTTGCAGGCGTTCTGGAGCAGGCAGCGGTCGATCCTTGGCAGAAGTCAAAGAGGGAAATGCATAGGAACTCTGGTGAGCTCTTGCATTCGTTATCCGAAGAATACCCCAGAGGAGAGACCCTAAATAGCCAGAAAAGGGGGTTTAGCTACCAAGGAAGGAGGTTTGGCTACCAAGAGACGTAAGAACCTATCAGAAGGGGTCTCTGACGTCACCTGCTGGCACTGGTCACTCAGAGCAGTCCCGTGTGCCCCCAACACCTCTGAATCCAAGATGGCAGAGGTCTGGGACACACTGGAGTAGCTCTAGGCACC
Organism: Pleurodeles waltl; assembly: GCF_031143425.1. Taxonomy (NCBI): domain Eukaryota; kingdom Metazoa; phylum Chordata; class Amphibia; order Caudata; family Salamandridae; genus Pleurodeles; species Pleurodeles waltl. Next base: position 1,225,436,597 of record NC_090447.1, read on the forward strand.
TCCCCTGGGAGGTACTGGTCAGGGGAGTGGTCACTCCCCTTTCCTTTGTCCAGTGTCACGCCAGAGCAGGCTGGGGGATCTCTGAACCGGTGTAGACTGGCTTATGCAGAGATGGGCACCATCTGTGCCCATCAAAGCATTTCCAGAGGCTGGGGGAGGCTACTCCTCCCAAGCCCTTCCCACCTATTTCCAAAAGGGAGAGGGTGTAACACCCTCTCTCAGAGGAAATCCTTTGTTCTGCCTTCCTGGGCCGGGGCTGCCCAGACCCCAGGAGGGCAGAATCCTGTCTGATGGGTTGGCAGCAGCAGTAGCTGCAGTGGAAACCCCGGAAAGGCAGTTTGGCAGTACCCTGGTTCTGTGCTAGAGACCCGGGGGATCATGGAATTGTCCCCCCAATACCAGGATGGTATTGGGGTGACAATTCCATGACCTTAGACAAGTTACATGGCCATGTTCGGAGTTAGCATTGTGACGCTAGACATAGGTAGTGACCTATGTGCAGTGCACACGTGTAATGGTGTCCCCGCACTCACAAAGTTCGGGGAATTAGCCTTGAACGATGTGGGGGCACCTTGGCTAGTGCCAGGGTGGCCACACACTTAGGCGGTCATTACAACATTGGCGGTAAAAGCCGCTCACCGCCGTGCAGAAGACCGCCAACACACCGCCGCGGCCGTGGAATTCCACCACAGCTATTATGACTCACAGCTCGGAATCTGCCAAAATTCAGACACTCACATAAGTCCGCCACTCCAAAGGTCAGTAATAAACTGGCGATAACAAATCCTCCACCGTCACGCCAACAGAAATACGCCCACACTATCACGACCCACGAATCCACGCAGCGGTCTTCCAACCGCGGTATTCCATTGGCGGTACACACCGCTGCGCTCAAAATACACACACTCTTACAAAACACAACCACATTGGACAATTCCAAATACACACACCTGATACAAAATACACACACCATTCCCACACACCCAATACAATATCAAAAACACACCCACAAACCCTTACGACCACAAATCACGAACGAAGGCCAGATAGAGACACCACCATCAACAATACAAGCATGCACAGGCACACAACACCATCACCCACAGAACTTCCACGCACCGCACACTACACACCACTACATATCAGCACACTTATCACCCCACACACCACCCCACACATCACCCCCACCACCCCATGGCACGGCAAAGACACCCCAGGTTCTCGGAGGAGCAGCTCAGGGTCATGGTGGAGGAAATCGTCCGGGTAGAGCCACAGCTATTCGGATCACAGGTGCAGCACACCTCCATTGCAAGGAAGATGGAGCTATGACGAAGAATAGTGGACAGGGTCAACGCAGTGGGGCAGCACCCAAGAAATCAGGAGGACATCAGGAAGAGGTGGAACGACCTACGGGGGGAAGGTGCGTTTCGTGGTCTCAAGACACCACCTGGCGGTTCAGCGGACTGGCGGCGGACCCCCACCTCCTCCCTGACAACTAACAACATGGGAGGAGCAGGTCTTGGCGATTCTGCATCCTGAGAGCCTCGCAGGAGAGGGGGAGGAATGGACTCTGGTAAGATAAATCTTAATGATTACATCCCCCACCCTACCTGCATGCCACCACATACCCCCACCCTCACCACCATCACTCCAACCCCTCACAAATGTCCCAACATCACAAACCACACATCCTAATACCAAGCCCTGCATGCAACAACAAAGCATGGACGGCCATCACTAAAGCATGCCAACTGCACATACCCATATACCCCCCTAAACCATCATCACACAAGGTCCCACACAGGAATGCTAGCACTGGGGTACACAGTCACCCACCCATTGCACACCATGACACACACAGATGCAATAATCATGCTTTTAAACCCCTACAGGACCCCTACCCAACGTCACCGGACAGGAGGGACCACACGTCCACACCACCAACAGAAGAGGCCCACAGTGATGACAGCACCTCTGTCCAACTGGATCTAGATGACCAGCCCGGCCCATCGGGGACCTCGGGACAGTCGGTTACCCTCACAGGCAACTACAGAGCATCCCCCCTCTGGAAACACCAGCACAGCACCCACCCAGCGGGCACATACCTCCATCCCCAGGACACGTCAATCAGCTGTGTGTCCACCACTACAGGGGACCCAGGCTAACCCACCACTCCAACAACAACAGGGAACTGGGGCAGTGGTAGTGGGCACACGGTCCAGGGGACGAAGGCACAGGAACACAGGGGAACTGGGAGGGCTGCTGTGCGACAGGGGGCGGACAGGCCCAGGGAACCCACTCTCCACGAGGCCCTCTCCTCCATCATAGGAGCCTACCACCACTCCCAGGAGACGATGGCAACGGTACTGGCCAAGTTTCAGGAGACCCAGCTCCTGCAGGAGGAACAGTATATGGGCTTCAGGGAAGAACTCAGAACCATCAATTCCACCCTGGGCACCATCGTAGGGGTGCTGAAGGAAGTACTGAACACCAGGAGGGACACTGTGGCACTATAGGGGGCCCTGACACTAGCATGGACGATGAACTGCCCACCACCTCCGCTGGCGCAAGTGGACAGGAGGCACCGCCACAGGACCACCACACCAGCACCCCACCCCCTGCAGAGGGAGAACCACATCGCAAACGGTCCCTGAGATCCAGGACAAAGACAGAGAATGATGCCAAGACCCCCGCCAAGAAATGAGACCACCCTGATTGTCATCCTACTGTCCCACTTTGTCACCCTGTCCATCCTTAAACTGCCCCAGCTCTACTTCCTAAGCCCATATGGGCAATGCACCTGTGAGACTAATAGACTGGACTCTGCCATGCACATTCCTCCGCCATCACCCCTCACCATTTTACAACCCCTCCAATATTGAGCACTTAAATAAACACCCTTAAAGCACAAAACAATCTAGAGTCTGTCTGTGATTTCGGAATACTGTATTAGCAATAACTGTGGCAAAAAGCATGTTCATTGGTAATGTCAACATACCTATGTCACACAGCTCTAGTCCATGAGGAATCAAAGTAGATGTCACACTTTGGGACCCACATCTGTGAAATCTTAAGGGAAAGTGACAACTCAGCGACCATACACTGGGTGAAAACGACAGACAGTAGAGGTAGTAGTGTATAAGTACATGTAGTAGGCAGGTTTGTATTCTTACCTGTGTCTCACTGGAAATATTGCTGGATCACCGAGTGCCTGTTGTCCATGTCTTCTTCCTCTGCTTCCTCGTCTTCACTGTCCACAAGCTCCACAGCTGCAACACCACCATCATCTGGACCATCCTCCTGCAGAAAAGGCACCTGTCGTCGCAAAGCCAAGTTTTGAAGCATACAGCAGGCCACGATGATCTGGCACACCTTCTTTGGTGAGTAGATTAGGGATTCACCTGTCATATGGAGGCACCTGAACCTGGCCTTCAGGAGGCCGAAGGTCAGCTCGATCACCCTCCTAGTTCGCCCATGGGGCCTCATTGTAGCGTTCCTCTGCCCTTGTCCTGGGATTCCTCACTGGGGTCAGTAGCATGACAGGTTGGGGTAACCAGAGTCATCTGCAAATGGTGAGGGACAACTGTTAGACACACACTAACCTGGAGTGATTTCCCCAGACCCAGACAACCATTCCCACTGACTAGCTTCCGGGTGCTCACTTAATAGCCACACACAGTGCCTCTGGAGTTGACCCATCACATAAGGGATGCTGCTATTCCGCAGGATGTAGGCGTCATGCACTGAGCCAGGGAACATGGCATTCACATGGGAGATGTACTGGTCTGCCAAACATACCATCTGTACATTCATGGAATGATAACTCGTCCGGTTTCTGTACACCTGTTCTCTCCTGTGGGGGGGTACCAAAGCCACATGTGTCCCATCAATGGCACCTATGATGTTGGGCATATGTCCCAGGGCATAGAAATCACCTTTCACTGTAGGCAAATCCTCCACATGAGGGAAAACGATGTAGCTCCGCATGTGTTTCAGCAGGGCAGACAACACTCTGGACAACACGTTGGAGAACATAGGTTGGGACATCCCTGATGCTGTGGCCACTGTTTGAAATGACCCACTTGCAAGGAAATGGAGCACTGACAGCACCTCCACGTGAGGGGGGATTCCTGTGGGATGGCGGATAGCTGACATCAGGTCTGGCTCCAACTGGGTACACAGTTACTGGATTGTGGCACGGTCAAGCCTGTATGTGATGATCACATGTCTTTCCTCCATTGTCGACAGGTCCACCAACGGTCGGTACACCGGAGGATGCCGCCATCTCCTCACATGTCCCAGTGGACGGTGCGTATGAAGGACAAGAACGAGCACAGAGTCAAACAACTCAGAGGTACATACCCACAGCTTACACAGAACACCATTCATAATCAAAAAGTGGCCTGTATGTGGGTTGAGTCTAGGCCTAGGTATGTGTGACACAGTTGAAAATGAAGCCATGTGGGCCCCTGAAATGGTGGCTGCCTGACCTGTAAAGTGGGACAATGGGATGTGAGGTAACTGCGCTGGCATTGTACACCGTTGCGGTAGGCAGTCGAAGACCGCGGCGCAATACTGCATTGGTTAACATTGGACCCTATGGGTCCCAGGAGCCAATACCGATGTACGCCGGCGGTGATGGTACGCACCGCCGCGGACGTGACCACCATTTTCTATCTGTACAATCACTCGATACCTGATCTTCGACAGGAGAGGACCTACACTGCAAGTGCTGCTGTGACCTTGGTCTGGAAGAGACAATGGCTCGAGTGTTTGGGGAAAGGGCCCCCGCCTTCACATCGGAGGAGTTGGAGAAACTCATGGACGGGGTTCTCCCCCAGTACACGCTACTCTACGGCCCTCCAGACACACAGGTAAGTACACTGGGAGCATGCTGTATGGGCTATGCCTGTGTGGAGAGGGATGGATGTAAGAAGGAAGGGGGGAGAGTGCGGTGTGCATGAAACGACAGTGAGTGCATGTGCCACATGGCAAGGGTAGGGATGGGGGCCAATCACTTTGACGGTGCAGTTGGCAATAACTTTCTCTTCCACCTGTACATGTGGGTCAGCACCCACCAGAAAAAACATATTTGGCGTGCCATCCCCAAGGACGTCCGGACCCTGGGGGTCTACCACAGACAGAGCACTCACTGCTGGAAAAGATGGGAGGACATTCGCCGCTGGAGCAAGAAGACGGCGGAGGCTCAGCTGGGGATGGCCTCCCAACGTGGGAGGGGTGCCCATCACACCATGACCCCCCTGATGTTCAGAATCCTGGCGGTGGCGTACCCGGAGTTGGATGGGCGCTTGAGGGCATCACAGCAGCCACAAGGGGGTGAGTACACTCGCATTCTGCTGATTTTGCGCGCAGTGGAGGTGTCTGGGTGGGGGAGGTGGGCTGTGGGTTTCCCTAGGCCAGGGCGAGTTTAGTAGGCAAGGTCCCTCCATAAGGCAGGCCATGTGGCACCCCACCCCACCTCTGCAGAGTGCCAAGTACACCAAGTCATGCCCCTGTGTCATCCATGAGTGCAGATGTCGTCCATAGCCTTGTAGGCCATATCCCAGGAATTGAACAGTGAAGCCCAAGAGCGCGGCGTAGTGCAGGGGGCTTCTGTGTCTTTCGTGTCCACCAACAGTAGCAGTAATCCATGCACTCAACGTGTCTTTCTTCTGTCTCCCCCCCCTTTTTGTGGTCTCCCTGTTCTTGTGTGCATTAGCATCATCAGGTGGAGGAGCAGTGGCACCGGAGCACGAGGGGGTTGCATCCCACATGGCCATGGAGGGCCACACTACGGAATCGGACTTCACCTGTGGGACGGAGGGCGAGGGGAGCTCCACGGCGGGGACAGGAGCTGAAACCAGTGACACGGACTCGTCCTCTGATGGGAGCTCCCTTGTGGTGGCGGCAACATCTGTTCCACCGCCATCTACAGGTACAGCCGCCACCACCCCCTTCCAGCACTGCCCTCCCAGCAGCCCCTCAGCCTTCGCCCCATGCCCGCTCACCCGGGAGGGTGGACATCACCTTCGCCCCAGGCACCTCAGGCCCTGCCCCTGTCACCCCTGCTGCCCTCAGTGAGGAGGCCTTGTGACCTCCTCAGGTCCCTCACTGTTGGGCAGTCTGCCATTTTGAATGGCATCCAGGGTTTAGAAAGGCAGTTGCAACAAACAAATGCATTCCTGGAGGGCATTCATTCTGGTCAGGCGGCCCTTCTCCGAGCTTTTCAGACTCTGGCCTCAGCACTGATGGCAGCCATTGTCCCTGTGTCTAGCCTCCCCCCTTCAACTTCCTCCACCCGACCCAATCCCCTGTACCTCAGCCCATCCCCAGCACACCTACAGAGCAGCATGCAAACACGTCAACACCCAAGGGAAGCTCAGGCAACCATAAGCACCACACATCCCACAGGCACTCACGCAAGCATCACACACATGCAGACATAGCAACATCCACTGCCTCCACTGTGTCCCCCTCCTCCTCGTCTCCCTCCTCCCTCCCTGCCTCGTCTACACTCACACCTGCATGCACTACCTCTACAGCCACTACTAACATCGCCAGCACACCTATCACCACACCCCGCTCACGTGCAGTCACCACCCCCACTACCATTCACACGTCCCCTGTGTCCTCCCCCAGTGTGTCTGTGACACCCCCTCCCAAGATACACAAACGCAGGCACACACCCACCCAACAGCCATCCACTTCATGACAGCCACCAGCGCATGCACCTTCACCCAAAGTCAGAAAACGAACACTTCCAACAAACACAACCTCTTCCTCCACTCTCAAACCCCCTCCAGCTACCCATTCCAGTGTGTCCAAAAAACTTTTCCTGTCCAACCGTGACCTCTTTCCCACACCTCCCCCACCCCGTCCGTCTCATAGGTCCCGAACTAGCACCTCAGCCACAACATCTCTGGGACCAGTGGTGCCTGTAGTCACCGGAATATGGAGTGCACCAGCCACCAGGGCAGCCAGTGTGGCACGGAGCCACAGCACAGACAGTCCCCCACCTGTGAAGCATCAGCCACCGCCAGCACCAGCCCAGCTGCCCAGGAGGCCACCGCCAGCACCATTCCAGCTGCCCAGGAGGCCACCACCAGAACAAGCCCAGCTGCCCAGGAGGCCACCGCAGCACAAGCCCCGCTGGGCCATGAAGGACCGCTAGCAAAAGCCCCGCTGGGCCATGAAGGACCACCAGCAAAAGCCCCGCTGGGCCATGAAGGACCACCAGCACAAGCCCCGCTGGCCCATGAAGATCCGCCAGCAGCTGAGTCACTGCAATGGAGACCGCCGTCTCAAGCACCGCTGAACAGGGCACCGCTGTCTCAAGCACCGCTGAACAGGGCACCGCCGTGTCAGGCACCGCTGAACAGGGCACCGCCGCCTCAAGCACCGCTGAAAGGGCACCGCCGTCTCAAGCACCGCTGAACAGGGCACCGCCGTCTCAAGCACCGCTGAACAGGGCACCGCCGTCTCAAGCACCGCTGAACAGAGCACCGCCGTCTCAGGCACCGCTGCACAGGGCACCGCCACCTCTAGCACCGCTGAACAGGGCACCGCCGCCTCAAGCACCGCTGGCCCATGAGCGCCAAGGGCACTGACTCTACTGAGTCCGTCACGGGCAGTATGAAGCACTCTGGGCACAATGCACCCTCCAGAACCAGTGGAGAGATCTATCCACTACCTCTGTCCTTAGCAGGATGAAGCACTCTGGGCAACATGCCCCCTCCAGAACCAGTGGAAACTGTCATCCACTACCTCTGTCCTTAGCAGGATGAAGCACTCGGGGCACCATGCCCCCTCCAGAACCAGTGGAGAGATCTATCCACTGCCGATGTCCTTAGCAGGATGAAGCACTCTGGGCACAATGCCCCCTCCAGAACCAGTGGAGACTGTCATCCACTACCTCAGACCTTAGCAGGATGAAGCACTCTGGGAACCATGCCCCCTCCAGAACCAGTGGAGACTGTCATCCACTACCTCTGTCCTTAGCAGGATGAAGCACTCTGGCCACAATGCCCCCTCCAGAACCAGTGGAGAGTGTCATCCACTACCTCTCTCCTTAGCAGGATAAAGCACTCTGGGCACAATGCCCCCTCCAGAACCAGTGGAGACTGTTATCCACTACCTCTTTCCTTAGCAGGATGAAGCACTCTGGGAACCATGCCCCCTCCAGAACCAGTGGAGAGTGTCATCCACTACCTCTGTCCTTAGCAGGATGAAGCACTCTGGCCCCAATGCCCCCTCCAGAACCAGTGGAGAGTGTCATCCACTACCTCTCTCCTTAGCAGGATGAAGCACTCTGGGCACAATGCCCCCTCCAGAACCAGTGGAGACTGTTATCCACTTGAGAGACTGCGCCTTTGCACTCCCTAGGATGAAACAGTGGGCAACCCACCCAGTGTAGAGACTTGAGAGACTGTGGCTTTGCACTCCCCAGGATGGAACAGTGGGCAAGCCACCCACTGTATAGACTTGAGAGACTGTGGCTTTGCACTCCCCAGGATGGAACAGTGGGCAAGCCACCCACTGTATAGACTTGAAAGACTGTGGCTTTGCACTCCCCAGGACTGAAGAGTGGGCATGTGGCCCGCTCGTGGATTTGGCGTCGTGCATTCAACCGGCTGAGGTGCCCCCCCTTTTCCTCCCCCTGAGGTGCCTGTTTTGTTGCTCTCTGATGCCCCTGCAGTGTTCTCTCCGCCATGGTCGGGAATCTTGTGTGGGCCTCGCCCATACCGTGTGGGCCCAGTGTTCCACGGACTTAATTGGAGCACTACCTGGACTACTATGCTTGGTATATATTTTGAACATGGTGTATATATATATATTTTTGCCTACTTGATTTTAATAGATTACAATGGTTACATTCATTTTCTATTGTCTTTGCATTCTTCCGGGGGGTTGAGTGGTGTAACTGTGATGTATCAACATGCATTAGTGTGTGTGTTGTAGTGGGTGAGGGTGGTGGTGTTGCGTGTGTGTGTCCCTGATTTTTTCCCTCCTCTCTCCCCTGTGTCGTAGGTGCAGTACTCACTGTGGTCTTTGCCGCCGGCGTTCGTGCTCCTGGTAGAGGAGCAGGAACACTATTGCAGGGAGAATTTGGAGTTCCGGGTCCATGGTGTCCTCGTTCCTCGTGGGGTGTGTAGAGGTGAGCGCTTTCCCTTCGGAATTCCTGTTACCGGCATGTTTTTATCCACGGTTAATCCGCCCTGGAAAAGGTGGCGGATTGGTGGGCTGTAATAGTGTGGGCGGTACATTGTCCTCCGCCTGTCTGTTGGGGGTGACCGCTGCGCTGTTTGTCTGTACCGCCGTGGAGTGTTAAAGTGGCTTTCTTTGTTTGGTGGTTTCCGCCATGTTCGTCATTGCACATTTTTTACCGCCGGCCTGTTGGCGGTCTTACCGCCGCTTTAACACCATCTGCCAGGGTCGTAATGACCACCTAAGTAACTTGGCACCTGACCTTCACCAAGTGAGGGTTAGATATATAGGTGACTTATAAGTTACTTATGTGCAGTGGAAATGGCTGTGAAATAACGTGGACGTTATTTCACTCAGGCTGCAGTGGCAGTCCTGTGTAAGAATTGTCAGAGCTCCCTATGGGTGGCAAAAGAAATGCTGCAGCCCATAGGGATCTCCTGGAACCCCAATACCCTGGGTACCTAGGTACAATATACATGGGAATTATATGGGTGTACCAGAGTGCCAATGAGAATTGGTAAAATTAGTCACTAGCCTGCAGTGACAATTTTAGAAAGCAGAGAGAGCATAAACACTGAGGTTCTGGTTAGCAAAGCCTCAGTGATACAGTTAGGCACCACACAGGGAACACTTACAGGGCATACATTATGAGCACTGGGGTCCTGCCTAGCAGGATCCTAGTGACACAAGGGCAAAAACAAACATACATACATTGAAAATGGGGGTAACATGCCAGGCAAGATGGTACTTTCCTACACACAGTGTAGCCCAGGTCCTCAGCACTCCATGCTGCGACGCAGAGCTCCCTGAGTTGCTCTCCAGTGGTGTGGGACCCTCCCGTTTAGTGCTGCACACTTTGCATCTTCTTTCCCATGTTCTGGGACTCCTTGGGTGCTGCCTGGTCTTCTGAGGGCTCTCTGACGTGCCAAGAGCCTCCTCTGTCTCCTCAGTCCAAGTTCAGTCCCTCCTGGGTCAAGGCAGCTCCGTTTTCACGCAAACTGTGTACTTGCTTGAACCACAGCTTGTTGGCGGAATCCAGTGATATAAACAGCCTGTGTCCAACAACTTTACATGGGACATCTCCTGTAAAACACAGGAACCTGCAGTCATCTTCTTTTGTGCTCTCGTGTACTTTTCTCCTGACCATAGAATCCACTTTTGCACCTTATTCTAAGTTGGCAGGGGGACCTGTCCTTCCTGGACTCTTCTTCGACTTCTAGAATTGGTCTCTTCTCTCCACAGATCTTCAGGTTCAGGAATCCATCGTTGTTTGCTTGCAGTCTTGCTTGGTTCTTGCAAAATCCTTCATCATGACTTGTAGTGTGTCCTGAGGAAACTTGCTGTACTTTACTCCTGCTTTCCTGGGTTCTGAGGTGGGGTACTTTACTTACCTTTCGTGTTTTCCTACACTCCCAGCCCCCCTCTGCACACTACACTTGCCTAGGGGGGAATTCGACATTCACATTCCACTATTTTAGTCCATGGTTTGTGTTGCCCCTACGCCCATTGCAATCTATTGTATTTTCTACTGTTTGCACTATTCTATGATTGTTTGCTTACCTGATTTTGGTTACTAATGTATATATTGTGCATAATACTTACCTCCAGAAGGAGTATTGCCTCTAAGATATATTTGGCCTTGAGTCACTAAAATAAAGTACCTTTATTTTTGGTAACACTGAGTATTGTCTTTTATTGTGTATAAGTACTGTGTAACTATAGTGGTATTTCATGAGCTTTGCATGTCTCCTAGTTCAGCCTAAGCTGCTCTGCTACAGCTACCTCTAGAAAGCCTAGGCTGGTAGAACACTGACTTCATTTCACTAATAAGGGATAACTGGACCTGGTATAAGGTTTAAGTACCTTAGGTACTCACTATAAACCAGAAGGCAGCCTCCCACATTCCCTCTGAACCCTTGGGGCCCAAAGGCACTCCAAAGGGGTCAGGCCACCCAAATATGATGGGCGTGACCTCATAAAACTCTTAATGTTGGACGGGGGTTGCTCCGGTAACTCAGGGAGGTGTGGAGCAGACCGAGGAACAGGTTCCAAGGTGGAAGTGTAGATGTGGGACCTAGTCATGTATTATCATTGTAGGAAGCTGGCCATCTATGTAGTGTGCAAAACTAGGCACACTATGCACTTGTAAGTCTCATCCTGGTTGTCCAAAGAGTGTTGTTGGGTCTGGTTGTGATTTCCGGTTGTGGAGCTGTTGGCTGGTCAGTGAAGTGACCCTCACTGGCTTGTTCGTTGTTGCTTGGTTGTTGAGGGGTGCCTCCATTCAGAAGGGAGAATTGGGGTCATTCTTGAAGCCTGGTGATCTCCAGGGTTTCTTGAGGCTAGTCTAGTGTCCAGCTCTTCCGCAGCAGAGTTTTTCGGGTCTTTGGTGCCGCAGGCAGAGTTTGGCTCCTTTTCTTGAGCAGCAGGTCTACAGTTCTCTTGCTTTGGATCTTCTTTGGTGCTGGTCTTTCAAATCTGCTTTCTTGGTCTAGGGGAGCCCACTAAATACTGATCTCAGTGGGCGTTTTAGGGGGAACCTGGTAGTGTCCAATGGGATTCTTACTCTTGGGTGGCTACACCCACTACAGTGATCATTTCCTGTGGGAAGGGTCACTACCTTAAACCTAATAGTTGGCTATTTTCCCCCATTCCAAGATGGAGGAAACTGAATTTGAGGGACCACTTCTCAGGCCACTCCTCCTACCCTTTGTTTGGTTTCCCGCCTTTGCTCCCTCCAGAAGTGGGGGTTTGCAAAGGGGAAGACCATCTGCTGCTAGCAGCAACCCTTGGGATCGAGTTTCAAGGGTGATAGCCCTTTAAAAGGTCACTGTAAAGGCAGTGCACATTCCTGAGGGAGGGGGTGTTAGCTCCTCCACCCAGGAAAGGCATTGTTATTCAAACCAGAGAGACAGGGCTCTCCCCAAGGTTTGTGTATTGGTTGTCTGGATGCAGCAGGCTGGCTTGAACCAGTCAGTAACCATGATAAGATAGTTAGCTTTTGCAGGGGGCACCTTTAAGGTGACCCCGGGTACATTGTATAATAAATTCAGTACTGGTACCAGTTTGTATTTACCATTTTGAGTTTTTTTTTATACCAAACAACCCAGGGTTCAGAGTAGCCATTATGTAGGTGGGAAACTCGTATTGACCAGTGTCCAGCACATACATTAAAATGGCTGCTCTGTTCACTCACTATGTCCAAGGTGTGGCAGGAACACAGTGGGGGCATATTGCTCATGCAGCTATGCCCTAACATATAATATGGAGCACCCTGCCTTAGGGCTGTAAGGCCGGCTAGAGGGGTTTCTCATCCATAGTAAATGCAGTGTATGATGGACAGGGCACACAGGTAGTGTGCCCAGTCGAGTTTGTGTGTTAGGTTTGCACCAGAACACTCAGGCTGCTATGGCAGTGCTGGGTGCAATCAAGATGCAAGGCTTTAAAGGGTGACACAATCAGTGCTGCTGCACTCAAGGGCTTACCCATAGCACCCCATGCCCTAGGTACCTAAGTACCATTTACTAAGGACTTATAGTGGTAGCTAAAGGTGTATCCTATTACTTTTACAATGTTTTAGGGAAAGGACACTGGCACTGGGAACCTGGTTAGCAGGATCCCAGTGCACTTCAGTCCAAGTTGCATTCAGAAACCAGGCAAAAAGTGGGGGGTACTGCAATAACGTGCCTGTTTCACACAATCGTTCCCACACCTCATTAGAAGACTTGGTCCAGCGAGATATGGACTTTATCTTTTTGTTGGACTTACCTGATGAAGACTGTGATGATGAGCTTTGACAGCAGCTCCTCAAATGATCCCGGGACCTTCCACACAACAAGGTTCTTAATCGTTGTGGGGTCATCTAACGTTTGGCGGTAAGGAGGTTCAAGGAGCAATCCTGCAACACCTATGGGTTCATGGCATGACAGTCCAAGCAGGCCTTAGAGTTTTGGCCTCACTCCAGGCAAACAAGGTGTTGGCCTGTAACAGGCACCACAGGGTTTGAAACCTGCTGATTTTAGGGGACGTTCCTAGCACTCCAGGAAAAAAAGTCTCAATAAAGGGCTTAGAAAACTTCTAAAAAAAAGTCAGACAGAAAATGACTCACAACAGGTCTTTCCCTGATCAGTGCTGACTGGCATGGACAGAAAAGAACGGGTGTCAGTGCACTGGGGTGGCACCTATTTAGGTGCTGCACAAGGCACTTCTGGCACGGGCAACGCGGGGTGATGCTAATGCAGAGCCGACCAACACCATCTACCAGTGTGCAGAGGCACTTCTCAAAAAGTTTCTAGATCCAATCTGACACCTAGGTGTACATCTAAGGTAAGAAGTCTGAGGCTAGAAGACACTATCAGATATTAAAACTTCACGTCAGGATGGTAACATTAGGTGAGCAATTATGTTGTATATAAACATGCCTGAATGTAATGTCAGCAAAACATACAAACACAAGATCTGGAGTAGTAAGATTTTGTAATAAAAAACTGTAATATGAAGCTTCTTAAATATCTTACCGTTCGCGGATGATTTTTTGGTCTACAGAGAAAAAGAAAAATGATGATGGAATATTAATTGCACACAAGGGTAAGAAACCTAATAAACTGTAGCTCAATTAATATATTCAAGCATAATCCTTAGGTTTATTTCTGTACATTATAACCAAAATGTATACAAGTCAGTTTAAACTGGAGTAGCTATGACAGCCACATGCAGCTCTGAACATCCCAGCAGTTTTCAAATCACCTGCGGAAAATAGCACTTCAAATGAGATAGCTCTACAGATCAGTCATACACATTAAATAAATGGGAATGATTCATGTATTACCTTTTCTCCTCTCAGCAGACCTCTTGCACTGTGCTCCAAGGTCCCTTGAATTAACTAATCTGTTCACTGAGTCATGCGTGATGTCATTTAGGTGTTTGTTTTCATTTGATTGCTATTCAATTAAGTTGTCTTTCTGAAAAATAACAGGTTTCTGGACTAAAATGGAAGACTGTGATTGATTGAAAGTGTTTTATAGTAGAAAAGCTACTTAGAATAAATGTGAATTTGTGTTCCTTTATATATCGATGGTCATTTATATTTAGTATCCTGGTTGATGTATGATAGCTCCAGATATGGGTACATCAAAAAGTAAAGGTGCAATTGCAACTGGATCTCAGTAGTTACAGTGCTTGTAAATTGTAAACACAGAAGGTCCAATAGAGAAAGTAGTAAATAGCTGTGTCATTCCACCTTCTGCCTGCGATAGGTAGAAGATGATGTGTTCCACCCATACAGATATGGGTGGGATAGATATGGTTTAGATCTGGGGCCTCCAACCTTTTCTGTAGTGAGAGCTACTTCTAATCAGTGCAAATAAGAATGAGCTACTGAAGGTCAAGGAACTCTTGCATTGTTACCAAAGACCCACACACCCAGCTTCATTGACTCTAGGCCTAATGTCCATAGAACCAGATACTGAACAAAACAAGGGCACTATGGCATGGCTGCTGTGTGTGCCAGTTAGAGAGTGTATGTAGAGATGTATGGAAATGTGTGCATATGAATGGGATATATGTGTATAGGTGACTGAGAGAGATATATGTGTATGGGTGACTGAGAGACTGGGATATGTGTATGGGTGTCATATGTACTTCTGGCAGAGGACATACCTTTCACCATATGTAGCACCGTTAGATGTACAATACAAATGTGGATTTTTTTTTTACATTGGAGCTATTTAAAGTATAGAAAAATGGTTTTTCAAAAATCTTCATAACATAGAACATTTTTCTGCATTTTAAATTTCTCCCATTTGAAACAATGTCTACCAGCCACTGTTAGCAGGAAGCCTGCCATGTGTAATTGTGACAATTTGGGAGAAAATTAAACTGAAGAGTTAACTTTATGTTAATATGGATTCCATAAAAATCATCATTTACATTTTCTCCCATTTCAAAGTATAGTATTTACGAACAGCGGGCATCTTGCTCCAAGTGGCCTGTAGACTCGTTGCCTTAGTTATAACAGAAAAATACAGACATTTGTTTAAATTGCAAGTATTTAAAATGAAGAAATAGGTTTCATAAAACATTAGGACGTAATTGGCTTAATTGAAAGTGGACAACACATTAAGACTTAGGGCCTGATTACGATCTTGTAGGATGAGAAAATGTGACTGATATGAAAGAGTATCCCATCCACCAAGATTGTAATCAGGCCCTTAATGTTTCATAGAAATATACTTCTTAATTTTACATTTATCAAATTTAGAACAATGACTGTAATTTTCAGTTATACATATGGCAGTGTGTACTTGCCACTAGAAGCAAGAGGATTGCTTTTTATAAAATTATGATAATGAAATGTTAACTTAGTCATTATCAGACCCTTCTATATGCAGCCTATGTAATAATATAAAATAAACACAGTTTTCCCTTAACTTTTAAAGGAAAACATGACCCACTGCAACACATTGAAAATGACTACAACCCCCTTGTGAATGCTCAGATATTAAAGATGAAAATTATTCTGGTCTTGCATTCCTATGTGGGTGAAGCTCATCCACTATTTTTTGGGTGTTTTAGAGCAGTCCCTTCCACACTGAGAAATTATGCATACCTATGATAATATACTGACCACTTTAAGACCTTGCTGTTATCACCCAAAAATAGCTAAAGTTGCCCATAAGACAAGTTTGTAAATCGTTGCACTGGTGCTAAAAGCAGCATTAATATTAGGCATGGGAAAAGATGATCTCAAAATAATACAGACGTTTTTATACGTACAAGAAGGCAATTAAACCTTTATTGAAAAGACGAAAAATGTGAGCTATGCTTGAGCAGACTCAACCTTGGCATATTCCTCCTAATTTAGCAAAAGTTATAGAGAGAATAAGTTGGGCATAGCATGCAAGGTTGTCCGAGACTTACAAACCTTCACACAACACAATACATTTCTTATGTTTTTTAGCCTCATAAGTTCTCATTTCCCAGTTGACCCCAATTGACATGTTTAAGGCCTTTGAGGAATGACACCAACTACTTCAGGCAGCTTAGCACCAACGCAGATGCCCTTGCCTCATGGCACAACGGTGCCAGCGTTAAGGAGACAATTGTTTTGTGCAGAAAGGGGTATCTTCCTGCCTAAAAACAAACCTTAGTGGCATATTCTTGTTTTACGCGTGCTGCAGAATGCAGCACATATGGAAAGCGGAACTAAGGAGAAGAAATGAAGATATTCTCCTAGCAAAACCTCTCTCGGGTAAACGCACCACTCTAGTGCAAACCCAGGTTTGCTGACTTTAGTAAATCTGGATTTGCATCAAAAACCATGGATGGATGCATGAGAATGCCCATGCTCCAAAACGAAACACCTCCCCAATGCAAAGTAATGCAGGAAAGCACTATGAGCTGCCTTGTGTCCTTTTTTTGTAATAAGCAACTCAATTCCGCACAAATCAAGCTTTGCATGGCTCAGTAAATACAGAAATAAATTTTGATTAAAAAAGTAAAGGAAGTTTATATGGGTGACACAAGGCCAAAAATATCTTAGAGGCAATACTCCTTCTGGAGGTAAGTATTATACACAATATATACACTAGACACCAAAATAGGGTAAGTAATTATACATAGGTTAGTGCAAACAATAGAAAATGCTATAGAATGCAATGGGAGAAAATAGGTCTAGGGGCAACACAAACCATATACTAAGAAAGTTGAATGTGAAACACAAATTCACCCCTAGACACGTGTAGTGTGTAGAGAATCGCTAGGAGAGTAGGAATACAGCAAAGGTAAGTAAAATATCCCTCCCGAGATCCCAGAAACGCATGAGTAAAGTACTGCAAGTTTCCTTAGGACACACTACAAGTCAAGATCAGAGTTATTACAAGAACCAAGCAAGACTGCAAACAACAAATGGTGGATTCCTGAACCTGAAGACCTGCAAAGGAAGCAGACCAAGTCCAGAAGTTGAAAGATGTTCCAGGAAGGAAAGGACCCCTTAACAACCCAGAAGAGGGTGAAGAAGAAGAGTCCCAGTTGGATGAAGACTGCGGAAATGCACCCAAGAAAGATGTCAGCAGGTTCCTGCATGATGCACTGGATGTCCCATGAAGAGACGTTGGATGCAGGTGAGTTTTGGCACTGGATTCCTCCAAAAAGCCTTGGTTCTGGAAAAAACATTTTTTTGAATCAAAGTGGCGCTATCTGAACCCAGGAGGGTGCTAGGGGCCTCAACTCTGTGTGAGGAGGAAGAGGGGGCTCTCAGCACTTTAGAGAACACCAGTTAGCACCCATGGGAGTCCCAGGACACAGGGACAAGGGAGGTGCAAAATGCGGTTGGTGCAGCACTACAAAGGAGGGTCCCATGCCGCCGGATGTCAACTCAGCGAGTTGAGCATCGCAGGATGGAGTGCTGAGGGCCTAGGCCAGGCTATGCACAAAGGAATTTTTCAAATAGTGCACAGAGGCTTCGGGAGGTGAAGAAGACGCGGTGCACAGGGGTACTGTCATTCTCGGGGAAGGCAAGATCTTACCTCCTCCAAATTGGGACAGCAGGACAGTCTGTGTCTAAGGGGGTCCACCCTCTGTGTTCCAAGGAGCACGCTCGTCGCCAGCAGAGGAGTCCAAGAGAACTGGTCATTGACTTAGAAGGTGCCTGCTTGAGCAGGGCAGTGTTTCCGTCAGCCATGGGAGATTTCTTTGGTCCTTCTGGTGCAAGGTGAAGACAGGGAGTCCCTAGAGTGTGCACACCGTGAAAAGCTGCAGAGGAAAAGTAGCCCTTCTGGATACTTTGTTGCTGTTACAGCGGTTCCTGAAGCAGTCTGTGGTTGATCCAAGGTCAGAGGATGAAGTAGCAGTTGCAGAGGCTTCCTGCTGAAAACTTGCAAGTAGAATCTGAAGGCGAACCTTAAATAGCCCTGAGAGGGGGATTGGCTACCTTAGCAGGTATGGACATATCAGGAGGGGTCTCTGACATCAGCTGCAGGCAGTGGCAACTCAGAGGCCTCCAGAGTGTCCCCACACTTTGGAAAACAAGAGTGCTGAAGTCTGGGAAACACTGGAGGATCTCTGGGCACCACCCCTGGGGTGGTGATGGACAGGGGAGTCGTCATTTCCCTTTCCTTTGTCCAGTATCACGCCAGAGCAGGGACTGGGGGTCCCTGAACCGGTGGAGACTTGTTTATGCAAGGAGGGCACCATCTGTGCCCTTCAAAGCACTTCCAGAAGCTGAGGGAGGCTACCCCCCCCCCCAGCCTGTAACACCTATTTCCAAAGGGAGAGGTTGTAACACCCTCCTCCCAAAGGAAATGCTTTGTTTTGCCTTCCTGGGAGTGAGCTCCTATTGCAAACTACTGTAACTTTACATTGCTTGCATTACTTCCTTTTGCTATTACTGCATATTTTTGGTTTTGTTGTACATATATCTTGTGTATATTTGGCATCCTCATACTGAGGGTACTCACTGAGATACTTTTGGCATATTGTCATAAAAAATAAAGTACCTTTATTTTTAGTATATCTGTGTATTGGTTTTCTTATGATATTGTGCACATGACACCAGTGGTATAGTAGGAGCTTTGCATGTCTCCTAGTTCAGCCTAAGCTGCTCTGCTATAGCTACCTTCTATCAGCCTAAGCTGCTAAAAACACCTATTCTACACTAATAAGGGATAACTGGACCTGGCACAAGGTGTAAGTACCTCTGGTACCCACTACAAGCCAGGCCAGCCTCCTACATTGGTTGTGCAGCGGTGGGATAAGTACTTGCAACTACTTACCACTTTGTCATTGTGTACTTTTCATAAGAGAATAATATACAAAACAATTTCAGTGTATGTACACCTAACCAAAAAGTTTAGCTTTTCTTCTCTTACACTATCTGCTAAGTGCTGAAAAGTACCTCTAAACTTTCTAAAAGTTTTAAAAAGTTTGAAAAAGTTTTTTTCTGTTCTTTAAAAAGTCCTGAAACTTTTTCTATCTTTTATCTGTCTCTGAACCTTTTTCTATCATGTCTGGTGTAGGAACTCCTCTTAATTTGGTCAATACAACTTATGACCACCTTAACTTTAAGAGCCTAAGGAGTCTCTGCATTGATAGAGGTTTAGTGGTAGGAAAGAACCCTTCTAGAGAATTATTGTTTAACATGCTCATTGAGAATGATAAAGCCTTAGCTTGCAGTTCAATTGAAAAGTTAGGAGATAGCTCACACTCTGACTCAGGGGAGGCCCCAGTAGGAGTGTTGCAGGGTTCCCTTCCTAATCTGCCCTTTAGCAGACCACCTAGCAATGCTGGTAGTTCTAGAAGCTCCCATCACAGTAGGGATGTTTTTTATTCCTGTAGGCCAGGTTGTTAGGGTGCCAACTGTTAGGGACAGGTCTCCCTCTGCTCATTCAAATCTTTCCTCTGTGTCAAAACATTCCCAACCCACCCACCCTGATGACAAGATGTTAGAAAGGGAACTCAATAAGTTGAGAGTGGAAGAGACCAGGCTGAAGCTTAAACAGCAACAGCTGGCTCTAGACAGGGAATCCCTAGACTTAGAAAAAGAGAGACAGAGGTTGGGGTTTGGACCCAATGGTGGCAGCAGCAGTATTCCTGATAGCAATCCTGTTAAAGAGCATGATTCTAGGAATCTGCACAAGATAGTTCCCCCTTACAAGGAGGGGGATGCCATTAACAAGTGGTTTGCTGCACTTGAGAGGGCCTGTATGGTAAGGGGGTCCCTCAAAGGCAGTGGTCTGCTATACTATGGCTATCTTTCAGTGGAAAGGGTAGGGATAGGCTCCTTACTGTGAAGGAAAGTGATGCCAATAATTTTACAGTTTTGAAGACAGCACTCTTGGATGGATTTGGCTTAACCACTGAACAATACAGGATTAAGTTCAGAGAAACCAGAAAAGAGTCCTCACAAGACTGGGTAGACTTTGTTGACTATTCACTGAAGGCCTTGGAGGGGTGGTTACATGGCAGTTAAGTTTCTAACTATGAAAGCCTGTACAATCTAATCCTGAGAGAGCATATTCTGAATAACTGTGTGTCTGATTTGTTACACCAGTATCTAGTGGACTCAGATCTGACCTCTCCCCAAGAATTGGGAAAGAAGGCAGACAAATGGGTCAGAACAAGAGTGAACAGAAAAGTTCCTACAGGGGGTGACAAGGATGGCAAGAAGAAGGATGGTAAGTCTTCAGACAAGGGTGGGGACAAATCTAAAAATGAGTCTTCATCAGGCCCACATAAACACTCTGGTGGGGGTGGTGGGTCCAAATCCTCTTCTAATCAAGTAAAGAAACCATGGTGCTATTTATGTAAAATAAAAGGCCATTGGACAACTGATGCCAGTTGACCAAAGAAAAGCACTAAGCCTCCCACTACCACAACCCCTACTGCAACCTCTAGTGCCCCTAGTAATAGCAGTGGTGGTGGGAGCAAACCTACTAATAGCCAATCCAAGGGAGTAGCTGGGCTCACTTTTGGTAATTTAGTTGGGGTTGGTCTTGTTAGGGAGACCACAGAGGCTGTGCTAGTCTCTGAAGGTGCCATTGATTTGGCCACCGTGGTTGCTTGTCCCCTTAATATGGATAAGTACAAGCAACTTCCCCTAATCAATGGTGTTGATGTTCAGGCCCACAGGGACACTGGTGCCAGTGTTACCATGGTACTAGAGAAACTGGCACACCTTGAACAACACCTACTTGGTCACCAGTACCAAGTGACAGACGCTCATAACAACACTCTTAGCCACCCCATGGCTGTTGTGAATCTCAATTGGGGGGGTGGGGGGCGGTTACTGGTCCAAAGAAAGTTGTGGTTGCCTCAGATTTACCTGTAGACTGTCTACTAGGGAATGATTTAGAGACATCAGCTTGGGCAGAAGTGGAGTTGGAGGCTCATGCAGCAATGCTGGGCATTCCTGGGCATATTTTTGATTTGACAAGGGCCCAGGCCAAAAAGCAAAAAGGACAGGGTGACTTGGATCCTTGAACAAAGGACCAAGTGCTCCCTCCCTAAAGCTAGGGTTAGTAAGGGTAAATCCCTACCCACTATCCCTCCCTCTACAGATGATTCAACTTCTAGGGAAGAAGAATTTCCCCCCTTTGCAGAACCTTCACCAGAGGATCTGGCAGCAGACACTGCTGAGCTTTTGGGTGGAGGGGGGGCCTGCCAGAGAGGAGCTGAGTGTGGCACAGCAAACCTGTCCCACATTAGAGGGTCTCAGACAGCAAGCTGCCAAACAGCAAATGGGGATGTCAGTGACTCACAGAGTTTACTGGGAGGACAACCTATTGTACACAGAGGCAAGGGACCCAAAACCTGGAGCAGCCAGGAGATTGGTCATTCCCCTGCAATGCAGAGAGTTCCTCCTAACTCTGGCACATGACATTCCTTTGGCTGGACATTCGGGTCAGATTAAAACATGGGAAAGGCTTGTGCCCCTGTTTCACTGGCCTAGGATGTCTGAGGACACAAAAGACTTTTGTAAGTCCTGTGTGACCTGCCAAGACAGGGGCAAGACTGGTGGCACCCCAAAGGCTCCCCTTATTCCATTGCCTGTGGTTGGGGTCCCCTTTGAAAGGGTAGGGGTTGGCATAGTTGGCCCCCTTGACCCTCCTACTGCTTCAGGCAATAGGTTTATCTTGGTGGTAGTGGACCATGCCACAAGATATCCTGAAGCAATCCCTCTAAGGACCACTACAGCACCTGCAGTGGCAAAGGCCCTCCTGGGAATCTTTTCCAGGGTGGGCTTCCCAAAAGAGGTTGTATCAGACAGGGGTAGCAACTTTATGTCTGCATACTTGAAAGCCATGTGGAAAGAATGTTGTGTAACATACATATTCACCACACCTTATCATCCACAAACAAATGGACTGGTAGAGAGATTTAATAAAACTCTCAAAGGAATGATAATGGGACTCCCTGAACAACTCAGGAGGAGATGGGATGTCCTGTTACCTTGCCTCCTTTTTGCTTACAGGGAGGTACCCCAGAAAGCAGTGGGCTTCAGCCCCTTTGAACTCCTATTTGGACACCCTGTAAAAGGTCCCCTAACACTTGTGAAGGATGGTTGGGAACAACCTTTAAAAGCTCCCAAGCAAGATATAGTGGACTATGTACTCGACCTAAGATACAGAATGGCTGAGTACATGAAAAAGGCCAGTAAAAACCTTCAGGCCAGCCAAGAGCTCCAAAAGCAATGGCATGACCAGAAGGCTGTTCTGATTCAGTACCAACCAGGACAGAAGGTGTGGGTATTGGAGCCTGTGGCCCCAAGAGCACTCCAAGACCAATGGAGTGGACCCCACATCATTGTTGAAAAGAAGGGAGAAGTCACCTACTTGGTTGACCTGGGCACTGCCAGGAGTCCCCTTAGGGTGCTCCATGTCAATCGCCTAAAACCCTACTATGACAGGGCTGATCTCACCCTGTTCATGGCAACAGATGAAGGACAGGGAGAAGAGAGTGACCCTCTCCCTGATCTCTTCTCTTCCACAGAACAAGATGCTCTAGTGGAAGGTGTAGTTTTGGCAGACTGTCTTACTGCTGAGCAGAAAGACAACTGCATAAATCTCCTAGGTCAGTTTTCTGAAATCTTTTCTATTGTGCCAGGCACCACTTCTTGGTGTGAGCACACTATAGACACTGGAGACAGCATGCCTGTCAAAATTAAGATCTATAGGCAGCCTGACCATGTCAGCGACTGCATAAAACAAGAGGTTCAGAAAATGCTTGAACTGGGAGGGGTTGAACATTCTGAAAGCCCATGGGCCTCTCCTGTGGTGCTTGTACCAAAACCTCACTCAAAAGATGGGAAAAGAGAAATGAGGTTTTGTGTAGATTACAGAGGTCTCAACCAGGTAACTAAAACTGATGCTCACCCTATACCCAGGGCAGATGAGCTCATAGATAAACTGGCATCTGACAAGTATCTAAGCACCTTTGATTTGACTGCAGGGTATTGGCAGATCAAGTTATCAGAGGATGCAAAAGCAAAAACAACATTTTCGACTATTGGAGGGCACTACCCATTCACAGTAATGCCCTTTGGTTTGAAAAATGCACCTGCCACTTTTCAGAGGTTTGTGAATACAGTCCTGCAAGGGTTGGAGGCTTTTAGTGCAGCATATCTGGACGATATAGCTGTCTTTAGCTCCACCTGGGATGATCACCTGGTCCACCTGTGGAAGGTTTTGGAGGCCCTGCAGAAGGCAGGCCTCACTATCAAGGCTTCAAAGTGCCACATAGGGCAAGGGAAAGTGGTCTATCTGGGACACCTGGTAGGTGGAGAACAGATTGCACCACTTCAGGGGAAAATCCAGACAATCATGGATTGGGTTCCCCCTACAACTCAAACCCAAACACCCTCTCTCTGAGGAAGTCCTTTGTTCTGCCTTCCTGGGCCAGGCCTGGATGGACCCCAGGAGGGCACAAACTTGTCTGAGGGGTTGGCAGCAGCAGCAGCTGCAGTGGAACCCCGGGAAAGGTAGTTTGGCAGTACCCGGGTCTGTGCTAGAGACTCAGGAGATCATGGAATTTTCTCCCCAATGCCAAAATGGCATTGGGGTTACAATTCCATGATCTTAGACATGTTACATGGCCATGTTCTGAGTTACCATTGTGACGCTATACATAGGACGCGTGAAATGGTGTCCCCGCACTCACAAAGTCCGGTGAATTTGCCCTGAACGATGTGGGGGCAACTTGGCTAGTGCCAGGGTGCCCACACACTAAGTAACTTTGCACCTAACCTTCACCAAGTGAAGATTAAACATATAGGTGACTTATAAGTTACTTAAGTGCAGTGTAAAATGGCGGTGAAATAACGTGGATGTTATTTCACTCAGGCTGCAGTGGCAGTCCTGTGTAAGAATTGTCTGAGCTCCCTATGGGTGGCAAACTAAATGCTGCAGCCCATAGGGGTCTCCTGGAACCCCAATACCCTGGGTACCTCAGTACCATATACTAGGGAATTATGAGTGTTCCAGTGTGCCAATCAGAACTGGTAGAATTAGTCACTAGTCTGCAGTGACAATTTTAAAAGCAGAGAGAGCATAAACACTGAGGTTCTGGTTATCAGTTAGGCACCACACAGGGAACACATGTAGACCACAAACGTATGAGCACTCGGGTCCGGGCTAGCAGGATCCCAGTGACACATATCAAACACACTGACAACATAGGGTTTTCACTATGAGCACTGGACCCTGGCAAGCAGGATCCCAGTGAGACAGTAAAAACACCCTGACATATACTCACAAACAGGCCAAAAGTGGGGGTAACAAGGCTAGAAAGAGGCTACCTTCCTACACAACCCCCCCTCCAAACGAAGCACAATAAGGCTACCCTTGGCCAGTTGAGTCTTTATTGTCTAAGGGGTGATAATTGGAGAGTAGCTCTGCAATAGATTGGTTACTCCCTTTATTATCCACTATATGGTTACTTCCCTGTGGGGATGTAAACCACCCCGTTTGAAGTTTTTTAGCTAGCCAACAATGTGAAGTTATATTCTCAGAGTTCCTATTAGTATGTTTACGTTTAGAGCAGTGGGATTTGTCCACTGGACCTATATCAAGTGATGAGAATGCCAGACAGGGATCTTGTCTAAGTAAAGCCATAGCTGGGCAAAAACTTTGTCCATATGGCTGTAAGGGAGAACAGGATTGCTGTTTCTCTTGGTTTGGAGCAGGGCAGGGATGTTGTCCTAGGAGCTCCAAACTAGGGCAAGGCTGCTGTCCTAAGTGTTGTGAGGCATTGCAGGGTTGCTGCACTAAGGTTTCTCTGGGAGGGTTGGAGGGATGCTCCATGTTAACTAAAA
The DNA here is from genome assembly GCF_031143425.1 of Pleurodeles waltl. Classification (NCBI taxonomy): domain Eukaryota; kingdom Metazoa; phylum Chordata; class Amphibia; order Caudata; family Salamandridae; genus Pleurodeles; species Pleurodeles waltl. The sequence continues at coordinate 1,225,461,603 of NC_090447.1, forward strand.
TGGTGCACTTTTTCCTCACCACTATTAGTTATCCCACAGAGAGGTACTGCTACCTCAGGGAATACAGCTGTGTTGGCTGATGTTTCCCTTGGTACACATGCCACCCAGGAGAGGTTTCTCCTTCCACAGGAATGGTATCCTGAATGGCAGGGTGGGTAGGGGATAAGTTGATGCCCTTTTTACCTGTTGTTGGAGAAGGATCCTGACTTTTCAGGCGTTTTTCTCTCCTTTGCTTTTTCATTTCAGCTGAAATGAGAGGAAGCAATTCCTCAGGGATACCCAGCATGGCTGCATGGGTATTAAACTCTACCTCGGCCCAACCTGAGGCCGCTAGGTCATTACCTAAGAGACAGTCTACAGGTAAGCTAGGTGATACTACTACCTGTTTAGGGCCAGTAACTCCACCCCAACTAAACTGAATTATAGCTAAGGGAAGGAACTTAGTGGAGTTATGGACATCAATAATCTTGTACTGTTGTCCAATGATGTGTTGTGCAGGAGACACTAGGTTTTCAGTCACCAAAGTGATTCTGCCCCCTGTGTCCCTGTAGGCCTGGGCCTCAACACCATTTATTGAAACTGTCTGCCTGTACTTATCCATTGTAAGGGGACAAGCAGCCAGTGTGGCAGGGGCAATGCCACCAGCTGTGACAGAAAATGTCTTGGGACTGACTACCCCAGTTTCTATGATGGACCCATAAGTGAACCCAACTACACCCTTATTTTGACTGTTGCCAGCAGTCCCACCACTATTACCATTACTGCTAGGGGCACTAGAGTTTGATGTATTAGTGGTGGTAGGCTCAGGGGGTTTACCTGGGCGGGACTTATCCCCTGGCCTATGGCCTTTAATTTTACACACATAGCACCAAGACTTTTTAATGTGTGTGGGTTGTGTAGAAGAGAAAGAAGTTGATTTATCCCCACCCCCCGAAGAGTGTTTAGGATTTGAAGAAGGATCTTTAGTTTTACCTTTATCCCAATGCTTATCCTGAGATTTCTCACCATCTTTCTTCTTGCCATCCTTGTCACCTCCTGTATAAACCTTTCTGTTCACTCTTGTTCTGACCCATTTGTCTGCCTTCTTTCCCAATTATTAGGGAGAGGTCATATCTGAGTCTACCAAGTACTGGTGCAACAAATCAGACACACGATTGTTAAGAATATGGTCTCTCAGGATCAGATTATACAGGCTTTCATAGTCAGATACTTTACTGCCATGTAACCAACCCTCCAAGGCCTTCGCTGAACAGTCAACAAAATCTGTCCAGTCTTAAGAGGACTCTTTTCTGGTGTCAATGAACTTAATCCTCTATTGTTCAGTGGTTAAGCCAAATCCATCCAAGAGAGCATCCTTCAAAACTTTGTAAATATTGGCATCACTTTCTCTGACAGTAGGAGCCTATCCCTACCTTTTCCAGTGAAGGATAGCCACAAGATAGCAGTCCACTGCATTTGAGGGACCAACTGTACCATACAGGCCCTCTCAAGTGCAGCAAACCACTTATTAATGCCACCCCCCTCCTTGTAACAGGGGACTATTTTATGCAGATTCCTGGAATCTTGCTCTCTAACAGGATTGCTATCAGAAATACTGCTGCTGCCACCATGGGGAACTAACCCCATTCTCTGCCTTTCCCTCTCTATATCTAGGTATTCCCTATCTAAGGCCAGCTGTTCCTGTTTAAGCTTCAGTCTGGCTCTTCCAACCTCAGCTTTCTGAGTTGCCTTTCCATTAAGTTATCCTCAGGGTGGGAGGCTTTGGAATGTTTGGATACAGAGGAGATTTGGGAATTGGCAGAGAGAGACCTATGCCTAACTGGCTGGACCCTAGTAACCTGGCCTCTAGGAGTGAAAGATGCTCTACTAATGTGTGACCCTCTAACACTACCAGTGCCCCTAGGTGGCCTGCTAGATGGCAGGTCTTTGTAAGAACCCCCCCAGCTTCTTCAGGGAACTCTTCTGAGTCTGACTGGGAAGCTTCCCCTCCTACCTCCCTTTTCTGAGATGGGCCAGACTGGTCATCCTCTAAGAGCAGGTTAAAGAGAAACTCTTTTGTTGGATTCTTACCAAGGCTAAAACCTCTTTCTAAGCAGAGACTCCTCAAACGTTTGTAGTTTAAACACTCATAAGTTGCCTGAACAACTTCTGGAGTGACCTCTACTGAAGACATGATAGAAAAGGTTTAAGACAGAGAGAGAAAAACGTTTTCAAACTTTTAGAAAACTTTTAAAAGTTTTCAGAACTTTTCAGAAACTTAGAAAGTTTTAGAGCAGAAAAGTGAACTGTTTTGGTTCAATGTACATATACTGAACTATTTGGTATAAGATTTTCTTATGAAAAGCACCAAATGACAAAGTGGTAAAGCAGTTACAAGTACATATCCCACCGCTGCACCACCAATGTAGGAGGCTAGCCTGGCTTATAGTGGGTACCTAGTGGTACTTACACCTTGTGCCAGGTCCAGTTATCCCTTATTAGTAGAATAGAGGTGTTTCTAGCAGCTTAGGCTGTTAGAGGTAGCTATGGCAAAGCAGCTTAGGCTAAACTAGGAGACATGCAAAGCTCCTACTATACCACTTGTATCATATAGCACAGTATCATAAGAAAACACAATACTCAGAGTTACTAAAAATAAAGGTACTTTATTTTAGTGACAATATGCCAAAAGTATCTCAGAGGATACCTTCACTTAGGAGGTACGTAATATACACAAATTATATGTAAACAAACCCAAAACAGGTAAGTAACAGTAAGAAAAGTAGTGCAAACAATGTAGAATCACAATAGGATGCAATAGGTAGATATAGCCCTAGGGCAACACAAACCATATACTCCAAAAGTGGAATGTGAATCACGAATGGACCCCAGGCCTATGGGAGGCTGGGACTGTGAGAAAACAGTAAGGGTGTCCAAAATACCTCACCCCAAGACCCTGAAAAGTAGGAGTAAAGTTACCCTACCACCCCAGAAAGACAGGTTAGTCGAGATAGGGGATTCTGCAAGAGCCACCACCACCAGCAAAACACTGAAGATGGATTCCTGGACCTGAGGACCTGTACAGGAAGGGGAACAAGTCCAAGAGTCACGCAAGTGTCCGGGGGGGCAGGAGCCCCCTAAACCCCGGATGAAGGTGCAAAAGGGCTGCCTCTGGGTGGAAGAAGCCAAAGATTCTGCAACAACGGAAGAAGCCAGGATCCAAGATGGCAGAGGGCTGGAACACAATGGAGGAGCTCTGGGCACCACCCCTGGGGTGGTGATGGACAGGCGAGTGGTCACTCCCCTTTCCTTTGTCCAGTTTTGCACCAGATCAGGGACTGGGGGTTCCCTAAACCAGTGTAGACTGGCTTATGCAGGGAGGGCACCATCTGTGCCCTTCAAAGCATGTCCAGAGGCTGGTAGAGCTGGTGGTGCTTGTTTTGGGGGCTGCTTGCCTTCATCCTGCACTGGAAGCCACGAAGAAATCTCCCGTGGGTCGACAGAATCTTCCCACTGCTTCAGCAGGAACCAAACTTCAGTATCAGCAGTACTCTGGGACCCTTCTCATCCTGACGAGCGTGGCCCCTGGAACACAGGTGGTGGACCCAAGTGACCCAGAATGTCCAGTGGTCCAACTGTCCAAATATGGAGGAGGTAAGTCCTTGGCTCCCCTCTCCAGACAGTAATCCTGTGCACCACGTGAACTGCAGCTACAAGGGCTTCTGTGCATATTTCCACAAAATCCTGCATGCACAGCCAAGCCTAGGTCACCAGCACTCTGTCCTGCGATGCTCAGCTTCCTGAGTTGATCTCCGGTGTCATGGAACCCTATTTTGCAGTGTTGAGACGACCGCCGTGTTCAGACTTCTTGAACATGTGTTAAAGGACTTTTGCGGGTGCTACCTTCTTCTGCATGGGCTCTCTACATTACTGAGGGCCCCCTCTGTCTCCTCTCCCAAGTGGTGACATCCTGGTCCTTCCTGAGCCTGGGCAGCACCCTTTTGCTTCAACTGCAACTCCTGCAGCTATCAAGCCTTGTTTGCAGTATTTTGACAAGGAAACAACTCTGCATTCTCCAGCACTCCGTGGGACATCTTCTGCATGAAGCAGAAGTTCCTATCGCCTTTCGTTGTTGCAAAATCTTCAGCTTCTTCCATCCAGAGGCAGCCATTTTGCACCTTCATCCGGGTTTAGTGGGCTCTGTCAGAGTCACCAGATCCTCGGGGTCTGTGCACGTTCCCAACACATCCACCACTGAACAGCTCCAAGACTCTGATAGATAAATCACAGAGACTGAGAGAGTCCAAGAGGGGATTAGGAAGGGAACAGCTGGGAAGGAGACATGTAGTAAGAAAAAGGTAGAACACACAATATGAAAATGATATCCCCTGAAATCAATACTAGACTATGATTCTAAGCCTAGTCACTCTGAAAACATGAACAATCTAAGAGTTAAGTTTAAAATGACTAAGTTTCAAGATGGCCGGATACCTGTAGGGAAATCAAGATGAATTAAATGAAAACTTTCTTATTGAAGCACTTTCCTTTACATGAGAATCAGAAAAAAACATTCTGACTAAATTTTAAACCAGTCATATAAATCCTGTTTTGAGAATGTATACTAGGACCATACAATATTGCATCTAGAATCTCTGGCCTTCTGTGTACTCTTACAATGTTTCAACACAAATTGCGCATATTGCAGATATATATATATATATATATATGCGCATGTATATATATATATATATATTAAACACCATAAAAGGATTGTGCACCATGAATAACACAATATGGATTGAGGAAACAAATCACATAACGTGTCAACTCGAATATTACATAATAAATATCTTAGAATAGTAGCATACAATAAACAACATGAATTAAACTCGAGGAGAGAATCGTGTGTCTTGCCAATTCGAGTGTTACCATGTAAAATACCAAGAAATGGTAGCACGCAATGAATATCAAAGTCAAATCATCATTAATCGAATCGCGCGTCTTGCCGATTCGTAAAACACGATGTAAATGTAATGGAATAACAGCTCGCAATAAATAACAAGATCAAAGTACAATGAAACGAATAGCGCTTCTTTTGCCGATTCTTAAGCCACCATGTAAAATGTCAAGAAATGGTAGCGCGCAATGAACAACAAAGTTAAATGCTCATGAAACGAGTTGCACGTCTTGCCAATTCGTAAAACATCATGTAAATGCCAAGAATAAGTAGCGCGCAATGGACAACAATGTTTAAACACCATAAAACGAATCGCGCATCTTGCCGATTCTTAAGCCACCATGTAAATGTCAAGAAATGGTAGCGCGCAATGAATAACAAAGTCAAACCTTTATGAAATAAATTGCGTGTCTTGCCTATTTGTAAACTACCATATAAATGTCAAGAAATGGTAGCGCGCAAGTAATCTGTTACTCATTTAAGAATTTAAACCAAGAATATGAAAATTCTAAATAACGGTGTCGGGACAGTCCAACCAACGTCTTACCACCTGGAACAATGATCACCAAAGAAGGATTAGGGCAGAAGACTGGAAGATCCAAATAGGCCGCCGGGACAGGAGCTCAGGAAGAAGCTGCTGCTCTGCACCGGGACCTCTGAATAGTGAGCACTGGGAGTTGGGCTGGCTCTCTTTTGTAGAGTCTTGTCCCAGCTCAGAACCACGCCCGGGCATGTTGCAGGGAAAGTCTCTGGAAGGCCCTGGAAAGGGGCCACACCTTAACACACTCTGAAAACCTGCAGCAATACATTGCAAAGGAACAGTATTTGTAAGCATATTAAAAATAAGTTTTCAGGATTGAACTCTTCAATGCAAAAGGTTAAACCACAACATATCAGCACAATGCATAAATTACTTTGTTTTGAGAGTGCTGGGTTTTTGCATTTTTGTCGCCAATAGAGCGCATATTGCTCTGGTGTTGACAGGCTCCAGCCCCCCTGGACACTTTTGCGACTCTTGGACTTGGTCCCCTTCTTTTGCAGGTCCTCAGGTCCAGGAATCCATCTTCAGTGCTTTGCAGTCTGTTGTGATCTTTGCACAATCCTCTATCACAACTTTAGTGTGTTTACGGGGAAATAGTAGTACCTTACTTCTACTTTCCAGGGTCTTAGGGTGGGGTATCTTGGACATCTTTAATGTTTTCTTACACTCCTAGCTACCCTCTACACACTACACTAGTCTGTGGGTCCATTTGTGGTTCACATTCCACTTTCCTAGTATATGGTTTGAGTTGCCCCTAGGCCTATTGTATCCTATTGTAATCTACAGTGTTTGCACTACTTTCTGACTATTTTACGTAGCTGATTTTGGTTTGTGTGCATATTTTGTGTATTTTACTTACCTCCTAAGGGAGTATATCCTCTGAGATATTTTTGGCACATTGTCACTAAAATAAAGTACCTTTATTTTTAGTAACTGAGTATTGTCTTTCTTATGACATAGTACATATATGATATAAGTGGTATGGTAGGAGCTTTGCATGTCTCCTAGTTCAGCCTAAGCTGCTCTGCTATAGCTACCTTGATCAGACTAAGCTGCTAGAACACTACTAAGCTACTAATAAGGGATAACTGGACCTGGCACAAGGTGCAAGTACCATTGGTACCCACTATAAGCCAGGCCTGCTTCCTACACCTCTCCCTCAGGAATGCGCACTGTCCTGTTGGCGAGCTTCAAAGGGCTTACTGCCTTTGAAACTCAACCTCCAGGCCTAAGGTGTTGCATGCGAGGTGCACTCTCCATTTCATTTCCTCCATCTTGGATAGAAGGAAAATAGCCAATCAGGGGTAGGGACATGACCTCTGCCCACCAGAAGTGGTCACTTAGTGTGTGTAGCCACCCTAAGTTAGATGACCCATTGGTCACTACCAGGTTCCCCCTAAAATGTCCACTAAATACAGTATTTAGTGGGCATCCCTAGTCTAAGAACTTAGATTCAACAGACAGAAAAAGACCAGCAACAAGAAGATCCAAAGGCATGAGAGGTGTGGACCTGCTGCATAAAGAAAATGCACCAAACCCTGCCTGCTGCACCCAGGACCGACAATCACCGCTGAGGAGATGCTGGACCATTGGACAACTCTAAAGAAACCCCAGAGGACTTCCAAGCTATGCAAAGAAATCCCTCCAGAGTGGAGGTACCACTCTAAATCAAAAATGAACCAACAACCTAGTGAGGTCCACTTCACTGACCAGACACTAACTCTGAAACCGGATGCCAGAACCAGACCAAACTTCACACCAATGACCATGAGGACAAATCCTGCCAGTGTGGCAAGTTTAGTGGGACTGCATCCTATAGCGGCTGAACCACACCAATAACCAGGATATTGGTGACCTAGCTTCCGACATCCCTAAAAGCAATCCAACTGGGACTGAGAAAGGACCAGGAGGAAGTCCCAGTCAAGGACTATAGAAGCAGCTTTGACCTTCTTTTAGAGTGCCCCCATTGTCCTGCAATTGACCCCTGAACCGGCCTACCTCCTGCTACCAAGGGCGTACTTGCACACAGCTCCTGGACTACCAATTAGCTCTTCACCCGGCCACCCTGTACCCTGCAACGAAGAACCAACAATGCCTTAAGGGTCCTCACCCCTTGCGACTTCGACACTCCAAGGGAACCCCCAGGGTTCACCCTGAAACTTGCGTGTGCAGTCGTTTTCCAAGTGGTCCCTCGCAGTGGCCCTGCACCAGCTCCAGAGACTGTTTCCGGCTGCTCCCACCAGAATGGGGAGCTGCCTGAATTTCTTCAGCTGGCACAGTGTGCCCAGCGACGACCTCGACCAACCTGCAAAAGAAGAACTTGGTAAAGCTACTGTGTGATTTTATGTGTATTTTTAAAGATTATCCTCCATTGATTCCTATGGTGCGTAATTACACACAGAAAGACCATTTTTATAAAAACTTCAAAAATTCATATCTCGAAGAGTACTTAACCAATTCTGCTGATCTTGGTCTTAAAATTTATATATAAAATTGAAGTTGTTTTATAAATTGGTCTCAAATTATTCCTTTGAGTGTGTGAGTTGCAATATTGATGCTATGAGTACAACAAATGCTTTGCACTTCTCCAAGATTGGCCTAACTGCTCCACAAAGCTACCATAAAAATTAGAGCATTAGGTGGCCTACTTTTTACCCCTGTAAACCAATGTGTGATTGCCTGGACTTCCTTCACAGTGTGCCTAGCTTTACACACTACATAGAGAGCAAACCTCCTACAATAAGATAATTCTGTACATTTAATAAAATCAAATCAAAGTTTCAATTAGATTTCCTTGATGACAATTATGAGGAAATGGGGTATATTATATAGCCTCATAGCCTGCCATAGAGGCTATACCGGCCATTAAAGGCCGGCTCAAACTTTAACAAGGGAGGAGGCCTTTAATAGTTAGTATAGCGCAGCTATGGCAGGCTATAAGGCTATTTGAACTTTCCACCACTAGAGGCAGAACATTCTAATAAATAAAACAAAGGCCTCACAGAGCCAGAGGGGATTGGGATCCCCTCGGGCTCCGAGAGGCCATTGTACATAGCTGTTACTGTGAGACAAACATTGTAGTGTTGGCACTCTGGACTTTTACCAGCCATTAGAAGCCCTGAGCACTCCACTGTCTTCAGTAGAGCTCCCAAGATTCCAATGTTCTAATATGAAGTGGTTGTGTGGCATCAATGTGCAATACAATTACCATCTTCTTAAGGACCAGTAGGTTTTGTTTGTTAAACACTCTAGCTCAACCTTGGGTAGCTGTGGCTCTAAGAAGCAAGGCTTATGCACAGGAATAAGAGTGAATCATTTAAACATCACCAAAACAATTGAAACATGTTGGACCTGGCCCTTTTACAGGGTCATTCCCCAGACGTTTTGCCTTTTTCCTCCTTGTCTTTCTGACCTTTGTTGGCTGACGTTATGACTCTGTCCACTTTTTCACTGCTAATCAGTGCTAAAGTGCATGTGCTCTCCCTGGTAAAATTGGTATGATTGGCGTATACCTGATTGGCATATTTAATTTACCTATATGTCCCTTGTAAAGTGGTATCCCTATACCCAGGGCCTGTAAATTAAATGTTACTAGCGGGCCTGCAGTGCTGCTTGCTCCTACCACTAAAGTAGCCTTTCAAACCTATCTCAGGCCTGCTAGAGCAGGGCCTGTGTGCGCAGTTTTCTGCCACGGGGACCTGGCATCTAAAGTTACTTGCAAGGCCCAGAACTCCCCTTTTACTACATGTAAGTCTCCCCTAAGGTATGCCCTAGCTAGCCCTATGCGCAGGGTGCCATGTATGTAGAAGGCAGGACAAATGCCAGGTTGCGTGGCCTGTCCTGGTAGTGACAAACAGCCTTACTTGGTGTCTCACTGATGTGAGTGCTGCCTTCTCATAGGATTGCCTTAGAAATGCCCTGCCTTATATGTAAGGGGTATTGTGTGATTTATGAGAGGTAAGAAATGCTTCTTACTGGTGTAGGTGTATTTTTTATTATTATTACAGAAATGCCACTTCTAGAAAGTGAGCATTTCTCTGTGCTTATGACTCTGGTGTTTTGCAGTTTGACTCCAATACACATCTGGGCAGACTTACAGTTGGGCTGTGTGCATACTTTTCAGACAGCCTGTACACAGGGAGGGTAGAGGTGTCAGAGGTGCATCAACATATTGTATAGTCTTCCTGGGCTGAGAGAAGGGAGAGGCGGGGCACACCTGCATTTGTAAAGGCTGTGCCCTGGCCTCACACAATAGGGTTGTTTACCCCCCACTGATGTTTGGAGCCTGTGCTGGAGGAGAGAAGGGGCTCTCCCAGAACATGTTGTAACTGGCTGAAACCCCCTCTCCTCCTGATTGTAAAAGACACTGTAAACTGATTGTAAGTACAGGTGAAGTTTCCCCACAATTTGGACATTCTTGAGGACTGAAGAGACTTATCTGAAACTGGACACTGGATGCTGCTGAAAGGACTCACCAGGACCCACCTTGGACTGCTGCTGCTGTGCTGACCTGTGACCTGCCTGGTCATTAGGAGGAACAGCCACCATCTGCATCCCTTGTGCTGGCCTGTAGTTGGGCCCACCAGCCCTGTGCTCCTTTTCTCACTTGTCTCCAGGGGCAGGGTGCCGGGCCCCTGACCCCTGCAATTATCCCCTTCACGAGGAGTGCTGGCTCGGATATTTGAAGCACCTAGAAGAGCACCTCCTTGTGCTCCTGGCGCCTCCTGCTCACAGTTGCCGGGATACAAGATGTGCCCCAAGAGCTGTTAAAAAGCGCTCCATTGCTGCCTGATTACACTGCTGCAGCCCAAGTGTGTTAGGGTGTTCTGAGCCCATCACGCTCCATCCTGTGACCCCAGAGCACCAAAAGCAAGAAGAAAGGAGCGAGTGCGCTCCAACCATGCCTCAGGAGCGAATTGCGCTTTCAGACGCGCCCCCGGGGCACCAGCAGGCACCTTCCTTGGTGACTGCTAACCGTTGCGGCCAGGAAAGGACAGAAGAGCGGCTCACGCACCGTGTCTGGTGCGGCCACGGTAGAGCAGGAGGAAAGCCTCATCAGAGGCCCCTGCTCCACCTCTCCTTTTTGGGCAGCTGCACCGAGGACACGGGCGGCTGCCTACACAACACGGGGCACAGGGCGGAAAGGGAGTTCCTTTCCCCCCAGCCACTGCCTTAGGGGCACAATCACCCCAATAACTTACCTTTGGCAGAGATCACCGGCCCCTTATGTGCAACAGAGAGGGTGCCGACCGCCCCTCTCCCCGAGGAGCCAAACGTGGCCCCTGTTGAGCGCACAGGAGTGCCAGGGGCCCCACCTTACTCTTCCAGGCACTAGGAGTGCCTTTTTCTCCAGAAACAGGTACTTCTGGGGTCATTTTAGGGTCTTAGGAGCCTATTATGGACACTGGGAGGGTGATATGCTCCAGGCTTATTTTGCTAATCCAATATATTTTTGCTACATGTTCCTGTTATGGGCATGACATGGTGATATATGTTTTTCATGACTTGCCATATGATTTTATAATGTTCCTGATATAGGCCTTTATGATATTTTTTATGACAAGTGCATTTATGTATTTACTGTGATTCCTGACTACTGCTTATGTTGCAGAATCCTGAGTACTTACGTGTTCTAATGTGACTACTGCTCATTCTTGCAGGATATTAGTAACTTGTGTAATGTTCTGACAACTGCTAGGGTAGCAGGGTATTACTGACATGTAATGTTTGGTCTAATTATGTTTTGTGCAATACAGTTTATTTTTACGTATCTCAGTGTTGTGTGTACATTTTGCTTCACGTGTGTTGTGTGTGTGTTGGGCAAACCATTTACTCATTGCCTCTGGGTTAGGCCTGACTGCTCGTGCCTAGCTACCAATTGGGTGAGCAGAGGTTATCTTCGACATGTAACTCCCTTGCCCTGACTAGACTGGGTGGGTTCTGCCTGGCTTAGGTGCATACCCAGAAACCCCATTTCTAACAAAAAAAGAAATACACAAGACACTTAAGAAATGGAAATCAATTTTTAAAAATAAAGTGTATTTTGACACCACAGTGAATTTAATTCACCGGAGGGTTCTGGACATATCCAGTTTATAAGGTATAGTAAAGCAAAGCATTTTACTCAAATGCAAACTAGCATTGACATATTAAACACATTTGACACTTAGAAACTTTTTCAGCAAAAAGTTGAGCTAGTTGTATTGTGGCCAAGTAGTGTCACTTTAGGAGACCAACTCCAGTAGGTAGGCAGATGGGGGACCAGCAAGATCCTCAGAAACAGTTACCTAGCAGGTAAAGCAGACTTCAGTCAATTCCAGGCACTTTTGCAGTGTTTTTCTTTTGAAGTGGCCCGAATGCAAAGGGATATAGGATGCTGAAGATAATCAAGGATGCAGTGGATGTGTTGAGGTCTTTCAGTAGCTACACCTTGGTAGAAGAAGTAGGTGAGGTGGTCCTAGTCACAGGGTCGAAGTACACTGGGTGCTGGTAGATGCACTGGGCTACCAGTCGCCTGGTATCACGGTCGCAGTCAAATCCTTCCCTGGGCAATATCTAAGCTTTTGGGTGACCAAACTGCACTCCGACTACTCTCTTGGGCTCAACAAACTCAGGAGCAATTTTGAGCATCATGAACCGGTCCCTGGTGCTGCACAGTGGTGGTTAGCAGTGGGGTGAAGATTCTTCCAACCTGCCCCAGTAGGCCTCTCAGCTGCTGTACCCCCCTGCTGTTAAGAGGAGGTCTGCCAACTGACTCTTGGAGTCTCTTGGCTTTGGTTGGGCTCAAGAGAGGACTTCCCCAAGAGCAGGACCCAGCAGGCACAGTCCCTCATCTTTGCTAGCCACCAGGTTTAGCAGGTCCAGTCCATGCCACTGCAGCCTTTCTTCGTCCATTCCTTGGTGCCGCAGGTCAGTCCTTATTTGGCCCTTTTTTCATTCCAATCAAGATATGAGTTCTGGGAGCCAGGGGTGCCCATGATATGCTCAGAAAGTGCCCTGAGGATAGATACAGTCTGTAGCCAATGGGCTACCAGATTTTCTTCCACCTGATGACCACTTCCTGGAAAGTGTGACATCTGGCTATCCCAAGGTGCACCATTGTGTCCACTCCCAACATGGCAGAAGCCCTCTCTTAGTGTCTAGAGCTCCTTCGGCACTTTGTCATTTTTCTAGGCCTCCTCGCCTTCGGAGCCTTTTTCCTGCCGCTTTTTTGCCGCTTTTTTCCCCCTACCCGCCCTCCTCCCGCCTCCCAGCTGACCCCGCCTCCCCGGCTACCCCTTAAATGGCGGTGTCGGGACAGTCCAACCAACGTCTTACCACCTGGAACAATGATCACCAAAGAAGGATTAGGGCAGAAGACTGGAAGATCCAAATAGGCCGCCGGGACAGGAGCTCAGGAAGAAGCTGCTGCTCTGCACCGGGACCTCTGAATAGTGAGCACTGGGAGTTGGGCTGGCTCTCTTTTGTAGAGTCTTGTCCCAGCTCAGAACCACGCCCGGGCATGTTGCAGGGAAAGTCTCTGGAAGGCCCTGGAAAGGGGCCACACCTTAACACACTCTGAAAACCTGCAGCAATACATTGCAAAGGAACAGTATTTGTAAGCATATTAAAAATAAGTTTTCAGGATTGAACTCTTCAATGCAAAAGGTTAAACCACAACATATCAGCACAATGCATAAATTACTTTGTTTTGAGAGTGCTGGGTTTTTGCATTTTTGTCGCCAATAGAGCGCATATTGCTCTGGTGTTGACAGGCTCCAGCCCCCCTGGACACTTTTGCGACTCTTGGACTTGGTCCCCTTCTTTTGCAGGTCCTCAGGTCCAGGAATCCATCTTCAGTGCTTTGCAGTCTGTTGTGATCTTTGCACAATCCTCTATCACAACTTTAGTGTGTTTACGGGGAAATAGTAGTACCTTACTTCTACTTTCCAGGGTCTTAGGGTGGGGTATCTTGGACATCTTTAATGTTTTCTTACACTCCTAGCTACCCTCTACACACTACACTAGTCTGTGGGTCCATTTGTGGTTCACATTCCACTTTCCTAGTATATGGTTTGAGTTGCCCCTAGGCCTATTGTATCCTATTGTAATCTACAGTGTTTGCACTACTTTCTGACTATTTTACGTAGCTGATTTTGGTTTGTGTGCATATTTTGTGTATTTTACTTACCTCCTAAGGGAGTATATCCTCTGAGATATTTTTGGCACATTGTCACTAAAATAAAGTACCTTTATTTTTAGTAACTGAGTATTGTCTTTCTTATGACATAGTACATATATGATATAAGTGGTATGGTAGGAGCTTTGCATGTCTCCTAGTTCAGCCTAAGCTGCTCTGCTATAGCTACCTTGATCAGCCTAAGCTGCTAGAACACTACTAAGCTACTAATAAGGGATAACTGGACCTGGCACAAGGTGCAAGTACCATTGGTACCCACTATAAGCCAGGCCTGCTTCCTACACCTCTCCCTCAGGAATGCGCACTGTCCTGTTGGCGAGCTTCAAAGGGCTTACTGCCTTTGAAACTCATCCTCCAGGCCTAAGGTGTTGCATGCGAGGTGCACTCTCCATTTCATTTCCTCCATCTTGGATAGAAGGAAAATAGCCAATCAGGGGTAGGGACATGACCTCTGCCCACCAGAAGTGGTCACTTAGTGTGTGTAGCCACCCTAAGTTAGATGACCCATTGGTCACTACCAGGTTCCCCCTAAAATGTCCACTAAATACAGTATTTAGTGGGCATCCCTAGTCTAAGAACTTAGATTCAACAGACAGAAAAAGACCAGCAACAAGAAGATCCAAAGGCATGAGAGGTGTGGACCTGCTGCATAAAGAAAATGCACCAAACCCTGCCTGCTGCACCCAGGACCGACAATCACCGCTGAGGAGATGCTGGACCATTGGACAACTCTAAAGAAACCCCAGAGGACTTCCAAGCTATGCAAAGAAATCCCTCCAGAGTGCAGGTACCACTCTAAATCAAAAATGAACCAACAACCTAGTGAGGTCCACTTCACTGACCAGACACTAACTCTGAAACCGGATGCCAGAACCAGACCAAACTTCACACCAATGACCATGAGGACAAATCCTGCCAGTGTGGCAAGTTTAGTGGGACTGCATCCTATAGCGGCTGAACCACACCAATAACCAGGATATTGGTGACCTAGCTTCCGACATCCCTAAAAGCAATCCAACTGGGACTGAGAAAGGACCAGGAGGAAGTCCCAGTCAAGGACTATAGAAGCAGCTTTGACCTTCTTTTAGAGTGCCCCCATTGTCCTGCAATTGACCCCTGAACCGGCCTACCTCCTGCTACCAAGGGCGTACTTGCACACAGCTCCTGGACTACCAATTAGCTCTTCACCCGGCCACCCTGTACCCTGCAACGAAGAACCAACAATGCCTTAAGGGTCCTCACCCCTTGCGACTTCGACACTCCAAGGGAACACCCAGGGTTCACCCTGAAACTTGCGTGTGCAGTCGTTTTCCAAGTGGTCCCTCGCAGTGGCCCTGCACCAGCTCCAGAGACTGTTTCCGGCTGCTCCCACCAGAATGGGGAGCTGCCTGAATTTCTTCAGCTGGCACAGTGTGCCCAGCGACGACCTCGACCAACCTGCAAAAGAAGAACTTGGTAAAGCTACTGTGTGATTTTATGTGTATTTTTAAAGATTATCCTCCATTGATTCCTATGGTGCGTAATTACACACAGAAAGACCATTTTTATAAAAACTTCAAAAATTCATATCTCGAAGAGTACTTAACCAATTCTGCTGATCTTGGTCTTAAAATTTATATATAAAATTGAAGTTGTTTTATAAATTGGTCTCAAATTATTCCTTTGAGTGTGTGAGTTGCAATATTGATGCTATGAGTACAACAAATGCTTTGCACTTCTCCAAGATTGGCCTAACTGCTCCACAAAGCTACCATAAAAATTAGAGCATTAGGTGGCCTACTTTTTACCCCTGTAAACCAATGTGTGATTGCCTGGACTTCCTTCACAGTGTGCCTAGCTTTACACACTACATAGAGAGCAAACCTCCTACAATAAGATAATTCTGTACATTTAATAAAATCAAATCAAAGTTTCAATTAGATTTCCTTGATGACAATTATGAGGAAATGGGGTATATTATATAGCCTCATAGCCTGCCATAGAGGCTATACCGGCCATTAAAGGCCGGCTCAAACTTTAACAAGGGAGGAGGCCTTTAATAGTTAGTATAGCGCAGCTATGGCAGGCTATAAGGCTATTTGAACTTTCCACCACTAGAGGCAGAACATTCTAATAAATAAAACAAAGGCCTCACAGAGCCAGAGGGGATTGGGATCCCCTCGGGCTCCGAGAGGCCATTGTACATAGCTGTTACTGTGAGACAAACATTGTAGTGTTGGCACTCTGGACTTTTACCAGCCATTAGAAGCCCTGAGCACTCCACTGTCTTCAGTAGAGCTCCCAAGATTCCAATGTTCTAATATGAAGTGGTTGTGTGGCATCAATGTGCAATACAATTACCATCTTCTTAAGGACCAGTAGGTTTTGTTTGTTAAACACTCTAGCTCAACCTTGGGTAGCTGTGGCTCTAAGAAGCAAGGCTTATGCACAGGAATAAGAGTGAATCATTTAAACATCACCAAAACAATTGAAACATGTTGGACCTGGCCCTTTTACAGGGTCATTCCCCAGACGTTTTGCCTTTTTCCTCCTTGTCTTTCTGACCTTTGTTGGCTGACGTTATGACTCTGTCCACTTTTTCACTGCTAATCAGTGCTAAAGTGCATGTGCTCTCCCTGGTAAAATTGGTATGATTGGCGTATACCTGATTGGCATATTTAATTTACCTATATGTCCCTTGTAAAGTGGTATCCCTATACCCAGGGCCTGTAAATTAAATGTTACTAGCGGGCCTGCAGTGCTGCTTGCACCTACCACTAAAGTAGCCTTTCAAACCTATCTCAGGCCTGCTAGAGCAGGGCCTGTGTGCGCAGTTTTCTGCCACGGGGACCTGGCATCTAAAGTTACTTGCAAGGCCCAGAACTCCCCTTTTACTACATGTAAGTCTCCCCTAAGGTATGCCCTAGCTAGCCCTATGCGCAGGGTGCCATGTATGTAGAAGGCAGGACAAATGCCAGGTTGCGTGGCCTGTCCTGGTAGTGACAAACAGCCTTACTTGGTGTCTCACTGATGTGAGTGCTGCCTTCTCATAGGATTGCCTTAGAAATGCCCTGCCTTATATGTAAGGGGTATTGTGTGATTTATGAGAGGTAAGAAATGCTTCTTACTGGTGTAGGTGTATTTTTTATTATTATTACAGAAATGCCACTTCTAGAAAGTGAGCATGTCTCTGTGCTTATGACTCTGGTGTTTTGCAGTTTGACTCCAATACACATCTGGGCAGACTTACAGTTGGGCTGTGTGCATACTTTTCAGACAGCCTGTACACAGGGAGGGTAGAGGTGTCAGAGGTGCATCAACATATTGTATAGTCTTCCTGGGCTGAGAGAAGGGAGAGGCGGGGCACACCTGCATTTGTAAAGGCTGTGCCCTGGCCTCACACAATAGGGTTGTTTACCCCCCACTGATGTTTGGAGCCTGTGCTGGAGGAGAGAAGGGGCTCTCCCAGAACATGTTGTAACTGGCTGAAACCCCCTCTCCTCCTGATTGTAAAAGACACTGTAAACTGATTGTAAGTACAGGTGAAGTTTCCCCACAATTTGGACATTCTTGAGGACTGAAGAGACTTATCTGAAACTGGACACTGGATGCTGCTGAAAGGACTCACCAGGACCCACCTTGGACTGCTGCTGCTGTGCTGACCTGTGACCTGCCTGGTCATTAGGAGGAACAGCCACCATCTGCATCCCTTGTGCTGGCCTGTAGTTGGGCCCACCAGCCCTGTGCTCCTTTTCTCACTTGTCTCCAGGGGCAGGGTGCCGGGCCCCTGACCCCTGCAATTATCCCCTTCACGAGGAGTGCTGGCTCGGATATTTGAAGCACCTAGAAGAGCACCTCCTTGTGCTCCTGGCGCCTCCTGCTCACAGTTGCCGGGATACAAGATGTGCCCCAAGAGCTGTTAAAAAGCGCTCCATTGCTGCCTGATTACACTGCTGCAGCCCAAGTGTGTTAGGGTGTTCTGAGCCCATCACGCTCCATCCTGTGACCCCAGAGCACCAAAAGCAAGAAGAAAGGAGCGAGTGCGCTCCAACCATGCCTCAGGAGCGAATTGCGCTTTCAGACGCGCCCCCGGGGCACCAGCAGGCACCTTCCTTGGTGACTGCTAACCGTTGCGGCCAGGAAAGGACAGAAGAGCGGCTCACGCACCGTGTCTGGTGCGGCCACGGTAGAGCAGGAGGAAAGCCTCATCAGAGGCCCCTGCTCCACCTCTCCTTTTTGGGCAGCTGCACCGAGGACACGGGCGGCTGCCTACACAACACGGGGCACAGGGCGGAAAGGGAGTTCCTTTCCCCCCAGCCACTGCCTTAGGGGCACAATCACCCCAATAACTTACCTTTGGCAGAGATCACCGGCCCCAGGAGGGGCCCCTTAGGTGCAACAGAGAGGGTGCCGACCGCCCCTCTCCCCCAGGAGCCAAACGTGGCCCCTGTTGAGCGCACAGGAGTGCCAGGGGCCCCACCTTACTCTTCCAGGCACTAGGAGTGCCTTTTTCTCCAGAAACAGGTACTTCTGGGGTCATTTTAGGGTCTTAGGAGCCTATTATGGACACTGGGAGGGTGATATGCTCCAGGCTTATTTTGCTAATCCAATATATTTTTGCTACATGTTCCTGTTATGGGCATGACATGGTGATATATGTTTTTCATGACTTGCCATATGATTTTATAATGTTCCTGATATAGGCCTTTATGATATTTTTTATGACAAGTGCATTTATGTATTTACTGTGATTCCTGACTACTGCTTATGTTGCAGAATCCTGAGTACTTACGTGTTCTAATGTGACTACTGCTCATTCTTGCAGGATATTAGTAACTTGTGTAATGTTCTGACAACTGCTAGGGTAGCAGGGTATTACTGACATGTAATGTTTGGTCTAATTATGTTTTGTGCAATACAGTTTATTTTTACGTATCTCAGTGTTGTGTGTACATTTTGCTTCACGTGTGTTGTGTGTGTGTTGGGCAAACCATTTACTCATTGCCTCTGGGTTAGGCCTGACTGCTCGTGCCTAGCTACCAATTGGGTGAGCAGAGGTTATCTTCGACATGTAACTCCCTTGCCCTGACTAGACTGGGTGGGTTCTGCCTGGCTTAGGTGCATACCCAGAAACCCCATTTCTAACAAAAAAAGAAATACACAAGACACTTAAGAAATGGAAATCAATTTTTAAAAATAAAGTGTATTTTGACACCACAGTGAATTTAATTCACCGGAGGGTTCTGGACATATCCAGTTTATAAGGTATAGTAAAGCAAAGCATTTTACTCAAATGCAAACTAGCATTGACATATTAAACACATTTGACACTTAGAAACTTTTTCAGCAAAAAGTTGAGCTAGTTGTATTGTGGCCAAGTAGTGTCACTTTAGGAGACCAACTCCAGTAGGTAGGCAGATGGGGGACCAGCAAGATCCTCAGAAACAGTTACCTAGCAGGTAAAGCAGACTTCAGTCAATTCCAGGCACTTTTGCAGTGTTTTTCTTTTGAAGTGGCCCGAATGCAAAGGGATATAGGATGCTGAAGATAATCAAGGATGCAGTGGATGTGTTGAGGTCTTTCAGTAGTTACACCTTGGTAGAAGAAGTAGGTGAGGTGGTCCTAGTCACAGGGTCGAAGTACACTGGGTGCTGGTAGATGCACTGGGCTACCAGTCGCCTGGTATCACGGTCGCAGTCAAATCCTTCCCTGGGCAATATCTAAGCTTTTGGGTGACCAAACTGCACTCCGACTACTCTCTTGGGCTCAACAAACTCAGGAGCAATTTTGAGCATCATGAACCGGTCCCTGGTGCTGCACAGTGGTGGTTAGCAGTGGGGTGAAGATTCTTCCAACCTGCCCCAGTAGGCCTCTCAGCTGCTGTACCCCCCTGCTGTTAAGAGGAGGTCTGCCAACTGACTCTTGGAGTCTCTTGGCTTTGGTTGGGCTCAAGAGAGGACTTCCCCAAGAGCAGGACCCAGCAGGCACAGTCCCTCATCTTTGCTAGCCACCAGGTTTAGCAGGTCCAGTCCATGCCACTGCAGCCTTTCTTCGTCCATTCCTTGGTGCCGCAGGTCAGTCCTTATTTGGCCCTTTTTTCATTCCAATCAAGATATGAGTTCTGGGAGCCAGGGGTGCCCATGATATGCTCAGAAAGTGCCCTGAGGATAGATACAGTCTGTAGCCAATGGGCTACCAGATTTTCTTCCACCTGATGACCACTTCCTGGAAAGTGTGACATCTGGCTATCCCAAGGTGCACCATTGTGTCCACTCCCAACATGGCAGAAGCCCTCTCTTAGTGTCTAGAGCTCCTTCGGCACTTTGTCATTTTTCTAGGCCTCCTCGCCTTCGGAGCCTTTTTCCCGCCGCTTTTTTGCCGCTTTTTTCCCCCTACCCGCCCTCCTCCCGCCACCCAGCTGACCCCGCCTCCCCGGCTACCCCTTAAATGGCGGCCGCGCCGCTGGCGCGCCGCTGGCGCGCCTAAGGCAAGCCCGTCTGCGCCCGTCCGCGCCTGGACCGCGCACAGCGCCCGAACCCCTGGCCCCCGCGCCCCCCGACTGACCTACGACTCCGCCACCCTCGTCAACCTCAACCCCGGCCGCACTCTGGGCTGCTACCGCGCCCCCCCCAAACGGACCCACGGACCCTTCACCTGCAGCAACTGTCACTTCACCTGCCTACGGACCAACACCGCTCCCGTCAAGAACGACTCCCCCGGAAGCAATCTCCACTGCATCCTGGTCAACACCCGTTCCGTCCACAGGCACGCCATCGAACTGTGGAACCTCATCAACTCTACGAACCCGGACATCGCCTTCCTCACCGAGACCTGGATGAATCCCTCCTCGGCACCCGACATCGCCATAGCCATCCCCGACGGCTACAAAATCATCCGGAAAGACCGCACCAACCGCATCGGAGGAGGCATCGCCATCGCACACAAAAACTCCATCCGCATCTCAACCAACACCGACAACTCACTCCCCGACGCCGAACATCTCCACTTCACGATCCACAGCGACCCCAAGACCACCCTCAGAGGCACCCTCATGTACAGACCACCAGGACCCCGCACCAAATTCAGCGAAGACATCGCAGACTTCGTCAACCCTCACGCACTCCCGTCCACCGACTACATCCTACTAGGAGACCTCAACTTTCACCTGGAGAACCTCACCGACAACAACACCACCGCCTTACTGGACAACCTCGCCAACCTGGGACTGAATCAGCTAGTCAACACCCCCACCCACTACGCCGGACACACGCTGGACCCCATCTTCTCCTCCAGCAAACACATCACCTTCAGCCACACCACCGAACTCACCTGGTCGGACCACAGCTGCGTCCACTTCATCTTCAAGAAGACCACTGTGCACCACCACACCCAGCAACCACCAAGAAGACACTGGAATCGTATCACCACGGATCAGCTCGCATCAACCCTCTCCCAGAACCGACCCACCAGCACCACCGACCCAAACGAAGCCACCAACAACCTCACCAACTGGATCTCCGACTGCGCCAACCTCCTGGCCCCCCTGAAAACTCAAGCCAGCACCAACAACCACAAGAAAAACTCCTGGTTTACCCCCGACCTCAAGGACTCCAAGAAAGAATGCCGCGCCCGCGAGAAGACGTGGCGCCTCAACCAGACCGAAGAGAACATGTCAGCTCTCAAGGACGCCACCCGCCAACACCACCAACACCTCCGCGCCGCACGAAAAACAGCCTACCGGAACAGACTTGACAACAATGCCCACAACAGCAAGGAACTATTTGGCATCGTCAAAGAGCTCTCCAACCCGGACGCAGAAAACAACTCCATCCCTCCATCACAGGACCTCTGCGACTCCCTCGCGACCTTCTTCCACCACAAGATCACCGACATATACAACAGCTTCCCGACCACCGACGCGAACCCCCCCCCGGAACCCGCTACCGACATCACCACCATCCTCACCTGGAGCCCAACCACCACCGAGGAGACCACCCGCGTCATGAACTCGATCCACTCCGAATCCCCATCGGACCCCTGCCCGCACCACATCTACAACAAAGCCGACGACATCATCGCACTGCACCTCCGAGATGTCATCAACGCCTCCCTCACCACCGCCACCTTCCCGGAAAGCTGGAAACACGCAGAGCTCAACGCCCTCTTAAAGAAACCCACAGCAGACCCCACCGAACTCAAAAACTTCCGGCCCATCTCTCTCCTGCCGTTCCCCGCCAAAGTGATTGAGAAAATTGTCAACACTCAACTCACCAACGCCCTGGAAACCAACGACTCCCTCGACCCCACACAGTTCGGTTTCAGGACCAACCACAGCACCGAAACCGCCCTCATCGCAGCCACGGACGACATCAGAGCCCTGACCGACAAGGGTGAGACCGTGGCCCTCATACTTCTGGACCTCTCCGCAGCCTTCGACACGGTCTGCCACCGCACCCTGATACGACGCCTCAGCAACGCCGGCATCAGAGGCAAGGCCCTCGAATGGATCATCTCCTTCCTCTCCGGAAGGACTCAGAGAGTCCGCCTGCCCCCCTTCAGATCCACAGCCACGGAGATCATCTGCGGCGTACCTCAAGGATCCTCCCTCAGCCCCACTCTCTTCAACATCTACATGACCCCCCTGGCGAACATCGCACGCAAACACGGACTCGACCTAATATCATACGCAGACGACACCCAGCTCATCTTATCCCTCACAAACAACCCCACCTCAGCTAGGACCAGATTACATGAAGGAATGAAGGAAGTGGCGAACTGGATGACAGACAGCCGCCTGAAACTGAACACCGACAAGACGGAGGTCCTCATCCTCGGCCCCACTCCCACCGCATGGGACGACTCCTGGTGGCCCCCCGCCCTAGGCAGCACTCCCCAACCCACCGACCACGCGCGCAACCTCGGCTTCATCCTGGACTCATCCCTCACCATGACCAGACAGGTGAACTCGGTGACCTCGGCATGCTTCAACACCCTACGCATGCTCCGCAAGATCTTCCGCTGGATCCCCACCGACACCAGGAAGACCGTCACCCACGCCCTCGTCACCAGTCGCTTGGACTACGGGAACACCCTGTACGTGGGCATCACCACCAAGCTGCTGAGGAAACTCCAACGGATCCAGAACGCTGCCGCAAGACTCATCCTGGACACCCCTCGCCACCACCACATCTCAGGACACCTGAAAAAACTCCATTGGCTCCCCGTCAACAAGAGGATCACCTTCCGACTCCTCACCCACGCACACAAAGCCCTTCACGACCTCGGACCCAAACTCATCAACAACCGCGTCTCCTTCTACACTCCTCCGCGCACTCTACGATCCGCCGACCAGGCCCTGGCAGCCATACCCCGCATCCGCAAAGCCACCGCCGGAGGAAGATCCTTCTCTTTCCTGGCAGCGAAGACCTGGAACTCTCTGCCCAGCCACCTTCGCGCCATACCTGAACACCTCTCCTTCAGAAGGCAGCTCAAGACCTGGCTCTTCGAGCACTGACCCCCCCCCCCAGCGCCTTGAGACCCTTTATGGGTGAGTAGCGCGCTTTATAAATGCGAATGATTGATTGATTGTTTGCTTAGTCCAACCCAGAGGTGTGGCTACCAACAAGGCTACATGTCCCTGAAAAACAGGTTTGACTATAGGTTTTCCCTCTCCTTCCTGGGTGCCAGCTAGCCTGCCTAAACAGTGGGACTGCCAGTCTCCTAAGTGTCCCCCTTTGCTCTTCAGAGCAGCTTTAGCTTTGAAGCTTTCCTTTTGAAGAACACCTGTGTGTCTTCCTGCAGGAGGGAGGTAAAACCTCTCTCCAGCACAGGCCTCTATTGTTTCCTTTTCTGGAAGTCATTAGCACGTCTTCCTAGGTGTGCAGAAAGCTGTCTCGGGTTAAAGCCCCTTGTGTAGTGTAACTATTAAGGGCAGAAGAGATTGAAAGCAGCAAAGTGGCAACATTGTAAAACTTGCACAGCAAATCCTATCTCACACCACATCCTGTTACATTAATTTCTGCTAGAGAATCTAGTTGGGCCCAATGTAAAAGGATGTTTGAGTATCCACTTTAGTTGCACCATTCAGGAGTTAGCGCAGCGGACAGGTTACCATGAAACCCTTTTCTCATCAGTGGGACGACCAAGTCTTTTCAGAGTAAAAATGTCTGTTTTGCATTTTTGCTGCCATATCATGTGAAATACATGTTTTGCCCATGAAATATACTGGGTCCTCCCTTAGGGCTTAGTAAGCCTTCCGGAGGGTGCCTTACACATGTTTCTGGCGATTTATCCTTGGCAATTTATCCTTGCCTTTAATTGGCAAACTTGGGGTAGCAGTTGGAAACTGCTCTTACATTCTGCGATGACATGCTCTTACTTTCTGCGATGACATAATGAGAACTCACTCTACCTGTGTCACACCCAGTGTGGCACAACTAGTGCCGCAATACCTGGGGAGACCCTCTAACTTACCTGCCAGGGTACCTAGGGTATCATATACTAGGGGCTTATTAGTAAGCTAACTTATGCCAATTTGGTGCAAGCCAATGTCATATAGACGTTTTACGGTCACAACACCAAGGTCTGGGTAGCGGGCATAAGTGCACTCTCATAGTAGCAAAACCAACAGCATCGGTCCAAAAACTTAGGGGTGACTTAAGCTGGTCCCTTGCAGCTTAAGGGCCTGATTTAGAGTTCGAAAGATGGATTACTCCATCACAAAAGTGACGGATATCCCATCTGACGTATTACGATCTCCATAGGCCATTATGGGATCGCAATACAGTGGATGAGATAACTGTCATGTTTGTGATGGAGTAACTCCTCTCCCAAACTGTAAATCAGACCCTGAGTCTTTTATCAATGACCCTTTTGGGGGTTTGGCACCTTCGTACACAGTCTTGTCACCTCATTTGCCACACCTTAACTGTAACTTGCCACTGTACCATGCACTGTGTCATGGTAAATAATAAAATATTAGAAGTAATAAGTGTTTTAATTAATGCAATGATTTCTTATGCTATATCATATGTAATATCCAAGGAAATAGCTAGAGAGTTTTAGTTAACATAGTGTTGCATGAGCTGTCAAGACTGTGTATGCAGGTGTGCAACTGATATTAATTTTTAAAGGTTGTAGGCAACTATAAATGGGGGTAATAGCAATGAATTATATTAATTTGAAAGGTGTGCTTAAAGTATAAATTGAACACAAAATTATAACTTTTGAGTTTCATAGTTTAAGTTGGGGTTGTCACAAACAAGAAATAAATAAGTGGCAACCACCATGTACTACCTGAGAAAGGCGGAAACTGAAACGTTGTAGTAGAAATATATTTTTGTTCTTTAATGGGATCATCTGTTTGAGTCACTTCTTTCTTATATATATATATATATATATATATATATATAGATATATATATATATATATATAAATATATATATATATATATATATATAAATATATAGTTATAGTTAGATAGTTAGGACCATGTTTCCATAGAAAAAGCTTTTTTTGACTTGCCTATATCTTTGGCGCGATTTGACGAACCTTCACAAAATTTTCCCAAAAAAGTGGCCCTGTGATTTGAGTTGCGCATGGAAAGTTTTGGGGTCATCTTTTAAAGGGGTCCAAGGAAAAGAGGGGTTAAAAAAAAGTTGTGTTTCCATTTTAATTCGCGTAGGACCTTTAGACATGACTACAGTCAGAACCCCTGGATGGAATGACAAGAAAGTTTGGCAGAAAGTTAGCTTTCTGTACGCAGATTAAGCTTTCGTTTATTTGATGTAAATCTATTAAGAGGCTTAGGAGATCTTAAGGGAAAACAAATTTGTATACCTAAGGCCGCCAATCCTTCACGATGAATTCACGCGTAATGACAAGCTCATACAGAGAAATGCACAGCTCTGATTGGCCGCCAACACTTCGACCAGGAAGTGTTGCCAGCCATCTTGGGACGTGGCTTCAAAAAAGAAAAGGGTCCAGGGTAGAGACACCTCGGCTTCATCCTGGACTCATCCCTCACCATGACCAGACAGGTGAACTCGGTGACCTCGGCATGCTTCAACACCCTACGCATGCTCCGCAAGATCTTCCGCTGGATCCCCACCGACACCAGGAAGACCGTCACCCACGCCCTCGTCACCAGTCGCTTGGACTACGGGAACACCCTGTACGTGGGCATCACCACCAAGCTGCTGAGGAAACTCCAACGGATCCAGAACGCTGCCGCAAGACTCATCCTGGACACCCCTCGCCACCACCACATCTCAGGACACCTGAAAAAACTCCATTGGCTCCCCGTCAACAAGAGGATCACCTTCCGACTCCTCACCCACGCACACAAAGCCCTTCACAACCTCGGACCTAAACTCATCAACAACCGCGTCTCCTTCTACACTCCTCCGCGCACTCTACGATCCGCCGACCAGACCCTGGCAGCCATACCCCGCATCCGCAAAGCCACCGCCGGAGGAAGATCCTTCTCTTTCCTGGCAGCGAAGACCTGGAACTCTCTGCCCAGCCACCTTCGCGCCATACCTGAACACCTCTCCTTCAGAAGGCAGCTCAAGACCTGGCTCTTCGAGCACTGACCCCCCCCCCCCCCCAGCACCTTGAGACCCTTTATGGGTGAGTAGCGCGCTTTATAAATGCGAATGATTGATTGATTGATTGCTTAGTCCAACCCAGAGGTGTGGCTACCAACAAGGCTACATGTCCCTGAAAAACAGGTTTGACTATAGGTTTTCCCTCTCCTTCCTGGGTGCCAGCTAGCCTGCCTAAACAGTGGGACTGCCAGTCTCCTAAGTGTCCCCCTTTGCTCTTCAGAGCAGCTTTAGCTTTGAAGCTTTCCTTTTGAAGAACACCTGTGTGTCTTCCTGCAGGAGGGAGGTAAAACCTCTCTCCAGCACAGGCCTCTATTGTTTCCTTTTCTGGAAGTCATTAGCACGTCTTCCTAGGTGTGCAGAAAGCTGTCTCGGGTTAAAGCCCCTTGTGTAGTGTAACTATTAAGGGCAGAAGAGATTGAAAGCAGCAAAGTGGCAACATTGTAAAAATTGCACAGCAAATCCTATCTCACACCACATCCTGTTACATTAATTTCTGCTAGAGAATCTAGTTGGGCCCAATGTAAAAGGATGTTTGAGTATCCACTTTAGTTGCACCATTCAGGAGTTAGCGCAGCGGACGGGTTACCATGAAACCCTTTTCTCATCAGTGGGACGACCAAGCCTTTTCAGAGTAAAAATTTCTGTTTTGCATTTTTGCTGCCATATCATGTGAAATACATGTTTTGCCCATGAAATATACTGGGTCCTCCCTTAGGGCTTAGTAAGCCTGCCGGAGGGTGCCTTACACATGTTTCTGGCGATTTATCCTTGGCAATTTATCCTTGCCTTTAATTGGCAAACTTGGGGTAGCAGTTGGAAACTGCCCTTACATTCTGCGATGACATGCTCTTACTTTCTGCGATGACATAATGAGAACTCACTCTACCTGTGTCACACCCAGTGTGGCACAACTAGTGCCGCAATACCTGGGGAGACCCTCTAACTTACCTGCCAGGGTACCTAGGGTATCATATACTAGGGGCTTATTAGTAAGCTAACTTATGCCAATTTGGTGCAAGCCAATGTCATTTAGACGTTTTACGGTCACAACACCAAGGTCTGGGTAGCGGGCATAAGTGCACTCTCATAGTAGCAAAACCAGCAGCATCGGTCCAAAAACTTAGGGGTGACTTAAGCTGGTCCCTTGCAGCTTAAGGGCCTGATTTAGAGTTCGAAAGATGGATTACTCCATCACAAAAGTGACGGATATCCCATCTGACGTATTACGATCTCCATAGGCCATTATGGGATCGCAATACAGTGGATGAGATAACTGTCATGTTTGTGATGGAGTAACTCCTCTCCCAAACTGTAAATCAGACCCTGAGTCTTTTATCAATGACCCTTTTGGGGGTTTGGCACCTTCGTACACAGTCTTGTCACCTCATTTGCCACACCTTAACTGTAACTTGCCACTGTACCATGCACTGTGTCATGGTAAATAATAAAATATTAGAAGTAATAAGTGTTTTCATTAATGCAATGATTTCTTATGCTATATCATATGTAATATCCAAGGAAATAGCTAGAGAGTTTTAGTTAACATAGTGTTGCATGAGCTGTCAAGACTGTGTATGCAGGTGTGCAACTGATATTAATTTTTAAAGGTTGTAGGCAACTATAAATGGGGGTAATAGCTATGAATTATAGTAATTTGAAAGGTGTGCTTAAAGTATAAATTGAACACAAAATTCTAACTTTTGAGTTTCATAGTTTAAGTTGGGGTTGTCACAAACAAGAAATAAATAAGTGGCAACCACCATGTACTACCTGAGAAAGGCGGAAACTGAAACGTTGTAGTAGAAATATATTTTTGTTCTTTAATGGGATCATCTGTTTGAGTCACTTCTTTCTTATATATATATATATATATATATATATATATATATATATATATATATATATATATATATTTATATATATATATATATATATATAAATATATAGTTATAGTTAGATAGTTAGGACCATGTTTCCATAGAAAAAGCTTTTTTTGACTTGCCTATATCTTTGGCGCGATTTGACGAACCTTCACAAAATTTTCCCAAAAAAGTGGCCCTGTGATTTGAGTTGCACATGGAAAGTTTTGGGGTCATCTTTTAAAGGGGTCCAAGGAAAAGAGGGGTTAAAAAAAAGTTGTGTTTCCATTTTAATTCGCGTAGGACCTTTAGACATGACTACAGTCAGAACCCCTGGATGGAATGACAAGAAAGTTTGGCAGAAAGTTAGCTTTCTGTACGCAGATTAAGCTTTCGTTTATTTGATGTAAATCTATTAAGAGGCTTAGGAGATCTTAAGGGAAAACAAATTTGTATACCTAAGGCTGCCAATCCTTCACGATGAATTCACGCGTAATGACAAGCTCATACAGAGAAATGCACAGCTCTGATTGGCCGCCAACACTTCGACCAGGAAGTGTTGCCAGCCATCTTGGGATGTGGCTTCAAAAAAGAAAAGGGTCCAGGGTAGAGACACTCAAGGCAAAAAAAGGCATTTTCTAAAAAAAAGAAAAAATGCCACAAATGTACAAAATTTGTGGCAAAAAATGTTTTAAAAAACAAGCGCAGGCTCCTGTGCTTGTTTTTTTAAAGCCCCCCGGGAGCAAAGTAGAAAATAAGCCTCCCTACTGGGCTTTTCAGTACCCCCAGGAACCAACTATCTGAGGCTTATTTTTCTTTAATGTGTGGGGGGCGTGGCGCTTCATAGCCCCCCCGTGGACCGCCACTTCGCTGGGGCTTCCTTCTATTTAGAAGCAGAAGGGCCACTCCCCCTCCCCCGTCCCCGGCGGCCCTGGGGACCACTACCTCCCTGGGGCAAACCAGAAAAAAGGAGGTCAATTTCAACCCCCCGCAGCCCTGGGGACTGCCCCCTTACCGGGGCCCCCCTCGAGAAGCCAAGGATGACTCTGGGGACCACCATCCCATAAAGTTGGCTTCTGCTATGTCCCGGGGTCCCCGCCCTCAGGACATAGCAGTTTGCTTTTTCGTCAGCTCCGACCAAGCAAAGTGCGCTTTCTGCAATTAAGAGCTGTCAAGCAGCTCTCACTTGGAGAAAGCTGAGCTTTCATCTGTCTTCCTTGCACACAAATATGGAAGACAAATGAAAACATTGCTTCCACAAGCAGGGAACTGCTATTAAAAGCGACTCCCTGCTTGGGGGAGCAATGCCGGCTCACACAATATGCAGGGAGCCAGACAGGACAAAAGGGGCCTTGAGGCTCCCCCTGCAGTCTGGTCACTCTCTCTCTCTCTCTCTCTCTCTCTCTGTTCCACCCCTTAACGGGATGGAACAGAGAGAGAGGGACTTTAAAGCATTGTATCAACAAGATAATTGGTCAGGATATTTTACTTACGTTTTGAAGGATGGAATTATAAAGGCACTTGTGACCTACTGATAAAGCTCTTGGCATGTCAGTCAATAGGCTGAATGCTGAAATCCTGGTAACTCATGGCAGTATGTGTGAGAAAGTAGCCTCTTTCTAACCTTGTTACCCCCACTTTTGGCCTGTTTGTGAGTATAAGTCAGGGTGTTTTCACTGTCTCACTGGGATTATGCTAGCCAGGGCCCAGTGCTCATAGTGAAAACCCTATGTTGTCAGTATGTTTGTTATGTGCACTGGGACCCTGCTAGCCAGGACCCCAGTGCTCATAAGTTTGTGGCCTATATGTGTTCCCTGTGTGATGCCTAACTGTCTCACTGAGGCTCTGCTAACCAGAACCTCAGTGGTTATGCTCTCTTTGCTTTCCAAATTTGTCACTAACAGGCTTGTGACTAAATTTACCAATTCACATAGGCATACTGGTACACCCATACAATTCCCTAGCTTACGGGACAGAGGTACCCAGGGCATTGGGGTTCCAGGAGATCCCTATGGGCTGCAGCATTACTTCCGCCACCCATAGGGAGCTCTGACAATTCTTACACAGGCCTGCCATTGCAGCCTGCGTGAAATAACGTCCACATTATTTCACAGCCATGTACCACTGCACTTAAGTAACTTATAAGTCACCTATATGTCTAACCTTCACCTGCTGAAGGTTGGGTGCAAAGTTACTTAGTGTGTGGGCACCCTGGCACTAGCCAAGGTGCCCCCACATTGTTCAAGGCAAATTCCCCGGACTTTGTGAGTGCGGGGACACCATTACACGCATGCACTATACATAGGTATAGCGTCACAATGGTAACTCCGAGCATGGCCATGTAACATGTCTAATATTATGGAATTGTCACCCCAATGCCATTCTGGCATTGGGGGGACAATTCCATGATCCCCTGGGTCTCTAGCATAGTACCTGGGTACTGCCAAACTGCCTTTCTGAGGTCTCCACTGCAGCTGCTGCCAACCCCTCGGACAGGTTTCTGCCCTCCAGGGGTCCAGGCAGCCCTGGCCCAGGAAGGCAGAACAAAGGACTTCCTCTGAGAGAGGGTGTTACACCCTCTCCCTTTGGAAATAGGTGTGAGGGCTTGGGAGGAGTAGCCTCCCCCAGACTCTGGAAATGCTTTGATGGGCACAGATGGTTCCCATCTCTGCATAAGCCAGTCTACACCGGTTCAGGGATCCCCCAGCCCTGCTCTGGCACGAAACTGGACAAAGGAAAGGGAAGTGACCACCCCTCCTCCCAGGGGAGGTGCCCAGAGCTCCTCCAGTGTGTCCCAGACCTCTGCCATCTTGGATTTAGAGGTGCTGGGGACACACTGGACTGCTCTAAGTGGCCAGTGCCAGCAGGTGACATCAGAGACTCCTTCTGATAGGCTTTTACCTCTGTTGGTAGCCAATCCTCCTTCCTTGGCAGCCAAACCTCCTTTCCTGGCTATTTAGGGTCTCTGCTTTGGGGAATTCTTGAGATAACGAATGCAAGAGCTCACCAGAGTTCCTCTGCATCTCCCTCTTCACTTTCTACCAAAGGATAGACCGCTGACTGCTCCAGTATATGGTACTAAGGTACCCAGGGTATTGGAGTTCCAGGAGATCCCTATGGGCTGCAGCATTTCTTTTGCCACCCATAGGGAGCTCTGAATATTCTTACACAGGCCTTCCACAGCAGCCTGAGTGAAATAATGTCCACATTATTTCACAGCCATTTACCACTGCACTTAAGTAACTTATAAGTCACCTATATGTCTAACCTTCACCTGGTAAAGGTTGGGTGCAAAGTGACTTAGTGTGTGGGCACCCTGGCACTAGCCAAGGTGCCCCCACATCGTTCAGGGCAAATTCCCTGGACTTTGTGAGTGCGGGGACACCATTTCACGTGTGCACTATACATAGGTCACTACAGATGTATAGCGTCACAATGGTAACTCCGAACAGGGCCATGTAACATGTCTAAGATCATGGAATTGTCACCCCAATGCCATTCTGGCATTGGGGAGACAATTCCATGATCCCCCGAGTCTCTAGCACAGACCCGGGTACTGCCAAACTACCTTTCCCGGGGTTTCACTGCAGCTGCTGCTACTGCCAACCCCTCAGATAGGTTTCTGCCCACCTAGGGTCCAGCCAGGCCTGGCCCAGGAAGGCAGAACAAAGGACTTCCTCAGAGAGAGGGTGTTACACCCTCTCCCTTTGGAAAAAGGTGTCAGGGCTGGGGAGGAGTAGCCTCCCCCAGCCTCTGGAAATGCTTTGATGGGCACAAATGGCGCATAAGCCAGTCTACACCGGTTCAGGGATCACCCAGCCCTGCTCTGGCGCGAAACTGGACAAAAGAAAGGGGAGTGACCACTCCCCTGACCTGCACCTCCCAGGAGAGGTGCCCAGAGCTCCTCCAGTGTGTTCCAGACCTCTGCCATCTTGGAAACAGAGGTGTTGCTGGCACACTGGACTGCTCTGAGTGGCCAGTGCCATCACGTGACGTCAGAGACTCCTTCTGATAGGCTCTTACCTGTGTTACTAGCCTATCCTCCTTCCTAGGTAGCCAAACCTCCTTTTCTGGCTATTTAGGGTCTCTGCTTTGGGGAATTCTTCAGATACCAAATGCAAGAGCTCACCAGAGTTCCTCTGCACTTCTCTCTTCACCTTCTGCCAAAGGATCGACCGCTGACTGCTCAGGACGCCTGCAAAACCGCAACAAAGTAGCAAAGACAACTACTGCAACCTTGTATCGCTGATCCTGCTGCCTTCTCGACTGTTTCCTGGTGGTGCATGCTCTGGGGGTAGCCTGCCTCCTTTCTGCACCAGGAGCTCTGAAGAAATCTCCCGTGGGACGACGGAATCCTCCCCCTGCAACCGTAGGCAACAAAAAGACTGCATCACCGGTCCTCTGGGTCCCCTCTCAGCACGACGAGCGTGGTCCCTGGAACTCCGCAACTCTGTCCAAGTGACTCCCACAGTCCAGTGACTCTTCAGTCCAAGTTTGGTGGAGGTAAGTCCTTGCCTCCCCACGCTAGACTGCATTGCTGGGTACCGCGTGATGTGCAGCTGCTCCGGCTCCTGTGCACTCTTCCAGGATTTCCTTCGTGCACAGCCAAGCCTGGGTCCCCGACGCTCTAACCTGCAGTGCGCAACTTTCTGAGTTGTCCTCCGTCATCGTGGGACTCCCTTTTGTGTCTTCGGGTGGACTCCGGTTCACTCCTCTTCCAAGTGCCTGTTCCGGTACTTCTGTGGGTGCTGCCTGCTTCTGTGAGGGATCCCTGACTTGCTGGGTGTCCCCTCTGTCTCCTCATCCAAGTGGCGACATCCTGGTCCCTCCTGGGCCACAGCAGCATCCAAAAACCCTAACCGCGACCCTTGCAGCTAGCAAGGCTTATTTGCGGTCTTTCTGCGTGGGAACACCTCTGCAAGCTTCTTCACGACGTGGGACATCCATCCTCCACAGTGGAAGTTTCTAGCCCTCTTCGTTCTTGCAGAATCCATAGCTTCTACCATCCGGTGGCAGCTTCTTTGCACCCTCAGCTGGCATTTCCTGGGCATCTACCCACTCTCAACATTGTCACGACTCTTGGACTTGGTCCCCTTGTTTCACAGGTACTCAGGTCTGGAAATCCACTTTGGTTGCTTTGCTGGTGTTGGTCTTCCTTGCAGAAACCCCCTATCACGACTTCTGTGCTCTCTGGGGGTTATAGGTGCACTTTACACCTACTTTTCAGGGTCTTGGGGTGGGCTATTTTTCTAACCCTCACTGTTTCCTTACAGTCCCAGCGACCCTCTACAAGCTCACATAGGTTTGGGGTCCATTCGTAGTTTTAGTTCCAAAAAAAGTAGTATTTTAATTCTAACTCTATACAGGCAATAAAAAGTGACATTCAACTGCAACAACACAATTTCCTTGAGGTCAGAGTTCTAGTAGTTGTGAGGTGAATCCCCGTCCTATCCTCCCTCGTACAAAGTGCTCAGGGTTATTCCCAATTCACTGGTGGTGACATCAAAGAATGCAAACTATTAGGCCATACTGAAGAGTTCTCCCTTCTGACCTCTTAGAAATCTTTTTAAAAGTGTGTATGGTGTTGCAGCACCATTTGCAGCAAGTTCTTTTGTGGCCCAACTGGCCTAGTTTTCGTCTTATCCACTCTTGCAGCACAGAAAAGTTCAGCAATGCAGTGATCATCTTCAAAAGGGCACAGAAGTCTTGCTCAGTTTGGAGTGATCCAGCTGCTTGCAGCCCATGCACCAGCAACCAAGGCTATCTCACTGGAGCGACACTGTCGGAGGTCTCTCAGATGTTGGTGTAGCTAAGAAGAAGTGATGAGTTGACTTGGTTCAACGAGGGTGGCAAATCCTTTCCCCATCTCCCAACTGTACCCAGCGAGGATGTGACCGTGTCCACAGCACCTCAGTCAGTTC
This sequence comes from Pleurodeles waltl, assembly GCF_031143425.1. Classification (NCBI taxonomy): domain Eukaryota; kingdom Metazoa; phylum Chordata; class Amphibia; order Caudata; family Salamandridae; genus Pleurodeles; species Pleurodeles waltl. The sequence continues at coordinate 1,225,495,626 of NC_090447.1, forward strand.
CCCTTGGTAAGCACTTAAAAGAAGCTCTATCGCAGTGAGGGCCCATTACATGAGTAACAGCATCAGCGTGAATCATTTGGCAACATTGGTACCAGTAGTCCTTCCTGGCAAAGTTCAGAAGTCTCCTGAATAAATTGTGTATATTTTTTTTCAAAATGCGGCCCCTTGAAGATACCAAATTCTAGAGCAGGGGTCTCCAAACTACAGCCCGCTGGCCACATCTGGCCCTCAACAATATTTTATTCAGAGCTCTGTTGTTTTCAAAAGCAGCGGATTCTGATGTTCAAAGGGAAATATGTATCCAACTCCTTTGGCAGCCTATAGGTGGCAGCACAGCCCCTTGAATCTTCTCAGCTGTTAATTTTTAACCAGCCATGTCCTGCATGCCAGATCTTTAATAAATGCAAGTTACTAGTGGAGATAATCCACGCTGCAGAAAACTCCAAATGCCAGAATTGTATAGAAAGGTGCAGACTGAATTATTTTTGTAAGACCTTTATTAATGCTTCAAGTTTATTTTCAATTTCTTTGTTTTGTTTTACTGAAGTTATTTCTTGGCGTGTGTTTATTTTTCTTACTGTGTGTTACAAAGTTGGGCAAAATCAAATTTCATGTAAATTTGTAAATTTTCATCATTGAAATAAATTAAAAGATAAATAGACAACATTTATTATCTACAGTTAAGTAATTGATCATTTTGTCAGAGCATTTGCTAATTTTTGACATTTCTACTCACTATATACCAATTTTCAGTTTAAGCCCTGTGTTGTTTCTTTGTAATTGTTACATATCTCTTTTGTTCTAAATCATATCATGCTGATTGCAAAAATGATCCAAGAAAACTTTATTCATTCATTCAAGTTTTATTCATTCATTTATAAAAACTAATTTTTTCAGCCTGTGTATGTATGTAAAATGTGCAAAGTGGCCCTTGTACTGAAAAGTTTGGAGACACCTGTTCTAAAGGATTAATTCCTTAAAAATGCAGATTCGTGTATTCTATTTTACAGTGTCAGTCAGACCTATGAGCAAGTACTACAATTGGGGAAAAATAGCATTTGCATTCATGTTAGCACACTGCTCCCTCTATTGGCTAGGTGTAAATTCTACTTGTTCCTGTTTTCACACAGGGCGTCACCATAAGTGGGCAATTTGTGTGGGGGAAAAAAGGCACTAGATGTTCGGTGCCTTTGTATCTGACTTTTTTTTAACCTGTAATGAACTTTTCGGTCTAGATGCCTGTGCCTTCTCTACAGTAAGGATGTATACCTTTTTCTTGTTTTAGTGTTTGTTGAGGCTTATATAAGAATCCTTTACCATATGGCACTCTTCAACTCTGTTTTACAATGTTTCACTGTTGGCATTTTACCGCTAGTTTTGTATATCACTTTTACATATTTATGGTTAGTTTCTTATCTTGACGGTACTCCATTTCATGTTTTTTTTTCATGGAAGTAGTTTTCATTTCAGTTATTTATTCTTTAATATAATTGCAAATCTAATTGATAAACCCGAATGCCCACAATTCTCATGAATTGATTTGTTTCTTCTATAAAAAGGGTAGAACTTACTGCGCTCTTCTTTCTTGCGGAGTTGCTGTTGCTGAAAAAAAAAGGAGAATCATGTTACACTTCACATCCAGGGTGGAGCATGCATTTACTAGTACATGAGTGTAAAGTTATGTATGTATGCATGCACAATACCTAAGCATCAGATAGAAGGATTCAGGATGCTGCGTAAGAGTACAGATATAGCCACATTTATAATGGGCCCCGTAAACATCTTGTAGAGACTTTTTCTAACTCTAGCAGAGAAGGAGTAACCAAAGTTAAGTAACTTGTTCATCTGACAGAGACTTCTTGCCGCAGATTCCTTAACTTAGAATAGATACCCAAGCAATGCCTCCCCAGAGATGGGTCTGTGAACAGAATAGACCAGGAGGTCTGAGAGGACTGAGCAGGCTAAATGTCCATTATGACAGACCTGACTGTCTAGGCAGTAGTGTTTGGTAAACGTGTACAAAGACGTACACAATGCCACCTGAAAGATGCTCAGGACAGGGATTGTGTGAGCTAAAGCAGTGATCGTAGCCTTGGCTCTGGTGGAATGAGCATGCATGACTTTAGAGGTTGTTTCTTGGCCTATGCTTAGCAGATGTTAATGCAGAACACAGTCCATTGTTAGATGATCCATTTCTGCTCAGCCTTTCCTTTCTATGCCCCAATATTCACAATGTCCACCAAGAACTCTCTGTTACGAGCAATGTAAAGCGACAATACTCTTTTTGCTCTAGTTGATCGAGTCTCTCCTTTATTTGGAAGGGTAAGGCAGAGCAGAGAAGGTAGTCAATATGATGGTCTGGTCTATGTGAAAGGTTGGCATCAGTTTTGGAAAGAAAGAAGCACAGGTTTTCACCACCAGTTTGTCTGGGAACAATTGTGTGTAAGCAGGGTGCACAGAAAACGCTTGCAGTTCACTAACCTTCCTGGATGATGTAAGGACCAGTAGAAAGACAGTTTTTATGGTCAACAAATGAAGAGCATAATTGTGTGAAGCCTTGAAGAGCGCACACATAAGGAAAGTTAAAACTTGGTTCAGGTACCAATGGGGCATGATGAAGGGTTTTGAAGGGAACAAATATGTTGTAGCCATTTGAGAAAACTAATCACAACTGGTGACAAACAGGGAAGGCTGATCCAACAACCACAAGAAAACAATATGGATGAACGGTATCCTTTAACAGTGCTCAGAGCAAAACATTGTTTGGTCTATTAGAGAACAAGCAACAAATCTGAGACAAAGATGCAAACGGGGGATCAACATTTTTGGAAGCACACCAAGCTACAAATTTGTCCCAACAGCAGGCTTATAATGTTTTGGTTGATGGACGCTTGGCCGCCAGAATGACATCACAGACTTCAGAAAGGAGGTCAAAAGGTATCAACTGCTGCTGATTAATCTCCATGCAAGAAGGTGGAAGTCTGATGCTCATGTTGAGGAGCTTGGGATACTATACTCTGCCTAATCAGTAGCCACACGGATGGCTTGTGCCTAAGCTCCATCTGAGTTGAAAAGCATCTCTGAATGAGTCTTGCCTTGGAAACTCCACCGAGCAGAAGAACTGAGATTACACGTTCTCTGCAGTGGCAAACAGATCTAACCAAGGTTGCCTTTAATATGTGAAGTTACCTTGCACCACCTCCGGTTGGAGGAACCATTTGTGTTCTGTTAGGCATTAATGGCTCTGGTAATCAGAGTGTCTACTAGATGTTGAACCCCCAGGGAAAGCCCAAGCGTGCCAGCCATGTAAAGACAAAAGGCCTCCTCACACAAGGTCCACTGGGACCAGGTGGGAAAGATTCAGGTCCCACTACAGAGCCCGCAGAACCCAATGGGCATGTGTCAACAACATGATGCAGTGGGTCTTGAGACCCAGCAGCCTCATTGTCAGTCTCACTAAAATCCAGGAGAGAGACTGAAACATCAGAATCATAGCCCACAAATCCTGGACTCGTCATTCTGAAGGAAAGGCCCAAAAGAACGAGTTACTTACCTTCGGTAACGACTTTTCTGGTGGATACATTAGCTACCTGTGGATTCCTCACCTAATGAATACTCCCATTGCACCAGCATTCGACGGAAATCTTCTTCCTAGCTTCTGCACTTCGACGAGGACGTCATAATTGCCCACGCGACGCCGTCTGACGTCATACAGGCAATAAGAGGTCCTCGCTGACATGCCGACGCCAGTACCAACATTTATTTACGTGCCTGAGAATAATAGGCCATTGAGATAAAAGAACAAATAGCAATATTTAATGATATTCCAAATAAATACATCATCCTAAGAACTTAATTCATCCTTTTTCTTTCTTTTTTTTTTTTTTCTAAAAACAAATGAATAAATATATGAACAATATATATACATATAAACATATATACAAAATATATACAAGTCCTCAAAACCAAGAGGAGCACACCCAAGAACAACTTGGTTAGACCAGACAGGCAACGGGGAGGCGGGTGGGACCGTGAGGAATCCACAGGTAGCTAATGTATCCACCAGAAAAGTCGTTACCGAAGGTAAGTAACTCATTCTTCTGATGGATACAACTACCTGTGGATTCTGCACCTAATGAATAGAGTCCCAAAGCAGTACCGCACTCGGTGGTGGGTGCCTGAATGGTCAAACCAAGAAATCCTGCAGCACCGACCGTGCAAAATGGCCATCCCTTCTGACCTCAGAGTCCAAGCAGTAGTGCTTCACAAAAGTGTGAAGGGATGACCAAGTTGCTGCCTTGCAGATGTCAACCACAGGAAAGAGGCGGACTTAGCTCTGGTGGAATGAGCTCTTATACCATCAGGAGGTTCTTTCTTTGCTAACGAGTCACACATTTTAATGCAAAGAACAACCCACCTGGAGAGTGTTCTCTTGTGGACTGCCTCTCCTCTTTCCCATGTACCCGATGAAGAGCTGATCCTCCAGCCTGAAATCCTTCGTTCTATCCATATAAAAGCTTAGCGCCCTCCTAGGATCTAAGCAGTGAAGTCTCTCTTCTTCCTTTGAAGGATGAGGCGGAGGATAAAACGTGGAAAGAGTAATCGTTTGGGCCATATGAAAGGGTGAAACAACCTTCGGTAGGAAAGCAGCCTTGGTCCTCAACACCACCTTATCCCCATAAAAAGATGTATAAGGGGGCTTCACAGATAGAGCTTGCAACTCACTCACCCTCCTTGCAGAAGTAATTGCAACCAGAAAAAACGTCTTTAGGACCAATAATCTTATGGGGCAAGAGTGCATGGGCTCAAAAGGGGACCCCACAAGGAAAGTTAGAACCAAATTTAAATCCCATTGAGGCATAACAAAAGGGGTAGGAGGGTATTTATTAACAAGACCTTTCAAGAATCTAAGTACTATAGGGGATTTGAACAAAGAAGGCTGGTCTGGAAGGCAAAGAAAGGCTGAAAGAGCAGACAAGTACCCCTTAACCGTAGCCACTGCACAACCCTTCTGTGCTAGAGACAATGCAAAAGATAAAACATCTGACAAGTGAGCACATCAGGGATCAATCTGCCTCTCTCCACACCAAACCACACATTTAGACCACCTCTTAGCGTAGATAGATTTAGTGGAGTGTCGCCTGGCCGCTAAGGTAACATCCACTACATCAGGCGGGAGAGAGAAAGAACTCAGGTTGCCCTGTTCAATCTCTAGGCCTGAAGGTGCAGGCTCTGGAGGTGGGGGTGTAAAACCTGCCCCTGCAACTGCGAGAGGAGGTCTGCCCTGAGAGGGAGAAGGAGCGGAGGGCAGAGAGAGAGTTGGAGAAGGTCCGTGTACCATACCCTCCTTTGCCAATCCAGAGCTATTAAGATGACTTGGGCCCAGTCTTGGCGTATTTTCCTCAAAACTCAAGGAATCAAAGGTATGGGGGGAAACGCGTAAAGCAACTGGTCGCACCAGGTCATCTGGAGCGCGTCCCCCAATGCTCCTTGTCGCGGATACTGGAGGCTGCAGAATAACGGGCAGTGCGAGTTCTCCCGAGTGGCAAACAGATCTATCCAAGGAAACCCCCACATCTGGAAGATTAGACGGACTTGATCCGGATGGAGGTGCCACTCGTGATCGGCCGAGAAATGGCGACTGAGACTGTCCGCACGTACGTTCAAGACTCCGGCCAGATGATTTGCTACCAAGCAAATCTGATGGTCCTTTGCCCAGGACCATAGCCGAAGAGCTTCTCTGCAGAGAAGGTACGACCCTACCCCTCCCTGTTTGTTTATATACCACATCGCGGTAGTATTGTCTGTCAGGACCTGAACCAACTGACCGCGAAGGGATGGGAGGAAGGCCTTGAGAGCCAGACGTACAGCCCGTAACTCCAACAGATTTATATGAAACATCTGTTCTACTGGAGACCAAAGACCTTTGATCTCCAGGTCCCCCAGATGAGCTCCCCACCCTAGAGTGGAAGCATCCGTTATTACTGTGGCCACAGGTGGAGGTTTCGAGAACGGTCTTCCTCAGGAAAGATTGCCGTCCGCAATCCACCATTTCAAATCTGTGGCAGCATCTCTGGAGATCCTCACCGAGCCTTCGAGATATCCTTTGTGTTGAGACCACTGCCTTTGGAGGCACCACTGAAGAGCCCTCATGTACCAGCGAGCATGTGTTACCAACAGTATGCAAGAAGCAAACAGACCGAGCAGATGTAGGACCTTGAGGACCGGAATAACCGCTTGAATTCGAAACATTGGAACCAACGCCTGAATGTCCTGAATCCGCTGAGGCGGAGGAAAGGCTTGATTCAATGTTGTATCCAGTACTGCCCCTATGAACAGGAGGCGCTGTGAGGGCTCTAGGTGAGATTTGGGCACGTTCACCGAAAAACCCAGGTCGAACAACAACTGAGTGGTCTACTGAAGGTGATGCAACACGAGCTCCGGAGACTTGGCTTTGATCAACCAGTCGTCCAGATAAGGAAATACTGCTATCCCGTTCCTTCTGAGCTCCGCTGCAACCACAGACATCACCTTCGTGAAGACTTGAGGTGCCGAAGTAAGACCAAATGGGAGGACCACAAACTGATAGTGCTGTGACCCCACCACAAACCGGAGATACTTCCTGTGCGACTTGAGTATCGGGATATCAAAGTAAGCATCCTGCAAGTCGACAGACACCATCCAATCTCCATTGTTCAGCGCCAAAAGCACCTGAGCTAGGGTCAGCATCTTGAACATTTCCTGTTTGAGGAACCAATTCAAGATCCTCAGGTCCAGGATTGGCCTCAACTGACCATCCTTCTTAGGAATCGGGAAGTATCTCGAGTAACAACCTTGACCCCTTTCCTGCTCTGGAACCAACTCCACCGCACCCTTTGAAAGGAGGACTTGAACCTCTTGTTCTAGTAACAGGAGGTGTTCTTTTGAACAGTAGGAAGGACAGGGCGGGATGGGGGGGCGGAAACTCCCGAAAGGGTAGGGTATAGCCTTTTCCCACAATGCTGGTAACCCAGGAGTCTGATGTCATGACTTCCCACTTGTGGAGAAAATCCAGTAACCTCCCCCCTACAGGAGTGGAGTGAGAAGGAATTGGCGGAAGCCTAAGGCTACTTCCCATGCTGCACCCCTCCAGAGGAAGAGGCAGAGTGCTGCTGAGTGGCTCCCCTGGTACGGACCCTACCCCTCCCTCTAAAAGATCTATAGGAGAGAGCAGAGGTGGGTTGTTGGAATTTTCCTCGAAAGGAGGAGGAGGAACCATGACCAAATCCTCGAAACCTCCTAAAAAATCTGGACGAAGTAGAAGAAGTGGCTTGCAAGCCCAACAACTTGGCAGTGGCCCTACTGTCCTTGAACCTTTCTAAGGCCGAATCCGCCTTGGCGCCAAAAAGCTTGTCACCATCAAAAGGAAGGTCCAATAATGTTGATTGCACAACCGAGGAAAATCCAGAGCTACGAAGCCAGGCCTGCCTCCTCGTAGCCACAGCAGTGCCCATTGCTCTAGCAACCGAGTCAGATGTATCCAACCAAGATTGAATAACCTGGGTTGCAGCTGCATGTGCACCAGAGACCAGGCTTAATAATTCCTGAGGAACCTCTGTGTGCGTTGATTTAATCTCATCCATCAGGGCGTAAATATATCTTCCTAGGATGCAAGTAGCATTGGTGGACTTCAACGCCATGCTACATGATGATAAAACTTTCTTGGATGACATGTCCATCTTCTTAGAGTATCTGTCTGAGGGTACAGTTGGAAATGACCCCGGAGCAGATCGAGCTGAGCATGAAGCCTGGACCACTAGGCTTTCAGGTGTTGGATGCCTGGAAAGAAAGCCTGGATCAGCCGGTGCAACCCGATACCTCTGAGCCACAGATCTATTGATGGCTGAAGAAGACACTGGCTTCTTCCAGACTTCCATAATGGGATCCAGTAGTGCTTCGTTGAAAGGCAAAGTTGGCTCTGCAGATGTAGAGGCAGGGTGCAATACCTCAGTCAAGATGTTCTGCTTGGCTTCAGTCACAGGCAAAGGGAGGTCCAGAAAGTCAGCCGCCTTTCTAATGACAGCATGAAAAGAGGCTGGCTCCTCCGTGTACTCCCCGGGTGATGACAAGTCCCATTCAGGGGAGGTATCTAGACCACTGGCAGTGTCAAGTCCATGGAGACCCTCACAAGAGTCCTCAATCTCCCCTTCCTCCAAAGCTTGTCTCCGGTACTCCTGTTCTTCCAGGAGGCGAAGAGCCAGCCTCCTCGAATGCAGCCTCTCCTCTATCCTCGGCGTCGACATGGCGTCAGCGGACATCGAAGATTGACGCCGATCCTCGGATCCGTCAGACACCGGATCTAAAGGCACCTTGGTTTTCTTCGGCACCGAATATGGAGCCGGACGGAGAGAAGACTGTCCCGGAGTCGGAGGAGGTCGTCGGCGTCGCTGGCTGAGACGTCGAAGCCGCAGGAGCCGAAGTCGTAGGAGCCGACGCCACAGGAGCCGAAGCTACCGGAGTTGATACCGGCGCCGAGCCCACATTTCCCAGGGGAAGAAAGGGCATAAAGGGTGCCGGTCGAAGTGGAGCCGGAGCACCCATGTTGAAGGCCAAAGGGCCTGAAGGACCAGCCGGTCCACCACCTGAAGCCATCTGTTGGAAGATGGAAAACACGCATTCAGAAATGCGGTACTATCGGCTCCAGGGGCTGGGAAAGCCGGGTACTGAGGTGCCTGGTTAGAAGGCGACATCGATGCCGGTCTCGACGTCTGCATAGACGGAGAAAACACCTGAGGCTGCGGAACCTCAAACACTGAAGGAGGATGAACCGATGACATGGGTGAAGTCGGTGAATCCGGAGAAGGTAACGGCGGCGGCGACTGGGGAGAGGCCGTCGGACTGACTTGCCAAGTCTTCCGACGTCGAGTTGATGGTGACCTCGACCGAGACCTCTCCCTGCTCGACCTGCGCCGAGATTCTCGACGACGCTGGGAGTCTCGATGAGGCCAATGAGACTTTGGTGACGACGATTTTCGGTGACGTCTCTTCTTCTTTTTCGATTTCGCAAGAAAAAGCTTGGCCTCACGTTCTTTCAGGGCATTAGGATTCATATGTTGGCAAGAATCGCACTTATCAACATCATGGTCGGAACTAAGACACCACAAGCAGTCAGAATGTGGGTCCATTACCAAAATTTTTCCACCACACTCACGGCAGGGCTTGAATCCTGACTTTCTTTGCGACATTGTAATGTATCAAAGTAAAAATAGCCAAAAACACACTGTAACTGTCGATACAGCAACAGTAGCTCCCTCGAAGACAACCGTTTCGAATGGCACGGAAAAAAGGGAACTGACGTCGGCACGTCGGCGAGGACCTCTTATTGCCTGTATGATGTCAGACGGCATCGCGTGGGCAATTGTGACGTCCTCATCGACGTGCAGAAGCTAGGAAGAAGATTTCCGTTGAATGCTGGCGCAATGGGAGTATTCATCAGGTGAGGAATCCACAGGTAGTTGTATCCATCAGAACTGCACTGTATCCAGAACAGCACTGATGAAAGGGAGGGTCCCAGAGGGTGTCAGGTATAACTTTGGCATATATATAGTGAACCCTGGCAAAAACAGAAATTCCGCCATAGTCTAGAGGTGGGAGACGTGCTGCCTGGAGTGAACCTGCCTTCAATAGCAAGTCGTCAAATTAGGTGAAGACTGGAACCCCTGACCTATGCAGATGAGAGGCACCCACCCCCATCATATTAGTGAACACCTGAGTGGAACTGGTAAAGCCAGAAGGGAGCACAGCAAACTGGTAATGCTTGTTGCCCCCTGTGAACCACAGGTAATGCCTGTGGGCAAGAATGATGGGAATTTGGATCAGTGTTACTATCCAGTCTCCAGGATCAAGGGCAAACAGAACCTTAACTAATGTGAGCATCTGAATGTCTTCTTCAGGAAGAAATTTAGATGTTGCAGGTATATAATAGTTCAGAGGCTTCCTTCCTTCTTTGGCACTAGAAAGCAGCGGGAACAGTAACCACAACCTATTTCTGATGCTAGCACCCTCACAACAGCTCCTTTGACCAAAAGAGTGTGAACTTCCTGGGAGGTGGTTCTCTGTCAGTGAGTCTAAAGATGGTGGCATGGGAGGTGGGATTTCTAGAAAAGGGATGGAGCAACCCAACTGAACTGTCTGAAGTAATAAGTTGCCCGATAGTGTGGACTGCCAGTGAGGAAGGTGTACTCAGATCCTGCTGCAAATTGGGTGCCTGTGATGGTACAACAGCAAACTAAAGTGGTTTGTGGATGCAGTGGTGGGGGGAGTGGTGGACTGGGTCGACCTCTGGCTGGTTGTTCCATGATGCTTATGGCAACCACACCCGCAGCAACGGAAGAGCTGAGGAGCCTTTTAGCCTTGGTGGCTGGGCGGTAATGATATCCTGCTAGTAGCACCTACTCTAGCCACAGATGGAAAGAAAGGCAGAAAAGGGTTAGTGAGGGTCCATGTAGAGGCCCAAGAACCTGGCAGTAGGACGGTTTTCCTCAAATCGCGCTGGCACTGAATATGCCTTGTTATCAAAGTCACTGATAACAGCGAAGGACATTTCCATAAAGGATGCCTAGAAAGCCACGAAAGCCAGTAAACCTCAACCAGGCTAAGTGCCACTGATGATGCAGTCGCTCTGCCTAGTAAGTCGTTGTGTTCTGTCCTCAGCCAATAGTGAACCTTGTGGCATCTTTGCTGTAAGAAACTGGGTTGTTGGATGGCTGTGGTGTGAACCCTGGTCAAGCAACAGCCACAGTCCCTTGCAGGGAGAACCACATATTGTCACTAAATTAACATGTGCTTAACCCTGGGTAGCCTGGCACAAAAAAACAATAAGGCTAAACGTAGAGGCAATATGTAAAGTATTTATGCAGCACACACACAGTAATAAAGTGAGAACACAACACAATAAAATTCCCTAATCAATTAAAAAAACTAAAGTAAATTTTATTAAATTTCTTGACACCAAAATGAAAAAAATCGAATGAGTTCAACCAGAGTTATACATTTTTAAAGTTTAGGGTTCAAAATAGTATCTAAAAGATAAAAGCTCAAACCACAGATATCTAGTCAATTCTAGCCCTGGATCCAGGAGTGTATGGAGACCTCATGTGGGTTCAGGACTCACTCAGGCTGAGACCAGGTATAGGTTCACAATGGTGCGATTCTGTTGTGTTCCTCTGGCTCTGAACAGGAGTCCAGCAAACTAGCCCTTGAAGTCACTTCTGGATATCATGTGTGCAGTGTATGATGCAGGGCTGAACAGCAGGGCTGGCCATGAGGGTTCAAGGCAGGCTCCAGGCAGCAAAGTAGTCGTTCCAGGTACAGCAGCAGACTGGTAGAGTGCACAGACGGTCACAGCAGCAGGCAGTCCCCTGAGAGTCCTACCACAGGTCCAGCAGTAAACTGAAGTGTGGGTTTGAGAGGCCTATTTGTATACCCTGGTCCCTACTCCTAGAAAGTGGAAGAAGTTTCTGGAAATGTTTGTTGCAGTTCTGAGAACTTCTGCCTCCCCTTCTCTGGCTCCAAGCTGGCTGCAGTGACAATGCAGGGTCGTTAGGTCTATTGTGAGAAGACAGGGCTCAGCTTATTCAGGTGCAAGTGGGGCTGTGCAATAGCTCAGCCCCCTCATTAAGGGAGCTAATGGGCCATTCAGGCTATGCTAATCCCACTAATGTGTTACAGTCTGGGAGGAATTCACAAAGTCCTAACCGTCACTTACACCAAGTCATGTGACCCAAGACAGGCTGCAGGCACCAAGGGCTAAGGGCAGGAAAATGTCAACTTTCTAAAACTGGCATTTTCAAAATCCAACTACCTATAAAGAGAGTTTATCATTAAAAGTTCATAGATATTAAACATGGGATATCTACCTCCTCTCATTTAGAGATCATAGCTTATGGAATGTAATAAGGAATCCCAATGTATCCCTTGGGAGGGGTATATCACTACCAGGACATGTTAAACTTAAATGTATATGTCCTAACTTTTAATTACATAGCACCCTGCCCAATGGGCTCCCTATAGTCTACCTCATGGGTGACCCATATGTCATAAAAATTGAGTTTAAGGCTTGGAAAGGGGTTTTAAATGCAAAGTTCACATGGCAATGTGACACTGTATTTAGGCTGCAGCGGCTTGCCTGAGACATGTTTTGAAATGCTATTTAATTGGGTGGCACAATGAGTGCTGCAGGCCCACTAGTAGCATTTAATTTCCTGTCCGTGGGTATATGGTACCCAACTCTACAAGGAATTGAGAAGTAAATTAAATATACCAATTAGGTATATGTCAATTGTACCATGTTCTAGGAAAGGAGGACAAGCACTTTAGCACTGGTTTATAGTGGTGAAGTACACAGCGGCATAAGGCCAACAAGCAAAAATCAAGCAAAACGCAGGGGGAGGAAGTTAAAACATTTGAGGGTGACCCTGTAGACACAACCCTTTTCAGCATCTGCCATCTGCAATAGTTATGACAGTATGGCTTGGGCCTCTTCTGGGGACAACACTTGTGCAACTGAAGTCCAAGCCATGTGGGTGTATTGGCCCAAAAGGCATTCAGTGTTCACTGAGCACAATGCTAGGCTGGGGTGGCAGAAGAGATCATCTTTCCAAATGAATCTAGCCTCTTGGATTGGTATGGTAGGGGATGTGAATGTACCTGGACTGGCACTGGAGGTAGAGGCTTAGACACCCAGGTTCTTTGGGGTAGGGTGATGTGTTTGGAAAGCTGGACACCTGTAGAAAAGTAGCCTCTTTCTAGCATGGTTACCCCCACTTTTGGCCTATATGTCAGTGTGTTTTGCCTGTGTCACTGAGATCCTGCTAGTCAGGACCCCAGTGCTCAAAGTTTGTGGCCTAATATGTATGCCTGTATAGTGCCTAACTGTGTCACTGAGGCTCTGCTTACCAGAACCTCAGTGCTTATGCTCTCTCTGCTTTAAAATTTGTCACTGTAGGCCAGTGACTTCATTTACCAATTTCTATTGGCATACTGGACCCCCCTTATAAGTCCAGAGTATATGGTATCTAGGTACCTAGGGCAAGTGTGAGGGCACCCTTGCAATAGCAAAGGTTCCCCACATAGTTCAGGGCCATTTCACCGGACTTTGTGAGCGCGGGGACACCATTACACGCGTGCACCACATATAGGTCAATACCTATATGTAGCTTCATAATGGTAACTCCAAATATGGCCATGTAACATGTCTAAGATCATGGAATTGTCCCCCTTTCCAAATCTGGTATTGGGGAGCCAATTCCATGCATCCTGGGGGCTCCACCGTGGACCCCCAGTACTGCCAAACCAGCTCTCTGAGGCTCGCACTGCAGCTACAGCTGCTGTTACCTTACAGACAGGGTTCTGCCCTTCTGGGGTCTGGGCAGCCTAGTCCCAGGAAGGCAGAACAAAGCATTTCCTCTGAGAGCAGGGTGTTACACCCTCTCCCTTTGGAAATAGGTGTTACGGACTGGGGAGGGACCTCTGTGAAAGACTTGACCCAGGCCCAGAACAGGGTATCAGTGAGTAATTCATTAAAGAGGAGAATGGGTTCTCAGGGGAGTGACTCCGGGTAGAAGTACCTCTGTTAAGACATTCGCCTTATGACAAACACTGGCATCTGTCAGATACTCATGCCAGTTATTTCCGGCCTCCTCATGGGCAGGAGATGTATCCACAGGGACCCTTCCAAATTATCCACCTCTCCAGCCATGTCAAAAAGGAGGCCATGGCTCCAACTTTGAAGGTCTAATTTTGGCTGGTGCCAGAGATGGCCTTGGGCAACACTGGTTTGGCTCTGTACTGGAGTAGCCACAGGCGCTGAGAACAACATCTCTAAAATGGGTTCCAGGGAAGGTTGTAGTCTTGCAGGTGGAGCTGATCCAGATCCAAAACTGGATCCAAAGAGCCAGGCTGGTGCTGAGGGTGGAAGCGCCATGAGAAATCCATTGGTGGCACCCACCCAAACCATGGGGCTCAAAGATGCTCTAAAGGGGTCAGCCTGCCCAAATATTAGGTGCATGGCCTCATAGAACTCATGGAGTTGGAAGAGGTTGCTCTGGTTCCAGGTACCTCATTGAGACATAGAGAGGACTGTAGGAGGCTGGCCTGGTTTATAGTGGGTACCAAAGGTACTTACAACTTATAACAGGTCCGGTTATCCCTTATTAGTGAAATGTAGTCAGTGTCTAGAAGCCAGACAGACTAGAGGTAGCTGTAGCTGAGCAGCCAAGGCTGAACTAGGAGACATGCAAAGCTCTTGCTATACCACTGTAGTCACACAGTACTCACACACGTGAAAGAAAATACTCAGGTGGTCATTGCAACCCTGGCGGTCGGTGTTAAAGCGGCGGTAAAACCGCTAACAGGGCAGCGATAAAAAAAAATGGAATCACAACCGTGGCGGAAACCGCCAACACAGACAGCCACTTTAACACTCCGGCCGCCACGGCGGTACAAACAAACACTGCGGCAGTAACAGCCAACAGACAGGTGGAACACAATGTACCGCCCACAGTATTACAACAGTCCAATCTGCCACCTTTTCCGGGGCGGATTCACCGCAAACAAAAAAAAGGCGGAAACAGGACTTGGAAAGGAAAACGCTCACCTCTACACAACCCACAAGGAACCAGGATGCCACCGAACCGGAACTCCAGATTCTCCCAGCCTTTGTCTTCCTGCTCCTCTACCAGGAGCACGAACGCCGGCAGCGAAGACCACAGTGAGTACTGCACCTACGACACAGGAGAGGGGGAGGGAAAAGAGAGTGACACACAAACGCAACACGCAACACCCCCACCCTCACCCACTACAACACACACACTAACACATCATGATACATAACAGTTACACCCCCAACCCCCCTGGAAGAATGCAATGACAAAAGGAAATGATTTGAAAGTTTGTAATAGATTAAAATCCAGAACTCAAAAAATATATATACACTATAAACAAATATATACACCAAGAATACAAGTCCAAGGTATTGCACCATAAAAGTCCGTGGACCACTGGGCCCAAAATGCATGGGCGTGGCCCACACAAGATACCTGATCAAAATGGGGAGAACACTGCAGGGGCATCAGATAGAAATACAACAGGCACCTCAGGGGGAAGGGAAGGGGGGCACCTCAGCCGGATGAGTGCAAAACGCCAGATCCACGAGGGGGCTCCATGCCCACTGCGGTATCCTGGGGAGTGCAAAGCCACAGTCTCACAAGTCTCTCCAGTGGGTGGTTTGCCCACTGCTTTATCCTGGGGAGTGCAAAGCAACAGTCTCACAAGTCTCTCCAGTGGGTGGTTTGCCCACTGCTTTATCCTGGGGAGTGCAAAGCCACAGTCTCACAGGTCTCTCCAGTGGGTGGTTTGCCCACTGCTTTATCCAGGGGAGTGCAAAACCACAGTCCCTCTAGTGGATAACAGTTTCCACTGGTTTTGGAGGGGGCTTTGTGCCCAGAGTGCTTCATCCTGCCAAGGACTGAGGTAGTGGATGCCTTTCTTCACTGGTTCTGGAGGGGGTTTTGTGCCCAGAGTCCTTCTTCCTGCCAAGGACTGAGGTGGTGGATGCCTTTCTCCACTGGTTCTGGAGGGGGCTTTGTGCCCAGAGTGCTTCATCCTGCCAAGGCCTGAGGTAGTGGATGTGAATCTCCACTGGTTCTGGAGGGGGCTTTGTGCCCGGAGTGCTTCATCCTGCCAAGGACTGAGGTAGTAGATGTGAATCCCCACTGGTTCTGGAGGGGGCTTTGTGCCCAGAGTGCTTAATCCTGCCAAGGACTGAGGTAGTGGATGCCTTTCTCCACTGGTTCTGGAGGGGGCTTTGTGCCCAGAGGGCTTCATCCTGCCAAGGACTGAGGTAGTGGATGTGAATCTCCACTGGTTCTGGAGGGGGCTTTGTGCCCACAGTGCTTCATCCTGCTTGTGACGGCCTCAGTGGCGTTGGAGCTTTCGGCGCTCATTGGACAGTGGTGCTGGTGGCGGCGGTGTCCTTGGCAGCGGTGCTTGTGGCGGCGGTGTCCTTGGCAGCGATGCTTGTGGCGGCGGTGTCCTTGGCAGCGATGCTTGTGGCGGCGGTGTCCTTGGCAGTGGTGCTGGTGGCGGCGGTGTCCTGTGAAGCGGTGCTTGTGGCGGCGGTGTCCTTGGCAGAGGTGCTGGTGGCGGCTTTCTGGAGGCGGTGTCCTTGGCAGTGGTGCTGGTGGCGGCAGTGTCCTGTGAAGCAGTGCTTTTGGTGGCGGTGTCCTTGGCAGCGGTGCTGGTGGCGGCAGAGTCCTTGGCAGCGGTGCTGGTGGCGGTCTTGTCCGCCGTGCAGGTTTTCGGAGACTTGCCTGTCTTTCTGTGCCCCTTCCCCACCTTAGATGGTGGCGCAGCTGTCTTCCCACTCCCAAATGTACTCCTGGGAGAGCCTTTGGTGGTAGATGTTTTGCCTTTCTCCCGCCGGGCAGTGGCCAACTTTTTATGCTTCTGAGGTGGGGGACTGTCCGTGGTCTCGCTCCTTGGCACACTGGCTGCCCTGCTGCTTGGCGCACTCCAGAAGCCAGTTACTGCTGCTACCACTGTTCCCGCTGATGTTGTGGCTGAGGTGCTGGGTTGGGACCTGGAAAGGCGGGCTCTAGGGGACTGAAGGGGTGGGGGAGGTGAGGGGAAGAGGTCAAGGTTGGACAGGAAAAGTTTTTTGGACACACTGGGACGGGTAGATGGAGGGGGTTTGGGAGTGGAGGAAGAGGTAGTGGTTGTAGGAGGTGTACGTTTGCTGACTTTGGGTGAAGGTGCATGGGCTGGAGGCTGTCGTGAGGTGGATGGCTGTTGGGTGGGTGTGTGCCTGCGTTTGTGTACTTTGGGAGGTGGGCTCACAGACCCACTGGGAGAGGACACAGTGGATGTATGAATGGCAGTGGGGGTGGTGAGTGCAAGTGAGCGGGGTGTGGTGATGGGTGTGCTGGTGATGGAGGTAGTGGCTGAAGATGTAGTGCCTGCAGGTGTGAGTGGAGACGAGACAGGGAGGGAGGAGGGAAACGAGGAGGAGGGGGACACAGTGGAGGCAGTGGATGTTGGTATGTCTGCATGGGTATGATGCTTGTGTGAGTGCCTGAGGGATGTGTGGTGCTTATGTTTGCCAGAGCTTTTCTTGTGTGCTGAGGTGGGTGCATGCTGGTCTGATGGTGTGCTTGGGATAAGCTGAGGTACAGGTGTGTGGGTCTGGGTGGAGGAAGTTGGAGGGGGGAGGCTGGACACAGGGACAATGGCTGCCATCAGTGCTGAGGCCAGAGTCTGAAAGGCTGCCTGACCAGAATGAGTGCCCTCCAGGTATACATTGGTCTGTTGCAACTGCCTCTCTACACCCTGGATGGCATTCAAAATGGTACACTGCCCAACAGTGAGGGACCTGAGGAGGTCAATGGCCTCTTCACTGAGGGCAGCAGGGCTGACAGGGGCAGGGGCTGAGGTGCCTAGGGCAAAGGAGATGCCCACCACCCTCCTGGGTGAGGGGCCACGGGGCACACGCTGAGGGGCTGCTGGGAGTGTGGTGCTGGTAGGGGGGGTGGCAGCTGTACCTGTAGATGTGGTGGGCACATGGGGCTGTAGGAAAGTACCATCTTGCCTGGCATGTTACCCCCATTTTTCACTGTATATATGTTGTTTTAGTTGTATGTGTCACTGGGACCCTGCCAGCCAGGGCCCCAGTGCTCATAAGTGTGCCTGAATGTGTTACCTGTGTAGTGACTAACTGTCTCACTAAGGCTCTGCTATCCAGAACCTCAGTGGTTATGCTCTCTCATTTCTTTCAAATTGTCACTAACAGGCTAGTGACCAATTTTACCAATTTACATTGGCTTACTGGAACACCCTTATAATTCCCTAGTATATGGTACTGAGGTACCAAGGGTATTGGGGTTCCAGGAGATCCCTATGGGCTGCAGCATTTCTTTTGCCACCCATAGGGAGCTCTGACAATTCTTACACAGGCCTGCCACTGCAGCCTGAGTGAAATAACATCCACGTTATTTCACAGCCATTTTACACTGCACTTAAGTAACTTATAAGTCACCTATATGTCTAACCTTTACCTGGTAAAGGTTAGGTGCAAAGTTACTTAGTGTGAGGGCACCCTGGCACTAGCCAAGGTGCCCCCACATCGTTCAGGGCAAATTCCCCGGACTTTGTGAGTGCGGGGACACCATTACACGTGTGCACTACATATAGGTCACTACCTATATGTAGCTTCACAATGGTAACTCCGAATATGGCCATGTAACATGTCTATGATCATGGAATTGCCCCCTCTATGCCATCCTGGCATAGTTGGCACAATCCCATGATCCCAGTGGTCTGTAGCACAGACCCTGGTATTGCCAAACTGCCTTTTCAGGGGTTTCACTGCAGCTGCTGCTGCTGCCAACCCCTCAGACAGGTTTCTGCCCTCCTGGGGTCCAGCCAGGCTTGTCCCAGGATGGCAGAACAAAGGACTTCCTCTGAGAGAGGGTGTTACACCCTCTCCCCTTGGAAAATGGTGTGAAGGCAGGGGAGGAGTAGCCTCCCCCAGCCTCTGGAAATGCTTTCATGGGCACATTTGGTGCCCATTTCTGCATAAGCCAGTCTACACCGGTTCAGGGACCCCTTAGCCCTGCTCTGGCGCGAAACTGGACAAAGGAAAGGGGAGTGACCACTCCCCTGACCTGCACCTCCCCTGGGAGGTGTCCAGAGCTCCTCCAGTGTGCTCCAGACCTCTGCCATCTTGGAAACAGAGGTGCTGCTGGCACACTGGACCGCTCTGAGTGGCCAGTGCCACCAGGTGACGTCAGAGACTGCTTCTGATATGCTCCTTCAGGTGTTGCTAGCCTATCCTCTCTCCTAAGTAGCCAAACCCTCTTTTCTGGCTATTTAGGGTCTCTGCTTTGGGGATTTCCTGAGATAACGAATGCAAGAGCTCATCCGAGTTCCTCTGCATCTCTCTCTTCACCTTCTGCCAAGGAATCGACTGCTGACCGCGCTGGAAGCCTGCAAAACTGCAACAAAGTAGCAAAGACGACTACTGCAACTCTGTAACGCTGATCCTGCCGCCTTCTCGACTGTTTTCCTGGTGGTGCATGCTGTAGGGGTAGTCTGCCTCCTCTCTGCACTAGAAGCTCCGAAGAAATCTCCCGTGGGTCGACGGAATCTTCCCCCTGCAACCGCAGGCACCAAAGAACTGCATCACCGGTGTAGGAGGCTGGACTGGCTTGTAGTGAGTACCTAGGGGTACTTGCACCTTGCACCAGGCCCAGTTATCCCTTATTAGTGTATAGGGTGTCTAGCAGCTTAGGCTGATAGATAATGGTAGCTTAGCAGAGCAGCTTAGGCTGAACTAGGAGACGTGTGAAGCTACTACAGTACCACTTAGTGTCATATGCACAATATCATAAGAAAACACAATACACAGTTATACTAAAAATAAAGGTACTTTATTTTTATGACAATATGCCAAAGTATCTTAGAGTGTACCCTCAGTGAGAGGATAGGAAATATACACAAGATATATATACACAATAGCAAAAATATGCAGTATAGTCTTAGAAAACAGTGCAAACAATGTATAGTTACAATAGGATGCAATGGGGAAACATAGGGATAGGGGCAACACAAACCATATACTCCAAAAGTGGAATGCGAACCACGAATGGACCCCAAACCTATGTGACCTTGTAGAGGGTCGCTGGGACTATTAGAAAATAGTGAGAGTTAGAAAAATAACCCTCCCCAAGACCCTGAAAAGTGAGTGCAAAGTGCACTAAAGTTCCCCTAAGGACAAAGAAGTCGTGTTAGAGGAATAATGCAGGAAAGACACAAACCAGCAATGCAACAACTGTGGATTTCCAATCTAGGGTACCTGTGGAACAAGGGGACCAAGTCCAAAAGTCACAAGCAAGTCGGAGATGGGCAGATGCCCAGGAAATGCCAGCTGCGGGTGCAAAGAAGCTTCGACTGGACAGAAGAAGCTGAGGTTTCTGCAGGAACGAAAAGGTCTAGAGACTTCCCCTTTGGTGGAAGGATCCCTCTCACCGTGGAGAGTCGTGCAGAAGTGTTTTCCCGCCGAAAGAACGCCAACAAGTCTTGCTAGCTGCAAATCGTGCGTTTGGCGTTTTTGGACGCTGCTGGGGCCCAGGAGGGACCAGGAGGTCGCAAATTGGACCTGAAGAGAGAGGGGACGTCGAGCAAGACAAAGAGCCCTCATTGAAGCAGGTAGCACCCGGAGAAGTGCCAGAAACAGGCACTACGAGGATGCGTGAAACGGTGCTCGCCGTAGTTGCACAAAGGAGTCCCACGTCGCCGGAGACCAACTTAGAAAGTCGTGCAATGCAGGTTAGAGTGCCGTGGACCCAGGCTTGGCTGTGCACAAAGGATTTCCGCCGGAAGTGCACAGGGGCCGGAGTAGCTGCAAAGTCGCGGTTCCCAGCAATGCAGCCCAGCGAGGTGAGGCAAGGACTTACCTCCACCAAACTTGGGCTGAAGAGTCACTGGACTGTGGGGGTCACTTGGACAGAGTCGCTGGATTCGAGGGACCTCGCTCGTCGTGCTGAGAGGAGACCCAAGGGACCGGTAATGCAGCTTTTTGGTGCCTGCGGTTGCAGGGGGAAGATTCCGTCGACCCACGGGAGATTTCTTTGGAGCTTCTGGTGCAGAGAGGAGGCAGGCTACCCCCACAGCATGCACAAGCAGGAAAGCAGTCGAGAAGGCGGCAGGATCAGCGTTACAGAGTTGCAGTAGTCGTCTTTGCTACTATGTTGCAGGTTTGCAGGCTTCCAGCGCGGTCAGCAGTCGTTTCCTTATCAGAAGGTGAAGAGAGAGATGCAGAGGAACTCGGATGAGCTCTTGCATTCGTTATCTGAAGTTTCCCCAGAGACAGAGACCCTAAATAGCCAGAAAAAAGGGTTTGGCTACCTAGGAGAGAGCATAGGCTACTAACACCTGAAGGAGCCTATCAGCAGGAGTCTCTGACGTCACCTGGTGGCACTGGCCACTCAGAGCAGTCCAGTGTGCCAGCAGCACCTCTGTTTCCAAGATGGCAGAGGTCTGGAGCACACTGGAGGAGCTCTGGACACCTCCCAGGGGAGGTGCAGGTCAGGGGAGTGGTCACTCCCCTTTCCTTTGTCCAGTTTCGTGCCAGAGCAGGGGCTAAGGGGTCCCTGAACCGGTGTAGACTGGCTTATGCAGAATTGGGCACATCTGTGCCCAAGAAAGCATTTCCAGAGGCTGGGGGAGGCTACTCCTCCCCTGCCTTCACACCATTTTCCAAAGGGAGAGGGTGTCACACCCTCTCTCAGAGGAAGTTCTTTGTTCTGCCATCCTGGGCCAGGCCTGGCTGGACCCCAGGAGGGCAGATGCCTGTCTGAGGGGTTGGCAGCAGCAGCAGCTGCAGTGAAACCCCAGGAAGGGCAGTTTGGCAGTACCAGGGTCTGTGCTACAGACCACTGGGATCATGGGATTGTGCCAACTATGCCAGGATGGCATAGAGGGGGCAATTCCATGATCATAGACATGTTACATGGCCATATTCGGAGTTACCATTGTGAAGCTACATATAGGTAGTGACCTATATGTAGTGCACGCGTGTAATGGTGTCCCCGCACTCACAAAGTTCAGGGAATTGGCTCTGAACAATGTGGGGGCACCTTGGCTAGTGCCAGGGTGCCCTCACACTAAGTAACTTTGCACCTAACCTTTACCAGGTAAAGGTTAGACATATAGGTGACTTATAAGTTACTTAAGTGCAGTGTAAAATGGCTGTGAAATAACGTGGACGTTATTTCACTCAGGCTGCAGTGGCAGACCTGTGTAAGAATTGTCAGAGCTCCCTATGGGTGGCAAAAGAAATGCTGCAGCCCATAGGGATCTCCTGGAACCCCAATACCCTGGGTACCTCAGTACCATATACTAGGGAATTATAAGGGTGTTCCAGTAAGCCAATGTAAATTGGTAAAATTGGTCACTAGCCTGTTAGTGACAATTTGAAAGTAATGAGAGAGCATAACCACTGAGGTTCTGGTTAGCAGAGCCTCAGTGAGACAGTTAGGCACCACACAGGGAACATATACATGCACACCTATGAGCACTAGGGCCCTGTGTGACAGGGTCCCAGTGACACATACATATAGGCCACAACCCTATGAGCACTGGGGTCCTGACCAGCAGGATCCCAGTGACACATAACAAACATACTGAAAACATAGTGTTTTCACTATGAGCACTGAGGCCTGGCTATCAGGATCCCAGTGAGACAGTGAAAACAGTGACAAACACCCTGACATACACTCACAAACAGGCCAAAAGTGGGGGTAACAAGGCTAGAAAGAGGCTACCTTCTCACACAACCCCCCCCCCCAAACGAAGGACAATAAGGCTAACCTTGGCCAGTTGAGACTTTATTGTCTAAGTGGTGATAAGTAGAGAGTAGCTCTGCAATAGACTGGTTACTCCCTTTATCATCCACTATATGGTTACTTCCCTGTGGGGATGTAAACCACCCTGTTTGAAGTTTTTTAGCTAAGCAACAATGTGAAGATGTATTTTCAGAGTTTCTATCAGTAAGTTTTAGTTTAGAGCAGTGGGAATTGTCCACTGAACCTATTTGTAGTGATGGAAATGCCAGACAGGGATGCTGTCTCAGAAAAGCCATAGCTGGGCAAAAACTTTGTCCATATGGCTGGAAGAGAGAACAGGGATGCTGTTTCTCTTGGGTTGGAGCAGGGCAGGGATGCTGTCCTATCAGCTCCACACTAGGGCAGGGATGCTGTCCTACGTGTTGTGAGGCAGTGCAGAGTTTCTGCACTAAAGTTTCTCTGGGAGGGTTGGAGGGATGCTCCATTTTAACTAAAATGGTGCTCTTTTTCTCACCAATGTTAGTTATCCCACAGAGAGGTACTTCCACCTCAGGGAGTACAGTTTTGCCAACTGATGATTCCCTTGGAACAGGTGTTACCCCAGGAGAGGTTTCTCCCACCACAGGAATGGTATCCTGAATGGTAGGGTGGTTAGGGGATACTGTGATACCCTTTTTACCTGTTGATGGAGAGGGTTCCTGAGTTTTCAGGCCTTCTCTCCTTTGCTTTTTCATTTCAGTAGAAATGAGAGGGAACAATTCCTCAGGGATGCCCAGCATGGCTGCATGGGCATACAACTCTACATCAGCCCAACCTGAGGCCTCTAGGTCATTACCTAAGAGACAGTCTACAGGTAAGCTAGGTGATAACACCACCTGCTTAGGGCCAGTAACTCCACCCCAACTAAACTGAATTATAGCTAAGGGAAGAAACTTAGTGGAGTTATGGACATCAATAATCTTATACTGTTGTCCAATGATGTGTTGATCAGGGTGCACTAGGTTTTCAGTCACCAAAGTGAAACTGGCACCTGTGTCCCTGTAGGCCAAGGCCTCAACACCATTTATTGAAACTGTCTGCCTGTACTTATCCATTGTAAGGGGACAAGCAGCCAGTGTGGCAAGGCCAATGCCACTAGGTGTGACAGAAACTGTCTTGGGAGTGACTACCCCAGTTTCTACTATGGACCCAAAAGTGAACCCAACTACACCCTTAACTTGACTGTTGCCAGCAGTCCCACCACTAGTACCACTACTGCTAGGGGCACTAGAGCTTGATGTATTAGTGGTGGTAGGCTCAGGGGGTTTACCTGGACAGGACTTATCCCGTGGCCTATGGCCTCTGTTTTTACACACAAAGCACCAAGGCTTTTTAATGTGTGCAGGTTGAGAAGAAGAGGAAGAATTAGTTTTATCCCCACCCTCTGAAGAGTGTTTAAGATTTGAAGTGGGATCTTTGGTTTTACCCTTATCCCCATGCTTATCTTGAGATTTTTCACCATCTTTCTTCTTATTGCCATCTTTGTCACCCCCTGTATGAACTTTTCTGTTCACCCTTGTTCTGACCCATTTGTCTGCCTTCTTTCCCAATTCTTGGGGAGAGGTCAGATCAGAGTCTACCAGGTACTGGTGCAACAAATCAGACACACAATTATTAAGTATATGCTCTCTCAGGATTGTGTTATACAGGCTTTCATAATCAGTAACTTTACTGCCATGTAACCACCCCTCCAAGGCCTTCACTGAATGGTCAATGAAATCAACCCAGTCTTGTGAAGACTCCTTTTTGGTCTCTCTGAACTTTATCCTGTACTGTTCAGTGGTTAAGCCATAACCATCCAGGAGTGCATTCTTAAGAACTGTAAAGTTATTGGCATCATTTTCTTTCACAGTAAGGAGCCTATCCCTACCTTTTCCACTAAATGATAGCCATAGGATAGCAGCCCACTGCCTTTGAGGGACATCCTGTACAACACAGGCCCTCTCAAGTGCAGCAAACCACTTGTTAATGTCATCCCCCTCCTTATAAGGGGGAACTATCTTGTGCAGATTCCTGGAATCATGCTCTTTTGCAGGATGACTATGGGGAATACTGCTGCTGCCACCATGGGTTTCTAAACCCAACTTCTGTCTTTCCTTCTCTAGTTCAAAAGACTGTCTATCCAAATCCAGCTGTTGCTTTTTAAGCTTCAGTCTGGTTTGTTCCACCCTCAACTTAGTGAGTTCCCTCTCTAACATTCTGTCATCAGGGTTGGTGGGAGGGACATTACTAGAAACAGAGCTATGATGGGAATGAACAGAAGGAGACCTGTCCCTTACAGAAGCCAACTTAACAGCTTGGTTTACAGAAACATTACTACCAGTATGGTGAGAATAAATGCTTTTGCTATGATGTGAGACAACACTATTTATTTGGTGTGGCTCATCATCATTACCATCTATGCTAGATTGTCTAGTAATGGGCAGGCTAGGAAGTTTCTTTCCTGAATCTTTTCCTGGGGGAGTCCCTGAATCAGATTGGGAACTATTAGGTACTTTTTCAACAGATGGGGCACCTATGGCCTTATCCTGTTCTCTAAGCATGTTTAGTAACAGTTCCAAGGAAGGATTCTTCCCTACACTCAAACCTCTCTCTATACAGAGACTCCTTGCTCTTTTCCAGCTAAGGTTGTCATATGCAAGTTTGGACAGATCAACACTTTGGCCTGTGCCAGACATTTTTAGAGAGAGTTAAAGTGATAGAAAAAGAGAAAAAAGTTTTCAGAACTTTTTGGAAAGACAGAAAAAAACTTTTACAACTTTTAAGAACTTTTTGAAAGTTTAGAGGTACTTTTCAGCACTTAGAAAAGAGTGAAAAGAGGAAATGCAAAACTTTTTGGCTATGTGTATATACACTGACCTTGTTTTGTATATTTTTCTCTTATGAAAAGTACAATGACAAGAGTGGTAAGTAGTCTCAAGCACTTATCCCACCACTGCACAACCAATGTAGGAGGCTGGACTGGCTTGTAGTGAGTACCTAGGGGTACTTGCACCTTGCACCAGGCCCAGTTATCCCTTATTAGTGTATAGGGTGTCTAGCAGCTTAGGCTGATAGATAATGGTAGCTTAGCAGAGCAGCTTAGGCTGAACTAGGAGACGTGTGAAGCTACTACAGTACCACTTAGTGTCATATGCACAATATCATAAGAAAACACAATACACAGTTATACTAAAAATAAAGGTACTTTATTTTTATGACAATATGCCAAAGTATCTTAGAGTGTACCCTCAGTGAGAGGATAGGAAATATACACAAGATATATATACACAATAGCAAAAATATGCAGTATAGTCTTAGAAAACAGTGCAAACAATGTATAGTTACAATAGGATGCAATGGGGAAACATAGGGATAGGGGCAACACAAACCATATACTCCAAAAGTGGAATGCGAACCACGAATGGACCCCAAACCTATGTGACCTTGTAGAGGGTCGCTGGGACTATTAGAAAATAGTGAGAGTTAGAAAAATAACCCTCCCCAAGACCCTGAAAAGTGAGTGCAAAGTGCACTAAAGTTCCCCTAAGGACAAAGAAGTCGTGTTAGAGGAATAATGCAGGAAAGACACAAACCAGCAATGCAACAACTGTGGATTTCCAATCTAGGGTACCTGTGGAACAAGGGGACCAAGTCCAAAAGTCACAAGCAAGTCGGAGATGGGCAGATGCCCAGGAAATGCCAGCTGCGGGTGCAAAGAAGCTTCGACTGGACAGAAGAAGCTGAGGTTTCTGCAGGAAAGAAAAGGTCTAGAGACTTCCCCTTTGGTGGAAGGATCCCTCTCACCGTGGAGAGTCGTGCAGAAGTGTTTTCCCGCCGAAAGAACGCCAACAAGTCTTGCTAGCTGCAAATCGTGCGTTTGGCGTTTTTGGACGCTGCTGGGGCCCAGGAGGGACCAGGAGGTCGCAAATTGGACCTGAAGAGAGAGGGGACGTCGAGCAAGACAAAGAGCCCTCATTGAAGCAGGTAGCACCCGGAGAAGTGCCAGAAACAGGCACTACGAGGATGCGTGAAACGGTGCTCGCCGTAGTTGCACAAAGGAGTCCCACGTCGCCGGAGACCAACTTAGAAAGTCGTGCAATGCAGGTTAGAGTGCCGTGGACCCAGGCTTGGCTGTGCACAAAGGATTTCCGCCGGAAGTGCACAGGGGCCGGAGTAGCTGCAAAGTCGCGGTTCCCAGCAATGCAGCCCAGCGAGGTGAGGCAAGGACTTACCTCCACCAAACTTGGGCTGAAGAGTCACTGGACTGTGGGGGTCACTTGGACAGAGTCGCTGGATTCGAGGGACCTCGCTCGTTGTGCTGAGAGGAGACCCAAGGGACCGGTAATGCAGCTTTTTGGTGCCTGCGGTTGCAGGGGGAAGATTCCGTCGACCCACAGGAGATTTCTTTGGAGCTTCTGGTGCAGAGAGGAGGCAGGCTACCCCCACAGCATGCACAAGCAGGAAAGCAGTCGAGAAGGCGGCAGGATCAGCGTTACAGAGTTGCAGTAGTCGTCTTTGCTACTATGTTGCAGGTTTGCAGGCTTCCAGCGCGGTCAGCAGTCGTTTCCTTATCAGAAGGTGAAGAGAGAGATGCAGAGGAACTCGGATGAGCTCTTGCATTCGTTATCTGAAGTTTCCCCAGAGACAGAGACCCTAAATAGCCAGAAAAAAGGGTTTGGCTACCTAGGAGAGAGCATAGGCTACTAACACCTGAAGGAGCCTATCAGCAGGAGTCTCTGACGTCACCTGGTGGCACTGGCCACTCAGAGCAGTCCAGTGTGCCAGCAGCACCTCTGTTTCCAAGATGGCAGAGGTCTGGAGCACACTGGAGGAGCTCTGGACACCTCACAGGGGAGGTGCAGGTCAGGGGAGTGGTCACTCCCCTTTCCTTTGTCCAGTTTCGTGCCAGAGCAGGGGCTAAGGGGTCCCTGAACCGGTGTAGACTGGCTTATGCAGAATTGGGCACATCTGTGCCCAAGAAAGCATTTCCAGAGGCTGGGGGAGGCTACTCCTCCCCTGCCTTCACACCATTTTCCAAAGGGAGAGGGTGTCACACCCTCTCTCAGAGGAAGTTCTTTGTTCTGCCATCCTGGGCCAGGCCTGGCTGGACCCCAGGAGGGCAGATGCCTGTCTGAGGGGTTGGCAGCAGCTGCAGTGAAACCCCAGGAAGGGCAGTTTGGCAGTACCAGGGTCTGTGCTACAGACCACTGGGATCATGGGATTGTGCCAACTATGCCAGGATGGCATAGAGGGGGCAATTCCATGATCATAGACATGTTACATGGCCATATTCGGAGTTACCATTGTGAAGCTACATATAGGTAGTGACCTATATGTAGTGCACGCGTGTAATGGTGTCCCCGCACTCACAAAGTTCAGGGAATTGGCTCTGAACAATGTGGGGGCACCTTGGCTAGTGCCAGGGTGCCCTCACACTAAGTAACTTTGCACCTAACCTTTACCAGGTAAAGGTTAGACATATAGGTGACTTATAAGTTACTTAAGTGCAGTGTAAAATGGCTGTGAAATAACGTGGACGTTATTTCACTCAGGCTGCAGTGGCAGGCCTGTGTAAGAATTGTCAGAGCTCCCTATGGGTGGCAAAAGAAATGCTGCAGCCCATAGGGATCTCCTGGAACCCCAATACCCTGGGTACCTCAGTACCATATACTAGGGAATTATAAGGGTGTTCCAGTAAGCCAATGTAAATTGGTAAAATTGGTCACTAGCCTGTTAGTGACAATTTGAAAGTAATGAGAGAGCATAACCACTGAGGTTCTGGTTAGCAGAGCCTCAGTGAGACAGTTAGGCACCACACAGGGAACATATACATGCACACCTATGAGCACTAGGGCCCTGTGTGACAGGGTCCCAGTGACACATACATATAGGCCACAACCCTATGAGCACTGGGGTCCTGACCAGCAGGATCCCAGTGACACATAACAAACATACTGAAAACATAGTGTTTTCACTATGAGCACTGAGGCCTGGCTATCAGGATCCCAGTGAGACAGTGAAAACAGTGACAAACACCCTGACATACACTCACAAACAGGCCAAAAGTGGGGGTAACAAGGCTAGAAAGAGGCTACCTTCTCACAACCGGTCCCTTGGGTCTCCTCTCAGGACGACGAACGAGGTCCCTTGAATCCAGCAACTGTGTCCAAATGACTCCCACAGTCCAGTGACTCTTCAGTCCAAGTTTGGTGGAGGTAAGTCCTTGCCTCCCCACGCCAGACTGCATTGCTGGGAACCGTGACTTTTGCAGCTACTCCGGCCTCTGTGCACTTCTGGCGGAAATCCTTTGTGCACAGCCAAGCCTGGGTCCACGGCACTCTAACCTACATTGCACGACTTTCTAAGTTGGTCTCCGGCGACGTGGGACTCCTTTGTGCAACTTCGGGTGAGCACCTTTTCACTCCTCTTCGTAGTGCCTGTTCCAGTACTTCTGCGGGTGCTGCCTGCTTCTGAGAGGGCTCCTTGTCTTGCTCGACGCCCCCTCTCTCCCCAGACGCAATTGGCGACATCCTGGTCTCTCCTGGGCCACAGCAGCATCCAAAAACGCTAACCGCACGACTTGCAGCTAGCAAGGCTTGTTGGCGATCTTTCGGCGGGAAAACACTTCTGCACGACTCTCCACGGCGTGGGGGATCCATCCTCCAAAGGGGAAGTCTCTAGCCCTTGTCGTTCCTGCAGAATCCTCAGCTTCTACTGTCCAGTAGCAGCTTCTTTGCTCCCACAGCTGGCATTTCCTGGGCATCTGCCCATCTCCGACTTGCTTGTGACTTTTGGACTTGGTCCCCTTGTTCCACAGGTACCCTCGACTGGAAATCCATCGTTGTTGCAATGCTGGTTTGTGTCTTTCCTGCAGAATTCCCCTATCACGTCTTCTATGTCCTTTGGGGAACTTTAGTGCACTTTGCACTCACTTTTCAGGGTCTTGGGGTGGGCTATTTTTCTAACCCTCACTATTTTCTAATAGTCCCAGCGACCCTCTACAAGGTCACATAGGTTTGGGGTCCATTCGTGGTTCGCATTCCACTTTTGGAGTATATGGTTTGTGTTGCCCCTATCCCTATGTGTCCCCATTGCATCCTATTGTAACTATACATTGTTTGCACTGTTTTCTAAGACTATACTGCATATTTTTGGTATTGTGTACATATATCTTGTGTATATTTGCTATCCTCATACTGAGGGTACACTCTGAGATACTTTGGCATATTGTCATAAAAATAAAGTACCTTTATTTTTAGTATATCTGTGGATTGTGTTTTCTTATGATATTGTGCAAGTGACACTAGTGGTACTGTAGGAGCTTCACTCGTCTCCTAGTTCAGCCTAAGCTGCTCTGCTACCATTATCTATCAGCCTATGCTGCTAGACACCCTATACACTAATAAGGGATAACTGGGCCTGGTGCAAGGTGCAAGTACCCCTTGGTACTCACTACAAGCCAGTCCAGCCTCCTACATTGGTTGTGCAGCGGTGGGATAAGTGCTTTGAGACTACTTACCACTCTTGCCATTGTACTTTTCATAAGAGAAAAATATACAAAACAAGTTCAGTGTGTGTACACATAGCTAAAAAGTTTTGCATTTCCTCTTTTCACTCTTTTCTAAGTGCTGAAAAGTACTTCTAAACGTGCTAAAAAGTTCTAAAAAGTTTTAAAAGTTTTTTTTTCTGTCTTTCTAAAAGTTCTGAAGAACTTTTTCTTCACTTTTTCTATCACTTAAACTCTTTCTACAATGTCTGGCACAGGCCAAAATGTTGATCTGTCCAAACTTGCATATGACCACCTTAGCTGGAAAGGAGCAAGGAGTCTCTATATAGAAAGAGGTTTGAGTGTAGGGAAGAATCCTTCCTTGGAATTGTTGCTTAACATGCTTAGAGAACAAGATAAGGCCAAAAGTGCTCCATCTGTTGAAAAAGTAGCTAATGGTTCCCAATCTGATCCTGGGACTCCCCTAGGAAAAGATTCAGGAAAGAAACTTCCTAGCCTGCCCATTACTAGACAGTCTAGCATAGTTGGTACTGATGTGGAGTCACACCATACAGATGGGGGTGTCTCACATCATAGCAAGAGTATTCCTTCTCACCACAGTAGAAGTGATGTTTCTGTTAGCCAAGCTGTTAGGGTGCCTTCTGTAAGGGACAGGTCTCCTTCTGTCCATTCTCACCATACTTCTGTTTCAAGGCATGTCCCTCCCACCCACCCTGATGACAGATTGTTAGAAAGGGAGCTCAACAGATTGAGAGTGGAACAAACCAGACTGAAGCTCAAGAAGCAACAGATGGATTTGGATAGACAGACCTTAGAAGTAGAGAAGGAGAGACAGAAACTGGGTTTAGAAACCCATGGTGGCAGCAGCAGTATTCCCCATAGTCATCCTGCAAAAGAGCATGATTCCAGGAATCTGCACAAGATAGTTCCCCCTTATAAGGAGGGGGATGACATTAACAAGTGGTTTGCTGCACTTGAGAGGGCCTGTGCTGTACAGGATGTCCCTCAAAGGCAGTGGGCTGCTATCCTATGGCTATCATTTAGTGGAAAAGGTAGGGATAGGCTCCTTACTGTGAAAGAAAATGAAGCCAATGATTACAAAGTTCTTAAGAATGCACTCCTGGATGGTTATGGCTTAACCACTGAACAATACAGGATAAAGTTCAGAGAGACCAAAAAGTAGTCTTCACAAGACTGGGTTGATTTCATTGACAATTCAGTGAAGGCCTTGGAGGGGTGGTTACATGGCAGTAAAGTTACTGATTATGACAGCCTGTATAACTTGATCCTGAGAGAGCATATTCTTAATAATTGTGTGTCTGATTTGTTGCACCAGTACTTGGTGGACTCTGATCTGACCTCTCCCCAAGAATTGGGAAAGAAGGCAGACAAATGGGTCAGAACAAGGGTGAACAGAAAAGTTCATACAGGGGGTGACAAAGATGGCAATACGAAGAAGTATGGTAAGTCTTCTGACAAGGGTGGGGACAAATCTAAAAATGAGTCTTCATCAGGCCCACAAAAACACTCTGGTGGGGGTGGTGGGCCCAAATCCTCTTCTAATCAAAACAAAGAAAAGAAACCATGGTGCTATTTATGTAAAATAAAAGGCCATTGGACAACAGATCCCAGTTGTCCAAAGAAAAGCACCAATCCTCCTACCACTACAACCCCTACTGCTACACCTAGTGTCCCTACTAATAGCAGTGGTGGTGGGAGCAAACCCACTAATAGCCAATCTAAGGGAGTAGCTGGGCTCACTTTTGGTAACTTAGTTGGGGTTGGTCTTGTTAGGGAGACCACAGAGGCTGTGTTAGTCTCTGAGGGGGCTATTGATTTAGCCACCTTAGTTGCTTGTCCCCTTAATATGGATAAGTACAAGCAGCTACCCCTAATAAATGGTGTTGAGGTTCAGGCCTACAGGGACACTGGTGCCAGTGTCACAATGGTGATAGAGAAACTGGTCCACCCTGAACAACACCTACTTGGTCACCAGTACCAAGTAACCGATGCTCACAACAACACACTTAGCCACCCCATGGCTGTTGTAAATCTCAACTGGGGGGCGGGGTTACTGGTCCAAAGAAAGTTGTGGTAGCCTCAGATTTACCTGTAGAATTGTCTACTAGGAAACGATTTGGAGACATCAGCTTGGTCAGATGTGGAGTTGGAGGCCCATGCAGCAATGCTGGGCATCCCAGGGCATATTTTTGCTTTAACCAGGGCTCAGGCCAAAAAGCAAAAAGGACAGGGAAACTTGGATCCTGGAACAATGGACCAAGTGCTCCCTAAAGCTAGGGCTAGTAGAAGTAAAACACTACCTACTATCCCTCCCTCTACAGTGGATTCTACTTCTGAGGAAGAAGAATGTCCACCCTGTGCAGAACCTACACCAGAGGAGCTGGAAGCAGACACTGCTGAGCTTTTGGGTGAAGGGGGGCCTGCCAGGGAGGAGCTGAGTGTGGCACAGCAAACCTGTCCCACACTAGAGGGTCTAAGACAGCAAGCTGTCAAACAAGCTAATGGGGATGTCAGTGACTCTCACAGAGTTTACTGGGAGGACAACCTCTTGTACACTGAGGCAAGGGATCCTAAACCTGGAGCTGCCAGGAGATTAGTGATTCCCCAGGAGTACAGAAAGTTCCTCCTAACTCTTGCTCACAACATTCCCCTAGCTGGACATTTGGGGCAAATGAAAACTTGGGACAGGCTTGTTCCCTTGTTTCATTGGCCTAGAATGTCTGAGGACACAAAGGAATTTTGTAAGTCCTGTGAAACCTGTCAAGCCAGTGGCAAGACAGGTGGCACACCAAAGGCACCCCTTATTCCACTGCCTGTGGTTGGGGTTCCCTTTGAAAGGGTAGGGGTTGACATAGTTGGCCCCCTTGACCCTCCTACTGCTTCAGGCAATAGGTTTATCTTGGTGGTAGTGGACCATGCCACAAGATATCCTGAAGCAATCCCTCTAAGGACCACTACAGCTCCTGCAGTGGCAAAGGCCCTCCTGGGAATATTTGCCAGGGTGGGCTTCCCAAAAGAGGTAGTTTCAGACAGAGGAAGCAATTTCATGTCTGCTTACTTGAAGGCCATGTGGAAGGAGTGTGGGGTAACATACAAGTTCACCACACCCTATCATCCACAAACAAATGGACTGGTGGAGAGATTTAACAAAACTCTCAAAGGCATAATTATGGGTCTCCCTGAAAAACTCCGCAGGAGATGGGATATCCTGTTACCATGCCTCCTTTTTGCCTACAGGGAGGTACCCCAGAAAGGAGTGGGCTTCAGCCCCTTTGAACTCCTCTTTGGACACCCTGTTAGGGGCCCACTAACACTTGTCAAGGAGGGTTGGGAACAATCTTTAAAAGCTCCAAAACAAGATATTGTGGATTATGTACTTGGCCTCAGATCAAGGATGGCTGAGTACATGAAAAAGGCCAGTAAAAACCTTCAGGCCAGCCAAGAGCTCCAGAAGCAATGGCATGACCAGAAGGCTGTTTTGGTTCAGTACCAACCAGGGCAGAACGTGTAGGTCTTGGAGCCTGTGGCCCCAAGAGCACTCCAAGAGAAATGGAGTGGACCCCACACAATTGTTGAGAAAAAGGGTGAAGTCACCTACTTAGTTGACTTGGGCACTGCCAGGAGTCCCCTTAGGGTGCTCCATGTCAACCGCCTGAAACCCTACTATGACAGGGCTGATCTCACCCTGCTCATGGCAACTGGTGAGGGACAGAAAGAAGACAGTGATCCTCTTCCTGATCTCATCTCTTCCACAGAACAAGATGCTCTGGTGGAAGGGGTAGTTTTGGCTGATTGTCTTACTGCTGAGCATAAAGACCATTGCATAAATCTCCTGGGTCAGTTTTCTGAACTCTTCTCTACTGTGCCAGGTACCACTTCTTGGTGTGAGCACACTATAGATACTGGAGACAGCTTGCCTGTCAAAAGTAAGATCTATAGGCAGCCTGACCATGTCAGAGACTGCATAAAGCAAGAGGTGCAGAAAATGCTAGAACTGGGAGTGGTTCAGCACTCTGAAAGTCCATGGGCTTCTCCTGTGGAACTTGTACCAAAACCCCATTCCAAAGATGGAAAGAAGGAAATGCAGTTTTGTGTAGACTACAGAGGTCTCAACCAGGTAACCAAAACTGATGCTCACCCTATACCCAGGGCAGATGAGCTCATAGATACACTGGCATCTGCCAAGTATCTAAGCACTTTTGATTTGACTGCAGGGTATTGGCAGATCAAATTATCAGAAGATGCTAAACCTAAAACTGCATTTTCAACCATTGGAGGCCATTACCAGTTCACAGTAATGCCTTTTGGATTGAAAAATGCACCTGCCACTTTTCAGAGGTTTGTGAACACAGTCCTGCAAGGGCTGGAAGCTTTCAGTGCAGCATATTTGGACGATATAGCTGTCTTTAGCTCCAGCTGGGATGATCACCTGGTCCACCTATGGAAAGTTTTGGAGGCCCTACAAAAGGCAGGCCTCACTATCAAGGCTTCAAAGTGCCAGATAGGGCAGGGTAAGGTGGTTTATCTGGGACACCTTGTTAGTGGGGAACAGATTGCACCACTACAGGGGAAAATCCAAACAATTATTGATTGGGTTCCCCCTACTACTCAGACTCAGGTGAGAGCCTTCCTAGGCCTCTCTGGGTATTACAGGAGGTTCATTAAGAACTATGGCTCCATTGCAGCCCCTCTTAATGACCTCACATCCAAGAAAATGCCTAAAAAGGTATTATGGACAGCAAACTGTCAGAAAGCTTTTAAGGAGCTGAAGCAGGCCATGTGCTCTGCACCTGTCCTGAAAAGCCCTTGTTACTCTAAAAAATTCTATGTCCAAACTGATGCATCTGAATTAGGAGTAGGGGCAGTCCTATCACAACTTAATTCTGAGGGCCAGGATCAACCTGTTCCTTTTATTAGTAGGAGGTTGACCCCTAGAGAAAAGTGTTGGTCTGCGATTGAGAGGGGGGCCTTTGCTGTGGTCTGGGCACTGAAGAAGTTGAGGCCATACCTGTTTGGCACTCACTTCATTGTTCAGACAGACCACAAACCTCTACTTTGGCTAAAACAAATGAAAGGTGAAAATCCTAAATTGTTGAGGTGGTCCATATCCCTACAGGGAATGGACTATACAGTGGAACATAGACCTGGGAGTAGCCACTCCAATGCAGATGGACTCTCCAGATATTTCCGCTTAGACAAGGAAGACCCATCAGGGAATGACTAGTCTTCATTTGGGGGGGGGTTGTGTAGGAAAGTACCATCTTGCCTGGCATGTTACCCCCATTTTTCACTGTATATATGTTGCTTTAGTTGTATGTGTCACTGGGACCCTGCCAGCCAGGGCCCCAGTGCTCATAAGTGTGCCTGAATGTGTTACCTGTGTAGTGACTAACTGTCTCACTGAGTCTCTGCTTTCCAGAACCTCAGTGGTTATGCTCTCTCATTTCTTTCAAATTGTCACTTACAGGCTAGTGACCAATTTTACCAATTTACATTGGCATACTGGAACACCCTTATAATTCCCTAGTATATGGTACTGAGGTACCCAGGGTATTGGGGTGCCAGGAGATCCCTATGGGCTGCAGCATTTCTTTTGCCACCCATAGGGAGCTCTGACAATTCTTACACAGGCCTGCCACTGCAGCCTGAGTGAAATAACGTCCACGTTATTTCACAGCCATTTTACACTGCACTTAAGTAACTTATAAGTCACCTATATGTCTAACCTTTACCTGGTAAAGGTTAGGTGCAAAGTTACTTAGTGTGAGGGCACCCTGGCACTAGCGAAGGTGCCCCCACATCGTTCAGGGCAAATTCCCCGGACTTTGTGAGTGCGGGGACACCATTACACGCGTGCACTACATATAGGTCACTACCTATATGGAGCTTCACACTGGTAACTCCGAATATGGCCATGTAACATGTCTATGATCATGGAATTGCCCCCTCTATGCCATCCTGGCATAGTTGGTACAATCCATTGATCCCAGTGGTCTGTAGCACAGACCCTGGTACTGCCAAACTGCCTTTTCAGGGGTTTCACTGCAGCTGCTGCTGCTGCCAACCCCTCAGACAGGTTTCTGCCCTCCTGGGGTCCAGCCAGGCTTGTCCCAGGATGGCAGAACAAAGGACTTCCTCTGAGAGAGGGTGTTACACCCTCTCCCCTTGGAAAATGGTGTGAAGGCAGGGGAGGAGTAGCCTTCCCCAGCCTCTGGAAATGCTTTCATGGGCACATTTGGTGCCCATTTCTGCATAAGCCAGTCTACACCGGTTCAGGGACCCCTTAGCCCTGCTCTGGCGTGAAACTGGACAAAGGAAAGGGGAGTGACCACTCCCCTGACCTGCACCTCCCCTGGGAGGTGTCCAGAGCTCCTCCAGTGTGCTCCAGACCTCTGCCATCTTGGAAACAGAGGTGCTGCTGGCACACTGGACTGCTCTGAGTGGCCAGTGCCACCAGGTGACGTCAGAGACTCCTTCTGATAGGCTCCTTCAGGTGTTGCTAGCCTATCCTCTCTCCTAAGTAGCCAAACCCTCTTTTCTGGCTATTTAGGGTCTCTGCTTTGGGGATTTCCTGAGATAAAGAATGCAAGAGCTCATCCGAGTTCCTCTGCATCTCTCTCTTCACCTTCTGCCAAGGAATCGACTGCTGACCGCGCTGGAAGCCTGCAAAACTGCAACAAAGTAGCAAAGACGACTACTGCAACTCTGTAACGCTGATCCTGCCGCCTTCTCAACTGTTTTCCTGGTGGTGCATGCTGTGGGGGTAGTCTGCCTCCTCTCTGCACTAGAAGCTCTGAAGAAATCTCCCGTGGGTCGACGGAATCTTCCCCCTGCAACCGCAGGCACCAAAGAACTGCATCACCGGTCCCTTGGGTCTCCTCTCAGGACGACGAGCGAGGTCCCTTGAATCCAGCAACTGTGTCCAAGTGACTCCCACAGTCCAGTGACTCTTCAGTCCAAGTTTGGTGGAGGTAAGTCCTTGCCTCCCCACGCCAGACTGCATTGCTGGGAACTGCGACTTTTGCAGCTACTCCGGCCTCTGTGCACTTCCGGCGGAAATCCTTTGTGCACAGCCAAGCCTGGGTCCACGGCACTCTAACCTGCATTGCACGACTTTCTAAGTTGGTCTCCGGCGACGTGGGACTCCTTTGTGCAACTTCGGGTGAGCACCATTTCACTCCTCTTCGTAGTGCCTGTTCTGGCACTTCTGCGGGTGCTGTCTGCTTCTGAGAGGGCTCCTTGTCTTGCTCGACGCCCCCTCTGTCCCCAGACGCAATTGGCGACATCCTGGTCCCTCCTGGGCCACAGCAGCATCCAAAAACGCTAACTGCACGACTTGCAGCTAGCAAGGCTTGTTGGCAATCTTTCGGCGGGAAAACACTTCTGCACAACTCTCCATGGCGTGGAGGATCCATCCTCCAAAGGAGAAGTCTCTAGCCCTTGTCGTTCCTGCAGAATCCTCAGCTTCTACTGTCCAGTAGCAGCTTCTTTGCTCCCACAGCTGGCATTTCCTGGGCATCTGCCCATCTCCGACTTGCTTGTGACTTTTGGACTTGGTCCCCTTGTTCCACAGGTACCCTCGACTGGAAATCCATTGTTGTTGCATTGCTGGTTTGTGTCTTTCCTGCAGAATTCCCCTATCACGACTTCTATGTCCTTTGGGGAACTTTAGTGCACTTTGCACTCACTTTTCAGGGTCTTGGGGTGGGCTATTTTTCTAACCCTCACTATTTTCTAATAGTCCCAGCGACCCTCTACAAGGTCACATAGGTTTGGGGTCCATTCGTGGTTCGCATTCCACTTTTGGAGTATATGGTTTGTGTTGCCCCTATCCCTATGTGTCCCCATTGCATCCTATTGTAACTATACATTGTTTGCACTGTTTCCTAAGACTATACTGCATATTTTTGGTATTGTGTACATATATCTTGTGTATATTTGCTATCCTCATACTGAGGGTACACTCTGAGATACTTTGGCATATTGTCATAAAAATAAAGTACCTTTATTTTTAGTATATCTGTGGATTGTGTTTTCTTATGATATTGTGCAAGTGACACTAGTGGTACTGTAGGAGCTTCACTCGTCTCCTAGTTCAGCCTAAGCTGCTCTGCTAAACTACCATTATCTATCAGCCTATGCTGCTAGACACCCTATACACTAATAAGGAATAACTGGGCCTGGTGCAAGGTGCAAGTACCCCTTGGTACTCACTACAAGCCAGTCCAGCCTCCTACAGGGGCCCTCCACCGCAAGGGAGCTCCCATCAGAGGAGGAGTCCGTGTCGCCGGTCTCAGCTCTTCTCCCTGCCGTGGAGCTCCCCTCGCCCTCCGTCCCACTGGTGGCTTCAGACTCTGTTGTGTCGCCATCCAGGGCCATGTGGGATGCAGCTCCCTTCTGCTCCGGTGTCTCTGCTCCTCCACCTGATGATGCTAATGCACACAAGAACAGGGAGACCCCAAAAAGGGGGGGGGGGAACAGAAGAAAGACATGTTCAGTGCATGCAATACCGCTACAGTTGGCGGACACCACATACACAGAAGCCCCCTGCACTACGCCGTGCCCTTTGAGTTTCCTAATTAATCACAGGGACATGGGGTACAAGGCCTCTGCATGATTGCTGCACACATAGAAGTCACAGAAGTCTGACTAGGTGTAGTTGGCTCTGAACATAGGTGGGGTGGGGTGCCACATGGCCTGCCTTACGAAGGGACCTTGCCTACTAAATTAGCCCTGGCCTAGGGGAACCCACAGCCCACCTCCCCCACCCAGACACCTCCAATGTGTGCTGAATCAGCTGAATGAGAGTGTACTCACCCCCTTGTGGCTGCTGTGATGCCCTCAAATGCCCATCCAACTCCGGATACGCCACCGCCAGGATCCGGAACATCAGGGGGGTCATGGTGCGACGGGCACCCCTCCCACGTTGGCAGGCCATCCCCAGCTGGGCCTCCGCCATCTTCTTGCTCCAGTGGTGAATGTCCTCCCATCTTTTCCAGCAGTGAGTGCTCCGTCTGTGGTGGACCCCCAGGGTCCCGACTTCCTTGGTGATGGCACGCCAAATATCCTTCTTCTGTTGGGCGCTGACCTACAGGAATAGTACAGGGGAAAAGTAGAAGATATAACCGTCCGCACCGTCACAGTCACTGGCCCACATCCCTACCCTTGCAATGATGCATATGCACTCACCGTCGTTTCATGCACACCTCATTATCCCCCCCTCCCATCTTCCATCCACACCACTTCACACAAGCATTGCCCCTTCGGCATGCTCACAGTGTACTTACTTGTTTGTCTGGAGGACCATAGAGTAGCGTGTAGTGGGGGAGGGCCCAATCCACTAGTTTCTCCAACTCCTCTGTGCTGAAGGCAGGGGCCCTTTCCCCATACACATGAGCCATTGTCTCTTCCAGACTGAGGTCACAGCAGCACTTGCAGTGTAGGTCCTCTCCTGTCGAAGATCAGGTATCAAGTGACTGAACAGAGAGAAAATGGTGGCGACGTCCGCGGCAGTGCGTACCGTCACCGCCGGCATAAATCTCATTGGCTCCTGGGACCCATAGGGTCCAATGTTAACCAATGCAGGATTGCGATGCGTTCTTCGACCGCCTTTCGCGACGGTGTACAACCCCAGCGCAGTTACCTCATATCCCCATGTCCCACATTACAGGTCAGGCAGGCGCCATTTCAGGGGGCCACATGGCATTAATTTTAAATGCTTCATACATATCTAGGCCTTGCATACACACTAATACAGGCACATCGCGGATTTAAAAAATTGTGGAATAAAGTTGTGTTTTCGCACCTCAGTGTTGGCTGACTCTCTGCTCGCTGTTCTCCTCCATAGAGCACGTCTGCTGGGCCAGGTGAGGAGATGGCGGCATCCTCTGGTGTACAGACAGCTGGTGGACCTGTCGACAATGGAGGAGAAACATGTAATTGTCACCTACAGACTGGACTGTGCCACAATCCAGGAACTGTGTGCCCAGTTGGAGCCAGACCTGTTGTCAGCTATCCGCCATCCCACAGGAATCCCCCCTCTAGTGCAGGCGCTGTCAGTACTCCATTTCCTGGCAAGTGGGTCTTGTCAAACTACAGTGGCCATTGCATCAGGGATGACCCAGCCTATGTTCTCAAACGTGTTGTCCAGAGTGTTGTCTGCCCTGCTGAAACACATGAGCAGCTACATCGTTTTCCCTCAGGTGGAGGATTTGCCTACAGTGAAAAGTGACTTCTATGCCCTGGGACGTATCCCCAACATCATAGGTGCCATTGATGGGACACAAGTGGCCTTGGTCCACTCCCCCGCAGGAGTGAACAGGTGTACAGAAACCGGACGAGTTACCATTCGATGAATGTGCAGATGGTGTGTTTGGTCGACCAGTACATCTCCCATGTGAATGCCAAGTTTTCTGGCTCAGTGCATGACGCTTACATTCTGAGGAATAGCTGCATCCCTTATGTGATGGGGCAACTCCAGAGGCACAGTGTGTGGCTATTAGGTGAGGACATGGACCCTATACAGTGTGACTAGGTGTCTGGGTCTGGGGATGTCCCTAAGAGTTAGTGTGTGTCTAACAGTTGTCCCTTGACATT
Organism: Pleurodeles waltl; assembly: GCF_031143425.1. NCBI lineage: Eukaryota > Metazoa > Chordata > Amphibia > Caudata > Salamandridae > Pleurodeles > Pleurodeles waltl. The sequence goes on from NC_090447.1 coordinate 1,225,536,150, forward strand.
TGCAGGTGACTCTGGTTACCCCAACCTGTCATGGCTACTGACCCCAGTGAAGAATCCCAGGACAAGGGCAGAGGAACGCTACAATGAGGCCCATGGGCGAACTAGGAGGGTTATAGAGAGGGCCTTCGGCCTCCTGAAGGCCAGGTTCCGGTGCCTCCATATGACAGGTGGTTCCCTAGTCTGCCCACCAAAGAAGGTGTGCCAGATCATCGTGGCCTGCTGTATGCTTCACAACTTGGCTTTGCGACGACAGGTGCCTTTTCTGCAGGAGGATGGTCCAGATGAAGGTGTTGTGGCAGCTGTGGAGCCTGTGGACAGTGAAGATGAAGAAGCAGAAGAGAATATCAATAACAGAAACACAGTGATTCATCAATACTTCCAGTGAGACACAGGTAAAAAGACATCACTGCCTGCTACATCTGATACCATTGTTCTACCTCTCATCTGTCTGTCACTTTCACCCAGTGTATGGACCCTGAGTTGTCACTTTCCCTTTCAATTTCACAGATGTGGGTCCCACTGTGTGACATCTGCTTTGTTTCCGCATGGACTAGAGCTGTGTGACATAGGTATGTTGACAATACAATGGATATAGCAGTTTTCCACAGTTATTGCAAATACACATTTTCAAAAGCACAGACTGACTCCAGATTGTTTTGTGCTTTAAGGGTGTTTATTTAAGTGCTAAATATTGGAGGGTGTTGTAAAATGGTCAGGGGTGATGGTGGAGGAATGTCCATGGCTGAGTCCAGTCTATTAGTCTCACAGGTGCATTGTCCAAAGGGGCATGGGAAGTGGAGCTAGGGCAGTTGATGGATGGACAGGGTAACAAAGTGGGACAGAAGGATGACAGTCAGGGTGGTCTCATTTTTTGGCGGGGGTCTTGGCATTGTACTCTGTCTTTGTCCTGGATCTCAGGGACCATTTGTGGGGTGGTTCTCCATCTGCAGGGGGTGGGGTGCTGGTGTTGTGGTCCTATGGTGGTGCCTCCTGTCCACTAGCGCCGGCAGAGGTGGTGGGAAATTCATCGTCCAGGCTAGTGTCAGGGGCCCCTTGTTGTGCCACAGTGTCCCTCCTGGTGTTGATGAGTTCCTTCAGTACCCCTACAATGGTACCCAGGGTAGTATTGATGGATTTGAGTTCCTCCCTGAACCCCAAATACTGTTCCTCCTGCAGCCGCTGGGTCTCCTGAAACTTGGCCAGTACCGTTGCCATTGTCTCCTGGGAATGGTGGTAGACTCCCATGATGTTGGAGAGGGCCTCGTGGAGAGAGGGTTCCCTGGGCCTGTCCTCCCCCTGTCACACAGCAGCACGCCTAGTTCCCCTGTGTTCCTGAGCCTCTGTCCCCTTAACGGTGTGCCCACTGCCACTGCCCCCAGGGCCCAGGTGTTGTTGGGGTGGTGGGTTAACCTGGGTTCCCTGTAGTGGTAGACACACTGCTGCTTGATGTGTCCTGGGGACAGAGGTATGGGCCCGCTGGGTGGGTGCTGTGCTTGTGTTTCCAGAGTGGGGATACTCTGTTGCGGCTTGTGCCAGTGTGAGGGGAACCGACTGTCCTGAGGTCCCAGATGGGCCGAGCTGGTCATCTAGGTCCAGTTGGACAGAGCTGCTGTCATCACTGTGGGCCTCTTCTGTGGGTGGAGTGGACATGTCTGGCACCTCCTGTCCGGTGACGTTGGGTAGGGGTCCTGCAGGGGTGGAAAGGCATTATTATTGCATCTGTGTGTGCCATGGTGTGCAATGGGTGGGTGACCCTGTACCCCAGTGCTTGCATTCTTGTGTAGGACCTTGTGTAGGAGGCTGGACTGGCTTGTAGTGATTAACAAGGGGTACTTGCACCTTGCACCAGGCCCAGTTATCCCTTAATAGTGTATAGGGTGTCTAGCAGCTTAGGCTGATAGATAATGGTAGCTTAGCAGAGCAGCTTAGGCTGAACTAGGAGACGTGTGAAGCTACCACAGTACCACTTAGTGTCATATGCACAATATCATAAGAAAACACAATACACAGTTATACTAAAAATAAAGGTACTTTATTTTTATGACAATATGCCAAAGTATCTTAGAGTGTACCCTCAGTGAGAGGATAGGAAATATACACAAGATATATATACACAATAGCAAAAATATGCAGTATAGTCTTAGAAAACAGTGCAAACAATGTATAGTTACAATAGGATGCAATGGGGAAACATAGGGATAGGGGCAACACAAACCATATACTCCAAAAGTGGAATGCGAACCACGAATGGACCCCAAACCTATGTGACCTTGTAGAGGGTCGCTGGGACTATTAGAAAATAGTGAGAGTTAGCAAAATAACCCTCCCCAAGACCCTGAAAAGTGAGTGCAAAGTGCACTAAAGTTCCCCTAAGGACAAAGAAGTCGTGTTAGAGGAATAATGCAGGAAAGACACAAACCAGCAATGCAACAACTGTGGATTTCCAATCTAGGGTACCTGTGGAACAAGGGGACCAAGTCCAAAAGTCACAAGCAAGTCGGAGATGGGCAGATGCCCAGGAAATGCCAGCTGCGGGTGCAAAGAAGCTTCTACTGGACAGAAGAAGCTGAGGTTTCTGCAGGAACGAAAAGGGCTAGAGACTTCCCCTTTGGTGGACGGATCCCTCTCGCCTTGGAGAGTCGTGCAGAAGTGTTTTCCCGCCGGAAGGACGCCAACAAGCCTTGCTAGACGCAAATCGTGCGTTTGGCGTTTTTGGACGCTGCTGGGGCCCAGGAGGGACCAGGAGGTCGCAAATTGGACCTGATGAGAGAAGGGACGTCGAGCAAGACAAAGAGTCCTCACTGAAGCAGGTCGCACCCGGAGAAGTGCCAGAAACAGGCACTACGAGGATGCGTGAAACGGTGCTCGCAGAAGTTGCACAAAGGAGTCCCAGGTCGCCGGAGACCAACTTAGAAAGTCGTGCAATGCAGGTTAGAGTGCCGTGGACCCAGGCTTGGCTGTGCACAAAGGATTTCCGCCGGAAGTGCACAGGGGCCGGAGTAGCTGCAAAGTCGCGGTTCCCAGCAATGCAGCCCAGCGAGGTGAGGCAAGGACTTACCTCCACCAAACTTGGGCTGAAGAGTCACTGGACTGTGGGGGTCACTTGGACAGAGTCGCTGGATTCGAGGGACCTCGCTCGTCGTGCTGAGAGGAGACCCAAGGGACCGGTGATGCAGCTTTTTGGTGCCTGCGGTTGCAGGGGGAAGATTCCGTCGACCCACGGGAGATTTCTTCTGAGCTTCTGGTGCAGAGAGGAGGCAGGCTACCCCCACAGCATGCACAAGTAGGAAAACAGTCGAGAAGGCGGCAGGATCAGCGTTACAGAGTTGCAGTAGTCGTCTTTGCTACTATGTTGCAGGTTTGCAGGCTTCCAGCGCGGTCAGCAGTCGATTCCTTATCAGAAGGTGAAGAGAGAGATGCAGAGGAACTCGGATGAGCTCTTGCATTCGTTATCTAAAGTTTCCCCAGAGACAGAGACCCTAAATATCCAGAAAAGAGGGTTTGGCTACCTAGGAGAGAGGATAGGCTACTAACACCTGAAGGAGCCTATCAGCAGGAGTCTCTGACGTCACCTGGTGGCACTGGCCACTCAGAGCAGTCCAGTGTGCCAGCAGCACCTCTGTTTCCAAGATGGCAGAGGTCTGGAGCACACTGGAGGAGCTCTGGACACCTCCCAGGGGAGGTGCAGGTCAGGGGAGTGGTCACTCCCCTTTCCTTTGTCCAGTTTCGCGGCAGAGCAGGGGCTAAGGGGTCCCTGAACCGGTGTAGACTGGCTTATGCAGAATTGGGCACATCTGTGCCCAAGAAAGCATTTCCAGAGGCTGGGGGAGGCTACTCCTCCCCTGCCTTCACACCATTTTCCAAAGGGAGAGGGTGTCACACCCTCTCTCAGAGGAAGTTCTTTGTTCTGCCATCCTGGGCCAGGCCTGGCTGGACCCCAGGAGGGCAGATGCCTGTCTGAGGGGTTGGCAGCAGCAGCAGCTGCAGTGAAACCCCAGGAAGGGCAGTTTGGCAGTACCAGGGTCTGTGCTACAGACCACTGGGATCATGGGATTGTGCCAACTATGCCAGGATGGCATAGAGGGGGCAATTCCATGATCATAGACATGTTACATGGCCATATTCGGAGTTACCATTGTGAAGCTACATATAGGTAGTGACCTATATGTAGTGCACGCGTGTAATGGTGTCCCCGCACTCACAAAGTTCAGGGAATTGGCTCTGAACAATGTGGGGGCACCTTGGCTAGTGCCAGGGTGCCCTCACACTAAGTAACTTTGCACCTAACCTTTACCAGGTAAAGGTTAGACATATAGGTGACTTATAAGTTACTTAAGTGCAGTGTAAAATGGCTGTGAAATAACGTGGACGTTATTTCGCTCAGGCTGCAGTGGCAGGCCTGTGTAAGAATTGTCAGAGCTCCCTATGGGTGGCAAAAGAAATGCTGCAGCCCATAGGGGTCTCCTGGAACCCCAATATCCTGGGTACCTCAGTACCATATACTAGGGAATTATAAGGGTGTTCCAGTAAGCCAATGTAAATTGGTAAAAATGGTCACTAGCCTGTTAGTGACAACTTGAAAGTAATGAGAGAGCATAACCACTGAGGTTCTGGTTAGCAGAGCCTCAGTGAGACAGTTAGGCACCACACAGGGAACATATACATGCACACCTATGAGCACTGGGGCCCTGTGTGACAGGGTCCCAGTGACACATACATATAGGCCACAAACCTATGAGCACTGGGGTCCTGACCAGCAGGATCCCAGTGACACATAACAAACATACTGAAAACATAGTGTTTTCACTATGAGCACTGAGGCCTGGCTATCAGGATCCCAGTGAGACAGTGAAAACAGTGACAAACACCCTGACATACACTCACAAACAGGCCAAAAGTGGGGGTAACAAGGCTAGAAAGAGGCTACCTTCTCACACAACCCCCCCCCCAAAACGAAGGACAATAAGGCTAACCTTGGCCAGTTGAGACTTTATTGTCTAAGTGGTGATAAGTAGAGAGTAGCTCTGCAATAGACTGGTTACTCCCTTTATCATCCACTATATGGTTACTTCCCTGTGGGGATGTAAACCACCCTGTTTGAAGTTTTTTAGCTAAGCAACAATGTGAAGATGTATTTTCAGAGTTTCTATCAGTAAGTTTTAGTTTAGAGCAGTGGGAATTGTCCACTGAACCTATTTGTAGTGATGGAAATGCCAGACAGGGATGCTGTCTCAGAAAAGCCATAGCTGGGCAAAAACGTTGTCCATCTGGCTGGAAGAGAGAACAGGGATGCTGTTCCTCTTGAGTTGGAGCAGGGCAGGGATGCTGTCCTATGAGCTCCACACTAGGGCAGGGATGCTGTCCTAAGTGTTGTGAGGTAGTGCAGGGTTTCTGCACTAAAGTTTCTCTGGGAGGGTTGGAGGGATGCTCCATGTTAACTAAAATGGTGCTGTTTTTCTCACCAATGTTAGTTATCCCACAGAGAGGTACTTCCACCTCAGGGAGTCCAGCTTTGCCAGCTGATGATTCCCTTGGAACAGGTGCCACCCCAGGAGAGGTTTCTCCCACCACAGGAATAGTATCCTGAATGGTAGGGTGGTTAGGGGATACTGTGATACCCTTTTTACCTGTTGATGGAGAGGGATCCTGAGTTTTCAGGCCTTCTCTCCTTTGCTTTTTCATTTCAGTAGAAATGAGAGGGAACAATTCCTCAGGGATGCCCAGCATGGCTGCATGGGCATAAAACTCTACATCAGCCCAACCTGAGGCCTCTAGGTCATTACCTAAGAGACAGTCTACAGGTAAGCTAGGTGATAACACCACCTGCTTAGGGCCAGTAACTCCACCCCAACTAAACTGAATTATAGCTAAGGGAAGAAACTTAGTGGAGTTATGGACATCAATAATCTTATACTGTTGTCCAATGATGTGTTGATCAGGGTGCACTAGGTTTTCAGTCACCAAAGTGAAACTGGCACCTGTGTCCCTGTAGGCCAAGGCCTCAACACCATTTATTGAAACTGTCTGCCTGTACTTATCCATTGTAAGGGGACAAGCAGCCAGTGTGGCAAGGCCAATGCCACTAGGTGTGACAGAAACTGTCTTGGGAGTGACTACCCCAGTTTCTACTATGGACCCAAAAGTGAACCCAACTACACCCTTTGCTTGACTGTTGCCAGCAGTCCCACCACTAGTACCACTACTGCTAGGGGCACTAGAGCTTGATGTATTAGTGGTGGTAGGCTCAGGGGGTTTACCTGGACAGGACTTATCCCCTGGCCTATGGCCTCTGTTTTTACACACAAAGCACCAAGGCTTTTTAATGTGTGGAGGTTGGGAAGAAGAGGAAGAATTTGTTTTATCCCCACCCTCTGAAGAGTGTTTAAGATTTGAAGTGGGATCTTTGGTTTTACCCTTATCCCCATGCTTATCTTGAGATTTTTCACCATCTTTCTTCTTATTGCCATCTTTGTCACCCCCTGTATGAACTTTTCTGTTCACCATTGTTCTGACCCATTTGTCTGCCTTCTTTCCCAATTCTTGGGGAGAGGTCAGATCAGAGTCTACCAGGTACTGGTGCAACAAATCAGACACACAATTATTAAGTATATGCTCTCTCAGGATTGTGTTATACAGGCTTTCATAATCAGTAACTTTACTGCCATGTAACCACCCCTCCAAGGCCTTCACTGAATGGTCAATGAAATCAACCCAGTCTTGTGAAGACTCCTTTTTGGTCTCTCTGAACTTTATCCTGTACTGTTCAGTGGTTAAGCCATAACCATCCAGGAGTGCATTCTTAAGAACTTGGAAATTATTAGCATCATTTTCTTTCACAGTAAGGAGTCTATCCCTACCTTTTCCACTAAATGATAGCCATAGGATAGCAGCCCACTGCCTTTGAGGGACATCCTGTACAACACAGGCCCTCTCAAGTGCAGCAAACCACTTGTTAATGTCATCCCCCTCCTTATAAGGGGGAACTATCTTGTGCAGATTCCTGGAATCATGCTCTTTTGCAGGATGACTATGGGGAATACTGCTGCTGCCACCATGGGTATCTAAACCCAACTTCTGTCTTTCCTTCTCTAATTCAAAAGACTGTCTATCCAAATCCAGCTGTTGCTTTTTAAGCTTCAGTCTGGTTTGTTCCACCCTCAACTTATTGAGTTCCCTCTCTAACATTCTGTCATCAGGGTTGGTGGGAGGGACATTTCTAGAAACAGAGCTATGATGGGAATGAACAGAAGGAGACCTGTCCCTTACAGAAGGCACCCTAACAGCTTGGTTTACAGAAACATTACTACCAGTATGGTGAGAATAAATGCTTTTGCTATGATGTGAGACAACACTATTTATTTGGTGTGGCTCATCATCATTACCATCTATGCTAGATTGTCTAGTAATGGGCAGGCTAGGAAGTTTCTTTCCTGAATCTTTTCTTGGGGGAGTCCCTGATTCAGATTGGGAACTATTAGGTACTTTTTCAACAGATGGGGCACCTATGGCCTTATCCTGTTCTCTAAGCATGTTAAGTAACAGTTCCAAGGAAGGATTCTTTCCTACACTCAAACCTCTCTCTATACAGAGACTCCTTGCTCTTTTCCAGCTAAGGTTGTCATATGCAAGTTTGGACAGATCAACACTTTGGCCTGTGCCAGACATTTTTAGAGAGAGTTAAAGTGATAGAAAAAGAGAAAAAAGTTTTCAGAACTTTTTGGAAAGACAGAAAAAAACTTTTTAAACTTTTAAGAACTTTTTTGAAAGTTTAGAAGTACTTTTCAGCACTTAGAAAAGAGTGAAAAGAGGAAATGCAAAACTTTTTGGCTATGTGTATATACACTGACCTTGTTTTGTATATTTTTCTCTTATGAAAAGTACAATGACAAGAGTGGTAAGTAGTCTCAAGCACTTATCCCACCACTGCACAACCAATGTAGGAGGCTGGACTGGCTTGTAGTGATTACCAAGGGGTACTTGCACCTTGCACCAGGCCCAGTTATCCCTTATTAGTGTATAGGGTGTCTAGCAGCTTAGGCTGATAGATAATGGTAGCTTAGCAGAGCAGCTTAGGCTGAACTAGGAGACGTGTGAAGCTACCACAGTACCACTTAGTGTCATATGCACAATATCATAAGAAAACACAATACACAGTTATACTAAAAATAAAGGTACTTTATTTTTATGACAATATGCCAAAGTATCTTAGAGTGTACCCTCAGTGAGAGGATAGGAAATATACACAAGATATATATACACAATAGCAAAAATATGCAGTATAGTCTTAGAAAACAGTGCAAACAATGTATAGTTACAATAGGATGCAATGGGGAAACATAGGGATAGGGGCAACACAAACCATATACTCCAAAAGTGGAATGCGAACCACGAATGGACCCCAAACCTATGTGACCTTGTAGAGGGTCGCTGGGACTATTAGAAAATAGTGAGAGTTAGCAAAATAACCCTCCCCAAGACCCTGAAAAGTGAGTGCAAAGTGCACTAAAGTTCCCCTAAGGACAAAGAAGTCGTGTTAGAGGAATAATGCAGGAAAGACACAAACCAGCAATGCAACAACTGTGGATTTCCAATCTAGGGTACCTGTGGAACAAGTGGACCAAGTCCAAAAGTCACAAGCAAGTCGGAGATGGGCAGATGCCCAGGAAATGCCAGCTGCGGGTGCAAAGAAGCTTCTACTGGACAGAAGAAGCTGAGGTTTCTGCAGGAACGAAAAGGGCTAGAGACTTCCCCTTTGGTGGACGGATCCCTCTCGCCTTGGAGAGTCGTGCAGAAGTGTTTTCCCGCCGGAAGGACGCCAACAAGCCTTGCTAGACGCAAATCGTGCGTTTGGCGTTTTTGGACGCTGCTGGGGCCCAGGAGGGACCAGGAGGTCGCAAATTGGACCTGAAGAGAGAGGGGACGTCGAGCAAGACAAAGAGCCCTCACTGAAGCAGGTAGCACCCGGAGAAGTGCCAGAAACAGGCACTACGAGGATGCGTGAAACGGTGCTCGCCGAAGTTGCACAAAGGAGTCCCACGTCGCCGGAGACCAACTTAGAAAGTCGTGCAATGCAGGTTAGAGTGCCGTGGACCCAGGCTTGGCTGTGCACAAAGGATTTCCGCTGGAAGTGCACAGGGGCCGGAGTAGCTGCAAAGTCGCAGTTCCCAGCAATGCAGCCCAGCGAGGTGAGGCAAGGACTTACCTCCACCAAACTTGGGCTGAAGAGTCACTGGACTGTGGGGGTCACTTGGACAGAGTCGCTGGATTCGAGGGACCTCGCTCGTTGTGCTGAGAGGAGACCCAAGGGACCGGTGATGCAGCTTTTTGGTGCCTGCGGTTGCAGGGGGAAGATTCCGTCGACCCACGGGAGATTTCTTCGGAGCTTCTGGTGCAGAGAGGAGGCAGACTACCCCCACAGCATGCACAAGCAGGAAAACGGTCGAGAAGGCGGCAGGATGGCGCTGATGGCCGCCAACTTACCGCCACAGCAGTGGAAATCCGTTCACCATATTATGACACACACCAATCTGAAAGAATTGAGCCACAGACACAAATCCGCCAGACCAAAGGTCAGTGATAAAGTGGCGGTATCAAAACCCACACCGTTACTCCAACAGAACAGCGCTCACCACATTATGACCCACAAATCACCACAGCGGACATTCAACAGCGGTAAACCTTTGGCGGTACACACCGCCGCACTCACAATGGACACATACAGACAAAACACCACCACATTGGACAATTCAAACAACACACCCTGACACCCATACACACACCACACCCATACCCACACACCCACATCACCCACAACCCTTTACAATTACAATTCATTGGCACAAGACTGACATAAAGACCACTGACACAACTACATACACACACCACGTACACCCATACATCCCTCACACACCCCACTTTACACATCCCAAAACATTACCCAACACACCCATACCAACACACATCACAAAACACCCATGGCACCACAAAGGCACTCCCGTTTCACAGAGGAGGATTTAAGGTGGAGGGAATTGACAGGGTAGAGCCACAGCTATTTGGAGCACAGGTGCAGCCAATATCAATAGCCAGGAAGATGGAGCTATGGTGGAGAATCATTGACAGGGTCAACGCCGTGAGACAGCACCCCAGAACAAGGGACGACATCCGGAAGAGGTAGAACGACCTACGGGGGAAGGAATGGTTTCTTACCTGTAACTCCAGTTCTCTTGTAGGGGTATTTCCATGATAGTCATAAGCACTGAATAGTTCCGCGCGCCTGCGGGGACCCCGGAGCACTGTTGTGAAGTATATTCTTAAGTGCAATCATCAGCCCCTTGATAAAAAAGGTCTGTGAAAAACACTTAAGAAGAACAATGTGCAGCCTATGTGAACAGCTACACAGGCCAAATTGTTAGAAGAAAAACCAGTTGTAGTGTAAATTCACGTTTAAACCTCTATTTATTCTATAAATACATAAATAAATACATTCTCATATTTTATTTACACCTCTCATGAGAATAAAACAATGCAGGGCAGTGTAGCCCATAGGCTGCCATTATACAGAATGAAAATAGAGCTGTGCCTTTAAGAAAGTAAAGTCTTCCTGTTTCCCATCATGCACAGCAAAAGGCAGTTGCCTCAGTTCTTTTTTGGAGGCTAGTAACCTGACATGAAGAAACAAAACCATTTGTTGGAGTACCAATCTCAATAATACTCATGTTCTATGTCAACTCCACCGGGGAGGAGGGAGGGTTGCTTATGACTATCATGGAAATACCCCTACGAGAGAACTGGAGTTACAGGTAAGAAACCATTCCTTCTCTCGTAGGGGATTTCCATGTATAGTCATAAGCACTGAATAGAGTAGCAAGCCCATCCCCATAACCGCGGTGGAGTAGACAGAAGAATACTGAGAAAAAATGAATCATGCAAATAAATTCTTGAGCAAGGCCTGTCCAACCTGCGCATCTGCCCTAGCGTCTGTATCAAGACAGTAATGCTTAGTAAAGGTATGGACCGACTTCCAAGTGGCAGCCTTGCAAATTTCTGCCAAAGGGACATTTCTCATCAAGGCTGCAGTAGCTACCTTCCCTCTGGTAGAGTGGGCTTTTGGCCTACCACCGAGGGATTTGTTTGCTAATTGATAACATAACATTATACATGAAACAATCCACCTGGATAAAGATTGTTTAGACATACCCAATCCTGTTCTGATTGGGCCATAGTTAATAAAAAGCTGTTGTGATTTTCGTAAGCTTTTTGTTCTGTCCAAGTAAAATTTCAAGACTCTCTTTACATCCAGAGAGTGCAGAGTTCTCTCAGCAGGAGTAGCTGGATTCTGAAAGAAAGTCGGTAATGAAATTGTTTGGTTCACATGGAAGTCGGAGACTACCTTAGGTAAAAATTTTGGATGAGTTCTCATTACCACTTTCGCAGAATGAAAAACCGTGTAGGGTTCCTGAGCGCAAAGGACCTGGATTTCGCTGACCCTACGCGCTGAATTGATTGCCACCAGAAAAGCAGCTTTCCATGTGAGATGTTGCAGCGATGCCTTATGTATCGGCTCGAATGGAGGCAGCATCAGGCGTGATAAGACAACGTTCAGTTCCCATGGAGGAGAAGGCTTTCTGATGGGGGGAAAAACCTTTTTTAAACCTTCTAGGAAGTCCTTAATAATCGGAATCCGAAAAAAGGAAGTTTGTGAGGGACTCTTTCTGTATGCCGTTACAGCTGCCAAGTGAACTTTTATTGATGACAGTTGTAAGCCCGATTTTGCCAAACTTAACAAGTATGGAAGGATAGATTGTTCTCCACAGGAAACCGGGTCAATGTTGTTGTGTAAACACCAAATGCAGAATCTCTTCCACTTGCTTGCATAAACTGATCGTGTGGAAGGGCGCTTTGCTTCTTTCAGAATTTCCATACAGTCCTGAGGTAGGTTCAAGTGTCCATATTGCACTATCTCAGGAGCCATGCTGCCAAACTCAACGATGAGGGGTTGGGATGAGATATCTGCCCTCTGAACTTCGTGAGCAGGTCTGGACGATATGGTAGCCTGATGTGTGGTTTGAGTGACCGGTGAAGAAGGTCTGGGAACCACCACTGGCGTGGCCACTCCGGAGCAATTAGGATCATTTTGGTCTGAGCATTGGACAGCTTCTGGAGGACCGCCGGAATCAGGGGAAGCGGTGGAAAGGCGTAAAGAAATGCTCCTGACCAGCTTATCCACAGGGCATTCCCCAGTGTCCCTGGATGGTAATATCTGGAGGCGAAGTTTTGGCATTTTTTGTTTTCTGGGGTTGCGAAAAGGTCTATAGAGGGGGTACCCCAGAGTGCGAAAATGGAATGAACGACGTCGTCGTGTAGTACCCATTCGTGGTTCTCGTCCATTACCCGATTGAGGGCATCCGCTTGGACATTCTGGATGCCGGGCAGGTGAATTGCCACTAGCGACAGGTTCCTGGCTAGAAGCCAATGCCAAATTGTCTGAGCCTCTCTGGATAAAATTCTGGACCTGGTGCCTCCTTGTTTGTTCACGTAGTACATAGTGGCCACGTTGTCTGTCTGGAGAAGGAGAGGTTCTGCTCTCAGAGAGGGAAGGAAGGCTTTGAGCGCAAGGTGGACTGCGCGAAGTTCCAGCAGGTTGATATGATAGAGACTCTCTCTCTGTGACCACTCGCCTTGGACTCGAAGATGTTCCATGTGCGCCCCCCATCCGAGCAGTGACACATCTCTTACGATGGTTTGAGATGGAGGCCGTTGTTGAAACGGAATCCCCACCAAGAGATTGCTGGGTAAACACCACCACTTGAGGGATTGTAGGGTGTGAGGGGAAAGAAGGACTTTGTTCTCCCAATCGTCCCTCAGTTGACACCACTGATCCTCCAGATTTTCCTGCAATGGTCTCATATGGAGGCGAGCATTGGGAACAAGATGGATACAAGACGCCATCGAGCCTAGTAGAGAAGCTACTAATCTTGCAGTGGCTTGAGGTCTTTCCTGCAGTCGTTTGCACTTTTGGAGAATCGATAATCGGCCTTCCTCCGAAGGAAACACATTTCCTAGCTTGGTATCTACAATGGCCCCTAAGTAATGCAACCTCTGAACAGGTGTTGCTGTAGATTTCAGGAGATTGACCTGAAGACCAAGTTTCTGCAGCAGTTGTAGAGTCCATTTGAAATGTTGTTGCGCCTCGAGATAACTGGAGGCCTTTATGAGCCAATCGTCTAGATAGGGGTAGACGAATATTCGCTGTTTCCTCAAGTGGGCAGCTACTACCGCCATGCATTTGGAAAAAGTTCTCGGCGCTGATTTTAGGCCGAAAGGTAGAACTGCAAATTAGAAATTACGTTTTCCGACGGTGAACCTTAGGAATTTTCGATGTTTCTTGGTCACCGGGATATGAAAGTAAGCATCGCAAAGGTCCATTGCACAGAGCCAGTCGCCTTGACGTAGCTGTGGGTAAATTTGGTGTAAGGCTAACATCCTGAATTTTTCTTTGCGAATCCATTTGTTTGCTGTCCTCAGATCTAAGATGGGACGAAACTCTTGTTTGTCTTTTTTCGGTACAAGGAAATATCTCGAATAAATCCCCTTCCCTTGCTGGCTGATTGGAACGGGTTCTATGGCTCTTTTTTGCAATAGGATATTGACCTCTAACTGAAGAGCTTCGAGATGGCGGTTGGTTGTTTTGGGTGGAACAGATGGTGGAGAACTGGTGAATCTGAGAGCGTAACCATGTCTCACAATATTCAAAACCCAGGTGTCTGATGTGATGTTTAGCCACTCGTCCAGATGATTTGAGATACTTCCCCCTACCGGAGTGGATAACGGAGGAGGGGGAAGCAAAGATTCAGGGCTTAGACGTGGGAGCCTGTCGAGTTGTCTGAGTTTGAGGTGTTGAACGACCCCTTGTCGACCTTCGCTGTGTGGAGAAACCCCTTTGATGCTGCTGTTGCTGCTGCTGTTGGGGGCGCGAAGACATCCAGTGTGGAGACTGATACCGGTGGGTGAAAAGTCGTCGTTGATATGGCCGGAATACCTTTCTTTGTTCCTTCGGTCTTTCCATGCCTACCGCTTTCAGGGTATCTAGCTCAGCCTTCATTCTAGCCATCTCGTCATCGCCATGAGAACCGAACAAGGTGGAGCCCGAGAAAGGTAAATTTGGTATTCTCTGCTGTGCTTCAGGTTTGAGTGATGTAAGTCTCAACCATGCATGCCTTCTGAGCGCTATCCCGTGAGCATAATTGTGTGCGGATAGCACCGAAGAGTCAGCTGCAGCACTTATAACTTGGTTAGAAACCATGGCTCCCTCACCCACGACCTCCAGGAAATCTTCCCTTTTGTCCTTAGGAAGATGTTCCGCAAACTGCATTAAAGAATCCCAGAGGGCCCAGTCGTATCGCCCTAATAACGCAGTAGCGCTGGCTGCCTTCATCGTGACGGCTGCAGTAGAACATACTTTTCGTCCTGCAGCATCTATCTTCCTGCTCTCTTTATCTGGAGGCGAAGAAGAAGACGGTGAAGTTGCATGCAGTTTCTTTGCCGCTACTATGACCACCGAATCCGGTGCTGGATCCGACCTCAAGAATAGAGGATCTTGCTCTGGTGGACGATATTTTTTAATAAGTCTGGAGGGAGCAGACTTCGTTGCGGCCGGTGCAAGGAAAATATCCATTGCTGGTTCAAGGAGACCTGGAACCAGTGGAAGCAAAGGTCTGGAAGATGTCCTGTGGTGCAAGGTCTCGAAGATCACTGACGTCGATGGGGCAGGTACCGCCAGCGGGATGTTCAGCTTGGTAGCCCCTCGTACTAAGACCTCCTGGAACGTATTCACATCATCTATGGGGGACACTCTCGGGGACGGTGAATCCGATAGGGTTGGAGAGTAATCCCGTATAGACGAAGAAGAACGTCTGTGATGTGAATGCTGCGATCTCTGTGATTCTTGACGGTGCCGAGATGAAGATGAGCGTCTAGAGGAATGTCCAGAACGTCTTACAGACCGCGTTGGAGTCCTCAAAACAGACTCTGAAGGAGGAGCCGGAGGAGGCGCCGTAGGTGTTACCGGCGTCTGTGGCAGTGGCGATTGTCGAGGAGAGAGTTGTGGAGACGCTGGAAGTAGGATGAGCGAGGCCGAGGATTCTGACGTTGTATAAACCCTTCTAGGCCTTTTTGCTTGTCGTCTCGACATCGACACACTCCTCGACGTCGAAGTACGGTGACGGCGAGTGCCCTTCGACGTTGATTCTTCTCGCCGTTGGGAATCTCTCGACGACGACCCTCGACGTCGTCTTGGTGACGGTGAACGTCTACGACGTCGAGCACTCCCCCTCGTCGAGCACTCCTTGATCACCCTCGCCGTGTCGACGGCGAGCAGGACTCAGATCTCCTCGACGTGGAACGTCCTCGCCGTGTTGACGGCGACCCAGATCTCGACGGCGAGAGTCCACGTCTTCTCAATGGCGAAATAGTTGTCGACGGCGAGCGATGTCTCTTTCTCGCAGGCGAACCACTCCTTGACGGCGAGCATGTTGGCGCCGTTCCTTGTCTCGACGTCGACGCCCTCGACGTCGTCGGAGACCTGTGCCGTTTTTGAGCAGGTCTGGTCGGAGTTATAGAGGAAACAGGGTGAGCCCTGGTAGAAGACTGACCTTCTCCTCGCTCAGTGGTAGAATGACCACTTTTCCTCCTGTCCTCTTTCGCCTGGAGTCGGATTTTCTCCCTGTCATGAAGGGTCCTTCTGGAGAAAGTTTTGCAGATGTCACACGACTCCGGTTTGTGGCTGGATGGAAGACAAATTATACAGACCCGATGTGGATCTGTTTTGGCCTTTTTTCTGCCACAAGAAGGGCATTTGTCAAACAGTGAAGGCATTTCTGAAGTAGAAAAACTTCAAAATTCTGTCAGAATCTAACAGAAAAAGGTAGAAAAAGATCACTCAATGTTAAAAACGTTGAGTGAAATTGAAATTCAAAAGATTTTTAAATGAATTTCTGTCACAAAAGGCTTTTGTGAGGTAGAGCTCAATGCTTCAGGGTCCTGTCAGAAAGGAGCCGGAAAAAAGAACTGAGGCAACTGCCTTTTGCTGTGCATGATGGGAAACAGGAAGACTTTACTTTCTTAAAGGCACAGCTCTATTTTCATTCTGTATAATGGCAGCCTATGGGCTACACTGCCCTGCATTGTTTTATTCTCATGAGAGGTGCAAATAAAATATGAGAATGTATTTATTTATGTATTTATAGAATAAATAGAGGTTTAAACGTGAATTTACACTACAACTGGTTTTTCTTCTAACAATTTGGCCTGTGTAGCTGTTCACATAGGCTGCACATTGTTATTTTTAAGTGTTTTTCACAGACCTTTTTTATCAAGGGGCTGATGATTGCACTTAAGAATATACTTCACAACAGTGCTCCGGGGTCCTCGCAGGCGCGCGGAACTATTCAGTGCTTATGACTATCATGGAAATCCCCTACGAGAGAAAGTACGTTCCATAGCAGCAAGACACCAGCTCGCTATCCAGAGGACTGGCGGTGGACCCCCACCTCCTCCCCAACATCTCACAGCATGGGAGGAGCAAGTTGTATCAATACTACATCCGGAGGGCCTGGCCGCAGTCGGCGGAGGAATGGACTCTGGTAAGTCTACTTTCAACATTTATCACCCCCCATACCTGCATGCCATCACATACCGTCACCCTCCTTCCCATCACTCCACTACATCCCATACACCCCATCACATCTCACTAAATCTCAATACCAAGCCCTGCTTGCTGTACCAATACATGGACACCCCTCACAGCCCTGCATGGACACTCATCACTAAGCCATGCATAGCATAGAGAACAAACACTCCCACCATATACCAACACACACAAGTAAAATCTGGCAAGGCAACACCAACCATAGAGGGGAAGTCAGGGATGTACAATATGTCATACACATTAACCATAACGCATCACTTACATCCTCACAGGTACCTGTATTGCTACATACACTACGTGCATGCGGCAGCACTACGTGCAAGGTAAACAGTGGTGCAGAGTGTGGACCATTGGCCTCTGCTTTCATTGGCCTTCGCTTCCATTTTGGTTCACGACTCCATTTTGTCGAGTCTGGTTCGGTGCGTAAGGCACTGTTCTGTGTTTTTCCACAAGCTTCGGCAAGCTGAAGGGTGGGGTGTTTTTCTGCTCAACTTCGCTCCATCTGCCTGGTACGAAGGGCGCTATTTACATTCCACGAGCTATCAGTTAGAACAACAGGGGGATGCGCCTGTACACAAGGAGGAATGCAAGCTTCACCTTGGAGTCCTCTCCTGGGAACTTGGCCCGTTCTGAGGAGACGTCTCGAAGGGTGAACAAGGTACCGCCGATTGCACAATTTGTAAAGGAGGGGGTCTTTTTCTAGAAAAGACTCCTGGGCGTTAGTAAATACTATAAAAGTTGGGGGCCTGGATGGGCTGGTTTAGGAACTCTCTCCTGGGTTGGACGCAACGCCAGGAGGACTGATTGTCCCGAACAGAGGCTCCCTGTGTCAGCTGATTTGGGTTCCCCAGCTTTGTGTACGGCGGAGGGATGCAGACGCTCTTTTCGGTGAAGCTTTTCAATTTATTAAGTGTATTGTGTGTGCGCGCGTAATGTGTACTTATTCTTGCAGTCATTTTCATGCTATTGAGCATTGAAGTATATTGTGTGTGCGCGCGTAATATGCACTTACTCTTACAGTCATTTTCATGCTATTGAGCATTGAGGTATATTGTGTGTGCTCGTATTATATGCACTTACTCTTGCAATTATTCACAGAGTGCTTATATCTTTATCATTATTCTCATGTTATTCTCCTGATGTATATATATATATATTAGTGTGGTTTAGTTTTGCTAGCTGAGAACTTGCCCCTTAAATAAACTTGATTATTCTACTTACGAAGGTGTTTGAGAGTGATTGCTTTACATTGTGCCTTAAAATATCCTGAAGTGCATAGTTTTGATATTCTGAAGAGTAAAGCAGCACAAATTGGCGTAGTCGTTTGCAGGATTCGAAAAAAAAAAAAAGGGGAAAATGCTTAATAAGATCAAAGCGAGCTCAAAAGCAGGTTCTCAGGTAGCAAATCCAGACATAGAAATACCGGGATGGGAAACTGCCCCGTATAAACTTTTAGCTCAGGAATGGTCACGTTGTGCTGGTTTGTGTGAAAATTGGAATGCGTGTATGTTAAATGTGGAACCTGAAGATCTTCTCATTTGTTTACGGAAAGTTTCGATTGACAAGGGAAGGGAGGTTTGTGCGTTGGGGAGGCGAGGCTGGATCTTGCTTTCTGCGTACCGAAAGTTGTATGAAAAATGTTTACAGTTACAAAAAGATCACGAGCAGCTGGAGAAGGAGTTAGTGGAAGCCCGAAATTCCTCTACCATGCTAGCTTGTCAAAATAAATTATTAAGTGATAAGTTGGAAATGTACCAACTGGTTGCAGAGAGAACGGCTGTTAGCGTAGCTAAATATAAACACAAGAAACGAAGAGGGAAAGTTAATAAAAAGAAGGTGCATTTAGCTATCTCTCAGGCAGGATTAGCCTTTGACCCTGAATTTTGGGATGGAAACATCTGGGATACATCTGATTTTTCAGATGGGTCCGGGGGCGATGACGGCCAAGATGTTAGACAGGAGAAGACAGAGCGCAGGAATGTTGTCCGTGCGCAGCCCATATATCGGCGAAAGTTACAGCATAGCCCAGCTAATCCTGGAGGGGTGATGTTGGATGCCCTGGAGGATTATACACAGCAAGAACTAAGTGATGTGATAGACAGATTTCGACAGAGGTCTGGGGAAACATTGCTTACGTGGTTGGTGCGGGTGCACGATATGGGGGGCCAGGGGGTCCAATTGGATCACAGCGACGCCCCGAGGCTTTGTATGTTAAGTACAGACCCGGTTATTCAAAATGAGTTTAGAACCTATCCAGGGAATGGTCCCATGACCAATTTGTTAGAGCTAGCGGCGCAAGGGTGTGCTCAGAAGTATCCGACAGAGTCAGACTGGCCGCCTAATGATAAACCTTGGTACACTTTGAGAGATGCAGTACAGAGATTGAAGGAAGAAGGGATGAAAACAGCTATCTTTATGGGTAATGCCCATGATTTGATGAATGGAATTTTAAGTGTGTCTGTGCGAAACCGGCTGATTAGGGCCGCTCCTCCTGCATATAAGCATGTCATCATGACTTTGTTAATTAATCAGACAGGTAACCCATTGTCTCAGGTGGTAGAAGCGGTGCGTGAGTTAAGTGATTTAGGAGAATGGGCTAAGCCAGAGAGGAATTCACGGTCTGAGAATCGTACTGATAACAACAGGGTGACAAGGCGAGACATGTTTCAGGCCTTGATGCGAGATGGGGTGACCAGGAATGAAATTGATGGGATAAGCACCAAGGACATGTGGGAAATGTATCACAAACGCGGTTTGGATAAAAAGGAGGGGAGTAGGAAAGGGAACAAGAAGGATAACAAAGTGGTGAACCAGAGAAAGGCAGGAGGGGAGGAGCGTGAGGGTGAAAAGGGAGAGAGAGGGAGAAAACCCCACAGTAGAGAGAGATCCCCAGAGGACGGAAATTGGGAGGAAGAGCACCGAAGCGCAGAGGGAACCCGGAGCAGGGAGAGAGACCGAGAACTGACAGGTTCTGGGAAAACTCGAGGAAGAGAGTGGGAGAGGGAGCTGGTAAGCTCAGAGAGGTTGCGAAGCAGAGACAGGGAGGAGGAGTTCCCTGAGAATTACCGCAAACTGTATCCAGATTTGACTTGGGCAGACTCTGATGTGCGCAGAGTGAAAATAGATTAGGAAACAGGCCAAACTCCGGTGCAGGGATGGGCTCGCAAAGATAACAGACCTCATGTCAAAGTAGAAATTTATTGGAAACGTGGAAATGTTCAAAAAGTTCGAGCCCTCGTTGACACCGGAGCGGAGGCCACCTTGATTCATGGCAATCCAAGAAAATTCAGGGGACAGTACTTTACCATTACGGGATTGGGCGGAAAAGAAACCCCGGCAGTGCAGATAATGGTTCCCATGAAAATAGGGGCACTTCCAAAGAGAGAATACACTGTCCTGATTGTGCCCATTCCCGAATACATTATTGGAATTGACATTTTGAAAGGGATGACCCTACATTTGGAAGATGGATGTTATCAATTTGGTTCCAAAAGATTTATATGAATAGCCGCCGCAAGGGTGGGGCTGTTGAAGATTCCTCCGGTAACACTTCCCCAAGCTACTAAAGTGATTCAAATGAAACAGTACAGAATACCGGGAGGACATGAGGAGATTAGCCAGACTATACATGATTTACTAGAGGCCGGGGTAATAGTTCCCATCACCACTGCGTGGAATAATGCCCTCTGGCCTGTTCGTAAAAGTGATAACAGTTGGAGGATTTGCATTGATTATCGCCAATTGAATAAACATACACCTCCTCTGACTGCAGCGGTCCCAGACACCATTACCTTGATTGAGAACATACAGAAACACAGTGGGACTTGGTATGCAACCATTGACATTGCCAATGCCTTCTTTACGATACCAATAGCTACTGAGAGCCAGCCTCAGCTGGCATTCCAATGGGCGGGGCGTCAGTACACCTTCTGTAGATTACCCATGGGGTATTTACATAGCCCCACTATCTGCCACCGGCTGGTGGCAGAGCATTTGGATGAAGTACCAGTGGTTCCTGGAGTGCAAATTTCCCACTATATAGATGACGTGATGATGCAGGGAGAGACGCAAGAACAGGTGCAAATTCAGCTAGACAGGGTGGTGGAACATTTGCAGAATCAAGGGTGGGAGATTAACCCCGAGAAAGTGCAGGGACCGTCTCAGAGCGTGAAATTTTTGGGCATTCAGTGGAATCAGGGACACAGAGAAGTGTTGCCAAAAGTGAAACAAAAGATTAAGGAATTCGCAGTACCGCGAAATCGGAAGGAAGCCCAGAGTTTTATAGGACTATTCGGGTATTGGAGACAACATATACCCCATTTGTCTCAGATTTTGGCCCCATTGTACAAAGTTACACGAAAGAAAAATGCGTTTGAATGGGGAGAGCAGGAGCAGCGCGCGTTTGAATTGGCGAAAGACGCCATTCAGCATGCTTTGGATTTGTGGCCGATTCGAGAGGGAGACATTGAATTGAATGTGACAGTCCAGGGGCAGTATGCCAATTGGAGTTTATGGCAAAAACAAGGAAGAAAGAGGGTGCCCCTGGGATTTTGGACAAAGAAGTTACCTGAGGCAGGAGAGCGGTATACTCCCTTTGAGAAGCAGCTGCTGGCCTGCTATTGGGCCCTGGTTGATACTGAGCAAATTACACTGGGACACAATGTGATTTTAAGGCCTGAAATTCCCATCATGCAGTGGGTGATGAGTTCCCCAAAAACTCATAGAATTGGACATGCGCAAGAAGCCAGCATTATAAAATGGAAATGGTATGTCCAGGACAGGGCACGAGCGGGTCCAAAAGGGACCGCCGTTTTGCATGAGCAGGTAGCGCAGGCTCCAGTGGAGAATTCCGAAATGTTGCATGATGTACCTTCAGTGTGTGAATCCCCAGTAGGGTGGGGCCAGCCGTTCGCAGACTTGTCTGCAGATGACAAAAAACATGTGTGGTTCACAGATGGTTCAGCAAAATATGTTGGAGCGAAAAGGCACTGGAAGGCAGTGTCCTATAATCCTGTTACCAAGAAGCTTTTGACAACTACAGGACAGGGAAAAAGTAGCCAGTATGCAGAGCTTTATGCCGTGTATCAGGCTTTAAAACAGGAGCTACCCGGAAAATGTCACATTTATACAGATTCCTGGTCTACCGCCAATGGGTTAGCTACTTGGCTTCCCACGTGGCATGCACATCAGTACAAAATCCATAACAAAGAGGTATGGGGGAAGGAGTTATGGCAGGAGATCTGGGAAATGTTACCTCAAAGCACCGTGACTGCCTATCATGTGGACGCTCACTGTCCAACTGATTCATTAGACCGATGGTTCAATTGTCTTGCAGACGATCGAGCCAAGATTCAAGAGGCTGAAGTGGAGGCGCAGAGTTCTGATTTGGTGGGAATGGCTAAATGGGCACACCAGAAATGCGGACATCTTGGAGAAAAGGCTACTCACAGGTGGGCTGAGATTAGAGGGATGCATCTTCCCCTAGATTTGATTAAAACAGCGATCATTGAATGTCCCATTTGTCAGCATGCACAGCACAGACCGGTCCCACAGGTGGTGAGAGGCCAGCTAGGTAGAGGTAAGTTGCCAGGACAGATTTGGCAGATTGATTACATTGGACCAATGCCAGTGAGCAGAGGGTGTCAGTATGCCTGCACCGTGGTAGACACTTACTCTGGTTATCTCATAGCCTTTCCCTGCAAGCGCGCAACTCAGCAGAGCACCCTGAAAACACTAGATCTGTTGATTCTGTACTATGGAGTGCCACTCCAGATTCAAAGTGATAACGCCAGCCACTTCAAGGGCAGACTAGTGCAGGACTATTGTGCACAACGCAATATTGAGTGGATTTTTCACATACCTTACTACCCACAAGCAGCGGGACTGATTGAGAGAATGAATGGGTTGCTGAAAGAACAATTGCGTAAACTGAATGATGGGACACTGAAGGGGTGGAGGGATAATTTGTATGATGCTTTGCAAATTTTGAACAACCGACCCCTTACAAATGCTGAGACACCTCTCATGAGAATGCTCACACCTGCTTTACAGATTAATCCGTTTACAACGAGCAATACCATTGTGTATTGGGAAACAGCTCCAGGAGCTTTGGCCCCATATCGAGCTACACCAGAATCTGCAGGACTTGACTTACATGCTTTACACATGCATCGATTGAAACCTAGAGACATCACTCTGATTGAAACTGGGGTGGGAATTCAGATTCCCCCTGAGCATTACGGTCTGATCGCCCCTCGATCTGGGCTTGCCTTGAGGGGCATCCAAGTTTTAGGAGGCGTGATAGATGCAGACTACCAAGGCGAGTTGAAAGTCATTCTCTTGAACAGTGGTGACACAGACCTAGTGGTGCAACCTGGTGATCGCGTTGCCCAAATTGTCATTATGCCGGTTTATGGAGGTGTTGTTAAGAAGGGGAGCGCCCCAGCTCTTCTCACTGTGAGAGGCAAAGGAGGGTTCGGATCTACTGACAAGAACCCAGGGGCCAAAGTGTGGATTGAATCCCCAAATAACCCTCCTCAACCCGCTGATGTCATCGCCACTGGACCAGACAATGTCCTGGTAGTTATGCGACCTGGTCAAGACAAATGGGAACATGTTCCCGCTGACAAATGCTATCTGCGAGAATGATAATACGTGTTTTGTCCTTTGTTCTTTTCAGATCATCCTGTGGAGTGCCTATGCCATGAGTGTGGTGTATGGAGCCCGTTCGGGAGACTCCACCGGGGAGCGGGAGGGGCTCATAGCCCAAAAATTCAACCGTCAGCCGCAGATGCCAACGCTGCTGCATCAACCGAACAATGTTTGGATTCATCTAGCGCAGGAAGTGCTGAATATATCTCACTTCTGTATGAGTAACATGCAAAGCGTTCAAGATTTGATTACCACTTGTCTAGTGGCAGTGCCCACTCCTGCTGCTGTATTATTACACATCTTTAACAATACAAACCAGGATGGAATGGTGGATGTGAGTGACGTTCGCTCCCATCTGTCACTCTATGAGTACTGCCGTCATTGCCCGGAGGTGGGCAGGCGGTTGTGGAGGAACATGACATCTATACTCACGTTTAACATCTCAAGTGGGGATGTGTGCTATTCATTGACCTGTGATCCTATGAAAATAGGTAAATGTGCTCAGCTCAAATTGGAGAAAAGAGACAAAAATTTAACTGCTGCACAACGGACGTTGTGCCACTCACGGACTGACCTAACCTGTTTGAATGTAAATAATTCAATGTTTTGCCAACATGTGGTGCCTGCTGCCAGCCACATTCAAAATGTTAAGTTGCCTAAAGGTTGGCTCTTTTCTTGTGGTAATCTTTCTTTTACTTATATTCCAGCCAATCTAACCGGAGGGCCTTGTGCCTGGTCACGCTTAGGCTTTCTCATGTTTCCTATGGATACTGCTCTACACCCTCGCTATACCAGAGACACTATTCAATTACCTACGGACTGTGATTCTGAAATTTCATTGCTGTCCAAAACAGAATATGTTAGTTTAGCTAGTTCTATCGTAGGGGTGCCAGGACTTGCAGTATATAATACCAGAGTTATTAATAAACTTGCATGTTTAGTAGTCAAGAATATTAACTATACATCAGCTGCCTTAGCTGAGCTGTTATTAGATGTACAGGGAATTAGAAGAGCTGCTTTGCAGAATCGCGCTGCTATTGATTATTTACTGCTTAAACACAACCATGGCTGCAGTGATTTTGAAGGATTATGTTGCTTCAATTTATCCGACCACTCCATATCAATCAACTCCCACATAGAGGCCCTGCATAAGTTGGTGAAGGGGGTGCAGCAGGATGTTGACAAGGGGTGGTGGGATTGGGCTTTTGGATGGCTGCCTAATTTAGGCCAACTGCGTTATATCTTTGGTGTAATCATTATCATAACAGTTATTTTAATTTCATTATGTTGTTGTATTCAGTGTGTGCCTAATCTTCTATCTCAGTTTCGCCCAAGAGCATTGCCATTTCAGCTTATAGGATATACTTAGTTGTAAGTTGGCCAAATGGTCCAAGGGTGGAGATGTATTGCTACATACACTACGTGCATGCGGCAGCACTACGTGCAAGGTAAACAGTGGTGCAGAGTGTGGACCATTGGCCTCTGCTTTCATTGGCCTTCGCTTCCATTTTGGTTCACGACTCCATTTTGTCGAGTCTGGTTCGGTGCGTAAGGCACTGTTCTGTGTTTTTCCACAAGCTTCGGCAAGCTGAAGGGTGGGGTGTTTTTCTGCTCAACTTCGCTCCATCTGCCTGGTACGAAGGGCGCTATTTACATTCCACGAGCTATCAGTTAGAACAACAGGGGGATGCGCCTGTACACAAGGAGGAATGCAAGCTTCACCTTGGAGTCCTCTCCTGGGAACTTGGCCCGTTCTGAGGAGACGTCTCGAAGGGTGAACAAGGTACCGCCGATTGCACAATTTGTAAAGGAGGGGGTCTTTTTCTAGAAAAGACTCCTGGGCGTTAGTAAATACTATAAAAGTTGGGGGCCTGGATGGGCTGGTTTAGGAACTCTCTCCTGGGTTGGACGCAACGCCAGGAGGACTGATTGTCCCGAACAGAGGCTCCCTGTGTCAGCTGATTTGGGTTCCCCAGCTTTGTGTACGGCGGAGGGATGCAGACGCTCTTTTCGGTGAAGCTTTTCAATTTATTAAGTGTATTGTGTGTGCGCGCGTAATGTGTACTTATTCTTGCAGTCATTTTCATGCTATTGAGCATTGAAGTATATTGTGTGTGCGCGCGTAATATGCACTTACTCTTACAGTCATTTTCATGCTATTGAGCATTGAGGTATATTGTGTGTGCTCGTATTATATGCACTTACTCTTGCAATTATTCACAGAGTGCTTATATCTTTATCATTATTCTCATGTTATTCTCCTGATGTATATATATATATATTAGTGTGGTTTAGTTTTGCTAGCTGAGAACTTGCCCCTTAAATAAACTTGATTATTCTACTTACGAAGGTGTTTGAGAGTGATTGCTTTACATTGTGCCTTAAAATATCCTGAAGTGCATAGTTTTGATATTCTGAAGAGTAAAGCAGCACAGTACCCCAGCCAATATCAATGGAGAGGAGGTGCCAGCACTATCCAGTCCCCCAACAGAAGAGGCCCACAGTGATGGCAGTAACACTGGACTTCAGGATCTGGACGATCTACCTAGGCCCTCGGAGACCACTGGACAGCCAGTTACCCAAGCCTGTCACAGACCACCGCAGAGCCTCCCCCATCAGTATCCAACACCACAGCACCCACCCAGCATCCCCAAACCTCTGTCCCAAGGACACATCAATCAGCAGTGTACCCACCTGTACAGGGACCCCAGGCTACACCTCGCACCAAAGACAGTCAGGGACATGGGGTCAGTGGCAGTGGGCACATGGTTTAGGGGATAGAGGCACAGGCCACCAGGGACACTGGTAGCAATGCTGTGTGCCAGGGGGAGGACAGGCCCAGGGAAACGAATCTCCAGGAGGCACTCTCTGAGATCCTGCGAGCCTGTCAACGTTCCCAGGACACAATGGGCCAGATCCTGGATAATGTGAAGGAGAACAGGCAGCTGCAGGAGGGACAGTACCAGGGGATCAGGGAAGACTTGCAGACAATCAACAACACCCTGATCTCCATAGCAGGGGTGCTGGCAGACATGGCCAACATTATGAGGGAGGCAGTCTCACACCTGAGGGTCCCTGCCACTAGCCAGTCATCTGAACAGCCTTCCAATTCCATTGCCACTAGTGCCAAGGAGGCCCCGCCACAGGACTCACAGGCCACCAGCACCCCTCCCAGTGCAGAAGTTGAACTACCCCACAAACGTTCCCTGTGATCCAGACAGAAGCCAGAGACACTTGCCAAAGCCCCGCCGGGAAATAAGACTCTCCTGATTGTCCCCCTTGTGTCCCACATAGTCACCCTGTCCACCTTGAACTGCCATTGTTCCCCTTCCTATGTCCCCTTGAACAATGCACCTGTGCTACAAACAGACTGGAACAATACCCTGGACATTCCTCCATCATCACCACATCCCATTGCACTTTCCCACTATATGTTCGCACTTCAATAAACACCCATTGATAAAAATCGATTTCGAGTATGTCATGTATTTCAAATATGTATTGATTGAAACAGGTACAGCCAGTGCAAAAGAACTGTACATAGAATGAGCATAGAAGTAATGACCTGTAGCTGGCTGTTTTGATCACACCAGGAGTATTTGTCAAATCACCAACATCTGCAAAATGAATAGCTAGATGCAACAGTAAGTGGGCATAGAAGTGGTAAATACCAGCATGCCAATGCCACACAGAATACAACCAAAGTCATTGAAATGTAAAGTTACATTGTCTCACCTGTGTGTCATTGGAAGTACTGATGGATTACAGTTGTTCTGTTGTCCTCATCCTCTGCCTCCTCATCCTCACTGTCCACAGGGTCAACTGCTGCCACAGGGGCATCTCCAGTCTCTTCCTCCTGCAGAAAAGGGACATGGCGTCTGAGGGCCAGGTTGTGCAAAATGTAGCATACCACTATTATCTGGCAGACTTTCTTGGGTGAGTAGCACAGGGATCCACCTGTTAGAGGGAGGCAACGGAACCTTGCTTTCAGGAGGCCAAAGGTTCTCTCAATTATCCTTCTGGTTCACCCATGTGCCTCATTATAATGTTCTTCTGTCCTTGTCCTGGCATTCCTCACAGGGGTCACCAGCCATGATAGGTTTCGTTAACCAGAGTCACCTGCAAATATTGAGGGACAACATTTAGCCACACACTATCCTATATGCCCAACACCATACCCATACAGCAAAATACACTGGATGGGAACCAGGGCTCACCTATTAGCCACACCCTATGCCTCCGTAGTTGGCCCATCACATTTGGGATGCTGCTATTCCTCAGGACAAAGGCATCATGCACCGACCCAGGTTACTTAGCATTGACGTGAGAGATGAACTTGTCCGCAAAGCACACCATCTGTACATTAATGAAGTGCAAACTCTAACGATTCATGAACACCTGGTCATTCTGGCGGGGGGACAAATGCAATATGTGTTCCGCCGGTCGCCCCATATATATTGGGGATATGTCCCGTTGCATAAAACTCGGCCTTCACAGTGGCCAAATCTTCAACCTGGGGGAATGCAATGTAGCTGCACATGTGTTTTATCAGGGCAGACAATACTCTTGTCAGCACTGTTGAGAACACTGGCTGTGACATTCCCGCTGCCAAGCCCACTGTCACTTGGAAAGAACCAGTTGCCAGGAAATGGAGCACTGACAGAACTTGCACAAGAGGGGAGATCCCAGTGGGATGACGGATAGTAGCTATCAGGTCAGGCTTCAATTGGGCACATAATTCTGTGATTGTGTCCCTGTCCAGTCCATAGGTGAGTATTATGGGCCTGTGCTCCAGTGTAGTAAAGTCCACCAGGGGTCTGTACACGGGGGTATGAATCCATCTCCTATTCATCTGCAGTGGTAGGAATCTAAGGGACAAAAGAGTGAGGAGCCTGTCACAGTATGAACAATGGAACCAGCACCTCAGTGTGCAAACAGCATTAATGTGGTGGGACAGTGGGAATGGCAATGTATGTGAAGTTTTCAGCAATGACGCAGTTATGGAAGATCTGTATGTAGTCCACCACCATGAAATGGCTACCGCCTGTCCTGTATCTAGGGACAGGTGAAAGTGAGGTAACTCCGGCGACGCTGGACGTCGTAGCGGAAGACTGTCTTGCACCGCCATGCAATTCCTCATTGGCTAATATGGGGCATGTGACCGGGGAAAGGGCCCCTGCATTCACTTCCATGGAGTTGGAGTGCTTGGTGGATGGGGTCCTGCCCCAGTATGGACAGCTGTATGGGCCTCCAGACCAGCAGTTGAGTACACCTTGGGCACGATGCATGTACGAAGGTTGCATGGAGATGTGTGAGCAGGCATTGTGTCATAATTGGGGGAGGGGGGTGCTCTGGTGGTAGTGTACATGGTGTGCGCCACTTGTTGTTTTTGCTTTGTCGCCCTAAGTGGGAAGGGTATGCCCAGACGTGGGTCCCGTGCTTCCCATGTCACTGGATTCAAGCTAGCCTGGCTGATGAGGGGTGAAACCCCGAAACCGGTCCCAGGATGCTTGTTTCCGGTCCAGTGAGGACCTGGCTTGGCAGATCGGGCTGGACTGTTACGATGAGTAACAGGGTCAAGACTGATTTGCATATGGCTGGGTCCAAACTGGGGTGGCATGGTAAGCAAAAGAACGATGGATTAAACCCAGATCTATGACTGGGGGTGAGTGTTTGACAATGTTCAGCATTCCGTCCATCACTTGTTGTTTTTGCCAGGCGATATGTGTGCCAAGGGATTTGGAAACGGGATTTGTGGGCCATATGTGAGACAGGCTGGATTGCATGTGTAAGGCTGTCCTCCTGTCTGTATAACCTCTGCAGGTCAGCACCCATCAAAAGAAGGGATTATGGCGTGCCATCGCCAAGGACGTGAGGAACCTGGCAGTCTACAGCAGGTGGAGCACCCACTTCAGGAAACAGTGGAAGGACCTGAGAAGCTGGGCACTGAAGACCGCGGAGGCCCAGCTGGGGATGGCCTCCCAATGAGGAAGGGGTGCCTGTCAGAACCTGACCCCCCTGATGGCCCGCATACTGGCAGTGGCCTACCCAGAGCTTCGTGGGCGCTTGAGGGCGTGAGTACAGTGGGCATTATTACAATAATTGGTAGGTGGCATGGGATCTGGGTGGTGGATGTGAGTTAGTGGGTGCTCCTTAATATCACGCTAGACATTGCACCGTGATCCAGCTCAAGGGTAGTGGGTTTATGGCAAATGCAGGTAATGTAGCTTGTTTGCATTACATGTCAGTAAGGGTTTTGTGGGTCCCAGGAGGTGTGCAGTTGGCGGTGTTTGGCCCTCATCTTGCTGT
This sequence comes from Pleurodeles waltl, assembly GCF_031143425.1. Classification (NCBI taxonomy): domain Eukaryota; kingdom Metazoa; phylum Chordata; class Amphibia; order Caudata; family Salamandridae; genus Pleurodeles; species Pleurodeles waltl. The sequence goes on from NC_090447.1 coordinate 1,225,565,815, forward strand.
GGAATCTAGCAAATTCAATGCCAGTGCAATGCATAGTGCTCAATCCTGATCCCTGTGTGTCACGGTGCTGTGTATGCCAACTGTGGTGTTAGTGCTGTAATTGAAACAGTGCTCTCTTTCTCTCCATCCCCCTCTTTGTCCTTCTGTCATCTTGTTCATGAGTGCATTAGAATCATCTGGCAGAGGAGCAGGGGCACCGGTGACAGAGGTAGCTGCATTCTACAGGACCCAGGAGGCAGAGTCCACTGACGCCGAGGGAACCAGTGGGATGGAAAGCAAGGGGAGCTCCACAGCAGAGTCAGGAGGTGGCGACACAGACTCTGATTCTTCCTCCGACTGAAGATCCCTGGTGATGGTGGACACCTCTGCAACCACCCCAGCTGCAGGTACAGCTGCCACCCCGTCCCAGCACCGCCCTCTCAGTAGCCCCTCAGCGAGTTGCCCTTGCCCCCTCACCCAGGAGAATGGGCATCTCCTTTGCCCCAGGCACCTCAGGCCCTGCCCTGGTGAGCCCTGCTACCCTGAGTGAGAAGGTTATTGACCACCTGAGATCCACCTCTGTAGGGCAGTCAACTATTGTGAATGCCATCTAGGTGCTGGCATCCCAGATGCAGCAATGCAATGCATTCCTGGAGGGCATCCACTGTAGATTGGCAGCCCAACAGAGATCGATTCAGGCTCTGGCCTCCTCTCTGATGGCAGCCATTGTCCCTGATCCTACCGCCCCCCCCTCCAACTACCACTTCCCAGTCCCAGTCTCCTGAACCCCAACCCATCCCATGCGCACATACACATGAGCATGCACACAAGTCATCACATAAATGGCACAGTCAAACACAGGCACCACACACACTCACACAAACAGTTGCACACACATCCACATCCACTGCCTCCACTGTCTCCTCCCCCTCCTCCTCCTCCTCCACCTCCTTCACAGTCACGTCCACACTCACACCTGCATACACTGCTACAACCGCCACCACCAGCATCACCACACCAAGCAGCACACACACCTCACTAGCAGACACCTCCAGAACATCATCCAAGCGTCCCCTGTGGCCTCTTCCACCCTGTCTGTCCCCCCTAGTAAAGGACACAAACGCAGGCACTCAGACACCCAACAGCCACTCACCTCACTGGCCATACACCTGCACCCAACTTCAGCAGATGTACTCCTCCCACAACCACTCCCTCAACCTCCACTCCCATCCCTCCTCCCTCATACCGCCCCAGCATCCCTAAGAAGCTTTTCCATGCCCAACTTGACCTCTTTCCGCCCTGTCTCCCCCATCCTGCCCATAAGAGCAGGGTCCCAACGACCCAGCCCAGCACCTCAGCCAAACAGTCCACGGGGACAGTGGAGGCACCTCTGAGTCGTGGAGGCAACACAGTGAAAGATCCCACTCCACCAGCCAGGAAAGGGAAGGTTCCCACTCCACCAGCCAGGAAAGGGAAGGATCCCACTCCACCAGCCAGGAAAGGGAAGGATCCCATTCGACGAGCCAGGAAGAGTAAGGTTCCCACTCAACCACCAATGACTTAAGAGGTTCCCACTCAACCACCAATGACAGGCAAAAACCCATCACCTCCAGCAAGGACACAGCAGCCCTCACCTCCAGAAGTGGATGCCCAGGAGACACCTCCCCCAGCAGAGACAATGCAGCCCTCACCTGCAGTGGAGGCTTCCCAGGAGACACCTCCACCAGCAGAGACAATGCAGCCCTCACCTCCAGCAGAGGGCATGTAGGCCACCCTACAAGGACTGTTGTACTAGGAGCCCCCTCCAGAAGCAGTGGGCAAGTTCCCTACCTCAGAGACTGAGACCTTCCACTCCCCAGCATTGGGAAATGGGCATGGAGCCTCCTCCAAAAGCAGTGGGCAAGTACCTGACTTCAGCTGAGGTGCCCCCCCAACCCCCTTCCGAGATGTTGCCCCTGCACACTTTTGTGCAGTTAGGATAAAGTTGTGGCTTGACTGTGCCCTGTGGCCATGTGTGCCTTATATACTTTGGACTGGGCATTGGCCCTTTCTGGACAATTGTTCATGTATATTTGTTCTAAAATTGGTTCAGATGGTGGCTGTTGCCTTGCAATTACAATTTCAGTACTGCTGACCTGTAGTCCTTGTATTATTATGCCGTGTGTACTGTGCCATTGGTTTACGTCTGCAGCTGGCTGTGTGTATGGTGTGTGTGTTTTTGGTGTGTGTGTCACTCTCCTTTTCCTCCCTTCACTGTGTGCTATGCGTCTGCAGTCACCATCGTCATCTTCGTCAGTGTTGGTGCTCCAGGTGGAGCATGGCGGAGAAGAGCATCGGTGTAGGAAAGTACCATCTTTCTTGGTATGTTACCCCCAATTTTACATGTATGTCAGTATGTTTTTGCCTGTCTCACTTGGATCCTGCTAGCCAGGACTCCAGTGCTCATAGTTTGTGGCCTGAATGTGTATACCTGTGTAGTGCCTAACTGTGTCACTGAGACTCTGCTAATCAGAACCTCAGTGCTCATGCTCTCTCTGCCTGTAAATTTGTCACTATAGGCTAGTGACCTCTTTTACCAATTTCAATTGACACACTGGAACACCCTTATAATTCCCTAGTACAAGGTACCTAGGTACCCAGGGTATTTGTGTTCCAGGAGATCCCTATGGGCTGCAGCATTTCTTTGCCACCCATAGGGAGCTCAGACAAACCTTTACACAGGACTGCCATTGCAGAATTAGTGAAATAACGCACACGTTCTTTCACAGCCATTTACACTGCACTTAAGTAACTTATAAGTCACCTATATGTCTAAACTGCACTTGCTGAAGGTTATGTGCAAAGTTACTAAGTGTGAGGGCACCCTTGCACTACCAAAGATGCCCCACAGAGTACAGGGCCATTTCCCCGGACTTTGTGAGTGTGGGACACCATTACACGTGTGCACTACGTATAGGTCAATACCTATATGTAGCTTCACAATGGTAACTCCGAATATGGCCATGTAACATGTCTAAGATCATGGAATTGTCCCCTCATTCCAAATATGGTATTGGGGAGCCAATTCCATGCATCCTGGGGGCTCCACTATGCACCCTGAGTACTGCCAAACCAGCTCTCTGGGGTTTTCTCTGCAGCTACCGCTGCTGACACCCCACAGACAGGGATCTGCCCTCCTGGGGTCTGGGCAGCCCTGTCCTAGGAAGGCAGAACAAAGCATTTCCTCTGAGAGCAGGGGGTTACACCCTTTCTCTTTGGAAATAGGTGTTAAAGGCTGGGGAGGGGTAGCCTCTCCCAGCCTCAGGAAATGCTTTGAAGGGCACAGATGGTGCCCTCCTTGCATAAGCCAGTCTACACCGGTTTAGGGAACCTCCCCAGTCCATGCTCTGGCGCAAAACTGGACAAAGGAAAGGGGAGTGACACCTCCCCTGTCCATCACCACCCCAGGGGTGGTGCCCAGAGCTCCTCCAGTGTGTCTCAGACCTCTGCCATCTTGTTTTCAGAGGTGTGAGGGCACTCTGGAGGCCTCTGAGTGGCCAGTGCCAGCGGGTGACATCAGAGATCCCTCCTGATAGGTGCTTGCCTGACTAGGTGGCCAATCCTCCTCTGAGGGCTATTTAGGGTCTCTCCAGTGGGCTTTTCCTCAGAATATGACTTGCAAGAATTCATCACGGTTCCTCTGCACTTCTCTCTTCAATTTATGCCAAGGATCAACCGCTGACTGCTCCAGAACGCCTGCAAAACTGCAACAAAGTAGCCAGAAGACTACCAGCAACATTGTAGCACCTAATCCTGCCGGCTTTCTCAACTGTTTCCTGGGGGTGCATGCTCTGGGGGCTGCCTGCCTTCACCCTCACTGGAAGCCATGAAGAAATCTCCAGTGGGTCGACGGAATCTTCCCCCTGCTCCAGCAGACACCAAATTTCACCTACACAGGTACACTGGGTCCCCTATCATCCTGACGAGCGTGGCCCCTGGAACACAGGTGGTGGACCCAAGTGACCCAGACTGTCCAGTTGTCCAACTGTCCAAATTTGGAGGAGGTAAGTCTTTGCCTCCCCTCCTCAGACAGTAATCCTGTGTACTGCGTGATCTGCAGCTGCTAGGGCTTCTGTGCACTTTTGCAAGACTTCCTTCGTGCACAGTATAGCCCAGGTCCCCAGCACTCCGTCCTGCATTGCCCAACTCGCTGAGTTGACCTCTGGCTTCGTGGGATCCTCTTTTGCTGTGTTGAGACGACCGCCATGCTCAGATTTCTTGAACGCCTGTTCAAGTGCTTCTGCGGGTGCTGCCTGCTTTTGAATTGGCTCTATCTGTTGCTGAGCGCGGCCTCTGTCTCCTCCTCGAAGGGGCAACCTCCTGGTCCTTCCTGGGCCGTGGCAGCACCCAGTATCTTCAACCATAACTCTTATAGCTAGCAAGGCTTGTTTGCAGTCTTTCTGCTTGGAAACAACTCTGCATCCGCCAGCACGCCGTGGGACATCTTCTGACCAAAGGAGAAGTTCTTGGCACCTTCCGTTGTTGCAGAATCTTCAGCTTCTTCCACCTGGAGACAGCCCTTTTGCACCTTCATCTGGGGTTTAGTGGGCTCCTGCCCCCACCAGACACTTGTGTGACTCTTGGACCTGGTCCCCTTCTTTTGCAGGTCATCAGGTCCAGGAATCCGTCTTCAGTGCTTTGCAATCAGTTGTTGTCCTTGCAGAATCCCCTAACTCGACTTTACTGTCTTTCTGGGGTAGTAGGGTAACTTTACTCCTACTTTTCAGTGTCTTGGGGTGGGGTATCTTGGACACCCTTAGTGTTTTCTTACACTCTCAGCGACCCTCTACACACTACACTAGGCCTGGGGTCCATTCGTGGTTCGTATTCCACTTTTGGAGTATATGGTTTGTGTTGCCCCTAGGCCTATTGCATCCTATTGTGTTCTATTGTGTTCTACAGTGTTTACACTACTTTTCTAACTGTTTTACTTACCTGATTTGGTTTGTGTGTGTATATTTTGTGTATATTACTTACCTCCTAAGGGAGTATATCCTCTGAGATACTTTTGGCATATTGTCACTAAAATAAAGTACCTTTATTTTTAGTAACTCTGAGTATTGTGTTTTCTTATGATATAGTGCATATGACACCAGTGGTACAGTAGGAGCTTTGTATGTCTCCTATTTCAGCCTAAGCTGCTCTGCTATAGCTACCTCTATCAGCCGAAGCTGCTAGAACACCTCTAATCTACTAATAAGGGATAACTGGACCTGGCACAAGTTGTAAGTACCACAAGGTACCCACTATAAGCTAGGCCACTCTCCTACAGTTTGGGACAGGTCTGCTGTGCCACACTCAGCTCTTCCCTAGCAGGCCCCCCAGCACCCAAAAGATCAGCAGTGTCTGCTGCCAGCTCATCTGGTGTAGGTTCTGCGCAGGGAGAGGATTAATCTTCCTCAAAAGAGGAATCTTCTGGAGAGGGAGGGATAGTGGGCAAGGATTTACCCAGAAAAACAGTAAAGTCCAGGAAGTGACCACTCCCCTGTTCATCATGACCCCAAGGGTGGTGTTCAGAGCTCCTCCAGAGTGTCCCTAGGTTTTGCCATCTTGTATTCTAAGGTGGTGGGGCACTCTGGGAGCATCTGAGTGGCCAGTTCCAGCAGGTGACGTCAGAGCCCTCCCTTGATAGATGCTCACCTGTGTAGCTACCCTATCCCCCCTTTCAGGGTTATTTAGGGACTCTCCTCTGGGTGCTTCTTCAGATTTGGATTGCAAGACTTTAGAAGGAATCCTCTGCATCGTTTACTTCATCGTCTACCAACGGAACTGCATCTGGACCCTCCAGGAACTCTACAAACTGCAACAAAGAGACAAAGATGACTTCTGCAACATTGTATCTTCAGCTCCTACCAGCAACTGCAACTGTTTCCAGGTCGTTCATCCTCCGAGGACTGCCTGTCTTCAGCCTGCACCAGAAGAAGCAACGGAATTTCCCTTGAAGTAAAGGAGTCACTTCCATGCTTCAGCAGGCACCCCTCTACAGCGACAAAAACCTACGTGAGGCACTCAAACTAATTTAACAAAGTAAAATCGTGTCATCATAAAAAATTAAATATTCTAATGAAATATTTCACAGTCCAAACAATCAATCAAGAATCAGTTCTTGATGCATGGTCCAGTCTTTATAATTTATTGAAGAATCATTTCTGGTACTCCGTTGTTCAAACTCTTGAATACTCAGCCAATTTTAGAATGTAGAGCACAGTTGCTCAATATCTTTGGAGATTCAGCCAATTCTTGAACACAATGCCAACACATGTTTCGTCTTGGGGAAATAACCCCTCTGACTTCTTCAGGGCTGTGGGGGATTTATGGAATATTAAATGTTTTTATGATAACACGATCTTACTTTGTTATATTTGTTTGAGTGCCTCATGTAAGTTTTTGTTTAGCTTTTGTTTACCTGGTAAACATATAGAGGGATTGGGTGTTGTCACTTGTGAAGGCACCTCCTATACACTTTGTGCCTTTCATTATCCTTGAGCGCCTTTTCTTTTCTCTCACAATCGTACCCCATTTTTGTGACTATACCCCTCTACAGTGACGACCAGTGGCGTGGGTCCCCTCTCCAGATGACGAGTGTGGATCCAGCAACACGGGTGGTGCACTAAAGTACCCCGACAGTCCCAAGGTCCAGCTGTCCAACTTTGGTGGCGGTAAGAGCTTGCCTCCCCATGCAAGACAGAACTCCCGTGCACCACGTGACTTGCAGTTGCCAAGGCTTGTGTGCCACAAATTTCTTTGTGCACAGCACAGCTTAGGTCCCCAGCACTCCATCCTGCGACGCACAGCTTCCTGAGTGGTGGCGTGGGATCCCTTTTTGTAGTGCTGCATGGGCCTCCATTTGCACCTTCTATGTCCTCGTGCTGTGGGACTCCAGTGCACACTGCCTGGTCTTCAGAGGGCTCTCTGAGTTCCTGAGAACCCCCTCTGTCTCTCCTTCCTGGTTAGAGCCCACCTGGTCCCTCCTGGTCCTGGGCAGTGCCATTATCTGCTATCCGCAAGCTTTCCGTGTGCCAAGGCTTGTTGGCCGAATTCAGTGATGCAAGTCAGACTGCAATCATCCATCCAGCATGGGATATCTTCTGCACCAATCATGAACCCTCATCGGTCTTCTTGGGTGCAGTACTGACTGTTGTTCTTCACCGGTGGTTCTTTTTTTGCACCCGGGTTAGCAGGGACTCCTGCTCTTCCTGGACTCTTCAGTGTTTCTTAGACTTGGTCCCTTTCATCCACAGGTTTTCAGGTCCAGGAATCCATTGTTGGTGTCTTGCAGTCTCTTCTGGTTCTTGCATAATCTTCTATCACAACTTCTTGTGTTTTCTATAAAACTTAGTGTGATTTACTCATGTTTTCCTGGGCTCTGGGGTGGGTTCTAGAACTTACCTTTGGTGTTTTCTGACACTCCCAGCGTCCTGCTACACACTACCTTTGCCTAGGTGGGAAACAACTTTCGCATTCCACTATTGTAGTATATGGTTTGTGTTCCCCCTAGGCCCATCACAACCTATTGTGATTTTCACTATTTGCACTGTTTTCTAACTATTTTTACAGCTATTTCTGCATTCTAGTGTATATACTGTGTACTTACCTCCTAAGGGAGTATAATCTCTGAGGTATTTTTGACATTGTGAAACTACCTTTAGTTTTGTAACACTGAGAATTTTCCTTCATGTGTGTGAGTACTGTGTGACTACAGTGGTTTTGCAAGAGCTTTGAATGTCTCCTAGATAAGCCTTGGCTGCTCAGCTACAGCTACTCCTAAACAGCCTGGTTTCTAGACACTGACTACATTTCACTAATAAGGGATACCTGGACCTGGTATAAGTATCTTTGGTACCCACTACAAACAATGCCAGCCTCCTAGAGCAACCATGCCTGGGTGGTTAGGTTTTGAAGGGGCTACCTCTAAGGTGACCCCTGGGTACATATTATAATACGTCCAACACTGGTACCAGTTTGGATATATCATTCTGAGTTATTTGATACCAAGGGTTCCTAGTGGTCATCATGTAGCTATGAAACTCGTACTGACCAGTGTCCAGCACATGAATTTAAAATGTCTGCTCTGTTCACACACTATTTCCCAGGTTTGGCAAGGACACAGTGCGGGCATATTGTTCATGCAACTATGCCCTCACATACAGTATAGTGCACCCTGCCTTAGGGATGGAAGGTCTGCCAGAGGGGTGACTTAACTATATTGCATACAATGTGTAGTGGATAGGGCACATAGGTAGAGTGCCATGCAGAGTTTGCATTTTAGGACTGCACCAGAACACTATGCCTGCAATGGCAGTGCTGGGTACATCTGGATGCATGGCCCTAGAGGGTGGCACAATCAGTGCTGCTGCCCTCAGGTGCCTACCCTTAGTACCCCATGCCCTAGGTACCTAAGTACCATTTACTAGGGACTTAAAGTGGCAGCTAAAGGTGTTGCCAGTTACATTTGCAATTTTTAGGTAAAGAACACTGCCACTGGGAAACTGATTGGCAGAATCCCAGTGCACCCAAGTTGCATCCAGAAACCAGCCACAAAATGGGGGTACTGCAGCAAAGTGCCAGTTTTCCACAAGCAGTCCCCAGGGATACAGGGGGACTGGGCAGCCCCCACGTTATACATATTTAAAGCCCCAGGGAGGTGGTGGTCCCTGGGGCTGCCGGGGGTCAGGCACCCCCAGATTCATTTATTTAAATCCCCGGGGAGGTGGTAGCCCCCAATGCCTCCCCGTATTAAGTTTAAAGCCCCAGGGAGGCAGTGGATCCTGGAACTGCAGGGGCAGGCAGCCCCCCACTTTACACATACTTAAAGCTCCAGGGAGGTGATGGTCCCCAGGCTGTGGGTGGGGTGTTTGCACCCCATATCCATGGTTGTGAGAATGGGTGTGTGAGTGGCTGTATGGGTCAGTGAATGGGTGTGTAAGTGGCTGTATAGGTCTGTGAGTTGGTGTGTAGGTGGCATGGGGGGTTGGGTGCCCCCTGCATTCATTTATTTAAATCCCTGGGGAGGTGGTGATCCCCAGGGCTGCAGGTGTCCTGTAACTGAGAGTAGGTGTGTGAGGGGCTGTATGGGTTGGGGAGTGGGTATGTGAGTGGCTGTATAGCTTTGAGAGTGGGTGTGTGAGTAAGTGAGTGTGCGTCTGTAAGTGTGTGTGTGTGTGTGTGTGTGTGTGTGTGGCTGTATGGGTCAATGAGTGAGTCTAAGTAGCTGTATGGGTCAGTCACTCAATCAATCAATCAATCAGTATATTTATAAAGCGCACTACTCACCCGTTATGGTCTCAAGGTGCTGGGGGGGGAATGCTACTGGTCGAAGAGCCATGTTTTGAGGCGTTTCCTGAACGTCAGGAGGTCCTGGGTCTGGAGTAACTGGAGCGGTAACGAGTTCCAGGTCTTGACGGCGAGGTGTGAGAAGGCCCTTCCTCCGGCAGTGGTGCGGCGGATGCGGGAGATGGTGGCGAGAGCGAGGCTGGCGGAGCAAGGATGACGTGTGGGAGCGTGAAAGGTGAGTCTGTCGTTGAGGTAGGCTCGACCTGTGCTGTAGAGAGCTTTGTGTGCTTGGGTCAGGAGCTTGAAAATTATCCTCTTCAGTATGGGTAGCCAGTGCAGATCTTTGAGGTGGGGGAAGATGTGGTTGTGGCGTGGGACGTTGAGGATGAGGCGGGCGGATGCGTTCTGGATTTGTTGTAATTTTGATTGCAGCTTGGCTGTTGAACCTGCATATAAGGCGTTGCCGTAATCCAGTCTGCTGCTAACCAGGGCGTGGGTGACGGTTTTTCTGGTTTAGACGGGGATCCACTTGAAGATCTTGCGGAGCATGCGGAGAATGTTGTAGCAGGAGGAGGAGATTGCGTTGACCTGCTGAGTCATGCTGAGAGTGGAGTCCAGGATGAAGCCCAGGTTGCGTGCGTGGGTGGTGGGCGAGGGTGCGGTAACTAGAGACTTGGGCCACCAGGAGTCGTTCCATGCTGAGGGGTTGGGGTGGAAGATGAGGACCTCAGTTTTATCGGTGTTAAGCTTGAGGCGGCTTGATTCCATCCAGCTGGAGATGGCGTGAAATCCGTTGTGAAGGTTGTTTTTCGCAGTTGTAGGGTCTTTCGTAAGGGAGAGGATCAGCTGGGTGTTGTCTGCGTATGATACTATGTTGATGTGGTGTGTCCGTGTGATGTTGGCGAGTGGGGCCATGTAGACATTGAAGAGCATTGGGCTGAGGGAGGATTCCTGGGGGACGCCACAGATGATCCTGGAGGCCTCTGACAGGAATGGCAGAAGGCGGACTCTCTGGGTTCTGCTGGTGAGAAGTGATGAGATCCAGTTGAGAGCCTTGTCATGGATTCTGGCATTGTAGAGACGTGTACGTAGGGTGTGATGACATACTGTGTCGAAGGCTGCAGAGAGGTCCAACAGGATGAGTGCTGCAGTTTCGCCTTTGTCGGCATGGTCCTTATGTCGTCAGTAGCATCGATGAGTGCAGTGCTGTGATTTTTTCTGAAACCGAATTGGGAGGTGTCGAGCGCCTTGCTGTCTTCTAGGAAACGGGACAGTTGGGCGTTGACAACTTTTTCGATGACCCTGGCCGGGAAGGGGAGGAGGGAGATCAGCCGGTAGCTTTTCGGGCCGTCACGGTCTGCCTTGGGCTTCTTCAGTAGTGCGTTGACTTCTGCGTGTTTCCAGATTTCTGGGAAGGTGGCTGACTCAAAGGAGCTGTTGATGGTGTGGCAGAGGTGGGTTGCGATGATGTTGCTCGCCTTGTTGAAAATGTGGTGAGGGCAGGGGTCCGCTGGGGATCCGGAGCGGATGGAGGCCATGGTGTGTGCAATGTCATCTTTGTTGACAAGGGTTGAGGTATGAAGGAGGTTGGGGTTGCTGAGTGAGTGGTTATATGGGTGCATGAGTGGGTTTGTGAATAGGTATCTGAATGTATAGGTGTGTGTGGTTTTGTAGGTGTTTGAGTGAGTGCATGAGTAGTTGCATGGTCCCCCTCTACAGACTGATTTTGACCCTGAGGACTCCATGTCCTGTGGCCCTGCCTAATTCTGAAAGGGGAGGAGCACATACAGTCCCCTTCTCTGGATCAATACTAGCCTAAAGGACCCCATCCCTCAGGAACTATCTACTTAGTAACTGGGAAAGGGGGCTGATTTCAGCCCCAGAGACCCTAGGTCTCAGGTGGTGCGGTAACCAAAGCCCAACAGCGCCTCTATCATTGCTGCTGCTCTCTCATTCTAAACAGACAGCATGGTTTCTAAAAAATGCGACATTTCACCCTAATATGCCAACCGGTATATGAAGCCACCTCTCCACAAAGCTAGCGGTAAAGATTTCCCTTTAAATGCCCTGCCATCCATGAGCATTAGCATACCAATCTGCATTCAGCTCCACGGGTCAGCCTCCATGATTATTAGCATTGTCATACCATTGAGCGCACAACTTATAAACATTTGATGCTAAGATGCCTTTAAGAGACAGCATTTATTCCCAAAACTCCACCATATAGTGTAGAAATAATGGGCCACTCCGCCCTCCTGCCATGCCATCCTAGCGCAATGTGCCACTGACAGACAGATGCCCCTCATTTATCACAAATATCGATGTTCCCTGAACGTATTTCGACAGCAGCATGCACTTTCATTGTCGTAGTTGGACTCTCGCTGGTTTAGGGATAATAGCACTTTTGTTTGTAGGCGACTAAGCCAATCCTCCAACAAGTCATAACTGTCGGCCCAACCCTCCCGGCTCACAAGCAGTACCTCACCAAAACCCAAACAGTAAAAAGTGATTTCTGGAGGCCATTAGGTATGGACTCTAGAATGTGACATCTCCGGGGAATTGTGGTGGAACAGAGATTACCCATTTATCACTTGAGCAACAAGTCTCAGTCACACACAGGCAATGAAAGAGATGCAGGAGAGTTTTTCATCGATTTATTCAAAAGACTGGAATCTGCAATAAAATGCATGAGCTGCAATGAGTAGTATAATGCATAATGCAAGAAGCATAATTTTTAAAATGAGAGTTGTGAATACAAAGACTCTCCACCATCTTGCAATAAACATAACATGTAAAAAAATAATAATACCCTAGCATGGATAACCTAATCTGTAACCTAAAGAGAGCTAGATAAACCTTATCTGGCAGTGCCATGCCAAAGAGAAGTCCTGCACAACCCGTGTTACCTTGAAATGAGGCCTCTAGGGCAGACTCCGTGGGGGCACTAAGGATGGGTCTGCATAAAAATCAAGCCATGGCGTACAATAGATAGCGTTGATGGCATCTGGTAGGAATCCCTCTGATAACCTTGTCTGCATGAGATGTATTCATACAGATCTTGTAGGACCCCTGATCCAAGTACATTCCCAAACAAAAGTGCATTATGTTCTTGTCACACCTAAGTGGGAGAGGGTCATGATGTGAATATCTACATATATCACTTGTCTTTGATGCTGATAGGGACACCTTCACAAAGTATCACTGATAACGTGAAATCAAAACATTTTCCTAACTATAAACATAGCAGCCATCTTGAAAGAAATAATTAAATGAATGTGCTATAACGGAGCAGGGTAAGTAGGTTAAAAGTTACAAGATGACAGGGACACAGGCCTGCAAGCCACAAAGTTAAGCAAACTATTGATTCCCATTTAAACTAAATAGGAGCCACTACATCATCTGCCTGTCAAGGGGAACGTGAAGCAGCCAATGCACAGATCTTACATGTGTTTGTGGTGCGGGGGGCGGAGTAAGTACACTAGAGTCCTGTCAGACACGAGTTGTCAAGGCGCCAAGGAAAATTTACCAGCTTGGATTTCCCACCCTTTAAAGCCAAGAGTCTTCTCTTTAAATTAATATTTACGGAAGATAATGGATTGCATTTGAAGAATGCAGCAATTACTTTTTAATGTTCTTTGTATAATTCTAGCCATGATTTTTTTCAAGAATGTCTTTGCTCACATGCTGCCCTTTACTGCAGAAAACACCTCAACAGCTCATTCATACATTTAAATGGCTCTTTCATTAATTCGCACATTAGACACATAGGCCCTCATTCTGACCTTGGCGGTCGGCGGAGAGGCGGCGGTCGGACCGCGAACAGACCGGCGGTCAGAAAAATGGCATTCTGACCGCGGCGGTCACCGCCGCGATCGACCGCCACTTCCCCACTCCGACCGCCACGGCGGTCATGACCGCCGGGCTGGAGTTTGCGCACTCCGGCCTGGCGGTCGTCCCAAGACCGCCAACGGTATCATGACCTTGCCTACCGCCGCGGTTTCTGGCGGTCGGGAACCGCCATGCGAACCATGGCGGTAAGCACTATCGGGGCCAGGGAATTCCTTCCCTGGCACTGATAGGGGTCTCCCCCACCCCCCACTACCCACCCGAGTCCTCCCCCCACACCCTCCACCCCCCTGCCACCCCCCAGAGGTGGTACGAACCCCCTCCCCACCCCCACCCCGACATGCACATACATGCACCCCGACATGCACACACCCCCAACATGCACATATACACACCCCCTACACACACATACACAACGGGGACACATACCCGCACACATACATGCAGACATGCGCACCTGCCGAACAGCACACATTACCCATAGACACAGCAGCACCCCCCACCCGCATACACGCACTCACACACCCCCTCTACACACTCACACGCACACCCCCATGCACGCCCACATCACACAACACCCCCCCTCCCCCTCCCCTCACGGACGGTCAACTTACCTTGTGCGTTGGTCCTCCGGGAGGCGACGGGAGCCATGGGGAGGTGACCGCCAACAGAACACCGCCAACAGAAGACCGCCACACAGATATGTGGGTCGTAATTCTGTGGGCGGTGTTCTGCTGGCGTGGCGGTGGAGGTTGACCAGTCTCCACTTTTCCGCCGACCGCCAGTGTGGCTGCTGGCGGTTTCCCGGCGGAACGCTCCCAGCGGTCGGAATGCGCACAGCGGCATACCGCCGCGGTCGGCGGTCTTCACCGCGGCGGTAACTCAGCGGTCTCGCGAAAAGACCGCAAGGTCAGAATGAGGGCCATAGTTTCGTTGAGCAGGTTACCACCACCAGCATGCTCGGCCCAGTTCATGGGACAGACGAGCCCTGATATTGGTTCTGCTATGAGGGGCACTCTGCGCCAGAGGCAGTCGCTTCTCCAAGCTCACTCTCCCCCCATAGAAGCAGTCTGGACCTGCGGGGCCGCCTGGCAGATATGTAAAGCAAAGGCTGGTTCAAGAGCTGCCTGAGAATTCAGCCCCTGTAATCTGCAGACGAGAACAAGGTCTGTGCACGTGTTTATCCAAAGGGCACAGCAAAATGATGAAATCAGGTAAGGCAGCGTGGAGTGTCCTGGGACATTAGGCAACTCGGGGAGAGAGGAGCAGCAGCAACCTCTGATCAAGCAGCAGAAATGTGTCCTATGTCAAGCGCTGATTTAATAAACAGAGATTTCTCATGTTTCCAGTCCAGCTTTCTCTAAATGAAGAGGAAAAGTGGTGCACTTGAAAAACCAAATGTTACAGGGATATTATAGTTAGCTTCTGAATTTACACACACAAAATCAGACAAATCAGCAGTTATATTTAGAGTTATTTCAAGTAACTATAACTTGCAATCTAACGTAACTATAGCTCACGCCCCCCGTCATGCAGAGTGTTTTCCAAAAATCTTACTGCAAATATTAAGTGATCTTATCAATGATGTTATCAAAGATGTCATGAGTGTTGTAATTTGTGGGGTAAATAGCAGTGCATGTGGAGGCCTCGAGTTATAGCCACTATATATTTATAAATAAATTCCAATACAATAACCCAAAGACGGCAAATACATCAACTGGTGCATGTGGTGGGCAGACAGTAATCCCCAAAGTCAGTTTCAATGGCAGGTAAGCATTTCACTTAAAAACTGCTTAAATTATAAAAACAATCAATCACAACAACACCTTTCCACCATCTTGGTCTTTTTCTTGGTAGATGAGTCTATTTTTACTTTCACTAATATACACTAACATGGGTCCTCCCAGCAATGAAGCATTCTGGGTGCTTTAGTCATGTAAAACATCTACTAACAAGAATGAAAACGTGTTTGACAGCTATCTCATCACTGACATAAATGTATGTTAATATGATGCATATATGAGAAAATGTTAGTAAAATGATAATCCATCTACTAATAGGTTGTAAAAAGAGCTAGGCCAAAGGACTCCCAATGCAACCAAATAGTGACAAATTGTAACCAGTACATTATGACTTACTTTTTACTAGAAATCCACAAGACACTTATAAATCCATGTTGAAAGCCAATCATCTTGGCATATGACTCAGTTTTTGAAAATGTATTGAATTGTGTAGATTAATTCCTGGCTTCTATAGTCAAGACACTGCTCGAACATAAGGGATACAGAAGATTTCTTACGAATACTAGCGGATATCAATTTGAAAAGTGATTACCTTCTGGTAACTATTGATGTGCTAACATTGTACACCACCATCAGAAACAAGGTGGGGCGTAAGGTTTTTGAGGTTTTTTTTTTAAGCAACACAACATTGAAGATCTTTGACGCATAATATTTTCATTCATTCTGAAGTCTCAACAGGTCTACCATAATAGAAGACTAATGCCCAGGTGTAGAAAAACATAACAAAATGCAGGGCAGCAAGTGAAGTCATTGCGCTGCATCAAATAGAGAGACAAATTGCACAATATCTTCAAAGAAATGGATCAGTTTGTCTCCCTCAATGTGCAGGTGCACTTTGTGCTACCTAGCGCCAGTGCAGACACCCTTCCACCATAAAACTACCCTTTGAGGCAATTTCCACAAGGAAGAATGCAGCACACATGCAAATATGAAAAACAAAAAGAAATAAAGTTATTTATCCTCATCATTCCAGCCTCAGGTAGGCGCAGGGTTTTGGTGAATTTCAATGTCTACACATTTCTGCATACATGGATTTGCATCAACACCCATTGGTGGATGCACTGCTATGGCCATGCATCATCCATAGAAAGCCTCCCTGTTGCAACGTAATGCAAGGAAGCGCTATAGGCTATCAAAACCTTGTAGTGGGTACCTTGGGAACTTACACCTTACACCAGGTCCAGTTATCCCGTGTTAATGAACGTAGTAGTGTTCCAGCAGCTTAGGCTGATAGAGGTATCTATAGCAGAGCAGCTTAGGCTGAACTAGGAGACATGCAAAGCTCCTGCAATACCACTTATAGTTACACAGTACTTATACACAAGTAAAGACAATACTCAGAGTTACCAAAAATAAAGGTATTTATTTGGGTGACACAGTACCAAAAATATCTTCAAGACAATACTCCTTCTGGAGGTAAGTATTATACACAATATATACATTAGACACCAAAATTAGACAAGTAAATAGTCATAGAACAATGCAAACAGTAGGAAATCCTATAGAATACAATGGTAAAAAACAGGTCTAGGGGCAACACAAACCATATACTAAAAAAGTGAAATGTGAATCACAAATTCCCCCCTAGACAAGTGTAGTGTGTGCAGAATCGCTGGGAGAGTAAGAATACATTAAAGGTAAGTAAATTACCCCCCCAGAGCCCAGACAAGCAGGAGTAAAGTACTGCAAGTTTCCTTAGGACACACTGCACCTCATTTTGGGGATTTTGCAGCAACCAACCAAGTCTGCAAAGAACAACTGCGGGATTATTGGACCTCAAGACCTGCAAAGGAAGGGGACCAAGTCCAAAAGTCGAAAGAAGTTCCAGGAAGGACAGGAGCCCCTGCCAACCCAGAAGAGGGTGCAAAAGAAGAGTCCATGGTTAGTCAAAGACTGGAGAAATGCACCCTAGGAAGAAGCCAGTGGGTTTCTGCATGATGCAAAAGATGTCCCACAGCATGAAGATCGTTGCAGTTGAGATTTCGTGTTGGAAGGCACCAACAAGCCTTGACTACAACAAAAGTGTGTTTTTCATCAAAAAGGCACTGGATGGACCCAGGAAGGACCTGGGGACCTCAATTCTGTTTGAGGAGCGCTTTAGAGAGCCCTCAGGATGCCGGCCAGCACCCCCAGGATCTGGGTTCAAAGGAGCTGCAAAATACAGTTGATGCAGTACAACAAATGAAAGTCCCACGCTGCCGGAGAACAATTCAGCGAGTTGAGCATCACAGGGTGGAGTGCTGGGGACCTGGGCCCGGCTGTGCATTAAGGAATTTTGCAAAGAGAGCACAGAGGCCTCAGGAGGCCAAGAAGACACCATAAACAGTGGTACCATTGTTCTTGGGGAAGGCAAGGTCTTTCCTCCTCCAAAGTGCGTCAGCAGGACCTCAGGACAGTCTATGTTGATGATGTCCACAATCTGTGTCCTTAGGAGCATGCTAGTCAGTGTGAGAGGAGTCCCAGGGTACCAGTCCTGGCCTTGGAAGGTGCCTGCTTGGAGCAGGGGAGTGACTCTGTCACTCCACAGGAGATTTCTTCGGTCCTTCTGGTGCAGGATGAGGACAGGGAGTTCCCAGAGCGTGCACACCATGGAAACTGTTGCAGTTGCTGACTTGGAGCTGAGGTTGCTGAAGAAAAGTGTCTCTTGTAGACACTTTGTTGCACTTACAGCATTTCTTTGAGCAGGCTGTGGTTGATCCAAGGTCAGAGAGTCTGAAGTTGTTGCAGAGGATTCCTGAAGGAAACTTGCAAGCAGAATCTGAAGAGAACCCACAGGAGAGACCCTAAATAGCCCAGAGAGAGGGATTGGCAACCTTATCAGCTAAGGACCTATCAGGAGGGGTCTCTGACGTCACCTGATGGCACTGGCCAATCAGAGCCCTCCAGAGTGCCCCACACCTTGCAAAGCAAGATGGCTGAATTCTGGTACACACTGGAGGAGCTCTGGGCACCACCCCTGGGGTGGTGATGGACAGGGGAGTGGTCACTCTCCTTTCCTTTGTCCAGTTTCCTGTCAGAGCAAGGGAGAAGGGGTCCCTGAACTGGTGTAGACTGGTTTATGCAAGCAGTTCACCATCTGTGCCCTTCAAAGCATTTCCAGAGGCTGGGGGAGGCTACCCCTCCCCAGCCTGCAACACCTATTTCCAAAGGGAGAGGGTGTAGCACCCTGCTCTCAGAGGAAATGCTTTGTTCTGCCTTCCTGGGACTGGGCTACCCAGATCCCATGAGGGCAGAACACTGCCTGTGAGGTGGCAGCAGCTGTAGGTGCAGTGCAAGCCTCAGAGAGCTGGTTTGGCAGTACTGGGGGTCCATGGTGGAGCCCTCAGGATGCATGAAATTGGCTCCCCAATACCAGATTAGAATGGGGGGGCAGTTCCATGATCTTAGACATGTTACATAGCCATATTCGGAGTTAGCATTGTGAAGCTACATATAGGTACTGACCTATATGTAGTGCACGTGTGTAATGGTGTCCTGCACTCACAAGGTCCAGGCAAATGGCCCTGAACTATGTGGGGGCACCTTTGCTAGTGCAAGGGTGCCCTCACACTTAGTAACCTTGCACCTAACCTTCAGTAAGTGAAGGTTAGACATATAGGTGACTTATAAGTTACTTAAATGCAGTGAAACGGGCTGTGAAATAGAGTGTGCACTATTTCACGCAGGCTGCAATGGCAGTCCTGTTTAATGGTTTGTCTGAGCTCCCTATGGGTGGCAAAAGAAATGCTACAGCCCATATGGATCTCCTGGAACCCCAATGCCCTGGGTACCTAGTACCATATACTATGCACTTATAAGGGGAGTCCAGTGTGCCAACTGAAATTGGTAAATTAAGTCACTGGCCTAAAGTGACAAATTTAAAAGCAGAGAGAGCGTAGGCACTGAGGTTCTGGTTACCAGAGCCTCAGTGACGCAGTTAGGCACTATACAGGCATACACGTTAGGCCATAAACTATGAGCACTGGGGTCCTGACCAGCAGGATCCCAGTAAGACAGGCAAAACACACTGACATATAGGTTTTTAACTATGAGCAGTCGGGTCCTGGCTAGCAGGATCCCAGTGACACAGTAAAAACACACTGAGACACACTCACAAACAGGCCAAAAGTGGGGGTAACCATGCTAGAGAAAGGCTACTTTCTCACAAACCTTTTGCAAATATGCACCCTAATATGATTAGAGAGTTGAGCAGCAGCAAGATAGTGAAGTAATTTGTAGTTGAGATGGTTCTAAAATGGAAAGAACACAACCCCAATGGAGGGGCTGTCGTAGTTTGGACTCTTGCTCTGGGCAAGGCTGCTGGTTTAGGGATGACAGTACATTTGTTTGTAAGCAACTACGTCTTTCCTACAACAAATCACAGCTGTTGTCCCAACCTTACCGGCTCACTAGCAGCACCTCACCAGAAACACAATAGTAAAAGGTGATTTATGGCAGCCGTTACGCATGGACTCGAGAATAAGGTTTCTCAGGGAGTGTTGTGGTTAAACGGAGATTACCCTTTTCTCACAGATATATTATGTCTTATACAAACACAGGCAATGACACAGATGCAGTAGAGTTACTATAGTTTTTATTTAACATAACTGCAATGTGAGATACGTTGCATGGGCTGCAATGATTAGGATAATGAATAATGCAAGAAACAGAATTGTATAGACGGGAGTCATTATTACAAGGACCCCCACCATCTTGCAATACCTAGAAATGATACATGAGATGTAATATGCCCTAATACCCTAATGTGAAAGGCCTAACCTCCTACCTAGAGGAGAGCTGGGTTTGTTAAACCTAATCTACCAATGCCATGCCATTGAGAGGAGCCCCCAACCCTTGTTACCTTGGAATGAGGTCTCTATCTCAGACTCCGCAGGGACACGAAGACTGGGTCAGCGTCAAGACGACTGCAGCATCGGTATCAGCGATGGTGGCGATGCCTTCTGCTCGGAATCCCTCTGATTATCTGTCTAAAGTGTAATGTATTTATACAGATCTACAAGGTCCCCTGACGTAGGTGTGTTCCTAAACAATAGATAACAAACATACTTGGGACGGCAATTAATATCAACAATCCCTTGAAAGTATAGAGAGGGAAAATCCCTAAGTGTGAACACCTACTGTTTGTTTGTCTTTGGTGCTTGATCTTGATGCCTTGGCGCGGTGACACTGATAATGTTACCCATAACAAGTGGCCTAACTATAAACAAAGCAGCCATCTTAGAAGAAATAAATAATAAAATGGGATAAGACAGAGCAAGCTAAGTAGGTTAAAAGTCACTAGGTGACGGGGGCACGAATCTACAAGCCAGAGGCTAAGCTAACTCCTGTTATCCCATTAAAACGAACTAGGATTCACTTCAGGGCCTGATTTAGATTTCGGCGGAAGGGTTACTCCATCACAATGGTGACAGATATCCCGTCCACGGAAACCTAAATCACATAGGAAACAATGGGATTTAGATTTCGGCTGACGGGATATCCATCACCATTGTCACGGAGTAACCCACTCTGTTGAAATCTAAATCAGGCCCTTTATCTTTTTTTTAAAAGAGTGTAAAGGTTGTGGACGGTGACATGCTTGCTAATATAGGCCTGATACATTCTGATATAGCTGTATTATGAATTGACATTGACTAAGACATTTGGTTTGAAGCAAAGTAATCTTACCAGTTTTTTTATTTTTACTGCAGAAGCAGCAAGTTGATTCTCCTGCTCAACTCTGGAAAACAAAACAATGAGAACATTTCAGTAATAAAATGGAGGTAGTTGTGGCTGCCAAATCTCACTTGAGAGGTTAAATTCACAAAGTCCAGGTGTAACCAGTGGTTTGTTAATTGGGAGGGGGAGAGAGAAGTTGAGTGATATATAATATTAACTTCCTAACTCCATACTACAATTCATCAAGGTATATTATAACCTACTGACCACATACTTGTAACGTTACGGCAAAAAAGGGTGGTTTATCCTGAGGAAAAAAAAAAATTAAAACCCTTACCAACAGTAGTAGTGGCATGCTTTGTTGGATCTCATATATGAATTAGGATGGCTTCTACCATTTTCTAGGGAGCACTTGCAATAGTTACCTGCCTGGGTCTTCTCAAGGATAAAAATATCTTAAAACACCCAGGTATCCCTTGTAAAAATGGGTGTTCATGGTATGGATTAAAGATATGTACATCTATCTGGATGTACAACATAAAATATAGATCACGTAAAGGATCTACTCACCCTGATATTAACTTGCAAATCTGTACTCCCGAAAAAGAGGACACAGTCATCAAGGGTGCCATGTCACCCTTCAATACCTACATTTCAAATCAATCTCTTTTTGGCTGCTAACCTCTTATTTGCTTGAATCTTTTTATTTCTTTTCATATAGAGACATACAAACACAGATTATGTATGTCTACCGCAGTGTCAAAGTCAGGAGCACAACTCTCATGGCATAGCATTCGATTTGATCACGTTAACTGACAGTAAATCTTGCACCTGTTGACAGTTAGGGCGCACAACCAGAGCTGAAGTTTTGGTACATTGGGATTATGAAACATCACGTCACCGACCTGAGGGATGGTCATCAGCATGAGACACATCATGTATCAATAGATCTTTTCAATGGGCAGCTATCAGGCACTGCACAGTTAAGAAGTTAGGATTCAGTATAAATTTTACATACAACGATACAACAATAAAACAACACAACAATAACCTTGTCTGGAATCTGTTCCCTAGCCACCCACCCCCCATATCCCCACATCTTCACCCAGTCACTCAATTGGATCACGCCAACACACGGCCTCAGGACCCCCCCTCAGCTTGCTTTGCTGAGCCTCCCCCCTCAAGAGGGGGGGCAAGCATGCCACCCGGAGGGGCCAACATCGATCCACAGCACTCAACCATCTGCCGCCAGCGCGATCACCACATGTGCAGCATCTGCATCAAACCCTTACTTTTGTTCCCGAAGATCCAGCAACATCTCATCCCATCTAGAGACTAGGGGACATTTACGTAAACCCAAGCTGTCTTCCCTCCGCAGCGCCACCCACTCTGCCTCCACCCATACCATAAATGACCTCTACCATGTTTCTATTGCAGGAGGCTCTGTGGACTTCCATCTCCTGCTGATGAGTCGCTTAGTCGTCAAAAGGCCCAAATCCAGAAATCTCATGGAGGCAGTATGTTTTTTAGCTGTGGGGAAAAGGCCCAAGAAACATTCTTCCCACGTGGTCAACTGTGGACGTGCCGTGTAGATTGACAGTTGTGCCGACACTTCACGCCAATAAAAGCATTATGAGGGACAGGACCACAACATATGTAACAAGTCTGCCACCACCGACGCGCAGTGGGGCAGGCTGCACCTGTGCGATTAAAGTACTGAATAATGATTGCCAGCATAAGAAATGCACTTTGGAGTATATAGAATTGAATCAGACAGAATTGCATGGAATGTTGATGTGGCTTTTCCGGGGCCACTTCCCATTCATTATCTGCACAGGGCCTGGCCAGGTTGCCTGCCCAACTAATCCCCAGAGTGGCACAGGTGTGAACTGTGTGTGTCCGGAGCGCATCTGTGAGCCAACGATCTAAGTGGCTGCCCTGTCCCATAACATGCATTTATTGCACCAAGAGGTGCATTGGTGGTTCAATGAAAATGTCTCCCCAACACCAAGACAGCGACGCTATCAGGTAGTTATACAGTAGGAAATGCCCCAATGACAGGCCTAAGTCCTCTGCTAGTGTATCAAGTGGGGTTAACGCACCCTCAGTGTATAGATCTCCCAGTGCATGCAGACCAACAGCGTACCAAGGCGCCAGTTCCGTTTAAGTAATGCGTTGCATACTGCGCGTCGTGTCCAGTTAGGCCAGAGCTGGGGCATAAGGAGTAACTGCGTGTGTGAGCTGCAGGCTCCTGTGGTAACAGTGATGCACCACACTCACCAAGAGTGAATTTGGTGCCCTAGTTTGTGTGTTCGGGTGAAACAGATAAAACACCTCAGAAAGTGACCACGGGTGCACCACTACTGCCATGTCCGACAGCTGGAGTCCAGAAAGCCACTTGGCAAACCACTGCAGCAGTGCCTTACAGCTTGTCTCCAATCCATGTTTGGTCTGTGCTGGCTTACAGCTCCCCTTGTGCATTTCACCCAGACAGCCATAAACACAGAACACTCAGTCACATCTGCGTTCATCTGAATACTGAATGGGTCTCCATGGGATGGAAGGGTGGAGGGGCGCTCTCTTACATTTCAAAGGCCAGTGGCCTGCCCTCACACAAAGGACTGATAACCCCCCCAAAAGGATCCTGGGAGACAGGACTGGGCTGAAAGGGAAACTTGTGCACTTCAAAACCACTCTTCCAAGTCTTGCCCACTTCAAAGGTATTTTTGGGTATATAAACTGGGTCTCTGACCCCACCAAAAGAGACACTTCTGGATCTACACCTGAACTCTGTCAGAGGAACTGCTTTGCTGCCCAAAGGCCTCATATTGACTGCTTTGTTGGGAAGGCCTACTGCTGGGCTTGTTCTCCTGCCGCCTGCTGGCCTCTGACTTTACTAGAAGAACTCTGCCTTACCCAGAAGTGCTCTCCAAGGGCTTGGATTGAGCTTGCCTCCTGTTCTGAAGTCTCAGGACCAACAAAGACTTCACCTCCTAGCTTCTAGCTAGTTCACAGATTTCAGCAATGCCAGTACCGACTTCAGCGACTCCAGCACTGACACTGCTGCCTGAAGTCACACCGCTGCCTGCTGTGGCTCTGTGGTCCTCGCTGCACGCAGTGACCACGGTCTGAAACGTAAGTCTGATGTTGCTGTGATGCAGCTGACATCCTGCATTGTATTAGTGATACTGTGAAGCCGACACATCATGGCTTGACCTACCGGATCAATTGACCCTGCCGGGTCACAAGGAACTTACGGATCACCACCGACGCTGCACCAGCTTCCCTTGCATTCGGACGGAACTGATCCCTTGCCTCCCCTGCCTCGCAGTATGGAACAGACACCTCACCTCCCTGGATGCTGTAAGGGACCGATGATAAACCGGCTCCAGCGATGCCTCACCTCCACGACTCCGTGCAACTTCTTTGTTTCTTTGTTTTCAAAGCTACTGTGCCTGGGGGTCGGTGTGACTCTGTGACTGGTGCCTGAGGTGCCTGACTATTGGGAACGGCTCCTTTAGTGACGCTGTGATAGCCTCAGTTGGAGCTATTGTGTTTCTAAGCGCTTTAGTAGAATTTAATCTTTAAAAAAATCATAACCTTATTCGTGTACATTGGATTTTCATCGTTTTTATCTTATTTTATTCATATAAATATTACCTATTTTCCTAAACCTGTGTGTGTATTTTTGTGGTGTTTTCACTGTGTTACTGTATGAGTTATTGCACAAATACTTTACACATTGCTTTCTAAGTTAAGCCTGACTGCTCAGTGCCAAGCTACCAGATGGTAGGCATAGGATAATATGGATTGTTCTGGCCAGGAGTTCACTTGGCTCCAACAGCCTGCCCCTGTGCCCCTAACCCATCCGACTGCTGCCTCGACAACAGTACGAGGCCCTCCTCCACCCGCAGGCATCCGCCTGTGCCTCATCCCTGGTACCCAGTGGTAGGCAGCTCCAACTCCCGTGTAAGTATCCCTTTTTGTTTTATATTTCACTTTCTTTCCTCCTCTGCTTTTCTGTCACCGTTGTACGTATTTCCTACCTTCTGCTTCTAGCCGTGCCTTTCCTCCTCCTCTGTATCTCTCTAACTACTGTGTTTGTATTTTACATTGTGCCGAGTTTCCTAGGTCCTCTCCTGTTTCTTACTACCTCTGTGTACGTAGCCTTTAGTATTGCGCCGTATATTTTTCTCTCTTTCCCGTATTTGTGAATGCCAAGGACGTAGTTATTTTTAGTATTGGACCACCACTGCGTCCATTTCTCCTTCGCCAAAACCTCGACTCACCACCACCAACACACTACACATTTCGCATGTGGGACAAGATCTCTGCAGAACACCTGAACTCCCAACTGTCGCACAACCCCCCCCCACTCAGACGACCCCAACAACGCAGCCAACAACCTTTCAAAATGGATCACTATCTGCGCAGACACATTAGCCCCCCTCAGAAAAAATATCACAGCCCGCAACATCAAGTACGCCCCATGGTTCACCACTGAACTCCAAGCGCAAATGCCGCCGAGCGGAGAAAGCCTGGCGACAAGAACCCTCAACAACCAACTTCTCCAACTTAAAAAAAAAACACTCACACCCACCACCAACTGATACGCACCGCCAAACGAGCATAATACAAGGAACGCATTGACAACAACTCCCATAACAGCAAAGAATTGTTCACCACTATTAAAGAGCTAACCAAACCCAAAGCCAGCAACATAGACCCCACACACACACACAAACCGTCTGTGACTCCCTCTCCAACCATTTCTACCACAAAATTTTGGACATATACAATAGCTTCCCATCACACACACCCACCACACACACCTCTCACCCACCCAACCCAGACCCCTGTCACGCCCCCCCTTAACCTACTCACCACTTGGGCCCCACCGACGAAGAGACTGAAAAAAACATGAATTCCATCCACTCTGGATCCCCCTCCAACCCCTGCCCCATCGCATTTTCAACAAAGCCAGCCCCACCATCGCCCGCAAGTTTCACGACATAATCAACACCTCATTCGCCACCGCCACCTTTCCAGACTCCTGGAAGCATGCAGAAATCACCGCTCTGCTAAAAAAAAACAAAGCCGACCCGGGCAACCTCTCCAACTACCGCCCCATTTCTCTCCTCTCTTTCCCCGCCAAGGTTGCAGAGAAAATAGTCAACGCTCATCTGTCCCACTTCCTGGAGGAAAATAACATACTGGACCCCTCACAATCCAGGTTCCGCAAAAACCACAGCACGGAAACCGCCCTCATCGCATGTACTGATGACATCAGAACCAGAGTCGACAAGGGCAAGACCATCGCACTCATCCTCCTTGACCTCTCCGCAGCCTTTGACACTGTCTGCCACCACACACTCGGCACACGCCTCCACAACGCCGGCATCCGACACAAAGCCCTAGACTGGTTCACCTCATTCCTCACCAACAGAACCCAAAAAGTCCGCCTACCACCTTTCCACTCTACTGCCACCAAATTCATATGCGGAATCCCCCAAGGGTCCTCCCTCAGCCCCACTCTTTTCAACATTTACATGACCCCTCTCTCCAACATCCTCAGTCTACACGGAATCACCATCCTCTCCTACGCAGACGACACCCAACTCATCATCTCCCTCACCCCCAACCACAGAGCCGCCAAAACCAACCTCTACGCTGCACTCACTGACACCGTCACCTGGATGACAACAAACCACCTCAAGCTCAACTCCAACAAAACAGAAATCATAATTTTCGGCCCCAACAAAACCATATGGGGCGACTCCTGGTGGCCCACCGCACTAGGCCCTGCCCCCACCCCCGCAACCCACGCACACAACCTTGGCATCATCCTAGACCCCTCCCTCTCCATGACCCAGCAAATCAACGCCGTCACCTCATCCTGTTTCCACACTCTCCGCACGCTGAAAAAAACCTTTAAATGGATTCCCACAGACACCAGGAAGACCGACACACGTACTCATCAGCAGCAGGCTAGACTATGGTAACGCCCTCTACGCCGGCACCACACTCAAACTCAAACGCAAACTCTAGAGAATCCAGAACACTGCCGCACGCCTCATCCTGGACCTGCCCTGCCAAGAACACATTACACCACACCTCAAATCCCTTCAGTGGCTCCCCATAGACAAGCGGATCACCTTCAAGATTCTCATCCACGCACACCAATCCCTCCACAACACCGGCCCAACCTACCTCAACAACAGAGTGAACTTCCACACTCCCACACGCCACCTCCGTCCGATCTGCTGACCTCGCACTAGCCACAACCCCCCGCATCCAACGCACCACCTCTGGAGGCAAATACTTCTCCTACCTCGCCCCCAAGACCTGGAACTCCCTCCCCACCAACCTTTGCAAAACCCAAGACCTCCTGATTTTCAGAAAAAAACTCAAGACATGGCTGTTCGAACAGTAACCGCCCCCTACCCCACCTTATCCCCACCCCCTAGCGCCTTGAGATCCTCATGGGTGAGTAGGGCGCTCTATAAATTTCTTTGATTGATTGATTGTGTTGTGACTTACCATGAATAGGATTGTGGTCCCTACTTGGACAAGGGTGTATACCTCTGCCAACTAGAGACCCCATTTCTAACATTGGTGATCAGCGGTGAGGATAGGACTTGTGTTTGTGCAGTGATAGTGGCTACCTGATGGTACCCACACCTTGTGTCAGGTCCAGTTATCCCTTATTAGTAGATTAGTAGTGTTCTAGCAGCTTAGGCTGATAGAGGTAGCTATAGCAGAACAGCTTAGGCTGAACTAGTAGACATGCAAAGCTCCTACTATACCACTTATATCATATAGTACTATATCATAAGAATCACAATACTTGAAGTTACTAAAAATAAACGTACTTTATTTTAGTGACAATGTGCCAAAAATATCTCAGAGGATATACTCCCTTAGGAGGTAAATAAAATACACAAAATATACACACAAACCAAAATCAGGTAAGTAAACAGTTAGAAAAGTAGTGCAAACACTGTAGAATACAATAGAATGCAATAGGCCTAGGGGCAACACAAACCATATAATAAGAAAGTGGAATGCAAACCACTTAGGGACCCAAGGCTTAGTGTAGTGTGTAGAGGGTCACTGGGAGTATATGAAAACACTAGGGGTGTCCAAGATAACCTAACCCAAGACCCTAAAAAGTAGGAGTAAAGTGTCCAAACTTCCCCAGAAACACACTAAAGTCGTGATAGGAGATTCTGCAAAGACAACAACTGACTGCAAAGCACTGAAGACGGATTCCTGGACCTGAGGACCTGTAAAGGAAGGGTACCAAGACCAAGAGTCACGAAAGTGTCCGTGGGGGCAGATCCCACTAAACCCCGGATGAAGGTGCAAAATGGCTGCCTCCAGGTGGAAGAAGCTGAAGATTCAGCAACAATGGAAGATGCCAGGAACTTCTCCTTTGCACAGAAGATGTCAGATGGCATGCTGGAGGATACAGAGTTGTTTCCACACAGAAAGACTACAAACAAGCCTTGCTAACTGCAAGGGTCGCAGTTGAAGAAAATGGGTGCTGCCTGGGCCCAGGAAGGACCAGGAGGTCGCCCCTTGGAGGAGAAGACAGAGGGGCGCTCGGCAGTACCGAGAGCCCACAAAGAAGCAGGCAGCACTCGTAGAAGCTCTTGAACAGGTGTTCAAGAAATCTGAGCATTGCGGATGTCTCAACACTACAAAGGAGGGTCCCACTAAGTCGGTGGTCAACTCAGCGAGTTGATCAATATAGGATGGAGTGCTGGGGACCTGGCCTATGCTGTGCACGAAGGGTTGCTTTCAAAAGTACACAGAAGCCCTAGCAACTGCAGATCACACTGGATTACTGTCTGGCGTGGGGAGGCAAGGACTTACCTCCACCAAATTTGGACAGATGGACCACTGGACTGTCAGGGTCACTTGGATCTAGCTCCTGTGTTCCAGGGACCATGCTCGTCAAGATGAGAGGAGACCCAGAGGACCGGTGATGCAGAAGTTTGGTGCCTGCGTTACCAGGCGGAGGATTCCGTCGACCCACTGGAGATTTCTTCTTGGCTTCCTGTGCAGAGTGAAGGCAGACCGCCCTCAGAGCATGCACCACCAGGAAACAGTTGAGAAAGTGGCCAGATTAGGCACTACAATATTTCTTGCTACTGTGTTGCGGTTTTGCAGGTGTCCTGGAGCAGTTAGCGGTCAATCCTTGGCAGAAGTCGAAGAGGGAGATACAGTGGAACTCTGGTGAGCTCTTGCATTCGTTATCCGACGAGAAACCCACATGAGAGACCCTAAATAGCCCTCAGAGGAGGATTGACCACCTAGTCAGGTCCCCTCTGATGTCATCTGCTGGCACTGGCCACTCAGTGGTTTCCATTGTGCCCTCACAACCCTGCATTCAAGATGGCAGAGGTCTGGGGCACACTCGAGGAGCTCTGGGCACCACCCCTGGGGTGGTGATGGACAGGGGAGGTCACTCCCCTTTCCTTTGTCCAATTGTGTGCCAGAGCAGGGGTTGGGGGATCCCTGAACTGGTGTAGACTGATGTATGCAAGAAGGGCACCATCTGTGCCCTTCAAAGTATTCCCAGAGGCCAGGAGAGGCTACTCCTGCCCAGACCCCAGGAAGGCAGAAGCCTGTCTGTGGGTTGGCAGCAGCGGTAGCTGCAGTGAAAACCCCAGAGAGCTGGTTTGGCAGTACCCGGGGTCCATGCTGGAGCCCCGGGGATGCCTGGGATTGGCACCCCAATACCATATTTGGCATGGGGACAATTCCATGATCTTAGACATGTTACATGGCCATAGTCTGAGTTACCATTGTGAAGCTACATCTAGGTATTGACCTATATGTAGTGCACGCGTGTAATGGTGTCCCGCCACTCACAAAGTCCGGGCAATTTGCCCTGAACTATGTGGGGGTACCTTAGCTAGTGCCAGGGTGCCCTCACACTTAGTAACTTTGCACCTAACCTTCACTAAGTGAGGGTTAGACATATAGGTTACTTATAAGTTACTTAAGTGCAGTGTAAAATGGCTGTGAAATAACATGGACATTATTTCACTCAGGCTGCAGTGGCAGACCTGTGTAAGAATGGTCTGAGCTCCCTATGGATGGCAAAAGAAATGCTGCAGCCCATAGGGATCTCCTGGAACCCCAATACCCTTGGTACCTAGGTACCATATACTAGGGAATTAGAAGGGTGTTCCAGTGTGCCAATCAGAATTGGTAAAATGGTCATTAGCCTGCAGTGACAATTTTAAAGACAGAGAACATAAGCACTGTGGTTCTGGTTAACAGAGCATCAGCGATACAGTTAGGCACCACACAGGGAACACATTCAGCCACAAACTATGGGTACAGGTGTCCTGGCTAGTAGGATCCCAGTGGGACAGGCAAAAACAAACTGACACACAAGTAAAAATGGGGATAACATGACAGGCAAGATGGCACTTTCCTACAGTGACCCTCCGTGGTACCGGGCCTTCCTATTGAGTCTGGCTCATGACATCCCCCTGGCCGGACATTTAAGGCAAGACAAGACCTTCGCCAGGCTTGTCCCCCACTTTTCTTGGCCCTGAATTTGGGTGACCTCAGATGCATTCTGTATGTCCTGCCCCACCTGCCAAGCTAGTGGGAAGACAGGGAAAAACCTCAAGGCCCCCCTAATCCTGCTCCCCATCACTGGCACCCCTTTTGAAAGGGTGGACATCGACGTCATTGGTCGCTTGGACCCCAAGACTGCCTTAGGCAATGGGTTTATCATGGTTTTGATGGACCATGCCACCCGCTACCCAGAGGCAATCCCTCTGACGACAGTGACTGCACCAGTGATGACCAGAGCTCTGATGGGGATATTTACCCGTGTGGGATTCCCAAAGGAGGTTGTGTCTGACAGAGGCACAAACGTTATGTCTGCATACATGAAGCCCTTGTGGGATGCCTGTGGGGTGACCTACTGGTTCACCACACCCCTTACCAACCTCAATCCAATGGTCTTGTGGAAAGATTCAACGAGACCTTGAAAGGCATGATCACAAGCCTCCCTGAGGCCAAGAGGCGTAAGTGGGATGTCCTCCTGCTGTGACTTCTCTTTGCTTGTAGAGAGGTGCCCCAGAAAGGGGTGGTGTTCAGCCCCTTTGAACTTCTCTATGGGTACCCTGTCAGGGACCCCTATGCATAGTAAAAGAGGGGTGGGAGAAAGCGCCCAGGAAACCACCCTAGGATGTGGTCAGTTACATGCTAGCCTTCTGCAACCAGATGCAGTGCTCCTGGAAGACGGACATGAGCAACCTCGAGGCCATTCAAGGGGTTATGAAACAATGGTATGACCAGAAGGCCACCCTGGTGGAGTTTCAACTTGGCGACAAAGTTTGGGTGAAGGAGCCAGTAGAGCCCAGGGCCTTTCAGGACTGCTTGACTGGCCCATTTGAAATAAAGGAGCATAAGGGGGAAGCCACTTACTTAGTGGACCTCAAGTCCCCAGAAATCCTCTAAGGGTGGTCCATCTGAACTGACTGAAGCCTCATTTTGAGAGGTCCGAGGTCAGCATGCTTCTGGAGACAGATGAGGGTGTGGAAGAGGAGAGTGAACCTCTCCCCGACCACCTCTATGCCAAGGAAGGTGATGGGTCAGTGGAGGGTGTCAATCTCTCTGACTCCCTGACCCTGGATCAGAGAGGGGAAAACTACCAGTTACTGGAACAGTACTCCTCCCTGCTTTCCCTCACCCCTGGAGTCATACATTTGTGTGTCCATGACATTGACACAGGAAACTGTCCCCCTGTAAAGAACAAAATATACAGGTTGTCAGACTGGGTGAAGATCAGTATCAGGGAGGAAGTTGCCAAGATGCTGGCTCGTGGGGTGATTGAGAAGTCCAGCAGTTCCTGGGCCAGCCCTGTGGTGCTGGTTCCCAAGGCTGCCATTCCTGGTGCCAAGCCAGAACTTAGGTTCTGCATGGACTACCGGGGACTCTACTCTGTCACGAAGACAGACTCTCACCCCATCCCCCGAGCTGATGAGATCGTAGACAGGCTAGGAGCTGCCTAATTGCTCAGTACCTTTGATCTCACATCAGGGTACTGGCAGATCACCTTGACTGAGGGGGCTAAAGAGTGATCTGCTTTTTCTACTCCAGAGGGACATTACCAGTTCAGAGTAATGCCCTTTGGATTGAAATATGTCTCTGCTACATTCCAACAGTTGATTAACAGGGTTCTGGCTGAGAATGATGCGTTCTGCACAGCCTATGTAGACGACATAAACATCTACAGTTCCAGCTGGGAGGAACACCTGCTCCACCGCTAGAGGTGCTTCAGACCCTGCAACAGGTCCATCAAGGTCAGTAAGTGCCAGATTGGGCAGGGTTCTTTGGTGTACTTGGGACTCCTAGTAGGTGGTGGTATGGTACAGCCCCTCTAGGACAAGATTAAGACAATCAAGGCCTGGCAACCACCTAGAACTCAAACTGAGGTGAGGGCCTTGCTGGGTCTCACTGGGCACTACTGCATATTGTTAAGGGTTATGGCTCCATAGTGGCCCCCTTAACAGAACTCACATGTTACAAAACAACCTAGGTTGGTGAATTGGACAGATACCTGTCAGACAGCCTTTGATTCTCTAAAGGAAGAACTGTGCATGGCACTCGTGCTCAGGGCCTCTGACTACTCCAGGGAGTTCATCGTGCAGATAGACACTTCAGAGCATGGCATAGCGGTGGGGGAGACATATGTCAGACCCAACAGCCTTAGGGTGGTCATCCCCCAACTTTTTGCCTGCCTCCCTCCACTTTTCTGACACTGTTTCTGCTGGTTTAGAACTCTGCACACTTTACCACTGCTAACCAGTGCTAAAGTGCATATACTCTCTCCCTACAAAGATGGTAACATTGGTTCATACCCAATAGGAATATTTGATTTACTTGTAAGTCCCTAGTAAAGTACACTACATGTGCCCAGGGCCTGTAACCTGAATTCTACTAGTGGGCTTGCAGCACTGGTTGTACCACCCACATAAGTAGTTCCTTAACCATGTCTCAGGCCTGCCATTGCAAGGCATGTGTGTGCGGTTTCACTGCCACTTCGACTTGGCATTTTAAAGTACTTGCCAAGCTCTAAACCTCCCTTTTTCTACAGGTAAGTCATCCCTAGGGTAGGCCCTAGGTAACCCATAGGGCAGGGTGCTATGTAATTAAAAGGCAGGACATGTACATGTGTGGTTTATATGTCCTGGTAGTGGAAAACTCCTAAATTAATTTTCCACTACTGTGAGGCCTGCTCCTTTCATAGGATAGCATTATGGCTACCCTCATATACTGTTTGAGTAGTAGGTTCTGATCATAAAGGGGTAACCAGGTCATTTTTAGTATGGCCAGCAGGGTAATAGAAAATCTGGCTTATTGGTGAGGTTTTATTTTATATTACTATTTTAGAAATGTCACTTTTAGAAAGTGAGCATTTCTCTTCACTTAAAATCCATCTGTGCCGTACAGCCTGTCTCCAATCCACATCTGGCTGGGCTGTTTGACAGCTCCCTTGTGCATTTCACCCAGACAACCACAAACACAGGATACTCAGTCACACCTGCATTCATCTGCATACTGAATGGGTCTTCCTGGACTGGGAGGGTGGAGGGCCTGAGACTAACATTTCAAAGGCTAGTGGCCTGCCCTCACACAATGGACTGTCAACCCCCCTACTGGGACCCTGGCAGACAGAGCTGTACTCAAAGGGGAACGTGTGCACTTCAAAACCACTCTTTGCAGTCTCCCCCACTTCAAAGGCATTTTTGTGTATATAAACTGGGTCCCTGACCCCACTAAACTAGACACGTCTGGACCTGAACCTGTAAACTGTCAAGAGAAACTGCCTGGCTGCCCAGAACACTCATCCAGATTTCCTTGCTGTGAAGGACTGCTGCCCTGCTGTTGCCCTGCTGCCCTCTGACTTTGCTGAGAAATGCTCTCCAAGGGCTTGGCTTCGGCTTGCTTCCTGTTTACTGAAGTCCCAGGGCCAAAAATACTTCATCTCTTCAAGGAAACTCCTGTGCTCCAAAAATCGAGGCACAGCCTGCCAGAA
This sequence comes from Pleurodeles waltl, assembly GCF_031143425.1. Lineage (NCBI taxonomy): Eukaryota > Metazoa > Chordata > Amphibia > Caudata > Salamandridae > Pleurodeles > Pleurodeles waltl. The sequence goes on from NC_090447.1 coordinate 1,225,599,484, forward strand.
ACGATGCACAGCCTGCCCTGCAACAAGAAAAACGCTGCACAGCCGGACCGGAATGACGCAGCCCAACTTCCTGAGTGAAGATTGACGCACCGCTTGTGTTACGACCGGAAATTCAATGCACAGCCCTACTGCATTGATGCACAGCCAAGCCAGAATGACGCAGCCCGACTTCCTGAGTGAAGAATCAATGCAGCGCCTGCTGTGCGACAGAAAATTCGACGCAACGCCTACCGTATCAACGCAATGCCTGTAACCTCTTCCCGTACACCCAGGATTTTCTCTGCATCATCCCTCGGTGTCCAAAGACACCAGCATCGTAGTGAGGAACCAAGACTGTGTGTCAGAAATCGACACAAACGCCCCTCGCAGGATGGAAAGAAAGGGTGCCATCGTCTGTGCCACTTCAGAAAATCCGACGCACACCTTATTTTTCCATGCATCTCCCCCTCTGTGGTCTCCGTGCACGGTAATTTTGACGCAAACCAAGTACTTTCTGCAAACATGAGAAAACTGTGATTTCTTAGATTTAAGACTTTTTTTGAACTTTCAAAAGTGATATCTCATCTTATGCTTATTGAATCTTTATTGTTTTTACCTTAATTTAACCAGATAAATATCCTATATTTTTCTAAACCTGTGTGGTGTATTTCTGTGGTGTTTTCACTGTGTCACTGTATGGTTTATTGCAAAAATACTTTACACATTGCCTTTTAAGTTAAGCCTGACTACTCAGTACCAAGCTACCAGAGGGTGGGCACAGGATAATTTGGATTGTGTGTGAGTTACCCAGACTAGGATTGTGGTCCCTATTTGGACAAGGGTGCATATCTCTGCCAACTAGAGACCCGATTTCTAACACCTAGACAGCCTTAGCCTCTTCCTATTGCATGAGTTCATATCTCTGGTGAGATGAGGGCTCAAAGAATGGTGGGTGACCTTCACTTTGATGAGGGTCCTTATAGTCACAGGTGAGTGATGGTTTTGTGGTCTCTCTTGTATGTGTCCACTGTTCTATCTCATAAGGGAATTTCCCCCCCCCCCAACTGTCTCTTCTTCATCAGTTCTTTATGTCCTAAAAGAATGATGGTATTCTTCGTGTTAGACCTGACATCCTTGGTTTGGTCATCCCCCAACCTTTTGCCTTCACCCCTTATGTTTTTGGAATTCAGTTCTGCTGGCTTTGAGAGTTTGTGCACTTCTTAAACATAGTAACATTGGTCTACAATTGGCACATTTAAATTACTTATAAATCCCTAATATATGGTACTGCGTGTACACAAGGCCTGTAAATTATGTGATACTCATTGTACCACTTACTAAAGTAGCACTTTAAAACATGTCTCAAGACTGCCATTGTAGCCTGTAGTGTAGTTTTAAACTGTCAATTCAACCTAGCAAAATACATCTTTTGCCAGGCAAAAGCCTTCCTTTTTAATAAATATGTCACCCCCTAATATAGGCCGTATACAACCCCTGTGGCAAGATGCATTATATTTAAACTGTTGGACATGTATTTCTAGGTTCTACATGTACTGGTAGAGAAAACCCAATTCGTTTTTCATTATTAAAAGACCTATCTATGCCTTCGGATAACATTGGGTCGCCTTATTACATTTAATATGTGCTAACTTTTGGTTGGGAACAGATAGGAATGTCAAGTTTGCACTCAAATGAATTGTAATTTGAAATTATCTTTAATGGTAAAGTAACTTTGTAAATCAAAACTCTGATTACACTGTTAGAAAGCTTACAATTCTGTGTTCTAACTTTTGGTTCCTGCTGCTATTGTCCTGGAACCAGTGACTGTAAATAGCTGTTGGACTTTATATATTCTCTGCAGTCAATGAGAGAAAGAGGGGCTAGGTGTTGGCAGAATGGGGAAAGATGTTCCCTGCCCCTCTTACACTTCATAGGGCTGCGTCCAGCATATACACAAAGGAACCTGGCACTAGCTTTTTGGCAGCCCAGACTTCTTTGAGCCTTGGCAGTAGGAAGAAAAGAACTTTCCAGGACCAGATGTGGGGATAGCCTGGAACATTTCACTACTTCAAGGCTGGCACAAGTTATAAATATATTCAAGCTTCAGAGAAACTCTCCTGTAGACTCTTGAATTTGAAGACCTCAGAAGGACTGGCTGGACCCCCAGAGGATGGCCCTTTTGCTTCAGGCCTATCGTGTTTCTCAGAGGACTGCCCTACTGCTATCAGAGGACTGACCGGATGCTTGAGACCTGCTTTGCTTCCCAGATGATTGCCCTTCTGCTTGAGTCATGTCCTGTTGCTCCTAACTCGAGGGATATTTGGTTACCCATCTGTGTGAGAAACAGGGACATAACATGCTTCAGATACACTGATCCCTGTACCTGGTTTTTGTTGGAGTGAGTCCTAACCACCCCAAGGGTACCCCTTCAGTTCTGAAGCCTTAGAAGTGATTTTAGAAGTGCTGCTCCTGTCTTACCCAAAAATCTGAGAACTTTTCCTTAAAAAGAGCTCAAAGAACCGTTTGAACACCAGGCCTACCTGCCAGCCAATACCCTAAAGGTGCATCACTGGTGAGCCTGACTTCCTGGTGGCTCCCCGTATATTCTCCATAGGAGTAAATCCAGCTCAGCTGCACCTCTCAGGAACGGTATCCATCCTCCATAGACCTCTTTTCAGCTGCAGCTTCAACATCTTTACGCTGGAAGTTTTCAACTTCCAAAACGTTGCATAAGTCTGAAGGTAAAAGATTTTTCCTGGGTTGATGGCAAAGGCTCCCTTTCAATGACAACAACCTCCTAGGTCTGGGAATCTGGCTTTTTCTGCCATTCTTCAGCGAGACTTTGTCCAGTGCTCCCCGCCAGCGATGGCTCATCCTCCGCCAAGGCCTAGTACCTTGCCCTACAGAACTCTACTTTCCTGGACTTTTTTCCAGAATTTCTTCTAAGGTGAGAGTAATTAGAGACCGGGCTCAAAACTGTTTGGATATCTGACCCACGGTTAATTGTGGTCTGCCTTAACTTATGACGTTGCCCCAGTCTGGTGCGACCAGATTCCAATGGTCTGCACTTTTATTTTAGGTGCTAGATTTCACTATAGCTTTACAAATTCATAACCCTGGTACTACTGATGGGATTTAATTGTTTTTGTTGTCATTTTATTTATTAAAATATAGCCTATTTTTGTAAATTGGTGTGAGGTTTTTCTTGTGTTGTGTTTTCACTCTATTACTATTTTGTGTGCTGCATAAATGCTCAACACAGTACCCCTAACTTAACCTGACTGCTTTAATGCCAAGCTACCATAGCTTTAAGAACAGGTTAGTTTAGTGACTTTTGTGGTTCACCCTGACAGAGATTGTACTTGAGAAGGGTTTCCTCACCCCTAAACCAATAATCCAATTTCTTACACTTTGCTTCTCTTTTCCTGCAGTAATTATTGTTTCTAAATCCCACCGAGCTAGGTGTGGTGATGACTTAAGCCTGCCACAATCTATTTCAGTGCTGTCCCTCACCTGCCACTAGAACAGTAGTGTTGGCAGGTAGGGTGTCAGTATATATATTCATAAAATGATATATGGTTCATTCTCTGTCTGTATTACTTTCTAGGCATATTCATAATACTTTGTTCAGTGTGTGCATGAGCTTCATAAGTTTCCTATTGGTCTGCAAGCAGAACAGTGAGATATTTCGATGGCTGATTCTCAGTTCCTCTAAGTATTAGTAAAACTCCCTAGAATAGGGGTCTATTTTGATTAACACATACCATACGTAAGCAGCAATGATCTTCTCCAGCATCTGGTTTACATGATCAAACTAAGGGCCTGATTTAGAGTTTGGCTGATGGTTTACTAAGTCACTAACGTGACAGATATGCCTATGGACAATGTTGTTTGTGACAGAGTAACCCCTCAGCCAAGATGTAAATGAGGCCCTAAGTCATTTTAACCATTTACACAACAGAGTATTTGGTACATGTGTCTATGGCAACCAGCAGTTGTCAATTGGGGAGGAGAAAGAAATCTGCAGTAATACTGACCAGGTCATCTTACAGGTTTGCTTGATGGTGACTTAAAGTATCAGTCAGATATGGGCCACAAGAGGAATAATAATCTCCAATGAAGTCCATGAGTGGCGTCAGTCAGGGTTGTATTTTAGCACTTTTTCTGTTCTTAATTTATATTAATGCTATTACAGATTATTTATTCTGCGCAGGTGTGGACGTCTCGAAGTTGGGGGATTGTTCTGTGCCAATACTCTTGTATGTGGATGATGCCGTTCTGATCGCTCGAACACCTATTGCACTCCAGAAGTTATTAGACCTTTTCACTGACTATATGGAAGGTCTGGACTTAAAAGTAAACCACTAAAAATCATATACCATGACATGCGGGCCATCGCACGAAAGCAACGCACTTTAGAATGGGGGGTACCATTTTAAAACATACAAAGGATTTTAGTTATTTAGGTATTGTTTTTAGCTCTTCCCTAGGTTGGAAATCACACATCCTTGTGAAAGAACAACAATTGGAAAGAAATGTGGAGGGCATTTTTTGAGGCCATAAACTTCTGGCAGATATAATCACCCTGTATAAAGCCAAATGCACTGCTGCAGCTATTTATGTGGCAAGGGTCTGAGGTTACCAGAAATTAGACAATTTCCAATATATTGAGAATGCCTTTACCCATAGGTTGCTTGTGTAGGAGGCTGGACTGGCTTGTAGTGAGTACCAAGGGGTACTTGCACCTTGCACCAGGCCCAGTTATCCCTTATTAGTGTATAGGGTGTCTAGCAGCTTAGGCTGATAGATAATGGTAGCTTAGCAGAGCAGCTTAGGCTGAACTAGGAGACGTGTGAAGCTACTACAGTACCACCTAGTGTCATATGCACAATATCATAAGAAAACACAATACACAGTTATACTAAAAATAAAGGTACTTTATTTTTATGACAATATGCCAAAGTATCTTAGAGTGTACCCTCAGTGAGAGGATAGGAAATATACACAAGATATATATACACAATAGCAAAAATATGCAGTATAGTCTTAGAAAACAGTGCAAACAATGTATAGTTACAATAGGATGCAATGGGGAAACATAGGGATAGGGGCAACACAAACCATATACTCCAAAAGTGGAATGCGAACCACGAATGGACCCCAAACCTATGTGACCTTGTAGAGGGTCGCTGGGACTATTAGAAAATAGTGAGAGTTAGAAAAATAACCCTCCCCAAGACCCTGAAAAGTGAGTGCAAAGTGCACTAAAGTTCCCCTAAGGACAAAATAGTCGTGTTAGAGGGAAAATGCAAGGAAAACACAAATCAGCAATGCAACAACGATGGATTCCTGACTGAGGGTACCTGTGGAACAAGGGGACCAAGTCCAAAAGTCACAAGCAGCTCGGAGATGGGCAGATGCCCAAGAAATGCCAGCGGTTGGTGCAAAGAAGCTCTTACTAGGCTGAAGAACTGTGAATACTGCAGGAACGACAAGGGCTAGAGACTTCCCCTTTGGAGGATGGATCCCCCACGCCTTGGAGAGTCGTGCAGAAGTGTTTTCCCGCCGGATGGACGCCAACAAGCCTTGCTACACGCAAATCGTGCGTTTGGCGTTTTTGGACGCTGCTGGGGCCCAGGAGGGACCAGGAGGTCGCAAATTGGACCTGCAGAGAGAGGGGACGTCGAGCAAGACAAAGAGCCCTCACTGAAGCAGGTAGCACCCGGAGAAGGGCCAGAAACAGGCACTACGAGGATGCGTGAAACGGTGCTCGCCGAAGTTGCACAAAGCAGTCCCACGTCGCCGGAGACCAACTTAGAAAGTGGTGCAATGCAGGTTAGAGTGCCGTGGACCCAGGCTTGGCTGTGCACGAAGGATTTCCGCCGGAAGTGCACAGGGGCCGGAGTAGCTTGCAAAGTCGCGGTTCCCAGCAATGCAGCCCAGCGAGGTGAGGCAAGGACTTACCTCCACCAAACTTGGGCTGAAGAGTCACTGGACTGTGGGGGTCACTTGGACGGTGTCGCTGGATTCGAGGGACCTCGCTCGTCGTGCTGAGAGGAGACCCAAGGGACCGGTAATGCAGCTTTTTGGTGCCTGCGGTTGCAGGGGGAAGATTCCGTCGACCCACGGGAGATTTCTTCGGAGCTTCTGGTGCAGAGAGGAGGCAGACTACCCCCACAGCATGCACAAGCAGGAAAACAGTCGAGAAGGCGGCAGGATCAGCGTTACAGAGTTGCAGTAGTCGTCTTTGCTACTATGTTGCAGGTTTGCAGGCTTCCAGCGCGGTCAGCGGTCGATTCCTTATCAGAAGGTGAAGAGGGAGATGCAGAGGAACTCGGCTGAGCTCATGCATTCGTTATCTAAAGTTTCCCCAGAGACAGAGACCCTAAATAGCCAGAAAAGAGGGTTTGGCTACCTAGGAGAGAGGAAAGGCTACTAACACCTGAAGGAGCCTATCACAAGGAGTCTCTGACGTCACCTGGTGGCACTGGCCACTCAGAGCAGTCCAGTGTGCCAGCAGCACCTCTGTTTCCAAGATGGCAGAGGTCTGGAGCACACTGGAGGAGCTCTGGACACCTCCCAGGGGAGGTGCAGGTCAGGGCAGTGGTCACTCCCCTTTCCTTTGTCCAGTTTCGCGCCAGAGCAGGGGCTAAGGGGTCCCTGAACCGGTGTAGACTGGCTTATGCAGAATTGGGCACATCTGTGCCCAACAAAGCATTTCCAGAGGCTGGGGGAGGCTACTCCTCCCCTGCCTTCACACCATTTTCCAAAGGGAGAGGGTGTCACACCCTCTCTCAGAGGAAGTTCTTTGTTCTGCCATCCTGGGCCAGGCCTGGCTGGACCCCAGGAGGGCAGCTGCCTGTCTGAGGGGTTGGCAGCAGCAGCAGCTGCAGAGAAACCCCAGGAAGGGCAGTCTGGCAGTACCAGGGTCTGTGCTACAGACCACTGGGATCATGGAATTGTACCAACAATGCCAGGATGGCATAGAGGGGCCAATTCCATGATCATAGACATGTTACATGGCCATATTCGGAGTTACCATGGTGAAGCTACATATAGGTAGTGACCTATATGTAGTGCACGCGTGTAATGGTGTCCCCGCACTCACAAAGTTCAGTGAATTGGCTCTGAACAATGTGGGGGCACCTTGGCTAGTGCCAGGGTGCCCTCACACTAAGTAACTTTGCACCTAACCTTTACCAGGTAAAGGTTAGACATATAGGTGACTTATAAGTTACTTAAGTGCAGTGTAAAATGGCTGTGAAATAACGTGGACGTTATTTCACTCAGGCTGCAGTGGCAGGCCTGTGTAAGAATTGTCAGAGCTCCCTATGGGTGGCAAAAGAAATGCTGCAGCCCATAGGGATCTCCTGGAACCCCAATACCCTGGGTACCTCAGTACCATATACTAGGGAATTATAAGGGTGTTCCAGTAAGTCAATGTAAATTGGTAAAAATGGTCACTAGCCTGTCAGTGACAATTTGGAAAGAAATGAGAGAGCATAACCACTGAGGTTCTGATTAGCAGAGCCTCAGTGAGACAGTTAGTCACTACACAGGTAACACATTCAGGCACACTTATGAGCACTGGGGCCCTGGGTTACCAGGGTCCCAGTGACACATACAACTAAAACAACATATATACAGTGAAAAATGGGGGTAACATGCCAGGCAAGATGGTACTTTCTTACACAACCCCCCCCCAAACGAAGGACAATAAGACTAGCCATTACCTGATCAGTCTTCATTGTCTAAGTGGAAATATCTGGAGAGTCCATCTGCATTGGAGTGGCTACTCCCAGGTCTATGTTCCACTGTATAGTCCATTCCCTGTAGGGATATGGACCACCTCAACAATTTAGGATTTTCACCTTTCATTTGTTTTAGCCAAAGTAGAGGTTTGTGGTCTGTCTGAACAATGAAGTGAGTGCCAAACAGGTATGGCCTCAACTTCTTCAGAGCCCAGACCACAGCAAAGGCCTCCCTCTCAATGGCAGACCAACGCTTTTCTCTAGGGGTCAACCTTCTTCTAATAAAAGCAACAGGTTGATCCTGGCCCTCAGAATTAAGTTGTGATAGGACTGCCCCTACTCCTAATTCAGATGCATCAGTTTGGAAATAGAATTTTTTAGAGTAACATGGGCTTTTCAGGACACGTGCAGAGCACATGGCCTGCTTCAGCTCCTCAAAAGCTTTCTGACAGTTTGCTGTCCATAATACCTTTTTAGGCATTTTCTTGGATGTGAGGTCATTAAGAGGGGCTGCAATGGAGCCATAGTTCTTAATGAACCTCCTGTAATACCCAGTGAGGCCGAGGAAGGCTCTCACCTGAGTCTGAGTGGTAGGGGGAACCCAATCAATAATAGTTTGGATTTTCCTCTGAAGTGGTGCAATCTGTTCCCCACCAACAAGGTGTCCCAGATAAACCACCTTACCCTGCCCTATCTGGCACTTTGAAGCCTTGATAGTGAGGCCTGCCTTTTGCAGGGCCTCCAAAACTTTCCAAAGGTGGACCAGGTGATCATCCCAGCTGGAGCTAAAGACAGCTATATCATCCAAATATGCTGCACTGAAAGCTTCCAGCCCTTGCAGGACTGTGTTCACCAACCTCTGAAAAGTGGCAGGTGCATTTTTCAAACCAAAAGGCATTACAGTAAACTGGTAATGTCCTCCAATGGTAGAAAATGCAGTCTTAGGTTTAGCATCTTCTGACAATTTGATCTGCCAATACCCTGCAGTCAAATCAAAAGTGCTTAGATACTTGGCAGATGCCAGTGTATCTATGAGCTCATCTGCCCTGGGTGTAGGGTGAGCATCAGTTTTGGTTACCAAGTTGAGACCTCTATAGTCTACACAAAACCGCATTTCTTTCTTTCCATCTTTAGAATTGGGTTTTGGTACCAGTACCACAGGAGAAGCCCATGGACTGTCAGAGTGCTCAACCACTCCTAGTTCCAACATTTTCTGAACTTCTTGCTTTATGCAGTCCCTGACATGGTCAGGCTGCCTATAGATCTTACTTTTGACAGGTAAACTGTCTCCAGTATCTATAGTGTGCTCACACCAAGAAGTGGTGCCTGGCACAATGGAGAAGAGTTCTGAAAATTGTCCTAGGAGATTTATGCAATTATCTTTCTGCTCAGCAGTAAGACAATCAGCCAAAACTACACCTTCCACAAGAGCATCTTGTTCTGTGGAAGAGAAGAGATCAGGTAGAGGATCACTGTCTTCTTCCTGTCCCTCATCTGTTGCCATGAGCAGGGTGAGATCAGCCCTGTCATAGTAGGGTTTCAGGCGGTTGACATGGAGCACCCTAAGGGGACTCCTGGCAGTGCCTAAGTCAACCAAGTAGGTGACTTCACCCTTCTTTTCAACAATTGTGTGGGGTCCACTCCATTTATCTTGGAGTGCTCTTGGGGCCACAGGCTCCAAGACCCACACTTTCTGCCCTGGTTGGTACTGAACCAAAACAGCCTTCTGATCATGCCATTGCTTCTGGAGCTCTTGGCTGGCCTGAAGGTTTTTACTGGCCTTTTTCATGTACTCAGCCATCCTTGATCTGAGGCCCAGTACATAATCCACAATATCCTGTTTAGGAGCTTTTAAAGGTTGTTCCCAACCCTCCTTTACAAGTGTGAGTGGACCCCTAACAGGGTGTCCAAAAAGAAGTTCAAAGGGGCTGAAGCCCACTCCTTTCTGGGGTACCTCCCTGTAGGCAAAAAGGAGGCATGGTAGAAGGATATCCCATCTCCTGCGGAGTTTTTCAGGGAGTCCCATAATCATGCCTTTGAGAGTTTTATTAAATCTCTCCACCAGTCCATTTGTTTGTGGATGATAGGGTGTTGTGAACTTGTAAGTTACACCACACTCCTTCCACATGGCCTTTAAGTATGCAGACATGAAATTGCTTCCTCTGTCTGATACTACTTCCTTTGGGAAGCCCACCCTGGAAAATATTCCCAGGAGGGCCTTTGCCACTGCAGGAGCTGTAGTGGTCCTTAAAGGAATTGCTTCAGGATATTTTGTGGCATGGTCCACTACCACTAAGATAAACCTATTGCCTGAAGCAGTAGGAGGGTCAAGGGGGCCAACTATGTCAACCCCTACCCTTTCAAAGGGAACCCCAACCACAGGCAGTGGGATAAGGGGTGCCTTTGGAGTGCCACCTGTCTTGCCACTGGCTTGACAGGTTTCACAGGACTTACAAAATTATTTTGTGTCCTCAGACATCCTAGGCCAATGAAACAATGGTACCAATCTGTCCCAAGTTTTTATTTGACCCAGGTGCCCAGCTAAGGGAATGTCATGTGCCAGTGTTAGGAGGAACTTTCTGTACTCCTGAGGAATCACTAATCTCCTGGCAGCTCCAGGTTTAGGATCCCTATGCTCAGTGTACAAGAGGTTGTCCTCCCAGTAAACTCTGTGAGAGTCACTGACATCCCCATTAGCCTGTTTGACAGCTTGCTGTCTGAGACCCTCTAATGTGGGACAGGTTTGCTGTGCCACACTCAGCTCCTCCCTGGCAGGCCCCCCTTCACCCAAAAGCTCAGCAGTGTCTGCTTCCAGCTCCTCTGGTGTAGGTTCTGCACAGGGAGGGAATTCTTCTTCCTCAGAAGTAGAATCCACTGTAGAGGGAGGGATAGTAGGAAGTGGTTTGCCTCTACTAGCCCTAGCTTTAGGGAGCACTTGGTCCATTGTTCCAGGATCCAAGCTTCCCTGTCCTTTTTGCTTTTTGGCCTGAGCCCTTGTCAAAGCAAAAATATGCCCTGGAATGCCCAGCATTGCTGCATGGGCCTCCAACTCCACATCTGACCAAGCTGATGTCTCCAAATCATTCCCTAATAGACAGTCTACAGGTAAATCTGAAGCTACCACAACTTTCTTTGGACCAGTTACCCCCCCCCAGTTGAGATTTACAACAGCCATGGGGTGGCTTTGTGTTATGTTGTGAGCATCGGTTACTTGGTACTGGTGTCCAAGTATGTGTTGTTCAGGGTGCACCAGTTTCTCCATCACCATTGTGACACTGGCACCTGTGTCCCTGTAGGCCTGGACCTCAACACCATTTATTAGGGTTAGTTGCTTGTACTTCTCCAAGTTATGGGGGCAAGCAACCAAAGTGGCTAAATCAATAGCCCCTTCAGAGACTAAAGTAGCCTCTGTGGTCTCCCTAATCAGACCAACCCCAACTAAATTACCAAAAGTGAGCCCAGCTACTCCCTTGGATTGGCTATTAGTAGGTTTGCTCCCACCACCACTGCTATTAGTAGGGACACTAGGTGTAGCAGTAGGGGTTGTAGTGGTAGGAGCTGTGGTGCCTTTCTTTGGACAACTGGGATCTGTTGTCCAATGGCCTTTTATTTTACATAAATAGCACCATGGTTTCTTTTCCTTGTTCTGATTAAAGGAGGATTTGGACCCACCACCCCCACCAGAGTGTTTTTGTGGGCCTGATGAAGACTCATTTTTAGATTTGTCCCCACCCTTGTCAGAAGACTTACCATCCTTCTTTTTGTTGCCATCTTTGTCACCCCCTGTATGAACTTTTCTGTTCACTCTTGTTCTGACCCATTTGTCTGCCTTCTTTCCCAATTCTTGGGGAGAGGTCAGATCAGAGTCCACCAAGTACTGGTGCAACAAATCAGACACACAATTATTAAGAATATGCTCTCTCAGGATCAAGTTATACAGGCTGTCATAATCAGTAACTTTACTGCCATGTAACCACCCCTCCAAGGCCTTCACTGCCTGGTCAATGAAATCAACCCAGTCTTGTGAAGACTCCTTTTTGGTATCTCTGAACTTTATCCTGTACTGTTCAGTGGTTAAGCCATAACCATCCAGGAGTGCATTCTTAAGAACTTGGAATTTGTTAGCATCATTTTCTTTTACAGTAAGGAGCCTATCCCTACCTTTTCCAGTAAATGATAGCCATAGGATAGCAGCCCACTGCTTTTGAGGGACATCCTGTACAGCACAGGCCCTCTCAAGTGCAGCAAACCACTTGTTAATGTCATCCCCCTCCTTATAAGGGGGAACTATCTTGTGCAGATTCCTAGAATCATGCTCTTTTGCAGGATGACTATGGGGAATACTGCTGCTGCCACCATGGGTATCTAAACCCATCTTCTGTCTTTCCCTCTCTATTTCTAAAGACTGTCTATCCAAATCCAGCTGTTGCTTCTTGAGCTTCAGTCTGGTTTGCTCCACTCTCAATCTATTGAGCTCCCTTTCTAACAATCTGTCATCAGGGTGGGTGGGAGGGACATTTCTAGATACAGAGGTATGATGGGAATGAACAGATGGAGACCTGTCCCTTACAGAGGGCACCCTAACAGCTTGGCTACCAGTATAATGTGAGAGCACACCATTAGTATGGTGTGATTCAACCTCTGTACCAACTATGCTAGACTGTCTAGTAATGGGCAGGCTGAGAAGTTTCTTTCCTGAACCTTTTCCTGGGGGAGTCCCTGGATCAGATTGAGAACCATTAGCTACTTTTTCTACAGATTGGGCACTTATGGCCTTATCCTGTACTCTAAGCATATTAATTAACAGTTCTAAGGAAGGATTCTTCCCTACACTCAAACCTCTCTCTATGCAGAGACTCCTTGCTCCTTTCCAGCTAAGGTGATCATATGCAAGTTTGGACAGTTCAAAATTTTTTCCTGTGCCAGACATTTTTTAGAGAGAGTTAAAGTGATAGAAAAAGAGAAAAAAGTTTTCAGAACTTTTTGGAAAGACAGAAAAAACTTTTTTAACTTTTAAGAACTTTTTGAAAGTTTAGAAGTACTTTTCAGCACTTAGAAAAGAGTGAAAAGAGGAAATGCAAAACTTTTTGGCTATGTGTATATACACTGACCTTGTTTTGTATATTTTTCTCTTATGAAAAGTACAATGACAAGAGTGGTAAGTAGTCTCAAAGCACTTATCCCACCGCTGCACAACCAATGTAGGAGGCTGGACTGGCTTGTAGTGAGTACCAAGGGGTACTTGCACCTTGCACCAGGCCCAGTTATCCCTTATTAGTGTATAGGGTGTCTAGCAGCTTAGGCTGATAGATAATGGTAGCTTAGCAGAGCAGCTTAGGCTGAACTAGGAGACGTGTGAAGCTACTACAGTACCACCTAGTGTCATATGCACAATATCATAAGAAAACACAATACACAGTTATACTAAAAATAAAGGTACTTTATTTTTATGACAATATGCCAAAGTATCTTAGAGTGTACCCTCAGTGAGAGGATAGGAAATATACACAAGATATATATACACAATAGCAAAAATATGCAGTATAGTCTTAGAAAACAGTGCAAACAATGTATAGTTACAATAGGATGCAATGGGGAAACATAGGGATAGGGGCAACACAAACCATATACTCCAAAAGTGGAATGCGAACCACGAATGGACCCCAAACCTATGTGACCTTGTAGAGGGTCGCTGGGACTATTAGAAAATAGTGAGAGTTAGAAAAATAACCCTCCCCAAGACCCTGAAAAGTGAGTGCAAAGTGCACTAAAGTTCCCCTAAGGACAAAATAGTCGTGTTAGAGGGAAAATGCAAGGAAAACACAAATCAGCAATGCAACAACGATGGATTCCTGACTGAGGGTACCTGTGGAACAAGGGGACCAAGTCCAAAAGTCACAAGCAGCTCGGAGATGGGCAGATGCCCAAGAAATGCCAGCGGTTGGTGCAAAGAAGCTCTTACTAGGCTGAAGAACTGTGAATACTGCAGGAACGACAAGGGCTAGAGACTTTCCCTTTGGAGGATGGATCCCCCACGCCTTGGAGAGTCGTGCAGAAGAGTTTTCCCGCCGGATGGACGCCAACAAGCCTTGCTACACGCAAATCGTGCGTTTGGCGTTTTTGGACGCTGCTGGGGCCCAGGAGGGACCAGGAGGTCGCAAATTGGACCTGCAGAGAGAGGGGACGTCGAGCAAGACAAAGAGCCCTCACTGAAGCAGGTAGCACCCAGAGAAGTGCCAGAAACAGGCACTACGAGGATGCGTGAAACGGTGCTCGCCGAAGTTGCACAAAGGAGTCCCACGTCGCCAGAGACCAACTTAGAAAGTAGTGCAATGCAGGTTAGAGTGCCGTGGACCCAGGCTTGGCTGTGCACGAAGGATTTCCGCCGGAAGTGCACAGGGGCCGGAGTAGCTTGCAAAGTCGCGGTTCCCAGCAATGCAGCCCAGCGAGGTGAGGCAAGGACTTACCTCCACCAAACTTGGGCTGAAGAGTCACTGGACTGTGGGGGTCACTTGGACGGTGTCGCTGGATTCGAGGGACCTCGCTCGTCGTGCTGAGAGGAGACCCAAGGGACCGGTAATGCAGCTTTTTGGTGCCTGCGGTTGCAGGGGGAAGATTCCGTCGACCCACGGGAGATTTCTTCGGAGCTTCTGGTGCAGAGAGGAGGCAGACTACCCCCACAGCATGCACAAGCAGGAAAACAGTCGAGAAGGCGGCAGGATCAGCGTTACAGAGTTGCAGTAGTCGTCTTTGCTACTATGTTGCAGGTTTGCAGGCTTCCAGCGCGGTCAGCGGTCGATTCCTTATCAGAAGGTGAAGAGGGAGATGCAGAGGAACTCGGCTGAGCTCATGCATTCGTTATCTAAAGTTTCCCCAGAGACAGAGACCCTAAATAGCCAGAAAAGAGGGTTTGGCTACCTAGGAGAGAGGAAAGGCTACTAACACCTGAAGGAGCCTATCACAAGGAGTCTCTGACGTCACCTGGTGGCACTGGCCACTCAGAGCAGTCCAGTGTGCCAGCAGCACCTCTGTTTCCAAGATGGCAGAGGTCTGGAGCACACTGGAGGAGCTCTGGACACCTCCCAGGGGAGGTGCAGGTCAGGGGAGTGGTCACTCCCCTTTCCTTTGTCCAGTTTCGCGCCAGAGCAGGGGCTAAGGGGTCCCTGAACCGGTGTAGACTGGCTTATGCAGAATTGGGCACATCTGTGCCCAACAAAGCATTTCCAGAGGCTGGGGGAGGCTACTCCTCCCCTGCCTTCACACCATTTTCCAAAGGGAGAGGGTGTCACACCCTCTCTCAGAGGAAGTTCTTTGTTCTGCCATCCTGGGCCAGGCCTGGCTGGACCCCAGGAGGGCAGCTGCCTGTCTGAGGGGTTGGCAGCAGCAGCAGCTGCAGAGAAACCCCAGGAAGGGCAGTCTGGCAGTACCAGGGTCTGTGCTACAGACCACTGGGATCATGGAATTGTACCAACAATGCCAGGATGGCATAGAGGGGCCAATTCCATGATCATAGACATGTTACATGGCCATATTCGGAGTTACCATGGTGAAGCTACATATAGGTAGTGACCTATATGTAGTGCACGCGTGTAATGGTGTCCCCGCACTCACAAAGTTCAGTGAATTGGCTCTGAACAATGTGGGGGCACCTTGGCTAGTGCCAGGGTGCCCTCACACTAAGTAACTTTGCACCTAACCTTTACCAGGTAAAGGTTAGACATATAGGTGACTTATAAGTTACTTAAGTGCAGTGTAAAATGGCTGTGAAATAACGTGGACGTTATTTCACTCAGGCTGCAGTGGCAGGCCTGTGTAAGAATTGTCAGAGCTCCCTATGGGTGGCAAAAGAAATGCTGCAGCCCATAGGGATCTCCTGGAACCCCAATACCCTGGGTACCTCAGTACCATATACTAGGGAATTATAAGGGTGTTCCAGTAAGCCAATGTAAATTGGTTAAAATGGTCACTAGCCTGTCAGTGACAATTTGGAAAGAAATGAGAGAGCATAACCACTGAGGTTCTGATTAGCAGAGCCTCAGTGAGACAGTTAGTCACTACACAGGTAACACATTCAGGCACACTTATGAGCACTGGGGCCCTGGGTTACCAGGGTCCCAGTGACACATACAACTAAAACAACATATATACAGTGAAAAATGGGGGTAACATGCCAGGCAAGATGGTACTTTCTTACAGCTTGTAGTTCCAAAGAATACAACAAATTTTAAATGCCACAAGGAGGTGGGATTCCCTTACATAACCAATCAAATAAAAGTTTTACCACTCTTATTGTGGATTAAGTTTTGGCAAAACCCAGTAGCAGACTTAGGGGGTCATTCTGACCCTGGCGGTCGGTGATAAAGCGGCGGCCAACCCGCCAACAGGCAGGCGGTCAAAAAAATGGAATTCTGACCCTGGCGGGAACTGCCAACACAGCCCGCCACTTTAACACTCCGACCGCCACGGCGGGACAAACAAACAGCGCGGCGGTCACCGACAACAGGCAGGCGGCAGACAATGTCCCGCCCACCCTATCACAACTCACCAATCCGCCACCTTTTCCGCGGCGGGAGCCCCGCCGATAAAAACACGGCGGAAACAGACTACGAACGGGAAAACGCTCACCTCTACACACTCCACAAGGAATCTGGACAGCATGGAACCCGAATTAAACATCCTACCAGCTATTGTGTACCTGCTCCTCTACCAGGAGCACGAACACCGGCGCAGACGACAACGGTGAGTACTGCACCTACGACACAGGGGAGGGGGAGGAGAAAAGGTTACGGGCACATACATACGCGATACCCCCCCCCCCCAAATCCCTACACACCAATGCAGAGCAACAAGTCAGAGTGACATCCCCCAAACCCCACGGAAGAATGCAAAGACAAAATTAAATGATCATTAAAATCGAAGTATATTATTGGACATTTGAAGTAATGTGAAATATGAAATATGAAATATACATATCAAATAAATAACATATTTAAACATATATACATAGGCCAAAAGTCCGGCACATTTTGGCAAAGTTCCATCGTTCGTGGGCCAATGTGCACAAACACATGGGCAAAGCCCACACACGAGACCAGATTCCATTGGAGAGAACACTGCTGGGGCATCAGATGATAAAACTACAGGCACCTCAGGGGGAAGGGAAGGGGGGGCACCTCAGCCACATGAGTCCACGACGCCAGATACACAAGGGGCCTCCATGCCCACTGTACCATCCTGGGGAGTGCAAAGCCACAGTCTCTCAAGTCTCTACAGTTGGTGGATTGCCCAATGTACCATCCTGGGGAGTGCAAAGCCACAGTCTCACAAGTCTATACAGTGGGTGGATTGCCCACTGCACCATCCTGGGGAGTGCAAAGCCACAGTCTCTCAAGTCTCTACAGTGGGTGGGTTGCCCACTGCCATATCCGGGGGAGTGCAAAGCCACAGTCTCTCAAGTCTCTACAGTGGGTGGCTTGCCCACTGCCATATCCTGGGGAGTGCAAAGCCACAGTCTCTCAAGTCTCTACAGTGGGTGGCTTGCCCACTGTTCCATCCTGGGGAGTGCAAAGCCACAGTCTCACAAGTCTCTACAGTTGGTGGACTGCCCACTGTTACATCCTGGGAAGTGCAAAGCCACAGTCCATCAGGTGGATGACAGACTCCACTGGTCATGGAGGAGGCATGGTGGCCAGAGTCCTTTGTGAAGCCCTGCCCGACACAGATCCGGCCCTGCCAATGGGCCAGCGGTGCATGAGATGAAGGGCCCAGCAGAGCAGTTCAGAGACGGCGGTGCCCAGCGGAGCGGTGCTAGAGATGAAGGGCCCAGCGGAGCGGTGCTTGACAGGAAGTGCCCAGCAGAGCAGTTCAGAGACGGCGGTGCCCAGCGGAGCGGTGCTTGAGATGAAGGGCCCAGCGGAGCGGTGCTTGACAGGAAGGGCCCAGCAGAGCAGTTCAGAGACGGCGGTGCCCAGCGGAGCGGTGCTTGACAGGAAGGGCCCAGCAGAGCAGTTCAGAGATGGCGGTGCCCAGCGGAGCGGTGCTTGAGATGAAGGGACCAGCGGAGCGGTGCTTGACAGGAAGGGCCCAGTAGAGCCGTTCAGAGACGGCGGTGCCCAGCGGAGCGGTGCTTGTTTGAAAGGGCCCAGTTCAGCGGTGCTTGAGACGGCGGTGCCCAGTTCAGCGGTGCTTGAGACGGCGGTGCCCTGTTCAGCGGTGCTTGAGACGGCGGTGCCCAGTTCTGCGGTGCTTGAGACGGCGGTGCCCAGTTCAGCGGTGCTTGTTTGAAAGGGCCCAGTTCAGTGGTGCTTGAGACGGCGGTGCCCAGTTCAGCGGTGCTTGAGACGGCGGGGCCCAGTTCAGCGGTGCTTGAGACGGCGGGGCCCAGTTCAGCGGTGCTTGAGACGGCGGGGCCCAGTTCAGCGGTGCTTGAGACGGCGGTGCCCAGTTCAGCAGTGCTTGTTTGAAAGGGCCCAGTTCAGCGGTGCTTGTTTGAAAGGGCCCAGTTCAGCGGTGCTTGAGACGGTGGTGCCCTGTTCAGCGGTGCTTGAGACGGCGGTGCCCAGTTCAGCGGTGCTAGAGACGGCGGTGCCCAGTTCAGCGGTGCTTGTTTGAAAGGGCCCAGTTCAGCGGTGCTTGAGACGGCGGTGCCCAGTTCAGCGGTGCTTGTTTGAAAGGGCCCAGTTCAGCGGTGCTTGTTTGAAAGGGCCCAGTTCAGCGGTGCTTGAGACGGCGGTGCCCTGTTCAGTGGTGCTTGAGACGACGGTGCCCAGTTCAGCGGTGCTTGAGACGGCGGTGCCCAGTTCAGCGGTGCTTGTTTGAAAGGGCCCAGTTCAGCGGTGCTTGTTTGAAAGGGCCCAGTTCAGCGGTGCTTGAGATGGCGGTGCCCTGTTCAGCGGTGCTTGAGACGGCGGTGCCCAGTTCAGCGGTGCTTGAGACGGCGGTGCCCAGTTCAGCGGTGCTTGTTTGAAAGGGCCCAGTTCAGCGGTGCTTGTTTGAAAGGGCCCAGTTCAGCGGTGCTTGAGACGGCGGTGCCCAGTTCAGCGGTGCTTGTTTGGAAGGGCCCAGTTCAGCAGTGCTTGAGACGGCGGTGCCCAGTTCAGCGGTGCTTGAGACGGCGGTGCCCAGTTCAGCGGTGCTTGTTTGAAAGGGCCCAGTTCAGCGGTGCTTGAGACGGCGGTGCCCAGTTCAGCGGTGCTTGACACGGCAGTGCCCAGTTCAGCGGTGCTTGTTTGAAAGGGCCCAGTTCAGCGGTGCTTGAGACGGCGGTGCCCTGTTCAGCGGTGCTTGAGACGGCGGTTCCCAGTTCAGCGGTGCTTGAGACGGCGGTGCCCCGTTTAGCGGTGCTTGTTTGAAAGGGCCCAGTTCAGCGGTTCCGGCCCAGGCATGGGTGTCACTCGCCACCTGACATGTGGCTGGCGGGGCCTTCCTGCCCATCTGTCTTTTTGCTTGCGGGGCCCTCCTGGGCTGCGTACCGGGCCTCTTGGTGTCCTCCTGCACACCTGGGAGGGGGCTGGTGGGGCACTCCTGGGCAGCTGGCCTGCTGCCGGACTTGTCAGGCGTGCTGCCCTTCCCATCCTTCCCTGGTCGTCTGTGGCCCTTTGACACCTTTGGCGGTGTGCCAGGTGGCACCCCACTTCCAGACGGAGCCAGGGTAGGGATTTTGGTCCCTGGTGTCCGTGGCCCCTCGCGCCGGGCACTGCTAATTTTCGGCTGCTTTTCCGGGGGTGGGCTGGCCGTGCCTTGGCTCCTAGCCGGAGTAGTTGCCCTTGAGGGTGGGGGACTCCAATGTCCTTGGACAACAGTCCTGATAGCTCCTGGTTTGGTGGTGGCTGAGGTGCAGATTGCAGTCTTATGAGATGGACGGGGTGGGGGAGTTGTAGGAAAGAGGTCAAGTTTTGAAAAGAAAAGCAATTTGGAAAGAGAGGGACGGTTAGGTGTAGTGGGTATGGGAGTGGAGGAAGAGGATGTGGTTGTAGGAGTGTGAAGTCTGGTGTCTTTGGGTGCAGGTGCTTGGGCTGGAGGCTGTCGTGAGGTGGATGGCTGTTGGGTGGGTGGCTGCTTGCGTTTGTGTGGTTTGGAAGAGGGGGTGACAGACACACAGGGAGAGGACACAGGGGACGTGTAAATGGTAGTGGGGGTGGTGACTGCACATGTGCGGAGTGTTCTGGTGGGTGTGCTGGTGATGGACGTAGTGGCTGAAGATGTTGTGCATTCAAGTGTGAGTGGAGACGTGACAGGGAGGGAGGAGGGAGACGAGGAGGAGGGGGACACAGTGGAGGCAGTGGCTGTTGGCATGTCTGCATGTGGATGTTGCTTGGGTGAATGCTTGTGTGATCTGTGGTGCTTATGTCTGGATGAGCTGCCCTTGGGTGTTGATGTGTGTGCAGGCTGGTCTGTAGGTGTGTCTGGGATAGGCAGAGGAACAGGGGAGTGGGACTGGGTTGAGGAAGTTGGAGGGGGGAGGCTAGACACAGGGACAATTGCTGCCGTCAGTGCTGAGGCCAGAGCGTTGAACGATCGCTGATGGGCAGCCTGACCCGAATGAATGCCCTCCAGGTATGCATTGCTCCGATGCACCTCCCTCTCTACACCCTGGATGGCATTCAAAAGGTTAGACTGCCCAACAATGATGGTCCTCAGGAGGTCAATGATCTCCGCACTGAGGGCAGCAGGAGTAACTGGGGCAGGACCTGAGGTGCCAGGGGCGAAGGAGATGGCCGACTTCCTGGCCGAGCGGGCACGGGGCGAAGGCTGAGGGGCTGCTATGAGGGCGAGGCTGGTGCGCTGGGTGGCGGCTGTACCTATTGTTGCGGTGGGCACGGATGTTGCCGCCACCACAAGGGAGCTCCCTTCCGAGGACGTGTCGGTGTCGCTGACGTCTCCACGGGTCCCCGTTCTGGAGCTCCCCTCGCCCTCCATCTCACTGGTGTACACGGAGTCGGTTCTATGGCCCTCCGGGCCCATGTGAGATGCAGCTCCCTCGTGCGCCGATGCCACTTCTCCTCCGCCTGATGATGCTAATGCACACATGAACAGGAAAACCAAGAAAAAGGGGGGGAGAAGAAAGACATGTTGAGTGCATGCATTGGCGACACCGTTGGCGGAGGTATCATTTTTATCGGGAGACTTGCACTACGGCGCGCACTCGGGGTACACTACTCAATTATTGTGACTTGGCCTACAGGTCTATGGACGACAAATGCACACATAGGTGAGGCCGGACCATGGATAGCTGTACTTAGCACCCTAAAAAATGTGGGGGGCGGGGGCACAGGGCCATGCCTAACGGAGGGGCCTAGCCTACAGAAAGCGCCCTGGCCTAGAGATAGCCACAGCCCTCCTCCCCCACCCAGACACCTCCACTGTGCACTAATATAGCAGAATGTGCTGATACTCACCCCCTTGTGTCTGCTGTGATGTCCTCACGCGCATATCCAAATCGGGGTAGGCCACCGCCAGGATCCGGGACATCAGGGGGGTCAAGGTACGACTGGCACCCCTCCTAAGTTGGGAGGCCATCCCCACCAGAGCCTCTGCGGTCTTTCTGCTCCCGCGGCGGATGTCCTCCCACCTCTTGCGGCAGTGGGTGCCCCGTCTGTTGTGGACCCCCAGGGCCCGGACGTCCTTGGCGATGGCACGCCAAATTTCGATCTTCTGATGGGCGCTGACCTATGTGACATGTACAGGGTGGGAAAAAAGAAATATCATCACATTTCTGCATGGTCGATGTGAGTGGCCCCCCCTCCCCAACCTTGCCATGTGGCACATGCTCTCATCTGTTGTGCGTTGCACTCCTCATTCGCTCACCTCCCCACCATCTTACATCCACCCCACTCAACACAGGCATAGCCCATACTACGTGCTCCCTGTGTACTTACCTGTTGGTCTGGAGGACCGTAGAGTAGCGCATACTGGGGGAGGACCCCATCAACAAGTTTCTCCAATTCTTCGGAAGTGAAGGCAGGGGCCCTTTTCCCAGTCGCAGCAGCCATTGTATCTCCCAGACCGAGGTCACAGCAGCACTTGCAGTATAGGTCCTCTCCTGTGGATGATCAGGTCTTGAGTGATTAAGCAGTTAGAAAATGGCGGTCACGCCCGCGGCGGAGCGTACCGCGACCGCCGGCGCACATCGTCATTGGCTCCTGAAACCCATAGGGTTCAATGTTAACCAATGCGGCTTAGCACCGCGGTCTTCGACCGCCTACCGCCACGGTGTGCCACACCAGCGCATTGACCTCACATCCCATTGTCACACTTCACAGGTCAGGCAGCTGCCATTTCAAGGGCCCACATGGCTCAATTTCTACTGCGTCACACAGGCCTAGGCCTTGCATTGCCACTCATACAAGCCATTCAATGCATAGCGAATCGTGTACTGTGCAAGCTGTGGGAACGTACCTGTGGGTTGATTGACTCTGTGCTCCATGTTGTCCTTCCTAGGCACCATCTGCTGGGACTTGCGAGGAGATGGAGGAATCCTCCCGTGTACAGACCGCTGGTGGACCTGTCGACAATGGAAGAACGACATATCATACTGACATACCGGCTTGACAGAGCCACTATACATGAACTGTGTGCCCAGCTGGAGCCAGACCTGATGTCCCCCATTCGCCAACCCACAGGGATTCCCCCTCTAGTGCAGGTTCTGTCAGTACTCAATTTTTTGTCAAGTGGATCATTCCAAACAACAGTGGCCATATCATCTGGGATATCTCAGCCTATGTTTTCTAAGGTTTTGTCCAGAGTGTTGTCTGCCCTGATGAAATACATGCGGAGCTACATTGTGTTCCCTGAGGTGGGCGATCTGGCTACAGTGAAGGGTGATTTCTATGCCCTTGGACATATCCACAAAATCATTGGTGCCATTGATGGGACCCATGTGGCTTTGGTCCCCCCCAGTGGAAGTGAGCAGGTGTACAGGAACAGAAAAAGTTATCATTCGATGAATGTCCAGGTGGTCTGTTTGGCAGACCAGTACATCTCCCATGTAAATGCCAAGTTCCCTGGGTCAGTGCATGACGCGTATATCATGCGAAATAGCAGCATCCCTTATGTGATGGAACAGCTACAGAGACACCGTGTGTGGCTATTGGGGGAATCTGGTTACCCCAACCTGTCGTGGCTACTTACCCCAGTGAGGAATCTCAGGACCAGGGCAGAGGAACGCTACAATGAAGCCCATGGGCGAACTAGGAGGATCACAGAAAGAACCTTCGGGCTCCTGAAGGCCAGGTTTAGGTGCCTGCATATGACAGGTGGATCCCTAATGTACTCACCAAAGAAGGTGTGCCATATCATCGTGGCCTGCTGTATGCTTCACAACCTGGCTTTGCGACGCCAGGTGCCTTTCCTGCAGGAGGATGGTCCAGATGGTGGTGTTGTAGCAGCTGTGGAGCCTGTGGAGAGTGAAGAGGAGGAAGACGACGGGGACCACACAGACAACAGGGACACAGTGATACAACAGTATTTTCAGTAGCACACAGGTAAGAATCAACCACGCCATTTTACATTTACTTAAAGCCTCCTGCCTCTCTACTGTCTGTGTTTCCCCCCCAGTTCCTGTTAACTGATTTGTGACTTTCCCTTCCCTTTTCAGAGCTGTAGGCCCCACTGCGCGACCTCTGCTTTGTTTGCCCATGGACTACAGCTGTGTGACAGTGGTATGTTGTCATCACAATGTAACTGAACATATTTGAACCGTTATGTCTAATACATTTGTTAAGAATACAAGCAGACTCTTGATTTTTTAGGTGCAATAAGTGATTTAATTAAAGTGCTACATTTAGGTACATGATAGTAAACCGGTGATGGGTGATGGTGGAGTAATGTCCATGGCAGAGTCCAGTTCTCAGTCTCACAGGTGCATTGTCCATATGCCTGTGGAAGGATGGAGCAGGGGCAGTTTAAGGTTGGACAGGGTGACAATGTGGGACAGTGGGATGACATCAGGGGGTATCGTTTGCTGGCAGGGGTCTTGGCATCCTACTCTGTCTTCTTGTGAGATCTCAGGTTCCGCTTGCGGGGTGGTTCTTCTTCTGCAGGAGGTGGGGTTCTGGTGGCCTGTCGTTGTGTGGGGGCCTCCTGTCCACTAGCGCCGGCGGAGATGGTAGGCTGTTCCTGGTCTAGGCTAGTGACAGGGGCCCTTTGGGGTGCCACATGGTCCCGCAATGTGGTGACTATCTGGTTAAGGGCCACGACGATGGTCCCCATTGCGGAACTAATGCTCCTCAGTTCCTCTCTGAACCTCATGTACTGCTCCTCCTGCAGTACCTGGATCTCCTGGAACCTGCCCAGTACCGTAGCCATCGTCTCCTGGGAGTGGTGGTATGCTCCCATGATGGAGGAGAGGGCCTCTTGGAGAGTGGGTTCCCTGGGCCTGTCCCCCCCCGTCGCACAGCAGCCCTCCCAGTTCCCCTGTGTTCCTGGGCCTCTGTCCCCTGGACGGTGTGCCCACTACCACTGCCCCCAGGTCCCTGTTGTTGTTGGGGTGGTGGGTCAACCTGGGTGCCCTGTGGTGGCGGACACACCGCTGATTGACGTGTCCTGGAGACAGAGGCATGGGCCCGCTGGGTGGGAGCTGTGCTGGTGTTCCCAGAGGGGGTTAGGTCTGCTGTAGCCTGTGGCTGTCTGTGGGGAACCGACTGTCCCGAGGTCCCCGATGGGCCGGGATGGTCATCTGGGTCCAGGGAGACAGAGCTGCTGTCATCACTGGGGGCCTCTTCTGGGGGTGGGATGGACATCTCTGGACCCTCCGTGGCGGTGTGGTGGCGTTCGGGTCCTGCAGGGGTATAAGGGTATGGTTATTGCTTCTGTGTGTGGCATTTCGTGTAATGGGTGGGTGGCCGTGTGCCCAAGTGCAGGCATTCCCGTGTGGGGGCTTTTGTGACGGTGGCTTGTGGGGGTGATGTGTGTGTGCAGTGGGCATGCTTTGGTGATGGGTGTCCATGCTTTGGGGACGCATGCAGGGCTAGGTTTTGGGATGGGTGGGTTGTGATGGTGAGCCATTTGCAAGGAGTTGGTGTGATGGGGGTGGGGGTATGATTTGGCACGCAGGTGGGGTGGGGGGAATGAAGTAGTGGAGATTTGACTTACCAGAGTCCATTCCTCCGCCTACTCCTGCGAGGCCCTCAGGATGCAGGATGTGCAAGACTTCCTCCTCCCATGCAGTAAATTCTGGGGGAGTAGGTGGGGGTCCGCCGCCAGTCTTCTGCACCGCAATGTTGTGCCTTGATACCATGGAACGCACCTTCCCCCGTAGGTCGTTCCAGCACTTCCTGATGTCATCCCAATTGCGTGGATGCTGTCCCACAGCGTTGACCCTGTTGACTATCCTTTGCCATAGCTCCATCTTCCTGGCAATTGTGGTGTGCTGCACCTGTGCCCCGAAGAGCTGGGGCTCTACACAAACTATTTCCTCCACCATGACCCTGAGTTCTGTGTCAGAGAACCTGGGGTGTCTTTGGGGTGCCATGGTGTGGTGTGGATGAGGTGAGGGGTGGTGTATGTGTTGTAGAGTGTGGTGTGTGTGGTGGTGTATGGTGTTTTGTGCGTGGTAATTGTGTGGGTGATGTTGTGATTTGCCTCTGTGTGATGGTCTACTCTAAGCAGTGCTGTCTCTCTCTGTCCTTCAGTCGCTATTGTGGTCGTAACGGTTTGTGGGTGATGTGGGTGTGTGTTTTATATTTAATTGGGTGTGTGGGTGTGTTGTTTGTATGTGTATCAGGTGTGTGTGTTTCAAATTGTCCAATGTGGTTGTGTTTTGTAAGGGTGTGTGTATTTTGACGGTGGCGGTGTGTACCGCCAATGGAATACCGCGGTTGAAAGACCGCCGCGTGGATTCGTGGGTCGGAATGGCATGGGAGTTTTTCTGTTGGTGTGACAGTGGAGGTTTGGTCATCGCCAGTTTTTCGCTGACCTTTGGTGTGGCGGACTTTTGTGGATGTCGGGTTTTTGGCGGTTTGCCAGATGTGGGTCAGATTGACCGTGGCGGTTTACCGCGGCCGCGGCGGCGTTATGGCGGTTTTCTGACCGGCGGTAAGTGCCTTTTACCGCCGAGGTCAGAATGACCCCCTTAGTCAGAGCCTGTATGCTAGTTTGTCTAGCTCTAGATAATGTGAATAAGATGCCATGGTTGATGTATGTAAAATCGGGCCTTCAAGACTTAGGTTTAATTGACCGCTTTAATTCCCCACATGTCTTTCAAGGAACGCCAAGGTGATTGTGAAAGACAGATATGCATCCTGCTGTGGGGAGGAGAAGCTAAGAGGTGTGCTGGATATGAAATCGGTAGACCTGCACTTGCAGATTTTTACAGTTAAAGCCCTGGAAACACATTAGAGGATCCACATCACTGGCTTCTTTTAACCTATTTTAGATTCAATCTGATCCATTTTAAAATAGCTTTCCAGTCACAAGATTTTTGGCTGCGGGACTTACCCCTGTGTTATTGTGATCATGTCACCAAAGAAAGCACATGTCACTTTATTTTGTTCTGTTCACTCTATGCAGATCCAATAAGGTATTTTATTACACCACTGTGGCAAATGGTATGATGAACCTGTAAATAAAGGGTACCAGGGGCTTGTGGTCTGTGAAACAGGGCTGGACTGGGAACCCAAAGCAGCACTGGCTATTTTGTGGGACCAAACCCCCCCAACTCCCCTCCCTAGGGGAGGGGGGCGCAAGTGTGAAGCACTGCTGTTTTTGTTACTGGACGATGATATTGCAGCACTGCTGCAATACCAGCCCCCAGTAATAGAACCGGCCTACACTGCTGCAAAACAAGCCCCACCCTTCCAGCCTCCAGAGAAAACACCCGATGCGCACTATAGTCAGTCCAGGTCTGCTGTGACCATATAAAAGTCTTAACCAAACAGGTATAAATGCAAGTGGGTGGGGGGGCGCAGCTTGCCTGGCTTCAAGATGGCCGCACATTGATGGAGCTCCGCTGGCCACCAATAATCAGCATAAAAATCCTACGGCTTTAACAGCACTGGACCCATAGGCCGTGCACCCCTGTAGTCGAGACATGCAGGGGACCCAAAGGTAAAAGAAGCGGCTCGTCTGCGGTGATCAGAGGGCAGCTGCGGCCTTGAGCAGATGACAGCATCGGACCCTGTGGCGGGGTATCAACGCAGGAGGAAGAGCCTGATCTAAAGCAGATACTAGCCGCAATGCAACAGAGTTTGGCTAAGATAGACAGTAAAATTGACTCTCTATCCTTCCGAATGGATAGAATAACCGAAAGACTTGATAAACATGCGGAGTGTGTTAAAAGACGGAAAGATGCATTTCAGATATAGAGGATGATTGCACAGCGGTGATCTCCGGCATGAACAAGATGCTAGCGGCCCTGCAGATGAAAGTTGAGCATTTGGAGGCTGGATTAGGAAGAAACAACCTACACATTGTGGGCATTGGGGAGTCAACCTCCATCGACAACATGGAGGGATATATTGAATGCGTATTGGTCTAGTTAATTGGTCGTGAAGCGTTTTCTGACATGGTGGAGAGAGTGCACCGCTTGTTGGCGACCCGGCCTTTCCCAGGGGTACCACCTAGGCTGGTGGTAGCCAAACTATTGAATTACAGGGACCGCGATGCAACCCTACAATGACCGAGAGAACGAAAGACACTACAACATGAATCAATGGAAATCTCACTCTATACTGATTCCACACAGCAAGTACAGGAGGCAAGACAGCAGTTTATTGCGGGGAAGCGCCAACTACGAGAATTACAAATGGATTACCGTATGCTTTACCCGGCCAGGCTTCGAGTAATGGTGGATGGCAAGCCAATGCTATGCACAAACCATAAAATGCTTGCCCAATTCTTGAAGTGAAGGCTGGTCAAGGGGGGATGACAGGATGTCAATGGTGCCTCTCCCTGAGGGCAGATAGACAAAGAACGCATATGGGATGAATGCTACTGCTGTCAATATCAGAAATCAGTTAGACATAATAAAAGTGGCTTGGTGTGACATATATAGTTGCTCAAATTGGTCAACAAGACAAGGTTTGAATGAGAAGGCGTAATACAGGAGACATCATTTGGACATTAATATGAGGTCAATGATAGACACTGTTTGAGTTACAATGTGGTTCTGGGGGTTGCCAGGGTTGAAATATAATGTATGGCTACAGGTGCCTCATAGCTAGTGGGCACTCTCCACATGTGGGCGGGTGTACCATAACGATAAGGTGGCAGGAGGGATGAGCGGGGTAAAGGTGCAGCACAGTAACATCCACCCCCACTTGTATCTCACTTGTTTCAGTGATTGATTTCATATCAGAACAATGGGGGAGGGGGTGGTATGCATACACAAAAACAGGCAGATTGGGGGAACTCCTTTTGTGGGTGGGGGAGGGGGAACATTTCATGAGTTAACAGAGGGGTTTGTTCAGTTATAATGGTTGCTTTAACAAGCCATAGCACATCATGCATCGAATGACAAACCACATATCTGAAGCCGATGGCCAGGCAGGGTCGGGTAGTCTGAGGATGCTGACATGGAACGTCAGAGGAATAAAAGATGCCAGGAAGGTGCGGAAGGTAGTAGCCTACCTTCAGCAGCACAGAGTTGACTTGGCCATACTGCAGGAAATGCATTTAGCCCCGGGCAACAAAAGGGAAGGGACAGTTTTTAGTGGTGGGATTCACTTCACACTCTAGAGGAGCTTGTGACGGACCCCAATGGCAGACATGTTGTGGCCGGCTGAGGCAGAGGAGACCTCACCTTTCTTCTAGTTGAACTGTATGGTCCCAACTCTGATAATCCCAAGTTTTATTTTGACCTAGCTATGAAAGTGGAGATTTGGGGGAGCCTCCTGCAGATCTGGAGAGGAGACTTTAATTGCACATTAGATCCGACAAAGGATCGATCAGGGAGTACACACAGGGGACCAGCCACCACAGCCAGGACGGTGATCGAGATCGCAGCGGACACAGGGCTAGTAGACATATGGAAACACGGACACTCCACTGGGCTGGGGGGATCACTCATTATTCATCAGGACATGATTTGCACACATGCATAGACCTCTGGTTGGTGTGCAGGACCCTTGGTCCAGAACATACTCAGATCACTCGCTGGTCCCGCTTGAGATGGAGGTGGGGCCCAAGTGAGTCACCCATTTATGTGGAGGTTCCCCCATACTCATTATTGGACACAATGGTCTGTGACAACCTAGCCACGGCTACCAAGTAATTCTTTCAGGTGACCATTGGCTCAGTTACTAGCATACGCATGGTGTGGGAAACATTCAAAGTTTATATCCGAGGGATCACAAGAGCCAAGCAGGTGGGGGTCCTGAAATCACTGTGTGATCGCTTAACCCTTCAGGAGCAGGAAACTGTGCACCTGAAGAGGGAACACCTGATAACGGCAGACAAACAACTCCCGTGCCGCATCCAGAAGACAACCGAATTTTTAGGATATAGCGCATAATGAAGTTTGTCACATGGGGAAATGCGCGACGGCCCTTGTATATGGAGACAGGCAACATCCGGGCGCGACACTGGTGGGGATGGCATATTCTAATAGGGAGAGGGACACTAATATAGCGATACAAGATGAAAATAGTCACCTAATCACCCGGCGCAGATTATGCACAGATTTTGTGACTAATATGAAGCACTCTATACAACTAAGATCATCCCAGATCTCAATGCAATATCCAACTATTTGATGAATATTACAATGCCATGGTTGAAAAATGCAGACAGAGAGTTTCTAATGGCACCTCTCGGACCCGCGGAGATTCATTGGGCCCTCAAAAACATGGCAGACAGAAAGGCCCCAGGCCCAGTCAGGCTGACAGTGACTTTCTATAAAACCTACCAAGATTTACTGATTCCCCACCTGATGGCAGTGTATGAGGAAATGGTGGGAGCCAAGGAGATGCCGCCCTCTATGAGAGAAGCATTAATCATTACATTGCTAAAGCCAGGAAAGTCCCCTTTACAGTGTCCATCACATGGGCCAGTATCCTTAATTAACATTGACACTAAAATTTATGCTAAACATTTGGCAGATAGACTGGCAGCACTGCTACCCAGATTGATAAAACCGTAGGATTTGGGGTTTATTCCGGGCCGCAGTTTAACAGCAAATCACAGTTTCTGGTGCCATACAACATTTGGACCCAGAGGTGAGAGCGGTCACAGTCATTCTTGATGCCGAGACGGCCTTTGACTGGGTGGAATGGCAATTCATGATGGCAGTGCTTTGCCGCATGACGTAGGTGAAGTACTTCTGCAACTATTGCACACTCTTTACAAAGCACCCTTAGCAAGAGTTAGGATTGATGGATCGGTCTCTGAAATGACCGATCCAGTACCACGGGAACCAGACAAGGGTGTCCACTGTCACCTCTGCTGTATGCAATTGTAGCAGTTGTAGTAGAACTGCGCGTGTGTGCACTGTGGGAATACCACAGACACCCAGGCCTCCAGTTCCCAGGTTATAACCTACTAGTCTCTGCATATGTGGATGATACTTTATTATATATACGCACCCCCAGATGCAATCTTGCGCTATCGCTCCCAGAGGTCATAAGATTTGGTGCTCTCTCTGGTTTGCGGATTGACTGGGATAAATCTATAGTGTTCCTCTTGACACCGATCACAACTCCCATAGATATGGACATTCCCCTCAAGTGGGAGATGGGCTCGGTTCGCTACTTAGGAATCCAAATACACACAGATCCCAAGATAGTCATGTTAGATAATTACGGCAATGCAATAAAGAAATTGGTGGGAAATGTCGAGAAGTGAATTAGGCTTTTGCTCTCTCTGTTGGGATGTATAGCTCTCATGAAAATGGTGATACTCCCACTGTTACTATTTGTTTCAGAATATCCCAATGCTGCTGCCAAAGTAAATTTTCTCTACCCTGAGGACTCTTCTCATTATTCTCTCATAGGCAGGAAAGCAACCAAGAGTGCAGTGGCGTGTTTTATATTTGCCATATGAAATGGGTGGACTCTACGCCCCTGACTTAGAGACATAATATAGAGTGACCCAATCCATATTTGTACATTCTTGGATACATGGTTCCCCTGAATTGCCTCAACTGACGTTGGAATGGCATATGTCATCCACGCTCCCATTGCCAAATCAGCTATTTCAGCCTCCCATTAGGCGGTATTGGGCACTCAACTCCCTAAATACGATTACCCACATGTGGCACAGTCTCACGGTCAGGCAGAGGCTTTCCTTGTTATACTGTCCTCGTATACCTTTGGGGTGGTGTGCCTGGCTCCCACTGGGGTGAGACAAGAACATGGGTGCCACATTAAAAAAATTGGGCATCAAGACAATGAAAGACTTCTTCCATGAGGGCACGATGTGCAGCTGGGCGTTAGTTACTGAACAGGTGCAAACAACAACCCCACTAATGCAATATCAGTACTATAAGGCTCGTCATGCTATGGGTGCACTGCTGCGGTAGGATATGCTAGAACTGCCAGACATGCATGCCCGTTCCATGATTATGGAAGACACTCAACCTCAAAGGCTAGTGACCAGACTCTATGCACATGCCCAGGAGGACCACGAGAATGGAATGATGAAAGGAAGGGTGGAATGGCAAAGAGATTTAGGGATACACTTAATGGATACACAGTGGCTCTACTGTTGCTCCATGACTCGTAACATGTCACTCAATGGCAGACAGTGCCTGATACACTTCAAATTCATTAATAGATCATATTACACACCTCTTAGGCTCTCCAAGTATAAGTTGCACAGTGTGGCAGATTGCCCCAGATGTGGAGAGGTGGGCTTTCTCTATATGGCATGGACCTGCAAACAGCATTTCTGGAAAAACATGTTTAATGTGCTGGAGGACACTGTGGAAAACCGGGTATGGTGCACACCCCTACTTGCCCTCCTAGGCTATGACAGAGATGTAAAGGGAGGAGATCGACACTTGGAACCCATGGAGGTCCTGCTGGCAAAACACAGGGTGACCATGAGATGGGACCGTAGCCCTTTGCAGACTTTAAAAGAATGGCATGCTGATATGTTATATTGTAATACTCAGACAGATATATACAATGAGTTGATACCCCAAAAATAGACACAAACAGTACTGGAGAGCCTATTAGAAATATTTAATTGGAAAGGAGACAGGAGAACCTGAAGGCGATTAAGGGAGTGGTATTGGTGCATATAGATTGGGTAGATACAATGTTAACCCTTGGGTATGCCACAGGAACTGTGTGGCAGTGAATTAGCAAAATCCATTATGGTATTAGAGAGACTGGACCGATGAGCGGGCATCATCGTCATGATGAACTACACCCTGCCAATGGAGCTTAATACACATTTATTAGATTACTCTGGAAGCGTGTTTGTCCAACAAAGCTTTATCGAGTGAGAAGCAACTGTCATTTGTTTAAATTGTTGTAATGTAAAAGCGTAAATAAAATAATAAAATAAATAAATAAATAAAAATAATTGCAAATGGGTGCAATTACACTTCAATCTGTGAAGATATGTGCTCAACTTCAGGTGGCGCTCGACCTGTGAAGGGTCTGCGAACCCTGAATGAATTTCTGCTTTTGGAGGAGGACTGCTTCAGGGCAGGCATAAACCAACAATTCGATTTGTAATGTGAAGATGAAGTATTTAATGATGGCATTCTGTAAGGTTCCCTCTTTCACTTAGAAGAATATTTCTTGTTGGGCCCCTGATCAATTCCAAGAGTGCCAAGCTCTGATTAGCTGCCTCAGAGGCTCTGTTTCAGTGACCCAAAGAGGGATAACATATCTGCTACCAGTGGTTATGTCAAAAAAGCTTCTGTGTATGAAGCCTTTACTTCAGTAATGCCCCTTTCCTTCTATGGATCTACACTCACTACTTGTTGGAAAAACACATATTCATAAAAGTTTATGTTGTCTGCCAGGAACTCACTCTTTTGACAATGAAGCATGAGGCCAGAGTCACAGATTCTCTATGGTTTTGTTATTCATCTCTGACAGTGTTCTAAGGTCTAAGACAGTGTTCTGTGGCTGTTTTTGATTGAATTAGATGTCATCACTGAAATTTGGAACAGCCCAAAATAAACAATGCTTGCCTAATCACATTTTGGAGAACTTTGGCCGCTGAGGATATTCCAGAGCTAAGGCACTTGTAATGGTTTAGGCCTAAAAACACAGAGAATGTAATTACCTAGCAGCTTGCTTCATCTAGCAGCAGCTTATGGTACACCAAGTTAAGATCTAATTTTGAGAACCATGTTGCTCCCTTCAAATCTGTGTCATCAATGTTGCAAATGAACTGACCTTCTAGTTGTTTTGGTGTGACAACCACTGGTAATATAAAGGTGGAGGTGCAACGAGTACTAGTAGACATTTTGTGAATAGTAAAACAACGTTCAAAAGTACATTCAGATGGAGTCATGTAACTTTGCCCACACTTTTCCACTTGTCTTTGTGAAGTAGCCAGGGGCGGTTCCTCCATTAGGGGGGAGGAGCTTTGCCCCCACCAGCAGCAGCAGCAGCAGCTGCAAAACCTTTACAAGGAAACAATGATAAACAGTGTTTATTATTGTTTCCTTGTAAAGGGGTGGGGCCACGAGATGACGAGCAGTGCGGGGGAATGCAGAGCTCTCCACCTCAGAGCGCATGTGTGTTTGGCCGGCTGTCTCGGGCCAGCCAAACACACATGCGCAGTAGGCTCTCTCCAGCCCGGCAACTAATCCTGACGCTGCTTAGCAGCATCATGATTGGCCGCAGGGCATGCTGGGAGCCTGTGCCTGTGAGAAGTGGATGGAGCGGACGGAGCTGTGCGGCTGCAGTGGCTGCGGCGACGAGCAAGTTAAGTGTTTTTTAAATTAGCCCCTCTTCTCCCCGCGCACCGCCCCTCTCCTCCCCGCGCACCGCCCCGCCCCTACCACGCGCTGCGAGCCACTTCTGGAAGTAGCTTAATTTTACCATCTGCAAATGCATGAGACAGTAATCCTGATACAAAATATGTACATTTCTTGGAGGAAGGTGACGTTTCACAGCCTAAAATGGCACACAAACTCCATAAAACTTTGAGTCATCTTCCATGAGGGCAAAATCAATGTAAGACAGTGTGAAAATCTTCTGAAGTCTATTTTAACATGAAACAAAGCCAGGCTGACTTTCTCAGACCATAAATACCCATTAGAGAATAATTTACTTCAGATCCCCAAAGGAGGAGCCGCTCTTTCGTCTACTAGTGCATGTTCCTGTCCATTACTGTCTACTTTCTCACAGGTAACATTTCTGGGAGATCAAATATAAAAATGCAGGAATAGATGGAATGAGTAAATGAGGTATATTTCTCAGACGGATGGTAGCAACTGAGATAATTCTTCTGTCACTTCTCACTGTTTTAACAGTGATTGGGCTTCCATTAGCACTTGTTCAGAGTCCAAGCAGAGTTTACATAAATGAGAATAGTAAAGACAGATCATTGAAGTCAAGTAATCACAGATAGGCCCTGTCAAACGTAAGTTCTTTGGGGAACACCACCTAGGTAATAATCCCCATCAGCACCCTAGACATTGCTGGTGCATTCATAGTCCTCAGAGGAATAGCCACTGGTTATCTTTTGGCATGGTCCACCAAAACCAGGCTAAACCTTTTGCAGAATCTGGGACTCCAGGGCCTCAACTATGTTGATGCCCACTATTTCAACACAGAGTTCCAGTGAAAGGTAAAGAACCCAGGGAAACATTGAGCTCCTCCCCTGACTTCCCACTTACCTGGCAGGTGGGACAAGACCTGCAGAATATATCTAAGGATATCTTCATCTGGTGCCAATAAAGGCGAGTGACACATCTGGCAAAAGTCTTGTCCTGCCCCCATGTCCAGCTAGAGTGTATCATGAGCCAGATCCAATAGGAAGACTCTGCAGTACTGGGGGACTACCAGGACACAAGTTGACTCAGGCTTAGGAAACATTAAGTTCACTATATAAGAGGTAATTCTCCCAATACATAAGATGATCTCCAGAGGTGTCACCAGCTGCCTAAGCCTCAGCTTGTCAAACTCAAGCTCTCAAAAGTTGAACACTCCTTGTGAGCTCTGCAGAGCTCCTCCCTGGTGGACCCACCTTCCACTTACAATCCAGCCAGCTCAAGCAGGTCTACCAGGGTTATCAGTGTCCTCCCCTGTAGTCTCTGGGGCAGTGCACCCAGGCTCAGCCTCCTCCCAGACCGTGGGGGTTTCAGGGGCTGGTTTGCCATGCCTCTTGCCCTTCTTCTTTTTGGCAGCTATCTTGGCCATTTTTCCAGGCTCCACTTCTCCTTGACTACCTTCTCAGGCTACCAAAGACCTTGTGGGAAGACACAACCACTCAGGCAACCCTAAAATCTCCTGTGAGACCTGAGCTCCATTTCCTTCCAGACAGTGTGCTCAAAGGCATTTCCTAACAGACAATCCACAGGGATATCAGGACTCACAGCTATTTGCAGAGAACCTGAAACTAACCCCCACTCAAAAGGATCCAGAGCCACTTGGTAGTGACTCTCATGTTTGCCTGCTGTTACAGCCTGTTGGAATGTATTGGGGGTGATGACCCATTATAGTAGACAGACTGGCTCCTGTGTCCCTCCGAGCCCTCCACTTTCTGCCCACTGATGGTGACCCAATGTCTATCCTTGTAATGTTTAGCAGGCATTTGGGCTTTGAGCACCACCTCCTTGCCATGAAGGGACACTAGAGTAATCGCTGCTTTACCCCCATATCAGCTGGGGCAATTTCTTCACCAAGCACTATACTGGCCAATCCTGTGGCCTGCCCACCAGTGGGTGGTTGTTCCCTCTAGGGGTACTTGCCATTCCTCCTCAAGTGCCCATATTGATAGCATTCATAGCAACTAAGGACAAACTGTCCTGCCTTTTTGTCAATTAAACCAATCTTCTTCTAATCAGGTTGGGTCTGGGAATCCATCCTCTGTTTTGGGAGCCTTTATGGCACTCTCTCTTCTGTTGGGGGCCCTGACCACCCTTGTGGGAGTCCCCACCGGACACTCTGGTGCTGACCCATATGTCTGCCTCCTTTGCAAACTCCCTATGATCAGTTAGATTGCTGTTGATCAGGTATTGGTGTGACTGTAAAGCAACTACTGAGCATGTACTCAAAACTAGGTCATACGGTCCATTTAAACTACTTACTGTACTGCTCTCGCCCAGCTACTCAGTCCCTTGCTGGAGCAGTCTAAAAATTCCACCCATGGCTCATTTGGCAACTTTGGGATGCCCCTGAACGTGATGTGATATAGCTCAGGAGTGAACCCAAACTTGGGGTGTATTATAGGATTCATGGGATCATACCTCTCCTGATTCCCCATTTCCAATGTAATGAGGTATCTGTCCTCACTGTGGACATGTGTTTCCACAGGATTGCTCCCCAGTCCTCTGGCACCCTGTGGATCCTCAGGGCTACCTCACAGGCAGAAAACCACTTATCTATATCTTCCTCCACCACATAGGAGGGCACAGGTCTCGAAGTGTGCAGACACTCACCTCTCATAGGGACATTGGATTGTTGCCACCATTGCTAATGGATTCTAATGCATGCTTATCTTTATGGTCAAGCTCCTTCATACTCATTTAATGAGCCAATCTCCTTTCTTCC
Organism: Pleurodeles waltl; assembly: GCF_031143425.1. NCBI lineage: Eukaryota > Metazoa > Chordata > Amphibia > Caudata > Salamandridae > Pleurodeles > Pleurodeles waltl. The sequence goes on from NC_090447.1 coordinate 1,225,635,830, forward strand.
AGGACCAGCATCCTTTCCTCTAAGGCCTTCTTGGCAGCTGCCTTCTATTTGCCTACCTTGCTCTTGCCAGCTGTCTCCTCAATCTTGAGTTTGGTCAGCTGCAGCCTGAACTCTTTCAGTCTTCCTGCCCACAAGCTCCTCGAGAAACAGTTTTTGGAAGGACAAACTGTTTTCTGCCCTGGCAGGGGGCTCCATTCCTGTGAACAAATTGTCCTCCTTGTCCTAAGGTTGCTGTAACTCTGTGCTCAGTGCTAGGCCTTCCTCTTCCCCAAGTCCACCTTTTCCGGTCCTGTCTATTTCTGCTCCTCTGGGGTGGACTGCATCCTTTTGACCTTCTCAAAGGCTCTGAGGGCTACCTGGAGATCCACCTTTGTGGCCTTCTCCACCCAAATTCAGCCACCTATCGTTGCAAAGCTTTTGCAGCTCTGCCTTGCTTAGGCAATCCACATTGATCAGCTCCATTTCCATTGTGAGAAAACAGGACTTGAAATAACTTAAATTCGGAAAAAGGAAAACATAGCCAAAGAGCTAAGGAACATTTAAAAAATGAATTTGATGTCACATAATTTCTAGGATCATAGTATTACACAAAACCACTAAAGTGCACAGCACATTTACACATACTGGATCCCACCACTGCCACTAATGTAGGAAATTGGGGGTTTTACCTGACAGGGGTGCAAACCCTTCTCAAACAACAACCACATTTGTGGACGCGCTTGCTGTTGGCGGCAGCGGCTGGAGGAGGGGCAGGAGCCCTTTAAATCTATTATTGCGCTCCCGCCTCGCGGGACGTGCTTGCTGTTGGCGGCTGGAGGAGGTGCAGGAGCCCTTTAAATCTATTATTGCGCTCCCGCCTGGCGGGATGCGCTTGCTGTTGGCGGCGGCGGCTGGAGGAGGGGCAGGAGCCCTTTAAATCTGTTATTGAGCTCCCGCCTCGCGGGACGCGCTTGCTGTTGGCGGCGGTGGCTGGAGGAGGGGCAGCAGCCCTTTAAATCTATTATTGCGCTCCCGCCTCGAGGGATGCGCGCGGGCGGCGCCCGGGCAAAGCCCGGGCCAAGGGCAGGCCCGTCCTTCACCCGTCATCACCAGGAAGAGACTGGGCTGGGCCCTCCCCCTTTCAATTTCCCCCTTTCAATTCTGCTATTGGAGGCTCGGCGGAGGAGCTTGATTCATGGAGAGCTGCTGAAGCAAGGGAGGAGGAGAGGAGCTCTCGCCATTTTGGGGTATTTAAAATATTTCAATTCAGTCCCCCTGTGCCCTGTTGACTTATACACGCTTAAAGTGACAGCAAGGACTATTGTGTTGTAATTCCAGGGGCCTTTGTGGCAGGAAGTTGTGGCCGGATAATTTCCCTAAGATAGAAGATAGAAGTTGAGTATAACTTAGTTTCACTCTTTCCTAGTTAGAGGCACCGAAACCAGTAAAGAAACACACAGCGTTTTCTCCTTTGATAAAGGACTAGTTTGCCCTGATGAGGAAAACGCAAAGGAGACTGTGGGAGAAGGGATCCCATTCAGGAGGCTCCCCCTTCCCCCAGGTTGATAACTGGTTATTTAACCTCATTAATGGGTGCCATTGAGTCAGAGATAGGGAGAGTAGAAGCTACCTTAGAGTCATCCCTTGAGAAAATAGGGAAGGGTGGGGGGGAGGGAAGGATTCTGCCTGTAACATCTCCACTAGGCAAGACAAAGACAGGAAATCCTTCTGTAACAACGGAAATTGTTGTAATTACTCCCATAACTCCAGAGAGTCTACCTTAAAAAAAAAGTGGGCAAGTAATCCCCCCCCCACACTGTAGTAACTCCTTCAGTCTTAGCCCGATCTCCTATAAACAGTCACGGGCTCGGAAAGTTTTTAGCAGGAACCGAGAAGAAAAAGAGGAAATGTTTATCTAACCCTTCAAAAAAAAAAAATTATAGGAAAACAGCCAAAAGACAGAAAGAACTTGGATCCTCTTAATACCTGTCTCTCCCAGATTGAAGATCAACTCAGGGATATACAAAAGCTGTGTTCATTGGTTCTGAAGAGAATGGCTGTCCTTGAGGAGAAGGTTGAACTTATATCAAACACAACGACAATGAATTCCGTACTACCGAGGGTGGAACCCCAGAACAATCATCCCGCCCCTGTACGCTCACCTGTCCCGGCCATTGATCAGCACCAAAACTACAGGCGATTCCTGTTCAGAACCCAGCCCCAAAATCCCTGAACTCAGATGTATTTCAGGATTCTATAAATTTACAGCCTCAGTGGGGCATAACCAAGTGGGAAGGCTTAGAGGGTCAGGTGACTACAAGAACTCAAATAGCCTGCCCGAGGATCCCGCTGGTATGCACTCCCTATATTTTAATCCTGGAAAACATCCCTACATTAGAAAATACTCACTTTGAGTCCCATGCATCACTGTTAAATAAAGTGACGCATTGGGTAGGAAAGCATTCAGGAGGGAGGGTAGATTTCTATAGGGACATTTTAACTGTAAGATGGGTCCCCTGGGTTGGCCCATCCCCTAAAGCATCAGAAGGGGATTGTATCATTATAAACTTTAGGAGCCCCTGGATTGTCAATGCTTTGTATCACCATTTCTCAACTATGAGACCATCTGTAGGGTCTATAAGAGTACAACGTCTAAGTTCATTCCCTTGACATTTAATCCATGTCACTCTGATTTAATTCATTCTGGGAAACAGAACTTTGGCAATCCCGGTGTTTCCAATTCCTCTGATACTGTCCTGACACTGTCTAATAGATTTGAGCCCCTGGCCTCACTGGAGCAGCTAGATTGACCACCAGCAACTGGGCCCTCTTTGCAAGGCCCTCTGGAGATAAATATACCCCAACAGTCCCTCTCGCAGTCTAAGGGAGTTTCTGACAAACATGACACACAGGGTACGACAGCCTTAGGGATAATTTCTTGGAACGTGGCAGGCTTAAAACCAAAAATTGGAAACCCCGACTGGTTAAAACTAGTGACGGAAAATCTTTTTATCTGCTGCCAGGAGACCTGGCTTGTAGAACCCCTGCATATTAATGGCTACACCACATATAGTGTCCCTGCAATTAAGGCCTCTGCAGGTAGGGCTAAGGGTGGTCTGGCTACTTTCCTATCAGTAAAGGCCAGGGGGATGGAAGCACGTGTTGTGGGAACATCCCCTTTCTTTTTGGCTTTATTTTTTAAATTATCAGAGCCATTTGATATACTACTGATTAATTAATATAATAATACCTTTGATAACTCAGACACAAGTGTGGTTGGCAGCTTGGAGATGTTAATATATAAGGCAACAAACATTAGTAGAAAGGACCTAAGAATAATTTGGGTCGGCGATTTTAATGCCCATTAGTGTGAGCCAGAATATTTGGACTGCTGCGGACTCTTGGATGAAAACGATAATCCCATTCAGCATTTTAAACATTCTTCATATGGGAATGCTCTTAACTCTTTGATAACAGCTAATTCTCTACTTTTCCCCATACCAGCTACTAGAGGGGTACCAACATTAATAAGAGGAGATACTCACACTATTATTGATTATATGTTCTACTCTAGAGAACTATCCTCTCTTGTCGGGCAGTTCAGGGTGACCCCGACCTGTATTAGTGATCACAACCCTTCATCTATTGTAATAAATTTGGATCTGATGAGTGACTCAAGAAGAGAGAAGCGACACCCCGATATGAAATTTTCAGCCCAAAAAGGACTTACAACCAAATGGGGAAAGATAGATAGTAATAGCTTTTTCAAAGATTTAATGTTGAATAAACAGTCAGATGTTATGATATTCTTGAGTGAAGATAGGGCCCCCCACAAAATTGTCTGTGCATTTCCCTCTCTGACAAAGTATATGGCTGAGAAATTACAGCCCTCTGGCATTATTAAAGTACATGGCCCGAGATGGTTTAACCACACATGTACCATATCCTTAAGTAACCTTTAGAAAATAACCAGCGCATTTCCCCAAGACCGACAAGCAGTTAAAGCTGCTAGGAAAAATTACAAGGAAGCACTTGCCAAGAGGAAAGCTGAATGAAGTGAGTCTGCGTGGGAGGAATTGATGGAAGTAAGCAAAACTAAAGATACAACTGCGTTCTGGCGTGTGGTTAATTCTTCATTGCTGAATGACAAATATGAGATGTCCATGGATACTGCCATTCCAGCCAAAATTTGGGTGGACTCTTTTAAAAAAACTTTTGCAATAGAGACTAATGTTCAACTAAAAAAGATAAATTCTTTGAAGTTAAGAGGAAATGATCAGTCAAGTCTGGCTTTCAGTAATACTATAAGCATGGATGATGTAAAACAAGCTATTCAAGATTGCCCCTCTGAGAAAGCTCCCGGCCCAGACAGAATCCCTGCTGATTTATATAAAGCGCTTCCATATTTCTGGGGGCCACTGCTTACTAATGTCCTGAGATCAGCTGTGACAGGCCCTTTAGTAGATACCTGGAAAGAGGCAATCATTGTCCCGATTTTTAAGAAGGGAGTCAGGGCAGATCCTTTATGCTATCATCCAATTTCTTTATTGGATAGCTCGGTTAAAATCTTAGGCTGAGTGATCCTAAATAAGTTGGAAAATTGGGCGACTGAATCTCATTCCCTTTCAGAAGTTCAATTTGGCTTTCGGCCCGGTGTGGGCACAGTAGAACAAACTCTCAATTTGACCCTCATAGTTCAAAAATATACCAAAGTTAAAAGGGGGTGTATACATCTAGCATTTATGGATCTGTCCTGCGCCTTTGACACAGTTAACAGGGAGAAACTGTGGATGGTCATGCTGAATATGGGCGTGGATAAAGATATAATTATTTTACTTAGTAAACTCCACTCCTGCACAGAGGCTCAGGTCCGCTATTCTTGGAAGGGTGGCCTGACAGAGAAGTTTCCCTCATTAAAGGGGGTTAGACAGGGTTGCATCCTGGCCCCTTTTCTTTTTCTTTTATATATAAATGGGTTAGAGAAATTCCTCTGTGAATCGGGGAAGGATTCTCCAGTCATTAATAATTCCCCAATTCCTGTACTATTGTATGCGGACGACGCTGTACTCATCTCAAGGACAGCAAATGGCCTCCAGATTTTATTGAATGCTTTTAATACTTTTATGGGGAACCTTGGTCTTAAAATTAATAGAACTAAGTCATTTGTGATGAAGATCGGGCCCAAATTAGCAAAAACGAAAAAATTTGCTCTAGATGGGCATGAGATACTCAAGGTCCCACATTTTACGTATCTGGGAGCCCTCATTGACGTAGATTTTAATTGGAAATTTTTAGTAAATATACGCTCAATACAATTTCAAAAAGCCATAGAAGCAGTTTTTAGGTTTGCGAAAAGACTGCGACACAAACCTGTCAAAGAAATGATGACTCTTTTTTTGTCCAAATGTCTTTCTATTGCGACATTTGGAGCCGGGGTCTGGGAATATGCAGAATGTTCAGGCCTCCAGATCGTAGAAATTTTTTTTTAAGAAGGCTATTAGCAGTCTCCCAATCTACATCAGTAACGTTTTGTCATGAAGAAGTCGGTCTGAGATACATATCTAGTTATATAAAGCTTCAACCCGTATTATTATGGTTAAAAATTTGGACTAAGCCAGAAGCGTCCCTATGCAAAAAGGTGATTGATACAGGACTCCCACCTTTTATCACGATCTCTGGATATACCCTGGCTTAGATACGTTCATCTCTCCCTACTATCTTTAGGATTAGGAGATTTTTTTCTTAAACCGGATATTTTAACAAAACAGGACATTAAAAAGGTGAAAGATATGTATTGGCAGAAAAGCCAGGTCGTGAAGCCAGCCTCGGGCGCAAATAGATTATTGGTGAGGCACAAGATACAACAATTGCAACCAAAGCTATATTTGACTACCATTAACCATGAGAGACAAATGTTTTTACTCACAAGGCTACGTTTAAACACATTACATTACTTGGTAGCATTTCCAGTACGTGGAACCTGGTTCAAGAATCTTCCTCCTTGTTGCTGTGATAGAAAGACACCCCAGAGTACATTGCACTTTATGCTCTTTTGCACTTTATATGTTGTTCCGAGAAAAAGGTTTTTACATCCGCTATTTTTATCTAAAAGTATTAGAACTAGTCAGCTTGCTTATTTATACTTACATAACCTGGGAAATGCGGATATAATTCAGGCTGTGTTAAATTTTATATATGCTGCTTATGGTATTCGAAATATGTATTAATAACGCTTTTTAGTAATTTTATGATTAAGAAACTTGTATGTTTTATTTATTGGATGTCTTTTATGGTCTCTTTGTACCGAATAAAGTAATGATGATGATGAACAACCACAGTTCCTGCCTGTGTGAGTCCCAAAAAGCCACTAAATTAACCAAAGTTTAACCCTCTGGTAACTTGGCACAAAAGCATTCAGTATTAACTTAGAGGCATTATGGTGGTCATTATGACATCAGCGGTAAAACAATGCCTACCGCTGTGGTGACGGCTGCCAAAATACCGCCACCGCGGCTACCATCCATGCACTGTATTATGAGCACTGTCAGACTTCCACCACAAGAAGGGTGGAAATCAGGCAGTGTTTATGGTGGTGGACGGTGGTAAGGTGGCGCTGCTACTACTAGCACCGCCACGCCAGTAGAACGCCACCAGACGTATTATGAGAATTCATATGGCCTAGTGGTGTTCTGCTGGCAGGTAGCTGCTGGCAGTAGCAGCGCCCCTTCCAGAAGACCTCCTCGCTCAAGGTAAGTCAGGCTTCCGACAGAGGAGGTGGGTGGGAGGGTGGGGTGGTGTTGTGTGTGTGTGTCTGAATGTGTGCATGAATGTGTGAGTGAGTGTGTGAATGCATCTGTGTATTGTGTTGTTTGCATGGTTATATACGTGTGAGTATTACATGTAAGAATGGTGAAGTGAGTGCGTGTCTGCATGTCAGTGTGATCATTGTAAGAACGTGTGGGAGCATGTCTGGATGTATGCATGTATGAATGCGTGTATGCCAGTGTGAGTGATTGGGTATATGCGTGGTGCGTGTCTGAAGGTGTGTGCATCTATGGGGGCGGGGGATGTCTGGGCATCAGAGGGGGTGGGGTGTGTGTGTGTGTGTGTGTGTGTGAGGATCAGAAGGGGTGGAGCATCTGAGGATGGGATGGGAGTATGCCTGGGATGAAGAGGATGAGATGGCAGGAAGTGGAATTGTCCTGCCTTCGAAATCTGTACTGTGATGGGGACTTGCACTCCTTTCAGGACTTGCAAGATATCTACGGCCTGGGTGATGGCCAATGTTTAGCTTACAATGCTCTTGTCCTGAAAATCAGAAATATCTGGACAGTGGGCCAGGAAGTCTCAACCCTACACCACGGATTACAGTACCGTCCTCGGTCGTAGTGCTATAACTGTTCTATACATGGCTCTACAAGCTGCGGATTCTGAACTTGCCTTTCTTGATATGCCTCAGTGGGACATGTGCCTGGGAATAGTGCTGATGACTAATCAGTGGGGGATGGTGCTAGAACAGGTAAAGCATGTGTCCAGCAATGCCCAACTAAAGTTCATCCAGTTCAATTACCTGCATCACACTTATCTCACACCGCATCATTTACATAGGATGTCCCTGGGGTTAGCCCCATTATGCCCCCGATGTGGCCACCACATTGCAACCTTTCTACACGTGGTGTGGGAATGTCCCGCCTTAGTGCAGGCATGGGTGCAAGTGATGAAACATATCTCGGCAGTGATTGGCATGCAGCTGCCATTCGACCCCCGCTCTGTTTGCTGGGAATCAATAAACACACAAAACGCAGTAAGCATTATTTGAAGCTGGCTGACCTGGCTCTGGCCCTCTTCAAGCGGCCAGTAGCTATGTCATGGAAGGCAGCACAGCCGCCTTGGATAGACTGCTGAGTTTGGGTTGTGCATAAGTGGGCGATCACTGAGGCTGACAATATGGCCTACGACACGCAAGTGTGAGGAGGTGGGGGTTCTGCCACCCTATGAGAGACCTATGTGCTCAAACAGCAGGATAAATTGGACGCTGTTACTTGATCGCTGACATGAGTATCACACATGACGGGCCACTCACACCACAGCGATGGCTACTAGAGCACTAATTAATGGGAGACACAGGAGCTTGGTCCACCTCCCCCACATGCAATAGAGACCCAACCACTTGCCCAGGCAGCAAACAGGATGAAAAATGCCCCCCCCCTCACTCAACTACACATAGATGCCCCTGGTACTTCCCATACACATCTTTCTTTCTGCTTTTATGTGGACTATATTATTGCATTGCCTTTGCCACCTCCAATTTCCCAGATTCCAGGACTGTTCTTGTATGTTTTTGTTTGTTAAGTATATACATTGTTTTGACTATGGGCCTGATTACGAGTTTGGAAGTCTCAGGACCGCTATGGTGGTGGCAGCGGTACGACTGCCAAATTACAATGTTGGCAGTGTTCTGAACTAGAGACTACCAGAGTCCAGCCAGCACAGCCAGCCATCTGCCAACCACCTTGACTGCAGCTAAGAAAAAGCTGTCACAGGGTGGTATGGGTAAGGGTACCGCCATGGACATTATGATGTGCTGTTCTGTCGACAGTGGAGGGAGACACTGAAGGAGGCTTGCCCTCTATGTAGTGTGAAAAGCTAGGCACACTGTGGAGGGGGGTCTAGGCAAACACACATTGGTTTAAAAGGATCCTATTAGATACATCAGTAAACTGTCCATACCTGCCATGTCTTGGGGTGCTTCTGGGGGCAGCATCTTGCTTCATAGACTGCCACCTCCTTCCCCATACAAAGGTCCATTCCATTCTTTCTTACTACCAAAGACCGAGGGGACATAGCCTTCCACTTGTGTGAAATGTCCCACTTTACTAAGGTCAGGCCTAAATATAGGAGACACAATCAATATCTATTACCACCTAAATCATTGGCGAGATGTTGTGGGATGAGTTTTGGATTAATAGCAATCGACCAGGTGAGAACTCCGCCTAGACAGGCCATCACCCCATACCAGTATTTCTGTGGAGCCAGGCAGTTCCACACTTCTGAATGAATGTGCCTTTCTCTGTCACACCGAAGACAGGTCGGGGACAACCATGTACCAGAGTCAATGTCATGTAAAGTATATTATGTAAAGATACTTAGGCCCGTATTTATACTTTTTGACGCTAAACTGCGCTAACGCAGTTTAGCGTCAAAAAGTTTAGCGCCGGCTAACGCCATTCTGAAGCGCCATGCGGGCGCCGTATTTATTGAATGGCGTTAGCCGGCGCTAGCAGACCGGCGCTGCCTGGTGTGCGTGGAAAAAAACCACGTACACCAGGCAGTGCCGGCGTTGGGGAAAATGGCGTTAGGCCGTCTTAAAAATGGTGCAAGTCAGGTTGACGCTAAAAAAATCGCCTCCACCCGATTTGCGCCATTTTTAACGACGCCCAGACGCCATTTACATGACTCCTGTCTTAGTAAAGACAGGAGTCATGCCCCCTTGCCCAATGGCCATGCCCAGGGGACTTATGTCCCCTGGGCATGGTCATTGGGCATTGAGGCATGTAGGGGGGCACAAATCAGGCCCCCCTATGCCACAAAAAAATATAAAAAAAATAAAAATGTATACTTACCTGAACTTACCTGAATGTCCCTGGGATGGGTCCCTCCATCCTTGGGTGTCCTCCTGGGGTGGGCAAGGGTGGCAGGGGGGGTCCCTGGGGGCATGGGAGGGCAGCTGTGGGCTCATTTTGAGCCCACAGGTCCCTTAACGCCTGCCCTGACCCAGGCGTTAAAAAGAGGCGCAAATGCGGGTTTTTTTGCCCCGCCTACTCCCGGGCGTGATTTTTGCCCGGGAGTATAAATACGACGCATTTGTGTCGCAGTCATTTTTTTGGACGGGAACGCTTACCTTGCATCTCATTAACGCAAGGAAGGCGTTCACACAAAAAAATGACGCTCTTTCCTCATACTTTGGCGCTAGACGCGTCTAACGCCAAAGTATAAATATGGCGTTAGTTTTGCGCCGAATTTGCGTCGAAAAAAACGACGCTAATTCGGCGCAAACGGAGTATAAATATGCCCCTTAGATTGAATTAGCCTGAGTCAGGCCGATTTCACGGCCATACGCAGCACCCCGGTGCCTCCATCCAGTCCTCATTCTCTAGAAACCTGACATCTGCCTCCCACACAGCACTGAGACCCAAAACATGTTGGGTTGATTGAATATGAGTGTTTTGTATATTTGTGCAACCCTGTGGTCCTCCAGGACACCCATTAGTACTTGTCCTCAAATAGAATGAATTTGGATAGGGCCGGTAGGTCCTCTATATAAGGGGTCAGAGCATGGCAGAGTTAGAGAAAGATATGTAACTGACTATGATGACGTTGGTATTTCTTTTGTGCAGTTTGGAATGACTTTAGGACCGCCCCCTGCATTACATCCCCCAATGTAGAAATCCCAATGAGTTACCAATGAGGTCCCACGTACGGAAACCCTCCAGTGTGATTACGTGCACCTCTCCCAGGAAGGGACCCCATAACTTTGTAATTTGTTCAAAAAAGTTAGATTGAGGGGCATAGGGGCAAAAACACATATAAATGTGATGGATTCCCCATACAGTGCTCCTGTTACTGCATCGTCCAACAATGTTTTAATATGCTGATAAGGGATGGTATTCCTAATCCGAATACCTGTACCCCCGGACCCGTTGTGAATCCAGAATGGAAGACCTGAGAATAACCAAATCTAGCCACACATGGGACCTTGTTGCTCAGCAGGTTTGTCACTTGGAGAAGGAGGACATCTGCATCCACCCGCTTGCCCTGTCGCAGCACCACCCCTCTCTTAACCTTTAACGATCCATGATATTATCCGCAGATGGTATATCTAACCATTGAGTGAATGGTCACTCATTAAGGAGAAGAATGTGAGTATCAGCAGCTTTATCGTGTGGTTAGTCAGGTGTGCGGCAGACAAATTACACAATGAAAAACAAAACATCCAAAATCCCTCAAAACGGTTACCCAATCTCTCAAGAACCGGAGACCTCCAATCTCTCCCATATACTTCAGAAACATGAAGTATCTGTTGCGAAATAAACCACCCACAGGCCCCTAAGGGGAGGCCAGTCAGGTCTGACCCGTTGATTACCCATACCCAATATAAAAAAATTTAAAAAAAGAGGAACAGTGGAGGAATGCAAGCAACCACTCCAAAGTTCTACAGCCACACCTAGGGCAAAGTTACTTCAGGGTTTTGAGAGAGCCCCCCGATGACTCAAAGATTTCAACAATGTTACTTGGATGGCACCAAGTAGCCTGGGAGTCTTGCACTCCACTTTTAGTTGACACAGGGTCCTCCGTCTGCCGGGGGTTCCCCCATCAGGAACATAAGCATTTGCAATGTTTTGCTTGGGTCTTCGCTGGTTTGTTATGTCTCTTTTCCTGGGATGGATCCGAGTCCATCGGTGAAGGAGTGTGAGGTTTCAAACTCACCCTCTCGTCTGTCCATTGGAAAACTACTCCCAGCATTTTGAAGAATAAAGTTTGGGATTGATACAGGACCTTGAGTTTCATCGGTTAAAGGAGTATACAGCAAAGTTTGAATTCCCTGACATGCTGTTTATCCACCTTAAACAACTGCCACTACTGCTGGACCATTCTGGTATAATCCAGAAACCATAACAGGCTGCGATTGGTGTACAGTTTTGTCCTGGAGCCTGACGAACTTCAGTATAGGGACCCTATCAATATAGATAAGGACATTTACAGTGACTAGTGTCCGTCACTTACCAGGAGATGTACACCGTAGCAAGAGGAGAGAGCCTCCGGGGGTACCATTGATCCAGGAAACGTTCCATCAAAGGGTCCTTGCAACTCTCGGAGAAATCATAGGTTGTTGCTGCGGGCCCTACCTTCAGTATCCTTGACCCCTCCACTAGTTCCTTAGCTACTACTGGGAACTTTGTCACAGTGAGTTAACTGAGTCCTCAACCCAAAGGCCCTAGTTTCTACTTAAGTGATCCTCTCAATGGCATTCTACAGGGTTTGGCAGAGGAGATTAACCTCAGTTCCCACCACACCAATCTTGGCATACAGCATGTCTCATGATTGTGTGATGGCCGCCAGAAGAACAGTGCAGTCCGTGGTTGGCCTCGCCACTTGCTACCAGGAGTGCAGAGGGCCCCCACGTTGAGTGTATTCATCCATAGAGCTCTGTTTTGCTCCGGACAGAGCCTTGTCTTTAGCCATGTTGCTGGTGGCAGATCTGGGTGCATCAATGAGGTAATCGAATGTTATCCTATGGGAGAGGTAGGCCTCTCAGTAGTGAAAAACTAATTTGGCAGTAGTTAGGCCTGGCAAAACTTTTATGTTGCCAGGCCAAATTGGCAGTTTAAAACTGCACACATACTGAAATGGAAGGCTTGAGAACTTTTTAAAAAGCTAGTTAAGTTGGTGACACACTAAGTGCTGCAGGTCCACTCCTAACATTAAGGCCCTCATTATGACATTGGCGGTAAATGGCGCTTACCACCGTGATGACGGCCACCAACTTACTGCCGCGCTGAAGAATATCCGTTCACCATATTATGACACACACACACACCAATCTGACAGAATACAGGCACATACACAAATCCGATATACCATAGGTCAGTGATAAACTGGCGGTCCCAAAACCCACACCGTTACGCCAACAGAACAACGCCCATCACATTATGACCCACGAATCACAACGGCAGACATTAAAAGGTAGTAAACCATTGGCGGTACATACCGCCATGCTCACAATGGACACCAAAATACAAAACAACACTACATTGTTCAACACACCTGACACCCATACACACACCACACCCACACACCCACACCACTATAAAACACAGACCCACATTACACACAACCCTTTATCAACAACTATTGCCACCACAAGACTGAGAAGAAGAGCACAGAGACAACTAGACACATATTCCACTGGCACCCATACACCCCTCACGCATTCCACATCACGCACCCCACCACATTACCCAACACACCCTCACCAGCACTCATCACACAACACCCATGGCACCACAAAGGCACCCCCGTTTCACTGAGGAGGAGTTAAGGGTCATGGTGGAGGAAATCGTCAGGGTAGAGCCACAGCTCTTTGGAGCACAGGTGCAGCAGATATCAATAGCAAGGAAGATGGAGCTATGGCGGAGAATCGTGGACAGGGTCAAAACCGTGGGGCAGCATCCAAGTGTAGGAGGCTGGCCTGGCTTATAGTGGGTACCTGATGGTACTTACACCTTGTGCCAGGTCCAGTTATCCCTTATTAGTAGTGTTCTAGCAGCTTAGGCTGATAGAGGCAGCTATAGCAGTGCAGCTTAGGCTGAACTAGGAGAAATGCAAAGCTCCTACTATACCACTTATCTCATACAGCACTATATCATAAGAAACACAATACTCAGAGTTACTAAAAATAAAGGTACTTTATTTTAGTGACAATATGCCAAAAGTATCTCAGAAAATATACTCCCTTAGAAGGTGAGTAAAATACACAAAATATACACGCAAACCAAAATCAGGTAAGTAAAACACTTAGAAAAGTAGTGCAAACACTGTAGAACACAATAGAATGCAATAGGAGACAATAGGCCTGGGGCAATACAAATCATATACTCCAAAAGTGGAATGCGAACTACGAATGGACCCCAGGCCTAGTGTAGTGTGTAGAGGGTCACTGGGAGTGTAAGAAAACACTAAGGGTGTCCAAGATACCCCACCCCAAGACCCTGAAAAGTAGGAGTAAAGTTACCCTACTACCCCAGAAAGACAGTAAAGTCAAGATAGGGGATTCTGCAAATACAACAACTAACTGCAAAGCACTGAAGATGGGTTCCTGAACCTGAGGATCTCCAAAGGAAGGGGATCAAGTCCAAGAGTCACGCAAGTGTCAGGGGGGGGCAGGAGCCCACTAAACCACGGATGAAGGTGCAAAAGGTCTGCCTCTGGGTGGAAGAAGCCGAAGATTCTGCAACAACGGAAGGTGCCAGGAACTTCTCCTTTGGTCAGATGATGTCCCACGGCATGCTGGAGGATGCAGAGTTGTTTCCACACAGAAAGACTGCAAACAAGCCTTGCTAGCTGCAAGAGTCGTGGTTGAAGATAATGGGTGCTGCCAGGGCCCAGGAAGGACCAGGAGGTCGCCCCTTGGAGGAGGAGACAGAGGGGGCACTAAGCAACAGAGAGAGCCCACGCAGAAGCAGGCAGCACCCGCAGAAGCACTTGAACAGGCTTTCAAGCAATCTGAGCACGGCGGTCATCTCAACACAGCAAAAGAGGGTCCCACGGAGTCGGAGGTCAATTCAGCGAGTTGGGCAAATGCAGGACGAAGTGCTGGGGACCTGGGCTGTGCTGTGCACAAAGGAAGTCTTGCAAAAGTGCACAGAAGCCCTAGCAGCTGCAGATCACGCAGTACACATGATTAATGTCTGGCATGGGAAGGCAAGGACTTACCTCCACCAAATTTGGACAGAAGGACCACTGAACTGTTGGGGTCACTTGGATCCAGCTCCTGTGTTCCAGGGACCACACTTGTCGAGATGAGAGGGGACCCAGAGGACCGGTGATGCAAAAGTTTGGTGCCTGCGGTAGCAGGGGGAAGATTCCGTCGACCCACAGGAGATTTCTTCTTGGCTTCCAGTGCAGGGTGAAGGCAGACAGCCCTCAGAGCATGCACCACGAGGAAACAGTTGAGAAAGCCGGCAGGATGAAGCGCTACAATGTTGCTAGTAGTCTTCTTGCTACTTTGTTGCGGTTTTGCAGGCGTCCTGGAGCAGTCAGCGGTCGATTCTTGGCAGAAGTCAAAGAGAGAAGTGCAGAGGAACTTTGGTGAGCTCTTGCATTCGTTATCTGAAGGGGAACCCACAGGAGAGACCCTAAATATCCCTCAGAGGAGGATTGGCTACCTAACCAGGTAAGAGCCTATCAGGAGGGGTCTCTGACGTCACCTGATGGCACTGGCCACTCAGAGGCCTCCATTGTGCCGTCACACCTCTGCATTCAAGATGGCAGAGGTCTGGGACACACTGGAGGTCACTCCCCTTTCTTTTGTCCAGTTTCGTGCCAGAGCAGGGGCTGTGGGCTCCCTGAACCGGCGTAGACTGGCTTATGCGAGGAGGGCACCATCTCCATTTCCAGAGGTTGGGAGAGGCTACTCCTCCCCAGCCCTTAACACCTATTTCCAAAGGGAGAGGGTGTAACACCCTCTCTCAGAGGAAATCCTTTGTTCTGCCTTCCTGGGACTGGGCTGCACAGACCGCATGAGGGCAGAAACCTGTCTGAGGGTTGGCAGAAGCGGTAGCTGCAGAGGAAACCCCAGAGAGCTAGTTTGGCAGTACCCGGGGTCCATGTTGGAGCCCTGGGGATGCATGGGATTGGCACCCCAATACCAGATTTGGCTTGGGGGACAATTCCATGATCTTAGACATGTTACATGGCCATGTTCAGAGTTACCATTGTGAAGCTACACATAGGTAATGACCTAAAGGTAGTTCACACATGTCATGGTGTCCCCGCACTCACAAAGTATGGGGAAATTGCCCTGAATAATGTGGGGGCACCTTGGCTAGTGCCAATGTGCCCTCACACTTAGTGACTTTTCACCTAACCTTCACTAAGTGAGGGTTAGACATATAGGTGACTTATAAGTTA
The DNA here is from genome assembly GCF_031143425.1 of Pleurodeles waltl. Classification (NCBI taxonomy): domain Eukaryota; kingdom Metazoa; phylum Chordata; class Amphibia; order Caudata; family Salamandridae; genus Pleurodeles; species Pleurodeles waltl. The sequence continues at coordinate 1,225,651,499 of NC_090447.1, forward strand.
CTTAAGTGCAGTGTAAAATGGTTGTGAAATAACGTGGACGTTATTTCACTCAGGCTGCAGTGGCAGTCCTGTGTAAGAATTGTCTGAGCTCCCTATGGGTGGCAAAATAAATGCTGCAACCCATAGGGATCTCCTGGAATCCCAATACCCTGGGTACCTAGGTACCATATGCTAGGGAATTATAAGGGTGTTCCAGTATGCCAATGTGAATTGGTAAAGATAGTCACTAGCCTGCAGTGTCAATTTTAAAAGCAGAGAGAGCATAAACACTGAGGTTCTGGTTAGCAGAGCCTCAGTGATACATTTAGGCACCACACACGGAACACATATAGGCCTCAAATTATGAACACTGGGGTCCTGGCTAGCAGGATCCCAGTGACACAGGCAAAAACAAACAGACACACAAGTAAAAATGGGGGTAACATGCCAGGCAAGATGGTACTTTCCTGCACCAAGAACAAGGGACGACATCAGGAAGAGGTGGAACGACCTACGGGGGTAGGTATGTTCTATTGCAGCAAGAAACCAGCTTGCCATACAGAGGACTGGTGGTGGACCCCCACCTCCTCCCCCACAACTCACAGAATGGAAGGAGCAAGTCTTGGCATTACTGCATCGTAAGGGACTCGCCGGAGTTGGAGGAGGACTGGACACTAGTAAGTCTACTTTTAACAATTATCACCCCCCATAACTGCATGGCATCACACACCCTCACTCCCATCACTCCACCACATCCCACGCGCTCCACCATCACATCTCACTAATCCCAATGCCAAACCCTGCATGCTGTACCAGTGCATGGACACCGCTCCCAGCCCTGCATAGACACTCATCACAATGTATAGCATAGACAGATATCTAGAATAGCCCATGAGGAAAGCAGGCACATGTAATCAGCAATTATTTTGAGTTAACAATTATTGTTTAGATGAAAGCTGTTCTGTAGCTATTTTCTCATTTAGGAGAGTGCGGTTGTCACAACTCTGTGAAGAACAAGCAGTTGGTAAAAGGTTTCAAGACAGTTGATGCACCTCTGCTGGAAACCTGTTGGTTTGCGCACCTCTAAATAAGGTAGGCAAAATCCAGTTTATTGGGTGGCTCATCTGTTGCTTTTTGGAAGATTCCAGCATCTGGTAATTCTGCAACCCCCCATCATCATATTTAATGATAAAATTGGAACTGCACAAATTCAGGCTGGTAACATCTGGTGAGCAAAAGTGTTGTGCATAGAGATGTCTGAGAGCAATATCAATAAAACATACATGCACATGAGTACAAGAGCAGTAAGATATTTGAATTAAAATTGTAAATATAATGTTTCTGGAATACTTTACCGTTTGCGCGAAATTATTTTGTCTACAGAGAAAAAGAAACATAATACTTAATATACATGAGGGTGGGAAACATAATTAACTGTAGCTTACTTAAAATACTTTAGCATACTCCTTATGAAAATCTCTGCACATTATAAACCAGTTAACAACACAAGTTAATATAGATTGGAGTGGCTATGATAGCCACATGCAGCATCGAAGAACATGTTACTTTCTATCTAGACACAGCTTCCTTACTTAAGAATTGGCCCCAGGTGACACACTTGATCTGGAAATCCTCAACCAGTACCCCGTGTATCTGTAGGTGGCATTGTTTGGCTCCGTATCTGCATTGTCCATACCAGAAGTGACAAATGCAGTAACTATATATGTACCAAATGGACACACTGATGTAAATTAATTTTTGCAACTTTACACACCAGAAGCACAGAGTCACAATGAAGACTGGCCACTGGTGTGAGCTTTTAGGACCCTTTGTAAGGGGAAACTCTTATCCTTTAATTAGGTCTCATAGCAGGTAGAACGATAGGGTTGGTAGGGAATCTGAGGCTAGGTAGAGTCTCTACCAGATAAGGCGTCACTGAAGGTAAGTAACTTGTTCATAGGATGGGGACTTCTAGCCACAGATTCTTTCCTTAGAATAGATACTCAATGCCTCCCCAGCGATGGATCTGCAAACACAACGTAGGGCCGGATTACAATCTTCGTGGATGGGGATACTCGGTCACAAAAGTGACGGATATCCCGTCCTCCAAGTTACAATAGTTTTATATCCTATGAAAGTCGAAATAAGGACCGTTTGTTTGTGATGGAGTATTCCATCCACCAAGACCGTAATCAGGCCCTTAGATAAGGAAGTCCTGCGGAACCAAGTGTGGACAAAATGTCTATCCCAACAGCTCTGACTGTCCAGGCAGTTGTGCTTTTGTAGTTTTGTTTAGCATTTTTAATTGAATTTTCCCATTACGGAAACATTTCATGTGCTAAACGTTTTCGTTGTTGTAAGGTGGCGGGGAATCCTGTCTAAATGTATTTTCCAGTCCCAACCAGTTTAGAATATTGTAGAAAGTGATCAGGCCCCACATCAAACACTTGTTTTGCCTTTTGGAATGTGAGAAATGCATCACCAAGGTACAGTTCCCTCACTCCAGGCTGCCAATGTACTAACCCCGTCTATTCTCTTGAATAATTGCACCAACCAAATATCTATGTCCTTTGCAAAAGTGAGACGTTTAAGTATTCACTCGTTAATTCTTTGACCATATATTACTATTCTGACTCACTATGTATGGTTATTCCACCGAGCTATGACTATCTCTCATAAACAATTCCAGTAGGGAGACTTCTCCACATGTCCCTTCCACGAAGCGTTTCTCCCAGCTGTCTTCATCTGTTAGCCAACTGGCAGCTTGCTCAATCTCCATATTAGCTTCCATGTACATTTCTAGTACTCCACGACCTCTCTCTTGAAGGATCATTTTCCAGATATCCAGCACCACCCTGCTTCTCTTTCCCACCCGCACTAGGGAGACCAAAAAACTGTTCTAGACCTTGAATGTGACATTAGGCAATGGGGAATGTAAAATCTAAAGTACATAAAAACACATTGGTAGGAAGGCCATTTTTGCCATTGCCACACAACCACAGATTGAATAGGAAGGGAACCCAGAATTTCACTAATGTCTCAAATACCCTCAGGAACTACCAAACCCCAATAATATAGTTATATTGTTTTCCCTGGTTGTACGCTACCATGATTAATAAAATATCGAAACTTGCCCATCTCCCATCTAAAATCCAGGTCCAGCAGCCTTTTTAGTGGACATCTGGAAACGTAAAAATAAGGCACTTCTGCTTATTTATTAACCCAGAAACTTCCCAGAACCTTTCAAAACAATAAAAGGTGGGGTACATAATTTAATGCAAGTCGCAAATAAATAAATCAGTCATTCACACAGAAAGAGGCTATGTGGGTTACATCCCCAACTTTGATCCTCCATTCCACCAATTCAACCCGAAGTGGGTTCATATGTGGCTTTAAACCAGCAAAAAACAACAGGGGAGAGAGGGGACATCCCTGTCGATTTCCTTGCCCAATGCCCAACTGTCTGATAGAGCACCCCCCCACTAGTTAATTGTCCGTCTATAAATGTCTGGCTAGGGTCTCTATTAGGGCTGCCTGTCTCATAGCCACTGTGCCACAGGATTACTCAGCGCCAGAATAGAGGGAATATGCGTCTCCTATTTAAGTATCCATGCTAGCAACCTACTAGGCATATCCTTTTTTATGTGTAGTCGCTGGCAATACTCTTTCAGCATGAACTTGCCCAGCCTATCCTAAGTGTCTCCTAGAACCCTGCCTGCATCTAACATTCTGGCTATGTACCCCGGAGAGTTGTGTGAATGTTGTTATAAATTCTTCAGCTTCTCCGCTTGCTTCTTTAAGTCTTTCTGAAGTTGTCCCTTAGTCAGATGTATTAACCCTAGACATCTCCCCCTGCAGTGCTGCTTTCATTGTTTCCAATTTATTAACAGTGCCAGAGTTTCCCCTAATTTCCTTCAAAGTAGACCCTAATAACTGTTCCCATAGCATTAAGGGAATTGGGTCTGTGAGAGGCCCTAGGGGAATCCTGCAGGTGAATGGTAATCCACCTGTCAACTCTAATGCACAATGCAACATCAGAGGTGAGTGGTACAACAGGAATCTACCTGTTTTTTTTGGACTGAAACTGCCGGAGTGGCCAGTCCTGACACTAAAGTGTGATCTAAACAACTACATGTGTCAAAAGAGTGTGAAAGACAAGAGTTTTCAATTGTTGATGGATTAAACACCTGCCATATCCATTGAGCCTTATGTTCTTCATGACTTCCCATAACACTTATCTTGGCTTTGTTCCTTGTTTTGGTAGAAACCTATCAAAGTGCCCATCCAGTATGCAAGTGAACTTTCCTATAAATATGACTGGGATATCAGCATATAAAGCGAGAAAGCCTTGGATTCTATAAAAACTGTTAAACTTCTGTATTGGAAGCATAAATGCTTACTGCATATATCTCTTGCCCATCTAACATACCATGTATGAGCATATGATGCTCTCCACCCTAGACGTAGAGTCAAATTGATACTCCCCACGCATAGGCAGAGTGAGTACGCAAGTACAACTGTCTTACAGCATCACTAAGGAGCATCTCTTGCAGACATGCTGTGTCCAGTTTGTGTCTCCTGATGAATGCCAATATTTTAAAATGTTTTGTATATGCATTCAATCAATGGGCATTCTACGTAATTATCCCATATTTTGTGGTCATCCATGCATCAGATGGAAACCCGTCGCCAACCCCACCATCACCCCCTCTATTGTATCTGCAGGCCCCCCAGGCACTGGATAATGTGCTCTTGATTTTGTCTGATGTAATCTGACAGACATGTTTCCTCTTCAACAAACCAGCTACAAAATGTATAACATCCAATTTACAACGTTACCAACCACCACCTCAATTAAAGACTATTCTACACCATCAAATTGTGTCTACTTAATTCACTGTGATCAAGTGAAACTCAAAATGATCTCTAGGCATTCGCTAAGCAGAAGCCTTAACTTCCCAATAGCAAAAAGAAGGTAAAACGGTGGATACAGCGGAACGCTGTTATGAATTTATATTACAGTATTATCTAATAGTATTTTATGCTGGAGTGGATATAGTTCCCTCTCAGCCCCCAAGGGCTAAGGTCATGATATGAACACACACACATATATATATATGGTGTGCCTGCTAAGCAGTAGCCCTCACCTCCTAATACCAAGATGAAGAAAAAAGGTTGATATAACGGAACACTGCTATGAATGGATATTACAGTACTTTATATTCCAATTATATGCTGGAGTGCATATATTTCCCCCTCAGCCTCCAAAGCCTAAGTGCATAGTGCATGAAGACACACACACACACACATATATATATAAATGGCCCACACAGTTTTCTCATCAGTAATTTGTTTGCAAATGTTACAGTGATATTATCAATGATTTCATAGATGATGTCATGAGGGATGGTAATTAGCAGTGCGTGGCGAAGGTGCAAGTTATAGTTACCTTACGGCATATATTCTAGTTACTTGAAATAACTCTAACTAAAACAGATTAATTTCTATGGTTTTGTGAATGTAAAATCTGAACCTAACTTTAATGTCCCTGTAACCTTTGGATTTTTTGTGAATTTCTGTTTTTTTTTAATGTTAAGTCAGATGTCCATCGCAATGCATGATGGGGGGTTGGACGCAGGGCCTAGCTTGGCAGTGTTCTGCCCTCACCCAAGCTTGCTGCTCCTGCCCCCATCCCTCTTTGCCACCTATTGTCCATGTTCATGCCCCTGCTCCCTCATTACAGCCCTGTGTTGCTTTTGTTCTGCCACTGCTCTTCCAGCCTGCCCTGAACAGTTAGCTTGCTGCCCCGTCCACCACTTCCATACCCTCTGTTGTCCAAATCCATACATCATCCCCCTCCCTCCTGCCCTGCATGTTCCAAAGTGCTGCCACTGCTCCATTTAGATTGATGTACCTGCCCACTCCCCCTTCCCTTTATTGCCGAATTCTATGCCACATCATTGCCCTCCTGCTTAGCCTATACCTAATGCAGCCTATACCCCTCCCTTCTGTCCTCCATGGTCCTTTGTACATGCCCTTGCCCAGTCCCTCTCCCACCATGACTGTTGTGCTGCCAGTGCCCTTCCCACTTTCCATGCATAATCTTCCTGCTGCCACAGCCCCTCCCACCTGCCCTGTGTGGTCAGCTTGGTGCCCCTGATCACCTTCCCTCTGTTGTCTGCATGTATACCATTATAGTCTCAAAGGTGCCCCCCAAGGTGAGTTGTGCTTCCAATGCCCATTCCCCCCTGTCCTCCATAGTCAGCTAGCTGCTCCTGCCCTGCCCTCCATTTTTCATGTGCAGGCCCGTATCTGATCCCTCCTATCTTGACTGGTCTGTTGCATTGCCCCTGCACCCTCCGTCCTACCCTTCATGCTCAGTTATACTGCAACTGTCTCTCCACTCTGACTGGTATGGTCAGCTTGCTGCCCTTGCCTTTTTCTGCTTTGCTCTCCGATATCTATGTGCATGGCCCTGTCCCCTCCTTATTGTTTTTCATGGTCTGTTGTGCTGCACTGCTATCCCGCTTGCCCTGTGTGGTGATCTGTGTTGGGGTGCAGCTCTCCTGTGTGTACTCAGATGGTGGCACAAGTTCAGTTGCTGCTGCTGATCTTGTTGGCTGGGCTGTATTTTGGCCTGTAGATGGGGGCTTCCTGGTATGTGGGGGTCTCAGGCTGGGTTAGGACAAGGTGCAGCAGTGCACCTGCTATGATGGCCATGATGGTATTGTGCAGTTTCCACTGCTCCATGGTCTGTTGGTGTTGGGCTCTCTGCAGCCTTTAACTCGGCTCCAGGTGGCCACAATCTAGGCCAATCTGTCCTGGGTATGGTGATATGCTCCCAGGACCTCAGTGATCACTTCCTGGGCTGCAGCATCCATCCTGTGGCCTCCCCCTTGGGCCACTGATGCCCTCCCACTGGGCCTAGCCCCCTGTGCCTGTGTCCCCTGCACAGGTCTGGAGGTACCACTTGTACTGGGGCCATCATCTTTCTGCTTGTTTGTAGGTGGTGACTGTGGCCTCCTTGTGTTCCACCAGTCTGTGGCTTGGATACACATGTGTGGGTCCAGTTGCCCTGGCCTGATGATGGTGGGTGTATGGTAGGGGTGTCAGTGGTGTCCTGGGTGGGGCTGCTTAACGGTGACATTCCAGTACTGTGTGAGGTGCCAGGGTATTCCTCACTGTCTAGGGTTCCCTCTCCAGTGTCCTGGGTGGTGCCTCTTTCTCCATGTGGGGCACTGCCACTCCTTGTCCTATCCGTCAGGGTGGCATGGATGGTGGTGCCTGTTTTTTTTTTCATGAATCTTTTTATTATTATTTTGGTTATGTCATAACATTTTATACCAATGATAATGTCCACATAGTAAACATTTACATCTGTTACATATATCGCAAATCAGTGGGTGTCAGCAGCAATGACTGGTACCTATATCACATTTGTAAAGGGTGGAATAGACCGTTACCCTAATATTATGCAACACATAGCACCTGTTGTAGGATTTATGTAGGTCTCAATATAGTCATTCTGTAGGAAGGATACTTGAATCTTCCTGCTGAAGCACAGTGTACCAGTAGTCCTTTCTCTCTGTTACTTTCGCCTTCCTATTTGAGTGCACGGACGCTTACATATGTATTTATTAATCCTGATCCAATATTAATATTAACATGTAAATAGTAACAGTTTCAAATAGTGGAGAACCTTGACTACAAATATTTTAATAATAGTGTGGCTATGACTTCATGAATGTGGAATCCCTTTGATGCTGTGTGAATGCATCTATTCATTTCGGACTGTGTATTAACTCGAAGTGTGTAGTAGCTACAGTTCTCTGATTTAGTTGCTTATGGGTATGGCGCAGCAATTATGAGTATGTCCTTACCCTGTTCTCGCAATGTCTCGACGATCTATAAGTCACTGGGTCCTCTGCTGACTATAGCATCTCCGTACAGTCAGAGTCCGTCTCTGGATCTTGTAGGTGGGTCAACATCGTCTACCAGCTGTCTGACAGGGGATATTTACCTAAACCAAGTGTGTCCTCCCGTCTCAGTGCTACTCCCTCGGCCCTCGCCCAGATGAGGAATGATTGTTTCAAGGCCAGTGCAGTGGGCGCCATCAGCAGATTTCCATCTGCGAGTTATCAGCCTTTTAGCTGTTATGAATCCCAAATCTAAAAATCTTGCGGTGGCTCTGTGGCATGGGCCTCTGGGAAATAAACCGAGTACACATGTCTCACATGTATGTGGTATTGTACATGCTGTGCACACTGACAAGTTAGTGAATACTGCTTCCCAGTAATTATGTAAGGAGGGGCAAGTCCACAGCATATGCAGGAGATCTGTGTCTAAATATTTGCAACAGGAGCAGCCTACATCACAGTGAAGAAAGTATCTATTAATGGGCATTGGCGTAAGGTATGCCCTGTGTATAATGTAGAATTGTATGAGTCGGAATCTGGAGTTCCGGGGAATAGTAGTGTGGCTAGAGAGGGCTGACTGCCAATTTGAGTCTGTGAAGGTTGAGGCAGAGTCTCTCTCCCAGGCAGAGCGCAGCTTGCCTTGCCCCTGTGTCACATGGGCATGGATTGCTTCCATGAACCACCTAACCAGGTGTCTACCCTGTCCCATCACCTGTATATATTGTATTAGAAGATGAGTTGGGGGGCCGTTGTCATGTCTCCCCACCCTCTCGACAATGACCGTAGCAGCGAGTTATATAGCAGAAATTGTCCCACTGGGAGACCGGTATCAGCGGCCAGAGTGGGAAATGCAATCAGCCCACCCTCACTGTATAGATCGCCCAGTGTGTGCAGGTTCACGCCATGCCATGTTCGTAGCTCTGCGCTAGTCGTGACCCCTAAGCCGCAAGGTGTGCCCAACAGAGCCAGAGACGGGGTGAACTGAACTATTCCTTTCGTGAGCTGCAGAGACGTGCGGTAACAGCGGCAGGCCACTCTGAGGAAGAGCTCTTCCAGCATCATCGAACGCGAAAGTGGGTGGAACAAATGCATCACTTGTGTGAGAGACCATGATCGTGTAGTGGTTGCTGTGTTGGAGAGATGAAGTCCTGCCAGCCATCTAGATACCCACTGGAGTTGGGACGCCAAATAATAATGCTCCAAATTAGGAGCTGAGAGACCACCTTGTGTTAATGTCAAATAAAGTTGTTTGAGGGCATCTCTGCAGCGACCCTTATTCCAGATGAATTTGCGTAATTTGGGTTCCAGTGCCCTAAAAAAACTGGCCGGTATATAATATGGGAGGTTGGAAAAGTAATATAATAGTCGTGGTAGCATGATCAGTTTTAGGAATGCTATGCGTCCTGCCACAGAAAGTGGCCGTGTTTGCCAGAAGGCCATCTGGGATCTAATGGACGTCACCACACATCCCAGGTTTCCGTCAAACAGATCCTCCTCTCGGTGATAGATGTGAATGCCTAAGTATTGGAATGTATGTGGTTGCCATGAAACGTCTATCCCAGAGATACTCAACCGTTCGTCCAGGAGATTGGGATCGAAGGGAAAGAGGCAGGATTTAGCCCAGTTAACCCGTAGTCCAGAGAGCTCAGAAAAGTGTTGTAGTATTGTCCCAACTACCGTGGGAACACGTGTGACATCCCCGAAATACAGTAAGAGGTTATCAATATAGAGTGATACAGTATGTAGGCCATCTCCCAATGCAATGCTCCACTGGAGACCCCGGTCATGTAGCATCGCCGCCAGAGGCTCCATGGCGAGGGAAAACAGCAACGGAGATAGGGGCGGCCTTGTCTTGTGCCCCTGTGTACTCCAAGCGACTCCGAAATACACCCCCCCCTATCTTGATCCGGACTTGAGGGTTAGTGTACAATAACCTGGTCATGCGGAGAAAACGAGGTCCTAAACTGAGCTGCTGCACAGTTTCAAAAAGGTATGGCCATTCCAGTGAAGCAAAGGCCTTTTCCAGGTCAAGGACAAGACATCCCGTCCGTGGCTAGTCTTGTTTCGAATAGTGCATAATACGGAATAGTCGTCTGATGTTATGGGAAGTGTCGCGGGCAGGAACAAAACCTTTCTGGTCAGTGTGTACAAGTTCCGGCACCATGGGTGCCAGGCGCATCGCTAGTGTCTTGTCCAATATTTTATAGTCTGTATTTAGCATCGCTAGTGGTTGATAGGAACCAAGCTCCAGTGGGTCTTTGCCTGGTTTGGGAAGTGATATCAAAATCGCTTCATTTTGCGATGTCGTCAGGGATCCTCCCTGTAAAGATTCCTCATAAATACTGAGGAGGTAAGGTGCCAGGACAAAGGAAAAAGTCTTATAAAAATCAGCGGGAAGGCCGTCCGGCCCAGGAGTTCTACCTGCAGACAGCTCGTGGATGCTAGCCTGAATTTCAGAGAGCTCTAAGGGTTCCTCCAGCATGGTCCGCTGAGCCTCCGTCAGGTGAGGTAGTTTGATTGATGAGAGAAAGTCTGCACAGGACTCTTGAGTCGGTGATGCAGACGAGCCATAGAGGGCCCCATAGTGTTGTGTGAACGCTGAGTATCTCTGAGTGCGTATGGAGCATTACACCAGGCTCCGAACGTATCCCCGTGATTGGGCATGGTCTCATTCACATTTAGTCAGCCAGGCCAAGAGTCTGCCCAACTTATCTGCAGAGGCGTGTGTGCGTGCTGTATGGGCGGCATAATTCAAACACCGTAGACGCTCTAGAAGAGATAAATGCTCAGCCTTTGCTGATAATAGTTGTGCCTGTCCCATGGGGCTTCGGGTATTCTCCCGATCAGGGCGTAGGAGGGTGCGCTCCACCCGTGTGAGATCGCTTTCCACTGAGCGTCGCAGACTCCACTGCATTCTCATACAGTGACGTCTAATAAAAACCTTAAAAGCATCCCACTCCACCAGACCGGAAGATGCTGTACCCTTGTTGTGTGCAAAATAGCTGGGAATTGCCTCATCCAATGATGCTTTGAATGCTGTCTTCTAGAAGCACGGGTCTGAGTCTCCAGGTAGGATCTGTCGGGGGAGAGATATCCCAGTCCATTCGCACAATTTGCGGATTATGATCCGAGTGTGTACGGCCCAGGTAATCAGTATCCTGCACTGCAGCGTATAAATTATGTGTGCATAATATTCTGTCAAGGCGTACATGTAAGGAGTGTGGGGCAGAGTAATATGAGTAAATTCTGTCTGTGTCGTTGCGGTGACGCCATATATCTAACAGGTGCCAGTGTGTAGTCCAGGTGTTTAATGCACGCACAGCAGTCACAGTGGTCCCCGTGGGCAGCGGGGGAAAGGAGCAGTCCAATTCAAGATCCAGTACACTATTAAAGTCGCCTCCCAGTAGCCAGGCGGAGTCACTCCATCCTGATAGCTGTTCGGATAGGGAGCAGAGAAAGGAGGCCTAGTCTAGGTTTGGCGCATATATTAAACCCAGTACCAGAGCCTGTCCTGCTAGTCTCCCCTGTGCTAGCACGTAGCACCCCTGATCGTCAATAATTTGGTCTTCCGCTACAAAAGGGGTACCTGGCTTAATCCAAATAAGAGCCCCTCTAGCATAGGAGGAATAACCTGTTGCATATAACTGCCCTCTCCATCACCGCTGCAAGCAGATTATTTCTGGGGACTCCAAATGGGTTTCTTGCAGAAAAGCTATTTGTATAGAGTGTCTTTTAAGGTAGGAGTATATAGAGTATCTTCTTTTTGGCGTACACATGCTGCGCACATTCCATGTGAGAGAGGTGTAATTATTCATGGCGGCTGTCGGTGGTAAGAGCAACTGACTATGTGTGTGATGTGTGTAAGCTGAGCTACGTGCGAAATAGCAGGGTTCCGACACTTCGGCAGACTAATACAATGTGGTCTCCATATCGACTCTAACAAACAAAATACCATCAGAGCAGAGGGACAACCAGTATCTGCCAAAACTAAACAACCCTCAAGGGCAACAAAACAATTATGCATAGTAAATCTCCACTAGTAGGAGCGTGAGGTAGGCCAAACGAGTTGGGGATGAGCGTGTGATGGGTTGCAGACCCCGGTATATATAAGTGATTTAAGTGTGGGACCAGCGGAAAAACATGTATGTGATCAGCAGTGGCATCTATAAAATGTATGCGCCCCTGTGGATAGGTTTCCTGCCATTCTGCCTAGCGACTCCAGTTTATCAGTTCATTGGTGCATGAGATAGCCATGAGCAGACCATGTCATGGGTACCAATTTAACTAGGGATTATGAGGTATATTCCTGGAAGGTCATCTATATGGCAAGAATAGTGTAGGAAATTATTAGAAAAGTTTGTCTGCTGTATGGGGGGGTCACCCCCGGGCACTCCGGCAAGGCCGCCCCGGGAGGGTGGTCTGGAGTAGCAAGACCCTCGCCATTGGACTGTGAGATTTCAGTTTCTGCCTCCGAAGGAGCTGAGGAAGTATTAATGGCCGCTGCCGACTGCAACGCCTCGCGGCGTTCCCGGATGATTTGCTCCAAATCAGGGACATGCTTTACCCTCTCTGATGTTGTGTCTCGTGCCCTGCGGTCTCGCCTCACGCGGGTGCGTCTTCTCCTCGGCACCAGTGGGCTTCCCCCCGGGTCGCGACCGCTGGTGAGGCCAGTAGATTCCAGCCATTCCCAAGCACCTCTGGCGTGGTGAAAAAGTGGGATTTGTTCCCTGAGATTATGCGGAGCTTGGCTGGGAATAAAAGCGAGTATTCAAGATTCAGAGCCCAGAGCTTGCATTTTAAAGGTAAGTCAGAGGCACGGTGTGACAGGCTAGAGCCTGCGCGCCCGCACATGTCTATCACTTGTGCTGACTCTGCCCCTGTTGCTCCGAAGCTTCCTGGTCATGCTGCCTGTGATTGGTCAATCGTTCTGCAGCGGCAGGACGCCAGCAGGTCAAATATACCAGAGTCAGCACTTTCAGCGTTGAGAGGTGGAAAGGAGAGAGACGAGGAGCAGAGCTCGACGGTGAACCAGCCCCGAAGGTACCATCCGGGTATCGGAAGAGGAACCGGGAGGCGGTTCCGAGAAGTCCCTGTTCCAGGCGACCGGGAGGCCGAACTGCAGCATCCCGCCACGCTCCAGGAGAAGCGTGGCCATTCAGTTGCGTGGGACTACGTCCCTGAGTGACTGTAAATAAGAGAGAGAGAGAGAAAAGAGTGGAGTGAAAAGGGTAACACGGGGAAAAGGGAGGAGGGCATAGACAATCACCGAGGAAACAGGAAGGCACGAGCACTAGGGAAACAGGAGGGGAAAGGGGAAAAACCCAAACGAGGAGCAGGGAGAAACACTAAAACTTACCGACAGATACCGTAGACCGCCATTACCATTAAAAGGGTCGCCGAAGCCCAAGTACAGAAACTGCTGAATACTAAGGGAAAACAGAAAGACAAGTAAGATTAGGAATCAGAAGAGTACGAAAACAGAAGACAAGTACTGGCTAACCTGAGGAAAAGAGAGTAATGTAATATTGACAAACAGAAAGACAGGAAAGATAACGATATTGTGTAAGAAAGAGATATGATTAAAAGATCACTTACAGCTCTTGTTCTTTTCTCTCCACATGCGCTTCCCGGGGAAAAGTCCTGTGAACAAGAAAGAGAGAGAAGGTCGAGTAAGGAACGAACCTCAAGAACAACCCACCAATTAAAGCTCCGCTTTGCAAAGACTGAAACAACCTACCTGAAGTACACTATATACCATAACTTCAATAAAATCCTTCGTTTTTAAACCTTTAACGCAGTCTGGAGTGGTTCCTCCACACCCACACAGTTACACACGGTCTCTCTGTACATCCAGCGTGTAGTCCAGAAACAGCATACCTGCGCGTTGTCCACCCGAGGAGAAGGAGACGATCTAACAGATCGAAGGATGATGTCCCGGTCCGCATAATGGAGTAAGCGAAGTATGAAGGGACGGGGGCGCTGCCTGGTGGTCATGCTCTGGTTGGGATCCTGTGGGCATGTTCCACTGAGAAGAAAGGCATCAGAGTTCCCTCCGGCACCAGTCCCCGAAGCCAAGTCTCAGAATATGCAACTACATCACGTCCCTCCACTCCCTCCGGTAGTCCAATGACTCGCATGTTGTTTCTTCTGGTACGACCTTCCGCGTCTTCGACACGCCACTCCAATCCACTTATGCGGGCTATTGCATCTGCCATAGTGGTCTCCAGTATGGATGTGACGGGTGCTAGCTCATCGACTCGCGCCTCAAGTGCACCTGTCTTTTCCGCTAATTTAAAGTGGTCAGCATGTAGCAAATCAAGTTCGCTGGCCACTGTGTCGATTTTGCCCTCTAGGGATGTTTGGGCTTGCTCCAGGGAGTCACTGATACGCTACTCCGCCGCAAGGACAGTGTCCAACTTTTGACTGTCTTGTGTTGCAGCCTCCTGCTTGTTCCTCCCATCGGTTCCAGAGCGGAGGGGACCAGCTCCTGCCATGCTTACAGTCTGCGAAGTTAACCGGGATGTTGTAGATCACTACTTCCGTCCCAGGACAGCCCCTCGCAGTTTCCGCCCAGGGAATATCGTCCGGGCACTACACCAGTCCATCTGGTCAGGTGGCGTCTTATTTTGGTGGGTGCAGCCCGTGACTCAGCTATGCTGTAGTGCGAGAACGCCCGAGCGTGCTCCTTTCCGTCAGTGCAGCTGATTTAGCTGATCTTCTCTCTTAGCGCTCTGTTAGGGCGTATTTCCAGCTCCCAGATTCGTACAACTGCTGCGACCAGCCCAGGGAGCAGAAGCAAGACCTCCTTTAAGTTCCCTGCTAGTGGAGTGCAGTGCCGCCGCAGCTGCAAAGGTTAGGCTGGGCCCGCTTGCATGCGCATCAAGATGTCACCGCGCATCAGCAGAGAACCACACCGGCCGCCCAGAAGGCCGATCACCAGAGTCGGTCAGAGAATTCTATAGTCATGCGCGCCAGGAGTCGCAGCCTGTCTTAGGCGCTCAGGCATAGGTCCTCCACTACTCTGCCATGTCTGCGGCGCCACAGCCGGTGCCCGCGCCCTCTCCCAGCTTCCGGGCACTCGGCCACAGCAGCCTCCGCAGCGATCCACCTTTCGCACGGACCACTCCTGCTTCTAGTGTCGGGCCATGTGCTGCCTCCGCTATAGGTCGTCCGCAGCAGCAGCAGCGTTGCAGTCTGATGGGATCCCACCTCTGCGTTTCACCCACGTAGGCCATCGGCTGCGTCCGAACACGCCCCACTCCAGAGCGACACGGCGCAGCGAAACCGCTATCCGGATCCCCGACCGTCCAGGGGGACTCAGCACAGCGGAGCACTGGTTATTAGGTGGTCACTGGCCCCACATATGTATTTTATTGCCTGATAAGTCAGAGCCAGGACACAGAGCTCTATCGGCTTGTGTCCGCCATCTTGGCCGGCTAGCCACGCCCCCAGTGGTGGTGCTTGTTGGGGGGGAATGGACATGTCTGTTACAATTGCATAATTGGATGGGGTGCACAGTGCTGGGCTGTTTTGCGCAGGTTTTCCACTTTTGGGCCATGCAGGGTGCCTTTGTGAGGTTGCCATTGCATTTTGCTTAGGATGTGGAGGTGCATTGTGGGTGGTGTAGTGCCTTTGTGATTACTTGCAGGGTAGGTGGCTGTGCACAGGGGGAGGTATGTGGGCCTGTTGGTGGAATTGTGGGCATGCAGGGTGACTGGATGTTGTGAATGTGGCCTGGGTGGGGTAGTGGTCCTGGTGGATGTTGGAGGGGTGGGGTGGTACATGCATTACAGGTGTTATGGATATGGGGTAATTGTAGATGACTTTCCTAAGTCCATTCCTCCAGTGAATCCAGTGAGGCCCTCAGGGTGCAGGATGGACAGTACCTTTTCCTCCCAGTCAGTGTAGTCAGTCAGGTGGTGTTGGCGAAGGTCCTCCCCCAGTCTTCTAGACTGCAATGTTGTGCCGGGATGCCATGGATCTCACCTTCCACGCAGGTCGCTCCATCTCTTGCGGATGTCGCCCCTTGTGCGTGGATGGTGTCCCACTGCATTGACCTTGTTGACAATGGTCTGCCATAACTCCATCTTCCTGGCGATGGGTGTGTGCTGGGCCTGTGCCCCGAATAATTGTGGCTTGACCTTCAGTATCTCATCCACCAGGGTCCTTAGCTCCCTTTCTGTTAAGTGTGGGAGCTTGGGGGGTTCCATGGTGTGTGTTGTGAGTGGTGTGTTGTGTGGATCTGGGTGAAGGTGCTGTTGTGTGATTAGGTGTGTGATTTGTGTGTTGTGGCGTTCAGTGTCTGCTTGTGGAGTTCTCAATCTCAGTTGTCCTATTGGCGATGCGAAGGATTGTGGGGTGTGTCTCTGAGTGCTTTATAATGTTGTGGATATGTGTCAGGTGTGTGGGTTTCAAATTTGCCAATGTGTACAATTCTTACTGTTGGATTCTGTGGCGGTCTGTCCCACCAATGATCTTTCGACTTCCACTGACTGCCGCAGTGATTTGTGCATCATTATTTGGAGGGCGAGAAGTTTGTGTGCTCGGCGGTGGTGGGGTGGGATGTCCTGCATTTTCACCAACAGGTCCTGGCGGTGACTGGTGGCTGGGAAATTTTTGGCGGATTCTGATTTTTGCATCTTTAG
The DNA here is from genome assembly GCF_031143425.1 of Pleurodeles waltl. Lineage (NCBI taxonomy): Eukaryota > Metazoa > Chordata > Amphibia > Caudata > Salamandridae > Pleurodeles > Pleurodeles waltl. The sequence goes on from NC_090447.1 coordinate 1,225,668,039, forward strand.
AAGGTGGGTTTCTGTTTGCCGTTAAATGGCGGGTTTCTGTTCATCGTCGCCACAGTGGGGAACGGTGTTTACCGCCATGTTCATAATGAACTCCTAGGTGTTTTGCACACTTATGTCATTGGGCTTTACTTGGGCTACAGTTGGGCTCTTGTTTTCTCTTGCAGCCATCTTGGGATATGTATTTGTTACAAAGCTCACTAATCTCCTTATTTACTGCAGTATCCATAGCAGAAAATGCTTTCAGTTTTTGACTTCAATTCCATCATAATGGCATTCAGATGTGTCACAATTTTGCCATAAATTCAGAATTTTATCATTCTAGTTGCTCATGGGAACACTGCATGCTGTTGACCACCAGGGAGTTAACTGGCAGTCTGCTGCTGGTTTTTAAAGTGCATGTTTCAGTCTGCATGTTCAGTCACAATGTTAAAAAAAAAACAGAAAAGAAAGATATTGGAGAACTCACTTAAAACATGTCCTAATTTTACTTTCTAAAGCATGAACCATAGTTTCTATGACAACATTAACCCCTTCATTTTGTTCCTTTCTAAATTAAATGTTTTAGGTTTTACCAGTTTTATGCAATCAAGGTGACTTCAGGTGTGCCAAGCTTTTGTCATTAAAGCACTCTAGTTGTTCTTTCGAACACTCTGGGAGGCTGCTATAATACACAAGGGAATCAACTGACAGGTTGTTCCTGTTGAAAGTACTGAGAAGGAGGGACTTTATTCTCATATGGCTGAGAAATATAGTGTGAATTTACAGAAAATATGCTTTCATTTTAGTTTCTGGAGCACCTTCCAAAATCCAATGGGAAAATCATGAAAAAAAAAGTTTGCTCTCAAACATGAGTCATGAAATCCTAGTAGGGTAAAATCACCTTAGAAGAACACACCACAATTCCTAAAATTAGTATTACGTTAGTACGGTACCTTAAATGTTTTTATTTATATTGTAAATAAAATATGTTTTCACCCTTTATAAGTGCTCCTTTTTGTGGACTTTCTTGTTGTCACCCTCAAAACCTACAATTCACTACAACGCACTTCAATGGGTGCTATCATGTATATTGGTCCCAAGATGGCTGCCATCACTTTATGGTTCAAGCGCTGACAGCCAATCAGCTCACCATAAGATCTGCGCTTAGTCTCCACCCAGATATATAAAATTGAATTTCCTTTAATATCTCGAAAACTACTGAACGGATTTATACAAAATAACAAAAAGGGTGCTTTCTGATCCAAGAGTTAGCTTTTTGCCATATTTGGTTTAAATCTATCCAGTAGTTAGGGCTGCAGGCATGTCTAAAAATTCTATGAGAGTTAACATGAGAAATTCGCTTTTATTACCCCTCCCCCTTTGCTCAACCCCTGCTTGATAGATCATCCCAAATCTTTCCATGTACAACAATACCATACAAGACGCTTTTTATGGAAAGGTTTGTGAAGATTCATCATACAGTGCCTGTTAGACCTGACAGCCTTAGGGTGGTGATCCCCCGCCTTTTTGCCTGCCTCGTTCCATTTTTCGGACCCTATTTTTGCTGATTTTAGGACTGTGCACACTTTACCACTGCTGACCAGTGTTGAAGTGCATGTGCTCTCTCCCCTACATATGGTAACATTGGTTCCTACCTGTTAGACCTGGCATCCTTGGTGTGGTCTCCCCTGTCTTCTTTGCCTCTGCTTCCCATGATTTGACTGTGTGCTGCACTCTGTTTTTGGAATTCTGGGTACTTTACCACTGCTGACCAGTGCTAAAGGTCAAGTGCTCCCGTGTAAAGTGTATGTATAATTGGCTTGTTCCTGACTAGCATATGTGATTTACAAGTAAGTCCCTATTAAAGTGCACTAGAGGGGCCTAGGGCCTGTGAATCAAATGCTACTAATGGATCTGCAGCACTGGTTGTGCCACCCACATGAGTAGATCTGTAACCAAGGCTCAGACCTGCCACTGCAGTGTCTGTGTGTGCAGATTTATGCTGCCAATTCGACCTGGCAAGTGTACCCACTTACCAGGCCTAAACCTTCTCTATTTCTACATGTAAGGTACCCCTACGGTAGGCCCTAGGTAGCCCCATGGGTATTGTTAGAAATGGGGTCTTTGGTTGACAGTCAGGGTACCCCTTGTTCAAGCAAGGACCCTCACTCTAGTCAGGGTAAAAGAGAATCACCCTCAGCTAACCCCTGCTTATCCCCTTGGTAGCTTGGCAGAGCAGTAGGCTTAACTTCAGAGAGCTAGGTGTAAAGTATTTGTACCAACACACACAGTAAATTAATGAAAACACTACAAAATGACAACACCAGTTTAGAAAAATAGGAAATATTTATCTAAACAAAACAAGACCAAAACGACAAAAATCCGACATACACAAGCCAAGTAATGGATTTTTAGAGATTAAACAAAAAAATAGTGCTTGAAAACAAAAATGCTTCGTTGAGATGTTAACACGGCATCGTGACGGAGTCGTTCCCAACAAGCCAACACCAGCGGCGCCGGACACAGAGTCGTGTAGACGCCCAAGTACAGTACCTTTGGTGAAGAGTGAAAACAAGCCAATGCACGAAGTCGGGGATCGCGGCGTCTGTGCGAAACGCTGAATACGTGCACTTCGAGCGGCGTCGGTCACGACGAGGTGCGGCGACTTCCACGGAGTCGCGGACTTCAGCGGGGTTGCAGCGGCATCGGGCCTGCGAAGAGCTTCGCGTTCCAGCGAAGGTCACGGCGTCAGATGCAGGCGGGGTTACCGGTTTCAGCAGCGGCGGCGGTCCGGAGTCGTCCGAAGTAGATTTCCTTGGATTTCCACCAGCTTTTCTTTCAAGGGCCCAGGGACTGGATCGGGCACCACTTGTCAGAGCAGGAGTCTCTCCAGAGACTCCAGGTGCTGGCAGAGAGAAGTCTTTGCTGTCCCTGAGACTTCAAACAACAGGAGGCAAGTTCTACATCAAGCCCTTGGAGATTTCTTCACATTTTGGAAGGCACACAAAGTCCAGTCTTTGCCCTCTTATTCCGGCAGAAGCAGCACTGCAGGAAAGCTCCACAAAGCACAGTCACAGGCAGGGCAGCACTTCTTCCTCAGCTATCAGCTCTTCTCCAGGCAGAGGTTCCTCTTGGTTCCAGAAGTGTTTCTAAAGTCTGTAGATTTGGGTGCCCTTCTGTAGGAAAGTACCATCTTGCCTGGCATGTTACCCCCATTTTTCACTGTATATATGTTGTTTTAGTTGTATGTGTCACTGGGACCCTGGTAACCCAGGGCCCCAGTGCTCATAAGTGTGCCTGAATGTGTTACCTGTGTAGTGACTAACTGTCTCACTGAGGCTCTGCTAATCAGAACCTCAGTGGTTATGCTCTCTCATTTCTTTCCAAATTGTCACTAACAGGCTAGTGACCATTTTTACCAATTTACATTGGCTCACTGGAACACCCTTATAATTCCCTAGTATATGGTACTGAGGTACCCAGGGTATTGGGGTTCCAGGAGATCCCTAGGGGCTGCAGCATTTCTTTTGCCACCCATAGGGAGCTCTGACAATTCTTACACAGGCCTGCCACTGCAGCCTGAGTGAAATAACGTCCATGTTATTTCACAGCCATTTTACACTGCACTTAAGTAACTTATAAGTCACCTATATGTCTAACCTTTACCTGGTAAAGGTTAGGTGCAAAGTTACTTAGTGTGTGGGCACCCTGGCACTAGCCAAGGTGCCCCCACATTGTTCAGAGCCAATTCCCTGAACTTTGTGAGTGCGGGGACACCATTACACGCGTGCACTACATATAGGTCACTACCTATATGTAGCTTCACAATGGTAACTCCGAAAATGGCCATGTAACATGTCTATGATCATGGAATTGCCCCCTCTATGCCATCCTGGCATAGTTGGCACAATCCCATGATCCCAGTGGTCTGTAGCACAGACCCTGGTACTGCCAAACTGCCCTTCCTGGGGTTTCACTGCAGCTGCTGCTGCTGCCAACCCCTCAGACAGGCATCTGCCCTCCTGGGGTCCAGCCAGGCCTGGCCCAGGATGGCAGAACAAAGAACTTCCTCTGAGAGAGGGTGTGACACCCTCTCCCTTTGGAAAATGGTGTGAAGGCAGGGGAGGAGTAGCCTCCCCCAGCCTCTGGAAATGCTTTGTTGGGCACAGAGGTGCCCAATTCTGCATAAGCCAGTCTACACTGGTTCAGGGACCCCTTAGCCCTGCTCTGGCGCGAAACTGGACAAAGGAAAGGGGAGTGACCACTCCCCTGACCTGCACCTCCCCTGGGAGGTGTCCAGAGCTCCTCCAGTGTGCTCCAGACCTCTGCCATCTTGGAAACAGAGGTGCTGCTGGCACACTGGACTGCTCTGAGTGGCCAGTGCCACCAGGTGACGTCAGAGACTCCTGCTGATAGGCTCCTTCAGGTGTTAGTAGCCTATCCTTTCTCCTAGGTAGCCAAACCCTCTTTTCTGGCTATTTAGGGTCTCTGTCTCTGGGGAAACTTTAGATAACGAATGCAAGAGCTCATCCGAGTTCCTCTGCATCTCTCTCTTCACCTTCTGATAAGGAATCGACTGCTGACCGCGCTGGAAGCCTGCAAACCTGCAACATAGTAGCAAAGACGACTACTGCAACTCTGTAACGCTGATCCTGCCGCCTTCTCGACCGTTTTCCTGCTTGTGCATGCTGTGGGGGTAGTCTGCCTCCTCTCTGCACCAGAAGCTCCGAAGAAATCTCCCGTGGGTCGACGGAATCTTCCCCCTGCAACCGCAGGCACCAAAAAGCTGCATTACCCGTCCCTTGGGTCTCCTCTCAGCACGACGAGCGAGGTCCCTCGAATCCAGCGACTCTGTCCAAGTGACCCCCACAGTCCAGTGACTCTTCAGTCCAAGTTTGGTGGAGGTAAGTCCTTGCCTCACCTCGCTGGGCTGCATTGCTGGGAACCGCGACTTTGCAGCTACTCCGGCCCCTGTGCACTTCCGGCGGAAATCCTTTGTGCACGGCCAAGCCTGGGTCCACGGCACTCTAACATACATTGCACGACTTTCTAAGTTGGTCTCCGGCGACGTGGGACTCCTTTGTGCAACTTCGGCAAGCACCGTTTCACGCATCCTTGTAGTGCCTGCTTCTGGCACTTCTCCGGGTGCTACCTGCTTCAGTGAGGGCTCTTTGTCTTGCTCGACGTCCCCTCCCTCTTCAGGTCCAATTTGCGACCTCCTGGTCCCTCCTGGGCCCCAGCAGCGTCCAAAAACGCCAAACGCACGATTTGCGACTAGCAAGGCTTGTTGGCGTCCTTTCGGCGGGAAAACACTTCTGCACGACTCTCCAAGGCGAGAGGGATCCGTCCACCAAAGGGGAAGTCTCTAGCCCTTTTCGTTCCTGCAGAAACCTCAGCTTCTTCTGTCCGGTAGAAGCTTCTTTGCACCCGCAGCTGGCATTTCCTGGGCATCTGCCCATCTCCGACTTGCTTGTGAGTTTTGGACTTGGTCCCCTTGTTCCACAGGTACCCTAGATTGGAAATCCACAGTTGTTGCATTGCTGGTTTGTGTCTTTCCTGCATTATTCCTCTAACACGACTACTTTGTCCTTAGGGGAACTTTAGTGCACTTTGCACTCACTTTTCAGGGTCTTGGGGAGGGTTATTTTCCTAACTCTCACTATTTTCTAATAGTCCCAGCGACCCTCTACAAGGTCACATAGGTTTGGGGTCCATTCGTGGTACGCATTCCACTTTTGGAGTATATGGTTTGTGTTGCCCCTATCCCTATGTTTACCCATTGCATCCTATTGTAACTATACATTGTTTGCACTGTTTTCTAAGACTATACTGCATATTTTTGCTATTGTGTATATATATCTTGTGTATATTTCCTATCCTCTCACTGAGGGTACACTCTAAGATACTTTGGCATATTGTCATAAAAATAAAGTACCTTTATTTTTAGTATAACTGTGTATTGTGTTTTCTTATGATATTGTGCATATGACACTAAGTGGTACTGTAGTAGCTTCACCCGTCTCCTAGTTCAGCCTAAGCTGCTCTGCTAAGCTACCATTATCTATCAGCCTAAGCTGCTAGACACCCTATACACTAATAAGGGATAACTGGGCCTGGTGCAAGGTGCAAGTACCCCTTGGTACTCACTACAAGCCAGTCCAGCCTCCTACACCTTCTTTTACCCATTTTAGCCTTGAAGTCACCTTTCTTCAAAGGGGACTCACACCTACTTGTGAAATCCTGCCTTGCCCAGGCAAGGCCTCAGACACACACCAGGGGGTTGGAGTCTGCATTGTCAGAGGCAGGCACAGTCCTTTCAGATGAGAGTGACCACTCCACCCCTCCCTCCTAGCAGAGATGGCTAATCAGGAAATGCAGTTTACACCCCAGCTCCCTTTGTGTCACTGTCTAGTGTGAGGTGAAAAACAACCCAACTGTCAAACTGACCCAGACAGGGAATCCACAAACACGGCAGAGTCACAGAATGGTTTAAGCAAGAAAATGCTCATTTTCTAAAAGTGGCATTTTCAAACGCACAATCTTAAAATCAACTTTACTAAAATATGTATTTTTAAATTGTGAGTTCAGGGACCCCAAACTCCACATGTCCATCTACTCTCTAGGGGAATCTACATTTTAATCATATTTAAAGGTAGCCCCCATGTTATCCTATGAGAGAGACAGGCTTTGCAACAGTGAAAAACGAAGTTGGCAGTATTTCACTGTCAGGACATATAAACCACATTACTATATGTCCTACCTTATCCATACACTCCACCCTGCCCTTGGGGCTACCTAGGGCCTACCTTAGGGGTGCCTTACATGTAAGAAAAGGGAAGGTTTAGGCCTGGCAAGTGGGTACACTTGGCAAGTCGAATTTATAGTGTAAAGGTACACACACAGACACTGCAGTGGCAGGTCTGAGACATGATTACAGGGTTACTTAGGTGGGTGGCACAACCAGTGCTGCAGGCCCACTAGTAACATTTGATTTACAGGCCCTGGGCACCTCTAGTGCACTTTACTAGGGACTTAACAGTAAAACAAATATGCCAATCATGGAGAACCAATTACGTACACATTTTAAACAGGAGCACTTGCACTTTAGCACTGATTAGCAGTGGTAAAGTGCCCAAGGATGAAAAGTCTAACACGTGTACCCCGCAGCTAAAAGTGGTGGAGCAACTACCCAACCTCATGGGAGTTCTCATAACTAAGGCGGGAGAACCTGGACAGACCATCAGCATTGACGTGCTCTGTACCAGGACGATGTACCACCGTAAAGTCCACCCCTGTAGGGAAATGGACCACTTCAACAGTTTTGGATTCTCACCCCTCATCTGCATTAACCATCTGAGGGGCCTGTGGTCGGTCTGAACTCAGAAGTGAGTCCCAAACAAGTAGGGTCTTAGATTCTTCAGTGCCCAGACCACAGCAAACGCTTCGCGTTCTATGGCACTCCACCTACGTTCCCTGGGTAGTAACTCCTGCTAATGAAGGCTACGGGTTGATCTAGGCCCTCTTCATTAAGCTGTGAGAGTACTGCTCCAATACCATGCTCTGAGGTGCCTGTTTGCACAACAAACTCCTTGGAGTAGTCAGGTGCCTGCAGCACAGGTGCTGGGCACATGGCAGCCTTCAGGGCATCAAAAGCGTTCTTGCAAGCCTCTGTCCAGATCACCTTCTTGGGTTGCTTCTTGGAAGTCAACTCAGTTAAGGGGGTAACAATGGTACCATATCCCTTAACAAACCTCCTGTAATATCCTATGAGACCTAAAAAGGCTCTCACTTCAGTCTGGGTCTTGGGAGGCTCCCAAGCCAGAATCGTGTCAATCTTAGGCTGTAGGGGTGCCACCTGGCCACTCCCCACCTGGTGTCCTAAGTACACCACAGAACCCTGCCCTATTTGGCACTTGCTCGCCTTAATAGTGAGGCCTGCCTTCTGCAGGGCCTCTAACACTCTCTAGAGGTGATGCAGGTGTTCCTCCCATGTGGAACTAAAAACAGCAATGTCATCCAGGTAGGTGGCGCTGAACTCATCCAGTCCTGCCAACACTTGGTTGACCAACCTCTGAAAGGTGGCAGGGGCATTCTACATCCCAAAGGGCATCACATTGAAGTGGAAGTGCCCATCTGGGGTAGAGAATGCTAACCTCTCCTTTGCCTCCTCAGTTAAGGCAATCTGCCAGTACCCAGATGTTAAATCAAACGTACTGAGGTACTTGGCAGCTCCTAACCGATCAGTGAGCTCATCAGCTCGTGGGATGGGGTGTGCGTCAGTCTTGCTGACCGCATTGAGACCCCGGTAGTCCACACAGAACCTAAGTTCTGGAGTGGCACCAGGAGCAGCAGCCTTTGGGACCAATACCACTGGGCTGGCCCAAGGACTGCTGGAGTGCTCAATAACCCCTAGGGTTAACATTTTGGAGACTTCCTCCTTAATGCAAGCCCTGGCCCCGTCAGTCACCCAGTAAACCTTATGTTTAACAGGTGTACTGTCCCCAGTGTTCACATCATGTGTGCACAAGTGTGTAACTCCTGGGATCAGGGAAAACAGCGAGGTGAACAGTCCCAACATGTGGCAACAGTCCCTCTGCTGTTCCTCAGTCAGGGAGGGGGAGAGGATCACTCCCTCCACAGACCCATCTTTCTCTCCTGCAGACAGGAGGTCAGGAAGAGGCTCACTCTCTTCCTCCACCCCGTCATCTGTTGCTAGGAGCATGGATAGCTCATTTCGCTCAAAGTGTGGTTTGAGGCGGTTGACATGTAGGACCCTCAAAGGGTTCCTGGGGGATTGCAAGTCTACCAGATAGGTGACCTCGCTCTTTCTTTCCACCACCTCAAAAGGCCCAGTCCACTTATCTTGGAGAGCCCTAGGCTCCACTGGTGCCATGACCCACACTTTTTGTCCAGGCTGAAACTCAACCAGAGTGGCATTCTGGTCGTACCACCGTTTCATATCCTCCTGGCTTGCTTACAGGTTCTCCTGAGCGAGACTCCTGAAGCGGGCACTCTAGTTTCTTAGTGCCAGCATGTAGCTAAATACATCCTGGGGTGGTTTACTAGGAGCTTTCTCCAAAGCCTGCTTCACCAGGCTGAGCGGTCCCCTTACAGGGTGGCCATAGATGAGCTCAAAGGGGCTAAAGCCAAGTCCCTTTTGAGGCACCTCCCTGTAAGCGAACAGAAGGCATGGCAAGAGGACATCCCACTTACGCCTCAAGGGCTCTGACAGGCCCTGAATCATGCCTTTTAAGGTGCGGTTGAATCTCTCAACCAGACCATTACTTTGGGGGTGGTAAGGGATGGTGAACTTGTAGGGTACCCCACACACCTTCCACAGAGACTTCATATAAGTAGATATGAAGTATGTACCTCTATCAGATACCACTTCCTTGGGGAACCCCATGCAGGTAAAAACTCCCATCAAGGCATGTCCCACCACGGGGCAGTGACCGTCCTTAGAGGAATGGCTTCTGGGTACCGTGTAGCATGGTCCACCAAGACCAGAATGAACCTGTTGCCCAGGGCTGTCTTGGGATCCAGAGGCCCCACAATGTCAATTCCTACCCGTTCAAAGGGAGTACTGACAACAGGCAAAGGCTGGAGGGGAGCTTTACATTTCCTCCCACTCTTGCCACTTGCCTGACAAGTCTGACAAGACCTGCAATGTGCATCTGAGTGCCTGCGCATTAGGGGCCAGTAAAAGTGGGTGACAAGCCTCTCAAAGGTCTTGTCCTGCCCCAAATGTCCAGCTAACGGCACATCATGAGCCAATCCCATTAGGAAGGCCCTGAAGCACTGGGGTACCACCAGCACACGGGCTGACCCAGGCTCAGGAACCTTAGGCTCGCTATACAGGAGGTCATCCTCCCAATAAATCAGGTTTGATCCTGGCTCCTTGCCAGCTGCCTGGTCTGCCGCCTGCTGCCGCAAACCCTCCAAAGTAGGGCATGACTTCTGTGCTGCACAGAATGCTTCCCTGGTGCCCCCCCCCTTCCTGCTGCCACTGCAACAGCTCAGGGACCTCCCCCAGTTCAGCCACCTGTTCCCCTGTAGGCTCCGGGACATCACCCTCAGGCTCGGCCTCCTTCCGGACCGTGGGAACTTCTGGGGCCGGTTTCCTGCGCCCCCTGCCCTTCCTCTTCTTGGCGGTCCCCTGGGCCACTGTTTCAGGCTCCAGGGGCTCTTGACTACCCTGATTGGCTGCCATTGACCGGGTGGATACGCATACCCACCCAGGCAGACCCAACATCTCCAAGTGAGACCTGTGTTCCACCTCCTTCCAAGGGGAATCCTCCAGGAAGTTGCCTAGCAAACAATCAACAGGCATGGATGGACTCACAGCTACTTTCCAGGAACCTGAGACCCCCCCCCCCCCCCATTCAAAGGGAACCTGCGCAACTCTGCAGAGGCACTCAGAGTTTTCTACCACAACTACTTGGTGAAGTACCCGGGATCAATCTGCTCTTCAGACACCAGGTGACTCCTCACTGTAGTCACACTGGCTCCTGTGTCTCTCAGAGCCTCCACCCTCTGTCCATTGATGGTCACCCATTGCCTGTACTTCTTAGTGTTATCAGGCACTAGGTTTCTCTGGACCATCTCACTGTCCCCTAGTGAGACAAGGGTCATTTCTGCTGGTTCCCACCCACCTGAAACCAACTCCTCCACAAGCGCTACACTGGCCAAACCCTGGGACGGTGCACCAGTGGGTGCCGGTGTACTTTTGGGGCATTTGGGGTCCCCCCTCACATGACCCACCTGGTCACATGCATAACACTTACGTGGGGACCACCTGCCACTGGCTTCCCTTTGGACAATCATGGTTTCTTTTTACTGGGGGGTTGGGAATCCTTACCCTGGGAATCAGTTTGGGGCCCTTTAGAGAACTCCCCCTGTTTGCCCTTACCCCCCCCTTTCTTCTGAGAGGGACCCTGCCCACCCTTGGCGTGGTATCCCTCATACCTCTTTTGGACCCTGGTGCTCTCCCAGCGGTCTGCTTCCTGTGCAAGCTTCCTGGGGTCAGTCAGCTTGCTGTCAATGAGGTGCTGGCGCAGCTCTAAAAAACAAACTGTACAAGTGCTCCCAAGCAATTAAATTGTAAAGCCCCTCATACGTGTTTACCTTACTGCCCTTCACCCAACCATCCAGTGACCTGCAAAAAGAATCAACACATTCCAACCATGTTTGGGATTCCTTTCTCTTGTAGGATCTAAACTTCTCCTTGTACTGCTCAGGGGTGAGACCATACCTGGTGACTAAGGCCTCCTTCATGACAGGGTAGGTGAGATCCTGAGCATCCCCTAAGGCTGTCAGTGTGTCCATCCCCTCTGCCTCAAAATGCTTCCACAGGGCTGCCCCCCAATGAGCTTCAGGGACCAAGTTCATGTGGAGAGCTGACTCATAACCCTTAAACCACAAGTAGATATCATTCTCCCTCTTATAATCCCTCACAAGGTTTTTTGGGATGTGTACCCTTCTCTCAGGCTCCACTGTAGGATTGCTGCCACCATCTCTACTGGACTGGCTTCTATGATCCACCTCTATCAAGCTAAGCTCATGAGCCATTGCTAACTTCCTCTCCTCAAGGGCTAGCCTCCTTTGCTCCAATTGGTACTTTCTTTCTGCCTGTCTGTCCTGTAACTCCTCAGGTGTCAGACCCTTGGATGAGACACTGCTACCTGCCCTGGAGACCTTCTCCCTGGACATAACAGGCCCACCCACAATACCATTGTGTACTGAACACTCTTCCTCATCCTCCTCATCTCCCTCATCCTCTGTGTGCCCTTCAGTGCTCTTGGCTGTCACCCAGGCCCTCAGCGCCTTTTGCAGCTCCTCCTTCCTGGATGAGCTCTTAATGGGACAGTCAAAACTTTTACAGAACTGCTTCAACTGAGCTTTGGTATAACTCTCCAATTTCTCAAGGTCAAAGTCAGCTCCAACTGATGCATCTCCAAGTAGAGACATGATGAAAGGTTGAAAAGAGTGCAAAGTTCCAAATGCAGAAAACAAGTTCCAAAATGAAGTTCCAGAAAAGTCAATCACAGGATCAGCGAAAAGAGAAACTGAATGCAGAGCAAAAACAGTCCAAATAGAAAAAAAACAAAAATCACAAGACTAGTAGTATGTGATCACGTACTGGTCTGAACTCAAACAGTAGTGTACACTTAATTACTGTATGTCAAGTACAAATACAAGTCCAAATCCCAACCGCTGATCACCAATGTTAGAAATTGGGTCTTTGCTTGACAGTCAGGTTACCCTCTGTTCAAGCAAGGACCCTCACTCTAGTCAGGGTAAAAGAGAATCACCCTCAGCTAACCCCTGCTTACCCCCTTGGTAGCTTGGCAGAGCAGTACGCCTAACTTCAGAGCGCTAGGTGTAAAGTATTTGTACCAACACACACAGTAAATTAATGAAAACACTACAAAATGACACAACACCAGTTTAGAAAAATAGGAAATATTTATCTAAACAAAACAAGACCCAAACGACAAAAATCCGACATACAAAAGTCAAGTTATGGATTTTTAGAGATTAAACAAAAAAATAGCACTTAGAAACAAAAATGCTTCGATGAGATGTTAACACGGCGTCATGACGGAGTCGTTCCCAACAAGCCAACACCAGCGGCACCGGACACGGAGTCGTGAAGACCCCCAAGTACAGTACCTTTGGTAAAGAGTGAAAACAAGCCGATGCGCGAAGTCAGGGATCGCGGCGTCTGTGCGAAACGTTGAATACGTGCACTTCGAGCAGCGTCGGTCACGACGTGGTGCGGCGACTTCCACAGAGTCGCGGACTTCAGCTGGGTTGCAGCGGAGTCAGGCCTGCGAAGAGCTTCGCATTCCAGCGAAGGTCACGGCGTCAGGTGCAGGCGGCGTTACCGGTTTCAGCAGCGGCGTTGGTCCGGAGTCGTCCGAAGTAGATTTCCTTGGATTTCCACCAGCTTTTCTTTCAAGGGCCCAGGGACTGGATCGGGCACCACTTGTCAGAGCAGGAGTCTCTCCAGAGACTCCAGGTGCTGGCAGAGAGAAGTCTTTGCTGTCCCTGAGACTTCAAACAACAGGAGGCAAGTTCTACAGCAAGCCCTTGGAGATTTCTTCACAAGATGGAAGGCACACAAAGTCCAGTCTTTGCCCTCTTATTCCGGCAGAAGCAGCACTGCAGGAAAGCTCCACAAAGCACAGTCACAGACAGGGCAGCACGTCTTCCTCAGCTATCAGCTCTTCTCCAGGCAGAAGTTCCTCTTGGTTCCAGAAGTGTTTCTAAAGTCTGTAGATTTGGGTACCCTTCTTATACCCATTTTAGCCTTGAAGTCACCTTTCTTCAAAGGGGACTCACACCTACTTGTGAAATCCTGCCTTGCCAAGGCAAGGCCTCAGACACACACCAGGGGGTTGGAGTCTGCATTGTCAGAGGCAGGCACAGTCCTTTCAGATGAGAGTGACCACTCCACCCCTCCCTCCTAGCAGAGATGGCTAATCAGGAAATGCAGGTTACACCCCAGCTCCCTTTGTGTCACTGTCTAGTGTGAGGTGAAAAACAACCCAACTGTCAAACTGACCCAGACAGGGAATCCACAAACACGGCAGAGTCACAGAATGGTTTAAGCAAGAAAATGCTCACTTTCTAAAAGTGGCATTTTCAAACGCAGAATCTTAAAATCAACTTTACTAAAAGATGTATTTTTAAATTGTGAGTTCAGGGACCCCAAACTCCACATGTCCATCTACTCTCTAGGGGAATCTACACTTTAGTCATATTTAAAGGTAGCCCCCATGTTATCCTATGAGAGAGACAGGCCTTGCAACAGTGAAAAACGAAGTTGGCAGTATTTCACTGTCAGGACATATAAACCACATTACTATATGTCCTACCTTATCCATACACTGCACCCTGCCCATGGGGCTACCTAGGGCCTACCTTAGGGGTGCCTTACATGTAAGAAAAGGGAAGGTTTAGGCCTGGCAAGTGGGTACACTTGCCAAGTCTAATTTATAGTGTAAAGGTACACACACACACACAGACACTGCAGTGGCAGGTCTGAGACATGATTACAGGGTTACTTAGGTGGGTGGCACAACCAGTGCTGCAGGCCCACTAGTAACATTTGATTTACAGGTCCTGGACACCTCTAGTGCACTTTACTAGGGACTTAACAGTAAAATAATATGCCAACCATGGAGAACCAATTACGTACACATTTTGTACAGGAGCACTTGCACTTTAGCACTGGTTAGCAGTGGTAAAGTGCCCAGAGTAACAAAAACAGTAAAATCAGAGTCTAGCACACATCAACAACCTGGGGACCAGAGGCAAAAAGTTAAGGGAGACCACGCCAAGGATGAAAAGTCTAACAGGTATGGTGCAGTGTATGTTAAAGGTGGGACATATGCTGGTGTGTTTTACATGTCCTAACAGTGAAATACTGCTAAACTCAGCTTTCACTGTTGCAATGCCTCTCTCTCTCATAGGTTAACATGGGGGCTGCCTTTAAATATCATTAAAGTTCAGATTACCTGTGGGAGCAGATAGAAATAAGGAGTTTGGGGTCTCTGACCTCACAATACATCTTTTTAGTGAAGGTGGTTTTTAGATTATTAGTTTGAAAATGCCACTTTCAGAAATTGGGCATTTTCTTGTTTGAACCATTCTGTGACTCTGCCTGCCTGGGTCAGACTGATAGTTGGGCTGGTGTGAATTCCCTCTAAACAGTGAGACAAAGGGAGCTGGGGAGTACCGTGCATATCCTGATGGGCCATCTGTGCTAGAGTGGAGGGAGGAGTAGTCACTTACACCTGAATGGGCTGTGCCCGCCCCCTCACAATGCAGTCTCCAACCCTCTGGTGTGAGCCTGGAGCCTGGCCGGGCAAGGCAGGATCTTGTGAACAACAAAGACTTTCCTTTGACGTTTGCCAACTTCAAAGGCAGAAAGAGGTATAAGTATTGGACCCAAAACCTCAAATTTTCAGACATCTTCAAGGATTCAAGAACCTCTGCCAAAGAAAAGAGCTGAAGAGCTGAGGGGAAGTGCTGGCTGTGACTGTGCTTTGTTGGGCTATCCTGCAGTTGCTGCTTGCTTCTGCCTGTGAAAGTAGACAAAGACTGGACTTTGTGGTGCATTCCTACTTGAGAAGAATCTCCAAGGGATTGAGTTGAGCTTGCCTCCTGTTGTTGAAGTCTCAGGGCCATCAATGACTTTGTCTGCCAGCACCTGGACTCTCTGGTGAGACTCCTGCCCTACCAAGTGGTGCCCTATCCAGTCCCTTGGCCCTTGAAAGGTGAAGCTGGAGGAAAAGGACTGAAATGCATGCAAACACTGCTGTGTGGGGAAATGTTCAATGCACCATGCTGCAAAGCGCCTGATAAACGATGCGCTGCTGCCTCACGGCTGAAATCGATGCTCCACCTGCATCGCGGCTGGAAGATCGATGCATCACGGTTGGAGAAACGAAGTCCCACACCTGCTAGCAGCTGCTGATAATGACACAAACCCCACGCAGCGTGGTTTCAGGACACCGTGCAATGGGATTTTACCGCAACATGGCTGGGCATCAAAAATCGATGCAAAGCCTGCCCGGACTCAAGGTGCCCGTCCAGTGCACAATGCACAACCTTCACTTGCGTGTAAGGAATCAATGCATTGCTGACTTTTCAGATGCACGCTCGCTCGTGCTGCTTTATTTTTTACACAAACCAAGTACTTTTGTGTACAACAGCATTCTCACTGTTTTCTAAGGATTAAGACTCCTTTTCTTTTTAAAATTCATATCTTAACTTGTGTATGTTGGATTTTGTCGTTTTGGACTTGTTTGATTTAGATAAAGATTACCTATTGTTCTAAACTGATGTGGTGTCTCTTTTGTAATTTTTTCACTGTCTTATTGTGTGTGTTGGTACAAATACATTACACATTGCTTCTGGGGTTAAGCCTTTCTGCTCATGCCAAGCTACGAAGGGGGGTGAGCAGGGGTTAACCAGGTGTGTTTCTCCTTTACCCTGACTAGAGTGGTGGTCCCTGCTTGGACTGAGTGTAAAATGATTGCCAACCAGAGACCGCATTTATGACATTGGTCTTCTCCTGCACCAAATGTCCCGCCAAAGGCACATCATCAGCCAGACCCAGTAGGAATGCTCTGAAACACTGGGGGACCACTAGCACATGGGCTTACCCAGGGCCCTTAGGCCCACTATACAGGAGGCTGTCCTCCCAGTAAATCAAATGTGATCCAGGCTCTTTGCCAGGCGCCTGGTCTCAAACCTGCTGCCGCAAACCCTCCAGAGTAGGGCATCTCTTCTGTGCCTCACAGAATGGTTCCCTCGTGGTCCCCTTTCCTGCTGCCAGTGAGCCAGCTCAAGGACCTCCCCCTGTTCAGCCACCTGCTCCCCTGTAGGCTCCAGGGTCTCACCCTCAGGTTCAGCCTCCTCCTAGACCGTGGAACTTTTGGATCGGGTTTCCAATGCCCCTTACCCTCCCTCCTTCTGGCAGACACCTCAGACTCTCTTCCAGGCTTCGCGGTCTCCTGATCACCCTCATGGGCTGGGACACACACACCCACCCAGGCAGACCCAGCATCTCCAAGTGAGACCTGTGTTCCACTTCCTTCCAAGGGGAATACTCCAGGTCATTGCCAAGCAGACAATCCACAGGCATGGTTGGACTCACACCTACCCTCAAGGAACCTGAGAATCCCCCCATTGAAAGGGAACCTGTGCCACTCTGCACAAGCACTCTGAATTGTTCACTGCAACTACTTGGTGAAGTGCATGGGAAACTACCTGCTCTTCAGACACCAGGTGACTCCTCACCATATATCACTGGCCCCAGTGTCTCTCAGAGTCTCCATTCTCTGCCCATTGATGGTCACCCACTGCCTGTATTTCTTAGTGTTCTCAGGCACGAGGGTCCTCTGGGCCATCTTACTGTCCCATAGTGAGACAAGGGTAATCTAAGCTGTCTCCCACCCACCTGGAACCAACTCCTCCCCAAAAGCTACTCTAGCCAACCCCTGTGACTGAGCACCAGCGGGCGCCTGTGTCCCCTTGGGACATTTGGGACCCCCCCTTATGTGACCACTTGATCACATGCAAAGCACTTGCGGGGACCCTTCTCTGCAGATTTTCCTGTCGAGATCCATGGTGTCTTCTGTACTGGGGGCTGAGAATCATTACCCTGGGAACTAGGTTGGGGCCCTTTAGAGAACTCCCCCTGTTTACCGTTAGCCCCCACTTCTTCTGATGGGGACTGTGCCCACCCTTGGCATGGTCTCCCCCATACCTCTTCTGGACCCTGGTGCTCTCCCACCTTCCTGCGCAAGCTTTCTGGGGTCAGTCAGCTTGCTGTCAATTAGGTGCTGGCGCAGGTATGTAAAACAAAGAATGGACAAATGCTCCCAAGCAACCAAATTGTACAGCCCGCTCATAAGCTGTCACCTTGCTTCGCTTCTCCCAACCATCCAGTGACCTGCAGAGGGAGACAACACATTCTAACCACATTTGGTATTCCTTCTTTTTGTAGGCCCTAAACTTATCCCTGTATTGCTTAGGGGTGAAACCATATCTTGTGAATATGGCATCCTTCTTGATAGAGTAGGTGAGCCTCTGAGGATCCCCTAAGGAAGTCAGAGTGTCCCTCCCCTCTACCTCAAAGTGTTTCCACAGACCCGCCCCCAATGTGCTTCAGGGACCATGTTCATATGGAAAGCAGACTCATACCCCATGAACCACAGATATACGTCATCCTCCCTCTTGTAATCTTTCACTAAATCCTTTGGAATGTGTACCCTCCCAGGCTGCACTGGGGTACTGCTGCCATCCTCTCTACTAGACTGGTGCTCCCTATAAGCTGAGCTCGTGAGCCAGCAGTAACCTCTTCTCTTCAATGGCCAGCCTCCTCCCTTCCATCTCCATTTTGAGCCTCTCTAGTTCTATCTGGTCAGCCCTCTCTGCCTGTCTGTCCTGCAACTCTTTAGGAGTCAAACCCTTGGATGACACATTGCTACCTGCCCGGGAGACCCTGCCCCTGGGCATAACAGGCACATTCCCTACACCATTGTGAACACTCTACACCTCCTCACCCTCATCCTCCTCCTCTGTGTGCCCCTCAGCCTCTTTGGCTGTCACCCAGGCCCCCTGTGCCTTTTGAAGCTCCTCCTTCCTGGTAGAGCTCTTAATGGGAAGAGCAAGATCCTTGCAAAACTGCTTCAGTTGAGCCACTGTGTACTCCTCCAGTTTCTACAACTCAAAAACAGCCTTTGCAGACAAAGCTGATGCATCCCCAGATTGAGACATGATGGCAAGGTTCACTCACAGATGCAACGTTCCAAGGCATAAAAGGAGTTCTCAATGAGAGGTTCAAAAATCAACAAAAATATCACCAAAAATATGGAAGCAGGAAAAAAGTCCAAAAAGAGAAAAAGAGAAAATTACCAAGACAAGTAGTATGTGGTCACGTAATGGTTTGCACTAAAAAGAGTAGTGTACACTTAGGGGCATATTTATACTCTGTTTGCACCAAATTAGTGTCATTTTTTTTTACTCTAATTTGGTGCAAAACTAACTCCATATTTATACTTTGGTGCTAGACCCCTCTAGCACCAAATTTATGGAGTTAAAGTCATTTTTTGAAAGTGGAGACCTACTTTGCCTTAATGAGATGCAAGGTAGGCGTTTCCGTGCAAAAAATTACTCTATGGCCTTAACGCCATATTTAGGGGCATATTTATACTCTGCGGCATATTTATACTCTGTTTGCACCGAATTAGTGTCATTTTTTTTTACTCTAATTTGGTGCAAAACTAACTCCATATTTATACTTTGGTGCTAGACCCATTTAGCACCAAGGCCCTGATTTAAACTTTTTTTGCACCGCATTAACGTCATTTTGTGACACAAAAGTGGTGCAAACTTAAAAAATATTGGCCCTTATTTATACTTTTTGCTGCAAAACTGCACTAACTCAGTTTTGCACCAAAAAGTTTAGCACCGGCTTGCACCATTTCTGTGCACCAGCCGGGCACCATATTTATGGAATGGTGCAAGCCGGTGCAAAGGGTAGGCTAGAATTTTAAAAAATGACTTTAGTCGGGTGGGGCTGGCTGTATAGAAGAAGAGGGTTTAGCACCAAAAAATGGCTTTAGGCAGGTTAGAGTAAAAAAAAATAACTCTAACCAGATTAGCGTCATTTTATGGTGCTAAACCTACCATGCCACATGACTCCTGCCTTAGAAAAGGCAGGAGTCATGCCCACCACCCCAGTGGCCAGCACAGAGGACAGGGGTCCCCTGGGCATGGCCATTGCACCCTGTGCCATGTATGGGGGCCCATTTCAGGGCCCCCTATGGCACTTTCAAAAATAAAATGCACTTACCTGTACTTACCTGGGATGGGGTCCCCCATCTTTGCAGTCCCTCTAATGTGGGTGGGGATGCCCCTAGGGCCTAGGGAGGGCACCTCTGGGCTTATTCCATGGTGTTCCACCATGGAAATAGGGCCACAGGTCCACTAAAGCCTGCCCTGACCCAGGTCTTAAAAAATGGGGCAAAGCAAGCTTTGCCCCATTTTTTGACCCCTCCCTTGCACCATTTTTACATGGGAGTATAAATATGGTGTTTAGGCCATAGAGTCATTTTTTTGCACGGGAACGCCTACCTTGCATCTCATTAAGGCAAGGTAGGTTTCCACTTCCTAAAAATGACTTCAACTCAATAAATTTGGTGCTAGACGGGTCTAGCACCAAAGTATAAATATGGAGTTAGTTTTGCACTGAATTAGAGTAAAAAATAAACAACGCTAATTCAGTGCAAACAGAGTATAAATATGCCCCTTAGCATCAAAAAATGATGCTAATCTGGTCAGAATCATTTATTTTGACTAAAAACTGCCTAACGTCATTTTTTTTTAAGCTAGCCTACCCTTTGCACCGGCTTGCACCATTCCATAAATATGGTGCCCAGCTGGTGCTAAAAAATGGTGCAAGCCGGTGCAAAACTTTTTGGGGCAAAACTGCCTTGGTGCAGTTTTGCACCAAAAAGTATAAATAAGGCCCTTAATCACTGCATGTCAAGTACAAATACAAGTCCAATCCCAACTGCTGATCACCAGTGTTAGAATTGGGGTCTCTGGTTGGCAGTCAGTTTGCACTTTGTTCAAGCAGGGACCCTCACTATAGTCAGGATAAAGGAGAAACACACCTGGTTAAGCCTTTCTGCTTGTGGCAAGCTACCAAGGGGGTGAGCGGGGGTTAACCAGATGTGTTTCTCCTTTACCCTGACAACAGTGAGGGTACCTGCTTGGACAGAGTGCACACTGACTGCCAAACAGAGATCCCATATCTAACACAACCCAATTGGCATTATTAAGTTTCTTGTAGGTCCCAAGTAAATGTGCACTAGAGGTGCCCAGGGCCAGTAAATTAGATGTTACTTGTGGGCCTGCAGCACTGGTTGTGCCACCCATATAAAAAGCCTCTTAACCGTGTCTCAGGCCTGCCATTGCAGAGCCTGTGTGTGCAGTTTCACTGCCACTTCAAAATGGGACTTAATACTACTTGCCAAGTCTTAAACTCCCCTTTTTGTACAGATAAGTCTTCCGTAGGTAGGCCCTAGGTAACCCACAGGGCAGGGTGCTTTGTAAGTAAAAGGCAAGATATGTACTTATGTGTTTTACATGTCCTGGTAGTGGAAAACTCACAAATTAGTTTTCCATTACTGTGAGACCTGCTCCTCTCAAAGGCCAGCATTAGAACTACTCTTATATACTTTTAAGTGATAGATTCTTATCCGAAAGCAGTAGCCCTTTCATGTTTAGTATCACCAGAAAGATAATAGCAAATCCTACTTGCTGGTGAAGTTAGATTCAGTATTACTATTTTAGAAATGCCACTTTTAGAAAGTGAGCATTTCTCTGCACTTACTGCCATCTGTGCCTTATAGCCTATCTCCAATCCACATCTAGGCTGATCTGGTTGACAGTTCCCCTTCCACCAAGACAGCCATGATCACAGGACACTCAAGGCCTGATTTCGCCCTTGGCGGATGAGATACTCCGTCCATAGGCTATTATGGAACTTATAATACGGCAGATGGGATATCCGTCTCATTTGTGATGGAGTATCTCATCCGTCAAGGTCGTAATCAGGCTCTCAGGCACATCTACATTCATCTGCATACTGGATGGGTCTCCCTCAGCTGGAAGCGTGGAGGAGCTCTCTCTTGCACTTCAAAGGCCAGTGGCCTGCTCTCCCACAAAGGACTGAACCACCCACAGGGATCCTGACAGTCAGGTCTGAAAAGGGAATGTGTGCACTTCAAAACCACTCTTTGAAGTTTCTCCCACTTCAAAGTCATTTTTGGCTATATATACTGGGTCTCTGACCCCACCAAATTAGACACTTCTGGATCTACACCTGGACTTTGTCAGAGGACTGCCTGGCCACCCAAAGGACTCATCTGGACTACTTTGCTGAGAAGGACTGCTGCTCTGCTTGTTGCCCTGATGCCTGCTGGCCTCTGTTTCTGCTGGAAGGACTCTGCTTTCCCCACAAATGCTCTCTAAGGGCTTGGATTGATCTTACCTCCTGTTCTGAAGTCTCAGGGCCACAAAGACTTCATGCCAGAGAAGAAAATCCCAGTGCATTGGAAACTCAACGCATCGCCTGCAGAATTTGACGCAGTGCCTGCCTTGCGGTGGACAAATCAATGCAACACCAACTGGATTATGCAGCGCCTGCTCCATCTACCAGCGCATCAAGGATTTTCAATGCATCATCCCTGGGCATCAAAATATCCCTGCATCACAATGAGGAATCAAGGCTGCGCTCCTGGAAATCAATGCTTCACCTTGCAGCGTGGAAAGAAATGATGCATCATCTGTGCCAGAAAATCCAAAGCAGTGCATTATTTGTCAACACATCTCCTCCTCTGCTGCCCCTGTGCGTTGTATTTTGGACTCATCCCAGGTATTGTGTGTTACAAGGATACAACCATTGATTCTTTAGGATTAAGACTCTTTTAAACCTTTAAAAAGTGATATTTGGGCTTGTGTATATTGGATGTTTGTCTTTTTGATCTTATTTTATTCATATAAATATTATCTATTTTCCTAAACTGGTGTGGAGTACTTTTGTCGTGTTTTCACTGTGTTACTGTATGAGTTATTGCACTAATACTTTACATTACATATTGTGTTCTAGGGTAAGCCTGCCTGCCCTCTGTCAAGCTACCAGAGGGTGAGCACAGGATAATTTGGATTGTGTTGTAACTTACCCTGACTATGACTGTGGTCCCTACTTTGATAACGGTGTATACCACTGCCACAAAGAGACCTAATTTCTAACAGTGCCAAAGATAAATGCTTTTCCTACAGAACCCAGGTCCTAAATATAACTACCTACTGGCAAATAAATACATATAAGAGTCTGTGATGAAGGCCTTTTGTGGATTAAAGGCGTAGCTGAATAAATCACTGAAAGACGCTGACACGTTGTGAGCGATATTTCTTTCCGCATTATTATAACGCTGAAGGAACTGTTTTCAATTTAAAACGGGATCTGCACCTATTTTTCCAGCACCAGCTCTGATTGGCGGACGAGGCCGCGGGTTTGCAGAACTGTGTTGTATATATATATATATATATATATATATATATATGTAAAATTACTTCTTTCCATGTGTGCTGCACTCAGGAGTATACATAGAAATAGGAATATGCCTCTTGGGAATGTTTTTAGGCAGGAAGGTAACCCTTCATGCACCAAAACAATCCTACCTGTAATGCATACTCCTTTGCACCATGGTGCAAGGGTGCCTACATTGGCACTCAGCAGCCTCAAGTGCGCCAGTGCAGAGAAAGAGCTAAAGAGTGTCAGATCCTAATAGATATGGTGCTTTTTAGCTCTCTCCCATTCATGCAATGCAGCAACTTTCTTTGCAACAATGTGTTGCAAGAATTCTTAATATATCTGCCCCAGGATCTTCAACCAGAAAGCATGCCTTCACTGAGCAGCTGTAATCTGTTCAGTAGTTGTTAAGAAATTAAGGTTCAAATTTATACATGTAGTGACAGTTGGGCTTGAATTTAAAAATTCAATCGCTCTGATTTCGTAGCCACAACATAAACAAGAATGTTTTGGCCACCATGATCTGCTAATGACCTCACAGATTGCATAACTCATAACGTTCACTGATGAAATCACTGATAACATCTCTAATCACATCATCAGTGAGAACACTGGACTTGGATAGGACACAAGTTCTAATTAACTCGGTAAACTTGTGAAGTTTTTCCTTTGGTAACTCCTTAGCTGGTAGAGACTCTATGTAGTCGCAGATTCATTAATTTAGGATTATCCCTAAGTGTCAGACTGGATCTGGAAATAATTTTGTGAGCAGTATACCTGTGTCGGTAGGTGACAATGTTTGACTACCCAAGGAGTGGTTTGAGTTGTCTGCAACGGAAGTGATGTTTATGGTACCTATATGTGCGACATTCAATGCCAGAAGTGCAGTGCCACAAAGTACAGACTACCTCTGTGAAAAACTAGGGCCCTGAAAGGGGAAAACCCCTGTCCCTAGAAATCGGGTTGCGGAGCGGGGAGCTTGGGTGGGTTGGTAAAGAATCTGCTGCTAGATAGAGTCTCTATCAGATAAGGCCTTACTGAAGGTAACTAGCTTGTTCATCTGATAGAGACTTCTAGCTGCAGATTCCTTATGTAATAATAGATATCCAGGCAATACCTCCCTGGAGGTGGGTCTGCGGACCAATTTCACATGAGGAAGTCCTGCAGGACCTAACAGGCAAAATGTCCACCCCTACAGGTCTGACTATCCAGGTAGTAGTGCTTAGTAAACAAGTGCACGGAAGCCCATCTTGCCACCTGGCAGTTGTGTAGGACCAGTTATGAGTTAATCAGTGGGTTACAGCTTTAGCTCTAGTGGCATGAGTGTGCAAACCCTCAGCAGGTGTCTTTTAAGCCAAAGTGTAGCAGATTTTGATGCAGAGTACAATCCATAGTGAGATAGTCCTCTTCTGTATGGCCCATCCTTTCTTCTCTCTGACACCCCACAAAGATTGGTTATCTTCCTGGAACTCTCATGTGCGAACAAGGTAGAACAACAATGCTCTTTTTTGGTCCAGATGGTGAAGTCAATCCTTTTCTTGTAGGGATGAAGTGGAACATAAAAAGTAGTGATGGATTGGCCTATGTGAATTGGAGTGTCCACTTTTGGAAGAAAGGAAGCTCTTATACAAAGCACCTTTTTGTTTGGGTAGATGTAAGATAAAGAGGCTTGGATGACAAGGCCTGAAGCTCATTGGCCCTCCAGGCATATGTTATTGCCACTAGGAAGGCTGTCTCGAGGGTAAGAGTGGACAATGGGGCAGAGGTTCCAAGGATAGCGCATATAAGGAAAGTGAGGACGAGATTGATGTCCCATTGGGGCATAATAAATAGAGAAGATGAAAATAAATGTTGTAAATCTTTCTGGAACCTTTTTAAAATGGCTGATCAGGCAACCACGGAAAAGATGAGGTGGCGGAGAGATAGCCCTTCAGAGAGCCCAAAGCAGAGCCCTGCTGGGCAAGGGAAAGGATGAACAGGAGAACCAAAAAAAAAGGAGGGGACAGAATGAGGATCAATTTGTCTTTCTGCACACCATGCCTGAAATTTTGCCCAATGGCAGGTGTAAACCACGTTGGTGGAGGGTTGCCTGGCTGCCATGGATAATGTCACACTCTTTGGGGGGAAGATTGAGAACTGCCAACTGTTGTCACTCAATCTCCACTGAACAATGGGGAGTGTTAACAGGGTTGGGTGAAGAAGTGTCCCATGATGCTGCAACAGACAATCCTCCCGAGGGGCAGTCAGATTGAACGACTGGTAGCCATGCTCAACAGCTCGGGATACCAGACTCTCCATGCTCAATCCGGAGCCACAAGGATGACTTGGCCCCGGTCATTCCTGATCTTCTTGAGAACTCGAGGCAGGAGTGGTATGGGTGGAAAGGCTTACAGGAGGCATGAGCTCCACTCAACACAAAAAGCATCTCCAAGTGCAAGCCGCCATGGAACCTCCAGCACACAGAAGTGCTGGCATAGCACATTCTTATTGGTGGTGAAGAGATCTAACCAAGACTCTCCCCACTGCTGAAAGTGACCTTGCACCATCTTGAGATAGAGATGCCATTCATTGGCATTATCAGCTGAGTATATCCTCTCTAGTGTTCAGAGACTTTGCCTGATGTTGAACCAACAAGGAAATGCTCTGATGTTCCAGCCATGTCAAGAGCTGCAGGGCCTTTTGACAAAGAGGCCACTACCCCACACTGCCCTGTTTGTTGCAGTACCACATGGATGTGGTATTGTCTTTGATAACTTGGACCAGCTTTCCCCAGATGGAAGGCAGAAAGTCTTTCAATGCCAACTAGATCGATGGGAGCTCCAACAAGTTGATGTGCAGCCCAGATTCTCCCTGGGATCAGAGTCCTCTAATCTCCACCTCTCCTCATCCCAGAAGTGACACTTTTGTCACTACTGTGAGACCTGGTTGGGAAAGGGAGAGGGGCCTGCCACCAACCCAGTCGTGATTTCTTAACCGCCACTGCAGATCTTTTGTAGTTCCCTCTGAGATCTGGACTATGTGAGAGAACATCCCCTGATGCTGCACCCCACCGGAACCTGAGGTCCCACTGCATGGCCCGCATAAGCCAACAGACATGTGTCACCAGCAGGATACAGGAGGCCATGATACTCAGCAGCCTCAGAGTCAGGCTAACAAAAAACCAGGATAGAGGCTGAAACATCACTATCATAGCCTGAATATCCTGGACTTGCTGGAGTATAGGCCCGCAACTGCACTGTGTCAGAACAGCTCAGATGAAAGCCAGTGTCTGAGGAGTCAGGTGTGACATTGGCAGATTGATAGTAAACTCTAGTGAATGCAGGAGGTCTACCGTAGTCTAGAGGTTGGAGACAACAGCCTGGGGCAAGCCCACTTTTAACAGCAAGTCAATGAGATAGGGGAAAGACTGGTACCCCCAGATCTCTGCAGATGAGCTGCAACCACCGGCATCACCTTGGTGAACACCTGTGGGTGCTGGTGAAGCACAAGGGAGCACAGCAGACTGAAAGTGTTCGTGCCCCAGCGTGAACCATAGGTAACGCTTATGGACAGACAGGAAGGGAATATGGACACATACGTCCTGCAAGTCTAACGCTACGGTCAAGTCTCTTGGGTCCAGGGCATATAGGACCTGAGAAAGAGTGAGCATTTTGAACTTATCCTTCTTGAGGAAGATATTGAGAAAGCACAGGTCGAGAATAGGACAAAGTCCTCTGTCTTTCTTGGGCACCAGAAAGTAGCTGGAATAACAATCACCATCCACTTCAGGCATCGCCACTCTCTCTACAGCTCCTTTGGCCAAAAGACCCATCCTCCATCAGCCTGTTGTAAATAGGTGACATAGAGGTAGGGGTGGTCTCAAAGGGGAGGGAGTAGCCCCTTTAGACAATCTGCAAAACCCACCTGTCCAATGTTATGGACTTCCAGTGATTCAGGTGATGGCGAATCCTGCTGCCAACTGGGTTCCCATGATGGTAAATGGGCAGACTAGGGGGGTTTGGAGGCTGTGACTGCAAGGGGCATGGTAGTCTGATCCAGCCATTGACCACTAACTCATGGGATCCGGTAGCTACCACATCTGTGGCCATGCAGAAGCTGGAAGTATGCACGCCATGGTGGTTGGGCAGGTAAAGACGCGGCTGTACGTCCCTTCCTTGACCATGAAAGGAGCAAAAGATGGATTGCGGATTAATGAGTGGAAAAGGCCAAAGGACCTGGCCACAGCTCTTCTGTCCTCAAAGTGCTCCAGCACCAAACCCACTTTATCTCCTAAAATGCAGGAGCCATCAAAGGGCATGTCAATGAGTAATGTCTGGACATTCCTAGAAAATCCAGTAGTCCTCAACCAGGTGTGGCATTGCAGGGCCACTGTTGGTGAAACCAATCTGCCTAGTGAGTTGGTGGTATCTAGTCTATGCACGTGATTAATCATAAATCGGCTCTCTGGGTTGGTTGAATTTGGTAACTCTGCACTACGAGTGTAAAGTAGAATTCCAGCTAAAGTCCACCATCTGGCACGTGGAAGAATTATAATCCCATTGGCGAGCACAAGACTTGTGTTAGCGCGTGCTGGTGAGTGCAACAATATTTGTCAACTGCTAATGCAGCTTCAAGTCACCATGGAGTCTTCTGCTGCCATTTTCATGATGTTTGCGAACGTGAGTGTTCATGGCTGCTTCTGGAGCAGATTCTCTATTCGACAAGCAGCTAAAGCAACATGAAAAGATGCTTTGAAGGTAATATTCTACTCAAATAGACTATTCAGGTATTTTTTTAGTGCAAAAAGCATTCTTTTTATTTTACTTTTTTTTCAACAAAAAGGAAGTGACCCAGAGACTTATTTGGAAGGATCACCCTCTTTGTCGGCCATTGCTGCTGCATAGATACCATTGGAATTTTAAGGACTTTGTTTCTAAGGGTTTTATTTGTTTAACAGAGGGCATGCACCTGTATTTATTTATACTACTCAATTTTAAAATTAGATTGTTTTTATGGTGGCTGGCTTGGAGTCGGTAAGGGCCTAGTTATTTTTTTGCACTTCATTTTTTGCAAGGAAAAAAGGGTGCACAGCTCAGCACATTTTCTCCATGTTTGTTAAATTTGCACTATTCATTTATTTTACTATGTGGCCTAGTCTGCCGATGGGCCACCCAGTACTAGTCATTGGGAACATGAGACACCTGTTTGTGGTATATGTTGTTAAACATCATTTAGGTCAAGGATAGCATTGGATTAAATGTGTTTTTTTGATATGTCATGTTTTTTTCTGCAAAAACGTGTATTTTGGTGGGGTGATAATATACGAAGCCTTGGGAGAAAGTGTTTTGCTGTAAAATGTTTATAGCTCACTTAATTTTTATTGTTGGCATTGCTGAATGAATGGTAGTGTTTTCTTCACTGTGTACCGTGCCTCCTTTGTCTGGCCTGTGTGTGTGTTTGTTTGCCATAGGCCACTATTTGTCTTTGTTCTCCATGCCATGTGGCATGTGTTCATTGTTGTCTAGGCGTCCTTGCTTGTTGTTTGGTTTGATGATGTGGCTGGCAGACATTTTTTGCAGCCAGCGAGAGCACTTCTGCCACAGGCCTGCATTTGTTCTTTGTTGTCCTTGCATCTTGTTGTTTGACCATGTGACTGGCGGCCATTTTATGCAAACAACCAGTGTATTAAATCCCCCTTTTTCAGTTGTCTTACCCATTTTCTAGGGAGATTTATAGAGAAGGGCTATGCCTTTCTGTATGTCTTCATTTTGTAACTTTTTCCCTGGACATATATTTATATGATAGTGATCCTGAAGTACAGGATCACTATCATAAATATATATCCAGTGTTTGATATATATTTTTTTCTATTTTTTCCACTGCACCTCCTTGCCTCCCAATGATCCCAATGAATGTCTCATAGTCTCTTAATATGCCAGCAATTACTTTTGTTAAATGTAATATTTAGTTTTTTATTTAATGTCATTATTTTAATTTTTTAAGCTTTTACTTTTTCCCTCCATCCCCTGTTGGCCACAGGCACCTGCAACACACCATCATTCATTTTTAGGTCGAGCGTTAGCGTTCGGCCTGCTGTATACTAAAATATGCAATAGAGTGAGTTCCACCGTTCTGATTTGTTAGTTGCAGTGCACTTCAAAAATCCTTGCTTGCTAGTGGTCCGTTCTGCATCTTTGTCCTGCATTTTTTCACTTTGGGAGCAGCACAAAGTACTGTGTAATTACGCTATGTCTTGTTTATCTCTTCTGTAAGGGACTTTTTTTTGGCATTTGCCTGTTTCACCTTAACAGTGTGGGTGATTGTTCAGTTACTCCTCCCCACCACCTCCCTCTGTAAACATAAACCAACAGCAGAGGGGGGCTTTTCCAGGGCCAGCTCACACTTTCTCTTCCTTTAGTTATTTTCAGTCTGTCTGGCAATAAAAGTCCAGTCAGTAATTTACAATACTATGAGCTCTAACTTGAGCAAACACAAGACTATTGCATTCCAAATGCTTGTCTTCTATTTTATCTGCTTTATGGTTGGGGTGGTGTTAGTGTACACTTCCAGTGTTTTGTCACCTGTTATGCTTTCAACATTACTTCTGGATTTATGTGACTAATACTGAGGTCGTGGAGCTGTGCTCACCCTCCCTCGCACCCCTCCCTTGTGGCCTTAACTCTCGACCATCGGAACGTGTACTTTACTCATTTCCGTTTCTTAATATCGGCAGAGAAGTGCCTGTAATTATCCAGTGCATTCACTTCTCACACGCCTTGATTGACCACCATTTAAAGAGAAAAGACACAAAGGGGGTCATTCTGACCCTGGCGGCCGGTGGCCGCCAGGGCCACCGACCACAGGAGCACCGCCAACAGGCTGGCGGTGCTCCAACGAGCATTCTGACTGCGGCGGTTCAGCCGCGGTCAGAAGCGGAAAGTCAGCGGTCTCCCGCTGACTTTCCGCTGCTCGTTTGAATCCTCCATGGCTGCGGAGCGCGCTCCGCAGCCATGAGGATTCTGACCCCCCCTACAGCCATCCTGTTCATGGCGGGAAAGCCGCCATGAACAGGATGGCGGTAGGGGGGGTCGCGGGGCCCCTGGGGGCCCCTGCCGTGCCCATGCCAATGGCATGGGCACGGCAGGGGCCCCCGTAAGAGGGCCCCGCAAAGTATTTCAGTGTCTGCCTTGCAGACACTGAAATACGCGACGGGTGCCACTGCACCCGTCGCACCTTCCCACTCCGCCGGCTCGATTACGAGCCGGCATCCTCGTGGGAAGGGAGTTTTTCCCTGGGCTGGCGGGCGGTCTTTTGGAGACCGCCCGCCAGCCCAGGG
This sequence comes from Pleurodeles waltl, assembly GCF_031143425.1. Taxonomy (NCBI): domain Eukaryota; kingdom Metazoa; phylum Chordata; class Amphibia; order Caudata; family Salamandridae; genus Pleurodeles; species Pleurodeles waltl. The sequence goes on from NC_090447.1 coordinate 1,225,697,954, forward strand.
AAAAACTCATAATACCCTCCGCGGTCTTCTGACCGCGGAGCGGTATAATGGGGGCGGAATTCTGGTGGGCGGCCTCCGCCGCCCGCCAGAATCAGAATCACCCCCAAAGTTATTGAGTATATTGGAACAACTAAAGATTATACTTGGAAAATATTCTTTTTCGTCCACTGGAACAAGAAATACTAACATAATTAATCCTCCTAATATTGGTTGCATGGGTGCATGCTGTGTTAAGTTACCTACAGAAAACCTCTATGATACAACGCTTTATCTATTAGTAGAGGTCACCAGGTTGTTGGACGCTGTTCCACGCAGATATCTTGAAAACGATTATTGATTGAACCTAAGCGCGCACACCGTCGAGAATAGTTTACTTGTTGAGGAAAACTGCAGTAATGGCGTTTAGTGCCTGTCGTCCGCAACTCATACATACATAGTATATCTGTAGGAGGCCAGTCACTGTCTCCCGACATCCCACTTGGAGACGATATTCTAACACGTTGTTGTGAAAGTTGCACGTTTTCCGGCGTGTGCAAGGTTATATCTGTTCGCACCCCAACAGGAGAGGCTCCCAGTTGACGTGTAGTTTTCATCCTTGTTTCAATATTAATGAGTTTGCTGTTCAGCTTTATGTGCACCTTCACTACTGTGAGTGTCTAGCACCCTCTATTGACTGCTTTTTCAATGTTGCGCTCACGTATGCACATACTGCACGCAATACTTGTGATGCATGTCTACGCTTCATGCTCATGAAGCTCTTTTGAATGTATTTTAGGTTATCAATCCGGTTCTAGTGCAGTATGACAAATTTGTATTCTACAAGCAGAGCAAGGCTGATTTCCCCAGTCTGTGGTTGAAAACCGTTACTATTGTCCTCTGTGGTAATACAACTGCCACATGCAATTAACAGCGACAAAAAAGAACACTAACTATTGCATTGTGTGCTAATCTAGTGCACTTCATGCGTAAATACGCAGTCCCAGGAAGAAGCAAAGGTTCGTATTTTAATCTTAGTCATGCTTTTAGGGTCGACCTCTCTGTGGGTTTTTAACGACAACCATGTTACACCCATCAGTTTGGTTGGTTTGTGAGCTTGCCTTTTAAAATTCGCTTGGTTTTGTTAGTGAAAGGCATGCATATGTCATCCCTTTTCCGGTGTTTAGCCCTCCTCGAGCGCACCAGAAAACTACTGAAAACATACAAGGCTCTGTGTTTTCCGAATGGCTTCTGAACTACTTTTTATTTTTATTTCCTATGCAGTGCGATCTCGCTGGGCAATAGTCGAGCGCTTTGTATGACATCTTCCCAGTTACATGCATAATAGCACTTTTGCCAGTGACATGGATAATTACACTTTTGCCAATACGTTTGACTGCAAGCGAACTTCAGTTTCCCTTTGTGTGTCTCCTTCACGCTCATGGCTGCTGTCAGCTCACTTATGTTAAACTGTTTTACTTTTCATTTTCAGTTCATGTGGCAAGAAAAGTCCGGTTGGGAGTTTACAACACTAATAGCTCTAACCTGAGCAAATGCGAGACCCATTGCATTGCAAAAGCTTGTTTTAAGGATTGTCATTACTCATTTTTTCCTTCACCACCTGCCTGCCATAGATGTACATCAGCATTCCTTTTTTAAGGATTATTCAATTTTCCCCTGAATCCCTTGCCTGCCATAGGAGCAAACCACCATAATTACTTTAAGAATTTTTCTATTTTCTCTGCATCCCCTGCCCGTCACAGGTGTATTAACTTAGCTGCACATGCAGCAAAAAGTTACATCTGTATGTTGTTATCCTGATTGAAATATAATGTTACGGTGGTGTGGTTTGACTTTTGAATGGATACATTATTGTTAATTATTTGTGAATGATAACCTGACTAAATTATAATGTCGGTACTATGAATAATTCGAACTGCAAAAATGGCACATTTCACCAAATATATTTCTTGCTTGTTTGCTTTTAGGTACATAAGAAACTTTACCCACAGTACTGCCAGACAGAAGGCTGGTACAAAGTGGCGTGACCACAACCCATTAGTCCTCCTCTCTTCCACTTGCGCAGTCTTAGTATCAACTGAGAGAGCTGGTTGATGCCCTCAAAGAAAGGTGTTGCCAAGAGGCAGCCACTACAATCGCACAAAAAGCAGTGAGTCTGAATTGGATTTGTCTGAGCTGCAAACTAGTACCCAGTCATCCCAGGAAAATGAGCAAAGTGGACAACAGAAGCCTCAGCCAGCAATAGATCTTCCTGAACTAGGAGCAGAACAGGAGGCTGAGCAAGTCAAACCAGTGGCTTCCGATTTCCAATAAGAAAAAGAAAGCGTACTTCACTATCTTCTTTAAGCCCCCCTTCTGATGATCCTGACATGAATTGGACCCCAGCTGAGTCCGGGACCAGCCACGAGAGACAAGGGAAAAGTAAAGTTTCTGAAAGCCTTGAACTTCTGATGAGAAGGTAAGCCAATCACTGTCATGAAAGCTGGCTCAGAGGACACCAACATTACCCCTCCTATTCAATCTGCTCCAAGGGATGTGTCACTGGTTTCACCAGCACCACCACTACAGCTTCTATGTTTTTTAAGGCCAGTGCTGATATCTGCATCCATCGTTACCTCAGTTGAAGTAGGCACTTCTGAGAAGGCACTGACAACACACCCACCTTCCTCCATCTTCTTTAGGTGTTGGCAGTGGCACACTATGAAAATTATCCTCCCCAATTTGGGACTTCTTTCCAATTAGCAAGCAGGAGGATAACATTGCAATATGCTTCATTTGCCACACAAGTGTTCGTTGAGGTAAGCCTAGTTCACACTATGGGACTTGAGGCCAAACAACTCATATGAAAAAACATTACACAATCGGGAGGGAGGACCACCTGTAAAAATTGATGAGAGGGGAATCAGCTCTGATCATGGTGATGGGGGTGATAAAGAAGAAGTAGAAGACAACTTTACAACACCAAGCAGATCTGCCCTCAGCATCAGAGATGGCACAAGACTTAGATGCCAACACCACTGCGTACATTGACGATTCCCACTAGACACATTTTGAGTCATCCACCTCCTGGTTTAACTTATGTCGTGAAGTCTCATGCATCAGTGGTACCACAAATGGGAGAAAAAAAAAATCCAAGCTACTTTTACAGGCATGTTTAGGTAGGAGAGGCCCTATGAGTGCAACCACCCAACAGACCATTGGTACAATGGGAAGCTGACTAAAATGTTAGCACTGGATACCTCCCTTTTTCTTTTGTGAAAGGAGTGGGAGTGTTAAAATTTCTAGCGGCCATCTGTCCAAAATGGAAGGTTTCCAGTCAGACCTATTTTGCCAGAATTGCTGTTCTAGCGCTCCACCATAATGTGGTGCTGCAATCTGTTGGACAAGCTATGCAGCGTGCCTGACAGACACATAGACGGTGCCAGGACATTGGAACTTAAACTTCTACATATTGCAACATCTGTTTATGCAGTACGGATTAAGGACTATGTCCTTTAATGAAGTGGGATGAAACTGGCAAAAGTATCGCCATAAAGTTAGACAAATGGGTGCTAGTCAAATGCCTGACTCAAATGCTACTTCCTTTTGAAATTTTCACACAGGAAGTAAGCAAGGAGGACAGTATGGTGGGGCAAACTATCTCATGGTTGCATCTGCTATAGGATCAGTTATAAAAGGCATTGTAAAGGTTTGCCAGTGTGAACCAAGAAGAGTGTCAGTTGGTTGAAAGCTTAATCCTCAGTTTATCTGTTAATCAAAGGCTACAAAGAGACATCATGTCCTCGAAAGAGTACATCGGTTCCACAACACTTGATCCATTATACAAAAAAATTACTGGCCACTTTCATTTCTTTTTTAAAAGGGGATGTGTCCCTCTACAAGACGTGAATTGCTCGGCAAGTGAGAAACCTGGAAGAAGAAGAACGGCTGCACATTAGAGTCCCAGGCAGAAGTTCTGGCATGCAGCCTTCAACCTCTGAGTCCAGAGAAGGCAGTGCTGTTGTCTACAGCAGCCAACACTAGCAACAACACCAGCAAAAACAAAAGCAGCAACTGAAGATTTGGACCCAATGTTTACAGTGACCTGGTTTCAAGTGGCAGGGCTTAAGTCATGTGCAGAGGCAAAGGCAACAGAGGTTGAGCAAGTGGCAGCACCAATGACCATTCAGAGGATGATCCAAGACTATCTGGATGAACCAAAAAAGGACTATGTGGACCACAACCCATTGGTCTATTGGTATGGGAAGATGTGTCAATGGTCAGGGCTCAGCAAGGTGGCAATAAAGTATCTGGCTTGTCAGGTAGCCAGTGTGTCTGCTGAGCTACGTTCAGTGGCACTGACGCAGATGTCACAGTGAGATGGACCAATCTCTACCCCAAAACCCGGAGAGATTGGACATTATTAAAATGAACCAACACTTTATACCACATAATTACAGTGTTCCTGAAACACCACAGGAGGAGGAAGAGGAGGGGGTGGGCAATTGGTAAGACTTAAGTGCATTAGCAGTCCAAGTTCTTGGTTAACCCCCTGAGTTTGAGGACAAACTCTACTTCTCTGACTGAGTAGGCCACTATAGAACTTTCAGGCTATCATCAAACTGCTTTGCCAAAAAAAATGTATACACCTAGAGGAACATTATATATTGTTTGTGTCTGACTTATGCAGCCGCACCATTTAGGCACATGTAGGGCCGAATTGGCGTTGGTCCCGTGTGTAGTGAAGAAGCACCCCATTCACTGAAGACAATGTCTGCCTCGTCCTATGCCTATCCTTCTTTTTTTCATTCTCTAGAAGGGCTGTCCCAATAAAAATCATTTAATTTACAAGACTGTCAATGTGTTGCTTCCATGGGAAAAGAGGAGCTAGAATATGACAATAGTGTACCACTGTGCTTGGATTGGAACAGGTAACTATTTCACCAGTGAGTGATTTATTATTGAGTGAGTGTGAGTGATGATTCATGATTCATCACTCAGGGATGGTGTTCAACTCATTTTTAAACTTGATTTCAATGATTTGTACTGTTTGGGGGCGTATGGTTGTTTTTCCCTTTCACACTTAGCTAGATTTACTTGCATGGTCCGCTCCTTGCTGTACTGTTTTTATGGTTCTTCAGAGATCAGATCAGTCATTTTACTTAAAAAATACAAATCTACACAAAAATCTCAAATTCATTTTCTATTCTTGTTCTTCAACAGCATTGCACTGAAGGTCTAGCTTTCTCAATCTTATTTGGGTCAGAAGTCAGACTACTTTGTTACTCAGAGTTGGGACTAAGGACAGGACAACCGCAACAGCCAGAAGAAGGAAGGCATCAACTTCAAAGGGAACTGAACATGATGATGACTCTAAGAGGCCTAATCTGCCCTGTGGACTGGAGAGAGGTGTGTTGATTTTGGAAATGCTGCTGAGTAGTACGTGCTGGCTCAAATGTCAAACTTCTCTATTATGTGGTTGTGGTCGGGATGGCTGGGACTGTATTCAGAGATATAATGTCACATCATCACGAGATGGGCCTACTCAGCTAAATGTTATGACAGTTGTGAGATTGATCAGCCAGGTACATGCAGCTACTTGGGACTGGTTGTAAAATTGCTCTCACTTCTCAGTTATTTACACATAAGCCATAATGAATGATTGCAGCAGCCTATGCTCTTTCTCTACCTCTTGGTCTACTCCTCATGAAGCTTTCCTTATGTCCTTCTCCTTAACTCTTCAATATTGTTTCTGTTTTACATCCTCAGGCCTTCTCTTCTCCTGCATGAAAGACGAAAGCTCCATAACACTCCTGCTTATCGTACTGGCCCAGTTCAGCCAGACACTCAAGACGGGCATTCTTGGAAGAATGCAGATACACTGCAAAATTTGGCATTTACATAAAATATAATTTTCAGTCAGCATTTTTAGAGATGCTGGGTTCACACCATTATAATTTGTATTTTTCAATGACAGAACATTTTGATATATAATGCCTTGGGTCTCTGGGGCTGAAGGACTATTTACAATGTATTTAATTGAAATGTTCATTTCCTTCCTAAACAAATTTTATGGGAGGATATGCTGCTCACTGTGATGAATTATATTGTTGTGTAGTGTTTGTCTTTATCACACTTTCTCCTCACTCCCCGTTCCCATCCATTCTTCAAACTTCTGACCCTCTTCTCCAAGCCTTTGTGATTTCTTGAGGTGTGACTTAATTTACACCAGAAAAGGATCAAACACTTGGGGAGGTGGATGTGGTAAAAGCAACGCCAACTCACTGCAGGATCTTCTTACTTGAACAATGCAATAGCTCACCGACCATACTGACCCACCCATGCATGAAAGGAAAAACATAAAGCACATCATCATTACAGTACAGAAGGATCAGAAAAATTTCGGACTTAGTTCTAGTTTCCAACGATAGTGCGCACTAGCACAGATTTTGTTTTGGCATGGTCTCAGTCTTTGATAGCCCAGTAACTCTGTGTTTACTTTTAGTCGAGTTACCTGTGATGAATAATCTTTCTGATGAACCTGACAGTTGGAGTTTGCCTCACTGGAGTAGGTGAGAGTGGAAGCTCTCTTTGTGATATATTCCCTGGCAGCACAAGAAGATAAGAGAACACTAATCTCACCACTATTAATAAGAAGGTCCTTTAGCGAGACCCATCAATGAGGTTTGGGATTTTTTTAAAGAGTAATTATCATCTCATCAGCTCAGGTACGAAAGAACAAGAATAACTAGTTAACTTAGCAGTTAAGTTGTTCTTTGGAAGGAGATATGCATTACATTTTGTGTATGTTGGCAGACCCTTTACTGTGTAAATTGTTACATATGGTAGGACAAGGGCTGGTACTTACTACACTAACAACTACTATACTATTCAGTATAATTGATTGGTGGTTGGGTGTTGCAAACAGACACTGTTACTTTGGTGGTTGAGTAAAACTGGACTGCAAGAACAGGTAAATAACCTATCGAAGAATGATACATGGCAACAGACATCAGGTAGGAAAAGTTTAGTAGGAACAACAGTACACTCAACAATACTATAATAAATTACAGCAATAGAAACACAGATAATGAATGATGACAAAAAAGCAAAACCAGTTTATTTTTAGAACTACCCTCTCTACCCACAACAGGCCCACCTTCTCCCCTAGACAAATATCCCAAACAGTTAGTCAAAAAAACAAAATCCAAAAGTCCAATGTAAACTATTTCCCCATCTTTGTGCCCCCACCCATCCCATCCACGCCATGCCCTCCCACCGAAATGAAAAAATCATTAAAGAAGGGTCTTGAAGACATCAGGACTCTTTTTGAGCCAATTTCTGCCACCTTTGCCGGAGCAGGCCTGTCTCATGCGCAAGGTGGGAGGTGGAGGAGGTGGTGTGCTACATCTGAGGAGGGAAGGGTGGTAGTGGTATGAGTGGCAGTGGAAGACCTTGGCTGTACTTGGTAGTGGTGAAGAGGCCAAGTTGGACACAGGCCTGGTTGGTGGCTTGAGGTACCCTGTTGTTGGACCTGGGACTCTACCTCCTGCTCCTCAACTTCAAGGGCCATCAGCTGGCGATATTCACTAGTTAAATTACAGCTCTGAGATACTCAATTGTAAGAGTGAGTAACATAATGATTAGCTGACAATCATGCCTTGAATCAGGCCAAGCAAGCACCTGCCTAGCTTACACTGGAACAGAACGCTGGCGGTATCATTCACTTGACTTACACTATCCTCCTTGTATGTTCCCAAATTCCTACATCTTCCCCTTCAGAATGGCACCACGCACCACTACTTTACTCTATCAAGGATTTGTGTTGATCTTACTTTTAAGGATTGTATTCGTGAAAGGAGGCTAGCACGCTGTGCTATGTGTGTTGTGCTGTGTCTGTTTGTGTGTATGTGTATATGTATATATATATATATATATATATATATATATATATATTTATATGCAGAGTTTTCTCATTAATGATTTTATTGCAAATGTTACAGTGATATTATCAAAGATGTCAAAAAAGATGTCATGAGTGATGTAATAGCTGTGGTAATTAGCAGTGCAGGGTTAGGGCGTAAGTTATAGTTACCTTAGGACAGGAGTCATATTTACTTGAAATAACTCTAACAGCTGAATTGCTAAAGTTTTGTGGTGTAAAATCTGAAACTAACTATAACGTCCCTTTAACACTTATTGTTTTAGTGATTTTCTAAAGTTTATTTTAAATTCTATTTCCTAACTATAATGTCCCTGTAACCTTTGTTTTCTTTCAGTGAATTTATAGGGGTTTTTTAACGTTAAGTAAGATGCTCATCATAATGCACAGTGGGGGGGACAGGGTTGGATGCAGGGACTGGCCCTGCATTGCGCTGTCCATACCCAAGCTTGCTGCTTCTGCTCCCTCCTCCTTGCCAACCATTATCCAAGTGAATGCCCCTGCTGCCTCATTACAGCCCTGTGTGGCCATTGTTTTGCCACTGCCCTTCACACCTGCTCTGAACAGTTAGCTTGCTGCCCTAACCACCTTCTCCCTACCCTCTGTTGTCTGAGTCCATGCACTTGCCCCATTTCTTCTGCCCTGCATGGTCTGATGTACTGCCACTGCATCCTCCTGCCCTTCAAGAGCAGTTATGCAACAGCTATCTCTCCTGTCTGTCCGATATGGTCAGCTTGCTGCCCTTGCCTGTTTCCCCTCTGCTCTCTATTGTTTATGTGCATGGCCCTGTCCCCTCCCTATTGCTTTCCATGGTCTGTTGTGCTGCACTGCTGTCTCGATTGCCCTATGTTGTGTATTGTGCTACTGCTACCCCTGACACTTGCCCTGTAAGGTCAGATTTAAAAGAAAAAACAGTGGAATTGACTTTCCCCATTGACCTATGTTGAAAAAGAGGAAATTGTAGACAAGGAGCACTTCGACTTCTTTTTCTTTTTGTGGGAATAAGACTTACCCAAATGGCTCTATGACTTGGAATGGGACGGTGACCTAGGACTACCTGACTGCTCCCAGGACCTTCCTCTCTAACAGGTTTTTGAGCACTGCAGTGTCACACAGTGAACCTCCTGGAGCTTCAGGATCGCACCCTCAAGGCCTTTGGATGCATAGCACAGCAGTCAGGACAGGCCTTCAGGTCGTTGTCTCGTTCAAGGCACCAGAGGCAAACAAGGTGCAGGTCTGTCACCAAATTCTGTTGATGGCAGGTGCCACAGGCATGAAGCCAGCCTTCCTAGATTATATTTCTGCTACATAGGAGGTAAAATATCAAAAAAGACAGGCAGGTTATAGTTACCTTAGGGGAAGAATTACGGTTTCTTGTGACAACTATAACTGCTGAATAGCTAAGGTGTTTACATTTTATTTCCTAACTATTAAGTCCCTGTAACCTTTTTTTTCAGTGAATATATATATATATATATATATATTTTTTTTTTTCTTTTTACTTGAAATCTATTTTTATTAAAGATTTTTCATAAAACAATTTATGACCCTCAAGTCGGAGGCCACACCACATTTACATATGACAAAATAATAGTACAGTACAACAATATTTAAATGTCGAATGAGCACTAAAGATGTTACAGCTGTAGCGTACCCAGCGTACCCAGGCGTCGGATAGTCAAAATGGCCATGGGATAGGAGGCAGGGAGTGGAAAGCCTACAGTGCCTGTTATGTGACCTAGGACCTCCTTCCAAAAGTTCGTAATGAGAGATCATGAACTCCAAATGTGACATAGGTCCCTCAGTTCTGTTTGGCATCGCCAATAGAGAACAGAGGCAGTGGGGTAGATAGTGTTCAGGCGTGTCAGTGTTAGAGCCATTTGTGTCATGTTCTAGCACACTGTCTCTGGCTGGGGTGTCCTTCTGCAGGTTTTAGAGATATGGCAAAGTGTTTCTCCTTGTTTTGTGAAATGCCTCTGCAGTCTTAGTCTGCCATTGCGTTTGATACATGTGAGGTCGTAAGGGTGTAGTATGTTGGAGTATTTGGTAGGTTAGAGCAATCAAACCACTAGTACCATTGTATGCTGAACCAATTTCTTTGTGTGTCTCCCTATACATTTGGGGGTGGATCTCCCAATAATGTAGTTGGCAGTATTGTAATCACTTTGGTTCTAGGCCTTTGCATTGTTCAACAGATTTAATAGCGCCTCCCATGAAGAGGTCACTCAATATAACTCACGTGCACCCCAGCTGGGAAATGTATGGGGGAGATTTGAACCTTGTTGCAGTACCCCCCCACTTTTTGCCTGGTTTCTGAATGCAACCTGGACTGGAGTGCACTGGGATACTGCTAACCAGGGGCCAGATGTTGCAAGGCTTTTGCACGCTGTTTGCGAGGCGCAAAAGCCACATCGCTATGCCCATTCCCATTTTGGGAGTCAGTTACCTGGTTACCCGACTCGCAAAATGGGAATGTGACTTGCAAATAGGAAGGGGTGTTTCCCTTCCTATTTGCGAGTCGCATCGCGATGCAGAATTGCTTTGTGACCGCGAATGCGGTCGCTAAGCAATTCGCAGTTACCACCATTGTCACACTGGTGGAAACCCATTCGCAAAAGGGAAGGGGTCCCCATGGCACTCCTTCCCCTTTGTGAATGGCCCTGAAAACATTTTTTCAGAGCAGGCAGGGGTCCTATGGACCACTGCCTGCTCTGAAAAAATAAAGCTGACACGTTTCATTTTTTTGTGTGTAATGCAACTCGTTTTTCTTTAAGGAAAAGGGGCTGCATTATAACAACAAAAAAACTGCTTTATTTAAAAGCAGTCACAGACATAGTGGTCTGCCGTCTTCAGCAGGCCACCATCCCTGTGAGTGCTGCGACTCGCAAGGGGGTTGCAAATTGCGACCCACCTCATCAATATTAATGAGGTGGGCCTTTACAACCCCCATGCGACTCACAGATGGTGTCAGGGACACCATCCTGCATACGGCATTGCAACTTGCGAATTGCGGGTCGCTTAGACTCGCAACTTGCGAGTCGCAATGCCAGAATTTGCTACATCTGGCCCCAGGTTCCCATTGCCAGTGTTCTTTTCCTAAAACATTGTAAAAGTCATTGGATACACATTTAGCTACCACTCTACGTTCCTAGTAAAAAGTACTTAGGTATCCAGGGCATGAGTTGGTATGGGTAGACCCCTGAAGGCAGTAGCACTGATTTTGCCACCCTACAGGGTCATGCATCCAGATGCCCCCGCACTGCTAGTGCAGGCTGAGTGTCGTGGTGCAAACTTAAAAGCTCAAACCCGACACAGCACACTGTCTGTGCCCTGTCCACCATACACTGCATTTATTATGGGTAAGACACCCCACTAACAGGCCTTATTGCCCTATGATAGGGTGCTCCATATTATAGGTGAGGTCATAGCTGCATGAGCAATATGCCCCCACTGTGTCCCTGCCAAACCTGGGTCTTAGTGAGTGAAGATAGTAGCCATTTTAATGTATGTGCTGGGCACTGGTCAAAACGAGTTTCCCAGCTACATGATGGCTACTCTGAACCCTGGGATGTTTGGTATCAAACAACTCAGAATGATAAATTCAAACTGGATTTATTATAAACATGTACCCAGGGGACACCTTAGAGGTACCCCCTGCAAAAGCCAACTATCCTGGCATGGTTACTGACTGATTCCAGACAGACTGCCACATTCAGACAGCCAATCTACAAACTTGGGGTAGAGCCCTGTCTCTCTGGTTTGTAAAACAATGACCTTCCTGGGTGGAGGAACTGACAGCCCCTCCCTCAGGAATGTGCACTGCCCTGGCAGTGAGCTTCAAAGGGCTACCGCCCTTGAAACTCGATCCCCAGGCCTCCTGCTAGCAGCAGATGGCATCCCCCTTTGCAAACCTTTTGGAGGGAGCAAAGGTGGGAAACCCCACAAAGGGTAGGAGTGGCGGCCTCACCCGGCATGCACCACCCCTAAGGTGTTGCCTGCGAAGTGGACTCTCAAATTCAGTTTCCTCCATCTTGGAATGGAAGACAATAGCCAATCAGGTTTAGGGAAGTGACCCTTCCGACAGGAAGTGGTCACTGTAGTGAGTGTAGCCACTCAAGGGTAAGTGTCCCATTGGACAGTACCAGGTTTCCCCTAAAACGCCCACTAAATTCAGTATTTAGTGGGCTCCCCTAGACCAAGAAATCAGATTTGAAAAGACAAAGAAGACCAGCACCAAAGAAGATCCAAAGCAAGAGAACTGTGGACCTGCTGCACAAGAAAAGGTGCCAAACCATGCCTGCTGCACCCGGGACCTAAAAATAGCCACTCCAGAGGAACTGGACAGTGTACCAACCCCAAGAAACCCTGGGTACCTCCAGGCTTCAAGAATCACCGCAGGTCTTCCTGCTGAGTGGAGACTCCACTCAAAAACTAAGCAAGAACCAACAAGCCAGTGAGGGTCTCTTCACTGACTGGCTGATATCTCCACAACCAGAAGGTGCAGCGAGACCCGACGACACACTGACAACCACCCAGACATGGCCTACAAGTGTGCCAAGTTTGGTGGCACAGTGCTCTCCAGTGGCCAAGTTATATTCATACCCTGGGTACTAGTCAACCAAAAAGCCTGCTCCCTCAGAGTTGAAAAAGGATCAGAAGGAAGCCCCAGTTGAGGGACTTCAGGAACACTCCAGGCCTCTGACCAGAGGGCCCCTATTGTCCTATTAGCATCCCTCAAAGAGACTCACCTCCAGCTCCAAAGGACTCCGTTGTGCACAGCTCCTGGATTTCCAACTCATCCTGCATCTGGCCACCCTGCGCCCTACAATGAGGAACCAACTGAGCTCCACGGGCCCCCAATCCCTTGTGACCTCGACAGCACAAGGGGGACCCCAAGGCACCATCTTGAAATCTGCAAACCAGCTCTTTTTCCAAGTGGCTACTCTAGGTGGCTCTGTGCTTGTGCCAAAAGACTATCCAACGCTGTTCCCGCCGGAACCAGGAGGCACCTCAAGCTCTCCAGCTGGCACAAGGTGCCCACCGACTGCTGCAATCACCCTGCAAAAGAAGAGACCGGTAACTCAAATGTACGATTTTTAATGCATTTTTAAAAGTGACTACCTATTGATTCCAATAGTGAGTAAGTATGCACATGAAAACTAACTTTGACAAAGTTTTGAAATGTCATATCTCAAAAAGTACCTAGGGTATCTTAAAGATTTTGGTCTTAAAATGTATATTAAAGTCTGAAGTATTTTCATAAATTCTGGTCTAAAGTTATTCATTGTGTGTGTGTGGTGCATGATTGGATTTGTGAGTACAGCAAATGCTTAGCACATCTCCTGGATTAGCCTAACTGCTCGACCAGCTACCTTAAACATTGGAGCATTTGGTGGTCTAATTTTTACCTCTGGAAACCAATGTGTGGTTGTAGGAAAGTAGCTTCTTCCTAGCATGGTTACCCCAACTTTTGGCCTGTTTGTGAGTGTGTGTCAGTGTGTTTGTACTGTGTCACTGGGATCCTGCTAGCCAGGACCCCAGTGCTCATAGATAAAAACATACATGTCAGTGTGCTTTGCCTGTCTCAGTGGGATCCTGCTAGCCAGGACCCCAGTGCTCATAGTTTGTGGCCTAATGTGTATGCCTGTGTAGTGCCTAACTGTGTCACTGAGGCTCTGCTAACCAGAACCTCATTGCTTAAGCTCTCTCTGCTTCTAAATGTGTTACTGTAGGCCAGTGACTTTATTTATCAATTTCAATTGGCATACTGGACTCCCTTAAAAAGTCCCTAGTATATGGTATCTGGGTACCCAGGGCATTGGAGTTCCAGGAGATCCATATGGGCTTCAGCATTTCTTTTGCCACCCATAAGGAGCTCAGACAAACCCTTTCACAGGCCTGGCATTGCAGCCTGCATGAAATAACACACACGCTATTTCACCGCCATTTTCACTGCACTTAAGTAACTTATAAGTCACCAATATGTCTAACATTCACTTGCTGAAGGTTAGGTGCAAAGTTAATAAGTGTGAGGGCACCCTTGCACTAGCAAAGGTATCCCCACATAGTTCAGGGCCATTTACCCAGACTTTGTGAGTGCGGGGACACAATTACACATGTGCACTACATATAGGTCAATACCTATATGTAGCTTCACAATGGTAACTCCGAATATGGCCATGTAACGTGTCTAAGATCATGGAATTGTCCACCAATTCCAAATCTGGTACTGGGGAGCCAGTTCCATGCATCCTGGGGGCTCCACCATCGACCCCAGTACATCAAAACCAGCTCTCTGAGGCTTGCACTGCAGTTTCAGCTGCTGCCACCTCACAGACAGGATTCAGCCCTCCTGGGGTCTGGGCAGCCCAGTTCCAGGAAGGCAGAACAAAGCATTTCCTCTGAGAGCAGGGTGTTACGCACTCTCCCTTTGGAAATAGGTGTTAAAGGCTGGGGAGGGGTAGCCTCCCCCAGCCCCTGGAAATAATTTGAACGGCACAGATGGTGCCCTCCTTGCATAAGCAAGTCTACACCGGTTCAGGGATCCCTTCTCCCCTGCTCTGGTGTGAAACTGGACAAAGGAAAGGGGAGTGACCACTCCCCTGTCCATCACCCCCCCAGGGGTAGTGCCCAGAGCTCCTCCAGTGTGTCCCAGACTTCAGCCATCTTGCTTTGCAAGGTGTGAGGGCACTTTGGAGGCCGTTGAGGGGCCAGTGCCAGCAGATGACATCAGAGACCCCTCTTGGTAGGTCCTTTGCTGATAAGGAAGCCAATGCCCCTCTCAGGGCTATTTAGGGTCTCTCCTGTGGGTTCTCTTCAGATTCTGCTTGCATGTTTCCTTCAGGAATCCTCTGCAACAGCTTCAGCTTCCTCTGACCTCAGATCAACTGCAGCCTGCTCCGAGAAACACTGTAACTGCAACTAAGTGTCTACAAGAGACACTTTTCTTTAGCAACCTCAGCTCCAAGTCAGCAACTGCAACAGTTTCCACAGTGTGCACGCTCTGGGGACTCCTTGTCTTCATCCTGCACCAGAAGGACCAAAGAAATCTCCCGTGGAGTGACGGAGTCACTACCCTGCTCCAAGCAGGCACTTTCCAAAACGACGAACGGTACCCTGGGACTCCTCTCAGAGTGACGAGCATGCTCCTAAGGACACAGAGGGTAGACATCATCGTCATAAACTGTCCTGAGGTCCTGCTGAGGCAATTTGGAGGGGGTAAGACCTTTCCTTCCCGAGAGCGATGGTACCCCTGTGTGCTGTGTCTTCTTCGCCTCCTGAGGCCTCTGTACACTCTTTGCAAAATGCCTTCATGCACAGCCTGGCCCAGGTCCCCAGCACTCCATTCTATGACGCACAACTCACTGAGTTATCCTCCGGTGGCCTTCTTTTGTTGTGCTGCATCAACTGCATTTTGCACCTCATTTGAACCTAGACCCTGTGGCTCCTGGGGGTGCTGACAGGTATCCTGAGAGCTCTCTAAAGTGCTGAGAGCCCCCTCTTCCTCCTCATACAGAGTTGAGGCCCCCAGGACCCTCCTGGATCCATCCAGGGCCATTTTGACACAAAACGCACTTTTGTGGTAGCCAGGGCTTGTTGGCGACTTCCAACAGGAAATCTCATCTGCAACAAACTTCATTCCTTGGAACATCTTTTGCATCATGCAGTAACCCGCTGGCATCTTCCTGGGGTGCATTCCTGCAGTCTTTGACTAACCGAGGACTCTTCTTTTGCACCCTCTTCTGGGTTGGCAGGGGCTCCTGTCCTTCCAGGAACTTCTTTCGACTTCTGAACTTGGTCCCCTTCCTTTGCAGGTCTTCAGGTCCAATAATCGAGCAGTTGTTCTTTGCAAACTTGGTTAGCTGCTGCAAAATCCCAAAAAACGAGGTGTAGTGTGTCCTAAGGAAACTTGCAGTACTTTACTCCTGCTTTTCTGGGCTCTGGGGTGGGGTAATTTACTTACACTTACTGTATTCTTACTCTCCCAGTGATTCTGCACACACTAAACTTGTCTGGAGGGGAATTCGTGATTCACATTCCACTTGCTTAGTATATGGTTTGTGTTGCCCCTAGACCTATTTTCTCCCATTCAATTCTTCAGGATTTCCTACTGTTTGCATTGTTCTATGACTATTTACTTGTCTAATGTTGGTGCCTAGTGTATATATTATGTATGATACTTAGTATTGTCTCTAAGATATTTTTGGTACTGTGTGTAGGAAAGTACAGTCTTTCTTGGGATGTTCCCCCAATTTTACATGAATGTCAGTAGGTTTTTGCCTGTCTCACCGGGATCCTGCTAGCCAGAACCCCAGTGCTCATAAATTGTAGCCTAAATGTGTATGCCTGTGTAGTGCCTAACTGTGTCACTGAGGCTCTGCTATTCAGAAACTCGGTGCTCATGCTCTCTCTGCCTTTAAATTTGTCACTATAGGCTAGTGACTACATTTACCAATTCTGATTGGCATACTGGACCCCCCCTTATAAGTCCCTAGTATATGGTGCCTAGGTACCCGGGGCATTGGGGTTCCAGGAGATCCATATGGGCTGCAGCATTTCTTTTGCCACCCATAGGGAGCTCAGACAAGCCATTACACAGGACTGCCACTGCAGTGAGAGAAATAACAGACATGTTATTTCTCAGACATTTTCACTTCCCCTAAGTAACTTATAAGTCACCTGTAAGTCTAAACTTCACTTGCTGAAGGACAGGTGCAAAGTTACTAAGTGTGGGCACCCTTGTACTAGCAAAGGTGCCCCCACATAGTTTAGGGCCATTTCCCCAGACTTTGTGAGTGCGGGGACACCATTACAAGTGCACTACATATAGGTCAATACCTATATGTAGCTTCACAATGGTAACACCGAATATGGCCGTGTAACATTTCTAAGATCATGGAATTTCCCCCCCATTCCAAATCTAGTATCAGGGAGCCAAATCCATGCATCCTTGGGGCTCCACTATGGACCCCCAGTACTGCCAAACCATCTCTCTGGGGTTTCTCTGCAGTTACAGCAACTGCCAACCCACAGACAGGGTTCTGCCCTCCTGGGGTCTGGGAAGCCAAGTCCCCGAAAGGCAGAACAAAGCATTTCCTCTGACAGCAGGGTATTACACCCTCTCTCTTTAAAAATAGGTGTTAAAGGCTGGGGAGGGGCCGCTGACTGCTCCAGGACATCTGCAAAACTGCAACAAAGTAGCCGGAAGACTACTAGCGACATTGTAGTGCCTAATCTTGTTGGCTTTATTGACTGTTTCCTGGTGGTGAATGCTCTGGGGGCTGCCTGCCTTCACCCTGCACTGGAAGCCACGAAGAAATCCCCAGTGGGTCGGCAGAATCTCCCCCCTGCTTCAGCAGGCACCAAACTTCAGCTTCACCGGTACTCTGGATCCCCTCTCATCCTGAGGAGCTTGGCCCCTGGAACACAGGTGGTGGACCCAGACTGTCCAGTGGTCCAACTGTCTGAATTTGGAGGAGGTAAGTCCTGGCCTCCCCTCCCCAGACAGTAATCCTGTGCGCCTCGTGTTCTTCAGCTACAAGGGCTTCTGTGCACATTTCCAAGTTCCAAGAAATCTTGCATGCACAGCTGAGCCTAGGTTCCCAACACTCTGTCTTGCGATACTCAGCTACCTGAGTTGATCTCCGGTGCTGTGAGACCTCCTTTTGCAGTGTTGAGACGACTGTTGTGTTTGATCTTCTTTAGCGCTGGGGATTATAATACTTCTGAGGCAGAAATCAAAGGTGTAAAAGTCTAAACCGGCCATTGGAGGACACGTTTTTGAGTCTGTTCACTGTATGCCTATTGTGTTTCAGTGAGGTCATGTCAGAGCTCCCGCTCCCAACTGGATTTAATATGCGCAGAAGGATGTGGGAGCATGGAAGTAACTAAATAATACAGTCCGGGACTAGATTGTCGGGTGCTGGATTTATGAAAAGTGTTATGGGAAGCTGACATTTTGGTGGTTCCTCTGGGATTAAGCAATATAGGTGTTGCACAACACTGCCTACCCTATAGTATATCAGTATATACAGGTGGTGGGAAGTAATACAGTGCAGGTAATTAGTGTATGATAGAAAGCTGCTATTTATGAATATGTCTGCCATAGTGTGGAGTGCTAACTCACACAGTTGCTTCTGCACTCCTGTTTACACCACAAGGAGCAGCAGAGGATTATTATGAAGTAGGATATTTGGGGAATATCATTCTACAACATAGTCATGGCCCGTAAATTGCGTTCTTGACCAGCACATGCATTGGGCATGTGTAGTGTTTCCCATGGTCAAGGGAGATTTCATAGTATTGCTAGGTGCAATGGTATGGGATGTACCAACACCGCCTCCATATTCAGGAAGGGAGTGTGTCTCTTGTTGTGTATCCAGTGGTGTGCATACTGCCACTAAGAAACAGAGTTCAAAACTAGGGGCAGCAAAGCTGGCGACCTTGTGTGGAAGTTGCATTTTCAACCGTGCAATTTTAGGTTGTTGGCCATATCATGCATGTCTGAGCATGAGCATTTTGAGTTGGTCAAAGTATGTTCCGGTGAGCAGGATTGGCACAGTAGCTTGGGGATGAGCACCATTTTTATAAGGGCCACCCTTACCATTACTGATAACACCAGATTTATCTAGGGGTCCACAAGGTAAGTTACGTAGTCTAAACAACCTTCATAATTCACTCCAGTGAGGACTGCAATGTCAATGTGGTCGTGTATCCCTAGATATTGAACCAGACCTGTTTGCGATGTGAGTGGGTAGGGTAGATTAGGCTGTTATGTATGCGGTGGAAGGGGCATCAGAATGTCATCCAATATATTTGTAGGCCATAGCAAAAGCTATTCATCTAGCACAGGACCTAAGTGTAGTGATGGATGTCCAATAATATGTAATATATAATTTGCATACATAGACAGTAATATTTGTTGCATTCCAAGTGTTATGCTGTGGTGGTGGTGAAACTCATGGAGGATAGTGTCTAATGGTTCCATAGTTAAGGCAAAATTAAAGGGAGAAAGTGGGCATCCTTGCCTGGTCCCCCTACCAATAGGGAACAGTGGGAGTTGACCCTAACCCTAGCCATGGGTCTGAAGTAAAGTAGTGTGAGTCATTTAAAAGATTCCGTCCACGCTCCCATACTCTTCATCACAGTCAACATGTAATTTCATTCAATCATGTCAAATGCTTTAACAGAGTCAAAGGAAGGCTGCAGTCACCAGCGAGTCCACATCTGTATGGTGAGAGATAGAGCACAGGGAGTGGAGATTGTCAGCAGTAGTTCTGCCAGGGATGAATTCAGATTGGTCTGGATGGATGGTGTTAAGCAGCAGTGAGTGCAGGTGGTTAGGGAGAATTTTGACCATATTTCATTATCTACGTTTATGTGGGAGAGGGGCTGATATGATTCACAGCAGTGAGGAGATTTGCCAGGTTTAAGTACTGTAATGATCACTGCTTCCTGCAAGGAGGGCCAGAGAGAGCTCAGATCGAGTGCTTCATTGTATACTTCAAGCAGCACAAGTGCCAACTCTTCAACATATGTTTTATAGAATTCAATAATGGAGAGAGATTAGTTGACAGTGAGGTTTGCGTTGGTGCGGCTTCAACCAGACCAACGTAGCCCTGTTTAAGCAATCTATTGTGTGGTGAGTAGACATAGTCTTGGCTGTGTAAAGCTCTGAGTAGTGTTGGGTGTATGCATCAAGTATGTGCGCTTGGTGTATCCTCATGCGAGTCTGCCCTGATATTCTCAGAAGTGACCCATGGAGGATGTATAATACCAGCTAATGTTTTCCCTGGCTCATCTCCCTCCCCATATCAGTAGGCCACAGTGTATTTATTTAGAAATATCACCTCTCTCTTTATTTCTTCGCAGAACTCCACTCTTTTTAAGTTGAGTTCAACTATTCTTTGAGGGGGCAGTCTACCATTTCCATTCTATAGTAGATGTTGTATTTCTACTTTTAGTTTGTTGAGTCTAGTTTGTATTGATTTATGTATATGTGAGTTTTAGACATACATTCTCAATACAATGCCTTAGAAACATTCAATGGAGATCCCACAGTTGCCATTGTACTCTTATTAGGTTCAAAATCTGACAGAATAGCAGTGCAGGTGCCACTTACAAATGCTGTGTTCAGCAGGGTCTGTGGTTGGAGCAATCATATTCTGTAGGGAGTGGTGAGGATATTCAGTAACAGGACAGCTAAAGAATTATCTGACAGTGCCCTGGGCAGAAATGTTACAGATGACAATCAATCTGCTGCATCCCTAGAACCCAGCCAATACTCATGCCTGGAGTGAGACCGGAGGACCACAGAGTAAAATGAGAAATCAATAGTGTCTGGGTTGAGTATCCTATATAAGTCTATGAGTTGAAAGTGGGGGAGTACTCGGCTAAGTCTCTCTCATGCTGACTTGTGTCTATCTGGCACACCTCCTTTATAATCTATGTGCGCTTGTAGCATGAGTTTAAAATCTCTAATTCAGAGTAGTGTGCATGGTGAAATTGTAGTACGATCCAGTTCAACCTCCAGAAATACCTCGGGATCATCTATGTTTGGCTCATAGATGTTCAGTGGTGTGAAATGCATACCAGTGAGCAGTCCCCTACACATGGATGTACCAGTGCTAGTCATCTGTCTTGTGAGGTAGCGGTGAAAATGACACTTTACCCCTTTAAAATAGGTTGAGTAGGAAGAAAACTATCTGTGTATATTCCACTTATTGGCAAAGTTACTCTCCAGTAACCCAATTAAGTGTATTTCTTGAAGGAAGTGATGTTGACTTTATGTCACGTCAGGTATACCAGTATTAGATACACTTTGTGTGGGCTATTAATCCCTCTGAGATTCCATGACATTAACTTGAGCAGAATTGTTTGGTTGGTGGTATAATATAGTAGTGGTTGCAGAGGGGTTGTCAGCCATATTGTGATTGTCCGCGCTATAGTTGCATGTCCCATTGATGCATTCAATGAATGTTTTGTGCCTGGAAGTCCATCTCCCCTCACACCTCCCACATCACCTCCAACTTGTCGACTTAGTGATTCCACCTGCTGAACAAAACTGGGTAGCATACCATAGTCTTTCAGTTGGTTTTAGTTATGATTAACACTAAGAACTGTCAAGTCAGCCAGAGGTATCCTTAAAGAGTTTCTAGTTCCAAGCAGGAAGTATGTTAGAGTGGCCATAGCTTGACTATGTGGGGCCTGGGTGCCGCCAGTAAGGTTCGCAGGGCCGTAACCCCAAACATCCCACATGGGGACACTGTTAATTACTGGACTGCAAACGATCCCTCCAGGCCATGAATATTATTACTTCTATGTCATCAAAAATGCTGGAAAGTGAGTTCTCGTTCTCTGCTCCGGGCACATTTTGCTGACTGGAAAGTTACTTGGCAATATTTTTTGCTGCATTGGGAGTGTCCAGGATGTCCATAGACAGTGACACGCAGTCAAGCCAGATAGAGCATGGTATATGGTAACCCATCTCACACAGGAAGAAATTTCCTTGTAGCGTCCTGGACGGCTGGATGAAGTTCAGGTAGAAGGAGAGTTCTGCAACAGATAGATTGTATTGTATTTTTCTCAGGCTAGGTGCAGTATACTATCTCTGTCCCTATAGTTAAGCAACTTTATGATGATTGGATGTGGTTGGGCCCTCACCACTGGTCTGGTAGAGAGTGAACAATATGTCCTCTTGACGACAACCATCTGAGACAGGTTTACACAGTGAGTGTTCCAGTTAGCAGTGTTTCAGCAAATTTTGTCCCTGGAGCAGGATCACCACACCAGGGGAGGGGAGGTACTCCAAAAGTGAAATTTCAAAGTCACCCAAGCCTCACAGCAGTATAGGCCAACTTAAGTCAGCACAGCCCTCCCACTCCGATGTAATAACCCAACTTCACACAAGTGCCAAGGTGCTTGATATGGTGGGGATTGGCGGGCTCAGCTACAGCAAGCACAGACTCTTCATCGTACAGGATAATTCGGAATTAGCAGGCTCCCAATCAATGTTATCATCACGGACCTGGACGCATTGAGATGGTACCTCAGCCCCAGGTGAAGTCCAGGAGAGGCACATGATGAGTAGAAGCAGCACAAGTACATAATAGTTAGCATGCAGTCTCCAATGTCAGTGGCAGTCTCGGATGGGGCGCCAATGCAGCCCAAACATGGATGCAACCACCCTATACACTCTCTGTAGTGCTGACCTGAGATCAGGAGCGACAAGCAGGCAGTGTGGCCCTGCATCAGTCAAGTCCTTTCATAATTTCAGTTGAGGGCCTGATTGGCAACCTTCAATAGTCATTTTTGACTTGTGTTCTAGGACGTCTGTCCCTGTGGTTGGGATTTGTTGCCAAATGCAGCTCCCCGATCTTAACCCCACCTCAAAAGGGGTGTTTTGTCTCCGGTAGTCCCTGTAATTTCTGTTTTTGGAAAAATGAACTTCCTTCCATGAAACAATTTGATTGGTTGCAAAACTTTCTTCTCAGTGGCTGCTTTTTAACCATCTCATTTAGTTCATCTTCAGCAGCTTGGTAAACATAGCTTTCTCATTGGACCTCAACTGTTATGGTTCCAACCAAAAGGTTCTGCACCCTATTGCTGCACCTGCAAAAAATGCAGATTCCCATAGGTTGTCAAATGTTATACTGATAGGCACTGTCCTAGAGTCTCTCATTTGGGTAAAATGTCAGTCGGATCCTCCTTGTCCTGTGTAATGACTACATCTTGTGCCCTATGTGTGGTTGGCTTTACTTGTTGGCTCATGTCATCTTTCCCTTGTGGCATTTTCCTGCCCTGAGTACTCCAAGTCATGCTTCGCTTGTGGTGTCCTCCAGTCTCAAGCACTCTATTATTCCCCTCCCAGGAGGCCGGAACCATTGACCATCCTGTTCTGTTGCTATGCAAGTTTAGATGTTTGCATCTGCAGATTATCAAGTGTATTTTAGTACAAGTTATGTTATCCACTGTGACACATTAATTTGTACTATCATGCACTTGGGGTTCTGTAGTACTTGTTTATTATTGTCAATTGCAGTGTGCATCTGCCACCGGCAAGGCCTCATATCCATTGAATGCAACACATGATCTTCATCAGGTTCATTAGAATATTCCACATCTCCACATGGGACACATGCCTTTCTGGAACACTTGTCTCTTCCAGTATGAATACCCCCTTTGCACCTGCATCAGCTATTGGCCTCAGTCCTGTGCAAGCAATGTCCCTGCACTCACCTCCTGAGTCACCCGGAACTTCCAGTGCTCTAGTCTTCCAAGCCTTCCTGATGATTCCATGATCCAGGCCTCTGCAGCGCTTCCAGTGTCTTCCTTCATGAGCTACAATTTCACCTCCTCTTGAGCATCTTCCATCAAGTCTCCTGTTGTCTTCGGATTCCAGTTCAAGTACTGTCACGGCTAAGTACCTTCCCTTCAGGTTACTGCATACTAATCCATAGGTCAGCAAATCATCCAAAATCTGATTCCTTTGAAGGCATGAGAACATTTTCTGAAATTGATCACTGTCTGAGTATTAACCATCATGAGGCCCAGAGTTACTGACTCTTTCATTGCAGCGCTCTGAACTCTATTGTACCTAAACAGAAAGTGTGCCATTGTGTATCTTGACAAGTTGTATTTGGTATTTTAGGAGAAAATTCTTGTTTGAGTATTAACCCCTTGAGGCCCAGCGCTAAGGACTCTCATTGCTGTGCTCTGAACCCTACTGTACCCAAACAGAAAGTTTGCCACTGTTTTAATGACAAGTTGTATCTAGTATTTTGGGAGAAAGTTCTAACACTTGAAGTTGTATTAGAGTTTGAATCGGAATCCTGTGTGTTCCAGAGTGTCAGAAAATCTCCAGTTTATTCTTGAAATAGTTTCTGCTCTCTCTCATGCAGTATTTATGATGAAGTCCATACATTTTCAAATAGTTTAAACAATTGCTACATCATTTTGTGATGGGAACCTACGGGTAACATTGAGGATAATGAGGTCCAAGGAGTCCCTATCCTACTAGGCAGTGCATGTGACTGTCAACCTGTGCTCTCAGTGACACAAGTTCACCTTTTCTTGTTTTATCCTATCCTCCTTTCCCTTCTGTGGGCACTGTTTGGAACCAGACAGTTGATAGTTGTTTTACTAAGCTGCCCAGCTGAGATTGGAGGTCCAGCATCGGCTCCACTGTAGGAACCAGGTGAGTGTGTGACATTCTGCATGCTGTATGGAGCAATATGAAGCATAAGCACTTATTCACAATCCAAAATTAGAAGTGGTATAAGCTTATTAGGACCAATTCAACCTTTTTCTCCACTTGATCTGACAGTGTCGATTTTTCTGATGACAGCGAGGAAGATGAAGCCATGGGGGAAAGAATAAAAATTACTTTGGGTAAAGTTCCCACAATTTTATCAATATTGTACTGCTTAATCAAGAATCTAGATAAATTTGGTTTATACACTCTTTACAGACCATGTCCTTAATCACATCATGAAGTGGGAGAAAATCATTAATAAATAAGCAGAAAAACCCTGAAGATTATTTCTCTGCGCAAATTTCACTCTTGGAGAATTGTACAAATCGTCATCTACATTGATTTTCACCCATTTGCCTTGTGAATCAGAACGTGCAGCATCCACAGCCTGATTAATCATCTTCTGGAACTGAGTCTTGAATATTTGTAAAATTTCCACATTATTTACTTTTTGTAAAGATTTGCCCTTTGCAGGTAATGACTCCATGATATCACCCCTCAAGAAGCAAGAGTGAAGGCAGGAGTGCTAATGGCACTCCTTATATCTGTTTCTAAGCAACCAAGATCCTCATTTTTAGCGACGCTACGATGGTGCTGTGCCCTGCTGCATATCTAAAAGGCAGCGTTAAATCACTTTATGTGGCTTAATGCAGCCCTGTCAAAATGGATCGCCCAATGCAGTTTTCTGCAGCAACGGGGCGTGCAATGGGTGTTGCTGTGGGCAAACCCACACAACATTTATTGCTTTTTGACGCTTCCCCAAGATTTACAAAAAATCATAAACCTGTGGCAGTGCCAAAAACTAACACCCCACCAAGGGTGGCACAACGAGGAGAATACTTTTATTTCTCCTAATTATTTGCTCTTTCTATGAGTGCTGCATCGTGCAGCACACAGAAGGAGCAAATCGACTGGAACACAGGCATCCTTGTGCCATGGTGCAAGGATGGCTGCATTGGCCCTAGACAGCTGATTTAGCGCTGGTGCAGGGGAAAATACAGGGATAGCCCATATTCTTGTACATAAGGTGCATCCCTGCATTTTAGAAATGTTGCAGTGCAGCAATATTGCTTGTGGCACCCTGCTGCGCCATTTCCTACTAAATGAAACTCCAAGTGTCACAATCTGAAAGAGTTTAGGTGCTTTGCAAGACTAGTTGCCTAAAAAACAGCATGCTAGCTTCCCCAAGCAAAGCGCACACTTACCCCCACCACTCCAAGCTCAAAGACTTGCTGGTTTCCGGTTCTCAAACAGCCCACTGGTGGCACACCGAAACCAGCTCCCTGCCACAGCCCTGCACATGAACGCATGGCTGCAGATGGAACACATGATATTTGCTGGCCCAGCACAGCAGTATGGACACATAACAAATAGGGTACATAATCAACACTGAAGAAAAAAAAAAACAAGGGTGTTCTTTACCTGTTGCTGACAGTATTGTAAAAGAGGAGGTGGGGAGGGAGAGAGTAGTCTTCGTCCATGTCTTCATGGATTAGCATATTAGAAGCCTATCTATGGACGGGGTTGCCCTCAGTTTGCAATGACTAGGAAGAGGTGGTCCTATGAGATGGTTTATAGCATTTGTGTCCATAGTAGCGAACGGCTCCCTGTATTGGATTAGTGCAAATTTGACCTTATCCTGTTTTTACACAGGAAGTCACCAAATGTCACTACAGCAAGGATGTATGCCTTTTTCTTGTTCTTGTGCTTGCCACAGCTTACATGAGAATCCTTTACCATTTGGCACTTTTCAAATCTGTTTTTCTATGTTTAACTGTTACATTTCTCTGCTTGTTTTGTGTCTCACTTTTACTTGTGGTTGTTTTTCATCTTGTCTGCACTTTGTATTTTGTTTTATCAACAAAAGTGGCTTTCATTTTCGTTGTTTATTGCTTCATAAAAATGCTATTGTAAATGCCAAATCCTCCAGCCCACAATTCTCATGTGTTGACTTGTTTCTTCTACAAAAATGGTTAAACTTACTGCGTTTTTTCTCCTTCTGGAGTTGATTCTCCTGAAAAATAAAGGAAAATCTTTTTTAACACCCAAGACAGGGGCATGAAAAAGAGTTGAGTACAATGCTCAGAGAATTAATTTACTACTTCATGTATCTTTAACAGTATGTATGCACAGCATCTAAAGCCCAGATATAAATAATTCCAGATGCTGCACACAAGAACAGGTAAAGTCACATTTACTTATAATGCATTCCGTGAACATGGATTCGCTCATAACACCACGTTACCCAAATCTGTTACCACAATGCAATGGGACGTAACATTGCTTAGTCAGCTAATTATTATTTCTCTTAGGAGTTTTTCTATGTTTCACAATGCATGTTAAATGCTGAGACGCTGTAAAAACAGTTACATTTTACAATCAAGGCCTAATAACTCGTTGCTGTACATTCGATATGGGTGGATTAGGATTTGGGGCAATGAAGTGTAAAGTTACTACTGTCATTTTCTGAGGTTTCAGGTACTGGCACATTATACTTAACCATCAGCAAATATCTTGAAGGATGTGACTCAAATATCCCCAAGTTAAGCAACAGTTATTATTATGGGCCAGGTGCATATAGGTTGTTTGTGATTACCAAATAGCAAATGTTTGCAATTTGCTCTTAGGTAATCACAAACAAACACCAATGTACAAATGTGTCTGACATATTTTGTGTTTTTCAGTGGTTCGCAACTATACCTACCTTATGATTATTAATGAGCTAGATCTTGGTTTGCGATCCATTGGGAATCGCAAAAATCATAGGGATGGTGGTCTGCTGCCGTCAGCAGACCACCTAGTCTGTGATTGTTTTTAAATAAACCAATATTTTCTTTTAAATGCAGCCCATTTTTCTTAAAGCAAAACAAGAAGTGTTTTCAAATAATTAAAAGTGTTCTTTGATGCACAAAAACCACCCAATACCATGTAACTTAGAGCAACTGGACATTGTAGATGTATTAGTTTAGTGCAACTGTTGAATTGAAGTTTATCATAACAGTAGAGCAAGCTTGACATGAGAAAAAGACTGTCACTAATCCAGCTAACGACTTTACCATCTGCTCCTGCAAGGAGGTGGTAGATAAACTGTCTCAACTGCCGCAAATCCTAGGAGGTATACTTAGAGAAATCGCCTCCGCCCAGAAGGATGAACACATTCATATAACTCCCCTCGCTACCTTGTTAACAGCTGTCCCACTTGCACACAATCAAGAGGAAAATCCTCGCTCACCTCAAACAGTTGTACCATCGAGCATAAGAGAGATAAGCTCTCAGGTAGAAAGTATTGCTTCAGTTAGCCCTAGAATGGAAGATATGGAGAATTATTTTCCATCGCAAGTCACTATCAAACCCGGGAATGGTGAGAAACCCCTCTCACGGATTTTATCTAAAAGAGAACACAAACGGCCAAGAAAAGGAAGACGATCTGCTCGAGCACTTCAATTATCCATCCCAAAGACCACTGAAATCATCTCACATGAGCAAAGCCAGGAGCATCTGGTGCCAAGTGGTAGGCAACACGGTGATACCTACGTCCCAGCAAGCACTAGCAGTAACACAAAAGCAGGCCCCACGACCCCCTCTATCATAATAGGGGCGGTCCAGCTAACAAAGCCCCAGATGGGGCCGCACGCTGTGTATAGCAAACCCTCAGATAATCGTAATAGACCCCAAGAGGACTACCAGAGCATAAAACTAAAAACCACTAAGCCTGAACAACACAGACAGACATCGCAGGCAAATCCGATAGGCAAGAGGTATGTCCTTGGCACAAGGCCGGGCGAAGCGGCCTACATGGAACATGTCGACCATGTAGAGCAACTCCAGCCCCTTCACGAAGGCACCCAAAATGATGAACCAAACCCCCAGTTGCTGTGGGTTCCGGAGTTTATCCCAAGATCTACCACTGATATTCTCAATCGCTCATCTATTCTAAGACTGATAAAAGCTCTCCCGGATCTACAGCACGTGGGCTCAGACGACATTGCTGCAATTAAATTCATCCAAGCCAGAGGCTGGCAACACACGGACCCCACGCTCAGTATTTTTTCGGACCCGGCCCTACCCATGCAGATCTTAGAAAGAAAGGATCTACTGAAAACCTGGGGGTGAACGATACCCACCTCCATTATTAGCTTCTCGTCCTATGGAAACGCCAAAAGGCATGCGGTCCGTCTTGCACGGTGCATGTGCAGCCACCCCAGACAGCAGAGGGCCTGCAAAAACCATTTTCGAGAAAAGGCTTCCCGAATCCCCGTTGCAAGTCCAATTTTGGAAGCAGGAAGGCAAGAAAAGGCTGGTCCAAGTTCAGAGATCCCACCTTGGAACGGAACGGGTACCACCGGCTCTTCCTTTGGGAGCATCGGGTAACAGCTGAACAGCTGGGGAATTACCCCCACAAATAGTATTGAATATCTGCTCGTGGAATATAGGTGGCCTGCGGGCAAAAATAGAGGACCCAGAGGTAACAAAGTTTTTTAGCACCTTTGATATTATACTTCTACAGGAATCCTGGGCAATGGATTCAATACCGTTAGTAGGATTCATTGAACATTTCAGTCCAGCCACAAAAATGAACAGGCCTGGCCGGCCAAGGGGAGGTCTAGTGACATACATTAGCACGAGCATCCGAGCAAAGATCACAGAGCACAAGGAGGAAGACTTACCCTTCCAACATATCAGGCTCGACGGATGGGGAAACAATATACAGGATCCAATGATCCTAGTCAATTTATACATCAATCCAAAAACTAAAATAATTGAAGCTAATAAGTTACTATCCGAATTGATAGGGATGAAAAGCATGGTACAATCAGCATATTGGCTAATACCGGGCGATTTTAATCTCAATCTATTCCACATGCCTGGCGAAAATCACATCCAAACAGTGGCAACAGTGCCCGCCCAATCTCTCCCAACTAAAATCAGGAAAGACAAATTAGGTGAGAGTTTCATCCGCACCTGTGAAGGTACAGGCCTCTTCACACTAAATGGTCGAAAGCTGCTCAACATTCCTCCAGCATGGACAAGATCCTGTGGGAAATCAGTCTCCTACCTAGACTATACACTGGTAACCCCAGCCCTGTACATATTAGTGAGTAATTTCATCATTGTGGACCGAGTGGAAAGTGATCACAAGCCTCAGGTAATAGGGATCCACCCATCACCAATCAAACCGGAAAAAGCAGTAGCTCTGGAAGGGGCTTTTGGCACCAAAAACCTAAAACGACTCAAATGGTCATCCGATACCATCGTAACCCAAGCAGAAGACGCTCTAGTAAGGCTAGAATTAATGGCCACAGGTAGGGCAAATTTGACAGTGGTCTGGGAGAACTTTGCCACCAACCTCATTAACGCAGTCAACGTAGGAAGCACAAGAAAGGGAGCGCAATTGAGCCACCAAAAGTGTTTATATCTTCCACAGCCTATACGGAGAAGGAAAGCAATTGTAGCTAAATTATTAAGGCAAATGCGAACACTCCCAGACAACGGTCCACTATTGGCCACCCTGCCAGAGCAGAGGAAACTCTTAAAAAGCTAATTATGGTCTTTTAAAAAACTGCAGCAGGAGACGCTCTGGGCCAATCTATATTACGCATCTAAATCATTCGACTCCAAAAGATTCTG
This sequence comes from Pleurodeles waltl, assembly GCF_031143425.1. Taxonomy (NCBI): domain Eukaryota; kingdom Metazoa; phylum Chordata; class Amphibia; order Caudata; family Salamandridae; genus Pleurodeles; species Pleurodeles waltl. The sequence continues at coordinate 1,225,727,752 of NC_090447.1, forward strand.
GAAAATCATCAACACAATGGACAAGGGACAAGTGGCAGTTAATAATGCAAATATTTCTGAGGAAGCTTGGGTACACCATCTAAAGTCACATCTAAAGGAATTGGATAGCGAATTCACTCTGCAATCCTAAGGGTTCTCGGAGAGTCAAGAACCCGAGGTTGCAGAATGCCTAAAGATCTCAGCATCAGAATTAATAAATATCATTGGGAAGTCGCGAACGGATTGCGCCCCAGGGCCTAATGGTTTACAGCAAGCCCTGTTTAAACAGGAAACAGAAAGATGGGCCAACTTCCTGGCTAAGATGTTCAACTGCGTGCTCACAACGGGAATTGTCCCGGCAACCTGGAGAGGCTCAATAATTCATCCCATCTACAAAGGAGGGAACGCAGTTTCCCCAAGTAATTACAGACTTATAAGCTCTCCTAGATGTCGACCTTAAGTATTTTTCATCCTGTGTGTTAAAACATCTATAGTCTTGGGTTACAGACAATAACATTTTGCCATTCAATCAAAGCGGTTTTACCAAACATCAAGGAACACTTATGAACCTGATGGCACTGGGACTCATCACAAATAGAGCAAAAGGAACCAGGACCCCCACCTACCTGTGTTTTGTTGACTTTAAAGCTGCCTTCGATTGTGTTCCCCGTGGTAAACTATGGGTTAAACTACAGCTTTGGGGACTTACAACTACTATTTCAAAAGCCATTGAATTAATTTATTCTGACACATGGGTGAAGGTAAAATTAGGGGGCGGCTCTCATTTATCTAGGGCAGTAAAAACAACAGCTGGTGTTAAACAAGGCTGCGTATTGGCCCCAACACTCTTTAACCTGTATATAGCGGATCTGTTTACAAAGCTAAACGTGGATCCATCCCACTCCCCCTCTTTGGGCGGCCAGCAATTATCTAATATGTTATATGCAGATGACCTACTACTAATTAGTAACACCAGAGTAGGCATGCAGAAACTGCTAAATAAATTAGGTGAGTTTGCAAGGGTAAAAGAGTTAGAAATCAATCACAAAAAATCCAAAATGATTACCATCAATCGCAGGCTTACCGGCCAGCGTAAATGGCTCCTAAACGAAAAGATCCTGGCGGAAGTAAACTCTTACATATATCTAGGAGTCGTGGTCAATGCCAGGTGCAACTTTGTGGCTCAAAAAGAAGCAATAAAAAACAGGGCGCAGACCCTTGCTTACGCATTCTGCAAACTCGCTAATTCAATCTGTGGTCATGCCTTGAATCCCTTAACAACCATAATGAGAGGCAAACTATTGCCAACTCTCTCGTATGGGGCAGAAATAATGAGGGGTATGGAGGAAACTCTTTTGGAGAAGCTTTTGATAAAGACGTACAAGCGTGTCTTTCGGCTACCAAGGCATGCTCCCGCTGCCCAGGTCAGACTAGAATTCATGTTGGTTAAACAATCACTGGCTCGACCGGGAGTTTTCATCAAATGCTGTTACAAACTGAGCCGCGCCCAAGAAGGGTCTCTAGCCAAACTAGTCTGGCAGAAAATCATCCTGGAAAGAGGCAATGGAAACTACAAAAGGTATCTAGAAAGGAGTATAAGCCTCTTGAATCTAGGTGGGGTTTGGATCAGTCACTTACCACAACAGCTTTTAACAAAGCAGTCAATAAGTCATGTAAACTGCTTAGTTGGTTAAAAGACAAAAGGGTCATTACAACATAGGCGGTAAAAGGAGCTTACCGCTGTGCAGAAGACCGCCAATACACCGCCGCAGCTGCGGAATTCCGCCACAGCTATTATGACCCACATCTCGGAATCCGACGAAATTCAGACACCCACACAAATCCGCCACACCAAAGGTCAGTGATAAACTGGCGAAAACAAAACCTCCACAGTCACGCCAACAGAAACACGCCCATGCTAACACGACCCACGAATCCACGCAGTGGTCTTTCAACCGCGGTATTCCATTGGCGGTACACACTGCCGCGCTCAAAATACACACACATCTCCAAAACACCGCCACATTGGACAATTCAAAATACACACACCTGACACACATACAAACACCACTCCCACACACCCAACACAATATAAAACACACACCCACATCGCCCACAAACCCCTACGACATAAATTAGAGACGAAGGCCAAAGAGATACTACAGCAATAGACAACCCCACCACACAGAGGCACACAACACCATCACCCATACAACATCCACGTTCAAAACATTCCACACCACCACACATCACCACACTCATCAACACATACACCACCCCATACATCACCTACACCACCCCATGTCACGCCAAAGACACCCCAGGTTTTCCGAGGAGGAGCTCAGGGTCATGGTGGAGGAAATCCTACGGGTAGAGCCACAGCTATTTGGAGCACAGGTGCAGCACACCTATATAGCCAGGAAGATGGAGCTATGGCGAAGAATCGTCAACAGGGTAAACGCAGTGGGACAACACCCAAGAAATCGGGAGGACATCAGGAAGAGGTGGAACGACCTACGGGGGAAGGTGCGTTCAGTGGTCTCCAGGCACAACATCGCAATTCAGCGGACTGGCGGCGGACCCCCACCTCCTCCCCAAACTAACAACATGGGAGGAGCAGGTCTTGACCATCATGCATCCAGAGGGCCTCGGAGGAGTCTGTGGAGGAATGGACACTGGTAAGTCAAATCTTAACTATCATATCCCCCACCCTACCTGCGTGCTATCACACACCCCCACCCTTACCCCCTCCCCTATCACTACAACTCCTCACTAATGTACTAATAACACAAACCACCCATCCCAACACCAAGCCCTGCATTACACAACTAAGCATGGACACCCAGCACTAAAGCATGCACACTGCACATACCCATAACATCCCCCCAACCATCAACATACAAGCCCCCACACAGGAATGCTTGCACTGGGGTACACGCACACCCACCCATTGCACACCATGACACACACACATGCAATAATCATGCTCTTATACCCCTGCAGGACCACTACGTAACATCACCACACAGGAGGGTCCAGACATCTCCACTCCACCCACAGAAGAAGCCCACAGTGAAGACAGCAGCTCTGGCCAACTGGATCAAGATGACCAGCCAGGACCATCGTGGGCCTCGGGACAGTCGGTTCCCCTTGCACAGGCACAGCCCAACACTGACCTTCCACCCTCTGGTAACACCAGCACAGCACCCACCCAGGGGGCCCATACCTCCGTACCCAGGACATGTCAATCAGCGGTGTGTCCACCACTACAGGGAACCCAGGCTAACCCACCACCCCAACAACAGGAACCTGGGGACAGTGGTAGTGGGCACACAGTCCAGGGGACGGAGGCACAGTAACACAGGGGAACTGGGAGGGCTGCTGTGCGACAGGGGGCGGACAGGCCAAGGGAACCCACCCTCCACGAGGCCCTCTCCTCCATCATGGGAGCCTACCACCACTCCCAGGAGATGATGGCAACGGTCCTGGCCAAGTTTCAGGAGACTCAGCGCCTGCAGGACGAACAGTATTTGGGGTTCAGGGATGAGCTCAGAACCATCAGCTCCGCCCTGGGCACCATCGTAGGGGTGCTGAAGGACATACAAAAGACCATGAGGGACACAGTGGAACTCCAAGGGGCCCCTGACACTAGCCTGGACGATGAACTGCCCACCACCTCCGCCGGCGCTAGTGGACAGGACGCCCGGCCACAGGACCACCACACCAGCACCCCACCCCCTGCAGACAGAGAACCACCCCGCAAGCGGTCCTTGAGATCCAGGAACAGGACAGAGCACGATGGCAAGACCCCCGCCATGAAATGAGACCACCCTGATTGTCCTCCCACTGTCCCACTTTGTTACCCTGTCCACATTGGAACTGCCCCAGCTCCACTTCCCATGCCCATATGGGCAGTGCACCTGTGAGACTAATAGACTGGACTCTGCCATGGACATTCCTCCACCATCACCCCTCACCATTATGCCACCCCCTCCAATAATTAGCACTTCAATAAACACCCTTGAACCACAAAACAATCTGGAGTCAGTCTGTGATTTTGAAAATGTGTATTAGCGATGACAGTGACAAAATGCGTTTTCTAATGTAATGCCAACATACCTATGTCACACATCACATGTCCATGAAGGATGCAAGCAGATGACACACGTTGGTAACCACACCTGTGAAACCATAATGGAAATGTACAACTCAGTTAACAAATACTGCTACTAATTGACAGACAGGATGGAGGTAGAAGTGTGAAAGTGAATGTAATAGTAAAAAAATTGCTCTCACCTGTGTGTCACTGGAAATATTGCTGTATGACTGACTCCCTGTTGTCTATGTCTTCTTCCTCAGCTTCCTCCTCATCACTGTCCACAGGCTCCACAGCTGCCACAACACCGTCATCTGGACCATCCTCCTGCAGAAAAGGCATCTGGCATCGCAAAGCCAAATATACAGGATCCAATGTGATTTCTGGCACACCTTCCTTGGTGAGTAGAATAGGGAACCACCTGTCATATGGAGGCACCTGAACCTGGCCTTCAGGAGGCCGAAGGTGCGTTCGATCACCCTCCTAGTCCGCCCATGGGCCTCATTGTAGCATTCCTCTGCCCTGGTCCTGGGATTCCTCACTGGGGTCAGTAGCCATGACAGGCTGGGGTAACCAGAGTCCCCTAATGCCACACCCGGTGCCTCTGGAGTTGACCCATCACATACGGGATGCTGCTATTCCGCAGGATGTAGGTGTCATGCACTGAGCCAGGGAACATAGCATTTACCTGGGAGATGTACTGGTCTGCCAAACATACCATCTGTACATTCATGGAATGATAACCGGTTCCTGTACACCTGTAGACTCCTGTGGGGGGGGGGGGCAAATCACATGGGTCCCATCAATAGCACCTATGCTGTTAGGGACATGTCCCAGGGCATAGAAGTCACCTTTAACTGTAGCCAAATCCTCCACCTGAGGGAAAACGATGTAGCTCCTTACGTGTTTCAGCAGGGCAGACAACACTCTGGACAACACGTTTGAAAACATAGGCTGGGACATCCCTGATGCCATGGCCACTGTTGTTTGAAAAGACCCACTTGCAAGGAAATGGAGCACTGATAGCACCTGCACTTGAGGGGGGATTCCTGTGGGATGGCGGATTGCTGACATCAGGTCTGGCTCCAACTGGGTACACAGTTCCTGGATTGTGGCACGGTCAAACCTGTAGGTAATGATCAAATGTCGCTCCTCCATTGTTAACAGGTCCACCAGCGGTCGGTACACCGGAGGATTCCACCATCTCCTCATATGTCCCAGCTGACGGTGCCTAAGAAGGACAACAGCGACCACAGAGTCAACAAATTCCCAGGTATGTACCCACAGCTACACAGAACACAACACCAAATACAAAACTCTTCCTGTATGTGTGTTGAGTGTAGGCCTAGGTATGTGTGACGCAATAGTAAATGAAGCCATGTGGGCCCCTGAAATGGCGGCTGCCTGACCTCTAAAGTGGGACAATGGGATGTGAGGTAACTGTGCTGGCGTTGTACACCGTCGTGGTAGGCGGTCGTAGTCCGCGGCGCAATGCTGCATTGGTTAACATTGGACCCCATGGGTCCCAGGAGCCAATGATGAAGTGCGCCGGCGGTGATGATACGCACCGCCGCGGACGTGACCGCCATTTTCTATCTGTTCAATCACTCGATACCTGATCTTCGACAGGAGAGGACCTACACTGCAAATGCTGCTGTGACCTCGGTCTGGAAGAGACAATGGCTGCTGCGTCTGGGGAAAGAGCCCCTGCCTTCACTGCTCAGGAGTTGGAGAAGCTAGTCGACGGGGTCCTCCCCCAGTACACACTACTCTACGGTCCTCCAGACCAACAGGTAAGTACACAGGGAGCACATTGTATGGGCTATGCTGGGTGGAGAGGGCTGGATGTCAGTAGGAAGGGGGCAGAGTTCAGCGACCATGAAGGACTGTGAATGCATGTGCCACATGGCAAGGGTAGGGATGGGGGCCACTCACTTCGACGGTGCAGTTGGTAATGACTTCTCTTCTTCCCCTGTAAAATTCCTGTAGGTCAGCGCCCACCAGAAGAAGGACATTTGGCATGCCATCGCCAAGGACGTCTGGACCCTGGGGGTCCACCAGAGACGGGGCACCCACTGCCGGAAAAGATGGGAGGACATTCGCCGCTGGAGCAAGAAGATGGCGGAGGCTCAGCTGGGGATGGCCTCCCAACGTGGGAGGGGTGCCCGTCGCACCATGACCCCCCTGGTGTTCCAGATCCTGGCGGTGGCCTACCCTGAGTTGCATGGGCGCTTGAGGGCAGACACAAGGGGGTGAGTACAACATCATTCAGCAGACTTTGCGCGCAGTGGAGGGGTCTGGGTGGGGGAGGTCTCTTTGTGGGTTTCCCTGGGCCAGGGCGAGTTACGTAGGCTAAGCCCGTCCGTAAAGCAGGCCATGTGGCACCCCACCTCTGTAGAGTGCCAAGTACAGGTATTAATGCCCCTGTGTCATCTATGTGTGCAGATGTCCACCATAGACATGTAGGCCAGATCCCAGGAATTGCATCTGTAGAGGCCAACAGCGCGACGTAGTGCAGGGGGCTGCTGTGTCTGTATTGTCCACCAACGGTAGCGGTAAGCCATGCACTGAACCTGTCTTTCTTCTGTCGCCCCCCCCCTTTTTGTGCTCTCCCTGTTCTTTTGTGCATCAGCATCATCAGGTGGAGGTACAGTGGCACCGGAGCACGAGGGAACTGCATCCCACATGGCCATGGAGGGCCACACCACAGACTCTGAATACACCAGTGGGACGGAGGGAGAGGGGAGCTTCACGTCGGTCACCGGATCTGCAAACAGCGACACGGACTCGTCCGCCGATGGGAGCTCCCTTGTGGTGGTAGCACCATCTGTGCCCCCCACCTCTACAGGTACAGCCGCCACCCCCCCTACCAGCACCGTCCTCCCAGCAGCCCCTCAGCCTTCGCTCCATGCCCGCTCACCCAGGAGGGTGGGCATCACCTTCGCCCCAGGCACCTCAGCCCCTGCCCCAGTCACCCCTGCTGCCCTCAGTGAGGAGGCCATTGACCTCCTCAGGTCACTCACTGTTGGGCAGTCTACCATTGTGAATGCCATCCAGGGTGTAGAAAGGGAGTTGCAACACGGTAATGCATTCCTGGAGGGCATTCATTCTGGTCAGGCTGCCCTTCATCGAACCCTGCAATCTCTGGCCTCAGCACTGATGGCAGCTATTGTCCCCGTGTCTAGCCTCCCCCCTCCTACCTCCTCCACCCAGACCCAATCCCCTGTAGCCCAGCCTATCCCAAGCACACCATCAGACAAGCATGCACACACCTCAACACCCAAAAGTAGCTCAGGCAAACATAAGCACCACACAACCCAAAGGCACTCACACAAGCATCACACACATACAGACACACCAACATCCACTGCCTCCACTGTGTCTCCCTCCTCGTCGTCTCCCTCCTCCCTCCCAGTGTCATCTACACTCTCACCTGCATGCACTACATCTACAGGCACTAGGACTCGCACCAGAACACCCAGCACCACACCCTGCTCACCTGCACTCACCACCCACACTACCATTTACACGTCCCCTGTGTCCAATCCCAGTGTGTCTGTGACGCCCCCTCCCAAAGTACACAAACGCAGGCACCCACACACCCAACATCCATCCACCTCACGACAGCCTCCAGTACCTGCACCTAAATCACTTAAAGTTACACCTCCTACAACCACCTCCTCTTCCTCCACTCCCAGACCCCCTCCAGCTACCCATCCCAGTGTTCGTCAGAAATTCTTCCTCAGCAACGTTGACCTTTTTCCCACCATCCCCACCCCTCCACTTCATAGGTCCCGTAGTAGCACCTCAGCCAAAAAAAGTCCGGTACCAGTGGTGCGTGTCAAAGGTGTGTGGAGTGCACCGGCCACCAGGGCAGCCAGTGTGACACGGAGCCAAAGCACTGCCAGTCCACCCCCTTTAAAGCACCTTAAGTTGGAAAGTGGCCGACGGGAGAGGGTGAAGACTCCTGCTGGCAAAACAGCTCACAGGGGTCTCGGGGGGAGTACCGAGTCAGCTGTGATGCCTACCAAGGTGGTGAAGGGGCAGAAGAAGTCTCCAAAGTCTGGTAAGAGCAGCACGGCGCAGAAGGCCGCCATCCTCCCCGCTGGCCGGGACTCCACCGCCAGCACTGTCGTCACTGGTCAGGAGACCACCACCAGAGTCCGTGCCCTGGAGGGCAGCAGTATCGTCACTGGTCAGGAGACCACCGCCAGAGTCAGTGCCCTGGAGGGCAGCAGTATCGTCACTGGTCAGGAGACCACTGCCAGAGTCAGTGACCTGGAGGGCACCGGCAGCCACAGCCCCGCTGGGCACTGAGGGACCATAATGCCACACACCGCTTAACAGGTCAGAGACAGCAAAGGCAAGCACCGCTGAACAGGGCAAAGACCACCATGGTGAAGACCACTGAACAGGGCGAAGACCACCAAATCAAGTATTGTTAGCCCATGTGCAGCTGGGACAGTGACGGAACTGGGACCGTCACGGGGAGCGTGATGCACTCTGGGCACCAGCCCCCCTCCAGAACCAGTGGTGACCTGCATCCACTTGAGAGACTGTGGCTTTGCACTCCCCAGGATGGTACAGTGGGCAACCCACCCACTGTAGAGACTTGAGAGACTGTGGCTTTGCACTCCCAAGTATGGCACAGTGGGCAACCCACCCACTATAGAGACTTGAGAGACTGTGGCTTTGCACTCCCCAGGATGGAACAGTGGGCAACCCACCCACTGTAGAGACTTGAGAGACTGTGGCTTTGCACTCCCCAGGATACATCAATGGGCATGGAGCCCCGTCGTGGATCTGGAGTGGTGCTGTCATCGGGCTGAGGTGCACCCCTTCCCTTCCCCCTGAGGTGCCTGTTGTATTTCTATCTGATGCCCCTCAAGTGTTCTCTCCGTTTGTGGACAGGTATCTAGTGTGGGCCTCGCCCATGCATTGTTGGCCCAGTGGTCCACGGACATTGATATGTGCATACCTGCAGTACTACTCGTGATGTATGATTTATATGTATCTGTATATATTTGGTTACTCTATTTTAATACATTACAATGTTTGAACTGATTTCCTTTTGTCTTTGCATTCTTCCGGGGGGGTTGTGGGTTATTGCTGTGTTGTTTGGAAATGCATTGTTGTGTGTGTTGTAGTGGGTGAGGGTCGGGTTGGGGGTGAGGGTGTTGCGTGTGTGTCCCCCTAACTTTTGCCTCCCCCCTCCCTTATGTCGTAGGTGCAGTACTCACCGTTGTCTTCGGCGCCTACGTTGCTGATGTTCGTAGAAGAGCAGGTAGACAAGCGCAGGGAGTATTTGTAGTTCGGGGTCCATGGTGACCTCCTTCCTCGTGGAGTGTGTTAAAGTGAGCGTTTTCCCATTGCAAAAGCTGTTTCCGCCGTGTTTTTATCCACGGGACTGCCGCCTTTGTTATCGGGGGTAGAAAACCTGATGCATGTGGTCTGCATTTGCCCGGCCCTGGCTGAAGATAGAAAATGTTTATTGAAAAAATAAATAAACGGCCTAGGGATTAGATCCTGCACTAATCGAAGCATTCAACCCACAAAACACCGTATTGAATATTAGATTGGTTCAATTTTTGGAAATTTACTCCGGTAAAATAACGTCTGCTGGATGAAGCCTGGGATAGGGAGGGCCCAAATAGAGACATAGTCCAACCACTTTGAGTAAAAACGCTAAAGATAGAAAGGTATGTTGGTAATATTCGCCACACGGCCAGACCACTATGAAGTACTGTATTAGAACCCGGAGTCAAGTAGGGATTCTTCTTCTTTGTGAAATATACCTCCTTTCAATTATTTAAAATTTTATGCAATTTATATGTTTGAATGTATGAGCACGGTTTTGTTTATGTTTTATGTAGAAGGATTACTTTTATGGTTTTAATTAACTAATAAAATAAACAAGTACAAGACTGTCACACATTGCATTTTACAATTACTTTATATATGTAACAGATTCTCCAAACGGTCGGAAGGTATTTTCAATTCCTCTATGGTACTGCACATATATCAACCCTTGCATCTTGGTTGTAGTTGAATTTCTCATTATTAAAAAAAAAAAATTGCAGTGGCAAAGAACGTGTATGCAGTTGTACAGAATGTAATTTGCTGTTTACTACTATTTCTAAGGGAGGGGAGTGGCATCATGCCCCACTCCAAGCTTTATGTTTTTTTTTACCAGCAAGGAAAGAAAGACAAAATGCTGTGTTCACCATCCATTTGACTCATTTATTTGTTTAGAGATGCTAAATAGGCCGCAAATGAATTCAAGGCTCTGAAGTATGGGAAATAATTCACATATAAGAGCTTTTTTCAGTGTGGAAATATGAGCTTTGAAACCATATTATTTTATGTTACTTTGTTTTCTTTTGCCTTCTGTATAGTGTACAATTTACATGGGAGTGTATCCTGTCACTGAACAAGGTGCGGCATGGGCTGGGCCAGAGTCAGGGGTAGCTTAACAGCCAGGTCTTCCGTTTCTTGCAAAATTCAAGAATGGGGGAGGAGGCTCCGATGTGCAGGTCATTCTTTTCTTTAGAAGCGAGGTAGGAACAGGCATGCCTGCCGGATTTGACTCTACAGAGGGATGTGTAAGTAGGAGTCCTGCTGAGCAGGGATGTCTGTAGGTTTGTGGAAGTTAACCGGTTGTTGAGGTCCATGGGGACAATGTTGTGTAAGGCCTTGTGTGTGAGGAGTTTGAAGAGTGCGTGTTTCTGGACTGAGAGCAAGTAGAATACTTTGAGGTATGAGATGATGTGAGTGTAGGGTAGGAGGTTGAGGGTGAGTCTGCCTATTGAGTTTTGTATGGTCTGGAGTCTTCTGGTCAGTTGAGAGTTGATTCTACTAAAGAATGTGTTTCAGTATTCCAGTTTGCTGTTGAAAAATGCTTGGGTGACGGTTCTGCAATTGTTGGTGAGGAGCCATTTAAAGAACTTCTTGAGCATCTTGAGCGCGTGGAAGCTGAAGACAGTTCACTTTGAGTTGACTATTGATTACTATTCCTAGGTTATTTGGAGAGGTGTAGGTCTGAGTTCAGCAGGTGATCAGGTGGAGTCCCAGAGCGAGGTGTCTTTGCATGCAGAAAAATTGGTCCTGTGTTTGGTGCCTTGTCAGTGAGGGAATGTATGAGATAAGTTTGGTCAACATAGGATATGATGTTGATTCCATGGGCATGAATGATGCTGATGAGTGGAATCAAGTATGCATTGAACAGAATGGAGCTGAGTGAGGATCCTTGCGGGACTCAGCAAACTAAGTTGATGTCGTCCAAGGTGAATGGGGCCAGGCTGACAGGCTGGGTGTGGCTTTGTTAAGAGAGATAAAATCCAGCAAAATGTGCTTCCTTTGATAGCAGCTTTGTGCAGTCATTGGATAAGGATGGAGTGGGTAAAGGTGCCAAAGGCTGCAAAAAGTTCCAGTAGGATGAGGGGCATGGTGTCACTTCTGTCCTTAATCACCCAAATGCCATACATGGCAGCAATGAGGTTAGCCTCTATATTGTGGCTGATTGTGAATTCAGACTGTGTAATGAGGAGGCGGTTGTCAGTGAGGTTAATGGCGAGGCATTTGTTTATCATCTTCTTGTTGACTTTTGCTGTGTAGAGTAGCATGGATATAGGCCAGTAGTTGGCTAGCATCTTTGGGTTTGCTGCAGGTTTCCTGATGACAGGGAATACGGTGGCTCATTTCTAGGCAACCGGTAGGAGGCTGTGGTGATTGAGCCATTCAAGAACAGGATAAGGGCTACACTGATTTGGTCCAGTCCTTTGATGAAGACATGGTGAGAGAAGGCATCCAAGGATGCTCAGGAGTGTATGGACTCCATGGTCGTTGCAGTTTATTGAGTGGTGATGGTGGGCCAGATGATTGGGGTGGTCCTGTGGGTGATGGAAGGCAGGAGGGCTATGAGGATTGACGTACCCGGTTGGGGCTCAAAGTTTCTGTAGATCCTGGTAATCGTATTGGTGAGGAATAGGGACAGTTGAGTGCAGAGGTCCTGAGGAACAAGTTACTTACCTCTGGTAACCATTTATCTGCTAAAGACACTATCTAGCTGTAGATTCCTAGAACCTCAGCTGCCCTCCTCACCTCCATAGCAAACAAGGCTCCCTCGTCCATAGCCACAGTAGGAGGGGAGACCAAACCAGTATCTGTGGGGGTGTCCTGTTCACTGTCATCTGGCAAAGTCCTCACACCAGGCCATATTGTGGTCTAGAGGCTGGTATTCGTCAGGTTGCATTGGCCCCTCCAAACCTTCCCTATGTTCTAGCCTACAGGAATAGGGCTCAGGATCCAGTCTGAAAGGTATGGCTCCAGTCGGCAATGCCCCTCTGGCTCCATGTCAGGAAAGAATAGTTATGGAACTGCAAAAGGGTGCCAGCGACACCGGGAGCACTGACATCAGGACTGCTGCCAGGGAAGCTCAAAGTGGCTCAACCAGCGTCAATCTGGATCCATCCGTGGATTCAAGGGCCTAACTGAGGTGTACCTGCTGACAGGAAAAAGGTAGGGGCTCCACCAGAACATGTGGTCCCAAAGCACTCAGACGGGGTTGGGCAGCCCAAATATGTGGTGCATGGCCTCATACAAATGCTCAAAGTTAGTCGAAGGCAGCTCCATTTCTCAAAAATGAATGGAGGCACAGAAACACCCAGGTCAGACTCAACCACAGGGCCAAGCTTCGAGGGACAATGATTCCTCATCTCATCAGATGACTTTGACTGATGGGGTTAAGTCAAAACCTCTTCTTCTTTTGGGACTTATTGAGGTGGGACAACTTCAATTGTGATGAATATCAATGGCTCTGTGACTGATACCAGGATCTACCTTTCGACCAGGATCAAGGCTGTTAGGAATGGGGTCTTTGGTGGGCAGCCAGGTTGCTTCCTGTCTAAGCAAGGTCCCTCACTCTAGCCAGGGTAAGTCACACACAATCCAAATTATCCTGTGCACACTCTCTGGTAGCTTGGCACTAAGCAGTCAGGCTTAACTTAGAAGGCACTGTGTAAATGTGTGCAATAAATCATGCAATAACACAGTATAAACACCACAAAAATACAGCACACAGGTTTAGAAAAATATAGAATATTTATCTGATTAAAATAAGGTCAAAACAATAAACATGCAATAACTACAAGTTGAAATATGAATTTCAGGAGTTGTAAAATAGTTTTTAGATAAGAAACAGACAGTTAATGCTTGGTTTTTCAAAGTACCTGGTGTGCGTGAAAAATTACACTCATGAGGATCGCAGAGGAGCAGGTTGCATGGATAAAGAGAGGGTGTGCATCGGATTTTCTGGCGCCCACAGACGATGCGTTGTTTCTTTTCCCGCAACATGGGACTTGTTTCTTTAGCGTGAGGTCCAGGTTCCTCTCTGCGGTGCAGGGATCTTTGTTGCACCCAGGGACGATGCATGGAAATCCTGGACATGCAGGGTGAAGTCACAGGCTTGCGTCGTTCCAGCAGTGCGATGTGTCGGATTTTCTGTCGCAATGCAGGCTCTGCGTCTATTCTCCGTCTGAGAAGTTGTGCTGTGTTGTTCCGGCTCGGCTGTGCGTCTATCCAGTGGGCTATGTGGCGCATTTCCGATTGCAATGCAGGCACTGCGTCAATCTTCACTCTGGAAGTCGGGTTGTGTCATTGCGGTTCTGCTGTGAGGCAATTTTTTCATCACTGTGTTGGCTGTGCGTTGTTTCCAGCAGGCTATGTGTCAAATTTTTGGCGCACAAGGATTTGTTTGCAGAAAGTGAAGTCTTTTTAGCCCTGAGACTTCAGCAACAGGAGGCAAGCTCAATCCAAGCCCTTGGAAAGCACTTCTCAGCAGAGCCAGAGGCCAGGAAGGCAGCAGGGCAACAGAAAGGCAGCAGTCCTGATGAGTCCTTTGGGCAGCCAGGCAGCTTTTCTTGGCAGGTTGCAGGTTCTGGTTCAGAGTTTCTTCCCCAGGAGATGTCTTGTCAAGAAGTGTCTGAGTTGGTAGGGTCATGGACCCAGTTTATATACCCAATGTGCCTTTGAAGTGGGGGAGACTTCAAAGAGTGGTTTGAAGTGCACAAGGGCCCCTTTCAGTACAATCCAGTCTGCCAGGGTCATAGTAGGGGGTTTGGCAGTCCATTGTGTGAGGGCAGGTCACTGTTCTTTGAAATGCAAGTGTCAGGCCCTCCACCCTTCCAGCCCAGGAAGTATGCAGATGTGTGCAGGTGTGACTGAGCATCCTCTGTGTGTGGTTGTCTGGGTGAAATCCACAAGGGAGCTGTTAACCATCCCAACCAGACATCGATTTGAGACAGGCTGTAAGGCACAGAAGGATATGAGTGTAGAGAAATGCTCACTTTCTAAGAGTGGCATTTCTAGAATGGCAATATTAAATCCAACTTCACCAATAAGTAGGGGTTTCTATTACCATTCTGGCCATACTAAATATGACCTGCTTACCCCTTTCAGATCAGAATCTACCACTCAAACAGTAGATGAGGGTAACCCTAATGCTATCCCAAGAAAGGAGCAGGCCTCACAGTAATGGAAAACGAGTTTAGGAGTTTTACACTACCAGGCTACATAAACTACACAGGTACATGCTCTGCCTTTTACCTACATAGCACCCTGCCCTATGGGTTACCTAGGGCCTACCTTAGGGGTGGCTTATATGTAGAAAAAGGGGAGTTTAAGGGTTGGCAAGTACTTTTAAATGTCAAGTCAAAGTGGCAGTGAAATTGCACACACAGGCCATGCAGTGGCAGGCCTGAGACATGGTTAAGGGCTACTTTTGTTGGTGGCACAACCAGTGCTGCAGGCTCACTAGTACTATTTAATTTACAGGCCCTAGGCACATTTAGTGTGTTTTGCTAGGGACTTACAAGTAAATTAAATCTGCCAATTGGGTATGAGCCAGTGTCATCATGTTTTAGGGAGAGAGCATATGCACTTTAGCACTGATTAGCTGTGGTAAAGTATGCAGAGTCTTAAAGCCAGCAAAAATGAGGTCAGAAAAAGAGAAAAAAGTTTGGGGAGACCCTGTAGAAAGGCTGTTTCCAACAAAGACCATCCAGCGTCCAACGTCAAGCGACAAGGAGCGTGAGGGGTCAGTCAATTCCTTTGAGCACATGGTGTGACAATTGTTGTAGGTCTTGGCGTCGTGGTCATGGTCAATACACTAGAGACAGAAGAGGTATGGGTCTGTCACTGACAGGTGCCACATAGCTTTTATCCAGTCGTCCTCATAGGCATCCCTACTACACCAGGAGACAAGTCTCAAAAAGCTTTGACAAAATGTTGAAAAATAGCAGTAAAATAATAACTAGAGGTAGCTCTCTCTGGATCTGTGCTCAGTGGTGCAGAAAGAAAACAACTGATGTCAGCGTGCTGAGGTGGCATCTATATGGGCACTGAGGACATCACTTCCGGTGTGTACGACACCACACAGAGCCGGACATGGGCCACATCCAGTACTGCTCACAAAAAATGTCTGAATACAGTCAGACACCTGGGGATAATTCTAAGGTAAGGAATCTGCAGCTAGAAGCCTCTATTTGATAGTGAGTTACTCTGTTGGAACTTGCTATCAGAGAGGTATAAGCTTTCACTATGCAAAGATTTCCTTACATTGTTGGTGCTGCTTCAAATGCAGTCAGTGAGCACGGAGTATTTGGCAGCTCTGAGTTGCTAATGCTAGTGTCTGAGTGCAGATTTGTAGGGAATTTTGTCTGTATTGTTCTGACTTTCTTTATCACCATCTACATACAAGTTTCTTCCAGTGGTGTTTGGTGAGCCTGAGCTTGTGGGATTTGAGAGGAGTGAGGGTATCTCTGCAGGCTGTGATCCAAGCTTTGAAGTTAGAGATGGATTCGGAGAGGTTCTTGTTGTGTTGAGGCCAGTAGTGTAGGAGTCTGGAAAACAGTGATATTTCTGAGACCTTGTACCAGTTTCCTTGTGAAGATTTGGTGATGATGTTTCTGTGGTGATGTCAGATGTGTCTGCTGAAATTGATGAGGGTGTGGTTGGAGCAGGTGAATGGTGTGGGTGTATCTATTCTGTTGTTGCTGAAGCTGGTTAAGATTGGGTCTAGTAGGCATCCAGCAGAATGTGTGGTGCCTTTCACTAGCTGAGTGAGTGGGACGTTGGGCATATCCTTGAAGAGGTTGGTTGTGTTGGGATCGGTAAGGTAGTCCAGGTGGTAGTTGATGTTGCTGAGGAGGATTAAGGCACTGGAGACGAGGGTCAATCGGTGAAGTTTGGTTTGGTGTTATTAAAGTTAGCACGTAGTCCGGGAGGACATTAGAAGAGGGTGCTACTCAGGGTCTATTTAGTGGCAATGATGAGTTTGAAGATCAAGGCACAGATTTATCATACTTTCACCCAGCCACATTGCTGCACTATGTGAAAGGGCAAGGGCAGGAATAAGCTGTATTAAATATTATACATCACATTCCTGTCCTTTCCTTGTCCTGGGGCACAATGTGCTGGCTTGCGGCAATGCAGGTACCCTTGCACCAAGGGACACCTTCCTGCACAAAAACAATCTTCAGAGACATTTTCCTCTTTCTACATCTGCTCCAGAATGCAACACATGTAGAAAGAGGAAAAAACAAGGAGAAATAAATATATTTCTCCACATTACACCTCCTGGTGTAGCATTCCGACGCATACCCAGGTCTACTGCTAATGAGGAAGGCACCAAAATCCATGGGTGGATGTGTGGGAACACTCATGCTCCACCCATCGAACATATCCCTAGGGCAGGGTAATGTAAAGCAGCGATTTCTGCTGTCTTGCATTACTCAGAATGTATAAATCCATGTAGGGCCACACAAGGTGGCTTTGCGTGGCTTGATAAATCTGACTTTAGTGTTGCGCCACCCTTGTGCCCCCTTGCATGGTGCAAGGGTGATGCAACACTATGAACACTAAGATGAATATGGATCTGCGTATTACATGTTATTGATGATGATGTCTGATGTGATTGAGCATTGGAAGGATTCTTTGAAGATAGCAATTCCTCTTCCAGATCTGTTTAACCTATATTACGATCTTGTAATCGAGGTGGGGAGGTTGCTGTGTCAACTAAGTTTTGGTCAAGAGGAGGCGGTCCAGTGTGCAGTTGTGTTGCAGATCCCTAATTTCAGTGGTTTATTTACTGAGGGAAGGAGTGTTGAGGATTATGCAGGAGAGGGATGGGGTGTGTGTGATCCTGTGGGTTGAATGTTTTGGGTGTTTGGGATGCATGTTGCGAGTGAGGTGGGTGGAGAAGGGTGCCAGCAAAATTGCAGCTGGTGCAGAAGAACTCACCTTCAGTGATAGGAGGTGAGGAGCGGCAGCAGTGCTTGAAGATGGGAATGGGGTGCAGGCCATGGATGATCACAGTGATTTACCAACAATGTGAGTTTGATGGGAGAAAGACTAGAAGTTCAGCTGCTGGGCACGGGGCATAAACAGGCTTTCTTTTTGTATGCCTCTATTAAGTGAAGACACTTTGGGGGAGGAAACTATTGACATCACTTCCTGTGCAGATGGATAATGTGAAATCCAGCGATGTCACATCCTGTGCAAATGGATGATGGGAATGACTCTTATTTGGCTTCTTCTTTCAAAGGCTATTTTGGCAGGAAACCAGTAAGACTGTTTGCTGTGGAGATGGATGATGGAAAATCAACTGAGGCCACCTCCTAAGAAAACTGGTGATGGGACAGCAAAGATGATATAACTTTCTCTCTAAATGGATGGTAGGAAACGAGTCATCTTACTTCGCTTCTTTTAAATGCATTTTGGCAGGAAACCAATGATATTATTTCCTGTGCAGGTGGATGATGGGAAAAATAGTCAATAAGAAGATTGTTCCATCTTGTATATTTAAGCACATGCCCTTTATGCATGGTTACCTTTCATTTTTGTGCTGCAATTTACTGCTGGTGTCTGAACTCCTAATACTGGGGCACTGCCATTCAGTGGCCAATGTATGTGCTCTGACTCCTAAAAATATATACAATTGGCTAATCCCACATTGGCATATCTAACTTACTTAGATATCCCAAGTATATGATACTCTCTGTACCTATACCCCCCAATCTCCAAGCGTGGAGGTGGTGATTGCTCAGATCCGGTGCAGGACCCTGCCTTGCTGCTTTCCGAAAATCCTTTCAAAGCGCTTCCTAATCGGACAACAGGTGTGTATACTCAGGATTTGTATGCTAAATGTCAAATTTATATGTTGTCACTAGTGGACTTCAGCATTGATTCTGCCTCAAATAACGTGACACCTGAAAATTACTTTAGGCCTGCCACTGCAGCCTAGCTGGGCAGATTTCAAACTGCAAAGTTGGCCTGGCAAGTTACCCCTTTGCCAGGCCTACAGCTTCATTTTTAATACCTTTAACTCATCCCTGAAGTAGGCCCCACACGCAGATAGGACAGGGTACATGGTAATTTATAAATTACAGCATGTGTACTTGAGTTTTACATGCCCTAGCAGTGAAAAATCTCCAATGTCGTTTTTCACCCTGGCAAGGCTGGTTCTCCCCTAGTAAAGCACTGCCTTACAATTTAACACCTTATAATATATAACTTCAATTTGGGAACAACTAGAACAATTAACAGAGGACTCAAATTAATTATAATTTGAAATCCTATCTAATGGCCAAGTTGGAATTATTTAAAGTACTATTTTTAAAGTACCACTTTCAGAACATTGGAGTTGTACTTTTTACTCCTCTAGTAGCCTTTAATCTCCAGTTAGCACCCTGGTGGCCCCCTAAAAGAGGTGTGAATAGCTCCCAGGAAAGAGAACAAAAGGGACATAAGTGGGAAAAGGTGTGACCTCCTCCCGACAGAAAGGCTTGGGGATGCACCCATCAACTAGCCCAGCTTCAAATGTGCATCCGGTGTCACTGGCAGATGTAACTCACGTCTGCCCTTTCTTTTGTTTAGGGAGCCAAGAGGGCACCCATCCCAGACAGGTGGCCAGGTGGTGACCTGTTTGAGAACTGGTTTGCTGGGTGAGTTTCTAATTTCCACACAAACACTACAAGCATATGCCCAGAATGTGACCAAATAGGATAAAGATGTTTCCATACTTGACTTGGGCAGAGCAATGCCCTGAGGAATGATTTAATGCCAAACTCACAAGAAATGATGTCATAGTGGGTAGGCTTGCCCCCAGCAATTTTTTTGTCCTTTGGTTAGGAAGTCTCCCCCTCTCACAAGCTAGTGTTGGGCTGAAGAGTGGCAGTATTGTCTTCAGAATACTGCTAATCCAGAAAGATTGCACCTGCTGAGCTCTTTGGACTTCAGAAAAAGGACCGCGCCTATTGTAACCTGGAGAGAGAAATCCCAGGTGTTGGACCTGCTCCCTCTTGAACCCACAACAGAAGTGTGGAGTCCAATGGCTAGTTAGCTGGCCATCCATTAAGGTACAGGGACACATTCTACAATAAACAACTGACCAGTATCACCCAAACCTGCCATGAACAAAACTGTGATCTTCTGCTAAGATATTTTGATTGAAAAACACTACTTCATTCTTTCCTGCTTCAGGTGAAACTCTGATAGAACAAGGCTTGAGGTAAGGGATGCAGTTAACCCATAGATTGAGGCTGTGCTCTTTTTGCGGGGGAGCACAGATTGTGGTATTTTGACAAAGAATGAATATTTCTACTACTGTTTTATTTCTCTATGTTGTCCTCTCTTTTCACTACTACCTCATCCTGAGCATTACTTAAAGGCAATTGATTTGTTTTGTTCTTGACTGTAAATCTTTAACAGTTGCTCAATGTGATAATGGGGTCATGTTGGCAGACTAGGAACTCTGATTAAAAAGGGGTTTTAAAAAGGCCTGTCGTTTGACCTAAACCTTCATAATGAACTGTGGCAGGAAACTGAGCAAGTCCTATAATATTACCATTCACGAGGATAAGGTGAAGATAGCTCCCACCTTCTCATACTTGGGCATAATGTTCGACAAACAGGCCACCTGGGCACACTGCGTGAAAAACAAAAAAAGATCAGATCATTAAAACAACGGCGGCTCTGAAGATTTTTTCCAAAAAACTAGGGGGGATTTCCCCGTCAAACATGGTAAAGATCTACAAAGCCAAATGCATCCCGGCGGCTACTTATGGAGCATGTATCTGGGGGTATACCAATTGCCATGCGATTCAGTTAGTGGAAAATGACTACCTCAGATACCTGCTAATGGCACCAAACAGCACATATATTAGCCATGCGGAACTAGGGGTCCACTTTGTAATTGATTTGATTAAGATACAGCCTCTATTATTATGGCATAAAGTGTGGACCTCTGAGTACACCGGATTAAATAAGGCCATTCTATCCGACTGCATGAGTCTAACACACTCGCTCAGAGTTCCCTGGCTGATATATATTATGACCTTTTTTTAAAAATATGGGTTGCAAAGACTATTACCAAAACCCACAATCACTGAAAAAAATAACCAGCAGAGAATTGAGGGCTCTGACACTGAAGCACTTGGATGAACAGAGATGGGAAGTGGAATCAAAAAAACCTACAGTAATGTCTAACCAACTAATTCTGTCGACGGATGCCGTCCAGCCTTACCTAGTAACCGTGGTAAATCCCCGACATCGATTTGTTCTCACAAGATTCCGCTTAGATATCTTCCATCGGCTAGTAACTTTTCCGATCATGAGTGACTGGAGTACAGTTTTAAGAGCATGTCCTTGTGATACTAAAGCTCCCCAGTCCACAATGCATGTGGTCCTCTTTTGTAAATATTATGATATACCTAGAAAACGTTTCTTATTGCCTTTTTTAAGATCGATTAATTTGCGTCAATGCCGTGACGCGTATTTTAGCTTAGAGATTTTATCCTCTATTGAAATGTGTGGAATTTTAGCAAACTTTTTATGTACAGTACTCTCCGTAAGGAAGTCTATGGGTTTACTGGATTAATTTTAACTGAACATTTGGAATCTCTGGCAAACTCCTTATTCTTTGGAAAATACTGTAACGAAACTCGATTTTGCACTGATGTAAATTTACTAAGTTTTATATACCTGTCCTTGAACGAATTAAGGATGTGTTTTATTACCTTCCCTATTTATTTATATATTTTTTTTCTTATACTTATTTATTACTAAATGTTTTACTATTTGATACTTTTATGGCTTGTTGAAAGTCGAATAAAGTTTGCTTGATGATGATGATGACCTAAACTTTATTTCACTTTTAAGGCTTACACTGTACAAAGGTTTGGGTGGCTCTTGTGGTCTTAGGGCCTCATAAAAAGCATTAATACATAAGTGTTGAGAGAACGCATATATGGGCAGTAAGAAACAAGTTACTTACGAGCAGTAATGCTCTTTTGGCCGATACTCTAGCTAACAGCAGATTCCTTATCTTTTAAATATTTTCCAGACACCACACTGGATCCAAAAATGTTGAAAGCATTACTTCTGCACGCCAGTAGGTGGCCTTGTACCTCTTTGTGCCAATGGCATTCTGCTCCAGACGTGACATGCAGAGACACATATAAGTGCCACTCATGCACGCTGATGTCATTTGCTATACAGACTGATTGTGACAACAGATGCAGAGCCCAACAGCAAATTGGCTTTGACCAGTATGCAGAACTCTAGACCTGGGATGTTTTAAGACCAAAAAAGAGTGCAGTTCATAGAACAGGGAGGATGGGCGATGGTAAGTGTTGCGAGTCCTAGGTTTTAGACTGCAGGGCCGAAGGATTTGGGTTCCTAACCCACAGGTGCAAGGAATTAGGTCAGTGCACCATCCCTTAGGAAAGAAGTCCTGTTTGATCTGCAGGCACACACCACCAACTTAGCAATCCTTTGAGGGAGCTGTTTTCTAGGGTATTAACATTTCCACACAAGGTTCATGGACAAAGTGGTAATTCAATTAGTCTTTCATTAATGCATTACACGCTCAAGGATCACTAGAAACACAATATACATTTTGACATATATATTGTTTCATATATTTTTTTCTAATTTCTGATCTAGTGCAAACAGAATTTGTATGTTAACATCTCAGAAGATACAATTAAGACGCATTTCATGAATAGTGGCAACCACAGGGAAATACGTACAGGTTGTAGCCCTAATATATTCACTGTGCTATCTTTAGATGCTGTGCTAGCTCTAGTAGATCAATAAATAATAATACAATTTCTTCAAGTTTCAGAGAGGTGGTATGCATAACTGGGACAACAAGATTTGTTGACTGGAAGGGACTGCAAGCTATTTTGATGGGCGAAGGCATGCTTATTCAGGGACAAAAATGGTCATAGCACCATTCAGTGCTGCCTGAGCCTCAGACGAATCATGTTGCACCCTTCTTTGGTTGAGGTGGAACCAGGTGCCATGCCATCTGGGTCTGTGCTCTGGGTGAAATTTCTCTCTCAATCAGTGGTCAATTCCGTTGATTTAGATATTGACCACTGTTTCTTATCCTATGTTATTGGAATAAAAATGGGGATTTTAAGACACTCACTATTGGTTACGGATGTGGAGAAGTCGAAGATCTCTTGTGGTGATTTGACTTACCCGAGTGACCCAATGACTTCAACTGTGACAAGGATCTTGGACACCACAGCCACTCCTGGGACCTTCCTCTTAACCAGGACCTCGATCTTTGCAGTGTTGCACATCAAGCCAGCAGGAGCTTGAGGCATCTCTCTGTCAGGGGTTTCGGTTTCATGGTGCAACAACCGGCTCAGCTCTTCAGGTCCTGGTTGCGCTTGAGACATCAGAGGCATAGAAGGTGTGGGTCTGTTACAGATATCGATCAGTGACAGGTGCTGCAGGGCTTGAAGCCGGCCTTCCTTGATGGCATCGTGACACACAAAGAGGAAAAACCTCAAAAAGGTGTTTACCATAAGTCTAAAAGGTTAGTCAAAAAATGACTAAGGGGCAGCTATTCCCGGATCTGTTTTGACTGGCAAGAACAAAATAAAAGAACCTAAGCAAGCGCACTGGGGTGCCACATATAGGCACCGCAAATATCTCTTCCAGCGCAGACAACACCAACATCAAGCGGAATAGAACAACGCCAACCGGACCTAGTCTGATGCCAGCAGATAATTCTAAGGTATAAAATCTGTCTAGAAGTCTCTGTCAGATCTCCAATTTAAAAACTGTTTCTTTAAATAACATAAAAGAGCATACTGATGCAATCTGGTCACCTTTGCCTTTTTTCTGCTGATGATGTGGATGTGGGCTTTCCACAGAATTCGAAGGCAGAAGCCACAGAACATAGTTTAGCAATTGGCGACAAAATGCTGACTGTGAACCAACGTGCAAGGCAGGCTAATTAATGTGGAAACTAGCTTAAATGGAAAATGGAATCTATCCTACATGTGCTAATGAACCTCATACGTTCTGCTAAAACTAAAATAAAGAAGACAAAAAGCAAGTGATTCAAATTAATAAAATAATAGCGTTCTGAAGGGGAATGGTCATAGTGGTGATAGTGGTTATGACATCCCTAAAATAACATCTAAACAATCACAGAACTATTTAATATTGGAATAGTGCTTTTACATAAGTCAGTCAGTCAATAATATGTTTATTTGAGCCACAAGCTCCTAAACAATAAAAAGCAATACTTAGTATCCCTTAATAAACACTGAATCAAAAGAATATAAATAGCCCTCAATACAAATATCATAATACTCAATCAG
Source organism: Pleurodeles waltl (assembly GCF_031143425.1). Lineage (NCBI taxonomy): Eukaryota > Metazoa > Chordata > Amphibia > Caudata > Salamandridae > Pleurodeles > Pleurodeles waltl. The sequence goes on from NC_090447.1 coordinate 1,225,751,506, forward strand.
GATGCAAATTCTTTTAAAATTATTAAAAAGCTTGCCAAGTCAAAAGTTGCATCCATAGATTACATCTAAAATTAAGAAAGGCTTTGCTACCAACCAGACCTTATGTTATATTATTAAATAAATGGGTTTTAAAATTTTCAGTGGGCTTGCAGTTAACCACACCAATGTAATGGCAATAGGAATAACTACCTTGTGGGTGAAAAGTCATAGGGGACTGCTGTGCAGCGGTTCAAACGGAGTACACATTAGAAAGACCAGAACCAAATGAAGGGACCACTAGTGCATAATGAAAGGGGAAGGCGGAAACATATGTTGCAAACATTTCAGTAAAAGCATCACAACAAGTAATTTAAACCAGGAGGGCTGATCCTGAAGCCGCAAAAAAGCCAAACGAACTACCATGTATCGATTGGCAGCACTCACAGAGATGTCTTCAGCAGATTTCCGCTGAGTTAAATAAAACATCTGTGCAATTCTGCAAAGTTCTCCCATCCGATCCTGTACAAGACATGTTGAATCCTAAGGCATATTTCCTAAATAAACCACCCCAAGCATCTAAAAAAGTGGCTTAACAGTACATGTTTTCAAAACTCGTCAGGGTACAGGTCGCAGACAGTATACAAAATGAAGGGAGGGGTCTACCACTGGCCCAGTGGTCATCCCTCAGGTCTTTTGCAGTCTCATCCAAAATCTGGATGTCATCAGAGAGATCCCACTGCTGTTGTGTCTGCTGGGACTACAGATCCCACTGCATAACCTATATATCCTACCTGACATGGTTTACAAGCAGGATGCAGAAGGCCGTCAGTCCCAGCAGCACCAATGTAAGCCTGGTCAGAGGGCTTAACATCTGGGTTTTTTTGTACAATTTTTTAAATAACTGTTTTGTGAAGAGAGAAAGGCAAGCTCCAATCCATGTCTGGTGGTGCAGAAACAAATGAGCTGACTTCAATGAGTGAGTTTCATTTGTATATGGCTCGACAGTCACTTCCGGAGCAGTACGACATTGACATGGAGCCGCACAACATCACTTATTGGCGCACAGGGCTATTGCTTTAAAAGTTTCTGGAACAGGTTTGGCGCTTGAGGTATATTTAAAAGGTGTGGAATCACCAGAAAGAAGTGTCTATCAGAAAGGAAGGAACTAATGTTCAGCATGCTTGAGTGGCGCTTATTTGCAGCTCTGCATTGCACTTCCATATGGAAACAACATCAGCACAGAGTCACCTCAGCACCATCCATCGGCGCTCAGGAGTACTTTCAGAAAAGCTTTTAGATCTAGTCTGATGCCTGGTAAACATTCAAATGGCGAGGAATCTGTGGTGAGAAGTACCTATCAGAAATTCAATGCATATAAATATCAATGAAGATACCATGAAACAGAATCAACGATGCAGTCCTTCTGTCAAATGGCAGACCAGCTGACAAACAATACTTAGAAGGATTTGCAATGAGACCAAGGGGGTCATTACGACCCTTGCGAGGGGTGAAAGAAGACATTATCATTATAATTTCTCTAATTAAGAGAATTAAGAGATTAAGAGTGAAAAGGTCTCTGACGGCCACATGCTTGCCAGTAAACAACTGACACCTCTTAATACAACCGTACATGGGATTTTTACTAAGGTTTTAGTTGTAACAGAATAATCTTACCAGGCTTGTTATTTTCTCCTCCGAAACTTCAAGCAGAGTCCCTCTGGAAAACAAAACAATGGCAACATTTCAGTAAAAAAAAGTTGAGGTAAGTTGTGGCTGCAGAATCTAACTAAAGAGTTCTGTAAAACAAAACAATGAGAACATTTCAGTATTAAACATCAAGGTAAGCTGTGGCTGCACAATCAAACCAGAGAAGCAACAATACAGAGAAATAAAGTATGAAAAGCATCTGCAGACATCAAGGTTACTTCATAAAGCACAGAACTAATAAGAAAGACAACGGATTGATTGAGGGGGAGAGGTAGAAAACAATTAAAGAAAACAGAGCAGACTTCAGGATATCAACCGCTTCCAAGATGTTAGAGAATAGGTATAAAAGACAGAACTGAATGTGAGAATTGGAGAGCATCACACCAGTGTATTAGAAAGTGAGACTATTACACTGCTACCTTTAAGTAATTTTTACAAATATTACACTTCTTCTTTTAAGTTCATGCATTGGACAAGATGGTAAATGGGCTCAGCCAGGGGTTCCTAAGATACCAGCACGTACCTTCGTAGTGACACCAATACAGGCGCTGTTGGTTTCACAGCGATCCTGACATCTAACTGCTATGAAGCCATGGCAGATATACATTGTCTTGACCAGGCTGCTGGGTCTGATTCTTAACTTGACTCTGCCCAGGAGGGTGGGTGACCAGTCAATTAAAGTTTTGCCACATCTTACAAGTTGATTTTCTACAATGTGGCAATGCTACAAAGTTGATGTGCCCTAAGTAGTACTCATTTATTGACACATATGATGTGTGTCTATTCCAAGAAACCTGATCACTTACACTTTTGCATGTGTGTGTAGGATTCACCACAAATTCCCAGAAAGCTGTTACTTCTAGGAGAGGTAGACCATCAGCTGGTGTCACTATTTGTATTAAAATAACCATATTAGGTAAGATCAAGGAAATCAAGTTAGCCCCACCTAATTTGGCAGGGGATAGTATGGTTCTTCTACATAATGGAGTTTGTAATATCTATATCTATTGTAGATCGGTAGGCAATAGATCAGAGGCAGTAGTAATTGAGGTGTTGTTCTAGCACTTAGCAGCAATTCCAGCTGAGGTTTTAAAAATTGTAGGAATCGACCTCAACTGTCAATTTGAACCACTTGATGCTAGTATGGACCACTGCATAACTGAGGAAGATGGTCCACCCAGAGTTAATGACCCCCCTGTAAAAAATGGTCCCCAGTGGCTACACAACTCAACACATACACAATGAACCAGGGCCTAATGGCATATCAAATTCTGACAGGGAAGACAGCCATACATTTAATCACCAGCAGCGTACCAACCCCATATACTATTTTTTGGGTGATGTTTGGCTCTGGCCGAAATTAATTGATATGTTTGTTATACCCCGGCAAGGTAATGATCATAATGCTCTGGCACTTGATATGAGATCATTGGTTCCTGTTGCTCCAGCTAATCACAATGAGCCCTTTGATAGAATGTTAACCGTGACCACCAATAGGTGTAGGTTTAAATGGAGCACCGGGTCCCAATCTAAGAAATCAGTTGAAGAACTATATGGATTGACTGCTGGGGGTATAAGGGGGTTGATACTGCTACTATAACTGCTGTTAGAGGAGGGGGAAGTCCTGACCAACATTAGTACACTCCACAATCAGTTGTTTGTGAGACTTAGAGATCTTTTCTATGTGTAAATTAGAGGATCAGTTAGGAAACGTACTGCGCCGATCTGATATAACAGTCAGTGCAGCAGAGTGAGAGTGGCCCTTACTGAAGCCATCAAACAGCAAGACAGGCCACTAATAAGAGTTAAAACAGGGGACATACAAAGATGCAAAAAACACATTTCAATGTCCAATTGGGTTGCTCACTTTTCAAAATTGTACTCTACTGTTGATCAGAGTGAAGCTCCTGTGCAGGTACTAAGTAGCTCATGTATCGACAGACATGATGGGAACCAACGGGGATAGACCCCACTTTATTGCTGAGCGACCAATTGGCACAACTGGCCTTTAAACCTGAGGAAATAAGACAAGCTATATGTACAATTGTTCTGCATAGAGCACCAGGGCTTGACAAGGTACCCATGGACCACTTTTTGGATAGGATTGATGTTTGGTGCCCCTATTTTTCCTTAACCTTTAGTGCTATAATGAAGGAGGTGTCCATTCCACCAACCTGGCCCGGGACAGAGATTGTTCCCATTTTCAACAAGCATTGGCAATGCCAATAGGTTTCGCATTTACATGACTTAGAGAGCTACTGGCATTGTAAACGACAATGTCTTTTACCCATGTGTTTAGGTTTGGAGTAGAGTGGATGGATGTGGTTTGGAGTGGAATAATGTGGGTTGGACTGGAATTGTAAGTTGTGGAATTGTGTGGTGTGGAGTGGCTTTGTGCAGTGGAGTTATGTGGCATGGTGGAAAGTTAGGGGCTGTAAAGCTTAACTAGAAAGAAAAACGCAGTAGCTAAAGCAGCAACAGGGATGTAGGAGAAAAACAAAGAAGCTGGATGGGAAGTGGGCTGTCACTGCCTAAAACTAAACCTTGGCATTGTAAATTACAATGTCTTTCACCCATATGTTATGGAGTGGAGTGGATGTATGTGGTGTGGAGTACTATTATATTGGTTGGTTTGGAATTGTTAGTTGTGGGATAGGGTGTTGGGGAGTGATTTGTGGAGTGAAATTCTGTTGCTTGGTGTGCAGTAGATTTATGCGATTGGTAATTATGTGATATTGAGTGTGGAGTGTAATAATCAGGATTGGTATTTTGTGCTGCGGCGTGATATTTAGTGGAGTTTAATGATGTGGTGTGCTGTTGCATTTTGTGGCATGAAGTAGAATTCTGTGGTGTGGTTTGGATGTATGTGCTGTGCTATGTAATTGTGTTGTTGAGTTAAATTTTGTGGTTTGTTGTTGAATTATGTGGTGTGGAAAGGATATGAGTGGAGTTGAATTATGTGGCATGGAACTGTGTGGCACTAAGTGAAATTATGCTGATTGTAATCATCTGGCATAGTGTGGAGTGTATTTATGTGGGTTGGTGATATGTGGCATAGAGTGGTTTTAAGTGGGATGTATCTATCTTGTATTGAGTAGAGTGTAATTATGTGGAGTTGAGTCATGTTGTGTTGAGTGGTATTATGTGGATTGTATTTATGTCAGATGATGGTGAATTGTGTGCTGAGGACTTGTGTGGTGTTGTATGTCACACTAAAGATCCAGGTATCCCACAAGGTACATTTTACATCTTATTTAGACTATTCAGATAGGATTCACATTATTGAAGATTATTGGATTTGCCCAAATTACACACTGTAGTCAAATGAGAGAGGCTGGATTAAGACCTAAATTTAGTTGTTCCACAGTCAACAATTTAGCTCCAGATCTTTTCTAAGAAATCAAATGTATATATGGCTGATGAGGTGTGTCCCAGTGTGTGCCCATTTTGTGATATGATGGCTGCTATTTTTGTAAACTATTTGAAAACTTTGATTTATATTTAAAAAATGGCTGATTTGTACTTAAGAATGAAAAAAAGAAAAGTTTGCACAATGATGCATGAGTGTGCTAATGTAAGAATCCTCCAAAACGCTTGCAGGGCAATCTGCAGCAGTAACAACTTTTCACTCACCACAGAGGATTTCAGAGCTAAGGAAAGCGAGCACTGGCATAGCCAATAGGTCTTGCCTATGGCTTTGCCAGTATGTTTTAGCTGTGTTGTACTCCAGTGTGGCTGCTATTCAGTATAGCTAAACGTTATTGGTGTAAAGGGGCATGGAATGAATTGTTCTAAAATTGAGTGTGTGTAGTGTTATGGAGTGATGTGGAGTAGAGTGTTGTAGAACTGAGTTGAATGGTATGGTGTGTTATGGAGTGGCGTATCTTGTTGAGCAGTGCAATGTAGGGAGATAGTGTTGTATAGTTCAAGTTCAAGTTTATTTATTCAATGCATAGTTAATAAAAAACAATACATCACATCACCTACAATAGACAGTCCAGAATATCAACTATAAAATCTAATATACATAAATAAAATATTATTTAGGATTTTTTCTAATAAGTGCCTCCTATTCTGAGGTCAGTGTAAATTACCCATACCCTTGTGGGTTTGACTCTAAAGGACTATGAGGAATATAAATTTACTATCTTACTTACCTAGGCCTAAAGATAATTTCTTGAATGGTGTACAGTGATTTATTGTTTTTAAAAGAGAATTAAAAAATACATTTCTGTAAATTCTGTACAAAAACTTAATAAATTTGTGCTAATTAAGATATTATTTTAATGTTTTTTGTGATATTAAAAGTAAAAACTTAGTAAATTTGGCATTCAGAGCAACGTCAGAGGGTTTAAAACAGGCAATCACCGCTTGCCTGCAAGTCTGTATCCTCCTTTGATTGCATACTGCCTTCAATAAGGGTTTGCATTCATTTCGTAGGCTATTACAAATACAGATCAAATGGATTATATCTTCCTGAGGGGTTGTTGCGGGGCGTTCCCACAGGACTAGATGGGCACCACCAGGAATTATGCCAAATCGGTATTTGATAAAATGATCCTTGTCTGACTTTGTACACCCAGCTTTCAAGTAAGGCTGACATTTCAGGAGTTTATACTCGTTTATTATCATCTAGGAATGCGATCTGGAGGCCAATAAACTCTTATCCATAATCACTGGTCTTTTTCTTGCTATTTGGTTTAGGATTGTTTGAAAAGCAAAGTAGGAAAGGTTTGAGTCCCATAATTCCACTATACCCCGGTAGCTGGAATAGGGACCTAAAGATCTTCCCAGTGATTTTATTTAGGATAACAGCATCTTGTCCACACAGGGCTTTGCTTCTGTATGCTAAAGTTGGACTTAATTTGGCTGCAACAACTTGAAGCAACGGCCGGTAACTAGGGCCAGTAAGCTGTTTTTTTAAGGAGCGGAAATCGAACAGTAAAACATTTCCTTTTCTGTATAGCTCCTGTTTCTGGGGAAGAAAAGAGCCCTGTTCATCAAAAATTACACCCAGATATCTATACTGGTTTATTTGTTCCAAAGCCCCCTTTGGAGTATTCCATTTTTTAACTTTCGAAGTTTTTTTGCTAATTTCCATTACTTCAGTTTTTTTCTGATTTATTTCCAATCCATTTTTCTCTGCATACTCTAATATCTTTATAATAAGCCACCGTAGCCCTACTTTAGTTTGACTCAGGAGTACTACATTGTCAGCATATAACAAGTTTGAAATAGTCATATCACCAAGCTTTGGGGGGTGCGCATTTACCTTATTCAGTTTGGCAGTCAAATCTGATAAAAAGAGATTAAAAAGATATGGTGCCAGCACACAGCCATGTTTCAGTCCTTGTTTTGTTTTAATTTCCCTTGAAAGGAAAGATCCGTCCCCTATCTTAACTCTTACCCATGTATCTGTGTATTGCTGTTCAATTGCCTTTAACAGATTCTCCGGTATCCCCCAGGAGACTAATTTCTCCCATAGGAGAGGTCGCTGTACCAGGTCAAAGGCTGATTTAAAAACTACAAAAACACAGATACAAGGGTTGATTTATTTTTGTTTATACTTATCAATAATCAAGGATAGTGTTAAAATGTTTGCGGCAGTACCCAGGCACTTAACTAAACCTGTCTGATTGGAGGGAATGATGCTATTTTGGATTGCCCACCTGCGAAGATGGTCCAGTAAGATCCCTGCGTAATATTTAGCTTCTACATCCGTTAAGGTAATTAATCGATAACTCTCACTTTGTGATTTATTACCACCTTTGAATATTGGATGAATTATCGCCCCCTCCAAGATTTTGGAATACTTCCTAGCGCCATACAATGGTTGAAAATCAACGCCCAATTTTTCACCCCAAAAGGCAGGATTCAGTTTAAACAAGGCATTTGGGGTCCCATTTGGACCAGGAGCACCCCCAGTTCTGCTGGTTTATATTGAGCTCATAATTTCGGCCATTGTAAATATTATTTCTCTGGTTTCCTTTTGGTGTGTGAGGGGTTTTACTTTTACTCTTTTTAGGCTTAACTTTTTTGCTTCCTCTTCTAAATTTTTGCTGGCTCTCTTTTGGTCACCAAAATGGTGACTTAGGTAATCAAACCAGATGGCTTCCAAGATATTAGAGCGGGTCATGGTCATTGGGGCTTTATTCAGGGCATTCACCATTTTCCAAAAATCTTGTGTATTTGATTTTTTACTTAAGAATAGGGCCTTTGCCCCAAAATCATGGTTTTCCTGATGCTTGTATTCCCATGTTTGTTTCTGATATTTGTTGTTTAGATTTTGTAGGTCAGTTTTAAGATAAAGGTTTGTTGAATTCTTATTAAATAATCTTAAAGCTCTATTTCATTATTTTCTTAATTTTATCATGTGTGCTGAAAAATGTATATTCCTCTTTGTCTTTGCACCTCACCCCTGGTTTTGATACCTCTCTTGTGGTTGATCTGCGAGAAGAATAGCCGCAAGTTGATCTAGGAAGGTTGACCAGATCGCTATTGGGTCCCCGGTTATGTCCATATGGCATTGGTCGATTATCGCCATTGACCGTTCACCAATAGATTTCTTTAACTTTTCAGTCCATCGAAGTTTTTTTATAGTTTGTTGCATTAATATCCCTGGGTGTAGTTAGTGCAAGGTTAAAGTTAGGGGGACCACATCCTATCTCCGGGTATTGCTGGTCATGGTCACTCATATCTGATTTTACAATATAACATTTTGTAATAAGGGTAAGCAAAAATAAGGAGGCCACAGTATAATCAATTGTCGCTTGGGTTTCAGTTACGTAGCAGGTAGATGCTGGCAGATTATCTTGCGGATATCTTCCATTTAAAAGTCTAAGCCCAAAGTTAATTTGATTTTCCAGGAATGGAAAGTTGGAGGTAACAGGGGAAGGTGAAGACGACCTGAGGGTCAGTAATTTTAGGTCGTTAATTGAGCCCCAAACATTTTCTTTAGGATTATCTTCAATTTGATTGTTAATTTTTTCCAAGGGTAGATTTTCCAGACTGTCCTTCCTCCTTAAACCTACTTTTATCATCTTGCTCATATAGCAGGCTGCATTCACTTTTTATGGGGGAAATTGGATGAGGTAGGGTCGCGGAGCCATTAGGTAGAGAAAACATTGCATCCAAAGGGGCCTTTAAAAAATCAGTTTTATGGGGGACCCTTACCGATTTCTGAGGCCTGCTGAAGAAAGGGGTTATAGGGGAGATCAGGGATTAATGCTTTGTCTTCGTTTTCCCTTCCCATTTTGATGTTAATGGTGAAAGTATGGGCTTCATTTGCTTTTTGTTTCTCTTGGATTGCGGCTGAAATGCCCTTTCCTTCCCTGGCCTCATCTTCACCGTCTGTGAAGATTTCCTTTAGATATTCCTCCTTACTTTATCTGATAGTGCGCACTGCCACATCTCAGAGGTGAGGGGCAGGAACATGCGTGATCCTCTTCAAATGCTGCCCAAAATGACCTGCTGGCTCCTATTAAGGCCCAAGCAGTCTTCTTTCCTTTTTTCTTTTCCGTCAGATGGACACGCAACACTAGACAATGGCATTGGCACTCTACATAATAAATACACCTCCAAAATTGTGGAAGGGCAACAAAACATTCAGATACATATATTATTGTTTATCAGGACATATGATACCTCTGGATACCTCTGGATTGAGGGGCACGAGCATATGTACTATCTCAGCCAAAATACGTTTCAGGTCACAGAGGGGTTTATTAAAGGGAGTCTGTGGTTAAGGTAGCAAATCGCACCACGGGGATCCATGGCCGCTTCCGCTGCCCAAAAGAGCTGCTGGCTCCTGTTAATGTCCAAGCAATCTTCTTTCCTTGTTAGGGTCAAGCCTGCGTTGCATGCGCTCGCGCATGCGTATAGCAGCGAGACTCTTTTGTATTTAGAAAAGGGCTCGGAGCCCTGTCAACATCACGTCAGTGTTCTTTATTGGTTCTTCGGCTTCCCTAATAAAATCTGCTTGCTTTCATTAGTGAAAGGCACGCATGTTCATGCCTTTTCCGGTGGCTAGCCCTCCTCGAGCGCAGCGTCCAAGTACAGAAAACATGCGAGGCTCGCTGTTTTCTGTTCGACTCGTGGACTTCTTTTTCTCTATTTTCCTAGTGCGATTTCGCTTGGCAGAAGTCGAGCGCTTTACATAGTTGATTTCTTTTTTTTTGTTGCTTTTTTTGCTTGCCGTGGCTCGTGTATCAGCACGGCACCCACTTCAGGGACGCCGTGCTTCATGTCTGATATGGCAAAATATTCATATATATAAAATAACACTTAAAATTTGCATACAGAATTCGTGTGAGACGGGCACTGTTTAAAGGCTTACAATTGACCGAAATTGATTGCTTGGAGGAGTTGCTGAGCATCAGGTATAATTACAGCTCTGCCATCCTTTGAGATGTTTGAATCTCGGAAATGTTCTTTGTAGAACAACAGCAGCCCTAACAAAACCTCGAGATTAGCCGAAGGAATACAAATTTAGCCAATGTACGAAGTAGACCTCCTTAAATTTCTGCTGCTGAGAGGGAGTGTTGTGTCAGAGGCAAGTTAGGTCAAGATGTAGTCGGACTGAGATTTCTGTGAACCTCCAAAATATATTAAGTAATCAGTGGTATTGCATCAAACATTAATTCTTTTGGTATTTCTTTTGAACTCTTCATAACTAAACCCTTACACCCTACCTTCTACTCCCACGCCTGACCCCAACCGTTAGTACGAATGGCCAGTTGTTAAAAGGGGCATGCCGGCCCTTCTCTGGGTTTCTAACAATGCCCCTTTAAATGTGCCTCATAGAAGCTGCCTAACATGAGCAAACGCGAGACCCGTTGCATTGTGCCTCTCTTTCTTGCTCATGGCGGCAATGGCACTTTGAATTGAATCAAATGTTTTACTTTTCATTTTCTGGTTGAGAAAGCCGTGCAAGCATGGTAAGTGGTGGAAAGCACACTTGCCATATTTTCTACTGATTCTTGCTCCTAAAAAAAAGCCCACACTGCTATGTTTAAGTGTTTTTATTTTTTGTTGGGGGGGGGGGGGTTTAACCGTTCTTAACTTCCTCCGAAAGGTTGCTTTACAAGAGGGTTGGGGGTAGGCATTTTGGCCGCTTATTGAGCATGTTTAAGTAGGCTGTTGTCTCTCAAGCATTGTTTGTCATCTGCGACCAGATAATTGCATCTGCACATGCTGGCAGAATCAAAGCGTAGAAAAAGATAAAGTAAAGCAGAGCTTAATCACGAAGAAATACCTATTACCTCCTTGACCTACTGTTATTGGTTCTTTTTAATTCCGGGGAATGTGGTTATTTTGTGTTGATTACAGCCGTAAGTGGGAAGGCAGACTGTTTTCTTGCGCTTGTCACAGAAACGTCTCATTGCCTTGTATGAGATTGTCTATTATCTTATTTCCCAAAGCCATCATGGCTCTGCCCCACAGCTATTACAGTAATACTGGTATTTTGTCAAGAGGAAAAACACTTGAGAATGCCACGTTCGCAGCTCTGACCGCTGGGTGGCACCAGAGGTTTATCTTGTAAAGCGGAGATGATCTCATCGTTGTATGGCCAAACCTATACACACCGATAGCACACGTTCTCCAGCTCGAAAATGCACCATACTCTGGACTATGGTTCATTAAGGATGTTGCTTTTACGTCACAGTGACAAATTACTTCATTTATTTTTTCAACATACATAAAGTGCTTGTATGAACCTTTGGTATTGCACGGGAAAATATAAGCATGTATCACCGCCTGCACTTAAATGTGTGCATACAATGCCAATTGCCTTCATGTTTGTGTTTTTTACGCTTGATTTTTGTACCATTTCTCTCATCTATGTACAAGGCGTACATGCTTACAGGTAAATGTTTGTACAAGGGGTCAAACTGATGTTTTAGGCTCGGGCAGATCAAGTGACTCGCTCAGAATCACAGGATTTTGATCCGGCGCAGGGGTTTGAACATGGTTCCACAGCTCCAAAGTGGACAGCTCCACCCGTATCAACAATGCAGAGGATGGTACTACAGTTTGCATACTAAATTACTGATAAGGGACGACGTTTGCCCTTTTTCTTCAGTTTCACTGTGAATGCTTGAAAGATGGCTATTTTACTTACACATACAGTCCAATACGTCAAATGACAGCAACTGCCTTCACGCTCCTGTCCTTTGTATTGCACTTTTTGGTTTGGGCCCCTTTAGGTACACACCATTTCTCTTCCTATTAATACACAAAGCTTTATTTTTCAGAAAAAAATCCTTGACACTTTGTTGTATGTGTTTTTTGTTGAAGCACTCTATAGGATGACGTGTTTCCAGGTCCTTCCCTTGATGTGCTTTTCTCCCTGGCCTCCATTTCCCTCTTTCGTACCTGTTGGCTTTTGTCCCCCTCCGTGGTGTTGCTTGCCTGCCCTCCTCTGGCTGTCAGTATTGCTGCTTGTGCCCACCCTCCGTCCATGTTGTTGCCTGCCCCACACGTTGTCGGTGTTGTTGCTTGTTTTCTGTTGTTATACTGCCCCTTGTTAATCCATGGTGTTAATCCATGGTGGTTATACAACCAGCTTTATGGCAACCGGTTAGAAACCAGGTAAGATTAGCACCATCATGCTTCTTACTGCTATGAAATACCCACGAGCAGTGTGGCTAGGTGACTAGACTCCTTTTCTCTTAGCTGCAACATGTCCATATCTGGCACTTTGCGATAGAGGAAGAAGGTAAATGGAAGTGCTTTAGTTATATTCAGGGCCACTGGAATTATGTTGCTGGAGAAGACCAAATTATGAGGTGGGGTTGACCAATTTATGTGGTAAGAAAAGTTATGAATTTACAACGCCAATAGCTCTAGCTCAAGCAAATGCGAGACCCATTGCATTGCAAATGCTTGTTTTCTTTTCCGTCGGATGGACATGCCGCCACACCTCTGGGTTGAGGAGCACGAGCATGTGTAGTCCTCTTCTGGTACTATCCCAGCAAAAATAAGTTTCAGGTCACGGAGTTTGTTAAAGGGAGTCTGTGGTTGAGTCAACAAACCGCAACACGGAGATCCATGGCCGCTTCCTCTGACCAGACTCTGTTGGACACTCCTGTGTGTGCTCTCTTTTATGGAACCACCCCTCTGGAGCTCTGGGGAACCCTTGGGTTCGCCCGGGATCCCAATAGTCTTAATTTTTAACCATTTAATATGAGAGCTAGATTGCCAGCTGGTTGTGTAGCTAGGCCTCACAGCTTGGAGTTCAGCGTCTTTATGTCCTTCGGGGGGGCAGCCTGACTTAGCACAATCTTAGCAGTCTTGCGAGCAGTGGCGCTGACAGGCTGTACAGTATTATACATGGGCCCTCAGGGGGCCGGGAGCTCGGGCACCAAAGGAGAGGCGGAAGGGTGGGTTTCTACAGCCTACAGTCCACAGTCTGCAGGTAGGTCAGGTAAGGCCAGGTAGGGCAAAGGCGGGGGGATGCTGGGGAGCAGGAGAGCAGAACACCCAAGCGGCACTTCTGCCTCTTATTGTAGCTTTCCTGGTCCTGATCCCGTCCTGTTCGTCCTGTCCAGCCGCTTGCTTCCCTGCCCCTTCCCTACCTGTGGTGTGGTGCTTGCTGCTTCAGCGCCGGCTACCATCCACGTCTTGTGGTACTCCAGGCCCCCTGGCCCCCTGCTGTGGCTCTGTAATTCTCTGTAATTCTTGCTGTGCCTAGTGCCGTGGCTCCCGGCTGAAGTCCTCATCCTCACTTCTCCCGCGGTGCTGTGCGGCTCCCTCGCAGCTCTTTCGCCCTGCTACCGCTCCGCCGTGAACCGGAACCAGATTCCTCCGACGTGGCTTCACCACTAGCGCTTACGTCTCTTGCCGTCTCCCAGAGGCATCTGCACTTCCAGCAGAAGATCTTTATCACCCGAATGCCTAGGAGTAATGGATGCCAGCCGTCCGCACACGACAATCTACGTTTGTACCTTCACCTTCCTATGTTGCAACTGGTTGTACAGTGAAAGGGCATAGAATTGAGTGGAACAGATTGTTAAAGTAGAGTAGAGTTTTAGAGTGGAGAAAAGTGTTGTAGAGTGCTATAGAGTGTTGTGGAGTTGTGCAGAGCAGAGTTGAGGTGGCATAAAGGGTGTTGTGTAGATTGAAGCAGAGCACTGCAGAGTAGAGTGGCCTAGAGTGGAGTAGATTGTGAGAGTGCAGTGGCACAGAGTGGAGCAATGTTGCAGATAGTGGAGTGACATAGCATGGTGTGGCGTAGAGAGGTTTTGCATGGATTGGGGTGCAGTTGCATAGAGTTGTGTAGCGCAGAGTGGAGTGGTGTTACATGGATGGGTATTGTGCGGAGTGGTGTGGTGTGACGTGGTGTAGAGCGTAGTGGAGTGGAGTGGCGTAGAGTGGAGTGCAGCTGCATGGAGTACAGTTGCTTAGAGTAGACTGGCATTGCTTAGAGTGGAGTGTTGTTGCATGGAGTGCAGTTGTGTGGAGTGGAATTGCTTGGAGTGACATGGCGTAGAATGGTGTTCAGTAGCATGGAGTGGCATTGCATGGAGTGCAGTTGCATGGAGTGGTGTTTCATAGAGCGGAGTGGTGTTTCATAAAACTGCAATTCTGTTGTCCTCATCCTCTGCCTCCTCATCCTCACTGTGCACAGGGTCCACTGCTGCCACACGGCCATCTCCTGCCTCCTCCTCCTGCAGAAAAGGCACATGGCGTCTCAAGGTAAGGTTATGCAACATGCAGCAAGCCACGATTATCTGGCAGACCTTCTTGGGAGAGTAGCACAGGGATGCACCTGTTAGATGGAGGCACTGAAAACTGGCCGTCAGGAGGCCAAAGGTACATTCAATTATCCTTCTTGTTCGCCCATGTGCCTCATTTTAACATTCATCTGCCCCTGTCCTGGGATTCCTCACAGGGGTCAGTAGCCATGATAGGTTGGGGTAACATGAGTCACATGCAAATATTGAGGTACAACATTTAGCCACACACTATCCCATATGGCCCACACCATACCCATACACCAATATCCACTGGGAGGGAACCAGGGCTCACCTATTAGCCACACCCTGTGCCTCTGCAGTTGGGCCATCACATTTGGGATGCTGCTATTCCTTAGGATAAAGGCATCATTCACAGACCCAGGATACTTAGCATTGACATGGGAGATGTACTGGTCCGCCTGGCACACCATCTGGACATTCATTGAGTGAAAACTCTTTCGATTTCTGAACACCTGTTCATTTTGCCGTGGGGGAACAAATGCAATTTGTGCACCATCAATTGCCCCAATGATGTTGGGGATACGTCCTATTGCATAGAAGTAACTCTACACTGTGGCCAAATCCTCCACCTGGGGTAAAACAATGTGGCTGCACGTGTGCGTAATCAGGGCATCCAGCACTCTTGTCAGCACTATTGAGAACATTGGCTGTGACATTCCTGTTGCCAAGCCCACTCTCACTAGGAAAGAACTAGTTGTCAAAATATGGAGTACAGATAGGACTTGCACAAGAGGGGGATCCCAGTGGGGTGACGGATAGCAGATATCAGGTCAAGCTCCAATTGGGCACACAGCTCTATGATTGTGGCCCTGTCAAGTCTATAGGTGAGGATAATGTGCCTGTCCTCCATTGTTGCCAAGTCCACCAGTGGTCTGTACACAGGGGTATGTCTACATCTCCTATTGATCCGTAGCGGTAGCAATCTATGATGTAAAAGAGTGAGGAGCCGGTCACAAACTGTACATTGTAGCCACAACAGTACAATGCATGAAGTTAATTTGAAATGTATAAATGGCATCTGTCCTGTATGTACAATTGTGAACTGTGACGCAGTTATATTACAGGGCCTGCCCCCCCTCAAATGGCGTCTGCCTGTCCTGTGTGGAGGGACAGGTGGAAGTGAAGTAATTCCGCTGATGTTGTGCACCATTGCGGGAGGTGGTCGGGAACCGCTGTGCAACGCCTCATTGGATAATATTGGGCCCTATGGGGTACAGTGGCCAATGGTGATGTACGCCGGTGGTGACGGTATGCACCGCCGCAGATGTCACCTCCATTTTCTATTTGTTCGCTCACTTGCTACCTGACCTTCAACAGGAGAGGGTCTACACTGCATGTGCCTCTGTGACCTGTGTCTGAAACCTACCATGGTGCGTGTGACTGGGGAAAGGGCCCCTGCCTTCACCTTGGTGGAGTTGGATTGACTAGTGGATGGGGTCCTACCCCAGTACCGACTGCTGTATGGGCCTCCAGACCAACAGGTGAGTACACTGTGAGCACGATGCATGTGAAGGCCTCGTGTGGGAGGGTTGGCGGATGTCCCCTGGGTGGAGTGCTGCTTGTGTGCTGGGCCAGGTCTGTGCAAATGGGGATGGGAAGGAGCATGGTGGGCCACGAGTATAACAGGCAGGATGGTCCAGCTAATAGCTTTCCCTGTGTGTATTTCCTCTGCAGGTCAGCGCCCATCAAATGAAGGGTATATGGCGTGCCATCGCCAAGGACGTGCGGACCCTGGGGGTCTACGAAAGGCGGAGCACCCACTGTCAGAAACGGTGGGAGGACCTCAAGATGCTGGGCAAGGAAGATGGTGGAGGCCCAGCTGGGGATGGCCTCCAAATGAGGAAGGGGTACCCGTCGAACCCTGACCCCCCTGAGGGCCAGCATACTGGCGGTGGCCTATCTGGAGCTGGATGGGCGCTTGAGGGCCTCACAGCAGCCACAAGAGGGTGAGTACAGTGGCCATCATTACTACTTACGCCTGGTGGGGTGGTATCCAGGTGGGGGATGTGTTTTTGTGGGTGCCCCTAGGCCAGGCCTGACATTGCAGAGTAGGTCCCATGTAGACGAGGGTTCTGATGTGATAGTCCTCCTACCTAGCTTGTAGGTATCCACCACTGGGCAGGGTTGTGTGGGTCCCAGGTATGCTGCAGTTGGCAGTATGTGTCCCTCTCCATACCCTGGTGACTAGAATTGTTACTGGTAGTGCATTGTATAGTGCTTAGGCCTGTTCCCTGTGTGTGAGGGTGCTGTGTACGCCAACGGTGGTGTTTGTGCAGCCATTGACGAAGTGTATCCTTTGTCTCTCCCCCTCCTTTTTGCTATGTCATCCTGTCCTTATGTGCATTAGCATCATCTGGTGGAGGAGCAGAGGCACCGGTGATGGAGAGAGCTGCATCCCACAGGACCCAGGAGGCAGAGTCCACTGACGGTGAGGCACCAGTGGGACGGAGGGCGAGGTGAGCACCACAGTGGAGACTGGAGTGGACAGTTCAGACACAGATACCACCTCCGATGGTGGTGGACACCTCTGTGCCCATCCTAGCTACAGATACATCTGCCACCCCCGTACTAGCACTGCCCTCCCAGCAGCGCCTCACCGAATTGCTCGTGCCCGCTCACCCAGGAGGGTAGGCATATTCTTCGCCCCATGCACCCCAGGCCCTGCCCCAGTTAGCCCTGCTACCCTGAGTGAGGAGGCTATTGATCTCCTGAGATCCATCTCCGTTGGGCAGTCAACCACTGTGAATGCCATCTAGGGGCTGGCAGCCCAAATGCAACAGAGGAATGCATTTCTGGAGAGCATGGCTTAGCAACCCAATGGAGATCAATCCAGGCTCTGGCCTCCTCTCTGATGGCAGCCATTGTCCCTGTTTCCACCCTCCCCCCTCCAACTTTTTCTACCCAATCCAATTTCCCCTCAACCCCAACCTATCCCAAGCATGCAGGTAGATGTGCATGCACACAGGGCAACACACAAGAGTGGCACAGGCAAAAACAAGCACCACACATCATCCCACAGGCACTCACACAAAAACCATCCAGATGCAGACATACCAACATCCTCTGCCTCCACTGTGTCCCCGTCCTCCTCCTCCTCCTCTCTCAGTTGCGTCTACACTCACACCTGCATGCACTACATCCACATCCACTACCGCCATCACCAGCACACCTATCAGAATACACACCTCACTGGCAGACACCTCCACAACAGCCATACACACATGCCCTGTGTCCTCTCCCGCTGTGTCTGTCCCCCCCCCAAGGTACACAAACGCAAGCACTCAGACACCCAACAGTCATCCATCTCACAATAGCATCCAGCCCATGCACCTGCACCCAAACACATGAGAAAGACACCTCCCACAACCACTCCCTTTTCCTCCACTCCCATACCTTCTCGCTCTCCCCGCCCCAATGTCCCTAAGCAGCTTTTCCTCCTCACCATTGACCTCTTCCCTAGCCCTCCCCCGTCCTTCACGTCTGGCTAGGGTGGCTAAAACCCAGGCAAGCACCTCAGCCACCCAGTGCACGGGCCCAGTAGTGTCCACACCCACTAGTGGTGGGAAAGGATCCGGGGCACTAGGCTGCCTCACGGAAAAGGTGCCTGCCCCAAGTGCTGCCAGGAAGGGCAAGGAGCCATCCCCAGCTGATGCCAGGAAGGGCAAGGAGCCATCGCCAGCTGATGCCAGGAAGGCCAAGAAGCCATCCCCAGCTGCTGCCAGGAAGGCCAAGAAGCCATCCCCAGCTGCTGCCAGGAAGGCCAAGAAGCCATCCCCAGCTGCTGCCAGGAAGGGCAAGGGGCCTGCACCAGCAGGCAGGAAGGACAAGGGGCCTGGTGCTTGGACTCAGTCAGAGCCCCCACCTCCAACCATGGTTGGGAAGCCGTCCGAAGCTGCAGGGGATGGGCAGGAGCTTCCCCGCACAACCACCACCAACAGCAGCAGCACCACCACCACCAGTGGGCAGCCGTCTGAGGCTGCAGGGATGGGCAAAGCTCCCCCACCACAACCACCACCAGCAGCAGCACCACCATAACCACCACCAACACCAGCAGTGGGCAGCTGGCGTCTGCTGGCGTCTGAGGCTGCAGGGGATCGCCAGGAGCCCCCCCCTCCACAACCACCACCAGCAGCAGAACCACCACCACCAGTGGGCAGCCGTCCAAGGCTGCAGGGGATGGGCAGAAGCTTCCCCACACAACCACCAGCAGCAGCAGCAACACCACCACCACTAGCAGTGGGCAGCCATCTGAGGCTGCAGGGGATGGGCAGGAGCTTCCCCTCACAACCACCGCCAGCAGCAACACCACCACCACCAGCAGTGGGCAGCTGTCCACGGCTGCTGGGGATAGGCAGGAGCTTCCCCCCCAACCCACCAGCAGCAGCGGCAGCACCACCACTGCCACCACTGAACAGCTGTCACCGCCGGCAGACATTCTGTAGATCTGCTTCCATGGGCTGTTGTGCGGCCTTCCCCTTGCAAATCCTGTGGGAATGACACCCACTTGAGAGACTGGGGACTTGCACTCCCCAAGATGTGCATCACAGGGCACGTTGCCCCCTCAGGAACCAGTGGGGAAGCCACCCACTCACCCCATCCTCCCCAGGATGAAGATCACAGGGCACAATGCCCCATGCAGAATAAAGTGGGAAGCCACCCACTCACCCCATCCTCCCCAGGATGAAGATCACAGGGCACAATGCCCCCTCCAGAGCCAGTGGTCAAGTCACCCACTCGAGAGACTGTGGCCTTACACTCCCCAGGACCAAGCAGTGGGCAAGTCACCACTTGAGACTGTGGCATTCACCAGGATCAAGGACGGGGCATGTTGTTCCCTCCAGGGCCAGTGGGTAAGTCACCCACTTGAGAGACTGTGGCCTTGCACTCCCCAGGACAGAGCAATGGGCATGTTGCCCCCTTCAGGACCAGTGGTGTTGTTCCATTTACCGTCTGAGGTGCCCCCCAGTTCCCCGTCCCCCTGAGGTGCCTGCCTATTTTCCAAATTATGCCTCTGCAGTGTTCCCTGTTGTGGCAGGAGACAAGTGGGGCCTTGAACTATGTCATGTGGCCCTGTGGCCCACGCACATTGAAGGCTGGGCAGTGTCCCTTGAATTGTACACATGTATATACTTTTAGTTTGGATGTACGTATTTCAACTGTATTTATATTATTACACTCGATTTCATCTAGTCGTGTTGTCCTTGCATTATTCCTGAGGGGTACAGGGTATATCTGTTTTCTTACTGCATCTGATTGTGTGTTTGGTGTTGGGAGTGGGAGTGGGAGTGGGGGGGTGTGTGGTGCGTGTGTGTGTCACTCTCTTTTTCCTCCCCCCCTCCCCTGTGTGCTAGGCGGCTGTACTCACCGTGGTTGTTTTCGCCATCCTTGGTGTTCGTGATGGAGCAGGACGTTAAAGATCATCAGAAATATTTGCAGCTCGGGCTCTATGGTGGCATGGTTGTTCCCTGTATCTCCAATGGTGAGTCCTTTCCCTTCTGTGCAGTGTTAGCGCCAGGCTTTTGATGTTGTTAGTACCACCCCGGAAAAGGTGGCAGATTGGGCTGTCATAATACGGTGGGCGGAACATTGTTTTCTGCCTGGCTGTAGGTGGCTACCGCCGTGGTGGCTGTTGCTTCCCCCCTGGTGGTCGGTGTGGTAAAGTGGCTGTCTATATGAGCTCTTTCTGCCATAGTCATAATTTGGCGGTAATTACCGCCAGCCTGTTGGTGGTATTACCACCACTTTATCACCGACCACCAGGGTTGTAATGAGGGCCTATATGTCACCCAAAACACTCCAATCTAGGGCATTTACAAACCACAGTAATATGAGGTTTCAGTAGCAGTGATGAGATATGACTACATTTCTGAATGATTTCTAGTCCAATGCTGTTGTAAGCCGATGCTCTTGTGCACCCCTGTCATTCCTGCCTCATACTGATGAGGAGGATGCTATGACATCTGAACAGAAAACAAGGGAGCAAGGCACATATCCTGTCCAGAGTAGAATACTGGAAATCAGAGAACAAAGGAATGCAGAAATTGCCAGATAAGTTATGCAATGCAGCTACGATCATTCCTAAAGTGAGGCACATACAGCCAGTTCTGAGATTAATTATTCAATTCCAGGAAAGAGGAAAATTAGAATCTAGCTTCCTTTCAAGGTCTCAGTCGCATACCATGAGCGTGAGTAAAACCATTTTAGTACGATTATCAGGAAGACGTTTCCTACAGATCTGTGAGTCAAAATACATTTATAGTACCAGATAATTCTGAGGGTTGGACTGGGACAGAAAATAGGTCTGAATACTAAAATAATAGTGGCCCACATTGGCGAATCAAATACTTAAAAAGTAGCCCACATTCTGCAAATCAGGGCAGTGTTGAACTTGTACAGACATCCTGTAGAGGTGTTTTGTAAGGTTTGTGTTACTGCATTCATTTGTGCTTGATGCAAGCAATGACTGTGGTAATATCAGGTAAGTCAACAGAAAATGTGCCCACCAGACCATAAAGCAGGACAATAAACAGCAAAAAGAACAGCCCACACACTGACATGTCAGACCAGCCCTCCTGGCAATCTCAGATTTGCCTACAGCCAGTCCTATCCTGATAATAACCAAAAACAGCAGAGAAAAAGGGCTGATCAACAATGCTTTGTAGCTCTAGGCCCCATAATTTAGAATCGTCTAGCAAGCAAACTATTTTTGATGAAGAAACCTTTCCCATGCAGAAGAATCAACCACTTGCAAAGTCAATAGGTCTTGCCTTGTTGGTGGTTAATAAAAACCTATTGGTTTTGCTCACTTTGTCTTTCTTTGTGGCTTGAATGTATGTGTGTCTTAGTATGTTTCTTTTGTATTTGTATGCATACTTTTCTATGTGTGTCTTTGTTTGTCTGCATAGTTGTATTATTATTAAATGATGTGTGTCTCTGTGCCCAAAGTGTGTCTGCATGTTCCTGTATCTGTGTGTCTATGTAGGTGTCCTTATATGAGTATGCCCATCTGCATGTGCCATAGAATATGTCCATGTGTATCGGTCAGAATGAGGGTGTGTATACATGTTTGGTTTTATTGGTGTCTGTGTGAATACACAGCTATGTGTCTGTCGATGTCCTGTCTGCATGTGTTTAAGTGTGAGGGTATGTGTCTTTATGAGTCTGTGCCTGGGCCTCCATGTATGAATCTGTGTGCAGGTGTCTATGTGTCTGAGTGTGGGTGTGTTCAACTAGAATGTAGCATTTCTATAGCAGTTGACTCTTCGTATAGCTGTGGGTGCCCAATTGTGTTCCTGTGTCTGTATCCACATGTTTGTTTGCATGTATTGTTGTATGCCTGTGTCTGTATGCATCTATATGTGTTGGTGTGTGTGTGTGTGTGTGTGTGTGTGTGTGTGTGTGTAGGAGTCTTTGGGGGTCATTCTGACCTCGGCGGTAAAAGGCGCCTACCGCCGGTCAGAAATCCTCCATAATCCCGCCGCGGTCGCGGAAACCCGCCACGGTCATTCTGACCCGCAGAAGGCAAACCTCCGAAAATCCGTCCGCCACAACAGACCGCCAGACCAGCGGTCGGCGGAAAGGTGGAGGTGACCAAACCTCCACCGTCACGCCAACAGAAATACGCCCATTCCATTACGACCCACGAATCCACGCGGCGGTCATTCAAACGCGGTATTCCATTGGCGGGACACACCGCCGCGGTCAGAATACACACAAACGAACAAAACTCAGCCACATTGGACGATTTGAATCCCACACACCTGATACACATACACACACCACTCCCACACACACAATACAATATAAAACACACACCCACATCACCCACAAACCCCTACGCTAAAAAATTAGTCAAGAAGGCAAGAGCGAGACACCAGCATCCAAAAAATAACAGCCACAGCCACTCAACACCATCACCCACACACTATCCACACACAAAACAACACACACCACCACACTCAACTCACTTAAATACACATACTCCACCCCACACATCATACACACCACCCCATGGCACCCCAAAGACAACCCCGCTTCACAGACGAAGAACTCAGGGTCATGGTGGAGGAAATCGTTCGGGTAGAGCCCCAGCTGTTCGGCACACAGATACAATACACCAGCATTGCCCGGAGGACGGAGCTATGGCAGAGGATTGTCGACAGGGTGAACGCAGTGGGACAGCACCCCAGAAATCGGGAAGACATCAGGAAGCGATGGAACGACCTACGGGGGAAGGTGCGTTCCATGGTATCCAGGCACAACATCGCCGTGCAGAAGACTGGCGGAGGACCCCCACCTCAACCCCCACAATTCACATCATGGGAGGAGGAAGTCTTGAACATCCTGCATCCTGACGGCCTCGCAGGAGTCGGCGGAGGAATGGATACTGGTAAGTTGAAGCTTCAATACTGCTTCCCCCCCACCTGCATGCCAAATCAGACCCCAAACCTCACCCCCATCCTCGAACCCCACCCTCACCCCCACCCCCATCGTCACCCCCACCCTCACCCCCACCACCATCCTCACCCCCACCACCATCCTCACCCCCACCCCCAGCACACCTATTCCCCGCCAATGTCTCACCATCACAACCCACACATCCCAAAACCTAGGCCTGCATGCGTCCACTAAGCATGGACACCCATCACCAAAGCATGCCCAATGCATATACACATCCCCCCCACAAGCCACCCTCACCAAAGCCCCCACACACGAATGCCAGCACTTGGGGACACGAGAACCCACAGATACACCCATATGCCACACATTGAAACTATAACCATACCTCTATACCCCTGCAGGACCCGACCGTCAACACACCGCGGCGGAGGGGCCAGAATTCTCCACACCCCCCACCCAAGAGGCCGTCAGCGATGACAGCAGCTCTGTCGACCTGGACACCGATGACCAGCCCGGACCATCGGGGACCTCTGGACAGTCGGTTCCCCTCACACAGGCCCAGGCCACTACAGACCCAAACCCCTCTGGGAACACCAGCACAGCTCCCACCCAGCGGGCCCATGCCTCTGTCTCCAGGGCGCGTCAATCTGCGGTGTGTCTACCACTACAGGGCACCCAGGATAACCCACCACCCCAACAACAACAGGGACCTGGGGGCAGTGGTAGTGGGCACACCGGCCAGGGGGCAGAGGCCCAGGGAAACAGGGGAACTCGGAGGGCAGCTGTGCGACAGGGGGGGGAGGAGAGGCCCAGGGAACCCACTCTCCACGAGGTCCTCACCACCATCATGGGAGCATACAACCGCTCCCAGGAGACGATGGCGACGGTACTGGCCCGGTTCCAGGAGATCCAGGTGCTGCAGGAGGAACACTATCGGGGGTACAGGGAGGACATCAGAGCCATCAACACCACCCTGGTTACCATGGTAGGGCTGCTGCAGGACCTCGTCAACAACAGGGCGGACACTGAACAACACCCAAGGGCCCCTGCCACTAGCCTGGACCAAGAACAGCCAACCACCTCCGCCGGCGCTAGTGGACAGGAGGCCCCCGCACAGCAGCAGCCCACCAGACCCCCACCTCCTGCAGGAGAAGAACCACCCCGCAAGAGGGCCCTGAGATCTCGCAAGAAGACAGAGTAGGATGTCAAGACCCCTGCCAGCAATGGATACCACCTGATGTCATCCCACTGTCCCACATTGTCACCCTGTCCATCCTTGAACTGCCCATGCTCCATCTCTCCACAGGCCTCTGGACAATGCACCTGTGTGACTGTTACTCTGGACTCTGCCATGGACATTCCTTCACCATAGCCCCCACCCACTTGAAACCACCCATCCCATTTTGAGCACTTAAATAAACACCTATTTTGCACCAAAATATCATGAGTCTGGCTGTGATTTCAATAGATTGTAATTGACATGACAGTGCAAATATGTCCTTGTACATGGTGAAGTCAACAAACAGCTGCCACAAAGCTGTAGTCCATGGGGAAACGAAGCACAGGACTCGTAGTGGGGACCCCAGATCTGAAATAGGGAGGGAAAAGCCAAAACTCAGTCATCATACACTGGGGCAAATAGACAGGCAGCAGAGATGCTGGAGAGTAGTTAACATTTACTAAATTATCTTTGAAATGTTACCTGTGTCCTATTGGAAGTACTGTTCAATGATTCTGTCCCTGTTGTCTGTTTCAGCCCCGTCGTCTTCCTCCTCGTCACTCTCCTCAGGTTCCACCGCTGCCACAACACCACCGTCTCGACCATCCTCCTGCAGGAAAGGCACCTGGCGGCGCAAAGCCAGGTTGTGAAGCATGCAGCAGGCCACGATGATGTGACACACCTTCTTAGGTGAGTACATTAGGGATCCACCTGTCATATGCAGGCAGCGAAACCTGGCCTTTAGGAGGCCAAAGGTGCGTTTGATCACCCTCCTAGTACGCCCATGGGCCTCATTGTACCGTTCCTCTGCCCTGGTCCGGGGATTCCTTACTGGGGTCAGTAGCCACGACAGGTTGGGGTACCCAGAGTCCCCCACTAGCCATACACGGTGTCTCTGTAGCTGTTCCATCACGTAAGGGATGCTGCTATTCCTGAGGATGTAGGCGTCATGCACTGACCCTGGGAATTTGGCATTTACATGCGAGATGTACTGGTCAGCCAAACACACCACCTGGATGTTCATTGAATGGTAATTTTTTCTGTTCCTGTACACCTGCTCCCTGTCTCTTGGGGGAACCAAAGCCACATGGGTCCCATCAATGGCACCAATTACGTTGGGAATATGTCCAAGGGCGTAGAAATCACCCTTCACTGTAGCCAATTCGCCCACCTCAGGGAAAATGATGTAGCTCCTCACGGATTTCATCAGGGCAGACAACACTCTGGATAACACCTTCGAAAACATGGGCTGAGACATCCCAGAAGCAATTCCCACGGTTGTCTGAAATGACCCACTTGCCAAGAAATGGAGTACTGACATGACCTGCACCAGAGGGGGAATCCCTGTGGGTTGGCGGATGGGGGACATCAGGTCGGGCTCCAGCTGGGCACACAGTTCATGGATAGTGGCACGGTTAAGACGGTAGGTCAGGATAATGTGGCGTTCTTCCATTGTCGACAGGTCCACCAGCGGTCGGTACACGGGAGGATTCATCCGTCTCCTCGCCCAACCCAGCGGACGGTGCCTAGGAAGGACAACATGGAGCACACAGTCAAGCAACCCACAGGTACGTACTCACAGCTAGCACAGTAAACGATTCTCTATGCAGTGAATGGCGTGTCTGAGTGGCTATGCAAGGCCTAGGCCTGTGTGACGCTGTTGAAATTGAGCCATGTGGGCCCTGGAAATGGCGGCTGCCTGACCTGTGAAGTGTGACAATGGGATGTGAGGTCAATGCGCTGGCGTGGCACACCGCGGCGGGCGGCGGGCGAAGACTGCGGCGCAAAGCCGCATTGGTTAACATTGAAGCCTATGGGTTTCAGGAGCCAATGGCGAAGGGCGCCGGCGGTGGCGGGACGCACCGCCGCGGTACGCACCGCCGCGGACGTCACCGCCATTTTCTATCTACTTATCCACTTGCGACTTGAACTTTCACAGGAGAGGACCTATACTGCAAGTGTTGCTGTGACCTCGGTCTGGAAGGGACAATGGCTGCTGCGCCTGGGGAAAGGGCCCCTGCCTTCACTGGAGAGGAGTTGGAGAAACTTGTGGATGGGGTCCTCCCCCAGTATGCCCTACTCTACGGTCCTCCAGACCAACAAGTGAGTTTAATTCAATATGGATTTGGGGCCACTGGCTGGCTTGGGGGCCTGGCGGGGGGCCTGGCGGGGATGGGGGGCATGTTGGGCCTGGCGGGGGGCATGGCGGGGATGGGGGGCATGTTGGGCCTGGCGGGGGCATGGCGGGGGGCCTGGCGGGGATGGGGGGCATGTTGGGCCTGGCGGGGGGCATGGCGGGGGGCCTGGCGGGGATGGGGGGCATGTTGGGCCTGGCGGGGGGCATGGCGGGGGGCCTGGCGGGGATGGGGGGCATGTTGGGCCTGGCGGGGGGCATGGCGGGGATGGGGGGCATGTTGGGCCTGGCGGGGGGCATGGCGGGGGGCCTGGCGGGGATGGGGGGCATGTTGGGCCTGGCGGGGGGCATGGCGGGGATGGGGGGCATGTTGGGCCTGGCGGGGGGCATGGCGGGGATGGGGGGCATGTTGGGCCTGGCGGGGGGCATGGCGGGGGGCCTGGCGGGGATGGGGGGCGTTGGGCCACTGGAAAGGAAAATGCTGAGAAACTTGAATGTGGTATTTCTCCCTCCCTGTACGTGTCACATAGGTCCGCGCCCATGAGAAGATCGGGATTTGGCGTGCCATCGCCAAGGAAGTCCGGACCCTGGGGGTCCACCATCGACGGGGCACCCACTGCCGCAAGAGGTGGGAGGACATCCGCCGCGGGACCAAGAAGACCGCCGAGTCTCTGCTGGGGATGGCCTCCCAACGTAGGCGGGGTGCCTGCCGTCAACTGAGCCCCCTGATGTTCCGGATCCTGGCGGTGGCCTACCCTGAATTGGATGGGCGCGTGAGGGCAGCACAGCAGACACAAGGGGGTGAGTACAAGCATTATCTACTCTGTTGTCGCGCAGTGGAGGTGTCTGGGTGGGGGAGGAGGGCTGGGGGTCCCCCTAGGCCAGGGCGATATCTGTAGGCTGGGCACCCCCGTAAGCCCCTGTGTCCCCAGCCACCACCCTCAGTAGTTTGTCAGTACAGCCATCCCTGGGCCGTGTCATCCATGGGTGCAGTTGTCAACTCTAGGCGTGTAGGGCATGTTCCACGGAATGCGTAGCGGACCCCAAGTGTGCAACTTAGTGCAGGGGGCATCTGTGTCTGTCATGTCCGCTAACTGTACCGGAGATCCATGTACTCAATATCCCTTTATTTCTCTCTCCCCCCCCCTTTTTGTTTGTCTTTCTGTGCTTGTGTGCATCAGCATCATCAGGCGGAGGAGAAGTGGCATCGGGGCAGGAGGGAGCTGCATCTCACATGGCCCAGGAGGGCCATGCCACAGAGTCAGACTGGACCAGTGAGACGGAGGGCGAGGGGAGCTCCACGACGGGGACGACTGGACCCTGCAGCGACACGGACACGTCCTCGGAAGGGGGCTCCCTTGCGGGGGTGGCACCATCCGTGCCCCCCGCCATTACAGGTACAGCCGCCACCCAGCGCACCATCTCCGCCCTCCCAGCAGCCCCTCAGCGTTCGCCCCGTGCCCGCTCTGCCAGGAAGCCGGGCATCTCCTTCGCCCCAGGCACCTCAGGCCCTGCCCCTGTTACCCCCGCTGCCCTCAGTGAGGAGGTCATTGACCTCCTCCGAACGCTCATTGTTGGGCAGACTACCCTTTTGAATGCCATCCAGGGGGTGGAGAGGGAGGTTCATCGCAGCAATGCGTACCTGGAGGGCATTCATTCGGGTCAGGCTGCCCATCAGCGATCGTTCCAGGCTCTGGCCTCAGCACTGACGGCAGCCATTGTCCCTGTCTCCTGCCTGCCTCTACTAACTCCCTCCTCCCAGTCTCCTGTTCCTCTGCCTGTCCCACCCACACCATCAGACCAGCCTGCACACACCTCAACACCCAAGAGAAGCTCATCCAAACATAAGCACCACAGATCACGCAGACATTCACACACGCAACATTCCGATGCAGACATGCCAACAGTCACTACCACCTCTGTGACCCCCACCTCCTCGTCTCCCTCCTCCCTCCCTGTGACGTCTACACTCACACCTCCATTCACCTCACCATCAGCCAGTGTTTCCATCACCAGCACACCCTCCACTCCAGTCCGCACACGTGCAGTCACCACCCCCACTGCCATTTACACGTCCCCTGTGTCCTCTCCCACTGTGTCTGTCACCCCCTCTTCCACACCACACAAACGCAGCCACCCACCCACCCAACAGCCATCCACCTCACGACAGCCTATCCCTCCTGCACCTGCACCCAAAGACAGCAAACGTGACTCACCTACAACCACATCCTCTCCCTCCACTCCCATTCCCACTGTACCTACCACTCTCCATTGTCCCAAGAAGCTCTTCCTCGCCACTACTAACTTCTTTCCTGACCCTGAGCCCCCCCCTCCTTCTCGTCGGGGTAAGAAGAGCACCTCAGCCACCACCAGCCCTGCAGCCCCCTTGACAAGGGTGCAGGGGTATTGGAGCCCGCCAGCCCGCATGTCTGGATCTTCGCCCAGCAGCAAGGGGACAGCCAGCCCACCCCCTGGGAAGAGGAGCAGAAGGCGGAAGGGTCGCCGCAGGAGCCCGCCTTCTACATCCCCCCCGGACACCACCCAGAGACAGTCACCAGCCACAGCTCCAAAGGGAGGAAAGGGCCACAGGCCCACGACTAAGGAGGGCAAGGGCAGCAAGTCGGAGAGGTCAGGCAGCAGGCCTGCTGCCCAGAAGGAGCCCACAACCCCCATAGCCGCTGCCCCGGGAGGAACCGGCACAGCTGCCCCGGGAGAGCCCACCACCCCCATAGCCGCTGCCCAGGGAGGACCCAGCCCAGCTGGCCATGAGGGCCCCACCACACACAGCCCAGGTGGGCAGTGAAGGAGCACCATCCCCGCTGCCCAGGAGGGCACCACCAGGCAATTAGCAGTTGGCCATAGACCGTCCGCCGTCTCAAGAACCGCTGAACTGGGCCCCGCCGTCTCACGCACCGCTCCGCTGGGCCCCGCCGTCTCAAGAACCGCTGAACTGGGCCCCGCCGTCTCACGCACCGCTGAACTGGGCCCCGCCGTCTCAAGAACCGCTGAACTGGGCCCTTCAGGGCAAGAACCGCTGAACTGGGCCCCGCCGTCTCAAGAACCGCTGAACTGGGCCCTTCAGGGCAAGAACCGCTGAACTGGGCCCCGCCGTCTCAAGAACCGCTGAACTGGGCCCCGCCGTCTCAAGAACCGCTGAACTGGGCCCTTCAGGGCAAGAACCGCTGAACTGGGCCCCGCCGTCTCAAGAACCGCTGAACTGGGCCCCGCCGTCTCAAGAACCGCTGAACTGGGCCCTTCAGGGCAAGAACCGCTGAACTGGGCCCCGCCGTCTCAAGAACTGCTGAACTGGGCCCGCCGTCTCACGCACCGCTGAACTGGGCCCCGCCGTCTCAAGAACCGCTGAACTGGGCCCTTCAGGGCAAGAACCGCTGAACTGGGCCCCGCCGTCTCAAGAACCGCTGAACTGGGCCCCGCCGTCTCAAGAACCGCTGAACTGGGCCCTTCAGGGCAAGAACCGCTGAACTGGGCCCCGCCGTCTCAAGAACCGCTGAACTGGGCCCCGCCGTCTCAAGAACCGCTGAACTGGGCCCTTCAGGGCAAGAACCGCTGAACTGGGCCCTTCAAGGCAAGGAGCGCTGAACTGGGCCCCGCCGTCTCAAGAACCGCTGAACTGGGCCCTTCAGGGCAAGGACCGCTGAACTGGGCCCTACAAGGCAAGGAGCGCTGAACTGGGCCCTTCAAGGCAAGGAGCGCTGAACTGGGCCCCGCCGTCTCAAGAACCGCTGAACTGGGCCCTTCAGGGCAAGAACCGCTGGCCCTTTGGCAGACGTGGCAGGGCAGGATCTATCTCGGGCAGGGCTGCAGGATGTCCTCTGGCCAACTTGCCTCCTCCAGTGGCAGTGGGGTCTGTTATGGACTGTATGGACTGTGGCTTTGCTCTCCCCAGGATGGCCCAGTGGGCAGGCCACCCACTGTATGGACTGTATGGACTGTGGCTTTGCTCTCCCCAGGATGGCCCAGTGGGCAGGCCACCCACTGTATGGACTGTTTGGACTGTGGCTTTGCTCTCCCCAGGATGGCCCAGTGGGCAGGCCACCCACTGTATGGACTGTTTGGACTGTGGCTTTGCTCTCCCCAGGATGGCCCAGTGGGCAGGCCACCCACTGTATGGACTGTTTGGACTGTGGCTTTGCTCTCCCCAGGATGGCCCAGTGGGCAGGCCACCCACTGTATGGACTGTTTGGACTGTGGCTTTGCTCTCCCCAGGATGGCCCAGTGGGCAGGCCACCCACTGTATGGACTGTTTGGACTGTGGCTTTGCTCTCCCCAGGATGGGCCAGTGGTCATGGAGTCCCCTCGTGGATCTGGCGTCGTGTACTCAAGTGGCTGAGGTGCCCCCCCTTCCCTTCCCCCTGAGGTGCCTGTCCTATTTTCTTTCTGATGCCCCTGCAGTGTTCTCTCCGTGGAGTTCTTGTCGTGGGACTGGGCCTTGCCCCTTTGCACAGGACCCCTGTGATCCACGGACAGTGGTTGGACTACATTTAGTAGCTGTATATATTTTGTACATAGTTTATTTATTTATTGGGATTACTGGTGTACATATTTCAATATATCTGCCCGTTTATGATCTCTTCTTTTGGTCTTTGCATTATTTCGGAGGGGGGTGGTTTGTGGGTTGTGACAGTGATCTGTGGGAATGCATTGATGTGTGTGTTGTAGTGGGTGTGGGTGGGTGGGTGTGTGCCGGTAATCTTTTCCCTCCCCTGTGTCGTAGGTGCAGTACTCACCGATGTCTTCCGCGCCGCCGGGCGTGCTCCTGGTATATGAGCAGGAATAGGAGTGCGGGGATGACCTGCAACTCTGGCTCCATACTGCCGGAATCTCGCGTGGAGTGCGTAGAGGTGAGCGTTTTCCCGTTCGTAGTCTGTTTCCGCCGTGTTCTTATCGGCGGTGCTCCCGCCCCGGAAAAGGTGGCAGATTGGTGGGTCGTAATAGGGTGGGCGGTACATTGTCTGCCGCCGGGCTGTTGGCGGGAACCGCCGCGCTGTTTGTTTGTACCGCTGTGGCGGTCGGAGTGTTAAGTTGGCGGGCTGTGTTGGCGGTTCCCGCCAGGGTCAGAATTGCATATTTTAGACCGCCGGCCTGTTGGCGGCTTGGCCGCCGCTTTATCACCGACCGCCAGGGTCAGAATGAGGGCCTTTGTCTTTAAGTGACTGTGTTTATTGTGATTTTAAACTATATGTGTGTCTATTCATGTGTGCAGTGCATGCAACCGTGTGTCTGTTTTGATGTGTGTTTGTATGATCATCTGTCTGTATACTCTATTTGTTTGTTTGTGCCTCTGTGCATCCCTGTATGGTTGTGTCTGTATATATCTGTTGGTCTGTGCACACCTATGTTTATCTGGGGGTGTAAAGCCACCATGTACCTGTATGTGTCTGTATGTCTGTCTCTTAGTGTATATATGCATCCCTCGGTGTCCTGTTTATGACGTTCAGAAGGTTAAAGCTCCTGCTGCAGCTAAATATGAAATCGGTGATGAAGTTTCCATGTACGCAGGGATTATTGATCAGCTAGCTACACATATGCAGGGGTAAAATGCAAAGTCTGTGCTAGAATTTCCGCCACTTTATGTGAAGAAACATTTTACTAGCTCTCTCCTGTAGGAGGCTGGCCTGGATTGTAGTGGGAACCTTGGGTACTTACACCTTATACCAGGTCCAGCTATCCCTTATTAGTGAAGTAGTAGTGTTCTAGCAGCTTAGGCTGATAGAGGTAGCTATAGCAGAGCAGCTTAGGCTGAACTAGGAGACATGCAAAGCTCATGCAATACCAATAATAGTTACACAGTAGTTATACACAAGTAAAGACAGTACTCAGTGTTATAAAAAATAAAGGTAGTTTATTTGGGTGACAGTACCAAAAATATCTTAGAGGCAATACTCCTTCTGGAGGTAAGTATTATACACAATATATACACTAGAAACCAAAATAAGGTATGTAATTTGACATAGGATAGTGCAAACAACAGGAAATTCTATAGAATGCAAGGGGAGAAAATAGGTCTGGGGGTAACACAAACCATATACTAAGAAAGTGGAATGCGAATCACAGATTGCCCCCTAGACAAGTGTAGTGTGTGCAGAATCGTTGGGAGAGTAAGAATACCGTAAACGTAAGTAAATTACCCCACCCAGAAAAGCAGGATTAAAGTACTGCAAGTTTCCTTAGGACACACTACACCTCGTGATTAGGATTTTGCAGTAACCAAGCAAGTCTGCAAACAACAACTGCTGGATTCTAGGACCTGAAGACCGGCAAAAGAAGGGGACCAAGTCCAGAATTTGAAAGAAGCTCCAGGATAGGCAGGAGCTCCTGCCAACCCAGAAGAGGGTGCAAAGAAGAGTCCCTGGTTGGATGAAGACTGCAGGAATACACCCTAGGAAGATGCCAGCGGGTTCCTGCATGATGCAGAAGATGTCCCAACGACATGAAGATGGATGCAGATGTGATTTCGTGTTGGAAGTCACCAACAATCCTTGGTTACGACAAAAGTGTGTTCTGCATCAAAATGGCACTGGCTGGACCCAGGAGGAACCTGGGGGCCTCAACTCTGAGTGATAGAGGGGTCTCACAGCACTTTAGAGAGCCCTCAGGATGCGAGGCAGCACCCACTGGAGTCCCAGGACACAGGGACAAAGAAGGTGCAAAATGCGGTTGGTGCAGCACAACAAAGGAATGTCCCACACCGCCGGAGAACAACTCAGCAAGTTGAGCGTCACAGGATGCAGTCCTGGGGACATGGGCCAGGCTGTGCACAAAGCGATTTTGCAAATAGTGCAGAGAGGCCTCAGAAGGTGAAGAAGACGCAGTATACAGAGGTACCGTCGCTTTCAGGGAAGGCAAGGTCTTACCTCCTTCAAATTGCGTCAGCAGGACCTCAGGACAGTCTCTGTCGATGGGATCCACCCTCTGTGTCCTTAGGAACACGCTCGTTGCTGTGAGAGGAATCCCAGGGTACTGGTCGTCATCTTAGAAGGTGCCTGCATGAGCAGGGGAAGGACTCCGTCACTCCACAGGAGATTTCTTCGGTCCTTCTGGTGTAGGATGAAGACAGGGAGTCCTAAGAGTGTGCACACCGTGGATACATTGTTGCTGTTACAGCGGTTCCTGGAGCAGGCTGCAGTTGATCTGAGGTCAGAGGATGAAGTAGTAGTTGCAGAGGATTCCTGAAGGAAACTTGCAAGCAGAATCTCATGAGAGACCCTAACAGCCCTGAGAGGGGGATTGGCTACCGTATCAGGTAAGAACCTATCAGGAGATCTCTGATGTCACCTGCTGGCACTAGCCACTCAGAGCCCTCCAGAGTGCCCCACACCTAGCAAAGCAAGATGGCTGAAGTCTGGGACACACTGAAGGAGCTCTGGGCACCACCCCTAGGGTGGTGATGGACAGGGGTAGTCACTCCCTTTTCCTTTGTCCAGTTTTGCACCAGAGCAGGGGACAAGGGGTCCCTGAACCGTTTTAGACTGGCTGATGCAAGGAGGGCACCATCTGTGCCCTTCAAGGCATTTCCAGAGGATGGGCGAGACTACACCTCCCCAGCCTGTAATACCTATTTCAAAAGGGAGAGGGTGTAACACCCTGCTCTCAGAGGAAATGCTTTGTTCTGCCTTCCTGGTACTGGGCTGCCCAGACCACAGGAGGGCAGAACCCTGTCTGTGAGGTGGCAGCAGCAGTAGCTGTAGTGCAAGCTTCAGACAGCTGGTTTGGCAGTACTTGGGGTCCACAGGGGGGCCCACAGGATGCTTGGAATTGGCTCCCCAATACCAGATTTGGAATAGGGGGGACAATCCCATGATCTTAGACACCATACATGGCCATATTCGGAGTTACCATTGTGGGGCTACATATAGGTATTGACCTATATGTAGTGCCCATATGTAATGGCATCCCTGCACTCACACAGTTCCGGGAATTGGCCATGAACTATGTGGGGGCACCTTTGCTAGTGCAAGGGTGCCCTCACACTTAGTAACTTTGCACCCAACCTTTAGTAAATGATGGTTAGACATATATCTGACTTATAAGTTACATAAGTGCAGTAAAAATGGCTGTGAAATAGTGTGTGCACTATTTCACACAGGCTGCAATGGCAGGCCTGGGGAAGGGTTTATCTGTGTTCCTTATGGGTGGCAAAAGAAATGCTGCAGCCCATAAGGATCTCCTGGAACCCCAGTGTCCTGGGTACCGAGGTACCATATACTAGGGACTTATAAGGGGGGGTCCGGTGTGCCAATTGAAATTGGCAAATGAAGTCACTAGCCTACAGTGACAAATTCTAAAGCAGAGAGAGCATAAGCACTGAGGTTCTGGTTATCAGAGCCTCAGTGACACAGTCAAGCACTACTGACAACACACACATTAGGCCACAAGCTATGAGCACTGGGGCCCTGGCTAGCAGAATCCCAGTGAGACAGGCAAAACACACTGACATATAGGTTTTTATCTATGAGCACTGTGGTCCTGGCTAGCAGGATCCCATTGACACATGAGAAAACACACTGACACACACTCGCAAATAGGCCAAAAGTGGGTGTAACCACACTAGAAAGAGGCTACTTTCTCACAACTCATGTCACTTCAGTGTCTGGGGGATCACACTACACAACTCCAGGGGATGACTCTATAGATAGAGAGCTCAAGAAACTGAGGCTGGAGGAGTCCAGGCTGAGGCTGCAGCAGCAAAGGCTATCCCTGGACAGGGAGGCCTTGGCAGTGGAGAGGGAGAGGCAGGGGTTGGGGTTAGCACATCATGGTGACAGCAGCAATAGCTCAAGTTTCAGGGATTACAGAGTCAGTGAGCACTCCTTGGATTCCAAAACTTGTTCCCCCATACAAGGTGGGGGGTGACATCTATAAGTGGTTTGCTGCCCTTGAGAGGGCCTGTAAAGTTCAGGGGGTCCCTCAAAGCCAGTGGGCTGCTATTCTCTGGCTGTCTTTCTATGACAAGGGGAGAGACAGACTTGTCACTGTCAGAGAGGAAGGTGGACACAACTACAAAATACTGAAAACAGCACTCTTAGATGGTTTTGGTTTCACCACTGAACAGTATAGAAACAAGTTCAGGTTGAGCAGAAAAGAGGCCTCATAGGATTGCGTTGACTTTGTGAACTGTTCTGTTAAAGCTTTCGAAGGATGGTTACATGGCAGCAAAGTGTCTGACTATGAGGGCTTGTATAATCTATTACTGAGAGAGCATATTGTAAATATTGTAAATAATTGTATGTAAGAGGCTGGCCTGGCTTGTAGTAGGTACCAATGGTACTTACACCTTATGCCAGGTCCACTTATCCCTTATTAGTAGAGTGTAGTAGTGTTCTAGCAGCTTATGCTGATAGAGGTAGCTATAGCAGAGCAGCCAAGGCTGAACTAGGAGACATGCAAAGCTCATGCAATACCACTTATATTATATAGGTACTATATCATAAGAAAGACAATACTCATAGTTACTAAAAATAAAGGTACTTTATTTTAGTGACAATGTGCTAAAAATATCTCAGAGGATATACTCCCTTAGGAGGTAAGTAACATACACAATATATACACAACTAACCAATTCAGGGAAGCAAAACAGTCAGAAAGTAGTGCAAACACTGTAAAACACAATAGGATACAATAGGCCTAGGGGCAACACAAACCATATACTAAGTAAGTGGAATGCGAACACGAATGCACCCCTAGGAAAGTGTAGTGTGTAGAGGGTCGCTGGGAGTGTGAGAAAACACTAAGGGTGTAAAGGAGACCCCACCCCAGGACCCAGGAAAGCAGGAGTAAAGTACTACTATTTCCCCCAAAAGTTGTGATAAAGGATTTTGCAAGGACCACAACAGACTGCAAAGCACGGAAGACGGATTCCTGGACCTGAAGACCTGTAGAGGAAGGGGACCAAGTCCAAGAGTTGCTAAAGTGTCCAGGGGGAGCAGGAGCCCACGAAACCCCGGATGAAGGTGCAAAATGACTGCCTCTGTTTGGAAGAAGATGCTGGTTTTGCACTAATGAAAGGAGGTAGGAGATCCTGCTTTGTGCAGAAGATGTCCCACAGCGTGCTGGAGGATGCAGAAATGTTTCCTTGGCAAAATACTGCAAACAATCCTTGCTACCTGCAAGAGTCAAGGTTGAAGAAAAAGGGTGCTACCCGAGCCCAGGAAGGACCAGGATGTCGCCACCCAGGTGTGGAGACAGAGGGGGGCCTCAGCAATGTAAGGAGTCCACTGAAAGGAGGAAAGCACCCGCAGAAGTCCCTGAACATGGGTTCAAGAAGAGTGAACACGGCGGTCATCTCAACACTGCAAAGAGAGGTCCCACGACACCGGAGGTCAACTCAGGGAGCTGAGCATCGCAGGATGGAATGCTGGGGACCTAGGCTCAGATGTGCATGCAGGATTTCTTGGAAATGTGCACAGAAGCCCTTATAGCTGCAGATCATCCGATGCACAGGATCACTGCCTGGAGAGGGCAGGCAAGGACTGACCTTCTCCAAATTTTGACAATTGGACCTCTGGACAGTCTGGGTCACTTGGGTCACCCAACTGTGTTCCAGGGGCCACGCTCGTCAGGATGAAAGGGGACCCAGAGTACCGGTGAAGCTGAAGTTTAGTGCCTGCTGAAGCAGGGGGAAGACTTCGTCAACCCACGGGAGATTTCTTTGTGGCTTCCAGTGCAGGGTGAAGGCAGGCAGATCTCAGAGCATACACCACCAGGAAACAGTTGAGAAAGCCACCAGGATTAGGCCGCTGGTAATCTTCTGGCAACTTTGTTGCAGTTTTGCAGGCGTGCTGGAGCAGTCAGTGGTCGATCCTTGGCAGAAGTCAAAAAGAGAAGTGCAGAGGAGTCCTGGTGGATTCTTGCAAGTCGTAATCTGAATAGAAGCCCACGGGAGAGACCCTAAATAGCCCTGAGAGGAGGATTGGCTACCTAGCCAGGTATGCACCTATCAGGAGGGGTCTCTGACGTCACCTGCTGGCACTGCCCACTCAGAGGCCTCCAGAGTATCCCCACACCTCTGAAAACAAGATGGCAGAGGTCTGAGACCCACTGGAGGAGCTCTGGGCACCACCCCTGGGGTGGTGATGCACAGTGGAGAGGTCACTCTCCTTTCCTTTGTCCAGTTTCGTGCCAGAGCAGGTACTGGGGTTCCCTAAACCGGTGTAGACTTTCTTATGCAAGGAGGGCACCATCTATGCCCTTCAAAGCATTTCCAGAGGCTGGGGGAGGCTACCCCTTCCCAGCTTGTAACACCTATTTACAAAGGGAGAGGGCATAACACCCTGCTCTCAGAGGAAATGCTTTGTTCTGCCTTCCTTGGACTTGGCTGCCCAGACCATAGGAGTGCAGAGCCCTGTCTGTGACATTGCAGCAGCTGTACAAGCTGTGCAAGCCTCAGAGAGCTGGATTGGCAGTAATGGGGGTCCATAGTGGAGCCCCCAGAATGCATGGAATTGGCTCCCCAATACCAGATTTGGAGTAGGGGGACAATTCCATGATCTATATGTAGTGCACGCGTGTAATGGTGTCCCCGGAGTCACAAAGTCCAGGGAAATGGCCCTGAACTATGTGGAGGCACCTTTGCTAGTGCAAGGGTGCCCTCACACTTAGTAACTTTGCACCTAACCTTCAGCAACTGAAGGTTAGATATATAGGTGACTTATAAGTTAATTAAGTGCAGTAAAAATGTCTGTGAAATAGTGTGTGCACTATTTTACACAGGCTGCAATGGTAGTCCTGTGTAAGGGTTTGTCTGAGCTCCCTATGAGTGGCAAAAGAAATGCTCCAGCCCATTTGGATCTCCTGGAACCCCAATGCCCTGGGTATCTAGATACCATATAGTAGGGACATATAAGGGGGGTCCAGTATGCCAATTAGAATTGGTAAATGTAGTCACTAGCCCATAGTGACAAACTCAAAGGCAGAGAGAGCAAGAGCACTGAGGTTCTGAATAGCAGAGACTCAGTGACTCAGTTAGGCACTACACAGGCATACACATTTAGGCCACAAACTATGAGCACTGGAGTCCTGGCTAGCATGATCCCAGTGAGACGGACACAAACATACTGACATACATGTAAAATTGGGGGTAACATGCCAAGAAAGATGGTACTTTCCTACATTGTGTGTCTGACTTGTTGCAAGAATTGGGAAAGAAGGCAGACAAATGGGTCAGAACAAGAGTGAGCAGAAACGCTCATACAGGGGGAACAAAGACAAAAATAAAGACTCCTCATCAGGTCCACAAAACTCCTATGGGGATAGGAATAATACATTGTCTTCTTCTTCTGAACACAGTGAAAAGCCTTAGTGCTATGTGTGCAGAAATAAAGGCCATAGGCCAGGGACAAATCCTGTCCTGGAACAGCCCCTGCGCCTTCAACCACTACTACCTACACATCCACTTCTAGTGCCCCTAGTAGTAGTAGTAGTAATAGTGGTGGGACTAATGTCAATAGTCAATCTAAAGGTGTAGTTGGGTTATCATTTGGGTTCATATTAGAAACTGGGGTAGGTGTAGAAACCCACAAGACATTTTCTGTCTCACAAGGTGGCACTGGCCTTGCCACCCTAGCTGCTTGTTCCCTTAATATAGATAAGTGCAGCAGCAAATACAAAAACGTGGTGCTGAAACCCAGGGCTACAGGGACACAGGTGCCAGTATTACCATAGTCACTGGAAACATAGTGTTGCCTGCACAACAACTACTTGGTCAGAAATACCAAGTCACAGATTTTAACAACTCCACTCATTCCCTCCCCTTATCTGCAGTACAACTTAGCTGGGGTGGAGTTACTGGCCTCAACCAGGTGGTAGTATCTCCTAGCTTGCCTGTAGACTGCTAAAAACTTTGGCAACCATGACTTTTGTTTAGCTGCACCTTCCTGCAAGTTTTCTTAAGTACATATGTGGTGCTCAAACACTAAAAACATACCTGTTGCCAAAGTATGTATACTGTAATAGAAATGAAACTGAACCAGTTCATATCAAATCAAAAAACAATTACTGGAGCACACACACACACAAGTCCTAACTGTCCAAAATAATGAATTCAATAGTCACTATATGTCAGTAAAAATATGCAAAAATAGAATAAAGACTAAAAAGCGAAATGTAGCCAAAAACAGTAACTACTACAAATATGTACAGGTATGTGACAGATTACTATATATATCTCTCTATGTATTCAGCACAAATATTTCCATTGCAAAATACAATTCTTAAAAATCATAATTCAAATACATTAGAAAAGATATTAAGTATTGATATATAATCCAGCCTAATTTTAAACAGTTAAAAAAAAAAAACATCTGCTGGTATTCTCGCAAATGTTGACAGGATTCAGCCGACATGTGTTTCGTCCTGTTGCAGGACCTTTTCAAGGCTGATTAAATAACAACATATAAACACAATACTACCTATACCATAATAACATTAATCAATCGAAATGCAAAATATTGCAAAAAGAGAAAAGCTCCAAATATCTTGCCACCACATATTAAAAACAAATAGCAATATTTTAACTATTACAACATAATCAGAGAAATATACCACATACCCTAAAATTACCATGTGATGAGCAAAGTCGGTTTAAAAGCAAACACAACTATCCAAGTGTCCAAATACGAAGAAAAATAAAAAAGGGTAAACGATAAAAGAGAAACCTCGTGACCCTATAGCTCAGAAAGATAGTAGGGGTGATGATTTATAAATAAATAATATCCCATAGAATAAAGATTGTGTCACTAATTATACCTTCGTGCAACTGAAGAGATCCATTTTAGTCCAAAAGACCACTAGGGATATAGAAAAAGGGTCTGTTGTCATAAAACCACAAACTACACTATGTCATGTCACTCAAAAATATCCAACACAATTTGTCAACCAACCTTATACTTATTACTTGATATGAAGATATGTTCCTACAAAGTACATTCGTTTAAAAAAAAAATCAAAAGTGGGATTCGTATTTGACAATGCCAATTTATTTCTCAAGTACCTCACACATATACATATATATATATATATATATATATATATATATATATAGTGAGCAAAAGAAAACAAGACAAACCAAATTAATGTCCTGCCACAGAATAAAAAATCCTTAAATATATCTATTCAAAAGTAAAATAAAATACCATTCCAGAAACAATTAACACCAGATGTATTAAACGACTGCACAGTTTCACTACTTACTAGTCTTGGTAGTGTTTATTTACGACTTAGAATTCACTAAAAATGTTATCCCCCAGCTTGTAATATGCGATGTCTCAGACAGCCATAAACTGTTGTATCATTCTTAAAGCTACAATCCATTTAAAACTATGTAATTTATCACCCAAAAAAGTTAATTCATGTTAATAATATTATATGTTGTATAGTTCCTATATGGTCCATATCAATACTAGTTCTGTCATCTACATAATAATCTAAACTTTTCATTATAAAAGAAAAATTAGGTGTATACCTTAGTGGTCTACATTCAACCACAAATACAAGCAGCATCCATATTAGTCACCAATCAACCCGAAATGAGAAAAACCATCTCCTCATAAAAAGCTGGAGACTCGAACCAGACGCATCCTAGAGCGTCATCAGAAAACGTCCTAACGATAGCGGTCGCCATATTTAAAAGGCATGTATCGCAAGTGTAACATCCCTAATATGTTATTCCAAAGCACATTAGGGGAAAATTCCAAATTTAATTCGCTGATTATTAAACTCATATAATACTAGTACCCACTAGTCACAGCAAAATAATCATGCGCTAGAGTTACCGTTGCAACCGGACGCCCAAGCTTCTCATAAAGATCAAAATTCACGAAAATAATCAACTCAAATCGGCGACCATTTTGGAATGGGCTAACGTCCAGTTAAAATACGAAATGATACTGACTCAGATGTAACAGCCCATAGTTTTATAGATCAGTCTCTTATGTAAAACAGGGTAAGACAAAAAGAGCAAGTATGGTTCAACATTAATGTTAGTCACTTGTGACACATATATGTGCAATATGCAAACACCTCTATATGGTAAATTTTTATTTCTCCATGTAGAGCACATGTCGTGATTTTAATATATTGCTCAGATGTTCAAATAAAAGCATATGGCTCAATCAAGAAATGCTTTTTAGTATCACAATCTTTAGGGTGTGAAAGATTAAGAAAAAGTAAAAGAGAAAAGATAGAAACCATACGGAGATTAGAATATATCAATGTGTAAGTGAAACCTAGGAAAGTGTCATCATCATTCGCAGTTTGTGAAGAAAGTTGTTTCCAATGATGTTAACAGAAATAAATATTCAATAACATTGACATACTCATCTAAATCAATAAAATAGGCATACAATATTGACAAATATGCTTTTTAAATCCTATAATCACAGGAAATGGTGCATGTCATGATCCACATTTATGCCCAGTTCTATGCTCCTGAGTCTAATTATCCACCTAGCCTCATTTTTTCTGCGTTCAGTCTCTCGATTGCCACCCCTAGGATGTATGGGGGTCTGACTGATACCCATATATTTTATCTGTGGTACCTCTGATGTTGGATGTTCCTTGTAAATATGACAGACTATAGGTGATGAAGGATCATTGTTTTTCAAGTAACGCGTGTGTTCTTAAATCCTCTCTTTTAGGGACCTAATGGTACTCCCTACATAGATTTTGCCACACTCACACAACAATAGGTAAACAACATATTTGGTATTACACTTAATCAAAGTCTGAATCTTTTATGTCTTACTACCATTAAAGTTAAAAGTAAGAGTTTTGTGCAGAGCTATACTACACAGATTTCATTTACTACATTTATAGAAACCAGTTAGCTTCACAGGTAACCATGTTTCCAAATTTTCCTTAGCTGGTGGTAAAAAGCTCTTAAAACTAAATCCCTAATAGTTGTACCCCTCTTGTGAATCATTTTGGGTTTAGACGGTAGAATTTGCTTTAAGGTACAGTCAGTATTCAGGACATTCCAATGTTTAGAGCATTTTCTTTTGTAGATGTCCTGACTATTCTGACTGAAAGGTGTACAGAACCATATAGACTTCTGTGATGCTGGATTTTTAGTCTTATTTTGTTTTCTCAAAAGAGACGATCTCTGTAGTTTATTGATCTTACTTCTAGCTATGTTTATGATCTGTTTCGAGTAACCCTGTTTAATAAATCTCTTTTCTAGACAATCCAATTCCAATTCACATAGGTCTAATTTACTGGAATTCCTTTTTATCCGAGTCATTTCTACAAAAGGTATAGCAGCTATTTGGGTATTAGGGTGTGAACTGTCAGCATGAAGTAGTGCATTACAAGCTGTAGGTTTACAATATATATTTTAGAATGGACTATGCTGTTCTCAGTAAATATTTCCAGAGCCAAACCTTGTATATGATCCTTGTTCACATACCATTTTTGTATTAAAATCATTTGTATTGATGTAATTACCAAATTCTGACAGAAAAGACTCTATT
The DNA here is from genome assembly GCF_031143425.1 of Pleurodeles waltl. Taxonomy (NCBI): domain Eukaryota; kingdom Metazoa; phylum Chordata; class Amphibia; order Caudata; family Salamandridae; genus Pleurodeles; species Pleurodeles waltl. The sequence goes on from NC_090447.1 coordinate 1,225,794,187, forward strand.
CCTGTCCAAATCATTAATATATCGTCAATATAGCATCCCCAAAAAAAGATGTGTTCAGTCAGATGTGGGGGACGGTTTTTCCAAATATGTTTCTTTTCAAATACCTGTAGACTGTCTCTTATGAAATGACCTAGAGGGCTCACGTTGGGCTGAAGATGTGTTTCTTATCCATGAATTTATGCTGGGTATTCTCAAGCAATTGTTTCCGTAATCTCAAGAGACATTAAAAAGTAAAAAAGGGAAGGAGCCCTGGAGCCTGAAAAAATGGCCCAGGACACTCCTAAAAACACAGGCATGGAAGATATCAAAGTATTCCCTGCCCACCCTCCAACTAAGGATGCCATTCCTCTCTCTGAGGGAGGATAACCCTGAGGACAGCAACCCTGTCCTAACATTGGGTCCCAGGGACAGTCATCCTGCCCCACTTTATCATTTTGTCCACACCTTAAAAATAGGAAACCACAGGATCCACAGTTTCAATGTACTTCAGGTAAAAGTAACCAAACAGGGTGGTTCAACTACCCACACAGAAGGAACCACATAGTGGATGATAAAGGGAGTAACCACTCTATTGCAGAGCTACTCTCCACTTATCACCACTTAGACAATAAAGTCTTAACTGGCCAAGGTTAGCTTTACTGTCCTTCGTTTTTGGGGGTGGGACATTGTGTAGGAAAGTAGCCTCTTTCTAGCTTGGTTACCCCCACTTTAGGCCTGTTTGTCAATGTGTTTGACTGTATCTACTGGGATCCTGCTAATCAGGACCCCATTAGTTATGCTCACTCTCTTAAATTTGGTTATTGGTTACTGTTACCACAGTATTTCACCCACAATTAGCAATTAATTTCTGCCCTCCTGTTGCTTGAAAAGCCCAAGCCCAGGAATGCAGAACAAATGATTTCCTTTGGGAGATGGGTGTTACACCATCTCCCTTTAGAAATAGGTGTTACAGGCTTGGGAGGGGTAGTCTCCCCAAGCCATTGGAAATGCTTTGAAGGGCACAGATGGTGCCCTCCTTTCATAAACCAGTCTACACAAGTCCTGGGACCCCCAGTCCCTGCGCTGTAGCAAATTGGACAAAGGTAAGGGGAGTGACCTCGCCCCTGTTCATCACCACCCCAGGGGTGGTGCTCAGAGCTCCTCCAATGTGTCCCACACTTCATCCATCTTGCTTTGCAAGTTGTGGGACACTCTGGAGGCCTCTGTGTGGCCAGTGCCAGCAGGTGACGTCAGCGACCACTCCAGATATGTCCATACTTGATAAGGTAGCCAATTCCCCTCTCAGGGCTATTTAGGGTCTCTTCTGTGGGTTCTCTTCAGATTCTACTTGCAAGCTTCCAGCAGGAATCCTCTGCAACTACTACTTCATCCTCTGACCTCGGATCAACCACAGACTGCTCCAGGAACCACTGTAACAGCAACAAAGTATCCAGAATGGCCACTTTTCCTCTGCAACTTCAGCTCCAGCTCCAGCCAGCAACTGCATACAGTTTCCACGGTGTGCACGCTCGGAGGACTCCCTGTCTTCACCCTGCACCAGAAGGACCGAATAAATCTTCCATGGAGTGATGGAGTCACTCCCCTGCTCAAGCAGGCACGTTCTAAGTCAATGACCGGTTGTCTTGGTCTCCTCTCCTGGTGACGCGCATATTCCTTGGAGCACAGAGGGTAGACCCCATCGACACAGACTGACCTGAGGTCCTGCTGTCCCAGTTTGGAGGAGGTAAGACCTTGCCTTCCCCGAGAACGTCAGTACCCCTGTGCACCGTGTCTTCTTCACCTCCTAAGGTCTCTGTGCACTATTTGTAACATTTCTTCGTGCACAGCCTGGACCAGGTCCCTAGCACTCCATTGTGTGATGCTCAACTCGCTGAGTTGATCTCCGGCGACGTGGGACCTCCCTTTGTAGTGCTGCACCAACCGCATTTTGCACCTCATTTGTCCCTGTTTCTTGGGACTCCCATGGGTGCTATCTGGTGCTCTAAGGGTTCTCTGAACTGCCGAGAGCCCCCTCTTCCTTATCACACAGAGGTTAGGCCCACAGGTCCTTCATGGGTCCAGTTAACGCCTACTTAATGCAAAACGCGACTTTGCTAGAACCAAGGCTTGTTGCAGGAATCCAGTGCCAAAACTCGCCTGCATCCAACTTCTCTCCTTGGGACATCCAGTGCATCATGCAGGAACCCACTGACATCTTCATAGGGTGCATTTCTGCAGTCTTCGTCCAACCCAGGACTCTTATTTTGAATGGTCTTCTGGTTTGGCAGGGGCTCCTGTCCTTCTTGGAACTTTTTTCAACTTCTGGACTTGGTCTCCTTCCTTTGCAGGTCTTCAGGTCCAGGAATCCACCATTTGTTGTTTGCAATAACTCTAATCACGACTTGTAGTGTATCCTAAAGAAACTTGCAGTACTTTACTCCTGCTTTTCTGGGCTCTGGGGTTGGGTAATTTACTTACCTTTACTGCATTCTTACTCTCCCACCAATTCTGCACACACTACACTTGTCTAGGGGGGAATTCATGATTCCCATTCCACTTTCTCAGTATATGGTTTGTGTTGCCCCTAGACCTATTTTCTTCCATTGCATTCTATAGCATTTCCTATTGTTTGCACTATCCTATGTCTAATTACCTACCTTATTTTGGTGTCTAGTGTATATATTGTGTATAATACTTACCCCCAGAAGGAGTATTGCCTCTAAGATATTTCTGGCACTGTGTCACTGTAGGAAAGTACCATCTTGCCTGGCATGTTACCCCCATTTACACTGTATGTATGTTTGTTTTTGTCCATATGTCACTGGGATACTGCTTGGCAGGACCCCAGTGCTCATAATGTATGCCCTGTATGTATTCCCTGTGGGGTGCCTAACTGTATCACTGAGGCTCTGCTAACCAGAACCTCAGTGTTTATGCTCTCTCTGCTTTCTAAAAATTGTCACTGCAGGCTAGTGACTAATTTTACCAATTCTCATTGGCACACTGGATAACCCATATAATTCCCTTGTATATGATAACTAGGTACCCAGGGTATTGGGGTTCCAGGAGATCCCTATGGGCTGCAGCATTTCTTTTGCCACCCATAGGGAGCTCAGACAATTCTTACACAGGACTGCCACTGCAGCCTGAGTGAAATAACATCCACGTTATTTCTCAGCCACTTTTCACTGCACATAAGTAACTTATAAGTCACCTATATGTCTAACCCTCACTTGGTGAAGGTTAGGTGTCAAGTTACTTAGTGTGTTGGCACCCTGGCACTAACCAAGGTGCCCCCACATTGCTCAGGGCAAATTCCCCGAACATTGTGAGTGCGGGGACACCATTACACGCGTGCACTGCACATAGGTCACTACCTATGTGTAGCGTCACAATGGTAACTCTGAACACGGCCATGTAACATGTCTAAGATCATGGAATTGTCACCCCAATACCATTTTGGTATTGGGGGGACAATTCCATAATCCCCCGGGTCTCTACCACAGAACTCGGGTACTCCCAAACTTCCTTTCCGGGGTTTCCACTGCAGCTGCTGCCAACCCCTCAGACAGGATTCTGCCCTCCTGCGGCCTGGGCAGCCTGGTCCCAGGAAGGCTGAACAAAGGATGTCCTCTGAGAGAGGGTGTTACACCCTCTCTCTTTGGAAATAGGTGTGAAGGGCTGGGGAGGAGTAGCCTCCCCCAGTCTCTGGAAATGCTTTGATGGGCACAGATGGTGCCCATCTCTGCATAAGCCAGTCTACACCGGTTCAGGGATCCCCCAGTCCTGCTCTGGTGCGAAACTGGACAAAGGAAAGGGGAGTGACCACTCCCCTGACCAGTACCTCCCAGGGGAGGTGCCCAGAGCCCCTCTAGTGTGTCCCAGACCTCTGCCATCTTGGATTCAGAGGTGTTGGAGGCACACTGGACTGCTCTGAGTGGCCAGTGCCAGCAGAGACCGTCAGAAACCCCTCCTGATAGTTGCTTACCTCTTTCAGTAGCCAAGCCTCCTTTCTTAGTAGCCAAACCTCCTTTTCTGGCTATTTAGGGTCTCTCCTCTGGGCTATTCCTCAGATAACGAATGCAAGAGCTCACCAGAGTTCCTCTGCACTTTCCTCTTCGACTTCTGCCAACAATCGACTGTTGACTGCTCCAGGATGCCTGCAATAATGCAACAAAGTAGCACAATGACTACCAGCAACATTGTAGGCCTCATCCTGCAGGCTTTCTCGACAGTTTTTTGGTGATGCATGCTCTGAGGGCAGTCTGCCTTCACCCTACACTGGAAGCCAAGAAAAAATCTCCTGTGGGTCGACGGAATCTTCCCCCTGCTAACACTAACGCAGGCACCAAACTTCCTGGTCCTCTGGGTCCCCTCTCATCCTGACGAGCGTGGTCCCTGGAACATAGGAACTGGGTCCAAGTGTCTCCCACAGTCCAGGGGCCCTTCTGTCCAAATTTGGTGGAGGTAAGTCCTTGCCTCCCCACGCCAGACAGCAAACCTGTGTACTGCATGATTTGCAGCTGCTCTGGCTTCTGAGCACTTTTCCAAGGAATCCTATGTGCACAGCCTAGCCTGGGTCCCCAGCACTCCGTCCGGCAGTGCTCAACCCGCTGAGTTGGACTCTGACGTCGTGGGACCCTCCTTTTGAGACTCTGAGTTCACAGATCTTCTAAGTGCCTGCCCCAGCACTTCTGCAGGGGGCTCTCTGAGTCGCTGAGTGCCCCCCCTGTCTCCTCCTCCAAGGGGCGACATCCTGGTCCTTTCTGGTCCCCAGCAGCACCCAAAATCCTCAACCGCGACTCTTGCAGCTAGCAAGGCTTGTTTGCGGTATTTCTGCCTGGAAACATTTTTGCAACCTCCAGCACACCGTGGGACATCTTCCAACCAAAGGAGAAGTTCCTAGCCCTTTTCGTTGTTGCAGAATCTTCGGCTTCTTCCACCCGGAGGCAGCCCTTTTGCACCTTCATCCGGGGTTTTCTGGGCTCCTGCTCCCCCACCCCCGGACACTATCGTGACTCTTGGACTTGGTCCCTTTCCTTTACAGGTCCTCAGGTCCAGGAATACATCTTCGGTGTTTTGCTGGTGCTTGTGGTTCTTGCAGAATCCCCTATCACAACTATTGTGTCTTTCTGGGGTAGTAGGGTAACTTTACTCCTACTTTTCAGGGTCTTGGGGTGGGGTATTTTGGACACCCTTACTGTTTTCTCACAGTCCCAGTGACCCTCTACAATCTCCCATAGGTCTGGGGTCCATTTGTGATCCGCATTCCACTTTTGGAGTATATGGTTTGTGTTGCCCCTAGACCTATGTCTACCTATTGCATCCGATTGTGATTCTATATTGTTTGCATTACTTTTCTTACTGTTACTCACCTGTTATGGGTTTGTGTACTTATAACTTGTGTATATTACTTACCTCCTAAGTGAGGGTATTCTCTGAGATACTTTTGGCATATTGTCACTAAAATAAAGTACCTTTATTTTTAGTAACTCTGAGTATTGTGCTTTCTTATGATATTGTGCTATATGATATACGTGGTATAGTAGGAGCTTTGCATGTCTCCTAGTTCAGCCTAAGCTGCTTTGCCACAGCTACCTTCTATCAGCCTAAGCTGCTAGAAACACCTCCATTCTACTAATAAGGGATAACTGGACCTGGCACAGGGTGTAAGTACCACAAGGTACCCACTATAAACCAGGCCAGCCTCCTACAGTCACCCAAATATACTACGTTTATTTTTGGTAACACTGAGGGGGTGATTCTAACCCTGGCGGTCGGTGATAAAGCGGCGGCCAACCCGCCAACAGGCCGGCGGTCAAAAAAATGCAATTCTGACCCTGGCGGGAAACGCCAACACAGCCCGCCGCATTAACACTCCGACCGCCACGGCGGAACAAACAAACAGCGCGGCGGTCACCGCCAACAGCCAGGCGGCAGACAATGTACCGCCCACCCTATCACGACCCACCAATCCGCCACCTTTTCCGGGGCGGGAGCCCTGCCGATAAAAACACGGCGGAAACAGACATTTTCAATGGAAAACGCTCACCTCGAGACACTCCACGCGGAATCCGGACAGCATGGAACCCGAATTGAACATCATACCTGCTCTCGTCTACCTGCTCATCTACCACGAGTACGAACTCCGGCGCAGAGGTCAACGGTGAGTACTGCACCTACGACACACAGGAGGGGGGAGGACGAAAGGTTACGGGCATACACATATGCGACCCCCCCACCCCCCAATATGTACACACCAATGCAGAGCAGGAAGTCACAGTGACACCACACAAACACCCTTTAAAAATACAATGACACAACCAAATTTGGAATAAATATTTATGTACAAAAAAAGCACCTGGAAATAATTGAGCAACCGTGAAAAATATTTACAAAAACCAAAAATATATACACATCAGTGTATCACTGAAGTAACAAGTCCTGCACATCCTACGAATCTAACATGTCCGTGGGCCAATGTTCTGCGAAACAAGGGCAAAGCCCACACACGAGACCTGAGTCCTTTGGAGAGAACACTGCAGGGGCATCTGATGTTAAAACTACAGGCACCTCAGGGGGAAGGGAAGGGGGGGCCACCACAGCCACATGAGTCCACGACGCCAGATCCACGAGGAGCCTCCATGCCCACTGCACCATCCTGGGGAGTGCAAAGCCACAGTCTCTCAATGTCTCTACAGTGGGTGGGCTGCCCACTGCACCATCCTGGGGAGTGCAAAGCCACAGTCTCTCAATGTCTCTACAGTGGGTGGGCTGCCCACTGCACCATCCTGGGGAGTGCAAAGCCACAGTCTCTCAATGTCTCTACATTGGTTGGGCTGCCCACTGCACCATCCTGGGGAGTGCAAAGCCACAGTCTCTCAATGTCTCTACAGTGGGTGGGATGCCCACTGCACCATCCTGGGGAGTGCAAAGCCACAGTCCATCCGGTGGATGACAGTCTCCACTGGTCAAGGAGGAGGCATGGTGGGCACAGTGAACCATAAACAGTGCCTGAGACGGCGGGACCCAGCGCAGCGGTGCATGACATGGCGATGTCCAGCGGAGCGGTGCCTGAGAGGAAGGGCCCAGCGGAGCGGTGCTTGAGATGAAGGGCCCAGCGGAGCGGTGCTTGACAGAAAGGGCCCAGCGGAGCGGTGCCTGAGAGGAAGGGCCCAGCGGAGCGGTGCTTGAGATGAAGGGCCCAGCGGAGCGGTGCTTGAGATGAAGGGCCCAGCGGAGCGGTGCTTGACAGGAAGGGCCCAGCGGAGCGGTGCCTGAGAGGAAGGGCCCAGCGGAGCGGTGCTTGAGATGAAGGGCCCAGTGGAGCGGTGCTTGAGATGAAGGGCCCAGCGGAGCGGTGCTTGAGAGGAAGGGCCCAGCGAAGCGGTGCTTGACAGGAAGGGCCCAGCAGAGCGGTGCCTGAGAGGAAGGGCCCAGCGGAGCGGTGCTTGAGATGAAGGGCCCAGCGGAGCGGTGCTTGAGATGAAGGGCCCAGCGGAGCGGTGCTTGAGATGAAGGGCCCAGCGGAGCGGTGCTTGAGAGGAAGGGCCCAGCGGAGCGGTGCTTGAGACGGCGGGGCCCTGTTCAGCAGTGCTCTTCTGCACGGCGGGGCCCTGTTCAGCGGTACCTGTCTTCACGGCGGGGCCCTGTTCAGCAGTACCTGTCTTCACGGCGGGGCCCTGTTCAGCGGTGCTCTTCTGCACGGCGGGGCCCTGTTCAGCGGTACCTGTCTTCACGGCGGGGCCCTGTTCAGCGGTGCTCTTCTGCACGGCGGGGCCCTGTTCAGCGGTACCTGTCTTCACGGCGGGGCCCTGTTCAGCGGCGCTCTTCTGCACGGCGGGGCCCTCTTCAGCGGTACCTGTCTTCACGGCAGGGCCCTGTTCAGCGGTACCTGTCTTCACGGCGGGGCCCTGTTCAGCGGTGCTCTTCTGCACGGCGGGGCCCTGTTCAGCGGTACCTGTCTTCACGGCGGGGCCCTGTTCAGCGGTGCTCTTCTGCACGGCGGGGCCCTGTTCAGCGGTACCTGTCTTCACGGCGGGGCCCTGTTCAGCGGTGCTCTTCTGCACGGCGGGGCCCTGTTCAGCGGTACCTGTCTTCACGGCGGGGCCCTGTTCAGCGGCGCTCTTCTGCACGGCGGGGCCCTCTTCAGCGGTACCTGTCTTCACGGCGGGGCCCTGTTCAGCGGTGCTCTTGCAGTATGTCAAGGGAGTCAGACCTGGCCTGGACACCCTGCTCACTCGCCCTCCGACCGTGCTGTGTCAGGCCCCTTCGGGGAGTGAGTCCTGGGCCCTTTGGTGTCGTCCCTTGCAGCCGGGATGGGGCTTGTGGGGCCCTCCTGCTCCGCGCTCCTGGTGGTTGTCCTCTCCGCCCTGCTGTCCTTCCGCTCCTTAGATGGGGCTCTCGGCCCCTTGCCTCCCCTGGCTGCTGTGGCCGGTGAAGTGGCCGGAGTCACCTCCTTGGGGGCAGCCGTCTCTGTCCGCTCACGGCGGCCCTTCAATTTCCGGGTCCTCTTGCCTGGGGGGGGGCTGGCTGTCCCCTTGCTGCTCACCGAAGTGTTACTGCCGCCAAAGGGTGGACTCCACATGCCATGCACCACTTGCACTGTAGAAGTTGGGCTGGTGGTGGCTGAGGTGCCCTTGGGACTTTTCCCAGTTGGAGGGGGTGGGTCGGGGGAGGGAAAGAGGTCAAAATTGGAGAGGTAATATTTCTTGGGACCAAGGTAAGGGGTAGGAGTAGTGGTGAGAGAAGTGGAGGAAGAGGATGTGGTTGTATGAGAGCCAGGTGTGCTGTCCTTGGGTGCAGGTGACTGGGACGTAGGCTGTGGTGAGGTGGTTGGCTGTTGTTTGGGTGTCTGCCTGCGTTTATGTGTCTTGGAAGAGGGGGTGACAGACACAGTGGGAGAGGACACAGGGGACGTGTAAATGCCAGTGGGGGTGGTGACTGCAGGTGTGCGGACTGTAGTGGAGGGTTTGCTGGTGGTGGAAGAACTGGCTGATGTTGGGGTGCATGCAGGTGTGAGTGTAGACGTCACAGGGAGGGAGGAGGGAGACGAGGAGGACGGGGACACAGAGGTGGTAGTGACTGTTGATATGTCTGCATCTGTGTGTTGCTTGGGTGAATGCTTGTGTTTTCTGTGGTGCTTATGTTTGGATGAGCTGGCCTTGGGTGTTGAGGTGTGTGCAGGCTGGTCTGATGGTGTGGATGGGATAGGTTGAGGTACAGGAGACAGAGAAAGGGTGGAGGCAGATAGAAGAGGGAGACTGGAGACAGGGACAATGGCTGCCGTCAGTGCTGAGGCCAGAGCAGTGAACGCTCGTTGATGGGCAGCCTGACCCGAATGAATGCCCTCCAGGTAGGCATTGCTCAGATGCACCTCCCTTTCCACCCCCTGGATGGCATTCAGAAGGGTAGTCTGCCCAACAATGACCGTCCTCACCAGGTCAATGAGCTCCGCACTGAGGGCAGCAGGGGTAACAGAGGCAGGGGCTGAGGTGCCTGGGGCGAAGGAGACGCGCGCCTTCCTGGCCGAGCGGCCACGGAGCGAAGACTGAGGGGCTGCTGGGAGGGCGGTGCTGGTGCGCTGGGTGGTGGCTGTACCTGTTGTTGCGGGGGGCACAGATGGTGCCGCCACCGCTAGGGAGCTCCCAAACGAGGACGTGTCCGTGTCGCTGGTGTCTCCACCGGCCCCCGTTGTGGTGCTCCCCTCGCCCTCCGGATCACTGGTGCCCTCGGTGTCTGTGTCAGTGCCCACCGGGGCCTGGTGACCTGCAGCTCCCTCCTGCTCCGACGCCAAATCTCCTCCGCCTGATGATGCTAAAACACAAGAAGACAAAGATTGAGAGTGGGGGGAGAAATTAAACAAAGTTGAGTGCATTCCTTAGCAATACCCTTGGCGGAGAGGACAGACACAGGTGGCTCGTGCACTAAGTCGCGAACTTGGGGTACACTACTCAGTACTTCTGACTAGGCAAACAGGTCTAGGGACAACAGACGCGCACATGTGTGATGCTGGAGCATGGGTAGCTGCACTTGGCACCCTACAGAGGTGGGGGGTGGGGGCACAGGGCCATGCCTAAGGTAGAGGACTACACTACAGAGAGCGCCCTGGCCTAATGTAACCCACAGCCCTCCTCCCCCACCCAGACGCCTCCACTGCGCATACAGATAGGAGAATGTGCAGATACTCACCCCCTTGTGTCTGCTGTGCTGTCCTCAAGCGCCCATCCAAATTAGGGTAGGCCACCGCCAGGATGCGGGACATCAGGGGGGTCATGGTGCGACTGGCACCCCTCCTAGGTCGGGAGGCCATCCCCAGCAGTGTTTCTGCGGTCTTCCTCGTTCCGCGGCGGATGTCCTCCCACCTCTTGCCGCAGTGGGTGCCCCGTCTGTTGTAGACCCCCAAGTTCCGGACTTCCTTGGCGATGGCACGCCAAATATCGATTTTCTGATGGGCGCTCACCTGTTTGACATGTACAGGGTGGGAAAGAGAAACCGTCACATATCTGCATGTTTGGAGTACATGCCCCCTCCTCCCCAACCTTGCCATGGTTCCCATTCTCTCATCTGTCGTGCGTTGCACTCCTCATTCCCTCCACACCCCACCAACTTACATCCCCCCCACTCCACACAGGCATAACCCATTCAATGTGCACTGAGTGTACTCACCTGTTGGTCTGGAGGACCGTAGAGTAGCGCATACTGGGGGAGGACCCCGTCCACGAGCTTCTCCAACTCTTCTGAACTGAAGGCGGGGGCCCTTTCACCAGTAGCAGCAGCCATTGTCACTTCCAGACCGAGTTCACAGCAGCACTTGCAGTATAGGTCCTCTCCTGTGGATGATCAGGTCTCGAATGATTGAGCAGATAGAAAATGGCGGTCACGCCCGCGGCGGTGCGTACCGCGGCGGTGCGTACCGCGACCGCCGGCGCACGTCGTCATTGGCTCCTGAAACCCATAGGCTTCAATGTTAACCAATGCGTCTTCGCACAGCGGTCTTCGACCGCCTACCGCCACGGTGTGGCCCGCCAGCGCAGTGACCTCACATCCCATTGTCCCACTTCACAGGTCAGGCATCGGCCATTTCAAGGGCCCACATGGCTTAATTTCTAATGCGTCACACAGGCCTAGGCCTTGCAATGGCACACATACAAACATATCAAACCATACATTTACCTGTACTGTGCAAGCTGTGTTGTACGTACCTGTGAGTGGATTGACTCTGTACTCCATATTCTCCTTCCTAGGCACCGTCCGCTGGGACTAGCGATGAGAAGGAGGAATCCTCGCGTGTACCGGCCGCTGGTGGACCTGTCGACAATGGAAGAACGCCATATAATACTACGATACCGACTTGACCGAGCCTCCATCCATGAACTGTGTGCCCAGCTGGAGCCAGCCCTGATGTCCCCCATCCGCCAACCCACAGGAATTCCCCCTCTAGTGCAGGTTCTGTCTGTCCTCCATTTCTTTGCAACTGGCTCATTCCAGACAACAGTGGCCATGTCATCTGGGATGTCTCAGCCTATGTTTTCCAAGATCTTATCCAGAGTGTTGTCTGCCCTGATGAAACTCATGCAGAGCTACATCATTTTCCCAGAGGAGGGTGATTTGCCTACAGTGAAAGCTGATTTCTATGCCCTTGGACACATCCCCAACATCATTGGTGCAATTGATGGGACCCATGTGGCTTTAGTCCCCCCAAATGACGATGAACAGGTGTACAGGAACAGGAAGAATTACCATTCAATGAATATCCAGGTGGTCTGTTTGGCTGACCAGTACATCTCCCATGTAAATGCCAAGTTCCCAGGGTCAGTGCATGACGCGTATGTTATGCGAAATAGCAGCATTCCCTATGTGATGGACCAGCTACAGAGACAGCGTGTGTGGCTAATAGGTGACTCTGGTTACCCCAACCTGCCGTGGCTATTGACCCCAGTGAGGAATCCCAGGACCAGGGCAGAGGAACGGTACAATGAGGCCCATGGGCGTACTAGGAGGGTGATTGAGCGAACCTTTGGGCTCCTGAAGGCCAGATTTAGGTGCCTGCATATGACAGGTGGATCCCTAATGTACTCACCAAAGAAGGTGTGCCATATCATCGTGGCGTGCTGTATGCTTCACAACTTGGCTTTGCGACGCCAGGTGCCTTTCCTGCAGGAGGATGGTCCAGATGGTGGTGTTGTAGAAGCCGTGGAGCCTGTGGATAGTGAAGAGGAGGAAGACTCTGAGGACGACACAGACAATAGGGACAGAGTGATACAACAGTATTTCCAGTAACACACAGGTAAGAATCACCCACGCCATTTCACAATTGCTTATAGCCTCCTGCATCTGTACTTTCTGTAGTTCCCCACAGATGTTTTTCATTAATTTTTGCCTTTCCCTTCCCTTCTCAGTGCTGTCTGACTCAGTACCTGACTTCTGCTTGGTTCGCCCATGAAATACAGCGTATTGACATTGGTATGTTGTCATGACTAATTGACAGAACAGAAATTGAACAGTAATATGTAATACATTTGTTAATAATACAGCATGACTCAAAACAGATTTGTGTGCAAAATGTGATTTATTTACAGTACTAGATATCGGTACATGTGATTCTAAGGGTGATGGGTGGGGGTGGAGGAATATCCATGGCAGAGTCCAGTTCTCAGTCTCACAGGTGCATTGTCCTTTTGCCTGTGGAAGGATGGAGCATAGGCAGTTCATGGTTGGACAGGGTGGCAATGTGGGACAGTGGGAAGACTTGAGGGGGTATGTCCTGCTGGCGGGGGTCTTGACATCCTACTCTGTCTTTTTTTTTGGTCTCAGGCTCCTCTTACGGGGTGGTTGTTCTTCAGCAGGAGGTGGGGTTCTGGGGGGCTGTCGAGGTGTTGGGACCTCCTGTCCACTAGCGCCGGCGGAGGTGGTAGGCTGTTCCTGGTCCGGGCTAGTGACAGGGGCCCTGTGTGGTGCACCATGGTCCCGCAACGCGTCTTCTATCCTGTTGAGGGCCAGGACGATGGTCCCCATTGCGGTCCCGATGATTCTCAGCTCCTCCCTGAACCCCATGTAGCGTTCCTCCTGCTGTGCCTGGATCTCAGTGAACCTGGCCAGTACCGTCGCCATCGTTTCTTGGGAGTGGTGGTAGGCCCCCATGAGGGTGGTGAGGGCCTCTTGGAGAGTGGGTTCCCTGGGCCTCTCCTCCCCCCCCTGTCGCACAGCAGCCCTCCGAGCTGCCCGGTTTCCCCCGGCCTCTGTCCCCTGGACGGTGTGCCCGCTACCACTGCCCCCAGGTCCCTGTTGTTGTTGGGGTGTTGGGTTAGCCTGGGTGCCCTGTAGTGGCAGACACACCGCTGATTGAGCTGTCCTAGAGACAGAGGCATGGGCCCGCTGGGTGGGAGCTGTGCTGGTGTTGGCAGAGGGGGTCGGGTCTGGTGTGGCCTGTGGCAGCCTGAGGGGAACCGACTGCCCAGAGGTCCCTGATGGTCCGGGCTGGTCATCAGGTTCACTGTCGACAGAGCTGCTATCCTCAGTGTGGGCCTGTTCCGGTGGTGGGATGGACACTTCTGGACCCTCCTGGCTGGTGTGTTGTCGTTCGGGTCCTGCATGGGGTAAGAGAGTTTGGTTATTGTTTCTGTGTGTGCAATAGCGTGCGTGTTATGGGTGCCCTTGTCCCCCAGTGCAGGCATTCCCTTGAGGGAGGTGTTGTGAGGGTAGTTAGTGGGGGGGGGGGGTTAGTGCAGTGGTCATGCTTAGGTGATGGGTGCCCATGATTTGTGTTGGCATGCAGGAGTTGGTGTTGGGATGGGTGCGTTGTGCTGGTGAGACATTGTCAGGGAGGATGTGTGCTGGGGGGTTGGGGGTGAGGGTGGGGGTGTGGGTTGGCATGCTGGTGGGGTGGGGGGGATATAGTAGTTGAGATTGGACTTACCAGAGTCCATTCCTCCGGCTACTCCAGCGAGGCCCTGAGGATGCAGGATGTTCAAGACGTCTTGCTCCCACGATGTAAATTCGGGAGGGGTGGGTGGGGGTCCGCCGCCAGTCTTCTGGACCGCGATGTTGTGCCTGGAGACCATCGATCGGACCTTCCCCCGTAGGTCGTTCCATCTTTTGCGGATGTCCTCCCTATTCCTGGGATGCTGTCCCACCGCGTTGACCCTGTCCACGATCCGCTGCCATAGCTCCGCCTTCCTGGCTATACTGGTGTGCTGCACCTGCGAGCCGAAGAGCTGGGGTTCCACTCTTAGGATTTCCTCCACCATGACCCGGAGTTCTTGGTCCGAAAAGCGTGGGTGCCTTTGGGGTGCCATGGGGTGGTGTGGGTGAGGTGTGGGGTGGTGTATGTGATGAGGAGTATGTTGGTGAGTGGTGCTTTGTGCTACTATGTGGTGTGTGTGATGGTGTAGTGTGCCTCAGTGTGTCTTGCTATGGATTGTCTGCTGTGTCTCTCTCTCCTTCTCTCAGTAATTATGGTCGCAGGGGTTTGTGGGTGATGTGGGTGTGTGTTTTATAGTTGGTTGATTGTGTGGGAGTGGTGTGTGTATGTGTATCAGGTGTGTGTATTTCAAATTGTCCAATGTGGCTGTGTTTTGGTGATGTGTGTGTATTCTGACCGCGGCGGTGTGTAGCGCCAATGGAATACCGCGTTTGAATGACCGCCGTGTGGATTCGTGGGTCGTAATGGCATGGGCGTATTTCTGTTGGCGTGACGGTGGAGGTTTGGTCATCTCCAGTTTATCGCTGCCCGCTGATGTGGCGGGCTGCAGTGGAGGACGGATTTTTGGAGGTTTGGCCGTTGTGGGTCAGAATGACCGTGGCGGTTAACCGCGGCCACAGCGGTGTTATGGCGGTCTTCTGACCGGCGGTAAGGGCCTTTTACCGCCGAGGTCAGAATGACCCCCTGAGTCTTTACTTGTGTAGAAGTACTGTGTAACTATAAGTGGTATTGCAGGAGCTTTGCATGTCTCCTAGTTCAGCCTAAGCTGCTCCGCTATAGCTACCTCTATCAGCCTAAGCTGCAAGAACACTACTACATTTCACTAATAAGGGATAACTGGACCTGGTGTAAGTACCCACTACAAACCAGGCCAGCCTCCTACAGTTTTCTCCTTTCATCTGTTTAAGCCATAAGAGAGGTTTGTGATCTGTCCGAACAATAAAGTGAGTACCAAAGAGGTATGGTCTCAGCTTCTTCAAGGGTCAGACCACAGCAAAAGCCTCCCTCTCTATGGCTGACCAACATTGTTCTATGGTGGACAACCTTCTGCTAATGAAAGCTACTGGTTGATCCTGGCCCTCTGTATTAAATTGAGAGAGAACTGCCCAACCCTCACCTCTGAAGCATCAGTCTGAACTATGAACTTAGAGTAGTTTGGGCTTTTTAGTACAGGTGCAGATCACATGGCCTGCTTGCGTTCCTCAAAAGCTGTTTGATAGCTGGCTGTCCATAATACCTTTTTAGGCATCTTCTTGGAGGTGAGGTGATTAAGAGGGGCAACAATGGAGCCACAGGCGGTCATTATGAACACTTCGGTAAACTCCGCTGACTGCCGTAGTGCAGTGAACAGAAAGCCGCTGTTGGCGGTGAATAGAAACCTGCCATATAATGAACTAAAATCCCAACACCGCCGAGCACACCAATATCCCGCTTGTCACGCCATGACCTTGTCGGCGGAAATGCTGAACCTCCCCACCCCGCCACCACCGAGCACACCCACATCCCGCCCTCCAAATAATGATGCACAAATCACCTTGGCGGACAGTAGAGTACGGATGGCCATTGGCGGTGCCTACCGCCACGGGTGGCAAGTAGACTTAACAGCAAGAAGTGCACACATTGGATAAGCTTCAGTCCCACACACCCGACACACATCCATAACCCCATAAAACACTCATAGACACACCCCACAAACCCTTGCAACAAAAGCAGGCCACAGAAGATGGAGAGCACCAGAAGCAGACAACGAACGCCTCAATACAGGAGAATCACACTGCCCCACAGAAAAGCATCCTCACCGCATACCCAACCCCGACACCCTTCACCACACT
This sequence comes from Pleurodeles waltl, assembly GCF_031143425.1. Classification (NCBI taxonomy): domain Eukaryota; kingdom Metazoa; phylum Chordata; class Amphibia; order Caudata; family Salamandridae; genus Pleurodeles; species Pleurodeles waltl. Next base: position 1,225,810,201 of record NC_090447.1, read on the forward strand.
CACCATGTCTCCCCCCAAACATCAATGCTTCAAAGAGAGGGAGCTATGGGCCATGGTGGACGAGATCCCGAAGGTGGAGCCACAAATATTCGGGGTCCAGGTGCAGCACACACCCATCGCAAGGACGATGGAGCTATGGCAGACCATTGTCAACAGGGTCAATGCAGTGGGACACCATCCACGCACCAAGGACGTCATCCGAAAGAGATGGAACAACCTGTGGGGGAAGGTCAGGGGCATGGCATCAAGGCACTACATTGCAGTCCAGAAAACAGGGGGAGGCCCGCCACCAACACCACCTGAATACACCGACTGGGAGGAAAAGGTACTGGCCATCTTGCACCCTGAGGGACTCACTGGACTCACTGGAGGAATGGATTCGGCTAAGTCGTCTACATTTACCCCATTTACACCATACCTGTAATGCATGCACCACCCACCCCACCCACACCCACCAGGACCAATACCCCACCCAGGCAACAGCCACTGAATCCACCCCCCTACATGAACACAAACCCACTAACAGGCCCACATCCCTCCCCCATGCACAGCCAACTACCCCTGCAAGGATTCACAATGAAACTACAACCCCCAATGCAACTCCACACCCTAAGAAAAATGCAGTGTAAACCTCACAAAGGCACCCTGGATGGCCACAAAAAGTCACACCAGCACAAAATAGTCCAGTCCTGTGCATCCCAACCGTTCATGCATTTGTAACGGACATGTCTATGTCCCCCATAGGTGAATTAAATACCAGGGCACACCGTAAGCAGTCCTGTGTAGTTGATCCAAGTGGTCGTTAAATCAGAGTCTGAAGTAGAGTTTTAATAGTAGTGCTGCCAATATTCAGCAAGTAGGCCAATGTACAGCAAACAGCGTGATATGTAGCAAACAGCCGACACATATTTCATCTCCCAGACTTTGTCAAGGCTGTGAATTAGATAGATAATATATGCATGTTGGTACACTAGAAAACGATGAATGCCACTGTTAATTAAAAATCTAATAACATGTTGAATACATGGTAGACAAAGTGAACCAAAGGGGAAGGCAAGAAAGGATGCTGGAAGCAGAGACCCATGTGTGACAAAAGTCATGAGGATAACAGAAACCAGAGTGCACTGTGATAAAGAATAGTAGCACCGTGTTTGATATATGAACTAGAACTTGTGAATATTAAGTAAGGGAAGGCAAATAGGTAAGATGAATAGAAAAATAAAATAAAAGAGAAAAAGGTCCATGTGAGATAGCACATGCATTGGATGTGAAGAACCCTCCAGACTGTAGGAAACCTCTCAAAACACCAAGGGGGTTATTACAACTTTGGAGGAGGTGTTAATCCGTCCCAAAAGTGACGGTAAAGTGACGGATATACCACCAGCCGTATTACGAGTTCCATAGGATATAATGGACTCGTAATATGGCTGGTGGTATATCCGTCACTTTACTGTCACTTTTGGGACGGTGGTACTGCCAGACCTGTCCAGGGGACACAGGCACAGGGGGCTAAGGCAAGTGCTAGGGTCTCAGTGGGCCAGGTGGGAGGCCACAGGATGGATGCAGCAGCCCAGGATGTGATATCTGAGGTATTGGGGGCCTACCAGCATACCCATGACAGGTTGGCACAGATAGTATCCACCATGGAGAACAGTCAGAGGATGCAGCAGGAACACCACCAATATACCATATGCCATGGAGCAGTGGAAACAGCACAACGCCACAATAGGCAGCGTAGCAGGAGCACTGCTGGAGCTGGTACAAACCCAGTCTGAGATCAACACAGGACAAGAGGCCCTCACTACAGCACCGGACACAGACCTGACAATTACACCATCATCAGAAACATCCAAGGAACTACCCTCAGAGATAACCCAAGGGCCAACCATGTCATCCCCTCAAGGTCAATAGCAGGCGCCCAAACGTACCCTCAGGCCAAGATATGGCACTGAAACCCCAGCAAAGAACAAGACCCCCTTCAAGAAGTAACTCAGCAATAATCTGCACAGCAACCATACCACTCAATCAACCACCACACAGTGCTAAGAAGCAATATTAACTAATGTAAGAATTGATGGACCCATCAATACTACCAATAAGGCTGCCATCATGTTGGTATTGAGGACAACCACCCATGACCACTTGCCATCACTGTAAATTGCAATATTCACTCCCTGCCACCAATAAAACACATATCACACCTATAACACTGTCCCCTGTCATAAACTGTGAACAAAGTGAAGTATGGTTGCAACTGGCTGATAACCACTTTATTGTCAATTTGTTGCATGAAAGGACTCCTGTGTGCCTAAATGTGGTCCCAAAGTAAATGCACTAAATTGTATTCTGTACCATGCAGTCCTGGACCTAGTTTCACATACAAGAATCAAGCCCCCCTATATGACAAAGCACACTGACAATATGTGTCACAAACCCCAATGTCAGCCCTTAGTCCCACATAGTTACTGGAAGTAGAGTTGTATCAGTTGGGTCCTGGAATTGACATCTTCCCCTTCGTCATCATCACCATCACTCTCCTCACCTCTTTGAGGTAGCTGGTTAGGACATACAGCACCCTTCACCTCCAAGAGGGGGATTGAATTTCACATTGCCACGTTGTGCAGCATGTAGCAGGCCACCACTATTCTCTACACCTTTTCAGGCCAGGAAACCCCCAGAGATATGTAGACAACTAACTCTAGCCTTCAGGAGACCTATTGTTCGCTCTATCACAATCCTAGTACGTCCATGGGCCTCATTGTAATTCCTCTCTGCATCCGTCCCAGGATTCCTCACTGGTGTCAGGAACCAATGCATGTTTGGATAGCTAGAATCACCTTGAAAAAGGTGCCATAGAGAGTAGTCATTGTCAAACCTCATAGTCAGACAGCCTGGCTGTCTGCTATGTGTCAGTTAGTGACAGAAACACTTACCTATGATCCACCCTCTGTCCTCTTGGAGTTGTTCCATCTTCTGTGGCACAATACTACTGTTCCTCAGCACAAAGGAATCATAGACTGAACCTGGGAACATGGCATTCACATGTGAGATGTACTGGTCTGAGGTACATACCAATTGGATGTTCATGGAATGAAAGTTCTTTCTGTTTCTGCACACCTGTTCACTGACTCTTGGGGGTATGATCGGTATGTGGGTGCCATCGATGGCACCTATCACATGGGGTATGTTGGCAAAGGTATAGAATTTCGACTTGATGGCAGGAAGGTCAGTACTTTGGGGAAATCTCACATAGGACTGCAGGTTTTGAAATGTTGTCAGTACCATGCTGAACATTGGCTGTGAAATTCCAGCACCCATGCTGTAGAAAGGTAGCCTCTTTCTCGCCTTGTTACCCCAACTTTTGGCCTGTTTGTGAGTATAAGTCAGGGTGTTTTTACTGTCTCACTGGGTTCCTGCTAGCCAGAACCCCAGTGCTCATAGTGACAACCCTATTTGTCAGTTTGTTTTTGCCTGTCTCACTGGGATCCTGCTAGCCAGGACCACAGTACTCATAGTTTGTGGCCTGAATGTGTTCCCTGTGTGGTGTCTAACTGTGTCACTGAGGCTCTGCTAACCAGAACCTCAGTGCTTATGCTCTCTCTGTCTTTACAATTGTCACTGCAGGCTAGTGACCATTTTTACCAATTCTGATTGGCACACTGGAACACCCTTATCATCCCCTAGTATATAGTACAGAGGTACCCAGGGTATTGGGGTTCCAGGAGATCCTTATGGGCTGCAGCATTTCTTTTGCCACCCATAGGGAGCTCTGACAATTCTTACACAGGCCTGCCACCGCAGCCTGAGTGAAATAACATCTACGTTATTTCACAGCCATGTTACACTGCACTTAAGTAACTTAGAAGTCACCTATATGTCTAACCCTCACTTGGTGAAGGTTAGGTGCAAAGTTACTAAGCGTGAGGGCACCCTGGCACTAGTCAAGGTGCCCCCACATGGTTCAGGCCAATTTCCCCGGACTCTGTGTCAGTGCGGGGACACCATTACACGCGTGCACTACATATAGGTCAATACCTATATGTAGCTTCACAATGGTAACTCCGAACATGGCCATGTAACATGTCTAAGATCATGGAATTGCCCCCCCATGCCAAATCTGGTATTGGGGTGCCAATCCCATGCATCCCCAGGGCTCCAGCATGGAACCCGGGTACTGCCAAACTAGCTCTCTGGGGTTTTCACTGCAGCTACTGCTGCTGCCAACCCACAGACAGGCTTTTGCCCTCCCGACGCCGAAAAATAGGAAGGTGTGGATCGGAATATCTTCGGTTTCGAATTATGTAACTCACGTATGTACCGAAGTGTGCTCGCAAAGCATTGTAATAACTGACTACAACAGCCCTTTACCTATTTAAAACAGGCCAATAATAGAGATAATCTAATCTTCGAAGCAGCAGTGTGGACGTTATGGCCTGTTACTAGGAGGTATATATCACACACTTGGAAGAGAGTGTATCTTCTACCATAATGTTTATTTCGAGCGGCAGATATCGTCATCTCCAGTGGCATTTATCAATGCATCAGTACATCGTTCAACATATATGTCCGTCTGATGGTGTTGGTATCCCCTTCATGAATATAGATTTGGGAACGGCCCTGATGAAGGTGGCCTCCCTATGAGAGTATCCCTGAAAAGTGCGTAGGCCTTTGGTTCCTAATATGTCCTTGAAGTATCAAATAAGGATATTAAGATATTGCGCTTTAAAGTTTTGGTAACTGTACATACATACTGGTTTGTGTCATATTCTTTATGCTATATATGTTTTATAATAGATCATATTTTTGTATAGTGTTGTATATATTGGAATGAATGAGGTATGAATGTTTAAGTATTGTTTGTATCTATTATGTATTTGATATTGAATAATAAAATACTGATATTAATTGTGTGTTTTTATGTAATTACATCTATGATAGTGGAGGCTATGAATGTAATGTAGCCCTAGACTGGACATATAGGGGGTCATTCTGACCTTGGCGGTCTTTTCGCAAGACCGCCGAGTTACCGCCGCGGTGAAGACCGCCGACCGCGGCGGTATGCCGCTGTGCGCATTCTGACCGCTGGGAGCGTTCCGCCGGAAAACCGCCAGCAGCCACACTGGCGGTCGGCGGGAAAGTGGAGACTGGTCAACCTCCACCGCCACGCCAGCAGAACACCGCCCACAGAATTACGACCCACATTTCTGTGTGGCGGCCTTCTGTTGGCGGTCTTCTGTTGGCGGTCACCTCCCCATGGCTCCTGTCACCTCCCGGAGGACCAACGCACAGGGTAAGTTGATCGTCCGTGAGGGGAGGGGGTGGGGGGGTGTTGTGTGATGTGTGCGTGCATGGGGGTGTGCGTGTGAGTGTGTAGAGGGGGTGTGTGAGTGCGTGCATGCGGGCGGGGAGTGCTGCTGTGCCTATGGGCAATGTGTGTAGTTCGGCGGGTGCGCATGTCGGCATGTATGTGTGCGGGTATGTGTCCCCGTTGTGTATGTGTGTGTGTAGGGGGTGTGTATATGTGCATGTTGGGGGTGTGTGCATGTCGGGGTGCGTGTATGTGCATGTCGGGGTGGGGGTGGGGAGGGGGTTCGTACCACCTCTGGGGGGTGGCAGGGGGGTGGAGGGTGTGGGGGGAGGACTCGGGGGGGCAGTGGGGGGTGGGGGAGACCCCTATCAGTGCCAGGGAAGGAATTCCCTGGCCCCGATAGTGCCTACCGCCATGGTTCGCATGGCGGTTCCCGAACGCCAGAAACCGCGGCGGTAAGCAGGGTCATGATACCGTTGGCGGTCTTGGGTCGACCGCCGGACCGGAGTGTGCAGACTCCAGCCCGTCGGTCATGACCGCCATGGCTGTCGGAGTGGGGAAGTGGCGGTCGGTCACGGCGGTGACCGCCGCGGTCAGAATGCCATTTTTAATACCGCCGGTCTGTTCGCGGTCCGACCGCCGCCTCTCCGCCGACCGCCAAGGTCAGAATGAGGGCCATAGTCGCTTAGTAATTGGTGACATACATTTGTAAGATGAATATTGGTACTTATTTTTTGTGGATATATATTTATGCATGAAATGTAATACTAGGGTAGCTCATTATTCTTTGTGCAGCTTCCGCTTCTGCCCGCCTGGGGTCTGGGCAGCCCAGTCCCAGGAAGGCAGAACAAAGGATCTCCTCTGAGAGAGGGTGTCACACCCTCTCCCTTTGGAAATAGGTGTTAAGGACTGGGGAGGAGTAGCCTCCCGCAGCCTCTGGAAATGCTTTGAAGGGCACAGATGGTGCCCTCCTTGCATAAGCCAGTCTACACCGGTTCAGGGATCCCCCACCCCCTGCTCTGGTGCGAAACTGGACAAAGGGGAGTGACCACTCCCCTGTCCATCACCACCCCAGGGGTGGTGCCCAGAGATCCTCCAGTGTGTCCCAGACCTCTGCCATCTTGAATGCAGAGGTGTGGGGGAACAATGGAGGCCTCTGAGTGGCCAGTGCCAGCAGGTGACGTCAGAGACCCCTCCTCATAGGTGCTTACCTGGTTAGGTGGCCAATCCTCCTTTGAGGGCTATTTAGGGTCTCTCCTGTGGGTTTCTCTTCAGATAATGAATGCAAGAGCTCACCAGAGTTCCTCTGCATCTCTCTCATTGACTTCTGCGAAGGATCGACCGCTGACTGCTCCAGGACACCTGCAAAACCGCAAGAAAGTAGCAAGACGACTACCCGCAACATTGTAGCACCTAATCCTGCTGGCTTTCTTGACTGTTTTCTGGTGGTGCATGCTCTGAGGGCCGTCTGCCTTCACCCTGCACTGGAAGCCAAGAAGAAATCTCCTGTGGGCCTACCAAATCTTCCCCCTGCTAACACAGGCAACAAACTCCTGCATTACCAGTCCTCTGGGTCCCCTCTCATCTTGACTTGCACGGTCCCTGGAACACAGGAATTGGATCCATGTGACCCCTACAGTACAGTGGTCCTTCCGTCCAAATTTGGTGGAGGTAAGTCCTTGTCTCCCCACGCCAGACAGTAATCCTGTGTACTGCGTGAACTGCAGCTGCTAGGGCTTCTGTGTACTCTTGCAAGGATTCCTTTGTGCACAGCATAGCCCAGGACCCCAGCATTCCGTCCTGCATTGCTCAACTCGCTGAGTTGACCACCGGCTTCGTGGGATCCTCTTTTGTGTTGCTGAGATGACTGCCATGCTCAGATTTCTTGAATGCCTGTTCAAGTGCTTCTGCGGGTGCTGCCTGCTTCTGCGTGGGCTCTCTGTGTTGCTGACCACCTCCTCTGTCTCCTCATCCAAGTGGCGACCTCCTGGTCTTTCCTGGGCCCGGGCAGCACCCTTTATCTTCAACTGCGACTTTTGCAGCTAGCAGGCTTGTTTGCGGTCTTTCTGCGTGGAAAAAACTCTGCATCCTCCACCATGCCGAGGGACATCTTCTGACCAAAGGAGAAGTTCCTGGCACCTTCCGTTGTTGAAGAATCATCGGCTTCTTCCACCCGGAGGCAGCACTTTGCACCTTCATCCGGGGTTTAGTGGGATCCTGCCCCCACTGGACACTTGCGTGACTCTTGGTCTTGGTCCCCTTCCTTTGCAGGTCCTCACGTCCAGGAATCCATCTTCAATGCTTTGCAGTTAGTTTTTGTCTTTGGAGAATCACCTATCTTGACTTTACTGTCTTTCTGGGGTAGTAGGATAACTTTACTCCTACTTTTCAGGGTCTTGGGGTGGGGTATCTTCGACACCCTTAAGTGTTTTCTTACACTCCCAGCGACCCTCTACACACTACACTAGGCATGGGGTCCCTTTGTGGTTCGCATTCCACTTTCAGAGTATATGTTGCCCCTAGGCCTATTGCATAATATTGTGTTCTATAGTGTTTGCACTATTTTTTTAACTGTTTACTTACCTGATTTTGGTGTGTGTGTATATTTTGTGTATTTTACTTACCTCCTAAGGGAGTATATCCTCTGAGATACTTTTGGCATATTGTCACTAAAATAAAGTACCTTTATTTTTAGTAACTCTGAGTATTGTGTTTCTTATGATATAGGGGGTCATTATGACCCTGGCGGAAGGCGGTGAAGCGGCGGTAATACCGTCAACAGGCTGGCGGTCTTTTTTTCTGAAAATTGACCATGGCGGTTACCGCCATGGTCATCCGCTGCTTCTCCGTTCCGCCCGCCAGGGCGGAGACGACCGCTAGGCTGGAGACCAGAGTCTCCAGCCCGGCGGTCGTCACTATACCGCCGGCGGTATTTGGACCCGGCTTACCGCCATTGATTTCCTGCGGTTTGAACCGCCATGAAATACATGCCAGTAAGCTATATCTGTGCCAGGGAATTCCTTCCCTGGAACTGATAGGGGTCTTCCCACCCCCACCCCCACCCCCACCCCGACTCCCTCACCTACACCCCCCCACCCCTGCCACCCCGATAAGGTGGCAGGACCCCCCTCCCCACCCGACCCCCAACATCACTTCACTCATGCACACACGACAAGCACGCAGGCACCACCAACACACATACACGCACACACACCGACATACATGCAAACATCCACACACATAGTCAGACGCACACCACATTCAAACATACACGCACACAACCATGCAGACATATCTACAGACATACACGCACTCATTCTCATACTCACGACACCCACGCAAGCATACAGGTACTCAGACATCCCCACTACATACACACACGCACATCCCCATGCATGCACACAACATACAGCACTCCCCACCCCCCTCCCACGATCGACTTACCTGGTCCGACGATCCTCCGGGAGGGGACGGGAGCCATGGGGGCTGCTCCGCCGACACCACACTGACAACAGAACCCCATAGTCATAATACGCCAAGCGGCAAACCGCCACCACTGGCGGTCTTCCACACGGCGGTCCCTCGGCGGTCTTGAGAAAAGACCGCCGAGGTCAAAATGACCCCTAAAGTGCTATATGATATAAGTGGTATAGTAGGAGCTTTGCATGTATCCTAGTTCAGCCTAAGCTTCTCTGCTATAGCTACCTCTATCAGTCTAAGTTGCTAGAACACTACTGATCTACTAATAAGGGATAACTGAACCTGGCACAGGGTGTAAGTACCTCTTGGCACCCACTGTAAGCCAGGCAAGCCTCCTACACCCACCGAGTTGCCCATGCCCGCTCACCCAGGTGAGCATCTCCTTCGCCCCAGGCACCTCTTCCCCTGCTTCAGTCAGCCCTGCTGCCCTCAGAGGAGGCTATTGACCTCCTGAGAACCATCTCTGTAGGGCAGACAACCACTGTCAATGCCATCCAGGGGCTAGCATCAGAGGTGCAGCAGACCAATGCCTATCTGGATGGCATTCACGGTGCCATGTCTGCCCTACAGAGATCTTTTCAGGCTCTGGCCTCCTCTAGTGTCAGCCAGTGTACCTGGCCATTCCATCCCCCCTCCAACCTCCTCTACCCCTTCCAGCACCCCACTCCCTTCACCCGTCCAAAGCACACAATCTGACATGCAGTCAAGCACATCAACACACAAGACGCACACTTCAAAACACAAGCACCACACCTCCCACCACAAGCATTCACACAGCCAACATACACATGCACACACAACAACATCCACTTCCCCCAGTGTGCGCACTTCTTCCGCCTCCCTGACTGTCCCCTCTACATGCACACCCTCATGCACTATTACCTTCAGTCACTGTTGCTGCTCCTCTTACTGCACTCACCACAATAGCAGACATCCATACATGCACCCCAGACACCACACCTGCACTCACCACAACTACTGTAGTTGACACATGCAGTACACTCACCAGACTTGCAAACACCCATACAACATACATCCACACTGGCAGCCTGTCTTCTCCCACTGTGTCCACCCCACTCCTCCAAAAACACACAAACACACCAAGACACCCACCTATGCCACATCCACACACCTCAGCATACTGCACCCACTAAACGTACCCCTACACCACATACATCCACACCCTCTGCCTCCACTCCCACACCCTCATCCAGGACCTCTCCAATTGCTCTGAATAAACTTTTCCTCTCCCATGCTGACCTCTTCCAACCCACTGGCCCACCCCGTCTTGTCCCTAAACGTGCACACCTCCTTGCCCTTTCCACTCCTTTCTCTTCACAGCCCACCCCTGTCCACCCCTCACATTCCTGTGCCCCTTCCCCAGAGAAGAAGAAGCCCTGTGCAGAGCCAACCCCATCTGGCTCCACCCACTCAAAACAACCTCCCCAACCTTCGAAGGACAAACCCACACCCCCTCCACCTTCCAAGCGCAAGTCCAAGCCCCACCCCGGTCACAAGTCCCCACCCCCACGACCCCCCCTGCCCCCATTCCGTGAAGTGCCTGGATGCCCCTTTGTTGCCCCATTAGGTGGAGTACTGTGCACTTTTGTGAGTCACGTTGGGTCCGTTGTGGCCCATGGCACTTGTTGCGCTACGGACTGGCCATTGGCCTTGTTGAAAGTAGTTGGCTCTGTGAGCTTCAATAAATATTTCTGTGTGGCATGTGTTTTGGTGCCACACTGTTGAATCCTGGTCTTTCGTTTCACTGTTTGTGGGTGTGAGACATTTGTATGTACTATGGTCAGGTTGGATTTGCCTTGTGTCGGGTAAGTACCTCTTGCTGTTGGGTGTATGGGTTGTGCTGATGGGAAGGGTTGAGGGGCGTTGCCGGGTGGGTGGAGTAGGTGGGTATGTAACTGTGCTCTTTTCTCCCTTGTTTTGTAAGTTGCAGTACTTACCGTTGTTGTCTTCGTCGGCGGTCTAGGTCGCGGAGGTATATGGCAAAGAGCAGGGCTGGCATGACCTGAAGTTCTCTATCCATGTCTGCTTAGGTGCATTGTGTGGGCCTCCGGTGAGTGTTTAATTGGATTTGGTTCATTTCCGCCTGCACGTGTGTGGCGGTGGTTCCCTCCCCGGAAATGGCGGCAGACTAGTGGTTCATTATTTGATGGATGGGTTGGGCCTTTCCGTCGCCCTGTGGACGGATTCTGCTGTTGTTGTCGACACTCCTCTACTGGCGGTGGGTGGTTTTCTGGAAGCCTGTGTTCCGATTGGTTCATTATTTGGCGGTCCGGACCGCTCCTCTATTGGTGGTTTTTACCGCCACCGCCGGTGGCACGGTAGGGACCGATGTGTTCATAATGAGGGCCATAGTTCTTAATGAACCTCCTGTAATACCCAGTGAGATCTAAGAAGGCTTTGATCTGGGTTTGTGTGGTGGGGGGAGTCCAATCCAAAATGGTTTGGATTTTCCCCTGTAGTGGATGCATCTGTTCCCCACCTACCAGGTGTCCCAGATAAACCACTTTACCCTGCCCTATCTGGCACTTTTAAGCCTTGATGGCGAGGCCTGCTTTTTGCAGGGTCTCTAAAACCTTTGAGAGGTGGACCAGGTGATCATCTGAGGTGGAGCTAAAGACAGCTTTATCATCTAGGCATACTGCACTGAAGGCTTCCAAACCTTGGATGACTTTGTTCACCAACCTTTGAAAAGTGGCAGGTGCATTCTTGATACCAAAGGGCATTACTGTAAATTGGTAGTACCCTCTAACTGTAGAGAATGCAGTTTTAGGTGTAGCATCTTCTTATAACTTAATCTGCCAATAGCCAGCAGTAAGGTCAAAAGTGCTAAGAAACTTGGCAGAAGCCAGTGTATCTATGATCTCATCTGTCCTGGGGATAGGATGAGCATCAGTTTTGGTTACTGTATTGAGCCCTCTATAGTCAACACAAAACCTCCCATTTTGAAAGTGTGGTTTTGGGAACAGCACCACTGGGCTAGACTAGGGGGTATCTGAATGCCCAATGACTCCCAGGTCCAGCATCTTTTGCACTTCTGCTTTTATGCAGTCCCTTACATGGTCAGGCTGCCTGTAGATTTTACTCTTGACAGATATGCTGTCCCCTGTATCAACGGTGTGTTCACACCATGTCGTTTGACCAGGTGTGAGGGAAAACTGTTCAGAGAACTGCCCTAGGAGATTTCTGCAGTCTTCTTTTTGAGGCTCGGAAAGGCAATCTGATGAGACTACCCCCTCAACTGAGCCATCAGATACAGAACAGGAACAGAGATTGTAGGAAAGTACCATCTTGCCTGGCATGTCACCCCCATATTTCACTGTATATATGTTGTTTTAGTTGTGTGTGTCACTGGGACCCTGCCAGCCAGGGCCCCAGTGCTCATAAGTGTGCCCTGTATGTGTTACCTGTGTGATGACTAACTGTCTCACTGAGGCTCTGCTAACAGAACCTCAGTGGTTATGCTCTCTCATTTCTTTCCAAATTGTCACTAACAGGCTAGTGACTAATTTCACCAATTTACATTGGCATACTGGAACACCCTTATAATTCCCTAGTATATGGTACTGAGGTACCCAGGGTATTGTGGTTCCAGGAGATCCCTATGGGCTGCAGCATTTCTTTTGCCACACATAGGGAGCTCTGACAATTCTTACACAGGCCTGCCACTGCAGCCTGAGTGAAATAACGTCCACGTTATTTCACAGCCATTTACCACTGCACTTAAGTAACTTATAAGTCACCTATATGTCTAACCTTTACCTGGTAAAGGTTGGGTGCTAAGTTACTTAGTGTGTGGGCACCCTGGCACTAGCCAAGGTGCCCCCACATCGTTCAGGGCAAATTCTCCGGACTTTGTGAGTGCGGGGACACCATTACACGCGTGCACTATACATATGTCATTACATATGTATAGCGTCACAATGGTAACTCCGAACATGGCCATGTAACATGTCTAAGATCATGGAATTGTCACCCCAATGCCATTCTGGCATTGGGGAGACAATTCCATGATCCCCCAAGTCTCTAGCACAGACCCGGGTACTGCCAAACTACCTTTCCCGGGGTTTCAATGCAGCTGCTGCTGCTGCCAACCCCTCAGACAGCTTTCTGCCCTCCTGGGGTCCAGCCAGGCTTGGCTCAGGAAGGCAGAACAAAGGACTTCCTCAGAGAGAGGGTGTTACACCCTCTCCCTTTGGAAAAAGGTGTCAGGGCTGGGAAGGAGTAGCCTCCCCCAGCCTCTGGAAATGCTTTGATGGGCACAGATGGTGCCCATCTTTGCATAAGCCAGTCTACACCGGTTCAGGGATCCCCCAGCCCTGCTCTGGCGCGAAACTGGACAAAGGAAAGGGGAGTGACCACTCCCCTGACCTGCACCTCCCCTGGGAGGTGCCCAGAGCTCCTCCAGTGTGCTCCAGACCTCTGCCATCTTGGAAACAGAGGTGCTGCTGGCACACTGGACTGCTCTGAGTGGCCAGGACCAGCAGGTGACGTCAGAGACTCCTTCTGATAGGCTCTTACCTGTGTTGCTAGCCTATCCTCCTTCCTAAGTAGCCAAACCTCCTTTTCTTGGCTATTTAGGGTCTCTGCTTTGGGGAATTCTTTAGATAATGAATGCAAGAGCTCATCAGAGTACTTCTGCATCTCTCTCTTCACCTTCTGCCAAGGAACCGACCGCTGACTGCTCTGGACGCCTGCAAAACCGCAACAAAGTAGCAAAGACGACTACTGCAACCTTTTATCGCTGATCCAGCCACCTTCTCGACTGCTTTCCTGGTGGTGCATGCTGTGGGGGTAGTCTGCCTCCTCTCTGCACTAGACGCTCCGAAGAAATCTCCTGTGGGTCGACGGAATCTTCCCCCTTCAACCGCAGGCACCAAAAGACTGCATCACCAGTTCTCTGGGTCCCCTCTCAGCACGACGAGCGTGGTCCCTGGAACTAAGCAACTCTGTCCAAGTGACTCCCACAGTCCAGTGACTCTTCAGTCCAAGTTTGGTGGAGGTAAGTCCTTGCCTCCCCACGCTAGACTGCATTGCTGGGTACCGCGTGATTTGCAGCTGCTCCGGCTCCTGTGCACTCTTCCAGGATTTCCTTTGTGCACAGCCAAGCCTGGGTCCCGACACGCTAACCTGCAGTGCACGACCTCCTGAGTTGTCCTCCGGTGTCGTGGGACCTTCTTTTGTGACTTCGGGTGAGCTCCGATTCACTCTTCTTCGTAGTGCCTGTTCCGGCACTTCTGCCGGTGCTGCTTGCTTCTAAGTGGGCTCTTTGTCTTGCTGGACGCCCCCTCTGTCTCCTCACGCAATTAGCAACATCCTGGTCCCTCCTGGGCCACAGCAGCATCCAAAAACCCTAACCGCGACCCTTGCACCTAGCAAGGCTTGTTTGTGGTCTTTCTGCACGGAAACACCTCTGCAAGCTTTTTCACAACGTGGGACATCCATCCTCCAAAGGGGAAGTTCCTAGTCCTCTTCGTTCTTGCAGAATCCACAGCTTCTACCATCCGGTGGCAGCTTCTTTGCACCCACAGCTGGCATTTCCTGGGCATCTGCCCACTCCCGACTTGAACGTGACTCTTGGACTTGGTCCCCTTGTTCCACAGGTACTCTCGTCTGGAAATCCATCATTGTTGCATTGCTGGTGTTGGTCTTCCTTGCAGAATTCCCCTATCACGACTTCTGTGCTCTCTGGGGAACTTAGGTGCACTTTGCACCCACTTTTCAGGGTCTTGGGGTGGGCTATTTTTCTAACCCTCACTGTTTTCTTACAGTCCCAGCGACCCTCTACAAGCTCACATAGGTTTGGGGTCCATTCGTGGTTCGCATTCCACTTCTAGAGTATATGGTTTGTGTTGCCCCTATACCTATGTGCTCTCATTGCAATCTATTGTGACTGTACATTGCTTGCATTGCTTTCTATTGCTATTACTGCATATTTTTGTATTGTGTACATATATCTTGTGTATATTTGCTATCCTCATACTGAGCGTACTCACTGAGATACTTTTGGCATATTGTCATAAAAATAAAGTACCTTTATTTTTAGTATATCTGTGTATTGTGTTTTCTTATGATATTGTGCATATGACACCAGTGGTATAGTAGGAGCTTTACATGTCTCCTAGTTCAGCCTAAGCTGCTCGCCTACGCTACCCTTTTCTCTCAGCCAAAGCTGCTAGACACCTCTTCTACACTAATAAGGGATAACTGGACCTGGTGCAGAGTGTAAGTACCCCTTGGTACCACTACAAACCAGGCCAGCCTCCTACATTGGTTGTGCAGCGGTGGGATAAGTACTTGCAACTACTTAACACTTTGTCATTTTGTACTTTTCATAAGAGAAAAATATACAAATCAAGTTCAGTGTATGTACACCTAACCAACAGTTTTGCTTTTCTTCTCTTACTCTATTGCTAAG
This sequence comes from Pleurodeles waltl, assembly GCF_031143425.1. Taxonomy (NCBI): domain Eukaryota; kingdom Metazoa; phylum Chordata; class Amphibia; order Caudata; family Salamandridae; genus Pleurodeles; species Pleurodeles waltl. The sequence continues at coordinate 1,225,825,425 of NC_090447.1, forward strand.
TGCTGAAAAGTACCTCTAAACTTTCAAAAAGTTTCTTAAAAGTTGAAAACGTTTTTTTTTCTGTTCCTTAAAAAGTTCTGAAACTTTTTCTTTATTTTTCTGTCACTTAAACCTTTTTCTATCATGTCTGGTACAGGTCAAACTCTGGATCTGACCAGCACTCCCTATGACCACCTTAGCTGGAAAAGTGCAAGGAGTCTCTGCATTGATAGAGGTTTAGGGGTAGGGAAGAATCCCTCTAGAGAATTGTTAGTTAATATGCTCATTGAAAATGATAAGACCATAGCTGGCACATCTGGTGAGAGATTAGCTGATGGTTCACACTCTGATTCTGGGGTAGCCCCAGTAAAAGTGTTAGAAGGGAACCTTCCCAACCTGCCCCTTAGCAGGCCACCTAGCAGGGCTGGCACTGATGTGAGTTCACATCACAGTAGGGAAATTACTCCTTTAGGCCAGGTTGTTAGAGTGCCATCTGTTAGGGACAGGTCTCCCTCTGTTCATTCACACCATTCTTCTGTGTCAAGGCATGCCCAACCCACCCACCCTGAAGACAGAGTGTTAGAAAGGGAACTCAATAGATTGAGAGTGGAAGAATCCAGGCTGAAGCTAAAAAATCAACAGCTGGATCTAGACAGGGAAGCATTTGACTTAGAAAAAGAAAGACAGAGGTTGGGGTTTGGACCCCATGGTGGCAGCAGCAGTATTACAGATAGTAATCCTGTAAAAGAGCATAATTCTACGAATCTGCACAAGATAGTTCCCCCTTACAAGGAGGGGGATGACATTAACAAGTGGTTTGCTGCACTTGAGAGGGCCTGTGTTGTACAGGGGGTCCCTCAAAGGGAGTGGGCTGCTATCCTACGGCTATCTTTCAGTGGAAAGGGTAGGGATAGGCTCCTTACTGTGAAGGAAAGTGATGCCAATAATTTTACAGTTCTTTAGAATGCACTCCTTGATGGTTATGGCTTAACCACTGAACAGTACAGGATTAAGTTCAGAGAAACCAAGAAGGAGACTTCACAAGACTGGGTAGACTTTGTTGACCATTCAGTGAAGGCCTTGGAGGGGTGGTTACATGGCAGTAAAGTTTCTGACTATGAAAGCCTGTATAACTTAATCCTGAGAGAGCATATTCTTAATAATTGTGTGTCTGATTTGTTGCACGAGTATCTAGTGGACTCAGATCTGACCTCTCCCCAAGAATTGGGAAAGAAGGCAGACAAATGGGTCAGAACATGGGTGAACAGAAAAGTTCATGCAGGGGGTGACAAGGATGGCAAGAAGAAGGATGGTAAGTCTTCAGACAAGGGTGGGGACAAATCTAAAAATGAGTCTTCATCAGGCCCACAAAAACATTCTGGTGGGGGTGGTGGGCCCAAATCCTCTTCAAATCAAGTAAAGAAACCATGGTGCTATTTATGTAAAGTAAAAGGCCATTGGACAACTGATCCCAGTTGTCCAAAGAAAAGCACCAAGCCTCCCACTACCACAACCCCTACTGCTACACCTAGTGCCCCTAGTAATAGCAGTGGTGGTGGGAGCAAACCTACTAATAGCCAATCCAAGGGAGTAGCAGGGCTCACTTTTGGTAATTTAGTTGGGGTTGGTCTTGTTAGGGAGACCACAGAGGCTGTGTTAGTTTCTGAACGTGCCATTGATTTGGCCACCTTGGTTGCTTGCCCCCTTAATATGGATAAGTACAAGCAACTTCCCCTAATAAATGGTGTTGAGGTTCAGGCCTACAGGGACACAGGTGCCAGTGTTACCATGGTAAAAGAGAAACTGGTCTACCCTGAACAACACCTACTTGGTCACCAGTACCATGTGAATGATGCTCATAACAATCTTAGCCACCCCATGGCTGTTGTGAATCTCAATTGGGGGGGGGGGGTGTTACTGGTCCAAAGAAAGTTGTGGTTGCCTCAGATTTACCTGTAGACTGTCTACTAGGGAACGATTTAGAGACAGAAGTGGAGTTGGAGGCTCATGCAGCAATGCTGGCCATTCCTGGGCATATTTTTGCTTTGACAAGGGCTCAGGCCAAAAAGCAAAAAGGACAGGGTGACTTCGATCCTGGAACAATGGACCAAGTGCTCCCTAAAGCTAGGGTTAGTAAAGGTAAAACACTACCTACTATCCCTCTCTCTACAGTGGATTCAACTTCTGAGGAAGAAGAATTTCCACCCTGTGCAGAACCTACACCAGAGGAGCTGGAAGCAGACACTGCTGAGCTTTTGGGTGGAGGGGGGGCCTGCCAAGGAGGAGCTGAGTGTGGCACAGCAGACCTGTCCCACACTAGAGGGTCTAAGACAGCAAGCTGTCAAACAGCAAAATGGGGGTGTCAGTGACTCTCACAGAGTTTACTGGGAGGACAACCTCTTGTATACTGAGGCAAGGGACCCTAACCCTGGAGCAGCCAGGAGATTGGTCATTCCCTTGCAATAAAGAGAGTTCCTCCTAACTCTAGCCCACGACATTCCCTTGGCTGGACATTTGGGACAAATGAAAACTTGGGACAGGCTTGTTCCCTTGTTTCATTGGCCAAGAATGTCAGAGGACACAAAGGAATTTTGTAAGTCCTGTGTCACCTGTCAAGCCAGTGGCAAAACAGGTGGCACCCCAAAGGCACCCCTTATTCCACTACCTGGGGTTGGGGTTCCCTTTGAAAGGGTAGGGGTTGACATAGTTGGCCCCCTTGACCCTCCTACTGCTTCAGGCAATAGGTTTATCTTGGTGGTAGTGGACCATGCCACCAGATATCCTAAAGCAATTCCTCTAAGGACCACTACAGCTCCTGCAGTGGCAAAGGCCCTCCTGGGAATCTTTTCCAGGGTGGGCTTCCCAAAAGAGGTGGTATCAGACAGGGGAAGCAATTTCATGTCTGCTTACTTAAAGGCCATGTGGAAGGAATGTGGTGTGACATACAAGTTCACCACACCCTATCATCCACAAACAAATGGACTGGTTGAGAGGTTTAATAAAACTCCCAAAGGAATGATAATGGGACTCCCTGAAAAACTCCGGAGGAGATGGGATGTCCTGTTACCTTGCCTCCTTTTTGCTTACAGGGAGGTACCCCAAAAAGGAGTGGGCTTCAGCCCCTTTGAACTCCTATTTGGACACCCTGAACAACCTTTAAAAGCTCCTAAGCAAGACATAGTGGACTATGTACTTGGCCTAAGATCTAGAATGGCTGAGTACATGAAAAAGGCCAGTAAAACCCTTCAGGCCAGCCAAGAGCTCCAAAAGCAATGGCATGACCAGAAGGCTGTTCTGATTCAGTACCAACCAGGGCAGAAAGTGTGGGTCTTGGAGCCTGTGGCCCCAAGAGCACTCCAAGACAAATGGAGTGGTCCCCACATTGTTGTTGAGAAAAAGGGAGAAGTCACCTACTTGGTTGACTTGGGCACTGCCAGGAGTCCCCTTAGGGTGCTCCATGCCAATCGCCTGAAACCCTACTATGACAGGGCTGATCTCACCCTGCTCATGGCAACAGATGAAGGACAGGAAGAAGAGAGTGACCCTCTCCCTGATCTCTTCTCTTCCACAGAACAAGATGCTCTTGTGGAAGGTGTAGTTTTGGCAGATTGTCTTACTGCTGAGCAGAAAGATCACTGCATAAATCTCCTGGGTCAGTTTTCTGAACTCTTTTCTACTGTGCCAGGCACCACGTCTTGGTGTGAGCACACTATAGATACTGGAGACAGCTTGCCTGTCAAAAGTAAGATCTATAGGCAGCCTGACCATGTCAGGGACTGCATAAAACAACAGTTTCAGACAATGCTTGAACTGGGAGTGGTTGAGCACTCTGAAAGTCCATGGGTCTCTCCTGTGGTACTTGTACCAAAACCTCATTCCAAAGATGGTAAAAGGGAAATGAGATTTTGTGTTGACTACAGAGGTCTCAACCAGGTAACTAAAACTGAAACTCACCCTATACCCAGGGCAGATGAGCTAATAGATACACTGGCATCTGCCAAGTATCTAAGCACCTTTGATTTGACTGCAGGGTATTGGCAGATCAAGTTATCAGAGGATGCTAAAGCAAAAACTGCATTTTCTACCATTGGAGGGCACTACCAATTCACATTAATGCCCTTTGGTTTAAAAAATGCACCTGCCACTTTTCAGAGGTTGGTGAATACAGTCCTGCAAGGGTTGGAGGCTTTTAGTGCAGCATATCTAGATGAAATAGCTGTCTTTAGCTCCACCTAGGATGATCACCTGGTCCACCTGTGGAAAGTTTTGGAGGCCCTGCAAAAGGCAGGTCTCACTATCAAGGCTTCAAAGTGCCAGATAGGGCAGGGGAAAGTGGTTTATCTGGGACACGTTGTAGGTGGAGGACAGATTGCACCACTTCAGGGGAAAATCCAAACTATTATAGATTGGGTTCCCCCTACAACTCAGACTCAGGTGAGAGCCTTCCTCGGCCTCACTGGGTATTACAGGAGGTTCATTAAGAACTATGGCTCCATTGCAGCCCCTCTTAATGACCTCACATCCAAGAAAATGCCTAAAAAGGTATTATGGACAGCAAACTGTCAGAAAGCTTTTGAGGAGCTGAAGCAGGCCATGTGCTCTGCACGTGTCCTGAAAAGCCCATGTTACTCTAAAAAATTCTATGTCCAAACTGATGCATCTGAATTAGGAGTAGGGGCAGTCCTATCACAACTTAATTCTGAGGGCCAGGATCAACCTGTTGCTTTTGTTAGTAGAAGGTTGACCCCTAGAGAAAAGCGTTGGTCTGCCATTGAGAGGGAGGCCTTTGCTGTGGTCTGGGCTCTGAAGAAGTTGAGGCCATACCTGTTTGGCACTCACTTCATTGTTCAGACAGACCACAAACCTCTACTTTGGCTAAAACAAATGAAAGGTGAAAACCCTAAATTGTTGAGGTGGTCCATATCCCTACAGGGAATGGACTATACATTGGAACATAGACCTGGGAGTACCCACTCCAATGCAGATGGACTCTCCAGATATTTCCACTTTGACAATGAAGACTCATCAGGTCATGGCTAGTCTTATTGTCCTTCGTTTGGGGGGGGGGGTTGTGTAGGAAAGTACCATCTTGCCTGGCATTTTACACCCATATTTCACTGTATATATGTTGTTTTAGTTGTATGTGTCCCTGGTACCCTGCCAGTCAGGGCCCCAGTGCTCATAAGTGTGCCCTGTATGTGTTACCTGTGTGATGACTAACTGTCTCACTGAGACTCTGCTAACCAGAACCTCAGTGGTTATGCTCTCTCATTTCTTTCCAAATTGTCACTAACAGGCTAGTGACCAATTTCACCAATTTACATTGGCATACTGGAACACCCTTATAATTCCCTAGTATATGGTACTGAGGTACCCACGGTATTGGGGTTCCAGGAGATCCCTATGTGCTGCAGCATTTCTTTTGCCACCCATAGGGAGCTCTGACAATTCTTACACAGGCCTGCCACTGCAGCCTGAGTGAAATAACATCCACGTTATTTCACAGCCATTTACCACTGCACTTAAGTAACTTATAAGTCACCTATATGTCTAACCTTTACCTGGCAAAGGTTGGGTGCTAAGTTACTTAGGGGGTCATTCTGACTCCCGCCGGCGGCGGTAACCGCACGCCCGGCGGGAGCCGCCGAATGACCGCACCGCGGTCAAATGACCGTGGCGGCCATTCTGGCTTTCCCGCTGGGCCGGCAGGCGACCGCCAGAAGGCCGCCCGCCGGCCCAGCGGGAAAGCGCCTTCAATGAGGAAGCCGGCTCCGAATGGAGCCGGCGGAGTTGAAGGCGTGCGACGGGTGCAGTGGCACCCGTCGCGATTTTCAGTGTCTGCTTGGCAGACACTGAAAATCAATGTGGGGCCCTGTAAGGGGGCCCCACGACACCCGTTCCCGCCAGCCTGGTTCTGGCGATCAAAACCGCCAGAACCAGGCTGGCGGGAAGGGGGTCGGAATCCCCATGGCGGCGCTGCCTGCAGCGCCGCCATGGAGGATTCTTGAGGCCAGGGGAAAACCGGAGGGAAACCACCGGTTTCCCTTTTCTGACCGCGGCTTTACCGCCGCGGTCAGAATTGGTCTGGATGCACCGCCAGGGTCGGAATCAGGCCCTTAGTGTGTGGGCACCCTGGCACTAGCCAAGGTGCCCCAACATCGTTCAGGGCAAATTCAACGGACTTTGTGAGTGCGGGACACCATTACACGCGTGCACTATACATATGTCACTACATATGTATAGCGTCACAATGGTAACTCCGAACATGGCCATGTAACATGTCTAAGATCATGGACGCATTGGAGAGACAATTCCATGATCCCCGAGTCTCTAGCATAGACCTGGGTACTGCCAAACTACCTTTCCCGGGGTTTCACTGCAGCTGCTGCTGCTGCCAACCCCTCAGACAGGTTTCTGCCCCACCTGGGGTCCAGCCAGGCTTGGCTCAGGAAGGCAGAACAAAGGACTTCCTCAGAGAGAGGGTGTTACACCCTCTCCCTTTGGAAAAAGGTGTCAGGGCTGGGGAGGAGTAGCCTCCCCCAGCCTCTGGAAATGCTTTGATGGGCACAGATGATGCCCATCTCTGCATAAGCCAGTCTACACCGGTTCAGGGATCCTCCAGCCCTGCTCTGGCACGAAACTGGACAAAGGAAAGGGGAGTGACCACTCCCCTGACCTGCACCTCCCCTGGGAGGTGCCCAGAGCTCCTCCAGTGTGCTCCAGACCTCTGCCATCTTGGAAACAGAGGTGCTGCTGGCACACTGGACTGCTCTGAGTGGCCAGGACCAGCAGGTGACGTCAGAGACTCCTTCTGATAGGCTCTTACCTGTGTTGCTAGCCTATCCTACTTCCTAAGTAGCCAAACCTCATTTTCTGGCTATTTAGGGTCTCTGCTTTGGGGAATTCTTTAGATAACGAATGCAAGAGCTCATCAGAGTTCTTCTGCATCTCTCCCTTCACCCTCTGTCAAGGAACCGACCGCTGCCTGCTCTGGACGCCTGCAAAACCGCAACAAAGTAGCAAAGAGGACTACTGCAACCTTGTATCACTGATCCAGCCGTCTTCTCGACTGCTTTCCTGGTGGTGCATGCTGTGGGGGTAGTCTGCCTCCTCTCTGCACTAGAAGCTCCGAAGAAATCTCCAGTGGGTCGACGGAATCTTCCCCCTGCAACCGCAGGCACCAAAAGACTGCATCACCAGTCCTCTGGGTCCCCTCTCAGCACGACAAGCGTGGTCCCTGGAACTCAGCAACTCTGTCCAAGTGACTCCCACTGTCCAGTGACTCTTCAGTCCAAGTTTGGTGGAGGTAAGTCCTTGCCTCCCCACGCTAGACTGCATTGCTGGGTACCGCATGATTTGCAGCTGCTCCGGCTCCTGTGCACTCTTTCAGGATTTCCTTTGTGCACAGCCAAGCCTGGGTCCCCGACGCTATAACCTGCAGTGCACTACCTCCTGAGTTGTCATCCGGCGTCGTGGGACCTTCTTTTGTGACTTCGGGTGAGCTCCGGTTCACTCTTCTTTGTAGTGCCTGTTCCGGCACTTCTGCGGGTGCTGCTCGCTTCTGAGTGGGCTCTTTGTCTTGCTGGACACCCCCTCTGTCTCCTCACGCAATTGGCGACATCCTGGTCCCTCCTGGGCTACAGCAGCATCCAAAAACCCTAACCACAACCCTTGCATCTAGCAAGGCTTGTTTGTGGTCTTTCTGCACGGAAACACCTCTGCAAGCTTTTTCACGACGTTGGACATCCATCCTCCAAAGGGGAAGTTCCTAGTCCTCTTCGTTCTTGCAGAATCCACAGCTTCTACCATCCAATGACAGCTTCTTTGCACCCACAGCTGGCATTTCCTGGGCATCTGCCCACTCCCGACTTGATCGTGACTCTTGGACTTGGTCCCCTTGTTCCACAGGTACTCTCATCCGGAAATCCATCGTTGTTGCATTGCTGGTGTTGATCTTCCTTCGCTCAACCAACCCATTTGTTTGGGGATGGTAAGGTGTGGTGAATTTGTAGGTTACACTCTTTACACATAGCTTACAAGTATGCAGACATGAAGTTACTACCTCTCTCTGAAACAACCTATTTGGGAAAACCCACCCTGGAAAAGATTCCCAGTAGGGCCTTGGCCACTGCAGAAGCTGTAGTGGTCCTAAGAGGTATGGCTTCTAGATACCTGGTGGCACGGTCCACCACCACCAAAAGAAATCTGTGAGAGGGTCAAGGGGGCCAACAATGTCAACCCCTACACTTTCAAAGGGTACCCCAACCACTAGAAGTAGAAGTAAGGGGACCTTTGGAGTGCCACCTGTCTTGCCACTGGCTTGACAAGCGACACAGGAGCGACAAAACTCATTGGTGTCTTCTGACATATGGAGCCAGTAAAAGTGAGGAACCTGACTGTCCCAAGTTTTACTTTTCCCCACGTGACCAGCAAAGGAAATGTCACGGGCTAAAGTTAACAATAACTATCTGTACTGCAGTGGGATGACCAATCTTCTGCTGGCACCAGGTTTGGGTTCCATTAGCTCTGAATAAAGGAGGCTGTTTTTCCATTTCACCCTATGGGTGCCACTGACATCCTCTGCTTCTTGTTTGACAGCTTGCTGTCTCAAAACCTCAAGTGTGGGATAAGTCACATTTAACTCCCCCCTGGAAAGCCCCCCTGCACCTAGGAGCTCAGCTGTGTCAGCTTGAAGTTCTTCAGGTGTAGGTTCAGTCCAAAGAGTAGATTCCTCCTCCTCAAAGGAGGAATCATCAGTGGAGGGAGGGACAGGGGATAATTTCTTACCCTCCCTACCCCTGCTTTTGGAAATCTTTTGGTCCATAGTTTCAGGATCCAAGTTTCCTTGTTCTCTTTGCTTCTTTGCCTGATCCCCTGTCAAAGCAAAGATATGCCCAGGAATGCCCAGCATGTCTGCATGGGCCTCCAACTCTACTTCAGCCCAAGCTGGAGTCTTCAATTCATTCCCTAATAGACACTCTACAGGTAGGTCTGCGGACACCATAACGTTTTTAGTACCACTGCCATGTTGTGGCTTACAGTATTGTTGTGGGTGTCAGTCACTTGATACTGGTGACCAGGTAGGTGCTGCTCAAGGGATACCAGTTTCTCAGTCACCATGGTGACACTGGTACCTGTGTCCCTGTAGGCCTCAGCCTGAACACCATTTACTAGTGTTTGTTGCTTGTACTTATCCATATTACGGGGACAGGCAACAAGGGTGTGAAGGTCAATACCACCATCAGAGACTAAAACATCTTCAGAGGTTTACCTACTTAAACAAGCCCCCACTACACTTCCCAGAGTGAGCCCTGATACACCCTTGGATTGATTATTGGTAGTATTAGTCTACCCACCACCACTGCTATTGCTAGGTGCACTAGTTGTAGGAGTGGGGGTAGTAGTGGTGGCAGGTTTGGTGCGTTTCTTAGGACAGGAGCTGTCTCCATCCCTATGGCCTTTATTCCTACAAATATAGCACCAAGACTATATTTGTTCTGATTGATTTGGGGAAATGATTTAGACCTACCCTGAGAAGAGTTTTGTGGACTTGATGAAGACTCTTTCTTTTCTTTGTCCCGATCTTTGTCATGTGACTTATCATCCTTCGTCTTGTCCTTGTCACCCTCTGTATGAGCTTTCCAGCTCACCCTTGTTCTGACCCATTTGTCCGCCTCCTTTCCCAAATCTTGGGGAGAGGTCAGATTGGAGTCTAGCAAGTACTGGTGCAACAAGTCAGACACACTATTATTCAAAATATGCTCTCTCAGTAATAGATTATACAAGCCCTCAGAGTCAGACACTTTGCTGCCATTTAACCAGCCTTCTAAAGCTTTAACAGAACAGTCCACAAAGTCAACCTGTTCTTGTGAGGCCTCTTTTCTGGTCTCTCTGAACTTGATCCTATATTGCTCAGCTGTGAGACCAAAACCCTCTAAGAGTGCAGTTTTTAGAATACTGCAATTGTCTGCATCCTCCTCTCTGACAGTGAGAAGTCTATCCCTCCCCTTGTCAGAGAAGGACAACCAGAGAATAGCAGCCCGCTGCCTTTAAGACCTTTGAACTTTACAGACCCTCTCAAGTGCAGTAAACCACTTGTAAATATCATACCCCACCTTGTATGGGGGAACAATCTTGTGTAAATTTCTGGAATCAAAGGAGTCCTCTCTGACTCTGTAATCACTGAAACTTGAGTTGCTGCGGTGACCATGGGTGCTAACCCCATCCCCTGTCTTTCTCGCTCCACTGTCAAGGCCTCCCTATCAAGGGCTTGCTGTTGCTGCTGCAGCCTCAAACTGGCCTCCTCCAGTCTCAGTTTCCTGAGTTCTCTATCTATAGAGTTTTCCTCCGGAGTTGTGCAGTGGGTTCCTTCAGATACTAAAGTGATGTTAGAATGAGCAGAGATGGATCTATTCCTAGGTTTTGTAACCCTTTCTTCTTGCCCTCTGTGTGTGAAAGGAGCCATACCAGTGTATATTCCCTTCCCACTACCAGCTGTGCTTGTTGGTCTACTAGGAATGTTGTGATCCTTTGAGGAACCCTCCCCAGGCCTAGAATGTCTTCCTCTACCTCAGTGGGGTCAGAGTCTTCGCTTTACACCTCCTCCTCCTCTTGGCCACCAGCGTGATCCTGGTTATCCTGTAGGAGAAGTCCCAAGAGCAGACTCTTGTTAGGATTCGTCCCCATGTCTAACATCCTCTCTGTACACAGCCCCTTCAATTCCTGGAAGATGAGGTTCTAATAGGGAGAATCCATGACCTCAGAGCTAGGTCCAGCTGCAGAATAAGTGTGTTAGGACAGTATAGGGTGTACTTAACCTACCTAACTCCTAGTCTCTCAGAAAGAAGTTTAGAGCAAGTGCTATGTCTATACTCTAGCTTGCCTAAACTTTAGAGATTGGTTCTATGCACTAGGTACTATGCATACCTCTAGATGTGGAGTGATCTTTCCTGTGCAAAGCATCAGGTGACAGAGTGACAAGGCAATTGCAAGTACTTATCCAACCGCTGCACCACCAATGTAGGAGGCTGGCCTGATGAACGAGTTACTTACCTTCGGTAACGACTTTTCTGGTGGATACATTAGCTACCTGTGGATTCCTCACCTCATGAATACTCCCATGGCGCCAGCATTCTACGGAAATCTTCTTACTAGTCTCTGCACGTCGACGAGGACGTCACTGTCTCGCACGCGACGCCGTCTGACGTCATACAGGCAATAAGAGGTCCTCGACGACGTGCGGACGTCAGTACCAATCATTTTTTACGTGCATGAGAACAACCAGGCAATGCAATGAAAGAACAAAGCAACATCCATTATATTGTAAAAATACACCACATTGTATGAATAACTGTAAATCTTTTTTATGTACATATATATATATATATATATATAAAACTCTTTCTTTTAAAAATATATACACACACCAAGTATATACATAAAGATATATACACATATACCCATATATATATATAAATATATTATATATATACATCTATTGCACCCTCAAAGATCAAGAGGAGCGCACTCAAGGATTACTTGGCAAGACCATAAAGGCAACGGGGAGGCGGGTGGGACCGTGAGGAATCCACAGGTAGCTAATGTATCCACCAGAAAAGTCGTTACCGAAGGTAAGTAACTCGTTCTTCTGATGGATACAACTACCTGTGGATTCCTCACCTCATGAATAGAGTCCCAAAGCAGTACCACGCCCGGCGGTGGGTGCCTAAATGGTCAAACCAAGAAATCCTGCAGCACTGACCGTGCAAAATGGCCGTCCCTTCTAACCTCAGAATCTAAACAGTAATGTTTTGCAAAAGTGTGAAGGGACGACCAAGTTGCGGCCTTGCAGATGTCGACCACAGGAACACCTCTGGCTAAGGCCGAAGTGGCCGACTTAGCTCTGGTGGAATGAGCTCTAATGCCCTCAGGAGGATCCTTCTTTGCCAAAGAGTAACATATTTTAATGCAAAGAACAACCCACCTGGATAGTGTTCTCTTGTGGACTGCCTTTCCTCTCCTCTTGCCCACGTATCCAATAAACAGCTGATCCTCCAGCCTGAAATCCTTTGTTCTATTGATAAAGAAGCTCAACGCTCTCTTTGGATCCAGACGGTGCAGTCTTTCTTCCTCTTTGGAAGGATGAGGCGGAGGATAGAACGTGGACAAAGTAATTGCCTGAGCCAAATGGAAGGGTGAAACAACCTTCGGGAGGAAAGCAGCCTTGGTCCTCAACACCACCTTATCCCCATAAAAAGTTGTATAAGGGGGTTTTACTGATAAGGCCTGCAACTCACTCACTCTCCTTGCTGATGTTATAGCTATCAGGAAGACTGTTTTTAAAAACAAATACCTTAAGGGGCAAGAATGCATAGGTTCAAAAGGGGACCCCATAAGGAAAGTCAGGACTAAGGACAAATCCCATTGCGGCATAACGAATGGCTTTGGAGGATATTGATTTAGAAGACCTTTCAAGAATCTGATAACAATAGGGGATTTAAATAAAGATGGTTGGTCTGGAAGACATATGAAGGCTGACAAGGCCGATAAATAACCTTTAATGGTAGCCACTGCACAACCTTTCTGTGCCAGAGATAGAGCAAAAGACAAAACGTCCGATAGATGAGCTTGTAAAGGATCAATCTGCCTCTCTCCACACCACGCAACAAATTTAGACCACCTATTAGCGTAGATAGATTTAGTCGAGTGTCGCCTGGCCGCTAATATAACATCCACTACCTCAGGCGGGAGAGAGAAGGAACTCAGGTTGCCCCGTTCAATCTCCAGGCATGTAGGTGCAGACTCTGGAGGTTGGGGTGTAGAACCTGCCCCTGCGACTGCGAGAGGAGGTCTGCCCTGAAAGGGAGACGGAGCGGCGGGCACGTTGAGAGTTGGAGAAGGTCGGAGTACCACACCCTCCTTGGCCAATCCGGAGCTATTACGATTACTAGAGCCCGGTCTTGGCGAATCTTCCTCAATACTCGAGGAATCAAGGGTATGGGAGGAAACGCGTAAAGCAACTGGCCGCACCAGGTCATTTGAAACGCGTCCCCCAATGCTTCCTGCATCGGATACTGAAGGCTGCAGAACAACGGACAATGCACGTTCTCTCGAGTGGCGAACAGATCTACCCGAGGAAACCCCCACTTCTGGAAGATTAAACGGACTTGATCTGGATGGAGACGCCACTCGTGGTCTGCCGAGAAGTGGCGACTGAGACTGTCCGCACGCACGTTCAAGACTCCGGCCAGATGGTTTGCTATCAAGCAAATCCGATGGTCCTTTGCCCAGGACCATAGTCGAAGAGCTTCTCTGCAGAGAAGGTACGACCCCACTCCTCCCTGCTTGTTTATGTACCACATCGTGGTAGTATTGTCCGTTAGGACCTGTACCGACTGACCACGAAGGGAAGGGAGGAAGGCCTTGAGAGCCAGACGTACAGCCCGTAACTCTAACAGATTGATGTGAAAAATCTGTTCCTCTGGAGACCAAAGACCTTTGATCTCCAGATCCCCCAGATGAGCTCCCCACCCTAGAGTGGAAGCATCCGTTATGACTGTGGCCACTGGTGGCGACTGCTGGAACGGTTTTCCTTGTGAAAGATTGTTGCTTGCAATCCACTACTTCAAATCCACAGCAGCATCTCTGGAGATCTTGACAGTACCCTCTAGATCCCCTCTGTGTTGAGACCACTGCCTTCGGAGGCACCACTGAAGAGCCCTCATGTGCCAGCGAGCATGCGTGACCAACAGAATGCAGGAGGCAAAAAGACCGAGCAGACGAAGGACCTTGAGGACTGGAACTACCGCTCCGTTTCGAAACATTGGAACCAAATCCTGAATATCTTGAATCCGCTGAGGCGGAGGAAAGGCCCGACCCAATGTCGTATCCAGTACTGCCCCTATGAACAGGAGGCGCTGAGAGGGCTCCAGGTGAGATTTGGGCTCGTTCACCGAAAAGCCCAGGTCGAACAACAACTGGGTTGTTGACTGCAGATGACACAACACAAGCTCCGGGGACTTGGCTTTGATCAACCAATCGTCCAAGTAAGGGAATACTGCTATCCCCTTCCTTCTGAGCTCTGCCGCAACCACCAACATCACCTTCGTGAAGACTCGAGGTGCTGAAGTAAGACCAAACGGAAGGACCGCAAACTGGTAGTGTTGCGATCCCACCACAAACCGGAGATACTTCCTGTGTGACTTGAGTATCGGGATATGAAAGTAAGCATCCTGCAAGTCGACAGACACCATCCAGTCTTCCATGTTCAACGCCAAAAGCACCTGTGCTAGGGTCAGCATCTTGAACTTTTCCTGCTTGAGGAACCAATTCAAGATCCTCAGGTCCAGAATTGGTCTCAAACGACCATCCTTCTTGGGAATCAGGAAATACCTTGAGTAAACTCCTTGACCCCTTTCCTGCTCCGGGACCAACTCCACCGCGCCCTTTAAAAGGAGGACTTCCACCTCCTGTTCTAGCAACAGGAGGTGTTCTTGTGAACAATACGAAGGGCGGGGCGGGATGAGGGGCGGAAACTCCCGAAAGGGAAGGGTGTAGCCTTTTCCCACAACACTGAGAACCCAATTGTCCGACGTAACAGTCTCCCATTTGGTGAGAAAATGCTGTAATCTTCCCCCTACAGGAGAGGAGTGAGTGGGAAATGGTGGAAGCCTAAGGCTGCTTCCCCTGCTGCACCCCGCCAGAGGATGAGGAAGAGGCAGAGTGCTGCTGAGAGGCTCCCCTGGTGCGGACCCTACCCCTCCCCCTAAAAGATCTATAGGGGTGGGAAGAGGCAGGTTGCTGATATCTTCCCCGAAAGGAAGAGGAGGAAGAGCCACGCCCAAATCCACGAAACCTCCTGAAGAATCTGGAAGAGGCCGTGGAAGAAGGAGCTTGGAGTCCCAACGACTTAGCCGTGGCCCTGCTCTCCTTAAAACATTCCAAGGCCGAATCAGCCTTAGCCCCAAACAGTTTGTCCCCATCAAACGGGAGATCCAACAATGTGGACTGTACATCTGCCGAAAAGCCCGAGTTACGTAGCCAGGCCTGTCTCCTTTCCACCACAGTTGTGCCCATTGCTCTGGCTACCGAGTCGGTGGTATCCAGTCCCGTCTGGATAATTTGGGTCGCAGCAGCCTGGGCATCAGAGACAAGATCCAAAAGACCCTGGGGAAGCTCTATAAACGAAGAGGAGATGTCATCCATCAGAGCATGAATATACCTCCCCAGGATACAGGTCGCATTAGTGGCTTTTAACGCCAGACTGCAGGACGAAAAAATCTTCTTCGACTGCGCCTCTAGCTTTTTTGAGTCTCTGTCCCCAGGCACCGTCGGGAAAGAACCAGGCGCTGATTTGGACGAACAGGAGGCCTGCACAACCAAGCTCTCCGGCGTAGGGTGCCTAGATAGGAAACCAGGATCAGTTGGAGCCGTCCGATACCTCCTGGCCACGGCTCTGTGAACTGCTGGGGAAGATGCCGGCTTCTTCCACACCTCTAAAACCGGATCCAGCAGAGCGTCATTAAAAGGTAATAGAGGCTCCGCCGCGGCTGAGGCCGGATGCAACACCTCTGTCAAAAGGTTTTGTTTCGCCTCCACCACCGGCAAAGGCAGGTCCAAAAAACTAGCTGCCTTCCGTACCACTGTATGAAAGGAAGCAGCTTCCTCAGTATATTCCCCCGGGGACGAAAGGTCCCACTCAGGGGAAGTGTCCAGCCCACTGGCCGACTCCAGTCCACGCAGCCCATCACCCGAGTCCTCTAGCTCTCCTTCCTCTAGGGCTCGTTGGTACTCCTGCTCCTCTAGTACCCGGAGAGCACGCCTCCTTGAATGCAGTCGTTGCTCAATCCGCGGAGTCGACAACACCTCCGCCGAAGTCGGAGATCGGCGCCGATCTTCCGAAGCCACCGACGCCGCATCCGGCGCCACAGGTAACTTCGGCGCCGACTGAAGAGCAGATGAAACGGATGGACCCACCGGAGTCACAGGCCGAAATCTCGACGTCGACGGGATGGAAATCCCTGGGGCCAATCCCTCCGAAGCCATCGGAGCGGCCACCGGCCCCGACACTGGCGCCGAGCCCACGTTCCCAAACGGGAGAAAGGGCATAAAGGGTGCCGGCCGAAGAGGCGCAGGATCACCCAAAGAAAAGGCCAAAGGCCCAGCCGGAGCACCCCCTGGAGCCATCTGTTGGAAGATGGCATACATCGCATTCAAGAATGCGGAACTATCGGCTCCAGGGGTGGGAAAAGCCGGATACTGGGGTGCCTGACTCGGAGGCGACCCCGACGCCGGCCTCGGCGTCTGCGCCGGAGAAAACACCTGAGGCTCCAATACTTCAATCACCGACGCCTGTCCAGGCGAAGTTGGAGACGTCGGAGAGAGCAACGGCGTCGAAGGATGCGGCGTCACCGTGGGGCTGACCTCCCATGTCCTCCGGCGCCGATCCGGAGACCTGGAACGAGCCTCCCTTGAATGACGCCGAGATTCTCTACGGCGCCGGGAGTCTCGATGACGCCGATGTCTTGGAGAAGACTTTTTCTTGTGATGCTTCTCCTTTGACTTGGCCATAAACAGCTTCGCCTCGCGTTCTTTAATGGCCTTCGGATTCATGTGCTGACACGAATCACAAGTCGAGACGTCGTGGTCGGAGCTCAAACACCAAAGACAATCGGAATGAGGATCCGTCACCGACATCTTGCCTCCACACTCACGACAAGGCTTAAATCCAGACTTTCTCTGCAACATTATTTCCACAGAGAAAGAGTACGCAGCAAGATATACACTGTAACCGCAAGAGTAACAGTTGCTCCCTCGAAGATAACCGTTTCGAATGCACGGAAAAAAGGGAACTGACGTCCGCACGTCGTCGAGGACCTCTTATTGCCTGTATGACGTCAGACGGCGTCGCGTGCGAGACAGTGACGTCCTCGTCGACGTGCAGAGACTAGTAAGAAGATTTCCGTAGAATGCTGGCGCCATGGGAGTATTCATGAGGTGAGGAATCCACAGGTAGTTGTATCCATCAGAAGTGCTGGGTACCAATGGTACTTACACCTTATACCAGGTGCAGTTCTCCCTTATTAGTGTAGTGTCGTCAGGGTATATAAGCCAGGCTCTCTAGAGGTAGCTGTGGAAGAGAAGCCAAGGCTTATCTAGGAGACATGCAAAGCTCACGCAATACCATTGTAGTCACACAGTACTCACACACATGGAAAGAAAACACTCTGTGTCACAAAAATAATGGAACTTTATTTTGGTGACGCAAATACCAAAAATACCATAGAGGCTATACTCCCTTAGGAGGTAATTAATACACAAATTATATACACTAATATGCAGAAATAGGCATAAAAACAGTTAGAAAACAGCAATTACTAAAAATCACAAAAGAGAGAAATGGACCTGGGGGAGCACACACCATATACTAAGAAAGTTGAATGCAAAAGTCGGTCCCCCACCTAGTCAAGTGTAGGGATGCTGGGAAAGCCCAAAGGTAAGTACCACAATCCACCCCAGCGACCAGGAAAGCAGGAGTAAATCACAATACGTTTCCTAGAACACACACAGAGAAGAAAAGAAGACTATTGCAAAACCCAGAAGAGACTACAAGACACCAACAGTGGATTCCTGGACCAGAGGACCTGTGGAAAGAGAGGACCAAGTCCAAGAAACACAGAAGAGTCCAGGAAGGGCAAGAGCCCCTACCACTAGGATGAAGGTGCAAGAAGTGAACCACCGGTGAAGAAGAAGAGTCAGCACTGCACCCAAGAAGTCAGGTTCCTGGAGGGTGTAGTTGATGTCTCATGCTAGAAGGAGGACTGCAGCCTTGTTTGCGTCATTGGGTACCTCCAACAAGCCTTGGCACACGCACAACTTGTGGTTAGCGATAAGTGGAGCTGCGGGGAACCAGGAAGGACCAGGTGGACTCTACCCAGGAGAGGGAGAAAGAGGGAGCCCTCAGCAACACAGCGAGCCCACAGAAGCCCAGGCAGCACCCACAGCAGTCACAGAAAAGTCCCATGCAGCACTACGAGAATGGCTCCCACGTCGCCAGAGAACCACTCAGGGAGCTGTGCATCGCAAGAACAAGTACTGGATGCCGGACCCTCAAGATGCATGAGGATCTTGCAGGAAGGATGCCAACAAGCCTTGGCAGCTGCAAGGGCCGTGATTCATGGGTGTATTGTCCTGCAAGGGCAAGCAAGGGCTTACCTCCACCCAAGTTAGACAGTTGGAAGAGAAGACTATCGGGACCACTTCAGTCCACAACCTGTGATGCAGGATCCACGCAGCTCAGCAGGAGAGGGGATCCATGCAGCCGGTTGTCGTTGCAGATGGTGCAGATGGTGCCTGCAGAAGCAGGGGAGTGACTCTTTCACCCCAAGGGATATTCCTTCTTACTTATGATGCAGGCTGAAGTCGGGCTGTCCTCAGAGGATGCACAACCTGGGAAATGTTGCAGTTGCAGGAAGGAGCCATGGATACAATGTTGCAGAAGGCATCTTGCTTCTTTGCTGCAGCTTGCCGGGTCCTGAAGCGTCCAGATGCAGTTTCTTTGGTCCGAAGTTGCAATGGAGAGTGCAGAGGATTCCTGCTGTTCCTGCTGGAGTCTTGCAATCCGAATCTGAGGAATCACCCAAGAGAGAGACCCAAAATAGCTCTGAAAGGGGGATTGGTCACCTAACTGGGTGACCCCTTATCAGGAGGGGGCTCTGACGTCACCTGCTGGCACTGGCCACTCAGATGCTCCCAGAGTTCCCTGGCAACCTGGAATCCAAGATGGCAAAACCTAGGGACCCTCTGGAGGAGCTCTGAGCACCACCCCTAGGGTGGTGACAGACAGAGGGGTGGCCACTCTCCTTCCTTTGTCCAGTTTGGCACCACAGCAGGGACTGGGGGTCCCTGAACCGGTGTAGACTGGTTTATGAAAGGAGGGCACCAAATGTGCCCTTCAAAGCATTTGCCAGTGGCTTGGGGAGGTTACCCCTCCCCTGCCTGTGCAACCTATTTCCAAAGGGAGAGGGTGTAACAACCCTCTCCCAAAGGAAATCCTTTGTTCTACATTCCTGGGCTTGAGCTTCTCAAGCAACAGGAGGGCATAAACCTGTCTGGGAGGTGGCAGCAGCTTGGACTGCCTGGAAACCCTCAGACAGCTGAAATGGCAATACTGGGGGTCCTCTAAGGAGCCCCCAGAGTGTATGGAATCATACAACCAATGCTTGCAAAAGCCTTGTGGTATGATTCCAACATGTTTGATACCAAATATGCCTATGTCCGGAGTTGCCATTATGTAGCTGGACAGAGGCAGTGACCTAAGTCCAGTACACGCGTAAAATGGCAAGCCCGCACTCACAAAATCCGTGAAAATGGGCCTGGAGTTCATGGGGGTACTTCTGCTAGTGCAGGGGTGCACTCACACACAGGTACTTTGCACCCTGCCCTCTGGGCTGGAAGCCCTGCCATAGGGATGACTTATAAGTGATCTGGTGTAGTGAAAAGTGGCAGTGAAAGGCTGCTTGCACCTTTTCACACAGGCTGCAATGGCACCTGCAGAACCCTTTGCTTGGGCTCCCTATCAGTGGTAAAACATATGCTGCAGTCATAGGGATCCCCTGGAACCCCAACGCCCTGGGTACCTAGGTACCATATACTAGGGACTTAAAAAGGGACACCAGTGTCCCATTTGTGGGTGAAATACAGACTTTTGGAAACGAGAACATAATCACTGGGGTCCTGGTTAGCAGGATCTCAGTGAACATAGTCAAACACACTGACATCAGGTAGAAAAAGGGGGTAACCATGCCAAGAAAGTGGGGGCTAACCATTTTAAAAAGAGGCCTTTCCTCACAGTGATCCATAGGTGTCTGGCTATTCGCCAGTTCTAAATTGTCTGGGTTTCATGAGACAGTGGCTTGAACTTTGCTCCCCTTTGCTTGTTGAGGTAGTACAACTTTGTTGTGTTGTTTGTCTGAACAAGCAGGGATTTTGTATTGAAGAATGGGAGAAAGTCTTCAACGCTAGGTGAACCGCTCGTTGCTCCAAGAGATTATTGTGATAAATCTCCCTGGATTTGTACGTAGTCTATATGCTCTCCCCACCCTAACAGCGAGTCATTTGACACTATTGCCTGAGAAAGGCATACCTTGGAGCAATGTGTCAGAAAGCACCACCATTTTAGAGACTGTTTTGCATGGGGAGAGAGGGTGATCTTCTCATTGTAATTGCTTGAAAATTGATCCCATTGATCTTTGAGACATTCCTGAAGAAGTTGCGTGTGGAGATGGCATTCAGAGTCATAAAAATACAAAAAGCCATTGAGCCATAGAGATGTCACTGTTCTTACTGTGGGGTGGGAGACTTTCATGAGAGAGCGACACTTCAGATGGATTGATAAAAGTCTCTTCTCTGAAGGGCACATGCTTGCTTGAATAGCATTGACAGTGGCCCCCAAAAAGTATTGTTTGGACTGGAGTAGAGGTTGATTTTCGGTGTTTGTTATGAAACCCTAATTGGTGGAGAAGTTTTTTTGTATACTGGTAATGCAGTTGGTCTTCTTGAGGTGTTAACTCCTTGATCAGCCAGTTATCTAGATATGGGTAGACCAAAATTCAGAGTTTTCTGAGGTATGCAGCTACCACTGCCATGCACTTTGAGAAAGTTTTGAGGACTGAGTTAAGAAGTACTCTGTAATGGTTTGGATCATGATCGAGAAGAAACCTAAAGAATTTGCTGTGTTTTTTGGCTATCAGGACATGAAAGTTCGCATCTTTGAGGTCTATCTAATAGAGCCAGTCTCCCTGGTGCATCTGGGGATAGAGCTGATGTAGTGCAAGCACCCACAACTTATCTCTTCAAATCCATTTGTTGGCTAGTTTCAGATCGAGAATGGGTCTGAACTTATTTCTGGGACCTTTCTTTTTTCCCAGAAAATAACAGGAATAAATCCCCATGCCTCATTGTTTGGGCGGAACAGTCCCTACGGTATGCTTCTGCAGAAGGATGTTTACTTCTGAGCTCAACTTCTACAGATGTTGATTGGATGGTTTTGTTGGGGATATGTGGAGGAGAACTGGTAAATCCAAGACAATACCCATTCAGTAAAACATTTAAAACAGAGGCATCTTTTGTGACGGAGTGCCACTCTGTCATGAAATTAGAGTTACTTCCCCCTACCAGACTAGGTAATAGAAGAGGGGAGGAGTAGAGATTCATTATTTAGAGCCTGATGTATGTTTTCCCTCTTGGGCAGTCTGTTGACTAGCTCTTCCTCTAGGCTGTTGTTGTTGTTGGTAAGTTCTTTTTGGTTGGTTTTGTTTTTGGCGACATGGGCACCACTGAGGGGTTTGAAACATTTTGCATGTAAAAAAGTCCCTGGTAAGGCTTGTATGTGTGGTGTTGTTTTTCGAGACCCATTGCCTTTAGGGCCTCCATTTCGGAGTTCATGTGGGTCATTTCATCATCCATATGGCTGCCGAATAAGATGGATCCCAACAATGGATTCATGTTTAAGGGCTGTAAGTCGAAGTCAAGAATGCCTTCTCAAAGCCACACCATGACAGTATTTGTGGGCTCAGCAGCAGCACTAATTTATTGGCTGGAGACCATCATGCCCTTGTTAACTACTTCAAGGAAATCTTGTTTATGTCTAGGGAAGCATTTGTAGCAAAATCTCTACCTACCCGGCCTAATCCCTCTTGCTTACCCTGCTCTGAAGTACAGTAAGTTAAGTTCCTTTTCTTACTGTCAAGCGAAAGTATTTGTGCATAATTTGTGGTGGAGGGCGAGGCCAGAGAGAAAAGTGAGACTAACGCCCTCATTACAACCCTGCTGGTAAATCCCACTTACTGCCGTGCTGATGGACGTCAAGATACCGTGGCTGCGGCGGAAATCTGCTACAAGTATTACGACCCACATCTCGTAATCTGACACAATACAGACACCCACACAAGTCCACCACACCAAAGGTAATTGATAAACTGGTGATACCAAATCCTAAACCATCACGCCAACAGGAATACGCCCACACTATCACGACCAACGAATCAATGCGGCGGTCTTTCAACCGCGGTAATCCATAGGCGGTACACACTGCCGCGCTCAAAATACACACACATTTACAAAACCCAACCACATTGGACAATTCAAAATACACACACTTGATACGCATACACACACCACACTCACACCACTATAAAACACACACTACATTACCCACAACCCCTTACAACGTATTTTTTGAAGACGCAGAGAGAGAGAGAATAGGAAACAGAACACCAGCATCCAAAGGCACACAACATCATCACTCATACAACATCCACACACCTCAAGAAACACACCCCAACACAACACATCACACAGCACAACAAACATCACTTCACACATCACCCACACCACATTATGGCACCTCCAAGACATCCCAGGTTTTCTGAGGAGGAGCTCAGGGTCATGGTGGAGGAAATCATCCGGGTAGAGCAACAGATTTTCGGATCACAGGTGCAGCTGAGCTCCATTGCTAGGAAAATGGAGCTATGGCAGAGAATTGTCGACAGGGCCAACGCAATGGGACAGCACCCCAGAACACGGGATGACATCAGGAAGACCAATGGGGGAAGGTGCGTTCCCTGGTATCCAGACACCAGGTAGCAGTACAGAGGACTGGCGGTGGACCCCCACCTCCTCTCCAAAAACTAATAACATGGGAGGAGCAAGTCTTGGCAATCATGCATCCTTAGGGCCTCGCAGGAGTAGCAGGAGGACTGGACTCTGGTAAGTCAAATATTTACTACTACATCCCCCACCCTACCTGCATGCCATCACAAACTCATACCCCTACTCTCATCCCCATCACTCCGCCACCTCACATATGTCCCACCATCACAACCCACCCATCCAATACAAAGCCCTGCATGCAACACCTATGCATGGACCCCCATCACCAAAGCATGTCCAGTACAGATACCCACCCAGGCCCCAAAATCACTAATCACACAAGGGCAAACACAATAATCCAAGCACAGGAGTAGAGGGTAACTCACCCATTGCACAAGATGGCACACACAGATACTATAACTATGCACTTACACCCCAACAGGACCCATTCCCAACATCACCGGACAGGAGGTGCCAGACATATCCAGTCCCCCCACAGAAGAGGCCCACAGTGATGACAGCAGCTCTGCATGCCTGGATCAAGATGACCAGCCAGGCCCATCAGGGACCTCTGGACATTCGGTTCCCCTGCCAAAGTCACAAACCACTACTGAACCTCCCCCCTCAGGAAACACCACCACAGCACCCACCAAGCTGGCTCATCCCTCTGTCCCCAGGACACATCAATCAGCAGTAGGCACAGGATAACAGGGAAACTGGGAGGACTGCTGTGCGACAGGGGGAGGACAGACCTACAGAACCCACTATCCATGAGGCACTCTCCAACATCATGGGAACATACCATCATTCCCAGGAGACCATGGGCATAGTACTGGCCTAGTGTCAGGAGACCCAGCGGCTGCAGGAGGAACACTACCTGGGGATCAGTGAGGACTTGAAGTCCATCAACACCACCCTGGTCACCATTGCAGGGGTGCTGGCAGACATGGCCAACACCATGAGGGACACAGTGGCACACAAACGGGCACCTGACACTAGCCTGAACGATGAACAGCCCTCCACCTCCACTGGTGCTAGTGGACAGGAAGTCCCACCACAGGACCAACAGGCCACCAGCACCCCACCCCCTGCAAAAGGAGAACCAGCCCACAAACGGTCCCTGAGATCCAGGAACAAGACAGAGAACATTGCCAAGACCCCGCCAGGAAATAAGACTCTCCTGATTGTCACCCTTTTGCCCCATTATGTCACCCTGACAACTTTGAACTGCCATTACTCCACTTCCTATGCCCCCTTGGACAATGGACCTGTGATACAAAGAGACGGGACTCTACCATGGACATTCCTCCACCATCACCCAGCCCACTGCACAACCCCCTCCACTTATTAGCACAGAAGTAAACACCCTTGAATCACAAATCAATCTGGAGTCAGTCTGTTCTTTCACAAATGTGTAATTGCAACCTCTCCGAAAAATATCAATGTCAATGTTCATGTTCACATACCAATGTTCGACAGTTGTTGGGAATCAGTAAACATAGCAGAAGGCAGAAAGTGGGACCCAGATCTGTGAAATGGAAAGCCAAAGTGACATGTCAGGGTCCATACACAGAGGTGAAAAGGCAGATTCATGCAATGTCCAACAGTAGTATGATATGAGAGGAGCAGTGCCAGTCTCTTACCTGTGTCTCACTGGAAGTATTGCATGATGATGTTGTTTCGGTTGTCTATATCTTCTTCTTCTGCCTCCTCTTCTTCACTGTCCACAGGCTCCACAGCTGCCACAAGACCAACATCAGGCCCATCCTCCTGCAGAAAAGGCACCTGGCATCGCACAGCCAGGTTGTGCAACATACAGCATGCCACAATGATCTGGCGCACTTTCTTCAGTGAGTAGTATAGGGAGCCACCTGTCAGATTGAGGCACCGGAATCTGGCCTTCATGAGGCTGAAAGTCCGCTCAATTATCCTCCTAGTTCACCCATGTGCCTCATTGTAGCGTTCCTCTGCCCTTGTCCTGGGATTCCTCACTGGGGTCAGTAGCCATGACCGGTTGGGGTAACCAGAGTCACCTTCAAATATTGAGGGACAACTGTTAGACATACTCCAACCCTTAGGAACTCACCCATACCCAGACACCTATGTCAACTGTGTTGGGACCTTGGGCTCACCTAGTAGCCCATCACATAAGGGATGCTGCTATTCCTCAAAATGTAAGCATCATGCACTGAGCCAGGATACTTGGCATTCACATGGGAGATGCACTGGTATGCCAAACACACCATCTGCACATTCATTGAATGGTAGCTTTTGCGGTTTCTGTACACCTGTTCATTCCTGCGGGGGCGGGGGGACAAATGCCACATGTGTACCATCAATGGCCCCAATGATGTTGGGGATATGTCCCACAGCATAGAAGTCACCTTTCACTGTGGGCAAATCCTCCACCTGAAGGAAAACGATGTAGCTGCGCATGTGTTTCAGCAGGGCAGACAACACTCTGGACAACACGTTAGACAGACATCGGCTGTGACATCCCTGATGCCATGGCCACTGTTGTTTGAGAGGAACCACTGGCCAGGAAATGGAGTACTGACAGGACCTGCACTAGAGGGGGGATTCCTGTGGGACGGCCGATAGCTGACATCAGGTCTGGCTCCAACTGGGCACACAGTTCATGGATTGTGGCACGACCAAGTCTGTAGGTGATAATGATGTGTCTGTCTTCCATTGTCGCCAGGTCCACCAAGGGTCTGTATACCGGAGGATGACGCCATTTTATCACCTGCCCCAGCGGAAGTGCTCTAAGGAGGAGAAGGGTGAGCAGAAGGTCATACATCACATAGGTTTCACAAGGGTGTTTAGAACAATCATGATGTAATCAGTGTGTGGCGCTGTCTGTCCGTATTCCTGGCCAAAAGTGCTGTGACGCAGATAGTTGCCCTGCCATGGGCCCCCTGAAATGGCGGCTGCCTGACCTGTAAGGAGGGACAAGGGGAAATGATGTAACTGCGCTGCCGTTGTGCTGTGTCGCGGTAGGCGGTCGAAGACCGCGGTGCAAATCAGCATTGGTCATCATTGGGCCCTATGGGTTCCAGGAGCCAATGCCGATGTACACCGGCGGTGACGATACGCACCGCGGCCGGACGTCACCGCCATTTTTTTATCTGTTCACTCACTTGATACCTGACCTTCAACAGGAGAGGACCTACACTGCAAATGCTGCTGTGACCTGAGTCTGGAAGCGACAATGGCTACAGTGTCTGGCGAAAGGGCCACTGCCTTCACCGCAGAGGAGTTGGTCAACCTGGTGGCTGGGGTCCTACACGCTACTCTATGGTCCTCCAGACAAACAGGTAAGTACACTGTGAGCATGATGCATAAGACATGAATGTATGGAGTGGCGTGAATGGAAGATACAGGGGGAGGAAGAGGCCAGCATGTGAGGATGGTCAGTGTATGTTTTCCTGGGCTAGGGTGGGAGGTTTGTGGCCAATGAGTAAGAAGAACCAGATGGGGGAGTAAAATCCATTCTTACTTCACTTTTCCTCTAGGTCAGCGCCCACCAGAAGAAAGGTATTTGGCGTGCCATCGGCAAGAAGTGCGGACCCTTGGGGGTCTACCATAGACAGAGCACCTACTGCCGCAAAAGATGGGAGGACCTGCACCGCTGGAGCAAGGAGACAGCGGAGGCCCAGCTGGGGATGGCCTCCCAACGTGGAAGGGGTGCCTGTCGCACCATGACCCCCCTGATGTACCGGATCCTGGTGGTGGCATATCCTGAGTTGGATGGGCGCTGGAGGGCATCATAGCAGCCACAAGAGGGTGAGTACAGTCTCATTCAGCGGACTCTGTGTGCTTTATGAGGTTTCTGGGTGGGGGAAGTGGGCTGTGAGTTCCCCTAGGCCAGGGCAAACGTGCCAGGGTAGATCCATTGTTTAGCAGGCTCAGTGGCACTCCAAACCCAAAAGTGGTAGTGGCCCTCTACACCTAGTCAGGCTCCTGTGGGTTCCAGGTGTGCATCAAATGGGTCTAGGCACAGTCCCCCATGGGCATGTGTTTCTCCCCTGAACTGTTAGTGCATAGGGCTGCTCCCTGTGTGTTGTGTCCGCCAACGATAGTGCTGTTGCAGGCATTGACCATGTGTATCTTTTGTCATTCCTCCCCTTTTTGTTTTGTCACCCTGTCCTTGTGTACATTAGCATCATCTGGCGGAGGAGCAGTGGCACCGGAGCAGGAGTAAGCTGCAACCCACACGGCCCTGGAGGGTGAATGTACGGAGTCTGAAGACACCAGTGTGACAGGGGCGCGAGGGGAGCTCCACGACAGGGACAGGAGGAGATGCCAGCAACAGCGACTCCTCCCCTGATGGGAGCTCCCTTGTGGTGGTGGGCTCCTCTGTGCCCACCGCATCAACAGGTACAGCCGCCACCCCTCTACCAGCACCATCCTCCCAGCAGCCCATCAGCGTGTTTCCCATGCCCGCTCACCCAGGAGGGTGGGCATCTCCTTCGCCCCAGGCACCTAAGGCCGTGCCCCAGTCAGCCCTGCTGCCCTCAGTGAGGAGGCTATTGACCTCCTGAGATCCCTCACTGTTGGGTAATCAGCCATTTTGAATGCCATCCAGGGTGTTGAGAGGCATTTGCAGCAAACAAATGCATACCTGAAGGGCATTCATTCTGGCGTGGCAGCCCAACAGAGAGCATTTCAGGCTCTGACCTCAGTACTGATGGCAGCCATTGTCCCTGTGTCCAGCCTCCCCCCTCCAACTTCCACTACCCAGACCCAATCCCCTCTACCTCAGTCTATCCCAAGCACATCATCAGACCAGCACGCACACTCATCAACACACAAGAGTGGACATGGCAAACATCAGCACCACACATCCGACAGGCACTCACACAAGCACCATTCCCATGCAGACACGCCAGCATCCACTGCCTCCACTGTGTGCCTCTCCTCCACGTCCCCCTCCTACCTCCCAGTCTCGTCTCCACTCACAACTGCATGCACTACATCCTCAGCCACTACCTCCATCACCAGCACGCCGATCACCACACACCGCTCATGTGTAATCACCACCCCCACTACCATTCACACGTCCCCTGTGTCCTCTCCCAGTGTGTTTATGAGCCCTCCTCCCAAACTACACAAAAGCAGGCCCATACCCACTCAACAGCCATCCACCTCACAACAGCCTCCAGCCCATGCACCCTCACCCAAACTCAGCAGACGTATACCTCCTACAACCACTACCTCTTCCTCCACTCCCAAACCCCCTCCATCTTCCCATCCCAGAGTGTCTAAAAAGTGTTTCCTGGCTAACATTGACCTCTTCCCTAAACCCCCAATCCTTCTCCTAGGGCCTGGATGTCCAGATCCCAGCCCAGCACCTCAGCCACCAAATCCTCGAGCACTGTGGTCCCTGCGAGTCCAGTAACATCGCAGGCGGCACCCATCAGGGTTGCCAGTGTGCCACCTAGTGAGGCCAAGGATCACCCTTTTCCTCCACCTGCCAAGGTGAAGAAGGGGCCCACATGCTGTAGGGAAAAGCAGCACCAACCACCCAGCAAGGACTCCTCCAAGACAAAGGAGGACAGTGCCAAGATCTCAGCAGCGACTTCCAAGGTGGGGAAGGGACACAAGGCTAAAGGGAAGTCAGCTCAGGGCGCGGAGCCTCCTGTGGTGTCACCCCTTCTGACAAACAGAACAGCAACCTGTACGGCGGTGGCCACCGCCACAACCACCGCCACCTGCACGTCTGCTGCCTCTGCAACTGTCCCAAGCATCATCCCCAGTGGGCAGCCGTCCGAGGCTGCAGGAGACGTCCTGCTGTCTCCCACCACAGGTGCTGACACATGCACCACTGGGAGCATCTCCACCACAAACACCTCCGCAACCACCACCACCTGCCCCGCAACGTGCACAGACATTGCCACCACAGCCGACATGAACAACATTCCCAGTGGGCAGCCGTCCGAGCCTGCAGGAGATGTCCTGGACCCTTTACAGACTACATGAGGTACCACAACCAGCACTGTTAGTACCAACAGTTGGCAGGCAAAGTAGCCACAGGGTGGAGTGTGTCTTTGCCTCCATGGAGTTTCATGCTACATGTTCCCAGAAAATCTCGTGACACACACACCCAGGTGAGAGAATGGGAACTGCCACACATCATGTGCAGCACATTGGGCACCATGCCCCCTCCAGAACCAGTGGAGAACTGCCTGCACTAACACAGTCTCTGGCAGGATGAAGCACTCTGGGCACAATGCCCCCTCCAGAACCAGTGGAGAAAATCACCCACTAACACAGTCCTTGGCAGGATGAAGCACTCTGGCACCATGCCCCCTCCAGAACCAGTGGAGAAAATCATCCACTACCCCAGTCCCTGGCAGGATGAAGCACTCTGGGCGCCATACCCCCTCCAGAACCAGTGGAGAAAATCACCCACTAACACAGTCCTTGGCAGGATGAAGCACTCTGGCACCATGCCCCCTCCAGAACCAGTGGAGAAAATCATCCACTACCCCAGTCCCTGGCAGGATGAAGCACTCTGGGCACCATGCCCCCTCCATAACCAGTGGAGAAAATCATCCACTACCCCAGTCCTTGGCAGGATGAAGCACTCTGGGCACAAAGCCCCCTCCAGAACCAGTGTAGAACCGCATCCACTACCCCAGTCCTTGGCAGGATGAAGCACTCTGGGCACAAAGCCCCCTCCAGCACCAGTGGAGAACAGCATCCACTAGAGACACTGTGGCTTTGCACTCCCCAGGACCCATCAGTGTGCAAACCACCCACTTGAAAGACTTGTGAGATTGTGGCTTTGCACTCTCCAGGACCAATCAGTGGGCAAACCACCCATTTGAGAGACTTGTGAGACTGTGGCTTTGCACTCCCCAGGACCAATCTGTGGGCATGGAGCCCCCTCGTGGAGCAGTGGCGTTGTCCCTTCATCCGGCTGAGGTGCCCCCCTTCTTCTTCCCCCTGAGGTGCCTGTTTATTTTCAACCTAATGCCCCTGCAGTGTTCTCTCCGTTTAGAGGCAGGTATCATGTGTGGGCTTCCCCCATGCATTTTGGGACCACTGATCCACGGACAATGAATGGAACACTATCCGGACTTGTGTAGTTGCTGTACATGTTTGTATATTTTGATCTTTTACAGACCTGTCTGGATTTTCGATGATTACACTTGTTACAATCATTTCATTTGGTCCTTGCGTTCTTCCAGGGGATGACGGGGTGTAAATGTAATGTTGATGGCGGGGGTGGGGGTGTTGCGTGTTGCGTGTGTGTGTCACTCTCTTTTTCCTCCCTCCTCTCCTGTGTGCTAGGTGCAGTACTCACCGTGGTCTTTGCCGCCGTCTTTGATGCTCCTGGTAGAAGAGGAAGTAAACAACATTGGTAACACCTGTAAGTCAGGCTCCATGGCGTCCTGGTTCCTCATTGGGTGTCAAAAGGTGAGTGTTTTCCCTTCCAATTCCTATTTCCGCCGTGCTTTTGATGGCATTGGTACCGCCCCAGAAAAGCTGGCGGATCGGTGCCTTGTAATACAGTGGGCGTTACATTGTGTTCTGCCTGTCTGTTGGCGGTTACCGCCGCGGTGTTTGTTTCTACCACCGTGGCGGTCGGAGTGTTAAAGTGGCTGTCTGTGTTGGCGGTTTCCGCCATGGTCGTGATTCCATTTTTGTTTCCGCCGGCCTATTGGTGGTACTACCACCGCTTTGACACCAAACGTCAGGGTTGTAATGAGGGCCTAAGTGCCTGATTTTGAGTTTTGTGAATGGGAAAAACTATGAGAAATGTGTTCATCAAATATAATCTGTATATTACGTTCCTTTTCCTTGTACTGTAGTGCTTTGTTTTTTCCAGCGTCTACTTATGGCAGAGTCACAGGATATCCACTTTTTTATGTATGACATATGTGATGTACTATTATCTCTTTGGAGTGAGAGTAGAATTGAAAGTCATTTGGAGAAGAGCAGGGCCATTGGAATCAAAGTAAGATAATAATTGTCCATTAAAACTGCCCAGTGCAGAGTGCAGAGAGTAGAAAGTAGCATGCCTGCATTAATATAGCCAAACAATTATACCTGTACTCCATAGTGTATAATACCTTACCCACTAATGAGAATTAATTTATTTTTATTTCCACACAAAGTGTCTGCTTAGTTTTTTGTAATTTAGAAATCCTTTGAGAGAAAAAAATATTGTTTTTTTAATCAGGTTTGCTGTTCTGCCTTAATTTCTTTTAGACAGTCAGCACTTTTATGTGAGGCATGTGTGGGTTATAAATGGCTGTGTGATTCGTTATCAGTCACATCAAATTCCTATGGCCCTAGGAGACCAGAATTGTACTGCTACTGTACCACTATAATTTTAAACAAGTGTTTGCATGGAGTAATGCCTATACTTTGTCTTTTGTTCTTTATTTTTCTTTCTTGATATAGTTAATCCTGGTGGTTCACCGAAATGCCAGAAGATAGCATCCCAGCTGTGCTGGCAGAGGTTGGAGGCCCTCCATTTCGATTATCAGTGGCTGGTGCCTCGGCAGGAGGAGGCTCAGGTAGCTGCCTTTACCCTGGGCCCTAGTTCCTCCAGCCAGCACCTCCAGCCTCCCAGCAGCAACAATATTGGCAGTACCTCTGCCAGCTGGCACCTGCCTGTCCATGTTGGGCCACTGTGCCTCCCCCCCAGGCAAACTGCATTTTCCAGTGCCACATTCTGCAATGGCCATCAGCACCATGATAAACCAACAAACAAGGAGGCATTGAAAAGAAAAAAACACATTCAGACCTATGGACATCGACTACACAAAAGGGCCACTGACCACACGGCATGGAGAACAAATATAAATACTGAACTATGGCAAACATTCAAACACACTGGCCAGGCAAAGGAGGCATGGAAACACTGAAGAAAACACAAACATTAATTCAGTAATACCAAATACGGAAATGAACCCAGGTATAAACATTTCACAAAACACATCCTTCTATGGCATCAAATATTACCCCACATATACACGTTTTGCAGAAAGAAAATGTGAACTACAAAGAATAACCCACATTTTTAATTTAATCAAATGGCATCCTGGCTCTAAATAATATTTTTTAATTAAAAACACACATACCACAGCAACAGTTCTTTCATGCACTGATGACTAGTACTGAGCCCACTAGTTAAATTGCCCATTGGCGTGCTAGGCCACATAGCAAAATAAAATGAATATTGCAAATGTAACAAACAGGGAGAAAAGGGTTTGAACTGTGCAACATTTTTCCTTTACAAAATATGAAAAATTAAATGCAAAAAATAACTAGGTCTCTACTGAAACTCCAGGCCACCCAGCACAGTGAAAGCTAAATATCAAATAAACGTAAAAAGAAATACTGTTTACATGCCTTATTAAACAAACACCCTTATACAATACCCAAATGTGCCTTTGAAGTGGAGGAGACTTCAAAGAGGTTTTTGAAGATCACAAGGTCCCTGCCCTTCTTTACCTGCCTCCCGACGGTGGGTATGCAGCTTTTTATGTGAGGAAAGTCACAGTTCTATGCAGGTGTAAGTGTCAGCTCCTCCCTCTCCTCTAGCCCAGGGAGACCCATTAGTTTGGTGAAGGGCCATCAGGATGCAAATGTCACACCCAAGCTCCCTTTGTGTATGTCTGGCTAGAGGGAATGTCATCCACCACAGACGTGCATTCAGAGACAGGCAGATGCACAGAATGGTTAAAGTAAGAAAATACAAACTTTCTAAAAAGCTAAAAGAACAAATTATGAACGGGTTGCTGAACAATGCACTTTTTCACCCCCAGTCACAGAGATCTTGGTTTAATCAATTGTTTATTTGTCCACCAGGCCACACCAGTTTGGACCCAGCCATATGCAAATCAAGTCTTTACCTTGCTCCCCATGGGAACAGTCCAGCCCAAACTGCCAAGCCTAGTCATCCCTGGACCGGAAACAAGCATCCTTGGGCTGGTTTTGGGCTATCTCCCGTCATCAGCCAAGCTAGCTTGAATTCAGTAGCATAGCGAGTATGTGGCCCACATTTGGGCATACTCTTCCCACTTAGGGTGACAAAGGCTTTCTAAAAGTGGCAATTTCAGACTTATAATTTAAAATCCAACTTCACCATAAGCTGTGATTTTAAATTGTGAGTCCGGAGACACCAAACTCCAAGTTTCTATATTTTCCCAACTGGGAGTTACACTTCAAGGTAACCCCAATGTTAACCTATGGGAGTTAACATTTTGCAGTAGTTTTGCAGTAGTCAAAACATATTTTAAGATTTTTCACTATCTGAACATGTTAAACTTAAGGCTACATGTCTAACTATTTACATACACTGCACCCTGTCCTTGGGGATAACCAGGGCCTACATTAGGGGTTACTTATATGTAATAAAAAGGAAGGTTTGGGTCTGGCAATTGGGTGCCCACACAGGCTCTGCAGTGGCAGGCCTCAGATATGATTATGGGCAACTGCAGTGGGTGGCAAAATTAGTGCTGCATGCCTACTAGTAGCATTTAATATAATGGGCCTGGGCACATATAGTGCACTTTACTAGGGACGTACAAGTACATTTAATATGCCAATTTTGGATAAGCCAATATTTCCAAGTCTAGAGTACAGAGCATCTGCACTGGTCAACAGTGGGAAAGTGCCCAGAATCCTGCAGCCAGCAAAAATGAAGTAAAAACAACAGGAGGCCAGAAAGCAAAAAGTTAGGGAAACCCAACCCAAGGATGACAGGGCTAACAGAAGTCCCTTAGTTGTAGATAGTGGAAGCAGCTTCTACTGATGATATGACCTTTTAGTGAGAAAGAGAGAGTTGAGAAATCAATCCTGTGATGTCAATATGGGCCAAAAGCATGTGATGTCAGTTTGCTATCACTGGCATTTTGGTGAACTAACATTTATGACAGGAATGTGGGCAAATGAAAAGAAACTGCTGATTTAATGGGACTTGCCAC
The DNA here is from genome assembly GCF_031143425.1 of Pleurodeles waltl. NCBI lineage: Eukaryota > Metazoa > Chordata > Amphibia > Caudata > Salamandridae > Pleurodeles > Pleurodeles waltl. The sequence goes on from NC_090447.1 coordinate 1,225,859,000, forward strand.
AGGCAATGATGATACATACAATATCAAGCCTGGACTAGGAGATAAAAGTAGTGGGGAGAGGCTTGATATTGAACTAATTGGTATATTACAAGAGCGACCCAAATGTTCGCGCAAACATAGGTATTAGTAATGGGACAGAAAACAAGCATTCACATAAAATGTATTTAAATAAACAATATGGAGTAAGTACTGCAATCAAATAGATCACGAAGGGCAACAAAGCTAATCATTTTAAACCTAAAGACAGCTTAAGAATCTGTCTTGTATATGTCCAGAAAATAGTAGGCAACCAGTATCTAAGCTTCTCTTGTAAGTTAAACAATACATTTATTCTAAAGACAAAAAGACATAGAGAATTGCATTGGTGGCAAAACCAACATAGTTAAAACGTGCAGCCCAAGTGAAAGAACACCAAATTAAAGAATTAGAAATATCTGTTTTAACCCGTTGACAGCCAAGGACTTAATGGTTATGTCCTTGGCTGTGGCGCTGAGGCACCAAGGACGTAACTGTTACGTCCTGGTACCGGATCATGGGGGGAGCGCCTCTCATCAGCACTCCCACTGAAGGGATGGCCCCCGTGGTGTCTGATGACGTCAGCATGCGATCGGGTGCCGACCTTATCAGAGGCCTGTCCCTCTGCGCTAACGGAAGAGAAATGCTTTTGTATTTCTCCTCTGAGCACAGGAGGGCCAAGAAAGGCATGAAAGGAGAGGAAAGGCCTTTCATCTCCTTTCAAGTCTCTCTCCCTTGACCTATTTTTGAAAAGGCCCATCTGCCCCCAAGGGGGGGCAGAAAACCCACGAGAGACCAGGGAAGATTTATTTATTTTAAATAATAAATGGGGCCAAAGTTATTCTGCCCGCCAGTGGGCAAATGGGGCAATTACCCCCGATCCACACCCCGGGTGGGGTGGGGGGCAGAAAGTCTACTATATGCCAGCAAATTAAAAAATAACACAAAATAGTGGGGTGGTGGCTACCACCCAGTATGGGCCTGGTTATGCCCCTACCCCAACTGAAAGGGGTAACAGACTTTCAGCTCTCCCCCTGCACACTAAAACATTTTATCCCACAGCAAGTAAGAGGACATTTGATTATTTTGGGTTTTCGTTTTACACTTTTGCCATGAGAGCTTGGCTAACTCTCAAAATCGTCCTGCTTGGAATGGTGAGGGCTGCACTTTTTGGACTTTGGGATGCTGCAATGTGGAAAAATCCACAAGACCTAGACACATCTGAAAACTAAACACCTGGGTGAGTCCAGGGTGGTGTGCTTCACATGCACCCTGCACCATTTTCTTACCAACAATGCCCTGCAATCCTCCAACTTTGCTGGAAATCACACATTTTTCCCACATTTTTGTGATGGAACCTTCCGGAATTTGCAGCAATCCACAAAATTCCTACCACCCAGCATTGTCTCATCTATACTGATAAAAATTCTGCTGCACTTGTCAGCCTAAAAATTATTTTTTTCAAACTATCCTTTTGGACCCACTTTGGTTCCCCCTCAGTTTCGACATGTGTTTGGCTCTTCCCTGTCACTGGCACTTGGCCCACCTACACAAGTGAGGTATCATTTTTACCGGGAGACTAGGCAGAACGTTGAGTGGTAGGAAATTTGTCCCAATGTAGTGATCCCACACAGAAATCTCAGAAAATGTGATTTTTTAGCTACATTTTAAGGTTTGCTGAGGATTCTGGGTATGAAAACATTGGGGGATCCTCGCAAGTCACACCTCCATGGACTCCCTCGGGTGTCTAGTTTTCAGAAATGTCTGGGTTTGGTAGGTTTACCTAGATGGCTGCTAAGCCCAGGACCAAAAACACAGGTTCCTCCCCCGCTAAAACAGGTAGTTTTGTATTGCATTGGTTTCACACCCATTTCTGTCACTAACCCGGAAGAAGGCTAAAATTACAAAAAATAGTAAAAATTGGGTTTGTCCCAGTAAAATGCCAAAATTCTGATTCAAGTCTGCCTGTTTCTAAAAGCTGAGAAGCTGGTGGTTTTAGCACCGCAAAACCTTTGTTGGTGCCATTTTCAGGGAAAATAAACACAAGCCTTCTTCTGCAGCCCTTTTTTCCCATTTCTTTGAAAAAAGCTAAATTTTCGCTGTATTTTGGTTAATTTCTTGGTCTCCTTCAGGGGAACCCATAAAGTCTGGGTACCTCTAGAATCCCTAGGATGTTGGAAAAAAAGGACATTTGGCGTGGGTAGCTTATGTGGACAAAAAGTTATGAGGGCCTGAGCGCGAACTTCCCCAAACAGCCAAAAAAAAGGTTTGGCACCTGAGGGGGAAAAGGCCTGGCAGCTAAGGGGTTAAACATAGTCATTGGTGTATTGATACAAATAAAAAGATGGCCACATTTGACAATTTAGCAAGTACAGCCACAGGGCAATTGTCCTTGTGGGATAAAGATATGACAGGTCTGTCTTTTTAAGTGTTTCAAGCCCACAAAGAGTACAGGGGTCTCATCAGGACAACGGATAACCTAGAGGATGGCTGCCCAAGCTAAGGAATTAACCTTATTACAGGTTACATTGCATTATAAACTACATCCTTCACTGTAAATAAAAAGGCCAGCCCTGTGAGTTCAATTTATCTGTATGAACCTTTGCCTCACAAAATAACTGCAGATTACGTTCCCAGTTGAATGTGGCTGTACACTGGAGTGATTGTTACAAAACCAGCCCTTGCCTCCAGAGTTCCAGTTTCCCAGGTGAAACTCCAATCGGGCTACTTGCTGCTTCTGTGATGGGCAGAGGTGGGTCCACTCTGGCTAAGTTCCTCGTGGCAGCCACCATTTTTTCCCTGGCTGCATACAGGGTTCACTCTTCTGCAGAAGGCTCCATGCACCTTTGGCTAAGCAGCTGCATGGCTACTGCTGGCGTCACCAGGACTCCTGTGCCTATGGCCACCATATGAGCTTACTTTGGGCCTGAGGGGCTTCAGGATAACTGCCTTTGAGGGCCTCGGACTCCAGAGCTTGGTATTCACACATCTCACTCCATGATTCCTTGGCCACGACCCTCCGCCCCCCACCCCATCATCATATTTAGTGTTAAAATTGAGCTTGCACATTTTCAGGTTGGTAACCTTAAAGGACCAATGATGTTGTGTATGGAGGTGTCTGAGAGTACTGCCAATAATAATACACGGACAGAGGATCTACACCAGTAGGATAATTGAATAAATAATGTAAACATGATGCTCTGGAATACCTTACCGTTGATGCATGATTTGCCGGTCTACAGAGAAAGAGAAAAAATGATAATGGAATATTTATTACACACAAGTGTAAAAAACATAGTTAACTGTAGCTCACTTAATATACTGTAGCATAACCCTTAGGTAAATCACTGTACATCATAACGCTAGTGTACACCAGTTACCCACACACATCAGCTTGGCTTAGAGTGGATATACTAACCACATCCAGCATTGACTACCCCAGGAGTCTCCTAATCACCTGCGTGAAATAACACTGTAAATGAGATGGCACTACAAATTAGTCATACACAGAAAATCAATGGGAATGATTCATGTATTACCTTTCCTTAACTAGCTGTGCCTCAAAATCCCCTGAGTTAACTAATCCGGGCACTGAGTCCTGGCTGGGTGATGTAACTTCGGTGTTTGCATATGAGGGCAATCCCATTAAGTTGCTTTCCTCAAACAGAACTGATCGCAAGACTAAAATTGATGATAGGTATTGGAAGTCTTTTATGTAGACAAACTTCTTCAAAGAAATATGGCCTTGTGTTCCTTGATATATGTCGATAGACAATCATATTCTGTGTCCTGGCAAATATAAACTCCCAAGGAAATCTAGATTCTTAAATAGGTAAAGCAAGAGCTTAAAAATTCCAACTGGGTCTCTGAATATTCAGTGTTTGAATACTGTAAATGCAGAAAGGACAATACTGCATGTAACTTCGGTGTTTGCATCTGAGGGCAATCCCATTAAGTTGCTTTCCTCAAACAGAACTGATCTCAAGACTAAAATTGATGATAGGTATTGGAAGTCTTTTATGTAGACAAACTTCTTCAAAGAAATATGGCCTTGTGTTCCTTGATATATATCGACAGACAATCATATTCTGTGTCCCGGCAAATATAAACTCCCAAGGAAATCTAGATTCTTAAATAGGTAAAGCAAGAGCTTAAAAATTCCAACTGGGTCTCTGAATATTCAGTGTTTGAATATTGTAAATGCAGAAAGGACAATACTGCAAGTAGTTGTTAGCGCATCAGACCTTAATAAGTAAACTTACAAGGGAGACGCGAATTGGTCGATGAACCTCTTGACTCACTTCGAGGTTTTCCCACCATATATCCCGTACATGCAGATCAATAATCAATAACAATCAATAACATTAGCAATCAATAGGAGTCAGAAATTGTCACACACCATGACCTTGCAGTCATGAATAACCACACCTTTATGTAAAACTTAGAATATTTATTTCCCTATATTAACAATGCTAACGTCACATGAATCATTCTCAAGATCAAATGATAAACATATGGAAACAACACTGGCTGTCCAAAGCGGCGAAAGAATTGCAATCTATTCAACCCTTGAGCCACTACACCCTCTAAAATTACAGTGCAAATTAATAGCAAGAATAACTGCGCAAACGATATTACATACATTTAGTTTGAGCAAGGAAAAGACATCAAATGTTATTACATGTAGTGAACTTCATCAGTAAACTCCCTAACTACCACCAGATTAGCATAGCAAGTTTGGGCTTGATGCAAAACAATTTAGTCAACATAAATTTGGAAAACATCTAACTATGCCTCTATCAAAATAGCGGTTGGTACCTAGAAACTAAGCAAATAGACATAGCAAACAACATCAGTGATAGTATACCTCTCTTTAACTGGATCAGCAAGCTAAAATAGTCTTTGTCTTCAGGACATCAGTCTGGTCAGCGAGGTATCAGGATTCAGCATCAAAGTTCAGAAAAGGCAAAGTCTTTAAGCAATAAAGTTAAGCACGTATTTTCTCACAACAGTAAAGAAAATAATGGCGGTCCTAACAGCAAGATAGCAAATGGGCAGATGTGCTGTCCTCCCTCAATGCAGTCTGGCTAAGTTAGATTTCCTAAAACTACTTCCCACCTCCTAATTGGTTCAAGAATCGCATGTTCATACTTTGTCCAATAAAATTAAAACTTCAAATCTTCATTTCTATTAGTACATAGTTCACATGTCGAAGATTGGCTCTTTTCATCCCGCTCCTGTCTTTTGGCTCGTCAGGTAACAATATGGGTGCAGCTTATACTCCAGTCAATATGGTCATTGTTCTCTCCTGAGGAAGTCAGTCTTATACACATTACATTAATAATGTTGCATTAGCTAGTACATCATCTCCTAGCAAACAGTTCTCATGAGAAAAGACTTTTAGCTACGAGCACATGGACAGTATAGTGGAAAATCACAATTTAACTATCTAGACAGCCATTTTATTAAACGCCTAAGAAATACAGCTTGACATGAGGCCATGCAACTAGGCCAAGACCTCACTAAGTTAAGACCTACAATGAATAACGCTAATACATAATGCATAACCCTTAATGTGACAAATTACTACATTAATCAAACATAAACTCATCATTTGATATTAATAAGCCATTAATAAGTACAGTTTGTGAATATTTACCGCCACACTGGTGGGCGCACTTTGAAATGCATGCATTATTTTTTCCTACATTATTACATTTTCTACCCAAATTCAACACACAGAATACATAAATAATCATTAATAATTTCATTAAAAACTCAGCATGAACAGTCCCTCCTCTGATGACTAAGTCAGAGGAGGGATAACTAAATGATAAATGTGTCATCACACTAAGGCCCTCATTATGAAATTGGTGGTAAAACCTGCTTACCACCATGCTGACTGCCGCCAACATACCGCTGCCGCAGCGGATTGCTGCTACCCATATTATGACCCACACATAGCAATCCGTCACTGTGCAGCCACACACACAAGTCTGCCAGGCCAAAGGTCAGTGATAGCAGTAGCAAAACCCACACGTTACGCCAACAGAACTACACCCACAGCATTATGACCCACGAATCACTGTGGTGGACATTCAAAGGCGGCAAACCATTGGCGCTACATACAGCCGCACTCAAAATACACACAACCTAACAAAACTACGTCACATTGGACAGTTCAAACTACACACACCTGACAGACATACACACACCACACCCACTCCCATACACCACGATAAAACACACACCCACATTACCCACAACCTTTTACCATTACAAACAAGTGCCACAAGACAGATAGCAAAACCACAGACAAGACCAAAGACACACACACCCTCACCCACACCCACACCACTCATAATACACCCAAGGCACTGCAACAAAACCCCAGGTTCTATGAGGAGGAACTAAGGGTCATGGTGGAAGAAATTATCCGGGTAGAGACACAGCTATTTGGATCACAGGTGCAGCAGACGTCCATTGCTAGGAAGATGGAGCTATGGCGGAGAATCGCAGACAGGGTCAACGCTGGGCAGCACCCAAGAACAAGGGATGACATCAGGAAGAGGTGGAACGACCTACGGGGGAAGGTACGTTCCACAGCAGCAAGACACCAAATAGCTGTACAGAGGACTGGTGGTGGACTCCCACCTCCTCCCCCACAACTAACAACATGGGGGGAGCAAGTCTTGGCAATCATGCATCCTGAGGGCCTGGCAGGAGTAGGAGGAGGACTGGACTCTGGTAAGTCAAATCTCTATAACTATAACCCCTCCTACCTGCATGCTATCACAAACCCCCACCCTTACCCACACTCCCATCACTCTACCACCTCCTACACACCCCACCATCACAACCCACTGCTGCCAATTCCCAAGCCCTGCATACAAAACCAATGCATGGATCCCATCACATACCTGCATGGACACCTATCACCAAAGCATGCACACTAGAGGGAAACAGCTAGCCCACCAAATAACTACTCACACAATGCAAAGCTGCCAGGGCAATAACAACCTTAGAGAGCAACATACCCATGCACAAGATGTTACACGCAGAAACAATAACACTGCATTTACATCCGTATAGGTCCCCCACCCAACGGCACCAGAGAAGAGGTGCCAGCAACTGCAAGTCCACCCCAAGAAGAGGCCCACAGTGATGACAGCAGCTCTGGACGCCTGGATCTGGATGACCAACCTGGCCCATCAGGGATCTCAGGACAGTCGGTAACCCAGGCACAGTCCCATACCACCACAGAACCTCCCCCTTCAGGAAACGCCACCACATTACCCACCCAGCAGGCCCATAACTCTGTCCTCAGGACACGTCAATCAGCAGTATGTCCACCACTACAGGGACACCAGGCTACCCCACAAACAAAGGACGATCAGGGACCTGGGGTCAGTGGCAGTAGGCACATGGTTCAGGGGACAGAGGCACAGGACAACAGGGAAGCTGGAAGGACTGCTGTGCAAAAGGGGGAGGACAGACCCAGGGAACCGACTTTCCAGGAGGCACTCACCAACATCCTCGGAGCATACCACCATTCCCAGGAGATGATGGGTCAGATACTGAAAAAGTTGCAAGAGACCCAGCAGCTGCAGGAGGGACAGTACATGGGGATCAGGGAGGACTGGAAGTCCATTAATACCACCCTGGTCTCCATTGTAGGGGTGCTGGCAGACATGGCCAACACCATGAGGGAGGCAGTGGCACACCACCGGGCCCCTGACACTAGCCAAACCGATGAACAGCCTTCCACCTCTGCTGCCGGTAGTGGACGGGTACACCCCACCCCCTGCCGAAGGAGAACCACCCCACAAACTGTTCCTGCGATCCAGGTAAGAGCCGGAGAACGTTGTCAAGACCCCCACCAGGAAATAAGACTCTCCTGAAAGTCACCTTTGTGTCCCACGCTGTCACCCTGTCCACCTTGAACTGCCATTGCTCCCCTTCCTATGCCCCCTTGGACAATGCACCTGTGATACAAATAGACTAGACTCTATCCTGGACTTTCCTCCATCATCACCCCAGCCCATTGCACATCCCCCTCTAATCATTAGCAGTTAAATAAACACAATTTGAATAAATACAAGTATGGAGTCTGTCAAATCATTTAATCATGTATTTGTTTAACAAGCTTTAAACACTGCAATATAACTGTACAGTAATGTAAATATAGGAATGACCCGTAGTTGGCTGCAGCCAACACATCAGGAGCGATAGTGGGGCACAAATATCTGAAAATAAAGATGCCAAAGGGTACAGTAAGTGGCCATAGAAGTGGGAAAATCAGCCTGCCAGTGCCAATGTCAAATACAAAACTGTCAATGTAAAGTGTGATTACAGTGTCTTACCTGTGTGTCATTGGAAGTAATGTCTTATAGCACTTCTGTTGTCCTCATCCTCATCCTCTGCCTCCTCATCTTCACTGTCCACAGGGTCCACTGCTGCCACACGCCCATCTCCAGCCTCATTCTCCTGCAGAAAAGGCACCTGGTGAAGTAAGGCAAGGTTGTGCAACATACAGCATGTCACAATGATCTGGCACACCTTCTTTGGTGAGTAGTACAGGGATCCATGTGTTAGATGGAGGCAACGAAACCTGGCCTTCAGAAGGCCGAATGTCCTTTCTATTATTTTTCTTGTTCGACCATGTGCCTCATTGTAACGTTCCTCTGCCCTTGTCCTGGGTCAGTAGCCATGAGAGGATGGGATAACCAGAGTCACCTGCAAATATCGAGGGACAACTGTTAGATACACACTAACCCTTAGGGCCCACACTATACCCATACACCAACAACCCCTGGGTGTGAACCAGGGCTCACCTATTAGCCCCACCTGGTGCCTCTGGAGGTGAGCCATCACATACGGGATGCTGCTATGCCTCAGGATAAAGGCATCATGTACAGACTCAGGATACCTTGCATTGAAATGGGAGATGTACTGGTCAGCCAGGCACACTATCTGCACATTCATGGAGTGAAAGCTCTTTTGATTAATGAACACCTGTTCATTTCTCTGGGGGGGGGGGCGTGAAATGCAATATGTGTACCATCAATAGCCCCAATCATTTTGGGGATATGTCCCATAGCACAGATATCAGCTTTCACTGTGGTCAAATCCTCCACCTGGGAGAAAACGATGTAGCTACACATGTGTTTAATCAGGGCAGATAATACTCTGGTCAGCACTATTGAGAATATTGGCTGAGACATTCCTGTTGCCAAACCCACTGTCACTTGGAAGGAGCCACTTGCCAGGAAATGGAGCACAGATAGAACTTGCACAAGATGGGGGACCCCAGTGGGCTGATGGATAGCAGATATCAGGTCAGATTCCAATTGGACACACAGCTCTGTGATTGTGGCCCTGTCCAGTCTATAGGTGAGGATAATGTGCCTGTCCTCCATTGTTGCCAAGTCCACTAGGGGCCTGTACATGGGGGGATGTCTCCATCTCCTATTCATCCACAGCGGTTGCAATCTAGGGGGCAAACGGTGAGTAGCTGGTCAGTATTCCATATTTCTAAACACTACTCTGCATTGCATGTTGAGACTGTAACACAATATTGTCGTATAGGCACAAATGGTGCCTATGTGTACTGTGACGCAGTTAGGTGCCATGGCCTGTCCCCCACCCCCGAAATGGCGTCCGCCTGTCCTGTATGGAGGGACATGTGGAAATGAGGTAATTCCGCTGGCGTGATGCGCCGTTGTGGGAGGTGGTTGAAAACCGCAGTGCAAATCCTCATTGGATCCCATTGGGCCCTATGGGTTACAGTGTCCAATGGATATGTACACCGGCGGTGACAGTACACACCGCCGTGGACCCGACCACCATTTTCTATCTGTTCGCCCACTTTCTACCTGACCTTGAACAGGAGAGGACTTACACTGCAGGTGCTGCTGTGACCTGTGTCTGGAACCGACCATGGCTCGTGTCACTGGGGAAAGGGCCCCTGCCTTCACCGCTGCGGAGCTGGAGAGAATGGTGGGTGGGGTCCTAACCCAGTACCGAATGCTCTATGGGCCTCCAGACCAACAGGTGAGTACACTGTGACCACGATGAATGGGGCATAAATGCATGGGGTGCTAGTTGAGAGCCTTGTGTAGGGGGCGTTGGGGTAAGGGCCCTGGGCAGCGTGCTGCATGTCTGGTAGGCAATGTCTGTGCGTAACGGGATGTGAGGACTATGCTGGGCCATGAGTGTAACAGGCAGGATGGTCTGACTGATACCTTTTCCTATGTGTATTTCTCTGCAGGTCAGTGCCCATCAAAAAAGGGCATTTGGCGTGCCATCGGCAAGGACGTGTGGACCCTGGGGGTCTATGGCAGATGGAGCACCCACTGTTGCAAATGATTGGAGGACCTGGGACGCTGGGCACGAAAGACCGTGGAGGCCCAGCTGGGGATGGCCTGCCAATGAGGAAGGGGTGCCCGTGGAACCCTGACCCCCCTGATGGCCCGCATAGTGGCAGTGGCCTATTCAGAGCCAGATGGGCGCTTCGGGGCATCACAGCAGCCACAAGGGGGTGAGTACAGTGCCCCAATATACTACTTGCACGTGGTGGGGTGGCATCTGGGTGGGGGATGTGGGCCGGTAGGTGCCCCTAGGCCAGGGCAGCCAGTGCAGGGTAGGGCCTGATGTCAACCTCCTCCAAACAAGCTAGTAGGCCTCCACTACTGGGCAGGGGTCTGTGGGTCTCAGGTATGCTGCAATTGGCGTTAGGTATCCCTGTCAATGGGCTGGTGGCTAGCATTGTGACTGGTAGTGCATTGCCTAGTGTGTAGGGCTGTTCCCTGTGTCTTGGTTTGTTGTGTACGCCGACGGTGGTGTTGTTGCCGGCCCTGACCAAGGGTATCTTTTGTCTCGACCCCCCCTTTTTGTTTTGCCACCCTGTCCTTATGTGCATTAGCATCATCTGGCAGAGGAGCAGAGGCACCAGCGACGGGGAGAGCTGCATCCCACAGGGCCCAGGAGACCGAATCCATCAACAGTGAAGGCACCAGTGGGACGGAGGGCAAGGGGAGCACCACGACAGAGACTGGAGAGGACAGTTCTGACAATAATACCTCCTCCAATGGAAGCTACCTGGTGGTGGCAGACACCTTTGTTTCCACCCCAACTACAGGTACAGCTACCACCCCATACCAGCACCGCCCTCCCAGCAGCCCCTCAGCATGTTTACTGTGCCCACTCACCCAGGAGGGAGGGCATCTTCTTTGCCCCAGGCACCTCAGGCCCTGTTCCAGTTAGCCCTTTTGTCCTGAGTGAGGAGGCTATTGATCCATCTCTGTTGGGCATTCAACCATTGTGAATGCCATCCAGGGGATGGCAGCCCATTTGCAACAAACAAATGCATTCCAGGAGGGCATTCACTCTGACATGGTGGCCCAACAGAGATCAATCCAGACTCTGGCCTCCTCCCTGATGGCAGCCATTGTCCTTGTTTCTAGCCTCCTCCCTCAAACCACCTGTACCCAATCCCATTCCCCTCAACCCCAACCTATCCCAAGCACACATGCAGACCAGCATGCACCCAGGACAACACAAAAGAGTGGTTCAGGCAAACACAAGCACCACATATCATCCCACAGGCACTCAGCCAAACACCATCAAGATGTAGACATCCCAACATTCACTGCCTCCACTGTGTCCCCCTCCGCCTCCTCGTCCCCCTCCCTCCAAGTAGTGCCCACACTCACACCTGCATGCACTACATCCTTATCCACTACCACCATCATGCCTATCACTACACGCCCCTCACTGGCAGTCTCCACCCCCACTTCCATGCACTCGTCCCCTGTGTCCTCTCCCACTGTGTCTGTGCCCCCTCCTTCCAAGGTACACAAACGCAAGCACTCAGACACCCAACAGACATCCACCTCACAACAGCATCCAGCCCATGCACCTGTACCCAAACACAACAGACACCTCCTACAACTACTTCCTCTTCCTCCACTCCCAAACCTTCACCCTCTTCCTGCCCCAATGTCCCTAAGAAGTTTTTCCTCTCCACCACTGACCTCTTCCCTACTCCTCCTCCCCCCCACCGTTCGCATCAGGCCAGGGTCAAGAAAACCCAGGCAAGCACCTCAGCCACCCAGTCCAGGGGCACAGTAGTGTCGACAGCTACTGCAGGTGGAAGAGGATCCCGGGCACCGGGCAGCAACACTGACAGGGTGTCTGCACCAGATGCATCAAGGAAGGGCAAGTTGCACCACCAGCTGCGACTAGGAAGGGCAAGGAGGTACCAGCTATCAGTACCGCCACCAGCACCAGAGCCAGCAGCAGCAGCCCCGGTGGGCAGCCGTACGTGGCTGCAGGGGATGGGCTGGAGCCTCCCCCACCACTGCCAGTACCGCCACCAGCACCACTGCCAGCAGCATCAGCCCAGTGGCAGCTGTCCGAAGCTCCAGGGGATGACCTGGAGCCTCCCCCCACCACTGCCAGCACCGACACCAGCACCGCCACTGCCACCACTGAGCAGCCATCACCACCGACGGATAGAGTGTAGTCTTGCCTCCATGTGGCGTTGCACTCCCCAGGACCAAGCAGTGGGCAAACCACCCACTTGAGAGACTGTGGCCTTGTACTCCCCCGGACAGTGTAGAGGGCATGTAGCCCCCTCCAGGACCTGTGGTGTTGCACCATCCTCCAGCTGAGGTACCCCCCTATTCCCCGTCCCCCTGACGTGCCAGTGTATTTTCAACCTGATGCCCTTGCAGTGTTCTCTCCGTGTTGTTGCAAGAGTGAGGTAGGGCCTTGGACTATATGATGTGGCCCTGAGGCCCACGGACATTGAGGACTGGGCAGTGTCCCTCCATTTGTAAATATGTATATACATTTGTAATTTAATGCACTTATTCATGTTCTTTAATCGTATTATACTCACTTTCTTCCAATCATTTTGTCCTTGTATTATTCCTGAGGGGTACGGGGTGGATATGTAAAGTTACTTCATCTGTTTGTGTGTATGGTGTTGGGGGTGCTGCGTGTTGTGTGTGTGTGTCACTCTCTTTTTCCTCCCCCCTCCCTTGTGTGCTAGGCGGCAGTACTCACCGTGGTCGTCTTCGCCGGCGTTGTTGTTCGTAATGCAGGAAAAGGTAGACGAGCATGGGAAATGTGTACGACTCGGGCTCCATGGCGTTGTGGTGGTCCCCTGTGTCTCCAGAGGTGAGTCCTTTGACTTTTGTGTTCTGTTTCTGCTGTGTTTTTGATGTCATTGGTACCGTCCCGGAAATGGTGGTGGATAGGCCTGTTGTAATACTGTGGGCGATACATTGACTTCCGCCTGGCTGTTGGCAGTTACCGCAGTGGTGCTTGTTGCTACCGCTGTGGCAGTCGGTGTGTTAAAGTGGCTGTCTATCTGAGCAGTTTCAGCTATGGTCATAATTCCATTTTTGTTACCGCCGGCCTGTTGATGGTATTACCGTCGCTTTATCACCGACCCCCAGGGTTGTAATGAGGGCCTAAACCTTCTCACACAAATTTTGCTCCTGCTAAAATTCTGTTGTCTCTATCCCCTCATATTTCATTCCCTTTTCAAGTTTTCCCTAAACAAATGTTCCCTTTTCTTTTCTTCCCTCCTATGATTATTTTTTGTCTTCTTTAATTTGATCCTTTTACACAATCTGCATATTCCCCATATTCAAACTAAGCAAATCATAATAACCAATGTCCCATGTATTATTTTCAATAATATCCCTTTCCCAATGTTGCTGAACCAATTTCCCCCTGAAGCAAGTCCTTTGCCAACTTTCTCCCAAACACCTGGTTCCTTCAACTCTTTCAAATCACCATTAGTCAGATTAGCAAGCTTCTAATTTCTTTATTATTATCAGGAATAAATGAATAGCAATGTCTAAATGAAAGCATTTTGCAAACTCCACCATCCTTTGCTAAAAGAATGTCTAATGTAAGACGGTTCTGAAGAGTCATAGCTCTTTCCTCAGCTAACTCAGTATCGATCAGGAGTATGGCTCCTGAAAAATTTATCAGCATGTTATCCACAACAGTAGACAGCTTTTGAATCTTTATCGAATTCAGAACAACTCCAACTGAAGGTATCATTGCTCCATATATATCGCCCACTATACCAGAAGGAGACTCGCTCCATTGTCTAATGTGATGTAATTCAATCATTTTTGGAAATTTCCTTAAGCCGTCTAGTTGAAAAATCTTTGGGAAAACTATCCCCAAGTAACATGTGCCATACCATCCTCTTGGAAGATGATAATAAGCATTATACCCACAGATGTAATTTATGCCAGGAATCGCTGGATTCTGTCCATTCAACATAAATGTCAATTTACTCTGAAACAAAAACACATTACTACATTCAGTTGCTCCCACTAAGTGTCAATGCGAGAGTTAGGCCTATAGACACAAAGCTTCCCTACGTGTTGGCCATCTAAAGCTAATTTCCCTTGTGTTTTTATTGCACTAAAGGCATACTCATTTCTAAAAGTCCTTTTCTCCTAACCCTTTTCTAATTTCTCTTTCAATGCCTTCTTCCTGTCATCTGTGTGATCTAAAAAGCTATTTTCTAAAGGTGTAAGCAAGCATGTCAGATAGTTTCTGTGGGCATACCCTGTGCCAAAAGTTAATGTAGGCTCGAAGAAACCCCTCTCTAATACTATGTCATTGTCCTTGGCTACTCTACTCAGGTTCATAATTATGGGGACAAAAGAAAGCAGCACATTGTGTTTGGAATAGAAAGACTGAATGTACTCCTGATTATAGAATCTTGTTAGTAACAGACTACATCTTATCCCATAAGTAAGAGGCAAACTATGATAGGTAACTCCATCTTCGATAGATGAAGGAATCTGTGTACACACAAAACAATTCTTTGCATCCATTGTCTCAAAATACTCACACAATAAACGATAGAACACATTAGAAGACAGTTCCCCTTTGCACTGTCTACGTGCTGATATTTCTCATCTAATCTAAACTTCTCTGTAGCTGTTAATCCAGTAGTTGTCTCCAAATCTGAAACATGGTTGGCTTTACTCTTGTCAAGAACAGTCATACCCACAATCAACAACACAAACAAAATCACACACACAATTGCCAAACCAGCACTCATGTATTTACAGCACCTGCTCTTCCTACCCTATTGCCCATGATCTGTAAAGAATCAGTAAGTAGAAGGGACAATTTAGAACTATGCAGCCAAAGTCAAAAACATAAATCTTCTTTCAGCAGTTATCTACAGTTCTCACTCTTAATTCCAGGATCCTTTTTCTCAAAAATTGGTAAACTTATCAAAAATCGGTTTGGCAGCTTGTCAAATTAGGTTATCAAAGTCTCTTCTGGTTACTTTCAACAGTCTCTTTTTCTTTTGCACTTTTATCAATTTGTCACAACAGTTCAGTTCATTAGCTTCCTTCATATTCCCAAATATTGACCTGGAATGTCTCGATCAAAACAAAAAGACAAAAAATTATTTCTGCCATTCACTTGCAGTTGCATACGCCCATTCAGGACCTGCGTATCTTCGACTTGCTATTCTCTTTCTTTTCAACTTTCGATCTTCATTCAATTCCCCTTCACTTAGATCTCCTCTCCTTGCTGTATCTACTTCTTTCTCGATTGTTTCAACAACTGCATCCTTTCTCTTTGCTTGTGACTGCGGCCACTTATGTACTTTCAGTGGACCCTTTGTCAATGCTCTTTTCAGTGTTGAACTTGAAACTTCTTCTTGCTCTGCAGGATTTTCTCTTAACAGACCTGCAACCGGTTCAGGAGGAGTCAGATCACATTGGCCTTGATCCGCCTCAACTCCTTCCACCTCAGGATCTGGCGTTTGCTCTGTTTGACTCTCCTATTGCATCAATGGTGATTGGCTCACTGTCACCCTCCTGGAGGTCTTCTCCTTCGTCTCCCACAGAAGTGACTGAACTGTCCTCAATGTGCTCAGATCCGATCTCACTCTCTCTTTCTTCTCCTTCTGGTTCTGAGACTCTTGTTCGCACTCGCAACAACTCTTCTTCATCACCTAAAGGACATGCCACTTTCTTTGTGTGGCTGGCGTGGATCCAGTTTGGAACTCCAGCGCACCTAACAGATGTGGTAGTAAACAGAACCACCTGGAACTGTCCTTTCCAGTGAGGCTCCAAACACGTTTTCCACATGTGTTTCTGAACCACAACCCAATCACCGGCTCTCAGGTTGCGCCCTGGGTCATGGATCGGTGACAGTGTGGGGGGAGAAAGAGCAAACCACATCAGCCAGACCTTTGCAGTAGTCCAACACCATAACATCTGTAATGCTCTCAAGTGCATTCGCAGGCACCACTGGCAACCTCATTGCTCGGCCCATGAGGATTTTGTGAGGTGACAAGCGGGTCTGCCTGTCGGGTGTGTTTCTCATTGTCATCAGAACTAACGGCAGTGCGTCAGGCCATTTCACATCCCTGGACGCACACATCTTTGCCACTTTTGGTTTCAAATTACCATTCATTTGTTCCACTAGTCCTGATGCTTCATGGCGGTAACTTCTGCTCAATGTTCAATGCTACCCACAGTAATTTAATTACTTCATTGTCGTAGTGAGAGTTTCCCTATCTGATTCTAAGGAGTTTGGAAACCCAAAACATGGTATCAGTTCCCTAAACAGCAGTTTTGCAACTGTGAGGCGGTCATTTCTTTTTATAGGGTAAGCTTCAATCCAATGACTAAAAATGCAGACAATCATCAACACATATCTCAAACCTCCACACACGGGCATCTCAATAAAATCTATTAGCATTCTGCTGAATGGACCTCCTGCTCTTGCAGTGTGGCTCAAGTTAATCGCTGTCCCTTTTCCCGCTTTCATTTGCTGGCAAATGACGCAACAATGGCAAACTGCTTCAGCAACTTGTCTAAACTTTGGATTGAACCAATAATGCTTGAACAAAGGACCCATGACATTCCTCCAAACATGTGCTTGACCATGATAATATCGAGCCATTTGGGACAACAGACTGTTGGGCAAAACTAATTGACCCTCTTCTGAATCCCACAATTCATCTTGCATTTCATTTTGCTCCATGAACGTTTTCCCTCCCTGTCAACATTATTCTGCAATGTTTTAAATTTTTCCAATGTATCTATTACTTTCAATGCAAAACTTGGACATGTTTTATCTTCTTCAGGTAACAATTTCCAATTATCTTTGAACGATATACAGTTCAGTGCGCAAAACCTTGCAACTTGATCTGCATATCCATTTCCCATTGACACAAAATCTTGCGATTTGAGATGTGCACTGCATTTCACCATGGCAATCTTTTCAGGCATTTGGATGGAATGCAACAATTCTTTAACTCTCTCACCATTTCTCACTGGTGAACCAGAAGAGATCATGAAACCTCTCTGTGACCACAACTGACCAAAATCATGGACTATTCTAAATCCATACTGACTATTCATATAGATGGTAGCTTTTAGTTGGGCAGAAACATGGCACGCTCTAGTAAGGGCTACCAGTTCTGCTACTTGTGCAGAATATACCCCTCTAAGCCAAGACACTTCCAGGATACCAGAAATTGTGCACATGACATATCCTGCTCTCAGTGTCCCTGTATTGTCTCTTAGGCAAGAACCATCAACAAAGATAATTTGTTCTTTTTCTTCCAATCGGGTGTCTCTAATGTTAAGTCTCTGTTTTGTGTCAGTTACCTCAAGACAATCATGCTCAATATATCTTCCAACTTTTGAATTTCAACATTTTCATTTGGAAGTAAGGTTGCCTCATTCAGCACTGTACATCTTTTCAATGACACTTTTGGTGACCCCAGAATACTTGTCTCATTTCTGGTCAATCTTGCACCAGTCAGATATTGGGTCTTGGTGTGTGTAAGTAAAACACAGTAAGTGATGGACCATTATAGTTAGGGGGTGTCCCAACACAACGCCTTCCCACTGTGTGAGGCTCTGTTCAACCACTGCAACTGTACGCAAACAGCCTGGTAAAGTTGTTGTGACTGGGTCCAAAGTAGCTGAAAAATATTTACACCTGCATGGACCTGCGTCAAGACAGACAAAGAACATGCATCACGCTCATGACAAAACAATGTGAAAGACTTAGTCTAATCAGGTATACCCAAAGCCGGAGCTTTGCACAGACTCTCTCTCAACTCAGAGAACACTTTCATGCAAGCCTGGACTAATACTATGGGATTGGTTACCTCTTCATGGGTCAGCTTCTGCAAGGGCTTGGAAATGACTGAAAAATTGGGAGTCAATTGGCGGGAGTAGCCTACCATCTCTAAGAACATCCTGACATTTCTCTAAGTGGTTGGGGGACTCATCTGCAACATGGTTGTAACCCTTTCTCTAGATATTTTCCTTGATCCCTTCTCAATCTGGTGACCCAAGTATTTCACTTCCTTCTCACAGTATTGGAATTTAAGTGGAGACACTTTATGACCTCTCTTTCCCAAATGGTTCAGTAAGGCAATCGTGTCATACCTGCACTCGTCCCTCGTTTTGGATGCTATCAGCAAATCATCAATGTACTGTACAATGGTTGATTGGAAAGGCAGTTCCAATGACTCCAAATTCTTTTTCAAGATCTCATTGAATATGGAAGGTGACTCTGAAAACCCTTGAGGAATTTGACACCAACAGTAAACTTGGTTTAAAAGTTTGAAACAAAAGAGAAATTGGCTGTCCTCATGAACAGGCACAGAAAAGAAGGCTTGTGACGAGTCTATGACAGTGGAGGTCGGACCGCGAACAGACCGGCGGTGTTAAAAATGGCATTCTGACCGCGGCGGTCACCGCCGCGACCGACCGCCACTTCCCCACTCCGACAGCATCACATGGAATCTGAAACATTATTACACCTGGATTTGGTACCAGGGGGCAACATTTGATCACAATGTCATTTTTTTTTCCTTAAGTCCTGGACAATTAGAACCTTCCCACAGGGCTTTTTCAAACCCATTATCATGAATTACATGGGTTGCTCAAAACTTCTTTCAAAACCCCTTGTTTTACAAATTTCACAATTATTTGGGCAACCTTTATAAGAACAACCTGTGGTACTGGGTAATCCGAGGAAAAATTGCATTTGGCTTTACATGAACCTTAACTGGCTCAGCTCCCTTTATATGACCTATCTCTTTTCCTGTCAGATCCCACACTTTCTCTTTAACTGTCCCCTGTAAATTAGGAGGAAGCTTCTTCACTGTGAACACTGGAAAGAAATTAATCAGGGGGTGCTCCTCATTTATTGTTTCACACTCGGTCTCTGGATTTAGGTCATCTTCATCATCACTGTTCATCTGTATCTCAATTCCATCATTTGAGCAAGCAATCAAACACCTGGTCTTACACACCAAGGCCCTCATTCTGACCTTGGCGGTCGGCGGAGAGGCGGCGGTCGGACCGCGAACAGACCGGCGGTGTTAAAAATGGCATTCTGACCGCGGCGGTCACCGCCGCGACCGACCGCCACTTCCCCACTCCGACAGCCACGGCGGTCATGACCGACGGGCTGGAGTCTGCGCACTCCGGTCCGGCGGTCGACCCAAGACCGCCAACGGTATCATGACCCTGCTTACCGCCGCGGTTTCTGGCGTTCGGGAACCGCCATGCGAACCATGGCGGTAGGCACTATCGGGGCCAGGGAATTCCTTCCCTGGCACTGATAGGGGTCTCCCCCACCCCCCACTGCCCCCCCGAGTCCTCCCCCCACACCCTCCACCCCCCTGCCACCCCCCAGAGGTGGTACGAACCCCCTCCCCACCCCGACATGCACATACACGCACCCCGACATGCACACACCCCCAACATGCACATATACACACCCCCTACACACACATACACAACGGGGACACATACCCGCACACATACATGCCGACATGCGCACCCACCGAACTACACACATCGCCCAAAGGGACAGCAGCACTCCCCGCCCGCATGAACGCACTCACACCCCCCCTCTACACACTCACACGCACACCCCCATGCACGCACACATCACACAACACCCCCCACCCCCTCCCCTCACGGACGATCAACTTACCTTGTGCGTTGGTCCTCCGGGAGGCGACGGGAGCCATAGGGACGTGACCGCCAACAGAAGACCGCCAACAGAAGACCGCCACACAGAAATGTGGGTCGTAATTCTGTGGGCGGTGTTCTGCTGGCGTGGCGGTTGACCAGTCTCCACTTTCCCGCCGACCGCCAGTGTGGCTGCTGGCGGTATTCCGGCGGAACGCTCCCAGCGGTCGGAATACGCGCAGCGGCATACCGCCGCGGTCGGCGGTCTTTACCGCGGCGGTAACTCGGCGGTCTTGCGAAAAGACCGCCAAGGTCAGAATGAGGGCCCAAGTCTCTTCTCAGTAGGGATACCGGACTTGAATCACAGACTATGAATTCGTGCAATCCTTTAAAGTTGGCCAATTTTAACCGGAATTGGTTCTGTAGTTGTGTTGGTCAAATACTGATTTACTACTCCTACAATCTGGGCTGTGTTTCCTAAAAGGGGCAAATTTAGAATTTCTGCACTTCTTACTGCAGAGTGGGTAGCTCCTGTGTCAACCAAGAATGAAACTCTGTGACCCACGACCTTTCCTTTCTCATAGGGACCTTTCTGATCTACTTCTAAGGACGCTGCAAGCACACAGTCTTCCTTATCCAAGCTCTGACTCACCCAATCATCGTTTATTCCAATCTCACTGTGTAATGGGAATTGGTGTACAGTGTTATTACTTTGGTTGGACCTCTGACATGTGACCTGTTGAGGAAGCATCACCTGCTGCTGTTCTATTGGGGCTTGAGGTATTTGAATTTATTGTCTAGGTACCATGGGAAACTGCTGTTGCATTGGCTACAACTGTGCCATTTGTACATGTGGCATTTGTACCTGCTGCATGGGGTGAAAATTCTGCATTTGATTCATATTATTTTGAAAATTCAGATGATGGCCTCTCATTCTCGGTCCTCTCATGTTTTGAAACTAGTTGATGTCATTAGTTTGCTGAACGTTATCTTCGTGCACCATCACTGGACACTCCCGTTTCCAATGTCCGACCACTCCGCAAGCATAACAAGGCAACACTGTCTTCATTCCCTGCACATCATTCTGAACCACTACAGCAATCAAATCAGGACTACGATTTCTATTACCCATTCCTCCGCAACCTCTACCTCTCATCTGATTTTGAAGCATCACATTTCCCTGCTGTTGTTGTGGAAAATTTCCCTGCATCCCTGTTTGGGCAGCTTTAATCTGCATCACCATAGCCTTCTCTTTCAGCTTTCACTGCTTCAATTCAATCTCATCACTACAGTACTTTGCATACTGCAACACCTCATCAATTGGGTTTGCTTGCCAGCAAATCAAATGACTCAATCATCTGGCTAATTTCAGGTCTCAATCATTCTACAAATCTGAACACAAAATGAATCATATCTTTTGGCTCAGTTGTTTCTGTACCACTGTAATGCTTGAACGCCTGCAACAGTCTCTCATAGTACAAATGTATCGACTCCTTTGCTTCATGAGCTGTCCTGTATATTCTCAATACCAGTCAATGTTTTTGGGCAAAATTTTCATCTTCAAAAATTCAATCACCTTGTAATAATATTTAATTACTTCAGGAGACAGCGCACCTGTAACTTGACCTCTTTATGGTTCTTTAGTTGGCCAATCTATACTCCTCTTACACTCCATCCACAAACCAGCTGGAACTACTATCTCTAAAAGAGTGTTCAAGTCTTCCCAAAGGCATTTTGCAAGTTTCACAAACCTGTCCATCTGTTGATACCATTCCACTGGCTTCTCTCTCAACCTGGGATAATCATTTGTAAAGGATAAAATGTCACTTCTGATCCAAGGTATATGAACTAAATTTCCTCCTGGAATCTCTCTCATTGGTAACATTTTCAACAGAGCCTTGACCTGCTGCACATTGGCAGCCAGCTCCGCAGAATCACTTTTCCTTTTCCTTTTCTCTCTTTTCTTTGCCCATCTGCCTTCCCGTTTGTCTAATGCTCCCCATGTCTGAACTCCCTAGGGTGTGCCTTCATCCCTGCAGATCTCATGTGTTCACAGTCTTTTTTAGTCAAAGTCTAACCTGTAACTCCTTTTCAAAAGCTTTGTCTTCTCTCTTTCTATGCCGTACTTCTCGGCCAGGTCTGCTAGCTTCTGGTGCACATTGCTCACTTCCCTCGTAATCTTCGGGCACAGACATCTCAATTCTGCTTCTGTGTAGGACTTTAATCTGTTCACACGCATAGTTCCTTCAATGAGCTCACCTGCTTCTATTCCTAGTCTCGTATAGTTCAAGTACTCCTCTCCCCTAGGAGCACTCTGCGGGGTACTCAGCTTGTCTAACCATTCAGTCAACTGCTGAGCAGTCAAACCTTGCAGTGAAATATTGCTGGCCTGGACAACTGTATTCAGTGACTGCGGCGTCAATAATTTCAGGCTCTGAATAACAGTTGACCCTATCACAGCATCCGGAGGAACTCCAAAGGGACTAAAGTCTAGCAATGATCTTGACCTGTCAAAGGTCTGTCCCGCAGGAGAGATTACTCTAATATTCTCAATAAGTCCTCTCCTCATTGGAGTCAGGATTCCCTGTCCATCTGCACTGTGTTTCTCTTGTGCGAACAAAGGCACAATCATACCTATGGTAACAGGTACAGATACAACATCTGGGCTTGGTCTAACATTCAGGTTCTGAGGGACATTAACTCCAGTGTTCTGGTCTATCAGTACAGACATATCTGACTGTGTCCCTGTTATCGTAGTGTACTTTGGCATTGTTTGTGACTGCACTAGAGGCAGTAAGAGTGGAGTTGGCTCTGTCTGAACCAACTTCAGTCTTGGGAAAGCCAGTCCCACTGGCACTATTAGGTTTGTGACACTTTCCACAATGGGCACATCAGGGTAAATTCTCTGGACATTTGACTGTGGCACCTGATTTTGGACTACTGGAGTAGTCTGGTAGGTGCATTAAGTCTGCTCTGCACTGGGCTCTGTGCCAGGCTAGGATTAACCTGCGCCGGACTGGAGGTCCCATTAACCGTGAGTCAGAGCTAAAGGGTTTACACTAGTTCTCATATCACTCTCATGTGCTGCAGATAGTGGTGGACGATTTCTCAATAACTGCAAAATAAATTCATTGTCTGACTCTTCCTCATATGTCAAAGATCTCCTAGCCTCCCCTGCTATCCACTCTCTACTCTCAGAAGGTCTCCTGTTTGTCTCTCTGGTAGCTTTTCTTCCTTTTCTCTCGCTGTCCTGTGTAATAGCCAGAAACAACGTAATTCCCTGTAAAGTCTTGGTTCTCCAAAACTTCTGCTCACTGTCCCATCTAGCCTCCACTAGTGTCTTTTCATGCTTTTCTCATTCTCCTCTCAAATTTATGTTGCTGTCTGGCTACTAGTTCCCAGATTGCTAATGCCTCGAACTATGCTGGTCTCGGAGGGAGTTCCAGATCATACAGCACCCTCCTCAGATTCTCTAAACTCCTTAAATTAAATGTTCAGTTGATGGAAAATGGTAAGCTCCAATCCTTCTCTGTAACCTTGCACTATTGCTTTAGCCAGAGGCATGGCAAAACACCCTTTTCTTCAATTACAATGTAAGCTGCTGTGCCTTCTGGTGGTGCAATATCTCCTATACTCGTTACAATGTATGTGTCGCCCCTTAAAGCACTCTTTAACACTTTGAAAAATGTCACTGTGTTTACGTTATTTAAAAACAAATCAGGAAGTGACTTTTAATCCCAGAATTCTCTTCAACCACCTTCTCAACTAATTGCGCCAATCTGCTGCACGACCCTTCTCACTACCCAACCTAACCCAGTGCTGATCCAATGACATCACACTCACATGCACTGCGGCTGACAAAGTCTTGCGGCTTGTCCTCCCAAACTCAATTTCACACAAAACGAATGCAAAATTATTGTGAGCACCAAACAAAATCAAAACCCAATTTGTCTGTTTACTATAGGTAAAGTAACACAATCGCTCCAGAAACTTTACAGATTTTTAACTGACGGCTTTCGCTCTAGCAGCTACTCCTTCTTTTTCAGTTTCCCTTATTCGCAAGCAAAATTCGACCCACAAATTTCACTCTCAACTGATCAGTGGGTCTGTCCTGTGCACATCAGATCTCAGTCAAAAAAATCTTTTACTCACTTTGACTCACATTCTGTCTTGTAGACTACGCCCAAGCAACCTATTAAACCAGACAAAGTATACAAAAGCCAAGTGCCTCGAACACTTTTCAATATACTCCGGAGTCTTAGACCACGCAGGATCCCTATACCAACAACCACATGGACAATTTTTTAGCACAAAGCACTACACATATGTGAAGTTCGACGACTTCCCTACTCTCACACTTCGGAGTACACACACTCCTTCTACAACTTCATTTATAGTAACCAAACTCCGTAAACCCTCACAAATATCACAATTCACCTGCAACTTGCATAAGCTTTGCAAGCGCACAACCTATTCCATTCACACCGTCATTAGAACACCAAGAACATCCTCAAACAACCATCAGCAAGCTCCAAGATTCTGGGAAAGTAACTTTAGGTACTTAGGGACACATTCCCTCTCCAATTTGTATCATTGATAAATAAATCCAGATTTCACCAATTTCGCCAACTCTGTGAATTATTTTGCTCTCTGTAGGTTATTAACCCTTGCCCTACTGTCATCCCTGGAGATACCTGTTATTTCTCGCTTAAAATCCCTGGGACCAAATACTCTGCTACCTCTCTTTCTGGACTGTATGATAGGCTCTTAAGGCGCCAAACCTTTACTGGGCCTCTATGATGGGCTCTTAAGGAGACAAATCATCGATCTCTGCTACCATCTCTGTTAGCGCGTCAGACCTTAATAAGTAAACTTAGAAGGGAGACGCAAATAGGTCGATGAACTTTTTGACTCACGTCGAGGTTTTCCCACCATATATCTCGTACATGTAGATCAATAATCAATAACAATCAATAACATTAGTAATCAATAGGACTCAGAAATTGTCACACACCATGGCCTTGCAGTCATGAATAACCACACCTTTATGTAAAAGTTAGAATATATATTTCCCTATATTAACAATGCTAAGGTCACATAACTCATTCTCAAGATCAAATGATAAACATATGGAAACAACACTGGCTGTCCAAAGCAGCGAAAGAATTTCAATCTAATCAAACCTTGAGCCACCACACCCTCTAGAGTTACAGTGCAAATTAATAGCAAGAATAACTGCACAAACGATATTACATACATTTAGTCTGAGCAAGGAAAAGACATCAAATGTTATTACATGTAGTGAACTTTATCAGTGAGCTCCCTAACTAACACCAGATTAGCATAGCAAGTTTGCGCTTCAATCAAAACAATTTAGTCAACACAAATTTGGAAAACATCTAACTATTCCTCTATCAAAATAGCGGTTGGTAACTAGAAACAAAGCAAATAGACATAGCAAACAACATCAGTGATAGTATACCTCTTCTCAATTGGATCAGCAAGCTAAGATAGTCTTCGTCATCAGGACATCAGTCTGTTCAGCTAGGTACCAGGATTCAACATCAAAGTTCAGAAAAGGCCAAGTCTTTAAGCAATAAAGTTAAGCATGTCTCTTCTTAAAACGGTCATGAAAATAATGGCACTCTTAATGGCAAGATAGAAAATGGGCAGAAGTGCTGTCCTCCCTCAATGCAGTCAAGCTAAGTTAGATTTCCTAAAAAATAATTCCCACATCCTAATTGGTTCAAGAATCTCATGTTCACACTTTGTCCAATAAAACTAAAACTTCAAATCTACATTTCTGCTAGTATATGGTTTACAAGTCGATGATTGGCTCCTTTTGTCCTGCTCCCGTCATTCGGCTCGTTAGGTAACAATATTGTTGCAGCTTATGCTCCAGTCAGTATGGTCATTGTTCTCTCCTGGGAAAGTCAGTCTTACACCCATTACATTAACAATGTTGTATTAGCTAGTACATCATCTCCTAGTAAGCAGTTCTCATGAGAAAAGACTTTTAGCTACAAGCACACGGACAGTACAGTGGGAAATCACAATTTAACTCTCTACACAGCCATTTTATTAAACCCCTAAGAAATACAGCTTGACATGAGGCCATACAACTAGGCCAAGACATCACTAAGTTAAAACCTACAACTAATAACGCTAATACATAATGCATAATCCTTAATATGACAAATTACTATATTAATCAAACATAAACTCATCATTTCAGATTAATAAGCCATTAATAAGTACACTTTGCGAAAATTGTCGGCCACACTGGTGGGCGCTCTTTCAAATGCGTGCATTATTTTTCCCTACGTTATTACATTTTCTATGCAAATTCAACACTCAGAATACATGAATAATCATGAATAAGTTCATAAAAAACTCAGTGTTAACATAGTCAATAGCTGTGTCACTTCAACTTCCATCTGTAATAGGCAAAAGATGATAGAATTCCTCCATATGGTTTTGGTTGTCATAGATAGGATACAGACTAACACTAGATAGCTTACTTGTATGTTATGTAGTCCTTTGCTGGTGGATGAGCATAATTGTAAAATAAAGCATTAAATATGGCATTTTCCATTAATGAATACATGAGTTTGAATAATCATTGTGTGAGCATGGCAATATGAATGCTGGAGTGGTACATCCTTATTATGCAAACTAGCTCTGGTACTCCTACATTCTCCCATTTTTTAGCAGGTGCAAAGAAATGCAGAATTTGTTGTACTGCTTTGATATAGCAAAGAGATACCTAGTTAACAAGTTGTGCATACTGCAACATTTGGGAAGTGCTATAACCCTTTTGTGAATGCTCAGTGTGAGGAAATGCCACTTTTTGTATAGTCACCACCATGTTTTTGAGCTGATGCTGCTGGTTTGTTGACTGTGAGAGTGCACTGTGCCCTTACTCGTAATCAGGAATGTCAAATTGGCTCCTACCAAATTGGCTAAGCTAGCATACCCGTAACTCCCTAGAATGTGGTACCCAGGACACACAAGTTAGAGGGTCAGCCCCAGGGGCTGCAGCACTGGTTGTGCCAGTATGGGCATGACTTGAGAACAACAAGAATTCCAGCACACAATGTGCATGCTGGAAGAGCAGTCTAAACTGCTAGCCTGGCATTTAAACTAATGGGAAAGCCAGACTTCCCCTTGATACATTTGCAAGTCACCCACATGGCAGGTCTATTAAGTCCTAAGGCAGAGTGTCATATATCTCATGGGCAAAACATTTATTTTACATATTCTGATAGTAAAAATGTGAAACTGTTGTTTTTACAGTGGAAAGGTTTTGTCCCCCAAATGGTGAGTACAGAGTTACACCTTGACCCCTCAGTTGTGCTAACTCTTGAACACTACAACTAAAGTGGACTATTCCACTTTAATGTAAAAATACAGTCTATTTCTATGAATTGGTGTTGGTTTTCTTCGGTGTCCTGTCCATTTTATGTTCAATTGTTTTGGTGCTGTTTAAATGCTTAACACTTGTTCCTTTTTGTAAGCCTAATGCTCAGAGCCACAACTACCCAGAGTAGAGCTGATGGTTTGACATTCGAAACCTAAGGGTCGTAAAGGATTTGGTATAGTATAATACACGTGAGGTTGCACAACCACATCATATAATACACCTGATTTCCTCACAATGGTTCCTAGAGGAGGGATCCAGAGCTTGTGTTTAACACTACTGTACAGTTGTAGAAGTTGAGGCACTAGAATTATAAATAGGTAGACACCTAAAAAAGAAGTCTCTTTCCTCCCAAGTAATTAGGACTGTTACAAGGATTGCAGGAATGTCTTTAAGGAGTTGGGAAATATTTGAGAAAATTGTGACAACATTTCCTGCAAGCTCAAAAAGGTATCAAACAACTTGACAAACTGACCCTGAATTGATTGTCAAGTCAAAGCTAAGGCAACAAGTTGCAAAGTGCAACATTATCAAAGTTTCCACTGTCTTGTCTCTAGTCCTCTGCACCCATAACAGTTGCACACAGGGTACTGTCAGTGAGACAACTTTCTGCCCTCCTGGGAAGACATGCTAATTACTACCAGAAAAATATACAATAGGGGCCTGCTCTGGAATAAGGTGTCACCTCCCTCCTGCTGGAAGCCACACAGGTGTTGGCCCAAAAAGATGAGCTACAAAGGAGAAACCACCATTGAAGGGCAAATGGGTAACACTTGGGAGACCGGCTGCTCCATTGTACAGGGAGACAGGCTGGCACTAAGGACAGGAGAGGGGAACCAGTTGCTAAACAGTTTTTTCAGAGACCGGCATACTCCTTGGTAGGCACACCTCTGGGTGGGTCTAGAAATCACCACACATCGTGGAGAAGACTCCGGTCATATTAGAAGTGGGCAGAATGGTGCATTCTGGGATGCCCCGATGCCACATGTTGCAGGAAGTGGTCATAAATGTGGAGGGAACCTGGTAGCCCATTGGCTACCAACCACATCCTGCCCTGAGGGCTTTTTTTCTGAGTATAAGTAGGGCACTCCTGGCACCTCAAACCCAGTTCTCGACTGGGGTGGAAGAAGGACCAAGAAAGGAATGCTCTGGTGCACCACTGAAACGTCAAAGGGAACCTGCCCTGTTGTGGACTGTACCTGCTGCACCTAGTGACTATTAAAGGAAAGGGACTGTCTGCCATGTCCTATTCAAGCAGATGTCATCTCCTAAGCCCAGCTAAAGCCAAGAGACTCAAAGGAACAGCTGTCTGGCTTCCTGTTCAGAGCACAGGGACACAACAGGTGAAGAAGCCTGCAACAGCAAATTGGTAGCCCAAAGTTGTCAACCCACTGGCAACTGCCACTGTGCAGCACCAGGGATCGAGATCTAATGCATAAAGTTGCAACTCAGTTCTCTGAACCCGTGAGTGGTGTTGCAGTGCAGCTGGAACCTCCATAGGATGAGTCATTGTCTCAGGAAGGATGGGCCTGTCACCGCAAAACTCTACCACAAGTAATCCAGTGGTGATTGGGCTTCTGCCAGCATCAAGAGGACTTGGAGGGATGTTGATCCTGTAACAAGGATCATATCACCTCCTTCGTGAATCAAGGAGTAGTCACAGCAAGGCTTCTATCAACAGCATCACATCTACAGCATCTTTAAGCATCTTCAGCATCCTTCATTCCTTGCCTCAGGACCATTCCCATAGAAAAGCCCTAAAAAAGCATGGTTGTTTGGTACGACACAGCAAAGGCAATCTAAGTAATCATAGACAACTGAGGTGCCAGACTGCTGAAAAAAGAGTGTTTTTCTATTTGGCACTTTTGCAGCTATTTAAACTTTGTCATTGTGAATCGAATTACTAGGTGAGTTTGGCTACTATGAAGACTCTAAAAAGCATACCATTGAATAGTCAATATTCCAAAGTACTTGAAAATGTCCAATGATAAAATTGGACAGGAAAAAACAATTGCTCTATAAGTAGCTAAGACACTTTTGCCCCCAAGCTCTGCCTCACCATCAACTGCTCACTAGCTGCCGCCACCTTACCCGATGACTGGAAACAAACCTGACAAAACCAGAAGCAAATTCCACGAAGGCGTGGAAGCAGTCGCGAACTGGATAGGATACAGCTGACTTCAACTCAACGCAAACATGACAGAAGTACTCATCATGGGCCCTCAACCCAACGCATGGAACAACTCCTGGTGGCAACCCACCCTCGGAAATCCGCCCACCCCCACCAGCCAAGTCTACAACCTTGAAATCATCCTGGACTCCAACCTCAGCATGAACCAGCAAATCAACTCAGTCACCTCCACCTGCTTCCACACCCTCAGCCTCCTACGCAAGTCCTTCAAGTGGATCACAACGAAAATAGAAAGACTGTCACACATGCCCTGATCACTAAAATACTGGACTACGGCAACACACTCTACACTGGAATCAACAAGAAACTCACCAGCAAACTACAAAACATCCAGAACGCCACTGGCAGACTGGTCCTTGATCTACCTCGACACTGACACATCTTGCAACACCTGCGTACACTGCACTGGCTTCCCATAGAAAAAAGAATCACCTTCATGATCCTCACCCACACACACAAAGCCCTCCACAACACAGGACCAGCCTACCTGAACTAATGACTCTACCTCCACCTACCCCACAGGGCCCTATGCGCAGCCCAGCTCTCTCTCGCAGACGTACCCCACATCAGGAAAACCAGAATAGGAGGACGCTCCTTTTCCTACCTTGCAGCCACCACCTGGAACACCCTTACTCTTCACATCAGACAAATCACCTCCTTCCTCAGCTTCACGAAGGAACTGAAGACATGGCTTTTTTAATAACCACCTCACCGGCATACACTGCTCATTTCTCCCCTCCTCCCCAGCACCTTGAGACCCTAACGGGTGAGTAGTTGTGATTTACAAGCACTGATTGATTGATTGATTGAAGAGTT
Source organism: Pleurodeles waltl (assembly GCF_031143425.1). Lineage (NCBI taxonomy): Eukaryota > Metazoa > Chordata > Amphibia > Caudata > Salamandridae > Pleurodeles > Pleurodeles waltl. The sequence continues at coordinate 1,225,889,454 of NC_090447.1, forward strand.
CATAAAGCAGCCAAAGTTTGGGACCTCAAAGTCAAGATCCACTTGGACAGCCAATAATTGAAAATGAAGCTGCTCTTGCAATTAATGAGGTGGAGATTAGATGGAACACGCAAGACAGGAAACAATTGATTTCACAGTTTAAGTTAGACAACTAAATGATGAGCAAAAGGAAATATATATGGAGGTGAAAGCCACAGTTGAGTATGGATTGCTTTATAACACGAAAGAGTGTGCATTCGTAACATTTATGCCTATACTGTGGTATATCAGCATTCAAGCTGGTACCGGTAAAAGCTTCTTAATACAAGTTCTCATTGCTTTAGTACCTAAGACTAAAGACCGTAATTTGCCATGTGCAGTTACAGAACCCACTGGATTAGCTGTGCACAATATCAAAGGAATTACTTTAAATCAACTTTTGATGCTGCCTGTGGAACAGGACAACAAACTGGAATACCAAAAGTTATCTGGTCAAGCTTTCCATCAAGTTTCAATCGTCTCCACCATAATTCTTGTCTTTGTACATTTGAGAATGCAGATTTTGAGAACAGATTTGTTGTCCCACGGGCTATAGTTCGGCTTGCGCTGCTATCATCTCTACTGCTGCGGACCGCAGCACGGATCGCAGCACTGACTGCAGGGCCTCCCCTTCTTTTGGGGGATGCCGCTGTTCTGCTTGGTGGCCCATTATGGCTTTTTTGGCATGGTAGACACACTCTGCAACACCTGCCTTTTTGCTATCGGGCACGCCACAGGTCTGCGAGGTGGCCCGTTAAATAAGCACATAAAAATGCTGCCGCTCCATTTGGAACTGTAGCCCACACATTATACTTACCTCTCCTCTGGGGGCCATGATCTTGCTTTTTCTTCTTCTTTCTATATTCAATCTTGTTCCCAGCACGCTGGGGGAGTGGTATTTATTTTCACCATTCGAATATGTCAATTAAAAAATATATATATTTACTGTTTACCTAGCCAAGAAGGACGTTCTTTACCTCCTGTTATATCACTTCCTTTCTATGGGTATATAAGGGGCTGAACTTTCATTTCCTTTGTGTTGCAACACTCCTTGCTTCTGTTGGTGTGTCCTTGCTCGTGTTGGTGCATCCTGCTCCTGCTTGGTGTATTTTCATTACTTCTTAGTGCTTCCTGTACTTTTAGGAGTCTTTTGGGAACACTTTATTATATTTTGTGTCCTGCTCTGGGTTTCCTCTGCTGATCTTGCTGGCCTCTGCTTGATCTACTTTTGTGGCCTTCTTCCTTCAGGAGCTCCTGTCTGCATCAGAGGTTTTTCCCTACGCGCTTTTCCCTCTTGGGAATCCTTCTGGAGAACACAGTTTGCTCTGAATTTCTCCGTCAGCAGCAGTGTGGCTCCCCGAAAGGGTACTGCTTACCTCGGGCAGACCAGAACCCACAAGAGCTGAAGTCTAGAACCATCACAATGCCCTGAAATTGGAAGAAAAGGTACAGAACGTGACAGATTGCAATGCTCAAAACCCGTTGTGGTCCTAACGCTATGGATGTATCTCAAGTTGTACCCACAGAAGGGTCAGTGGAGACAGCACAAACCTTAATGCAGACTGTGCATCAACAAGGTCACGAACTGCAAAAAACTTAAATATAAGAACATGGCCTTGCGCCAAGCCCTAGCCACCAAGAAATCTGATGTGCTGATAGTCTCTACTGGTACTCCTCATTATTCTGGTGATCCGAACAAGCTGAATGAATTCCTGGATTCCCCTCCAGTGTTTTCTGCCTTTCGTCCTGCTCAGTTTTCAAAGACAGAACCAAGGTTGGTTATTTGATTAGCACCTTATCTAGTCCAGCACTGCTGTGGGCAACACCTTTGATAACCACAGAGGATCCTCAATTGTCTGATTATACAACCTCTTTGTTGCTGCTTTCAAACACATGTTTGAAAGACCTGGCTTAGAAACCTCTGCAGAAGAAGCCTTGTGTGAGATCCAGCAAGGGAACCAGGATGTCCTACAATATATAACTCATTTCAGGCAACAGGCTGCAGAAACCACTTGGGTGAAACGGACTCTGGTAATGCTCTTTCACAGAGGTTTGTGAGATGAATTTAAAGATGAGTTGGTGCATTCATGCCGAGCTGAGACCATATCTGGTCTTATGGATCTAGAGTTGTCTATAGGAGATCGCCTTCAGGAACGTCGGTTAGAGAGACGTAAAGCATGTGCTTCGCCGCATACAGGAATGACACATTCTACCACGCATCAACCAGTTACTTCCCAACTTGAAATGCCTCCTTTGACTGGAGAAAAACCAATGCAGATAGGTCTGACTCTAGGACCTCTATCAGAAACAGAACGAGAAAACAGGAGAAAATCAGGACTGTGCTTATGAGCCATATTTGTCCAACTCGTCCATCTAAGCCATCAGGAAATGTCAGATTCTGTTCTCTGTAAAAAGGGAGAGGATGGGATGGTCTGAAGTATCTTCAATCTGCTCCTCAAATAAAACTTCCAACTTGTTGTTTCTACTACCTATGCTTCTGAGTTTACCCAGTGGAAATGAAGAAAAGGTATTGGCACTGTTGGACTGTGGAGCTCGTGGAATGTATCTGGATGACAGCTGGGCCATGGAAAGCCAGGTATTGCCTCCTTGTAGGGAATTAGATTGTTCCATCCCTCTTGAACCTGGAGCTACAGTGTCCTTTGGATGAATAAACTTTCTCATCCAAGCCAGAGAAAGAAATGCTAAGGCAATATCTTGAGGAGAACCTTCTGAATGGTCTGATCACATGATCCTCTTCGCCCACTAGGACACCTCTCTTTTTTGTACCAAAAAAGACCAAAGTTCTGCGGCCTTGTATCAACTTTAGGGGATTAAACAAGGCTCCTAATCAAGGATATTCTAGAGTTGGTTAGAGGAGCACAAAGATTTACCAAGTTGGAACCTTGAGGTGCCTATCCTCTCCATCGAATGAAAAAGGAGATGAATGGAATACAGCATTTAGAACACTGTTAGATTATTTTGAATATCGGGTTATACCCTTTGGACTGACCAATGCTCCTTCAATGTTCCAAAGATTCATGGATAATGTCTTTGTAGATCTTCTGTTTCTGATCCTAGTGATACATCTCAATGATGTATTGGTCTATTCTGTGGCTCCTAAGCTACATCAGACACACGTCATTCAAGTCTTGGATAGGTTACACCTGAACAGTTTGCTTTGTAGTCCCCCAAAAATTTAATTTCTACAAATTAGGGGAGGAATTTCTGGGTTACCATATCAATAAGACAGGAATTGCCATAGATCCTCAAAAGGTACCGGCAATAATAGACTGGCCTTTGCCTTCCACCATTAAAGAAACCCAATGCTTTCTGGAATTGTCGCAGTTCTAACACCAGTTTTTTGGTAACTTAGTCCACCGAACAACCTACAACACACAAATCTTAAAAGGGAAAACCTTTGGCAGGGGTTCAATACCAGAAACAAGCCTTTACTGAAGCATCTATTTTATGTCATCATGATACTACAAAGAAATTCATAGGGAAACAGAAGCTTCAGAGAGGACAGTAGGAGCTGTTGTCCTCTAGAGACAAGAACATGATGAGTTAGAACACCCTGTTGTCTACATGTCACATGTTTTTTTCTGATTCTGAGAAGAATTATTCTGTTCTGAAACGAGAAATGTTAACGATGAAATTAGCCTGCCGTGAGTAGAGGCAGTTACTGATGGGCAGTAAGGAACCATTTAAAATCCAAACAGACCATACGAATTTGCAGTGTCTTCACAGCTTCCAATGCCAAAACAGCCACCAGGCCCAATGGGCATTCTTTTTTAAACAATACGATTTCACTATCACCTAGATACCTACATCTCAGAACATTCTTGCTGATGCTCTATCCTGTTATCTGGAAAGTTCTAAAGTTCTACTCTTCTACAACAAAACATCATGGAATAATTGGAACTGTTCAGTCATTCATTGATAGGGTGCAGTTGGGATATACTTCCTTAACCAAAGAAGAATGGGAAAACATAGCCACTCAACTCAAACAACATGGCACACGCTATTACAAAGAGAAGGCCTTATACCTCTCTACTAACGAGATACAATGAGAGGTCTTACAGATGTGCCATGATTCTCCCATTGCTGGTCACTGCGGTTTCAAGTTCACCCTGAAACGGGGGCGTGGCCTGCTGAGCAGCGAGATGGCCGCTCTTTGAGTGTGCTCCGCCGGCCGGACTGAAATCCTTTAATAATCCTTAACATCGGGGCGAGCCCAAACTGCCAAAACCTGTGCTAATGTGCGGATGATAGTGCGACGCAGATGGCGGCATGTGAATTGTTTTATTTTATTGCCTGCGTGGAATTGGGGGACAGCGCGGCCTGAGAGCGGAACCGGTGGCGTCGTCTGACGGAACTTCTGGTGGAGGAGCCTGGGCTCGGGCTGGAGGCGTGCGCCGGCGGCGGGACCAGTGAGGTGGCGGAGCAGGGACGCGGAATGTCCCGGCATTGTCGGGCTGCCCGGGGGATCTCGCCGGAGCTGTGGAGCTGGGGCGGCCCCGGGCTGCCTGGAAGGTAGGCCCGCGGAGCCGCGCTGCCGGCGGTGGCTCTGAGCGCGGAACACTGCTAAGGGGTGCAGACGACGCCTACAAGATTTGGGACCCCAGATGGCGGCAATAAAGGTGACATTTGGACTGCGCTCCGTCGGGCGGAGATGCTGGGCCTGCGGAGGGGGTCGATGTGGCGGACTTTAAAGGTGGCGACCGCCATTTTGGGGCCAAAAGTGCCGAATACAGATTGAGGAGGCGCGTGGTCCTGAGAGAAGCTGAGCACCGACACAGAATCCCGTAAATGCCGTGGGCACCCTGCGGAGGAATTGAGAGCGTTTGAAAAGGTGGAAGTGTTTGAACTACCCTGAGCCATGAATAGCGCGCTACGAAGATGCAGAGGTGAGGTACCTGGGGACCCATGAGCAGACACAACTGGGCAAAAGGTGGAAAGTCGGGCAGCGCGGGTGCAGCGAAGGAGGCAGGGGTGCCCAACTGTGACTACGCGGGAAGGGAGGTGGCTGTGAGACTTAGCTAATAACCTGTGGCAGTAACAGGTGGATCCTTTGCTGACATGGGAAAGCACGACACTAAACAGCCGAAGCTGAACTTTGATCATAAGCGTTCTACGCGCCAGGGAGAGTTGGAGCAGGGGCTCCTGGCGGCAGAGGGGCGAGACCTGGCCGTAGACGACCAGGGCGAAGATTTGCGCACATTGATGCTTGAGATGCGCTCCAGCCTCCGTAATATTGATACTAAATTGGACAATCTCGCCAGTCAGTTAGACTCTGTTAAAACCCAGGTGGGCACACACGAGACGAGGTTGGACACGCTTGAGACCCGCCAGTCAGAATGTCATGAGTTTCAAGTAGAAACAAGGGACCAGCTCCTGCACATGGACAAATTATTAGGAATAATCCATGCAAAGAATGAGGACTTGGAGGCAAGGTCCCGGCGCAATAATCTACGCATCACAGGAATTCCGGAGACCACTGCCATAAATAAGATGGAAACATATACCACTGAACTCCTACACGAACTGTTTGATCCCAGTCTCTTGACGGTGTTTGCGGTGGAGAGGGCGCATAGGTCACTGGGTCAGAGGCCCCCCGTGGGTGCACCGCCCCGTCCCATAATTGCGAGAATCCTGAACTACCAAGACAGAGATTTGATCCTTAAGATGGCAAGAGAGAGAGGATCCATCACACACAAAGGAATTAACATCTCCTTTTACCCTGACTTCACCCCGACGGTCCAGGCCGCCCGCCGAGAGTTTCTACCTGCAAAGCGGCTTCTTCTGCAGGCGCAGGTCCCGTACTCCCTCCTCTACCCGGCTAAATTGAAGGTATCCTTCGAGGGGTCTGCCCACATATTCACTGATGCCAAGGAGGCGCTGAAGTTCGCTAAACATGTGGGACGTAAATCCGCACAACGCTCCAGGGACACTGTGAGGTCAGAGGACAGCAGGCTCTGTGACAATGAGTAAACGTTGATCCTACTTAATATCCCCTGTGGGGAACTGTTCCTAGTTAAAAGTAACTCCTATCCGCTAGAGATGGAGACACACTTGTGTTGCTTGTTGTCTAATATTGCCATCTGCTATTCCAGATAGATTTGATTGCTAGGTTTTGTGCGGTGAGGATCCTCTGCAGTTATTCCGGCCACCCCGTTTCATACGGGGGAGTAGCCGGCATCGCCACACCCCCTCGGGAATGTTCCCTTGCTTATTAAAATGTCTCTTTGGGGATAGGGATGGGAAGGTTAATCTACGACCCGGTTGGGGGGTTGGAGTGGGTGGCGGGAGGGTGGCTGGGGCTGTTAGTTTGTTGTTTATTGCCAATATCTATTATATGATACATGTGCGGTGTCCTGAACGTACAGCCTGGTTATTGTCAACATGTCTTACTAAACTTTGCAAGATGTTTGTGTGAAATGCCAAGAGCGGATAAAACCTTGAACTGTCTCACCTGGAATGTTAGGGGGCTCAACGACCACAGGAAGACTAGGTTGGTACATGCATATTTGGTGCGACATGAGGTGGATGTTTGCCTATTGCAGGAAACGCATTTGAACACCGCCCAGGCCCAAAGACTTTGTCACACTAGATGGGGTCATGTTTATTCAGCTATCTATTCCAACTATGCCCGAGGGGTGGCGATACTCATAAGACGCGGACTGGACTGGCGTGAGGGTACAGTTCAATGTGACCCAGAGGGGAGATATGTTTGGGTACAGGGTATTGTGTGCGGTGTTTCGGTTGTATTCGTGGCTGTGTATGGGCCCAATACAGATTCTCCTGGGTTCTTCCATAAGCTTTGGGGACAAGTGAAAGCCACTGGATGCGATACAATTGTATGGGGAGGTGATTTCAATGCTGTAATTGATGACAAAGTAGATAGAAAGGGGGCAGCTCGCACATTGAACCCGCTGGCGGGTTCCGCCCTACGAGAGATAATGCTAGATGGTGCGCTGGTTGATGTATGGCGAGGTAGACACGGTGACCTGAGGGAGGGTACCTGTATATCATCCTATAGCGGCGCGTGGTCCGGCTCGACTTCTGGCTCGTGTCGCGAGATGTGGCACTGTGGACGTCGCAGGTAGAGCACATGCCTCGTACACTGTCCGACCATGCGCCATGTATGCTGAGGTTACTGCTCCCCGGGGGTCCCTCCCCGGCATTCTCGTGGCGACTCCCTCCCCAGGCACTACTTGATGTCGCATTCAGGGAGGAGATACGGACCGATATTACTGACTACTTTGAGCATAATGCGGGATCGGTGGACACGGAGGCGACTCTATGGGAGGCCTTCAAGGTCGTTATTAGAGGCCAATGTATAGCCCGGCAGGCGGGGTATTGAAGGCGATACGGAGCACTCTGGTAGCACTTGAAGCCGATATTAAACGACTCAAATGCACTTTCTTAGAGACTGGGGAGCCAGTGGCGGCGGGGCAGTTGAAAACTAAACTACTGGAATATGAAGAGGAGGCATTGAGGGAGGTTAAGTTTCTGGGGAAATATGCGGAGGCGAGGCGCTATGGTGAAGGAGGGAGACCGGGGAAGGTCCTAGCAAACATGATTAGACCGCCGCGTCACGCGACATATATTCATGAGCTGCGCACAACTGATGGCGAACTGCTTCATGACAAGGAGAGCATTGTAGGAGCATTCTCCAAGTTCTATTCTCGTTTATATACTAACACTCAAGACGATTGTCCGGAAGGGCTTATATCCTATCTAGATTCCATTGCATTGATATGGTTCAATAATAACCACAGAGAATATATGGACCTTCCAATAGACGCCGGTGATGTGGCACAAGTTATCAGGAGCCTGCGCCTGATAAGGCGCCGGGACCTGATGGTCTTACAACAGCCTTTTATAAGGCATACGTAGATGAGCTGTCGCCCCGGTTGCTGGCTGTGTACGAGGAGGCCCCGGAAAAAGGGGTGTTACCTGCCACTATGCGCGAAGCGATGATCATCACGCTGTTGAAGCCGGATAAACCTGCTGACGATCTAAACTCATATAGGCCCTTATCTCTGATTAATGTAGATGTGAAAATCCTGGCCAAACTACTCGCGAATCGGGTGCAGCCACTGCTGTCGAGGGTTGCGCTCCCAGACCAATCCGGTTTTATACCAGGAAGGGCGACCTCCCACAACCTGCGAACAATCTTTGCTGCATTACATTACCTACACCACGAAGTTAAAGCTGCCGCGGTATTTTTAGATGCAACTAAGGCCTTTGATACTATTGAATGGCCATATTTATTTCATATACTAAAAAGGATGGGTTTCAGTACGCTGCTGCTTAGGAAAATTCACCTGCTTTACACCTTACCTACAGCCAGAGTGCGGGTAAATGGTCTGGTATCTGCACCGTTCCCTGTCTTGCGCGGTACCAGGCAAGGTTGTCCTCTCTCCCCGCTGCTATTTGCCATAGCTATGGAGCCGCTGGCAGCGAGGATTAGGCAACATCATACTGCAAGAGGTATAGGATTCAGCTCTAGAAATCTCTTAATATCACTATACGCGGACGATGTGACCCTTTATCTTACCAATCCTGCGGACAACTTGGATCCCATCCTGCGGGAATTTGTTCGCTTTGAGGGGTTCGCGGGCATCTCCATTAACTGGTCTAAATCGGTAATCTTTCCCCTTACGGATGGCACTGAGGAGGTGTGCACTGAGTACCCCCTGCGCTGGGAGGCGGAAAAAGTCAAATATCTGGGGATTTGGATAAGCCGGGACCTTCAGGAGATTTGAGGCCTCAACTTTGGCAGGGCTACGATGTGGCTAAGCGAGAAAGTGAAATCATGGGCCTCCCTGCCCTTATCACTAACCGGGCGGATCGCGCTGACAAAAATGATAGTGTTACCCAAATTCCTTTATCTATTTGTAAATATACCTATACCGCTCACAGCACACTTCTTTGCCACTCTGAGGTCATACCTGGCTGAGCTGGTGTGGACGGGTGGACAGGCCAGGGTAGCGTGGGACACGCTGGCACTGCCACTGCGGCAGGGAGGTTTGGGGGCCCCAGATATAAAACTGTATGCCCTCTGCGCTCAGGCTCAGTTCCTACATTTTTGGACCCACCCTGTCCCTTTTCAGCCTCACGTGGCGGTGGAGCGAGATATGGTGGCGCCCCTTCCACTTGGAGTGGCGATATGCGCTAAGGCTAGGCGCCCTAGAGAAGATGTAGATACGGCTAGGATGCTGCAATGGGTATGGGAGGAGTTGCGCAAGAGGGCCGGGGTCCCGCTGTTGTATGCTCCATCGCTGCCTCTGCTGCATAACCCGATGCTGCCTTGTGTGGCTGATGGTATAGCTGGTCACCTGATTGACAAGATGAATCTCCGCACTTTTGCTGACCTTTTTCCCAATGGCAAGTTTATGCCTCCCCCTGAACCGGGGGAGGGAGGTGAGGTGCCCTTTTCCGAATCATTCCTATATCATAGACTACGTGCGGCGTGCCGGACACTGTGCGAGGGGTTCCCTGACCCGCCGCCGATATTTACAGCTTTGGAGGCGGTGGTGGGCTCCCCTTCTCCCAGAAAGCTAATAACTCGTATTTATCGACATATGCAAAACATGACACCAGAGGTAACGCCTAAATCTATGCTGTATTGGAACGAGGAGTTGCAGCCTGAGATCTCTGGGGAGCAGTGGGAGTTCTGCTGTGGGCAGCTTGCTGAGCTTTCGCCAAATTACAAGCTACGTTTAGTACATTTCAAATACCTACATAGGTTCTATAGAACCCCCATCAGCCTGAAAAGAATGGGGCTTAGAGAGACGGATGAATGTTGGCGATGTGGGTCGGCCTTGGCCTCTTTTTTACATATAGCGTGGTCCTGCCCGAGGTTGAAGGATTATTGGTCTCAGGTTTTTGCATCGGTAAACATGATAGTGGGCCGCTCAGACGCCCCTTCCCCTCTGCTTGGGCTACTAGGATATGTCAGAGACACTCCGCCAGAAATGCGCAGGCTGCATGCATTACTGTTACTGTTTGCTAAGAGACGTGTGGCGATTCACTGGGGTAGGCCGAGGGTGCCCGCGGTGAGGGATTGGCTGGCAGACGTGACTTACGGGCATACACAACTTACCACATTCTGGGAGTTAATGCCAGCTGCATCTAGACCCCGCGACATCTGGGATCCGTTTGTGTGCTGGGCCCGGGAACAACAGAGCCAGGAATAAGGTGGTGATAACATGAGTGAATGTCCCCCGGGAGGGGGGTGTCGATGGAGCTATACCACACTCCTCGCTTCTCACATCATGGAGGAAATAACTTTAACACCAGCATGACCCTAACCGATACCCCTGTTTTATTTTACAACCGACCAATCTGGGCACTAAGGTAGAACACTGCGACCCGTTTGAGCCCCTGTAACCAGGCAAGATGCTTGCAATCTCTATTGATATGACATGTTGACTATTGTAATATGTTTCTTTTTATAGGACACCGAACTGCATACTATATGTAACACACCAACGATGATAACTGGCAAGTTTGTTTGTTGTACTTACCATAAGTAAAATGCTCAATAAAAAAAAAAAAACGTCATTTTAGCTATTATAAAATACCCATAATTTTCCATCATCTCTAATATGAAGAGAGTAACATGCTTATGAAATCAATATCTATTTTGCCTTACAAAAGTGCTGAAAATGCATCTATTAAACGCGCTGTTTAACAGCAAAACCAAGTCACTTCTACGCATGTATGTTTCCTGCAGAAATAATATATCACCTTTCTTTTGCGAACGTTCATTCCTTTTGCAGTCCAAGAAATTATATTTAATCTACAGATACATGTTTAGTGCAGTAGTTTTCTAATCCCGGGATTGCTTGTTTAATCTGCCTCTTTTTATTTTATCGAATTCTTAGATAATAAAAACTATTTTAAAAGTTAAAAAAAAAAAAAAAAAAAAGTTCACCCTGAAACTGATATTTTGCTCTTTTTGGTGGCAGTCAGCAAGAAACGAAAGGGAGACCTTTGTGTCTTCCTGTCCTGTCTGGGCTCAAGCCAAAAACCCTTATATTTGACCTGTAGGGTTGCTTCAGCCTTTGCTTGTTATTCCAACACCTGACATATAGGGGGTTATTCCAACTTTGGAGGAGTGTTAATCCGTCCCAAAAGTGACGGTAAAGTGACGGATATACCACCAGCCGTATTACGAGTTCCATAGGATACAATGGACTCGTAATACGGCTGGTGGTAAATCCGTCACTTTTCCGTCACTTTTGGGACGGATTAACACCTCCTCCAAAGTTGGAATAACCCCCATAGTGTCTACTAATTTCAGTATCTCCCTACCCCCATCTATAGGAAACCATGTCATTATGGTGACTATTGACTAATTTTCCAAGATAGCACATTTTACAATTTTACTTAAATTGCATACTGCACAAGAATTAGGAAATATCTTCATAAATGAGGTCTTTCGCCTATATGGTTTACCATGGGTCATTATATCTGACCAAGGCCCCCAGTATATATCATGGTTTTGTAAACATTTCTGTAACTCCCTTCACATAGAGGTAGACTTGTCCTCCGGGTTCCATCCCCAGACATGTCATTAAGGCCCTCAATTTGCCATTGGTGAGAAAAAACACCTACTACCCCAGCGACGGCTGGCAAAAGACTGTCGCCGCGGCTACCATCCATCTGCCATAATATGACCACAGTCGGATTTCCGCCACAAGAAGGGCGGAAATCTGGCTGTGGCCATACTGCCGGATGGCGGTAAGGTGGCACTGTTACCACCAGCAGCGCCACGCCAGTAGATCGCCACCAGCCATATTATTAAAAATAATACGGCCTGGCGGTGTTCTGTTGGTGGGCGCTGCTGGCTGTAGAAGCGCCCCGTCCCCTGCCAGAAGACCCCCTGGATCCAGGTAAGTCAGGTCTCTGACAGGGGAGGGATGTGGGGATGTTGTGTGTGTGGGTGTGTGTGCATGTATGTGTGAGTGTGTGTGTATGTGAGTGTGTGTGTAGTGTTGTTTGCATGCATGTATGCATGTGTGTGAGTGCATAGATGATGGTGTGTGAGTGTGTGTATGTATGGTAATGTGTATGTATGTTGGCATGTATGTTATGATGTGTGTGTGGATGTGTTCATGAATGAATGAATGCATGTGTGAATCTATGTGTGGATGAGTGTGTGTGCGTGTGTGTGTCTGTGTTTTGGGGGAGCGTGGATGTAGGGGGTGGGTGGTGTCTGGGGAAGTTTGGGGGAGGGGGCCTGCTATCAGTGAGGGGGGAAGGAATTCCCTGTCACTGATAGGGCCTACTACCATGGTGTTCGTGGCGTTCCTAACCATGGCAGTAGGCAGGGACATGTTACCGCCGGCAGTACAATGGCAGCTGCCAGGCTGAAGATTCTCATCTCCAGCCTGGCAGCTGCTACCGCCATAGCGGTTGGAGTGGTACATAGGGGGGTTGGCTTCAGCCAACCCTCCAATGTCATAATGTGGCAGTAAGTACCGCCAGCCTGTTGGCGGTACTACCGCCACATTAGCACCGACCGCTGGTGTCATAATAACGCCCTAAATCCAGATCTGTGTGACTGGGTATGAATGTTTGCATTGTTCAGCATTCTGGCCATCATCTGTTCTTTTTGCTTTTTGTCACCCTAAGTGAGGAGGGTATAACCAGACGTAGGTCCTGTGCTCACAGTGCTACTTGATTCAAGCTAGCCTGGCTGATGAGGGGTGATGCCCCAAAAACGGTCCCATGAAGTTGGTTTCTAGATCAGAGAGAACTTGGCCTGGCAGTTTGGGCTGGACTGTTTCCTTTGGGAGTATGGTCAAGACTGATTTGCATATGCCTGGGTCCAAACTGGGGCAGCGTGGTGGGCAATAAAAATGATGGATCGAACCCAGATCTCTGTGACTGGGGCTATATGTTTGCCTTGCTCAGCATTCTGTCCATCATCTGTTCTTTTTTCTATAGAGCTGATGAAGCTGGATTGCTGAGGCAATGCTCCTTCTCTCTCTTGATCCCGAGAAGGCATTTAATTCTGTGGAATGGCCGTACCTCATAGCTATTCTTCGTAGGATGGGGATTGGTAAAAGGTGTTTGTCTTGGGTGGGGTTGGTGTAGAAAGACCCGGCGTTAATTAATTGACATGACTCAAAACAAATCCAACACCAAACTAGAAAATGAAAGCAGACTTTTCTAGAACTTTAGACATCAAAATGAGCAAAACTGAAGAAGTATAGCCAGGGTTTGGAATTTTGTAAGGAAAAGAAATTAGTGCATTAAAATACAGCAAAATAACCTTTGCAGTCAATTCAAAATGATAGTAGGGACAATCGTCACTTGCAGATCGAGTTATGTGGAGCTCACTGTGGGTGTAGGTGATGAAGGTCCCAAGACCAAAAAACAACAGTCAGTTGGATTTTACCTGACCCAAGAGGCTTGGGTGCAGAGTTGTCCTGGCTCTCCTTGGTGTTGAAAACAGGAGACGCAGTGATGCTGGTTTTACCAGTGGGACGGTGCGGAGGGGGGAACGGATGCAAAAAGTCTACAACAGAGTCACTGCTGATGTCAGTCGATGATTCTGTGGAGTCCCCTACTGATACAGTGTCAAGTACAGATAGTGATAGCTACGCTAGCCACCAACAAGCCTTGGTAATGGTAAAGACAGCAGAAAGTGATTTCAGTGTCCGGAGCTCCACAGGAAAACAGTAGCTGCTTGAGACTTGCTGGAGCTCAGGACTACATTTTCCACAATGCACTGGACCATATAATTTTTGGTGATCTCTTGGAGGGCCCAATGGCCAGTGATTCTTTGGTTCCAGTGCTCGTTGCTTCCCTGCTGTGGTGGGACTAGTGCCACTAGTCCAAGAGAGACTAAGATTGCTTCTAGCTCTCACAGGGATCCCTCTGTCTGGGGTAACTGAGCTTTGGGCTAGGACAAGTTGCAGTCATGCAGTTTCAGGAGAGTTTCCACAGGTGCAAGTTTTCCCTCGTTTTATTTGTGCTAGTCCTGTTGTCACAGATACAAGCCCTCAATATGACTTTGGCGGTCTATTCTGTATACTGGCAAGTCTCCGCTGCCATATGACCGAAAGTGTTGGCGGTCTGCAGACCGCCATATTATAACTGCTGGCTGCTCTCTGCCACTATTTGGTGGGGAAGCCGCCAGTAGCCAGACTGCCGGTCGGCGGTCAAGTGGAGTTTGCTCTGCCACCACATCACCACAACACCACCCGCCGTATTACAACATTGTAAACGGTGTGGACGTGTTGTGTTGGTGGGGTGCTGGTAAGGTGATCGTCCGAAAGGGAAGTGGGGTGTTGAGTGTTGTGTGCATGAATGGGTGCGTGTGAATGGAGGGGTGTGGGAGGTGCTGTGTGTGTTTGTGTGTGTGAAAGTGTCTGTGTGCTTGTGTGAATGCGTGTATGTGGGGTTTGGGGGGAGTATGTGTGCATGTATGTGGGGGGTGTGGAGTTTTGTGGCCTTATGTGTATGTGTGTGTGAATGAGTGAGCATTGATGTGTGCGTGTAAGTATGGAGGTGTGGTGTGTGCATGTGGGGATGGGGGGTACGTACGAGGATCTGGGGGCTGGGGTTCACTACGGAGACCGGTGGGCTTCGCTGCTTGGGGGGCTTCTGATGGGATCAGAGGTGGTGGGTGTTCTTCCTACATGGAGAGGGTGTTGGGGAGTCGTGATGTGGCGACAGGCATTAGTATTTCTGGCGCCTGCATCTTTCCGCCAGGGATTTTGTGGCAGGGCTGCCACCTCAGAATCCCTGGTGGAAAGGATACTCATAATACCGCGGGCAGTGTTAGGTGGACCATCAGGTCGAAGGAGGTCAAGATGGCGGTACAGGCGGTGAACTGGCTGTGATGCAGCCAGTTCACTGCTGAGGTCATAATTTGGCCGTCCTGTCCCGCCACGCTGACGGTGGTCTGACTGTCACCGCCCGCGTGGCAGGGCACGGCCCCCAAAGTCATAATGACCATCACAGACTCTTCTTTGTCCTTTTAGATTGCAAGTTGATTCTTAACTGAGGTTCTGGTGCTGAAGTGCCCATTTAAATCTGAGATTTAGAGGAGTTGGGGTGTGGAAGCAAGTAGCCCCAGGGCTGCTAGTCCTTACAGCTAGTCCACTCCTGAGATGCCCACATCTGGGGGTATGGGTCACCGCTTCCACCCAGAGCCCTCTATTCTGACACTTTTAAAAGTGGCAGAACCCTTTCAGTGTACAGACTGGGCAGCCCGCCCTAATGGTGTGGCTAGCCTTCTGGAGGTCTACACCTTCTGACTACCTAGTTCTCCTGGTTGTCTGGTGCTAATATGCCTGGGGGTTGGGGGGCTGTTTCCTCCTCTGTGAGGCAGCCTGCTTGCATATCAGAGATGGTGCATTGTTGAAGCTCACTACCTTGATGTGCTAATTTGCTAGCCAGCCTGGTGGGGAAGGATGTATGACCTCCTTTCCAGGCCATTGTTTCTGATTCCTGGGAGAGTTCACACCCACTAGCATGGGGTCAGATTTCTTTCTTGGTGGCAGCAAGTCAAGGCTGTCAGCCAGAGCACAGGAAATGCTGGGGGAACCAGATGGACAACCTCTAAGTACCTAATTGGGTACATGCCACATTGTCCTTGGCACAAGAATCATGTCGGTGCTGCCAAGATACTTTGATTGATACCAAACATGACATATTTTGGTGGTATCTGGTTCCAATTTGCTGCATCATGTTTTAGAGAGACAGCACTGGCACTGGGATCTGGATAGCAAACTCTAGTGCACTTTCAGAGTCATAGCCATCAGGATTTTGGAGCAAACAATTGGAGTGGGAAGTGACCATACGAAAAGAATACTTTCCTATAGATATTTACCAGACCACTCTTTTCTGCTATTTGCCATTACATTAAGACTACTCTGGTCCAAAATATGTATGTGGAAACTGATGATGGATGTTTTAATGGATGCTGCTTTCTTATCCCACAGGTTATGTTGGTGGGGCAAGACTTGAAAGGTTCACAGTGATGTAAAGAGAGGGGCTGGGGGCTCCAATAGGTTTATAGGAAATTAGATAGGCATTTGAGGGGGTGACAAAACCCCAAGCTTGGATGGCATTCCAGCAGATTTATACCAGAAAATATTATTATTATTGTTGGATAAACTGTTGGACGTTTTTGAGCAGGTCAATAAGGTGGATCGGCTACCTGTTGCAATAAAAGAAGCTATGACTGTTCTAGTGACAAAAAAAGGGCAAGGATCAAGTGTCCTCGTATTGGCTGCTATCCCTAATATATACAGGCAATGAAGTGCTTAGCAAGGCCCTGACTAATCACTTATGTGGTGTCATTGGCTCCCATGTACATAAAGGCCACTCTGGGATTATTCCAGTAAGAGCACGATGTACAGTATCAGGCAGTTTATGAATGTTATGCAAGCTCTAGCTGAATCAAAGAATGACTATGCACTGACATCTTTAGATTTGAAAAAAGCATTTGTTAAGGAGAGCTCAAGATACACGTTGGTGATGTTGGAACTTATGGGATTTGGTGCTAATTGTACTGGTTGGGTGAAACTGCTTAATATTGCTCCAATGGCTAAGGTGTGGCTGGTATGCATGATCTCAGATGCTTGGAATCTAAATGGGGGCAATATGCAGGGATGTGCACTTTCCCTGATGCTCTCTACACTGCCTACAAAGCCAGTGGCCTCCAGGCTCGTGAAGAGGCTGGGATCCTTGGACGTCCCAGGGGCCATTCAGATACATACAGTATCCGTGTAAGCAGATGATGACTTAATATATTTAAAGTCCCCAGTGTACTCTGTACCATATATGCTAGCTGTTCTAGAAGAGTTTGGGAAGATATTGAGATGAAAGACTATCTAGGCTAAATCAAAGCTATTTTTCCCTGGGCAGACCGATAACAGATACAGTTGCCTGGGGCCTAAAGTGAGCTGGATGGATTTAGATATTTGGGGATCTGGATCATTGGAGACCCAGGAGAGCAATACACTTGGAAAATGGGCAGAGTGATGACTGTTCTGCAAAGTGGAATTCTGGAAATCCTTTCCTTTGTCCATCCTGGGGCAAAGATGGTACTGGTGCCCTGATGTCCGTCTATTTTGCAGAACACTTGGGGGTCTGTTTTGCTTTACTTTCGACTGAGCCAAGAAATACACACTGAAAGGAGTCGAAAAGATTCTCTGGAATGCACTTCTTAATCTGAAGAAGACATTTATTATAGTTTTTTGCAAGGTTTGTAAAGGAAGGTTTGAATAGTAAACAGTGTACTTCCAAAATGTGCAACAACAACATGAGACTATGTATAAAAAGTCTTCAATCTATAAACAGCAAATATATACATGCAAGGATACAAACACAGATATATTGATACATAGATGCATATTCATATGCAATACAAAGCAAATAATTAATAAAAATGTATCATCGTAGGGCCTGTCAAATGCTTCATCTTTCTCATGGCAGTAATTCGATGACCCCATGCTACTGCGAGAAAGAGATATCCAGCCTCACGGGAAAATGTCAGGCATTTGACGTCCAATCCTGATCGAGATCTCGGAATTCATCGCTACTGAGCAGGGCCATCTTTTTATATCTTAAACAACTATGAGAGAACCTTCTTGAAAGCCCTCCCTCTCAGCTGGAAGTATTAAAAAATGCTGGCTTGTTTAGGTAAACATTGACAGGAATGTGTCGGGAGCTGGCCATCGTCCTGAGACACGCCATTCAAAGTCAAACTGTTCTCTTGCCTATGGTAAACAATAGCTTGTTACGGCCTTATCGTACTAACTGCTCACCTCCTACATGTTGTGTACCAGCCCTGGCTCTTCGGTGAGAAGAAAAACACGGAGAAGTAGAAAAATACATTGCATAACATGTTTGCATAGAAAAATACTTTAACGTGGAGGCAAAGCTAAGCTGAACACAAAATGGAGTCTGTAATCAGTGACCACTAAAGTGATAATAGGCAGCTAAGCTAGGTGCAAAGCAGTGTGACAAGACATCAGTGGTCAATACTCAAATAACATTACAGGGTCATAACGAGTCTATCGGTCACTAGACTCGCGGATGGTGGTCGGGCCGCTGCCAACGCGGTAGTCCAAGCACCACAATACAACCCTGGTGGTCGGGCCGACCGGCACCTGCCAGATCCGCCAGGATCGGAGATCAAGGTGGTCTGGAGGTGGTGGCGGTCCACCCTGGGGATTATGACCTCCTTCTCCACCAGTGGCTTCATGGCAGTACCACCACCATGTAAATGCTGGTGGACAATGGATGCAGGTGGCCCCGGGGGGGCAATGCACTGCCCATGCACTTGGCATGGGCAGGGCACGGGTGCCTCTGGCAAGCACCATCGCAATGTTCACTGTCTGTTTGCAGGATACAGCATTGCTGCCAGCTCGATTACGAACCAGAGACGATGCTGCTGTAGCCTGTTCCCCGCTAAGCCAGTGGGTGGAAACTCAAGTCTCTAGCAGCAAACTCTTAATGGGGCTGGCGGGGAGGTAGCCTGTGTGTGACGGCAACCACCCCATCGGAAGTTCCACGGATTTTAAAGACCGTCCACCAATTTCATAATGACCCCATAAGTGCTGGATGGAGCTAGCTACATTATGTACATCAGACATTCTCCTTAGCCATATGGCATGACAGGTTGAAGCTGAAAACACTAAAACTACCCTTGCTGAAGAGTGGATTAGGACTGGCTGATTTATTCATATATTTTTAGGCTGTTCAACTGCAGCATGCAATGCACTGGTTCACGGAGGGCCCAAGCTGGCCTAAGTCCTTGCTATAGGGATCATGTGGTTACTACACCCTATAGGAGAAGTTTTAGAGGAGGGCCTCTTAGACCAACAGATGGGTGAAGTGTAGCATGGGGTGGTAGTACAGGTGTTAAAGAGGTCCCCATATGCATTTGATGTTCTGTATGGGTGTTTTGACCATTTCAGAGTATACAGCAGGACATTTCCTTTCGGAACTGGCGAGAGGGTGATTTTAACATGATTTGAGATTTATTTATGAACGGTAGATTTCTGTCTTTTGCCCAGAGCCAGGAGTTGCCTGGCATAGGGCTGGGACAGTTTCTAAAAATGCAAAGATGGCACACACGGGCCGAGGCATTTAGAATTCTTTACCAGAAGGCGCGCCTTGGAACGTTATTATGAGCCAACTCTTGGAAATCGGTGGATGTATGATGTTGATTACGTTGCGTATGCAGCATCATTAGAAGGAAGGTACAGGAAGGGAAGAACGAGTAGAGCCTATATTAGATAGGTCCAAAGAGTGTCTAAAGGGACTATCTGTCAATGACTGAAGAAAGGCTTCTGAACTACTCATGGGCTTACCACTAATTCTTGCATTAAATTGATCCAGTTTTACTTCCTGCATAAAACACACGTTGTGTACCTAAGACAGCTGCAGATTTATCCACACAAGAGAGTTGCCTATGCAAGATGTGGGGGAGTGAAGCTTTCTGCATTTGACCTGGATTTGTCCACGTTTGCAGAATTTTTAGGGACACGTGTGCAGACATCTACCTTGTGACTGGTTAGAGCTAGGTGAATCTGTAAAGAATTGTTTGATGAGTGTATTATTCAAAAGGGCATAAAACGGGGATCTGCATGTTGGCTCCCTGTACAGTGTTATTGAAAGACACACAGTGATATTCTGGACTGCACCAACATCCCCTTAGAACGAGAGTGGAAAATAAGGCAGAGGATTGGGCCCTGGCCAATGATCAATTAAGGAAGCGAGAAGAGAAAAAAAGCCAACAGAAGACGTGGTAGAGTGGGCTAAAATGTTAAATGAAATACTAGATCCTCTGAATAATTGACCACCTTGAGGGGGAGTGCGCCTCCCATGTCTATAAAATGATTTGTAATTTCTATTAAGCTGCATCAAAAATGCACAATGGTAGCTATTTGGGAATATGGTGGATTGTAAACTGAAATGCCTAACCAATGTCTATATTAGGAAATTGTGAGCATTTGTGGGGGTGCAGTGGACTTGCCTTGGCTGATTCCGTACTGTTAATAATGTTTAAGAATAGTATCTATCTTGATTAAATGTTGCAATGAGTGTACAGACGGAAGGGAACTCTATCCCCAGATGGTGAAGACAAAAATCCCATTACGAATTATGAGGTATTCTTGTAGGGGTCAGTAATCTCCATTTCCGCTCACATCGGATTTGGAAGGTCAGCAGATTTACATCGGACCTAGTTTAGTTCAACCAGCATTTTCTTCTGCTTTTAACCAAAGAGAGAAATAAACTGATTTCTTGGTGAAATTTCAAGTGAAAATGATGAACTACCAGTGGAATCAGACCAGGGATTTCTGATTCCCCATTTCTCAGAGGAACAGCAAGGTTCCACCTGTGATCCTTATTTACACAAACTGAGTCTGACTATGACTAGGGAATCACTCATTTTTTAAACAACTGTTATCTTTTGTAAACCCGAAATACTGGGATATTTGTATCAAGGATAAAGTCTGTTTTCCTTACACTTTTGCTGATGGCATAATTTTCTCTCCCAGGAGATCTCGTTTGACTACACGTCTCACAGCATATGTGAAATTGAATGTGTCCTGCATCCTTGTGCTGCACAAGCAACATTCACTGCATAACTAAAAAAAACTGTGTGGGCAATACAATGAACAGGTATCTGATGCCTTCAAAAGAGTAAATCATGAAATGTCCTGGCAATTCTTGCTCTACAACAGCATCCAGAAGCAATATTTATCTGAAGCCCCAAATTAGTTATATGATCTTCAAAAAATTGTATACCTCAGTGAAACAGTGGAGACACAAAAAACATATTTCATTAGCAGTAGAAGCATTGCCGGATGCAATGTATATAACTACAAAAATTCTACAGGTACGTTTAGAACTTTCATTTACAATTTATCAACCACCTTCAAGTTATTGTGAGTAGTGCACCTTCTTGCACACTTTTTTCAGCGTGGTAACCAGACAATACTAACTATAATTCGCCACTCTGTCATGCACTGTGTTGCGACAAATGATGTCATTTAAGAAGTGATAAATGTTATGAATGCTATGATTTCACATGCTACAGGTGTTGTATTATGCAAGGGTATAAAGAGTGCATGGAAAGCAATGAGTTATGGTTAATATAGTTTGGCGAGTGTGGTGACAAAAGTGTGTTTAGAGGTGCATAACATAGTAATTTGAAGGTAGTGCATAAACTGTAAATTGAAGTTATAATTATAACTTTATAATATGTAATATTTGTGTACTTTAAGTCAGGTTTGTATAGAAATACTACATAAGTTTTAAAGTTATTTCTAACTATAACTTATCCTTAAGCTTTGTATTTTTCATTATAATTAATGTTTTTTTAACAAAACAGTGCTTCAAATCGAAGTGTGAAGTAGCATTAATTATAGTGTCATAAAGTGGAGTATAGTACAGTACAGTAAATAAGAGTGTTGGAGGTCGTAGAGTCTAGTGCCGTTGAGTGGAGTATTGTAGACTGAATAGAGTGGAGTTGAGTAGAATGGAGTGATGTAGCATACAGTGGAGTAAAGTGCTATACAGTGGATGCAGGTGGTATGTTGTATCGTGGAGTGGCTGTCGTAGAGCAGAGAGGTGTGTTGTACAGTGTAGTGGCATGTCAAACAGTAGAGTGTTGTACTGTGGAGTGTTGTCGACTAGACTGTTGTGAAATGGAGTGTGGTGGAGAGAAGTGTCATCCAGAAGAGTATTGCAGAGTGACACAGAGTGTAGCAGAGTGTTGAAGAGTATAGTGGCATGGACTGGTGTTCAGTAGAGAAGAGTGTTGTATAGTTCAGTGTTGTCAAGTGCAGTGTTGTGCAGTAGAGTGGCAGATAATCTTGTATATGGTAGTGTTGTACATAAGAGCACAACTATTTGTAAGAACACACTGCATGGTAGAGTGGTGAGTTATAGTTAGTGTCGTCTGGTTAGTCAGCTGAAAAGTGCCACTTATAATATTTTGAAGGTGTGGCTAAATTGTAAATGAAAGTTATAATTATACTTTTTCAAGTTTTTAATGTCTGTGTAATTTAAACTTGGTTTGTATAGAGAAAATATGTTTTCCTAACTATAACTAAGCTGCAAACTCTGTTTTTTTCATTGAAATTCAAGTTGTTTTTTACATTTTTAATGAAATGCATTTCAAATTGCAGAGTCCAGTGTCACAAGTGGAGAGTTGTTATGCGGCGTGTGGTACAGTGCAGTAGAGAAGAGCGTTGTAAAGTCTATTGTCATAGAGTGGAATATCGTTGATTGGAATACAGTTGAGTAGAGAGTAGACGGATATCAGACAGTGTAGTAAAGTGTCATATATTGTAGTAGTACTGTGTCTCATATATGTGGAGCCAAGTATTGTAGTCTAGAACAGTGAGTTGCAGAGTGCAGTGTCATGTCAAACAGTAAAGTAAGGTGTCATAAACTATCATAGAGTGGAGTAGAGTGCTTTAGAATGGAGTAGGGTGAAGTAGATTTTAATAAAGTCAAGCATCAGCAAGTGGAGTGTCATAAGGTACACAGGAAATACTGGTAAAATGAGTAGAGTCACCCTTGGGAATTTTTACTCCATCGGTTAGAGAGTGGCCAGGAGTTGCCCCACCCAGAAACCAGTGTTCTAGTGCTAGGCATAACTGCAGCACTCACAATACCCTGCTCAGAACACTACCGGCTTTATGAATAAATCAGAAGAGGACTACATTTGCTCTGTGAGCAGTGAAGAGCCCTAAAGACTGGACCTGCTCTTCCTTGTACCCAGGCCCAAGAAGCAGCTCGAAGAGTCAGTTGACAGACTTTCTCTTCAAGCTAATGGGATACAACAACTTACATGAGGTCTTTTCCTCTGCCTGGCCAGCTGACTAATTTCAACTAGACCGTGCTTCTGGCCTCTGCTGCTGGCTTCTGCTTGAATGAGTGTTGATCCCCAAGTGCTGTTCACAAGGGTACTTATACCCTTGGTTGGTATCACAGTGTACTCCGCATATCATCGCCTGAAAGCTGGGAACATTTTGGTTCGTAAGACGTCCAGAAGATCGAGGCCAACCTGCCAAGCCCATCTGACGAAGGAGGGTGTGTTGCTGCTGGGCCAAACATTGCTTAAGCTCCTTCTTTGAACTTTTCCACAGCAGCAAATTCTTTTAACTAGGACCTCCAACAATGGGACAATGGTATCTGGCCTCATAGAGTTATGTCAGCTACAGCCTGCATCACTACCCTGCCCAAAAATGTGACTAAGGGCCTGATTTAGATTTTGTCAGAGGTGGTTACTCCATCACAAACGTGACGGATATCCTGCCCACCTTATCACAATCCAATAATAGCTTATGGAAATCATAATACAGTGGATGGTATATCTGTCATGTTTGGAACGGAGTAGCCCATCTGCCAAACTCTGAATCAGGCCCTAAGTCTGAATGTAGAAATCTTCACAGGGTGAAGATACCAAACGTATCTGGCCAGTAAGGGACCTTCTCTGGGCACAAAATTAGAATTCCTCCCACTCAGAGCTTTCCCACCAATAGTCGGAAGCTTCACCGGGAATCCTTGAGGTGGCTACCTACCATCTCAACCAATACTCCAATTTTTACACTAATGTGTAGACAAATAGTTTACTTTAAGTGATCATGCAACAAAAAATGCCGAAGACTAAGTGTGTGTACTGATTTCTGGGTATATGGGATGGGTCTCTCTATATACCACATGCAGAGGAGAAAGCCTCTTGCAGGTTTGATTGACTCCTAACAATCTCACCCACCAAAACATACCTCAGAGGACTGAGAGACGTGCCAATTCTCCTTTTCTCTGAAAAATCCAGTATTCTTTAGGGAAATGCAGGGTATGATCCCAAGTATTCTGGGGCAATGCAAAACCTCTCCTCTTGATACATAAAGTAAGCCTTCTTTTCCAATCTTTAAATCACTTCTAAACAACTGGCATTTTGCAAAAACACTGACATATGACCCCGGAATCCACCCTAAGTATTACCTCCAAGCATGAATTGCCATTTTCTGAGTGGTGCGTGTTGCAATCACATTTTCAGAGTTGTCTTTTTGTTATCAAACTGCATTGGACCCTATACTCTCCAACATTATTAAGTGGACATCAAATATTTAACCACATTACATACGCATTAAAACCATGGTTCAGTGTCTCCACTCTCACTTTATTAAAACATTTTGTACCACACAGGCAACACCATGTTAGGGAGGTTGGAATTGTTTTTATTAATAATTCCTCCCCATAACTCAATATTTCTCTCTCAATATATATTATGTAAACTGCATCCCTATGCAAGTTTTATTGGCTCTGATATGTTGTGGTAAACCTTGGCTTTGTTCCTTTTTTTAGCTCCATATTTTTCTTGCACCATCCGCAACCCTTCCACCTATTGTGCATCACCCGCAGCTTTCCTCTATATTGTACACATACCATCACTGACACCATTTTTACTATCCCTGTCAATTTGTGGAAAATGACATGACAGATGTTTAATGTACTGTTGTTCACCAATCTGGAACCCAAATCAGTGGACTCTGCACCAAGGAATACAATATACCAATAAAATAATAAAGACAACATGTACAATTGTGTTCCATCATGATGTTCTGCTCTGTCAAGATGGCCCCTTAGAAAATGTTTTTTCTTTACAGCACTATTCTAAGTGTTATGCAGCTGCCTTTCTCCAAACAGTGATACACATGAGATTTGTACCACTGTACACTCTAACCACCATTGGGCTCAGACTAGGTTGAAATGAAGGAGCTGCCAAAGTGAGCTATTTGTAACATTTTGTAGCAATAACAGAGTTAACACACTTACCATTATTCAATATTGATATCTGGAAAAACAAACATAATTATTAGATATAACTATAGGGACAACACTGATATCATACTGGCATTATATTTATTATACTTATCATTCTCTGAACAAATGCTTATCATGGTGCATACAAAGTCACAGTGTGGGAATCAAGAATTGAATAGCTGAGAAACACCTCTCAACCAAGATGTAATAGAACTCTACTATGCCTTTGACAGCCTTTAACCCGTTGGTGCCTTGGACGTAACGATTACGTCCTGGGCACGTCCTGGGCAGCACCGCTTGGGTGCCCAGGATGTAACCGTTACGTCCTGCTAATGGCCCTCGGGGGAAGCACTAGCGCTCCCCCCTGTGGGCCTGGCACCATCCTCCCCTGGGCGGGGATGGAAGGGGAATCGCTTCCCCTGCCACCCACGTCCCCCCTGTGGCGTCTGATGATGTCATCTCGTGCTGACCTCATCAGAGGCTGGCCCCACCACGCTGGAAGCTCAGCTTGCAGTGCGGATCGGAAGAGAAATGCTTTAGCGTGCAGCAGAAATGTTCACTAGATACCAAGCAGTTTGTTTTTTTATTCATTCATAAGGGGAGCAGCGCCTCGGGCAAGGGCCGCTCCCCAGGGGGGCAAATTATTTGAAGGCCATTCCTGCCTCCCTCAGGGCCTTGGGGGAAGATCATTCTATTTTTATTAAGCCAACCTGCCCCCAAGGGGGGCAGAAACCACTAGACACCAGGGACTATTTTTTTTGCACCAATATCACGCAAGGGGAGTGAACCCTTAGGCAAGGGACGCTCCCCTGGGGGGGCAAATTTATTTTAGGACATTTCTTCCCCCCTGGGGGGCAGATCGGCTGATTTCTAATTGGCCGATCTGCCCCCAGGGGGGCAGAAACCACTTAAGCACCAGGGATTGATGTGTGTGTTTTGTTTCAGGGAGCAGCCCCTTGGACAAGGGTCGCTCCCCAGTGGGGCACTTTACTGTTGGCCATATCTGGCCCCCTTGGGGGCAGATTGTCCTATTCTTGGAAGACCTATCTGCCCCGAAGGGGGGCAGAAAGCCCACCAGAGACCAGGGTTTTTTTTTTTTTTTTTTTAAAAGAGGGTTGGAGTATGGCCATACCCTCACCCCAAATAAACAGTGCCAAAGTTATTCTGCACACCAGTGGGCAGATGGGGCAATTACCTCCGATCCACTCCCCTGGGGACGGAAAGCATACTAGATGCCAGGGAATAAAAAAAAAAATAGTGGGGTGGTGGCTACCACCCAGTATGGCCATGGTTATGCCCCCACCCCAACTGAAGGGGGTAACAGTCTTTCAGCTCTCCCCTGCACACTAAAACATCTTATCCCATGGCAAGCAAGAGGACATTTGATTATTTTGTGTTTTGGTTTTACATTTGGGCCATGAGAGCTTGTCTAACTCTCAAATTTTTTCCAGTTGGAATGGTGAAGGCTGCACTTTTTGGACTTTGGGACGCTGCCATGTCAAAAAATCCACAAGACTTAGACACATCTGAAAACTAAACTTCTTGGTGAGTCCAGGGTGGTGTGCTTCACATGCGCCGTCACCATTTTCTTACCCATGATGCCCTGCAAACCTCCAACTATGCTGGAAATCAGACATTTTTCCCACATTTTTGTGATGGAAGCTTCCGGAACCTGCAAGAATCCACAAAATTCCTACCACCCTGCACTGTTGCATCTATACCGATAAAAAGTCTACCCCACTTGTCAACCTAAAAATGTTTTTTTTTTCAAACTGCCCTTTTGGTCCCGCTTTGGTTCCCCCTCAATTTCAACATGTTTTTGTCTCTTGCCTGTGACACTTGACCGACCTACACAAGTGGGGTATCATTTTTACCAGGAGACTAGGGGAACATTGGTGGTAGGAAATTTGTCCCGGTGAGTGATCCTACACAGAAATGTGGGAAAATTTTGATTTTTTAGCTAAATTTGAGGTTTGCTGAGGATTCTGAGTAAGCAAACACTGGGGGATCCACGCAAGTCACACCTCCCTGGACTCCCTCAGGTGTCTAGATTTCAGAAATGGTTGGGTTCTGTAGGTTTGCCTATACGACTGCTGAGCCCAGGACCAAAAACACAGGTGCCCACCACAATAACAGGTAGTTTTGTATTTGATAGTTTTGATGTGTCCACATAGTGTTTTGGGGCAATCCTTTCGCGGGCAATAGGCCTACACACAGATGAGGCACCATTTGTATCGGGAGACTTGGGGGAACGCTGGGTGGGAGGAAATGTGTGGCTCCTCTCAGATTCCAGAACTTTCTGTCACTGAAATGTGAGGAAAAAGTGTTTTGTTTGGCCAAAGTTTGAGGTTTGCAAAGGATTCTGGGTAACATAACCTGGTGAGAGCCCTACAAGTCACCCCATCCTGGATTCCCCTAGGTGTCTAGTTTTAAAAAATGCACATGTTTGGTAGGTTTTCCTAGGTGTTGGCTGAGCTAGCGGCCAAAATCCACAGCTAGGCACTTTGAAAAAAAACCATCAGATTTCAATGAAAAATGTGATGTGTCCATGTTGCGATTTCTGTCGCAGGCACTAGGCTTACCCACACAAATTTTTATCGGGAGACTTGAGACAACACAGAATAGAAGAACAAATGTTATTGCACCTTGTGTTTCGCTACATTTTTTCCTTCCAAATGTAAGACAGAATGTAAAAAAGACATCTATTTGAGGAATACAGTGTAATTCACATACTAGTATGGGGGCCCCAGAATTCAGAGATGTGCAAATAACCACTTGCACCTTATACTGTGCACATTTTGGAAATACAAAGGTTTCCTTGATACCTATTTTTCACTCCTTATATTTCTGCAAATAAATTGCTTTCTACCCGGTATAGAATGAAAACTCCTTGCAAAATGCAGCTCATTTATTGGCTCTGGGTACTTAGGGGTCTTAATGAACCCACAAGCCCTATATATCCCCGCAACCAGAAGAGTCCAGCAGACGTAACAGTATATTGCTTTCAAAAATATGACATTGCAGAAAAAAGTTACTCAGTAAAACGTGGAGAGAAATGGCTGTTTTTCTACCTCAATGTCAATATTTGTTTTATTTTAGCTGTTATTTTCTGTAGGAAACCCTTGTAAGATATACACAAATGACCCCTTGCTGAATTTAGAATTGTGTCTACTTTTCAGAAATGTTTAGCTTTCTGGATCCAGCATTGGTTTCACACCCATTTCTGTCACAAACTGGATGGAGGCTAAATGCAAAAATGCCAACATTTTTGTTGAAAAATGTGGTTTTCTGATTCAAGTCTGCCTGTTCCTGAAAGCTGGGAAGATGGTGATTTTAGCATCACAAACCCTTTGTTGATGCCATTTTCATGGAAGAAACCAGAAGCCTTCTTCTGCAGCCCTCTTTCACCATTTTCTTTTTTAAAAAACGTTTTTTTTACCGTATTTTGGCTAATTTCTTGGTCTCCTCCAGGGGAACCAACAAACTCTGGGTACCTCTAGAATCCCTAGGATGTTGGAAAAAAAAGGCGCAAATTTGGCGTGAGTAGCTTATGTGGGCAAAATATTTTATGAGGGCCTAAGCGTGAACTGCACCAAATAGCAAAAAAAAGGCCTGGCACCTGAGGGGGAAAAGGCCTGCCAGCGAAGGGGTTAACTGACCGGCTGGACCTTGTCCCATTCCTGATTTGAGTGATTCTATTGAGAGCAATTACTAACCTACACTGCTGCTTCACTACTCTGATGTAGCTGAGTTCTACTTTACGCCACACCCACCAAAATATTCTCCCACACTGTCTCACTTTAAACATATGAATGTTGTGAACAGGCTGCTTTACTTTTCTGTACCGCCACTTCATCTATGCACCCTATCCAATTATGCTGATAAGTTCATTGTCAGCTGGACCTCAATACTCTTGTCAATGCAACATGGGTTGCACCATATAAAAGTCCTTGCTTCTTCCAAGAAGATTTCTGTTACTACCCCTGCACCTCTCTCCACAATCTTTTGGGGGTAAACCCCGCCAGTTAGCAATAACATTGAAGCAACCTACCACACATCCCACTCACAAGTGCTGTTAGCTCAATTTCTTTCTTCTTGCCCTGCCTGACAGTTTCTATTTATTTAATCCTGAAGCCCCAAAGCAAATCGAAGGTACATATGCATTTTCTCTAGTTTGTCTAAAGTTAATTAAACTGATTTAAGTGCACGGGCTAATATATATTAAAGGTTCCAGAACATGTAATACTGACAGATATAGTATTCTCATTGAGCAAATGGCTGTCCAGATCCAACATATATATCGGTTTGGTGATAACATCTAATCATAACACACTGATTGTCTGATTAGCAAGCAGTATAAATGATGAACTAACAAAAGAGGAACTTTTGATATATCATTATTCATGGATACGGACTTTTGGAATTGTATGAAAAAATACATATAGCTGAATTGTGTTTGCTTAACAATTGTTCTGCTCCTTTATATTAGATTTGAATAAATTCAAGGCACCGCGAGAGATGTTGTGATTAAATATTTCACATATAGGAAAAAGAGATCCAAATTGTAAACACTGCCCCTAGGTCTCTAGAAATCGCATATGTGTGAAGCAATTAGATATCAAAGGCAGGAGGAGAGGGAAACATTTTTGCAAATGGTGGCTACGCGTGCTCAACTAAGAGAGAAAGGGGGTCATTACAACCCTGGCGGACGGTGTTAAAGCTGCGGTAATACCGCAAACAGTGCGGCGGATAAAAAAATTGAATTATGACCCTGGCGGAAACCGCCAAAAAAGACAGCCACTTTAACACACCACCCGCCACGGCAGTACAGACAAGCAGCACGGCAGTCACCGCCAACAGACAGGCAGAACCCAATGTACCGCCCATAGTATTACAATCCGCCACCTTTTCCGGGGCGGATTCACCATGGATAAAAACACGTCGGAAACAGCTTTTGCAATGGGAAAACGCTCACCTGAACACATCCGACGAGGAACGAGGACTCCATGGACCCGGAACTCCAAATACTCCCTGCCCTTGTGTTTCTGCTCCTCTACGACCAACATCTACGTAGGCGCCGAAGACAACGGTGAGTACTGCACCTAGGACATGGGGGAGGGGGAGGCAAAAGTTAGGGGGACAGCCACCAAACACCCCCACCCCCACCCCCAACCTCACATAATACAACATACACACCAATGCATTCACAAAAATCACAGTAACAACCCACAACCCCCCCCGGAAGAATGAAAAGACAAAGCGAAATTCGGTCAAACATTGTAATGTGGCATAATACATGTCATACAAAAATATACAGATATATATATGAAAATCAGTCATAAATATATACATTAGGAGAAGTAGTGCAGCTATGTACATAACAATGTCCGTGCACCAACAGTCCAAAAATGCATGGGCGAGGCCCACAAAGGATACCTGACCACAATCGGAGGGAACACTGCCGGGGCATCAGATAGAAATACTACAGGCACCTCAGGGGAAAGGGAAGGGGGGGCACCTCAGCCGGATGACTGCAAAGCCAGGTCCACGACGGGGCTCCATGCCCATTGATGTATCCTGGGGAGTGCAAAGCCACAGTCTCTCAAGTCTCTACAGTGGGTGGGGTGCCCACCGTGCCATTCTGGGGAGTGCAAAGCCACAGTCTCTCAAGTCTCTACAGTGGGTGGCTTGCCCACTGTGCCATCCTGGGGAGTGCAAAGCCACAGTCTTTCAAGTCTCTACAGTGGGTGGGGTGCCCACCGTGTCATCCTGGGGAGTGCAAAGCCACAGTCTCTCAAGTCTCTACAGTGGGTGGCTTGCCCACTGTGCCATCCTGGGGAGTGCAAAGCCACAGTCTCTCAAGTAGATGCAGG
Source organism: Pleurodeles waltl (assembly GCF_031143425.1). Classification (NCBI taxonomy): domain Eukaryota; kingdom Metazoa; phylum Chordata; class Amphibia; order Caudata; family Salamandridae; genus Pleurodeles; species Pleurodeles waltl. The sequence goes on from NC_090447.1 coordinate 1,225,920,170, forward strand.
TCTCCACTGGTTCTGGAGGGGGACTGGTGCCCAGACTGGATGAGTCTCCCCGTGAAAGTACCTGTCCTGTCACTGTCCCATCTGCACATGGGATAAGGATGCCTGATGTGGTGGTCTATTCATTTCTACCTGGTGCTTGCACTGTTCAGCGGTCTTCACCATGGCGGTCTTTGCCCTGTTCAGCGGTGCTTTGCCATGGCAGTTCTGGACTGTTCAGCGGTGCTTTGACATGGCGGTTCTGGACTGTTCAGCGGTGCTTTGACATGGCGGTTCTGGACTGTTCAGCGGTGCTTTGCCATGGCAGTCATTGCCCTGTTCAGCGGTGCTTTGCCATGGTGGTCGTTGCCCTGTTCAGCGGTGCTTTGACATGGCGGTTCTGGACTGTTCAGCGGTGCTTTGCGATGGTGGTTCTGGACTGTTCAGCAGTGCTTTGCCATGGCGGTTCTGGACTGTTCAGCGGTGCTTTGCCATGGCGGTCGTTGCCCTGTTCAGCGGTGCTTTGCCATGGCAGTCTCCGGACTGTTCAGCGGTGCTTTGACATGGCGGTTCTGGTACGGACATTGGTGTGTGGCATGACGTTCCCTAGACTGGGCATTGGTGTGTGGCATGACGTTCCCTACACTGGGCATTGGTGTGTGGCATGACGTTCCATCATAGCCCACCTGGGCTGTGGCAGCCGGGGCCCTCCTGGGCAATGACTCCGGCGGTGGCGGTGGTCTCTGGACCAGTGACGATACTTGGGCCCTCCTGGGCAATGACTCTGGCAGTGGTCTCTGGACCAGTGACGATACTTGTGCCCTCCTGGGCTGTGACTCTGGCGGTGGTCTCTGGACCAGTGACGATACTTGGGCCCTCCTGGGCTGTGACTCCGGCGGTGGTCTCCTGACCAGTGACGATACTTGTGCCCTCCTGGGCAATGACTCCGGCGGTGGTCTCCTGACCAGTGACGATACTTGTGCCCTCCTGGGCAGTGACTCTGGCGGTGGTCTCCTGACCAGTGACGATACTTGGGCCCTCCTGGGCTGTGACTCTGGCGGTGGTCTCTGGACCAGTGACGATACTTGGGCCCTCCTGGGCTGTGACTCTGGCGGTGGTCTCTGGACCAGTGACAACGGTGCTGGCGGTTGTGGCTCCGCCGTGACACTCACAACAGGCTGGGCAGACTTCCTCTGGCCCTTCCCCCCCTTTGGGGGAGTCACAGCTGACTCTCCAATCCCCTTGGAGCCCATGCGAGTTGTTTTACCACCAGCAGTCTTCACACAGTCCTGTCGTCCACTCTCTGATTTTAGAGCCTTTACAGGGGGTGGCCTGCCAGTGCCTTGGCTCCGGGTCACACTACCTGCCCTGGTGGCTGGTGCTCTCCACAAACCTTGAACAGGCACCACTGGTATTGGAGGCTTTTTGGCTGAGGCGCTACGATGGGACTGATGAATTGGAGGGGGTGGTGGGGGCAAAAAGGTCAACTTTACAGAGGGACAGTTTCTGACGAACACTGGGATGGGTAGTCGGAGGGGGCCTGGGAGTGGAGGAAGAGGAGGTGGTTGTCGGAGGTGTCACTTTAGGTGTTTTGGGTGCAGGTGCAGGTACTGGAAGCTGTCGTGAGGTGGATGGATGTTGGGTGAGTGATTGCCGGCGTTTGTGTACTTTGGGAGGGGGCGTCACAGACACACTGGGAGAGGACACAGGGGACGTGTAAATGGCAGTGGAGGTGGTGAGTGCAGGTGAGCGGCTTGTGGTGCTTGGTGTCCTTGTGCGATTCATGGTGTCTGTAGATGTGGTGCATGCAGGTGTGTGTGTAGACGAGACAGGGAGGGAGGAGGGAGAAGAGGAGGAGGGGGACACAGTGGAGGCAGTGGATGTTGCTGTGTCTGTACGTGGGTGAGGCTTGCGTGAGTGCCTGTGGGTTGTGTGGTGCCTATGTTTGCTTGAGCTACCTGTGTGTGCTGACTTGTGTGCATGCTGGTCTGTAGGTGTGCTTGGGATGGGCTGGGGTACAGGAGATAGGGTCTGGGTGGAGGAGGTTGGAGGGGGGAGGTTAGACACAGGGACAATGGCTGCCATCGGTGCTGAGGCCAGAGATTGCAGGGTTCGCGGAAGGACAGCCTGACCAGAATGAATGCCCTCCAGGAATGCATTACCGTGTTGCAACTCTCGTTCTACACCCTGGATGGCATTCACAATGGTAGACTGCCCAACAGTGAGTGACCTGAGGAGGTCAATGGCCTCCTCACTGAGGGCAGCAGGGGTGAATGGGGCAGGGCCTGAGGTGCCTGGGGCGAAGGTGATGCCCACCCTCCTGGGTGAGCGGGCACAGGGCGTACGCTGAGGGGCTGCTGGGAGGGCGGTGCTGGTAGGGGAGGTGGGGGCTGTACCTGTAGAAGTGGGGCGCACAGATGGTGCCGCCACCACAAGGGAGCCCCCATCGGCGGACGAGTCCGTGTCGCTGCTTGGTGATCCGGCGGCCGACGTGAAGCTCCCCTCGCCCTCCGTCCCACTGGTGCATTCTGAGTCCGTGGTGTGGCCCTCCATGGCCATGTGGGATGCAACTCCCTCGTGCTCCGGTGCCACTGTACCTCCGCCTGATGATGCTGGTGTATAAAAGGACAGGGAGAGCAGAAAAATGGGGGGAGACAGTAGAAGGAGAGTTTTAGTGCATGGCATACCGCTACCGTTGGCGGACAAGTCAGACACATCAGCCCCCTGCATTACGCCGTGCTCCTGCCCTCTGCACATGCAATTTCTGGGATATGGCCTACATGGCAATGGTGGACATCTGTGCACATGGATGCCACAGGGGCAACTATACCTCGACTTGGCACTCTGCTGAGGTGGGGTAGAGTGCCACATGGGCTACATTACGGAGGGGCCTTGCCTACCGAACTCGCCCTGGCCTAGGGACACCCACAGCCCACCTCCCCCACCCAGACCCCTCCACTGCACGCAAAGTCCGCAGAATGAGGTTGTACTCACCCCCTTGTGTCTGCTGTGATGCCCTCAAGCGCCCATCCAACTCCGGGTAGGCCACCGCCAGGATCCGGAACATCAGGGGGGTCATGGTGCGACGTGCAACGTGACCCCGTTGGGAGGCCATCACACGCTGAGCCTCCGACGTCTTCTTGCTGCAGCAGCGAATGTCCTCCTATCTCTTACCGCAGTGAGTGCCCCGTCTCTGGTGGGCCCCCAGGGTCCGGACCTCCTTGGCGATGGCACGCCAAATGTCCCTCTTCTGGTGGGCGCTGACCTACATGACAAGGAAAGAGGAACAGTCATTACCAACTGCACCGTCGTTGTGAGTGGCCCCCTCCCTACTCTGGCCATGCGGCCCATTCATTCCCATGCATTAATGTTCTATGAACTCTGCCCCTTCCCTCTTCCAACCAGCCCTCTCCACCCAGGCCTAGCCCATACAACGTGCTCCCTGTGTACTAACCTGTTGGTCTGGAGGACCGTAGAGTAGCGTGTAATGGGGGAGGACCCCGTCTACCAGTTTCTCCAACTCCTGTGCAGTGAAGGCAGGGCCCTTTCCCCAGACGCAGCAGCCATCGTCGCTTCCAGACCGAGGTCACAGCAGCACTTGCAGTGTAGGTCCTCTCCTGTCAAAGGTCAGGTATCTAGTGAATGAACAGATAGAAAATGGCGGTGACGTCCACGGCGTTGATGTCCACGGCGGTGCGCATCATCACCGCCGGCGCACCTGTTCATTGGCTCCTGGGACCCATAGGGTCCAATGTTAACCAATGCGGCATTGCGCCGCGGTCTATGACCGCCTACCGTGACGGTGTGCAATGCCAGCGCAGTTACCCCACAATCCCATTGTCCCAGTTTAGAGGTCAGGCAGCCGCCATTTCAGGGGCCCACATGGCTTAATTTACCTCTGCGTCACACATAGCTAGGCCTACACTCAACACACATACAGGAAGGGTTTCGTGAGTGGTGTAGTCTTGTGTGTAACTGTGGGTACATACCTGGAGGAATTATGACTGATTCGTCGCTGTTGTCCTTCGTAGGCACCGTCAGCTGGGACAGTTGAGAAGATGGCGGAATCTTCCGGTGTACCGACCGCTGGTGGACCTGTTGACAATGGAAGAGCGACATGTCATCGTCACCTACCGGTTTGACCGTGCCACAATCCAGGAACTATGTACCCAGTTGGAGCCAGACCTGATGTCTCCAATCCGCCATCCAACTGGAATTCCCCCTGACGTGCAGGTGCTGTCAGTGCTCCATTTCCTTGCTAGTGGGTCTTTTCAGACAACAGTGGCCATGGCATCAGGGATGTCCCAGCCTATGTTTTCCAACGTGTTGTCCAGAGTGCTGTCTGCCCTGCTGAAACACGTAAGGAGATACATCATTTTCCCTGAGGTGGCAGATTTGCCTACAGTGAAAGGTGACTTATATGCCCTTGGACATATCCCCAACATCATAGGTGCCATTGACGGGACTCATGTAGCTCTGGTCCCCCCCCACAGGAGTGAACAGGTGTACAGGAACAGGAAGAGTTATCATTCAATGGATGTCCAGCTGGTATGTTTGGCAGACCAGTACATCTCACAGGTAAATGCTATGTTCCCTGGCTCAGTGCATGACGCCTACATCCTGCGGAATAGCAGCATCCCTGATATGATGGGTCAACTCCAGAGGCACCATGTATGGCTATTAGGAGACTCTGGTTACCCCAACCTGTCCTGGCTATTGACCCCAGTGAGGAATCCCAGGACAAGGGCAGAGGAACGGTACAATGAGGCCCTTGGGCGGACTAGGGAGGGTGATCGAACGCACCTTCGGCCTCCTGAAGGCCAGATTCAGGTGCCTCCATATGACAGGTGGATCCCTATTCTACTCACCGAAGAAGGTGTGCAACATCATCATCGCCTGCTCCATGCTTCATAATCTGGCTTTGCGACGCCAGGTGCCTTTTCTGCAGGAGGATGATCCAGATGACGGTGTTGTAGCAGCTGTGGAGCCTGTGGAGCCTGTGGACAGTGATGAGGAGGAAGTTGAGGAAGAAGACAACGACAACAGGGAGTCAGTCATACAGCAATATTTCCAGTGACACTCAGGTGAGAACATTTTCATGTTTGACATTACATTAACTTTCACAGGTCTACCTCTATCCTGTCTGTCGGTTTCAACCACTATTTGGTAACTGAGTTGTACTTTTCGATTACTGTTTCACAGGTGTGGTTACCAACGTGTCATCTGCTTGCATCCTTCAAGTACTTATGATGTGTGACATAGGTATGTTAGCTTTACAATGAGAAATGCATTAATACACTGTCATTGATAACACACATTTTCAAAATCACAGACTGACTCCAGATTGTTTTGTATTTCAAGGGTGTTTATTGAAGTGCTAATTATTGGAGGGGGTGGTAAAATGGTGATGGGTGATGGTGGAGGAATGTCCATGGCAGAGTCCAGTCTATTAGTCTCACAGGTGCACTGCCCATCTGGGCATAGGAAGTGGAGCTGGGGCAGTTTAAGTATGGACAGGGTAACAAGGTGGGACAGTAGGAGGACAATCAGGGTGGTCTCATTTCCTGGCGGGGGTCTTGCCATCTTGCTCTGTCCTGTTCCTGGATCTCAGGGACCGCTTGCGTGGTGGTTATCCGTCTGCAGTGGGTGGGTGCTGGTGTGGTGGTCCTGTGGCGGGGCGTCCTGTCCACTAGCGCCGGAGGAGGTGGTGGGCAGTTCATCGTCCAGGCTAGTGTCAGGGGCCCCTTGGAGTGCCACGGTGTCCTTCAAGGTCTGCTGTATGTCCTTCAGCACCCCTACGATGGTGCCCAGGGCGGAGCTGATGGTCCTGAGCTCCTCTCTGAACCCCAAATACTGTTCCTCCTGCAGGCACAGGGTCTCCTGCAACTTGTCCAGGACCGTCGCCATCGTCTCCTGGGAGTGGTGGTATGCTCCCATGATGGAGGATAGGGCCTCGTGGAGAGTGGGTTCCCTAGGCCTGTCCGCCCCCTGTCGCACAGCAGCCCTCCCAGTTCCCCTGTGTTCCTGTGCCTCCGTCCCCTGGACCGTGTGCCCACTACCACTGCCCCCAGGTCCCTGTTGTTGTTGGGGTGGTGGGTTAGCCTGGGTTCCCTGTAGTGGTGGACACACCGCTGATTGACCTGTCCTGGGTAGGGAGGTTTGGGCCTGCCGGGTGGGTGCTGTGCTGGTGTTACCAGAGGGTGGAAGGTCGGTGTTGGGCTGTGCCTGTGCAAGGGGAACCGACTGTCCCGAGGCCCACGATGGTCCGGGCTGGTCATCAGGATCCAGTAGGGCAGAGCTGCTATCGTCACTGTGGGCCTCTTCTGGGGGTGGAGTGGTGTTGTCTGGACCCTCTGGTGTGGTGACGGTCCTTCGGGTTCCTGCAGGGGCATAAGAGCATGATTGTTGCATGTGTGTGTGTAATGGTGTGCAATGGGTGGGTGAGCGTGTACCCCAGTGCAAGCATTCCTGTGTGGGAGCTTGTGTGATGGTGGTTTAGGGGGTTGTATAGGTGTGTGCCGTGGGCATGCTTTAGTGCTGGGTGTCCATGCTTAGTTGTGAAATGCAGGGCTTGGTGTTGGGATGTGTGGTTTGTGTTATTAGTACATTAGTGAGGAGTTGGAGTGATAGGGGAGGGGGTGAGGTTGGGGGTGTGTGATAGCATGCAGGTAGGGTGGGGGATATGATAGTTAAGATTTGGCTTACCAGTGTCCCATCTTCCACCGACTCCTGCGAGGCCCTCAGGATGCATGATGGTCAAGACGTGCTCCTCCCATGTTGTTAGTTGTGGAGGAGGAGGTGGGGGTCCGCCGCCAGTCCGCTGAACCGCGATGTTGTGCCTGGAGACCGTTGAACGCACCTTCCCCCGTAGGTCGTTCCAACTCTTCCTGATGTCCTCCCTATTTCTTGGGTGCTGTCCCACTGCGTTGACCCTGTCCACGATTCTTCGCCATAGCTCCATCTTCCTGGCTATTGATGTGTGCTGTACCTGTGAGCTAAATAGCTGTGGCTCTACCTGTACGATTTCCTCCACCATGACCCTGAGCTCCTCCTCGGAGAAGCGGGGGTGTCTTTGGCGTGACATGGGGTGGTGTGTGTGATGTGTGGGGCGGTGTGAGTGTTGATGTGTGTGGTGATGTGTACTGGTATGTGGTGTTTTGTGCGTGGATGTGGGTTGGGTGATGGTGTTGTGTGCCTCTGTATGGTGGTGTTGCCTTGGCTGTGCAGTCTCTCTGGCCTTCGTCTCTAATTTGTGGTCGTAGGGGTTTGTGAGTGATGTGGGTGCGTGTTTTATATTGTGTTGGGTGTGTGGGAGTGGTGTTTGTATGTGTGTCAGGTGTGTGTATTTTGAATTGTCCAATGTGGCGGTGTTTTGGAGATGTGTGTGTATTTTGAGCGCGGCGGTGTGTACCACCAATGGAATACTGCGGTTGAAAGACCGCCACGTGGATTCGTGGGTCGTAATAGCATGGGCGTGTTTCTGTTGGCGTGGAGGTGGAGGTGGGGTATCTTGGACACCCTTACTGTTTTCTTATACTCCCAGCGACCCTCTACATACTACCTTAGGCCTTGGTTCCATTCGTGGTTCGCATTCCACTTTTGGAGTACATGGTTTGTGTTGCCCCTAGGCCTATTGCATCCTATTGTATTCTACAGTGTTTGCAAGACTGTTCTAACTGTTTACTTACCTGATTTTAGTTTGTGTGTATATTTTGTGTATTTTACTTACCTCCTAAGGGAGTATATCCTCTGAGATACTTTTGGCATATTGTCACTAAAATAAAGTACCTTTATTTCTAGTAAATCTGAGTATTGTGTTTCTTATGATATAGTACTATATGATATAAGTGGTATAGTAGGAGCTTTGCATGTCTCCTAGTTCAGCCTAAGCTTCTCTGCTATAGCTACCTCTATCAGCCTAAGCTGCTAGAACACCTCTAATCTACTAATAAGAGATAACTGGACCTGGCACAAGGTGTAAGTACCACGAGGTACCCACTATAAGCCAGGCCAGCCTCCTTCAATGGGCCATCACGATGCAAACGTCTTGTTTTTTAAGACAAGTATGCAAATTCGGTGCTTAAGAACATATGCACTCGTAATCTCTTTACTACAGTAATCCAGGCCCCTTGCACAGTGGTCCCTGTCTGGGGATCGTGAATGGGACTACCCCCACAGTGACACGAGAAACCAATGTTAAAAAAAAACCTTGGGGACTATGTGGTGATTGTGTCAAGAAGGAGGAGTGCAAGGCGCTGCTTGAGCAGTACCCCAGCCACCCGTAGAATGTCGATTGATAACAGGAGATTTCCCTCTCCCTCGTACCTAGGTTCCGGCGGGAGAAGCGGGGATGTCAGGCTCCTCAATGAAGGCGTCCTCACATGGAACCTCCTGTGCTGGGGGAGATCTGGGATGCAATTGTGCAGGGCTGACAGGTCGGATTCAGCACAGACCCAGAGGCCCAAGTGAAGCTTGTGCTCCTGGCTAAAGCTGATTTTTTTTAGGACGGCATCGGCTAGCAAGAAGAGTGGGCTGGCCGTACAATGACACTCCAGGGGGAATCTCTCAGTTGGCAATGCACTAGTGAAATCTATGCTTGCTGGCTTCCCTTGGCACTGCGACATCGCTGAAAACACACACAAAACAGGCAACCTCGAGTGGCAGAGTGTGCGGCTCGTGAATTCAAAGATCAGCAAAAGCAGTCATTGGTCTTTCTTCAGAATGTAGCGCTTGATCTGAGAGCAATGAAGTCTTTGATGACCCTAAGACTTTGGCAAAAGGGGTCAAGCCAACAAGCCCTTGGAGTTCCTTGGGCAATTGAGGTTGTAGAGGGCAACTTCAATTTTCCCTCACTGCATTGGTGTCAGGCAGCAGGCCGACATAGCAATGCAAGTTGCGAAGTGGCAGTCCCTCCTGGCAGTACAGCATTCAGCAGGCCAACACAGCAAAGCAATTGAGAAAGTGACAGTCTCTCCTAGCAGCACAGTTCCTCATAGTTGCTGAGCCTCATCAGGACCCCAAAGTGAATGGATTTGGTGGGCTTCAGGGTCCAGTAATTATACCCAAATGTGCCTTTGATGTGTGGGAGACTTCAGAGAGGGGTTTAAAGATCACAAGGTCCCTGCCCTTCCTTCCCTGGCTCCAGACACTCTACAGAGGGGTATGCGGCCCTTAGTGTGAGGAGAGGCCTAGTCATATTCAGGGGTGTCATCTCCTCCCTTCTCATCTAGCCAAGTAAGGCCCATCAGCCTGATGATGGGCCATCACGCTGCAAACGTCACATCCAAGCTCCCTTTGTGTGTAGAGGGGATGCCCAGCTGTCATCTATCCCAGATGTGTATTCAGAGAAAGGCAGAGGCACAGAATGGTTAAAGTAAGAAAATGACAACTTGCTAATAGAGGAATTATAAGACTTACAATTTAAAATATGACCACCATAATTTGTGATTTTAAATTGTAAGTCCAGAGACACCAAATTCCATATTTCTATCTATTCCTAATTGGAAATTATACTTAAAATATATTTTAAGGCAGTCCCAGTGTCAACCTGTGGGAGGGATAGACCTTGCAGAAGTGAAAAACACATATAAGAGTCTTAAACTAAAACATGCATGCCCAACTTTTTAGGTTCACTACACCTTGCCCTTGGGCTAACCAGGGTCTACCTTAGAGGTGACTTATTTGTAATAAAAATGAAGGTTTGGGCCTAGCAAGTGTGTACACTTGCCAGGTTGAAATAACAGTTGAAAACTGCACACACAGGCTCTGCAGTGGCAGACCTGAGACATATTTATGGGCTACTGTAGTGGCACAATAAGTGCTGCAAGCCCACTAGTAGCATTTAACCTATAGGCCCTAGGCACATATAGTACAATTTACTAGGGACTTACAAGTAAATTAAATATGCCAGTTGGGGATAATCCAACAAAGCCATGATTAGAGTACAAAGCACCTGCACTTTAGCACTGGTCAGTGGCAGTGAAGTGGACAGAATCCTAGAAACCAGCAAAAATGAAGTCTGAAAAACAGGAGGTCAGAGGGAAAAAGTTAGTGGAAACAACACCAAGGATTCAGTCACTTACTCTCGAATTCATTCCCTCCACAAAGCTATACATTTGCTTCAATCGAACTGGTGTCATACACAACTGCATCATTATTTTGTACATCAATTCCCTATGTTCAACACTTTTAATCAGTATGAGTATGCCAGACCACAGTTTCTCCCACTGAAAGGGGTGATCCTTAGCCCCAGGGCTCCAGTCTACTTTTTCAGATATACCCACTCTGAATTCTGCTCTACCTCAGGCGTAGTATAGATGTTAGAAATAAGCCCCTTGGCATTCTCATATAATGTGATGAGTTTCTCAAAATTTGTTAAGGACTAGTGACTACTAGATTGTGAAAGGGGAAGAAGGCCCAGTGCTGCAACTTGAAATACTGCACACAGTCTCTCACATGTTGACTCTAGTCTTGTTAACTCTAGGTAAACTCCTTAGGGTTCTTACACTGACAAGGGTAACTACCATTTGGCGAAGTCGCACTTCACATTCCCCGATGAAAAGTCTATGTTGCCAAACAATGGTGAGATGGGCAAAGTTAATATGATAAACTGTTGATTCCTAGTCAATGAATCTCAACTTTAGAGAATTGGTTTGAATATGCCTGATTAGTAGCAGACCCGGAGATCTCACATGTCTAGAGAGCCAGGGAACTACCCAACTGACACAACCCACCACAGACCCTTTCATATGCATCTAGTGGCATTCAGTCTCAATGGTTGACAACTCACATAGCATTCTGGGTTGAGACACCTGATATTTCTTAATGTTTGGGTAATACAACCCTCCTGGTCTCTTAGAGGCCTTCAACAGTTTCCTTGATACGCACTCTGGCCCTTCACCCTGACCAGATTAATTGATCTACAGCTTGCTGTAGGTTTGTTATCTGTTTTAGGAAAATCAACTGAAAGAGCCAGGAACAGATATAGGAGTCTAGATAATATGTTCTATTTAATCACTACTAACCTGCCCTGCCAGGATACACAGAGATTCTTCTCTTTATGTAGATAATTTGAAATGGCGTTATCCCGTAGGGGGATAATTTGTGGCATTTTCTCTATATACTGCAAGGTAATGTAAATGCCTAAATATTTAAGCTTTCAGCTGACCATCGCAGAGAAGTCATTGATGAACGGATTTGTATGGTAGCAGAGTCCACCTCTATTTCAAGCATTTTCAATTTATTGTAGTTTAATTTAAAGCCCAAGACTGTAATCCAGGCCTCCAGGATGTCCAATATTTTGGGGACAAAGCTCACTGGATCAGGTTGTGACTTATCTTCTAGGTCAGAACTTTTCTCCCAAAGAAAGTAAACTTCATCCTCTAATTTAGTCCCAGAGTTTTGAAGTTTCTCCAATTCCTAACTCCTAGCGACAATGCTGTCCTCATTTGTATCCAAGCTATTTCCCAGGATATGAAGTTTTTTTGTTACCTCAGAGAACCAGATGCTAGATCGGACTTCAGGGCCTGGATTTGAGTTGACACCATGTTTGAGATTTGATTGTGCAGTTCGCTTAGTCGTACATGTAAGTCCTCCTTGGTTATTGAAGCTCCTCCCCTCTCCCTTTTTAGAGGCCATTATCTGTTTTTAAATCCTTTAATATGGGATTCGGTAAGATTAAGGATTAAGAAGCCTTTACTATTGGGGGTGGTGACATTTCCCCAGCACCCCTCAGCATCTTCTTGTGTTTGAGTGTTTTTTCTTGAGAGACAAAAGGGGCAGCTTTGTGTTGAGGGGACAATTATAAGACACCTAAAAGCAAGTGGACTGAGGTAGATGGTTCCACTCTATTCCCCATAAAGAGGGCACACCCTTTGGGAGTGGTTTGAAGCAGCAGGCACAAGAGGGCGATCCCCCAACAGTGCCCTGGGAGGGAGCACAATTATAGTGTGTATTTTACAGAGGCTCTAACAAATGGTTTGAGTGGTATTTGCTCCCTAGCCCCTTCAGCACTTTACTGTATAGTGGGGTGAACTTTTCCACCATCAAGTCTGGGCCTCATGGTAGTCATTGTAAATCTAGGCCCACAGCTCCCCACCTGCATGCTCGTGTGAGCGTTGACCTCATTCTTGTTCCTCCAACAGACGAGCAGGCCCGAGACTGTAGTCTACCTGTGTGCTGGTCATGGATATCATCCAGCTATAGCTGCTGCTTCCATGTCAATCCTGAGGCCTCTCCAATCTACTCCACCATGAGATTGGAGGTCAGGTGCTCCTCTACTACAATGAATCAGGGGCTACCTGTGTCTCTAGAGGCTCAATTGGGGAAGCCCAAACATGGATTTCATTGATCAGACATTATGTTCATCCAACTGCAGGCCACACCCTCTTTGGTAAATATAAACCTTCATATCTTCATTTCTCCTTAATGCTTTTTGCTGTTTTCGCATCATTTATTAAAACACACTCTATTTTTCTAAATTGTCTTCAGATTTTTCTTGTATTGTATTTTGACTTTATTACTATTTTGGAACAGCAGAAATACTTAACACATTGGGGGTCATTATGACTTCAGCAGACGATTTACACCATCCACCGATTTGCCGATGGGCAGATTGCCACCAGTGCGGCCACCTACCGGCGGCCCCCATTATGAGTTTCCAAAGCAAAGGTCAAAACCTTCTGATCAAGGCTCACTTCATGAAAGGTATTTGCGCAACCTAGCTCTTGAAATGCCACAATGGGTCATCTCGGAGTTGAGTTACTTAGGAATGCAGCCCAAAGTGAGTAGTATACACTAAGGCTAAATTTAGGCACAAGATCAATTCCCAACAGGTACTATAACAGAAAATTGAAAATATCTTAGAAGCGGGCAAGTTATTCTTAAAAAAATCACTGAAGAAAATCCATCATTATTAGGTCATCTGCATATAACAAACAAGCTCTTGTTTAAAACCCATCTTGGAAGAAAAAGGCTGTATTAAAATAATCTTTTACATTTATAATTTTTGAATACACACTAGTGTCTGAAAGAGATATAAGGGATATAAGCCTATTGTTATCCAGCACTTAACAAATCTACCTTTATAAAATTGGCTTAATAAATGTACTCTTCTGTGAGTCCAGAATTAATGAGGAGATGGTGAGCCACTGGAAAATGGGGACCAAAATGTTTTGGACTTGAGAGCGTGGCCAAGATGGCAGCCAAGATGGATTTGTCCTGAACAGCTCTGTCTGCAGCCTGTTGTAAAATCCTGCTTCCTCCAGCCCCCACACAAGGCATGCTTCTCAGGGCACAGGGCTAGTAACGGTGAGGCTCTGGGTGCCACGGGCTGGTGCTGGAGGCTGCACAAGAGTCAGTCAGGGAGGCCCCCATGGCGGAAGAGTAGCGGGTTGACTAAGCCACACCCAGGGTGGGCTTAGTGCCCATGGCGTTTGCAGCCGGTGGCTTATGGCTGTGGGGGAGGCTGAGTGTGGTAAGGCCGCAAGAAGAAACCGAAGGGGGCCCGACAAAGGTGAGCAATAGACTGAGCATTGGGCCATGACTGCAAATGTAGTAGCAACCCTGTGATGCACGCAGAGGTGCAGCAAATGCATGCCGTGGGTGGTGGCCTTGTGCCATAGTGAGGAGACCTCTCCGAGGGAGCCTTTGGGAACAAGGCTTGCAGACTGCCTAACAAAGTGAGAAGTGGGCGTGGAAGCCCTGATCACAGGCAGCAGAAACCTTCTGCAGTAGACTGCGCTTTAGTGCCTCTGGGAGAGAGGCTGAGAGAGCCAGTAGTGCCCCTTGTACACGGGGACACTGCTGGGCCCTTGCCTAGGACATAAAATGCACAAGCCCCCATAAGATACTGGATGGTGCGCAAGTCTAGGCTTAGTGAGTCCCTGATCCAGCCTGAGGCCTTCATGTGAAGTGGCCATGAAGTGTTGCTCAGGGACCTGGTAAGGGTGCAAGTACCCCCCTTGTATATCACCGCATGAGACAAGTGAGAGCTGTGGAACCCAATGGAAAGAAGGCACCTGAGAGCAGAGGAGCAACCATTGCAGTGGACTGCGCCCCTCCCCCATTCTGGGGGCCCAGAGGAAGGCAGAGGGCGCTGATGCATGTTTGGGAGTGCGGGTCTACATTTGTTTGAGGTCCAACATTTGGCCCAGACTGACAAGTGGCTAGCCCTTTTGGGGGTTGTCGGGGCCCTGGCTAGGGCGAGGAGGCCTATAACGTATCTTGGCCCTGCGTGGTGACCTTGAGAATACCAGGCTGTGTGCCAATGCCAATCCTGGACATTAGTCAGTGGTGACCCAAAGTGCTTGGAGGGGAATGGTTCATCTAAAAGTACAGAACATGGGCCCAACAGCGAACCACCCAAGAAGACTCAATAAGTAAGGTGGATGGCGCTCCCTGGAGGATCACCATGGCTTGGAGAGCCACACAGCCACCGTTTTGGCAGCCACTAATGATACGAAAACTGCCCTAGAGAACAAAATCAATGTGGTAGCCCTGGACCTCAGCCTCTTGTTGTAGGTGGCTGGCCTGGATTATAGTGGGAACGTTGTGGTACTTACACCTTGTGCCAGGTCCAGTTATCCCTTATTAGTAGATTAGAAGTGTTCTAGAAGCTTAGGCTGACAGAGGTAGCTATAGCAGAGCAGCTTAGGCTGAACTAGGAGACATGCAAAGCTCCTACTATACCACTTATATCACTTAGCACTATATCATAAGAAAACACAATACTCAGAGTTACTAAAAATAAAGGTACTTTATTTTTGTGACAATATGCCAAAAGTATCCCAGAGGATACACTCCCTTAGGAGGTAAGAAATATACACAAAATATACACACAAACCAAAATCAGGTAAGTAAACAGTTAGAAAAGTAGTGCAAACACTGTAGACCACAATAGAATGCAATAGGAGACAATAGGCCTAGGGGCAGCACAAACCATATACTCCAAAAGTGGAATGCGAACCACAAATGGACCCCAGGCCTAGTGTAGTGTGTAGAGGGTCGCTGGGAGTGTAAAAAAACACTAAGGGTGTCCAAGATACCCCACCCCAAGACCCTGAAAAGTATGAGTAAAGTTACCCTACTACCCCAGAAAGACAGTAAAGTCGAGTTAGGGGATTCTGCAAAGACAACAACTGACTGCAAAGCACTGAAGACGGATTCCTGGACCTGAGGACCTGCAAAGGAAGGGGACCAAGTCCAAGAGACATGCAAGTGTCCGGGAGGGCAGGAGCCCACTAAACCCCGGATGAAGGTGCAAAAGGGCTGCTTCTGGGTGGAAGAAGCCGAAGATTCTGCAGCAATGGAAGGTGCCAGGAACTTCTCCTTTGGTCAGAAGATGTCCCACGGTGTGCTGGAGGATGCAGAGTTGTTTCCACCCATAAAGACAGCAAACAAGCCTTGGTAACTGCAAGAGTCACGGGTAAAGATAATGGGTGCTGCCCGGGCCCAGGAAGGACCAGGAGGTTGCCCCTTAGAGGAGGAGACAGAGGGGGCGCTCAGCAACAAAGAGAGCCCACGCAGAAGCAGGCACACCCGCAGAAGCACTTAAACAGGCGTTCAAGAAATCTGAGCACGGCGGTCCTCTCAACACAACAAAAGAGGGTCCCACGAAGCCGGTGGTCAACTCAGCAAGTTGAGCAATGCAGGACAGAGTGCTGGGGACCTGGGCTGTGCTGTGCATGAAGGAATCCTTGCAAAAGTGCACAGAAGCCCTAGAAGCTGCATATCACGCAGTACACAGGATTACTGTCTGACGTGAGAGGCAAGGACTTACCGCCACCAAATTTGGACAGAAGGACCACTGGACTGTAATTAACACCATAGATCTAGTTTATCCTTTGTTCAAAGAGATATCTATCACACAGCTTAAAGCCCAGTAACATTTCATGTCAAGCTGTGTAAATGAAACTATGTTGCTGGATGAATATGGTGTAAATAGCACGCCCTAGGTCCTACTCTCATTCAGCATTGATGGATTTTTGACAAGACAGCAAACCAATCTCCGCCAAATCTCCACACCAAGACTCCTGAAATGGCCAAATTACATATTTTTCATCAAATTCATTTAACTCTGCTTTCTGACACAAGGTCTGAAATCCATAAATATTCCAGGAAGGGACCCTTCTCTTTGAGAAGGCCCTTAAATCTTTCTGTAAAAAAAATACTGAGACTACCCTCTGGGAGCCAGTTTTTTATAAATTGCATTATACCAAGGAACCAAACACTATGGCAACCTACAGAAGTCAAACAGTAGTATTTAAATAATTAAGTTGCCTTTAGTTGTTGAGAAAACTCAACAGCATATGAAACTTAATAAGAAGGCCTGCTGGAGAAACCAGCTTGATAAAAAAAGCTACTAGTTTACACAACCCCCAGTGAGTCATACTCTATCATGTTCCTGAATCAACCGTTCGGATTAGGAACAGACAAAGGGCGTTGCCAGTTCCCCTAGAAGCACTTGCCAAAATATTGAAAACCCTACACTGCACCTCGGCAGTTGTATGTTCGACATAAAATAATACATACTGACTCACCTGTGTTTGCATGAGTTCGTTTTCAGTGCTCAGGCTGCGCATCTGCATAAACAGAGGGAAAAGGGAAAAAGTAATTTCTTATGAGGCAATCTCAAGTATGCAACATTCTCACTTGGGCACATGGAAGGGCAGAACACACTAAGTTACAAATCAATATCATACAACTTGCTTCCTTGATGAACATGACTTATATAGTTTAACTTCAATTCTATCACTGTAACTGCCACGATGAAGGTGAAACACATAATGAAATTCAATCAAATGGACAACAAAAATCACACGATTAAATATAAAGAAAAAACACTCTGAAATGAGTACACATAGGCCCTCATTCCGACATTGGCCGGCGGCGGTCGCTGCCGGCCTGTCGGGGGCCGCCAGAATACCGTTCCGCGGTCAAAAAACCGCGGCGGTGATTCTGACTTTCCCGCTGGGCTGGCGGCCGGCCGCCTTCAGGCCGCCCGCCAGCCCAGCGGGAAAGAGGCTTCCACGATGAAGCCGGCTCGGAATCGAGCCGGCGGAGTGGAAGCTGTGCGACGCGTGCAGTTGCACCCGTCGCGTATTTCACTGTCTGCCAAGCAGACAGTGAAATACTTGTAGGGGCCCTCTTACGGGGGCCCCTGCAGTGCCCATGCCAGTGGCATGGGCACTGCAGGGGCCCCCAGGGGCCCCGCGACCCCCCCCTACCGCCATCCGGTTCCCGGCGGGCGGACCCCTGGGAACTGGATGGCGGTAGGGGGGGTCGGAATCCCCTCGGCGGCGCAGCTAGCTGCGCCGCCTTGGAGGATTCAAAAGGGCGGCGGTACACTGGCGGGAGACCGCCAGTGTTGCCGGTCCTACCGCGGCTTTACCGCCGCGGTCGGAATGCCCTTGGGAGCACCGCCGGCCTGTCGGCGGTGCTCCCGCGGTCCTCCAACCCGGCGGTCTCGGACCGCCAGGGTTGGAATGACCACCATATTGTCTTAAATCATTGTGAAATGAATATACATTGACTACATTCTCACTTAGTAGTTTAGAAGTGGCATGGACCCGCTGGTTAACCTATTCATAAACACACCTTGAAACACAACCCCCTAAATGTGCCATAGCAAAAAATATATTTTGGAATAATCCATTGACTGGACTGTAACTATACTGAAGGGGTTACTTGACATCAAAAAGGCCATTCCAGTCATGGGAAGTATATTGCAATTACCCCAGTCTATGTTATTGCAAAATACTTCAGAGAAAACCTGTGTCACCCTTGAAAGTTCTGAAACATACTTTCAGGTGCTCTTAGGGTTAGTATTACTATCTTTGATGTGACAACAATGATTTTCAATAACCCTGCTTCTGTCTCACATTCTTTGATCTCCTCACTGTGAATGGCAGTTGCTGCCAGTGGGATTAGCACACATATAGCAAGCAATTACCAAAGTAGTATTGGTTTTGTAATTAGTGAAAGTGATTCTTTATCGGTGGAATTGTTTGTATTTGTGGTTGCGTGGACTGTGAATATGTGGCTGTGATAATTGATTAATGGTTCGATTCATGGACAGATGACTGGGTGTTTCTATGGGAGAGGAACTTGGTGCACAGATGGAGGAGTGAGTGTCTGTATGGATGTGTGAGTGGGTGCATGAAAACATTTGTCAGTGAATGGATGGGTGAATCTGTTTGTTGGAGTGTTTGGGTAATTAACTGAAACATCACCTCTACCAAGGTGGCATCAATAAATTGCTGGACAACCCATACAGCCATATATGAGTATGTTTACCTGCGCAAAACTATTGAACTGTTACTCTGAGATAATGTATGGCTAGGGTGAGTGACAACAATTAAAAATCCCGCTTTTGTGTATGACGTTACCAAAAACATGTTGATATTTACTAAATAGGTGTATCTGTAATTTACATAAAGGGGCTTTCAGTGGGTTTCAGCTAGCCCTCTTCATGCATTCTTCTGTTGTTATTCACCTTCTTCAGGCCACTACAGCATACAGTACAAGGGCAATGGATCTGCCCACATCCACCACTGGCTAACTTTGCAGCGAGTGACTGCACTTTGCTCTTCCAAAAGTAGCTCATCAATATGTAATGCATTTATCTTCAGTGCCGGAGACTACAATGGCAATGTACGCTTTTTGAGAGAAAAACTTTATTTTGCAATTAATCAGTGCATTTAAAAAAAAAAAATTTAGATGTTGGTGAGGGCCTTGCACTAATTAACGTTTACAGTGGCCATGCCAAAACAATGCAGCCAATGCGGACGTATTGACGTATTGACGTTGCTTGTACTTGTTTCTGTTAGAATTGCTTCTTCATGCTTTGATTTAAGTGCTCATTCACTGTGAAGTCATCATGGTGATAGGATGCAAAAGAGAAGCAACGGAACGGATACACATTAGAATATTATTTTCAGTACGCCATTACTGAGCATCCTATTATTTATCATACCAACCTTCCTTCTCCAAGCAGCTCCCAAACCGTCAAATATGTATAAAGACTGTTAGACCTGGCATACTTTGAGTGGTTTCCCCTGACTTTTTTGCCTTCTGACCTGTTTGGTGACTTCATTTCTGCTGGCTTTCAGATCCTGGTCATGTTACCACTCTTGACCAGTGCTAAACTTCATGTGCTCTTTGACTAAAACATGTTACCACTGGCATATCCACAATTGGCATATTTACTTAACTTATAAGTCCCTATTAAGTTGCACTACATGTGCTCAGGGGCTGAATAAATGCTACTAGTGGGGCTGCAGCACTGATTGTGCCACCCACTTGAGTAGCCCTTTTAACATGACTCAGGCCTGCCTTTGCAGAGCCTGTGTGTGCACTTTTAAACTGCCATGGCAATCTGGCAAGTGGACCCTCTTGCCAGGCCCACACCTTTCTTTTTAATACATGTAAATCATCAATAGGGTAGGCGCTGGACAGCCCCAAGGGCTGTGTACATTGTATTTAAAAGGTTGGTCATGTACATTTATGATTTACATGTCCATGTAGCGAAAAACTCTAAGCTAGTCTGGATGCTGAGGGGTGTTATCCCGAAATCGGTCCCAGGATGTTTGTTTCTGTTCCAGGGAGGACCTTGCCTTGCACTTTGGGCTAGACTGTTCTCATGGGGAGCAGGGACAAGACTGATTTGGATATGGTTGCGTCAAAAATGTAGTGGCATGGCATTTAAAAAAAAAACTGAAGAATTAAGCCCAGATGTGTGACTGGGGGTACATGTTTAATTTGTTCTGCATTCTGTCCATCATCCGATCCTTTTGCACTTTTAAGAAAGTTGGCATTTTCTTACTTTAAATCATCTAATGCCTTCTGCCTGTCTCTAAATACACATCTGGGTGGGTGACAGCTTGGCTCTTGTGCATTCACCCCTGACAGCCAACCACACAAAGGGAGCATAGCTGTGCCTGATGGGCCATCTGCATGTTGATGGCGCATCCTGAGGGGACACTTAGGCCCTGATTTAGAGTTTGGCAGAGGAGGTTACTCCGTCACAAACATTACAGATATCCACCTTATTATAATCTCATAATAGCTTATGGAGACCATAATACAGCAGATGGTATACCCATCACATTTGTGACGGCGTAACCCGTCCACCAAACTGAATTAGACACTTACCCCTGAATGAGCTGTGTCCAGAGCCATTACAAAGGGCTGCATAACCCCGTGTAGTGTGTTTAGAGCCAGGTCAGAAAGGGCAAGGACTTGGTGCACTTCAAAGTGACTTTGAAGTTTCCCCCACTCAAATGAATTGGACTTCTGACCCTACCAAATCAGTACACTTCTGAACACAAGAACATTCTGCCACGAAAAGGACTGCTGTGCCACTGAAGGGACTGTTGCTCTGCTGGAACTCTGCTGGACTTTGTTAGAATCCAGCTTTGCTGTGTCTGTTCCGCTGCACACTACCCTCCTTGCTGAGAGTGAGAAGGACTGGACCTGCATCTCTAAATCCACAGAACTAAAGTTACTCTGAGGGCTTGCTGACTTGCCTCCTCTTCTGAAGTCTCAGGAACATCAAAGACTTCACTCAACTCTGCTACAGCATTGACGTCATTGCCCTGATCAGAACTACCGCAAATCTGCCCAGTGCTAATGGATCACCACTGCGGACAAAGACATTGCAGCACTAACTGCAAGGCTCAGAAACTGCACCATCAGATCTTCAAAGTCAACACACAATCATACAAGCTACTTTAACAGCAGGACAAGGTTGGTCCCAGCAGACGGACCATGGCTCATTGCGGTCGGCCTGAACTTTAGAATTTACCTCTGGCTAGCATGACCATATAGCCCAGTTGGCATTTTATATTTCTAAGCACTATGGCCCATATTTATGGAGGGTTAGCGTTGCCTTAGTGCCATCCATTTTGATGCTAAAGCGGCGCTAACTTAACTCCATATTTATACTTTGATGCTAGACCCGTCTAGCATTAAAGTTCTGAAGTTAGTGCCATTTTTGGGAAGCGCCAACCCACCTTGCGTCAATGAGATGCAAGGTAGGCATTCCTTTCTTTAAAATGACGCTAGCCCCCCAGCGCCATATTTAACACCTGACGCAGAAACGATGTGCAACTGTGAGGCGGGCGTAAATAATGGCGCTAAGCCCGTTTAGCATCATTATTTAACGCTTGGTCAGACCAGGCATTAAAGTGCAGGTAGGCCAGTGGGCCCAAAGATGACAACCCCAACCCACAGCAACACCACCACCCACACCACAGGGACTCTACAGGAGTAGGGAGCCCATTCCATATTTTTTGGCTGCTTGCACGTCAAAAACATGACACTAGGCTATCAGCAGATATTTTCCAGCTAACCAGCTTAACATCATTTCTGGCCCACTCGCACCATTTCCCCTGATGCCATTCCTTAGTGCTATTGTGCGTCATTTTATAAATATAGTGCACAGATGCCGTTAGGGAGTGGCGTTAGCTGTCATTCTAAAAAATTACGCATAACAGAGTTAGCGCAGTTGTGTGACATTTTTCATAAATATGGGCCTATATTTGCAGATATTCTTTAAAAATGTATATCTTGACTTCTACTTTTTGGAGTTTTGTTGTTTTGGTCTTGTTTTGTTCAATAAATGAAGCTTTATTTTACTAACCTGGTGTTGATTATTTTTGTGTGGTGTTGTCGCTGTTTTACTGTTTAAAGTGTTACACAAATACTTTAGACCTTGTCTCATAAATGAAGCCTGACTGCTTTGGCCAAGCTGAGCAGAAGTAATTTATGGTGTGTATCTGGCTTACCCTAATTAGGGTTGTGGTTCTTGCTTGGGCAGGGTGCATACCTCTGCCAACGAGAAACCCAATTTCTAACAAAGACCAACATGAGTTTACGTTAGCAATATTCACCAAAACAGGATAGATTCCCAGTAAGCATTGCCTTATAGATTTCTGATCAACTTTGTGACAGCCCCACATAGTTTTGAACCCCCAGCTTCTCTGAGCCTTAAACAGCCCAGTTACCAAGGACAAAGGAACTTGGTAAGAACACAGACTTTGTGCTGTGCAGTTTGAAACTTTAAAACTGCTCTTTTACTCTACCAGTGACTGTTTAAATTCGCCTCTTGGTTTTTAAGCAAATTGTACTTTTTATTCTTCCTAAGACTGTTTAAATTTCTCTCCCGGTTTTCTCCTAAGCTGTGCTAAGGCTACTAGAAGGCAACTACCCCCACCTTTTAACATGCTAAGAAGGCACAGTAGATCCCTAAGCCCTACCAGACTATGGCCCTCATTACAACACTGGCTGTCGGTGTTAAAGCGGTGGTAAGACCACCAACAGGCAGGCGGAAAAAAAATGGAATCACGACCATGGCGGAAACTGCCAACATAGACAGCCACTTTAGCACTCCGACCGCCACGGCGGTACAAACAAACAGCATGGCGGTCACCGCCAACAGACAGGCGGAAGACAATGTACTGCCCACTGTATCATGACAGGCCAATCCGCCACCTTTTCCGGGGCGGATTCAATGTGAACAAAAACACGGTGGAAACAGGACTTGGAAGGGAAAACACTCCCCTCTACACACCCCACTAGGAACCAGGACGCCATGGAGCCTGAGCTCCAAATACTCCCTGCGATTGTCTTCCTGCTCCTCTACCAGGAGCACGACCGACGCCGGAGACGATCACGGTGAGTACAGCACCTACGACACAGGGGAGGGGGGAGGAGGGAAGGCAAAGAGAGTGACACACACAAGCAACACCCCCACCTCCACCCTCACCCACAACAACACACACACAAATGCATGCTGCAACATTACATTTACACCCCCCCGGAAGAATGCAAGGACAAAAGGAAATTATTTGAACTAATGTAATCAATAAAAAACCATTACTCAAAAATGTATATACACTATAAACAAATATGTACACATTAAGAATTCAAGTCCAGGTACTGCACCTATATAGTCCGTGGACCACTGGGCCCAAAATGCATGGGCGAGGCCCACACAAGATACCCGATCGAAACGGAGAGAACACTGCAGGGGCATCAGATCGAAATAAAACAGGCACCTCAGGGGGAAGGGAAGGGGGGGCACCTCAGCCGGATGAGTGCATAACGCAAGCTCCACGAGGGGGCTCCATGCCCATTGATGTATCCTGGGGAGTGCAAAGCCACAGTCTCTCAAGTCTCTCCAGTGGGTGGTTTGCCCACTGCTTTATCCTGGGAAGTGCAAAGCCACAGTCTCTCAAGTCTTTCAAGTGGGTGGGTTGCCCACTGCTTTATCCTGGGGAGTGCAAAGCCACAGTCTCTCAAGTCTCTCCAGTGGGTGGTTTGCTCACTGCTTTATCCTGGGAGTGCAAAGCCACAGTCTCTCAAGTCTTTCAAGTGGGTGGGTTGCCCACTGCTTTATCCTGGGGAGTGCAAAGGCGCAGTCTCTCAAGTCTATCCAGTGGGTGGTTTTCCCACTGCTTTATCCTGGGGAGTGCACAGCCACAGTCTCTCAAATGGATAACAGTCTCCACTGGTTCTGGAGGGGGCTTTGTGCCCAGAGTGCATCATCCTGCCAAGGACTAAGGTAGTGGATGCCTTTCACCACTGGTTCTGGAGGGGGCTTGGTGCCCAGAGTGCTTCATCCTGCCAAGGACTGAGGTAGTGGATGCCTTTCACCACTGTTTCTTGAGGGGGCTTGGTGCCCAGAGTGCTTCATCCTGCCAAGGACTGATGTAGTGGATGTGGTTCACCACTGGTTCTGGAGGGGGCTTGGTGCCCAGAGGGCTTCATTCTGCCAAGGACTGAGGTAGTGGATGTGATTCTCCACTGGTTCTGGAGGGGGCTTGGTGCCCAGAGTGCTTCATCCTGCCAAGGACTGAGGTAGTGGATGTGATTCTCCACTGGTTCTGGAGGGGGCTTTGTGCCCAGAGTGCTTCATCGTGCCAGGGACTGGTTCTGGAGGGGGCTTGGTGCACAGAGTGCTTCATCCTGCCAAGGACTGAGGTAGTGGATGTGACAGTCCACTGACGGTGGGGCAACATGGAAGCTGCCCAGGCCCATGGAGCTGACCACCAGCCTCGTACGAATGACGATTGGGGATGGGAGCCATGTCTGCGGTGGTGCCACTGGCTCAGGATGTGGCGTGGCTGCTGGCGGTGCTGGCGGCGGGCTTAGTAGCGTCGGTGCTTGCGGCGGTCATTGAGCAGCGGTGCTGGTGGGGGGCTCACTGACCTCCGTGCTGGCGGCGGTGTCATGAGCGGCGGTGCTGGTGGGGGGCTCACTGACCTCAGTGCTGGCGGTGGTGTCATGAGCGGTGGTGCTGGCGGGGGGCTCACTTGACTTCGGTGCTGGCGGCGGTGTCATGAGCGGTGGTGCTGATGGGGGGCTCACTGACCTCGGTGCTGGCGGCGATGTCATGAGTGGCGGGCTCACTGACCTCGGTGCTGCTGAAGGGCACAGTGCCTGCGGTGCTGGTGAAGGGCTCAGTAGCTTGGGTGCTGGCGGCGGTGCCCGTGGTGGCAGTGCATGTGGCGGTGCCGGTGGCGGTCTTGTCCACCGTGCAGGTTGACGGCGATGTTGACTTGCCTTTCTTGTTCAGGCCCTTCCCCAACTTGGATGGTGGCGCAGCTGTCTTGCCACTCCTAACTGTTGTCCTTCCTGAGCCCTTGGTGGCAGGTGTTTTGGCCTTCTCCCTCCGGGATGTGGGCAACTTCTTCTGCTTTGGAGGTGGGCGAATGTCCTTGGCCTCGCTCCTTGGGACACTGGCAGCCCTGCTGCTTGGCGCACTCCAGAATCCGGTTACTGCAGGCCCCACTGTGCCCGGTGATGTGGTGGCTGAGGTGCTGGGTGGGGACCTGGAAAGGCGGGCCCTAGGGGATGGAAGGGGTGGGGGAGGTGAAGGGAAGAGGTCAAGATTTGACAGGAAAAGTATTTTAGACACACTGGGATGGGTAGATGGAGGGAGTTTGGAAGTGGAGGAAGAGGTAGTGGTTGTAGGAGGTGTTCGTTTGCTGACTTTGGGTGAAGGTGCATGGGCTAGAGGCTGTCGTGAGGTGGATGGCTGTTGGGTGGGTGTGTGACTGCGTTTGTGTACTTTGGGAGGAGGGCTCACAGACACACTGGTAGAGGACAAAGGGAATCTGTGGATGGTAGTGGGGGTGGTGATTGCACGTGAGCGGTGTGTGGTGATGGGCGTGCTGGTGATGGATGTAGTGGCTGAGGATGTAGTGCATGCAGGTGTGAGTGGAGACGAGACTGGGAGGGAGGAGGGAGACGTGGAGGAGGGGGACACAGTGGAGGCAGTGGATGTTGGTATGTGTGCATGGCTATGATGCTTGTGTGAGTGCCTGTGGGATGTGTGGTGCTTATGTTTGACAGAGCTTCCCTTGTGTGTTGAGGTGTGTGCATTCTGGTCTGATGGTGTGCTTGGGATAGGCTGAGGTACTGGGGATTGGGTCTGGGTGGAGGAAGTTGGAGGGGGGAGGTTGGACACAGGGACAATGGCTGCCATCAGTGCTGAGGCCAGAGTCTGAAATGCTCGCTGTTGGGCTGCCTGGCCAGCATGAATGCCCTCCAGGTATGCATTTGTCTGTTGCAACTGCCTCTCTACACCCTGGATGGCATTCAGAATGGTAGACTGCCCAACAGTGAGGGATCTCAGGAGGTCAATGGCCTCCTCACTGAGGGCAGCAGGGCTGACTGGGGCAGGGCTTGAGGTGCATGGGGCAAAGGAGACGCCCACCCTCCTGGGTGAGTGGCCACAGGGCACGCGCTGAGGGGCTACTGGGAGGGCAGTGCTGGTAGGGGGGGTGGCGGCTATACCTGTAAAGGAGTCGGTTCGCTGGCCTCTGCTCCAGCCCCTGCTGTGGAGCTCCCCTCGCCCTTCGTCCCACTGGTGAATTCGGACTCCGTAGTCTCGTCCTCCAGGGCCATGTGGGATGCAGCTCCCTCCTGCTCCTGTGCCACTGCTCCTCCGCCTGATGATGCTAATGCACACAAGAACAGGGAGACCACAAAAAGGGGGGGAAAGAAAGTAGGAAGACATGTTCAGTTCATGCAATACCGCTACCGTTGGCAGACACTACAGACACAGCAACCCTCTGCACTACGCCATGCACTTGGAGTTCCCTAATTCATCACAGTGACATGGGGTACATGGCCTATGCCCGATTGCTGCACACATCGAAGTCACAGGAGCCTGACTAGGTGTAGATGGCTCTTACTACTGGTGGGGTTGGGGTGCCACTTAGCCTGCCTCACAAAGAGACCTTGCCTACAAGGCTCGCCCCAGCCTAGGGGAACCCACAGCCCACTTCCCCACCCAGACACCTCGAATGCCCTCAGAGTCAGATGGATGTGACTTTATTCACCCCCTTGTGGCTGCTGTGATGCCCTCAAGCGCCCATCCAACTCCGGATACGCCACCGCCAGGATCCGGAACATCAGGGGGGTCATGGTGCGACGGGCACTCCTCCCACGTTGGGAGGCCATCCTCAGCTGGGCCTCCGCTGTTTTCTTGTTCCAGCGGCGAATGTCCTCCCATCTTTTATGGCAGTGGGTGCTCCTTCTGTGGTGGACCAAAAGGCCCGGTCGTCCTTGGCGATGGCACGCCAAATATCCTTCTTCTGGTGGGCGCTGACCTACAGGAATAGTACAGGGGAAAAGGAAAAACTTTAACCGTCCTGACCGTCATAGTCATTGGCCCACATTCCCACTCTTGCTCTGACGCACATACACTCACCGTCGGATCATGCAGGCCTCATCCCCCCCATCTCCCATCCACACCACTTCAAACAGGCATTGCCCATACAGCATGCTCACAGTGTATTCACCTGTTCATCTAGAGGACCGTAGAGTAGCGTGTACTGGGGGAGGACCCCATCCACTAGTTTATCCAACTCCTCCGAAGTGAAGGCAGGGGCCCTTTCCCCAGACACATGAGCCATCATCGCTTCCAGACTGAGGTCACAGCAGCACTTGCAGTGTAGGTCCTCTCCTGTCGAAGATCAGGTATCAAGTGAGTGAACAGGCAGAAAATGGCGGTTACGTCCGCGGCGGTGTGTACCGTCGCCACAGGCGTACATCGTCATTGGCTCCTGGGACCCAAAGGGTCCAATGTTAACCAATGCAGGATTGTGCCGTGGTCTTCAACCGCCTACTGTGACGGTGTACAACGACAGCGCAGTTACCTCATATCCCCTTGTCCCACATTGCATGTCAGGAAGCCGCCATTTCAGGCGTCAGACATATCTAGGCCTTGCATACAAACTAAGACAGGCACATAGCGGATTGACAAATGTGTACAATAAAGTTGTTTTTTTAGTACCTCAGTGTTGGCTGACCCTCTGATCGCTGTTTTCATCCATAGAGCACATCCGCTGGGGCAGGTGAGGAGATGGCGGCATCCTCCGGTGTACAGACCGCTGATGGACCTGTTGACAATGGAAGAGCGACATGTAATAGTCACCTACAGACTTGATCATGCCACAATCCAGGAACTGTGTGCCCAGTTGGAGCCAGACCTGATGTCAGCTATCCGCCATCCTACAGGAATCCCCCCTCTAGTGCAGGTCCTGTCAGTACTCCATTTCCTGGCAAGTGGGTCTTTTCAAACTACAGTGGCCATAGCATCAGGGATGTCCCACCCTATGTTCTCAAACGTGTTGTCCAGAGTGTTGTCTCCCCTGCTGAAACACATGCGCAGCCACATCGTTTTCCCTCAGGTGGAGGATTTTCCTACAGTGAAAGGTGACTTCTATGCCCTGGGACATATCCCCAACATCATAGGTGCCATTGATGGGACACATGTGGCATTGGTACCCCCCTGCAGGAGTGAACAGGTGTACAGAAACCAGAAGAGTTACCATTCTATGAATGTGCAGATGGTGAGTTTGGCCGACCAGTACATCTCCCATGTGAACACCAAGTTTCCTGGCTCAGTGCATGACGCTTAAATTCTGAGGAATAGCAGCATCCCTTATGTGATGTGGCAACTCCAGAGGCACCGTGTGTGGCTAATAGGTGTGACCCCAGTGAGGAATCCCAGGACAAGGGCAGATGAACACTACAATGAGGCACATGTGCGAACTAGGAGGGTTATGGAGAGGACCTTCGGCCTCCTGAAGGCCAGGTTCCGGTGCCTCCATATGACAGGTGGTTCCCTATACTACTCACCAAAGAAGGTGTGCTAGATCATCGTGGCCTGCTGTATGCTGCACAACTTGGCTTTGCGACGACAGGTGCCTTTTCTGCAGGAGGATGGTCCAGAAGGAGGTATTGTGGCAGCTGTGGAGCCTATGGACAGTGAAGAAGAGGAGGCAGAAGAAGAGGACATAGACAACAGAAACACTGTGATCCAGCAATACTTCCAGTGAGACACAGGTAAGAAGACATCACTGCCTCCTACATCTGATAAAATTGTTCTACCTCTCAGCTGTCTGTCACTTTCACCCAGTGTATGGACCCTGATTTGTCACTTTCCCTTTCGATTTTACAGATGTGGTTCCACTGTGTGACCTCTGCTATGTTACCTCATGGACTAGAGCTGTGTGACATAGGTATGTTGACAATACAATGGGCATTGCTATTTCCCTCAGTTATTGCAAATACACATTTGTGATAGAACAGACTGACTACAGATTGTTTTGTGATTCAAGGGTGTTTATTTAAGTGCAAAATAGTGGAGGGGGTTGTAAAATGGGCAGGGGTGATGGTGGAGGAATGTCCATGGCAGAGTTCAGTCTATTTGTCTCACAGGTGCATTATCCAAAGGGGCATAGGAAGTGGAGCTAGGGCAGTTTAAGCATGGACAGGGTGACAAAGTGGGACAGAAGGATGACAATCAGGGTGGTCTCATTTCTTGGCGGGGGTCTTGGCATTGTTCTCTGTGTCGTTGTCCTGGATCTCAGGGACCGCTTGTGGGGGTGTTTCTCCATCTGCAGGGTGTGGGGTGCTGGTGTTGTGGTTCTGTGGCAGTGCCTCCTGTCCACTAACGCCGGCGGAGGTGGTGGGCAGTTCATCATCCAGGCTAGTGTCATGGGCCCCTTGTTGTGCCACAGTGCCCCTCCTGGTGTTCACAAGGTCCTTCAGCACCCCTACAATGGTGCCCAGGGTGGTGTTGATAGATTTGAGTCCCTCCCTGAACCCCAAATACTGTTCCCCCTGCAGCCGCTGGGTCTCCTGAAACTTGGCCAGTACCGTTGCCATCGTCTCCTGGGAATGATGGTACGCTCCCATGATGTTGGAGAGGGCCTCGTGGAGAGTGGGTTCCCTGCGCCTGTCCTCCCCCTGTCGCACAGCAGACCTTCCAGTTCCCCTGTTTCCTGGGCCTCTGTGCCCTGAACCGTGTGCCCATTGCCCCTAGGTCTCTGATGTTCTTGGGGTGGTGGGTTAGCCTGGGTTCCCTGTAGTGGTGGACACACCGCTGCTTGACGTGGGTGGGTGCTGTGCTGGTGTTTCTTGAGGGGGAGGCTCTGTGGTGGCCTGTGACTGTGTTAGGGGAACCGACTGTCCCGAGGTCCCAGATGGGCCGGGCTGGTCATCTAGAGCCAGTTGGACAGAGCTGCTGTCATCACTGTGGGCCTCTTCTGTGGGGGGAGTGGACATGTCTGGAATCTCCTGTCCGGTGACGTTGAGTAGGGGTCCTGCAGGGGTCTAAAGGCATGATTATTGCATCTGTGTGTGCCATGGTGTGCAATGGGTGGTTGACCCTGTACCCCAGTGCTTACATTCTTGTGTATTACCTTGTGTGATAATTGTTTATGGTATCTGTAGTGGACATGCATTGGTGATGGGTGTCCATGCTTTGTTGTTGCATGCAGGGCTTGGTGTTGGGATGTGTTGTTTGTGATAGTGGGGCATATGTGAGGAGTTGGAGTGATGGGTGTGAAGGCGAGGGTAGGGCTATGGGTATGTGATAGCATGCAGGTAGGGTGGGGGATGAAGTAGTTAAAGCTTTGACTTACCAGAGTCTATTCCTCCAGCTACTCCCGCGAGGCCCTCAGGATACAGTATAGCCAAGACCTGCTCCTACCATGTTGTAAGTTGTGGGGGAGGAGGTGGGGGTCCGCCGCCAGTCCTTTGAACCGCAATGTGGTGTCTTGAGACCACAGAACGCACCTTCCCCCTTAGGTCGTTCCACGTCTTCCTGATGTCATCCCGTGTTCTTGCGTGCTGTCCCACTGCTTTGACCCTGTCCACGATTCTGCGCCATAGCTCCATCTTCCTAGTTATGGAGGTGTGCTGCACCTGTGATCCGAATAGCTGTGGCTCTACCGGGATGATTTCCTCCACCATGACCCTGAGCTCCTCCTCAGAAAACCTGGTGTGTTTTGCGATGCCATGGGGTGGTGTGGGTGATGTGTGAGGTGGTGTGTGTTGTGATGTGTGGGGTGATGGTTAGGGGTGTGTGGGGTTTTGTGCGTGGATGGTGTATGAGTGATGGTGTTGTGTGCCTCCGTATGTGGTGTGGTCTTTGCTTTGCTGTCTCTCTTTTGTTCTTCCAAATTTTTGGTTGTAAGGGTTTGTGGGTAATGTGAGTGTGTGTTTTATATTGTATTGGGTGTGTGGGAGTGGTGTGTGTATTTGGAATTGTCCAATGTGGTTGTGTTTTGTAAATGTGTGTGTATTTTGAGCGCGGCAGTGTGTACCACCAATGGAATACCACGGTTGAAAGACCGCCGCATGGATTCGTGGGTCGTGATAGTGTGGGTGTATTCCTGTTGGCGTGACGGTGGAGACTTTGTAATCGCCAGTTTATCACTGACCTTTGGTGTGGCGGACTTGAGTGGGTGTCTAGATTTTGGCAGATTCTGAGCTGTGGGTCGTAATAGCTGTGGCGGAATTCCGCGGCCACGGCGGTGTGTTGGCGGTCTTCTGCACGGCGGTAAGCGGGATTTACCTCCAAGGTTGTAATGAGGGCCTATGTTTGGAAAGTATATTTAAAACTCGTTTTTGGATAGGAATTTTTTTTTTTCTAAATGCACGAAAAGCAGTATTTATATTGGCTTATGACTTGGGCCTTACCTACAGGGTTGAACAGGAACTGTATAGTGTTTATTGAGCCTGTCTGTATCCAAAAAGATTCTGACTTCAGGAGCACCTCCTTACCCCCTGCACAGCAGTCTGTGCTTTAGCGATTGGGCCTCTGGCATCTCAGCAGGGCTGACCCCTTCCCCTCACACCTGTACACGCTCTTAGATTTATAGTTAATGCTCCTTAGGTTTCTTATTGGTTGTTCCTGGGATTTCTATTGGATCTAGGGTTTATGCTTTGAGTTCTGGTTGACTGACAGGGCTAGAGTTCTGATTGGTGACAGGTTTCTACTGGGCTTGGGTGCTTAGGGTTTGGGTTCTGAATGGCTGATAGAGCTAGGGTTTTGAAAGGTTCCTAAGGCTATAGTTTCTGTCACTAGCTCCAAGGCTTAGGGCTAAAGCTCAGATCGGCTAGGGTTAGGGCTAGGGTTCCTATGGGCCGAAAGTCACCTGATCACTAATGCTATTTTATTTAGGATTCAGGGCATCTCAGCCTGAGTGATGAGGGAAAGCGCAGAAGGGAAAAAGGTAGCTGCCTTTTCTGGTCAGGCCTAGGTCCAGAAGTGCTGTCCTTTTTACGTATCGCAGCGAGACTCTTTTGTATTTAGAAAAGGGCTCGGAGCCCTGTCAACTTCACATCAGTGTTTTTTATTGGTTCGTGGGCTTCCCTAATAAAATCTGCTTGCTTTCATTTGTCGAAGGCAAGCATGCGTCATTCCTTTTCCGGTGGCTAGTTTCCATTTACCAGCAACCACCTTAGGCCATCTATATCCTCAAACATAATAGCACAATCTAGGCAAACACACACTATTTCTTTGCAACAACCAAACTCTAAGAACAACCATTACAAAACCCCACACACCATATCTATATATCCTTCTCTCCCTAATGCCACACAAAGGCACTTCCACTCTTACACAAACCACCACTCTGTCCAAACCCACACTATGATAACCTTAATGCCTTCAAACACACACTCCTTTTTCATACAAAATACAAGTTCGACTCTCTATTTACTTCTAATAGACCCCTTTCCATCACCAACAACCCTATACTCCACCCTCTCTCCTATCACTCACCAACACTGTCCTCTTTTTACCAAAAACACACAGCCAAATAGTCCTTACTCTCCACTCCATCACATTACCTGCCCCAAAATCTAACACAAATACTTATAACCCCTGCCTGTCTCCTAACACACCACATTCCCTCTTCTCCCATGCACATCACCTCCCTTACCATTTAGCTTCCACTTACCAACAGTACTTTATATTAAAATTCTTCACAGAAATTCACTGTCATTGTCTCATCTCACTACTCCACAAAAACAAAACATAACACATATACCAGATCTTCAAAATCTCACATACAATTTTATACTACATTCCATCACAAAATAGAAACAAACATCCACTCCCACCTCCTAGCTACATAATACAGATCCTAAACCAACTTTGGTCCATTATTTCTCTATCTTCACCAACAACTACCACAAACACCATAACACCACAACACTCATTCATCCACTTCTTATCCATTGCACAATTTAGAGCTTTAAAACATGACCCACACACTTCGCCACCACCTCTAATCCATACACATTCCAGCCGTAACAGACACAAATGAAAGAAACCACATGCCACTCCTTACAACTTCACACCTCCTTATCTATGATACAAAAGACTACCCTACAAAAATAACACAGCCTTCGGACTCACTCTCAACTCACTGTCAACCACAATCTCTACCACCTGCACCCACAGACCCAATAAAACCCTTCTAAGCCTTTTGGCTGAGGATTACAGTATAGATAAACAACACTATTGCTATCCTGATTCAGTTAATATCAACACAAATAATACACCTGCTATTAGTTCATAGAATACTACTCACTCTTCTTGAAATGAAAGTCACACCACCACCAAAACAAGAAATCTAGACTGACACATTATCCCCCATCTAAGATTTCCACACAAGGTCGAAGCTACTATCTTTTGTACTATTTGAACTTGATTACGATAATGGTCTCTACCATGGAACATCTTTATCTACTGAGAAAAGACTATAATGAATTCAGAATTCTGCTGTCAGACAAATCCTAAATGTAAAGCCACCAGTCCACAACTCCCATGTTTTAAGGGCCTTACATTGATTACAAGCTGCCAGTAGGACCTCTTAAAAAGCTGCTTTGTATCACCAACAAAGCAATACATGGAACAGGACCACTTTTATTCAGGAATAAAATCAATAAATACATACAACAAAGGAACCTCCGCTCCAGATTGGGTAGTTGCCCCAAATCTAAGCACAGAAAAACATGGGTTGTACATCTTTCTCTGTTCAAGCAGCCAATGTCTGGAATTCACTGCTCCCACACTTTAGATGCAGAGATAACTATCTTATCTTCAGACTCCTACTCAAGATGTCATGGGTTAATTTTGGAGCCTTGCTTGGGCACACATATTTTAGCTTAGGCTTGTGGCATGTGCCCTTTTACCCAGTTACATGCTTTATCTTCATGTATTCACTTTAGCATAGTCTGTTTTTAGTGGGGATGTTTTATATTCCCTAATCAGCTGCTATTCCAAGAAAGTGTTGTTATTACTTTCACGGCACAACATTTCACTGTGTACCTCTGCCCAAGGCTGCTTAGGGCTGTACATGATAATCTATCTAGGATTTCCACCACAAGAGTGCGCAGACAGCCGTCACTCAGACAAAAGATCACGTCAGGCCTGCTTCTCAGAACACAACATGTTTTATTAGAAAAAACATCACAGAGGCCAAAAAAGGTTAGAGGGGCTATTCCAGGCACAGGATCAATCATATGCTGTATATCATATCATTACAACTTTGCTGACCTCAGCCCTGTCTCTTCAACCAACCAAGGAGATGGCGGGCAGACAACTGTTTTCAGGTTTGGTTGCAGGTGTATCTTTCATGGACTAAGTACAGGTAGATTAGGGCTATCACCACTATGCTCTTATGTAAAGCTAGATTTGTCAGTTTTAGGCACATATTTACTCCAAGATGCTGAGATTGTTTATTTACTTTTCACTCATGATAACAATTCTAACTGTGCTATGTTTCATTTTCCTAAAAACCGCAGAGCAAATATTTTATCATAAATTGCAGTCCTTTCAAGAAATGCATTAAAAACTGTCCTGCATCTCTTTTTCTGCCTATGAGTGTATGAGACCTGTGCTAACAAGAGAAAAGCAAAATCTGCAAACCACGATTTCTCTGAGGAGTCAAAGAGTGTCGTGAGTCAGGCTGCCACAAATCACCTTTACTTCTAGGTTTGGGTGAGGTTCTGCTAGCCAGCCAAAAGGTT
This sequence comes from Pleurodeles waltl, assembly GCF_031143425.1. Lineage (NCBI taxonomy): Eukaryota > Metazoa > Chordata > Amphibia > Caudata > Salamandridae > Pleurodeles > Pleurodeles waltl. The sequence continues at coordinate 1,225,954,490 of NC_090447.1, forward strand.
TAAGCTGACAGCTAACAGACGGTGTGGGATCACCTCAGTCACTCACAAGCTGTGGTGCTGCCACCCAAAGCCAGTGGTCTAAGCATGGTATGAGTCCTACGCCAAAGAGTTGGCTCTTTCCTACATGACCGCCATCATCAAAACAAAAAATGCACAGAATATGCCTGTGTAAGTAAACATGTATAATGTAATTATATGCATGTACTAGATGTATGCATTTCTCTGTACAAATATACATATATATAAACTACTTATGGTTTAAAAATATATTGATATTGGTATAGGTCTGTTTAACAAATGTATATATCACTGATAGGCCACAGTATAGTTTACATATGGTATTTGATTAAATACTTATGGCTCTCTGGTTTTATTTTATCTATCACAATATTTAATCATGATCATTACAATTTTATCTATAGCTGCTTCACTATTTGAATATTAAGGGTAATATACAATTGCAGTAGTAAATATAAATAAATAAACAAATTCCAAACAACAACATAAAAATTCCCTTTTTAAAAAAAGTATATAAATAAATTAGCTTTATGTGCAGCAACTCTTAAAAGTTGAAGTTTCTAATTATTTATCCATGAATGTACATATGGGACTTACAACTTTATATCTATTTATTATTTTCCATATACGTGTCTACCTTTGTATGCAGTGATGTATCTATATATTTATTACTTTATTCCTACTGTAGAAAAAAAAAAAAAAAAACTTAAACTCTCTCCAGTTCACTACTGCATGTTGCATCCTATATTTCTATCAATGTATCCGCTACGTCCGGTCTTTGACTTTTCCCAAAACCCATTGTACTACTATGCTCTCTCTAATAACACTTTCTAGACTCTTCCCTCTGCTATCCCTCCTTTGACTCATCCCAAACCTCACTTTACTGCCATGATCTCATAAATAACACTTTGTTTCCTCATCCCCTCCCTTGTCCTATTCAATCTAAATACTGGGCTAGTCACTGAAAACCACTATGTCACCTTTCCAGGAGTAATACGTACTATATCAATATGATTACAAATACACCCGCAAATCTCCACACATCACAATAGAAGTAACAATCAACTAGGGGTGATGCAAGCAACTGATGAATGTGTGATTGACTGTGGGAAGAGGATGTCGCCTGCATGGTAACCAGGCATGTACCCATGCCCTGAGTGTAGGAGGCTGGCCTGGCTTGTAGTGGGTACCAGAGGTACTTACACCCTGTGCCAGGTCCAGTTATCCCTTATTAGTGTAGAAGAGGTGTTTCTAGCAGCTTAGGCTGATAGAAGGTAGCTATGGCAAAGCAGCTTAGGCTGAACTAGGAGACATGTAAAGCTCCTACTATACCACTGGTGTCATATGCACAATATCATAAGAAAACACAATACACAGATATACTAAAAATAAAGGTACTTTATTTTTATGACAATATGCCAAAAGTATTTCAGTGAGTACCCTCAGTATGAGGATGAGAAATATACACAAGACATATGTACAGAAACCAAAATTATGCAGATAATAGCAAAAGGAAGTAATGCAAGCAATGTAAAGTTACAGTAGATTGCAATAGGAGCACATAGGTATAGGGGCAACACAAACCATATACTCCAAAAGTAGAATGCGAACCACGAATGGACCCCAAACCTATGTGAGCTTGTAGAGGGTCGCTGGGACTGTAAGAAAACAGTGAGGGTTAGAAAAATAGTCCACCCCAAGACCCTGAAAGGTAGGTGTAAAGTGCACCTACTACCCCCAGAGAGCACAGAAGTCATGATAGGGGGATTCTGCAGGAAGAACAAACACCAGCAATGCAACAACAGTAGATTTCCCGACCTGAGTACCTGTAAGATGAGGACACCAAGTTCAAGAGTCGCAACAGTGTTGAGAGTGGGCAGGAGCCCAAGAAATGCCAGCTGAGGGTGCAAGGAAGCTGCCACCTGTTGGAAGAAGCTTGGTGTTCTGCAAGAACGAAGAGGACTAGGTACTTCCCCTTTGGAGGATGGATGTCCCACGTCGTGAAGAAGCTTGCAGAGGTGTTCCCACGCAGAAAGACTGCAAACAAGCCTTGCTAGCTGCAAGGGTCGCAGTTAGGGTTTTTTGGATGCTGCTGTGGCCCAGGAGGGACCACGATGTTGCATTTTGGGTGAGGAGACAGAGGGGGCATCCAGCAAGTCAGGGAGCCCTCACAGAAGGAAGCAGCACCTGCAGAAGTACCTGAACAGGCACTTAGAAGAAAAGTGAACCGGAGTCTACCCGAAGTCACAAAAGGGAGTCCCACAACGCCGGAGGACAACTCAGAAGGTTGTGCACTGCAGGTTAGAGTGTCGGGGACCCAGGCTTGGCTGTGCACAAAGGAAATCCTGGAAGAGTGCACAGGAGCCGGAGCAGCTGCAAATCACGCGGTACCAAGCAATGCAGTCTAGCGTGGGGAGGCAAGGACTTACCTCTACCAAACTTGGACTGAAGAGTCACTGGACTGTGGGAGTCACTTGGACAGAGTTGCTGAGTTCCAGGGACCACGCTCGTTGTGCTGAGAGGGGACCCAGAGGACCAGTGATGCAGTCTTTTGTTGCCTGTGGTTGCAGGGGGAAGATTCCGTCGTCCCACGGAAGATCTCTTCAGAGCGCCTGGTGCAAGAAGGAGGCAGGCTACCCCCAGAGCATGCACCACCAGGAAACAGACGAGAAAGCGGCAGGATAAGCGATACAAGGTTGCAGTAGTTGTCTTTGCTACTTTGTTGCGGTTTTGCAGGCGTCCTGAGCAGTCAGCGGTCGATCCTTTGGCAGAAGGTGAAGAGAGAGATGCAGAGGAACTCTGGTGAGCTCTTGCATTCGGTATCTGAAGAATTCCCCAAAGCAGAGACCCTAAATAGCCAGAAAAGGAGGTTTGGCTACCTAGGAAGGAGGATAGGCTAGTAACACAGGTAAGAGCCTATCAGAAGGAGTCTCTGACGTCACCTGATGGCACTGGCCACTCAGAGCAGTCCAGTGTGCCAGCAACACCTCTGTTTCCAAGATGGCAGAGGTCTGGAGCACACTGGAGGAGCTCTGGGCACCTCCCCTGGGACGTGCAGGTCAGGGGAGTGGTCACTCTCCTTTCCTTTGTCCAGTTTCGCGCCAGAGCAGGGCTGGGGGATCCCTGAACTGGTGTAGACTGGCTTATGCAGAGATGGGCACCATTTGTGCCCATCAAATCATTTCCAGAGGCTGGGGGAGACTACTCCTCCCCAGCCCTGACACCTTTTTCCAAAGGGAGAGGGTGTAACACCCTCTCTCTGAGGAAGTCCTTTGTTTTGCCTTCCTGGGCCAAGCCTGGCTGGACCCCAGGAGGGCAGAAACCTGTCTGAGGTGTTGGCAGCAGCTGCAGTGAAACCCCGGGAAAGGTAGTTTGTCAGTCTGTGCTAGAGACTCGGGGGATCATGGAATTGTCTCCCCAATGCCAGAATGGCATTGTGGTGACAGTTCCATGATCTTAGACATGTTACATGGCCATGTTCAGAGTTACCAATGTGACGCTATACATAGGTAGTGACCTATGTATAATGCACGCGTGTAATGGTGTCCCCGCACTCAGAAAGTCCGGGGAATTTGCCCTGAACGATGTGGGGGCACCTTGGCTAGTGCCAGGGTGCCCACACACTAAGTAACTTTGCATCCAACCTTCACCAGGTGAAGGTTAGACATATAGGTGACTTATAAGTTACTTAAGTGCAGTGGTAAATGGCTGTGAAATAACGTGGACGTTATTTCACTCAGGCTGCAGTGGCAGGCCTGTGTAAGAATTGTCAGAGCTCCCTATGGGTGGCAAAAGAAATGCTGCAGCCCATAGGGATCACCTGGAACCCCAATACCATGGGTACCTCAGTACCATATACTAGGGAATTATAAGGGTGTTCCAGTATGCCAATGTGAATTGGTGAAATTGGTCAGTAGCCTGTTAGTGACAATTTGGAAAGCTGAGAGAGCATAACCACTGAGGTTCTGGTTAGCAGAGCCTCAGTGAGACAGTTAGTCATCACACAGGGAACACATACAGGGCACACTTATGAGCACTGGGGCCCTGGCTGGCAGGGTCCCAGTGACACATACACTAAAACAACATATATACAGTGAAATATGGGGGTAACCTGCCAGGCAAGATGGTACTTTCCTCCACCACCAGAGCACCACATGTGTTGAGAACATGGTGATGTTTCTACTCTCGGGACCCAATTCTAACTGATGATACCCAGCATTCAGGTCCAGTTTCGAAAACCACTGTGCCCCATTCAGGTCTGCTATGATGTCATCCATGGTGGGTGTTATGTGTCTCTCTCTCTCCTGATGGCTTTGTTGGGTATGCGCATATCGACACACAGACGAATAGCACTGGGTTGCTTGGGTTTTAGAGCTATTACTAGAGGTGAACCCCACTGTGCTGGCCCTTCCACCTTTTCAATTTCTCCCTGGCTTTCGAGCAGCTGCAACTCCTTTTCCACTGCGGGTCGCAAATGAAACGGCACACGGCGGTGTCTTAAGGCAACTGGCGTGACACTTGGGTCTATGTGAAGTTTGATTTGTTTGCCTTTTAGCCGTCCCAGCCCTTCAAAGAGCTGCAGAAACTCCCCAACAAGCTGTTCAACATGAGACTCATATAGCTGTTGTGCAAAGAATACCAATTCCAGCTCCTCTGCAGTGTGACACCCCAACAGTGTGTCTCGGTTTCCTGTTACCACATAAAATTTTGCTTGCGTTGAAACACTTCCACTGGTCACAGACACTTCCACCGTGCCTTTCAGAGGAAGCAGCTCTCGACCGTCGTAGTTCTATATTTTAGTGGTGGTTGGGGTAAGAGATGGTGTCGGGACCACCTGTCGGAACAGGGTGTCATCCATTACGTTAACGGATGCCCCTGTATCGATGAGTACTGTTACTCACATGCCGTTGACTTGTATGTTGCTCATTGGTGGTGGTCGCTTCTTTTGTTGTCTCCCACCGGTGAACGAGATCACAAAGATGTCTTCGTCCTCATCTTCTTCAAAGATGGGTATCCATTGAGTTGTGCTTTCTCTAGAGTCATCATTGTCTTTACTCACACTCCTAACTTTGGCGTCTTTTCCCTTCTGATCTCCTGGCCTGTTTCTTCCTGACCTGCACACTTTAGCAAAATGGTTGTTTTTGCCACACCGGTTGCATGTTTTCCCTTTTGCCGGGCACCCCGCCCTTGATCTGTGTTCATACCCGCAGCTTCCTCAGGTGCGTTCACTGGGCCTGAAAGAGTTTGGCCTGCGTCCAGATGGTGGACGAGTGTGAATGGCCTCTACCTGCTCTTCCTTTACCTGAATTGGACTTGTGGTTGAACCAGCTGCCAACGATTGACCTCTCACCGCCGCCATGGCATCTGCCCGCACCGCCAATAGTTCGTGTGATCGTGCCAAAATCAGTATGTCTTCAAGAGAGATGCCTTGCTGGCGTAAGATGAGTTTTCTCAGGGAGTTGGATCGGCACCCTTGGATGATCTGGGCTCTAATCTCCTCTTGCTGATTAAACCCTACGCACAAACTTGCTAGCTTTCTCAGCCGCGCGTAAAACATGTCCACTGACTCAACATCAGTTTGTTGAGCATGGCAAAGCTTGAAGCATTCGTAGTCTGAGTTTAGCTGTGGGTCAAAATGTCTGTTCAATGCTACGACTGCAGCGTCAAAATCTGACTTACCACCTGTGTTTGGGAGTGAATCAAATAACTCTTGCAGCTCGTCTCTGCCCATCAGCAGCATGAGGAATCTGCGCACCGCTTCATCTGTTTCTCTTGTGGCGCAGAAATAGTTTTCTAGACGATTTAACCATAGGCGCCATCTTGGCACTGCAGTGGCCGGATCAATCAGTTGGCTGAATGGGGCAGCACGGTGACTGAGGAATGAGTACTGGTGTTCACTTGCGCAGGCAGCTGAGAGTTATCTAGCTGTGGCGCACTCATCTTCTTTTCTGCTAAAGTGTTGGATTGTTTTTTTTTTTGTTTTTTTTTCGTTATATATATATTTTTTTCTAGTGTCCTTGTTGTGGTTATGTCCCTTTAGTTCACCTTTCCTTTTAGAATTTGTTGTGTTTTTTTTCCCTCTACTTCTCTGTGGGGGCTCTAGTTCCCCTTTTCATTGCTGCTTCCTTTTTTTTTTCTTTTGTCTTTGTTAAGTCTCTTTTTTTTTTCTCTGTGGGGGCTCTAGTTTCCCTTTTCACTGCTCTGCTGCTTCCCTTTTTTTTTCTCTCTTTGTTGTGGGGGCCCGTTGTGGATGTGTTTTGTTATGATTTTTACACTAGTCCTTTTTTTCATACACGGAACTCTTCCACTCCTGGAAATTGACTACACGGAGCTCTGGCGCTCCGACACCAGCCAGTGCGCCTCTTACTCAGGGGAGCGCGGCCGTGTACTCGCGTTGCCGTTTCCTGGCAACCGGGCGTGCACGTCAGTTTCCTAGCGTGCGGCCGCCCCCCCATGTGGTATCTGCAGGCCTCGGGTGGGAGCGCTCAAACAGACTCACCGTCCGAGGCAGGGCCGCCTCCTTCTTCCTCGGGTCTGCTTCAGCGAACCACACGGCGCCGATCAGCGCGACGGGCACAGATGGGGCAGTGACCCGGCAGGCGTGCAGCGGCCCTCACCAGTGAAGCGGCGGGCCCGCTCCTTTCCGGTAGGCCACAAGGCACCATGAGGCACTCGTTCCTCAGTCACACGGCTGGGCCGGGTTGGGCGGAATCACCGATCATCACGGGCACGTTCGGGTAGGCTCTGAACTCGTCCTTTTCCACTACTGCGCGGTGCGGGGTTCATGGGCCCACTCATCGCCAGTGTAGCTATGGCCTTGCCTGCTGCAGCTGAATAACGCACAGACACTTTGTTGGGTATACTAGGGAAAACTGCGTCAGCGCAGCCCCTTCCTTATTTATAGCCTCTGTTCCGCGCTTCATCCGGACGCGCGTAACAGGATACAAATCATAGGAGAGTCCGGATGGCCCTCTACACCCACCACAACTGTTTGCAAATATGGCCCTAATATAGGCAAACTGACCTTTTTCAGTGAAGTTTAGCTTAGTGTACTAAAATACACATCAGAGAATGTCATCTTGATGGGAGACTTCAGGTAAAACTAGACCCAAAAATAGTCAGATAAAGCACAAGTAAACACCCCTGCCACTAGCAGCAAAACAAATACAGTAAGTTATTGCTGATAACCACCTTGTAGATGTATGGAATGCCTGAAATCCAGCAATGAGAGAGGCTACATGCATGTACGGTGTTGCAATTCTTGGTTCAAATTAGACTACTCACTGTTAACCAAGAATATTTGTATAAGGAGAATCTGAGTTGTCCCAGAACCTTATCAGATGACTCTCTAGTACTCCATGGATTGAGTATTCCTGGGTAAGTGCACAAAGCATTCTACTGGTGATTTTACAGTTCAACATAATGGGATTCAGTGTTTTATAAGGTAATATGCAACAAGACAGAAATGTACTCCTCCACTAATGAGCATACAGTAAACATTCCTGCAATGCCATAGGAAGCAAAGAAAGTTTTTATAAGAGGTGTGTACAAAGCTAATTAGGAAAGGGTCCTAAGACCAGCAGAACTTGATTAGCCAGATTTGAGACAGATCTCAAAGCACTAGGGAGACAGTATACTGCAGAGGGCACCAAAGAATTCCTAGCTAAGTGCAGTCTAAGCTAGATGAATTCCAAGACACTGTACTAGGTGAATTCAACTACCTGAGAAAAGATGCGAGAGGTGAGGTGCATGGAGAGGGTGATGGGCCCTGTACAACTCTGCCAGCCCTGTTAAGACCTCCGAAAGCAAGTCCTGCTGTCTTTGTCTTCTTTCAATTTTTTATTACACTCATAATGAATAGTAATATATTATTCAATATCAGTGTAATAATAGTTGAGTACAATTAACTGGAATATGCCCTTCCAAAGCAGGTACAGTTAGTACAAAAATGCTTTTGAATGTATGTTGTGTGTATGCTTGCAGTTGATAGTCTGTTTATGTGAGAGAGGGAGTTTTTATGAAAACCTGAATTTGTGTGTATGTATAATTATGCTTGTGTGAGTTACAGTGGAGGGCAAAGGCATGTGATGTCACCTCCATTGCCTCTGGCATTTCGGTGAATCGACGTCCATGGGTTTATAGCTACTACACAAAACTGTACAACTCCAGAGAAAGGTTGAAACCAGCAGATTTAGATCAGTAAATTGACAATACTGTGTTGGTGTGGTTGGAAACAGCACACACACATAGTACCAAATCTTCAAACATCTCCTGAACAATAAAGCCCCTGGCCATGTGGGATACCAGAGCAGTTCTATAATGAATATGTGCACCTATTACCACCTAGCCTGTTGGATTTATACAAAACCGATTTTTAAAAAGGCTGTTGGCCCCCCATTTCAAAAAGAGGTCACAATGGTTACAATCCTTAAACCAAGCAAGTCCCTTGACAAAATACATCCAGATCTCTCTCATTAATAAATGCTGACAATAAGATGTTGTCCAAAAATGTGAGCAATAGAATACTCTCCTCACTACCTTGCATGATTAGACCGGGTCGATCATGTTTTATGCCTGGTAGATTCACATTGCATAATCTTTTTACACTGATTGCAGTCCTACACCATATGGACCCAGAGAGTGAGACAGCAGCAAGCTTTTTCGACTTAACAAAAGTATTTAACTCCCTCACTTGGCCATATTTGTTCCATGTGGGTAGATGGGCTTCATTGGACGTTTGTGTGATGGTTAAAACTGCTTTACATGACACAGTGGCTAGAGTCCAACAAAACAGGGTGATACTGACCTAGATAAAAATAGTAAGAGGTAAAAGTCAGGGCTGCCTCCTTTTACCTATTCTCTTCACCCATGCAGTGGAACCACTCACAGCCAAGGTATGATGCCATCATGTGGAGAGAAGGCTGAACTGTACTTCACATTGGCTTGACTCCCTTTACATCAGTGACATTACCCTCTATGTAAGGCAACCAGATGACAATGTAGTGCAGCGAATTAGGGAATGTTTTAAGTTTGCCAAGTTCTTTGATGTGCATATTAACTAAGCCAAACCCAATATAATGTCCCTGACTGTCAGCAATCATAAATGAAAATGAGATAACCTCTTACAGTGGGAAAAGATAGCTGGGGATACAAGTGCAGAGAAACATTTAAGGCATTATATACAAAATACAAAAACTATGGTGCTGCCATAGTAAAAACGGAGTAGGCAATAGATAAATGGTTAAAACCGCCACTTCTACTGTCCTAGCACTAGCAAAAATTATGATTTGCTTAAATACTTATTACTGTTAAATAATGTGCTCATAATGCTAAATAAAGCTTTTTTGCAAGGCAGAGACTGAGCCTGACACTCCTTGCATTGTCTGGAAAACAGCCCCTACTGAGATGGGAGATCTTGACACTTCCCTACAATCAAGGTGGATTGGGGGCACCTGATTTTGAGCTAAACTATTTGAGTGCTGAAGCACAATATATACATTACTAGCATTTCCCAACAACATACCAAGCACATGTGGCAATCGAAACTGAAAACCTAGCTCCAAAACACCTAGCACCAATTCACCAATGCAAACAGCAGACACATCATGGTTGAAACTGATATTGCAAGATGTATAATATGGGCTTGAAACAAACAATCAAACAAACCTCACAAGGCTGCCAACACTGTATGCTCTTAGATCACCCTAAGGGCCCAATTCACAAAGGGTCTCTGCACTTGTCGCAAAGCCCCCCCCCCCAGACAGGGCGGGACTACCACGGTGGAGGCCCTTTCTGAATCGACCCGTCAGCCTACAACCCGAGCATTTACCTGACATATTGCCAAACTGCATGGAAACAGCAATGATCATTTCACCTTACATGCATAGGGGACCTTTATCAAAGGGGGGCATTTCTAAAAACTAAGACTGTGCTTGATCATGACAAACATATGGTACTGGATGTTTTCCTCTATTTTAAAATAAGAGAGGCCTGCTGTAAGGGAGACACCAACTTCCCAGTCCTACTGCCAGTATTCTGTTCATTACAAAATATATTCTAGGGAATCCTACACCCAAATGTTAGTGTCTTGCATATGTAAATTAATACAAGGCAAGGTCCCGATATGTCAGGTTGGGGCCAAATGGAAGTGAGAGGAAGAGTTACAAACGCATATTACAGATTCTCATTAGGAGAACTGTTGTGCGCAGAAGGAAGAACTTTCTAAACTACAAATATAGGACCTCATTTACAAGAAATTGATTCATTGTCATTGATGAGTCAGTATTCTAGCACCTGCCACTCATCCCCTCATGTGCCATGGATTCACTGTATTTACAGGACCACGCTCCATGGCACATGTTTTAACGGATGCGTCAGAAATTCTGATGCATTTGTTGGCGCTAACGTGATGCACTGCTGGAGCTGCTTTGTTAAACTGACGCAACTCCTGCAGTGAGGGGAGAGTCCCACAAGGGGCTTGTAAATTAGGTCCTTAAGATAAATACTCTCTAAATTCCAACACAGAATATATCATACAGCAGAGAAGCTAATCAAAATAGGTCTGAGAGAAACAGCGTGCTGTGAGAGATGCAGGGAATCACAGCAAAATGTTCTGCATCTTGCCTGCCATGCCATCATAAACACCTACTAGAAGGAAGTGGGCATGACCACATCCGACATTACAGCCACCCAACTTACACTTACCCCACTGCTTATATTACTGGGATATGTGAAAGACCTCCCTCCAGCAGATACAAAACGTACATGTGCTCCTCTTAGTGGTTGCTAAATGTAGAGTAGCTATGAAATGGGACGTGGACCAGCATCAAATGTTTTGTTTGGACTGGCTTCATGATGTGCAAAAGGTAGCAAACAATTGGAGTCATACTGGGAGCTAATGCTACCTCAAAGTGGAACCCAAAGACGTAAAGGCTTCCATGTGACAATGTTTAATACAAACTGATAAACATGCTGAATGAGACTGTGGAACAATGACACTTGCTGCATGCGCACAACAGAGAAGAATGTGCATGTGCAGACTCTTTAGACATCCGTAATGATGATTAAGAGGGAGATGACAAAAGCAAGTGGATACTTAAATCTTCCTGAGAATGTCCAGCAGAATGTTTTATATTATTCCTATTTAGATGGTTGACAACATTTATTAAGATATAAGACACTCCCAAAATATGAAAGCATTTGAAAAGTGTGGGTCATAAGCGTGTGTTGAATAAGTCCTTGCCATTTGTACTTACCACTGTCCCTGCTATCTACTAGCTGGGTTATTGAGGTCCTTGGATCACCCCGGTAGGGTCTGTAACTGCCCTGGTGGACAGCTACAAAGACAATCAAACTTGACTATATAGAGGAATTAAAAATTATAACAAAGTTTGTGTCAGTGATGCTATGTAAAGAACATTACACGCTATATGGCATGACAACTCAACCTGAAACTTGGCTGTCTCCCACACAGAACCCATGCAGAGGGCGCTTAGGCAAAATATGGGTGCAGGGCTGACTCTTCCCCCCATAGGACCTGACTGACATGCAAGGTTCGGAGCTTGCAAGGCCTTAGCTCTCCTTCTATGCATCAAAGGATGCAAGCCCATCGGAATTATCTCCCAGCAGAACAGTGCTGTGGGGAGGACATGGCCATCAGTCCTAGGCCAAGGCCCAGAACAAGCCTGATGAGAAAGAAGGCCCTCCCAAGAGGGAAGTAGGGCTTATCCTGCACAATCCTGGGGAGCCAAATTGCAGTGTGTTCCCTAGCTGGCCCCCTAAACGCCCTGTCATCTGGACCCATCTCTCCCTAAGACCACCCATCCATGGTTTGAGCAACCGCAAAGAGGCTATGGTGGTGGTAGGGCAGCCTGGATGAGAAAGAGCCAGAGCCACAAAGGAGTCCAGGATCCTTTTGATGATGATGCTGTTCAGGTCAAACACCCACCAGGTGTAAACCCTTGTGTTCGGGTACAGCTGTAATTTCAGTGGATGGAGGGGAGCTTCCCCTAGTCACTCCAACTCCCTTCTTTGCAGCAGCAGGTGAAAGTGGCATCTCTCTATCTTGGCAGGGGGATAGGCAGCCCAAGGACACAGCATGGGGCCACCACCCAGTACTCTTGATGCACAGGGGTAAGGCATTGAGCCCTGGTTCCCACCATCTGTGATGGGCTCCAGCAGCCCTTACCATGGGTTGGCCTGTTTCAGGGTACTCCACTGCCTTAATCCCTAAGACAATATGATCAGACCCATATCACCTGTTACAACACTCACAACACTTGTTGCAGAGGCACGTAACTAGTATGAATGACACCTCCCCCCATGAGGCAGGAAAGTACTAAGAATACAGCCGAACATGGGTAGCAAACATCATGTAAGTCAAAATACGGAGCCTAGATCAAAAGCCATACAGCTACATAGAAGTTTTTGTAGTCTTGGGAGAAACATAATTGTCTTGTTCATAACAATATTGATGGAAATGTTATTCATTTGGCAGTAGTTCTCTAACATCATTAGCGTCTACTGTAACCGAACCTGAGTATGATACATAATTAAAAGGTCATCTGCGAATCACAAATTCATCTTGGGAGAAAAAGTATGTTTTACATTGATAGTGTCTAGCAGGTCTGCTACAAGCAGGGCACACAGAGATGGTGCCAGAACACATCCCTGTTTTAGGCCATTACTGATAAAATTACAGTAGGACAGCTGCCTTTCATCGGCTATTTCCATTTGGATGAGCTATTCCAAGGAATGATTTGTAAAACACAAAGCAGCCCCTGTGGAATGGCCCAGTAATGTAATTTGCTCCTCAAAGCTGAATGATCATCACTGTAGAAGGCTGCCCAGATGTCCACAAAAGAGCAACATCAAGACTGAACTACCGCTGAGCGACCATCCACAATTTGAAACAATGATCTAAAGTTTAGTGGTTTTACTGAAAAAATGTCTTGTCCCATCATTTCTGATCTGTGATAGTGCCAGTGACGAAACTTGCTGTACAATGGCTGAAGAGTCTTTTTGGCACAATCTATTTTAATAAACTAAGAATAGTGTTGAAATGTGGCATAAACCTATAATTATGCATGCACAACAAACACTCCTTTTGAAAATTATCTAAATAATTACTGAATTTTCATGGAACTGACCCTGAAAAGTTGGCCACGCCATTCTCATTTTTACAATAAGATTTTGGTTGGTAAATAGGCAGGGCTAGCTTCATGCTTCCTATTGTTCTGAAATTACACCTTAAGTTACCAAAGAAGTTTGGATGTTTAAGAGACGTTTCCTTCTTTTACCACATTGTTATTGTAATGGTAGCTAGTATTAATGAAAGCTCTTGAGAGCAGCACAGCCTATGGATATCAGATTAGCACAAGCTATTCAATTAACTATGGAAAGCCAGGATTGCTGCTAACCCCCCAGTTTAATTACCTCTATCAACTTCCAATTTATTCTATAAAATAGAATCCTATTTAATTCAAGTACATTTCTAGACCAAGCGTGCTACGTTTGCACATCTTCTAAGGATAAAGTGAAGTGGTTCCTTTCATAAGCTTTGAGTAATAGACCAATTCCATTATTTGACATCCTTTACTGAAGCACATATTGAAAGAAGATTTTTCAATATACCTGGTCAAGAAAGAATTACTTGATTTACCATGGAGGCCAACGAAGGTAAGGTATGTGAACATCAAATGCTTTCAGGATTGCAACAGAGATCTTAATGCAACATTTATAATAGGAGATGCAGAAAGTTGAAATTCGGATAGAAGACTTAACAATTGTAGGAAAGTGCCCTTTTTGTATGGTCAACCCCATACCTTCGTCCCCTGTGCTGATGGTTATGACTCTGACAGTGCACTGGAGCCTGTTATCTAGGCCCAGGTGCCAGTCTTCTCTCTCTAAAATATGATACATGTGAATTGGTAACCACAATTGGCAAGGACTTTAACCTCCTTATAAGTCCATTGTAAATGGTACCAGTGCTACGTAGAACACAGGAGTATAAGGGGTCACCAGGGCCTTAAACATTAATGGTGCCACCCTGAGTGACCCAAGTCAAGAGATTACAGCAGGCCTGCCATTGTAGACTGCAGGAGCAGTGAAAGTGCTCCAACTCGACTCTGGACTCACCATGAGTGGCATGGTCAAAGTACTATTTTTAACATATTTTACTCACCCCTAAAGTATGCCTCCTGAGCCCATGAGGCACGGTGTATTATATTAATAGTATGGACATATAAGTGCAGGCTTATATGTCCTGATAGTAGCCTCTTCCCATTAGGGGCTACTACAAGTGTTCAGGGGGCAATAGGATAATATTGCCGGGCACCCTAAAGGTGCCAGCTCCATTATGGTCCTACTGAAAAAGTGACATGTTTAGTATCCCACAACAGGCCTCATCAAGTTAATGTGATATGCACCGAGGTGGCTACCTTAGAGATTGCCATTCTGGTTGCCCCAGTGTTTCCTGCACCTTGGCTAACAGTCTGAAGCTGCTGCCACCAAGTTAGGAATCTGTCTCCCCTTCAGGAAGTGTGAGCACTCCCAGGAGTCATAAACAAAGTGACCCTCCTGGGCGGGACATCCCCCAGACATCATGGCTAATGAAGTGACACATCTAGGCTGGTGAGCTGCAAAGCTTTAACTGCCTCTGGTATGCAACCAGCTGCTTTGCGAAGAAAGAATCAGACAGCCCCTGCCCCCTGGCACATCTGCAACCTGGCTGGTGGGAAAATTAGGTAGTCAGGAGGAGTACACCCCCAGAAGGTTAGCCACTCCCCTATGGTAGGCTCTCCGGTCTGTACAGCTAAGGAACAGTTTTGCCATTTTTAAAAGTGGCAGAATAAAGGGTGTTGGTTAGATAAGGTGCCACATATCCCCAGATGTCGTCACCTCAGGGTCAGATTAGCCACTGGGGCTAGTAGTCCATTGGCTACTTGCAACCCCACCCCTAATGCCCCTAAATCTAGGACTTAAGGGGCGCCCCTGGCACCAGAACCTCAGATCTGCATAAATTGCAACTAAGGACAAAGAAGAGATGAGTCTGCGACATCAGGATCTGCACAAAGCAGAGGTACGATAACCTGCACCTGTGACAACCATCCTCCAACTGCATGACTGACTTGTCCCAGACTAGAGACTGGTTCCAAAAGGAAGGAAAACCCCTCTGCAAGCCAAAGGCAACTCCAGAACTCCTTTGGACTAGAGGTACTAGTCCCCTGCAGCCCGCAGGTAAAGAATGCTCTTGAAACCAAAGAATCACTTGCCATCGTGCCCACTGAGGGCTCACCCAAAAGCAAATGGTATAGTGCATTGTGGAAAACATAAACCTGACCTCCAGCAAAAATTAATGTGGCTTCTATTTTTCAGCAGACTACAGGATGTTAAGGGAACCATAATCTGTGCATGATACTGCCGAAGCTTGGTGGTGGCTAGTCAGGCTACCACTACCTTTATACAGCTCTGCACCTCAAGGGAATCCTGCAGCATCTTCAACCAGTTGCCTCAGTTGACTGTTGAGATTTTGCAAACCTTTCCACAAACGCACCATCCACATCTCCCTCATTCAGGAACCAGGGACAATGAGGACAACTCTTACCTGGGCCCTACAAGCCAGGTAAAATTCAACTCACTGTCAGAGCCTGGTCGTGGGACCAACATCACCTTAACCCCCAGTGGTTTCTACTGGGCTCAACTTGCAAGTGACCGAGCACGACTAGTATGCTTTCCCGTGGCCATAACATTACTGTTTTGCAACAGTTAAAGGCACTGATTTATTTTTCCTTTAAAATTCCATAACTCACTTTATACTCTTCCGATTTTCTTTGTTTTGTTTTTAAAATTATGTAAAATCTGCTTTATTTTTATAAATTGGAGTTGGATTTCTTTCAAGATGTGTCAATTACTTATTGTCCATGTTGGTACTCTGAAATGCTTAAAACATGTTCCTCTAGTAAAGCCTGTCTGCTCTGTGCCACACTAGCAGTACTGAGCTATGGATTTATTAGTGTGAATCCAAAGGATCTAATTGGGGTAACTTGAAGGTATTGCATAGAGAAGACTAACCAGCCTCACAAAATAATACCCCACTTTCCTACAAAAATCTAGTAGTAAACTTACTTTGTCCAAATTCTACAGGAAGAATTTAGATAAAGAGGTGACATTTGTTTTTTAGAATTGAGTGTTTAGAAAATTATGTTGCCTATTGAAAATATCAATAGTCAGTATGGCCCTCATTACAACCCTGGCGGTCGGTGCTAATGCAGCGGTAATCCCGCCAACAGGCCGGTGGTAACAAAAATGGAATTATGGCCATGGCGGAAACCGCTCACACAGACAGCCACTTTAACACACTGACCGCCACAGCGGTAGCAACAAGCACCACAGCGGTAACCACCGACAGCCAGGCGGGAAACAATGTACCTCCCACTGTATTAAGACAGGACTATCCGCCACCTTTTCCGGGGCGGTACCAATGAAATCAAAAGCACGGCAGAAACAGAAAACAGAAGGGAAACAACTCACCTCTGGAGACTCAGGGAACAACCATGATGCCATGGAGGCCGAGTTGCACATCTTCCCCATGCTTGTATACCTCTTCCTGCATTACGAACATCAACGCCGGCGAAGACCACCATGTGAGTACTGCCGCCTAGCACACAAAGGGGGGGGGGAGAGAGTGACACACACACACGCAACAACCCCACCCCCATACACACAACCAGATGCACTAACATGACACATCCACCCCGTACCTCTCATTAAAGTGAGTGTAATAAGACAAAATAGTATAAATATGTGCTTCAAATTCAAATGTATATACATATTTACAAATGGAGGGACACTTTCCAGTCCTCAATGTCCGTGGGCCACAGGGCCACAACACACAGGCCAAGGCCCCACCTCACTACTGCAACAACATGGAGAGAACACTGCATCAGATCAAAAATACACAGGCAACTCAGGGGTACGGGGAATGCGGGGGCACCTCAGCCGGAAGATGGTAAAACGCTACTGGTCATAGACGGGGCTACATGCCCTGTGCAATGTCCTGGGGAGTACAAGGCCACAGTCTCTATAGTGGGTGGTTTGCCCACTGATTAGTCCTGGGGAGTGCAAGGCCACAGTCTCTCTAGTGGGTGGTTTGCCCACTGCTTGGTCCTAGGGAGTGCAAGGCTACAGTCCCTCTAATGGGTGGTTTGCCCACTGCTTGGTCCTGAGGAGTGCAAGCCTGCAATCTCTCAAGTGGATGGCTTCTCCACTGGTTCTGGAGGCCTTGTGCCCAGTGTGCTTCATCCTGGCAAGGATGGGGTGAGTGGATGGATTCTTCCACTGGTTCTGGAGGGGGCCTTGTGCCCTGTGATGCAGGGAAGTGCAAGGTCACAGTCTCTCACCTGGGTGTCACACCTACAGGATTTGCAGGGTCCAGGACTCACTACAGCCCATGGAGGCAGGACTACATACTGCTCTCTGGCAGTGATGGCTGCTCATTGGTGGCAGTGGTGGGGCTGGAGTCGGGGATGACAGTGGTGGGGGGAGGCTCCAGCCCATCCCCTGCAGCCTTGGATGGCTGCTTACTGGTGCTGCTGCTGGCGGTGCTGGCAGTAGTGCAGGGAGGGTCCAGCCCATCCCCTGCAGCCTCGGACGGCTGCCCACTGGGGCTGCTGCTGCTGGCAGTGGTGCTGGTGGTGCTGGCAGTGCTGGGGGGAGGCTCCAGCCCATCACCTGCAGCCTCGGATTGCTGCCCACTGGGGCTGCTGCTGCTGGTGGCAGTTCTGGTGGCAGTGCTGGTGGTAGTGGAGTGGGGAGGCTTTAGCCCATACCCTGCAGCCTTGGATGGCTGAACCACCATGGTTGGTGGTGGGGGCTCAGAATCAGTCCCAGCACCAGGCCTCCTGTCCTTTCTGCCTGCTGGTGCAAGCCCCTTGCCCTCCCCTTTGGCAGCTGGTGGTGCCTCCTTGCCCTTCCCTTAGGCAGCTGGTAGTGCCTCCTTGCCCTTCCCTTTGGCAGCTGGTGGTGCCTCCTTGTCCTTCTCTTTGGCAGCTCGTGGTGCCTCCTTGCCCTTCCTTGATGCACCTGGTGCAGGCACACTTTCAGTGTGGCTGCCTCTTTCCCTGGAGCCTCTCCCACCTGCAGAAGCTGTCGACACTACTGTGGCCGTGGACTGGGTGGCTGAGGTGGTCACATGGGTTCTGACCACCCTGGCCTGACGTAAAGAATGGGGGGGAGGGGTAGGGAAGAGGTCAACGGTGGAGAGGAAAAGCTTCTTAGGGACATTGGGGCGGGAAGAGGGAGAAGGTTTGGGAGTTGAGGAAGAGGGAGTGGTTGTAGGAGGTGTCTGTCTGCTGAGTTTGGGTGCGGGTGCGGGTGCATAGGTTGGATGCTGTTGTGAGGTGGATGGCTGTTGGGTATCTGAGTGCTTGCATTTGTGTACTTTGGGCGGAGGGGGCACCGACACAGTGGGAGAGGACACAGGGGACATATGCATGGATGTGGGGGTGTTGACTGCCAGTGAGGGGTGTGTAGTGATAGGCGTGATGGTGATGGAGGTAGTGGATGAGGATAGAGTGCATGCAGGTGTGAGTGTAGACACTAATGGGAGGGAGTTGGAGGATGAGGGGGCCACAGTGGAGGCAGTGGATGTTGGTATGTCTGCATCTGGATGGTGTTTGTGTGAGTGCCTATTGGATGATGTGTGGTGCTTGTGTTTACCTGAGCCACTCCTGTGTGTTGTCCTGGGTGCATGCTGGTCTGCCTGTGTGTTTGGGATAGGTTGGGGTTGAGGGGAATGGGACTGGGTAGAGGAAGTTGGTTGGAGGGGGGGGAGGCTAGAAGCAGGAACAATGGCTCCCATCAGAGAGGAGGCCATAGCCTGGGTTGATCCTTGTTGGGCCGCCATGCCAGAGGGAATGGCCTCCAGGAATGCATTAGTTTGTTGCAAATGGGCTGCTAGCCCCTAGATGGCATTCACATGGTTGACTGCCCAACAGAGATGGATCGCAGGAGGTCAATAGCCTCCTCACTCAGGGCAGCAGGGCTAACTGGGACAGGGTGTGAGGTGACTGGGGCGAAGGAGATGCCCACCCTCCTGGGTGAGTGGGCACAAGAAACACGCTGAGAGGCTGCAGGGAGGGCAGTGTTGGTACGGGGGTGATGGCTGTACCTGTAGTTGGGGGGGGCACAAAGGTGTCTGCCACCACCAGGGAGGTTCCATCGGAAGAGGAATCACTGTCAGAACAGTCCCCTCCTGTCTCTGCCGGGGTTCTCCCCTCGCCCTCCGTCCCACTGGTGCTCCCACCGTCGGTGAATTCGACCTCATGGGCCCTGTGGGATGCAGCTCCCTCCGTCGCCGGTTCCTCTACTCCTCCGCCAGATGATTCTAATGCACACAAGGACAGGGTGACAAAACAAAAAGGGGGGAAGAGACAAAGGATACACTTGGTCAATGGCTGCCCCAACACCATTGTTGGTGTACACAACACATACACACACACAGGGAACAGCCCTACACACTAGGCAATGCACAACCAGTCACAATGCTAGTCACCAGGCCATGGACAGGAATACCTAACGCCAATAGCAGCATACCTGAGACCAACAGACCCCTGCCCAGAAGTGGGTGCCTACTAGCTTGGTTGGAGGTGGTTCAGATCAGACCCTGCCCAACATGGGACCTACCCTGCAATGTCTGGCCTGGCCTAGGCCCACATCCACCACCCACACAGGCCACAGGCCCTCATCCCCCACCCGGAGACCACCCCACCACGCGCAAGTAGTATATTGGGAAACTGTACTCACCCCCTTGTGGCTGCTGTGATGCCCTCAAGTGCCCATCCAGCTCTGGATAGGCTACTACCAGTATGCTGGCCATCAGGGGGGTCAGGGTTCGACAGGCACCCCTTCCTCATTGGGAGACCATCCCCAGCTGGGCCTCCGCTGTCTTCCTTGTTCAGCGTCTCAAGTCCTCCCACTGTTTGCAACAGTGGGTGCTCCGCCTGCCGTAGACCTCCAGGGTTCACACGTCCTTGGCGATGGCACGCCATATACCCTTTTTTCTGATGGGTGCTGACCTGCAGAAAAATACACAGAGAAAAAGGTATCAGTCAGACCGTCCGGCCTGTAACACTCATGTCCCACCATAGCCCTCACATCCTCTTACGCACAGACATTGCCCATCATACATGCAGCATGCTGTCCAGGACCCTTCCACCAACCCACCCCCCTACACAAGGCCCTCACACACAGCAATCCATGCATTCATGCCCCATGCATCGTGCTCACAGTGTACTGACCTGTTGGTCTGGAGGCCCATACAGCATTCAGTACTGGGGTAGGACCCCATTCACCAGTCTCTCTAACTCCGCAGTGGTGAAGGCAGGGGCCCTTTCCCCAGTGACACAAGCCATGGTCGGTTCCAGACACAGGTCACAGCAGCACTTGCAGTGTAGGTCCTCTACTATTGAAGGTCAGGTAGCAAGTGAGTGAACAGATAGAAAATGGCAGTCATGTCTACGGCGGTGCATACCGTCACAGCCGGCAGACATCACCATTGTCCAATGTAACCCATAGGGCCCAATTACAACCAATGAGGAGTTGCACGGCAGTACTCGACCGCCTCCAGCAACGAAGCACAACGTCAGCGGAATTACCTCATTTCCACATATCCATCCACAAAGGACAGGAGGACTCCTTTGGGGGGGGGGGAGGGGAGGCCATGGCACCTAATTGCGTCACAGTACACATAGGCAACATTTGGGCCTATACAACAATATACTGTTACAGTCCCAACATGCAATACAGTGTAGTGTTTGGAAATTTGGAATACTGACCAGCTGTTCCCGTTTTGCCCCTAGATTACAACTGCTGCAGATGAACAGGAGATGGAGACATCCCCCTGTGCACAGACCCCTGGTAGACTTGGCAACAATGGAGGACAGGCACATTATCCTCACCTATAGACTGGACAGGGCCACAATCACAGAGCTGTGTGCCCAATTGGAGCCTGACCTGATATCTGCTATCCGTCAGCCGACCGGGATTCCCCCTCTTGTGCAAGTCATATCTGAGCTCCATTTCTTGGCAACTGGCTCCTTCCAAGTGACAGTGGGCTTGGCAGCAGGAATGTCACAGCCAATGTTCTCAATAGTGCTGACCAGAGTGTTGTCTGCCCTCATTAAACACATGCGCAGCTACATTGTTTTCCCCCAGGTGGAGGATTTGGCCACAGTGAAAGCTGACTTCTGTGCATTGGGACATATCCCCAACAAAACTGGGACTATTGATGGTATACATATTGCATTTGTCCTCCCCCCGGAGAAATGAACAAGTGTTCAGAAATCGAAACAGCTTTCACTCCATCAATGTGCAGATAGTGTGCCTGGAAGACCAGTACATCTTCCATATCTGTGCAAAGTGTCCTGGGTCTGTGCATGATGCCTTTATCCTGAGAAATAGCAGCATCCCTTATGTGATGGCTCAACTCCAGAGGCACCAGGTGTGGCTAAAAGGTGAGCCCTGGTTCTCACCCGGTGGATGCTGGTGTATGGGTATGGGGTATGGTGTTGGCCACAAGAGTTAGTGTGTGTCTAACAGGCATCCCTCAATATTTGCAGGTGACTCTGGTTACCCCAAAATCTCATGGCTACTGACCCCAGTGGGGAATGGCAGGACAAGGGCAGAGGAACATTACAATGAGGCACATGGGTGGACAAGAAGGATTATCGAGAGTACCTTTGGCCTCCTGAAGGCCAGGTATCGTTGCCTCCATCTAACTGGTGGATCCCTGTACTACTCACCCAAGAATGTCTGCCAGATAATCGTGGCATGCTGCATGTTGCATAACCTTGCCTTGAGACGGCAGGTGCATTTTCTGCTGGAGGATGAGGCTGGAGATGGGCGTGTGGCAGCAGTGTACCCTGTGGACAGTGAAGATGAAGAGGCAGAGGGGGAGGATGAGGACAACAGAACAGCAATAATACAACAGTACTTCCAATGAAACACAGGTAAGACACTGTAACTTCACTTTACATTGAGAGTTTTGTGTTGGGCATTGTACATGGCAGGCAGAGTCTCCCAATTCTATGGCCACTTACTGTACGTCTCTATTTTCAGATACCTGTGCCCCCCTCTGGCACCTGGTGTGTTGACTGCAGCCTACTACAGGTCATTCTTATGTATACATTCCTGTACAGTTGTATCTCAGTGTTTAAAGCTTGTTAAACAAATACATAGTTCAATCATTTGCCAGACTCCATACTTGTATTTTATTTAATGGTATTTATTAAAGTGCCAATGAGTAGAGGGGTATGTGCACTGGGCTGGGGTGATAGAGTCCAGTCTATTTTTATCAGAGGTGCATTGTCCAAGTGGGCATAGGAAGTAGAGCAATGGTAGTTCAAGGTGGAGAGGGTGACAGAGTGGGACACAATGGTGACAATCAGGAGAGTCCTATTTCCTGGCGGGGGTCTTGGCAATGTTCTCTGGCTTCTGCCTGGATCGCTGGGACAGTTTGTGGGGTGGTTCTCCTTCTGCAGGGGGAGGGGTGCTGGTAGCCTGTTGGTCCTGTAGCGGGGCCTCATGTCCACTAGCAGCAGGTGAGGTGGAGGGCTGTTCATCGGTGTGGCTAGTGTCAGGGCCCGGTGGTGTGCTACTGCCCCCCTCATCGTGTTGGCCATGTCTGCCAGCACCCCGGCAATGGTGACCAGGGTGGTGTTCAGGGCCTTCAGGTCCTCCCTGTTCCCCAGGTACTGTCCCTCCTGCAGCCGCTGGGTCTCCTGCAACTTGTCCAGTATCTGGCCCATCGTCTCCTGGGAATGGTGGCATGCTCCCAGTATGCTGGTGAGTGCCTCCTGGAGAGTCGGTTCCCTGGGCCTGTCCTCCCCTTTGCCGCACAGCAGTCCTCCCAGCTTCCCTGTTGTCCTGTGCCTCTGTCCCCTGAACTATGTGCCCACTGCCAATGACCCTAAGTCCCTGATCGTCCTGTATTTGTGGGGTGGCCTGGGGTCCCTGTCGTGGTGGACACACTGCTGATTGATGTGTCCTGGGGACGGAGGTATGGGCCCGCTAGGTGTGTGCTGTGGTGGTGTTTCCTGAGGGGGAGGCTCTGTGGTGGTATGGGACTGTGCCTGGGTCACCGATTGTCCGGAGATCCCTGATGGGCCGAGTTGGTCATCCAGATCCAGGTGTCCAGAGCTACTGTAATCACTGTGGGCCACGTCTGTGGGGGGACTGGATGTTGCTGGCACCTCCTCTCCGGTGACGTTGAGTGGGAGACCTGTGGGGATGCAAATGCAGTGTTATTGTTTCTGCGTGTGACATCTTGTGCATGGGTGTATTGCCCTCTATGGTTGTGTTTGCCCTGTCAGCTGCGCCTTGTGTGAGTAGTGATTTTGTGGGATAGTTGATTCTCTATAATGTGCATGCTTTATTGATGGGTGTCCATGCAGGTCTGTGATGGGGGTCCGTGCATTGGTGTTACGTGCAGGGCTTAGTATTGGGATGGGTGGGTTGTGATGGTGGGGTGTATATGAGGTGGTGGAGTGATGGGGGTGAGGGTAGGGGTGGGGATATGTGATGGCATGCAGGTAGGGGGAATGAAAGTAGTAAAGAGTTGACTTACCAGAGTCCAGGCCTTCTGCTATTCCTGCCAGGCCCTCAGGATGCATGATTGCCAAGACTTGCTCCTCCCATGTTGTTAGTTGTGGGGGAGGAGGTGGGGGTCCACCACCAGTCCTCTGTACTGCTATCTTGTGTCTTGCTACCACGGAACGCACCTTCCCCCGTAGGTCGTGCCACCCCCTCCTGATGTCATCCCTTGTTCTTGGGTGCTGTCCCACGGCATTGACCCTGTCCACGATTCTCCGCCATAACTCCATCTTCCTAGCAATGGATGTCTGCTGCACCTGTGATCCGAATAGCTGTGGCTCTACCCTGATGATTTCCTCCACCATGACCATTAGCTCCTCCTCTGAGAACCTGGGGTTTCATTGTGGTGCCATGGGTGTAGTATGAGTGGTGTGTGTGAGGGTGTGTGGGGTGATGTGTAGGGGGTGTGCTGTAAGGTGCGTGGATGGTGTATGGGTGATGGTGTTATGTGGCTCTGGTTCTGTGGGTGGTCTTGGTGTCTCTCTCTCTAAGTTGTCAATTTTTTTAAGTCATAAAGGGTTGTGGGTAGTGTGTGTTTTATAGTGATGTGGGTGTGGTGTGTGTATGTGTGTCGGGTGAGTGTAGTTTGAATTGTCCAAAGTAGTGTTGTTTTGTTTGAGTAGGTGTATTTTAAGTGCAGCGGTATGTACCGCCAATGGTTTACCGCGGTTGAATGCCGGCCGCGGTGATTCGTGGGTCATAATGCTGTGGGCGTAGTTCTGTTGGCGTAACTGTGTGGGTTTTGCTACTGCCAGTTTATCACCGACCTTTGGGCTGGCGGACTTGTGTGTGTGGCTGTATAGTGATGGATTGCTATGTGTATGTCATAATATGGGTAGCGGTAATCCTCCGTGCCGGCAGTATGTTGGCAGCAGTCAGCATGGCGGTAAGCGGGACCTACTGCCAATGTCATAATGAGGGCCTATGTCTAGAATTTAAAAAATCTAATTAAAATACTCTAGTGAAACAAACATATAATCTGTGTGGGCAAATGATGCTCCTATCCTAAATGTACCTGAATATAATTTTTAAAACGATCATTTAAAATAAATTGAAACATTTTCTGCTACAATCATCCCTGGGGCTCCTTCCTACTATAAAGCACCATTAAACACACACTGCACCAGCACTGGAATATCATAGACCTAGTGCCAGACACTCACCCACTACTCCATATATTACAAAATGTTGGGCTTGGCAGTCGCCTCATAACATGGCTTTACAGGACCTTCCAACGTGATTCTCCCACAGTATTAGTGCTGCTAAGAAATAAATGGGAAGAATCACTGGGGCAGATGTTTATTTATTCTGAATGGTTCCGAGTCCTTGAGTATCCCTGTAAAATCTCCAGAAATGTCTAATTCTGGTGCGTAGAGTTCCATTTGCCTGCATAGAGACTTTCTATCCCACACAGGCTACATTTGATCTATCTTAGGGGGAGCAAACATTTGCCCGCAATATAGACTACAGCTAGCTAAATTTATGCGCATGGTCTGGTCCTATCACCACTGCAATCTTTCTAGGGGTACTCAGTTTAATCACAAAGGCCACCAAGCGCAGAGAGATTATAGATGCCAAATACTGTGTCCTGGGGTTGTTCTTTAGACTAGATTTGTCCTTCCTACTGGCTAAAAAAGTGATAACCATGAACTGGAAATCTCCATCATCACCACAGATGGCGTAGTCGTGACAAGAGGGTATACAATGGGCGGGGTGTAGGCTTCTGGCCTGGTTTGTAGTGGGTACCTGGGGTACTTACACCTTATACCAGGTCCAGTTATCCCTTATTAGTGAAGAAGTAGTGTTCTAGCAGCTTAGGCTGATAGAGGTAGCTATAGCAGAGCATCTTAGGCTGAACTAGGAGACATGCAAAACTCGTGCAATACAACTTATAGTTACACAGTAGTTATAAACAAGTAAAGAAAATACTCGGTATTACCAAAAATAAAGGTATTTATTTGGGTGACACAGTACCAAAAATATCTTACAGGCAATACTTCTACTGGAGGTAAGTATTATACACAATATATACACTAGACACCAAAATGAGGTACGTAATTAGTCATAGAATAGTGCAAACAATAGGAAATGCTATAGAATGCAATGGGGGAAAATAGGTCTAGGGGCAACACAAACCATATACTAAGAAAGTGGAATGCGAATCGTGAGTTCCCCCTAGACAAGTGTAGTGTGTGCAGAATCAGTGGGAGAGTAAGAATACAGTAATGGTAAGTAAAGTACCCCACCCCACAGCCCAGAAAAGCAGGAGTAAAGTACTGCAAATTACATTAGGACACACTACACCTCGTGATTGGAATTACTGCAAGAACGAACCAAGTCTGCAACCAACAACTGCTGGATTCCTGGACGTGGAGACCTGCAAAAGAAGGGGACGAAGTCCAGAAGTCAAAAGAAATTCCAGGAAGGGCAGGAGCCCCTGCCAACCCAGAAGAGGGTGCAAAAGAAGAGTCCCCGGTTGGAGGAAGACTGCAGGAATGCACCCTAGGAAGATGCCAGCGGGTTACTGCAGGATGCAAAGGATGTCCCAAGAAGTGAAGATGGGTGCAGACGAGATGTTTTGTTGGAAGTCGCCAACAAGCCTTGGTTACGACAAAAGTGCATTTTGCATCCAAATGGCGCTGGCTGGACCCAGGAGGGACCTGGGGGCCTCAACTCTATGTGGGGAAGAAGAGGGGGCCCTCAACACTTTAGAGAGCTCTCCGGATGCCAGACAGCACCCAAGGGAGTCCCAGGACACGGGGACAAAGGAGGTGCAAATTGCGGTTGGTGCAGCACAACAAAGAAAGATCCCACGCTGAGTTGTGCGTTGCAGGATGGAGTGCTGGGGACCTGGGCCATACTGTGCATGAAAGAATTTAGCAAATAGTGCACATAGGCCTCAGGAGGTGAAGAAGACCCAGTACACAGGGATATCATCGCTCTCAGGGAAGGCAAGGTCTTACCTCCTCCAAATTGCGTCAGCAGGACCTCAGGACAGTCTATGTCGATGGAGTCCACCCTCTGTGTCCTTAGGAGCACGCTCGTCATTGTGAGAGGAGTCCAAGGGTACCAGTCGTTGTCTTGGAAGATACCTGCTTGAGCAGAGGAGTGACTCTGTCACCCCATGGGAGATTTCTTCGGTCCTTCTGGTGCAGGATGAAGACAAGGAGTCCCCAGAGCGTGCACACCTTGGAAACTGTTGCAGCTTCTGGCTGGAGCTGAAGTTGCAGAGGAAAAGTATCGCTTGTGGATAATTTGTTGCTATTACAGCGGCTCCTGGAGCAGGCTGCGGTTGATCCGATGTCAGAAGATGAAGTAGTAAACTTGCAAGCAGAATATGAATAGAGAGACCCTAAATAGCCCTGACAGGAGGATTGGCTACCTTATCAGCTAAGGACCTATCAGGAGGGGTCACTGATGTCACCTGCTGGCACTGGCCACTCGGAGCCCTCCAGAAGGCTCCCACACCTTGCAAAGCAAGATGGCCGAAGTCTGGGAAACACTGAAGGAGTTCTGGGCACCACCCCTAGGGTGGTGATGGACAGGGGAGTGGTCATTCCCCTTTCCTTTGTCCTGTATCGCACCAGAGCAGGGGACAAGGGTCCCTGAATCGGTGTAGACTGGCTTCTGCAAGGAGGGCACCATCTGTGCCCTTCAAAGCATGTCCAGAGGCTGGGGGAGGCTATCCCTCCCCAGCCTGTAACACCTATTTCCAAAGGGAGAGGGTGTAACACCCTCCTCTCAGAGGAAATGCTTTGCTCTGCCTTGCTGGGACTGGGCTGCTCAGACCCCAGGAGGACAGAACCTTGTCTGTGAGGTGGCAGCAGCTGTAGGTGCAGTGCAAGCCTCAGAGAGCTGGTTTGGCAGTACTGGGAATCCATAGTGGAGCCCCCAGGAGCTCAGCCCTCAGTAGAGAAGAGAAGAGACAGCTGCACAAGTAGCCCCCAACATAGAATTGGGATACTATTTTGCAAGACTGTACGGAACACATTAAAAATTATACTAGACCCCGTGAAGTCGTCCACCTGCATTTTCCACTGCTGAAGAATATTCATGAGGTTTCACATACCCGCTACTAAATTACCTCTTAATGGCCCCCACAGTAGCCCGATGCAATGACATGGAAGATCTGACTCTTACTACCTCAGACATGGGATGAGGATTGGTTTGCATGATCCCAAACTCTTCCTGTGGTGCGAGGCAACGGGAGTGGGCAAGTTACAGAGTTTGTTATGGAGTTTAACAGGCCTAAATCATTGGTGAACCTGAACTGACAAAGAATCTTAATTACCACCACAGATGTAGTTTCCCCCTTGTTCAAAGAGAAGTCTATCACACAGCTTTACGCAGCTTAAACAGGAACATTTAATTCCAAGCAGAGTAAACAAAAAATTTCTGCTGGTTGAAAGTAGGGTTAGTAGCCCACTCTAGAGTGTACCCTATTTCCGCATAGATTAGTATGGGCATTCTGTAGGAAAGTACCATCTTGCCTGGCATGTTACCCCCATTTTTCACTGTATATATGTTGTTTTAGTTGTATGTGTCACTGGGACCCTGGTAACCCAGGGCCCCAGTGCTCATAAGTGTGCCTGAATGTGTTACCTGTGTAGTGACTAACTGTCTCACTGAGGCTCTGCTAATCAGAACTTCAGTGGTTATGCTCTCTCATTTCTTTCCAAATTGTCACTAACAGGCTAGTGACCATTTTTACCAATTTACATTGGCTTACTGGAACACCCTTATAATTCCCTAGTATATGGTACTGAGGTACCCAGGGTATTGGGGTTCCAGGAGATCCCTATGGGCTGCAGCATTTCTTTTGCCACCCATAGGGAGCTCAGACAATTCTTACACAGGCCTGCCACTGCATCCTGAGTGAAATAACGTCCACGTTATTTCACAGCCATTTTACACTGCACTTAAGTAACTTATAAGTCACCTATATGTCTAACCTTTACCTGGTAAAGGTTAGGTGCAAAGTTACTTAGTGTGAGGGCACCCTGGCACTAGCCAAGGTGCCCCCACATTGTTCAGAGCCAATTCCCTGAACTTTGTGAGTGCGGGGACACCATTACACGCGTGCACTACATATAGGTCACTACCTATATGTAGCTTCACAATGGTAACTCCGAATATGGCCATGTAACATGTCTATGATCATGGAATTGCCCCCTCTATGCCATCCTGGCATAGTTGGCACAATCCCATGATCCCAGTGGTCTGTAGCACAGACCCTGGTACTGCCAAACTGCCCTTCCTGGGGTTTCACTGCAGCTGCTGCTGCTGCCAACCCCTCAGACAGGCATCTGCCCTCCTGGGGTCCAGCCAGGCCTGGCCCAGGATGGCAGAACAAAGAACTTCCTCCCGAGAGAGGGTGTGACACCCTCTCCCTTTGGAAAATGGTGTGAAGGCAGGGGAGGAGTAGCCTCCCCCAGCCTCTGGAAATGCTTTCTTGGGCACAGATGTGCCCAATTCTGCATAAGCCAGTCTACACCGGTTCAGGGACCCCTTAGCCCCTGCTCTGGCGCGAAACTGGACAAAGGAAAGGGGAGTGACCACTCCCCTGACCTGCACCTCCCCTGGGAGGTGTCCAGAGCTCCTCCAGTGTGCTCCAGACCTCTGCCATCTTGGAAACAGCGGTGCTGCTGGCACACTGGACTGCTCTGAGTGGCCAGTGCCACCAGGTGACGTCAGAGACTCCTGCTGATAGGCTCCTTCAGGTGTTAGTAGCCTATCCTCTCTCCTAAGTAGCCAAACCCTCTTTTCTGGCTATTTAGGGTCTCTGTCTCTGGGGAAACTTTAGATAACGAATGCAAGAGCTCATCCGAGTTCCTCTGCATCTCTCTCTTCACCTTCTGATAAGGAAACGACTGCTGACCGCGCTGGAAGCCTGCAAACCTGCAACATAGTAGCAAAGACGACTACTGCAACTCTGTAACGCTGATCCTGCCGCCTTCTCGACTGTTTTCCTGCTTGTGCATGCTGTGGGGGTAGCCTGCCTCCTCTCTGCACCAGAAGCTCCGAAGAAATCTCCCGTGAGTCGACGGAATCTTCCCCCTGCAACCGCAGGCACCAAAAAGCTGCATTACCGGTCCCTTGGGTCTCCTCTCAGCACGACGAGCGAGGTCCCTCGAATCCAGCGACTCTCTCCAAGTGACCCCCACAGTCCAGTGACTCTTCAGTCCAAGTTTGGTGGAGGTAAGTCCTTGCCTCACCTCGCTGGGCTGCATTGCTGGGAACCACGACTTTGCAGCTACTCCGGCCCCTGTGCACTTCCGGCGGAAATCCTTTGTGCACAGCCAAGCCTGGGTCCACGGCACTCTAACCTGCATTGCACGACTTTCTAAGTTGGTCTCCGGCGACGTGGGACTCCTTTGTGCAACTTCGCCGAGCACCGTTTCACGCATCCTCGTAGTGCCTGTTTCTGGCACTTCTCTGGGTGCTACCTGCTTCAGTGAGGGCTCTTTGTCTTGCTCGACGTCCCCTCTCTCTTCAGGTCCAATTTGCGACCTCCTGGTCCCTCCTGGGCCCCAGCAGCGTCCAAAAATGCCAAACGCACGATTTGCGCCTAGCACGACTCTCCACGGCGAGTGGGATCCGTCCACCAAAGGGGAAGTCTCTAGCCCTTTTCGTTCCTGCAGAAACCTCAGCTTCTTCTGTCCAGTAGAAGCTTCTTTGCACCCGCAGCTGGCATTTCCTGGGCATCTGCCCATCTCCGACTTGCTTGTGACTTTTGGACTTGGTCCCCTTGTTCCACAGGTATCCTAGATTGGAAATCCACTGTTGTTGCATTGCTGGTTTGTGTCTTTCCTGCATTATTCCTCTAACACGACTACTTTGTCCTTAGGGGAACTTTAGTGCACTTTGCACTCACTTTTCAGGGTCTTGGGGAGGGTTATTTTTCTAACTCTCACTATTTTCTAATAGTCCCAGCGACCCTCTACAAGGTCACATAGGTTTGGGGTCCATTCGTGGTTCGCATTCCACTTTTGGAGTATATGGTTTGTGTTGCCCCTATCCCTATGTTTCCCCATTGCATCCTATTGTAACTATACATTGTTTGCACTGTTTTCTAAGACTATACTGCATATTTTTGCTATTGTGTATATATATCTTGTGTATATTTCCTATCCTCTCACTGAGGGTACACTCTAAGATACTTTGGCATATTGTCATAAAAATAAAGTACCTTTATTTTTAGTATAACTGTGTATTGTGTTTTCTTATGATATTGTGCATATGACACTAAGTGGTACTGTAGTAGCTTCACACGTCTCCTAGTTCAGCCTAAGCTGCTCTGCTAAGCTACCATTATCTATCAGCCTAAGCTGCTAGACACCCTATACACTAATAAGGGATAACTGGGCCTGGTGCAAGGTGTAAATACCCCTTGGTACTCACTACAAGCCAGTCCAGCCTCCTACACATTCCCTCAGCCAAGACTCCTGAAAAAACAAATTTACTTATTTTTCACCCAGATTTCATACATCTTCAATCTGACACAGGCTCCATAACCCATATGCATATTTCAGGATAAGAATCCAAATTCTTCGAGAGACCCTTACTTTAAAAATGTGATATAAAATTCTCACCGGGAGCCAGTCTATTTGTACACTGCATCATGCCAGGGAATAAAACACTATGGAAACTTATGGAAATCAAACATACTATTTAAATAATTGATTATTCCCTTGATGCTGAGGAATATTCAACAACTTATGAAGCTTAACTGGAATTCCTGCTATTGAACCAACTTCATTAAAAAGCTAGCAATTTTACAAACCATTGGAAATATATGGTTCTGTGCCTGTGGACATATCCACACAATAATGCATTTATCTGCTGCTTTACTTGAAAATTGAAATAAAACATGTGCTTTCTAGCTTAAATAGATAAGTTACTAGAAATGCCGTGACACTTGTTGCTGTGAAGTGGACGGCCCTTCATAAAGATTTATTAGTCACCATTCAGTTGCTGTATTCAGGTATCAAACTGGTACTAAAGAGGTGAAACCTTTGTCCGGACAGTGTTCATGTATACAAATGTCAAATAATGAAGTAGTACTGTGATAAAATGTGCCTCATTATGCCACATAGTTTGTATTTTTGTATGGTAATTTAGCATACCCTGCCTCATAATTTGGTCCTTCCTTGTCATATAATTCCAGCGTCCCTGGTAATACTCTGTTATACACATAAATCAACCCTTCACATTAGAAGACAAAGGGCCTAACCAATTTACATCACAGAGCAATGCATACAGACTCACCTGTTGTTTGAGCTTGTCGTTGTCTACTTGAAGCTGCATGCATAAAAAGTAAAGGGAAAAAGTTATTATTGATGAGGGGATCTCAAATTTGCAACATTCTCACTTAGGACGAAGAAAGAGCAGATCACATTACACCACAAATTAATACACCACAAACTGTTGTCTTGATGAACATCACTTTTATAGCTTGACTTCGATGATATAAATTTAAATGGCACAAGGAGGGGAAACACAAAATGAACTGGAACCAAACTGAACTAAAAAATCATAAATTTACAAATACATCAAAACAGTTATTAAATAAATATACACATATTATTATGAAATTAGTAGAGGTTAATTTAATTTTCACTTACTCCTTTAGAACAGACGCAGACTGTGAGAAAGTAGCCTCTTTCTAGCCTTCTTACCCCCACTTCTGGCCTGTTTATGAGTGTATGTCAGGGTGTTTGCACTGTCTCACTGGGATCCTGCTAGCCAGGACCCAGTGCTCATAGTGAAAACCCTATGTTGTCAGTATGTTTGTTATGTGTTACTGGGACCCTACTAGCCGGGACCCCAGTGCTCATAAGTTTGTGGCCTATATGTATGTGTTCCCTGTGTGATGCTTAACAGTCTCACTGAGGCTCTGCTAACCAGAACCTCAGTGGTTATTCTCTCTCTGCTTTCAAAATTGGCACTAACAGGCTAGTGACAAATTTCACCAATTCACATTGGCATACTGGAACACCCTTATAAATCCCTAGTATATGGGACTGAGGTACCCAGGGTATTCGGGTTCTAGGAGATCCCTATGGGCTGCAGCATTTCTTTAGCCACCCATAGGGAGATCTGACAATTCTTACACAGGCCTGCCAGTGCAGACTGAGTGAAATAACATCCACGTTATTTCACAGCTATTTACCATTGCACGTAAGTAACTTATAAGTCACCTATATGTCTAACCTTCACCTGGTGAAGGTCGGGTGCAAAGTTACCTAGTGTGTGGGCACCCTGGCACTAGCCAAGTTGCCCCCACATCGTTCAGGGCAAATTCCCTGGACTTTGTAAGTGTGGGGACACCATTACACACGTGCACTATACATAGATCACTACCTATGTATAGCGTCACAATGGTAAGTCCGAACATGGCCATGTAACATGTCTAAGATCATTCTGGCATTCAGGAGACAATTCCATGATCCCCCGGGTCTCTAGCACAGAACCCGGGTACTGCCAAACTGCCTTTCCGGGGTCTCCACTGCAGCTGCTGCTGCTGCCAACCCCTCAGACAGGTTTCTGCCCTCCTGGGGTCCAGGCAGCCCTGGCCCACGAAGGCAGAACAAAGGATTTCCTCTGAGAGAGGGTGTGACACCCTCTCCCTTTGGAAATAGGTGTGATAGCTGGGGAGGAGTAGCCTCCCCCAGCCTCTGGAAATGCTTTGATGGGCACAGATGCTGCCCATCTCTGCATAAGCCAGTCTACACCAGTTTAGGGATCCCCCAGCCCTGGTCTGGCGCGAAACTGGACAAAGGAAAGGGGAGTGACCACTCCCCTGACCTGCACCTCCCAGGGGTGGTGCCCAGAGCTCCTCCAGTGTGCCCCAGACCTCTGCCATCTTGGAAACAGAGGTGTTGCTGGCACACTGGACTGCTCTGAGTGGCCAGTGCCAGCAGGTGACGTCAGAGACTCCTTCTGATAGGCTCTTACCTTTCTTACTAGCCTATCCTCCTTCCCAGGTAGCCAAACCTCCTTTTCTGGCTATTTAGGGTCTCTGCTTTGGGGAATTCTTCAGATACCGAATGCAAGAGCTCACCAGAGTTCCTCTGCATCTCCCTCTTCACCTTCTGCCAAAGGATCGATGATGACTGCTCAGGACGCCTGCAAAACCGCAACAAAGTAGCAAAGACAACTACTGCAACTTTGTATCGCTTCATCCTGCCGGCTTTCTCGCCTGTTTCCTGGTGATGCATGCTCTGGCGGTAGCCTGCCTTCTTCTTGCACCAGGAGCTCTGAAGAAATCTCCAGTGGGTCGACTGAATCTTCCCCCAGCAACCGCAGGCAACAAAAGACTGCAACACCGGTCCTCTGGGTCCCCTCTCAGCATGACGAGCGTGGTCTCTGGAACTCAGCAACTCTGTCCAAGTGACTCCCACAGTCCAATGAATCTTCAGTCCAAGTTTGGTGGAGGTAAGTCCTTGCCTCCCCACGCTAGACTGCATTGCTGGGTACCGCGTGATTTGCAGCTGCTCCGGCTCCTGTGCACTCTTCCAGGATTTCCTTCATGCACAGCCAAGCCTGGGTCCCGACACTCTAACCTGCAGTGCACAACCTTCTGGGTTGTCCTCCGGTGTCCTGGGACTCCCTTTTGTGACTTCGGGTGGACTCCGGTTCACTCCTCTTCTAAGTGCCTGTTCCGGTACTTCTGCGGGTGCTGCCTGCTTCTGTGAGGGCTCCCTGACTTGCTGGGCGCCTCCTCTGTCTCCTCATCCAAGTGGCGACATCCTGGTCCCTCCTGGGCCACAGCAGCATCCAAAAACCCTAACTGCGACCCTTGCAGCTAGCAAGGCTTGTTTGCGGTCTTTCTGCGTGGGAACACCTCTGCCACCTTCTTCACGACGTGGGACATCCATCCTCCAAAGGGGAAGTTCCTAGTCCTCTTCGTTCTTGCAAAACACCAAGCTTCTTCCATCCGGTGGCTGCTTCCTTGCACCCTCAGCTGGCATTTCCTGGGCTCCTGCCCACTCTCGACACTGTCGCGACTCTTGGACTTGGTCCCCTTGTCTTACAGGTACTCAGGTCTGGAAATCCACTGTTGTTGCATTGCTGGTGTTCGTTTTCCTTGCAGAATCCCCCTATCACGACTTCTGTGCTCTCTGGGGTTTGTAGGTGCACTTTACACCTACCTTTCAGGGTCTTGGGGTGGGCTATTTTTCTAACCTTCACTGTTTTCTTACAGTCCCAGCGACCCTCTACAAGCTCACATAGATTTGGGGTCCATTCGTGGTTCGCATTCCACTTTTGTAGTATATGGTTTTTGTTGCCCCTATACCTATGTGTTCCTATTGCAATCTACTGTAACTTTACATTGCTTGCATTACTTCCTTTTGCTATTATCTGCATAATTTTGGTTTGTGTACATATATATTGTGTATATTTCTCATCCTCATACTGAGGGTACTCATTGAGATACTTTTGGCATATTGTCATAAAAATAAAGTACCTTTATTTTTAGTATATCTGTGTACCATGTTTTCTTATGATATTGTGCATATGACACCAGTGGTATAGTAGGAGCTTTACATGTCTCCTAGTTCAGCCTAAGCTGCTTTGCCATAGCTACCTTCTATCAGCCTAAGCTGCTAGAAACACCTCTTCTACACTAATAAGGGTTAACTGGACCTGGCACAAGGTGTAAGTACCTCTGGTACCCACTACAAGCCAGGCCAGCCTCCTACACAGACCCACTGTTTAATCTATTTATACCCATAACTAATTGAGTAGATGAGTCACAAGCACATGTATATACTGATTGAGTAGATGAGCCACAACCACATTTATATACTTTAGCAAAAAAGGATATTTTAAAAGACTCGACTGTAACCGACACTTCTGATTTCATAGGAGAAGTTAATTGACAAGAAGGTTTTTTCCAGACGTAGGAACTATAATGCAAGTGCTCACGTCCATTTTATTGCAGGAGAATTCAGAGAAAACACTTGTGGCCCTCAAAAGTTTCTTTTGGATCTATGGTTGAGGGCTTTAGTTCTGATTGAATGATAGACCTTGGGTTCTGATTGGTGGCTAGGGTTTCTATTGGGCTTGGAGCGTAGGGTCTGTGTTCTGAACGGCTAATAGAGCTAAAGTTCTGATTGCCTTCTAGGGCTAGGGCTTCTACTGGACCGTGGGCTTGGGTTTCGATTGGCTGACAGAGCTAAGGTTCTGATTGCTTCCTACGGCTATAGATCCCATTGGCCAGACGTCACCAGATCACTAACGCTTTTTAACCTTAGAGTTCAGGGAATCTCAGCCCATGGCAATGAGGCTAAGGTTGGAGAGGACAAGGGCAGTTGCCTTTTCTGCTTGGGCCCAGGGCCAGAAATGAAGTCTAGTTTTCCATTTACCAGCAACTAACTTAGACAATCCACATCCTCACACTTAATAACACAATGTAGGCAAACATACACTGCTCATTTACAACAAACAAACTCTAGGCACATTTCAGTGTCTCAACAACCACAACAAAACCTCACAAACCATATCTATATATCCTTCTGCCCCTACTGCCACACTATGGCACCTTGACTCTCATACAAACAACCACTCTGTCCTATACCACTATCAAATCCACGGATCACAAGTACAGCACAAACCTACATTTTACTTAACCTTAATTCCTTCAAAAACAGTCCCTCTGTGTACTCACCCCTTTCCATCACTACCAACCCTATACTCAACCCTCTCTCCCATCATGCACTGTTGGAAATGGCCCTTTTTGCAGGGTTATCCCCAAACCTTTTGCCTCTGAACTCCTAATTTGATTGTGTGATGCATTTACTTTTTGCTGGCTTTAGGACTTGGAGCACTTTACTACTGCAGACCAGTGCGAAAGTGTAAGTGCTGTCTGTGTAAATGGTATTGGTGATTGTTTTTTCCATGATTGGCATATTTGATTTACTAGGAAGTCCCTAGTAAAGTGCATTATGAGTGCCCAGGGCCTGTAAATTAATTGCTACTAGTGGTCCTGCATCACTAATTGTGTCACCCACATGAGTAGCCCTATAAACACATCTCAGACCTGCCATTGCAGTGTCTGTGTGAGCAGTTATAAACTGCCAAAGCTGTTCTGGCAAGTGCACCCACTTAGAAGGCTCAAACCTTCCCTTTTTACTACATATAAGTCATCCTTATGGTAGGCCCATGGCAGTCTCATGGGCAGGGTACAGAGTATTTAAAATGTATGACTTGCACTTATGTGTTTTACATGTCCTGATAGTGAAATACTGCTAAATTCGCATTTCTCTATTGCAAGGCTTATCTCTCCCATACGGTAAAATTGGGATTGCCTTGAAATATCTTTTAAGTGTAATTTCCCATCAGAAGTAAAAAGAGCTACGGATTTGGGGGTCTTTGTACTCACAAATAAAATAAACATATTTTGGTGATGTTGTTTTTTGAATTGTAAGCTTGAAAATGAAACTTTTAGAAAGTAGGCATTTTCTTGCCTAATCGTTCTATTCCTTAGCATGTCTGCTGGAATACCCCTCTGGGTCAGGAAGACAGTTAAACAGTTTGTGAATTAACTCTAGACAGTAACACAAAGGGAGTTGAGGTGTGCCCTGCATACCCTGATGTGTCTTTCTGGGCGAGAGTGGTGGGAGGAGCTGACTCTTATACCCAAATGAGGCTGTACCTCTCCTCATAGAAAGCAGTCTCCAACCCACTGGAGTGATTTTGGGGCCAGGGCAGGAAAAGGCAAGGTCTTGTGCACTACAAAGTCTTCTCTTTGAAGTTTACCTACTTCAAAGGAAGACGGGCATGAGTACTGGACCTCTGACCCCACAAAATTAGAATCCTTCTGGACTGAGGACATTCTGCCATGAAGAAGAACTAGATGCTGTAGTAGGAACTGCCACTCTGCCTGTTGCTTTGCTGTGCCGGCCTGATGCTTGCTTCACCTGTCCTGAGAGTGAAAGGACTGAACTCTACACCCTCTATCTAAAGGTTCTCCACAGGTCTGGACTGAGCTTTCCTCCTATTAAGAAGTCTCAGGGACATCAAAGACTTCATCTGCCAGCACCTAGGCTCTCTTGCTGAGAGCTCTGACTTGCCAAGTGCTGCCAAATCCAGTTCCTGGGCCCTTGGAAGTGAGTTCTGGTAAAACCGAAAACAAACCAGGTAAAACGCCTCCTGAGCAACTTTGAAACCAGCACCTGAGCCGTAGTCCCCACTGAGTGCAATGACCGTGACTGACGCCACAGTCCTGCCACCGCCGTCCTGCCACCGCTGAAGTACCTCCAAAGTCCTGCTACAACATGAGTCTGGAGAGCCGTGTCACTGACGTCTGTGACACCCAGCTCCAACTCTGCTGCATCACGTGACCGCATGTTGTGATTGCGACGCTGCAAAGTAGACGCCTCACGTCTTAACCTGCCAGATTCATTGACCCTGCCTTGTAAAAAAAACAACACCTCACAACTGAGGCTGCATCAGCTCACTGCAACCATAAGGAATCAATATCTCACTTCCCCTGCCTAACAGTAAAGAATCTATGCCTCACCTCTCCGGCTGCAGTAAGGAACCAACACTGCACTGGCTCCAGTGACGCCGCACCTTCCAGACTCTGTGCAACTTCTTTCTTCCTCATTGTTTACCAAAGGTGCTGTACCTGGTGTCTGTGAGACTCCATGACCGCCACCCACTCCCTCTCGGGTGACGTCTGACTGTTGAGAATGGCTCCGTCAAGATGTTGTGATAGCCCCAGTTGGACCTATCATGTTTATAAATGCTATTCTAATATTTAATCTTTGAAAATGGGTATCTTTGCTTGTGTAAGTTGGATTTTTGTCATTTATACAGATACTAAACAACTTTAGTCCCAAATGTTCTATCTGAACCAACACTTCACACAAACACACAACGCAACAACACTAATTTATCTTCTTCTCACCCATTGCACAATGTAGAGCTTTAAAACATGACCCAAATGCTCCACTACCACCTTCCGCCCTAAACAGATGCAAGTGAAATAAACAACATACTATTCTTCACAACTTCACATCTCATTGTCTGTTCTACAAAACTATTCTATAAAAATAACACAGCCCACCAACTCACTCTCAATCACCGTCTCCTCCACCTACACACACAGACCCAACAAAATGCCTTCTAAGCCTGTTGGCTGAGGATTACAATACAGACAAACAACATTATTACTATCCTGATACATTTAATACCAACACTAATGATACACCTTCTACTAGTCCTAAGAATACAATCACTCTTATAGAAAAAAGTCACATCGCCACCATAACACATTCTCTAGACTGCCTACTAATAAATGCTCAATCACTCGCTAAAAAAAAGCACCACATCTAT
Source organism: Pleurodeles waltl (assembly GCF_031143425.1). Taxonomy (NCBI): domain Eukaryota; kingdom Metazoa; phylum Chordata; class Amphibia; order Caudata; family Salamandridae; genus Pleurodeles; species Pleurodeles waltl. Next base: position 1,225,993,502 of record NC_090447.1, read on the forward strand.
GACCTACTCACGGGCACACAACCTAACTAACCTTTCATAACTGAAGCATGGTTGGGGGATGACCAAAATCAAATTAAATGACTAGTATTTCATGAAACTGTTCCTCCAAGCTATCATACTGTCACACAAGATCACAAAGGTGAAAGAGAAGGCGAACTAGCTGGTATATTAAAACAACAAAACATCTCACCAAAGTTTTCATACGTAGTTGTGAGGCCCTCATCACCAGATGCAGCCCTACATCACACCAACATCCTCCTATACCTTTCACCTTCTTTACAGACCACCACTTAACAATGCAACATTTCCAGAATCATTTCTAGACAGTTACAAACCGTATGACACTACACTCCAACCTATGTACCCTTAATAACTTAAACATATGGTTTGGCAAACCCAGTGTGCCCCATCCAAGAGCTATCATCACTGGCCTAAACAGATCATCCACAACCCACAAACCCACACACATCGCTGGACACATCCTGTATGCCTTTTTTACAAATCCAGCACTAGTTAACTTTTAAAGGATTACTCCAGTCACATGGTCAGACGACCATCTGGTACCTTTTCAACAAAAAACAGTACAAATCACCACTCTTAAGGCCATCTTACATGCAACCACATATCAACTATGGAACAAACTCAATTGTGAATATTTAGAGACACAACTATCATCTAGCACAGATCAAGACACAATAACTTAAGTTCAAGCTTTCCATCAGTGGCTCTAGGAAGTACATATTATCCTAATGCCACTTAAAATAACAAAACAGGACAAAAGAAAACAAATACCTTGGATACAGGTAGAACTAAAAAAGATAAAACAACAAATTACAAAGCTGCCACTCTCCTGGCTCAAAACAAATAACAACCAAGACTAACTTCACCTACACAAACTTAACAGAACATACAAGTCGTCAATCAAAACAGTTAAAATGGTACTATTCAAGCAGAATTAAAAAATGATAAATTTGCAAACAAAGAATTGTACAAAATTCTCACTCAATTTTGGAAATCTAAATGCACGGAAGGAGCTAATCCCATTTCCTAATAAATTACTGGTAGACTAGCAATTCATCACACAACCTAAGGAGACATGTTGGACTCCTATATAAAACAAAAGAAAACCACCTGCACAGAGGATAGGCTAACCCTGCCTCTACATTCTTCAAATAACTATCAGAAACTGAATTTGTGGATCTTGTTAAAGAGAGCAGACCAGCTGACTATCTTTCTGACCCTTATCTAGCACAAACCTTCAAGAACGTTCTTTTAAATGCCTTTGCTGCCACACCAGTCTTAATAATCATCAATAATGCTTTAACTAGAGAAGCCTTTCCAGAAAAGTTCAAAGTGATCATCTATATGCTTTTTAGAGTCTTTGGATTAAAGTGGCATAATCAAATGTGTCAAAAGAAGATGAAAGGTCCAAGAGAAGTGGTGCAGTGACCCCCATCGCGGTTTAATGTGTTCAATTAATCAACCAATCAAAAACTTTATTCAGAAAAATAATGCAATTAAAGTACATCATAAAAATATATAACTATACACAGATGTTAGACTGGTCAGCCTTGGGATGGTCTTCCCCCAAACTATTTGCCTGCTTGCATCCATCTTGTCTGGATTTTTGCTTGCCTGGCATGTTACCCCCATTTTTACTGTATGTATGTTTGTTTTTGCCTATATGTCACTGGGATCCTGCTAGCCAAGACCCCAGTATTCATAAAGTATGCCCTGTATGTGTTCCCTGTGTGGTGCCTAACTGTATCACTGAGGCTCTGCTAACCAGGACCACAGTGTTTATGCTCCCTCTGCTTTTAAAATTGTCTCTGCAGGCTAGTGACGAATTTGACCAATTCACATTGGCACACTGGAACACCCTTATAATTCCCTTGTATATGGTACCTAGGTACCCAGGGTATTGGGGTTCCAGGAGATCCCTATGGGCTGTAGCATTTCTTTTGCCACCCATAGGGAGCTCAGACAATTCTTACACAGGACTGCCACTGCAGCCTGAGGGAAATTACGTCCACGTTATTTCACAGCCATTTTACACTGCACTTAAGTAACTTATAAGTCACCTATATGTCTAACCCTTACTTGGTGAAGGTTAGGTGCAAAGTTACTTAGTGTGTGGGCACCCTGGCACTAGCCAAGGTGCCCCCACATTGTTCAGGGCTAATTCCACTGACTTTGCAGGGTCACCATTACACGCGTGCACTACACATAGGTCAATACCTATATGTAGCGTCACAATGGTAACTCCGAACATGGCCATGTAACATGTATAGGATCATGGAATTGTCAACCCAAAACCATTCTGGTATTGGGGGGACAATTCTATGCATCGTCGGGTCTCCAGCATAGAGCCCGGGTACTGCCAAACTAACTTTCCAGGGTCTCCACTGCAGCTACTGCTGCTGCCAACCCCTCAGACAGGTTTCTGCCCCCCCTGGGGTCTGGGCAGCCTGGTCCCAGGAAGGCAGAACAAAGGATTTCCTCTGAGAGAGGGTGTTACACCCTCTCCCTTTGGAAATAGGTGGGAAGGGCTGGGGAGGAGTAGCCTCCCCGAGCCTCTGGAAATGCTTTGATGGGCACAGATGGTGCCCATCTCTGCATAAGCCAGTCTACACCGGTTCAGGGATCCCCCCAGCCCTGCTCTGGCACGAAACTGGACAAAGGAAAGGGGAGTGACCACTCCCCTGACCAGCACCTCCCAGGCGAGGTGCCCAGAGCTTCTGCAGTGTGTCCCAGACCTCTGCCATCTTGGATGCAGAGGTGTGAGGGTACAATGGACAGCTCTGAGTAGCCAGTGCCAGCAGGTGACGTCAGAGACCCCTCCTGATAGGTGCTTACCTTTCTCAGTAGCCAATCCTCCACTGTGGGCTATTTAGGGTCTCTCCTGCGGGCATCTCACCAGATAACGAATGCAAGAGCTCCCCAGAGTTCCTCTGTACTTCCCTCTTCGACTTCTGCCAAGGATCGACCGCTGACTGCTCCAGGACGCCTGCATAACCACAACAAAGTAGCAAGAAGACTAACAGCAACATTGTAGTGCCTCATCCTGCCGGCTTCCTCGACTGTTTCCTGGTGGTGCGTGCTCTAAGGGCTGTCTGTCTTCACCCTGCACTGGAAGCCAAGAATAAATCTCCTGTGGGTCGACAGAATCTTCCCCCTGCTAAGGCAGGCACCAAACTTCTGCATCACTGGTCCTCTGGGTCCCCTCTCATCCTGACTAGCATGGTCCCTGGAACACAGGAGCTGGGTCCAAGTGTCTTTGACATTCCAGTGGCCCTTCTCTCCAAATTTGGTGTAGGTAAGTCCTTGCCTCCCCACGCCAAACAGTAATCCTTTGTACTGCGTGAACTGCAGCTGCTCGGGCTTCTGTGCACTTTTGCAATACTTCCTTTGTGCATAGCCTAGCCCAGGTCCCCAGCACTCCGTCCTGCATTGCCCAACTCGCTGAGTTGGACTCCGATGTCGTGGGACCCTATTTTGTTGTTCTGAGTTAACCGTCGTCCTCAGATCTTCTAAGTGCCTGTTCAGGTGCTTCTGCGGGAGCTGCCTGCTTCTGTGTGGGCTCTCTGTGTTGCTGAGCACCCCCTCTGTCTCCTCCTCCAGGGGGCGACCTCCTGGTCCTTCCTGGGCCTTGGCAGCATCCAAATTCCTCCATCATGACTCTTGCAGCTAGCAAGGCTTGTTTGTGGTCTTTCTGCATGGAACCAACTCTGCATCCTCCAGCACGCCGTTGGACATCTTCTGACCAAAGGAGAAGTTCCTGGCACCTTCCGTTGTTGCAGAATCTTTGGCTTCTTCCACCCGGAGGCAGCTGTTTTGAACCTTCTTTCTGGGTTTAGTGGGCTCCTGCCCCCACTTGACACTTGCGTGACTCTTGGACTTGGTCCCCTCCCTTTACAGGTCCTCAGGTCCAGGAATCCGTCTTCAGTGCTTTGCAGTCAGTTGTTGTCCTTGCAGAATCCCCTATCTCGACTATACTGTCTTTCTGGGGTAGTAGGATAACTTTACTCCTACTTTTCAGGGTCTTGGGGTGGGGTATCTTGGACACCCTTAGTGTGTTCTTACACTCCCAGCGACCCTCTACACACTACACTAGGCCTGGGGTCCATTGGTGGTTCGCATTCCACTTTTGGAGTATATGGTTTGTGTTGCCCCTAGGCCTATTTCTCCCTATTGCATTCTATTGTGTTCTACACTGTTTGCACTACTTTTCTAACTGTTACTTACCTGATTTTGGTTTGTATGTATATTTTGTGTATATTACTTACCCCCTAAGAGAGTATATCCTCTGAGATACTTTTGGCATATTGTCACTAAAATAAAGCACCTTTATTTTTAGTAACTCTGAGTATTGTGTTTTCTTGTGATTTAGTACTATATGATATAAGTGGGATAGTAGGAGCTTTGCATGTCTCCTAGTTCAGCCTAAACTGCTCTGCTATAGCTACCTCTATCAGCCTAAACTGATAGAACACCTCTAATCTACAAATAAGGCATAACTGGACCTGACACAAGGTGTAAGTACCACACAGTACCCAATATAAGCCAGGCCAGCCTCCTACAGGTCTTAGGACTCTATGCATTTTACCACTGCTTACCAGTGCTAAAGTGCATGTGCTCATGCTCCTAAAAATGGTTTTATCGGCGTTTACCTGATTGGTATATTTAATTTATATGTAATTTCCTTGTAAAGTGGTATACCATATACCAAGGGTCTGTATAGTAAATGCTACCAGTGGGCCTGCAGCACTTATTGGGCCACCCACTTAAGTAGCACCTTAAATCTTGTCCCAGGCCTGCCATTGTAGCCTGAAGGTTGTGTCCCACTGCCATGTCGACTTTGTATTTGAAACCCTTTGCCCAGCCTTAAACTCCCCTTTTATTATATATATGTCTCCCTTAAGGTAGGCCTTAGATAGTCCATAGGGTAGGGTGGTGTGTAATTAAAAGGTAGGACATGTACTTTCTCATTTTACATGGCCTACTAGTGAACAACTTCCAAATGTGTTTTCTCACTACTGAGAGGCCTACCCCTCTCATAAGTTAACATTGGGGATTCCTTATTGAAATCAATAAGTTGTAATTCCTAAACCAGAGGTAGTAGATAGCTCATGTTTGGTACCTATGAACTTGTAATGATAAACCCTCTTTAATGATAAAGTAAGATTTATCATCACATTTGAAAATGCCACTTTTAAAATGTTGCCATTTTCCTGCCCTTAGCCCTCTGTGTCTGTAACCGGCCTTAGGTCACATGACTGGGTGTAACTGACAACTGGGACTTGTGAATTCCCCTCAGACAGGCACACTCTAGGGGACAAGCAGAGCCTGAATGGGGCATTAACTGACTTGATGAGGGTGGAGCTAAGCACAGCCCCACCTGCAACTGAATAGGCTGGGCTCTGCTACCAAACAATAGGCTTAACAACCCTGTATTGTCCGTGTAGCCAGCTAGGAGCCATGATAGGGAAGGCAGGAAATTTATGGAACCTCAGAGAATCTTTCTGGAAACTTCACCCACCTTCTATGAGCAGGGCACCAGGGTATAAAAATAGGGCTCTCAGACCTGCTCCTCAGTTTACTACTGGAACTGTGGAAGGACTCTCAGAGGACTGTCTACTGTGAACTCTGCCAGTCTGTTGCTGTACCTGGAAGGACTGCTTTGCTGCCTGAAGTCTGCTTGGAACTTTCAGAGGCCGGCCCTGCTGGAGAGCCCTGCATTACTACCTGCACCCAGGATTTCATAAGTGGCTCCAAGGACTAGTTTAGCTGGTTTCCTCTTCTGAGCCACAGGGCCATAACAGGCTTCCACCATCTTGAACCTGCACTTGAATCAGCCTGAGTAAGTCTTTCACCACCAAGAGGTTGCCATTGGGCCCTTGGTTGTGGTGTAAAGGTGCCCATGTTGCCAATACCTAAAACTGAGGACTTGTTAGTTTGAACCATAAACTTTAAAAAATCATAACTCTAGTTCTAATTGTCGGAGTTTGATGGTTTTGATGTTAAATAATTAACTAAATGTTATTCTATTTTTCTAAATTGGTTTGGGATTTTTATCATTTTGTGTTTTCACTGTGTTGTTGTTTGTGTATTGCATTAATACTTAACACATTGCCTAAAAGTTTAACCTGACTGCTTTTTGTGCCAATATACCCAGGGTTAAGCACAGGTTAAATATGTGATTTTTCTTTGGTTCATCCTGCAAGGGATTGTGGCTGCTGCTTGTCCAGGGCTCACACCCAAGTCAACCAACAACACAATTTCTCACAATAGTGAATTCCTTGGCACCATTCTACGCCATTCTTAGCGTGTTCACCCAACTCGTGAGCACTTCAAATGTCTATAGCACATGAGTGTTCCATATATTACAGAAGAACAAGTTGCTTACCCTCGGTAACAAATTATTTGGTAGAGACATATTCTAGTTGCAGATTCCTTGTATATGAATTTCCTCCAGGTGTCAGTCTGTATCCAGAGATTTTTCTTTGAGGAGTACCCTTGCCACTATTAGGTGCTTTGGTCGACTCTGCATCTGTCGTTGGCATCGTGGCAGCTATATATGACGTCACGGGTCATATATAGGCACCCCCTACACCAACGATGAATGTGGAGTCGACCGACACCACCTAATGTACTGCTTGAAGAAAAATCTCTGGACCAAGACTGACGCCTGGGCGAAATTCTAAGGTAAGAAATCTGCAACAAGAAGTCTCTTTCAGATACTCTAAATCCATCCCTGGCCACTGCAGGATACCCGGATGCCTTGAAATGAGCTTTAGTACTTCCCCTAGCAAAAACAACAGACAATCATGTCTCAATTTTATCTAACTATCGACCTATTGACCCATCTCTTTGCTCCCCTATATGTCTAAAGTGCTGGAAAGGCTAATCAATGCCCAGTTTCCTGATTTTCTATGGAACAATAACCTGTTAGACCCATTCCAGATGGGATTCAGAACTAATAATAGCACAGGATCCACTTTCCTGACCATTCTAGACAATATCAGAGTTGAGGAGGATTAGGGTAAGGCCACAGTCCTGATCCCACTAGATCTGCCTGCGGCATTTGACACGGTGTTCCATTATCAACTGATAGAAAAAATGTATGAGATTGGGATCCATTCCAAAGCCCTAAAATGGTTTGGCTCTTTTTTAAATAAGAGAAACCAATCACTGCAGTTACATACCTTCAGGTATTTTCCCCGCACATCAATATGCAGAGTCCCTCAGGGTTCCTTCCTAAGCCCAATTATTTTTACTGCGTATGTCTCATCTATCACAAAACTTACCAGGAAATGGAGGCTTGAGGTCTGCTCTTACACAGATGCCACCATTGGCCTGTGGTGGATCCTATTTAGTTTTAATGGGAATCAGGAATTTGCTTAGCCTTCTGGTTTGCAGGCCTGTGCCCCCGTCACATAGTGACTTTTAACCCACTTAGCTTGCTCTTTTTTAGTGCGTTTATTTAATTATTTCTTCCAAGATGGCTGCTATGATTATAGTTAGGAAAATGTTTTGATTTCCTGTTATCAGTGCCATTCTGTGAAGGCGACACTATCAGCGTCAAAGACAAGTGACATGCATTGGTATTCACGTCATGTCCCTTTCTCACTTACGTGTGACAGGAACATAATGTACTTTTGGAGGAAACTGTTGATATAATTCCCACCCCAAGCATGCCTTCTTACCTATTGTTTGGGAACATACCTGAGTCAGGGGTCCTACAAGATCTGTATAAAAACCTCTCACACAGACAAGGTTATCAGAGGGATTCCAACCAGATGCCATCAACACTATTTATACTACATATCGCCTTGATGCCAACCCAAGCTTCGTGCCCCACGGAGTCAGACCTAGAGGCCGCATTCCAAAGTAATGAGGGTTGGTAGGTGCTTCTTATGGACACAGTACTGGCAGAATAGGTTTATCACACCTAGCTCTCTTTGAGTTGGAGATTAGGCTCTCCATGCTAGGGTCTTAGGGATTTTTACACCTTATGTTGATTGCAAGATGGTGGGGGTCTTTGTAATCACAACTCTCATTTTCACAATTATGATTCTTGCACTGTGCATTCTCCCACATTTTGCAGCCCATACATTTTATTGCAGATTGCAGTCTTTTTTATTAAATATATTAAAAACATTGCTGCATCTCCTTTTCTTGCCTGTGGTGACAGAGGCCTGTTTCTTATGTGAGAAAAGGGTAATCTCCATTCCACCACGAATACCCTGAGACGTCACATTCTAGAGTCCTTGTGTAAAGGCTACCACAAATCACCTTTTACTGTTTGGGTTTTTGGTGAGGTTCTGCTTTTGAGCCGCGTGGGTTGGGCCGACAGTTCCGACTTGTTGTAGGATTGCCTTAGTCACCTACAAAAGGTGTTGTCATCCCTAAACCAGCAGTCTACAGCAAGAGTCCAACTAGATTCAAAGAGGTAAACTTAGATGTTTGGTCTAAACTTAGACCAAAGATCTCCGTTTATGACTTTTGAAATTCACTAAGGGCATTTATGAGTAGTATCTTTAGGTCTGCAGTCTGGGCGGATCCCTGCTCCAAATTTGGACCTAAATATATTACTCAAAAATGCCCTTTGTGAATTCTCAAAGTCATAAACTCAGATATTAGGTCTAAGTTTAGAACAAAAGTCTAAGTTTACATGTTTGAATCGGGACCCCAGCTGGTAAATTCGATAGGGGGAAAACATCAGGAAACTAGGGACAAACTTACCAGCTGTCTTACAGAGGTGTTAGGTTGGATGAGGGCACACTGTTTGAAATGAAATGGTGAAAAGACAGAGAACCTACTCTTTGGGGGAGCACAACAGATTTGGGAGTCCTCCTGGTGGCTGACGGTTCTGGGCTTAGTTCTAAAAAAGTGGCAACATTTAGGGATCTTAATAGACAATTCCTTATCCAAACTCCTGAGAAAGCTCTTCTGCTGGATTCCAGTGGAAGGACAAAGAACCATAGTCCAGGCACTAGTCACTATTAGACTGGATTACGGAAATGAGCTTTCTGTGGGCATGGTCGGCTACCCTTTTTTCAGTGTTCAGGTAATCCAGAATGCGTCAATCAGAAAAATCTGCAACAGAAACATATTTTTCTCAGCCTCTGCTTGTTTAAAAACCCTTCACTGGCTGCCTATGTACAAAAAGAGCAAACTTTAAACGTCTCTGCTTTGCACACAAGGCACTCGACAAATTGGGCCCAGTAATTGTATGCTCCAAATTAGAATTTTACAAACTAACCTGAAATTTGAGATCTCACAATCTAGAAGAAACTAAGACAATGCACATCAAAAAAAGTAAGAACAGGGAGCTTCTCCTTTTCTCATCTAGCAGCGGCCCAATGGTACTTACTACTTCTTGACATTCGCCTCATGGACAGCCACCCAGTTTCAGAAAAAAAATTTAAAACCTGACTTTTTCCAGGTTAATCTTTATACCATTGACATACAGCGGATAAACCCCTAACTCTGACTTGAGAGCTCTTTGCAATTTTTAGTGCCATGATAACACCTAAGGACAGGGTCGGCTCCTCCATATGGGGGGTGGTGCGTCACCCCCTCCCCTGCCAGCAGCAACAGCTGTAAAACATTTACCCAAAAACTATAATAAACTATTTTTATTATTGTTTTGGGGAAAAAGTTGCGGGGCCACGGTGGTGATGAGCAATGAGGGGGAGTTCTCAGCACTCCCCCTCACTGTGCATGTGCCGTGCTGGAGAGTGCCTGACCTGTCTGGGCGCTCCCAGACAATCCTGACGCTGCTTTGAGTAGCGTCAGGATTGGCCGCAGGGCAGGCTGGGAGCCTGTGCAGGAGCGAGAAGGAAGAGCATTGGAATGGTGTGGTGCGTCACAGGAGCAGAGGTAAGTGTTTCTTAAAAAAAAAAAGAAACCCTCCCCCCCCCCCGGGCGCCGCCCCCTCGGCGACCCGTGATCTGCGACTGCCTAGAGGATGAGTAGTCTGAAAGCCACTATATATTTACAGGCAAGTGGAAATATTGTTAGCCATAACCATCCAAGGCCACTTATCTATTGTGGGGTGTCACTGAGCTTCATGGTTCAGAGTGATGGACTCCTCCTCTCTAGTCACACACTACATCTATGGTAGGAATTTGTAATTCCAGTCTACCAATTAGCAGGAAGTAAAACAATTGAGGAAACATAAAGGAGAACACATGTAGAACCCCTAGGTTCAGATGGTATAATCGAACGGATGGTGCCCAATCTAAGTCACTGCTGCAGGAATGTGCATATGAGCATGATTTGATTCAGGACAATCCACCTACCACAAAAATAAACTTCTTTTACAACAAATACTAACATGAAACAAGTTTTTGTAAAAGCTAGACAAGCTTACATAATACACATCTGGTCATGTGAGGCTATCACATATATTTGTCAGTGGAAAGATACGTGACACACATATATATGAACAGCACACACTTAGTTATGAATTTGAAGAGGACTTTATAGTGCCCTTAGGACCCTTTAAAGAGAATTCTTAAAAAGAGTAACCATCATGTAGTCTGTTGTGCCCCGAGTAGTTAGTTTCAGAGTAAGATATGCAGAAAACATATGTCATCAAGAGGTAGACCCTATTGATAGTACCTAACTTGCTCCCAACCTGCATTATAATGGAAACAATACACACCTGTCCATAGCTATTAAAAGGACAAGTGTGCTGGGGCAAGAGCGTGCATCCTAGTGATGTAATGAGATGTTGCATTAAATCTTGGGAAGCAAGGCATTATGTAGCCGTAACATATGGCTACATCACTTAGATAGATGAGGACTGTAGGTTTTCATAATATTAGCCACATACCTTAAATAAACCTAAGGGCATTAATTACAAGGAAACACATCAAAGTTGTGCCCACTGCACTTCCTCTTTCGGGCCTGTATCTGATGTCCCCAAATGGTAAATCCATCTCTGTTCAATGAAAAAGAGCTATTTCTCAATGTTTGCTATGTGCGGTGCTAGCTGATCTATGACAACTCATCTGAGGTCATTCTCAGAATGATCCTTTTCAAGGAAGTGTCTCATCATTTTAGTAACTGTCTTTCTATGTTTGATTGCACTTCTATGTTTGTTGATACAAATCTGTTTTTTTTACGTGTTGTCATGCCTACATATCTGAGGCTGCAGGGAGACGTGATCATGTAAACGCCAGTTATTGAGTTGCAGTTAGTGCAGTTTTTTTAGGATCCATCATGTGGGCATCCTGAAATCCAATTGTCTAATTTGTTTTTTTAGTAGATCTACAAACATTACAGTGGTACTGGGAGTTTTCCTCTGACTTTCATTTGGAGTTTATACATTTCTACAAGACTATCTTCCCCGAGGTAAGGCAGGGACACAAAGTGGACATTGAGAGCAGCGCGGCCTTTTGAGGGCTAGTCTAGCCAGTACTGTACACTGTTTGTATGGATGTACTTGGCTAGTTTACGGATGGACTGCTTTGTCATGTCCAGATATTGTTTCAAGCAAAGAGTTTCCACCCTGGGATGAACCATCAGGGACTTAACAGTGGTTAACATTTCAATGAAGTCTCTCATCTCAAGAGTGTCACCCTACCCAGCAGAGCAGAAATTGAGCGGCCTGTCAGCCCATCCATGATGGCAGATTAGAGCATATGAGGTTGAGTGAGTTAGCTCCAGTCACCGAATGGTTGCCTTGGCACGAATGCAATGCATTCCGACCAAGCAAAATTCCTCAGCAGCTCTTAACAACTGTTTAATGTGGTACCCCTATCATCTACAGCAGTGGTGAGGCTGGAACTCCTACATCAAACTCAGTTGTGCCTCTGGTTGCTTCTCCATTCTTTCATTGTGGACCAGGTTGGGCTGCCTGTGTCTCTGCAATCACCCTCTATGCCCAGCCATACAAGGCAGCAGGGGCCCAAATACCAGATTTGGATGGGGGTGCACTCCCCTAATCTCCTCCAGGAGGTATGCATACCTGGGTGATTGTGTTTGTAACATATACTTGTCTCAAAGTATAAGCCACGCTCATGTAAGTAAACAAGTAAACATACACATGTACAGTAAAACTGTGAAGGGCTCATTTAACCAGTTATGGTTGTTTTGATTGTACCATTTGTTACTTGGATAACCTTGGTAGTTCTACAGCTAATATATCCCGAAGAGTGCTGCATGCATTTATCTCACTAAAACCAAGAAAGCCTCCCTCTGCCTCTTTGGTGACTGACAATACACTATGCTGACTAGCAACCCAGCAGTGCTATTCTCATGACCCAACAATCAACTTCCTCAAAACCAATGTCTTGGGATTAAAGGGGTATATGGTCGGTGTATGGTTGCAAAACTGAAACTTAAAGGAATGAAAGGAAGGGCACCCCCTGAAGTGGAGCCTGTGGCTTAACTTAATTCTATAATAGAAACCTTACCCAATCTGGACAATATACAGACTCAAAGACTAATAGCTCTTTCTCTAATCTGTAAGTGGTGGATGATGGCCATTCTTAATTTATGTAGCTTTTTATAATGAATGATACCCTTCCATCCTACCCAGTTACGTGTCCCCTGGAGGCTGATGTTCAACTTGATAGAAGGACAAAGTTCCCTTCATCCGATCTGTTCATGTGACTACCTGAAATATGTTTCTGATCATGACTGGGGATTGCAATTATTTTCCCTGAATGAGAAATTCCCAGTAAGTGTGGGTCACAAGCAGCCCCTGCTAAAGGGCATGGCAGTAATATGGCTTCACACTTGTGAGGCTCTGCTTGTGGGGTCAGGAATCTGGCAAATATCAACAACCACAACAATCTGACCCTAACAGACACCCAAAAGAATGCAACATTAATTAAATAATTATGCAGAGTGAATAAGTAGTAATACTCATTTGAGAAAAGAGAATACTTATCATATGGGTACCCCCAGCAGTGCTGAAGAGCACAATTTTAGTACACTGCGCAATGCTCATAAAAGTAGCAGCCTTGTGAGGATGACGGATGCAGTCGTGGAGACATAATACATTCGAGGCCAGGACTGCAAGATTTGTAGACAAACACAACAGAGCTGTGACCCTGCAAGTGTATGTGGACCCTGCTGGTATGATCGAGTAGCACCCTTAACAACAGGGTAGAGCCACTGAATGGCGAGCCTCTGGGGGGGAGGCGAAGGAAGAATGGGGTAGCTATGAGCAAGAACCCAGACCTATGGATGGAACAAGATGAATACCCAACAGAACACTAAGTACCTCACTTGAGTCATAAGTGCCACATTAGAGACACATAAAACTAACGGCTAGCGAAGAGCTGCACAGCCAGGCCCCCTGAGCAAACACTGGGCAGTGAGGATGATTTTTACTGAGATGTGAGGATAGAGGTGAGCCCAGGGTGCACTAAACATTGAGATCAAACCTGCACCTGAGAGCTGTACAACCATAAGGCCCCCACACCACCTGCGCCAACAATCGCATCCACCAACCCCATGACCAGGAATGCGAAATTGAGCTTCAGAGAAGTCATAAGAGAAGACCTCAACAGTGCTTAGCATGCCTCGGGCACTGTAGTGAGCTGGGTGTGAAATTCAATTGCATCAGTGTTACATAAGGCTTGACTGAATAAAACAAGCACAAACGGAAGCCTACATATGGCCCAGTGAGCAGAAGTAACTGCAGTTTGTCGCAAACAAGGAGCCGCAGTAACGCAACTGAGAATAAAGCACAGACAAAACTCTAAAACTTCTCATGACTAACATTCTCCCAAGTGGCATGCCTCAAAACTAAGAAACAGAGCAGCAACCAAATAATGATGCCCACTTTATGTGAATAATAGTAGAATACCTAGTGCTGCAGAGCAAACGAGTGTGAGGAGACCCATAGAAACATCCTCCTGACCAGCTTAATCAAAGGAGAAAAATGACTGAAAGCAAGAAAAAAAAAATCTTTTTAGATGCAGCGTACAACGGCACAGACTTGGTTGTACAAGAATACTGGGAACAGCCGCAAATGGCAGAAGATAAAGACCCAGATCTCAGAACATTGCTGCTGGAAATGAAACTTGGCATGGAAAAGTTTGATTCCCTCATGGACCATATGTATGAACACGTTCACACACACAGCGAACATATTGGAGAATTGGAACAAGTTACATCAGACACTAAGGGTGCATCAAAAAGTAATAGTGAGAAGCTGCAGCAGATGGAAAAAGGTGTTGGAAGTAATAAGGGTAAAAAAAAAGAGGTCCTGAACGCTAAGAACGGCACAACAACGTGAGCATTCGTGGAATTTCAGAAACAATGAACGCTGGCCACATGGACGAATAGCACAGAGAATCTCATCAAACACATCTCACGGAAATCTCATTTACCACGTTTTTTTTAAAAATAGAACTGGCACAAAGATCACTGGGATCGGGACCACCACGTGGGGAGTCAACCAGACTGATTATTCTATTTCTCTTCATTTTTAAAGACTGCAACACTGTGCTCACAGTAGCCAGAGACCAGAGGGATCTGCAATATCATGGTGATCATACATTCATTTAGCCAGACCGCATGATCATGGTGCAGCCAGCAAGAGGGGAATTCCTCCTGGTAAAGCAAAAAAAAATACTATGAACCCTGCTGTACCTGTCAAAATTGTGTATCCTCATGAATGGGAAAACACAGTTGTCTCAAGTCCAACCTAAGCGGGCAAGTTCCTACTACAAAATCGATAGCACCTGCGTTCACAGAAGGCAACAGCTCAGCGGGGCAATGACAACCCAGAAAGCGATAATGAGTAAAACACAGAGTTAATCCACTCCACTCCGAGAATCAAAGGAAATCCATGGCAGGGTACACAGAAGGACAAAAAAACTGTTATCGCTCAGACACACTCATATAACGTAAGAGTCAATTCCATTAAATCTGTATTGATTATAAGCATATAATCATAAAAGAGCAAGCATAATACAAAAATATTTCATCTCCAAGAAAATGACATAAGAACATGATTATAACTTGATCATGCCATGTGACCATACACTTTGTAATTCAGTTATCATCTTAACAGCCAACAGTGCACAAACTAATATTAGTAATAAATAAATGCTCCGGGCAATACATTTAAAATACATATTTGAGAAACACCTCTAAAAAAACGATGAAGAGCATTTAAACCTAAAACGGAACAGAAAATCAATAGACTTGAGCCAGTGTAAGACATTTTTTTAAAATACTCTCACAGAGTAGCCCGCAGTATGGTCAGGCAACGTAGAGAGAAAATAAGGTGCAGGCTTGTGTTGGTAAAAACCACAAGTTTTAGAAATCGGTACTAAATATTTACTTCTAGGTGGTAGATAAAACTTTTAAAAAAATTGAAATTGAGCCAAAGTTTGTGGGGAGGATTCATTGCATGGACAAAGTAAGATGAACTTAAAATTGAATTGGCCTGTACGGAAACAGAGATGACATCTGATAGTCCCCTCATGAAATTTTGTCAGAAATAATGTTTCCCAAACATTATTTACATAAGAAAGATATGGTTCAGCACCTATAAGTTTTGAATGGTAACCAGATCCCTCAGGTTAGACTTCATAATCTCCCTGCCCTCCCTACCAGTGACTGCCCACCCCAGATAGAGCTCCTTAACTTTACTAGCTTCCCCTCTTGAGATGGTAGGAGGTGAGGTAAATAAAGCCTTTACTCCTAAAGCTTTCACTGTTTTCTTTATATGATTCAACCACCGGATCCTGAGCTCAAGATTGCACGCCAAGCAATTGATTATAACTTCATGATTAAATGTTGTTTTTGGTTGCTCCATATTGAGATCCAGGGGAGCAGTGGGGCAAGCCCTACAAAATTGGTAACTTAGGCCACGCCCAATTCCAACATGCATAAAATAATTAGGGCTACCTAGACCTACACCTAGCAAGCATCTGCAAAAATGGTTCTCCTTCCACTGAAGCTAAGCACAATCTCAAAAGCCCCATATTCCAGCCCCATATACAGGTAGACATTTCAGCTTATAAATTTCCAACAGGGACAGTATTGGTTTGCTACCTACTTTGGACTATACATCAAACAGGGCCCAATGGCGTGACTAAAGCAAAGATGGCAATTGCAGAGACAAGGCAGAAAACTGTTTTGGGAGTTGAAGTCACATCTAGAATGCCTTAAACCTAGTGATAGGATTACCTTTTAAATAGATAGGCCTAACTTTACTACACTGGGGGGCATACACCATATGAACGAGTTACTTACCTTCGGTAACGACTTTTCTGGTGGATACATTAGCTACCTGTGGATTCCTCACCTGATGAATACTCCCATGGCGCCAGCATTTGACGGAAATCTTCTTACTAGTCTCTGCACGTCGACGAGGACGTCACTCTAGCCCACGCGACGCCGTCTGACGTCATACAGGCAATAAGAAGTCCTCGCCGACGTGCCGATGACAGTACCAACATTTTTTACGTGCATGAGAATAATAATAACCCAATGCAATGAAAGAGCAAAGCAACATCTCTTAATATTGTAAATCACACAACATTGCAATAAAATAGCTGTAGATTTAATATAACCTTTTTTTTTTTTTTGTAAACAAATAAATATATTTATACATACGAATCATGTATATACCCAATATATATATAGATTTATATATAAATATACACATATATACAAATATCATACATGCAAAATGTATTGCAACTTTGAAGACCAAAAGGAGCACACTCAAGGATTGCTTGGAGAGACCAAAAAGGCAACGGGGAGGCGGGTGGGACCGTGAGGAATCCACAGGTAGCTAATGTATCCACCAGAAAAGTCGTTACCGAAGGTAAGTAACTCGTTCTTCTGATGGATACAACTACCTGTGGATTCCTCACCTGATGAATAGAGTCCCAAAGCAGTACCACGCCCGGCTGTGGGTGCCTAAATGGTCAAACCAAGAAATCCTGCAGCACTGACCGTGCAAAATGACCGTCCCTTCTGACCTCAGAGTCCAAACAGTAATGTTTCACAAAAGTGTGAAGGGACGACCAAGTTGCGGCCTTGCAGATGTCGACCACAGGAACACCCCTGGCCAAGGCCGAAGAGGCCGACTTAGCTCTGGTGGAGTGAGCTCTAATGCCCTCAGGCGGATCCTTCTTTGCCAAAGAGTAACAGATTTTAATGCAAAGAACAACCCACCTGGAGAGTGTTCTCTTGTGGACTGCCTTTCCTCTCCTCTTGCCCACGTATCCGACAAACAGCTGATCCTCCAGCCTGATATCCTTCATTCTGTCGATATAGAAGCTCAACGCCCTTTTTGGGTCCAGGCGATGTAGTCTTTCTTCCTCCTTTGAAGGATGAGGCGGAGGATAAAACGTGGACAAAGTGATTGTCTGAGCCAAATGGAAGGGTGAAACAACCTTCGGAAGGAAAGCAGCCTTGGTCCTCAACACCACCTTATCCCCATAAAACGTTATATAAGGGGGTTTAACCGATAAGGCCTGCAACTCACTCACTCTCCTTGCAGATGTTATAGCTACCAGGAATACTGTTTTAATAACCAAATACCTTAAGGGGCAAGAATGCATAGGCTCAAAAGGGGACCCCATAAGGAAAGTCAGGACCAAGGACAAATCCCATTGAGGCATAACGAATTGTTTTGGAGGATATTGATTCAGAAGACCTTTCAAGAATCTGAGAACAATAGGGGATTTAAATAACGATGGTTGGTCTGGAAGACAAATGAAGGCTGACAAGGCCGACAAATAACCCTTAATGGTAGCCACTGCACAACCTTTCTGCGCTAGAGACAGTGCAAAAGACAAAACATGTGACAGATGAGCATGTAAGGGATCAATCTGTCTCTCTCCACACCACATAACAAATTTAGACCACCTATTAGCGTAGATAGATTTAGTGGAGTGTCGCCTGGCCGCTAAGATAACATCCACTACATCAGGCGGGAGAGAGAAGGAACTCAGGTTGCCCCGTTCAATCTCCAAGCATGTAGGTGCAGACTCTGGAGGTTGGGGTGTAAAACCTGCCCCTGCGACTGCGAGAGGAGGTCTGCCCTGAGAGGGAGACGGAGCGGAGGGCACAGTGAGAGTTGGAGAAGGTCGGAGTACCATACCCTCCTTGGCCAATCCGGAGCTATTAAGATGACTTGGGCCCGGTCTTGGCGAATTTTCCTCAACACTCGAGGAATCAAGGGTATGGGGGGAAACTCGTAAAGCAACTGGTCGCACCAGGTTATCTGAAACGCGTCCCCCAACGCTCCCTGCATCGGATACTGGAGGCTGCAGAATAACGGGCAATGCGCGTTCTCCCGAGTGGCAAACAGATCTATCCGAGGAAACCCCCACATCTGGAAGATTAAACAGACTTGATCTGGATGGAGACGCCACTCGTGGTCTGCCGAGAATTGGCGACTGAGACTGTCCGCACGTACATTCAAGACCCCGGCCAGATGATTTGCCACCAAGCAAATCTGATGGTCCTTTGCCCAGGACCATAGCCGAAGAGCTTCTCTGCAGAGAAGGTACGACCCTACTCCTCCCTGTTTGTTTATGTACCACATCGTGGTAGTATTGTCCGTCAGGACCTGTACTGACTGACCACGAAGGGATGGGAGGAAGGCCTTGAGAGCCAAACGTACAGCCCGTAACTCCAACAGATTGATATGAAACACCTGTTCCTCTGGAGACCAAAGCCCTTTGATCTCCAGATCCCCCAGATGAGCTCCCCATCCTAGGGTGGAGGCATCCGTTATTACCGTGGCCACTGGTGGCGACTGCGCGAACAGCTTCCCCTGTGAAAGATTGTTGCCCGCAATCCACCACTTCAATTCCACAGCAGCATCTCTGGAGATCTTGACAGTACCTTCTAAATCTCCCTTGTGTTGAGACCACTGCCTTCGGAGGCACCACTGAAGAGCCCTCATGTGCCAGCGAGCATGCGTGACCAACAGAATGCAGGAGGCGAACAGACCGAGCAGACGAAGGACCTTGAGGACTGGAACTACCGCTCCATTTCGAAACATTGGAACCAATTCCTGAATATCTTGAATCCGCTGAGGCGGAGGAAAGGCTCGACTCAATGTTGTATCCAGTACTGCCCCTATGAACAGGAGGCGCTGAGAGGGCTCCAGGTGAGATTTGGGCACGTTCACCGAAAAGCCCAGGTCGAACAACAACTGGGTTGTTGACTGCAGATGATGCGACACAAGCTCCGGGGACTTGGCTTTGATCAACCAGTCGTCCAAGTAAGGGAATACTGCTATCCCCTTCCTTCTGAGCTCCGCCGCAACCACTGACATCACCTTTGTGAAGACTCGAGGTGCTGAAGTAAGACCAAACGGGAGGACCGCAAACTGATAGTGCTGCGACCCTACCACAAACCGGAGATACTTCCTGTGCGACTTGAGTATCGGGATATGAAAGTAAGCATCCTGCAAGTCGACAGACACCATCCAATCTTCCTTGTTCAACGCCAAAAGCACCTGTGCTAGGGTCAGCATCTTGAACTTTTCCTGTTTGAGGAACCAATTCAAGATCCTCAGATCCAGGATTGGTCTCAACTGACCATCCTTTTTGGGAATCAGGAAGTATCTTGAGTAACAACCTCGACCCTTTTCCTGCTCTGGGACCAACTCTACCGCGCCCTTTGAAAGGAGGACTTGAACCTCCTGTTCTAGCAACAGGAGGTGTTCTTCTGAACAATAAGATGGGCGGGGCGGGATGAGGGGCGGGAACTCCCGAAAGGGAAGGGCGTAGCCTTTTCCCACAATGCCGAGAACCCAAGTGTCCGTTGTGATAGACTTCCACTTGTGGAGAAAACGCTGTAATCTTCCCCCTACAGGAGAGGAGTGAGTGGGAAACGGTGGAAGCCTAAGGCTGCTTCCCCTGCTGCACCCCTCCAGAGGACGAGGAAGAGGCAGAGTGCTGTTGAGAGGCTCCTCTGGTACGGACCCCACCCCTCCCCCTCCCTCTAAATGACCTATAGGGGAGGGAAGAGGCGGGTTGCTGGAACCTCCCCCGAAAGGAAGAGGAATAAGAACCACGCCCAAATCCCCGAAACCTCCTGAAAATTCTAGAAGAGGCAGAGGAAGAAGGAGCTTGCAGTCCTAACGATTTGGCTGTGGCTCTGCTCTCCTTAAATCGTTCCAAGGCTGAATCTGCCTTGGCTCCAAACAGTCTGTCCCCATCAAACGGGAGGTCCAGCAGGGTCGACTGCACATCCGCAGAGAACCCTGAGTTTCGGAGCCAGGCCTGTCTTCTTGCCACCACAGCCGTGCCCATCGCCCTGGCCACCGAGTCGGTCGTGTCCAGCCCAGACTGGATAATCTGGGTCGCGGCAGCCTGGGCGTCCGAGACCACATCCAAAAGACCCTGGGGAAGCTCCGTGAATGAAGACGAAATATCATCCATCAGCGCATGGATGTACCTCCCCAGAATGCACGTGGCGTTGGTGGCCTTCAACGCCAAACTGCATGACGAAAATATTTTCTTGGACTGCGCATCCAGTTTCTTGGAGTCTCTGTCTCCAGGCACCGTCGGGAAGGAACCAGGCGCTGACTTTGAGGAACAGGAGGCTTGCACCACCAAGCTCTCCGGCGTAGGGTGTCTAGAGAGAAAGCCAGGGTCAGATGGTGCAGCTCGATACCTCCTGGCCACAGCCCTATGAACGGCCGAGGAAGACACCGGCTTCTTCCACACCTCCAACACCGGATCCAGCAAAGCCTCATTAAATGGCAAGAGAGGCTCAGCTGCAGCAGAGGCCGGATGCAATACCTCTGTCAGCAAATTCTGCTTTGCCTCTGCCACCGGCAAAGGCAGGTCCAAAAAGCTCGCTGCCTTCCTCACCACAGCATGAAAGGAAGCAGCCTCCTCCGTATATTCCCCTGGAGATGAAAGGTCCCACTCAGGGGAAGTGTCCAGCCCACTGGCTGTATCCAGACCATGCAGTCCGTCTCCAGAGTCCTCAATCTCTCCCTCCTCTAGGACTCGCTGGTACTCTTGCTCTTCTAAAAGACGGAGAGCACGCCTCCTCGAATGAAGTCTCTCCTCGATACGCGGAGTCGACATGGCCTCCGCCGACGTCGAAGAACGGCGCCGATCTCCAGAAGCATCTGACGCCGCGTCCGGCGCCACAGGCAGCTTCGGCGCCGAGGCAGGAGCCGGAGGACGAGGTTTTGGAGCCGATGGACCAACCGGAGTCACAGGGCAAAATCCTGACTTCGACGGAGGGGCAACCTCCGGGGCCGAAACATCCGAAGCCACCGGAGCGGCCACCGACGCCGGCACCGGCGCCGAGCCCACATTCCCAAAAGGGAGAAAGGGCATAAAGGGTGCCGGCCGAAGAGGCGCAGGATCACCCAACGAAAAGGCCAAGGACCCCGAAGGACCAGCCGGAGCAGCTCCTGGAGCCATCTGCTGAAAGATGGTATACATCGCATTAAGAAACGCGGTACTATCGGCTCCAGGAGTGGGAAAAGCCGGATACTGGGGTGCCTGGATCGAGGGCGACCCCGACGCCGGCCTCGACGTCTGCGACGCCGGAGAAAACACAAGAGGCTGCACCACCTCAATCACTGACGCCTGACCAGGTGAAGTCGGTGACGCCGGAGAGGGCAACGGCGTCGATGGATGCGGCGTGACCGTGGGGCTGACCTCCCAAGTCCTCCGACGCCGAGCCGAAGGTGACCTCGAACGAGACTCCTTGCTGGAGTGACGTCGTGAGTCTCTACGGCGCCGGGAGTCTCGATGACGCCGGTGAGACCTTGGCGAAGAAGACTTCTTATGATGTTTCTCCTTCTTCTTTGACTTTGCCATGAATAACTTGGCCTCGCGCTCTTTGAGGGCCTTCGGATTCATGTGTTGACATGAATCGCAAGTCGAGACGTCGTGGTCGGAGCTCAAACACCATAGACAGTCGGAGTGAGGATCTGTAACTGACATCTTGCCCCCACACTCTCGACAGGGCTTGAAACCCGACTTCCTCTGAGACATTGTTACCGCAGAGAAGACTACGCAGCAGACAATACACTGTAACCACGAAGGTAACAGTAACTCCCTCGAAGATAACCGTTTCGAATGCACGGAAAAAAGGGAACTGTCATCGGCACGTCGGCGAGGACTTCTTATTGCCTGTATGACGTCAGACGGCGTCGCGTGGGCTAGAGTGACGTCCTCGTCGACGTGCAGAGACTAGTAAGAAGATTTCCGTCAAATGCTGGCGCCATGGGAGTATTCATCAGGTGAGGAATCCACAGGTAGTTGTATCCATCAGAAAGTGGGTTTTAGTAGTGTTTGTGTCTAAGTTCAAGTTACTTATAAAAAGTACAAAGTTCTCAACTAAAAGTTATAATCCATCAGGTGTTCGGTAAAATAAGATGTCATCAGCTAAAAGTAAGGGTGGCACTGGAGTAGAGTTTAGCATGAGTAGATCTTTGCCTTTGGCAATAAGGAAATAATTTAAGTCAAATATATATTGGAGAAACCGGATCTGTGGCAAAGCACACCCCTGGCAAAGACCACAGTGCAAAACAAACGTGGATTTACACTCCCCATCAGTGCAGCACCTAACCATTGCTGAAACCCCATGATGGGGGTTAAAATTCCAAGTTTGTGGTATGCCCATCTGGATAAGGATGAGGCATAATTTAGAGTGAATAATACGGTCAAAATCACTGCTTAAATCCATGAAGACCAGTTTTGGCAATGGTATATTTCCTGAGCAATAGACTAAGGTTAAGGCACTGTTCCTGAGTCCTCACACCCATCACTTTTGGGTTCTGTAAGCCTTTTCCCATTCGCAGTAGCCAAAAGTCTCTAGTGTCCTTTTCTTAACATGAACTTAAGAGGCTGGTCTAGTCTTCCTCCTTAAGGGCCAATTTATGTTTTTTAGAGCCATTTTATAGTGCTGTCTTGCTTTCGCTATGAGATCCATGTCCCCAGGGCTGGTATTTAGAGTGGCTCACAGGAATGGACTGCCATCCCTGCAATCCTTATAAAATCAGCCTGACTTGGTAGAGTTACCATTTTTTAGCAGGGCTAATATGGAGGGACGTAATAAATGTATTTAGATTCTCAAAGGCCGCAATCACTTCCAATGGCAGATGCTCTGCTATTGAGGAATTATCAAGAATCTGCCAAGATTAGCAGAGACAGTAGTTGGTAGCAGGGAATTAATATTTCCGCCTGTCATTTAAGCCTAACTTCCTCACCCTTAGGGATCAGGTTACTAACTCCTTTACATTGGGGTGATTGGCAAAAAGTCAGTGGAGTAGGTTTTAGTTCATTGACATTATGCTCGCTAAACCCACTTGTGATGGTGCCCCGGCTACTACATGATCAACTACACCCCTAGAAATGAACATGTATTCTATAATAGTTCCTTGTCCCTGTAGGAAAGTACCATCTTGCCTGGCATGTTACCCCCATTTTTCACTGTATATATGTTGTTTTAGTTGTATGTGTCACTGGGACCCTGCCAGCCAGGGCCCCAGTGCTCATAAGTGTGCCTGACTGTGTTACCTGTGTAATGACTAACTGTCTCACTTGGGCTCTGCTATCCAGAACCTCAGTGGTTATGCTCTCTCATTTCTTTCCAAATTGTCACTAACAGGCTAGTGACCAAATTTACCAATTCACATTGGCATACTGGAACACCCTTATAATTCCCTAGTATATGGTACTGAGGTACCCAGGGTATTGGGGTTCCAGGAGATCCCTATGGGCTGCAGCATTTCTTTTGCCACCCATAGGGAGCTCTGACAATTCTTACACAGGCCTGCCACTGCAGCCTGAGTGAAATAATGCACACATTATTTCACAGCCATTTTCACTGCACTTATGTAACTTATAAGTCACCTATATGTCTAACCTTTACTTAGTAAAGGTTGGGTGCTAAGTTACTTAGTGTGAGGGCACCCTGGCACTAGCCAGAGTGCTCCCACATCGTTCAGGGCAAATTCCCCGGACTTTGTGAGTGCGGGGACACCATTACACGCGTGCACTACACATGGGTCACTACCTATGTGTAGCTTCACAATGGTAACTCCGAATATGGCCATGTAACATGTCTAAGATCATGGAATTGCCCCCTCTATGCCATCCTGGCATTGTTGGTACAATCCCATGATCCCACGGGTCTGTAGATCAGACCCGGGTACTGCCAAACTGCCTTTTCAGGGGTTTCACTGCAGCTGCTGCCAACCCCTCAGACAGGTTTCTGCCCTCCTGGGGTCCAGCCAGGCTTGGCCCAGGAAGGCAGAACAAAGGACTTCCTCAGAGAGAGGGTGTTACACCCTCTCCCTTTGGAAAAAGGTGTGAAGGCAGGGGAGGAGTAGCCTCCCCCAGCCTCTGGAAATGCTTTCATGGGCACAGATGGTGCCCATTTCTGCATAAGCCAGTCTACACCGGTTCAGGGACCCCTTAGCCCTGCTCTGGCGCTAAACTGGACAAAGGAAAGGGGAGTGACCACTCCCCTGACCTGCACCTCCCCTGGGAGGTGTCCAGAGCTCCTCCAGTGTGCTCCAGACCTCTGCCATCTTGGAAACAGAGGTGCTGCTGGCACACTGGACTGCTCTGAGTGGCCAGGGCCAGCAGGTGACGTCAGAGACTCCTTCTGATAGGCTCCTCCAGGTGTTGCTAGCCTATCCTCTCTCCTAAGTAGCCAAACCCTCTTTTCTGGCTATTTAGGGTCTCTGCTTTGGGGAATTCCTTAGATAACGAATGCAAGAGCTCATCAGAGTTCCTCTGCATCTCTCTCTTCAACTTCTGCCAAGGAATCATCTGCTGACCGTGCTGGAAGCCTGCAAAACTGCAACAAAGTAGCAAAGACGACTACTGCAACTCTGTAACGCTGATCCTGCCGCCTTCTCGACTGTTTTCCTGGTGGTGCATGCTGTGGGGGTAGTCTGCCTCCTCTCTGCACTAGAAGCTCCGAAGAAATCTCCCGTGGGTCGACGGAATCTTCCCCCTGCAACCGCAGGCACCAAAGAACTGCATTACCAGTACTCTGGGTCTCCTCTCAGCACGACGAGCGAGGTCCCTTGATTCCAGCAACTCTGTCCAAGTGACTCCCACAGTCCAGTGACTCTTCAGTCTAAGTTTGGTGGAGGTAAGTCCTTGCCTCCCCATGCCAGACTGCATTGCTGGGAACCACGTCTTTTGCAGCTACTCCGGCCTCTGTGCACTTCCGGTGGAAATTCTTTGTGCACAGCCAAGCCTGGGTCCACGGCACTCTAACCTGCATTGTACGACTTTCTAAGTTGTCCTCCGGCGGCGTGGGACTCCTTTGTGCAACTTCGGGTGAGCACCATTTCACTCTTCTTCGAAGTGCCTGTTCTGGCACTTCTGCGTGTGCTGCCTGCTTCTGAAAGGGCTCCTTGTCTTGCTCGATACCCCCTCTGTCCCCAGACGCAATTGGCGACATCATGGTCCCTCCTGGGCTACAGCAGCACGCAAAAACCCTTACTGCACGATTTGAAGCTAGCAAGGCTTGTTGGCTGTATTTCCACAGGAAAACACTTCTGCACGACTCTCCACGGCGTGGGGGATCCATTCTCCAAAGGGAAAGTTTCTAGCCCTTGTCGTTCCTGCAGAATCCTCAGCTTCTACTGTCCAGTAGCAGCTTCTTTGCACCCACCGTTGGCATTTCCTGGGCATCTGCCCATCTCCGACTTGCTTGTGACTTTTGGACTTGGTCCCCTTGTTCCACAGGTACCCTCGTTTGGAAATCCATCGTTGTTGCATTGCTGGTTTGTGTCTTTCCTGCAGAATTCCCCTACCACGACTTCTGTGCTCTTTGGGGAACTTTAGTGCACTTTGCACTCACTTTTCAGGGTCTTGGGGTGGGCTATTTTTCTAACCCTTACTATTTTCTAATAGTCCCAGCGACCCTCTACAAGGTCACATAGGTTTGGGGTCCATTCGTGGTTCGCATTCCACTTCTGGAGTATATGGTTTGTGTTGCCCCTATCCCTATGTGTCCCCATTGCATCCTATTGTAACTATACATTGTTTGCACTGTTTTCTAAGACTATACTGCATATTTTTGGTATTGTGTACATATATCTTGTGTATATTTGCTATCCTCGTACTGAGGGTACACTTTGAGATACTTTGGCATATTGTCATAAAAATAAAGTACCTTTATTTTTAGTATATCTGTGTATTGTGTTTTCTTATGATATTGTGCAAGTGACGCTAGTGGTACTGTAGGAGCTTCACTCGTCTCCTAGTTCAGCCTAAGCTGCTCTGCTAAGATACCATTATCTATCAGCCTAAGCTGCTAGACACCCTATACACTAATAAGGGATACCTGGGCCTGGTGCAAGGTGTAAGTACCCCTTGGTACTCACTACAAGCCAGTCCAGCCTCCTACAGTCCCTAACTTATAAAGGTGGGTCTTGTGTTTGCAAATCACTCTTAATTTCGGCCAGGTTGCAAAGGTTAAACACCAACAAGTAGTTCAATAATAAGGTCAATTACAGTTGGCCTCTTTGCTCAGCCCTAGGGCCAGCCACAGTGGGAGCAATTACTGCAAAGGTATCACACTAGACTTTGTATTAGCCTAACTTAGCAAGGGCAGCCTTCCAGGGTTAAATCCTGCACAATGGTAATTCCTGTCCATGATGGGGAAAATGTATCCAGTGGTGATGGGGGGAAGGGAGATTGAGACAGCCACGGTGGTGTCTTTCAGTGAATGTAAATGCGACTTGCCACAAACTTACATGTCCGAGGTAGCATTCGCTTTACAAACTGGTGTCATCTCTGCTGTTCTAGCATACACAAGAGCTAGATTTTTACAATAATGGGGATTAGAAAGCATTGATATTGCAGGCTCTAATTTTCTTCCTGACACAAGTATGAATTAAATCTTTAATCTTTTCAAGAATTAGTTTATTAATTTCAGCATTTTCTTCCACCGAGTCTGGGCCAAAAACTGATTCAGGATAAATATTTATACATGCAGCTTTATTAGTGGATTGGTAATTGCCAAGCTTCCTAGTAACACAAGTTTTGAGACTATTTATGCCCCTGTTCTAATGCCTCCTCTTTGTGGACACCTTTTGTAGGTAGTTTTTCAATTCTGGTGGGTTAACAAAAGATGTACAAACTGAGATTCTTACACACATGGCTTTCTGTTTTGCCAGTATACCAGAACGTAGGTCCCTGAGCCACGTATCAATGAGTGGAGGCATCATCCAGCACATGGTGATTCTCCACTTCGCCAATACCATAGCAAGTTCAATACATTTGTTGACTGGTTTGCGAAGAGCAGATCGAGAGGTAATTTCTAATAGACAGTGCATGCCACCCCTGTGGACCGATGTTCCCACTGTGTCTGAGATAAACTGTGTCACCACTTCCAAATATTCTAACAGTTGAGGGCAATCCTAGACCATGTGTATGAAATTAGCGGCCTGAGAGTGGAACCTTGGGCAGGTTTAGTGGTTCCCAGGTACATTCTTGCCAGGCGTTCCGGTGTAGGATAGGTGTGATGCAGGTAGTTAAATGCGTATATTTTAGTCTAGTGTTTATGGAGCTCAAATTTGACACCTCTATGCATTGCGCCTATTGCTTATTTGCCAGCGAGATGGCTAGAGCCTCATCCCAGTAGGCACTTAGTGGGAGTAAAGGAATCTCCCTATCCACGTGTATGGCTACTTACAAGTGTCTTACAGCCTTGTGCCCTCACCCATGCGTCAATAATGCCTGGAGGGGCTGGGATATCTCTGGCTTGTCATGTGTTTTGTGCTAGACGGAGTGGAGCTAATGTGTGAGGGTGGCACACAAAAGATAGGAACCTTGTGGGATCCCGTAATCATCCACCAGATTATCAAAGGTGTTAAGCATTTTGTCAGTGAACAGGTCTCCCCAGACTGTGATCCCAGCATAAGTCCAAGCCACTGCTTCAGTCGCTCCTGCAGTATAAGGCAGTTTGGCAGTGCCCATACAGGGAGCTGAGGTGCATATGGTCATGATACCCTCGATTTATACAAGTACCTGGACCAACAGAATTTAGCCACTTTCATTAGAGCATTCCCATCCCTCCCTAGGACATCTGCTTCCGAGCCCATCAGACATTGTAATATTTGCAGTGAGGCTGCTCCTCCAAACCAGTGTCCAAATTCTATTCTGTTATGGCCTGCTAACCAGCGCATGGACCATTGGAGCTGGGCTACTTCATAGTAATATTCGTGGTTCAGAGCGCCCAGCCCTCTGCGTTCCACCCGGGGCACAGAGATTAGTGAGTGCCACACGTCAGCGGCCTTTGCTCTATACAGGACAGTGAGGAGCGCACATAAGTCTCTGAAGAATTAGTGGGTAGGTGCACTGGCATGTTGGAGAAAAAATAAAGGAATCTAGGAGGAATTAACACCTTTCAGATGGCCATTCTCCCCACTGGGGAGAAGGGTGCTGATGTCCAATATGGGAGGGGTGAATGTGCCTTGGTTAAGGACTTGCCAATGTTTCTTTCAATTAGGTCGTTAACAGAGTGGTACACCTGAACCCTCAGGTATTTAATAGTGGTACAGAACTAAGGAAGATGGGTAGTTGGTAGCGCCCCTCGTTGGGACGACTCAACAGGGCCATCAAGGACACCAGTTGAGATTGGGCCCAATTAGCCTTTAGCCCAGACGACTCTCTGAAGATTTATAAAAGCTGTATGAACTGAGGGATGATCACACATGTAGACCAAGGTGTTGTCAGTGTATAGCGATATTATTTGCCAAAAGCCGTCAACCTGCATACCCCAGTCGGGGGCATGCTGTCTCAGCAAGAAGGCAAAAGGTTCCATTGCTAGGACAAATATTATAGTGAATAGGGGGCATCCCTAGCAGGTGCCTCATTCAATCGTAAATGGATCAGACATAATGGGACCTGTTTTCATTCTGGCCTGGGGTTGAATGCAGAGTAGTGACACCCACTGTAAGAATTCGGAAAAATTTCCCATTCTACCAAGAACTTTGTGTAATGGTGTAGATTGAGGAAAGTATTCCGCCCGGTATAAACCCATTTTTAGCTGGGTGTATGATAGCTTGGGCTATGGAAATCAATCGGTTAGCCAGCACCTTGCCTAAAGTTCAGTAAAGAGGCGAGGAGGTATGATCTGCTCAGTAGTGCATCCCTGCCTCATTTTGGGAGGATGGTCAGGAGCACTTCATGGAGAAATGTACATTTTCAACAAGTGAGGGGCGAGTGTGGAGCTAAAAGTGGCATAGAATTCCTCACCGGACTCAATTTCTGTAACCTATAATACTGATCCTGCATACATATCTGTGCCGGTTTAGGGGTTAGAAGGGGGGATGGTTCATGATGGTTATACGTTTTACAAAAATGAATAAAGAGATAAAAAAAAAAAGTGGCATATAATTCTATTGGCCAGCCATCTGCATCAGGAGTTTTACCTCATGCCATCTGTGTTATGGCATCAGTGATCTCCGCATAGACAGTGGGCTCTCAAGTTCAGCCCATTGGGGCAGCTGGAGCCATGGGAGATAAAACGTGTGAAGAAACATTCCAATGCAGTCAATACGCTTGCTTGTCGGGCTATAATTCCTCATAATAGGAATGAAGTGCTTCATTCACAGCCACTTGGGTGTGGAGAAAATGGCCTCTTGTCCCACAAAACACAACAATGAGGGTCCTTTGGGAACCAGAGCGGAGAAGTAATGCCAGCATTTTGCCTGTTCTGTCTCCCTCTGTGTGCTTCCGGGTTTAATAGTCCCTGCAATTCAAATTACCCATTTGGTCTTATGTACCCATGGGCACCAGGCACGCTCTCGCAAGAGCAGCGGCGGCCGAGCAGTCACGTAGGACCCTTTGTTCATGTGTATGGATGAACCTTTCAAGCATGTGACGTTCTTTGCGAATCATTATTTTGGTACGCTATGCCGTTTTATTCACATGACCACTTTGAAAGTGTCCCGTTCAGTACTGGTATTGGATGAGGTGCCCTCGTTTTCAATAACATATTGTGCTAGTGTCGCATGGAAGGCCTCACATTGAAGGGCATCTGTGGGAAGGTGCCAAGTAGGTATACTGGTGCGGCCCTGGCCCCAGTACAGTTAGAGCTGGAGGGGGGACTGGTTAGATATGGTAAGGCCCAAGTATTCCGCTCGTGCATCCCTCGTGAGTGCCTTCGAACTGCAATAGATGAGATCAATATGTGTGTGAAGGTCGTGTAAACTGGAATAGAATAAAAAATCCCTGTGAAGAGGGTGGAAACTGCGCCAAGCATCTTTTACTTGAGTGTGTGTGACTGAGTATGTGAGATGTTGAGCAAGTGCAATCAATTGTGTTCCTGGCACAAGCGGGCGAGAGCGATTACGAATGAGGATTGGGACGCAGTTGAAGTCCCTGCCCCAGTTGCATGGTGCCAGTGTACTCCAGAGGAGAGCAGGGGTGAGAGAATGCAGGAAGGGGGCCTGGTTAGATTTCGGAGCATATAATGCAATGAATGATATTTGGAATGCATCCAGAATCCCTTCTAGAATCGCATATCTCCCCTATGGGTCAATCTCAGTATGTACGACCTCTAGTGGTGTCCCCGGGGCCACCCATATAAGAGCACTCCTAGTAAATCTTGAATAAATTATTCCCATCAGCATTTTCTGCCAGCGTTTACTCTTGCTTTCGAGATCAGGATGCACTAAATGTGTCTTCTGTAGGAGAGCTACCTGTATTTTGCGCCTGCATAGGTATTGATTAATGCGGCAACGTTCCTGGATAGCATAACATATTGCATACCAGTACCACTACCAGGTGTACTCTTCTAATGGTCATTAGTAGGCACAGCCCCCAACATAAATTCCCTCACCACTACCCATCCCGCACCCTCATTCCTTGCCCAGCCCATACCCTGCATACCTATGTGGAGAGCTTTAAATGAACAAATTGAAACATTTAAAGCCTACAGGTGTAAAACAGGAGCCCAACTCCCCAACCCTGGCAGGTAAACCAACATGTGTCTAGCCAATAGCACTAAAGTGCAACAATACCGTGAGTTCTAAAGGTAGTCAATGTTTCAGCCACTCTGTGTATAGTTGGGACTATGATCAGCAGTGCAATGTCCAGAATGGCTGGGTAGGTGTCTGCGGCCCACAGCCATAACAGTTGATAAGATCTCACCTGTTTCTCTCTCTGCGCCCCCACCTGGTTTACATTCACCCACCAGAGGGGGTTGTGTTATCAAATCATCAGTGTCTACACTACTTTGTCCAGTGATTGTAGGTGACCCATGGGCTACCCCCCAAGAAGTTTATCACCAAGCTTCAGGTGAGTGAGCAGGAGTTCCTCAATGGAATCAGTAGGATCTGTCTGGGCTGGCGATGATGGCGATGCCCTGTGCTTTACTTTTGCCACATCTCGCGCCCCCTCAATAGCTGCCTTCTCCCTCAAAGGTCCCGTCCTAGGGTGTGATTTGTGTGGCTGGTGGTGCCGTTGCATCATCTAGACAGTTGAGATGTTCATTGGTTCTTGGGGCGATGAGGCTATTCCTTTGCACTCCAACCAGTTCCAAGCCTCCTCTGCGGATGCACAGAAGGCTGTGTTGTCTCCATGGATTATTCAGAGTGTGGTGGGAAATTGTAAAGCATATTTGATGTTGTGATCCCGGACACATTGCTTCACTGGCAGGAAGGATGCCCATTGGCATTGCACTTCTAAGGTATAATCAGGGAAAATGTTAACTTGAACATCCTCCCCTGTCTGTGGGCCACGTGCTCGGGTGACCTGGAGGATGTGGTCTCTGTAGTTGAACAGGTGAGCCACCACTGGATGTCGAGGGGACAGAACTCTGTGGGTTGCCTCTATGGAGAAGAATGCGGAGTGCTTGCCCTGTAGGAACTTGATAGGTCTCTGCTCTAGCACAATAGGCTGCCTCACAGTTGTTCTGGTCACAGTGTCACCCAAAAGTATGAGTGAATTGGGGGGCACCTCTCCAATGTTGTGACTGGTAGTTAAGTTATAACATGTGGCTGCTCCCCTATCACAGACAGTAAGCCTGATGCCCAGTCTCTATGGTATAGTTGAGTTCCTGGTGTGTTTGTCAGCGGTCAGGAAGCTAGGAGGTGTATGTAGCTGCCAACATCTGTATTCAGTGGCTTATCAGGGACCCAAGATGGGTGCACAAGGCCCATTTGTTTGAGTGTTTGGGCCTTCCAGAGCACATTATTTACCCAACTGACAGCAGGGAAGGGAAGCAAGAGGGGAGCGAGATACCTTGAGTGCAGTGCTGATCACTCAATACTACTGGATCACACTGGTCAGTCAGCTGCCCGGTCTCCCCAAGCGACAACTAGTATGTGTAGGAAAGTACCATCTTGCCTGGCATGTTACCCCCATTTTTCACTGTTTATGTTGTTTTAGTTGTATGTGTCACTGGGACCCTGTTCACCAGGGACCCAGTGCTCATAAGTGTGCCTGAATGTGTTACCTGTGTAGTGACTAACTGTCTCACTGAGGCTCTGCTAATCAGAACCTCAGTGGTTATGCTCTCTCATTTCTTTCAAATTGTCACTAACAGGCTAGTGACCAATTTTACCAATTTACATTGGCTTACTGGAACACCCTTATAATTCCCTAGTATATGGTACTGAGGTACCCAGGGTATTGGGGTTCCAGGAGATCCCTATGGGCTGCAGCATTTATTTTGCCACCCATAGGGAGCTCTGACAATTCTTACACAGGCCTGCCACTGCAGCCTGAGTGAAATAACGTCCACGTTATTTCACAGCCATTTTACACTGCACTTAAGTAACTTATAAGTCACCTATATGTCTAACCTTTACCTGGTAAAGGTTAGGTGCAAAGTTACTTAGTGTGAGGGCACCCTGGCACTAGCCAAGGTGCCCCCACATTGTTCAGGGCCAATTCCCTGAACTTTGTGAGTGCGGGGACACCATTACACGCGTGCACTACATATAGGTCAATACCTATATGTAGCTTCACAATGGTAACTCCGAATATGGCCATGTAACATGTCTAAGATCATGGAATTGCCCCCTCTATGCCATCCTGGCATTGTTGGCACAATTCGATGATCCCAGTGGTCTGTAGCACAGACCCTGGTACTGCCAAACTGCCTTTTCTGGGGTTTCACTGCAGCTGCTGCTGCTGCCAACCCCTCAGACAGGTTTCTGCCCCCCTGGGGTCAAGCCAGGCTTGTCCCAGGATGGCAGAACAAAGGACTTCCTCTGAGAGAGGGTGTTACACCCTCTCCCTTTGGAAAATGGTGTGAAGGCAGGGGAGGGGTAGCATCCCCCAGCCTCTGGAAATGCTTTCTTGGGCACAGATGTGCCCAATTCTGCATAAGCCAGTCTACACCGGTTCAGGGACCCCTTAGCCCTGCTCTGGCGCGAAACTGGACAAAGGAAAGGGGAGTCACCACTCCCCTGACCTGCACCTCCCCTGGGAGGTGTCCAGAGCTCCTCCAGTGTGCTCCAGACCTCTGCCATCTTGGAAACAGAGGTGCTGCTGGCACACTGGACTGCTCTGAGTGGCCAGTGCCACCAGGTGACGTCAGAGACTCCTTCTGATAGGCTCCTTCAGGTGTTGCTAGCCTATCCTCTCTCCTAGGTAGCCAAACCCTCTTTTCTGGCTATTTAGGGTCTCTGTCTCTGGGGAAACTTTAGATAACGAATGCAAGAGCTCATCAGAGTTCCTCTGCATCTCTCTCTTCACCTTCTGCCAAGGAATCGACTGCTGACCGCGCTGGAAGCCTGCAACACTGCAACAAAGTAGCAAAGACGACTACTGCAACTCTGTAACGCTGATCCTGCCGCCTTCTCGACTGTTTTCCTGGTGGTGCATGCTGTGGGGGTAGTCTGCCTCCTCTCTGCACTAGAAGCTCCGAAGAAATCTATCGTGGGTCGACGGAATCTTCCCCCTGCAACCGCAGGCACCAAAAAGCTGCATTACCGGTCCCTTGGGTCTCCTCTCAGCACAACGAACGAGGTCCCTTGAATCCAGCAACTCTGTCCAAGTGACTCCCACAGTCCAGTGACTCTTCAGTCCAAGTTTGGTGGAGGTAAGTCCTTGCCTCCCCACGCCAGACTGCATTGTTGGTAACCGCGACTTTTGCAACTTCTCCGGCCCCTGTGCACTTCCGGCGGAAATCCTTTGTGCACAGCCAAGCCTGGGTCCACGGCACTCTAACCTGCATTGCACGACTTTCTAAGTTGGTCTCCGACGACGTGGGACTCCTTTGTGTAACTTCGGGTGAGCACCGTTTCACGCATCCTCGTAGTGCCTGTTTCTGGCACTTCTCCGGGTGCTACCTGCTCCTGAGAGGGCTCCTGGTCTTGCTCGACGTCCCCTCTCTCTCCTGGTCCAATTTGCGACCTCCTGATTCCTCCTGGGCCACAGCAGCGTCCAAAAACGCTAACCGCACGATTTGCAGCTAGCAAGGCTTGTTGGGGTTCTTTCGGCGGGAAAACACTTCTGCGCGACTCTCCACGGCGAGAGGGATCCGTCCACCAAAGGGGAAGTCTCTAGCCCTTTTCGTTCCTGCAGAAACCTCAGCTTCTTCTGTCCAGTAGAAGCTTCTTTGCATCCACAGCTGGCATTTCCTGGGCATATGCCCATCTCCGACTTGCTTGTGACTTTTGGACTTGGTCCCCTTGTTCCACAGGTACCCTAGATTGGAAATCCACAGTTGTTGCATTGTTGGTTTGTGTCTTTCCTGCATTATTCCTCTATCACGACTTCTTTGTCTTTGGGGGAACTTTAGTGCACTTTGCACTCACTTTTCAGGGTCTTGGGGAGGGCTAATTTTCTAACTCTCACTATTTTCTAATAGTCCCAGCGACCCTCTACAAGGTCACATAGGTTTGGGGTCCATTCGTGGTTCGCATTCCACTTTTGGAGTATATGGTTTGTGTTGCCCCTATCCCTATGTGTCCCCATTGCATCCTATTGTAACTATACATTGTTTGCACTGTTTTCTAAGACTATACTGCATATTTTTGGTATTGTGTACATATAACTTGTGTATATTTGCTATCCTCACTCTGAGGGTACACTCTGAGATACTTTGGCATATTGTCATAAAAATAAAGTACCTTTATTTTTAGTATAACTGTGTATTGTGTTTCTTATGATATTGTGCAAGTGACACTTGTGGTACTGTAGGAGCTTCACTCGTCTCCTAGTTCAGCCTAAGCTGCTCTGCTAAGCTACCATTATCTATCAGCCTATGCTGCTAGACACCCTATACACTAATAAGGGATAACTGGGCCTGGTGCAGGGTGCAAGTACCCCTTGGTACTCACTACAAGCCAGTCCAGCCTCCTACATTGGTTGTGCAGTGGTGGGATAAGTGCTTTGAGACTACTTACCACTCTTGTCATTGTACTTTTCATAAGAGAAAAATATACAAAACAAGTTCAGTGTGTGTACACATAGCTAAAAAGTTTTGCATTTCCTCTTTTCACTGTTTTCTAAGTGCTGAAAAGTACTTCTAAACTTTCAAAAAGTTCTTAAAAGTTTAAAAAGTTTTTTTTCTGTCTTTCTAAAAAGTTCTGAAAACTTTTTTCTCTTTTTCTATCACTTTAACTCTCTCTAAAAATGTCTGGCACAGGCCAAAATGTTGATCTGTCCACAATTGCATATGATCACCTTAGCTGGAAAGGAGCAAGGAGTCTCTGCATAGAGAGAGGTTTGAGTGTAGGGAAGAATCCTTCCTTGGAATTGTTGCTTAATATGCTTAGAGAACAAGATAAGGCCAAAGGGGCCAAATCTGTTGATAAAGTAGCAAATGGTTCCCAATCTGATTCAGGGACTCCCCCAGGAAAAGATTCAGGAAAGAAAGTTCCTAGCCTGCCCATTACTAGACAGTCTAGCATAGTTGGTAATGATGAAGAGCCACACAATACAAATAGTGTTGTCTCACATCATAGCAAAAGCATTTATTCTCACCACACTGGTAGTGATGTTTCTGTTAGCCAAGCTGTTAGGGTGGCTTCTGTAAGGGACAGGTCTCCTTCTGTTCATTCTTCTGTGTCTAAGAATGCCCCTCCCACCAACCCTGATGACAGAATGTTAGAAAGGGAACTCAACAAGTTGAGAGTGGAACAAACCAGACTGAAGCTTAAAAAGCAACAGCTGGATTTGGATAGACAGTCTTTTGAACTAGAGAAAGAAAGACAGAAGTTGGGTTTAGATACCCATGGTGGCAGCAGCAGTATTCCCCATAGTCATCCTGTAAAAGAGCATGATTCCAGGAATCTGCACAAGATAGTTCCCCCTTATAAGGAGGGGGATGACATTAACAAGTGGTTTGCTGCACTTGAGAGGGCCTGTGTTGTACAGGATGTCCCTCAAAGGCAGTGGGCTGCTATCCTATGGCTGTCATTTAGTGGAAAAGGTAGGGATAGGCTCCTTAATGTGAAAGAAAGTGATGCCAATAATTTTAAAGTACTTAAGAATGCACTCCTGGATGGTTATGGCTTAACCACTGAACAATACAGGATAAAGTTCAGAGAGACCAAAAAGGAGTCTTCACAAGACTGGGTTGATTTCATTGACCATTCAGTGAAGGCCTTGGAGGGGTGGTCACAAGGCAGTAAAGTTACTGATTTTGAAAGCCTGTATAACTTGATCCTGAGAGAGCATATTCTTAAAAATTGTGTGTCTGATTTGTTGCACCAGTACTTGGTGGACTCTGATCTGACCTCTCCCCAAGAATTGGGAAAGAAGGCAGACAAATGGGTCAGAACAAGGGTGAACAGAAAAGTTCATACAGGGGGTGACAAAGATGGCAACAAAAAGAAGGATGGTAAGTCTTCAGACAAGGGTGGGGACAAATCTAAAAATGAGTCTTCATCAGGCCCACAAAAACACTCTGGTGGGGGTGGTGGGTCCAAATCCTCCTTTAATCAAAACAAAGAAAAGAAACCATGGTGCTATTTATGTAAAGTAAAAGGCCATTGGACAACAGATCTCAGTTGTCCAAAGAAAAGCACCAAGCCTCCTACCACTACAACCCCTACTGCTACACCTAGTGTCCCTACTAATAGCAGTGGTGGTGGGAGCAAACCTACTAATAGCCAATCCAAGGGAGTAGCTGGGCTCACTATTGGTAACTTAGTTGGGGTTGGCCTTGTTAGGGAGGCCACAGAGGCTGTGTTAGTCTATGAGGGGGCTATTGATTTAGCCACCTTAGTTGCTTGTCCCCTTAATATAGATAAGTACAAGCAGCTACCCCTAATAAATGGTGTTGAGGTTCAGGCCTACAGGGACACTGGTGCCAGTGTGACTATGGTCATAGAGAAACTGGTCCACCCTGAACAACACCTACTTGGTCACCAGTACCAAGTAACCGATGCTCACAACAACACACTTAGCCACCCCATGGCTGTTGTTAATCTCAACTGGGGGGGGGGTTACTGGTCCAAAGAAAGTTGTGGTAGCCAGAGATTTACCTGTAGACTGTCTACTAGGAAATGATTTGGAGACATCAGCTTGGTCAGATGTGGAGTTGGAGGCCCATGCAGCAATGCGGGGCATCCCAGGGCATATTTTTGCTTTAACCAGGGCTCAGGCCAAAAAGCAAAAAGGACAGGGAAGCTTGGATCCTGGAACAATGGACCAAGTGCTCCCTAAAGCTAGGGCTAGTAGAAGCAAACCACTTCCTACTATCCCTCCCTCTACAGTGGATTCTACTTCTGAGGAAGAAGAATTCCCTCCCTGTGCAGAACCTACACCAGAGGAGCTTGAAGCAGACACTGCTGAGCTTTTGGGTGAAGGGGGGCCTGCCAGAGAGGAGCTGAGTGTGGCACAGCAAACCTGTCCCACATTAGAGGGTCTGAGACAGCAAGCTGTCAAACAGGCTAATGGGGATGTCAGTGACTCTCACAGAGTTTACTGGGAGGACAATCTCTTGTATACTGAGGCAAGGGATCCTAAACCTGGAGCTGCCAGGAGATTAGTGATCCCTCAGGAGTACAGAAAGTTCCTCCTAACTCTTGCTCACGACATTCCCCTAGCAGGACATCTGGGACAAATGAAAACTTGGGACAGGCTTGTTCCCTTGTTTCATTGGCCTAGGATGTCTGAGGACACAAAAGAGTTTTGTAAGTCCTGTGAAACCTGTCAAGCCAGTGGCAAAACAGGTGGCACTCCAAAGGCACCCCTTATTCCACTGCCTGTGGTTGGAGTTCCATTTGAAAGGGTAGGGGTTGACATAGTTGGCCCCCTTGACCCTCCTACTGCTTCAGGCAATAGATTCATCTTGGTGGTAGTGGACCATGCCACAAGATACCCTGAAGCTATTCCTTTAAGGACCACTACAGCTCCTGCAGTGGCAAAGGCCCTCCTGGGAATATTTTCCAGGGTGGGCTTCCCAAAGGAAGTAGTATCAGACAGGGGAAGCAATTTCATGTCTGCATACTTAAAGGCCATGTGGAAGGAGTGTGGTGTAACTTATAAATTCACTACACCCTATCATCCACAAACAAATGGACAGTTGGAGAGATTTAACAAAACTCTCAAAGGTATGATTATGGGTCTCCCTGAAAAACTCCGCAGGAGATGGGATATCCTTCTACCATGCCTCCTTTTTGCCTACAGGGAGGTACCCCAGAAAGGAGTGGGCTTCAGCCCCTTTGAACTTCTTTTTGGACACCCTGTTAGGGGTCCACTCACACTTGTCAAGGAGGGTTGGGAACAACCTTTAAAAGCTCCTAAGCAGGATATTGTGGATTATATACTTGGCCTCAGATCAAGGATGGCTGAGTATATGAAAAAGGCCAGTAAGAACCTTCAGGCAAGCCAAGAGCTCCAGAAGCAATGGCATGATCAGAAGGCTGTTTTGGTTCAGTACCAACCAGGGCAGAAAGTGTGGGTCTTGGAGCCTGTGGCCCCAAGAGCACTCCAAGATAAATGGAGTGGTCCCCACACAATTGTTGAGAAAAAGGGTGAAGTCACCTATTTGGTTGACTTAGGCACTGCCAGGAGTCCCCTTAGGGTGCTCCATGTCAACCGCCTGAAACCCTACTATGACAGGGCTGATCTCACCCTGATCATGGCAACTGATGAGGGACAGGAAGAAGACAGTGATCCTCTACCTGATCTCTTCTCTTCCACAGAACAAGATGCTCTTGTGGAAGGTGTAGTTTTGGCTGATTGTCTTACTGCTGAGCAGAAAGACCATTGCATAAATCTCCTAGATCAATTCTCTGAACTCTTCTCTACTGTGCCAGGTACCACTTCTTGGTGTGAGCACACTATAGATACTGGAGACAGTTTACCTGTCAAAAGTAAGATCTATAGGCAGCCTGACCATGTAAGGGACTGCATAAAGCAAGAGGTCCAGAAAATGTTAGAACTAGGAGTGGTGGAGCACTCTGAAAGTCCATGAGCTACTCCTGTGGTACTTGTAACAAAACCCCATTCCAAAGATGGAAAGAAGGAAATGCGGTTTTGTGTAGACTATAGAGGTCTCAACTTGGTAACCAAAACTGATGCTCACCCTATACCCAGGGCAGATGAGCTCATAGATACACTGGCATCTGCCAAGTATCTAAGCACTTTTGATTTGACTGCAGGGTATTGGCAGATCAAATTGTCAGAAGATGCTAAACCTAAAACTGCATTTTCAACCATTGGAGGACATTACCAGTTTACTGTAATGCCTTTTGGTTTGAAAAATGCACCTGCCACTTTTCAGAGGTTGGTGAATACAGTCCTGCAAGGGCTGGAAGCCTTCAGTGCAGCATATTTGGACGATATAGCTGTCTTTAGCTCCAGCTGGGATGATCACCTGGTCCACCTATGGAAAGTTTTGGAGGCCCTGCAAAAGGCAGGCCTCACTATCAAGGCTTCAAAGTGCCAGATAGGGCAGGGTAAGGTGGTTTATCTGGGACACCTTGTTGGTGGGGAACAGATTGCACCACTTCAGGGGAAAATCCAAACAATTATTGATTGGGTTCCCCCTACCACTCAGACTCAGGTGAGAGCCTTCCTAGGCCTCACTGGGAATTACAGGAGGTTCATTAAGAACTATGGCTCCATTGCAGCCCCTCTTAATGACCTCACTTCCAAGAAGATGCCTAAAAAGGTATTATGGACAGCAAACTGTCAGAAAGCTTTTGAGGAGCTGAAGCAGGCCATGTGCTCTGCACCTGTCCTGAAAAGCCCTTGTTACTCTAAAAAATTCTATGTCCAGAATGATGCATCTGAATTAGGAGTAGGGGCAGTCCTATCACAACTTAATTCTGAGGGCCAGGATCAACCTGTTGCTTTTATTAGTAGGAGGTTGACCCCTAGAGAAAAGCGTTGGTCTGCCATAGAGAGGGAGGCCTTTGCTGTGGTCTGGGCTCTGAAGAAGTTGAGGCCATACCTGTTTGGCACTCACTTCATTGTTCAGACAGACCACAAACCTCTACTTTGGCTAAAACAAATGAAAGGTGAAAATCCTAAATTGTTGAGGTGGTCCATATCCCTACAGGGAATGGACTATACAGTGGAACATAGACCTGGGAGTAGCCACTCCAATGCAGATGGACTCTCCAGATATTTCCACTTAGACAATGAAGACTCATCAGGTCATGGCTAGTCTTATTGTCCTTCGTTTGGGGGGGGGGTTGTGTAGGAAAGTACCATCTTGCCTGGCATGTTACCCCCATTTTTCACTGTATATATGTTGTTTTAGTTGTATGTGTCACTGGGACCCTGTTCACCAGGGCCCCAGTGCTCATAAGTGTGCCTGAATGTGTTACCTGTGTAGTGACTAACTGTCTCACTGAGGCTCTGCTAATCAGAACCTCAGTGGTTATGCTCTCTCATTTCTTTCAAATTGTCACTAACAGGCTAGTGACCAATTTTACCAATTTACATTGGCTTACTGGAACACCCTTATAATTCCCTAGTATATGGTACTGAGGTACCCAGGGTATTGGGGTTCCAGGAGATCCCTATGGGCTGCAGCATTTCTTTTGCCACCCATAGGGAGCTCTGGCAATTCTTACACAGGCCTGCCACTGCAGCCTGAGTGAAATAACGTCCACGTTATTTCACAGCCATTTTACACTGCACTTAAGTAACTTATAAGTCACCTATATGTCTAACCTTTACCTGGTAAAGGTTAGGTGCAAAGTTACTTAGTGTGAGGGCACCCTGGCACTAGCCAAGGTGCCCCCACATTGTTCAGGGCCAATTCCCTGAACTTTGTGAGTGCGGGGACACCATTACACGCGTGCACTACATATAGGTCAATACCTATATGTAGCTTCACAATGGTAACTCCGAATATGGCCATGTAACATGTCTAAGATCATGGAATTGCCCCCTCTATGCCATCCTGGCATTGTTGGCACAATTCGATGATCCCAGTGGTCTGTAGCACAGACCCTGGTACTGCCAAACTGCCTTTTCTGGGGTTTCACTGCAGCTGCTGCTGCTGCCAACCCCTCAGACAGGTTTCTGCCCCCGTGGGGTCAAGACAGGCTTGTCCCAGGATGGCAGAACAAAGGACTTCCTCTGAGAGAGGGTGTTACACCCTCTCCCTTTGGAAAATGGTGTGAAGGCAGGGGAGGGGTAGCCTCCCCCAGCCTCTGGAAATGCTTTCTTGGGCACAGATGTGCCCAATTCTGCATAAGCCAGTCTACACCGGTTCAGGGACCCCTTAGCCCTGTCTGGCGCGAAACTGGACAAAGGAAAGGGGAGTGACCACTCCCCTGACCTGCACCTCCCCTGGGAGGTGTCCAGAGCTCCTCCAGTGTGCTCCAGACCTCTGCCATCTTGGAAACAGAGGTGCTGCTGGCACACTGGACTGCTCCGAGTGGCCAGTTCCACCAGGTGACGTCAGAGACTCCTTCTGATAGGCTCCTTCAGGTGTTGCTAGCCTATCCTCTCTCCTAGGTAGCCAAACCCTCTTTTCTGGCTATTTAGGGTCTCTGTCTCTGGGGAAACTTTAGATAACGAATGCAAGAGCTCATCAGAGTTCCTCTGCATCTCTCTCTTCACCTTCTGCCAAGGAATCGACTGCTGACCGCGCTGGAAGCCTGCAACACTGTAACAAAGTAGCAAAGACGACTACTGCAACTCTGTAACGCTGATCCTGCCGCCTTCTCGACTGTTTTCCTGGTGGTGCATGCTGTGGGGGTAGTCTGCCTCCTCTCTGCACTAGAAGCTCCGAAGAAATCTCCCGTGGGTCGACGGAATCTTCCCCCTGCAACCGCAGGCACCAAAAAGCTGCATTACCGGTCCCTTGGGTCTCCTCTCAGCACGACGAACGAGTTACTTACCTTCGGTAACGATTTTTCTGGTGGATACATTAGCTACCTGTGGATTCCTCACCTAATGAATTCTCCCATGGCGCCAGAATTCGACGGAAATCTTCTTCCTAGCTTCTGCACGTCGACGAGGACGTCACACTAGCCCACGCGACGCCGTCTGACGTCATACAGGCAATAAGAGGTCCTCGCCGACGTGCCGATGACAGTACCAACATTTTTTACGTGCATGAGAATAATAACCCAATGCAATGAAAGAGCAAAGCAACATCTCTTAATATTGTAAATCACACAACATTGCAATAAAATAGCTGTAGATTTAATATAACCTTCTTTTTTTTTTTTTTTTTTTTTTTTAAACAAATAAATATATTTATACATACGAATCATGTATATACACAATATATATAGATTTATATATAAATATACACATATATACAAATATCATATATG
Source organism: Pleurodeles waltl (assembly GCF_031143425.1). Classification (NCBI taxonomy): domain Eukaryota; kingdom Metazoa; phylum Chordata; class Amphibia; order Caudata; family Salamandridae; genus Pleurodeles; species Pleurodeles waltl. Next base: position 1,226,036,166 of record NC_090447.1, read on the forward strand.
CAAAATGTATTGCAACTTTGAAGACCAAAAGGAGCACATTCAAGGATTGCTTGGAAAGACCAAAAAGGCAACGGGGAGGCGGGTGGGACCGTGAGGAATCCACAGGTAGCTAATGTATCCACCAGAAAAATCGTTACCGAAGGTAAGTAACTCGTTCTTCTGATGGATACAACTACCTGTGGATTCCTCACCTAATGAATAGAGTCCCAAAGCAGTACCACGCCCGGTGGTGGGTGCCTGAATGGTCAAACCAAGAAATCCTGCAGCACTGACCGTGCAAAATGACCGTCCCTTCTGACCTCAGAGTCCAAACAGTAATGTTTCACAAAAGTATGAAGGGACGACCAAGTTGCGGCCTTGCAGATGTCAACCACAGGAACACCCCTAGCCAAGGCCGAGGAGGCCGACTTAGCTCTGGTGGAATGAGCTCTAATGCCCTCAGGCGGATCCTTCTTTGCCAAAGAGTAACAGATTTTAATGCAAAGAACAACCCACCTGGAGAGTGTTCTCTTGTGGACTGCCTTTCCTCTCCTCTTGCCCACGTATCCGACAAACAGCTGATCCTCCAGCCTGATATCCTTCATTCTGTCGATATAGAAGCTCAACGCCCTTTTTGGGTCCAGGCGATGTAATCTTTCTTCCTCCTTTGAAGGATGAGGCGGAGGATAAAACGTGGACAAAGTGATTGTCTGAGCCAAATGGAAGGGTGAAACAACCTTCGGAAGGAAAGCAGCCTTGGTCCTCAACACCACCTTATCCCCATAAAACGTTGTATAAGGGGGTTTAACCGATAAGGCCTGCAACTCACTCACTCTCCTTGCAGATGTTATAGCTACCAGGAATACTGTTTTAATAACCAAATACCTTAAGGGGCAAGAATGCATAGGCTCAAAAGGGGACCCCATAAGGAAAGTCAGGACCAAGGACAAATCCCATTGAGGCATAACGAATGGTTTTGGAGGATATTGATTCAGAAGACCTTTCAAGAATCTGAGAACAATAGGGGATTTAAATAACGATGGTTGGTCTGGAAGACAAATGAAGGCTGACAAGGCCGACAAATAACCCTTAATGGTAGCCACTGCACAACCTTTCTGCGCTAGAGACAGTGCAAAAGACAAAACATGTGACAGATGAGCATGTAAGGGATCAATCTGTCTCTCTCCACACCACATAACAAATTTAGACCACCTATTAGCGTAGATAGATTTAGTGGAGTGTCGCCTGGCCGCTAAGATAACATCCACTACATCAGGCGGGAGAGAGAAGGAACTCAGGTTGCCCCGTTCAATCTCCAAGCATGTAGGTGCAGACTCTGGAGGTTGGGGTGTAAAACCTGCCCCTGCGACTGCGAGAGGAGGTCTGCCCTGAGAGGGAGACGGAGCGGAGGGCACAGTGAGAGTTGGAGAAGGTCGGAGTACCATACCCTCCTTGGCCAATCCGGAGCTATTAAGATGACTTGGGCCCGGTCTTGGCGAATTTTCCTCAACACTCGAGGAATCAAGGGTATGGGGGGAAACGCGTAAAGCAACTGGTCGCACCAGGTTATCTGAAACGCGTCCCCCAACGCTCCCTGCATCGGATACTGGAGGCTGCAGAATAACGGGCAATGCGCGTTCTCTAGAGTGGCAAACAGATCTATCCGAGGAAACCCCCATATCTGGAAGATTAGACAGACTTGATCTGGATGGAGACGCCACTCGTGGTCTGCCGAGAATTGGCGACTGAGACTGTCCGCACGTACATTCAAGACCCCGGCCAGATGATTTGCCACCAAGCAAATCTGATGGTCCTTTGCCCAGGACCATAGCCGAAGAGCTTCTCTGCAGAGAAGGTACGACCCTACTCCTCCCTGTTTGTTTATGTACCACATCGTGGTAGTATTGTCCGTCAGGACCTGTACCGACTGACCACGAAGGGATGGGAGGAAGGCCTTGAGAGCCAGACGTACAGCCCGTAACTCCAACAGATTGATATGAAACACCTGTTCCTCTGGAGACCAAAGCCCTTTGATCTCCAGATCCCCCAGATGAGCTTCCCATCCTAGGGTGGAAGCATCCGTTATGACCGTGGCCACTGGTGGCGACTGCGCGAACGGCTTTCCCTGTGAAAGATTGTTGCCCGCAATCCACCACTTCAATTCCACAGCAGCATCTCTGGAGATCTTGACAGTACCTTCTAAATCTCCCTTGTGTTGAGACCACTGCCTTCGGAGGCACCACTGAAGAGCCCTCATGTGCCAGCGAGCATGCGTGACCAACAGAATGCAGGAGGCGAACAGACCGAGCAGACGAAGGACCTTGAGGACTGGAACTACCGCTCCATTTCGAAACATTGGAACCAATTCCTGAATATCTTGAATCCGCTGAGGCGGAGGAAAGGCTCGACTCAATGTTGTATCCAGTACTGCCCCTATGAACAGGAGGCGCTGAGAGGGCTCCAGGTGAGATTTGGGCACGTTCACCGAAAAGCCCAGGTCAAACAACAACTGGGTTGTTGACTGCAGATGATGCGACACAAGCTCTGGGGACTTGGCTTTGATCAACCAGTCGTCCAAGTAAGGGAATACTGCTATCCCCTTCCTTCTGAGCTCCGCCGCAACCACTGACATCACCTTTGTGAAGACTCGAGGTGCTGAAGTAAGACCAAACGGGAGGACCGCAAACTGATAGTGCTGCGACCCTACCACAAACCGGAGATACTTCCTGTGCGACTTGAGTATCGGGATATGAAAGTAAGCATCCTGCAAGTCGACAGACACCATCCAATCTTAGTTGTTCAACGCCAAAAGTACCTGAACTAGGGTCAGCATCTTGAACTTTTCCTGTTTGAGGAACCAATTCAAGATCCTCAGATCCAGGATTGGTCTCAACCGACCATCCTTTTTGGGAATCAGGAAGTATCTTGAGTAACAACCTCGACCCCTTTCCTGCTCTGGGACCAACTCTACCGCGCCCTTTGAAAGGAGGACTTGAACCTCCTGTTCTAGCAACAGGAGGTGTTCTTCTGAACAATAAGATGGGCGGGGCGGGATGGGGGGTGGAAACTCCCGAAAGGGAAGGGTGTAGCCTTTCCCCACAATGCCGAGAACCCAAGTGTCCGTTGTAATAGACTTCAACTTGTGGAGAAAATGCTGTAATCTTCCCCCTACAGGAGAGGAGTGAGTGGGAAACGGTGGAAGCCTAAGGCTGCTTCCCCTGCTGCACCCCTCCAGAGGACGAGGAAGAGGCAGAGTGCTGTTGAGAGGCTCCTCTGGTACGGGCCCCACCCCTCCCCCTCCCTCTAAATGACCTATAGGGGAGGGAAGAGGCGGGTTGCTGGAACCTCCCCCGAAAGGAAGAGGAAGAAGAGCCACACCCAAATCCCCGAAACCTCCTGAAAAATCTAGAAGAGGCAGAGGAAGAAGGAGCTTGCAGTCCTAACGATTTGGCTGTGGCTCTGCTCTCCTTAAATCGTTCCAAGGCCGAATCTGCCTTGGCTCCAAACAGTCTGTCCCCATCAAACGGGAGGTCCAGCAGGGTCGACTGCACATCCGCAGAAAACCCTGAGTTTCGGAGCCAGGCCTGTCTTCTTGCCACCACAGCTGTGCCCATCGCCCTGGCCACCGAGTCGGTCGTGTCCAGCCCAGACTGGATAATCTGGGTCGCGGCAGCCTGGGCGTCCGAGACCACATCCAAGAGACCCTGGGGAAGCTCCGTAAATGAAGACGAAATATCATCCATCAGAGCATGGATGTATCTCCCCAGAATGCAAGTTGCGTTGGTGGCCTTCAACGCCAAACTGCATGACGAAAATATTTTCTTGGACTGCGCATCCAGTTTCTTGGAGTCTCTGTCTCCAGGCACCGTCGGGAAGGAACCAGGCGCTGACTTTGAGGAACAGGAGGCTTGCACCACCAAGCTCTCCGGCGTAGAGTGTCTAGAGAGAAAGCCAGGGTCAGATGGTGCAGCTCGACACCTCCTGGCCACAGCCCTATGAACGGCCGAGGAAGACACCGGCTTCTTCCACACCTCCAACACCGGATCCAGCAAAGCCTCATTAAATGGCAAGAGAGGCTCAGCTGCAGCAGAGGCCGGATGCAATACCTCTGTCAGCAAATTCTGCTTCGCCTCTGCCACCGGCAAAGGCAGGTCCAAAAAGCTTGCTGCCTTCCTCACCACAGCATGAAAGGAAGCAGCCTCCTCCGTATATTCCCCTGGAGATGAAAGGTCCCACTCAGGGGAAGTGTCCAGCCCACTGGCTGTATCCAGACCATGTAGTCCGTCTCCAGAGTCCTCAATCTCTCCCTCCTCTAAGACTCGCTGGTACTCCTGCTCTTCTAAAAGACGGAGAGCACGCCTCCTCGAATGAAGTCTCTCCTCGATACGCGGAGTCGACATGGCCTCCGCCGACGTCGAAGAACGGCGCCGATCTCCAGAAGCATCTGACGCCGCGTCCGGCGCCACAGGCAGCTTCGGCGCCGAGGTAGGAGCCGGAGGACGAGGTCTTGGAGCCGATGGACCAACCGGAGTCACAGAGCGAAATCCTGACTTCGACGGAAGGGCAACCTCCGGGGCCGAAACATCCGAAGCCATCGGAGCGGCCACCGACGCCGGCACCGGCGCCGAGCCCACATTCCCAAAAGGGAGAAAGGGCATAAAGGGTGCCGGCCGAAGAGGCGCAGGATCACCCAACGAAAAGGCCAAGGGCCCCGAAGGACCAGCCGGAGCAGCTCCTGGAGCCATCTGCTGAAAGATGGTATACATCGCATTAAGAAACGCGGTACTATCGGCTCCAGGAGTGGGAAAAGCCGGATACTGGGGTGCCTGGATCGAGGGTGACCCCGACGCCGGCCTCGACGTCTGCGACGCCGGAGACAACACAAGAGGCTGCACCACCTCAATCACCGACGCCTGACCTGGCGAAGTCGGTGACGCCGGAGAGGGCAACGGCGTCGATGGATGCGGCGTGACCGTGGGGCTGACCTCCCAAGTCCTCCGACGCCGAGCCGAAGGCGACCTCGAACGAGACTCCTTGCTGGAATGACGTCATGAGTCTCTACGGCGCCGGGAGTCTCGATGACGCCGGTGAGACCTTGGCGAAGAAAACTTCTTACGATGTTTCTCCTTCTTCTTTGACTTTGCCATGAATAACTTGGCCTCACGCTCTTTGAGGGCCTTCGGATTCATGTGCTGACATGAATCGCAAGTCGAGACGTCGTGGTCGGAGCTCAAACACCATAGACAGTCGGAGTGAGGATCTGTAACTGACATCTTGCCCCCACACTCTCGACAGGGCTTGAAACCCGACTTCCTCTGAGACATTATTACTGCAGAGAAGACTACGCAGCAGACAATACACTGTAACCACGAAGGTAACAGTAGCTCCCTCGAAGATAACCGTTTCGAATGCATGGAAAAAAGGGAACTGTCATCGGCACGTCGGCGAGGACCTCTTATTGCCTGTATGACGTCAGACGGCGTCGCGTGGGCTAGTGTGACGTCCTCGTCGACGTGCAGAAGCTAGGAAGAAGATTTCCGTCGAATGCTGGCGCCATGGGAGAATTCATTAGGTGAGGAATCCACAGGTAGTTGTATCCATCAGAAGAGCGAGGTCCCTTGAATCCAGCAACTCTGTCCAAGTGACTCCCACAGTCCAGTGACTCTTCAGTTCAAGTTTGGTGGAGGTAAGTCCTTGCCTCCCCACGCCAGACTGCATTGTTGGTAACCGCGACTTTTGCAACTTCTCCGGCCCCTGTGCACTTCCGGCGGAAATCCTTTGTGCACAGCCAAGCCTGGGTCCACGGCACTCTAACCTGCATTGCACGACTTTCTAAGTTGGTCTCCGACGACGTGGGACTCCTTTGTGTAACTTCGGGTGAGCACCGTTTCGCGCATCCTCGTAGTGCCTGTTTCTGGCACTTCTCTGGGTGCTACCTGCTCCTAAGAGGGCTTCTGGTCTTGCTCGATGTCCCCTCTCTCTCCTGGTCCAATTTGCGACCTCCTGGTTCCTCCTGGGCCACAGCAGCGTCCAAAAACGCTAACCGCGCGATTTGCAGCTAGCAAGGCTTGTTGGCGTTCTTTCGGCGGGAAAACACTTCTGCACGACTCTCCACGGCGAGAGGGATCCGTCCACCAAAGGGGAAGTCTCTAGCCCTTTTCGTTCCTGCAGAAACCTCAGCTTCTTCTGTCCAGTAGAAGCTTCTTTGCATCCACAGCTGGCATTTCCTGGGCATATGCCCATCTCCGACTTGCTTGTGACTTTTGGACTTGGTCCCCTTGTTCCACAGGTACCCTAGATTGGAAATCCACAGTTGTTGCATTGTTGGTTTGTGTCTTTCCTGCATTATTCCTCTATCACGACTTCTTTGTCTTTGGGGGAACTTTAGTGCACTTTGCACTCACTTTTCAGGGTCTTGGGGAGGGCTAATTTTCTAACTCTCACTATTTTCTAATAGTCCCAGCGACCCTCTACAAGGTCACATAGGTTTGGGGTCCATTCGTGGTTCGCATTCCACTTTTGGAGTATAAGGTTTGTGTTGCCCCTATCCCTATGTGTCCCCATTGCATCCTATTGTAACTATACATTGTTTGCACTGTTTTCTAAGACTATACTGCATATTTTTGGTATTGTGTACATATAACTTGTGTATATTTGCTATCCTCACTCTGAGGGTACACTCTGAGATGCTTTGGCATATTGTCATAAAAATAAAGTACCTTTATTTTTAGTATAACTGTGTATTGTGTTTCTTATGATATTGTGCAAGTGACACTTGTACTGTAGGAGCTTCACTCGTCTCCTAGTTCAGCCTAAGCTGCTCTGCTAAGCTACCATTATCTATCAGCCTATGCTGCTAGACACCCTATACACTAATAAGGGATAACTGGGCCTGGTGCAAGGTGCAAGTACCCCTTGGTACTCACTACAGGCCAGTCCAGCCTCCTACAGTATGTATTGTCGAAGGGCCCTCTGAACTATGGTTGCTGGGCAGCAGCAGCGTGATCCTGCTTCAGTAATCTTGTTTGATTCAATGAGGGTTTGGTGGGTCTCTTTTCACCGCTTCTGCCCGCTTACTTAAGTTGAGTGCTCATGGCATATGGGTCACATGCCAATTGGTGTACAGGGGCCAGCAGTGCAGCACAGCGGAACCACCAGCCCGGTAGCAGCCCACAGGAGGTTGATTCTGTGCAGCTGGCAAGGGTGGAATGTGTTAGTAAGGTGAGGGCTTGTAAAGTCTTGGTGTACTACACTTTCCGGCATAAACTTTGTCTAGGATTCAGTGCGCTAATGGCTTGTGGTGCGACCTACCTCATCACAAGGTCAGTTGGGTGCCTCGCCTCTCCGGTAAAGATCTTGTTGGCAGACATGGGAGGGCTGTGGAGATGAGCAAAGTCTCCACACCACCTATTTTTCCCCAGAGAAAGTTTGGCCACATAAGTGTCACTATGTCCACCAGAGATGTTGCAAACACCTCTACAGGACTAGGTGTTCAGACTGTTCAGGGTTGCACCTGCCAATGCATTCTGATGGTGTCGCACAAGGTTGTCAGGAGGCAAGATAGGCTCCCAGTGCCCCTTCTCAACATACAGGGGGTGTTGTGACCTGGAGTCAGTTCATAGGTTCTCAGGATGATTTATGGGGCTGAGGGCTATAGAGGTCTGTTTAGCACATCCTACCAGTTCACCATCTTGGCCACACCCCCAGTAATAATCTCCCTTTATGCCAATTACATCACTCTACATTTAAGGCAGCTAGATGTCTATGTAGTACTGATAATCAGGGAATTTCTTAAGTTGGCCAAGTTCTATAAATTGCATATTAAGTAGGCCAAATTCACTATAATGGCCATAAATGTCAGCACTCATAGATGCAAGCTAGCTAAACACAGTGAGAAGCGACTTTGCTGAGATACTTGGGTAAACGGAAATGGAAGGGAGAGTTACAAACACAGATTTCAGATTCACAATAGGAGAACTGTTGTGCATATAAGGTGGAACTATCCCTAAACCACAAACATAGATTAATACACTCTCACAAAATATACCATACATCACAGAAGCTGCATAAAATTGGTCTGAGAGAAACAGCACACTGTGAAAGATGCAGGGAATCAGAGGAAAATGTTCTGTACCTCGCCTGTTATGCCGTCATACACACCTATTAGAAGGAAGTGGACAAGACCATATCAGACATTACAGCCGCCTAGCTTACACTCACCCCACTCCTTGTACAACTGGGATATGTGAAAGACCTCCCTCCATCAGATAGAAAACATACATTATCTCCTGTTAGTGGCTGCTAAATGAAATTAAATGAGGACATGGCTCAAACAAGACGTTTTGGACTGGCTTCCTGATGTGCATAAGGTAACAAACAATTAGGGACATACTGGGAGCTAATGCCACCTCAAAGTAAAACCCAAAGGCATATAGGCTTCAGTGTGACAATGTTTAATACAATCTGATAAACATGGAGAATGAGACTCTGGAACAATGACACTTGCTGCATGCACACGATGGAGAAGAATGTGCATATGCAAAATCTTTAGACATCCATAACGATGATTAAGAGGTGGATGACATAGCAAGAGAGTACTTAAATCTTCATGAGAATGTACAGCAGAATGTTTTCTATTAATGTTATTTAAACGGTTTGCAAAATGTATTAAGATACAACACACTCCCAAAAGATAAAAGCAATTAATAAATGTGTGGGTCGTAAGCGTGTGTTGATTAAGTCATTGCCTTTTGCACTCACCATCCATCGCTGCTACTGACTAGCTGGGGTGTTGAGGTCTTTGGATCACTCCGGTAAGGTCGGTAACTGCCCTGGTGGACAGCTACAAAGACAATCATACTTGATTATATAGAGGAACTAAAAGTTATAACAATGTTTCTGTTAGTGATGCTATGTAAGGAACATTAAAAGCTGTATGGCATGAGTAGCATCTCAACCTCAAACTTAGTTCCCTCGCAGACAGAACCCATGCACAGGGCCTGGCCAGTGCTTTGCGGTCCACGGTCCCAGGGTTCTTAGGCAAAATATGGGTGCAGGGCTGACTCTTCCCCCTTAGTACCTGTAGGAAAGTACCATCTTGCCTGGCATGTTACCCCCATTTTTCACTGTATATATGTTGTTTTAGTTGTATGTGTCACTGGGACCCTGCCAGCCAGGGCCCCAGTGCTCATAAGTGTGCCCTGAATGTGTTACCTGTGTTATGACTAACTGTCTCACTGAGGCTCTGCTATCCAGAACCTCAGTGGTTATGCTCTCTCATTTCTTTCCAAATTGTCACTAACAGGCTAGTGACCAATTTCACCAATTCACATTGGCATACTGGAACACCCTTATAATTCCCTAGTATATGGTACTGAGGTACCCAGGGTATTGGGGTTCCAGGAGATCCCTATGGGCTGCAGCATTTCTTTTGCCACCCATAGGGAGCTCTGACAATTCTTATACAGGCCTGCCACTGCAGCCTGAGTGAAATAACATCCACGTTATTTCACAGCCATTTACCACTGCACTTAAGTAACTTATAAGTCACCTATATGTCTAACCTTTACCTGGTAAAGGTTGGGTGCTAAGTTACTTAGTGTGTGGGCACCCTGGCACTAGCCAAGGTGCCCCCACATTGTTCAGGGCAAATTCCCCGGACTTTGTGAGTGCGGGGACACCATTACACGCGTGCACTACACATAGGTCACTACCTATGTGTAGTTTCACAATGGTAACTCCGAATATGGCCATGTAACATGTCTATGATCATGGAATTGCCCCCTCTATGCCATCCTGGCATAGTTGGCACAATCCCATGATCCCAGGGGTCTGTAGCACAAACCCGGGTACTGCCAAACTGCCTTTTCAGGGGTTTCACTGCAGCTGCTGCCAACCCCTCAGACAGGTTTCTGCCCTCCTGGGGTCCAGCCAGGCTTGGCCCAGGAAGGCAGAACAAAGGACTTCCTCAGAGAGAGGGTGTTACACCCTCTCCCTTTGGAAAAAGGTGTGAAGGCAGGGGAGGAGTAGCCTCCCCCAGCCTCTGGAAATGCTTTCATGGGAACAGATGGTGCCCATTTCTGCATAAGCCAGTCTACACCGGTTCAGGGACCCCTCAGCCCTGCTCTGGCGCGAAACTGGACAAAGGAAAGGGGAGTGACCACTCCCCTGACCTGCACCTCCCCTGGGAGGTGCCCAGAGCCACTCCAGTGTGCTCCAGACCTCTGCCATCTTGGAAACAGAGGTGCTGCTGGCACACTGGACTGCTCTGAGTGGCCAGGGCCAGCAGGTGACGTCAGAGACTCCTTCTGATAGGCTCCTCCAGGTGTTGCTAGCCTATCCTCTCTCCTAAGTAGCCAAACCCTCTTTTCTGGCTATTTAGGGACTCTGCTTTGGGGAATTCCTTAGATAACGAATGAAGAGCTCATCAGAGTTCCTCTGCATCTCTCTCTTCACCTTCTGCCAAGGAATCGACTGCTGACCGCGCTGGAAGCCTGCAAAACTTCAACAAAGTAGCGAAGTCGACTACTGCAACTCTGTAACGCTGATCCTGCCGCCTTCTCGACTGTTTTCCTGGTGGTGCATGCTGTGGGGGTAGTCTGCCTCCTCTCTGCACTAGAAGCTCCGAAGAAATCTCCCGTGGGTCGACGGAATCTTCCCCCTGCAACCGCAGGCACCAAAGAACTGCATTACCGGTACCCTGGGTCTCCTCTCAGCACAACGAGCGATGTCCCTTGAATCCAGCAACTCTGTCCAAGTAACTCCCACAGTCCAGTGACTCTTCAGTCCAAGTTTGGTGGAGGTAAGTCCTTGCCTCCCCACGCCAGACTGCATTGCTGGGAACCGCGTCTTTTGCAGCTACTCCGGCCTCTGTGCACTTCCGGCGGAAATCCTTTGTGCACAGCCAAGCCTGGGTCCGCGGCACTCTAATCTGCATTGCACGACCTCCTGAGTTGTCCTCCGGCGGCGTAGGACTCTCTTGTGCAACTTCGGGTGAGTCCCATTTCACTCCACTTCGTAGTGCCTGTTCTGGCACTTCTCTGGGTGCTGCCTGCTTCTGAGAGGGCTCCTTGTCTTGCTCGACGCCCCCTCTGTCCCCAGACGCAATTGGCGACATCCTGGTCCCTCCTGGGCCACAGCAGCATCCAAAAACCCTTACCGCACGATTTGCAGCTAGCAAAGCTTGTTTGCGGTCTTTCTTCAGGAAAACACTTCTGCACGACTCTTCACAACGTGGGACATCCATCCTCTAAAGGGGAAGTTTCTAGCCCTTGTCGTTCTTGCAGAGTCCTCAGCTTCTACTGCCTAGTAGCAGCTTCTTTGCACCCACAGCTGGCATTTCCTGGGCATCTGCCCATCTCCGACTTGCTTGTGACTTTTGGACTTGGTCCCCTTGTTCCACAGGTCCTCTCATCTGGAAATCCATCATTGTGGCATTGCTGGTGTTGGTCTTTCCTGCAGAATTCCCCTATCACGACTTCTGTGCTCTTTGGGGAACTTTAGTGCACTTTGCACTCACTTTTCAGGGTCTTGGGGTGGGCTATTTTTCTAACCCTCACTGTTTTCTTACAGTCCCAGCGACCCTCTACAAGGTCACATAGGTTTGGGGTCCATTCGTGGTTTGCATTCCACTTTTGGAGTACATGGTTTGTGTTGCCCCTATCCCTATGTGTCCCCATTGCATCCTATTGTCACTATACATTGTTTGCACTGTTTTCTAAGACTATACTGCATATTTTTGGTATTGTGTACATATATCTTGTGTATATTTGCTATCCTCATACTGAGGGTACTCACTGAGATACTTTGGCATATTGTCATAAAAATAAAGTACCTTTATTTTTAGTATATCTGTGTATTGTGTTTTCTTATGATATTGTGCAAGTGACACTAGTGGTACTGTAGGAGCTTCACTTGTCTCCTAGTTCAGCCTAAGCTGCTCTGCTAAGCTACCATTATCTATCAGCCTAAGCTGCTAGACACCCTATACACTAATAAGGGATACCTGGGCCTGGTGCAAGGTGTAAGTACCCCTTGGTACTCAGTACAAGCCAGTCCAGCCTCCTACAGTACCCGACTGACATGGTAGGTTTAGAGCTTGCAAGGCCTCAGGCTAATTGGAATGATCTGCCAGAAGAGACTGATGTAGGGGGAGGGGGCATGGCCATCAGTCCTTGGCCTGAGCCCAGAATGAGTCTGATGAGAAAGAACGCCCTCCTAAGACAGAAGTAATGCCTACTGTGTGGAATCTTGGGGAGCAAAATTGCAGTGTGCTCCCTAGCTGGGCCCCCAAGAGGCTCTGTCACCTGGACCCCCCTGTACCTGAGAGCAACCATAGACTGGCTACGTGGGGTAGTAGCGCAGCCTCGATGAGAAAGAGCCAGTGTAGGAGGCTGGACTGGCTTGTAGTGAGTACCAAGGGGTACTTGCACCTTGCACCAGGCCCAGTTATCCCTTATTAGTGTATAGGGTGTCTAGCAGCTTAGGCTGATAGATAATGGTAGCTTAGCAAAGCAGCTCAGGCTGAACTAGGAGACGTGTGAAGCTACTACAGTACCACTTAGTGTCATATGCACAATATCATAAGAAAACACAATACACAGTTATACTAAAAATAAAGGTACTTTATTTTTATGACAATATGCCAAAGTATCTTAGAGTGTACCCTCAGTGAGAGGATAGGAAATATACACAAGATATATATACACAATAGCAAAAATATGCAGTATAGTCTTAGAAAACAGTGCAAACAATGTATAGTTACAATAGGATGCAATGGGGAAACATAGGGATAGGGGCAACACAAACCATATACTCCAGAAGTGGAATGCGAACCACGAATGGACCCCAAACCTATGTGACCTTGTAGAGGGTCGCTGGGACTATTAGAAAATAGTGAGAGTTAGCAAAATAACCCACCCCAAGACCCTGACAAGTGAGTGCAAAGTGCACCAAAGTTCCCCTAAGGACAAAATAGTCGTGTTAGAGGGAGAATGCAAGGAAAACACAAATCAGAAATGCAACAACGATGGATTCCTGTCTAAAGGTACCTGTGGAACAAGGGGACCAAGTCCAAAAGTCACAAGCAGCTCGGAGATGGGCAGATGCCCAAGAAATGCCAGCGGTTGGTGCAAAGAAGCTCTTACTAGGCTGAAGAACTGTGAATACTGCAGGAACGACAAGGACTAGAGACTTCCCCTTTGGAGGATGGATCCCCCACGCCTTGGAGAGTCGTGCAGAAGTGTTTTCCCGCCGGATGGACGCCAACAAGCCTTGCTACACGCAAATCGTGCGTTTGGCGTTTTTGGACGCTGCTGGGGCCCAGGAGGGACCAGGAGGTCGCAAATTGGACCTGCAGAGAGAGGGGACGTCGAGCAAGACAAAGAGCCCTCACTGAAGCAGGTAGCACCCGGAGAAGTGCCAGAAACAGGCACTACGAGGATGCGTGAAACGGTGCTCGCCGAAGTTGCACAAAGGAGTCCCACGTCGCCGGAGACTAACTTAGAAAGTCGTGCAATGCAGGTTAGAGTGCCGTGGACCCAGGCTTGGCTGTGCACGAAGGATTTCCGCCGGAAGTGCACAGGGGCCGGAGAAGCTTGCAAAGTCGCGGTTCCCAGCAATGCAGCCCAGCGAGGTGAGGCAAGGACTTACCTCCACCAAACTTGGGCTGAAGAGTCACTGGACTGTGGGGGTCACTTGGACGGTGTCGCTGGATTCGAGGGACCTCGCTCGTCGTGCTGAGAGGAGACCCAAGGGACCGGAGATGCAGCTTTTTGGTGCCTGCGGTTGCAGGGGGAAGATTCCGTCGACCCACGGGAGATTTCTTCGGAGCTTCTGGTGCAGAGAGGAGGCAGACTACCCCCACAGCATGCACAAGCAGGAAAACAGTCGAGAAGGCGGCAGGATCAGCGTTACAGAGTTGCAGTAGTCGTCTTTGCTACTATGTTGCAGGTTTGCAGGCTTCCAGCGCGGTCAGCGGTCGATTCCTTATCAGAAGGTGAAGAGGGAGATGCAGAGGAACTCGGCTGAGCTCATGCATTCGTTATCTCCAGTTTCCCCAGAGACAGAGACCCTAAATAGCCAGAAAAGAGGGTTTGGCTACCTAGGAGAGAGGAAAGGCTACTAACACCTGAAGGAGCCTATCACAAGGAGTCTCTGACGTCACCTGGTGGCACTGGCCACTCAGAGCAGTCCAGTGTGCCAGCAGCACCTCTGTTTCCAAGATGGCAGAGGTCTGGAGCACACTGGAGGAGCTCTGGACACCTCCCAGGGGAGGTGCAGGTCAGGGGAGTGGTCACTCCCCTTTCCTTTGTCCAGTTTCGCGCCAGAGCAGGGGCTAAGGGGTCCCTGAACCGGTGTAGACTGGCTTATGCAGAATTGGGCACCTCTGTGCCCAACAAAGCATTTCCAGAGGCTGGGGGAGGCTACTCCTCCCCTGCCTTCACACCATTTTCCAAAGGGAGAGGGTGTCACACCCTCTCTCAGAGGAAGTTCTTTGTTCTGCCATCCTGGGCCAGGCCTGGCTGGACCCCAGGAGGGCAGCTGCCTGTCTGAGGGGTTGGCAGCAGCAGCAGCTGCAGAGAAACCCCAGGAAGGGCAGTCTGGCAGTACCAGGGTCTGTGCTACAGACCACTGGGATCATGGAATTGTCCCAACAATGCCAGGATGGCATAGAGGGGGCAATTCCATGATCATAGACATGTTACATGGCCATATTCGGAGTTACCATGGTGAAGCTACATATAGGTAGTGACCTATATGTAGTGCACGCGTGTAATGGTGTCCCCGCACTCACAAAGTTCAGTGAATTGGCTCTGAACAATGTGGGGGCACCTTGGCTAGTGCCAGGGTGCCCTCACACTAAGTAACTTTGCACCTAACCTTTACCAGGTAAAGGTTAGACATATAGGTGACTTATAAGTTACTTAAGTGCAGTGTAAAATGGCTGTGAAATAACGTGGACGTTATTTCACTCAGGCTGCAGTGGCAGGCCTGTGTAAGAATTGTCAGAGCTCCCTATGGGTGGCAAAAGAAATGCTGCAGCCCATAGGGATCTCCTGGAACCCCAATACCCTGGGTACCTCAGTACCATATACTAGGGGATTATAAGGGTGTTCCAGTAAGCCAATGTAAATTGGTAAAAATGGTCACTAGCCTGTCAGTGACAATTTGGAAAGAAATGAGAGAGCATAACCACTGAGGTTCTGATTAGCAGAGCCTCAGTGAGACAGTTAGTCACTACACAGGTAACACATACAGGCACACTTATGAGCACTGGGGCCCTGGGTTACCAGGGTCCCAGTGACACATACAACTAAAACAACATATATACAGTGAAAAATGGGGGTAACATGCCAGGCAAGATGGTACTTTCCTACAGCCAGGACCACAAGGGAGTCCTGGCTCCACTTGACAATGATGCTGTTTGGTTCAAAGACCCACCAGTTGTGAACCCTGTGTTTAGGCACAGTTGCCAATTCAGTGGACGGGAGGGGAGCTGACCCGGCCATTCCAACTTCCTTGTGTGCAACTCAGCAGTTAACACATGATTTGCATCAGAAGTAGGTGAAAATGCCAGCTCTCTATCTAGCAGGGGGATAGCCTTCCCAGTGGCACAGCTTCGGACTGCCACCAAGTACTCTTGATGTACAGGGGTGTAATAACATCTGTATTTAACCACCGACTCCATATTGACAACTGACTTCATTTTGTGCTTAGCTTAGCTTAGCTTCAAACGCCGTCACTGAGTGGCGCAGGTATTTTCCTGCGCACAGCTTGTTAACGTGTTTTCACTTTTCTCACTAGGGAAGGGAACATAATGTGGGGTACGAAACCTTGATAAGAATGTTCAAGGCTGAGAATGTTTATGATAGAGAAGGGAACAGCTCAGTCTTGGAAATACACCTTGGGATCTGGCTAGTCTCTGGTGTGTTTTTTCAATACTGACCTAGTGCAGCCAGCGTTTGAATTTCACAACTTACTCAACAGCAGGGGGGCTTTTGGAACCTTCCTCTTATGTTTCTTTAAAGTATATAAGGTGGGGAAGCTTGATACTAAGAGAGTAGGAACTCATCTCTGAGAGTGAACGCATTGCTCAGAGTAATCCTATATAGGTTGGTCTTTTCTGTCTCAGCTGGCACGGGTTCCACAGATTGACGTTGGCAGACAAAAGATGATATTGGATTCGAGCCCCATGGCGATGCATTTTTTATTCTTAATATCTAACTTTGATGTGTGCATGCATAAATATACGTAGTCAATGCATATATGTATATACATAAATATTCATTGTTGATGTATTGCATGTTCTTTGATTATTATTATTATCCAATTGCTGTGATCATTTTTGCTGCACATGTGTTGCTACATTTGAAATAAAGGCTCATTGTTGGACCTGGCCCTTTTACACGGTCATTCCCCAGACTTTTTGCTTTTTGCACCTTATTTTTCTGACCTTTGTTGGCTGACGTTTTGACTCTGAGTACTTTTTCACTGCTAACCAGGGCTAAAGTGCATGTGCTCTCCCTTACAAATTTGGTATGATTGGATTATACCTAATTGGCATATTTAATTTACCTATAAATCCCTTGTAAAGTGGTATCCCTATACCTAGGGCCTGTAAATTAAATGCTACTAGTGGGCCTGCAGCGCTGCTTGCGCCACCCACTGAAGTAGCCTTTCAAAAATCTATCTAAGGCCTGCTAGCACAGGGCTTGTGTGTGCAGTTTCCTGCCACAGTGACCTGGCATCTAAATTTACTTGCCAGGCCCAGAACTCTCCTTTTACTACATGTAAGTCACCCCTAAGGTACGCCCTAGCTAGCCCTTTGGGCAGGGTGCCATGTATGTAGAAGGCAGGATGTGTGCCATGTTGCATGGCCTGTCCTGGTAGTAACAAACAGACTAACTTGGTGTCTCACTGCTGTGAGTGCTGCCTCCTCATAGAATTGCATTGGAAATACCCTGCCTTATGTGTAAGGGGTATTGTCTGATTTATGAGGGGTAGCGTAGGCATGTTTGGTATGGATGTGATAGTGGTGAGAACTGCTGCTTACTGGTGTAGGTGTATTTTTTATTACTATCACAGAAATGCCACTTCTAGAAAGTGTGCATTTATCTGTGCTTATGACTTTTGGTGTTTTGCAGCTTGCCTCCAATCCACGTCTGGGCAGACTGACAGTTGGGGATTTGTGCATACTTCTCAGACAGCCTGAAGACAGGGAGGGTGGAGGTGACACAGAGGTGCATCTACATATTGTAAAGCCTTCCTGGGCTGAGAGAAGGGAGAGGCGGGGCACACCTGCATTTGTAAAAGCTGTGCCCTGGCCTCACACAATAGGGTTGTTAACCCCCCACTGATGTTTGGAGCCTGTGCTGAAAGGAGAGAGGGGGCACTCCCAGAACCAGTTGGTAACTGGCTGGAACCTCCTCTCCCTACCATTGTAAACACACTGTAACCCTAGTATGAGTACACAGGAATTTTCCCCACAATGTGAACACTCTTGGGACATGAAACTGGAGACAGAACACTGATGAATGAACTCACCAGGAAACAAACTTGGACTGCTGCTGCTGTGCTGACCTGTGATCTGCCTGGTCACTAGAAGGAACTGCCATCCTCTGCACCCCTTGTGCTGGCCTGTAGCTGGGCCCACCAGCCCTTTGCTTCTTCCGGTTTCTGTTGGTTCCCAAGGGCAGGGTGCTGTGGCCCCTGAGACCCCTGCAACGATCCCTTCAGCGTAATTCCTAGCGCTGAGAGAGCACCCTTTGATGCCCAGGTGCACTTCGAGGCACCTTATTTGTCTGCAGGAATCACCGCCGCAGCCCGGGCTTGGGGAAGTGCCCTCGCGCTTTGTAAGCACTCACTTTTGCCCGGATCACCGCCGCAGCCCGGGCTTAGAAAAGAGCCCTCGCACTTTCCTAAAGCGCGCTGTTTTTAAAATGCCCCAAAAATCACCGCCGCAACCCAGGCACCGCATTGTGTCTTTAGCGTGAGGATCGCGCTGACTCTAGTGCCCCCGGGGCACTTTCAAAAGTGAAGAAAGGAGCCAGCCCGCTCCCATCGTGTCCCCGGCTGACGCGCGCTTTTCGGAGCACCTCAGGGGCATACAGCATCACCAATCTCTACGCTGCAGAGCGGCTCGCGCACTGGACCGGGTGCGGTCGCATTCGGAAGTGGGTGAGGAGCCTCAATGGAGGCCCCTGTTTCCTTCACTACCTTTGTAGGCAGCCGCACCGCAGACAAGGGCAGCTGCCTCCCTCCAAGCAGAACGTGAGGAAGAAAGGGAGTTCCCTTTCCCCCGGTCACTGCGCTAGGGGTGCGATAGCCCCTACTGCTCGAATCTTTGGTGCTTTAGCCTTCCCCCCTTTGACGAGGGCCATTAGAGGCCAGGGGGGCCCCACCAGGAAAACTGGTCCCTGGAGGGGCCCGTTCTTTCCACTGTAGAGAGGGTGCAGACAGCCCCTCTCTCCCAAGAGATCTCAGAGGCCCCCATTTTGCGCATAGGAGCACCGGGGGCCCCATTGGCTATCTTCTAGGCACTGGGAGTGACTCTACTATGGAAATCATGGACTTTCTAGGGAATCTGGGCTCCAGGAGCCTAGTTTAGACTTTTGGAGGTTTTTAGATTTCCTACGTGTTTTCTACCACTACATATATGTGCTGATGTTCCTTTTACGGGCATGCCTAGCTGATATGTATCTGTATGACTTGTGAGATACTCTCTAAAGTTCCACTTATGGGTATTTAGGAACAGTTCATGACAAGTGCATATAATTCTTATTGTAATTCCTGACTACTGCTTATGTTGCAGAATCCTGAGTACTTACGTGGTCTATAGTGACAACTGCATATTCTTGCAGAGTATTAGTAACCTGTGTAACGATCTGACAACTGCTAAGGTAGCAGGGTATTACTTACGTGTAATGTTGGTCTAATTATGTTTTGTGCAATACAGATTATTTTTACATAGCTCAGTGTCGTGTTCACTTTGTGGTGTACATTTTGAGTCACGTGTGTTGTGTGTGTTGTGCAAACGCTTTACACATTGCCTCTGGGATAGGCCTGACTGCTCGTGCCAAGCTACCAAGGGGTGAGTAGGGGTTATCTTGGACGTGTAAATCCCTTGCCCTGATTAGAGTGGGTAGGTTCTGCCTGGCTGAGGTGCATACCCTAGCCAACCAGAAACCCCATTTCTAACACTCATGTTATTGTATATAAAACCTGGGAAGTGCCTTAATACATTCATTATTCAGACTAAGAGTGCTGCATTCTTTGCATTCCTTTGGCTTTGTTACGTCACAGTCTGAAGCAAAGCAGAACAAGGGGTAAGGCATTGAGGGCTGGTTCCCACCATCTGTGATGGGCTCCAGCATCTCTTACCATGGCTTGGGACTTCACTGCCTTCATCCCCAAGACCACATGAGTAGACCTGGATCACCGTTACAGCACCCATCAGTCCTGTTGCAGAAGAACCAACTAGTATGATTGACACCCCCCAGCACCAGTGAGGCAGGAAAGTGCCCAGGCTGTCCTGGGTATCTGGCAGAGTGCTTCACATCACAGTAGTGTCCCATGGCTGCCCGCATACACCACCTCAGACATCCACTTCAAGACTGAGGTATTGTGGCCACTCTGCAACCCCCATGGGTGCTGGTTTTGACTCTCACGCACAGACTTCTGTCTCCAATTTGGGAATCAGCACATTGACCTGGCCCCAATGTGAAGAGGGACCCTTGTCCAGAAAAACTACACCATCAGAATCCGTTTGGCTCCCTACACTTCAGCATTCGATTGCAACTTCAGATCAGACATGTCAACCTGCTCAATTTAATCATACTACTAAGCATAGGAAAATAAACCAACCAGGATTCCCTCAGCAATAATGCATGAAATGAGAGAAAATCTCATCTGTCAGTGGGTGTGGGAAACATGGAGTACAAAAGACAGATTCCTTGCTCTCAATCAAAGGCTATGTGTTTAAAATTCGTTTTGGGGGAAAAAACATTGATTTTACATTAATAGGTTCTGGCAGGTCTGCTAAATACAGGCATACAAGGAAGGAGCCAGAAGATCCCTGTTTTAGGCCATTACTGATAGAATTACAATGGGACAGCTGACTTTCATCAGCTGTTCCAAAAATTAGCAAAATACAAAGCAGCCCCTGTGAAATGGCCAAAAAATGTAATTTGCTCCTCAAAGCTGAATGTTCTATCCTATGAAAGGCTGCCCAGATGTCCACAAAAGAGCACAATGAAGACTGAACTACCTCTGAGTGATTACCCATAGTGTGAAACAATGACCTAAAGTCTCGTGGTTTGACTGAAAGAATGCCTCGTCCCAAAATTTCTGGTCTGTGATAGTGCCCCTACAGAAACTTACTGTACAATGGCTGAAGAGTCTTTTCAGCAGAATTGTCTTAATAAAATTAGAATAGTGTCTAAAATTAACAAAATCCTATAATTATCCATGTCATCATAAATACACCTTTTGAAAATGATCTAAATATTGGCTGAATTTTCAGGGAGCTGACCCTGAAAAGTTGACCACACCATACTGAACTTTACAAAAAAAAATTGGGTGGTACACTGTCAGAGCCAGCTTCACGTTTACTATTGTTCTGAAACTACACCCTGACTCATCAAAGAAGTTTGGATGCTTAGAAGGCAGCCCCTTTTTTGCTATTGTGAGGGTAGATAGTAGTAAGGAAATTTATGGTTTACCTCACATACTATGGATATCAGATTAGCACAAGCTATTTGATTAACTACAAAAAGCCAGGATTGCTGTGAATCCCCCAATGTGAATATCTTTATCATCAATTTCCAATTAACTCTAAAAAATAAGTTTTTATTTAATTCAAGTACATTTCTATCCCGAGCATGCAACGGTTGAACATCTTTTAAGGATAAAGTAGAGTGGTTCCTTCTATAAGCTTCAAGTAATAGTCACATTTCATTATTGACATCCTTTACTGAAGCACCTCTTCTCAAAAGATTTTTCACTAAACCTTGTTGTTGGAAATGGCCCTCTATACAGTATCAGCACCAAACTTTTTGCATTCCTCATCCTACTTTTTACTGAATCTTTGCTTGTTGACCTTAGGACTCTGTGCACTTTACCACTGCTAACCAGTACTAAAGTGTTTGTGCTCCCCCCCCCCAAAAAAAACATGGTTTGATTGGCATATACCTGATTAGCATATTTAATTTACATTTACGTCCCTTATAAAGTGGTATAACATATACGCAGGGCTTGTAAATTAAATGCTACCAGTGGGTCTGCAGCACTTATTGTGCCAACTACTTTTTATAGCCTTTTAAAAATGTCTAAGGCCTGACATTGCAGCCTGAAGGCAGTATCCCACTGCCATGTTGCCGTGGCATTTAACACCACTTGCCAATCCTTAAAATCCCCTTTTATTACATGTAAGCCATCTCTAAGGTAGGCCCTAGGTAGCCCATAGGGCAGAGTGCTGTGTAACTAAAGGGTGGTGTAGGAGGCTGGCCTGGTTTGTAGTGGGTACCTTGGGTACTTACACCTTATAACAGGTCCAGTTATCCTTTATTAGTGAAATGTAGTAGTGTTCTAGCAGCTTAGGTTGATAGAGGTAGCTATAGCAGAGCAGCTTAGGCTGAACTAGGAGACATGCAAAGCTCCTGCAATACCACTTATAGTAACACAGTACTTATACACAAGTAAAGACAATACTCAGTGTGACCAAAAATAAAGGTAGTTTATTTGGGTGACACAGTACCAAAAATATCTTAGAGGCAATACTCCACCTGGAGGTAAGTATTATACACAATATATACACTAGCACCAAAATAAAGTAAGTAATTAGACATAGGATAGTGCAAACAATAGGAACTGCTACCGAATACAATGGGAGAAAATAGGTCTAGGAGCAACACAAACCATATACTAAGAAAGTGGAGTGCGAATCACAAATTCCCTCCTAGACAAGTGCAGTGTGTGCAGAATCGCTGGAAGAGTAAGACTACAGTAAAGGTAAGTAAATTACCCCAACCCAGAGCCCAGAAAAGCAGGAGTAAAGCACTGCAAGTTTCCTTAGGACACACTACACCTTGTGATTGGGATTACTGAAATAACCAACCAAGTCTGCAAACAGCAGCTGCTGGATTCCTGCAAAAGAAGGGGACTAAGTTCAGAAGTCGAAAGAAGTTCCAGGAAGGGCAGGAGTGCCCGGTTGGATGCAGAAATGCACCCTAGGAAGATGCCAGCAGGTTCCTGCATGATGCAAAGGATGTCCCACGATGTGAAGCTAGATGCAGATGTGATTTTGTGTTGGAAGTCACCAACAAGCCTTGGTTACGACAAAGTTGCATTTTGCATCAAAATGGCGTTGGCTGGACCCAGGAGGCACCTGGGGGCCTCAACTCTCTGTGAGGAGGAAGCAGGGGTTCTCAGCATTTTAAAGAGCCCTCAGGACACCAGACTGCACCCACAGGAGTCCCAGGACACGGGGACAAAGGAGGGGCAAAATGCGGTTGGTGCAGCACTGTAAAGAAGGGTCCACGCCACCAGAGGTCAAATCAGTGAGTTGAGCATCACAGGATAGTGTGCTGGGGTCCTGGGCCAGGCTGTGCACGAAGGAATTTAGCAAACAGTGCACAGAGGCCTCAGGAGGTGAAGAAGGCGTGGTGCACAGGGGTACTGTTGCTCTCAGGGAAGGCAAGGTCTTACCTCCTACAAATTACGTCAGCAGGACCTCAGGACACTCTATGTCGATGGGGTCCACCTTCTGTGTTCCAATGAGCATGCTCGTCGCTGTGAGAGGAGTCCAAGAGTACTGGTCGTTGACTTAGAAGGTGCCTGCGTGAGCATGGGAGTGACTCCGTCACCCCACAGGAGATTTCTTTGGTCCTTCTGGTGCAGGGTGAAGACAGGGAGCCCTCAGAGCATGCAAACCGTGGAAACTGTTGCAGTTGCTGGCTGAAGCTGAAGTTGGAGAAGAAAAGTATCCCTTGTGGATACTTTGTTGCTGTTACAGTGGTTCCTGGAGCAGGCTGTGGTTGATCCGAGGACAGAAGATGAAGCAGTAGCTGCAGAGAATTCCTGCTGGAAACTTGCAAGTAGAATCTGAAGAGAACCCACAGGAGAGACCCTAAATAGCCCTGAGAGGGGGATTGGCTACCTTATCAGGTAAGGACCTATCAGGAGGGGTCTCTGACATCACCTGCTGGCACTGGCCACTGAGAGCCCTCCAGAGTGCCCCCACACCTTGCAAAGCAAGATGGCTGAAGTCTGGGACACATTGAAGGAGCTCCGGGCACCACCCCTACGGTGGTGATGGACAGGGGAGTGGTCACTCCCCTTTCCTTTGTCCAGTTTTGCACCAGAGCAGGGGACAAGGGGTCCCTGAACTGGTGTAGATTGGCTTATGCAAGGAGAGCACCATCTGTGCCCTTCAAAGCATTTCCAGAGGCTGGGGGAGGCTACCCCTCCCCAGCCTGTAACTCTTATTTCCAAAGGGAGAGGGTGTAACACCCTGCTCTCAGAGAAAATGCTTGATTCTGCCTTCCTGAGACTGGCTTGCCCCACCCCCTGGAGGGCAGAACCCTGTTTGTGAGTTGGCAGCAGGTGTAGCTGCAGTGCAAGCCTCAGATAATTGGTTTGGCAGTACTGGGGGTCCATAATGGAGCCCCCAGGATGCATGGATTTGGCTCCCCAATATCAGATTTGTAATGGGGGGACAATTTCATGATCTACCTTACATGGCCATATTAGGAATTACCATTGTGAAGCTACATATAGGTATTGACCTATATGTAGTGCACACATGTAATGGTGTCCCCGCACTCACAAAGTCCCGGGAAATGGCCCTGAACTATGTGGGGTCACCTTTGCTGGTGCAAGGGTGCCCTCACACTAAGTAACTTTGCACCTAACCTTCAGCAAGTGAAGGTTAGACATATAGGTGACTTATAAGTTACTTAAGTGCAGTGAAAATGGCTGTGAAATAACGTGCGTTATTTCACGCAGGCTGCAGTGGCAGTCCTGTGAAAGGGTTTGTCTGAGCTCCTTATGGGTGGCAAAAGAAATGCTGCAGCCCATAAAGATCTCCTGGAACCCCAATGCCCTGGGTACCATATACTATGGACTTATAAGGGGGGTCGAGTGTGCCAACTGAAATTGGTAAATGAAGTCACTAGCCTATAGTGACAAATTTAAAAGCAGAGAGAGCATAAGCACTGAGGTTTAGATTAGCAGAGCCTCAGTGACACAGTCAAGCACTATACATACACACACACATTGGGCCATAAACTATGAGCACTGGGGTCCTGACCAGCAGGATCCCAGTGAGACAGGCAAAAACATACTGACATACAGGTAAAAAATGGGGGTAACATGCCAAGAAAGTTGTTACTTTCTTACATGTGGGACATGTACTTTTTAGATTTACATGTCCTGGTGGTGAAAAACTCCCAAATTAATTTTTTCACGACTGTGGGGCCTATCCCTCCCATACGGTAGCAATGGGGATTCCTTATTAGATTTAATAAGTTCTAATTCCTAAACCAAAGGTGGTAGATATGTTGTATTTGATATCTGTGAACATGTAACGATAACCCCCCGTTAATGGTAAAATCAAATTTATCATTGCAAGTTTGAAAATGCCACTTTTAGAAACCTGACATTTTCCTGTCCTTACCCTTCAGGGCCTGTAGCCTGCCCTAGGTCAGCTGACTGGGTGTAACTGACAGTGGAGACTGTGACTTCACCCCAGGTGGTCATACAATAGTGGGATTAGCAGAGCTTGAATGAGTCATTAACTGACTTGATGGGAGGGCGGAACTAAGCATGGCCCCACTTACACCTTAATAGGCCACCACACAATAGGCTTAATGACCCTGTATTTTCACTGCAGCCAGCTAGAAGCCAGGCAGGGGGAAGCAGAAAACTCCTGGAACTTTAAAGAACCCTTCTGGAAACTTCTCCCAGTTTCTAGGCGCAGGGCACCAGGGTATAAAAATAGGGCTCTCAGGCCCACTCTTTAGTTCACCACTAGTCCTGTTGGAGGGCTCTCAGAGGACTGCCTGCTGCTGTGACCTGCTGTGCATTCTACCGCACTGCTACTGTACCTGGAAGGACTGCTTTGACACCTGTCACCTACCTTGAACCTTCAGAGGTCAACTGTGAGAAAGTAGCCTCTTTCTAGCCTTGTTACCCCCACTTTTGGCCTGTTTGTGAGTGTATGTCAGGGTGTTTTCACTATCTCACTGGGATCCTGCCAGCCAGGGCCCAGTGCTCATAATGAAAACCCTATGTTTTCAGTATGTTTGGTATGTGTCACTGGGACCCTGCTAGCCAGGACCCCAGTGCTCATAAGTTTGTGACCTATATGTATGTGTTCCCTGTGTGATGCCTAACTGTCTCACTGAGGCTGCTAACCAGAACCGCAGTGGTTATGCTCTCTCTATACAAATTGTCACTAACAGGCAGGTGACCAATTTCACCAATTCACATTGGCATACTGGAACACCCTTATAATTCCCTAGTATATGGTACTGAGGTACCCAGGGTATTGGGGTTCCAGGAGATCCCTATTGTAGGAGGCTGGACTGGCTTGTAGTGAGTACCAAGGGGTACTTACACCTTGCACCAGGCCCAGGTATCCCTCATTAGTGTATAGGGGTGTCTAGCAGCTTAGGCTGATAGAAAAGGTAGCTTAGCAGAGCAGCTTAGGCTGAACTAGGAGACAAGTGAAGCTCCTACAGTACCACTAGTGTCACTTGCACAATATCATAAGAAAACACAATACACAGATATACTAAAAATAAAGGTACTTTACTTTTATGACAATATGCCAAAGTATCTCAGTGAGTACCCTCAGTATGAGGATAGCAAATATACACAAGATATATGTACACCACACAAAAATATACAGTAATAGCAATAGAAAACAGTGCAAACAATGTATAGTCACAATAGGATGCAATAGGAGCACATAGGGATTGGGGCAACACAAACCATATACTCTAGAAGTGGAATGCGAACCACGAATGGACCCCAAACCTGTGTGACCTTGTAGAGGGTCGCTGGGACTGTAAGAAAACAGTGAGGGTTAGAAAAATAGCCCACCCCAAGACCCTGAAAAGTGAGTGCAAAGTGCACTGAAGTTCCCTAAAGAGCACAGAAGTCGTGATAGGGGAATTCTGCAGGAAAGACTGACACCAGCAATGCAACAACGATGGATTTCCAGACGAGAGTACCT
The DNA here is from genome assembly GCF_031143425.1 of Pleurodeles waltl. Lineage (NCBI taxonomy): Eukaryota > Metazoa > Chordata > Amphibia > Caudata > Salamandridae > Pleurodeles > Pleurodeles waltl. Next base: position 1,226,062,381 of record NC_090447.1, read on the forward strand.
GTGGAACAAGGGGACCAAGTCCAAAAGTCATGATCAAGTCGGGAGTGGGCAGATGCCCAGGAAATGCCAGCTGTGCGTGCAAAGAAGCTGCCACCGGACGGTAGAAGCTGAGGATTCTGCAAGAACGACAAGGGCTAGAAACTTCCCCTTTGGAGGATGGATGTGGCACGTCGTGAAGAGTCGTGCAGAAGTGTTTTCCTGAAGAAAGACCGCAAACAAGCCTTGCTAGCTGCAAAGCTTGCGGTTAGGGTTTTTGGATGCTGCTGTGGCCCAGGAGGGACCAGGGTGTCGCCAATTGCGTCAGAGGACAGAGGGGGCGCCCAGCAAGAGAAGGAGCCCAGTCAGAAGCAAGCAGCACCCGGAGAAGTGCTGGAACAGGCACTAGGAAGTGGAGTGAAAGTTGCACAAGAGAGTCCCACGCCGCCGGAGGACAACTCAGGAGGTCGTGCAATGCAGGTTAGAGTGCCGTGGACCCAGGCTTGGCTGTGCACAAAGGAAATCCTGGAAAAGTGCACAGGAGCCGGAGTAGCTGCAAAAGACGCGGTTCTCAGCAATGCAGTCTGGCGTGGGGAGGCAAGGACTTACCTCCACCAAACTTGGACTGAAGAGTCACTGGACTGTGGGAGTCACTTGGACAGAGTTGCTGGATTCAATGGAGCTTCTAGTGCAGAGAGGAGGCAGACTACCCCCACAGCATGCACCCCCAGGAAAACAGTCGAGAAGGCGGCAGGATCAGCGTTACAAGGTCGCAGTAGTCGTCTTTGCTACTTTGTTGCAGTTTTGCAGGCTTCCAGCGCGGGCAGCAGTCGATTCCTTGGCAGAAGGTGAAGAGAGAGATGCAGAGGAACTCTGATGAGCTCTTGCATTCGTTATCTAAGGAATTCCCAGAGACAGAGACCCTAAATAGCCAGAAAAGAGGGTTTGGCTACTTAGGAGAGAGGATAGGCTAGCAACACCTGAAGGAGCCTATCAGAAGGAGTCTCTGACGTCACCTTATGGCACTGGCCACTCAGAGCAGTCCAGTGTGCCAGCAGCACCTCTGTTTCCAAGATGGCAGAGGTCTGGAGCACACTGGAGGAGCTCTGGGCACCTCCCAGGGGAGGTGCAGGTCAGGGGAGTGGTCACTCCCCTTTCCTTTGTCCAGTTTCACGCCAGAGCAGGGCTGAGGGGTCCCTGAACCGGTGTAGACTGGCTTATGCAGAAATGGGCACCATCTGTGCCCATGAAGGCATTTCCAGAGGCTGGGGGAGGCTACTCCTCCCCTGCCTTCACACCTTTTTCCAAAGGGAGAGGGTGTAACACCCTCTCTCTGAGGAAGTCCTTTGTTCTGCCTTCCTGGGCCAGGCCTGGCTGGACCCCAGGAGGGCAGAAACCTGTCTGAGGGGTTGGCAGCAGCTGCAGTGAAACCCCTGAAAAGGCAGTTTGGCAGTACCCGGGTCTGAGCTACAGACCCGTGGGATCATGGGATTGTGCCAACAATGCCAGGATGGCATAGAGGGGGCAATTCCATGATCTTAGACATGTTACATGGCCATATTCGGAGTTACCATTGTGAAGCTACACATAGGTAGTGACCTATGTGTAGTGCACGTGTGTAATGGTGTCCCCGCACTCACAAAGTCCGGGGAATTTGCCCTGAACGATGTGGGAGCACCTTGGCTAGTGCCAGGGTGCCCACACACTAAGTAACTTAGCACCCAACCTTTACTAAGTAAAGGTTAGACATATAGGTGACTTATAAGTTACTTAAGTGCAGTGAAAATGGCTGTGAAATAATGTGTGCATTATTTCACTCAGGCTGCAGTGGCAGGCCTGTGTAAGAATTGTCAGAGCTCCCTATGGGTGGCAAAAGAAATGCTGCAGCCCCTAGGGATCTCCTGGAACCCCAATACCCTGGGTACCTCAGTACCATATACTAGGGAATTATAAGGGTGTTCCAGTATGCCAATGTGAATTGGTAAAATTGGTCACTAGCCTGTTAGTGACAATTTGGAAAGAAATGAGAGAGCATAACCACTGAGGTTCTGGATAGCAGAGCCTCAGTGAGACAGTTAGTCATATACACAGGTAACACAGTCAGGCACACTTATGAGCACTGGGGCCCTGGCTGGCAGGGTCCCAGTGACACATACAACTAAAACAACATATATACAGTAAAAAATGGGGGTAACATGCCAGGCAAGATGGTACTTTCCTACACTGTTGTCCAATGATGAGCTGTTCAGGAGACACTAGGTTTTCAGTCACCAAAGTTATACTGGCACCTGTGTCCTTGTAGGCCTGGGCCTCAACACCATTTATTGAAACTGTCTGCCTGTACTTATCCATTGTAAGGGGACAAGCAGCCAGCGTGGCAAGGCCAATGCCACCAGGTGTGACAGAAACTGTCTTGGGACTGACTACCCCAGTTTCTATGATGGACCCATAAGTGAACCCAACTACGCCCTTACTTTGACTGTTGCCAGCAGTCCCACCACTATTACCACTACTGCTAAGGGCACTAGAGTTTGATGTATTAGTGGTGGTAGGCTCAGGGGGTTTACCTGGATAGGACTTATCCCCTGGCCTATGGCCCTTATTTTTACACACAAAGCACCAAGGCTTTTTGAAGTGTGTGTGTTGTGAAGAAGAGGAAGAATTTGTTTTATCCCCACCCCCTGAAGAGTGTTTAGGATTTGAAGAAGGATCTTTGGTTTTACCCTTATCCCCATGCTTATCCTGGGATTTCTCACCATCTTTCTTCTTGCCATCCTTGTCACCTCCTTTATGAACTTTTCTGTTCACTCTTGTTCTGACCCATTTGTCTGCCTTCTTTCCCAGTTCTTGGGGAGAGGTCAGATCTGAGTCTATCAAGTACTGATGTAACAACTCAGACACACAGTTATTCAGAATATGCTCTCTCAGAATAAGATTTTACAGGCTTTCATAATCAGATACCTTACTGCCATGTAACCACCCTTCCAAGGCCTTCACTGAACAGTCCACAAAGTCTATCCAGTGTTGAGAGGACTCTTTTCTGGTGTCTCTGAACTTAATCCTGTATTGTTCAGTGGTTAAGCCAAATCCATCCAAGAGTGCATCCTTCAAAACTGTAAAATTGTTAGCTTCACTTCTCTAACAGTAAGGAGCCTAACCCTAACCTTTCCAGTGAAAGGTGGCCACAATATAGCAGCCCACTGCCTTTGAGGGACCCCCTGTACCATACAGGCCCTCTCAGGTGCAGCAAACCACTTGTTGATGTCATCCCCCTCCTTGTAAGGGGGGACTATCTTGTGCAGATTCCTGGAATCATGCTCTCTAACAGGATTACCATCAGGAATACTGCTGCTGCCACCATGGGGTCCTAACCCCAACCTCTGTCTCTCCTTCTCAATGTCTAGGGATTCCGTATCTAAGGCCAGCTGTTGCTGTTTAAGCTTCAGTCTGGTCTCTTCAACCCTCAACGTTTTGAGTTCCCTTTCTAACAAGTTATCCTCAGGGTGGGTGAGTTGGAAATGCTTCGACACAGAAGGCAAGTTGGAAACTACAGAGGGGGGTCTGTCCCTAACTGCCTGGACCCTGGTAACTTGGCCTCTAGGAATAAAGGATGCCCTACTGTGATGGGAACCTCCATTACTACCAACATTACTGGGTGTCCTGCTAGGGGCATATCCTGTTCAGAACCCTCCCCACCTTCCTCGAGGTGTTCCCCTGAGTCAGACTGGGAACCTTCTATTAACCTCTCATCTGATGGGCCTGCTTGGGACTCATCCTTTACAATAAGCATGTTAAAGAGAAACTCTTTTGTAGGGTTCTTTGCTATCACTAAACCTCTATCTAAGCAGAGACTCCTTAGGCTGTTTTAACTCAAATTGTCATAAGTTGTATTGACAGTTTTAAGAGCTGAATCTACCACAGACATGATAGCAAAAGGTTTAGAGATAGTGAGAAGGAAGAAAAAGTTTCAGAACTTTTTAAAGAACAGAGAAAAAAACTTTTCTAACTTTTAGAAAACTTTTAGAAGTTTTAGAAAACTTTTCAGAACTTTGTGAAACGTTGTACAGAAGAAAAGCAAAACTTTTTGGTTAAGAGTACATACACTGAACTGTTTTGTATATGATTCTCTTATGAAAAGTACACAATGACAAAGTGGTATGTAGTTACAAGTACTTATCCCACCGCTGCACAACCAATGTAGGAGGCTGGCCTGGCTTGTAGTGGGTACCAGAGGTACTTACACCTTGTGCCAGGTCCAGTTATCCCTTATTAGTGTAGAAGAGGTGTTTCTAGCAGCTTAGGCTGATAGAAGGTAGCTATGGCAAAGCAGCTTAGGCTGAACTAGGAGACATGTAAAGCTCCTACTATACCACTATATCACATGCACAATATCATAAGAAAACACAATACACAGAGTTACAAAAAATAAGGTACTTTATTTTTATGACAATATGACAAAAATATCTCAGTGAGTATCCTCAGTAAGAGGATAAGGTATATACACAAGTTATATGTACACAAACCAAAATTAGGTAAGTAAGAGCAAGAAAAGTAATGCAAACAGTGTAGAATTACAATAGGTTGCAATAAGAGCACATAGGTATAGGGGCAACACAAACCATATACTCCAAAAGTGGAATGCGAACCACGAATGGACCCCAGACCTATGTGAGCTTGTAGAGATTCGCTGGCACTGTAAGAAAACAGTGAGGGTTAGAAAAATACCCCTCCCGAAGACCCTGAAAAGTAGGAGTAAAGTACACCTACTACCCACAGAGAGCACAGAAGTCGTGATAGGGGGATTCTGCAGGAAGAACAAACACCAGCAATGCAACAACAGTGGATTTCCGGACCTGAGTACCTGTAAGACAAGGAGACCAAGTCCAATAGTCGCGACAGTGTTGAGAGTGGGCAGGAGCCCAGGAAATGCTAGCTGTAGATGCAAGGAAGCTGCCACCGGTTGGAAGAAGCTTGGAGTTCTGCAAGAAAGAAGAGGACTAGGGACTTCTCCTTTGGAAGACAAATGTCCCACGTCGCAGTGAAGCTTGCAGAGGTATTCCCACGCAGAAAGATTGCAAACAAGCCTTGCTAGCTGCAAGGGTTGCGGTAGAGGTTTTTGGGTACTGCTGTGGCCCAGGAGGGACCAGGATGTCGCCTTTTGGAGGAGGAGACAGAGGGGATGCCCAGCAACCCATGGAGCACTCACAGAAACAGGCAGCATCTTAAGAAGTACCCCAACAGGCACTTAGAAGAAAAGTGAATCTGAGTCCACATGAAGTCACAAAAGGGAGTCCCACGATGCCGGAGGACAACTCAGAAGATTGTGCACTGCAGGATGGAGTGCCGGGGACCCAGGCTTGGCTGTGCATGAAGGAAATCCTGGAAGAATGCACAGGAGCCGGAGCAGCTGCAAATCATGCGGTAGACAGCTTTGCAGTCTAGCGTAGGGAGGCAAGGACTTACCTCCACCAAACTTGGACTGAAGAGTCACTGGACTATGGGAGTCACTTGGACAGAGTTGCTGTGTTCCAGGGACCACTCTCGTCAGGATGAGAGGGGACCCAGAGGACCAGTGTTGCAGTCTTTTGGTGCCTGCGTTAGCAGGGGGAAGATTCCGTCGACCCACGGGAGATTTTTTCGGAGCTTCTGGTGCAGGGTGAAGGCAGGCTACCCCCAGAGCATGCACCACCTGGAAACAGTCAAGAAAGCCGGCAGGATTAGGCGCTACAATGTTGCTGGTAGTCGTCTTGCTACTTTGTTGCGGTTTTGCAGGCGTCCTGGAGCAGTCAGCGGTCGATCCTTGGTAGAAGGTGAAGAGGGAGATGCAGAGGAACTCTGGTGAGCTCTTGCATTCGTTATCTGAAGAATTCCCCAAAGCAGAGACCCTAAATAGCCAGAAAAGGAGGTTTGGCTACCAGGTTAGGAGGATTGGCTATCAAGAGAGGTAAGAGCCTATCAGAAGGAGCCTCTGACGTCACCTGCTGGCACTGGCCACTCAGAGCAGTCCAGTGTGCCCCCAACACTTCTGTTTCCAAGATGGCAGAGGTCTGGGACACACTGGAGGAGCTCTGGGCACCTCCCCTGGGAGGTACTGGTCAGGGGAGTGGTCACTCCCCTTTCCTTTGTCCAGTTTCGCACCAGAGCAGGGCTGGGGGATCCCTGAACCGGTGTAGACTGGCTTATGCAGAGATGGGCACCATCTGTGCCCATCAAAGCATTTGCAGAGGCTCGGGGAGGCTACTCCTCCCCAGCCCTTCACACCTATTTCCAAAAGGAGAGGGTGTAACACCCCCTCAGAGGAAATCCTTTGTTCTGCCTTCCTGGGCCAGGCCTGCCTGGACCCCAGGAGTGCAGAAACCTCTCTGAGGAGTTGACAGCAGCAGCAGCTGCAGTGGAGACCCCAAAAAGGCAGTTTGGCAGTACCTGGGTTCTGTACTAGAGACCCGGGGGATCATGGAATTGTCCCCCCAATACCAGAATGGTATTGGGGTGACAATTCCATGATCTTAGACATTTTACATGGCCATGTTCGGAGTTACCATTGTGACGCTATACATAGGTAGTGACCTATGTATAGTGCACGCGTGTAATGGTGTCCCCGCACTCACAAAGTCTGGGGAATTAGCCCTGAACAATGTGGGGGCACCTTGGCTAGTGCCGGGGTGCAACACACCAAGTAACTTGGCACCCAACATTCACTAGGTGAAGGTTAGACATATAAGTGACTTATAAGTTACTTATGTGCAGTGGTAAATGGCTGTGAAATAACATGGACGTTATTCCATGCAGGCTGCAGTGGCAGGCCTGTGTAAGAATTGTCAGAGCTCCCTATGGGTGGCAAAAGAAATGCTGCAGCCCATAGGGACCTCCTGGAACCCCAATACCCTGGGTACCTCAGTACATACACAAGGGAATTATATGGGTGTACCAGTGTGCCAATGTGAATTGGTAAATTTAGTCCCTAGCCTGTTAGTGACAAACTTGGAAAGCAGAGAGAGCATAACCACTGAGGTTCTGGTTAGCAGAGCCTCAGTGAAACGGTTAGGCACCACACAGGGAACACATATAGGTCACAAACTTATGAGTACTGGGGTCCTGGCTAGCAGGATCCCAGTGACACATAACAAACACACTGACAACATAGGGTTTTCACTATGAGCACTGGGCCCTGGCTAGCAGGATCACAGTGAGACAGTGAAAACACCCTGACATATACTCACAAACAGGCCATAAGTGGGGGTAACAAGGCTAGAAAGAGGCTACTTTCCTACAGTGTAAAAATGTCAAAATAATGGAGTAGTACTATCACAAAATGAGCAAGATAATTCATATTTTTTGTAGGGTAATTTAGCATAATCTGCCTCATAATTTGGTCGTTCCCTACCGCATAGTTCCAAAGGCCCTGGTAATACTCCATTATAGTTGTAAATCAAACTTTCACATTGAAAGTACTTAAAGCGCTTAACCTGTTCACACAGGATGGCCTGTCAACATTTGTAAAACATTAACTTGAGAGCTCAACACGAAGCAATGCATCTGGACTCACCTCTTGTTTGACCTCGTCGTTGTCTACTTGAGTTTGAGAAAGCTGCATAAATAAAAGGTAAAGGGAAAAAGTTACTATTGACGAGAGGATAAATTGCAACATTCTCACTTGGGAGCATGAAAGAACAGATCACATACACCACAAATCAATACACTACAAACTTTTGAGTTGATGAACATAACATATAGCTTGGCTTCAATGATATCAATCTAACTGTTAAGAGGAGGGGAAAACACATGATGAACCGCAGCCAAACTGACCGAAAAAATCATTGTAGGAGGCTGGACTGGCTTGTAGTGAGTACCAAGGGGTACTTGCACCTTGCACCAGGCCCAGTTATCCCTTATTAGTGTATAGGGTGTCTAGCAGCTTAGGCTGATAGATAATGGTAGCTTAGCAGAGCAGCTTAGGCTGAACTAGGAGACGAGTGAAGCTCCTACAGTACCACTAGTGTCACTTGCACAATATCATAAGAAAACACAATACACCGATATACTAAAAATAAAGGTACTTTATTTTTATGACAATATGCCAAAGTATCTCAGTGAGTACTCTCAGTATGAGGATAGCAAATATACACAAGATATATGTACACAATACCAAAAATATGCAGTATAGTCTTAGAAAACAGTGCAAACAATGTATAGTTACAATAGGATGCAATGGGGACACATAGGGATAGGGGCAACACAAACCATATACTCCAAAAGTGGAATGCGAACCACGAATGGACCCCAAACCTATGTGACCTTGTAGAGGGTCGCTGGGACTATTAGAAAATGGTAAGGGTTAGAAAAATAGCACACCCCAAGACCCTGAAAAGTGAGTGCAAAGTGCACTAAAGTTCCCCAAAGGACAAAGAAGTCGTGATAGGGGAATTCTGCAGGAAAGACACAAACCAGCAATGCAACAACAATGGATTTCCAAACGAGGGTACCTGTGGAACAAGGGGACCAAGTCCAAAAGTCACAAGCAAGTCGGAGGTGGGCAGATGCCCAAGAAATGCCAACGGTGGATGCAAAGAAGTTGCTACTGGATAGTAGAAACTTAGGATTCTGCAGGAACGACAAGGGCTAGAAACTTCCCCTTTGGAGGATGGATTCCCCACGCCGTGGAGAGTCGTGCAGAAGTGTTTTCCTGTGGAAATACAGCCAACAAGCCTTGCTAGCTGCAAATCGTGCGGTAAGGGTTTTTGCATGCTGCTGTGGCCCAGGAAGGACCAGGATATCGCCAATTGCGTCTGGGGACAGAAGGGGCATCGAGCAAGACAAGGAGCCCTCTCAGAAGCAGGCAGCACACGCAGAAGTGTCGGAACAGGCACTTCGAAGAAGAGTGAAACGGTGTTCACCCGAAGTTGCACAAAGGAGTCCCACGCCGCCGGAGGACAACTTAGAAAGTCGTGCAATGCAGGTTAGAGTGCTGTAGACCCATGCTTGGCTGCGCACAAAAGATTTCCGCCGGAAGTGCACGGAAGCCGGAGTAGCTGCAAAAGTCGCGGTTCTCAGCAATGCAGTCTGGCGTGGGGAGGCAAGCACTTACCTCCACCAAACTTGGACTGAAGAGTCACTGGACTGTGGGAGTCACTTGGACAGAGTTGCTGGAATCAAGGGACCTCGCTCGTCGTGCTGAGAGGAGACCCAGAGTACCGGTAATGCAGTTCTTTGGTGCCTGCGGTTGCAGGGGGAAGATTCCGTCGACCCACGGGAGATTTCTTCGGAGCTTCTAGTGCAGAGAGGAGGCAGACTACCCCCACAGCATGCACCACCAGGAAAACAGTCGAGAAGGCGGCAGGATCAGCGTTACAGAGTTGCAGTAGTCGTCTTTGCTACTTTGTTGCAGTTTTGCAGGCTTCCAGCGCGGTCAGCAGTTGATTCCTTGGCAGAAGGTGAAGAGAGAGATGCAGAGGAACTCTGATGAGCTCTTGCATGTAGGAGGCTGGACTGGCTTGTAGTGAGTACCAAGGGGTACTTGCACCTTGCACTAGGCCCAGTTATCCCTTATTAGTGTATAGGGTGTCTAGCAGCTTAGGCTGATAGATAATGGTAGCTTAGCAGAGCAGCTTAGGCTGAACTAGGAGACGTGTGAAGCTACTACAGTACCACCTAGTGTCATATGCACAATATCATAAGAAAACACAATACACAGTTATACAAAAATAAAGGTACTTTATTTTTATGACAATATGCCAAAGTATCTTAGAGTGTACCCTCAGTGAGAGGATAGGAAATATACACAAGATATATACACACAATAGCAAAAATATGCAGTATAGTCTTAGAAAACAGTGCAAACAATGTATAGTTACAATAGGATGCAATGGGGAAACATAGGGATAGGGGCAACACAAACCATATACTCCAAAAGTGGAATGCGAACCACGAATGGACCCCAAACCTATGTGACCTTGTAGAGGGTCGCTGGGACTATTAGAAAATAGTGAGAGTTAGAAAAATAACCCTCCCCAAGACCCTGAAAAGTGAGTGCAAAGTGCACTAAAGTTCCCCTAAGGACAAAGAAGTTGTGTTAGAGGAATAATGCAGGAAAGACACAAACCAGCAATGCAACACTGTGGATTTCCAATCTAAAGTACCTGTGGAACAAGGGGACCAAGTCCAAAAGTCACAAGCAAGTCGGAGATGGGCAGATGCCCAGGAAATGCCAGCTGCGGGTGCAAAGAAGCTTCTACTGGACAGAAGAAGCTGAGGTTTCTGCAGGAACGAAAAGGGCTAGAGACTTCCCCTTTGGTGGACGGATCCATCTCGCCTAGGAGAGTCGTGCAGAAGTGTTTTCCCGCCGAAAGGACGCCAACAAGCCTTGCTAGATGCAAATCGTGCGTTTGGCGTTTTTGGACGCTGCTGGGGCCCAGGAGGGACCAGGAGGTCGCAAATTGGACCTGAAGAGAGAGGGGACGTCGAGCAAGACAAAGAGCCCTCACTGAAGCAGGTAGCACCCGGAGAAGTGCCAGAAACAGGCACTACGAGGATGCGTGAAACGGTGCTCGCCGAAGTTGCACAAAGGAGTCCCACGTCGCCGGAGACCAACTTAGAAAGTCGTGCAATGCAGGTTAGAGTGCCGTGGACCCAGGCTTGGCTGTGCACAAAGGATTTCCGCCGGAAGTGCACAGGGGCCGGAGTAGCTGCAAAGTCGCGGTTCCCAGCAATGCAGCCCAGCGAGGTGAAGCAAGGACTTACCTCCACCAAACTTGGACTGAAGAGTCACTGGACTGTGCGGGTCACTTGGACAGAGTTGCTGGATTCGAGGGACCTCGCTCGTCGTGCTGAGAGGAGACCCAAGGGACCGGTAATGCAGCTTTTTGGTGCCTGCGGTTGCAGGGGGAAGATTCCGTCGACCCACGGGAGATTTCTTCGGAGCTTCTGGTGCAGAGAGGAGGCAGGCTACCCCCACAGCATGCACAAGCAGGAAAACAGTCGAGAAGGCGGCAGGATCAGCGTTACAGAGTTGCAGTAGTCGTCTTTGCTACTATGTTGCAGGTTTGCAGGCTTCCAGCGCGGTCAGCAGTCGATTCCTTATCAGAAGGTGAAGAGAGAGATGCAGAGGAACTCGGCTGAGCTCATGCATTCGTTATCTAAAGTTTCCCCAGAGACAGAGACCCTAAATAGCCAGAAAAGTGGGTTTGGCTACCTAGGAGAGAGGATAGGCTACTAACACCTGAAGGAGCCTATCAGCAGGAGTCTCTGACGTCACCTGGTGGCACTGGCCACTCAGAGCAGTCCAGTGTGCCAGCAGCACCTCTGTTTCCAAGATGGCAGAGGTCTGGAGCACACTGGAGGAGCTCTGGACACCTCCCAGGGGAGGTGCAGGTCAGGGGAGTGGTCACTCCCCTTTCCTTTGTCCAGTTTCGCGCCAGAGCAGGGGCTAAGGGGTCCCTGAACCGGTGTAGACTGGCTTATGCAGAATTGGGCACCTCTGTGCCCAACAAAGCATTTCCAGAGGCTGGGGGAGGCTACTCCTCCCCTGCCTTCACACCATTTTCCAAAGGGAGAGGGTGTCACACCCTCTCTCAGAGGAAGTTCTTTGTTCTGCCATCCTGGGCCAGGCCTGGCTGGACCCCAGGAGGGCAGATGCCTGTCTGAGGGGTTGGCAGCAGCAGCAGCTGCAGTGAAACCCCAGGAAGGGCAGTTTGGCAGTACCAGGGTCTGTGCTACAGACCACTGGGATCATGGAATTGTACCAACAATGCCAGGATGGCATAGAGGGGCAATTCCATGATCATAGACATGTTACATGGCCATATTCGGAGTTACCATTGTGAAGCTACATATAGGTAGTGACCTATATGTAGTGCACGCGTATAATGGTGTCCCCGCACTCACAAAGTTCAGGGAATTGGCTCTGAACAATGTGGGCGCACCTTGGCTAGTGCCAGGGTGCCCTCACACTAAGTAACTTTGCACCTAACCTTTACCAGGTAAAGGTTAGACATATAGGTGACTTATAAGTTACTTAAGTGCAGTGTAAAATGGCTGTGAAATAACGTGGACGTTATTTCACTCAGGCTGCAGTGGCAGGCCTGTGTAAGAATTGTCAGAGCTCCCTATGGGTGGCAAAAGAAATGCTGCAGCCCATAGGGATCTCCTGGAACCCCAATACCCTGGGTACCTCAGTACCATATACTAGGGAATTATAAGGGTGTTCCAGTAAGCCAATGTAAATTGGTAAAAATGGTCACTAGCCTGTCAGTGACAATTTGGAAAGAAATGAGAGAGCATAACCACTGAGGTTCTGGTTAGCAGAGCCTCAGTGAGACAGTTAGGCACCACACAGGGAACATATACATGCACAGCTATGAGCACTGGGGCCCTGTGTGACAGGGTCCCAGTGACACATACATATAGGCCACAAACCTATGAGCACTGGGGTCCTGACCAGCAGGATCCCAGTGACACATAACAAACATACTGAAAACATAGTGTTTTCACTATGAGCACTGAGGCCTGGCTATCAGGATCCCAGTGAGACAGTGAAAACAGTGACAAACACCCTGACATACACTCACAAACAGGCCAAAAGTGGGGGTAACAAGGCTAGAAAGAGGCTACCTTCTCACACAACCCCCCCCCCAAACGAAGGACAATAAGGCTAACCTTGGCCAGTTGAGACTTTATTGTCTAAGTGGTGATAAGTAGAGAGTAGCTCTGCAATAGACTGGTTACTCCCTTTATCATCCACTATATGGTTACTTCCCTGTGGGGATGTAAACCACCCTGTTTGAAGTTTTTTAGCTAAGCAACAATGTGAAGATGTATTTTCAGAGTTTCTATCAGTAAGTTTTAGTTTAGAGCAGTGGGAATTGTCCACTGAACCTATTTGTAGTGATGGAAATGCCAGACAGGGATGCTGTCTCAGAAAAGCCATAGCTGGGCAAAAACTTTGTCCATATGGCTGGAAGAGAGAACAGGGATGCTGTTTCTCTTGAGTTGGAGCAGGGCAGGGTTGCTGTCCTATGAGCTCCACACTAGGGCAGGGATGCTGTCCTAAGTGTTGTGAGGCAGTGCAGGGTTTCTGCACTAAAGTTTCTCTGGGAGGGTTGGAGGGATGCTCCATGTTAACTAAAATGGTGCTCTTTTTCTCACCAATGTTAGTTATCCCGCAGAGAGGTACTTCCACCTCAGGGAGTACAGCTTTGCCAGCTGATGATTCCCTTGGAACAGGTGCCACCCCAGGAGAGGTTTCTCCCACCACAGGAATGGTATCCTGAATGGTAGGGTGGTTAGGGGATACTGTGATACCCTTTTTACCTGTTGATGGAGAGGGATCCTGAGTTTTCAGGCCTTCTCTCCTTTGCTTTTTCATTTCACTTGAAATGAGAGGGAACAATTCCTCAGGGATGCCCAGCATGGCTGCATGGGCATAAAACTCTACATCAGCCCAACCTGAGGCCTCTAGGTCATTACCTAAGAGACAGTCTACAGGTAAGCTAGGTGATACTACCACCTGCTTAGGGCCAGTAACTCCACCCCAACTAACCTGAATTATAGCTAAGGGAAGAAACTTAGTGGAGTTATGGACATCAATAATCTTATACTGTTGTCCAATGATGTGTTGTTCAGGAGCCACTAGGTTTTCAGTCACCAAAGTGAAACTGGCATCTGTGTCCCTGTAGGCCAAGGCCTCAACACCATTTATTGAAACTGTCTGCCTGTACTTATCCATTGTAAGGGGACAAGCAGCCAGTGTGGCAAGGCCAATGCCACTAGGTGTGACAGAAACTGTCTTGGGACTGATTACCCCAGTTTCCACTATGGACCCATAAGTGAACCCAACTACACCCTTTGCTTGACTGTTGCCAGCAGTCCCACCACAAGTACCACTACTGCTAGGGGCACTAGAGCTTGATGTATTAGTGGTGGTAGGCTCAGGGGGTTTACCTGGACAGGACTTATCCCCTGGCCTATGGCCTCTGTTTTTACACACAAAGCACCAAGGCTTTTTAATGTGTGCAGGTTGGGAAGAAGAGGAAGAATTTGTTTTATCCCCACCCTCTGAAGAGTGTTTAAGATTTGAAGTGGGATCTTTGGATTTACCCTTATCCCCATGCTTATCTTGAGATTTTTCACCATCTTTCTTCTTATTGCCATCTTTGTCACCCCCTGTATGAACTTTTCTGTTCACCCTTGTTCTGACCCATTTGTCTGCCTTCTTTCCCAATTCTTGGGGAGAGGTCAGATCAGAGTCTACCAGGTACTGGTGCAACAAATCAGACACACAATTATTAAGTATATGCTCTCTCAGGATTGTGTTATACAGGCTTTCATAATCAGTAACTTTACTGCCATGTAACCACCCCTCCAAGGCCTTCACTGAATGGTCAATGAAATCAACCCAGTCTTGTGAAGACTCCTTTTTGGTCTCTCTGAACTTTATCCTGTATTGTTCAGTGGTTAAGCCATAACCATCCAGGAGTGCATTCTTAAGAACTGTAAAATTATTGGCATCATTTTCTTTCACAGTAAGGAGTCTATCCCTACCCTTTCCACTAAATGATAGCCATAGGATAGCAGCCCACTGCCTTTGAGGGACATCCTGTACAACACAGGCCCTCTCAAGTGCAGCAAACCACTTGTTAATGTCATCCCCCTCCTTATAAGGGGGAACTATCTTGTGCAGATTCCTGGAATCATGCTCTTTTGCAGGATGACTATGGGGAATACTGCTGCTGCCACCATGGGTATCTAAACCCAACTTCTGTCTTTCCTTGTCTAATTCAAAAGACTGTCTATCCAAATCCAGCTGTTGCTTTTTAAGCTTCAGTCTGGTTTGTTCCACCCTCAACTTATTGAGTTCCCTCTCTAACATTCTGTCATCAGGGTTGGTGGGAGGGACATTCCTAGAAACAGAGCTATGATGGGAATGAACAGAAGGAGACCTGTCCCTTACAGAAGCCACCCTAACAGCTTGGTTAACAGAAACATTACTACCAGTATGGTGAGAATAAATGCTTTTGCTATGATGTGAGATAACACTATTTGTATGGTGTGGCTCATCATCATTACCAACTATGCTAGACTGTCTAGTAATGGGCAGGCTAGGAAGTTTCTTTCCTGAATCTTTTCCTGGGGGAGTCCCTGAATCAGATTGAGAACTATTAGGTACTTTTTCAACAGATGAGGCACCTATGGCCTTATCCTGTTCTCTAAGCATGTTAAGTAACAGTTCCAAGGAAGGATTCTTCCCTACACTCAAACCTCTCTCTATACAGAGACTCCTTGCTCTTTTCCAGCTAAGGTTGTCATATACAAGTTTGGACAGATCAACATTTTGGCCTGTGCCAGACATTTTTAGAGAGAGTTAAAGTGATAGAAAAAGAGAAAAAACTTTTCAGAACTTTTTGGAAAGACAGAAAAAAAACTTTTTAAACTTTTAAGAACTTTTTGAAAGTTTAGAAGTACTTTTCAGCACTTAGAAAAGAGTGAAAAGAGGAAATGCAAAACTTTTTGGCTATGTGTATATACACTGACCTTGTTTTGTATATTTTTCTCTTATGAAAAGTACAATGACAAGAGTGGTAAGTAGTCTCAAGCACTTATCCCACCACTGCACAACCAATGTAGGAGGCTGGACTGGCTTGTAGTGAGTACCAAGGGGTACTTGCACCTTGCACCAGGCCCAGTTATCCCTTATTAGTGTATAGGGTGTCTAGCAGCTTAGGCTGATAGATAATGGTAGCTTAGCAGAGCAGCTTAGGCTGAACTAGGAGACGTGTGAAGCTACTACAGTACCACCTAGTGTCATATGCACAATATCATAAGAAAACACAATACACAGTTATACTAAAAATAAAGGTACTTTATTTTTATGACAATATGCCAAAGTATCTTAGAGTGTACCCTCAGTGAGAGGATAGGAAATATACACAAGATATATATACACAATAGCAAAAATATGCAGTATAGTCTTAGAAAACAGTGCAAACAATGTATAGTTACAATAGGATGCAATGGGGAAACATAGGGATAGGGGCAACACAAACCATATACTCCAAAAGTGGAATGCGAACCACGAATGGACCCCAAACCTATGTGACCTTGTAGAGGGTCGCTGGGACTATTAGAAAATAGTGAGAGTTAGAAAAATAACCCTCCCCAAGACCCTGAAAAGTGAGTGCAAAGTGCACTAAAGTTCCCCTAAGGACAAAGAAGTCGTGTTAGAGGAATAATGCAGGAAAGACACAAACCAGCAATGCAACACTGTGGATTTCCAATCTAGGGTACCTGTGGAACAAGGGGACCAAGTCCAAAAGTCACAAGCAAGTCGGAGATGGGCAGATGCCCAGGAAATGCCAGCTGCGGGTGCAAAGAAGCTTCTACTGGACAGAAGAAGCTGAGGTTTCTGCAGGAACGAAAAGGGCTAGAGACTTCCCCTTTGGTGGACGGATCCCTCTTGCCTAGGAGAGTCGTGCAGAAGTGTTTTCCCGCCGAAAGGACGCCAACAAGCCTTGCTAGACGCAAATTGTGCGTTTGGCGTTATTGGACGCTGCTGGGGCCCAGGAGGGACCAGGAGGTCGCAAATTGGACCTGAAGAGAGAGGGGACGTCGAGCAAGACAAAGAGCCCTCACTGAAGCAGGTAGCACCCGGAGAAGTGCCAGAAACAGGCACTACGAGGATGTGTGAAACGGTGCTCGCCGAAGTTGCACAAAGGAGTCCCACGTCGCCGGAGACCAACTTAGAAAGTCGTGCAATGCAGGTTAGAGTGCCGTGGACCCAGGCTTGGCTGTGCACAAAGGATTTCCGCCGGAAGTGCACAGGGGCCGGAGTAGCTGCAAAGTCGCGGTTCCCAGCAATGCAGCCCAGCGAGGTGAGGCAAGGACTTACCTCCACCAAACTTGGACTGAAGAGTCACTGGACTGTGGGGGTCACTTGGACAGAGTTGCTGGATTCGAGGGACCTCGCTCGTCGTGCTGAGAGGAGACCCAAGGGACCGGTAATGCAGCTTTTTGGTGCCTGTGGTTGCAGGGGGAAGATTCCGTCGACCCACGGGAGATTTCTTCGGAGCTTCTGGTGCAGAGAGGAGGCAGGCTACCCCCACAGCATGCACAAGCAGGAAAACAGTCGAGAAGGCGGCAGGATCAGCGTTACAGAGTTGCAGTAGTCGTCTTTGCTACTATGTTGCAGGTTTGCAGGCTTCCAGCGCGGTCAGCAGTCGATTCCTTATCAGAAGGTGAAGAGAGAGATGCAGAGGAACTCGGCTGAGCTCATGCATTCGTTATCTAAAGTTTCCCCAGAGACAGAGACCCTAAATAGCCAGAAAAGAGGGTTTGGCTACCTAGGAGAGAGGATAGGCTACTAACACCTGAAGGAGCCTATCAGCAGGAGTCTCTGACGTCACCTGGTGGCACTGGCCACTCAGAGCAGTCCAGTGTGCCAGCAGCACCTCTGTTTCCAAGATGGCAGAGGTCTGGAGCACACTGGAGGAGCTCTGGACACCTCCCAGGGGAGGTGCAGGTCAGGGGAGTGGTCACTCCCCTTTCCTTTGTCCAGTTTCGCGCCAGAGCAGGGGCTAAGGGGTCCCTGAACCGGTGTAGACTGGCTTATGCAGAATTGGGCACCTCTGTGCCCAACAAAGCATTTCCAGAGGCTGGGGGAGGCTACTCCTCCCCTGCCTTCACACCATTTTCCAAAGGGAGAGGGTGTCACACCCTCTCTCAGAGGAAGTTCTTTGTTCTGCCATCCTGGGCCAGGCCTGGCTGGACCCCAGGAGGGCAGATGCCTGTCTGAGGGGTTGGCAGCAGCAGCAGCTGCAGTGAAACCCCAGGAAGGGCAGTTTGGCAGTACCAGGGTCTGTGCTACAGACCACTGGGATCATGGAATTGTACCAACAATGCCAGGATGGCATAGAGGGGGCAATTCCATGATCATAGACATGTTACATGGCCATATTCGGAGTTACCATTGTGAAGCTACATATAGGTAGTGACCTATATGTAGTGCACGCGTGTAATGGTGTCCCCGCACTCACAAAGTTCAGGGAATTGGCTCTGAACAATGTGGGGGCACCTTGGCTAGTGCCAGGGTGCCCTCACACTAAGTAACTTTGCACCTAACCTTTACCAGGTAAAGGTTAGACATATAGGTGACTTATAAGTTACTTAAGTGCAGTGTAAAATGGCTGTGAAATAACGTGGACGTTATTTCACTCAGGCTGCAGTGGCAGGCCTGTGTAAGAATTGTCAGAGCTCCCTATGGGTGGCAAAAGAAATGCTGCAGCCCACAGGGATCTCCTGGAACCCCAATACCCTGGGTACCTCAGTACCATATACTAGGGAATTATAAGGGTGTTCCAGTAAGCCAATGTAAATTGGTAAAAATGGTCACTAGCCTGTCAGTGACAATTTGGAAAGAAATGAGAGAGCATAACCACTGAGGTTCTGGTTAGCAGAGCCTCAGTGAGACAGTTAGGCACCACACAGGGAACATATACATGCACAGCTATGAGCACTGGGGCCCTGTGTGACAGGGTCCCAGTGACACATACATATAGGCCACAAACCTATGAGCACTGGGGTCCTGACCAGCAGGATCCCAGTGACACATAACAAACATACTGAAAACATAGTGTTTTCACTATGAGCACTGAGGCCTGGCTATCAGGATCCCAGTGAGACAGTGAAAACAGTGACAAACACCCTGACATACACTCACAAACAGGCCAAAAGTGGGGGTAACAAGGCTAGAAAGAGGCTACCTTCTCACATTGCATTCGTTATCTAAGGAATCCCCAGAGACAGAGACCCTAAATAGCCAGAAAAGAGGGTTTGGCTACCTAGGAGAGAGGATAGGCTAGCAACACCTGAAGGAGCCTATCAGAAGGAGTCTCTGACCTCACCTGGTGGCACTGGCCACTCAGAGCAGTCCAGTGTGCCCGCAGCACCTCTGTTTCCAAGATGGCAGAGGTCTGGAGCACACTGGAGGAGCTCTGGACACCTCCCAGGGGAGGTGCAGGTCAGGGGAGTGGTCACTCCCCTTTTCTTTGTCCAGTTTCGCGCCAGAGCAGGGCTAAGGGGTCCCTGAACCGGTGTAGACTGGCTTATGCAGAAATGGGCACCATCTGTGCCCATGAAAGCATTTCCAGAGGCTGGGGGAGGCTACTCCTCCCCTGCCTTCACACCTTTTTCCAAAGGGAGAGGGTGTAACACCCTCTCTCTGAGGAAGTCCTTTGTTCTGCCTTCCTGGGCCAAGCCTGGCTGGACCCCAGGAGGGCAGAAACCTGTCTGAGGGGTTGGCAGCAGCAGTAGCTGCAGTGAAACCCCTGAAAAGGCAGTTTGGCAGTACCCGGGTCTGAGCTACAGACCCGTGGGATCATGGGATTGTACCAACAATGCCAGGATGGCATAGAGGGGGCAATTCCATGATCTTAGACATGTTACATGGCCATATTCGGAGTTACCATTGTGAAGCTACACATAGGTAGTGACCTATGTGTAGTGCTCGCATGTAATGGTGTCCCCGCACTCACAAAGTCCGGGGAATTTGCCCTGAACGACGTGGGGGCACTCTGGCTAGTGCCAGGGTGCCCTCACACTAAGTAACTTAGCACCCAACCTTTACTAAGTAAAGGTTAGACATATAGGTGACTTATAAGTTACATAAGTGCAGTGAAAAATGGCTGTGAAATAATGTGTGCATTATTTCACTCAGGCTGCAGTGGCAGGCCTGTGTAAGAATTGTCAGAGCTCCCTATGGGTGGCAAAAGAAATGCTGCAGCCCATAGGGATCTCCTGGAACCCCAATACGCTGGGTACCTCAGTACCATATACTAGGGAATTATAAGGGTGTTCCAGTATGCCAATGTGAATTGGTAAAATTGGTCACTAGCCTGTTAGTGACAATTTGGAAAGAAATGAGAGAGCATAACCACTGAGGTTCTGGATAGCAGAGCCTCAGTGAGACAGTTAGGCACCACACAGGGAACACAAACATTTAGGTCACAAACTTATGAGCACTGGGGTCCTGGCTAGCAGGGTCCCAGTGACACATAACAAACATACTGAAAACATAGGGTTTTCACTATGAGCACTGGGTCCTGGCTGGCAGGATCCCAGTGAGACAGTGAAAACACCCTGACATACACTCACAAACAGGCCAAAAGTGGGGGTAATAAGGCTAGAAAGAGGCTACTTTCTCACAATCATGCAATTACATATAAACCAAAACATTTCACATCATATATCATTATGAAATTATTAGAGATTAACTAACTCGGCAAGCAGAAGAGGCAGGGCGGCATGCTGGGGGAATACAAATTAAATATAATGAATAAAAACCACTCAGCTCTATCGCCGCCGTACCGCTCCTTCTGCAGGCTGCAGGCACAGGTTCCCAACCTTCCCTGCAGCCAATTCTGATGCTGCTCAAAGCAGCGTCATGATTGGCTGGGTGTGCCAACTGTGTTGTTCGGCTGGAGGGCCAACTGTGCATGTGTGTTTGGCCAGCCCGAGTAGGCCAGCTAAACATTCATGCGCACTGAGGGGGAGTGCTGTGCTCATCACAGCCTGTAGTCCGCCTCTTTTACCAAAAAAAAGACAATAAACACAGTTTATTATCATTTTTTGGTAAAAGGTTTGCAGCTGCTGCTGCTGGCAGGGGTGACACTCCTCCGCCCTTACGGAGGAGCCGCCCCTGGTAGCTTACCCACCACTATGTATATAGAGCTTAGCAAAAAAAATATTTTTTAAGGGACTGGACTGTAACTGACACTTATGATATCATGCAAGAGGTTAATTGACATCAAGACATTTCTTCTAGCCACGGGAACTACATTGGAATTACCCAAGTCTATTCCATTGTGGGAGAATCCAGAGAAAATGCTTGTGACTCTCAAAGTATCTGAAACATATTTCCAAGGTGATCTTATGGTCAGCATGACATTCTTTGGAGTGTAACTCTTGATTTCAAATAGCCCTGTGCAAGAAACCGGGTTAATGGTTGAGGGAGAGTGTTAACCCTTCTCTAGCAACAACCATATTTCTTGTGAGGGTGAACTACAAATGTAACTAAATTAAGGTGTGCTTAAGCCTATGGCAGCTTGGCTTAAAAGCAGTCAAGCTTAACTTATAGGCAATGTGTAAAAAAGTAAGACATTGAAAACACAACACAATATAAAGCAAACACCAATTTAGGAAAATAGAGTAATATTTATAAAATAATAAATTATTTGACACCAAATCAACAAAAATCCAATCAGTAGAAATGGCTGCCTAGTTCCATTGGACTGGAACAAAGTCAGACGTTCAGGCCAATGACAATGGAATACAGGCTTCCCACACGACCTGCTGCGATAGTATATTGTGGCCTTGGTACAAGATGCCTGGACTGTGCTGCGTTGAGGAGCCATTAAGAAGGAGCTGCAATGCATTGTCCTGGGGTCAGATGCACTGCGCTGGGTTGGTGCTGTCAAACCCGCCGATCATGAGCTGTGAGAGTGGTGTTGAGTATTGTCATGGAGTGTCAGGTCAATTAAGCACCGGTCTGGATCTGCCCTGCAGACACTTGCGTAGAGATGTGTTGCACCGGCTCACTGCTGGTGAAGCCTGCGATCAGGAGCCTCGATGCATGGTTGGCATGGAGGTGTGGTGCGCTGCATCAGTCCAGATGAAACCACTGATCTGGAGATGATGATGCTAGGACTTGAGTCGAGATGTGTCGCACGCCTCACTTCTGATGAAGCCACCGGTCTGGAGCTAGTGATACGCAGACTCGTGTTGGGGTGCGTCATGGAGCTTCAGTTCTGAAAAAGCTGCAGACCAGGAGCCTGTTGTGTTCCTGTAGCTCAGAATATTAGGTCAGCCAAATGACCTATGGACTCACTAAGTTAGCCTGGGATGAAGGGAGCAGGGCCTGTCTTCCCTCTCAGAAAGCAGGGCAGTTCTTTAGCAGGAGGGTAGTGCTTCTTCTGTGGTATCCACAGGTCCAAGAGTTTACTGAAACGTTGGTCTGGGGATCCAATATTTATACCTGGGGCCAGCTTTATAGTGGGAGGAACTTCTAGACTTCCCCTCCACATCTAATCCTAAAATGTAATTCCTTCCCTTGCCCAGGCCCCAATGCCAGGACAAAAGACTGGCATGAAGCTCTTTTGAAGTGCAATTGTGGTAGGTGACAGCTCTGTCCCCACCCATCCTGTTAAGAGGATCCATCCTGCCGACACCGCAGCCTCCTTTGTGATCCTGTCCAGGAGAAACACACAAAGGCCAACTGTCAACTGCACCTAGTATGATAACCCAGGATACAGGCTGCAAGCACCAAATGTTTAGGATGAGAAATTGCTAACTCTCTAAAAATGGCATTACAGAATTGTGATTTAAAATCCGACTTTAGGAATAAAGAGGGTTTTTAATTCATTTCAGGGTAAACTGGACATTTTTATCGGCTTACAATCAAAAGTTTTCCTTAGTTAAATGTAATAAGGTATCCCCATTTTATCCTATGCGAGAGGTAGGCCTTACAGTATTAAAAATAAATTAGGAGTTTTTTCACTACCAGGACATCTAAAACATTAAAGTGCATGTTAAACTTTTTAAATATACTGCATCCTGCCCTATGTGTTGTTTAGGGCCTATCTTAGGGGTGACATATGCATTAAAAAGGAAGGTTTAGGCCTGGCAAAAGTTTTATTTTGACAGGTCGAAATGGCATTTTAAATCTGCAGCACAGGCTTCAATAGTAGACTTGAAACATGTTTAGTTAGAAAGCCTACTTAAGTAGGTGGCACAACAATGTCTGCAGACCTACTAGTAGTATTTAATTTACATGTAGTACTATTTTGCTATGGACTGACAAGTCAATTAAATGTGCCAATTGGGGGCAGGCCAATATAACCACGTTTAGAGGAGTGAGCATAAGCATTTTAGAACTGGTTAGTGTTAAAGTGTGCAGAATCCTGAAGCCAAATAGGAGGAGTGAAAGCAAAATGTCTGGGGTGAAAACATGCCAGGGACGTCTGTCTGGTCTAACACACTGCTTCTGTCACAATTCCTTTGATCTCCTGATCCGAATGGTTAGCTGCTACAAGAGGGCTCAGCACAAATATAAAAATCAATTTCAAAAGTAATATACCTGGTTTTGTTATTAGTAAAAGTGTTTCCTCATTGGGTGCCTTGTTTGTATTTGTGCTTGTGTGGATTGTGAATGTGTGAATATGATACTGGGTCAATGTTCCAATTAATGTGTGGATGAGTAAATGTTCTGATGCATAAAGAGGTGAGGAACTTGGTGCATGTTTGGAGGGGTGAGTTCAAAGATGGATGAGTGACTAGGAGTGTGGAAACATTTGTCAGTAAATAGATGGATTAATCTGTTTGTGGGTGTGTATAGATAAATAACAAAAGAAGTATACTCATTACCTATGTGGCCTCATCACACTGCTGGACAAGTCACAGTGTCACATGGGAGTACACCTCCATACATAATGAACATAATGAACAGCAGTCACAATCGAACATGAGGGTGATGAGCATGGGTTGGTAAATATGTTAATTGACGATTGGAACAGGAATGTTCCCTGCATGGTAAACAAGCATGAACCCCTGACAGGAATGCCCAAATGCATGGGAGACTGGTGTCCTGATTTTTTGTTTGGCCCTGGCACCATATTAATTTAGTGTGTGCGCAGAGTTATAGGCCTGCTACTCCCAACATCAAGAACCGGTTCAGGACCTCATACTGTCTATGTCCTGGGTAAGTCACCTAAAGCAGTGTTGGCAGCGTACCAAGTTTTGGGGAATGATTAGTGTGACCAGACCCTTTTCTCTGTGTCAAGAATAGTATGGTCTACTGTCCCCTCTTGTGTAAAGTTCTGCTGTTACAATAGAGCCAGATTCCTGTGCTGGCATGGCGCGTGCATGTTGAGAGGCTTTATGCACACTTGTATGATGGTAGGACAAGCATGTGGTGACAGCCTGAGTACAGAGACCAATGGAATCCATTTAGTGTGGCTAATTGTTTAGCATGGCACAAGGTGGAGAAAGGATACAATGTGCCCAGATAGTGGAAGCACATTAACAAAATTTCTGAGGCTGGAGTCTGAAGCCTTTGGCCCTCATTACAACCATGGCGGTCGGTGATAAAGTGGCGGTAATACCACCAACAGGCTGGCGGTAACTACCGCCAAATTATGACCATGGTGGAAAGATCTCAGATAGACAGCCACTTTATCACGCCGACCGCCAGGGTGGAAATAACAGCCACCACGGCGGTAGCCGCCTACAGCCAGGCGGAAGTCAATGTTCCACCCACCATATTAAGACACATCTATCCACCACCTTTTCCGGGGCGGTACCAACATCAGGAAAAGCATGGCGGAAACAGACCTCAGAATGGAAAGGACTCACCTTTTGAGACACAGGGAACAACCACAACACCATGGAGCCCGAGCTGCAAATCTTTCCTATCATATTTTACGTCCTGCTCCACCATGAACACCAACGACGGCGAAGACGACCACGGTGAGTACAGCCGCCTAGCACACAGGGGAGGGGGGAAGAGAGTGACACACACACGCACAACACACACCCCCAACCCAACACCATGCACACAATCAGATGCATTAAGAAAACATATTGGCCCCATACACCTCAGGAATAATGCAAGGACAACATGAATAGTTGAAAGTGAGTGTAATAATATAAATACAGTAAAAATACAAACATTCAATCTAAAAGTATATACATATGTACAGTTCAAGGGACACTGCCCAGCCCTCAATGTGCATGGACCACAGGGCCACATGACAAAGTCCAAGACCCCACTAGTCTCCTGCACCCACACAGAGAGAACACTGCAGGGGCATGAACTGGAAAATAGACAGGCACCTCAGGGGGACGGGGAACAGGGGGCACCTCAGCCGGCAGATGTAACAACACCACTGGGTCTGGAGGGGGCAACATGCCCTGTGCTTGGTCCTGGGGAGTGCAAGGCCACAGTCTCTTAAGTGGGTGACTTGCCCACAAGCTCTGGAGGGGGCAACGTGCCCTGTGATTGGTCCTGGGGAGTGCAAGGCCACAGTCTCTCAAGTGGGTGACTTGCCCACTGGCTCAGGAGGGGGCAGCATGCCCTCTGCTTGGTCCTGGGGAGTGTGAGGCCACAGTCTCTCAAGTGGGTGTCTTCCGCACTGCTTCAGGGCAGCAGCTGGGGAGGGCTCCTTGCCTTTCCAGGCAGTACTTGGGGCAGGCACCCTTTCCATGAGGCTGCCTGGTGCCCTGGATCATTTACCACCACGAGTGGGTGTGGACACTACTGGGCCCGTGGACTGGGTGGCTGAGGTGCTTGCCTGTGTTTTAGCCACCCTGGCCATACGTGAAGGACAGAGGGGGGAGGGGTAGGGAAGAGGTCGTTGGTGGAGAGGAAAAGCTGCTTAAGGACATTCGGGCGGCAAGAGGGAGAAGGTTTGTGAGTGGAGGAAGAGGGAATGGTTGTGGGAGGTGTCTGTCTGCTGTGTTTCGGTACAGACACATGGGCTGGATGCTGTTGTGAAGTGGATGGCTGTTGGGTGTCTGAATGCTTGCGTTTGTGTACCTTGGGAGGGGGGGACAGACACAGTGGGAGAGGACACAGGGGATGTGTGCATAGCTGCCAGTGAGGTGTATGTTCTGATAGGTGTGCTGGTGATGGAGGAAGGAGATGAGGATGTAGTGCATGCAGGTGTGAGTGTAGACGCAACTGGGAGGGAGGTCGAGGATGAGGAGAAGGGGGCCACTGTGGAGGCAGTGAATGTTGGTATGTCTGCATCTGGATGGTGTTTGTGTGAGTGCCTGTGAGATGATGTTTGGTGTTTGTGTTTGCCTGTGCCACTCTTGTGTGTTGTCCTGTGTGCATGCTGGTCTGCCTGTGTGCTTGGGATAGGTTGGGGTTGAGGGGAATGGGATTGGGACGAGGAACTTGGATGGGAGGAAGTGGAAACAGGGACAATTGCTGCCATCAGAGAGGAGGTCAGAGCCTGGACTGATCTCTCTTGGGCCGCCAAGCCAGTGTGAATGTCCTCCAGAAATGCATTTGTCTGTTGCATTTGGGCTGCCAGCCCCAGGATGGCATTCACAATGGTTGACTGCCCAACACAGATGGATTGCGTGAGGTCAATGGCCTCCTCACTCAGGGCAGCAAGGCTAACTGGGGAAGGGCCTGAGGTGCCTGGGACGAAGGAGATGCCCATCCTCCTGGGTGAGAGGGCATGGGCAACTCAATGAGGGGCTGCTGGGAGGGCGCTGCTGGTACGGGGTGGCGGCTAAACCAGTAGCTGGGGTAGTCACAGAAGTGTCCGCCACCACCAGGGAGCTTCCATCAGAGGAGGTATCTGTGTCCGAGCTCTCTCCTACAGTCTCCACTGTGGTGCTCCCCTCGCCCGCTGTCCCACTGGTGCCCTCAGTGTCAGTGGATTCTGCCTTCTGGGTCCTGTGGGATGCAGCTCCCTCCGTCGCCGGTGCCTCTGCTCCTCCACCAGATGATGCTAATGCACATAAGGACAGGATGACAAAACAAAAAGGTGGGGAGAGACAAAGGATACACTGGGTCAATGGCTGCACCAACACCACCGTTGGTGTACATACCACCCTCGCACATAGGGAACAGGTCTACGCACTATGCAGGGCACTACCAATTACAATGCTACCCACCAGGGCATGGGGAGAGAAACATACCACCAACTGCAGCATACCTGGGACCCACACAGCCCTGCCCAGTAGTGGATGCCCACAAGCTTTGTAGGAGGATCATCACATCAGCACCCTGCCCAACATGGGACCTACTTTGCAATGTCAGGCCTGGCCTAGGGGCACCCACAGACATACATCCACCACCCGGATACCACCCCACCAGGCGTAAGTTGTAATGATGGGCACTGTACTCACCCCCTTGTGGCTGATGTGATGCCCTCAAGCGCCCATTCAGCTCCAGATAGGCCACCTCCAGTATGCAGGCCATCAGGGGGGTCAAGGTTCGATGGGCACCCCTTCCTCTTTGGGAGGCCATCCCCAGCTGGGCCTCCGTGGTCTTCCGTGCCCAGCGTCTCAGTTCCTCCCACCATTTCTGACAGTGGGTGCTCCGCCTGCCATAGACCCCCATGGTTCACACGTCCCTGGCAATGGCACGCCATATACCCTTCTTTTGATGGGTGCTGACCTGCAGAGAAGTACACACAGGGAAAGGTATTAGTCAGACCGTCCTGCCAGTTACACTTATGGCCCACCATACCCCTTCACATTGCCATATGCACACACAGGACCCAGCACACAAGTTGCACGCCGCACAGGGGACATCCACCAACTCCCCCCACACGAGGCCTTCACACACACCACTCCATGCATTCCTGCCCCATGCATCGTGCTCACAGTAGACTCACCTGTTGGTCTGGAGGCCCATACAGCAGTCCGTACTGGGGTAGGACCCCATCCACCAGCCTCTCCAACTCCACTGAGGTGAAGGCAGGGGCCCTCTCCCCAGTCACACGCGTCATGGTAGGTTCCAGACACAGGTCACAGCAGCACATGAGGTGTAGGTCCTCTCCTGTTGAAGGTCAGGTAGCAAGTGAGGGAACAGATAGAAAATGGCGGTGACATCCGCGGTGGTGCATACCGTCACCGCTGGTGTACATCACCATTGTCCACTGTACCCCATAGGGGCCAATATTATCCAATGAGGCATTGCACGGCGGTTCCCGACCGCCTCCCGCAACGGCACACAACATCAGCGGAATTACCTCACTTCCACCTGTCCCTCCACACAGGAGAGGCAGCCGCCATTTCAGTGGTGGGGTCAGGCCCTGGATCATAGCTACGTCACAGTTCACAATTGGACATACAGGACAAATGCCACTTATTAATTTCAAATTAGCATCATGCATTGTACTGTTGTGGCTACAATGTTCAGTTTGTGACCGGCTCCTCACTCTTTTGCCCCATAGAGTGCTACCGCTGTGGATGAATAGGAGATGGAGACATACCCCCGTGTACAGACCCCTGGTGGACTTGGCAACAATGGAGGACAGGTACATTATCCTCTCCTACAGACTTGACAGGGCCACAATCATGGAGCTGTATGCCCAACTGAAGCCTGACCTGATATCTGCTATCCGTCACCCCACTGGGATCCCCCCTCTAGTGCAAGTTCTATCAGTGCTCCATTTCCTGGCAACTGGTTCTTTCCAAGTGACAGTGGGCTTGGCAGCAGGGACGTCACAGCCAATGTCCTCAATAGTGCTGTCCAGAGTGTTGCCTGCCCTGATTAAACACATGTGCACCTACATTGTTTTCCCACAGGTGGAGGATTTGGCCACAGTGAAAGCTGACTTCTATGCAATGGGACATAGCCCCAACATAATTGGGGAAATTGATGGAACACATATTGCATTTGTCCCCATCCCTCCCATCCCCCCACCCCCTGCCAAAATGAACAGGTATTCAGAAATCAAAAGAGTTTTCATTCCATGAATGTTCAGATGGTGTGCCTGGCGGACCAGTACATCTCCCATGTCAATGCTAAGTATCCTGGGTGTGTGCATGATGCCTTTATCCTGAGGAATAGCAGCATCCCAAATGTGATGGCCCAACTACAGAGGCACAGGGAGTGGCTAATAGGTGAGCCCTGGTTCCCACCCAGTGGATGTTGGTGTATGGGTACGGTATAGGCCTTATGGGATAGTGTGTGGCTAAATGTTGTCCCTCCACATTTGCAGGTGACTCAGGTTACCCCAACCTATCATGGCTACTGGTCCCTTTGAGGAATCCCAGGACAAGGGCAGAGGAACGTTAGAATGAGGCACATGGGCATACAAGAAGGATAATAGAATGTACCTTTGGCTTCCTGAAGGCCAGGTTTCAGTGCCTCCATCTAACAGGTGAATCCTGGTGCTACTCACCCAAGAAGGTCTGCCAGATAACTGTGGCATGCTGTATGTTGCACAACCTTGCCTTGAGACGCCATGTGCCTTTTCTGCAGGAGGAGGACGCTGGAGATGGCCGTGTGGCAGCAGTGGACCCTGTGGACAGTGAGGATGAGGAGGCAGAGGATGAGGTTGAGGACAATAGAACTGCAGTGATCAGACAATACTTCCAATGACACACAGGTAGGACAGTGTTACTTCATCTTTCATTGACATTTTCTTGTTTACCTTTGTCACTGGCATGCTGTTATTTGCCAATTATATGCACAGTCACTGTACCCTTTAGTAGCTAATTTTTCAGATGTTAGTGCCCCACTATCGCTCCTGGTGTGATCACTGCAGATAACTAAAGGTCTTTCCAATATGAACATTACTGTACAGTTGAATTGCAATGTTTGAACCTGGTTAAACAAATACATACTTAAATTATTTGACTTACTCCATACTTGTATTTTTTCAAAGGGTGGTTATTTAAGTACTAAGAAGTAGAGGGGCAAGTGCATTGGGCTGGGGTGATGATGGAGGAAAGTCCAGGGTATAGTTCCAGTCTATTGGTAGCACAGGTGCATTGTCCAAGGGGCCATAGGAAGGGGAGCAATGGCAGTTCAAGGTGGACAGGGTGACAGAGTGGGACACAAGGGTGACAATCAGGAGAGTCTTATTTTCTGGTGGAGGTCTTGGTAATAGTCTCTGGCTTCTGCCTGGATCGAAGGGAACATTTGCGGGGTGGTTCACCTTCTGCAGGGGGAGGGGCGCTGGTGGGTAGGTCCTGTGGCAGGGCCTCCTGTCCACTAGCGGCAGCGGAGGTGGAGCGCAGTTCAGATGTCTGGCTAGTGGCAGGGGACTGCTGTTGTGAGGCTGCCTCCCTCATAATGTTGGCCATGTATGCCAGCACCCCTACAATGGGGACCAGAGTGGTGTTAATGGCCTGGAAGTCCTCCCTGATCCCCTGGTACTGTCCCTCCTGCAGCCCTCTGTTCTCCTGCACATTGGCCAGGATCTGGCCCAGCGTATCCTAGGAATGTTGGTATGCTCCCAGGATCTCGGTGAGTGACTCCTGGAGAGTTGGTTCCCTGGGCCTGTCTGCCCCCTGGCGCATAGCAGTCCTCCCAGTTTCCCTGTTGTCCTGTGCCTCTGTCCCCTGAACTGACTCCAGGTCCATGATTGTCTTGGGGGCGAGGTGTGCCCTGGGGTCTCTGTAGTGGTGGACACACTGCTGATTGACGTGTCCTGGGGACAGAGGTATGGGTACGCAGGGTGGGTGCTGTGGTGGTGTTTCCTAAGGGGGGAGGTTCTGTGGTGGTGTGTGACTGTGGCTAGGTTACCGACTGTCCAGAGGTTCCTGATGGGCCAGGTTGGTCATCCAGATCCAGGCAACCAGAGTCACTGTCATCACTGTGGGCCTCTTTTGTGGGGGGACTGGATGTTGCTGGCACCTCTTCTACACTGACATTGGCTGGGGTACCTGTGGGGATGTAAATGCAGCGATTTTGTTTCTGTGTGTGACATATTGTGCATTAGTGGGTTGCCCTCTTTGGTTGTATTCGCCCTGGCAGCTTTCACTTGTGTGAGTTGGTATGTGATGGACTAGCTGATTCTCTCTAGTGTGCATGCTTTAGTGATAGGTGTTCATGCAGAGCTGTGAGTGGTGTCCATGCATTGATGGTGCATGCAGGGCTTGGCATTGGGATGAGTGTGATGTTATGGTGGGGAGTGTGGGAGGTGGTGGAGTGATGGTAGTAAGGGTGAGGGTGGGGGTATGGGATGGCATGCAGGAAGGGGAATGATAGTAAGAGAGAGTTGACTTACCAGAGTCCAGTCCTTCTGCTACTCCTGCCAGGCCCTCAGGATGCATGATTGTCAAAACTTGCTCCTCCCATGTTGTTAGTTGTAGGGGAGGAGGTGGGGGTCCACCGCCAGTCCTCTGTACAGCGAGTTGGTGTCTTGCTGCAATGGAATGTACCTTTCCCCGTAGGTCATTCCACCTCTTCCTGATATCAGCCCTGGTTCTTGGGTGCTGTCCCACAGCGTTGACCCTGTCCACGATCCTCCGTCATAGCGCCATCTTCCTAGCAATGGATATTTTGCACCGAAGCAGGAGGCGAAGCGCTTGAAAAACAGTAAAAACGCACTTACAGGACGGTGAAAAGTGGCACAATCAGAAGGGGCACGACGGGGGCAGAAGCACAAGGAGGCAAGTCGCTGAAAAATTTAGAAAAACACTTACAGGACGGCGGAAAGAGGCACACGGGTCAAGTGAAGCTTACTAGAGCCCACTAGACACCAGGGATAAGGCGCAGGAGGATGCCTGCGGGTGGAGGAGGGCCTGAAACACGCTAGCAGCAGCGTGGGCGGGGATCAGAGGCAGGAGACAGCAGGTTGGTGCTGCGGACGTGGGGGGCGAGCTCTAGACCTAAAACAGGTCAGAGGTCGCTCACTCGCGACGCGCAGCGCCAGCCATTAAGAAGGGAGGGGGGAGGGAGGAGCAGCTGGGAGGCGGGAGGCGGGAGGGATCGGCGAATGGGGGCGCGAGGGGGGCGGGGCCGCAGGGAGGCAGCGGCAGGGAGCGGAGTGCAAGGGGGAACACACAAGGGGCGAAAACACGAAAAACAAGGCACAAAAAAGTCGGGCACTATTTTAAAAACAGTCACAAATTGAAAAACAGTCACAGAAATACACTAATGGCACAATATACAATCGGGGAACAGCAATCAGAGGGGCACCACGGGCAGATGCGCAGGAGGCGAGACGCTTGAAAAACATTAAAAACGCACTTACAGGATGGCGAAAAGCGGCCCAATCAGAAGGGGCACAACGGGGGCAGAAGCACAAGGAGGCAAGGCGCTGAAAAATTTAGAAAAACACTTACAGGACGGCGTAAAGCGGCACACAGGTCAAGTGAAGCTTACTAGAGCCCACTAGACACCAGGGATGAGGCGCAGGAGGATGCCTGCGGGTGGAGGAGGGCCTCGAACACGCTAGCAGCAGCGTGGGCGGGGGTCAGAGGCAGGAGACAGCAGGTTGGTGCTGCGGACGTGGGGGGCGAGCTCTAGACCTAAAACAGGTCAGAGGTCGCTCACTCGCGACGCGCAGCGCCAGCCATTAAAAAGGGAGGGGGGAGGGAGGAGCAGCTGGGAGGCGGGAGGGAGCGTCGAATGGGGGCGCGAGGGGGGAGGGCCGCAGGGAGGCAGCGGCAGGGAGCGGATTGCAAGGGGGAGCGCACAAGGGGCGAAAACACGAAAAACAAGGCACACAAAAGTCGGGCACAATTTTTAAAACAGTCACAAATTGAAAAACAGTCACAGAAATACACTAATGGCACAATATACAATCGGGGAACAGCAATCAGAGGGGCACAACGGGGGCAGATGCGCAGGAGGCGAGACGCTTGAAAAACAGTAAAAACGCACTTACAGGACGGCGAAAAATGGCACAATCAGAAGGGGCACGACGGGGGAAGAAGCGCAAGGAGGCAAGGCGCTGAAAAATTTAGAAAAACACTTACAGGACGGCGGAAAGCGGCACACGGGTCAAGTGAAGCTTACTAGAGCCCACTAGACACCAGGGATGAGGCGCAGGAGGATGCCTGCAGGTGGAGGAGGGCCTCGAACACGCTAGCAGCAGCGTGGGCGGGGGTCAGAGGCAGGAGACAGCAGGTTGGTGCTGCGGACGTGGGGGGCGAGCTCTAGACCTAAAACAGGTCAGAGGTCGCTCACTCGCGACGCGCAGCGCCAGCCATTAAGAAGGGAGGGGGGAGGGAGGAGCAGCTGGGAGGCGGGAGGCGGGAGGGAGCGGCGAATCGGGGCGCGAGGGGGGCGGGCCGCAGGGAGGCAGCGGCAGGGAGCGGAGTGCAAGGGAGAGCGCACAAGGGGCGAAAACACGAAAAACAAGGCACAAAAAAGTCAGGCAATTTTAAAAACAGTCACAAATTGAAAAACAGTCACAGAAATACACTAATGGCACAATATACAATCGGGGAACAGAAATCAGAGGGGCACAACGGGGGCAGATGCGCAGGAGGCGAGGCGCTTGAAAAACAGTAAAAACGCACTTACAGGACGGCAAAAAATGGCACAATCAGAAGGGGCACGACGGGGGCAGAAGCGCAAGGAGGCAAGGCGCTGAAAAATTTAGAAAAACACTTACAGGACGGCGGAAAGCGGCACACGGGTCAAGTGAAGTTTACTGCAGCCCACTAGACACCAGGGACGAGGCGCAGGAGGATGCCTGCGGGTGGAGGAGGGCCTCGAACACGCTAGCAGCAGCGTGGGTGGGGGTCAGAGGCAGGAGACAGCAGGTTGGTGCTGCGGACGTGGGGGGCGAGCTATAGACCTAAAACAGGTCAGAGGTCGCTCACTCGCGACGCGCAGCCATTAAGAAGGGAGGGGGGAGGGAGGAGCAGCTGGGAGGCGGGAGGGAGCGTCGAATGGGGGCGCGAGGGGGGCGGGCAGCAGGGAGGCAGCGGCAGGGAGCGGATTGCAAGGGGGAGCGCACAAGGGGCGAAAACACGAAAAACAAGGCACACAAAAGTCGGGCACAATTTTTAAAACAGTCACAAATTGAAAAACAGTCACAGAAATACACTAATGGCACAATATACAACCGGGGAACAGCAATCAGAGGGGCACAACGGGGGCAGATGCGCAGGAGGTGAGACGCTTGAAAAACAGTAAAAACGCACTTACAGGACGGCGAAAAATGGCACAATCAGAAGGGGCACGACGGGGGCAGAAGCGCAAGGAGGCAAGGCGCTGAAAAATTTAGAAAAACACTTACAGGACGGCGGAAAGCGGCACACGGGTCAAGTGAAGCTTACTAGAGCCCACTAGACACCAGGGATGAGGCGCAGGAGGATGCCTGCGGGTGGAGGAGGGCCTCGAACACGCTAGCAGCAGCGTGGGCGGGGGTCAGAGGCAGGAGACAGCAGGTTGGTGCTGCGGACGTGGGGGGCGAGCTCTAGACCTAAAACAGGTCAGAGGTCGCTCACTCGCGACGCGCAGCGCCAGCCATTAAGAAGGGAGGGGGGAGGGAGGAGCAGCTGGGAGGCGGGAGGCGGGAGGGAGCGGCGAATCGGGGCGCGAGGGGGGCGGGCCGCAGGGAGGCAACGGCAGGGAGCGGAGTGCAAGGGGGAGCGCACAAGGGGCGAAAACACGAAAAAGTCAGGCAATTTTAAAAACAGTCACAAATTGAAAAACAGTCACAGAAATACACTAATGGCACAATATACAATCGGGGAACAGAAATCAGAGGGGCACAACGGGGGCAGATGCGCAGGAGGCGAGGCGCTTGAAAAAAAGTAAAAACGCACTTACAGGACGGCGAAAAATGGCACAATCAGAAGGGGCACGACGGGGGCAGAAGCGCAAGGAGGCAAGGCGCTGAAAAATTTAGAAAAACACTTACAGGACGGCGGAAAGCGGCACACGGGTCAAGTGAAGTTTACTAGAGCCCACTAGACACCAGGGATGAGGCGCAGGAGGATGCCTGCGGGTGGAGGAGGGCCTCGAACACGCTAGCAGCAGCGTGGGTGGGGGTCAGAGGCAGGAGACAGCAGGTTGGTGCTGCGGACGTGGGGGGCGAGCTCTAGACCTAAAACAGGTCAGAGGTCGCTCACTCGCGACGCGCAGCCATTAAGAAGGGAGGGAGGAGCAGCTGGGAGGTGGGAGGGAGCGGCGAATGGGGGCGCGAGGGGGGCGGGCCGCAGGGAGGCAGCGGCAGGGAGCGGAGTGCAAGGGGGAGCGCACAAGGGGCGAAAACACGAAAAACAAGGCACAAAAAAGTCGGGCACAATTTTTAAAACAGTCACAAATTGAAAAACAGTCACAGAAATACACTAATGGCACAATATACAATCGGGGAACAGCAATCAGAGGGGCACAACGGGGGCAGATGCGCAGGAGGCGAGGCGCTTGAAAAACAGTAAAAACGCACTTACAGGACGGCGAAAAGTGGCACAATCAGAAGGGGCACGACGGGGGCAGAAGCGCAAGAAGGCAAGGCGCTGAAAAATTTTGAAAAACACTTACAGGACGGCGGAAAGAGGCACACGGGTCAAGTGAAGCTTACTAGAGCCCACTAGACACCAGGGATGAGGCGCAGGAGGATGCCTCTCGGGTGGAGGAGGGCCTCGAACAAGCTAGCAGCAGCGTGGGCGGGGGTCAGAGGCAGGAGACAGCAGGTTGGTGCTGCGGACGTGGGGGGCGAGCTCTAGACCTAAAACAGGTCAGAGGTCGCTCACTCGCGAATCGCAGCGCCAGCCATTAAGAAGGGAGTGGGGAGGGAGGAACAGCTGGGAGGCGGGAGGCGGGAGGCGGGAGGGAGCGGCGAATGGTGTCGCGAGGGGGGCGGGCCGCAGGGAGGCAGCGGCAGGGAGCGGAGTGCAAGGGGGAGCGCACAAGGGGCGAAAACACGAAAAACAAGGCACAAAAAAGTCGCGCACAATTTTAAAAACAGTCACAAATTGAAAAACAGTCACAGAAATACACTAATGGCACAATATACAATCGGGGAACAGCAATCAGAGGGGCACAACGGGGTCAGATGCGCAGGAGGGGAGGCGCTTGAAAAACAGTAAAAATGCACTTACAGGACGGCGAAAAGTGGCACAATCAGAAGGGGCACGACAGGGGCACAAGCGCAAGGAGGCAAGGTGCTGAAAAATTTTGAAAAACACTTACAGGACGGCGGAAAGCGGCACACGGGTCAAGTGAAGCTTACTAGAGCCCACTAGACACCAGGGATGAGGCGCAGGAGGATGCCTGCGGGTGGAGGAGGGCCTCGAACACGCTAGCAGCAGCGTGGGTGGGGGTCAGAGGCAGGAGACAGCAGGTTGGTGCTGTGGACGTGGGGGGCGAGCTCTAGACCTAAAACATGTCAGAGGTCGCTCACTCGCGACGCGCAGCGCCAGCCATTAAGAAGGGAGGGGGGAGGGAGGAGCAGCTGGGAGGCGGGAGGCGGGAGGGAGCGGCGAATGGGGGCGCGAGGGGGGCGGGGCCGCAGGGAGGCAGCGGCAGGGAGCGGAGTGCAAGGGGGAGCGCACAAGGGGCGAAAACACAAAAAACAAGGCACAAAAAAGTCGGGCACAATTTTAAAAACAGTCACAAATTGAAAAAACAGTAACAGAAATACACTAATGGCACAATATACAATCGGGGAACAGCAATCAGAGGGGCACAACGGGGGCAGATGCGCAGGAGGCGAGGCGCTTGAAAAACAGTAAAAACGCACTTACAGGACGGCAAAAAGTGGCACAATCAGAAGGGGCACGACGGGGGCAGAAGCGCAAGGAGGCAAGGCGCTGAAAAATTTAGAAAAACACTTACAGGATTTGCGGAAAGCGGCACACGGGTCAAGTGAAGCTTACTAGAGCCCACTAGACACCAGGGATGAGGTGCAGGAGGATGCCTGCGGGTGGAGGAGGGCCTCGAACACGCTAGCAGCAGCATGGGCGGGGGTCAGAGGCAGGAGACAGCAGGTTGGTGCTGCGGACGTGGGGGGCGAGCTCTAGACCTAAAACAGGTCAGAGGTCGCTCACTCGCGACGCGCAGCGCCAGCCATTAAGAAGGGAGGGGAGAGGGAGGAGCAGCTGGGAGGCGGGAGGGAGCGGCGAATGGGGGCGCGAGGAGGGCGGGCCGCAGGGAGGCAGCGCAGGGAGCGGAGTGCAAGGGGGAGCGCACAAGGGGCGAAAACACGAAAAACAAGGCACAAAAAAGTCGGGCACAATTTTTAAAACAGTCACAAATTGAAAAACAGTCACAGAAATACACTAATGGCACAATATACAATCGGGGAACAGCAATCAGAGGGGCACAACGGGGGCAGATGCGCAGGAGGCGAGGCGCTTGAAAAACAGTAAAAACGCACTTACAGGACGGCGAAAAGTGGCACAATCAGAAGGGGCACGACGGGGGCAGAAGCGCAAGGAGGCAAGGCGCTGAAAAATTTAGAAAAACACTTACAGGACGGCGGAAAGCGGCACACGGGTCAAGTGAAGCTTACTAGAACCCACTAGAAACCAGGGATGAGGCGCAGGAGGATGCCTGCGGGTGGAGGAGGACCTCGAACACGCCAGCAGCAGCGTGGGCGGGGGTCAGAGGCAGGAGACAGCAGGATGGTGCTGCGGACGTGGGGGGCGAGCTCTAGACCTAAAACAGGTCAGAGGTCGCTCACTCGCGACGCGCAGCGCCAGCCATTTATAAGCAAAGAACTGCTTATTAGCTCTTCTTGAAAACTGCTTGCCGTTTCTTAGGAGTGAAGAGTGGGACTGCAGTTTCTCACATGTTTGTGCCCATGTTTTGAAAACTCTGCCTTGGAGGAAACATAATTTCTACCTGCTGTGAGATCCATACTCTTATACAAAGGCTGTGTTTGGAAAGCAGCTTGAAAATTATATATGAAAAAGAACCAACCCAAAACATTTTTGAAATGTTAATCTTTGGATCCTCATCTCTTGTCTGAAAAATTAGTGTAAGGGCAGATCATAATCACCATGTCTCATTACTGTTGCAAGTTCTTCATGATTGCGGGAGAAAATGCTCAACAGATTATTCAAAAGACCACTGGGTGACAAGGACTCGTGTCTGCATGACAGGCAGCATCCCTGAATTAATGGGACCTCAATTGAAACCTACATGTTCTGCTGAAAGAGCTGAGGCAGTGCCTGGAGCCCAGAAGCCTGCTGCTTGCTGAGTAAGGGAAGGAGTGTGCCTAGCCATGCAGGAGGACGGATTGTTCAGGAGGAGAAGCCCAGGAATTCCTTGAGTGAGGAACAACCAGAGGAAGGGGCCAAAGGAATGTAGCCAGAAGTGACCCATGAAAGAAGGGGCACTTCTAATCTCCCTGCACGGTTCTTTCTGTGAACTGCACCAACACTTTTGAATTGGCAAGATGTAGATTTTATAAGCATTCTGTAGTGTGGCCGTACTTTTCATAGCTTGGCAAAGCTGCAGAAAGACACAGGAGCTGAGGAGAATTCCAAATTCCTGCTTCCTTGGCTGCAATGACATTGTCAACCACAAAACGAGGGTGGTAAAAAAGCTTACTGTTGCCCCCCTTCCACAGTCTTTGCTCCTCTCTCCTGCACAATTCAAATATCCTATAGAGGTAGGGTATAGGGAGATCCAGAGACAATTGATTAGGACATTAAAAAGTTACCAGCTGTAGACCTATACCAGCATTGCAGGCCTGCTGCTGTTCCATTGTCTTCAATGAAGCTGTCAAAGTTCCAAAATTCTAATAAAGACAATGCTTTTCACTTGACTTGTATTTTTCAGGGTTAGGGTGATCAAGCATTTAACACTTAGCTTTGAAGATGTACAGTGTTCTAACAAATTTAGGGGTTCCTGATTTCGGTTTCAGATATTAAAACACCTTAGAAATCCATTCTTGAGATTCCAGAGACATCGGTTGAAACCTTATTCCATTGATTAATCAGATCTCCATAGTTCCACTGCTTTAGCACTTGAGGGAACCAAAGCACTGCATTAGCAGGCAACACTCTCAGTATTGGATAATTAAAACCAGACACCCCCACTAGTCCTTCAAACCGTAAATAGTGCACTGGGCATGCAACCGTGGAAGCAGTTTTCTACTGGATTTTGAAAATATGTTTCCAGAACTTAGAATATTAGTCACCTATTTTTCAACACTATAGGACACACTAAGTAGATTCTAGTTGGAAAGAGATTTTTACTGGTCATATTTTGCTATAAAACAGATATTTACCACTCTGTAAGGACTTTGGAAAGTTTTATTTCATGTATGTTCTGTAAGGGGATGTGATCTAAAAGATAAGTTGCTGATCTTGGAACCTTAAGTTCCAGGTTCTAAATCCAGCTTGAGCATTTGAACCATTAAAAAAGAAGTGCATGGCCTAAAGAACAGCTTCACATCATAATATTAACTGAACCATTAAATGTGGTGTAGGCCTGCTGAGACCTCTCTTTACCACTGTTTCATTATAGTTAGTAAACATATGGGGCCCAATTCACAAAGAGCTTCTGTAGTCATGGTCGAGGCTCAGCAGTCGTGGCAGGATTTCCACCCTCGTGACATAATCTTCGGTTATATGTTGAAACCACAAATGCTTCATGCACCCATGGCTCAACAACGAGTTCGGAACAACAAACTCGTTGGTAGCACTAATGCCTTTACCACGAATGCCTTTACAGCGTTTTTTCGTTATAAAGGCATTCCGGGTAAAGGCATTAGTGATCAGCATCCACGGTTCCAGCATGCGTCCCCCCTAGCCACCCACCCCTAAAAATTACCGCAACCCCCCCACCCCCAGAACCCCACCCCAAAATTATCACAACCCCAACCCCCTCCTCTAAAACCTCTAGCACCCCAACACACCCCTAAAACCTAAACCCTGAGCCCCCATCCCCTGCGAACCCTAATCAGCCCAAGCCACCCACCCCACCCCCAAAAACTAAAAATACCCTGAGTCCCCACCCCCTCCCCAAAACCTAAAGCACCCCAACCCACCCCTAAAACCTAAGTCTGACCCCCCCAAACACGAATCACCCCGAGCCCCCGACCCCACCCCACCCCCCAAAAAACAGCCACAGTCCCAGCCCAACTTACCTCCTCCTTCACCGCGTTGACTCCCTTCTTCTGTGCCTTAACCACGCATGTACGTGGTTCACACATGCGTGGTTAAGGACCGAAAACCAGGAAGTCGTGGAAAATGAAACCACTGTTTCGCTTTCGTTTTCTACAACTTCGTGGTTTAGGAGTCGTTGTTCCGGGTGTTTCCCATAATCTTCACAATGATAAACTGCACTGCGGCGATTATGCCATGGGTAGGGAGACTTTTCCACTGACAAATTTGCAGCACCCTGGAAGGAGTGATATTGCTTGGGCATTACATGCAATGTTCTGCAATTTATACAAATTCCCTCTATCTGTTCTTAACATCAGCAGAGCGATTCTATCATTTTTTTGATCCTAAGTATTTCACCAAACAAAAAAGAGTACTATGTAATTGTAATTGTAATTGTAATTACATTTATATAGCACTAACTAACACCTGACAACTGTTGCAGTTTTGCAGGGTTCCTGGAGCAGTCAGCGGTCGATCCTTGGCAGAAGTCGAAGAGGGAGATGCAGAGGAACTCTGGTGAATTCTTGCACGTCGTTATCGGAGGAAAAGCCCACAGGATAGACCCTAAATAGCCCTCAGAGGAGGATTGGCCACCTAGTCAGATAAGCACCTATCAGGAGGGGTCTCTGACGTCACCTGCTGGCACTGGCCACTCAGAAGCCTCCATTGTGCCAGCACACCTCTGGATTCAAGATTGCAGAGGTCTGGGACACACTGGAGGAGCTCTGGGCACCACCCCTGGGGTGGCGATGGACAGGGGAGTGGTCACTCCCCTTTCCTTTGTCCATTTTAGTGCCAGAGCAGGGGCTGGGGGTTCCCTGAAACGGTGTAGACTGGCTTATGCAAGGAGGGCACCATCTGCGCCCTTCAAAGCATTTCCAGAGGCTGGGGAGGCTACTCTCTCCCTTTGGAAACACCTATTTCCAAAGGGAGAGGGTGTAACACCCTCTCTAGGACGAAATTCTTTGTTCTGCCTTCCTGGGACTTGGCTTCCCAGACCCCAGGAGGGCAGAAGCCTGTCTGTGGGTTGGCAGCAGCGGTAGCTGCAGTGAAAATCCCAGAGAGCTAGTTTGGCAGTACCTGGGGTCCATGGTGGAGCCCCGGGGATGCATGGGATTGGTACACCAATACCAGATTTGGCATGGGGGGACAATTCCATGATCTTAGACAAGTTACATGGCCATATTTGGAGTTACCATTGTGAAGCTACATATAGGTATTGACCTATATGTAGTGCACGTGTGTAATGGTGTCACTCACAAAGTCATTGAAAATTGCCCTGAATTATGTGGGGGCACCTTGGCTAGTGCCAGGGTGCCCTCACACTTAGTAAATTTGCACCTTACCTTCACCAAGTGAGGGTTAGACATATAGGTGACTTATATGTTACTTAAGTGCAGTGAAAATGGCTGTGAAATAACGTGGACGTTATTTCACTCAGGCTGCAGTGGCAGTCCTGTGTAAGAATTGTCTGAGCTCCCTACGGGTGCAAAAGAAATGCTGCAGTCCATAGGGATCTCCTGGAACCCCAGTACCCTGGGTACCTAGGTACCATATACTAGGTGTAGGAAAGTACCATCTTGCCTGGCATGTTACCCCCATTTTTCACTGTATATACGTTGTTTTAGTTGTATGTGTCACTGGGACCCTGCCAGCCAGGGCCCCAGTGCTCATAAGTGTGCCTGACTGTGTTACCTGTGTTATGACTAACTGTCTCACTGAGGCTCTGCTATCCAGAACCTCAGTGGTTATGCTCTCTCATTTCTTTCCAAATTGTCACTAACAGGCTAGTGACCAATTTCACCAATTCACATTGGCATACTGGAACACCCTTATAATTCCCTAGTATATGGTACTGAGGTACCCAGGGTATTGGGGTTCCAGGAGATCCCTATGGGCTGCAGCATTTCTTTTGTCACCCATAGGGAGCTCTGACACTTCTTACACAGGCTTGCCACTGCAGCCTGAGTGAAATAATGCACACATTATTTCACAGCCATTTTCACTGCACTTAAGTAACTTATAAGTCACCTATATGTCTAACCTTTACTTAGTAAAGGTTGGGTGCTAAGTTACTTAGTGTGTGGGCACCCTGGCACTAGCCAGAGTGCTCCCACATCGTTCAGGGCAAATTCCCCGGACTTTGTGAGTGCAGGGACACCATTACACGCGTGCACTACACATAGGTCACTACCTATGTGTAGCTTCACAATGGTAACTCCGAATATGGCCATGTAACATGTCTAAGATCATGGAATTGCCCCCTCTATGCCATCCTGGCATTGTTGACACAATCCCATGATCCCACGGGTCTGTAGCTCAGACCCGGGTACTGCCAAACTGCCTTTTCAGGAGTTTCACTGCAGATCCTGCCAACCCCTCAGACAGGTTTCTGCCCTCCTGGGGTCCAGCCAGGCTTGGCCCAGGAAGGCAGAACAAAGGACTTCCTCATAGAGAGGGCGTTACACCCTCTCCCTTTGGAAAAAGGTGTGAAGGCAGGGGAGGAGTAGCCTTCCCCAGCCTCTGGAAATGCTTTCATGGGCACAGATGGTGCCCATTTCTGCATAAGCCAGTCTACACCGGTTCAGGGACCCCTCAGCCCTGCTCTGGTGCAAAACTGGACAAAGGAAAGGGGAGTGACCACTCCCCTGACCTGCACCTCCCCTGGGAGGTGTCCAGAGCTCCTCCAG
Organism: Pleurodeles waltl; assembly: GCF_031143425.1. NCBI lineage: Eukaryota > Metazoa > Chordata > Amphibia > Caudata > Salamandridae > Pleurodeles > Pleurodeles waltl. The sequence goes on from NC_090447.1 coordinate 1,226,104,584, forward strand.
TGTGCTCCAGACCTCTGCCATCTTGGAAACAGAGGTGCTGCTGGCACACTGGACTGCTCTGAGTGGCCAGGGCCAGCAGGTGACGTCAGAGACTCCTTCTGATAGGCTCCTTCAGGCGTTGCTAGCCTATCCGCTCTCCTAAGTAGCCAAACCCTCTTTTCTGGCTATTTAGGGTCTTTGCTTTGGGGAATTCCTTAGATAACGAATGCAAGAGCTCATCAGAGTTCCTCTGCATCTCACTCTTCACCTTCTGCCAAGGAAACCACTGCTGACTGCGCTGGAAGCCTGCAAAACTGCAACAAAGTAGCGAAGACGACTACTGCAACTCTGTAACGCTGATCCTGCCGCCTTCTCGACTGTTTTCCTGGTGGTGCATGCTGTGGGGGTAGTCTGCCTCCTCTCTGCACTAGAAGCTCCGAAGAACTCTCCCGTGGGTCGACGGAATCTTCCCTCTGCAACCGCAGGCAGCAAAGAACTGCATTACCGGTACTCTGGGTCTCCTCTCAGCACGACGAGCGATGTCCCTTGAATCCAGCAACTCTGTCCAAGTGACTCCCACAGTCCAGTGACTCTTCAGTCCAAGTTTGGTGGAGGTAAGTCCTTGCCTCCCCACGCCAGACTGCATTGCTGGGAACTGCGTCTTTTGCAGCTACTCATGCCTCTGTGCACTTCCAGCAGAAATCCTTTGTGCACAGCCAAGCCTAGGTCCACGGCACTATAACCTGCATTGCACGACTTTCTAAGTTGTCCTCCGGCGGCGTGGGACTCCTTTGTGCATCTTCGAGTGAGCACTGTTTCACTCCTCTTTGTAGTGCCTGTTTTGGCACTTCTGCGGGTGCTGCCTGCTTTTGAGAGGGCTCCTTGTCTTGCTCGACGCCCCCTCTGTCCCCAGACGCAATTGGCGACATCCTGGTCCCTCCTGGGCCACAGCAGCACGCAAAAACCCTTACCGCACTATTTGCAGCTAGCAAGGCTTGTTTGCGGTCTTTCTTCAGGAAAACACTCCTGCACGACTTTTCACGACGTGGGACATCCATCCTCCAAAGGGGAAGTTTCTAGCCCTTGTCCTTCTTGCAGAATCCTCAGCTTCTACTGCCTAGTAGCAGCTTCTTTGCACCCACAGCTGGCATTTCCTGGGCATCTGCCCATCTCCGACTTGCTTGTGACTTTTGGACTTGGTCCCCTTGTTCCACAGGTACCCTCGTTTGGAAATCCATTGTGGTTGCATTGCTGGTTTGTGTCTTTTCTGCAGAATTCCCCTATCACGACTTCTATGTCCTTTGGGGAACTTTAGTGCACTTTGCACTCACTTTTCAGGGTCTTGGGGTGGGCTATTTTTCTAACCCTAACTGTTTTCTTACAGTCCCAGCGACCCTCTACAAGGTCACATAGGTTTGGGGTCCATTCGTGTTTCGCATTCCACTTTTGGAGTATATGGTTTGTGTTGCCCCTATCCCTATGTGTCCCCATTGCATCCTATTGTAACTATACATTGTTTGCACTGTTTTCTAAGACTATACTGCATATTTTTGGTATTGTGTACATATATCTTGTGTATATTTGCTATCCTCATACTGAGGGTACTCACTGAGATACTTTGGCATATTGTCATTAAAAAAAAGTACCTTTATTTTTAGTATATCTGTGTATTGTGTTTTCTTATGATATTGTGCAAGTGACACTAGTGGTACTGTAGGAGCTCCACTCGTCTCCTAGTTCAGCCTAAGCTGCTCTGCTAAGCTACCATTATCTATCAGCCTATGCTGCTAGACACCCTATACACTAATAAGGGATACCTGGGCCTGGTGCAAGGTGTAAGTACCCCTTGGTACTCACTACAAGCCAGTCCAGCCTCCTACACTAGGGAATTATAAGGGTGTTCCAGTGTGCCAATTAGAATTAGTAAAAATGGTCACTAGCCTATAGTGACAATTTTAAAGGCAGGGAGAGCATAAGCACTGAAGTTCTGATTAGCAGAGCCTCAGTGACACAGTTAGTCAATACACAGGGACACACATTCAGGCCACAAACTATGAGCACTGGGGTCCTGGCTAGCAGGATCCCAGTGAGACAGGCAAAAACAAACTGACATACAAGTAGAAATGGGGGTAACATGCCAGGCAACATGGTACTTTCCTACATGGAGGGATAGAGGAGGAAAGAATCCAGAAGTGTTAATTGTGAGTTTACAGTAATAGGATGAGGCTTGGGATGAGTAAAGGGGAGGTGGAGGAGGGAAGTGTCTGTGGAAAGGGGTTAGGGAGATCGTAGTAGCAGGAGTGATTTTGGATGAGTCAAATGTAAGATAAATGAGGGAGAATTTAGTAGGGTTGACATAGTACATAGAACATAGTAGTAAACTGAGGTTTGGGGTGAGCTAGATGCGGTAGAGGAGAGAAAAGCTTAGGCAGGGTTATTTTGGAGATGAAAGTAGTTGAATGGGTTTGGGATGAGTCAGAGTGGGGGTGGAAGCTAGATTGATAGAGAGAGATATAGGGTGATGAGGAGACAAAGTAAAGCTTACGAGAGATTAAGATTTATATTAATTTGTATTTATTTTTTATTTTATTTATATATTTTTTTATTCAATTATTTGTATTTTGAATTCTATTTATAGATTTAAATCATGTTATTTGTATATTTGTTTCTGTAGTATAGTAGGACTAGAGCAATAAATAAATAGATATGTAAATACATAGTAAGCAAATATGTGAGTGGGCAATGTATTAATGGTTTAATAACATGAGAAGTAAAGTAGTTTTGTATAACACAGCCTTTCAAGATTTATAATATTTGATATCAATTAATAAGTGTACTTTTCTAACATTCATTTATCTTTCCTCAAACTTTTCAATAGTGAAATGCTTGTTAAATAGTTAGGATAGCATTTGCTCATTGTGATATAAAAAGAAAGCAGGGATTCCTAGGTATCTGACATAACAACTTATCTAGGAGCTATACGATGACCTATGAGCATGTTAACCATATAATAAGATACACCTATATATATGTATATACACACACATATGTATATGCACATATATATATATATATATATATATATATATATAAAACCACAAGTAAATATTTATTTGGCAAACAGGCTTAAAGAGTATGTGTATAATTTATTATGATGAAATAATAACTATACATATTTCTTGAAGAACTATACATATCTAGAATATACACATAATCAGATGATAAATATTTATCAACACAGGCATATACATTCCATTGCTGTTTAAATATGGTGGTTATAAAGGATATAGTCAACCCCTTGAGTAGTCTTCTGAAGACAAGATTGCTATCCGTGGATCTTATATTTTGAGGTAATGAGTTCCATAGCTTGGCTGCTTGAACAAAGAAGGATGTACCACCTATTGTATTTTTCTTCTATTGTGGTGTTTTAAGGCAGGGTGCCAATCTTGAGTGGAGGTTTCTTTGTTGAAATTATTTGGTTATTTTGTTTCTGATGAAAAGTGGTCCTGTTCCATGTGCAGCTTTGTGGGTGATACGAAGTAGCTTGAAGGTGTATCTTCTGGCAATGGGTAACCAGTGCAGTGCTCTCAAGGCACTGGAGATGTGGGATTGTGCCTTTACATGTAATAGTAGCCTGGCAGCTGAGTTCTGAATACGTTGTACTTTTTTCATAATAGACAGAGTTGATCCATGGTAGAGGCCAGTGGCACAATCCAGTTTGGATAGTAGAAGAGAGATAGTGGCCTGAACCTTTTGTGGAAATCCGAGGTGGGGGAAGATGCGTCGCAGAGTCTTCAAGGTGATGAAGCTTGATCTTGCTAATTTGACCACTTGGGCATTCATTATTAACTTGGAGTCCATGGTAATTCCAAGGTTTTTAACTTCCCTGCATACTTGAGGAGGTGGTCCAAGATTGTTATGCCAGGCACACAATGAGTCATAATTATCTCAGTCACCACATGTGGGTATTAATGTCTTGGAAGCATTCAGTTTGAGATGGCTCTAGGTCATCCACTGATCAATGGCTCTAAGGCAACTGAAGATTTGTGAGTTTTCAATTTGTTTGCATCAGAAGGGAGGAGAATAGATCATATTAGTTCTGTTTTTAAGGTAGAATGTAATCCAGTCGAGAACAGTACCTTCTATGCCAGCTTCGTGGAGTCTTTGAATTAGGGTGTCAGGGTCAATATTCTCAAAGGCAGCTGAGATGTCCAAGAGAAGTAGTGCAGCAACTCTATTGCGGTCAACTCTGTTTTTAGTATCATCCCATATTGCTATAAGTGCCAATTCAGTGTGTCTTCCTGAGCGGAATCCAGTTTGGTAGTCTGAAAGTATGGAGTTGTCTTCAATAAACTGTGACATCTGAGCTAATGCTGCTCTTTCTATCAGTTTGCCCAGGAAATGTCCATTGTAATTGCTCTGTAGTTGTTGGGGTCCTGCGGATCCAGGTTTTTTTTTCTTTAATAACAGACGGATACATGCCTTTTTCAGGTTTTTAGGAAAAGTTCCTCTAGATAAAGTGTTATTGATGATTCTTCTTAAATGTGGCAGCAGAAGTAAATAAAACAATGTTTTTGAAGATGTGTAGTGGACACGGGTCAGAAGGGCAGCTGGAGAGCCTGCTAGTTTTGTCTAAATCCATAAATTCACCTGGTGATATTTGTTTCAACAAATGCAGAGGCTGTGTTGGTTTACTTTTAGAGGGGATTTTGGGAAAGGGGTTGGTGCTGATGTTTTTTTTTCTGTTTTAAATAGGAGTCCACCCTGTCTGTCTTGGTTGTGTTTAATGAGTTTCCCGTTTGTTAGTGAAATCTTGAGTAGTGGGATGACTTCCTTTCATTCATTTGATCAAATTCTTTAGTTGCAGATTTAGCATTTAGAATTCTGTCTAAATAGTACCTTTTGTTCGCTTTTTTGATTGCTGATTTGTATATTCGGTCACGTTTGTGTGGCTGACGTTTGTCTTGAATGTTGTTTGTTTTGTGCCAGGAAAGTTGCAACCGTCTGATTTGTTGCTTTTTCTTTTTTAGTGTTGTTTTTCTCTAAGCTGTTGGTTTTCTTTTGCCTTGTTTGTTTTTTCTGAGTGCTATTAGGATTTCAAAAGCTTCCTGTAGCCACTCACAAAGTTATGAAACTGAATGGGGCATATTGGGTTTGTCAAACCAAATGTTTAGGTCCAGAAGAATGCATGGGTTTGAGTATAATGTTATAAGGTTTGAGAGTACATCTTGAAAAGTGTCTGGGAATTTTGAATTGTTATGTGGAAGCCTGTAAAGGAGGAGAACGTTACAGGAGGAAGTTGGTGTATGGTTGCATCTGGTGAGAAGGGCCTCACAACCCTGTATGGAAATGTTGTTTGTTTTATAGATATTTATTGCTTGTTTAAATATAATAGCTAGTCCACCTCCTCTCTTGCCTATACAGTTTTGTGTGATGGTTTTATAGCCTGGAGGAACGGTTTCATCCAACACTGGGGCCATGTCATCTCCTAACCATGGTTCTGTTATAGTAAGTCAGGTTGTGTGTCCGTGAGCAGGTCGTAGATGTGGTGCTTGTTTTTTTAGAGTGATCAAGCATTTATGAGCCGGCAGTATAGTGTGATTGTGGTGATGTTGTTTTGTTTTGGAAGAGGATGAGCAGTATATTTTAAACTTGTAGCACTTGTGTTGTTAGTTGTGATAACTGTATGAGGGTCACAACAGTCCTGTTTTTCAATATATTGTTTGTCTTCCAGCAGGCTTAGGAGGCATTTTGTTAGGTCTGTGTGTGTTGGTGGTGGTCTTGGTTGCTGAAAGTAACATGATGAGTGTAAGTTTTTTTTTTGTAGCCTAGCCTTATTGTGTAATAGACAAGGGGATGTGAAGTTGTTAAGAGTGGCATGTTGTTTATTTTGTTTGTGTCTGTTTAGTGTTGTAGGAGTATGGGTTGGGGGTGGTGAAGGAGCATGTGGATCATAATGTAAGAATCTAAATTGTGCAATGGATGAGAGGCGGGTGAATGAATGTTGCTCTGTTGGTAGATGTTTGTGAAGAGTGAGAATTTAGGAGTAAAGATTGGACAGGATTTATAATATTTGTGTAGTCGTGAGGGTGGGAGTGGGTGTGATGGAGAGTATGAAAGTTTGTGTTATTTTTATGTGCTGATGTGTGTGGTCTATTTTGTTTTTGTGGAATAGTGAAAGAAAATAGTGAGATAGTGGTTTTCTGTGCAGAACTTGTATGTGTGTTAGTGCTGGTGTGTGGTATTAGACTATTACAGGTGTGTTGATGTGTTTAGAAGAAGAGTGTATGTAGTGTGTAAGAGGGGACAGACGAGGGTTAGTGGTGTTTGTGTTCGTTTTGTTCACTGTAATAATTATTATGTGTGGTGGAGTGGAGTGTAAGGATTGTACAGTTGTGTGTAATTGGTGAAGAGAGGTGGAGGGTGTTTGTAGATGGTGTGTTGGAAGGCTGAGTTTAGGTATTGTTATGACAAAAGATGATCTGGCAGGAGCAAACAGAGAATATTGCTGTTGATTTGTATGATCAGGGAGTGTGTATCTGGATGGCTGAAGATAATGTATAATGTGGTTTTGTGTTGTGTGGGTGATGGCAGGATATGTCAGTGGGAATAGACAGAGAAGTGTTTCGTAGGAGAATGAAGGTGTTTTACTGTTGTAGTTGTGGTGGATATATGTATAAGTGTGGTATGTGGGGTTTTGTGTTGGTTGAAGAGACATTGCAATCTTTATGAGGTCGGTTTGTGGTGCATGAGTTGAATGTCTTTGCTGATATTGTGTTTGCATGTTGAAGGATGTGTAGGGAGTAAGGTCCTTTCTGGTAAATAGTAAGTTGGGTAGCATTTCTGGTCCTAGGCCCAATCAGGCCCGACCCAAACAGGCAACTGTCCTTGACCTCTCCACCTGGGCTGAAACGTCCTGAGCCCTAGGCTTAAATAGCCCTTTTGGCCAATAGAAACGTAATCCTAACCCTAACCAAGAAGAGTTGCAACCCTAAATCCTAGAACCAATAGGAGACCTAGCCCTATTAACCAATCACACCTGTAGTCCTAACAACCAATCACAATACCAACCCCAAAACAATGAACCAATAGGAATCTCAACCCTAGTACAAATCATGACACCAACCCTAAGACCATGAACCAATCAGAATCTCAACCATGGTACCAATCAGAACCCAAACCCTAATCCTTAAGCCAATAGAAATACTAATCCCAGCAACCAATCACAACAACATAAGCAACAACCAATAGTAACAATTATATGAGGGCCAAGGTAACTGAAGCCCAAGCCCCTGTGGAAGGGAGGAGGGAGCTGCTGCTGTATTTAGAATCTCCTTATATACAGACAGGCAGAATCCACACTTCCAGGCTAGCAGAGTCTACTTTCCAGGTACGAGAGAGAGTGAAAGGCACTGATATACTGCTTGTTGCACATTCCGATATTTGGCTATTTCAAGGCAAAAACAAGTGGTGCAGACACTTTCTAAACACAATTGAAATCACAGAACAGGTTAAACAGTCTTGTAAACACACTCCGGTTAGCCACTGAGGTGCATGTAGCCCTTTTTTTTTTTTTTTTTTTAAAGTGGGGGGTGGTTGGTGTTGGAGGCTGGCCTGGTTTGTAGTGGGTACCTTGGGTACTTATACCAGGTCGAGTTCTCCCTTATTAGTGAAGTAGTAGTGTTCTGGCAGCTTAGGCGGATAGAGGTAGCTATAGCAGAGCAGCTTAAGCTGAACTAGGGAACTAGGAGACATGCAAAGCTCATGCAATACCACTTATAGTTACACAGTACTTATACACAAGTATAAACAATATTCAATGTTACCAAAAATAAAGGTATTTATTTGAGTGACACAGTACCAAACAAATCTTAGAGACAATACTCCTGCTGGAGGTAAGTATTATACACATTATATACACTAGACACCAAAATTAGACAAGTAAATAGTCATTGAACAATGCAAACAGTAGGAAATCCTATAGAATGCAATGGGAGAAAATAAGTCTAGGGGCAACACAAACCATATACTAAAAAGGTGAATCACGAATTCCCCCCTAGACAAGTGTAGTGTGTGTAGAATCGCTGGGAGAGTAAGACTACAGTAAAGGTAAGTAAATTACCCCACCCCAGAGCCCAGAAAAGGAGGAGTAAAGTACTGCAAGTTTCCTTAGGAGACACTACACCTCGCTTTGGGGATTTTGCAGCAGCCAACCAAGTCTGCAAAGAACAACTGCTGGATGATTGGACCTGAAGACCTGCAAAGGAAGGGGACCAAGTCCAGAAGTAGAAAGAAGTTCCACAAAGCACAGGGGCCCCTGCCAACCCAGAAGAGGGTGCAAAAGAAGAGTCTCTGGTTAGTTGATGACTGCAGAAATGCGCCCTAGAAGGATGCCAGTGGGTTCCACCATGATGCAAAAGATGTCACACAGCGTGAAGAATGTTGCAGATGAGATTTCATGCTGGAAGACGCCAACAAGCCTTGGCTACAACAAAAGTGCGTTTTTCATCAAAATGGCGCTGGATGGACCCAGGAGGGACCTGGGGGCCTCAACTCTGTGTGAGGAGGAAGATGGGGCTCCCAGCACTTTAGAGAGCCCTCCGAATGCCAGCCAGCACCCTCAGAAGCTACAGGATCTGGGTTCAAAGGAGGTGCAAAATGTGGTTGATGCAGCACAACAAAAGAAGGTCCCACGCCGCTGGTGAACAACTCAGCAAGTTGAGCATCGCAGGGTGGAGTGCTGGGGACCTGGGCCAGGCATTTTGCAAAGAGTGCACAGAGGCCTCAGTAGGTGAAGAAGACACAGTACACAGGGGTACCATTGTTCTCAGAGAAGGCAGGGTCTTACCTCTTCCAAATTGCATCAGCAGGACCTAAGGCAGTCTGTTGATGATGTCCACCCTCTGTGTCCTTAGGAGCACGCTTGTCGTTGTGAGAGGAGTCTCAGGGTACCGGTTGTCATCTTGGAAGGTGCCTGCTTGGAGCAGGGAAGTGACTCTGTCACTCCAAGGGAGATTTCTTCGGTCCTTCTGGTGCAGGATGAAGACAGGGAGTCCCCAGAGCGTGCACACCGTGGAAACTGTTGCAGTTGCTGACTTGGACCTGAAGTTGCTGAGGAAAAGTGTCTGTTGTAGACACTTTGTTGCAGTTACAGAATTTCTTGGAGCAGGCTGCGGTTGATCTGAGGTCAGAAGAGTCTGAAGTTGTTGCAGAGGATTCCTGGAGGAAACTTGCAAGCGGAATCAGAAGAGAACCCACAGGAGAGACCCTAAATAGCTCTGAGAGGGCAGATTGGCTACCTTATCAGGTATGGACCTATCAGAAGGGGTCTCTGACGTCACCTGCTGACAATGGCCGCTCAGAGCCCTCCAGAGTGCCCCCACACCTTGCAAAGCAAGATGGCTGAAGTCTGGAACACACTAGAGGAGCTCTGGGCACCACCCTGGGGTGATGGACAGGGAAGTGGTCACTCCCCTTTCCTTTGTCCAGTTTCCCACCAGAGTAGGGGAGAAGGGGTCCCTGAACCAGTGTAGACTGGTTTATGCAAGGAGGGCACCATCTGTGCCCTTCAACACATTCCCAGAGAGTGGGAGAGGATACCCCTCCCCAGCCTGTAACACCTATTTCCAAAGGGAGAGGGTGTAACACCCTGCTCTCAGAGGAAATGCTTTGTTCTGCCTTCCTGGGACTGGGCTGCCCAGACCCCAGGAGGGCAGACCCTGTCTGTGAGGTGACAGCAGCTGTAGCTGCAGTTCAAGCCTCAGAGAGCTGGTTTGGGAGTACGGGGGTCCATGGTGAAGCCCCCAGGATACATGGAATTGGCTCACCAATACCAGATGTGGAATGGGGGACAATTCCATTATCTTAGACATGTTACATGGCCATATTCAGAGTTACCATTGTGAAGCTACATATAGGTATTGACCTATATGTAGTGCATGCATGTAATGGCATCCCCGCACTCACAAAGTCCGGGGAAATGGCCCTGAACTATGTGGGGGCATCTTTGCTAGTGCAAGGGTGCCCTCACACTTAGTAACTTTGCACCTAACCTTCAGCAAGTGAAGGTTAGACATATAGGTGACTTATAAGTTACTTTAGTGGAGTGAAAATGGCTATGAAATAGTGTGTGCACTATTTTACGCAGGCTGCAGTGGCAGTCCTGTGTAAGGGTTTGTCTGAGCTCCCTATGGGTGGCAAAAGAAATGCTGCAGCCCATATGGATCTCCAGGAACCCTAATGCCCTTGGTACCTAGGTACCATATACTAGGGACTTATAAAGGGGGTCCAGTGTGGCAATTGAAATTGGTAAATGAAGTCACTGGCGTACAGTGACAAGTTTAAAAGCAGAGAGAGCATAAGCATTGAGGTTCTGGTTAGCAGAGCCTCAGTGACACAGTCAAGCACTACTGACAACACATACATTAGGCCACAAAACATGAGCACTGGGGTCGTGGCTAGCAGAATCCCAGTGCGACAGTCAAAACACACAGACAGATAGGTTTTTTTCTATGAGCACTGGGGTCCTGGTTAGCAGGATCCCAGTGACACAGTAAAACACACTGACACACAAACAGACCAAAAGTGGGGGTAACCATGCTAGAAAGAGGTCACTTTCCTACAGTTCGCAGTTGGTTTTATGTAGTCTTTTGCTACAAACTAGAAGGGAAATTTCAAACAGTCATGGGCAAAAAATACAGCAGCTTAAAAAGGCCCAGCTGGATCAAACAGGGAGCCTACAGTAAACGGGCGCGGGTAACAGTACAAACACTTTTTTAGAAATGACAAGATTTCCCAGTCTAGGGCTCTTACCAGTCTCCTAGGATTTCTTGACCATTGGCCTGCATTAGGGCGCAGGGAAAAGCTGTTCTTACAAAATGGAGGGATTGGCACAAGATCGCACAATGCGGTCCAGGGCACATGCCGGGATTACACAAAGACTGTGAATTTACAAGTGCATTCCGCAGGCTGCTTGGGCCCTGGGAGCACGTTGCCGTTTTAAGAGCACCTGCGCTTTGTTTGCTCTTTTTTGGCTGAGAGGAGAAGCTGTTGGTGACGTCTCCTCGCTCCAGGCTTCCGATGAAGTGCCCTGCTCCGGTATTGAACATTCCTTTTCGCCGGATGAGCAGAGACAAGAGATGGCAGTTGACAGAATGGTGGCCAAGGGCATGCTGGGTAATGGGCACCCGACTAGTTTATGCCGGGCCTACCTGGAGAGATTTTGAAGGCAAGTATGTCATGGACCCTGGTGCAAGCACCGGAAATGGTCCTGCTGACTATTGTTGATTTAATAAACTACAGACAATACCAGGATTTAAAGGACCCCTTAGGACTGAGCGCATCGGTGCCACTGCACCTGCTGCGTCAATAATAGCCACACTCCTCCATGCTGGGCAGGGACATGAATCTAGGTGCGATGACGGATGTCTTCTCGAGCTTTACTTCACACAGTTTTCAAACTCAAATAACTGCCTAATGAAAGCAGCGCCTGATGCTGCCACATGTACACACACCGGTGGTGGCATTTTTTCAAATATTTAAAACGGCCCGGTTCCTAGCCTCTGAAATGGTTCTGTGGGTAGGTGCTCAATGCGGACACCATGAACTTCAAACGCATCAAAGCCGAATCGGCTTCTCGTCATTCAAGGCCTGTTTCTTGCTGTCAGTGTACGTTTCTACAGTCAGGCAGAGGCCTCTCACTTTCTGTCAGTGCACATATTTCTGCTATCAGTGAGAGTCTTGTTTCTTGCTGCCAGTGCACGTTTCTACGGTCAGGTAGTATCATTATATTAGAGGACATACGGTGGCAATTTATAGTGTTCAGAAACGGCACTGCAGTATTTTAACGGGTGATAATCTCGCCGTATGGCCACATTTTAGAACAGCAAAGTGGGAGGTTTTGAAGCAAAACATCGGGAGATCGTATCAATGACTTCTATAGTAGACGGAGCAGCTTTAGACACACGGCAGATACAAGTCAATTTTTGGCTTAAAAAATCGTGAGACTCCTTACTGAATCGAGTATGTTGCATGCCCCTCAAAAACAGAATTCATTGAAAAAATGCCAGCGAATGATGGAACCTCGATCAGGTAAAGTTCACACAGAATGCCCGCCACAGAGGTCTGTGCTGGCTTAAAGGCATCAGTCCAAATTTGGAAAGTGCTGTCTCCGGCTTTTAGCCCTGAGCAGAATAATGAACCCTGTTTGTTTTTTGAACAATGAGACCCTTGCATCTTTGAAATGCCATTGCTAAATATTCGACTCCGTGATAATGGAGGAGTCAGCTCTGAGTAGCTGCTGTGGCAAGGCGAAGCAAGCGTTTCATCGTCACAATTGGCCACGGTAATCCGCAAAACAAGGGCTAGCGAACTTTCTGTAACTAGAGGCACAGCCATGCCTTTGTTGAGGCCACCAGACCTTCACAGACCCGTCTTTCAAGGCTCGAACTTTCCTAATCCTAGAATGGAAAGGGGCAAGTGTGCAAAATACAGACGTGGAGGTTTATTCCCAGTCATTTACAGTGGCATTTCCTTTGCATCCGCTTACCAGACAACACTTGGCTACTCAACTACTAGCACAGTAGCAAAGTATGCTCTCTGGTATTCCTAATTCAAGAGGAAGATCTGCAGGTCACAGTTCAAATCTGGAAGTGGAAGGTGTCCAGGAATCTCCAGAAACGAAAAGGTAACAAGCATTTGCAATGCAATAGCTCTCGCATTTGCTTGAGTTAGAGCAATTGGTGTTGTAAATTAATAACAGGATATTTCTTGCCATATAAATTAGTCGACCCTGCCTCATAATTTGCCCTTTTCCTGCCACATAATTCCAATGGCCTGCATATAACTAAAGTACTTCCATTTTCCTTCTTCTTCTATCTGCAGCAAAAAATGAAAATGTTGACATTTTGCATCCTAATTTAAATCTGCCATGCTTACTCAAATAGGATACCACTTTCACCACCCGACCATCAAAGTTGCTGGCTGGCTAACACAATTACCCCCCCCCCTCCCAAAAAGACACAAAACACCCACTGAGGAGTAACAAGAGAAAGAAACTAAAAGGGTCGCCTAAACATATCAAGAGTGTTCAAACAGTCAGAGGATGTTAAGTTGGCCTAAATCATGGTCGTAATTGCAATAGGGAGAGATCAATAAAACATATACAATTATCATATAAACCCAATAAAACCCTTTTCAGAATAAAGTTTTGGCATTAGACTGCAATTATAAATTAAGCACTGCAAGCTAAATGGCTGAAAAGTGATTGTATGTATATTAAAACTGCCTGAGATGGCTTTAGAATAATGGTGCCTTAGTATTCACATTGAACTGCAAGAGCTGCGTGTTGGAAAGGAAAGCTTTAGGCACTTGCACATGATTATTTACAAATTAAGTTCGGAGTGAGCTAAAGGCATTAAAAGTGGCTGTACTGTAGGAGGTTGGCCTGGCTTATAGTGGGTACCTGATAGTACTTACACCTTGTGCCAGGTCCAGTTAGCCCTTATTAGTAGATTAGTAGTGTTCTAGCAGTTTAGGCTGATAGAGGTAGCTATAGCAGAGCAGCTTAGGCTGAACTAGGAGACATGCAAAGCTCCTACTATACCACTTCTATCATATAGGTACTATATCATAAGAATCACAATACTCAAGAGTTACTAAAAATAAGGGAATTAATTTTAGCGAAAATGTGGCAAAAATATCACAGAGGATATACTCCCTTAGGAGGTAAGTAAAATAAACAAAATATACACACAAACCAAAATCAGGCAAGTAAACAGTTAGAAAGGTAGTGCAAACACTGTAGAATACAATAGGATGCAATAGGCCTAGGGGCAACACAAACCATATACTGTACTAAGAAAGTGGAATGCGAACCACTTAGGGACCGCAGGCCTAGTGTAGTGTGTAGAGGGTTGCTGGGAGTATAAGAAAACACTAAGGATGTCCAAGATACCCCACCCCAAGACCCTGAAAAGTAGGAGTAAAGTTACCCTACTTCCCAGGAAACACACTAAAGTCTTGATAGGAGATTCTGCAAAGACAACAACTGACTGTACGGATTCCTGGACCTGAGTACCTGTGAAGTAAGGGGACCAAGTCCAAGAGTCACGAAAGTGTCCAGGGGGGCAGGAGCCCACTAAACCCTGGATGAAGGTGCAAAATAGCTGCCTCCAGGTGGAAGAAGCTGAAGATTCTGCAACAACAGAAGGTGCCAGGAACTTCTCCTTTGCACAGAATATGTCCCACTGTGTGCTGGAGGATGCAGAATTGTTTCCACGCAGAAAGACCAAAAACAAGCCTTGCTAGCTGCAAAGGTTGTAGCTAAAGAAAAAGGGGGCTACCCGGGCCCAGGAAGGACCAGGAGGTCGCCACTCGAATGAGGAGACAGAGGGGGCGCACAGAAACACAGAGAGCCCATGCAGAAGCAGGCAGCACCCGCAGAAGCACTTCAACAGGGGTTCAAGAAATCTGAGCATGGCGGTCATCTCAGCACTACAAAGAAGGGTCCCACGAAGCCGGAGATCAACTTAGTGAGTTGAGCAATGCAGGACAGAGTGCTAGGGATGAGAGCTAGGCTGTGCACAAAGGATTCCTTGCAAGAGTGCACAGAAGCCCTAGCAGCTGCAGTTAACGCAGTACACAGGATTACTATCAGGCGTAGGAAGGCAAGGACTTACCTCCACCATATTTGGACAGATGGACCACTGGACTGTCGGAGTCACTTGAATCCAGCTCCTGTGTTCCAGGGACCACGCTCGTCACGATGAGAGGGGACCCAGAGGACCGGTGAAGCAGAAGTTTGATGCCTGCAGTAGCAGGAGAAAGACTCCGTCAACCCAAGGGAGATTTCTTCTTGGCTTCCAGTGCAGGGTGAAGGCAGACAGCACCCAGAGCATGCACTACCAGGAAACATGCGAGAAAGCGGGCAGGATTAGGTGCTACAATGCTACTGGTAGTCTTCTTGCTACTTTGTTGCAGTTTTCCAGGCGTCCTGGAGCAGTCAGCGGTCGATCCTTGGCAGAAGTCAAAGAGGGAGGTGCAGAGGAACTCGGGTGAGCTCTTGCAACTCGTTATCTGAGGAAAAGCCCACAGGAGAGACCCTAAATAGCCCTCAGAGGAGGATTGGCCACCTAGACAGGTATGCACCTATCAGGAGGGGTCTCTGACGTCACCTGCTAGCACTGGCCACTCAGAGGCCTCCATTGTGCCCTCACACCTCTGGATTCAAGATGGCAGCAGTCTGGGACACACTGGAGGAGCTCTGGGCTTGTCTAGTGGTGCACTGCCTGTTTGAGTTGAGCTCTGGGCACCACCCCTGGGGTGGTGATGGACAGGGAAGTGGTCACTGCCCTTTCCTTTGTCCAGTTTCGTGCCAGAGCAGTGACTGGGGGTTCCCTGAACTGGTGTAGACTGGCTTATGCAAGGAGGGCACCATCTGTGCCCTTCAAAGCATTTCCAGAGGCTGGGGGAGTGTACTCCATCCCGGCCCTTAACACCTATTTCCAAAGGGAGAGGGTGTAACACTGTAGGAGGCTGGACTGGCTTGTAGTGAGTACCAGGGGGTACTTACACCTTGCATCAGGCCCAGGTATCCCTTATTAGTGTAGAGGGGTGTCTAACAGCTTAGACTGATAGAAAAGGTAGCTTAGCAGAGCAGCTTAGGCTGAACTAGGAGACGAGTGAAGCTCCTACAGTACCACTAGTGTCACTTGCACAATATCATAAGAAAACACAATACACAGATATACTAAAAATAAAGGCACTTTATTTTTATGACAATATGCCAAAGTATCTCAGTGAGTACCCTCAGTATGAGGATAGCAAATATACACAAGATATATGTACACAATACCAAAAATATGCAGTATAGCAATAGAAAACAGTGCAAACAATGTATAGTTACAATAGGATGCAATGGGGGCACATAGGGATAGGGGAAACACAAACCATATACTCTAGAAGTGGAATGCGAACCATGAATGGACCCCAAACCTATGTGACCTTGTAGATGGTCGCTGGGACTGTAAGAAAACAGTGAGGGTTAGAAAAATAGCCCACCCCAAGACCCTGAAAAGTGGGTGCAAAGTTCACCTAAGTTCCCCAAAGAGCACAGAAGTCGTGATAGGGGAATTCTGCAGGAAAGACCAACACCAGCAATGCAACAACAATGGATTTCTAGACGAGAGTACCTGTGGAACAAGGGGACCAAGTCCAAAAGTCACGATCAAGTCGAGAGTGGGCAGATGCCCAGGAAATGCCAGCTGTGGGTGCAAAGAAGCTGCCACCGGATGGTAGAAGCTGAGGATTCTGCAAGAACGACAAGGGCTAGAAACTTCCCCTTTGGAGGATGGATGTCCCACGCCGTGAAGAGTCGTGCAGAAGTGTTTTCCCGCAGAAAGACTGCAAACAAGCCTTGCTAGCTGCAAAGCTTGCGGTTAGGGTTTTTGGATGCTGCTGTGGCCCAGGAGGGACCAGGATGTCACCAATTGCGTGAGGGGACAGAGGGGGTGTCCAGCAAGACAAGGAGCCCTCTCAGAAGCAGGCAGCACCTGGAGAAGTGCCGGAACAGGCACTACAAAGTGGAGTGAAACAGTGCTCACCCGAAGTTACACAAGAGAGTCCCACGCCGCCGGAGGACAACTCAGGAGGTTGTGCAATGCAGGTTAGAGTGCCGTGGACCCAGGCTAGGCTGTGTACAAAGGAAATCCTCGAAGAGTGCACAGGAGCCGGAGTAGCTGCAAAACACGCAGTTCCCAGCAATGCAGTCTGGCGTGGGGAGGCAAGGACTTACCTCCACCAAACTTGGACTGAAGAGTCACTGGACTGTGGGAGTCACTTGGACAGAGTTGCTGAGTTCAAGGGACCTCGCTCGTCGTGCTGAGAGGAGACCCAGAGGACCGGTGATGCAGTTCTTTGGTGCCTGCGGTTGCAGGGGGAAGATTCCGTCGACCCATGGGAGATTTCTTCGGAGCTTCTAGTGCAGAGAGGCGGCAGACTACCCCCACAGCATGCACCACCAGGAAAACAGTCGAGAAGGCGGCAGGATCAGCGTTACAAGGTCGCAGTAGTCGTCTTTGCTACTTTGTTGCAGTTTTGCAGGCTTCTAGCGCGGTCAGCAGTCGATTCCTTGGCAGAAGGTGAAGAGAGAGATGCAGAGGAACTCTGATGAGCTCTTGATTTCGTTATCTAAGGAATTCCCCAAAGCAGAGACCCTAAATAGCCAGAAAAGAGGGTTTGGCTACTTAGGAGAGAGGATAGGCTAGCAACACCTGAAGGAGCCTATCAGAAGGAGTCTCTGACGCCACCTGCTGGCACTGGCCACTCAGAGCAGTCCAGTGTGCCAGCAGCACCTCTGTTTCCAAGATGGCAGAGGTCTGGAGCACACTGGAGGAGCTCTGGGCACCTCCCAGGGGAGGTGCAGGTCAGGGGAGTGGTCACTCCCCTTTCCTTTGTCCAGGTTCGCGCCAGACCAGGGCTGAGGGATCCCTGAACCGGTGCAGACTGGCTTATGCAGAGATGGGCACCATCTGTGCCCATCAAAGCATTTCCAGAGGCTGGGGGAGGCTACTGCTCCCCAGCCCTGACACCTTTTTCCAAAGGGAGAGGGTGTAACACCCTCTCTCTGAGGAAGTCCTTTGTTCTGCCTTCCTGGGCCAAGCCTGGCTGGACCCCAGGAGGGCAGAAACCTGTCCGAGGGGTTGGCAGCAGCAGCAGCTGCAGTGAAACCCCGGGAAAGGCAGTTTGGCAGTACCCGGGTCTGTGCTAGAGACCTGTGGGATCATGGGATTGTGCCAACAATGCCAGGATGGCATTGAGGGGGCAATTCCATGATCATAGACATGTTACATGGCCATATTCGGAGTTACCATTGTGAAGCTATACATAGGTAGTGACCTATGTATAGTGCACGCGTGTAATGGTGTCCCCGCACTCACAAAGTCCGGGGAATTTGCCCTGAACAATGTGGGAGCACCTTGGCTAGTGCCAGGGTGCCCACACACTAAGTAACTTAGCACCCAACCTTTACCAGGTAAAGGTTAGACATATAGGTGACTTATAAGTTACTTAAGTTCAGTGAAAAATGGCTGTGAAATAATGTGGGCATTATTTCACTCAGGCTGCACTGGCAGGCCTGTGTAAGAATTATCAGATCTCCCTATGGGTGGCACAAGAAATGCTGCAGCCCATAGGGATCTCCTGGAACCCCAATACCCTGGGTACCTCAATACCATATACTAGGGAATTATAAGGGTGTTCCAGTATGCCAATGTAAATTGGTGAAATTGGTCACTAGCCTGTTAGTGACAATTTGGAAAGAAATGAGAGAGCATAACCACTGAGGTTCTGAATAGCAGAGCCTCAGTGAGACAGTTAGTCATAACACAGGCAACACATACAGGGCACACTTATGAGCACTGGGGCCCTGGCTGGCAGGGTCCCAGTGACACATACAACTAAAACAACATATATACAGTGAAATATGGGGGTAACATGCCAGGCAAGATGGTACTTTCCTGCAAACACCCTCTCTCAGAGGAAATTCTTTGTTCTGCCTTCCTGGGACTGGGCTGCCCAGACCCCAGGAGGGGAGAAACGTGTCTGAGGGTTGGCAGCAGCGGTAGCTGCAGTGAAAACTCCAGAGAGCTAGTTTGGCAGTACCTGGGGTCCATGCTGGGGCCTCGGGGATGCATGGGATTGGCACCCCAATACCAGATTTGGCTTGGGGAGACAATTACATGATCTTAGACATATTAGATGGCCATGTTCGGAGTTACCATTGTGAAGCTATACATAGGTATTGACCTATGTGTGGTGCATGCGTGTAATGGTGTCCCCGCACTCACAAAGTCTGGGGAAATTGCCCTGAACAATGTGGGGGCACCTTGGCTAGTGCCAGGGTGCCCTCACACTTAGTAACTTTGCACCTAACCTTCAAAAAGTGAGGGTTAGACATATAGGTGACTTATAAGTCAGTTAAGTGCAGTGTAAAATGGCTGTGAAATAACGGGGATGTTATTTCACACAGGCTGCAGTGGCAGTCTTGTGTAAGAGTTGTCTGAGCTCCCTATGGGTGGCAAAACAAATGCTGCAGCCCATATCGATCTCCAGGGACCCCAATACCCTGGGTACCTAGGTACCACATTCTAGGGAATTATAAAGGTGTTCCAGTGTGCCACTTAGAATTGGTAAAAATGGTCACTAGCCTGCAGTGACAATTTTAAAATCAGAGGGAGCATAAGCACTGAGATTCTGGTTAGCAGAGTCTCAGTGATACAGTTAGGCACCACACATGGAACACATATAGGTCACAAACTAGGAGCACTGGGGTCCTGGCTAGCAGGATCCCAGTGACACAGGCAAAAACAAACTGACACACAAGTAAAAATTGGGGAAACATGCCAGGCAAGATGGTACTTTCCTACAAACCCCCTCCTCCCAAATGAGGGACAATAAGGCTAACCTTGCCCAGATTAGTCTTTATTGTCTAAGTGGAAATATCTGGGGAGTCCATCTGCATTGGGGTGAGTACTCCCAGGTCTATGTTCCAATGTATAGTCCATTCCCTGTAGGGAAGTGGACCACCTCAACAATTTAGGGTTTTCACCTTTCATTTGTTTTAGCCAAAGTAGAGGTTTGTGGTCTGTCTGAACAATACAGTGAGTACCAAAGAGGTATGGTCTCAACTTTTGTCAGTGCCCAGACCACAGCAAAGGCCTCCCTCTCTATGGTAGACCAACGTTTTTCTCCAGAGTCAATCTCCTGCTGATAAAAGCAACAGGTTGATCCTGGCCCTCAGTATTAAGCTGTGATAGCACTGCCCCAACCCTCAATTCAGAAGCATCAGTCTGGACTATGAACTTTTTGGAGTAGCTAGGGCTTTTTAGGACAGGTGCAGAGCACATGGCCTGTTTGAGCTCATCAAAAGCATTTTGACAGCTAGCTGTCCACAATACCTTTTTAGGCATCTTCTTACTAGAGAGGTCATTAAGAGGAGCTGCTATGGAGCCACAATTCTTAATGAACCTCCTATAGTACCCTTTGAGGCCTAGAAAGGCTGTCACCTGGGTTTGAGTTGTAAGGGGAGCCCATTCCATAATGGTCTGGATCTTCCCTTGCAGTGGTGCAATCTGTTCCCCACTGTAGGAAAGTACCATCTTGCCTGGCATGTTACCCCCATTTTTCACTGTATATATGTTGTTTTAGTTGTATGTGTCACTGGGACCCTGGTAACCCAGGGCCCCAGTGCTCATAAGTGTCCCTGAATGTGTTACCTGTGTAGTGACTAACTGTCTCACTGAGGCTCTGCTAATCAGAACCTCAGTGGTTATGCTCTCTCATTTCTTTCCAAATTGTCACTAACAGGCTAGTGACCATTTTTACCAATTTACATTGGCTTACTGGAACACCCTTATAATTCCCTAGTATATGGTACTGAGGTACCCAGGGTATTGGGGTTCCAGGAGATCCCTATGGGCTGCAGCATTTCTTTTGCCACCCATAGGGAGCTCTGACAATTCTTACACAGGCCTGCCACTGCAGCCTGAGTGAAATAACGTCCACGTTATTTCACAGCCATTTTACACTGCACTTAAGTAACTTATAAGTCACCTATATGTCTAACCTTTACCTGGTAAAGGTTAGGTGCAAAGTTACTTAGTGTGAGGGCACCCTGGCACTAGCCAAGGTGCCCCCACATTGTTCAGAGCCAATTCCCTGAACTTTGTGAGTGCGGGGACACCATTACACGCGTGCACTACATATAGGTCACTACCTATATGTAGCTTCACAATGGTAACTCCGAATATGGCCATGTAACATGTCTATGATCATGGAATTGCCCCCTCTATACCATCCTGGCATAGTTGGCACAATCCCATGATCCCAGTGGTCTGTAGCACAGACCCTGGTACTGCCAAACTGCCCTTCCTGGGGTTTCACTGCAGCTGCTGCTGCTGCCAACCCCTCAGACAGGCATCTGCCCTCCTGGGGTCCAGCCAGGCCTGGCCCAGGATGGCAGAACAAAGGACTTCCTCTGAGAGAGGGTGTTACACCCTCTCCCTTTGGAAAATGGTGTGAAGGCAGGGGAGGAGTAGCCTCCCCCAGCCTCTGGAAATGCTTTCTTGGGCACAGATGTACCCAATTCTGCATAAGCCAGTCTACACCGGTTCAGGGACCCCTTAGCCCCTGCTCTGGGGCGAAACTGGACAAAGGAAAGGGGAGTGACCACTCCCCTGACCTGCACCTCCCCTGGGAGGTGTCCAGAGCTCCTCCAGTGTGCTCCAGACCTCTGCCATCTTGGAAACAGAGGTGCTGCTGGCACACTGGACTGCTCTGAGTGGCCAGTGCCACCAGGTGACGTCAGAGACTCCTGCTGATAGGCTCCTTCAGGTGTTAGTAGCCTATCCTCTCTCCTAGGTAGCCAAACCCTCTTTTCTGGCTATTTAGGGTCTCTGTCTCTGGGGAAACTTTAGATAACGAATGCAAGAGCTCATCCGAGTTCCTCTGCATCTCTCTCTTCACCTTCTGCCAAGGAATCGACTGCTGACCGCGCTGGAAGCCTGCAAACCTGCAACATAGTAGCAAAGACGACTACTGCAACTCTGTAACGCTGATCCTGCCGCCTTCTCGACTGTTTTCCTGCTTGTGCATGCTGTGGGGGTTGTCTGCCTCCTCTCTGCACCAGAAGCTCCGAAGAAATCTCCCGTGGGTCGACGGAATCTTCCCCCTGCAACCGCAGGCACCAAAAAGCTGCATTACCGGTCCCTTGGGTCTCCTCTCAGCACGACGAGCGAGGTCCCTCGAATCCAGCGACTCTGTCCAAGTTTGGTGGAGGTAAGTCCTTGCCTCACCTCGCTGGGCTGCATTGCTGGGAACCGCGACTTTTGCAGCTACTCCGGCCCCTGTACACTTCCGGCGGAAATCCTTTGTGCACAGCCAAGCCTGGGTCCACGGCACTCTAACCTGCATTGCACGACTTTCTAAGTTGGTCTCCGGCGACGTGGGACTCCTTTGTGCGACTTCGGGTGAGCACCGTTTCACGCATCCTCGTAGTGCCTGTTTCTGGCACTTCTCCGGGTGCTACCTGCTGCTGAGAGGGCTCCTTGTCTTGCTCGACGTCCCCTCTCTCTCCTGGTCCAATTTGCGACCTCCTGGTCCCTCCAGGGCCACAGCAGCGTCCAAAAAACGCTAACCGCACGATTTGCAGCTAGCAAGGCTTGTTGGCGTTCTTTCGGCGGGAAAACACTTCTGCACGACTCTCCACGGCGAGAGGGATCTGTCCACCAAAGGGGAAGTCTCTAGCCCTTTTCGTTCCTGCAGAAACCTCAGCTTCTTCTGTCCAGTAGAAGCTTCTTTGCACCCGTAGCTGGCATTTCCTGGGCATCTGCCCATCTCCAACTTGCTTGTGACTTTTGGACTTGGTCCCCTTGTTCCACAGGTACCCTAGATTGGAAATCCACAGTTGTTGCATTGTTGGTTTGTGTCTTTCCTGCATTATTCCTCTAACACGACTTCTTTGTCCTTAGGGGAACTTTAGTGCACTTTGCACTCACTTTTCAGGGTCTTGGGGAGGGTTATTTTTCTAACTCTCACTATTTTCTAATAGTCCCAGCGACCCTCTACAAGGTCACATAGGTTTGGGGTCCATTCGTGGTTCGCATTCCACTTTTGGAGTATATGGTTTGTGTTGCCCCTATCCCTATGTTTCCCCATTGCATCCTATTGTAACTATACATTGTTTGCACTGTTTTCTAAGACTATACTGCATATTTTTGCTATTGTGTATATATATCTTGTGTATATTTCCTATCCTCTCACTGAGGGTACACTCTAAGATACTTTGGCATATTGTCATAAAAATAAAGTGCCTTTATTTTTAGTATAACTGTGTATTGTGTTTTCTTATGATATTGTGCATATGACACTAAGTGGTACTGTAGTAGCTTCACACGTCTCCTAGTTCAGCCTAAGCTGCTCTGCTAAGCTACCATTATCTATCAGCCTAAGCTGCTAGACACCCTATACACTAATAAGGGATAACTGGGCCTGGTGCAAGGTGCAAGTACCCCTTCGTACTCACTACAAGCCAGTCCAGCCTCCTACACCCACCTACCAGGTGACCCAGATACACCACTTTTCCCTGCCCTATCTGGCACTTTGAAGCCTTGATAGTGAGGCCTGCCTTTTGCAGGGCCTCCAAAAGTTTCCACAGGTGGACCAGGTGATCATCCCAGGTGGAGCTAAAGACAGCTTTATCATCCAGATATGTTGCACTAAAAGCTTCGAACCTTTGCAGGACTATGTTCACCAACCTTTGAAAAGTGGCAGGTGCATTCTTCAGACCAAAGGGCATCACAATGAATTGATAGTGCCCTCGAATGGTTGAAAATGCAGTTTTGGGTTTAGCATCTTCTGATAATTTAATCTTCCAATACCCTGCAGTTAAATCAAAAGTGATTAGATACTTGGCAGAAGCCAGTGTATCTATCAGCTCATCTGCCCTGGGTATAGGGTGAGCACCTGTCTTGGTTACTTGGTTGAGCTCTCTATAGTCAACACAAAACCTCATCTCTCTTTTTCCATCCTTTTTGTGAGATTTTGGTACATGCAGCACTGGGCAAGCCCATGGGCTTTCTGAAGGCTCAATCACTCCTAAGTCTAACATTTTCTGTACCTCTTGTTTTATGCAGTCCCTGACATGGTCAGGCTGCCTATAAATCTTACTTTTGACAGGTAGACTGTCTCCAGTATTGTGTGTTCACACCAAGTAGTGGTACCTGGTATCAGTGAGAAGAGTTCAGAAAACGGACTTAAAAGATTTAGACAGCTGTCCTTCTGCTCAGCAGTAAGGCAATCTGCAAGTACTACTCCCTCCACTTAGGCAACAGCTTCAGTGGTGGAGAAGAGATCAGGGAGAGGGTCACTCTCTTCTTCCTGTCCCTCATCAGTTGCCATGAGCAGGATGAAATCAGCCCTGTCATAGTAGGGTTTTAGGTGGTTGACATGGAGCACCCTAAGGGGACTCCTGGCAGTGCCCAGGACTACCAAGTAGGTAACCTCACCATTTTTCTTAACAATTAGATGGGGTCCACTGCATTTGTCCTGGAGTGCTCTTGGGGCCACAGGCTCCAATACCCATACATTCTGTCCTAGCTGGTACTAGGTCAGGACAGCCTTCTAGTCATGCCATTGCTTTTGCAGCACCTGGCTGGCCTGAAGGTTTTTATTGGCCTTTTTCATGTACTCAGCCATTCTTGATCTTAGGCCAAGTACATAGTCCACAATGTCCTGTTTAGGAGCTTTTAAAGATTGTTCCCAACCCTCCTTAACAAGTGTAAGGGGACCTCTCACAGGCTACCCAAAGAGGAGTTCAAAGGGGCTAAAGCCCACTCCTTTTTGGGGTACCTCCCTGTAAGCAAAAAGAAGGCAAGGTTACAGGACATCCCATCTCCTTCTGAGTTTTTCAGGGAGTCCCATTATCAAACCTTTGAGAGCTTTATTAAACCTCTCAACTAGACCATTTGTTTGTGGATGATAAGGAGTAGTGAACTTGTATGTTACCCAACACTCCTTCCACATAGCTTTGAGGCATGCAGACATGAAGTTACTACCTCTGTCTGACACCACTTCCTTAGGTAAGCCCACTCTGGAAAAGATTCCCAGGAGGGCCTTTGCCACTGCAGGAGCTGTAGTGGTCCTCAAGGGAAGTGCTTCAGGATACCTAGTGGAATGGTCCACTACCACAAGGACAAACCTATTGCATAAAGCTGTTGGAGGGTCAAGGGGGACAACTATGTCAACCCCTACCCTTTCAAAGGGCACCCTAACCACAGGAAGTGGAATTAAAGGGGCCTTTGGTGTGCCACCAGTCTTGCCACTGGCTTGGTAGGTCACACAAGAGTGACAAACCTCTTTGGTGTCCTCTGCATATGAGGGCCAGTGAAACAAGGGATCTAGCCTGTCCCAAGTTTTACTGTGGCCAAATGCCCAACCAAAGGAATGTCATGTGCCAAGGTAAGAAGAAACTCTCTATACTGCAAAGGGATGACCAATCTCCTGGCAGCTCCAGGTTTAGGGTCCCTTGACTCAGTGTACAGGAGGTTGTCTTCCAATACACCTTATGGCTATCACTGACATCCCCATTCTGCTGTTTGACAGATTGCTGTCTCAAACCCTCTAGTGTGGGACAGGTCTGCTGTGCCACACTCAGCTCTTCCCTAGCAGGCCCCCCTGCACCCATAAGCTCAGCAGGGTCTGCTGCCAGCTCATCTGGTGTAGGTTCTGCATAGGGAGAGGATTCCTCTTCCCCAAAAGGGGAATCTTCTAGAGAGGGAGGGATAGTGGGCAAGGATTTACCCTTACTACCCCTAGCTTGTGGGAGCACTTGGTCCATTGTTCCAGGATCCAAGTTTCCCTGTCCTTTTTACTTCTTGGCCTGAACCCTTGTCAAAGCAAAAATATGCAGAGGAATGCCAAGCATTGCCGCATGAGCCTCCAACTCCACTTCAGCCCAGGCTGATGTCTCCAAATCATTGCCTAGTAAGCAATCTACAGGTAATTCAGTGGCTACCACAACTTTCTTTGGACCACTAACCCCCCCAGTTGAGATTCACAACAGCCATGGGGTGGCTAAGTGTGTTATTGTGAGCATCAGTCACTTGATACTGCTGACCAAGTAGGTGTTTATCAGGGTGAACCAGTTTCTCTGTAACCATAGTTACACAAGCTCCTGTGTCCCTGTAGGCCTCAACCTCAACACCATTAATTAGGTGTAGTTGCTTGTACATACCCATATTAAGGGGACAAGCAACCAAGGTGGCAAAGTCAATGCCACCACCAGAGACTAAAACAGCCTCTCTGGTCTCCCTAACAAGACCAACCCCAACTACACTACCAATGGTGAGCCCAGCTACAACCTTGGATTGGCTATTTGTAGTAGACCTCCCACCACCACTGCTATTACTAGGGGCACTAGAGGTTGCAGTTGGGACTGTGGTAGTGGGAGCCTTGGTGTTTCTCTTTGGACAAGTGGCATCACTTGCCCAATGGCTTTTTACTTTACATAAATAACACCATGGCTTTTTCTGATTGTGAGAAGAGGATTTGGAACCACCACCCCCAGAGGATTTTTGTGGGCCTGATGAAGACTCAGAATGTTTTTTTATCTTTGTCCCCACCCTTGTCAGAATACTTACCATCCTTCTTCTTGCCATCCTTGTCACCCCCTATATGAACTTTTCTGTTCACTCTTGTTCTGACCCATTTGTCTGCCTTCTTTCCCAATTCTTGGGGAGAGGTCAGATCTGAGTCTACCAAGTACTGGTGCAACAAATCAGACACACAATTGTTCAAAATATGCTCTCTCAGGATTAGATTATACAGGCTTTCATAGTCAGTCACCTTACTGCCATGTAACCAACCCTCCAAGGCCTTCATTGAACAGTCTACAAAGTCTGTCCAGTCTTGAGAGGACTCTTTTCTGGTGTCTCTGAGCATAATCCTGTATTGTTCAGTGGTTAAGCCAAATCCATCCAAGAGTGCACCCTTCAAAGCTTTGTAATTGTTAGCATCACTTTCTCTGACAGTAAGGAGCCTATCCCTACCCTTACCAGTGAAAGATAGACAGACGATAGCAGTCCACTGCCTTTGAGGGACCAACTGTACCATACAGGCCCTCTCAAGTGCAGCAAACCACTTGTTAATGTCATCCCCCTCCTTGTAAGGGGGGACTATCTTATGCAGGTTTCTGTAATGAATCTTGCTCTCTAGCAGGATTGCTATCAAAAGCACTGCTGCTGCTACCATGGGGAACTAACCCCAACCTCTGCCTTTCCCTCTCTACATCCAGAGATTCCCTGTCTAAGGCCAGCTGCTGCAGTTTTAGCTTCAGCCTGGCCTCTTCCAACCTCAGCTTTCTGAGTTCCCTTTCCATTAAGTTATCCTCAGGGTGGGATGCTTGGGAATTGTGAGACAGAAGAAATATGGAAACTGGCCAAGTTAGACCTGTCCCTAACTGGCTGGACTCTAGTAACCTGGCCTTTAGGAGTGAAAGGTGACCTACTAGTGTGTGACCCCCTCCCACTACCAGCGTCACTAGATGGCCTGTTAGCTGGCAGGACCTTGGAAGAACCCTCCCCAGCATCCCCAGGGGACTCCTCTGAGTCTTGCGGGGTGCCCCCTCCTCTACCTCCTGATCCTGGGATGGGCCAGACTGTTTCTGGTCACTTTCTAGGAGAAGGCAAAGGAGAAGATCTTTGGTAGGATTCTTACCAATCGCGAAACCTCTTTCAATGCAGAGACCCCTCAAACCTTTAAAGTTTAAACTCCCATATGTTGGCTGGACAACTCTAGGAGTGAGTTCTACTGCAGACATGATAGAAAGGGTTTAGGACAGAGAGAGAAAAAAGAAGTTTAGAAACATTTAGGGAAAAGAGAAAAACTTTTTAGAAAGTTTAGAGAAGGAAAGTTAAACTGTTTAAGTTAACTGTGTATATTCTGAAGTAATTGGTATATGTTTTTCTTATGAAAAGCACCAAATGACAAAGTGGTAAAGCAGTTACAAGCACTTATCCCACCGCTGCACCACCAATGTAGGAGGCTGGCCTGGCTGATAGTGGGCACCTAATGGTACTTACACCTTGAGCCAGGTCCAGTTATCCCTTATTAGTTGATTAGTAGTGTTCTAGCAGCTTAGGCTGATAGGAGTAGCTATAGCAGAGCAGCTTAGGCTGAACTAGGAGACATGCAAAGCTCCTACTGTACCACTTATTTCATATTGCACTATATCATAAGAAACACAATACTCAGAGTTACTAAAAATAAAGGTACTTTATTTTAGTGACAATATGCCAAAAGTATCTCAGAGGAAATACTCCCTTAGGAGGTAAGTATACTACACAAAATATACACACAAACCAAAATCAGGTAGGTAAACAGTTAGAAAAGTAGTGCAAACACTGTAAAACAAAATATAATGCAATAGGAGACAATGGGCTTAGGGGCAACACAAACCATATACTCCAAAAGTGGAATACGAACCACAAATGGACCCCAGGCCTAGTGTAGTGTGTAGAGGGTCACTGGGAGTGTAAGAAAACACTAAGGGTGTCCAAGATATCTCACCCCAACACCCTGAAAAGTAGGAGTAAAGTTACCCTACTACCCCAGAAAGACAGTAAAGTCGAGATAACGGATTCTGCAAAGACAACAACTGGCTGCAAAGCACTGAATACGGATTCCTGGACCTGAGGACCTGCAAAGGAAGGGGAGCAAGTACAAGAGTCACGCAAGTGTCCGGGGTGGGCAGTAGCCCACCAAACCCCGGATGAATGTGCAAAAGGGCTGCCTGCGGTGGAAGAAGCCAAATATTCTGCAACAACGGAAGGTGCCAGGAACTTCTCCTTTGGTCAGAAGATGTCCCACGGCGTGCTGGAGGATGCACAGTTGTTTCCACGCAGAAAGACTGCAAACAAGCCCTGGTAGCTGCAAGAGTCAAGGTTGAAGATAATGGGTGCTGCCCGGGCCCAGGAAGTCGTCCCTTGGAGGAGGAGACAGAGGGGGCCCTCAGAAAGAGAGACAGCTCACGGAGAAGCAGACAGCACCCGCAGATGCACTTGAACAGACGTTCAATAAATTTGAGCATGGCGGTCGTCTCAACACAACAAAAGAGGGTCCCACGAAGCCGGTGGTCAACTCAGCGAGTTGAGCAATGCAGGACAGAGTGCTGGGGACCTGGGCTATGCTGTGCATGAAGGAATCCTTGCAAGAGTACACAGAAGCCCTAGCAGTTGCAGATCATGCAGTACACAGGACTAATGTCTGGCGTGGGGAGGCAAGGACTTACCTCCACCTAATTTGGATCGAAGGACCACTGGACTGTCGGGGTTACTTGGATCCAGCTCCTGTGTTCCAGGGACCATGCTCGTCAAGATGAGAGGGGACCAAGAGGACCGGTGATGCAGAAGTTTGGTGCCTGCTTTGTGCCAGGTCCAGTTATCCCTTATTAGTAGAATAGAGGTGTTTCTAGCAGCTTAGGCTGATAGAAGGTAGCTATGGCAAAGCAGCTTCGGATGAACTAGGAGACATGCAAAGCTCCAACTATACCACTTATATCATATGCACCATAACATAAGAAAACACAATACTCAGAGTTACTAAAAATAAAGGTACTTTATTTTAATGACAATATGCGACAAGTATCTCAGTGAGTACCCTCAGTAAGAAGGTAAGTAATATACACAAGTTATATGTACACAAACCCAAAACAGGTAAGTAAGAGTCAGAAAAGTAATGCAAACAGTGTAGAATTACAATAGGATGCAATAAGTGAACATAGGTCAAGGGGCAACACAAACTATATACACCAAAAGTGGAATGCGAATCACAAATGGACCCCAGACCTATGGGAGCTTGTAGAGTGTCGCTGGGACTGTAAGAAAACAGTCAGGGTGTCCAAGATACCCCACCCCAAGACCCTGAAAAGTAGGGGTAAAGTACCCCTACTACCCCAAAAGGACACAATAGTCGTGATAGGGGGATTCTGCAAGAACAATAAATACCAGCAAAGCACTGAAGATGGATTCCTGGACCTGAGGACCTGCAAGGCAAGGGGACCAAGTCCAAGAGTCGCAATAGTGTCCAGGAGGGCAGGAGCCCAGGAAACCCCGGATGAAGGTGCAAGGAAGATGCCTCTGGATGGAAGAAGCTTAGGATTCTGCAGCAACGAAGAAGACTAGGAACTTCTCCTTTGCATGGAAGATGTCCCACATCGTACTGAAGGATGCAGAAGTGTTTCCACGCAGAAATACCGCAAATAAGCCTTGCTAGCTGCAAGGGTTGGCGTACAGGTTTTTGGGTGCTGCTGGGGACCAGGAAGAACCAGAATGTCGCCCCTTGGATGAGAAGACAGAGGGGGTGCTCAGCAACTCAGAAAGCCCCCACAGAAGCAGGCTGCACCCGCAGAAGTACCAGAACAGGCACTTTGAAGATTTGTGAACTGGAGCTGGCTCAGAGTCACAAAGGAGGGTCCCGCAACGCCGGAGGCCAACTCAGAGGGTTGAGCACCGCAGGACAGAATGCTGGTGACCCAGGCTAGGCTGTGCACAAAGGAAATCCTTGAAGGGTGCACAGGAGCCGGAGCAGCTGCAAGTCATGCAATACACAGGTTTGCAGTCTAGCGTGGGGAGGCAAGGACTTACCTCCACCAAACTTGGACTGAAGGATCACTGGGCTGTGGGAGTCACTTGGATAGAGTTTCTGTGTTCCAGAGACCACGCTCGTCAGGATGAGAGGGGACCCAGAGGACCGGTGATGCAGATGTTTGGTGCCTGCGGTAGCAGGGGGAAGATTCTGTTGACCCACAGGAGATTTCTTCTTGGCTTCCAGTGCAGGGTGAAGGTAGATGACCCCCAGAGCATGCACTACCAGGAAACAGTCGAGAAAGCCGACAGGATGAGGCGCTACAATGTTGCTGGTAGTCATCTTGCTACTTTGTTGCGGTTTTGCAGGCATCCTGGAGCAGTCAGCGGTTGATCCTTGGCAGAAGTCAAAGGAGGAAGTGCAGAGGAACTCTGGTGAGCTCTTGCATTCATTATCTGAAGAATTCCCCAGAGGAGAGACCCTAAGTAGCCAGAAAAGGAGGTTTGGCTACCAAGAAAGGAGGATTGGCTACCAAGAGAGGTAAGAGCCTATCAGAGGGGGCCTCTGACGTCACCTGCTGGCACTGGCCACTCAGAGCAGTCCAGTGTGCCCCCAACACTTCTGTTTCCAAGATGGCAGAGGTCTGGGACACACTGGAGGAGCCCTGGGCACCTCCCCTGGGAAGTACTGGTCAGGGGAGTGGTCACTCCCCTTTCCATTGCCCAGTTTCGCGCCAGAGCAGGGCTGGGGGATCCCTGAACCGGTGTAGACTGGCTTATGCAGAGATGGGCACCATCTGTGCCCATCAAAGCATTTCCAGAGGCTGGGGGGAAGCTACTCCTCCCCCAGCCCTTCACACCTATTTCCTAAGGGAGAGGGTGTAACACCCTCTCTCAGAGGGAATCCTTTGTTGTGCCTTCCTGGGCCAGGGCTGAATGGACCCCAGGAGGTCAGAATCCTGTCTGAGGGGTTGGCAGCAGCAGCAGCTGCAGTGGAAACCCGGAAAGGCAGTTTGGCAGTACCCGGGTTCTGTGCTAGAGACCCAGGGGATCATGGAATTGTCCCCCCAATACCAGAATGGGGTGACAATTCCACGATTTTAGACATGTTACATGGCCATGTTCGGAGTTACCATTGTGACGCTATACATAGGTAGTGACCTATGCATAGTGCACGCGTGTAATGTTGTCCCCGCACTCACAAAGTCAGGGGAATTTGCCCTGAACGATGTGGGAGCACCTTGGCTAGTGCCAGGGTGCCCACACACTAAGTAACTTGGCACCCAACCTTCACCAGGTGAAGGTTAGACATATAGGTGACTTATAAGTTACTGATGTGCACTGAAAAATGGCTGTGAAATAACATGGACGTTATTTCACACAGGCTGCAGTGGCAGGCCTGTGTAAGAATTGTCTGAGCTCCCTAAGGGTGGCAAAAGAAATGCTGCAGCCCGTAGGGTTCTCCTGGAACCCCAATACCCTGGGTACCTAAGTACCATATACAAGGGAATTATATGGGTGTACCAGTGTGCCAATGAGAATTGTTAAATTTAGTTACTAGCCTGCAGTGACAAACTTAGAAAGCAGAGAGAGCATAAACACTGAGGTTCTGGTTAGCAGAGCCTCAGTGATACAGTTAGGCACCACACAGGGAACACATATAGGCCACAAACGTATGAACACTGGGGTCCTGGCTAGCAGGGACCCAGTGAGACATATAAAACACACTGACAAATAGGGTTTTCACTATGAGCACTGGGCTCCTGGCTAGCAGGACCCCAGTGAGACAGTAAAAACACTCTGACATATACTCACAAACAGGCCAAAAGTGGGGGTAACAATGCTAGAAAGAGGCTACCTTCCTACACTGGTTGGACGAAAACTGCAGAAATGCACCCTAGGAAGATGCCAGCAGGTTCCTGCGTGATGCAAAGGATGTCCCACTTTGTGAAGATGGATGCAGGCGGGTTTTGGCACTGGATTCTTCCAACAAGCCTTGGTTCTGGCAAAGTCAAGTTTTTGCATCAACCAGGTGCTATATGGGCCGAGGAGGAGCCTGGGGGCCTCAACTCTGTGTGAGGAGGAAGAGGGGGCTCTCAGCACTTCAGAGAGCCATCAGGATGCCAGGCAGCACCCACGCGAGTCCCAGGACACGGAGACAAAGGAGGTGCAAAATGCGGTTGGTGTAGCACTACAAAGGAAGGTCCCACGCCGCCGGAGATCAACTCAGCGAGTTGAGCGTCACAGGATGGAGTGCTGGGGACCTGGGCCAGGCTGTGCATGAAGGAATTTTGCAAATAGTGCACAGAGGCCTCAGAAGGTGAAGAAGACACGGTGCACAGGGGTACAGTCGTTCTGGGGGAAGGCAAGGCCTTACCTCCTCCAAATTGCGACAGTAGGACCTCAGGACAGTCTGTGTTGATGGGGTCCACTCTCTGTGTTCCAAGGAGCACGCTTGTCACTGTGAGAGTAGTCCAAGACAACCGGTCCTGGACTTAGAAGCTCAGACAAATCTTACACAGGACTGCCACTGCAGCCTTAGATAAATAACACACACTTTATTTCACAGCCACTTTCACTGCACTTAAGTAACTGATAAATCACCTATATGTCTAACCTTCACTTGCTGAAGGTTAGGTGCAAAGTTACTAAGTGTGAGGGCACCCTTGCACTAGCAAAGGTGTCCCCACATAGCTCAGGGCCATTTCCCTGGATTTTGTGAGTGCAGGGACACCATTACATGTGTGCACTACATATAGGTCAATACCTATATGTAGCTTTACAATGGTAACTCGAAATATGGGCAAGTAAGGTATCTAAGATCATGGAATTGTCCCCCATTCCAAATATGGTATTGGAGAGCCAATTCCATGCATCCTGGCTGCTCCACCATGGACCCCCAGTACTGCCAAACCAGCTCTCTGAGGCTTGCACTGCAGCTACAGTTGCTGCCACCTCACAGACAGGGTTCCGCCCTCCTGGGGTCAGAGCAGCTCAGTCCCAGGAAGGCAGAACAAAGCATTTCCTTTGCAAGCAGGGTGTTACACCCTCTCCCTTTGGAAATAGGTGTTACAGGTTTGGGAGGGGTAGCCTCCCCCAGCCTCTGGAAATGCTTTGAAGGGCACAGAAGGTGCCCTCCTTGCATAAGCCAGTCTACACTGGTTCCCTGATCTGGCTTGAAACTGGACAAAGGAAAGGGGAATTACCACTCCCCTGTCCATCACCACCCTTTGCAAGGTGTGGGGGCACTCTGGAGGGCTCTGAGTGGCCAGTGACAGCAGGTGACATCAGAGACCTCTCCTGATAGGTCCTTACCTGATAAGGTAGCCAATCCCCCTCTCAGGGCTATTTAGGGTCTCTCCTGTGGGATCTCTTCAGATTCTACTAGCAAGTTTCCAGCAGGAATCCTCTGCAACTACTACTTCATCCTCTGACCTTGGATCAACCGCAGCCTGCTCCAGGAACCATTGTAACAGCAACAAACTACTCACAAGGGATACTTTTCTTCTGCAATTCAGCTCCAGCCAGCAACTGCAACAGTTTCCATGGTGTGCACGCTCTAAGTACTCCCTGTCTTCACCCTGCACCAGAAGGACTGAAGAAATATCCTGTGGGATGACGAAGTCACTCCCCTGCTCAGGCAGACACCTTCTAAGTCGACGACCGGTTCTCTTGGACTCCTCTCACAACGACGAGCATGCTCCTTGGAATACAGAGGGTGGACCCCATCAACACAGACTGTCCTGAGGTCCTGCTGTCACAATTTGGAGGAGGTAAGACCTTGCCTTCCCCCAGAACAACAGTACCCCTGTGCACCGTGTATTCTTCACTTCCTGAGGCCTCTGTGCACTATTTGCAAAATTCCTTCATGCACAGCCTGGCCCAGGTCCCCAGCACTCTATCCTGCAATGCTCAACTCACTGAGTTGATCTCCGGTGGCGTGGGACCTTCCTTTGTAGTGCTGCACCAACCGCATTTTGCACCTCGTGTGTCCCCGTGTCTTGGGACACCTGTGGGTGCTATCTGGTGCTCTGAGGGCTTTCTGAAGTGCTGATTGCTCCTTCTTCCTCCTCACATAGAGTTGAGGCCCCAAGGTCCTTCCTGGGTCCAGATAATACCTAGTTGACACGAAACGTGACTTTGCCGGAACCAAGGCTTGTTGGAGGAACCCAGTGCCAAAACTCACCTGCTTCCAACTTCTCTTCATGGGACATCCTTTGTATCACACAGGAACCCACTGGCATCTATCTAGGGTGCATTTCAGCAGTCTTTGTCCAACTGGGGACTCTTCTTTTGCACCCTCTTCTGGGTTGGCAGGAGCTCCTGTCCTTCCTGAAACTTCTTTTGACTTCTGGACTTAGTCTCCTTTTTTTACAGGTCTTCAGGTCCAGGAATCCACTGTGTGTTGTTTGCAGACTTGGTTGGTTCTTGCAATAATTCCAATCACAAACTGTAGTGTGTCCAAAGGAAACTTGCAGTACTTTACTCCTGCTTTTCTGGGCTCTGGAGTGGGGTAATTTACTTACCTTTACTGTATTCTTACTCTCCCAGTGATTCTGCACACACTACACTTGTCTAGGGGAGAATTTGTGATTCGCTTTCCACTTTTTTAGTATATGGTTTGTGTTGCCCCTAGACCTATTTTCTCCCATTGCATTCTTTAGCACTTCCTATTGTTTGCACTATCCTATGTCTAATTACTTACCTTATTTTGGTGTCTGGTGTATATATTGTGTATAATTCTTACCTCCAGAAGGAGTATTGTCTCTAAGATATTTTTGGTACTGTGACACTCAAATA
This sequence comes from Pleurodeles waltl, assembly GCF_031143425.1. Taxonomy (NCBI): domain Eukaryota; kingdom Metazoa; phylum Chordata; class Amphibia; order Caudata; family Salamandridae; genus Pleurodeles; species Pleurodeles waltl. The sequence goes on from NC_090447.1 coordinate 1,226,139,500, forward strand.
AATACCTTTATTTTTGGTAAGACTGAGTATTGTCTTTATTTGTTTTATAAGTACTGTGTAAGTGATATTGCATGAGCTTTGCATGTCTCCTAGTTCAGCCTAAGCTGCTCTGCTATAGCTACCTCTATCAGCCTAAACAGTACTACATTTCACTATTAAGGAATAACTGGACCTGGTATAAGGTGTATGTACCCAAGGCGCCCACTACAAACCAGGCCAGCCTCCTACACCATCCCTTTCTAGCACTGCAATCCTTAGGAAAGCAGCCCTGTCTTGACATAGGATCCCAGGGACAGTCACACTGTTCCACTTTAAAACTTTCTAACCTCTCAAATATGGAATCTCAGAGTACGCACTTGCACTGTTCTCTAGCTAAAAATCTCCAAACAGGGCGGTTCACCTCCCCCCAGGGAAGGGACCATACAGTGGATAATGAAGGGAGTAACCCCTCTATTGCAGATCTCCTCTCCACTTATCACCACTTAGACAATAAAGTCTCAACTGGCCAAGGTAAGCCGTATTGTCCTTCGTTTGGGGGGTGGGGTTGTGTGAGAAAGTAGCCTCTTTCTAGCATGGTGACCCCCATTTTTGGCCTTTTTGACTGTGTAACTAGGATCCTGCTAGCCAGGACCCCAGTGCTTATGGTTTTGGGCCTGCTTGTCTGTATGTTTCACTGTTTTTGAAAGTATGCTTCACTGTGTCACTGGAGTCCTGCTAACCAGGACCAGAGTCTTTATGCTCTCTCTGTTTCCAAATTTTTCACTACATACTGGTATCCCAGTATTTCACTCCAAATTGGCATACTAGTCCCCTCTTATAAGTCCCTGGTATATAGTACCTAAGTACCCAGGGCATTGGGGTTCCCAGGGATCCCTTTGGGCTGCAGCATTATTTTTGCCACCCATAGGTAGCCCAGGGAAATGCTTCTGCAGGACTGCCATTGCAGCCTGTGTGAAATGGTGCCTGCACCCTTTCACAACCATTTTCACTGCACCAAGTCACTTATAAGTCACCTATATGTCAGGTATTTCAACCTTGAAGGCTAGGTGCAAAGTACCTGTGTGTGAGGGCACCCCAACACTAGCATAGGCGCCCCCACATCGTCCAGGACTATTTTCCCAGACTTCGTGAGTGTGGAGATGCATTTTTACACGTGCACTGGACATAGATCAAAACCTATGTCCAGCTGCACAATGGTAACTCCAAATAAGGCCATTTGAGGTGTCTAACATCTCAGAATTGTACCCCAATACTGATTCTATTATTGGTTGCACAACACCATGCACTCTGGGTGCTCCACCGCGGACCACCCGTACTGCCAAACCAGCCTTTGGAGGTTTTCAAGGCAGGCCCAGCTGCTGCCACCTCACAGACAGGTTTCTGCTTTCCTGTTGCTTGAGCAGCTCAAGCCCATGAAGCCAGAACAAAGGATTTCCTTTGGGAGAGGGGTGTTACACCCTCTCCCTTTGTAAATGGGTGTTACAGGCATGGGAGGAGTTTCCCAGAGCTTCTGGACTACACTGGTTCAGGGACCCCAAGTCCCTGCTCTTGTGAAAAACTGGACAAAGGAAAGGGAAGTGACTACTCCCCTGTCCATCACCACCACAGGGGTGGTGCCTAGAGCTCCTCCAGAGTGTCCCTGGGTTTTTGCCATCTTGGATTCAAATGTGGCGGGGTACTCTGGGAGCATCTGTGTGGCCAGCGCTAGCAAGTGACGTCAGAGTCCTCCCCTGATAGGTGATTACCAGGGTAGCTGGCCAATCTCCCTTTCGGGGCTATTTAGGGTCTCTCCTCTGGGTCTTTCCTCAGATTTGGATGACAAGACTCCAGAAGGAATTCTCTGCATCCTTTACATCATCTTCTACAGACGGAACCGCAGCTGAACCCTCCAGGAACTCTACAAACTGCAACAAAGAAGCCAGGTCGACTTCTGCAAAATTGTATCTTCAGCTTCTGAGAGCAATTGCAACAGTTTCCAGGTTGTGCATCCTCCAAAGACTGTCTCTCTCTGCACCAGAAGAACCGAAGGAATCTCCAGTGGAGAGAAGGAGTCACTTCCCTGCTTCAGCAGGCACCTCTGTGCAGCGACGACCGGTGGCTTGGGTACCCTCTCCAGACAATGAGCATGGATCCAGCAACATGGGTGGTGGACTAAAGTGACCCTGACAGTCACAAGGTCCAGCTGTCCAACTTTGGTGGAGGTAAGAGCTTCCCTCCCCACACAAGAGAGTACCCCTGTGCACTGCATGACTTGCAGTTGCCAAGGCTTGGATGCGACCTTCCAAGAAGCTGTTCGTGCTCAGCTACTGCTACATCTAGACAGCCTAGCTGCTAGACACTGACTATATGTCACTAATAAGGGATACTGGACCTGGTTTAAGGTATAAATACCTTTGGTACCCACTTCAAACTAGGCCTGCCTCCTATAATGGAGCTGCGTGCGTTTTCAGTAGTTGGCTGGTGCTCTCAAGGAGGTCAAAACACCGGAAAAGCCATGACGTTTGCATGCCTTTTGCAAATTAAATCAAGAGGATTTTAAAAGGCAAGTCTGCAAACAAATAGAAGTGATGGGTGTGAAATGGGCCTTGGTTAGGAGCCCACATAGATACCAACACATTGGAAAAGAAGCTTTAGGCACCAGCACATTATTATTTACAAATTAAGCACTCTGCTAAGGGGCTTAAAAGTGGCTGTACATATATTAACAATGACTGAGATGGCTTTATAATAAAGGTGCCTCAGTATTCACATTGAACTGCAAAAGTAACACATTGTAAAAGAAGGAAAAGCTTTAGGCACCGGCACGTCATTATTTACAATTTAAGCACCCCACTAACGGGCTCAAAAGTGGCTTTATATATTAAAAGTGCCTGAAATGGCTTTAGAATAATGATGCCTTAGTATTCACATTGAACTGCAACAGCTGCACTCTGTAAAGGGAAGCTTTAGGCACTGGCACATTACTATCTACAAATTAAGCACTGCACTAAAGGGTTTAAAAGTGGCTGTACATATATTAAAAATGCAGAGATGGCTTTAGAATAAGGGCTGCCTCAGTATTCACATTGAACTGTAGCAACCACAAATTGCAAAGGAAAGCTTTAGGCACCAGCACTTGGTTGTTTACAAATTAAGCACTGTGAGCTACAGGGGTTAAAAGGGATTGTACATATATTAAAATGCCTTAGAAGGCTTTAGAATAAAGGAGCCTCAGTATTTACATTGAACTGAAACAGCCACGCTTTGCAAAGGAAAGCTTTAGGCAGTGGCACATGATTATTTACAAATTAAGCATTGTAAGAGTGGGATAAAGGGGTTATAAATGGCTGTATGTATATTACAAATGCCCGAGATGGCTTTACAATAATCATGCCTTAGTATTCACAATGAACTGCAAATGCTGTGCATTGCAAAGGAAAGCTTTAGGCACTGGTATGTGATTATTTACAAATTAAGCACTCCGCTAAAGGGCTTAAAAGTGGCTGTACATATATTAAAAATTACCAAGATGGCTTTAGAATAATGGTACCTCAGTATTCATATTGAACTGCAACAGATGGGTTTTGCAAAGAAAAGCATTAGGCACCTGCACGTGATTACTTACAAATGAATCACTGCTGTAAAGGGGTTAAAAGTGGACTGAGATGGCTTTAGAATAATGGTGCCTAAGTATTCACATTGAACTGCAACAGCCACATGTTGCAAAGGAAAGTTTAGGCACCTGCACATAATTGTTTACAAAGGGGCTAAAAGTGGCTGTATGTGTATTAAAAATGTCCAAGATGGTGTTAACGCGTCCCTTTGTGATATTTTATTACACATCAGGACTCGTTTTAGGCCAATGAATCTTTTGACCCAGTTGAGAGACACCTTAGGACGAGATAGCTAATCAATATATCAATCAATATGTCAATAATGTCATCAATATTTATCGCGACAATACACTTCACTTTAGTCAAAGTCATTAACCAATACAAGATTCTACCATGACCTTGCAGCCATGAATAACCACACCAGTTTAGTAGAATTTTATAAGTGTTATTCCCTTTTAATTACAATCTAGAAGCAGATGTGTTAATCTCAATACCAAGAAACATAATAGCATAGTCACGATATGGCAAATTTGGTAAGATTTCATTAAAGCGAGAATCACAAACATTAGAACATAACACGGCGTGAACATAGATCAAATTTAGCAGAGTGCCAATAACGCATCAGTTCAACAAAGCATAGTTTCAGTTGTTTGTCTATTTGCGTCAGTTTGGTGGACACCTGTCCTAACCACTGATTAGCATTCGCATGTTGAGCTTCATGCAAAAGAATTTAGAACACCAATTTGGAAAACATCTAACTGAGGTCTCTGTCAAAAGTAAGCCGTTGGTACCTAGAAAGGAAAAGCAAACAGACAAATTACAATTGCATTGTCATAATTACCCTCCAAAGTTTAGGTCAGCTCACAGGTTCAGTCTTCGTCTTCAGGACATCAGTCAATTCGCCATCAGTTAGAACTCAGCTCTGGGGCATAAGGGCACTTCCCTCATAAGGAGGTAAAGTGTATAAATGGACAGTTTAAGGGTGAGGATGGTTTTAAGTAAACCAACAAGTCATCAAACAGAGTGACAGGGTTTCTGGATAAAATCAATAGCATTCCCTAACGCACCTAAATGACTTCCCGTGACATGGGTTTTTATCCCTTTTTCGTTGTACATTCCCCCAAAATTTTATTGGACATTTTCTACACCCCACTATCTTTAACCTATCAGAAAATACATTAGGTAACCTAACTCTTCACCCCATATTATTTTACAAGTCTTTGATTGGTCTTCACAATTGACGTCTTCAGAGGTGGAACTTCCGGTATGATTTCATCTTTCTGTAATTCTTAGCACATCTTTTGGTCAGCCGTTCCATTGTCTTCACCGGTTTGAATGCCCTTGTATATTACATTAATCTGCACTGTTTCAGTTTGTTTTTAACATTTATTCTGCAAACAAGAAAAGGCTGTGAGAACGGATCTAACATGGTTACATTCATTTTGAATGAAAAGAACATGCAGGGTTGTGTCCTTTTATGAGTCAGCACACTGCAAAATAGGAAAATACAATTAATATGAGAGCCAAGCGACTAAGCTTTGGCTCATGCTAACTTAAGGCCTATGAGGATTTCAGCACAGATTCAATAACGCAATCATTAGTATAAACTTATTTAAACATAATATGAACATTTTAGTCATCATTATTAGTCTACGTATATATTGACGGCCACTCCCCGTGGTCACATTTCAAGTGCACGTTTAAGCAAAAATTAGTATTATTGTTTCTATGCAGCATTATCACACATTAATTAATAAACAATTCATGTTAATATAGATTGTATAAGTTACGCTCTCTCAATGGCTTCAGAATAATGTTGCCTCAGTATTCACATTGAACTGCAGATCCCGCACATTGTAAATGAAAGGAAAGCTTTGGGCACCAGCATGTGAGTATTTTTCAAACTAAGCACTCCGGTAAAGAGGTAAAAAGTGGCTGTACATGTATATTTGAAATGACAGAGATGGCTTCAGAATAATGGTGCCTCAGTATTCAAATTTAACTGCAACAGCCGTGCATTACAAAGGAAAGCTTTAGGCACCAGCATGTGATTATTTACAAATTAGGCTCTACAGTCACATATTATGGACACAGCGCAAGATTTTAAAAAAGCAAATCCTACGATTAATGGTAATAATTTGAATTATAATTAAAATATATTCATTTAACACAGGTGAAATCTTTCAAAGTAGAACTGAATTATTTGATTTATTTTGAGTAAACGTGTTAATTCCAAGATCACTGTTAAAACAAGCTATACCATACTACTATCACAAAATTACTCACCATCTGGAAAACTAACTATGCTGCCACAAAATGCCAGCCCAACAGACCATAAAGCGCTATAATGTAGCAGCACTTTATTGCGCTTACAAAAACCAATCTCAAAAGAAAGCACTGCTACATTATAGCGATTTATTACGGTTGCTACAATATAACATTATATATGTTGTTTGATTTCACGTTCAGCGTAAATTTATTTTTAAAAGCAACCTTTTAAGTGTTTATCTGCTTATTTTGTCATCACACAGCTCCAATTACTGTATAAACTCACAAAAATGTGTTGTTTAAAATGTATTTAAACACCACCGCAACATGTAGCCCTTCATTACTTGTGGTACCACCTGGACAAAACCGGTGTTTATATTCAGCAACGTGAGTGCAAAACATGGACAAGCACATGTTCCAAAGTAACCTCAAAAGAAAGCGCTGCTACATTATAGAGCTTACTTTCAGTTGCTATGTGTTATTTTATAACTTTATACTGTGCAACTGTAATAAAGCGCTATAATATTGCAGCACTTTCTTTCTTTGGAGATTGTCTTTGGGACATTGTGAGAAGGTAGCCTCTTTCTAGCCTTGTTACCCCCACTTTTGGCCTGTTTGTGAGTGTATGTCAGGGTGTTTGTCACTGTTTTCACTGTCTCACTGGGATCCTGATAGCCAGGCCTCAGTGCTCATAGTGAAAACACTATGGTTTCAGTATGGTTGTTATGTGTCACTGGGATCCTGCTGGTCAGGACCCCAGTGCTCATAGGTTTGTGGCCTATATGTATGTGTCACTGGGACCCTGTCACACAGGGCCCCAGTGCTCATAGGTGTGCATGTATATGTTCCCTGTGTGGTGCCTAACTGTCTCACTGAGGCTCTGCTAACCAGAACCTCAGTGGTTATGCTCTCTCATTACTTCCAAATTGTCACTGACAGGCTAGTGACCATTTTTACCAATTTACATTGGCTTACTGGAACACCCTTATAATTCCCTAGTATATGGTACTGAGGTACCCAGGGTATTGGGGTTCCAGGAGATCCCTATGGGCTGCAGCATTTCTTTTGCCACCCATAGGGAGCTCTGACAATTCTTACACAGGCCTGCCACTGCAGCCTGAGTGAAATAACGTCCACGTTATTTCACAGCCATTTTACACTGCACTTAAGTAACTTATAAGTCACCTATATGTCTAACCTTTACCTGGTAAAGGTTAGGTGCAAAGTTACTTAGTGGGAGGGCACCCTGGCACTAGCCAAGGTGCCCCCACATTGTTCAGAGCCAATTCACTGAACTTTGTGAGTGCGGGGACACCATTACACGCGTGCACTACATATAGGTCACTACCTATATGTAGCTTCACCATGGTAACTCCGAATATGGCCATGTAACATGTCTATGATCATGGAATTGCCCCCTCTATGCCATCCTGGCATTGTTGGTACAATTCCATGATCCCAGTGGTCTGTAGCACAGACCCTGGTACTGCCAGACTGCCCTTCCTGGGGTTTCACTGCAGCTGCTGCTGCTGCCAACCCCTCAGACAGGCAGCTGCCCTCCTGGGGTCCAGCCAAGCCTGGCCCAGGATGGCAGAACAAAGAACTTCCTCTGAGAGAGGGTGTGACACCCTCTCCCTTTGGAAAATGGTGTGAAGGCAGGGGAGGAGTAGCCTCCCCCAGCCTCTGGAAATGCTTTGTTGGGCACAGATGTGCCCAATTCTGCATAAGCCAGTCTACACCGGTTCAGGGACCCCTTAGCCCCTGCTCTGGCGCGAAACTGGACAAAGGAAAGGGGAGTGACCACTCCCCTGACCTGCACCTCCCCTGGGAGGTGTCCAGAGCTCCTCCAGTGTGCTCCAGACCTCTGCCATCTTGGAAACAGAGGTGCTGCTGGCACACTGGACTGCTCTGAGTGGCCAGTGCCACCAGGTGACGTCAGAGACTCCTTGTGATAGGCTCCTTCAGGTGTTAGTAGCCTTTCCTCTCTCCTAGGTAGCCAAACCCTCTTTTCTGGCTATTTAGGGTCTCTGTCTCTGGGGAAACTTTAGATAACGAATGCATGAGCTCAGCCGAGTTCCTCTGCATCTCCCTCTTCACCTTCTGATAAGGAATCGACCGCTGACCGCGCTGGAAGCCTGCAAACCTGCAACATAGTAGCAAAGACGACTACTGCAACTCTGTAACGCTGATCCTGCCGCCTTCTCGACTGTTTTCCTGCTTGTGCATGCTGTGGGGGTAGCCTGCCTCCTCTCTGCACCAGAAGCTCCGAAGAAATCTCCCGTGGGTCGACGGAATCTTCCCCCTGCAACCGCAGGCACCAAAAAGCTGCATCTCCGGTCCCTTGGGTCTCCTCTCAGCACGACGAGCGAGGTCCCTCGAATCCAGCGACACCGTCCAAGTGACCCCCACAGTCCAGTGACTCTTCAGCCCAAGTTTGGTGGAGGTAAGTCCTTGCCTCACCTCGCTGGGCTGCATTGCTGGGAACCGCGACTTTGCAAGCTTCTCCGGCCCCTGTGCACTTCCGGCGGAAATCCTGTGTGCACAGCCAAGCCTGGGTCCACGGCACTCTAACCTGCATTGCACGACTTTCTAAGTTGGTCTCCGGCGACGTGGGACTCCTTTGTGCAACTTCGGCGAGCACCGTTTCACGCATCCTCGTAGTGCCTGTTTCTGGCACTTCTCCGGGTGCTACCTGCTTCAGTGAGGGCTCTTTGTCTTGCTCGACGTCCCCTCTCTATGCAGGTCCAATTTGCGACCTTCTGGTCCCTCCTGGGCCCCAGCAGCGTCCAAAAACGCCAAACGCACGATTTGCGTGTAGCAAGGCTTGTTGGCGTCCATCCGGCGGGAAAACACTTCTGCACGACTCTCCAAGGCGTGGGGGATCCATCCTCCAAAGGGGAAGTCTCTAGCCCTTGTCGTTCCTGCAGTATTCACAGTTCTTCAGCCTAGTAAGAGCTTCTTTGCACCAACCGCTGGCATTTCTTGGGCATCTGCCCATCTCCGAGCTGCTTGTGACTTTTGGACTTGGTCCCCTTGTTCCACAGGTACCTTCAGACAGGAATCCATCGTTGTTGCATTGCTGATTTGTGTTTTCCTTGCATTCTCCCTCTAACACGACTATTTTGTCCTTAGGGGAACTTTGGTGCACTTTGCACTCACTTTTCAGGGTCTTGGGGAGGGTTATTTTTCTAACTCTCACTATTTTCTAATAGTCCCAGCGACCCTCTACAAGGTCACATAGGTTTGGGGTCCATTCGTGGTTCGCATTCCACTTCTGGAGTATATGGTTTGTGTTGCCCCTATCCCTATGTTTCCCCATTGCATCCTATTGTAACTATACATTGTTTGCACTGTTTTCTAAGACTATACTGCATATTTTTGCTATTGTGTATATATATCTTGTGTATATTTCCTATCCTCTCACTGAGGGTACACTCTAAGATACTTTGGCATATTGTCATAAAAATAAAGTACCTTTATTTTTAGTATAACTGTGTATTGTGTTTTCTTATGATATTGTGCATATGACACTAAGTGGTACTGTAGTAGCTTCACACGTCTCCTAGTTCAGCCTGAGCTGCTTTGCTAAGCTACCATTATCTATCAGCCTAAGCTGCTAGACACCCTATACACTAATAAGGGATAACTGGGCCTGGTGCAAGGTGCAAGTACCCCTTGGTACTCACTACAAGCCAGTCCAGCCTCCTACATTGGTTGTGCAGTGGTGGGATAAGTGCTTGAGACTACTTACCACTCTTGTCATTGTACTTTTCATAAGAGAAAAATATACAAAACAAGGTCAGGGTATATACACATAGCCAAAAAGTTTTGCATTTCCTCTTTTCACTCTTTTCTAAGTGCTGAAAAGTACTTCTAACTTTCTAAAAAGTACTAAAAAGTTTTAAAAGTTTTTTTTCTCTGTCTTTCTAAAAGCTCTGACAAACTTTTTTCTCTTTTTCTATCACTTTAACTCTCTCTACAAATGTCTGGCACAGGCCAAAATGTTGACCTGTCTAAGATTGCATATGATCACCTTAGCTGGAAAGGAGCAAGGAGTCTCTGCATAGAGAGAGGTTTGAGTGTAGGGAAGAATCCTTCCTTAGAACTGTTAATTAATATGCTTAGAGTACAGGATAAGGCCATAAGTGCCCAATCTGTAGAAAAAGTAGCTAATGGTTCTCAATCTGATCCAGGGACTCCCCCAGGAAAAGGTTCAGGAAAGAAACTTCTCAGCCTGCCCATTACTAGACAGTCTAGCATAGTTGGTACAGAGGTTGAATCACACCATACTGATGGTGTGCTCTCACATTATACTGGTAGCCAAGCTGTTAGGGTGCCCTCTGTAAGGGACAGGTCTCCTTCTGTTCATTCCCATCATACCTCTGTATCTAGAAATGTCCCTCCCACCCACCCTGATGACAGATTGTTAGAAAGGGAGCTCAATAGATTGAGAGTGGAACAAACCAGACTGAAGCTCAAGAAGCAACAGCTGGATTTGGATAGACAGTCTTTAGAATTAGAGAAGGAAAGACAGAAGTTGGGTTTAGATACCCATGGTGGCAGCAGCAGTATTCCCCATAGTCATCCTGCAAAAGAGCATGATTCCAGGAATCTGCACAAGATAGTTCCCCCTTATAAGGAGGGGGATGACATTAACAAGTGGTTTGCTGCACTTGAGAGGGCCTGTGCTGTACAGGATGTCCCTCAAAGGCAGTGGGCTGCTATCCTATGGCTATCATTTAGTGGAAAGGGTAGGGATAGACTCCTTACTGTGAAAGAAAATGATGCCAATAATTTTACAGTTCTTAAGAATGCACTCCTGGATGGTTATGGCTTAACCACTGAACAATACAGGATAAAGTTCAGAGAGACCAAAAAGGAGTCTTCACAAGACTGGGTTGATTTCATTGACCATTCAGTGAAGGCCTTGGAGGGGTGGTTACATGGCAGTAAAGTTACTGATTATGAAAGCCTGTATAACACAATCCTGAGAGAGCATATACTTAATAATTGTGTGTCTGATTTGTTGCACCAGTACCTGGTAGACTCTGATCTGACCTCTCCCCAAGAATTGGGAAAGAAGGCAGACAAATGGGTCAGAACAAGGGTGAACAGAAAAGTTCATACAGGGGGTGACAAAGATGGCAATAAGAAGAAAGATGGTGAAAAATCTCAAGATAAGCATGGGGATAAGGGTAAAACCAAAGATCCCACTTCAAATCTTAAACACTCTTCAGAGGGTGGGGATAAAACAAATTCTTCCTCTTCTTCCCAACCTGCACACATTAAAAAGCCCTGGTGCTTTGTGTGTAAAAACAGAGGCCATAGGCCAGGGGATAAGTCCTGTCCAGGTAAACCCCCTGAGCCTACCACCACTAATACATCAAGCTCTAGTGCCCCTAGCAGTAGTGGTACTAGTGGTGGGACTGCTGGCAACAGTCAAGCAAAGGGTGTAGTTGGGTTCACTTATGGGTCCATAGTGGAAACTGATGTAATCAGTCCCAAGACAGTTTCTGTCACACCTAGTGGCACTGGCCTTGCCACACTGGCTGCTTGTCCCCTTACAATGGATAAGTACAGGCAGACAGTTTCAATAAATGGTGTTGAGGCCTTGGCCTACAGGGACACAGGTGCCAGTTTCACTTTGGTGACTGAAAACCTAGTGCCTCCTGAACAACACATCATTGGACAACAGTATAAGATTATTGATGTCCATAACTCCACTAAGTTTCTTCCCTTAGCTATAATTCAGTTTAGTTGGGGTGGAGTTACTGGCCCTAAGCAGGTGGTGGTATCACCTAGCTTACCTGTAGACTGTCTCTTAGGTAATGACCTAGAGGCCTCAGGTTGGGCTGATGTAGAGTTTTATGCCCATGCAGCCATGCTGGGCATCCCTGAGGAATTGTTCCCTCTCATTTCAAGTGAAATGAAAAAGCAAAGGAGAGAAGGCCTGAAAACTCAGGATCCCTCTCCATCAACAGGTAAAAAGGGTATCACAGTATCCCCTAACCACCCTACCATTCAGGATACTATTCCTGTGGTGGGAGAAACCTCTCCTGGGGTGGCACCTGTTCCAAGGGAAGCATCAGCTGGCAAAGCTGGACTCCCTGAGGTGGAAGTACCTCTCTGTGGGATAACTAACATTGGTGAGAAAAACAGCACCATTTTAGTTAATATGGAGCATCCCTCCAACCCTCCCAGAGAAACTTTAGTGCAGAAACTCTGCACTGCCTCACAACACTTAGGACAGCATCCCTGCCCTAGTGTGGAGCTGATAGGACAGCATCCCTGCCCTGCTCCAACCCAAGAGAAACAGCATCCCTGTTCTCTCTTCCAGCCATCTGGACAAAGTTTTTGCCCAGCTATGGCTTTTCTGAGACAGCATCCCTGTCTGGCATTTCCATCACTACAAATAGGTTCAGTGGACAATTCCCACTGCTCTAAACTAAAACTTACTGATAGAAACTCTGAAAATACATCTTCACATTGTTGCTTAGCTAAAAAACTTAAAACAGGGTGGTTTACATCCCCACAGGGAAGTAACCATATAGTGGATGATAAAGGGAGTAACCAGTCTATTGCAGAGCTACTCTCTACTTATCACCACTTAGACAATAAAGTCTCAACTGGCCAAGGTTAGCCTTATTGTCCTTCGTTTGGGGGGGGGTTGTGTGAGAAGGTAGCCTCTTTCTAGCCTTGTTACCCCCACTTTTGGCCTGTTTGTGAGTGTATGTCAGGGTGTTTGTCACTGTTTTCACTGTCTCACTGGGATCCTGATAGCCAGGCCTCAGTGCTCATAGTGAAAACACTATGGTTTCAGTATGGTTGTTATGTGTCACTGGGATCCTGCTGGTCAGGACCCCAGTGCTCATAGGTTTGTGGCCTATATGTATGTGTCACTGGGACCCTGTCACACAGGGCCCCAGTGCTCATAGGTGTGCATGTATATGTTCCCTGTGTGGTGCCTAACTGTCTCACTGAGGCTCTGCTAACCAGAACCTCAGTGGTTATGCTCTCTCATTACTTCCAAATTGTCACTGACAGGCTAGTGACCATTTTTACCAATTTACATTGGCTTACTGGAACACCCTTATAATTCCCTAGTATATGGTACTGAGGTACCCAGGGTATTGGGGTTCCAGGAGATCCCTATGGGCTGCAGCATTTCTTTTGCCACCCATAGGGAGCTCTGACAATTCTTACACAGGCCTGCCACTGCAGCCTGAGTGAAATAACGTCCACGTTATTTCACAGCCATTTTACACTGCACTTAAGTAACTTATAAGTCACCTATATGTCTAACCTTTACCTGGTAAAGGTTAGGTGCAAAGTTACTTAGTGGGAGGGCACCCTGGCACTAGCCAAGGTGCCCCCACATTGTTCAGAGCCAATTCACTGAACTTTGTGAGTGCGGGGACACCATTACACGCGTGCACTACATATAGGTCACTACCTATATGTAGCTTCACCATGGTAACTCCGAATATGGCCATGTAACATGTCTATGATCATGGAATTGCCCCCTCTATGCCATCCTGGCATTGTTGGTACAATTCCATGATCCCAGTGGTCTGTAGCACAGACCCTGGTACTGCCAGACTGCCCTTCCTGGGGTTTCACTGCAGCTGCTGCTGCTGCCAACCCCTCAGACAGGCAGCTGCCCTCCTGGGGTCCAGCCAAGCCTGGCCCAGGATGGCAGAACAAAGAACTTCCTCTGAGAGAGGGTGTGACACCCTCTCCCTTTGGAAAATGGTGTGAAGGCAGGGGAGGAGTAGCCTCCCCCAGCCTCTGGAAATGCTTTGTTGGGCACAGATGTGCCCAATTCTGCATAAGCCAGTCTACACCGGTTCAGGGACCCCTTAGCCCCTGCTCTGGCGCGAAACTGGACAAAGGAAAGGGGAGTGACCACTCCCCTGACCTGCACCTCCCCTGGGAGGTGTCCAGAGCTCCTCCAGTGTGCTCCAGACCTCTGCCATCTTGGAAACAGAGGTGCTGCTGGCACACTGGACTGCTCTGAGTGGCCAGTGCCACCAGGTGACGTCAGAGACTCCTTGTGATAGGCTCCTTCAGGTGTTAGTAGCCTTTCCTCTCTCCTAGGTAGCCAAACCCTCTTTTCTGGCTATTTAGGGTCTCTGTCTCTGGGGAAACTTTAGATAACGAATGCATGAGCTCAGCCGAGTTCCTCTGCATCTCCCTCTTCACCTTCTGATAAGGAATCGACCGCTGACCGCGCTGGAAGCCTGCAAACCTGCAACATAGTAGCAAAGACGACTACTGCAACTCTGTAACGCTGATCCTGCCGCCTTCTCGACTGTTTTCCTGCTTGTGCATGCTGTGGGGGTAGCCTGCCTCCTCTCTGCACCAGAAGCTCCGAAGAAATCTCCCGTGGGTCGACGGAATCTTCCCCCTGCAACCGCAGGCACCAAAAAGCTGCATCTCCGGTCCCTTGGGTCTCCTCTCAGCACGACGAGCGAGGTCCCTCGAATCCAGCGACACCGTCCAAGTGACCCCCACAGTCCAGTGACTCTTCAGCCCAAGTTTGGTGGAGGTAAGTCCTTGCCTCACCTCGCTGGGCTGCATTGCTGGGAACCGCGACTTTGCAAGCTTCTCCGGCCCCTGTGCACTTCCGGCGGAAATCCTGTGTGCACAGCCAAGCCTGGGTCCACGGCACTCTAACCTGCATTGCACGACTTTCTAAGTTGGTCTCCGGCGACGTGGGACTCCTTTGTGCAACTTCGGCGAGCACCGTTTCACGCATCCTCGTAGTGCCTGTTTCTGGCACTTCTCCGGGTGCTACCTGCTTCAATGAGGGCTCTTTGTCTTGCTCGACGTCCCCTCTCTCTGCAGGTCCAATTTGCGACCTTCTGGTCCCTCCTGGGCCCCAGCAGCGTCCAAAAACGCCAAACGCACGATTTGCGTGTAGCAAGGCTTGTTGGCGTCCATCCGGCGGGAAAACACTTCTGCACGACTCTCCAAGGCGTGGGGGATCCATCCTCCAAAGGGGAAGTCTCTAGCCCTTGTCGTTCCTGCAGTATTCACAGTTCTTCAGCCTAGTAAGAGCTTCTTTGCACCAACCGCTGGCATTTCTTGGGCATCTGCCCATCTCCGAGCTGCTTGTGACTTTTGGACTTGGTCCCCTTGTTCCACAGGTACCTTCAGACAGGAATCCATCGTTGTTGCATTGCTGATTTGTGTTTTCCTTGCATTCTCCCTCTAACACGACTATTTTGTCCTTAGGGGAACTTTGGTGCACTTTGCACTCACTTTTCAGGGTCTTGGGGAGGGTTATTTTTCTAACTCTCACTATTTTCTAATAGTCCCAGCGACCCTCTACAAGGTCACATAGGTTTGGGGTCCATTCGTGGTTCGCATTCCACTTCTGGAGTATATGGTTTGTGTTGCCCCTATCCCTATGTTTCCCCATTGCATCCTATTGTAACTATACATTGTTTGCACTGTTTTCTAAGACTATACTGCATATTTTTGCTATTGTGTATATATATCTTGTGTATATTTCCTATCCTCTCACTGAGGGTACACTCTAAGATACTTTGGCATATTGTCATAAAAATAAAGTACCTTTATTTTTAGTATAACTGTGTATTGTGTTTTCTTATGATATTGTGCATATGACACTAAGTGGTACTGTAGTAGCTTCACACGTCTCCTAGTTCAGCCTGAGCTGCTTTGCTAAGCTACCATTATCTATCAGCCTAAGCTGCTAGACACCCTATACACTAATAAGGGATAACTGGGCCTGGTGCAAGGTGCAAGTACCCCTTGGTACTCACTACAAGCCAGTCCAGCCTCCTACAGACATGTACTCATCTATGGTGTGCACTTATGTTGTTGGATAAAAACAGTGGTTTTATGCCAGGTGGAAGCACAAGTGAAAAAGTGTATAATCGCTATAATGTAGCAGAGCTTTTTTTTGTGTACAAAGGCAATCACAAAAAAAGCACAGCTACATTATAACGCTTTATTACAGTTGCTACATTATAGCGTTATATTTTGTTTGATGTCTAGTTCTGAGTAAATGTATTTTTAAAAGCAAACTTTTATGTGTTTATCTGCTTTTTTTGTCACTACGCAGCTCCGTTTATCATATAAACACACAAAAAGTTGGTTTTCAAAATACATTTTACACACAACAGTGACATAAACAAACAAACACTACCTAAAAACAATGTGTAAACAACAGCAAACATGACCGAAGACACACTAGCAATCATATGCTTTTAAAAATGCATTTACGTTCATCTGTGACAGAAGCAGCAAAAAAATAGGAATAAACAATGGAAGTAAACTGGTCGGCATGCAAATAGCTCCAATACTGCTGAGCGCTATCGTGCTATGCAGGGGATAAAAAGAACAAGTAATCCAGAAACCATGCTGAAAACATGGAGCTGCTGATGTTTTCAGTAGTTGGCTGGTGCTCTCAAAGAGGGCAAAACAACAGAACAGGCGTGACATTTGCTTGCCTTTCGCAAATCAAATCATGAGGATTTTAAAAGGCAAGCCCGCAAACTAATGGAAGTGATGGGCCTGACATGGCCATGGTTAAGAACCCACGTAGATATCAAAGCAGTGCTTGCACACTGCTATGCTGAACCTAAAAATGCACCTTCAAAAGCAGGTCTCACTAAGGTGCAAACAAAACATAAAGGTGAATACGCTGGGAAACTGTCTTTATTCTCTTTTCAGAGCACCTTTATGCCAGGCGGTCATCTACCTGGGTGTACGCTATCCTGAAGCTTGCAGAGTGCAAGTAACGGATGGCCGTCATTATGTGTAAAATACAAAAAATGAACATTTTTTATTAGATATATGCATTAGCTAAATACGTTTTCAAAAAGTCAGTGTGGGTTAAAGGCAATCACTCTGGCACTAATGTTATAGCGCTGATGAGCGTGTTCATACTAACGTTGCCTGATGCCCAGGTCTGCCCTGTTTTATACTGCTCCCAGCTCACTCCCACTTATTCAACAGAGGCCCCTGGCCAAGCTCCAGTAACGCTAACATCCACGTAACTCTGAACCCGTCCCATACAATTGTACTCTTTCTATACATGAAGTACTGAATTAGGATTGTCATGGCATTTCACGTCTATCTTTTCTCTCTCGTACATCTATGCACTCAGTGGCGAACTGCAGACTGATGCACCCCCCGCCCCTGTGCAGAAGGTGCAGGGGCCTTTGGGTCTCACCCATGTATGTTCTCCACAAACAGATATCCACCTTACACGTTTTCTGTTACCCACACTTGTATAATTAGAAAACATGCAACCTAACTAATAATTTATATTTTCTATACTCCAAAGCAGTAGAACAATTTAAAAAAAACAATTAACGCACACATTAATGCATATCACTACATGGCAGAGAAGGTCCAGCTACAATACAAATGTCTTCTGTGAATGTTTTTTTATAGAAAGGGAAATCTGCCTAATGCAACTTTTTGTGGTGCTGATAACCACTGATTTTCAGATGTTGAGACAACAAAGGGAACACCCACTCAAATTCACAAAAGATGAGCAATTAAAATAGGAAAACCTAGGAATACTCTAAAACACTGAGATAGTAAGCCAATGCCCTGCCAAACTGACCAGGGCTATTGTTCCACTTTCCACTGAACATTTGAATAAGGGGTTGCAAAGGTTTGGACAGATAATAAATATAGGCCAAACCATGCTTTGGGAGATTTCCTTATTTTCCTGCAGTGATGCCCTGGCATAGTTTGTATGTGCAACGGGTACAATTCCCATGCAAGTGCTAGGTGGAACTGAAAATAGATATGCCATTTTCTCCTAGGTTAACATGAAAACAATTTTCCTGAAATCTTGCATTACATTCTTGAGATACTGGTTCTTGGCTGAGGATGTGGCTCCAGATTTGAAGAACTGTAGCGTTGTCCACAGTTTTCTTAGAATGGTCATGCACTTTGGGCATTTTATTCAAACCATAACAATGCTGACAAAGCTTTTGAGAGACATGCATGAATGATGCCATCTAGGTACGGAAAAGTAACTGATCTCTGCACTTCAAAACACAAAGGGCCTTAATTAGTTCTTGGCAGAGGGGCATACTGTGTCATAAATGTGACGGATATCATAACCACCTTATTACGATCCCGTGATATCCTATGGAGATCGTAATAAGGCATACAAGATATTCGTCACATTTGTGGCGAAGTATTCCCTCTGCTAAGGCCTAGATCGGGCCCAAAGTCTGCTTGTCAACAGAAAATATATCTATGTTTTATGATCCCAAGAAGCTGACCAAGATAGCTGTAACTGTGAGCTTGACAGTGTTAGGTGCTTTGTATCATCATTGAAAAAACAATAAGGAATAGTCAGGACCTGCCAGCACGTGGGCAAAAATACATTTATTTAAAGAAAGAGAATTTCAAGAGGCTACCACAATCCCTTGTGGGGGCCTTTGACATCTTTATCTCTATCTCAATCAATTCCAGTGGCTGTATTACACATTGTGCCCTGAGGGCGCGATGGGAGTATGCACCCACGTTTTTGCACCCAGAGGGGCTACGGTAATCCAGAAGGGACCACAGACATTTGTGCAGCCCCTCTGTAATACCAATAGTGATAGCAAGCATGTTGCGCCAGCGGTATCCTGAGCGGTATCCTGAGAATACATTCTCTCATTTGCATTGGGGCGTGGCCACATGCAAATGAGGGAATCACTTTAAGTCTGCGACCACCCTGTGTCGCTAATGGAGGTGAACAGACAAACATGCCCTTAGGAGGTGCACTGATAGTGCTACACAAAAAGGTGGCACACTGTCACTGCACCCCGAGAGCAGCTCTCTCAAAAGTTGTAAGGAGGTCCCATGGACCCATTCAAAAATACACCTGGAGATTGGCGCAGTCACTGACTGCACCTGACAGCAGGGACATCTCTATCTCCTCCACAAAATGCAGATTGGTTGCCGTCTGCACAGAGAAAGACAGAGGGGCTCTGAAGTTGCCACTTCATATTTCACTGAATTTACTGCCTTCTAGGGCAGCATGAGTTAGCAGCTGGTCTGGGGGCAGCACATTCATTATAATCAGTTGCACTGTCCCTGTTCGCACCTGTATCACCTCCTTGTGTTGTGTATCATTGCACAAACAAGGAAAGTGCGCCCTATATGTAATATGGGCCCAGGTAAGCAAAGACCACAATCCATTAATATTGCCCACATTGACAATAGATTTTGCAGCTAAAAGAATATTCTTTTCAGGTACTTATAGGACCTGGAGATAGGAACCTGGCTGGTCGCTTGTTGATAAGTGAGTACCTACCTCCCTTAACTAGATGAAGGAGTAAATGGAGTTGTCTGTCTTGATTATTTAAATGAGCTGCTATACTATGGAGTAAGTGATGCTTTCAGCTTTTTTCCTCTGAGTTTCATCTCCTCAGCCTCATAAAGTTATAAAAATTCTGAATAAGTTCCTGTTTAAGGGATACTGGTTGAAACAATGACCTGCCTATTCCAGGAGATGTGTTCACATCTTATCTTTAATCTCTGAGAACGGCTCATCAAAAGATGACGCCCCAGTAGCTGCAAGTCTGTGGAGTGGTGGAAGGGTGTGTGCAAATGTTGAACAATGTGAAAGAGATGTAGCACAACAACTGTGGATGGTCGATATGCAGTTAACAAGGAGTTTATGATGATGTAAGTCTTGTCTTAAATCATAATACCACAGCCTTAATGCTGAAAGGCATTCAGATAGATGATCTAGTTCCCACTCATCCAGCCTGAAATTTGAAAATATGAATGTTTGCATTTATACATATGATATTTCTATAACACCAGCAAAGGGAAAAGGCAGTGGAGTGCTGAAAGCGGTCAAAGACAAGCATAAAGTCAATGAGTAATAGGAGGGGAAAATGGTTTGTGGATATTTAATGCATTGTGATGTAGTGTTGTTTAAAGAGGCGTTGTAGGAGGCTGGCCTGGCTTATAGTGGGTACCTGATGGTACTTACACCTTGTGCCAGTTCCAGTTATCCCCTATTAGTAGATCAGTAGTGTTCTAGCAGCTTAGGCTGATAGAGGTAGCTATAGTAGAGCAGCTTAGGCTGAACTAGCAGACATGCAAAGCTCCTACTATACAACTTATATCATATAGGTACTATATCATAAGAACGACAATACTCAGAGTTACTAAAAATAAAGGTACTTTATTTTATTGACAATGTGCCAAAAATATCTCAGAGGATATACTCCCTTAGGAGTTAAGTAAAATACACAAAATATACACACAAAACAAAATCAGGTAAGTACAACAATTAGAAAATAGTGCAAACACTGTATAATACAATAGGATGCAATAGGCCTAGGGGCAACAAAAACCATATACTATGAAAGTGGAATGCGAACCACGAATGGACCACTAGGCTAGTGTAGTGTGTAGAAGGTCACTGGGAGTGTAAGAAAACACTAAGGGTGCCCAAGATACCCCACCCCAAGACCCTGGAAAGTAGGAGTTAAGTACTGCTATTTCCCCAGAAACACACTAGAGTTGTGATAGGAATTTTGCAAAGACCACAACAGACTGCAAAGCACTGAAGACGGATTCCTGGACCTGAGGACCTGCAAAGGAAGGGGACTAAGTCCAAGAGTCGCAAAAGTGTCTAGGGGAAGCAGGAGCCCACTAAACCCCAGATGAAGGTGCAAAATGGCTGCCTATGGATGGAAGACGCTGAAGATTCTGCAAAAACTGAAGGTGCTAGGAACATCTCCTTTGTGCAGAAAACGCCGGACGGAGTGCTGGAGGATGCAGTTGTTTCTTTGGCAAAAGACTGCAAACAAGCCTTGCTAGCTGCAAAAGTTGAGGTTGAAGAAAAAGGGTGCTGCTTGGTCACAGGAAAGACTAGGATGTCACCACTTGGGAGAGGAGACAGAGGGGGTCCTCAGCAACGTCCAGAGCCCACACACAAGAAGGTAGCACCTGCAGAAGTCCTTGAACACAGGTTCAAGAAGTCTGAACATGGCAGTTGTCTCAACACTGCAAAAGAGGGTCCCACGAAGCCAGAGATCAACTCAGGGAGCTGAGCATCACAGGATGAAGGCAGGCAGCCCCCAAAGCATGCACCACCAGGAAACAGTCGAGAAGGCTGGCAGGATTAGGTGCTACAATGTCACTGGTAGTCTTCTTGCTACTTTGTTGCAGTTCTGCAGGCGTACTGGAGCAGTCAGCAGTCGATACTTGGCAGAAGTCGAAGAGAGAGGTGCAGAGGAACTCTGGTGAATTCTTGCAAGTCGTTATCTGAGGAAAAGCCCACTGAAGTTACCCTAAATAGCCCAAAGAAGAGGATTGGCCACCTAGTCAGGTAAGCACCTATCAGGAGGGGTCTCTGACGTCACCTGCTGGTACTGGCCACTCAGAGGCCTCCAGAGTGCCCTCACAGCTCTGGATCCAGGATGGCAGAGGTCTGGGACACACTCGAGGAGCTCTGGGTACCACCCCTAGGGGCGGTGATGGACAGGGAAGTGGTCACTCCCCTTTCCTTTGTTCTGTTTCGCGCCAGAGCAGGGACAGGGGGTTCCCTGAACCGGTGTAGACTGGCTTATGCAAGGAGGGCACCATATGTGCTGTTCAAGGCATTTCTAGAGGCCGGGAGAGGCTACCCCTCCCTAGCCCTTAACACCTATTTCCAAAGGGAGAGGGTGTAGCACCCTCTCTCAGAGGAAATTCTTTGTTCTGCCTTCCTGGGACAGGGCTTCCCAGACCCCAGAAGGGCAGAACACTGTCTGTGCGGTGGCAGCAGCGGTAGCTGCAGAGAAAACCCCAGAGAGCTGGTTTGGCAGTACCCGGGGTCCATAGTGGAGCACCGGGAATGCATGGGATTGGCAACCCAATACCAGATTTGGCATGGGGGGACAATTCCATGATCTTAGACATGTTACATGGCCATATTCAGAGTTACCAGTGTGAAGCTACATATAGGTATTGATCTATATGTAGCACATGCGTGTAATGGTGTCTCGTGAAGGCTAGACATATAGGTGACTTATAAGTTACTTAAGTGCAGTGAAAATGGCTGTGAAATCACATGTGCGTTATTTCACTCAGGCTGCAGTGGCAGTCCTGTTAAAGGTTTGTCTGAGCTCCCTACGGGTGGCAAAAGAAATGCTGCAGCCCATAGGGATCTCCTGAAATCCCAATACCCTGGGTACCTAGGTACCATATACTAGGGAATTAAAAGGGTGTTCCAGTGTGCCAATTGAAATTGGTAAAAGTGGTCACTAGTCTATAGTGACAAATTTAAAGGAGGAGAGAGCATAAGCACTGAGGTTCTAGCTAGCAGAGTCTCAGTGACACAGTTAGTTACTACACAGGTACACACATTCAGCCCACAACCTATGAGCACTGGGGCCCAGGCTAGCAGGATCCCAGTGAGACAGGCAAAAACAAACTTACATACATGTAAAAATGGGGGTAACATGCCAGGCAAGATGGTACTTTCCTACAGGCGTCTTAAACTCTTGCGTAAGTTTGAGCAGCCTTGGCGTGGCCCTCATAAGTATAGGGATGCTGGTCCAAAATATTGGCAGATAGGTGGAAAGGGCTTGCTGCCACGTTTTTATTTCTCTTTTTTTTATACTTGTTAGTCTGCTGTGTGATGGTGTCATGACTGCAGGCGCCGAAGATGATGGGCTAGTCTACATGATAAGTGGGAGGGGGTGTTGGTGGTGATGGCTTTGTAAATGACGCAGCTGGTGTAAGTTGGCAAGTAACGCCAGTGGAGGTTCTATTAGAATTGGGTGATATAATTATACTTCTTCATGCCCTGAATAAGCTGTGCTGTGACTTGTACAATTCCCCGAATGGGGTACCAATGAGTCTGGAAGACCATTGAGTATGGCATTACCACCATCGAGATGCAAGAGTATGGAGAGATGGTACGAAGCCCACTTTGTGTTTTTTGGCAATGTTTTTCTTGAGGGTGAGAAGAGTGTCCAGGGTGAATCCAAGTGATATGGCATTTGGTGAAAGTTGGGATTCGAAGTCATCAAGGTTCATGTTATTGATACAAGTTTGTACTGGATCTTGTTTGTTGTGCTTAACAAATAACAGAAATACGTTCTTGGTTTTGTTGAGCTTCAGGTAGGTGCTCCGAAGCCAAGTGACATTGGATGTCTGGAGCAGAGGAGACTTTCAAGAACATTTGTGTGGCAAATATATATTGATGAATGTGATTTGTATACTGATATGCAGATAAAGTTGGTCAAGTGAAAGGCAAGAGATGATATACCAACTCAAGTGGGGACATAGTTTTTTCTAGGTGATCGACACCCCAGGAACACGTTTAACAGCCTGTGGCAAGGGTAACAAGACTATGATATGTGTTGCACAACCTCATTCACTTCCTTCCAAGAAGGCTTAGTAGCTTAATTCAGTATACTTGAATCCTGTTAGAAATGGGGTCTTGGTTGGCAGTCAGGTTGCCTCCTGTCCAAGCACTGACCCTCACTCTAGTCAGGGTAATGAAGATACACACCTAGGATAACACCTGCTCACCCCCTTGGTAGCTTGGCACAAGCAGTCAGGCTTTTCTCAGAGGCAATGTGTGTTTGTACCAACACACACAGAAATACAGTGAAAACACCACAAAATGGACACCACACCAGCTTAGAAAAATAGGTAGTATTTATCTAAATCAAACAAGACCAAAAATGACAAAAATCCAACATATACAAGTCAAGATATGAATTTTTAAAATAATAAAAGGCTTACTCCATAGAAAACAATGGAAATGTTGTTGTTACATAAAGTACATGGTTTGCATAAAAAAAAGTCGCACAGGAGAGCGTGCATCGAAAAAGCCTCTGATGCGTTGATTTCTCACTCACAAGCAAGATGGTGCTTCTTTTCTTCTCTGGTCGGGTCGGCAGGGCATAGTTTTTCTTTCCTGCAAAAGAGTGATGCGTCGATTTCCAGACAGGCACCTAGGAACTGTGCAGGCCTGCATTGATTTTTGACACCCAGTGATGTTGAGTGTTAAATCCGGTCGCACAATATGAGGAATCTGCACTGCTTTGGGCTTGCTTCGTTTTCAGCAGCCCCAAGCAGTTGTTGCGTCATTTCTCCAATTTTGATACAGGTGATGTGTGGATTTCCCAGCCGTGATGCAGTTGGTGCACCGATTTTAGCCGTGAAGTGGGTGGCCCGTCATTTTTACAGTCACGTTGAAGGTGGTGCATTGAAATTTTCCCTGCACGGCATCCTGTGTGTGGATTTCAGTCCTTGTTCTACCAGCCTCACCATTCAAGGGCCCAAGAACTGGATTGGGGACCACTTGGCAGGGCAGGAGTCTCAGCAGAGAGTCCAAGTGCTGGCAGGGGAAGTCTTTGATGGCCCTGAGACTTCAAAACATGAGGCAAGTTCAGTCCAAGCCCTTGGAGATTCTTCACAAACAGGAATAGTCCACAAAGTTCAGTCTTTGTCCCCTCTCAGGCAGAAGCAGCAACTGCGGCCAACCCAGCAAAGCGCAATCACAGACAAAGGGGCAGTACTTCTACTCCAGCTCTTCAGCTCTTCTCCTTGGCAGAGGTTCCTCTTGGTTCCAGAAGTTATCTGAAAGTCTGTGGTTTGGGTCCACTACTTATGTCCACAAGCAGGCAGAGTCATATAATGGTTTCAGAAAGAAAATGCCCACTTTCTAAAAGAGGCATTTTCAAACTGACAATCTAAAAGACAACTTCACTAAAAGATGTATTTTTAAATTGTGAGTTCAGAGACCCCAAACATCACATTTCTATCTGCTCTCAAAGCGAAGGTGCACTTTAATAGTATTTAAGGACAGCCCCCATGTTAACCTATGAAAGAGATAGGCCTTGCGATGGGGAAAAATGAATTTGGCAGTATTTCACTGTCAGGAAATGTACAACACATGAGTGCATGTCCCACCTTTAACATACACTTCACCCTGCCCATGGGGCAACCTAGGGCCTACCTTAAGGGTGCCTTACATTTACAAAAAGGGAAGGTTTAGGCGTGGCAAGTGGGTACACTTGCCAAGTTGAATTGGCAGTTTAAAAACTGCACACACAGACATTGCAGTGGCAAGTCTGAGCCATGTTTACAGGGCTACGCATGTGGGTGGGACAACCAGTGCTGCAGGCCCACTAGTAGCATTTGATTTACAGGTCCTAGGGACTTACTAATAAATCAGTTATGCCAATTATGGATAAACCAATCACCTGTACAATTTGCACAGAGAGCATATTCACTTTAGCACTGGTTAGCAGTGGTAAAGGGCCCAGAGTCTAAAAGCCAACAAAAACAGGTCAGAAAAAATAGGAGTAAGGAGGCAAAAAGTTTGGGGATGACCCTACAAAAAGGGCCAGGACCAACAAATCCATTAGATTATTTCGCCCAGTGTGTCTGTTTAGAGTTTCACTGAAAGGAGCAGAGGTGTGGTTTCAGTCACTATCCTTATCAAGACCAGTAACAAATGTGTTGGTGTGTGTGCATGTAACAATTACAGGAGAATAAAAGGGGCACATGCAGACTTTATGAAGAAAAGACTGCTTAATCCCAATGTACACGCCATTTTGGTTGGGCACATCCAACAGAATGTGAAGCTGAACAGCAGCACATCCTGGAGAACGAGATTCATGCAAATGCAGTACTTTCCATTAGGCAACTGTGTTTCACAGTCCTTCATGCTACAGCTCCACTCTGCTCCTACACCCAAACCACCTCTCACAATAGGAATGTAATGTGAGAGCTACAATTGCAAAAATGTGATTTGAAAATGGAAGTAGGTTCTTTTTATACATATATTTCACAATTACATGTTCAATATAAAAAACTGCACACATAGGCTTACCTTTACTCTGAGTTTGTTGTTCACTGTCTCTTTTTTCAGAAGCTACATAAATATATAAAGGAAAAATGATTACTGTTGCAAAGATCTCACAACATTGTCATTTGTGAGTAAAATTAGGAAACTGTAAGAAATTGTATAAACTTAAAGTGATTTCAGGTAATGTTCACAATGCTATTGGAGCTGACATGCATGTTTGGACTCTTGAAGATATGCATTTTAATTAAATTAGGAGGACAACAAAAGAAATGCATTCAAATTGACTACACCATGCCTGGACCGTGTTGGATACCTACACCACTTGTAAACCTCAAGCATATATTGCCATGCACTTTCATCATGTCTCTAAACAGCGATTCATGCATATTTGAGTCCAAAGATCTCGCTCCAGTGTGGAAGGGCGAGAAGACAAACAATGGTCACTTATGTGGTTATAAATTAGAGTCACTTTGTCAATTAATGTGCACATGTTCGAGAGTTCCTGCCTACAGGAAGCAATTCTTGAAACCAGTCTTTCTGAAGTTGAATAAATGCACTTGTAGGCAAGCCATTATTACTTGGCTGTCAGGTACGTAATCTACTTGGCATGCAGAGGATCACAATTTTGCTAATACTATAACTGCTCTTCTTCAAATAGTACCTTAAGTACCCCTTGGAGAATACCCATGTGCAAAACAATTAATAATACTAAATTAGAATTGGGTCAAGCAATTAAATGCTGGGAGTGGTGATTTATTATATCCATACATAACATGTCCTGTGATGTGATGTAAATTCAAACTATCCAAAAAAGCATTAACGATAACAAAATAACACAATAAATATCACAAACCAATTATAAAAAATCAAGACAAAATTTAGTAAGCAATAAGACAGTTTACAATCAGTCAAGGAATACCAGATCTTTAAGGCTAAAAGTGGTAAAAAAAACTGAAAGCGCAAATAAAAGCCAAAAATTGGGGGAAGCCAAGACTTTATCATGATTTCAGGCCCACAGTAATGGAGTGGGAAGTGGGTCCATCTAGCAAGTGACACATGTCAACATTTTTAAAGTGGAACATTGTTATTTTCCTGGGTCTCAGAATCCTTCACTGTGGTAAGCGGAATGTGGAAGATAGTCAAGGTCCCTTAAAGTCAGACACATAGTTGCTAAGCTGACTTTGAATCCTTCAGGCTAGGTACCATAAGCTGTGTGAGGAGCTAAGCTTGATTTCATAGTAGTATCCTAGGATGCTTTGGCACTGTCATAAATTCTTTGTTGCGCCTCAGTCACAAGACTTATGTTGGACAAAACCACTTTTTCTGATGCTTAAAGTCCTCCATCAGGATGATGCTGAATACTGTGAATAGGCAGTGCTGCACATGGTCACATATCTTAATTTCAAGGTCCCACTGAACCCTATTTCTTCAAGGCAAGAAGGAAAATGGTCACAGTGGTACAAACATACAAGTTGTGCCTGGAAAGAGCACACCATTCTCAGTTGGTACATAGTAATGGTCCTCCAGAGATTGATAATAGTAAATCCCAAAGTATCTTGATACTGGGAACATCACTTCTATTCCCTACACCCTTAAGGTACCAGTGAGAGGCTTCTAGGCACCAGGATTATCACCACCCAGAACTCCTGGTTTGTTAAGGTCCGCTAACATCTGGTTGATTGGATCTTCATCACAGCAGGGGATTTTTACCAGGAGTGTACTTGTATCAGTCAACAGGAGGCCAGCTAGGTTACAGTCTGACAGCAGTTCCTGTCTAGATATGAGGGTCCATACCACATATAGGGCATGCTATGTTTGTTTGTGCCATGGCCCACATTTAAGCATGTGCCCCAGGTATAAACATGGAGAGAGTGACTCATTATAATGAATGTGCTGGCCGCAGAGCAGCTGTGAAGCTGCG
Organism: Pleurodeles waltl; assembly: GCF_031143425.1. Taxonomy (NCBI): domain Eukaryota; kingdom Metazoa; phylum Chordata; class Amphibia; order Caudata; family Salamandridae; genus Pleurodeles; species Pleurodeles waltl. The sequence goes on from NC_090447.1 coordinate 1,226,167,098, forward strand.
CTGCCCTGGGTACAGCTCATTCAGTGACATACAAAGCAGCAGCTTCATAGCTGCTTTGCGTTTCTTTGTGCAGGTGGCAACCCACCCACACTTTAAAGGGGAGTTAGAGATCAACATGCAGGATTCAGTGCTTAATTTGAGCCAGTGGGTGCCGGTGGGGGCACCTGCACCTATTTTTAAGGGTCGACACTTATTTTTCTGTACCAGGCAATTACTGCGAGCAAAAGACACATATGGGAAAGGCGGAGCAAGGGAAACACAGAAAATAGCCACAAATGGAGAAAGCAGAAAGCTGAAAGAGTGGCCTGAACGGGCAGGAAGTGGCTATAAATGGATTAAAGAGGCCCAATATGGCTTTGGGAGCATGCTACCTAATTATTCTCTGCTCACACATTTAATTACAGCAGCCGCATGTTTCAGAGGAAGCTCTGAGCACAGCACATTTCTATTTTCAAATTAACCACTGGCAGGGGGGTGCAGTTAGTGACCTGCAGGGTGAAGGCTGTTAGGGTGCATGGGACCTGTTTCGCCCTTTGAAAAGGCTGTCCTGATGAGGTTCGCCGATAGTGCTCAATCTTCTTGTGTCACACTTTCAGTGCGACTCCTAAGGGCATGTTTGCCTCTGTGCCTAAGCAGCGCAGGAAAAGTTGTAAAGTGATTCCCTCATTTGCATGGGGCCAGAACCCCATGCACATGAAGGTACACCCTCACAGGAAACCACTGGCACAATATTTGCACCAGAGCTCTCAATATTACAGAATAGGCCACACGAACATCAACCACTCCTTCTGGAATACCATAGTGCCCCAGCAGTGCAAAATGCAGGCACACATACTTGTTGCACATCTGGGGTATTATGTGTAATGCACCCAAGGAGTCCTTACATTGTCTCTCTCCAGCAGTCAGACAGAATCTCCTTTTTTCCATTATTTGTTCTCCCAGGTCCAGGTATTTTCTCAGAAGGTGCCTTTTTATCCTGTGTACTAGCTAGTGTTTGGTGGATTCTCTATGGCCAATCTTAGCAACTGTCCCCCTGAAATCTATCTTCCTTCTGCAACATTTCCCCTCTTTTTATTTCAAAGCTTCACAAAGTCTCTCATTCAGATTGGTCTTGATCTTCTGTCCCTTGCAAAATCCTGGTCTTCCATTTAAGATACACCCCTTTGGAAATGAGTGATTCTCCCTGTCTTCCTCTAACGGAACCTGTTTTTACTGTGTCATACAATCTCATTGGCCTTAAATCAACTGATATAGTAAAATAAATTACTGCAGGTGAAACTAAGCAAGCATAGGCTAGAGGTGTAAAAGGGTTAGAGCTGGGAGACAAATAAAAAACACCCTGGAAGCTACATTGAGAGACGTGTAAGGACATTCCAAACTAAGGAGGTGCTTCTTTAATTCGTGCACTGCTCCTTCTGCTGTGTACATGTGAAAGGTTATTACCACTAGTATAGTAAACTAGAATTATCAAAGCAGTGAATATAGTATGAGCAATGTTGTTGACCTACATGACCTAGTGAGGTGGTATTGTGATGTTTTCCCAGCCTCATTCGAAAATGCAATTTCTTCTATCTTGGCTTGCAGAACAAAAGGTAACAATAGCTGATTATGATGTGTCTTCCATTCTGGATACAGACGAATTTCTGAAAGATTTCTGGGGTTGAAAAGATTTATATCAGATATATCCCCACTTCAGACTTTCACTTGAAAGAAGAAGCAGTCCTTTGTCTTACAATTTATTCAAGTACACACCTAGTACGCTCATCCATTCTATGTGGTGAATTGTACAAACACGTTTATTGCTTTCTAGCAGGCAACATTTCACTCCTGGATGGGACACTAATTTCAGTCATTGGGGAGATGGCAGACAGCCTAACTCATTCCAATTCCAGTTTATTCCCAGGTGGCATTTAAAAAAAAAAAAAAATTAAACTACACTTAGCAAAAGACTACTTCTATGGGAAGCCGTTCATGTCAAAATTACAGCTCCCCATATTGGACACCTCCTGAAATGCATAGCGTGCTGCAAAATTAATATGACACACACCAGAATAAATGTACTATGTGTTAAAATAGTTATGATACCTGGCAGAGTGAATCTGAATTGAACCAAAACAAATATGAAACCTGGCAGAATGAATATGCTACTTGTGATTAACATAAATAACACACACACCAAATTGAATAAGAAATATACTGAAATATATATAAATCATACTGAAATTAATATGGCCCTCACTGTAAACAATAAAGCAATCATTGAAACAAATACAATTTTCACCAAAAAGAATGGGGCATTTCTTGAAATGATTGACTTGTGCCAAGAGAAATATGACATACATTGAAATTAATATGGCAGATTGAAAATAAGATAAAGTATTGAAACAAATATATTATATTCTGAAAAGAGAACAATGCACATTGAAACTAATACAATGTACATTGAAATAAACATTAAACATGTTGCAATGAATTTGAATGGTGTTGAAATAATTATTACCGAGATGGCAATGAATGAGACACACAGAAATGAATAGGAGATGATTGAAAATGAATATGGCTTGTGTTGAAATTAATGCAACCCCACTGAATTGAAGTTGACATGTCTTCAAATGAGTATGACCACAGCTGAAATTCACATGAGATTTGTTCAAATGAATATGACACGCCTTGAAATTAATATGACACATATTCAAACTAATATGATACATATTCAAATTAACATGATATATGTTAAAATTGATAAGTTGCATCTTAAAATTAATATGAAAAGCGTTAATATGAATATGACATCCATTGAAATAAACTTAACACTGATTGAAAAGAATATAACACATGTTAAAATGAATCTGACCTACGTTGAAATGAATATGACCTTAATTGAAATTAATTTGACATGTTTTAAAATTAATACGAGTAACGTTAAAATGATCATGACATTTATCACAATGAATCTGGCTTGCATTGAAAGTGATATGATATACATTGACATGATTACAATATATGTTGCAATGGATATGATTCATGTTAAAATTACGATGTGTTAATGTGAATGAAGCATCCATTGAAAGAAATATGACACATGCTAAGATGAATATGACATGCATTGAAACAAATATGAGCTCCACCAAAATTAATTCAAAATGTCTTAATCTGAATATGACCAATGCTGAAATTAAAATGAAACTTGTCAAAATGAATATGTTGTGCTTTGAAATTGATATGATACATAGGAAAGCAAATACTGCATATATTGAAATTAATATAACCTATGTTGAAATGGATATGACCAGTGTTAAAATTATTATGACAGGTGTTAAGGTGAATATGACATCCATTGAAATGAATGACATTCATAGAAAGGAACATGAAACATGTTAAGATGAATATGAGCCAAGAAAGCACATACAACGGAAACAGCATGGTCCAGACATCTAGATGATATAGCTGTAAGGTACCCGCATCAAAGTGGACACATGGTCAGTCAAATCCAAAGGAAGCTACCACAATTTAACACCCTCCATGTGTGGACAAACAAAACTCTAGCTCCCACACATGAAACGAAAGTACAATCTATATCAGGGAACAAATCTACACCATACATGCTGACATTGGCCAACACACGATTAAATAATTACCCTAGCAAGCATAACACAATGCAATGACACCCCAATTGGATCAACACCCACATATCCATACAATGAACATCTACCCTTGTCTTGGTTGACCAACACTTCCCAAAAAGTCAGATATTAAAAAACAACAGCAAATGTGGTGGATGTGTCTGTGGGTGTTGTGGTGGTGTCTCGGGGTATGGTGACTGAGGTGTGTGTGGGGCTGTGGGTTGTGAGCTGTTGTAGGAGGCTGGCCTGGCTTGTAGAGGGTACCTTGGGTACTTACACCTTATACCAGGTCCAGTTTTCCCTTATTAGTGAAATGTAGTAGTGTTCTAGCAGATTCGGCTGATAGAGGTAGCTGTAGCAGAACAGCTTAGGCTGAACTAGGAGACATGCAAAGCTCCTGCAATCCACTTATAGTTACACAGTACTTATACACAATAAAAGACAATACTCAGTGTTACCAAAAATAAAAGTACTTTATTTTAGTGGCACAAGACCAAAATTATCTTAGAGGCAGTACTCCTTCTGGAGGTAAGTATTATACACAATGTATACACTAGGCACCAAAATCAGGTAAGTAAATAGTCATAGGATAGTGCAAACAATAGAAAATACCATAAAATGCAATAGGAAGAAATAGGCCTTGGGGCAACACAAACCATATACTAAGAAAGTGGAATGCAAATCACGAATTCCCCCCAAGGCAAGTGTAGTGTGTAAAGGGGCACTGGGAGTGTAAGAAAACCACAAAGGTTGGTAGAATACCCCACCCCAGAGCCCAGGAAAGTAGGAGTAAAGTACTGCAGGTTTCCTTAGGACACACTAAAAGTCGTGAATAGAGTTATTGCAAGAACCAAGCAAGACTGCAAGCAACAAATGGTGGATTCCTGGACCTGAAGACCTGTAAAGAGAGGCGACCAAGTCCAGAAGTCTCAGAAGATTCCAGGAAGGACAGGAGCCCCTGCCAACCTAGAAGATGGTGCAAAAGAGGATTCTTCAGTTGGAAGAAGTCTGCAGAAGAGCACCAAAGAAGATGGCTGTGGGTGATGCAAAGTATGTCCCACATGGAGATGTTGGATGCAGGCAAGTTGTAGCACTGGAGTAGTCCAACAAGCCTTGGTTCAAGCAATGTCGTGGATTGTGTCAAAGTGGCACTGCCTTGACCCAGGAGGGACCTGGGGGCTCCAACTCAGACTGAGAAGGCAGATGGGGGCTGCCAACACTGGAGGGAACCCAGAGATGACCAGGCAGCACCCACAGAGGTTCCAGGACACGGGGACAAAGAAGGTGCAAATTCTGGTTGCTGCAGCACTACAAAAGAAGGTCCCTCGCCACCGGAGAACAACTCAGCGAATTGAGCGTCACAGGATAGAGTGCTGGGGACCTGGGCCAGGCTGTGCATGAAAGATTCTTGCAAATAGTGCGCAGAGGCCTCAGGAGGTGAAGATGATGTGGTGCACAGGGGTACCATCGCAAACGGGGAAGGCAAGCTCTTACCTCCTCCAAATGTGGACAGCTGGACCTTAGGACAGTCTGTGTCAAAGGGGTCCACCACCTGTGTTCCAAGGAGCACGCTCGTCATCAGGAGAGGAGTCCCAGAGAACCTGTTGTCATCTTAGAAGGTGTCACTCCACTGGAGATTTCTTTGGTCCTTCTGGTGCAGGGTGAAGACAGGGAGTCCCCAGAGTGTGCACACCATGGAAACTGTTGCAGTTGCTGGCTGGAGCTGAAGTTGTAGAGTCACAGTAGCCTTTCTGGATGCTTTGTTGCAGTTACAGTGGTTCCTGGAGCAGTCTGTGGTTGATCCGAGGTCAGAGGATGAAGCAGGAGTTGCAGAGGATTCCTGGTGGAAACTTGCAAGCCAAATTTGAAGAGGAACCCACAGGAGAGAACCTAAGTAGCCCTTTCGGGGGATAGGCTACCTAGCCAGGTATGCACCTATCAGGAGGGGTCTCTGATGGCACCTGTTGGCACTGGCCACTCAGAGATTTCCAGAGTTTCCCCACACCTTGGAAAACAAGATGGCTAACACACGATACACAATGCAGGAGCTCTGGGCACCACCCCTGGAGTGGTGATTGACAGGGGAGTGGTCACTCCCCTACCCATTGTCCAGTGTTGCGCCAGACCAGGGACAGGGGGTCCCTGAACCGGTGTAGACTGGCTTATGCAAGGAGGGCACCATCTGTGTCCTGTAAAGCATTTCCAGAGGCTCTGGAAGGCTACCCCTCCCAAGCCTGTAACACCTATTTTCAAAGGAAGATGGCGTAACACCCTCCTCCCAAAGGAAATGCTCTGTTCTGCCTTCCTGGGAGTTTCCCAGACCCCGGAGGGCGGAATCCTGTCTGTGAGGTGGCAGAAGGTGTAGCTGCAGTGCAAGCCTCAGAGAGCTAGTTTGGCAGTACTGGGGGTCCATGGTGGAGCCCACAAGGTGCATGGGATTGGCCCCCCAATAACGGATTTGGAATGGGGGACAATTCCATGATCCTAGACAGAATATGTGACAGAACAACTAGGTCCTGAACAACTATAGCCTAAACCACTACTGCTAAACAACTAAAAAGTCTCTACAACTAAGTACTGAACAACTACTGTGCCTGAATAACAATAATAACCCCGGAAAGCAAGTTTGGCAGTACCCGGGTTCTGTGCTAGAGACCAGGGGATGCATGGAATTGTCCCCCCAATACCAGAATGGTATTGGGGTGACAATTCCATGATCCTAGACATGTTACATGGCCATGTTAGGAGTTACCATGGTGACGCTACATATAGGTATTGACCTATATGTAGTGCACGCGTGTAATGGTGTCCCCGCACTCACAAAGTCCGGGGAATTTGCCCTGAACAATGTGGGGGAACCTTGGGTAGTGCCGGGGTGCCCACACACTAAGTAACTTGGCACCTAACCTTCACCAAGTGAGGGTTAGACATATAGGTGACTTATAAGTTACTTAAGTGCAGTGTTAAATGGTTGTGAAATAACGTTGACGTTTTTTCACTCAGGCTGCAGTGGCAGTCCTGTGTAAGAATTGTCTGAGCTTCCTATGGGTGGCAAAAGAAATGCTGCAGCCCATGGGGATCTCCTGGAACCTCAATACCCTGGGTACCTAGTTACCATATACTAGGGAATTATAAGGGTGTTCCAGTGTGCCAATGAGAATGTGTCAAATTAGTCACTAGCCTGCAGTGACAATTTTAAAAGCAGAGAGAGCATAAACACTGAGGTTCTGGTTAGCAGAGCCTCAGTGATACAGTTAGGCACCACACAGGGAACACATATAGGCCACAAACTTATGAGCACTGGGGTCCTGGCTAGCAGGATCCCAGTGACACATATCAAACATACTGACAACATAGGGTTTTCACTATGAGCACTGGGCCCTGGCTAGCAGGATCCCAGTGAGACAGTAAAAACACCCTGGCAAATACTCACAAACAGGCCAAAAGTGGGGGTAACAAGGCTAGAAAGAGTCTACCTTCCTACAACCTTCCACCCAGTATTCCCCTATGTCTTCAGATAAAAACTGCATGTGACTTGTGTGGGTAGGCCTAGTGCCCATAACAGGAAAGGACCCAAAATACAATATGGAAACATCAACATTTCCTGTCACAAAATGATCTGATTTGGCAATGGGGGTAGTGGTGTTTTTTTGGCCAGGTATCGACGACCACCCAGGGAAACCTACAAAATCCAGACATTTCTGAAAACTAGACACCCAGTGGAGTTCAAAATCATATGCTTTGCATGTATCCCACACATTTTTCTTACCCACAATACCATGCAAATGTTAAACTTTGCCTAAAAGTGCACGTTTTCCTGACATTTCCGTGACGTAAACTTCCAGAATGAGCAGGAATTCACACAGTTCCTACCACCCAGCAATCTTCCACTTGTCCCAATGAAAATGATGCCCTATTTTTGTGGATGGGCCAAGTGCATGCAACAGGCAAGCATCAATCCATGGTCAATAGGAGTCTCACAGATTGAATTTCATCTACCCTGGTTTTATTTTTGCCCGTTGAGGCAAAGTTTGAAGTTTGCAGGAGATTGAGGGTAAAACAACTTTTTGGGATCCATGCAAGGGATACCACCCTGGACTCCCCCGGATGTCTAGTTTTCAGAAATGTCTAGGTTTGATAGGTTCTCCAGCTGGCAACTGACCTGAACCAGAATAGTGCAGCCATTCAGCATACGAGTAAGACGAATGTGGGATTTAACCTTACTCTGCTACCGAAATGAATACAAAATGTATAAAAACATCCAAAAACAAAATTTCTCTCCTTATCAAAAAGATGGGGATGCGTTAGTCCCCGGGGGGGGGGGGGGCAGAAAGACTTTTGGCGTCCTATTTGAGGTTGAAGCTCGACCCGAGGTGTGGGCAGGCAACGCCCACACCTCGTGGCAATAACAAAAACTCCCTGGTGTCTAGCAGGCTTTCTGCCCCTCCCACTGGGACAGATTGGAGTTAAATACCTCATATCTGCTCCCTATGGTGACAGAAAGATTGTTGCAGGTCATTTGACAGGTGGGATTAGGCCCAATGTCTAGGTGGGCTGTTTCGACCCATTTTTCCCAAAAAATAATTCTTGGAGTCTTGTGGGCTTTTTTGCCCCCATGGGGGAAGATTGGAGGTAACAACCTCTAATATACATGCAGGGGGCAGGAAGACATTTGGGCATTGGGGTAGAGGGAAGCATTAGCCCATTGCCAGGTAGCGTTTTTCCTTCCAAATGTAATCTATGGTAGTCTAGTAGGCTTTCTGCCTACCACCATAGGGCAGTTTGGACGAAAACACCACCAATCTGCCCCTGACAGGGAGCAGAATGACTGCTGGGGTTATCTGGGGAAGGGGGTTAGGTGGATGCCTAGGTGGGCTGCCCCCACCCATTTATGTATCTATTCATAATACCTGGTGTTTAGTGGGCTTTCTACCCCCTCAGGGGCAGACTGGAAATACCAATATCCAATCGGCCGAGGTGGGTGGGGGTGGGGGGGGGGGGGGGGCAGAAAGATTTTTGGGCTTGGGGGGCGGGGGGAGCACTAGCCTATTGTGAGGAGGCCACTACCTCCCTAATCTTGCACTCCCTGGTGGAAACATCTCCAATCTGCCTTGATAGTGAGGCAGAAAGACTGCTGGGGTTATTTGGGATGGATGGGGGCTAGGCCCAATCCCTTGAGGAGATTCTCCCCTTTCTATCCACACCTCCCTGTTCAGGTTGGTGCTTAGGGGGCTGAGATATGTCTCTGAGTACAGTTGTAAGTGAAAGTAAATGAGCTTTATTTCACTTTATATGTAATGACGTTGGCACGCCCTCAACACTGATTGTCACTACACAGAAAAAAAGACAATCTTGGGTTTTGGGGAAGTCCACACCAGAGGGATTTCCTGCCTCAGATGCGAGGATGACCTGGAGCCATCCTCAGCACACGAGCACTGTTATGGAGGACAGCCTAGAGCCATCCTATGCATCAAAGAGGCTAAACAATGAAGACATTCATCACAATATGTACAACAAATAAACATGAATAAACATTCATATTTTCGTTTCACACACATAGCACTCCTTAATACAATTTGGACATCACACCAACATAACTCGAAAATTAGACAGGAGTATCACAATTACAATAACCCATACAGTCACAAAAATCAAGGGTGGATAACCAAAGCTTCCACAACCTACTTACATTTCTCATGGCATCATAAATCTCACAATGCACTGCTCAGCATTAAGTTCAATGCTTCCAATGGCAGATTCTACTATGGTGCATCACTGTCCTTATTCTCACTTCTTAAATGACTAATCAGTCTTAGCAGCACCAGAGGAACTGCCATTAAAATCAAATGGGACCATTGGCATTTGGGAATACTGAGTGAATCAAAGCAGTTTAGTTCTTGGATTAAATTAGCTATAGCATCAAGATCCAGTTCCAATCTATCCAGATCCATCTTCTGCTATCAGATTTGATGTAGTGATTTTCCTCTAATGTGCACAATTGACAGTCACTGATGAAATGGGAGTAGTGTTAATCCCCTAAGGATCTTGTTGGCCTTCAATTGGATCTGGTCCACATGTAAATTCAATAATCAAAAACATTTCAGGATTTAGAGCAAAGCACATTAGGCTTTACAATAAAGATAACAGGTATTATAATGAATTCACGAAGGTTTATGAAAAGTTTATATCATTACAGAAGACAAATCAAATGGTTAGCAATCATTCAGTTAGTAATTTAAATCAATCAACAGCTTGCAGCTCAGGATAGAATGCAGAATAAGAAATAGGAGAACCAAATATAATTCTCTTTTATGGAAATAAAGCAGAGATTAGAGTGACATGGATTCGCCTCCTAAAGGTTGAGAAATAGTGAGCACAACACCCTTAGTAACACAAAGCACAAATAAATCCATACATGAAGACAACTGCATTAGGATCCCACAAATGTAACCAATCATGTTAACGAATGACCACTACAATTTCTAAACCCACGTTATTCAGTACTGTCCCACAGATTCATGTAATGCAGTTCCCATCCCCAGTGTTCCTTAGACACATTAATAGTAATACAAATATTGTGCCAAAACTATGGTCAAATTCTCATGAGGATATTATCATGGTCCAAATTGGTGAGGCCTTGGGAAACGTTCACAGCATTCTATGAGACAGAAATGAAACATCAACGTGTACATGGCAAAGAGGCGGGGTCTTTCCAACCTAATTTACAAAGTTACTAATGTGTGTTGTGTGCGTGATGATAAAAGGACAGGAAGATGATTGAATGCTGAAAAGTTGGCTGCAGAGAGCAATAACAATTTAAAAATCGAGTCCTACATTATCCAATATTAAAATAAACGCAGTTTCTCAAAGTAATGTGTTAATTTCACTTTATGTTAATCATATCTATTTTTAGAATTACTAATTTTTATAAACAAATCGTACATTAGGACCATGTCTCAGAGTCCTGTTAAGGCTGCCACAACACGTTGTCAATGTTGTAGCCAGTCAATCAAGAGCCATGTTTTGGAAAATTCATTCCCCACCCACCCATGCCCTTTGGGTCATGATGTGTTCATCCTGACCCTGATATATTTTTAACAATCATTTTCAGAGGACAAGGACCATTGTCCCTGAGTCCTGTAACGGGTGCCCCAAAATATCATTAAGGTTATGACAGACAAATCAGGACTGACTAGTTTTAAAGTGGGCAATTAAAGCATACTGGATACCAGCTGTAAACATATATATAATGTGTGTTCCTTAATTTCTCAAAAACTACTTTAAAAATGTATACCAAAACACAAAAAGCACACTTTGCAAGTAAATATCTAGTAATCTACCAAATTTGATGTAATTCTCTCCAGCCGTTTTGTCTGTAGTGCTGTATAAACTTCACTATGGAAAATGTATGCAGAAAAGGAGTTTTGGGACCTTCCAACCCCCACTTCTCTCTGCCCACTCTTGACAGTTCCAGGAAATAGCGGAGGTGGATTAACTTTTTTAAAAGAATTTTGTGAGTTATGAGCAAAACAAAAAACTCTTTTCCAATGAAAGGACTAATTTAACTATAACACTACACAGTTTCTTTCTCTTGGTTCCGTTAGTTATCAGAACCAAGTTGACCACCTATGTACATAATGAATTGAGGTAGCTGGAGAAATTGACGCACAAATGTCAGTTACATTTATTTTTGTGAATGATTGTTGAGATCAGTATTATATTAAATTGAATAGCTTCTTTTTCAGAGGGTGCATAGGACTACAAGACTTCAGGTTAATTTAGCTTTGGGAAATTAAGAGAGTGAGACCCCGACCCAGGTTAATAGATGCACAGAAGTATATTTGTTGTTCTGACAGATGAAAAACAGGCTAGATTTGATGTATCCTGGTAAGCTTTAAATGTGACAGATTTATTGCTGAGACCACAGAAAGATATAGATGCTTGGGGATGGGATTTGGGTGGATTCAGCGCTCTAAATAGTTGGTATAAATAAGAAAGGCTGCGTGTAGAAAGCTCACATGGGTTACGCTGAACCATATTAATATCGCTCTCTGCAATGTGTCAAAAGTCTTGAGTATGTTGAGGAGTCAGCTCTTGGAGCAAGTCACTTATAAATAGATTTGTGTTGCATTGAACAAAAGCATCAGACAGTAAAAAGTATAGAAACAAACCTTACTTTTTGAGATAATGTGCTGTTCTCTTCCATGAGCATCTTATTTTCTTCTCTCTGTTTGTAAAAACAAACCACAGAAAGTCAGTCAAAATAGTACACTGAGTACTCAAAACAATACACTGAGTATTAAAAATAAAAAGGAATAGACACCCGAAGAGCAGCATTACTGAACATGACTTTCTAACATCCAGCCCCCCAACTTGGGTGGCTGTTGGCATGAAACCCAGAGGATTTACATGTTTACCATTCACAGAAATGTATTGCAGTGATATATTGTAGGAAAGTAGCCTCTTTTTAGCTTAGTTACCCCCACTTTTGGACCTTTTGTCAGTGTGTTTAACTGTGTTTACTAGGATCCTGCTAATCAGGACTCCAGTAGTTATGCTCTCTCCCTTAAATTATGGTTGTTGCATCTTGGTAACGCAGTATTTCACCCACAATTGGCATACTGGTTCCCCCTTATAAGTCCCTAGTATATGGTACTTAGGTACCCAGGGCATCGAGGTTCAAGGGGATCCCTATGGGGTGCAGCATTACTTTTGTCACCCAAAGGGAGCCATGCAAAGGATTCTGCAGGACTGCTGTTGCAGCTTGCATGAAAAGGTGCATGTACCCTTTCACTGCCATATACACTGCACCAGGTCACTTACAACTCACCCCTATAGCATGTCCTGCAGTCCTGAGGGCTGGGTGCAGAGTAACTGTGTGTGAGGGCACCCCTGCACTAGCAGAGGTGCCCCCATGACTTCCAGGAACATTTTTCCAGACTTTGTGACTGTGGAGACGCCATTTTACGTGTATCCTGTACATAGGTCACTATCTATGTCCAGCTACATAATGGTAACTCCGAACATAGGCATGTTTGGTATCGAACACGTTGGAATCATACCCCAGTACTTTGGCAATCATTGGTTGTATGACCCCCAGTATTGCCCTTTCAGCCTTCTGAGGGTTTCTGAGGGATTCCAGGCAGCCCCAGCTGCTGCCACCTCTCAGGTTTCTGCCCTCCTGTTGCTTGGGAAGCTCAAGCCCAGGAAGTCAGCCCAAAGGATTTCCTTTGGGAAAGGGGTTTTACATTGTAGGAGGCTGGACTGGTTTGTAGTGAGTACCAAGGGGTACTTGCACCTTGCACCAGGCCCAGTTATCCCTTATTAGTGTATAGGGTGTCTAGCAGCTTAGGCTGATAGATAATGGTAGCTTAGCAGAGCAGCTTAGGCTGAACTAGGAGACGTGTGAAGCTACTACAGTACCACCTAGTGTCATATGCACAATATCATAAGAAAACACAATACACAGTTATACTAAAAATAAAGGTACTTTATTTTTATGACAATATGCCAACGTATCTTAGAGTGTACCCTCAGTGAGAGGATAGGAAATATACACAAGATATATATACACAATAGCAAAAGTATGCAGTATAGTCTTAGAAAACAGTGCAAACAATGTATAGTTACAATAGGATGCAATGGGGAAACATAGGGATAGGGGCAACACAAACCATATACTCCAAAAGTGGAATGCGAACAACGAATGGACCCCAAACCTATGTGACCTTGTAGAGGGTCGCTGGGACTATTAGAAAATAGTGAGAGTTAGAAAAATAACCCTCCCCAAGACCCTGAAAAGTGAGTGCAAAGTGCACTAAAGTTCCCCTAAGGACAAAGAAGTCGTGTTAGAGGAATAATGCAGGAAAGACACAAACCAACAATGCAACAACTGTGGATTTCCAATCTAGGGTACCTGTGGAACAAGGGGACCAAGTCCAAAAGTCACAAGCAAGTCGGAGATGGGCAGATGCCCAGGAAATGCCAGCTGCGGGTGCAAAGAAGCTTCTACTGGACAGAAGAAGCTGAGGTTTCTGCAGGAACGAAAAGGGCTAGAGACTTCCCCTTTGGTGGACGGATCCCTCTTGCCGTGGAGAGTCGTGCAGAAGTGTTTTTCCGCCGAAAGAACGCCAACAAGCCTTGCTAGCTGCAAATCGTGCGGTTAGCGTTTTTGGACGCTGCTGAGGCCCAGGAGGGACCAGGAGGTCGCAAATTGGACCAGCAGAGAGAGGGGACATCGAGCAAGACAAGGAGCCCTCTCTGAAGCCGGTAGCACCCGGAGAAGTGCCAGAAACAGGCACTACAAGGATGCGTGAAACGGTGCTCGCCGAAGTTGCACAAAGGAGTCCCACGTCGCCGGAGACCAACTTAGAAAGTCGTGCAATGCAGGTTAGAGTGCCGTGGACCCAGGCTTGGCTGTGCACAAAGGATTTCTGCCGGAAGTGCACAGGGGCCAGAGTAGCTGCAAAGTCGCGGTTCCCAGCAATGCAGCCCAGCGAGGTGAGGCAAGGACTTACCTCCACCAAACTTGGACTGAAGAGTCACTGGACTGTGGGGGTCACTTGTACAGAGTCGCTGGATTCGAGGGACCTCGCTCGTCGTGCTGAGAGGAGACCCAAGGGACCGGTAATGCAGCTTTTTGGTGCCTGCGGTTGCAGGGGGAAGATTCCGTCGACCCACAGGAGATTTCTTCGGAGCTTCTGGTGCAGAGAGGAGGCAGACTACCCCCACAGCATGCACAAGCAGGAAAACAGTTGAGAAGGCGGCAGGATCAGCGTTACAGAGTTGCAGTAGTCGTCTTTGCTACTATGTTGCAGGTTTGCAGGCTTCCAGCGCGGTCAGCAGTCGATTCCTTATCAGAAGGTGAAGAGAGAGATGCAGAGGAACTCGGATGAGCTCTTGCATTCGTTATCTAAAGTTTCCCCAGAGACAGAGACCCTAAATAGCCAGAAAAGAGGGTTTGGCTACTTAGGAGAGAGGATAGGCTACTAACATCTGAAGGAGCCTATCAGAAGGAGTCTCTGACGTCACCTGGTGGCACTGGCCACTCAGAGCAGTCCAGGGTGCTGGCAGCACCTCTGTTTCCAAGATGGCAGAGGTCTAGAGCACACTGGAGGAGCTCTGGGCACCTCCCAGGGGAGGTGCAGGTCAGGGGAGTGGTCACTCCCCTTTCCTTTGTCCAGTTTCCAGCCAGAGCAGGGGCTAAGGGGTCCCTGAACCGGTGTAGACTGGCTTATGCAGAATTGGGCACATCTGTGCCCAAGAAAGCATTTCCAGAGGCTGGGGGAGGCTACTCCTCCCCTGCCTTCACACCATTTTCCAAAGGGAGAGGGTGTAACACCCTCTCTCAGAGGAAGTCCTTTGTTCTGCCATCCTGGGACAAGCCTGGCTTGACCCCAGGGGGGCAGAAACCTGTCTGAGGGGTTGGCAGCAGCAGCAGCTGCAGTGAAACCCCAGGAAAGGCAGTTTGGCAGTACCAGGGTCTGTGCTACAGACCACTGGGATCATGGGATTGTGCCAACAATGCCAGGATGGAATAGAGGGGGCAATTCCATGATCTTAGACATGTTACATGGCCATATTCGGAGTTACCATTGTGAAGCTACATATAGGTAGTGACCTATATGTAGTGCACGCGTGTAATGGTGTCCCCGCACTCACAAAGTTCAGGGAATTGGCCCTGAACAATGTGGGGGCACCTTGGCTAGTGCCAGGGTGCCCTCACACTAAGTAACTTTGCACCTAACCTTTACCAGGTAAAGGTTAAACATATAGGTGACTTATAAGTTACTTAAGTGCAGTGTAAAATGGCTGTGAAATAACGTGGACGTTATTTCACTCAGGCTGCAGTGGCAGGCCTGTGTAAGAATTGTCAGAGCTCCCTATGGGTGGCAAAAGAAATGCTGCAGCCCATAGGGATCTCCTGGAACCCCAATACCCTGGGTACCTCAGTACCATATACTAGGGAATTATAAGGGTGTTCCAGTAAGCCAATGTAAATTGGTAAAATTGGTCACTAGCCTGTTAGTGACAATTTGTACAGAGAGAGCATAACCACTGAGGTTCTGGTTAGCAGAGCCTCAGTGAGACAGTTAGGCACCACACAGGGAACACACACATATAGGCCACAAACTTATGAGCACTGGGGTCCTGACTAGCAGGGTCCCAGTGACACATAACAAACATACTGAAAACATAGGGTTTTCACTATGAGCACTGGGCTCTGGCTAGCAGGATCCCAGTGAGACAGTGAAAACACCCTGACATACACTCACAAACAGGCCAAAAGTGGGGGTAACAAGGCTAGAAAGAGGCTACTTTCTCACACAACCCCCCCCCCAAACGAAGGACAATAAGGCTAACCTTGGCCAGTTGAGACTTTATTGTCTAAGTGGTGATAAGTAGAGAGTAGCTCTGCAATAGACTGGTTATTCCCTTTATCATCCACTATATGGTTACTTCCCTGTGGGGATGTAAACCACCCTGTTTGAAGTTTTTTAGCTAAGCAACAATGTGAAGATGTATTTTCAGAGTTTCTATCAGTAAGTTTTAGTTTAGAGCAGTGGGAATTGTCCACTGAACCTATTTGTAGTGATGGAAATGCCAGACAGGGATGCTGTCTCAGTAAAGCCATAGCTGGGCAAAAACTTTGTCCATATGGCTGCAAGAGAGAACAGGGATGCTGTTTCTCTTGAGTTGGAGCAGGGCAGGGATGCTGTCCTATGAGCTCCACACTAGGGCAGGGATGCTGTCCTAAGTGTTGTGAGGCAGTGCAGGGTTTCTGCACTAAAGTTTCTCTGGGAGGGTTGGAGGGATGCTCCATGTTAACTAAAATGGTGCTCTTTTTCTCACCAATGTTAGTTATCCCACAGAGAAGTACTTCCACCTCAGGGAGTACAGTTTTGCCAACTGATGATTCCCTTGGAACAGGTGCCACCCCAGGAGAGGTTTCTCCCACCACAGGAATGGTATCCTGAATGGTAGGGTGGTTAGGGGATACTGTGATACCCTTTTTACCTGTTGATGGAGAGGGATCCTGAGTTTTCAGGCCTTCTCTCCTTTGCTTTTTCATTTCAATTGAAATGAGAGGGAACAATTCCTCTGGGATGCCCAACATGGCTGCATGGGCATAAAACTCTACATCAGCCCAACCTGAGGCCTCTAGGTCATTACCTAAGAGACAGTCTACAGGTAAGCTAGGTGATACCACCACCTGCTTAGGGCCAGTAACTCCACCCCAACTAAACTGAATTATAGCTAAGGGAAGAAACTTAGTGGAGTTATGGACATCAATACTTTTATACTGTTGTCCAATGATGTGTTGATCAGGGTGCACTAGGTTTTCAGTCACCAAAGTGATACTGGCACCTGTGTCCCTGTAGGCCAAGGCCTCAACACCATTTATTGAAACTGTCTGCCTGTACTTATCCATTGTAAGGGGACAAGCAGCCAGTGTGGCAAGGCCAATGCCACTAGGTGTGACAGAAACTGTCTTGGGACTGACTACCCCAGTTTCTACTATGGACCCATAAGTGAACCCAACTACACCCTTAACTTGACTGTTGCCAGCAGTCCCACCACTAGTACCACTACTGCTAGGGGCACTAGAGCTTGATGTATTAGTGGTGGTAGGCTCAGGGGGTTTACCTGGACAGGACTTATCCCCTGGCCTATGGCCTTTGTTTTTACACACAAAGCACCAAGGCTTTTTAATGTGTGTGGGTTGAGAAGAAGAGGAAGAATTTGTTTTATCCCCACCCTCTGAAGAGTGTTTAAGATTTGAAGAAGGATCTTTGGTTTTACCCTTATCCCCATGCTTATCTTGAGATTTTTCACCATCTTTCTTCTTAGTGCCATCTTTGTCACCCCCTGTATGAACTTTTCTGTTCACCCTTGATCTGACCCATTTGTCTGCCTTCTTTCCCAATTCTTGGGGAGAGGTCAGATCAGAGTCTACCAGGTACTGGTGCAACAAATCAGACACACAATTATTAAGAATATGCTGTCTCAGGATCAAGTTATACAGGCTGTCATAATCAGTAACTTTACTGCCATGTAACCACCCCTCCAAGGCCTTCACTGAATGGTCAATGAAATCAACCCAGTCTTGTGAAGACTCCTTTTTGGTCTCTCTGAACTTTATCCTGTATTGTTCAGTGGTTAAGCCATAACCATCCAGGAGTGCATTCTTAAGAACTGTAAAATTATTGGCATCACTTTCTTTCACAGTAAGGAGCCTATCCCTACCTTTTCCACTAAATGATAGCCATAGGATAGCAGCCCACTGTCTTTGAGGGACATCTTGTACAACACAGGCCCTCTCAAGTGCAGCAAACCACTTGTTAATGTCATCCCCCTCCTTATAAGGGGGAACTATCTTGTGCAGATTCCTGGAATCATGCTCTTTTACAGGATGACTATGGGGAATACTGCTGCTGCCACCATGGGTTTCTAAACCCAACCTCTGTCTTTCCTTCTCTACTTCTAAGGATTGTCTATCTAAATCCAGCTGTTGCTGTTTAAGCTTCAGTCTGGATTGCTCCACTCTCAATCTATTGAGTTCCCTTTCTAACATTCTGTCATCAGGGTGGGTGGGAGGGACATTCCTAGACACAGAAGTATGGTGAGAATGGACAGAAGGAGACCTGTCCCTTACAGAGCGCACCCTAACAGCTTGGCTGACAGTGTAATGTGAGAGCACATCATCTGTATGATGTGACTCCACCTCAGTACCAACTATGCTAGACTATCTTGTAATGGGAAGGCTAAGAAGTTTCTTTCCTGAACCTTTACCTGGGGGAGTCTCTGGATCAGATTGGGAACCATTAGCTACTTTTTCAACAGATGGGACACTTTTAGCCTTATCTTGTTCTCTAAGCATGTTAAGTAACAATTCCAAGGAAGGATTCTTCCCTACACTCAAACCTCTCTCTATGCAGAGACTCCTTGCTCCTTTCCAGTTAAGGTGATCATATGCAATCTTAGACAGGTCAAAATTTTGGCCTGTGCCAGACATTTTTAGAGAGAGTTAAAGTGATAGAAAAAGAGAAAAAAGTTTTCAGAACTTTTTAGAAAGACAGAAAAAAACTTTTTAAACTTTTAAGAACTTTTTGAAAGTTTAGAAGTACTTTTCAGCACTTTGAAAAGAGTGAAAAGAGGAAATGCAAAACTTTTTGGCTATGTGTATACACACTGACCTTGTTTTGTATATTTTTCTCTTATGAAAAGTACAATGACAAGAGTGGTAAGTAGTCTCAAAGCACTTATCCCACCACTGCACAACCAATGTAGGAGGCTGGACTGGTTTGTAGTGAGTACCAAGGGGTACTTGCACCTTGCACCAGGCCCAGTTATCCCTTATTAGTGTATAGGGTGTCTAGCAGCTTAGGCTGATAGATAATGGTAGCTTAGCAGAGCAGCTTAGGCTGAACTAGGAGACGTGTGAAGCTACTACAGTACCACTTAGTGTCATATGCACAATATCATAAGAAAACACAATACACAGTTATACTAAAAATAAAGGTACTTTATTTTTATGACAATATGCCAAAGTATCTTAGAGTGTACCCTCAGTGAGAGGATAGGAAATATACACAAGATATATATACACAATAGCAAAAGTATGCAGTATAGTCTTAGAAAACAGTGCAAACAATGTATAGTTACAATAGGATGCAATGGGGAAACATAGGGATAGGGGCAACACAAACCATATACTCCAAAAGTGGAATGCGAACCACAAATGGACCCCAAACCTATGTGACCTTGTAGAGGGTCGCTGGGACTATTAGAAAATAGTGAGAGTTAGAAAAATAACCCTCCCCAAGACCCTGAAAAGTGAGTGCAAAGTGCACTAAAGTTCCCCTAAGGACAAATAAGTCGTGTTAGAGGAATAATGCAGGAAAGACACAAACCAACAATGCAACAACTGTGGATTTCCAATCTAGGGTACCTGTGGAACAAGGGGACCAAGTCCAAAAGTCACAAGCAAGTCGGAGATGGGCAGATGCCCAGGAAATGCCAGCTGCGGGTGCAAAGAAGCTTCTACTGGACAGAAGAAGCTGAGGTTTCTGCAAGAACGAAAAGGGCTAGAGACTTCCCCTTTGGTGGACGGATCCCTCTTGCCTAGGAGAGTCGTGCAGAAGTGTTTTTCCGCCGAAAGAACGCCAACAAGCCTTGCTAGCTGCAAATCGTGCGGTTAGCGTTTTTGGACGCTGCTGAGGCCCAGGAGGGACCAGGAGGTCGCAAATTGGACCAGCAGAGAGAGGGGACGTCGAGCAAGACAAGGAGCCCTCTCTGAAGCCGGTAGCACCCGGAGAAGTGCCAGAAACAGGCACTACGAGGATGCGTGAAACGGTGCTTGCCGAAGTTGCACAAAGGAGTCCCACGTCGCCGGAGACCAACTTAGAAAGTCGTGCAATGCAGGTTAGAGTGCCGTGGACCCAGGCTTGGCTGTGCACAAAGGATTTCCGCCGGAAGTGCACAGGGGCCGGAGTAGCTGCAAAGTCGCGGTTCCCAGCAATGCAGCCCAGCGAGGTGAGGCAAGGACTTACCTCCACCAAACATGGACTGAAGAGTCACTGGACTGTGGGGGTCACTTGGACAGAGTCGCTGGATTCGAGGGACCTCGCTCGTCGTGCTGAGAGGAGACCCAAGGGACCGGTAATGCAGCTTTTTGGTGCCTGCGGTTGCAGGGGGAAGATTCCGTCGACCCACGGGAGATTTCTTCAGAGCTTCTGGTGCAGAGAGGAGGCAGACTACCCCCACAGCATGCACAAGCAGGAAAACAGTTGAGAAGGCGGCAGGATCAGCGTTACAGAGTTGCAGTAGTCGTCTTTGCTACTATGTTGCAGGTTTGCAGGCTTCCAGCGCGGTCAGCAGTCGATTCCTTATCAGAAGGTGAAGAGAGAGATGCAGAGGAACTCGGATGAGCTCTTGCATTCGTTATCTAAAGTTTCCCCAGAGACAGAGACCCTAAATAGCCAGAAAAGAGGGTTTGGCTACTTAGGAGAGAGGATAGGCTACTAACACCTGAAGGAGCCTATCAGAAGGAGTCTCTGACGTCACCTGGTGACACTGGCCACTCAGAGCAGTCCAGGGTGCTGGCAGCACCTCTGTTTCCAAGATGGCAGAGGTCTGGAGCACACTGGAGGAGCTCTGGACACCTCCCAGGGGAGGTGCAGGTCAGGGGAGTGGTCACTCCCCTTTCCTTTGTCCAGTTTCCCGCCAGAGCAGGGGCTAAGGGGTCCCTGAACCGGTGTAGACTGGCTTATGCAGAATTGGGCACATCTGTGCCCAAGAAAGCATTTCCAGAGGCTGGGGGAGGCTACTCCTCCCCTGCCTTCACACCATTTTCCAAAGGGAGAGGGTGTAACACCCTCTCTCAGAGGAAGTCCTTTGTTCTGCCATCCTGGGACAAGCCTGGCTTGACCCCAGGGGCGCAGAAACCTGTCTGAGGGGTTGGCAGCAGCAGCAGCTGCAGTGAAACCCCAGGAAAGGCAGTTTGGCAGTACCAGGGTCTGTGCTACAGACCACTGGGATCATGGGATTGTGCCAACAATGCCAGGATGGCATAGAGGGGGCAATTCCATGATCTTAGACATGTTACATGGCCATATTCGGAGTTACCATTGTGAAGCTACATATAGGTAGTGACCTATATGTAGTGCACGCGTGTAATGGTGTCCCCGCACTCACAAAGTTCAGGGAATTGGCCCTGAACAATGTGGGGGCACCTTGGCTAGTGCCAGGGTGCCCTCACACTAAGTAACTTTGCACCTAACCTTTACCAGGTAAAGGTTAAACATATAGGTGACTTATAAGTTACTTAAGTGCAGTGTAAAATGGCTGTGAAATAACGTGGACGTTATTTCACTCAGGCTGCAGTGGCAGGCCTGTGTAAGAATTGTCAGAGCTCCCTATGGGTGGCAAAAGAAATGCTGCAGCCCATAGGGATCTCCTGGAACCCCAATACCCTGGGTACCTCAGTACCATATACTAGGGAATTATAAGGGTGTTCCAGTAAGCCAATGTAAATTGGTAAAATTGGTCACTAGCCTGTTAGTGACAATTTGTACAGAATGAGCATAACCACTGAGGTTCTGGTTAGCAGAGCCTCAGTGAGACAGTTAGGCACCACACAGGGAACACACACATATAGGCCACAAACATATGAGCACTGGGGTCCTGACTAGCAGGGTCCCAGTGACACATAACAAACATACTGAAAACATAGGGTTTTCACTATGAGCACTGGGCCCTGGCTAGCAGGATCCCAGTGAGACAGTGAAAACACCCTGACATACACTCACAAACAGGCCAAAAGTGGGGGTAACAAGGCTAGAAAGAGGCTACTTTCTCACATACATCCTGTCCCTTTGGAAATAGGTCTTACAGGCTTGGGAGAGGTAGCCTCCCCAAGCCACTAGAAATGCTTTGAAGGGCACATTTGTTTCCCTCCTTGCATAATCCCGTTTACAATGGTTCAGGGACCCCGAGTCCCTGCTCTGGCATGAAACTGGACAAAGGAAAGGGGAGTGACCACTCCCCTCTCCATCACCCCCCCAGGGGTGGTGCTCAGAGTTCCTCCAGAGGGTCACTCGGTTTTGTCATCTTGGATTCCAAGTTGGCAGGAAATTCTGGGAGCATCTGAGTGGTCAGTGCCAGCAGGTGACGTCAGAGCCCTCCCCTGATAGGTGCTTACCTGTTTAGCTGACTAATCCCCCTTTCAGGGCTATTTAGGGTCTCTCTCTTGTTTTTTTTTCTTCAGATTCGGATTGCAGGACTTCAGCAGGAATCCTCTGCATCCTTTACTTCACCTTCTCACTGAAGAAACTGCATCAGAGAAACAGCCTGTCTTCAGCCTTATAACTCACCTACATGTCTAACCTTCACTTGCTGAAAGTTAGGTGCAAAGTTACTAAGTGTGAGGGCACCCTTGCAGTAGCAAAGGTGTCCCCACATAGTTCAGGGCCATTTCCCCAGACTTTAAAAGTGCGGGGACACCATTACACGTGTTCACTACGTATAGGTCAATACCTATATATAACTTCACAATGGTAACTCCGAATATGGCATTTAACATGTCTAAGATCATGGAAATGTCCCCCATTCCAAATCTGGTATTGAGGAGTCAATTCCATGCAACCTGAGGGCTCTTCTATGGGCCTACAGTACTGCCAAACCAGGTGTCTGGGGGTTTTTCTGCAGCTACCGCTGGTGCCACCCCACAGACAGGGATCTGCCCTCCTGGGGTTTTGGCAGCCCATTCCCAGGAAGGCAGAACAAAGAATTTCCTCTGAGAGAGGGTGTTCCACCCTCTTCCTTTGGAAAAAGATGTTAAAGGCTGGGTAGCCTCTCCTAGCCTCTGGAAATGCTTTGAAGGGCACAAATGGTGCCCTCCTTGCATACGCCAGTCTATACTGGTTTAGGGAACCCCCAGTGCCTCCTCTGGTGCAAAACTGGACAAAGGAAAGGGGAGTGACCACTCCACTGTCCATCACCACCCCCGGGGTGGTGCCCAGAGCTCCTCCAGTGTGTCCCTGATCTCTGCATTCTTGTTTCCAGAGGTGTGAGGGCACTCTGGGGGCCTCTGAGTGGCCAGTGCCAGCAGGTGATGTCAGAGACCCCTCCTGATAGGAGCTTACCTGACTAGGTGGCCAATCCTCCTCTGAGGGCTATTTAGGGTCTCTCCAGTGGGCTTTTCCTCAGATTACAGCCTGCAAGAATTCATCATGATTCCTCTGCACCTCTCTCTTCAACTTCTGCCATGGATCGACCGCTGACTGCTCTAGGACGCCTGCAAAACTGCAACAAAGTAGCCAGAAGATTACCAGCGACATTGTAGTGCCTAATCCTGCCTTCTTCCTTGACTGTTTCCTGGTGGTGCATGCTCTGGGGGCTGCCTGCCTTCACCCTGCACTGAAAGCCATGAAGAAATCTCCAGTGGGTAGACGGAATCTTACCCCTGCTTCATCAGGCACCAAACTTCAGCTTCACCAGTACTCTGGGACCCCTCTCATCCTGACGAGCGTGGCCCCTGGAACACAGGTGGTAGACCCAAGTGACCCAGACTATCCAGTGGTCCGACTGTCCAAATTTGGAGGAGGTAAGTCCTTGCCTTCCCTCCCCAGACAGTAATCCTGTGCACCGCGTGTTCTGCAGCTATAAGGGCTTCTGTGCACGTTTCCAAGAAATCCTGCATGCACAGCCGAGCTTAGGTCCCCAGCACTCAGTCCTGTAATGCTCCGCTCCCTGAGTTGATCTCCGGTGTCATGAGACCTCCGTTTGCAGTGTTGAGTTGACTGCCATGTTCAGTCTTTTTGAACCCGTTGTCAAGGACTTCTGCAGGTGATTCCTGCCTGTACATGGGCTCTCTACATAGCTGAGGGCCCCCTCTGTCTCCTCTCCCAAGTGGTTATATCCTGGTTCTTCCTGGGCCCAGGCAGTACCCTTTGTCTTCAACCGTGACTCTTGCAGCTAGCAAGGCTTGTTTGCAGTATTTTGCCAAGCAAACAACTCTGCATCCTCCAGCACACCGTGGGACATCTTTTGCATGAAGAAGAACTTCCTACCACCTTTCGTTGTTGCAAAACCTGCAGCTTCTTCCAACCGGAGGCAGTGATTTTGCACCTTCATCCAGGGTTTAGTGGGCTCCTGCCCCCCCCGGATACTTTATCGACTCTTGGACTTGATCCCCTTCCTTGGCTGGTCTTCCGGTCCAGGAATTCGTCTTCAGTGCTTTGCAATCAGTTGTGGTCCTTGCAAAATCTTTTATCGCGACTTTAGTGTGTTTCTGGGGAAATAGTAGTACTTCACTCCTACTTTCCAGGGTCTTGGGGTGGGGTATTGTAGGAAAGTACCATCTTTCCTGGCATGTTACCCCCATTTTAACATGTATGTAAGTTTGTTTTTGCCTGACTCACTGGGATCCTACTAGCCAGGACCCCAGTGCTCATAGTGTGTGGCCTCAATGAGTGTACCTGTGTAGTGACTAACTGTGTCACTGAGGCTCTGCTAATCAGAACCTCAATGCTTATGCTCTCTCTGCCTTTAAAATTGTCACTATAGGCTAGTGACCATTTTCACCAATTCTAATTAGCACACTGGAACACCCTTATAATTCCCTAGTATATTATACCTTGGTACCCAGGGTATTGGGGTTTTAGGAAATCCCTATGGGCTGCAGCATTTCTTTTGCCACCCATAGGGAGCTCAGACAAATCTTACACAGGACTGCCATTGCAGCCTGAGTGAAAAAACGCACCTGTTATTTCACAGCCATTTTACACTGCACTTAAGTAACTTATAAGTCACCTATATGTCTAACCCTCACTGCCTGAAGGTTAGGTGCAAAGTTACTAAGTGTGAGGGCACCCTTGCACTAGGAAAAGTGCCCCCACAGAGTTTAGGGCTATTTCCCCGGACTTTGTGAGTGCGGGGAAACCATTACACGTGTGCACTCCATATAAGTCAATACCTAGATGTACCTTCACAATGGTAACTCCGAATATGGCCATGTAACATGTCTAAGATCATGGAATTGTCCCCCCATGCCAAATCTGGTATTGGGGTGCCAATCCCATGCATCCCCGGGGCTCCACTATGGACCCCAGGTACTGCCAAACCAGCTCTCTGGGGTTTTCTCTGCAGCTACCGCTACTGCCAACCCACAAACAGGTTTTTTCCCTCCTGGGGTCTGGGCAGCCCAGTCCCAGGCAGTCAGAGCAAAGTATTTCCTCCGAGAACTTCTGCTTCACCGGTCCTCTGGGTCCCCTCTCATCCTGACGAGCGTGGTCCCTGGAACACAGGAGCTGGGTCTAAGGGGGTCATTCTGACCCCCGCGGGCGGCGGTCGCCGCCCGCGTGGAGGGAGCCGCCATATGGCCGCTCCGCGATCGAAAGACGGCGGAGGCCATTCTGGCTTTCCCGCTGGGCTGGCGGGCGACCGCCAGAAGGCCGCCCGCCAGCCCAGCGGGAAACCCCTCCCCACGAGGAAGCCGGCTCCGAATGGAGCCGGCGGAGTGGGTATGTGCGACGGGTGCAGTGGCACCCGTCGCGTATTTCAGTGTCTGCATAGCAGACACTGAAATACAAAGTGGGGCCCTCTTACGGGGGCCCCTGCAGTGCCCATGCCATTGGCATGGGCACTGCAGGGGCCCCCAGGGGCCCCGCGACTCCCCATACCGCCATCCTGTTCCTGGCGGGAGACCCGCCAGGAACAGGATGGCGGTATGGGGTGTCAGAATCCCCCATGGCGGCGCAGCAAGCTGCGCCGCCATGGGGGATTCCCAGGGCAGCGGAAAACCGGCGGGAGACCGCCGGTTTTCCTTGTCTGACCACGGCCAAACCGCCGCGGTCAGAATGCCCTGCGGGGCACCGCCGGCCTGTCGGCGGTGCTTCCGCCGACCCTGGCCCCGGCGGTCTCTGACCGCCGGGGTCAGAATGACCCCCTAAGTGTCTTTGACAGTCCAGTGGCCCTTCTGTCCAAATTTGGTGGAGGTAAGTTCTTGTCTCCCCACGCCAGACAGTAATCCTTTGTCCTGCGTGAACTGCAGCTGCTAGGGCTTCTGCACAATTTTGCAAGGAATCCTTCGTACACAGCATAGCCCAGGTCCCCAGCACTCCGTCCTGCATTGCCCAACTCGCTGAGTTGGACTCCGACGTCGTGGGACCCTCTTTTGTGACTCTGAGTCGACCGATGTCCTCAGATCTTCTAAGTGCCTGTTCTGGTGCTTCTGCGGGTGCTGCTTGCTTCTGCGTGGGCTCTCTGTGTTGCTGAGTGCCCCCTCTGTCTCCTCCTCCAAGGGGCGGCCTCCGGGTCCTTCCTGGGCCCTGGTAGCACCCAAAATCCTCAACCGCAACTCTTGCAGCTAGCAAGGCTTGTTTGCAGTCTTTCTGCGTGGAAACAACTCTGCATCCTCCAGCACGCTGTGGGATATCTTCTGTCTAAAGGAGAAGTTCCTGGCGCCTTCTGTTGTTGCAGAATCTTTGTCATTTTCCACCCATAGGCAGCCCTTTTGCATCTTCATCCGGGGTATAGTGGGCTCCTGCCCCCCCCCCAGACCCTTGCGTGACTCTTGGACTTGGTCCCCTTCCTTCACAGGTCCTCAGGACCAGGAGTCCGTCTTCAGTGTTTTCCAGTCAGTTGTTGTCCTTGCAGAACCCCCTATCTCAACTTTACTGTATTTCTGGGGTAGTAGGGTAAGTTTACTCCTACTTTTCAGGGTCTTGGGGTGGGGTATCTTGGACACCCTTAGTGTTTTCTTACACTCCCAGCAACCCTCTACACACTACACTAGGCCTGGGGTCCATTCGTGATTTGCATTCCACTTTTGGAGTATATGGTTTGTGTTGCCCCTAGGCCTATTTCTTCCTATTGCATTCTATTGTGTTCTACATTGTTTGCAGTACTTTTCTAACTGTTACTTACCTGATTTTGGTTTGTGTGCATACATTTTGTGTATATTACTTACCTTCTAAGGGAGTATATCCTCAGAGATACTTTTGACATACTGTCACTAAAATAAAGTACCTTTATTTTTAGTAACTCTGAGTATTGTGTTTTCTTATGATATAGTGCTATATGATATAAGTGGTATAGTAGGAGCTTTGCATGTCTCCTAGTTCAGCCTAAGCTGCTCTGCTATAGCTACCTCTATCAGCCTAAGCTGCTAGAACACCTCTAATCGGTTGTACGACGGAACACCGATTTCCTAAACAACTAGTGCCTTAACAACGAGGTCGAAACGCCCCACCCCCCCAAGCCCACCCCAAAACCTAAAACCCCCTGACCCCCCACCCCCTCCCCAAAACCAAAAACCCCCCACCCCCCAACCCTGCCCCTAAACCTAAAACCCCCTAACCCCCTCCCCAAAACCAAAAACGCCCTACCCCCCAACCCCACCCCAAAACCTAAAACACCCTGACCCCCCACCCCCTCCCCAAAACCTAAAACCCCCCACTTACCTTAGTCGACCCCTTGTCACCTGCGTCCTCCTCCTTCGCCAACTCCCTTCTTTGTACCTTAACCACGCATGTTCGTAGTTCCGAACATACGCAGTTAAGGCACAAAATAACGGAGTCGTGGTTAAAAAAATTGTTGTTGCGCTTTCGTTAACCACGACTTCGTTAAAAAGACTTTGTTGCAAAGGATGTTTCCCCCTCTAATCTACTAATAAGGGATAACTGGACCTGGCCCAAGGTGTAAGTACCACAAGGTACCCACTATAAGCCAGGCCAGCCTCCTACAGTACCTAGGTACCATATACTAAGGAATTATAAGGGTGTTCCAGAGTGCCAATCAGAATTGGTGAAAATGGTCCCCACACTCACAAAATCCGGGGAATTTGCCCTGAACGATGTGGGGGCACCTTGGCTAGTGCCAGGGTGCCCACACACTAAGTAACTTTGCACCCAACCTTCACCAGGTGAAGGTTAGACATATAGGTGACTTATAAGTTACTTAAGTGCAGTGGTAAATGGCTGTGAAATAACGTGGACGTTATTTCACTCAGGCTGCAGTGGCAGGCCAGTGTAAGAATTGTCAGAGCTCCTTATGGGTGGCAAAAGAAATGCTGCAGCCCATAGGGATCTCCTGGAACCCCAATACCCTGGGTACCTCAGTACCATATACTAGGGAATTATATGGGTGTACCAGAAATTCAATGTGAATTGGTAAATCTAGTCACTAGCCTGTTAGTGACAAATTTGGAAAGCAGAGAGAGCATAACCTCTGAGGTTCTGGTTAGCAGAGCCTCAGTGATACAGTTAGGCACCACACAGGGAACACATATAGGCTACAAACTTATGAGCATTGGGGCCCGGGCTAGCAGGATACCAGTGACACATATCAAACACACATAGGGTTTTCACTATGAGCACTGGGCCCTGGCTAGCAGGGTCCCAGTGAGACAGTAAAAACACCCTGACATATACTCACAAACAGGCCAAAAGTGGGGGTAACAAGACTAGAAAGAGGCTACCTTCCTACACAACCCCCCCAAACGAAGGACAATAAGGCTACCCTTGGCCAGTTGAGTCTTTATTGTCTAAGTGGTGATAAGTAGAGAGTAGCTCTGCAATAGATTGGTTACTCCCTTTATCATCCACTATATGGTTACTTCCCTGTGGGGATGTAAACCACCCTGTTTGAAGTTTGTTAGCTAGCCAACAATGTGAAGGTATATTCTCAGAGTTCTTATTAGTATGTTTAAGTTTAGAGCAGTGGGAATTGTCCACTGGACCTATATCAAGTGATGAGAATGCCAGACAGGGATGCTGTCTCAGTGAAGCCATTGCTGGGCAAAAACTGTGTCCATATGGCTGCAAGAGAGAACAGGGTTGCTGTTTCTCTTGAGTTGGAGCAGGGCAGGGATGCTGTCCTATGAGCTCCACACTAGGGCAGGGCTGCTGTCCTAAGTGTTGTGAGGCAGTGCAGGGTTGCTGCACTAAAGTTTCTCTGGGAGGGTTGGACGGATGCTCTATGTTAACTAAAATGGTGCACTTTTTCTCACCAATATTAGTTATGCCACAGAGAGGTACTTCCACCTCAGGGAGTACAGCTGTACCAGCTGATGGTTCCCTTGGTACAGGTGCCACGCCAGGAGAGGTTTCTCCCACCACAGGAATGGTATCCTGAATGGCAGGGTGGGTAGGGAATACTTTGATGCCCTTTTTACCTGTTGTTGGAGAAGGATTCTGAGTTTTCAGGCCTTTTCCCTCCTTTGCTTTTTCATTTCAGCTGAAATGAGAGGAAGCAATTCCTCAGGAATACCCAGCATGGCTGTATGGGTATTAAACTCTACCTCAGCCCAGCCTGAGGCCTCTAGGTCATTACCTAAGAGACAGTCTACAGGTAAGCTAGGTGATACTACCACCTGCTTAGGGCCAGTAACCCCACCCCAACCAAACTGAATTATAGCCAAGGGCAGGAACTTAGTGGAGTTATGGACATCAATAATCTTGTACTGTTGTCCAATGATGTGTGTTCAGGAGACACTAGGTTTTCAGTCACCAAAGTGATACTGGCACCTGTGTCCCTGTAGGCCTGAGCCTCAACACCATTTATTGAAACTGTCTGCATGTACTTATTCCTTGTAAGGGGACAAGCAGCCAGTGTGGCAAGGCTAATGCCACAAGGTATGACAGAAACTGTCTTGGAACTGATTACCCCAGTTTCTATGAGGGACCCATACGTGAACCCAACTACACCCTTATTTTGACTGTTGCCAGCAGTCCCACCACTATCACCACTACTGCTAGGGGCACTAGAGTTTGATGTATTAGTGGTGGTAGGCTCAGGGGGTTTACCTGGGCAGGACTTATCCCCTAGCCTATGGCCTTTATTTTTACACACATAGCACCAAGGCTTTTTAATGTGTGTGGGTTGTGAACAAGAACAAGAGGTTGATTTATCCCCACCCCCTGAAGAGAGTTTAGGATTTGAAGAAGAATCTTTAGTGTTACCCTTATCCCCATGTTTATCCTGCGATTTCTCACCATCTTTCTTCTTGCCATCCTTGTCACCTCCTGTATGAACTTTTCTGTTCACTCTTGTTCTGACCCATTTGTCTGCCTTCTTTCCCAATTCTTAGGGAGAGGTCAGATCTGAGTCTACCATGTACTGGTGCAACAAATCAGACACACAATTGTTAAGAATATGCTCTCTCAGGATCAGATAATACAGGCTTTTATAGTCAGATACGTTACTACCATGTAACCAACCCTCCAAGGCCTTCGCTGAACAGTCAACAAAATCTGTCCAGTCTTGAGAGGACTCTTTTCTGGTGTCTCTGAACTTAATCCTGTATTGTTCAGTGGTTAAGCCAAATCCATCCAAGAGTGCATCCTTCAAAACTTTGTAATTATTGGCATCACTTTCTCTGACAGTAAAGAGCCTATCCGTATCCTTTCCAGTGAACGATAGCCACAAGATAGCAGCCCACTGCCTTTGAGGGACCAACTGTACCATACAGGCCCTCTCAGGTGCAGCAAACCACTTATTAATGTCATCCCCTCCTTGTAATGGGGGGCTATCTTATGCAGATTCCTTGAATCTTGCTCTCTAACAGGATTGCTATCAGAAATACTGCTGCTGCCACCATAGGGACCTAACCCAACTCTCTGTCTTTCCCTCTCTATGTCTAGGGATTCCCTGTCTAAGGCCAGCTGCTGCTATCTAAGCTTCAGTCTGGTCTCTTCCAACCTCAGCTTTCTGAATTCCCTTTCCATTACGTTATCCTCAGGGTGGGAGGCTTGGGAATGTTTGGACACAGAGGAGATTTTGGAATTTGCAGAGAGAGACCTGTCCCTAACTGGCTGGACCCTAGTAACCTAGCCTCTAGGAGTGAAAGATGCCCTACTGATGTGTGACCCTCTAACACTGCCAGTGTCACTAGGTGGCCTGCTAGGGGGCAGGACTTTGTAAGAACCCTCCCCAGCATCTTCTGGGAACTCCTCTGAGTCTGACTGGGAAGCCTCCCCTTTTCTACCCTCTCCTGTGATGGGCCAGACTGGTTCTGGTCATCCTGTAAGAGCAGGTTAAAAAGAAACTCTTTTGTTGGATTCTTACCTATGCCTAAACCTCTTTGCAGGCAGAGACCCCTCAAACTCTTGTAGTTTAAACTTTCATAAGTTGTCTGAACAACTTTGGAAGTAGCCTCTACTGTAGACATGATAAAAAAAGACAGAGAGAGAAAAATGTTCAGAACTTTTGAAAGTACAGAGAAAAAACGTTTTCAAACTTTTAGAAAACTTTGAAAGTTTTCAGAACTTTTCAGAAACTTACAAGTAAGTTTTAAAGCAGAAAAGTAAACTGTTTTGGTTAAATGTACATATACTGAACTATTTGGTACAATATTTTCTTATGAAAAGCACCAAATGACAAAGCGGTAAAGCACTTGCAAGTACTTATCCCACCCCTGCACCACCAATGTAAGAGGCTGGCCTGGCTCAAAGTGGGTACCTTGTGGTACTTACACCCTGTGCCAGGTCCAGTTATCCCTTATTAGTAGAATAGAGGTGATTCTAGCAGCTTAGGCTGATAGAAGGTAGCTATGGCAAAGCAGCTTAGGCTGAACCAGGAGACATGCAAAGCTCCTACTATACCACTTATATCATATAGCACAATATCATAAGAAAACACAATACTCAGAGTTACTAAAACTAAAGGTACTTTATTTTAGTGACAACATGACAAAAGTATCTCAGAGGATGCCCTCACTAAGGAGGTAAGTAATATACACAAAGTGTATGCACAGAAACCCAAAACAGGTAAGTAACAGTAAGAAAAGTAGTGCAGACAATGTAGAATCACAATAGAATGCAATAGGTAGACATAGGCCTAGGGGCAACACACACCATATACTCCAAAAGTGGAATGCGAATCACGAATGGACCCCAGGCCTATGGGAGGTTGTAGAGGGTCGCTGGGACTATAAGAAAACAGTAAGGGTGTCCAAGATACCCCACCCCAAGACCCCGAAAAATAGAAGTAAAGTTACCCTACTATCCCAGAAGGACAGAATAGTCGTGATAGTGGATTCTGCAAGAACCACAAGCACCAGCAAAACATTGAAGACGGATTCTTGGACCTGAGGACCTGTAAAGAAAGGGGACCAAGTCCAAGACTCACAAAAGTGTCCAGAGGGGTCAAACCCCGGATGAAGGTGCAAAAGGGCTGCCTCCGGGTGGAAGAAGCTGAAGATTCTGCAACAACGAAAAGGGCTAGGAAGTTCTCCTTTCGATGGAAGATGTACCACGGCGTGCTGGAGGTTGCAGTAGTATTTCCAGGCAGTCCCTGGACTTTGTGAGTGCGGGGACACCATTACACACGTGCACTGTACATAGGTAACTCCGAACATGGCCATGTAACATGTCTAAGATCATGGAATTGTCCCCCCAATACCATTCTGGTATTGGGGGGACAATTCCAAGATCCCCTGGGTCTCTAGCACAGAACCCGGGTACTGCCGAACTGCCTTTTCGGGGTTTCCACTGCAGCTGCTGCCAACCCCTCAGACAGGATTCTGCACTCCGGGGTCTAGGCAGCCCCGGCCCAGGAAGGCAGAACTAAGGATTTCCTCTGAGAGAGGGTGTTACACCCTCTCCCTTTGGAAATAGGTGTGAAGGGCTGGGGAGGAGTAGCCTCCCCCAGCCTCTGGAAATGCTTTGATGGGCACAGATGGTGCCCATCTCTGCATAAGCCAGTCTACTCCGGTTCAAGGATCCCCCAGCACTGCTCTGGCGTGCAACTGGACAAAGGAAAGGGGAGTGACCACTCCCCTGACCAGTACCTCCCAGGTGAGGTGCCCAGAGCTCCGTGTGCACATGATATCGCAAAAGGAGCTAAGACACCATTACACGCGTGTACTACACATAGGTCACTACCTATGTGTAGCGTCACAATGGTAACTACGAACATGGCCATGTAACATGTCTAAGATCATGGAATTGTCACCCCAATGCCATTCAGGCATTGGGGGGACAATTCCATGATCCCCCGGGTCTCTAGCACAGAACCCGGGTACTGCCAAACTGCCTTTCCGGGGTCTCCATTGCAGCTGCTGCCAACCCCTCAGACAGGTTTCTGCCTTCCTGGGGTCCAGGCATCCCTGGCCCAGGAAGGCAGAACAAAGGACTTCCTCTGAGAGAGGGTGTAACACCCTCTCCCTTTGGAAATAGGTGTGAAGGCTGGGGAGGAGTAGCCTCCCCCAGCCTCTGGAAATGCTTTGATGGGCACAGATGTTGCCCATCTCTGCATAAGCCAGTCTACACCAGTTCAGGGATCCCCCAACCCTGCTCTGGCGCGAAACTGGGCAAAGGAAAGGGGAGTGACTACTCCCCTGACCTGCACCTCCCAGGGGAGGTGCCCAGAGCTCCTCCAGTGTGTCCCAGACCTCTGCCATCTTGGAAACAGTGGCGTCTGTGGCACACTGGACTGCTCTTAGTGGCCAGTGCCAGCAGGTGACGTCAGAGGCTCCTTCTGATAGGCTCTTACCTCTCTTGGTAGCCAAACCTCCTTTTCTGGCTATTTAGGGTCTCTGCTTTGGGGAATTCTGCAGATAACGAATGCAAGAGCTCACCAGAGTTCCTCTGCATCTCCCTCTTCACCTTCTGCCAAAGGATCGACCGCTGACTGCTCAGGAAGCCTGCAAAACCGCAACAAAGTAGCAAGACAACTACTAGCAACCTTGTATCGCTTCATCCTGCCGGCTTTCTCAACTGTTTCCAGGTGGTGCATGCTCTGGGGGTAGCCTGCCTCCTCTCTGCACCAGGAGCTCTGAAGAAATCTCACGTGGGTCGACGGAATCTTCCCCCTGCAACCGCAGGCAACAAAAGACTGCATCACCAGTCCTCTGGATCCCCTCTCAGCACGACGAGCGTGGTCCCTGGAACTCAGCAACTCTGTCCAAGTGACTCCCACAGTCCAGTGACTCTTCAGTCCAAGTTTGGTGGAGGTAAGTCCTTGCCTCCCCACGCTAGACTGCATTGCTGGGTACCGCGTGATTTGCAGCTGCTCCGGCTCCTGTGCACTCTTCCAGGATTTCCTTCGTGCACAGCCAAGCCTGGGTCCCCGACACGCTAACCTGCAGTGCACAACCTTCTGAGTTGTCCTCCGGCGTCATGGGACTCCCTTTTGTGACTTCGGGTGGACTCTGGTTCACTTTTCTTCTAAGTGCCTGTTCAGGTACTTCTGGGGTGCTGCCTGCTTCTGTGAGGGCTCCCTACGTTGCTGGGTGCCACCTCTATCTCCTCATCCAAGTGGCGACATCCTGGTCCCTCCTGGGCCACAGCAGCATCCAAAAACCTAACTGTGACCCTTGCAGCTAGCAAGGCTTGTTTGTGGTCTTTCTGCGTTGGAACACCTCTGCAAGCTTCTTCACGACGTGGGACATCCATCCTCCAAAGGGGAAGTTCCTAGTCCTCTTCATTCTTGCAGAAGACCAAGCTTCTTCCAACAGGTGGCAGCTTCCTTGCACCCTCAGCTGGCATTTCCTGGTCTCCTGCCCACTCTCGACACTGTCACGACTCTTGGACTCGGTCCCCTTGTCCTACAGGTACTCAGGTCTGGAAATCCACTGTTGTTGCATTGCTGGTGTTTGTTCTTCCTGCAGAATCCCCCTATCACGACTTCTGTGCTCTCTGGGGGTAGTAGGTGCACTTTACACCTACCTTTCAGGGTCTTGGTGTGGGCTATTTTTCTAACCCTCACTGTTTTCTTACAGTCCCAGTGACCCTCTACAAGCTCACATAGGTTTGGGGTCCATTTGTTGTTCGCATTCCACTTTTGGAGTATATGGTTTGTGTTGCCCCTATACCTATGTGCTCCTATTGCAATCTACTGTAATTTTACATTGCTTGCATTACTTCCTTTTGCTATTATCTGCATAATTTTGGTTTGTGTACATATATCTTGTGTATATAACTTATGCTCATACTGAGGGTACTCACTGAGATACTTTTGGCATATTGTCATAAAAATAAAGTACCTTTATTTTTTGTATATCTGTGTATTGTGTTTTCTTATGATATTGTGCATATGACACCAGTGGTATAGTAGGAGCTTTACATGTCTCCTAGTTCAGCCTAAGCTGCTTTGCCATAGCTACCTCCTATCAGCCTAAGCTGCTAGAAACACCTCTTCTACACTAATATGGGATAACTGGACCTGGCACAAGGTGTACCTCTGGTACCCACTACAAGCCAGGCCAACCTCCTACAATGGGGCTCTACTAACCAGAACCTCAGTGTTTATGCTTTCTCTGCTTTCACAATTGTCACTGCAGGCTAGTGACTAATTTTAATAATTTCAATAGGCACACTGGAAAACCCTTATAATTCCCTAGTATATGGTACCTAGGTACCCAGGATATTGGGGTTCCAGGAGATCCCTATGGGCTGCAGCATTTCTTTTGCCACCCATAGGGAGCTCAGGCAATTCTTGCACAGGACTGCCACTGCAGCCTGAGTGAAATAACATCCACGTTATTTCACAGCCATTTTGCTCTGCACCTAAGTAACTTATAAGTCACCTATATGTCTAACCCCCACTTAGTGAAAGTGAGGTGCAAAGTTACTTGGTGTGAGGACACCCTGGCACTAGCCAAGGTGCCCCCACATTGTTCAAGGCAAATTCCCCGGACTTTGTGAATGCGGGGACAACATTACACGTGTGAACTACACATAGGTCAATACCTATGTGTAGCTTCACAATGGTAACTCTGAACATGGCCGTGTAACATGCCTAGGATCATGGAATTGTCACCCCAATTCCATGCATCCCCAGGGCTCCAGCATGGACCCCGGGTACTACCAAACTAGCTCTCTGGGGGGTTTTCTGCTGCTACCGCTGCTGCCAACCCTGAGACAGGTTTCTGCCCCCCTGGGGCCTGGGCAGCCCAGTCCCAGGAAGGCAGAACAAAGGATTTCCTCTGAGAGAGGGTGTTACACCCTCTCCCTTTGGAAATAGGTGTTAAGGGCCTGAGAGGAGTAGCCACTCCTGGAATCTGGAAATGCTTTGAAGGGCACAGATGGTGCCCTCCTTGCATAAGCCAGTCTACACCGGTTCAGGGATCCCCCCAGCCCTGCTTTGGCATGAAACTGGACAAAGCAAAGGGGAGTGACCACTCCCCTGACCAGCACCTCCCAAGGGGAGGTGCCCAGAGCTCCTCCAGTGAGTCCAAGACCTCTGCCATCTTGAATGCAGAGGTGTGAGGGCACAATGGAGACCTCTGAGTGGCCAGTGCAAGCAGGTGACGTCAGAGTCCCCTCCTCATAGGTGCTTACCTCTCTCTGTAGCCAATCCTCCTCTGAGGGCTATTTAGGGTCTCTGCTGTGGGTTTCTCACCAGATACCGAATGCAAGGATTCACCAGAGTTCCTCTGCACTTCTCTCTTCGACTTCTGCCAAGGATCGACTGCTGACTGTTCCAGGATTTCTGCAAAACCACAACAAAGTAGCAAGAAGACTACCAGCAACATTGTATTGCCTCATCTTGCAGGCTTTCTTGACTGTTTCCTGGTGGTGCATGCTCTGAGGGGTGTCTGCCTTCAGCCTGCACTGGAAGCCAAGAAGAAATCTCCTGTGGGATGACGGAATCTTCCCCCTGCTAACGCAGGCACCAAACGTCTGCATCACCGCTCCCCTGGGTCCCCTCTCATCTTGACAAGCGTGGTCCCTGGAACACAGGAGCTGGGTCCAAGTGACCCCGACAGTCCAGTGGTCCTTCTGTCCAAATGTGTTGGAGGTAAGTCCTTGCCTCCCCACGCCAGACAGTAATCCTGTGTACTGCATGATCTGCAGCTGCTAGGGCTCCTGTGCACCTTTGCAAGGAATCCTTCGTTTACAGCATAGCCCTGGTCCCCAGCACTCCATTCTGCATTGCTCAACTCGCTGAGTTGACCACCGGCTTTGTGGGATCCTCTTTTGTTGTGTTGAGACGACAGCTGTGCTCAGAATGCCTGTTCAAGTGCTTCTGCAGGTGCTGCCTGCTTCTGCGAGGGCTCTCTGTCTTGCTGCATGCCCCCTCTGTCTCCTCCTCCAAGGGGCGACCTCCTGGTCCTTCCTGAGTCCAAGCAGCAACCATTATCTTCAACCGTGACTCTTGCAGCTAGCAAGGCTTGTTTGCTGTATTTCTGCGTGGAAACAACTCTGCATCCTCCAGCACGCCATGGGATATCGTCTGACCAAAGGAGACGTTCCTGGCACCTTACGTTGTTGCAGAATTTGCAGCTTCTTCCACCCGGAGGCAGCCCTTTTGCACCTTCATCTGGGGTTTAGTGGGCTCCTGCCCCCCTGGACAGTTGCGTGACTCTTGGACTTGGTCCCCTTCCTTTACAGGTCCTCAGGTCCCGGAGTCCGTCTTCAGTGCTTTGCAGTCAGTTGTTGCCTTTGCAGAATCCCCCATCTCGCCTTTACTGTCTTTCTGGGGTAGTAGGATCACTTTACTCCTACTTTTCAGGGTGTTGGGGTGGGGTATCTTGCACACCCTTAGTGTTTTCTTACATTCCCAGCGACCCTCTACACACTACTTTTCAAGCATATGGTTTGTGTTGCCCCTAGGCCTATTGCATCCTATTGTATTCTACAGTGGTTGCACTACTTTTCTAACTGTTTACTTACCTGATTTTGGTTTGTGTGTATATTTTGTGTATTTTACTTACCTCCTAAGGGAGTATATCTTCTGAGATATTTTTGGCACATTGTCACTAAAATAAAGTACCTTTATTTTTAGTAACTCTGAGAATTGTGATTCTTATGATACAGTGCTATATGATATAAGTGATATAGTAGGAGCTTTGCATGTCTCCTAGTTCAGCCTAAACTGCTCTGCTATAGCTTCCTCTATCAGCCTAAGCTGCTAGAACACTACTAATCTACTAATAAGGGATAACTGGACCTGGCACAAGGTGTAAGTACCATCAGGTACCCACTATAAGCCTGGCCAACCTCCTACAGTCAGCGCCCATCAAAAAAAGGGTATATAGCATGCCATCACCAAGGACATGCAGACCCTGGGGGTCTACAACAGGCAGGGCACCCACTGTCGGAAACGGTGGGAGGACCTGAGATGCTGGGCATGGAAGACCGCGGAAGCCCAGCTGGGGATGGCCTCCCAATGAGGAAGGATTGCCTGTCGAACCCTGGCCCCCCTGATGGCCCGCATACTGGAGGTGGCCTATCCTGAGCTGGATTGGTCCTTGGAGGCATCACAGCAGCTACAAGGGGGTGAGTACAGTGCCCCAATATACTACTTGCACGTGGTGGGGTGGCATGCAGGTGGAGGGTGTGGGCCTGTGGGTGCCCCTAGGCCAGGCCAGACAGTGCAGGGTGGGTCCCATGTTGGGCAGGGGCTGATGTTTACTTCCTCCAACCAAGCTAGTAGGCATCCACTACTGGGCAGGGTTCTGTGGGTCTCAGCTATGCTGCAATTGGCGTTAGGTGTCCCAGTCCATGGGCTTGTGACTAGCATTGTGACTGTGCATTGCCAAGTGTGTAGGGCGGTTCCCTGTGTTTGTGTGTCATGTACGCCAACGTTGGTGTTGTTGCCGCCATTGACCAAGTGTATCCTTTGACTGTTCCCCCCCTTTTTGTTTTGTCACCCTGTCCTGATGTGCATTAGCATCATCTGGCTGAGGAACAGAGACACTGGCGATGGAGAGATCTGCATCCCACAGGGCCCAGGAGGCCGACTCCACCAATGGTGAGGGCACTAGTGGGACTGAGGGCGAGCACAGTACCACAGCGGAGACTGGAGGGGACAGTTCTGACAGAGATACCTCCTCTGATGGAAGCTCCATGGTGGTTGCGGACACCTCTGTGCTTATCCCAGCTACAGGTACAGCCGCCACCCCTGTTCCAGCACTGCCATCCCAGCAGCCCCTCCGCGTGTTTCCCGTGCCTGTTCACCCAAGAGGGTGGGCATCTCCTTTGCCCCAGGCACCTCAGGTCCTGCCCCAGTTTGCCCTGCTGCCCTGAGTGAGGAGGCTATTGACCTCCTGAGATCAATCTCTGTTGGGCAGTCAACCATTGTGAATGCCACCCAGGGGCTGGCAGCCCTTTTGCAACAGACAAATGCATTCCTGGAGGGCATTCACTCTGGCATGGCAGCCCAACAGAGATCAATCCAGGCTCTGGCCTCCTCTCTGATGGCAGCCATTGTCCCTGTTTCTAGCCCCCCCCTCCAGCTTCCTCTGCCCAGTCCAATTCCCCTCAACCCCAACCTATCCCAAGCACACAGGCACACCAGCATGCACACAAGACAAAACACAAGAGTATTTCAGGCAAACATAAGCACCACACATCATCCAACAGGCACTCACACAAACACCATCCAGATGCAGACACACCAACATCCTCTGCTTCCACTGTGTCCCCCTCCTCCTCATCGTCCACCTCCCTCCCAGTAGCGTCTATACTCACACCTGCATAAACCACATCCTCATCCACTACCACCATCACTCCTATCACTACATGCCCCTCACTAGCAGTCACAACCCCCACATCCATGCACATGTCCCCTGTGTTCTCTCCCACTGTGTCTGTGCCCCCTCCTCCCAAAGTACACAAACGCAAGCACTCAGACACCCAACAGCCATCGACATCACAAAAGTATCCAGCACATGCACCTGCACCCAAAATAAGCAGACACCTCCTTCAACCACTTCCTCTTCCTCCATTCCCAAACCTTCACCCTCTTCCCACCCCAATGTCCCTAAGAAGCTTTTCCTCTCCACCGTTGTCCTCTTCCATACCACTCCCCCCTGTCCTTCGTGTTGGGCCAGGGTGGTTAGAACCCAGGCGAGCACCTCAGCCACCCGGTCCACGGCCACAGTAGTGTCGACAGCTACTCCAGGTGAGAGAGGATCCCGGGCACCAGGCAGCCACACTGAAAGGGTACCTGCACCAGGAAGAAAGGGCAGGGAGGCACCCCCAGCTGCTACCTGGAAGGGCAAGGGGCAATCCCCAGCTGCCGACAGGAAGGGCAAGGTGCCTGCACCATCAGGCAGGAAGGACAGGAGGCCTGGTGCTGGGACTCATTCGGAGCCCCTACCACCAACCATGGGGGCTCAGCCATCTGAGGCTGCAGGAGAAGGGCTGGAGTCTCCCCCCACCACTGCCAGCACCGCCACCAGCACCGCCACCAACACCACTGCCAGCAGCAGCAGCCCCAGTGGGCAGCCATCTGAGGCTGCAGGGGATGGGCTGGAGCCTCTCTCCACCACTGCCAGCAGCAGCAGAGTCAGTGAGCAGCCATCCGAGGCTGCAGGGGATGGGTTGCAGCCTCCCCCCATCACTGGCAGCACTGACACCAGCACAGCCACTTCCACCACTAAGCAGCCGTCACCACCGGGGGACAGTGTGTAGTCCTGCATCCATGGGCTGTTGTGCGGCCTGGCCCCTGCAAATCCTGTGGGTCTGACACCCAGGTGAGAGACTGTGACCTTGCACTCCCCAAGATCTGCCTCACAGGGCACAATGCCACCTCCAGAACCAGTGGAAGAGCCATCCACTCACCCCATCCTTCCCAGGATGAAGCACACTGGGCACAATGCCCCCTCCAGAACCAGTGAAAGAAGCCATCCACTTGAGAGACTGTGTCCTTGCACTCCCTAGGACCAAGTAGTGGGCAAACCACCCACTTGAGAGACTGGGATCTTGCACTCCCCAGGACCAAGCAGTGGGCAAACCACCCACTAGAGAGACTGAGGCCTTGCACTCCCCAGCACCAAGCAGTGGGCAAACCACCCACTTGAGAGACTGTGGCCTTGTACTCCCCAGGACCAAGCAGTGGGCAGACCACCCACTAGAGAGACTGTGGCCTTGCACTCCCCAGGACCAAGCAGTCAGCAAACCACCCACTTGAGAGACTGTGGCATTCCACTCCCCAGGACAGTGCACAGGGCATATTGCCCCCTCCAGGACCAGTGGTGTTGTACCATTTTCCAGCTGAGGTGCCCCCCATTCCCTATCTCCCTAAGGTGCTCGTGTATTTTTGACCTGATGCCCCTGCAGTATTCTTTCCGTGTTGTTGCAGGA
This sequence comes from Pleurodeles waltl, assembly GCF_031143425.1. Taxonomy (NCBI): domain Eukaryota; kingdom Metazoa; phylum Chordata; class Amphibia; order Caudata; family Salamandridae; genus Pleurodeles; species Pleurodeles waltl. Next base: position 1,226,208,259 of record NC_090447.1, read on the forward strand.
GTGAGGTGGGGCCTTGGCTTATGTGTTGTGGCCCTGTGCCTCACGGACAATGAGGACTGGGAAGTGTCCCTACATTTCTACATATGTATATATGTTTGGATTTTGATGCACTTATTCATAGTATTTTGTCGTATTACACTCACTTTCTTCAAATAGTTTTTTTCTTGCATTATTCCTGAGGGGTACGGGTGAATATGTAATGTTACTGCATCTGGTTGTGTGTATGGTGTTGGGGATGGGGGTGTTGCATGTGTGTGTCACTCTCCTTTTCCTCCCCCCTCCCTTGTGTGCTAGGCAGCAGTACTCACCGTGGTCGTCTTCATCAGCGTTGGTGTTCATAATGCAGCAGAAGGTACACGAGCATGGGGAAAGCTTGCAGCTCGGGTTCCATGGCGTCGTGGTTGTTTCCTGAGTCTCCATAGGTGAGTCCTTTGACTTCTAAGTTCTGTTTCTGCCAGGCTTTTTATGTCGTTGGTACCACCTCGGAAAAGGTGGCGGATAGGCCGGTCATAATAGAGTGGGCGGGACATTGTCTTCCGCCTGGCTGTTGGTGTTTACCGCCGTGGTGCTTGTTGATTCCGCACTCGCGGTCAGTGTGTTAAAGTGGCTGCCTGTCTGAGCGGTTTCCGCCGTGGTCATAATTAAATTTTTGCTACCGCCGGCCTGTTGGCGGAATTACCACTGCTTTATTACCGACCGCCAGGGTTGTAATGAGGGCCGTAGTCTTCACGCTGAGTCCCAGATTGTTGCACTCCCCTTAGGTTACTTTCATACACCAGCTCCTGTCCACCAACACACAAGTGCCCCTCCAGCCCCATTGCCCCCTTTAACCTGCGTAAATAGGTTCTCACCATTGAGTGATTTGCAGGATCTAGAATGACTGCAAGGGGACACTATAGTCTGCTGGAACCCAAGCTCCAGCACTGCAAAGCCCCAGTTGTGTCCTACCAGTGCTAATACTGCTATTGTGCCTTTCGATTCTGGAGCCACTTCGTTAAAATTACTAAACTGGAACGTGGCTGGACTACGGGCAAAGTCAAGTTTGTCCAACTGGCTTTCTTTCAGTAAGGAATATGACGTCATTATGTTCCAGGAGACCTGGGATGTTTTGCCTACTGTGGTTGATAGGTATCAATGATATAGTGTCCCTGCTATTCCTTCTCGCCATGGTCGAGCTTCAGGCGCATTAGCAGTTTGAGTTAGTATAACTATTGGGGGGTCATATCAGGTTCTTGGAAATATCAAACAGCAGTTTCCAAGTTGTGTTTCTGAAAAGCTCTCTGAAGCTGTACCTGGTTAGTTTTTATAATAATGACTTTTCTCCAAAAACAACATTTGCAGCATTGTTTAATTATATCACCCTTTTGTTAGATGGTATCACCTCCAAAGGGCAGGCTAATAATGTCTGCCTGGCAGGAGACTTTAATGTGAGATTCTCCCATAAAACTTTTATGTTTTGCGCAGATAGGCACCCCCATGCCAACACTGACCCTAGCAGCCAGAAGCTGACCTCATACCTTGCAACCTTAGATTTAGTAAATGTGCTGAAGATAGTGGGCACAAGCATCCCCAGCCTTCCTACTTTCAGGGGAAGATGGAGGTCTTCCATAATGGACTATGGGTCTGATTTAGGACTCAATAGACTGGTTACTCCATCACAAAGGTGACAAATATCTCGTTCACCAAAATCTAAATCATTATATTCTATAGGATTTACATTTCGGAGGGACAGGACATCCATCACTGTAGTGATGAAGTAGCTCAATCACCAAGTTCTAAATCAGGCGCCTTATCTTTGTTCCACATAATTTGGAAGAGTTATTTTTTTATGGAGTGGTGGTCCCCTCAAACTTTAGTGATCACAACCCCATTAAGATTGCACTGTTAAAATGCAAAAAGAAAATGTCAGGGTAGATAAAGGGGCAAGTAACCTTTAGCCATTCGCTGATAACCTAAGATTGAGGTGGAAAATACGGGAACCAGCCCAGTTTTTTCAGATAGTATTAAAGGAGAATATTCGGTTGGTAGAACATTGTTTATTGGCAGAGAATACTGATCACCAGGTCATGGAAGCAATCACTGGTTTATGTTCCAATATTAGAAAAGCTCTCTAAAAGCATTTTTGGCCCACAGTTTAAACTCCCAGTGGTTCATTCATGATTGTTTGATGGCCAACTGTGCTTTGCGGAGGGCTCTCGCTGCCAAACCCAAGGACCATTCAATGGTGGTACATTTATGGAAGCAATAAAAAGAGGTCACATCTTTACCACAAAGGGAAGTAATTGAGCTGCAGTGGGATTCATTAGTGCAGTCGTCCTCCTTGAAAGACAGCAAACACTTTTGGTGTGCTGCCGTGGACAAAAGGTGTAAAAATCAGCTAGTGTTCTTGATTTCCTGCCATATTGCTAGTAGGTCTTGGGAGGCCCCCTTTCTGAAAATCTATCCCCCCACCTGATGCCTTATTTGTAATAGATAACAGCTATGTGACAGGCATTTAGACAACACTGGGCAAAGTAGAAGATGCTACACTGGTCCATGATGGTGTCCTAATTGATTTAATAAAGCATATTAATGATTTTTATTCCCCATTATTGACTAATATTTTAAATAGTCTTGCATACTTCCCTGTGCCAGCTTCCTGGCGATCATCTATTATTGAACACATATTTAAAAAAGGAGACCCGTCTCAACGATTAGGCTACAGGCCCATCTCATTGATTGACACCGCAGTCAAAATCGTGGAGAGAGTAATATACAAAAGAATTAAGGATTGGATTCAAGGTGAGTAAGTGCTGTATCCCGAAAAATATAATTTTAGAAATAAAATTGGGACGGTTGAGCAATGTCTTAACTTTAATCCGGTTCTTGGGAAATACACCATCGCCAAACAAATTCCTCTTTATTTGTCTTTCATAGACTTGACCTCAGCACTTGATTGTGTTAATCACTATAAATTATGGTAAATTCTCATTTCCCAAGGTCTGAACAAAGCACTTGTGCACTTTCTGGCATATTTGCACAGACATTAGAGCCAGGGTTAGAGTTAGCACAGAGGGGGCAGTATCTGAAGATATAGACATCTATTGTGGCATGAGGCAGGGGTGTGTGATGGTCCCACTTTTATTCATTTAATATATTAATGAGGTCCACCTCTTTTTAACTAGAATTACCCCTGATGTACCAAAAATTAAAGTCATGCTTTTGCTGACACATTTATATGTGGATGACGCGGTGCTCATGGCACATACACCAAGGGCCTTGCATCGGCTGGTGCTTGACTTCGTAGACTTTATGACTGCTTTGGATTTACACACAAATTTAGCAAAATAACACATTATGGCCTGTGGTCCACAGTGCAAACAGGTTTCAAAATTATCTGTTGGTGCTAATTCTCTGAGTAGCACTAGCACTTTTTCTTACATGCGGTAATTTTCTCTAACTCAGGGTCTTGGACCCCTAACAATGCTCAGCACAGGTTCCAGTTGTCCATGGCAACTGGCGCCCTATATGCTCTCCCACAGCCAATGGAGGGGGGTTCTCCTTTCCCGATTTTACAGATATACAAATTGCAATGCATTCTTATTGCAACGTCAAGGTCTAAGGTATGGGGTATTTTGCATTGTGAGGCTATTCAGAGTGAAGAGAATAGATTCTGCAGGATACGCCTTTTAGCTCTAATATCATCCTCCCATCTGGTTTGTTTAGAAGAGCTGGGCCTCCCCTATTTAGAAGCCATTACCATAGGCCAGCCGGTGATATTGTGGCTGTCAATTTGGAGTAATGAGGAGGCTGCTCTATCAAGAGACATCATACTGGACTACATGTCATGTAAAAGAGAGGTCTTCGAATTCCCTGGTTAGCATATGTTAAATATGAATACTCTAAACTTGGCCTGCAATGTGCCTTTACTGACCCGAAAACATTCAAAAATTCAAGTAAAAGACATGCTCGGAACACACTCTATGATTGTGCACGCTCGAGCAGAATATGCATAAAGTCTGAGAAGCCCAGAATTATTAACTATTTGAGCTTGATCACACTAAATTGTCCTATTGAATATTTATGGCTCACCCGGGGACGTTGGGAGCATTCCCTATTATCCTGCTTCAGAGCCGACTTGGTAAAATATTGCTTGTGCTTTCAGCTGGGTTTTATGGAGAAAATAGATTATATTTTTACAAATATGTTGTTGGCTAATTTTGGGGGGCTTTTTTGTATACAGAGGGAGGCTATTAATGTTTCTCATTCATTTAGTGTTCATATTATATTTGAGTATTTGATCATAAAGTGTAGTATGTTTATTTTGTTATCCCAGAACATAATACGTGCTCTATGTTTATACGTATGATGGATGGATATCTCAAATGGACAAACAATACAAGGTAGATGTCATCACTATGTTGCCACTAGAATGGGATGTTCAATAGATGTGACGTATCAAAATATTATGTTTTGGATAATTTTGCACATATTGTTTTCCATTAAGTATTATTATCATTGGCTCAGTGATCATTATTTGTACGCAAATGTTGTGTTTGAGAATAATGGGAGAGCTGTTAATTTCACTGATTACATGAGACCAAGAAGGCACTGACATCTACAGTACACTTTGAAGGGGTAAGTCCGTTGTTATTGTTGAGGACAGAATGTTTCTTATATGTCTTGATTGTGTGCGCTGGGTATGTGAGCCAGGCCGATTGTACGGCCGAAACACGTCAGGGATGGTGAATAAGTCAGACACCTAGGCACATGCCCACTTCAGTCCTATTTCATGGAATAGAAATATGTTTCTTATAAAAACATTGTGCAGGCCAAGGGAAAGGTGGGGGGTGGTAATTCGGGCCAAGATACGCAACCATGCCATATGCCACTCAGCCCTGTCTCTACAACCAGCCACAGAGCCGGAGGGAAGACTCCTGGTAATGGACTAAGTACAAACAAATTAGGCTATCACCAGTGTGCTCTCGCCTAGGAGTTAGGGCTTAGGTAGTATTCCTATGTACATGTTATTCCAATATGCTTGGGTTGTTTATCTTCTTCGCACTGGTTGTAGCAATCCTAATCCTGCTATGTCTCATTGCCCTACTAATTGCAGCTCACACATGTTATCGCAGATTGCAGTTTTTCAAATAAATGTATTGAAAACTATCCTGCCTCTTTTCTTTTGCCTACGTGAATGTATGAGAATTTAAGCTAATGAGAGACAGGGCTGAGATTTGTTGATCACACCTTCCCAGAGAGATTACTGAGTGTCATGGACTAGGCTGCCACAAATCACCTTTGCTTTCTATGTTTGAGTGAGGTGCTGCTAGCTGAGAGGGTTGGGCTGATAGCTGATAGCACGATGTGGTATTGACTCAGTCGCCCACAAGCGGTGGTGGTGCCACTTTGAATCCAGCAGTCTTGTTCCAATAATAAGAGTCCTACAACAAATGTATCACGCACTATGTAGATATCTATGCTGTTAAAGAAGTTGAGAATAATATTTTATCGTGGACTGAGAAATGACTCAGAGAGCTTAAGTAAATACATAGGCCTTAAGACATTTCTTATCTACTCCAGAACAGATCAAAAACATTTTCTCCTAAATATCTCTAGTTATCTGAAGTCTGTTTTACCATTGCGTAATTGTTTCACAAAATATGCTGGCTTTCACTTTAGGCATCACAATAAATATTACATACACTGATTCGTATGTAATTTTTTCATCAAAGATTCACATGCAATTCATAACATGTTACAGACTTGAAGCATTTATCTATTTACAAAATGAGTCATGATTTGGGTCTGATATTGAGTTTTCCAGATGGGATACTTCAGCATATATGTGATGGAACCTTACCTCAGTAAAAGTCCCTTTAAATAACCCATTTTTCTACATCATTGGTTTATCATCATGAGATAACAAAGTACATTGTAAATTGGTTTGCAGTATGTGGTACTCTGCCGCCAATATGTACACATTCCTGTCTGTGTTGTACGAGAAAGTGTATAGCTATCACAATTATTTTTCACAAAACAGACTCACTTACATACACATTTGTGAAGGAGTAAGAAGACACAATGCAAATCTATTGCTTTTAACATGAATTAAACAGTATTTTGAATAAAATGTAGCCTTTTCACCTGATGTCACTAGTCATTTTGGTCTTTATGTTTGTATATCAAACCAACTTACCAATGTGATGTTTGGAACACCCACTGTATCATAACAGTATTTTATGCTATGCCACTTTTAGTAGTGGTAACATAACATCATTCACAATAGTGAAGGGACATCACATCTGACACAATAAAGACCAGTGGCCTGTTCGGTACTACGGTCCCTCATACCATCAAACTACCTGATGTGTAGTAGTTGTGTGGGAGGTATGTGTCTGCTCAAACCAGTCCTTTGGTAGTGAACAGAAATCAGATGATATATTTTTCCAAAATCTACAAAACACATCATCATACACCTTGGGCAAAGCTTACACTTTCAAAAACTCTTTTTCAGCATTGGACATATCTCAAAGTTAATGTTGATGGCAAACTTCTTGCTGTAACAAAAATTAGTTATTTAACAATTGGCACTCACAGTAGATCTTACTCCCTTGATGCTGCTGTTAGGCTCTCAACTGCAAATCATGGTTGGGTTAGGCAACCGCAAGTATATAGGCCATTGGGAGTGTCAGGGTGTGGCTCGCGCACCTCCCACATTGGGAAGACTGGAAGAGATAGACTTTGTCTGCCTTCCTGGTCCACCTCTTAAGGCAAACAAAAACCACCAGCACCAACCTATTTCCTAAAATCCTCTCCAAGAGTAAGCCAACCCAGCCTCTGCACTACTTCAAACAAATATCACAAAGTGAATGTATGGATTTGGTCAAAGCAAGCAGGCTTTCTAGCTGCCCTTCTGACCCGTATCTAGCAGACATCTTCAAGAACATTCTTTTATCTACTTCTGCTGCCACACCAGTAAGAAGAATCATCAGTAATTCTTTTATCTATGGGAACCTTTCCTGAAGACCTTAAAAAGGCATACATATGTACCTTATTAAAGAAAACAAACCTGGACTCACATGACCCCCAACTACTACAGCCCAATAACAAATGGACCTTTCCTGTGCAAATTGATAGAATGAGCAGCATTTGCCCATATGTCACAGTTCATTGAAGATAACTCCATACTTTCAACTACCAAACTGGATTCCGCCCAGGAAGAGGCACTGAATCTCCACTCTTCGCAATCTGGGATGATCTTCAAAGCACAGTCGACCACAATGGAGTTGCTGCACTACTCTTGGACATCTCAGCTGCCTTTGATGCTGTTGACCATGATACCCTAATTCAAAGACTCTGTGAAGCCGGCATAGAAGGGACTGCTCTCACTTGGATAATATCCTACCTTCAAAACAGAACAAATGTAATCTATTCTCCCTCTTTCCCATCCAAATCCTACTTCACAAAAGCAGGGGTCCCTCAAGGATCAATCATCTCACCTATGCTTTTCAATATCTATGTGATGTTATTACTGGAATTGATCAATTAATTGCAACTCACATGCTACAACTATGCAGATGATACACCAATACTGCTTAAATTGGAATGCCACAAATACATTGGAAACTCACAAATCTTCAGTTGCCTCTGAGTTGTTGGTCAGTGGATGACTTTGAGTAATCTCAAACTGAGTGCTTCCAAAATGGAAGTACTCACATGAGGCGACTGGAAAAATTATGACCCACTGTGCGCCTGACCTGACGATCTGGGACCACCAACTCAGGTATCTAAGGAAGTTAAAAGCATTGGAATTACCATGGACTGCAAGTTAACAATGAATGCCGAGTGGACAAATTAGCACAATCACTTTACTTCGAAAACTTTCTGACACATCTTCCACACAAGGTCCAGGCTAATATCACTCTTGTCCAATCTAAACAAGATTACGCCAATGGCCTCTACCATGGATCATCTCTATCTACTGTGAAAAAACTACAACACATTCAGAACTCGTTTGCCAGTTTACTACTACTTGCAAAAGCCACAAGCCCACATATCCCCTGCCTTGAGGGCACTACATTGGTTATCGGTTCCCAGAAGACCCACCTTCAAGCTGCTTTGTATTAACCACCAAGCAATACATGGAACAGGACCACTTTTCATCAGAAAACAAAATCACCAAATACATTCAACAAATAAACCTCTGCTCAAGATTGGCACCCTGCCTTAAAACACAACCATACAAGAAAAAGACAATAGGTGGTAGATCCTTCTCTGTTCAAGTGGCCAAACTATTAAATTCATCACCCCCAAATATAAGTTCACAGATAACTATCTTGCCTTCAGAAGACTGCTCAAGAGTTGGCTCTTTCCAACATATCCACCATATTCAAACATCAATGAACTGCATATGCCTGTGTTGGTAAACGTTCATAATCTAATTATGTGAATGACATTTGGATAAAAAAAGAAATCATGATGAGGTACACCTATCAAAGTGTGTGCATATCTATTTATCCTAATATACAGTTTAGAGATCTAATGTGAAAAATCATTCTGCTGTTCATATATGTTCAGTATAAACCCTTTAAATAAAGCAGACCGTCGTAATTGTCTTTCACCGCTCCTCATAAGTAGGGTGGTTGGGAGTTTTCCAATGCATATCAATAGTTGACCTTTCCAAGAGCGTAGCTCTAATTTGTTTAATTTTATTTTCAACCAGTCTCCAACCACAGGTTGTGGCTAGGCCAACGGTTCCATTATAGGGTCTGGCAAGGAATGGTTTCTTACCTGTAACTCCAGTTCTCTCGTAGGGGTATTTCCATGATAGTCATAAGCACTGAATAGTTCCGCGCGCCTGCGGGGACCCCGGAGCACTGTTGTGTAGTATATTCTTAAGTGCAATCATCAGCTCCTTGACAAAAAAAGGTCTGTGAAAAACACTTAAGAATAACAATGTGCAGCCTATGTGAACAACTACACAGACCAAATTGTTAGAAGAAAAAAACAGTTGTAGTGTAAATTCACGTTTAAACCTCTATTTATTCTATAAATACATAAATAAATACATTCTCATATTTTATTTACACCTCTCATGAGAATAAAACAATGTAGGGCAGTGTAGACCATAGGCTGCCATTATACAGAATGAAAATAGAGCTGTGCCTTTAAGAAAGTAAAGTCTTCCTGTTTCCCATCATGCACAGCAAAAGGCAGTTGCCTCAGTTCTTTTTTGGAGGCTATTAACCTGACATGAAGAAAAACAAAACATTTGTTGGAGTACCAACCTCCATAATATTCATGTTCTATGTCAACTCCACCGGGGAGGAGGGAGGGTTGCTTATGACTATCATGGAAATACCCCTACGAGAGAACTGGAGTTACAGGTAAGAAACCATTCCTTCTCTCGTAGGGGATTTCCATGTATAGTCATAAGCACTGAATAGAGTAGCAAGCCCATCCCCATAACCGCGGTGGAGTAGATATAAGAATACTGAGAAAAACATGAATCATGCAAACAAATTCTTGAGCAAAGCCTGCCCAACCTGAGCATCTGCCCTAGCGTCTGTATCAAGGCAGTAATGCTTAGTAAAGGTATGGACCGACCTCCAAGTGGCAGCCTTGCATATTTCTGCCAAAGGGACATTTCTCATCAAGGCTACAGTAGCTGCTTTCCCTCTGGTAGAGTGGGCTTTTGGCCTACCACCAAGGGATTTGTTTGCTAACTGATAACATAACATTATACATGAAACAATCCACCTGGATAACGATTGTTTAGATGTGCCCAAACCTGTTCTGATTGGGCCATAGTTAATAAAAAGCTGTTGTGATTTTCGAAAGCTTTTTGTCCTGTCCAGGTAAAATTTCAAGACTCTCTTTACATCCAGAGAGTGCAGAGTTCTCTCAGCAGGGGTAGCTGGATTCTGAAAGAAAGTCGGTAATGAAATTGTTTGGTTCACATGGAAGTCGGAGACTACCTTAGGTAAAAATTTTGGATGAGTTCTCATTACCACTTTCGCAGAATGAAAAACCGTGTAGGGTTCCTGAGCGCAAAGGGCCTGGATTTCGCTGACCCTACGCGCTGAAGTGATTGCCACCAGAAAAGCAGCTTTCCATGTGAGATGCTGCAGCGATGCCTTATGTATCGGCTCGAATGGCGGCAGCATCAGACGTGATAAGACAACGTTCAGTTCCCATGGAGGAGAAGGCTTTCTAATGGGAGGAAAAACCTTCTTTAAACCTTCTAGGAAATCCTTAATAATCGGAATCCGAAAAAAGGAAGTTTGTGAAGGACTCTTTCTGTATGCCGTTATCGCCGCCAAGTGAACTTTTATTGACGACAGTTGTAAGCCCGATTTTGCCAAACTTAACAAGTATGGCAGGATAGATTGTTCCCCACAGGAAACCGGGTCAATGTTGTTGTGTAAACACCAAATGCAGAATCTCTTCCACTTGCTTGCATAGGCTGATCGTGTGGAAGGGCGCTTTGCTTCCTTCAGAATTTCCATACAGCCCTGAGGTAGGTTCAAGTGTCCATATTGCACTAGCTCAGGAGCCATGCTGCCAAACTCAACGATGAGGGGTTGGGATGAGATATCTGCCCTCTGAACTTCGTGAGAAGGTCCGGACGATATGGTAGCCTGATGTGTGGTTTGAGTGACCGGTGAAGAAGGTCTGGGAACCACCACTGGCGTGGCCACTCCGGAGCAATTAGGATCATTTTGGTCTGAACATTGGACAGCTTCTGGAGGACCGCCGGAATCAGGGGAAGCGGTGGAAAGGCGTAAAGAAATGCTCCTGACCAGCTTATCCACAGGGCATTCCCCAGTGTCCCTGGATGGTAATATCTGGAGGCGAAGTTTTGGCATTTTTTGTTTTCTGGGGTTGCGAATAGGTCTGTAGAGGGGGTACCCCAGAGTGCGAAAATGGAATGAACGACGTCGTCGTGTAGTACCCATTCGTGGTTCTCGTCCATTACCCGACTGAGGGCATCCGCTTGAACATTCTGGATGCCGGGCAGGTGAGTTGCCACTAGTGACAGGTTCCTGGCTAGAAGCCAATGCCAGATTGTCTGAGCCTCTCTGGATAAAATTCTGGACCTGGTGCCTCCTTGTTTGTTCACGTAGTACATAGTGGCCACGTTGTCTTTCTGGAGAAGGAGAGTTTCCGTTCTCAGAGAGGGAAGGAAGGCTTTGAGCGCAAGGGGGACTGCGCGAAGTTCCAGCAGGTTGATGTGATAGAGACTCTCTCTCTGTGACCACTCGCCTTGGACTCGAAGATGTTCCATGTGCGCCCCCCATCCGATTAGTGACGCATCTGTTACGATGGTTTGAGATGGAGGCCGTTGTTGGAACGGAATCCCCACCAAGAGATTGCTGGGTAAACACCACCACTTGAGGGATTGTAGGGTGTGAGGAGAAAGAAGGACTTTGTTCTCCCAATCGTCCCTCAGTTAACACCACTGATCCTCCAGATTTTCCTGCAATGGTCTCATATGGAGGCGAGCATTGGGAACCAGATGGATACAAGACGCCATCGAGCCCAGTAGAGAAGCTATTATTCTTGCAGTGGCTTGAGGTCTTTCCTGCAGTTGTTTGCACTTCTGGAGAATCGATAACCGTCGTTCCTCCGAAGGAAACACCTTTCCTAGCCTGGTATCTACAATGGCCCCTAAGTAATGCAACCTCTGAACAGGTGTTGCTGTAGATTTCAGGAGATTGACTTGAAGACCAAGTTTTTGCAGCAGTTGTAGAGTCCATTCGAAATGTTGCTGTGTCTCGAGACAACTGGAGGCCTTTATGAGCCAATCGTCTAGATAGGGGTAGACGAATATTCGCTGTTTCCTCAAATGGGCGGCTACTACCGCCATGCATTTGGAAAAAGTTCTTGGCGCTGATTTTAGGCCGAAAGGTAGAACTGCAAATTGGTAATGGCGTTTTCCGACGGTGAACCTTAGGAATTTTCGATGTTTCTTGGTTACTGGGATATGAAAGTAAGCGTCGCAAAGATCTATCGCACATAGCCAGTCGCCCTGACGTAGATGTGGATAAATTTGGTGTAAGGTTAACATCCTGAATTTTTCTTTGCGAATCCATTTGTTTGCTGTCCTCAGATCTAAGATGGGACGAAACTCTTGTTTGTCTTTTTTCGGTACAAGGAAATATCTCGAATAAATCCCCTTCCCTTGTTGGCTGATGGGAACGGGTTCTATGGCTCTTTTTTGCAATAGGATATTGACCTCTAACTGTAGAGCTTCGAGATGGCGGTTGGCTGTTTTGGGTGGAACAGATGGTGGAGAACTGGTGAATCTGAGAGCGTAACCATGTCTCACAATATTCAATACCCAGGCGTCTGTTGTGATGCGTAGCCACTCGTCCAGATGATTTGAGATACTTCCCCCTACCGGAGTGGATAACGGAGGAGGGGGAAGCAAAGATTCAGGGCTTAGACGTGGGAGCCTGTCGAGTTGCCTGAGTTTGAGGTGTTGAACGACCCCTTGTCGACCTTCGCTGAGTAGAGAAACCCCTTTGATACTGCTGTTGTTGCTGCTGCTGGGGGCGCGAAGACATCCAGTGTGGCGACTGATACCGGTGGGTGAAAAGTCGTCGTTGATATGGCCGGAAAACCTTTCTTTGTTCTTTCGGTCTTTCCATGCCTACCGCTTTCAAGGTATCTAGTTCAGCTTTCATTCTAGCCATCTCGTCATCGGCATGAGAACCGAACAAGGTGGAGCCCGAGAAAGGCAGGTTTTGTATTCTCTGCTGCGCTTCAGGTTTGAGTGATGTAAGTCTCAACCATGCATGCCTTCTGAGCGCTATCCCGTGTGCATAATTGTGTGCGGATAGCACAGAAGAATCAGCTGCAGCACTTATAATTTGGTTAGACACCATGGCTCCCTCACCCACGACCTCCAGGAAATCTTCCCTTTTATCCTTAGGAAGATGTTCCGCAAACTGCATTAAAGAGTCCCAGAGGGCACGGTCGTACCGCCCTAATAACGCAGTAGCGCTGGCTGCCTTCATCGTGACGGCTGCAGTAGAGCATACTTTTCGTCCTGCAGCATCTATCTTTCTGCTCTCTTTATCTGGAGGTGAAGAAGAAGATGGTGAGGTTGAATGCAGTTTCTTTGCCGCTACTATGACCACCGAATCAGGAACTGGGTCCGACCTCAAGAATAGAGGATCTTGTTCTGGTGGACGATATTTTTTAATAAGTCTGGAAGGAGCAGACTTTGTTGCGGCCGGTGCAAGGAAAATATCCATTGCTGGTTCAAGGAGACCTGGAACCAGTGGAAGCAAAGGTCTGGAAGATGTCCTGTGATGCAAGGTCTCGAAGATCACTGACGTCGATGGGGCAGGTACCGCCAGCGGGATGTTCAGCTTGGTTGCCCCTCGTACTAAGACCTCCTGGAACGTATTCACATCATCTATGGGGGACACTCTCGGGGACGGTGAGTCCGATAGGGTTGGAGAGTAGTCCCGTGTAGACGAAGAAGAACGCCTGTGATGTGAATGCTGAGATCTCTGTGAGTCATGGCGGTGCCGAGAGGAAGAAGAGCGTCTAGAGGAATGTCCCGAACGTCTTACAGACCGCGTTGGAGTCCTCAAAACAGACTCTGAAGGCGGAGCCGGAAGAGGCGCCGTAGGTGTTACCGGCGTCTGTGGCAATGGTGATTGTCGAGGAGAGAGTTGTGGAGACGCTGGAAGGAGGATGAGTGAAGCCGAGGATTCTGAGGTTGTATAAACCCTCCTAGGTCTTTTTGATTGTCTCGACGTCGACACACTCCTCGACGTCGAAGTACGGTGACGGCGAGTGCCCTTCGCCGTCGATTCTTCTCGCCGTTGAGAATCTCTCGACGACGACCCTCGACGTCGCCGTGATGACGGTGAACGTCTACGACGTCGAGCACCCCTCGACGTTGATCGATCTCGCCGTTTCGACGGCGAACCGGATTCAGATCTCCTCGACGTGGAACGTCCTCGCCGTGTCGACGGTGACCCAGATCTCGACGGCGAAAGTCCACGCCGTCTCGACGGCGAAATCGTCGTCGACGGCGAGCGATGTCTCTTTCTCGCCGGCGAACCACTCCTCGACGGCGAGCATGTTGGCGCCGTTCCTTGCCTCGACGTCGACGCCCTCGACGTCGTCGGAGACCTGTGCCGTCTTTGAGCCGGTCTGGTCGGAGTTATAGAGGAACCAGTGTGAGCCCTGGTAGAAGACTGACCTTCTCCTCGCTCTGTGGTAGAATGACCACTTTTCCTCCTGTCCTCTTTCGCCTGGAGTCGGATCTTCTCCCTGTCACGAAGGGTCCTTCTGGAGAAGGTTTTGCAGATGTCACACGACTCCGGTTTGTGGCTGGATTGAAGGCAAATTATGCAGACCCGATGTGGATCTGTTTTGGCCTTTTTTCTGCCACAAGAAGGACATTTGTCAAACAGTGAAGGCATTTCTGAAGTAGAAAAACCTCAAAATTCTGTCAGAATCTAACAGAAAAAAGCAGAAAATTGTCACTCAATGTTAAAAACGTCGAGTGAAAATGAAATTCAAAAGATTTTAAATGAATTTCTGTCACAAAAGGATTTTGTGAGGTAGAGCTCAATGCTTCAGGGTCCTGTCAGAAAGGAGCCGGAAAAAAGAACTGAGGCAACTGCCTTTTGCTGTGCATGATGGGAAACAGGAAGACTTTACTTTCTTAAAGGCACAGCTCTATTTTCATTCTGTATAATGGCAGCCTATGGGCTACACTGCCCTACATTGTTTTATTCTCATGAGAGGTGTAAATAAAATATGAGAATGTATTTATTTATGTATTTATAGAATAAATAGAGGTTTAAACGTGAATTTACACTACAACTGTTTTTTTCTTCTAACAATTTGGTCTGTGTAGTTGTTCACATAGGCTGCACATTGTTATTCTTAAGTGTTTTTCACAGACCTTTTTTTGTCAAGGAGCTGATGATTGCACTTAAGAATATACTACACAACAGTGCTCCGGGGTCCCCGCAGGCGCGCGGAACTATTCAGTGCTTATGACTATACATGGAAATCCCCTACGAGAGAACATATTTATATCGGTCATGGGCTTTTCCAGTGATGCTGGATAGAAAGTGGATGGTGTACAAAAGCTAACTGCATCTTTAAGACATAGGACAAGATTTACTAGCATTTTAACAGCTGCAAAAGCACTAATTCTGGATGTGCGACCCATAAACGATATTTTTTCTTTATGACTCCCAGTTTAGCAGTTTAAAAAGTGTTTCAGACTTCTAAAGTGTATTTCACAATGGATACAATTCAATATCTGGAAGAGGTGTACTGTAGGTACCCTTTCCAAATATCAAATTAGTATCCAATGTATCAGTTTTTCATGAACAGTTGTAAAACATTGATATATAACTCAAACTTCAAAAGAAGGGGGAACTCATTCATCATAGAGAAGTTTGTTGTATATGAATGTAAATAAAAAGTTTCCTTTAACAAAAAAGTTTGCTTTATTAAGAAGAAATATCAGATATGATGGTTGCTGACCTCAGCAGGCTACTATTCTCTGTCATGACTTCCAATATCAGTGAGAAGCAATTTGCAAGCTACCTCATTAATATGAATGAGATAGTGGGGATTGCTTTGCACTAACATGAAGGTCAATAATTAAAAATGTTTACTGGTTGCAAAAATACGTGGCCAGTTTGCAACCAGTTTTTAGAAATCAGATATTAGTACATCTTGCCCATGGTGCTTCCACAACCTGGCATTTTATGATGCAAACTACTCTCAATTATCCACACCATGGTGGTCAGACAAGCAAACCTAGCAATTAGAATGGTCATTCTTTTTGTTTGTCTTCATCTCACACTTGGAACGATTCTAGCATCTCACAATTCCAAGGAGCACCATACTGAAGAACTTAAAAGTTAGTCTACACATAAGGGGTAAAAAGAGGAGATACTCAGTAAACATGAGGTCCCAAAACAAGGGCCACCGTAGTTTAAGATCACTCTGGCTAACCTGAGAAAAAATGCTGCATAAATTTGATGGAACAACACTTAATACGTTTGCATGATTTGGAAACAAAACAGCAAATTATTTTTTATTTTCTTTCAAGATATCATTTTTAATGGAAAGAGCAGTATAAAGCACAATACAAAAGTTGAAATATATTTCATACACTTAATGGGAACCTTTCTGCTGTTGGGCTAAAAGGAACCATGATCATAGATTATAAGAATAGTTAACACCTTTGCATGTCTACATTTTCACACACACACACTTCTGAAATGTGCCAATAGTTTACCCGCCCTTCTTCACACTTATGTCTTTCCCATCAGGCCTCTTGCCGCTGATCACTCCTCACCCCATAACTATCTCTCACAGGACTAATGCAAGATGAAAGTCCCACTGCTAATTGTCCCAAACATTCTGCGGATATGCAAGTGCAAATAAATATCATGTAAGATATATCACTTACAATTACTCGCATCACTTCCAATAATGGGTCACCTCCTTGACGGGAGTCTCCCACAGGGGGGTTTGTTCTATAAGAGGCAGAAAGAACAAAGAGTGGAGCTTAGCTGGCACTGGCTTTTAGGTAATTACAATGAACATTGTGCCACAATATGTACTGTTCTCTTAGCTCCTATACCTCCAAACACTGTCTCTCACAGAATCTATCAATTTCATGGTTTTCAAAAGATGTGGTGCAAAGTTCAAACATTGACACATCTAGATTAGTTTAACAGTTTTAGATTACAGAAATAGAAACTCAAACACAATCCATAAACCTCTTAATTATGGTTTGACTGAGCAACATATCATATCTGTCTATTCTCTGCTAAAGTTGTGAATCCTGAAACAAACAAAAAGTTATTATTACTTATTGAAAGACCTTTTAGACATTCCATCTTCATTAGAGAAGGATTACCACGTAGGATGACAAGAGCGAAAAAATAATTGGGGAGAGATATCATGCAAAGTAACCTGTTATTGCAATCGTGGTAGGAAAGGGAGTTGCAGACTGTATTTTGATCCACCTAGCTGTTGCCTCTAAGGATTGCCAATCAGAAATATTTTCTCCTCACTTGGTATCCAAGTATGGGCAGAGGGTAGTAGTAGTGATCCCCAGCGTGAGTGTCTGCTAGAACAGGTATACCAGATAGGCAGATTTTAAAGGCTGGGCTAAATAAAAACAGTTTGGGGAATTCTACAGCAGGGTATGTTGAGCTTGTTCAAAATTAGGACCTAACAAAGCAGGGTTATGGTCTTATGGTTAACATCATTAATAGCAACATAGATGACACTCAAGCCTTAAAAAACATGGTGTTAAGTGCTGCATATAGAAAAAACAATCATCAGTTTAATTTGAAAGGGGGTCATGCAAATACAATCACAACTATCCACTCACTAATGGGTGGTCCTCCAGTTGTGTCTGTATCAATTGGAGGATATGGATAAGTTACTTACCTGTAAATCCTAGTTCTCTTCCAGGGGTATCCTCATCAAAGTCATAAACATTGAATATTCCCGCCCTTGTGCGGGGACCCCGGAGCATATATCAAATACACACATATCATACATGTGTAATAAACAATCATGCAGGCTATCATGTTAAAAACAGGCTAAAAATGCTTTATTTCTATGAAGTTTTTTTTTTTTTTTTTTTTTTTAAATACTACAATAGAGCATAAATATGTACCCAAGCTCCTAAAACTAGGCTTAGTGAAGTGAGCAGTAGCAAACTCTAGAGAAAAAATAGAAAAAAACTGCATTGAAAAACACTGAAGCATTCTTAGCCAATAGGCTGCATGCAGGTTAACACAGGAGAACCATAAAAACTTTGGCACCGTGCCTTTAAGACCCTGAGCACCTCCAGTATCCCACCATGCCTCAGGGGTGAAGGAAAGGTGACAGTTGGTTCACAGTTAGGTCAGTTCTTTTAACGGTGACAATTTGTACAACTGATTCAAGACACAGTCTGTCCTGCACTTCTAGGAGACGTGCGTTCGGGGAGGAGGGTGGGTTGTTTATGACTTTGATGAGGATACCCCTGGAAGAGAACTAGGATTTACAGGTAAGTAACTTATCCTTCTCTTCCAGGGGATCCTCATCAATAGTCATAAACATTGAATAGATTAGCAAGCCCATCCCCAAACCCAGCGGACTGTCCGATAGAAGTGCAGGAAATAGATATGTCTTACGCAAATAGATTTCTTAGAGAGGCCTGCCCCACTTGGGCATCCGCTCTAGCATCTGAGTCCAAACAATAATGTCTTGTAAACGTATGGACAGACTTCCATGTAGCAGCCTTACAAATCTCAGATATAGGAATATTGTTAAGGAGAGCAGCAGTAGCCGCTTTACCCCTTGTGGAATGCGCTCTAGGCCGCGCTAGCAATTGTCTATTAGCTAGCTGGTAAGTATAAACAATGCAAGAAACTATCCATCTAGAAATTGTTCGCTTAGATGCTGCCTCTCCTGTCCTTAAATGACCATAGTTCACAAACAAGCGGTTAGAATGTCTAATCGATTTTGTCTTGTCCAGATAAAATTTCAACACTCTTTTCAAGTCTAATGAGTGTAATGCTTTCTCTGCCGGAGTCTCCGGATTGGGAAAGAACGTCAGTAAAGTTATGGTCTGATTAATATGGAACTCTGAGACCACCTTCGGAAGGAAAGATGGGTGAGTTCGTAGAACCACTCTATTGTCATGAAAAACCGTGTACGGTTCTTTCGCAGACAAGGCCTGGATTTCACTGACCCTCCTTGCTGAAGTAATGGCCACTAGGAAAGCCGTCTTCCACGTAAGGTGTTGTAAAGAGGCCTTGTGGATAGGCTCGAAAGGAGGGCCCATAAGTTTTGCCAGGACTATGTTCAGTTCCCATGGAGGAGAAGGCCTCCGAATTGGCGGAAAAACTTTCTTCAAACCTTCCAAGAAATCCTTTACTACAGGTTTTGTAAAGAAGGATTCCTGAGAAGGCGATTTGCGATAGGCAGTAATAGCAGACAAATGTACCTTAATAGATGATACCTGCAGACCGGACTTCGCTAGATGAAGCAAATATGACAGTATGACATCCTCCTGCGCCCGTATGGGATTATGACCTTGTTGACAGCACCATATGTAGAATCTCTTCCACTTAAAAGCGTAGGAACGCCGCGTGGAAGGTCGCTTGGACTCTTTCAAGATGCTCATGCACTCCTGCGAGAGTCCTAGGTGCCCATACAGCAGGAATTCAGGAGCCATGCTGTTAAGCTCAGAGAGGGTAGGTTGGGATGTAGAATCCTGCCCTCCATTCTGCTCAGAAGATCCGGTCTGCACGGCAGCCTCCTGTGAGGTTCTTCCGACAGGTTGAGGAGATCCGTGTACCAAAACTGTCGGGGCCATTGCGGCGCTATAAGAATCATTCTGGTCCTGGATCTGTAAAGTTTGCTGATCACTGCCGGAATGAGGGGAATCGGCAGAAAAGCGTAAAGAAATGTCCCTGACCAGTCGATCAACAGGGCATTCCCCCGAGATCCCGGACGGTAGAACCTGGATGCGAAGTCTGGGCATTTCTTGTTTACTTCGTCTGCGAAGAGGTCCAGCTGAGGCCGACCCCATTGCGCAAAGATGTATTCTGCGACTTCGTCGTGTAGGACCCAATCGTGAACGTCCTCCAGGTGTCTGCTTAGAAAGTCTGCTTCCACGTTCTGCTGACCTGGCAGGTGAACTGCTGTAATTGACATTCCTCTGGCCAGGAGCCAATGCCATATCGTTAGGGACTCTCGCGATAGGGGTAGGGACCTCGTTCCCCCCTGTTTGTTCAAGTAATACATCGTGGTTGTATTGTCCGTCTGTATCAAGAGAGTTTTCCCCTGAATTGGCGGTATGAAAGACTTGAGAGCAAGGTGGACCGCTCTGAGTTCTAGCAGATTGATGTGGTACTGCTTTTCCTTGTCCGACCACAGACCCTGCGCTTGAAAAGGACCCAGATGAGCCCCCCATCCCTGAAGAGATGCATCCGTTACTAGGGTGTCGGATGGAAGCACCTGGTGAAACGGAGCACCCACTGACAGGTGAGGTCTGTGCATCCACCATCTCAATGATTGAAGTGCTACCTCCGGTAGCCGCACCTTGTCCTCCCAGCGACCTGTTCTTTGGCTCCAGTTGGTCTCCAACGCCTCTTGGAGGGGTCTCATGTGGAGTCTGGCATTTGGAACAATAAAAATGCACGATGCCATGGAGCCCAGTAGTGATGTCACCTGACGTGCCGTAGGTGCACTGGCTCTCAACAGGTCCTGGCACTTTTTGTTTATTGAGGATAGTCGTTCCTCCGAAGGATACACTTTTTGTAGTTCTGTGTTTATGATAGCTCCTAGGTAGTGAAGATTCTGCGTTGGAGTCAAGGTTGACTTCTGGTAATTTACCTGAAGACCTAGAGCTTCGCAAACTCCTAGTACAATGTCCCGGTGGCTTCTCGCCTGCTCCGGTGAAGAAGCCTTTAGTAGCCAGTCGTTTAGGTATGGATATATGTATATCCTTTGTCTTCGGAGATGTGCCGCCACCACTGCCATACATTTCGAGAAAACTCTTGGGGCAGACTTCAGGCCAAAAGGTAGAACCCTGAACTGGTAATGCTGTAACGCTACTCGGAAGCGCAGGAATTTTCGGTGTTTTGGAGCTATTGGGATGTGAAAATATGCATCCTGCAGATCGATGGAGCACATCCAGTCTCCCTGATGCAGTTGAGGGAAAATCTGGTGCAGCGCTAGCATTCTGAACTTCTGCTTCCTTATGTATTTGTTTAGCAGCCGTAGATCCAGGATTGGCCTGAAAACTCCCTCTCGACCCTTCTTTGCCACTAGAAAGTAACGGGAGTATACCCCCTGTCCTCTTCGTGCGGGTGGAACCTTTTCTATGGCATTTTTTCTCAGGAGGGCGAGAGCCTCCTTGCGTAGCAAGCTGAGATGAGATGGATTGTCTTTGGTTGGTGGCAAGCGTAGTGGAGGCTGTTTGAAAAGAAGAGAATAGCCATGTTCGACAATATTGAGCACCCATTTGTCTCTTGTGATAGAGTGCCACTCGTGAAGATAAGCCGTAATACTTCCCCCCACCGGAGTGGTGTACAGTGTCGAGGGAAGCGAGATTTCATTGCTTAGTGGGAGCTTTCGGAGTGGATTGTTGAGGTCTGCTTGACCCTCGCTCCCTTGTGTTTCTTCGTTGAAAAAGAGGGCGTCCCTGTCGCTGCTGTGACCTTTGCGACCAATGAGGGGTTTGAACCCTCTGCTGGAAAGGGCGCCTATCATACGGCCTGTACCTCCTCCTGAAATCTTTCTTTCTTTCGAGGCCCACCGCCTTCAAGGTATCCACCTCTGTCTTCATGCGGGCCATCTCTTCGTCTGCATGGGCACCGAATAGAGAGTTCCCGGCAAATGGCAGATTCAGGATGCGTTGTTGTGCTTCCTGTTTCAAGCCAGTGAGCCTCAGCCAGGAAGATCTCCTCGCACAGATACCATGTGCGTACCCATGAGCAGCCAAATCCGCCCCATCCGCTGCCGCGCTGATAACCTGGTTGGATACCAGGCATCCTTCCTGCAGTATCTCCTGGAAGTCTTGCCTGTCTTCTCTGGGCAACTTTTCTGTAAATCTACTGAGGGAATCCCAAAGAGAACGATCGTACCTGCCCAGGAGCGCAGACGCACTGGAGACCTTCATTGCTGAAGCTGCCGTCCCGCATATCTTCCTCCCTAGAGAGTCTAGATGCCTGCTCTCTTTATCTGGGGGTACCGTGGATGAGGATGCCACCGAGTGGGTCTTACGGGCGGCAGCTATGATCACCGAGTCCGGTGGCGGATCCTTTCTAAGGAATAAAGGGTCCTGTTCTGGAGCCTTGTATTTTTTAAGGATCCTAGCCGGGGCAGACTTAAGCGAGGCTGGGGCCAGAAAAGTGTCCATGGTTGGCTGCAGTAAGCCAGGCACTAGAGGCAGCAACTTTTTCGACGCTGATCTCTGTTGTAGAGTCTCAAAGATGATCGATGAGGAGGTAGATGGTTCTGGAACGTCTATGTTAAGTTTCTGCGCTCCCCTTAGCAACACCTCGTTGAATGTGGTAATATCATCCACCAGTGAGACTCTAGCAGGTGGTGAATCTGTAAGGGTGGGTGAGTAACGCCCGACAGAAGAACCTGATGAAGACCAAGAGGGTGATCTTCTCCTTGACCGCGACCTGGATCTCCGTTGAGAGCGAGATCTGCTGCGAGACGCTGTAGCAGAGCGTCTAGGCCTCGTGGTCGGTTGGCGAGGAGCTGAACGAGCCCGTTCTGCCCTGGCTGTCGGTGATGGCGTTCTTGGCAGGGAGGCAGTAGGCGAATACATTCGCGAATACTGCAAATCTGGGGAGGCCGCTGGTCTGTTGAGGCTCTCCAGCCATCTCGGAGATAGATTGATGGGCGAGACATGCCCAGATGATGCCGCTCTTGACCGAGAAGAGTCGCTCGGTATGGAGACCACTGGAGATGGCGCCTTGTCTGGCGTGGGGCGATGTCCTGCTCCCTGCGGGACAGGTAAAACCTGCGTCGACGTCGATGGCTGTTTCGACGTCGAAGGGCCCCCAGCCGGTTGGTCCTGCCTCGACGTTGAGTGCCTTGACGTTGAGTGCCTTGACGTTGAACGACGTTCCTTGGACCTCGACCTGCTCGCCGTCGTGTGCCTCGACGTGGAGCGATGGGAGGTTGACGGCGGATGTTTCTCGTGCCGTCGTGGTGATCTTGACGCCGTGTGTCCTGACGTCGGGAGGCGCACAGCCTTTGGCGGCGACCGGGCACGCCGGTGATGGCTCGACGTCGATCGGCGGGTTGCCGTCGACGGAGACCTGCCCCTGCTCTGATGTCCCCTCGACGCCGTTTCCTTCGACGTCGGGTGTGTCGCCGTCGACGGCGATCTATGCCGGTGAGGCGGTGGTAGCGACGACGTCGACGGTGAACAAACAGGCACTTTCCTACCTGTCGACGTCGACCGGGCCATTCTCTCCTGAGAATGGCCTTCTGGCTGTCTGGGAAGTGAGGAAGACGATGTTCTTTTCCTCTCCTGAAGCCCATGAAGCCGGATCTTCTCTCTGTCTTTCAGAGTCCTCCTAGACATGTTCTTGCAGTATTTACAAGTGTCAGGGCAGTGACTCTGAGGCAGGCACACTATGCACAGAGAGTGGGGATCTGACTGGGCCTTCTTCTTCCCACAAGCAGGGCATTTGACAAAAAGAGAAGGCATTTTTCTGTCAGAAAAAACCTTCCTAGCTCAGACAAAGATGTTATTTGTCGAGTGAAAAGTGAAAAAACGCTTTTTTAAAGAATTTTTCTGAGGAAAACTCAGAAAAACTGAGAGCTCAATGCTCCAGGATCCTCTCAGAAGAAGCCGGAAAAAAGAACTGACCTAACTGTGAACCAACTGTCACCTTTCCTTCACCCCTGAGGCATGGTGGGATACTGGAGGTGCTCAGGGTCTTAAAGGCACGGTGCCAAAGTTTTTATGGTTCTCCTGTGTTAACCTGCATGCAGCCTATTGGCTAAGAATGCTTCAGTGTTTTTCAATGCAGTTTTTTTCTATTTTTTCTCTAGAGTTTGCTACTGCTCCCTTCACTAAGCCTAGTTTTAGGAGCTTGGGTACATATTTATGCTCTATTGTAGTATTTAAAAAAAAAAAAAAAAAAAAAACTTCATAGAAATAAAGCATTTTTAGCCTGTTTTTAACATGATAGCCTGCATGATTGTTTATTACACATGTATGATATGTGTGTATTTGATATATGCTCCGGGGTCCCCGCACAAGGGCGGGAATATTCAATGTTTATGACTATTGATGAGGATCCCCTGGAAGAGAATCAACATTATAAATGGTTGGTTTCCAATGCCCAGTGACCCTTTCCCACTATGGAAAGGGTTCTGAAAAACTGGTACAGTTCAGCACTGCACTGTTTTAAAAAGATGTACGTTTCACTATGTGCTTGCTTTAAATATTCTGAGGTCTGCAAAGAGGGCACTCAAATGTTTGTTTGACTGCACTCAAAAAGGATTTGAGAAAACCTAAAAAAAGTGAACTACATGGAGCAGCTGAATTCCGCTAGTTGTGCCCTACCTCCTAGGCAGGGCACAGACACTGGGTGCCTAATGCTCCATAGCAGTTAATGTTATTTGTTCAAGAGATGCTCCCACTGATAGGTATGGCAATATACCTATCAGCCTGCCATTGGCATCAGTTTATACTCAGGATCGTGGCCTATCACTTTAGCTTTACATTTTCCTTCTACAATAAATCTTGCTTTCCTGATTCTGTATCTATCTATAGGAAAGGTACTCCTAAAGAAATAGGGCCTCATTATGAATTTGGCAGTCAGGCCACCATGGTGGCGGTCCTTCAAACGGTACCAGGCCAATGGTCCCAGGACCACAAGATTACGAATTCCCCATGTGGGAGGTGCGACTGGCGGGCAGAGGCAGGGGGCAGTATCATGGGACCATGAGCTGACTGTGCCCATTCACCATGCCGTGCACGGGGCACAGTGCACCCCTGAGCTCCAAATTCTTTGGGGGCCCACATAGGCCCCTGCCTTACCCTCCAAGGGGGCCGTACTCCCTGGGACCTCCCCTGTGTTGAGCCTCTTACCAGCCTGACCACCAAGCTTTCCATGAAAGTGGGGTCACAATTGGAAGCTTGGTGGTCCTGCAAGTCGTAATGCCCATAGCAGTACCAATGCCTGGATCTCCAACATTGGGTGCTGCAGTCCACGTCGTACTGACTATGGTGGTGCTGAAAGACTACTGGCAGTTTTGTGGCAGTCCGACTGCCAAACTCATAATCCTGCAGTCCGACCGCTACCAGGGCAGTTCCTGGATCTCCAAACTCATAATGTGGCCCATAGTGTCCGGCTGAGTAGATAATATGTCCTCTTGTTGAATGCAACACATATTTCTACACTTAGAATCAAACATCTCAGAATGTAGCTAAAAGCAGTTAAGGCTAGGCTTAAATGAGATGTATATTCAAACAGCTGTTTTGGAAATTTGCAGGGCATCAAGGAAAGGATTAGGTAGAAATATTATCATTGCCTCAGACATATTATTGTGCAGTGCACAACACAGTCTTTCAAAGGATTCAGTCTATTTTAACACCTGTGCAGTAGACAGGCCTGAACCTTGATAATTGTTCTTCACAAGAAAAGGAAGGGAAAGAGGTAGTCTATGTTTCATTATAAAGTCAATTACAAAGCAACAGAGAAATAGCTGAAAACAACAGGAAACATGCTTAAATTAAGAATAAGTCACAGGTGATTTAAAAAAGGACAGTATGAGTAAGCCAGCTTCACAAAACAAAGTCCTATCAATATTGAACAGGTCATATGAGACAGTGCACTGGTTGGGAAGATGCTCTTAAAATAAAGCAACCATAGGTTAAACCACAAATCAATTTTTAAGCAAGAAAATACATTTTCCTATACCTCACCAACTGATAAAGATAAATCATTCTGTCAACAACATAAGAAGTAGTTGTAGCCCTGCTACATCATCCAACCTTCTTTGACATACAAACACATGGCAGTTATTTTGGGAAAAGTGTGTTCCATATTCTCTCCACAGCCTTCATTCACTTCTTTGATAGAACACTCAAACCAAACCATGGAAACCTAAAAGTACATCAGAGACCTTGCAGGATTCGAAGAGTTTGAACACTGCAGTGCACATAGAAGAAGTGGTAGATAATGGCACCATTGATACTTTAAAAAGTAACTGGTGCTCACCTACTGTGAAGGTATCAGAGCCAATGGATCAGTCATGCTCTGCAATGATATCTGAAGATAAAACCTGATATCTGCCTTTGACTCCCATCCCATTCCAGGAATCAATGACAATTTTATTCAGAAATCCACTAATGGACACTTGCTAATTTCTTTAAATCCTAAAGAGGGATGTAAAACCAGAGTTGCCCCTTAAAAGGGATTGTTTAATTTTTGTTTAGTCCCCTTTGGCTGAACCCTTCCCCTTTCAAGGGCTGATTGATAACCTCTTAAGAAAACACCATGTGTAATCATGTACAAACACACAAATTAAACCTAAAACATTTTCATTCTTCTTTAAGCAAACAATCTTACAAGAAATCCCAAAATGTGCCTTAGCCACAAAACAAATCCAATGCCGAGGATGCATATTGTGCAACGGGCGTATCAAAACCTAGACAAAGAAGTGAACAGGTTTATAAAAGCAAATAATTGTTATACCAACCATGAAGAAAATGGTCTGTGTTTCCTGAGATATAGAGGTTTTATTCCTACCTTTTCCAACTTTACTGCTCCTTTGAAGATGGAAGAGGTGGATGAGATTGTTTGTTGTTACAGTCTCTTCTATTACAAAAAACAGCACTGATTTCCCTTGGGCGTGAAGCTCCACTTTGTGTACAGAATGATATCTCTTGCATTCATTTTGGTGTGCTCCCAACTGTCTAATGTGAAGACTGATGGGAAATTACCTACTCCAGTAAATTGGCCATAAACTTGTTCCCCATTAAATTCACTATTCTATGAAGGAGTAAAAATCTTTGCCTTATTTAGGGAAACAGAATCTTTAAACTGTTATTATCTTCGCCAGCATTCCAGCAAGACCATACCTCTTTGACCTTTCTATCTTTATTAAATGATAGCAGGAGGGTGTTTTATATAGTTCTTAACCACAGACCACTTTTCCTTATCCATGACAAACCATGATAAACTGCCCAGATAGGCAACAGATTTGGCACACTACTCAGTATCCCCCCTTCACTGGTTGTCACGGCTTAAAGTAGAGTAATGTGGTTTGAACAAGAGTAGAACTCAGAGAGTCAGACTCGTGACCAATTTAGGTTTGTAGAGGGTTGTAAGCATCCACAAATTATTAAAGGATATTTAAATGATTTAAAGGGCAAAGGATAGCTAGCCCATCTGAGAACTAATACACCTATACATACATCAGACTCTAAGAGTAATGGTTACAATATGTTCTGGGAGACTTCCTGATAGCAAGTATGCAGGAGGAGCATGTCCTGGAAGTGGGAAGGACACCCAACAGAGGATGATTAATCAAGGCACACAAACGTGCAAGTGTGCCAAGTTTAGTGGCACTGCAACCTCCAGGGCGAGACCGTACAATAGCCCCAGGTACTGGTCACTCCACATCAGACACCCAGAAGGAGAGTCCACCACACACTGAAAAAGGACCAGGAGGAAGCCCCAGTTGACGGACTTCAGAAACCACCAGGACCTTCCACCAGAGTGCCCATGCTGACCTGCAACCGACCCTCAACACAACCTACCTCCTGCTCCCAAGGGCACCTTTGCACACAGCTCTTGGCACACCGATCCATTCTGCACTGACCACCCTGTGCCTTGCACTTAAGATCCAGCTGTTCCCTAGGGGTCCCCCATCTCTTGCAACCTCGATATTCCAAGGGGGGCCCTCGTAATCATCTTAAAGTCCACCTGTTTAGTACTTTTCCAAGTGCTCCCCCACAGTGGTCTTGCACCAGCTCCAAAAACCTTCTGCATAGGTTCATGCTGAAACCAGGAGCAGTCTAAACTTCTCCAGCTGGTCCACTGGGCCCACTGATAACCACAACATCCCTGCAAAAAGAGACACTGAGAAACGCATTGTCTGATTTTATATGCATTTTTAAATTACTTCTCCATTGATTCCTGTGGAAGGCTAACCTGGTGTGTGGTGGGTACCTACGGTACTTACACCTTATGCCAGCTCCGGGTATCCCTTATTAGTGTAGCTCAATCAGTGTCTAGAACCCAGGCACAAGGTAGCTGTGGATGAGCAGCCAAGGCTTACCTAGGAGACATGCAAAGGTCATGCAATATCACTGTAGTCACACAGTACTTATACACATGAACGAAAACATTCAAGCCCTCATTACAACCCTGGCGGTCGGTGATAAAGCGGCGGTAACACAGCTAACAAGCTGGCTGTAAAAGAAATGGAATTATGACCACGGCGTAAACCACCCACACAGACAGCCACTTTAACACACCGACCGCCACGGCGGTAGCAACAAGCACCATGGCGGTGACTGCCAACAGCCAGGCGGAAGACAATGTACCTCCTACCGTATTACAACAGGCCTATCCGTCACCTTTTACGGGGCGGTACCAACGACATCAAAAGTACAGCTGATCAGAACACAAAAGGTAAATGACTCACCTCTGAATACTCAGGGAAGAACCATGCCACCATGGAGCCCGAACTGCAGGTGTTCCCCACGCTGGTTTACCTCCTCCTACACCATGAATACCAACGCCGGTGAAGACGACCTCAGTGAGTACTGCCGCCTAGCACACAGGAGAGGGGGGGAAGAAAAAGAGAGTGACACACACACACGCAACAGCCCCAACACCATACACACAAACAGATGCAACAACATTACACATCCACCCCATACAGGAATAATGCAAGGACAAAAGGAAGTGATTGAAGTGAGTGTAAGAAGATAAAATACTAGAACTACGTCCTCAAAAATCAAAACAGTATTTACATATCTACAAATGGAGGGACACTGCCCAGTCCACAATGTCCGTGGGCCACAAGGCCACATCACATAGGCCAAGGCCCCACTTGACGCCTGCATCAACACGGAGAGAACACTGCAGGGGCATCAGATCAAAAATACACAGGCACCTCAGGGGAACGGGGAACGGGGGGCACCTCAGCCGGAAGATGGTACAACACCACTTGTCCTGGAGGGGGCAACATGCCCTGTGCAATGTCATGTGGAGTGCAAAGCCACAGTCTCTCAAGTTGGTGGTTTGCCCACTGCTTGGTCCTGGGGATTGCAAAGCCAGTCTCTCTAGTGGGTGGTTTGCCCACTGCTTGGTCCTTGGGAGTGCAAGGCTGTGAGAAAGGAGCCTCTTTCTAGCCATGTTACCCTCACTTTTGGCCTGTTTCTGAGTATATGTAAGGGTGTTTTCACTGTATCACTGGGATCTTGCTAGCCAGGGCCCAGTGCTCATAGTGAAGACCATATGTTGTAAGTGTGTTTGTTATGTGTCACTGGGATCCTGCTAGTCAGGACCCCAGTGCTCATAAGTTTGTGGCCTGGACTTTGTGAGTGCGGGGACACCATCACACGCATGCACTGTACATAGGTCACTACCTATGTATAGCGTCACAATGGTAACTCCGAACATGGCCATGTAACATGTCTAAGATCATGAAATTGTCACCCCAATGCCATTCTGGCATTGGGGGTGACAATTCCATGATCCCCCGGGTCTCTAGCATAGTACCCGGGTACTGCCAAACTGCCCTTCCGGGGTCTCCACTGCAGCTGCTGCTGCTGCCAACCCCTCAGACAGGTTTATGCCCCCCTGGGGTCCAGGCAGCCCTGGCCCAGGAAGGCAGAACAAAGGACTTCCTCTGAGAGAGGGTGTAACACCCTCTCCCTTTGGAAATAGGTGTGAGGATTGGGGAGGAGTAGCCTCCCCCAGCCTCTGGAAATGCTTTGATGGGCACAGATGGTGCCCATCTCTGCATAAGCCAGTCTACACCGGTTCAGGGATCCCCAGCCCTGCTCTGGCATGAAACTGGACAAAGAAAAGGGGAGTGACCACTCCCCTGACCTGAACCTCCCAGGGGAGGTGCCCAGAGCTCCTCCAGTGTGTCCCAGACCTCTGCCATCTTGGAAACAGAGGTGTTTGTGGCACACTGGACTGCTCTGAGTGGCCAGTGCCAGCAGGTGACGTCAGAGGCTCCTTTTGATAGGCTCTTACCTCTCTTGGTAGCCAATCCTCCTTCCTTGGTAGTCAAACCTCCTTTTCTGGCTATTTAGGGTCTCTGCTTTGGGGAATTCTTCAGATAACCAATGCAAGACCTCATCAGAGTTCCTCTGCATCTCCCTCTCCACCTTCTACCAAAGGATCGACCGCTGACTGCCCAGGACGCCTGCAAAACTGCAACAAAGTAGTACGACGACTACTAGCAACCTTGTATTTCCTCATCCTGCCCGCTTTCTTGACTGTTTCCAGGTGGTGCATGCTCTGGGGGTAGTCTGCCTTCTTTCTGCACCAGGAGGTCTGAAGAAATCTCCTGTGGGTCGACTGAATCTTCCCCCTGCAACCACAGGCAACAAAAGACTGCATCACAGGTCCTCTGGGTCCCCTCTCGGGCACGACGAGCGTGGTCCCTGGAACTCAGCAACTCTGTCCAAGTGACTCCCACAGTCCAGTGACTCTTCAGTCCAAGTTTGGTGGAGGTAAGTCCTTGCCTCCCCATGCTAGACTGGATTGCTGGGTACCGTGTAATTTGCAGCTGCTCTGGCTCCTGTGCACTCTTCCAGGATTTCCTTCGTGCACAGCCAAGCCTGGGTCCGCGACACTCTAACCTGCAGTGCACAACCTTCTGAGTTGTCCTCCGGTGTTGTGGGACTCCCTTTTCTGACTTCGCGTGGACTCCGGTTCACTCTTCTTCCAAGTGCCTGTTCAGGTACTTCTGCGGGTGCTGCCTGCTTCTGTGAGGGCTCCCTGAGTTGCTGGGTGCCCCCTCTGTCTCCTCCTCCAAGTGACGACCTCCTCCTGGGCCACAGCAGCACCCAAAAACCTCTACCGCGACCCTTGCAGCTAGCAAGGCTTGTTTGCAGTCTTTCTGCATGGGAACACCTCTGCAAGCTTCATCACAACGTGTGACATTTGTCTTCCAAAGGAGAAGTCCCTAACTCTCTTCTTTCTTGTAGAACTCTAAGCTTCTTCCATCCAGTGGCAGCTTCCTTGCACCCTCAGCTGGCATTTCCTGGGCTCCTGCCCACTCTCGACACTGTTGTGACTATTGGACTTGGTTCCCTTGTCTTACAAGTACTCAGGTCCAGAAATCCACTGTTGTTGCATTGCTGGTGGTTGTTCTTCCTTCAGAATCCCCCTATCACGACTTCCGTGCTCTCTGGGAGTTGTAGGTGCGCTTTACACCTACCTTTCAGGGTCTTGGGGTGGGCTATTTTTCTAACCCTCACTGTTTTCTTACAGTCCCAGCGACCCTCTAAAAGCTCACATAGGTTTGGGGTGCATTCGTGGTTCCCATTCCACTTTTGGAGTATATGGTTTGTGTTGCCCCCTATACCTATGTGCTCCTATTGCAATCTACTGTAATTTTACACTGCTTGCATTACTTTTCTTGCTATTACCTGCATAATTTTGGTTTGTGTACATATATCTTGTGTATATACCTTATCCTCATACTGAGGGTACTCACTGAGATACTTTTGGCATATTGTCATAAAAATAAAGTACCTTTATTTTTAGTCCTTCTGTGTATTGTGTTTTCTTATGATATTGTGCATGACACCAGTGGTATAGTAGGAGCTTTACATGTCTCCTAGTTCAGCCTAAGCTGCTTTGCCATAGCTACATTCTATCAGCCTAAGCGGCTAGAAACACCTCTTCTACACTAATAAGGGATAACTGGACCTGGCGCAGGGTGTAAGTACCTCTGGTACCCACTACAAGCCAGGCCAGCCTCCTACAAAGGCCACAGCCTCTCAAGTGTGTGGTTTCTTCCACTGGTTCTGGAGGGGGCTTTGGGCCCAGTGTGCTTCATCCTAGCAAGGAGGGGGTGAGTGGATGCCTTCTTCCACTGGTTCTGGAGGGGGCTTTGTGCCCAGTGTTCTTCATCCTGGCAAGGAGGGGTGAGTGGATGCCTTCTTCCACAGGTTCTGGAGGGGGCTTTGTGCCCAGTGTGCTTCATCCTGGCAAGGAGGGGGTGAGTGGATGCCTTCTTCCACTGGTTCTGGAGGGGGCTTTGTGCCCAGTGTGCTTCATCCTGGCAAGGAGGGGGTGAGTGGATGCCTTCTTCCACTGGTTCTGGAGGGGGCTTTGTGCCCTGTGATGCAGATCTTGGGGGGTGCAGGGTCACAGTCTCTCACCTGGGTGTCAGACCCACACGATTTGCAGGGGTCAGGATGCATTACAGTCCATGGAGGCAGGACTACACACTGCCTGCTGGCGGTGACGGCTGTCAGTGGTGGCAGTCGCGGTGCTGGTGTCGGGGCTGGCAGTGGTGGGGGAGGCTCCAGCCCTTCCCCCACAGCCTCGGACAAATGCCCACTGGGGCTGCTTCTGCTGGCAGTGGTACTGGTGGTGGTGCTGGTGTCAGGGCTGCCAGTGGTGGGGGGAGGCTCCAGCCCTTCCCCTGCAGCCTCAGACGGCTGCCCACTGGGGCTACTGCTGCTGGCAGCGGTGCAGGTGCAGGTGATGGTGCTGGTGGCGGTGCTAGTGTCGGGATGCCAGTGGTGCAGGGAGGCCCCAGCCCTTCCCCTGCAGCCTCGGACGGCTGAACCGCCCTGATTGGTGGTGGGGGCTCAGAATCAGTCCCAGCACCAGGCCTCCTGTCCTTCCTGCCTGCAGGGGCAGGCCCTTTGCCCTTCCCCTTGTAAGCTGGTGGTGCCTCCTTGCCGTTCCCCTTGTAAGCTGGTGGTGCCTCCTTGCCATCTGGTGGTGCCTCCTTGCCATTGCCATCTGGTGGTGCCTCCTTGCCCTTGCCAGCTGGTTGTACATCCTTGTCCTTCCCCTTGGCAGCTGGTGCAGGCTGATGGGTGTATTCTTGGAGCCTCTCACACCTGCAGTAGCTGCCGACACTACTGTCGACGTAGACTGGGTTGCTGAGGTGCTAGTCTGAGTTCTGACCACGTGCCCCGACGTGAAGGATGGGGGGAGTGGTAGGGAAGAGGTCAACAGCAGAGAGGAAAAGCTTCTTAGGGACACTGGGGCGGGAGGAGGGTGAAGGTTTGGGAGTGGAGGAAGAGGGAGTGGTTGTTGGAGGTGTCTGTCTGCTGTGTTTGCGTGCAGGTGCATGGGCTGGATGCTGTTGTGAGGCGGATGGCTGTTGGGTGTCTGAGTGCTTGCGTTTGTGTACTTTGGGAGGGGGGCACAAACACAGTGGGAGAGGACACAGGGGAGGTGTGCATGGATGTGGGAGTGGTGACTGTCAGTGAGGGGTGTGTAGTGATAGGCGTGATGGTGATGGAGGCAGTGGATGTGGATGTAGTGCATGCAGGTGGGAGTGGAGACGTTACTGGGAGGGAGGTGGACAAGGAGGAGGAGGGCGACACAGTGGAGGCAGTGGATGGTGGTGTGTCTGCGTCTGGATGGTGTTTGTGTGAGTGCCTGTGGGATGATGTGTGGTGCTTGTGTTTGCCTGAGCCACTCCTGTGTGTTGTCTTGGGTGCATGCTGGTCTGAATGTGTGCTTGGTATAGGTTGGGGTTGAGGGGAATGGGACTGGGCAGAGAAAGTTGGAGGGGGAGGCTAGAGACAAGAACAATGGCTGCCATCAGGGTGGAGGCCAGAGCCTGGTTTGATCTCTGTTGGGCCTCCATGCCAGAGTGAATGCCCTCCAGGAATGCATTTGTTTGTTGCAAATGGCCTGCCAGCCCCTGAATGGCATTCACTATGGTTGACTGCCCAACAGAGATGGATCTCAGGAGGTCAATAGCCTCCTCACTCAGGGCAGCAGGGCTAACTGGGGCAGGGCCTGAGGTGCCTGGGGTGAAGGAGATGCACACCCACCTGGGTGAGCGGGCACAGGAAACTCGCTGAGGGGATGCTGGGAGGGCAGTGCTGGTACGAGGTGGTAGCTGTACCTGTAGTTGTGGTGGCCACAGAGGTGTCCGCCACCACTAGGGAGCTTCCATCGGAGGAGGCATCACTGTCAGAACTGTCCCCTCCTGTCTCCGCCGTGGTGTTCCCCTCACCCTCTGTCCTACTGGTGCCCTTACCATCGGTGGATTCGGCCTCATGGGCCCTGTGGGATGCAGCTCTCTCCGTCGAAGGTGCCTCTGCTCCTCCGCCAGATGATGCTAATGCACAGAAGAATAGGATGACAAAAGAAAAAAGGGGAAGAGACAGCGGATACACTTGGTCAATGGCAGCAACACCACCACCATTGGCGTACACAACACACATACACACACACACACACACACACACAGGGAACCTCCCTACGCACTAGGCAATGCACTACCAGTCACAATGCTAGTCACCAGGCCCTGGACAGTAATACCTAACGCCAATTGCAGCATACCTGAGACCCACAGAGCCCTGCCCAGTAGTGGATGACCACTAGCTTGGTGGGAGGTGGAGTTCATCAGCTCCTGCCCAACATGGAACCTACCCTGCAATGTCCGGCCTGCGCTAGGGGCACCAACAGGCCCACATCCCCCACCCGAAGACCACTCCACCACACACAAGTAGTATAATGTGAAATTGTACTCACCCCTTGTAGCTGCTGGGATGCCCTCAAGTGCTCATCCAGCTCCAGATAGGCCACCGCCAGTATGTGGAACATCAGGGGGGTCTGGGTTCAAAGGGCACCTCTTCCTCATTGGGAGGCCATCCCCTGGTGGGCCTCCGCCGTCTTCCTTGCCCAGCGTCTCAGGTCCTCCCACCGTTTGCAACAGTGGGTGCTCCGCCTGCCGTAGACCCCCAGGGTCTACACATCCTTGGCGATAGCACGCCATATACCCTTTTTTTAATGGGTGCTGACCTTCAGAGAAATAAACATAGAAAAAAGTTATCAGTCATACCGTCTGGCCTGTTACACTCATGGCCCACCATATCCCTCCCATCCCCTTACGCAGATACATTGCCCACCATACATGCAGCACACTGCCCAGGACCCTTCAACCACCCCCCCTTACACAAGGCCCTCACATACAGCACTCCATGCATTCATGCCCCATGCACCGTGCTCACAGTGTACTCACCTGTTGGCCAGGAGGCCCATATAGCATTCGGTACTGGGGTAGGACCCCATCTACCAGTCTCTCCTACTCCACTGCGGTGAAGGCAGGGGCCCTATCCCCAGTGACACGAGCCATGGTCGGTTCCAGACACAGGTCACAGCAGCACTTGCAGTGTAGGTCCTCTCCTGTTGAAGGTCAAGTAGCAAGTGAGTGAACAGATAGAAAATGGCGGTCATGTCTACGGTGGTGTGTACCGTCACCGCCGGCGTACATCACCATTGGCCACTGTAACCCATAGGGCCCAATTTTAACCAATGATGAGTTGCACAGCAGTACTCGACCGCCTCCCTCAACGGCGCACAACGTCAGCGGCATTACCTCATTTCCACATGTCTATCCACACAGGACAGGTTGACGCCATTTCAGGGGGGGGGGCAGGCCATGGCCCCTAACTGCGTCACAGCACACATAGGCACCATTTGGGCCTATACAACAACATACTGTTTCAGTTACAACATGCAATGCACTGTACAATTTGGAAATGTTGAATACTGAAAAGATGCTCATCGTTTTGCTCCCGCGATTGCAAATGCTGCAGATGAATAGGAGATCGAGACATCCCCCGTGTACAGGCCCCTGGTGGACTTGGCAACAATGGAGAACAGGCACATTATTATCACCTGCAGACTTGACAGGGCCACAATCCAAGAGCTGTGTGCCCAATTGGAGCCTGACCTGATCTCTGCTATCCGTCACCCTACTTGTATCCCCCCTCTTGTGCAAGTGCTAGCTGTGCTCCATTTCTTGGAAACTGGTTCTTTCCAAGTGACAGGGGGCTTGGCAGCAGCAACGTCACAGCCAATGTTCTCAATAGTGCTAACAAGAGTGTTGTCGGCCCTGATGAAACACATGCACAGCTACATTGTTTTCCCCCAGGTGGATGATTTGGCCACAGTGAAAGCTGACTTCTATGCAATGGGACATATCCCCAACATCATTGGGGCAATTTAGGGTACACAATGCCTTTGCCACCCCCCAAGAGAAATGAACAGGTGTTCAGAAATTGGAAGAGCTTTCACTCGATGAATGGTCAGATAGTGTGCCTGGCGGACCAGTTTCATCTCCCATGTCAATGCAAAGTATCCTGGCTCTGTGCATGATGCCTTTATCCTGAGGAATAGCAGCATCCCATATGTGATGGCTCAACTCCAGAGGTACCGGGTGTGGCTAATAGGTGAGCCCATGGTCCCCTCCCACTATATGTTGGTGTATGGGCATGGGATTGGCCCTAAGGGTTAGTGTCTGGCTAACAGGTATCCCTCGATATTTGCAGTTGACTCTGGTTACCCCATCCTCTCATGGCTATTGACCCCAGTGAGGAATCCCAGGACAAGGGCAGAGTAACGTTACAATGAGGCATATGGGCGAAAAGGAAGAATTATAGATGGAACATTCGGCCTCTTGAAGGCCAGGTTTCGGTGCCTCAATCTAACAGGTGGTTCCCTGTGCTACTCACCCAAGGAGGTGTGCCAGATTATCGTGACATGTTGCATGTTGCACAACCTTGCCTTACGTCACCAGGTGCCTTTTGTGCAGGAGAATGAGGCTAGAGATGGGCGTTTGGCAATAGTAGAGCCTGTGGACAGTGACGAGGAGGAGGCAGAGGTTGAGGATGTGGGCAATAGAACATCAAGCATACGACAATACTTCCAGTGACACACAAGTAAGACACTGTGAATTCACCTTCCATTGACAGTTTTGTATTGGATATTGTCACTGGCAGGCTTTTATTCCCACTACTATGGCCACTTACTGTACCCTTTGACATGTCTATTTACAGATATATGTGCCCCACTCTGGCTCCTGGTGTATTGACTGCAGCAAACTACAAGTCATACCTATGTATACATTACTGAACAGTTGAATTGCAATGTTTTCAGATTGTTAAACAAATACATAGCTCAATCAATTGACAAACTCAATACTTGTATTTTTTACAAGGGTGTTTATTTATGTGCTAATAAGTGGATGGGGTATTGCTATAGGCTGGGGTGGTGGTGGAAGAGAGTCCAGGTAAAAGTTCCAGTCTATTTGTATCACAGGTGCATTGTCCAAGGGTGCATAGGAATGGGAGCATTGGCAGTTCAAGGTGGACAGGGTGACAGAGTGGGGCACAAGGTGTAGGAGGCTGGCCTGGCTTATAGTGGGAACCTTGTGGTACTTACACCTTGTGCCAGGTCCAGTTAACCCTTATTAGTAGAATAGAGGTGTTTCTAGCAGCTTAGGCTGATAGAGGTAGCTATGGCAAAGCAGCTTAGGCTGAACTAGGAGACTTACAAAGCTCCTACTATACCACTTATATCATATAGCACAATATCACAAGAAAACACAATACTCAGAGTTACTAAAAATAAAGGTACTTTATGTTAGTGACAACTTGCCAAAAGTATGTCAGAGGATACCCTCACTTAGGAGGTAAGTAATATACACAAATTATATGTACACAAACCCAAAACAGGTAAGTAACAGTAAGAAAAGTAGTGCAAGCAATGTAGAATCACAATAGGATGCAATAGGTGGACATAGGCCTAGGGGCAACACAAACCATATACTCCAAAAGTGGAATGCGAATCACAAATGGACCCCAGGCCTATGGGCGGTTGTAGAGGGTCACTGGGACTGTGAGGAAACAGTAAGGGTGTCCAAGATACCCCACCCTACTACCTCAGAAAGACACAATAGTCGTGATAGGGGATTCTGCAAGAACCACAAGCACCAGCAAAACACTGAAGACGGATTCCTGGACCTGACGACCAGGGGGATCTCACCAGACAATGAATGCAAGAGCTCACCAGAGTTCCTCTGCATCTCCCTCTTCACCTTCTACCAAAGGATCGACCGCTGATTCTCAGGACGCCTCCAAAAACGCAACAAAGTAGCAAGACAACTACTAGCAACCTTGTATCGCTTCATCCTGCCGGCTTTCTCGACTGTTTCCAGGTGGTGCATGGTCTGGGGGTAGCCTGCCTCCTCTCTGCACCAGGAGCTCTGAAGAAATCTCCCGTGGGTCGACGGAATCTTCCCCCTCCAACCGCAGGCAACAAAAGACTGCATCACCGGTCCTCTGGGTCCCCTCTCAGCACGACGAGCGTGGTCCCTGGAACTCAGCAACTCCGTCCAAGTGACTCCCACAGGCCACTGACTCTTCAGTCCAAGTTTGGTGGAGGTAAGTCCTTGCCTCCCCACGCTAGACTGCATTGCTGGGTACTGCGTGATTTGCAGCTGCTCCGCCTCCTGTGCACTCTTCCAGGGTTTCCTCTGTGCACAGCCAAGCCTGGGTCCCCGACACTCTAACCTGCAGTGCACAACCTTCTGAGTTGTCCTCCGGCGTCGTGGGACTCCCTTTTGTGACTTCGGGTGGACTACGGTTCACCTTTCTTCTAAGTGCCTGTTCAGGTACTTCTGCGGGTGCTGTCTGCTTCTGTGAGGGCTCCCTACGTTGCTGGGCGCCCCCTCTGTCTCCTTATCCAAGTGGCGACATCCTGGTCCCTCCTGGGCCACAGCAGCATCCAAAAACCCTAACCGCAACCCTTGCAGCTATGCTTGTTTGTGGTCTTTTTGCGTGGGAACATCTCTGCAAGCTTCTTCACAACGTGGGACATCCATCCTCCAAAGGGTAAGTTCCTAGTCCTCTTCTTTCTTGCAGAACTCCAAGCTTCTTCCAACAGGTGGCAGCTTCCTTGCACCCTCAGCTGGCATTTCCTGGGCTCCTGACCACTCTCGACACTGTCGCGACTATTGGACTCGGTCCCCTTGTCTTACAGGTACTCAGGTCCAGAAATCCACTGTTGTTGCATTGCTGGTGTTTGTTCTTCCTGCAGAATCCCCCTATCACGACTTCTGTGCTCTCTGGGGGTAGTAGGTGCACTTTACACCTACCTTTCAGGGTCTTGGGGTGGGCTATTTTTCTAACCCTCACTGTATTCTTACAGTCCCAGCGACCCTCTACAAGCTCACATAGGTTTGGGGTCCATTCGTGGTTCGCAGTCCACTTTTGGAGTATATGGTTTGTGTTGCCCCTATACCTATGTGCTCCTATTGCAATCTATTGTAACTTTACACTGTTTGCATTACTTTTCTTGCTATAACCTGCATAATTTGGTTTGTGTACATATATCTTGTGTATATATCTTATCCTCATACTGAGGGTACTCACTGAGATACTTTTGGCATATTGTCATAAAAATAAAGTACCTTTATTTTTAGTACTTCTGTGTATTGTGTTTTCTTATGATATTGTGCATATGACACCAGTGGTATAGTAGGAGCTTTACATGTCTCCTAGTTCAGCCTAAACTGCTTTGCCATAGCTACCTTCTATCAGCCTAAGCTGCTAGAAACACCTCTTCTACACTAATAAGGGATAACTGGACCTGGCACAAGGTGTAAGTACCTCTGGTACCCACTACAAGCCAGGCCAGCCTCCTACACCTAGTATAGCATTTCTTTTGCCACCCATAGGGAGCTCAAACCAATATTACACAGGACTGTCACTGCAACCTGAGTGAAATAACGTCCATGTTATCTCAAAGCCATTTTACACTGCACTTAAGTAACTTATAAGTCACCTATATGTCTAACCCTCACTTAGTGAAGGTTATGTCCAAAGTTACTAAGTGTGAGGGCACACTGGCACTAGCCAAGGTTCCCCCACATAGTTCAGGGCAATTTCCCCAGACTTTGTGAGTGTGGGGACACCATTACACGCCTGCACTACATATAGGTCAATACGTATATGTAGCTTCACAATGGTAACTCTGAATACGGCCATGTAACATGTCTAAGATCATGGAATAGTCCCCAAATGCCAAATATGGTATGGGGTGCCAATCCCATGCATCCCCGGGGCTCCAGCATGGACCCCGGGTACTGCCAAACCAGCTCTCGAGGGTTTTCACTGCAGCTACCGCTGCTGCCAACCCACAGACAGGCTTCTGCCCTCCTGGGGTCTGGGCAGCCCAGTCCCACGAAGGTAGAACAAAGGATTTCCTCTGAGAGAGGGTATTACACCCTCTCTCTTTGGAAATAGGTGTTTAGAGCCTGAGAGGGGTAGCCTCTGCTGGCCTCTGGAAATGCTTTGAAGGGCACAAATGGTGCCCTGCTTGCATAAACCAGTCTACACTGGTTCAGGGACCCCCCAGCCCATGATCTGGTGCGAAACTGGACAAAGGAAAGGGGAGTGACCACTGCCCTGACCATCACCACCCCAGGGGTGGTGCCCAGAGCTCCTCCAGTGTGTCCCAGACCTTTGCCATCTTGAATGCAGAGGTGTGAGAGCACAGTGGAGTCCTCCTGCGGAGAAATAGGCCTGGGGGAGCACAAACCATATACTAAAAAAATGTAATGCGAAAGTTGGTCCGCCACCTAGGTAAGTGGAGTGTGTAGAAGGGAGCTAGGAGTACTAGGAAAGCGCAAAGCTAAGTACCACAACCCACCTCAGCGACCTGGAAAGGTGGAGTAAATCACAGTAAGTTTCCCAGAACACACACAGAGAAGAAAAGAATTATGCAAAATCCAGAAGAGACTGCAAGACACCAACAGTGGATTCGTGAACTAGAGTACCTGTGGAAGAAGGAGGCTCTGGGAGCCAGGACGGGCATGAGCCCCTACCCATGAGACGGAAGGTGCAAAAGGTGAGTCGACATGGAAAGCGAGTCAGCTCTGCACCCAAGAAAATGAAGTCGAGTTCCTGGAGAATGTAAGGGATGTCCCACGCCAGAAGGAGTATTGCAGTTGGGTTTGCATCTTCGGATTCCACCAACAAGCCTTGGTACATGCAAAACTCGCAGTTAGCAGAAAGTGGTGCTGCTGGGGACCAGGAAGGAGCAGGTGGACTCTATCCAGGAGGGGAAGTCAGTGGGGGCCCTCAGCAACACAGCGAGCCCAAAGAAGCCCAGGCAGCACCCATAGGAGTCCCACAGAATGGGAACATGAAGGTCAAGGAAGAGGCCCACACAGCACTACGACAAAGGCTCCCACGCCGCCAGAGAACCACTCAGGGAGCTGTCTGTCGCAGGATGGAGTACTGGGGTCTGGAGCTTCAAGATACCTGAAGATCTCTTGGAAAGGATGCCAACAAGCCTTGGCAGCTGCAAAAGACACGGTCCACAGATGTACTGTCTTGCGTGGGCAGCCAAGGGTTTACCTCCACCCACCTCAGTCCACCACCCGTGATGCAGGATCCACGCAACTCAGCAGAAGAGGGGGTCCGCACAGCCAGTCGACAATGCAGTTGCTACCTGCAGAAGCAGGGGAGTGACTCCATCACCCCAAGGGAGATCTCTTCTTTCTTCTGATGCAGGCTATAGATGGGCTGTCCTCAGAGAATGCACGACCTGGGAAATGTTGCAGGTGCTGAAAGGAGCCATGGATACAATGTTGCAGAAGGTGCATTGGTTTCTTTGTTGCAGCTTGTCGGGTCCTGGAGCGTCCAGGTACAGTTTCTTCAGTCAGAAGTTGAAGGTGCAGAGGATTCCTGCTGAAGTCTTGCAATTCAAATCTGAGGAACCACCCAAGAAAGAGATCCTAAATAGCCCTAAAAGGGGAGGTTGGTCACCTAGCTGGGTGATCACCCATCAGGAGGAGACTCTGATGTCAACTGCTGGCACTGGCCACTCAGATGCTCGAGAGTTCCCTGCCAACCTTGAATTCAAGATAGCAAAACCCAGGGACCCTCTGGAGAAGCACTGAGCACCACCTCAAGGGTGGTGATGGACAGGGACCTGCCCTCTCACACAGGTACTTTCCACCCTGCCATCTGGGCTGAAAGGCCTGCCATAGGGGTGACTTATAAGTGACTTGGAGCAGTGAAAAGTGGCAGTGAAAGGGTGCTTGCATCTTTTTACCCAGGCTGCAATGGCAGTCCTGCAGAACCCTTTGCCTGGGCTCCCTATGAGTGGCAAAATGTACCCAATGCCCTGGGTACTTAAGTACAATATACTAGGGAATTATAATAGGACACCAGTGTGCACATTGTGGGATGAAATACAGTAATAACAGTTACCAACAACTAAATTTAGGGGAAAGAGCATAACTACTGGGGTCGTGGTTAGCAGGATTCTGGTAGGCACACTCAAACACACTGATCGACAGGCCAAAAGTGGGGGTAACAAAGCTAGAAAGAGGCTACTTTCCTGCAATACCTATGGTGCGTAATTACTCACAGAACTCTGAAATTTTCTAAATTTGAAAGTTTAATAGCTAAACACCTCTTCTACACTAATAAGGGATAAATGGACCTGGAACAAGGTGTAAGTACCTCTGGTACCCACTACATGATGTTTTTGATGATCCTGGTCTTAAATCTTTTATAACAATCTGGAGTATTTTTGTAAATTGGTATTGAGTTACTCTTTTGAGTGTGTGCCTCGATTTATTGATACTGTGAGTACAACAAATGCTTTGCACTTCTCCCAGATTGGCCTAACTGCCCCACCAAGCTACCACCAATTAGAGCATTAGGTGGTCTAGTTTTTAGTTCTGTAAAACAACATGTGGTTGCCTGGACCCCCTGCACAGTGTGCTGAGCTTTGCACACTACATAAAGGGCCAGCCTCCTACAGCAGACTCGAGACATGTTTTAAATTGCTTCTTAGTGGGTTACACAATTAATGCTTTAGGATGCTTTAGACCCACTATTACCTTTCACCTTACAGGCCCTGGGTACATATGGTACCATTTACTAAGGACATACAAGTAAATTAAATATGCCAATTAGGTGTAAGCTAATTTTTAACCATGTTTTAAGGAGAGAGCACAAGCACATTATCTCCAGTTAGGAGTGGGGAAATGCAAAAAAATCCTTATCCATATGTACAGGAAGAGGAGGAAGTCCTTTTTAGTTAGAATTAGTTGTAGAGTCATCCCATGAATATGTTTTCTAGTAGTTCTTTCTCCAATAATGTAATTTCAGAAGGATTTCATATCCTATTCTCAGTTCTACGTTTTTAATTTACAATTAAAATGAGTGGAAGAAATAGTTTTATAGCTTTTCCAAAATTAAATGTAGCTCTTATTAAATGTGATAAGGCAAATCATTGTTGGTCAATGGAAAACCAGCCTTGCCACAGTGAAAAAAAATGTTTTTACTGTCAGGACATATAAACATTAAATATATGTGGTGTACATTGTTCAGTGTTCCATCCATCATCTTTTCTCTTTGTATGTATTTAAATGCCATACATCATGCAATTTGAGCATGTAGGGTCTACTTTCAGGATGACTGATAAGTATTAAAAAGTAAGCTTAGGTCTTGCAAAAGGTTTATTTGGCTAGGTCAAAATGCCCATTGTAGACTGAGCTCCAGGATACAAAGGCAGCCCTTAGACATGTTTTACAGGGCTACTATCATGGCTGGCACAATTGGTTCTGTAGCACACTAGTAGCGTTTAATTTACAGGCCATGGGTACAGGAAGTACTCTATATTAGAAACTAATAAGTAAGTTAAAAGTGCCATTTAGGTGTATACCAATGTTCCCATGGTTAAAAGGGAGAGCACAAGCACTTTACCACTGGTTAGCCTCCTCTTCTTCTGGTCGCTGGGGTCCGCCGTAGGTTTCTTCAGTAGGGCGTTGACTTCTGCGTGTTTCCAGCTCTCGGGAAGGTGGCAGAAGCAAACGAGCTGTTGATGATGGTCTGGAGATGCGGGGCGATGATGTCGTCGGCTTTGTTGAAGATGAAGTGTGGGCAGGGGTACAAGGGGGCACCGGAGTGGATGGAGGTCATGGTAGCTTTGGTCTCTTCCGTGCTGATGTGAGTCCAGGCGTTGAGGGTGATGGCTGGGGTTGTAGGTTCTGTGGTGGTTGGCTGGGTCTGGTGTCCGAAGCTGTCGTGTAGGTCGGTGATCTTACGATGGAAGAAGGTGGCGAGGGAGTTGCAGAGGTCTTGTGAGGGCGTGATGGTGTTGGCGTTGGCGTTGGGATTGGAGAGCTCTTTGACAATGTTGAAGAGTTCTTTGCTGTTGAGAGTGTTCTTGTCCAGTCTGTCTGTGAAGGAAGTTCTTTTGGTGGCGCGGATCAGTTGGTGGTGTTCGCGGGTGCCCCCACATTGTTCAGGGCAAATTCCCCAGACTTTGTGAGTGCGGGGACACTATTACATGCGTGCACTACATATAGGTCAAAAACTATATGTAGCGTCACCATGGTAACTCCGAACGCGGCCACGTAACATGTCTAGGATCATGGAATTGTCACCCCAATACCATTCTGGTATTGGGGTGACAATTCCATGCATCCCTGGGTCTCTAGCATAGAACCTGGGTACTGCCAAACT
Organism: Pleurodeles waltl; assembly: GCF_031143425.1. NCBI lineage: Eukaryota > Metazoa > Chordata > Amphibia > Caudata > Salamandridae > Pleurodeles > Pleurodeles waltl. Next base: position 1,226,252,291 of record NC_090447.1, read on the forward strand.
TGCTTTACGTGGTCTCCACTGCAGCTATTGCTGCTGCCAACCCCTCAGACAGGTTTCTGCCCCCCTGGGGCCTGGGCAGCCTGGTCCCAGGAAGGCAGAACAAAGGATTTCCTCTGAGACCACTCCCCTGACCAGCACCTCCCAGGGGAGGTGCCCAGAGCTACTCCAGTCTGTCCCAGACCTCTGCCATCTTGGATGCAGAGGTGTGAGGGCACAATGGACAGCTCTGAGTGGCCGGTGCCAGCAGGTGACGTCAGAGACCCCTCCTGATAGGTGCTTACCTTTCTAGGTAGCCAATCCTCCTCTGTGGGCTATTTAAGGTCTCTCCTCTGGGCTAGTCCTCAGATAACAAATGTAAGAGCTCACCAGCATTCCTCTGCACTTCCCACTCCGATTCTGCCAAGGATCGACCGCTGACTGCTCCAGGACACCTGCATAACCGCAACAAAGTAGCAAGAAGACTACCAGCAAAATTGTAGCGCCTCATCCTGCCAGCTTTCTTGACTGTTTCCTGGTGGTGCATGCTCTGAGGGCTGTCTGCCTTCACCCTGCACTGGAAGCCAAGAAGAAATCTCCTGTGGGTCGATGGAATCTCCCCCCTGCTAACGCAGACACCAAACTTCTGCATCACCGGTCCTCTGGGTCCCCTCTCATCCTGACGAGCATGGTCCAAGTGTCTCCCACAGTCCAGTGGCCCTTCTGTCCAAATTTGGTGGAGGCAAGTCCTTGCCTCCCCACGTCAAACAGTAATCCTGTGTACTGCGTGAATTGCAGCTGCTAGGGCTTCTGTGCACTTTTCTAAGGATTCATTCATGCACATCCTAGCCCGGGTCCCCAGCACCCCGTCCTGCATTGCCCAACTCACTGAGATGGACGTCGACGTCGTGGGACCCTCCTTTGTGACTCTGAGTCGACCGCTGTCCTCAGCACTTCTAAGTGTCTGTTCCAGTACTTCTGCGGGTGCTGCCTGCTTCTGCGAGGGCTCTCTGAGTTGCTGAGCGCCCCCTCTGGTCCCCTTCCTTTACAGGTCCTCAGGTCCAGGAAGCCGTCTTCAGTGTTTTGCTGGCAGTTGTTGTTCTTGCAGAATCCTCTATCTCAACTTTTCTGTCTTTCTGGGGTAGTAGGGTAACTTTACTCCTACTTTTTAGGGTCTTGGGGTTGGGTATCTTGGACACCCTTAGTGTTTTCTAACAGTCCCAGTGACCCTCTACACCCTACACTAGGCCTGGGTTCCATTCGTGGTTCGCATTCCACTTTTGGAGCATATGGTTAGTGTTGCCCCTAGGCCTATTTCTACCTATTGCATTCTATTGTGTTCTACAGTGTTTGCACTACTGTTCCTTACCTGATTTTGTTTTGTGTGTATATTTTGTGTATATTACTTACCTCCTAAGGTAGTATATCCTTTGAGATACTTTTGGCATATTGTCACTAAAATAAAGTACCTTTATTTTTAGTAACTCTGAGTATTGTGTTTTCTTGTGATATAGTGCTATATGATATAAGTGGTATAGTAGGAACTTTGCATGTCTCCTAGTTTAGCCTAAGCTGCTCTGCTATAGCTACCTCTATCAGCCTAAGCTGCTAGAACACCTCTATTCTACTAATAAGGGATAACTGGACCTGGCACAAGGTGTAAGTACCACAAGTTACCCACTATAAGCCAGGCCAGCCTCCTACACTTACCTTTTGGTAACTATATTTCTAGTCGTCTAACTTCAGATTCCTCATCTTTTGAATATTCCCTAAGAGTCAAACTGGATCTGGAAACTTTTAAGCAGTACTGCTGTGTGCCATAGGTGGCATCTTGTGGCTCAGCGCCAACATCATTCAACTCCAAAAGTGACCTGCAGAGCCACATATAGGCTCCAACCATCCTTGGTGATGTCAGTTGCCCTCTAGTCTTTTTGCATCTTCAGATGCAGAGCCTAACTGACAGATTGGATTGACCAGTGTACAGATTTCTAAACTTGGAACATTTTTATTGGGAAAGAGTCCAGTTCACTGAAAGAGGAGGTGGGAGGGTCGGAGAGGAATCTGCAGTTAGATACTGCAGCCACAAGAAAGAGTGTTACGAAAGGCAAGTAACTTGTTTTTAAGATGGATGTTTCTACCCACAGAATCCTCACCTATTGAAAAAATACCTAAGAATATGCAGAAATGGGCACCATCTGTGCCCATGAAAGCATTTCCAGAGGCTGGGGGAGGCTACTCCTCCTCAGCCCTAACACCTTTTTCCAAAGGGAGAGGGTGTAACACCCTCTCTCTGAGGAAGTCCTTTGTTCTGCCTTCCTGGGCCAAGCCTGGCTGGACCCCAGGAGGGCAGAAACCTGTCTGAGGGGTTGGCAGCAGCAGCAGCAGCTGCAGTGAAACCCCGGGAAAGGCAGTTTGGCAGTACACGGGTCTGAGCTAGAGACTCGGGGGATCATTGAATTGTCTCCCCAATGCCAGAATGGCATTGGGGTGACAATTCCATGATCTTAGACATGTTACATGTCCATGTTCGGAGTTACCATTGTGACGCTATACATATGTCGTGACATATGTATAGTGCACGCGTGTAATGGTGTCCCCGCACTCACAAAGTCCGGGGAATTTGTCCTGAACAATGTGGAGGCACCTTGGCTAGTGCCAGGGTGCCCACACACTAAGTAACTTAGCACCCAACCTTTACCAGGTAAAGGTTAGACACATAGGTGACTTATAAGTTACTTAAGTGCAGTGGTAAATGGCTGTGAAATAACGTGGACGTTATTTCCCTCAGGCTGCACTGACAGGCCTGTGTACGAATTGTCAGATCTCCCTATGGGTGGCACAAGAAATGCTGCAGCCCATAGGGATCTCCTGGAACCCCAATACCCTGGGTACCTCAGTACCATATACTAGGGAATTATAAGGGTGTTCCAGTATGCCAATGTAAATTGGTGAAATTGGTCACTAGCCTGTTAGTGACAATTTGGAAAGAAATGAGAGAGCATTACCACTGAGGTTCTGGATAGCAGAGCCTCAGTGAGACAGTTAGTCATAACACAGGTAACACATACAGGGCACACTTATGAGCACTGGGGCCCTGGCTGCTAGGGTCCCAGTGACACATACAACTAAAACAACATATATACAGTGAAATATGGGGGTAACATGCCAGGCAAGATGGTACTTTCCTACAGCTTGAATGATAATTTGTTCGATCAGATGGATTACTATTCGGTTTCTTCATTTGTGGTGTCTAAGACATAGGCTTCGGAGAATCAGAGGTAACGCTGTTTGTCAGCAAGAAATTAAGGAAAACAGCAGTCATGTCCCCAAGTAGCTCTTGAACGAGAGAGCCTGAAGTTTACTGTGGTCAATAGTGGTCAGTAGTCTTAAAAATCAGGAAGGGTGTTGAAAGGCAGCACAAATCAGAGACTTCAATTATTACCATAAAGATCTCCTTTGAGGTAGTTGCTACTTCAGAAACCCTGAAATCATTCATCACAACACTCACTCACACATCCATTCACTCACTCATCCACTCTGCCATCCTGGCACTCACTCACCCATTCTACCTTCCATGTACTCATCAGTTAACTTAACATTTCATTCCATTTCTTTACTTGCCCATTGATCCATCCGTGAACTCACGTTTGTATCTGCCCTTGTTCATCCATCCATGTTTTCATTGCTCACCTATCTTATCTTGGCACTCACTCTAAATGCCTCCATCCATGCACCAATTTACTCATTCTCACATCTTCCCACTTACCCACTCACACCGACAAGCATGTATACTTATGTAATAATAATAACTGTGTTGTTCGGTTAATTAAAACCATTACAGTCAATAATACGTGAACAGTGTTAAAATTCCAAGTCAAATGAATTTCAAGGCATTTTTACATTTTAACGAAAAACATTATGATCAATAGCCATATGAACAATTTTAAAATACAAGTCAAATCGCTTTAAACCATTTCACATTTGGTGATATTGATTGTGCAGACAACTTTCCCAGTGACTAATAAAAACAAAGTGCAAAGTGCAATATATGATATAGCAGCAGAATTTTGGTCAACAGACGTTAGGTGCAAGAACCTAATATCCCACCAGGAACTAGCAAAGAGTTCATATTTTGCAATTGTCGACAGTGCTGGTGCAGACAACTGCTCCAATGACTAATAAAAACAAAGGACGGACTGAAAAATATGAAACAGCAGACTTCTATCAACAGAAGTTAAGAGCCAGCGCCTAGGTTGCTTAAATTAGTTAAGACCATGACAACCAAAACAACACTGAAACAGCATAGCCAAAGAACATCAGTGTGTTTTAAGTATACTTATGTAAACTCCTCAACCAATGAAGATTCCCCTTTAATTATGAGAAAGAAATAGCTCTTGTTTTTGTTAATGCTGTTTTCATATCAGGCTTTATGAATCACACAATACTGCAGGCGCATATGTAAAAACGTGGCCACGACTGAACATTCCACAATTTAGCACAATCAATACCACCCATTGGCAAATTAAAAGATTTGTGAGCTGAATGTGCAAAGTAGAGGCAGAATGGGAACAGCTGCTTAACAGAAGTCTAATAAAAGTATTCACAGGAATAACATGATTTGTGAGTGTGCAAAAGCATAATTTAAGTTCCATCCCTATACATTTTGAAAGAACTGTACTTACATGCATTCGTACCATATATTTACTGTGTGTCTTAGCCATGTAAAGTGATGCTCCAAACATACAACTGGAGTGTATTCACTAAAGAAAGCAATCATTCATATAGGTGTGTGCTCCAATATTTTTATTATAATGTTACCAATCGTAGCTCTTGTACATATTTGCACCTATGTATTTTGAATTATATTGTTTTACTGGGATTTCATTTTTGTGTCATGTTTGCATTCATCAATGTTTTGCATTTATTACATATTATACATATTATTATTATAGAAATGTAAGTTCACCCATAATCATGTACCTCCGTGAAGTTAGCTTAACCAAAGACCTTAAGCATTTGGGGCCAGATATAAGTAGGTAATGCTTTGCGATTACCAAATAGCAATGTTTTACGATTTGCTATTTGGTAATCACAAACACCCATGTACAAATGTGTGTATTACACATTTTGGAATTCCCAGTGGGTCATAAAAAGACATGCTTCATGAATATTAATGAGCTATGTCTTGGTTTATGATCCATTGGGAACCACTAAAATCACAGGGTTGGTGTCCTGCTGGGGTCAGCAGACCACCATGCCTGTGATTGCTTTTAAATAAAGCAATATGTTTTTTAAATGCAGCCTGTTCTCCTTAAAGGAAAACTGGATGTTTAAAAAAAAAGAAAAGTTTTCTTTTCAGTTTTTTAAGAGAAGGCAGTGGTTAGTGAGGCCTCTCCCTGCTCTTAAAAATGTTTTACAAGCATTCGTGAAGGGGAAGGTGTCATCACCCACTTAAAGTAGGTGGCAAAATGCTAATGGTTTGCAATCGCATTAAAGTTGCACAACATTCACACATACAACTGTCCTAAACACGCCCCTTCCTCATACTGAATCAGAAACCCAATCTGCACTTGGGTGAAAGGTTACTGAATTACAAATAGGGCTTTGTACATTTAAAAAGCCTTTCTGCAAATTGGCAAATTTGTGAACACATAAAACGCTTTGTACATCTGGCCCATGTTTAACTTTTAATGTGAATGTTTGGCTTGCATTGCAGTGCTTTGTCTTGCTCGTGCGTTCATATGATCTTATAGTCAATCAAAAGCATATTTTGTATTAGAGGTAGTAAGGTTGGTGAGGAGAACTTTTTGCCAGACTGAGAGGTGCCAAGACTCCCATTCATGTCATATCAGGAGCAGGGAGACATCCAGGTTCATCTTGATGTTCAAACTTGAGGACGGGAAATTCAAGAGAAGTTGCCTATTTCTATTGCGAGAAGGTTGGAAACTATTGGAGACGATGACGGAATTCTTGAAAGCTCTGATGGTTTAACTGATGTTTACACTGTTAGTTAAAGACAGATTTTCCTGAACTTTGAGGGGTACAAACCTCTCTGCTTTTATTCACTTTGTGTGGCTTTAGGCTACGCACTGCCTTGATTTGAATGACTTCTACTGAAGCTTCCCCTATGTTAATGCCTTCATGCTCTCCCAGAACTAAATAGGTTTTCCCAGTCTCTCAATTTTACTCTAGGACTGATTTAGGCGACTTTATTGACAGGAGGATCAAAACCTGTACATTGATCATCAAATCCTATTTCTTATCTTTTGTATTGCAGCAACTGAATCTCTTGTATGCCTTATGCTACTAAGACTTAATTTCATTTGAAGTTTTGTTTATCTTTGGTGACCCTAAATCTTTACAATACGTTCTAAAGATTCAGATATATCAGATTAGTTGTGAAATTGTAATAAATGTATTTACATTTATTTATCAATTCCTATGTGGTCAATTTGGGCTACACTGTAAATTGAATTGTTTTATTGATGTTAACTCCCATTTACACCTCAGGCAACTAAAAAGGTTCAACGCAGGAGACCCGGACCAGTGCTCCAGCAAGTGTACATATTCCAGAAACTGAATGTGAGGAAGTAGCCTCTTTCTAGCATGGTTACCCCCACTTTTGGCCTATTTGTGAGTGTGTGTCAGTGTGCTTTTACTGTCTCACTGGGATCCTGCTAGCCAGGACCCCGGAGCTCATAGTAAAAACCCTATTTGTCAGTGTGTTTTGCCTGTCTCACTGGGATCCTGCCAGCCAGGACTCCAGTGCTCATAGTTTATGGCCTATGTGTGTGTTGTCGTTAGTGATAAACTGTGTCACTGAAGGTCTGCTAACCAGAACTCCAGTGCTTCTGCTCTCTCTGCTTCCAAATTAGTCACTATAGTTTAGTGACTTCATATTCCAACTGGCACACTGGACCCGTCTTTAAGTCCCTAGTATATGGTAAATAGGCACCCAGGGCATTGGGGTTCCACGAGATCCTTATGGGCTGCAACATTTTTTTTGCCACCCATAATGAGCTCAGACAAACCCTTATTAAGGACTGCCACTGAGTCTGGGTGTAATACCGCCCACGTTATTTCACAGCCATTTTACACTGCACTTAAGTAACTTATAAGTCACCTATATGTCTAACCCTCACTTGGTGAAGGTTAGGTGTAAAGTTACTAAGTGTGAGGGCACCCTGGCAATAGCCAAGGTGCCCCCACATTGTTCAGGGCAATTTCCCCGGATCTTGTGAGTGCGGGGACATCATTACACGCGTGCACTACATTTAGGTCAATACCTATATGTAACTTCACAATGGTAACTCCGAATATGGCCATGTAACATGTCAAAGATCATGGAATTGTCCCCCCATGCCAAATTCGTGTAATGGGGTGCCCATCCCACGCATCCTCCGGGCTCCAGCATGGATCCTGGGTACTACCAAACTAGCTCTCTGGGGTTTTCACTGCAGCTAACGCTGCTGCCAACCCACATACAGGCTTCTGCCCTCTTGGGGTCTGGGCAGCCCAGTCCCAGGAAGGCAGAAAAAAAGAATGTCCTCTGAGAGAGGGTGTTACACCTTCTCCCTTTGGAAATAGGTGTTAAGGGCTATGGAGGAGTAGCCTCCCCCAGCCTCTGGAAATGCATTGAAGGGCACAGATGGTGCCCTCCTTGCATAAGCCAGTCTACACTGGTTCAGGGATCCCCCAGGCCCTGCTCTGGCGCGAAACTGGACAAAGGAAGGGGGAGTGACCAATCCCCTTTCCATCCCCACCCCAGGGGTGGTGCCCAGAGCTCCTCCAGTGTGTCCCAGACCTCTGCTATCTTGAATGCAGAGGTGTGAAGGCACAATGGAGGCCTCTGAGTGGCCAGTGCCAGCAGGTGACGTCAGAGACCCCTCCTGATAGGTGCTTGCCTGGTTAGGTGGCCACTCCTCCTCTAAGGGCTATTTAGGGTCTCTCCTGTGGGTTTCTCTTCAGATAATGAATGCAAGAGCTCACCAGAGTTCCTCTGCATCTCCCTCGTCGACTTCTGCCAAGAATCGACTGCTGACTCTTCAAGGACGCCTGGATAACCGCAACAAAGTAGCAAGACGACTACCAGCAACATTCGAGCGCCTAATCCTGCTGGCTTTCTCAACTGTTTCCTGGTGGTGCATGCTCTGGGGGTTGTCTGCCTTCACTGGAAGCCAAGAAGAAATCTCCCGTGGGTCGACTGAATCTTCCCCCTGCTAACGCAGGCACCAAATGTCTGCATCACCGGTCCTATGGGTCCCCTCTCATCTTGACGAGCATGGTCCCTGGAACACAGGAGCTGGATCCAAGTGACCCTGACAGTCCAGTGTACCTTCTGTCCAAATTTGGTGGAGGTAAGTCCTTGCCTCCCCACCCAGACAGTAATCCTGTGTACTGCGTGATCTGCAGCTGCTAGGGCTTCTGTGCACTTTTGCAAGGAATCCTTTGTGCACAACGTAGCCCACGTCCCCAGCACTCCATCCTGCATTGCTCAACAAGCTGATTTGACCACCGACTTCCTGGGACCGCCCCTTGTAGTGTTGAGATGACTGCCATTCTCAGATTTATTGAATGCCTGTTCAAGTGCTTCTGTGGATGCTGCCTGCTTCTGTCTGAGTTCTCTGTAATGCTGAGTATACGCCCTGTCTCCTCCTCCAAGGGACGGCCTCCTAGTCCTTCCTGGGCCCAGACAGCACCCATTTTCTTCAACCTTGACCTTTTCAGCTAGCAAGGCTTGTTTGCAGTCTTTCTCCATGAAAAAAACTCTGCATCCTCCAGCACGCCATGGGACATCTTCTGTTCAAAGGAGAAGTTCCTGGCATCTTCCTTTGTTGCAGAATCTTCAGCTTCTTCCACCCGGAGGCAGCCCTTTTGCACCTTCATCCGGGGTTTGGTGGGCTCCTGCCCCCCCTGGACACTTTCATGACTCTTGGTCATGGTCCCGTTCATTTACAGGTCCTCAGGTCCAGGAATCCATCTTCAGTGCTTTGCTGTCAGTTGTTGTCTTTGCAGAATCTCCTATCACAACTTTAGTGTGTCTTTGGGGAAGTAGGGTACTCCCACTTTTCAGGGTCTTGAGGGTAGGGTATCTTAGACACCTTTAGTGTTTTCTTACACTCCCAGCGACCCTCTACACACTACACTAGGCCAGGAGTCCCTAAGTGGTCGCATTCCACTTTCTTAGTTTATGGTTTGTGTTGCCCCTAGGCCGATTGCATCCTAATGTATTCTACAGCGTTTGCACTACTTTTCTGTTTACTTACCTGATTTTGGTTTGTGTGTAAATTTTGTGTATTTTACTTACCTCCTAAAGGAGTATATCCTCTGAGATATTTTTGGCACATTGTCACTAAAATAAAGTACCTTCATTTTTAGTAACTCTGAGGATTGTGATTCATATGCGATAGTACTATATGATATAAGTGGTATAGTAGGAGCTTTGCATGTCTCCTAGTTCAGCTTAAGCTGCTCTGCTATAGCTACCTCTATCAGCCTAAGCTGCTAGAACATTACTAATCTACTAATAAGGGCTAAATGGACCTGGCACAAGCTGTAAGTACCATCAGGTACCCACCATAAGCCAGGTCAGCCTCAAACATTGGTGGTGCAGCGGTGGGATACGTACTTGTAACTGCTTTACCACTTTGTCATTGGTGCTTTTCATAAGAAAAACATATACCAAATACATAAAAATATACACAGTTAACCTAAACAGTTTAACTTTCTTTCTATAAACTTTCTAAAAAGTTTCTAAAACGTTTTGAAAAGTTTTGAAAAGTTTGAAAAGTTTTCCTCTCTTCTTTAAAAGTTTCTAAAAACATTTTTCTCTCTGTCCTAAACCCTTTCTAAACATGTCTGCAGTAGAACCTACTCCCACAGTTGTCCAGGAAACCTATGGTAGTTTAAACATTAAAAGTTTGAGGGACCTCAGCATAGAAAGAGGTTTAAGCATTGGTAAGAACCCTACCAAATATCTTCTCCTTAGCCTTCTCTTAGGAAGTGACCAGAACCAGTCTGGCCCATCCCAGGATCAGGAGGTAGAGGAGAGGGGTACCCAGCAAGAATCAGGGAAGGGCCCTGAGGACTCTGGCAAAGACCTGCCAGCTAACAGGCCACCTAGTGCCACTGGTAGTGGAAGGGGGTCACACACTAGTAGGGCACCTTTCACTCCAAAAGGCCAGGTAACTAGAGTCCAGCCAGTTGGAGACAGGTCCACTGACCAGAACCAGTCTGGCCCATCCCAGGATCAGGAGGTAGAGGAGGGGGGTACACAGCAAGAATCAGGGAAGGGCCCTGAGGACTCTGGCAAAGACCTGCCAGCTAACAGGCCACCTAGTGCCACTGGTAGTGGAAGGGGGTCACACACTAGTAGGGCACATTTCACTCCAAAAGACCAGGTAACTAGAGTCCAGCCAGTTGGAGACAGGTCCACTTCTGTCAATTCCCACATTTCCTCTGTGTCTTAGAATTCCCAGGCCTCCCACCCTGAGGATAACACCCTAGAGAAGGAACTCAGAAAGCTGAGGTTGGAAGAGGCCAGACTGAAGCTAAGACAGCAACAGTTGGCTTTAGACAGGGAATCTCTAGATGTAGAGAGGGAAAGGCAGAGGGTGGGGTTAGTTCCCCATGGTGGCAGCAGCAGTGTCCTTGATAGTAATGGTAGGGATGGGCTCCTTAAGTGATACTAATAATTACAAAGTCTTGAAGGATGCTCTCTTAGATGGATTTGGCTTAACTACTGAAAATACAGGATAAAGTTCAGAGATACCAGAAAAGAGTCCTCTCAAGACTGGACAGTCTTTGTAGACTGGCCAGTGAAGGCCTTGGAGGGATGGTTACATGGCAGTAAGGTGACTGACTATGAAAGCCTGTATAATCTAATCCTGAGAGAGCATATTCTAAACAATTTTGTGTCTGATTTGTCGCACCAGTACTTGGTAGACTCAGATCTGACCTCTCCCCAAGAATTGGGAAAGAAGGCAGACAAATGGGTCAGAACAAGAGTGAGCAGAAAAGCTCATACATGGGGTGACAAGGATGGCAAGAAGAAAGATGGTGAGAACATCAGGATAAGCATAGGGATAAACGTAAAACTAAAGATCCTTCTTCACATCCTCAACACTCTTCAGGGGGTGGGGATAAATCATCTTCTTCCTCTTCTTCACAATCCACACACAGTAACAAGCCTTGGTGCTATGTGTGTAAAAATAAAGGTAATTGGCCAGGGGATAAGTCCTGCCCAGGTAAACCCCCTGAGCCTACCACCACTAATACACCAAAATCTAGTGCCCCTAGCAGTAGTGGTAATAGTGGTGGGACTCCTGGCAACAGTCAAAATAAGGGTGTATGTAGGTTCACTTTTGGGTCCGTCATAGAAACTGGGGTAGTCAGTCCCAAGACCGTTTCTGTCACACCTGGTGGCATTGGCCTTGCCACACTGGCTGCTTGTCCCCTTACAATGGATAAGTACAGGCAGTCAGTTTCAATAAATGGTGTTGAGGCTCAGACCTACACAGGTGCCAGTATCACTTTGGTGACTGAAAACCTAGTGTCACGATTATTGATGTCCATAACTCCACTCTGTTCCTCCCCTTAGCTATAATTCAGTTTAGTTGGGGTGGAGTAACTGGCCCTAAGCAGGTGGTAGTATCACCTAGCTTACCTGTATGCTGTCTCTTAGGTTGTGACCTAGAGACCTCAGGTTGGGCTGAGTTATGGTTTAATACCAATGCAGCCATGCTGGGTATCCCTGAGGAATAGCTTACTCTCATTTCAGCTGAAATGAAAAAGCAAAGGAGAGAAAAGGGCCTGAAAACTCTGGACCCTTCTCTAACAACAGGTAAACAGGGCATCAAAGTATCCCCTACCCACCCTGCCATTAACGATACCATTCCTGTGGTGGGAGAAACCTCTCCTGGGGTGGCACCTGTACCAAGGGAACCATCAGCTAGCACAGCTGTACTCCCTGAGGTAGAAGTACCTCTCTGTGGGATAACTAATATTTGTGAAAAAATATTCACCATTTCAGTTAACATGGAGCATCCCTCCAACCCTCCCAGAGAAACTTTAGTGCAGAAACCCTGCACTGCCTCACAACACTCAGAACAGCAACCGTGCCCTAGTGTGGAGCTTATAGGACAGCAGCCCTGCCCTGCTCCATCTCAAGAGAAACAGCAACCCTAAGTGAGGGTTAGACATATAGGTGACTTATAAGGTACTTAAGTGCAGTGTAAAATGGCTATGAAATACCGAGGACGTTATTTCACTCAGGCTGCAGTGACAGTCCTGTGTAGTATTGGTCTGAGCTCCCTATGGGTGGCAAAAGAAATGCTGCAGCCCACAGGGATCTCCTGGAACCCGAATACCCTGGGTACCTAGGTACCATATACTAGGGAATTATAAGGGTGTTCGAGTGTGCCAATCAGAATTTGTGAAAATGGTCACTAGCCTGCAGTGACAATTTAAGAAGCAGAGAGAGCATAAACACTGAGGTTCTGGTGAGCAGATCCTCAGTGATACAGTTAGGCACCACACAGGGAACACAGATAGGCCACAAACTATGAGCACTGGGGTCCTGGCTAGCAGGATCCCAGTGGCACATATGAAACACACTGACAAAATAGGATTTCCACTCTGAGCACTGGGCCCTGCCTAGCAGGATCCCAGTGAGACAGTAAAAACACCCTGACATATACTCACAAACAGACCAAAAGTGGGGGTAACAAGGCTAGAAAGAGGCTACCTTCCTACATCATCCAATCCCATAAATCCTTGAGAAGAAACAAAACACCAAAGGTAGCAATAGCAAGAATACAGAACAAAAATACATACCTCAATAGACAAGGAGCTAGAAAGGAAGAGTGCTTAACAGGAAAGAAGAAAAAACAAAGGACACTCTTGCCAGAAAGCAAGTAACAAACCACTCAAGGGAAAAGAAAGCTACGTTAATAGGAACAGGAAGGTAGCAAACTAGAATCTGGAATGTAAGCTAAAGGGAAAGAAAGGCAAGTACTGGGAAAGGGAATCCACAGAAAGAAATAGTATTCAAGGATGAACCATACAATAAAAAAATGCTGGCTCAAGAATCAGGAATCAAGATACTGCTACAGACAGTTCAAGGCACAATAATGCACTAAAATAGCACTACCTCAGGAATCAAGGAAATTCTCAAGAAACAACGAATTAGCTACAGTTCAGGAACAATGAATCTCCAGGACACAAGGAATAACAATAGCTCAGGAACTCTGGAAACAAGGGGTCCATCAAACAGGACCACCACTACAATGAATAATGCTAGATTGAAAGAAACTCAGGCTTGAAGAGCTCTCACGTTTGAGCAGACTAGCCCTTACCAGCCACAGGTGTTATGATTTCCTTTACCCATCCCTGTCTTTCAGGAGTGGAAACAAAGCAGTGTGCGGGGAATTCTAAGTATTGTAGTTTTTAGGAAGCACAGACTGGCTTCCAAAACCCCCAGTGATCCAGAATGTATTGGAATTTCATGATAGTATATAAGAAGCTGAATCTCAGTATATGGATATAGTGGAAGGTTCAGAAGCTTACTTGAACACAGAAAAGGCATACACATAGGTCCTGTGGTGGTGGGAACAACAGCGCAGGGAGCAAATCGTTACACTTGGCTATTATTTTAGAATCTCAAACTTCTCAGTGAAGGTGCTGGTTTTCCTATTGATCAGTCAGTTTATATACTTCAGTGCATGAGTTGCTTATTTAAGCAGTTTGATTCAAATGAGTAATTTACTTAGACCCCTGATGGAGTACAATTCACATGCCAAGTTATAAACAGCCCCCAAGTCCCGCTCAATACTACTGTGGACACTGAAATGTTCATGGCTTTTTAGCAGTTCATATCAGAAATCAATCACTTTTCAACCACATAGGTCTGCAACACTTTCTAGTCACTGTAGTGAACCAACCATCCAGTTGCAGCTCTCGAGGGTTACAAGGGGCTGGGCAGCGTGCAGTGGGAGGGGGGAATATATATTATATGAAAATATAAAGAAAAAAAACTTACCTGAGTGCCTCTGCCCCTCTGTGTCCTCTGCAGCCAGACACAAGCTCCCAGCCTGCCCAGCGGCAAATCTTAACGCTGCTCAGAGCAGCATTAGAATTATCTGGGAGTGCCCAGCCAGGGCACTCCCAGGCTGATAAGGACTCGTGCCTGCTCTCTCCAGCCCAGCAATGCAGTGGGGAGTGCACAGTGCACTCCCCTCGTGCCAGTCATCCATAATACCCCATCCCTTTAACAGCTAAAAGATAATAAACTTAGGGCCGTATTTTTAGGCCCCTGGCGCCACAGCAGCATCACTTTTCGTGATGCTCCTGTGGTGGTAAACACTGTGCCGTATTTACAAGGTGGCGTTAAGCCACTTTTTGTGGCTTAACGCCACCTTGAAAATACGGCCCCTTCCCACGCACCACTGTGTGTGGAAGGGTCGTGCAACGGGTGTTGCTGTGGGCGTGCCACAACAACACCCATTGCATTTTGACACTGCCTCAGATTTATGAAATTTTGTAAACCTGAGGCAGCGCCAAAATCTGAAGCCACCACGTATTCTGCCGCACTCATAGAAAAGTCAAAGTGTCAGAAATCATTGTTGATGTGCGGGAAGGTGCCCCTTCCTGCACATAAACAATCATTTGAAAATGACGCTTTTGCACTTGTGTGTGTGCTACTTTGTGCAGTACACACACAAGTGCCGAAGCGCCATTAGTGATTGTTTATGTGCAGGAAGGACACCTTTCCGCACATAAACAATCACACCCTTCAACGCAGACATCCTTGCACGATGGTACAAGGACGCCTGCATTGGCACAGCAGCTAAATTTAGTGCCAGCGCAGGGGAAAACGCAGGGGTGCACCGTATTCACTTAAATACGGTGCATCCCTGCGTTTCTAAAGTGGCACAGCACAGTGCTGCCAATTTTGGCGCAGCACCACGCTGCGCCACTTTTCCTTAAATCTGGCCCTTAGTTGTTAAAGGTTTGCAATGGCTGCTGCTGGCAGGGGGGGAATGCTCCTTCACCATAGCGGGGGAGCCGTCACTGCAAACATCTGAGCACGTATCAAACGATTAGGGTGTCAACTATCTCCACCCTGTAGAAAATATGTGCATTGTGGATTAAGAAGAAAATGTGCTTCTTGTGCAACAGGAAATGTGCTATAGAGAACAACTAAAGTTAAAGAAATGAAGAGCACTGAGTACTGGAGTTTTCTTAGGATATAATGGCAAAGACTAATTTATGTCTGTAACACTGGTCCTGCACATGCTCACATCCTCACATAAAGGGCTGGCCTGAGCACTGGTAGCACCCTGTGGAACAATGTGTTTTTGGCGCCCCACCCCCCTCTCCATGACCTCCTCTTCTGATTCCCGCACTACCACGCAGCAAAGGTGCCGGTACAAAATATTGAATGAATTAATTATTTTAGAAGGAGAGGGAGAGACTTTTACTAAAAAAATTCTGGAAAACTCACTCAAGAGATTTTTGATAAAGAAAGATGGGATTTGGGTTCATTGCATAGGGTTCAAGAGAAGGAAAGGAATGCAATCCGACATAAACTCCAAATAAAAATTCCAGATCAAAAAGAGTACTGCAATTTGCAATGACTATTCTCTTTTCACCTGCTGATTAACAAACTCCTTGAGAAATTATTCTTTCCTTTCAGAAAATCTAAAAGTATTTGACCAGGTATTCTACAAATAACACCAGGATTCATGTTAATAGATTATTATATGGCAGTAGTCCGATCGATCCCTTTGAAAGTGCATATTTATGTTGATTGAAAAATAAAGCTGTAATTGACAACCTAAAAAGTCACATGCTCCCTTCCTTCATAGAGTTTGCTATTGAATCAAATGTTTTTTTTTATTTGTTGCGAATCCTGCAAGGAATGACAGTCTTGTGTCAGTGGTAAATAATTTGATAATCTATACAAATTCTAGGTCATGATTGAGAATACATTTCTTAATATGTTTTTCGGATCAGTGGGCTAGCAATCTCTCTGGAAATATAATGTATGAAGTGGCTGTATGTCTAAAAGGAATACATGTTTCTTCATACAGTAGTCAGCAAATGCATCCAAGAAGGGGGTCACTTTCTTAAGGAAGGAGGGCTGTGTCAGCATACCTAGCTAATCTCAGAAAACGACTAAAAAAGACGTACCACTGACTGGGTCAATATAAATATATCTCCGAAAGAGTCACAGTATACATATCCCACATTCAATTAGGAGACATGTAAAATTAAAATTCAAGCTTCAACCCCACTTACGTACTAATCGTACCTGTCCATAATATACCAAAAATCTAAAACATCTGGTATCTGTATAAACTGGGAATCCAATCGATTTCCAACTTGCTCCTGTAGTGCTGCCAGGCGCAATGAACAGCCAAGTAGGTTCAGAACCTTCATGGTCAGCCATGACAACAGAAGAAGCTGGTGACACGTTTCCTACATCATAAAGGAGTGCAGTGTGTGCGTGAGTGAACCCTTCAGTCTCATGTCACTGCCCTACAGTTTCAGCTTATACTTAAGAAATTGCGTTTGTCAATTCAGATTTATTTAATGAGCACATCAAGTTATGTAACTTAAAACACGTTTCCATCTAAAGAAGTCAACCAATATTGTTTAACTGTCATACTTGTGTATAATGCCGTTCTGCCCTAAATCCCACAGAAACTACTTTGCTCAATAATCCTGAGACACCATTAATAAGGTATAGCACTATCAATATATTTGTGTTTTTTGTGACTTTTTTTCTGTGGTGACCAGGCCAATTCGGGGTGTTAGAGTGCATTATGCAGTGGTGTGACTTTATTTCACTCACAAGATATGCCAGTGGTATTCAGTAATATTGAGGATTTTCCCACTCTAGTAGAGAACGATCAGCAGAGTACCAGTAATTACAGAATGAAGAACATTTATTTGTTTATCTCTATATCTTTAAATATAATATTGAATATAGTCGCCATAGTCAATGGGGAAGTAAAGCGCTTTACTTAAAACCACAGATCCCAATATAACATCCTGTAAACGAATTACATTGAGTTGGGGAGAAGAATTAGACTTTCAGTTACCCCCTGAATACGTACAGTTTCAAGTTTTCTGAAAAAAGCATTGTCTGTCAGATGAGCATTCTCTGGTAAGCCTTTCCAGAGTATTGGGGCTTCACAGGACAAGGTCTGGTTGAGTGTTTTAGCTTTTTTCTTGTTCTTTTAACCAAGGAACGTACAGCAGAAGGCATGGGTGCTGGAGCAAATTTGAGGAGATCATTTTTGCTCAGCATTGCCATTACAGAGCTGCAAAAGAAGCAAAGCCTGAACAACTGCTTCGAAGTCTGCTTGAAGGATTGAGGGTTTTGTTGTCCATGAAGAAAGAGTTAGAAGATAGCTGATTTAATCAATCTGGAGATGTGAGACATTGTAGGAGGCTGGCCTGGTTTGTAGTGGGTACCACAGGTACTGACACCTTATACCAGGTCTAGTTATCCCTTATTAGTGAAATGTAGTCAATGTCTAGAAGCCAAGCTGTCTAGAGGTAGCTGTAGGCAGAGCAGCCAAGGGTGAACTAGGAGACATGCAAAGCAATTTCAATACCCCTGTAGTCATACAGTACTCACACACGAAAGACAATACTCAGTGTTAATAAAAATTAAGGTACTTTATTTTAGTGACACAACTCCAATATATCTTAGAGGCTATACTGCCTTAGGAGGTAAGTATTATACACAAAATATACACTAGTAACCAAAATCAGGTAAGTAAATAGTCATAAAATAGTGCAAACAGTGAAAATCACAATAGGTTGCAATGGGCCTAGGGGGAACACAAACCATATACTAAAATAGTGGAATGCGAATGTCGGTTTCCCACCTAGGCAAGTGTAGTGTGTAGAGGGGTGCTGGGAGTGTAAGAAAACACCAAAGGTGAGTGAAATACCCAACTCCAGAGCCCAGGACAGCAGGAGTAAAGTACAGCAAGTTTCCTAAAACACAATAGAAGTCGTGATAAACAATTATGCAAAATCCAAGCAAGACTGGAATACACCAATAATGGATTGCTGGACCTGAAGACCTCTGGAGAGAGGAGACCAAGTCCAAGAACCACTGAAGAGTCCAGGGAGAACAGGAGCCCCTGCTAACCCGGATGAAGGTGCAAAAGTGAAACCTCTGGTTGGAGTAAAAGTCAGAAATGCACCAAAGAATACAGCTGTGGGGTCCTGCTTGGTGCAGGAGATGGCCTACGTCAAGTAGATGAATGCAGGCTGCAGGCTGGCTTTTGTTGCTGGATTCCACCAACAAGCTTTGGCTCACACAAGAAACGCATTTGGTGGGAAAAGGTGCTTCTTGGGCCCAGGGGGGACCTGGAGGTCGCAACTCAGGATGAGGAGATAGAGAGGGCCCTCAGCACTTCAGAGAGCCCTCAAAAGACTAGGCAGCACCCACAAGAGTCCAAAAACATGAGGACAAAGAAGTTGCAAATGGTGGTCATTGGAGCACTACACAAAGGGATCAAATGCTGCTGGAGAACAACTCAAGAAGCTGAGGATCACACAATAGAGTGCTGGGGACATGGGCTAGGTTGTGCACAAAGGGATTCTTGGAAAAGTGCACGAAGACCTAGGAGCTGCAAAACATGCAGTGGGGGTACTGTCTGGCACGGGGAGGCAAGCTCTTATCTCCACCAAATTTGGACCGCTGGACCTGTGGACAGTCAGGGTCACTTTAGTCTACCAACTGTGTTCTAGGATCCATGCTCGTTGTCAGGAGAGGGGACCCAGAGTACCGATTGTCACTGCAGAGAGAAGCCTGCTGAAGCAGGGAAGTGATTCCGACACTCCACTGGAGATTCTTTCAATTCTTCCAGTGCAGGCTGAAGACAGGCAGTCTTCTGTGGATGCACAACCTGGAAACTGTTGCAGTTGCTAGCAGGAGCTGGAGTTACAGAGTTGCAGTAGTCGCCTTGGTTACTTTGTTGGAAGTTGTAGAGTTCCTGGAGCAGTTCTACGGTTGATCCGATAGTAGAAGGTGAAGAAAAGAATGCAGAGGAGTTCTGCTGGAGTCTTGCTATCCGATTCTGAGGAAACACCCACAAGAGAGACCCTAAATAGCCCTCAGAGGGGTACCAGCTACCTTAGCAGGTAAGGACCTATCAGGAGGGGTCTCTGACATCACCTGCTGGCACTGGCCACTCAGATGCTACCAGAGTGTCCCACCACCTTGGAATCCAAGATGGCAAAACCTAGGGCCACACTGGAGGAGCTCTGGGCACCACCCGTGGGGTGGTGATGGACAGGGGAGTGGTCACTCCCCTTTCATTTGTCCAGTTTCGTGCCAGAGCAGGGACTGGGGGTCCCTGAACCGGTGCAGACTGGATTATGCAAGGAGGACACCATCTGAGCCCTTCAAAGCGCTTCCAGAGGCTCTGGGAAGAACCCCCTTCCATGCCTGTAAGACCTATTTCCAAAGGGAGAGGGTGTAAAACCCTCCTCCCAAAGGAAATGCTTTGTTCTGCCTTCCTGGGTTTGGGCTGCCCAAGCCCCAGGAGGGCAGTAGCCTGTCTGTGAGGTGGCAGCAGCTGGGGCTGCAGTGGGATCCTCAGAATGCTTGTATGGCAGTGTTGGGGTCCATAATGGAGCCCCCAGAGTACATGGAATTCCCCCCCACTACTAGAATCAATATGGGGGTACAATTTTCAGTTGTTAGACACCTTACATGGCCATATTCGGACTTACCATTGTCAAGCTACAGATATGTATTGACCTATATGTAGTGAACATTTATAATGGCGTCCCCGCACTCACAAAGTCCAGGAAAATGGGCCCGGACAACATGAGGACACCTCTGCTAGTGCAGGGGTCCCTCAGACACAGTTACTTTGCACCTACCTTTCCGGGTCTAAAGGTCAGACATATAGGTGACTTATAAGTGACCTGGTGCAGTGAAAATGGCTGTGAAATAATGTGTGTATTATTTCACACTGGCTGCAATGCCAGTCCTGAAGAAGTGTTTGTATGGGCTCCCTATGGGTGGCAAAAGAACTGTGGCATCCCATATGGATCCCCTGGAACCACAGTGCCCTGGGTACCTAGGTACAATATACTAGGGACTTATAAGGGGGGGTCCAGTATGCCAATTTAGAGTGAAAAACTGAGTTACCAGTATGTAGGGATACATTTAAAAACAGATAGAGCATGAGCACTAGCAGTACTCCAGTGACAATTTAGAAAACAGTGAAACAGACTGACATGTAGGGCACAAACTATGAGCACTGGGGTCCTGACTAGCAGGATCCCAGTGACACAGTCAAAACACACTGACAAACAGGCCAAAAATGGGGGTAACCATGTTAGAAAGAGGCTACTTTCTCACAGACATCATTAACACATTTAGGCCTATGATGAAGCCTAATGCTTTTGCAATGGAAAGTAACAGACCTGCCAAGTCACACACATCTACGGTTAATTAATATTCTATAATTTAAAGGAATTTGCCCGCATTACCTCATTCAGATGTAATCTCATGTATATATAGCTCACCTTCATTGCTATGGTAGCTTAATGCTAGCTCGTGGAATTGGGCAGGACTCTACCTTGATCTCAACACTGCTTGTGTAAAGCTAGTGCGCCTGAAATTTTAAAATGTCTCAGAAAATGTGAGGCAGACCTAGAGAAGAGTTTTCTGTGGTCGTCTTGGTACCCAGTACTAGGACCATTAAACTCTTACTAAGATAGGCAATAACAGAGCTGAATTCCAATCAGTGCTCCCAGACTGCATAAGGAACCTAGCCAGTGCACCACAGCTGCGACTCCTGGCTTGCCCTTTCTGACCTCTGCCACTTTCTTTGCGACCCACGGCATTAGAGGTGGCAAAATCAGTGCCAAGAACAAACACAGGGGTGCCTCTCATTATCAGCATTAGGTTTCAATATCTTTGTTTTCTGCTCATTTGTTATATTAATAATGAATAATGATCTATCTCTCACTAATAATTAAATCATAAGTGGAGCAGTAGCATCTTAGAAGGTTAAAAAAAAGCTTTTAAATGTAAATTGTGTGTATGCATGAGTGATATTATACAATAGAGCATGTGTATGCTTGAGCGTGGATGTTTTTATGTGGAAAATGAGTGATAATGAGTGCGAAAGTACAAGAGAGGATAAGTGGGAGAGTGTGAATCAATCAGTGAGTCAGGGTAAGAATGAGTGCAAGAGACTGGATGAAAATGAATGAGTGTGAGTGAGTGGACTCAATGTGTATCTGGGATGACTGGTGTTGAAGGGTGTGTGGGTTTTCAACATAGCATCATGAGGGAAGGGGAGAAAAATCTATTAGCAGCTCTACTCAAATAGCTAATCAGTGCTGTTTTACAAAGGATTTACATTTATTTTTATAGTTAGTGTACGCCTGTACCTGTGCATGTGCCAAGCAAGATTGCAACTCCTTCTGGACGAGCGATAAATCTTGCTAACCTCCCTCCCTCCAAACAACAGTATGAAGGAATTATATAGGTGCAGTACTTTACTTAAAACACAAAAGGTTAATGATTACCAACATGTGACATGTCGGTCTATCATAAGACCCATGCAATCTGTCCTTTTTTCACTATTATATGTTATGATCCTCTGGGGTCTCAGAGTGTGCCGCCAGCTAAGCTCCCCTTTCTGCCAAGTCCTTGTGGGTGGTCCTGATTTGTGCCTGGACCACAAGTGCTGTGCCCGCCTGTTGCTTCCCCTCTTTGCTATCAAGTCTTGTCTGTCTGTCGTAGCCTTTGCTGTCATGCATCCCAGAGGCGCTATGGGGTTCTTTCTCCACTTTGGAATACTTTATCACCCTGCTGACTGCACCATTCAACCATTCATTGGCACGGCTGCAACGTCCACTCTCATTTGTGGGTGGGTGGGCATGAAGCCGGATCCTCCTCTGTCTCGATCCGGGCTGGACGCCTCTTATCCCTTGGGGTCCCAGCCTGTGCCGGACTTCCATTGGTAGGTTTGAAACCCTCCACCAATCGCCGCCAAGCCCTTCACAGGCTTTTTGCAGGCTTGCTTGCCCCACCTTCTGGTTTCCATCACCAGGAGGTGTTTCTCTCTGGCCATTCACCTCCCGGCCCTCTCTCTTTCTCCCCCCTAGAGGGGCAGAGACATTGTAGGAGCCTGGCCTGGCTTATAGTGGGTACCAATGGTACTTACACCTTGTGCCAGGTCCAGTTATGCCTTATTAGTAGATTAGTAGTGTTCTAGCAGCTTAGGCTAATAGAGGTAGCTATAGTAGAGCAGCTTAGGCTGAACTAGGAGACATGTAAAGCTCCTACTATACTACTTCTATCATATAGGTACTATATCATAAGAAAGACAATACTCAGAGTTACTGAAAATAAAGGTGCTTTATTTTAGTGACAATGTGCCAAAAATATCTCAGAGGATATACTCCCTTAGGAGGTAAGTAAAATACACAAAATATACACACAAACCAAAATCAGGTAAGTAAAACAGTCAGAAAGTAGTGCAAACACTGTAGAATACAATAGGATGCAATAGGCCTAGGGGCAACACAAACCATATACGAAGAAAGTGGAATGCGAACCACGAATGGACCCCTAGGCTAGTGTAGTGTGTAGAGGGTCGCTGGGAGTGTAAGAAAACACTAAGGGTGTCCAAGATACTCCACCCCAAGACCCTGGAAAGTAAGAGTAAAGTACTACTATTTCCCCAGAAACACACTAAAGTTGTGATAAGGGATTTTGCAAAGACCACAACAGACTGCAAAGCACTGAAGGCGGATTCCTGGACCTGAGGACCTGCAAAGGAAGGGTACCGAGTCCAAGAGTCGCGAAAGTGTCCAGGGGGGCAGGAGTCCACTAAACCCCGGATGAAGGTGCAAAATGGCTGCCTCTGGATGGAAGAAGGTGAAGATTCTGCAACAACGAAAGGCGCTAGGAACTTCTCCTTTGTGTAGAAGATGTCCCACGGTGAGATGGAGGATGCAGAGTTGCTTCCTTGGCAAAATACCACAAACAAGCCTTGCAAGCTGCAAGAGTCGCTTTTAGAGAAAAAGGGTGCTGCCCGGGCCCAGGAAGGACCAGGATGTCACCATTTGGGTGAGGAGACAAAGGGGGCACTCAGCAACATAGAGAGCCCACTCACAAGCAGGAAACACCCGCAGAAGTCCTTGAACACGGGTTCAAGAAGTCTGAACATGGCAGTCATCTCAACATTGCAAAAGGATGTCTCACGACACCGGAGATCAACTCAGAGAGCTGAGCATCGCAGGACAAAGTGCGGGGGACGTAGGCTCGGCTGGGCATGCAGGATTTCTTGCAACTGTGCACAGAAGCCCTTGTAGCTGCAGATCACGCGGTGCACAGGATTACTATCTGGAGAGGGGAGGCAAGGACTTACCTCCTCCAAATTTGGACAGTTGGACCACTGGACAGTCTGGGTCACTTGGGTGCACCACCTGTGTTCCAGGGGCCATGCTCATCAGGATGAGAGGGGTCCCAGAGTACTGGTGAATCAGAAGTTTGGTGCCTGCTGAAGCAGGGGGAAGATTCCGTTGACCCACAGGAGATTTCTTTGTGGCTTCCAGTGCAGGGTGAAGGCAGGCAGCCCCCAGATCATGCACAACCAGGAAACAGTTGAGAAATCCGGCAGGATTAAGCGCTACAATGTCGCTGGTAGTCTTCTTCAGTTTTGCAGGTGTCCTGGAGCAGTCAGCAGTCGATCCATGGCAGAATTTGAAGAGAGAGGTGCAGAGGAACTCTGGTGAATTCTTGCAAGTCGTTATCTCAGGAAAAGCCCACTGGAGAGACCCTATATAGCCCTCAGAGGAAGATTGGCCACCTAGTCGGTTAAGCACCTATCAGGAGGGGTCTCTGACACCACCTGCGGGCACTGGACACTTAGAGGCATCCAGAGTGCCCTCACACCTCTGGAAACAAGATGGCAGAGATCTGGGACACACTGGAGGAGCTCTGGGCACCACCCCTGGGGTGGTGAAGGACAGGGGAGTGGTCACTCCCCTTTCCTTTGTCCAGTTTCGCGCCAGAGCAGGGACTGTGGGTTCCCTAAAATGGTGTAGACTGGCCTATGCAAGGAGGGCACCATCTGTGCCCTTCAAAGCATTTCCAAAGGCTGGGGGAGGCTACCCCTCCCCAGCCTTTAACACCTATTTCGAAAGGGAGAGGGTGTAACACCCTCTCTCAGAGGAAATTCTTTGTTCTGCCTTCCTGGGACTGGGCTGCCCAGACCCCACAAGGGCAGAACCCTGTCTGTGGGGTGGCAGCAGCAGTAGCTGCAGAGAAAACCCCAGAGAGCTGGTTTGGCAGTACATGGGGTCCATAGTGGAGCCCAGGGGATGCTTGGAATTGACTCCCCAATACCTGATTTAGAATGGCAATTCAATGATCTGAGACATGTTAAATGACGATATTCAGAGTTACCATTGTGAAGCTACATATAGGTATTGAACGATATGTAGTGCGCGCGTGTAATGGTGTCTTCGCACTCACAAAGTTCAGGGAAATGGCCCTGAACAAGGTGGGGGCCCTGAACAAGGTGGTGGCACCAAAGGTGCCCTCATACTTAGTAACTTTGCACCTAACCTTCAGCAGTTGAAGGTTAGATCTATAGGTAACTTATAGGTTACTTAAGTGAAATGAAAATGGCTGTGAAATAACGTGTGCCTTATTTCACTCAGGCTGCAGTGGAAGACCTGTGTAAAGGTTTGTCTGATCTCCCTATGGGCGGCAAAAGAAATGCTGCAACCCATAGGGATATCCTGGAACCCCAATACCCTGGGTACCTAGTGTAGGAGGCTGGCCTGGCTTGTGGTGGGTACCAAGGGGTACTTACACTCTGTACCAGGTCCAGTTATCCCTTATTAGTGGAGAAGAGGTGTTTCTAGCAGCTTCGGCTGATAGAAGGTAGCTATAGCAGAGCAGCTTAGGCTGAACTAGGAGACATGCAAAGCTCCTACTATACCACTGGTGTCATATGCACAATATCATAAGAAAACATAATACACAGATATACTAAAAATAAAGGTACTTTATTTTTATGACAATATGCCAAAAGTATCTCAGTGAGTACCTTCAGTATGAGGAGGACAAATATACACAAGATATATGTACACAATACCAAAAATATGCAGTAATAGCAAAAGGAAGTAATGCAAGCAGTGTAAAGTTACAATGGATTGCAATAGGAGCACATAGGTATAGGGGCAACACAAACCATATACTCCAAAAGTGGAATGCGAACCACAAATGGACGCCAAACCTATGTGAGCTTGTAGAGGGTCGCTGGGACTGTAAGAAAACAGAGAGGGTTAGAAAAATAGCCCACCCCACAACCCTGTAAGGTAGGTGTAAAGTGCACCTACAACCCGCAGAGGGCAAAGATGTAGTGATAGGGGGATTCTGTAAGGGAAACCAACACCAGCAAAGCAACAACAGTGGATTTCCGGACCTGAGTACCTGTAAGACAAGGGGACCAAGTCCAAGAGTCGCGACAGTGTCGAGAGCGGGCAGGAGCCCAGGAAATGCCAGCTGAGGGTGCAAGGAAGCTGCCACTGGATGGAAGAATTTTGGTGTTTTGCAAGAACGAAGAGGACTAGGAACTTCCCCTTTGGAGGATGGATGTCCCACGTCGTGAAGAAGCTTGCAAAGGTGTTCCCACGCAGAAAGACCACAAACAAGCCTTGCTAGCTGCAAGGGTTGTGGTTAAGGTTTTTGGATGCTGCTGTGGCCCAGAAGGGACCAGGATGTCACCACTTGGATGAGGAGACAGAGGGGGCGCCCAGCAAGTCAGGGAGCCCTCATAGAAGCAGGCAGCACCCACAGAAGTACCGGAACAGGCACTTAGAAGAGGAGTGAACAGGAGTCCACCCGAAGTCAGAAAAGGGTGTCCCACGACAACGGAGGATAACTCAGAAGGTTGTGCACTGCAGGTTAGAGTGTCGGGGACCCAGGCTTGGCTGTGCACAAAGGAAATCCTGGAAGAGTGCACAGGAGCCGGAGCAGCTGCAAATCACGCGGTACCCAGCAATGCAGTCTAGCGTGGGGAGGCAAGGACTTACCTCCACCAAACTTGGACTGAAGAGTCACTGGACTGTGGAAGTCACTTGGACAGAGTTGCTGAGTTCCAGGGACCACGCTCGTCGTGCTGAGAGGGGACCCAGATGACCGGGGATGCAGTCTTTTGTTGCCTGCGGTTGCAGGGTGAAGATTCCGTCGACCCACGGAGATTTCTTCAGAGCTCCTTGTGCAGAAAGAAGGCAGACTACCCCCAGAGCATGCACCACCAGGAAACAGTAGAGAAAGCCGGCAGGATGAAGCGATACAAGGTTGCAGTAGTTGTCTTGGCTACTTTGTTGCGGTTTTGCAGGCGTCCTGAGAAGTCAGCGGTCGATCCTTTGGCAGAAGGTGAAGAGGGAGATGCAGAGGAAGTCTGGTGAGCTCTTGCATTCGGTATCTGAAGAATTCCCCAAAGCAGAGACCCTAAATAGCCAGAAAAGGAGGTTTGGCTACCTAGGAATGAGGATAGGCTAGTAAGAAAGGTAAGAGCCTATCAGAAGGAGTCTCTGACATCACCTGATGGCACTGGCCACTCAGAGCAGTCCAGTGTGGCAGCCACACCTCTGTTTCCAAGATGGCAGAGGTCTGGGGTACACTGGAGGAGCTCTGGGCACCTCCCCTGGGAGGTGTAGGTCAGGAGAGTGGTCACTCCCCTTTCCTTTGTCCAGTTTTGCACCAGAGCAGGGCTGGGGGATCCCTAAACCAGTGTAGACTGGCTTATGCAGAGGTGGGCAGCATCTGTGCCCATCAAAGCATTTCCAGAGGCTGGGGGAGGCTACTCCTCCCCTGCCTTCACACCTATTTCCAAAGGGAGGGGGTGTTACACCCTCTCTCAGAGGAAATCCTTTGTTCTGCCTTCCTGGGCCACGGCTGCCTGGACCCCAGGAGGGCAGAAACCTGTCTGAGGGGTTGGCAGCAGTAGCAGCTGCAGTGGAGACCCCGGAAGGAATGGTTTCTTACCTGTAACTCCAGTTCTCTCGTAGGGGTATTTCCATGATAGTCATAAACACTGAATAGTTCCGCGCGCCTGCGGGGACCCCGGAGCACTGATGTGAAGTATATTCTTAAGTGCAAATATCAACCCTTTGAAAAAAGGTTTGTCAAAAAACACTTAAGAATAACACTGTGCAGCCTATGTGAACAGCTACACAGACCAAATTGTTTAAAAGAAAAAATCAATATTAGTGTAAATTCAAGTTCAAACACCTATTTATTTTAGAAATGTAATAACAAGTACATTCTCATACTTTATTTACACCTCTGATGAGAATAAAAACAATGCAGGGCAGTGTAGCCCATAGGCTGCCATTATACACAATGTAAATAGAGCTGTGCCTTTAAGAAAGTAAAGTCTTCCTGTATCCCATCATGCACAGCAAAAGGCAGTTGCCTCAGTTCTTTTTGAAGGCTTTTAACCTGGAACAACCTTTGTTGGAGTACCAACATCAACAATATTTATGGCAACCCTTTCTATGTGAACTCCACCGGGGAGGAGGGAGGGTTGCTAATGACTATCATGGAAATACCCCTATGAGAGAACTGGAGTTACAGGTAAGAAACCATTCCTTCTCTCGTAGGGGATTTCCATGTATAGTCATAAGCACTGAATAGACTAGCAAGCCCATCCCCATAACCGCGGTGGAGTAGACAGAAAAAATACTGCCAAAACACAAAAGTTATGCAAATAAGTTCTTAAGCAAGGCCTGTACAACCTGCGCATCTGCCCTAGCGTCTGTATCAAGGCAGTAATGCTGAGTAAAGGTATGGACCGACTTCCAAGTGGCAGCCTTGCATATTTCTGCCAAAGGGATATTTCTCATCAAGGCTGTAGTAGCTGCCTTCCCTCTAGTAGAGTGGGCTTTTGGCCTACCACTGAGGGACTTGTTCGCTAACTGATAACATAACATTATACATGAAACAATCCACCTAGATAATGATTGCTTAGAGGTGCCCAACCCTGTTCTAACTGGGCCATAGTTAACAAAAAGCTGTTGTGATTTACGTAAGCATTTTGTCCTGTCCAAGTAAAATTTCAGAACCCTCTTTACATCCAGAGAGTGCAGAGTTCTCTCAGCAGGAGTAGCTGGATTTTGAAAAAAGGTTGGTAATGAAATGGTTTGGTTCACATGAATATCGGAGACGACTTTCGGTAAAAATTTTGGATGAGTCCTCATTACCACTTTTGCAGAATGAAAAACCGTGTAGGGTTCTTGAGCGCAAAGGGCCTGGATTTCGCTGACCCTACGTGCTGAAGTGATTGCCACCAGAAAAGCAGTTTTCCATGTGAGATGCTGAAGTGATGCCTTATGTATTGGCTTGAATGGAGGTAGCATCAGACGCGATAGGACAACATTCAGTTCCCATGGAGGAGATGGTCTTCTAATGGGAGGAAAAACCTTTTTTAAACCCTCCAGGAAGTCCTTAATAACTGGGATTCGAAAAAATGAAGTTTGTGAGGGGCTCTTTCTGTATGCTATTAGAGCCGCCAAATGTACCTTTATTGATGACAATTGTAAGCCCGATTTTGCCAAAATTGAGCAAGTATGGCAGAATAGACTCCTCTCCGCAGGATATCGGGTCGATGTTGTTGTCTAAACACCACACGCAGAATCTCTTCCACTTGCTTGCATAAGTGGATCGTGTGGAAGGGCGCTTTGCTTGTTTCAGGATTTCCATACAATCCTGAGGTAAGTTCAAGTGTCCATATTGCACTAGCTCAGGAGCCATGCTGCCAAACTCAATGATGAGAGGTTGGGATGGGATATCTGCCCTCTGAACTTCGTGAGCAGGTCCGGACGATAAGGGAGCCTGATGTGTGGTTTGAGTGACCGGTGAAGGAGGTCTGGGAACCACCATTGGCGTGGCCATTCCGGAGCAATCAGGATCATTTTGGTCCGAGCATTGGATAACTTCTGGAGGACCGCTTGAATCAGGGGAAGCGGTGGAAAGGCGTAAAGAAATGCTCCTGAACAGCTTATCCACAGGGCATTCCCCAGTGTCCCTGGATGGTAATATCTGGAGGCGAAGTTTTGGCATTTTTTGTTTTCTGGGGTTGCGAATAGGTCTATAGAGGGGGTACCCCATAGTTTGAAAATGGAATGAATGTCGTCGTCGTGTAGAACCCACTCGTGGTTCTCGTCCATTACGCGGCTGAGAGCATCTGCTTGAACATTCTGGATGCCAGGCAGGTGTGTTGCTACTATCGACATGTTCCTGGCTAGAAGCCAATGCCAGATTGTCTGAGCCTCTCTGGATAAAATCCTGGACCTGGTGCCTCCTTGTTTGTTTACGTAGTACATAGTGGCCACGTTGTCCGTCTGGAGAAGGAGAGTTTCCGCTCTCAGAGAGGGAAGGAAAGCTTTGAGCGCAAGGTGGACTGCGCGAAGCTCCAGCAGGTTGATATGATAGAGACTCTCTTTCTGTGACCACTTGCCTTGGACTGGATGTCCCATGTGCGCTCCCCATCCGAGCAGTGACGCATCTGTTACGATGGTTTGAGCTGGAGGCTGATGTTGGAACGGAATCCCCACCAAGAGATTGTCGGGTAGACACCACCACTTGAGGGACTGTAGGGCGTGGGGAGAAAGGAGGACTTTGCTCTCCCATTCGTTCATTAGTTGACTCCATTGATCCTCCAGGTTTTCCTGTAATGGTCTCATATGGAGGCGAGCATTGGGAACGAGATGGATACAAGACGCCATCGAGCCCAGTAGAGAAGCTATTACTCTTGCAGTGGTCTGTGGAGTCTCTTGCAGCTGTTTGCACTTTTGGAGAATCGATAATCGTCGTTCCTCCGAAGGAAACACCTTTCCTAGATTGGTATCTATAATGGCCCCTAAGTAATGTAACCTCTGAACAGGTGTTGCTGTGGATTTCAGGAGATTTACTTGAAGACCGAGCTTCTGCAACAGCTGTAGAGTCCATTTGAAATGTTGTTGCGCCTCTAGATAACTGGAGGCCTTTATGAGCCAATCGTCTAGATAGGGGTAGACAAATATTCAATGTTTCCTCAAGTGGGCGGCTACCACCGCCATGCATTTGGAAAAAGTCCTCGGTGCTGATTTGAGGCCGAAGGGCAGAACCGCAAATTGGTAATGATGTTTTCCGACGGTGAACCTTAGGAATTTTCGATGTTTCCTGGTCACCGGAATATGAAAGTAAGCGTCGCAAAGGTCTATTGCACAGAGCCAATCGCCCTGACGAAGATGTGGGTAAATTTGGTGCAAGGATAGCATCCTGAATTTCTCTTTGCGAATCCACTTGTTTGCTGTCCTTAGGTCTAAAATGGGACGAAACTCTTGCTTGTCTTTTTTGGGCACAAGGAAATACCTCGAATAAATCCCCTTCCCTTGCTGGCTGATCGGGACGGGTTCTATGGATCTTTTTTGTAATAGAATGGTGACTTCTAACCGAAGAGCTTCGAGGTGTCGGCTGGTTGTTTTGGGTGGAACAGATGGTGGAGGATTGCTGAATCTGAGAACGTAACCATGTCTCACAATAATCAATACCCAGGCGTCTGATGTGATGCGTAGCCACTCGTCCAGATGATTTGAGATACTTCCCCCTACCGGAGTGGATAACGGAGGAGGGGGATGCGAAGATTCAGGGCTTAGACGCGGGAGCCTGTCGAGTTGTCTGGGTTTGAGGTGTTGAACGACCCCTTGTCGACCTTCGTTGTGTGGAGAAGCCCCTCTGATGCTGCTGCTGTTGTTGCTGCTGGGGGCATGAAGACATCCAATGTGGAGTCTGATACCTGTGGGTGAACAGTCTTCTTTGATATGGGCGGAATACCTTTCGCTGTTCTTTCGGTCGTTCTATGCCTGCCGCTTTCAGGGTATCCAGCTCAGACTTCATTCTGGCCATCTCGTCATCGGCATGAGAGCCGAACAAAGTGGAGCCTGAGAAAGGTAAATTTTGTATTCTCTGCTGTGCTTCCGGTTTAAGAGATGTAAGTCGCAGCCATGCATGTCTCCTGAGCGCTATACCGTGAGCATAGTTATGTGCGGATAGTATCGAAGAATCCGCCGCAGCACTTATAACTTGGTTAGAAACCATAGCTCCCTCGTCCACGACCTCCAGGAAATCTTCCCTTTTGTCTTTAGGAAGATGCTCCGCAAACTGTAGTACAGAGTCCCAGAGGGCTCAATCGTATCTCCCTAATAAAGCAGTGGCACTGGCTGCTTTCATGGTGATGGATGCAGTAGAGCATACTTTTCTTCCTGCAGCATCGATCTTTCTGCTCTCTTTATCTGGAGGTGAAGAGGAAGACGGTGACGTCGAATGCAATTTCTTTGCTGCCACTATAACCACTGAGTCCGGGACTGGGTCCGACCTCAAGAATAGAGGATCTTGTTCTGGTGGACGGTATTTTTTAATTAGTCTGGAAGGAGCAGACTTTGTTGCTGCCGGTGTGAGAAAAATGTCCATTGCCGGCTCAATAAGACCCGGAACCAGTGGAAGCAAAGGTCTCGAAGATGTCCTGTGATGCAAGGTCTCGAAGATTACTGACGTCGATGGGGCCGGCACTGCCAGCGGGATATTCAGTTTGGTTGCCCCTCGCACTAAGACCTCCTGGAATGTATTCACATCATCTATGGGGGACACTCTCGGGGAAGGTGAGTCCGATAGGGTTGGAGAGTAGTCCCGTGTAGACGAAGAAGAATGTCTATGATGTGAATGCTGAGATGTCTGTCGTGATTCATGACAATGGTGCCTCGAGGAAGATGAACGTCTAGAAGAATGTCCAGAACGCCCTACAGATCGCGTTGGAGTCCTCGGAACAGACTCTGAAGGAGGCGCTGGAAGAGGAGCCGTAGGTGTTACCGGTGTCTGTGGTAACGGCGACTGTCTGGGCGAGAGCTGTGGAGACGCTGGAAGCAGGATAAGTGAGGCCGAGGATTCCGATGTTGTATAAACCCTTCTAGGCCTCTTTGATGGTCGTCTCGACGTCGATACACTCCTCGACGTCGAAGTGCGGTGACGGCGAGTGCCTCTGGACGTCGACTCCTCTCGCCGCTGAGAACCTCTCGACGACGACCCTCGACGTCGTTGTGGTGACGGCGAACGTCTTCGACGGCGAGCACTCTCTCTCGACGTCGATCGTCCTCGCCGTGTCGACGGGGAGCCTGACTCGGATCTCCTTGACGTGGAACGTCCTCGCCGTGTCGACGGCGACCCAGATCCTTTCGACGTCGGATGTCGACGCCGTCTCGACGGCGAAATGGTCGTCGACTGCAAACAATGTCTTTTCCTCGCTGGCGAACCACTCCTCAACGCCGAACATGTTGGCGCCGTTCCCTGCTTCGACGTCGACGCCCTCGACGTCGTCGGAGACCTGTGCCGTTTTTCAGCAGGTCTGGTAGGAGGTTTAGAGGAAACAGGTTGAGCCCTGGTAGAAGCCTGACCTTCTCCTCGCTCTGTGGTGGAATGGCCACTTTTTCTCCTGTCCTCTCTCGCCTGAAGTCGGATCTTCTCTCTATCACGAAGAGTTCTTCTAGAGAAGGTTTTACAGATATCACACGAATCCGGTTTGTGGCTGGATGGAAGACAAATTATGCAGACCCTATGTTGATCTGTTTTATCCTTCTTTCTGCCACAAGAAGGACATTTGTCAAAAAGTGAAGGCATTTCTAACTAGAAAAAGCCTCAAAATTCTGTCAGAATTTAACAGAAAATAGTAGGAAATGATCACTCAATGTTAAAAAACGTCGAGTGAAATTGAAATTCAAAAGATTTTAAATGAATTTCTTGTCACAAAAAGCTTTGTGAGGTAGAGCTCAATGCTTCAGGGTCCTGTCAGAAGGAGCCAGAAAAAAGAACTGAGGCAACTGCCTTTTGCTGTGCATGATGGGATACAGGAAGACTTTACTTTCTTAAAGGCACAGCTCTATTTACATTCTGTATAATGGCAGCCTATGGGCTACACTGCCCTGCATTGTTTTTATTCTCATCAGAGGTGTAAATAAAGTATGAGAATGTACTTGTTATTACATTTCTAAAATAAATAGGTGTTTGAACTTGAATTTACACTAATATTGATTTTTTCTTTTAAACAATTTGGTCTGTGTAGCTGTTCACATAGGCTGCACAGTGTTATTCTTAAGTGTTTTTTGACAAACCTTTTTTCAAAGGGTTGATATTTGCACTCAAGAATATACTTCACATCAGTGCTCCGGGGTCCCCGCAGGCGCGCAGAACTATTCAGTGCTTATGACTATACATGGAAATCCCCTACGAGAGAAAGGCAGTTTGGCAGTACCCGGATTCTGTGCTAGAGACCCGGAGGATCATGGAATTGTCTCCCCAATGCCAGAGTGGCATTGGGGTGACAATTCCATGATCTTAGACATGTTACATGGCCATGTTCGGAGTTACCATTGTGACGCTATACAAAGGTAGTGACCTATGTATAGTGCACACGTGTAATGGTGTACCCGCACTCACAAAGTCCGGGGAATTTACCCTGAACGATGTGGGGGCACCTTGGCTAGTGCCAGGGTGCCCACACACTAAGTAACTTTGCACCCAACCTTCACCAGGTGAAGGTTAGACATATAGGTGACTTATAAGTTGCTTAAATGCAGTGGGAAATGGCTGTGAAATAACGTGGACGTTATTTCACTCAGGCTGCACTGGCAGGCCTGTGTAAGAATTGTCAGATCTCCCTATGGGTGGCAAAAGAAATGCTGCAGCCCATAGGGATCTCCTGGAACCCCAATACCCTGCGTACCTCAGTACCATATATTAGGGAATTATATGGGTGTTCCAGTATGCCAATGTGAATTGGTGAAATTGGTCACTAGCCTGTTAGTGACAATTTGTAAAGCAGAGAGAGCATAACCACTGAGGTTCCGGTTAGCAGAGCCTCAGTGAGACAGTTAGGCATCACACAGGGAACACATACAAATAGGCCACAAACTTATGAGCACTGCGGTCCTGGCTTGCAGGGTCCCAGTGACACATAACAAACACACTGACAACATTGGGTTTTCACTATGAGCACTGGGCCCTGGCTAGCAGGATCTCAGTGAGACAGTGAAAACACCCTGACATATACTCACAAACAGGCCAAAAGTGGGGGTAACAAGGCTAGAAAGAGGCTACTTTCTCACACAACCCCCCCAAACGAAGGACAATAAGGCTAACCTTGGCCAGTTGAGTCTTTATTGTCTAAGTGGTGATAAGTGGAGAGTAGCTCTGCAATAGACTGGTTACTCCCTTTATCATCCACTATATGGTTACTTCCCTGTGGGGATGTAAACCACCCTGTTTGACATTTTTTAGCTAACCAACAATGTGAAGATATATTTTCAGAGTTTCTATCAGTAAGTTTTAGTTTAGAACAGTGGGAATTGTGCACTGGACCTATTTCTAGTGATGAGAATGCCAGACAGGGATGCTGTCTCAGTAAAGCCATAGCTGCCCAAAAACTTTGTCCATATGGCTGTAAGAGAGAACAGGGATGCTGTTTCTCTTGAGTTGGAGCAGGGCAGGGAGGCTGTCCTATGAGCTCCACACTAGGGCAGGGCTGCTGTCCTAAGTGTTGTGAGGCAGTGCAGGGTTTCTGCACTAAAGTTTCTCTGGGAGGGTTGGAGGGATGCTCCATGTTAACTAAAATGGTGCTCTTTTTCTCACCAATATTACTTATCCCACAGAGAGGTATTTCCACCTCAGGGAGTACAGCTATGCCAGCTGATGATTCCCTTGGTACAGGTTCCACCCCAGGAGAGGTTTCTCCCACCACAGGAATGGTATCCTGAATGGTAGGGTGGTTAGGGGATACTGTGATACCCTTTTTACCTGTTGTTGGAGAGGGAGCCTGAGTTTTCAGGCCTTTTTCTCTCCTTTGCTTTTTCATTTCAGTAGAAATGAGAGGGAACAATTCCCCAGGGATACCCAGCATGGCTGCATGGGTATAAAACTCTACCTCGGCCCAACCTGAGGTCTCTAGGTCATTACCTAAGAGATAGTCTACAGGTAAGCTAGGTGACACTACCACCTGCTTAGGGCCAGTAACTCCACCCCAACTAAGCTGAACTATAGCTAAGGGAAAAAACTTGGTGGAGTTATGGACATCAATAATCTTGTACTGTTGTCCAATGATGTGTTGTTCAGGAGCCACTAGGTTTTCAGTCACCAAAGTGATACTGGCACCTGTGCCCCTGTAGGCCAAGGCCTCAACACCATTTCTTGAAACTGTCTGCCTGTACTTATCCATTGTAATGGGGCAAGCAGCCAGTGTGGCAAGGCCAATGCCACTAGGTGTGACAGAAACTGTCTTGGGACTGACTACCCCAGTTTCTATGTTGGGTTCCATAAGTGAACCCAACTACACCCTTACTTTGACTGTTGCCAGCAGTCCCACCACTATTACCACTACTGCTAGGGGCACTAGAGTTTGATGTATTAGTGGTGGTAGGCTCAGGGGGTTTACCTGGACAGGACTTATCTCCTGGCCTATGGCCTTTATTTTTACACACAAAGCACCATGGCTTCTTAATGTGTGTATGTTGTGAAGAAGAGGAAGAATTTGATTTATCCCCACCCTCTGAAGAGTGTTTAGGATTTGAAGAAGGATCTTTGGTTTTATCCATATCCCCATGCTTATCCTGAGATTTCTCACCATCTTTCTTCTTGCCATCTTTGTCACCCTCTGTATGAACTTTTCTGTTCACTCTTGTTCTGGCCCATTTGTCTGCCTTCTTTCCCAATTCTTGGGGAGAGGTCAGATCTGAGTCCACTAGATATTGGTGTAACAAGTCAGACACACAGTTATTCAGAATATGCTCTCTCAGAATTAGATTGTACAGGCTTTCATAGTCAGAAACTTTACTGCCATGTAACCACCCATCCAAGGCCTTCCCTGAACAGTCAACAAAGTCTATCCAGTCTTGTGAGGACTCTTTTCTGGTGTCTCTGAGCTTAATCCTATATTGTTCAGTGGTTAAGCCAAATCCATCCAAGAGTGCATCCTTCAAAACTGCAACATTATTGGCATCACTTTCTCTAACAGTAAGGAGCCTATCCCTACCCTTTCCATTGAAATATAGCCATAGGATAGCAGCCCACTGCCTTTGAGGGACCCCCTGTACCATGCAGGCCCTCTCAAGTGCAGCAAAGCACTTGTTAATGTCACCCCCCTCCTTGTAAGGGGGAACAATCTTATGCAGATTCCTGGAATCATGCTCTCTCACAGGATTGCTATCAGAAATACTGCTGCTGCCACCATGGGTCCAAACCCCAACCTCTGTCTCTCCTTATCCAGATCTAGGGATTCCCTGTCTAGAGCCAGCTGTTGCTGTTTAAGCTTCAGTCTGGTCTCTTCCACTCTCAACTTGTTGAGTTCCCTTTCTAACATTTTGTCTTCAGGGTGGGTGGGTTGGGAATGCTTGGACACAGAAGAAATATTGGAATTAACAGAGGGAGACCTGTCCCTACCAGCTTGCACTCTAACAACGTGGCCCTCAGGAACAAAAACATCCCTACTATGATGGGAGCTTCTATTACTACCAGCATTGCTATGTGGTCTGCTAAGGGGCAGATTTGGAAGAGAACCCTGTACACCTTCCTCAAGGGGCTCCCCTGAGTCAGAGTGTGAGCTATCTCCTAACTTCTCAATTGAAGTGCCAGCTAGGGACTTATCATTCTCAATGAGCATGTTAAACAGAAATTCTCTAGAAGGGTTCTTTCCTACCACTAAACCTCTATCAATGCAGAGACTCCTTAGGCTCTTAAAGTTAAGACTGTCATATGTTGTATTGACCATTTTAAGAGAAGTTCCTACATCAGACATGATAGAAGAAGGTATAGGGACAGTGAGAAGAGAGAAAAAGTTTCAGGACTTTTTAAAGAACAGGAAAAAAATAACTTTTTGAAACTTTTAGAAAGTTTAGGAGTACTTTTCAGCACTTAGCAGAAAGTGTAAGAGAAGAAAAGCAATACATTTTGGTTAGGTGTACATACACTGAACTTGTTTTGTATATTTTTCTCTTATGAAAAGTACAATATGACAAAGTGGTAAGTAGTTACAAGTACTTATCCCACCGCTGCACAACCAATGTAGGAGGCTGGCGTGGCTTGTAGTGGGTACCAAGGGGTACTTACACTCTGTACCAGGTCCAGTTAACCCTTATTAGTGTAGGTGTTTCTAGCAGCTTAGGCTGATAGAAGGTAGCTATAGCAGAGCAGCTTAGGCTGAACTAGGAGACATGCAAAGCTCCTACTATACCACTGGTGTCATATGCACAATATCATAAGAAAACACAATACACAGATATACTAAAAATAAAGGTACTTTATTTTTATGACAATATGCCAAAAGTATTTCAGTGAGTACCCTCAGTATGAGGATGACAAATATACACAAGATATATGTACACAATACCCAAAATATGCAGTAATAGCAAAAGGAAGTAATGCAAGCAGTGTAAAGTTACAATAGATTGCAATAGGAGCACATAGGTATAGGGGCAACACAAACCATATACTCCAAAAGTGGAATGCGAACCACGAATGGACCCCAAACCTATGTGAACTTGTAGAGGGTCGCTGGAACTGTAAGAAAACAGTGAGGGTTAGAAAAATAGCCCACCCCAAGACCCTGTAAGGTAGGTGTAAAGTGCACCTACAACCCCCAGAGGGCACAGAAGTCGTGATAGGGGGATTCTGCAAGGGAAACCAACACCAGCAAAGCAACAACAGTGGATTTCTGGACCTGAGTACCTGTAAGACAAGGGGACCAAGTCCAAGAGTCGCGACAGTATCGAGAGTGGGCAAGAGCCCAGGAAAGGCCAGCTGAGGGTGCAAGGAAGCTGCCACCGGATGGAAGAAGCTTGGTGTTTTGCAAGAACGAAGAGGACTAGGAACTTCCCCTTTGGAGGATGGATGTCCCACGTCATGAAGAAGCTTGCAGAGGTGTTCCCACGCAGTAAGACCACAAACAAGCCTTGCTAGCTGCAAGTGTTGCAGTTAAG
Source organism: Pleurodeles waltl (assembly GCF_031143425.1). NCBI lineage: Eukaryota > Metazoa > Chordata > Amphibia > Caudata > Salamandridae > Pleurodeles > Pleurodeles waltl. The sequence goes on from NC_090447.1 coordinate 1,226,290,340, forward strand.
GTTTTTGGATGCTGCTGTGGCCCAGAAGGGACCAGGATGTCGCCACTTGGATGAGGAGACAGAGGGGGCGCCCAGCAAGTCAGGGAGCCCTCACAGAAGCAGGCAGCACCCGCAGAAGTACCGGAACAGGCACTTAGAAGAGGAGTGAACCGGAGTCCATCCGAAGTCAGAAAAGGGTGTCCCACGACGCCAGAGGATAACTCAGAAGGTTGTGCAACGCAGGTTAGAGTTTCGGGGACCCAGGCTTGGCTGTGCACAAAGGAAATCCTAGAAGAGTGCACAGGAGCCGGAGCAGCTGCAAATTACGTGGTACCAAGCAATGCAGTCTAGCGTGGGGAGGCAAGGACTTACCTCCACCAAACTTGGACTGAAGAGTCACTGGACTGTGAAAGTCACTTGGACAGAGTTGCTGAGTTCCAGGGACCACGCTCGTTGTGCTGAGAGGGGACCCAGAGGACCTGTGATGCAGTCTTTTGTTGCCTGTGGTTGCAGGGGGAAGATTCCGTCGACCCACGGGAGATTTCTTCAGAGCTCCTGGTGCAGAAAGGAGGCAGACTACCCCCAGAGCATGCACCACCAGGAAACAGTCGAGAAAGCCGGCAGGATGAAGCCATACAAGGTTGCAGTAATCGTCTTGGCTACTTTGTTGTGGTTTTGCAGGCGTCCTGAGCAGTCAGCGGTCGATCCTTTGGCAGAAGGTGAAGAGGGAGATGCAGAGGAACTCTGGTGAGCTCTTGCATTCGGTATCTGAAGAATTCCCCAAAGCAGAGACCCTAAATAGCCAGAAAAGGAGGTTTGGCTACCTAGGAAGGAGGATAGGCTAGTAAGAAAGGTAAGAGCCTATCAGAAGGAGTCTCTGACGTCACCTGATGGCACTGGCCACTCAGAGCAGTCCAGTGTGCCAGCAACACCTCTGTTTCCAAGATGGCAGAGGTCTGGGGCACACTGGAGGAGCTCTGGGCACCTCCCCTGGGAGGTGCAGGTCAGGGGAGTGGTCACTCCCCTTTCTTTTGTCCAGTTTCGCACCAGAGCAGGGCTGGAGGATCCCTAAACCGGTGTCGACTGGCTTATGCAGAGATGGGCAGCATCTGTACCCATCAAAGCATTTCCAGAGGCTGGGGGAGGCTACTCCTCCCAAGCCTTCACACCTATTTCCAAAGGGAGAGGGTGTTACACCCTCTCTCAGAGGAAATCCTTTGTTCTGCCTTCCTGGGCCAGGGCTGCCTGGACCCCAGGAGGGCAGAAACCTGTCTGAGGGGTTGGCAGCAGTAGCAGCTGCAGTGGAGACCCCGGAAAGGCAGTTTGGCAGTACCCGGGTTCTGTGCTAGAGACCCGGAGGATCATGGAATGGCATTGGGGTGACAATTCCATGATCTTAGACATGTTACATGGCCATGTTCGGAGTTACCATTCTGACGCCATACATAGGTAGTGACCTATGTACAGTGCACGCGTGTAATGGTGTCCCCACACTCACAAAGTCCGGGGAATTTACCCTGAACGATGTGGGGGCACCTTGGCTAGTTCCACGGTGCCCACACACTAAGTAACTTTGCACCCAACCTTCACCAGGTGAAGGTTAGACATATACGTGACTTATAAGTTACTTAAGTGCAGTGAGAAATGGCTGTGAAAAAACGTGGACGTTATTTCACTCAGCCTGCAGTGGCAGGCCTGTGTAAGAATTGTCAGATCTCCCTATGGGTGGCAAAAGAAATGCTGCAGCTCATAGGGATCTCCTGGAACCCCAATACCCTGGGTACCTCAGTACCATATACTAGGGAATTATATGGGTGTTCCAGTATGCCAATGTGAATTGGTGAAATTGGTCACTAGCCTGTTAGTTACAATTTGTAAAGCAGAGAGAGCATAACCACTGAGGTTCTGGTTAGCAGAGCCTCAGTGACACAGTTAGGCATCACACAGGGAACACATACATATAGGCCACAAACTTATGAGCACTGGGGTCCTGGCTAGCAGGGTCCCAGTGACACATAACAAACACACTGACAACATACGGTTTTCACTATGAGCACTGGACCCTGGCTAGCAGGATCCCAGTGAGACAGTGAAAACACCCTAACATATACTCACAAACAGGCCAAAAGTGGGGGTAACAAGGCTAGAAAGAGGGCTACTTTCTCACACCTAGGTACCATATACTAGGGAATTATAAGGGTGTTCCAGTGTGCCAATTGAAATTGGTAACAGTGGTCACTAGCCTATAGTGACAAATGTAAAGGCAGAGAGAGCATAAGCACTGAAGTTCTGATTAGCAGAGCCTCAGTGACACAGTTATTCACTACACAGGTATACACATTCAGGCCACAAACTATGAGCACTGGGATCCTGGCTAGCAGGATCCCAGTGAGACAGGCAAAAACAAACTTACATATATGTAAAAATGGGGGTGACATGCCAGGCAAGATGGTACTTTCCTACAGAAATCACTGTGGAAAGTGTCACCTGTTTTATCACTAAGGCATAGCCTTGATTGTGGACTTATACTGCTCCGGGCCAGGGCAGGGACATTACAGTTTCATTCATCTAATAGGGAAGGGCCGGACAGACCTGGTAGGACGATGTAGGAGTGGGTGTCTCTTATGCAAAGTAGGCACTGACTCTGCCAAAGCTTGTTTGGCTAGTAGTGGCTGATGAGTTCGGAGGGGTAGATTTCAGCAGCTGTTAACATGAAGATAAGGAGTGCTGCAGTGCACATGTTCTGTTGCTGGGGCAGAGCTATTCCTTGTTGTTGTTTGGCTGCGCTGTCTCACCAGTAATTTATAACTTGATTTCCTTATTAATCTAAACTCTGTATTGGGTAACTACTCATATGTCTTCAATGTGCTCGATTCATTTAAGGAATGTAAACCATCTGCGATGTCAGCAGTAATCCCAGTATGTTAATTGCTTTTTAAGTTTGTTGCAATAACTGATTGACTACAAGTGAATAAAAAATGCTAGTCTCTTTTTTTTTTTTTTTTATTAGATTCAGCTGTGCAGTGGGTGAAGTGTACTTTTAATGACTGAAAAACAGTGTTCAACTGTTTCCCTAATCACAGTGTGGTTATGAAACCGAATCGTAGTTGTGCACTGTTGTTCAGTCATAAACGGGAGCTCTCAAAACAACTCGAAGTAAAGCAAACAGATAACATATGTTTTTAAGTTGAGCGTGCATGCGTCTCAGACCTGTTGTCCTCTCTTTTGGGCTTTTAACCACACCCATGTCACCCCTATCACTTTCTTTGGTTCGTCGGCTTGCCTTTGAAAATTCCCTTGATTTCATTTGTGAAAGACATGCATACGTCCTGCCTTTTCCAGTGCTTAGCCCTCCTCGAGCAGACCGGCCAACTACTGAAAACGTGCGATGCTCCATGTTATTTCTACATGATTTCTGGCCTACTTTTTCTTCTTAGCACAGCATGATCTTGCGGGCTGTAATTGTGTGCTTTGCATGTCTACCAGTTTACTTCTATTGTTTATTCAAGTGCTCCTTGATGAATTCAAGGTTTTAAACAGCGCAATTGCACTCGTTTTAATAAAAATATTTTTTTGTAATTTTCCCCCATCCAACCACACCATGAACCTCATTCCCCCTCCCCTCGAGATTTGCAGCCGCCACCGCTGCACATACGGCATTGCCATGAGACCTCTGGTTAATCTTGAAGCCCCTATTTATTTGTTCTTTTTACCACATCATCTGGATGTCTTTCAGGCCCCTGCAAAGCTGCTTAGTTCAACCGGCTGTGTTTTTCTCCCTCTTCACTCCTCCTAATTACAAAGGAGACATTATGATAAAAAAGGAAGCAAAAGCGTGTGGAGAAGAGCCCCAGCCTGAATTTGCATTTCCAAGTTTTAATACACGTGAATGAATATATTTGTTGAGCTCCACATCTAGCTGCGTGCGTGCAGCTTCAGCCACGAGTTACACGGTGAAGAAGGTGAGATGCTCTTTTCGCAGGCCGCTTTGCAAGGCAATCCAGGGTGGTACTTCTTGAAAGCTCATAATATTCAATCCACATAATTCTTTTGGTATTCAGGCTGATGTCATATGTGATGCCTCAGGGATTAATTATAGATTAATTATTGTCAAATATAATGTGAAATGTAAGGTTACTAAAAATGCGTGAGCATCCCGTGTTTCCTGCGGGGATTTAGGGCCACATGTACGTGGCCCTAAATCCCATGCATTTTGGTATGTACAGACCATATTTTGCGATTTGTTAATCTATATACTGAATCGCAAAATAGGTTTGCGAGCCTCAATTAGTAAGGGGCGTTCCCTTCCTAATTGTGAGTCGCAGTGCGATGTAGGATTGTTTTGTTACCGTGAATGCAATCACAAAACAATTGCAGTTAGCACCAATTTCAAGTTGGTGCTAACCCATTTGCAAACGGGAACGGGCCCCCATGGGACCCCTTCCCCTTTGTGAAAGGTAGCGAAAATATTTTTTCAGAGCAGGCAGTGGTCCAACTGCCTGCTCTGAAAAAATTAAAAGAAAACATTTCATTTTTGTTTTTGAAATGCATTCCGTTTTCCTTTAAGGAAAACTGGCTGTAGGAGGCTGGCCTGGCTTGTAGTGGGTACCAAGGGGTACTTACACTCTGTGCCAGGTCCAGTTATCCCTTATTAGTATAGAAGAGGTGTTTCTAGCAGCTTCGGCTGATAGAAGGTAGCTATAGCAGAGCAGCTTAGGCTGAACTAGGAGACATGCAAAGCTCCTACTATACCACTGGTGTCATATGCACAATATCATAAGAAAACACAATACACAGATATACTAAAAATAAAGGTACTTTATTTTTAAGACAATATGCCAAAAGTATCTCAGTGAGTACCCTCCGTATGAGGATGCCAAATATACACAAGATATATGTACACAATACCAAAAATATGCAGTAATAGCAAAAGGAAGTAATGCAAGCAATGTAAAGTTACAGTAGATTGCAATAGGAGCACATAGGTATAGGGGCAACAGAAACCATATACTCCAAAAGTGTAATGCGAACCACGAATGGACCCCAAACCTATGTGAGCTTGTAGAGGGTCGCTGGGACTGAAAGAAAACAGTGAGGGTTAGAAAAATAGCCCACCCCAAGACCCTGAAAGGTAGGTGTAAAGTGCACCTATATTCCCCAGAGAGCAAAGAAGTTGTGATAGGGGAATTCTGCAAGGAAGACCAACACCAGCAATGCAACCAAAGTGGATTTCTGGACCTGAGTACCTGTGAAACAAGGGGTCCAAGTCCAAGACTAGCGACAATGTCGAGAGAGGGCAGATGCCCAGGAAATGCCAGCTGATGGTGCAAAGAAGCTGCCACCAGATATGAGAAGCTGTGGATTCTGCAAGAACAAAGAGGACTAGGAACTTACCCTTTGGAGGATGGATGTCACACGTCGTGAAGAAGCTTGCAGAGGTGTTCCCACACAGAAAGACCGCAAACAAGCCTTGCTAGCTGCAAGGGTCGCAGTTAGGGTTTTTGGATGCTGCTGTGGCCCAGGAGGGACCAGGATGTGGCCACTTGGATGAGGAGACAGAGGGGGCACCCAGCAAGTCAGGGAGCCCTCACAGAAGCAGGCAGCACCCATAGAAGTACCGGAACAGGCACTTAGAAGAGGAGTGAACCGGAGTCCACGCGAAGTCACAAAAGGGAGTCCCACGACGCCGGAGGACAACTCAGAAGGTTGTGCACTGCAGGTTAGAGTGTCGGGGACCCAGGGTTGGCTGGGCACAAAGGAAATCCTGGAAGAGTGCACAGGAGCCACAGCAGCTGCAAATCACGCGGTACCCAGCAATTCAGTCTAGCGTGGGGAGGCAAGGACTTACCTCCACCAAACTTGGACTGAAGAGTCACTGGACTGTGGAAGTCACTTGGACAGAGTTGCTGAGTTCCAGGGACCACGCTCGTTGTGCTGAGAGGGGACCCAGAGGACAGGTGATGCAGTCTTTTGTTGCCTGCGGTTGCAGGGGGAGGATTCCGTCGTCCCACGGGAGATTTCTTCAGAGCTCCTGGTGCAGAGAGGAGGCAGGCTACCCCCAGAGCATGCACCACCAGGAAACAGTCGAGAAGGCGGCAGGAGAAGTGATACAAGGTTGCAGTAGTCGTCTTTGCTACTTTGCTGTGGTTTTGCAGGCGTCCTGAGCAGTCAGGGTCGATCCTTTGGCAGAAGGTGAAGAGGGAGATGTAGAGGAACTTTGGTGAGCTCTTGCATTCGTTATCTAAAGAATTCCCCAAAGCAGAGACCCTAAATAGCCAGGAAAGGAGGTTTGGCGACCTAGGAAGGAGGATAGGCTAGCAACACAGATAAGAGCCTATCAGAAAGAGTCTCTGACGTCACCTGCTGGCACTGGCCACTCAGAGCAGTCCAGTGTGCCAGCAACACCTCTGTTTCCAAGATGGCAGAGGTCTGGAGCACACTGGAGGAGCTCTGGGCACCTCCCCTGGGAGGTGCAGGTCAGGGGAGTGGTCACTCTCCTTTCCTTTGTTCAATTTCGCACTAGAGCAGGGCTGTGGGATCCCTGGACCGGTGCAGACCGGCTTATGAAGAGATGGGCACCATCTGTGCCCATCAGAGCATTTCCAGAGAGTGGGGGAGGCTACTCCTCCTCAGCCCTGACACCTTTTTCCAAAGAGAGAGGGTGTTACACCCTCTCTCAGAGGAAATCCTTTGTTCTGCCTTCCTGGGCCAGGGCTGTCTGGACCCCAGGAGGGCAGAAACCTGTCGGAGGGGTTGGCAACAGCAGCAGCTGCAGTGGAGACCCCGGAAAGGCAGTTTGGCAGTACCCGGGTTCTGTGCTAGAGACCCGGGGGGTCATGGAATTGTCCCCCCAATGCCAGAATGGCATTGGGGTGACAATTCCATGATCTTAGACATGTTACATGGCCATGTTCGGAGTTACCATTGTGACCCTGTACATAGGTAGTGACCTATGTCCAGTGCACGCGTGTAATGGTGTCCCCGCACTCACAAAGTCTGGGGAATTTGCCCTAGTGCCAGGGTGCCCACACACTAAGTAACTTTGCACCCAACCTTCACCGGGTGAAGGTTAAACATATAGGTGACTTTTAAGTTACTTAACCCCTTCGCTGCCAGGCCTTTTCCCCCTCCTGTGCCAGGCCTTTTTTTGCCTATTTGGGGCAGTTCGCGCTTAAGCTAGCCAAGCCAAATTTGCGTCCTTTTTTTCCAACATCCTAGGGATTCTAGAGGTACCCAGACTTTGTGGGTTCCCCTGAAGGAGGCCAAGAAATTAGCCAAAATACAGTGAAAATTTTGTTTTTTTTAAAAAAAAGATGGGAAAAAGTGGTTGCAGAAGAAGGCTTGTGGTTTTTCCCCTGAAAATGGCATCAACAAAGGGTTTGCGGTGCTAAACTCACCAGCTTCCCAGCATTCTGGAACAGGCAGAGTTGAATCAGAAAACCCAATTTTTCAACACAAATTTGGCATTTTACTGGGACATACCCCATTTTTACAATTTTTTGTGCTTTCAGCCTCCTTCCGGTCAGTGACAGAAATGGGCATGAAACCAATGCTGGATCCCAGAAACCTAAACATTTCTGAAAACTAGACAAAATTCTGAATTCAGCAAGGGGTAATTTGTGTAGATCCTACAGAAAATAACAACTGAAAAAGAAAAATATTGAAATTGAGGTGAAAAAAACATCAATTGATCTCTGCTTTTTACTCTGTAACTTTTTCCTGCTATGTCAGATTTTCGAAAGCAATATACCGTTACGTCTGCTGGACTCGTCTGGTTGCGGGGATATATAGGGCTTGTAGGTTCATCAAGAATCCTAGGTACCCAGAGCCAATAAATGAGCTGCACCCTGCAGTGCGTTTTCATTCAATACCGGGTATACAGCAATTCATTTGCTGAAATATAAAGAGTGAAAAGTAGCTATCAAGAAAACCTTTGTATTTCCAAAAAGGGCACAAGATAAGGTGTTGAGGAGCAGTGGTTATTTGCACATCTCTGAATTCCGGGATGACCATACTAGCATGTGAATTACAGGGCATTTCTCAAATAGATGTTTTTTTTACACACTCTCCTATATTTGGAAGGAAAAAATGAAGAGAAAGACAAGGGGCAATAACACTTGTTTTGCTAATCTATGTTCCCCCAAGTCTCCCGATAAAAATGATACCTCACTTATATGGGTAGGCCTAGCGCCCGCGACAGGAAACGCCCCAAAACGCAACGTGGACACATCCCATTTTTTTAAAAGAAAACAGAAGTGTTTTTTGCAAAGTGCCTACCTGTAGATTTTGGCCTCTAGCTCAGCCGGCACCTAGGGAAACCTACCAAACCTGTGCATTTTCAAAACTAGAGACCTAGGGCAATCCAAGATGGGGTGACTTGTGGGGCTCTGACCAGGTTCTGTTACCCAGAATCCTTTGCAAACCTCAAAATTTGGCTAAAAAAAACACATTTTCCTCACATTATGGTGACAGGAAGTTCCGGAATCTGAGAGGAGCCACAAATTTCCTTCCACCCAGCGTTCCCCGAAGTCTCCCGATAAAAATTATACCTCACTTGTGTGGGTAGGCCTAGCGCCCATGACAGGAAATGCCCCAAAACGCAACATGAACACATACCATTTTTTGAAAGAAAACATTGGTGTTTTTTGCAAAGTGCCTACCTGTAGATTTTGGCCTCTAACTCAGCCGGCACCTAGGGAAACCTACCAAACCTGTGCATTTTCAAAACTAGAGACCTAGGGGAATCGAAGATGGGGTGACTTGTGGGGCTCTGACCAGGTTCTGTTACCCAGAATCCTTTGCAAACCTCAAAATTTGGCTAAAAAAAACACATTTTCCTCACAATATGGTGACAGGAAGTTCCGGAATCTGAGAGGAGCCACAAATTTCCTTCCACCCAGCGTTCCCCGAAGTCTCCCGATAAAAATGATACCTCACTTGTGTGGGTAGGCCTAGCGCCCACGACAGGAAATGCCCCAAAACGCAACATGAACACATACCATTTTTTGAAAGAAAACATTGGTGTTTTTTGCAAAGTGCCTACCTGTAGATTTTGGCCTCTAGCTCAGCCGGCACCCAGGGAAACCTACCAAACCTGTGCATGTTTGAAAACTAGAGACCTAGGGGAATCCAAGATGGGGTGACTTGTGGGGCTCTGACCAGGTTCTGTTACCCAGAATCCTTTGCAAACCTCAAAATATGGCTAAAAAAACACATGTTCCTCACATTTCTGTGACAGAAAATTCTGGAATCTGAGAGGAGCCACAAATTTCCTTCCACACAGCGTTCCCCCAAGTCTCCTGATAAAAATGATACCTCACTTGTGTGGGTAGGCCTAGCGCCCACGACAGGAAATGCCCCAAAGCACAACGTGGACACATCCCATTTTTTCACAGAAAACAGAGCTGTTTTTTGCAAAGTGCCTACCTGTAGATTTTGGCCTCTAGCTCAGCCGGCACCTAGGGAAACCTACCAAACCTGTGCATTTTTGAAAACTAGAGACCTAGGGGAATCCAAGATGGGGTGACTTGTGGTGCTCTGACCAGGTTCTGTTACCCAGAATCCTTTGCAAACCTCAAAATTTGGCTAAAAAAACACATGTTCCTCACATTTCTGTGACAGGAAATTCTGGAATCTGAGAGGAGGCACAAATTTCCTTCCACCCAGCGTTCCCCCAAGTCTCCCGATACAAAATGATACCTCACTTGTGTGGGTAGGCCTAGCGCCCGCGACAGGAAATGCCCCAAAGCACAACGTGGACACATCCCATTTTTTCACAGAAAACAGAGCTGTTTTTTGCAAAGTGCCTACCTGTAGATTTTGGCCTCTAGCTCAGCCGGCACCTAGGGAAACCTACCAAACCTGTGCATTTTTGAAAACTAGAGACCTAGGGGAATCCAAGATGGGGTGAGTTGTGGGGCTCTGACCAGATTCTGTTACCCAGAATCCTTTGCAAACCTAAAAATTTGGCTAAAAAAACACATTTTCCTCACATTATGGTGACAGAAAGTTCCGGAATCTGAGAGGAGCCACAAATTCCCTTCCACTCAGCGTTTCCCCAAGTCTCCCGATAAAAATGATACCTCACTTGTGTGGGTAGGCCTTACGCCCGTGACAGAAAATGCCCCAAAAATCAACGTGGACACATCCAATTTTTTGAAAGAAAACAGAGGTGTTTTTTGCAAAGTGCCTACCTGTAGATTTTGGCCTCTAGCTCAGCCGGCACTTAGGGAAACCTACCAAACCTGTGCATTTTTGGAAACTAGAGACCTAGGGGAATCCAAGATGGGGTGACTTGTGGGGCTCTGACCAGGTTCTGTTACCCAGAATCCTTTGCAAACCTCAAACTTTTGCTAAAAAAACACATGTTCCTCACATTTTTGTGGCATAAAGTTCTGGAATCTGAGAGGAGGCACACATTTCCTCCCACCCAGCGTCCCCCCAAGTCTTCAGATAAAAATGATACCTCACTTGTGTGGGTAGGCCTAGCGCCCACGACAGGAAATGCCCCAAAGCACAACGTGGACACATCCCATTTTTTGACAGAAAACAGAGCTGTTTTTTGCAAAGTACCTACCTGTAGATTTTGGCCTCTAGCTCAGCCGGCACCTAGGGAAACCTACCAAACCTGTGCATTTTTGAAAACTACAGACCTAGGGGAATACAAGAAGGGGTGACTTGTGGGGCTCCGAGCAGGTTCTGTCACCCAGAACTTTTCCAAACCTCAAAATGTTGCTAAAAAAACACATGTTCCTCACATTTCTGTGGCATAAAGTTCTGGAATCTGAGAGGAGGCACACATTTCCTCCCACCCAGCGCTCCCCAAGTCTTCTGATAAAAATGATACCTCACTTGTGTGGGTAGACATAGCGCCCGCGACAGGAAATGCCCCAAAACGCAACGTGGACACATCCCATTTTTTTTAAAGAAAACAGAGGTGTTTTTTGCAAAGTGCCTACCTGTAGATTTTGGCCTCTAGCTCAGCCGGCACCTAAGGAAACCTACCAAACCTGTGCATTCCTGAAAAATAGAGACCTAGGGGAATCTAAGATGGGGTGACTTGTGGGGCTCCGACCAGGTTCTGTTACCCAGAATCCTTTGCAAACCTCAAAATGTGGCTAAAAAAACACATGTTCCTCACATTTCTGTGACAGAAAATTCTGGAATCTGAGAGGAGCCACAAATCTCCTTCCACACAGCCTTCCCCCAAGTCTCCCAATAAAAATGATACCTCACTTGTGTGGGTAGGCCTAGCGCCCACGACAGGAAATGCCCCAAAACGCAACGTGAACACATACCATTTTTTGAAAGAAAACAGAGGTGTTTTTTGCAAAGTGCCTACCTGTAGATTTTGGCCTCTAGCTCAGCCGGCACCCAGGGAAACCTACCAAACCTGTGCATTTTTGAAAACTAGAGACCTAGGGGAATCCAAGATGGGGTGACTTGTGGTGCTCTGACCAGGTTCTGTTACCCAGAATCCTTTGCAAACCTCAAAATTTGGCTAAAAAAACACATGTTCCTCACATTTCTGTGACAGAAAATTCTGGAATCTGAGAGGAGGCACAAATTTCCTTCCACCCAGCGTTCCCCCAAGTCTCCCGATACAAAATGATACCTCACTTGTGTGGGTCGGCCTAGCGCCCGCGACAGGAAATGCCCCAAAGCACAACGTGGACACATCCCATTTTTTCACAGAAAACAGAGCTGTTTTTTGCAAAGTGCCTACCTGTAGATTTTGGCCTCTAGCTCAGCCGGCACCTAGGGAAACCTACCAAACCTGTGCATTTTTGAAAACTAGAGACCTAGGGGAATCCAAGATGGGGTGAGTTGTGGGGCTCTGACCAGATTCTGTTACCCAGAATCCTTTGCAAACCTCAAAATTTGGCTAAAAAAACACATTTTCCTCACATTATGGTGACAGAAAGTTCCGGAATCTGAGAGGAGCCACAAATTCCCTTCCACTCAGCGTTTCCCCAAGTCTCCCGATAAAAATGATACCTCACTTGTGTGGGTAGGCCTTACGCCCGTGACAGAAAATGACCCAAAAATCAACGTGGACACATCCCATTTTTTGAAAGAAAACAGAGGTGTTTTTTGCAAAGTGCCTACCTGTAGATTTTGGCCTCTAGCTCAGCCGGCACTTAGGGAAACCTACCAAACCTGTGCATTTTTGGAAACTAGAGACCTAGGGGAATCCAAGATGGGGTGACTTGTGGGGCTCTGACCAGGTTCTGTTACCCAGAATCCTTTGCAAACCTCAAACTTTTGCTAAAAAAACACATGTTCCTCACATTTTTGTGGCATAAAGTTCTGGAATCTGAGAGGAGGCACACATTTCCTCCCACCCAGCGTTCCCCCAAGTCTTCAGATAAAAATTATACCTCACTTGTGTGGGTAGGCCTAGCGCCCACGACAGGAAATGCCCCAAAACGCAACGTGGAAACATCCCATTTTTTTAAAGAAAACAGAGGTGTTTTTTGCAAAGTGCCTACCTGTAGATTTTGGCCTCTAGCTCAGCCGGCACCTAGGGAAACCTACCAAACCTGTGCATTTTTGAAAACTAGAGACCTAGGGGAATCTAAGATGGGGTGACTTGTGGGGCTCTGACCAGGTTCTGTTACCCAGAATCCTTTGCAAACCTCAACATTTGGCTAAAAAAACACATGTTCCTCACATTTCTGTGACAGAAAGTTCTGGAATCTGAGAGGAGCCACAAATTTCCATCCACCCAGCGTTCCCCCAAGTCTCCCGATAAAAATGATAACTCACTTGTGTGGGTAGGCCTAGCGCCCGCGACAGGAAATGCCCCAAAACACAACGTGGACACATCCCATTTTTTCACAGAAAACAGAGCAGTTTTTTGCAAAGTGCCTACCTGTAGATTTTGGCCTCTAGCTCAGCCGGCACCTAGGGAAACCTACCAAACCTGTGCATTTTTGAAAACTAGAGATCTAGGGGAATCCAAGATGGGGTGACTTGTTTGGCTCTGACCAGGTTCTGTTAGCCAGAATCCTTTGCAAACCTCAACATTTGGCTAAAAAAACACATGTTCCTCACATTTCTGTGACAGAAAGTTCTGGAATCTGAGAGGAGGCACAAATTTCCTTCCACTCTGCGTTCCGCCAAGTCTCCCGATAAAAACGGTACCTCACTTGTGTGGGTAGGCCTAGCGCCCACGACAGGAAATGCCCAAAAGCACAACGTGGACACATCCCATTTTTTGACAGAAAACAGAGCTGTTTTTGCAAAGTACCTACCTGTAGATTTTGGCCTCTAGCTCAGCCGGCACCTAGGGAAACCTACCAAACCTGTGCATTTTTGAAAACTACAGACCTAGGGGAATACAAGAAGGGGTGACTTGTGGGGCTCTGACCAGGTTCTGTTACCCAGAACTTTTGCAAACCTCAAAATGTTGCTAAAAAAACACATGTTCCTCACATTTCTGTGGCATAAAGTTCTGGAATCTGAGAGGAGGCACACATTTCCTCCCACCCAGCGCTCCCCCAAGTCTTCTGATAAAAATTATACCTCACTTGTGTGGGTAGACATAGCGCCCGCGACAGGAAATGCCCCAAAACGCAACATGGACACATCCCATTTTTTTTTAAAGAAAACAGAGGTGTTTTTTGCAAAGTGCCTACCTGTAGATTTTGGCCTCTAGCTCAGCCGGCACCTAAGGAAACCTACCAAACCTGTGCATTCCTGAAAAATAGAGACCTAGGGGAATCTAAGATGGGGTGACTTGTGGGGCTCCGACCAGGTTCTGTTACCCAGAATCCTTTGCAAACCTCAAAATTTGGCTAAAAAAACACATGTTCCTCACATTTCTGTGACAGAAAGTTCTGGAATCTGAGAGGAGGCACAAATTTCCTTCCACTCTGCATTCCCCCAAGTCTCCCGATAAAAATGGTACCTCACTTGTGTGGGTAGGCCTAGCGCCCGCGACAGGAAATGCCCCAAAGCACAACGTGGACACATCCCATTTTTTGACAGAAAACAGAGCTGTTTTTTGCAAAGTACCTACCTGTAGATTTTGGCCTCTAGCTCAACCGGCACCTAGGGAAACCTACCAAACCTGTGCATTTTTGAAAACTAGAGACCTAGGGGAATCCAAGAAGGGGTGACTTGTGGGGCTCTGACCAGGTTCTGTTACCCAGAATCCTTTGCAAACCTCAAAATGTTGCTATAAAAACACATGTTCCTCACATTTCTGTGGCATAAAGTTCTGGAATCTGAGAGGAGGCACAAATTTCCTCCCACCCAGCGTTTCCCCAAGTCTTCCGCTAAAAATGATAGCTCACTTGTGTGGGTAGGCCTAGCGCCCGCGACAGGAAATGCCCCAAAACGCAACGTGGACACATTCCATTTTTTGAAAGAAAACAGAGGTGTTTTTTGCAAAGTGCCTACCTGTAGATTTCGGCCTCTAGCTCAGCCGGCACCTAAGAAAATAAGTTACTTACCTGTAACTGTAGTTCTCCAGTATTGGAATCTTTCATAGATTCACATGCTTGAATCATTCCCCGTCGTCGAGATGGAAGTCCCGGTATAATTTTCATAAGTAATGTTAAAACATATTGAAGAGAAAAAAGGCTCTAGGCCTCTTCAATTTGATAGTCTATCAGAGTCATTTTGTGAAAAGGACCAAACTTGATCCTCCACCAATCAGGCGACAGCACCCTTCAGAACCTCCTGAGAGAAGCTCTAGCACCTCAGATTTTCAACGCACAAGTGCGTATATTACTATGAGTATATGTACTGCTAGACAGAAAGAGGTGAAGTGAACTTCTCCGGGGAGGTGGGTGGGTCGCATGTGAATCTATGAAAGATTCCAATACTGGAGAACTACAGTTACAGGTAAGTAACTTATTTTCTTACTCCAGTATTGGAACTTTCATAGATTCACATGCTTGAATCAGAGTAGAAAGCAATAACTATGCACATTGAAAAATGACAACCCCTTTAATAAACAGGTTATCTTAGGCCACAGAACCTTATCATCATCATGTATAAATTGATGAAGTATATGAGTGTACTGACATATGTCCCTCCATATATCTCTATATATACATATACATATATACACATCTATCTATACACACGTATATATACATAAACATATAAGTATCTTTTTCTCTCTAATATAAATAGGGATATTCCTGTGAAGATACATGATGAAATTTAAATAACAAACCAGTATTAAAACATAAGACAGTAATGTAAGCTGTTCAATATCTGATAACCCGCTCACTTATGGGATTATGATAGTGTTCTATTATCTTTAGATACATTTCTCTTTTTTTTTTTTTTTAAATGTGCATACCTTTTCTAGGATGGAGGGATGGAGGAGAAATGGCTCACCTTCACCTGAAGAGATTCCTGAGAACCGCTTGGCCCACTGCTACCTCTCCGTGCGAGAGGGACTCCAAGCAATAGTGTTTAGTAAAGGTATGACAGCTCTTCCATGTTGCTGCCCTACATATGTCTTGTAGTGGCACTGCGGCAAACAGTGCCGCTGACGATGAGACTTTTCTCGTCGAGTGAGCATGCACAGACAACTGCAAAGGTTTGCCCGCTGCCTGATGGCAGAAGCGAATAGCAGAGGCGATCCATCTTGAAATACTCTGCTTGGATAGTGGGTACCCCTTCCTAGGGGCACTGTACGCCACAAATAGCTGATTAGAGCGCCGAAAAGCTCTTGTCCTGTCCAAATAAAATTGAACACATCTTTTCACGTCTAGAGAGTGTAATGCTCTCTCCGCTGGAGTAGATGGATGAGGGAAAAAAGACTTGAAGACCAGAGGCTCGTTAATGTGAAAGTCTGACGGAACCTTTGGAATAAAATGCGGGTTAGTGCGCATTAGTAGTCTATCTTGTTTAAACTGTAGGAATGGCTCTTGGATGGAGAGCGCTTGTACCTCACTGACCCGCCTAGCTGATGTAAGAGCTATCAATAAGGCAACCTTCCACGATAAATGTTTGAGGGAAGCACGGTGGATTGGTTCAAAAGGATGCTTCATCAGTTGTGCCAAAACAATGTTCAGGTTCCACGAAGGAGGTGGAGGTCTGAAACGAGGGTAAACCCTGAACAATCCCTTTAGAAATCTCTTAATCAGCCGAGAAGAGAAGAGCGAGGGTGTGTCATCTGAACGTCTGTATGCAGCTATGGCTGCTACATGAACTTTAATGGACAAATATGCTAGGCCAGATCGAGCTAACTCTAAGAGATAAGGCAAAATCTCTTCTGGTGGTGAAAGAAAAGGGTCGATTTGACACTGATGACACCAGGCACAGAATCTCTTCCATTTACACTGATACGCTTTGTTCGTGCTATCCGCTCTGGCCTGTGACAAAATATCTCTGCAGTCCTGCGGGATATTCAAATGCGCAAATTCTCTGTGGTGAGGAGCCATGCCGCTAACCGCATTGACTGCGGATCGGGGTGTCGAACTTGGCCGTTGTTCATTGTTAGTAAATGAGGTAACGGCTCCAGCGGAATATGAGGTTTGACTGAGAGAATGAGGAGCTCTGTGAACCAATGTTGGCGCGGCCAGTACGGGGCTATCAGTATGAGAGTGCACGGTTCTGTTTTCATCTTCGTGAGGACCCTTGGGATCAACGGAATGGGAGGAAAGGCGTAAGCAAAGATGTCTGACCAGACTATCGAAAACGCATTCCCCCAAGATCCCTTTTGGTGATGCCAACTTGCGAAGAACTGGCATTTGGCGTTGTCCTTCTTCGCAAACAGATCCACTGTTGGTGTTCCCCACTGAGAAAAAATCTGGGTAAGTACCGTCTGGTCTAGTTCCCACTCGTGGCAGTCCGATTTTTGCCTGCTGAGTGCATCTGCTGCCTTGTTGTTTATTCCCGGCAAGTGCACCGCCGATATTGTGACGCCTTGCTGCGAGGCCCAGTTCCAGATCGCTTGGGCTTACCTGGAGAGGGTGAGAGATTTTGTACCTCCTTGTTTGTGGAGATAGTGCATCGTAGTGGTGTTGTCCGTTCTTATCACCACTCGCGATCCATCGATTCTTGGGAGAAACGCTTGTAAGGCAAGGTGCACTGCCCTGAGTTCTAGCCAATTGATATGCCTTGATGCCAGATGAGTTGGCCATTTGCCACTTATTTTCAGGTCCTGTAATACTGCGCCCCAGCCTTCCAGTGAGGCATCTGTTGTTATGGTCCACGGGCCTGGCTGTTGAAGAAACGAGAGACCGATAGAGAGATGATGCTTTTGAGACCACCACTTGAGAGTTTTGATCATTGTCGGAGTAATATGTATCTGGTCTTCGAAAGTTCCTGATACTTGAAGCCATTGACGGTTTAGCTGCTCCTGCAAGGGGCGCATCTTTATCCGACACAGAGGGATCAGAGGTATGCATGAAGAAATCATGCCCAATAGAGATTTGAAGAGACGGACTGTAACCTTTCGTCTTTTGTGTATGAAACTCCCTAGGGTTAGTAACCTTTATTGTCTCTCTAACGTGGGACATGCGATGCCGGAGTCCGTGTTCAGTTCTGCTCCCAGAAAAGTAATACTGCGGCCTGGTAGAGGGTTGGACTTCTCCCAGTTGATCGTGAACCCGAGATTGGTCAGCAAGGAAACGCACTTTCTTGTTGACCTGTGTGCTCTTGTGTAAGTCTTTGCCTTTATTAACCAGTCGTCTAAGTATGGAAAGACCTGGTGCTTTTTTCTCCTAAGAAAGGCTGCCACTGGTGCTAGGCATTTGGTAAATATTCTTGGGGCTGATTTGAGCCCGAAGGGAAGGACGCGATATTGATAATGGCTCCCGGCTACGGTAAATCTCAAAAAATTTCTGTGGGCAGGGTGGATTGGTATGTGGAAGTATGCGTCCTTGAGGTCTAGCAATGACATAAAATCTCTTTGATTGAGACGCAGAAGGACGTCTTGCAGGCTGATCATTCGAAACGATTGCTTCTTTAGGTATACATTTAGTTGCCTTAAATCGAGGATCGGTCTCCAATCCTTCCGCTTTTTTCGAATTATGAAGAACCTGGAATAAAATCCTGTTCCTCGTTGATCCCGAGGCACCTTCTCTATAGCTCCCTTGAGAAGGAGCTTGTAGACCTCTTCTTTGAGTTGTTGAGGGTATCTTGAAGGAGTCCTGCGGGGAGGGTTGGAGGGAGGTTTTTGGACAAATTCTAAAGTATGGCCCCGTTCCACTAATTGTAGGACCCACTTGTCTGACGTAATAGTTTGCCATTGACTGAGAAATAAGGAAATTCTTCCGCCCAGGGTGACAGGAGGAAGACTGGGCATAGCCGGCGCCTCGAAGACATCAGGTTCTATGAGCTGCATCCTTAGCAGGGCGGGTTGAGCGTCCACGGCCTGCCGGTCTATTATAGGCTGGTTGAGTCGGTTGTCTTTGGGAATAGTATGGCCGAAATTGTTGTGAAGATGATGGATAGGAAGAGTATCTCTGTTGTTGATACCCTCCTCTGTAAGAGGGCTGGCCGCGCCCCCTAGGGCGAAAGGACGATTTCCGATATTGCAGGGTCCCTAGTGACCTTGCAGTGTCCGTGTCTGTTTTAATTGACTGTAGGGCTTCGTCCACATGTTTCCCAAATAACACTTGGCCATCAAAGGGTAAGTCTAGGATCTTATTCTGGACTTCTGGACGAAATGAGGTGGCTTTGAGCCAGCCCTGTCTTCTTAATACAGCAGCGCCTGCCAGCTGTCTGAAAGCAGTGGTCGCTATATCCATTGCGCAGTCTATAAGCTCTGCAGACGCGCGTTGACCCTCTTGCACAGTCTTATTTGCCTCTGATTTTACGTCTTCCGGCAGTTGACTAATGAAAGGTGCAATATCTGCCCAAAGCTCTCTGTCGTATCGAGACAAAATAGCCAAGGAGTTGGCAGCTCTAAGCACTAGGCTGGCCAGAGAAGAGAATCTTTTTCCTATGTTATCTAGCCTTCTACCCTCCTTATCTGGGGGCGAGGAAATCGGAGCAGAAGGATTCTTTGATCTTCTTTGAGCCGCTTGAGTTACTACCGAATCTGGAGGAGGATGGCCTGTCAAACATGTTGGGGCATCATCAGGAGCTTTGTATTTCTTATCCAGACGTGGTAAAACTGCTGTGACTGTTGCTGGATTAGTCATGACTTTAAGGCCTTCTTCCCACAAGTAGTTCACCATCGGGATGGAACGCACAGACTTCTGGAAGGGCTCTTTAAAATCAAAAAGGAAACAATCTGTTTGCTTCGTAGGTAGCGGTAATGCAAAACGCTAGCTGCCCTCTCTAAGAGATTGTGAAAACCTCCAATGTCTTCAGGTGGGGACTCCACCTTCGAATGAGAAGGAGAAGATGGAGCAGGAATAATATACTCGTCCCACTCTGAGTGAGTATCTATGAGCTCTCCTTCTTCTTGATCTCCATCTGAAATGTCAGTGTCCTGGGGAATTGTCATGTCTGGGGTAGCCACATCTATGAGATGCAAAGACGTTGGTCTTTGATGTGGAGTAGAAGGACCAGAAATGGGCGATGGATGAGGCTGTTCTCCTTGTGGAGGAAACCTTCTGTTACAATCCACCAACATGGCTCAAAGGCCAGTAAGCAGGTCGGAAGGGATATACGTTCCCTGTTGATACTGCTGATGCTCCAAGGAAGCGTGGGGATCATAAGCTTCCTCATATTCCTCCTCTTCCTGATATTTTACATTCAATTCAGAGGGGCTGTGGGCTGTACCAAAAGGCCCATCTTCGTCTGAATCTTCATCTCCCTCCAAAAGATGTACTGGTACCAGGGAGGATACCTTACTAGGTGAAGTGTGGGTTGGAGTTAATTTTTCCGTTCTTTTTTGGTATTTTTCCCTCATCGACGGTGTCGTAGATGATCTCGTCGACGACGTGTAAACTGACTTTGTCGTAGACGGTGCCGTCGATGCTGGACGCACTGTTATTTTAATAGCCGCAAGCTCCGCCGACGAGTCTACCGTCGACGGTAAGGCTGACAATGACATCAGCGCCGTCGACGATGATGAGGTGTAGACGGTCGTCGACGCTGAAGTCGTCGTTGTAGTTCTCGTCGACGGTGGTGTACTCATCGACGATGTCGCCGACGGAGCCGTGGACGACGGAACACCTAAAGTAGCTGGAGTCGTCGGCAATGCGCCCACCGACGGAGCCGTCGACGAGGCCTTTTTTCCAGTCACAGAAGATGGCTTTTTGAAAGGCACAGATGGTGGAACAGATGAGGATTTCCTGTGCCTCTCAGAACTGGAAGAATGTTTTTTCCCCTCTTTACTTGAGAGTCTAGTTGGGGAAGAAGATGGGCTGCGACCCTTATAAGACCCTGAAGCAGTCTTTTTGAGGGCTTTCCTTGAGGTTTGTGAGGGAGATCTAGAGCGTGATCTTGCCCTTTTAGTTGATCTCTTGGAAGTGGATGATTCCTCACTCTCAGAATCAGAAACTGGATCCTTCCTATGCTTCAGTTTCTGCAGCCATATTAGTAATCTGCCTTCTCTATCCTTTAAGGTTTTAGAAGAAAAAGTACGGCAAATCTTACAGTCCTTGGCTGAATGATCTGGATAGAGGCAGTAAATGCAATCTTGATGAGGATCTTCAGAATGAAGTCTTTTCTTCCCACAAGTCTTGCAGTCTCTAAAGAGACTTTTCTTTTCCTTGTCAGACATAGTTGAAAAATAGCTGACAAATCAAAATAATTGAGTTTCTCTGAGAGAAAAAGAGCTGAATAAAGGTGTGAAAACAGAGCAGAGCTCTGAGGAGACTCCCTAGCACGACGTGCGGTAGAAAATCTGAGGTGCTAGAGCTTCTCTCAGGAGGTTCTGAAGGGTGCTGTCGCCTGATTGGTGGAGGATCAAGTTTGGTCCTTTTCACAAAATGACTCTGATAGACTATCAAATTGAAGAGGCCTAGGGCCTTTTTTCTCTTCAATATGTTTTAACATTACTTATGAAAATTATACCGGGACTCCCATCTCGACGACGGGGAATGATTCAAGCATGTGAATCTATGAAAGTTCCAATATTGGAGTAAGGAAACCTACCAAACCTGTGCATTTTTGAAAAATAGAGACCTAGGGGAATCTAAGATGGGGTGACTTGTTGGGCTCTGACCAGGTTCTGTTACCCAGAATCCTTTGCAAACCTCAAAGTTTGGCTAAAAAAACACATGTTCCTCACATTTCTGTGACAGAAAGTTCTGGAATCTGAGAGGAGGCACAAATTTCCTTTCACCCAGCATTCCCCCAAGTCTCCTGATAAAAATGATACCTCACTTGTGGGGGTAGGCCTAGGGCCAGCGACAGGCAATTCCCCAAAACGCAACGTGGACACATCCCATTTTTTTAAAGAAAACAGAGGTGTTTTTTGCAAAGTACCTACCTGTAGATTTTGGACTCCAGCTCAGCCGGCACCTAGGGAAACCTACCAAACCTGTGCATTTTTTAAAACTAGAGACCTAGGGGAATCCAAGATGGGGTGACTTGTGGGGCTCTGACCAGGTTCTGTTACCCAGAATCCTTTGCAAACCTCAAAATTTTGCTACAAAAACACATGTTCCTCACACTTCTGTGGCAGAAAGTTCTGGAATCTGAGAGGAGACACAAATTTCCTTCTACCCAGCGTTCCCCCAAGTCTCCCGATACAAAAGATACCTCACTTGTGTGGGTAGGCCTAGCGCCCGTGACAGGAAATGCCCCAAAGCACAACGTGGACACATCCCATTTTTTGACAGAAAACAGAGCTGTTTTTTGCAAAGTGCCTACCTGTAGATGTTGGCCTCTAGCTCAGCCGGCACCTAGGGAAACCTAACAAACCTGTGCATTTTTTAAAACAAGAGACCTAGGGGAATCCAAGATGGGGTGACTTGTGGGGCTCTGACCAGGTTCTGTTACCCAGAATCCTTTGCAAACCTCAAAATATGGCTAAAAAAACACATTTTCCTCACATTTCGGTGACAGAAAGTTCTGGAATCTGAGAGGAGGGACAAATTTCCTTCCACCCAGCGTTCCCCCAAGTCTCTCAATAAAAATGGTACCTCACTTGTGTGTGTAGGCCTAGCGCCCGCGACAGGAAATGCCCCAAAACACAACGTGGACACATCCCATTTTTTCACAGAAAACAGAGCTGTTTTTTGCAAAGTGCCTACCTGTAGATTTTGGCCTCTAGCTCAGCCGGCACCTAGGGAAACCTACCAAACCTGTGCATTTTTTCAAACTAGAGACCTAGGGGAATCCAAGATGGGGTGACTTGTGGGGCTCTGACCAGGTTCTGTTACCCAGAATCCCTTGCAAATCTCAAATTTGGCTAAAAAAACACATGTTCCTCACATTTCTGTGACAGAAAGTTCTGGAATCTGCGAGGAGGCACAAATTTCCTTCCACTCTGCGTTCCCCCAAGTCTCCCGATAAAAATGGTACCTCACTTGTGTGGGTAGGCCTAGCGCCCGCGACAGGAAATGCCCCAAAGCACAACGTGGACACATCCCATTTTTTGACAGAAAACAGAGCTGTTTTTTGCAAAGTGCTACCTACCTGTAGATTTTGGCCTCTAGCTCAGCAGGCACCTAGGGAAACCTACCAAACCTGTGCATTTATGAAAACTAGAGACCTAGGGGAATCCAAGATGGGGTGACTTGTGGGGCTCTGACCAGGCTCTGTTACCCAGAATCCTTTGCAAACCTCAAAATTTGGCTAAAAAAACACATGTTCCTCACATTTCTGTGGCAGAAAGTTCTGGAATCTGAGAGGAGGCACAAATGTCCTTCCACCCAGCGTTCCCCCAAGTCTCCCGATAAAAATGATATCTCACTTGTGTGGGTGGGCCAGGTGCCTGCAACAGAATAAGGCCCAAAACTTGTAGAGATAGAGGGGATAGCACAGCGAGTTTATAAGGACATATTCTTTTATACATCTTTAGACTGACTCTGCTTTGGGGACCCACATAAGTGAGGTGTCATTTTACTTGGGAGACTGAGGGGAAAACTGGGGAGTAGGAATTTTGTGCTGGAGCGGTGATCCTACTAAGAAAAGTCAGGAAAATATGCTTTTTAAAGCAAATTTTGAGGTTTACAGAGGAGTCTGGGTAAGAAAATGTTGTGGGAGCCACGCAAGCCACACCTCCCTGGACCCCTTAGGGTGTCTAGTTTTAAAAAATGTCTGGGTTTGGTAGGTTTCCCTAGATGAAGGCCGCACCCAGGAGCAAAAACGTAGGTGCCTCCTCCCCCCCAAACATAGATAGTTTTGTAATATATCATTTTGATGTGTCCACATACGTCCGTGATGTGCCAAACACTAAAATTGTGAAAAGAAACGCACTTAGGTTATGTGAAAAAGACCATTCACCCACCAACCAAGTTGGTGGCATGGTTCATCATCGGGGTCTCACCCGAGGCACCTAGCGTGTCACAGGTGTGCTGCGACGCCTGATTACAGCGGAGCAGGTTTTGTCATTTTTACCACACATACTGGTTGGATTTGGCACGAGGGTGAGTGATGGTTCAGTGGATCAAATTTTATTAACAAGAGATTTCATAAAAATGAAATGCACTGTTAATAACTGAAAGGCAAAAAACTGAACCAATGACTCACAGCTCGTGAGCTGTAAAGCCGCAACAAGGCACCAAGCGCTTTACAGTCCATTCACACACCTTTCATACATGACACGCACAAGACCATTCACACGGCCAGCCACAGGCCCAGCACATTACAACACTCACATCGACAGACCGCGCCACTCAAGGGCCCATCACTTACATACGCCCACATGCCTGATACAAGAATCACACCAGCTGATGGGAGTGTGGACTGGCGTTTGGCTGGCACCACCAGCCAAGCGCCACCCCACCCACACCACCAGCCAAGCCCCACCCCACGCACACCGCCAGCCAAGCCCCACCCCACGCACACCGCCAGCCAAACCCCACCCCACGCACACCGCCAGCCAAGCACCACCCCAAGCACACCACCAGCCAAGCGCCACCCCAAACAGACCGCCAGCTAAGCGCCACCCCAAGCACACCGCCAGCCAAACCCCACCCCACCCACACCGCCAGCCAAGCCCCACCCCACGCACACCACCAGCCAAACCCCACCCCACGCACACCGCCAGCCAAGCGCCACCCCAAGCACACCGCCAGCCAAGCGCCACCCCAAGCACACCGCCAGCCATACCCCACCCCACGCACACCACCAGCCAAGCGCCACCCCAAGCACACTGCCAGCCAAGCGCCACCCCACGCACACCGCCATCACTTTTTTTTGTTTATAAACAACAAAGAAACCACTAACTAATTATAAAATAAGCACAAAACTACAAACACAAAAGCTCTAACTAAATACATGACAGAGATGCCAACCGTGATACATATGAAAATATAAAACAGACAGCTTACGCTCACGGTATTTCCCAGACATTTTTCCTTGTGTGGTAACTTCTAAAACAGCTGGGCACACACAGCCCAGGCTTTGAAGGGCATTTGGGGCAGTACATCCGGCTCTCCCTCCGGATTAATCTCCGGGCACATACTCTACATTTCTTTGTGGGCAAGTCTTTTTTGGGAGTGGGAGGAATGTGATCTGGAAAGTGCCGATCTTTCAATCTAGCCACATCCTCCACCACTTCTACTCTAGGAACTCTTGCCGGTTCCACCACAATAAGGCTTTCTATCACCGACTCCTGAAATTTAACAAATGTCATCCTTTACCCAGGTGAACAATCCTTGTATACAATAAAGGCATTAAAAGTTGCCAAATGAAATAAATGTAGGGCCAACTTTTTATACCACACGTAAGACTTACGAAGAGCAGTGTAAGGTTCCAAACTCTGATCTACTCTATCAACACCACCCATGTGCCTATTGTAGTCCAAAATGCATGCAGGTTTGCGCACTTCCGCAACCTGACCCCAAACAGTCACAGGGGAAGTACTCTCATCATGGATGGTAGATAGCATGTGCAAAACCCTCCTGTCTGAAAATTTCAGAGCTAGCAGCTCATTATTCCGCAAGGCACTGCACTGTCCCCTCTCAAGTTTTTTACAGACAAGCTCCCTTGGATAGCCTTTCCGGTTAGAACGGATTGTGCAACAAGCAACAGTGTCCACTCTAAACAACTCCTTGAACAACTGTACTCTAGTGTAGAAATTATCTACGTACAAATGGTGACCTTTGGAAAACAGCCATCTAGCAAGTTCCCACACAATTTTTTCGATAACTCCAAAAGTGGCCGGACAACCAGGAGGGTCAATACTGGAATCCCTACTAGTGTAGACCAGGAAATTATACACATATCCTGTTCTGCTTTCTGACAGCAGATACAATTTAATCCCATACCGTGCCCTCTTACTAGGAATGTACTGCTTAAAAACGAAATGCCCCTTGAAAAGGACCAAAGACTCGTCCACACTTATCTCTTTGCCTGGAACATAGACCTCTGAAAACCGATCTACAAAATGATCAAGGACGGGCCTAATCTTGAAAAGACGGTTACAATCAGGGTGATCTTGTGGCAAGGCTAAAGCATTGTCTACAAAATGCAGCATACGAAGAAGAAGCAAATACCGATTACGTGTCATAGTTGCCGGAAATATGGCCGTTGCCATCAATGGACTAGTAGACCAATAAGAAGCAAGTGACGGCTTCCTGATCAACCCCATCAAAAAAGACAAACCTAAAAACTTTTTCATCTCTTCCAGATATGTGGGAACCCATTGAGTAGTTCTAGACTGAGGCTTAAGTCTGGCAGCGTTGTCCCGCAAATATTGCTCTGCATACAAATTAGTCTGCTCCACAATCTCTTCCAAAAAGACATCGTCCATAAACAAGTGAAAGAAATGGACAGGCAAAAAGATTCCCGTATTAACTCTACACCCTGGGAGACCAGTAAATGCAGGTAACTGTGGCTGCTCCATGTTTGGGGCAATCCAGGTGTCAGGTCTTCTAATGGGAAACCCTTCAGCCCCAGGCTGCTGCACTCTTGGCACATCAATGTCCTCCTCTACAACAGGCCCTTCATCTGCACTGAGTGTAGCTTCCTCATCAGAAGAATACTCTCGGACAGAAAACTCACTTCCAGAATCTCCCGCTTCCTCCTCTGCCTCAGATGCAGAGTCAGTCTCGTAATCATGGTCTGAAGACGACTCAAAGAGCATGCGAACAACCTGCTGAGTGGTCACTCTGCGGCTAGCCATGATCCTCACTAGCAACAAATGGATTGCCAACAACAACTAGCACTAAAATAAGTAATAAACAAAGTGAAGCTTTATCACAAAGAGTTATGTACTAAAAAAACTATACCACTCACTTGCCTGAAAAAGCTACTCACCAAGCAACTACTCTGCACAGACACAGCAATCACCAATGATATCCCACTAAAAAGAAAAAAGAAAAAAGAAAATTAGACATATGACAACACAAATATCATTGTGCTCAAATCTCAATTTCAAAGACACAATACTGCATTTAGTACACCACCTACAAACATGTCATTCATGCATGTCAACAATACTCCTTTGGAGTAAATTGCTTTCACTTACCTAAAACATGCAACTATGCAAACCGCAGGACAACTACTGCCAAAACCACAAGGATCCACAGCAAAGGAAGCAAAAGCGTTGAACTAGAAGAAAAAGAAGAAATACATTGTTATAATCACAGATACAAATACTTCGCCCGTTGACAAACACCCCACCTCCAAGAACTTAGAAATTGTCCCTGGTACCTAAGTGGATCCTGCCCCCCTCGGGGGCAGATGGGCATAAATAAATTGGCCAATCTGCCCCCAAGGGGGGCAGAAATGGGCAACACCTCTGTGGCCCCTTTAGGGGGCGACCCTTCCCAAAGGGGGCACTACCAGCACAAAACAAAAAAAAGGGGAAAAAAAAAATCCCTGGTGTATTGGTGGTTTCTGCCCAGGGGGGTGACCCTTGCCCAAGGGGTTGCCCCCAAAAGAAACTTTTCTTTAGAAATAAATCCCTGGTGTCTAGTGGATTTCGCCCCCCCCCCCCCCCCCAGGGGCAGATCGGCCAAAAAATCGGCGATCTGCCCCCAGGGGGGACGAAATACTAAAAATAATTGCCCAAGGGGTCGCCCCCAAAAGAAACACACAAAAAAAAATCCCTGGTGTCTAGTGGAGATTCCTGCTCCACGATCGCGGGCAGGAATCTAGTGAAAACCTTTGGAGTTTTGGAGGCCCTGCAAAAGGCAGGCCTCACTATCAAAGCCCCAAAGTGCCAGATAGGGCAGGGAAAGGTGGTTTATCTGGGACACCTGGTAGGTGAAGAACAGATTGCACCATTTCAGGGGAAAATCCAAACAATCATGGATTGGGTTCCCCCTACAACACAGACCCAGGTGAGAGCCTTCCTAGGCCTCACTGGGTATTACAGGAGATTCATTCAAAACTATGGCTCCATAGCAGCCCCACTTAATGATCTCACAAGTAAGAAGATGCCTAAAAAGGTATTGTGGACAGCTAGCTGTCAGAAAGCTTTTGAGGAGCTCAAACAGGCCATATGCACTGCACCTGTCCTAAAAAGCCCATGTTACTCCAAGAAATTAATTGTTCAAACTGATGCATCTGAATTAGCGGTAGGGGCAGTCTTATCACAACTGAAGTCTGAGGGCCAGGATCAACCAGTTGCTTTAGACCTGGGAGTACCCACTCCAATGGAGATGGACTCTCCAGATATTTCTACCTAGACAAAGAAGACTCATCTGGACAAGGTTAGCCTAATTGTCCCTCGTTTGGAGGGGGTTGTGTAGGAAAGTACCATCTTGCCTGGCATGTTACCCCCATTTTTACATGTATGTCAGTTTGTTTTTGCCTGTCTCACTGTGATCCTAGACCCCAGTGCTCATAGCATGTGGCCTGAATGTGTATACCTGTGTAGTGACTGACTGTGTCACTGAGGATCTGCTAATGCTCTCTGCCTTTTTTATGTGTCACACTAGGCCAGTCCACATTTACCAATTTCAATTGGCATACTGGAACACCCTTATAATTACCTAGCATATGGTACCTAAGTACCCAGGGTATCGGGGTTCCAAGAGCTCCCTATGGGCTGCAGCATTTCTTTTGCCACCCATAGGGAGCTCAGACAAACCTTCCCACAGGTCTGCAGCCTGAGTGAAATAACGCACACTTTATTTCACAGCCATTTTCACTGCACATAAGTAACTTATAAGTCACCTATATGTCTAACCTTCACTTGGTGAAGGTTAGGTGCCAAGCTACCTAGTGTGTGGGCACCCTGGCACTAGCCAAGGTGCCCCCACATTGTTCAGGGCAAATTCCCCGAACTTTGTGTGTGTGGGGACACCATTACACGTGTGCACTACACATAGGCCACTACCTATGTGTAGCGTCACAATGGTTACTCCGAACATGGCTATGTAACATGTCTAAGATCAAGGAATTGTCACCCCAATACCATTCTGCCAAACCAGCTTTCTGAGGTCTTCTCTGCAGCTACCGCTGCTGCCACCCGACAGACAGACAGACAGGTATTAAGTATATGCTCTCTAAGAATTAAGTTGTACAACACCTCATAATCAGATACTTTGCTGCCATGTAACCAGCCTTCCAAAGCTTTAACAGGACAGTCCACAAAGTCTATCTTGTGAGGACTCTTTTCTGGTCTCCCTGAACTTTATTCTATAGTGTTCATTGGTGAGACCAAACCCTTCTAAAAGTGCTGACTTAAGAACGTTGCAATTGTCTGCATCCTTTTCTCTGACAGGGAGAAGTCTATACCTCTCTGTAGGAGGCTTGCCTGGTTTGTAGTGGGTACCCTGGGTAGTGGGTACCTTGGGTACTTCCACCTTATACCAGGTCCAGTTATCCCTTATTAGTGAAATGTAGTAGTGTTCTAGCAGTTTAGGATGATAGAAGCAGCTATAGCAGAGAAGCTTAGGCTGAACTAGGAGACATGCAAAGCTCATGCAATACCACTTATAGCTACATAGTTCTTATACAGACAGTAAAGGCAATACTCAGTGTTAACAAAAATAAAGGAATTTATTTGGGTGACTGTAGGCGGGCGTCGTTCGCCTCGCCTACGATCATGCAGACTTGGCGTTCGCCCGACGCCTTCCCCGACTTCCGCCCACGTCGTCATGGAGACGCATGGGGGCGGAGACGGCAATCGGCCCCGGACTTCCGGGTTGCTGAGACTTTTAAAAATGAAGACGCCGCGAACGGAAGGGGAAGGAGGAACCGGAGCCGAAGGTTTGTGACAACAACCCCGAACGAGGAGACCAGGAGCGAAGAGAGGATCCCGACAAGACGATTGGAACAGAATTACCGAGAGGACACGAAGCAGCCTGCCACGGCCTAGGAGGGTCGTGGCTATACAAGGTACGGACCCTTTTTAAGGGCAACAACGATAAGGGGAAAGAAGGGGAGGGGAGAACCAGAGAGAGGGTGGGAAAAGACAGGAGGGGAAAGAAGGGGAAAAACTCCCAGGACACCCTGCCACTCTACTATTAAAGAAAGGGAAAAACCCCTCCTCCTCACCAAAACCCTAACCCTCCCACTAAAGTAAAAACTACACAAAAATGTATCGGGGTTGTTTAGTTAACCCCCTTACTACCTCCCTCACAGCTCCACTCCTCCCCTCACTAATCACAGAAATTAATAGACCGGGAAAATACCGTCCCACTTACCTGCTGTATCCTCTTTTGTTCTTCCGAGGGAAATCGTGGACCAAGGGGAGAACACTGGAAACTCGCCACCTGGAAGAGGAAAATTTAAGGAAACCATTAAAGACTTTGGAAGCCCCACAGATTGGAGGAAGAGAAACAAAAGAGAGGAACGAAAGGCAAACATCCTATCACTGTATTTCACCCCTCCTAGAACTTAAAAATAAAACAAGAAAACCCCTGTTAAGGGTTAAAAATCTGCGTCTGTGTTCCCTGTATCCCAGACCACAACCCCAAATCCCCCCCCCACAGTGACACAGTACCAAAAATATCTTAGAGACAATACTACTTCTGGAGGTAAGTATTATACAAAATACATACACTAGACATCAAAATTAGACAAGTAAACAGTCATAGAACGATGCAAAAAGTAGGAAATCCTATAGAATGCTATGGGAGAAAAGAGGTCTAGGGGCACCACAAACCATATACTAAGAAAGTGGAGTACGAACCATAAATTCCCCCCTAGACAAGTGTAGTGAGTGCAGAATCGCTGGGAGAGTAAGAATACAGTAAAGGTAAGTACATTTCGCCACCCCAGAGCCCAGAAAAGAAGGAGTCCAGTACTGCAAGTTTCCTTAGGACACACCACACCTCGTGATTTGGATTTTGCAGCAGCCAACCAAGTCTGCAAAGAACAACTGCTGGATTTCTGGACCTGAAGACCTGCAAAGGAGGGGGACGAAGTCCAGAAGTCCAAAGAAGTTCCAGGAAGGACAGGAGCCCCTGCCAACTCAGAAGAGGGTGCAAAAGAAGAGTCCTCAGTTAGTCGAAGACTGCAGGAATGCACCCTAGGAAGATGCCAGCGGGTTCCTGCATGGTACAAAAGATGTTGCACGGTGTGAAGATCGTTGCAGATTAGATTTCTTGTTGGAAGGTGCCAACAAGCCTTGGCTATGACAAAAGTGCGTTTTGTATCAAAATGGTGCTGGATGGACCCAGGAGGGACCTGGGGGCCTCAACTCTGTGTGAGGAGGAAGAGGGGACCCTGAGCACTTTAGAGAGCCCTCAGGATAACAGCCAGCACCCCCAGGAGTCGCAGGACCTGGGTTTAAAGGAGGTGCAATACGTGGTTGAGACAGCACAACAAAAGAAGGTCCCACGCCACAGGAGAACAACTCAGCGAGTTGAGCGTCGCAGGATGGAGTGCTAGGGGCCTGGGCCAGGCTGTACATGAAGGAATTTTGCACAGAGTGCACAGAGACCTCAGAAGGCGAAGAATACTCAGTACGCAGGGGTACCGTCGCTCTCAGGGAAGGCAAGGTCTTATCTCCTCCAACGTGCATCAGCAGGACCGCAGGACAGTCTATTTCGACGATGTCCACCCTCTGTGTCCTTAGAAGCACGCTCCTCGCTGTGAGAGGAGTCCCAGGGTACCGGTCGTCGTCTTGGAAGGTGCCTGTTTGGAGCAGGAGAGTGACTTTGTCACTCCACAGGAGATTTCTTCAGTCCTTCTGGTGCAAGATGAAGACAGGGAGTCCCCAGAGCATGCACACCATAGAAACTGTAGCACTTGCTGACTTGGAGCTGAGGTTGGTGATGAAAAGTTTCTCTTGTAGACACTTTGTTGCAGTTACAGTGATTCTTGGAGCAGGCTGCGTATGATCTGAGGTCAGAAGAGTCTGAAGTTGTTGCAGAGGATTACTGAAGGAAACTTGCAAGCAGAATCTGAAGAGAACCCACAGGAGAGACCCTTAATAGCCCTGAGAGGGGGATTGGCTACCTTATCAGGTATGGACCTATCAGGAGGGGTCTCTGATGTCACCTGCTGGCACTGGCCACTCAGAGTCCTCCAGAATGCCCCCACACCTTGCAAATCAAGATGGCTGAAGTCTGGGACACACTGGAGGAGCTCTGGGCACCACCCCTGGGGTGGTGATGGACAGGGGAGTGGTCACTCCCCTTTACTTTGTCCAGTTTCGTGCCAGAGCAGATGAAGGGGTCCCTGAACCGGTGTAGACTGGTTTATGCAAGGAGGGCACCATCTGTGCCCTTCAAAGCATTCCCAGAGGCTGAGGGAGGCTAACCCTCCCAGACTGTAACACCTATTTCCAAAGGGAGAGGGTGTAACACCCTGCTCTCAGAGGAAATGCTTTGTTCTGCCTTTCTGGGACTGGGCTGCCCAGACCCCAGGAGGGCAGAACCCTGTCTGTGAGGTGGCAGCAGCTGTAGCTGCAGTGCAAGCCTCAGAGAGCGGGTTTGGCAGTACTGTCGGTCCATGGTGGAGCCACCAGGATGCATGGAATTGGCTCCCCAATACCAGATTTGAAATGGGGGGACATTTCCATGATCTTAGACATATTACATGGCCATATTTAGAGTTAACCTTGTGAAGCTATATATAGGTATTGACCTAATATTTAGTGCACACGTGTAATGGCGTCCCCGCACTCACAAAGTCCGGGGAAATGGCCTTGAACTATGTGGGGGCACCTTTGCTAGTGTAAGGGTGTCCTCACACTTAGTAACTTTGCACTTAACCTTCAGCAAGTGAAGGTTAGACATATAGCTGACTTATAAGTTACTTAAGTGCAGTGAAAATGGCTGTGAAATAGTGTGTGCACTATTTCATGCAGGCTACAATGGCAGTCCTGTGTAAGGGTTTGTCTGAGCTCCCTGTGGGTGGCAAAATAAATATTGCAGCCCATATGGATCTCCTGGAACCCCAATGCCCTTGGTACCTAGGTACCATATACTAGGGACTTATAAGGAGGGTCCAGTATGCCAATTGAAATTGGTAAAGGAAGTCACTGGCCTGCAGTGACAAATTTAAAATCAGAGAGAGCATAAGCACTGAGGTTCTGGTTAGCAGGGCCTCAGTGACACAGTTAGGCACCACACAGGGAACACATACAGGGCACACTTTATGAGCACTGGGGTCCTGGCTAGCAGGATCCCAGTGACACAAGCAAAAAACAAACATACATACAAGTAAAAATGTGGGTAACATGCCAGGCAAGATGGTACTTTCCTACACAACCCACCCCCAAACGAGGGACAATAAGTCTAACCTTGCCCAGATGAGTCTTCATTGTCTATGTGGAACTATCTGGAGAGTCCACCTGCATTGGAGTGGGTACTCCCAGGTCTATGTTCCACTATATAGTCCATTCTCTGTAGGGATATGGACCAACTCAACAATTTAGGGTTTTCACCTTTCATTTGTTTTAGCCAAAGTAGAGGTTTGTGGTCTGTCCGAACAATAAAGTGAGTACCAAACGGGTATGGTCTCAACTTTTTCAGTGCCCAGACCACATAAAGGGCCTCCCTCTCTATGGCAGACCAACACTTTTCTCTAGGGGTCAACCTCCTGCTGATAAAAGCAACAGGTTGATCCTGGCCCTCAGTATTAAGCTGTGGTAGCACTGCCCCAACCCCCAATTCAGAAGCATCAGTCTGGACTATGAACTTTTTGGAGGTGCAAGGGCTTTTTAGGACAGGTGCGGAGCACATGGCCTGTTTGAGCTCATCAAAAGCATTTTGACAGCTAGCTATCCACAATACCTTTTTAGGCATCTTCTTACTAGTGAAGCCATTAAGAGGAGCTGCAATGGAGCCATAACTCTTAATAAACCTCCTAGAGTACCCTGTGAGGCCTAAAAAGGCTCTCACCTGGGTTTGAGTTTAGGGGGAGCCCATTCCATAATGGTCTGGATCTTCCCCTGCAGTGGTGCAATTTGTTCCCCATCTACCAGGTGGCCCAGATCAACCACTTTCCCCTGCCCTATCTGGCACTTTGAGGCCTTGATGGTGAGGCCTGCCTTTTGCAGGGCCTCCAGAACTTTCCACAGGTGGACCAGGTGATCATCCCAGGTGGAGCTAAAGACAGCTATATCATCTAGATATGCTGCACTAAAAGCTTCCAACCCTTGCAGGACTGTGTTCACCAACCTTTGAAAAGTGGCAGGTGCATTCTTCAGACCAAAGGGCATCACAGTGAATTGATATTGCCCTCTAATGGTTGAAAATGCAGTCTAGGGTTTAGCATTTTCTGAAAATGTAATCTGCCAATACCCTGCAGTTTAATCAAAAGTGCTTAGATACTTGGCAGAAGCCAGTGTATCTATCAGCACATCTTCCCTGGGTATAGGGTGAGCATCTTTCTTGGTTACTTGGTTGAGCCCTCTACAGTCAACACAAAACCTCATCTCTCTTTTTCCATCCTTAATGTGAGGTTTTGGGACCAGCACCACTGGGCTAGCCCATGGGCTTTCTGAAAGCTCAATCACTGCTAAGTCTAACATTTTATGAACTTCTTGTTTAATGCAGTCCCTGACATGGTCAGCCTGCCTATAAATCTTACTTTTGACAGGTAAACGCTCTCCAGTATTGAGTGTATGCTCACACCAAGTAGTGGCACCTGGTATCAGTGAGAAAAGTTCAGAAAACTGACTTAAAAGGTTTATACAGTTATCTTTCTGCTCAACAGTAAGACAATCTGCAAGTACTACTCCCTCCACTAAGGAATCAGCTTCAGTGGTGGAGAAGAGATCAGGGAGAGGGTCACTCTCTTCTTCCTGTCCCTCATCAGTTGCCATGAACAGGGTGAGATCAGCCCTGTCATAGTAGGGTATTAGGCGGTTGACATGGAGGACCCTAAGGGGACTCCTGGCAGTGCCCAGGTCTACCAAGTAGGTAACCTCGCCCTTTTTCTCAACAATTAGATGGGGTCCACTCCATTTGTCCTGGAGTACTCTTGGAGCCACAGGCTCCAATACCCACATCTTCTTTCCTGAGTGGTACCAGGTCAGGACAGCCTGCTGGTCATGCCATTGCTTTTGCAGCTCCTGGCTGGCCTGAAGGTTTTTACTGGCCTTTTTCATGTATTCAGCCATTCTTGATCTTAAGCCAAGTACATAATCCACAATGTATAGTTTAGGAGCTTTTAAAGGTTGTTCCCAACCCTACTTAACAAGTGCAAGGGGACCTCTCACAGGGTGCCCAAAGAGGAGTTCAAAGGGGCTAAAACCCACTCCATTTTGAGGTACCTCCCTGTAAGCAAAAAGGAGGCAAGGTAACAGGACATCCCATTTCCTTCTGAGTTTTTCAGGGAGTCCCATTATCATACCTTTGAGAGTTTTATTAAACCTCTCAACCAGACCATTTGTTTGTGGATGATAAGGAGTAGTGAATTTGTATGTTACACCACACTCCTTCCACATTGCCTTGAGGTATGCAGACATGAAGTTACTACCTTTGTCTGACACCACTTCCTTAGGTTAGCCTACTCTGGAAAAGATTCCCAGGAGGGCCTTTGCCACTGCAGGAGCTGTAGTGGTCCTTAAGGGAATTGCTTAAGGGTACCCAGTGTCATGGTCCACTACCAACAGGATAGACCTATTGCCTGAAGCTGTTGGAGGGTCAAGGGGGCCAACTATGTCAACCCCTACCCTTTCAAAGGGTACCCCAACCACAGGAAGTGGAATTAAGGGGGCCTTTGGAGTGCCACCAGTATTGCCACTGGTTTGGTAGGTCACACAAGAGCGACAAAACTCTTTGGTTTCCTCTGACATAAGAGGCCAGTGAAACAGGGTAACAAGCCTGTCCCAAGTTTTACTTTGGCCCAAGTGCCCAACCAAGGGAATGTCATGTGCCAAGGTAAGAAGAAACTCTCTGTATTGCAAAAGGATGGCCAATCTCCTAGTAGCTCGAGGTTTAGGGTCTCTTGATTCAGTATACAGGAGGTTGTCTTCCCAATACACCTTATGGCTATCATTGACATCCCCATTCTGCTGTTTGACAGCTTGCTGTCTCAAACCCTCTAGTGTGGGACAGGTCTGCTGTGCCACACTCAGCTCTTCCCTAGCAGGCCCCCCTGCACCCAAAAGCTCAGCAGTGTCTGCTGCCAGCTCATCTGGTGTAGGTTCTGCACAGGGAGAGGATTTCTCTTCCTCAAAAGGGGGGGGAATCTTCTGCAGATGGAGGGATAGTGGGCAAGGATTTACCTTTCCTACCCCTAACTTTTGGGAGCACTTGGTCCATTGTTCCAGGATCTAAGTTTACCTGTCCTTTTTGCTTTTTGGCCAGAGCCCTTGTCAAAGCAAAAATATGCCCAGGAATGCCCAGTATTGCTGCATGAGCCTCCAACTCCACCTCAGCCCAAGCTGATGTCACTAACCATTTCCTAGTAAGCAATCTACAGGTAATTCAGTGGCTACCACAACTTTCTTTGGACCAGTAACCCCCCCCCAGTTGAGATTCACAACAGCCGTGGGGTGGCTAAGTGTGTTATTGTGAGCATCAGTCACTTAGTACTGCTGACCAAGTAGGTGTTGATCAGGGTGAACCCGTTTCTCTATAACCATACTGTAGTTACACTGGCTCCTGTGTCACTGTAGGCCTCAACCTCAACACCATTAATTAAGGGTAGTTGTTTGTACTTACTCATATTAAGGGGACAAGCAACCAAGGTGGCAAAGTCAATGCCACCATCAGAGACTAAAACAGCCTCTGTGGTCTCCCTAACAAGACCAACCCCAACTACACTGCCAATAGTAAGCCCAGCTATACCCTTGGATTGGCTATTTGTAGTTGGCTTCCCACCACCACTGCTATTACTAGGAGCACTAGAGGTTGCAGTTGGGGTTGTGGTAGTGGGAGCCTTGGTGTTTTTCTTTGGACAAGTGGCATCACTTGCCCAATGGCCTTTTACTTTACATAAATAACACCATGGGTTTTTCTGATTGTGGGAAGACGATTTAGACCCACCACCCCCAGAGGATTTTTGTGGGCCTGATTAAGGTTCAGAATGTTTTTTTATCTTTGTCCCTACCCTTGTCAGAAGACTTACCATCCTTCTTCTTGCCATGCTTGTCACTCCCTGTATGAACTTTTCTGTTCACTCTTGTTCTGACCTATTTGTCTGCCTTCTTTCCCAATTCTTGGGGAGAGGTCAGATCTGAGTCTACCAAGTACTGGTGGAACAAATCAGACACAAAATTGTTCAAAATATGCCCTATCAGGGTTAGATTATACAGACTTTCATAGTCAGTCACCTTACTGCCATGTAACTAACCCTCCAATGTCTTCACTGAACAGTCTACAAAGTCTGTCCGGTCTTGAGAGGACTCTTTTC
Organism: Pleurodeles waltl; assembly: GCF_031143425.1. Taxonomy (NCBI): domain Eukaryota; kingdom Metazoa; phylum Chordata; class Amphibia; order Caudata; family Salamandridae; genus Pleurodeles; species Pleurodeles waltl. Next base: position 1,226,327,072 of record NC_090447.1, read on the forward strand.
TGGTGTCTCTGAACTTAATCCTGTATTGTTCAGTGGTTAGGCCAGATCCATCCAAGAGTGTATCCTTCAAAACTTTGTAATTATTAGCATCACTTTCTCTGACAGTAAGGAGCCTATCCCTACCCTTACCAGTGAAAGATAGCCACAAGATAGCAGCACACTGCCTTTGAGGGACCAACTGTACCATACAGGCCCTCTCAAGTGCAGCAAACCACTTGTTAATGTGATCCCCCTCCTTGTAAGGGAGGACTATCTTATGCAGGTTTCTGGAATTGTGCTCTCTAACAGGATTGCTATCAAAAACACTGCTGCTGCCACCATGGGGAACTAACCCCAACCTCTGCCTTTCCCGTTCCACATCCAGAGATTCCCTGTCTAAGGCCAGTTGCTGCTGTTTAACCTTCAGCCTGGCCTCTTCCAACCTCAGCTTTCTGAGTTCCCTTTCCATTAAGTTATCCTCAGGGTTGGAGGCTTGGGAATTGTGAGACACAGAAGAAATGTGGGAATTGACAGAGTTGGACCTGTCCCTAACTGACTGGACTCTAGTAACCTGGCCTTTAGGAGTGAAAGGTGCCCTACCAATGTGTGACCCCCTCCCACTACCAGTGTCACTAGGTGACCTCATAGCTGGCAGGTCCTTGGAACAATCCTCCCTAGTATCCTCAGGGGACTCCTCTGAGTCTGGCTGGGTACCCCCCTCCTCTACCTCCTGATCCTGGGATGGGCCAGACTGGTTCTGGTCACTTTCTATGAGAAGGCTAAGGAGAAGATCTTTTGTAGGATTCTTACCAATTGCTAAACCTCTTTCAATGCAGAGACCCCTCAAACATTTAAAGTTTAGATTCCCATATGTTGCCTGAACAACTGTGGGAGTAAGCTCTACTGCAGACATGACAGAAAAGGTTTAGGACAGGGAGAGAGAACAGGGAAAAACTTTTTCAAACTTTTGAAAACTTTTAAAAGTTTTCAGACACTTTTCAGAAACTTTTTAGAAAGTTTTAAAGAAAGAAAGTTTAACTGTTTAGGTTACTGTGTATATTCGAAAGTATTTGTTATATGTTTTTCTTATGAAAAGCACCAATGACAAAGTGGTAAAGCAGTTACAAGTACTTATCCCACTGCTGCACCGCCAATGTAGGAGGATGGCCTGGCTTTAGTGGGTACCTTTTGGTACTTACACCTTGTGCCAGGTCCAGTTATCCCTTCTTAGTAGATTAGAAGTGTTCTAGCAGCTTAGGATGATAGAGGTAGTTATATCAGAGCAGCTTAGGCTGAACTAGGAGACATGCAAAGCTCCTACTATACCACTTATATCATATAGCACTTTATCACAAGAAAACACAATACTCAGAGTTACTAAAAATAAAGGTACTTTATTTTAGTGACAATATGCCAAAAGTACCTCAGAGGATATACTCCCTTAGAAGGTAAGTAAAATACACAAAATATACACACAAACCAAAATAAGGTAAGTAAACAGTTAGAAAAGTAGTGCAAATACTGTAGAACACAATAGAATGCAATAGGAGACAATAGGCCTAGGGGCAACACAAACCATATACTCCAAAAGTGGAATGCGAACCATGAATGGACAGCAGGCCTAGTAAAGTGTGTAGAGGGTCGCTGGGAGTGTAAGAAAACACTAAGGGTGTCCAAGATACCCCACCACAAGACGGTGAAAGGTAGGAGTAAAGTTGCCCTACTACCCCAGAAAGACAGTAAAGTCGAGATAGGGAATTCGACAAAGACAACTACTGACTGCAAAGCACTGAAGACGGATTCCTGGACCTGAGGACCTGCAAAGGAAGGGTCCCAAGTCCAAGAGTCATGCAAGTGTCCAGGGGGGGCAGGAGACCACTAAACCCCAGATGAAGGTGCAAAAGGGCTGCCTCTGGGTGGAAGAAGCCAAAGATTCTGCAACAACGGAAGGTGCCAGGAACTTCTCGTTTGGGCAGAAGATGTCCCACAGCGTGCTGGAGGATGCAGAGTTGTTTCCACGCAGAAAGACTGCGAACAGGCCTTACTAGGTGCAAGAGTCGTGGTTGAGGATTTTGGGTGCTGCCAGGGCCCAGGAAGGACCAGGAGGTCGCCCCTTGGAGGAGGAGACAGAGGGGGCGCTCAGCAACACAGAGAGCCCACGCAGAAGCAGACAGCACCCTCAGAAGCATCTGAACAGGTGTTCAGAAGATCTGAGCACAGCGGTCGTCTCAGCACAACAAAAGGGAGTCTCACGAAGTCGGAGGTCAACTCAGCAAGTTGTGCAATGCAGGACGGAGTGCTAGGGACCTGGGCTATGCTGTGCATGAAGGAAGTCTTGCAAAAGTGCACAGAAGCCCTAGCAGCTGCAGTTCACGCAGTACACAGGATTACTGTCTGGCGTGGGGAGTCAAGGACTTACCTCCACCAAATTTGGACAGAAGGGCCACTGGGCTGTCCGGGACACTTGGATCCAGCTCCTGTGTTCCAGGGACCACGCTCGTCAAGATGAGAGGGGACCCAGAGGACCGGTGATGTAGAAGTTTGGTGCCTGCATTGGCAGGGGGAAGATTCCGTCGACCCACAGGAGATTTCTTCTTGGCTTCCAGTGCAGGGTGAAGGCAGACAGCCCTCAGAGCATACACCACCAGGAAACAGTCGAGAAAGCCGGCAGGTTGAGATGCTACAATGTTGCTGGTAGTCTTCTTGCTACTTTGTTACGGTTTTGCAGGCGTCCTGGAGCAGTCAACGGTCGATCCTTGGCAGAAGTCGAAGAGAGAAGTGCAGAGGAACTCTGGCGGGCTCTTGCATTCGTTATCTGGTGAGAAACCCACAGGAGAGACCCTAAATAGCCCTCAGAGGAGGAATGGCTACAGAGAGAGGTAAGCACCTATCAGGAGGGGTCTCTGATGTCACCTGCTGGCACTCACCACTCAGAGGTCTCCTTTGTGCCCTCACACCTCTGTATTCAAGATGGCAGAGGTCTGAGACACACTGGAGTAGCTCTCGGCACCTCCCCTTGGGAGGTGCTGGTCAAGGGAGTGGTCACTCTCCTTTCCTTTCTCTAGTTTTGAGCCAGAGCAGGGCTGGGGGGATCCCTGAACCGGTGTAGACTGGCTTATGCAAGAAGGGCACCATCTGTGCCCTTCAAAGCATTTCCAGAGGCCAGGAGAAGCTACTCCTCTCAGGCCCTTAACACCTATTTCCAAAGGGAGAGGGTGTAACACCCTCTCTCAGAGGAAATCCTTTGTTCTGCCTTCCTGGGACTGGGCTGCCCAGGCCCGGGGGGGGGGGGGGGGGGCAGAAACCTGTCTGAGGGTTGGCAGCAGCGGTAGCTGCAGAGAAAACTCCAGAGAGCTAGTCTGGCAGTACCCGGGTGTAGGAGGCTGGCCTGGCTTGTAGTGGGTACCAAAGGTATTTACACCTTGTGCCAGGTCCAGTTATCCCATATTAGAGAGAAGAGGTGTTTCTAGCTGCTTAGGCTGATAGAAGGTAGCTATGGCAAAGCAGCTAAGGCTGAACTAGGAGACATGGAAAGCTCCTACTATACCACTTATATCATATGCACAACATCATAAGAAAACACAATACACAGAGTTACTAAAAAATAAAGGTACTTTATTTTTATGACAATATGCCAAAAGTATCTCAGTGAGTACCCTCAGTAAGAAGGTAAGTAATATACACAAGTTATATGTACACAAACCAAAATCAGGTAAGTAAGAGCAAGAAAAGTAATGCAAACAGTGTAGAATTACAATAGGTTGCAATAGGCAAGCAAAGGTATAGGGGCAGCACAAACCATATACTCCAAAAGTGGAATGAGAATCACAAATGGACCCCAGACCTATTTGAGCTTGTAGAGGGTCGCTGGGTCTGTAAGAAAACAGTCAGGGTGTCCAAGATACTCCACCCCAAGACCCTGAAAAGTAGGAGTAAAGTACACCTACTACCCCTAAAGAGCACAATAGTCGTGATAGGGGGATTCTGCAAGAACAACAAACACCAGCAGTGCACTGACAACGGATTTCCGGACCTAAGGACCTGCAAGGCAAGGGCACCAAGTCCAATAGTCACAACAGAGTCCAGGGAGGGCAGGAGCCCAGGAAACCATGGATGAAGGTGCAAGGAAGCTGCTTCCGGATGGAAGAAGCTTGGAGTTCTCCAATAAAGAAGAGGACAAGGAATTTCTCCTTTGGAAGACAGATGTCCCACGTCGTGACGAAGCTTGCAGAGGTGTTCCCACGCAGAAATACCGCAAACAAGTCTTGCTAGCTGCAAGGGTCACGGTAGAGGTTTTTGGGTGCTGCTGAGGACCAGGAAGGATCAGGATGTCGCCTTTTGGAGGAGGAGATAGAGGGGGTGCTCAGCAACTCAGAGAGCCCTCACAGAAGCAGGCAGCACCCACAGAAGTACCCCAATAGGCACTTAGAAGAAGAAGAAGAAGAAGAGTGAACCGGAGTCCACGCAAAGTTACAAAAGGGGGTCCTACGACGTCAGAGGACAACTCAGAAGGTTGTGCACTGCAGGACGGAGTGCTGGTGACCCAGGCTAGGATGTGCACGAAGGAAATCCTGGAAGAGTGCACAGGAGCCGGAGCAGCTGCAAATCACACAGTACACAGCTTTGCAGTCTAGCATGGGGAGGCAAGGACTTACCTCCACCAAACTGGGACTGAAGAGTCACTGGACTGTGGGAGTCACTTGGACAGAGTTGCTGTTTTCCCGGGACCACGCTCGTCAGGATGAGAGGGGACCCAGAGGACCGGTGATGCAGTCTTTTGGTGCCTGCGTTAGCAGGGGGAAGATTCCGTCTACCCACAGGAGTTTTATTCGGAGCTTCTGGTGCAGGGTGAAGGCAGGCTACACCCAGAGCATGCACCACCAGGAAACAGTCGAGAAAGCCGGCAGGATTAGGCACTACAATGTTGCTGGTAGTCGTCTTGCTATTTTGTTGCGGTTTTGCAGGCGTCCTGGAGCAGTCAGCGGTCAATCCTTGGTAGAAGGTGAAGAGGGAGATGCAGAGGAACTCTGGTGAGCTCTTGCATTCGTTATCTGAAGAATTCCCCAAAGCAGAGACCCTAAATAGCCAGAAAAGGAGGTTTGGCTACTAAGGAAGGAGGATTGGCTACCAAGAGAGGTAAGAGCCTATCAGAAGGAGCCTCTGACGTCACCTGCTGGCACTGGCCACTGAGAGCAGTCCAGTGTGCCCCCAACACCTCTGTTTCCAAGATGGCAGAGGTCTGGAACACACTGGAGGAGCTCTGGGCACCTCCCCTGGGAGGTGCAGGTCAGGGGAGTGGTCACCCCACTTTCTTTTGTCCAGTTTCGCGCCAGGGCAGGGCTGGGGGATCCCTGAACCGGTGTAGACTGGCTTATGCAGAGATGGGCACCATCTGTGCCCATCAAAGCATTTCCAGAGGCTGGGGGAGGCTACTCCTCCCCAGCCCTTCACACCTATTTCCAAAGGGAGAGGGTGTAACACCCTCTCTCAGGGGAAATCGTTTGTTCTGCCTTCCTGGGCCAGGGCTGCCTGGACCCCAGGAGGGCAGAAACCTGTCTGAGGGGTTGGCAGCAGCTGCAGTGGAAACCACGGAAAGGCAGTTTGGTAGTACCCGGGTTCTGTGCTAGAGACCCGGGGGATCATGGAATTGTCACCCCAATACCAGAATGGTATTGGGGTGACAATTCCATGATCCTAGACATGTTACATGGCCATGTTCGGAGTTACCATTGTGACGCTATACATAGGTAGTGACCTATGTATAGTGCACGTGTGTAATGGTGTTCCCGCCCTCACAAAGTCCGGGGAATTTGCCCTGAACGATGTGGGGGCACCTTGGCTAGTGCCAGGGTGCCCACACACTAAGTAACTTTGCACCCAGCCTTCACTAGGTGAAGGTTAGACATATAGGTGACTTATAAGTTACTTATGTGCAGTGGTAAATGGCTGTGAAATAACGTGGACGTTATTTCACGCAGGCTGCAGTGGCAGGCCTGTGTAAGAATTGTCAGAGCTCCCTATGGGTAGCAAAAGAAATGCTGCAGCCCATAGGGATCTCCTGGAACCCCAATACCCTTGGTACCTCAGTTCCATATACAAGGGAATTATGTGGGTGTACCAGTGTGCCAAAGAGAATTGGTAAATTTAGTCACTAGCCTGCAGTGACACATTTAGAAAGCAGAGAGAGCATAAATACTGAGGTTCTGGTTAGCAGAGTCTCAATGATACAGCGAGGCACCACACAGGGAATACATATAGGCCACAAACTTATGAGCACTGGGGTCCTGGCTAGCAGGATCTCAGTGACACATAGGCAAAAACAGACATACATACAGTAAAAATGGGGGTAACATGCCAGGCAAGATGGTACTTTCCTACAGATCCCCCCACCCACCCAGTGACACATAACAAACACACTGACAACATAGGGTTTTCACTATGAGCACTGGGTCCTGGCTAGCAGGATCCCAGTGTGACAGTGAAAACACCCTGACATATACTCACAAACAGGCCAAAAGTGGGGGTAACAATGCTAGAAAGAGGCTACCTTCCTACACCGGGTTCCATGCTGGAGCCCCGGGGATGCATGGAATTGTCCCCCCATTACCAGAATGGTATTGGGGTGACAATTCCATGATCCTAGACATGTTACATGGCCATGTGTGGAGTTACCATTGTGAAGCTACACATAGGTATTGACCTATATGTAGCTCACACGTGTAATGGTGTCCCCGCACTCACAAAGTCTGGGGAATTTGCCCTGAACTATGTGGGGGCACCTTGGCTAGTGCCAGGGTGCCCTCACACTAAGTAACTTTGCACCTAACTTTCACTAAGTGAGGTTTAGACATATAGGTGACTTATAAGTTACTTAAGTGCAGTGTAAAATGGCTGTGAAATAACATGGATGTTATTTCACTCAGGCTTCTGTGGCAGTCATGTGTAAGAATTGTCTGAGCTCCCTATGGGTGGCAAAAGAAATCCTGCAGCCCATAGGGATCTCCTGGAACCCCAATACCCTTGGTACCTGGGTATCATATACTAGGTAATTATAAGGATGTTCCAGTGTGCCAATCAGAATTGGTAAAATTAGTCACTAGCCTGCAGTGACAATTTTAAAAGCAGAGAGAGCATAAACACTGGGGTTCTGGTTAGCAGAGGCTCAGTGATACAGTTAGGCTCCACACAGGGAACACATACAGGGCATACTTTATGAGCAATGGGGTCCTGGCTAGTAGGATCCCAGTGACACAGGCAAAAACAAACATACATACAAGTAGAAATGGGGGTAACATGCCAGGCAAGATGTTACTTTCCTACAACTACACAAAGAGATCATACGCCGCCAGAGAACAGAGGATTCCTTCTGGAGTTTTACAAACCAAATCTGAGGAAAACCCAGATGAGGGACCCTAAATAGCCCTGAGAGGGGGATTGGTCACCTAACCAGGTAAGCAGCTATCAGGAGGTGTCTCTGATATCACCTGCTGGCACTGGCCAGTCAGATGTTCCCAGAGTTCCCTGAGCATCCTGAAAACAAGATATCAGAACCCAGGGACACTCTGGAGGAGCCCTGGGTACCACCCCTGGGGTGATGATGGACAGGGGTGTGGTCACTCCCCTTTCCTTTGTCCAGTTTTGCTTGAGAGCAGGGACTGGGGGTTCCTGAACTGGTGTAGACTAGATTATGCAAGGAGGGCACAATCTGTGCCCTTGAACGCACTTCCAGAGGCTCTGGGACAATGCCCATCCCATGCCAGTAACATCTATTTCCAAAGGGAGAAGGGGTAAAAACCCTCTCCCAAAGGAAATGCTTTGTTCTGCCTTCCTGGGATTGAGCTGCTCACGCCCCAGGAGGTCAGAAGCTTGTATGTGAGGTGGCAGCAGCTGGGGCTGCAGTGAAAACCTCAGAAGGCTGGTATGGCAGTACTAGGGGTCCATAGTGGAGCCCCCACAGTGCATGGGATTGTGTAATCAATACTGGAATCAGTATTGGGGTACAACTCCCAGTTGTTAGACACCTTACATGGCCATATTCGGAGTTATCATTGTGAAGCTGTACATAGGTATTGACCTATGTATAGTGCACACTTATAATAGTGTACTCATCACTCACGAAGTCCGTGAAAATGGGCACGGACGACTTGGGGGCATCTCTGCTAGTGCACGGGTTCCCTCACACACAGGTACCTGGCACCCAGCCTTCAGGGTCTGAAGGCCTGACATATAGGTGACTTATAAGTGACCTGGTGCAGTGAAAATGGCTGTGAAATAGTGGGTGCATTATTTCACACGGGCTGCAATGGCAGTCCTTAAGAAGCCTTTGTATGGGGTCCCTAAGGGTGGCAAAAGAAATGCTGCAACCTATATGGATCCCCTAGAACCCCGGTGCCCTGGGTACCTAAGTACCATATGCTAGCGAGGTATAAAAGGGGGTCCAGTATGCCAATTTAAAGTGAAATACCGAGTTACCAGTATGTAGTGATAAATTTAGAAACAGAGAGAACATGACCACTTGATGTCTGATTAGCAGGACACCAGTGAAAATTTAGAAAACAGTGAAACACACTGACAAGCAGGCCACAAACCATAAGCACTGGGGTCGTGACCATCAGGATCCCAGTGACACAGTCAAAAACACACGGACAACATGCAGAAATCGGGGGTAACATACCACGAAAGAGGGTACTTTCCTTACACAAATCATTCTTCAAGGATAGGAGTTATCCAATGGCTTATTGGATTCTACTGTGGAGAAAGTTGAAGCTTTGGATCTTAACAACTTATTAGAGAAGACCATAGAAGACCATAGTTGCAAAACCAGTACGCTCAATTTGTGTCTCCAAGTTTACTACAAAATACTCATCAATCAAATAGATTATCTGCAACAGGACTGCTCCAATCAGCCATTATTCATTTTAAATGCACAAAAAACTTGAAAGAGATTTTCACATCAACGTAACTAAGTGGGTAGGAACTAAAAAATAAAACAATGTAATAACACCCATCTACAAGTCAATTTGTCAAATTAAGACACTGTTCAGATTGCTACACACAAAATGTTCTTTACAGCATTGAGTGCCCTGCGGTCTCGTATATATTGCCAAAACCAAGAGAAAGATTAAGGTCTGTATCACAGAACACAAGAACACGATACAAAATGAGAACCCAAATTCTAGTAATGTCGCCCAAATACCTTTTCAAATTTTGGAGGTAATCAGAACCAGTCCAGAGATCAACACATCCAAATTATTGTCACAGAGAGAAATGTTTTGGATCAAATGATTTGACACGCTCATACCTAAGGGTCTCAATGATAAAGTGGAACTAGCTTATTTCTTGTAGGTCGCAACAATCAGATGCAAATTGTTTATTCTTTAGGCCATTTAGCATGTCTAACACACATGTTCATGTATTCAGATTACATGTTGCATTTGTATTTTTATTTGCATACAAGTCTTAATCTGAACCATGTAGGTTTATCGCCTGTCTTGGCTCATGGTTATTTTTTAGGAGTGCAGTTCAATGTCCAACCTAGCTGTTTCTATACAACAGTTGCTATGTCAAAGAATGTTAGAAATGGGGTCTCTAGTTGACAGAGGTATACACCCTTGTCCAAATAGGGACCATAGTCCTAGTCAGGGTAAGTCACACACAATCCATATTATCCTGTGCCCACCCTCTGGTAGCTTGGCACTAAGCGGTCAGGCTTAATTTAAAAGGCAATGTGTACAGTATTTGTGCAATAAATCATACGAGAACACAGTTACAACACCACAAAACTACACCACAGAGGTTACAAAAATATATGATATTTATCTGGTTAAATTAAGGTCAAAATTGATAAAGATTCAATAAGCACAAGTTGAAATATCACTTTTGCAAGATTAAAAAGAGTCTTAAATCTTAGAAATCAACAGTTTGCACAACGTACCTGGTTTGCGTCAAAAACAACACTCACGGAGACCGGAGAGGAGGAGATGTGTGGAAACAATAGGTTGTGCGTCTAATTATCTGGTGCGGCACAGACGGTACGTTGTTTCTTTCTACACTACAACGGGCTTTGCGTCAATTTCTGGCGCACAGTCTTGGTTCCTCACTGCAATGCAGGGATCTTTTGACACCCAGGGACAATGCAGGAAATTCTGGGCGTGTGGGAAGAAGACACAGGCGTTGCATTGATCCGGTAGGTGTCAAATGCGTCAAATTTTCTGTCACACGGGGAGACACTGTGTCGATTCTTCACTCTGGAAATCGGGCTGCATCGTTCTGGTTCAGCTGTGCGTCGATCCGGTACGCCGTGCGTAGAATTTCCAGCCGCAAGGCAGGCGCTGCATCAATCCTTCACTCAGGAAGTTGGGCTGCGTCATTCCGGCCCGGCTGTATGGCGATTTCTGCCCTAGGCGGGCGGTAACCGCCGAAAGACCGCACCGCGGTCATAAGACCGCGGGGGTCATTTTGACTTTCCCGCTGGGCCGGCGGGCGACCGCCAGAAGATCGCCCGCCGGCCCAGCGGGAAAGCCCCTGCAACAATGAAGCCGGCTCCGAATGGAGCCGGCGGAGTTGCAGGGGTGCGACGGGTGCAGTAGCACCCGTCGCGATTTTCACTGTCTGCAAAGCAGACAGTGAAAATCTTTGTGGGGCCCCCAGGGGCCCCACGACACCCGTTCCCGCCATCCTGTTCCAGGATGGCGGGAAGGGGGTCGGAATCCCCATGGCGGCGCTGCAAGCACCTCTCTGGCCCTCTCTGGCCCAGGGGAAATCCGGCGGGAAACCGCTGGATCCCCTTTTCTGACCGCGGTCAGAATGGGCACTGAAGCACCGCCAGCCTGTTGGCGGTGCTTCCGTTGCCCGTGGCCCTGGCGTTTTAGGACCGCCAGGGTCAGAATGAGGGCCTAAGTATTTTTCAGAAAACAGAAGGCAAGCTCAATCCATGCCCTTGGAGAGCACTTCTCAGCAAAGTCAGAGAGCAGCAGGGCAACAGCAGGGCTGCAGTCCTTCACAGCAAAGCAGTCCAGATGAGTCCTTTGGGCAGCCAGGCAGTTCCTCTTGACAGGTTGCAGGTTCAGGTCCAGAAATGTCTGAGTTGGTGGGGTCAGAGATGCAGTTTATATACCCAAATATGCCTTGAAAGTGAGGAAGACTTCAAAGAGTAGTTTTGAAGCGCACAAATTCCCCTTTCAGTACAAGTCTTTATGCCAGGGTCCCAGAAGAGGGTTTGGCAGTCCATTATGTGAAGGCAGGCCACTAGCCTTTGAAATGTAAATGTCAGGCCCCTCCACCCTTCCAGCCAAAGAAGACCCATTCAGTATGCAGATGAGTGCAGGTGTGACTGAGTATCCTGTGTTCGTGGTTGTCTGGGTGAAATGCACAAGGGAGCTGCCAACCAGCCCAACACAGACGTGGCTTGGAGACAGGCTGTATGGCACAGATGGATTTTAAGTGCAGGGAAATGCTCACTTTTCTAAAAGTGGCATTTCTAAAATAGTAATATAATATCCAACCTCACCAATTAGCAGGATTTTCTATTACCATTCTCGCCATACCAAATAAGACCTGGTTACCCCTTTCAGATCTGAAACTACCACTCATACAGTATATGAGAGCAGACCTAATGCTAGCCTATGAAAGGAGTAGGCCTCATGGTAGTGGAAAACGAGTTTAGGAGTTTTCCACTACCAGGACATGTAAACCACACATGTACATATCCTGCTTCTTACCTACATAGAACCTGCCCTATGGGTTGCCTAGTGCCTACTTTAGGGGAAAAAGGGGAGTTTAAGGCTTGGCAAGTACTTTTAAATGCCAAGTTGAAGTGGCAGGCCTTAGACATGGTTAAGGGGCTACTTATGTGGGTGGCACAACCAGTGCCGCAGGCCAACTAGTAGCATTCAATTTACAGGCGCTGGGCACATTTAGTGCACTTTACTAGGGACTTACAAGTAAACCAAATATGCCAATTGGGAATGAACCAATGTTACCATGCTTAAGGGAGAGAGCATATGCACTTTTGCGCTGGTTAGCAGTGGTAAAGTGCGCAGAGTCCTAAAACCAACAAAAACAGTGTCAGAAAAGTGGAGGGAGGCAGGCTAGAAGTTGGGGGATGACCACCTTAAGGCTATCAGGTCTAACAAAGACCTTAAGTGTGAATGTTGCAAATGTTGCAATCTGTTTACATTGCATTCGTGGTCTGCAAATGTTTTTATGGTGTTCATCAATAACTGTTTTTGTCTATGAAGAGTTTACATGTCAAAGGAAATGCCTCCTTGGCTTGGTTACCCCCTGACTTTTTGCCTTTGCTGATGCTAAGTTATGATTTGAAAGTGTGCTGAGTCCTGCTAATCAGGCCCCAGCACCAGTGTTCTTTCCCTAACCTGTACTTTTGTTTCCACAATTGGCACACCCTGGCATCCAGGTAAGTCCCTTGTAACTGGTACCTCTGGTACCAAGGGCCCTGATGCCAGGGAAGGTCTCTAAGGGCTGCAGCATGTCTTATGCCACCCTGGGGACCCCTCACTGAGCACAGACACACTGCTTGCCAGCTTGTGTGTGCTGGTGGGGATAAAATGACTAAGTCGACATGGCACTCCCCTCAGGGTGCCATGCCAACCTCACACTGCCTATAGGTATAGATAAGTCACCCCCCTAGCAGGCCTTACAGCCCTAAGGCAGGGTGCACTATACCATAGGTGAGGGCATAAGTGCATGAGCACTATGCCCCTAGAGGGTCTATGCAAAAATGTAGACATTGTAAGTGCAGGGTAGCCATAAGAGTATATGGTCTGGGAGTCTGTCATGCACGAACTCCACAGCACCATAATGGCTACACTGAAAACTGTGAAGTTTGGTTCAAACTTCTCAGCACAATAAATGCACACTAGCCAACTTCCTACACATATTATATTGTAATGTGTTCGTATCTACCTGAATTGTTAGCATTTTGCATGCAGGTCTTTACAGTCAGATTTCACTGAGTGAGTACACTTGGCTACACTTTCAGTCAGCTTTTTAGCACAATGTTCATGAAGCGTTTCAGTCATTTGGCCTCGCGATAAGCCTTTATGGGTGGGGTCTAATTAAGACACCACAGCTCCAGTGTTGCCAGATTGGGCGATTTCCTGCACAAATGAGCGATATTTTTCCCATTTGTGCTGGAAAAAAAAAACAATTACCGGAGGCTAATTATTGGGCTATTATTAGCCCACTGTGTAGAAAAATGTTTGCGGGCGGCGCCGCAGCCACAGCAGCAGCGGACATGCACTGCCAAGGCCCGCCCGGCGCCCGCCCCACCCCAGTGACATCATCACTGAGGCTGAGCCTGCTTGCCTGTGCGGCAGTGCGGGCTGCTGCCTCTAATCTGCGACTGCGCGCCGTGCACACAGAGCCTCTGAGCCACACAGAGTGGCACAAACTGAGTGCCATCATTATGATGGTGGGATTGGGCCATAAATCTAGTAGCGCACGAAAGCGCTACCAATTGACGGCCCAGCCAAAAATTATTGGCCTGCTCCCTCGGCATTATTTAAAATGCCTGCGTGCGTGCGACCATCACAGTCAGTCAGCCGTCAGCGAGTGTGCAGCGCACGGTGCACTGTCTGTTACTCACTGGCTGCTGCGCACGTGGTGATGTCTGTGTGGCTTCTCTCTTGGGCCCCGCTGCGAGCCTCAGCCTGCCCAAGTGTGGTGGTGGTGCCCCCCCCCCCGGAAAAGTCTCTCCTGTTGTGCTCTTGGAGTGGACCCCAAATTAAAGCCACCTCCAGAGTGCAAGATTGGGGCCAGGGAGAAGGGGGGAGACACCCCCCTAGCCCCTTCCTGTTGTGTAGGTGCTACCTACTACACTGACGTGCGGCTGGTTGGTGCACAGCTGCGGAAGACAAGATGAGTGTCCTTCAATTTCTGCCTTTGTGACTTGTTGTGGCAAGATTGAATAAGAATGAGTGGCATAGCCAGTGCTTAATTTGTAAATAAAAACGTGCCGGTGTCCAAAGCTCTCCTCTTAAACTTGCGGCTGCTGCAATTAAATGTGCAAACAAGGAATACTAGGGCAGCGTAATCCTGAAGCCATGTTGGGCCTTTTTAGTCCATTTTAAGCCATTTCACCTCACTCCTGCAGCTTTCTGCTCTCTCCCTTTCTGACGCTCTTTTTCATGTTTGCATTCCTCCGTCTTTCCCATATGTGTCTTTTGCTCACAGTAAATGCTTGAGGCAGGAAAAAAGAGTGCCGTCCTTCAAAAATAAGTGCCAGTGTTCTGCACCGGAAACAACAAACACAAATTAAGCACTGGATGGAATCACATGAAGGTTGGTGATGACAAAGAGTAATTGTTTTCAACTCGTAATGCAAGGGGGTTACCAGCTGTGCAGTGAGTGCTTTGCAGGGCAGTTAAATAAAAATAAATCAATCAGTTTGGGTATTACTTAAACCATTTTATCTGAAACCTTTTTGCACGTTTAGTAGCAGTCTATCTTATACTGCCAGTAATGCAAGTTTAACCTAATGACTTACATTTGCACAACACAAAATTCTCCATTGCAGCAGTGAAGATTTCATTCTGTGGCTTTTTGGTTATACACAGACCGTTCAGTGCATTAACTAATAGAGGTTTCATAATATACAGTGATTAACTTAACTTTATTTTTTATTTTAAGGCATGAGTTATGTATGTGGCTACCTGAAAGAGAATATTTTGTTTTTTTTATAGCCACACGTTTAACCCCGCCCCATTGCACACAGCATCACTGTTCCCATACTTTTTTTAATGCATTTTGAGCTGTGTGCTCAGCTGATTTATTCATTTATTTCACGCCAGTTGCAGGCAGTGCAAGCACAAATGTGGTCTCATTGGCTGAGCTAAGCGAAATGAGGCTACATGGTCAGTGCTCAGCCTCACTGTATGGTTCTGTTTGTGATCTTAGTGCCTAAATTATTTACATCACTTGTAGTCATGCTCTGCTCAGCGTAGCCACTGCTTGCATTTGACACAAAACACTAGCCTTTACCAATAATTTAAGTTCAAGTTCAGGGAGTTTGGGTCACTGTTCTGGCCTCTGGTAGCAATTTGCAGAGGGTGTCTATCGCCTCACACAAACAGCCTTTTTCACCTCACACAAGGATGTATTTTTCTGCAGGGCCCTGTTGACCTCCACTGTCCAGGGTAGAGCTAGCCCACTAAAACAAGTGTAGGGGTAGTGCCTGAGTACATCTGAAGGAGGCAGGAAATGAGTGAAATGTTGGTCTTCTGCCCATTTAATGAAAAGTCCAGAAAGTAGAACAGTAGTAGAGCAGACTGCAGATACACACTGAGAATGCTAGATGCCTACTTGTATTTCACCTTTAACTACCGTGTGCATCTGAAAGGCAGTGAAAAGAACAAAGGTTGTGCTTTGAATCCATTTGGGGGGGTGTTGATTATCATAGGTTAATGGTGGAGCTAATGTCTGCAACCAAAGGAAAATGATCTGCCTGCTACAAAGGGCTCCAATGCCAAAACTGGTGTCAAAAGGACTGCTGTGAAGTTGATGAAAGCGATGTTCAGCCAAAAGCTGTGAATCCTAGAAAGGATCAAACCGTATGTGAGTGAATGAACCATTTGCAGTTTCACTTTACCAGCCATGTTTACTTACCGGTGCATGCCTCGCACTCTGAAACAAGCATCTAGCGGCCTAGGAAGTGGTTACTGCCCTTGCTTTCTGTCTGCAACCAAAGGAACATGATCTGCCTGCTACAAAGGGCTCCAATGCCAAAACTGGTGTTAAAAGGACTGCTGTGAACTTGATCAAAGCGATGTTCATCTTTTTGTCTCCAAACAAAAGAAAATAAAGTAGGTGCTACAGGCTTCAATGTCAAAAGGTTTGTCAAAGAAGGACTGCTGTACACATAATCAAAGATTTAAGTCCAGATTTACTACTTTTTCCAATTTGCTGCTCAGAAGTGAGTAACCATTTTTCCATGTTTATTTCCATTTTTAGTGTGTGATGCAATGAATAATCTAGGCACTGTGAGTTTCACATATTTGTTTGCAATAGAAATTTGATTTATGCTTTAAAATGTTTGCTCCAGCCTACGATTGCATTAGTTCAGTGTTAAAAGTTTGGGCTACTTTTTGGGCAGGGACCGGTTCATTTGGGCCTACTTTGGGCTGGTCGTTCAACAGCTTTGGGCTATAGAAGGTTTTTAAAATCTGGCAACACTGCACAGCTCAGAGCGTCATGGATTTAGGTCAGAAACGTCTGTGAGGAATGCTTAGGCAAGGCTGCAGAGCAGTTGGTGGAAGTTACTGTGCATTTCTTAATGTTGTCCAGTCAGGTTGACACCAATGGTGCTTGTTTTCATTTGAAGGCTCATAAAAGGAGTTGTCTCCGACCGGGTGAAGCTAGCGAGAGGGTCGTTCTCACCAGCACGACTGTGCTGGTTATACATCTTGAACTTGAGGTAACGCGGAGCACCGTTTTTCACACTTTTTGCGAGACGTGGAGTTACATGTTTCAACAATTTATCTGTTGTATTTTCTCCTGGGCTTTGGTGTTATTTTCTGTTGGTATGCATTGCTGATTACATTGCTTCTTTGGCGTTTGTAAATATTTTGGTTTTATTCCATAGCGAGTACGTTTATTTTTGCATAGCTAGAACAGTGCATGTAGGGTCATGTAGTCTTGGGAGTGCCATACCCTAGATAATGACATAACGCATGGGATAATTGGTCTGCGCCGTTGGGACGTTTCTTAGGGGAGCCCAAGTCTTTACTCTGCACGGACGGTTATTATTCACGAGGTGTGGAGTAGTTTTTTACACGCAACACGCTGCGCGAGTTGCTTTCGTGAGGCAAGAACGTTTTACCTCGTTCGGCACGTCATCTCCGGCAGTTGGTATACGTTAGATATCAGTCTGGTTTTGTGTATTTCAGAACGCAGGGAGCTACTGTTGATGTTAAGATTTCAAGGTTTTTTTTATGGGGCACATCACACACCAAGGATGCATGGGGGAAAAGCACTGGTTCACCCTTGATTTGTTTCTTAGTCAATGTTGTTTTGTATGTTTCTGACATTCCTGCTTGTTTCCTTCCGATCTCTCTCCTCCCTTTTCCAGCAAAAGTAATCGAGAAGATCGTCAACACACAACTCACCCACTTCCTCGAAGACAACTCCATCCTGGACCCCTCACAATCCGGTTTCAGACGAAACCACAGCACGGAGACTGCTCTCCTCGCCGCCACAGATGACATCAGACATCAAATGGACAACGGCGAAACCTCGGCCCTCATCCTCCTCGACCTATCAGCCGCTTTCGACACAGTCTGCCACCGCACCCTACTGACCCGCCTCCAGGAAGCCGGCATCCAAGACAAAGCCCCCCACTGGATCTCATCCTTTCTCTCCGACAGAACTCAGAGAGTCCGACTCTCCCCCTTTCGCTCCAAAGCCACCAACCTCATCTGCGGCGTCCCCCAAGGATCCTCCCTCAGCCCTACTTTGTTCAACGTCTACATGGCCCCCCTCGCAAAACTGGCCCGCCAGCATCACCTCAGCATCATCTCCTACGCCGACGACACCCAGCTCATCCTCTCCCTGACCAAAGACCCACTCACCGCCAAAACAAACCTCCACGAAGGACTAAAATCCATCGCCGAATGGATGAACAACAGTCGCCTGAAACTCAACTCCGACAAGACGGAAATCCTCATCCTCGGGCGCTCTCCTTCGGCCTGGAACGACTCATGGTGGCCCGCCGACCTCGGACCCCCACCCACCCCTGCCAGCGTCGCAAGAAACCTCGGCTTCATCCTGGACTCTGCACTCACCATGTCCAAACAGGTCAGCACCGTCTCCTCCTCCTGTTTCAACACCCTCCGCATGCTCCGCAGAATCTTCAAGTGGATTCCAACAGAGACCAGAAAGATGGTGACCCAAGCCCTCGTCAGCAGCAGACTTGACTACGGCAACGCTCTCTACACAGGCATCCCAACCAAAGACATCAAACGACTCCAGCGTATCCAAAATGCCTCCGCCCGACTGATCCTCGACATTCCCCGCCGATGTCACATCTCCCCTTACCTGAGGGAACTCCACTGGCTCCCGGTGGAGAAGAGGATCACCTTTAAACTCCTCACCCACGCTCACAAGGCACTTCACAACGCCGGACCCTCCTACCTCAACTCCAGACTCAATTTCTACGCTCCCACATGTCAACTTCGATCCGCCAACCTCGCCCTCGCCGTCGTCCCCCGAATCCAGCGCAAGACCTGCGGCGGCAGATCCTTCTCCTTCCTCGCCGCCAAGTCCTGGAACTCTCTCCCCACATCTCTACGCCAGACCCAAGACCTCCTCGCCTTCAGGAGACTCCTCAAAACCTGGCTCTTCGACCGCTAACTGCTGCACACCTCCACCCCCCCCTTCCCCCCAGAGCCTCAAAACCCTGACGGGTACATAGCGCGCTTTATAAGTATCGTGATTGATTGATTGATTGATTCCGTTTAACTTTACAGTTACTCCTGAAGAAAGGACTTTGCGTCCCGAAATGCACTAATTTTTGTACAAAGTATTCAGTCTATGATGGCAAAGCGTTATCTAGGGTAAACTTTACAAATGTTCAGTTACATTAGTGAACGCATTTTCTGGAACGAAATCTTGTTTCCCTAAATACATTACCAAGGACTTCTGTGGCTATAAGAACATACATTTTTTGGTTTAGAAGCATTGGTGAAGGTGACATTTCCGTCTGTATTTAGCCATATTTATTTTTTTGCTAATTTTCCCTGTATCCATTTTTATTTTGTGTTTACTGTACAAATCAAATCAAATCAAATCATTAACATTTATAAAGCGCGCTACTCACCCGAGCGGGTCTCAAGGCGCTACAAATAAAGCTACAACTGTTATTTTTCAACTAGTAGCATTTATTTTACAGGATGTTGGTTCAGGGGTTACAACTTTGCCAGGGACTTATTAGTAGATTAAATATTCCAATTGGGCATGAACCAATGCTTCCATGTTTAGGGGAAAATGCACACACAGTTTAGCACTGGTTATCTGTGATTAAGTGCACAGAGTCCTAGTACCAGCGAAAACGTAGTCAGAAAAGTGGCGAAGACAGGTAAAAATTAGGGAGAAGACAACCCCAAGTCTGTCCGGTCTAACAGCTGGGTTTTGGACAGAATTTCCTCACATGGTTTAAGGGCCTATATAACAACATTGGTCTTCTTTGGAGGTTTTACCTCCTTTTACTTCGTCCATTGCGGTACCCGCCAAAGCTGCACATTGGTAGGAACTGTTGATCATTGCCCTTCGAGCCAATGAAGGTCAAAGAAATACCAATGTTGATTCCAGAGATTAAAGCATTTTACTGTCCGAACAATATCCTTCTAACTCTGCCCTGCCCCTCGGACTCTGCCTCCAATATAATAAAACAACTAAACTGCTTCTCTTGCGTTTCTGGATATGAAATGTATTGGGACAATTGTGAGGCGCTGCCTTTAACTTCCAGCTACCATGAAAGCCTCTTTAGGCAATATACTCTTTAAGTTGCTCCATAATAACTTGTAGTATTTAGCAATTTACATTAACCGGGAACTAGATGAAATGGTAAGTGACAATGGGGGTTATTACAACTTTGGAGGAGGTGTTAATCCGTCCCAAAAGTGACGGTAAAGTGACGGATATACCACCAGCCGTATTACGAGTTCCATAGGATATAATGGACTCGTAATACGGCTGGTGGTATATCCGTCACTTTACCGTCACTTTTGGGACGGATTAACACCTCCTCCAAAGTTGTAATAACCCCCAGTATGTCACTGATCACTGACAAAATGAACACAATTTTTGGAAGTCGTAACACCTGAACTTATCTCTTTTGGGCAAAGTTCAGATTATAAAAGTAACTACATTTGATTAGGTCTTTGGGATGTTACCCCTCCTTATGTCACAATCGTACTTCGAGGATATGACATGTACCACATCTCAGTTTATATGGGGATGGATACAACAAGCTTGAAAGTGCTTAAACTGCATGCATCCACAGAGAATAAAGGTCTTCATTTGCCTCATGTAGAAAGCTACTGGCTAGTGCAACAGCTAGCTCAACCAGTCTACATATTACCTACACACAGGATGACAACCTGCAAGGTCATAATTGAGCAGTTTATTTTGGGCACAGATGATAACCTGGCCATATATTATATTAATGAACCCCAAACCACACTCCCTCTAATCCTGTCATGCACAAATCCAAATTTGTGTGGCAAAGGACCCACATAACTATGAACATCCTTTGTCACTTGCATTCTATGACATCACTGTGGCACATTGCTGATATTTCAATAAGAGGGTAAGAGGCCAGTTGGTCCCACTGGAAATCTCATAACACTTGATTCATTGATGGCATTATTTCTCTGGATACATTAACAACGTTTTGAGCCTGCAACAGGAGTTTTGTGTGTCTGTCTCGCAGAAGTGGAGATGCATTCAACTTACACATGCTCTATCAAATAGTCTTGGGAAAACTCACCTTACACTAGAACATTTTTCCCATCGCTCACTACATACATATGTGGAAAGAATTTGAAGGGACATATTGGAGCTATATGCTTCACTGATAGACCCCTACTTTTCTGTTGACACAGCCAATATACTATGCATGTGGTGGGAGACAGTTAAACAGAAAATTCCTGTAAGACGAATGGGATATCATTTTAGCAGACTACACAAGGGGCTTAGAGAATCACATTTGAAATATATATTTTTTAATCAAAATCCTTCAGCGACGGCTTTGGTCTCCAGCAAACCTTTTTAATGCCAGGTTCAACATGTACTCATGGTGTTGGAGGTGTGGTGAACCTGAATGTGACATACTTACATGTTTTTTGGGAATTCACATTGATACACAGTTTCTGGACCCAA
This sequence comes from Pleurodeles waltl, assembly GCF_031143425.1. Classification (NCBI taxonomy): domain Eukaryota; kingdom Metazoa; phylum Chordata; class Amphibia; order Caudata; family Salamandridae; genus Pleurodeles; species Pleurodeles waltl. The sequence goes on from NC_090447.1 coordinate 1,226,347,946, forward strand.
ATTTGGGGCTATCCGAAAGGTGAATTGTACTTGATAGTCCAGCCAAGTGTGTGTTTGGTTCTTCTGACCAACTCATAAGGCCTACCTACCTCAATAAAACATGCCAACAGATGACTCTTCAGCACTACTTTTGGCATGGCCAAATTGGTCATCTTGCATCATTGGAAAATAAGATTCAGTAGTATTAAACAATTGATAAATGTAATTCTTGAATTAATCTCAGCTACTGGTAATTACTCAGGGCCACATCCCATTCCATCATTATTTGGCACACCATGCCTCCTCCGTTTGGATCCAGCTATGTACATATCAGTCTTGGTTCTTCTCCAATAGGACCAGTCTAGCTGGAACTACCAAGCCAGGTCCTTCCCTGAACTGGAACACAAGCAACCCAGGATAAGTTTCGCCTTTGCTATGGGCTCATCAGCTGGATATAGTTTGGTTCCAGTGACATAGTGTAAACGAGATCCACTTCTGGGCATCCATGTCCCAGTTAGGGCGACATACAGTAGTATAAAAAAAAAAAAGTGATGAATGGATTGCTTGAAATAATCTTTTTTTTTTCTGCATGGTACATACGGGCTACCTAGTTTAAAAAAAAAAAAACACACACACACACCAATAGATGGGACTTTACCACTGCCCTTGTCATGGCCAAATTCTGAATCTAACATCATTGGAAAATGAAGCACATTCTGAAATTTCAGACATGGTTGGAAAATATATATGAAATGGCATCATTTGAAAGACGTATCTATAAGCCTAATGATAACTGCAGACTTTTGAGGACACCTAGAGATCCTTTATTAAGGTTTGATGACACACCTAGCTCAACTATGGCAAATTAAGTTTGGTGCATACTTTGAAGTTATTGTGATATGCTTATTGTGAGTTATTCCCCTTTTCCTAGCCTTCTTCCTCAATAGCATGCATTACTCTCACTGAGTGGTCAATTTCTACATAATCTGCCTTTGTTGATTGTGGGTTAGTTCTGGGGATATGTATGCTCATATTAATGTTCCTCCTTCGTTGAAGGGGGGTTCGGACTGTTACGACAGAAACTTCACATTGTGGATGGATGACCACCCTTAATTAGTCTGGAAGTAGCTTAATTGTTTCTTAAAGTATAATCGGATCATAGACACAATATGGTTATGATACTCTTTTGTGATCAGTTCTGATAACCCAATTGTTTTCAATGTAGTCTTGATTAAAACCCTATAACCCACCCATCCTCACGTTACATACAAATAGAAATGTTCTGACAATTGGAAGAAAAAAAATTATTTGACAAGCTAAGAGTGGTTTCACCTTTCTGTATGTACCTTAAATAGTTAATGTTGAAAATAATTTAAAGCTGAGAAATGACAACTGACATGCATATACTTGGACCCTCAACCTTTTGTGCGAGGGTCTGATACCTTAACCACCAGGCCGCAGGTGACTCCTTATTTTGCATTGTCCAGACATTTCTATCTCGTTTAAACCCAAAGAATTTGATGGCAAAACTAAGTAAATGTTCCATCACCACCAATGGTCAACAAAGTTTAGTAATGTTTAACATTAAAAACATGAGTAAATAAACAGACACACTGCCATGAGACACCAGGATTTTAACTTTCAACTTACTGACAGTCCAAGAGCTTTATCAGAAGACCAGATGTGACTCTGTTCTGCTGTGCATCAAAAGTTAACTATAACATCCCAACCGAAGATCTTGTTTGTGGGCCGCTTTGAAAACATTCTATGGAGAGACCATTACAATAACAATCTCGCTCCAATTACAGGATGGAAGAAAGTGAGAGAAACAGACAAGGAGGGACAAAGAAGACAGTGAGGGAAGCCTCAATGCCCACGAGGTCCTAGTCGGCTCCCCATATCCTGTGGGAATCTTCATTGCTCGTGCACGTAGGACGTGCAGGAACAATGTTTTCATCTCTTTCCCTCCCCGCATGTCTGGAGGTAGAGAAGGAGTTGAAGTCTCTGCTTTCAGCAAGCAGAAGCAATTTGACAGCTCCCGCTTGCTAAACCCTGAGTGTTTGCTTGGCAGGTGCTGTCAGCTACCACCAAGTGAAAGCAAGCAGCTATCTCCCGAGGGTGGGCACCTCAGTAGGTAGCAGGAGCCAGCCCTGGGGGGTGGTGGTCCCCAGGGCCATATATGACTTCAAAAGGGGGGCCATGCCCCCCTTCTTGTTTTCAATGTGGTGGTCCCCGGGACATGGTGGATCCCCTTCTTAAATGTATTTGCATCCGCAGGGTGGTGACGTTCCCTAGGGGTCTCTGCAGAACCCCCCTATAATTTATCAGATGTTGCACTGGGGAGGTGGTGGTCCCTGGGGTGCAGAGGCCCACAAGGCCCTCCTGCATATTTTTAAGACATTGCCCCGAGGAGGTGGTGGTCCCTGGGGCTCCTGAAAGCCCTTGGAGGGGTGCATGCATGACTCCCTCTTTTTTAAAATTCTTTTTAAAAAATGACCCCAGGACACGGCCAGGGATGGTTTACGTTTCTTTTTGAGACTCAGCCAAACAAGCGTGCGTGGGCAGTAGAGAATGATAACTTTGTCAGTAAAACAATAGCACGGCCCCATTTAATTAACAACCACTTCCTAATTTGGGATTGAACTAAGGAGGAGTTTGATTGCTTTTTTTAAAATCTTGAATTAGAATTCTGCAAATCTAAAGCTGACATGATATCACTATCACCAAGGTAACCTTCCTTGACACTGAAATCCACATCAATGAAAGATTAGTCCACACGAGATTAGGCTACACAAAAAAAACAAAAAAACAGCAGCAGCAAATTTAATGTTACATGGGAGCAATTTCCATCAACCGAGCTTAAAATGGAGCATCACCTACTGGGATTTTTTTTAAGGATAAAGTGAACTGCTCAGAGGTTGAAGTAAAAGACAGACACAACAAGGAAATACTTCAACGATTCAGGGATAGAAGATACCTCCTGAAACCAATCACAATGGGCTTAAAAAGAGCACGAGAGAGAAGCAAAGTCACTTTGTTACAAGAAAAAGTAGAGAAAACCACCAGTGAATCAATTAGATCCACCACAAAATATTCACAAGAATGTAATGAAGTTTGCAAAATCATGAAAAAGGATCAGTGTTTTAAACTGGACCCCTCATTAAATAGCAACATAGGAGGTAATACAGAAATGACCTTCAAATGAGACACAAATTTGAAATATGGTGGTTATGACGGCCCTGGTTTGAAATGTGAGTGCCGAACAGCTAGGAAGAAGCCGACAAAAGCAGTAAGGACGAAGGGCTTGTTAGGCTGAACTACAGGGAAAGATGCCCACAACTGTATAAGAAAGAAGTATGATGCACTGAAAAACAGTGCCATGAAGCAGGATTCTTACAAGTCAAACTGGGATCAAATGATTATTACTCTCTAGGAGAACATTTCTGAACCAAGTTCAGAAAGGTTGAATCTCCTGGTAAGGTGTACAGTTCCTGAAAATACTTGGGGGACCTACCTATGTTATATTTATAAAGCTGGAGATGTACCCACGAGACGAGCCTTGGCCCTTAATAGAGAGGTCCTTTGAGTCCTTCTAAGCACAATATTTAGTAAAACGTATAGCTTCCCTAAAATAAACAAAGGCGGCAGGTCCTAACAATCTTCCGGCCATTGCAATAAAGTTTAATCCTGTTTGGTGGATGACCTTCTTTTCCAAAGCCTTTATATTTATAACAAAGACAGGTGTATTTCTATCAAGATGGAAAGATGCAATCATTAAATCAATACGTAAAGGGAAGACAAACGACATATGTAACTCTTGTCTGATAAGTCTCCTTGACATGTATGCTAAACTATACTTATCTCCTTGAACTGGATTGAGGGTAATGATATCGTTCCTATGGTGCAGGGGGGACTCCAAGCAAGGACATTCTACACTTGATCACTGTTTTAGTTTGTGGGCTCTGGGGAGAAAAGTAATTGAATCAATATGGAATTTGTATTGCAGGTTTATTTATTTTAGCTCCGCATTTGATTTAGTGGATCATAGTATTTTGTGGAAAACGTTCTGTCAACTTCCTATACCCCTCTAGTTTATTAGGAATACTCCAGGAACGCCATTCACAGAATTTGGCCAAAGTGGAGCTCGATCTAAATGGGGCCCTTTAAAAAAGAACCCCCCTAGATAATGAGCTGAGGCAGTGGTGTGTTTCGACCCATATGCTGTTCTCTTTGTTTCTTGCAGATCAGCCAATTATATAAGCCAATACCTCCACCTTCTCACCAAAGATTAGAGGGGTAGACATGTTTCATGTCTCCTTTACGCAGATGACCTGACTATTTTAAATTTGACCCAGGTAGGACTTCAGAGGAAATTACTTCTATTTAATAACTATTGTGAGGCAGATTACCTGAAAGTCAACTTGGAAAAAACAAAAATTATTATGTTTGGGAAAAACATTAAACCATTTAACTGGTGATTAAGAAATAGGAAGGTGGAGGTGGTTACATCTTATAAATATCTTGAAATTATGTTTACCAAGAAACTGAATTGGGCCCTACATAAAGAAACTGTGGAGATATTGGCAGACTCAACTATAGGAATGTTGTGCTTTAGGAACCTATTTAGTGGTCCCTCTTAGTCTCCGCTTTTAACTGCCTATAATTCAGTAGTGCCATCTCAATGTCAGTATGGGGCTGAGTTAGTGGCCTTAAGCTTAGAGACAAGTTAGGATACGGAGCAGTGGAAATGTTTTAAAAACACCATTTGGTGTGCCCAATTGTTCGATGACCTCAGCGATAAGATGGGAAGGGGATTGGAATTTGCTGGTCTATAAATCAATGCTGAGGTTCTGCGATAAACTGTGAACCTCGGAGGCACTAAAAGACTCATGCCTATGTGCAACAGAAATTGTTAAGAGAGAGTTGTTATGGATGGTGCAGAACAGGAGTAGATTAGGGAACATTGCTGCAGACATTAAAAATTTCAAATTGGAAGAGGCCTCTGCTTTTACAAAAAGTGACTTAAAAAGAGCTCCCAAAAAAACAAGAAAAAAAAACTGTCAAGGTTGTTTGACCTAGAGTATGTAATAATTAAACCCTCAGCAAATTATATGCTGGAATCCTGGATTAATCAAAGAGTATTCCCATATATGGTTGTTTTGCCTAATGGCCGGTTACACTTGATACCTTTGAAATTCCAGGTTGCCTCAAATGTGCGTCATTTAAGATAAGAGAAGTTTCATATATTTTTGAATGCTGAGTGTAAGTGTACGTGTGGCCTAGGTTTTCAAAATTTTAATGTTCATCTTTTATCATCTTTTATTAGATTGCTTGACTTTTTATAGTGCTTGTTGTGTGTTCATAAAACCATTTTTTTTTTTAATATAATGTTTTGTATCCGGCTGATGCACTTGCTCTTTTGAAGAACATGGAATATTTGGAAGTTGCTTGTGCTCTAGCAAAGTTCTTAAAAGCAACTTTGGCATAGGAATTCTGTGTTATGGTTAGAGGATGCATATAATGGACTGGATGTTAGAAGTTATTCAGAGCCAAGTGTAGACTTTTCTTGCTGGGCAGAGCAGAGTTGACATCCCAGGGTAGTTGAAGGGGTGGAGTGGAGGGCGTGGGAGGTTTTCGTGGAGCGCGGCTATTACTATTTTATAATATTGCATATTTATGTATGTATTTAGTGTTTTAAAGACTATCTAAACAGAAGAAAATGTCGAACTGGAACAATAAACTGGTACATACCCATTACAGTAACAAAAGTATTTCATGGATAAACAAGCTGGGGATTTTGCAAGTGTGCACATTATAAAGCTTGCAGGATTGCAATTAACAAACACGATTTTGAAACAGCAAGTGACCACGAACAAAAATAACAGCACATTACCTGTAAAAGTAAATATATAACTTACATCACTGAAAGCCCATGCGGGCTCAACTAAATTGGGAGCACAATCTATGAAGCCAAAGAGAGAACTTTGGAACACTTCAATGATAAACAAAAACAGAGGCAAACAGAGGAAATACAGTGGCAAGACACATGGAACAAAAACATAAGAGGCAAAGGGAACAGATTAAATACTACACAATTGATGAAGTAGAAAAACCTGAAAAAGAGGGGAATAGAGATACAATGCTAAGACAAAAAAGAATCAAAATATATCTAGTCACTCAGAACACTACCTCAACAGGCTTCCATCAGGATGAAGAGGTATGTGGGCATTTACAAGCTTCAGTGGGACAAACCTCACAATATCTCCCCTAAGTCTGGAGCTGAGACACTTGATCTAATCAGGGTAACAAAAGCCATCCAAAACAGTGCAATGGCAAAGCATGGACTGGGCCAATTAGATCCCAATGCATAAAATAAATCAATAAATAGGAGAGGTGGACAGGAAAAGAAAAAGAAAAAAGAAAAAAAAAATACAGTCAGTAACGGATATCGCAGAGACTAAAAAGCTCACCCATTAGGGGGTTCAAATGAGCAAAAAGTAACTAATGTATAATTGTGCACTTATAGATTCAGTGAATCAATTATTAGAGTTTCAGGGCCTCATTACAACCTTGGCGCAATGCATTCTCAGTCGCAAACGTGACGGATACCCTGCCCATTGTATTACAAGTTCCATTATATCCTATGGGACTTGTAAAATGGCGGGCGGGATATCCGTCACGTTTGTGACCGAGTATCCCAGCTGTTAAGGTTGTAGTCAGGCCCTCAGTTTGACAAAGCATATGTGAGACATTAAATTGCATAAATGAGATAATAATCAAACATAAAAGCGCGTTTAACAACACTTTCGAATTGAGACAGACAAGTTGGTTACTGCTCGTGCAGCGAATCAGAATCAAGAATGATGTGGCCACAATGGGTCCAGGAACGGCTGATCATCCATATGGGATGGCTCGTTCTGTAACGAAGACGGCAATCAAACGTTTCAGGAAACACACTGCATGCAATGTGTAGGGTGCCTCAAGGGACATGAACTTCCTATTGCACAGTTTGCATTGAACAGTTTTGATGCTTTTAACTGATACAGTTTGGTTCAGTAATCAGTTATTTTCACAGTTTTCTGTATAAATACAGAACGATCTAAACACAAACTAGGAACAGAAGGGGTTAATAATAGCAAGTGAAACTATATGGCTTTACAATGAAAAGCTTTGTAGGATGATGACAGATCATCCTCTGATCAAGGTCCTGGTGAACGAAACACATTGGGCATACCTGTAAGAAGAATTATTCTTTTTGAATAATGCACCAACCAAATCCATTTGGGAGTGGGTCTTTCATTGCTTTACGTATGGGGAGAGAAGTGGAAATCTGATGCGGCGTAGCCCTGCCGAGGGAAGACACAGCAAGCCACAACTCCACCCCCTGCACCTGAGACCCAGCAGCCCTTCCTTGTCCCATGCTCCCTCCCAAACAGGATCTGACAATGCCATATATAATTCCATTATCCTGGGTAACTGTGGGACCCATACTTCCATCTTCAGCCTTAGACTTGCTAGCTATGCAATGTTGAAAAGACACTTAACTGCAGATGTTAGTAAGTGATATCAGTAACATGTTTCAGGAAGTCTTTCTATAGTCCTTTATGCTGCTGGGCAGGATGACACAATTCTGTTGAGTCAGTTTGTGCTGGCAATCACGACTGTTTACCTGGAGAGAAATCAATAATACATACAATGTAATTTACCTGAGCCCCAAAGCACCAGTGCTTCAGCAAATTGCTCCCAAATAATCCTTGTGCTTAATGGGACCAGAATAAAACGGAGCCTCAATCTGACGCTACGAAATGGAGAAATTATGCATCAGGATAGAAGAACTGCTAGTGTTTGATAATCAGGCGCTTGCTATATCCAAGAGTCCAGCTACTGTCTCAGTCTGCTAGCAGGAATCCACTAGAACTTTTGAAATACTTGTGTAAGTATCAACCGTGTGTTACTTAATTTATCACACGGTTTCTTAGTCCATTTACTGGTAGCGTATAGGAAACTATAGTGTTTCATTTACTTTTGTAAACAACCGTGCTTTGGAACGTGTCCTGGACTGTTGATGTTGCCTAGAACACTTGTCATCGTTGCATGCCATTACTTTTTAGGGGTGCTTGCGTTAAGTGCGCTGGGGGACTGCTGAGTGCACGTTGCAACAGGGGCACTTGTGAGTGCCGTTGCGATCAGGTTTTGTGACTTGTGTAAAGCATAACATCTAGTGTTTCTGTGAAAATCACTTAATCTCTCCCTGCCTGTGAAGTGCGCACTGATACCTTTATGATGCTCACACTATGTGTAAAGTGGCAAATTAATTAACAAAAGAAGTTACATAACCAAAGCAGGTGAAGATAGTTCTTGGGACACTGATAAGAGCAAAGAAACAAGGAACAAGCATTTGTAAATGCAGGAAACAGTGCTACAGCCAATAGAAACTGAGGAAAAGCAAGTGGCAAGCACAGAGCCAATGTAAAGCTAAGGGGCTAGATCAAAGCCCCTTTTAAGATGTATATTGAATACAATATATTTCACAAGCACAGCGTTTGCGCTGTCCAGGCAAAGCCTAAAAAAGGAGATTGCAGCCCCAACTGATGTCAGGGAGGACAGGCTGGTCCTGTGTTTCTGGCACTGAATTTGCCACATCTGAGACCAAGGGTCAGAAATGCAGTGCTAGGGGTCACAATGGGCAAGCCAGGTGCTCACAGTACCCTGGCAAGCCCTAAATGATGTTCATGCGTGAGAGCAGAAGCCGGCATAAAATGAAATAAAATAAGAGCTTGTTAAGCACAAATCCTGCCCCATGGGGCATCTTGGCACTAGCCTATGATCATTATTGTGAAGCAGATGAATGATCTTCTTTAAGGAGCCCGAGGTAAAGGGCAGAAGGGAGCATTATGGGAAGTGTAACAACCAAAGGCCTCATTTACAATAACAGATGCATCTCTGCGTTGTAGCAGCAATGAGCTAAACATTTTTAAAAAAACTAAAAAAACTTGTGCCACATCAAAAACAATTACGCCATGGATGTATATGCTGGAATGTGAAGCGGAAATACACATTACCACCTTGTGTGTACTTACTGGTTGCCCTTTGGAGTCCTCAGACCTAGACTTGAGGACCCATTACTCCCTGGAGAAGTGACAATGCTGGCATATCCCTTGCAAAAAGTACACAACATCACACTTCCTTGCTGCAGTGAGTGATGGGATATTAGGTGCCATGGTCCCAGATTGGTCAAGTGGTCATACAACATCATTGGCAAATGTGTAGACCTACTACAAACAGGGGGGAGGTACAAAACAGACATCTTCCAGGGTGTGAAATGACTTTGCATGCCAGATTCCTGTTTTAAAGCCTCTGCGTCAGTTCCTACGCTTGGCTTTTGATGGCGTAGGAATTCTGACACATTGCAGGCAATGCGTGACATCTTGAAAAAGCATCAGAAAAGGAATATCTTGTAAATATCACTGATGTATGGCTGAATTGTCCCTCAAAGAGCTGAATAATTCCATGATATTTAGGTAAAGAAAGTACAAAACTATGTGACTTACAACTGACTGCGTCCTCCATGTCTTGTCTCTGAAATAGAATTAAAAGTGATGTATTTTACTTATTTTACTTGTCTTTCTCAAACACACACCATCTTGTGTGCATTGGTGCACTTAAACTGCAAACAACCAATTCAACTGTTTGATACTAATTGTACATAAACCGAACAAAAGGCAGTAATTTGGCCAATGTTAAAAAAATGTACATGTTAACCAAGCTAGCCACGATCTTTTACAGTAGCTGGTTTTTTAGGGCCTTGTGACGAGACTTCTAGTTATTAGACTAGCCATTCCAGGCCACAATGGTCGGATTAGGACAGAAAGTAGTCCCAGGCGCCATAACAAAATTGGCCCATAGAAACAAAACTGATAGTTGAAAAAGTGACTCATGTTTTCAAATTGGGTCAGTTTCAGTTTTGAGCTTGTAAAGGCATGCTATATTGTGTGTAGTGTTTGTCAAGATATGCAAGATTGCATCATAACTTCATCCAAATAGTTGTGAGAAAAAGACTAAGGGCCAGATGTAGGTAAGTACGGGACTGTGACTAGCAATTTGCGAGTCGCAATCCCATATGCAGGATGGTGTCCCTGACACCATCTGTGAATCGCAAGGGGGTCGCAAAGACCCACCTCATTAATATTAATGAGCTGGGTCGCAATTTGCGATCCCCTTGCGATTCCCTGCACTCAAGGGATGGTGGCCTGCTGGAGACAGCAGACCACCATGTCTGTGACTGCTTTTTTTAATAAAGCAGTTTTTTTTTTTTGTATTGCAGCCCATTTTCCTTAAAGGAAAACGAGTTGCAATACACTCGGGAAAATGAAACCATTTGAAAAAAATGTTTGGAGCCATTCACAAAGGGGAAAGGGTCCCATGAGGGCCCCTTCCCTTTTGCGAATGAATTAGCACCCACTTCACATGGGTGCTAGCTGCGAATTGCTTTGCGACCGCATTCGCGGTCACAAAGCAATTCTGCATCACGGTGCGACTCGCAAATAGGAAGGGTAACACCCCTTCCTATGTGCGAGTCGCATTCTCATTTTGCGAGTCGATACCGACTCGCAAAATGGGAATGTGCATCGCGATGCCCGTTTTGCATGGCGCAAACTGCGAATTTTGGAATTTGCGCCGTGCAAAACGTTACCTACATCTGGCCCTAGCTTCCTTGGTGTTCAGTGACAGCTCACTGTCTTGAAGGAGGTGATAATTGTTTCAAAGAAACCTGAGGAGCATGGCCCCTTCTCATTCATTTGATATACAAATGTGCCAAACCCCTTTCTTCAGGAATACTGTAGCACTAAGATTCACAAATGGCATCTTTTTGGGTAGTGGTGTGTGAAATTTCTATTATGCAAGTTTAACCTTGAATAAACCTAGATTATTGAGCTAAGCGTACAATGCGTTTTTTCCTCATGTTTACACCAATTGCAACTTTGTTTCAGCTCAAAATGTCTCTCTGGAGCTGTGAATCTGGTCCTGCTCTGAAGCCATGTGTATTTTTTTTATTCTCAAAAATAGGTAAGTGAAAGTGGAGCCATGCCCAGAAGTAGGTCAGCCATGACTGTACACATGCTCATCCAGCGTCTTAACCTAACCAGGTGTTTGTCACTGTAAAAGGGTGATTGGCAGCCACAAAGTCTTATTACAGCTTTTTAGGCTCTATAAAGACACCGAACTCAGGGTATGATTGTGCGTGGTGAATCAAGGTAAGCTGCAATACCTTTCATGCACCTTCCTAATAGTGAGTCACAAACCCTATTTTGCGAGTCGGTAAGAGGTCACGACTCGCAAAATAGGATTGGAAGGCCATTTAGCAGTTGCAAACAGCAAATCTCACCATTTTTGACTGCTACATAGCTTTGTACATATAGCCCTTAGTCCTACGACTCCAACAGTACATCCAGGAGTAACATGCACCCCAAGTAATGGGGGATCTTCACAAGGTTTTTATCAATAGAAATTAAAATGGTGAGCATTGATTGTGGAAATACATAACCCTCGTTCCTAACAATGTGCTTCTAAAGGTGTGTGTAGGAGGCTGGACTGGCTTGTAGTGAGTACCAAGGGGTACTTACGCCTTGCACCAGGCCCAGGTATCCCTTATTAGTGTAGAGGGGTGTCTAGCAGCTTAGGCTGATAGAAAAGGTAGCTTAGCAGAACAGCTTAGGCTGAACTAGGAGAAGAGTGAAGCTCCTACAGTACCACTAGTGTCACTTGCACAATATCATAAGAAAACACAATACACAGATATACTAAAAATAAAGGTACTTTATTTTTATGACAATATGCCAAAGTATCTCAGTGAGTACCCTCAGTATGAGGATAGCAAATATACACAAGATATATGTACGCAATACCAAAATATGCAGTAATAGCAATAGAAAACAGTGCAAACAATGTATAGTCATAATAGAATGCAATGGGGGCACATAGGGATAGGGGCAACACAAACCATATACTCTAGAAGTGGAATGCGAACCACGAATGGACCCCAAACCTATGTGACCTCGTAGAGGGTCGCTGGGACTGTAAGGAAACAGTGAGAGTTAGAAAAATAGCCCACCCCAAGACCCTGAAAAGTGGGTGCCAAGTGCACCTAAATTCCCCAAAGAGCACAGAAGTCGTGATAGGGGAATTCTGCAGGAAAGACCAACACCAGCAATGCAACAATGATGGATTTCCAGACGAGAGTACCTGTGGAACAAGGGGACCAAGTCCAAAAGTCACGATCAAGTCGGGAGTGGGCAGATGCCCAGGAAATGCCAGCTGTGGGTGCAAAGAAGCTGCCACCGGATGGTAGAAGCTGAGGATTCTGCAAGAACGACAAGGGCTAGAAACTTCCCCTTTGGAGGATGGATGTCCCACGTCGTGAAGAGTCGTGCAGAAGTGTTTTCCTGCAGAAAGACCACAAACAAGCCTTGCTAGCTGCAAAGCTCGCGGTTAGGGTTTTTGGATGCTGTTGTGGCCCAGGAGGGACCAGGATGTCACCAATTGCGTGAGGAGACAGAGGGGGCGTCCAGCAAGACAAAGAGCCCACTCAGAAGCAAGCAGCACCCGCAGAAGTGCCGGAACAGGCACTACAAAGTGGAGTGAAACGGTGCTCACCTGAAGTTACACAAGAGAGTCCCACGCCACCGGAGGACAACTCAGGAGGTTGTGCAATGCAGGTTAGAGTGCCGTGGACCCAGGCTTGGCTGTGCACATGGAAATCTTCGTAGAGTGCACAGGAGCCGGAGTAGCTGCAAAACACGCGGTTCCCAGCAATGCAGTCTAGCGTGGGGAGGCAAGGACTTACCTCCACCAAACTTGGATTGAAGAGTCACTGGACTGTGGGAGTCACTTGGACAGAGTTGCTGAGTTCCAGGGACCTTGCTCATCGTGCTGAGAGGAGACCCAGAGGACCGGTGATGCAGTTCTTTGGTGCCTGCGGTTGCAGGGGGAAGATTCTGTCGACCCACAGGAGATTTCTTCGGAGCTTCTAGTGCAGAGAGGAGGCAGACTACCCCCACAGCATAGACCACCAGGAAAACAGTCGAGAAGGCGGCAGGATCAGCGTTACAAGGTCACAGTAGTCGTCGTTGCTACTTTGTTGCAGTTTTGCAGGCTTCCAGCGCGGTCAGCAGTCGATTCCTTGGCAGAAGGTGAAGAGAGAGATGCAGAGGAACTCTGATGAGCTCTTGCATTCGTTATCTAAGGCATTCCCCAAAGCAGAGACCCTAAATAGCCAGAAAAGAGGGTTTGGCTACTTAGGAGAGAGGATAGGCTAACAACACCTGAAGGAGTCTATCAGAAGGAGTCTCTGACGTCACCTGCTGGAACTGGCCACTCAGAGCAGTCCAGTGTGCCAGCAGCACCTCTGTTTCCAAGATGGCAGAGGTCTGGAGCACACTGGAGGAGCTCTGGGCACCTCCCAGGGGAGGTGCAGGTCAGGGGAGTGGTCACTCCCCTTTCCTTTGTCCAGTTTCACGCCAGAGCAGGGCTGAGGGATCCCTGAACTGGCGCAGACAGGCTTATGCAGAGATGGGCACCATCTGTGCCCATCAAAGCATTTTCAGAGGCTGGGGGGAGGCTACTCCTCCCCAGCCCTGACACCTTTTTTCCAAAGGGAGAGGGTGTAACACCCTCTCTCTGAGGAAGTCCTTTGTTCTGCCTTCCTGGACCAGGCCTGGCTGGACCCCAGGAGGGCAGAAACCTGTCTGAGGGGTTGGCAGCAGCAGCAGCTGCAGTGAAACCCCGGGAAAGGTAGTTTGGCAGTACCCAGGTCTGAGCTAGAGACTCGGGGGATCATGGAATTGTCTCCCCAATGCCAGAATGGCATTGGGGTGACAATTCCATGATCCTAGACATGTTACATGGCCATGTTCGGAGTTACCATTGTGACGCTATACGTATGTCGTGACATATTTAGAGTGCACGCGTGTAATGGTGTCCCCGCACTCACAAAGTCCGGGGAATTTGCCCTGAATAATGTGGGAGCACCTTGGCTAGTGCCAGGGTGCCCACACACTAAGTAACTTAGCACCCAACCTTTACCAGGTAAAGGTTAGACATATAGGTGACTTATAAGTTACTTAAGTGCAGTGGTAAATGGCTGTGAAATAACGTGGACGTTATTTCACTCAGGCTGCACTGGCAGGCCTGTGTAAGAATTGTCAGATCTCCCTAAGGGTGGCACAAGAAATGCTGCAGCCCATAGGGATCTCCTGGAACCCCAATACCCTGGGTACCTCAGTACCATATACTAGGGAATTATAAGGGTGTTCCAGTATGCCAATGTGAATTGGTGAAATTGGTCACTAGCCTGTTAGTGACAATTTGGAAAGAGAATGAGAGAGCATAACCACTGAGGTTCTGGATAGCAGAGCCTCAGTGAGACAGTTAGTCATAACACAGGTAACACATACAGGGCACACTTATGAGCACTGGGGCCCTGGCTGGCAGGGTCCCAGTGACACATACAACTAAAACAACATATATACAGTGAAATATGGGGGTAACATGCCAGGCAAGATGGTACTTTCCTAAAGTGTGCTACTTAGAACATATGAGATGGAGACTCTTAATAATAGACAATGGAGGAAAATTAAAGATGTAATGCAAGGAATGCTGTAAACTTACCATGTAGGACATTTCTCAACTTAATCCTGCCGGTATTGACTTATTTTGTTTACTGAAAGACAAAATGATGGGGACATTTGAGTGGCACACAAATACGCCTCTTTGTTACTTACCTGTAACTCTAGTTCTTCAGTATTGCTATCTTTCGTAGATTCATATGTTCGAATCACTCCCTATTGTAGAGGTGGGAGTCCCACAGTACCTTCTAAAGCAAGTAGAAGCAGTATACATAACTCATAATGGCAAAAGACATTGACTTTGGGAGGTCATCTACATCACTCAAGAACCAAATCCAGCCAATCAGTCAATAGCGTGCGATAGTGCCCTTCTTGAACACTCCCTGCAGAGGCATCTTCCCTCAGATCTTAAAGCACTAATGGAAAAGGAGTCTACTTACAAGAAGGGGAGCCTCTATGGGAAGGAGGGTGGGTCACATGTGAATCTATGACAAATACCAATACTGGAGAATTAGAGTTACAGGTAAGTAACAAAGCTTTTCCCCAGCATTGGATCTTTCATAGAATAACATGCTTGAATCAGAATAGTTAGTTATTTAATGAACTACAATATCATGCTTAACTATTATAATAGCAGATGGTGGGCACAAAATAACAATACATATATAACTAAATGTAAGGGTCAATTTATTGGAAAAAGATAACGCAACACTGCTTGACCCTCAGATGCATCACTGTGATGCGACGAATCCTGGCAATAATGCTGAATGAACATATGCCTGTTTTTCAAAGTAGCTGCACTGCATATGATTTCAATAGGCACTCCAGCAAGTGGGGCTGCTGTTTTTGATATTGCCCCTGCAATATGAGTCTGTCTGGGGAATGGGGTCTCCGGTGAGCTAGGAACACGGGGAGGGAGACCAACGCATGCCCTCTCTCCCAACAAAATAGGTCTACCTTTACTGCCCGGTCCTCCAGGCCCTGGCCCACCCCTAGGGAGTTTCACTAAACATGCAGAGGAGCCAGACGTGCTAGTGGCAGAGAAGGTCAATAACCCTCCTCAAGGCAGGCACCCCCAAGCAATACTAAGGTGCCACATCCCCTCTCCACCCCTGTCCTAACCCTCCTGCAAGGCATGTTGGGACAATACAAAATGGCATCATCAAGGAGCCACTGGTCACATCAGGTCCTCAGCTCCACCACTCCCTGACATGATGGCTAGGGACTAGCACACTAGAATTCTAAAGACAGCCTCCCAGTGGTTTGACTCCATTTGTCTGGGCACTATCCTTTGTTCAGTTAACTTGGGTAGGCCGATCCCTGGTGCAGTGTGACAGCTGGGTGGTAGATACAGGTAATTTCAACCCCACCTCTTCCCTCCTCAGGAGCAAGGAGAAGTAGTGCTAATTGCTCCCTTTTGTGTGGGGGTGGCCTTTGTTCCGTCTGCTGGAGAAAATGTAATTACTGGACACAGCAGGGTGACAACAGGCCTGGCTCTGATCCTGAGCTGAGCCAGAAACATAGGAAAACTCTGAATGGCTCACAAGATGTACAGTTATAATTTTGGAAGTGGCAAATTTGATTTTCTCGCACAGGTTACACTAATTCAGGATGTAAGTGGTCTCTGTAGGCCAAGGAGGAGGGAAACTACACTTTAAGGCAGTTCCCTCCTTATGTGTATAATGGGGTGTCATCATAGTTAAAACAGTAAAGAACTCTGATTTTCCCTAATAGTGTACACTACCCTCCTGAGGCCCATCCCAGATAAATATCCATCCCTGCAGAGACGTGTGCACTCTCGTTCACATGTAACCAGCCAACTTCCCCTTTACCGTGCTACGTCGCAGTGGCCTGATCTTAAAAGGCGGACTTATGGTGAACACCAACAGTTTGTTTACCATATGATTATAGTGGGTGAGGCACCGGTGGTGACCCTCACCCACAGTAACGAGTCCCAAAAAATGGGTGAGTAAAAAAATAAAAAAGTAATACTAAGAAAGCAAAGAATCTGGGCATACTGTTAGGGCAGAACATACTGTAACATTATTCCTCCCACCCAGAAGTAGGCAACAATTGGAATTACTCTTACAGTCCTTCTTGTTTGTTGTTTAAAGTCGTATAGAAAGCAACCTGATTGGTATAGGAAGCTGAAAAGGTTCGGTCACTCTCTCTCCATAAGGGAGTCAAAACCACAAATATCATCAGATCAGGAGTCCAACACTTGGGGTCCAGGAGGTGGGGTGTGGTAATGAGATAATCATCCCACTCAGTAGTTCAGATTGAGCATCTGGGATTCCACCACTTTCTCTATTATCATCTGAGGACAACTTCTTATCCCAAGGTGGCATGGCGATATTAGACACTGAGGTCATTCATGAAGCTGCAGGTAGCGACATGGGATCAGGCAATGTCAGCATTGGAGGCTGTGGATGCATCAGAACGGAGGACTTTGCAGGTTCAGGAAAGTGTTTGCAATAGTCTTGTTACATCAACTGAAGGCCTGGCACTAGAGCCACAGGCACCTGAACCATGACCTCAGGTGGTGGTACAAAATGCTCACAGTGTTCCACATATGGCCTAGGTTTCTCTATATATATTGTTGCCTGCCAAAGACATGTTCATAATAGTCCCCTTCACCATCATCCTGGTACTTAACATTAAGTTCTGAGGGTCGGTGAGTTGTAACAAATGGTCCATCGTCCTCACCGGAATCCTCTACATCCAAAAGATGACTTGGCGGTAAGGGAGGATACCTTGCTAAGTGAATTATGTTCTGGCATTGGTTTATGCATTGTTGAGGGTGTTGTCGCCAATGTCTTCAGCGTGTAAAGCATCAGGTGCAACATTGGTGGCTTCTTTGATTGTTTTGTCATTGATGATTGGATTTTCGTCACTGGTTGTACCTTAGACGGTTTCACCTACGGTATTGTTGTCAACAGTGACGGCAAAGTAGCTTTCGCTGAGGTCGTCAACGGGGCTATGCTAGTCGATGCGGTTGTCATTGGAACTGCCGGTGATGATGTTCTTGACGGCAGTGTTGTCATCATCAAGACCTTCATCACAAGCTTAGATTTCACCATGGGTGGGTCTGAGGAGGATTTCCCTGGATATAAAACCAGGATTGAAGAGGGAGTATTAGGCTCTGTTTTTTGTGACCTTGGAGGAGGTTTTCTCTCTGTGAAAAGTGCCTTTTCAAGAGTCTTGACAAGTCTTTTTATGGCATTTCTGGTGACCCCTGTCGTGACCTCACCCTTTTCTTTGCCCTTTCCTGTAAGGAAACGGAACGCTCACCATCCTCCTCATCAGAAACATTTGTTCTTGGTTTTCAACTTTTGCAGCCACAATAAAAGCCTCCTCTTCTGATGTAATTCACAGTCCTTTACCTTGTGGGCAGGATGAGGGCAGTAGATACACTCTTTGTGCGTATCTTCAGAGTGTAACCTCTTCTTTCAACAGGTCCCGCAGGGTCTGAAAAGTCCTTTCTTGAATGGTTCGGACATGTTAATGACAAGCTCTGATAAATGAAACAGCAGAAGTGATTCAGGATGAGTAAACTCAAGGTAATAGCTGATGAACTGAGCAAAATCTCAGGGAGACTACCTTTTACATGCTGTGGGATAGAAATCTAATGGAAGATGCCTCTGCATTAAGACGGTGCAATTGCTTGATTGACTGGAGTTCTGTTTTGTATAAATTATGTAGCTAGTTATTAAAGTCAATGTCTTTTGCCATTATACATTGTGTATACTGCTTTAGAAAGTACAGTGGGACTCCTACCTTAACAACAGGGATGATTCAAGAATGTAAATAATTTAAAATCCAATACTAGAGAATATAACAAATTAATAGACTGTGCTGATTCACTGCTGCTTTCATTACATTTTACCTCCAAGAAAACTTTTGACTAGTGAAATCATCATTTTAGTTGGAGTGTAGAACAGAGAGTACTCATTAAGTGATTGACAGTGCCTAGAAAGCTGACTTCAATATAGGTATACACCCCTACAGACTCCTCTTAGGCATAAACAGGCCATCCATTCCAGAGATATCGCATTTCAACCGGGTACAGTATTTCTCCAGGAGGTGGAAAAAGGGTGCTGTGTGTGTAGCAGGGATCACACGGTTTGTGTCCTGTGCTGCAAGGGTCATTCAGCACTCCCCGTCCCTGTTAGAAGATCATTCATTGTAACACTCCCCTTTCTTGACTTGGAATATATTCCCTGAATACCCAACACAGTTTACCAGCATACCATGTAGCAATCCAGTCAAGGAAGTCCCAATCCCAAAGGAAAACAAATCCCAGAATTTAAAACTTATGGGGTGGGAGGGTGGTGGGGTCCTAAAGTCTCTTTATAGCTGATGCCCTGAATTGCCATTGTGGCAGTTGCATTTCAACTAGTTGGACACATTTATCCCAAGAGTTTCTTTGCAGACTCTAAAATGCTCTGACAGGACTGTCTCTCCATGATGCAGTGAAACAGCTTTCTGAAGACAGTGAAAAATGCAACAGTGTGTGCCAATGTGGAGGGATATGTAGGTAATATACTTTTACATTTTTGTCCTGTTGAGTGAAGGAGTGTAGGAGAGGCATTTGGGAGGCAGGGAAGGAGGTCCTGACTGAAATTGGTGACTACAAGAACCAGAGTCAATTGTTAAAGTATGACTTCTGCCCTTGAGTCAAACTTTACTCTTGTCAACACACAATCATTTTTTAACACAAACTTTATTGCATTTTTATATATAGACATACACCACAGGGCAGGAAAGGAACAGCAAATGCATAAATCTTTGGGCCATGAGAAAATGCCACCAGAAATTGGAGATAGGCACAGCACAAGTAGTAAAAATGTGGAGAAACATAAGTATGCCAAATTCAAAGATTGGGAAACGTGAGTAGTGTAACTTGAAAACAAACAATCAGCTACCCTCCTCCCCCTCACCCAAACTTGTCATCATCCCAGTTTGCAGTTATGTTCCCATATTGTGTTTCTGGGTGGATGTTTCATTTGGGGACAGGATCAGCAGGGCGGAGGGTATCCTGGCCCAAAAACCAACCCCCTGTACATAGTACTGAAATGTAAAATGGTATTGTAGGGGCATCACATCATGGTTAAGGGCTGTGGCTGCACACCATGGAGAACAAAAAAACAACATGAGGCAGGATATATGAGGGCCACCCCTCCACCAGCCTTAGTCATCAATAGCCTCCTGAGATGTGAAGGATTCTAGCACTGCAACCCATTCAATATTGAAGGGCCACTTCTGCAGGCCTCTGTATTGTTCCCTACATAAAGCACCCACCCCAGTGCACTACCTCCAACCGCCATTGTGAAATAAGGGCAGCATTGTGAATAAGGGTGCTGCTGGAGACTTTCAGTGCCTAGTGAGAAGGCACTGTGCTATTAAATGTGCTAAGTTTACAAAGCACACCGTCACACAGTGTTCTTTCATGCACGAGTAGCTGAACTCAGTCAGCTCCGTTAAAGCACTCCTGATATCTGCCAAGTAAGAAAATAGTGATGAACATGCCCATAACATCTTCATTAGATCTGCATCCGGAGTGCAGCAACAGGGGCAAGCAGAGAATACCCTAGGAAACAGAGTGAAGTCTATGTGGTGTGAAATAGGGAGTTGCAAAAGATTTGGATCGGGTAGTGAAGAAGATCTTGAAGATCTTACACAAGATCCTCTTCCTCCATGGTTCACAGGGAAGCTAAGGATACCATCAGTTGTGTGCACAAACCCCAGTATAGCCAATCAAGGAGGTGGCTGCCATGACCCATAACATGAATCATCTGTATAAAGTAATGAGTGATCGGTTCCGAATTGCCTGACACCCAATGTCAATGAGAAGGAACCATTGCAGCAGGGCGCAGTGCGCCAAGCCCCTTGTTTACATCAGAAAGGTCCCATTAGAATGCCATGTTGAGTAAAGAGAAGAGGCTTTTGAGTTACTTTTATGCAGTGTAAATTCTTGGGCCAGGCATTCCCCAGGCAACAGAGGGTCCTGCAGGCCTTACCACAGCAGGGCAGCACAGACATCAATCATTGTCCCAATGCATTAAGGACATTCAAGTGTCAGGCAATCAATGCAGGTTCAGTGGCTGGTGTACAATGGTATGCCACATCACTTACATTGATTTGAGGCGGATCAACGCTGCTTACATCTGGTGCCGTCACACCTCTGCACCGCTCTGTTTTTGGCCCACAAGATCACTGCAGCTATCCATCTTTCCTCCAAACCCTCTGTGCCATTCCTCCTGCACCACAGTGGTGCACTGTGATTTCTGCTCACCTCCTACATGTGTGCAGCTGGCAATCGCTGCAGGGTCAGGTACTGCACCTCCGGTCCCGCAGCTGCATCAGGAATGGGGTCACCTGGTCTCACTAGACCACAACTTTCAGTCTGGGTAAATACAATATCGTCATTATGGTCCCCACTGCTGCACAAGAGGGAGCGCAGTTGTAGCTGTAGGCTGAAGCATCATGACGGTGCTCCTCGTGGTCTGAATCGGCAATCGACTGTCCACCTCGTTCACAGGTCAGCCTCTATTGTTAACGACAGCAGGCTTGCTAAGGGCCGTCGACCTCCCTGGTACACCGTGGCACCCGAGATGCCCACAGATATATTCAAGAAGGGCAGATTCCGGTACACAGTACGGAAGCACTCCGCTTATGCAGCTACCACTGCCGGCAGTTAGCCACGCCACCCCATCCACATGTTACCAATGGAGCCATGTTCAATGCTGGATTCTATATAATAGTCTGGTGTTCTTGGAGACTGGCCAAAAATAGCAGGTTAAAATAAAGTACTATTTATTAGTAATATAATAAGACTTATGTCACTGCTAAGTGTCATCAGATAGAAAAGGTATAAGATTCTGACACAAAACAAGGAAAATAATGGCTATGCGGTGGCTAAAGTGAAAGTGCGAAGCAGAAATAAATATCGAGATAGATCCATAGTAGGAAGCACGCAGCACCTGCAAGGACATAAGAGAATGACTGGAAAATTTAGGAATCAATAGAGATTTGTAAATCAGGACAAGAGATCAGACTCAGCAGAGATGCAAGAGAATGGCCTCAAGAGGCAAAGATGCACTTGTGATATGCGGGTATCCACCAAATAGTGTAATGTGAAATAACAACTGAACAATAGCTGATACAAAACAAATGTTCCTCAAAACAGTGATGCCAAAAAAGAGGTTTACTGAGTGGTAACTTGTTATTCATAATTTATTATGCATTTAACAATTTTGAGTGTCATCAAATTGAGGTGCAGAGCATCAAAAATGATTGTTTTGGATAACACAAATCAGAGCAACAGAGATCAACTTCAGACTCAGAAACCACTGTTTAGGTAAGGGAGAGGAGAATGCACAAAATATACACAAACATCTGACAGCAGAGAACTGAAAAATATTCCTGTGGAACATTCAAAGGAAAAAAACAATAGCTCTAAAATACTTAACCATGATTCCTCAAACATGTTTCCTGTAAGGAAGTAGATGGAGACATTTTCAATACTTGAAAAACAACAAACCTAACTAAGAAATTGAAGAGTAACATGCTTTGATGACATAAGATATAAGCACACTCTAAAAGCATTTCAGAGTGGCATTTATGATGAACATGTGCTGTATTTGATTGCCTCTCTGCCAATTCAAAGCAAAGAAGTAATCCTTCATTTCATATACACCAAGGAGCTCTAGCTTTAGATTTCAAAATGCGTAAAGATATTGGGAGTTATTTAGACCCTGGTAGGCAGCATACTGGCTGGCCAGGTCAACAGAGAATATCTCTACATTCAAAGGAGCTGAAGCAGCTATTCCGAAGTCACAAGTTTGATATGGCCACTTTAGCAAAGTAGAGAGAAAAAAAATCCCAGATAGGAATTTGTTTCTTGTGAAGAAAAACAACAGTGGTCCTTTCTCTTTCTCAATACACAATGCAATCATTTTGCACATTTGCCAGCCTGGACTGCTATACCTCATGTGGTGGTCCAGGGAAGGTAAGACGAGAAATGGTCTCACACTCTATTTGACCACTTCAGCATGAAGACCCTGTTGTAGATGGGCCTTCAGGTCAAATGTTTATACCGCTGAAGCCAGTGCTGCAGCTCCTGCTCCGGTTCTGTCACTAGTCTAGATCAACTGGGGTGACATTTGAGCTAATACTATGCAAAAACTGCCAACAAAACACATTTGTGGTGGGTAGAATATCAATGTTGTGGTTGTGGTCTGTGAACTGGAGCAGCCCCCCAACCAGAGACAAGAAGCTTCACAGAGTTCCATAAACTGGTATGCATAATTCATGCAGCACTCTAAGGCTGTAAGTGTTAGGATTAGATTGTGCAAAGGGTTTTACTTCTTTTGTATGCTCTTTAACAGATCTACTACTTCAATGTTGTGGAATTCCTATAATCCAATGCCCAGGACATAGTGCTTGGGGTCAAGAACAGCATGTTTTCAGCAGGGATGGGGAATTCCTATCACCTGGCGCCCAGGACATATGGTTTGGGGGTCAAGGGCAACAAGTTTTCATGTTTATTTTGTCCTTAGAACAAGTAGGCCCAAACCCCTGCAGCGCAAACTGTGGCTGCCAGTTTATAGAGAAGGGAACTGTCTGCAGTTGAGGTAATGTGTGTCTCCACTGGTTAATACTATTCAAACTTGTATTTATGGTTCATTAATGAAAAGTCTTCATTATTAGGGTGTGCACTGTAAATAAACTTTTTAAGGTCACACTGCACTACTGACAGTGGTTTCAGTAAAAAGAAAAAGAAAAGTATACACATTTGAAAAGTTTAACAATATAAGGCTAAGTATAATGCTCTCAGAATGCTCTCTGATTAGACGCAAATGTTTACAGACGTTTGGAAGCAAGAGTAATAATTCTTTGTTTTCAAATTAAAATGCTCAGAAAAAAATGGAAGTAGGAAAAAAAGTTTTACTACTATGGAATTTTAGGTGCTATTTCTTTGAAGAGTCATTTAGTAAAATGTGTTGACACATGCTAGTATTTTCCAAAAAAATATTCCTAATGGAAAATCAGTGTAACCATTTTCAACAAGGTTATGGGAAGCATGAAAATAAACAAGCACTGGCAAAGCCAACCGAACTGACATTTGTTGTGAGTCTTTTGGTTTTGTCAATGCGTGTCTTGTTTTGACATGACTTTTATAACACTTCATTCTTTTGGGACTAGCCAGGCCCCTCACCATTGTAACAAACACTGGCAAAAAGAAAACAAGTTTTTGGTCTCAAAAAGCACACATTGCCAACATGAGCAACAAAGGCTCAGCAGCTCCCCCACAGGGGGGGCCCTCAGCACAGCACCTGCCCTGAATGAGTCTGGGGGGGGTCCTTGTTCTTTGCAGGGGGCCCCCTCCAGTTTCGTTACGCCACTGATTGCCTCAGTAGTTCCTGGCATTGAACAAATCTACTTTGTGTGCCAATATGCTCCTTGTGGAAGAGCAGAATGTGATTACTCACAGTAAAGCCATCCAATAGAAAGAGAAATAGAAGTTTAATAAGAACAAACTGTCTTTGTTAACGCTAGACCCAATTAGGGACCCAATTATCATAAAAAAGTCACAAAAGTGCCGCCATGGTATATGTCTTTGAATTAGTGGCTTTCATGAATTCACAAGAACTTTCAGAAGTAGACCACAAAATTGTACTGCTAGAAAATATTTCTGAACTGTATTTTAGCATGAGCAAAAATGCATGTGTAGATTTGCTTATGTGAAAAAAAATCTATTGAGAATTTACCAGTTTACTTTCCCTCCAACCACTATCTTTCCAACCCTAGGAGAACTTTTACTTCTGCCATTGTCAGGAGTAAATTTCCAACCTTTCTCATTGTGGGAAAAGATTAGAACTTGGAACCTGAAACTTTTGCTTACTGCTCCTTCCAACCTCAGTATGTAGATCTGCAGAAAGGTGGCAAAATAAGGAAATTGTGATGGTAGGGATTGAAATTGCAAGTATTCAAGCCCTACTATAAAAGTAGCCATGGCATAAGCATAGAGGCTATTATCAAAGCTCTTACATAATGTGATTTCTGCCCTAATTTTTCACTGCACTACATGGCACTGGACAAGTAGATTTTTTTTTACTGGACAAATAGATTTAAGAAACAGCCTGATCCTTGGACCAGTAGATATTTTATTAAATTACAACCCCCTGATTTTCATGTTCACTGTCCACTGGACAAGCAGAACAACCCCTGCAGCACAAACCCTTTGGCTCCATTTTTACAATAGTATATTATTGGATCCATAAAGGAGGATTGATTGCAACTGAGAAAAGATTTGCATCTATAGGTGTAAGCTATTTAGACTTGTACATGTGGGTCATTAATGCAAAACCTTTATTATTAATATGGGTTTTCCTGGGAAATGCATTGAGCTGTGAGCTCCGCTTGCAAGTACAGTCAGGAGCCTGAGGGCAGTTTTGGTGATTGTTTGCTTTCAGTATAAAATATACACAAAAATAGGAAACTTCAAAAAAAAATTGTACAATTTTAGAAACCATTTCTTTGAGCCATCATTTAATGCATATCAATATTTAAGAAAAACGCTTAATGAAGGAGAATTGTTGTGAAAACTAAGATGAATAATGGAGAGTTGCCATAAAATCGACAATGGGCAACATGGAAATTAATTAGGAACCGAGATATTAAAAAAAGTCCAAACAAAGTACACTTGCAAGTATATGTCTTGAATTGATCGAGATTTATGATTTTCAGAAATGAACAAGTTTACAGGAGTATATCTGGAAACTGTAGCATTAGAAACATGTATTAATTCCATTTTTGCATGAGAAAATACACACACATACAGTATATTTATTTGCTCTTGGAAATTTCTGCTGAGCAGTTAGAAATTCACTTTCCCTACACCCCCCTTTTTCACTACGATAGAAAATGTTTAACTTCAACCTGTGTCAGGAGTAAATTTCAACCCACTGTGTGCAGAAAGGTGCCATAATCAAAATCCAGTTAGAATCCACACCTTGTTATAATATGAGTCCTGGCCTAATCAAAAGGGCAATCATCATAGCTTGGGTATGAGTAGGCTGCCATATTTCTTATCTCATTACATATCTCCAAAAGGGACAAGTGGATTTTTTTACGGGTCAAGCAGATGTAGGAAGCATCTCACCCATGCCCAAGTAGATAGTATATAAAATTCCACACCCACATACTTAATTTGATGATTCAATAAACCCCTAATTTGCATTTACAGACTTGTTTCTGCCATAACAATAGGGAAAACTTACTGAAATCTTTCTGTTTTGCAATGTCTCTTTGCTGAAAAATAAAGAAGGATTTTATTACATAGGAGCCTTTATGTGTATAAGGTGGTCATACAAATTCCATGCCATCCAGCCTGCTTCAAATCATGAATTTATTACTACAATCAAATCAAACTTTATATATGTTGTGATACTGACAAAGTGCACCATAGCTACAAAGCATGATAGCGCTGTACAGATAAAACCACATTTATGATGGATCTTGGGCATCTGAGCTTGTTCGTAATACCAATGTATGTAAAAGTGGTGCAACATTGTGATGAGACTTAAGTAGGTTTGCCGTTATGGAATTTTTGCTTTAGCAGTTTGTGTTAGCCAATGCATGTTAGGGACTGATATATTCTGATAGCACATTTTACCATCAGTGCCTACTAACTCATTACTAGACATTGGACATGGGAACAGGAAGGATCGTGGCAATTAATTTTCAACGTTATAACTGTCTTACTGTTTGGATGGAGAAATAGCTTCAAATAGAATACACCCTTACATTGAGCTCAGCTTAACAAGGTCTAGATTTTTGACCCCCATCTCAGCACACACAATAATTTTGCATGTGTGCAAGCAACCTTTGTGACATAGATTAATATTGACAGTAGGGTTCTGTGGTCCTGCAGGGGCATACCATGTGCATCCTCCATACCAATTATGGCTACCATTAGTTGATTAAGTTGTAGAGGACTGAGCAGGGGCTACAGAGGGGTTCCTGTGGGTGCGCACCCCCCAAATAAATACATTTCTTCATGGCAGTTGGGCCTGGGGGCCCATAGTAGGGTCTACTGGGACTGTGTTGTTTTTTTTTCTTGTCATTCTGATTTCACTAAGAGGTTTTAACATGTTAATTATTTGAATGAGAAGCATAAATATATTTACACACAGATTTACAAAGATTTAGAGTTGCGTTACTTTGCATCAGGCTCTATGGCTGGTGCATGGGCATTCTATGTATCCACCCACGGATTTTGATGCAAAGCCATAGAGTTGAAGTTTATTCGAAAATAGCCATAATATACAATGAAAAAAATAAAAAATGAAATATAACAGAAAACCTAAAGCATAAAACAAAAAAAGAACAGTAATGATACAAATAATTAAATACTCAAAAAAAAAAAATAAAGATAACAAATTCAACTGATTAAGCCAATGTAAGGCACAGTTTAAAAAGGATCCAACCCTGCAGCAAAATGTCATCAGGCACCATATGCAGATATATTTGGGCTGGTAAAAAATGTTCCCCTTCAAAATGGGGACTAAAATCCTGCGCCTAATAGGAGCATAAAACTCACAAAAAAAGATGAAGTGCAAAAATTGTCTGTAAAGAAGCACCATCACATGAACAAATAAGAATGCTTCTGGGATCAAACTGGCATAAGGGAAAACACAAGTTGGACCTAATAGACCCAAAATGAAATCTGGTAATAAGCAACCTTTCCCTCACATTATTAACTAAAGACAGGTAGGTCTCAATTCCTGGAGTAGCCTTACTCAAGACAAAATCCCTAACAGAGGGTTTCAACAATTCCTTATCCTCCCTCTGTCTCAGTCTAAATTTGTTAAAGTTCACCTTAGCCCAGCCTGTATCAGATCTTGTTCAAAGCTGTGGTGGATTAAAAATCTCAGGGCGCCCCAGCAGAAGTGCAATGTCCTTTATATGGTTTAGGCAAGGAATAGCCCATCCCTTGTCACAAGATAAAACAATATACAATAACTTCCCTGTTAAAAATAGCATAGCAGAACCTCGAGCTATTTGGTCCCACACATAGCAGCCTTCTACAGAATCTTTCTTCTTCTCTCTGGAGAGAGGGGCAATTTTGGTATCCCTCAAATTGGTGCCCCATACACCAGGACTGGAAAAGAATTAAGTCTATACACCTCCAATAAGAGGATCAACCAATCAATGAATCAATAATTTGTCAAGTGTGCTACTCACCCGATAGGGTCTCAAAGCGCTGGGGATAACCAGTTTGCACCCAACCCTCGAGGAAAAATCAAAAGTTGCACCAACTGCAGCATTAAAGCGCAAACAGTGCTTATAAATACAGGGATACCAATTTCTTTTTTCATCAAAAGTAACACCTAAGTAAGCAAAGTCATGAAGCCGGCTAATATAATGACCATTAATGATCACAGGGCCCAGCTTACTCTGAGGCGTACAGCACACCATACAGTGCATCTCTGAAATATTTTCTTCTAAGTCTAAATTGGCTTTAAAATCCACAAAAGCATGTACTGCCCCAGGTAAACGTTTTAAAGTGAGTGCTAGTAGAACCACGCTGCCAGCATATAACAGAGTTGGCATCCTTTTACCATTAATTACTAAGACATCTTTGCACGTTTACACTAAAAAATCATACAAACCATTAACATTGGGGCAAGAATACATCACTGACGCACCCTTCAGCAAAGATCAAAAAATTCAGTGCATTCACCAGTCTGCCCATACCTAACACCTGCATTAGTACTGTCATGCAGCAGGCACAAGAAATCCACAATTGCATTTGGGATTTGCAACTTGTAGAATGAACCCCATACCTTATCTCCATTTTCCCTGTCAAAAGCACTTCTGAGGTCAATGAAGGCCAAATAAAGGGTACCCTCCTTAGCAAATCATACATTTATCAAGGATTAGCAACAGCCAACATTGCTCATGTGTACCTAGCTCTCCCTGAACCCGTACTGTACCAGGCTCATAATATTTTGTTCGACAACCTACTCCTCTGTCCGCCACATCACAATACGGCCCAAGATCTTCACCAAGGAGTCTAACAGGGAAATAGGGTGGTAACATTTATGGTCACTACGGTTTCCTTTCTTAAAAACGGGCACTGTGCATACAGACTTTCTTGAGGCTGGGATCCTATGGCTCAAGGGACCATTTAAGACGTTGACAACAATGGGAACCCAGAAAAAGACTTTCGCTTTGAAAAGATCCATGGGGATACCATACAGCACCAGCGCTTTAGTAGGAGGACTCTCTTGCACTGCAGCAATGACATCTTTCAGTCCAAACTTAGGCCCTCATTATGAACACGGCGGGAAAGACCGCACTGCCGGCGGTGGCGGTACCTACCGCCAACAGGCTGTTGGTCTGGACCGCCAAATAATGAAGCACATGAAAAACAGGCAGCCTGCAAACCACTCACCGCCAGCAGAGTAGTGCTGACAACGACGGAAGAGGCCGCCCACTGGCCAACGGAAAGGCCCTACCTGCCCAACAAATAATGAAGCATAAGACCGCTGTCAGTTCCGGGGCGGGAACCACTGCCACAAAGCACCTGGCAGAAATGAACCAAATAAAAGGAAACACTCACCATAGGCACACACAACACGCCGAAGCATACATGGAGAGAGAATTGGAAATCATGCCAGTGCTGCTCCCTGCCATATAACTCTGTGACCGTGACCGCCCACAAAGACGACAACGGTAAGTACCGCAACCTACCAGACATGGGAAGAAAGGGCACAGTAACATACCCACCCACCCCGCAACACACCCATGCCCCCTCACAACATCACAAGCCATACACACCTGAGCAAGAGGTACTTACCCGACACAAGGCCAAGACAACCTGCCCAAAGTACACACATGTGCCCATGTGTGTACTTTGGGCAACACCCCCACTACAATGAAACGATGAACCACGTATCCAGAGTGTGCCAACACCAACACTGGGCACACAAACTTTATTTCAGAACTTGTAAGAGCTGATTGTCCGAATGAGGCCATTGGCCAGTCCAACACAGAAAGGCTGATGGGCCGAACTGGCTCGAACTTGACTCCCACATGTGCACATGGTACTCCACCATAAAGGGACATCAATGGGGCAGCCGGGCACCTCAGGGAACAAGGGGCCGGGGGAGGTTAGGTGGGGACTTACGTCTGGCATGTAGGGCTTGGGCTTCCGTTTGGGAGGTGGAGTTTATTTTGGTTTAGCCTTGGAAGGTGGGGGAGCAGACTTGGACCGGGGGGTGGCAGATGGACCAGGGCCAGCATTTGGCTTCTTGCTCACTGCGGAAGGGGCACGGGAATGGAAAGGGCAGACAGTGGCGGTCTTGGAGGTGGAAGGAGGGGACAGGGCAAGGAGGTGGGCTAATGGGTTTGAAAAGGTCAACACGGGATAGGAAAAGTTTTTTAGGGGCAGTCGGGGTGGGCATGGAGGAAGGTGTGGGAGTGGAGGTAGAGGGAGTGGTTGTTAAAGGTGTAAGTGTGCATGAAGTGGATGCAGGTGCCTGTACGGTATGCTGAGGTGTGGTGGATGTGTGTTGGGTGGGTGTCTGGGGACATTTGAGTGTCTTGGGAGGAGGGGGGTGGACACAGTGGGACAAGACAGGCTGCAAAACTGAATGCCTGCCTTGGACGAGGGTAATGAGGAGAAATATTTGTATTTCTCCTCTTGTTTTTTTCCTTGCATGTTTGCTGCATTCTGCAGCAAAATACCTGTCCACCAAACTCTAAAATAGACCAAGAGGACCACCTCATGCAAATCAGCACTGTCCTGCTCCTTGTGGAACAGTACTTCCCGAACCTTTGACACCATACACATTCATTCTGGGGCCCGATGCTTTTTTCGTTGGGAAATTTGAGTTTCACCCTGCCACCCTCCAAACCTTAGTGACATAGCTACTCCCTTGGGACTCGCAGTAGTGGCAGCAACATTGCTTATAGTGGCAAATTTGGACTTTTGGAATTCCAGTGTCTGGGAGAATCACCATCTGACCTCACCCATCTTTTATGTAAATTGGTATCTCAGTCCCTTGGAACTGTGTCCTTCTGCCATCCATATGGCACAAGGATACTGTATGGGTGCTCCTTTCTGCATGTACAAATGGCAGTTGTATGTAGCAGGATACGTGATGTGCATCCAGCCCATTTGCCATATTCCTCTACTGGAATGCATGGTCTTCACATCAATGGCAATAAGAAACTCTCTGTGCTCCAGGGTTTGGGTATACACCACCAATACCTACCTGTTGCCAGGTTTTGGACTGATAGCATGAGATCTCCAACCAAAATTGCCAGGAGGGGCTTCCTGGATCCTGCTTCAATGACAAGAGCTGCTCAGAAGGAGCATAGGGCACACCCTTTCATGAGGAAGACATGTCCAGAAGAAGTGGAACTGTGAGCATTAACAGTTCAGTATGAGCTGAAGGTGTCTACTGAGCAAACCAAAAAACAGTACAAAGTTCCTAAACAAAAGAAATGAAGGCACAGGATCAACACCGAAACTTCTAACACCCCAGGAGGGCAGAAGCCTGTCTGTGGGTTGGCAGCAGCGGTAGCTGCAGTGAAACCCCAGAAAGCTAGTTTGGCAGTACCGGGGCCAATACTGGAGCCCCGGGGATGCATGGGATTGGCACCCCAATACCAGATTTGGCATGAGGGTACAATTCCATGATCTTAGACATGTTACATGGCCATATTCGGAGTTACCATTGTGAAGCTACATTTAGGTATTGACCTATATGTAGTGCACACGTGTAATGGTGTCCCCGCACTCACAAAGTTCGGGGAATTTGCCCTGAACAATGTGGGGGCACCTTGGCTGGTGCCAGGGTGCCCACACACTAAGTAACTTTGCACCTAACCTTCACCAAGTGAGGGTTAGACATATAGGTGACTTATAAGTTACTTAAGTGCAGTGTAAAATGGCTGTGAAATAACGTGGACGTTATTTCACTCAGGCTGCAGTGGCAGTCAAGTGTAACAATTGTCTGAGCTCCCTATGGGTGGCAAAAGAAATGTTGCAGCCCATAGGGATCTCCTGGAACCTCAATACCCTGGGTACCTAGGTACCATACACTCGGGAATTATAAGGGTGTTCCAGTGTGCCAATCAGAATTGGTAAAATTAGTCACTAGCCTGCAGTGACAATTTTTAAAAGCAGAGAGAGCATAAACACTGAGGTTCTGGTTAGCAGAGCCTCGGTGATACAGTTAGGCACCACACAGGGAACACATATAGGCCACAAACGTATGAGCACTGGGGTCCTGGCTAGCAGGATCCCAGTGACACATATCAAACACACTGTCAACAAAGGGTTTTCACTATGAGCACTGAGCCCTGGCTAGCAGGATCCCAGTGAGACAGTAAAAACACCCTGACATATACTCACAAACAGGCCAAAAGTGGGGGTAACAAGGCTAGAAAGAGGCTACCTTCCTGCACCCCCCCCCCAAACGAAGGACAATAAGGCTAACCTTGGCCAGTTGAGTCTTTACTGTCTAAGTGGTGATAAGTAGAGAGTAGCTCTGCAATAGATTGGTTACTCCCTTTATCATCCACTATTTGGTTTCTTCCCTATGCGGATCTCACCACCCTGTTTGAAGTTTCTTAGCTAGCCAACAATGTGAAGTTATATTATCAGAGTTCCTATTAGTATGTTTAAGTTTAGAGCAGTGGGAATTGTCCACTGGACCTATATCAAGTGATGAGAGTGCCAAACAGGGAAGTTGTCTCAGTAAAGCCATAGCTGGGCAAAAACTTTGTCCATATGGCTGTAAGAGAGAACAGGGATGCTGTTTCTCTTGAATTGGAGCAGGGCAGGGATGCTGTCCTATGAGCTCCACACTAGGGCAGGGCTGCTGTCCTAAGTGTTGTGAGGCAGTGCAGGGTTGCTGCCCTAAAGTTTCTCTGGGAGGGTTGGAGGGATGCTCCATGTCAACTAAAATGGTGCACTTTTTCTCACCAATATTGGTTATCCCACAGAGAGGTACTTCTACCTCAGAGAGTACAGCTGTGCTAGCTGACAGTTCACTTGGTACAGGTGCCACCCCAGGAGAGGTTTCTCCCACCACAGGAATGGTATCCTGAATGGAAGGGTGGGTAGGGAATACTTTGATGCCCTTTTTACCTGTTGTTGGAGAATGATCCTGAGTTTTCAGGCCTTGTTCTCTCCTTTGCTTTTTCATTTCAGCTGAAATGAAAGGCAGCAATTACTCAGGGATACCCAGCATGGCTACACAGGTATTAAACTCTGCCTCAGCCCAACCTGAGGCCTCTAGGTCATTACCTAAGAGATAGTCTACAGGTAGGCTAGGTGATACGACCACCTGCTTAGGGCCAGTAACTCCACCCCAACTAAACTGAATTATAGCTAAGGGAAGGAACTTAGTGGAGTTATGGACATCAATAATCTTGTACTGTTGTCCAATGATGTGTTGTCCAGGAGACACTAGGGTTTCAGTCACCAAAGTGATACTGGCACCTGTGTCCCTGCAGGCCTGTGCCTCAACACCATTTATTGAAACTGTCTGCCGGTACTTATCCATTGTAAGGGGACAAGTAGCCAGTGTGGCAAGGCCAATGCTACCAGGTGTGACAGAAACTGTCATGGGACTGACTACCCCAGTTTCTATGATGGACCCATAAGTGAACCCAACTACACCCTTATTTTAGGAGTCCCACCACTATTACCACTACTGCCAGGGGCACTAGAGTTTAATGTATTAGTGGTGGTAGGCTCAGGGGGTTTACCTGGGCAGGACTTATCCCCTGGCCTATGGCCTTTATTTTTACACACATAGCACCAAGGCTTTTTAATGTGTGTGGGTTGTGTAGAAGAGGAAGAAGATGATTTATCCCCACCCCCTGAAGAGTGTCTAGGATTTGAAGAAGGATCTTTAGTTTTACCCTTATCCCCATGCTTATCCTGAGATTTCTCACCATCTTTCTTCTTGCCATCCTTGTCACCTCCTGTATGAACCTTTCTGTTCACTCTTGTTCTGACCCATTTGTCTGCCTTCTTTCCCAATCCTAGGGGAGCGGTCAGATCTGAGTCTACCAAGTACTCGTGCAACAAATCAGACACACAATTGTTCAAAATATGCTCTCTCAGGATCAGATTACACAGGCTTTCATAGTCAAGTCACCTTATTGCCATGCAACCAACCCTCCAAGGCCTTCACTGAAAAGTCTACAAAGTCTGTCCAGTCTTGAGAGGACTCTTTTCTGGTGTCTCTGAACTTAATCCTGTATTGTTCAGTGGTTAAGTCAAATCCATCCAAGAGTGCATCCTTCAATACTTTGTAGTTATTAGCATCGCTTTCTCTGACAGTAAGGAGCCTATCCCTACCCTTATCAGCGAAAGATAGCCACAAGATAGCAGCCCACTGCCTTTGAGGGACCAACTGTACCATACAGGACCTCTCAAGTGCAGCAAACCACTTGTTAATGTCATCCCCCTCCTGGTAAGGGGGGACTATCTTAAGCAGGTTTCTGGAATCTTGCTCTCTAACAGGATTGCTATCAAAACCATTGCTGCTGCCACCATGGGGAACTAACCCCAATTTCTGCCTTTCCCTCTCTACATTTGGAGATTCCCTGTCTAAGGCCAGCTGCTGCTGTTTAAGCTTCAGCCTGGCCTCTTCCAACCTCAGCTTTCTGAGTTCCCTTTCCATTAAGTTATCCTTAGGGTGGGAGGCTTGGGAATTGTGAGACACAGAGGAAATGTGGGAATGGGCAGAGAGAGACCTGTCCCTAAATGGCTGGACCCTAGTAACCTGGCCTTTAGGAGTGAAAGGTGCCCTTCTAATGTGTGACCGCCTCCCACTACCAGTGTCACTAGGTGGCCTGCTAGCTGGCAGGTCTTTGGAGGAACCCTGTCCAGTCTCTTCAGTTAACTCCTCTGAGTCTGACTGGGTACCCTCCCCTCCTACCTCCTGTTACTGTGATGGGCCAGACTGTTTCTGGTCACTTTCTAGGATAAGGTTGAAGAGAAAGTCTTTGGTAGGATTCTTGCCAATGCTTAAACCTCTTTCTATGCAGAGACCCCTCAAACTTTTAAAGTTTAAACTCTCATAGGTTGCCTGAACAATTTTGGGAGTGAGCTCTACTGCAGACATGATAGAAAAGGTTTAGGACAGAGAGAGAAAAAGTTTTAGAACTTTTGAAAGCACAGAGAAAAAAACTTTTTCAAACTTTTTGAAAACTTTAGAAAGTTTTCTGAAACATTTTAGAAACTTTTAAGAAAGTTTTTAGAAAAGGAAACTTAAACTGTTTAGTTCAATGTGTTTATCTTGAAGTATTTGGTATATGTTTGTCTCATGAACAGCACCAATGACAAAGTGGTAAAGCAGTTACAAGTACTTATCCCACCGCTGCACCACCAATGTAGGAGGCTGGCCTGGCTTATAATGGGTACCTTGGGGTACGTACACCTTGTGCCAGTTATCCCTTATTAGTAGATTAGAGGTATTCTAGCAGCTTAGCCTGATAGAGGTAGCTATAGCAGAGCAGTTTAGGCTGAACTAGGAGACATGCAAAGCTCCTACTAACCACTTATATCATATATCACTATATCATAAGAAAACACAATACTCAGAGTTACTAAAAATAAAGGTACTTTGTTTTAGTGACAATATACCAAAAGTATCTCAGAGGATATACTCCCTTAGGAGGTAAGTAATATACACAAAATATATACACACAAACCAAAATCAGGTAAGTAACAGCTGGACCCCAGTCCTAGTGTAGTGAGTAGAGGGTCGCTGGGAGTGTAAGAAAACAGTAAGGGTGTACAAGATACCCCACCCCAAGACCCTGAAAAGTAGGAGTAAAGTTACCCTACTACCCCAGAAAGACAGTAAAGTCAAGATAGGGGATTCTGCAAGGACAACAACTGACTGCAAAACACTGAAGACGGATTCCTGGACGTGAGGACCTGTAAAGGAAGGGGACCAAGTCCAAGAGTCACGCAAGTGTCCGGGGGGGGCAGGAGCCCACTAAACCCCGGATGAAGGTGCAAAAGGGCTGCCTCCGGGTGGAATAAGCCAAAGTTTCTGCAGCAACGGAAAGTGCCAGGAACTTCTCCTTTGGTCAGAAGATGTCCCACTGCGTGCTGGAGGATGCAGAGTTGTTTTCACGCAGAAAGACCGCAAACAAGCCTTGCTAGCTGCAAGAGTTGTGGATGAGGATTTTGGGTGCTGCCAGGGCCCAGAAAGGACCAGGCGGTCGCCCCTTAGAAGAGGAGACAGAAGGGGCGCTCAGCAACCCAGAGAGCCCACGCAGAAGCAGGCAGCACCCACAGAAGCACCTGAACAGGCGTTCAGAAGATCTGAGCACAACAGTTGACTCAGCACAACAAAAGCGAGTCTCACAAAGTCGGAGTCCAACTCAGCGAGTTGGGTAATGCAGGACGGAGTGCTGGGGACCTGGGCTAGGCTTTGGACAAAGGAAGTCTTGCAAAAGTGCACAGAAGCCCGAGCAGCTGCAGTTCATGCAGTACACAGGATTATCGTCTGGTGTGGGGGGGCAAGGACTTGCCTCCACCAAATGTGGACAGAAGGGCCACTGGACTGTCGGGGACACTTGGATCCAGCTCCTGTGTTTCAGGGACCACGCTCATCAAGATGAGAGGGGACCCAGAGGACCGGTGATGCAGAAGTTTGGTGCCTACATTGGCACGGCGAAGATTCCGTTGGCCCACAGGAGATTTCCTCTTGGCTTCCAGTGCAGGGTGAAGGCAGATAGCCCTCAGAGCATGCACCACCAGGGAACAGTCGAGAAAGCCGGCAGGATGAGGCACTACAATGTTGCTGGTAGTCTTCTTGCTACTTTGTTGCAGTTTTGCAGGCGTCCTGGAGCAGTCAGCGGTCGATCCTTGGCAGAAGTCGAAGAGAGAAGTGCACAGGAACTCTGGTGAGCTCTTACATTTGTTATCTGATGAGAAACCCACAGGAGAGACCCTAAGTAGCCCTCAGAGGAGGATTGGCTACAGAGAAAGGTAAGCACCTATCAGGAGGGGTCTCTGACATCACCTGCTGGTACTGGCCACTCAGAGGTGTCTATTGTGCCCTCACACCTCTGCATCTAAGATGGCAGAGGTCTGGGACACACTGGAGGAGCTCTGGGCTCCTCCCCTTGGGAGGTGCTGGTCAGGGCTGGGGGGATCCCTGAACGGGTGTAGACTGGCTTATGCTAGGAGGGCACCATCTGTGCCCTTCCAAGCATTTCCAGAGGCCAGGAGAGGCTGCTCCTCTCAGGACCTTAAAACCTATTTCCAAAGGGAGAGGGTATAACACCCTCTCCCAGAGGAAATCCTTTGTTCTGCCTTCCTGGGGCTGGGCTGCCCAGGCCCCGGGGGCAGAAATCTGTCTGAGGGTTGGCAGCTGCAGTAGCTGCAGAGAAAACAAACCCTGGAGAGTTTGTTTGGCAGTACCCAGGCTCTATGCTGGAGACCTGGGGATGCATGGAATTGTCCCCCCAATACAAGAATGGTATTGGGGTGACAATTCCATGATCCTAGACATGTTACATGGCCAAGTTCGGAGTTACCATTGTGAAGCTACATATAGGTATTGACCTATATGTAGTGCACGCGTGTAATGGTGTCCCTGCACTCAAAAAGTCTGGGGAATTTGCCCTGAACAATGTGGGGGCACCTTGGCTAGTGCCACGGTGCCCTCAAACTAAGTAACTTTGCACCTGACCTTCACTAAGTGAGGGTTAGACATATGGGTGACTTCTAAGTTACTTAAGTGCAGTGTACAATGGCTGTGAAATAATGTGGACGTTATTTGAGTCAGGCTGCAGTGGCAGTCCTGTGTAAGAATTGTCTGAGCTCCCTGGGAATGCTTTGAAGGGCACAGATGGTGCCCTCCTTGCATAAACCAGTCTACACCGGTTCAGGGACCCCTCCTCCCCTGTTCTGGCGTGAAAGTGGACAAAGGAAAAGGAAGTGACCACTCCCCTGTCCATCGCCACCCCAGGGGTTTTTCCCAGAGCTCCTCCAGTGTGTCCCAGACTTCAGCCATCTTTCTTTGCAAGGTGTGGGAGCACTCTGGTGGGCTCTGAGTGGCCAGTGCCAGCAGGTGACGTCAGAGACCCTTCCTCATAGGTCCATACCTGACAAGGTAGCCAATCCCCATTTCTCAGGGCTATTTAGGGTCTCTCCTGTGGGTTCTCTTCAGGTTCTGCTTGCAAGTTTCCTTCAGGAATCCTCTGCAACAATTTCAGACTCTTCCGACCTCAGATCAACCACTGTAATGCTGTAACTGCAACAAAGTGTCTACAAGAGACACTTTTCTTCAGCAACCTCAGCTCCAAGTCAGCAACTGCAACAGTTTCAATGGTGCACACGCTCTGGGGACTCCCTGTCTTCATCCTGCACCAGAGGAACTGAAGAAATCTCCTGAGGAGTGACAGAGTCACTCCCCTGCTCCAAGCTGGCACCTTTCAAGACGATGACCGGTACCCTGGGACTCCTCTCACAATGACAAGTGTGCTCCTAAGGACACAGAGCGTGGACATCATCAACATAGACTGTCCTGAGATCCTGCTGACGTGATTTGGAGGAGGTAAGACCTTGCCTTCCCTGAGAACAACAGTACCCCTATGTATTCTGTCTTCTTCGCCTCCTGAGGCCTCTGTTCACTCTTTGCAAAATTCCTTCATGCACAGCCTGGCCCAGGCCCCCAGCACTCCACCCTGTGACGCTCAACTCCCTGAGTTGTTCTCCGGCAGCGTGGGACCTCCTTTTGTTGTGCTGCCCCAACTGTGTTTTGCACCTCCTTTGAACCCAGATCCTGCAGCTTCTGGGGGTGCTGGCTGGCATCCTGAGGGCTCTCTAATGTGCTGAGAGCCCCCTATTCCTCCTCACCTAAGAGTCGAGGCCTCCAGGTCCCTCCTGGGTCCATCCAGGGCTATTTTGATGAAAAATGCACTTTTGCCATAGCAAGGCTTGTTGGTGCCTTCTAACATGAAATTTCATCTGCAACAATCTTCACACGAAATTTCATCTGCAACAATCTTCACACCGTGGGACATCTTTTGCATCATGCAGGAACCCGCTGGCTTCTTCCTAGGGTGCATTTCTGCTGTCTTCGACTAACCAGGGACTCTTCTTTTGCACCCTCTTTTGGGTTGGCAGGGGCTCCTGTCCTTCCTGGAACTTATTTTGACTTCTGGACTGGGTCCCCCTCCTTTGCAGGTCTTCAGGTCCAATAATCCAGCAGTTGTTCCTTGCAGACTTGGTTGGCTGGTGCAAAATCCCCAAAATGAGGTGCAGTGTGTCCTAAGGAAACTTGCAGTACTTTACTCCTGCTTTTCTGGGCTCTGGGGTGGGGTAATTTACTTACCTTTACTGTATTCTTACTCTCCCAGCGAATCTGCACACACTACACTTGTCTAGGGGGGAATTTGTGATTCACATTCCACATTTTTTAGTATATGGTTTGTGTTGCCCCTAGACCTATTTTTATACCTTTGCATTCTATAGGGTTTCCTACTGTTTGCACTGTTCTATGACTCTTTTCTTGTCTAATTTTGGTATCTAGTGTATATTTTGTGTATAATACTTACATCCAGAAGGAGTATTGGCTCTAAGATATTTCTGGTACTGTGTCACCCCAAATAAATACCTTTATTTTTGGTAACACTGAGTATTGTCTTTACTTGTGTATAAGTACTGTGTAACTATAAGTGGTATTGCATGAGTTTTGCATGTCTCCTAGTTCAGCCTAAGCTGCTCTGCTATAGCTACCTCTATTAGCCTAAGCTGGTAGAACACTACTACATTCACTAACAAGGGATAACTGGACCTGGTGTAAGGTGTAAGTACTCAAGGTACCCACTACAAACCAGGCCAGCCTCCTACAGGGGAACATAAACCATATACTAAAATAGTGGAATACGAAAGTCGGTTTCCCACCTAAGCAAGTGTAGTGTGTAGAGCGGCTCTGGGAGTGTAATAAAACACCAAAGGCGAGTAATAGACCCCAGAGAAACCAGGAGGGACCTGGTGGCCTCTACCCAGGAGGGGGACACAGAGGAGACTCTCAGCAACACAGAGAGTTCTCAGAAGATGCGCAGAGAAGTCTCACACCTCGGGAACAAAGAAGGTGCAAAAGGAGGCCCACGCAGAACCACAAAAGGGATCCCATGCCTCTGGATAATGACTCAGGAACTGTGCATTTCAGGATAGAGTGCTGGGGGCTGGAGCTGAACCGTGCACAAAGAACTTTGTGGAAGGATGCCAACGAGCCTTGGCAACTGCAAAACATGTGGTGTACAGAGGTAGTGTCTTGCGTGGGGAGGCAAGCTCTTACCTCCACCAAAGTTGGACAGCTGGACCTTGGGAATGTCGGGGTCACTTTAGTCCACCACCCGTGTTGCTGGATCCACGCTCGTCATCTGGAGAGGAGACCAAAGCCACTGGTCGTCGCTGCAGAGAGGTACCTGCTGAAGCAAGGAAGTGACTTTGTCACTCCACTGGAGATTAATTCAGTTCTTCTGGTGCAGGCTGAAGACAGGCAGTCCTCAGAGGATGCACAACCTGGAAACTGTTGCAGTTACTAGCAGGAGCTGAAGATACAATGTTACAGAAGTCGTCTTGGCTTCTTTGTTGCAGTGTGTAGAGTTCCTGGAGGGTTCAGCTGCGGTTCCGTCAGAAGAAGATGAGGTAAAGGATGCTGAGGAATCCTGCTAGAACCATCCAATCTGAATCTGAGGAAACACCCAGTAGAGAGACCCTAAATAGCCCTGAAAGGGGGACTGACTATCTACACAGGTAAGCACCTATCAGGGGAGGGCTCTGACATCACCTGCTGACACTGGCCACTCAGAGGCTCCCAGAGTGCTCCACCACCATGGAATCCAAGATGTCAAAATCCAGGGACACTCTGGAGGAGCTCTGGGCACCACCCCTGGGGTGGTGATGGACAGAGGGATGGTCACTCCCCTTTCCTTTCTCCAGTTTTGTGCCAGAGCAGAGACTGCAGGCCCCTGAACCGGTGTAGGCTGGATTATGCAAGGAGGGCACCATCTGCGCCCTTGAAAGCTTTTCCAGAGGATCTGTAATATCCCTCTCCCAAAGGAAATGCGTTGTTTTGCCTTCTGGGGCTTGAGCTGCTGAAGCAAGAGGAGGGCAGAAACTTGTCTGTGGGGTGGCAGCAGTTTGGGCTTCCTGGAAAACCCAGTGAAGGCTGGTAGGACCAATGCTGGGGGTCCTCTAAGGAGCCCCCAGAGTGCATGGAATCATACTTCCAATACTGCCAACAGTATCGGGTATGATTCCAACATGTTTGATACCAAACATGCCTAGGTTCGGAGTTACCATTTTGTAGCTGGACATTGGTAGTGACCTATGTCAAGTACAGGCATAAAATCACGTCTTCGCACTCACGAAGTCCAGGAAAATTGAACTGGAGTTTGTGGGGGCACCTCTGCTAGTACAGGGGTGCCCTCACACCCAGGTACTTGCACCCTGCCCTCTGGGCTAGGAGGGCATGCCATAGGGGTGACTTACAGTGACGTGGTACAGTGACCTTTAGTAAAAAGGGTGCATGCACCCTTTCCCGCTGGCTGCAATGGCAGGCCTCCAGATACACTTTGCATGGCTCACCATGGGTGGCATAATACGTGCTGCAGCCCATGGGGATCCCCTGGTACTCCAATGCCCTGGGTACCTGGGTATCGCATACTAGGGACTTCCATGGGGCCACCAGTATGCAAAATAAGGGGGTGTATGTGGTTCAAGTAAGTAATTTAAAGGGAGAGAGCATAATCACTGGGGTCCTGGTTAGCAGGTTCTCAGTGAACACAGTCAAACACACTGTCAAACAGGCAAAAAGTGGGGGTAACCATGCTGAAAAGAGACTACTTTCCTACATAACCCCGCCTCCCCCAAACGAAGGACAATAAGGCTAACCTTGGCTAGATGGGTCTTTCTTTTCTAAGTGGAGCTAGCTGGAGCGTAGCTCTGAAGTAGAGAGGTTACTCCCAGCATCATCCACTGTGTGGCCCCTTACCTGTGGGAGGTGGACTACCCTATCAGTTTGAGATTTTCTCCTGAAATGTGTTTAAACTGTGGGCCCTTTAGTTCCCTCTGTGGAGGTTGTGGACTAAAGCGTATCTGAGTAGGGTAGGGTTGCTGTCCTAAAGGGTTTAGAGCAGGACAGGGGTGCTGCCCTAAAGGCTCTAGAGGTGAACAGGTTTGCTGTCCTAACAGGTGTAGAGAAGCACACGGTAGTTGTCCTAAAGGTTCTAAAGGAGGAGATGGTGGCTGCTCTAAGTTGTCAGGGGTGGTACAGTGTTGCTGCCCCCAAGTTTCCCTGGAAGGGCAGGAGGGCTGCTCCAAGTTTTCTAAGACAGGGCAGGGTTGCTGTTCTATCTTAGGTTCCTTCTAGAGGGATTAATTTACCCCTGGGAGCTCAGCTGTGGTAGCTTTTGATTCCACCCTGGGGGTGGTTTTCTTCCCTCAGGGGGTGGAATCCTCAGTGGGAGTGTGGACCGGAGGTAATCTTGTATCCTGCCTGTCTCAGTTTTTAGGAGTGTCCTGGGCCATTATTCCAGGCTCCAGGGCCCCTTCTCACTTTGCTCTTTAACCTGTTTTTAAGGTTGAAGTTAGCAAATGTTTGGAGATGCCCAGCATGGCTGCATGGGCTAAGAACTCTGCTTCAACCCTATCTGATGTCTCTAAGTCATTACTTAGGAGGCATTCAACAGGTAGATTAGAAGAGGCTATCATCTGTTTAGGGCCAGCAACCCCACCCCAGGTGAAGTCTACAATAGCTGTGGAGAGGCACTGAATGGAGTTATTCACATCAGTGACTTGTTACTTGTGACCAAGTAGGTGTTGTTCAGGTGATACCTTGTTTTCTGTTACTATGGTGACGCTGACACCTGTTTCCCTGTAGGCCTCAGCCTCAAAACCATTTACCAGGATGTGCTGCTTGTACTTATTCATGTTAAGGGTGGTAAGGCCAGTGCCACCCTGGGAGACAAAAGTTGTCTTACATCTACCCCAGATCCCACTATAGACCGAAAGGTGAACCAAACTACTCTTTTGGGCTGACTACTGCCATTAGTCCCACTACTACTACTACTACTACTACTACTACTACTACTACTACTACTACTACTACTACTGCTGCTGTTAGGGGCACTGGGAGTGGAAGTGGGGGTAGTAGTGGTGGAAGGCTCAGTGCCTATGCCTTTCCTAGGACAAAAGCTGTCCCCTTTGTTTTTGCAAATATAACACAAAGGCTTTTTAACCTGGGAAGAAGAGGAAGAGGTTTAGACCAACCCCTAGAAGAGTTGTGTGGGCCGCATGAAGACTCCTTACTTTTGTCTTTGTCCCTACCTTTGTCTTGAGACTTACC
Source organism: Pleurodeles waltl (assembly GCF_031143425.1). Classification (NCBI taxonomy): domain Eukaryota; kingdom Metazoa; phylum Chordata; class Amphibia; order Caudata; family Salamandridae; genus Pleurodeles; species Pleurodeles waltl. The sequence continues at coordinate 1,226,390,967 of NC_090447.1, forward strand.
TACTTCCTTTATTATTGTTGTCACCCCCTGTTTGAGCTTTTCTGTTCACCCTGGTTCTGATCCATTTGCCTTGTTTCACAATTTGTGGGGAGAGGTCAGATATGACTCTACCATGTATTGGTGCAACAAATCAGACACACAATTATTCAAATGCTCTCTCAAGATAAGACTGTGTAAGCACTGATAGCCACTGACTTTGCTGCCATGTAACCAGCCTTCCAAAGCTTTAACAGAACAGTCCACAATGTCTACCCAATCTTGGGAGGACTCTTTCCTGGTCTCCCTGAACTTGATCCTATATTGTTTAGGGGTGAGACCAAACCCATCTAAGAGTGCAGATTTCAAAACAGCATAGTTGTCAGCATCTTCTTCCCTGACAGTGAGAAGTTTATCTCTCCCCTTGTCAGAGACAGAGAGCCACAGGATACCATCCCACTGTCTTTGAAGGACCCTGCTGACCATCTTCAGTGTCTAGATCCTGTCTTTCTGACACTGGGGGGCTAGAGTCTGCATCTTTCTCTTCCTCTCCCTAGCTACCAGCATGGTCCTGGTCATCCTGGAGGATCAGGCCCAGAAGCAGACTCTTGTTAGGGTTCCTCCCTGCCTTCAGTTTTCTCTCAGCACACATCTCTCTCAATTGCTAGAAGGTCAAGTTCTCATAGGGAGAACACATGGCTTGAGATGTGTACTCTGCTGAAGACATGTTGTGTTGTTAGGGTGGTGTAGGTGTACCTAACTACCCTAACCCCTAGTCTCTCAAAAGAAGTTTAGAGCAAGGGCTATGCCTAGACCCCTAGCTTACCCAAACATGAGAGACATGCTCCCCGACACTAAGTACAGTGTGTACTCCAAGTCAGTAAGCGGTCTTTCCTGTGGAACATATCAAGTGACAGAGTGGTAAGGCCTTTGTAAGTGCTTATCAAACTGCTGCACCTCCAATGTAGGAAGCTGGCCTGGTGCGTGGGGTGTACCTAAGGTACTAAGGCCCTCTTTATTACATTAGCAGTAAATCCCACTTACTGTCACGCTGACACCAACTTACCGCAGAGGCGGCGGATATCAGTTCACCATATTATGACACATACACACCAATCCGCCAGTATTCAGCCACATACACAAATCCGCCACACCAAAGGTCAGTGATAAACTGGTGGTATCAAAACCCACACCGTTACGCCAACAGAACAACTCCCACTACAATATGACCCACGAATCACCACAGAGGACATTTAACAGCAGTAAACCATTGGCGGTACACACTGCTGCGCTCAAAATGGACACACACAAAAAAAACACCACCACACTGGACAATTCAAACAACACATACCTGACACCCATACACATACCACACATCCACACCACTATAAAACACACACCCACATTACCCACAACCCCTTACCATTACAAGCCATTGCCAGCAGAGAGACACCAAGACCACTGACACAACTAGAGCCAAACACTATTCACACCTATACACCACTCATGCACCTCACATCACACCCCAACACATTACCCAACACACCCTCACCAACACACCTCATACAACACCCATGGCACCACAAACATACCCCCGTTTCACAGAGGAGGAGCTAAGGGTCATGATGGAGGAAAGTATCAGGGTAGAGCTAAAGTTATTTGGAGCACAGGTGCAGCAGATATCTATAGCTAGGAAGATGGAGCAATGGCAGAGAATCGTGGACAGGATCAACGCCCAAGAACTAGGGATGACATCAGGAAGAGGTGGAACGACCTATGCGGTAAGGTACGTTCCATAACAGCAAGACACCAGCTCGCTGTACAGAGGACTGGCGGTGGACCCCTACCTCCTCCCCCGCAACTCACAGTATGGGAGGAGCAAGTCTTGGCAATACTGCATCCTGGGGGCCTGGCTGTAGTAGGAGGAGGACTGGACTCTGTTAAATTAGCTCTCTACTACTACTACCCCCTACCTGCAAGCCATCACATCCCACCACCCTCACCCTCACTCCTATCAATCGACCACTTCCCACACACCCCACCATCACATCTCACTCATCCCAATGGCAAGCCTTGCATGCTGTACTAATGCATGGACACCGCTCACAGCCCTGCATGGGCACTCATCACTAAAGCATGCACACTATAGAGGACTAACTATCCCACCATACACCAACGTACACAAGTGAAAGCTGCCAGGGCAAATCCACTCAAAGAGGGCAAGCCATGGATGCACAATATGTCAGACAAAGAAACCATAACACATCATTTACACCTCCACAGTTACACCAGCCAATGTCAGAGGAGAGGAGGTGCCAGCACTATCCAGTCCCCCAACTGAAGAGGCCCACAGTGATGACAGCAACTCTGGTCTTCAGGATCTGGATGACCTACCTGGCCCATCAGGGACCAGTGGACAGCTGGTTAGCCAAGCTAAGTCACAGCACACCACAGAGCCTCCCCCATCAGGAAACATCACTGCAGCACCCACCCAGCGTACCCATACCTCTGTCCCCAGGACACGTCAATCAGCAGTGTGTCCACCTCTACAGGGACCCCAGGCCACACCTCGCAAACAAGACAGTCAGGGACCTGGGGTCAGTGGCAGTGGGCATCCCGTTCAGGGGACAGAGGCACAGGACAACTGGGGAACTGGGAGGACTGCTGTGCCCCAGGGAGAGGACAGGCCCAGGGAACCAACTCTTCAGGAGCCACTTGCAGAGATCCTGGGAGCCTATCAACATTCTCAGGACACGATGGGCCAGATCCTGGACAATGTGCAGGAGAACGAGGCTTGTAGGAGGGACAATACCAGGGGATCAGGGAGGACATGCAGGCCATCAACAACACACTGATCCCCATAGCAGGGGTGCTGACAGACATAGCCAATATTATGAGGGAGGCAGTCTCACACCAGCAGGCCCCTGCCACTAGCCAGACATCCGAACAGCCTTCCACTTCCGCTGCAGCTAGTGGCCAGGAGGCCCCGCCACAGGACTCACAGGCCACCAGCACCCCTCCCACTGCAGAAGGTGAACCACCCCACAAACGTTCCCTGCGATCTAGACAGAATCCAGGGACTCTTGCCAAGATCACTGCCAAGAAATGAGACTCTCCTGAGTGTCACCCTTGTGTTCCATCCTGTCCACTTTGAACTGCCATTGCTCCCTTTCATATGTCCCCATGGACAATCGACCTGTGCCACATACGGACTGGAACAATACGCTGGTCTTTCCTCCATCATCACCCCATCCCATTGCACTTGCCCCTTCATATTTTAGCACTTCAATAAACACCCTTGGGAAAAAAAACATTTTTGAAGTATGTCATGTATTTCAAATATATGTATTAATTGAGACAGGTACAAACATTGCAAATTCAACTGTACAGAGAATGAGCATAAATTAATGACCTGTAGCTGGCTGCAGTGATCACACCAGGAGTATATGTCAGGTCACCAACATCTGCAAAATGAATTGCCAGAGGGACAGTAAGTGGGCATAGAAGTGGGAAATATCAGCATGCCATTGCCAAACAAAATCAAACAAATGTAATTGAAATGTGAAGTAACACTATCCTACCTGTGTGTCATTGGAAGTATTGTCGGATCACAGATGTTCTGCTGTCCTCATCCTCATCCTCTGCCTCCTCATCCTCACTGTCCACAGGCTCTACTGCTGCCAGGAATGGGACATGGGCCCTCATTCTGACCTTGGCGGTCGGCGGAGAGGCGGCGGTCGGACCGCGAACAGACCAGCGGTCAAAAAAATGGCATTCTGACCGCGGCGGTCACCGCCGCGATCGACTGCCACTTCCCCACTCCGACCGCCACGGCGGTCATGACCGCTGGGCTGGAGTTTGCGCACTCCGGCCCGGCGGTCGTCCCAAGACCGCCAACGGTATCATGACCCTGCTTACCGCCGCGGTTTCTGGCGGTCGGGAACCGCCATGCGAACCATGGCGGTAGGCACTATCGGGGCCAGGGAATTCCTTCCCTGGCACTGATAGGGGTCTCCCCCACCCCCCACTACCCCCCACGAGTCCTCCCCCCACACCCTCCACCCCCCTGCCACCACCCAGAGGTGGTACGAACCCCCTCCCCACCCCCACCCCCGACATGCACATACATGCACCCCGACATGCACACACCCCCTACACACACACATACACAACGGGGACACATACCCGCACACATACATGCAGACATGCGCACCCGCCGAACTGCACACATTACCCATAGACACAGCAGCACCCCCCGCCCGCATACACGCACTCACACACCCCCTCTACACACTCACACGCACACCCCCATGCACGCACACATCACACAACACCCCCCCACCCCCTCCCCGAACGGACGATCAACTTACCTTGTGCGTTGGTCCTCCGGGAGGCGACGGGAGCCATGGGGAGGTGACCGCCAACAGAACACCGCCAACAGAAGACCACCACACAGATATGTGGGTCGTAATTCTGTGGGCGGTGTTCTGCTGGCGTGGCGGTGGAGGTTGACCAGTCTCCACTTTCCCGCCGACCGCCAGTGTGGCTGCTGGCGGTTTCCCGGCGGAACGCTCCCAGCGGTCGGAATACGCACAGCGGCATACCGCTGCGGTCGGCGGTCTTCACCGCGGCGGTAACTCGGCGGTCTTGCGAAAAGACCGCCAAGGTCAGAATGAGGGCCATGGTGTCTAAGGGCCAGGTTATGCAACATGCAGCATGCCACCACTATCTGGCAGACCTTCTTTGGTGAGTAGCACAGGGATCCACCTGTCAGATGGAGGCACCGGAACCTGGCCTTAAGGAGGCCAAAGGTCCTGTCAATTATCCTTCTGGTTCGCCCATGGATCTCATTATAACGTTCTTCTGCCCTTGTCCTGGCATTCCTCACAGGGGTGAGCAGCCATGATAGGTTGGGGTAACCAGAGTCACCTGCAAATTTTGAGGGACAACATTTAGCCACACAATATCCCATATGGCCCACACCATACCCATACACCAACATATACTGTGTGGGAACCATGGCTCACCTATTAGCCACACCCTCTGCCTCTGTAGTTGGGCCAACACATTTGGGATGCTGCTATTCCTCAGGACAAAGGCATTATGCACCGACCCAGGATACTTAGCATTGACTTGGGAGATGTACTGGTCAGCAAGGCACACCATCTCTACATTCATAGAGTGGAGACTCTTCCGATTCCTGAACACCTGTTCATTCTGGCGGGGGGGGGACAAATGCAATATGCACTCCATCAATCGCTCCAATTATGTTGGGGATATGTCCCATTGCATAGAACTCAACATTCACTGTGGCCAAATCTTCCATTTGGGGGGAAACAATGTAGCTGCACATGTGTTTTCTCAGGGCAGACAACACTCTGGTCAGCACTATTGAGAACATTGGCTGTGACATTCCTGCTGCCAAGCCCACTGTCACTTGGAAAGAACAAGTTGCCAGTGGGGTGACAGATATCAGGTCAGGTTCCAATTGGGCACGCAGCTCTGTGATTATGGTTCTGTCCAGTCTATAGGTGAGGATAATGTGCCTGTCCTCAAGTGTTGCCAAGTCCACCAGGGGTCGGTACACGGGCGTATGTCTCCATCTCTTATTCATCCGCAGCGGTAGCAATCTAAGGGACACAAGAGTGAGGATCCGGTCACACACTGTACAATGGAGCTACAGCAAAACTTTGCATCCTGTAAACACGTAATAGGTCATTGTGATTTTTCCAGTATGTCCTAACATATCATGTGATGCAGCATTATTCCAGGGCCTGCCCCCCTCCCACTGAAATGGTGTTCGCCTGTCCTGTGTAGAGGGGCAGGTGGAAGTAAGGTAATTCTGCTGACGTTGTGCACCGTTGCGGGAGGCGGTCGGTGAATTCCGTGCAACTCCTCACTGGTTAACATTGGGCTATATGGGGTATAGTGGCCACTAGTGATCTATGCCGATGATGACGTTATGCGCTGCCTTGGACATGACCGCCATTTTCTATCATATTCCTCACTTGCTACCTCCATAGGAGAGGACCTACACTGCATGTGCTGCTGTGACCTGTGTCTGGAACCTACCATGGCCCATGTGACTGAGGAAAGGGCCCCAGCCTTCATTTCGGAGGAGTTGGAGAGACTGGTGGATGGGATCCTACCCCAGTACAGACTGCTGTATGGGCCTCCAGACCAACAGGTGTGTACGCTGTGAGCAGGATGCATGTGGCATGAATGCATGAAGTTGTGTGTGTGAGGGCCTCGTGTAAGGGGGGTGGGTGGATGTCCTCTGGGCGGCGTACAGGTTGTGTGCTGGGCCATATGTGTGTAAATGGTGATGGAAACTGGTATGGTGGGCCATACGTGTAAAAAGCAAGACTGTTTGTCTAAATCAATTTTCCTGTATGTATTGCCTCTGCAGGTTGGCGCCCATCAAAAGAAGGGTATATGGCATGCCATCGCCATGGAGGTGTGGACCCTGGGGGGTTTATGGTAGGTGGAGCACGCACTGTCGGAAATGGTGGGAGGACCTGAGACGCTGGACACGGAAGACGGCAGAGGCCCAGCTGGGGATGGCCTTCCAACGAGGAAGGGGTGTCCGTTGAACCCTGACCCCCCTGATGGCCTGCATACTGGCAGCGGCCTATCCAGAGTTGGACGGGCGCTTGAGGGCATCACAGCAGCCACAAGGAGGTGAGTACAGTGCCCATCATTACAACTTACGCATGGTAGGGTTGTATTCGGGTGGTGGATGTGTGTAAGTGGATGCCCCTAGACCAGGCCTGACATTGCAGTGTAGGTCCCCTGGTGGCTTGGGTTCTGGAGGGATAATCCTGCTACCTAGCTCGTAGACATCCACTACTGTTCAGGGCTGCGTGGGTCCCATGTGTGCTGCATTTGTCGGTGTGTGGCCCTCCCCATGCCTTGGTGGCTATCAATATCACTGGTAGTGCAATGCATAGTGCGTAGGCCTGTTCCCTGTGTTTGAGCGTGCTGTGTACCCCAACGGTGGTGTTGGTGCAGCCATTGACCGAAATTATTCTTTGTCTCTTCCCACCGTGTTTGTTTTATCATCCTGTCCTTACGTACATTAGCATCATCTGGCGGAGGAGCAGAGGCACCGGCAACGGAGGAGCTGCATCCCACAGGACCCAGGAGGCAGAGTCCACCGACGGTGAGGACACCAGTGGGATGGAGGGCGAGGGGAGCACCACGGCGGAGACTGGAGGGGACAGTTCTGACAGGGATACCTCATTTGATGAAAGCTCCCTGGTGGTGGCGGACACTTCTGGAACCACCCCAGCTACAGGTACAGCCGCCACCCCCATACAAGCACCGCCCTCCCAGCAGCCCCTCAGCGAGTTGCCCGTGCCTATTCACCCAGGAGGGTAGGCATCGCCTTCACCCCAGGCACCTCAGGCCCTGCCCCAGTGAGCTCTGCTGACCTGACTGAGGAGGCTATTGACCTCCTGAGATTAATCTCTGTAGGGCAGTCAACCATAGTTAATGTCCTCCAGGGCCTGGCAGCCCAGATGCAACAATCTAATGCATTCCTGGAGGGCATTTGCACTGAATTGGTGGCCCAACAGAGATTGATCCAGGCTCTGGCCTCCTCTCTGATGGCAGCCATTGTCCCGGTTCCTACCGCCCCCCCTCCAATTTCCACTGCCTAGTCCCATTTCCCTCAACCCTAACCTATCCCAAGCACACATACAGACGAACATGCACACAAGACAACACCCAAAAGTGTCACAGGCAAAAACAAGCACCAAACTTCATCCCACAGGCACTCACACAAACACCATCCAGTTGCAGACACAACAGCATCCACTATTTCCACTGTCTCTCCCTCCTTATTATCCACCTCCCACCCAGTTCCTTCCACACTCACACCTGCATGCACTCCATTATCATCCACAACCAGCATCATCACCACACCAAGCAGAACACACACCTCACTGGCAGACACCTCCACAACAGCCATGCACACGTCCCCTGTGTCCTCTCTCACTGTGTCTGTCCCCCCTCCTAAAATACACTAACGCAAGCACTCAGACACCCAACAGCCATCCACCTCACAACAGCATACAGCCCATGCACCTGCACCCAAAATCATCAGACAGACACCTCCAACAACCACTCCCTCATCCTCCACTCCCATTCCTTCTCCCTCTTCCTGCCCCAATATCCCTAAAAAATGGTACCTGCCACCCAAAATGCCAAGGAGGCTACACCAGCAGGCAGGAGGATCAAGGAGTCTGCATCTGCCACCCGAAAGGTCAAGGAGACTGCACCAGCAGGCAGAAAGAGCAAGGGGCCTGCACCAGAAGGCAGAAAGAGCAAGGAGCCTGGACCAGGAAATGTGATGAAGCCCCCACCGCCAACCATGGTTGTGTAGCCGTCTGGGGTTGCAGGGATGGGCAGGAGCCTCCCCCCACTTGCAGCACCACCACTGTGCAGCCGTCCGAGGTTGCAGGGGATGGGCAGGAGCCTCCCACCACCAGCAGCACCACCACTGTGCAGCCGTCCGAGGTTGCAGGGGATGGGCAGGAGCCTCCTCCCACCAACAGCACCACCACTCTGCAGCCGTCACTGCCGGTGGACGGTACGTAATCCTGCCTCCATGGGCTGCTGTGCTGCCTGTCCACTTCTGAACCAGTAGGCAAGATACCCACCTAAGACACTGTGGCTCATCACTCCCGGGGACCAAGCACACAGCAGGTTGCCCCCTCCAGAACCAGTGGGCGAGGCACCCACCTGAGAGACTGTGGCCCATCACTCCCAAGGATCAAGCACAGGGCAGGTTGCCCCCTCCAGAACCAGTGGGTGGGACACCCACATGAGAGACTGTGGCCCATCACTCCCCAGGACCAAGCACAGGGCATGGTTGCCACCTCCAGAACTAGTGGGCAAGATACCTAACTGAGAGACTGTGGCCCATCACTCCCCAGGATCAAGCACAGGGCAGGTTGCCCCGTCCAGAACCAGTGGGTGAGTCACCCGCATGAAAGACTGTGGCCCATTACTCCCCAGGTTCAGGCACAGGGCAGGTTGCCCCCTACAGAACCAGTGGGTGAGACACCCACATGAGACTGTGGCCCATCACTCAACAGGACTAAGCACAGCGCATGTTGCCCCCTCAACAACCAGTGGTCTTGTTACATCTCCCGTAAGAGGTGCCCCCGACCCCCTGAGGTGCCTGGCTATTTACCAACTGATACCTCTGCAGTGTTCTCTCCGTGTTGAAGCAGGTGACATGTGTGGCATTGGACTTTGGCCTGTGGCCATGTGGCCTACGCAAACTGAGGACTGGGCTGTGTCCCTTTTTCTGTACATATGTATATATCTATTATCTTGCCTAACTTATTTTTCCAACTGTGTTGATTTCTTTACATTTACTTTAGCAAAATCGTTTTGTCCTTGCATTATTCAGCCCAGTTTGGGGGTAAAATTGTTTTTGTAATGCATTTAGTTGTGTGTATGGTGTGTGTGTTGTGTGTGTGTGTCACTCTCTTTTTCCTACCCCCCTCGCTTGTGTGCTAGGTGGCTGTACTCACCGTCCTCGTCTTCGCTGGCGTTGGCGTTCGTGGTGGAGCAGAACGTAGAAAATCATTGGGAAGACATGCAGTTCAGGCTCCATGGCGGCGTGGTTCTTCCCTGCGTCTCCAATGGTGAGTCCTTTCCATTCTGAGCTCAGTTTCCACCAGGCTTTGATGTCGTTGGTACCGCCCCACATAAGGTGGCGGTTTGCAGTGTCTTAATATGCTGGGTGGAACATTGACTTCTGCTTGGTTGTAGGCAGCTACCGACGTGGTGGCTGTTGTTTCCTCCCTGGCATTCAGTGTGGAAATCTTTCCGCAATGGTCATAATTTGGCGGTAGTTACTGCCGGCCTGTTGGCGGTATTACTGGCGCTTTATCACCGACAGCCAGGGTCGTAATGAGGGCCTTGCACCTTATACCAGGTCCAGGTATCCCCTTTTAGTGTAGTGTAAGCAGTGATTAGAAGCCAGACTATCTAGAAGTAGATGTAGATGAACAGCCAAGGCTTATCTAGGAGACATGCAAAGCTCATGCAATACCACTGTCTCACAGCACTTTAACACATCAAAGAAAACTTTTAGTGTTACAAAAATAAAGGTACTTTATTTTAGTGACACAATTACCAAAACGTATTAGAGAGGCAACCCTCCAATAGGAGGTAAGTAACACACTAAATATGTATACTATTAATCAGAAATAGGCATAGAAAGTGATAGAAAAGGGTGCAAATGCAAATAGACAATAGTGACCGTAGGGGGAACACAAAGAATATACTAAAAAAATGGAATGCGAATACAGGACAGGGTACTAGGAAACCCCAAAGGTAAGTACCAGAGTGCCCCCCTAGCAACCAGGAAGAAAGGAGTAAGTTACTGGATGTTCCCCACACCACCCAAAAAGAAGGAACATAAGAAAATGCAACACCCAGACAAGACTGCAAGAAACCAGTGGTGGAGACCAAGTCCAGAAGTCACAGAAGAGTCCAGGGGGAGCAGGAGCTACTACGCACCCAGCTGTGGTTGCAGGAGTTGGTCGACGGTAGGACGAGGACAATCAGGAATGCAGCCCTGGGGCAGGTGAAGAATTTCTGGAGGATGTAGTCTATGTCCCAACCCGGATGGATGATTGCAGTTGGTCAGTGGCATGGAAAAGCCACCAACAAGCTTTGGCAAAGGCAGAAGTCACGGTGAAGCAAAAGTGGAGCTGCCTGATACAGGCAAGGTCCAGGAGGACTAGACCCATGAGGGAGTTTATGGGGGTGTAGGAGGCTGGCCTGGCTTATAGTGGGTACCTGATGGTACTTACACCTTGTGCTAGGTCCAGTTATCCCTTATTAGTAGATTAGTAGTGTTTTAGCAGCTTAGGCTTGCAGAGGTAGCTATAGCAGAGCACCAGAGCAGCTTAGGCTGAACTAGGAGACCTGCAAAGCTCCTACTATACCACTTATATCATATAGCACTATATCATAAGAATCACAATACTCAGAGTTGCTAAAAATAAAGGTACTTTATTTTAGTGACAATGTGCCAAGAATATCTCATAGGATATACTCCCTTAGGAGGTAAGTAAAATACACAAAATATACACACAAACCAAAATCAGGTAAGTAAACAGTTAGAAAAGCAGTGCAAACACTGCAGAATACAATAGGATGCAATAGGCCTAGGCACAACACCAACCATATACTATGAAAGTAAAATGCAAACCACTTAGGGACCCCATGCATAGTGTAGTGTGTAGAGGGTCGCTGGGAGTGTAAGAAAACACCAAGGGTGTACAAGATACCCCACCCCAAGACCCTGAAAAGTAGGAGTAAAGTTCCCCAGAAACACACTAAAGTTGTGATGGGAGATTCTGCAAAGACCACAAATGACTGCAAAGCACTGAAGATGGATTCCTGGACCTGAGGACGTGCAAAGGAAGGGGACCAAGTCCAAGAGTCACAAAAGTGTCCATGGGGGGGGGGTAGGAGCCCACTAAACCCCGGATGAAGGTGCAAAATGGCTGCCTCAGGGTGGAAGAAGCTGAAGATTCTGCAACAACGGAAGATGCCAGGAACTTCTCCTTTGCACAGAAGATGTCACACGGCGTGCTGGAGGACGCAGAGTTATTTTCACACAGAAAGACCGCAAACAAGCCTTGCTAGCTGCAAAGGTCGTGGTTGAAGAAAATGGATACTGCCAGAGCCCAGGAAGGACCAGGAGGTCGCCCCTTGGAGGAGCAGAAAGAGGGGGTGCTCAGCAACACAGTGAGCCCACGCAGAAGCAGGCAGCACCCGCAGAAGTACTTGAATACTGGTTCAAGAAAACTGAGCACAGCAGTCGTCTCAACACTACGAAGGAGGGTCCCACAAAGCCAGTGGTCAACTCGGCGAGTTGAGCAATGCAGGACAGAGTGCTGGGGACCTGGGCTGTGCTGTGCAGTAAGGATTCCTTGCAAAAGTGCACAGAAGCCCTAGCAGCTGCAGTTCACGCAGTACACAGGATTACTGTCTGGCTAGGGAGGCAAGGACTTACCTCCACCAAATTTGGACAAATGGCCCACTGGACAGTCGGGGTCACTTGGATCCAGCTCCTGTGTTCCAGGGACCACGCTCATCACGATGAGAGGGGACCCAGAGGACAGGTGAAGCAGAAGTTTGGTGCCTGCGTTAGCAGGGGGAAGATTCTGTCAACCCACTAGAGATTTCTTCTTCGCTTCCAGTGCAGGGTGAAGGCAGACAGCCCACAGAGCATGCACCACCAGGAAACAGTCTAGAAAGCCGGCAGGATTAGGCACTACAATGTTGCTGGTAGTCTTCTTGCTACTTTGTTGCGGCTTTTCAGGCATCCTGGAGTAGTCAGCGGTCGATCCTTGGCAGAAGTCAAAGAGGGAGATGCAGAGGAACTCTGGTGAGCTCTTGCATTCGTTATCTGAAGAGAAGCCCACAGGAGAGACCCTAAATAGCCCTCAGAGGAAGATTGGCCACCTAGTCAGGTAAGCACTTATCAGGACGGGTCTCTGACGTCACCTGCTGGCACTGGCCACTAAGAGGCCTCCATTGTGCCCTCACGCCCCTGCATTCAACATGGTAAAGGTCTGGGACTCACTGGAGGAGCTCTGGGCACCACCCCTGGGGTGGTGATGGACAGGGGAGGGGTCACTCCACTTTCCTTTGTCCAGTTTCGCGCCAGACCAGGGGCTGGGGGATCCCTGAACAGGTGTAGACTGGCTTATGCAAGGAGGGCACTACCTGTGCCCTTCAAAGCATTTCCAGAGGCTGGGGGAAGCTACTCCTCCCCAGCCCTTAACACCTATTTCCAAAGAGAGAGGTTGTAACACCCTCTCTCAGAGGAAATTCTTTGCTCTGCCTTCCTGGGACTGGGCTGCCCAGAGCCCAGGAGGGAAGAAGCCTGTCTGTGGGGTGGCAGCGGCAGTAGCTGCAGTGAAAACACCAGAGAGCTGGTTTGGCAGAACCCGGGGTCCATGCTGGAGCCCCGGGGATGCATGGGATTGGCACCCCAATACCAGATTTGGCATGAGGGACAATTCTATGATCTTAGACATGTTACATGGCCATATTCGGAGTTACCATTGTGAAGCTACATATAGGTATTGACCTATATGTACTGCACACGTGTAATAACGTCCCCACACTCACAAAGTCCGGGGAATTTTCCCTGAACTATGTGGGGGGACCTTGGCTAGTGCCAGGGTGCCCTCACACTTAGTAACTTTGCACCTAACCTTCACCAGGTGAGGGTTAGACATATAGGTGACTTATAAGTTATTTAAGTGCAGTGTAAAATAGCTGTGAAATAACGTGGACGTTATTTCACTCAGGCAGCAGTGACAGTCCTGTGTAAGAATTGTCTGAGCTCCCTATGGGTGGCAAAAGAAATGCCGCATCCCATAGGGATCTCCTGGGACCCCAATACCCTGGGTACCTATGTACCATATACTAGGGAATTATAAGGGTGTTCCAGTGTGTAGGAAAGTACCATCTTGCCTGGCATGTTACCCCCATGTTTCACTGTATATATGTTGTTTTAGTGTATGTGTCACTGGGACCCTGCCAGCCAGGGCCCCAGTGCTCATAAGTGTGCCCTGTATGTGTTCCCTGTGTGGTGACTAACTGTCTCACTGAGGCTCTGCTAACCAGAACCTCAGTGGTTATGCTCTCTCTGCTTTCCAAATTGTCACTAACAGGCTAGTGACCAATTTCACCAATTCACATTGGCGTACTGGAACACCCTTATAATTCCCTAGTATATGGTACTGAGGTACCCAGGGTACTGGGGTTCCAGGAGATCCCTATGGGCTGCAGCATTTCTTTTGCCACCCATAGGGAGCTCTGACAATTCTTACACAGGCCTGCCACTGCAGCCTGAGTGAAATAACGTCCACGTTATTTCACAGCCATTTACCACTGTACTTAAGTAACTTATAAGTCACCTATATGTCTAACCTTCACCTGGTGAAGGCTGGGTGCAAAGTTACTTAGTGTGTGGGCACCCTGGCACTAGCCAAGGTGCCCCCACATCGTTCAGGACAAATTCCCCTGACTTTGTGAGTGCGGGGACACCATTTCACCCGTGCACTATACATAGGTCACTACCTATGTATAGCATCACAATGGTAACTCCGAACATGGCCATGTAACATGTCTAAGATCATGGAATTGTCACCCCAATGCCATTCTGGCATTGGGGAGACAATTCCATGATCCCCCGAGTCTCTAACGCAGACCTGGGTACTGCCAAACTGCCTTTCCTGGGGTTTCACTGCAGCTGCTGCTGCTGCCGCCAACCCCTCAGACAGGTTTCTGCCCTCCTGGGGTCCAGCCAGGCCTGGCCCAGGAAGGCAGAACAAAGGACTTCCTCAGAGAGAGGGTATTACACCCTCTCCCTTTGGAAAAAGGTGTCAGGGCTGGGGAGAAGTAGCCTCCCCCAGCCTCTGGAAATGCTTTGATGGGCACAGATGGTGCCCATCTCTGCATAAGCCAGTCTACACCGGTTCAGGGATCCCCCAGCCCTGCTCTGGCACGAAACTGGACAAAGGAAAGGGGAGTGACCACTTCCCTGACCTACACCTCCCAGGGGAGGTGCCCAAAGCTCCTCCAGCGTGCCCCAGACCTCTGCCATCTTGGATTCAGAGGGGTGCTGGCACACCGGACTGCTCTGAGTGGCCAGGGCCAGCAGGTGACGTCAGAGACTCCTTCTGATAGGCTCTTACCTGTGTTACTAAGCTATCCTCCTTCCTAGGTAGCCAAACCTCCTTTTCTGGCTATTTAGGGTCTCTGCTTTGGGGAATTCTTTAGATACCGAATGCAAGAGCTCACCAGAGTTCCCCTGCATCTCTCTCTTCACCTTCTGCCAAAGGATCGACCGCTGACTGCTCAGGACGCCAGCAAAACCGCAACAAAGTAGCAAAGACGACTACTGCAACCTTGTATCGCTTCATCCTGCCGGCTTTCTCGCCTATTTCCTGGTGGTGTGTGCTCTGGGGGGAGCCTGCCTCCTTCTTGCACCAGGAACTCTGAAGAAATCTCCTGTGGGTCGACGTAATCTTCCCCCTGCAACCACAGGCAACAAAAGACTGCATCACCGGTCCTCTTGGTCCCCTCTCAGCACGACGAGCATGGTCCCTGAAACTCAGCAACTCTGTCCAAGTGACTCCCACAGTCCAGTGACTCTTCAGTCCAAGTTTGGGGGAGGTAAGTCCTTGCCTCCCAACGCTAGACTGCACTGCTGGGTACCGCGTGATTTGCAGTTGCTCCGGCTCCTGTGCACTCTTCCAGGATTTCCTTCGTACACAGCCAAGCCTGGGTCCCCGACACTCTAACCTGCAGTGCACAACCTTCTGAGTTGTCCTCCGGCGTCGTGGGAATCCCTTTTGTGACTTCGGGTGGACTCCTGTTCACTCCTCTTCTAAGTGCCTGTTCCGGTTCTTCTGCGGGTGCTGCCTGCTTCTGTGAGGGCTCCCTGACGTACTGGGCGCCCCCTCTGTCTCCTCATCCAAGTGGCGACATCCTGGTCCCTCCTGGGCCACAGCAGCATCCAAAAACTCTAACCGCGACCCTTGCAGCTAGCAAGGCTTGTTTGCGGTCTTTCTGCGTGGGAACACCTCTGCAAGCTTCTTCATGAAGTGGGACATTCATCCTCCAAAGGGGAAGTTCCTAGTCCTCTTCGTTCTTGCAGAAACCAAAGCTTCTTCCATCTGGTGGCAGCTTCTTTGCACCCTCAGCTGGCATTTCCTGGGCATCTGCCCAATCTCAACTTTGTCGTGACTCTTGGACTTGGTCCCCTTGTTTCACAGGTACTCAGGTCCGGAAATCCACTGTTGTTGCTTTGCTGGTGTTGGTCTTCCTTGCAGGTAACCCCCTATCACGACTTCTGTGCTCTCTGGGGGTTATAGGTGCACTTTACACCTACTTTTCAGGGTCTTGGGGTGGGCTATTTTTCTAACCCTCACTGTTTTCTTACAGTCCCAGCGACCCTCTACAAGCTCACATAGGTTTGGGGTCCATTCGTGGTTCGCATTCCACTTTTGGAGTATATGGTTTGTGTTGCCCCTATACCTATGTGCTCCTATTGCAATCTACTGTAACTTTACATTGCTTGCATTACTTCCTTTTGCTATTACTGCATATTTTTGGTATTGTGTACATATATCTTGTGTATGTTTGGTATCCTCATACTGAGGGTACTCACTGAGATAATTTTGGCATATTGTCATAAAAATAAAGTACCTTTATTTTTAGTATATCTGTGTATTGTGTTTTCTTATGATATTGTGCATATGACACCAGTGGTATAGTAGGAGCTTTGCATGTCTCCTAGTTCAGCCTAAGCTGCTCTGCTATAGCTACCTTCTATCAGCCTAAGCTGCTAGGAACACCTCTTCTACACTAATAAAGGATAACTGGACCTGGTACAGAGTGAAAGTGCCCCTTGGTACCCACTACAAGCCAGGCCAGCCTCCTACACAGTGTGCCAATAAGAATTGGTAAAAATGGTCACTAGCCTGCAGTGACAACTTTAAAGGCAGAGAGAGCATAAGCACTGAGGTTCTGATTAGCAGAGCCTCAGTGACACAGTTAGGCACCACACAGGAAACACATTCAGGCCACAACTATGAGCACTGGGGTCCTGGCTAGCAGGATCCCAGTGAGACAGGCAAAAACAAACTGACACACAAGTAAAAAATGGGGGTAACATGCCAGGCAAGATGGTACTTTCCTACAATACCCCCCCCCCCCAAACGAGGGACAATAAGTCTAACCTTGCCCAGATGAGTCTTCATTGTCTAAGTGGAAATATCTGGAGAGTCCATCTGCATTGGAGTGGGTACTCCCAGGTCTATGTTCCACTGTAGAGGCCATTCCCTGTAGGGAGATGGACCAACTCAACAATTTTAATTTGAGGTTTTCACCTTTCATTTGTTTAAGCCATAATAGAGGTTTGTGGTCTGTCTGAACAATAAAGTGAGTACCAAACAGATATGGTCTCAACTTTTTCAGTTCCCAGACCACAGCAAAGGCCTCCCTCTCTATGGCAGACCAACGCTTTTCTCTGGGGTCAACCTCCTGCTGATAAAAGGAACAGGTTGAACCTGGCCCTCAGTGTTAAGCTGTGATAGCACTACCCCCACCCCTAATTCAGAAGCATCACTATGGAATATGAACTTCTTGGAGTAATAAGGGCTTTTTAGGACAGGTACAGAGCACATGGCCTGTTTTAGCTCATCAAAAGCCTTTTGACAGCTAGCTGTCCACAATACCTTTTTAGGCATCTTCTTACTAGTGAGGTCATTAAGAGGAGCTGCAATGGAGCCATAGTTCTTAATGAACCTCCAATAGTACCCAGTGTGGCCTAAGAAGGCTCTCACCCGGGTCTGAGTTGTAGGGGCAGCCCATTCCATAATGGTCTGGATCTTCCCCTGCAGTTGTGCAATCTGTTCGCCACCTACCAGGTGGCCCATATAAACCACTTTCCCCTCCCCTATCTGGCACTTTGAAGCCTTGATAGTGAGGCCTGCCTTTTACAGGGCCTCCAAAACTTTCCATAGGTGGACCAGGTGCTCATCCCAGGTGGAGCTAAAGGCAGCTGTATCGTCTAGATATGCTGCACTAAACGCTTCCAAACCTTGCAGGACTGTGTTCACCAACCTCTGAAAAGTGGCAGGTGCATACTTCAAACCAAAGGGCATCACAGTGAACTGATAGTGCCCTCCAATGGTGGAAAATACAGTTTTGGGTTTACCATCTTCTGCCAACTTAATCTGCCAATACCTTGCAGTTAAGTCTAAAGTGCTTAGGTACTTGGCAGAAGCCAGTGTATCTAGTGGCTCTTCTGCCTTTGGTATAGGGTGAGCATTAGTTTTGGTTACTTGATTGAGACCTCTATAGTCCACACAAAACCTCATTTCCTTTTTACCATCTTTACTGTGAGGTTTGGGGACAAGCACCACTGGGCTATCCCAGGGACTTTCAGAAGGTTCAATCACTCCTAGATCTAACATTTCCTGTACCTCTTGTTTAATGCAATCTCTGACATGGTCAGGTTGCCTATAAATCTTACTTTTCACAGGTAGACTGTCTGCATTGTCGATTATGTGCTCACACCAGGTAGTTGTACCTGGGATCAGTGAGAAGAGGTCAGAGATCTGAGCTAGGAGATTTATGCAATTGTCCTTCTGCTCAGCAGTAAGGCAATCTGGAAGCACAACTCCCTCCACTAAGCCATCAGCTTCCGTGGTGGAGAAGAGGTCAGGGAGAGGGTCACTCTCTTCTTCATGCCCCTCATCAGTGGCCATGAGCAGGGTTAAGTCAGCCCTGTCATAATAAGGTTTCAGGCGGTTGACATGAAGCACCCTAAGGGTACTTCTGGTAGTGCCCAGGTCTACCAAATAGGTGACCTCGCTTTTTTTCCTACTATGAGATGGGGGTCCACTCCATTTATCCTAGAGTGCTCTTGGGGCCACGGGCTCCAATATCCACACCTTCTGTCTGGTGGTACTAAGTCAGGACAGCCTTCTGGTCAAGCCATTGCTTTTGGAACTCTTCGCTGGCCTGAAGGTTTTTACTGGCCTTTTTCATGTACTCAGCCATTCTAGATCTTAGGCCAAGTACATAATCCACAATGTCTTGCTTTGGAGCTTTTAAAGGTTGTTCTCAACCCTCCTTTACAAGAGCATGGGGACCTCTTACAGGGTGCCCAAAGAGGAGTTCAAAGGTGCTAAAACCTACTCCTTTTTGGGGTACCTCCCTATAAGCAAAAAGGAAGGAAGCATGGCAACAGAACATCCCATCTCCTCCTGAGTTTTTCAGGAAGTCCCATGATAATGCCTTTGAGAGTTTTATTAAACCTCTCAACCAGACCATTTGTCTGTGGATGATAAGGAGTAGTGAACTTGTAAGTTACACCACACTCCTCCCACATAGCTTTGAGGTATGCAGACATGAAGTTACTACCTCTGTCTGACACCACTTCCTTAAGGAAACCCACTCTGGAAACTATTCCCAGGAGGGTTTTTGCCACTGCAGGTTCTGTAGTGGTCCTTAAGGGAATAGCTTCAGGATACCTAGTGGCATGGTCCACTACCACAAGGATAAACCTATTGCCTGAAGCTGTTGGAGGGTCAATCGGGCCAACAATGTCAACCCCTACCCCGCCAAAGGGCACACCAACTCCAGGAAGTGGAATTAAGGGGGCCTTAGGTGTGCAACCAGTTTTGCCACTGGCTTGGCAGCTCACACAGGAGCGACAAAACTCCTTAGTATCCTCTGACATATGAGGCCAGTGAAACAATGGAACAAGTCTGTCCCAAGTTTTGCTCTGGCTCAAATGCCCAGCCAAGGGAATATCATGAGCCAAAGTCAGAAGAAACTCCCTATACTGCAAAGGGATGACCAATCTCCTGGCAGCTCCAGGTTTAGAGTCCCTTGACTCAGTGTAGAGAAGGTTATCTTCCCACTACACTTTATGGCTGTCCATGATATCCCCATTCTGCTGTTTGACAGCTTGCTGTCTTAAACCCTCTATTGTGGGACAGGTCTGCTGAGCCACACTCAGCTCTTCCCTAACAGGCCCCCCGCACCCAAAAGCTCAGCAGTGTCTGCTGCCAGCTCATTTGATGCAGGTTCTGCACAGGGAGAGGATTCCTCTTCCTCAGAAGGGGAATCTTCTGGAGAGGGAGTGATAGTGGGCAAGTATTTACCCTTTCCACCCCTAGCTTTTGGGAGCACTTGGTCCATTTTTCCAGGATCCAAGTTTCCCTGTCCTCCTTGCTTCTGGGCCTGACCCTTTGTGAGAGCAAAGATATGCCCTGGAATTCTCAGCATTGCTGCATGAGCCTCCAACTCCACTTCAGCCCAAGCTGATTTCTCCAAATCATTGCCTAGTAAGCGGTCTACAGGAAAATCAGTGGCTACCACAACTTTCTTTGGACCAGTAAACCCACGCCCCAGTTGGGATTCACAACAGCCATGGGGTGGCTAAGAGTGTTGTTATGAGCATTAGTCAGTTGGTACGGCTGACCAAGTAGGTGTTGGTCAGGGGCAACCAGTTTCTCAATCACCATAGTGACACTGGCTCCTGTATCCTTAGGCCTCAACCTCAACACCATTTATTAGGGGTAGTTGCTTGCACTTACCCATATTAAGGGGACAAGCAACCAAGGTGGCAAAGTCAATACCACCATCAGAGACTAAAACAGCCTCTGTGGTCTCCCTAACACGACCAACCCCAACTACATTATCAATGGTAAGCCCAGCTACACCCTTTGATTGGCTATTTGTAGTATTCTTCCCACCACCACTGCTATTACTAGGGGCACTAGAGGACGCAGTTGGGGTTGTGGTAGTGGGAGCCTTGGAGTTTTTCTTTGGACAAGTGGAATCACTTGTCCATGGCCTTTACTTTAAATAAAACCATGGCTTCTTTTGATTGTTTGAAGAGGATTTGGACCCACCTCCCTCAGAGGACTTTTGTGGGCCTGATGAAGACTAAGAATTATTTTTATCTTTGTCCCCACCCTTGTCAGAAGGCTTACCATCCTTCTTCTTCCCATCCTTATCACCACCTGTATGAGCTTTTTTGCTCACTCCTGTTCTGACCCATTTGCCTGACTTCTTTCCCAATTCTTGGGGAGAGGTCAGATCTGAGTCTACCAAGTACTGATGAAACAACTCAGACACACAATTATTCAAAATATGCCCTGTCAAAATAAGATTATATAGGCTTTCATGTAACCATCCCTCCAAGGCCTTCACTGAACAGTCTACAATTCTGCCCAGTGGTTAAGTCAAATCCATCTAAGAGTGCATCTTTCAAAACTTTGTAGTTATTGGCACCACTCTCCCTGACAGTAAGGAGTCTGTCCCTACCTTTGCCAGTGAAACATAGCCACAAGATAGCAGCCCACTGCCTTTGAGGGAACAACTATATCATACAGGCCTCTCAAGTGCAGAAAACCACTGGTTTATGTCATCCCCCTCCTTGTAAGGGGGGACAATCTTATGCAGATTCCTTGAATCTGTTTCTTTAACAGGATGACGATCAAGGCTACTGCTGCTGCCACCATGGGGAACTAACCCCAACTTCTGTCTTTCCCTCTCTACATCTAGGGACCTATCTAAGGCCAACTGCTGCTGTCTCAGTCTGGCCTCTTCCAACCTCAGCATTCTGAGTTCCCTGTCTTGGGTGTTATCCTCAGGGTGGGAGGCGTGGGAATTCTTTGACACAGAGACGCTGTGGGAATGGGCAGGAGCAGACCTGTCTCTAACTACCTGAACTCTAGTTACCTGGCCTTTTGGAGTGAAAGGTGCCCTACTAGTGTGTGACCCCCTCCCACTACCAGCTTCACTTGATGGCCTGATAGTTGAAAGGTCCTTGGAAGTACCCTCCCCAGAGTCCTCAGGGCCCTCCCCTGATTTTACCTGGGTAACCTCCTCCTCTACCTCCTGATACTGGGTTTGCCCAGACTGGTTCTGGTCACTTTCAAGGAGAAGGATAAGGAGAAGATCTTTAGTAGGGTTCTTACCAATCCCTAAACTCCTTTCTATACAGAGACCCCTCAAACTTTTAAAGTTTAAATTATCATAAGTTGTCTGCACAACTTTGGGAGTGGCCTCTTCTACAGACATAGTGATAAGAAAGAGTTTAGGAGAGAGAGAAAAAGTTTAGCAAACTTTTAAAGAAAAGAGAATTTTTGTTTTTAAGCTTTTCTGAAACTTTTTAGAGAGTAACTAAAACTGTTTAGGTTAACTGTGAATATTTCTAAGTATTTCGAATATGATTTTCTTATGAAAAGCACCAATAACAAAGTGGTAAAGCAGTTACAAGTACTTATCCCACCGCTGCACCACCAAAGTAGGAGGCTGGCCTGGCTTATAGTGGGTACCTGATGGTACTTACACCTTGTGATAGGTCCAGTTATCCCTTATTAGTAGATTAGTAGGGTTCTAGCAGCTTAGGCTGATAGAGGTAGCTATATCAGAGCAGCTTAGATGAGCGAGGAGACATGCAAAGCTCCTACATTACCACTTACATCATATAGATACTATATAATAGGAAACACAATATTCAGAGTTATTAAAAATAAAGGTACTTTATTTTAGTGACAATGTGCCAAAAATATCTGAGGATATTCTCCCTTAGGAGGTCAGTAAAATACACAAAATATACACACAAACCAAAATCAGGTAAGTAAGCAGATAGAAAAATAGTGCAAACACTGGAATACAATAGGATGCAATAGGCCTAGGGGCAACACAAACCATATACTATGAAAGTGGAATGAGAACCATGAATAGACCCCTAGACTGGTGTAGTGTGTAAAGGGTCGCTGGGAGTGTAAAAAAACACTAAGGGTGTCCAAGATACCCCACCCCAAGACCCTAGAAAGTAGGAGTAAAGTACTACTATTTCCTCAGAAACACACTAAAGTCGTGATGAGGGATTTTGCAAAGACCACAACAGACTGCAAAGCACTGAAGATGGATTCCTGGACCAGAGGACCTGCAAAGGAAGGGGACCAAGTCCAAGAGTTGTGAAAGTGTCCAGTGGGGGCAGGAGCCCACTAAACCCTGGATGAAGGTGCAAAATGGCTGTCTCTGGATGGAAGAAGCTGAAGATTCTGCAACAACAGAAGAAGCTAGGAACTTTTCCTTCATGCACAAGATATCCCAAGGAGAGCTGGAGGATGCATAGTTGTTTCCTTTGCAAAAGACCACAAATAAGCCTTGCTAGCTGCAAGAGTCGCTGTTGAAGAAAAAGGGTGCTGCCCGGGCTCAGGAAGGACCAGGATGTTGCCACTTGGGTGAGGAGACAGAAGAAGCCCTCAGCAATGTAGAGAGCACATGCACAAGCAGGAAGCACCCGCAGAAGTCATTCAGCATGGGTGCAAGATGTCTGAACATGGCAGTCATCTCAAGACTGCAAAAGAGGGACCCACAACCCCGGAGATAAACTCAGGAGCTGAGCATCGCAGGACAGAGTGCTGGGGACCTAGGCTTGGCTGTGCGTGAAGGATTTTGTGGAAATGTGCACAGAAGGCCTTGTAGCTGCAGTTCACACTGAGCACAGGATTACTGTCTGTAGAGGGGAGACAAGGACTTCCCTCCTCCAAATTTGGACAGTTGGACCACTGGACAGTCTGGGTCACTTGGGTCTATCACCTGTGTTCCAGGGGTCACGCTCGTCAGGATGAGAGGGGTATCAGTGTACCAGTGACACTGAAGTTTGATGTCTGCTGAAGCAGGGGGAAGATTCCGTCATCCCACTGGAGATTTCTTTGTGGCTTCCAGTGCAGGATGAAGGCAGGCAGCCCCCAAAGCATGCACCACCAGGAAACGGTAGAAAAAGCCAGCAGGATTAGGCACTACAATGTCCCTGGTAGTCTTCTTGCTACTTTGTTGCAGTTTTGCAAACGTCCTGGAGCAGTCAGCGGTCAATCCTTGGCAAAAGTTGAAAAGAGAGGTGCAGAGGCACTCTGGTGAATTCTTGCAAGTCGTTATCTGAGAAAAAGCCCATTGGAGAGACCCTTAATAGCCCTCAGAGGAGGATTGGCCACCTAGTCAGGTAAGCACCTATCAGGAGGGGTCTCTGACGTCAACTGTTGGCACTGGCCACTCAGAGGCCTCCAGAGTGCCCTCACACCTCTGGATCCAAGATGGCAGAGGTCTGGGACACACTGGAAGAGCTCTGGGCACCACCCCTGGGGTGGTGATGAATAGGGGAGTGGTCACTCCCCTTTCCTTAGTCCAGTTTCACGCCAGAGCAGGAACGGGGGATCCCTGAACTGGTATATACTGGCTTATGCAAGAAGGGCACCAAATGTGCCCTTCAAAACATTTCCAGAGGCTGGGAGAGGCTACTCCGCCCCAGCCCTTAACACCTATTTCCAAAGGGAGAGGGTGTAACACCCTCTCTCAGTGGAAATTATTTGTTCTGCCTTCCTGGGACTGGGCTGCCCAGAGTCCAGGAGGGCAGAACCCTGTCTGTGTGGTGGAAGCAGTGGTAGCTGCAGAGAAAACCCCAGAGAGCTGGTTTTGCAGTACCCGGGGTCCATAGTGGAGTCCCGGGGATGCATGGAATTGGCACCTCGATACCAGATTTGCCATGGGGGACAATTCCATGATCTTAGACATGTTACATGGCCATATTCGGAGTTACCATTGTGAAGCTACATATAGGTATTGACCTATTTGTAGTGAACGCGTGTAATGGTGTCCCCGCACTCACAAAGTCCGGGGAAATGGCCCTGAACTATGTGGGGGCACCTTTGCTAGTGCAAGGGTGCCCTCACACTTAGTAACTTTGCACCTAACCTTCAGCAAGTGAAGGCTAGACATACAGGTGACTTCTAAGTTACTTAAGTGCAGTGAAAATGGCTGTTATTTCACTCAGGCTGCAGTGGCAGTCCTGTGTAAGATTTGTCTGAGCTCCCTATGGGTGGCAAAAGAAATGCTGCAGCCCATAGGGATCTTCTGGAACCCCAATACCCTGGGTACCTAGGTACCATATACTAGGGAACTATAAGGGTGTTCCAGTGTGCCAATTAGAATTGGTAAAAATGGTCACTTGCCTATAGTGACAATTTTAAAGGCAGAGAGAGCATAAGCACTGAGGTTCTGATTAGCAGAGCCTTAGTGACACAGTTAGTCAATACTCAGGTACACAAATTCAGGCCACAAACTATAAGCACTGAGGTCCTGGCTAGCAGGATCCCAGGGAGACAGACAAAAACAAACTTACATACATGTAAAATTGGGGGTACCATGCCAGACAAGATGGTACTCTCCTACAGATTGTGATTACTGCTTGACCACGGTGTATACCCCAGACAACCAGGAACCTTATTTCTAACACCAGCAACCCATGTCATAAGATGTGTAAAAGACCATTGCATCAGTAGTATCACTACCTATGTCCCAAGTTGCATCATCCAATTTCACAAGGACAGGACGACATGCAAGTGCATAAGCAACCATGCCTTGCCCTGCTCCTTTAGCATCCAGAATTGTTTAGCACTTTACGGCATCAGAAGATCAGAGGACCATCAGATGTGGTAGGCAAGCTGTACAGGGAGCACTCATTGTCAAACAAATGTTACCAAAAAAGGTACACAGATTTTTGTTCTGTTTGATATTAGTCCCTCTGTGGATGCGCAAAAATTCACCAGCAATACCTAACAATTTCCATGGCGCCTCAAATAACCTACGACAAAAGGAGAAGTACTGAATCACCATCTTTTAAACAAAGTCTCTGACCTAGACCATTCTGAGTTAGGAAAAAAAAGCAATGATCCACAATATTGCTTGTACAATGGTCAGTAATGGTTAATAAACTGGTTTCAAACGAATGCTTGTTTAATAATACAACTAAGACCTTCTTTTAAGAATAGGCAGACTTTAATCCAATAGACAAAAGCTGCACAAGAAGACCAGCAAACTCCAAATAAAAGCCACTGTGACACTCATACTCTGTGCACCCCATGAATGTGAAAACACTGTACAAAAACAACGGTTGCTCACATGACCATTTCAGTTGCCTAAATTTTCAATCAATACGGTGTCAAAAGAACTGAAGACTTTGAAAGGAGGTGAGTGGGTGACAGCAAATCTGGTGGGAGAGGGGCATGGCTTGGCAGCCTACATGGCCAACGCATCTCAGTAACTCTTCATCCACAGATTCCTGAATCATGCATAATCCTACAGAAGATGACTCCCTTAGGGAGATAATTCAGAGGCGGTGGATCGACTAACCAAGTTACAACTGCTGCCTACCTCAAATGTCACACAAGGGCCTCACCAAAGTGAAGGAGGTGACAGGTGTGCCACTGCCATGAAAACCAACCACTCCACTCTGTGAGGCTAGTCCGGTTGGCACTACCCCCTAGCAGATCCTGACCTTCCATCGGGTTGCCTGCTGGGGGATTCTGTGCCATTGACACAAAATTGGGCAGAAACCAGTGCTCCATTGAACTGCAATACCCCAAGTGGTGTCCATTTGTGGGGTTGGGCAATGCTGCAAGGAGATATGCAGACCTGTGCTTCTCTGGCCATTCATGTTGCCTCTGACATTCTGCAGGGTAAGCTAGCCACAGATTTAACACTTTCCTCTGTCGGCGGGCTGGGTGGGATGGCAAATGCTCTAGCTGTGAACAGAGACAGTGGCATGGAAGCATGACGATGTCCGTGCCTATCTATAGTGCAGGCTTTAGCAATCAGGAGTTTCAGGTTTTCTTGCTGGCATGCAGAGATTGGTTTGTGAGCCACTTTCTTTTTTCACTCGCAGTGACCTTTGAGAGAGACTTGGTAGTTGGATCAAACAGAGAGGTAACTAACCTGAAACCTTCAGTGGTTTGACTTGAATGGTGCCATACAATGCAGTAAATGATAAATGTGGATGCTCAACTATCCCCTGAGTGAACACTTATCAAAATACATTCCTTTATCCCTTACTCTACTGGGGACTTGAAGGACTCCCTACTAACTTCTGAATAAAGGCCCGCCACAATGTGAGCATAATCATTTCCTACATCTAGGTCCCTTTTCAAGGGGGCATAGACTGCACAACACCTGACCTGGGCGGATGCCTCCAACTAAGGACCAATCCCAATGAAGCAAAGGAAAAATGACAAATATACCAAACCACCAGGTGTTTACTCCGACTCAGTTGAGACAAGTGCACTTGTAATGAAAGGAGTGAGATACGGGACAACCAGCAATGATGGCCCTTATTCTTCAAGCCTTCAAGGACTCGAAGCAGACCCTCTAAACAAAATAGGAGAGGAGGACTGATGTCACCCTCCTGACGTAGCCCTTCTGAAATGCAGTTGCAAGGCTAACAGTGGTGGAAAGTTGTCCCAGATTTCTTGTAGTCCCATTAGCAAAACAGTTGGGGCCACCTCTCTAATCCCTATACCTTTTCATGAATGACTTAGAACTCTGTGACTAACACGCGGAAAGGTAACTTATGCGGCATTACGGTTGTATGACACTACCATGCATGCCGAAACCATGCATGCCTTAACATTGCAGTCTGAACCACGACCCCGTCTTTTCCATGCATGGCTTTACCAGGCACACCTTTACAACAAATGTAGTCGTAAAAGCATGCTTAATAAAGAGATATGTGGAATCAACATGCATGGTTGTGTCATACAACCCCTCTCTTAACCTAAAAAACTACCCCAACATCCCCTCACCCCTCTTAGGCCCAAAACTACCCCCACCTCTAAACAACCACCAAACCCTGACACCTGTTTACATAAAAAAATTACTCTGACACCCCCATCCACCGAGCCCTAAAACCTTCCCCACCCCTTAAAACTAAACTACCCCACCACACCACCACCCCGAGCCCTAAAACTTTCCCAACCCCTAATAAATAAACTACCCTTACCCCCACACCCACCCTAAGCCCTAAAAAAAAACCTACCCTGAACTTCCACCCCTGCCCCTGAAAAATAAACTTCCCGACACACCCCACCCACCCTGAGCCCTAAAAAATAAACTACCCCTGCTCCCCCACTCCCGCCCCTAACAAATAAACTAGCCTGACCCCCCATCCACCCTAAGTTCTAAATTCACCCCTGTAGGAGGCTGGACTGGCTTGTAGTGAGTACCAAGGGGTACTTGCACCTTGCACCAGGCCCAGTTATCCCTTATTAGTGTATAGGGTGTCTAGCAGCTTAGGCTGATAGATAATGGTAGCTTAGCAGAGCAGCTTAGGCTGAACTAGGAGACGTGTGAAGCTACTACAGTACCACTTAGTGTCATATGCACAATATCATAAGAAAACACAATACACAGTTATACTAAAAATAAAGGTACTTTATTTTTATGACAATATGCCAAAGTATCTTAGAGTGTACCCTCAGTGAGAGGATAGGAAATATACACAAGATATATATACACAATAGCAAAAATATGCAGTATAGTCTTAGAAAACAGTGCAAACAATGTATAGTTACAATAGGATGCAATGGGGAAACATAGGGATAGGGCAACAAAAACCATATACTCCAAAAGTGGAATGCGAACCACGAATGGACCCCAAACCTATGTGACCTTGTAGAGGGTCGCTGGGACTATTAGAAAATAGTGAGAGTTAGAAAAATAACCCTCCCCAAGACCCTGAAAAGTGAGTGCAAAGTGCACTAAAGTTCCCCTAAGGACAAAGAAGTCGTGTTAGAGGAATAATGCAGGAAAGACACAAACCAACAATGCAACAACTGTGGATTTCCAATCTAGGGTACCTGTGGAACAAGGGGACCAAGTCCAAAAGTCACAAGCAAGTCGGAGATGGGCAGATGCCCAGGAAATGCCAGCTGCGGGTGCAAAGAAGCTTCTACTGGACAGAAGAAGCTGAGGTTTCTGCAGGAACGAAAAGGGATAGAGACTTCCCCTTTGGTGGACGGATCCGTCTCGCCGTGGAGAGTCGTACAGAAGTGTTTTCCCGCCGAAAGAACGCCAACAAGCCTTGCTAGCTGCAAATCGTGCGGTTAGCGTTTTTGGACGCTGCTGAGGCCCAGGAGGGACCAGGAGGTCGCAAATTGGACCAGCAGAGAGAGGGGACGTCGAGCAAGACAAGGAGCCCTCTCTGAAGCCGGTAGCTCCCGGAGAAGTGCCAGAAACAGGCACTACGAGGATGCGTGAAACGGTGCTCGCCGAAGTTGAAAAAGGAGTCCCACGTCGCCGGAGACCAACTTAGAAAGTCGTGCAATGCAGGTTAGAGTGCCGTGGATCCAGGCTTGGCTGTGCACAAAGGATTTCCGCCGGAAGTGCACAGGGGCCGGAGTAGCTGCAAAGTCGCGGTTCCCAGCAATGCAGCCCAGCGAGGTGAGGCAAGGACTTACCTCCACCAAACTTGGACTGAAGAGTCACTGGACTGTGGGGGTCACTTGGACAGAGTCGCTGGATTCGAGGGACCTCGCTCGTCGTGCTGAGAGGAGACCCAAGGGACCGGTAATGCAGCTTTTTGGTGCCTGCGGTTGCAGGGGGAAGATTCCGTCGACCCACGGGAGATTTCTTCGGAGCTTCTGGTGCAGAGAGGAGGCAGGCTACCCCCACAGCATGCACAAGCAGGAAAACAGTCGAGAAGGCGGCAGGATCAGCGTTACAGAGTTGCAGTAGTCGTCTTTGCTACTATGTTGCAGGTTTGCAGGCTTCCAGCGCGGTCAGCAGTCGATTCCTTGGCAGAAGGTGAAGAGAGAGATGCAGAGGAACTCGGATGAGCTCTTGCATTCGTTATCTAAAGTTTCGACAGAGACAGAGACCCTAAATAGCCAGAAAAGAGGGTTTGGCTACCTAGGAGAGAGGATAGGCTACTAACACCTGAAGGAGCCTATCAGAAGGAGTCTCTGACGTCACCTGGTGGCACTGGCCACTCAGAGCAGTCGAGTGTGCCAGCAGCACCTCTGTTTCCAAGATGGCAGAGGTCTGGAGCACACTGGAGGAGCTCTGGACACCTCCCAGGAGAGGTGCAGGTCAGGGGAGTGGTCACTCCCCTTTCCTTTGTCCAGTTTCGCGCCAGAGCAAGGCTAAGGGGTCCCCTGAACCGGTGTAGACTGGCTTATGCAGAATTGGGCACCTCTGTGCCCAACAAAGCATTTCCAGAGGCTGGGGGAGGCTACTCCTCCCCTGCCTTCACACCATTTTCCAAAGGGAGAGGGTGTCACACCCTCTCTCAGAGGAAGTTCTTTGTTCTGCCATCCTGGGCCAGGCCTGGCCTCGACCCCAGGAGGGCAGATGCCTGTCTGAGGGGTTGGCAGCAGCAGCAGCTGCAGTGAAACCCCAGGAAGGGCAGTTTGGCAGTACCAGGGTCTGTGCTACAGACCACTGGGATCATGGGATTGTGCCAACTATGCCCGGATGGCATAGAGGGGGCAATTCCATGATCATAGACATGTTACATGGCCATATTCGGAGTTACCATTGTGAAGCTACATATAGGTAGTGACCTATATGTAGTGCACGCGTGTAATGGTGTCCCCGCACTCACAAAGTTCAGGGAATTGGCTCTGAACAATGTGGGGGCACCTTGGCTAGTGCCAGGGTGCCCTCACACTAAGTAACTTTGCACCTAACCTTTACCAGGTAAAGGTTAGACATATAGGTGACTTATAAGTTACTTAAGTGCAGTGTAAAATGGCTGTGAAATAACGTGGACGTTATTTCACTCAGGCTGCAGTGGCAGGCCTGTGTAAGAATTGTCAGAGCTCCCTATGGGTGGCAAAAGAAATGCTGCAGCCCATAGGGATCTCCTGGAACCCCAATACCCTGGGTACCTCAGTACCATATACTAGGGAATTATAAGGGTGTTCCAGTAAGCCAATGTAAATTGGTAAAATTGGTCACTAGCCTGTTAGTGACAATTTTAAAGAAATGAGAGAGCATAACCACTGAGGTTCTGGTTAGCAGAGCCTCAGTGAGACAGTTAGGCACTACACAGGGAACACACACATATAGGCCACAACCTTATGAGCACTGGGGTCCTGACTAGCAGGGTCCCAGTGACACATAACAAACATACTGAAAACATAGGGGTTTCACTATGTGCACTGGGCCCTGGCTAGCAGGATCCCAGTGAGACAGTGAAAACACCCTGACATACACTCACAAACAGGCCAAAAGTGGGGGTAGCAAGGCTAGAAAGAGGCTACTTTCTCACAACCCCACTGCTAAAAACTACCCCCAAACCATGCCCCAGCCCCACTTACCTCATCGTGTCCTCTCCGAATCCTTCATCCTCTCCTTCCCTCTTTGCCCTTCCGTAAATCTTCACCTCCTTTAAACCTTCCCCGCCCCACCACCCCTAAAAAATAAATGACCCCAAAAGTCCACCCACCCTAAGCCCTAAATTCACCCCACCCTTAAAAACTATCCAAACCCTGCCCCAGCTTCACTTACATCACCACATCCTCTCCCGATCCTTCCTCCTCTCCTCCTTCCTACCGCTCTGTCTTAAATCTTCCCCTGACCCTAAAAAATAAACTACCCTGCCCCCAGCCCTACCCCTAAAAAATAAACTACCATCCCCACCACTCCGCCTCTAAAAAATAAACTAGCCTGACCCCCCCACCCACCCTAAGCCCTAAACAATGTACTTGCCCAACCCCACCACCCCATCCCTAAAAAATAAAATACCCCAATTCCCCCATCTGCCCTAAGCCCTAAATCCACCCCAATCTTAAAAAACTACCCCAAACCTTGCCCCATCCCCACTTAGCTCACCGCATCCTCTCCCGATCTTCCCTCCTCTCCTCTCTCCTCCACTCTTTCTTAAACCTTCCCCTAAAAAATAAACTACCCCTAAATAATAAACCACCCGCACCCACACCTCTAAAAAAAATAATCTACACCCTCCACCTACCCTAAGCCCAAAAAATAAACTACACCAACCCCCCCACCCTGCCCCAAAAATAAACTACCCAACCACTCGCTCACGCTAAGCCCTAAATCCACCCCACCCCTATAAACCACCCCCAAACCCTGTCCCAGCCCCACTTACCTCATTGAATCCTCTCCTGTTCCGCTAGACTGTTCTCTGCCCTTTTTCTGCCTTTACCATGCATATGTGTGGTTAAAGCATTGAAAAATGCAGTCATTTAGGCAAGCGTTGTTGCGCTTGCATGGAAAACGTCAGCGCTGTTTAGAGCTCATTGTTTAGGATGTTCTTCCTGCCTTACACAATACTATTTTATCATTGACTTTTTGTGCGTCTTAGTGTGATTTTTTGGTACACGTTTTCAGGCCGAAACCCTAATAGATACAACTTATATTTCTTGAACCAGTCCTTAATCGATTGTAAAAGGGGTCTTCTTCCCCCACCTTTTTTTTGTTTTGTTGCGGTTGTGGTACATCACACACCTGCGCCGCCACTGTGAGCTGCTGTCACCACACCCCTGGTACAGCAGAAATGCATAACACAGGCAAGCCTCTCCTATATGTCTCTTGGAATATAAATGGCCTTGTTAACAAGGTCAAACGGAGTGTTGTGTTAAAGAAAGAAAATCAAATGAATGTAGATATATTTTTGCTCCAGGAAACTCACTCATTGGAAAATGACTGCAGGTATCTCCGGCAATGTGGTTTGACTGTGGCATAACATCCAGTGTTTAACAAGGGCTCTAGGTGAGTGGCAAAACTTGGTACTCCCACCTTTACGAGTGAACCAGGTTAAATTGGACAGATTGAGGCAATACATCTGGCTGACGGGCACACGATGGGGATACCCTTTGATACCCTGCTCAGTCTATCTGCCACTCTCCCTGAAATCAGTGCTTGTATCGGGATGTCCTTGTGGTAAGGCTGTACAAAAAATATAGGCCTTAAAAAACGTTTGCTCTTCTGTAAAACCGAGATGTCTGGTGAGAAAGCACCTCGACCTTCTTTGTCTTTGTTGCCACTGGCATTACGGTGAGAAAGTGGTTCTTCAGAGTTTCAGTTGCCAAAGGCATGCTGCTGCGTGCCGCACGCATTCACATATTCTCCCTCAGTTGAACTCATGCCACCGAACCTCCCTCTTGGAGAAGAATTAGTGTTTCCAGTGCATGCCTCAGTTTCTCTCACAAACTGTAAAGAAATGTGAGTTTTGCAAAACTCTGTAATTATTTAGGCTTTTTTAATTTCATATGAGTAATACAGATTCTACCCATGTGACAGCACTGATAGTGAAGGACGCATCTATCTTGTGCTGTCTAACCTGAATTTATTTCCGCCCTGATTAGACATGCTTGTGAACAACACTTGTCTCATTATCCATATTTGTTGTGCACCCCTTTCCTCTATGTGTAATTTTTCCAGCTGAAAGATTTTGTTCTCTGAATCCCTCTCACTTGCTTTTTGAAGACATTCTGGAAGTGCCATGCTTTACTTATTTTTTAATTTTAATTTGAAGCCTTCACGAAGTACTGCAAGCATCAATTGTGTGTCTAATGCACATTTGTGACTGGTTAATTGCCCTGCATTGGCTAGTTGAGTGAGGGCTCATGATGCATTGCATTGTGTTCTGAAGAATGGAGGCTGAGGTGTTTAGAATGAAAGGGAGATAATGGGTTGTTTCTTTCTAAAGCCTGGTCATTTGGAGTAGCGGTGAGCAGGGATGCCTTAAATACAAGTCTGGATTTGAAGGAAAGGGGTAGTGTCTTGAGATGTTTACTTTTTGATGCAAAACAGGTGAGTCATGACTTGTGAATCACTTTTCCTCAAGGGTTTAAATCAGCACCTCATTATGTCAGCACTGAGGGCCCTGGAAGCTTCTGCAATTGCACCTCTTAACATCTAGCATGAAGCCATGTCATAAAGTACAGCTTTGAAAGCGCTCTATTCTCACGTGCCCCCACCCTACTGCGCTAGCTGTCGCTCCCCAGGATTGCGTCTGACATGCACCTAACACCTATTCACAGCGTCTAATGAAAAAACTGCTGCTCTCCTTATCGGAAGGCAATTATCATGCGCTTATTTTCCACAGCCAAAGTATCGCAATCTTTCTGTTACTTTGGCGTTGCGCTGGTACAAAGCGAATAGTTTTTTTTATTTTTTTTTTTTAATGCAGCTCAATAATAGAGTGGGCGGAACTCTGGGGGATCATTGTAGAGCTTTTAATGAACTCAGAAGAATTACAGGAAGTACAACTCCGTGCTTTCCTCCCACCCCTAATCATTTCCTTTCGTCTGTGATGTTGAGGGCGGCAACCTGACCCTTTTGGTTCTTCCCAACAAATCCATTTGAGAGCAGATCTTTGTATGCCAATCTCGTAAAATCTTCTGATGAGGATGCTATGGGAGACAGTGTTGAAGGGTGCAGCGAAGTCAAGCATTATGAGTGCCGCTGTTTTTCCTTGGTCCAGGATGATTCTAATGTAGTTGGTGGTTGTGATGAGTGATTATTAGGTGCTGTGGTCCTTACTGAATCCTGATTGAATGTTTGTGAATATCTAAGATGATAACATGATACAGAATAAATTATGTTGTTTTTCTATCAAACCGTAGGTCACCTAATGTAGACCTGAAAATGCATAGAAACATATATGATTAGGCATATTCTCTATTTCTCGGGCTACCATTGACATTTTTCAGTAATTTTTCTTTTTTGTTCTCTCGCTACACACTTTCCTTCATGTTTTCTGTGGAGTTCCAAGTCTAAAACCAAATATACTTGCCATTTATTAATTTATTTTTAGAATGAGTTTGAATCTTACATATATATATATATATATATATATGATATATATATGTGTGTGTAAAAAAAAAAATATATATATATGTATATATTACATATGTTGTTACACATGCGTTGCAAGTAAGCTTTTACAACCTTAACATCTAAAATAGATCGTACCTTACCTGCAAGCACGTGTGGGGTATTACATGGTTGTGTTGAACCTTTTTAATTCATTCTCAGTCTCAACAGGTCTATCACGATGGTAGGATTCATACCATTAGGGAGTTGTGGAGCAGTAAGGTGGGAATGCAATTTCTTATTGAGATGTGTCAAGATTGAAAAAAATATATATCAGTGGAGGTGAAAGTAGAGGTAATAATTTTTTTAAGTAAGCATTATGGAATCAGTGTCGAAGAGAAAGCTATCTCATAAGGATTTGCTGAAGTCTGAAGTGGGCTTATAAAACAGAACTTTAAACAGGGAATGATCTCTGACAGTTGCACATGCATGTAAATAAGGGCCTAGTGCTGCCTAATACATTCCTATTATGATTGGACATTGACAAAGATATTTAGTTTCAAGCAGGGTAATCTTACGAGTTCTTTGACCTTCCTCTCTGTAGCTCTTAAAAAAGCATCTCTTTCGTCACTAGAAGACAAAACAATGAGAACATTTCAGTAATAAAAAGCAAGGTAAGCTCTGACTGCAGAATCTAATAATAAAAGCATCAATAATGAAAAAAAGATCAAGGAGAGTCTGCGCAAATCAAGCTTACTTATTCAAACATAAAACCAATAAAGAATGACTACAGAGAAAGCGAGGTTGAGGGGCAGAAAAAAACGAAAGAGACAGGACTGAAAATTACTTACTTTTGGCACTTTTTTTTTGGTGGATCCAAGATCAATCTGCAGACTCTATGTCAGGACAGGGGGCAAAGATTATGCTTTACTTCCTTTGCTTTAGTGCAGAAATTTACAGCCATTTTACGATTAACCACAGAAAACAAACTAACATTCTCAGAAGCACTTGTTAGTATCAATAGCCAATCAAATATAAACTGTCCATATAAAGTACTTTGTCTCTTTTGAAGTTCCTCTTTTCTCGCTGCTTAGAGGCCATAGATAAATATCATGCTCCCTCCTCCCTCTTTCGTGTGCATATGCTTGGTTTGACTTTGATGCCATTGTTCAATTTGTACCTGTTATCATTAACAGGTTTTGGGTTTTGTGTGCTGATGGATCCTGAGAGAGCTATTGCACTGCCTACTCAACCACTAAATCCTTTATTTACAGTGGGACCGCGAGCGTGGGGCGGTCCTCCGCTCACTAGGTAGAGCTGCAGGGCCCAACTAGGGTGGCTGATGTGTGGGAGCTGCCTGAGCCTTGTCTCTGGGGTGAATAACCATGCATTTGATCATTTGATCCTTTAGAGAGGGTTTTTCCTGGCCCAAGCTAAGCCCTTAGGCAGGCCCTCACCAGCACGACTTACCGGATAACCCAGAGGGGGAAGACTCCCATTGGGATTTTGAGAAGGAGGAGGGCCACTCCAGGCCCTGACATCCATTATCTGATTCAGTCCCTTCCCTGGGGGGACACTCTTCCTCTGACACAGTGGCAAGTATGCTGGACTCAATGATATAATACACCCTAGACGACCCTCTGACTGGGCTCCGGTGGATAAGGTGTCCAAATATGTGACAGGGCACTTGCGCAAGCTATTGGAGAAGGAGACTCACAGCCACAACTGAATGGAATGGCCTTGCCCTTCTTTGGTGGGAAAGGTTGCCCTTAACCTGGAGATTCATGCCAGGATGGTGAAGTTTATTAAAGACCCCAAGAAGGGAATGAATAGATCTTGACGCTCTTGCCAAGAAAAACGATTTAATGTTGTAAGTCTGCTTACCAAACGTTTTGGATATGGCTGAGGAAACAATTATGTTTGGGTCTCTAATCTTTTCCGATGTCTTCTACAGCTGGCCGATGAAGGCAGTAATTTTTTTAAGAACCACCAACTCTGCGCTATCCACAGAATGCTGCTGCATTTTGCTTACCAAGGTGGACCCAAAGTTGGAAGACCTTGAACCCTTAGAAGTGGGGGCAGTGGCCCACGGTGGTCTTTTTGGTGACCCTTTCATTAAGGAGTTGGGGAAGTTTGTGGAGCCATTAGTGTCCCTAGATAAGGCCTAGGTTTCCATTAAGATGATCTCCCACTCTCTGGTTTTCCAAGGGTCGATTGAGGCAGGGACTGCTCGTCTTGCTGTTTTTCATTCCGAAATTCCCTCTAGGGGACAAGGCTCCAAGACGGACCAATGGCAAGAATAATCTCACTTTGTAACATTCTGCTTCAACAGGGGCCAGCAGTTCCATGGAAGAGAAGGCTTCAAGGGACGAGCCATCCACCCCTCCACCAATGATGAGTGTTTGCCTTTCTTCCCAACAAAAAGTAGGGGGCATGCTGGTGAATACTTTCCACGTTTGGTTATCCATCACAACAGACCAGTTGGTCTTACTGACAGTCTAGGTGTGAGAAAGTAGCCTCTTTCTAGCCTTGTTACCCCCACTTTTAGCCTGTTTGTGAGTATATGTCAGGGTGTTTTTACTGTATCACTGGGATCCTGCTAGCCAGGCCCCAGTGCTCATAGTCAAAATCCTATGTTGTAGGTGTGGTTGTTATGTGTCCCTGGGATCCTGCTAGCCAGGTTATGCTCTCTCTGCTTTCCAAATTTATCACTCACAGGCTAGTGACTAAGTTTACCAATTCACATTGGCATACTGGTACACCCATATAATTCCCTAGTATATGGTACTGAGGTACCCAGGGTATTGGGGTTCCAGGAGATCCCTATGGGCTGCAGCATTTCTTTTGCCACCCATAGGGAGCTCTGACAATTCTTACACAGGCCTGCCATTGCAGCCCGCGTGAAATAACGTCCACGTTATTTCACAGCCATTTACCACTGCACTTAAGTAACTTATAAGTCACCTATATGTCTAACCTTTACCTGGTGAAGATTGGGTGCAAAGTTACTTAGTGTGTGGGCACCCTGGCACTAGCCAAGGTGCCCCCACATCGTTCAGGGCAAATTCCCCGGACTTTGTGAGTGCGGGGACACCATTACACGCATGCACTGTACATGGGTCACTACCTATGTACAGCATCACAATGGTAACTCCGAACATGGCCATGCAACATGTCTAAGATCAAGCTGGCCTGGCCTGTAGTGGGTACCAGAGGTACTTACACCTTGTGCAATGTCCAGTTATCCCTTATTAGTGTAGAAGAGGTGTTTCTAGCAGCTTAGGCTGATAGAAGGTAGCTATGGCAAAGCAGCTTAGGCTGAACTAGGAGACATGTAAAGCTCCTACTATACCACTGGTGTCATATGCACAATATCATAAGAAAACACAATACACAGAAGTACTAAAAATAAAGGTACTTTATTTTTATGACAATATGCCAAAAGTATCTCAGTGAGTACCCTCAGTATGAGAATAAGTTATATACACAAGATATATGTACACAAACCAAACTTAGGTAAGTAATAGCAAGAAAAGTAATGCAAACAGTGTAGAATTACAATAGATTGCAATAGGAGCACATAGGTATAGGAGCAACACAAACCATATACACCAAAAGTGGAATGCGAAAAAACGAATGGACCCCAAACCTATGCGAGCTTGTAGAGGGTCGCTGGGACTGTAAGAAAACAGTGAGGGTTAGAAAAATAGACCACCCCAAGACCCTCAAAGGTAGGTGTAAAGTGCACCTACTACCCCCAGAGAGCACAGAAGTCGTGATAGGGGGATTTTGCTGGTAGAACAAACACCAGCAATGCAACAACAGTGGAATTCCGGACCTGAGTATCTGTAAGACAAGGGGACCGTGTCCAATAGTCGCGACAGTGTCGAGAGTGGGCAGGAGCCCAGGAAATCCCAGCTGAGGGTGCAAGGAAGCTACCACCGGATGGAAGAAGCTTGGAGTTCTGCAAGAAAGAAGAGAGCTAGGGACTTCTCCTTTGGAAGACGGATGTCCCACGTCGTGATGAAGCTTGCAGAGGTGTTCCCACGCAGAAAGACCGCAAACAAGCCTTGCTAGCTGCAAGGGTCGCGGTTAGGGTTTTTGGATGCTGCTGTGGTCCAAGAGGATGTCGCCACTTGGATGAGGAGACAGAGGGGGCGCCCAGCAACGTAGGGAGCCCTCACAGAAGCATGCAGCACCCACAGAAGTACCTGAACAGGCACTTAGAAGAAAAGTGAACCGGAGTCCACGCAAAGTCACAAAAGGGAGTCCCACGACGCCGGAGGACAACTCAGAAGGTTGTGCACTGCAGGTTAGAGTGTCGGGGACCCAGGCTTGGCTGTGCACGAACGAAATCCTGGAAGAGTGCACAGGAGCCGGAGCAGCTGCAAATCATGTGGTACACAGCAATGCAGTTTAGCGTGGGGGGGCAAGGACTTACCTCCACCAAACTTGGACTGAAGAGTCACTGGACTGTGGGAGTCACTTGGACAGAGTTGCTGAGTTCCAGGGACCACGCTCGTCGTGCTGAGAGGGGACCCACAGGACCGGTGATGCAGTCTTTTGTTGCCTGCGGTTGCAGGGGGAAGATTCCGTCGACCCCCAGGAGATTTCTTCCGAGCTCCTGGTGCAGAGAGGAGGCCGGCTACCCCCAGAGCATGCACCACCTGGAAACAGTCGAGAAAGCCGGCAGGATGAAGCGATACAAGGTTGCTAGTAGTTGTCTTGCTACTTTGTTGCGGTTTTGCAGGCGTCCTGAGCAGTCAGCAGTCGATCCTTTGGCAGAAGGTGAAGAGGGTGATGCAGAGGAACTCTCGTGAGCTCCTGCATTCGTTATCTGGTGAGATCCCCAAAGCAGAGACCCTAAATAGCCAGAAAAGGAGGTTTGGCAACCTAGGAAGGAGGATTGGCTACCAAGAGAGGTAAGAGCCTATCAGAAGGAGCCTCTGACGTCACCTGCTGGCACTGGCCACTCAGAGCAGTCCAGTGTGCCACAAACACCTCTGTTTCCAAGATGGCAGAGGTCTGGGGCACACTGGAGGAGCTCTGGGCACCTCCCCTGGGAGGTGCAGGTCAGGGGAGTGGTCACTCCCCTTTCCTTTGTCCAGTTTCATGCCAGAGCAGGGCTAGGGTATCCCTGAACCTGTGTAAAATGGCTTATGCAGAGATGGGCACCATCTGTGCCCATCAAAGCATTTCCAGAGGCTGGGGAGGCTACTCCTCCCCAGCCTTCACACCTATTTCCAAAGGGAGAGGGTGTTACACCCTCTCTCAGAGGAAGTCCTTTGTTCTTCCTCCTGGCCCAGAAAGGCAGAAACCTGTCTGAGG
This sequence comes from Pleurodeles waltl, assembly GCF_031143425.1. NCBI lineage: Eukaryota > Metazoa > Chordata > Amphibia > Caudata > Salamandridae > Pleurodeles > Pleurodeles waltl. The sequence goes on from NC_090447.1 coordinate 1,226,430,474, forward strand.
GGTTGGCAGCAGCAGCAGCTGCAGTGGAGACCCTGGAAGGGCAGTTTGGCAGTACCCGGGTTCTGTGCTAGAGACCCAGGGGATTATAGAATTGTCCCCCCAATGCCAGAATGGCATTGGGATGACAATTCCATGATCTTAGACATGTTACATGGCCATGTTCGGAGTTACCATTGTGACGCTATACACAGGTAGTGACCTATGTACAGTGCACGCGTGTAATGGTGTCCCCGCACTCACAAAGTCCGGGGAATTTGCCCTGAACGATGTGGGGACACCTTGGCTAGTGCCAGGGTGCCCACACACTAAGTAACTTTGCACCCAACCTTCACCAGGTGAAGGTTAGACATATAGGTGACTTATAAGTTACTTAAGTGCAGTGGTGAATGGCTGTGAAATAACGTGGACGTTATTTCACTCAGCCTGCACTGGCAGGCCTGTGTAAGAATTGTCAGAGCTCCCTGTGGGTGGCAAAAGAAATGCTGCAGCCCATAGGGATCTCCTGGAACCCCAATACCCTGGATACCTCAGTACCATATACTAGGGAATTATATGGGTGTACCAGTATGCCAATGTGAATTGGTGAAATTGGTCACTAGCCTGTTAGTGACAAATTTGGAAAGCAGAGAGAGCATAACCACTGAGGTTCTGGTTAGCAGAGCCTCAGTGAGACAGTTAGGCATCACACAGGGAAAACATACAGGGCACATACTTAGGAGCACTGGGGCCCTGCTTGGCAGGGTCCCAGTGACATATAGACTAAAACAACATATATACAGTGAAATATGGGGGTAACATGCCAGGCAAGATGGTACTTTCCTACAAACCCCCTCCCCCAAACGAAGGACAATAAGACTAGCCGTGACCTGATGAGTCTTCATTGTCTAAGTGGAAATATCTGGAGAGTCCATCTGCATTGGAGTGGGTACTCCCAGGTCTATGTTCCACTGTATAGTCCATTCCCTGTAGAGATATGGACCACCTCAACAATTTAAGATTTTCACCTTTCATTTGTTTTAGCCAAAGTAGAGGTTTGTGGTCTGTCTGAACAATGAAGTGAGTGCCAAACAGGTATGGCTTCAAATTCTTCAGTGCCCAGACCACAGCAAAGGCCTCCCTCTCTATGGCAGACCAACGCTTTTCTCTAGGGGTCAACCTTCTGCTGATAAAAGCAACTGGTTGATCCTGGCCCTCAGAATTCAGTTGTGATAAGACTGCCCCTACCCTAATTCAGATGCATCAGTTTGAACAATGAATTTCTTGGAGTAACATGGGCTTTTTAGGACAGGTGCAGGGCACATGGCCTGTTTGAGCTCCTTAAAAGCTTTCTGACAGCTAGCTGTCCACAATACCTTTTTAGGCATCTTTTTACTGGTGAGATCATTAAGTGGGGCTGCTATGGAGCCATAGTTTTTAATGAATCTCCTGTAATACCCACTGAGGCCTAGGAAGCCTCTCACCTGGGTCTGTGTTGTAGGGGGAACCCAATCCATGATTGTTTGGATTTCCCCCTGAAGTGGTGCAATCTGTTCATCACCTACCAGGTGTAGGAGGCTGGACTGGCTTGTAGTGAGTACCAAGGGGTACTTGCACCTTGCACCAGGCCCAGTTATCCCTTATTAGTGTATAGGGTGTCTAGCAGCATAGGCTGATAGATAATGGTAGCTTAGCAGAGCAGCTTAGGCTGAACTAGGAGACAAGTGAAGCTCCTACAGTACCACAAGTGCCACTTGCACAATATCATAAGAAAACACAATACACAGTTATACTAAAAATAAAGGTACTTTATTTTTATGACAATATGCCAAAGTATCTTAGAGTGTACCCTCAGAGTGAGGATAGCAAATATACACAAGTTATATGTGCACAATACCAAAAATATGCAGTATAGTCTTAGAAAACAGTGCAAACAATGTATAGTTACAATAGGATGCAATGGGGACACATAGGGATAGGGCCAACACAAACCATATACTCCAAAAGTGGAATGCGAACCACGAATGGACCCCAAACCTATGTGACCTTGTAGAGGGTCGCTGGGACTATTAGAAAATAGTGAGAGTTAGAAAAATAGCCCTCCCCAAGACCCTGAAAAGTGAGTGCAAAGTGCACTGAAGTTCCCCAAAAGACAAAGAAGTCGTGATAGAGGAATAATGCAGGAAAGACACAAACCAACAATGCAACAACGGTGGATTTCCAATCTAGGGTACCTGTGGAACAAGGGGCCAAGTCCAAAAGTCACAAGCAAGTCGGAGATGGGCAGATGCCCAGGAAATGCCAGCTGTGGGTGCAAAGAAGCTTCTACTGGACAGAAGAAGCTGAGGTTTCTGCAGGAACGAAAAGGGCTAGAGACTTCCCCTTTGGTGGACGGATCCCGCTCGCCGTGGAGAGTCCTGCAGAAGTGTTTTCCCGCCGAAAGAACACCAACAAGCCTTGCTAGCTGCAAATCGTGCGGTTAGCGTTTTTGGATGCTGCTATGGCCCAGGAGGGACCAGGACGTCGCAAATTGCGTCAGGAGAGAGAGGGGACGTCGAGCAAGACAAGGAGCCCTCTCAGCAGCAGGTAGCACCCGGAGAAGTGCCAGAAAGAGGCACTACGAGGATGTGTGAAACGGTGCTCACCCGAAGTTACACAAAGGGGTCCCACGTCGCCGGAGACCAACTTAGAAAGTCGTGCAATGCAGGTTAGAGTGCCGTGGACCCAGGCTTGGCTGTGCACAAAGGATTTCCGCCGGAAGTGCACAGGGGCCGGAGTAGTTGCAAAAGATGCGGTTTCCAACAATGCAGTCTGGCGTGGGGAGGCAAGGACTTACCTCCACCAAACTTGGACTGAAGAGTCACTGGACTGTGGGAGTCACTTGGACAGAGTTGCTGGATTCAAGGGACCTCGCTCGTCGTGCTGAGGAGACCCAAGGGACCAGTAATGCAGCTTTTTGGTGCCTGCGGTAGCAGGGGGAAGATTCCGTCGACCCACGGGAGATTTCTTCAGAGCTTCTAGTGCAGAGAGGAGGCAGACTACCCCCACAGCATGCACCACCAGGAAAACAGTCGAGAAGACGGTAGGATCAGCGTTACAGAGTTGCAGTAGTAGTCTTAGCTACTTTGTTGCAGTTTTGCAGGCTTCCAGCGCGGTCAGCAGTCGATTCCTTGGCAGAAGGTGAAGAGAGAGATGCAGAGGAACTCTGATGAGCTCTTGCATTCGTTATCTAAAGTTTCCCCAGAGACAGAGACCCTAAATAGCCAGAAAAGAGGGTTTGGCTACCTAGGAGAGAGGATAGGCTACTAACACCTGAAGGAGCCTATCAGAAGGAGTCTCTGACGTCAACTGGTGGCACTGGCCACTCAGAACAGTCCAGTGTGCCAGCAGCACCTCTGTTTCCAAGATGGCAGAGGTCTGGAGCACACTGGAGGAGCTCTGGACTCCTCCCAGGGGAGGTGCAGGTCAGGGGAGTGGTCACTCCCCTTTCCTTTGTCCAGTTTCGCGCCAGAGCAGGGCTAAGGGGTCCCTGAACCGGTGTAGACTGGCTTATGCAGAAATGGGCACCAAATGTGCCCATGAAAGCATTTCCAGAGACTGGGGGAGGCTACTCCTCCCCTGCCTTCACACCATTTTCCAAAGGGAGAGGGTGTAACACCCTCTCTCAGAGGAAGTCCTTTGTTCTGCCATCCTGGGACAAGCCTGGCTTGACCCCAGGGGGGCAGAAACCTGTCTGAGGGGTTGGCAGCAGCAGCAGCTGCAGTGAAACCCCAGGAAAGGCAGTTTGGCAGTACCAGGGTCTGTGCTACAGACCACTGGGATCATGGGATTGTGCCAACTATGCCAGGATGGCATAGAGGGGGCAATTCCATGATCATAGACATGTTACATGGCCATATTCGGAGTTACCATTGTGAAGCTACATATAGGTAGTGACCTATATGTAGTGCACGCGTGTAATGGTGTCCCCGCACTCACAAACTCCGGGGAATTGGCCCTGAACAATGTGGGGGCACCATGGCTAGTGCCAGGGTGCCCTCACACTAAGTAACTTTGCACCTAACCTTTACCAGGTAAAGGTTAGACATATAGGTGACTTATAAGTTACTTAAGTGCAGTGTAAAATGGCTGTAAAATAACGTGGACGTTATTTAACTCAGGCTGCAGTGGCAGACCTGTGTAAGAATTGCCAGAGCTCCCTATGGGTGGCAAAAGAAATGCTGCAGCCCATAGGGATCTCCTGGAACCCCAATACCCTGGGTACCTCAGTACCATATACTAGGGAATTATAAGGGTGTTCCAGTAAGCCAATGTAAATTGGTAAAATTGGTCACTAGCCTGTTAGTGACAATTTGAAAGAAATGAGAGAGCATAACCACTGAGGTTCTGATTAGCAGAGCCTCAGTGAGACAGTTAGGCACCACACAGGGAACACATACATATAGGCCACAAACTTATGAGCACTGGGGTCCTGACTAGCAGTGTCCCAGTGACACATAACAAACATACTGAAAACATAGGGTTTTCACTATGAGCACTGGGCCCTGGCTAGCAGGATCCCAGTGAGATAGTGAAAACACCCTGACATACACTCACAAACAGGCCAAAAGTGGGGGTAACAAGGCTAGAAAGAGGCTACTTTCTCACACAAGGTGGCCCAGATAAACCACCTTTCCCTGCCCTATCTGGCACTTTGAGGCCTTGATAGTGAGGCCTGCCTTTTGCAGGGCCTCCAAAACGTTCCAAAGGTGGACCAGGTGATCATCCCAGGTGGGGCTAAAGACAGCTATATCATCTAGATATGCTGCAATAAAAGCCTCCAACCCTTGCAGGACTGTATTCACCAACCTCTGAATAGTGGCAGGTGCATTTTTCAAACCAAAGGGCATCACTATCAATTGGTGGTGCCATCCTATAGATGACAATGCAGTTTTAGGTTTAGCATCCTCAGCCAATTTGATCTGCCAATACCCTGCAGTCAAATCAAAGGTGCTTAGATACTTGGCAGATGCCAGTGTATCTATGAGCTCATCTGCCCTGGGTATAAGGTGAGCATCAGTTTTTGTTACCTGGTTGAGACCTCTGTAATCTACACAAAACCTCATCTCCCTTTTTCCATCTTTTGAGTGAGGCTTTGGTACAAGCACCAGAGGACTCGCCCATGGGCCTTCAGAAGGTTCAACCACTCCTAGAACAAGCATTTTCTGAACCTCTTGTTTTATGCAGTCCCTGACATGGTCAGGCTGCCTATAGATTTTACTTTTGACAGGCATGCTGTCTCCAGTATCAAGTGTGTGTTCACACCAAGATGTGGTGCCTGGCACAGTTGAAAAGAGTTCAGAAAATTGTCCAAGGAGATTTATGCAGTTGTCTTTCTGTTCTGCAGTCAGACAATCTGCTAAAACTACTCCCACCCACTAAAGCATCATCTTCAGTGGAGCAGAAGAGATCAGGGAGAGGGTCACTCTCTTCTTCCTGTCCTTCATCTGTTGCCATGAGCAGGGTGAGATCAGCCCTGTCATAGTAGGGTTTTAGGCGGTTGACATGAATCACCCTAAGGGGACCCCTGGCAGTGCCCAGGTCAACCAAGTAGATGACCTCGCCCTTTTTTTCAACAATTAGATGGGGTCCACTCCATTTGTCCTGGAGTGCTTTTGGGGCCACAGGCTCCAATACCCACACCTTCTGTCCTGGTTGGTACTGAATCAGAACAGCCTTCTGGTCATGCCATTGCTTTTGGAGCTCTTGGCTGGCCTGAAGGTTTTTACTGGCCTTTTTCATGTACTCAGCCATTCTGGATCTTAGGCCAAGTACATAGTCCACTATGTCCGGTTTGGGAGCTTTTAAAGGTTGTTCCCAACCCTCCTTCACAAGTGTTAGTAGACCTCTTACAGGGTGCCCAAATAGGAGTTCAAAGGGGCTGAAGCCCACTCCTTTCTGGGGTACCTCTCTGTAAGCAAAAAGGAGGCAAGGTAACAGGACATCCCATCTCCTCCTGAGTTTTTCAGGGAGTCCCATTATCATTCCTTTGAGAGTTTTATTAAACCTCTCTACCAGTCTATTTGTTTGTGGATGATAAGGTGTGGTGAATTTGTATGTTAGACCACATTCCTTCCACATGGCCTTCAAGTATGCAGACATAAGGTTGCTACCACTGTCTGATACAACCTCTTTTGGGAAACCCACCCTGGAAAATATTCCCAGGAGGGCTTTTGCCACTGCAGGTGCTGTAGTGGTCCTTAGAGGAATTTCTTCAGGATATCTTGTGGCATGGTCCACAACCACCAAGATAAATCTATTGCCTGAAGCAGTAGGAGGGTCAAGGGGGCCAACTATATCAACCCCTACCCTTTCAAAGGGAACCCCAACCACAGGTAGTGGAATAAGGGGAGCCTTTGGTGTGCCACCAGTCGTGCCACTGGCTTGGCAGGTCACACAAGACTTACAGAAATCTTCTCTGACATCCTAGGCCAGTGAAACAGGGGGACAACCCTTTCCCATGTTTTAATCTGACCCAAAGGTCTAGCCAAGGGAATGTCGTGTGCCAGAGTTAGGAGGAACTCTCTGTACTGCAGGGGAATGACCAATCTCCTGGCTGCTCCAGGTTTTGGGTCCTTTGCCTCTGTGCACAAGAGGTTGTCCTCCCAGTAAACTCTATGTGAGTCACTGACATCCCCATTTTGCTGCTTGACAGCTTGCTGTCTGAGACCCTCTAATGTGGGACAGGATTGCTGTGCCACACTCAGCTCTTCCCTGGCAGGCCCCCTTCCACCCAAAAGCTCAGCAGTGTCTGCCTCCAGCTCATCTGGTGAAGGTTCTGCACAGGGAGGAAATTCTTCTTCCTCAGAAGGAGAATCATCTGTAGAGGGAGGGATAGTGGGTAGGGATTTACCCTTGCTACCCCTAGCTTTAGGGAGCACTTGGTCCACTGTTCCAGGATCCAAGTTACCCTGTCCTTTTTGCTTTTTGGCCTGAGCCCTTGTCAAAGCAAAAATATGCCCAGGAATGTCCAGCATTGCTGCATGAGCCTCCAACTCCACTTCTGCCCAAGCTGATGTCTCTAAATCATTTCCTAGTAGACAGTCTACAGGTAAATCTGAAGCAACCACAACTTTCTTTGGACCAGTAACCCCCCCCCGCCCCCAGTTGAGATTCACAACAGCCATGGGGTGGCTAAGAGTGTTGTTATGAGCATCTGTCACTTGGTACTGCTGACCAAGTAGGTGTTGTTCAGGGTGTACCAGTTTCTCTATCACCATGGTAACACTGGCAACTGTGTCCCTGTAAGCCTGAACCTCAACACCATTTAGTAGAGGAAGTTGCTTGTACTTATCCATATTAAGGGGACAAGCAACCAAGGTGGCCAAATCAATGGCACCTTCAGAGACTAACACAGCCTCTGTGGTCTCCCTAACAAGACCAACCCCAACTAAGTTAACAAAAGTGAGCCCAGCTACTCCCTTGGTTTGGCTATTAGTAGGTTTGCTCCCACCACCAATGCTATTACTAGGGGCACTAGAATTTGCAGTAGGGGTTGTGGTAGTGGGAGGTTTGGTGTTTTTCTTTGGACAACTGGCATCAGTTGTCCAATGGCCTTTGACTTTACACAAATAACACCAAGGCTTTTTAACTTGATTTGAAGAGGATTTAGACCCACCACCCCCACCAGAGGATTTTTGTGGGCCTGATGAGGACTCAGTTTTACTTTTGTCCCCACCCTTGTCAGAAGATTTACCATCCTTCTTCTTGCCATCCTTGTCACCCCCTGTATGAACTTTTCTGTTCACTCTTGTTCTGACTCATTTGTGTGCCTTCTTTCCAAATTCTTGGGGAGAGGTCAGATCTGAGTCCACTAGATATTGGTGTAACAAGTCAGACACACAGTTATTCAGAATATGATCTCTCAGAATAAGATTATACAGGCTTTCATAGTCAGAAACTTTACTGCCATGTAACCATCCCTCCATGGCCTTCACTGAACAGTCAACAAAGTCTATCCAGTCTTGTGAGGACTCTTTTCTGGTGTCTCTGAACTTAATCCTATATTGTTCAGTGGTTAAGCCAAATCCATCCAAGAGTGCATCCTTCAAATCTGCAAAATTATTAGCATTACTTTCCACTTTCTCTAACAGTAAGGAGCCTATCCCTACCTTTCCATTGAAAGATAGCCACAATATAGCAGCCCACTGCCTTTGAGGGACCCCCTGTACCATACAGGCCCTCTCAAGTGCAGCAAACCACTTGTTGATGTCATCCCCGTCCTTGTAAGGGGGGAACTATCTTGTGCAGATTCCTGGAATCATGCTTTCTAACAGGATTACTATCAGGAATACTGCTGTTGCTGCCACCATGGGGTCCTAACCCCAATCTCTGTCTCTCCTTCTCCAGGTCTAGGGATTCCCTGTCTAGAGCCAGCTGTTGCTGTTTAAGCTTCAGTCTGGTCTCTTCCACCCTCTACTTTTTGAGTTCCCTTTCTAACATGTTGTCTTCCGGGTGGGTGGGTTGGGAATGCTTGGACACTGATGATACATTGGAGGGAGATCTGTCCCTAACAGCTTGGACTCTAACAACCTGGCCTCCAGGAATAAAAACATCCCTACTATGATGGGAGCTCCTATTACTACCAGCATTGCTATGTTGTCTGCTAAGGGGCAGATTTGGAATATAACCCTCTCCACCTCCCTCAAGGGGTTCCCCTGAGTCAGAATGGGAGCTATCTATTAAGTTCTAATTTTAAGTGCCAGCTAGGGACTCATCATTCACAATGAGCATGTTATACAGAAACTCTCTTGTAGGGTTCTTTCCTATCACTAAACCTCTATCTAAGCAGACACTCCTTAGGCTCTTGAAATTTAAATTGTCATAGGTAGTATAGTATTGACCATTTTAAGAGCAGACTCTACAGCAGACATGATAAAAGAAGGTTTAGAGACAGTGAGAAGAAAGAAAAAGTTTCAGAACTTTTTAAACAACAGAGAAAAAAAAACTTTTTCAAATTTTAGAAACGTTTTAGAAGTTTCGGAGTACTTTTCAGCACTTAGTAGAAAGTGTAAGAGGAGAAAAGCAAAACGTTTTGGTTAAGTGTACATACACTGAACTTGTTTTGTATATTACTCTCTTATGAATAGTACACAATGACAAAGTGGTAAGTGTAGGAGGCTGGCCTGGCTTGTAGTGGGTACCAAGGGGTACTTACACTCTGTACCAGGTCCAGTTATCCCTTATTAGTGTAGGAGAGGTGTTCCTTGCAGCTTAGGCTGGTAGAAGGTAGCTATAGCTGAGCAGCTTAGGCTGAACTAGGAGACATGCAAAGCTCCTACCATACCACTGGTGTCATATGCACAATATCATAAGAAAACACAATACACAGATATACTAAAAATAAAGGTACTTTATTTTTATGACAATATGCCAAAAGTATCTCAGTGAGTACCCTCAGTATGAGGATAGCAAATATACACAAGATATATGTACACAATACCAAAAATATGCAGTAATAGCAAAAGGAAGTAATGCAAGCAATGTAGAGAGAGTCACAATAGATTGCAATAGGAGCACATAGGTATAGGGGCAACACAAACCATATACTCCAAAAGTGGAATGCGAACCACGAATGGACCCCAAACCTATGTGAGCTTGTAGAGGGTCGCTGGGACTGTAAGAAAACAGTGAGGGTTAGAAAAATAGCCCAACCCCAAGACCCTGAAAAGTAGGTGTAAAGTGCACCTATATTCCCCAGAGAGCACAGAAGTTGTGATAGGGGAATTCTGCAAGGAAGACCAACACCAGCAATGTAACAAAGGTGGATTTCCGGACGAGAGTACCTGTGGAACAAGGGGACCAAGTCCAAGAGTCGCGACAAAGTCGAGATTGGGCAGATGCCCAAGAAATGCCAGCTGAGGGTGCAAAGAAGCTGCCACCGGATGGTAGAAGCTGTGGATTCTGCAAGAACGAAGAGGACTAGGAACTTCCCCTTTGGAGGATGGATGTCCCATGTCGTGAAGAAGCTTGCAGAGGTGATCCCAGGCAGAAAGACTGCAAACAAGCCTTGCTAGCTGCAAGGGTCGCGGTTTGGGTTTTTGGATGCTGCTGTGGCCCAGGAGGGACCAGGATGTCGCCACTTGGATGAGGAGACAGAGGGGGCGCCCAGCAAGACAGGGAGCCCTCCCAGGAGCAGGCAGCACCCGCAGAAGTGCTGGAACAGGCACTACGAAGAAGAGTGAAGCGGAGCTCACCCGAAGTCACAAAAGGAGATCCCACGACGCCGAAGGACAACTCAGGAGGTTGTGCACTGCAGGTTAGAGTGTCGGGGACCCAGGCTTGGCTGTGCACAAAGGAAATCCTGGAAGAGTGCACAGGAGCCGGAGCAGCTGCAAATCACATGGTACCCAGCAATGCAGTCTAGCGTGGGGAGGCATGGAGTTACCTCGACCAAACTTGGACTGAAGAGTCACTGGACTGTGGGAGTCACTTGGACAGAGTTGCTGAGTTCCAGGGACCATGCTCGTCATGCTGAGAGGGGACCCAGAGGACCAGTGATGCAGTCTTTTGTTGCCTGCGGTTGCAGGAGGAAGATTCCGTCGACCCACGGGAGATTTCTTCAGAGCTCCTGGTGCAGAGAGGAGGTAGGCTAGCCCCAGAGCATGCACCACCTGGAAACAGTCGAGAAAGCCGGCAGGATGAATCGATACAAGGTTGCTAGTAGTCGTCTTGCTACTTTGTTGAGGTTTTTCAGGCGTCCTGAGCAGTCAGCGGTCGATCCTTTGGCAGAAGGTGAAGAGGGAGATGCAGAGGAACTCTGGTGAGCTCTTGCATTAGTTATCTGGTGAGATCCCCAAAGCAGAGACCCTAAATAGCCAGAAAAGGAGGTTTGGCTACCTAGGAAGGAGGATTGGCTACCAAGAGAGGTAAGAGCCTATCAGAAGGAGTCTCTGACGTCACCTGCTGGCACTGGCCACTCAGAGCAGTCCAGTGTGCCACAAACACCTCTGTTTCCAAGATGGCAGCGGTCTGGGACACACTGGAGGAGCTCTGGGCACCTCGCCTGGGAGGTGCAGGTTAGGGGAGTGGTCACTCCCCTTTCCTTTGTCCAGTTTCACGCCAGAGCAGGGCTGGGGGATACCTGAACCGGTGTAGACTGGATTATGCAGAGATGGGCACCTTCTGTGCCCATCAAAGCATTTCCAAAGGCTGGGGGAGGCTACTCCGCCCCAGCCTTCACACCTATTTCCAAAGGGAGAGGGTGTTACACCCTCTCTCAGAGGAAGTCCTTTGTTCTGCCTTCCTGGGCCAGGGCTGCCTGGACCCCAGGAGGGCAGAAACCTGTCTGAGGGGTTGGCAGCAGCAGCAGCTGCAGTGGAGACCCCGGAAAGGCAGTTTGGCAGTACCCGGGTTCTGTGCTAGAGACCCGGGGGATCATGGAATTGTCCCCCCAATGCCAAAATGGAATTGGGGTGACAATTCCATGATCTTAGACATGTTACATGGCCATGTTCGGAGTTACCATTGTGACGCTGTACATAGGTAGTGACCTATGTACAGTGCACGCGTGTAATGGTGTCCCCGCACTCACAAAGTCTGGGGAATTTGCCCTGAACGATGTGGGGACACCTTAGCTAGTGCCAGGGTGCCCACACGCTATGTAACTTTGCACCCAACCTTCACCAGGTGAAGGTTAGACATATAGGTGACTTCTAAGTTACTTAAGTGCAGTGGTAAATGGATGTGAAATAACATGGACGTTATTTCACTCAGGCTGCATTTTCCAAAGGGAGAGGGTGTAACACCCTCTCTCAGAGGAAGTCCTTTGTTCTGCCATCCTGGGAGAAGCCTGGCTTGACCCCAGGGGGGCAGAAACCTGTCTGAGGGGTTGGCAGCAGCTGCAGTGAAACCCCAGGAAAGGCAGTTTGGCAGTACCAGGGTCTGTGCTACAGACCACTGGGATCATGGGATTGTGCCAACTATGCCAGGATGGCATAGAGGGGGCAATTCCATGATCATAGACATGTTACATGGCCATATTCGGAGTTACCATTGTGGAGCTACATATAGGTAGTGACCTATATGTAGTGCACGCGTGTAATGGTGTCCCCGCACTTACAAAGTCTGGGGAATTGGCCCTGAACAATGTGGGGGCACCTTGGCTAGTGCCAGGGTGCCCTCACACTAAGTAACTTTGCACCTAACCTTTACCAGGTAAAGGTTAGACATATAGGTGACTTATAAGTTACTTAAGTGCAGTGTAAAATGGCTGTGAAATAACATGGACATTATTTCACTCAGGCTGCAGTGGCAGGCCTGTGTAAGAATTGTCAGAGCTACCTATGGGTGGCAAAAGCCCATAGGGATCTCCTGGAACCCCAATACCCTGGGTACCTCAGTACCATATACTAGGGAATTATAAGGGTGTACCAGTATGCCAATGTGAATTGGTAAAATTGGTCACTAGCCTGTTAGTGACAAATTTGGAAAGCAGAGAGAGCATAACCACTGAGGTTCTGGTTCGTAGAGCCTCAGTGAGAAAGTTAGGCATCACACAGGGAACACATACAGGGCACATACTTATGAGCACCGGGGCCCTGCCTGGCAGGGTCCCAGTAACACATAGACTAAAACAACATATATACAGTGAAATATGGGGGTAACATGCCAGGCAAGATGGTACTTTCCTACAGTAACCTAACAGGTTTTTGTCACTGAATAAGCTTTCTGCAAAAATGGCCATGCTTTTTTGTCTGGGGTAATGCAGACAGGCTTTTGACATCAGGGCCCCTGATATTACAGGTAATGTATTCTCCCTGGAAAGTGTCTCTTTAACAGTTGGTTGATGGACTAACTCTAGTACTAGTGTTATCACTTATCCAGCTTTCCTTGATGTCCCCAAGCTGTGTTGTACAGTGCCTAAAGGCCTGTGAGGGGATGGCTGAAGATTTTCATTTGACAGGCAAGTGGGAACTCCTCATCACACTGTGTAAACCGCATAAAGCTTTCTCCTCACCCACGATAACCTGTTGGGTATGTTGGGTCATGCAAGAAACTGGCATAGACACCAGGGTGTTTGGGACGTACTCAGCGAGAGGAGCGATGGCTTCAAAGGCCTTCAGCCTAGGTCCCTATTTAGAGGAAGTTATGAATGTGTTGGACTAGTCCTCAGATTTCACCTTAAAGAGATTCTACTTTAAGCCGGTGTTGGATGTGGCTCAATTGGTGATGCGCAAGCTTTGAACTAGCATATTCCTCGCTCTGGTCCTGACAGAATGAAAATGTCCTAGCTTTCATTCTTAAGGACTCAGAGGAGTGGATTACCCATCCTGGTGCGGAATCTCTGCTGTGTCCCCACCACATTATCGGTAAGTATTTCAAATTCTGCTTGTTTTCTATTGGTTGAAGTCCAACGCTGACTGGAGGCATGCTCGTTGCTGAAGTTCAATGCTAATTGTCATGTTTATTCTCAGTGCTGGTTGTTTTATAGACACCTTTATTTATAGGTTTCTCTCCTTTTAGAGGTTGACTGTTCCAAACAGGATGTATGAGGAGCGTGCAGCGGCAACATTCACATGAAGAAAGAGAGAGTTTCAATAGAGACTTTATATGGACTGTTAAAATCTGATTATCTGTTGACACTATTGATAAGTTCTTCTGGTAAGAAAATAAGTTACTTACCTGTAACTGTGGTTCTCCAGTATTGGTATCTTTCATAGATTCACATGCTTGAATCATTCCCCGTCATCGAAGTGGGAGTCCCACTGTACATAGAAAGCAATACATAGATAAAAAATCCCCCTTTTTCTTTTTTTTTCTCTCATGGTAGTCAATAGGAAAAAACACGTTCACTTTTCTAACTATCAGCCTCATTAGAAAAGGCCCAAATTTCAGCCAATTAGGCGAGACCACCCCTTTAGAATCCTCAGCACAGAGGCTCAGTCTCTCAGATTTCTCTGCACTAGTGATTTTACGAACAAATAAAAGAGGTGAGGCCCCATGGGGAGAAGGGTGGGTCGCATGTGAATCTATGAAAGATACCAATACTGGAGAACCACAGTTACAGGTAAGTAACTTATTTTCTTCTCCAGTATTGGGGTATCTTTCACAGATTCACATGCTTGAATCAGAGTAGTCAGCAGTAAGAAAGATGGTTAAGTTCTGAAACACCAGAAGCATGCCTGCTCACAATTCATCCTATATGGACTCATATAAGTAGTTAAATATGCTTATTAACATTTTTAAAAGATTATATATAAATATACATATCATACATATCAATAGTAATCATATATATATATATATATATATATATATATATATATACACATGAAAAAATATTAGTCTGGCAATACATAGAGGATGGAGGGTAAAGAGATTATTGGCTCACCTTATGCAAATAAGTTACGTAACATTGCTTGTCCTACCACGGCATCCATCCTGTCAGTAGCATCCAGGCAGTAGTGCTGAGTAAAGGTGTGGGCACGCGTCCACGTTGCCACTCTGCAGATCTGGCTCAGAGGAACTCCTGCGAATAGAGCTGCCAAAGTGGATACCGCTCTAGTGGAGTGCGCTCTGACATTGGACGATAACGGTTTCCCTGCTAACTGGTGGCAGAGTTGTATGGTAGAAGAGATCCAGCGTGCTATGGTCTGCTTGGAAACAGCCTTGCCTTTATTGATCCGCCCATAGCTAATAAACAGTTGTTCAGATTTACGAAAACTGCTAGTCCTTTGTATGTAGAATTTTAGACATTGTTTAATGTCTAGAGAATGTAATGCCCGCTCTGCTGGAGTTCGCAGATTTGGAAAAAATGTTCTCAAAACCACCGGCTCATTTAAATGAAAGGTCGATGGAACCTTGGGGATACATTTTGGAATAGTCCTTAGAATGACCACCTCTGATTTGAATTGCAGAAAAGGTAGTGAGACTGTGAATGCCTGGATATCGCTAACCCTCTTCGCGGAAGTGAGGGCCAGAAGGAGGGCTGTTTTCAAAGAAATATATTTCAGGTCTGCCTTATGAATAGGCTCAAACGGATGCTTCATCTATTGGGAGAGCACAATATTTAAATGCCATGTAGGTGGCGGACGGTGAATTGTCGGGAACATCCTGAACAAGCCTTTTAGAAATTGCTTTATTATCCTGGATGACCATAAAGATGGTAAGTCTGATGTTCGTCGGAAATGGGATATAGCAGCGAGGTGGACCTTGATAGACGAATGGGAAAGGCCTAACTTCGCTAAATGCAACAGGTATGGAAGGATCTGTTCTGGAGAGGACTTCAGAGGGTGAACATTAGAAATTGAATACCATTTGCAGAACCTCTTCCACTTGAGCTTATAAGTCCTATTTATAGACTGAGCTCTGGCACAGGCAAGTACCTTCCTGCAGTCTGAAGGGATATCTAGGCCGTCAAACTCATAGAATTCAGGAGCCAGGCTGATAATCGAAGAGAAGTCAGGTTGAGATGACGGACCTGCCCCTGATTCATTGTTAACAAGTCTGGCGTAGGTCTCAGCCATATGTGAGGCTGCTCCGGCAGCAATAGGAGTTCCGTGAACCAAAACTGGCGTGGCCATTCGGGAGCAATCAATAGAAGCTGGCATGGTTCCCTCTTCATCTTCTGCAGAAGTCTTGGGATGAGTGGAAGCGGGGGAAAAGCGTATGCATAAATCCCTGACCATTTGATCAAAAACGCATTCCCCTTTGATCCTTTCTGCGGTCGCCAGCTTGCAAAGTGTTGGCATTTTCTGTTGTCTCTGGTCGCAAACCGATCCAGACTGGGCCTGCCCCAATGACGAAAGAGGCAGTCGAGAACTGTCTGATTGAGTTCCCATTCGTGATAGCTGGTTCGAGTCCTGCTTAAGGCATATGCCCAGGTGTTGGAAATCCCCAGAAGATGTTCCGCTCTGATCGATATGTGATGCTAAATCACCCAATGCCACAGTTTCTGAGCCTCTAGAGACAATGCCTGCGATCTTGTACCCCCCTGTTTGTTGAGGTAATGCATGACTGTGGTGTTGTCTGTTCTTATCAACACTGAGGAACCCTTGATGTTAGTGAGGAAGGCCTTGAGTGCCAAGGAAACTGCTCTTAACTCTAATACGATTATGTGAAGAATCGACTCCTGAGTGGACCATTTCCCTCTCACTGATAGGTCTTGTAAATGTGCGCCCCATACCTCTAAGGATGCATCTGTTATAATGTGCACTGGTTTGTCTTTCAGGAATGAGAGACCTTCCGAGATGAGGGGGTATCCTTCCACCATTTCAGAGCTTGTCTCGCTGATGGGGTTATTCGAACTATATCGTCGAAAGATCCTTCTATTTGCTTCCATTGATTGTCTAATTGCTGCTGAAATGTTCTCATGTGCAGACGACAGTTTTCTATCAACGGAATGCAAGAAGAAAGCATCCCCAGAAAAGACTTGTAAGTCTGAACAGAAGCAGACCTTCTTCTACTGAGACATGTTGCTAGATCTTGAAGTCTCTTCTGTCTGTCGTGCAAAGCAAAGGCTCTCGCTTGGACTGTGTCCAAGACGGCTCCTAAAAAGGTAAAGTTCTGCGAAGGATTTAGATGAGACTTGGGGTAATTTACTCTTAAGCCTAGTGTCCCGAAGAGAGATAAACATGTCCTTGTGTCCCTGGCAGCTTTTAACGTTGTTCGTGTTTTTATTAGCCAGTCGTCTAAGTACGGGAACACCTGAATCCCTCGTTGCCTGAGGTAGGCTGCAACTGGTGCCAAGACTTTGGTGAACACTCTTGGGGGCGATCTGAGGCCAAAGGGCAACACTCTGAACTGGTAATGAGTGCCTGCAACCCTGAACTGTAAGAATTTCCGATGACTGGGGTGAATGGGAATGTGGAAATATGCGTCATGGAGATCTAAGGACGTCATGAAATCTCCCCGGTTGAGTAGGCGTAGGACATCTTGAAGGGAGATCATGCAAAATTATTGCTTCTTGAGGAATTTGTTGAGAGAACGAAGATCTAAAATAGGTCTCCAGTCTCCCGTCTTTTACGTAAAAGGAAGAAGTGGGAGTAAAAACCTGTTCCCCTCTGGTTTTTCGGTACTATCTCTGTTGCTCCCTTCTCTATTAAGATAGCAATCTGCGCTAGAAGTTCCATGAGATGGGCAGGTGGGGACCCCTTGGTGGTACATGAGGGGGAGGCTGATTGAATTCTAGTGTATGTCCTCTGTTGACAATATTGAGTACCCATTTGTCTGAAGTAATCTGGGACCACTGGTGGAGGAACTTGGAAATTCTGCCCCCTATTAGAGTGTTGGTATAGGGGTTGGGTGCGGGCAACTGATGAAGGTCAGTGTTTCCTTGCTGTCTCTTTGGCTTTATAAGCCGACTTTCCTCTCGCAGCTTGTCTCAAATGTGTGGATGACGGCTGTCGTTAAGTATGCAGCTGTTGCTGGCCAATGGTGGAACAAAACTGTCCCTGGTAGGAGGAGTATTGTCGGTACTGGTGTGAGCCGCCTCTATAAGAATAGATTCCTCTTCCTCTCGCTCCTCGAAAGGGCTGTCTTCTGTATTGTAATGTTCCCAGAGATCTGGCTGTCTCAGTGTCTGTCTTAATAGATTGCAAAGCATCATCTACATGCTTGCCGAACAAGAGCTCACCATCATAGGGCATGTCCAGTATCTTCAATTGCACCTCTGGTCAAAACGATGTAGCTTTCAGCCACCCCAGACGCCTGAGTACGGCTCCTCCGGCTAACTGGCGGAAACCTGTAGACGAGACGTCTATGGCGCAGTCTATAATCTATGCCGAGATCTTCTCACCCTCCTGTAATATTTTGCGCGTTTCCGCTCTACTATCTTCCGGTAATAGCTCTATAAACTGCAACATATCGGACCATATCTGACGGTCGTACCTTCCCAGGATTGCCAGGGAATTTGCTGCTTTGACTGTAGTGGCCGCCATCTTTGAGAACTTTTTGCCAATCGAATCCAACCGTCGTCCTTCCTTATCAGGGGGGGCAGTAAAAGATGAAGACTGATTTCTGGACCTTCGCTTAGCTGCCTGTGATATGACCAAATCCGGCTTAGGGTGACTAACCAAACATGCTGGAGAATTGTCTGGTGCTTTGTATTACTTTTCAAGTCTTGGTAACACTGCTGGAATAGAAGATGGAGTCTGCATGACTTTAAGCCCCTGTTCCCAAATGACGTCAAAAATGGGTATTGCTCTTATTGACTTCCTAGTATCCTCTTTGAAGTCATATAGGAAACAGTCTGACTGCTTTGATGTTACTGGCAGTTGAAATATTTTTTCAGCTCTTTCCATCACAGTGTGAAAACCACCAATGTCCTGCGGTGGAGAGTCCACTGGTGGTGGTGTAGAAGGAGATGGTGTTTGGATCTGATATTCATCCCATTCTGGAATGAGCGAGTCAGTTTCCTGAATTTCACCTTCTTCCTGCTCATCCTCTGACGAAGGTGGATCAACATCCTGCCCAGACGAAGGACCTGGGACAGGTTCCGTAGAATCCGATGGCCGAACAGGAGTAGATATCGGCGTATGTGGAGGTTGTACCAGGGTAGTGGAGCCAGGTGGAGGAAATCTAGAATAATAGTCCTGCATCATCTGCTGAAGATTGGCTATCAAAGAAACAGGCATCTGGATCGTCAGCTCCTGTTGCTCGAGGTTGTATGTGACTCTGCTGCTGCTGACCTAAATAGAGCTGGTCACTTTCCTCTTCATCCTCCTCCTGACATTTAATACGTAGATCTGAGGGGCTACGTGCCACCGGGAAAAAAACGTCATCTGAGTATACATCATCTTCCTCCTCTTCGTCAGCAAACAGATGCTGTGGAGGTACTGGTGCGACTTTACTAGGCGATGTATGAGACGGAAGCAGGTGAGAAGATTTACTCTTTATCGGCAGAATCCTCTGAGGTAAGTAAGGAGCTGCTCCATAATGCTTGGATATAGACTCAGGAAATTGAGCCGACGATGGAGTCGTCGCCGACGGTACGTTAGTCGATGGTGTTCTCGTCGACGGTGTAGGCGTCGACGGAGCCGTCGGTAGCGGTGTCGTCATCGGCGGTGTGAGCGTAGAAGGAGTTGCCGTCGACGGTGTCAGTGTCAACAGAGTTGCCGTCGACGGGGCTGCCGTCAACGGGGCTGCCGTCGTCGGAGGTGTCATCGACGGAGTAGTCACCTTTGAGGGCAAATTCGATTGCCGCGCCGTCGATGCTTCTGTTGGTGGGATCGTCAACGAAGAGCTCTGGAGCTTACCCGTCGATGAGCGCGTCAACGACAGAGACCTCACCTTCTTTCCCATCGACGGTCTCTTTGTGATCTTTAAGGTGTGAGCAGGTGAGGGACCGTATTTTAAGCTCACCGACGTTATAGTTGTAGATGATAGCGGAGATGAAGTAACAATCATTGGTGACGGTGGAGCTGTAAATGTGGCAGTCGCCGTTGTCATCGATGAAGGAAGATCGGTCGCCGACGATGTGATCGCCGACAGTGCCGACATCCTGGATGTCGACGGTGGTAGGGAACTTGAAGATCTTTTGAGCTTTTTTGAGGTGGTAGCAGGAGTAGATGTTACCACTATGTCCCTGGATGTTGATGGGTGTTCCTCAGGTCTATCCTTAAACGCATGCAGCTTCTTAGCTGACTTACTGCTCTTGGGGGATAAGCTCTCCATAGACATTTTCTTCTTCTTTGAGGCCACTGATGTATTGCTGTCCTCCTCCTCAGAGAAAGTTTCTCTGGATTTTCATTTCTGAAGCCAAAGCAGGAGCCTGGCTTCTTTGTCTCTGAGAGTCTTATTAGGAAAAGTCCTGCAGATTTTACAATCTTTGACCTTATGTTCTGGATGGAGACAGTATATGCAGTCCTTATGAGGGTCCTCACAATGAAGCCTTAACTTTCCACAGGTAGCACAAGGTCTAAACAAACCTTTTCTTGCTGCAGACATGAGAGACTCCCTTACACACAACGTGTGGGTGGTAGAAAATCTGAGAGACTGAGCCTCTGTGCTGAGGATTCTAAAGGGGTGGTCTCACCAGAATGGCTGAAATTTGGGCCTTTTCTAATGAGGCTGATAGTTAGAAAAGTGAATGTGTTTTTTCCTATTGACTACAATGAAAAAAAAAAAAAGGATTTTTTATCTATTTATTGCTTTCTATGTACCGTGAGACTCCCACTTCGACGACGGGGAATGATTCAAGCATGTGAATCTATGAAAGATACCCCAATGCTGGAGAATGTTAGTTTTTGCAATTTAGTTGATCATAAAATAAATGCTGTTTGTGAATTTATGAATTTATGCAATAAAGTGAAGGAAGCAAATTATAATCCTCACCGCCAAGTCCCTAATGGAATTGAAACTTTTCATCACAAAAGCTAGGAAATTTTACATTCCTCATAGTTAGAATATTCCAGGCTCCAGTCTGGATCTGAAAACATTTTTTCCAATAATATTCCCATGCCTTCAAGACTAACTGATGAGACTAACATAACTAAGATAGGTGCAATACTCATAATATCTAGAAGTATACAACCTCAGATGTATATCCATGTGGTATGTGCAATAGAATATTTAATTATAAAAGAATTCTTGAAATAGAAAGCCATGCGATGAGGAAGGGGGTGGGTTGGTGAGGAATCTGTAGGAAGATCTTGTATTTGCCACAAAAAGCATTTCCAAATGTATGTAACGTGTCCTTGTAATGGATATATCTACTAAATGATTCCTCACCTTTCGAATAGATTCCCCAAGCCATACAACAACCAGAGGTGGAACCGTAGCTTAATAGATCAAGAAGTCTTGAAAGCCTGAGTGAGTGAAGTGAACATCCCTTCTCACCTCAGAACCCAAATAGTAGTGTTTCACAAAAGAGGGAAGGGAGGACCAAGTTGCTGTTTTGCAGATGTATGCCTGTGGAACTCCTCTAGCTAGGGCCGAAGTAGAGGATTTACCTCTGGTACATTGAGCACGAATACCTTGAGGCTGATCCTTGTGTGGCATGGAGTAGCATATTTTGATAGACAGTTATCCATTTGGGCAAAGGTACTTTGTGGACAGCCTTTCCTTTCATCTTTCAAACATATCCCATGAAGAGTTGGTCATCGAGCCTGAACTCACAGGGTCAGCCTATGTAAAAGTGTATCACCCTTTTGGGGTCAATACAATGAAGCCTTTCCACCTCCTTAGTAGGTTGATAAGGAGGATAGAATGTTCAAATAGCAATTAATTGATGTTAGTGAAACAGAGTAGCCACTTTTGGCAGGAAGCCAACCTTGGTTTCTAGTACCAGTTTGTCAGGAAAGAAGGTTGTGAAAGGTGGTTTTACACTTATAGCCGGTATTTTGCTGATAGATTGAGCTGACGTGACAACCAGGAAAAGTGCTTTGAAAGACAGAAACCTTAATAGGTAACTATGCATACTCTACATTTCTCGGACAGTCCTGAGCAATGAGGATTGCTTGGGCCTGGTCTAAGCGAATCTTCCTTAACATTTGAGAAATGAAGGGTATGAGAGGAAATGCGTACAGGAGTGGTGCAGTCCACTTGAGGTGAAATGCATTTCCTAAGGCTTCCTAGATTCTGGAGGGCATAGAATTTTGGGTAATGAGCATTTTCTTGAGTGGCAAACAAGTCCACATGAGGACTCCCAGATAACTGAAAGATGACCTGGACCACCCCTGGGTGAAGATGCCACTTGTGGTCTGCCAGATGACATCAGCTGACTGTCCACTTGCATGTTGAGCTCTCTGGCCAGGTGATTTGCTACCTCACAAATCTGAATCATAGACCTTCTCTGCAGGGAAGAGAGGACTTCACTCCTCCCAGTTCTTCCATATGAACTCCGCACCCGAGGGTAGAGGCATCCATGATGACTGTGGCCACAGGTGGAGGAGCGTGAAGTGGTTTTCCTTGAGACAGGTTGCCACTCACACTCCACCACTGTAGTGTTGCTTGAGATCTTCATACATGCCTGAAAATCTTTGATGTGTTGAAACCTTGGTAGTATCGACCTAGTGTGTGGAAGCCATTGTGAAGCAAAAGGTTAAATTAGCTCAGGTGGTGTTGATGAGTAAAAATTCATGCAGAAAACACGTACCACAATGAGATAGCAGATGATCTTGTGACACATGTTTTTGCCGTTTTTGATAGACACATCTATCTGCCAAGGTGCTTTGTTGAAGTTGTACTGACCCCAAACAAGCCTAGCAGTAGTTTCAAAGCCCTGGGAGAATGATTGATTGGTAACAGTGAGAGAAAGAGTTGGGAGGATCCTAGGTTAGCAAAAACACTGAAACCATTATAAGAACCACTGGTGTGGGAAAGGAACATGATATTGCATAAGCCATCTTTTAGTTTATAAAAAAATGAGGGGCGCATATGCCTCCGGGAACTCACAGACGTGTTTTATTTTATGTGGGATCCATCTTGTCTCGTTCATGTTTTGTGATACTCAATGCTGACACAGGCCTGAAAAGTGTGTTCAGAATAGGGATGTCTGCAACAAACTAATGTACCCAGATGAATAACTTATAATGCAAAACTTGCTCAAAAAACATCTCCCTTGACATGCATTGCTTTATTGGCCCAGCCAGGTACCCTGTTGTCCACATAGACCTGAGGCCAAGAGGCTACAAATGATTGGACCGGTATAGTCAAAATAATTTTGATGATGCCTTGGAAAGTCCCAACCATTTGAGTAATGTGAAGGTCACACTTGTATTCAGCTTGTATTAAGCTCCCATAAATAAATGTTATTTTACTGTGATTGGTTAGATACTTATGCATTTGTAAGCCTTCTATCTTCTGATCAACATCACACCATGTATTTGACCTTGGTAATGAAGAAATCACCTTTTTCTGTTTAATGATTGGTTTCCATGTATTTGTGGCTTTCAGGTAAATAAGACCTGATGAAGGCTCCTCTTATTGGACATGTTGTGTAACGTACATGGCCCCATGAGTCAATTTGACATTTGTCTATGTTCATTTCATTTAGCTTCTACATTTGGTGAACAATGGGGACCTAAGCTTGTTAGCCAGTCTAGACACAGCTCTTTGACTTCACTCTGGATCAATGTACGGATGGTGCAATGCCTCTGACATGACATGCTATGCCCTCCCTACCCATGTGGTGTGAGATTCCTGTCTTTTGCGTCTCTCCACTTCTGAGCAGTGAGCAATTGTAAGTATCAGTATCCACACTGCACCCTCCTTAGCAGTTTTCAGCTCATACTGTTTTGTTCCTTCATCTTTTCTTGACCAGTTTTGCTTCTCATTTTATATTGTGACATTTAAGGTTTCATACGCAGCCTACTTCAGGATATCCAGCCAAATGCAATATTGTAATATTTTCTTTTGTTAGATATTTCCTTGATGTGGTTTCTTTGCTGGTTCTATGGCTTTATATTTTCCCTCCCTGACACACTGACCGCGATGGACCGTGTGATACAATTCAAACTGTGCCGCTACCAGGGGCAGGTGAAGAATTCTGCTCTGCTGGTGGTGTTCTGAGTTTTCCCCACTCTGCTCTGAAAAACTCTGCAAAGCGACGTAGAGTTGAGCTTTTTTTCTCTCGGACGGCTCGCTAGCATTAAGTTGGCGAGCTCTAGATATTGCTAAGTTTGTGAACAAGATTTCTGAATGCGGTCGGTCGCAGCAGGTCATTTCCGCTCGCATTGAGAAAGCTACTGCTTGCTTTCTTACTTTTCTTTAAATTCTCCTGCCATCATGTGGAAAGCTTTGCGCCAAGTGCACAAAACCCTTGAATAAAGTCTATGGTCTCTGTAGAAGAGATAGTACTGCATGGTTATTGAGACCCAGGTGGGGTGGTGCCCCCTCCATTTTTGAAGACACAGTACCTGACCCTACAGCATCAAAGAGAATTTCACTCTTACTGGAGAAAGGCTGTGGCAGGATATCTGTGGGACTAGTTCTCAGAGCTCATACTTGTGGATGACCAGAGGAAATCACATTCACATACATGTCGTATGCATTCAGCCATGCTCAATATTATTACTCGGAAGCAAGAGGAGCACTCAATCAGATCAACGTTTGGGAACAAGGTCTGCAATACTAGTTCACCATCAGCTTGCATACAAGTGTGAAAGTGTCCTTAGAGACAATTGGTGCTATAGTTGCTGGTTCCCCGGTGTCCTTACCACCAAAATAAAGGGGACAAATGCTGAGTTGATGCGTCACATAGAAACTCTTACAATGGTGTACCCTCTTTCAGTCAGATATGGATTCACCTAGAACACACAAAGAAGCAGGGAAACTAATGCTAATAGCCTAGGTATGTCCTACCCACACACCAGAATCAATTCCAAAGTCACAAAGCCCTATCCTGTGGAACAATGAGAGTGGAAAAAGGAATGGCTACAATACGAATAGGCAATATAAGGTGTATGTGATATATAGAATATAGCAAATAAAAAGTGTAAATCACCTTAACTTCCTCCAGTCACCCTCCTCTTGTCAACAGGGTGTTGTGCCCCTGGTGACAACTGGAGATCCCCTAGGTGTCAGGCAACTGTAACCTAGTGACACCCAACCGCCGGCGCCCCTCTCAATATGAGTAGGTCAGGAGGTCGAGAGAGGAGACAAGTGTAATCAGCCAAGCACCAACTGCTACCAGGCAGCCCAGGAAGGACAATATAACTCATCATACTTCTGGTATACCGAAATCTAACAAACTGAGATATACTAATATCCACGCCTGGAATAACCCCCAGCACGTAAACAGAGTCAATCACCTGTGATAGCCCTCCAGTACGAAATCAAAAACCCTAGTCAATCTGCTGGGATATCCCACCAGCACGACACTGAAAACACCCTTTTGTGAGGGCCGGGTCAAACCTTCAGTCTAGTAGCCACCTAGGCACCCAAGTGAAGGAACTTATACCATAAAAAACCATCTTAGTACGAGGTATGTCATGTGGGTCAGAAACCAAGTGAGGGACACCCAACCGGTAGGTACAGCTAGGTCTGGGTGGAGTTCATGGAGTTCTGCTATGCAGAACTCTGCGAAGTGCCTAAAAAACTCTTCCACGCTATGCGGAGTTCCACAAGCAATGGAGTTTGAATAAGTTGCGCTGTTTACACAAATTTTCAGCACCAAGAGTTTCTCCTGCAATGTAAAATAAGTGCAAACGGCATCACGCAGAGCGCTAGTTGGTGCTAACTTCTTTCTGCCACTTGAGTAGATTTTCTACTCAAGCGGCAGCTTCCTCAACACAAACAGTTGCTCTCTCAATGTGGGCGGTAGTAACCTGCTGCGATCGCCTGCATTCAGAAATGTTGCTTGCGCACTTAGCAATTTCTGTGTGTTTACCGTGGAAACATATTGATCCCATATTTCCACTATCTTTCCACATGATGATAGTTCACCTGAAAGACATACCATGTCATAACAATTGTAATTGTATCTTTCGTATTCTCTGAACAGCACTGAGCACACATTTTCCATTTATTTGCAAATGAGATGGTGACAATTCACACCATCTATAATTAATTAAGATATTAATAATAGTAAATGTTGCTGGGTCCCCTGTGTCAGTTATGCCAGTGAAGATTAACTTTCCCATTTCTGTTCACCACAGAACCTACGCATGGCTCCAAGTGCGAAGCCACAGATTGTCTCAAAATAACGTGACAGGGTTAACAGCAGTGTACTGTACACAGTAAACAGGATAACTTAGTGGGTTTAGTGTGTGTTCTTGGTGCAGAGAATGCACAACATGAACAGCGAATGCACAAACTTAATGTTAATACCTAATGAAAATATTTGGATTTTCTTCACTTTTAAGATTTGTATGATTTTCTATACACATTGGATGCATGGCTGTATAAATATGTAGATGATTAAATAATTGGATGGTGTAAAAGTCCTTTTTCTTCCCTGTTTTTCCTAGGTTTCAGTACATGGACGTTGAGATGTGTTTTTCTGTATATGTCCGCCTGTAAACCTTTTTATGTTGTTTTCTTTGTTTATGAAAGTTTTGGGGGCACATCTTCACATATCAAGTACAGTGACATGGGTTGCCTCCATGTTTCAGCATATTGCAACTATATATTTTCTATAGTGGCCTTGAGTATTTAAAATACCTATATCTGAATTTTGTCTCTCTCATAACCTGTTAGCTATTTTCTTGTTCCCTAGAACATAGATTGCTTTAATATGTCAGTGACACTGAATATACTTGCATGTGCAATTGGCATCAGCTACCTGGCGTTGCTTGCTCTATTTTGTTTCCTCCTACTGAGTTTTGAGGTATGGAGAAGGAGTAAATGTAATGAAGTGTGGCACTTGTGACACTAGGCACAAAGTTCAAGGATTAAATATCATTTGAAAAATGAATAAAGAAGACAGAGTTGATCCTACCTCAAGATGTGCAAATGCAGTGCTACAGTAAAGCAATGGTAAGTGTGCCAAATGTGAATTCTTACTTATCTGTCCTGTTTTCTGTTTTTGTACTATGCAAGAGCATAGCCATATGAGCACTGAGCCAAGATCGGTTTGTGCATCCTACCCCATCTGTTTCTTTCTTAAAAGACCATCTGAATTTCACAACATCATGCTTGCAGAAGAATGGAGAGTGCCATCTGACACTAGTAATGTATGCCACACCCCAGTTCCCATCCTTGATTTAACTATTCAGTGTGTTTAATGGGATACAATCCTGTGTTCCAACAATACTTGCTATCTACATGTGTCACATTCGTTTTCTTCTACCATTTGCTCAGTGAAATTATTTTTGGGAATATTTAACTGTTTCCGAGTGCTCTTGTTTATTTGTTATTTGGATGCTGATTTCCTTTTAAGATGGTACTAGTGTACATTATTAGCGGAGCTATCCAATTTCAACTTTTTGGTCTTACTTATTAAATGACTTGGAGGCATCATGAAAGATACATTTTGATACAGAAACAGTAACAAAGTATTGGCATAACATTATCAGTGGATTTCCAATGTCATTTGCGAAAGAATGCCCTTTGCTATGAATACACTGTAATAGGGTTTAGTGCATTGGTTATGCATTGAGTATGCAAAGCTTTTTCCAGTCGCTCAGAAGCTGCCCGAAGCAGTTCATGGAGCCTGACACGGAACCGGAACCGGAGAAGCGGAGTCGTGGAGTTGCGGAGCTGCGAGCCTTCTAAGCTGCCTGAGCCATCCGAGCCGCCATAGCCCTCCAGCCTCCTTTGACCCCCTAAGCCCTCTCCAGCTCTGGGGGACACACAATGAGAGGTGAAGCGGGGGGGTTGTGGAGCCGCAAGCTGCCTGAGCTGCCCAAGCCTTTCAGCCTCTCCAGCCTCCCTCGGCCCCCTCCAGCTCCGGGGGAGATCCAATGAGAGGTGAAGCTTGGCGGCAGGACCAGCGAGCCAGCGCTTGACCGATCCAGCCCCTCAGCCTGGGCACCAGTGAGATGTGCGTTGCGGGCCGATGCGGGCTCGAGCTCTCTGCCCCCCACAACCCCTCCCAGCCCCTGCAGCTCAGTGTGGTGCAGGTCGGTGCAGATCGGCGGGTTGGTCCCCCAGGGCACCCGGACAACCCCCTACTGACTTCCTGGACTGTGGTGTGGTGGTGTGGTCCAATGTGCACATGGAGTGATGCAGGACACAGGGCAGTGTGTGCTAACGGGCGAGATCCTGGACAGCAAGTAGGGGCAAGCACCGGATTGAAGTGGCACTTGAGAGAGAGAACAAGGCAAGTGGCCAGCCAACATGCCCCCCCCCTCAGTCTGCCTCCAGTGAGGTGGTCTGGTGGTGGCTGTGGCGGTCGTGACAGGGGGGGCGATGGAGAAAGAGAGCCAACATTAAGTGGCAGGTGGATCTCGTGGAGCTGTGAGGCAGTGCGGGAGCAGCAACCCAGAAAGTCTAGAGAACCCAGGAGAACCTAGCAAACCTGACCAAAAGGCCCTGGAAGGCCCCAGAAGGTACCAAGAAGGTACTAATGTAGTTCCAAGGACCAGAAAGCGGCAAAGATGTACGGAGGTGTGGTGTGTGTGCCAAAAAAGGGATCGCAACACAAAAAGCGGGGCTGCAAAAAGGGGTGGCTCCACGCAGACTTTGTCTAACTACCAGCATCACCATATACCACCCACCATAGACCAGCAAAGACCATGGTTGATTAACAAGCTTGCTCTCCGGTTTCTACTCTCCGGTTCATACTCCTGATTTGTCTCTCAAAGGATATAAGAAAACTGAAGTGTCATGACACTTATAATCAAAATCCGTTGCACAGTTCGATAATTGGAAAGTACTCTGTGCCAAGTTGATTAGTAATATAATAGACCTAGAGAACACCTTTACCTACGGTCTACCCGTAGACTAAATAGACAGACTGGTAGCTACCGCGGAAACCCCAGAACAAGACTCTCAGCAAGGCAGTTCAATGTGCCCGAGCCACGACCTCTACTCTTTTCTGATGTATGGATGTGAAAGCAAGGAGCAGGGGCACTGGGATACAAAACTGGGTGTTCCAAACAGAATGGTGGAGGAAGAGAAAGTGAAAGCCTCACAGAATGTACTGTTTAAAGTAAATACAACCAAAGGAGTCAGAAGAGGGGACCAAAAGGCTAACTCACAATCACAATCCTCGGTGGTAATCAGTGTGAATGAAATGTAGGCTGCAATCCTGAACTCAATGCAAGCAACAGTTATGGCACTGCAGTTTCACTCAAATAAAATGGACATTCATGTAGATTTACTAAATACATTAGCGGTATTTGTCTCTGGAATAGATGGCAAGCTGGAAGAAATAAATGCCTTGATAACAAGGGCTCAAGCAAAACAAAACAATGATTTTACCATCTGCTCCTGCAAAGAGGTAGTAGACAAACTATCCCAACTGCCGCTAATCTAGGAGGTAATATTAAAAGAAGTTCGTACTATCAGAAATTATGAATGAACACATGTTAAGTCTCTTGCCACTATGTTAACATCTGCCCCCTTGGTGCAGAAACTGGAGGATAGGCTTTGCTCACCCCAAGTGGTTTCATCTCCAACCACAGCAGAAAGCAATAACACAGCAAGCCCTAGTATGGAAGGCATGGAAACTCCACCCACACTCACTAGTGGCCAATAGTTTCATGAACGGTGAGAAACCCATAACTCGTTTTTTATCAAAGAGAAAATGGAAACGCACAAGGAAAGGAAGGAAGTCAGCCCGGTCTGACCATCTAACCACTGTAAGGGCCACAGAAATTACCCCTGTACAATCAAGTAAAGGAGGGTACGACCTTAAGTGGAAGGCTAAACATGGACACTATTGCCTATGATAACAAAAGTATAGACTCAAATGCGGATACAAAGAACCCCTCTGATCCAGCAGTTGTTACTCTGTCAACAAGGCCCCATCCAGGGCATTGGTTGCCCACTGCTGCTGGCAACCACATGGATCAATGAGCAAGCTCCTCAAGGGGCCAGCAGAGTGTGAAGCCAAAGAATAATATGCCGGGAGACTCTAGCTGACTACCATAGCCCAACGTAAGCAGCAAGAAAAATGAACAAAGCATAAGACAGAGTGAACCTAGCCATATGGAACAAAACTGGCATGTGGAGCAAAATTGGTCCACTCAAACAGGCACGAATTGCCATATACTGGATCATCAGCTGCTTTGGATTCTGGAATTTATCTCAAGATTCCCTACATATGTTCTCAACCGCTCCACTATCTTAAAACTTATAAAAGCTCTTCCAGACCTTCAACATGTGTCTACGGATTACATTTCTGCTATAAAATTCATTCAAGCAAGAGGCAACCAGCTCACAGACCCAACGCTCACTGTTTTCTCAGCACTGGACCTCATCAAATAGATTATGGAGAAGAAGAATCTTCTGAAAGCCTGGGGAATTGAGGTGGTCCTCTATAAAGGTGAACGTACCTATCCCCGCTATTAGATCTACAGCATACAGAAATGCCTAAGGGCGAGTGGTCAGGCTGCCATCCATCCTAGCAGAGTCACTGAAGAAATGACTAGCGAAATGAGAGCACCCCAGTCCCACTTGAGAGTTCAAATATGGAAGGAAGAGACTAGTTTTAAGTCCGAGACCTCAGCCTGACTGGAAATGGTTACCGCAGGCATTGTCCACAGGAGCGACTGGCAAAAGCTGAATAGCTAAGGACCAATCCCCACAAGGGGTATTAAACATGTGCTCGTGGAACATAAGTGGCCTACTGGCAAAGATGGGGGACCCAGCAGTAGTCCAATTCTTTAGCTCATTCAACATTAAACTCCTACAGGAATCTTGGGCTAAGGAATCTATACCGTTAATAAGATTTACGGAATACTTCAGCCCAGCTACGAAAACCAATACATCTGGCAGGGCGAAGGGAGGCCTAGCAATTTATGTCAGCACGAGCATTCTCACAAATACCACAGAGCATAAGGAGGAAGATCTACCATTTCAACTAGTAGGGCTTGATGGCTAGGGAAAGAATATACAGGAACCATTGATCTTAGTCAATATATACATCAGTCCAAAAAAGAAAACAGTTGAAGCTAATAATTTATTTAACCAATTGGTAAAGACAAAAAGCACAGTACACTTGGCACACTGACTAATTTCCGGTGATTTTAATCTTTATCTATTCAGTAACAGTAGCAACTGTGCACAGCCAAACGCTCCCAACAAAAAGTAGGAAAGGTAAGATGGGGGAGAAGTTCATATGCATCTGTGAATCTGTAGGCCCTTTCGTGCTAAATGGTCGGAAGCCAGCTGACATCCCGCCTGCATGGACAAGATTCTCCTGGAAAACGGTTTCTCACCTTGACTACACACTGGTAAATCCTGCAATGTATACATTAGTGAGTGACTTTAGAATCATGGACCGTGTGGAAAGTGACCACACGCCGCAGACAATCAGGATTCAATCTTCACCACATAAGCCATTTAATACCATCGAAAATCAAGGAGAAGAGGCTCTATTAAGGCTAGAATTCATGACTATGTATCTGGCAAATTTGACAAAGGTCTGGGAGAACTTTGCTAAAAACTCTTATAAATCGAGACTCCTCAGGAAATGCAAGAAAGGGACCGTATTTGAATTATCATAAACACTTACACATACCGCAGCAAGTTGATAGGAGGAAAGCAGAAGTAGGTAGACTGCTAAGGCAACTGCGCAAATTCCCAGAAAATGGATCACTACTGTCCGCCCTGCGAGAGCAAAGGAAACTGCTCAAAAGGGAACTATGGTCCTTTTGAAAAACATCAGCAGGAGTTGCTTTGTGCCAAATGACAAAATGCGTCTAAATCATCTGACTCCAAAAGATTCTGGAAACTTATTAACTCTATTGACAAGGGTCCTAAGGCAGCTAACAACACCAGTATAACAGAGAAAGCTTGGGTGTGCTACTTAAAGTCACATGTAAGGGAGCTGCACACTAGAGAAGGGGTGCCAATTCAGGGGCTCCCCAATAATTGGGAATTCAACATCCCGAATATCTTGAAGATCACAGCAGCAGAATTAACAGAAATCATCGGGAAATCGTGAACTGACTGCGCACCTGGCCCAAACGGTTTACCTAAAGCGCTGTTTAAACAAGCAACAGAAAGATGGGCGGACTTCCTGGCCGCAATGTTTAATCATGTGTTTGCAACAGGAATTGTGCTGGCAACCTGGAGAGGTTCAATAATCCTCCCCATATATAAGGAAGGGAATGCAGCTTCACCAAGTAATTACAAATTAATTGCTCTCTTAGACGTTGATCTCAAGTACCTTTCAACCTGCCTGTTACAACATTTAGAGACATGGATTACAGGTAACAACATACTGCCCTTAAATCAAAGCGGATTTCCAAGTATCAAGGAACATTAACGAATCTTATGGCACTAGGACTGATTATCAACAGAGCAAAAGCAACTGGGGCTTCCACCTACCTGTGCTTTGTTGATTTTAAAGCTGCTTATGATTGTGTCCCCCGTTGCAAATTATGGGCCGAACTATAGCAATGGGGGTTACCGGCAACCATTTTAATGCCATTAAATTGATTTACTCTGACACATGGGTGAAGGTTAAACTGGGGGAGGCTCACATCGATCTAGGGCAGTTAAAACAACAATTGGTGTAAAACAAGGTTGTGTATTGGCACCAGCACTCTTTAATCTGTGTATAGCAGATCTTTCGACCAAGTTAAATGATCAATAAGCCCACTCCCCCTCTCTTGGTGGCCAACAACTATCTAACATGCTATATGCAGATGACCTACTATTGCTTAGTAACACCAGAATTGGCATGCAAAAACTGCAAAATAAGAGGAGTATGCAAGAGAAAACAAATGAGAAATTAACCACAGTGAATCTAAAATTATTGCTCTCAATCGTAGACCCACTAGCCAACATAAATGGTATCTGAACGGGAAGACCCTAGGGGAAGTAAGCTCCTACAGATACTTAGGAGTCATGATAGATGCTAGAGGCAATTATGCTCCTCAAAAAGAAGTTCACGCTTTTGGCATGCTTGCAAATTCAATCTTTGGCCATGCTCTGAATCCATTGACAGTTATAATGAGAGCAAAACTACTTCCAACCCTCACTTACGGGGATGAAATAATGAGGGGGATGGAGGAAGCTCTCTTGGATAAACTTCTGGTAAAGGCATACAAGCGTGTCTTCAGGTTACCAAGACATGCTTCCCCAGCCCAGGTCAGATTGGAATTTATGTTGGTTAAGCAGACGCTGGCTCGACCTGTGGCATACATTAAATGTTGTTACTAACTGAGCAGCGCCCCAAAAGGGACACTGGCCAATCTAGTTTGGCAGGAAATCAATCTAGAACGAGGTAATAGCAATTACAAAAAGCATCTGGAAAAAAGCGTAACTCTTTTAAACTGAGGCAATGTATGGGATCAGTTGCTTCCTACCCTGGGTTTCAACAAAGCAGTAAATTAATCAAGTAAATTATTGTAGGAGGCTGGCCTGGTTTGTAATGGGTACTTACACCTTACACCAGGTCCAGTTATCCCTTTTTAGTGAATGCAGTAGTGTTCTAGCAGCTTAGGCTGATAGAGGTAGCTATAGCAGAGCAGCTTAGGCTGAACTAGGAGACATGCAAAGCTCATGCAACACCACTTATAGTTGCACAGTACTTATACACAAGTAAAGACAATACTCAGTGTTACCAAAATGAAGGTATTTATTTGGGTGACACAGTACCAAAAATATCTTAGAGACAATACTCCTTTTGTAAGGTATTATACACAATATATACACTAGACACCAACATTATACAAGTAAATAGTCATAGAACAAAGCAAACAGTAGGAAATCCTATAGAATGCAATGGGAGAAAATAGGTCTAGGGGCAACACAAACCATATACTAAAAATGTGGAATGTGATTAACAAATTCCCCCCTAGACAAGTGTAGTGTGTTCAGAATCGCTGGGAGAGTAAGAATACAGTAAAGGTGAGTAAATTACCCCACCCCAGAGCACAGAAAAGCAGGAGTAAAGTACTGCAAGTTTCCTTAGGACACACTACACCTCGTTTTGCAGCAACCAACCAAGTCTGCAAAGAACAACTGCTGGATTATTGGACCTGAAGACCTGCAAAGGAAGGGGACTAAGTCTAGAAGTCGAAAGAAGTTCCAGGAAGGACAGGAGCCCCAGCCAACACAGAAGAGGGTGCAAAAGAAGAGATCCTGGTTAGTCGAAGACTGCAGAAATGCACCCTAGAAAGATGCCAGTGGGTTCCTGCATGATGCAAAAGATGTTCCACGGCGTGAAGATCGTTTCAGACGAAATTTCGTGTTGGAAGGCACCAACAAGCCTTAGCTACAGCAAAAGTGCATTTTTCATCAAAATGGCACTGGATGGACCAAGGAGGGACCTGGGGGCCTCAACTCTGTGTGAGGAGGAGCAGGGGGCTCTCAGCACTTTAGAGAGCCCTCAGCATGCCAGCCAGCACCCCCAGAAGCCACAGGATCCGGGTTGAAAGGAGGTACAAAATGCAATTGATGCAGCACAAAAAAAGAAGGTCCCACGCCGCCGGAGAACAACTCAGCGAGTTGAGCGTCACAGGGTGGAGTGCTGGGGACCTGGGCCAGGCTGTGTATGAAGGAATGCGGCTGCGTAGGTCTCCTGATAAGTTGCGTGGAGTTGTGTGGATCCTGCATCACGGGTGGTGGACTGATGTCCTGACAGTGCTGATGTCCTTCTGTCCAACTTTGGTGGAGGTAGGAGCTTTCCTTCCCACGCAAGACAGTACTCCTATGCACCACATGTTTTGCAGTTACCAAGGCTTGTTGGTATCCCTCCACAAAGTTCTTTGTGCACCATGTAACTCAGGCCCAAGCACTCTATCCTGCAATGCACAGCTTCCTGCCTTGTTCTCCGGCGGCGTGGGATCCTTTGTTGTAGTGCTGCATGGGCCTCCTTTTGCACCTCCTTTGTCCCCATGCTGTGGGACCTCTGTGCATGCTGCCTAATCTTCTGTGGGCTCTCTGAGTTGCAGAGAGCCCCCTCTGACTCTCCCTCCTGGGTAGAGTCCACCAGGTCCCTTCTGATCCCGGCCAGCACCATTTTCGCTAACCACGAGCTTTGCGTATGCTAAGACTTGTTGGCAGAATACAGTGACGCAAACCAGACTGCAATCTTCCATCCGGCGTGGGACATCATCTGTACCAACCAGGAACCCACATCAGTCTTCTTGGGTGCATTACTGACTGCTGTTCTTCACTGATGGTTCTTCTTTTGCACCTTCATCCGGGTAAGCAGGGGCTCCTGTTCTCCCTGAACTCTTCTGTGCTTCTTGGACTTGGTCCCCTTCTTCCACAGGTCTTCAGGTTCAGAAATCCACTGTTGGTGTATTGCAGTCTCATCTGGTTCTTGCATTATCTTCTTTCTCATGTTCTTGTGTGTTCTAGGAAAGCGACTGTGATTTACTTCTGCTTTCCAAGACTCTGGGGTGGGTTCTATGTCTTACCTTTGGTGTTTTCTAATACTCCCAGGACCCCTTTACAAACTACACGTGCCTAGGTGGGAAACTGACATTCGCATTCCCCTTTCTTTGTATATGGTTTGTGTTCCCCCAGGCCCACTTTTACCTATTGTGATTTTCACTATTTGCACTGTTTTCTAACTTTTTGTCACCTGTTTTTGCATACTAGTGTATATAATTTGTGTATTACTTACCTCCTAAGGGGGTATAGTCTCAATGGTATTTTTGGTATTTGTGTCACCAAAATACAGTACCTTTATTTTTTAACACTGGGTATTTTCTTTCATGTGTGTGAGTACTGTGTGACTATAGTGGCACTGCATGAGCTTTGCATGTCTCCTAGATAATCCTTGGCTGCTTAGCTACAGCTACCTCTAGAAAGCCTGGCTTCTAGACACTGTCTACATTTCACTAACTGGAACCTGGATAAACGAACCTGGTATAAAGGTGTAAGTACCATAGGTAGCCACTACAAACCAAGCCAGCCTCCTACACCTAGTAAATGGTACCAAAGGTACACAGTGCATAAGTGGTAAAGGGGTCCCCAGGGCTGAAGCACAAATTTGTGCCACCCTAGAGGACCCCGTCAAACTACGGATGCTTCTGCAGCCCAGGAGGCAGGGTGCATTAAATCTGAGATGCAGGCATGTAAGCACTAGCTTATATGCCTCTATAGCATCCTTTCCATTAAGGTACACTATACTTGCAGGCTGGTCCATAGGATAACAAGGGACTTAAGCCCTGGTTGACCAGGGCTGCTAGCTCCTTTATGGTACCACCTAGATGTGTTGAGTTTGCTGTCAAACAACGTGCCTTTTCTCCCCCAACGCAAATCTCATGTCAAAGAACAATTGCAATTAACCCCAGTGGCACACTAGAGGTTGCCTACCTGTTTGCCACCCTCCTTTTTGCTAGAGCCAAGCAGCCCATGCTTCTTCTGGTGCTCGCTTCAGCCAAGACAGAGCTGTGACCTCCTGCAAGACAGTCTGCATGGAGGGCAGGAGGTCACACCTCCTGCCCCACAGCCTGGCTTGTGAAGAGATCCATCATTGCGGTCAGTTTCACTGCCCCTGATAGCCATCAGTGCTGTTCTCCAGAGAGGAAATGGCACCCCTCTACTACCAGGCACATTCCCCTGTGGACAGGCAGGAAATTAGATATGCAGGACTGTGCACACCACCAGCAGGCTGACCACAACTCAAGGGTGAGCAGCCCGCTCTGCGCACTAAATTTTTGTTTCTGCCATCTTAGGAGTGGCAGAATAGAGCATTCAGGGTAGCTAAAGGTGATCTGTCCCTCTGGATGTGGTCACCTCAGGGGCAAATTAGCTGTAGGTGCTAGCTGCCCATTGGCCATTAGTCTCCACACCCTTAACTCCCCTAAATACCGGATTTAAGGGACATCCCTTATACCAGCACATCAGATCCGATTGAACAACTTCAAAGAAGGACCAGAAGAAGCTCTGCATCACCAACAACAGGACTCGGCCCACTGCTCCAAAGCAAAAGAGGGAACCTCTGTCTCTGAGGCAGCTGACTGGGAACTGAGTGATTGACCTTTGTCCTTGGATGAAACTCATCACTGCTGACCAGAGGGACACCTTTGAAAGCCAGACGCACCTTAAGACTCCCTTAGACTAGTGGCACTAGTCCCCTGGAAATTGCAGGTAAAAACGACCCCAAGATCCGAAGTTTCACCAGCCATTGGGCGCCCCATGGAATCATCGAAAACCAGGTGGTCCAGAGTCTTCTAGGGGTTATAGTCCAGCCTCCCTCCAAATTTGTAGGAAAGTACCATCTTACCTGGCATGTTACCCCCATTTTTACATGTATGTAAGTTTGTTTTTGCCTGTCTCACCGGGATCCTGCTACCCAGGACCCCAGTGCTCATAGTCTGTGGCCTGAATGTATGTACCTGTGTAGTGACTAACTGTGTCACTGAAGCTCTGCTAACCAGAACCTCAGTGTTTATGCTCTCTGACTTTAAATTTGTCACTATTGGCTAGTGACCACATTTACCAATTTCAATTGGCACACTGGAACACCCTTATAATTCCCTAGTATATGGTACCTAGGTACCCAGGGTATTGGGGTTCCAGGAAATCCCTATGGGCTGCAGCATTTCTTTTGCCACCCATAGGGAGCTCTGACAATTCTTACACAGGCCTGCCACTGCAGCCTGAGTGAAATAACGTCCACGTTATTTCACAGCCATTTACCACTGCACTTAAGTAACTTATAAGTCACCTATATGTCTAACCTTTACCTGGTAAAGGTTGGGGGCTAAGTTACTTAGTGGGTGGGCACCCTGGCACTAGCCAAGGTGCCCCCACATCGTTCAGGGCAAATTTCCCGGACTTTGTGAGTGCGGGGACACCCCTAAGATCCCAGCATTTCTTTTGCCACCCATAGGGAGCTCAGACAAACCATTACACAGGACTGCCACTGCAGCCTGAGTGAAATAATGCACACGTTATTTCACAGCCATTTTCACTGCACTTAAGTAACTTATAAGTCACCTATATGTCTAACCTTCACTTGCTGAAGGTTATGTGCAAAGTTACTAAGTGTGAGGGTACCCTGGCACTACCAAAGGTGCCCCCAGTTAGTTCACGGCCATTTTTCCAAACTTTGTGAGTGCAGAAACGCCATTACACGCGTGCACTACATATAGGTCAATACCTATATGTAGCTCCACAATGGTAACTCAAAATATTGCCATGTAACATGTCTAAGATCATGGAATTGTCCCCCCATGCTGTAAGAGGCTGGCCTGGCTTATAGTAGGTACCTGATGGTACTTACACCTTGTGCCAGGTCCAGTTATCCCTAATTAGTAGATTAGTAGTGTTCTATCAGCTTAGGCTGATAGAGGTAGCCATAGCAGAGCAGCTGTACTAGGAGACATGCAAAGCTCCTACTATACCACTTATATCCTATAGCACTATATCATAAGAATCACAGTACTCAGAGTTATTAAAAATAAAGGTACTTTATTTTAGTGACAATGTGTCAGAAATATCCCAGAGGATATTTGTCCAGATTTGCGCCAGAGAAGAGGCTGAGGGATCCCTGAACCAGTGTCGACTGGCTTATGCAAGGGGGGCACCATCTGTGCCCTTTAAAGCATTTCCAGAGGCTGGGGGAGGCTACTCCTCCCCCGCCCTTAACACCTCTTTCCAAAGGGAGAGGGTGTAACACCCTCTATCAAGGGAAATTCTTTGTTCTGCCTTCCTGGGACTGAGCTGCCCAGACCCCAGGAGGGCATAAACCCCTCTGTGGGTTGGCAGCAGCAGTAGCTGCTGTGAAAACCCCAGAGAGCAGGTTTGGCAGTACCCGGGGCCCATGCATAAGCCAGTCCACACCAATTCAGGGGAGCCCCAATCCCTGCTCTGGTGCGAAACTGACCAAAGGAAAGGGGAGTGACCACTCCCCTGTCCATCACCACCCCAGGGGTGGTGCCCAGAGCTCCTCCAGTGTGTCCCAGATCTCTGCCATCTTGGATCCAGAGGTGTGAGGGCACTCTGGAGGCCTCTGAGTGGCCCGTGCCAGCAGGTGACGTCAGAGACTCCTCCTGATAAGTGCTTACCTGACTAGGTGGCCAATCCTCCTCTGAGGGCTATTTAGGGTCTCTCCTGTGGGCTTCTCCCCAGATAACAATTTGCAATTTGTTCCTCTGCACCTCTCTCTTCGACTTCTGCCAAGGACTGCTCCAGGACGCCTGCAAAACTGCAACAAAGTAGCAAGAAGACTACCAGTGACATTGTAGCGCCTAATCCTCCTGGCTTTCTTGACTGTTTCCTGGTGGTGCATGCTTTGGGGGCTGCCTGCCTTCATCCTGCACAGGAAGCCTTGAAAAAATCTCCAGTGGGTCGACGGAATCTTCCACCTGCTTCAGCAGGCACCAAACTTGCCTCCCCTCTCCAGACAGTAATCCTGTCCCCTGTGTGAACTGCAGCTGCAAGGGCTTCTGGGCGCATTTCCATGAAATTCTTCATGCATTGCCAAGCCTAGGACCCCAGCACTCTGTCCTGCGATGCTCAGCTCCCTGAGTTGATCCCCGGCTTCGTGGGACCCTCTTTTGTAGGATTGAGATGACCGCCATATTCAGACTTCTTGAACCCGTGTTCAAGGACTTCTGCGGGTGCTACCTTCTTGTGCATGGGCTCACTACGATGCTGGGGGCCCCCTTTGTCTCCTCTCCCAAGTGGCGACATCCTTGTCCTTCCTGGTCCCAGGCAGCACCCTTTTTCTTCAACCATGACTCTTGCAGCTAGCAAGGCTTGTTTGCAGTCTTTTGCCAAAGGAACAACTCTTCTTCCTCTAGCACTCCATGGGACATCTTCAGCACGAAGGAGAAGTGCCTAGCACCTTCCTTTGTTGCAGAATCTTAAGCTTCTTCCATCCAGAGGCAGCCATTTTGCACCTTCATCCAGGGTTTAGTGGTCTCCTGCCCCCCGGACACTTTCATGACTCTTGGACTTGGTCCCCTTCCTTTGTAGTCTGTTGTGGTCTTTGCAAAATCCCTATCACGACTCTAGTGTATTTCTGGGGAAGTAGCAGTACTATACTCCTACTTTCCAGGTTTTTGGGGTGGGGTATCTTGGACACTCTTAGTGTTTTCTTACACTCCCAGTGACCCTCTACACACTACAATAGCCTAGGGGTTCATCCGTGGTTCGCATTCCACTTTCATAGTATATGGTTTGTGTTGCCCCTGGGCCTATTGCATCCTATTGTATTCTACAGTGTCTGCACTATTTTCTCACTGTTTTACTTAACTGATTTTGGTTTGTGTGTATATTTTGTGTATTTTACTTACCTCCGAAGGGAGTATATCCTCTGAGATATTTTTGGCACATTGTCACTAAAATAAAGTACCTTTATTTTTAGTAACTGAGTATTGTCTTTCTTATGATATAGTACCTATATAAGTGGTATAGTAGGAGCTTTGCATGTCTCCTAGTTGAGCCTAAGCTACTCTGCTATAGCTACCTCTATCAGCCTAAGCTCCTAGAACACTACTAATCTACTAATAAGGGATAACTGGACCTGGCACAAGGTGTAAGTACCATCAGGTACCCACTATAAGCCAGGCCAGCCTCCTACAAAGTTTCATACAGATAAATCAACTCCCTCGAACTCTGGTAATTTCCCAAAAGGATTCCTGCACCTTTACTGCTGCCATGGCTTGTTGGCTACCAGCCCAGTAACTAAGGGGGTCATTACGATCCCGGTGGCAGGTGGTATAGTGGAGGTATTACCACCAACAGGCTGGCGGTACCTACCTCCACTATTATGACATTGGCGGTTTGGCCAAAGCCAAACCACCAATGTACCACACCAACCGCCACGGCGGTAATGACCGCAGGGCTGGAGACTACATTATGACCCAGCCCACCGCCATGGTTTCAGTGGTTTCTGTACCCCCACTGAAACTATGACGGTAGGCACTATCAGTGCCAGGGAATTTCTTCCCTGGCACTGATAGGGGTCTCCCCCTCCCTCTCCCGACCCCCCCAGCACATTTACACACATACACGCACATACATACACACCCATACACACGCATACACACATTCACCCACGCATTCATACATTCATGCACACTCACTGCAACACTCACGAACATGCATCCAGGCACACACGCAAGGACACAACACAACATGCACGTACACATACACCCACTCATGCACACACCCATTACACATGCATGCATGCATTCACACACATGCACACAACACCCCCCAACCTCCTCTCCTGTCGGAGAACATGACTTACCTGCTTGCAGGGGGTCCTCTGTCAGGTAACGGGATGCAGCAAAACACCACCAGGCCGTATCATGGAACATGATATGGTAGACTGTGTTTTGCTTGCGTGGCGCTGCTGCTGGCATCAGCGCCACCATACCACCGTTCGCCACCATGACCGTAGACAGAATTCCGCCAGTCTTCTGACAGAATTCCGTCTTTGGTCATAAAGCCATGGATGGTCAGTAGCCACGGCGACGGTGTGTTGGCGGCTGTTGCTATGGTGGTAGGCAGCATTTGCCGCCAATATCATAATGAGGGCCTAACTGTCTCACTTGTCACTGCAGGTACAATGCTCAGCCTACAATCTGAATTCAACATTTGAAACCTAGTTCCAGCTGAGATTTTGCATCTCCTTGCCAGTAGTAAAATCAGCACTAGCGCAAGCCCCGTTGAGCACCATGAACAGCAAGGACAACTCTGCATCCGGAATCCACGAGCCAGGTAAAACTGCTCTGACTATCATTATCTGGTCCAAGGTTCTGCACTCGCTTAATCCCCCAAATGGTTCCATGCAACTCATCCTTTAAGTGCATATTTGTAACATATGACATTTTCCCATTGATTTCAATGCAATGTTTAAATGTCATTTCTGCAGTGATTTTCTACTGTTTCTAAAATCGATATCCCTGGGCTCCCGAACCTATACTGTTTGATTTGGTGTCTAAATTTAAATAAAAATAAGTTATATTTTTATAAATTGGTGCTGGTTTTCTTTCAAGTTTGTGTCAATTACTTATTGTCCATGTTTGTGCTGTAAAATGCTTAACACATGTTCCTCTAAGAAAAGCCTGATTGCTCTTTGTCAAACTACCAGGATTGAAAAATGGATTTACTAGTGTGAATCCAAGTACCATCTCTGGGATATTGTGAGAGTATTACATGGTGAGGACTAACCCCCACAGCACATAATACTCCTACAACCTGTGAAAGAAATAACAATGCATTATAGAAAGTTCCAGTGCAGAACTAATAACAAGAGGAGTTGGTTGTTGTTGGGTTAAGATAGATCAGTAAGTCGTGGCCTAATTATGCATCCATGATTTCCGGTGGAGGAGGAACTTTGTTTAGCTTCTTTGCGGACACACAACAGGTAGCTAATGACTATCTACGTTTTGTTAATGTCCCATGAGCAATATCTGCGACACAACTTCAATAAAGAGTGATGCATTATGCATCCACCAAAGACTGACCAACAGATACTAAGGATGATACAAGACAGCAATAGTAATTATTCCCAAAGTAGCAACAGCATGCATGCCAGAGAGGGTATCTAGACCGAAACACTGATGAATGTGCGACAGTGCCAGGAGGAATAGGAATACCATGTCATCATTGATGATCAGGGAGGGGATGTGGAAGCAAGTTTTGCTTTATGTTAAATCCATGTTGTCTTGTTCACATTTTGTGATATTCAATGATGGCACAGGCCTGCAAAGTGTGTTCAGAATTGAGATGACCACAGATAAACTAATGCACCAAGACAAATAGCTTGTATTACGAGGCTTACGCAAAAGATACCTCACATGACATGCTTTGCTTAATTCGCCCAGCAACATCCAGATACCCTGATGTCCACATAGAACCAAGTCCAAGAGGCTGCATTTGTTCAGACAGGAATTGGGAAAATCATTTTGTTGATGCCCTGCAAAGTCCCACCTATTTGAGTAATGTGAAGGTCACGCTTGTGGTCATCTTGTATCACGCTGCCTCATGAAGTGTTATTTTACTGTGATTGGTTAGATGCTTAATGCTTGTGTAACCCTCGCATCTTCTGATCAACATCATGCTATGTATTTGCCCACAGTAAAGAAGAAATCACAGTTTTTTGTATCATGGTTGGATACTGTGGACCTCATTACAACCCTGGAGGTCGGTGTTAAAGCGGCAGTAACACCGCCAACAGGCTGGTGGTAAAAAAAATTTTTTAATCATCACCGCTGCAGAAACCGTCAACACATACAGCCACTTTAATACTCCGACCGCCACGGCAGTAGCAACAAACACCACAGCGGTAACCGCCAACAACTAGGCGGAAGACAATGTTCTGCCCACTGTATTACAAGAGGGCTATCCGCCACCTTTTCCAGTGTGGTACCAACGCCATCAATAGCGCAGCGGAAACAGTGTTCTGAAGAGAAACGATTCACCTCTCGACACTCAAGGAAGAACCAGAACGCCATGGACCCCGAGCTGCAGGCCATCCCCATTCTGGTGTGTCTGCTCATAAACCAGGAGCACCAACGCCGGCGACGACAACCACAGTGAGTACTGCACCTAGCACACAAGGGAGGGGGGGAGGAAAAAGAGAGTGACACACACACACGTAACATGCAACACCCCCACCCGCACCCCCAACACCAAACACACAAACACATGCAACAACATCACATATACACCCCATAACCCTCTGGAATAACTCAAGGACAAATGGAATGGAGTCAAATGAGTGTAATATTAGAAATACTTAGAAATACGTTCAGAAATCAAAAACAGTATTTACAATATACACAAAAGGCGGGACATTGCCCACTCAAAATGTCCGTGGCCCACTGGGCCAAAATACAGAGGCCAAGCCCACACCTGACTCCTGCCTCAATACGGAGAGAACACTGCACGGGCATCAAGTCGACAACACACAGGCACCTCAGGGGGACGGGAAAGGGGGGGCACCTCAGCCGGAAGATG
Source organism: Pleurodeles waltl (assembly GCF_031143425.1). NCBI lineage: Eukaryota > Metazoa > Chordata > Amphibia > Caudata > Salamandridae > Pleurodeles > Pleurodeles waltl. The sequence continues at coordinate 1,226,473,866 of NC_090447.1, forward strand.
GCACAACGCCACTGCTTGGTCCTAGGGAGTGCAAAGCTACAGTCTCTCAAGTGGGTGGTTTGGCCACTGCTTGGTCCTGGGGAGTGCAAAGCCACAGTCTCTCAAGTGGGTGGTTTGCCCACTGCTTGGTCCTGGGGAGTGCAAAGTCACAGTCTCTCTAGTGGGTGGTTCGCCCACTGCTTAGTCCTGGGGAGTGCAAGGCCAAAGTCTCTCTAGTGGATGCCTTCTTCCACTGGCTCTGGAGGGGGCTTGGTGCTCAGTGTACTTCAGACTGGCAAGGATTGGGTGAGTGGATGCCTTCTTCCACTGGTTCTGGAGGGGGCATTGTGCCCAGTGTGCTTCATCCTGGCAAGGATAGGGTGAGTGGATGCCTTCTTTCACTGGTTCTGGAGGGGGCCTTGGCCCAGTGTGCTTCATCCTGGCAAGGAGGAGGTGAGTGGGTGGCTTCTTCCACTGGTTCTGGAGGGGGCTTTGTGCCCAGCGTGCTTCATCCTGGCAAGGAGGGGGTGAGTGGATGCCTTCTTCCACTGTTTCTGGAGGGGGCCTTGTTCCCAGTGTGCTTCATCCTGGCAAGGAGGGGGTGAGTGGATGTCTTCTTCCACTGGTTCTGGAGGTAGCCTTGTGCCCAGTGTGCTTCATCCTGGCAAGGAGGGGGTGAGTGGATGTCTTCTTCCACTGGTTCTGGAGGTAGCCTTGTGCCCAGTGTACTTCATCCTGGCAAGGAGGGGGTGAGTGGATGCCTTCTTCTACTGGTCCTGGAGGGGGCTTTGTGCCCTGTGATGCAGCACATGGGGAGTGTAAGGTCACAGTCACTCACCTGGATGTCAGACCCACATGATTTTCTGTGGGCAGGATGCATGACGCTCCATGGAGGCAGGACTACAGTCCATCCGCCGGCGGGGACAGCTGTACAGAGGTGGCAGTGCCGGTGCTGGTGTTGGTGCTGAAAGTTGTGTGGGGAGGCTCCAGCCCTTCCCCTGCAGACCCGGACGGCTGCCCACTGGGGCTGCTGCTGCTGGCAGTGGTGCTGCTTGGGGCGGTGCTAGCAGCAGTGAAATTGGCGGTGCTGGCTACGGTGCAGGTGGCGGTGCTGGTGGTTGTGGTGGTAGCCTCCAGGCCTTCACCTGCAGCCTCGGACGGCTGCCCACTGGGTCTGCTGCTGCTGCAGTGGTGCTGCTTGCGGCAGTGCAGGTGGTGGTGCTTGCGGCAGTGCAGGTGGTGGTGCTTGCGGCGGTGCAGGTGGCGGTGCTGGCCTCTGTGCAGGTGTCGGTGCTGGCGGATGTGGTGGTAGCCTCCAGGCCTTCACCTGCAGCCTCCAACGGCTGAAGTGCCCTGGCTGGTGTTCTGTGCCCCTTCCTGCTCTTGGCTGATGGTGGTGCCTCCTTGCTTCTAGCAGGTGGAGTCTTTGACTTGGGCTTGCTGGCTGGTTGTGCCTCCTTCTCCTTGCTGGATACTGTCCCCTTCTTGCCATTACCAGGTGGCGGAACCTTCTTAGCCTTGGCAGGTGTTGGTGGCACACTGGCTGGGTTGACAGGTGCCTCCTTAGAGCCTCTCACAGCTGCAGAAACCACAGCCGACGTGGGCTTGGTGGCTGAGGTGCTGGGCTGGGTTCTGGCCACTCTGGCCCTAGGTGAAGGGCGGGGGGGAGGGGTAGGGAATAGGTCAATGTTGGCTAGGAAAAGCTTCTCAGGGACATTGGGCGGGAAGAGGGTGAAGGTTTGGGAGTGGAGGAAGATGGAGTGCTTGGAGGAGGTGTCAGTCTGCTGTGTTTGGGTGCATGAGCTGGATGCTGTTGTGAGGTGGATGGTTGTTGGGTAGGTGTGTGCTTGCGTTTGTTCACTTTGGGAGGAGGGGTCACAGACACAGTGGGAGAGGACACAGGGGACGTGTGCATGGATGTGGGGGTGGTGACTGTCAGTGAGGGGCGTGTAGTGATAGGCGTGCTAGTGATGGAGGTAGTGGATGAAGATGTAGTGCATGCAGGTGTGAGTGGAGATGCAACTGGGAGGGAGGTGAACAAGGAGGAGGAGGGGGACACAGTGGAGGCAGTGGATGTTGGTGTGTCTGCATGGGGATGGTGCTTGTGTAAGTGCCTGTGAGATGAAGTGTGGTGCTTGTGTTTGCCTGAGCCACTTCTGTGTGTTGATTTGGGTGACTACTGGTCTGAAGGTGTGCTTGGGATAGGTTAGGGTTGAGGGGATTGGGACTGGGTAGAGGAAGTTGGATGGGGGAGGCTAGAGACAGGGACAATGGCTGACATCAGTGCGGAGGCCAGAGCCTGAAATGCTCTCTGTTGGGCCGCCACGCCAGAGTGGCTGTACCTGTTGTTGTGGTGGGCACAGAGGTGTCTGCTACCGCCAGGGAGCTTCCATCGCAGGAGGAGTCGCTGTCATTAGTGTTCCCTCCTGTCTCCGTTGTGGTGCTCCCCTCGCCTTCATTCCCACTGGTGCCCTCACCGTCAGTGGATTCGGCCTCCAGAGCCATGTGGGATGCAGCTCCCTCCGGTGCCTCTGCTCCTCTGCCAGATGATGCTAATGCACACAAGGACAGGTTGACAAAACAAGAAGGGGGGAGAGGCAGAGGATACACTTGGTCAATGCCAGCAACAACACTACCGTTGACGTACACAACACACAGGGATCTGCCCTATGCACTAGGCCATGCCCTACCAGTTACAATGCTAGTCACCAGCCCATGGGTACATTGCCCAATGCTACTGGCTGCACACCTGAAACCAACAGGACCCTGACCAGTAGTAGATGCCCACTAACACTATTGGGGTTGGAGTTCTTCAGAGCTTGCCTAACAAGGGACCTACCCTGCCATTTTGCCCTGGCCTACGGGCACCCACTGCCCACATCCCCCACCCAGGTACAACCTTAACACATGCATAGTCATGATTCAGAATCTGTACTCACCCCCTTCTGGCTGCTGTGATGCCTTCAAACGCCTTTAAGTGTCCATCCAACTCCGGAAAGGCCACCGCCAGGATGCAGAACATCAGTGGGTTCAGGGTACGACAGGCAACCCTTTCTTGTTGGGAGTCCAGCCCCAGCTGGGCCTCCGCCATCTTCCTTGCCCAGCGGTGAAGGTCCTCCCACCTTTTTCAGCAGTGGGTGATCCACCTGTCAAAGACCCCCAGGGTCCGCACCTCCTTGGCGATGGCATGCCAAATACCCTTTTTCTGATGGGTGCTGACCTGCAGGAAAATATGCATAGAAAAAAGGGATCAGTCATACCGTTCAGACTGTTACACTCATGTCCCACAATAATCTTCCCATCCCCTTACACACAGACATTGACCACCAGACATGAGCACCCTCAGCCCCACCCTACATGAGGCTTACACACACAGCAATCCAAACATTCATGGCTCACGCATCATGCTCACAGTATACTCACCTGTTTGTCTGGAGGACCACAGAGTAAAGTGTACTGGGGCAGGACCTCATCCACCAATCTCTCCAACTCCTCCGAAGTGAAGGTGGGGGCCCTTTCCCCAGACACTTCAGCCATTGTTGCTTCCAGACATAGGTCACAGAAGCACTTGCAGTGTAGGTACTCTCCTGTTGAAGATCAGGTAGCAAGTCAGTGAACAGATAGAAAATGGCCGTCACGTCCACGGCGGTGCTTACCGTCACAGCCGGCGTACATCGCCACTGGCTCCTGGAACCCATAGGGCCCAATGAAAACCAAAGCGAAGTTGTGCGGTGTTCATTGCCCGCCGACCGCAACGGTGCACAATGCCAGCGGAATTACCTCATTTCCACTTGTCTCTTCTCACAGGTCAGGCAGCCACCATTTCAGGGGGGCATAGATCATGGCACCTAACTGCATCACAGCAGACATTGGCACATCAACTGACTTTCGTATTCACATACTGTTTCTGTAAAGGGAAAAATGCATTTTTATTTTCACATATGTGTGAATATGACACTCTGCTCACCGTTTTCCACTGTAGAGTTCAACCGGTGAGGATGAATAGGAGATGGAGACATCCCCCGTGTACAGACCCCTGGTGGACCTGGCGACAATCGAGGATGGATGGACACATTATCCTTACCTACAGACTTGATAGGGCAACAATCCAAGAACTGTGTGCCCAATTGGAACCAGACCTGATTTTAGCTATCCGCCAGCCCACAGGTATACCTCCTCTATTGAAGGTCCTGTCAGTGCTCCATTTCCTGGCAAGTGGTGTAGGAAAGTACCTTCTTGCCTGGCATGTTACCCCCCGTTTTACATGTATGTAAGTTTGTTTTTGCCTGTCTCACTGGGATCCTGCTAGCCAGGACCCCAGTCTTCATAGTTTGTGGCCTGAATGTGTGTACCTGTGTAGTGACTAACTGTCACTGAGGCTCTGCTAATCAGAACTTCAGTGATTATGCTCTCTCTGCCTTTAAAATTGTCACTATAGGCTAGTGACCATTTTTACCAATTCTAATTGGCACACTGGAACACCCTTATGTAGGAGGCTGGCCTGGCTTATAGTGGGTACCTTGTGGTACTTACAACTTGTGCCAGGTCCAGTTATCCCTTATTAGTAGAATAGAGGTGTTTCTAGCAGCGTAGGCTGATAAAGGTAGCTATGGCAAAGCAGCTTAGGCTGAACTAGGAGACATGCAAAGCTCCTACTATACCACTTATATCATATAGCACAATATCATAAGAAAACACAATACTCAGAGTTACTGGAAATAAAGGTACTTTATTTTAGTGACAATATGCCAAAAGTATCTCAGAGGATACCCTTACTTAGGAGGTGGTAAGTAATGTACACAAATTAAATGTACATAAACCCAAAACAGGTAAGTAACAGTAAGAAAAGTAGTGCAAACAATGTAGAATCACAATAGGATGCAATAGGTAGACATAGGTCTAGGGGCAACACAAACCAGATACTCCAAAAGTGGAATGCGAATCATGAATGGACCCCAGACCTATGGGAGGTTGTAGAGGGTCACTGGGACTGTAAAAAAACAGTAAGGGTGTCCAAGATACACCACCATAAGACCCTGAAAAGTAGGAGTAAAATTACCCTACTACCCCAGAAAGACAGAATAGTCGTGATAGGGGATTCTACAAGAACCAAAAACACCAGCAAAACACTGAAGACGGATTCCTGGACCGGAGGACCTGTAAAGGAAGGGAACCAAGTCCAAGAGTCACGCAAGTGTCCAGGGGGGCAGGAGCCCACTAAACCCCAGATGAAGGCGCAAAAGGGCTGCCTCCGTGTAGGAGGCTGGACTGGCTTGTAGTGAGTACCAAGGGGTACTTGCACCTTGCACCAGGCCCAGTTATCCCTTATTAGTGTATAGGGTGTCTAGCAGCTTAGGCTGATAGATAATGGTAGCTTAGCAGAGCAGCTTAGGCTGAACTAGGAGACGTGTGAAGCTACTACAGTACCACTTAGTGTCATATGCACAATATCATAAGAAAACACAATACACAGTTATACTAAAAATAAAGGTACTTTATTTTTATGACAATATGCCAAAGTATCTTAGAGTGTACCCTCAGTGAGAGGATAGGAAATATACACAAGATATATATACACAATAGCAAAAATATGCAGTATAGTCTTAGAAAACAGTGCAAACAATGTATAGTTACAATAGGATGCAATGGGGAAACATAGGGATAGGGGCAACACAAACCATATACTCCAGAAGTGGAATGCGAACCACAAATGGACCCCAAACCTATGTGACCTTGTAGAGGGTCGCTGGGACTATTAGAAAATAGTGAGAGTTAGAAAAATAACCCTCCCCAAGACCCTGAAAAGTGAGTGCAAAGTGCACTAAAGTTCCCCTAAGGACAAAATAGTCGTGTTAGAGGGAGAATGCAAGGAAAACACAAATCAGCAATGCAACAACGATGGATTCCTGTCTGAAGGTACCTGTGGAACAAGGGGACCAAGTCCAAAAGTCACAAGCAGCTCGGAGATGGGCAGATGCCCAAGAAATGCCAGCGGTTGGTGCAAAGAAGCTCTTACTAGGCTGAAGAACTGTGAATACTGCAGGAACGACAAGGGCTAGAGACTTCCCCTTTGGAGGATGGATCCCCCACGCCTTGGAGAGTCGTGCAGAAGTGTTTTCCCGCCGGATGGACGCCAACAAGCCTTGCTACACGCAAATCGTGCGTTTGGCGTTTTTGGACGCTGCTGGGGCCCAGGAGGGACCAGAAGGTCGCAAATTGGACCTGCAGAGAGAGGGGATGTCGAGCAAGACAAAGAGCCCTCACTGAAGCAGGTAGCACCCGGAGAAGTGCCAGAAACAGGCACTACGAGGATGCGTGAAACGGTGCTCGCCGAAGTTGCACAAAGGAGTCCCACGTCGCCGGAGACCAACTTAGAAAGTCGTGCAATGCAGGTTAGAGTGCCGTGGACCCAGGCTTGGCTGTGCACAAAGGATTTCCGCCGGAAGTGCACAGGGGCCGGAGTAGCTTGCAAAGTCGCGGTTCCCAGCAATGCAGCCCAGCGAGGTGAGGCAAGGACTTACCTCCACCAAACTTGGGCTGAAGAGTCACTGGACTGTGGGGGTCACTTGGACGGTGTCGCTGGATTCGAGGGACCTCGCTCGTCGTGCTGAGAGGAGACCCAAGGGACCGGAGATGCAGCTTTTTGGTGCCTGCGGTTGCAGGGGGAAGATTCCGTCGACCCACGGGAGATTTCTTCGGAGCTTCTGGTGCAGAGAGGAGGCAGACTACCCCCACAGCATGCACAAGCAGGAAAACAGTCGAGAAGGCGGCAGGATCAGCGTTACAGAGTTGCAGTAGTCGTCTTTGCTACTATGTTGCAGGTTTGCAGGCTTCCAGCGCGGTCAGCGGTCGATTCCTTATCAGAAGGTGAAGAGGGAGATGCAGAGGAACTCGGCTGAGCTCATGCATTCGTTATCTGAAGTTTCCCCAGAGACAGAGACCCTAAATAGCCAGAAAAGAGGGTTTGGCTACCTAGGAGAGAGGAAAGGCTACTAACACCTGAAGGAGCCTATCACAAGGGGTCTCTGACGTCACCTGGTGGCACTGGCCACTCAGAGCAGTCCAGTGTGCCAGCAGCACCTCTGTTTCCAAGATGGCAGAGGTCTGGAGCACACTGGAGGAGCTCTGGGCACCTCCCAGGGGAGGTGCAGGTCAGGGGAGTGGTCACTCCCCTTTCCTTTGTCCAGTTTCGCGCCAGAGCAGGGGCTAAGGGGTCCCTGAACCGGTGTAGACTGGCTTATGCAGAATTGGGCACATCTGTGCCCAACAAAGCATTTCCAGAGGCTGGGGGAGGCTACTCCTCCCCTGCCTTCACACCATTTTCCAAAGGGAGAGGGTGTCACACCCTCTCTCAGAGGAAGTTCTTTGTTCTGCCATCCTGGGCCAGGCCTGGCTGGACCCCAGGAGGGCAGATGCCTGTCTGAGGGGTTGGCAGCAGCAGCAGCTGCAGAGAAACCCCGGGAAGGGCAGTCTGGCAGTACCAGGGTCTGTGCTACAGACCACTGGGATCATGGAATTGTACCAACAATGCCAGGATGGCATAGAGGGGGCAATTCCATGATCATAGACATGTTACATGGCCATATTCGGAGTTACCATGGTGAAGCTACATATAGGTAGTGACCTATATGTAGTGCACGCGTGTAATGGTGTCCCGCACTCACAAAGTTCAGTGAATTGGCTCTGAACAATGTGGGGGCACCTTGGCTAGTGCCAGGGTGCCCTCACACTAAGTAACTTTGCACCTAACCTTTACCAGGTAAAGGTTAGACATATAGGTGACTTATAAGTTACTTAAGTGCAGTGTAAAATGGCTGTGAAATAACGTGGACGTTATTTCACTCAGGCTGCAGTGGCAGGCCTGTGTAAGAATTGTCAGAGCTCCCTATGGGTGGCAAAAGAAATGCTGCAGCCCATAGGGATCTCCTGGAACCCCAATACCCTGGGTACCTCAGTACCATATACTAGGGGATTATAAGGGTGTTCCAGTAAGCCAATGTAAATTGGTAAAAATGGTCACTAGCCTGTCAGTGACAATTTGGAAAGAAATGAGAGAGCATAACCACTGAGGTTCTGATTAGCAGAGCCTCAGTGAGACAGTTAGTCACTACACAGGTAACACATACAGGCACACTTATGAGCACTGGGGCCCTGGGTTACCAGGGTCCCAGTGACACATACAACTAAAACAACATATATACAGTGAAAAATGGGGGTAACATGCCAGGCAAGATGGTACTTTCCTACACTCCGGGTGGAAGAAGCCAAAGATTCTGCAACAACGGAAAGTGCCAGGAACTTCCCCTTTGGTGAGAAGATGTCCCACCGCGTGCTGGAGGTTGCAGAAGTGTTTCCACAGAGAAATAGCGCAAAAAAGCCTTGATTGCTGCAAGAGTTGCTGTTGAGGATTTTGGGTGCTGCTGGGGACCAGGAAGGACCAGGATGTTGCCCCTTGGAGTAGGAGACAGAGGGGGTGCTCAGCAACTGAGAGAGCCCCCACAGAAGCAAGGCAGCACCTGCAGAAGTACCAGAACAGGCACTTAGAAGATCTGAGGACAGCGGTCAACTCAGAGTCACAAAGGAGGGTTCCACGACATCAGTGTCCAACTCAGCGAGTTGGGCAATGCAGGACGGAGTGCTGGGGACCCAGGCTAGGCTGTGCGCAAAGGAAGTCCTGGAAAAGTGCACAGAAGCCAGAGCAGCTGCAAATCACGCAGTACACAGGTTTGCTGTCTGGCGTGGGGAGGCAAGGACTTACCTCCACCAAATTTGGACAGAAGGGCCACTGGACTGTGGGAGACACTTGGACCCAGCTCCTGTGTCCCAGAGACCACGCTCGTCAGGATGAGAGGGGACCCAGAGGACCGGTGATGCAGAAGTTTGGTGCCTGCGTTAGCAGGGGGAAGATTCCGTCGACCCACAGGAGATTTCTTCTTGGCTTCCAGTGCAAGGTGAAGGCAGCCCCCAAAGCATGCACCACCAGGAAACAGTCGAGAAAGCCGGCAGGATTAGGCACTACAATGTCGCTGGTAGTCTTCTTGCTACTTTGTTGCAGTTTTGCAGGCGTCCTGGAGCAGTCAGCAGTCGATCCTTGGCAGAAGTCGAAGAGTGAGGTGCAGAGGAACTCTGGTGAGCTCTTGCATACATTATCTGAGGAAAAGCCCACTGGAGAGACCCTAAATAGCCCGAAGAGGAGGATTGGACACCTAGTCAAGTAAGCACCTATCAGGAGGGGTCTCCGATGTCACCTGCTGGCACTGGCCACTCAGAGGCCTCCAGAGTGCCCTCACACCTCTAGATCCAAGATGGCAGAGGTCTGGGATACACTGGAAGAGCTCTGGGCACCACCCCTGGGCTGGTGATGGACAGGGGAGTGTTCACTCCCCTTTCTTTTGTCCAGTTTTGCACCAGAGCAGGGACTGTGGGTTCCCTGAACCGGTGTAGACTGGCTTATGCAAGGAGGGCACGATCTGTGGTGGTGGACCCAAGTGACCCAGACTTTCTAGTGGTCCAACTGTCCAAATTTGGAGGAGGTAAGTCCTTGCCTCCCCTCTCCAGACAGTAATCCTGACCGTGAACTGCAGCTGCTAGGGCTACTGTGCACATTTCCAGTGAAATCCTTCATGCACAGCTAAGCCCAGGTCCTCAGCACTCGTTCCTGCATTGCTCAACTCCCTGAGTTGGCCTCCGGCTTCGTGGGACCCTCTTTTGCAGTGTTGAGATGACTGCTGTGATCAGACTTCTTAAACCCTTGTTCAAGTGCTTCTGTGGGTGCTATCTTCTTGTACATGGGCTTTATAAGTTGCCGAGGACCCCCTGTGTCTCCTCTCCCAAGTGGCAACATCCTGGCCCTTCCTGGGCCCGGGTAGCACCCTTTTTCTTCAACCACAACTCTTGCAGCCACCAAGGCTTGCTTGTGGTCTTTTGCCAAAGAAACAACTCTGCATCCTCCAGCACTCCATGGGACATCTGTTGCAGAATCTTCAGCTTCTTCCATCCAGAGGCAGCCATTTTGCACCATCATCCTGGGTTTAGTGGGCTCCTGCCCCCCCGGCACTTTCACGACTCTTGGACTTGGTCCTGTTCCTTTGCAGGTATCCAGGTCCAGGAATTTGTCTTCAGTGCTTTGCAGTCTGTTATGGTCTTTGCAAAATCCTCTATCACGACTTTAGTGTGTAGTGCTTTACTCCTACTTTCCAGGGTCTTGGGGTGGGGTATCTTGGACACCCTTAGTATTTTCTTACACTCCCAGTGACTCTCTACACACTACACTAGCCTAGGGGTCCACTCGTGGTTCGCATTCCACTTTCATAGGATATGGTTTGTGTTGCCCCTAGGCCTGTTGCATCCTTTTGTATTCTACAGTGTTTGCATTATTTTTCTAACTGTTTACTTACCTGATTATAGGTTGTGTGTATATTTTGTGTATTTTACTTACCTCCTAAGAGAATATATCCTCTGAGATATTTTTGGCATATTGTCACTAAAATAAAGTACTTTTATTTTTAGTAACTCTGAGTATTGTCTTTCTTATGATATAGTACCTATGTGATATAAGTGGTATAGTAGGAGCTTTGCATGTCTCCTAGTTCAGCCTAAGCTACTCTGCTATAGCTACCTCTATCAGCCTAAGCTGCTAGAACACTACTAATCTACTAATAAGGGATAACTGGACCTGGCACAAGGTGTAAGTACCATCAGGTACCTACTATAAACCAGGCCAGCCTCCTACAAGTGGTTCCTTCCAAGCAACAGTGGCCATGGTATCAGGGATGTCTAAGCCAATGTTCTCCAACGTGTTGACCAGAGTGTTGTCTGCCCTGCTGAAACACATGTGCAGCTATATCATATTCCACCAGGTGGAGGATTTCACCACAGTGAAGGCTGCCTTTTATGCCCTGGGACATATCACCAACATCATTGGTGCCATTGATGGTACACACATTGCATAAGTCCCCCCCACCCCGGAGAAATTAACAAGTGTTCAGGAATAGAAAAAGCTCTCACTCTCTGAATGTGCAGATGGTGTGTTTGGCAGACTAGTACATCTCCCATGTGAATGCCAAGTATCCTGGCTCTGTGCATGATGCCTTTATCTTGAGGAATAGCAGCATCCCATATGTGATATCTCAACTGCAGAGGCACAGGGAGTGGCTAATAGGTGAGCCCATGGTTCCCCACCCAGTTGATGTAGGTATATGGGTGTAGGGTTGGCCCTAAGGGTGAGTGTCTGGCTAACAGGTATCTCTCGATATTTGCAGGTGACTCTGGTTACCCCAACCTCTAATGGCTACTGACCCCAGTGAGGAATGCCAGGACAAGGGCAGTGGAGCGTTACAATTGGGCACATGGGCGAACAAGGAGGATAATTGAGAGAACCATTGGCCTCCTGAAGGCCAGATTCTGGTGCCTCCAACAGACAGGTGGATCCCTGTACTACTCACCCAAGAATGTGTGCCAGATCATTGTTGCATGTTGCACAACCTGGTCTTAAGACGCCAGGTGCCTTTTCTGCAGGAGGATGTGCCTGGAGATGGTCTTGTGGCAGCGGTGGAGCCTGTGGACAGTGAGGAAGAGGAGGCAGAGGAGGAAGATGTGGACTACAGAAGTTCACTTATTCAACAGTACTTCCAGTGACACACAGGTAAGACACTGTAACTTCACTTTCCATTGCAGATTTGTGTGAGACATTGAACATGGTAGCCTGATTTCCCTACATCTCTATTTTCAGATCTCTGTGCCCCACTCTGGTTCCTGGTGTGTTTACTGCTGTCCACTACAGGTCATACCTATTATTAATATAACTGTACATTTGAACAGCAATGTTTACAGCTTGTTAAACTAATACATATTTAAATCATTTGACAGACTCCATACCTGTATTTGTCCCAAGGGTGTTTATTTATGTGTTAATAAGTGGAGGGGGTATTGCAATGGTCTGCGCTGCTGATGAAGGAAAGTCCAGGGTAGTGTGCAGTCTATTTGTATCACAGGTGCATTGTCCAAGGGGCGATAGGAAGGGGAACAATGGCAGTACAAGGAGGACAGGGTGACAGAGTGGGACAGAAGGGTGACATTCAGGAGAGTCTTATTTCCTGGCGGTGTCTTGGCAACGTTCTCTGGCTTCTGCCTGGATTGCAGGGACCCTTTGCGGGGTGGTTCTCCTTCTGCAGGTGGCCTGTTGGTCCTGTGGCAGGGCTTCCTGTCCACTAGCGTCGGCGGAGGGCTGTTCTTCAGTGTGGCTAGTGTCAGGGGGCCGTTGTTGTGCCATTGCCTCCGTCATGGTGTTGGCCATGTCTGCCAGCACCCCTGCAATGGTGACCAGGGTGGTGTGGATGTCTTTCAGGTCCTCCCTGATCCCCAGATACTGTCCCTCCTGCAGCCGCTGGGTCTCCTGGGAATGGTGGTATGCTCCCAGGATCCCTCCAAGTGCCTTGTGGAGAGTGGGTTCCCTGAGCCCGTCCTCCCCCTGTCGCCGCACAGCAGTCCTCCCAGCTTCCCTGTTGTCCTGTGCCTCTGTCCCCTGAACCGTGTGGCCACTGCCATTGACCCCAGGTCTCTGATTGTCTTGGGTTTGTGGGGTTGCCTGGGTTCCCTGTAGTAGTGGACACACTGCTGATTAATGTGTTCTGGGGACAGAGGTATGGGCTCTGTGGTGGGTTGGGAGTGTGGCAGGGTAACTGACCGTCCAGAGGTCCCTGATGGGCCAGGTTGGTCATCGTGATCCAGGCGTGCAGAGCTGCTGTCATCACTGTGGGCCTCTTCTGTGGGGGGACTGGATGTTGGTGGCACCGCCTATCCGGTGACGTTGAGTGGGGTTGCTAGCGTTGTGTTGCTCCTTACTGAGTGTCCGTAGAGATTTTTTCTTGATTGATATTGCTTGGGTTTGTTGCCAGCAGCCAGTCCAACATAACTAGTACCAGGAGTGGAGTATAAATCAATAATGCCTCTGTGGGAATGCAAAAGAGATAAAGCAGATGGAGAAGTACTGATGGGGGCAGAGACCAAACGCATTTCCCAGGCATTTGTAGTCAGACCCATTTTCTGATATTACAGGAATCCTAAAATGAGGAGCAGCAGTGGTTGCAGGTGAAGACTTAGATGAAAAGGTGACTCCTCCTTTAGTGAAAAATGCTGTTAAAAGAGTAAGGCTAAAAGTCGGGAAGCTGGACAAGTAGAATGGCTTTTCCTGTCTGCGCACCGCATGGTGTGTAAGGAAATATTAATACAAGATGCTGGGATAGGAAAACTGCTGGATGAGGTAGCAGCCTTACAGAAGAGACCGATTAGTATGAGTGAGACTGTGGAAAGTGCCCTAGCAAGAGGGGATCACATGGAGGTAAAATGAACCCCATTAGCATGGCAGGTAGCTCTGAAAGACAAGCACAAGCGTAGGGCACCCCCAGTGGTGCACGTGAGGGTGTTTGTGCAAAAAGAGGATTTGAATTCCAATACATGTTATGGGTCAGTTTCTGACAGTAATGAGTGGGACTGGAATTATGAGGTAGAGGTATATGTGGTAGAATCAGAAAGGGATGTAGGTGAAATGGAAGAGGTTCCAGAGGCTCATCCTCTAGTGCAAAACACGTCAAAAGGAATGGCTGGGGGTCAAGTGCAAATACTAGTAGGGTGAAGGATTATACACAATGTGAGGGTTTAACACACATGTTCAGGTAGATGCATGGAGAGCCCCTGTTTAAATAGCTAGTTTGGCTATGGGATACAGGGGCAAATGGAATATCCTTATCACTTGCTGAATGTTTGAAAATGGGATCAGTCATGATGCATGCCATGTTGGTGGAGCAGTTGTGAGGTGCACACAGGCAGCAAGCATTTTCTTTTGTGGGTTGGTTGATAGAGAGATTGATTGACTACTTACAGCAGAGAGGGTGGGCCATCCATCCCAAAAAGGTGCAGGGTCCTGCATAATAGGTCAGATTTTTGGTTAGTGTCTGATCAAGACTGGTGAAAAGAATACCACAGAAAGTGATTGATATGGTGGAGCAGTTGAAAAGCCCTACAGCAAACTCAAAAGCACAGGGGTTCATTGAGTGTATGGGGGTGTGAAGACAGCACATTCCTCATTCAGAAAAAATACTGTAACAATTTTACCAAATAACTTGGAAAACAACTCTTTTCATTGGGGCTTGGGCCACAAGAAGCCTTCAAAGGAGCAAAAGATACATTACAGAATTACTTTACATGAGGTCCCATCACTGAGCAGGATCTTCTTGGGTTAGAGGTCACAATGCAGGATGATGTGGCAGTGTGGAGTCTGTAGCAAAGGCAGGGAAGGAAGAAGGTTCCACAGAGATTTTGGTCGAGGAAACTGACACAGTTAATGAATAATTATACCCCTCTAGAGAAGGAGTTTGCAGAAGCATACTGGGCACTATTAGAGACCGAGCTCATCCATGGGGTCCAGTCAATTGCCCTAAAAACACAAGAGGAGCAGGTGCTAGAGTAGGTAGGCCACAAGAGTCTACCATTGTAAAGAGGAAATGGTATCTGCAGCAAAAAGCAAAGCCCAGACCAACAGGAGTGTTTAACCTATAAGAGGATATGTTGTGGGCTGTGAACTTACAAACAATAGCCAGTCAGTCAGAAGTGACTGAGATTGAGCCTTCTTCATTCAAACCTTCCCCAAATTTTGAACAACTCACTGAGGAAGAGCCCAATACCACCAGGGCAAAAGACAATGGCAACCAGTTGCATTCCAACCTTTTACAGAGATGGTGTTGCTAAGAAGAAGAGACAAAGGTTTGAGACAGTTTGCTCCATTGCAAGGGGTGGCTGTAGTGATTAGGCAAGCCCCTGTTGGAGAAAGTACCTTTGTGTATACTGACAGCTTGGCCGCATATCAAGGACTGTAGAGCTGGGCACCGATCTGGCACTGAGATGGGTGGAAAATTAAAGATACTCCTATCTAGGGTGGTGAGTGTAGGAGGTTGGCCTGGTTTGTAGTGGTACCAAGGGGTACGTACACTCTGCACCAGGTCCAGTTATCCCTTATTAGTGTAGAAGAGGTGTCTAGCAGCTTAGGCTGATAGAAAAGGTAGATTAGCAGAGCAGCTTAGGCTGAACTAGGAGACGTGTAAAGCTCCTACTATATCACTGGGGTCATATGCACAATATCATAAGAAAACACAATACACAGATATACTAAAAATAAAGGTACTTTATTTTTATGACAATATGCCAAAAATATCTCAGTGAGTACCCTCAGTATGAGGATAGCAAATATACACAAGATATATGTACACAAGACCAAAATTATGCAGTAATAGCAATACAAAGCAATGCAAGCAATGTACAGTCACAATAGATTGCAATGAGAGCACATAGGTATAGGGGCGACACAGACCATATACTCTAGAAGTGGAATGCGAATCACGAATTAGCCCCAAACCTATGTGAGCTTGCAGAGGGTCGGTGGGACTGTAAGAAAACAGTGAGGGTTAGAAAAATAGCCCACACCAAGACCCTGAAAAGTAGGTGTAAAGTGCACCTAAGTTCCCCAGAGAGCACAGAAGTAATGATAGGGGAATTCTGCAAGGAAGACCAACACCAGCAATGCAACAACAATGGATTTCCAGACGAGAGTACCTGTGGAACAAGGGGACCAAGTCCAAGAGTCACACTCAAGTCGGGAGTGGGCAGATGCCCAGGAAATGCCGGGGTGAGGGTGCAAAGAAGCTGCCACCGGATGGTAGAAGCTGTGGATTCTGCAAGAACGAAGAGGACTAGGAACTTCCCCTTTGGAGGATGGATGTCCCACGTCGTGAAGAAGCTTGCAGAGGTGTTATCACGCAGAAAGACCACAAACAAGCCTTGCTAGCTGCAATGGTCGCGGTTAGGGTTTTTGGATGCTGCTGTGGCCCAGGAGGGACCAGGATGTCGCCAACTGCGTGAGGAGACAGAGGGGGCGACCAGCAAGACAAGGAGCCCACTCAGAAGCAAGCAGCACCCGCAGAAGTGCCGAAACAGGCACTACGAAGAAGAGTGAACCGGAGCTCACCCGAAGTCACAAAAGAAGGTCCCACGACGCCGGAGGACAACTCAGGAGGTCGTACACTGCAGATTAGAGTGTCGGGGACCCAGGCTTGGCTGTGCACAAATGAAATCCTGGAAGAGTGCACAGGAGCCGGAGCAGCTGCAAATCACGTGGTACCCAGCAATGCAGTCTAGCGTGGGGAGGCAAGGGCTTACCTCCACCAAACTTGACTGTGGGAGTCACTTGGACAGAGTTGCTGAGTTCCAGGGACCACGCTCGTCGTGCTGAGAGGGGACCCAGAGGACCGGTGATGCAGTCTTTTGGTGCCTGCGGTAGCAGGGGGACGATTCCGTCGACCCACAGGAGATTTCTTCGGAGCTTCTAGTGCAGAGAGGAGGCAGACTACCCCCACAGCATGCACCACCAGGAAAACAGTCGAGAAGGCTGCATGATCAGCGATACAAGGTTGCAGTCTTCGTCTTTGCTACTTTGTTGCGGTTTTGCAGGCGTCCAGAGCAGTCAGCGGTCGATTCCTTGGCAGAAGGTGAAGAGAGAGATGCAGAGGAATTCTGATGAGCTCTTGCATTTGTTATCTAAGAGACCTTAAATAGCCAGAAAAGGAGGTCTGGCTACTTAGGAAGGAGGACAGGCTAGCAACACAGGTAAGAGCCTATCAGAAGGAGTCTCTGACGTCACCTGCTGGCACTGGCCACTCAGAGCAGTCCAGTGTGCCAGCAGCACCTATGTTTCCAAGATGGCAGAGGTCTGGAGCACACTGGAGGAGCTCTGGGCACCTCCTAGGGGAGGTGCAGGTCAGGGGAGTGGTCACTCCCCTTTCCTTTGTCCAGTTCGTGCCAGAGCAGGGCTGGGGGATCCCTGAACCGGTGTAGACTGGCTTATGCAGAGATGGGCCCCATCTATGCCCATCAAAGCATTTCCAGAGGCTGGGGGAGGCTACTCCTCCCCAGCCCTGACACCTTTTTCCAAAGGGAGAGGGTGTAACACCCTCTCTCTGAGGAAGTCCTTTGTTCTGCCTTCCTGGGCCAAGCCTGGCTGGACCCCAGGAGGGCAGAAACCTGTCTGAGGGGTTGGCAGCAGCAGCAGCTGCAGTGAAACCCCAGTAAAGGTAGTTTGGCAGTACCCAGGTCTGTGCTAGAGACTCTGGGGATCATGGAATTGTCTCCCCAATGCCAGAATGGCATTGGGGTAACAATTCCATGAGCTTAGACATGTTACATGGCCATGTTCGGAGTTACCATTGTGACGCTATACATAGGTAGTGACCTATGTATAGTGCACGCATGTAATGATGTCCCCGCACTCAGAAAGTCCGGGGAATTTGCCCTAAATGATGTGGGGGCACCTTGGCTAGTGCCAGGGTGCCCACCCACTAAGTAACTTAGCACTCAACCTTTACCAGGTAAAGGTTAGACATATAGGTGACTTATAAGTTACTTAAGTGCAGTGGTAAATGGCTGTGACATAACGTGGACGTTATTTCACTCAGGCTGCAGTGGCAGGCCTGTGTAAGAATTGTCAGAGCTCCCTATGGGTGGCAAAAGAAATGCTGCAGCCCATAGGGATCTCCTGGAACCCCAATACCCTGGGTACCTCAGTACCATATACTAGGGAATTATGAGGGTGTTCCAGTATGCCAATGTGAATTGGTGAAATGGTCACTAGCCTGTTGGTGACAATTTGGAAAGCAAAGAGAGAGCATAACCACTGAGGTTCTGGTTAGCAGAGCCTCAGTGAGGCATTTAGTCATCACACAGGGAACACGTACAGGGCACACTTATGAGCACTGGGGCCCTGAGTGACACATACAACTAAAACAAAATATATACAGTGAAATATGGGGGAAACATGCCAGGCAAGATGGTACTTTCCTACACAACCTCCCCCCCCCAAACGAAGGACAATAAGACTAGCCATGACCTGATGAGTCTTCATTGTCTAAGTGGAAATATCTGGAGAGTCCATCTGCATTGGAGTGGGTACTCCCAGGTCTATGTTCCACTGTATAGTCCATTCCCTGTAGAGATAGGGACCACCTCAACAATTTAGGGTTTTCACCTTTCATTTGTTTTAGCCAAAGTAGAGGTTTGTGGTCTGTCAGAACAATGAAGTGAGTGCCAAACAGGTATGGCCTCAACTTCTTCAGTGCCCAGACCACAGCAAAGGCCTCCCTCTCTATGGCAGACCAACGCTTTTCTCTAGGGGTCAACCTCCTGCTGATAAAAGCAACAGGTTGATCCTGGCCCTCAGAATTGAGTTGTGATAAGACTGCCCCTACCCCTAATTCAGAGGCATCAGTTTGGACAATGAATCTTTTGGAGTAACAGGGGCTTTTTAGGACAGGTGCAGAGCACATGACACGCTTCAGCTCCTCAAAAGCTTTTTGACAGTTAGCTGTCCACAATACCTTTTTAGGCATTTTCTTTGAAGTGAGGTCATTAGGAGGGGCTGCTATGGAGCCATAGTTCTTTATGAACCTCCTGTAGTACCCAGTGAGGCCTAAAAAGGCTCTCACTTGAGTCTGAGTTGTAGGGGGAACCCAATCTATGATAGTTTTGATTTTCCCCTGAAGTGGTGCAATCTGTTCTCCGCCTACCAGGTGTCCCAGATACACCACTTTCACCTGCCCTATCTGGCACTTTGAAGCCTTGATAGTGAGGCCTGCCTTTTGCAGGGCCTCCAAAACTTGTCACAGGTGGACAAGGTGATCATCCCAGGTGGAGCTAAAGACAGCTATATCATCTAGATGAACGAGTTACTTACCTTCGGTAACGACTTTTCTGGTGGATACATTAGCTACCTGTGGATTCCTCACCTAATGAATACTCCCATGGCGCCAGCATTCGACGGAAATCTTCTTCCTAGCTTCTGCACGTCGACGAGGACGTCACATTTGCTCACGCGACGCCGTCTGACGTCATACAGGCAATAAGAAGTCCTCGCCGACGTGCCGACTTCAGTACCAACATTTTTTACGTGCCTGAGAACAATAATCTAATGCGATGAAAGACAAAAGCAACATCTCATAACATTGTAAACCACACATCATTGCAAGAAGACGGCTATAAATGTAATATATATATATATATATATTTTTTTTAAATAAATAAATATATACACTAAATATATATATATATATATATATACAAATATATATATAGACATATAAACATATACATATTTCCATATATACATAATCTATTGCAGTCCTCAAGACCAAGAGGAGCACACTCAAGAATTACTTGGTGAGACCAAAAAGGCAACGGGGAGGCGGGTGGGACCAAGAGGAATCCACAGGTAGCTAATGTATCCACCAGAAAAGTCGTTACTGAAGGTAAGTAACTCGTTCTTCTGATGGATACAACTACCTGTGGATTCCTCACCTAATGAATAGAGTCCCAAAGCAGTCCCGCGCCTGGTGGTGGGTGCCTGTATGGTCAAACCTAGAAATCCTGCAGCACTGACCGTGCAAAATGGCCGTCCCTTCTGACCTCAGAGTCCAAGCAGTCATGCTTCGCAAAAGTGTGAAGGGACGACCAAGTTGCGGCCTTACAGATGTCGCCCACAGGAACACCTCTAGCCAAGGCCGAAGTGGCCGACTTAGCCCTGGTGGAATGAGCTCTAATACCATCAGGAGGATCCTTCTTTGCAAAAGAGTAACACATTTTAATGCAAAGAACAACCCACCTGGAGAGTGTTCTCTTGTGGACTGCCTTTCCTCTCCTCTTGCCCACGTATCCGATGAAAAGCTGATCCTCCAGCCTGAAATCCTTCGTTCTGTCTATGTAAAAGCTTAACGCCCTCTTTGGGTCCAAGCAATGTAGTCTCTCTTCTTCCCTTGAAGGATGAGGCGGAGGATAGAACGTGGACAGAGTAATTGTCTGGGCCAAATGGAAGGGTGAAACAACCTTCGGAAGGAAAGCAGCCTTGGTCCTCAACACCACCTTATCCCCATAAAAAGTTATATAAGGGGGTTTTACCGATAAAGCCTGCAACTCACTCACTCTCCTTGCAGATGTTAAAGCCACCAGGAAGACTGTTTTAAGAACTAAGAACCTTAAGGGGCAAGAATGCATAGGCTCAAAAGGGGACCCCATAAGGAAAGTCAGGACCAAGGACAAATCCCATTGAGGCATAACAAAAGGATTTGGAGGATATTTATTCATAAGGCCCTTCAAGAATCTAAGCACTATAGGAGATTTAAATAACAAAGGTTGGTCTGGAAGACAAATGAAAGCTGACAAGGCAGACAAGTAACCTTTAATAGTAGCCACTGCACAACCCCTCTGTGCTAAAGACAAAGCAAAAGATAAAACATCTGACAAATGAGTACGTAAGGGATCAATCTGTCTCTCTCCACACCATACCACAAATTTAGACCACCTATTAGCGTAGATAGATTTAGTGGAGTGTCGCCTGGCCGCTAAGATAACATCGACTACATCAGGCGGGAGAGAGAAGGAACTCAGGTTGCCCCGTTCAATCTCCAGGCATGTAGGTGCAGACTCTGGAGGTTGGGGTGTAAAACCTGCCCCTGCGACTGCGAGAGGAGGTCTGCCCTGAGACGGAGCGGAGGGCACAGTGAGAGTTGGAGAAGGTCGGAATACCACACCCTCCTTGGCCAATCCGGAGCTATTAAGATTACTTGGGCCCGGTCTTGGCGAATTTTCCTCAATACTCGAGGAATCAAGGGTATGGGGGGAAAACGCGTAAAGCAACTGGTCTCACCAGGTTCTCTGAAACGCGTCCCCCAAAGCTCCCTGCACCAGATACTGGAGGCTGCAGAATAACGGACAGTGCGAGTTCTCCCGGGTGGCAAACAGATCTATCCGAGGAAACCCCCACAACTGGAAGATTAGACGGACTTGATCTGGATGGAGACGCCACTCGTGGTCGGCCGAGAAATGGCGACTGTGACTGTCCGCACGTACATTCAAGACTCCGGCCAGATGATTTGCTACCAAGCAAATCCGATGGTCCTTCGCCCAGGACCATAGTCGAAGAGCTTCTCTGCAGAGAAGGTACGACCCCACTCCTCCCTGTTTGTTTATATACCACATCGCAGTAGTATTGTCCGTCAGGACCTGAACCGACTGACCGCTAAGGGATGGGAGGAAGGCCTTGAGAGCCAGACGTACAGCCCGTAACTCTAACAGATTGATATGAAAAATCTGTTCCTCTGGAGACCAAAGCCCTTTGATCTCCAGGTCCCCCAGATGAGCTCCCCACCCTAGAGTGGAAGCATCCGTTATGACCGTGGTCACTGGTGGAGGCTGCATGAACGGCCTTCCTTGGGAAAGATTGTCGTCCGCAACCCACCACTTCAAATCCGTGGCAGCATCTCTGGAGATCCTGACAGAACCTTTGAGATCTCCTCTGTGTTGAGACCACTGCCTTCGGAGGCACCACTGAAGAGCCCTCATGTGCCAGCGAGCATGCATGACCAACAGTATGCAGGAGGCAAACAGACCGAGCAGACGAAGGAACTGAGGACTGGAATGACCGCTCCACTTCGAAACATTGGAACCAACTCCTGAATATCTTGAATCCGCTGAGGCGGAGGAAAGGCTCGATCAATGTTGTATCCAGTACTGCCCCTATGAACAGGAGGCGTTGAAAGGGCTCTAGGTGAGATTTGTGCACGTTCACCGAAAAGCCCAGGTCGAACAACAACTGGGTTGTCGACTGCAGATGATGCAACACAAGCTCCGGGGACTTGGCTTTGATCAACCAGTCGTCCAGGTAAGGGAATACTTCTATCCCCTTCCTTCTGAGCTCTGCCGCAACCACCGACATCACCTTCGTGAAGACTCGAGGTGCTGAAGTAAGACCAAACGGGAGGACCGCAAACTGATAGTGCTGCGACCCCACCACAAACCGGAGATACTTCCTGTGCGACTTGAGTATCGGGATATGAAAGTAAGCATCCTGCAAGTCGACAGACACCATCCAATCTCCCTTGTTCAACGCCAAAAGCACCTGAGCTAGGGTCAGCATCTTGAACTTTTCCTGTTTGAGGAACCAATTCAAAATCCTCAGGTCCAAGATTGGTCTCAACCGACCATCCTTCTTGGGAATCAGGAAGTACCTTGAGTAACAACCTTGACCCTTTTCCTGCTCTGGAACCAACTCCACCGCGCCCTTTGAAAGGAGGACTTGAACCTCCTGTTCTAACAACAGGAGGTGTTCTTCTGAACAATAAGATGGGCGGTGCGGGATGGGGGGTGGAAACTCCCGAAAGGGAAGGGTGTAGCCTTTTCCCACAATGCTGGTAACTCAGGTGTCTGATGTGATGACCTCCCACTTGTGAAGAAAATACAGTAACCTTCCCCCTACAGGAGAGGAGTGAGTGGGAATTGGTGGAAGCCTAAGGCTGCTTCCCCTGCTGCACCCCTCCAGAGGACGAGGAAGAGGCAGAGTGCTGCTGAGAGGCTCCTCTGGTACGGACCCTAGCCCTCCCTCTAAATGATCTAAAGGTGAGAGAGGAGGTATGTTGTTGGAATTTTCCCCGAAAGGAAGAGGAGGATGAGCCACGACCAAATCCTCGAAACCTCCTAAAAAATCTGGAGGAGGCAGAAGAAGCGGCTTGCAGTCCTAACGACTTGGCCATGGCCCTGCTTTTCTTAAACCTCTCCAAGGCCGAATCTGCCTTGGCACCAAAAAGTTTGTCCCCATCAAACGGGAGGTCCAACAGGGTCGACTGCACATCCGAAGAGAACCCTGAGTTGCGAAGCCAAGCCTGTCTTCTCGCAACCACCGCCATGCCCATTGCTCTAGCCACCGAGTCAGTTGTATCCAACCCAGATTGAATAACCTGGGTTGCAGCAGCCTGAGCCTCCGACACGAGATTCAAGAGTCCTTGAGGAAGCTCTGTATGCGAAGATGTTATCTCGTCCATCAGAGCATAGATGTACCTCTCCAAGATACACGTAGCGTTGGTGGACTTTAACGCCATGCTACAAGACGAAAACACTTTCTTTGACTGTGAGTCTATCTTTTTGGAGTCTCTGTCCGCCGGCACTGTTGGAAAAGATCCAGGCGCAGATCTTGCAGAACAGGAAGCCTGGACCATCAAGCTTTCCGGCGTAGGGTGTCTGGAAAGAAAGCCAGGGTCAGATGGTGCAGCCCGATACCTCCTGGCCACAGACCTATTGACAGCCGAGGAAGATACCGGCTTCTTCCAGACCTCCAATACTGGTTCAAGCAGTGCCTCGTTAAATGGCAAAAGAGGCTCTGCCGATGTAGAGGCCGGATGTAAGACCTCAGTCAGTAAATTTTGTTTCGCCTCAGCCACCGGCAAAGGCAGTTCGAGGAAGTTAGCCGCCTTCCTTATTACAGCATGAAAAGTGGCTGCCTCTTCAGTATACTCCCCTGGAGATGACAAGTCCCACTCAGGGGAAGTATCAAGGCCACTAGGTGTATCCAGTCCATGAAGACCCTCGCCAGAATCCTCAATTTCTCCTTCCTCCAGGACCCGTTGATATTCCTGTTCCTCCAAGAGACGGAGAGCATGTCTCCTCGAATGTAACCTCTCCTCAATTCTCGGCGTCGACATAGCGTCTGCAGAAGTCGAGGAACGACGCCGATCACCGGATCCGTCCGACGCCGGGTCAGGTGTCACAGGAAGCTTCGACGCCGAGCCAGGAGTCGAATGAAGAAAAGTGTGCCTCAGAGTCTCAGAAGGCCCTGCCGGGGACACTGGCCGAAACCCCGAAGCCGATGGAGCCGAAACCTCCGGGGCCGAAACCTCTGGAGCCACCGGAGCCGACACCGGCGCCGAGCCCACATTCCCCAAGGGGAGAAAGGGCATGAAGGGTGCTGGCCGTAGTGGCGCCGGAGCACCCAAGCTGAAAGCCAACGGGCCCGAAGGACCAGTCGGAGCCCCGCCTGGAGCCATCTGCTGGAAGATGGTAAACATCGCATTTAAAAATGCAGTATTATCGGCTCCAGGGGCCGGGAAAGCCAGATACTGGGGTGCCTGGATCGAAGGCGACCCCGATGCCAGCCTCGACGTCCGCAACGTCGGTGAGAACACCTGAGGCTGTGGCACCTCAAACACTGAAGACGTCTGCCCAGGCGAAGTCGGTGAAGCCGGAGAAGGCAACGGCATCGATGGATGAGGAGTGACTGTGGGACTGACCTCCCAAGTCTTCCGACGCCGAGCCGATGGCGACCCCGATCGAGACCTCTCCTTGCTCGAATGGCGCTGTGAGTCCCGACGGCGCCGGTAGTCTCTGACGTTGATGAGACTTCGGCGAGGAGGATTTTCTATGGTGTCTCTTCTCCTTTCTCTTCGACTTCGCCATAAAAAGATTGGCCTCTCGCTCC
This sequence comes from Pleurodeles waltl, assembly GCF_031143425.1. Taxonomy (NCBI): domain Eukaryota; kingdom Metazoa; phylum Chordata; class Amphibia; order Caudata; family Salamandridae; genus Pleurodeles; species Pleurodeles waltl. The sequence goes on from NC_090447.1 coordinate 1,226,498,185, forward strand.
TTCAGGGCTTTCGGATTCATGTGTTGACATGAATCACACGTGGCCACATCGTGGTCGGAACTCAAACACCACAAGCAGTCCGAATGTGGGTCAGTAACCGACATTTTGCCCCCCCACTCTCGACAGGGCTTGAAACCAGACTTCCTCTGAGACATAGTAACCTCAGAGAAAAAACACGCAGCAGAAAAACACACTGTAACTCAAAAAGCAACAGTAGCTCCCTCGAAGATAACCGTTTCAAATGGCACGGAAAAAAGGGAACTAACGTCGGCGAGGACTTCTTATTGCCTGTATGACGTCAGACGGCATCGTGTGGGCAAATGTGACGTCCTCGTCGACGTGCAGAAGCTAGGAAGAAGATTTCCGTCGAATGCTGGCGTTATGGGAGTATTCATTAGGTGAGGAATCCACAGGTAGTTGTATCCATCAGAAATGCTGCACTAAAAGCCTCCAACCCTTGCAGGACTGTATTCACCAACCCCTGAAAAGTGTCAGGTGCATTTTTCAACCCAAAAGGCATTACTGTGAATTGGTAGCGCCCTCCAATGGTTGAAAATGCAGTTTTTGCTTTAGCATCCTCTGATAACTTGATCTGCCAATACCCTGCAGTCAAATCAAAGGTGCTTAGATACTTGGCAGATGCCAGTGTATCTATGAGCTCATCTGCCCTGGGTATAGGGTGAGCATCAGTTTTAGTTACCTGGTTGAGACCTCTGTAATCCACACAAAATCTCATTTCCCTTTTCCCATCTTTGGAATGAGGTTTTGGTACAAGTACCACAGGAGAGGCCCATGGACTTTCAGAGTGCTCAACCACTCCAAGTTCAAGCATTTTCTGAACTTCTTGTTTTATGCAGTCCCTGACATGGTCAGGCTGCCTATAGATCATACATTTGACAGGCAAGCTGTCTCCAGTATCTATAGTGTGCTCACACCAAGAAGTGGTGCCTGGCACAGTAGAAAAGAGTTCAGAAAACAGACCCAGGAGATTTATGCAGTGGTCTTTCTGCTCAGCAGTAAGACAATCTGCCAAAACTACACCTTCCACTAGAGCATCTAGTTCTGTGGAAGAGAAGAGATCAGGGAGAGGGTCACTCTCTTCTTCCTGTCCTTCATCTGTTGCCATGAGCAGGGTCAGATCAGCCCTGTCATAGTAGGGTTTCAGGCGATTGAAATGGAGCACCCTAAGGGGACTCCTGGCAGTGCCTAAGTCAACCAAGTAGGTGACTTCTCCCTTTTTCTCAACAATAATGTGGGGACCACTCCATTTGTCTTGGATGCTCTTGGGGCCACAGGCTCCAAGACCCACACCTTCTGCCCTGGTTGGTACTGAATCAGAACAGCCTTCTAGTCATGCCATTGCTTTTGGAGCTCTTGGCTGGCCTGAAGGTTTTTGCTGGCCTTTTTCATATACTCAGCCATTCTGGATCTTAGGCCAAGTACATAGTCCACTATGTCTTGCTTAGGAGCTTTTAAAGGTTGTTCCCAACCCTCCTTTACAAGTGTTAGAGGACCTCTTACAGGGTGTCCAAATAGGAGTTCAAAGGGGCTGAAGCCCACTCCTTTTTGGGGTACCTCCCTGTAAGCAAAAAGGAGGCAAGTTAACAGGACATCCCATCTCCTCCGGAGTTTTTCAGGGAGTCCCAATATCATTCCTTTGAGAGTTGTGTTAAACCTCTCAACCAGTCCATTTGTTTGTGGATGATAGGGTGAATTTGTATGTTACACCACATTCCTTCCACATGGCCTTTAAGTAAGCAGACATAAAGTTGCTACCCCTGTCTGATACCACTTCTTTTGGGAAGCCCACCCTGGAAAAGATTCCCAGGAGGGCCTTTGCCACTGCAGGAGCTGTAGTGGTCCTTAGAGGAATTGCTTCAGGATATCTGGTGGCATGGTCCACTACCACCAAAATAAACCTATTGCCTGAAGCAGTAGGAGGGTAAAGGGGGCCAACTATATCAACCCCTACCCTTTCAAAGGGAACCCCAACCACAGGCAGTGGAATAAGGGGTGCCTTTGGGGTGCCACCTGTTTTGCCACTGGCTTGACAGGTGACACAGGACTTACAAAATTCCTTTGTGTCCTCTGACATTCTAGGCCAATGAAACAAGGGAACAAGCCTGTCCCATGTTTTCATTTGACCCAAATGTCCAGCCAAGGGAATGTCGTCGGCTAGAGTTAGGAGGAACTCTCTGTATTGCAGGGGAATAACCAATCTCCTGGCAGCTCCAGGTTTTGGGTCCCTTGCCTCTGTATACAAGAGGATGTCCTCCCAGTAAACTCTGTGACAGTCACTGACATCCCCATTTTGCTGTTTGACAGCTTGCTGTCTTAGACCCTCTAGTGTGGGACAGGTCTGCTGTGCCACACTCAGCTCCTCCCTGGCAGGCCCCCCTCCACCCAAAAGCTCAGCAGTGTCTGCTTCCAGCTCCTCTGGTGAAGGTTCTGCACAGGGTGGAAATTTTTCTTCCTCAGAAGTTGAATCCACTGTAGAGGGAGGGATAGTAGGTAGTGATTTACCTTTACTAACCCTAGCTTTAGGGAGCAGTTGTTCCATTGTTCCAGGATCCAAGTCACCCTGTCCTTTTTGCTTTTTGGCCTGAGCCCTTGTCAAAGCAAAAATATGCCCAGGAATGCCCAGCATTGCTGCATGAGCCTCCAACTCTACTTCTGCCCAAGCTGATGTCTCTAAATCGTTCCCTAGTAGACAGTCTACGGGTAAATCTGAGGCAACCACAACTTTCTTTGGACCAGTAACCACCCGCCCCCAGTTGAGATTTACAACAGCCATGGGGTGGCTAAGAGTGTTGTTATGAGCATCAGTCACTTGGTACTGGTGACCAAGTAGGTGTTGTTCAGGGTGGACCAGTTTCTCTATTACCATGGTAACACTGGCACCTGTGTCCCTGTAGGCCTGAACCTCAAAACCATTTATTAGGGGATGTTGCTTGTACTTATCCATATTAAGGGGACAAGCAACCAAGGTGGGCAAATCAATGGCACCTTCAGAGACTAACACAGCCTCTGTGGGCTCCCTAACAAGACCAACCCCAACTAAATTATCAAAAGTGAGCCCAGCTACTCCCTTGGATTGGCTATTAGTAGGTTTGCTCCCACCACCACTGCTATTACTAGGGGCACTAGGTGTAGCAGTAGGGGCTGTGGTAGTGGGAGGCTTGGTGCTTTTCTTTGGACAACTGGGATCAGTTGTCCAATGGCCTTTTACTTTACATAAACTAGCCAAGGTGCCCCCACATCGTTCAGGGCAAATTCCCCAGACTTTGTGAGTGCGGGGACACCATTACACGCGTGCACTATACATAGGTCACTACCTATGTATAGCGTCACAATGGTAACTCCGAACATGGCCATGTAACATGTCTAAGATCATGGAATTGCCACCCCAATGCCATCCTGGCATTGGGGAGACAATTCCATGATCCTCCGAGTCTCTAGCACAGACCCAGGCACTGCCAAACTGCCTTTCCCGGGGTTTCACTGCAGCTGCTGCTGCAAACCCCTCAGACAGGTTTCTGCCCTCCTGGGGTCCAGCCAGGCTTGGCCCAGGAAGGCAGAACAAAGGACTTCCTCAGAGAGAGGGTGTTACACCCTCTCCCTTTGGAAAAAGGTGTAAGGGCTGGGGAGGAGTAGCCTCCCCCAGCCTCTGGAAATACTTTGATGGGCACAGATGGTGCCCATCTCTGCATAAGCCAGTCTACACCGGTTCAGGGATCCCCCAGCCCTGCTCTGGCGCGAAACTGGACAAAGGAAAGGGGAGTGACCACTCCCCTGTCCTGCACCTCCCAGGGGAGGTGCCCAGGGCTCCTCCAGTGTGCTCCAGACCTCTGCCATCTTGGAAACAGAGGTGCTGCTGGCACACTGGACTGCTCTGAGTGGCCTGCCAGCAGGTGACGTCAGAGACTCCTCCTGATAGGCTCTTACCTGTGTTGCTAGCCTAGCCTCCTTCCTAGGTAGCCAAACCTCCTTTTCTGGCTATTTAGGGTCTCTGCTTTGGGGAATTCTTCAGATAACGAATGCAAGAGCTCATCAGAGTTCCTCTGCATCACTCTCTTCACCTTCTGCCACGGAATCGACCGCTGACTGGTGGTCTGCTGACTGGTGGTGCATGCTCTGGGGGTAGTCTGCCTTCTCTCTGCACTAGAAGCTCCGAAGAAATCTCCCGTGGGTCGATGGAATCGTCCCCCTGTAACCGCAGGCACCAAAAGACTGCATCACCGGTCCTCTGGGTCCCCTCTCAGCACGACGAGCGTGGTCCCTGGAACTCAGCAACTCTGTCCAAGTGACTGCCACAGTCCAGTGACTCTTCAGTCCAAGTTTGGTGGAGGTAAGTCCTTGCCTCCCTAGGCTAGACTGCATTGCTGGGTACCGCGTGATTTGCAGCTGCTCCGGCTCCTGTGCACTCTTCCAGGATTTCCTTTGTCCACAGCCAAGCCTGGGTCCCCGACACTCTAACCTGCAGTGCACGACCTCCTGAGTTGTCCTCCGGCGTTGTGGGATCTCCTTTTGTGACTTCGGGTGAGCTTCGGTTCACTCTTCTTCGTAGTGCCTGTTCTGGGACTTCTGCAGGTACTGCCTGCTTCTGTGAGGGCTACCTATCTTGCTGGGTGCCCCCTCTGTCTCCTCACGCAATTGGCGACATCCTGGTCCCTCCTGGGCCACAGCAGCATCCAAACACCCTAACTGTGACCATTGCAGCTAGCAAGGCTTGTTTGCGGTCTTTCTGCGTGGGAACACCTCTGCAAGCTTCTTCATGACGTGGGACATCCATCCTCCAAAGAGGAAGTTCCTAGTCCTCTTCATTCTTGCAGAATCCACAGCTTCTGCCATCCAGTGGCAGCTTCTTTGCACCCTCAGCTGGCATTTCCTGGGCATCTGCCCTATCTCGACTTTGTCGCAACACTTGGACTTGGTCCCCTTGTTCCACAGGTACTCTCGTCTGGAAATCCACCTTTGTTGCATTGCTGGTGTTGGTCTTCCTTGCAGAATCCCCTATCATGACTTCTGTGCTCTTTGGGGAAGTTAGGTGCACTTTACACCTACTTTTCAGGGCCTTGGCGTGGGCTATTTTTTCTAACCCTCACTGTTTTCTTACAGTCTCAGTGACCCTCTACAAGCTCACATAGGTTTGGGGTCCATTCGTGGTTCGCATTCCACTTTTGGAGTATATGGTTTGTGTTGCCTCTATACCTATGTGCTCTCATTGCAATCTATTGTGACTGCACATTGCTTGCATTACTTCCATTTGCTATTACTGCATATTTTTGGTATTGTGTACATATATCTTGTGTATATTTGCTATCCTCATACTGAGGGTACTCACTGAGATACTTTTGGCATATTGTCATAAAAATAAAGTACCTTTATTTTTAGTATATCTGTGTATTGTGTTTTTGTAGGAGGCTGGACTGGCTTGTAGTGAGTACCAAGGGGTACTTGCACCTTGCACCAGGCCCAGTTATCCCTTATTAGTGTATAGGGTGCCTAGCAGCATAGGCTGATAGATAATGGTAGCTTAGCAGAGCAGCTTAGGCTGAACTAGGAGACGAGTGAAGCTCCTACAGTACCACAGGTGTCACTTGCACAATATCATAAGAAAACACAATACACAGTTATACTAAAAATAAAGGTACTTTATTTTTATGACAATATGCCAAAGTATCTTAGAGTGTACCCTCAGTATGAGGATAGCAAATATACACAAGTTATATGTACACAATACCAAAAATATGCAGTATAGTCTTAAAAAACAGTGCAAACAATGTATAGTTACAATAGGATGCAATGGGGACACATAGGGATAGGGGCAACACAAACCATATACTCAAAAAGTGGAATGCGAACCACGAATGGACCCCAAACCTATGTGACCTTGTAGAGGGTCGCTGGGACTATTAGAAAATAGTGAGAGTTAGAAAAATAACCCTCCCCAAGACCCTGAAAAGTGAGTGCAAAGTGCACTAAAGTTCCCCAAAGGACAAAGAAGTCGTGATAGGGGAATAATGCAGGAAAGACACAAACCAACAATGCAACAATGATGGATTTCCAATCTAGGGTACCTGTGGAACAAGGGGACCAAGTCCAAAAGTCACAAGCAAGTCGGAGATGGGCCGATGCCCAGGAAATGCCAGCTGTGGGTGCAAAGAAGCTTCTACTGGACAGAAGAAGCTGAGGTTTCTGCAGGAACGAAAAGGGCTAGAGACTTCCCCTGTGGTGGACGGATCCCTCTCGCCGTGGAGAGTCGTGCAGAAGTGTTTTCCCGCCGAAAGAACGCCAACAAGCCTTGCTAGCTGCAAATCGTGCGGTTAGCGTTTTTGGGTGCTGCTATGGCCCAGCAAGGACCAGGATGTCGCAAATTGCGCCAGGAGAGAGAGGGGACGTCGAGCAAGACAAGGAGTGCTCTCAGCAGCAGGTAGCACCTGGAGAAGTGCCAGAAACAGGCACTACGAGGATGCGTGAAACGGTGCTCACCCGAAGTTACACAAAGGAGTCCCACGTCGCTGGAGACCAACTTAGAAAGTCGTGCAATGCAGGTTAGAGTGCCGTGGACCCAGGCTTGGCTGTGCAGAAAGGATTTCCGCCGGAAATGCACAGGAGCCGGAGTAGTTGCAAAAGACGCGGTTTCCAACAATGCAGTCTGGCGTGGGGAGGCAAGGACTTACCTCCACCAAACTTGGACTGAAGAGTCACTGGACTGTGAGAGTCACTTGGACAGAGTTGCTGGATTCAAGGGACCTCGCTCGTCGTGCTGAGAGGAGATCCAAGGGACCGGTAATGCAGCTTTTTGGTGCCTGCAGTAGCGGGGGGAAGATTCCGTCGACCCACGGGAGATTTCTTTGGAGCTACTAGTGCAGAGAGGAGGCAGACTACCCCCACAGCATGCACCACCAGGAAAACAGTCGAGAAGGCGGCAGGATCAGCGTTACAGAGTTGCAGTAGTCGTCTTAGCTACTTTGTTGCAGTTTTGCAGGCTTCCAGCGCGGTCAGCAGTCGATTCCTTGGCAGAAGGTGAAGAGAGAGATGCAGAGGAACTCTGATGAGCTCTTGCATTCGTTATCTAAAGTTTCCCCAGAGACAGAGACCCTAAATAGCCAGAAAAGAGGGTTTGGCTACCTAGGAGAGAGGATAGGCTACTAACACCAGAAGGAGTCTATCAGAAGGAGTCTCTGACGTCACCTGGTGGCACTGGCCACTCAGAGCAGTCCAGTGTGCCAGCAGCACCTCTGTTTCCAAGATGGCAGAGGTCTGGAGCACACTGGAGGAGCTCTGGACACCTCCCAGGGGAGGTGCAGGCCAGGGGACTGGTCACTCCCCTTTCCTTTGTCCAGTTTCGCGCCAGAGCAGGGCTAAGGGGTCCCCTGAACCGGTGTAGACTGGCTTATGCAGAATTGGGCACATCTGTGCCCATGAAAGCATTTCCAGAGGCTGGGGGAGGCTACCCCTCCCCTGCCTTCACACCATTTTCCAAAGGGAGAGGGTGTAACACCCTCTCTCAGAGGAAGTCCTTTGTTCTGCCATCCTGGGAGAAGCCTGGCTTGACCCCAGGGGGGCAGAAACCTGTCTGAGGGGTTGGCAGCAGCTGCAGTGAAACCCCAGGAAAGGCAGTTTGGCAGTACCAGGGTCTGTGCTACAGACCACTGGGATCATGGGATTGTGCCAACTATGCCAGGATGGCATAGAGGGGGCAATTCCATGATCATAGACATGTTACATGGCCATATTCGGAGTTACCATTGTGGAGCTACATATAGGTAGTGACCTATATGTAGTGCACGCGTGTAATGGTGTCCCCGCACTCACAAAGTCTGGGGAATTGGCCCTGAACAATGTGGGGGCACCTTGGCTAGTGCCAGGGTGCCCTCACACTAAGTAACTTTGCACCTAACCTTTACCAGGTAAAGGTTAGACATATAGGTGACTTATAAGTTACTTAAGTGCAGTGTAAAATGGCTGTGAAATAACGTGGACATTATTTCACTCAGGCTGCAGTGGCAGGCCTGTGTAAGAATTGTCAGAGCTCCCTATGGGTGGCAAAAGAAATGCTGCAGCCTATAGGGATCTCCTGGAACCCCAATACCCTGGGTACCTCAGTACCATATACTAGGGAATTATAAGGGTGTTCCAGTAAGCCAATGTGAATTGGTAAAATTGGTCACTAGCCTGTTAGTGACAATTTGAAAGAAATGAGAGAGCATAACCACTGAGGTTCTGATTAGCAGAGCCTCAGTGAGACAGTTAGTCACTACACAGGTAACACATTCAGGCACACTTATGAGCACTGGGGCCCTGGAGAACAGGGTCCCAGTGACACATACAACTAAAACAACATATATACAGTGAAAAATGGGGGTAACATGCCAGGCAAGATGGTACTTTCCTACACAACCCCCCCCCCCAAACGAAGGACAATAAGACTAGCCATGACCTGATGAGTCTTCATTGTCTAAGTGGAAATATCTGGAGAGTCCATCTGCATTGGAGTGGCTACTCCCAGGTCTATGTTCCACTGTATAGTCCATTCCCTGTAGGGATATGGACCACCTCAACAATTTAGGATTTTCACCTTTCATTTGTTTTAGCCAAAGTAGAGGTTTGTGGTCTGTTTGAACAATGAAGTGAGTGCCAAACAGGTATGGCCTCAACTTCTTCAGAGCCCAGACCACAGCAAAGGCCTCCCTCTCTATGGCAGACCAACGCTTTTCTCTAGGGGTCAACCTCCTACTAATAAAAGCAACAGGTTGACCCTGGCCCTCAGAATTAAGTTGTGATAGGACTGCCCCTACCCCTAATTCAGATGCATCAGTTTGGACATAGAATTTTTTAGAGTAACAAGGGCTTTTCAGGACAGGTGCAGAGCACATGGCCTGCTTCAGCTCCTCAAAAGCTTTCTGACAGTTTGCTGTCCATAATACCTTTTTAGGCATTTTCTTGGATGTGAGGTCATTAAGAGGGGCTGCAATGGAGCCATAGTTCTTAATGAACCTCCTGTAATACCCAGTGAGGCCTAGGAAGGCTCTCACCTGAGTCTGAGTAGTAGGGGGAACCCAATCAATAATTGTTTGGATTTTCCCCTGAAGTGGTGCAATCTGTTCCCCACCAACAAGGTGTCCCAGATAAACCACCTTACCCTGCCCTATCTGGCACTTTGAAGCCTTGATAGTGAGGCCTGCCTTTTGCAGGGCCTCTAAAACTTTCTAAAGGGGGACCAGGTGATCATCCCAGCTGGAGCTAAAGACAGCTATATCGTCCAAATATGCTGCACTGAAAGCTTCCAGCCCTTGCAGGACTGTGTTCACCAACCTCTGAAAAGTGGCAGGTGCATTTTTCAATCCAAAAGGCATTACAGTGAACTGGTAATGTCCTCCAATGGTTGAAAATGCAGTTTTAGGTTTAGCATCTTCTGACAATTTGATCTGCCAATACCCTGCAGTCAAATCAAAAGTGCTTAGATACTTGGCAGATGCCAGTGTATCTATGAGCTCATCTGCCCTGGGTATAGGGTGAGCATCAGTTTTGGTTACCAAGTTGAGACCTCTGTAGTCTACACAAAACCGCATTTCCTTCTTTCCATCTTTGGAATGGGGTTTTGGTACAAGTAACACAGTAGAAGCCCATGGACTTTCAGAGTGCTCAACCACTCCTAGTTCTAACAATTTCTGCACCTCTTGCTTTATGCAGTCCCTGACATGGTCAGACTGCCTATAGATCTTACTCTTGACAGGCAAGCTGTCTCCAGTATCTATAGTGTGCTCACACCAAGAAGTGGTACCTGGCACAGTAGAGAAGAGTTCAGAGAATTGATCTAGGAGATTTATGCAATGGTCTTTCTGCTCAGCAGTAAGACAATCAGCCAAAACTACACCTTCCACTAGAGCATCTTGTTCTGTGGAAGAGAAGAGATCAGGTAGAGGATCACTGTCTTCTTCCTGTCCTTCATCAGTTGCCATGAGCAGGGTGAGATCAGCCCTGTCATAGTAGGGTTTCAGGCGGTTGACATGGAGCACCCTAAGGGGACTCCTGGCAGTGCCTAAGTCAACTAAATAGGTGACTTCACCCTTTTTCTCAACAATTGTGTGGGGACCACTCCATTTATCTTGGAGTGCTCTTGGGGCCACAGGCTCCAAGACCCACACTTTCTGCCTTGGTTGGTACTGAACCAAAACAGCCTTCTGATCATGCCACTGCTTCTGGAGCTCTTGGCTGGCCTGAAGGTTTTTACTGGCCTTTTTCATATACTCAGCCATCCTTGATCTGAGGCCAAGTACATAGTCCACAATATCTTGTTTTGGAGCTTTTAAAGGTTGTTCCCAACCCTCCTTGACAAGTGTGAGTGGACCCCTAACAGGGTGTCCAAAAAGAAGTTCAAAGGGGCTGAAGCCCACTCCTTTCTGGGGTACCTCCCTGTAGGCAAAAAGGAGGCATGGTAGAAGGATATCCCATCTCCTGCGGAGTTTTTCAGGGAGACCCATAATCATGCATTTGAGAGTTTTGATAAATCTCTCCACCAGTCCATTTGTTTGTGGATGATAGGGTGTAGTGAACTTATAAGTCACACCACACTCCTTCCACATGGCCTTTAAGTATGCAGACATGAAATTGCTTCCCCTGTCTGATACAACTTCCTTTGGGAAGCCCACCCTGGAAAATATTCCCAAGAGGGCCTTTGCCACTGCAGGTGCTGTAGTGGTCCTTAAAGGAATTGCTTCAGGATATCTTGTGGCATGGTCCACTACCACCAAGATAATCCTATTGCCTGAAGCAGTAGGAGGGTCAAGGGGGCCAACTATGTCAACCCCTACCCTTTCAAAGGGAACCCCAACCACAGGCAGTGGAATAAGGGGTGCCTTTGGAGTTCCACCTGTCTTGCAACTGGCTTGACAGGTTTCACAGGACTTACAAAATTCCTTTGTGTCCTCAGACATTCTAGGCCAATGAAACAGGGGAACAAGCCTGTCCCAAGTTTTCATTTGTCCCAGATGCCCAGCTAGGGGAATGTCGTGAGCAAGAGTTAGGAGGAACTTTCTGTATTCCTGAGGGATCACTAATCTCCTGGCAGCTCCAGGTTTAGGATCCCTTGCCTCAGTATACAAGAGATTGTCCTCCCAGTAAACTCTGTGAGAGTCACTGACATCCCCATTAGCCTGTTTGACAGCTTGCTGTCTCAGACCCTCTAATGTGGGACAGGTTTGCTGTGCTACACTCAGCTCCTCTCTTGCAGGGCCCCTTCACCCAAAAGCTCAGCAGTGTCTGCTTCCAGCTCCTCTGGTGTAGGTTCTGCACAGGGAGGGAATTCTTCTTCCTCAGAAGTAGAATCCACTGTAGAGGGAGGGATAGTAGGAAGTGGTTTGCTTCTACTAGCCCTAGCTTTAGGGAGCACTTGGTCCATTGTTCCAGGATCCAAGCTTCCCTGTCCTTTTTGCTTTTTGGCCTGAGCCCTGGTTAAAGCAAAAATATGCCCTGGGATGCCCAGCATTGCTGCATGGGCCTCCAACTCCACATCTGACCAAGCTGATGTCTCCAAATCACTTCCTAGTAGACAGTCTACAGGTAAATCTGTGGCTACCACAACTTTCTTTGGACCAGTAACCCCCCCCCAGTTGAGATTTACAACAGCCATGGGGTGGCTAAGTGTGTTGTTGTGAGCATCGGTTACTTGGTACTGGTGACCAAGTAGGTGTTGTTTAGGGTGGACCAGTTTCTCTATGACCATAGTCACACTGGCTCCAGTGTCCCTGGAGGCCTGAACCTCAACACCATTTATTAGGGGTAGCTGCTTGTACTTATCCATATTAAGGGGACAAGCAACTAAGGTGGCTAAATCAATAGCCCCCTCAGAGACTAACACAGCCTCTGTGGTCTCCCTAACAAGACCAACCCCAACTAAGTTACCAATAGTGAGCCCAGCTACTCCCTTGGATTGGCTATTAGTAGGTTTGCTCCCACCACCACTGCTATTAGTAGGGACACTAGGTGTAGCAGTAGGGGTTGTAGTGGTAGGAGGCTTGGTGCTTTTCTTTGGACAACTGGGATCTGTTGTCCAATGGCCTTTTACTTTACATAAATAGCACCATGGTTTCTTTTCTTTGTTTTGATTAAAAGAGGATTTGGGCCCACCACCCCCACCAGAGTGTTTTTGTGGGCCTGATGAAGACTCATTTTTAGATTTGTCGCCACCCTTGTCAGAAGACTTACCATCCTTCTTTTTTTTGTTGCCATCTTTGTCAACCCCTGTATGAACTTTTCTGTTCACCCTTGTTCTGACCCATTTGTCTGCCTTCTTTCCCAATTCTTGGGGAGAGGTCAGATCAGAGTCCACCAAGTACTGGTGCAACAAATCAGACACACAATTATTAAGAATATGCTCTCTCAGGATCAAGTTATACAGGCTTTCAAAATCAGTAACTTTACTGCCATGTAACCACCCCTCCAAGGCCTTCACTGAATGGTCAATGAAATCAACCCAGTCTTGTGAAGACTCCTTTTTGGTCTCTCTGAACTTTATCCTGTACTGTTCATTGGTTAAGCCATAACCATCCAGGAGTGCATTCTTAAGAACTGTAAAATTATTGGCATCACTTTCTTTCACAGTAAGGAGTCTATCCCTACCCTTTCCACTAAATGATAGCCATAGGATAGCAGCCCACTGCCTTTGAGGGACATCCTGTACAACACAGGCCCTCTCAAGTGCAGCAAACCACTTGTTAATGTCATCCCCCTCCTTATAAGGGGGAACTATCTTATGCAGATTCCTGGAATCATGCTCTTTTGCAGGATGACTATGGGGAATACTGCTGCTGCCACCATGGGTTTCTAAACCCAACTTCTGTCTTTCCTTCTCTAGTTCTAAAGACTGTCTATCCAAATCCAGCTGTTGCGTTTTAAGCTTCAGTCTGGTTTGTTCCACCCTCAACTTATTGAGTTCCCTTTCTAACAATCTGTCATCAGGGTTGGTGGGAGGGACATTCCTAGATACAGAGGTATGATGGGAATGAACAGAAGGAGACCTGTCCCTTACAGAAGCCACCCTAACAGCTTGGCTAACAGAAACATCACTACCACTGTGGTGAGAATAAATGCTTTTGCTATGATGTGAGACAACACTATTTGTATGGTGTGGCTCTTCATCATTACCAACTATGCTAGACTGTCTAGTAATGGGCAGGCTAGGGAGTTTCTTTCCTGAATCTTTTCCTGGAGGAGTCCCTGGGTCAGATTGGGAACCATTAGCTACTTTTTCAACAGATGTGACCCCTTTGGCCTTATCTTGTTCTCTAAGCATGTTAAGTAACAATTCCAAGGAAGGATTCTTCCCTACACTCAAACCTCTCTCTACACAGAGACTCCTTGCTCCTTTCCAGCTAAGGTGGTCATATGCAAGTTTGGACAGATCAACATTTTGGCCTGTGCCAGACATTTTTAGAGAGAGTTAAAGTGATAGAAAAAGAGAAAAAAGTTTTCAGAACTTTTTAGAAAGACAGAAAAAAACTTTTAAAACTTTTAAGAACTTTTTTGAAAGTTTAGAAGTACTTTTCAGCACTTTAGAGAAGAGTGAAAAGAGGAAATGCAAAACTTTTTAGCTATGTGTACACACACTGAACTTGTTTTGTATATTTTTCTCTTATGAAAAGTACAATGACAAGAGTGGTAAGTAGTCTCAAAGCACTTATCCCACCGCTGCACAACCAATGTAGGAGGCTGGACTGGCTTGTAGTGAGTACCAAGGGGTACTTGCACCTTGCACCAGGCCCAGTTATCCGTTATTAGTGTATAGGGTGTCTAGCAGCATAGGCTGATAGATAATGGTAGCTTAGCAGAGCAGCTTAGGCTGAACTAGGAGACGAGTGAAGCTCCTACAGTACCACAAGTGTCACTTGCACAATATCATAAGAAAACACAATACACAGTTATACTAAAAATAAAGGTACTTTATTTTTATGACAATATGCCAAAGTATCTTAGAGTGTACCCTCAGTATGAGGATAGCAAATATACACAAGTTATATGTACACAATACCAAAAATATGCAGTATAGTCTTAGAAAACAGTGCAAACAATGTATAGTTACAATAGGATGCAATGGGGACACATAGGGATAGGGGCAACACAAACCATATACTCCAAAAGTGGAATGTGAACCACGAATGGACCCCAAACCTATGTGACCTTGTAGAGGGTCGCTGGGACTATTAGAAAATAGTGAGAGTTAGAAAAATAACTGTGAGAAAGTAGCCTCTTTCTAGCCTTGTTACCCTCACTTTTGGCCTGTTTGTGAGTGTATGTCAGGATGTTTGTCACTGTTTTCACCGTCTCACTGGGATCCTAATGGCTAGGCCCCAGTGCTCATGGTGAAAACACTATGGGGGTTATTCTAACTTTGGAGGAGTGTTAATCCGTCCCAAAAGAGACGGTAAAGTGACGGATATACCACCAGCCGTATTACGAGTTCCATAGGATATAATGGACTCATAATACGGCTGGTGGTAAAACCGTCACTTTTCCGTCACTTTTGGGACGGATTAACACCTCCTCCAAAGTTAGAATAACCCCCTATGTTTTCAGTATGTTTGTTATGTGTCACTGGGACCCTGCTGGTCAGGACCCCAGTGCTCATAAGGTTGTGGCCTATATGTATGTGTCACTGGGACCCTGTCACACAGGGCCCCAGTGCTCATAGGTGTGCATGTATGTGTTCCCTGTGTGGTGCCTAACTGTCTCACTGAGGCTCTGCTAACCAGAACCTCAGTGGTTATGCTCTCTCATTTATTTAAAATTGTCACTAACAGGCTAGTGACCATTTTTACCAATTTACATTGGCTTACTGGAACACCCTTATAATTCCCTAGTATATGGTACTGAGGTACCCAGGGTATTGGGGTTCCAGGAGATCCCTATGGGCTGCAGCATTTCTTTTGCCACCCATAGGGAGCTCTGACAATTCTTACACAGGCCTGCCACTGCAGCCTGAGTGAAATAACGTCCACGTTATTTCACAGCCATTTTACACTGCACTTAAGTAACTTATAAGTCACCTATATGTCTAACCTTTACCTGGTAAAGGTTAGGTGCAAAGTTACTTAGTGTGTGGGCACCCTGGCACTAGCCAAGGTGCCCCCACATTGTTCAGAGCCAATTCACTGAACTTTGTGAGTGCGGGGACACCATTACACGCGTGCACTACAAATAGGTCACTACCTATATGTAGCTTCACAATGGTAACTCCGAAAATGGCCATGTAACATGTCTATGATCATGGAATTGCCCCCTCTATGCCATCCTGGCATAGTTGGCACAATCCCATGATCCCAGTAGTCTGTAGCACAGACCCTGGTACTGCCAAACTGCCCATCCTGGGGTTTCACTGCAGCTGCTGCTGCTGCCAACCCCTCAGACAGGCATCTGCCCTCCTGGGGTCCAGCCAGGCCTGGCCCAGGATGGCAGAACAAAGAACTTCCTCTGAGAGAGGGTGTGACACCCTCTCCCTTTGGAAAATGGTGTGAAGGCAGGGGAGGAGTAGCCTCCCCCAGCCTCTGGAAATGCTTTGTTGGGCACAGAGGTGCCCAATTCTGCATAAGCCAGTCTACACCGGTTCAGGGACCCCTTAGCCCCTGCTCTGGCGCGAAACTGGACAAAGGAAAGGGGAGTGACCACTCCCCTGACCTGCACCTCCCCTGGGAGGTGTCCAGAGCTCCTCCAGTGTGCTCCAGACCTCTGCCATCTTGGAAACAGAGGTGCTGCTGGCACACTGGACTGCTCTGAGTGGCCAGTGCCACCAGGTGACGTCAGAGACTCCTGCTGATAGGCTCCTTCAGGTGTTAGTAGCCTATCCTCTCTCCTAGGTAGCCAAACCCTCTTTTCTGGCTATTTAGGGTCTCTGTCTCTGGGGAAACTTCAGATAACAAATGCAAGAGCTCATCCGAGTTCCTCTGCATCTCCCTCTTCACCTTCTGATAAGGAATCGACTGCTGACCGCGCTGGAAGCCTGCAAACCTGCAACATAGTAGCAAAGACGACTACTGCAACTCTGTAACGCTGATCCTGCCGCCTTCTCGACTGTTTTCCTGCTTGTGCATGCTGTGGGGGTAGCCTGCCTCCTCTCTGCACCAGAAGCTCCGAAGAAATCTCCCGTGGGTCGACGGAATCTTCCCCCTGCAACCGCAGGCACCAAAAAGCTGCATTACCGGTCCCTTGGGTCTCCTCTCAGCACGACGAGCGAGGTCCCTCGAATCCAGCGACTCTATCCAAGTGACCCCCACAGTCCAGTGACTCTTCAGCCCAAGTTTGGTGGAGGTAAGTCCTTGCCTCACCTCGCTGGGCTGCATTGCTGGGAACCCCGACTTTGCAGCTACTCCGGCCCCTGTGCACTTCCGGCGGAAATCCTTTCTGCACAGCCAAGCCTGGGTCCACGGCACTCTAACCTGCATTGCACGACTTTCTAAGTTGGTCTCCGGCGACGTGGGACTCCTTTGTGCAACTTCGGCGAGCACCGTTCCACGCATCCTCGTTGTGCCTGTTTCTGGCACTTCTCCGGGTGCTACCTGCTTCAGTGAGGGCTCTTTGTCTTGCTCGACGTCCCCTCTCTCTTCAGGTCCAATTTGCGACCTCCTGGTCCCTCCTGGGCCCCAGCAGCGTCCAAAAACGCTAACAGCACGATTTGCAGCTAGCAAGGCTTGTTGGCGTTCTTTCGGCGGGAAAACACTTCTGCACGACTCTCCAAGGCGAGAGGGATCTGTCCACCAAAGGGGAAGTCTCTAGCCCTTTTCGTTCTTGCAGAAACCTCAGCTTCTTCTGTCCAGTAGAAGCTTCTTTGCACCCGCAGCTGGCATTTCCTGGGCATCTGCCCATCTCCGACTTGCTTGTGACTTTTGGACTTGGTCCCCTTGTTCCACAGGTACCCTAGATTGGAAATCCACAGTTGTTGCATTGCTGGTTTGTGTCTTTCCTTCATTATTCCTCTAACACGACTTCTTTGTCCTTAGGGGAACTTTAGTGCACTTTGCACTCACTTTTCAGGGTCTTGGGGAGGGTTATTTTCCTAACTCTCACTATTTTCTAATAGTCCCAGCGACCCTCTACAAGGTCACATAGGTTTGGGGTCCATTCGTGGTTCTCATTCCACTTTTGGAGTATATGGTTTGTGTTGCCCCTATCCCTATGTGTCCCCATTGCATCCTATTGTAACTATACATTGTTTGCACTGTTTTCTAAGACTATACTGCATATTTTTGCTATTGTGTATATATATCTTGTGTATATTTCCTATCCTCTCACTGAGGGTACACTCTAAGATACTTTGGCATATTGTCATAAAAATAAAGTACCTTTATTTTTAGTATAACTGTGTATTGTGTTTTCTTATGATATTGTGCATATGACACTAAGTGGTACTGTAGTAGCTTCACACGTCTCCTAGTTCAGCCTAAGCTGCTCTGCTAAGCTACCATTATCTATCAGCCTAAGCTGCTAGACACCCTATACACTAATAAGGGATAACTGGGCCTGGTGCAAGGTGCAAGTACCCCTTGGTACTCACTACAAGCCAGTCCAGCCTCCTACAAAGAGGCGGAGCTGAGCACAGCCCTTCCTACACCTGAATAGACTGTGCTCTGCCACCACTCTATATGCAAACAAAAGCTTGTATTGTCAGTGCAGCCAGCGGGGAGCGAGGGTAGGGGAGGCAGGAAACTCCTGGGAATACAAATACCCTTTCTGGAAACCTGTCCCACTTCTAGGAGCAGGGCACCAGGGTATACGAAAAAGGCTCTCAGACCCAGTCTTCAGTTCACTACTGGACCTGTGGAAGGACTATCAGAGGACTGACTGCTACTGTGACCTGCTTTGCACTCTTCTAAACTGCTGCTGTACCTGGAAGGACTGCTTTGCTGTTTGAAGCCTGCCTGCCCTGTGGTTGAGCCCTGCATCTTTGCCTGCACACAGGATTTCCAAAAGTGACTGCCTGGGCAAGTTTGCTGGCCTCCTGTTCAGAGTCACAGGGACAAAACAGGCACCCACCATCTTGACCCCCACACCTCAACCTAGCCTAAACCCTCAAGGCATCTCCATACACACCTGGATCCATGGTTGTGGTGCTGAAGGTGCCCAAATGGTCAATTTCTAAAACTGAGGACTTTCATAAAATGTGGCTAAAAAAGTCATCTGAGAACTAGGAGAAAACCGCCACCAACCTGCTCACCTATCACCAGATTGACCTTACTGCTCCGCCTGCTAATTCTTCTCCGCAGCAAGAAATCCATTTAAGCGGTCCTTCGCGAAAAGGGTATCTGACCTCATGGAACAGTCTTTGACTACAGTCTTCTGCTTTGTCCTGCTGGAGATTTTCAACTTCCATCTCAAGGACTTAATCCAAAGGTAAAAATATTCACCAGTGCTTCGCTCCACAGCTATGCATTGACAACACTCCCTCCTCTGACACTGCTGCAGCCTTTCCCTGCTAAACTTCTACCTCCTCAGAGACTTTTCCTCCAAAACTGTTCAAAATCTGAAGGTATGCGCTCACTTGGCCAAATCCACTTTGTGTATCCAACCCACACTCCATTGAGGTTGGCCTTAACTTTTGACTTTGCCCACAGCTAGTGCAAACAGCTGTCCACAGTTGGTGCTTTCTACTTTTAAGCACTATTTTGAACCTTAAACTTTAACTAATTGGATTTTGATGGTTTTGTTGTTAAATCATTTATTATTTTTTCCTATTTTCCCTAATTGGTTTGGGACTTCTATTTTATTGTGTATTCACCTTGTCACTGTTTGTGTACAGCATAAATATTTAACACATTGCCTCTAAGTTTAGCCTGAATGCTTTCTGTGACAAGCTACCCAGAGTTAAGCACAGGTTAAATTTGTGACTTTTTGTTGTTCACCCTGCAAGGGAATGTGGCTGTTGCTTTACCATGCCTCACACCCCAGTCTACCAACAACCCAGTTTCTCACAAAGGCATATTACAGATTGTAGGAAAGTAGCCTCTTTCTAGCTAGGTTACCCCCACTAATGGCCTGTTTGTCACTGTGTTTTGACTGTGTTCACTGGGGTCTTGCTAACCAGGACCCCAGTAATTATGCTCTCTCTCCCAACTGTATTTCATCCCACAACTGGCATACTGGTGCCCCCATGTAAGCCCCTAGTATATGGTACCCAGGTACTCAGGGCATTGAGGGACCAAGGTATGCTGCCACCTCACAGACAGGTTTCTGCCCTCCTGTTGCTTGAGCATCTCAAGCCCAGGAAGGCAGAACAAAGGATTTCCGTTGGGGGAGGAGTTTTGCACCCTCTCCCTTTGGAAATAGGTATTACATGGCTTGGGAGGAGTAGCCTCCCAGAGCCACTGGCATGCTTTGAATGTCACATTTGGTGCCTTCCGTGCATAAACCAGTCTGCACCAGTTCAGGGTCCACCAGTCTCTGCTCTGGCACAAAACTGGACAATGGAAAGGGAAGTGGCCACTCCCCTGTCCATCACCACCCCAGGGAAGGTGCCTAGAGCTCCTCCAGAGAGTCCCTTGGTTTGGCCATCTTGAATCCAAGGTTTGCAGGGAACTCTGGGAGAATCTAAGTGGCCAGGCCAGGCAGGTGACGTCAGAGCCCCCTTCGGATAGGTGGTCACCCAGCTAGGTGACCAATCCCCCTTTCAGGGTTATTTAAGGTCTCTCTTTTGGGTTGTTTGCAAGATTCCAGAAGGATTCCGCTGCATCCCTTAATTTGACTTCTGACCAAAGAAACTGAATCTGGACTCTCCAGAACCCGACAATCTGCAATAAAGACGAAGACTTTGCCTGAAACATTGTTTCTCCGGCTCCTTCCAACTTCTGCAACATTTTCCCAGTCGTGCATCCTCTGAGGATGGCGGAAAAAAGAAGGAATCTCCCTTGGCGGGAAGGAGTCACTCCCCTGCATCTACAGGCACCAACAGCAACGACGACAGGCTGCCTGGGTCCCTTCTCCTGCTGAGGTGCGTGGATCCTGCAACATGGGTGGTGGTCAGATGTGGTCCAGACAGTCCTCTCCACCAGCTGTCCAACTTGGGTGGAGGTAAGCCCTTTACTGCCCACGCAGGACAGTACCCCCGTGCACTCCCTCCTTTACAGCTGTCAAGGCTTGTTGGTACTTCTTCCAAGGGGCCTTCAGTTTTCACGTAGCTCCAGCCACCTGCACTCCTTCTCGTGATACACAGCTTCCTGAGTGACTCTTCTGCGGTGTGGGATTCCTTTTTGTAGTGCTGCGTGGGCTAATTTTGCTACTTCCGTATCCCCGTCCTGTGGGACTCCTGTGTATGTTGCCTGTGCTTCTGTGGACACTCTGTGACGCTGGAGGTCTACTATGACTCCCCCCCCACCCAGGGTTGAGCCCTCCTGGGCCTTGTTGGTCCACAGCAGCACCACTTTCCACCAACTGCGAGTTTTGCCTGTGCCAGGGCTTGTTGGTGGAATCCGGACATGTAAACCTAAATGCAATCTCCTTCCAGCGTAGGACATTACCTGCATCCTCCAGGAACTCAACACGACTCCAGGGCTGCAGTGCTGACTCTTCTTCATCACTGTCGACCAATTTCTGCAATCCTCAGCTTGGTGGGTAGGGGCTCCTGCCCCCACTAGACTCTGCTGTATCTTCCGGACTTCGTCCCCTCTTTCCACAGGTCTTCCTCATAGCAATCCACCATTGGTTTCTTGCACTCATCTCTGGGCTTTGCAATTCCCTCCTTTTCTTCTAAGTGAGTGTTCTGGAGAAATTCTAGTCATTTACTCCTGCTTTCCTGGTTGCTAGGGGGTGTTGTGGTACTTATCTTTGCGCTTTCCTAGTACCCCCAGTGACCCTCTACACACTCCACTTACCTGGGTGGGGGTGACACTCTTGCATTCCATTGTTTTATTATATGGTTTGTGCTCCCCCTAGGTTCACTGTTCTCTGCTGTGTTATACACTACTTGCACTGTTTTCTAACTTCTTATGCCTATTTCTGACAACTAGTGTATATATATATATATCTTGTCTATTACTTACCTCCTAAGGGAGTATTGCCTCTATAGTAATTTTGATGTTGTGTTACCATAATAAAGTACCTTTATGTTTGTCACACTGAGTGTATTCTTTCATGTGTGTAAGTGCTGTGTGACTATAGAAGTATTGCATGAGCTTTGCATGTCTCCTAGATAAGCCTTGGCTGCTTATCCACAGCTACCTCTTGAGAGCCTGGCTTCTAGACACTGACTACATTTCACCATTAGAGGATACCTGGACCTGGTATAAGGTGTAAGTACCTTTGGTATCCACTACAAACCAGGCCAGCTTATTACATGGGTAGTGCACCGGTGACAGAGTGATCAGGGAGGTGGAGAAAGTAGGCAGTGTGATGGTTTGCCCGATGTGTAAAGTTGTGACCACTTGGGGTAAAAATGAGGCATGGGTCCTACTGACTAATTCATCCAGAAAAAAGGTGGTACAGAGGTGGGATATGCACCTACGTTCCCTTATCACTCTGTCACCTGGTACTTTCCACACGAAAGACCACTCCTTACTTAGAGGTTGTAGGAAAGTACCATCTTGCCTGGTATGTTACCCCCATTTTTTCACTGTATATATGTTGTTTTAGTTGTATGTGTCACTGGGACCCTGCCAGCCAGGGCCCCAGTGCTCATAAGTGTGCCTGAAAGTGTTACCTGTGTTATGACTAACTGTCTCACTGAGGCTCTGCTATCCAGAACCTCCGTGGTTATGCTCTCTCATTTCTTTCCAAATTGTCACTAACAGGCTAGTGACCTATTTCACCAATTCACATTGGCATACTGGAACACCCTTATAATTCCCTAGTATATGGTACTAAGGTACCCAGGGTATTGGGGTTCCAGGAGATCCCTATGGGCTGCAGCATTTCTTTTGCCACCCATAGGGAGCTCTGACAATTCTTACACAGGCCTGCCACTGCAGCCTGAGTGAAATAATGTCCACGTTATTTCACAGCCATTTACCACTGCACTTAAGTAACTTATAAGTCAACTATATGTCTATCCTTTACCTGGTAAAGGTTAGGTGCAAAGTTACTTAGAGTGTGGGCACCCTGGCACTAGCCAAGGTGCCCCCACATTGTTCAGGGCAAATTCCTCGGACTTTGTGAGTTCGGGGACACCGTTACATGCGTGCACTACACATAGGTCACTACCTATGTGTAGCTTCACAATGGTAACTCCGAATATGGCCAAGTAACATGTCTATGATCATGGAATTGCCCCCTCTAGCCCCTGTAGCCCAGACCCGGGTACTGCCAAACTGCCTGCCAACCCCTCAGACAGGTTTCTGCCCTCCTGGGGTCCAGCCAGGCTTGGCTCAGGATGGCAGAACAAAGTACTTCCTCAGAGAGAGGGTGTTACACCCTCTCCCTTTGGAAAAAGGTGTTAAGGCAGGGGAGGAGTAGCCTCCCCCAGCCTCTGGAAATGCTTTCATGGGCACAGATGGTGCCCATTTCTGCATAAGCCAGTCTACACCGGTTCAGGGACCCCTCAGCCCTGCTCTGGCGCGAAACTGGACAAAGGGAAGGGGAGTGACCACTCCCCTGACCTGCACCTCCCCTGGGAGGTGCCCAGAGCTCCTCCAGTGTGCTCCAGACCACTGCCATCTTGGAAACAGAGGTGCTGCTGGCACACTGGACTGCTCTTAGTGGCCAGGGCCAGCAGGTGACGTCAGAGACTCCTTCTGATAGGCTCCTTCAGGTGTTGCTAGCCTATCCTCTTTCCTAAGTAGCCAAACCCTCTTTTCTGGCTATTTAGGGTCTCTGCTTTGGGGAATTCCTTAGATAACGAATGCAAGAGCTCATCAGAGTTCCTCTGCATCTCTCTCTTCACCTTCTGCCAAGGAATCGACTGCTGACCGTGCTGGAAGCCTGCAAAACTGCAACAAAGTAGCGAAGACGACTACTGCAACTCTGTAACGCTGATCCTGCCGCCTTCTCGACTGTTTTCCTGGTGGTGCATGCTGTGGGGGTAGTCTGCCTCCTCTCTGCACTAGAAGCTCCGAAGAAATCTCCTGTGGGTCGACGGAATCTTACCCCTGCTACCGCAGGCACCAAAGAACTGCATCACCGGTCCCCTGGGTCTCCTCTCAGCACGACGAGCGAGGTCCCTTGAATCCAGCAACTCTGTCCAAGTGACTCCCACAGTCCAGTGACTCTTCAGTTCAAGTTTGGTGGAGGTAAGTCCTTGCCTCCCCACACCAGACTGCATTGCTGGGAACCGCGTCTTTTGCAGCTACTCCGGCCTCTGTGCACTTCCGGCGGAAATCCTTTGTGCACAGCCAAGCCTGGGTCCACGGCACTCTAACCTGCATTGCACGACTTTCTAAGTTGTCCTCCGGCGGCGTGGGACTCCTTTGTGCAACTTCGGGTGAGCACTGTTTCACTCCTCTTCGTAGTGCCTGTTCCGGCACTTCTGCGGGTGCTGCCTGCTTCTGAGAGGGCTCCCTGTCTTGCTCGACGCCCCCTCTGTCCCCAGACGCAATTGGCGACATCCTGGTCCCTCCTGGACCACAGCAGCATCCAAAAACCCTAACCGCACGATTTGCAGCTAGCAAGGCTTGTTGGCGGTCTTTCTTCAGGAAAACACTTCTGCACGGCTCTTCACGACGTGGGACATCCATCCTCCAAAGGGGAAGTTTCTAGCCCTTGTCGTTCCTGTAGAATCCTCAGCTTCTACTGCCTAGTAGCAGCTTCTTTGCACCCACAGCTGGCATTTCCTGGGCATCTGCCCATCTCCGACTTGCTTGTGACTTTTGGACTTGGTCCTCTTGTTCCACAGGTACCCTCGACTGGAAATCCATTGTTGTTGCATTGCTGGTTTGTGTCTTTCCTGCAGAATTCCCCTATCACGACTTCGTGGTTCGCATTCCACTTTTGGAGTATATGGTTTGTGTTGCCCCTATCCCTATGTGTCCCCATTGCATCCTATTGTAACTATACATTGTTTGCACTGTTTTCTAAGACTATACTGCATATTTGTGGTATTGTGTACATATATCTTGTGTATATTTGCTATCCTCATACTGAGGGTACTCACTGAGATACTTTGGCATATTGTCATAAAAATAAAGTACCTTTATTTTTAGTATGTCTGTGTATTGTGTTTTCTTATGATATTGTGCAAGTGACACTAGTGGTACTGTAGGAGCTTCACTCGTCTCCTAGTTCAGCCTAAGCTGCTCTGCTAAGCTACCATTATCTATCAGCATAAGCTGCTAGACACCCTATACACTAATAAGGGATACCTGGGCCTGGTGCAAGGTGTAAGTACCCCGTGGTACTCACTACAAGCCAGTCCAGCCTCCTACAGAGGTACACATAGTACCTAGTGTTAGGAATCTAATCTCTGGGTTTGGGTAAGCTAGGGGTTTAGGCATAGCCCTTGCTGCAAACTTCTTGAGAGTGATTAGAAGTTAGGGAGGTTAGGCACACCCTACACCACCCTAACACATACCATGTCTGCAACTGGGCACACCTCTAAGGCCATGGATTCTCCTTATGAGAACTTGACCTTCAAGGAATTGAAAGGGATGTGTGCAGAAAGGAAGTTAGACATGGGGAGGAATCCTTATAAGAGCCTGCTCTTAGGCCTCCTTTTTCAGGATGACCATGAACAAGCTGGTGACCAGGGGTAGGACAGAGTAGATTCTAACTCCTCAGAGGTGGAAAAAGATATTCTAGCTCTGGGAGAGGATCAGCTTGATTCCTCACAGGGTCACAAAGTTCTTAGCAGACCCACTACCATAGCTGGAAACACTGGAAGAAGTGGGAGGGACAGCCATACTAGTAGGACTCCCTTTACACCCAGAGGGCTAGTGGAAGGGGTCAGTAAGCCTAGGGACAGATCCTCCTCTGCCCATTCCCATGTCAGCTCAGTGTCTGAGGGGACAAATTGTTCCAACCCAGAGGGAGACCCCATAGTCAGGGAGCTCAGGAAACAGAAGTTGGAAGAGGCCAAGCTGAGGCTGCAGAAGCAACAGCTAACCCTAGATAGGGAGGCCTTAGCAGTTAAAAGGGAAAGGCATGGGTTAGGGCTAACACCCCATGGTGGCAGAAGCTCAGGTTTTAGAGAGCACAGGGTCAGGGAGGATTCTTGTGACTCTAGAAACCTGCACAAAATGGTTCCCTTCTACAAGGTTGGGGATGATATTTATAAGGGGTTTGCTGCACTTGAGAAGGCCTGTAAAGTTCAGAGGGTCCCTCAAAGGCAGTGGGCTGCTATCCTCTGGTTGACCTTCTCCGATAAGGAAAGGGATAGCCTTCTCACTGTCAAAGAAGAGGATACAGGCAATTACAACATTCTTAAGTCAGCATTGTTAGATGGGTTTGGTCTCACCACTGAACAATATAGAATAAAGTTCGGGGAGACCAGAACAGAGTCCTCACAAGATTGGATAGACTTTGTAGGCTGTTCTGTTAAAGCTTTGGAAGGCTGATTACATGGCAGCAAAGTGCCTGATTATGAGGGCAGACCAATGGGTCAGAACAATGGTGAGGAGAAAAGCTCATACAGGGGGTAACAAAGACAAGAAAAAGAAAGTTGGTAAGTCTCATGACAAAGGTAGGGACAAGGATAAAAGTAAAGAATCCTCATCAGGCCCACACAACTCCTCTGGGGGTGGGTCTAAAACTTCTTCCTCCTCTGCACACAGTAAAAAGCCTTGGTGCTATGTGTGCAGAAATAAAGGCCATAGGCCAGGGGAGAGCTGCTGTCCTGATAAAGGTCCGAAGCCTTCCACCACTACTACCTCCACTTCCACTCCTAGTGCCCCTAGTAGTAGTAGTAATAGTGATGGGAATACTGGCAGAAGTCAGTTCAAAAGTGTAGCTGGGTTCACATTTGGGTCTGTAGTAGGAACTGGGGTTGGTATAGAAACCCCCAAGACAGTTTCTGCCTCACAGGGTGGGGCTGGCCTTGCCACCCTAGCTGCTTGTCCCCTTCATATGGATAAGAACAAGCAACACATTCAGATAAATGGTGCCCGTATCACCATAGTTACTGAAAACTTAGGCCCATATTTATACTTTTTTAGTACCGCATTTGCATAATTTTTTGACGCAAAAGTGGCGCAAACTTCTAAAATGCAATTGTATTTTGAAAGTTTGTGCCGTTTTTGCGTTAAAAAACAGCGCAAATGCGGCACTAAAAAAGTATAAATATGGGCCTTAGTGTCACTTGCACAGCACCTACTTGGTCACCAGTACCAAGTCACTGATATTAACAACTCCACTCAGTCCCTCCACTTAGCTGTAGTACACCTTAGCTGGGGTGGAGTTACTGGCCCTAAACAGATAGTAGTGTCACTTAGCTTACCTATTGAGTGTCTCTTAGGAAATGGACTAGAGACCTCAGATTGAGCTGAGGTAGAGTTCCTTACCCATGCATCTATGCTGGATATGCCCAAACATTTGCTCCCTCTAATCGCAAAGGAAAATAAAGAGCAAAGTAGGAAAGGAGCCATGGAGCCTGAAATAATGGCCCAGGGCATTCCTAAAAACACAGGCATTCAGGATACCAAATTATCCCCTGCCCACCCTCCCACTAAAGATCCAATTTCTCTGAGGGAGGATACCACCCCCAGGGTGGAGCCTGTACTACAGGAGGCAAAAGCTGCCACATCTGAGCTCACAGGGGTAAAAGTACCTGTGAGAAGGTAGCCTCTTTCTAGCCTTGTTACCCCCACTTTTGGCCTGTTTGTGAGTGTATGTCAGGGTGTTTGTCACTGTTTTCACTGTCTCACTGGGATCCTGATAGCCAGGCCTCAGTGCTCATAGTGAAAACACTATGTTTTCAGTATGTTTGTTATGTGTCACTGGGATCCTGCTGGTCAGGACCCCAGTGCTCCTAGGTTTGTGGCCTATATGTATGTGTCACTGGGACCCTGTCACACAGGGCCCCAGTGCTCATAGGTGTGCATGTATATGTTCCCTGTGTGGTGCCTAACTGTCTCACTGAGGCTCTGCTAACCAGAACCTCAGTGGTTATGCTCTCTCATTACTTTCAAATTGTCACTAACAGGCTAGTGACCATTTTTACCAATTTACATTGGCTTACTGGAACACCCTTATAATTCCCTAGTATATGGTACAGGTACCCAGGGTATTGGGGTTCCAGGAGATCCCTATGGGCTGCAGCATTTCTTTTGCCACCCATAGGGAGCTCTGACAATTCTTACACAGGCCTGCCACTGCAGCCTGAGTGAAATAACGTCCACGTTATTTCACAGCCATTTTACACTGCACTTAAGTAACTTATAAGTCACCTATATGTCTAACCTTTACCTGGTAAAGGTTAGGTGCAAAGTTACTTAGTGTGAGGGCACCCTGGCACTAGCCAAGGTGCCCCCACATTGTTCAGAGCCAATTCCCTGAACTTTGTGAGTGCGGGGACACCATTACACGCGTGCACTACATATAGGTCACTACCTATATGTAGCTTCACCATGGTAACTCCGAATATGGCCATGTAACATGTCTATGATCATGGAATTGCCCCCTCTATGCCATCCTGGCATTGTTGGTACAATTCCATGATCCCAGTGGTCTGTAGCACAGACCCTGGTACTGCCAGACTGCCCTTCCTGGGGTTTCACTGCAGCTGCTGCTGCTGCCAACCCCTCAGACAGGCAGCTGCCCTCCTGGGGTCCAGCCAGTCCTGGCCCAGGATGGCAGAACAAAGAACTTCCTCTGAGAGAGGGTGTGACACCCTCTCCCTTTGGAAAATGGTGTGAAGGCAGGGGAGGAGTAGCCTCCCCCAGCCTCTGGAAATGCTTTGTTGGGCACAGATGTGCCCAATTCTGCATAAGCCAGTCTACACCGGTTCAGGGACCCCTTAGCCCCTGCTCTGGCGCGAAACTGGACAAAGGAAAGGGGAGTGACCACTCCCCTGACCTGCACCTCCCCTGGGAGGTGTCCAGAGCTCCTCCAGTGTGCTCCAGACCTCTGCCATCTTGGAAACAGAGGTGCTGCTGGCACACTGGACTGCTCTGAGTGGCCAGTGCCACCAGGTGACGTCAGAGACTCCTTGTGATAGGCTCCTTCAGGTGTTAGTAGCCTTTCCTCTCTCCTAGGTAGCCAAACCCTCTTTTCTGGCTATTTAGGGTCTCTGTCTCTGGGGAAACTTCAGATAACGAATGCATGAGCTCAGCCGAGTTCCTCTGCATCTCCCTCTTCACCTTCTGATAAGGAATCGACCGCTGACCGCGCTGGAAGCCTGCAAACCTGCAACATAGTAGCAAAGACGACTACTGCAACTCTGTAACGCTGATCCTGCCGCCTTCTCGACTGTTTTCCTGCTTGTGCATGCTGTGGGGGTAGTCTGCCTCCTCTCTGCACCAGAAGCTCCGAAGAAATCTCCCGTGGGTCGACGGAATCTTCCCCCTGCAACCGCAGGCACCAAAAAGCTGCATCTCC
Organism: Pleurodeles waltl; assembly: GCF_031143425.1. Taxonomy (NCBI): domain Eukaryota; kingdom Metazoa; phylum Chordata; class Amphibia; order Caudata; family Salamandridae; genus Pleurodeles; species Pleurodeles waltl. Next base: position 1,226,526,631 of record NC_090447.1, read on the forward strand.
GGTCCCTTGGGTCTCCTCTCAGCACGACGAGCGAGGTCCCTCGAATCCAGCGACACCGTCCAAGTGACCCCCACAGTCCAGTGACTCTTCAGCCCAAGTTTGGTGGAGGTAAGTCCTTGCCTCACCTCGCTGGGCTGCATTGCTGGGAACCGCGACTTTGCAAGCTACTCCGGCCCCTGTGCACTTCCGGCGGAAATCCTTCGTGCACAGCCAAGCCTGGGTCCACGGCACTCTAACCTGCATTGCACGACTTTCTAAGTTGGTCTCCGGCGACGTGGGACTCCTTTGTGCAACTTCGGCGAGCACCGTTTCACGCATCCTCGTAGTGCCTGTTTCTGGCACTTCTCCGGGTGCTACCTGCTTCAGTGAGGGCTCTTTGTCTTGCTCGACGTCCCCTCTCTCTGTAGGTCCAATTTGCAACCTCCTGGTCCCTCCTGGGCCCCAGCAGCGTCCAAAAACGCCAAACGCACGATTTGCGTGTAGCAAGGCTTGTTGGCGTCCATCCGGCGGGAAAACACTTCTGCACGACTCTCCAAGGCGTGGGGGATCCATCCTCCAAAGGGGAAGTCTCTAGCCATTGTCGTTCTTGCAGTATTCACAGTTCTTCAGCCTAGTAAGAGCTTCTTTGCACCAACCGCTGGCATTTCTTGGGCATCTGCCCATCTCCGAGCTGCTTGTGACTTTTGGACTTGGTCCCCTTGTTCCACAGGTACCCTCAGTCAGGAATCCATTGTTGTTGCATTGCTGATTTGTGTTTTCCTTGCATTTTCCCTCTAACACGACTATTTTGTCCTTAGGGGAACTTTGGTGCACTTTGCACTCACTTCTCAGGGTCTTGGGGAGGGTTATTTTGCTAACTCTCACTATTTTCTAATAGTCCCAGCGACCCTCTAGAAGGTCACATAGGTTTGGGGTCCATTCGTGGTTCGCATTCCACTTCTGGAGTATATGGTTTGTGTTGCCCCTATCCCTATGTTTCCCCATTGCATCCTATTGTAACTATACATTGTTTGCACTGTTTTCTAAGACTATACTGCATATTTTTGCTATTGTGTATATATATCTTGTGTATATTTCCTATCCTCTCACTGAGGGTACACTCTAAGATACTTTGGCATATTGTCATAAAAATAAAGTACCTTTATTTTTAGTATAACTGTGTATTGTGTTTTCTTATGATATTGTGCATATGACACTAAGTGGTACTGTAGTAGCTTCACACGTCTCCTAGTTCAGCCTGAGCTGCTTTGCTAAGCTACCATTATCTATCAGCCTAAGCTGCTAGACACCCTATACACTAATAAGGGATAACTGGGCCTGGTGCAAGGTGCAAGTACCCCTTGGTACTCACTACAAGCCAGTCCAGCCTCCTACATTGGTTGTGCAGCGGTGGGATAAGTGCTTTGAGACTACTTACCACTCTTGTCATTGTACTTTTCATAAAAGAAAAATATACAAAACAAGGTCAGTGTATATACACATAGCCAAAAAGTTTTGCATTTCCTCTTTTCACTCTTTTCTAAGTGCTGAAAAGTACTTCTAAACTTTCAAAAAGTTCTTAAAAGTTTAAAAAGTTTTTTTCTGTCTTTCCAAAAAGTTCTGAAAACTTTTTTATCTTTTGCTATCACTTTAACTCTCTCTAAAAAATGTCTGGCACAGGCCAAAAAGTTGAACTGTCCAAACTTGCATATGATCACCTTAGCTGGAAAGGAGCAAGGAGTCTCTGCATAGAGAGAGGTTTGAGTGTAGGGAAGAATCCTTCCTTAGAACTGTTAATTAATATGCTTAGAGTACAGGATAAGGCCATAAGTGCCCAATCTGTAGAAAAAGTAGCTAATGGTTCTCAATCTGATCCAGGGACTCCCCCAGGAAAAGGTTCAGGAAAGAAACTTCTCAGCCTGCCCATTACTAGACAGTCTAGCATAGTTGGTACAGAGGTTGAATCACATCATACTGATGATGTGCTCTCACATTATGCTGGTAGCCAAGCTGTTAGGGTGCCCTTTGTAAGGGACAGGTCTCCTTCTGTTCATTCCCATCATACCTCTGTATCTAGAAATGTCCCTCCCACCCACCCTGATGACAGATTGTTAGAAAGGGAGCTCAATAGATTGAGAGTGGAACAAACCAGACTGAAGCTCAAGAAGCAACAGCTGGATTTGGATAGACAGTCTTTAGAAATAGAGAGGGAAAGACAGAAGTTGGGTTTAGATACCCATGGTGGCAGCAGCAGTATTCCCCATAGTCATCCTGCAAAAGAGCATGATTCCAGGAATCTGCACAAGATAGTTCCCCCTTATAAGGAGGGGGATGACATTAACAAGTGGTTTGCTGCACTTGAGAGGGCCTGTGCTGTACAGGATGTCCCTCAAAAGCAGTGGGCTGCTATCCTATGGCTATCATTTAGTGGAAAAGGTAGGGATAGGCTCCTTACAGTGAAAGAAAATGATGCCAATAATTTTACAGTTCTTAAGAATGCACTCCTGGATGGGTATGGCTTAACCACTGAACAGTACAGGATAAAGTTCAGAGAGACCAAAAAGGAGTCTTCACAAGACTGGGTTGATTTCATTGACCATTCAGTGAAGGCCTTGGAGGGGTGGTTACATGGCAGTAAAGTTACTGATTATGAAAGCCTGTATAACACAATCCTGAGAGAGCATATACAGGGAGTGCAGAATTATTAGGCAAGTTGTATTTTTGAGGATTCATTTTATTATTGAACAACAACCATGTTCTCAATGAACCCAAAAAACTCATTAATATCAAAACTGAATATTTTTGGAAGTAGTTTTTAGTTTGTTTTTAGTTTTAGCTATGTTAGGGGGATATCTGTGTGTGCAGGTGACTATTACTGTGCATAATTATTAGGCAACTTAACAAAAAAATATATATACCCATTTCAATTATTTATCATTACCAGTGAAACCAATATAACATCTCAACATTCACAAATATACATTTCTGACATTCAAAAACAAAACAAAAACAAATCAGTGACCAATATAGCCACCTTTCTTTGCAAGGACACTCAAAAGCCTGCCATCCATGGATTCTGTCAGTGTTTTGATCTGTTCACCATCAACATTGCGTGCAGCAGCAACCACAGCCTCCCAGACACTGTTCAGAGAGGTGTACTGTTTTCCCTCCTTGTAAATCTCACATTTGATGATGGACCACAGGTTCTCAATGGGGTTCAGATCAGGTGAACAAGGAGGCCATGTCATTAGATTTCCTTCTTTTATACCCTTTCTTGCCAGCCACGCTGTGGAGTACTTGGACGCGTGTGATGGAGCATTGTCCTGCATGAAAATCATGTTTTTCTTGAAGGATGCAGACTTCTTCCTGTACCACTGCTTGAAGAAGGTGTCTTCCAGGAACTGGCAGTAGGACTGGGAGTTGAGCTTGACTCCATCCTCAACCCGAAAAGGCCCCACAAGCTCATCTTTGATGATACCAGCCCAAACCAGTACTCCACCTCCACCTTGCTGGCGTCTGAGTCGGACTGGAGCTCTCTGCCCTTTACCAATCCAGCCACGGGCCTATCCATCTGGCCCATCAAGACTCACTCTCATTTCATCAGTCCATAAAACCTTAGAAAAATCAGTCTTGAGATATTTCTTGGCCCAGTCTTGACGTTTCAGCTTGTGTGTCTTGTTCAGTGGTGGTCGTCTTTCAGCCTTTCTTACCTTGGCCATGTCTCTGAGTATTGCACACCTTGTGCCTTTGGGCACTCCAGTGATGTTGCAGCTCTGAAATATGGCCAAACTGGTGGCAAGTGGCATCGTGGCAGCTGCACGCTTGACTTTTCTCAGTTCATGGGCAGTTATTTTGCGCCTTGGTTTTTCCACACGCTTCTTGCGACCCTGTTGACTATTTTGAATGAAACGCTTGATTGTTCGATGATCATGCTTCAGAAGCTTTGCAATTTTAAGAGTGCTGCATCCCTCTGCAAGATATCTCACTATTTTTGACTTTTCTGAGCCTGTCAAGTCCTTCTTTTGACCCATTTTGCCAAAGGAAAGGAAGTTGCCTAATAATTATGCACACCTGATATAGGGTGTTGATGTCATTAGACCACACCCCTTCTCATTACAGAGATGCACATCACCTAATATGCTTAATTGGTAGTAGGCTTTCGAGCCTATACAGCTTGGAGTAAGACAACATGCATAAAGAGGATGATGTGGTCAAAATACTCATTTGCCTAATAATTCTGCACTCCCTGTACTTAATAATTGTGTGTCTGATTTGTTGCACCAGTACCTGGTAGACTCTGATCTGACCTCTCCCCAAGAATTGGGAAAGAAGGCAGACAAATGGGTCAGAACAAGGGTGAACAGAAAAGTTCATACAGGGGGTGACAAAGATGGCAATAAGAAGAAAGATGGTGAAAAATCTCAAGATAAGCATGGGGATAAGGGTAAAACCAAAGATCCCACTTCAAATCTTAAACACTCTTCAGAGGGTGGGGATAAAACAAATTCTTCCTCTTCTTCCCAACCTGCACACATTAAAAAGCCTTGGTGCTTTCTGTGTAAAAACAGAGGCCATAGGCCAGGGGATAAGTCCTGTCCAGGTAAACCCCCTGAGCCTACCACCACTAATACATCAAGCTCTAGTGCCCCTAGCAGTAGTGGTACTAGTGGTGGGACTGCTGGCAACAGTCAAGCAAAGGGTGTAGTTGGGTTCACTTATGGGTCCATAGTGGAAACTGATGTAATCAGTCCCAAGACAGTTTCTGTCACACCTAGTGGCATTGGCCTTGCCACACTGGCTGCTTGTCCCCTTACAATGGATAAGTACAGGCAGACAGTTTCAATAAATGGTGTTGAGGCCTTGGCCTACAGGGACACAGGTGCCAGTTTCACTTTGGTGACTGAAAACCTAGTGCCTCCTGAACAACACATCATTGGACAACAGTATAAGATTATTGATGTCCATAACTCCACTAAGTTTCTTCCCTTAGCTATAATTCAGTTTAGTTGGGGTGGAGTTACTGGCCCTAAGCAGGTGGTGGTATCACCTAGCTTACCTGTAGACTGTCTCTTAGGTAATGACCTAGAGGCCTCAGGTTGGGCTGATGTAGAGTTTCATGCCCATGCAGCCATGCTGGGCATCCCTGAGGAATTGTTCCCTCTCATTTCAAGTGAAATGAAAAAGCAAAGGAGAGAAGGCCTGAAAACTCAGGATCCCTCTCCATCAACAGGTAAAAAGGGTATCACAGTATCCCCTAACCACCCTACCATTCAGGATACTATTCCTGTGGTGGGAGAAACCTCTCCTGGGGTGGCACCTGTTCCAAGGGAATCATCAGCTGGCAAAGCTGGACTCCCTGAGGTGGAAGTACCTCTCTGTGGGATAACTAACATTGGTGAGAAAAAGAGCACCATTTTAGTTAACATGGAGCATCCCTCCAACCCTCCCAGAGAAACTTTAGTGCAGAAACTCTGCACTACCTCACAACACTTAGGACAGCATCCCTGCCCTAGTGTGGAGCTGATAGGACAGCATCCCTGCCCTGCTCCAACCCAAGAGAAACAGCATCCCTGTTCTCTCTTCCAGCCATATGGACAAAGTTTTTGCCCAGCTATGGCTTTTCTGAGACAGCATCCCTGTCTGGCATTTCCATCATTACAAATAGGTTCAGTGGATAATTCCCACTGCTCTAAACTAAAACTTACTGATAGAAACTCTGAAAATACATCTTCACATTGTTGGTTAGCTAAAAAACTTCAAACAGGGTGGTTTACATCCCCACAGGGAAGTAACCATATAGTGGATGATAAAGGGAGTAACCAGTCTATTGCAGAGCTACTCTCTACTTATCACCACTTAGACAATAAAGTCTCAACTGGCCAAGGTTAGCCTTATTGTCCTTCGTTTGGGGGGGGGGGTTGTGTGAGAAGGTAGCCTCTTTCTAGCCTTGTTACCCCTACTTTTGGCCTGTTTGTGAGTGTATGTCAGGGTGTTTGTCACTGTTTTCACTGTCTCACTGGGATCCTGATAGCCAGGCCTCAGTGCTCATAGTGAAAACACTATGTTTTCAGTATGTTTGTTATGTGTCACTGGGATCCTGCTGGTCAGGACCCCAGTGCTCCTAGGTTTGTGGCCTATATGTATGTGTCACTGGGACCCTGTCACACAGGGCCCCAGTGCTCATAGGTGTGCATGTATATGTTCCCTGTGTGGTGCCTAACTGTCTCACTGAGGCTCTGCTAACCAGAACCTCAGTGGTTATGCTCTCTCATTACTTTCAAATTGTCACTAACAGGCTAGTGACCATTTTTACCAATTTACATTGGCTTACTGGAACACCCTTATAATTCCCTAGTATATGGTACAGGTACCCAGGGTATTGGGGTTCCAGGAGATCCCTATGGGCTGCAGCATTTCTTTTGCCACCCATAGGGAGCTCTGACAATTCTTACACAGGCCTGCCACTGCAGCCTGAGTGAAATAACGTCCACGTTATTTCACAGCCATTTTACACTGCACTTAAGTAACTTATAAGTCACCTATATGTCTAACCTTTACCTGGTAAAGGTTAGGTGCAAAGTTACTTAGTGTGAGGGCACCCTGGCACTAGCCAAGGTGCCCCCACATTGTTCAGAGCCAATTCCCTGAACTTTGTGAGTGCGGGGACACCATTACACGCGTGCACTACATATAGGTCACTACCTATATGTAGCTTCACCATGGTAACTCCGAATATGGCCATGTAACATGTCTATGATCATGGAATTGCCCCCTCTATGCCATCCTGGCATTGTTGGTACAATTCCATGATCCCAGTGGTCTGTAGCACAGACCCTGGTACTGCCAGACTGCCCTTCCTGGGGTTTCACTGCAGCTGCTGCTGCTGCCAACCCCTCAGACAGGCAGCTGCCCTCCTGGGGTCCAGCCAGGCCTGGCCCAGGATGGCAGAACAAAGAACTTCCTCTGAGAGAGGGTGTGACACCCTCTCCCTTTGGAAAATGGTGTGAAGGCAGGGGAGGAGTAGCCTCCCCCAGCCTCTGGAAATGCTTTGTTGGGCACAGATGTGCCCAATTCTGCATAAGCCAGTCTACACCGGTTCAGGGACCCCTTAGCCCCTGCTCTGGCGCGAAACTGGACAAAGGAAAGGGGAGTGACCACTCCCCTGACCTGCACCTCCCCTGGGAGGTGTCCAGAGCTCCTCCAGTGTGCTCCAGACCTCTGCCATCTTGGAAACAGAGGTGCTGCTGGCACACTGGACTGCTCTGAGTGGCCAGTGCCACCAGGTGACGTCAGAGACTCCTTGTGATAGGCTCCTTCAGGTGTTAGTAGCCTTTCCTGTCTCCTAGGTAGCCAAACCCTCTTTTCTGGCTATTTAGGGTCTCTGTCTCTGGGGAAACTTCAGATAACGAATGCATGAGCTCAGCCGAGTTCCTCTGCATCTCCCTCTTCACCTTCTGATAAGGAATCGACCGCTGACCGCGCTGGAAGCCTGCAAACCTGCAACATAGTAGCAAAGACGACTACTGCAACTCTGTAACGCTGATCCTGCCGCCTTCTCGACTGTTTTCCTGCTTGTGCATGCTGTGGGGGTAGTCTGCCTCCTCTCTGCACCAGAAGCTCCGAAGAAATCTCCCGTGGGTCGACGGAATCTTCCCCCTGCAACCGCAGGCACCAAAAAGCTGCATCTCCGGTCCCTTGGGTCTCCTCTCAGCACGACGAGCGAGGTCCCTCGAATCCAGCGACACCGTCCAAGTGACCCCCACAGTCCAGTGACTCTTCAGCCCAAGTTTGGTGGAGGTAAGTCCTTGCCTCACCTCGCTGGGCTGCATTGCTGGGAACCGCGACTTTGCAAGCTACTCCGGCCCCTGTGCACTTCCGGCGGAAATCCTTCGTGCACAGCCAAGCCTGGGTCCACGGCACTCTAACCTGCATTGCACGACTTTCTAAGTTGGTCTCCGGCGACGTGGGACTCCTTTGTGCAACTTCGGCGAGCACCGTTTCACGCATCCTCGTAGTGCCTGTTTCTGGCACTTCTCCGGGTGCTACCTGCTTCAGTGAGGGCTCTTTGTCTTGCTCGACGTCCCCTCTCTCTGCAGGTCCAATTTGCAACCTCCTGGTCCCTTCTGGGCCCCAGCAGCGTCCAAAAACGCCAAACGCACGATTTGCGTGTAGCAAGGCTTGTTGGCGTCCATCCGGCGGGAAAACACTTCTGCACGACTCTCCAAGGCGTGGGGGATCCATCCTCCAAAGGGGAAGTCTCTAGCCCTTGTCGTTCCTGCAGTATTTACAGTTCTTCAGCCTAGTAAGAGCTTCTTTGCACCAACCGCTGGCATTTCTTGGGCATCTGCCCATCTCCGAGCTGCTTGTGACTTTTGGACTTGGTCCCCTTGTTCCACAGGTACCCTCAGTCAGGAATCCATTGTTGTTGCATTGCTGATTTGTGTTTTCCTTGCATTTTCCCTCTAACACGACTATTTTGTCCTTAGGGGAACTTTGGTGCACTTTGCACTCACTTCTCAGGGTCTTGGGGAGGGTTATTTTGCTAACTCTCACTATTTTCTAATAGTCCCAGCGACCCTCTAGAAGGTCACATAGGTTTGGGGTCCATTCGTGGTTCGCATTCCACTTCTGGAGTATATGGTTTGTGTTGCCCCTATCCCTATGTTTCCCCATTGCATCCTATTGTAACTATACATTGTTTGCACTGTTTTCTAAGACTATACTGCATATTTTTGCTATTGTGTATATATATCTTGTGTATATTTCCTATCCTCTCACTGAGGGTACACTCTAAGATACTTTGGCATATTGTCATAAAAATAAAGTACCTTTATTTTTAGTATAACTGTGTATTGTGTTTTCTTATGATATTGTGCATATGACACTAAGTGGTACTGTAGTAGCTTCACACGTCTCCTAGTTCAGCCTGAGCTGCTTTGCTAAGCTACCATTATCTATCAGCCTAAGCTGCTAGACACCCTATACACTAATAAGGGATAACTGGGCCTGGTGCAAGGTGCAAGTACCCCTTGGTACTCACTACAAGCCAGTCCAGCCTCCTACAGTACCCCTCTGTGAGGAAGCTAAGACATAACAGCAAACCTGCCCCGCTTCCAAAACTTGGAGCAACCCTCCAACACTCCCAGAGAAACCTTAGTGCAGCATCCCTGCCCCACCCCTAACAACTTAGGACAGCAAACCTGTCCTTACGTAGAGCCCTTGGGACAACCATTTTGTCCCGCTCTAGACCTTCTCAGACAGCACCCCTGTCTAGCATTACAACCCTTAGGACAGCAACCTTGTCCTAACGTAGGGACCCAGGGACAGTCTGTGAGAAGCTGACCTGGTTTGTAGTGGTGCCAGAGGTACTTACACCTTATATCAGGTCCAGTGATCCACCTTAGTGAAATGTAGGCAGTATCTAGCAGCTTAGGCTGGCTAGAGGTAGCTGTAGCAGAGCAGCCAAGGCTGAACTAGGAGACTTGCAAAGCTCTTGCAATTCCACTATAGTCACACAGTACTTATACACAATAAAAGACAATACTTAGTGTTACCAAAAAATAAAGGTACTTTATTTTAGTGACACAAGGCCAAAAATATCTTACAGGCAATACTCCTACTGGAGGTAAGTATTACACACAATCTATATACACTAGTAACCAAAATCAGGTAAGTACATAGTAAGAAAATAGTGCAAACAGTGAAAAACACAATAGGTTGCAATTGATCTAGGGGCAACACAAACCATATTCTAAAATAGTGAAATACGAATGTCGAATTCCCCCCTAGGCAAGTGTAGTGTGTAGAGGCGCGATGTGAGTGTAAGAAAACACCAAGAGTAAAGTACAGCAAGTTTTCCTCAGAACACACTAGAAGTCATGATGAAGAATTATGCAAGCACCAAGCAAGACTGCAGGAAATTAACAATGCATTCCTGGACCTGTAGACCTGTGGAAAGAGGAGACCAAGTTCAGAAGTCGATGAAGAGTCCAGGAAGAACAGGAGCCCCTGCCCACCTGGAGGAAGGTGCAAAAGTGGATCCTTTGGTTAGAAGACAAGTACAATAATGCATCAAAGAAGATAGCTGCAGGTTCCTGCTTGGTGCAGGAGATGTCCCACGTCGAGTCGTTGGATGCAGGCTGTTTCCGTCGCTGGATTCTGCCAACAAGCCTTGGTTCGCGCAAGAACGTATTTTGCATCAAAGAGAGGCTGCCTGGACCCAGGAGGGAGCTGGGGGTCTCAATGTGGACTGAGGAGACAGAGGGGCTCTCAGCATTTCCGAGAGCCCTCAGAAGGCCAGACAATACCCACAGAAGTCTCAGGACAGGGGTACAAAGGAGTTGTAAAGTGCGGTCATGGCAGCACTACACAAAAGGATCAATATATGGAAAAATGCGGACATGTCTGCGTGTGTGTCCTGTGATGTAGGTTTGCCTTTGAGGGAAACAGCACATGGAAGAAAGCGCATTTCTGCCTGTGCACACTGGGATGCAGGTGTGCCTGTGAAGGGTGCAGCACCAAGAAGCGATCAATGTCTGAGTGTGAACACTGGGATTTATGTGTGCCTGGAAAGTGATACAATACATAGGAGCCTGCAAATGTGTGTTGTGTGAGCACACAGAGATGTATGTGTGCTTGAGAAGGACATAATACATGGAAGCCTTTGTGTAGGAGGCTGGACTGGCTTGTAGTGAGTACCAAGGGGTACTTGCACCTTGCACCAGGCCCAGTTATCCCTTATTAGTGTATAGGGTGTCTAGCAGCTTAGGCTGATAGATAATGGTAGCTTAGCAGAGCAGCTTAGGTTGAACTAGGAGACGTGTGAAGCTACTACAGTACCACTTAGTGTCATATGCACAATATCATAAGAAAACACAATACACAGTTATACTAAAAATAAAGGTACTTTATTTTTATGACAATATGCCAAAGTATCTTAGAGTGTACCCTCAGTGAGAGGATAGGAAATATACACAAGATATATATACACAATAGCAAAAAATATGCAGTATAGTCTTAGAAAACAGTGCAAACAATGTATAGTTACAATAGGATGCAATGGGGAAACATAGGGATAGGGGCAACACAAACCATATACTCCAAAAGTGGAATGCGAACCACGAATGGACCCCAAACCTATGTGACCTTGTAGAGGGTCGCTGGGACTATTAGAAAATAGTGAGAGTTAGAAAAATAACCCTCCCCAAGACCCTGAAAAGTGAGTTGTAGGAAAGTACCATCTTGCCTGGCATGTTACCCCCATTTTTCACTGTATATATGTTGTTTTAGTTGTATGTGTCACTGGGACCCTGGTAACCCAGGGCCCCAGTGCTCATAAGTGTGCCTGAATGTGTTACCTGTGTAGTGACTAACTGTCTCACTGAGGCTCTGCTAACCAGAACCTCAGTGGTTATGCTCTCTCATTTCTTTCCAAATTGTCACTGACAGGCTAGTGACCATTTTTACCAATTTACATTGGCTTACTGGAACACCCTTATAATTCCCTAGTATATGGTACTGAGGTACCCAGGGTATTGGGGTTCCAGGAGATCCCTATGGGCTGCAGCATTTCTTTTGCCACCCATAGGGATCTCTGACAATTCTTACACAGGCCTGCCACTGCAGCCTGAGTGAAATAACGTCCACGTTATTTCACAGCCATTTTACACTGCACTTAAGTAACTTATAAGTCACCTATATGTCTAACCTTTACCTGGTAAAGGTTAGGTGCAAAGTTACTTAGTGTGAGGGCACCCTGGCACTAGCCAAGGTGCCCCCACATTGTTCAGAGCCAATTCCCTGAACTTTGTGAGTGCGGGGACACCATTACACGCGTGCACTACATATAGGTCACTACCTATATGTAGCTTCACCATGGTAACTCCGAATATGGCCATGTAACATGTCTATGATCATGGAATTGCCCCCTCTATACCATCCTGGCATAGTTGGCACAATCCCATGATCCCAGTGGTCTGTAGCACAGACCCTGGTACTGCCAAACTGCCCTTCCTGGGGTTTCACTGCAGCTGCTGCTGCTGCCAACCCCTCAGACAGGCAGCTGCCCTCCTGGGGTCCAGCCAGGCCTGGCCCAGGATGGCAGAACAAAGAACTTCCTCTGAGAGAGGGTGTGACACCCTCTCCCTTTGGAAAAGGGTGTGAAGGCAGGGGAGGAGTAGCCTCCCCCAGCCTCTGGAAATGCTTTGTTGGGCACAGAGGTGCCCAATTCTGCATAAGCCAGTCTACACCGGTTCAGGGACCCCTTAGCCCCTGCTCTGGCGCGAAACTGGACAAAGGAAAGGGGAGTGACCACTCCCCTGACCTGCACCTCCCCTGGGAGGTGTCCAGAGCTCCTCCAGTGTGCTCCAGACCTCTGCCATCTTGGAAACAGAGGTGCTGCTGGCACACTGGACTGCTCTGAGTGGCCAGTGCCACCAGGTGACGTCAGAGACTCCTGCTGATAGGCTCCTTCAGGTGTTAGTAGCCTATCCTCTCTCCTAGGTAGCCAAACCCTCTTTTCTGGCTATTTAGGGTCTCTGTCTCTGGGGAAACTTCAGATAACGAATGCATGAGCTCAGCCGAGTTCCTCTGCATCTCTCTCTTCACCTTCTGATAAGGAATCGACCGCTGACCGCGCTGGAAGCCTGCAAACCTGCAACATAGTAGCAAAGACGACTACTGCAACTCTGTAACGCTGATCCTGCCGCCTTCTCGACTGTTTTCCTGCTTGTGCATGCTGTGGGGGTAGCCTGCCTCCTCTCTGCACCAGAAGCTCCGAAGAAATCTCCCGTGGGTCGACGGAATCTTCCCCCTGCAACCGCAGGCACCAAAAAGCTGCATTACCGGTCCCTTGGGTCTCCTCTCAGCACGACGAGCGAGGTCCCTCGAATCCAGCGACTCTGTCCAAGTGACCCCCACAGTCCGGTGACTCTTCAGCCCAAGTTTGGTGGAGGTAAGTCCTTGCCTCACCTCGCTGGGCTGCATTGCTGGGAACCGCGACTTTGCAGCTACTCCGGCCCCTGTGCACTTCCGGCGGAAATCCTTTGTGCACAGCCAAGCCTGGGTCCACGGCACTCTAACCTGCATTGCACGACTTTCTAAGTTGGTCTCCGGCGACGTGGGACTCCTTTGTGCAACTTCGGCGAGCACCGTTTCACGCATCCTCGTAGTGCCTGTTTCTGGCACTTCTCCGGGTGCTACCTGCTTCAGTGAGGGCTCTTTGTCTTGCTCGACGTCCCCTCTCTCTACAGGTCCAATTTGCGACCTCCTGGTCCCTCCTGGGCCCCAGCAGCATCCAAAAACGCCAAACGCACGATTTGCGTGTAGCAAGGCTTGTTGGCGTCCTTCCGGCGGGAAAACACTTCTGCACGACTCTCCAAGGCGAGAGGGATCCGTCCACCAAAGGGGAAGTCTCTAGCCCTTTTCGTTCCTGCAGAAACCTCAGCTTCTTCTGTCCAGTCGAAGCTTCTTTGCACCCGCAGCTGGCATTTCCTGGGCATCTGCCCATCTCCGACTTGCTTGTGACTTTTGGACTTGGTCCCCTTGTTCCACAGGTACCCTAGATTGGAAATCCACAGTTGTTGCATTGCTGGTTTGTGCCTTTCCTGCATTATTCCTCTAACACGACTCTTTTGTCCTTAGGGGAACTTTAGTGCACTTTGCACTCACTTTTCAGGGTCTTGGGGAGGGTTATTTTTCTAACTCTCACTATTTTCTAATAGTCCCAGCGACCCTCTACAAGGTCACATAGGTTTGGGGTCCATTCGTGGTTCGCATTCCACTTTTGGAGTATATGGTTTGTGTTGCCCCTATCCCTGTTTCCCCATTGCATCCTATTGTAACTATACATTGTTTGCACTGTTTTCTAAGACTATACTGCATATTTTTGCTATTGTGTATATATATCTTGTGTATATTTCCTATCCTCTCACTGAGGGTACACTCTAAGATACTTTGGCATATTGTCATAAAAATAAAGTACCTTTATTTTTAGTATAACTGTGTATTGTGTTTTCTTATGATATTGTGCATATGACACTAAGTGGTACTGTAGTAGCTTCACACGTCTCCTAGTTCAGCCTAGGCTGCTCTGCTAAGCTACCATTATCTATCAGCCTAAGCTGCTAGACACCCTATACACTAATAAGGGATAACTGGGCCTGGTGCAAGGGGCAAGTACCCCTTGGTACTCACTACAAGCCAGTCCAGCCTCCTACAGGTAGTCTGCCTCTTCTCTGCACTAGAAGCTCCGAAGAAATCTCCCGTGGGTCTACGGAATCTTCCCCCTGCTACCGCAGGCATCAAAGAACTGCATCACCGGTCCCCTGGGTCTCCTCTCAGCACAACGAGCGAGGTCCCTTGAATCCAGCAACTCTGTCCAAGTGACTCCCACAGTCCAGTGACTCTTCAGTCCAAGTTTGGTGGAGGTAAGTCCTTGCCTCCCCACGCCAGACTTCATTGCTGGGAACCGAGTCTTTTGCAGCTACTCCGGTTTCTGTGCACTTCCGGCGGAAATCCTTTGTGCACAGCCAAACCTGGGTCCACGGCACTCTAACCGGCATTGCACGACTTTCTAAGTTGTCCTCCGGCGGCGTGGGACTCCTTTGTGCCACTTTGGGTGAGCACCGTTTCACTCCTCTTCGTAGTGCCTGTTCCGGCACTTCTGCGGGTGCTGCCTCCTTCTGAGAGGGCTCCTTGTCTTGCTGGGCGCCCCTCTGCCCCCTGACGCAATTGGCGACATCCTGGTCCTTCCTGGGCCACAGCAGCATCCAAAAACCCTAACCGCACGATTTGCAGCTAGCAAGGCTTGTTTGCGGTCTTTCTTCAGGAAAACACTTCTGCACGACTCTTCACGACGTGGGACATCCATCCTCCAAAGGGGAAGTTTCTAGCCCTTGTCGTTCCTGCAGAATCCTCAGCTTCTACTGCCTAGTAGCAGCTTCTTTGCACCCACAGCTGGCATTTCCTGGGCATCTGCCCATCTCCGACTTGCTTGTGACTTTTGGACTTGGTCCCCTTGTTCCACAGGTACCCTCGTCTGGAAATCCATTGTTGTTGCATTGCTGGTTCGTGTCTTTCCTGCAGAATTCCCCTATCACGACTTCTGTGCTCTTTGGGGAACTTTAGTGCACTTTGCACTCACTTTTCAGGGTCTTGGGGTGGGCTATTTTTCTAACCCTCACTGTTTTCTTACAGTCCCAGCGACCCTCTACAAGGTCACATAGGTTTGGGGTCCATTCGTGGTTCGCATTCCACTTTTGGAGTATATGGTTTGTGTTGCCCCTATCCCTATGTGCTCCCATTGCATCCTATTGTAACTAAACATTGTTTGCACTGTTTTCTAAGACTATACTGCATATGTTTGGTATTGTGTACCTATATCTTGTGTATATTTGCTATCCTCATACTGAGGGTACTCACTGAGATACTTTGGCATATTGTCATAAAAATAAAATACCTTTATTTTTAGTATATCTGTGTATTGTGTTTTCTTATGATATTGTGCAAGTGACACTAGTGGTACTGTAGGAGCTTCACTCGTCTCCTAGTTCAGCCTAAGCTGCTCTGCTAAGCTACCATTATCTATCAGCCTAAGCTGCTAGACACCCTATACACTAATAAGGGATACCTGGGCCTGGTGCAAGGTGTAAGTACCCCTTGGTACTCACTACAAGCCAGTCCAGCCTCCTACACTTATGTTAAGGGGGTATTTTCACATTGTCTATGAGGGGTAGCGTAGGCATGTTTGATATGGTTGTAATGGTAGTGAGAAATGCTGCTTACTGGTTTGGATGGATTTTTATTTTCATTATAGAAATGCCTCTTCTAGAAAGTGAGCATTTCTCTATGCTTATGACTGTGGTGTTTTGCAGCTTGACTCCAATCCACAACTGGGCAGCGTGGCAGTTGGGCTTTGTGCATACTTTTCAGACAGCCTGTACACAGGGAGGGTGGAGGTGTCACAAGAGTGCATCTGAATATTGAATGGTCTTTCTGGGTTGAGAGAAGGGGAGGCAAGGCATACTTGCATCTGTAAAGGCTGTGCCCTGGCCTCACACAAAGAGCTTGTTAACCCCCAACTGATGTTTGGACCCTGTCCTGGAGGACAGAGGGGACACTCCCAGAACCACTTGTAACTGGTTGGAACCTCCTATCCCCCTCATTGGAAATGCTTTGCAAAATTGAGTATAAGTACAGGGGATTTTTCCCCATAAAGACACACAAGAAACATACATGTAACTGGACACAGATTGCTGCTGGGAGGACTCACCAGGAACCGCCATGGACTTGTGCTGCTGTGCTGACCTGTGACCTGCTGGGTCACTTGGAGGAATTGCCAGTGACTGCATCCACTTTGTACTGGTCTGTTGCTTTCTTTATTTCCTTAGAGCGCCTTTGTTTACTTACCAGGTACCTGGGAGCGCTTCCTGTGCTTAAGGAATCACCGCTGCTACCTGGGCATTTGAAGAACATCGAGCGATTTGAAAGCGCGCTGTGCTTAGTGCTCCCGGGGCACGCCAAGTGTAGAATGCAGTAAGCACACTCCTAACGGTGCCCCCGGGGTGAAGCACACTGCAAGGAGGTACCAGCTAGCCCCAACTCTAGTTTCGATCACCGTTGCAGCCCGGGACCAGCGCATAGCCTTCCTCGCCCACTACATCGGGTGCAGGGGAGGGACAGGGACCCCAACGCACCCACGAGGGCTCCAGGAGGGTTACCCCCCCAGGGCAAGTATTGGGATGGACCCCCCTGGCTAGGCAGGTATGAGACTTACAAGTCTGGCTGGAGCAAGGAGCTTTGTCTGAGAGCCAGGAGGCTCAAGTAACCTCCTGCCCCTCCTATTACTGGACAAGGGAGACACGAGATTTCAGCCGCACCGCTAATATGGCGGCAGCAGCCACAAGAGCAGCCAAACAATCAGCTCCGCTTGTGTAGGAGGCTGCCCTGGTTTGTAGTGGGTACCAAGGGGTACTTACACTCTTTACCAGGTCCAGTAATCCCTTATTAGTGTAGAAGAGGTGTTTCTAGCAGCTTAGGCTGATAGAAGGTAGCTATAGCAGAGCAGCTTAGGCTGAACTAGGAGACATGCAAAGCTCCTACTATACCACTGGTGTCATATGCACAATATCATAAGAAAACACAATACACAGATATACTAAAAATAAAGGTACTTTATTTTGATGACAATATGCCAAAAGTATCTCAGTGAGCACCCTCAGTATGAGGATACCAAACATACACAAGAAATATGTACACAATACCAAAAATATGCAGTAATAGCAAAAGGAAGTAATGCAAGCAATGTAAAGTTACAGTAGATTGCAATAGGAGCACATAGGTATAAAAGCAACACAAACCATATACTCCAAAAGTGGAATGCAAACCATGAATGGACCCCAAACCTATGTCAGCTTGTAGAGCGTCGCTGGGGCTGTAAAAAAACAGTGAGGGTTAGAAAAATAGCCCACCCCAAGCCCCTGAAAAGTAGGTGTAAAGTGAACCTATATTCCCCAGAGAGCACAGAAGTCGGGATAGGGGAGTTCTGCAAGAAAGACCAACACCAGCAAAGCAACCAAAGTGGATTTCCGGACGAGAGTACCTGTGGAACAAGGGGCCCAATCCAAGAGTTGCGACAAAGTCGAGAGTGGGCAGATGCCCAGGAAATGCCAGCTGAGGGTGCAAAGAAGCTGCCACCGGATGGTAGAAGCAATGGATTCTGTAAGAACGAAGAGGGCTAGAAACTTCCCCTTTGGAGGATGGATGTCCCACGTCGTGTAGAAGCTTGCAGAAGTGTTCCCACGCAGGAAGACCGCAAACAAGCCTTGCTAGCTGCAAGGGTCGCGGTTAGGGTTTTTGGATGCTGCTGTGGCCCGGGAGGGACCAGGATGTCGCCACTTGGATGAGGAGACAGAGGGGGCGCCCAGCAAGTCAGGGAGCCCTCACAGAAGCAGACAGCACCTGCAGAAGTACCGGAACAGGCACTTGGAAGAGGAGTGAACCGGAGCTCACCCGAAGACACAAAAGGAAGTCCCACGACGCCGGAGGGCAACTCAGAAGGTTGTGCACTGCAGGTTAGAGTGTTGGGACCCAGGCTTGGCTGTGCACGAAGGAAATCCTGGAAGAGTGCACAGGAGCCGGAGCAGCTGCAAATCACACGGTACCCAGCAATGCAGTCTAGCGTGGGGAGGCAAGGACTTACCTCCACCAAACTGGGACTGAGGAGTCACTGGACTGTGGGAGTCACTTGGACAGAGTTGCTGAGTTCCAGGGACCACGCTTGTCGTGCTGAGAGGGGACCCAGAGGACTGGTGATGCACTCTTTTGTTGCCTGCGGTTGCAGGGGGAAGATTCCATTGACCAACGGGAGATTTCTTCAGAGCTCCTGGTGCAAGAAGGAGGCAGGCTACCCCCAGAGCATGCACCACCAGGAAACAGACGAGAAAGCGGCAGGATCAGCGATACAAGGTTGCAGTAGTCGTCTTTGCTACTTTGTTGCGGTTTTGCAGGCGTCCTGAGCAGTCAGCGGTCGATCCTTTGACAGAAGGTGAAGAGAGAGATGCAGAGGAACTCTGATGAGCTCTTGCATTCGTTATCTAAAGAATTCCCCAAACCAGAGACCCTAAATAGCCAGAAAAGGAGGTTTGGCTACCTAGGAAGGAGGATAGGCTAGCAAAACAGGTAAGAGCCTATCAGAAGGAGTCTCTGATGTCACCTGCTGGCACTGGCCACTCAGAGCAGTCCAGTGTGCCAGCAGCACCTCTGTTTCCAAGATGGCAGAGGTCTGGAGCACACTGGAGGACTCTGGGCACCTCCCCTGGGAGTTGCAGGTCAGGGGAGTGGTCACTCCCCTTTCCTTTGTCCAGTTTCGCGCCAGAGCAGGGCTAAGGGGTCCCCTGAACCGGTGTAGACTGGCTTATGCAGAATTGGGCACATCTGTGCCCAACAAAGCATTTCCAGAGGCTGGGGGAGGCTACTCCTCCCCTGCCTTCACACCATTTTCCAAAGGGAGAGGGTGTAACACCCTCTCTCAGAGGAAGTCCTTTGTTCTGCCATCCTGGGACAAGCCTGGCTTGACCCCAGGGGGGCAGAAACCTGTCTGAGGGGTTGGCAGCAGCAGCAGCTGCAGTGAAACCCCAGGAAAGGCAGTTTGGCAGTACCAGGGTCTGTGCTACAGACCACTGGGATCATGGGATTGTGCCAACTATGCCAGGATGACATAGAGGGGGCAATTCCATGATCATAGACATGTTACATGGCCATATTCGGAGTTACCATTGTGAAGCTACATATAGGTAGTGACCTATATGTAGTGCACGCGTGTAACGGTGTCCCCGCACTCACAAAGTCCGGGGAATTGGCCCTGAACAATGTGGGGGCACCTTGGCTAGTGCCAGGGTGCCCTCACACTAAGTAACTTTGCACCTAACCTTTACCAGGTAAAGGTTAGACATATAGGTGACTTATAAGTTACTTAAGTGCAGTGTAAAATGGCTGTGAAATAACGTGGACGTTATTTCACTCAGGCTGCAGGGGCAGGCCTGTGTAAGAATTATCAGAGCTCCATATGGGTGGCAAAAGAAATGCTGCAGCCCATAGGGATCTCCTGGAACCCCAATACCCTGGGTACCTTAGTACCATATACTAGGGAATTATAAGGGTGTTCCAGTAAGCCAATGTAAATTGGTAAAATTGGTCACTAGCCTGTTAGTGACAATTTGTAAGAAATGAGAGAGCATAACCACTGAGGTTCTGATTAGCAGAGCCTCAGTGAGACAGTTAGTCATCACACAGGGAACACATACAGGGCACATACTTATGAGCACTGGGGCCCTGTATAGTCCATTCCCTGTAGAAATATGGACCACCTCAACAATTTAGGGTTTTCACCTTTCATTTGTTTTAGCCAAAGTAGAGGTTTGTGGTCTGTCTGAACAATGAAGTGAGTGCCAAACAGGTATGGCCTCAACTTCTTCAGTGCCCAGACCACAGCAAAGGCCTCCCTCTCAATGGCAGACCAACGCTTTTCTCTAGGGGTCAACCTTCTGCTGATAAAAGCTACTGGTTGATCCTGGCCCTCAGAGTTAAGTTGTGATAAGACTGCCCCTACCCCTAATTCAGATGCATCAGTCTGAACATTCAATTTCTTGGAGTAACATGGGCTTTTTAGGACAGGTGCAGTGCACATGGCCTGTTTGAGCTCCTCAAAAGCTTTCTGACAGCTAGCTGTCCACAATACCTTTTTAGGCATCTTCTTGCTAGTGAGATCATTAAGTGGGGCTGCAATGGAGCCATAGTTTCTAATGAATCTCCTGTAATACCCAGTGAGGCCTAGGAAGGCTCTCACCTGGGTCTGTGTTGTAGGGGGAACCCAATCTATGATTGTTTGGATTTTCCCCTGAAGTGGTGCAATCTGTTCTCCACCTACCAGGTGTCCCAGATAAACCACCTTTCCCTGCCCTATCTGGCACTTTGAAGCCTTGATAGTGAGGCCTGCCTTTTGCAGGGCCTCCCAAACTTTTCACAGGTGGACCAGGTGATCATCCCAGGTGTAACTAAGGACAGCTATATCATCTAGATATGCTGCACTAAAAGCCTCCAACGTTTGCAGGACTGTATTCACCAACCTCTGAAAAGTGGCAGGTGCAGTTTTCAACCCAAAGGGCATCACTGTAAATTGGTAGTGCCCTCCTATAGTTGAAAATGCAGTTTTAGCTTTAGCATCCTCTGCCAATTTGATCTGCCAATATACTGCAGTCAAATCAAAGGTGCTTGGATACTTGGCAGATGCCAGTGTATCTATGAGCTCATCTGCCCTGGGTATAGGGTGAGCATCAGTTTTTGTTACCTGGTTGAGACCTCTGTAATCTACACAAAACCTCATCTCCCTTTTTCCATCTTTTGAGTGAGGCTTTGGTACAAGCACCACAGGAGAGGCCCATGGGCTTTCAGAAGGTTCAACCACTCCTACACCAAGCATTTTCTGAACTTCTTGCTTTATGCAGCCCCTGACATGGTCAGGCTGCCTATAGAATTTACTTTTGACAGGCAAGCTGTCTCCAGTATCAATTGTATGTTCACACCAAGATGTGGTGCCTGGCACAGTTGAAAAGAGTTCAGAAAACTGTCCAAGGAGATTTATGCAGTTGTCTTTCTGTTCAGCAGTAAGACAGTCTGCCAAAACTACACCTTCCACTAAAGCATCATCTTAAGTGGAAGAGAAGAGATCAGGGACAGGGTCACTCTCTTCTTCCTCTCTGTAGGAGGCTGGACTGGCTTGTAGTGAGTACCAAGGGGTACTTGCACCTTGCACCAGGCCCAGTTATCCCTTATTAGTGTATAGGGTGTCTAGCAGCTTAGGCTGATAGATAATGGTAGCTTAGCAGAGCAGCTTAGGCTGAACTAGGAGACGTGTGAAGCTACTACAGTACCACTTAGTGTCATATGCACAATATCATAAGAAAACACAATACACAGTTATACTAAAAATAAAAGTACTTTATTTTTATGACAATATGCCAAAGTATCTTAGAGTGTACCCTCAGTGAGAGGATAGGAAATATACACAAGATATATATACACAATAGCAAAAATATGCAGTATAGTCTTAGAAAACAGTGCAAACAATGTATAGTTACAATAGGATGCAATGGGGAAACATAGGGATAGGGGCAACACAAACCATATACTCCAAAAGTGGAATGCGAACCACGAATGGACCCCAAACCTATGTGACCTTGTAGAGGGTCGCTGGGACTATTAGAAAATAGTGAGAGTTAGAAAAATAAACCTCCCCAAGACTCTGAAAAGTGAGTGCAAAGTGCACTAAAGTTCCCCTAATGACAAAGAAGTCGTGTTAGAGGAATAATGCAGGAAAGACACAAACCAACAATGCAACAACTGTGGATTTCCAATCTAGGGTACCTGTGGAAAAAGGGGACCAAGTCCAAAAGTCACAAGCAAGTCGGAGATGGGCATATGCCCAGGAAATGCCAGCTGCGGGTGCAAAGAAGCTTCTACTGGACAGAAGAAGCTGCGGTTTCTGCAGGAACGAAAAGGGCTAGAGACTTCCCCTTTGGTGGACGGATCCCTCTCGCCGTGGAGAGTCGTGCAGAAGTGTTTTCCCGCCGAAAGAATGCCAACAAGCCTTGCTAGCTGCAAATCGTGCGGTTAGCGTTTTTGGACGCTGCTGTGGCCCTGGAGGGACCAGGAGGTCGCAAATTGGACCAGGAGAGAGAGGGGACGTCGAGCAAGACAAGGAGCCCTCTCAGCAGCAGGTAGCACCCGGAGAAGTGCCAGAAACAGGTACTACAAGGATGCGTGAAACAGTGCTCACCCGAAGTCGCACAAAGGAGTCCCACGTCGCCGGAGACCAACTTAGAAAGTCGTGCAATGCAGTTTAGAGTGCCGTGGACCCAGGCTTGGCTGTGCACAAAGGATTTCCGCCGGAAGTGCACAGGGGCCAGAGTAGCTGCAAAAGTCGCGGTTCCCAGCAATGCAGCCCAGCGAGGTGAGGCAAGGACTTACCTCCACCAAACTTGGGCTGAAGAGTCACTGGACTGTGGGGGTCAGTTGGACAGAGTCGCTGGATTCGAGGGACCTCGCTCGTTGTGCTGAGAGGAGACCCAAGGGACCGGTAATGCAGCTTTTTGGTGCCTGCGGTTGCAGGGGGAAGATTCCGTCGACCCACAGGAGATTTCTTCGGAGCTTCTGGTGCAGAGAGGAGGCAGACTACCCCCACAGCATGCACAAGCAGGAAAACAGTCGAGAAGGCGGCAGGATCAGCGTTACAGAGTTGCAGTAGTCGTCTTTGCAACTATGTTGCAGGTTTGAAGGCTTCCAGCGCGGTCAGCAGTCGATTCCTTGGCAGAATGTGAAGAGAGAGATGCAGAGGAACTCGGATGAGCTCTTGCATTCGTTATCTAAAGTTTCCCCAGAGACAGAGACCCTAAATAGCCAGAAAAGAGGGTTTGGCTACCTAGGAGAGAGGATAGGCTACTAACACCTGAAGGAGCCTATCAGAAGGAGTCTCTGACGTCACCTGGTGGCACTGGCCACTCAGAGCAGTCCAGTGTGCCAGCAGCACCTCTGTTTCCAAGATGGCAGAGGTCTGGAGCACACTGGAGGAGCTCTGGACACCTCCCAGGGGAGGTGCAGGTCAGGGGAGTGGTCACTCCCCTTTCCTTTGTCCAGTTTCGCGCCAGAGCAGGGCTAAGGAGTCCCCTGAACCGGTGTAGACTGGCTTATGCAGAATTGGGCACATCTGTGCCCAACAAAGCATTTCCAGAGGCTGGGGGAGGCTACTCCTCCCCTGCCTTCACACCATTTTCCAAAGGGAGAGGGTGTAACACCCTCTCTCAGAGGAAGTCCTTTGTTCTGCCATCCTGGGACAAGCCTGGCTTGACCCCAGGGGGGCAGAAACCTGTCTGAGGGTTTGGCAGCAGCAGCAGCTGCAGTGAAACCCCAGGAAAGGCAGTTTAGCAGTACCAGGGTCTGTGCTACAGACCACTGGGATCATGGGATTGTGCCAACTATGCCAGGATGACATAGAGGGGGCAATTCCATGATCATAGACATGTTACATGGCCATATTCGGAGTTACCATTGTGAAGCTACATATAGGTAGTGACCTATATGTAGTGCACGCGTGTAATGGTGTCCCCGCACTCACAAAGTCCGGGGAATTGGCCCTGAACAATGTGGGGGCACCTTGGCTAGTGCCAGGGTGCCCTCACACTAAGTAACTTTGCACCTAACCTTTACCAGGTAAAGGTTAGACATATAGGTGACTTATAAGTTACTTAAGTGCAGTGTAAAATGGCTGTGAAATAACGTGGACATTATTTCACTCAGGCTGCAGTGGCAGGCCTGTGTAATAATTGTCAGAGCTCCCTATGGGTGGCAAAAGAAATGCTGCAGCCCATAGGGATCTCCTGGAACCCCAATACCCTGGGTACCTTAGTACCATATACTAGGGAATTATAAGGGTGTTCCAGTAAGCCAATGTAAATTGGTAAAATTGGTCACTAGCCTGTTAGTGACAATTTGTAAGAAATGAGAGAGCATAACCACTGAGGTTCTGATTAGCAGAGCCTCAGTGAGACATTTAGGCACTACAGAGGGAACACATACATATAGGTCACAAACTTATGAGCACTGGGGTCCTGACTAGCAGGGTCCCAGTGACACATAACAAACATACTGAAAAGATAGGGTTTTCACTATGAGCACTGGGCCCTGGCTAGCAGGATCCCAGTGAGACAGTGAAAACACCCTGACATACACTCACAAACAGGCCAAATGTGGGGGTAACAAGGCTAGAAAGAGGCTTCTTTCTCACACTCTCCTTCATCTGTTGCCATGAGCAGGGTGAGATCAGCCCTGTCATAGTAGGGTTTTAGGCGGTTGACATGAATCACCCTAAGGGGACTCCTGGCAGTGCCTAGGTCAACTAAGTAGGTGACCTCGCCCTTCTTTTCAACAATTAGGTGGGGTCCACTCCATTTGTCTTGGAGTGCTGTTGGGGCCACAGGCTCCAATACCCACACCTTCTGTCCTGGTTGGTACTTAATCAGAACAGCCTTCTGGTCATGCCATTGCTTTTGGAGCTCTTGGTTGGCCTGAAGGTTTTTACTGGTCTTTTTCATGCACTCGGCCATTCTGGATCTTAGGCAGAGTACATAGTCCACTATATCCTGTTTGGGAGCTTTAAAAGGTTGTTCCCAACCCTCCTTCACAAGTGTTAGTGGACCTCTTACAGGGTGCCCAAATAGGAGTTCAAAGGGGCTGAAGCCCACTCCTTTCTGGGGTACCTCCCTGTAAGCAAAAAGGAGGCAAGGTAATAGGACATCCTATCTCCTCCTGAGTTTTTCAGGGAGTCCCATTATCATTCCTTTGAGAGTTTTATTAAACCTCTCTACCAGTCCATTTGTCTGTGGATGATAAGGTGGGGTGAATTTGTATGTTACACCACATTCCTTCCACATAGCCTTCAAGTATGCAGACATAAAGTTGCTACCCCTGTCTGATACAACCTCTTTTGGAAAACCCACCCCAGAAAAGATTCCCAGGAGGGCTTTTGCCTCTGCAGGTGCTGTAGTGGTCCTTAGAGGAATTGCTTCAGGATATCTTGTGGCATGGTCCACAACCACCAAGATAAACCTATTGCCTGAAGCAGCAGGAGGCAGTGGAATAAGGGGAGCCTCTGGTGTGCCACCAGTTTTGCCACTGGCTTGGCAGGTCATGAAAGACTCACAAAAATCTTCTGTGTCCTCTGACATCCTAGGCCAGTGAAACAGGGGGACAAGCCTTTCCCATGTTTTAATCTGGCCCAAATGCCCAGCCAAAGGAATGTCATGTGCCAGAGTTAGAAGGAACTCTCTGTACTGCAGGGGAATGACCAATCTCCTGGCTGCTCCAGGTTTTGGGTCCCTTGCCTCTGTGTACAAGAGGTTGTCCCCCCAGTAAACTCTATGTGAGTCACTGACATCCCCATTTTGCAGCTTGACAGCTTGCTGTCTGAGACCCTCTAATGTGGGACAGGATTGCTGTGCCACACTCAGCTCTTCCCTGGCAGGCCCCCCTCCACCGAAAAGCTCAGCAGTGTCTGCTGCCAGCTCATCTGGTGAAGGTTCTGCACAGGGAGGAAATTCTTTTTCCTCAGTAGAAGAATCATCTGTAGAGGGAGGGATAGTAGGTAGGGATTTACCCTTGCTACCCCTATCTTTAGGGAGCACTTGGTCCATTGTTCCAGGATCCAAGTCACCCTGTCCTTTTTGCTTTTTGGCCTGAGCCCTTGTTAAAGCAAAAATATGCCCTGGAATGCCCAGCACTGCTGCATGAGCCTCCAACTCCACTTCTGCCCAAGCTGATGTCTCTAAATCATTTCCTAGTAGACAGTCTACAGGTAAATCTGAAGCAACCACAACTTTATTTGGACCAGTAACCCCCCCCTCCCCCAGTTGAGATTCTCAACAGCCATGGGGTGGCTAAGAGTGTTGTTATGAGCGTCTGTCACTTGGTACTGGTGGCCAAGTAGGTGTTGTTCAGGGTGTACCTGTTTCTCTATCACCATGGTAACACTGGCACCTGTGTCCCTGTAGGCCTGAACCTCAACACAATTGATTAGGGGAAGTTGATTGTACTTATCCATATTAAGGGGACAAGCAACCAAGGTGGCCAAATCAATGGCACCTTCAGAGACTAACACAGCCTCTGTGGTCTCCCTAACAAGACCAACCCCAACTAAATTACCAAAAGTGAGCCCAGCTACTCCCTTGGATTGGCTATTAGTAGGTTTGCTCCCACCACCACTGCTATTACTAGGGGCACTAGAGTTTGCAGTAGGGGTTGTAGTAGTGGGAGATTTGGTTTTTTTCTTTGGACAACTGGCATCAGTTGTCCAATGGCCTTTTACTTTACATAAATAACACCAAGGCTTTTTTACTTGATTTGAAGAGGATTTGGACCCACCAGAGGATTTTTGTGGGCCTGATGAATACTCATTTTTAGATTTGTCCCCACCCTTGTCAGAAGACTTACCGTCCTTCTTCTTGCCATTCTTGTCACCCCCTGTATGAACCTTTCTTTTCACTCTTGTTCTGACCCATTTGTCTGCCTTCTTTCCCAATTCTTGGGGAGAGGTCAAGTATGAGTCCAATAGATATTGGTGTAACAAGTCAGACACACAGTTATTCAGAATAAGATTATACAGGCTTTCATAGTCAAAAACTTTACTGCCATGTAACCATCTCTCCATGGCCTTCACTGAACAGTCAACAAAGTCTATCCAGTCTTGGGAGGACTCTTTTCTAGTGTCTCCTAACTTAATCCTGTATTGTTCAGTGGTTAAGCCATATCCATCCAAGAGTGCATCCTTCAAAACTGCAAAATTGTTAGCATCACTTTCTCTAACAGTAAGGAGCCTATCCCTACCCTTTCCATTGAAAGATAGCAACAATATAGCAGCCCACTGCCTTTGAGGGAACCCCTGTACTATACAGGCACTCTCAAGTGCAGCAAACCACTTGTTAATGTCATCCCCCTCCTTGTAAGGGGGAACTATCTTGTGCAGATTCCTGGAATCATGCTCTCTCACATGATCACTATCAGGAATACTGCTGCTGCCACCATGGGGTCCAAACCCCAATCTCTGTCTCTCCTTCTCCAGGTCTAGGAATTCCCTGTCTAGAGCCAGCTGTTGCTGTTTAAGCTTCAGCCTGGTCTCTTCCACTCGCAACTTTTTGAGTTCCCTTTCTAACATGTTGTCTTTAGGGTGGGTGGTTTGGGAATGCTTGTACACTGAGGATAAATTGGAACCAACAGAGGGAGATCTGTCCCTAACAGCTTGGACTCTAGCAACCTGGCCTCCAGGAATAAAAACATCCCTACTATGATGGGAGCTCCTATTACTACCAGCATTGCTCTGAGGTCTGCTGAGGGGCAGATTTGGAATAGAACCCTCCACACCTCCCTCAAGGGGTTCCACTGAGTCAGAATGTGAGCTATCTACTAACTTCTCAGTTGAAGTACCTGCTAGGGACTTATCATTCTCAATGAGCAGGTTAAATAGAAATTCTCTTGAAGGGTTCTTTCCTTTCACTAAACCTCTATCAATGCAGAGACTCCTTAGGCTCTTAAAGTTTAAATTGTCATAAGTTGTATTGACCATTTTAAGAGAAGTTCCTACATCAGACATGATAGAAGAAGGGTTAGAGACAGTGAGAAGAGAGTAAAAGTTTCAGGACTTTTTAAAGAACAGAAAAAAAAAAACTTTTTCAAACTTTTTAGAAGTTTAGAAGTACTTTTCAGCACTTAGTAGAAGGTGTAGGAGAAGAAAAGCAAAACTTTTTGGTTAGGTGTACATACATTGAACTTGTTTTGTATATTATTCTCTTATGAAAAGTACACAATGATAAAGTGGTAAGTAGTTACAAGTACTTATCCCACCGCTGCACAACCAATGTAGGAGGCTGGCCTGGCTTGTACACCTTGTGCCAGGTCCAGTTATCTCTTATTAGTGTAGAAGAGGTGTTTCTAACAGCTTAGGCTGATAGAAGGTAGCTATGGCAAAGCAGCTTAGGCTGAACTAGGAGACATATAAAGCTCCCACTATACCACTGGTGTCATAGCTCACATAGGTTTGGGGTCCATTTGTGGTTCGCATTCTACTTTTGGAGTATATGGTTTGTGTTGCCCCTATACCTATGTGCTCCTATTGCAATCTACTGTAATTCTACACTGCTTGCATTACTTTTCTTGCTATTACCTGCATAATTTTGGTTTGTGTACATATATCTTGTGTATATATCTTATCCTCATACTGAGGGTACTCACTGAGATACTTTTGGCATATTGTTATAAAAATAAAGTACCTTTATTTTTAGTACTTCTGTGTATTGTGTTTTCTTATGATATTGTGCATATGACCCTAGTGGTATAGTAGGAGCTTTACATGTCTCGTAGTTCAGCCTAAGCTGCTTTGCCATAGCTACCTTCTATCAGCATAAGCTGCTAGAAACACCTCTTCTACACTAATAAGGGATAACTGGACCTGGCACAAGGTGTAAGTACCTCTGGTACC
Organism: Pleurodeles waltl; assembly: GCF_031143425.1. Classification (NCBI taxonomy): domain Eukaryota; kingdom Metazoa; phylum Chordata; class Amphibia; order Caudata; family Salamandridae; genus Pleurodeles; species Pleurodeles waltl. Next base: position 1,226,555,189 of record NC_090447.1, read on the forward strand.
CACTACAAGCCAGGCCAGCCTCCTACAGTAGACTCTGAAGGGGAACCTTAAATAGCCCTGAGAGGGGGATTGGCTACCTTAGCAGGTATGGACATATCAGGAGGGGTCTCTGACGTCAGCTGCTGGCAGTGGCAACTCAGAGGCATCCAGAGTGTCCCCACACCTTGGAAAACAAGAGGGCTGAAGTCTGGGACACACTGGAGGAGCTCTGGGAACCACCCCTGGGGTGGTGATAGACAGGGGAGTCATCATTCCCCTTTCCTTTGTCCAGTGTCACGCCAGAGTAGGGACTGGGGGGTCCCTGAACCGGTGTAGACTGGTTTATGCAAGGAGGGCACCATCTGTGCCCTTCAAAGCACTTCCAGAGGCTGAGGGGGGGCTACCCCTCCCCAGCCTGTAACACCTATTTCCAAAGGGAGAGGGTGTAACACCCTCCTCCCAAAGGAAATGCTTTATTTTGTCTTCCTGGGAGTGAGCTGCTCAGACCCCAGGAGGGCAGAAGCCTGTCTGTGAGGTGGCAGCAGCTGTAGCTACAGGGCAAGTCTCAGAGAGCTTGCTTGGCAGTACTGGGGGTCCATGGTGGGGCCCCTAGGATGCATGAAATTGGCTCCCCAACACCTGATTTGGAATGATGGAGCAATTCCATGATCTTAGACATCTTACATGGCCATATTCAGAGTTACCATTGTGTAAGGGTCCCCGCATTCACAAAGTCTGGGGAATTGGCCCTGAACTATGTGGGGGCACCTTTGCTAGTGCAAGGGTGCCCTCACACTTAGTAACTTTGCACTTAGCCTTCATAAAACGAAGGTTGGATATATAGGTGACTTATAAGTTACTTAAGTGCAGTGAAAATGGCTGTGAAATAGCTGTGCACTATTTCACACAGGCTGCAATGGCAGGCCTGTGGAAGGGTTTGTCTGAGCTCCTTATGGATGCCAAAAGAAATGCTGCAGCCCATAAGGATCTACTGGAACCCCAATGCCCTGGGTACCTAGGTACCATATACTAGGGACTTATAAGCGGGGTCCAGTGTGCCAATTGAAATTGGTGAATGAAGTCACCAGCCTATAGTGACAAATTTAAAAGCAGAGAGAGCATGAGCACTGAGGTTCTGGTTAGCAGAGTTTCAGTGACACAGTTAAGCACTACTGACAACACACACATTAGGCCACAAACTATGAGCACTGGGGTCCTGGCTAGCAGGATCTCAGTGAGACAGGCAAAACACACTGACATATAGGGTTGTCACTATGAGCACTGGGGTCCTGACTTGCAGGATCCCAGTGACACAGTAAAAACACACTGACACACACTGACAAACAGGCCAAAAGTAGGGGTAACTATGCTGGAAAGAGGCTACTTTCTCACACTCCAGACTATATCTGTCAATTCAAAAACTGGGTTTAGAATCAAGATTATGCTCTAAATTTGGTTTTGATCGGGCGTATAAGACAAAATCTAAGCCAGGGTCAAGGTTTGAATTGGATAGAGTTGATATCATAAGTGTGGAAAACTGGCACTTTGTTGCAGTCCCCCCCCCCCCCAAACACACACACTGTTTGCCTGGTTTCATGATGCAATTTTGTAGGAGGCTGGCCTGGCTTATAGTGGGTACCTAGTGGTATTTACACCTTGTGCCAGGTCCAGTTATCCCTTATAGGTAGAATAGAGGTGTTTCTAGCAGCTTAGGCTGTTAGAGGTAGCTATAGCAAAGCAGCTTAGGCTGAACTAGGAGACATGCAAAGCTCCTACTATAACACTTGTATCATATAGCACAATATCATAAGAAAACACAATACTCAGAGTTACTAAAAATAAAGGTACTTTATTTTAGTGACAATATGCCAAAAGTATCTCAGAGGATACCCTCACTTAGGAGGTAAGTAATATACACAAATTATATCTACCCAAACCCAAAACAGGTAAGTAACAGTAAGAAAAGTAGTGCAAACAATGTAGAATCACAATAGGATGCAATAGGTAGACATAGGCCTAGGGGCAACACAAACCATATACTCCAAAAGTGGAATGCAAATCACGAATGGACCCAAGGCCTATGGGAGGTTGTAGAGGGTTGCTGGGACTGTGAGAAAACAGTGCGGGTGTCCAAAATACCCCACCCCAAGACCCTGAAAAGTAGGAGTAAAGTTACCCTACTACCCCAGAAAGACAGTATAGTCAAGACAGGGGATTCTGCAAGAACCACAACCACCAGCAAAACACTGAAGACGGATTCCTGGACCTCATCCCAAACTGAGGCCTCTAGGTAATTACCTAAGAGTCAGTTGCCCAATGATGTGTTGTGCAGGAGACACTAGGTTTTCAGGCACCAAAGTGATACTGCCACCTGTGTCCCTGTAGGCCTGGGCCTCAACACCATTAATTGAAACTGTCTGCCTGTACTTATCCATTGTAAGGGGACAAGCAGCCAGTGTGGCAGGGCCAATACCACCAGGTTTGAAAGAAACTGTCTTGTGACTGACTACCCCAGTTTCTATGATGGACCCATACGTGAACCCAACTACACCCTTATTTTGACGGTTGCCAGCAGTCCCACCACTATTACCACTACTGCTAGGGGCACTAGAGTTTGATGTATTAGTGGTGGTAGGCTCAGGGGGTTTGCCTTGGCAGGACCTATCCCCTGGCCTATGGCCTTTATTTTTACACACATACCACCAAGATTTTTTAATGTGTGTGGGTTGTGTAGAAGAGGAAGAAGTTGATTTATCCCCACCCCCTGAAGAGTTTTTAGGATTTGAAGAAGGATCTTTAGTTTTACCCTTATCCCCATGCTTATCCTGAGATTTCTCACCATCTTTCTTCTTTCCATCCTTGTCACCTCCTGTATAAACTTTTTTGTTCACTCTTGTTCTGACCCATTTGTCTGCCTTCTTTCTCAATTCTTGGGGAGAGGTCATATCTGGGTCTACCAAGTACTGGTGCAACAAATCAGACACACGATTGTTAAGAATATGCTCTCTCAGGATCAGACTATACAGGCTTTCATATTCAGATACTTTACTGCCATGTAACCAACCCTCCAAGGCCTTCACTGAACAGTCAACAAAATCTGTCCAGTCTTGAGAGGACTCTTTTCCGGTGTCTCTGAACTTAATCCTGTATTGTTCAGTGGTTAAGCCAAATATATCCAACAGTACATCCTTCAAAACGTTGTAATTATTGGCATCACTTTCTCCGACAGTAAGCAGCCTATCCATACCCTTTCCAGTGAAAGATAGCCACAAGATAGCAGCCCACTGCCTTTCAGGGACCAACTGTACCACTCAGGCCCTCTCAAGTGCAGCAAACCACTTATTAATGTCATCCCCCTCCTTGTAAGGGGGGGCTATCTTATGCAGATTCCTGGAATCTTGCTCTCTAACAGGATTGCTATCAGAAATACTGCTGCTGCCACCATGGGTCCTAACCCCATTCTCTGTCTTTCCCTCTCTATATCTAGGGATTCCCTGTCTAAGGACAGCTGTTGCTGTTTAAGCTTCAGTCTGGTCTCTTCCAACCTCAGCTTTTTGAGTTTCCTTTCCATTAAGTTATCCTCAGGGTGGGATGCTTGGGAATGTTTGGATACAGAGGAGATTTGGGAATTGGCAGAGAGAGACCTGTCCCTAACTGGCTGGACCCTAGTAACCTGGCCTCTAGGAGAGAAAGATGCCCTACTAATGTGAGACCCTCTGACACTACCAGTGTCTGTAGGAGGCTGGCCTGGCTTGTAGTGGGTACCAAGGGGTACTTACACTCTGTACCAGGTCCAGTTATCCCTTATTAGTATAGAAGAGGTGTTTCTAGCAGCTTAGGCTGATAGAAGGTAGCTATAGCAGAGCAGCTTAGGCTGAACTAGGAGACATGCAAATCTCCTACTATACCACTGGTGTCATATGCACAATATCATAAGAAAACACAATACACAGATATACTAAAAATAAAGGTACTTTATTTTTATGACAATATGCCAAAAGTATCTCAGTGAGTACCCTCAGTATGAGGATGCCAAATATACACAAGATATATGTACACAATACCAAAAATATGCAGTAATAGCAAAAGGAAGTAAGGCAAGCAATGTAAAGTTACAGTAGATTGCAATAGGAGCACATAGGTATAGGGGCAACACAAACCATATACTCCAAAAGTGGAATGCGTACAGGGTCGCTGGGACTGTAAGAAAACAGTGAGGGTTAGAAAAATAGACCACCCCAAGACCCAGAAAAGTAGGTGTAAAGTGCACCTATATTCCCCAGAGAGCACAGAAGTCGTGATAGGGCAATTCTGCAAGGAAGACCAACACCAGCACTGCAACCAAAGTGGATTTCCGGACGAGAGTACCTGTGGAACAAGGGGACAAAGTCCAAGAGTTGCAACAAAGTCGAGATAGGGCAGATGCCCAGGAAATGCCAGCTGAGGGTGCAAAGAAGCTGCCACTGGATGGCAGAAGCTGTGGATTCTGCAAGAATGAAGAGGACTAGCAACTTCCCCTTTGGAGGATGGATGTCCCACGTCGTGAAGAAGCTTTCAGAGGTGTTCCCACGCAGAAAGACCGCAAACAAGCCTTGCTAGCTGCAATGGTCGCGGTTAGGGTGTTTGGATGCTGCTGTGGCCCAGGAGGGACCAGGATGTCGCCACTTGGATGAGGAGACAGAGGGGGCGCCCAGCAAGTCAGGGAGCCCTCACAGAAGAAGGCAGCACCCGCAGAAGTGCCGGAACAGGCACTATGAAGAGGAGTGAACCGGAGCTCACCCGAAGACACAAAAGGAATTCCCACGACGCCGGAGGACAACTCGGGAGGTTGTGCACTGCAGGTTAGAGTGTCGGGGACCCAGGCTTGGCTGTGCACGAAGGAAATCCTGGAAGAGTGCACAGGAGCCGGAGGAGCTGCAAATCACGTGGTACCCAGCAATGCAGTCTAGCGTGGGGAGGCAAGGACTTACCTCCACCAAACTTGGACTGAAGAGTCACTGGACTGTGGGAGTCACTCGGACAGAGTTGCTGAGTTCCGGGGACCACGCTCGTCGTGCTGAGAGGGGACCAAGAGGACCGGTGATGCAGTCTTTTGTTGCCTGCGGTTGCAGGGGGAAGATTCCGTCGACCCACGGGAGATTTATTCAGAGCTCCTAGTGCAGAGAGGAGGCAGGCTACCCCCAGAGCATGCACCACCAGGAAACAGTTGAGAAGGCGGCAGGATCAGCGATACAAGATTGCAGTAGTCTTTGCTACTTTGTTGCGGTTTTGCAGGCGTCCTGAGCAGTCAGCGGTCGATCCTTTGGCAGAAGGTGAAGAGAGAGATGCAGAGGAACTCTGATGAGCTCTTGCATTTGTTATCTAAAGAATTCCCCAAAGCAGAGACCCTAAATAGCCAGAAAAGGAGGTTTGGCTACCTAGGAAGGAGGATAGGGTAGCAACACAGGTAAGAGCCTATCAGAAGGAGTCTCTGACGTCACCTCTGTTTCCAAGACGGCAGAGGTCTGGAGCACACTGGAGGATCTCTGGGCACCTCCCCTGGGAGGTGCAGGTCAGGGGAGTGGTCACTCCCCTTTCCTTTGTCCAGTTTCACGCCAGAGCAGGGCTGGGGGATCCCTGAACCGGTGTAGACTGGCTTATGCAGAGATGGGCACCATCTGGGCCCATCAAAGCATTTCCAGAGGCTGGGGGAGGCTACTCCTCCCCAGCCCTGACACCTTTTTCCAAAGGGAGAGGGTGTAACACCCTCTCTCTGAGGAAGTCCTTTGTTCTGCTTTCCTGGGCCAGGCCTAGCTGGACCCCAGGAGGGCAGAAACCTGTCTGAGGGGTTGGCAGCAGCAGCAGCTGCAGTGAAACCCCGGGAAAGGTAGTTTGGCAGTACCCGGGTCTGTGCTAGAGACTCGGGGGATCATGGAATTGTCTCCCCAATGCCAGAATGGCATTGGGGTGACAATTCCAAGATCTTAGACATGTTACATGGCCATGTTCGGAGTTACCATTGTGACGCTGTACATAGGTAGTGACCTATGTACAGTGCACGCGTGTAATGGTGTCCCCGCACTCAGTCCGGGGAATTTGCCCTGAACGATGTGGGGGCACCCTGGCTAGTGCCAGGGTGCCCACACACTAAGTAACTTAGCACCCAACCTTTACTAGGTAAAGGTTAGACATATAGGTGACTTATAAGTTACTTAAGTGCAGTAGTAAATGGCTGTGAAATAACGTGGACGTTATTTCACTCAGGCTGCAGTGGCAGGCCTGTGTAAGAATTGTCAGAGCTCCCTATGGGTGGCAAAATAAATGCTGCAGCCCATAGGGATCTCATGGAAACCCAATACCCTAGGTACCTCAGTACCATATACTAGGGAATTATAAGGGTGTTCTAGTATGCCAATGTGAATTGGTGAAATTGGTCACTAGCCTGTTAGTGACAATTTGTAAAGCAGAGAGAGCATAACCACTGAGGTTCTGGTTAGCAGAGCCTCAGTGAGACAGTTAGTCATCACACAGGGAAAACATACATATAGGCCACAAACTTATGAGCACTGGGGTCCTGCTGAATAGTTTCCCCGTGCCAGTGTTCTTTCCCTACAAATTGCAAAGGTAATTGGCACAACCTTTAGCTGCCACTATAAGTCCCTGGTAAATGGTACTTAGGTACCCAGGGCACGGGGAACTAAGGGCAGGCCCCTGAGGACAGTAGCACTGATTGTGCCACCCTTTAGGGCCATGCATCAAGATGTACCCAGCACTGCCTTTGCAGGCTGAGTATACTGGTGCAATCTTAAAAGGCATACTTGACATGTCACACTGCCTGTGTACCCTGTCCACTACACATTGCACGCAATAGAGATACGTCACCCCTCTGGCAGGCCTTCCAGCCCTAAGGCAGGGTGCAATATATTGTATATGAGTGCATAGCCGCATGAGGAATATGCCCCCCCCAGTGTTCTTGCCAAACCTGGGACATAGTGAGTGAACAGAGCAGCCATTTTAAAACATGTGCTGGACACTGGTCAACATGAGTTTCACAGCTACATGATGGTCACCCTGAACCCTAGGTTGTTTGGTATCAAACAACTCAGAATGATAAATCCAAATAGGTACCAGTGTTGTATTTATAATAAAATGTACCTCAGAGTCACCTTAGAGGTGCCCCCTGCGAACACGAACTACCCTGGCATGGTTGCTGACTGGTCCTGACCAGCCTGCCACTGCCAGTCACAAATCTGTACCCCTGAGGTGAGGGCTTCTGCCCTCTAGGATACAGAACAAAGCCCTTCCTGGGTGGAGGTGCTAATGCCCTCTTGTAGGAAAGTACCGTCTTGCCTGGCATGTTACCCCCATTTTTTACATGTATGTCAGTTTGTTTTTGCCTGTCTCACTGGGATCCTGCTAGCCAGGACCCCAGTGGTTATAGTTTGTGGCCAGAATGTGTATACCTGTGTAGTGACTAACTGTGTCAGTGAGGCTCTGCTAATCAGAACCTCAGTGTTTATGCTCTCTCTGCCTTCACATTTGTCACTATAGGCTAGTGACCACTTGTAGGAGGCTGGACTGGCTTGTAGTGAGTACCAAGGGGTACTTGCACCTTGCACCAGGCCCAGTTATCCCTTATTAGTGTATAGGGTGTCTAGCAGCTTAGGCTGATAGATAATGGTAGCTTAGCAGAGCAGCTTAGGCTGAACTAGGAGACGTGTGAAGCTACTACAGTACCACTTAGTGTCATATGCACAATATCATAAGAAAACACAATACACAGTTATACTAAAAATAAAGGTACTTTATTTTTATGACAATATGCCAAAGTATCTTAGAGTGTACCCTCAGTGAGAGGATAGGAAATATACACAAGATATATATACACAATAGCAAAAATATGCAGTATAGTCTTAGAAAACAGTGCAAACAATGTATAGTTACAATAGGATGCAATGGGGAAACATAGGGATAGGGGCAACACAAACCATATACTCCACAAGTGGAATGCGAACCACGAATGGACCCCAAACCTATGTGACCTTGTAGAGGGTCGCTGGGACTATTAGAAAATAGTGAGAGTTAGAAAAATAACCCTCCCCAAGACCCTGAAAAGTGAGTGCAAAGTGCACTAAAGTTCCCCTAAGGACAAAGAAGTCGTGTTAGAGGAATAATGCAGGAAAGACACAAACCAGCAATGCAACAACTGTGGATTTCCAATCTAGGGTAACTGTGGAACAAGGGGACCAAGTCCAAAAGTCACAAGCAAGTCGGAGATGGGCAGATGCCCAGGAAATGCCAGCTGCGGGTGCAAAGAAGCTTCGACTGGACAGAAGAAGCTGAGGTTTCTGCAGGAACGAAAAGGGCTAGAGACTTCCCCTTTGGTGGACGGATCCCTCTTGCCTTGGAGAGTCGTGCAGAAGTGTTTTCCCGCCGGAAGGACGCCAACAAGCCTTGCTACACGCAAATCGTGTGTTTGGCGTTTTTGGACGCTGCTGGGGCCCAGGAGGGACCAGGAGGTCGCAAATTGGACCTGCAGAGAGAGGGGACGTCGAGCAAGACAAAGGGCCCTCACTGAAGCAGGTAGCACCCGGAGAAGTGCCAGAAACAGGCACTACGAGGATGCGTGAAACGGTGCTCGCCGAAGTTGCACAAAGGAGTCCCACGTCGCCGGAGACCAACTTAGAAAGTCGTGCAATGCAGGTTAGAGTGCCGTGGACCCAGGCTTGGCTGTGCACGAAGGATTTCCGCCGGAAGTGCACAGGGGCCGGAGTAGCTGCAAAGTCGCGGTTCCCAGCAATGCAGCCCAGCGAGGTGAGGCAAGGACTTACCTCCACCAAACTTGGGCTGAAGAGTCACTGGACTGTGGGGGTCACTTGGACAGCGTCGCTGGATTCGAGGGACCTCGCTCGTCGTGCTGAGAGGAGACCCAAGGGACCGGTAATGCAGCTTTTTGGTGCCTGCGGTTGCAGGGGGAAGATTCCGTCGACCCACGGGAGATTTCTTCGGAGCTTCTGGTGCAGAGAGGAGGCAGACTACCCCCACAGCATGCACAAGCAGGAAAACAGTCGAGAAGGCGGCAGGATCAGCGTTACAGAGTTGCAGTAGTCGTCTTTGCTACTATGTTGCAGGTTTGCAGGCTTCCAGCGCGGTCAGCGGTCGATTCCTTATCAGAAGGTGAAGAGAGAGATGCAGAGGAACTCGGCTGAGCTCATGCATTCGTTATCTAAAGTTTCCCCAGAGACAGAGACCCTAAATAGCCAGAAAAGAGGGTTTGGCTACCTAGGAGAGAGGAAAGGCTACTAACACCTGAAGGAGCCTATCAGCAGGAGTCTCTGACGTCACCTGGTGGCACTGGCCACTCAGAGCAGTCCAGTGTGCCAGCAGCACCTCTGTTTCCAAGATGGCAGAGGTCTGGAGCACACTGGAGGAGCTCTGGACACGTCCCAGGGGAGGTGCAGGTCATGGGAGTGGTCACTCCCCTTTCCTTTGTCCAGTTTCGCGCCAGAGCAGGGGCTAAGGGGTCCCTGAACCGGTGTAGACTGGCTTATGCAGAATTGGGCACATCTGTGCCCAACAAAGCATTTCCAGAGGCTGGGGGAGGCTACTCCTCCCCTGCCTTCACACCATTTTCCAAAGGGAGAGGGTGTCACACCCTCTCTCAGAGGAAGTTCTTTGTTCTGCCATCCTGGGCCAGGCCTGGCTGGACCCCAGGAGGGCAGCTGCCTGTCTGAGGGGTTGGCAGCAGCAGCAGCTGCAGAGAAACCCCAGGAAGGGCAGTCTGGCAGTACCAGGGTCTGTGCTACAGACCACTGGGATCATGGAATTGTACCAACAATGCCAGGATGGCATAGAGGGGGCAATTCCATGATCATAGACATGTTACATGGCCATATTCGGAGTTACCATGGTGAAGCTACATATAGGTAGTGACCTATATGTAGTGCACGCGTGTAATGGTGTCCCCGCACTCACAAAGTTCAGTGAATTGGCTCTGAACAATGTGGGGGCACCTTGGCTAGTGCCAGGGTGCCCTCACACTAAGTAACTTTGCACCTAACCTTTACCAGGTAAAGGTTAGACATATAGGTGACTTATAAGTTACTTAAGTGCAGTGTAAAATGGCTGTGAAATAACGTGGACGTTATTTCACTCAGGCTGCAGTGGCAGGCCTGTGTAAGAATTGTCAGAGCTCCCTATGGGTGGCAAAAGAAATGCTGCAGCCCATAGGGATCTCCTGGAACCCCAATACCCTGGGTACCTCAGTACCATATACTAGGGAATTATAAGGGTGTTCCAGTAAGCCAATGTAAATTGGTAAAAATGGTCACTAGCCTGTCAGTGACAATTTGGAAAGAAATGAGAGAGCATAACCACTGAGGTTCTGATTAGCAGAGCCTCAGTGAGACAGTTAGGCACCACACAGGGAACACATACATGCACACCTATGAGCACTGGGGCCCTGTGTGACAGGGTCCCAGTGACACATACATATAGGCCACAACCTTATGAGCACTGGGGTCCTGACCAGCAGGGTCCCAGTGACACATAACAAACATACTGAAAACATAGTGTTTTCACCATGAGCACTGGGGCCTAGCCATCAGGATCCCAGTGAGACAGTGAAAACAGTGACAAACATCCTGACATACACTCACAAACAGGCCAAAAGTGGGGGTAACAAGGCTAGAAAGAGGCTCAGTGAGACAGTTAGGCACCACACAGGGAACATATACATGCACACCTATGAGCACTGGGGCCCTGTGTGACAGGGTCCCAGTGACACATACATATAGGCCACAAACCTAGGAGCACTGGGGTCCTGACCAGCAGGATCCCAGTGACACATAACAAACATACTGAAAACATAGTGTTTTCACTATGAGCACTGAGGCCTGGCTATCAGGATCCCAGTGAGACAGTGAAAACAGTGACAAACACCCTGACATACACTCACAAACAGGCCAAAAGTGGGGGTAACAAGGCTAGAAAGAGGCTACCTTCTCACACAACCCCCCCCCCAAACGAAGGACAATAAGGCTAACCTTGGCCAGTTGAGACTTTATTGTCTAAGTGGTGATAAGTAGAGAGTAGCTCTGCAATAGACTGGTTACTCCCTTTATCATCCACTATATGGTTACTTCCCTGTGGGGATGTAAACCACCCTGTTTGAAGTTTTTTAGCTAACCAACAATGTGAAGATGTATTTTCAGAGTTTCTATCAGTAAGTTTTAGTTTAGAGCAGTGGGAATTATCCACTGAACCTATTTGTAATGATGGAAATGCCAGACAGGGATGCTGTCTCAGAAAAGCCATAGCTGGGCAAAAACTTTGTCCATATGGCTGGAAGAGAGAACAGGGATGCTGTTTCTCTTGGGTTGGAGCAGGGCAGGGATGCTGTCCTATCAGCTCCACACTAGGGCAGGGATGCTGTCCTAAGTGTTGTGAGGTAGTGCAGAGTTTCTGCACTAAAGTTTCTCTGGGAGGGTTGGAGGGATGCTCCATGTTAACTAAAATGGTGCTCTTTTTCTCACCAATGTTAGTTATCCCACAGAGAGGTACTTCCACCTCAGGGAGTCCAGCTTTGCCAGCTGATGATTCCCTTGGAACAGGTGCCACCCCAGGAGAGGTTTCTCCCACCACAGGAATAGTATCCTGAATGGTAGGGTGGTTAGGGGATACTGTGATACCCTTTTTACCTGTTGATGGAGAGGGATCCTGAGTTTTCAGGCCTTCTCTCCTTTGCTTTTTCATTTCACTTGAAATGAGAGGGAACAATTCCTCAGGGATGCCCAGCATGGCTGCATGGGCATGAAACTCTACATCAGCCCAACCTGAGGCCTCTAGGTCATTACCTAAGAGACAGTCTACAGGTAAGCTAGGTGATACCACCACCTGCTTAGGGCCAGTAACTCCACCCCAACTAAACTGAATTATAGCTAAGGGAAGGAACTTAGTGGAGTTATGGACATCAAGGGGCATATTTATACTCCGTCTGCGCCGATTGTGCGTCAAACATTTTGACGCACAATCAGCGCAAACGTTGCCCCGTATTTAAACTTTGACGCCCAAGCCCGCAGACGACAAAATTCCGCTGTGTGCATCATTTTTTGGATGCGGCAACCCGCCTTGCGTTAATGATATGCAAGGTAGGCGTTCCCGTCCAAAAAATGGCTTAAACGGCCGTGCGTCGTATTTATGCTTTCGGGCAAAAATGACGCACGGCCGGGAGGCGGAGCCAGAAAATGACGCAGAGCCTGATTTACGTCAAAAATTAACGCCTGGGTCAGGGCAGGCGTTAAAATGTGGCAAACACACCTGTATTTAATCAGAACACACAGAACAAACAGCGAGCAGCAACAGGGAGCCATGGAGGTGATTCTAATCCAGCATGCACGCAGACGCAGAGCCCAGCAGCAAGAACAGCAGCTACAACAACACCAGCAGGGACCCCAAAGGCAGCGCAGACGGCAGGAGAGGATATTCCGCCCAAGAACAACCCTTCAGGGCCTCAGGGAACACAACATCATACAGAGGTACCGGTTGAACTGGCAGGCCATTCAGCAGCTGCTGCAAAACATTGAACAGCAGTTGGCCCTCACTTTGGTGACACCCCGCACCATCCTAACAGAAACAAAGCTGCTTGCCGTACTTCACATGCTGGAAAGTGGCTCTTTTCACACAACTGGTGCCCTGGTAGGCGGAATATCACAACCATCATTCTCCGCATTTTTGCCAAAAGTACTGGATGCCATCATTCGACTGACACCCCGCCACATCTGCTTCCCTAACACACTGCAGAAGCAGCAGGAAACTAAACAGGGGTTCTACGCAATCAGTGGCTTCCCACACGTCCTTGGTGCAATCGACTGCACACATGTACGCCTTGTGCCACCTGCTGCAACTGAACACCTCTACCGCAACAGGAAGCACACACATTCAATCAACGTGCATGCCATTGTCGATCACCAAGGAATGTTCACCAACATCGTGGCTAAATATCCCGGGAGTGTACATGACTCATTCATCTTCCGTCACTGCACCATCAATCAACACTTCCAGGATGGACGGTATGGCAACGGACTACTTGTTGGTAAGTACAAAAAGCTACATATATATATACACTGCACAGCAACCCTCTAGGACACACAACACATACACCACAACAGCAACATGTCAACAGGGACACACTGAGGTCCTGACATCACTAGCCATGTTTCTTAAGTCACCATTGAACCTGTCACACATCGGAATTTACTGTACAGCCTAATGTTAAGACATTAATGAGTGTGGTTGCCGAAATGTCACCTTGCAAATTGTAAGTGTCCCAATGACCTTTACGTTAATACATTGCATAAGTCTAAAGGTATGGGATGTCCAGGGTACTTTGATATGAACGTGTTAACAACACTTTCAATTTTAACTCTGCATGGAACTATCATCTCTCCCCCAGTGAAGACACATGGACACCTGTATCACAAGTCACAATGCTAGGGAGGGCACACTGTATTGAAAATCCCAAAACATACTGCTGACAAACGGTTAGCAGACAAACACTTGCTCAGCCAAGGAAACAACACAATGCAGATGGTATAGCCTACAAGTATAGGATGTCACATTAGTACACAAAAGAGTCACAGACAACACAAGACAACTACTGCCATTAAAGGTCTTTTCAATAGTGCCAGCTACATCAACATGATCCCATTCTTTTTCTCTTGCAGCTGATCAGGGGTATGGCATCCAGCCATGGATAATGACACCATTTGGCAACCCTAGTACAGCTGCAGAGCGAGCATACAACGAGGCCCATAGGAGGACACGCAGCATTGTCGAGCGGACCTTCGGCATCCTCACGTCAAGGTTCCGCTGCCTCGACATCACTGGTAGTAGCCTACTATATTCCCCCGAGATGGTCTGTAAGATCATACTAACATGTTCCATCCTGCACAACATTTGCATAAGAAGGAACATTCCCCTCCTGGAACCAGACCCATACATGCCTGAAGACGAGGAAGAGGAGGATGCTGCCTTGCAACATGAGGGGGAACAACCAAACACGGCTGCTGGAGTGCGTAGGCGCCAACACATTGTGAACAATTTTCTTTTAAATATTATCACCATCACCACTTAATGAACTATTGTAAATAAACACTGATAAGAAACACCACATCATGGTCTGGCTAATCATTTCTGCACACCTTTAGCTCTAACTATCAGAAGAAGAGTGTCGCCTCATGGAGCATTGATGATATAACAATCAGGACACAGAAAATCCCACTACAAATGTGATGCCTATCATACAACGGTCACATACACACACAATGTAAATGACTGACATCCTGTACAGTTCACCATTGAAGGGCAATAGCGGAGGACCACACCTATTACACACATACATGTTGGAAACATGGTTCATCGCAGCATATGGCACACAACTAAAACACCATCACTCAACTAGGGGAAAACAGGCCTCATACATCAGGCAGTTGACATGCTTTTGCTTCAGGAACAGGAATGTATGACCAGACCCTTGACAGCAGTAAGTCCAACTACATACAATCTTTGCAAAGACTATCTATCACTAGAGTTACATACATACACAGCATAAGTGCCACACATATGACAAGCATCCAGCACATCACATCCCATCTACATGTCAGCCCTTTTCCAAAAACCTGATGCACCCATGCGCCTGGTCACACCCCACCTGTCTGAAGAGGTCCCTGGAATACAAATATGTGTACCCTGATATTCCCTCATCTACACACACACACACAAACATCCAGTCATCCAGTGTGCAACACCCTTTCCGATGGTATACCTTTGTCATAGTACTATCTGAATGCATGGACGTCAGCTCAAAGAATACACTGGTTTGGAGTTTATAAGGCCTGGTATCACCTGTAGATTGCTTCCCGTGTGAAAGGTACTGTATGCCATTTGAAAGCTAATTTCATCCGACAGGACTTGTGAGACACTGATGGAGGCCACACCAGTGATCACCTCCATGCACCGTCCCTGCTGATGCCTCCTACGGCATAGATGTTGTCATTTTGGCAATTACACCGCTAAGCATTGCTACTAATGTAGCTGTGTAACACTGTATCTGGGTTCATGTGTCACCTTCAAAACAACACAGGACATACACAGTTTGACATGTCAACTGTCTGCTCCCTCCGACCAGTCTTAGTCAGACCACTGATCATGTCAATTGTGAAAGAGCCGGATCCTGATTGACCCTGCATCCTGTCAGCCTGACTGGCACCTGTCCGTGGGCCACCCTAAAGATTCCCGGTGGCCACATATGGACCACACTTGTTGTTCAAAACCTCTCTTTCCTCAGAGGCTAATTTGTCATTTGCCTCATCAATGTATACTCAAATACATTGTATTGCATCATCTGACTTTTATTTGTATCATATTTGTTACAGTGCCCTTGAATAGCTAAATCATGCCCCATCCGTTGTCTGGGCCTCAATAATGCCTAAACTACAAAGTGTGACAGTGTAACTGGGCCATAGCCTGGGATGGTGTACGTGGCCTCCAGCAGAACCAGCAACCTCAGATAATGTCCATGAAAAGTCTACACATTTTAGGACCCTTTCAGTTCACACGCTGAGTAACATTATCCAAATAATAGAGATGACCTCTGGAAGTGAAAATTCTGCTGCATCCAAATATTATTTACGAATCATTAAAAATATTTGGATGCAGCATTATTTGCACTCCTGTGCGTCAAAAAATATGACGCACAAGCTGTATGCGTGAAAATATGACGCATATTGGAAAAAAACAGCGGCCATGTTATGCAGGATGTGATGTAATAGGATATCCTGTTTACAGATTCTGTACAGTGGGTGTACTTTCACTTTCACTTTGCAGTCTGTGATTATTCTAGACTGTGTGGCTGTGTGCAAAGTGTTGTCCTGTGATTTTGTGCTTTTGTGTCCAGAGTGCCATCTTACTTGTTGTTTTGTCATTTCAATATTGTTGTAGAATACTGTCTGAGTGTGTGTTGTTTACATTTGTCCATTCCAGTGTTGTATTTATTGTCTGTGGGAGTCTGTTGTGGGTACTGTTATATAAGGGATAGATGGGCTCTTCTATTTGTTAAGTTTACTTTGTATTTCTTTACTCCTACTTTCCCCATTTTCACCTTTCTTCTTTTTTTCCCACTACATTTTCCCCTTTTCTGTGCAGAAATGTCGGGTAGGCCACGTCTTTCCAGGATGGGTGAGGAGGAATTGGGGGGGTTCATATGGCTGGTGTGCCATTTCCTCCCACTGCTGCTCGAGGCTGGGGGTAAGGTGATACAGGGGTATCACACTGAGGCCCGAAAAGTCCGGTGGGGGAAGGTAAGCCATCACTTGATGCGTCTGTATGGGAGCCAACGCAAAGTCCACCAGCTGAAGCACCGCTGGGCTGACCTGATCTCCAGGGAGCAAGATCTGCTGGACAACCTGGGAATCATGATTGGTGGCACTGTTGGTGAGAACAGATCATGTAAATGTGCACAATTAAAAGCTGGGTAGTGACATGAGATGATTAGTACACAATCTGCCAGATAAGTTGCTGACTGTGTGTAATGCTGATGAAACATACAGGGTAATTGATGCACTATGTGAAGGATGACAAATGCTAGCAGTCAGGCAGCTCATGCTCGGCAAACTTACAGGTTGCTTGTTGCTGAATGTAATTTAGTGCCGCCTTTGTGTCAGACAAGCGAAACATTAATGAGGCAATCATGACTCTACAGGTCACAATTGCCAGTGAAGTATGGATGTACTAACATCATACCTACATATGCTGACGCTATAGCTAGACTGACATTGGAAACCCTACATGATGCTGAAAATGAGTGCGGCCTTCACGTCAATTGATGATAGCAATGTGGCCCAGACAAATGTCTCATGTGTGTCTGGTGAGTGTGTAAGGAAAGTGTTCACGGAAGTGCTATGCCTGTTAGGGATTAATGTGCTCCTTCATATTTTATTGATACATGCCAGATCTGGACATGAACCATTTTTGGAAAGGAGTCAGGTGCCCTCAGCAAACATCTTAGACAGGTATTTTTTGTTTCTTGTGCCAAAATCCGATTAGGGAAGGCAGTCCAAAGGTATGGACTAGGGTACAAACATCTATGTTTGGTGCCAATCCCCATTGTTGGGACACATCAATTTTTGAAACTTTAATACCATGAGGTATTGCCAAAGTCCCTGCCCCTCTGTACAATGTACCTATCTGTCACAAATGTGTCATGACCACACAGGCTGTTTGACAGGTCATACAGTCCTCAAGTAACCAGGCTTTGGATGTCTCTCTTGGATGCACATGATGAGACGAATACACACCAATATTGTTGCTGCTCACTAATGGAGGTGCATGTTTGCCACCACATGACAGTCAGGGCCACTGCATGTGTGTAGAAGTGTGTGTAACTGTAGCAGGAGACCCATCCTATGTAAATGTTGGCCGTGAAATATTCCATGCACTATGAGCATGTCTGAAAGGGTTTCATTACTCATGTCAGCTTACACATTGTTTTTGTAATGGAAATTGTTTGTCAGTGCACTGATTCTGAGCATATTCTTCCTTCCATGCTTTACAGGTGGACCTGCACCGTACACAGTGGGAGAGGTGGCTCGTTTTGAGGACCCCGACACCTACAGTGAGTGTTGACATGTGTGTTATGTTTTGTGTTTGCTGGTGATGTGTGATGGACTCCTGTGTGTTGAACACATTGCAAGGTGTGATGCGCTGCCCAATCATTAGTGTTGTTCCATTAGTGGGATTTCAGATCTTAGAACATTTCGAGTTGACCAATGCTTATCCATTTGTCTGATCTAGGGTTTGTAGGCCATTCCTGTAGGGCCCGCTATGAGAACTGGGGTGAGCCATGTGGAATACACTAGTTACAATAAGAGTTGCACTGGGACTCGTCTCTGACTGAGTCTGCATGTCAGACTCACATTCTCCAAGATAGCTTCTGCAAATGGCTTTTCTGAAGACTGCTGCTTCCCTATTAACTGATGTACTGAGTACACTGTAGGTAGAACCTTCTGGGAGCATGTACTTCCACATGTTGTACTACAAGTGTGTGGAAGTAGAGTGCAAAGGCCTAGGTGTGCATGCTATTCATGATCATGGGTGTTCTTGCTACTCTGTATCTGTTGAAAATTATGCCTAACTGGAAGTATGTGATGTTGACCTAGGTCAGTACATTCTGACATGTGTGGGCCTTGGATAGGACAAGGTTTAGCTGACTCCAATTTGTTGATCGCCCTTAGTGGTGGTGTGTTTGTAGAGCCAAACACATGTTGAGCTTTCTATACACTCCTGGGTGTGCATATAGTTTGGAATTGTTTGTTGTTCTTCCACCCCCCCCCTCAAACACAGGCATGGGTTTGTGAATAGGGTACCTAGGACTGAAGCAACCAGTATGTTACACATACTTGTGACTATATGAAATTTTGTTTTGAACCTAGTGTACACACACTCAGGTATGGCACATGAGTACTGTACTAGCAAATCCTATTACAAATAGCAGACCTTGTAGTTTGTGATTATCATCACATACATTGACATAGGTAGTCCAGGCAATAGGCGGAGGATGTGCAGCATGATTGTTAGCTGACAACTGTCAGTACTTTGATGACAAGTTATTGCCAGTTGTTACCAATCATGTAGGTTTTGGATGTGCTATGTGTGAGATGACCTTTGTAGGCAGGCTTTCCATTTACTTACTCTGAGACTTTCAATGATCTGTATGGTGATATGAGCTGTTACAAGTACAGTAGTTGTATTGTCAGATTGACCACTTGTGCTATTTCACACAATGCAGTTCCTATGGTAAATAGTTGCCCTTTGTCTTCACAGCTGCAAACATGACACCCGCCCAGAAGCATGAATTTGAGAGGCGGGCCATGAGATACAGACACATCCTGCAGGTGCAGTCGGGGTTCCGAAGGATGGCCCGTACATACCAGTCCGATCGGGCCTCCGGAGCATGGTGGGCTTCACCACAGGGTGGCCCAGCGTTGCCCACTACAGCCACCACCACCACAACCACCGGTTCTCCCCAGGTGGCCCCACCCACAGCGGGGACTTTTGTCCCAACATCTGCAGCACACCCAGGCCCCAGCAGTGTGACAGCTGCAGGACAGTCCAGTGGGCTAGGCTCCACACGGCCACAGAGCACCTCGGCCGGGACACAAACGGCACCAGCACCAACAGTCGACCCAGCGGCATTCCTGGCTTTGGAATATAAGATGGACAGAGTTTTAAAGAAGGTGAACGATCTTAGCCAGGATGTCAGCTACATAAAGAAGCGGGTCAAATCGATCAGGCGGACCGTCCGGAGGGCCAACCTCTAGGAATATCTTTTTGCTATGGACATGATTCCCTCCCCTCCCTCCTCTTTCCTTGTTCTCATGATTAGTGGGATGGGGGATTAGTGTTAGGTTAGTATAGGTTGTTAGTTTAGTTAGTGTTAAGGGAGGGGGGTGGGGGTCCTGATTCTTTCTACTTTTCCTTATTAAGTGTGTGGGTGGGTGGGTGGGGGCCAATGTTGGGGTTCCTGTGTGTTTAAAAAAAAAATTAAAAATATGAAGAAAAAAATTACAAAAAAATATATGATTGTTTAGGATAGTATAGAATGTGTGTAGGTTAGTATGTGTTGTCCTCCACGTGTCCTGTCTCATAATGGGGGGTGGGGGGTTGATGTTTAGAACGATTCGTTATATGTGATGAGTAAGTTTGGCTTAGGTTAGTTAGGGACAGTTGTGGGTAATGAGTAGTCAGGTTAGATTAGGGTAGGTATGACTTTTCCCTTAGTTTCCTCTTGTGTGATTACTTTTGAATAAATATATAGATAACCCTTTACATTATGTGTTAACTGCTACTTGCTCATGGCCTTGGCATCAGTGTAGATGATTGTTGTTCTATGACATTTGTGTCCTATGCTACAAACAAATACAAACTGAGGTGTAAAATGGCAGCTACCCCAGAGCTACCTTGGTAAGAATCCACCATTTGTTTGAACCCCCAATCGGAGTTGACATGGATCACAAAGGATTTTTGTTGATGAGTATGTTTTCTACGTCACAAAGTGTGCTTCCAGACTTGGTATTGTGGGGACAGTTTTAGGTCTGACTGCAGTGTGATGTTCAGGGACACCTTCTAAGATGAGTTCTTGTTAACACTCTTGTCTTCATAACTGGCAGAGATCATTTGTGTCAATATTCAGCATGATTACCTGTTTGGATGTTAACTCAGAAAGATTGATTCATGCTGTGTTTTGTAGTGTTTGCTTAGATTAGACTGCACAGTTCTATGTGTTAGTATTGCATGGTGACAACATTTATCAGCCACTATTAGTTGACTTTGATATCCCTTGAGGAAGCATTATTCTGTCCAACACAGCATGATGGTGTGTGGTTTCTCACTTCATCAGTTATTCACCTCAGAATGGGCAGGCTATGATGCAATCCTGGGCACTATGCAGATGTATATGACTACATGATGTCAGGACAGTTGTATTGACAATCTACATGATTGGAACACAGGCACATTTGTGTTATCTACTGCACAGTTGATGTGTCAAATTACACAGAGACATATTTGTTGTGCAAGGACTATTTATTGAAAAGTGCTGTAGTGCAATATGTACATTGTCCATGTTTGATGAGTCCGTTCTAGTGAAATCTTACATTGTGATCCTACAGAAGGGGTGTAGGTAATGCCACTGACATGCTGGGGTGATATTACAGACAGTGCAGAGGGACAGGATTTGCCGATTAGTAGGAGAGAGACATTAACTGGGCATGCTGACAAGATATACAGTGGTTAGCAGAACAGTCATTGAGTAGAGTTGTTCTAAGACTGGCATTTGACAAAACATAGGACCTTGGTAAAAGTAGGCCATGATGCAGGAACTAGTGCTTCCGGGTACTCTTCCGTGTGAATGTGATCTGTTCCATGTCTTCTTCTTCTGATGTGTGTGTTGCCTGCTTTGTCCTTGTTGTTGTTGGTTGTGAAGGGGCAACACACACCTCAGTGTTACAAGACGTGGAGTCAGACATCCCGGTCGCAGCTCCCTGTGAAGGTCTTAAGGGCAGTACTGCAGCAAGGAAGATCTGCTGGTTCCTGAGAATAGCAGCCACATCACGATGGTTGGCAGCCAGGTCGGCCCTGAGGGAGTCATGATTGCATTCATGCATGCAGTGGAAGGTTTGGGGTGCAGAACTCCCTTACTGCAGTGGTGAATTCCTTGACAGTTTCTTGTAGTCCTTGCAGTATGGATGTTAGGGCTTGCATAGCTGCTGCCTGATCTGCAGATGACATCATGCATGAGCGCACCCCCTCAAGGCTCGCTGCCATAGTTTGCACCCCACCTGCACCTCCTTGGCCAGCTCCCGCTGTACTTCAACTACAGTTCTCTCAATGCTGGTTCCAGTGTCGTCTGAGTCCTCAGCTGTATTGGAGCTGGCAGGTCTTACAATTGGGGTCGTGGGTGGATCCTCTGCGATGGCTGCTTGTTCTGTGCTCCTCCTTGTGACTGAAGGTGGGGTCTGGAGGGTTTCATGGACCTTTTGGATGGTCTCCTGGGGAATGTTTATGGGCTCGTCATCCATGTCATCAGGGAAATCTGGGACAGGCATATCGGCAGTAGATCCATCTTCCTCTGCAATGAAACAGGGTACAATTAGTGTGTCTGTGTTGTGACAATTTTGACGTGACGTGCCTGCCTTTTGATGAATTCACTTTGTGATCTTGTTTTGTATTAATATCTGCAGTCCTTCAGATGGGCATTGTTTCAGGCCTATGGCCCACCTGTGTCTTACATGTATGTTAGTGAGTTATCAGACTTGTCAGCCTCATTGCCTCTAGGTGTTGCTTTATGCCAAATAGAGAATAGCCACCTTTTTGTCCTACTCGACCCTCCGTGTATATCCATTCTCATGGTGAAACCTTTCACTGGCTGTGGGTGTTCTGATGGCCCAGGCAGCACACTTAACTGTCAGGACCTGCCCCAATCCCTGATCTTTCACATCGACTTAATTGTAATTGACATGTAGCATATCCTATGCATGGCTATGTTATGATGTGATATGGATGTTGACATTGTTGATCTGTCTTGCTGATGTTGGGTAATGTGTGTTACATTGGATTGCCCTGATAGTCGTATCAGTGTCTTATTTCGTTCTCTGACTGTGCAGGTGTATTTCAGTGACCAGTTACATGTGTCCCCTCCTCAATGCTGTTGTCTGAGCAGTATGTCATTTGTGATGTTGCCTTGTTAGCCAGGCACAGGATGGACCCTGACATATGCAGCATGGGTGTGTCCTTAGTGCTGTGTCACTCCTATTGTTGTTTACATTGGCTGATGTTTGTGACAACTATGGGCATTGACATTTGAGTGTACTGGGGCCTTTGTCTTGTTTCGGGAGATTGTTGCAGATGTTATCCTCACCCCCTAATTTAGGTATGTATGTTCCATGGGGAGGTTACTGCCATTGGCTACTTGAGCTGCACACAGAGCAGAGGTGGTGGTGGCAACTGTTGTTGCACTTACAATGCAGTTGTCGGTTTGGCTAGAGGATTGCTAATAGGGCCTTAGTTCATGTAGGAGATATGTTGGCTGACGAGTGCCAGGATGTAAGTTTGACTTAGTGGCCTTCCCTCCTGTCGGGGCTTTCCCTTTGCTCCATCGTTGGCATCACAGCATGCCCCCATGGGACTGTTGTTGGTGTAGTGTAATGGTGTGCCCCAGCTTATGTTTGTGCAGGCCATGCCCCCCTTCCGTGCCTGTAGGAAAGTACCATCTTGCCTGGCATGTTACCCCATATTTCACTGTATATATGTTGTTTTAGTTGTATGTGTCACTGGGACCCTGCCAGCCAGGGCCCCAGTGCTCATAAGTGTGCCCTGTATTTGTTACCTGTGTTATGACTAACTGTCTCACTGCTATCCAGAACCTCAGTGGTTATGTTCTCCCATTTCTTTCCAAATTGTCACTAACAGGCAAGTGACCAATTTCACCAATTTACATTGGCATCCTGGAACACCCTTATAATTCCCTAGTATATGGTACTGAGGTACCCAGGGTATTGGGGTTCCAGGAGATCCCTATGGGCTGCAGCATTTCTTGTGCCACCCATAGGGAGATCTGACAATTCTTACACAGGCCTGCCAGGCAGCCTGAGTGAAATAACGTCCACGATATTTCACAGCCATTTACCACTGCACTTAAGTAACTTATAAGTCACCTATATGTCTAACCTTTACCTGGTAAAGGTTGGGTGCTAAGTTACTTAGTGTGTGGGCACCCTGGCACTAGCCAAGGTGCTCCCACATTGTTCAGGGTAAATTCCCCGGACTTTGTGAGTGCGGGGACACCATTACACACGTGCACTATACATATGTCACGACATATGTATAGCGTCACAATGGTAACTCCGAACATGGCCATGTAACATGTCTAAGATCATGGAATTGTCACCCCAATGCCATTCTGGCATTGGGGAGACAATTCTATGATCCCCCGAGTCTCTAGCTCAGACCCGGGTACTGCCAAACTACCTTTCCCGGGGTTTCACTGCAGCTGCTGCCAACCCCTCAAACAGGTTTCTGCCCTCCTGGGGTCCAGCCAGGCCTGGCCCAGGAAGGCAGAACAAAGGACTTCCTCAGAGAGAGGGTTTTACACCCTCTCCCTTTGGAAAAAGGTGTTAGGGCTTGGGAGGAGTAGCCTACCCAAGCCTCTGGAAATGCTTTGATGGGCACAGATGGTGCCCATCTCTGCATAAGCCAGTCTGCACCAGTTCAGGGATCCCTCAGCCCTGCTGTGGCACGAATCTGGACAAAGGAAAGGGGAGTGACCACTCCCCTGACCTGCACCTCCCCTGGGAGGTGCCCAGAGCTCCTCCAGTGTGCTCCAGACCTCTGCCATCTTGGAAATAGAGGTGCTGCTGGCACACTGGACTGCTCTGAGTGGCCAGTGCCAGCAGGTGACGTCAGAGACTCCTTCTGATAGGCTCCTTCAGGTGTTGCTAGCCTAGCCTCTCTCCTAAGTAGCCAAACCTCCTTTTCTGGCTATTTAGGGTCTCTGCTTTGGGGAAGCCCTTAGATAACGAATGCAAGAGCTCATCAGAGTTCCTCTGGATCTCTCTCTTCACCTTCTGCCAAGGAATCGACGGCTGACCGCGCTGGAAGCCTGCAAAACTGCAACAAAGTAGCAAAGACGACTACTGCGACCTTGTAACGCTGATCCTGCCGCCTTCTCGACTGTTTTCCTGGTGGTGCATGATGTGGGGGTAGTCTGCCTCCTCTCTGCACTAGAAGCTCCGAAGAAATCTCTTGTGGGTGACGGAATCTTCCCCCTGCAACCGCAGGCACCAAAGAACTGCATCACCGGTGTAGGAAAGTACCATCTTGCCTGGCATGTTACCCCCATTTTTCACTGTATATATGTTGTTTTAGTTGTATGTGTCACTGGGACCCTGGTAACCCAGGGCCCCAGTGCTCATAAGTGTGCCTGAATGTGTTACCTGTGTAGTGACTAAGGGGGTCATTCTGACCCTGGCGGCCGGTGGCCGCCAGGGCCACCGACCACGGGAGCACCGCCAACAGGCTGGCGGTGCTCCCACGAGCATTCTGACCGCGGCGGTTCAGCCGCGGTCAGAAGCGGCAAGTCGGCGGGCTCCCGCCGACTTACCGCTGCTCGGGGGAATCCTTCATGGCGGCGGAGCGCGCTCCGCCGCCATGAGGATTCTGACCCCCCCCTACCGCCATCCTGTTCATGGCGGGAAAGCCGCCATGAACAGGATGGCGGTAGGGGGGGTCGCGGGGCCCCTGGGGGCCCATGCCGTGCCCATGCCAATGGCATGGCAGGGGCCCCCGTAAGAGGGCCCCGCAAAGTATTTCAGTGTCTGCCTTGCAGACACTGAAATACGCGACGGGTGCCACTGCACCCGTCGCACCTTCCCACTCCGCCGGCTCGATTACGAGCCGGCATCCTCGTGGGAAGGGAGTTTTTCCCTGGGCTGGCGGGCGGTCTTTTGGAGACCGCCCGCCAGCCCAGGGAAAAACTCATAATACCCTCCGCGGTCTTCTGACCGCGGAGCGGTATAATGGGGGCGGAATTCTGGCGGGTGGCCTCCGCCGCCCGCCAGAATCAGAATCACCCCCTAACTGTCTCACTGAGGCTCTGCTAATCAGAACCTCAGTGGTTATGCTCTCTCATTTCTTTCCAAATTGTCACTAACAGGCTAGTGACCATTTTTACCAATTTACATTGGCTTACTGGAACACCCTTATAATTCCCTAGTATATGGTACTGAGGTACCCAGGGTATTGGGGTTCCAGGAGATCCCTATGGGCTGCAGCATTTCTTTTGCCACCCATAGGGAGCTCTGACAATTCTTACACAGGCCTGCCACTGCAGCCTGAGTGAAATAACGTCCACGTTATTTCACAGCCATTTTACACTGCACTTAAGTAACTTATAAGTCACCTATATGTCTAACCTTTACCTGGTAAAGGTTGGGTGCAAAGTTACTTAGTGTGAGGGCACCCTGGCACTAGCCAAGGTGCCCCCACATTGTTCAGAGCCAATTCCCTGAACTTTGTGAGTGCGGGGACACCATTACACGCGTGCACTACATATAGGTCACTACCTATATGTAGCTTCACCATGGTAACTCCGATTATGGCCATGTAACATGTCTATGATCATGGAATTGCCCCCTCTATGCCATCCTGGCATTGTTGGTACAATTCCATGATCCCAGTGGTCTGTAGCACAGACCCTGGTACTGCCAAACTGCCCTTCCTGGGGTTTCACTGCAGCTGCTGCTGCTGCCAACCCCTCAGACAGGCAGCTGCCCTCCTGGGGTCCAGCCAGGCCTGGCCCAGGATGGCAGAACAAAGAACTTCCTCTGAGAGAGGGTGTGACACCCTCTCCCTTTGGAAAATGGTGTGAAGGCAGGGGAGGAGTAGCCTCCCCCAGCCTCTGGAAATGCTTTGTTGGGCACAGATGTGCCCAATTCTGCATAAGCCAGTCTACACCGGTTCAGGGACCCCTTAGCCCCTGCTCTGGCGCGAAACTGGACAAAGGAAAGGGGAGTGACCACTCCCCTGACCTGCACCTCCCCTGGGAGGTGTCCAGAGCTCCTCCAGTGTGCTCCAGACCTCTGCCATCTTGGAAACAGAGGTGCTGCTGGCACACTGGACTGCTCTGAGTGGCCAGTGCCACCAGGTGACATCAAAGACTCCTGCTGATAGGCTCCTTCAGGTGTTAGTAGCCTTTCCTCTCTCCTAGGTAGCCAAACCCTCTTTTCTGGCTATTTAGGGTCTCTGTCTCTGGGGAAACTTTAGATAACGAATGCAAGAGCTCATCCGAGTTCCTCTGCATCTCCCTCTTCACCTTCTGATAAGGAAACGACCGCTGACCGCGCTGGAAGCCTGCAAACCTGCAACATAGTAGCAAAGACGACTACTGCAACTCTGTAACGCTGATCCTGCCGCCTTCTCGACTGTTTTCCTGCTTGTGCATGCTGTGGGGGTAGCCTGCCTCCTCTCTGCACCAGAAGCTCCGAAGAAATCTCCTGTGGGTCGACGGAATCTTCCCCCTGCAACCGCAGGCACCAAAAAGCTGCATTACCTGTCCCTTGGGTCTCCTCTCAGCACGACGAGCGAGGTCCCTCGAATCCAGCGACGCTGTCCAAGTGACCCCCACAGTCCAGTGACTCTTCAGCCCAAGTTTGGTGGAGGTAAGTCCTTGCCTCACCTCGCTGGGCTGCATTGCTGGGAACCGCGACTTTGCAGCTACTCCGGGCCCTGTGCACTTCCGGCGGAAATCCTTTGTGCACAGCCAAGCCTGGGTCCACGGCACTCTAACCTGCATTGCACGACTTTCTAAGTTGGTCTCCGGCGACGTGGGACTCCTTTGTGCAACTTCGGCGAGCACCGTTTCACGCATCCTCGTAGTGCCTGTTTCTGGCACTTCTCCGGGTGCTACCTGCTTCAGTGAGGGCTCTTTGTCTTGCTCGACGTTCCCTCTCTCTTCAGGTCCAATTTGCGACCTCCTGGTCCCTCCTGGGCCCCAGCAGCGTCCAAAAACGCCAAACGCACTATTTGCGTCTAGAAAGGCTTGTTGGCGTCCTTTCGGCGGGAAAACACTTCTGCACGACTCTCCAAGGCGAGAGGGATCCGTCCACCAAAGGGGAAGTCTCTAGCCCTTTTCTTTCCTGCAGAAACCTCAGCTTCTTCTGTCCAGTCGAAGCTTCTTTGCACCCGCAGCTGGCATTTCCTGGGCATCTGCCCATCTCTGACTTGCTTGTGACTTTTGGACTTGGTCCCCTTGTTCCACAGGTACCCTAGATTGGAAATCCACAGTTGTTGCATTGCTGGTTTGTGTCTTTCCTGCATTATTCCTCTAACACGACTCTTTTGTCCTTAGGGGAACTTTAGTGCACTTTGCACTCACTTTTCAGGGTCTTGGGGAGGGTTATTTTTCTAACTCTCACTATTTTCTAATAGTCCCAGCGACCCTCTACAAGGTCACATAGGTTTGGGGTCCATTCGTGGTTCGCATTCCACTTTTGGAGTATATGGTTTGTGTTGCCCCTATCCCTATGTTTCCCCATTGCATCCTATTGTAACTATACATTGTTTGCACTGTTTTCTAAGACTATACTGCATATTTTTACTATTGTGTATATATATCTTGTGTATATTTCCTATCCTCTCACTGAGGGTACACTCTAAGATACTTTGGCATATTGTCATAAAAATAAAGTACCTTTATTTTTAGTATAACTGTGTATTGTGTTTTCTTATGATATTGTGCATATGACACTAAGTGGTACTGTAGTAGCTTCACACGTCTCCTAGTCCAGCCTAAGCTGCTCTGCTAAGCTACCATTATCTATCAGCCTAAGCTGCTAGACACCCTATACACTAATAAGGGATAACTGGGCCTGGTGCAAGGTGCAAGTACCCCTTGGTACTCACTACAAGCCAGTCCAGCCTCCTACAACCGGTCCTCTGGGTCTCCTCTCAGCACGACGAGCGAGGTCCCTTGAACTCAGCAACTCTGTCCAAGTGACTCCCACAGTCCAGTGACTCTTCAATCCAAGTTTGGTGGAGGTAAGTCCTTGCCTCCCCACACTAGACTGCATTGCTGGGAACCGCATGTTTTGCAGCTACTCCGGCTCCTGTGCACTCTTCCAGGATTTCCTTTGTGCACAGCCAAGCCTGGGTCCCGGCACTCTAACCTGCATTGCACGACCTCCTGAGTTGTCCTCCGGATTCGTGGCACCCTCTTGTGCAACTTCGGGTGAGCTCCGGTTCACTCCACTTCATAGTGCCTGTTCCGGCACTTCTGCAGGTGCTGCTTGCTTCTGAGTGGGCTCTTTGTCTTGCTGGACGCCCCCTCTGTCTCCTCACGCAATTGGCGACATCCTGGTCCCTCCTGGGCCAAAGCAGCATCCAAAAACCCTAACCGCGACCCTTGCAGCTAGCAAGGCTTGTTTGCGGTCTTTCTGCACGGAAACACCTCTGCACGACTCTTCACGACGTGGGACATCCATCCTCCAAAGGGGAGGTTTCTAGCCCTTGTCGTTCTTGCAGAATCCCCAGCGTCTACCATCCGGTGGCAGCTTCTTTGCACCCACAGCTGGCATTTCCTGGGCATCTGCCCACTCCTGACTTGATCGTGACTTTTGGACTTGGTGCCCTTGTTCCACAGGTACTCTCGTCAGGAAATCCTTCATTGTTGCATTGCTGGTGTTGGCCTTCCTTGCAGAATTCCCCTATCACTACTTCTGTGCTCTTTGGGGAACTTAGGTGCACTTTGCACCTACTTTTCAGGGTCTTGGGGTGGGCTATTTTTCTAACCCTCACTGTTTCCTTACAGTCCCAGCGACCCTCTACAAGGTCACATAGGTTTGGGGTCCATTCGTGGTTCGCATTCCACTTCTAGAGTATATGGTTTGTGTTGACCCTATCCCTATGTGCCCCCATTGCATTCTATTGTGACTATACATTGTTTGCACTGTTTTCTATTGCTATTACTGCATATTTTGGTATTGTGTACATATATCTTGTGTATATTTGCTATCCTCATACTGAGGGTACTCACTGAGATACTTTTGGCATATTGTCATACAAGTAAAGTACCTTTATTTTTAGTATATCTGTGTATTGTGTTTTCTTATGATATTGTGCAAGTGACACTAGTGGTACTGTAGGAGCTTCACTCGTCTCCTAGTTCAGCCTAAGCTGCTCTGCTAAGCTACCTTTTCTATCAGCCTAAGCTGCTAGACACCCCTCTACACTAATAAGGGATACCTGGGCCTGGTGCAAGGTGTAAGTACCCCTTGGTACTCACTACAAGCCAGTCCAGCCTCCTACAGTGCCCCTTTACCCATGCCACTCCATGTATATGATGACTTACATGCAATGTGTAGTAGGTATTTCCCCCCGCTCACAGTTGATATTCTTGCATTATAATTCCCCATGCGACTTACCCTGCATGTGCGTTGTCTCGTGGTAGTCTGCGCTGTCCTGTCCTTGAATCCCTGTGACGATCTCCTCAGGGATGACGACTGCGACCATCTCCTCCATGTAGTCCAGGGCCTCCTGGTGTGCTGGACTCCCCCCTCCAGTCTGCAGTGCTGCCTTCCTGTTCCTGGCCATCTTTTCCTTGGTCCTGCGTTTGCAGTCATGCCAGCGTTTCTTGCACTCGGTGACTGTTCTGCGTACTTCTGCCACGCTGTTGATCTTGTCGACAATTTGTTGCCATATAGCCTCTCTCCTACTGATTGGCAACTTTGAGGTGATAAACAGTTGGTGCTGGTGTTCTGTCACCTCTTTAACCAGGATTTCCTGCTCCTCTGCACTGAAGCGACACTTTCTTTTCTTTCTATAAAGGTCCTGGTTCTTGTATGGATCCTCCTGGCTGGTTCCTGGTCTGCTCTCATCGTCCTGGGGTATGTAGTGGCATCTGGGATCCATTTTGGCTCTCCTCTGGTGAACTGGCAGTGTTCGCGGGTTTTTTTGACGCTATTGCGTAAAAAAACTGCACATATTCGGGTTGCGGTGTCGTAAATCGACCCACAGTAATTTCCGCCGCGTTAACGCCGTTTTCCTTTACGACTTGACGCCGCGGTGTGCGTCAAAAATAATGACTCCCACCTGTTCTTTGCGCCGCCGTGCGTCAAAGTATAAATATGACGCCCGCACGGCACTACGAAATGGCGTTAGCCGTCGGTAATTTTTTTGATGCAAAACTGCGCCGGCGCAGTTTTCCATCAAAAAGTATTAATATGGGCCCAATAATCTTGTACTGTTGTCCAATGATGTGTTGTGCAGGAGACACTAGGTTTTCAGGCACCAAAGCAATACTGCAACCTGTGCCCCTGTAGGCCTGGGCATCAACACCATTAATTGAAACTGTCTGCCTGTACTTATCCATTGTAGGGGGACAACCAGCCAGTGTGGCAGGGCCAATGCCACCAGGTGTGACAGAAGGAATGGTTTCTTACCTGTAACTCCAGTTCTCTCGTAGGGGTATTTCCATGATAGTCATAAGCACTGAATAGTTCCGCGTGCCTGCGGGGACCCCGGAGCACTGTTATGTAATGTATTCTTAAGTGTAGATGCCAGCCTTTCTTGAAAAAAGGCCTGTTAAAAACCACTTAAAAATAACACTGTGCAGCCAATGTGAACAGCTACACAGGCCAAATTGTTTATTCTTGAGGTTGGAAAGAAAGACAGCTGTAGCATAAATACACCTATAAACACACATTTATTCTAGAAATGTAATAAAAAATATATTCTTACACTTTATTTACACCTCCAAATGAGAATAAAACAATGCAGGACAGTGTAGCCCATAGGCTGCCATTATACAGGATGTTAATAGAGCTGTGCCTTTAAGAAAGGAAAGTCTTCCTGTATACCATCATGCACAGCAAAAGGCAGTTGCCTCAGTTCTTTTTTGTAGGCTTGTAACATGACATGAAGAAACATGAACATTCTTTGTAGTACCAACATCGTTATGATTATTGCAACTTTTCCTATGTCAAGTCCACCGGGGAGGAGGGAGGGTTGCTTATAACTATCATGGAAATACCCCTACGAGAGAA
The DNA here is from genome assembly GCF_031143425.1 of Pleurodeles waltl. Taxonomy (NCBI): domain Eukaryota; kingdom Metazoa; phylum Chordata; class Amphibia; order Caudata; family Salamandridae; genus Pleurodeles; species Pleurodeles waltl. The sequence goes on from NC_090447.1 coordinate 1,226,586,298, forward strand.
CTGGAGTTACAGGTAAGAAACCATTCCTTCTCTCGTAGGGGATTTCCATGTATAGTCATAAGCACTGAATAGATTAGCAAGCCCATCCCCATAACCGCGGTGGAGTAGACAGAATAATACTGAAACCATAAATTATGCAAATAAATTCTCGAGAGAGGCCTGTCCGACCTGCGCATCTGCCCTAGCATCTGAATCAAGGCAGTAATCCTTAGTAAAGATATGGGCCGATTTCCAAGTGGCCGCTTTGCACATTTCTGTCAAAGGAATATTTCTCATCAAGGCAGCAGTCGTTGCCTTCCCTCTAGTAGAATGGGCTCTTGGCCTACTGTCAAGAGATTTATTTGCTAACTGATAACAAAAAACGATACATGAGACAATCCACCTGGATAAGGATTGTTTGGAAGTGGCTAACCCTGTTCTAACTGGGCCATAGTTAATGAACAGCTGCTGTGATTTACGCAAGCATTTTGTCCTGTCCAAGTAAAATGTTAAAACCCTCTTTACGTCGAGAGAATGTAGGGTTCTCTCGGCAGGGGTAGATGGATTTTGGAAGAAAGTTGGTAATGAAATGGTTTGGTTCACATGGAAGTCTGAAATGACTTTAGGCAAAAATTTTGGATGTGTCCTCATAACTACTTTCGAAGAATGAAAAACCGTATAAGGTTCTTGAGCGTAAAGGGCCTGGATCTCACTGACCCTACGAGCTGATGTGATTGCAACCAGAAAAGCAGTTTTCCACGTAAGATGTTGGAGTGATGCTTTATGTATTGGTTCAAACGGAGGTAGCATCAGACGCGAGAGGACAATATTCAGTTCCCATGGAGGAGATGGTCTTCTAATGGGAGGGAAGACCTTTTTCAAACCCTCCAGGAAGTCTTTTATGATTGGAATCCTAAAGAAAGAGGTTTGGGAAGGGCTCTTTCTATATGCCGTTAGAGCCGCCAGGTGTACTTTTATTGATGACAATTGCAATCCAGACTTTGCCAAACCTAATAAGTATGGCAGAATAGTTTCCTCTCCGCAGGATATTGGGTCAACATTATTGTCTAAGCACCACACGCAGAACCTTTTCCATTTGCAGGCATAAGCTGTTCTTGTGGAGGGGCGCTTTGCCTCCCTTAGAATCTCCATGCAGTCCTGAGGTAGGTTCAGGTGACCATATTGTACTAACTCAGTCACCATGCTGCCAAATTCAACGATGGGAGGTTGGGATGAGATATCTGGCCTCGGAACTTCGTGAGAAGGTCTGGGCGACAAGGCAGCCTGATGTGTGGTTTGAGTGACCGGTGAAGGAGGTCTGGAAACCACCACTGGCGTGGCCATTCTGGGGCAATGAGAATCATCTTGGAGTGAGCATTGGACAGCTTCAGGAGGACTGCCGGTATCAGGGGAAGTGGTGGAAAGGCGTAAAGAAATGCTCCTGACCAGTTTATCCACAGGGCATTCCCCAGCGTTCCTGGATGGTAGTATCTGGAGGCAAAGTTTTGGCATTTTTTGTTTTCTGGGGTTGCGAATAGGTCTATAGAGGGGGTACCCCAATGGCAAAAATGGAACGGACGACGTCGTTGTGCAAAACCCATTCGTGGTTTTCATCTATTGCGCAGCTGAGGGCATCCGCTTGAACATTCTGTGTGCCTGGAAGATGAGTTGCCACTAGCGAGAGGTTCCTGGCTAGAAGCCAGTGCCAGATTGTTTGAGCCTCTGTCAACAGAGTCTTGGATCTGGTGCCTCCTTGTTTGTTTAAATAATACATGGTGGCCACGTTGTCCGTCTCGAGAAGCAGAGTTTTCGTCTTCAGAGATGGGAGGAAGGCCTTGAGCGCAAGATGGACTGCGCGAAGCTCCAACAGGTTGATGTGATACAGTCGCTCTCTCTGTGACCACTTGCCTTGGACTCTAAGGTGATCCATATGCGCTCCCCATCCGAGCAGCGATGCGTCTGTGACAATTGTTTGAGTTGGGGGCTGTTGTTGGAATGGAATCCCCTCCAGAAGATTGTTGGGCGAACACCACCACTTGAGGGATTGTAAGGCGTGGTGAGAAAGAAGGACGCTGTTCTCCCAATCGTCCACTAGTTGACACCATTGATCCTCCAGACATTGCTGTAAGGGTCTCATATGGAGGCGAGCATTGGGAATGAGGTGGATGCAAGAACCCATCGAGCCCAGGAGGGAGGATATCGCTCTTGCAGTGGTCTGAGGTGTTTTCTCGAGCTGCTGGCACTTTTGGAGGATTGATAATCGTCGTTCCTCCGAAGGAAACACCTTTCCTTGTTTGGTATCTATGATGGCACCTAAGTAATGCAGCCTCTGAACAGGTGTTGCTGTGGAGTTGGGGAGATTGACTTGAAGGCCCAGACTCTGGAGAAGCTGGTGAGACCAGTTGAAATGCTGTTGAGCCTCTAGATACGTGGAAGCTTTTATGAGCCAATCGTCTAGTTAGGGGTAGACGAATATTCGATCTTTCCTCAAATGGGCTGCCACCACCACCATGCATTTGGAAAAAGTTCTCGATGCTGATTTGAGGCCGAAAGGTAGTACCGCAAATTGGTAATGACTTTTTCCGACAATGAACCTTAGAAACGTTTGATGCTTCTCGATCACCGGAATGTAAAAGTAAGCGTCGCGGAGATCTATGGCGCAGAGCCAGTCGACCTGATGAAGTTGGGGGTAAATTTGGTGCAAGGAGAGCATCCTGAATTTTTCCCTGCGAATCCACTTGTTTGCTACCCTTAGGTCTAGAATGGGACGAAACTCTTGTTTGTCTTTCTTTGGTACCAAAAAATACCTTGAGTAGATTCCCTTTCCGTGCTGATGGATCGGGACAGGTTCTATTGTTCTCTTTTGTAATAGGGTTGTTACTTCTAAACTGAAGAGCGTTGAGGTGGTGACTCACTGGTTTGGGTGGAATAGACGGCGGAGGGCTGATGAACCTGAGAGAGTAGCCATTCCGCACAATATTCAACACCCAGGCGTCTGATGTAATGCGTTGCCACTCGTCCAGATGATTTGAGATACTTCCCCCTACCGGAGTGGGTAACGGAGGAGGGGGAAGCGAGGACTCAGGGCTTAGACGCTGGTGCCTGACGAGCTGTCTGGGTTTGCGGTGTAGAGAGACCCCTTGTCGGCTTTTGTTGGGTCGAGAAGGTTCTTTGATGCTGTTGCTGGGGTCTTGAAGACATCAACTGTGGCGTTTGATATCTCTGAGTAAAGAGCCTTCGATAGTAGGGACGGAATGTTTTCCGTTGCTCTCTCGGTCTCTCGATGCCCACCGCTTTCAGAGTGTCTAGTTCAGTTTTCATTCTCGACATCTCGTCGTCAGCATGAGAGCCAAACAAAGTGGAACCTAAGAAGGGCAAATTTTGAATTCTCTGTTGTGCCTCTGGTTTAAGTGACGTCAGGCGTAGCCAAGCGTGTCTTCTTAAGGACACTCCATGAGCATAATTATGGGCGGATAGCACCGAAGGTCAGCAGTGGCGCTGATCACTTGATTGGAGACCATGGCACCTTCACTCCCGATCTCCAAAAAATCTTCTCTTTTCTCTTTAGGGAGATGTTCCGCAAATTGCAGCACAGAGTCCCAAAGGGCACGATCATACCTGCCTAACAGCGCAGTAGCACTGGCTGCTTTCATCGTGCTGGCTGAGGTAGAGCATACTTTGCGGCCTGCGGCATCAATCTTTCTACTCTCTTTGTCCGGTGGTGAGGAGGAAGACGGAGATGTAGAATGCAACTTTTTTGCAGCCACTATGACCACTGAGTCAGGCACCGGATCCGACCTTAGGAATAGAGGGTCCTGCTCCGGAGGACGATATTTCTTTATAAGCCTGGAAGGAGCAGTTTTAGCTGTGGATGGTGTTGAAAATATGGCCATTGCCGGTTCAAGAAGCCCTGGGACCAGCGGTAGTAATGGTCTTGAAGATGGATGCTGGTGTAATTTATCGAAAATCACAGAGGTTGTTGGAGCGGGTACCGCCAGCGGAATGTTTAATTTGGTAGCACCGCGAACCAGGACCTCTTGGAAGGTGTTGACGGCGTCTATGGGAGAAACTCTCGGAGACGGTGAGTCAGATAGGGTCGGAGAGTAATCCCTTGTGGATGAGGAGGAATGTCTATGGTGGGAACGTGGAGATCTTTGAACCGATTCACGTCGACGATGGTGTTGAGAGGAAGAGGAGCATCTCGAAGAGTGACGGGAATATCTTGTGGATTCCGCTGGAGTCACTGGAGCGGACTCTGATGGAGGAGGCGGCGGAGGAGCTGTAGGTGCCAGAGGTGTCTGTGGTAGAGGTGACGGCTGAAGAAACGACTGAGGTGAAGTTGGTAGAAGAATGAGAGAAGCCGAGGATTCTGAGGTGGTATAAACCCTCGTAGGCCTCTTTGAGTGCCTCCTCGACGTCGACACACTTCTCGACGTCGAGTACGATAACGGCGAGTACCTCTCGGCGTTGACTCCTCTCGCCGCTGAGATCCTCTCGACGGTGATCTCCCTCAACGTTGATGAGATGACGGCGAGCGTCTTCGACGACAAGTACTGTCCACCGACGTCGATCGTCCCCGTCGCAGTGACGGCGACCTGGACCAAGACCTTTTTGACTGCGAGTGTCTACGCCGTCTCGACGTCGAACGATGTCTCTTACTCGACGGTGAGCCGGTCCTCGACGGCGAACATGTTGGCGCCGTTCACGGTCTCGACGTCGATGCTCTTGATGTCGTCGGAGACCTATGGCGTTTGTGAGCAGTTCTGGCAGCTGCTCCAGAGGACACAGTGAGAGCCCTGGTAGAAGACTGACCTTCCCCTCGCTCTGTGGCAGATTGCCCTCTTCTTCTCCTGTCCTCTTTTGCCTGAAGCCACATTTTCTCCCTGTCGCGAAGAGTTCTTCTGGAGAAAGCTTTCCAAATGTCACAGGCATCAGGTTTGTGACTTGATGATAGGCAAATAATGCAGACCTGGTGTGGGTCTGTTTTGGCCTTTTTCCTGCCACCGCTAGGGCACTTGTCAAAAAGTGAAGGCATTCTAAAGACGGAAAAACTTTAAATTTCTGTCAGAATTTGACAGGAAAGGCTAGCAAATGTTCACTCTAGATGAAAAACGTCGAGTGAAATTGAAATACAAAGGATTTTAATTGAATTTTCTGTCAAAAATGGCTATGAAAGGTACAGCTCAATGCTTCAGGGTTGTGTCAGATGGAGCCGGACAAAAGAACTGAGGCAACTGCCTTTTGCTGTGCATGATGGGATACAGGAAGACTTTCCTTTCTTAAAGGCACAGCTCTATTTACATCCTGTATAATGGCAGCCTATGGGCTACACTGCCCTACATTGTTTTATTCTCATTTGGAGGTGCAAATAAAGTGTAAGAATATATTTTTTATTACATTTCTAGAATAAATGTGTGTTTAAAGGTGTATTTATGCTACAGCTGTCTTTCTTTCCAACCTCAAGAATAAACAATTTGGCCTGTGTAGCTGTTCACATAGGCTGCGCAGTGTTATTCTTAAGTGTTTTTTAACAGGCCTTTTGTCAAGAAAGGCTGGCATCTACACTTAAGAATACATTACAGAACAGTGCTCCGGGGTCCCCGCAGGCGCACAGAACTATTCAGTGCTTATGACTATACATGGAAATCCCCTACGAGAGAAACTGTCTTGCGACTGACTACCTCAGTTTCTATGATGGACCTATAAGTGATCCCAACTACACCCTTATTTTGACTGTTGCCAGCAGTCCCACCACTATTACCACTACTTCTAGGGGCACTAGAGTTTGATGTATTAGTGGTGGTAGGCTCAGGGGGTTTACCTGGGCAGGACTTCTCCCCTGGCCTATGGCCTTTATTTTTACACACAGAGCACCAAGACTTTTTAATGTGTGAGGGTTGTGTAGAAGAGGAAGAAGTTGATTTATCCCCACCCCCTGAAGACTTTTTAGGATTTGAAGAAGGATCTTTAGTTTTACCTTTATCCCCATGCTTATCCTGAGATTTCTCACCATCTTTCTTCTTGCCATCCTTGTCACCTCCTGTATAAACTTTTCTGTTCACTCTTGTTCTGACCCCCTTTGTCTGCCTTCTTCCCCAATTCTTGGGGAGAGGTCATATCTCGGTCTACAAAGTACTGGTGCAACAAATCAGACACACGATTGTTAAGAATATGCTCTCTCAGGATCAGACTATACAGGCTTTCATAGTCAGATACTTTACTGCCATGTACCCAACCCTCCAAGGCCTTCACTGAACAGTCAACAAAATCTGTCCAGTCTTGAGAAGACTCTTTTCTGGTGTCTCTGAACTTAATCCTGTATTGTTCAGTGGTTAAGCCAAATCCATCCAAGAGTGCATCCTTCAAAACTTTGTAATTATTGGCATCACTTTCTCTGACAGTAAGGGGCCTATCCCTACCCTTTCCAGTGAAAGATAGCCACAAGATAGCAGCCCACTGCCTTTGAGGGACCAACTGTACCATACAGGCCCTCTCAAGTGCAGCAAACCACTTATTAATGTCATCCCCCTCCTTGTAAGGGGGGACTATCTTATGCAGATTCCTGGAATCTTGCTCTCTAACAGGATTGCTATCAGAAATACTGCTGCTGCCACCATGGGCCCTAACCCCATTCTCTGTCTTTCCCTCTCTATATCTAGGGATTCCCTGTTTAAGGCCAGCTGTTGCTGTTTAAGCTTCAGTCTGGTCTCTTCCAACCTCAGCTTTCTGAGTTCCCTTTCCATTAAGTTATCCTCAGGGTGGGAGGCTTGGGAATGTTTGGATACAGAGGAGATTTGGGAATTGGCAGAGAGAGACCTGTCCCTAACTGGCTGGACCCTAGTAACCTGGCCTCTAGGAGTGAAAGATGCCCTACTAATGTGTGACCCTCTAACACTACCAGTGTCCCTAGGTGGCCTGCTAGATGACAGGTCTTTGTAAGAACCCTCCCCAGCTTCTTCAGGGAACTCATCTGAGTCTGACTGGGAAGCTTCCCCTCCTACCTCCCTTTTATGAGATGGGCCAGACTGGTTCTGGTCATCCTCTAAGAGCAGGTTAAAGAGAAACTCTTTTGTTGTATTCTTACCAAGGCTAAAACCTCTTTCTAAGAACAGACCCCTCAAACTTTTGTAGTTTAAACTCTCATAAGCTGCCTGAACAACTTTGGGAGTGACCTCTACTGAAGACATGATAGAAAAGGTTTAAGACAGAGAGAGAAAAAGTTTTAGAACATTTGAAAGTACAGAGAAAAAACTTTTTTAAACTTTTAGAAAACTTTTAAAAGTTTTCAGAACTTTTCAGAAACTTAGTAGAAAGTTTTACAGCAGAAAAGTGAACTGTTTTGGTTCAATGTACATATACTGAACTATTTGGTATAAGATTTTCTTATGAAAAGCACCAAATGACAAAGTGGTAAAGCAGTTACAAGTACTTATCCCACCGCTGCACCACCAATGTAGGAGGCTGGCCTGGCTTATAGTGGGTACCTAGTGGTACTTACACCTTGTGCCAGGTCCAGTTATCCCTTATTAGTAGAATAGAGGTGTTTCTAGCAGCTTAGGCTGTTAGATGTAGCTTTGGCAAAGTAGCTTAGGCTGAACTAGGAGGCATGCAAAGCTCCTACTATACCACGTGTATCATATAGCACAATATCATAAGAAAACACAATACTCAGAGTTACTAAAAATAAAGGTACTTTATTTTAGTGACAATATGCCAAAAGTATCTCAGAGGATACCCTCACTTAGGAGGTAAGTAATATACACAAATTATATGTATCCAAACCCAAAACAGGTAAGTAACAGTAAGAAAAGTAGTGCAAACAATGTAGAATCACAATAGGATGCAATAGGTAGACATAGGCCTGGGGCAACACAAACCATATACTCCAAAAGTGGAATGCGAATCACGAATGGACCCCAGGCCTATGGGAGGTTGTAGAGGGTCGCTGGGACTGTGAGAAAACAGTAAGGGTGTCCAAAATACCCCACCCCAAGACCCTGAAAAGTAGGAGTAAAGTTACCCTACTACCCCAGAAAGACAGTATAATCGACATAGGGGATTCCGCAAGAACCACAACCACCAGCAAAACACTGAAGATGGATTCCTGGACCTGAGGACCTGTAAAGGAAGGGGACCAAGTCCAAGAGTCACGCAAGTGTCCGGGGGGCAGAAGCCCACTAAACCCTGGATGAAGGTGCAAAAGGGCTGCCTCTGGGTGGAAGAAGCCAAAGATTCTGCAACAACGGAAGGTGCCAGGAACTTCTCCTTTGGTCAGAAGATGTCCCACGGTGTGCTGAAGGATGCAGGAGAGTTTCCACACAGCAATACCGCAAGCAAGCCTTGCTAGCTGCAAGAGTCGCAGTTAAGGATTTTGGGTGCTGATGAGGACCAGGAAGGACCAGGATGTCGCCCCTTTGAGAAGGAGACAGAGGGGGCACTCAGCAACTCAGAGAGCCCCCACAAAAGCAGGCAGCACCCGCCGAAGTACCGGAACAGACACTTAGAAGATCTGAGGACAGCGGTCAACCCAGAGTCACAAAGGAGGGTCCCACAACGTTGGAGTCCAACTCAGAGAGTTGGGCAACGCAGGACGGAGTGCTGGGGACCCAGGCTAGGCTGTGCACAAAGGAATTCTTGGAAAAGTACACAGAAGCCAGAGCAGCTGCAGATCATGCAGTACACAGGATTACTGTCTGGCGTGGGGAGGCAAGGACTTACCTCCACCAAATGTGGACAGAAGGGCCACTGGGCTGTGGGAGACACTTGGACCCAGCTCCTGTGTTCCGGGGACCACCCTCGTCAGGATGAGAGGGGACCCAGAGGACCGGAGATGCAGAAGTTTGGTGCCTGCGCTGGCAGGGGGAAGATTCCGTTGACCCACGGGAGATTTCTTCTTGGCTTCCAGTGCAGGGTGAAGGCAGACAGCCCTCAGAGCATGCACCACCAGGAAACAGTCGAGAAAGCCAGCAGTATGAGGCGCTACAATGTTGCTGGTAGTCGTCTTGCTACTTTGTTGCGGTTTTGCTGGCGTCCAGGAGCAGTCAGCGGTCGATCCATGGCAGAAGTTGAAGAGGGAAGTGCAGAGGAACTCTGGTGAGCTCTTGCGTTCGTTATCTGAGGAACAGCCCAGAGGAGAGACCCTAAATAGCCCAAAAAGGAGGTTTGGCTACTGAGAAAGGAGGCTTGGCTACTAAGAGAGGTAAGCACCTATCAGGAGGGGTCTCTAACGTCACCTGCTGGCACTAGCCACTCAAAGCTGTCCATTATGCCCCAACACCCCTGAATCCAGGATGGCAGAGGTCTGGGACACACTGGAAGAGCTCTGGGCCCCTCCCCTGGGAGGTGCTGGTCAGGGGAGTGGTGAATTCCCTTTCCTTTGTCCAGTTTCACACCAGAGCAGGGCTGGGGGATCCCTGAACCGGTGTTGACTGGCTTATGCAGAGATGGGAACCATATGTGCCCATCAAAGCATTTCCAGAGGCTGCGGGCGGCTACTCCTCCCCAGCCCTTCACACCTATTTCCAAAGGGAGAGGGTGTAACACCCTCTTGCAGAGGAAATCCTTTGCTCTGCCTTCCTGGGACCAGGCTGCCCAGGGCCCAGGGGGGCAGAAACCTGTCTGAGGGGTTGGCAGCAGCTGCAGTGGAGACCCCAGAAAAGTAGTTTGGCAGGACCCGGGTTCTGTGCTAGAGACCCGGGGATGCATGAAATTGTCACCCCCAATACCAGAATGGTATTGGGGTGACAATTCCATGATCTTAGAAATGTTACATGGCCATGTTCGGAGTTACCATGGTGACGCTACATATAGGTTTGACCTATATGTAGTGCACGCGTGTAATGGTGTCCCCGCACTCACAAAGTCTGGGGAATTTGCCCTGAACAATGTGGGGGCACCTTGGCTAGTGCCAGGGTGCCCACACACTAATTAACGTTGCACCTAACCTTCACCAAGTGAGGGTTAGACATATAGGTGACTTATAAGTTACTTAAGTGCAGTGTAAAATGGCTGTGAAATGACGTGGACGTTATTTCACTCAGGCTGCAGTGGCAGTCCTGTGTAAGAATTGTCTGAGCTCCCTATGGGTGGCAAAAGAAATGCTGCAGCCCATAGGGATCTCCTGGAACCCCAATACCCTGAGTACCTAGGTACCATATACTAGGGAATTATAAGGGTGTTCCAGTGTGCCAATCAGAATTGGTAAAATTAGTCACTAGCCTGCAGTGACAATTTTAAAAGCAGAGAGAGCATAAACATTGAGGTTCTGATTAGCAGAGCCTCAGTGATACAGTTAGGCACCACACAGGGAACACATATAGGCCACAAACTTATGAGCACTGGGGTCCTGCTAAATAGTTTCCCAGTGCCAGTGTTCTTTCCCTAAAAATTGCAAAGGTAATTGGCACGACCTTTAGCTGCCACTATAAGTCCCTGGTAAATGGTACTTAGGTACCCAGGGTACGGGGAACTAAGGGCAGGCCCTTGAGGACAGTAGCACTGATTGTGCCACCCTCTAGGGCCATGCATCAAGATGTACGCAGCACTGCCTTTGCAGGCTAAGTGTACTGGTGCAATCTTAAAAGGCATACTTGACATGTCACACTGCCTGTGTACCCTGTCCACTACACATTGCACGCAATAGAGATATGTCACCCCTCTGGCAGGCCTTCCAGCCCTAAGGCAGGGCGCAATATATTGTATATGAGTGCATAGCCGCATGAGGAATATGCCCCCCGTGTTCTTGCCAAACCTGGGACATAGAGATTGAACAGAGCAGCCATTTTAAAACATGTGCTGGACACTGGTCAACATGAGTTTCACAGCTACATGATGGTCACCCTGAACCCTAGGTTGTTTGGTATCAAACAACTCAGAATGATAAATCCAAATAGGTACCAGTGTTGTATTTATAATACAATGTACCTCAGAGTCACCTTAGAGGTGCGCCCTGCGAACGCGAACTACCGGCATGGTTGCTGACTGGTCCTGACCAGCCTGCCACTGCCAGACACAAATCTGTACCCCTGAGGTGAGGGCTTCTGCCCTCTAGGATACAGAACAAAGCCCTTCCTGGGTGGAGGTGCTAACACCCTCTTGTAGGAAAGTACCATCTTGCCTGGCATGTTACCCCCATTTTTTACATGTATGTCAGTTTGTTTTTGCCTGTCTCACTGGGATCCTGCTAGCCAGGACCCCAGTGGTTATAGTTTGTGGCCAGAATGTGTATACCTGTGTAGTGACTAACTGTGTCAGTGAGGCTCTGCTAATAAGAACCTCAGTGTTTATGTTCTCTCTGCCTTTACATTTGTCACTATAGGCTAGTGACCACTTTTACCAATTTCAAATGGAACACTTGAACACCCTTATAATTCCCTAGTATATGGTACCTGGGTACCCAGAGTATTGGGGTTCCAGAAGATCCCTATGGGCTGCAGCATTTCTTCTGCCACCCATAGGGAGCTCAGACAAACCTTTACACAGGACTGCCACTGCAGCCTGAGTGAAATAACACACACGTTATTTCACAGCCATTTTCACTGCACTTAAGTAACTTATAAATTCACCTAGATGTCTAACCTTCAGTTGCTGAAGGTTAGGTGCAAAGTTACTAAGTGTGAGGGCACCCTTGCACTAGCAAAGGTGCCCCCACATAGTTCAGGGCCATTTCCACAGACTTTGTGAGTGCGGGGACACCATTACACGGGTGCACTACATATAGGTCAATAACTATGTGTAGCTTCACAATGGTAACTCCGAATATGGCCACGTAACATGTCTAAGATCATAAAATTTCTCCCCATGCCAAATATGGCATTAGGGTGCCAATTCCATGCATCCCCGGGGCTCCACTATGCTTCTCCTTTGCTTTTTCATTTCAGCTCAAATGAGAGGAAGCAATTCCTCAGGGATACCCAGCATGGCTGCATGGGTATTAAACTCTACCTCAGCCCAACCTGAGGCCTCTAGGTCATTACCTAAGAGACAGTCTACAGGTAAGCTAGGTGAAGCTAGGTGATACTACCACCTGCTTAGTGCCAGTAACTCCACCCCAACTAAACTGAATTATAGCTAAGGGAAGGAACTTAGTGGAGTTATTGTAGGAGGCTGGACTGGCTTGTAGTGAGTACCAAGGGGTACTTGCACCTTGCACCAGGCCCAGTTATCCCTTATTAGTGTATAGGGTGTCTAGCAGCTTAGGCTGATAGATAATGGTAGCTTAGCAGAGCAGCTTAGGCTGAACTAGGAGACGTGTGAAGCTACTACAGTACCACCTAGTGTCATATGCACAATATCATAAGAAAACACAATACACAGTTATACTAAAAATAAAGGTACTTTATTTTTATGACAATATGCCAAAGTATCTTAGAGTGTACCCTCAGTGAGAGGATAGGAAATATACACAAGATATATATACACAATAGCAAAAATATGCAGTATAGTCTTAGAAAACAGTGCAAACAATGTATAGTTACAATAGGATGCAATGGGGAAACATAGGGATAGGGGCAACACAAACCATATACTCCAAAAGTGGAATGCGAACCACGAATGGACCCCAAACCTATGTGACCTTGTAGAGGGTCGCTGGGACTATTAGAAAATAGTGAGAGTTAGAAAAATAACCCTCCCCAAGACCCTGAAAAGTGAGTGCAAAGTGCACTAAAGTTCCCCTAAGGACAAAGAAGTCGTGTTAGAGGAATAATGCAGGAAAGACACAAACCAGCAATGCAACAACTGTGGATTTCCAATCTAGGGTACCTGTGGAACCAGGGGACCAAGTCCAAAAGTCACAAGCAAGTCGGAGATGGGCAAATGCCCAGGAAATGCCAGCTGCGGGTGCAAAGAAGCTTCTACTGGACAGAAGAAGCGGAGGTTTCTGCAGGAACGAAAAGGGCTAGAGACTTCCCCTTTGGTGGACGGATCCCTCTCGCCGTGGAGAGTCGTGCAGAAGTGTTTTCCCGCCGAAAGAACGCCAACAAGCCTTGCTAGCTGCAAATCGTGCGGTTAGCGTTTTTGGACGCTGCTGAGGCCCAGGAGGGATCAGGAGGGACCAGGAGGTCGCAAATTGGACCAGCAGAGAGAGGGGACGTCGAGCAAGACAAGGAGCCCTCTCTGAAGCTGGTAGCACCCGGAGAAGTGCCAGAAACAGGCACTACGAGGATGCGTGAAACGGTGCTCGCCGAAGTTGCACAAAGGAGTCCCACGTCGCCGGAGACCAACTTAGAAAGTCGTGCAATGCAGGTTAGAGTGCCGTGGACCCAGGCTTGGCTGTGCACAAAGGATTTCCGCCGGAAGTGCACAGGGGCCGGAGAAGTTGCAAAAGTCGCGGTTACCAACAATGCAGTCTGGAGTGGGGAGGCAAGGACTTACCTCCACCAAACTTGGACTGAAGAGTCACTGGACTGTGGCAGTCTCTTGGACAGAGTTGCTGGATTCAAGGGACCTCGCTCGTCGTGCTGAGAGGAGACCCAAGGGACCGGTAATGCAGCTTTTTGGTGCCTGCGGTTGCAGGGGGAAGATTCCGTCGACCTACGGGAGATTTCTTCGGAGCTTCTGGTGCAGAGAGGAGGCAGACTACCCCCACAGCATGCACAAGCAGGAAAACAGTCGAGAAGGCGGCAGGATCAGCGTTACAGAGTTGCAGTAGTCGTCTTTGCTACTATGTTGCAGGTTTGCAGGCTTCCAGCGCGGTCAGCAGTCGATTCCTTGGCAGAAGGTGAAGAGAGAGATGCAGAGGAACTCGGATGAGCTCTTGCATTCGTTATCTAAAGTTTCCCCAGAGACAGAGACCCTAAATAGCCAGAAAAGAGGGTTTGGCTACATAGGAGAGAGGATAGGCTAGCAACACCTGAAGGAGCCTATCACATGGAGTCTCTGACGTCACCTGGTGGCACTGGCCACTCAGAGCAGTCCAGTGTGCCAGCAGCACCTCTGTTTCCAAGATGGCAGAGGTCTGGAGCACACTGGAGGAGCTCTGGACACCTCCCAGGGGAGGTGCAGGTCAGGGGAGTGGTCACTCCCCTTTCCTTTGTCCAGTTTCGCGCCAGAGCAGGGCTAAGTGGTCCCCTGAACCGGTGTAGACTGGCTTATGCAGAATTGGGCACCTCTGTGCCCAACAAAGCATTTCCAGAGGCTGGGGGAGGCTTCTCCTCCCCTGCCTTCACACCATTTTCCAAAGGGAGAGGGTGTCACACCCTCTCTCAGAGGAAGTTCTTTGTTCTGCCATCCTGGGCCAGGCCTGGCTGGACCCCAGGAGGGCAGATGCCTGTCTGAGGGGTTGGCAGCAGCAGCAGCTGCAGTGAAACCCCAGGAAGGGCAGTTTGGCAGTACCAGGGTCTGTGCTACAGACCACTGGGATCATGGGATTGTGCCAACTATGCCAGGATGGCATAGAGGGGGCAATTCCATGATCATAGACATGTTACATGGCCATATTCGGAGTTACCATTGTGAAGCTACATATAGGTAGTGACCTATATGTAGTGCACGCGTGTAATGGTGTCCCCGCACTCACAAAGTTGAGGGAATTGGCTCTGAACAATGTGGGGGCACCTTGGCTAGTGCCAGGGTGCCCACACACTAAGTAACTTTGCACCTAACCTTTACCAGGTAAAGGTTAGACATATAGGTGACTTATAAGTTACTTAAGTGCAGTGTAAAATGGCTGTGAAATAACGTGGACGTTATTTCACTCAGGCTGCAGTGGCAGGCCTGTGTAAGAATTGTCAGAGCTCCCTATGGGTGGCAAAAGAAATGCTGCAGCCCATAGGGATCTCCTGGAACCCCAATACCCTGGGTACCTCAGTACCATATACTGGGGAATTATAAGGGTGTTCCAGTAAGCCAATGTAAATTGGTAAAAATGGTCACTAGCCTGTTAGTGACAATTTGGAAAGAAATGAGAGAGCATAACCCCTGAGGTTCTGATTAGCAGAGCCTCAGTGAGACAGTTAGGCACTACACAGGGAACACACACATATAGGCCACAAACTTATGAGCACTGGGGTCCTGACTAGCAGGGTCCCAGTGACACATAACAAACATACTGAAAACCTAGGGTTTTCACTATGAGCACTGGGCCCTGGCTGGCAGGATCCCAGTGAGACAGTGAAAATACCCTGACATACACTCACAAACAGGCCAAAAGTGGGGGTAACAAGGCTAGAAAGAGGCTACTTTCTCACACAACCCCCCCCAAACGAAGGACAATAAGGCTAACCTTGGCCAGTTGAGACTTTATTGTCTAAGTGGTGATAAGTAGAGAGTAGCTCTGCAATAGACTGGTTACTCCCTTTATCATCCACTATATGGTTACTTCCCTGTGGGGATGTAAATCACCCTGTTTGAAGTTTTTTAGCTACCCAACAATGTGAAGATGTATTTTCAGAGTTTCTATCAGTAAGTTTTAGTTTAGAGCAGTGGGAATTATCCACTGAACCTATTTGTAATGATGGAAATGCCAGACAGGGATGCTGTCTCAGTAAAGCCATAGCTGGGCAAAAACTTTGTCCATATGGCTGGAAGAGAGAACAGGGATGCTGTTTCTCTTGAGTTGGAGCAGGGCAGGGATGCTGTCCTATGAGCTCCACACTAGGGCAGGGATGCTGTCCTAAGTGTTGTGAGGCAGTGCAGAGTTTCTGCACTAAAGTTTCTCTGGGAGGGTTGGAGGGATGCTCCATGTTGACTAAAATGGTGCTCTTTTTCTCACCAATGTTAGTTATCCCACAGAGAGGTACTTCTACCTCAGGGAGTCCAGCTTTGCCAGCTGATGATTCCCTTGGAACAGGTGCCACCCCAGGAGAGGTTTCTCCCACCACAGGAATGCTATCCTGAATGGCAGGGTGGTTAGGGGATACTGTGATACCCTTTTTACCTGTTGATGGAGAGGGATCCTGAGTTTTCAGGCCTTCTCTCCTTTGCTTTTTCATTTCAGTAGAAATGAGAGGGAACAATTCCTCAGGGATGCCCAGCATGGCTGCATGGGCATAAAACTCTACATCAGCCCAACCTGAGGCCTCTAGGTCATTACCTAAGAGACAGTCTACAGGTAAGCTAGGTGATACCACCACCTGCTTAGGGCCAGTAACTCCACCCCAACTAAACTGAATTATAGCTAAGGGAAGAAACTTAGTGGAGTTATGGACATCAATAATCCTATACTGTTGTCCAATGATGTGTTGATCAGGGTGCACTAGGTTTTCAGTCATCAAAGTGATACTGGCACCTGTGTCCCTGTAGGCCAAGGCCTCAACACCATTTATTGAAATTGTCTGCCTGTACTTATCCATTGTAAGGGGACAAGCAGCCAGTGTGGCAAGGCCAATGCCACTAGGTGTGACAGAAACTGTCTTGGGACTGACTACCCCAGTTTCTATGATGGACCCATAAGTGAACCCAACTACACCCTTTGCTTGACTGTTGCCAGCAGTCCCACCACTAGTACCACTACTGCTAGGGGCACTAGAGCTTGATGTATTAGTGGTGGTAGGCTCAGGGGGTTTACCTGGACAGGACTTATCCCCTGGCCTATGGCCTCTGTTTTTACACACAAAGCACCAAGGCTTTTTAATGTGTGTGGGTTGAGAAGAAGAGGAAGAATTTGTTTTATCCCCACCCTCTGAAGAGTGTTTAAGATTTGAAGTGGGATCTTTGGTTTTACCCTTATCCCCATGCTTATCTTGAGATTTTTCACCATCTTTCTTCTTATTGCCATCTTTGTCACCCCCTGTATGAACTTTTCTGTTCACCCTTGTGTAGGAAAGTACCATCTTGCCTGGCATGTTACCCCCATTTTTCACTGTATATATGTTGTTTTAGTTGTATGTGTCACTGGGACCCTGGTAACCCAGTAAGTGTGCCTGAATGTGTTACCTGTGTAGTGACTAACTGTCTCACTGAGGCTCTGCTAATCAGAACCTCAGTGGTTATGCTCTCTCATTTCTTTCCAAATTGTCACTGACAGGCTAGTGACCATTTTTACCAATTTACATTGGCTTACTGGAACACCCTTATAATTCCCTAGTATATGGTACTGAGGTACCCAGGGTATTTGGGGTCCCAGGAGATCCCTATGGGCTGCAGCATTTCTTTTGCCACCCATAGGGAGCTCTGACAATTCTTACACAGGCCTGCCACTGCAGCCTGAGTGAAATAACGTCCACGTTATTTCACAGCCATTTTACACTGCACTTAAGTAACTTATAAGTCACCTATATGTCTAACCTTTACCTGGTAAAGGTTAGGTGCAAAGTTACTTAGTGTGAGGGCACCCTGGCACTAGCCAAGGTGCCCCCACATTGTTCAGAGCCAATTCACTGAACTTTGTGAGTGCGGGGACACCATTACACGCGTGCACTACATATAGGTCACTACCTATATGTAGCTTCACCATGGTAACTCCGAATATGGCCATGTAACATGTCTATGATCATGGAATTGCCCCCTCTATGCCATCCTGGCATTGTTGGTACAATTCCATGATCCCAGTGGTCTGTAGCACAGACCCTGGTACTGCCAGACTGCCCTTCCTGGGGTTTCACTGCAGCTGCTGCTGCTGCCAACCCCTCAGACAGGCAGCTGCCCTCCTGGGGTCCAGCCAGGCCTGGCCCAGGATGGCAGAACAAAGAACTTCCTCTGAGAGAGGGTGTGACACCCTCTCCCTTTGGAAAATGGTGTGAAGGCAGGGGAGGAGTAGCCTCCCCCAGCCTCTGGAAATGCTTTGTTGGGCACAGATGTGCCCAATTCTGCATAAGCCAGTCTACACCGGTTCAGGGACCCCTGAGCCCCTGCTCTGGCGCGAAACTGGACAAAGGAAAGGGGAGTGACCACTCCCCTGACCTGCACCTCCCCTGGGAGGTGTCCAGAGCTCCTCCAGTGTGCTCCAGACCTCTGCCATCTTGGAAACAGAGGTGCTGCTGGCACACTGGACTGCTCTGAGTGGCCAGTGCCACCAGGTGACGTCAGAGACTCCTGCTGATAGGCTCCTTCAGGTGTTAGTAGCCTTTCCTCTCTCCTAGGTAGCCAAACCCTCTTTTCTGGCTATTTAGGGTCTCTGTCTCTGGGGAAACTTTATATAACGAATGCATGAGCTCAGCCGAGTTCCTCTGCATCTCCCTCTTCACCTTCTGATAAGGAATCGACCGCTGACCGCGCTGGAAGCCTGCAAACCTGCAACATAGTAGCAAAGACGACTACTGCAACTCTGTAACGCTGATCCTGCCGCCTTCTCAACTGTTTTCCTGCTTGTGCATGCTGTGGGGGTAGCCTGCCTCCTCTCTGCACCAGAAGCTCCGAAGAAATCTCCCGTGGGTCGACGGAATCTTCCCCCTGCAACCGCAGGCACCAAAAAGCTGCATTACCGGTCCCTTGGGTCTCCTCTCAGCACGACGAGCGAGGTCCCTCGAATCCAGCGACGCTGTCCAAGTGACCCCCACAGTCCAGTGACTCTTCAGCCCAAGTTTGGTGGAGGTAAGTCCTTGCCTCACCTCGCTGGGCTGCATTGCTGGGAACCGCGACTTTGCAGCTACTCCGGCCCCTGTGCACTTCCGGCGGAAATCCTTCGTGCACAGCCAAGCCTGGGTCCACGGCACTCTAACCTGCATTGCACGACTTTCTAAGTTGGTCTCCGGCGACGTGGGACTCCTTTGTGCAACTTCGGCGAGCACCGTTTCACGCATCCTCGTAGTGCCTGTTTCTGGCACTTCTCCGGGTGCTACCTGCTTCAGTGAGGGCTCTTTGTCTTGCTCAACGTCCCCTCTCTCTGCAGGTCCAATTTGCGACCTCCTGGTCCCTCCTGGGCCCCAGCAGCGTCCAAAAACGCCAAACGCACGATTTGCGTGTAGCAAGGCTTGTTGGCGTCCTTCCGGCCGGGAAATCACTTCTGCACGACTCTCCAAGGCGAGTGGGATCCGTCCACCAAAGGGGAAGTCTCTAGCCCTTTTCGTTCCTGCAGAAACCTCAGCTTCTTCTGTCCAGTCGAAGCTTCTTTGCACCCGCAGCTGGCATTTCCTGGGCATCTGCCCATCTCCGACTTGCTTGTGACTTTTGGACTTGGTCCCCTTGTTCCACAGGTACCCTAGATTGGAAATCCACAGTTGTTGCATTGCTGGTTTGTGTCTTTCCTGCATTATTCCTCTAACACGACTCTTTTGTCCTTAGGGGAATTTTAGTGCACTTTGCACTCACTTTTCAGGGTCTTGGGGAGGGTTATTTTTCTAACTCTCACTATTTTCTAATAGTCCCAGCGACCCTCTACAAGGTCACATAGGTTTGGGGTCCATTCGTGGTTCGCATTCCACTTTTGGAGTATATGGTTTGTGTTGCCCCTATCCCTATGTTTCCCCATTGCATCCTATTGTAACTATACATTGTTTGCACTGTTTTCTAAGACTATACTGCATATTTTTGCTATTGTGTATATATATCTTGTGTATATTTCCTATCCTCTCACTGAGGGTACACTCTAAGATACTTTGGCATATTGTCATAAAAATAAAGTACCTTTATTTTTAGTATAACTGTGTATTGTGTTTTCTTATGATATTGTGCATATGACACTAGGTGGTACTGTAGTAGCTTCACACGTCTCCTAGTTCAGCCTAAGCTGCTCTGCTAAGCTACCATTATCTATCAGCCTAAGCTGCTAGACACCCTATACACTAATAAGGGATAACTGGGCCTGGTGCAAGGTGCAAGTACCCCTTGGTACTCACTACAAGCCAGTCCAGCCTCCTACATTGGTTGTGCAGTGGTGGGATAAGTGCTTGAGACTACTTACCACTCTTGTCATCGTACTTTTCATAAGAGAAAAATATACAAAACAAGGTCAGTGTATATACACATAGCCAAAAAGTTTTGCATTTCCTCTTTTCACTCTTTTCTAAGTGCTGAAAAGTACTTCTAAAACTTTCAAAAAGTTCTTAAAAGTTTTAAAAGTTTTTTTCTGTCTTTCCAAAAAGTTCTGAAAACTTTTTTCTCTTTTGCTATCACTTTAAAACTCTCTCTAAAAAATGTCTGGCACAGGAAAAAATGTTGAACTGTCCAAACTTGCATATGATCACCTTAGCTGGAAAGGAGCAAGGAGTCTCTGCATAGAGAGAGGTTTGAGTGTAGGGAAGAATCCTTCCTTAGAACTGTTAATTAATATGCTTAGAGTACAGGATAAGGCCATAAGTGCCCAATCTGTAGAAAAAGTAGCTAATGGTTCTCAATCTGATCCAGGGACTCCCCCAGGAAAAGGTTCAGGAAAGAAACTTCTCAGCCTGCCCATTACTAGACAGTCTAGCATAGTTGGTACAGAGGTTGAATCACACCATACTGATGGTGTGCTCTCACATTATGCTGGTAGCCAAGCTGTTAGGGTGCCCTCTGTAAGGGACAGGTCTCCTTCTGTTCATTCCCATCATACCTCTGTATCTAGAAATGTCCCTCCCACCCACCCTGATGACAGATTGTTAGAAAGGGAGCTCAATAGATTGAGAGTGGAACAAACCAGACTGAAGCTCAAGAAGCAACAGCTGGATTTGGATAGACAGTCTTTAGAAATAGAGAGGGAAAGACAGAAGTTGGGTTTAGATACCCATGGTGGCAGCAGCAGTATTCCCCATAGTCATCCTGCAAAAGAGCATGATTCCAGGAATCTGCACAAGATAGTTCCCCCTTATAAGGAGGGGGATGACATTAACAAGTGGTTTGCTGCACTTGAGAGGGCCTGTGCTGTACAGGATGTCCCTCAAAAGCAGTGGGCTGCTATCCTATGGCTATCATTTAGTGGAAAAGGTAGGGATAGGCTCCTTACAGTGAAAGAAAATGATGCCAATAATTTCCAAGTTCTTAAGAATGCACTCCTGGATGGTTATGGCTTAACCACTGAACAGTACAGGATAAAGTTCAGAGAGACCAAAAAGGAGTCTTCACAAGACTGGGTTGATTTCATTGACCAGGCAGTGAAGGCCTTGGAGGGGTGGTTACATGGCAGTAAAGTTACTGATTATGACAGCCTGTATAACTTGATCCTGAGAGAGCATATTCTTAATAATTGTGTGTCTGATTTGTTGCACCAGTACTTGGTGGACTCTGATCTGACCTCTCCCCAAGAATTGGGAAAGAAGGCAGACAAATGGGTCAGAACAAGAGTGAACAGAAAAGTTCATACAGGGGGTGACAAAGATGGCAACAAAAAGAAGGATGGTAAGTCTTCTGACAAGGGTGGGGACAAATCTAAAAATGAGTCTTCATCAGGCCCACAAAAACACTCTGGTGGGGGTGGTGGGCCCAAATCCTCCTTTAATCAGAACAAGGAAAAGAAACCATGGTGCTATTTATGTAAAATAAAAGGCCATTGGACAACAGATCCCAGTTGTCCAAAGAAAGGCACCACAGCTCCTACCACTACAACCCCTACTGCTACACCTAGTGTCCCTACTAATAGCAGTGGTGGTGGGAGCAAACCTACTAATAGCCAATCCAAGGGAGTAGCTGGGCTCACTTTTGGTAATTTAGTTGGGGTTGGTCTGATTAGGGAGACCACAGAGGCTACTTTAGTCTCTGAAGGGGCTATTGATTTAGCCACTTTGGTTGCTTGCCCCCATAACTTGGAGAAGTACAAGCAACTAACCCTAATAAATGGTGTTGAGGTCCAGGCCTACAGGGACACAGGTGCCAGTGTCACAATGGTGATTGAGAAACTGGTGCACCCTGAACAACACATACTTGGACACCAGTACCAAGTAACCGATGCTCACAACATAACACAAAGCCACCCCATGGCTGTTGTAAATCTCAACTGGGGGGGGGGTAACTGGTCCAAAGAAAGTTGTGGTAGCTTCAGATTTACCGGTAGACTGTCTATTAGGGAATGATTTGGAGACATCAGCTTGGTCAGATGTGGAGTTGGAGGCCCATGCAGCAATGCTGGGCATTCCAGGGCATATTTTTGCTTTGACAAGGGCTCAGGCCAAAAAGCAAAAAGGACAGGGAAGCTTGGATCCTGGAACAATGGACCAAGTGCTCCCTAAAGCTAGGGCTAGTAGAAGCAAACCACTTCCTACTATCCCTCCCTCTACAGTGGATTCTACTTCTGAGGAAGAAGAATTCCCTCCCTGTGCAGAACCTACACCAGAGGAGCTGGAAGCAGACACTGCTGAGCTTTTGGGTGAAGGGGGGCCTGCCAGAGAGGAGCTGAGTGTGGCACAGCAAACCTGTCCCACATTAGAGGGTCTCAGACAGCAAGCTGTCAAACAAGCTAATGGGGATGTCAGTGACTCTCACAGAGTTTACTGGGAGGACAATCTTTTGTACACTGAGCATAGGGATCCTAAACCTGGAGCTGCCAGGAGATTAGTGATTCCTCAGGAGTACAGAAAGTTCCTCCTAACACAGGCACATGACATTCCCTTAGCTGGGCACCTGGGTCAAATGAAAACTTGGGACAGATTGGTACCATTGTTTCATTGGCCTAGGATGTCTGAGGACACAAAGGAATTTTGCAAGTCCTGTGAAACCTGTCAAGCCAGTGGCAAGACAGGTGGCACCCCAAAGGCACCCCTTATCCCACTGCCTGTGGTTGGGGTTCCCTTTGAAAGGGTAGGGGTTGACATAGTTGGCCCCCTTGACCCTCCTACTGCTTCAGGCAATAGGTTTATCTTGGTGGTAGTGGACCATGCCACAAGATATCCTGAAGCTATTCCTTTAAGGACCACTACAGCTCCTGCAGTGGCAAAGGCCCTCCTGGGAATATTTTCCAGAGTGGGCTTCCCAAAGGAAGTAGTATCAGACAGAGGAAGCAATTTCATGTCTGCATACTTAAAGGCCATGTGGAAGGAGTGTGGTGTAACTTACAAGTTCACAACACCCTATCATCCACAAACAAATGGACTGGTGGAGAGATTTAATAAAACTCTCAAAGGCATGATTATGGGACTCCCTGAAAAACTCTGCAGGAGATGGGATATCCTTCTACCATGCCTCCTTTTTGCCTACAGGGAGGTACCCCAGAAAGGAGTGGGCTTCAGCCCCTTTGAACTTCTTTTTGGACACCCTGTTAGGGGTCCACTCACACTTGTAAAGGAGGGTTGGGAACAACCTTTAAAAGCTCCTAAGCAGGATATTGTGGATTATGTACTTGGCCTCAGATCAAGGATGGCTGAGTACATGAAAAAGGCCAGTAAAAACCTTCAGGCCAGCCAAGAGCTCCAGAAGCAATGGCATGATCAGAAGGCTGTTTTGGTTCAGTACCAACCAGGGCAGAAAGTGTGGGTCTTGGAGCCTGTGGCCCCAAGAGCACTCCAAGATAAATGGAGTGGACCCCACACAATTGTTGAAAAGAAGGGTGAAGTCACCTACTTGGTTGACTTAGGCACTGCCAGGAGTCCCCTTAGGGTGCTCCATGTCAACTGCCTGAAACCCTACTATGACAGGGCTGATCTCACCCTGCTCATGGCAACTGATGAGGGACAGGAAGAAGACAGTGATCCTCTACCTGATCTCTTCTCTTCCAAAGAACAAGATGCTCTTGTGGAAGGTGTAGTTTTGGCTGATTGTCTTACTGCTGAGCAGAAAGATAATTGCATAAATCTCCTAGGACAATTTTCAGAACTCTTCTCCATTGTGCCAGGCACCACTTCTTGGTGTGAGCACACTATAGATACTGGAGACAGTTTACCTGTCAAAAGTAAGATCTATAGGCAGCCTGACCATGTCAGGGACTGCATAAAGCAAGAAGTTCAGAAAATGTTGGAACTAGGAGTGGTTGAGCACTCTGACAGTCCATGGGCTTCTCCTGTGGTACTGGTACCAAAACCCAATTCTAAAGATGGAAAGAAGGAAATGCGGTTTTGTGTAGACTATAGAGGTCTCAACTTGGTAACCAAAACTGATGCTCACCCTATACCCAGGGCAGATGAGCTTATAGATACACTGGCATCTGCCAAGTATCTAAGCACTTTTGATTTGACTGCAGGGTATTGGCAGATCAAATTGTCAGAAGATGCTAAACCTAAGACTGCATTTTCTACCATTGGAGGACATTACCAGTTTACTGTAATGCCTTTTGGTTTGAAAAATGCACCTGCCACTTTTCAGAGGTTGGTGAACACAGTCCTGCAAGGGCTGGAAGCTTTCAGTGCAGCATATTTGGATGATATAGCTGTCTTTAGCTCCAGCTGGGATGATCACCTGGTCCACCTATGGAAAGTTTTGGAGGCCCTGCAAAAGGCAGGCCTCACTATCAAGGCTTCAAAGTGCCAGATAGGGCAGGGTAAGGTGGTTTATCTGGGACACCTTGTTGGTGGGGAACAGATTGCACCACTTCAGGGGAAAATCCAAACTATTATTGATTGGGTTCCCCCTACCACTCAGACTCAGGTGAGAGCCTTCCTAGGCCTCACTGGCTATTACAGGAGGTTCATTAAGAACTATGGCTCCATTGCAGCCCCTCTTAATGACCTCACATCCAAGAAAATGCCTAAAAAGGTATTATGGACAGCAAGCTGTCAGAAAGCTTTTGAGGAGCTGAAGCAGGCCATGTGCTCTGCACCTGTCCTGAAAAGCCCTTGTTACTCTAAAAAATTCTATGTCCAAACTGATGCATCTGAATTAGGAGTAGGGGCAGTCCTATCACAACTTAATTCTGAGGGCCAGGATCAACCTGTTGCTTTTATTAGTAGAAGGTTGACCCCTAGAGAAAAGCGTTGGTCTGCCATTGAGAGGGAGGCCTTTGCTGTGGTCTGGGCTCTGAAGAAGTTGAGGCCATACCTGTTTGGCACTCACTTCATTGTTCAGACAGACCACAAACCTCTACTTTGGCTAAAACAAATGAAAGGTGAAAATCCTAAATTGTTGAGGTGGTCCATATCCCTACAGGGAATGGACTATACAGTGGAACATAGACCTGGGAGTAGCCACTCCAATGCAGATGGACTCTCCAGATATTTCCACTTAGACAATGAAGACTCATCAGGTAATGGCTAGTCTTATTGTCCTTCGTTTGGGGGGGGGTTGTGTAGGAAAGTACCATCTTGCCTGGCATGTTACCCCCATTTTTCACTGTATATATGTTGTTTTAGTTGTATGTGTCACTGGGACCCTGGTAACCCAGGGCCCCAGTGCTCATAAGTGTGCCTGAATGTGTTACCTGTGTAGTGACTAACTGTCTCACTGAGGCTCTGCTAATCAGAACCTCAGTGGTTATGCTCTCTCATTTCTTTCCAAATTGTCATTGACAGGCTAGTGACCATTTTTACCAATTTACATTGGCTTACTGGAACACCCTTATAATTCCCTAGTTTATGGTACTGAGGTACCCAGGGTATTGGGGTCCCAGGAGATCCCTATGGGCTGCAGCATTTCTTTTGCCACCCATAGGGAGCTCTGACAATTCTTACACAGGCCTGCCACTGCAGCCTGAGTGAAATAACGTCCACGTTATTTCACAGCCATTTTACACTGCACTTAAGTAACTTATAAGTCACCTATATGTCTAACCTTTACCTGGTAAAGGTTAGGTGCAAAGTTACTTAGTGTGAGGGCACCCTGGCACTAGCCAAGGTGCCCCCACATTGTTCAGAGCCAATTCACTGAACTTTGTGAGTGCGGGGACACCATTACACGCGTGCACTACATATAGGTCACTACCTATATGTAGCTTCACCATGGTAACTCCGAATATGGCCATGTAACATGTCTATGATCATGGAATTGCCCCCTCTATGCCATCCTGGCATTGTTGGTACAATTCCATGATCCCAGTGGTCTGTAGCACAGACCCTGGTACTGCCAGACTGCCCTTCCTGGGGTTTCACTGCAGCTGCTGCTGCTGCCAACCCCTCAGACAGGCAGCTGCCCTCCTGGGGTCCAGCCAGGCCTGGCCCAGGATGGCAGAACAAAGAACTTCCTCTGAGAGAGGGTGTGACACCCTCTCCCTTTGGAAAATGGTGTGAAGGCAGGGGAGGAGTAGCCTCCCCCAGCCTCTGGAAATGCTTTGTTGGGCACAGATGTGCCCAATTCTGCATAAGCCAGTCTACACCGGTTCAGGGACCCCTTAGCCCCTGCTCTGGCGCGAAACTGGACAAAGGAAAGGGGAGTGACCACTCCCCTGACCTGCACCTCCCCTGGGAGGTGTCCAGAGCTCCTCCAGTGTGCTCCAGACCTCTGCCATCTTGGAAACAGAGGTGCTGCTGGCACACTGGACTGCTCTGAGTGGCCAGTGCCACCAGGTGACGTCAGAGACTCCTGCTGATAGGCTCCTTCAGGTGTTAGTAGCCTTTCCTCTCTCCTAGGTAGCCAAACCCTCTTTTCTGGCTATTTAGGGTCTCTGTCTCTGGGGAAACTTTAGATAACGAATGCATGAGCTCAGCCGAGTTCCTCTGCATCTCCCTCTTCACCTTCTGATAAGAAATCGACCGCTGACCGCGCTGGAAGCCTGCAAACCTGCAACATAGTAGCAAAGACGACTACTGCAACTCTGTAACGCTGATCCTGCCGCCTTCTCGACTGTTTTCCTGCTTGTGCATGCTGTGGGGGTAGCCTGCCTCCTCTCTGCACCAGAAGCTCCGAAGAAATCTCCCGTGGGTCGACGGAATCTTCCCCCTGCAACCGCAGGCACCAAAAAGCTGCATTACCGGTCCCTTGGGTCTCCTCTCAGCACGACGAGCGAGGTCCCTCGAATCCAGCGACGCTGTCCAAGTGACCCCCACAGTCCAGTGACTCTTCAGCCCAAGTTTGGTGGAGGTAAGTCCTTGCCTCACCTCGCTGGGCTGCATTGCTGGG
The DNA here is from genome assembly GCF_031143425.1 of Pleurodeles waltl. Classification (NCBI taxonomy): domain Eukaryota; kingdom Metazoa; phylum Chordata; class Amphibia; order Caudata; family Salamandridae; genus Pleurodeles; species Pleurodeles waltl. The sequence goes on from NC_090447.1 coordinate 1,226,613,046, forward strand.
AACCGCGACTTTGCAGCTACTCCGGCCCCTGTGCACTTCCGGCGGAAATCCTTCGTGCACAGCCAAGCCTGGGTCCACGGCACTCTAACCTGCATTGCACGACTTTCTAAGTTGGTCTCCGGCGACGTGGGACTCCTTTGTGCAACTTCGGCGAGCACCGTTTCACGCATCCTCGTAGTGCCTGTTTCTGGCACTTCTCCGGGTGCTACCTGCTTCAGTGAGGGCTCTTTGTCTTGCTCGACGTCCCCTCTCTCTGCAGGTCCAATTTGCGACCTCCTGGTCCCTCCTGGGCCCCAGCAGCGTCCAAAAACGCCAAACGCACGATTTGCGTGTAGCAAGGCTTGTTGGCGTCCTTCCGGCGGGAAAACACTTCTGCACGACTCTCCAAGGCGAGAGGGATCCGTCCACCAAAGGGGAAGTCTCTAGCCCTTTTCGTTCCTGCAGAAACCTCAGCTTCTTCTGTCCAGTCGAAGCTTTTTTGCACCCGCAGCTGGCATTTCCTGGGCATCTGCCCATCTCCGACTTGCTTGTGACTTTTGGACTTGGTCCCCTTGTTCCACAGGTAGCCTAGATTGGAAATCCACAGTTGTTGCATTGCTGGTTTGTGTCTTTCCTGCATTATTCCTCTAACACGACTCTTTTGTCCTTAGGGGAATTTTAGTGCACTTTGCACTCACTTTTCAGGGTCTTGGGGAGGGTTATTTTTCTAACTCTCACTATTTTCTAATAGTCCCAGCGACCCTCTACAAGGTCACATAGGTTTGGGGTCCATTCGTGGTTCGCATTCCACTTTTGAAGTATATGGTTAGTGTTGCCCCTATCCCTATGTTTCCCCATTGCATCCTATTGTAACTATACATTGTTTGCACTGTTTTCTAAGACTATACTGCATATTATGGAGCATCCCTCCAACCCTCCCAGAGAAACTTTAGTGCAGAACCTCTGCACTGCCTCACAACACTTAGGACAGCATCCCTGCCCTAGTGTGGAGCTCATAGGACAGCATCCCTGCCCTGCTCCAACTCAAGAGAAACAGCATCCCTGTTCTCTCTTCCAGCCATATGGACAAAGTTTTTGCCCAGCTATGGCTTTACTGAGACAGCATCCCTGTCTGGCATTTCCATCATTACAAATAGGTTCAGTGGATAATTCCCACTGCTCTAAACTAAAACTTACTGATAGAAACTCTGAAAATACATCTTCACATTGTTGGTTAGCTAAAAAACTTCAAACAGGGTGATTTACATCCCCACAGGGAAGTAACCATATAGTGGATGATAAAGGGAGTAACCAGTCTATTGCAGAGCTACTCTCTACTTATCACCACTTAGATCTGACCTCTCCCCAAGAATTGGGAAAGAAGGCAGACAAATGGGTCAGAACAAGGTGTAGGAGGCTGGACTGGCTTGTAGTGAGTACCAAGGGGTACTTGCACCTTGCACCAGGCCCAGTTATCCCTTATTAGTGTATAGGGTGTCTAGCAGCTTAGGCTGATAGATAATGGTAGCTTAGCAGAGCAGCTTAGGCTGAACTAGGAGACGTGTGAAGCTACTACAGTACCACCTAGTGTCATATGCACAATATCATAAGAAAACACAATACACAGTTATACTAAAAATAAAGGTACTTTATTTTTATGACAATATGCCAAAGTATCTTAGAGTGTACCCTCAGTGAGAGGATAGGAAATATACACAAGATATATATACACAATAGCAAAAATATGCAGTATAGTCTTAGAAAACAGTGCAAACAATGTATAGTTACAATAGGATGCAATGGGGAAACATAGGGATAGGGGCAACACAAACCATATACTCCAAAAGTGGAATGCGAACCACGAATGGACCCCAAACCTATGTGACCTTGTAGAGGGTCACTGGGACTATTAGAAAATAGTGAGAGTTAGAAAAATAACCCTCCCCAAGACCCTGAAAAGTGAGTGCAAAGTGCACTAAAGTTCCCCTAAGGACAAAGAAGTCGTGTTAGAGGAATAATGCAGGAAAGACAAAAACCAGCAATGCAACAACTGTGGATTTCCAATCTAGGGTACCTGTGGAACCAGGGGACCAAGTCCAAAAGTCACAAGCAAGTCAGAGATGGGCAAATGCCCAGGAAATGCCAGCTGCGGGTGCAAAGAAGCTTCTCCTGGACAGAAGAAGGTGAGGTTTCTGCAGGAACGAAAAGGGCTAGAGACTTCCCCTTTGGTGGACGGATCCCTCTCGCCGTGGAGAGTCGTGCAGAAGTGTTGTCCCGCCGAAAGAACGCCAACAAGCCTTGCTAGCTGCAAATCGTGCGGTTAGCGTTTTTGGACGCTGCTGAGGCCCAGGAGGGACCAGGAGGTCGCAAATTGGACCAGCAGAGAGAGGGGACGTCGAGCAAGACAAGGAGCCCTCTCTGAAGCCAGTAGCACCCGGAGAAGTGCCAGAAGAACGAGTTACTTACCTTCGGTAACGACTTTTCTGGTGGATACATTAGCTACCTGTGGATTCCTCACCTCATGAATACTCCCATGGCGCCAGCATTCGACGGAAATCTTCTTACTAGTCTCTGCACGTCGACGAGGACGTCACTGTCTCGCACGCGACGCCGTCTGACGTCATACAGGCAATAAGAGGTCCTCGACGACGTGCGGACGTCAGTACCAATCATTTTTTACGTGCATGAGAACAACCAGGCAATGCAATGAAAGAACAAAGCAACATCCATTATATTGTAAAAATACACCACATTGTATGAATAACTGTAAATCTTTTTATGTACATATATATATATATATATATATAAAACTCTCTCTTTTAAAATATATACACACACCAAGTATATACATAAAGATATATACACATATACCTATATATATATAAATATATTATATATATACATCTATTGCACCCTCAAAGATCAAGAGGAGCGCACTCAAGGATTACTTGGCAAGACCATAAAGGCAACGGGGAGGCGGGTGGGACCGTGAGGAATCCACAGGTAGCTAATGTATCCACCAGAAAAGTCGTTACCGAAGGTAAGTAACTCGTTCTTCTGATGGATACAACTACCTGTGGATTCCTCACCTCATGAATAGAGTCCCAAAGCAGTACCACGCCCGGCGGTGGGTGCCTAAATGGTCAAACCAAGAAATCCTGCAGCACTGACCGTGCAAAATGGCCGTCCCTTCTAACCTCAGAATCTAAACAGTAATGTTTTGCAAAAGTGTGAAGGGACGACCAAGTTGCGGCCTTGCAGATGTCGACCACAGGAACACCTCTGGCTAAGGCCGAAGTGGCCGACTTAGCTCTGGTGGAATGAGCTCTAATGCCCTCAGGAGGATCCTTCTTTGCCAAAGAGTAACATATTTTAATGCAAAGAACAACCCACCTGGATAGTGTTCTCTTGTGGACTGCCTTTCCTCTCCTCTTGCCCACGTATCCAATAAACAGCGGATCCTCCAGCCTGAAATCCTTTGTTCTATCGATAAAGAAGCTCAACGCTCTCTTTGGGTCCAGACGGTGCAGTCTTTCTTCCTCTTTGGAAGGATGAGGCGGAGGATAGAACGTGGACAAAGTAATTGCCTGAGCCAAATGGAAGGGTGAAACAACCTTCGGGAGGAAAGCAGCCTTGGTCCTCAACACCACCTTATCCCCATAAAAAGTTGTATAAGGGGGTTTTACTGATAAGGCCTGCAACTCACTCACTCTCCTTGCTGATGTTATAGCTATCAGGAAGACTGTTTTTAAAACCAAATACCTCAAGGGGCAAGAATGCATAGGTTCAAAAGGGGACCCCATAAGGAAAGTCAGGACTAAGGACAAATCCCATTGCGGCATAACGAATGGCTTTGGAGGATATTGATTTAGAAGACCTTTCAAGAATCTGATAACAATAGGGGATTTAAATAAAGATGGTTGGTCTGGAAGACATATGAAGGCTGACAAGGCCGATAAATAACCATTAATGGTAGCCACTGCACAACCTTTCTGCGCCAGAGATAGAGCAAAAGACAAAACGTCCGATAGATGAGCATGTAAAGGATCAATCTGCCTCTCTCCACACCACGCAACAAATTTAGACCACCTATTAGCGTAGATAGATTTAGTGGAGTGTCGCCTGGCCGCTAATATAACATCCACTACCTCAGGCGGGAGAGAGAAGGAACTCAGGTTGCCCCGTTCAATCTCCAGGCATGTAGGTGCAGACTCTGGAGGTTGGGGTGTAGAACCTGCCCCTGCGACTGTGAGAGGAGGTCTGCCCTGAAAGGGAGACGGAGCGGCGGGCACGTTGAGAGTTGGAGAAGGTCGGAGTACCACACCCTCCTTGGCCAATCCGGAGCTATTAAGATTACTAGAGCCCGGTCTTGGCGAATCTTCCTCAATACTCGAGGAATCAAGGGTATGGGAGGAAACGCGTAAAGCAACTGGCCGCACCAGGTCATTTGAAACGCGTCCCCCAACGCTTCCTGCATCGGATACTGAAGGCTGCAGAACAACGGACAATGCGCGTTCTCTCGAGTGGCGAACAGATCTACCCGAGGAAACCCCCACTTCTGGAAGATTAAACGGACTTGATCTGGATGGAGACGCCACTCGTGGTCTGCCGAGAAGTGGCGACTGAGACTGTCCGCACGCACGTTCAAGACTCCGGCCAGATGGTTTGCTATCAAGCTAATCCGATGGTCCTTTGCCCAGGACCATAGTCGAAGAGCTTCTCTGCAGAGAAGGTACGACCCCACTCCACCCTGCTTGTTTATGTACCACATCGTGGTAGTATTGTCCGTTAGGACCTGTACCGACTGACCACGAAGGGAAGGGAGGAAGGCCTTGAGAGCCAGACGTACAGCCCGTAACTCTAACAGATTGATGTGAAAAATCTGTTCCTCTGGAGACCAAAGACCTTTGATCTCCAGATCCCCCAGATGAGCTCCCCACCCTAGAGTGGAAGCATCCGTTATGACTGTGGCCACTGGTGGCGACTGCTGGAACGGCTTTCCTTGTGAAAGATTGTTGCTTGCAATCCACCACTTCAAATCCACAGCAGCATCTCTGGAGATCTTGACAGTACCCTCTAGATCCCCTCTGTGTTGAGACCACTGCCTTCGGAGGCACCACTGAAGAGCCCTCATGTGCCAGCGAGCATGCGTGACCAACAGAATGCAGGAGGCAAAAAGACCGAGCAGACGAAGGACCTTGAGGACTGGAACTACCGCTCCATTTCGAAACATTGGAACCAAATCCTGAATATCTTGAATCCGCTGAGGCGGAGGAAAGGCCCGACCCAATGTTGTATCCAGTACTGCCCCTATGAACAGGAGGCGCTGAGAGGGCTCCAGGTGAGATTTGGGCTCGTTCACCGAAAAGCCCAGGTCGAACAACAACTGGGTTGTTGACTGCAGATGACGCAACACAAGCTCCGGGGACTTGGCTTTGATCAACCAATCGTCCAAGTAAGGGAATACTGCTATCCCCTTCCTTCTGAGCTCTGCCGCAACCACCGACATCACCTTCGTGAAGACTCGAGGTGCTGAAGTAAGACCAAACGGAAGGACCGCAAACTGGTAGTGTTGCGATCCCACCACAAACCGGAGATACTTCCTGTGTGACTTGAGTATCGGGATATGAAAGTAAGCATCCTGCAAGTCGACAGACACCATCCAGTCTTCCATGTTCAACGCCAAAAGCACCTGTGCTAGGGTCAGCATCTTGAACTTTTCCTGCTTGAGGAACCAATTCAAGATCCTCAGGTCCAGAATTGGTCTCAAACGACCATCCTTCTTGGGAATCAGGAAATACCTTGAGTAAACTCCTTGACCCCTTTCCTGCTCCGGGACCAACTCCACCGTGCCCTTTAAAAGGAGGACTTCTACCTCCTGTTCTAGCAACAGGAGGTGTTCTTGTGAACAATACGAAGGGCGGGGCGGGATGAGGGGCGGAAACTCCCGAAAGGGAAGGGTGTAGCCTTTTCCCACAACACTGAGAACCCAAGTGTCCGACGTAACAGTCTCCCATTTGGTGAGAAAATGCTGTAATCTTCCCCCTACAGGAGAGGAGTGAGTGGGAAATGGTGGAAGCCTAAGGCTGCTTCCCCTGCTGCACCCCGCCAGAGGATGAGGAAGAGGCAGAGTGCTGCTGAGAGGCTCCCCTGGTGCGGACCCTACCCCTCCCCCTAAAAGATCTATAGGGATGGGAAGAGGCAGGTTGCTGATATCTTCCCCGAAAGGAAGAGGAGGAAGAGCCACGCCCAAATCCACGAAACCTCCTGAAGAATCTGGAAGAGGCCGTGGAAGAAGGAGCTTGGAGTCCCAACGACTTAGCCGTGGCCCTGCTCTCCTTAAAACGTTCCAAGGCCGAATCAGCCTTAGCCCCAAACAGTTTGTCCCCATCAAACGGGAGATCCAACAATGTGGACTGTACATCTGCCGAAAAGCCCGAGTTACGGAGCCAGGCCTGTCTCCTTTCCACCACAGTTGTGCCCATTGCTCTGGCTACCGAGTCGGTGGTATCCAGTCCCGTCTGGATAATTTGGGTCGCAGCAGCCTGGGCATCAGAGACAAGATCCAAAAGACCCTGGGAAGCTCTGTAAACGAAGAGGAGATGTCATCCATCAGAGCATGAATATACCTCCCCAGGATACAGGTCGCATTAGTGGCTTTTAACGCCAGACTGCAGGACGAAAAAATCTTCTTCGACTGCGCCTCTAGCTTTTTTGAGTCTCTGTCCCCAGGCACCGTCGGGAAAGAACCAGGCGCTGACTTGGACGAACAGGAGGCCTGCACTACCAAGCTCTCCGGCGTAGGGTGCCTAGATAGGAAACCAGGATCAGTTGGAGCCGTCCGATACCTCCTGGCCACGGCTCTGTGAACTGCTGGGGAAGATGCCGGCCTCTTCCACACCTCTAAAACCGGATCCAGCAGAGCGTCATTAAAAGGTAACAGAGCCTCCGCCGCGGCTGAGGCCGGATGCAACACCTCCGTCAAAAGGTTTTGTTTTGCCTCCACCACCGGCAAAGGCAGGTCCAAAAAACTAGCTGCCTTCCGTACCACTGTATGAAAGGAAGCAGCTTCCTCAGTATATTCCCCCGGGGACGAAAGGTCCCACTCAGGGGAAGTGTCCAGCCCACTGGCCGACTCCAGTCCACGCAGCCCATCACCCGAGTCCTCTAGCTCTCCTTCCTCTAGGGCTCGTTGGTACTCCTGCTCTTCTAGTACCCGGAGAGCACGCCTCCTTGAATGCAGTCGTTGCTCAATCCGCGGAGTCGACAATGCCTCCGCCGAAGTCGGAGATCGGCTCCGATCTTCCGAAGCCACCGACGCCGCATCCGGCGCCACGGGTAACTTCGGCGCCGACTGAAGAGCAGCTGAAACAGATGGACCCACCGGAGTCACAGGCCGAAATCTCGACGTCGACGGGATGGAAATCCCTGGGGCCAATCCCTCCGAAGCCACCGGAGCGGCCACCGGCGCCGACACTGGCGCCGAGCCCACGTTCCCAAACGGGAGAAAGGGCATAAAGGGTGCCGGCCGAAGAGGCGCAGGATCACCCAAAGAAAAGGCCAAAGGACCAGCCGGAGCACCCCCTGGAGCCATCTGTTGGAAGATGGCATACATCGCATTCAAGAATGCGGAACTATCGGCTCCAGGGGTGGGAAAAGCCGGATACTGGGGTGCCTGTCTCAGAGGCGACCCCGACGCCGGCCTCGGCGTCTGCGCCGGAGAAAACACTTGAGGCTCCAATACCTCAATCACCGACGCCTGTCCAGGCGAAGTTGGTGACGCCGGAGAGGGCAACGGCGTCGAAGGATGCGGCGTCACCGTGGGGCTGACCTCCCATGTCTTTCGGCGCCGATCCGGAGACCTGGAACGAGCCTCCCTTGAATGACGCCGAGATTCTCTACGGCGCCGGGAGTCTCGATGACGCCGATGTCTTGGAGAAGACTTCTTGTGATGCTTCTCCTTTGACTTGGCCATAAACAGCTTCGCCTCACGTTCTTTAAGGGCCTTCGGATTCATGTGCTGACATGAATCACAAGTCGAGACGTCGTGGTCGGAGCTCAAACACCAAAGGCAATCGGAATGAGGATCCGTCACCGACATCTTGCCTCCACACTCACGACAAGGCTTAAATCCAGACTTTCTCTGCGACATTATTTCCACAGAGAAAGAGTACGCAGCAAGATATACACTGTAACCGCAAGAGTAACAGTTGCTCCCTCGAAGATAACCGTTTCGAATGCACGGAAAAAAGGGAACTGACGTCCGCACGTCGTCGAGGACCTCTTATTGCCTGTATGACGTCAGACGGCCTCGCGTGCGAGACAGTGACGTCCTCGTCGACGTGCAGAGACTAGTAAGAAGATTTCCGTCGAATGCTGGCGCCATGGGAGTATTCATGAGGTGAGGAATCCACAGGTAGTTGTATCCATCAGAAACAGGCACTACGAGGATGCGTGAAACGGTGCTCGCCGAAGTTGCACAAAGGAGTCCCACGTCGCCGGAGACCAACTTAGAAAGTCGTGCAATGCAGGTTAGAGTGCCGTGGACCCAGGCTTGGCTGTGCACAAAGGATTTCCGCCGGAAGTGCACAGGGGCCGGAGAAGTTGCAAAAGTCGCGGTTACCAACAATGCAGTTTGGAGTGGGGAGGCAAGGACTTACCTCCACCAAACTTGGACTGAAGAGTCACTGGACTGTGGCAGTCTCTTGGACAGAGTTGCTGGATTCAAGGGACCTCGCTCGTCGTGCTGAGAGGAGACCTAAGGGACCGGTAATGCAGCTTTTTGGTGCCTGCGGTTGCAGGGGGAAGATTCCGTCGACCCACGGGAGATTTCTTCGGAGCTTCTGGTGCAGAGAGGAGGCAGACTACCCCCACAGCATGCACAAGCAGGAAAACAGTCGAGAAGGCGGCAGGATCAGCGTTACAGAGTTGCAGTAGTCGTCTTTGCTACTATGTTGCAGGTTTGCAGGCTTCCAGCGCGGTCAGCAGTCGATTCCTTGGCAGAAGGTGAAGAGAGAGATGCAGAGGAACTCGGATGAGCTCTTGCATTCGTTATCTAAAGTTTCCCCAGAGACAGAGACCCTAAATAGCCAGAAAAGAGGGTTTGGCTACTTAGGAGAGAGGATAGGCTAGCAACACCTGAAGGAGCCTATCACAAGGAGTCTCTGACGTCACCTGGTGGCACTGGCCACTCAGAGCAGTCCAGTGTGCCAGCAGCACCTCTGTTTCCAAGATGGCAGAGGTCTGGAGCACACTGGAGGAGCTCTGGACACCTCCTAGGGGAGGTGCAGGTCAGGGGAGTGGTCACTCCCCTTTCCTTTGTCCAGTTTCGCGCCAGAGCAGGGCTAAGGGGTCCCCTGAACCGGTGTAGAATGGCTTATGCAGAATTGGGCACCTCTGTGCCCAACAAAGCATTTCCAGAGGCTGGGGGAGGCTACTCCTCCCCTGCCTTCAAACCATTTTCCAAAGGGAGAGGGTGTCACACCCTCTCTCAGAGGAAGTTCTTTGTTCTGCCATCCTGGGCCAGGCCTGGCTGGACCCCAGGAGGGCAGATGCCTGTCTGAGGGGTTGGCAGCAGCTGCAGTGAAACCCCAGGAAGGGCAGTTTGGTAGTACCAGGGTCTGTGCTACAGACCACTGGGATCATGGGATTGTGCCAACTATGCCAGGATGGCATAGAGGGGGCAATTCCATGATCATAGACATGTTACATGGCCATATTCGGAGTTACCATTGTGAAGCTACATATAGGTAGTGACCTATATGTAGTGCACGCGTGTAATGGTGTCCCCGCACTCACAAAGTTCAGGGAATTGGCTCTGAACAATGTGGGGGCACCTTGGCTAGTGCCAGGGTGCCCACACACTAAGTAACTTTGCACCTAACCTTTACCAGGTAAAGGTTAGACATATAGGTGACTTATAAGTTACTTAAGTGCAGTGTAAAATGGCTGTGAAATAACGTGGACGTTATTTCACTCAGGCTGCAGTGGCAGGCCTGTGTAAGAATTGTCAGAGCTCCCTATGGGTGGCAAAAGAAATGCTGCAGCCCATAGGGATCTCCTGGAACCCCAATACCCTGGGTACCTCAGTACCATATACTAGGGAATTATAAGGGTGTTCCAGTAAGCCAATGTAAATTGGTAAAAATGGTCACTAGCCTGTTAGTGACAATTTGGAAAGAAATGAGAGAGCATAACCACTGAGGTTCTGATTAGCAGAGCCTCAGTGAGACAGTTAGGCACTACACAGGGAACACACACATATAGGCCACAAACTTATGAGCACTGGGGTCCTGACTAGCAGGGTCCCAGTGACACATAACAAACATACTGAAAACCTAGGGTTTTCACTATGAGCACTGGGCCCTGGCTGGCAGGATCCCAGTGAGACAGTGAAAACACCCTGACATACACTCACAAACAGGCCAAAAGTGGGGGTAACAAGGCTAGAAAGAGGCTACTTTCTCACACAACCCCCCCCCCAAACGAAGGACAATAAGGCTAACCTTGGCCAGTAGAGACTTTATTGTCTAAGTGGTGATAAGTAGAGAGTAGCTCTGCAATAGACTGGTTACTCCCTTTATCATCCACTATATGGTTACTTCCCTGTGGGGATGTAAATCACCCTGTTTGAAGTTTTTTAGCTAACCAACAATGTGAAGATGTATTTTCAGAGTTTCTATCAGTAAGTTTTAGTTTAGAGCAGTGGGAATTATCCACTGAACCTATTTGTAATGATGGAAATGCCAGACAGGGATGCTGTCTCAGTAAAGCCATAGCTGGGCAAAAACTTTGTCCATATGGCTGGAAGAGAGAACAGGGATGCTGTTTCTCTTGAGTTGGAGCAGGGCAGGGATGCTGTCCTATGAGCTCCACACTAGGGCAGGGATGCTGTCCTAAGTGTTGTGAGGCAGTGCAGAGTTTCTGCACTAAAGTTTCTCTGGGAGGGTTGGAGGGATGCTCCATGTTGACTAAAATGGTGCTCTTTTTCTCACCAATGTTAGTTATCCCACAGAGAGGTACTTCTACCTCAGGGAGTCCAGCTTTGCCAGCTGATGATTCCCTTGGAACAGGTGCCACCCCAGGAGAGGTTTCTCCCACCACAGGAATGCTATCCTGAATGGCAGGGTGGTTAGGGGATACTGTGATACCCTTTTTACCTGTTGATGGAGAGGGATCCTGAGTTTTCAGGCCTTCTCTCCTTTGCTTTTTCATTTCAGTAGAAATGAGAGGGAACAATTCCTCAGGGATGCCCAGCATGGCTGCATGGGCATAAAACTCTACATCAGCCCAACCTGAGGCCTCTAGGTCATTACCTAAGAGACAGTCTACAGGTAAGCTAGGTGATACCACCACCTGCTTAGGGCCAGTAACTCCACCCCAACTAAACTGAATTATAGCTAAGGGAAGAAACGTAGTGGAGTTATGGACATCAATAATCTTATACTGTTGTCCAATGATGTGTTGATCAGGGTGCACTAGGTTTTCAGTCACCAAAGTGATACTGGCACCTGTGTCCCTGTAGGTCAAGGCCTCAACACCATTTATTGAAACTGTCTGCCTGTACTTATCCATTGTAAGGGGACAAGCAGCCAGTGTGGCAAGGCCAATGCCACTAGGTGTGACAGAAACTGTCTTGGGACTGACTACCCCAGTTTCTATGATGGACCCATAAGTGAACCCAACTACACCCTTTGCTTGACTGTTGCCAGCAGTCCCACCACTAGTACCACTACTGCTAGGGGCACTAGAGCTTGATGTATTAGTGGTGGTAGGCTCAGGGGGTTTACCTGGACAGGACTTATCCCCTGGCCTATGGCCTCTGTTTTTACACACAAAGCACCAAGGCTTTTTAATGTGTGTGGGTTGAGAAGAAGAGGAAGAATTTGTTTTATCCCCACCCTCTGAAGAGTGTTTAAGATTTGAAGTGGGATCTTTGGTTTTACCCTTATCCCCATGCTTATCTTGAGATTTTTCACCATCTTTCTTCTTATTGCCATCTTTGTCACCCCCTGTATGAACTTTTCTGTTCACCCTTGTTCTGACCCATTTGTCTGCCTTCTTTCCCAATTCTTGGGGAGAGGTCAGATCAGAGTCTACCAGGTACTGGTGCAACAAATCAGACACACAATTATTAAGTATATGCTCTCTCAGGATTGTGTTATACAGGCTTTCATAATCAGTAACTTTACTGCCATGTAACCACCCCTCCAAGGCCTTCACTGAATGGTCAATGAAATCAACCCAGTCTTGTGAAGACTCCTTTTTGGTCTCTCTGAACTTTATCCTGTATTGTTCAGTGGTTAAGCCATAACCATCCAGGAGTGCATTCTTAAGAACTGTAAAATTATTGGCATCACTTTCTTTCACAGTAAGGAGCCTATCCCTACCTTTTCCACTAAATGATAGCCATAGGATAGCAGCCCACTGCCTTTGAGGGACATCCTGTACAACACAGGCCCTCTCAAGTGCAGCAAACCACTTGTTAATGTCATCCCCCTCCTTGTAAGGGGGAACTATCTTGTGCAGATTCCTGGAATCATGCTCTTTTACAGGATGACTATGGGGAATACTGCTGCTGCCACCATGGGTTTCTAAACCCAGTTTCTGTCTCTCCTTCTCTACTTCTAAAGTCTGTCTATCCAAATCCAGCTGTTGCTTCTTGAGCTTCAGTCTGGTTTGTTCCACTCTCAATCTATTGAGCTCCCTTTCTAACAATCTGTCATCAGGGTGGGTGGGAGGGACATGCCTTGAAACAGAAGTATGGTGAGAATGGACAGAAGGAGACCTGTCCCTTACAGAGGGCACCCTAACAGCTTGGCTAACAGTATAATGTGAGAGCACACCATCAGTATGGTGTGATTCAACCTCTGTACCAACTATACTAGACTGTCTAGTAATGGGCAGGCTGAGAAGTTTCTTTCCTGCATCTTTTCCTTGGGGAGTCCCTGGATCAGATTGAGAACCATTAGCTACTTTTTCAACAGATGGGGCACTTATGGCCTTATCCTGTACTCTAAGCATGTTAATTAACAGTTCTAAGGAAGGATTCTTCCCTACACTCAAACCTCTCTCTATGCAGAGACTCCTTGCTCCTTTCCAGCTAAGGTGATCATATGCAAGTTTGGACACATCAACATTTTGGCCTGTGCCAGACATTTTGAGAGAGAGTTAAAGTGATAGTAAAAGATAAAAAGTTTGTCAGAGCTTTTAGAAAGACACAGAAAAAAACTTTTAAAACTTTTTAGAACTTTTTAGAAAGTTAGAAGTACTTTTCAGCACTTAGAAAAGAGTAAAAAGAGGAAATGCAAAACTTTTTGGCTATGTGTATATACACTGACCTTGTTTTGTATATTTTTCTCTTATGAAAAGTACAATGACAAGAGTGGTAAGTAGTCTAAAAGCACTTATCCCACCGCTGCACAACCAATGTAGGAGGCTGGACTGGCTTGTAGTGAGTACCAAGGGGTACTTGCACCTTGCACCAGGCCCAGTTATCCCTTATTAGTGTATAGGGTGTCTAGCAGCTTAGGCTGATAGATAATGGTAGCTTAGCAGAGCAGCTTAGGCTGAACTAGGAGACGTGTGAAGCTACTACAGTACCACCTAGTGTCATATGCACAATATCATAAGAAAACACAATACACAGTTATACTAAAAATAAAGGTACTTTATTTTTATGACAATATGCCAAAGTATCTTAGAGTGTACCCTCAGTGAGAGGATAGGAAATATACACAAGATATATATACACAATAGCAAAAATATGCAGTATAGTCTTAGAAAACAGTGCAAACAATGTATAGTTACAATAGGATGCAATGGGGAAACATAGGGATAGGGGCAACACAAACCATATACTCCAAAAGTGGAATGCGAACCACGAATGGACCCCAAACCTATGTGACCTTGTAGAGGGTCACTGGGACTATTAGAAAATAGTGAGAGTTAGAAAAATAACCCTCCCCAAGACCCTGAAAAGTGAGTGCAAAGTGCACTAAAGTTCCCCTAAGGACAAAGAAGTCGTGTTAGAGGAATAATGCAGGAAAGACAAAAACCAGCAATGCAACAACTGTGGATTTCCAATCTAGGGTACCTGTGGAACCAGGGGACCAAGTCCAAAAGTCACAAGCAAGTCGGAGATGGGCAAATGCCCAGGAAATGCCAGCTGCGGGTGCAAAGAAGCTTCTCCTGGACAGAAGAAGCTGAGGTTTCTGCAGGAACGAAAAGGGCTAGAGACTTCCCCTTTGGTGGACGGATCCCTCTCGCCGTGGAGAGTCGTGCAGAAGTGTTGTCCCGCCGAAAGAACGCCAACAAGCCTTGCTAGCTGCAAATCGTGCGGTTAGCGTTTTTGGACGCTGCTGAGGCCCAGGAGGGACCAGGAGGTCGTAAATTGGACCAGCAGAGAGAGGGGACGTCGAGCAAGACAAGGAGCCCTCTCTGAAGCCAGTAGCACCCGGAGAAGTGCCAGAAACAGGCACTACGAGGATGCGTGAAACGGTGCTCGCCGAAGTTGCACAAAGGAGTCCCACGTCGCCGGAGACCAACTTAGAAAGTCGTGCAATGCAGGTTAGAGTGCCGTGGACCCAGGCTTGGCTGTGCACAAAGGATTTCCGCCGGAAGTGCACAGGGGCCGGAGAAGTTGCAAAAGTCGCGGTTACCAACAATGCAGTTTGGAGTGGGGAGGCAATGACTTACCTCCACCAAACTTGGACTGAAGAGTCACTGGACTGTGGCAGTCTCTTGGACAGAGTTGCTGGATTCAAGGGACCTCTCTCGTCGTGCTGAGAGGAGACCTAAGGGACCGGTAATGCAGCTTTTTGGTGCCTGCGGTTGCAGGGGGAAGATTCCGTCGACCCACGGGAGATTTCTTCGGAGCTTCTGGTGCAGAGAGGAGGCAGACTACCCCCACAGCATGCACAAGCAGGAAAACAGTCGAGAAGGCGGCAGGATCAGCGTTACAGAGTTGCAGTAGTCGTCTTTGCTACTATGTTGCAGGTTTGCAGGCTTCCAGCGCGGTCAGCAGTCGATTCCTTGGCAGAAGGTGAAGAGAGAGATGCAGAGGAACTCGGATGAGCTCTTGCATTCGTTATCTAAAGTTTCCCCAGAGACAGAGACCCTAAATAGCCAGAAAAGAGGGTTTGGCTACTTAGGAGAGAGGATAGGCTAGCAACACCTGAAGGAGCCTATCACAAGGAGTCTCTGACGTCACCTGGTGGCACTGGCCACTCAGAGCAGTCCAGTGTGCCAGCAGCACCTCTGTTTCCAAGATGGCAGAGGTCTGGAGCACACTGGAGGAGCTCTGGACACCTCCTAGGGGAGGTGCAGGTCAGGGGAGTGGTCACTCCCCTTTCCTTTGTCCAGTTTCGCGCCAGAGCAGGGCTAAGGGGTCCCCTGAACCGGTGTAGACTGGCTTATGCAGAATTGGGCACCTCTGTGCCCAACAAAGCATTTCCAGAGGCTGGGGGAGGCTACTCCTCCCCTGCCTTCACACCATTTTCCAAAGGGAGAGGGTGTCACACCCTCTCTCAGAGGAAGTTCTTTGTTCTGCCATCCTGGGCCAGGCCTGGCTGGACCCCAGGAGGGCAGATGCCTGTCTGAGGGGTTGGCAGCAGCAGCAGCTGCAGTGAAACCCCAGGAAGGGCAGTTTGGCAGTACCAGGGTCTGTGCTACAGACCACTGGGATCATGGGATTGTGCCAACTATGCCAGGATGGCATAGAGGGGGCAATTCCATGATCATAGACATGTTACATGGCCATATTCGGAGTTACCATTGTGAAGCTACATATAGGTAGTGACCTATATGTAGTGCACACGTGTAATGGTGTCCCCGCACACACAAAGTTCAGGGAATTGGCTCTGAACAATGTGGGGGCACCTTGGCTAGTGCCAGGGTGCCCACACACTAAGTAACTTTGCACCTAACCTTTACCAGGTAAAGGTTAGACATATAGGTGACTTATAACTTACTTAAGTGCAGTGTAAAATGGCTGTGAAATAACGTGGACGTTATTTCACTCAGGCTGCAGTGGCAGGCCTGTGTAAGAATTGTCAGAGCTCCCTATGGGTGGCAAAAGAAATGCTGCAGCCCATAGGGATCTCCTGGAACCCCAATACCCTGGGTACCTCAGTACCATATACTAGGGAATTATAAGGGTGTTCCAGTAAGCCAATGTAAATTGGTAAAAATGGTCACTAGCCTGTTAGTGACAATTTGGAAAGAAATGAGAGAGCATAACCACTGAGGTTCTGATTAGCAGAGCCTCAGTGAGACAGTTAGGCACTACACAGGGAACACACACATATAGGCCACAAACTTATGAGCACTGGGGTCCTGAATAGCAGGGTCCCAGTGACACATAACAAACATACTGAAAACCTAGGGTTTTCACTATGAGCACTGGGCCCTGGCTGGCAGGATCCCAGTGAGACAGTGAAAACACCCTGACATACACTCACAAACAGGCCAAAAGTGGGGGTAACAAGGCTAGAAAGAGGCTACTTTCTCACACAACCCCCCCCCCAAACGAAGGACAATAAGGCTAACCTTGGCCAGTTGAGACTTTATTGTCTAAGTGGTGATAAGTAGAGAGTAGCTCTGCAATAGACTGGTTACTCCCTTTATCATCCACTATATGGTTACTTCCCTGTGGGGATGTAAATCACCCTGTTTGAAGTTTTTTAGCTAACCAACAATGTGAAGATGTATTTTCAGAGTTTCTATCAGTAAGTTTTAGTTTAGAGCAGTGGGAATTATCCACTGAACCTATTTGTAATGATGGAAATGCCAGACAGGGATGCTGTCTCAGTAAAGCCATAGCTGGGCAAAAACTTTGTCCATATGGCTGGAAGAGAGAACAGGGATGCTGTTTCTCTTGAGTTGGAGCAGGGCAGGGATGCTGTCCTATGAGCTCCACACTAGGGCAGGGATGCTGTCCTAAGTGTTGTGAGGCAGTGCAGAGTTTCTGCACTAAAGTTTCTCTGGGAGGGTTGGAGGGATGCTACATGTTGACTAAAATGGTGCTCTTTTTCTCACCAATGTTAGTTATCCCAAAGAGAGGTACTTCTACCTCAGGGAGTCCAGCTTTGCCAGCTGATGATTCCCTTGGAACAGGTGCCACCACAGGAGAGGTTTCTCCCACCACAGGAATGCTATCCTGAATGGCAGGGTGGTTAGGGGATACTGTGATACCCTTTTTACCTGTTGATGGAGAGGGATCCTGAGTTTTCAGGCCTTCTCTCCTTTGCTTTTTCATTTCAGTAGAAATGAGAGGGAACAATTCCTCAGGGATGCCCAGCATGGCTGCATGGGCATAAAACTCTACATCAGCCCAACCTGAGGCCTCTAGGTCATTACCTAAGAGACAGTCTACAGGTAAGCTAGGTGATACCACCACCTGCTTAGGGCCAGTAACTCCACCCCAACTAAACTGAATTATAGCTAAGGGAAGAAACTTAGTGGAGTTATGGACATCAATAATCTTATACTGTTGTCCAATGATGTGTTGATCAGGGTGCACTAGGTTTTCAGTCACCAAAGTGATACTGGCACCTGTGTCCCTGTAGACCAAGGCCTCAACACCATTTATTGAAACTGTCTGCCTGTACTTATCCATTGTAAGGGGACAAGCAGCCAGTGTGGCAAGGCCAATGCCACTAGGTGTGACAGAAACTGTCTTGGGACTGACTACCCCAGTTTCTATGATGGACCCATAAGTGAACCCAACTACACCCTTTGCTTGACTGTTGCCAGCAGTCCCACCACTAGTACCACTACTGCTAGGGGCACTAGAGCTTGATGTATTAGTGGTGGTAGGCTCAGGGGGTTTACCTGGACAGGACTTATCCCCTGGCCTATGGCCTCTGTTTTTACACACAAAGCACCAAGGCTTTTTAATGTGTGTGGGTTGAGAAGAAGAGGAAGAATTTGTTTTATCCCCACCCTCTGAAGAGTGTTTAAGATTTGAAGTGGGATCTTTGGTTTTACCCTTATCCCCATGCTTATCTTGAGATTTTTCACCATCTTTCTTCTTATTGCCATCTTTGTCACCCCCTGTATGAACTTTTCTGTTCACCCTTGTTCTGACCCATTTGTCTGCCTTCTTTCCCAATTCTTGGGGAGAGGTCAGATCAGAGTCTACCAGGTACTGGTGCAACAAATCAGACACACAATTATTAAGTATATGCTCTCTCAGGATTGTGTTATACAGGCTTTCATAATCAGTAACTTTACTGCCATGTAACCACCCCTCCAAGGCCTTCACTGAATGGTCAATGAAATCAACCCAGTCTTGTGAAGACTCCTTTTTGGTCTCTCTGAACTTTATCCTGTATTGTTCAGTGGTTAAGCCATAACCATCCAGGAGTGCATTCTTAAGAACTGTAAAATTATTGGCATCACTTTCTTTCACAGTAAGGAGCCTATCCCTACCTTTTCCACTAAATGATAGCCAGTGGATAGCAGCCCACTGCCTTTGAGGGACATCCTGTACAACACAGGCCCTCTCAAGTGCAGCAAACCACTTGTTAATGTCATCCCCCTCCTTATAAGGGGGAACTATCTTGTGCAGATTCCTGGAATCATGCTCTTTTGCAGGATGACTATAGGGAATACTGCTGCTGCCACCATGGGTTTCAAAACCCAACTTCTGTCTTTCCTTCTCTAATTCTAAAGACTGTCTATCCAAATCCAGCTGTTGCTTCTTAAGCTTCAGTCTGGTTTGTTCCACCCTCAACTTATTGAGTTCCCTTTCTAACAATCTGTCATCAGGGTTGGTGGGAGGGACATTCCTAGACACAGAGGTATGATGGGAATGAACAGAAGGAGACCTGTCCCTTACAGAGGGCACCCTAGCAGCTTGGCTAACAGACACATCACTTCTACTGTGGTGAGAATGAATGCTCTTGCTATGATGTGAGACAACACTATCTGTATGGCGTGACTCTTCATCATTACCAACTATGCTAGACTGTCTAGTAATGGGCAGGCTAAGAAGTTTCTTTCCTGAACCTTTTCCTGGGGGAGTCCCTGGATCAGACTGGGAACCATTAGCTACTTTTTCAACAGTTGGGGCACTTTTTGCCTTATCCTGTTCTCTAAGCATGTTAAGTAACAATTCCAAGGAAGGATTCTTCCCTACACTCAAACCTCTCTCTACACAGAGACTCCTTGCTTCTTTCCAGCTAAGGTGATCATATGCAATCTTGGAGAGGTCAACATTTTGGCCTGTGCCAGACATTTTTAGAGAGAGTTAAAGTGATAGAAAAAGAGAAAAAAGTTTTCAGAACTTTTTAGAAAGACAGAAAAAAACTTTTAAACTTTTTAGAACTTTTTAGAAAGTTTAGAAGTACTTTTCAGCACTTAGAAAAGAGTGAAAAGAGGAAATGCAAAACTTTTTAGTTATGTGTACACACACTGACCTTGTTTTGTATATTTTTCTCTTATGAAAAGTACAATGACAAGAGTGGTAAGTAGTCTCAAAGCACTTATCCCACCGCTGCACAACCAATGTAGGAGGCTGGACTGGCTTGTAGTGAGTACCAACGGGTACTTGCACCAGGCCCAGTTATCCCTTATAAGTGTATAGGGTGTCTAGCAGCATAGGCTGATAGATAATGGTAGCTTAGCAGAGCAGCTTAGGCTGAACTAGGAGACGAGTGAAGCTCCTACAGTACCACTAGTGTCACTTGTACAATATCATAAGAAAACACAATACACAGTTATACTAAAAATAAAGGTACTTTATTTTTATGACAATATGCCAAAGTATCTTAGAGTGTACCCTCAGTATGAGGATAGCAAATATACACAAGTTATATGTACACAATACCAAAAATATGCAGTATAGTCTTAGAAAACAGTGCAAACAATGTATAGTTACAATAGGATGCAATGGGGACACATAGGGATAGGGGCAACACAAACCATATACTCCAAAAGTGGAATGCGAACCACGAATGGACCCCAAACCTATGTGACCTTGTAGAGGGTCGCTGGGACTATTAGAAAATAGTGAGGGTTAGAAAAATAGCCCACCGCAAGACCCTGAAAAGCGAGTGCAAAGTGCACTAAAGTTCCCCAGAAGACAAAGAAGTCGTGATAGGGGAATAATGCAGAAAAGACACAAACCAGCAATGCAACAACGATGGATTTCCAATCTAGGGTACCTGTGGAACAAGGGGACCAAGTCCAAAAGTCACAAGCAAGTCGGAGATGGGCAGATGCCCAGGAAATGCCAGCTGTGGGTGCAAAGAAGCTTCTACTGGACAGAAGAAGCTGAGGTTTCTGCAGGAACGCAAAGGGCTAGAGACTTCCCCTTTGGAGGACGGATTCCTCTCGCCGTGGAGAGTCGTGCAGAAGTGTTTTCCCGCCGAAAGACCGCCAACAAGCCTTGCTAGCTGCAAATCGTGCGGTAAGCATTTTTGGATGCTGCTGTGGCCCAGGAAGGACCAGGATGTCGCAAATTGCGTCAGGAGAGAGAGGGGATGTCGAGCAAGACAAAGAGCCCTCTCAGCAGCAGGTAGCATCCGGAGAAGTGCCAGAAACAGGCACTATGAGGATGCGTGAAACGGTGCTCACCCGAAGTTACACAAAGGGGTCCCACGTCGCCGGAGACCAACTTAGAAAGTCGTGCAATGCAGGTTAGAGTGCCGTGGACCCAGGCTTGGCTGTGCACAAAGGATTTCCGCCGGAAGTGCACAGGAGCCGGAGAAGTTGCAAAAGACGCGGTTTCCAACAATGCAGTCTGGCGTGGGGAGGCAAGGACTTACCTCCACCAAACTTGGACTGAAGAGTCACTGGACTGTGGGAGTCACTTGGACAGAGTTGCTGGATTCAAGGGACCTCGCTCGTCGTGCTGAGAGGAGACCCAAGGGACCGGTAGTGCAGCTTTTTGGTGCCTGCGGTAGCAGGGGGAAGAATCCGTCGACCCACAGGAGATTTCTTCGGAGCTTCTAGTGCAGAGAGGAGGCAGACTACCCCCACAGCATGCACCACCAGGAAAACAGTAGAGAAGGCGGCAGGATCAGCGTTACAGAGTTGCAGTAGTCGTGTTAGCTACTTTGTTGCAGTTTTGCAGGCTTCCAGCGCGGTCAGCAGTCGATTCCTTGGCAGAAGGTGAAGAGAGAGATGCAGAGGAACTCTGATGAGCTCTTGCATTCGTTATCTAAAGTTTCCCCAGAGACAGAGACCCTAAATAGCCAGAAAAGAGGGTTTGGCTACTTAGGAGAGAGGATAGGCTAGCAACACCTGAAGGAGCCTATCAGAAGGAGTCTCTGACGTCACCTGGTGGCACTGGCCACTCAGAGCAGTCCAGTGTGCCAGCAGCACCTCTGTTTCCAAGATGACAGAGGTCTGGAGCACATTGGAGGAGCTCTGGACACCTCCCAGGGGAGGTGCAGCTCAGGGGAGTGGTCACTCCCTTTTCCTTTGTCCAGTTTCGCGCCAGAGCAGGGCTAAGAGGTCCCCTGGACTGGTGTAGACTGGCTTATGCAGAAATGGGCACAGATGTGCCCATGAAAGCATTTCCAGAGGCTGGGGGAGGCTACTCCTCCCCTGCCTTCACACCATTTTCCAAAGGGAGAGGGTGTAACACCCTCTCTCAGAGGAAGTCCTTTGTTCTGCCATCCTGGGACAAGCCTGGCTTGACCCCAGGGGGGCAGAAACCTGTCTGAGGGGTTGGCAGCAGCTGCAGTGAAACCCCTGAAAAGGCAGTTTGGCAGTACCAGGGTCTGTGCTACAGACCACTGGGATCATGGGATTGTGCCAACAATGCCAGGATGGCATAGAGGGGGCAATTCCATGATCTTAGACATGTTACATGGCCATATTCGGAGTTACCATTGTGAAGCTACGCATAGGTATTGACCTATGTGTAGTGCACGCGTGTAATGGTGTCCCCGCACTCACAAAGTCCAGGGAATTTGCCCTGAAAAATGTGGGGGCACCTTGGCTAGTGCCAGGGTGCCCTCACACTAAGTAACTTTGCACCTAACCTTTACCAGGTAAAGGTTAGACATATAGGTGACTTATAAGTTACTTAAGTGCAGTGTAAAATGGCTGTGAAATAACGTGGACGTTATTTCACTCAGGCTGCAGTGGCAGGCATGTGTAAGAATTGTCAGAGCTCCCTATGGGTGGCAAAAGAAATGCTGCAGCCCATAGGGATCTCCTGGAACCCCAATACCCTGAGTACCTCAGTACCATATACTAGGGAATTATAAGGGTGTTCCAGTAAGCCAATGTAAGGGCTTCTGCCCTCTAGGATACAGAACAAAGCCCTTCCTGGGTAGAGGTGCTAACACCCTCTTGTAGGAAAGTACCATCTTGCCTGGCATGTTACCCCCATTTTTTACATGTATGTCAGTTTGTTTTTGCCTGTCTCACTGGGATCCTGCTAGCCAGGACCCCAGTGGTTATAGTTTGTGGCCAGAATGTGTATACCTGTGTAGTGACTAACTGTGTCAGTGAGGCTCTGCTAATCAGAACCTCAGTGTTTATGCTCTCTCTGCCTTTACATTTGTCACTATAGGCTAGTGACCACTTTTACCAATTTCAACTGGAACACTAGAACACCCTCATAATTCCCTAGTATATGGTACCTAGGTACCCAGAGTATTGGGGTTCCAGAAGATCCCTATGGGCTGCAGCATTTCTTCTGCCACCCATAGGGAGCTCAGACAAACCTTTACACAGGACTGCCACTGCAGCCTGAGTGAAATAACACACACGTTATTTCACAGCCATTTTCACTGCACTTAAGTAACTTATAAATTCACCTATATGTCTAGCCTTCAGTTGCTGAAGGTTAGGTGCAAAGTTACTAAGTGTGAGGGCACCCTTGCACTAGCAAAGGTGCCCCCACATAGTTCAGGGCCGAATATGGCCATGTAACATGTCTAAGATCATAAAATTTCTCCCCATGCCAAATATGGCATTAGGGTGCCAATTCCATGCATCCCCGGGGCTCCACTATGCTTCTCCTTTGCTTTTCCTCAGGGATACCCAGCATGGCTGCATGGGTATTAAACTCTACCTCAGCCCAACCTGAGGCCTCTAGGTCATTACCTAAGAGACAGTCTACAGGTAAGCTAAGTGATACTACCACCTGCTTAGGGCCAGTAACTCCACCCCAACTAAACTGAATTATAGCTAAGGGAAGGAACTTAGTGGAGTTATGGACATCAAAAATCTTGTACTGTTGTCCAATGATGTGTTGTGCAGGAGACACTCGGTTTTAAGGCACCAAAGTGATACTGCCACCTGTGTCCCTGTAGGCCTGGGCCTCAACACCATTAATTGAAACTGTCTGCCTGTACTTATCCATTGTAAGGGGACAAGCAACCAGTGTGGCAGGGCCAATGCCACCAGGTGTGAGAGAATCTGTCTTGGGACTGACTACCCCAGTTTCTATGATGGACCCATAAGTGAACTCAACTACACCCTTATTTTGACTGTTGCCAGCAGTCTCACCACTATTACCACTACTGCTAGGGGCACTAGAGTTTGATGTATTAGTGGTGGTAGGCTCAGGGGGTTTACCTGGGCAGGACTTATCCCCTGGCCTATGGCCTTTATTTTTACACATATAGCACCAAGACTGTTTAATGTGTGTGGGTTGTGTAGAAGAGGAAGAAGTTGATTTATCCCCACCCCCTGAAGAGTTTTTAGAATTTGAAGAAGGATCTTTAGTTTTACCTTTATCCCCATGCTTATCCTGAGATTTCTCACCATCTTTCTTCTTGCCATCCTTGTCACCTCCTGTATAAACTTTTCTGTTCACTCTTGTTCTGACCCATTTGTCTGCCTTCTTTCCCAATTCTTGGGGAGAGGTCATATCTGGGTCTACCAAGTACTGGTGCAACAAATCAGACACACGATTGTTAAGAATATGCTCTCTCAGGATCAGACTATACAGGCTGTCATAGTCAGATACTTTACTACCATGTAACCAACCCTCCAAGGCCTTCACTGAACAGTCAACAAAATCTGTCCAGTCTTGAGAGGACTCTTTTCTGGTGTCTCTGAACTTAATCCTGTATTGTTCAGTGGTTAAGCCAAATCCATCCAAGAGTGCATCCTTCAAAACTTTGTAATTATTGGCATCACTTTCTCTGATAGTAAGGAGCCTATCCCTACCCTTTCCAGTGAAAGATAGCCACAAGATAGCAGCCCACTGCCTTTGAGGGACCAACTGTACCATACAGGCCCTCTCAAGTGCAAGCAAACCACTTATTAATGTCACCCCCCTCCTTGTAAGGGGGGACTATCTTATGCAGATTCCTGGAATCTTGCTCTCTAACAGGATTCCTATCAGAAATACTGCTGCTGCCACCATGGGCCCTAACCCCATTCTCTGTCTTTCCCTCTCTATATCTAGGGATTCCCTGTTTAAGGCCAGCTGTTGTGTTTAAGCTTCAGTCTGGTCTCTTCCAACCTCAGCTTTCTGAGTTCCCTTTCCATTAAGTTATCCTCAGGGTGGGAGGCTTGGGAATGTTTGGATACAGAGGAGATTTGGGAATTAGCAGAGAGAGACCTGTCCCTAACTGGCTGGACCCTAGTAACCTGGCCTCTAGGAGTGAAAGATGCCCTACTAATGTGTGACCCTCTAACATTACCAGTGTCCCTAGGTGGCCTGCTAGATGGCAGGTCTTTGTAAGAACCCTCCCCAGCTTCTTCAGGGAACTCCTCTGAGTCTGACTGGGAAGCTTCCCCTCCTACCTCCCTTTTATGAGATGGGCCAGAATGGTTATGGTCATCCTCTAAGAGCAGGTTAAAGAGAAACTCTTTTGTTGGATTCTTACCAAGGCTAAAACCTCTTTCTAAGCAAAGACCCCTCAAACTTTTGTAGTTTAAACTCTCATAAGTTGCCTGAACAACTTTGGGAGTGACCTCTACTGAAGACATGATAGAAAAGGTTTAAGACAGAGCGAGAAAAAGTTTTAGAACTTTTGAAAGTACAGAGAAAAAACTTTTTCAAACTTTTAGAAAACTTTTAAAAGTTTTCAGAACTTTTCAGAAACTTAGTAGAAAGTTTTACAGCAGAAAAGTGAACTGTTTTGGTTCAATGTACATATACTGAACTATTTGGTGTAAGATTTTCTTATGAAAAGCACCAAATGACAAAGTGGTAAACCCCACCGCTCCACCACCAATGTAGGAGGCTGGCCTGGCTTATAGTGGGTACCTAGTGGTACTTACACCTTGTGCCAGGGCCAGTTATCCCTTATTAGTAGAATAGACGTGTTTCTAGCAGCTTAGGCTGTTAGAGGTAGCTTTGGCAAAGCAGCTTAGGCTGAACTAGGAGACATGCAAAGCTCCTACTGTACCACTTGTATCATATAGCACAATATCATAAGAAAACACAATACTCAGAGTTACTTTTAATGACAATATGCCAAAAGTATCTCAGAGGATACTGTCACTTAGGAGGTAAGTAATATACACAAATTATATGTACACAAACCCAAAACAGGTAAGTAACAGTAAAAAAAAGTAATGCAAACAATGTAGAATCACAATAGGATGAAATAGGTAGACATAGACCTGGGGCAACACAAACCATATACTCCAAAAGTGGAATGCGAATCACGAATGGACCCCAGGCCTATGGGAGGATGTAGAGGGTCGCTGGGACTGTGAGAAAACAGTAAGGGTATCCAAAATACCCCACCCCAAGACCCTGAAAACTAGGAGTAAAGTTACCCTACTACCCCAGAAAGACAGTATAGTCGAGATAGGGGATTCTGCAAAGACCACAACTGACTGCAAAGCACTGAAGATTGATTCCTGGACCTGAGGACCTTCAAAGGAAGGGGACCAAGTCCAAGAGTCACGCAAGTGTCCAGGGGGGGGACCGGAGACAACTAAACCCCAGATGAAGGTGCAAAAGGGCTGCCTCTGGGTGGAAGAAGCCAAAGATTCTGCAACAACGGAAGGTGCCAGGAACTTCTCCTTCGGTCAGAAGATGTCCCACGGTGTGCTGAAGGATGCAGGAGTGTTTCCACGCAGAAATACCGCAAACAAGCCTTGCTAGCTGCAAGAGTCGCAGTTAAGGATTTTGGGTGCTGATGAGGACCAGGAAGGACCAGGATGTCGCCCCTTTGAGGAGGAGACAGAGGGGGCGCTCAGCAACTCAGAGAGCCCCCAGAGAAGCAGGCAGCACCCACCGAAGTACCGGAACAGGCACTTAGAAGATCTGAGGACAGCGGTCAACCCAGAGTCACAAAGGAGGGTCCCACGACGTTGGAGTCCAACTCAGCGAGTTGGGCAATGCAGGACGGAGTGCTGGGGACCCATGCTAGGCTGTGCACAAAGGAATCCTTGGAAAAGTGCACAGAAGCCAGAGCAGCTGCAGATCACGCAGTACACAGGATTACTGTCTGGCGTGGGGAGGCAAGGACTTACCTCCACCAAATGTGAACAGAAGGGCCACTGGGCTGTGGGAGACAGTTTGACCCAGCTCCTGTGTTCCAGGGACCACGCTCGTCAGGATGAGAGGGGACCCAGAGGACCGGTGATGCAGAAGTTTGGTGCCTGCGTTGGCAGGGGGAAGATTCCGTCGACCCACGGGAGATTTCTTCTTGGCTTCCAGTGCAGGGTGAAGGCAGACAGCCCTCAGAGCATGCACCACCAGGAAACAGTCGAGAAAGCCGGCAGGATGAGGCACTACAATGTTGCTGGTAGTCGTCTTGCTACTTTGTTGCGGTTTTGCAGGCGTCCTGGAGCAGTCAGCGGTCGATACATGGCAGAAGTTGAAGAGGGAAGTGCAGAGGAACTCTGGTGAGCTCTTGCATTCGTTATCTGAGGAACAGCCCAGAGGAGAGACCCTAAATAGCCCAAAAAGGAGGTTTGGCTACTGAGAAAGGAGGCTTGGCTACTAAGAGAGGTAAGCACCTATCAGGAGGGGTCTCTGACGTCACCTGCTGGCACTAGCCACTCAGAGCTGTCCATTATGCCCCAACACCCCTGAATCCAAGATGGCAGAGGTCTGGGACACACTGGAAGAGCTCTGGGCCCCTCCCCTGGGAGCTGCTGGTCAGGGGAGTGGTGACTTCCCTTTCCTTTGTCCAGTTTCACACCAGAGCAGGGCTGGGGGATCCCTGAACCGGTGTTGACTGGCTTATGCAGAGATGGGAACCATCTGTGCCCATCAAAGCATTTCCAGAGGCTGCGGGAGGCTACTCCTCCCCAGCCCTTCACACCTAGTTCCAAAGGGAGAGGGTGTAACACCCTCTCGCAGAGGAAATCCTTTGCTCTGCCTTCCTGGGACCAGGCTGCCCAGGGCCCAGGGGGGCAGAAACCTGTCTGAGGGGTTGGCAGCAGCAGCAGCTGCAGTGGAGACCCCGGAAAAGTAGTTTGGCAGTACCCGGGTTCTGTGCTAGCGACCCGGGGATGCATTAAATTGTCACCCCCAATACCAGAGTGGTATTGGGGTGACAATTCCATGATCTTAGAAATGTCACATGGCCATGTTCGGAGTTACCATGGTGACGCTACATATAGGTTTGACCTATATGTAGTGCACGCGTGTAATGGTGTCCCCGCACTCACAAAGTCTGGGGAATTTGCCTTGAACAATGTGGGGGCACCTTGGCTAGTGCCAGGGTGCCCACACACTAATTAACGTTGCACCTAACCTTCACCAAGTGAGGGTTAGACATATAGGTGACTTATAAGTTACTTAAGTGCAGTGTAAAATGGCTGTGAAATGACGTGGACGTTATTTCACTCAGGCTGCAGTGGCAGTCCTGTGTAAGAATTGTCTGAGCTCCCTATGGGTGGCAAAAGAAATGCTGCAGCCCATAGGGATCTCCTGGAACCCCAATACCCTGAGTACCTAGGTACCATATACTAGGGAATTATAAGGGTGCTCCAGTGTGCCAATCAGAATAGGTAAAATTAGTCACTAGCCTGCAGTGACAATTGTAAAAGCAGAGAGAGCATAAACATTAAGGTTCTGGTTAGCAGAGCCTCAGTGATACAGTTAGGCACCACACAGGGAACACATATAGGCCACAAACGTATGAGCACTGGGGTCCTGCTAAATAGTTTCCCAGTGCCAGTGTTCTTTCCCTAAAAATTGCAAAGGTAATTGGCACGACCTTTAGCTGCCACTATAAGTCCCTGGAAAATGGTACTTAGGTACCCAGGGTACGGGGAACTAAGGGCAGGCCCTTGAGGACAGTAGCACTGATTGTGCCACCCTCTAGGGCCATGCATCAAGATGTACCCAGCACTGCCTTTGCAGGCTAAGTGTACTGGTGCAATCTTAAAAGGCATACTTGACATGTCACACTGCCTGTGTACCCTGCCCACTACACATTGCACGCAATAGAGATACGTCACCCCTCTGGCAGGCCTTCCAGCCCTAAGGCAGGGCGCAATATATTGTATATGAGTGCATAGCCGCATGAGGAATATGCCCCCGTGTTCTTGCCAAACCTGGGACATAGAGAGTGAACAGAGCAGCCATTTTAAAACATGTGTTGGACACTGGTCAACATGAGTTTCACAGCTACATGATGGTCACCCTGAACCCTAGGTTGTTTGGTATCAAACAACTCAGAATGATAAATCCAAATAGGTACCACTGTTGTATTTATAATAAAATGTACCTCAGAGTCACCTTAGAGGTGCGCCCTGCAAACGCGAACTACCCCGGCATGGTTGCTGACTGGTCCTGACCAGTCTGCCACTGCCAGACACAAATCTGTACCCCTGAGGTGAGGGCTTCTGCCCTCTAGGATACAGAACAAAGCCCTTCCTGGGTGGAGGTGCTAACACCCTCTTGTAGGAAAGTACTATCTTGCCTGGCATGTTACCCCCATTTTTTACATGTATGTCAGTTTGTTTTTGCCTGTCTCACTGGGATCCTGCTAGCCAGGACCCCAGTGGTTATAGTTTGTGGCCAGAATGTGTATACCTGTGTAGTGACTAACTGTGTCAGTGAGGCTCTGCTAATCAGAACCTCAGTGTTTATGTTCTCTCTGCCTTTACATTTGTCACTATAGGCTAGTGACCACTTTTACCAATTTCAATTGGAACACTTGAACACCCTTATAATTCCCTAGTATATGGTACCTGGGTACCCAGAGTATTGGGGTTCCAGAAGATCCCTATGGGCTGCAGCATTTCTTCTGCCACCCATAGGGAGCTCAGACAAACCTTCACACAGGACTGCCACTGCAGCCTGAGTGAAATAACACACACGTTATTTCACAGCCATTTTCACTGCACTTAAGTAACTTATAAATTCACCTATATGTCTAACCTTCAGTTGCTGAAGGTTAGGTGCAAAGTTACTAAGTGTGAGGACACCCTTGCACTAGCAAAGGTGCCCCCACATAGTTCAGGGCCATTTCCACAGACTTTGTGAGTGCGGGGACACCATTACACGGGTGCACTACATATAGGTCAATACCTATGTGTAGCTTCACAATGGTAACTCCGAATATGGCCATGTAACATGTCTAAGATCATAAAATTTCTCCCCATGCCAAATATGGCATTAGGGTGCCAATTCCATGCATCCCCGGGGCTCCACTATGCTTCTCCTTTGCTTTTTCATTTCAGCTCAAATGAGAGGAAGCAATTCCTCAGGGATACCCAGCATGGCTGCATGGGTATTAAACTCTACCTCAGCCCAACCTGAGGCCTCTAGGTCATTACCTAAGAGACAGTCTACAGGTAAGCTAAGTGATACTACCACCTGCTTAGGGCCAGTAACTCCACCCCAACTAAACTGAATTATAGCTAAGGGAAGGAACTTAGTGGAGTTATGGACATCAAAAATCTTGTACTGTTGTCCAATGATGTGTTGTGCAGGAGACACTAGGTTTTAAGGCACCAAAGTGATACTGCCACCTGTGTCCCTGTAGGCCTGGGCCTCAACACCATTAATTGAAACTGTCTGCCTGTACTTATCCATTGTAAGGGGACAAGCAACCAGTGTGGCAGGGCCAATACCACCAGGTGTGACAGAAACTGTCTTGGGACTGACTACCCCAGTTTCTATGATGGACCCATAAGTGAACTCAACTACACCCTTATTTTGACTGTTGCCAGCAGTCTCACCACTATTACCACTACTGCTAGGGGCACTAGAGTTTGATGTATTAGTGGTGGTAGGCTCAGGGGGTTTACCTGTGCAGGACTTATCCCCTGGCCTATGGCCTTTATTTTTACACACATAGCACCAAGACTTTTTAATGTGTGTGGGTTGTGTAGAAGAGGAAGAAGTTGATTTATCCCCACCCCCTGAAGAGTTTTTAGGATTTGAAGAAGGATCTTTAGTTTTACCTTTATCTCCATGCTTATCCTGAGATTTCTCACCATCTTTCTTCTTGCCATCCTTGTCACCTCCTGTATAAACTTTTCTATTCACTCTTGTTCTGACCCATTTGTCTGCCTTCTTTCCCAATTCTTGGGGAGAGGTCATATCTGGGTCTACCAAGTACTGGTGCAACAAATCAGACACACGATTGTTAAGAATATGCTCTCTCAGGATCAGACTATACAGGCTTTCATAGTCAGATACTTTACTACCATGTAACCAACCCTCCAAGGCCTTCACTGAACAGTCAACAAAATCTGTCCAGTCTTGAGAGGACTCTTTTCTGGTGTCTCTGAACTTAATCCTGTATTGTTCAGTGGTTAAGCCAAATCCATCCAAGAGTGCATCCTTCAAAACTTTGTAATTATTGGCATCACTTTCTCTGACAGTAAGGAGCCTATCCCTACCCTTTCCAGTGAAAGATAGCCACAATATAGCAGCACACTGCCTTTGAGGGACCAACTGTACCATACAGGCCCTCTCAAGTGCAGCAAACCACTTATTAATGTCACCCCCCTCCTTGTAAGGGGGGACTATCTTATGCAGATTCCTGGAATCTTGCTCTCTAACAGGAATGCTATCAGAAATACTGCTGCTGCCACCATGGGCCCTAACCCCATTCTCTGTCTTTCCCTCTCTATATCTAGGGACTCCCTGTTTAAGGCCAGCTGTTGTGTTTAAGCTTCAGTCTGGTCTCTTCCAACCTCAGCTTTCTGAGTTCCCTTTCCATTAAGTTATCCTCAGGGTGGGAGGCTTGGGAATGTTTGGATACAGAGGAGATTTGGGAATTGGCAGAGAGAGACCTGTCCCTAACTGGCTGGACCCTAGTAACCTGGCCTCTAGGAGTGAAAGAGGCCCTACTAATGTGTGACCCTCTAACATTACCAGTGTCCCTAGGTGGCCTGCTAGATGGCAGGTCTTTGTAAGAACCCTCCCCAGCTTCTTCAGGGAACTCCTCTGAGTCTGACTGGGAAGCTTCCCCTCCTACCTCCCTTTTATGAGATGGGCCAGAATGGTTCTGGTCATCCTCTAAGAGCAGGTTAAAGAGAAACTCTTTTGTTGGATTCTTACCAAGGCTAAAACCTCTTTCTAAGCAGAGACCCCTCAAACCTTTGTAGTTTAAACTCTCATAAGTTGCCTGAACAACTTTGGGAGTGACCTCTACTGAAGACATGATAGAAAAGGTTTAAGACAGAGCCAGACAAAGTTTTAGAACTTTTGAAAGTACAGAGAAAAAACTTTTTCAAACTTTTAGAAATCTTTTAAAAGTTTTCAGAACTTTTCAGAAACTTAGTAGAAAGTTTTAGAGCAGAAAAGTGAACTGTTTTGGTTCAATGTACATATACTGAACTATTTGGTGTAAGATTTTCTTATGAAAAGCACCAAATGACAAAGTGGTAAAGCCCACCGCTCCACCACCAATGTAGGAGGCTGGCCTGGCTTATAGTGGGTACCTAGGGGTACTTACACCTTGTGCCAGGGCCAGTTATCCCTTATTAGTAGAATAGAGGTGTTTCTAGCAGCTTAGGCTGTTAGAGGTAGCTTTGGCAAAGAAGCTTAGGCTGAACTAGGAGACATGCAAAGCTCCTACTGTACCACTTGTATCATATAGCACAATATCATAAGAAAGCACAATACTCAGAGTTACTTTTAATGACAATATGCCAAAAGTATCTCAGAGGATACCCTCACTTAGGAGGTAAGTAATATACACAAATTATATGTACACACACCCAAAACAGGTAAGTAACAGTAAGAAAAGTAGTGCAAACAATGTAGAATCACAATAGGATGAAATAGGTAGACATAGACCTGGGGCAACACAAACCATATACTCCAAAAGTGGAATGCGAATCACGAATGAACCCCAGGCCTATGGGAGGTTGTAGAGGGTCGCTGGGACTGTGAGAAAACAGTAAGGGTGTCCAAAATACCCCACCCCAAGACCCTGAAAACTAGGAGTAAAGTTACCCTTCTACCCCAGAAAGACAGTATAGTCGAGATAGGGGATTCTGCAAAGACCACAACTGACTGCAAAGCACTGAAGATTGATTCCTGGACCTGAGGACCTCCAAAGGAAGGGGACCAAGTCCAAGAGTCACGCAAGTGTCCAGGGGGGGGCAGGAGCCCACTAAACCCCAGATGAAGGTGCAAAAGGGCTGCCTCTGGGTGGAAGAAGCCAAAGATTCTGCAACAACGGAAGGTGCCAGGAACTTCTCCTTTGGTCAGAAGATGTCCCACGGTGTGCTGAAGGATGCAGGAGTGTTTCCACGCAGAAATACCGCAAACAAGCCTTGCTATCTGCAAGAGTCGCAGTTAAGGATTTTGGGTGCTGATGAGGACCAGGAAGGACCAGGATGTCGCCCCTTTGAGGAGGAGACAGAGGGGGCGCTCAGCAACTCAGAGAGCCCCCAGATAAGCAGGCAGCACCCACCGAAGTACCGGAACAGGCACTTAGAAGATCTGAGGACAGCGGTCAACCCAGAGTCACAAAGGAGGGTCCCACGACGTTGGAGTCCAACTCAGCGAGTTGGGCAATGCAGGACGGAGTGCTGGGGACCCATGCTAGGCTGTGCACAAAGGAATGCTTGGAAAAGTGCACAGAAGCCAGAGCAGCTGCAGATCACGCAGTACACAGGATTACTGTCTGGCGTGTGCAGGCAAGGACTTACCTCCACCAAATGTGAACAGAAGGGCCACTGGACTGTGTGAGACACTTGGACCCAGCTCCTGTGTTCCAGGGACCACGCTCGTCAGGATGAGAGGGGACCTAGAGGACCGGTGATGCAGACGTTTGGTGCCTGCGTTGGCAGGGGGAAGATTCCGTCGACCCACGGGATATTTCTTCTTGGCTTCCAGTGCAGGGTGAAGGCAGACAGCCCTCAGAGCATGCACCACCAGGAAACAGTCGAGAAAGCCGGCAGGATGAGGCACTACAATGTTGCTGGTAGTCGTCTTGCTACTTTGTTGCGGTTTTGCCGGCGTCCTGGAGCAGTCAGCGGTCGATCCATGGCAGAAGTTGAAGAGGGAAGTGCAGAGGAACTCTGGTGAGCTCTTGCATTCGTTATCTGAGGAACAGCCCAGAGGAGAGACCCTAAATAGCCCAAAAAGGAGGTTTGGCTACTGAGAAAGGTGGCTTGGCTACTAAGAGAGGTAAGCACCTATCAGGAGGGGTCTCTGACGTCACCTGCTGGCACTAGCCACTCAGAGCTGTCCATTATGCCCCAACACCCCTGAATCCAAGATGGCAGAGGTCTGGGACACACTGGAAGAGCTCTGGTCCCCTCCCCTGGGAGGTGCTGGTCAGGGGAGTGGTGACTTTCCTTTCCTTTGTCCAGTTTCACGCCAGAGCAGGGCTGGGGGATCCCTGAACCGGTGTTGACTGGCTTATGCAGAGATGGGAACCATCTGTGCCCATCAAAGCATTTCCAGAGGCTGGGAGAGGCTATTCCTCCCCAGCCCTTCACACCTATTTCCAAATGGAGAGGGTGTAACACCCTCTCGCAGAGGAAATCCTTTGCTCTGCCTTCCTGGGACCAGGCTGCCCAGGGCCCAGGGGGGCAGAAACCTGTCTGAGGGGTTGGCAGCAGCAGCAGCTGCAGTGGAGACCCCGGAAAAGTAGTTTGGCAGTACCCGGGTTCTGTGGTAGAGACCCGGGGATGCATGAAATTGTCACCCCCAATACCAGAATGGTATTGGGGTGACAATTCCATGATCTTAGATATGTTACATGGCCGTGTTCGGAGTTACCATGGTGACGCTACGTATAGGTTTGACCTATATGTAGTGCACGCGTGCAGTGGTGTCCCCGCACTCACAAAGTCTGGGGAATTTGCCCTGAACAATGTGGGGGCACCTTGGCTAGTGCCAGGGTGCCCACACACTAATTAACGTTGCACCTAACCTTCACCAAGTGAGGGTTAGACATATAGGTGACTTATAAGTTACTTAAGTGCAGTGTAAAATGGCTGTGAAATGACGTGGACGTTATTTCACTCAGGCTGCAGTGGCAGTCCTGTGTAAGAATTGTCTGAGCTCCCTATGGGTGGCAAAAGAAATGCTGCAGCCCATAGGGATCTCCTGGAACCCCAATACCCTGAGTACCTAGGTACCATATACTAGGGAATTATAAGGGTGTTCCAGTGTGCCAATCAGAATTGGTAAAATTAGTCACTAGCCTGCAGCGACAATTTTAAAAGCAGAGAGACCATAAACATTGAGGTTCTGGTTAGCAGAGCCTCAGTGATACAGTTAGGCACCACACAGGGAACACATATAGGCCACAAACTTATGAGCACTGGGGTCCTGCTAAATAGTTTCCCAGTGCAAGTGTTCTTTCCCTAAAAATTGCAAAGGTAATTGCCACGACCTTTAGCTGCCACTATAAGTCCCTGGTAAATGGTACTTAGGTACCCAGGGTACGGGGAACTAAGGGCAGGCCCTTGAGGACAGTAGCACTGATTGTGCCACCCTCTAGGGCCATGCATCAAGATGTACCCAGCACTGCCTTTGCAGGATAAGTGTACTGGTGCAATCTTAAAAGGCATACTTGACATGTCACACTGCCTGTGTACCCTGCCCACTACACATTGCACGCAATAGAGATACGTCACCCCTTTGGCAGGCCTTCCAGCCCTAAGGCAGGGTGCAATATATTGTATATGAGTGCATAGCCGCATGAGGAATATGCCCCCCGTGTTCTTGCCAAACCTGGGACATAGAGAGTGAACAGAGCAGCCATTTTAAAACATGTGCTGGACACTGGTCAACATGAGTTTCACAGCTACATGATGGTCACCCTGAACCCTAGGTTGTTTGGTATCAAACAACTCAGAATGATAAATCCAAATAGGTACCACTGTTGTATTTATAATAAAATGTAACTCAGAGTCACCTTAGAGGTGCGCCCTGCAAACGCGAACTACCCCGGCATGGTTGCTGACTGGTCCTGACCAGTCTGCCACTGCCAGACACAAATCTGTACCCCTGAGGTGAGGGCTTCTGCCCTCTAGGATACAGAACAAAGCCCTTCCTGGGTGGAGGTGCTAACACCCTCTTGTAGGAAAGTACCATATTGCCTGGCATGTTACCCCCATTTTTTACATGTATGTCAGTTTGTTTTTGCCTGTCTCACTGGGATCCTGCTAGCCAGGACCCCAGTGGTTATAGTTTGTGGCCAGAATGTGTATACCTGTGTAGTGACTAACTGTGTCAGTGAGGCTCTGCTAATCAGAACCTCAGTGTTTATGTTCTCTCTGCCTTTACATTTGTCACTATAGGCTAGTGACCACTTTTACCAATTTCAATTGGAACACTTGAACACCCTTATAATTCCCTAGTATATGGTACCTGGGTACCCAGAGTATTGGGGTTCCAGAAGATCCCTATGGGCTGCAGCATTTCTTCTGCCACCCATAGGGAGCTCAGACAAACCTTTACACAGGACTGCCACTGCAGCCTGAGTGAAATAACACACACGTTATTTCACAGCCATTTTCACTGCACTTAAGTAACTTATAAATTCACCTATATGTCTAACCTTCAGTTGCTGAAGGTTAGGTGCAAAGTTACTAAGTGTGAGGACACCCTTGCACTAGCAAAGGTGCCCCCACATAGTTCAGGGCCATTTCCACAGACTTTGTGAGTGCGGGGACACCATTACACGGGTGCACTACATATAGGTCAATACCTATGTGTAGCTTCACAATGGTAACTCCGAATATGGCCATGTAACATGTCTAAGATCATAAAATTTCTCCCCATGCCAAATATGGCATTAGGGTGCCAATTCCATGCATCCCCGGGGCTCCACTATGCTTCTCCTTTGCTTTTTCATTTCAGCTCAAATGAGAGGAAGCAATTCCTCAGGGATACCCAGCATGGCTGCATGGGTATTAAACTCTACCTCAGCCCAACCTGAGGCCTCTAGGTCATTACCTAAGAGACAGTCTACAGGTAAGCTAAGTGATACTACCACCTGCTTAGGGCCAGTAACTCCACCCCAACTAAACTGAATTATAGCTAAGGGAAGGAACTTAGTGGAGTTATGGACATCAAAAATCTTGTACTGTTGTCCAATGATGTGTTGTGCAGGAGACACTAGGTTTTAAGGCACCAAAGTGATACTGCCACCTGTGTCCCGGTAGGCCTGGGCCTCAACACCATTAATTGAAACTGTCTGCCTGTACTTATCCATTGTAAGGGGACAAGCAACCAGTGTGGCAGGGCCAATACCACCAGGTGTGACAGAAACTGTCTTGGGACTGACTACCCCAGTTTCTATGATGGACCCATAAGTGAACTCAACTACACCCTTATTTTGA
This sequence comes from Pleurodeles waltl, assembly GCF_031143425.1. Lineage (NCBI taxonomy): Eukaryota > Metazoa > Chordata > Amphibia > Caudata > Salamandridae > Pleurodeles > Pleurodeles waltl. The sequence goes on from NC_090447.1 coordinate 1,226,649,682, forward strand.
CTGTTGCCAGCAGTCTCACCACTATTACCACTACTGCTAGGGGCACTAGAGTTTGATGTATTAGTGGTGGTAGGCTCAGGGGGTTTACCTGTGCAGGACTTATCCCCTGGCCTATGGCCTTTATTTTTACACACATAGCACCAAGACTTTTTAATGTGTGTGGGTTGTGTAGAAGAGGAAGAAGTTGATTTATCCCCACCCCCTGAAGAGTTTTTAGGATTTGAAGAAGGATCTTTAGTTTTACCTTTATCCCCATGCTTATCCTGAGATTTCTCACCATCTTTCTTCTTGCCATCCTTGTCACCTCCTGTATAAACTTTTCTATTCACTCTTGTTCTGACCCATTTGTCTGCCTTCTTTCCCAATTCTTGGGGAGAGGTCATATCTGGGTCTACCAAGTACTGGTGCAACAAATCAGACACACGATTGTTAAGAATGTGCTCTCTCAGGATCAGACTATACAGGCTTTCATAGTCAGATACTTTACTACCATGTAACCAACCCTCCAAGGCCTTCACTGAACAGTCAACAAAATCTGTCCAGTCTTGAGAGGACTCTTTTCTGGTGTCTCTGAACTTAATCCTGTATTGTTCAGTGGTTAAGCCAAATCCATCCAAGAGTGCATCCTTCAAAACTTTGTAATTATTGGCATCACTTTCTCTGACAGTAAGGAGCCTATCCCTACCCTTTCCAGTGAAAGGTAGCCACAATATAGCAGCACACTGCCTTTGAGGGACCAACTGTACCATACAGGCCCTCTCCAGTGCAGCAAACCACTTATTAATGTCACCACCCTCCTTGTAAGGGGGGACTATCTTATGCAGATTCCTGGAATCTTGCTCTCTAACAGGATTGCTATCAGAAATACTGCTGCTGCCACCATGGGCCCTAACCCCATTCTCTGTCTTTCCCTCTCTATATCTAGGGATTCCCTGTTTAAGGCCAGCTGTTGTGTTTAAGCTTCAGTCTGGTCTCTTCCAACCTCAGCTTTCTGAGTTCCCTTTCCATTAAGTTATCCTCAGGGTGGGAGGCTTGGGAATGTTTGGATACAGAGGAGATTTGGGAATTGGCAGAGAGAGACCTGTCCCTAACTGGCTGGACCCTAGTAACCTGGCCTCTAGGAGTGAAAGATGCCCTACTAATGTGTGACCCTCTAACATTACCAGTGTCCCTAGGTGGCCTGCTAGATGGCAGGTCTTTGTAAGAACCCTCCCCAGCTTCTTCAGGGAACTCCTCTGAGTCTGACTGGGAAGCTTCCCCTCCTACCTCCCTTTTATGAGATGGGCCAGAATGGTTCTGGTCATCCTCTAAGAGCAGGTTAAAGAGAAACTCTTTTGTTGGATTCTTACCAAGGCTAAAACCTCTTTCTAAGCAAAGACCCCTCAAACTTTTGTAGTTTAAACTCTCATAAGTTGCCTGAACAACTTTGGGAGTGACCTCTACTGAAGACATGATAGAAAAGGTTTAAGACAGAGCGAGAAAAAGTTTTAGAACTTTTGAAAGTACAGAGAAAAAACTTTTTCAAACTTTTAGAAAACTTTTAAAAGTTTTCAGAACTTTTCAGAAACTTAGTAGAAAGTTTTAGAGCAGAAAAGTGAACTGTTTTGGTTCAATGTACATATACTGAACTATTTGGTGTAAGATTTTCTTATGAAAAGCACCAAATGACAAAGTGGTAAAGCCCACCGCTCCACCACCAATGTAGGAGGCTGGCCTGGCTTATAGTGGGTACCTAGGGGTACTTACACCTTGTGCCAGGGCCAGTTATCCCTTATTAGTAGAATAGAGGTGTTTCTAGCACCTTAGGCTGTTAGAGGTAGCTTTGGCAAAGAAGCTTAGGCTGAACTAGGAGACATGCAAAGCTCCTACTGTACCACTTGTATCATATAGTACAATATCATAAGAAAACACAATACTCAGAGTTACTTTTAATGACAATATGCCAAAAGTATCTCAGAGGATACCCTCACTTAGGAGGTAAGTAATATACAAAATTATATGTACACAAACCCAAAATAGGTAAGTAACAGTAAGAAAAGTAGTGCAAACAATGTAGAATCACAATAGGATGAAATAGGTAGACATAGACCTGGGGCAACACAAACCATATACTCCAAAAGTGGAATGAGAATCACGAATGGACCCCAGGCCTATGGGAGGTTGTAGAGGGTCGCTGGGACTGTGAGAAAACAGTAAGGGTGTCCAAAATACCCCACCCCAAGACCCTGAAAACTAGGAGTAAAGTTACCCTACTACCCCAGAAAGACAGTATAGTCGAGATAGGGGATTCTGCAGAGACCACAACTGACTGCAAAGCACTGAAGATTGATTCCTGGGCCTGAGGACCTCCAAAGGAAGGGGACCAAGTCCAAGAGTCACGCAAGTGTTCAGGGGGGGCAGCAGCCCACTAAACCCCAGATGAAGGTGCAAAAGGCCTGCCTCTGGGTGGAAGAAGCCACAGATTCTGCAACAACGGAATGTGCCAGGAACTTCTCCTTTGGTCAGAAGATGTCCCACGGTGTGCTGAAGGATGCAGGAGTGTTTCCACGCAGAAATACCGCAAACAAGCCTTGCTAGCTGCAAGAGTCGCAGTTAAGGATTTTGGGTGCTGATGAGGACCAGGAAGGACCAGGATGTCGCCCCTTTGAGGAGGAGACAGAGGGGGCGCTCAGCAACTCAGAGAGCCCCCAGAGAAGCAGACAGCACCCACCGAAGGAACAGGCACTTAGAAGATCTGAGGACAGCGGTCAACCCAGAGTCACAAAGAAGGGTCCCACGACGTTGGAGTCCAACTCAGCGAGTTGGGCAATGCAGGACGGAGTGCTGGGACCCAGGCTAGGCTGTGCACAAAGGAATCCTTGGAAAAGTGCACAGAAGCCAGAGCAGCTGCAGATCACGCAGTACACAGGATTACTGTCTGGCGTGGGGAGGCAAGGACTTACCTCCACCAAATGTGAACAGAAGGGCCACTGGACTGTGGGAGACACTTGGACCCAGCTCCTGTGTTCCAGGGACCACGCTCGTCAGGATGAGAGGGGACCCAGAGGACCGGTGATGCAGAAGTTTGGTGCCTGCGTTGGCAGGGGGAAGATTCCGTCGACCCACGGGAGATTTCTTCTTGGCTTCCAGTGCAGGGTGAAGGCAGACAGCCCTCAGAGCATGCACCACCAGGAAACAGTCGAGAAAGCCGGCAGGATGAGGCACTACAATGTTGCTGGTAGTCGTCTTGCTACTTTGTTGCGGTTTTGCAGGCGTCCTGGAGCAGTCAGCGGTCGATACATGGCAGAAGTTGAAGAGGGAAGTGCAGAGGAACTCTGGTGAGCTCTTGCATTCGTTATCTGAGGAACAGCCCAGAGGAGAGACCCTAAATAGCCCAAAAAGGAGGTTTGGCTACTGAGAAAGGAGGCTTGGCTACTAAGAGAGGTAAGCACCTATCAGGAGGGGTCTCTGACGTCACCTGCTGGCACTAGCCACTCAAAGCTGTCCATTATGCCCCAACACCCCTGAATCCAAGATGGCAGAGGTCTGGGACACACTGGAAGAGCTCTAGGCCCCTCCCCTGGGAGGTGCTGGTCAGGGGAGTGGTGACTTCCCTTTCCTTTGTCCAGTTTCACACCAGAGCAGGGCTGGGGGATCCCTGAACCGGTGTTGACTGGCTTATGCAGAGATGGGAACCATCTGTGCCCATCAAAGCATTTCCAGAGGCTGCGGGAGGCTACTCCTCCCCAGCCCTTCACACCTAGTTCCAAAGGGAGAGGGTGTAACACCCTCTCGCAGAGGAAATCCTTTGCTCTGCCTTCCTGGGACCAGGCTGCCCAGGGCCCAGGGGGGCAGAAACCTGTCTGAGGGGTTGGCAGCAGCAGCAGCTGCAGTGGAGACCCCGGAAAAGTAGTTTGGCAGTACCCGGGTTCTGTGCTAGCGACCCGGGGATGCATGAAATTGTCACCCCCAATACCAGAATGGTATTGGGGTGACAATTCCATGATCTTAGAAATGTCACATGGCCATGTTCGGAGTTACCATGGTGACGCTACATATAGGTTTGACCTATATGTAGTGCACGCGTGTAATGGTGTCCCCGCACTCACAAAGTCTGGGGAATTTGCCCTGAACAATGTGGGGGCACCTTGGCTAGTGCCAGGGTGCCCACACACTAATTAACGTTGCACCTAACCTTCACCAAGTGAGGGTTAGACATATAGGTGACTTATAAGTTACTTAAGTGCAGTGTAAAATGGCTGTGAAATGACGTGGACGTTATTTCACTCAGGCTGCAGTGGCAGTCCTGTGTAAGAATTGTCTGCGCTCCCTATGGGTGGCAAAAGAAATGCTGCAGCCCATAGGGATCTCCTGGAACCCCAATACCCTGAGTACCTAGGTACCATATACTAGGGAATTATAAGGGTGCTCCAGTGTGCCAATCAGAATAGGTAAAATTAGTCACTAGCCTGCAGTGACAATTGTAAAAGCAGAGAGACCATAAACATTAAGGTTCTGGTTAGCAGAGCCTCAGTGATACAGTTAGGCACCACACAGGGAACACATATAGGCCACAAACGTATGAGCACTGGGGTCCTGCTAAATAGTTTCCCAGTGCCAGTGTTCTTTCCCTAAAAATTGCAAAGGTAATTGGCACGACCTTTAGCTGCCACTATAAGTCCCTGGAAAATGGTACTTAGGTACCCAGGGTACGGGGAACTAAGGGCAGGCCCTTGAGGACAGTAGCACTGATTGTGCCACCCTCTAGGGCCATGCATCAAGATGTACCCAGCACTGCCTTTGCAGGCTAAGTGTACTGGTGCAATCTTAAAAGGCATACTTGACATGTCACACTGCCTGTGTACCCTGTCCACTACACATTGCACGCAATAGAGATACGTCACCCCTCTGGCAGGCCTTCGAGCCCTAAGGCAGGGCGCAATATATTGTATATGAGTGCATAGCCGCATGAGGAATATGCCCCCCGTGTTCTTGCCAAACCTGGGACATAGAGAGTGAACAGAGCAGCCATTTTAAAACATGTGTTGGACACTGGTCAACATGAGTTTCACAGCTACATGATGGTCACCCTGAACCCTAGGTTGTTTGGTATCAAACAACTCAGAATGATAAATCCAAATAGGTACCACTGTTGTATTTATAATAAAATGTACCTCAGAGTCACCTTAGAGGTGCGCCCTGCAAACGCGAACTACCCCGGCATGGTTGCTGACTGGTCCTGACCAGTCTGCCACTGCCAGACACAAATCTGTACGCCTGAGGTGAGGGCTTCTGCCCTCTAGGATACAGAACAAAGCCCTTCCTGGGTGGAGGTGCTAACACCCTCTTGTAGGAAAGTACTATCTTGCCTGGCATGTTACCCCCATTTTTTACATGTATGTCAGTTTGTTTTTGCCTGTCTCACTGGGATCCTGCTAGCCAGGACCCCAGTGGTTATAGTTTGTGGCCAGAATGTGTATACCTGTGTAGTGACTAACTGTGTCAGTGAGGCTCTGCTAATCAGAACCTCAGTGTTTATGTTCTCTCTGCCTTTACATTTGTCACTATAGGCTGGTGACCACTTTTACCAATTTCAATTGGAACACTTGAACACCCTTATAATTCCCTAGTATATGGTACCTGGGTACCCAGAGTATTGGGGTTCCAGAAGATCCCTATGGGCTGCAGCATTTCTTCTGCCACCCATAGGGAGCTCAGACAAACCTTTACACAGGACTGCCACTGCAGCCTGAGTGAAATAACACACACGTTATTTCACAGCCATTTTCACTGCACTTAAGTAACTTATAAATTCACCTAGATGTCTAACCTTCAGTTGCTGAAGGTTAGGTGCAAAGTTACTAAGTGTGAGGACACCCTTGCACTAGCAAAGGTGCCCCCACATAGTTCAGGGCCATTTCCACAGACTTTGTGAGTGCGGGGACACCATTACACGGGTGCACTACATATAGGTCAATACCTATGTGTAGCTTCACAATGGTAACTCCGAATATGGCCATGTAACATGTCTAAGATCATAAAATTTCTCCCCATGCCAAATATGGCATTAGGGTGCCAATTCCATGCATCCCCGGGGCTCCACTATGCTTCTCCTTTGCTTTTTCATTTCAGCTCAAATGAGAGGAAGCAATTCCTCAGGGATACCCAGCATGGCTGCATGGGTATTAAACTCTACCTCAGCCCAACCTGAGGCCTCTAGGTCATTACCTAAGAGACAGTCTACAGGTAAGCTAAGTGATACTACCACCTGCTTAGGGCCAGTAACTCCACCCCAACTAAACTGAATTATAGCTAAGGGAAGGAACTTAGTGGAGTTATGGACATCAAAAATCTTGTACTGTTGTCCAATGATGTGTTGTGCAGGAGACACTAGGTTTTAAGGCACCAAAGTGATACTGCCACCAGTGTCCCTGTAGGCCTGGGCCTCAACACCATTAATTGAAACTGTCTGCCTGTACTTATCCATTGTAAGGGGACAAGCAACCAGTGTGGCAGGGCAAATACCACCAGGTGTGACAGAAACTGTCTTGGGACTGACTACTACAGTTTCTATGATGGACCCATAAGTGAACTCAACTACACCCTTATTTTGACTGTTGCCAGCAGTCTCACCACTATTACCACTACTGCTAGGGGCACTAGAGTTTGATGTATTAGTGGTGGTAGGCTCAGGGGGTTTACCTGTGCAGGACTTATCCCCTGGCCTATGGCCTTTATTTTTACACACATAGCACCAAGACTTTTTAATGTGTGTGGGTTGTGTAGAAGAGGAAGAAGTTGATATATCCCCACCCCCTGAAGAGTTTTTAGGATTTGAAGAAGGATCTTTAGTTTTACCTTTATCCCCATGCTTATCCTGAGATTTCTCACCATCTTTCTTCTTGCCATCCTTGTCACCTCCTGTATAAACTTTTCTATTCACTCTTGTTCTGACCCATTTGTCTGCCTTCTTTCCCAATTCTTGGGGAGAGGTCATATCTGGGTCTACCAAGTACTGGTGCAACAAATCAGACACACGATTGTTAAGAATATGCTCTCTCAGGATCAGACTATACAGGCTTTCATAGTCAGATACTTTACTACCATGTAACCAACCCTCCAAGGCCTTCACTGAACAGTCAACAAAATCTGTCCAGTCTTGAGAGGACTCTTTTCTGGTGTCTCTGAACTTAATCCTGTATTGTTCAGTGGTTAAGCCAAATCCATCCAAGAGTGCATCCTTCAAAACTTTGTAATTATTGGCATCACTTTCTCTGACAGTAAGGAGCCTATCCCTACCCTTTCCAGTGAAAGGTAGCCACAATATAGCAGCACACTGCCTTTGAGGGACCAACTGTACCATACAGGCCCTCTCCAGTGCAGCAAACCACTTATTAATGTCACCACCCTCCTTGTAAGGGGGGACTATCTTATGCAGATTCCTGGAATCTTGCTCTCTAACAGGATTGCTATCAGAAATACTGCTGCTGCCACCATGGGCCCTAACCCCATTCTCTGTCTTTCCCTCTCTATATCTAGGGATTCCCTGTTTAAGGCCAGCTGTTGTGTTTAAGCTTCAGTCTGGTCTCTTCCAACCTCAGCTTTCTGAGTTCCCTTTCCATTAAGTTATCCTCAGGGTGGGAGGCTTGGGAATGTTTGGATACAGAGGAGATTTGGGAATTGGCAGAGAGAGACCTGTCCCTAACTGGCTGGACCCTAGTAACCTGGCCTCTAGGAGTGAAAGATGCCCTACTAATGTGTGACCCTCTAACATTACCAGTGTCCCTAGGTGGCCTGCTAGATGGCAGGTCTTTGTAAGAACCCTCCCCAGCTTCTTCAGGGAACTCCTCTGAGTCTGACTGGGAAGCTTCCCCTCCTACCTCCCTTTTATGAGATGGGCCAGAATGGTTCTGGTCATCCTCTAAGAGCAGGTTAAAGAGAAACTCTTTTGTTGGATTCTTACCAAGGCTAAAACCTCTTTCTAAGCAAAGACCCCTCAAACTTTTGTAGTTTAAACTCTCATAAGTTGCCTGAACAACTTTGGGAGTGACCTCTACTGAAGACATGATAGAAAAGGTTTAAGACAGAGCGAGAAAAAGTTTTAGAACTTTTGAAAGTACAGAGAAAAAACTTTTTCAAACTTTCAGAAAACTTTTAAAAGTTTTCAGAACTTTTCAGAAACTTAGTAGAAAGTTTTAGAGCAGAAAAGTGAACTGTTTTGGTTCAATGTACATATACTGAACTATTTGGTGTAAGATTTTCTTATGAAAAGCACCAAATGACAAAGTGGTAAAGCCCACCGCTCCACCACCAATGTAGGAGGCTGGCCTGGCTTATAGTGGGTACCTAGGGGTACTTACACCTTGTGCCAGGGCCAGTTATCCCTTATTAGTAGAATAAAGGTGTTTCTAGCACCTTAGGCTGTTAGAGGTAGCTTTGGCAAAGAAGCTTAGGCTGAACTAGGAGACATGCAAAGCTCCTACTGTACCACTTGTATCATATAGTACAATATCATAAGAAAACACAATACTCAGAGTTACTTTTAATGACAATATGCCAAAAGTATCTCAGAGGATACCCTCACTTAGGAGGTAAGTAATATACACAAATTATATGTACACAAACCCAAAATAGGTAAGTAACAGTAAGAAAAGTAGTGCAAACAATGTAGAATCACAATAGGATGAAATAGGTAGACATAGACCTGGGGCAACACAAACCATATACTCCAAAAGTGGAATGCGAATCACGAATGGACCCCAGGCCTATGGGAGGTTGTAGAGGGTCGCTGGGACTGTGAGAAAACAGTAAGGGTGTCCGGAATACCCCACCCCAAGACCCTGAAAACTAGGAGTAAAGTTACCCTACTACCCCAGAAAGACAGTATAGTCGAGATAGGGGATTCTGCAAAGACCACAACTGACTGCAAAGCACTGAAGATTGATTCCTGGGCCTGAGGACCTCCAAAGGAAGGGGACCAAGTCCAAGAGTCACGCAAGTGTTCAGGGGGGGCAGCAGCCCACTAAACCCCAGATGAAGGTGCAAAAGGGCTGCCTCTGGGTGGAAGAAGCCAAAGATTCTGCAACAACGGAAGGTGCCAGGAACTTCTCCTTTGGTCAGAAGATATCCCACTGTGTGCTGAAGGATGCATGAGTGTTTCCACGCAGAAATACCGCAAACAAGCCTTGCTAGCTGCAAGAGTCGCAGTTAAGGATTTTGGGTGCTGATGAGGACCAGGAAGGACCAGGATGTCGCCCCTTTGAGGAGGAGACAGAGGGGGCGCTCAGCAACTCAGAGAGCCCCCAGAGAAGCAGGCAGCACCCACCGAAGGAACAGGCACTTAGAAGATCTGAGGACAGCGGTCAACCCAGAGTCACAAAGAAGGGTCCCACGACGTTGGAGTCCAACTCAGCGAGTTGGGCAATGCAGGACGGAGTGCTGGGGACCCAGGCTAGGCTGTGCACAAAGGAATCCTTGGAAAAGTGCACAGAAGCCAGAGCAGCTGCAGATCACGCAGTACACAGGATTACTGTCTGGCGTGGGGAGGCAAGGACTTACCTCCACCAAATGTGAACAGAAGGGCCACTGGACTGTGGGAGACACTTGGACTCAGCTCCTGTGTTCCAGGGACCACGCTCGTCAGGATGAGAGGGGACCCAGAGGACCGGTGATGCAGAAGTTTGGTGCCTGCGTTGGCAGGGGGAAGATTCCGTCGACCCACGGGAGATTTCTTCTTGGCTTCCAGTGCAGGGTGAAGGCAGACAGCCCTCAGAGCATGCACCACCAGGAAACAGTCGAGAAAGCCGGCAGGATGAAGCACTACAATGTTGCTGGTAGTCGTCTTGCTACTTTGTTGCTGTTTTGCGGGCGTCCTGGAGCAGTCAGCGGTCGATACATGGCAGAAGTTGAAGAGGGAAGTGCAGAGGAACTCTGATGAGCTCTTGCATTCGTTATCTGAGGAACAGCCCAGAGGAGAGACCCTAAATAGCCCAAAAAGGAGGTCTGGCTACTGAGAAAGGAGGCTTGGCTACTAAGAGAGGTAAGCACCTATCAGGAGGGGTCTCTGACGTCACCTGCTGGCACTAGCCACTCAGAGCTGTCCATTGTGCCCCAACACCCCTGAATCCAAGATGGCAGAGGTCTGGGACACACTGGATTAGCTCTGGGCCCCTCCCCTGAGAGGTGCTGGTCAGGGGAGTGGTGACTTCCCTTTCCTTTGTCCAGTTTCACGCCAGAGCAGGGCTGGGGGATCCCTGAACCGGTGTTGACTGGCTTATGCAGAGATGGGAACCATCTGTGCCCATCAAAGCATTTCCAGAGGCTGGGGGAGGCTATTCCTCCCCAGCCCTTCACACCTATTTCCAAATGGAGAGGGTGTAACACCCTCTCGCAGAGGAAATCCTTTGCTCTGCCTTCCTGGGACCAGGCTGCCCAGGGCCCAGGGGGGCAGAAGCCTGTCTGAGGGGTTGGCAGCAGCTGCAGTGCAGACCCTGGAAAAGTAGTTTGGCAGTACCCGGGTTCTGTGCTAGAGACCCGGGGATGCATGAAATTGTCACCCCCAATACCAGAATGGTATTGGGGTGACAATTCCATGATCTTAGATATGTTACATGGCCATGTTCGGAATTACCATGGTGACGCTACATATAGGTTTGACCTATATGTAGTGCACGCGTGTAATGGTGTCCCCGCACTCACAAAGTCTGGGGAATTTGCCCTGAACAATGTGGGGGCACCTTGGCTAGTGCCAGGGTGCCCACACACTAATTAACGTTGCACCTAACCTTCACCAAGTGAGGGTTAGACATATAGGTGACTTATAAGTTACTTAAGTGCAGTGTAAAATGGCTGTGAAATGGCGTGGACGTTATTTCACTCAGGCTGCAGTGGCAGTCCTGTGTAAGAATTGTCTGAGCTCCCTATGGGTGGCAAAAGAAATGCTGCAGCCCATAGGGATCTCGTGGAACCCCAATACCCTGAATACCTAGGTACCATATACTAGGGAATTATAAGGGTGTTCCAGTGTGCCAATCAGAATTGGTAAAATTAGTCACTAGCCTGCAGTGACAATTTTAAAAGCAGAGAGAGCATAAACATTGAGGTTCTGGTTAGCAGAGCCTCAGTGATACAGTTAGGCACCACACAGGGAACACATATAGGCCACAAACTTATGGGCACTGGGGTCCTGTTAAATAGTTTCCCAGTGCCAGTGTTCTTTCCCTAAAAATTGCAAAGTTAATTGGCACGACCTTTAGCTGCCACTATAAGTCCCTGGTAAATGGTACTTAGGTACCCAGGGTACGGGGAACTAAGGGCAGGCCCCTGAGGACAGTAGCACTGATTGTGCCACCCTCTAGGGCCATGGATCAAGATGTACCCAGCACTGCCTTTGCAGGCTGAGTGTACTGGTGCACTCTTAAAAGGCATACTTTACATGTCACACTGCCCGTGTACCCTGTCCACTACACATTGCACGCAATAGAGATACGTCACCCCTCTGGCAGGCCTTCCAGCCCTAAGGCAGGGTGCAATATATTGTATATGAGTGCATAGCCGCATGAGGAATATGCCCCCGTGTTCTTGCCAAACCTGGGACATAGAGAGTGAACAGAGCAGCCATTTTAAAACATGTGCTGGACACTGGTCAACATGAGTTTCACAGCTACATGATGGTCACCCTGAACCCTAGGTTGTTTGGTATCAAACAACTCAGAATGATAAATCCAAATAGGTACCAGTGTTGTATTTATAATAAAATGTACCTCAGTGTCACCTTAGAGGTGCGCCCTGTGAACGCAAACTACCCCGGCATGGTTGCTGACTGGTCCTGACCAGCCTGCCACTGCTAGACACAAATCTGTACCCCTGAGGTGAGGGCTTCTGCCCTCTAGGATACAGAAGAAAGCCCTTCCTGGGTGGAGGTGCTAACACCCTCTTGTAGGAAAGTACCATCTTGCCTGGCATGTTACCCCCATTTTTTACATGTATGTCAGTTTGTTTTTGCCTGTCTCACTGGGATCCTGGTAGCCAGGACCCCAGTGGTTATAGTTTGTGGCCAGAATGTATATACCTGTGTAGTGACTAACTGTGTCAGTGAGGCTCTGCTAATCAGAACCTCAGTGTTTATGCTCTCTCTGCCTTTACATTTGTCACTATAGGCTAGTGACCACTTTTACCAATTTAAATTGGAACACTTGAACACCCTTATAATTCCCTAGTATATGGTACCTAGGTACCCAGAGTATTGGGGTTCCAGAGGATCCCTATGGGCTGCAGCATTTCTTCTGCCACCCATAGGGAGCTCAGACAAACCTTTACACAGGACTGCCACTGCAGCCTGAGTGAAATAACACACACGTTATTTCACAGCCATTTTCACTGCACTGAAGTAACTTATAAGTCACCTATATGTCTAACCTTCATTTGCTGAAGGTTAGGTGCAAAGTTACTAAGTGTGAGAGCACCCTTGCACTAGCAAAGGTGCCCCCACATAGTTCAGGGCCATTTCCGCAGACTTTGTGAGTGCGGGGACACCATTACACGGGTGCACTACATATAGGTCAATACCTATGTGTAGCTTCACAATGGTAACTCCGAATATGGCCATGTAACATGTCTAAGATCATAAAATTCCCCCCCATGCCAAATATGGCATTAGGGTGCAAATTCCATGCATCCCCGGGGCTCCACTATGGACCCCGGGTACTGCCAAACCAGCTCTCTTGGGTTTTCTCTGCAGCTACCTCTGCTGCCACCCCACAAACAGGGTTCTGCACTCCTGGGGTCTGGGAAGCCCAGTCCCAGGAAGGCAGAATAAAGAATTTCCTCTGAGAGAGGGTGTTACACCCTCTTCCTTTGGAAATAGGGGTTAAAGGCTGGGGAGGGGTAGCCTCTCCCAGCCTCTGGAAATGCTTTGAAGGGCACAGATGGTGCCCTCCTTGTATAAGCCAGTCTACACTGGTTTAGGGAACACCCAGTCCCTGCTCTGGTGCAAAACTGGACAAAGGAAATGGGAGTGACCCCTTGCCTGTCCATCACCACCCCAGGCGTGGTGCCCAGAGCTCCTCCAGTGTGTCCCAGCCCTCTGCCATCTTGGATCCAGAGGTGTGAGGCCACTCTGGAGGCCTCTGAGTGGCCAGTGCTAGCAGGTGGTGTCAGAGACCCCTCCTGATAGGTGCTTACCTGACTAGGTGGCCAATCGTTCTCTGAGGGCTGTTTACGGTCTCTCCAGTGGGCTTTTCCTCAGATAACGACTTGCAATAATTCCTCTGCACCTCTGTCTTCGACTTCTGCCAAGGACTGACCACTGACTGCTCCAGGACGCCTGCAAAACTGCAACAAAGTAGCAAGAAGACTACCAGTGACATTGTAGCACCTAATCCTGCCGGCTTTCTCAACTATTTCCTGGTGGTGCATGCTTTGGGGGCTTCTTGCCTTCATCCTGCACTGGAGGCCACGAAGAAATCTCCCGTGGGTCGACGGAATCTTCCCACTGCTTCAGCAGGCACCAAACCTCAGCATCAGCAATACTCTGGGACCCCTCTCATCCTGACGAGCGTGGTCCCTGGAACACAGGTGGTGGACCCAAGTGACCCAGAATGTCCAGTGGTCCAACTGTCCAAATTTGGAGGAGGTAAGTCGTTGCCTCCCCTCTCCAGCCAGTAATCCTGTGCACCACGTGAACTGCAGCAACAAGGGCTTCTGTGCATATTTCCATAAAATCCTGCATGCACAGCCAAGCCTAGGTCCCCAGCACTCTGTCCTGCGATGCTCAGCTCCCTGAGTTGATCTCCGGTGTCGTGGAACCCTATTTTGCAGTGTTGAGACGACCGCCGTGTTCAGACTTCTTGAACCTGTGTTAAAGGACTTTTGCGGGTGCTATCTTCTTATGCATGGGCTTTCTACATTACTGGAGGCCACCTCTGTCTCCTCTCCCAAGTGGTGACATTGTGGTCCTTCCTGGGTCTGGGCAGCACCCTTTTGCTTCAACTGCAACTCTTGTAGCTAGCAAGCCTTGTTTGCGGTATTTTGACAAGGAAACAACTCTGCATTCTGCAGCACTCCGTGGGGCATCTTCTCCATGAAGGAGAAGTTCCCATCGCCTTTCGTTGTTGCAAAATCTAGAGGCAGCCATTTTGCACCTTCATCCAGGGTTTAGTGGGCTCCTGGCCCCCTGGACACTTTTGCGATTCTTGGTCTTGGTCCCCTTCCTTGGCAGGTCCTCAGGTCCAGGAATCCATCTTCAGTGCTTTGCAGTCTGTTGTGGTCTTTGCAAAATCCTCTATCACGACTTTAGTGTGTTTCTGGGGAAATAGTAGTACCTTACTCCTACTTTCCAGGGTCTTAGGGTGGGGTATCTTGGACATCCTTAGTGTTTTCTTACACTCCTAGCGACCCTCTACACCCTACACTAGCCTAGGGGTCCATTTGTGGTTCGCATTCCACTTTCCTAGTATATGGTTTGTGTTGCCCCTCGGCCTATTGTATCCTATTGTAATCTACAGTGTTTGCACTACTTTCAGACTGTTTTACTTAGCTGATTTTGGTTTGTGTGCATATTTTGTGTATTTTACTTACCTCCTAAGGGAGTATATCCTCTGAGATTTTTTTGTCACATTGTCACTAAAATAAAGTACCTTTATTTTTAGTAACTCTGACTATTGTCTTTCTTATGACATAGTACCTATATAATATAAGTGGTATAGTAGGAGCTTTGCATGTCTCCTAGTTCAGCCTAAGCTGCTCTGCTATAGCTACCTTTATCAGCCTAAGCTGCTAGAACACTAGTAATCTACTAATAAGGGATAACTGGACCTGGCACAAGGTGCAAGTACCATTGGTACCCACTATAAGCCAGGCCTGCCTCCTACACCTCTCCCTCAGGAAAGCGCACTGTCCTGTTGGCGAGCTTCAAACGGCTTATTGCCTTTGAAACTCAACCTCCAGGCCTGCTGCTAGCAGGAGATAGCTGCCCTGTTACAAAACCCCCACTTTTGGTGGGAGCAACAGCAGGAAATTCAATGCTAGGACAGGAAGAGTGGGCCTACCTAACATGCACCACCCCTAAGGTGTTGCATGCGAGGTGCACTCTCCATTTCATTTCCTCCATCTTGGATAGAAGGTAAATAGCCAGTCAGGGGTAGGGACATGACCCCTGCCCACCAGAAGTGGTCACTTAGTGTGTGTAGCCACACTAAGGTAGATGACCCATTGGTCACTAGCAGGTTCCCCCTAAAATGTCCACTAAATACAGTATTTAGTGGGCATCCCTAGTCTAAGAACTTAGATTCAACAGACAGAAGAAAACCAGCAACAAGAAGATCCAAAGGCATGAGAGATGTGGACCTGCTGCATAAAGAAAATGCACCAAACCCTGCCTGCTAAACCCAGGACCCGGCAATTGCCGCTGAGGAGATGCTGGACAGTTGGACAACTCTAAAGAAACCCCAGAGGACTTCCAAGCTGTGCAAATTGCCAGAGAAATCCCTCCAGAGTGGAGGTATCATTCTAAATCCAAAAGGAACCAACAACCTAGTGAGGTCCACTTCACTGACCGGACACTAACTCTGAAACCGGATGCCAGAACCAGACCAAACTTCACACCAATGAACAAGAGGACAAATCCTGCCAGTGTGGCAAGTTTAGTGGGACTGCATCCTATAGCGGCTGAACCACTCCAATACCCAGGATATTGGTGACCTAGCTTCGGACATCCTGAAAAGCAGTCCACCTGGGACTGAGAAATGACCAGGAGGAAGCCCCAGTCAAGGACTATAGAAGCAGCTTTGACCTTCTGTCCAGAGTGCCCCTATTGTCCTGCAGTCGACCCCTGAACCGGCCTACCTCCTGCTACTAAAGGCATACTTGCACACAGCTCCTGGACTACCAATTTGCTCTTCACCCGGCCACCCTGTGCCCTGCAACGAAGAACCAACAGTGCCTTAAGGGTCCTCACCCCTTGCGACTTCGACACTCCACGGGAACACCCAGGGTTCACCCTGAAACTTGTGTGTGCAGTGGTTTTCCAAGTGGTCCCCCGCAGTGGCCCTGCACCAGGTCCAGAGACCGTTTCCCGCTGCTCCCACCAGAACCGGGAGCTGCCTGAATTTCTCCAGCTGGCACAGTGTGCCCACCGACGACCTCGACCAACCTGCAAAAGAAGAACTTGGTAAACCTACTGTGTGATTTTATGTGTATTTTCAGAGATTATCCTCCATTGATTCCCATGGTGCGTAATTACACACAGAAAGACCATTTTTATAAAAACTTGAAATATTCATATCTCGAAGAGTATTTAACCAATTCTGCTGATCTTGGTCTTAAAATTTATATATAAAATTTAAGTTGTTTTATAAATTGGTCTCAAATTATTCCTTTAAGTGTGTGAGTTGCAATATTGATGCTATGAGTACGACAAATGCTTTGCACTTCTCCAAGATTGGCCTAACTGCTCCACAAAGCTACCATAAAAATTAGAGCATTAGGTGGTATACTTTTTACCCCTGTAAACCAATGTGTGATCGCCTGGACTCCCTTCACAGTGTGCCTAGCTTTACACACTAAATTGAGAGCAAGCCTCCTACAATAAGATAATTCTGTACATTTACTAAAATCAAATCAAAGTTTCAATTAGATTTCCTTGATGACAATTATGAGGAAATGGGGTGTATTACATAGCCTCATAGCCTGCCATAGAGGCTATACCGGCCATTAAAGGCCGGCTCAAACTTTAACAGGGGAGGAGGCCTTTAATAGTTAGTATAGCGCAGCTATGGCAGGCTATAAAGCTATTTGAAGATTTCACCACTAGGGGCAGAACATTCTAATAAATAAAACAAAGGCCTCACAGAGCCAGAGGGGATTGGGATCCCCTCGGGCTCTGAGAGGCCATTGTACACAGCTGTTACTGTGAGACAAACATTGGAATGTTGGCACTCTGGACTTTTCCCAGCCATTAGAAGCCCTGAGCACTCCACTGTCTTCAGTAGAGCTCCCAAGATTCCAATGT
The DNA here is from genome assembly GCF_031143425.1 of Pleurodeles waltl. Classification (NCBI taxonomy): domain Eukaryota; kingdom Metazoa; phylum Chordata; class Amphibia; order Caudata; family Salamandridae; genus Pleurodeles; species Pleurodeles waltl. The sequence continues at coordinate 1,226,666,669 of NC_090447.1, forward strand.
TCTAATATGAAGTGGTTGTGTGGCATCAATGTGCAATACAATTACCATCTTCTTAAGGACCAGTAGGTTTTGTTTGTTAAACACTCTAGCTCATCCTTGGGTAGCTGTGGCTCTAAGAAGCAAGGCTTATGCACAGGAATAAGAGTGAAGCATTTAAACAGCACCAAAACAATTGAAACATGTTGGACCTGACCCTTTTACAGGGTCATTCCCCAGACTTTTTGCCTTTTTCCTCCTTGCCTTTCTGACCTTTGTTGGCTGACGTTATGACTCTGTCCACTTTTTCACTGCTAATCAGTGCTAAAGTGCCTGTGCTCTCCCAGGTAAAATTGGTATGATTGGCGTATACCTGATTGGCATATTTAATTTACCTATACGTCCCTTGTAAAGTGGTATCCCTATACCCAGGGCCTGTAAATTAAATGTTACTAGTGGGCCTGCAGTGCTGCTTGCGCCTACCACTAAAGTAGCCTTTCAAACCTATCTCAGGCCTGCTAGAGCAGGGCCTGTGTGCGCAGTTTTCTGCCACAGGGACCTGGCATCTAAAGTTACTTGCAAGGCCCAGAACTCCCCTTTTACTACATGTAAGTCACCCCTAAGGTATGCCGTAGCTAGCCCTATGGGCAGGGTGCCATATATGTAGAAGGCATGACATGTGCCAGGTTGCGTGGCCTGTCCTGGTAGTGACAAACAGCCTTACTTGGTGTCTCACTGATGTGAGTGCTGCCTTCTCATAGGATTGCCTTAGAAATGCCCTGCCTTATATGTAAGGGGTATTGTCTGATTTATGAGTGGTAAGAAATGCTTCTTACTGGTCTAGGTGTATTTTTTATTACTATTACAGAAATGCCACTTCTAGAAAGTGAGCATTTCTCTGTGCTTATGACTCTGGTGTTTTGCAGTTTGACTCCAATACACGTCTGGGCAGACTGACAGTTGGGCTTTGTGCATACTTTTCAGACAGCCTGTACGCAGGGAGGGTGGAGGTGTCACAGAGGTGCATCAACATATTGAATAGTCTTCCTGGGCTGAGAGAAGGGAGAGGCGGGGCACACCTGCATTTGTAAAGGCTGTGCCCTCGCCTCACACAGTAGGCTTGTTTACCCCCCACTGATGTTTGGAGCCTGTGCTAGAGGAGAGAAGGGGCACTCCCAGAACATGTTGTAACTGGTTGAAACCCCCTCTCCTCCTCATTGTAAAAGACACTGTAAACTGAGTATAAGTACAGGTGAATTTTCCCCACAATTTGGACATTCTTGAGGATTGAAGAGACTTATCTGAAACTGGACACTGGATGCTGCTGAAAGGACTCACCAGGACCCACCTTGGACTGCTGCACTGACCTGTGACCTGCCTGGTCATTAGGAAGAACTGCCACCATCTGCATCCTTTGTGCTGGCCTGTAGCTGGGCCCACCAGCCCTGTGCTCCTTTTCTCACTTATCTACAGGGGCAGGGTGCCGGGCCTCTGAACCCTGCAATTATCCTCTTCACGAGGAGTGCTGGCTCAGATATTTGAAGTGCCTAGAAGAGCGCTTCCTTGTGCCCCTGGCGCCTCCTGCTCACAGTTGCCGGGAAATCAAATCAACGCCGCAACCCGGGATACAAGATGTGCCCCAAGAGCTGTTAAAAAGCGCTCCATTGCTGCCTGATTACACTGCTGCAGCCCAAGTGTGTTAGGGTGTTCTGAGCCCCTCACGCTCCATCCTGTGATCCCAGGGCACCAAAAGCAAGAAGAAAGGAGCAAGCGCGCTCCAACCATGCCTCCGGGGCGAATCACGCTTTCAGATGTACCCCAAGGGCACCAGCAGGCACCTTCCTTGGTGACTGCTCACTGTAGCGGCCGGGAAAGGGCAGAAGAGCGGCTCGCGCACCGTGTCTGGTGCGGCCACTGTAGAGAAGGAGGAAAGCCTCATCAGAGGCCCCTGCTCCACCTTTCCTTTTTGGGCAGCTGCACCGAGGACGCGGGCGGCTGCCTACACAACACGGGGCACAGGGCAGAAAGGGAGTTCCTTTTCCCCGGCCACTGCCTTATGGGCACAATCACCCCAATAACTTACCTTTGGCATTTTTGGTGCCCCCCCCCGGTGGAAGGGCCAGAGATCACCGGCCCCAGGAGGAGCCCGTTATGTGCAACAGAGAGGGTGCTGACCGCCACCTCCCCCAGGAGCCAAACATGGCCCCTGTTGAGCGCACAGGAGCACCAGGGGCCCCACCTTACTCTTCCAGGCACTAGGAGTGCCTTTTTCTCCAGAAACAGGTACTTCTGGGGACATTTTAGGGTCTTAGGAGCCTATTATGGACACTGGGAGGGTGCTATGCTCCAGGCTTATTTTTGCTAATGCAATATATTTTTGCTACATGTTCCTGTTATGGGCATGACATGGTGATATATGTTTTTCATGACTTGCCATATGATTTTATAATGTTCCTGATATAGGCCTTAATGATATTTTTTATGACAAGTGCATTCACGTATTTACTGTGATTCCTGACTACTGCTTATGTTGCAGAATCCTGAGTACTTACGTGTTCTAATGTGACTACTGCTTATTCTTGCAGGGTATTAGTAACTTGTGTAATGTTCTGACAACTGCTAAGGTAGCAGGGTATTACTGACATGTAATGTTTGGTCTAATTATGTTTTGTGCAATACAGTTTATTTTTACGTAGCTCAGTGTTGTGTTTACTTTCTGGTGTACATTTTGCATCACATGTGTTGTGTGTGTGTTGTGCAAACCATTTACGCATCGCCTCCGGGTTAGGCCTGACTGCTCGTGCCAAACTACCAACTGGGTGAGCAGAGGTTATCTTCGACACGTAACTCCCTTGCCTTGACTAGAGTGGGTGGGTTCTGCCTGGCTTAGGTGCATACCCTAGCCAGCCAGAAACACCATTTCTAACAAAAAAGAAATACACAAGACACTTAAGAAATGGAAATCATTTTTTTAGAATAAAGTGTATTATAATGTATTTTGACACCACAGTGAATTAAATTCACCGGAGGGTTCTGGACATATCCAGTTTACAAGGTATAGTAAATCAAAGCATTTTACTCAAATGCAAATTAGCATTGACATATTCAACAAATTTTACACTTAGAAACTTTTTCAGCAAAAAGTTGGGCTAGTTGTATTGTGGCCAAGTAGTGTCACTTTAGGAGACCAACTCCAGTAGGTAGACATATGGGGGACCAGCAAGGTCCTCAGAAACAGTTACCTAGCAGGTAAAGCAGACTTCAGTCAATTCCAGGCACTTTTGCAGTGTTTTTCTTTTGAAGTGGCCCTAATGCAAGGGATATAGGATGCTGAAGATACTCAAGGATGCTGTGGATGTGTTGAGGTCTTTCAGTAGCTACAACTCGGTCCAAGAAGTAGGTGAGGTGGTCCTAGTTACAGGGTCGAAGTACACTGGGAGCTGGTAGAGGCACTGGGCTACCAGTCGCCTGGTATCACGGTCACAGTCAAACCCTTCCCTGGGTGATATCTAAGCTTTTGGGTGACCAAACTGCACTCCGACTACTCTCCTGGGCTCAGCAAACTCAGGAGCAATTTTGAGCATCATGAACTGGTCCCTGGTGCTGAACAGTGGTGGTTAGCAATGGGGTGAAGATTCTTCCAACCTGCCCCAGTAGGCTTCTCTGCTGCTGTATCCCCCTGCTGTTGAGAGGTCAGCCAACTGACTCTTGGAGTCTCTTGGCTTTGGTTGGGCTCAAGAGAGGACTTCCCAACGAGCAGGACCCAGCAGGCACAGTCCCTCATTTTTGCTAGCCACCAGGTTTAGCAGGTCCAGTCCATGCCACTGCAGCCTCTCTTCACCCATTCCTTGGTGCAGCAGGTCAGTCCTTATTTGGCCCTTTTTTTAGTCCAATCAAGATCTGAGCTCTGGGAGCCAGGGGTGCCCATGTTATGCTCAGAAAGTGACCTGAGGCTAGATACAGTCGGTAGCCAATGGGCTACCAGATTTTCTTCCACCTGATGACCACTTCCTGGAAAGTGTCACATCTGGCTATTCCAAGGTGCACCATTGTGTCCACTCCCAACATGGCAGAACCCCTCTCTGAGTGTCTAGAGCTCCTTAGTCCAACCCAGAGGTGTGGCTACCAACAAGGCTACATGTCCCTGAAGAACAGGTTTGACTATAGGTTTTCCCTCTCCTTCCTGGGTGCCAGCTAGTCTGCCTAAACAGTGGGGCTGCCACTCTCCTAAGTGTTCCCCTTTGCTCTTCAGAGAAGCTTTAGCTTTGAAGCTCGCCTTTTGAAGAACACCTGTGTGTCTTCCTGCAGGAGGGAGGTAAAACCTCTCTCCAGCACAGGCCTCTATTGTTTCCTTTTCTGGAAGTCATTAGCACGTCTCCCTAGGTGTGCAGAAAGCTGTCTCGGGTTAAAGCCCCTTGTGTAACTATTAAGGGCAGAGGAGATTGAAAGCAGCAAAGTGGCAACATTGTAAAAATTGCACACCAAAACCTATTTCACACCACATCCTGTTACATTAATTTCGGCTAGAGAATCTAGTTGGGCCCATTGTAAAAGGATGTTTGATACTTTGGAGTATCCACTTTGGTTGCACCATTCAGGAGTTAGCGCAGTGGACGGGTTACCATGTAACCCTTTGCTCGTCAGTGGGACGACCAAGCCTTTTCAGAGTAAAAATGTCTGTTTTGCGTTTTTGCTGCCATATCATGTGAAATAAATGTTTTGCCCATGAAATATCCTCCCTTAGGGCTTAGTAAGCCTGCCGTAGGGTGACTCACACATGTTTCTGGCGATTTATCCTTGGCGGTTTATCCTTGCCTTTAATTGGCAAACTTGGGGTAGCAGTTGGAAACTGCTCTTACATTCTGCGATGACATGTTCTTACATTCTGCGATGACATACTGAGAACTCGCTCTACCTGTGTCACACCCAGTGTGGCACAACTAGTGCCGCAATACCTGGGGGGACCCTCTAACTTACCTGCCCTGGGTACCTAGGGTATCATATATTAGGGGCTTATTAGTAAGCCAACCTATGCCAATTTGGTGCAAGCCAATGTAATATAGATGCTTTACGGTCATGACACTAAGGTCTGGGTAGCGGGCCTCAGTTCACTCTCATAGTAGCAAAACCAGCAGCATCGGTCCAAAAACTTAGGGGTGACCATACAAAAAGAAGCAATTCATTACAACAATGGTACCTTGCAGCTTAAGGGCCTGATTTAGAGGTCGAAAGATGGATTACTTCATCACAAAGGTGACGGATATCCCGTCTGACGTATTACGATCTCCATAGGCCATTATGGGATCGCAATACGGCGGATGAGATAACTGTGAGGTTTGTGATGGAGTAACTCCTCTGCCAAACTGTAAATCAGAACCTGAGTCTTTTATCAATGACCCTTTTGGTGGTTTGGCACCTTCGTACACAGTCTTGTCACCTCACTTGCCACACTTTAACTGTAACTTGCCACTGTACCATGCACTGTGTCATGGTAAATAATATAATTTTAGAAGTAATAAGTGTTTTAATTAATGCAATGATTTCATATGCTTTATCATATGTAATATCCAAGGATATAGCTAGGGAGTTTTAGTTAACATAGTGTTGCATGAGCTGTCAAGACTGTGTATGTAGGTGTGCAACTGATATTAATTTAAAGGTTGTAGGAAACTATAAATGGGGGTAATAGCTGTGAATTATAGTAATTTGAAAGGTTTGCTTAAAGTATAAATTGAACACAAAATTTTAACTTTTGAATTTCTTATGTTTGTTTAGTTTAAGTTGGGGTTGTCACAAACAAGAAATAAATAAGTGGCGACCACTATATATATATATATATATATATATATATATATATATATATATACGCCCACACACACACACTACTGGGTAGTTATAGTTAGATAGTTAGGACCATGTTTCCATAGAAAAAGCTTTTTTTGACTTGCCTATATCTTTGGCGCGATTTGACGAATCTTCACGAAAGTTTCCAAAGAAAGTGGCCCTGTGATTTTAGTTGCGCATGGAAAGTTTTGGGGTGATCTTTTAAAGGGGTCCAGGGAAAAGGGGGGTTAAAAAAAGTTGTGTTTCCATGTTAATTCACGTAGGACCTTTAGAACCCCTGGATGGAATGACAAGAAAGTTTGGCAGAAAGCTAGCTTTCTGTACGCAGATTAAGCTTTCGTTTATATGATGTAAATCTATTAAGAGGTTTAGGAGATCTTAAGGGAAAACAAATTTGTATACCTAAGGCCGCCGATCCTTCACGATGAATTCACGCATAATGACAAGCTCATGCAGAGAAATGCACAGCTCTGATTGGCCGCCAACACTTCGACCAGGAAGTGTTGCCAGCCATCTTGGGATATGGCTTCAAAAAAGAAAAGGGTCCAGGGTAGAGACACCCAAGGCAAAAAAAAGGCATTTTCTAAAAAAAAGAAAAAATGCCACAAATGTACAAAATTTGTGGCAAAAAATGTTTTAAAAAACAAGCGCAGGATACTGTGCTTGTTTTTTTTTAAAGCCCTCCGGGAGCAAAGTAGAAAATAAGCCTCCCTACTGGGCTTTTCAGTACCCCCAGGAACCAACTATCTGAGGCTTATTTTTCATTTAATATGTGTGTGTGGGGGTGTGGTGTGGGGCTTTATAGCCCCCCCCGAAGACTGCCACTTCGCTGGGGCTTCCTTTTATTTAGAAGCAGAAGGGCCACTCCCCCCCCCCCCGTCCCCGGCAGCCCTGGGGACCACTACCTCGCTGGAGCAAACCGGAAAAAAGGATGTCAATTACAACCCCCGCAGCCCTGGGGACTGCCCCCTCCCCGGGGCCCCCCTCGAGGAGCCAAGGATGACTCTGGGGACCACCATCCCACAAAGTCGGCTTCTGCTATGTCCCAGGGTCCCGGCCCCCAGGACATAGCAGTTTGCTTTTTCGTCAGCTCCGACCAAGCAAAGAGCGCTTTCTGCAATTGAGAGCTGTCAAGCAGCTCTCACTTGGAGAAAGCTGAGCTTTCATCTGTCTTCCTTGCACGCAAATATGGAAGACAAATGAAAACATTGCTTCCACAAGCAGGGAACTGCTATTAAAAGCGACTCCCTGCTTGGGGGAGCAATGCCGGCTCACACATTATGCAGGGAGCCGGATACGACAAAAGGGGCCTTGAGGCTCCCCCTGCAGTCTGGTCACTCTCTCTCTCTCTGTTCCACCCCTTAACAGGATGGAACAGAGAGAGAGAGGGACTTGAAAGCATTGTATGAACAAGATACTTGGTCAGGATGTTTTACTTACTGTAGGAGGCTGCCCTGGCTTGTAGTGGGTACCAAGGGGTACTTACACTCTGTACCAGGTCCAGATATCCCTTATTAGTGTAGAAGAGTTGTTTCTAGCAGCTTAGGCTGATAGAAGGTAGCTATAGCAGAGCGGCTTAGGCTGAACTAGGAGACATGCAAAGCTCCTACTATACCACTGGTGTCATATGCACAATATCATAAGAAAACACAATACACAGATATACTAAAAATAAAGGTACTTTATTTTTATGACAATATGCCAAAAGTATCTCAGTGAGTACCCCCAGTATGAGGATGCCAAATATACACAAGATATATGTACACAATACCAAAAATATGCAGTAATAGCAAAAGGAAGTAATGCAAGCAATGTAAAGTTACAGTAGATTGCAATAGGAGCACATAGGTATAGGGGCAACACAAACCATATACTCCAAAAGTGGAATGCGAACCACGAATGGACCCCAAACCTATGTGAGCTTGTAGAGGGTCGCTGGGGCTGTAAGAAAACAGTGAGGGTTAGAAAAATAGCCCACCCAAAGACCCTGAAAAGTAGGTGTAAAGTGCCCCTATAACCCCCAGAGAGCACAGAAGTCGTGATAGGGGGTTTCTGCAAGGAAGACCAACACCAGCAAAGCAACAACAGTGGATTTCCGGACCTGAGTACCTGTGAAACAAGGGGACCAGGTCCAAGAGTCGCAACAATGTCGAGAATGGGCAGATGCCCAGGAAAATGCCAGCTGAGGGTGCAAAGAAGCTGCCACCGGATGGTAGAAGCTGTGGATTCTGCAAGAACGAAGATGGCTAGAAACTTCCCCTTTGAAGGATGGATGTCCCACGTCGTGAAGAAGCTTGCAGAGGTGTTCCCACGCAGAAAGACCGCAAACAAGCCTTGCTAGCTGCAAGGGTCATGGTTAGGGTTTTTGGATGCTGCTGTGGCCCAGGAGGGACCAGGATTTCGCCACTTGGAGGAGGAGACAGAGGGGGCGCCCAGCAAGTCAGGGAGCCCTCACAGAAGCAGACAGCACCCGCAGAAGTACCGGAATAGGCACTTAGAAGAGGAGTGAACCGGAGTCCACCCGAAAACACAAAAGGGAGTCCCACAATGCCGGAGGACAACTCAGAAGGTTGTGCACTGCAGGTTAGAGTGTCAGGGGCCCAGGCTTGGCTGTGCACGAAGGAAATCCTGGAAGAGTGCACAGGAGCCGGAGCAGCTGCAAATCACGCGGTACCCAGCAATGCAGTCTAGCGTGGGGAGGCAAGGACTTACCTCCACCAAACTTGGACTGAAGAGTCACTTGACTGTGGGAGTCACTTGGACAGAGTTGCTGAGTTCCAGGGACCACGCTCGTCGTGCTGAGAGGGGACCCAGAGGACCGGTGATGCAGTCTTTTGTTGCCTGCGGTTCCAGGGGGAAGATTCTGTCGTCCCACTGGAGATTTCTTCAGAGCTCCTGGTGCAGAGAGGAGGCAGGCTACCCCCAGAGCATGCACCACCAGGAAACAGGCGACGAAACGGCAGGATAAGCGATAGAAGGTTGCAGTAGTCGTCTTTGCTACTTTGTTGCGGTTTTGCAGGCGTCCTGAGCAGTCAGCGGTCGATCCTTTGGCAGAAGGTGAAGAGAGAAGTGCAGAGGAACTCTGGTGAGCTCTTGCATTCGGTATCTGAAGAATTCCCCAAAGCAGAGACCCTAAATAGCCAGAAAAGGAGGTTTGGCTACCTAGGAAGGAGGATAGGCTAGTAACACAGGTAAGAGCCTATCAGAAGGAGTCTCTGACGTCACCTGATGGCACTGGCCACTCAGAACAGTCCAGTGTGCCACCAACACCACTGTTTCCAAGATGGCAGAGGTCTGCAGGACACTGGAGGAGCTCTAGGCACCTCCCCTGGGAGGTGCAGGTCAGAGGACTGGTCACTCCCCTTTCCTTTGTCCAGTTTCGCGCCAGAGCAGGGCTGGGGGATCCCTGAACTGGTGTAGACTGGCTTATGCAGAGATGGGCACCATCTGTGCCCATCAAAGCATTTCCAGAGGCTGGGGGAGGCTACTACTCCCCAGCCCTGACACCTTTTTCCAAAGGGAGAGGGTGGACCCCAGGAGGGCAGAAACCTGTCTGAGGGGTTGGCAGCAGCTGCAGTGAAACCCAGTGAAAGGCAGTTTGGCAGTACCCAGATCTGTGCTAGAGACTCAGGGGTTCATGGAATTGTCTCCCCAATGCCAGAATGCCATTGGGGTGACAATTCCATGATCTTAGACATGTTGCATGGCCATGTTCGGAGTTACCATTGTGACGCTATACATAGGTAGTGACCTATATATAGTACACGCGTGAAATGGTGTCCCCACACTCACACAGTCCGGGGAATTTGCCCTGAACAATGTGGGGGCACGTTGGCTAGTGCCAGGGTGCCCACACACTAAGCAACTTAGCACCCAACCTTCACCAGGTGAAGGTTAAACATATAGGTGTCTTATAAGTTACTTAAGTGCAGTGGTAAATGGCTGTGAAATAACGTGGACGTTATTTCCCTCAGGCTGCAGTGGCAGGCCTATGTAAGAATTGTCAGAGCTCCCTATGGGTGGCAAAAGAAATGCTGCAGGCTATGGGGATCTCCTGGAACCCCAATACCCTGGGTACCTCAGTACCATATACTACGGAATTATAAGGGTGTTCCAGTATGCCAATGTGAATTGGTGAAATTGGTCACTAGCCTGTTAGTGACAATTTGGAAAGCAGAGAGAGCATAACCACTGAGGTTCTGGTTAGCAGAGCCTCAGTGACACAGTTAGTCATCACACAGGGAACACATACAGGGCACACTTATGAGCACTTGGGCCCTTGCTGGCAGGGTCCCAGTGATACATACACTAAACAACATATATACATTGAAATATGGGGGTAACATGCCAGGCAAGATGGTACTTTCCTACACAACCCCCCCCCCCCCTCTAAACGAAGGACAATAAGACTAGCCATGACCTGATGAGTCTTCATTGTCTAAGTGGAAATATCTGGATAGTCCATCTGCATTGGAGTGGGTACTCCCAGGTCTATGTTCCACTGTATAGTCCATTCCCTGTAGAGATATGGACCACCTCAACAATTTAGGGTTTTCACCTTTCATTTGTTTTAGCCAAAGTAGAGGTTTGTGGTCTGTCTGAACAATGAAGTGAGTGCCAAACAGGTATGGCCTCAACTTCTTCAGTGTCCAGACCACAGCAAAGGCCTCCCTCTCTATGGCAGACCAACGCTTTTCTCTAGGGGTCAACCTCCTGCTGATAAAAGCAACAGGTTGATCCTGGCCCTCAGAATTGAGTTGTGATAAGACTGCCCCTACCCCTAATTCAGATGCATCAGTTTGAACAATGAATTTCTTGGAGTAACATGGGCTTTTTAGGACAGGTGCAGTGCACATGGCCTGTTTCAGCTCCTCAAAAGCTTTCTGACAGCTAGCTGTCCACAATACCTTATTAGGAATTTTCTTGGAAGTGAGATCATTAAGTGGGGCTGCAATGGAGCCATAGTTCCTAGTGAACCTCCTGTAATACCCAGTGAGGCCTAAGAAGGCTCTCACCTGGGTCTGAATTGTAGGGGGAACCCAATCCATGATTGTCTGGATTTTCCCCTGAAGTGGTGCAATCTGTTCTCCACCTACCAGGTGTTCCAGATAAACCACTTTCCCCTGCCCTATCTGGCACTTTGAAGCCTTGATAGTGAGGCCTGCCTTCTGCAGGACCTCCAAAACTTTCCACAGGTGGACCAGGTGATCATCCCAGGTGGAGTTAAAGACAGGTATATTGTCCAGATATGCTGCACTAAAAGCCCCCAATCCTTGCAGGACTGTATTCACCAACCTCTGAAAAGTGCCAGGTGCATTTTTCAAACCAAAGGGCATTACTGTGAATTGGTAGTGCCCTCCAATAGTCGAAAATGCAGTTTTTGCTTTAGTATCCTCTGATAACTTGATCTGCCAATACCCTGAAGTCAAATCAAAGGTGCTTAGATACTTGGCAGATGCCAGTGTATCTATGACCTCATCTGCCCTGGGTATAGGGTGAGCATCAGTTTTTGTTACCTGGTTGAGACCTCTGTGATCTACACAAAACCTCATCTCTCTTTTCCCATCTTTTGAGTGAGGCTTTGGTACAAGCACCACAGGAGAGGCCCATGGGCTTTCAGAATGTTCAACCACTCCTAGTTCAAGCATTTTCTGAACTTCTTGTTTTATGCAGCCCCTGATATGGTCAGGCTGCCTATAGATCTTACTTTTGACAGGCATGCTGTCTCCAGTATCTATAGTGTGCTCACACCAATAAGTGGTGCCTGGCACAGTAGAAAAGAGTTCAGAAAACTGACCTAGGAGATTTATGCAGTTGTCTTTCTGCTCAGCAGTAAGACAGCCTGCCAAAACTGCACCTTCCACTAGAGCATCTTGTTCTGTGGAACAGAAGAGATCAGGGAGAGAGTCACTCTCTTCTTCCTGTCCTTCATCTGTTGCCATGAGCAGGGCGAGATCAGCCCTGTTATAGTGGGGTTTAAGGCGATTGACATGGAGCACCCTAAGGGGACTCCTGGCACTGCCAGGTCAACCAAGTAGGTGACCTCACCCTTCTTTTCAACAATGAGATGGGGTCCACTCCATTTGTCTTGGAATGCTCTTGGGGCCAAAGGCTCCAATACCCACACCTTCTGTCCGGGTTGGTACTGAATCAGAACAGCCTTCTGGTCATGCCATTGCTTTTGGAGCTCTTTGCTGGCCTGAAGGTTTTTACTGGCCTTTTTCATGTACTCAGCCATTCTGGATCTTAGGCCGAGTACATAGTCCACTATGTCCTGTTTGGGAGCTTTTAAAGGTTGTTCCCAACCCTCCTTCACAAGTGTTAGGGGACCTCTTACAGGGTGTCCAAATAGGAGTTCAAAGGGGCTGAAGCCCACCCCTTTCTGGGGTACCTCCCTGTAAGCAAAAAAGAGGCAAGTTAACAGGACATCCCATCTCCTCCTGAGTTTTTCAGGGAGTCCCATTATCATTCCTTTGAGAGTTGTATTAAACCTCTCTACCAGTCCATGTGTTTGTGGATGATAAGGTGTGGTGAATTTGTATGTTACACCACATTCCTTCTACATGGCCTTCAAGTATGCAGACATAAAGTTGCTACTCCTGTCTGATACAACCTCTTTTGGGAAACCCACCCTGGAAAAGATTCCCAGGAGGGCTTTTGCCAATGCAGGAGCTGTAGTGGTCCTTAGAGGAATAGCTTCAGGATATCTTGTGGCATGGTCCACTACCACCAAGATAAACCTAATGCCTGAAGCAGTAGGAGGGTCAAGGGGGGCAACTATGTCAACCCATACCCTTTCAAAGGGTACCCCAACTACAGGCAGTGGAATAAGGGGAGCATTTGGAGTGCCAACAGTCTTGCCACTGGCTTGGCAGGTCACACAGGACTTACAAAAGTATTTTGTGTCCTCTGACATCCTAGGCCAGTGAAACAGGGGGACATGCCTTTCCCATGTTTTAATCTGACCCAAATGTCCAGCCAAGGGAATGTCGTGTGCCAGAGTTAGGAGGAACTCTCTGTACTGCAGGGGAATGACCAATCGCCTGGCTGCTCCAGGTTTTGGGTCCCTTGCCTGTGTGTATAAGAGGTTGTCCTCCCAGTAAACTCTATGTGAGTCACTGACATCCCCATTTTGCTGTTTGACAGCTTGCTGTCTGAGATCCTCTAATGTGGGACAGGATTGCTGTGCCACACTCAGCTCCTCCCTGGCAGGCCCCCCTCCACCCAAAAGCTCAGCACTGTCTGCTGCCAGCTCATCTGGTGAAGGTTCTGCACAGGGGGGAAATTCTTCTTCCTCAGAAGTAGAATCATCTGTAGAGGGAGGGATAGTGGGTAGGGATTTACCCTTAGTAACCCTAGCTTTAGGGAGCACTTGGTCCATTGTTCCAGGTTCCAAGTCACCCTGTCCTTTTTGCTTTTTGGCCTGAGCCCTTGTCAAAGCAAAAATATGTCCAGGAATGCCCAGCATTGCTGCATGAGCCTCCAACTCCACTTCTGCCCAAGCTGATGTCTCTAAATCATTTCCTAGTAGACAGTCTACAGGTAAATCTGAAGCAACCACATCTTTCTTTGGACCAGTAACCCCCCCCCCCCCCCCCAAGTTGAGATTCATAACAGCCATGGGGTGGCTAAGGGTGTTGTTATGAGCGTCTGTCACTTGGTACTGGTGACCAAGTACGTGTTGTTCAGGGTGTACCAGTTTCTCTATTACCATGGTAACACTGGCACCTGTGTCCCTGTAGGCCTGAACCTCAACCCCATTTATTAGGGGAAGTTGCTTGTGCTTATCCATATTAAGGGAACAAGCAACCAAGGTGGCCAACTCAATGGCACCTTCAGAGACTAGCACAGCCTCTGTGGTCTCCCTAACAAAACCAACCCCAACTAAATTACCAAAAGTAAGCCCAGCTACTCCCTTGGATTGGCTATTAGTAGGTTTGCTCCCACCACCACTGCTATTACTAGGGGCACTAGAGGTTGCAGTAGGGGTTGTGGTAGTGGGATGCTTGGTGCTTTTCTTTGTACAACTGGCATCAGTTGTCCAATGGCCTTTTACTTTACATAAATAGCACCATGGTTTCTTTACTTGATTAGAAGAGGATTTGGACCCACCACCCCCACCAGAGTGTTTTTGTGGGCCTGATGAAGACTCATTTTTAGATTTGTCCCCACCCTTGTCTGAAGACTTACCATCCTTCTTCTTGCCATCCTTGTCACCCCCTGTATGAACTTTTCTGTTCACTCTTGTTCTGACCCATTTGTCTGCCTTCCTTCCCAATTCTTGGGGAGAGGTCAGATCTGAGTCCACTAGATATTGGTGTAACAAATCAGACACACAGTTATTCAGAATATGCTCTATCAGGATTAGATTGCACAGGCTTTCATAGTCAGAAACTTTACTGCCATGTAACCACCCCTCCAAGGCCTTCACTGAATAGTGAACAAAGTCTGCCCAGTCTTGAGGACTCTTTTCTGGTTTCTCTGAACTTAATCTTGTATTGTTCAGTGGTTAAGCCAAATCCATCCAAGAGTGTATTCTTCAAAACTGTAAAATTATTGGCATCCCTTTCCTTCACAGTAAGGAGCCTATCCCTACCCTTTCCACTGAAAGATAGTCATAGGATAGCAGCCCACTGCCTTTGAGGGACCCCCTGTACCATACATGCCCCCATAAGTGCAGCAAACCACTTGGTAATGTCATCCCCCTCCTTGTAAGGGGGAAGATCTTGTGCAGATTCCTAAAATCATGCTCTTTCACAGGATTGCTATCAGGAATACTGCTGCTGCCACCATGGGGTCCAAACCCCAACCTCTGTCTCTCTTTTTCTAAGTCTAGGGATTCCCTGTCTAGAGCCAGCTGTTGCTGTTTAAGCTTCAGCCTAGTCTCTTCCACTCTCAACTTATTGAGTTCCCTTTCTAACATCTTGTCATCAGGGTGGGTGGGTTGGGAACTTTTTGACACAGAAGAAAGATTTGAATGAGCAGAGGGAGACCTGTCCCTAACAGTTGGCACCCTAACAACCTGGCCTCCAGGAACAAAAACATCCCTACTATGATGGGAGCTTCTATTACTACCAGCATTGCTAGGTGGTCTGCTAAGGGGCAGATTAAGAAGGGAACCCTGTAACACTCTCTCAAGGGGCTCCCCTAAGTCAGAGTGTGAGCTATCTATCAACTTTTCAGATGAGGTGCCACCCTTGGCTTTATCGTTCTCAATAAGCATATTAGACAGTAACTCTCTAGAAGGGTTCTTACCTACCACTAAACCTCTATCAATGCAGAGACTCCTTAGGCTCTTAAAGTTAAGGTGGTCATAAGTTGTACTGACCAAATTAAGACGGGGTTCCTACATCAGACATGATAGAAAAAGGTTTAGAGACTGATAAAGGATAGAAAAAGTTTCAGGACTTTTTTAAGGAACAAGAAAAAAAACGTTTTCAACTTTTTGAAAGTTTAGGAGTACTTTTCAGCACTTAGCAGATAGTGTAAGAGGAGAAAAGCAAAACCTTTTGGTTAGGTGTACATACACTTAACTTGTTTTGTATATTATTCTCTTATGAAAAGTACACAATGACAAAGTGGTAAGTAGTTGCAAGTACCTATCCCACCGCTGCACCACCAATGTAGGAGGCTGGCCTGGCTTGTAGTGGGTACCAAGGGGTACTTGCACTCTGTACCAGGTCCAGTTATCCCTTATTAGTGTAGAAGAGGTGTTTCTAGAAGCTTAGGCTGATAGAAGGTAGCTATAGCAGAGCAGCTTAGGCTGAACTAGGAGACATGCAAAGCTCCTACTATACCACTGGTGTCATATGCACAATATCATAAGAAAACACAATACACAGATATACTAAAAATAAAGGTACTTTATTTTTATGACAATATGCCAAAAGTATCTCAGTGAGTACCCTCAGTATGAGGATGCCAAATATACACAAGATATATGTACACAATACCAAAAATATGCAGTAATAGCAAAAGGAAGTAATGCAAGCAATGTAAAGTTACAGTAGATTGCAATAGGAGCACATAGGTATAGGGGCAACACAAACCATATACTCCAAAAGTGGAATGCGAACCACGAATGGACCCCAAACCTATGTGAGCTTGTAGAGGGTCGCTGGGGCTGTAAGAAAACAGTGAGGGTTAGAAAAATAGCCCACCCTAAGACCCTGAAAAGTAGGTGTAAAGTGCACCTATAACCCCCAGAGAGCACAGAAGTCGTGATAGGGGGTTTCTGCAAGGAAGACCAACACCAGCAAAGCAACAACAGTGGATTTCCGGACCTGAGTACCTGTGAAACAAGGGGACCAAGTCCAAGAGTCGCGACAATGTTGAGAGTGGGCAGATGCCCAGGAAATGCCAGCTGAGGGTGCAAAGAAGCTGCCACCGGATGGTAGAAGCTGTGGATTCTGCAAGAACGAAGAGGGCTAGAAACTTCCCATTTGGAGGATGGATGTCCCACGTCGTGAAGAAGCTTGCAGAGGTATTCCCACGCAGAAAGACCGTAAACAAGCCTTGCTAGCTGCAAGGTCGCGGTTAGGGTTTTTGTATGCTGCTGTGGCCCAGGAGGGACCAGGATGTCGCCACTTGGAGGAGGCGACAGAGGGGCCGCCCAGAAAGTCAGGGAGCCCTCACAGAAGCAGACAGCACCCGCAGAAGTACCGGAACAGGCACTTGGAAGAGGAGTGAACCGGAGTCCACCTGAAGACACAAAAGGGAGTCCCACGACGCCGGAGGACAACTCAGAAGGTTAGAGTGTCGGGGACCCAGGCTTGGCTGTGCAAGAAGGAAATCCTGGAAGAGTGCAAAGGAGCTGGAGCAGCTGCAAATCACGCGGTACCCAGCAATGCAGTCTAGAGTGGAGAAGCAAGGACTTACCTCCACCAAACTTGGACTGAAGAGTCACTGGACTGTGGGAGTCACTTGGACAGAGTTGCTGAGTTCCAGGGACCACTCTCGTCGTGTTGAGAGGGGAACCAGAGGACCGGTGATGCAGTCTTTTGTTGCCTGCGGTTGCAGGGGGAAGATTCCGTCGTCCCACGGGAGATTTCTTTAGAGCTCCTAGTGCAGAGAGGAGGCAGGCTACCCCCAGAGCATGCACCACTAGGAAACAGCCGAGAAAGCGGCAGGATAAGCGATACAAGGTTGCAGTAGTCGTCTTTGCTACTTTGTTGCGGTTTTGCAGGCGTCCTGAGCAGTCAGCGGTCGATCCTTTGGCAGAAGGTGAAGAGAGAAGTGCAGAGGAACTCTGGTGAGCTCTTGCATTCGGTATCTGAAGAATTCCCCAAAGCAGAGACCCTAAATAGCCAGAAAAGGAGGTTTGGCTACCTAGGAAGGAGGATAGGCTAGTAACACAGGTAAGAGCCTATGAGAAGGAGTCTCTGACGTCACCTGATGGCACTGGCCACTAAGAGCAGTCCAGTGTACCAGCAACACCTCTGTTTCCAAGATGGCAGAGGTCTGGAGCACACTGGAGGAGCTCTGGGCACCTCCCCTGGGAGGTGCAGGTCAGGGGAGTGGTCACTCCCCTTTCCTTTGTCCAGTTTCGCGCCAGAGCAGGGCTGGGGGATCCCTGAACCGGTGTAGACTGGCTTATGCAGAGATGGGCACCATCTGTGCCCATCAAAGCATTTCCAGAGGCTGGGGGAGGCTACTCCTCCCCAGCCCTGACACCTTTTTCCAAAGGGAGAGGGTGTAACACCCTCTCTCTGAGGATGTCCTTTGTTCTGCCTTCCTGGGCCTGGCCTGGCTGGACCCCAGGAGGGCAGAAACCTGTCTGAGGGGTTGGCAGCAGCTGCAGTGGATCCCCGGGAAAGGCAGTTTGGCAGTACCCGGGTCTGTGCTAGAGACTCGGGGGATCATGGAATTGTCTCCCCAATGCCAGAATGGCATTGGGGTGACGATTCCATGATCTTAGACATGTTACCTGGCCATGTTCGGAGTTACCATTGTGACGCTATACATAGGTAGTGACCTATGTATAGTGCACGCATGAAATGGTGTCCCCGCACTCACAAAGTCCGGGGAATTTGCCCTGAACAATGTGGGGGCACCTTGGCTAGTGCCAGGGTGCCCACACACTAAGTAACTTTGCAACCAACCTTCACCAGGTGAAGGTTAGACATATAGGTGACTTATAAGTTACTTAAGTGCAGTGGTAAATGGCTGTGAAATAACGTGGACGTTATTTCACTCAGGCTGCAGTGGCAGGCCTGTGTAAGAATTGTCAGAGCTCCCTATGGGTGGCAAAGGAAATGGTGCAGCCCATAGGGATCTCCTGGAACCCCAATACCCTGGGCACCTCAGTACCATATACTAGGGAATTATAAGGGTGTTCCAGTATGCCAATGCAAATTGGTGAAATTGGTCACTAGCCTGTTAGTGACAATTTGGAAAGCAGAGGGAGCATAACCACTGAGGTTCCGGTTAGCAGAGCCTCAGTGAGACAGTTAGTCATCACACAGGGAACACATACAGGGCACACTTATGAGCACTGGGGCCCTGGCTGGCAGGGTCCCAGTGACACATACACTAAAACAACATATATACAGTGAAATATGGGGGTAACATGCCAGACAAGATGGTACTTTCCTACACTTACGTTTTGAAGGATGGCATTATAGAGGCACTTGTGACCTACTGATAAAGCTCTTGGCATGTCAGTCAATAGGCTGAATGCTGAAATCCTGGTAACTCATGGCAGTATGTCTGTTTATTTCCTTGTGTTTTGAATGCTTAACATTCCTAGTGATGGAACAATTCCGTCTTTTTGACATCAAAATCTATGGGTTGAATTTCACAGTTCCATCTAGACACTACAAAGTAAAGATTCACCTCTGTCCTTGAGGCTATGGTCTTTGATTACCACACTAAAGGTTGTGGGTTCCAGTCTAGGTGTGACAGTAGTTTAATTTCTTTTCAACTTGACATTTTTAAGGTACATACAGAAAGGTGATGTCACTCTTTTTAATTGGAAATATATTTTTCTTTTGAATTTGTCCAGAAATATCTCATTCTCAGGAGATCATTCATCAAAGCCTAAAAGACTCTCTCTCTATCAATTTCTCTTTTTCAATCTTTCTCCCACTCACACACCCACTCAGACCCTTGCATACCCACTCACAGACTGACTCAAACACTGACACACCCACTCACAGACCCACTCAGCCTCTGATGCATCCAGTCACAGACCCACTAAGACACTGACACACCTACTGAGACCCACTCTGACACACCCACTCACTCAGCCATTCAGACCATCACACATCCACTCACAGACCCACTCAGACCCTCAAGCACCCACTCACAGACCCACTCAGACCCTCATGAACCCACTCAGAAACTCACGCATTCACCCACTCAGGCACTCATGCACCTACTCACAGACCCACTCAGAAGCTCACGCACCCATCCACAAACCCGCTCAGACCCTCACACACCCACTCGCAGACCCAAGCAGACACTGATGCACCCACTCACAGAACAACTCAGACACTAACACACCCACTCACTGACCCACTTAAACACACAACTCACAGACCCACTCAAAATACCACACATCCACTCATAAAACCACTCAGACCCTCACACACCCACTCTCACTCCCAGACACTGTCACACCCAGAGACACCTTTTCACACCAATTCTCACACGCAGAGAAAAAAAGACCCTTCGGCCATGCATGGAACGGAGCTGGGTGGTTAGCCAACCACTTATCAGTTAACATTGCAAGTTTTGTTGGATCACTCTCTTTTAGATCAGACAGTTATTGCCTAAGTATGGTAGAGCATTCCTCCTTGAGTCACTCTGTCACCATCATCTTGGCAATTGACTCAAAATCCTTCACCTCCATCCCTCTTACTCACTCATTCCAATCATGCAATATACCATGAATCCAAGTCCCAAACAGAACACTATCAACTTTCTTGCAGTCAAGGAATCTCTGCAAGTATTTGACAAGATTCAGTGAATGTGCAAATGAAGGAACCTCCTAATGAGAGCCTCCTTTATTCGCACATAGACCATGTGGTCTGCCACATTCATCTTCCCAATGACAGCTGCCCCTTTCAATGGCATGCAACCCATTAAGACAGCTGCCTTTGACACCTCATTTAAGGCCTGTTCCTTACAAGTGACCTTAAAGCTCACAAACCATTCCAATGTATCCTGACTTTTCACAAACACATGCACAAGATCTTTAGGAACATTGGCAACAACCTGGCTTGTACTGGAAGTACAGTCACTTATCCTAGATGGAGTTGTCATTGCTGTCCCCCTAAGTTCTCTCTCTTAAGAGCTATCCTTTCCCTTTCCAACTATATTTTCTTTTCCTTCTGTTTCTTCTCCAACTCTCTCTGTTTTCCTCTTTTCTCTAGGTTTCTCCTCTCTCTCACAATTTGTCTTCCTAAGCCCATTTCTCCTGTTTCTCCCTCCTCGACTCATCATGTTTCTGGTGATCTAGTCTTAGCTTCTCCCTCTCGAACTCTCTGGCTTGCTCATCTTTCTCAGCCCTAGCTTTCTGAAGTGCAAACTGCAAGTTTGGGTCTCTGCTAAACTCAACCCATCAAAGTGGTTTACTCCTGGAATTGGGGACAGTAGTACCCTAGAAATTCAAGGTGTTTTACACACTTAAGATATTCTAGAAGCTAAAGATGGTGAGTGTCTTGGTAAAACTCTGGAAAATGCATAAGAGAAAATACTTGGCATGTGTGTGGATATACCTGTGCTAAGGGGATCCTAGAGCCTGGGTCTACAGTACTTTCTTCCTGGGTTCCTAACATGGTTCTCTCCCCACAGTCTGCTACAGCTTCCTCCCTTTCACACGATATCCCAAACGTTTCCCTAATGAAATTAGCAAGGACATCTCTTTCCCTACTCCTCGGAATACTCCACCTTCTGTTCCTACATAAATGCGTCATCTGATCAATGGACATAGTTCTGAGGTCAGTTCCCAAATCTGTGTTCTCCATTGCCTATGCATGCCAGCTTTCTATGAAGAAGAAAAAGGTGGACTTATTATAGTACACATGTAAATTGGAACTGGACAATGCTATCTCTGTAACTTTGGCCCATAAACATTAGGTATCCCACCACTTGGGGCTAATTGTCAGAACCCTTTTCAGAGGGCCATTGGGCACATAAGGGCTACTGGGCCCAACCATGGTAGTTGAGGCCTTTCATTTCTGATGTCCTGGGACTCGAACTACAATAAGGCCAGTTCAGCTGGGCCAGGCACCCCTTCCTCACTTGACTCTCAATGGTAGCTGTGATCGATCAGTCAAGACTCCTTCAGGGAGATCTAGATACAGCTCAGTGAACACAACTCATAACTCAAAGTGCAAACAGTATGAACTATCAATCAATGTCCATTTGAATACTTGCTTTTGTAAAAAAAAAAAAAAAAAGTATTTTAATTCTAACTCTATACAGGCAATAAAAAGCGACATTCAACTGCAATTTCCTTGAGGTCAGTGCTCTAGTTGTTGTGAGGTGAATTCCCGTCCTATCCTCCCTCCTACAAAGTGCTCAGGGTTATTCCCAATTCACTTGTGGTGACATCATAGAATGCAAACTATTAGGCCATACTGAAGAGTTCTCCCTTCTGACCTCTTAGAAACCTTTTTAAAGGTGTCTATGGTGTTGCAGCACCATTTGCAGCAAGTTCTCTTGTGGCCCAACTGGCCTAGTTTTCTTCTTATCCACTCTTGCAGCACAGAAAAGTTCAGCAATGCAGTGATCACCTTCAAAAGCGCACAGAAGTCTTGCTCAGTTTGGAGTGATCCAGCTGCTCGCAGCCCATGCACCAGCAACCAAGGCTATCTCACCGGAGCGACACTGTCGGAGGTCTCTCAGATGTTGGTGTAGTTAAGAAGAAGTGATGAGTTGACTTGGTTCAACGAGGGTGACAAATCCTTTCCCCAGCTCCCAACTGTACCCAGCGAGGATGCGACCATGTCCACAGCATCTCAGTCAGTTCCCCTTTGTAAGCAGTTAAAAGAAGCTCTATCGCAGTGAGGGCCCATTACATGAGTAACAGCATCAGCCTGAATCATTTGGCAACATTGGTACCAGTAGTCCTTCCTGGCAAAGTTCAGAAGTCTCTTGAATAAATTGTGTATATTTTTTTTCAAAATGCGGCCCCTTGAGGATACCAAATTCTGGAGCAGGGGTCTCCAAACTACAGCCCGCTGGCCACATCTGGCCCTCAACAGTATTTTATTCTGCTCTCTGTTGTTTTCAAAAGCAGTGGATTCTGATGTTCAAAGGGAAATATGTATCCAACTCCTTTGGCAGCCTATAGGTGGCAGCAGAGCCTCTTGAATCGTCTCTGCTGTTAATTTTTAACCAGCCATGTCCTGCATGCCAGATCTTTGATAAATGCAAGTTACTAGTGGAGATAATCCACGCTGCAGAAAACTCCAAATGACAGAATTGTATAGAAAGGTGCAGACTGAATTTATTTTTGTTAGACCTTTATTAATGCTTCAAGTTTATTTTGAATTTCTTTGTTTTGTTTTACTGAAGGTATTTCTTGGTGTCTGTTTATTTTTCTTACTGTGTGTTACAAAGTTGGGCAAAATCTAATTTCATGTACATTTGTAAATTTTCAATATTGAAATAAATTAAAAGATAAATAGACAACATTTATTATCTACAGTTAAGTAATTGATCATTTTGTCAGAGCATTTGCTAATTTTTGACATTTCTACTCACTATATACCACTTTTCAGTTTAAGCCCTGTGTTGTTTCTTTGTAATTGTTACATATCTCATTTGTTCTAAATCATATCATGCTGATTGCAAAAATGATCCAAGTAAACTTTATTAATTCATTCAAGTTTTATTCATTCATTTATAAAACTGATTTTTTCAGCCTGTGAATGTGTGTAAAATGTGCAAAGTGGCCCTTGTACTGAAACGTTTGAAGATACCTGTTCTAAAGGATTAATTCCTTAAAAATGCAGATCCATGCATTCTATCTTACAGTGTCAGTCAGACCTGAGCAAGTACTACAATTGGGGAAAAATAGCATTTGCATTCATGTTAGCACACTGCTCCCTCTATTGGCTAGGTGTAAATTGTACTTGTTCCTGTTTTCACACAGGACGTCACCAGAAGTGGGCAATTTGTGTGGGGGGAAAAAAGGCATTAGATGTTCGGTGCCTTTGTATCTGACATTTTTTCTCCAGCAATGAACTTTTCGGTCTAGATGACTGTGCCTTTTTCTTGTTATAGTGTTTGTTGTGGCTTATATAAAAATCCTTTACCATATGGCACTCTTCAACTCTGTTTTACAATGTTTCACTGTTGGCATTTTACTGCTAGTTTTGTATATAATTTTTACATATTTATGGTTGGTTTCTTATCTTGACGGTACTCCATTTAATGTTTTTTTCATGGAAGTAGTTTTCATTTCAGTTATTTATTCTTTAATATAATTGCAAATCTAATCGCTAAACCCGAATGCCCACAATTCTCATGAATTGATTTGTTTCTTCTATAAAAAGGATAGAACTTACTGCGCTCTTCTTTCTTGCGGAGTTGCTGCTGCTGAAAAATAAAGGAGAATCATGTTACACTTAACATCCAGAGTGGGGCATGCATTTACTAGTACATGAGTGTAAAGGTATGTATGTATGCATGCACAATACCCAAGCATCAGATAGAAGGAATCAGGATGCTGCATAAGAGTACAGAAATAGCCACATTTATAATGCATCCCGTAAACATCTTGTAGAGACTTTTTCTAACTCTAGCAGAGAAGGAGTAACCAAAGTTAAGTAACTTGTTCATCTAACAGAGACTTCTTGCCGCAGATTCCTTAACTTAGAATAGATACCCAAGCAATGCCTCCCCAGAGATGGGTCTGTGAACAGAATAGACCAGGAGGTCTGAGAGGACTGAGCAGGCTAAATGCCCATTATGACAGACCTGACTGTCCAGGCAGTAGTGTTTGGTAAACATTTACAAAGACGTCCACATTGCCGCCTGAAAGATGCCCAGGACAGGAATTGTGTGAGCTAAAGCAGTGATCGTAGCCTTGGCATTGGTGGAATGAGCATGCATGACTTTAGAGGTTGTTTCTTGGCCGATGCTTAGCAGATGTTAATGCAGAACACAGTCCATTGGGAGATGATCCATTTCATGTTAATGCAAAAAAATAGTCCATTGTGAGATGGCCAATTTCTGCTCAGCTTTCCTTTCTATGCCCCAATATTCACAATGTCCACTAAGAACTCTCTGTTACGAGCAATGTAAAGCGACAATGCTCTTTTTGCTCTAGTTGATCGAGTCTCTCCTTTATTTGGAAGGGTAAGGCGGAGTCGAGAAGGTAGTCAATATGATGGTCTGGTCTATGTGAAAGGTTGGCACCAATTTTGGCAAGAAAGAAGCATGAGTTTTCACCACCAGTTTGTCTGGGAAGAATTTTGTGTAAGCAGGGTGCACAGAAAACACTTGCAGTTCACTAACCTTCCTGGATGATGTAAGGGCCAGTAGAAAGACAGTTTTTATGGTCAACAAATGAAGAGCATAATTGTGTGAAGCCTTGAAGGGCGCACACAAAAGGAAAGTTAAAACTTGGTTCAGGTACCACTGGGGCATGATGAAGGGTTTTGAAGGGAACAAATATGTTGTAGCCATTTGAGAAAACTAATCACAACTGGTGACTTAAACAGGGAGGGCTGATCCAACAACCACAAGAAAGCAATATGGATGAACGGTATCCTTTAACAGTGCCCAGAGCAAAACATTGTTTGGCCTATTAGAGAACAAGCAAGAAAATCTGAGACAAAGATGCATACAGGGGATCAACATTTTTGGAAGCACACCAAGCCACAAATTTGTCCCAACGGCAGGCTTATAATGTTTTGGTTGATGGACGCTTGGCCGCCAGAATGACATCACAGACTTCAGAAGGGAGGTCAAAAGGTATCAACTGCTGCTGATTAATCTCCATGCAAGAAGGTGGAAGACCAATGCTCATGTTGAGGAGCTTGGGATACTATACTCTGCCTAATCAGTAGCCACACGGATGGCTTGTGCCTAAGCTCCATCTGAGTTGAAAAGCATCTCAGAGTGAGACTTGCCTTGGAAACTCCACCGAGCAGAAGCACTGAGATTACACGTTCTCTGCAGTGGCAAATAGATCTAACCAAGGTTGTCTTTACTATGTGAAGTTACCTTGCACATATTAAAGACAACCAGTTAGGCATTAATGGCTGAGTTTGTCTGCTCTGGTAATCAGAGTGTCTACTAGATGTTGAACCCCCAGGGAAATGCCCAAGAGTGCCAGCCATGTAAAGACAAAAGGCCTCCTCACACAAGGTTCACTGGGACCAGGTGGGAAAGATTCCCCTGATGCTGCGCCCTAAGGGACTTCAGGTCCCACTACAGAGCCCGCATAACCCAATGGGCATGTGTCACCAACATGATGCAGTGGGTCTTGAGACTCAGCAGCCTCATTGTCAGTCTCACTAAAATCTAGGAGAGAGATTGAAACATCAGAATCATAACCCACAAATCCTGGACTCGTCATTCTGCACTGTATCCAGAACAGCACTGATGAAAGGGAGGGTCCCAGACGGTGTCAGGTGTAACTTTGGGATATATATAGTGAACCCTGGCAAATGCAGAAATTCCGCCATAGTCTGGAGGTGGGAGACGTGCTGCATGGAGTGAACCTGCCTTCAATAGCAAGTCGTCGAATTAGGTGAAGACTGGAACCCCTGACCTATGCATATGAGAGGCAACCACCCCCATCATATTAGTGAACACCTGAGTGGAACTGGTAAAGCCAAAATGGAGCACCGCAAACTGGTAATGCTTGTTGCCCCCAGTGAACCACAGGTAATGCCTGTGGGCAAGAAGGATGGGAAATTGGATCAGTGTTACTATCCAGTCTCCAGGATCAAGGGCAAACAGAACATTAACTAATGTGAGCATCCGAATGTCTTCTTCTTCAGGAAGGAATTGAGATGTTGCAGGTATATTATAGTTCAGGGGCTTCCTTCCTTCTTTGGAACTAGAAAGCAGCGGGAACAGTAACCACAACCTACTTCTGATGCTAGCACTCTCACAACAGTTCCTTTGACCAAAAGAGTGTGAACTTCCTGGGAGGTGGTTCTCTGTCAGTGAGTCTAAAGATGGTGGCATGGGAGGTGGGGTTTCTAGAAAAGGGATAGAGCAACCCAGCTGAACTGTCTGAAGTACCAAGTTGCCCAATGGTGTGGACTGCCAGTGAGGAAGGTGTAGTCAGATCCTGCTGCAAATTGGGTGCCTGTGATTGTACAACAGCAAACTAAAGTGGTTTGCGGATGCAGTGGTGGGGGGAGTGGTGGACTGGGTCGACCTCTGGCTGGTTGTTCCATGTTGCTTAGGGCAACCACATCCGCAGCCACGGAAGAGCTGAGGAGCCTTTTAGCCTTGGTGGCTGGGCGGTAATGATATCCTGCTAGTAGCACCTACTCTAGCCACAGATGAAAAAAAAGGCAGAAAAGGGTTAGTGAGGGTCCATGTAGAGGCCCAAGAACCTGGCAGTAGCACGGTTTTCCTCAAATCGCTCTGGCAATGAATATGCCTTGTTATCAAAGTCACTGATAACAGTGAAGGACATTTCCATAAGGGATGACTACACAGCCTACGAAAGCCAGTAAACCTCAACCAGGCTAAGTGCAACGGATGATGCAATCGCTCTGCCTAGCAAGTCGGCCGTGTTCTGTCCTCAGCCAATAGTGAACCTTGTGGCGTCTTTGCTGTAAGAAACTGGATTGTTGGATGGCTGTGGTGTGAACCCTGGTCAAGCAACAGCCACAGCCCCTTGCAGGGAGAACCACATATTGTCACTAAATGAACATGTGCTTAACCCTGGGTAGCTTGGCACAAAAAAACAACCAGGCTAAACGTAGAGGCAATATCTAAAGTATTTATGCAGCACACACACAGTAATAAAATGACAACACAACACAATAAAAGTCTCTAATCAATTTAAAAAACGAAAGTAAATTTTATTAAATTTCTTGACACCAAAATGAAAAAAATCGAATGAGTTCAACCAGAGTTATACATTTTTAAAGTTTAGGGTTCAAAATAGTGCCTAAAAGATAAAATCTCAAACCACAGATATCTAGTCAATTCTAGCACTGGATCCAGGAGTGTATGGAGACCTCTTGTGGGTTCAGGACTCACTCAGGCTGAGACCAGGTGTAGGTTCACAATGGTGCAATTCTGTTGTGTTCCTCTGGCTCTGAACAGGAGTCCAGCAAACTAGACCTTGAAGTCACTTCTGGATATCGCGTGCAGTGTATGATGCAGGGCTGAACAGCAGGGCTGGCCTCTGAGGGTTCAAGGCAGGCTCCAGGCAGCAAAGTAGTCGTTCCAGGTACAACAGCAGACTGGTAGAGTGCACAGAAGGTCACAGCAGCAGGCAGTCCTCTGAGAGTCCTACCACAGGTCCAGTAGTAAACTGAAGTGTGGGTTTGAGAGCCCTATTTATATACCCTGGTCCCTACTCCTAGAAAGTGGGAGAAGTTTCTGGAGATGTTTGTTGTAGTTCTGAGAACTTTCTGCCTCCCCTTCTCTGGCTCCAAGCTGCCTGCAGTGACAATACAGGGTCGTTAGGTATATTGTGAGGAGACAGGGCTCAGCTCATTCAGGTGCAAGTGGGGCTGTGCAATAGCTGAGCCCCCTCATTAAGGTAGCTAATGGGCATTCAGGCTATGCTAATCCCATTAATGTGTTACAGTCTGGGAGGAATTCACAAAGTCCTAACTGTCACTTACACCCAGTCATGTGACCCAAGACAGGCTGCAGTCACCAAGGGCTAAGTGCAGGAAAATGTCAACTTTCTAAAACTGGCATTTTCAAAATCTGAGTACCTATAAAGAGAGTTGATCATTAAAAGTTCATAGATATTAAACATGACATATCTATCTCCTCTCATTTAGAGATCATAGCTTATTAAATGTAATAAGGAATCCCAATTTATCCCTTGGGAAGGGTATTTCACTACCAGGACATGTTAAACTTAAATGTATATGTCCTAACTTTTAATTACATAGCACCCTGCCCAATGGGCTCCCTATAGACTACCTTATGGGTGACCTATATGTCATACAAATGGAGTTGAAGGCTTGGAAAGGGGTTTTAAATGCAAAGTTCACATGGCAATGTGACACTGTATTTAGGCTGCAGCAGCTTGCCTTAGACATGTTTTGAAATGCTATTTAAGTGGGTGGCACAATGAGTGCTGCAGGCCCACTAGTAGCATTTAATTTCCTGTCCGTGGGTATATGGTACCCAACTCTACAAGGAATTGAGAAGTAAATTAAATATACCAATTAGGTATATGCCAATTGTACCATGTTCTAGGAAAGGACGACAAGCACTTTAGCACTGGTTAACAGTGGTGAAGTGCACAGTGGCCTAAGGCCAACAAGCAAAAATCCAGCAAAACTTAGGGGGAGGAAGTTAAAACATTTGGGGGTGACCCTGTAGAGACGACCATTTTCAGCATCTGCCATCTGCAATAGTTATGACAGTATGGCTCGGGCCTCTTCTGGGGACAACACTTGTGCAACTGAAGCCCAAGCCATGTGGGTGTATTGGCCCAAAAGGCATTCAGTGTTCACTGAGCACAATGCTAGGCTGGGGTGGCAGAAGAGATCATCTTTCCAAATTTATCTAGCCTCTTGGATTGGTATGGTAGGGGATGTGAATGTACCTGGACTGGCATTGGAGGTAGAGGCTTAGACACCCAGGTTCTTAGGGTAGGGTGATGTGTGTGGAAAGCTGGATACCTGTAGGAAAGTAGCCTCTTTCTAGCATGGTTACCCCCACTTTTGACCTATATGTCAGTGTGTTTTGCCTGTGTCACTGAGATCCTGCTAGCCAGGACCCCAGTGCTCAAAGTTTGTGGCCTAATATGTATGCCTGTATAGTGCCTAACTGTGTCACTGAGGCTCTGCTTACCAGAACCTCAGTGCTTATGCTCTCTCTGCTTTAAAATTTGTCACTGTAGGCTAGTGACTTCATTTACCAACGTCTATTGGCATACTGGACACCCCCCCTTATAAGTCCAGAGTATATGGTATCTAGGTACCCAGGGCAAGTTTGAGGGCACCCTTGCACTAGCAAAGGTGCCCCACATAGTTCAGGGCCATTTTCCCGGACTTTGTGAGTGCGGGGACACCATTACACGCGTGCACCACATATAGGTCAATACCTATATGTAGCTTCATAATGGTAACTCCGAATATGGCCATGTAACATGTCTAAGATCATGGAATTGTCCCCCAGTCCAAATCTGGCATTGGGGAGCTAATTCAATGCCTCCTGGGGGCTCCACAGTGGACCCCCAGTACTGCCAAACCAGCTCTCTGAGGCTTGCACTGCAGCTACAGCTGCTGTTACCTTACAGACAGGGTTCTGCCCTCCTGGGGTCTGGGCAGCCCAGTCCCAGGAAGGCAGAACAAAGCATTTCCTCTGAGACCAGGGTGTTACACCCTCTCCATTTGGAAATAGGTGTTACAGGCTGTGGAGGGACCTTTGTGCAAGACTTGACCCAGGCCCAGAACAGGGTATCAGTGAGTAATTCATTAAAGAGGAGAATGGGTTCTCAGGGGAGTGACTCCGGGTAGAAGTACCTCTGTTAAGCCATTCGCCTTATGATAAACACTGGCATCTGTCAGATACTCATGCCAGTTATTTTCGGCCTCCTCATTCCACAGGGACCCTTCCAAATTATCCACCTCTCCAGCCATGTCAAAAAGGAGGCCATAGCTCCAACTCTGAAGGTCTAATTTTGGCTGGTGCCAGAGATGGCCTTGGGCAACACTGGTCCGGCTCTGTACTGGAGTAGCCACAGGCGCTGAGAACAACATCTCTAAAATGGGTTCCAGGGAAGGTTGTAGTCTTGCAGGTGGTGCTGATCCAACACTAGATCTAAACAGCCAGGCTAGTGCTGAGGGCGGAAGCGTCCTGAGAAATCCATTGGTGGCACCTGCCCAAACCATGGGGCTCAAAGATGCTCTAAAGGGGTCAGCCTGCCCAAATATGAGGTGCATGGCCTCATAGAACTCATGGAGTTGGAAGAGGTTGCTCTGGCTCCAGGTACCTCATTGAGACATAGAGAGGACTGTAGGAGGCTGGCCTGGTTTGTAGTTGGTACCAAAGGTACTTATAACTTATACCAGGTCCGGTTATCCATTATTAAAAGAGAGTGATACACACACACATAACACCCCCACCCCCACCCTCACCCACTACAACACACACACTAATACATCAGGATACATTACAGTTACACCCCCCAACCCCACTGGAAGAATGCAAGGACAAAAGGAAATGATTTGAACGTTTGTAATCAATTAAAATCCAGAACTCAAAAAAATATATACTATAAACAAATATATACACCAAGAATACCAGTCCAAGGTATTGCACCATAAAAGTCCGTGGACCACTGGTCCCAAAATGCATGGGCGAGGCCTACACAAGATACCCGATCAAAATGGAGAGAACACTACAGGGGCATCAGATAAAAATACAACAGGCACCTCAGGGGGAAGGGGAGGGGAGCACCTCAGCCGGATGAGTGCACAACGCCAGATCCACGAGGGGGCTCCATGCCCACTGCTGTATCCTGGGGAGTGCAAAGCCACAGTCTCTCAAGTCTCACCAGTGGGTGGTTTGCCCACTGCTGTATCCTGGGGAGTGCAAAGCCACAGTCTCTCAAGTCTCACCAGTGGGTGGTTTGCCCACTGCTGTATCCTGGGGAGTGCAAAGCCACAGTCTCACAAGTCTCTCCAGTGGGTGGTTTGCCCACTGCTTTATCCTGGGGAGTGCAAAGCCACAGTCTCACAGGTTTCTCCAGTGGGTGGTTTGCCCACTGCTGTATCCTGGGGAGTGCAAAGCCACAGTCTCACAAGTCTCTCCAGTGGGTGGTTTGCCCACTGCTGTATCCTGGGGAGTGGAAAGCCACAGTCTCACCAGTCTCTCCAGTGGATGGTTTGCCCACTGCTTTATCCTGGGGAGTGCAAAACCACAGTCTCTCTGGTGGATAACAGTTTCCACTGGTTTTGGAGGGGGCTTTGTGCCCAGAGTGCTTCATCCTGCCAAGGACTGAGGTAGTGGATGACTTTCTCCACTGGTTCTGGAGGCGGCTTTGTGCCCAGAGTGCTTCATCCTGCCAAGGACTGAGGTAGTGCATGTGAATCTCCACTGGTTCTGGAGGGGGCTTTGTGCCCATAGTGCTTGATCCTGCCAAGGACTGAGGTAGTGGATGTGAATCCCCACTGGTTCTGGAGGGGGTTTTGTGCTCAGAGTGCTTCATCCTGCCAAGGACTGAGGTAGTGGATGTGAATCCCCACTGGTTCTGGAGGGCTTTTGTGCTCAGAGTGCTTAATCCTGCCAAGGACTGAGGTAGTGGATGCCTTTTTCCACTCGTTCTGGAGGGGGCTTTGTGCCCAGAGGGCTTCATCCTGCCAAGGACTGAGGTAGTGGATGTGAATCTCCACTGGTTGTGGAGGGGCTTTGTGCCCAGAGTGCTTCATCCTGCTCGTGGCGGCCTCAGTAGCGTCGGAGCTTTCAGCGCTCATTGGCCTGTGGTGCTGGTGGCGGCGGTGTCCTTGGCAGCGGTGCTTGTGGCGGCGGTGTCCTTGGCAGCGGTGCTTGTGGCGGCAGTGTCCTGTGAAGCGGTGCTTGTGGCGGCGGTGTCCTTGGCAGCAGTGCTGGTGGCAGCGGTGTCCTTGGCAGCGGTGCTGGTGGCGGTCTTGTCCGCCGTGCAGGTTTTCAGAGACTTGCCTGTCTTTCTCTGCCTCTTCCCCACCTTGGATGGTGGCGCAGCTGTCTTCCCACTCACAACTTTACTCCTGGGAGAGCCTTTGTGGTAGATGTTTTGCCTTTCTCCCGCCGGGCAGTGGCCAACATTTTATGCTTCTGAGGTGGGGGACTGTCCATGGTCTGGCTCTTTGGCACACTGGCTGCCCTGCTGCTTGGCGCACTCCAGAAGCCAGTTACTGCTGCTACCACTGTTCCCGATGATGTTGTGGTTGAGGTGCTGGGTTGGGACCTGGAAAGGCCGGCTCTAGGGTACTGAAGGGGTGGGGGATGTGAGGGGAAGAGGTCAAGGTTGGACAGGAAAAGTTTTTTGGACACACTGGGACGGGTAGATGGAGGGGGTTTGGGAGTGGAGGAAGAGGTAGTGGTTGTAGGAGGTGTACGTTTGCTGACTTTGGGTGAAGGTGCATGGGCTGGAGGCTGTCATGAGGTGGATGGCTGTTGGGTGGGTATGTGGCTGCGTTTGTGTACCTTGGGAGGTGGGCTCACAGACCCACTGGGAGAGGACACAGGGGATGTGTGAATGGTAGTGGGGTGGTGAGTGCAAGTGAGCAGGGTGTGGTGATGGGTGTGCTGGTGATGGACATAGTGGCTAAAGATGTAGTGCATGCAGGTGTGAGTGGAGACGAGACAGGGAGGGAGGAGGGAGACGAGGAGGAGGGGGACACAGTGGAGGCAGTGGATGTGGTATGTCTGCATGGGTATGATGCTTGTGTGAGTGCTTGTGGGATGTGTGGTGCTTATGTTTGCTAGAGCTTCCCTTGTCTGTTGAGGTGGGTGCATGCTGGTCTGGTGGTGTGCTTGGGATAAGCTGAGGTACAGGTGTGTGGGTTTGGGTGGAGGAAGTTGGAGGGGGGAGGCTGGACACAGGGACAATGACTGCCATCAGAGCTGAGGCCAGAGTCTGAAAAGCTCGCTGTTGGGCTGCCTGACCAGAATGAGTGCCCTCCAGGTATGCATTGGTCTGTTGCAACAGGCTCTCTACACCCTGGATGGCATTCAAAATGGTAGACTGCCCAACAGTGAGGGACCTGAGAAGGTCAATGGCCTCCTCACTGAAGGCAGAAGGGCTGGCAGGGGCAGGGGCAGGGGCTGAGGTGCCTGGGGCAAAGGAGATGCCCACCACCCTCCTGGATGAGCGGCCATGGGGCACACGCTTAGGGGCTGCTGGGAGGGCGGTGCTGGTAGGTGGACCTGTAGATGTGGTGGGCACAGAGGGGCTCACCACCGCAAGGGAGCTCCCATCAAAGGAGGAGTCCGTATCGCCAGTCTCAGCTCTTGTCCCCGCCGTGGAGCTCCCCTCGCCCTCCTTCCCACTGGTGGCTTCAGACTCCGTTTTGTCGCCCTCCAGGGCTATGTGGGATGCAGCTCCCTCCTGCTCCGGTGTCTCTGCTCCTCCGCCTGATGATGCTAATGCACACAAGAACAGGGAGACCACAAAAAGGGGGGGGGAACAGAAGAAAGACATGTTGTGTGCATGCAATACTGTTACCGTTGGCAGACACTACAGACACAGAAGCCCACTGCACTACGTCGTGCACTTTGAGTTCCCTAATTAATCACAGGGACATGGGGTACAAGGCATATGCCCGATGGCTGCACACATGGAAGTCACAGGAGCCTGACTAGGTGTAGTTGGCTCTGAACACAGGTGGGGTGGGATGCCACATGGCCTGCCTTAGGAAGGGACCTTGCCTACTAAATTAGCCCTGGCCTAGGGGAACCCACAGCTCACCTCCCCCACCTCCAATGCGCACTGAATCAGCTGAATGAGAGTGTGCTCACCCCCTTGTGGCTGCTGTGATACCCTCAAGCGCCCATCCAACTCCGGATACGCCACCACCAGGATCCGGAACATCAGGGGGGCCTTGGTGCGATGGGCACCCCTCCCATGTTGGGAGGCCATCCCCACCTGGGCCTCCACCGTCTTCTTGCTCCAGCGGCGAATGTCCTCCCATCTTTTCCGGCAGTGAGTGCTCTGTCTGTGGAGGACCCCCAGGGTCCGGACTTCCTTGGCGATGGCACGCCAAATATCCTTCTTCTGGTGGGCGCTGACCTACAGGAATAGTACAGGGGAAAAGTAGAAGATACAACCGTCCGCACCATCACAGTCATTGGCCCGCATCCCTACCCTTGCCATGACGCACATGCACTCACCGTCGTTTCATGCACGCCTCATTATCTCCCCCCTATCTTCCATCCACACCACTCCACACAGGCATTGCCCATTCGGCATGCTCACAGTGTACTTACCTGTTTGTCTGGAGGACCGTAGAGTAGCGTGTACTGGGGGAGGACCCCATCCACTAGTTTCTCCAACTCCTCCGTGACCCTTTCCCCAGACACATGAGCCATTGTCTCTTCCAGACTGAGGACACAGCAGCACTTGCAGTGTAGGTCCTCTCCTGTCGAAGATCAGTTATTAAGTGACTGAACAGAGAGAAAATGGCGGTGACGTCCGAGGGGGTGCGTACTGTCACCGTCGGCGTACATCGTCATTGGCTCCTGGGACCCATAGGGTCCAATGTTAACCAATGCAGGATTGCGCCGCGGTCATCAACCGCCTACCGCGACGGTGTACAACCCCAGCGCAGTTACCTCATATCCCCTTGTCCCACATTACAGGTCAGGCAGCCGCCATTTCAGGGGGCCACATTGCATTAATTTTAAATGCGTCACACATATCTAGGCCTTGCATACACACTAATACAGGCACATAGCGGATTAAAAAAATTGTGGAATAAAGTTGTGTTTTCGTACCTCAGTGTTGGCTGACTCTCTGCTCGCTGTTCTCCTCCATAGAGCACGTCCGCTGGGGCAGATGAGTAGATGGCGGCATCCTCTGGTGTACAGACCGCTGGTGGACCTGTCGACAATGGAGGAGCGACATTTGATTATCACCTACAGACTGGACCGTGCCACAATCCAGGAACTGTGTGCCCAGTTGGAGCCTGACCTGATGTCAGCTATCCGCCATCCCATAGGAATCCCCCCTCTAGTGCAGGTGCTGTCA
The DNA here is from genome assembly GCF_031143425.1 of Pleurodeles waltl. Classification (NCBI taxonomy): domain Eukaryota; kingdom Metazoa; phylum Chordata; class Amphibia; order Caudata; family Salamandridae; genus Pleurodeles; species Pleurodeles waltl. The sequence goes on from NC_090447.1 coordinate 1,226,701,338, forward strand.
GTACTCCATTCGCTGGCAAGTGGGTCTTTTCAAACTACAGTGGCCATTGCATCAGGGATGTCCCAGCCTATGTTCTCAAACGTGTTGTACAGAGTGTTGTCTGCCCTGCTTAAACACATGAGCAGCTACATAGTTTTCCCTCAGGTGGAGCATTTGCCTGCAGTGAAAGGTGACTTCTATGCCCTGGGACTTATCCCCAACATCATAGGTGCCATTGATGGGACACGTGTGGCCTTGCACCCCCCCGCAGGAGTGAACAGGTGTACAGAAACCGGAAGAGTTACCATTCGATGAATGTGCAGATGGTGTGTTTGGCCGACCAGTACATCTCCCATGTGATGCCAAGTTTCCTGGCTCATTGCATGACACTTACATTCTGAGGAATAGCAGCATCCCTTATGTGATGGGGCAACTCCAGAGGCACCTTGTGTGGCTATTAGGTGAGGACATGGATCCTATACAGTGTGACTAGGTGTGTGGGTCTGGGAATGTCCCAAAGAGTTAGTGTGTGTCTAAGAGTTGTCCCTCCACATTTGCAGGTGACTCTGGTTACCCCAACCTGTAATGGCTACTGACCCCAGTGAGGAATCCCAGGATAAGGGCACAGGAACGCTACAATGAGGCCCATGGACAAACTAGGAGGGTTATAGAGAGGACCTTCGGCCTCCTGAAGGCCAGGTTCTGGTTCCTCCATATGACAGGTGGTTCCCTATTCTACTCACCAAAGAAGGAGTGCCAGATCATCGTGGCCAGCTGTATGCTTCACAACTTGGCTTTGCGACGACAGGTGCCTTTTCTGCAGGAGGATGGTCCAGATGGAGGTGTTGTGGCAGCTGTGGAGCCTGTGGACAGTGAAGACGAAGAAGCAGAAGAAGCGGATATCGACAACAGAAACACGGTGATTCATCAATACTTCCAGTGAGACACAAGTAAGAAGACATCACTGCCTGCTACATCTGATACCCTTGTTCTACCTCTCATCTGTCTGTCACTTTCACCCAGTGTATGGACCCTGAGTTGTCACTTTCCCTTTCAATTTCACAGATGTGGGTCCCACTGTGTGACATCTGCTTTGTTTCCGCATGGACTAGAGCTGTGTGACATAGGTATGTTGATACAATGGATATAGCAGTTTTCCACAGTTATTGCAATACATATTTTCGAAAGCACAGTCAGATTGTTTTGTGCTTTAAGGGTGTTTATTTAAGTGCTAAATATTGGAGGGTGTTGTAAAATGGTCAGGGGTGATGGTGGAGGAATGTCCATGGCTGAGTCCAGTCTATTAGTCTCACAGGTGCATTGTCCAAAGGGGCATAGGAAGTGGAGCTGGGGCAGTTGATGGATGGACAGGGTAACAAAGTGGGACAGAAGGATGACAATCAGGGTGGTCTCATTCTTTGGCGGGGATCTTGGCATTGTACTCTGTCTTTGTCCTGGATCTCAGGGACTGCTTGCTGGGTGGTTCTCCATCTGCAGGGGGTGGGGTACTGGTGTCGTGGTCCTGTGGCAGTGCCTCCTGTCCACTAGCGCCGGCAGAGGTGGTGGGCAGTTCATCGTCCAGGCTAGTGTCAGGGGCCCCTTGTTGTGCCACAGTGTCCCTCCTGGTGTTGACGAGTTCCTTCAGCACCCTTACAATGGTGCCCAGGGTGGTATTGATGGATTTGAGTTCCTCCCTGAACCCAAAATACTGTTCCTCCTGCAGCCGCTGGGTCTCCTGAAACTTGGCCAGTACCGTTGCCATTGTCTCTTGGGAATGGTGGTAGGCTCCCATGATGTTGGAGAGGGCCTCGTGGAGAGTGGGTTCCCTGGGCCTGTCCTCCCCCTGTCGCACAGCAGCCTGCCCAGTTCCCCTGTGTTCCTGGGCCTCTTTCCCCTGAACGGTGTGCCCACTGCCCCCAGGGCCCAGGTGTTGTTGGGGTGGTGGGTTAGCCTGGGTTCCCTGTAGTGGTGGACACACTGCTGCTTGACGTGTCCTGGGGACAGAAGTATGGGCTGGGTGCTGTGCTGGTGTTTCCAGAGTCGGGAGGCTCTGTTGTGGCTTGTGCCAGTGTGAGGGGAACCGATTGTCCCGAGGTCCCAGATGGGCCGGGCTGGTCATCTAGATCCAGTAGTTGGACAGAGCTACTGTCATCACTGTGGGCCTCTTCTGTGGGTGGAGCAGACATGTCTGGCACCTCCTGTCCGGTGATGTTGGGTAGGGGTCCTGCAGGGGTGTAAAGGCATTATTATTGCATCTGTTTGTGCCATGGTGTGAAATGGGTGGGTGACCCTGTACCCCAGTGCTTGCATTCTTGTGTAGGACCTTGTGTGCTAAAAGTTTAGGGGTGTGTGTGGGTATGTGCAGTGGCCATGCTTTGGTGATGGGTGTCCATGCTTTGGTGTTGCATGCAGGGCTTGGTGTTGGGATGGGTGGGTTGTGATAGAGGGACATATGTGAGGAGTTGGAGTGATGGGGGTGAGGGTGGGGGTATGTGATAGCATGCAGGTAGGGTGGGGGATGAAGTAGTGAAAGATTTGCCTTACCAGAGTCCATTCCTCCAGCTACTCCTGTGAGGCCCTCAGGATGCAGTATAGCCAAGACCTGCTCCTCCCATGTTGTTAGTTGTGGGGGAGGAGGTGTGGGTCCGCCGTCAGTCCTCTGAACTGCAATCTGGTGTCTTGAGACCACGGAACGTACCTTCCCCCGTAGGTCGTTCCACCTCTTCCTGATGTCATCCCGTGTTCTTGGGTGCTGTCCCACTGTGTTGACCCTGTCCACGATTCTGCGCCATAGCTCCATCTTCCTAGCTATGGTGGTGTGTTGCACCTGTGATCCGAATAGCTGTGGCTCTACCCGGATGATTTCCTCCACCATGACCCTGAGCTCCTCCTCAGAGAACCTGGGGTGTCTTTGCGGTGCTATGGGGTGGTGTGGGTGATGTGTGGGGTGGTGTGTGTTGTGATGTGTGGGGTGATGTTTAGGGGTGTGTGGTGTTTTGTGCGTGGATGTTGTGTGAGTGATGGTGTTGAGGGACTGTGGATGCTAGTTTGTAGATGGTGGTGTCTCTCTCTGGCCTTCAGTCACAATTGTGGTTGTAAGGGTTTGTGGGTGATGTGGGTGTGTGTTTTATATTGTATTGGGTGTGTGGGAGTGGTGTGTGTATGTGTATCAGGTGTGTGTATTTCGATTTGTCCAATGTGGATGTGTTTTGTAGATGTGTGTGTATTTTGAGTGTGGCGGTGTGTACTGCCAATGGAATACTGCGGTTGAAAGACCGTAGCATGGATTCGTGGGTCGTGATAGTGTGGGCGTATTCCTGTTGGCGTGACGGTGGAGGTTTTCTTATCGCCAGTTTATCACTGACCTTTGCTGTGGTGGACTTGTGTGGGTGTCTACATTTTGGCAGATTCTGAGCTGTGGGTCATAATAGCTGTGGCGAAATTCCGTGGCCGCGGCAGTGTGTTGGCGGTCTTCTGCACGGCGGTAAGCGGCATTTACCGCAATGTTGTAATGACCCCCTCAGTGTTACAAACATAAAGGTATTTTATTTTTAGTGACACAATGCCAAAAATAACTTAGAACTATACTCCCTCAGGGGGGTAAGTAATATACACAGTACATACACTAGAAACCAAAAACAGGTCAGTAAACAGTTAGAAACCAGTGCAAATTGTGAAATTCAGAATAGGTTGCAATGGGCCTAGGGTTAACACAAACCATATACTAAAATAGTGGAATGTGAAAATCGGTTTCCAACCTAGGCAAGTGTAGTGTGTAGAGGGTCACTGGGAATGTAAGAAAACACCAAAGGTAATTAAAGAGTCCCGAGAGAACAGGAGCCCCTGCTAACCCGGATGAAGGTGCAAAAGAAGAACTACCAGTGAGAAGACAAAGTGAGTTATGCACCCAAGAAGACAGATGCGGGATCCTGGTTGGTGCAGAAGATGTCACACGCCAGATGGATGATTGCAGTCTGGTTTGCATTACTGGATTCTGCAAATAAGCCTTGGCACATGCAAAGTTTGCAGTTAGTGGAAAATGCTGCCTGGGACCAGGAGGGATCTAGTGGCCTCTACCCAGGAGGAGGAGACAGAGGGGCTCTCAGCAACTCAAAGAGCCCTCAGAAGACCAGGCAGCATGCACAGGAGTCCCAAAGAACGAGGACAAAGAACGTGCATATGGAGGCCCATGCAGCATGACACAAAGGTATCCCACGCCGCCGGAGAACCACTCAGGAAGCTGTGCATCACAGGATACTGTCCTGTGGGCCTGAGCTGCACGGTTCATGAAGAACTTCGTGGAAGGATGCCAACAAGCCTTGGCAACTGCAAAACACACGGCGGTATTGTCTTGGGTGGGGAGGAAAGTTCTTACCTCCACCAAAGTTGGACAGTTGGATGTCAGGACCTTCGGGACTGTCGGGGTCATTTTAGTCCACCTCAACATCTGAAGAGGGGACCCACGCCAGTGGTCGTCACTGCAGAGAGGTGCCTGCTGAAGCAGGGAAGTGACTCTGTCAATCCATGGGAGATTCCTTTGGTTCTTCTGGTGCAGGCTGATGACAGGCAGTCTTCTGAGAATGCACGGCCTGGAAACTGTTGCAGTTGCTGGTGGGAGCTGAAGCTACAGTGTTGCAGAAGTCGTCTTTGCTTCTTTGATTATGTTTGTAGAGTTCCTGGAGGGTTCAGCTGCGGTTCCGTCGGTAGAGGATGATGTAAAGGATGCAGAGGATTTCTGCTGGAGTCTTGCAACCTGAATCCGAAGAAACATCCTGAGGAGAAACTCTAAGTAGCCGTGGAAGGGGGATTGGTCACTTAACCAGGTAAGCACCTATCAAGGGAGGGCTCTGATGTCACCTGATGGCACTGGTCACTAATACTTCCAGAGTGCCCCACCACCTTGGAATGCAAGAAGGCAAAACCCAAGGAGACACTGCGGGAGCTCTGGGCACCACCCCTGGGGTGGTGATGGACAGGGGAGTGGTCACTCCCCTTTCCTTTGTCCATTTTCATGCCAAAGCAGGGACTGGGGGTTTCTGAAACAGTGTAGACTGGATTATTCAAGGAGGGCACCATCTGTGCCCTTCAAAGCATCTCCAGAGGCTTTGGGAGCACCCCCCATTCCTTTAACACCTATTTCCAAAGGGAGAGGGTATAAAAACCCCTCTCCCAAAGGAAATACTTTGTTATGCATTCCTGGGTTTGAGCTGCTCAATGAACAAGAGGGCAGAAACCTGTCTGTGAGGTGACAGCAGCTGGGGCTGCCTGGAAAACCTCAGAAGGCTGGTATGGCAATACTGGGGGTCCACTGAGGCGCCCTCAGAGTGCATGTAATTGTGCAACCAATATTAGAATCAGTATTGGGGTACAGTTCTGAGATGTTATACACCTCACATGGCCATATTCGGAGTTACCATTGTACAGCTGGACATAGGTATTGACCTATGTCTAGTGCACGCGTAAAATGGCGTCTTCACCCTCAAAGTCTGGGAAAATGGTCTTGGATGACATGGGGGCACCTCTGCTAGTGCAGCTCAAGGGTAGTGGGTGTATGGCAAATACAGGTAACATAGCTTGTTTGCATTACATGTCAGTAAGGGCTTTGTGGGTCCCAGGAGGTGTGCAGTTGGCAGTGTTTGGCCCTCATCTTGCTGTGGAATCTAGCAAATTCAGTGCCAGTGCAACGCATAGTGCTCAATCCTGATCCCTGTGTGTGACGGTGCTGTGTATGCCAACTGTGGTGTTAGTGCTGTAATTGAAACAGTGCTCTCTTTCTCTCCATCCCCCTATTTCTCCTTCTGTAATCCTGTTCATGAGTGCATTAGCATCATCTGGCAGAGGAGCAGGGGCACCGGTGACAGAGGTAGCTGCATTCTACAAGACCTAGGAGGCACAGTCCACCGACGCCGAGGGAACCAGTGGGATGGAAGGCAAGGGGATCTCCACAGCAGAGTCAGGAGGTGGCAACACACACTCTGATTCTTCCTCCGATTGACGCTCCCTGGTGGTGGCGGACACCTCTGCAGCCACCCCAGCTGCAGGTACAGCTGCCACCCAGTACCAGGACCGCCTTCTCAGTAGCCCCTCAGCGAGTTGCCCTTGCCCCCTCACCTAGGAGGGTGGGCATCTCCTTTGCCCCAGGCACCTCAGGCCCTTCCCTGGTGAGCCCTGCTGCCCTGAGTGAGAAGGTTACTGACCTCCTGAGATCCATCTCTGTAGGGAAGTCAACTATTGTGAATGCCATCTAGGGGCTGGCATCCCAGATGCAGCAATGCAATGCATTCCTGGAGGGCATCCACGGTGGATTGGCAGCCCAACAGAGACCGATTCAGGCTCTGGCCTCCTCTCTGATGGCAGCCATTGTCCCTGATCCTACCACCCCCAACTACCACTTCCCAGTCCCAGTCCCCTGGACCCCAACCCATCCCATGCACACATACAGACGAGCATGCACACAAGACATCACACGAGTGGCACAGTCAAACACAGGCACCACACTTCAGTCCACAAGCACTCACACAGACAGTTGCACACACATCCACTGCCTCCACTGTCTCCTCCCCCTCCTCCTCCACCTCCTTCACAGTCACGTCCACACTCACACCTGCATACACTTCTACAACCGCCACCACCAGCATCACCACACTAAACAGCACACACACACCTCACTAGCAGGCACCTGCACAACATCATCCAAGCATCCCTTCTGGCCTCTTCCACCCTGTCCATCCCCCCTAGTAAAGGACACAAACGCAGGCACTCAGACACCCAACAGCCATCCACCTCTTTCCTCCCTGTCTCCCCCGTCCTGCCCATGAGAGCAGGGTCCCAACGACCCAGCCCAGCAGCTCAGCCAAACAGTGGAGGCACTTCCTAGTTGTGGAGGCCAGACAGTGAAGGATCCCACTCCTCCAGCTAGGAAAGGGAAGGATCCCACTCCACCAGCCAGGAAAGGGACAGATCCCACTCCACCAGCCAGGAAAGGGAAGGATCCCATTTGACGAGTCAGGAAGAGTAAGGTTCCCACTCAACCACCAATGACAGAAGAGGTTCCCACTCAACCACCAATGACAGGCAAAAAGCCATCACCTCCAGCAGAGGCTGCCCAGGAGACACCTCCCCCAGCAGAGACAATGCAGGCCTCATCTCCAGCAGAGGCTGCCTAGGAGACACCTCCCCCAGCAGAGACAATGCAGCCCTCACCTCTAGTGGAGGCTTCATCGGAGACACCTCCCCCAGCAGAGACAATGCAGCCCTCACCTCCAGCAGAGGGCATGTAGGCCACCCTACAGGGACTGTTGTACTAGGAGCCCCCTCCAGAAGCAGTGGGCATTTTCCCCACCTCAGAGACTGTGACCTTGCACGCCCCAGCATTGGGAAATGGGCATGGAGCCCCCTCCAGAAGCAGTGCCAAGTTCCCCACGTCAGAGACTGAGACCTTCCACTCCCCAGCATTGGGAAATGGACATGGAGCCTCCTCCAAAAGCAGTGGGCAAGTACCCGACTTCCGCTGAGGTGCCTGTCCACTTTCGAGATGTTGCCCCTGCACAGTTTTGTGCAGTTAGTCAGGATCAAGTTGGGGCTTGACTGTGCCCTGTGGCCATGTGGACCTTATGTACTTATGTTCTGCACAATTGTTCATGTATCTTTGTTCTAAAATTGGTTCATATGATGGCTGTTGCCTTGCAATTACAATTTCAGTACTGCTGACCTGTAGTCCTTGTATTATTATGCTGTGTGTACTGTGCCACTGATTTACGTCTGCAGCTGGCTGTGTGTATGGTGTGTGTGTGTGTCTGATGTGTGTGTGTGTGTGTGCGTCACTCTCCTTTTCCTCCCTTCCTCCACTGTGTGCTATGTGGCTGCAGTCACCATCGTCATCTTCGTCAGTGTTGGTACTCCAGGTGGAGCATGGCGTAGAAGAGCATCGGTGTAGGAAAGTACCATATTTCTTGGTATGTTACCCCCAATTTTACATGTATGTCAGTATGTTTTTGCCTGTCTCACTTGGATCCTGCTAGCCAGGACCACAGTGCTCATAGTTTGGGGCCTGAATGTGTATACCTGTGTAGTGCCTAACTGTGTCACTGAGACTCTGCTAATCAGAACCTCAGTGCCCGTGCTCTCTCTGCCTTTAAATTTGTCATTATAGGCTAGTGACCTCTTTTACCAATTTCAATTGGCACACTGGAACACCCTTATAATTCCCTAATACAAGGTACCTAGGTACCCAGGGTATTTGGGTTCCAGGAGATCCCTATGGGCTGCAGCATTTCTTTGCCACCCATAGGGAGCTCAGACAAACCTTTACACAGGACTGCCATTGCAGCCTGAGTGAAATAACACACACGTTTTTTCACAGCCATTTACACTGCACTTAAGTAACTTATAAGTCACCTATATGTTTAACCTTCACTTGCTGAAGGTTATGTGTAAAGTTACTAAGTGTGAGGGAACCCTTGCACTATCAAAGATGCCCCCACAGAGTTCAGAGCCATTTCCCTGGACTTTGTGAGTGCGGGGGACACCATTACACGTGTGCACTACGTATAGGTCAATACCTATATGTAGCTTCACAATGGTAACTCCGAATATGGCCATGTAACATGTCTTAGATCATGGAATTGTCCCCCCATTCCAAATATGGTATTGGGGAGCCAACTCCATGCATCCTGGGGGCTCCACTATGCACCCCCAGTACTGCCAAACCGGCTCTCTGGGGTTTTCTCTGCAGCTACGGCTGCTGCCACCCCACAGACAGGGATCTGCACTCCTGGGGTCTGGGCAGCCCAGTCCTAGGAAGGCAGAACAAAGCATTTCCTCTGAGAGCAGGGGGTTACACCCTCTCTCTTTGGAAATAGGTGTTAAAGGCTGGAGAGGGGTAGCCTCTCCTAGCCTCTGGAAATGCTTTGAAGGGCACAGATGGTACCCTCCTTGCATAAGCCAGTCTACACCGGTTTAGGGATCCCCCCCAGTCCCTGCTCTGGAGCAAAACTGGACAAAGGAAAGGGGAGTGACCCCTCCCCTGTCCATCACCACCCCAAGGGTGGTGCCCAGAGCTCCTCCAGTGTGTCTCAGAACTCTGCCATCTTGTTTCCAGAGGTGTGAGGGAACTCTGGAGGCCTCTGAGTGGCCAGTGCCAGCAGGTGACATCAGAGACCCCTCCTGATAGGTGCTTACCTGACTAGGTGGCCAATCCTCCTCTGAGGGCTATTTAGAGTCTCTCCAGTGGGCTTTTCCTCGGATTACGACTTGAAAGAATTCATCAGGGTTCCTCTGCACTTCTCTTTTCAATTCCTGCCAAGGATCAACCGCTGACTGCTCGAGAACTCCTGCAAAACTGCAACAAAGTAGCCAGAAGACTACCAGCGAAACTGTAGCACCTAATCCTGCCAGCTTTCTCGAATGTTTCCTGGGGGTGCATGCTCTGGGGGCTACCTGCCTTCACCCTGCACTGGAAGCCATGAAGAAATCTCCCATGGGTCAACGGAATCTCCCCCCTGCTCCAGCAGGCACCAAATTTCAGCTTCACAGGTACATTGGGTCCCCTATCATCCTGACGAGCGTGGCCCCTGGAACACAGGTGGTGAACGCAAGTGACCCAGACTGTCCAATGGTCCAACTGTCCAAATTTGGAGGTAAGTCCTTGCATCCCTATGCCTGACAGTATTCCTGTGTACTGCGTGATCTGCAGCTGCTAGGGCTTCTGTGCACTTTTGCAAGACTTCCTTCGTGCACAGTATAGCCCAGGTCCCCAGCACTCCGTCCTGCATTGCCCAACTCGCTGCATTGACCTCCGGCTTCGTGGGACCCTCTTTTGTTGTGTTGAGACGACCGCCATGCTCAGATTTCTTGAACGCCTGTTCAAGTGCTTCTGCGGGTGCTGCCTGCTTTTGCATTGGCTCTCTCTGTTGCTGAGCGCGGCCTCTGTCTCCTCCTCCAAGGGGCGACCTCCTGGTCCTTTCTGGGCCCTGGTAGCACCCAGTATCTTCAATCATAACTCTTGTAGCTAGCAAGGCTTGTTTGCAGTCTTTCTGCGTGGAAACAACTCTGCATCCGCCAGCATGCCCTGGTCCATCTTCTGACCAAAGGAGAAGTTCCTGGCACCTTCCGTTGTTGCAGAATCTTCAGCTTCTTCCACCTGGAGGCAGCCCTTTTTCACCTTCATCTGGGGTTTAGTGGGCTCCTGCCCCCCACCCGTACACTTGCGTGACTCTTGGACTTGGTCTCCTTTCTTTGCAGGTCATCAGGTCCAGGAATCCATCTTCAGTGCTTTGCAGTCAGTTGTTGTCCTTGCAGAATCCCCTATCTCGACTTTACTGTCTTTCTGGGGTAGTAGGGTAACTTTACTCCTACTTTTCAGGGTCCTAGGGTGGGGTATCTTGGACACCCTTAGCGACCCTCTACACACTACACTAGGCCTGGGGTCCATTCGTGGTTCGCATTCCACTTTTGGAGTATATGGTTTGTGTTGCCCCTAGGCCTATTGCATCCTATTGTGTTCTACAGTGTTTGCACTACTTTTCTAACTGTTTTACTTACCTGATTTGGTTTGTGTGTGTATATTTTGTGTATATTACTTACCTCCTAAGGAAGTATATTCTCTGAGATACTTTTGGCATATTGTCACTAAGTCAGTAACTCTGAATATTGTGTTTTCTTATGATATAGTGCTAAGTGATATAAGTGGTATAGTAGGAGCCTTGCATGTCTCCTAGTTCAGCATAAGCTGCTCAGCTATAGCTACCTCTATCAGCCTAAGCTGCTAGAACACCTCTAATCTACTAATAAGGGATAACTGGACCTGGCACAAGGTGAAAGTACCACAAGGTACCCACTATAAGCTAGGCCAGTCTCCTACAGTGTGGGACAGGTCTGCTGTGCCACATTCAGCTCTTCTCTAGCAGGCCCCCCAGCACCCAAAAGATCAGCAGTGTCTGCTGCCAGCTCATCTGGTGTAGGTTCTGCGCAGGGAGAGGATTCAACTTCCTCGAAAGAGGAATCTTCTGGAGAGGGAGGGATAGTGGGCAAGGATTTACCCAGAAAGACAGTAAAGTCGAGGTAGTGACCACTCCTCTGTTCATCATGACCCCAAGGGTGGTGTCCAGAGCTCCTCCAGAGTGTCCCTAGGTTTTGCCATCTTGTATTCTAAGGTGTTTGAGCATCTGAGTGGCCAGTTCCAGCAGGTGACGTCAGAGCCCTCCCTTGATAGGTGCTCACCTGTGTAGCTACCCTATCCCCCCTTTCAGGGTTATTTAGGGACTCTCCTCTGGGTGCTTCTTCAGATTTGGATTGCAAGACTGTAGAAGGAATCCTCTGCATCGTTTACTTCATCGTCTACCAACGGAACTGCATCTGGACCCTCCAGGAACTCTACAAACTGCAACATAGAGACAAAGATGACTTCTGCAACATTGTATCTTCAGCAAGTAAGATCGTGTCTTCATAAAAAATAAAAATTCCAATGAAATATTTCACAGTCCAAACAATCAATCAAGGATCAGTTCTTGATGCATGGTCCAGTCTTTATAATTTATTGAAGAATAATTTCTGGTACTCCGTTGTTCAAACTCTTGAATACTCAGCCAATTTTAGAACGTAGAGCACAATTGGTCAATATCTTTGGAGATTCAGCCAATTCTTGAACACAATGCCAACACATGTTTTGCCTCGGGGAAATAACCCCTCCGACTTCTTCAGGGCTGTGGGGGATTTATGGAATATGTAATTTTTTATGATGAAACAATCTTACTTTGCTACATTTGTTTGAGTGCCTTATGTAAGTTTTTGTTTAGCTTTTGTTTACCTGGTAAACATATAGAGGGATTGGGTGTTGTCACTTGTGAAGGCACCTCCTATACACTTTGTGCCTTTAATTATCCTTGAGCGCCTTTTCTTTCCTCTCACAATCGTACCCCATTTTTGTGACTATACCACTCTACAGTGACGACCGGTGGCATGTGTCCCCTCTCCAGATGACGAGTGTCGATCCAGCAACACGGGTGGTGGACTAAAGTAACCCCGACAGTCCCAAGGTTTAGCTGTCCAACTTTGGTGGCGGTAAGAGCTTGCCTCCCCATGCAAGACAGAACCCCGTGCACCACGTGACTTGCAGTTGCCAAGGCTTGTGTGCCACAAAGTTCTTTGTGCACAGCACAGCTTAGGTCCCCAGCACTCCATCCTGCGACGCACAGCTTCCTGAGTGGTGGCGTAGGATCCCTTTGTGTAGGGCTGCATGGGCCTCCATTTGCACCTTCTATGTCCTCGTGCTGTGGGACTCCAGTGCATACTGCCTGGTCTTCTGAGGGCTCTCTGAGTTGCTGAGAACCCCTTCTGTCTCTCCTTCCTGGTTAGAGGCGACCTGGTCCCTCCTGGTCCTGGGCAGTGCCATTATCTGCTATCCGCAAGCTTTCCGTGTGCCAAGGCTTGTTGGCTGAATTCAGTGATGCAAGCCAGACTACAATCATCCATCAGGCATGGGATATCTTCTGCACCAACCATGAACCCTCATCAGTCTTCTTGGGTGCAGTACTGACTGTTGTTCTTCACTGGTGGTTCTTCTTTTTGCACCCGGGTTAGCAGGGGCTCCTGCTCTTCCTGGACTCTTCAGTGTTTCTTAGACTTGGTCCATTTCATCCACAGGTTTTCAGGTCCAGGAATCCATTGTTGGTGTCTTGCAGTCTCTTCTGGTTCTTGCATAATTTTCTATCGCAACTTCTTGTGTGTTCTATGAAACTTACTGTGATTTACTCATGTTTTCCTGGGCTCTGGGGTGGGTTCTAGTACTTACCTTTGGTGTTTTCTGACACTCCCAGCTTCCTGCTACACACTACCCTTGCCTAGGTGGGAAACCGACTTCCGCATTCCACTATTTTAGTATATGGTTTGTGTTCCCCCTAGGCCCATCACAACCTATTGTGATTTTCACTATTTGCACTGTTTTCTAACTGTTTTTACAGCTATTTCTGCATTATAGTATATATACAGTGTACTTACCTCCTAAGGGAGTATAGTCTCTGAGGTATTTTTGGCATTGTGTCACTACCTTTATTTTTGTAACACTGAGTATTTTCCTTCATGTGTGTGAGTACTGTGTGACTACAGTGGTTTTGCAAGAGCTTTGAATGTCTCCTAGATAAGCCTTGGCTGCTCAGCTACTCCTAAACAGCCTGGCCTCTAGACACTGACTACATTTCACTAATAAGGGATACCTGGACCTGGTATAAGTATCTTTGGTACCCACTACAAACCAGGCCAGCCTCCTACAGCAACCATGCCTGGGTGGTTAGGTTCTGAAGGGGCCACCTCTTAGGTGACCCCCTGGGTACATATTATAATAAGTCCAACACTGGTACCAGTTTGGATATATCATTCTGAGATATTTGATACCAAGGGTTCCTAGCGGTCATCATGTAGCTATGAAACTCGTACTGACCAGTGTCCAGCACATGAATTTAAAATGTCTGCTCTGTTCACTCACTATCTCCCAGGTTTGGCAAGGACACAGTGCGGGCATATTGTTCATGCAACTATGCCCTCACATACAGTATAGTGCACCCTGCCTTAGGGCTGGAAGGTCTGCCAGAGGGGTGACTTAACTATATTGCATACAATGTGTAGTGGATAGGGCACATAGGTAGAGTGCCATGTTGAGTTTGCATTTTAGGACTGCACCAGAACACCATGCCTGCAATGGCAGTGCTGGGTACATTTGGATGCATGGCCCTAGAGGGTGGCACAATCAGTGCTGCTTCCCTCAGGGGCCTACCCTTAGTGACCCATGCCCTAGGTACCTACGTACCATTTAATGGGACTTAAAGTGGCAGCTAAAGGTCCTGCCAGTTACATTTGCAATTTTTAGGTAAAGAACACTGCCACTGGGAACCTGATTGGCAGTATCCCAGTGCACCCAAGTTACATCCAGAAACCAGCCACAAAGTGGGGGTACTGCAGCAAAGTGCCAGTTTCCCCACAGGCAGTCCCCAGGGCTATGGGGGGACTGGCCAGCCCCCACATTATACATATTTAAAGCCCCAGGGAGGTGGTGGTTCTGGGGCTGCCGGGGGGTCAGGCATCCCCAGATTCATTTATTTAAATCCCCAGGGAGGTGGCAGTCCCCAATGCCTCCCCGTATTAAGTTTAAAGCCCCAGGGAGGCAGTGGTCCCTGGAACTGCGGTGGCAGGCAGCCTCCCACTTTACACATACTTAAAGCTCCAGGGAGGTGATAGTCCCCAGGCTGTGGGTGGGGCGTTTGCCCCCCATATTCATGGTTGTGAGAATGGGTGTGTGAGTGGCTGTATGGGTCAGTGAATGGGTGTGTAAGTGGCTGTATAGGTCTATGAGTTGGTGTGTAGGTGGCATGGGGGGTTGGATGCCCCCTGCATTCATTTATTTAAATCCCTGGGGAGGTAGTGATCCCCAGGGCTGCAGGTGTCCTGTAACCTTTGAGAGTAGGTGTGTGAGTGGCTGTATGGGTTGGGGAGTGGGTGCGTGAGTGGCTGTATAGCTTTGAGAGTGGGTGTGTGAGTAAGTGAGTGTGTGTGTGGCTGTATGGGTCAATGAGTGAGTGTGTAAGTAGCTGTATAGGTCAGTGACTCAATCAATCAATCGATCAATCAGTATATTTAGAAAGCGCACTACTCACCCGTTAGGGTCTCAAGGCACGGGGGGATGCTACTGGTCGAAGAGCCATGTTTTGAGGCATTTCCTGAACGTCAGGAGATCCTGGGTCTGGAATAACTGGAGCGGTAACGAGTTCCAGGTCTTGGCGGCGAGGTGTGAGAAGGACCTTCCTCCGGCGGTGGTGCGGCGGATGCGGGGGATGGTGGCAAGGCTGGCAGAGCAAAGATGGCGTGTGGGAGCGTGAAAGGTGAGTCTGTCGTTGAGGTAGGTTGGTCCTGTGTTGTAGAGAGCTTTGTGTGCGTGGGTCAGGAGCTTGAAAATGATCCTCTTCGGTATGGGTAGCCAATGCAGATCTTTGAGGTGGGGGAGATGTGGTTGTGGTGTGGGACGTCGAGGATGAGGCGAGCGGATGCGTTCTGGATTTGTTGTAATTTTGATTGCAGCTTGGTTGTTGAACCTGCATATAGGGCGTTGCAGTAATCCAGTCTGCTGCTGACCAGGGCGTGGGTGACGGTTTTTCTGGTTTCAACGGGGATCCACTTGAAGATCTTGCGGAGCATGCGGAGAATGTTGTAGCAGGAGGAGGAAATTGCGTTGACCTGCTGAGTCATGCTGAGAGTGGAGTCCAGGATGAAGCCCAGGTTGCGTGCGTGGGTGGTGGGCAAGGGTGCGGTACCTAGAGACTTGTGCCACCAGGAGTCGTTCCATGCTGAGGGGTTGGGGCCGAAGATTAGGACCTCAGTTTTATCGGTGTTAAGCTTGAGGAGGCTTGATTCCATCCAGCTGGAGATGGCATGAAGTCCGTTGTGAAGGTTGTTTTTCGCAGTTGTAGAGTCTTTCATAAGGGAGAGGATCAGCTGGGTGTCGTCTGCATATGATACTATGTTGATGTGGTGTGTCCGTGCGATGTTGGCGAGTGGGGCCATGTAGACATTGAAGAGCGTTGGGCTGAGGGAGGATCCCTGGGGACGCCACAGATGATCCTGGAGGCCTCTGACAGGAATGGCGGAAGGCGGACTCTCTGGGTTCTGCTGGTGAGAAGTGATGAGATCCAGTTGAGAGCCTTGTCGCGGATTCTGGCATTGTAGAGACGTGTACGTAGGGTGTGATGACATACTGTGTCGAAGGCTGCAGAGAGGTCCAGCAGGATGAGTGCTGCGGTTAGGCCTTTGTCGAGCATGGTCCTTATGTCGTCAGTAGCATCGATGAGTGCAGTCTCGGTGCTGTGATTGTTTCTGAAACAGGATTGGAAGGTGTCGAGCACCTTGCTGTCTTTTAGGAAACTGGAGAGTTGGGCGTTGACGACTTTTTCGATGACCTTGGCCGGGAAGGGGAGGAGGGAGATTGGCCGGTAGTTGATCAGGGTCTGCCTTGTGCTTCTTCAGTAGTGCGTTGACTTCTGCGTGTTTCCAGATTTCCGGAAGGTGGCTGACTCGAAGGAGCTGTTGATGGTGTTGCAGAGGTGGGGGACGATGATGTTGCTCGCCTTGTTGAAAATGTGGTGAGGGCAGGGGTCTGCTGGGGATCCGGAGCGGATGGAGGCCATGGTGTGTGCGATGTCATCTTTGTTGACAAGGGTCGAGGTGTGAAGGAGGTTGGTGTTGCTCGGGCGTCTGGTATGAGGGTGTCTGTGGTCTGATTGGGGTTGAAGCTGTCATGGATTTCTTCTATCTTGCGGTGGAAATGGGTGGCGAGGGAGTTGCAGAACTCTTGCGTGGGAGGGGGTTCGTTGGAGCAGGTCCTGGGGTTCGCGAGTTCTTTGACGATGCCGAAGAGTTCTTTACTGTTGTGGATGTTGTTGTCTAAGCAGTTTTTGAAGTGGGTCCTTTTAGCGGTGCGGATCAGCTGGTGAAGCTTACGAATGGGCTCCTTGAGTGCGATGTGGTTGTGTTTGGTGGGATCTAGGCGCAAGGCCTTCTCTCTTTTGCGGCATTCTCGTTTGGAGTTTTGTAGATCTGGGGTGAGCCAGCTGGGTTTGGTGCTGTGCAGGGTGTTTGAGGTTTTTTTTAGCGGTGCAAGGGTGTTGGAGCAGTCTGCTAGCCAGCGATGCAGGTTGGTAGCAGCTGTGTTGGGGTGCGTGGTTCTTGGCGGTGGGGTCTGGGCGAGGGTGGAGATCAGTTCTTCTGTTGAGATTTTGCTCCAATTGCGTCGGGGGGGGTTGTGTGCAGTGGTGGTGGGTAGCTGGTTTCTGGTAGAAGTGGATGCGGCGATGGTCTGTCCAGCCGAGTTCGTGGCTGTTGGCGGCGAAGATGGGGTCGAGTGTGTGACCTGCGGTGTGAGTGGGTGAAGTGACAAGTTGTTTGAAGCGGTGGTTGGCGAGGTTGTCCAGTAGGTGGTTGATGTTGATGTCGTTGTTGTTTTCTAAATGGAAGTTCAGATAGCCGAGGAGGATGTAATCTGCTGAGGCGAGGGCCTGGGCGCTGACGATGTCAGCGATTGTGTGGCAGAATTGAGCTCCAGGGCCCAGAGGTCTGTAGATCAGTGTTCCTTTGAGGGTGGTGTTGGCGTTGACGTGGATATTGAAGTGGAGGTGTTCGGCAGAGTTGAAGGTGTCGTGGGTGCTGGTCAAGACTTTGATGGTGCTTTTGTGGACTATGGCTATTCCTCCTCCTGGTTTATTGGTGCGGTCCCTCCTGGTGATCTTGTAGCCTTCAGGGATGGCAATGGCAATGTCGGGTTCAGAGGCCGAGCTTGTCCACGTTTCGGTGAGGAAGGCGATGTCCAGTGATATGGAGGTCAGCAGGCACAAGTCTAGGGACACTTACCTGCAGCCCACTAGACACCAGGGATGAGGCGCTGGCGGGTGCCTGCGGGTGGAGGAGGGCCTCGAACACATGAACAGTAGCGTGGGTGGGGGTCAGGGACACGAGCACAGCAAGGTGGTGCTGCGAGCGTGGGAGCGAGCTCCTGACCAAAAGCAGGTCGGAGGTCACTCACCCGCGACGCGCAGCGACCGCCATTAAGAAGGGAGGAGGGAGGGAGGAGCAGCTGGGAGGCGGGAGAGGAAGCGAATGGGGGCTGCAGGGACAGTGTATGTGAGTGGCGAGCAGGTGCCTGAGTGTCTGTATGGGTGTATGAGTGTGTGTGTTTGAGTCGTTTTGAGGGAGTGAGAGCATTTGGGGGTCGGTGAGTGGCTGTATAGGTCTGTGAGTGGGTGTGCGAGTGGCTGTATGGGTCTGTGAGTGGGTGTGTAAGTGACTGTATGGGTTTGCGAGTGGGTGTATGAGTGTCTGTATGGGTTTATAAGTGGGTGTATGAGTAGTTTTGATGGTTTGTAAGAGAGTGTGTGAGTGGTCTTGTGGGCGTGTGAATGGCTGTATGGCTGAATAGGTTGGTGTGTGAGTGGCTGTATGGACCTGTGAGTGCAAGTGTGAGTAGTTTTGTGGGTGTGTGAGTGGTTATGTGGGTGCATGAGTGGGTTTGTGAGTAGGTATCTGACTGTATAGGTGTGTGTGGTTTTGGTAGGTGTTTGAGTGAGTGCATGAGTAGTTGCATGGTCCCCCTCCTCAGACTGATTTT
Source organism: Pleurodeles waltl (assembly GCF_031143425.1). NCBI lineage: Eukaryota > Metazoa > Chordata > Amphibia > Caudata > Salamandridae > Pleurodeles > Pleurodeles waltl. The sequence goes on from NC_090447.1 coordinate 1,226,719,459, forward strand.
GACCCTGAGGACTCCATGTCCCGTGGCCCTGCCTAATTCTTAAAAGGGAGGAGCACATGCAGTCCCCTTCTCTGGATTAATACTAGCCTCAAGGACCCCATCCCTCAGGGCCTATCTACTTAGTAACTGGGAAAGGGGGCGGATTTCAGCCCCAGAGACTCTAGGTCTCAGGTGGTGCGGTAACCAAAGCCCAACAGCGCCTCTGTCATTGCTGCTGCTCTCTCATTTTAAACAGACAGCATGGTTTCTAAAAAATGCGACATTTCACCCTAATATGCCAACCGGTATGTGAAGCCACCTGTCCACAAAGCCAGCGGTAAAGAGTTCCCTTTAAATGTCCTGCCATCCTTGAGCATTAGCATACCAATCTGCATTCAGCTCCACGGGTCAGTCTCCATGATTATTAGGATTGTCATACCATTGAGCGCACAACTTATAAACATTTGATGCTAAGATGCCTTTAAGAGACGGCATTTATTCCCAAAACTCCACCATATATTGTGGAAATAATAGGCCACTCCGCCCTCCTGCCATGCAATCCTAGAGCAAAGTGCCACTGACAGACAGATGCCCCTCATTTATCACAAATATCGATGTTCCCTGAACGTATTTCGACAGCAGCATGTACTTTCATTGTCGTAGTTGGACTCTCGCTTATAGGTGAGACTGCTGGTTTAGGGATGATAGCACTTTTGTTTGTAGGCGACTAAGCCAATCCTCCAACAAGTCATAACTGTCGGCCCAACCCTCCCGGCTCACAAGCAGTACCTCACCAAAACCCAAACAGTAAAAAGTGATTTCTGGAGGCCGTTAGGCATGGACTCCAGAATGTGACATCTCAGGGGAGCTGTGGTGGAACAGAGATTACCCATTTCTCACTTGAGCAACAAGTCTCAGTCACACATAGGCAATGAAAGAGATGCAGGAGAGTTTTTCATAGATTTATTCAAAAGACTGGAATCTGCAATAAAATGCATGAGCTGCAATGAGTAGTATAATGCATAGTGCAAGAAGCATAATCTTGAAAATGAGAGTCGTGAGTACAAAGACTCCCCACCATCTTGCAATAAACATAAGATGTAAAAAAAAACTAACACCCTAGCATGGATAACCTAATCTGTAACCTAAAGAGAGCTAGATAAACCTAATCTGGCAGTACCATGCCCAAGAGAAGTGCTGCACAACCATTGTTACCTTGAAATGAGGCCTCTAGGGCAGACTCCGTGGGGGCACGAAGGCTGGGTCTGCATAAAAATCAAGCCATGGTGTAGAATAGATAGCGTTGATGGCATTTGGTAGGAATACCTCTGATAACCTTGTCTGCATGAGATGTATTCATACAGATCTTGTAGGACCCCTGATCCAGGTACACTCCCAAACAAAAGTGCTTTATGTTCCTGTCACACCTAAGTGGGAAAGGGTCATGATGTGAATACCTACGTATATCACTTGTCTTTGATACCGATAGTGACACCTTCACAGAGTATCACTGATAACGGGAAATCAAAACTTTTTCCTAACTATAAACGTAGCAGCCATCTTGAAAGAAATAATTAATTAAATGTGCTATAACAGAGCAGGCTAAGTAGGTTAAAAGTTACAAGATGACAGGGGCACAGGCCTGCAAGCCACAAAGCTAAGCAAACTATTAATTCCCATTTAAACTAAATAGGAGCCACTACATCATCTGCCTGTCAAGGGGAACATGAAGCAGCCAATGCACAGATCGTACATGTATTTTTGGTGCTGGGGGGCAGAGTAGGTACACTAGAGTCCTGTCAGACACAAGTTGTCAAGGCGCCACGGAAAATTTACCAGCTTGGATTTTCCACCCTTTAAAACCAAGAGTCTTCTCTTTAAATGAATATTTACGGAAGATAATGGATTGCATTTGAAGAATGCAGCAATTACTTTTTAATGTTCTTTGTATGATTCTAGCCATGATTTTTTTCAAGAATATCTTTACTCACATGCTGCCCTTTACTGCAAAAAAACACCTCAACAGTTCATTCCTAAATTTAAATGGCTCTTTCATTCATTCGCACATAAGACAAATAGTTTCGTTGAGCAGGTTACCACCACCGGCATGCTCGGCCCAGTTCGTGTGACAGACGAGCCCTGATATTGGTTCTGCTATGAGGGGCACTCTGCGCCAGAGGCAGTCGCTTCTCCAAGCTCACTCTCCCCCCATAGAAGCAGTCCGAACCGGAGGGGCCGCCTGGCAGACATGTAAAGCAAAGGCTGGTTCAACAGCTTCCTGAGAATTCAGCCCCTGTAATCCGCAGACGAGAACAAGGTCTGTGCACGTGTTTATCCAAAGGGCACAGCAAAATGATGAAATCAGGTAAGGCAGCGCGGAGTGGCCTGGGACATTAGGCAAGTCGGGGGAGAGAGGAGCAGCAGCAACCTCTGATTAAGCAGCAGAAATGTGTCCTATGTCAAGCGCTGATTTAATAAACAGAGATTTCTCATGTTTCCGAGTCAAGCTTTCTCTAAATGAAGAGGAAAAGTGGTGCACTTGAAAAACCAAATGTTACAGGGATGTTATAGTTAGCTTCTGAATTTACACACACAAAATCAGACAAATTCAGCAGTTATATTTAGAGTTATTTCAAGTAACTATAACTTGCAATCTAAGGTAACTATAGCTCACGCCCTCCCGCCATACACAGTTTTTTCCTCAGAAATCTTACTGCAAATAATAGGTGATCTTATCAATGATGTTATCAAAGATGTCATGAGTGTTGTAATTTGTGGGGTAATTAGCAGTGCATGTCCAGGCCTCCAGTTATAGCCACTATATATTTATAAATAAATTCCAATACAATAACCCAAAGACGGCAAATACATCAACTGGTGCATGTGGTGGGCAGACAGTAATCCCCAAAGTCAATTTCAATTGCAGGGAAGCATTTCACTGAAAAACTGCTTAAATTACAAAAACAAACAATCACAACAACACGTTTCCACCATCTCGGTCTTTTTCATGGTAGATGAGTCTAGTTTTACTTTCACTAATATACACTAACATGGGTCCTCCCAGCAATGAAGCATTCTGGATGCTTTAGTCATATAAAACATATACTAACAAGAATGAAAAAGTGTTTGACAGCTATCTCATCACTGACATAACTGTATGTTAATATGATGAATATATGAGACAATGTTAGTAAAATGATAATCAATCTACTACAAGGTTGTAAATAGAGCTAGGCCAAAAGACTCCCAATGCAACCAAATAGTGACAAATTGTAATCAGTACATTATGACTTACATTTGACTAGAAATCCACAACACACTTATAAATCCATGTTGAAAGCCAATCATCTTGTCATATGACTCAGTTTTTGAAAATGTATTGAATTGTGTAGATTACTTCCTGGCTTCTATAGTCAAGACACTGCTCGAACATAAGGGATACAGAAGATTTATTACGAATACTAGCGGATACCAATTTGAACAGTGATTACCTTCTGGTAACTATTGATGTGATGAAAAAGTTACTTACCTTCGGTAACGAGGTATCTGGCAGAGACTCTATCTAGCTGCAGATTCCTTACCTTAAAATTCCCTGGTGTCAGCTTCGAATCAGGAGTTTTTTCTGAGCAGTACCCTGCGCGAGCGCCGTCAGGCGTCGTCGTTCGGATCTGCGTGCGTCGACCAGCTCCACGTGCATCGTTGGAGCCGTCTATGATGTCACAGTTATCTATATAGACGCCGTCTTTGCACGCGTACATCAGTTCTTTTCCACAATTTCCCACGCCAGAAGCGCAGAGTCATGGAAGAACCAACCGTTATGTATTTTACCTCTTTGACTGTTTGAAGTAAAACATTTTTCATGCCTTTAAGAAAGGAAAAAAAAAAAAAAATGGCAAGATCAAAAATATACATATGTACACATAAATACATATATATACATATCTACATAAGAAAAATGTCCGCAGAGCGGGGAGGCTTGGGCGGGTGTAAGGAATCTGCAGCTAGATAGAGTCTCTACCAGTTACCTCGTTACCGAAGGTAAGTAACTTGTTCATCTGATAGAGACTTCTAGCTGCAGCTTCCTTACCTTAGAATAGATACCCAAGCTATAACCCATGGCGGCGGGTCTGAAGGAGATTCTTTTTTTTTTTTTTTATACTAGGAAGTCCTGCAAGACAGAATGGGCAAAATGCCCCTCTCTTCTCACCTGGCTATCCAGGTAGTATTGTTTTGCAAACGTGTGCAAAGAAGCCCACGTTGCAGCCTGACAGATGTCCACCACCAGTACGCCAAGTGCTAACGCAGTGGTAGCAGCTTTCCCCCTAGTAGAATGAGCTCTCAAGCCCACGGGAGGCTGCTTCATCACCAAAGCGTAGCATATTTTTATACAGAGAACGACCCAGCGCGAAATGGATCGTTTCTGCACTGCCTGAACCTTCTTTGCGCCAACGTACCCAACAAAGAGTTGGTCGTCCACCCGTAACTCTTTAGTGCGGTCAAGGTAGAACGATAACGCTTTTTTTGGGTCCTGCCGATGGAGACGCTCCTCTTCCTTAGAGGGATGCAGTGGTGCAAAGAAGGTGGGCAGGGTGATATTTTGACCCAGATGGAAAGGGGTCACCACCTTGGGGAGGAAAGAAGCACGAGTTCTGAGAACCATTTTTTCAGGAAAGATTGTGAGACACGGCGGTTTTGATGACAAAGCCTGTAGCTCACTAACTCTTCTGGCAGATGTAACTGCCACCAAAAAGGCTGTCTTAATAGTGAGCAGCCGAAGAGGACAATTATGCAAGGGCTTGAAGGGAGCACACATAAGGAAGGTAAGAACCAAATTAAGATCCCACTGGGGCATAACGAAAGGCACAGGCGGGAACAGATGTACAAACCCTTTCAAATACCTCTGTACTACAGTATAGGTGATTTAAACAGAAATGGTTGATCAGGCAACTGAAGCCAATAAGGCTGCAAGATAGCCCTTGAGAGTCCCCAAGGAGGGACCCTGCTGGGCGAGAGACAAAATAAACAAAAGGATGTTAGACAGAGAAGAAGAAAGAGGATCAACATACCTCTCTGAACAATATGAAACAAAACGTTTCCCACGGCAGGCGTAGATCGACTTAGTAGAGGGACGGCTGGCTGCCAGAATGACATCACAGACCTCGGGAGGGAGTGTAGGAGGCTGGCCTGTCTTGTAGTGGGTACCAGAGGTACTTACACCTTGTGCCAGGTCCAGTTATCCCTTATTAGTGTAGAAGAGGTGTTTCTAGGAGCTTAGGCTGATAGGAGGTAGCTATGGCAAAACAGCTTAGGATGAACTAGGAGACATGTAAAGCTCCGACTGTACCACTGGTGTCATATGCACAATATCATAAGAAAACACAATACACAGATATACTAAAAATAAAGGTACTTTATTTTTATGACAATATGCCAAAAGTATCTCAGTGAGTACCCTCAGTATGAGGTTAAGTTATAGACACAAGATATATGTACGCAAACCAAAACTATGCAAATAATAGCAAAAGGAAGTAATGCAAGCAATGTAAAGTTACAGTAGATTACAATAGGAGCACATAGGTATCAGGGCAACACAAACCATATACTCCAAAAGTGGAATGCGAACCACGAATGGACCCCAAACCTATGTGAGCTTGTAGAGGGTCGCTGGGACAGGAAGAAAACAGTGAGGGTTAGAAAAATAGCCCACCCCAAGACCCTGTGTAAAGTGCACCTACAACCCCCAGAGAGCACAGAAGTCGTGATAGGGGTATTCTGCAGGAAGAACAAACACCAGCAATGCAACAACAGTGGATTTCCGGACCTGAGTACCTGTAAGACAAGGGGACAAAGTCCAAGAGTCGCAACAATGTTGAGAGTGGGCAGGAGCCCAAGAAATGCCAGCTGAGCGTGCAAGGAAGCTGCCACCTGTTGGAAGAAGCTTGGTGTTCTGCAAGAAGAAGAGGACTAGGAACTTCCCCTTTAGAGGATGGATGTCCCACGTCGTGAAGAAACTTGCAGAGGTGTTCCCATGCAGAAAGACCGCAAACAAGCCTTGCTAGCTGCAAGGGTCGCGGTTAGGATTTTTGGATGCTGTTGTGGCCCAGGAGGGACCAGGATGTCGCCACTTGGATGAGGAGACAGAGGGGGGCGCCCAGCAAGTCAGGGAGCCCTCACAGAAGCAGGCAGCACCCGCAGAAGTACCTGAACAGGCACTTAGAAGAAAAGTGAACCGGAGTCCACCCGAAGTCACAAAAGAGAGTCCCACGACTCAGAAGGTTGTGCACTGCAGGCTAAAGTGTCGGGGACCCAGGCTTGGCTGTGCACAAAGAAAATCCTGGAAGAGTGCACAGGAGCCGGGGCAGCTGCAAATCACTCGGTACCCAGCAATGCAGTCTAGCGTGGGGAGGCAAGGACTTACCTCCACCAAACTTAGACTGAAGAGTCACTGGACTGTGGGATTCACTTGGACAGAGTTGCTGAGTTCCAGGGACCACGCTCATCGTGCTGAGAGGGGACCCAGACGACCAGTGATGCAGTCTTTTGTTACCTGTGGTTGCAGGGGAAGATTCCATCGACCCATGGGAGATTTCTTCAGAGCTCCTGGTGCAGAGAGGAGGCAGGCTACCCCCGAGCATGCACCAACTGGAAACAGTCGAGAAAGCCGGCAGGATGAAGCGATACAAGGTTGCTAGTAGTCGTCTTGCTACTTTGTTGCGGTTTTGCAGGCGTCCTGAGCAGTCAGCGGTCGATCCTTTAGCAGAAGGTGAAGAGGGAGATGCAGAGGAACTCTGGTGAGCTCTTGCATTCGTTATCTGGTGAATTCCCCAAAGCAGAGACCCTAAATAGCCAGAAAAGGAGGTTTGGCTACCAAGAGAGGTAAGAGCCTATCAGAAGGAGCCTCTGACGTCACCTGCTGGCACTGGCCACTCAGAGCAGTCCAGTGTGCCACAGACATCTCTGTTTCCAAGATGGCAGAGGTCTGGGACACACTGGAGGAGCTCTGGGCACCTCCCCTGGGAGGTGCAGGTCAGGGGAGTGGTCACTCTCCTTTCCTTTGTCCAGTTTCGCGCCAGAGCAGGTCTGGGGATCCCTGAACCGGTGTAGACTGGCTTATGCAGAGATGGGCACCATCTGTGCCCATCAAAGCATTTCCAGAGGCTGGGGGAGGCTACTCCTACCCAGCCCTTCACACCTATTTCCAAAGGGAGAGGGTGTTACACCCTCTCTCAGAGGAAATCCTTTGTTCTGCCTTCCTGGGCCAGGGCTGCCTGGACCCCAGGAGGGCAGAAACCTGTCTGAGGGGTTGGCAGCAGCATCAGTGGGGATTCCGGAAAGGCAGTTTGGCAGTATCCGGGTTCTGTGCTAGAGACCCGGGGGTTCATGGAATTGTCCCCCCAATGCCAGAATGGCATTGGGGTGACAATTCCATGATCTTAGACATGTTACATGGCCATGTTCAGAGTTACCATTGTGACGCTGTACATAGGTAGTGACCTATGTACAGTGCACGTGTGTAATGGTGTCCCTGCACTCACAAAGTCTGGGGCATTAGCCCTGAACGATGTGGGGGCACCTTGACTAGTGCCAGGGTGCCCATTCACTAAGTAACTTTGCACCCAACCTTTATCAGGTGAAGGTTAGACATATAGGTGACTTATAAGTTACTTAAGTGCAGTGGTAAATGGCTGTGAAATAACGTGGACGTTATTTCACTCAGGCTGCACTGGCAGGCCTGTGTGGGAATTGTCAGAGCTCCCTATGGGTGGCAAAAGAAATGCTGCAGCCCATAGGGATCTCCTGGAACCCCAATACTCTGGGTACCTCAGTACCATATACTAGGGAATTATATGGGTGTACCAGTATGCCAATGTGAATTGGTAAATTTAGTCACTAGCCTGTTAGTGACAAATTTGGAAAGCAGAGAGAGCATAGCCACTGAGGTTCTGGTTAGCAGAGCCTCAGTGAGACAGTTAGGCATCACACAGGGAACACTTATAGGCCGTATGAGCACTGGGGTCCTGGCTAGCAGGGTCCCAGTGACACAAAAAACATTCTGACAACATGGGGTTTTCACTATGAGCACTGGGCCCTGGCTAGGAGGATCCTAGTGAGACAGTAAAAACACCCTGACATATACTCACAGACAGGCCAAAAGTGGGGGTAACAAGGCTAGAAAGAGGCTACTTTCCCACAGGGAGGTCATAAACCATCAACTGTCGCCGCTAAATCTCCATGCATGAAGGCGCAGAGTTGACAGGTTAGGGTGGAGAACCTTCCCCTGCTGCTGCGACAGAAGATCCTCCTGAAGAGGCAGCCTGATTGGAAGACCAATGCTCATTTTGAGAAGCTCTGGATACCAAACTCTCCATACTCAATCTGGAGCCACTAGGATTAATTGGGCCCGGTCGTTCTTGATTTTCTTGAGAACTCTGGGCAGAAGTGGTATAGGCGGAAAGGCGTACAGGAGGCCTGAACTCCACTCGTGACGAAAAGCGTCGCCTTGGGATACCCCCCTTGGAAACTCCAACGCACAAAACTGCTGACATTGCGCGTTCTCTGCGGAGGCGAACAGATCTAACCAAGGCTCTCCCCACTGCTGAAAGAGTCCTTGCGTCACCTCCGGATGGAGACACCATTCGTGATCCTCTAAGCATTTTCGGCTGAGTTTGTCTGCTCTGGCGTTCAGAGAACCTGCCAGGTGTTGAACCACCAGGGTCATGCCCTGCTGTTCTAGCCATGTTCAGAGACGTAAAGCCTCTTGACAAAGGGTCCACGACCCCACACCACCCTGCTTGTTGCAGTACCACATTGCGGTAGTGTTGTCCGTGAACACCTGCACCACCTTCCCTTTCACAACAGTAAGAAATGCTTTTAATGCTAGCCGGATCGCCCGAAGCTCCAACAAGTTGATGTGGAGCATGGATTCCGCAGGAGACTAGTGACCTCAGATCTCCACCTCCCTCAGATGGCCGCCCCATCCCAGAAGTAACGCATCTGTCACTACCGCTAGATCTGGTTGGGGAAGGGAGAGGGGTCTGCCTTTGACCCACTCGCAGTTCACTAACCACCACTGCAGAGATCTGAACTACGTCGGTAAGATTTCCCTGATGCTGTGCCCATTGGAACTTCAGGTCCCTCTGCAGAGCCCTCATGCGCCATTTGGTATGCTTGACCAACAGGATGCAGGAAGCCATGAGTCCCAGCAGCCTCAGAGTCTGTCTCACAGAGATCCAGGATAGAGCCCGAAACATCGGAATCATAACCTGAATTTCCTGGACCCGCTGATCGGGAGGATAAGCCCGATACTGCACAGTGTTCAGAACAGCTCCGATGAAAGTGAGCTTCTGAGAGGGAGTCCGATGTGACTTCGGCACATTTATAGTGAACCCCAGCGAATGCAAGAGGTCTGCCGTCGTCTGGAGGTGGGTGACGAGAGCCTGGGGCGTAGGAGCCTTCAACAGCCAATCGTCTAGGTAGGGGAAGACTGAAATCCCTGACCTGCGCAAATGAGCTGCCACCACCGCCATCACCTTTGTGAACACCCGAGGGGCACTGGTGAGACCGAAAGGAAGCACGGCAAACGGAAAGTGCTCATGGCCCACCTTGAACCGCAGGTAACGCTTGTGGGCTGGCAGGATAGGAATATGGAAATATGCATCCTGCAAATCCAATGCTACCATCCAGTCTCCTTGGTCTACGGCAGACAAAACCTGAGCAAGAGTGAGCATCTTGAATTTCTCCTTCTTGAGGAAGAGATTGACGTTCCTTAAATCCAAGATAGGGCGAAGGCCTTTGTTCTTTTTGGGAATCAGAAAGTAGCGGGAATAACAACCACTGCCTACTTCTGATATCGGGACTCTTTCTATGGCTCCCTTGGCCAAGAGAGCTGTAACTTCCTCACGGAGCAAAGCTAGATGGTCCTCCATCAGCCATTCCTTTGTCGGAGGGATAGAAGGACGGAAAGACTGGAAGGGAAGGGAGTAGCCCTTCCGTATGATCTGCAGGACCCACTTGTCCGTGGTGATGGAAAGCCAGTGAGGGAGATGAAAACGAATCCTCCCTCCAACTGGACGGACATGATCCCGCAGAACCACACTAGGAGGGCTTGGGTGCAGTGGAGGGGCGCTGTGGGGCGGCCGACCTCTGGCCAGACCCTCTGGGTCTGATGGTACCACGACCACGTCCTCTTCCGGGATGCTGTGAAGCCTGAGGACGGTGGCTGAACTGTGGCTGGCGTGGTACCACACCCCTTCCGAAGCCTCAAAAGGGGCGAAAGACAGACTGCTGTCTTGCTGGCGCTGAAAGGCCCAAGGATCTGGCCATGGCTCGAGAATCCTTGAACCTCTCAAAAAGGCGAAAGCCATCAAAGGGCATGTCCATCAAGCTGGACTGGACATCCCCTGAAAAGCCAGTAGAACGTAGCCAGGCGTGGCGACGTAGGGCCGCTGAGGATTAAATCGCTCTGCCCAGCGAGTCGGTCTTGTCCCAACCACAACAGGATCGTAAACTTCGCTGCATCTCTCCCATCCTTGACAGCCTGGGTGAGAGTGTCCCGTACGCCCTCCGGGACGTGGGGCAGCACCTGTGCCATCGTATCCCATAAAGAATTCGAATAACGGCCCAATAGGCAAGAGGTGTTTACGGACCTCAATGCCAGGCTGGAGGAAGAAAACATCTTCTTCCCAAGCTGATCCAGCCTCTTGGATTGCCTATCCGGGGGAGCGGTAGGGAAGGCACCACGGGAAGTAGAGGCTTGGACAACCAAGCTCTCAGGAGTGGGGTGTTGTGTCAGGAAACTAGGGTCGCTGGGAGCTAGGAGCCCCTGTGGTGGGTTTGGACCACGTACCCAGAAGGACGTCTGTAAGAGCCTCATTGAAGGGCAACAACGGCTCCGATGTTGACACACCCGGCTGAAGCACTTCTGTCAGGATATTTGTCCTCACTGGCACCGTAGGCAAATCTAGGTCCAAAACCTCAGCTGCCCTATGCACCAGCATAGCGAAAGAAGCACCCTCCTCCATAGCCACATTAGGAGGAGAGAGCATACCACGGCTTGAATCCTGTCTTTCTCGAAGACATGACTTCAAACAGTCAAAAAAGCGTTGGCAAACCGTCAAAGCAGGGTAGCTCTTTCCAAAACTGCGCTTAACCGGCGTGGAAGGAAAAGAACTGACGTACGCACGCCGAGACAGCGTCTATATAGACAACCGTGACGTCATAGAAGGCTCCAACGACGCTGACAACGCACGCGGAGCTGGTCGACGCACGTGGATCCGAACGACGCCACCCGACGGCGCGCGCGCAGGGTACTGCTCAGAAAAAACTCCAAATTCGAAGCTGATGCCAGGGAATTCTAAGGTAAGGAAGCTGCAGCTAGAAGTCTCTATCAGATAACATTGTACACCTCCATCAGAAACGAGGACGGGCGTAAGGTTTTTGAGGTTTTTTTTTTAAAGCAACACAACATTGAAGATATTTGACGCATAATATTTTCATTCATTCTGAAGTCTCAACAGGTCTACCATAATCGAAGAATAAAGCCCAGGTGTAGAAAAACATGACAAAATGCAGGGCAGCAAGTGAAGTCATTGCGCTGCATCAAATAGAGAGAGACAAATTGCACAATATCTTCAAAGAAATGGATCAGTTTGTCTCCCTCAATGTGCAGGTGCACTTTGTGCTACCTAGCGCCAGTGCAGACACCCTTCCACCAAAATGTTTGTTTTTTGGTCGAGGTACTTTTAGTGCAGGAAGTAGTCCCTTCCTGCACATAAAACTACCCTTTGAGGCTATTTCCACAAGGAATAATGCAGCACACATGTAAATAGGAAAAACAACAAGAAATAAAGATATTTATCCTCATTATTCCAGCCTCAGGTAGGCGCAGGGTTTTGGTGAATTTCAATGTCTACACACTTCTGCATACATGGATTTGCATCAACACCCATTGGTGGATGCACTGCTATGGCCATGCATCATCCATAGAAAGCCTCCCTGTTGCAACGTAATGTAAGGAAACGCTATAGGCTATCAAAACCTTGTGGGAGGCTGGCCTTGATTGTAGTGGGTTCCTTTGGGAACTTACACCTTACACCAGGTCCATTTATCCTGTGTTAATGAATGTAGTAGTGTTCCAGCAGCTTAGGCTGATAGAGGTATCTATAGCAGATCAGCTTAGGCTGAACTAGGAGACATGCAAAGCTCCTGCAATACCACTTATAGTTACACAGTACTTATACACAAATAAAGACAATACTCAGAGTTACCAAAAATAAAGGTATTTATTTGGGTGACACAGTACCAAAAATATCTTAGAGACAATACTCCTTCTGGAAGTACGTATTATACACAATATATACATTAGACACCAAAATAAGACAAGTAAATAGTCATAGAACAATGCAAACAGTAGGAAATCCTATAGAATACAATGGGGAAAAAACAGGTCTAGGGGCAAAATAAACCATATACTAAAAAAGTGGAATTTGAATCACGAATTCCCCCTAGACAAGTGTAGTGTGTGCAGAATCGCTGGGAGAGTAAGAATACAGTAAAGGTAAGTAAATTACCCCCCCCCCCCGAGCCCAGAAAATCAGGAGTAAAGTACTGCAAGTTTCCTGAGGACACACTGCACCTCGTTTTGGGGATTTTGCAGCAACCCACCAAGTCTGCAAAGAACAACTGCTGGATTATTGGACCTGAAGACCTGCAAAGGAAGGGGACCAAGTCCAAAAGTCGAAAGAAGTTCCAGAAAGGACAGGAGCCCCTGCCAACCCAGAAGAGGGTGCAAAAGAAGAGTCCCTGGTTAGTCAAAGACTGGAGAAATACACCCTAGGAAGAAGCCAGTGGGTTTCTGCATGATGCAAAAGATGTCCCACAGCATGAAGATCGTTGCAGATGAGATTTCGTGTTGGAAGGCACCGACAAGCCTTGGCTACAACAAAAGTGTGTTTTTCATCAAAATGGTGCTGGGTGGGCCACAGGATCAGGGTTCAAAGGAGGTGCAAAATACAGTTGATGCAGCAAAACAAATGTGGAAGGTCCCACGTCGCCGGAGAACAACTCAGCGAGATGAGCATCACAGGGTGGAGTGCTGGGGACCTGGGCCAGGCTATGCATGAAGGAATTTTGCAAAGAGTGCACAGAGGCCTCAGGAGGCAAAGAAGACACCATACATAGGGGTACCATTGTTCTTGGGGAAGGCAAGGTCTTAACTCCTCCAAATTGCATCAGCAGGACCCCAGGACAGTCTATGTTGATGATGTCCACAATCTGTGTCCTTAGGAGCATGCTCATCAGTGTGAGAGGGGTCCCAGGGTACCGGTCGTGGCCTTGGAAGGTGCCTGTCTGGAGCAGGGGAGTGACTCCGTCATTCCACAGGAGATTTCTTCGGTCCTTCTGGTGCAGGATCAGGACAGGGAGTTCCCAGAGCGTGCACACCGTGGAAACTGTTGCAGTTGCTGACTTGGAGCTGAGGTTGCTGAAGAAAAGTGTCTCTTGTAGACACTTTGTTGCACTTACAGCGTTTCTTTGAGCAGGCTGCGGTTAATCCGAAGTCAGAAGAGTCTGAAGTTGTTGCAGAGGATTCCTGAAAGAAACTTGCAAGCAGAATCTGAAGAGAACCCACAGGAGAGACCCTAAATTGCCCTGAGAGAGGGATTGGCAACCTTATCAGCTAAGGACCTATTAGGAGGGATCTCTGATGTCACCTGATGGCACTGGCCAATCAGAGCCCTCCAGAGTGCCCCCACACCCTGCAAAGCAAGATGGCTGAATTCTGGTACACACTGGAGGAGCTCTGGGCACCAACCCTGGGGTGGTGATGGACAGGGGAGTGGTCACTGTCCTATCCTTTGTCCAGTTTCCTGCCAGAGCAAGGGAGAAGGGGTCCCTGAACTGGTGTAGACTGGTTTATGCAAGGAGTGCACCATCTGTGCCCTTCAAAGCATTTCCAGAGGCTGGGGGAGGCTACCCATCCCCAGCCTGTAACACCTATTTCCAAAGGGAGAGGGTGTAGCACCCTGCTCTCAGAGGAAATGCTTTGTTCTGCCTTCCTGGGACTGGGCTACCCAGACCCCAGGAGGGAATAACCCTGTCTGTGAGGTGGCAGCAGCTGTAGCTGCGGTGCAAGCCTCAGAGAGCTGGTTTGGCAGTACTGGGGGTCCATGGTGGAGCCCTCAGTGTGAGAAAGTAGCCTCTTTCTAGCCTTGTTACCCCCACTTTTGGCCTGTTTGTGAGTGTATGTCAGGGTGTTTTCACTGTCTCACTGGGATCCTGCTAGCCAGGGCCCAGTGCTCATAGTGAAAACACTATGTTTTCAGTATGTTTGTTATGTGTCACTGGGACCCTGCTAGTCAGGACCCCAGTGCTCATAAGTTTGTGGCCTATATGTATGTGTTCCCTGTGTGGTGCCTAACTGTCTCACTGAGGCTCTGCTAACCAGAACCACAGTGGTTATACTCTCTCATTTATTTCAAATTGTCACTAACAGGCTAGTGACCAATTTTACCAATTTACATTGGCTTACTGGAACACCCTTATAATTCCCTAGTATATGGTACTGAGGTACCCAGGGTATTGGGGTTCCAGGAGATACCTATGGGCTGCAGCATTTCTTTTGCCACCCATAGGGAGCTCTGACAATTCTTACACAGGCCTGCCACTGCAGCCTGAGTGAAATAACGTCCACGTTATTTCACAGCCATTTTACACTGCACTTAAGTAACTTATAAGTCACCTATATGTCTAACCTTTACCTGGTAAAGGTTAGGTGCAAAGTTACTTAGTGTGAGGGCACCCTGGCACTAGCCAAGGTGCCCCCACATTGTTCAGAGCCAATTCCCTGAACTTTGTGAGTGCGGGGACACCATTACACGCGTGCACTACATATAGGTCACTACCTATATGTAGCTTCACAATGGTAACTCCGAATATGGCCATGTAACATGTCTATGATCATGGAATTGCCCCCTCTTTGCCATCCTGGCATAGTTGGCACAATCCCATGATCCCAGTGGTCTGTAGCACAGACCCTGGTACTGCCAAACTGCCCTTCCTGGGGTTTCACTGCAGCTGCTGCTGCTGCCAACCCCTCAGACAGGCAGCTGCCCTCCTGGGGTCCAGCCAGGCCTGGCCCAGGATGGCAGAACAAAGGACTTCCTCTGAGAGAGGGTGTTACACCCTCTCCCTTTGGAAAATGGTGTGAAGGCAGGGGAGGAGTAGCCTCCCCCAGCCTCTGGAAATGCTTTGTTGGGCACAGAGGTGCCCAATTCTGCATAAGCCAGTCTACACCGGTTCAGGGGACCCCTTAGCCCTGCTCTGGCGCGAAACTGGACAAAGGAAAGGGGAGTGACCACTCCCCTGACCTGCACCTCCCCTGGGAGGTGTCCAGAGCTCCTCCAGTGTGCTCCAGACCTCTGCCATCTTGGAAACAGAGGTGCTGCTGGCACACTGGACTGCTCTGAGTGGCCAGTGCCACCAGGTGACGTCAGAGACTCCTTCTGATAGGCTCCTTCAGGTGTTAGTAGCCTATCCTCTCTCCTAAGTAGCCAAACCCTCTTTTCTGGCTATTTAGGGTCTCTGTCTCTGGGGAAACTTCAGATAACGAATGCAAGAGCTCATCCGAGTTCCTCTGCATCTCTCTCTTCACCTTCTGATAAGGAATCGACTGCTGACCGCGCTGGAAGCCTGCAAACCTGCAACATAGTAGCAAAGACGACTACTGCAACTCTGTAACGCTGATCCTGCCGCCTTCTCGACTGTTTTCCTGCTTGTGCATGCTGTGGGGGTAGTCTGCCTCCTCTCTGCACCAGAAGCTCCGAAGAAATCTCCCGTGGGTCGACGGAATCTTCCCCCTGCAACCGCAGGCACCAAAAAGCTGCATTACCGGTCCCTTGGGTCTCCTCTCAGCACGACGAGCGAGGTCCCTTGAATCCAGCAACTCTGTCCAAGAGACTGCCAGAGTCCAGTGACTCTTCAGTCCAAGTTTGGTGGAGGTAAGTCCTTGCCTCCCCACTCCAGACTGCATTGTTGGTAACCGCGACTTTTGCAACTTCTCCGGCCCCTGTGCACTTCCGGCGGAAATCCTTTGTGCACAGCCAAGCCTGGGTCCACGGCACTGTAACCTGCATTGCACGACTTTCTAAGTTGGTCTCCGGCGACGTGGGACTCCTTTGTGCAACTTCGGCGAGCACCGTTTCACGCATCATCGTAGTGCCTGTTTCTGGCACTTCTCCGGGTGCTACCTGCTTCAGAGAGGGCTCCTTGTCTTGCTCGACGTCCCCTCTCTCTCCTGGTCCAATTTGCGACCTCCTGGTCCCTCCAGGGCCACAGCAGCGTCCAAAAACGCTAACCGCACGATTTGCAGCTAGCAAGGCTTGTTGGCGGGAAAACACTTCTGCACGACTCTCCACGGCGAGAGGGATACGTCCACCAAAGGGGAAGTCTCTAGCCCTTTTCGTTCCTGCAGAAACCTCAGCTTCTTCTGTCCAGTAGAAGCTTCTTTGCACCCGCAGCTGGCATTTCCTGGGCATCTGCCCATCTCCGACTTGCTTGTGACTTTTGGACTTGGTCCCCTTGTTCCACAGGTACTCTAGATTGGAAATCCACAGTTGTTGCATTGCTGGTTTGTGTCTTTCCTACATTATTCCTCTAACACGACTTCTTTGTCCTTAGGGGAACTGTAGTGCACTTTGCACTCACTTTTCAGGGTCTTGGGGAGGGTTATTTTTCTAACTCTCACTATTTTCTAATAGTCCCAGCGACCCTCTACAAGGTCACATAGGTTTGGGGTCCATTCGTGGTTCGCATTCCACTTTTGGAGTATATGGTTTGTGTTGCCCCTATCCCTATGTTTCCCCATTGCATCCTATTGTAACTATACATTGTTTGCACTGTTTTCTAAGACTATACTGCATATTTTTGCTATTGTGTATATATATCTTGTGTATATTTCCTATCCTCTCACTGAGGGTACACTCTAAGATACTTTGGCATATTGTCATAAAAATAAAGTACCTTTATTTTTAGTATAACTGTGTATTGTGTTTTCTTATGATATTGTGCATATGACACTAAGTGGTACTGTAGTAGCTTCACACGTCTCCTAGTTCAGCCTAAGCTGCTCAGCTAAGCTACCATTATCTATCAGCCTAAGCTGCTAGACACCCTATACACTAATAAGGGATAACTGGGCCTGGTGCAAGGTGCAAGTACCCCTTGGTACTCACTACAAGCCAGTCCAGCCTCCTACACTCAGGATGCATGAAATTGGCTCCCCAATACCAGATTAGAATGGGGGGACAATTCCATGATCTTAGACATGTTACATAGCCATATTCGGAGTTACCATTGTGAAGCTACATATAGGTATTGACCTATATGTAGTGCACATGTGTAATGGCGTCCCCACACTCACAAGTTCCAGGGAAATGGCCCTGAACCATGTGGGGGCACCTTTGCTAGTGCAATGGTGCCCTCACACGTAGACATATAGGTGACTTATAAGTTACTTAAGTGCAGTGAAAATGGCTGTGAAATAGAGTGTGCACTATTTCACGCAGGCTGCAATGGCAGTCCTGTGTAATGGTTTGTCTGAGCTCCCTATGGGTGGCAAAAGAAATGCTGCAGCCCATATGGGTCTCCTGGAACCCCAATGCCCTGGGTACCTAGTACCATATACTAGGGACTTCTAAGGGGGGTCCAGTGTGCCAACTGAAATTGGTAAATTAAGTCACTAGCCTAAAGTGACAAATTTAAAAGCAGAGAGAGCATAGGCACTGAGGTTCTGGTTAGCAGAGCCTCAGTGACACAGTTAGGCACTACAGGCATACACATTAGGCCATAAACTATGAGCACTGGGGTCCTGACCAGCAGGATCCCAGTGAGACAGGCAAAACACACTGACATATAGGTTTTTAACTATGAGCAGTGGGGTCCTGGCTAGCAGGATCCCAGTGACACAGTAAAAACACACTGACATACACTCACAACCAGGCCAAAAGTGGGGGTAACTATGCTAGAAAGAGGCTACTTTCTCACAAACCTTTTGCAAATATGCACCCTAATATGATTAGGGAGTTGAGCAGCAGCAAGATGGTGAAGTAATTTGCAGTTGAGATGGTTCTAAAATGGAAAGAACACAACCCCAATGGAGGGGTCTGATTTAGATTTCGGCGGAAGGGTTACTCCATCACAATGGTGACAGATATCCCGTCCACGGAAACCTAAATCACATACGAAACAATGGGATTTAGATTTCGGCTGACGGGATATCCATCACCATTGTCACGGAGTAACCCACTCTGTTGAAATCTAAATCAGGCCCTTTATCTTTTTTTAAGAGTGTAAAGGTTATTGACGGTGACATGCTTGCTAATACAGGCCTGATACATTCTGATATAGCTGTATTATGAATTGACATTGACTAAGACATTTGGTTTTAAGCAAAGTAATCTTACCAGTTTTTTTATTTTTACTGCAGAAGCAGCAAGTTGATTCTCCTGCTCAACTCTGGAAAACAAAACAATGAGAACACTTCAGTAATAAAATTGAGGTAGTTGTGGCTGCCAAATCTCACCTGAGAGGTTAAATTCACAAAGTCCAGGTGTAACCAGTGGTTTGTTAATTGGGAGGGGGAGAGGGAAGTTGAGTGATATATAATATTAACTATTAACTTCCTAACGTCATACTACAATTCATCAAGGTATATTATAACCTACTGACCACATACTTGTAACATTACGGCAAAAAAGGGTAGTTTATCCAGAGGAAAAAAACATTTTAAAACCCTTACCAACAGTAGTAGTGGCATGCTTTGTTGGATCTCATCTATGAACTAGGATGGGTTCTACCATTTTCCAGGGAGCACTTGCAATAGTTACCTGCCTGGGTCTTCTCAAGGATAAAAATATCTTAAAACACCAAGGTATCCCTTGTAAAAATGGGTGTTCATGGTATGGATTAAAGATATGTACATCTATCTGGATGTACAACATGAAATATAGATCATGTAAAGGATCTACTCACCCCGATATTAACTTGCAAATCTGTACTCTCGAAAAAGAGGACACAGTCATCAAGGGTGCCATGTCACCCTTCAATACCTACATTTCAAATCAATCTCTTCTTGGCTGCTAACCTCTTTTATTTGCTTGAATCTTTTTATTTCTTTTCATATGGAGACATACAAACACAGATTATGTATGTCTACCGCAGTGTCAAAGTCAGGAGCACAACTCTCATGGAATAGCATTCGATTTTATCAAGTTAACTGACAGTAAATCTTGCACCTGTTGACAGTTAGGATGCACAACCAGAGCTGAGGTTTTGGTACATTGGGATTATGAAACATGACATGTCACCGACCTGAGGGATGGTCATCAGCATGAGATACATCATATATCGATAGATCTTTTCAATGGGCAGCTATCAGGCACTGCACAGTTAAGAAGTATAAATCTTATATACAATACAACAACACAACAATAACCTTGTCTGGAATCTGTTCCCTAGCCACCCACCCCCCATATCCCCATATCTTCACCCAGTCACTCAATTGGATCACGCCAACACACGGCCTCAGGACCCCCCTCAGCTCGCTTTGCCGAGTCTCCCCCCTTAAGAGGGGGGAGGGCAAGCATGCCGCCAGGACGGGCCAACATCAATCCACCGCACTCAACCATCTGCCACCAGTGCGGTCACCACATGCGCAGCATCTGCATCAAACCCTTACTTTTGTTCCCGAAGATCCAGCAACATCTCATCCCATCTAGAGACTAGGGGAAATTTACGTAATCCTAAGAAATCTTCCCTCCGCAGCGCCACCCACTCTGCCTCCGCCCATACTATAAATGACCTCTACCATGTTTCTATTGCAGTAGGCTCTGTGGACTTCCATCTCCTGGTGATGAGTCGCTTAGCCGCCAAAAGGCCCAAATCCAGAAATCTCATGGAGGCCGTATGTTTTTTAGCTGTGGGGAAAAGGCCCAAGAAACATTCTTCCCACGTGGTCAACTGTGGACGTGCCGTGTAGATTGACAGTTGTGCCGACACTTCACGCCAATAAAAGCATAATGAGGGACAGGACCACAACATATGTCCCTCATAACCGACGCGCAGTGGGGGCAGGCTGCGCCCGTGCGATTAAAGTACCGAATAATCATTGCCAGCATAAGAAATGCTCTTTGGAGTATATAGAATTGAATCAGACAGAATCGTGCATTGCATGGAATGTTGATGTGGCTTTTCCAGGGCCACTTCCCATTCATTATCTGCACAGGGCCTGGCCAGGTTGCCTTCCCGACTAATCCCCAGTGTGGCAAAGGTGTGAACTGTGTGTGTCCGGAGCGCATCTGTGAGCCAACGTTCTAAATGGCTTCCCTACCCATAACGTGCATTTATTGCACCAAGAGGTGCATTGGTGGTTCAATGAAAACATCTCCCCAACGCCAAGACAGCAACGCTATCAAGTAGTTGTGAGAAGGTAGCCTCTTTCTAGCCTTGTTACCCCCACTTTTGGCCTGTTGGTGAGTGTATGTCAGGATGTTTGTCACTGTTTTCACTGTCTCACTGGGATCCTGATAGCCAGGCCTCAGTGCTCATAGTGAAAACACTATGTTTTCAGTATGTTTGTTATGTGTCACTGGGATCCTGCTGGTCAGGACCCCAGTGCTCATAGGTTTGTGGCCTATATGTATGTGTCACTGGGACCCTGTCACACAGGGCCCCAGTGCTCATAGGTGTGCATGTATATGTTCCCTGTGTGGTGCCTAACTGTCTCACTGAGGCTCTGCTAACCAGAACCTCAGTGGTTATGCTCTCTCATTACTTTTAAATTGTCACTAACAGGCTAGTGACCATTTTTACCAATTTACATTGGCTTACTGGAACACCCTTATAATTCCCTAGTATATGGTACTGAGGTACCCAGGGTATTGAGGTTCCAGGAGACCCCTATGGGCTGCAGCATTTCTTTTGCCACCCATAGGGAGCTCTGACAATTCTTACACAGGCCTGCCACTGCAGCCTGAGTGAAATAACGTCCACGTTATTTCACAGCCATTTTACACTGCACTTAAGTAACTTATAAGTCACCTATATGTCTAACCTTTACCTGGTAAAGGTTAGGTGCAAAGTTACTTAGTGTGAGGGCACCCTGGCACTAGCCAAGGTGCCCCCACATTGTTCAGAGCCAATTCACTGAACTTTGTGAGTGCGGGGACACCATTACACGCGTGCACTACATATAGGTCACTACCTATATGTAGCTTCACCATGGTAACTCCGAATATGGCCATGTAACATGTCTATGATCATGGAATTGCCCCCTCTATGCCATCCTGGCATTATTGGTACAATTCCATGATCCCAGTGGTCTGTAGCACAGACCCTGGTACTGCCAGACTGCCCTTCCTGGGGTTTCTCTGCAGCTGCTGCTGCTGCCAACCCCTCAGACAGGCAGCTGCCCTCCTGGGGTCCAGCCAGGCCTGGCCCAGGATGGCAGAACAAAGAACTTCCTCTGAGAGAGGGTGTGACACCCTCTCCCTTTGGAAAATGGTGTGAAGGCAGGGGAGGAGTAGCCTCCCCCAGCCTCTGGAAATGCTTTGTTGGGCACAGATGTGCCCAATTCTGCATAAGCCAGTCTACACCGGTTCAGGGACCCCTTAGCCCCTGCTCTGGCGCGAAACTGGACAAAGGAAAGGGGAGTGACCACTCCCCTGACCTGCACCTCCCCTGGGAGGTGTCCAGAGCTCCTCCAGTGTGCTCCAGACCTCTGCCATCTTGGAAACAGAGGTGCTGCTGGCACACTGGACTGCTCTGAGTGGCCAGTGCCACCAGGTGACGTCAGAGACTCCTTGTGATAGGCTCCTTCAGGTGTTAGTAGCCTTTCCTCTCTCCTAGGTAGCCAAACCCTCTTTTCTGGCTATTTAGGGTCTCTGTCTCTGGGGAAACTTGAGATAACGAATGCATGAGCTCAGCCGAGTTCCTCTGCATCTCCCTCTTCACCTTCTGATAAGGAATCGACCGCTGACCGCGCTGGAAGCCTGCAAACCTGCAACATAGTAGCAAAGACGACTACTGCAACTCTGTAACGCTGATCCTGCCGCCTTCTCGACTGTTTTCCTGCTTGTGCATGCTGTGGGGGTAGTCTGCCTCCTCTCTGCACCAGAAGCTCCGAAGAAATCTCCCGTGGGTCGACGGAATCTTCCCCCTGCAACCGCAGGCACCAAAAAAACTGCATTTCCGGTCCCTTGGGTCTCCTCTCAGCACGACGAGCGAGGTCCCTCGAATCCAGCGACACCGTCCAAGTGACTCCCACAGTCCAGTGACTCTTCAGCCCAAGTTTGGTGGAGGTAAGTCCTTGCCTCACCTCGCTGGGCTGCATTGCTGGGAACCGCGACTTTGCAAGCTACTCCGGCCCCTGTGCACTTCCGGCGGAAATCCTTTGTGCACAGCCAAGCCTGGGTCCACGGCACTCTAACCTGCATTGCACGACTTTCTAAGTTGGTCTCCGGCGACGTGGGACTCCTTTGTGCAACTTCGGCGAGCACCGTTTCACGCATCCTCGTAGTGCCTGTTTCTGGCACTTCTCCGGGTGCTACCTGCTTCAGTGAGGGCTCTTTGTCTTGCTCGACGTCCCCTCTCTCTGCAGGGCCAATTTGCGACCTCCTGGTCCCTCCTGGGCCCCAGCAGCGTCCAAAAACGCCAAACGCACGATTTGCGTGTAGCAAGGCTTGTTGGCGTCCATCCGGCGGGAAAACACTTCTGCACGACTCTCCAAGGCGTGGGGGATCCATCCTCCAAAGGGGAAGTCTCTAGCCCTTGTCGTTCCTGCAGTATTCACAGTTCTTCAGCCTTGTAAGAGCTTCTTTGCACCAACCGCTGGCATTTCTTGGGCATCTCCCATCTCCGAGCTGCTTGTGACTTTTGGACTTGGTCCCCTTGTTCCACAGGTACCTTCAGACAGGAATCCATCGTTGTTGCATTGCTGATTTGTGTTTTCCTTGCATTCTCCCTCTAACACGACTATTTTGTCCTTAGGGGAACTTTAGTGCACTTTGCACTCACTTTTCAGGGTCTTGGGGAGGGTTATTTTTCTAACTCTCACTATTTTCTAATAGTCCCAGCGACCCTCTACAAGGTCACATAGGTTTGGGGTCCATTCGTGGTTCGCATTCCACTTCTGGAGTATATGGTTTGTGTTGCCCCTATCCCTATGTTTCCCCATTGCATCCTATTGTAACTATACATTGTTTGCACTGTTTTCTAAGACTATACTGCATATTTTTGCTATTGTGTATATATATCTTGTGTATATTTCCTATCCTCTCACTGAGGGTACACTCTAAGATACTTTGGCATATTGTCATAAAAATAAAGTACCTTTATTTTTAGTATAACTGTGTATTGTGTTTTCTTATGATATTGTGCATATGACACTAAGTGGTACTGTGGTAGCTTCACACGTCTCCTAGTTCAGCCTGAGCTGCTTTGCTAAGCTACCATTATCTATCAGCCTAAGCTGCTAGACACCCTATACACTAATAAGGGATAACTGGGCCTGGTGCAAGGTGCAAGTACCCCTTGGTACTCACTACAAGCCAGTCCAGCCTCCTACATTGGTTGTGCAGTGGTGGGATAAGTGCTTTGAGACTACTTACCACTCTTGTCATTGTACTTTTCATAAGAGAAAAATATACAAAACAAGGTCAGTGTATATACACATAGCCAAAAAGTTTTGCATTTCCTCTTTTCACTCTTTTCTAAGTGCTGAAAAGTACTTCTAAACTTTCAAAAAAGTTCTTAAAAGTTTAAAAAGTTTTTTTTTTTCTGTCTTTCCAAAAAGTTCTGAAAACTTTTTTCTCTTTGTCTATCACTTTTACTCTCTCTAAAAAATGTCTGGCACAGGCCAAAAAGTTGAACTGTCCAAACTTGCATATGATCACCTTAGCTGGAAAGGAGCAAGGAGTCTCTGCATAGAGAGAGGTTTGAGTGTAGGGAAGAATCCTTCTTTAGAACTGTTAATTAATATGCTTAGAGTACAAGATAAGGCCATAAGTGCCCAATCTGTAGAAAAAGTAGCTAATGGTTCTCAATCTGATCCAGGGACTCCCCCAGGAAAAGGTTCAGGAAAGAAACTTCTCAGCCTGCCCATTACTAGACAGTCTAGCATAGTTGGTACAGAGGTTGAATCACATCATACTGATGATGTGCTCTCACATTATACTGGTAGCCAAGCTGTTAGGGTGCCCTCTGTAAGGGACAGGTCTCCTTCTGTTCATTCCCATCATACCTCTGTATCTAGAAATGTCCCTCCCACCCACCCTGATGACAGATTGTTAGAAAGGGAGCTCAATAGATTGAGAGTGGAGCAAACCAGACTGAAGCTCAAGAAGCAACAGCTGGATTTGGATAGACAGTCTTTAGAAATAGAGAGGGAAAGACAGAAGATGGGTTTAGATACCCATGGTGGCAGCAGCAGTATTCCCCATAGTCATCCTGCAAAAGAGCATGATTCCAGGAATCTGCATAAGATAGTTCCCCCTTACAAGGAGGGGGATGACATTAACAAGTGGTTTGCTGCACTTGAGAGGGCCTGTGCTGTACAGGATGTCCCTCAAAGGCAGTGGGCTGCTATCCTATGGCTATCATTTAGTGGAAAAGGTAGGGATAGGCTCCTTACTGTGAAAGAAAATGATGCCAATAATTTTACAGTTCTTAAGAATGCACTCCTGGATGGTTATGGCTTAACCACTGAACAGTACAGGATAAAGTTCAGAGAAACCAAAAAGGAGTCTTCACAAGACTGGGTTGATTTCATTGACCATTCAGTGAAGGCCTTGGAGGGGTGGTTACATGGCAGTAAAGTTACTGATTATGAAAGCCTGTATAACACAATCCTGAGAGAGCATATACTTAATAATTGTGTGTCTGATTTGTTGCACCAGTACCTGGTAGACTCTGATCTGACCTCTCCCCAAGAATTGGGAAAGAAGGCAGACAAATGGGTCAGAACAAGGGTGAACAGAAAAGTTCATACAGGGGGTGACAAAGATGGCAATAAGAAGAAAGATGGTGAAAAATCTCAAGATAAGCATGGGGATAAGGGTAAAACCAAAGATCCCACTTCAAATCTTAAACACTCTTCAGAAGGTGGGGATAAAACAAATTCTTCCTCTTCTTCCCAACCTGCACACATTAAAAAGCCTTGGTGCTTTGTGTGTAAAAACAGAGGCCATAGGCCAGGGGATAAGTCCTGTCCAGGTAAACCCCCTGAGCCTACCACCACTAATACATCAAGCTCTAGTGCCCCTAGCAGTAGTGGTACTAGTGGTGGGACTGCTGGCAACAGTCAAGCAAAGGGTGTAGTTGGGTTCACTTATGGGTCCATAGTGGAAACTGATGTCATCAGTCCCAAGACAGTTTCTGTCACACCTAGTGGCATTGGCCTTGCCACACTGGCTGCTTGTCCCCTTACAATGGATAAGTACAGGCAGACAGTTTCAATAAATGGTGTTGAGGCCTTGGCCTACAGGGACACAGGTGCCAGTTTCACTTTGGTGACTGAAAACCTAGTGCCTCCTGAACAACACATCATTGGACAACAGTATAAGATTATTGATGTCCATAACTCCACTAAGTTTCTTCCCTTAGCTATAATTCAGTTTAGTTGGGGTGGAGTTACTGGCCCTAAGCAGGTGGTGGTATCACCTAGCTTACCTGTAGACTGTCTCTTAGGTAATGACCTAGAGGCCTCAGGTTGGACTGATGTAGAGTTTTATGCCCATGCAGCCATGCTGGGCATCCCTGAGGAATTGTTCCCTCTCATTTCAAGTGAAATGAAAAAGCAAAGGAGAGAAGGCCTGAAAACTCAGGATCCCTCTCCATCAACAGGTAAAAAGGGGATCACAGTATCCCCTAACCACCCTACCATTCAGGATACTATTCCTGTGGTGGGAGAAACCTCTCCTGGGGTGGCACCTGTTCCAAGGGAATCATCAGCTGGCAAAGCTGGACTCCCTGAGGTGGAAGTACCTCTCTGTGGGATAACTAACATTGGTGAGAAAAACAGCACCATTTTAGTTAACATGGAGCATCCCTCCAACCCTCCCAGAGAAACTTTAGTGCAGAAACCCTGCACTACCTCACAACACTTAGGACAGCATCCCTGCCCTAGTGTGGAGCTCATAGGACAGCATCCCTGCCCTGCTCCAACTCAAGAGAAACAGCATCCCTGTTCCCTCTTCCAGCCAAATGGACAAAGTTTTTGCCCAGCTATGGCTTTACTGAGACAGCATCCCTGTCTGGCATTTCCATCATTACAAATAGGTTCAGTGGATAATTCCCACTGCTCTAAACTAAAAGTTACTGATAGAAACTCTGAAAATACATCTTCACATTGTTGGTTAGCTAAAAAACTTCAAACAGGGTGGTTTACATCCCCACAGGGAAGTAACCATATAGTGGATGATAAAGGGAGTAACCAGTCTATTGCAGAGCTACTCTCTACTTATCACCACTTAGACAATAAAGTCTCAACTGGCCAAGGTTAGCCTTATTGTCCTTCGTTTGGGGGGGGGTTGTGTGAGAAGGTAGCCTCTTTCTAGCCTTGTTACCCCCACTTTTGGCCTGTTGGTGAGTGTATGTCAGGATGTTTGTCACTGTTTTCACTGTCTCACTGGGATCCTGATAGCCAGGCCTCAGTGCTCATAGTGAAAACACTATGTTTTCAGTATGTTTGTTATGTGTCACTGGGATCCTGCTGGTCAGGACCCCAGTGCTCATAGGTTTGTGGCCTATATGTATGTGTCACTGGGACCCTGTCACACAGGGCCCCAGTGCTCATAGGTGTGCATGTATATGTTCCCTGTGTGGTGCCTAACTGTCTCACTGAGGCTCTGCTAACCAGAACCTCAGTGGTTATGCTCTCTCATTACTTTTAAATTGTCACTAACAGGCTAGTGACCATTTTTACCAATTTACATTGGCTTACTGGAACACCCTTATAATTCCCTAGTATATGGTACTGAGGTACCCAGGGTATTGAGGTTCCAGGAGACCCCTATGGGCTGCAGCATTTCTTTTGCCACCCATAGGGAGCTCTGACAATTCTTACACAGGCCTGCCACTGCAGCCTGAGTGAAATAACGTCCACGTTATTTCACAGCCATTTTACACTGCACTTAAGTAACTTATAAGTCACCTATATGTCTAACCTTTACCTGGTAAAGGTTAGGTGCAAAGTTACTTAGTGTGAGGGCACCCTGGCACTAGCCAAGGTGCCCCCACATTGTTCAGAGCCAATTCACTGAACTTTGTGAGTGCGGGGACACCATTACACGCGTGCACTACATATAGGTCACTACCTATATGTAGCTTCACCATGGTAACTCCGAATATGGCCATGTAACATGTCTATGATCATGGAATTGCCCCCTCTATGCCATCCTGGCATTATTGGTACAATTCCATGATCCCAGTGGTCTGTAGCACAGACCCTGGTACTGCCAGACTGCCCTTCCTGGGGTTTCTCTGCAGCTGCTGCTGCTGCCAACCCCTCAGACAGGCAGCTGCCCTCCTGGGGTCCAGCCAGGCCTGGCCCAGGATGGCAGAACAAAGAACTTCCTCTGAGAGAGGGTGTGACACCCTCTCCCTTTGGAAAATGGTGTGAAGGCAGGGGAGGAGTAGCCTCCCCCAGCCTCTGGAAATGCTTTGTTGGGCACAGATGTGCCCAATTCTGCATAAGCCAGTCTACACCGGTTCAGGGACCCCTTAGCCCCTGCTCTGGCGCGAAACTGGACAAAGGAAAGGGGAGTGACCACTCCCCTGACCTGCACCTCCCCTGGGAGGTGTCCAGAGCTCCTCCAGTGTGCTCCAGACCTCTGCCATCTTGGAAACAGAGGTGCTGCTGGCACACTGGACTGCTCTGAGTGGCCAGTGCCACCAGGTGACGTCAGAGACTCCTTGTGATAGGCTCCTTCAGGTGTTAGTAGCCTTTCCTCTCTCCTAGGTAGCCAAACCCTCTTTTCTGGCTATTTAGGGTCTCTGTCTCTGGGGAAACTTGAGATAACGAATGCATGAGCTCAGCCGAGTTCCTCTGCATCTCCCTCTTCACCTTCTGATAAGGAATCGACCGCTGACCGCGCTGGAAGCCTGCAAACCTGCAACATAGTAGCAAAGACGACTACTGCAACTCTGTAACGCTGATCCTGCCGCCTTCTCGACTGTTTTCCTGCTTGTGCATGCTGTGGGGGTAGTCTGCCTCCTCTCTGCACCAGAAGCTCCGAAGAAATCTCCCGTGGGTCGACGGAATCTTCCCCCTGCAACCGCAGGCACCAAAAAAACTGCATTTCCGGTCCCTTGGGTCTCCTCTCAGCACGACGAGCGAGGTCCCTCGAATCCAGCGACACCGTCCAAGTGACTCCCACAGTCCAGTGACTCTTCAGCCCAAGTTTGGTGGAGGTAAGTCCTTGCCTCACCTCGCTGGGCTGCATTGCTGGGAACCGCGACTTTGCAAGCTACTCCGGCCCCTGTGCACTTCCGGCGGAAATCCTTTGTGCACAGCCAAGCCTGGGTCCACGGCACTCTAACCTGCATTGCACGACTTTCTAAGTTGGTCTCCGGCGACGTGGGACTCCTTTGTGCAACTTCGGCGAGCACCGTTTCACGCATCCTCGTAGTGCCTGTTTCTGGCACTTCTCCGGGTGCTACCTGCTTCAGTGAGGGCTCTTTGTCTTGCTCGACGTCCCCTCTCTCTGCAGGTCCAATTTGCGACCTCCTGGTCCCTCCTGGGCCCCAGCAGCGTCCAAAAACGCCAAACGCACGATTTGCGTGTAGCAAGGCTTGTTGGCGTCCATCCGGCGGGAAAACACTTCTGCACGACTCTCCAAGGCGTGGGGGATCCATCCTCCAAAGGGGAAGTCTCTAGCCCTTGTCGTTCCTGCAGTATTCACAGTTCTTCAGCCTTGTAAGAGCTTCTTTGCACCAACCGCTGGCATTTCTTGGGCATCTCCCATCTCCGAGCTGCTTGTGACTTTTGGACTTGGTCCCCTTGTTCCACAGGTACCTTCAGACAGGAATCCATCGTTGTTGCATTGCTGATTTGTGTTTTCCTTGCATTCTCCCTCTAACACGACTATTTTGTCCTTAGGGGAACTTTAGTGCACTTTGCACTCACTTTTCAGGGTCTTGGGGAGGGTTATTTTTCTAACTCTCACTATTTTCTAATAGTCCCAGCGACCCTCTACAAGGTCACATAGGTTTGGGGTCCATTCGTGGTTCGCATTCCACTTCTGGAGTATATGGTTTGTGTTGCCCCTATCCCTATGTTTCCCCATTGCATCCTATTGTAACTATACATTGTTTGCACTGTTTTCTAAGACTATACTGCATATTTTTGCTATTGTGTATATATATCTTGTGTATATTTCCTATCCTCTCACTGAGGGTACACTCTAAGATACTTTGGCATATTGTCATAAAAATAAAGTACCTTTATTTTTAGTATAACTGTGTATTGTGTTTTCTTATGATATTGTGCATATGACACTAAGTGGTACTGTGGTAGCTTCACACGTCTCCTAGTTCAGCCTGAGCTGCTTTGCTAAGCTACCATTATCTATCAGCCTAAGCTGCTAGACACCCTATACACTAATAAGGGATAACTGGGCCTGGTGCAAGGTGCAAGTACCCCTTGGTACTCACTACAAGCCAGTCCAGCCTCCTACAGTAGTTATACAGTAGGAAATGCCCCAGTGACAGGCCTAAGTCCTCTGCTAGTGTATCAAATGGGGTTAACGCGCTCTCAGTGTATAGATCTCCCAGTGCATGCAGACCGACAGCGTACCAAGGCTCCAGTTCCGTTGAAGTAATGCGTTGCGTACTGCGCGTCGTGTCCAGGAGTAACCGCATGTGTGAGCTGCAGGCTCCTGTGGTAACAGTGATGCACCACACTCACCAAGAGCGAATTTGGTGCCCTAGTTTGGGTGTTCGAGTGAAACAGATATAACACCTCAGAAAGTGACCACGGGTGCACCACTACTGCCATGTCCGACAGCTGGAGTCCAGAAAGCCACTTGGCAAACCACTGCAGCAGTGCCTTACAGCTTGTCTCCAACCCATGTCTGGTCTGTGCTGGTTTACAGCTCCCCTTGTGCATTTCACCCAGACAGCCATAAACACAAAACACTCAGTCACATCTGCGTTCATCTGAATAATGAATGGGTCTCCATGGGATGGAAGGGTGGAGGGGCGCTCTCTTACATTTCAAAGGCCGGTAGGATGCCCTCACACAAAGGACTGATAACCCCCCAAAAGGATCCTGGGAGACAGGACTGGGCTGAAAGGGAAACTTGTGCACTTCAACACCACTCTTCGAAGTCTCGCCCACTTCAAAGGCATTTTTGGGTATATAAACTGGGTCTCTGACCCCACCAAATCAGACACTTCTGGATCTACACCTGAACTCTGTCAGAGGAACTGCTTAGCTGCCCATCTTGACTGCTTTGCTGGGAAGGGCTACTGCTGGGCTTGTTCTCCTGCCGCCTGCTGGCCTCTGACTTTACTAGAAGAACTCTGCCTTACCCAAAAGTGCTCTCCAAGGGCTTGGATTGAGCTTGCCTCCTGTTCTGAAGTCTCAGCACCAACAAAGACTTCACCTCCTAGCTTATAGCTAGTTCACCGACTTCAGCGATGCCAGGACCAACTTCAGCGACTCCAGCACTGACACTGCTGCCTGACGTCACACCGCTGCCTGCTGTGGCTCCGTGGTCCTCGCTGCATGCAGTGACCACGGTCTGAAACGTAAGTCGGATGTTGCTGTGACGCAGCTGACATCCTGCATTGTATTTGTGATACTGTGAAGTCGACACATCATGTCTTGACCGACTGGATCAATTGACCCCCCCGGGTCACAAGGAACTTAGGGCTAACCACCGACGCTGCACCAGCTCCCCTTGCAATCGGACGGAACTGATCCCTTGCTTCCCCTGCCTCGCAGTACGGAACAGACACCTCACCTCCCTGGATGCTGTAAGGGACTGATGATGAACCGGCTCCAGCGATGCCTCACCTCCACGACTCCGTGCAACTTCTTTGTTTCTTTGTTTTCATAGGTACTGTGCCTGGGGGTCGGTGTGACTCCGTGACTGGTGCCTGAGGTGCCCGACTATTGGGAACGACTCCTTTAGTGACGCTGTGATAGCCTCAGCTGGAGCTATTGTGTTTCTAAGCGCTTTAGTGGAATTTAATCTTTAAAAAAATCATAACTTTGTTCGTGTACATTGGATTTTCATTGTTTTCATCTTAATTTATTCATATAAATATTGTCTATTTTCCTAAACCTGTGTGTGTATTTTTGTGGTGTTTTCACTGTGTTACTGTATGAGGTTTTGCACAAATATGTTACACATTGCTTTCTAAGTTAACCCTGACTGCTCAGTGCCAAGCTACCAGATGGTGGGCATAGGATAATATGGAATGTTCTGGCCAGGAGTTCACTTGGCTCCAACAGCCTGCCCCCGTGCCCCTGACCCATCCAACTGCTGCCTCAACAACAGTTCGAGGTCCTCCTCCACCCGCAGGCACCCGCCCATGCCTCATCCCTGGTACCTAGTGGTAGGCAGCTCCAACTCCTGTGTAAGTACCCCTTTTTGTTTTATATTTCACTTTCTTTCCTCCTCTGCTTTTCTGTCACCGTTGTACGTATTTCCTACTTTCTGCTTCTAGCCGTCCCTTTCCTCCTCCTCTGTATCTCTCTAACTACCATGTTTGTATTGTACATTGTGCCGTGTTTCCTAGGTCCTCTCCTGTTTCTTACTACCTCCGTGTACGTAGCCTTTAGTATTGCGCCGTATATTTTTCTCCCTTTCCCGTATTTGTGAATGCCAAGGTCGTAGTTATTTTTAGTATTGTGCCGTGTTTACATTTCTGTTATCTTACTGCTGAGTACCTTTACCCCTGCCTCCCCTGCGGCCTTGCCCCCGCGCACACCCATTGGCCCCCTCCCTCCTCCCAGCCGCTCCACCCTCCCACACCACCCTCTTAATGGCAGCCGCTGTGCGGCCGCATCGCTGGCGCCCCAGAGGCAAGCCCATCTGCACCCGTCCGCGCATGGACCTTGCCCAGCTCCAGTCCCCCTGGCCCCACCAACCCAGACCTCTCCCCAAACAAGTCTACTAACCTCTCGCCCTCCACTCCCTTAACCCAGAACCTCGCCCCACCTGCACCCTATCCAGCCCCACACACACACAGGGCCCCTTCACCTGCTACACCTGCCATTTCTCCTGCTCCACATCCCTCATGCCCCTCACCACCCCCAGCAAACCCCACCAAACACAAAAACCCCAACGCAATAAACACCTGCAACCCCCCCGCACAACACAACACCTCGGAACCTGAACACACCCAACACCACCACCACTACACACAGCAACACCATCCCACGACACACCAACAACAACCACCACAACCATCTCAACTGCCTGCGCCTTAACACCCGCTCCCTACACAAACATGCAATAGAACTCTGGGATCTCATCACAGCATACACACCCGACATCGTCTTCCTCACGGAAACCTGTATGAACCCCTCCTCAGAACCCAACATAGCCACCGCCACACCCATGGGCTACAAGCTCCAACGCAAAGACCGCCTTAACAAGCCAGGAGGTGGCATCGCTATCCTGCACAAAGACACCGTTAAAGTCACCACTAACTCCCAAGACATCATCAACAGCGCAGAACACATGCACTTCCAAATACACATTAACAACAACACCCTCAGAGGCACATTAATCTACAGACCCCCAGGACCATGCCCCGCCTACTGTGACGCCATCGCTGACACCATCAGCACACACGCCGTCACCACCACAAACTACATCCTCCTCGGTGACATCAACTTTCACCTGGAGAACCCTCAAGACCACAACTCCTCCTCCATCATAGACAACCTCGCCAAACTAGGACTCAAACAACTGGTCACAGCACCCACCCACTCTGCAGGACACACACTTGACGCAATCTTCATCTCAAGCCAACACATAACCTACACCCACACCAATGAACTCCACTGGACGGACCACCATTGGGTCCATTTCTCCTTTGGCAAACCCCCCACTCACCACCACCAAAACACCACACCTTTTCGCATGTGGGACAACATCCCTGCAGAACGCCCGAACTCCCAAATGTCGCACTACCCTCCCCCCACTCCGACGACCCCAACACCGCGGCCAACAACCTCTCAAAATGGATCACTACCTGCGCAGACACATTAGCCCCCCTCAGAAAAAATATCACCGCCTGCAACATCAAGAACGCCCCATGGTTCACCACTGAACTCCAAGACTCCAAGCGCAAATGCCGCCAAGCGGAGAAAGCCTGGCCACAAGAACCCTCAATAACCAACTTCTCCACCCTCAAAAAAACCATTCACACCCACCACCAACTCATAAGCACTGCAAAACGAGCACACTACAAGGAACGCATTGAAAACAACTCCCATAACAGCAAAGAAGTCTTCACCATTATTAAAGAGCTAACCAAACCCAAAGCCAGCAACATAGACCCCACACAAACCCTCTGCGACTCCCTCTCCAACCATTTCCACCACAAAATCCTGGACATATACATCAGCTTCACACCACACACACCCACCACACATGCCTCTCACCCACCCAAACCAGATCCCCCTCGCGCCCCCCTAACCTACTCACCACCTGGGCCCCAACCATCGACGAAGAGGCTGAAAAAAACATGAATTCCATCAACTCTGGATCCCCCTCCTACCCCTGCCCCCATCGCATTTTCAACAAAGCCAGCCCCACCATCGCCCCCAAGCTTCGTGACATAATCAACACCTCATTCGCCACCGCCACCTTTCCAGACTCCTGGAAGCACACAGAAATCACCGCTCTGCTAAAAATGCCCAAAGCCGACCCGGACAACCTCTCTCCTCCCTTTCCCCGCCAAGGTCGCAGAGAAAATAGTCAACGCTCGTCTATCCCACTTCCCGGAGGAAAACAACATACCGGACCCCTCACAATCCGGGTTCCGCAAAAACCACAGCATGGAAACCGCCCTCATCGCATGTACCGATGACATCAGAACCAGAGTCGACAAGGGCGAGACCGTCGCACTCATCCTCCTTGACCTCTTCGCAGCCTTTGACACTGTCTGCCACCACACACTCCGCACACGCCTCCACAACGCCGGCATCCGACACAAAGCCCTAGACTGGCTCTCCTCATTCCTCACCAATAGAACTCAAAAAGTCCACCTCCCACCTTTCCACTCTACTGCCACCAAATTCATACGCCGAGTCCCCCAAGGGTCCTCCCTCAGCCCCACTCTTTTCAACATTTACATGACCCCTCTCGCCAACATCCTCTGTCCACACGGAATCACCATCCTCTCCTACGCAGACGACTCCCAACTCATCTCCCTCACCCCCAACCCCAGAACCGCCAAAACCAACCTCTACGCTGCACTCACTGACACCGCCACCTGGATGACGACAAACCACCTCAAGCTCAACTCCAACAAAACAGAAATCATAATTTTCGGCCCCAACAAAACCATATGGGATGACTCCTGGTGGCTCACCGCACTAGGCCCCGCCCCCGCAGCCCACGCACGCAACCTCAGCATCATCCTAGACCCCTCCCTCTCCATGACCCAGCAAATCAACGCCGTCACCTCATCCTGTTTCCACACTCTCCACACGCTGAAAAAAACCTTTAAATGGATTCCCACAGACACTAGGAAGACCGTCACACACGCACTCATCAGCAGCAGGCTAGACTACGGTGACGCCCTCTATGCCGGCACTACACTCAAACGCAAACTCCAGAGAATCTAGAACACTGCCGCACGCCTCATACTGGACCTACCCCGCCAAGAACACATCATACCACACCTCAAATACCTTCTCTGGCTCCCCATAGATAAGAGGATCACCTTCAAGATCCTCATCCATGCACACAAATCCCTCCACAACACCGGCCCAACCTACCTCAACGATAGAGTGAACTTCCACACTCCCACACGCTACCTCCGTCCGATCTGCCGACCTTGCACTAGCCACAATCCCCCGCATCCAACGCACCACCTCTGGAGGCAAATCCTTCTCCTACCTCGCCCCCAAGACCTGGAACTCCCTCCCCACCAACCTTTGCAAAACCCAAGACCTCCTGCTTTTCAGAAAAAACCTCAAGACATGGCTGTTCGAACAGTAACCATCCCTATCCCCCCTTATGCCCACCCCCCTAGCGCCTTGAGATCCTCACGGGTGAGTAGCTTGCTCTATAAATTTCTTTGATTGATTGTGTTATGACTTACCCTGAATAGGATTGTGGTCCCTACTTGGACAAGGGTGTATACCTCTACCAACTAGAGACCCCATTTCTAACATTGGTGATCAGCTGTAAGAATAGGACTTGTGTTTGTGCAGTGATACTGGCTACCTGATGGTACCTACACCTTGTTTCAGGTCCAGTTATCCCTTATTAGTAGATTAGTAGTGTTCTAGCAGCTTAGGCTGATAGAGGTAGCTATAGCAGAGCAGCTTAGGCTGAACTAGGAGACATGCAAAGCTCCTACTAGACCACTTATATCATGTAGCCCTATATCATAAGAATCACAATACTCGAAGTTACTAAAAATAAAGGTACTTTATTTTAGTGCCAATGTGCCAAAAATATCTCAGAGGATATACTCCCTTAGGAGGTAAGTAAAATACACAAAATATACACACAAACCAAAATCAGGTAAGTAAACAGTTAGAAAAGTAGTGCAAACACTGTAGAATACAATAGGATGCAATAGGCCTAGGAGCAACACAAACCATATAATAAGAAAGTGGAATGCAAACCACTTAGGGACCCAAGGCTTAGTGTAGTGTGCAGAGGGTCACTGGGAGTATATGAAAACACTAAGGGTGTCCAAGATACCCTACCCCAAGACCCTGAAAACTAGGAGTAAGGTGACCCAACTTCCCCAGAAACACACTAAAGTCGTGACAGTAGATTCTGCAAAGACAACAACTGACTGCAAAGCACTGAAGACGGATTCCTGGACCTGAGGACCTGTAAAGGAAGGGGACCAAGACCAAGAGTCACAAAAGTGTCCAGGGGGCAGGAGCCCACTAAACCCCGGATGAAGGTGCAAAATGGCTGCCTCCAGGTGGAAGAAGCTGAAGATTCAGCAACAATGGAAGATGCCAGGAACTTCTCCTTTGCACAGAAGATGTCAGACGGTGTGCTGGAAGATGCAGAGCTGTTTCCACACAGAAAGACTGCAAACAAGCCTTGCTAACTGCAAGGGTTGCAGTTGAAGAAAATGGGTGCTGCCTGGGCCCAGGAAGGACCAGGAGGTCGCCCCTTGGAGGAGGAGACAGTGGGGGCGCTCAGCAGCACAGAGAGCCCACAAAGGAGCAGGCAGCACCCGCAGAAACACTTGAACAGGTGTTTAAGAAATCTGAGCACGGCAGATGTCTCAACACTACAAAGGAGGGTCCCACTAAGTCGGTGGTCAACTCAGCGATTTGATCAATGCAGGACGGAGTGCTGGGGACCTGGGCTATGCTGTGCATGAAGGATTGCTTGCAAAAGTACACAGAAGCCCTAGCAGCTGCAGATCACACAGTACACAGGATTACTGTCTGGCGTGGGGAGGCAAGGACTTACCTCCACCAAATTTGGACAGATGGACCACTGGAGTGTCGGGGTCACTTGGATCCAGCACCTGTGTTCCAGGGACCAAGCTCGTCAAGATGAGAGGAGACCCAGAGGACCGGTGATGCAGACGTTTGGTGCCTGCGTTACCAGCGGGAAGATTCCGTCGACCCACTGGAGATTTCCTCTTGGCTTCCAGTGCAGGGTGAAGGCAGACCGCCCTCAGAGCATGCACCACCAGGAAACAGTTGAGGAAGCCGGCAGGATTAGGCGCTACAATGTCGCTTGTAGTCTTCTTGCTACTTTGTTGCGGTTTTGCAGGTGTCCTGGAGCAGTCAGCTGTCGATCCTTGGCAGAAGTCAAAGAGGGAGATGCAGAGGAACTCTGGTGAGCTCTTGCATTCGTTATCTGACGAGAAACCCACAGGAGAGACCCTAAATAGCCCTCAGAGGAGGATTGACCACCTAGTCAGGTCTATCAGGAGGGGTCTCTGACATCATCTGCTGGCACTGGCCACTCAGAGGTTTCCATTGTGCCCTCACAACTCTGCATTCAAGATGGCAGAGGTCTGGGGCACACTGGAGGAGCTGTGGGCACCACCCCTGGGGGGGTGATGGACAGGGGAGGTCACTCCTCTTTCCTTTGTCCAGTTTGTTCCAGAGCAGGGGTTGGGGGATCCCAGAACTGGTGTAGGCTGGTGTATGCAAGGACGGCACCATCTGTGCCCTTCAAAGTATTCCCAGAGGCCAGGAGAGGCTACTCCTGCCCAGACCCCAGGAGGGCAGAAGCCTGTCTGTGGGTTGGCAGCAGCGGTAGCTGCAGTGAAAACCCCAGAGAGCTAGTTTGGCAGTACCCGGGGTCCATGCTGGAGCCCCAGGGATGCATGGGATTGGCACTCCAATACTATATTTGGCATGGGGGGGACAATTCCATGATCTTAGACATGCTACATGGCCATATTCGGAGTTACCATTGTGAAGCTATATTTAGGTATTGACCTATATGTAGTGCTTGCGTGTAATGGTGTCCCCGCACTCACAAAGTCCGGGCAATTTGTACTGAACTACATGGGGGTACCTTGGCTAGTGCCAGGGTGCCCTCACACTTAGTAACTTTGCACCTAACCTTCACTAAGTGAGGGTTAGACATATAGGTGACTTATAAGTTACTTAAGTGCAGTGTAAAATGGCTGTGAAATTACATGGACGTTATTTCACTCAGGCTGCAGTGGCAGTCTTGTGTAAGAATGGTCTGAGCTCACTATGGGTGGCAAAAGAAATTCTGAAGCCCATAGGGATCTCCTGGAACCCCACTACCCTTGGTACCTAGGTACCATATACTAGGGAATTATAAGGGTGTTCCAGTGTGCCAATCAGAATTTGTAAAATGGTCACTAGCCTGCAGTGACAATTTTAAAGACAGAGAGAACATAAGCACTGTGGTTCTGGTTAGCAGAGCATCAGTGACACAGTTAGGCACCACACAGGGAACACATTCAAGCCACAAACTATGGGCACAGGGGTCCTGGCTAGCAGGATCCCAGTGAGACAGGCAAAAACAAACTGACACACAAGTAAAAATGGGGGTAACATGACAGGCAAGATGGCACTTTCCTACAGTGACCCTCAGTGCTACCGGGCCTTCCTATTGAGTCTGGCTCATGACATCCCCCTGGCCGGACATTTAAGGCAAGACAAGACCTTTGCCAGGCTTGGGTGGCCTCAGATGCATTCTGTATGTCCTGCCCCACCTGCCAGGCTAGTGGGAAGACAGGGAAAAACCTCAAGGCCCCCCTAATCCTGCTCCCCATCAGTGGCACCCCTTTTGAAAGGGTGGGCATCGACGTCATTGGTCCCTTGGACCCCAAGACTGCCTTAGGCAATGGGTTTATCATGGTTTTGATGGACCATGCCACCCGCTACCCAGAGGCAATCCCTCTGACGACAGTGACTGCACCGGTGATGACCAGAGCTCTGATGGGGATATTTACCCGTGTGGGATTCCCAAAGGAGGTTGTGTCTGACAGAGGCACAAACATTATGTCTGCATACATGAAGCCCATGTGGGATGCCTGTGGGGTGACCTACTGGTTCACCTCCCCTTACCAACCTCAATCCAATGGTCTCGTGGAAAGACTCAACGAGACCTTGAAAGGCATGATCACAGGCCTCCCTGAGGCCAAGAGGTGTAAGTGGGATCTCCTCCTGCTGTGACTTCTCTTTGCTTATAGAGAGGTGCCCCAGAAAGGGTTGGTGTTCAGCCCCTTTGAACTTCTCTATGGGTACCCTGTCAGGGGACCCCTATGCATA
Source organism: Pleurodeles waltl (assembly GCF_031143425.1). Lineage (NCBI taxonomy): Eukaryota > Metazoa > Chordata > Amphibia > Caudata > Salamandridae > Pleurodeles > Pleurodeles waltl. The sequence goes on from NC_090447.1 coordinate 1,226,758,421, forward strand.
GTAAAAGAGGGGTGGGAGAAAGCTCCCAGGAAACCCCCCTAGGATGTGGTCAGTTACATGCTGGCCTTCTGCAACCAGATGCAGCGCTCCTGGAAGACGGACATGAGCAACCTCGAGGCCATTCAAGAGGTTATGAAACAATGGTATGACCTGAAGGCCACCCTGGTAGAGTTTCAACTTGGCGACAAAGTTTGGGAGATAGAGCCAGTAGAGCCTAGGGCCTTTCAGGACCGCTTGACTGGCCCATTTGAAATAAAGGAGCATAATGGGGAGGCCACTTACTTAGGGGACCTCAAGTCCCCAGAAAACCTCTAACGGTGGTCCATCTGAACCGACTGAAGCCTCATTTTGAGAGGTCTGAGGTCAGCATGCTTCTGGAGACAGATGAGGGTGTGGAAGAGGAGAGTGAACCTCTCCCCGACCTCCTCTCTGCCGAGGAAGGATTTGGGTCAGTGGAGGGTGTCAATCTCTCTGATTCCCTGACCCTGGATCAGAGAGGGGAAAGCTACCAGTTACTGGAACAGTACTCTTCCCTGCTTTCCCTCACCCCTGGAGTCATAAACTTGTGTGTCCATGACATTGACACGGGAAACTGTCCCCCTGTAAAGAACAAAATATACAGGTTGTCAGACAGGGTGAAGGTCCGTATCAGGGAGAGAGTTGCCAAGATGCTGGCTCGTGGGGTGATTGAGAAGTCTAGCAGTTCCTGGGCCAGCCCTGTGGTTCTGGTTCCCAAGGCTGCCATTCCTGGTGCCAAGCCAGAACTTAGGTTCTGCATGGCCTACCGCTGACTCTACTCTGTCACGAAGACAGACGCTCACCCCATCCCCCAAGCTGATGAGCTCGTAGACAGGCTAGGAGCTGCCAAATTTCTCAGTACCTTTGATCTCACATCAGGGTACTGGCAGATCACCTTGACTGAGGGGGCTAAAGAGAGATCTGCTTTTTCTACTCCTGAGGGACATTACCAGTTCCGAGTAATGCCCTTTGGATTGAAATATGTCTCCGCTACCTTCCAGCGGTTGATTAACGGGGTTCTGGCTGAGAATGATGCGTTCTGCACAGCCTATCTAGATGACATCACCATCTACCGTTCCAGCTGGGAGGAACACCTTCTCCACCTCTGGAGGTGCTCAGGCCCTGCAACAGGTCCATCAAGGCCAGTAAGTGCCAGATTGGGCAGGGATCCGTGGTGTACTTGGGACTCCTAGTAGGTGGTGGTATGGTACAGCCCCTCCAGGCCAAGATTAAGACAATCAAGGCCTGGCAACCACCTAGAACTCAAACTGAGGTGAGGACCTTGCTGGGTCTCACCGGGTACTACCGCAGATTGTTAAGGGTTATGGCTCCATAGTGGCCCCCTTAACAGAACTCACATGTAAGAAACAACCTAGGTTGGTGAATTGGACAGATACCTGTCAGACAGCCTTTGATTCTCTAAAGGAAGAATTGTGCATGGCACTCGTGCTCAGGGCCTCTGACTACTCCAGGGAGTTCACAGTGCAGATAGACACTTCAGAGCATGGCATAGGGGTGGTCCTGGCACAGCTGAATTAGGAGGGCCTAGACCAACCGGTAGTCTTTATTAGCAGAAGACTATTACCATGAGAACAGAGGTGGAGTGCTATTGAAAGAGAATAATTTGCTGTGCTCTGGGCACTGAAGAAGCTGATACCATACCTGTTTGGGACTCACTTCTGGTTTCAGACTGACCACAGGCCCCTCAGATGGCTCATGCAGATGAGGGGTGAAAATCCTAAACTATTGAGGTGGTCCATTTCCTGACCACCCCAATGTCAATGCCTCTCCCAATCTTCCGCTTTAGCGATAACAGCTCCCAAGAGGTTGGGTAGCTCTCCCCACTTTCAGCTGGGGGGAACACATGTCAGACCCAACAGCCCTAGGGTGGTCATCCCCCAACTTTTTGCCTGCCTCCCTCCACTTTTCTGACACTGTTTCTGCTGGTTTTAGAACTCTGCACACTTTACCACTGCTAACCAGTGCTAAAGTGCATATGCTCTTTCCCTACAAAGATGGTAACATTGGTTCATACCCAATTGGCATATTTGATTTACTTGTAAGTCCCTAGTAAAGTACACTACATGTGTCCAGGGCCTGTAACCTGAATGCTACTAGTGGGCTTGCAGCACTGGTTGTACCACCCACATAAGTAGTTCCTTAACCATGTCTCAGGCCTGCCATTGCAAGGCATGTGTGTGCAGTTTCACTGCCACTTCGACTTGGCATTTTAAAGTACTTGTCAAGCTCTAAACCTCCCTTTTTCTACATGTGAGTCATCCCTAAGGTAGGCCCTAGGTAACCCATAGGGCAAGGTGCTATGTAATTAAAAGGCAGGACATGTACATGTGTGGTTTATATGTCCTGGTAGTGGAAAACTCCTAAATTAATTTTCCACTACTGTGAGGCCTGCTCCTTTCATAGGATAGCATTATAGCTACCCTAATATACTGTTTGAGTAGTAGGTTCTGAACAGAAAGGGGTAACTGTAGGAGGCTGGCCTGGTTTGTAGTGGTACCAAGGGGTACTTACACTCTGCACCAGGTCCAGTTATCCCTTATTAGTGTAGAAGAGGTGTCTAGCAGCTTAGGCTGACAGAAAAAGTAGCTTAGCAGAGCAGCTTAGGCTTAACTAGGAGACGTGTAAAGCTCCTACTATACCACTGGTGTCATATGCACAATATCATAAGAAAACACAATACACAGATATACTAAAAATAAAGGTACTTTATTTTTAGGACAATATGCCAAAAGTATCTCAGTGAGTACCCTCAGTATGAGGATGGCAAATATACACAAGATATATGTACACAATACCAGAAATATGCAGTAATAGCAATAGAAAGCAATGCAGGCAATGTACAGTCACAATAGATTGCAATGAGAGCACATAGGTATAGGGGCAACACAAACCATATACTCTAGAAGTGGAATGCGAACCACAAATGGATCCCAAACCTATGTGAGCTTGTAGAGGGTCGCTGGGACTGTAAGAAAACAGTGAGGGTTTGTAAAATAGCCCACCCCAAGACCCTGAAAAGTAGGCGAAAATAGTGCACCTAAGTTCCCCAGAGAGCACAGAAGTCGTGATAGGGGAATTCTGCAAGGAAGACCAACACCAGCAATGCAACAACGATGAATTTCCAGACGAGAGTACCTGTGGAACAAGGGGACCAAGTCTAAGAGTCACACTCAAGTCGGGAGTGGGCAGATGCCCAGGAAATGCCAGCTGTGGGTGCAAAGGAGCTGCCACCGGATGGTAGAAGCTGTGGATTCTGCAAGAACGAAGAGGACTAGGAACTTCCCCTTTGGAGGATGGATGTCCCACGTCGTGAAGAAGCTTGCAGAGGTGTTCCCACGCAGAAAGACCGCAAAAAAGCCTTGCTAGTTGCAAGGGTCGCGGTTAGGGTTTTTGGATGCTGCTGTGGCCCAGGAGGGACCAGGATGTTGCCAATTGCGTGAGGAGACAGAGGGGGGCGCCCATCAAGACAAGGAGCCCACTCAGAAGCAAGCAGCACCAGCAGAAGTGCCGGAACAGGCACTACGAAGAAGAGTGAACCGGAGCTCACCCGAAGTCACAAAAGAAGGTCCCACGACACCGGAGGACAACTCAGGAGATCGTGCACTGCAGGTTAGAATGTCAGGGACCCTGGCTTGGCTGTGTACGAAGGAAATCCTGGAAGAGTGCACAGGAGCCGGAGCAGCTGCAAATCACGCGGTACCCAGCAATGCAGTCTAGCGTGGGGAGGCAAGGACTTACCTCCACCAAACTTGGACTGAAGAGTCACTGGACTGTGGGAGTCACTTGGACAGAGTTGCTGAGTTCCAGGGACCACGCTCATCGTGCTGAGAGGGGACCCAGAGGACCGGTGATGCAGTCTTTTGGTGCCTGCGGTTGCAGGGGGACGATTCCGTCGACCCACAGGAGATTTCTTCGGAGCTTCTAGTGCAGAGAGTAGGCAGATTACCCTCACAGCATGCACCACCAGGAAAACAGTCGAGCAGTAGTCGTCTTTGCTACTTTGTTGCGGTTTTGCAGGCATCCAGAGCAGTCAGCGGTCAATTCCTTGGCAGAAGGTGAAGAGAGAGATGCAGAGGAACTCTGATGAGCTCCTGCATTCGTTATCTCAAGAATTCCCCAAAGCAGAGACCCTAAATAGCCAGAAAAGGAGGTTTGGCTACTTAGGAAGGAGGATAGGCTAGCAACAGAGGTAAGAGCCTATCAGAAGGAGTCTCTGACGTCACCTGCTGGCCCTGGCCACTCAGAGCAGTCCAGTGTGCCAGCAGCACCTCTGTTTCCAAGATGGCAGAAGTCTGGGGCACACTGGAGGAGCTCTGGACACCTCCCAGGGGAGGTGCAGGTCAGGGGAGTGGTCACTCCCCTTTCCTTTGTCCAGTTTCGCGCCAGAGCAAGGCTGGGGGATCCCTGAACCGGTGTAGACTGGCTTATGCAGGATCAAAGCATTTCCAGAGGCTGGGGGAGACTACTCCTCCCCAGCCCTGACACCTCTTTCCAGAGGGAGAGGGTGTAACACCCTCTCTCTGAGGAAGTCCTTTGTTCTGCCTTCCTAGGCCAAGCCTGGCTGTACCCCAGGAGGGCTGAAACCTGTCTGAGGGGTTGGCAGCAGCAGCAGCTGCAGTGAAACCCCGGGAAAGGTAGTTTGGCAGTACCCGGGTCTGTGCTAGAGACTCGGGGGATCATGGAATTGTCTCCCCAATGCCATTTGTGACAATTCCATGATCTTAGACATGTTACATGGCCATGTTCGGAGTTACCATTGTGACGCTATACATAGGTAGTGACCTATGTATAGTGCACGCGTGTAATGGTGTCCCTGCACTCACAAAGTCAGGGGAATTTGCCCTGAACGATGTGGGGGCACCTTGGCTAGTGCCAGGGTGCCCACACACTAAGTAACTTAGCACCCAACCTTTACCAGGTAAAGGTTAGACATATAGGTGACTTATATGTTACTTAAGTGCAGTGGTAAACGGCTGTGAAATAACGTGGACGTTATTTCACTGAGGCTGCAGTGGCAGGCCTGTGTAAGAATTGTCAGAGCTCCCTATGGGTGGCAAAAGAAATGCTACAGCCCATAGGGATCTCCTGGAACCCCAATACCCTGGGTACCTTAGTACCATATACTAGGGAATTATAAGGGTGGTCCAGTATGCCAATGTGAATTGGTGAAATTGGTCACTAGCCTGTTAGTGACAATTTGGAAAGCAAAGAGAGGTTCTGGTTAGCAGAGCCTCAGTGAGACAGTTAGTCATCACACAGGGAACACATACAGGGCACACTTATGAGCACTGGGGCCCTGGCTGGCAGGGTCCCAGTGACACATACAACTAAAACAACATATATACAGTGAAATATGGGGGTAACATGCCAGGCAAGATGGTACTTTCCTACAGTAACCAGGTCATTTTTAGTATGGCCAGCAGGGTAATAGAAAATCTGGCTTATTGGTGAGGTTGGATTTTATAATACTATTTTAGAAATGCCACTTTTAGAAATTGAGCATTTCTCTTCACTTAAAATCCATCTGTGCCATACAGCCTGTCTCCAACCCACATCTGGCTGGGCTGTTTGACAGCTCCCTTGTGCATTTCACCCAGACAACCACAAACACAGGATACTCAGTCACACCTGCACTAATCTGCATACTGAATGGGTCTTCCTGGACTGGGAGGGTGGAGGACCTGAGACTAACATTTTAAAGGCTAGTGGCCTGTCCTCACACAATGGACTGTCAAACCCCCTACTGGGACCATGGCAGACAGAGCTGTACTCAAAGGGGAACGTGTGCACTTCAAAACCACTCTTTGCAGTCTCCCCCACTTCAAAGGCATTTTTGTGTATATAAACTGGGTCCCTGACCCCACTAAACTAGACACATCTGGACCTGAACCTGCAAACTGTCAAGAGAAACTGCCTGGCTGCCAACAACACTCATACAGACTTCTTTGCTGTGAAGGACTGCTGCCCTGCTGTTGCCCTGCTGCCCTCTGACTTTGCTGAGAAATGCTCTCCAAGGGCTTGGCTTGGGCTTGCTTCCTGTTTACCAAAGTCCCAGGGCCAAAAATACTTCATCTCTTCAAGGAAACTCCTGTGCTCCAAAAATCGAGGCACAGCCTGCCAGGATCGATGGACAGCCTGCCCTGCAATGAGAAAATCGATGCACCGCCGAACTGGAACGACGCAGCCCAACTTCCTGAGTGAAGATTGATGCACTGCCTGTGTTGCGACCGGAAATTCAATGCACAGCCCTACTGGATTGACGCACAGCCAAGCCAGAATGACGCAGCCCGACTTCCTGAGTGAAGAACCAATGCAGCACCTGCTGTGCAACAGAAAATTAAACGCATCGCCTACTGTATCAACGCAATGCCTGTAACCTCTTCCCGTACATCCAGGATTTTCCCTGCATCATCACTGGATGTCCAAAGACACCAGCATCGTAGTGAGGAACCAAGACTGTGCGTCAGAAATCGTCACAAACGCCAGTCGCAGGGTGGAAAGAAAGGGTGGCATTGTCTGTGCCACTTCAGAAAAACCGACGCACACCTCATTTTTCCATGCATCTCCCCCTCTGTGGTCTCCGTGCACGGTAATTTTGACGCAAACCAAGTACTTTCTGCAAACATGAGACAACTGTGATTTCTTAGATTTAAGACTCTTTTTAAACTTTAAAAAGTGATATCTCATCTTATGCTAATTGAATCTTTATTGTTTTTACCTTAATTTAACCAGATAAATATCCTATATTTTTCTAAACCTGCGTGGTGTATTTTTGTGGTGTTTTCACAGTGTTACAGTGTTACTGTATGGTTTATTGCAAAAATACTTTACACATTGCCTTCTAAGTTAAGCCTGACTACTCAGTACCAAGCTACCAGAGGGTGGGCACAGGATAATTTGGATTGTGTGTGAGTTACCCAGACTAGGATTGTGGTCCCTATTTGGACAAGGGTGTATACGTCTGCCAACTAGCGACCCGATTTCTAACACCTAGAAAGCCTTGGCCTCTTCCTATTGCATGAGTTCATATCTCTGGTGAGGTGAGGGCTCAAAGAATGGTGGGTGACCTTCACTTTGATGCGGGTCCTTATAGTCACATGAGTGATGGTTTTGTGGTCTCTCTTGAATGTGTCCACTGTTCTATCTCATCAGGGAATTTCCCCCCAACTGTCTCTTCTTCATCAGTTCTTTATGTCCTAATAGAATGATGGTATTCTTTGTGTTAGACCTGACATCCTTGGTTTGGTCATCCCCCAACCTTTTGCCTTCACCCCTTATGTTTTTGGAATTCAGTTCTGCTGGCTTTGAGAGTTTGTGCACTTCTTAAACATAGTAACATTGGTCTACAATTGGCACATTTAAATTACTTATAAATCCCTAATATGTGGTACTACGTGTACCCAAGACCTGTAAATTAAGTGATACTCATTGTACCACTTACTAAAGTAGCACTTTAAAACATGTCTCAAGACTGCCATTGTAGCCTGTAGTGTAGTTTTAAACTATCAATTCAACCTAGCAAAATAAATCTTTTGCCAGGCAAAAGCCTTCCTTTTTAATAAATATGTCACCCACTAATATAGGCATATACAACCCATGTGGCAAGATGCATTATATTTGAACTGTTGGACATGTATTTCTAGGTTCTACGTATACTGGTAGAGAAAACCCGTTTAATTAGTTTTTCACTATTAAAAGACCTATCTATGCCTTTGGATAACATTGGGTCGCCTTATTACATTTAATATGTGCTAACTTTTGGTTGGGAACAGATAGGAATGCCAAGTTTGTACTCAAATGAATTGTAATTTAAAATTATCTTTAATGGTAAAGTAACTTTGTAAATCAAAACTCTGTTTACACTGTTAGAAAGCTTACAATTCTGTGTTCTAACTTTTGGATCCTGCTGCTAATGTCCTGGAACCAGTGACTTTAAATAGCTTAGCTGCTGGACTTTATATACTTTCTGCAGTCAATGAGAGAAAGAGGGGCTAGGTGTTGGCAGAATGGCGGGGAAAGATGTTCCCTGCCCCTCTTACACTTCATAGGGCTGCGTCCAGCATATACACAAAGGAACCTGGCACTAGCTTTTTGGCAGCCCAGACGTCTTTGAGCCTTGGCAGTAGGAAGAAAAGAACTTTCCAGGACCAGATGTGGGAATAGCCTGGAACATTCCCCCACTTCAAGGCTGGCACAAGTTATAAATATATTCAAACTTCAGAGAAACTCTCCTGTAGACTCTTGAATTTGAAGACCTCAGAAGGACTGGCTGGACCCCCAGAGGATGGCCCTTTTGCTTCAGGCCTATCATGTTTCCTATAGGACTGCCGTACTGCTATCAGACGACTGCCCGGATGCTTGAGGCCTGCTTTGCTTCCCAGATGATTGCCCTTCTGCGTGAGATAAGTCCTGTTGCTCCTAACTCGAGGGATATTTGGTTAGCCATCTGTGTGAGAAACAGGGACATAACATGCTTCAGATACACTGATCCCTGTACCTGGTTTTTGCTGGAGTGAGTCCTAACCACCCCAAGGGTACCCCTTCAGTTCCGAAGCCTTAGAAGTGATGTTCGAAGTGCTGCTCCTGCCTTACCCAAAAATCTGAGAACTTTTCCTTAAAAAGAGCTTAAAGAACAGTTAGAACACCAGGCCTACCTGCCAGCCAATACCCTCAAGGTGCATCACCGGTCAGCCTGACTTCCTGGTAGCTTCCCGTACATTCTCCACAGCAGTAAATCCAGCTCAGCTGCACCTCTCAGCAACGGTATACATCCTCCATAGACCTGTTTTCAGCTGCAGCTTCAACATCTTTACGCTGGAAGTTTTCAACTTCAAAAAAGTTGTGTAAGTCTGAAGGTAAAAGTTTTTCCTGGGTTGATGGCAAAGGCTCCCCATCAATGACAACAACCTCCTTGGCCTGGGAATCTGGCTTTTTCTACCGTTCTTCAGTGAGACTTTGGCCCTCATTCTGACCCTGGCGGTCGGTGATAAAGCGGCGGCCAAGCCGCCAACAGGCCGGCGGTCTAAAATATGCAATTCTGACCCTGGCGGGAACCGCCAACACAGCCCGCCAACTTAACACTCCGACCGCCACGGCGGTACAAACAAACAGCGCGGCGGTTCCCGCCAACAGCCAGGCGGCAGACAATGTACCGCCCACCCTATTACGACCCACCAATCTGCCACCTTTTCCGGGGCGGGAGCACCGCCGATAAGAACACGGCGGAAACAGACTACGAACGGGAAAACGCTCACCTCTACGCACTCCACGCGAGATTCCGGCAGTATGGAACCAGAGTTGCAGGTCATCCCCGCACTCCTATTCCTGCTCATATACCAGGAGCACGCCCGGCGGCGCGGAAGACATCGGTGAGTACTGCACCTACGACACAGGGGAGGGAAAAGATTACCGGCACACACCCACCCACCCACACCCACTACAACACACACATCAATGCATTCCCACAGATCACTGTCACAACCCACAAACCACCCCCCTCCGAAATAATGCAAAGACCAAAATAAGAGATCATAAACGGGCAGATATATTGAAATATGTACACCAGTAATCCCAATAAATAAATAAACTATGTACAAAATATATACAGCTACTAAATGTAGTCCAACCACTGTCCGTGGATCACAGGGGTCCTGTGCAAAGGGGCAAGGCCCAGTCCCACGACAAGAACTCCACGGAGAGAACACTGCAGGGGCATCAGAAAGAAAATAGGACAGGCACCTCAGGGGGAAGGGAAGGGGGGGCACCTCAGCCACTTGAGTACACGATGCCAGATCCACGAGGGGACTCCATGACCACTGGCCCATCCTGGGGAGAGCAAAGCCACAGTCCATACAGTCCATACAGTGGGTGGCCTGCCCACTGGGCCATCCTGGGGAGAGCAAAGCCACAGTCCAAACAGTCCATACAGTGGGTGGCCTGCCCACTGGGCCATCCTGGGGAGAGCAAAGCCACAGTCCAAACAGTCCATACAGTGGGTGGCCTGCCCACTGGGCCATCCTGGGGAGAGCAAAGCCACAGTCCAAACAGTCCATACAGTGGGTGGCCTGCCCACTGGGCCATCCTGGGGAGAGCAAAGCCACAGTCCAAACAGTCCATACAGTGGGTGGCCTGCCCACTGGGCCATCCTGGGGAGAGCAAAGCCACAGTCCAAACAGTCCATACAGTGGGTGGCCTGCCCACTGGGCCATCCTGGGGAGAGCAAAGCCACAGTCCAAACAGTCCATACAGTGGGTGGCCTGCCCACTGGGCCATCCTGGGGAGAGCAAAGCCACAGTCCATACAGTCCATACAGTGGGTGGCCTGCCCACTGGGCCATCCTGGGGAGAGCAAAGCCACAGTCCAAACAGTCCATACAGTGGGTGGCCTGCCCACTGGGCCTCCTGGGGAGAGCAAAGCCACAGTCCATACAGTCCATACAGTAGGTGGCCTGCCCACTGGGCCATCCTGGGGAGAGCAAAGCCACAGTCCAAACAGTCCATACAGTGGGTGGCCTGCCCACTGGGCCATCCTGGGGAGAGCAAAGCCACAGTCCATACAGTCCATAACAGACCCCACTGCCACTGGAGGAGGCAAGTTGGCCAGAGGACATCCTGCAGCCCTGCCCGAGATAGATCCTGCCCTGCCACGTCTGCCAAAGGGCCAGCGGTTCTTGCCTTGAAGGGCCCAGTTCAGCGGTTCCTGAGACGGCGGGGCCCAGTTCAGCGGTTCTTGAGACGGCGGGGCCCAGCGGAGCGGTGCGTGAGACGGCGGGGCCCAGCGGAGCGGTTCTTGAGACGGCGGGGCCCAGCGGAGCGGTGCTTGAGACTGCGGGGCCCAGTTCAGCGGTCCTTGCCCTGAAGGGCCCAGCGGAGCAGTTCTTGAGACGGCGGGGCCCAGTTCAGCGGTTCTTGAGACGGTGGGGCCCAGCGGAGCGGTTCTTGAGACGGCGGGGCCCAGCGGAGCGGTGCTTGAGACTGCGGGGCCCAGTTCAGCGCTCCTTGCCCTGAAGGGCCCAGCGGAGCGGTTCTTGAGACGGTGGGGCCCAGTTCAGCGGTCCTTGCCCTGAAGGGCCCAGCGGAGCGGTTCTTGAGACGGCGGGGCCCAGTTCAGCGGTTCTTGAGACGGCGGGGCCCAGCGGAGCGGTTCTTGAGACGGCGGGGCCCAGCGGAGCGGTGCTTGAGACTGCGGGGCCCAGTTCAGCGGTCCTTGCCCTGAAGGGCCCAGCGGAGCGGTTCTTGAGACGGCGGGGCCCAGTTCAGCGGTTCTTGAGACGGCGGGGCCCAGCGGAGCGGTTCTTGAGACGGCGGGGCCCAGCGGAGCGGTGCTTGAGACTGCGGGGCCCAGTTCAGCGGTCCTTGCCCTGAAGGGCCCAGCGGAGCGGTTCTTGAGACGGCGGGGCCCAGTTCAGCGGTTCTTGAGACGGCGGGGCCCAGCGGAGCGGTTCTTGAGACGGCGGGGCCCAGCGGAGCGGTGCTTGAGACTGCGGGGCCCAGTTCAGCGGTTCCTGAGACGGCGGGGCCCAGTTCAGCGGTTCTTGAGACGGCGGGGCCCAGCGGAGCGGTTCTTGAGACGGCGGGGCCCAGCGGAGCGGTTCTTGAGACGGCGGGGCCCAGCGGAGCGGTGCTTGAGACTGCGGGGCCCAGTTCAGCGGTCCTTGCCCTGAAGGGCCCAGCGGAGCGGTTCTTGAGACGGCGGGGCCCAGTTCAGCGGTTCTTGAGACGGCGGGGCCCAGCGGAGCGGTTCTTGAGACGGCGGGGCCCAGCGGAGCGGTGCTTGAGACTGCGGGGCCCAGTTCAGCGGTCCTTGCCCTGAAGGGCCCAGTTCAGCGGTGCTTGAGACTGCGGGGCCCAGTTCAGCGGTCCTTGCCCTGAAGGGCCCAGTTCAGCGGTTCTTGAGACGGCGGGGCCCAGTTCAGCGGTTCTTGAGACGGCGGGGCCCAGTTCAGCGGTCCTTGCCCTGAAGGGCCCAGTTCAGCGGTTCTTGAGACGGCGGCCGGTCTATGGCCAACTGCTAATTGCCTGGTGGTGCCCTCCTGGGCAGCGGGGATGGTGCTCCTTCACTGCCCACCTGGGCTGTGGGTGGTGGGGCCCTCCTGGCCAGCTGGGCTGGGTCCTCCCTGGGCAGCGGCAATGGGGGTGGTGGGCTCTCCCGGGGCAGCTGTGCCGGTTCCTCCCGGGGCAGCGGCTATGGGGGTTGTGGGCTCCTCCTGGGCAGCAGGCCTGCTGCCTGACCTCTCCGACTTGCTGCCCTTGCCCTCTTTAGTCGTGGGCCTGTGGCCCTTTCCTCCCTTTGGAGCTGTGGCTGGTGACTGTCTCTGGGTGGTGTCCGGGGGGGATGTAGAAGGCGGGCTCCTGCGGCGACCCTTCCGCCTTCTGCTCCTCTTCCCAGGGGGTGGGCTGGCTGTCCCCTTGCTGCTGGGCGAAGATCCAGACATGCGGGCTGGCGGGCTCCAATACCCCTGCACCCTTGTCAAGGGGGCTGCAGGGCTGGTGGTGGCTGAGGTGCTCTTCTTACCCCGACGAGAAGGAGGGGGGGGCTCAGGGTCAGGAAAGAAGTTAGTAGTGGCGAGGAAGAGCTTCTTGGGACAATGGAGAGTGGTAGGTACAGTGGGAATGGGAGTGGAGGGAGAGGATGTGGTTGTAGGTGAGTCACGTTTGCTGTCTTTGGGTGCAGGTGCAGGAGGGATAGGCTGTCGTGAGGTGGATGGCTGTTGGGTGGGTGGGTGGCTGCGTTTGTGTGGTGTGGAAGAGGGGGTGACAGACACAGTGGGAGAGGACACAGGGGACGTGTAAATGGCAGTGGGGGTGGTGACTGCACGTGTGCGGACTGGAGTGGAGGGTGTGCTGGTGATGGAAACACTGGCTGATGGTGAGGTGAATGGAGGTGTGAGTGTAGACGTCACAGGGAGGGAGGAGGGAGACGAGGAGGTGGGGGTCACAGAGGTGGTAGTGACTGTTGGCATGTCTGCATCGGAATGTTGCGTGTGTGAATGTCTGCGTGATCTGTGGTGCTTATGTTTGGATGAGCTTCTCTTGGGTGTTGAGGTGTGTGCAGGCTGGTCTGATGGTGTGGGTGGGACAGGCAGAGGAACAGGAGACTGGGAGGAGGGAGTTAGTAGAGGCAGGCAGGAGACAGGGACAATGGCTGCCGTCAGTGCTGAGGCCAGAGCCTGGAACGATCGCTGATGGGCAGCCTGACCCGAATGAATGCCCTCCAGGTACGCATTGCTGCGATGAACCTCCCTCTCCACCCCCTGGATGGCATTCAAAAGGGTAGTCTGCCCAACAATGAGCGTTCGGAGGAGGTCAATGACCTCCTCACTGAGGGCAGCGGGGGTAACAGGGGCAGGGCCTGAGGTGCCTGGGGCGAAGGAGATGCCCGGCTTCCTGGCAGAGCGGGCACGGGGCGAACGCTGAGGGGCTGCTGGGAGGGCGGAGATGGTGCGCTGGGTGGCGGCTGTACCTGTAATGGCGGGGGGCACGGATGGTGCCACCCCCGCAAGGGAGCCCCCTTCCGAGGACGTGTCCGTGTCGCTGCAGGGTCCAGTCGTCCCCGTCGTGGAGCTCCCCTCGCCCTCCGTCTCACTGGTCCAGTCTGACTCTGTGGCATGGCCCTCCTGGGCCATGTGAGATGCAGCTCCCTCCTGCCCCGATGCCACTTCTCCTCCGCCTGATGATGCTGATGCACACAAGCACAGAAAGACAAACAAAAAGGGGGGGGGAGAGAGAAATAAAGGGATATTGAGTACATGGATCTCCGGTACAGTTAGCGGACATGACAGACACAGATGCCCCCTGCACTAAGTTGCGCACTTGTGGTCCGCTACGCATTCCGTGGAACATGCCCTACACGCCTAGAGTTGACAACTGCACCCATGGATGACACGGCCCAGGGATGGCTGTACTGACAAACTACTGAGGGTGGTGGCTGGGGACACAGGGGCTTACGGGGGTGCCCAGCCTACAGATATCGCCCTGGCCTAGGGGGACCCCCAGCCCTCCTCCCCCCCCCAGACACCTCCACTGCGCGACAACAGAGTAGATAATGCTTGTACTCACCCCCTTGTGTCTGCTGTGCTGCCCTCACGCGCCCATCCAATTCAGGGTAGGCCACCGCCAGGATCCGGAACATCAGGGGGCTCAGTTGACGGCAGGCACCCCGCCTACGTTGGGAGGCCATCCCCAGCAGAGACTCGGCGGTCTTCTTGGTCCCGCGGCGGATGTCCTCCCACCTCTTGCGGCAGTGGGTGCCCCGTCGATGGTGGACCCCCAGGGCCCGGACTTCCTTGGCGATGGCACGCCAAATCCCGATCTTCTCATGGGCGCGGACCTATGTGACACGTACAGGGAGGGAGAAATACCACGTTCAAGTTTCTCAGCATTTTCCTTTCCAGTGGCCCAACGCCCCCCATCCCCGCCAGGCCCCCCGCCAGGCCCAACATGCCCCCCATCCCCGCCATGCCCCCCGCCAGGCCCAACATGCCCCCCATCCCCGCCAGGCCCCCCGCCATGCCCCCCGCCAGGCCCAACATGCCCCCCATCCCCGCCAGGCCCCCCGCCAGGCCCAACATGCCCCCCATCCCCGCCAGGCCCCCCGCCATGCCCCCCGCCAGGCCCAACATGCCCCCCATCCCCGCCAGGCCCCCCGCCATGCCCCCCGCCAGGCCCAACATGCCCCCCATCCCCGCCAGGCCCCCCGCCAGGCCCCCAAGCCAGCCAGTGGCCCCAAATCCATATTGAATTAAACTCACTTGTTGGTCTGGAGGACCGTAGAGTAGCGCATACTGGGGGAGGACCCCATCCACAAGTTTCTCCAACTCCTCTCCAGTGAAGGCAGGGGCCCTTTCCCCAGGCGCAGCAGCCATTGTCCCTTCCAGACCGAGGTCACAGCAACACTTGCAGTATAGGTCCTCTCCTGTGAAAGTTCAAGTCGCAAGTGGATAAGTAGATAGAAAATGGCGGTCACGTCCGCGGCGGTGCGTACCGCGGCGGTGCGTCCCGCCACCGCCGGCGCCCTTCGCCATTGGCTCCTGAAACCCATAGGCTTCAATGTTAACCAATGCGGCTTCGCGCCGCGGTCTTCGCCCGCCGCCCGCCGCGGTGTGCCACGCCAGCGCATTGACCTCACATCCCATTGTCACACTTCACAGGTCAGGCAGCCGCCATTTCCAGGGCCCACATGGCTCAATTTCAACTGCGTCACACAGGCCTAGGCCTTGCATAGCCACTCAGACACGCCATTCACTGCATAGAGAATCGTATACTGTGCTAGCTGTGAGTACGTACCTGTGGGTTGCTTGACTGTGTGCTCCATGTTGTCCTTCCTAGGCACCGTCCGCTGGGTTGGGCGAGGAGACGGATGAATCCTCCCGTGTACCGACCGCTGGTGGACCTGTCGACAATGGAAGAACGCCACATTATCCTGACCTACCGTCTTAACCGTGCCACTATCCATGAACTGTGTGCCCAGCTGGAGCCCGACCTGATGTCCCCCATCCGCCAACCCACAGGGATTCCCCCTCTGGTGCAGGTCATGTCAGTACTCCATTTCTTGGCAAGTGGGTCATTTCAGACAACCGTGGGAATTGCTTCTGGGATGTCTCAGCCCATGTTTTCGAAGGTGTTATCCAGAGTGTTGTCTGCCCTGATGAAATCCGTGAGGAACTACATCATTTTCCCTGAGGTGGGCGAATTGGCTACAGTGAAGGGTGATTTCTACGCCCTTGGACACATTCCCAACGTAATTGGTGCCATTGATGGGACCCATGTGGCTTTGCTTCCCCCAAGAGACAGGGAGCAGGTGTACAGGAACAGAAAAAATTACCATTCAATGAACATCCAGGTGGTGTGTTTGGCTGACCAGTACATCTCGCATGTAAATGCCAAATTCCCAGGGTCAGTGCATGACGCCTACATCCTCAGGAATAGCAGCATCCCTTACGTGATGGAACAGCTACAGAGACACCGTGTATGGCTAGTGGGGGACTCTGGGTACCCCAACCTGTCGTGGCTACTGACCCCAGTAAGGAATCCCCGGACCAGGGCAGAGGAACGGTACAATGAGGCCCATGGGCGTACTAGGAGGGTGATCGAACGCACCTTTGGCCTCCTAAAGGCCAGGTTTCGGTGCCTGCATATGACAGGTGGATCCCTAATGTACTCACCTAAGAAGGTGTGTCACATCATCGTGGCCTGCTGCATGCTTCACAACCTGGCTTTGCGCCGCCAGGTGCCTTTCCTGCAGGAGGATGGTCGAGACGGTGGTGTTGTGGCAGCGGTGGAACCTGAGGAGAGTGACGAGGAGGAAGACGACGGGGCTGAAACAGACAACAGGGACAGAATCATTGAACAGTACTTCCAATAGGACACAGGTAACATTTCAAAGATAATTTAGTAAATGTTAACTACTCTCCAGCATCTCTGCTGCCTGTCTATTTGCCCCAGTGTATGATGACTGAGTTTTGGCTTTTCCCTCCCTATTTCAGATCTGGGGTCCCCACTACGAGTCCTGTGCTTCGTTTCCCCATGGACTACAGCTTTGTGGCAGCTGTTTGTTGACTTCACCATGTACAAGGACATATTTGCACTGTCATGTCAATTACAATCTATTGAAATCACAGCCAGACTCCAGATATTTTGGTGCAAAATAGGTGTTTATTGAAGTGCTCAAAATGGGATGGGTGGTTTCAAGTGGGTGGGGGCTATGGTGAAGGAATGTCCATGGCAGAGTCCAGAGTAACAGTCACACAGGTGCATTGTCCAGAGGCCTGTGGAGAGATGGAGCATGGGCAGTTCAAGGATGGACAGGGTGACAATGTGGGACAGTGGGATGACATCAGGTGGTATCCATTGCTGGCGGGGGTCTTGACATCCTACTCTGTCTTCTTGCGAGATCTCAGGGCCCTCTTGCGGGGTGGTTCTTCTCCTGCAGGAGGTGGGGGTCTGGTGGGCTGCTGCTGTGCGGGGGCCTCCTGTCCACTAGCGCCGGCGGAGGTGGTTGGCTGTTCTTGGTCCAGGCTAGTGGCAGGGGCCCTTGGGTATTGTTGAGTGTCCGCCCTGTTGTTGACGAGGTCCTGCAGCAGCCCTACCATGGTAACCAGGGTGGTGTTGATGGCTCTGATGTCCTCCCTGTACCCCCGATAGTGTTCCTCCTGCAGTACCTGGATCTCCTGGAACCGGGCCAGTACCGTCGCCATCGTCTCCTGGGAGCGGTTGTATGCTCCCATGATGGTGGTGAGGACCTCGTGGAGAGTGGGTTCCCTGGGCCTCTCCCCCCCCCCTGTCGCACAGCTGCCCTCCGAGTTGCCCTGTTTCCCTGGGCCTCTGCCCCCTGGCCGGTGTGCCCACTACCACTGCCCACAGGTCCCTGTTGTTGTTGGGGTGGTGGGTTATCCTGGGTGCCCTGTAGTGGTAGACACACCGCAGATTGACGCGCCCTGGAGACAGAGGCATGGGCCCGCTGGGTGGGAGCTGTGCTGGTGTTCCCAGAGGGGTTTGGGTCTGTAGTGGCCTGGGCCTGTGTGAGGGGAACCGACTGTCCAGAGGTCCCCGATGGTCCGGGCTGGTCATCGGTGTCCAGGTCGACAGAGCTGCTGTCATCGCTGACGGCCTCTTGGGTGGGGGGTGTGGAGAATTCTGGCCCCTCCGCCGCGGTGTGTTGACGGTCGGGTCCTGCAGGGGTATAGAGGTATGGTTATAGTTTCAATGTGTGGCATATGGGTGTATCTGTGGGTTCTCGTGTCCCCAAGTGCTGGCATTCGTGTGTGGGGGCTTTGGTGAGGGTGGCTTGTGGGGGGGATGTGTATATGCATTGGGCATGCTTTGGTGATGGGTGTCCATGCTTAGTGGACGCATGCAGGCCTAGGTTTTGGGATGTGTGGGTTGTGATGGTGGGACATTGGCGGGGAATAGGTGTGCTGGGGGTGGGGGTGAGGATGGTGGTGGGGGTGAGGATGGTGGTGGGGGTGGGGTTCGAGGATGGGGGTGAGGGTTGGGGTCTGATTTGGCATGCAGGTGGGGGGGAAGCAGTATTGAAGCTTCAACTTACCAGTATCCATTCCTCCGCCGACTCCTGCGAGGCCGTCAGGATGCAGGATGTTCAAGACTTCCTCCTCCCATGATGTGAATTGTGGGGGTTGAGGTGGGGGTCCTCCGCCAGTCTTCTGCACGGCGATGTTGTGCCTGGATACCATGGAACGCACCTTCCCCCGTAGGTCGTTCCATCGCTTCCTGATGTCTTCCCGATTTCTGGGGTGCTGTCCCACTGCGTTCACCCTGTCGACAATCCTCTGCCATAGCTCCGTCCTCCGGGCAATGCTGGTGTATTGTATCTGTGTGCCGAACAGCTGGGGCTCTACCCGAACGATTTCCTCCACCATGACCCTGAGTTCTTCGTCTGTGAAGCGGGGTTGTCTTTGGGGTGCCATGGGGTGGTGTGTATGATGTGTGGGGTGGAGTATGTGTATTTAAGTGAGTTGAGTGTGGTGGTGTGTGTTGTTTTGTGTGTGGATAGTGTGTGGGTGATGGTGTTGAGTGGCTGTGGCTGTTATTTTTTGGATGCTGGTGTCTCGCTCTTGCCTTCTTTACGAATTTTTTAGCGTAGGGGTTTGTGGGTGATGTGGGTGTGTGTTTTATATTGTATTGTGTGTGTGGGAGTGGTGTGTGTATGTGTATCAGGTGTGTGGGATTCAAATCGTCCAATGTGGCTGAGTTTTGTTCGTTTGTGTGTATTCTGACCGCGGCGGTGTGTCCCGCCAATGGAATACCGCGTTTGAATGACCGCCGCGTGGATTCGTGGGTCGTAATGGGATGGGCGTATTTCTGTTGGCGTGGCGGTGGAGGTTTGGTCACCTCCACCTTTCCGCCGACCGCTGGTCTGGCGGTCTGTTGTGGCGGTCGGATTTTCGGAGGTTTGCCTTCTGCGGGTCAGAATGACCGTGGCGGGTTTCCGCGACCGCGGCGGGATTATGGAGGATTTCTGACCGGCGGTAGGCGCCTTTTACCGCCGAGGTCAGAATGACCACCTTTGTCCAGTGCTCCCCGCCAGCGATGCTCATCCTCCGCCAAGGACTGGTGCCCTGCCCTACAGAACTCTACTTTCCTGGACTTTTTTTCAGAATTTCTTCTAAGGTGAGAGTAATTAGAGACCAGACTCAAAACTGTTTGGATATCCGACCCACGGTTAATTGCGGTCTGCCTTAACTTATTTCCTTGCCCCAGTCTTGTGCGACCAGATTCCAATGGTCTGCGCTTTTATTTTAGGTGCTAGATTTCACTATAGCTTTACAAATTCATAACCCTGGTACTACTGATGGGATTTAATTGTTTTTGTTGTCATTTTATTGATTCAAATATAGCCTATTTTTGTAAATTGGTGTGAGGTTTTTCTTGTGTTGTGTTTTCACTCTATTACTATTTGTGTGCTGCATAAATGCTCAACACAGTACCCCTAACTTAACCTGGCTGCTTTAATGCCAAGCTACCATAGCGTTAAGAACAGGTCAATTTAGTGACTTTTGTGGTTCACCCTGACAGAGATTGTGCTTGAAAAGGGTTTCCTAACCCCTAAACCAGTGGTTCCCAAACTTTTTCGATCCCCGGCTCCTTTGACCTATTGGCCGTGTTGGCCACGGCTCCCCATTATGTTACTTTTTTTTGGCGGGTGGGGGAACGTAATCCCAGCCTGTACCTGTACCTACACTATTTACAGTTTGACTTCTTTATTCTCTCGTTCAGGTTCCTGAAAACCATTTATTTTAAACTATTTCTTTTCTTTTGTCATAGGGATATTATTAATGGTACTCTGGCGCCCTCCGCTGGTCACAATAATTAATGCAGGGGGTTTTGTTTCCAAAACCACGGTGAAAAGCTACCGATTAAAAGCACCTCCGAGTGGTTTCCAGACTGTATGCGGCGCCCCTGGCTAATTTTGACGGCGCACCAAGGAGCCGCGGCGCACAGTTTGGGAACCACTGCCCTAAACCAATAATCCAATTTCTTACTCTTTGCTTCTCTTTTCCTGCAGTAATTATTGTTTCTGATCCCACTGTGCTAGGTGTAGTGATGATTTAAGCCTGCCACAATCTATTTCAGTGCTGACCCTCGCCTGCCACTAGAACAGTAGTGTTGGTAGGTAGGGTGGCAGTATATATATTCATAAAATGATACATGGTTCATTCTCTGTCTGTATTCCTTTCTAGGCATATTCATAATACTTTGTTCAGTGTGTGCATGAGCTTCATAAATTTCCTATTGGTCTGCAAGGAGAACAGTGAGATATTTCAATGGCTGATTCTCAGTTCCGCTAAGAATTCTATCCGCCAAAAGTCAGACACCCACACAAGTCCACCACACCAAAGGTCAGTGGTAAACTGGCGAAAACAAAACCTCCACCGTCACGCCAACAGAAATACGCCCACACTATCACGACACACGAATCCACACGGCGGTCTTTCATCCGCGGTATTCCATTGGCGGTACACACCACCGCGCTCAAAATACACACACACTTACAAAACACAGCCACATTGGACAATTCAAAATACACACACCTGATACACATACACACACCACTCCCACACACCCAGTACAATATAAAACACACACCCACATCACCCACAAACCCCCACAACACAAAATTCAGAAAGAAGACCAGAGAGAGACACCACCAGCAAGAACAACAGCATCCACAGGCACACAACACCATCACCCACACCCACACAACTTCCACGCACCTCACACAACACACCACTACATATCACCACACTTATCACCACACACTCCACCCCACACATCACCTACACCACCCCATGGCACGGCAAAGACACTCCAGGTCCTTGGGGGAGCAGGAGCTCAGGGTCATGGTGGAGGAAATCGTCCGGGTAGAGCCACAGCTATTCGGATCACAGGTGCAGCACACCTCCATAGCTAGGAAGATGGAGCTATGGCGAAGAATAGTGGACAGGGTCAACGCAGTGGGACAACACCCAAGAAATCGGGAGGACATCAGGAAGCGGTGGAATGACCTACGGGGGAAGGTGAATTCCGTGGTCTCAAGACACCACCTGGCGGTTCAGAGGACTGGCGGCAGACCCCCACCTCCTCCCCCACAACTAACAACATGGGAGGAGCAGGTCTTGGCGATTCTGCATCCTGAGGGCCTAGCAGGAGTAGGTGGAGGAATGGACTCTGGTAAGTCAAAGCTTTACTATTACATCCCCCACCCTACCTGCATGCTATCACATACCTCCACCCTCAC
Organism: Pleurodeles waltl; assembly: GCF_031143425.1. Taxonomy (NCBI): domain Eukaryota; kingdom Metazoa; phylum Chordata; class Amphibia; order Caudata; family Salamandridae; genus Pleurodeles; species Pleurodeles waltl. The sequence continues at coordinate 1,226,779,715 of NC_090447.1, forward strand.
CCCCAGCACCCCAACTCCTCACATATGTCCCAACATCACAAACCACACATCCCAACACCAAGCCCTGCATGCAACAACAAAGCATGGACACCCATCACCAAAGCATGCCCACTGCACATACCCATACACCCCCCTAAACCATCATCACACAAGCTCCCACACAGGAATGCTAGCACTGGGGTACACAATCACCCTCCCATTGCACACCATTACACACACAGATTTAATAAACATCCTTTTATACCCCTGCAGGACCCCTACCCAACGTCACCGGACAGGAGGGTCCAAACATGTCCACACAACCAACAGAAGAGGCCCACAGTGATGACAGCACCTCTGTCCAACTGGATCTAGATGACCAGCCCGGACCATCGGGGACCTCTGGACAGTCAGTTCCCCCCACACAGGCACAGGCCACCACAGACCTTCCCCCCTCTGCAAACACCAGCACAGCACCGACCCAGCGGGCCCATACCTCCATCCCCAGGACACGTCAATCAGCTGTGTGTCCACCACTACAGGGAACCCAGGCTAACCCACCACCCCAACAACAACAGGGACCTGGAGGCAGTGGTAGTGGGCACACGGTCCAGGGGACGGGGGCCCAGGAACACAGGGGAACTGGGAGGGCTGCTGTGCGACAGGGGGCGGACAGGCCAAGGGAACCCACTCTCCACGAGGCCCTCTCCTCCATCATGAGCCTACCACCACTCCCAGGAGACGATGGCAACAGTACTGGCCAAGTTTCAGGAGACCCAGCGCATGCAGGAGGAACAGTATATGGGCTTCATGGAGGAACTCAGAACCAATAGCTCCATCATTGTAGGAGTGCTGAGGAAGTACTCAACACCAGGAGGGACAGTGTGACACTACAAGGGGCCCCTGACACTAGCATGGACAATTAACTGCCCACCACCTCCGCCGGAGCTAGTGGACAGGATGCCCCGCCACAGGACCACCACACCAGCACCCCACCCCCTGCAGAGGGAGAACCACCCCGCAAAGGGTCCCGGAGATCCAGACAGAACACGATGCCAAGACCCCGCCAAGAAATGAGACCACCCTGATTGTCATCCTACTGTCCCACTTTGTCACCCTGTCCATAATTAAACTGCCCCAGCTCCACTTCCTATGCCCATAGGGGCAATGCACCTGTGAGACTAATAGACTGGACTCTGCCATGGACACTCCTCCGCCATCACCCCTCACCATTTCACTACCCCCTCCAATATTGAGCATTTAAATAAACACAACTAAAGCACAAAACAATCTGGAGTCTGTCTGTGATTTCGAAATAGTGTATTAGCAATTACAGTGCTAAAATGTTTTTTTAATAGTAATGTCAACATACCTATGTCACACAGCTCTAGTCCATGAGGAATCTAAGCAGATGTCACACAGTGGGACCCACATCTGTGAAATCGTAAGGGAAAGTGACAACTCAGTGACCATACACTGGGTGAAAACGACAGACAGGAGAGAGGTAGTAGTGTCAAAGTACATGTAGTAGGCAGGTTTGGATTCATATCTGTGCCTCACTGGAAATATTGCAAGATCACTGAGTCCCTGTTGTGCATATCTTCTTCCTCTGCTTCCTCCTCATCACTGTCCACAGGCTCCCCAGCTGCCACAACACCGCCATTTGGACCATCCTCCTGCAGAAAAGGCACCTGGCGTTGCAAAGCCAAGCTGTGAAGCATACAGCAGGCCACGATGATCTGGCACACCTTCTTTGGTGAGTAGAATAGGGATCCACCTGTCATATGGAGGCACCTGAACCTGGCCTTTAGGAGGCCGAAGGTCCGCTCGATCACCCTCCTAGTTTTCCCATGGGCCTCATTGTAGCGTTCCTCTGCCCTTGTCCTGGGATTCCTCACTGGGGTCAGTAGCCATGACAGGTTGGGGTAACCAGAGTCACCTGCAAATGGTGAAGGACAACTGTTAGACACACACTAACCTGTAGGGATAACCCCAGACCCAGACAGCCATTCCCAAAGACTTGCTTCCAGGTGCTCACCTAATAGCCACACACAGTGCCTCTGGAGTTGACCCATCACATAAGGGATGCTGCTATTCCGCAGGATGTAGGCGTCATGCACTGAGCCAGGGAACATGGCATTCACATGGGAGATGTACTGGTCTGCCAAACATAACATCTGTACATTCATAGAATGATAGCTCTTCTGGTTTCTGTACACCTGTTCACTCCTGTGGGCAGGGGGGGGGAGAGACCAAAGCCACATGGGTCCCATCAATGGCACCTATGATGTTGGGGATATGTCCCTGAGCATAGAAATCACCTTTCACTGTAGGCAAATCCTCCACCTTAGGGAAAACGATGTAGCTCCGCATGTGTTTCAGAAGGGCAGACAACACTCTGGACAATACGTTGGAAAACATAGGCTAGGACATCCCTGATGCCATGGGCACAGTTGTTTGAAAAGAGCCACTTGCAAGGAAATGAAGCACTGACAGCACCTGCACTTGAGGGGGGATTCCTGTGGGATGGCTGATTGCTGACATCAGGTCTGGCTCCAACTGGGTACACAGTTCCTGGATTGTGGCACGGTCAAGCCTGTAGGTGATAATCAAATGTTGCTCCTCCATTGTCGACAGGTCCACCAACGGTTGGTACACCGGAGGATGCTGCCATCTCCTCACATGTCCCAGCGGACGGTGCCTATGAAGGACAACAGCGAGCACAGAGTCAACCAACTCAGAGGTACGTACCCACAGTTTACACAGAACACCATCCATACACAAAAGGTGGCATGTATGTGTGTTGAGTCTGGGCCTAGGTATATGTGACGCAGTTGAAAATGAAGCCATGTGGGCCCCTGAAATGGCGGCTGCCTGACCTCTAAAGTGGGACAATGGGATGTGAGGTAACTGCGCTGGCGTTGTACACCGTCGCGGTAGGAGGTCTAAGACCGCGGCGCGATGCTGCATTGGTTAATATTGGACCCTACGGGCCCGGAGCCAATGACGGTGAACGCCGGCGGTGGCGGTACGCACCGCCGCGGACGTGACCGCCATTTTCTATCTGTTCAATCACTCGATACCTGATCTTCGACAGGAGAGGACCTACACTGCAAGTGCTGCTGTGACCTCGGTCTGGAAGAGACAATGGCTTGTGCGTCTGGGGAAAGGGCCCCTGCCTTCACATTGGAGGAGTTGGAGAAACTCGGTGACGGGGTCCTCCCCCAGTACAACCTACTCTACGGTCCTCCAGACAAACAGGTAAGTACACAGGGAGCATGTTGTATGGGCTATGCCTGTGTGGAGAGGGCTGGATGTAAGAAGGAAGGGGACAGAGTGCTGCATGCATGAAAGACGGTGAATTCATGTGCCACATGGCAAGGGTAGGAATGGGGGCCAATCACTTTGAAGGTGCAGTTGGTAATAACTTCTCTTTTTCCCCTGTACATTTCATGTAGGTCAGCACCCACCAGAAGAAAGTTATTTGGTGTGCCATCGCCAAGGACGTCCAGACCCTGGGGGTCTACCACAGACGGAGCACCCACTGCCGGAAAAGATGGGAGGACATTCACTGCTGGAGCAAGAAGACGGCGGAGGCTCAGCTGGGGATAGCCTCCCAATGTGGGAGGGGTGCCCGTCGCACCCTGACCCCCCTGATGTTCAGGATCCTGGCAGTGGCCTACCGTGAGTTGGATGGGTGCTTGAGGGCATCACAGCAGACACAAGGGGGTGAGTACACTGACTTTGCGTGCAGTGGAGGTGTCTGGGTGGGGGGGGGGGAGGGCTGTGGGTTTCCTTAGGCCAGTGCGAGTTCCGTAGGCATGGCCCCTCCGTAAGGCAGGCCATGTGGCACCCCACGCCACCTCTGTAGAGTGCCAAGTACAGCTATTCATGCCCCTGTGTCATCTATGTGTGCAGATGTCGTCCATAGCCTTGTAGGCCATTTCCCAGGAATTGAACAGTGGAGCCCAAGAGCACGGCGTAGTGCAGTGGGCTTCTGTGTCTGTCGTGTCCGCCAACGGTAGCGGTAATCCATGCACTCAACATGTCTTTCTTCTGTCGTCCCCCCCCTTTTTGTGGTCTCCCTGTTCTTGTGTGCATTAGCATCATCAGGCAGAGGAGCAGTGGCACCGAAGCACGAGGGATCTGCATCCCACATGGCCCTGGAGGGCGAGACTACAGACTCGGAATTCACCAGTGGGACAGAGGGCGAGGGGAGCTCCACGGCGGGGACAGGAGCTGACACCAGCGAAACGGACTCGTCCTCTGATGGGAGCTCCCTTGTGGTGGCGGCAACATCGGTGCCCCCGCATCTACAGGTACAGCCACCCCCCCTACCAGCACCGCCCTCCCAGCAGCCCCTCATCCTTCGCCCGTGCCCACTCACCCAGGAGGGTGGGCATCACCTTCGCCCCAGTCACCTCAGGCCCTGCCCCAGTTACCCCTGCTGCCCTCAGTGAGGAGGCCATTGACCTCCTCAGGTCCCTCACTGTTGGGCAGTCTACCATTTTGAATGCCATCCAGGGTGTAGAAAGGCAGTTGCAACAAACAAATTCATTCCTGGAGGGCATTCATTCTGGTCAGGCGGCCCTTCACTGAGCTTTTCAGACTCTGGCCTCAGCACTGATGGCAGCCATTGTCCCCGTCTCTAGCCTCCCCCCTCCAACTTCCTCCACCCAGACCCAATCCCCTGTACCTCTGCCTATCCCAAGCACACCATCAGACCAGCCTGCACACACCTCAACACACAAAGGAAGCTCAGGCAAACATTAGCACCACACATCCCACAGGCACTCACGCAAGCAACACACACATGCAGACACACCAACATCCACTGCCTCCACTGTGTCCCCCTCCTCCCTCCCAGTCTCGTCTACACTCACACCTGCATGCACTAACTCTACAGCCACTATGTCCCTCCAGCACACCCACCAGCACACCCCGCTCACGTGCAGTCACCACCCCCACTACCATTCACACGTCCCCTGTGACCTCTCCCAGTGTGTCTGTGACGCCCCCTCCCAAGATACACAAACGCAGGTACACACCCACCCAACAGCCATCCACATCACGACAGCCTCCAGTGCATGCACCTTCACCCAAAGTCACCAAATGTATACCACCACCTCTTCCTCCACTCCCAAACCCCCTCCAGCTACCCATCCCAGTGTGTCCCAAAAACTTTTCCTGTCCACCCTTTACCTTTTTACCACACCTCCCCCACCCCGTCCATCTCATAGGTCCCGAAGTTGCACCTCAGCCACAACATCTCCGGGACCAGTGGTGCCTGTAGTCACTGGTATGTGGAGTGCACCGGCCACCAGCACAGACAGTCCCCCACCTGTGAAGCATCAGAAGTTGGCCAGTGCCCAGCAGGAGAGGGGGAAGACTCCAGCCACCAAAGCTGCTCCCAGGGGTCCGGTTGGGAGTGTGGAGTCAGCTGTGACACCTTCCAAGGTGGGGAAGGCCACAAGAAACCCGGCAAGTCTGGGAAGAGCAGCAAAGCGGAGAAGACCTCCATCATCCCCGCTACTCAGGAGGCCACCGCCAGCCCCAGCCCAGCTGGCCAGGAGGCCACCGCCAGCCCCAGCCCAGCTGCCCAGGAGGCCACCGCCAGCACAAGCCCCGCTGGGCCATGAAGAACCGCCAGCACAAGCCCCGCTGGGCCATGAAGGACCGCCAGCACACGCCCTGCTGGGCCATGAAGGACCGCCAGCACACGCCCTGCTGGGCCATGAAGGACCGCCAGCACAAGCCCTGCTGGGCCATGAAGGACCGCCAGCACAAGCTCCGCTGGGCCATGAAGGACCGCCAGCACAAGCCCCGCTGGGCCATGAAGGACCGCCAGCACAAGCCCCGCTGGGCCATGAAGGACCGCCAGCACAAGCCCCGCTGGGCCATGAAGGACCTCCAGCACAAGCCCCGCTGGGCCATGAAGGACCGCCAGCACAAGCCCCGCTGGGCCATGAAGGACCACCAGCACACGCCCGCTGGGCCATGAAGGACCACCAGCAGCTGAGACCCTGCAATGTAGACCGCCAGCTGAAGCACTGCTGAACAGGGCACCACCGCCTCAAGCACTGCTGAACAGGGCACCGCCATCTTAAGCACCGCTGAACAGGGCACCGCCATCTCAAGCACCGCTAGCCCATGAGCGCCAGGGGCACTGATGCAACTGGGTCCGTCACGGGGTGAGTGATGCACTCTGGGCACCAGTCCCCCTCCAGAACCAGTGGAGACTGTCATCCACTCCCTCTGTCCTTAACAGGATGAAGCACTCTGGGCACCAGTTCCCCTCCAGAACCAGGGGAGAGATCCATCCACTACCTCTGTCCTTCACAGGATGAAGCACTCTGGGCACCAGTCCCCCTCCAGAACCAGTGGAGAGATCCATCCACTACCTCTGTCCTTCACAGGATGAAGCACTTTGGGCACCAGTCCCCCTCCAGAACCAGTGGAGACTGTCATCCACTTGAGAGACTGTGGCTTTGCACTCCCCAGGATTGAACAGTGGGCAAGCCACCTACTGTAGAGACTTGAGAGACTGTGGCTTTGCACTCCCCAGGATTGAACAGTGGGCAAGCCACCCACTGTAGAGACTTGAGAGACTGTGGCTTAGCACTCCCCAGGATTGAAAAGTGGGCATGTGGCCCCCTCGTGGATTTGGCATTGTGCACTCAAGCGGCTGAGATGCCCCCCTTTCCCTCCCCCTGAGGTGCCTGTTTTCTTGCTGTCTAATGCCCTTGCAGTGTTCTCTCCGTCATGGTCGGGGATCTTGTGTGGGCCTCGCCCATACCGTGTGGTCCCAGTGTTCCACGGACTTTCTTTGTGCAGTACCTGGACTACTATGCCTGGTATTTATTTTGTACATTGTGTATATATATATTTCTGCCTACTTGTTTTTAATATATTCCGATGGTTAGACTCCTTTTCTTTGGTCTTTGCATTCTTCCGGGTGGGTTTGGGGGGTGTAACTGTGATGTATTGATACGCATTAGTGTGTGTGTTGTGGTGGGTGAGGGTGGAAGTGTTGGTGTGTGTCCCCCTGTTTTTTGCCTCCACCCTCCCCTGTGTCGTAGGTGCTGTACTCACCGTGGTCTTCACCTCCGGCGTTAGTGCTCCTGGTAGAGGAGCAGGAAGACTATGGCAGGGAGAATTTGGAGTTCCCGTTCCATGGTGTACTTGTTCCTCGTGGAGTGTGTAGAGGTGAGCGTTTTCCCTCGAAATTCCTGTTTCTGCCATGTTTTTATCCACGGTGAATCCGCCCCGGAAAAGGTGGCGGATTGGCCTGTCATAATAGTGTGGGCGGTACATTGTCTCCCGCATGTCTGTTGGCGGTGACCGCCGCGCTGTTTGTTTGTACCGCCGTGGCGGTCTGAGTGTTAAAGTGGCTGTCTTTGTTGGCGGTTTCCGCCACGGTCGTAAATGCAATCTTTTTACCGCCGGCCTGTTGGCGGTCTTACCGCCGCTTTAACACCGCCTGCCCGGGTTGTAATGACCACCTTAGTCAGAGCCTGTATGCTAGTTTGTCTAGCTCTAGATAATGTGAATAAGATGCCATGGTTGATGTATGTAAAATCGGGCCTAGGTTTAATTGACCGCTTTAATTCCCCCACATGTCTTTCAAGGAACACCAAGGTGATTGTGAAAGACAGATATGCATCCTGCTGTGGGGAGGAGAAGCTAAGAGGTGTCCTGGATATGAAATCGGTAGACCTGCACTTGCAGATTTTTACAGTTAAAGCCCTGGAAACACATTAGAGGATCCACATATCTGGCTTCTTTTAACCTCTTTTAGATTCAATCTGATCCATTTTAAAATAGCTTTCCAGTCACAAGATTTTTGGCTGCGGGACTTACTCCTGTGTTATTGTGATCATGTCACCAAACAAAGCACTTGTTACTTTATTTTGTTCTGTTCACTCTATGCATATCCAATAAGGTCTTTATGATCCCACTGTGGCATCAAGGGGAGTTTAGGCAACATCGTCCCACAATGGAATTCTTACAGAAACTAACCACGATTAATTTGTGCCACGCTGTGTTAAATTTTAAGAGTGTGATTCAAATTAGATTCAAATTAGAGACCGTTATGAGCTTATAAATTTAACCAGAGATTTTATACTGAAAGAGATGTAATTCCCTTCTGATTTCTTGGACTTTTATTGATAGTGTTTTTATGTTTTATTGCCCTCTGATGTTATTTATATGATCTTTTGCATTCTTATGTTTGAGCATTGTATTCTATGGCTTATTGCTGAAATAAAGTTGATTGACTGACTGAGTGACTGGTGCTGCCCATTCATTACCCCCTGTTGTCTGACACAGATGGCAATAAATAACCATGGGGGTTATTCTAACTTTGGAGGAGTGTTAATCCGTCCCAAAAGTGACGGTAAAGTGACGGATATACCACCAGCCGTATTACGAGTTCCATAGGATATAATGGACTCGTAATACGGCTGGTGGTAAATCCGTCACTTTTCCGTCACTTTTGGGACGGATTAACACCTCCTCCAAAGTTAGAATAACCCCCCATGTCTTCATGTCTTCAACCAACATGTGTATGTTGTGGAACTACACCTTTTTCCTAATTTGGGCCTTGATTTTCATGTGATTTTGTGATACTGGTCCATCAGCTGAGTCACCCTGTCTTTTAGTGACATCTGTGGAGTAACTTACTGTGAATTCCTATTGAGGAAGGTGCACTATCACTTATGTTTCGGTCTTTGTGGTAAATGAATGATGAACCTGTAAATAAAGGGTACCAGGGGCTTGTGGTCTGTGAAACAGGGCTGGACTGGGAACCCAAAGCAGCACCGGCTATTTTGTGGGACCAAACCCCCCCCAACTCCTCTCCCTAGGGGAGGGGAGTGCAAGTGTGAAGCACTGCTGTTTTTGTTACTGGACGATGATATTGCAGCACTGCTGCAATACCAGCCCCCAGAAATAGAACTGGCCTACACTGCTGCAAAACAAGCCCCCACCCTTCCAGCCTCCAGTGAAAACACCCAATGCGCACTATAGTCAGTCCAGGTCTGCTGTGACCATATAAAAGTCTTAACAAAACAGATATAAATGCAAGTGGGTGGGGGGCAGAGCTTGCCTGGCTGCAAGATGGCCACACATTGACAGAGCTCCGCCGGCCACCAATAATCCGCATAGAAATCCTACGGCTTTAACAGCACTGGACCCCTAGGCCATGCACCCCTGTAGTCGAGACATGCAGGGGACCAAAAGGTAAAAGAAGCGGCTCGTCTGCGGTGATCAGAGGGCAGCTGCGGCCTTGATGGTGAGGCACCACGCGGAGGCCTGGAAGGCTGCCTCTGCAACCTGGAGCCTGCGGGGTCGGAGTGTGTGCCATCTTGAGTGCCCCAGCCGGGCTCCCATACTTTCGGCTGCCTGTGTCGATCGGGTGGGAATGCCTGTCAATGTAGAGGAGCCCGTGTTGCCCTGGGGGGCAAAGCATATCTAGTGCAGTGCCAGACAAGGAGGGTGGGAGGAGGCTGCTGAGTGAAGATTGGCACAGGCAGAGGAGAACAGCTGACTGCTGAATCGGGCAGGCCTCCATAATCGAAAGCCAGAGTGGACTCGGAGCAGCAGTGAGGGAGGGCGGGTGACAGCCCTCGGTGTGGCGGGTGTGGATGTGGCGCCGGGTCGGGGACAGCCCCGCACGGCGCACCCACATCAGATCTGAGCAAGTACCCATGCAGAAAGTGCCCGGACCTGGATGCTGCCACCCGAACCAATGGAGATAAGTCGAACTGGGAGCTGACATAACTGGACCCCAAGGAGCAAAGATTGCTGCTGGCTTAAAGGCCTGTAAAGCATAATTATATGACCGATAACGGCTTGCTCGCTGGCTGCACTGATCAATATGGGTAAAAGTGACAAAAATCAGCCCAAGCTGCAATTTCACCAGCACAAAGCACATGAAACACAAGCGGAGCAGATGGCAGCATCAGACCCTGTGGCCGGGGTATCAACGCAGGAGGAAGAGCCTGATCCAAAGCAGATACTAGCCGCAATGCAACAGAGTTTGGCTAAGATAGACAGTAAAATTGACTCTCTATCCTTCAGAATGGATAGAATAATCGAAAGACTTGATAAACATGCGGAGTACCTTGATAAGACAGAAAGATGCATTTCAGTTATAGAGGATGATTCCACAATGGTGAACTCCGGCATGAACAAGATGCTAGCGGCCCTGCAGATGAAAGTTGAGCATTTGGAGGTTCGATTAGGAAGAAACAACCTACACAATGGGGGCATTTAGGAGTCAACCTCCATCGACAACATGGAGGGATATATTGAATGCCTATTGGTCTAGTTAATGGGTCGTGAAGCGTTTTCTGACATGGTGGAGAGAGTGCACCGCTTGTTGGCGACCCGACCTTTCCCAGGGTCACCACCTAGGCTGGTGGTAGCCAAACTATTGAATTACAGGGACCGGGATGCAACCCTACAATGAGCGAGAGAACAAAAGACACTACAACATGAAGGGATGGAAATCTCACTCTATACGGATTCCACACAGCAAGCACAAGAGGCAAGACAGCAGTTTATTGCGGGGAAGCGCCAACTACGAGAATTACACATGGATTACCGTATGCTTTACCCGGCCAGGCTTCGAGTAATGGTGGATGGCAAGCCAATGCTATGCACAAACCATAAAATGCTTGCCCAATTCTTGAAGTGAAGGCTGGTCAAGGGGGGATGACAGGATGTCAAAGCTGCCTCTCCCTGAGGGCAGAAAGACAAAGAACGAATATGGGATGAATGCTACTGCTGTCAATATCAGAAAATCAGTTAGACATAGTAAAAGTGGCTTGGTGTGACATGTATTGTTGCTCGAATTGGTCAACAAGACAAGGTTTGAATGAGAAGGCGTAATACAGGAGACATCTTCTGGACATTAGTATGAGGTCAATGATAGACACTGTTTGAATTACAATGTGGTTCTGGGGGTTGCCAGGGGTGAAATATAATGTATGGCTCCTGGTGCCTCATAGGTAGTGGGCACTCTCCACATGTGGGTGGGTCTACCATAACGATAAGGTGGTAGGAGGGAGGAGTGGGGTAAGGGTGCAGCACAGTAACATCCACCCCAACTTGTATCTCACTTGTTTCAGTGGTTGATTTCATATCAGAACAATGGGGGAGGGGGTGGTATGCATATACAAAAACAGGCAGATTGGGGGACGCCTTTTGTGGGTGGGGGAGGGGGAACTTTTCATGAGTTAACAGAGGGATTTGTTCAGTTAATATGGTTGCTTTAACAGTCCATAGCACATCATGCATCAAATGACAGAACACATATCTGAAGCCGAAGGCCAGGCAGGGTCGGGTAGTCTGAGGATGCTGACATGGAACGTCAGAGGAATAAATGATGCTAGGAAGGTGCAGAGGGTTGACTTGGCCATACTGCAGGAAATGCATTTAGCCCCGGGTAGCAAAAGGGAAGGGACAGTTTTTAGTGGCGGGGTTCACTTCACAGTCTACAGGAGCTTGTGACGGACCCCAATGGCAGACATGTTGTGGCCGGTTGAGGCAGAGGAGACCTCACCTTTCTTCTAGTTGAACTGTATGGCCCCAACTATGATAATCCCAGGTTTTATTTTGACCTAGCTATGAAAGTGGATATATGGGGGAGCCTCATGCAGATCTGGAGAGGAGACTTTATTTGCACATTAGATCCGACAAAGGATCGATCAGGGAGTACACACAGGGGACCAGCCACCACAGCCAGGACGGTGATCGAGATCGGAGAGGACACAGGGCTCGTAGACATATGGAGACACAGACACTCCACTGGGGAGGGGGGTTCACTCATTCATCAGCACATGATTTGCACACATGCATAGACCTCTGGTTTATGTGCAGGATCCTTGGCCCAGAACATACTCAGATCACTCGCAGGTCCCGCTTGAGATTGAGGTGGGGCCCGAGTGAGTCACCCATTTATGTGGAGGTGCCCCCCATACTCATTATTGGACACAATGGTCTGTGACAGCCTAGCCACAGCTACCAAGGAATTATTTCAGGTGAACATTGGCTCAGTTACTAGCATACGCATGGTGTGGGAAACATTCAAAGTTTATATCCTAGGGATCACAAGAGCCAAGCAGGTGGGGGTCCTTAAATCACCGCGTGATTGCTTAACCCTTCAGGAGCAGGAAACTGTGCACCTGGAGACGGAACACCTGATAACGGCAGACAAACAACTCCTGGGCCACATCCAGAAGATAACAGAATATCAGGCTATAGCGCATAATGAAGTTTGTCACATGGGGAAATACGCGACGGTCCTTGTATATGGAGACAGGCAACATCCGGGCGCGACACTGGTGGGGATGGCACATTCTAATAAGGAGAGGGACACTAATATAGCGATAGTCTCCAGATGAAAATAGTCACCTAATCAACGACCCGGTGCCGATTATGCACCGATTTTGTGACTAATATGCAGCACTCTATACAACTAAGATCATACCAGATCTCGATGCAATATCCGACTATTTGATGAATATTACAATGCCATGGTTGACAAATGCAGGCAGAGTTTCTAAGGGCACCTCTGGGACCCGCGGGGATTCATAGGCCCTCAAAAACATGGCAGACAGAAAGGCCCCAGGCCCAGACAGGCTGACAGTGACTTTTTCTAAAACCTACCAAGATTTACTGATTCCTCACCTGATGGCAGTGTATGAGGAAATGGTGGGAGCCAAGGAGATGCCGCCCTCTATGGGAGAAGCATTAATCATTACATTGCTGAAGCCATGAAAGTCCCCTTTACAGTGTCCATCACATGGGCCAGTATCCTTAATTAACGTTGACACTAAAATTTATGCTAAACTTTTAGCAGATAGACTGGCAGCACTGCTACCCAGACTGATAAAACTGTAGGAGTTGGGATTTATTCTGGGCCGCAGTTTAACAGCAAATCTTTGCACAGTGTTTGGTGCCATACAACATTTGGACCCAGAGGTGAGAGTGGTCATAGTCATTCTTGACACCGAGAAGGCCTTTGACTAGGTGGAATGGCAATTCATGATGGCAGTGCTTCGACGCATGAGCACAGGTGAACTACTTCTGCAACTAGTGCAAACTCTTTACAAAGCACCCTTAGCAAGAGTTAGGATTGATGGATCGGTCTCTGAAATGACCGATCCAGTACCAGGGGAACCAGACAAGGGTGTCTACTGTCACCTCTGCTGTATGCAATTGTAGCAGTTGTAGTAGAACTGCGTGTGTGTGCACTGTGGGAATACCACAGACACCCAGGCCTCCAGTTCACAGGTTATAACCTACTAGACTCTGCATATGTGGATGATGCTTTATTATATATACGCGCCCCCAGATGCAATCTTGTGCCATCGCTCCCAGAGGTCATAAGAATTGGTGCCCTCTCTGGTTTGCGGATTGACTGGGATAAATCTATAGAGTTCCTCTTGACACCAATCACAACTCCCATAGATATGGACTTTCCCCTCAAGTGGGAGATGGGCTCGGTTCGCTATTTAGGAATCTAAATACACACAGATCCCAAGATAGTCATGTTAGATAATTACGGCAATGCAATAAAGAAATTGGCGGGAAATGTAGAGAAGTGAATTAGGCTTCCGTTCTCTCTGTTGGGATGTATAGCTCTCATGAAAATGGTGATACTCCCACTGTTCCTATTTTTTTCAGAATATCCCAATGCTGCTGCCAAAGTACATTTTCTCTACCCTGAGGACTCTCCTCATTAGACTCTCATAGGCAGGAAAGCAACCCAGAGTGCAGTGGCGTGTTTTATATTTGTAATATAAAATATATAATGTAAAATATAAAATGGGTGGACTCCCTGAATTAGACACATAATATAGAGTGACCCAATCCATGTTTGTACATTCTTGGATACATGGTTCCCCCCGAACTGCCTCAACTGACGTTGGAATGGCATATGTCATCCTCGCTCCCACTGCGATATCAGCTATTTCAGCCTCCCATTAGGCGGTATTGGGCACTCGACTCCCTAAATACAATTACCCACATATGGCACAGTCTCACGGTCGGGCAGAGGCTTTCCTTGTTATACTGTCCTTGTATACCTTTGGGGTGGTGTGCCTGGCTCCCACTGGGGCGAGACAAGAACATGGTTGACACATTAAAAAAATTGGGCATCAAGACAATGAAAGACTTCTTCCATGAGGGCACGATGTGCAGCTGGGCGTTAGTTACTGAACAGGTGCAAACAACGACCCCACTACTGCAATATCAGTACTATAGGGCTCGTCATGCTATGGGTGCACTGCTGGGGGAGGATATGCTGGAACCGCCAGACATGCATGCCCGTTCCATGATTATGGAAGACACTCAACCTCAAAGGCTAGTGACCAGACACTATGCACATGCCCAGGAGGACTACGAGAATGGAATGATGAAAAGATGGGTGGAATGGCAAAGAGATTTAGGGATACACTTAATGGATACACAGTGGCACTACTTCTGCTCCATGACTCGTAACATGTCACTCAATGGCAGACACTGCCTGATACACTTGAAATCCATTAATAGAACATATTACACACCTCTTAGGCTCTTCAAGTATAAGTTTCACAATGTGGCAGATTGCCCCAGATGTGGAGAGGTGGGCTTTCTCCATATGGCATGGACCTGCATACAGCATTTCTGGAAAAACATGTTTAATGTGCTGGAGGACACTGTGGAAAACCGGGTATGGTGCACACCCCTCCTTGCCCTCCTAGGCTATGACAGAGATGTAAAGGGAGGAGATCGACACTTGGTACCCATGGGGGTGCTGCTGGCAAAACACAGGGTGACCATGAGATGGGACCGTATCCCTTTGCAGACTTTAAAAGAATGACATGCTGATATGGTATATTGTAATACTCAGACAGATATATACAATGAGTTGATCCCCCAAAAATAGACACAAACAGTACTGGAGAGCCTATTAGGAATATTTAATTGGAAAGGAGACAGGAGAACCTGAAGGCGATTAAGGGAGTGGTATTGGTGCATATAGATTGGGTAGATACAATGTTAACCCTTGGGTATGCCACAGGAACTGTGTGGCAGTGAATTACCAAAATCCATTATGGTATTAGAGAGACTGGACCGAGGAGCGGGCATCATCGTCATGATGAACTACCATATATGACCCTGCCAACGGAGCTTAATACACATTTATTAGATTACTTTGGAAGTGTGTTTGTCCAACAAAGCTTTATCGAGTGAGAAGCAACTGTCATTTGTTTAAATTGTTGTAAATGTAAAAGCATAAATAAAATAATAAAATAAATACAAATAATTGCAAGTGGGTGCAATTACATTTCAATCTGTGAAGATATGTGCTCAACTTCAGGTGGCACTCGACCTGTGAAGGGTCAGCGAACCCTGAATGAATTTCTGCTTTTGGAGGAGGACTGCTTCAGGGCAGGCATAAACCAACAATTCGATTCTTAATGTGAAGATGAAGTATTTAATGATGGCATTATGTAAGGTTCCCTTTTTTTACTTAGAAGAATATTTCTTGTTGGGCCTCTGATCAATTCCAAGAGTGCCGAGCTTTGATTAGCTGCCTCAGAGGCTCTGTTTCAGTGACCCAAAGAGGGATAAAATACCAGCTACCAGTGGTTATGTCAAAAAAGCTTCTGTGTATGAAGCCTTTACTTCAGTAATGCCCCTTTGCGTCTATGGATCTACACTCACTACTTGTTGGAAAAACACATATTCACAAAAGTTTATGTTGTCTGCCAGGAACTCACACTTTTGACAATGAAGCATGAAGCCAGAGTCACAGATTCTCTATGGTTTTGTTATTAATCTCTGAAAATGTTCTAGGGTCTAAGACAGTGTTCTGTGGCTGTTTTTGATTGAATTAGATGTCATCACTGAAATTTGGAACAGCCCAAATTAAACAATGCTTGCCTAATCATATTTTGGAGAACATTGACTGCTGAGGATATTCCAGAGCTAAGGCACTTGTAATGGTGTAGGCCTAAAAACACTGAGAATGTAATACCTAGCAGCTTGCTTCATCTAGCAGCAGCTGATAGTATGCCAAGTTAAGATCTAATTTTGAGAACCATGTTGCTCCCTTCAAATCTGTGTCATCAATGTTGCAAATGAAGTGACCTTCTAGTTGTTTTGGTGTGACAACCACTGGTAATATAAAGGTGGAGGTACAACGAGTACTAGTACACATTTTGTGAATAGTACAACAACGTTCAAAAGTACATTCAGATGGAGTCATGTAACTTTGCCCACACTTTTCCACTTGTCTTTGTGAAGTAGCCAGCGGCGGCTCCTCCATTAGAGGGAGGAGCGTCGCCTCCGCGAGCAGCCGAGCAGCAGCAGCTGCAAAACCTTTACAAGAAAACAATGATAAACAATGTTTATTATTGTTTCCTTGTAAAGGGGTTGGGCCACGGGATGACGAGCAGTGAGGGGGAGTGCAGAGCTCTCCCCCTCAGAGTGCATGTGTGTTTGGCCGGCTGACTCGGGCCAGCCAAACACACATGCGCAGTAGGCTCGCTCCAGCCCGGCAACTAATCCTGACGCTGCTTAGCAGCATCATGATTGGCCGCAGGGCATGCTGGGAGCCTGTGCCTGTGAGGAGAAGTGGATGGAGCGGATGGAACTGTGTGGCTGCAGTGGCTGCGGCGACGAGCAAGGTGTTTTTTAAATTAGCCCCTCTCCCCGTGTGCCACCCCGTCCCTTCCACGCGATGCGAGCCACAACTGGAAGTAGCTTAATTTTACCATCTGCAAATGCATGAGACAGTAATCCTGATACAAAATATGTACATTTCTTGAAGGAAGCTGACGTTTCACAGCCGAAAATGGCAAACGAACTCCATAAAACTTTGAGTCATCTTCCATGAGGGCAAAATCAATGTAAGACAGTGTGAAAATCTTCTGAAGTCTACTTTAACATGAAACAAATCCAGGCAGACTTTCTCAGACCATAAATACCCATTAGAGAATAATTTACTTCAGATCCCCAAAGGAGGAGCAGCTCTTTCGTCTACTAGTGCATGTTCCTGTCCATTAGCGTCTACTTTCTCGCAGGTATCATTTCTGGGAGATCAATTATAAATGTATGAATATGTATGGACGAATGGTAGCAACTGAGATAATTCTTCTGTCACTTCTCAGTGTTTTAACAGTGATTGGGCTTCCATTAGCACTTGTTCAGAGTCCAAGCAGAGTTTACATAAATGAGAATAGTAAAGACAGATCATTGAAGTCAATTTATCACAGATAGGCCCTGTCAAACTAAAGATCTTTGGGGAACACCATCTAGGTAATAATCCCCATCAGCACCCTAGACATTGCTGGTGCATTCACAGTACTCAGAGGAATAGCCACTGGGTATCTTTTGGCACGGTCCACCAAAACCAGGCTAAACCTTTTGCAGAATCTGGGACTCCAGGGCCTCAACTATGTTGATGCCCACTATTTCAACACAGAGTTCCAGTGAAAGGTAAAGAACCCAGGGAAACCTTGAGCTTTTCCCCTGACTTCCCACTTGCCTGGCAGGTGAGACAAGACCTGCAGAATATATCTAAGAATATCTTCACTGGTGCCAATAAAAGTGAGTGACAAACCTGGCAAAAGTCTTGTCCTGCCCCCATGTCCAGCTAGAGTGTATCATGAGCCAGATCCAATAGAAAGAATCTGCAGTACTGGGGGACTACCAGGACACAAGTTGACTCAGGCTTAGGAAACATTAGGTTCACTATATAAGAGGTTTTTCTTCCAATACATAAGGTGATCTCCAGAGGTGTCACCAGATGCCTAAGCCTCAGCTTGTCAAACTCAAGCTCTCAAAAGTTGAACACCCCTTGTGAGCTCTGCAGAGCTCCTTCCTGGTGGACCCGCCCTCCACTTGCAATCCAGCCAGCTCAAGCAGGTCTACCAGGGCTTCAGTGTCGTCCCCTGTAGCCTCTGGGGCAGTGCACCCAGGCTCAGCCTCCTCCCAGACCGTGGGAGATTCATGGGCTGGTTTCTCATGCCTCTTGCCCTTCTTCTTTTTGGCAGCTATCTTGGCCATTTTTCCAGGCTCCACTTCTCCTTGACTACCTTCTAGGGCCACCAAAGACCTTGTGGGAAGGCACAACCTCTCAGGCAACCCTAACATCTCCTGGTGAGACCTGAGCTCCATTTCCTTCCAGACAGTGTGCTCAAAGTAATTTCCTAACAGACAATCTACAGGGATATCAGGACTCACAGCTATTTGCAGATAATCTGAAAATCTGAAACCACCACCCCACTCAAAAGGATCCAGAGCCACTTGGTAGTGACTCTCATGTTTGCCTGCTGTTACAGCCTGTTGGAATGTATTGGGGGTGATGACCCATAATAGTAGTCAGACTGGCTCCTGTGTCCCTCCAAGCCCCCCACTTTCTGCCCACTGATGGTGACCCAATGTCTATCCTTGTAATGTTTAGCAGGCATTTGGGCTTTGAGCACCACCTCCTTGGCATGAAGGGACACTAGAGTAATCGCTTCTTTACCCCCATATCAGCTGGGGCAATTTCTTCACCAAGCACTATACTGACCAATCCTGTGGCCTGCCCATCAGTGGGGGGTTGTTCCCTCTAGAGGTACTTGTCATTCCTCCTCAAGTGCCCATATTGATAGCATTCATAGCAACTAAGGACAAACTGTCCTGCCTTTTTGTCAATTAAACTAATCTTCTTCTAATCAGATTGGGACTGGGAATCCATCCTCTGTTTTGGGAGCCTTTATGGCACTCTCTCTTCTGTTGGGGGCCCTGACCACCCTTGTGGGAGTCCCCGCCAGATACCTTTTCGGACACTCTGGTGCTGACCCATATGTCTGCCTCCTTTGCAAACTCCCTATGATCAGTTAGCTTGCTGTTGATCAGGTAATGGTGTGACTCTGTAAAGCAACTACTGAGCATGTACTCTCCCAAAACTAGGTCATACAGTCCATTTAAACTACTTACTGTACTGCTCTCGCCCAACTACTTAGTGCCTTGCTGGAGCAGTCTAAAAATTCCACCCTTGGCTCATTTGGCAACTTTGGGATGCCCCTGAACGTGATGTGATGTAGCTCAGGAGTGAACCCAAACTTAGGGAATATTATTGGATTCATGGGATCATACCTCTCCTGATTCCCCACCTCCAATGTAAGTAGGGTATCTGGCCCCACTGTGGACATGTGTTTCCACAGGCTTGCTCCCCAGTCCTCTGGCACCCTGTGGATCCTCAGGGCTACCTCACAGGCAGAAAACCACTTATCTATATCATCCTCCACCACATAGGAGGGCACAGGTCTCGAAGTGTGCAGACCCTCACCTCTCAGAGGGACATTGGATTGCTGCCACCATTGCTACTGGATTCTAATGCATGCTTATCTTTACGGTCAAGCTCCTTCATACTCATTTAATGAGCCAATCTCCTTTCTTCCAGGACCAGCATCCTTTCCTCTAAGGCCTTCTTGGCAGCTGCCTTCTATTTGCCTACCTTGCTCTTGGCAGCTGTCTCCTCAATCTTGAGTTTGGTCAGCTGCAGCCTGAACTCTTTCAGTCTTCCTGCCCACTAGCTCCTCGAGAAACAGTTTTGGAAGGACAAACTGTTTTCTGCCCTGGCAAGGGTCTCCACTCCTGTTAACAAATTGTCCTCCTTGTCCTAAGGTTGCTGTAACTCTGTGCTTAGTGCTAGGCCTTCCTCTTCCCCAAGTCCACCTTTTCCTCTTTCTGCTCCTCTGGGGTGGACTGCATCCTTTTGACCTTCTCAAAGGCTCTGAGGGCTACCTGGAGATCCACTTTTGTGGCCTTCTCCACCCACATTTAGCCACCTATCTTTGCAAAGCTTTTGCAGCTCTGGCTTGCTTAGGCAATCCACATTGATCAGCTCCAACTCCATTGTGAGAAAACAGGACGTGAAGTAACTTAAATTCGGAAAAAGGAAAACATAGCCAAAGAGCTAAGGAACATTTAAAAAAAAATTAATTTGATGTCACATAATTTCTAGGATCATAGTGTTACACAAAACCACTAAAGTGCACAGCACATTTACACATACTGGATCCCACCACTGCCACTAATGTAGGAAATTGGGGGTTTTACCTGACAGGGGTGCGAACCCTTCCCAAACAACAATCACAGTCCCTGCCTGGGTGAGTCCCAAAAAGCCACTAAATTAACCAGAGTTTAACCCTCTGGTAACTTGGCACAAAAGCATTCAGTATTAACTTAGAGGCATTATGGTGGTCATTATGACATCAGCGGTAAAAAAATGCCTACTGCTGTGGTATCGGCTGCCAAAATACCGCCACGGTGGCTACCATCCGTCCGCCGTATTATGAGCACTATCGGACTTCCACCACAAGAAGGGTGGAAATCCGGCAGTGTTTATGGTGGTGGACAGTGGTAAGGTGGCGCTGCTACTACTAGCACGCCACGCCAGTAGAACGCATCCAGACGTATTATGAGAATTCATATGGCCTAGTGGTGTTCTGCTGGCGGGGCGCTGCTCGCAGTAGCAGCGCCCCTTCCCGTTCCCTCCCAGAAGACCTCCTTGCTCAAGGTAAGTCGGGCTTCCGACAGGGGAGGTGGGTAGGAGGGTGGGGTGGTGTTGTGTGTGTGTGTCTGAATGTGTGCATGACTGTGTGAGTGAGTGTGTGAATGCATCTGTGTGTTGTGTTGTTTGCATGGTTATATACGTGTGAGTGACTACATGTAAGAATGGTGAAGTGAGTGTGTGCCTGCATGTCAGTGGGATCATTGTAAGAATGTGTGGGAGCATGTCTGGATGTATGCATGTATGAATGCGTGTATGTCAGTGTGAGTGATTGGGTGTATGTGTGGTGCGTGTCTGAGGGTGTGTGCATGTATGGGGGTGGGGGGATGTCTGAGCATCAGAGGGGGTGGGGTGTGTGTGTGAGGATCAGAGGGGGTGGGGCATCTGAGGATGGGAGGGGAGTATGCCTGGGATGAAGAGGATGAGATGGCATGAGGTGGAATTGTCCTGTCTTCAAAATCTGTACTGTGATGGGGACTTGCACTCCCTTCAGGACTTGCAAGATATCTACGGCCTGGGTGATGGCCAATGTTTAGCTTGCAATGATCTTGTCCTGAAAATCAGAAATATCTGGACAGTGGGCCAGGAAGTCTCAACCCTACACCACGGATTACAGTATCGTCCTCGGTCGTAGTGCTATAACTGTTCTATACATGGCTCTACAAGCTGCGGATGCTGAACTTGCCTTTCTTGATATGCCCCAGTGGGAAATGTGCCTGGGAATAGTGCTGATGACTAATCAGTGGGGGGTGGTGCTAGAACAGGTAAAGCATGTGTCCAGCAATTGCCGACTAAAGTTCATCCAGTTCAATTACCTGCATCACACTTTTCTCACACCGCATCATTTACATAGGATGTTCCTGGGGTTAGCCCCATCATGCCCCCGATGTGGCTACCACGTTGCAACCTTTCTACACATGGTGTGGTAATGTCCCGCCTTAGCGCAGGCATGGGTGCAAATGATTAAACATATCTCGGCAGTGATTGGCATGCAGCTGCCATTCGACCCCCGCTCTGTTTGCTGGGAATCAATAAACACACAAAACGCAGTAAGCATTATTTGAAGCTGGCTGACCTGGCTCTGGCCCTCTTCAAGCGGCCAGTAGATATGTCATGGAAGGCAGCACAGCTGCCTTGGATAGACTGCTGAGTTTGGGTTGTGCATAAGTGGGCGATCACTGAGGTTGAAATTATGGCCTACGACACGCAAGTGTGATGAGGTGGGGGTTCTGCCACCCTATGAGAGACCTATGTGCTCAAACTGCAGGACAAATTGGACGCTGTTACTTGATTGCTGACATGGGTAGCACGCATGACAGGTCACTCACACCACAGCGATGGCTACTAGAGCACTAATTAATGGGAGACCCAGGAGCTTGGTCCAACTCCCCCACATGCAACAGAGACCCAACCACTTGCCCACGCAGCAAAAGGGACGGAAAATGCTCCCCCCCTCACTCAACTACACATAGATGCCGCTGGTACTTCCCATACAAGTCTTTCTTTCTGCTTTTATGTGGACTATATTATTGCATTGCTGTTGCCACCTCCAATTTCCCAGATTCCAGGACTGTTCTTGTATGTTTTTGATTGTTAAGTATATACATTGTTTTGACAATGGGCCTGAATACGAGTTTGGAAGTCTCAGGACCGCTATGGTGGTGGCTGCGTTACGACTGCCGAATTACAATGTTGGCAGTGTTCTGAACTAGAGACCACCGGAGTCCAGACAACACAGCCAGCCATCTGCCAACCACCTTGACTGCAGCTAAGAAAAAGCTGTCACCGGGTGGTATGAGTAAGGGTACCGCCATGGACATTATGATGTGCTGTTCCGTCGGTGGTGGAGGGAGACACTGAAGGAGGTTTGCCCTCAATGTAGTGTGAAAAGCTAGCACACTGTGCAGGGGGGTCTAGGCAAACACACATTGGTTTAAAATGTTCCTATTAGATACACAAGTAATCTGTCCATACCTGCCATATCTTGGGGTGCTTCTGGGAGCAGCATCTTGCTTCATAGATTGCCACCTCCTTCCACATACAAAGGTCCATTCCATTCTTTCTTACTACCAAAGACCGAGGGGACATAGCCTTCCACTTGCGTGAAATGTCCCACTTTGCTAAGGTCAGGCCTAAATATAGGAGACACAATCAATATGTATTACCACCTAAATCATTGACGAGATGTTGTGGAATGAGTTTTAGATTAATAGCAATCGACCAGGTGAGAACTTCGCCTACACAGGCCATCACCCCATACCAGTATTTCTGTAGAGCCAGGCAGCTCCACACTTCTGAATGAATGTGCCTTTCTCTGTCACACCGAAGAGAGGTCGGGACACCCATGTACCAGAGTCAATGTCATGTAAAGTATATTCTGTAAAGATACTTAGATTGAATTAGCCTGAGTCAGGCCGCTTTCCCGGCCATACGCAGCACCCCAGTGCCTCCATCCAGTCCTCATTCTCTAGAAACCTGACATCTGCTTCCCACACAGCACTGAGACCCAAAACATGTTGGGTTGATTTAATATGAGTGTTTCGTATATCTGTGCAACCCTGTGGTCTTCCAGGACACCCATTAGTACTTGTCCTCAAATAGACTTAGGGGGTGATTCTAATTCTGGCGGGCGGCGGAGGCCGCCCGCCAGAATTCCGCCCCCATAATACCGCTCCGCGGTCAGAAGACCGCGGAGGGTATTATGAGTTTTTCCCTGGGCTGGCGGGCGGTCTCCAAAAGACCGCCCGCCAGCCCAGGGAAAAACTCCCTTCCCATGAGGATGCCGGCTCGTAATCGAGCCGGCGGAGTGGGAAGGTGCGACGGGTGCAGTAGCACCCATCGCGTATTTCAGTGTCTGCAAGGCAGACACTGAAATACCTTGCGGGGCCCTCTTACGGGGGCCCCTGCCGTGCCCATGCCATTGGCATGGGCACGGCAGGGGCCCCCAGGGGCCCCGCGACCCCCCCTACCGCCATCCTGTTCATGGCGGCTTTCCCGCCATGAACAGGATGGCGGTAGGGGGGGGTCAGAATCCCCCATGGCGGCGCAGCAAGCTGCGCCGCCATGGGGGATTCTGAGGGCAGCGGTAAACCGGCGGGAGACCGCCGGTTTACCCTTTCTGACCGCGGCCAAAGCGCCGCGGTCAGAATGCCCTGCGGGGCACCGCCGGCCTGTCGGCGGTGCTCCCGCCGACCCTCGCCCCGGCGGTCAAAGACCGCCGGGGTTAGAATCAGCCCCTTAATTTGGATAGGGACGGTAGGTCCTCTATATAAGGGGTCAGAGCATGGCAGAGTTGGAGAAAGATATGTAACTGACTATGATGAAGTTGGTATTCCATTTGTGCAGTTTGGAATGACTTTAGGACCGCCCCATGCATTACATCCCCCCAATGTAGAAATCCCAATCAGGTACCAATGAGTTCCCACATACGGAAACCCTCCAGTGTGATTACGTGCACCTCTCCCAGGAAGGGACCCCATAACTTTGTCATTTGTTTAAAAAAGTTAGATTGAGGGGCATGGGGGCAAAAACACATACAAATGTGATGGATTCCCCATACAGTGCACCTGTTACTGCATTGTCCAACAATGTTTTAATATGCTGGTATGGGATGGTATTCCTAATCCGTATACCTGTACCCCCGAATACCTGTACTTGTGAATCCAGAATGGAAGACCTGAGAATAACCAGATCTAGCCACACACGGGACCTTGTTGCTGAGCAGGTTTGTCACTTGGAGAAGGAGGACATCTGCACCCACCCGCTTGTCCTGTCGCAGCACCACCCCTCTCTTAACCTTTAACGATCCATGATATTATCCGCAGATGGTATATCTTACCGTTGCGTGAATGGTCACTCGTTAAGGAGAAGAATGTGAATATCAGCAGCTTTATTGTGTGGTTAGTCAGGTGTGCGGCAGACAAATTACACAATGAAAAACAAAACATCCCAAATCCCTCAAAACGGTTACCCAATCTCTCAAGAACCAGAGACCTCCAATCTCTCCCCTATACTTCAGAAACATGAAGTATCTGTTGCAAAATAAACCTCCCACAGGCCTCAAAGGGGAGGCCAGTCAGGTCTGACCTGTTGATTACCCATACCCAATATTTTTAAAAAAAGAGGAACAGTGGAGGAATGCAGGCAACCACTCCAAAGTTCTATAGCCACAACTAGGGCAAAGTTACTTCAGGGTTTTGAGAAAGCACCCCGATGACTGAAAGATTTCAACAATGTTACTTGGATGGCCTGGGAGTCTTGCACTCCACTTTTAGTTGACAGAGGGTCCTCCGTCTGCCAGGGGTCCCCCCATCAGGAACATAAGCATTTGCAATGTTTTGCTTGGGTCTTCGCTGGTTTGTTATGTCTCTTTTCCTGGGATGGATCCACGTCCATCGGTGAAGGTGTGTGAGGTTTCAAACTCACCCTCTCGTCAGTCCATTGGAAAACTACTTCTAGCATTTTGAAGAATAAAGTTTGGGATTGATACAGGACCTTGAGTTTCATCGGTTAAAGAAGTATACAGCAAAGGTTGAGTTCCCTGAGATGCTGTTTATCCACCTTAAACAACTGCCACTACTGCTGGACCATTATGGTATAATCCAGAAACCATAACAGGCTGCGATTGGTCTACAGTTTTGTCCTGGAGCCTGACGAACTTGAGTATAGGGACCCTATCAATATAGTTAAGGACATTTACAGTGACTGGTGTCCGTCACTTACCAGGAGGTGTACACCGCAGCAAGAGGAGAGAGCCTCCGGGGGTACCATTGATCCAGGAAACGTTCCATCGAAGGGTCCTTGCAACCCTCTGAGAAATCATAGGTTGTTGCTGCGGGCCCTACCTTCAGTATCCTTGACCCCTCCACTAGTTCCTTAGTTACTACTGGGAACTTTGTCACAGTGAGTTAACTGAGTCCTCAACCCAAAGTCCCTAGTTTCTACTTAAGTGATCCTCTCAATGGCATTCTGCAGGGTTTGGCAGAGGAGAGTAACTTCAGTGCCCACCACACCAATCTTGGCATACAGCATGTCCCATGATTGGGTGATGGCCGCCAGAAGAACAGTGCAGTCCGAGGTTGACCTGGCCACTTGCTCCCAGGAGCGCAGAGGGCCCCCATATTGAGTGTATTTATCCATAGAGCTCTGTTTTGCTCCGGACAGATCCTTGTCTTTAGCCATGTTGGTGGTGGCAGATCTGGGTGCATCAATGAGGTAATCGAATGTTATCCTATGGGAGAGGTAGGCAGTAGTGAAAAACAAATTTGGCAGTAGTTGGGCCTGGCAAAACTTATGTTGCCAGGTCGATTTGGCAGTTTAAAACTGCACACATACTGAAATGGAAGACTTGAGAAATTTTTAAAAAGCTAGTTGATTAAGTTGGTGACACACTAAGTGCTGCGGGTCCACTCGTAACATTAAGGCCCTCATTATGACATTGGCGGTAAATGCCGCTTACTGCTGCGATGACGGCCACCAACTTACTGCTGTGATGACGAATATCCGTTCACCATATTATGACACGCACACACACCAATCTGACAGAATACAGACATACACAAAACCGACAGACCATAGGTCAGTAATAAACTGGCGGTCCCAAAACCCACACCATTAAGCCAACAGAACAACGCCCATCAAATTATGACCCACGAATCACCACAGCAGACATTAAAAGGCGGTAAACCATTGGCGGTACATACCGCCATGCTCACAATGGACACCAACATACAAAACAACACTACATTGTTCAACACACCTGACACCCATACACACACCACACCCACACCACTATAAAACACATACCCACATTACACACAACCCTTTACCAACAACTATTGCCACCACAAGACTGAGAAGAAGAGCACAGAGACAACTAGACACATATTCCACTGACACCCATACACCCCTCACGCATTCCACATCACGCACCCCACTACATTACCCAACACACCCTCACCAGCACTCATCACACAACACCCATGGCACCACAAAGGCACCCCCGTTTCACTGAGGAGGAGTTAAGGGTCATGGTGGAGGAAATTGTCAGGGTAGAGCCACAGCTCTTTGGAGCACAGGTGCAGCAGATATCAAGCAAGGAAGATGGAGCTATGGCGGAGAATCATGGACAGGGTCAAAACCGTGGAGCAGCATCCAAGTGTAGGAGGCTGGCCTGGCTTATAGTGGGTACCTGATGGTACTTACACCTGGTGCCAGGTCCAGTTATCCCTTATTAGTAGATTAGTAGTGTTCTAGCAGCTTAGGCTGATAGAGGCAGCTATATCAGAGCATCTTAGGCTGAACTAGGAGACATACAAAGCTCCTACTATACCACTTATCTCATATAGCACTATATCATAGGAAACCCAATACTCAGAGTTACTAAAAATAAAGGTACTTTATTTTAGTGACAATATGCCAAAAGTATCTCAGAAAATATACTCCCTTAGGAGGTGAGTAAAATACACAAAATATACACGCAAACCAAAATCAGGTAAGTAAAACACTTAGAAAAGTAGTGCAAACACTATAGAACACAACAGAATGCAATAGGAGACAATAGGCCTAGGGGCAACACAAATCATATACTCCAAAAGTGGAATGCGAACCACGAATGGACCCCAGGCCTAGTGTAGTGTGTAGAGGGTCACTGGGAGTGTAGGAAAACACTAAGGGTGTCCAAGATACCCCACCCCAAGACCCTGAAAAGTAGGAGTAAAGTTACCCTACTACCCCAGAAAGACAGTAAAGTCAAGATAGGGGATTCTGCAAAGACCACAACTGACTGCAAAGCACTGAAGATAGATTCCTGGACCTGAGGACCTCCAAAGGAAGGGGACCAAGTCCAAGAGTCATGCAAGGGTCCGGGGGGAAGGGGGCAGGAGCCCACTAAAACCCGGATGAAGGTGCAAAAGGGCTGCCTCCGGATGGAAGAAGCCGAAGATTCTGCAACAACGGAAGGTGCCAAGAACTTCTCCTTTGGTCAGATGATGTCCAACGGTGTGCTGGAGGATGCAGAGTTGTTTCCACAGAGAAAGACTGCAAACAAGCCTTGCTAGCTGCAAGAGTCGTGGTTGAAGATAATGGGTGCTGCCAGGGCCCAGGAAGGACCAGGAGGAGGAGACAGAGGGGGCACTCAGCAACAGAGAGAGCCCACGCAGAAGCAGGTAGCACCTGCAGAAGCACTTGAACAGGCGTTCAAGCAATCTGAGCACGGCAGTCGTCTCAACACAACAAAAGAGGGTCCCACTGAGTCGGAGGTCAACTCAGCGAGTTGGGCAAATGCAGGACGAAGTGCTGGGGACCTGGGCTGTGCTGTGCACAAATGAAGTCTTGCAAAAGTGCACAGAAGCCCTAGCAGCTGCAGAT
Source organism: Pleurodeles waltl (assembly GCF_031143425.1). Taxonomy (NCBI): domain Eukaryota; kingdom Metazoa; phylum Chordata; class Amphibia; order Caudata; family Salamandridae; genus Pleurodeles; species Pleurodeles waltl. The sequence continues at coordinate 1,226,807,622 of NC_090447.1, forward strand.
CACGCAGTACACAGGATTAATGTCTGGCGTGGGGAGGCAAGGACTTACCTCCACCAAATTTGGACAGACGGACCACTGGGCTGTCGGGTCACTTGGATCCAGCTCCTGTGTTCCATGGACCATGCTTGTCAAGATGAGAGGGGACCCAGAGGACCGGTGATGCAGAAGTTTGGTGCCTGCGGTAGCAGGGCGAAGATTCCGTCAACCCACAGGCGATTTCTTCTTGGCTTCCAGTGCAGGGTGAAGGCAGACGGCCCCCCAGAGCATGCACCACCAGGAAACAGTTGAGAAATCCGGCAGGATGAGGTGCTACAATGTTGCTGGTAGTCTTATTGCTACTTTGTTGCGGTTTCGCAGGCATCCTGAAGCAGTCAGCGGTCGATCCTTGGCAGAAGTCAAAGAAAGAAGTGCAGAGGAACTCTGGTGAGCTCTTGCATTCGTTATCGGAAGGGGAACCCACAGGAGAGACCCTAAATATCCCTCAGAGGAGGATTGGCTACCTAACCATGTAAGAGCATATCAGGAGGGGTCCCTGACGTCACCTGCTGGCACTGGCCACTCAGAGGCCTCCATTGTGCCCTCACACCTCTGCATTCAAGATGGCAGAGGTCTGGGACACACTGGAGGAGCTCTGGGCACCATCCCTGGGGTGGTGATGGACAGGGGAGTGGTCACTCCCCTTTCCTTTGTCCAGTTTCGTGCCAGAGAAGGGGCTGGGTACTCCCTGAACCGGTGTAGACTGGCTTATGCAAGGAGGGCACTATCTGTGCCCTTCAAAGCATTTCCAGAGGCTGGGGGAGGCTACTCCTCCCCAGCCCTTAACACCTATTTCCAAAGGGAGAGGGTGTAACACCCTCTCTCAGAGGAAATGCTTTGTTCTGCCTTCCTGGGACTGGGCTGCCCAGACCCCAGGAGGGCAGAAACCTGTCTGAGAGTTGGCAGAAGCGGTAGCTGCAGAGAAAACCCCAGAGAGCTAGTTTGGCAGTACCCGGGGTCCATGTTGGAGCCCTGGGGATGCATGGGATTGGCACCCCAATACCAGATTTGGCGTGGGGGGACAATTCCATGATCTTAGACATGTTACATGGCCATGTTCGGAGTTACCATTGTGAGGCTACACATAGGTATTGACCTATATGTAGTTCACACGTGTAATGGTGTCCCCGCACTCACAAAGTCCGGGGAAATTGCTCTGAACAATGTGGGGGCACCTTGGCTAGTGCCAGGGTGCCCTCACACTTAGTAACTTTGCACCTAACCTTCACTAAGTGAGGGTTAGACATATAAGTGACTTATAAGTTACTTAAGTGCAGTGTAAAATGGCTGTGAAATAACGTGGACGTTATATCACTCAGGCTGCAGTGGAAGTCCTGTGTAGGAATTGTCTGAGCTCCCTATGGGTGGCAACATAAATGTTGCCACCCATAGGGATCTCCTGGAATCCCAATACCCTGGGTACCTAGGTACCATATCCTAGGGAATTATAAGGGTGTTCCAGTGTGCCAATCAGAATTGGTAAGATTCACTAGCACTAGCCTGCAGTGACAATTTTAAAAGCAGAGAGAGCATAAACACTGAGGTTCTGGTTAGCAGAGCCACAGTGATACAGTTAGGCACCACACAGGGAACACATATAGGCCACAAATTATGAACACTGGGGTCCTGGCTAGCAGGATCCCAGTGACACAGGCAAAACAAACAGACACACAAATAAAAATGGGGGTAACATGCCAGGCAAGATGGTACTTTCCTACACCAAGAACAAGGGACGACATCAGGAAGAGGTGTAACGACCTACGGGGGAAGGTATGTTCCATTGCAGCAAGACACCAGCTTGCCATATAGAGGACTGGCGGTGGACCCCCACCTCCTCCCCCACAACTCACGGAATGGAAGGAGCAAGTCTTGGCATTACTGCTTCGTAAGGGACTCGCCGGAGTTGGAGGAGGACTGGACACTATTAAGTCTACTTTTAACAATTATCACCCCCCATACCTGCATGGCATCACACACCCTCACCCTCACTCCCATCACTCCACCATCACATCTCACTAATCCCAATGCCAAACCCTGCATGCTGTACCAGTGCATGGACACCCCTCCCAGCCCTGCATAGACACTCATCACCAAAGCATGCACAGCATAGGGAAACTAACATAACCACAATACACCAACATACACAAGCAAAAGCTGGCAAGGGAATAACAACCATAGAGGGGAAGCTACAGAAGTATAGATGTCAGACACCTGAAGCATAATACGTCATTTGCATCCTCACACAGACTGTCCCAATTTGGAGGAGGTAAGACCTTGCCTTCCCCGAGTACGACACTACCCCTGTGCACTGCGTCTTCTTCACCTCCTGAGGACTCTGTGCACTATTTGCAAAATTCCTTCATGCAGAGCCTGGCCCAGGTCCCCAGCACTCTATCCTGTGATGCTCAACTTGTTGAGTCGACCTCCGGCGGCATGGGACCTTCTTTTGTAGTGCTGCACCAACCCCATTTTCAATCTCCTTTGTCCCCATGTCCTGGGATGCCTGTGGATGCTATCTGGTGTCCTGAGGGCTCTCTAAAGTGCTGAGAGACCCCTCTTTCTCCTCACACAGATTTGAGGCCCCCAGATCCCTCCTGGGTCCAGATAGCCACATTTTGATGCAAAACACAACTTTGCCGGAACCAAGGCTTGTTGGACGAATCCAGCACCAAAACTCACCTGCATCCAACTTCTCTTCGTGAGACATCGATTGCATCACTCAGGAACCCACTGACATCTTCCTTGGGTGAATGTCTGCAATCGTTGTCCAACTGGGGACTCTTCTTTTGCACCCTCTTCTGGGTTGGCTGGGGCTCCTGTCCTTCCTGGAACTTCTTCAGCCCTCTGGACTTGGTCTCCTTCTTTTGCAGATCTTCAGGTCCAGGAAGCCACCATTTGTTGTTTGCAGTCTTGCTTGGTTCGCGCATTAACTCTAATCACGACTTGTAGTGTGTCCTAAGGAAACTTGCAGTACTTTTCTCCTACTTTCCTGGGCTCTGGGGTGGGGTAATTTACTTACCTTCACTGTATTCTTACTCTCCCAGTGATTCTCTACACACTACACTTCTCTAGGGGGTAATTAATGGTTCGCATTCCACTTTCTTGGTATATGGTTTGTGTTGCACTTAGACGGATTTTCTCCCATTGCATTCTATAGCATTTCCTATTGTTTGCACTATCCTATGTCTAATTACTTACCTTATTTTTGTGTCTAGTGTATATATTGTGTATAATACTTGTCTCCAGAAGGAGTATTGCCTCTAAGATATTTTTGGCCTTGTGTCACCCAAATAAACTACCTTTATTTTTGGTAACATTCAGTATTGCCTTTACCTGTGTATAAGTACTGTGTACCTATAAGTGATATAGCAGGAGCTTTGCAAATCCCCTAGTTCAGCCTAAGCTCCCTCTATCAGCCTAAGCTGCTAGAACACTACTACATTTCACTAATAAGGGATAACTGGATCTGGTGTAAGGTGTAAGTACCCACGGTACCCACTACAAACCAGGCCATCCTCCTACAGGATCTACGGCGGTGGTGACGGTATGCACCGCCGTGGACGTGACCTCCATTTTCTATCTGATTCCTCACTTGTTTCCTGACCTTCCATAGGAGAGGACCTACACTGTATATGCTGCTGTGACCTGTGTCTGGAACCTACCATGGCCCATGTTACCGGGGAAAGGGCCGCAGCCTTCACTTCTGAGGAGTTGAGAGACAGGTGGATGTGGTCTTACCCTAGTATGGACTGCTGTATGGGCCTCCAGACCAACAGGTGAGTGCACTGTGGGTGCGATGCCTGTGGCATGAATCCATGGAGTTGTGTGTGAAGGTCTTGTGTAAGCGGGGGTGGGTGGATATTTTCTTGGCGGTGTACATGTTGTGGGCTGGGCTATGTGTGTGCCAAAGGTGATGCAAACGGGTATGGTGGGCCATTTGTGTGACAGGCTGGACTGTTTGTCTAATGGAGTCCTCCTGTGTGTATTGTCTCTGCAGGTCGGCGCCCATCAAAAGAAGGGACTATGGCATGCCATCGCCAAGGAGGTGAACCCTGTGGGTCTATGGCAGGCAGAGCACCCACTGTTGGAAACAGTGGGAGAACCTGAGACGCTGGGCACGAAAGCCAGGAGAGGCTAAGCTGGGGATGGGTGCCCAATGAGGAAGAGGTGCACATCGGACCCTGACCCCCCTGATGGCCTGCATCCTGGCGGTGGCCTACCCTGAACTGGATGGGTGCCTGATGGCATCACAGCAGCCACAATGGGGTACGTGCAATGGCTATCATTACAACTTACGACTGGTAGGGTGGTATCTGGGTGGTGGTTGTGTGTCCTTGGATGCCTCTAGGCCAGACCAGACATAGCAGCGTAGGTCCTCTGGTGGCTAAGGGTTTGAATGTAAAACACTGCTTACCTATCTTGTTAGTATTCACTTCTGGGCAAGGCTGCATGGGTCCCAGGTGTGCTGCAGTTGGCAGTGTGTGCCCCTCCTCTTTCCTTGGTGACTAGCTATTTCACTGGTAGTGCCATGAATAGTGTGTAAGCCTGTTTCCAGTGTGTGAGAGTGCTATGTACTCCAACAGTGGTATTGGTGCAGTCTTTGACCCTGTGTATCTTTTGTCTCTCTCCCACCTTTCTTGTTTTGTCATCCGGTCCTTATGTGCATTGGTATCATCTGGCAGAGGAGCAGAGGCACCGGCAACAGAGGGAGCTGCATCCCACAGGACCCTGGAGGCAGAGTCCACCTAAGCTGAGGGCACCAGTAGGACAGAGGGTGAGGGAAGCACCACAGCGGAGACTGGAGGGGATAACACAGACTCTGATACCTTCTCCGATGGGAGCTCCCTGGTGGTGGCAGACACCTCTGTGACCACCCCAGCTGCAGGTACAGCCACCACCCCGTACCAGCACTGCCCTCCATGTAGGCCCTCAGCGAGTTGCCTGTGTCTGCTCACCCAGGAGGGTGAGCATATCCTTCGCCCCAGGCACCTCAGACCTTGCCCCAGTGAGCCCTGCTGCCCTGAGTGAGAAGGCTGTTGACCTCCTGAGATCCATCTCTGTAGGGCAATCAACCATTATGAATGTCATCTAGGGGCTGGCAACCCAGATTCCTGGAGGGCATTCACGGTGGATTGGCGGCCCAACAGAGATCCATTCAGGCTCTGGCTTCCTCTCTGATGGCAGTCATTGTCCCTATTTCAGGCGTCCCCCCTCCAACTTACACTTCCCAGTCCCATTCTCCTCAACCCCAACCCATCCCAAGTACACAGACAGACACGCATGCACACAAGACAACACCCAAAAGTGGCACAGGCAAACACAAGCACCACACTTCATCCCATAGGCACTCACACAAACACCATTCAGTTGCAGACACAACAACATCCACTGTCTCCTCTGTCTCCCCCTCCTCCTCCTTCACCTCCCAACCAGTTACATCTACACTCACACCTGCATGCACTACATCAATATCCACTACCAGCATCATCACCACACCAAGCAGGACACACATCTCACTAGCAGACACCTCCACAACATCCATGCACGCGTACCGTGTCCTCTCCCACCGTGTCTGTCCCCCCCATAGGCACTCACACAAACACCATTCAGTTGCAGACACAACAACATCCACTGTCTCCTCTGTCTCCCCCTCCTCCTCCTTCACCTCCCAACCAGTTACATCTACACTCACACCTGCATGCACTACATCAATATCCACTACCAGCATCATCACCACACCAAGCAGGACACACATCTCACTAGCAGACACCTCCACAACATCCATGCACGCGTACCGTGTCCTCTCCCACCGTGTCTGTCCCCCCCTCCTAAAGGACACAAACGCAAGCACTCAGACACCCAACAGCCATCCACCTCACAACAGCACACAGCCCATGCACCTGCACCCAAATCCGGCAGACATACACCTTCGACGACCACTCCCTCATGCTCCACTTCCATTACTCCTCCCTCTTCCCGCCCCAAAGTACCTAAAAAGCTTTTCCTTTCCACAATTGACCTCTTCCCTACCTCGCCCCCGTCCTGCATGTGTGGACAGGGTAACAAGGACCCAGCCCAGCACCTCAGTCAAACAGTCCACGAGGACAGTGGTAGCACCACCTACTCATGGTGGTAGGGATATCAGACCAACAATACTGAAGGGGAAGGAGACAGCACAACCTGGGATGAAGGGGAAGGAGCCTGCACCAGCTGGAAAAAAGGGGAAGGAGCCTGCACCAGCTGGAAAAAAGGGGAAGGAGCCTGCAGAGGGGGAAGAGCCCATCCACCCCTGCCAGGAATGGTAAGGGATCCCCAACTGTAGGAAAGTACCCTCTTGACTGGCATGTTACCCCCATATTTCACTGTGTATATGTTGTTTTATTCTATGTGTCACTGGGACCCTACCAGGCAGGGCCCAGTGCTCATAAGTATGTGCCCTGTATGTGTTCCCTGTGTGATGCCTAACTGTCTGTGAACGGGCAGTCCCGAACACAGTCTCGATGCCAGTCAGTACAGACGTGTCGGATAGCTCCGACACGTCATTTCCGCGTTCCCACGTTGCCGTGGGAACGCGCGCGGACGACGGCTGGCGTCCAAGTGTTGCCGCGGCAACCCAGGAGGGTTTCCGGGCCGCAGCATTAACGAAGCGGGAGGATCTCCGCTTAAAAAGAGAGGAGACGGCGAACAGCGAGGAGGAGGAGACGGCGAACAGCGAGAGGGAGAAGACGGCGCACAGCGAAGGAGAGACGGCGAACAGCAGAAGAGAGACTGGAGAAGAAGGAAGGACCGGGATAACAAGGAGTGCCGACAAGGAGGAGAAGAAGGAGAACAGGTTACTGGATCCTCCACCGAAGGAACACCCCAGCGCCAGCCACGACCCAGGAGGGTCGTGGCTTGCTAAGGTACGGTCCTTGTGGGACACCAGAGGGAGTACCACGGTTAAGAGGGCACTGGGGAAGGGGGCTAAGAAGGAGTGAGGGGAGGACTGGGAGGGAGCTTAGAGAGCACAAGTAAAAACACGAGTGAGCCACGTAAAAGTGCACTATAAGGAGTTTATTCACCTTTTGCCCTAACTCACCACCAACACCACCCCACCTTGGTTACCTCTTCCCCTTTTAGTTAAATAACGCATAAACCTTATTTAATACCCCACTTACCGTAGCGTTTTCCTTTTTTCCCGGTACCACACCATTGGAGGCCACTGAAAAGCCAGAGGGAACGCCCACCTAAAAGAGAACGAAGAGAAGAAGAGAAATGCAATAAGAAGAATTCCAGACAACGACTTAGGACCTAAAAACATATTAAACAAAATAAGGACAATTAGAGCCAAACCCATAATATTTAAATAAATCACTTATTTTCTTTTCATCGCAACTACTCTCCGTGGTCTTTTATACCGTTCGACCTGCCACAGTGGTGTCAGAAGTGGGATTGGAAAGGAACCAAACCCCGGGCGACCGAACGGTATAAACAATGAGTGAAAATCCGTCCTTAGATGATATGATCAAACAACTGGCGGAAGGCCAACACCATTTGAAGTTAGTATGGGAAGCACACCAACGAGAGGCAAAAGAGGACAGGGAGGCCTTGCAGTCAGCCTTAAAGAGCCAAGCAACGATACTCACAAACAACCAATTGGTTCACGAAACGGCAATGAAGAAATTAACGGAAACAATTGCCGCCAGCAAAGTACACCCCAACGTCCCCAGTTCGGTGTTGCAGAAATATCAGGAGGGGGAAGACCCAGAGTCTTTCTTCACTAACTTTGAAAGGGTTGCTTCTTCGGCTCAATGGCCGGAAGAAAGATGGGGACAATATGTTGCGCCATTGCTTACCGGACTCTTGCAAGCCGCATATCAAGCAGCGAATCCCGGGGGAACAACACCATAAAAAGACATAAAGACCAGCATCCTAGAACGGGTAGGACACGACACAGAGTATTATCGAGTTAAATTCCGGAAAGTAAAGTGGGGACCAAATGGGGACCCCCGAACCTTCTATTTTCGCGTGAAAGATTTAGCCTTGAAATGGTTGGGTCCCATCGGGAATAGCAGAGAGGAGGTTATACAGACTATTATCCTTGAACAGTATTTAGATTCTTTACCTCCTTCTACAAAAAACTGGATACGACAACATCCAAAGGTGGATACAGAGATGGCCATTGACTTAGCCTGCGCATACCATCGATCCACAGATGTGAGAGGAGTGCCACCCAGACCCAACATAAAACCTGTGGTAACCAATCCCAAACCTTCGCCGAGATTTCCCATAGAAGACTCGGTTCCCCGCAGATTTGTCGAAGGTCCTCCCTTACAGGGACCACAATGCTACAGCTATGGAGAATGGGGACACATAGCTCGTATGTGCCCGCGGAAACTAGAGGGCAGTGAACCTATGGAGATAGGGGTGACCAGGAGACGCGTACTCTGTACAGGAAAGGGAGACATCAAATTTAAACAAACCCTGAAACTTAATGGGCGGTCTGTATGTGCTCTCATTGATTCGGGTTGCAGCCAATCCGTGGTTCGCGAAGACTTAATAAGCCCAATAGACAGGGAATCAAGTCAGTGGGTCACTATTTGTTGCATTCACGGCGATAAGGAACAATACCCCGTGACAGGAGTTGACATAGAGTGGGGAGACTACAGGGACTTACTTCAGATGGGAGTAATGTCTCAACTTATTGAGGAATGTATCATTGGTACCGACTATGACCATTTCCCAGAGCTCCTGGATCATGCTCGAAACCCAAAAACTCAACAGGATTGGTGGGTTGAGGCCCCTTTTTCCGAAAGCAATATTGAATGTCCTCTACCCCGTAAGAAACTTTCACGTAGAGAGAAGCGAGATGGAAAAGTACAGTTCCGGTCTCATACAGAGCAGGAACAAAACCAAGGACTTATAGCAGAAACACATGACGCACCCCTAAGTTTCCACCACCAACAAAGAGAAGATCCCTCCCTCGCTCAGGCCTGGAAATCCGCAAAAACGGAAGAAACTGAGGAGGTGGGTCCTTACTTCCTGGTTAAAAAGAATCTCCTATATAGGGTGACCACTAACCGAGCTGGGGATCGCAAACATCAACTAATTGTACCGGAAAATTATAGGAATCAAGTTCTGACTCTAGCCCACAATCAACCAGGTGGAGGCCATTTTGGGAGGGAAAAAACTGAAGAATATCTCCTCAGACGATTCTATTGGCCAGGGGTTTTTGCCCACATTAGGAGGTATTGTTCCCAGTGTCCCCGGTGTCAGCTGACCGAACCTGGTAGGCCCAGGAAAGCACCGCTTTTGCCCCTTCCCATCATAGACATACCATTTAGCAGGGTGGGGATGGATTTAATTGGACCTTTAGTGCCTTCCTCTAAAGGTCACACATATATATTGGTCATTGTGGACTATGCCACCCGATACCCTGAGGCCATTCCCCTGACCAGTATGACCACAAAAACTGTCGCACAAGCAATGATAACAGTCTTCGCTCGAATAGGGTTTCCCCACAAAATACTTACAGACCAAGGGACCCCGTTCATGTCTACTCTCATGAAACAAGTTTGTAAGACATTAGGGATTTCCCAAATAAAAACCTCCGTTTATCATCCGCAGACAGATGGATTGGTGGAACGCTACAATCGGACCATCAAAACCCTACTAAGAAAAATAGTCACAGATTCAGGGAGAGATTGGGATCAAAAATTACCTCTAGTTTTGTACGCTATCAGAACTCATGAACAGGCCTCAACAGGACATAACCCATTCAAATTAGTGTTCTGGTGGCAACCAAGTTCCCTTTTAGACATGGCCATAGAAACATGGGAGGAAGAAGCCGAGGAGGGGGGAAGACCATTGCTGGAATACGCCCACAACTTGAAGTCTCATTTACAAGGGCTATGGGAGGAGGTACGAGAAAATATGGAACAGGCACAAACAACACAAAAACACTATTATGACAAAGGGAGTAAGTTGAGGGTTTTCCAGCCAGAAGACCAAGTACTCATAATGCGGCCCACGTCGGAGCAGAAGCTCCTAGCGAGATGGCAAGGTCCTTATCGAGTGATTCGAGCAGTTTCTCCTGTTACTTACCTTATTGAACTAATGGCCCATCCCCAAAAGAGACAAATTTATCATGTGAACCTCTTAAAGAAATGGGAAGTATCAGAGAACGCAGACAATGTAGTAGAAATGGGTCGGTTCCTATATCCAAGTAAAGAGTTAAACATTGAGTTCTACCCTAAAATCCAGGACGAGAATAACAACTTACCCTCTATCAATAATTCATTGACAAATTCCGAGAAAAGGCAGTTATCTCTCCTATTAAATCACTTCCAACAGTTTTTTTCAGATACCCCCAGAAAAACCTCTTTGATTTGCCATCAAATACGAACAACCCCAGGTAAAATAGTCAGATTGCGTCCTTATCGTATTCCTGAAGCAAGAAAAAAAATCATAGAGGACGAGATCCAGAAAATGTTAGCTCTCGGAGTGGTGGAACCCTCGAATAGTCCCTGGTGCTCCCCGGTAGTCCTAGTACCTAAGCCTGACGGGACCGTAAGATTCTGTATCGATTTTCGGAAACTTAATGAAATATCTAGGTTTGACACCTATCCAATTCCTAGAGTAGACGACGTCCTTGAAAAATTAGGCAAAGCCAAATATATGTCCACAGTAGACCTAACTAAAGGGTACTGGCAGATTCCTTTGGCACCAGAGGATAAAAAAAAAAACAGCCTTCTCTACCCAATCTGGGCTTTATCACTTCACAGTGTTACCTTTTGGATTACATGGAGCTCCAGCTACCTTCCAAAGGTTAATGGATAGGTTACTAAAACCCTTCCACACATTCTCGGCGGCCTATTTGGACGATGTAGTCATTTTCAGCGAGACATGGGGGGATCATCTAGAACATCTTCAGAAAATTTTCCATACCTTGACAAAAGCAGGATTAACAGCCAACCCCAAGAAATGTGTAATAGGGAAAAACGACATCTCATACCTCGGATACAAAATTAGCCAGGGCACGCTCCAACCCCAAACAAAAAAAGTAGAAGCCATACAAAATGCTCCTACCCCTAAAACAAAGAAGGACTTACGTTCTTTCCTGGGACTAGTAGGCTATTATCGTAGGTTCATCCCTGCATATTCCACCCTTGCTGCCCCTCTCACAGACCTCTTGTCCAAATCCCACCCTAACCAGTTGTTACCCTTTTCTGACCTTCAGACGAAGAGCTTTGAGAGACTAAAATCCTATCTGACCAGGGAACCGATATTACAATGCCCAGACTTCTCTAAATCCTTTCATCTATATACAGACGCCTCCGATGTGGGACTAGGGGCAGTTCTGGCTCAGCCTGACGGGGAGGGCCGAGATCTCCCTATAGTATTTATTAGCAGAAAACTGTTTCCTCGGGAACGACATTATCCTATCATCGAAAGGGAGTGTCTAGCCATTAAATGGGCAGTAGACAGTTTACAGTATTATCTGTTGGGCCGACCTTTTATTCTCTATACGGATCACGCTCCCCTCACCTGGATGGCTGCTCATAAAGATTCAAATTCTCGGATTTTGCGATGGTTCCTTGAACTACAGCCTTTTTCCTTTCAGGTTCGACACGTCCCGGGGTCGCAACAGGGTCCTGCTGACTATTTGTCTCGTTTCCCTTGCTCCTCTTCGGTCCTAGAGCAGGACCGTTCTTGGGAAGGGGTGTGTGAACGGGCGGTCCCGAACACAGTATCGATGCCAGTCAGTACAGACGTGTCGGATAGCTCCGACACGTCATTTCCGCGTTCCCACGGCTGGCGTCCAAGTGTTGCCGCGGCAACCCAGGAGGGTTTACGGGCCGCGGCATTAACGAAGCGGGAGGATCTCCGCTTAAAAAGAGAGGAGACGGCGAACAGCGAGGAGGAGGAGACGGCGAACAGCGAGAGGGAGAAGACGGCGCACAGCGAAGGAGAGACGGCGAACAGCAGAAGAGAGACTGGAGAAGGAGGAAGGACCGGGATAACAAGGAGTGCCGACAAGGAGGAGAAGAAGGAGAACAGGTTACTGGATCCTCCATCGAAGGAACACCCCAGCGCCAGCCACGACCCAGGAGGGTCGTGGCTTGCTAAGGTACGGTCCTTGTGGGACACCAGAGGGAGTACCACGGTTAAGAGGGCACTGGGGAAGGGGGCTAAGAAGGAGTGAGGGGAGGACTGGGAGGGAGCTTAGAGAGCACAAGTAAAAACACGAGTGAGCCACGTAAAAGTGCACTATAAGGAGTTTATTCACCTTTTGCCCTAACTCACCACCAACACCACCCCACCTCGGTTACCTCTTCCCCTTTTAGTTAAATAACGCATAAACCTTATTTAATACCCCACTTACCGTAGCGTTTTCCTTTTTGCCCGGTACCACACCATTGGAGGCCACTGAAAAGCCAGAGGGAACGCCCACCTAAAAGAGAACGAAGAGAAGAAGAGAAATCCAATAAGAAGAATACCAGACAACGACTTAGGACCTAAAAACATAGTAAACAAAATAAGGACAATTAGAGCCAAACCCATAATATTTAAATAAATCACTTATTTTCTTTTCATCGCAACTACTCTCTGTGGTCTTTTATACCGTTCGACCTGCCACACTGTCTCACTGAGGCTCTGCTAACCAGAACCTCAGTGGTTATGCTCTCTCTCAGCTTTCCAAATTTGTCACTGACAGGCTAGTGACTAAATTTTCCAATTTACATTGGCATACTGGTACACCCATATAATTCCCTTGTATATGGTACTGAGGTACCCAGGGTATTGGGGTTCCAGGAGATCCCTATGAACTGCAGTATTTCTTTTGCCACCCATAGGGGGGTCTGACAATTCTTACACAGGCCTGCCACTGAGGCCTGAGTGAAATAATGCCCACATTATTTCACAGCCATCTACCACTGCACATAAGTAACTTATAAGTCACCTATATGTCTAACCATCACCTGGTGGAGGTTGGGTGCCAAGTTACTTAGTGGGTGGGCACCCTGGCACATCGTTCACGGCAAAGTACCCGAACTCTGTGAGTGCAGGGACACCATTACACGTGTGCACTGTACACAGGTCACTACCTATGTACAGCGTCACAATGGTAACTCCGAACATGGCCATGTAACATATCTAAGATCATGGAATTGTCACCCCAATACCACACTGGTATTGGGGGGACAAATCCATGATCCCCTGGGTCTCAAGCACAGTACCTGGGTACTGCCAAACTGCCTTTCCGGGGTCTCCACTACAGCTGCTGCTGCCAACCCCTCAGACAGGTTTCTGCCCTCCTGGGGTCCAGACAGCCCTGGCCCAGGAAGGCAGAAAAAAGGATTTCCTCTGAGAGAGGGTATTACACCCTCTCCCTTTGGAAATAGGTGTGAAGGGCTGGGGAGGAGTAGCCTCCCCCAGCCTCTGGAAATGCTTTGATGGTCACAGATGGTGCCCATCTCTGCATAAGCCAGTCTACACCGGTTCAGGGATCCCCCAGCCCTGCTCTGGTGAGAAACTGGACAAAGGAAAGGGGACTGGCCACTCCCTGACCTGCACCTTCCAGGGGAGGTGCCCAGAGCTCCTCCAGTGTGTCCCAGACCTCTGCCATCTTGGAAACAGAGGTGTTGGGGGCACACTGGACTGCTCTGAGTGGCCAGTGCCAGCAGGTGACATCAGAGGCTCCTTCTGATAGGCTCTTACCTCTCTTGGTATCCAATCCTCCTTCCTTGGTAGCCAAACCTCCTTTTCTGGCTATTTAGGGTCTCTGTTTTGGGAAATTCTTCAGATAACGAATGCAAGAGATCACCAGAGTTCCTCTGCATCTCCCTCTTCACCTTCTACCAAAGGATCGACCGCTGACTGCTCAGGATGCCTGCAAAACCGCAACAAAGTAGCAAGACGACTACTAGCAACATTGTAGCACCTCATCCTGCCGGCTTTCTTAACTGTTTCCAGGTGGTGCATGCTCTGGGGGTAGCCTGCCTTCACCCTGCACCAGAAGCTCAGAAGAAATCTCCAGTGGGTCGATGGAATCTTTCCCCTGCTAACGCAGGCACCAAAAGACTGCATCACTGGTCCTCTGGGTCCCCTCTCATCCTGACGAGGGTGGTCCCTGGAACTCAGCAACTCTGTCCAAGTGACTCCCACAGTCCAGTGACTCTTCAGTCCAAGTTTGGTGGAGGTAAGTCCTTGCCTCCCCACGCTAGACTGCATTGCTGGGTATGCATGATTTGCAGCTGCTCTGGCTCCTGTGCACACTTACAGGATTTCCTTCGTGCACAGCCAAACCTGGGCCCCAGCACTCTAACCTGCAGTGCACAAGCTTCTGAGTTGTCCTCCGGCGTCGTGGGACTCCCTTTTGTGACTTCGCGTGGACTCTGGTTCAATTTCCTTCCACGTGCCTGTTCAGGTACTTTTACGGGTGCTGCCTGCTCCTGTGAAGGCTCCCTGAGTTGCTGGGCGCCCCCTCTGTCTCCTCCTCCAAGTGGCGACAACCTGGTCCCTCCTGGGCCACAGCAGCACCCAAAAACATCTACTTCAACCCTTGCAGCTAGCAAGGCTTGTTTGCGGTCTTTCTGCGTGGACACACCTCTGCAAGCTTCATCGCGACGTGGGACATCCATCCTCCAAAGGAGAAGTTCCTAGTCCTCTTCTTTCTTGCAGAACTCCAAGCTTCTTCCAACCGGTGGCAGCTTCCTTGCACCCTCAGCTGGCATTTCCTGGGCTCCTGCCCACTCTCAACACTGTCACGACTATTGGACTTGGTCCCCTTGTCTTACAGGTACTCAGGTCCAGAAACCCACTGTTGTTGCATTGCTGGTGTTTGTTCTTCCTGCAGAATCCCCCTATCACGACTTCTGTGCTCTCTGGGGGTAGTAGGTGCACTTTACACCTACCTTTCAGGGTCTTGGGGTGGGCTATTTTTCTAACCCTCACTGTTTTCTTACAGTCCCAGCGACCCTCTACAAGCTCACATAGGTTTGGCGTCCATTCGTGGTTCGCATTCCACTTTTGAAGTATATGGTTTGTGTTGCCCCTATACCTATGTGCTCCTATTGCAATCTATTGTAATTCTACACTGTTTGCATTACTTTTCTTGCTATTACTTACCTAATTTTGGTTTGTGTACATATATCTTCTGTATATAATTTATCCTCATACTGAGGGTACTCACTGAGATACTTTTGGCATACTGTCATAAAAAAGTACCTTTATTTTTAGTAACTCTGTGTATTGTGGTTTCTTATGATATTGTGCATATGGCACCAGTGGTATAGTAGGAGCTTTACATGTCTCCTAGTTCAGCCTTTGCCATAGCTACCTTCTATCAGCCTAAGCTGCTAGAAACACCTCTTCTACACTAATAAGGGATAACTGGACCTAGCACAAGGTGTAAGTACCTCTGATACCCAGTACAAGCCAGACCAGCCTCCTACACCAACCTATGACCAGGAGGAGAGGAGGCAATCTACACCAGCGGAAGCTGTCAGCCAAACACCGCCACCACCACCACCAGCTGTCACAGCGCCCCCACCACCTGCCGTGGTTGTGCAGCCATCAGAGAGTGCAGGGGTTGACCAGGATCCTCCCCCAACCACCACCAAAGTGCAGCCATCAGAGAGTACAGGGGCTGACCAGGAGCCTCCCCCAACCACCACAACAGTGCAGCCATAAAACAGTGCAGGGTCTGACCAGCAACCTCCTCCAACCACCACCACAGTGCAGCCATCACAGAGTGCAGGGGCTGACCAGGAGCCTCCCCCAACCACCACCACAGTGCAGCCATCGCTACTGGCGGCCGCCAGGTAGTCCACCCTCCAGGGGCTACTGTGATGGTTGCCCCCTCCAGAACCAGTGGGCAAGTCAACCACTCAAGAAACTGTGGCCTTGCACTCCCCAGGACAAAGCACAGGGCATGTTTCCCCCTCAAGAACCAGTGGGCAAGACACCCACTTGAGAGACTGTGGCCTTGCACTCCCCAGGACAAAGCACTGGGCATGTTGCCCCCTCCAGAACCAGTGGGCAAGACACCCACTCGAGAGACTGTGGCCTTGCACTCCCCAGAACAAAGCAATGGGTATGTTGCCCCCTCCAGAACCAGCAGGGAAGACACCCACTCGAGAAACTGTGGCCTTGCACTCCCCAGGACAAAGCACAGGGCATGTTGCCCCCTCCAGAACCAGTGGGCTTGTTCCCATATCCGGCTGAGGTGCCCAACCTCCCCCTGAGGTACCTGCCTATTTGACAACTGATGCCACTGCAGTGTTCTATCCAGATTGGTGCAGAATTCGAGTTGGGCCTTGGACTGTGCCCTGTGGCCATGTGGGCCCTTTGAACTATGGACTGGGCAGTGTCCCTTTTTTATACAAGTGTACATATCGGTTTCATGGCCAAATCGGATTATTGATTTTTTTGTTGAACTGATTACAATCACTTTCATCAATTCATGTTGTTCTTGCATTATTCTGCAGATTTTCGGGGTCTAATTATTTTTTGTAATACAGCTGGTTGTGTGCATGGCGTGTGTGTTTCAGGTGTGCGTTGTGAGCGTGTGTGTGTGTCACTCTCATTTTCCATCCCACTGTTTCTTGTGTACTAGACGGCTGTGCCATTGTCGTCTTCGCCAGCGTTGGTGTGTTCCAGGTGGAGCATAACGTAGAAGATCATCGGGAAGACTTGCAGTTAGGGTTCCATGGAGGAGTGGTTCTTCCCTGTGTCTCCAATGCTGAGTCCTTTGAGTTTTGTGCTCTATTTCCACCAGGCTTTTGATAGCATTGGTACCGCCCCGGAAAAGGTGGATGTTTCCTGTGTCAAAATATGGTGGGCGGTACTTTGTCTTCCACCTGGCTGTAGGCGGCTACCTCCGTGGCGACTGTTGTTTCCGCCCTGGCGGTCGGTGTGATACATTGGCCGTCTATCGGAGATATTACCGCCATGGTCATAATTTGGCGGTTATTACCACCAGCCTGTTGGCGGTATTACCGCCACTTTATCACCCACCGCCAGGGTCGTAATGTGCAGACCCTGGGTCATGTCATACCACTTTGCTAGGGACTTATAAGTAAATTAGATGTGCAAACAGGTGAAGACAAGTTTTACCAAGTTTTAAGAAATGAACACAAGCACCAGCCCAAAAGCCAAAAAAAATGCATTTCAGCAAAAGAAGGCGGTAGGCAAAAAGGTTTAGCGAAGACCACCTTATGTCTGGCAGGTCTAACATAAGTGGGTAGCATCTTCTAATGATGACACCCACTTTGAGGAGGTAAGCAAGGAATGACAATACAACTCTGTGATGCCAATAGGAGCCAAAGGACATGTGATGGCACGTTTGCTATTCCTGGTATATTGGTGAAGTGATATTCATGACAGCAATGTGGGCAAACAAAAAGAAATGCTGATTTAACGGGATGAGCCGCAGGTAGCAACAGCAATACATCCGAGAGCCAGGACAAGGAGATAAAAATAGTGGGAAGAGGCTAGGCAATGAAATAGAGCAGTGTAAGAAGGTGTAGGTAACATGTTGAGAGATAGTTAGGGTGTGGCATGAGGGAAATAATAAACACGGATGTGTAGCATAGATAGATATCTAGAATAGCCCATGAGGAAAGCAGGCACATGTAATCAGCAATTATTTTGAGTTAATTATTGTTTAGATGAAAGCTGCTCTGTAGCTATTTTTTCATTTGTGCGGTTGTCACAACTCTGTGAAGAACAAGCAGTTGGTAAAAGGTTTCAAGAGAGTCTATGCACCTCTGCTGGAAACCTGTTGGTTTGCACACCTCTAAATAAGGTAGGCAAAATCCAGTTTATGGGGTGGCTCATCTGTTGCTTTTAGGAAGATTCCAACATCTGGTAATCCTGCAAGCCCCCATCATCTTATTTAGTGATAAAATTGGAACTGCACAAATTCATGCAGGTAACATCTGGTGAGCAAAAGTGTTGTGCATAGATATGTCTGAGAGCAATATCAATAAACATACATGCACATGAGTACTAGAGCAGTAAGATATTTGAATTAAAATTGTAAATATAATGTTTCTGGAATACTTTACCGTTTGCGCGAAATTATTTTGTCTACAGAGAAAAAGAAACATCATACTTAATATACATGAGGGTGGGAAACATAATTAACTGTAGCTTACTTAAAATACTTTAGCATGCTCCTTATGAAAATCTCTGCACATTATACACCAGTTAACCACACACGTTGATATAGATTGGAGTGGCTATGATAGCCACATGCAGCATTAAAGAACATGTTACTTTCCTTTGGTAGTGCCTAATCTGGTACAGACTATCTAGACACAGCTTCCTTACTTAAGAATTGGCCCCAGGTGACACACTTGATCTGGAAATTCTCAACCAGTACCCTGTGTATCGGTAGGTGACATTGTTTGGCTCTGTATCTGCAATGTCCGTACCAGAAGTGACAAATGCAGTAACTATATATGTACCAAATGGACACACTGATGTAAATTCATTTTTGCAACTTTACACACCAGAAGCACAGAGTCACAATGAAGACTGACCACTGGTATGAGCTTCTAGGACCCTTTGTAAGGGGAAACTCTCATCCTTTAATTAGGTCTCATAGCAGGTAGGACAATAGGGCTGGTAAGGAATCTGAGGCTAGGTAGAGTCTCTACCAGATAAGGCGTCACTGAAGGTAAGTAACTTGTTCATAAGATGGGGACTTCTAGCCACAGATTCTTTCCTTAGAATAGATACTCAATGCCTCCCCAGTGATGGATCTGCAAACCCAACGTAGGGCCGGATTACGATCTTCGTGGATGGGGATACTCGGTCACAAAAGTGACAGATATCCCGTCCTCCAAGTTACAATTCTTTTATATCCTATGAAAGTCGAAATAAGGCCCGTTTGTGATGGAGTATTCCATCCACCAAGATCGTAATCAGGCCCTTAGATAAGGAAGTCCTGTGGGACCAAGTGTGGCCAAAATGTCTATCCCAACAGCTCTGACTGTCCAGGCAGTAGTGTTTTTGTAGTTTTGTTTAGCACATTTTATTGAAATTTCCCATTACGGAAACATTTCATGTGCTAAACGTTTTCGTTGTTGTAAGGTAGTGGGGAATCCTGTAAAAATGTATTTTCCAGTCCCAACCAGTTTAGAATATTGTAGAAAGTGATCAGGCCCCACATCAAACACTTGTTTTGCCTTTTGGAATGTGAAAAAATGCATCACCAATGTACAGTTCCCTCACTCCAGGCTGCCAATGTACTAACCCCGTCTATTCTCTTGAATAATTGCACTAACCAAATATCTATGTCCTTTGCAAAAGTGAGACGTTTAAGTATTCACTCGTTAATTCTTTGACCATATATTACTATTCTGACGCACTACGTATGGGTATTCACCCGAGCTATGACTGTCTCCCATATTAGCATCCATGTACATTTCTAGTACTCCACGACCTCTCTTTTGAAGGATCATTTTCCAGATATCCAGCAGCACCCTGCTTCTCTTTCCCACCCACACTAGGGAGACCAACAAACTGTTCTAGACCTTGAATGTGACAATAGGCAATGAGGAATGTGAAATCTAAAGTACATAAAAACTCATTGGTAGGAAAGCCTTTTTTGCCATTGCCACACAACCACAGAATGAATAGGAAGGGAACCCAGAATTTCACTAATGTCTCAAATACCCACAGGACCTCCCAAACCCCAATGATATAGTTATATTGTTTTCCCTGGTTGTACGCTACCATGATTCATAAAATATCGAAACTTGCCCATCTCCCATCTGAAATCCAGGACCAGCAGCCTTTCTAGTGGACATCTGGGAAAGGGAAAATACGGCTCTTCTGCTTATTTATTTTCAACCCAGAAACTTCCCAGAACCTTTCAAAACACAATAAAAGGTGGGGTACAGAATTTCTTGCAAGTCGCAAATAAATAAATCAGCCATTCACACAGAAAGAGGCTATGTGGGTTACATCCCCAACTTTGATCCTCCATTCCACCAATCCAACCCAAAGTGGGTTCATCTGTGGCTTTAAACCAGCAAAAAACAACAGGGGAGAGAGGGGACATCCCTATCGATTTCCTTGTCCCAATGCCAAACTGTCTCATAGGCTCCTCCCCACTAGTTAATTGTCCGTCTATAAATGTCTGGCTAGAGTCTTCATTAGGGCTGCCTGTCTCATAGCCACTGTGCCACAGGATTACTCAGCACCAGAATAGGGGCATTATGCGTCTCCTATTTAATTATCCATGCTAGCAACCTACTAGGCATATCCTTTTTTATGTGTAGTCGCTGGCAATACTCTTTGAGCATGAACTTGCCCAGCCTATCCCAAGTGTCTCCTAGAACCCTGCCTGAATCTAACATTCTGGCTATGTACCCCAGAGAGTTGTGTGAATGTTGTTTTAACTTCTTCAGCTTCTCCGCTTGCTTCTTTAAGTCTTTCTGAAGTTGTCCCTTAGTCAGATGTATTAACCCTAGACATTTCCCCCTGCAGTGCTGCTTTCATTGTTTCCAATTTATTAACAGTGTCAGAGTTGCCCCAATTTCCTTCAAAGTAGACCCAATAACTGTTCCCATAAAATTCAGGGAATTGGGTCTGTGAGAGGCCCTAGGGGAAGCCTGCAGGTGAATGGTAACCCACCTGTCAACTCTAATGCACAATGCAACATCAGAGGTGAGTGGTACAACAGGAATCTACCTGGGTTTTTTGGACTGGACAAACTGCCGGAGTGGCCAGTCCTGACACTAAAGTGAGATCTAAACAACTACATGTGTCAAGAGTGTGTGAAAGACAAGAGTTTTCAATTGTTGATGGATTAAACACCTGCCATATCTATTGAGCCTTATGTTCTTCATGACTTCCCATAACACTTATCTTGGCTTTGTTCCTTGTTTTGGTAGAAACCTATCAAAGTGCCCATCCAGTATGCAATTGAACTTTCCTATAAATATGACTGGGATATCAGCATATAAGGCGAGAAAGCCTTGGATTCTATAAAGACACTCATCTGTATTGGAAGCATAAATGCTTACTGCACATATCTCTTGCCCATCTAACATACCATGTATGAGCATATGATGCTCTCCATCCTAGACGTAGAGTCAAATTGATACTCCCCACGCGTAGGCAGAGTGAATACACGAGTACAACTGTCTTACAGTATCACTACGGAGCATCTCTTGCAGACATGCTGTGTCCAGTTTGTGTCTCCTGATGAATGCCAATATTTTAAAATGTTTTGTATACGCATTCAATCAATGGGCATTCTACGTAATTATCCCATATTTTGTGGTCATCCATGCATCAGATGGAAACCCATCGCCAACCCCACCATCACCCCCTCTATTGTATCTGCAGGCCCCCCAGGCACTGGATAATGTGCTCTTGATTTTGACTGATGTAATCTGACAGACATGTTTCCTCTTCAACAAACCAGCTACAAAATGTATAACATCCAACTAACAACTTTACCACCTACCACCCCAACTAAAGACTATTCTACACCATCAAATTGTGTCTACTTAATTCACTGTGATCAAGTGAAACCCCAAATGATCTCTAGGCATTCGCTAAGCAGAAGCCTTAACTTCCCAATAGCAAAAAGAAGGTAAAAAGGTGGATACAGCGGAACGCTGTTATGAATTGATATTACAGTATTATCTAATAGTATTTTATGCTGGAGTGGATATAGTTCCTCTCAGCCTCCAAGGGCTAAGATCATGATATGAACACACACATATATATATGGTGTGCCTGCTAAGCAGAAGCACTCACCTTTCAATATGAAGGAAAAAAGGTTGATAGAGCAGAACACTGCTATGAATGGATATTACAGTACTATATATTCGAATTATATGCTGGAGTGCATAAATTTACCCCTCAGCCTCCAAAGCCTAAGTGCATAGTGCATGAAGACACACACACACACACACACATATATATATAAATGGCCCTCACCATGCACAGTTTTCTCATCAGTAATTTGTTTGCAAATGTTACAGTGATATTATCAATGATGTAATGAGTGATGGTAATTAGCAGTGCATGGCGAAGGTGCAAGTTATAGTTACCTTACGGCATATATTCTAGTTACTTAAAATAACTCTAACTAAAACAGATTAATTTCTATGGTTTTGTGAATGTAAAATCTGAACCTAACTTTAATGTCCCTGTAACCTTTGGATTTTTAGTGAATTTCTGTTTTTTTTTAATGTTAAGTCAGATGTCCATCGCAATGCATGATGGAGAGTTGGACGCAGCGCCTAGCCTGGCATTGTTCTGCCCTCACCCAAGCTTGCTGCTCCTGCCCCCATCCCTCTTTGCCACCTATTGTCCATATTCATGCCCCTGCTCCCTCATTACAGCCCTGTGTTGCTTTTGTTCTGCCACTGCCCTTCCAGCCTGCCCTGAACAGTTAGCTTGCTGCCCCATCCACCACTTCCATACCCTCTGTTGTCCACGTCCATACACCATCCCCCTCCCTCCTGCCCTGCATGGCCCAAAGTGCTGCTACTGCTCCATTTAGATTGATGTACCTGCCCACTCCCCCTTCCCTTTATTGCCCAATTCTATGCCCCATCATTGCCCTCCTGCTTAGCCTGTACCTAATGCAGCCTATACCCCTCCCTTCTGTCCTCCGTGGTCCTTTGTACATGCCCCTGCCCGGTCCCTCTCCCACCATGGCTGTTGTGCTGCCAGTGCCCTTCCCACTTCCCTTGCATAATCTTCCTGCTGCCACAGCCCCTCCCACCTGCCCTGTGTGGTCAGCTTGGTGCCCTTGACCACCTTCCCTCCGTTGTCTGCATGTATACGATTATAGTCTCAAAGGTGCCCTCCAAGGTGAGTTGTGCTTCTAGTGCCCATTCCCCCTGTCCTCCCTAGTCAGCTAGCTGCTCCTGCCCTCCGTTTTTCATGTGCAGGCCCCTATCTCCTCCCTCCTATCTTGACTGGTCTGTTGTCATGCCCCTGCACCCTCCCTCCTACCTTTCACGCTCAGTTATACGGCAACTGTCTCTCCACTCTGACTGGTATGGTCAGCTTGCTGCCCTTGCCTCTTTCTGCTTTGCTCTCCGATATCCATGTGCATGGCCCTGTCCCCTCCTTATTGTTTTTCATGGTCTGTTGTGCTGCACTGCTATCCCGCTTGCCCTGTGTGGTGATCTGTGCAGCTGCAACCCTTGATACCTGCCCTATAATGTCAATTTGTTGCTCCAGCCTATCTCCCTCTTTCCACCTGTTATCCAAGTCCATGCCCCTACCCAATTCCTGCTGCCCTCTGTAGTCCAATGTACCATACTTGCCAACATTTTGAACTTCCTAAGAGGGACATTTTGAAAATGAAACCTGGGGAATTGATTTTCTCATTGACCTACATTGAAAAAGAGGAACCTTTAGACAGGAGACAGACAAAATAAAGCCCTTGTGGGCTTAACCCCCCCCAGGATTCTTGAATCAAGTCTGTTGGCATGTATGGTTGTACTGCCACTGCTTCTTCCTCCTGCCTTTAATGGTCTTTTATATTGCCACAGCCTCTCTTGCCTAGTATGCATGGTTGGTTTGTTGCCCCTGCCCCCCTTTCCCCTGCCTTCCATGGTTTGTTGTGGTGCCACTGCCCCTCCCACCTGCCCAACATTGTCAACTTGTTGCCTATGCACACTTCTCCCTGCCCTCAATTATTCATGTCCGTGCCCCTGATCTCTGCCACACCATAGTGTTCTAATGAACAACTAGACTGCTAAAATTCTTTATTTTAGACTCCTGATGACACCTTGATGTAATTAAAACTGTAATACCTAAAGCATTTCCTTAGAAATTCTAAAAATGAGAGGGTATTATTGCCATAGAAATTATGGTTAGTGCTCTAAAAAAACTAAAATAAGGACATAGTAGCTGAGGTCCAAAATATTGACAAATCACTTTTAAATTATTTGCTATCTTTATGTTTTTTTTATACAGTTGATTGCTTGATTTTATGTTTCACTTAGGGGAGTGGATGTGGCGTTACGGCCAGAGCTGCAGACTTTGCAAATGAGGAACCAGGTTGAAGTTTCAACGTCAGCTCGACATTCTGTGATTCCGGGCAAATCACTTGATCTCCTGATGCCTAAAACCAAAATGAATGCATCCAGATGTAATTTAACTGATGCTCACGAAAATCACTCCATTACCTTTGGGTGAATCTGCACTTTATCAAACTGCAATAAAACAAAGAAATGAAGGCCCTCATTATGAACACAGCGGGAAAGACCGCTCTGCCGGCGATGGAGGTAACTACAGTCAACAGTCAGGCGGTCTGGGATGCCAAATACTGAAACACCTGAAAAACAGGCAGCCTGAAAACCACTCTCCGCCAGCAGAGGAGTGCTGACAACGACAGAAGAGGCCGCCCACAGGCCAACAGAAAGGCCCTACCCGCCCATTAAATAATGAAGCACTAGACAGCCATCAGTTCCGGGGGCGGGAACCACCGCCAGGCAAGGCCAGACGGAAACGAACCAAATACAAGGAAACACTCACTGGAAATCTCACACAACACGCCGAAGCAGACATGGAGAGAGAGTTGCAAATCATGTCAGTCCTGCTTCTTGCGATATATCTCCACGACAGAGACCGCCGACGAAGATGACGACGATAAGTACAGCAACCTACTAAAAAGGGAAGAAAGGGCTCAGTTACATACCCGCCACTCCACCTACCCAGCAAAGACCCACAACCCCTCACAACAGCACAAGCCATACACCCCAGAGCAAGAGGTACTTACCCGACACAAGGCCAAGACAACCTGCCCAAGTTACACACATGTGCACAACACCCCCCAAAAAGAAACGATGAACCACGGATCCAGAGTGTGCCAAAACCAACACTGGCAACACAAACTTTTTATTAAGCTCCAGGAGCAACAGAAGTCCAACGGATGGCCAATGGCCAATCCATAGCTCAAAGTCCTATGGGCCCAAATGGTCCCAACTTGACTCCCACAGGTGCAAATGGTACTCCACCTTAAAGGGGCAACAATGGGGCATCCAGGCACCTCAGGGAACAGGGGCAGGGGGGGGGCTTGGCCTTACGTTTGGGAGGTGTAGGGGGCTTGGGTCTTGTCTTTGAAGCTGGTGGAGCGGCCTTGGACTGGGGTGCGGCAGATGTGCCTGGACCAGCGCAGGGTCTCTTGCTCACAGGGGAGGTAGCACGGGAATAAGAAGGGCGGACAGGGGCAGGCTGTGACGTGGGAGGAGTGGATAGGGCGAGGAGGTGGGCACGTTTAGGGACGAGACGGGGTGGGCCAGTGGGTTAGAATAGGTCAACACAGGATAGGAAACTTTTTTAGTGGCAATTGGGGTGGACCTGCAGGAAGGCGTGGGAGTGGAGGTAGAGGCAGTGGTTGTGACAGGTGTAGGTGTGCGTGACGTGGGTGCAGGAGACTGTACAGTATGCTGAGGTGTGATGCATGTGTGTTAGGTGGGTTTTTTTTTTACGTTTGAGTGTCTTGGGAGGAGGGGGGTGGACACAGTGGGACAAGACAGGCTGCCAGTGTAAATGTATGTTGTCTGTGGTGACTGCAGGTGTGGTGTATGGGATGCATGAATGGATATCTGATTTTGTGGTGACTGCCAGACTGGGGTCAGCAACAGTGAATGAGGGGCTGCAGTGCCTGTGAGTGTGCATATAGAGGTGACAGACAGGGAGGCAGAAGCGGTGGACACACTGGGGGAAGTGGATGTTGGTGTGTGTGCCTTTGTTTGTTGGCTGTGAGTATGCCTGTGGTGAGAAGTGTGGTGCTTGTGTTTTTCAGTGTGCTTCTTGTGTGTTGAGGTGTGTGCATGGCCGTCAGAATGTGTGCTTGGGATGGGTGAAGGGAGTGGGGTGCTGGAAGGGGTTGGGGTGGGATGGAGGGGGTCCGGAATGACCAGGGGCACTAGCTGCCGTCAAAGAGAAGGTCAGAGCCTGAAAAGATCTCTGTAGGCCAGACACAGCACTGTAAATGCCATCTAGGTAGGCATTGGTTTGCTGCACCTCTGTTGCTAGCCCCTGGATGGCATTGACGATGGTTGTCTGCCCTAGAGAGATGGACCTCAGGAGGTCCACTAGGGTCCCACTAGGGTCCGCAACTGCCATGGAGCTCCCATCGGAGGAGGTATCAGAGTCACTACCTCCAGTGGTAGTTGTCTCACCTGTGGTACTCCCCTCACACTCCAACCCACTGGACCCCTTGGTGTCGCGCGACTCTGCCTCCCTCGAACCGTGGGCTGCGGCATCCCCACTCGCCAGTGCCACAGCTCCCTCGCCAGATGATGCTGATGTACACAGACAACACAAGAGAACAGGGATGCGGAGACAAAACAGGAGAGACACTTGTAAATAGCTGAATGGAGGTACATAACTGGTTCACACATACACCCACCCTGCAAATATTCTACCATGCAGCACCTACAGCTGCCCCTGACTAGTGGCCAAAACCCTGCTCTACAGCCATTTCCTACAGCACAGAGGGACCTGAAGTACTGCAGACCTGACCCTTACAACCTTACTTCCCATGGGGGCAATTATGTATAATGACATCAGTGAGAGTCCCTGCCAATAGACAGCTATATACTACAGCACACTCACACATCTATGAAGGAGGCATACATTGGTTTCTGTACTCACCCCCTTGTGTCTGCTGTGCAGCCTTCAAGCGCCCATCCAGGTCTGGATACGCCACTGCCAGAATGCAGCGCATTAGGGGGGTCAGGGCCCGATGGGCACCCCTTCCTCATTGGGAGGACTCCCCCAGCTGGGCCTTGCAGGTCTTCCTCGCCCAGCGCAGCAGGGCCTCCCACCACTTCCTGCAGTGGGTGCTCCACCGGTTGAAGACCCCCAGGGTCCGCACCTCCCTGACAATGGCATGCCAGAGTTCCCCCTTCTGATGGGGGCTGACCTATATGGGACACACAGAAAAAGTAACACAGAGGTCAGAAAATGCCATTAGATACAGCTGGCTATACGTCGTCTATGGGACAGACACTCACAACAGCAGAACAGGACCTCACACACGCAGCATTTCATGAATCCCACAAATGTACAGTGTCAAATGTGCACACATGTTTACAGCCATCTACCACCATTACACACATCCACCCCCCCAATCCACCTACTCACCTGTATCGATGGTCGACCATAGAACTTGGCATACAGATGTAGGACCTCGTCCACGAGCTTGTCCAGCTCCTCGCTGGTGAAGGCCGGGGCCCTTTCCCCTGCCACTCGTGCCATTTCCAGGACCAGAGTCAGGGCACAGCAGCTCACTCATTCGAGTACCTGTATACACGTAATCTGGGAGTCAAGTGAAGTTGGAGTGACGAGATGGCGTACGCTCTGTGGCGGTGTGCACTGTCACCACTGGCGATGATCATGATACGCTAATATTCCCCATTGGCAACCATGTTAACCAATGAATGGTCGCATGGCGGTGAACACTGCCTTACGCTATTACGACAACCGCTAACGGTATGAGGTCACTTCCACTACAACATTTCTGGATTACAGGGGGCAGACATTTTGGCCATTACTACGCAGTTATGAATTGCTCATTTGCCCCACGCAGGCCCTATTGTCCACAACCCCCATACGCATGAACAAATATACATTTACTCACCACAACAGTCCTGATGTATCATTGAGGACATGTCACTTCAGTTTAACATCCTAGTATGCATATGTGTCATCGACTTGTATGCCAGCAGTGCTGCATATTTTTAAACTGTTGGGCAGATGTATGTGTGTTCCTCACATGTGTTCTCAACTCCTCCTAGGTACAGACCTATGTGGTGAGGGAGAGCCTCATCGGTGTACAGACCACTTGTTGATTTGGGCACCATGGCGGAGCGTCACATCATTTTCAATTACGGACTCAACTGTGCTACCATTCATGAACTTTGTGCATTACTGGATCCAGCACTGAGACCGGCTAATCGGAATCAGCATACCATCCCTATTGAAGGGCAAGTGCTCTCTGCACTCCATTTCTGGCCACGGGTTCATTTCAAGTGACAGTGGGAATGGGTGCAGGTTTTTCACAGCCAGTGTTTTGCATTATACTGTCCAGATTCCTGAATGCATCTTTACGACACCTGCAGTCCTATGTGAGGTTTCCCCAAAGTGTTGACCTCCCTGCCATCAAGTCAGACTTCTATGCCTTTGCCAACATTCCCCATGTGATAGGTGTCATCGATGGAACTCACATAGCTCTCATTCCCCCAAGAGTAAGTGAACAGGTGTACAGAAACAGGAAGAACTTTCACTCCATGAACATTCAATTGGTGTGTACTGCATGCGTTGGCTCCTGACACCAGAGAGGAATCCTAGGACAGATGCAGAGAGGAATTACAATGAGGCCCATGGACGTACTAGGAGGGTGATAGAGCACACACTAGGTCTCCTGAAGGCTAGATTCCATTGCCTTCATATCTCTGGTGGATCCCTGGCCTATGAGCCTGAAAAGGAGTGTAGAAAAATGGTGGCCTCCTGCATGCTACGCAACGTGGCTGTGAGGAAATCTATTCCCCTCTTGGAGGATGAGGGGGCTGTATATCCAGACCAGCTACCTCAGAGAGGGGATGAGAGTGATTGTGACACTCCAGGAACCAACTGATCCAACTGTACTTCCAGTAACTAAGTGGTACTATTTGATGCTGTTGCTTTCTGTGCAGCAGACTGTGGGTATGCCTTATCCTCAATGGGGGTGTTGGGTCTATAGACATTGTCACTGTGACCAGGTTTGCATGGGACATGTGACATTATGGGCAATTTGTTTGACATTTCTGTTGGCACAACCCCATCTTATGCGTGGGGTGCCATTCCTGCAATTAGGAACGAAGAAAGGATTTTAATGACAATTGCATGCACTCTTCCATTTGATTGAACATAATAACAGGGGACATTTACATTGGTGAACAGGTGTTTTATTTGGTGTCAGGGATGCCATGGTGCTCTTTACAGTGATGGGAGTGGGCTACTGGTGGATGTCCATAATGGCTACATGGTCTCAGCGATTGTTGGCAGTGGTAATATGTCCCTCTGTTATTTACAGTTTTTGGGATTGTTATTGCACGGTGTGGAAGGTGGTTCAGTGGCACACTCGGAGAACAGTTCTTGTCAGAGTCCCTTCTTAGAGGGGGCCTTGGTCTTGACAGGTGTTCCAATGCCATATCTGGGGCTAAGGGACCGTTTGGGTGCCTGGTGTTGGCCTGTACAGGTTGAGGTGCAGCTCTCCTGTATGTACTCAGGTGGTGGCACAAGTCCAGTTGCTGCTGCTGCTCTTGTTGGCTGGGCTGTATTTTGGCCTGTAGATGGGGGCTTCCTGGTATGTGGGGGTCTCAGGCTGGGTTAGGACAAGGTGCAGCAGCGCACCAGCTATGGTGGCCATGGTGCTATTGTGCAGTTTCCACTGGTCCATGGTCTGTTGGTGTTGGGCTTTCTGCAGCCTTTCACTCTGCTCCAGGTGGCCACAATATAGGCCAATCTGTCCTGGGTATGGTGGTATGCTCTCAGGACCTCAGTGATCACTTACTGGGCTGCAGCATCCATCCTGTGGCCTCCCTCTTGGGCCACTGATGCCCTCCCACTGGGCCTAGCCCCCTGTGCCTGTGTCCCCTGCACAGGTCTGGCAGTACCACTTGCACTGGGGCCATCGTCTTCCTGCTTGTTTGTAGGTGGTGACTGTGGCCTCCTTGTGTTCCACCAGTCTGTGGCCTGGATACACAGGTGTGGGTCCAGTTGCCCCGGCCTGATGATGGTGGGTGTATGGTAAGGGTGTCAGTGGTGTCCTGGGTGAGGCTGCTGGACGGTGACAGTCCAGTACTGTGTGAGGGGCCAGGGTATTCCTCACTGTCTAGGGTTCCCTCTCCAGTGTCCTGGGCGGTGCCTCTGTCTCCATGTGGGGCACTGCCACTCCTTGTCCTGTCCGTCAGGATGGCATGAGTGGTGGTGCCTGTTTTTTTTTTTTCATGAATCTTTTTATTATTATTTTGGTTATGTCATAACATTTTATAGCAATGATAATGTCCACATAGTAAACATTTACATCTGTTACATATATCGCAAATCTGTGGGTGTAAGCAGCAACGACTGGTACCTATATCACATTTGTAAAGGGTGGAATAGACCGTTACCCTAATATTATGCAACACATAACACCTCTTGCAGGATTTATGTAGGTCTCAATATAGTCATTCTGTAGGAAGGATACTTGAATCTTCCTGAGGAAGCAGAGTGTACCAGTAGTCCTATCTCTGTTACTTTCACCTTCCTATTTGAGTGCACGGACGCTTACATATGTATTTATTAATCCTGATCCAATATTAATATTACCATGTAAACATTAACAGTTTCAAACAGTGGAGAACCTTGACTACAAATATTTTAATAATAGTGTGGCTATGCCTTCATGTATGTGGAATCCCTTTGATGCTGTGTGAATGCACCTATTCATTTCGGACTGTGTATAAACTTGGAGACTGTAGTGTCTACAGTGCTCTGATTTAGTTGCTTATGGGTATGGCGCAACAATTATGTCCTTACCCTGTTCTCGCAATGTCTCGACGATCTATAAGTCACTGGGTCCTCTGATAGACTATAGCATCTCCGTACAGTCAGAGTCCGTTTCCGGATCTTGTAGGTGGGTCAACATCGTCTCCCAGCTGTCTGACAGGGGATATTTACCTAAAGCAAGTGTGTCCTCCCGTCTCAGTGCTACTCCCTCGGCCCTTGCCCAGATGAGGAATGATTATTTCAAGGCCAGTGCAGTGGGCGCCTCAGCAGATTTCCATCTGCGAGTTATCAGCCTTTTAGCGGTTATGAATCCCAAATCTAAAAATCTTGCAGTGGCTCTGTGGTGTGGGCCTCTGGGAAATAAACCAAGTACACATGTCTCCCATGTATGTGGTATTGTACACGCTGTGCACACTGACAAGTTCGTGAGTACTGCTTCCCAGTAATTATGTAAGGAGGGGAAGTCTACAGCATATGCAGGAGATCTGCGTCTAAATATTTGCAACGGGGGGAGCCTACATCACAGCGAAGAAAGTATCTATTAATGGGCGTTGGCGTAAGGTATGCCCTGTGTATAATGTAGAATTGTATGAGTCGGAATCTGGAGTTCCGGGATTCCGACTCATACAATTCTACATTATAGAGAGGGCTGACTGCCAATTTGAGTCTGTGAAGGTTGAGGCTGAGACTCTCTTCCAGGCAGAGCGCAGCTTGACTTGCTCCTGTGTCACATGGGCACGGAGTGCTTCCGTGAACACCTGACCAGGTGTCTACCCTGTCCCATCACCTATATATATTGAATTAGAAGATGAGTTGGGGGGGCCGTTGTCATGTCTTCCCACCCTCTCGACAATGACCGTAGCAGCGAGTTATATAGCAGAAATTGCCCACTGGGAGACCGGTGTCAGCGGCCAGAGTGGGAAACGCAATCAGCCCACCCTCGCTGTATAGATCGCCCAGTGTGTGCAGGTTCACAGCATGCCATGTTTGTAGCTCGGAGCTAGTCGTGACCCCTGAGCTGCGAGATGTGCCCAACAGAGACAGAGACGGGGTGAACTGAACTATTCCTTTCGTGAGCTGCAGAGACCTTGCAGTAACAGCAGCAGGCCACTCTGAGGAAGAGCTCTTCCGGCAACATCGAACATGAAAGTGGGTGGAACAAATGCATCACTCGTGTGAGAGACCATGATCGTGTAGTGGTTGCTATGCGTCCTGCCACAGAAAGTGGCAGTGTTTGCCAGAAGACCATCTGGGATCTAATGGACATCACCACACGTCCCAGGTTTCCGTCAAACAGATCCTCCTCTCGGTGATAGATGTGAATGCCTAAGTATCGGAATGTATGTGGTTGCCATGGAACGTCTATCCCAGAGATACTCAACCGTGGGTCTGGGAGATTGGGATCGAAGGAAAAGAGGCAGGATTTAGCCCAGTTAACCCGTAGTCCAGAGAGCTCAGCAAAGTGTTGTAGTATTGTCCAAACTACTGTGGGAACACGTGTGACATCCCCGAAATACAGTAAGAGGTCATAAGCATAGAGTGATTCAGTATGTAGGCAATCTCCCAATGCAATGCTCCACTGGGGACCCCGGTCACATAGCATCGCCGCCAGAGGCTCCATGGCGAGGGAAAACAGCAACAGAGATAGGGGCAGCCTTGTCTTGTGCCCCTGTGTACTCCAAGCAACTCCAAAATACACCCCCTGTAGGAGGCTGGCCTGGCTTGCAGTGGGTACCAAGGGGTATTACACTCTGTACCAGGTCCAGTTATCTCTTATTAGTGTAGAAGAGGTGTTTCTAGCAGCTTAGGCTGATAGAAGGTAGCTATAGCAGAGCAGCTTAGGCTGAACTAGGAAACATGCAAAGCTCCTACTATACCACTGGTGTCATATGCACAATATCATAAGAAAACACAATACACAGATATACTAAAAATGAAAGGTACTTTATTTTTATGACAATATGCCAAAAGTATCTCAGTGAGTACCCTCAGTATGAGGATGCCAAATATACACAAGATATATGTACACAATACCAAAAATATGCAGTAATAGCAAAAGGAAGTAATGCAAGCAGTGTAAAGTTACAATAGATTGCAATAGGAGCACATAGGTATAGGGCAACACAAACCATATACTCCAAAAGTGGAATGCGAACCACGAATGGACCCCAAACCACCGCTTGTAGAGGGTCGCTGGGACTGTAAGAAAACAGTGAGGGTTAGGAAAATAGCCCACCCCAAGACCCTGAAAAGTAGGTGTAAAGTGCACCTATATTCCCCAGAGAGCACAGAAGTCGTGATAGGGGAATTCTGCAAGGAAGACCAACACCAGCAATGCAACAACAGTGGATTTCCGGACCTGAGTACCTGTGGAACAAGGGGACCAAATCCAAGAGTCGCAACAATGTCGAGAGAGGGCAGATGCCCAGGAAATGCCAGCTGAGGGTGCAAATAAGCTGCCACCGGGTGGTAGAAGCTGTGGATTCTGCAAGAACGAAGAGGGCTAGAAACTTCCCCTTTGGAGGATGGATGTCCCACGTCGTGAAGAAGCTTGCAGAGGTGTTCCCACGCAGAAAGACCGCAAACAAGCCTTGCTAGCTGCAAGGGTCACGGTTAGGGTTTTTGGATGCGGCTGTGGCCCAGGAGGGACCAGGATGTCGCCACTTGGATGAGGAGACAGAGGGGGCGCCCAGCAAGTCAGGGAGCCCTCACAGAAGCAGGCAGCACCCGCAGAAGTACCAGAACAGGCACTTGGAAGAGGAGGGAACCGGAGTCCACCCGAAGTCAGAAAAGGGAGTCCCACGATGCTGGAGGACAACTCAGAAGGTTGTGCACTGCAGGTTAGAGTGTCGGGGACCCAGGCTTGGCAGTGCACAAAGGAAATCCTGGAAGAGTGCACAGGAGCCGGAGCAGCTGCAAATCACGCGGTACCCAGCAATGCAGTCTAGCGTGGGGAGGCAAGGACTTACCTCCACCAAACTTGGACTGAAGAGTCACTGGACTGTGGGAGTCACTTGGACAGAGTTGCTGAGTTCCAGGGACCACGCTCGTTGTGCTGAGAGGGGACCCAGAGGACCGGTGATGCAGTCTTTTGTTGCCTGCGGTTGCAGGGGGAAGATTCCGTCGACCCACGGGAGATTTCTTCAGAGCTCCTGGTGCAAGAAGGAGGCAGGCTACCCCCAGAGCATGCACCACCAGGAAACAGGCGAGAAAGCTGGCAGGATGAAGCGATACAAGGTTGCAGTAGTAGACTTTGTTGCGGTTTTGCAGGCGTACTGAGCAGTCAGCGGTCGATCCTTTGGCAGAAGGTGAAGAGAGAAGTGCAGAGGAACTCTGGTGAGCTCTTGCATTCGGTATCTGAAGAATTCCCCAAAGCAGAGACCCTAAATAGCCAGAAAAGGAGGTTTGGCTACCTAGGAAGGAGGATAGGCTAGTAACACAGGTAAGAGCCTATCAAAAGGAGTCTCTGACGTCACCTGCTGGCCCTGGCCACTCAGAGCAGTCCAGTGTGCCAGCACACCTCTGAATCCAAGATGGCAGAGGTCTGGGGCACGCTGGAGGAGCTCTGGGCACCTCCCTTGGGAGGTGCAGGTCAGGGGAGTGGTCACTCCCCTTTCCTTTGTCCAGTTTCGCGCCAGAGCAGGGCTGGGGGATCCCTGAACCGGTGTAGATTGGCTTATGCAGACATGGGCACCATCTGTGCCCATCAAAGCATTTCCAGAGGCTGGGGGAGGCTACTCCTCCCCAGCCCTGACACCTTTTTCCAAAGGGAGAGGGTGTAACACCCTCTCTCTGAGGAAGTCCTTTGTTCTGCCTTCCTGGGCCAGGCCTGGCTGGACCCCAGGAGGGCCGAAACCTGTTTGAGGAGTTGGCAGCAGCAGCAGCTGCAGTGAAACCCCGGGAAAGGTAGTTTGGCAGTACCCGGGTCTGTGCTAGAGACTCGGGGGATCATGGAATTGTCTCCCCAATGCCATTGGTGACAATTCCATGATCTTAGACATGTTACATGGCCATGTTCGGAGTTACCATTGTGACGCTATACATAGGTAGTGACCTATGTATAGTGCACGCGTGAAATGGTGTCCCCGCACTCACAAAGTCCGGGGAATTTGCCCTGAACGATGTGGGGACACCTTGGCTAGTGCCAGGGTGCCCACACACTAAGTAACATAGCACCCAACCTTCACCAGGTGAAGGTTAGACATATAGGTGACTTATAAGGTACTTAAGTGCAGTGGTAAATGGCTGAGAAATAACGTGGACGTTATTTCACTCAGGCTGCAGTGGCAGGCCTGTGTAAGAATTGTCAGAGCTCCCTATGGGTGGCAAAAGAAATGCTACAGACCATAGGGATCTCCTGGAACCCCAATACCCTGGGTACCACAGTACCATATACTAGGGAATTTTAAGGGTGTTCCAGTATGCCAATGTGAATTGGTGAAATTGGTCACTAGCCTGTTAGTGACAATTTAGAAAGCAGAGAGAGCATAACCACTGAGGTTATGGTTAGCAGAGCCTCAGTGAGACAGTTAGTCATCACACAGGAAACACATACAGGGCACACTTATGAACACTGGGGCCCTGGCTGGCAGTGTCCCAGTGACACATACACTAAAACAACATATATACAGTGAAATATGGGGGTAACATGCCAGGCAAGATGGTACTTTCCTACGCCCCCCCTATCTTGACTCGGACTTGAGGGTTAGTGTACAATAGCCTGGTCATGCAGAGAAAACGACGTTCTAAACCGAGCCGCTGCAGAGTTTCAAAAAGGTATGGCCATTCCAGTGAATCAAAGGCCTTTTCCAGGTCAAGGACAAGATATCCGTGGCCAGTCTTGTTTCGAATAGTGCATAATACGGAATAGTCGTCTGATGTTATGGGAAGTGTCACGGGCAGGAACAAAACCGTTCTGGTCAGTGTGTACAAGTTCCGGCACCATGGGCGCCAGGCGCATCGCTAGTGTCTTGGCCAATATTTTATAGTCTGTATTTAGCATCGCTAGCGGTCGATAGGAACCAAGCTTCAGTAGGTCTTTGCCTGGTTTGGGAAGTGATAACAAAATTGCTTCATTTTGCGATGTCGTCAGGGATCCTCCCTGTATAGATTCCCTGTAAATACTGAGGGGGTAAGGTGCCAGGACAGAGGAAAAAGTCTTCTAAAACTTTGCGGGAAAGCTGTCCGGCCCAGGAGTTCTACCTGCAGATAGCTTGTGGATGCTAGCCTGAATTTCAGAGAGTTCCAAGGGTTCCTCCAGCATGGTCCACTGAGCCTCCGTCAGGTGAGGTAGTTTGATTGATGAGAGAAAGTCTGCACAGGACTGTTGAGTCGGTGATGCAGACGAGCCATAGAGGGCCCCATAGTGTTGTGTGATTACTGAGTGTATCTCTGAGGGCATATGGAGCATTACACCAGGCTCCGAACGTATCCCCGTGATTGGGCCGTGGTCTCGTTCACATTTAGTCAGCCAGGCCAAGAGTCTGCCCAACTTATCTGCAGAGGCGTGTGCGTGCTGTATGGGCGGCATAATTCAAACACCGTAGACGCTCTGGAAGAGATAAATGCTCAGCCTTTACTGATGATAGTTGTGCCTGTCCCGTGGGGCTTCAGGTATTCTCCCGATCAGGCCGTAGGAGGGTGCGCTCCACCCGTGTGAGATCGCTTTCCACTGAGCGTTGCAGACTCCAGTGCATTCCCATACAGTGGCCTCTAATAAAAACCTTAAAAGCATCCCATCCCACTCCACTAGACCGTAAGATGCTGTACCCTTGTTTGTTGCAAAATAGCTGGGAATTGCCTCATCCAATGATGCTTTGAATGCCGTGTCTTCTAGAAGCTCGGGTCTCAGTCTCCAGGTGCGATCTGCCGGGGAGAGATATCCCAGCCCATTCGCACAATTTGCAGATTATGATCCGAGTGTGTACGGACCAGGTAATCAGTATCCAGCACTGCAGTGTATAAATTATGTGTGCATAATCTTCTGTCAAGGCGTACATGTAAGGAGTGTGGGGCGGAGTAATATGAGTAAATTCTGTGTCGTTGTGGTGACGCCATATATCTAACAGGTGCCAGTGTGTAGTCCTGGTGTTTAATGCACGCGCAGCAGTCACAGTGGGCCCCGTGGGCAGCGGGGGAAAGGAGCAGTCTAATTCAAGATCCAGTACACTATTAAAGTCACCTCCCAGTAGCCAGGGGGAGTCACTCCATCCCGATAGCTGTTCGGATAGGGAGTGGAGAAAGGAGGCCTAGTCTAGGTTTGGCGCATATATTGAACCCAGTACCAGAGCCCGTCCTGCTAGTCTCCCCTGCGCTAGCACGTAGTGCCCCTGATCGTCAATAATTTGGTCTTCCGCTACAAAAGGGGTACCTGGCTTAATCCAAATTAGAGCGCCTCTAGCATAGGAGGAATAACCTGTCGCATATAACCGCTGCAAGCGGATTATTTCTGGGGACTCCAAATGGGTTTCTTGCAGAAAAGAACGAGTTACTTACCTTCGGTAATGACTTTTCTGGTGGATGCATTAGCTACCTGTGGATTCCTCACCTAATGAATACTCCCATTGCGCCAGCATTCGACGGAAATCTTCTTCCTAGCTTCTGCACGTCGACGAGGACGTCACACTTGCCCATGCGACGCCGTCTGACATCATACAGGCAATAGGAGGTCCTCGCCGACGTGCCGACGTCAGTACCAACATTTTTTACGTGCCTGAGAACAATAATCCATTGAGATGAAAGACAATAGCAATATTTAATGACATTGTAAACAACACATCATTGTGAGAAGATGGACTACTAATTTAATAAACAAAAATTTTTTTTTTTTTAAAACAAGTAAATAAATATATAAAGTATATATAAAAATATATATATATACATATATAAATATACACCTATATACATAAACTATACCAATCCTCA
Organism: Pleurodeles waltl; assembly: GCF_031143425.1. Taxonomy (NCBI): domain Eukaryota; kingdom Metazoa; phylum Chordata; class Amphibia; order Caudata; family Salamandridae; genus Pleurodeles; species Pleurodeles waltl. Next base: position 1,226,845,098 of record NC_090447.1, read on the forward strand.
AAGCCAAGAGGAGCACACTCAAGAATTACTTGGTTAGACCAAACAGGCAACGGGGAGGCGGGTGGGACCGTGAGGAATCCACAGGTAGCTAATGTATCCACCAGAAAAGTCGTTACCAAAGGTAAGTAACTCGTTCTTCTGATGGATACAACTACCTGTGGATTCCTCACCTAATGAATAGAGTCCCAAAGCAGTACCGCACTCGGTGGTGGGTGCCTGAATGGTCAAACCAAGACATCCTGCAGCACTGACTGTGCAAAATGGCCGTCCCTTCTGACTTCAGAGTCCAAACAGTAATGTTTCACAAAAGTGTGAAGGGACGACCAAGTTGCGGCCTTGCAGATGTCGACCACAGGAACACCCCTGGCCAAGGCCGAAGTGGACGACTTAGCTCTGGTGGAATGAGCCCTAATACCATCAGGAGGATCCTTCTTTGCTAAAGAGTAACACATTTTAATGCAAAGAACAACCCACCTGGAGAGTGTTCTCTTGTGGACTGCCTTTCCTCTCCTCTTTCCCACGTATCCGATGAAAAGCTGATCCGCCAGCCTGAAATCCTTCATCCTGTCTATGTAAAAGCTTAACACCCTCTTTGAGTCCAAGCGGTGCAGTCTCTCTTCTTCCTTTGAAGGATGAGGCGGAGGATAAAACGTGGACAGAGTAATTGTCTGGGCCAAATGAAAGGGTGAAACAACCTTCGGAAGGAAAGCAGCCTTGGTCCTCAACACCACCTTATCCCAATAAAAAGTTGTATAAGGGGGTTTTACCGATAAAGCCTGCAACTCACTCACTCTCCTTGCAGATGTTATAGCAACCAGGAACACTGTTTTAAGAACTAACAATCTTAAGGGGCAAGAATGCATAGGCTCAAAAGGGGACCCCATAAGGAAAGTTAGGACCAAGGACAAATCCCATTGAGGCATAACGAAAGGATTTGGAGGAAATTTATTCATAAGGCCCTTCAAAAATCTAAGTACTATAGGAGATTTAAACAACGAAGGCTGGTCTGGAAGGCAAATGAAGGCTGACAAAGCAGATAAGTAACCCTTAACAGTAGCCACTGCACAACCCCTCTGTGCTAAAGACAAAGCAAAAGATAAAACGTCTGACAAATGAGCATGTAAGGGATCAATCTATCTCTCTCCACACCATACCACAAATTTAGACCACCTATTAGCGTAGATAGATTTAGTGGAGTGTCGCCTGGCCGCTAAGATAACATCCACTACATCAGGCGGGAGAGAAAAGGCACTCAAGTTGCCCCGCTCAATCTCCAGGCATGAAGGTGCAGACTCTGGAGGTTGGGGTGTAAAACCTGCCCCTGCGACTGCGAGAGGAGGTCTGCCCTGAGAGGGAGACGGAGCGGAGGGCACAGTGAGAGTTGGAGAAGGTCGGAATATCACACCCTCCTTGGCCAATCCGGAGCTATTAAGATTACTTGGGCCCGGTCTTGGCGAATTTTCCTCAACACTCGAGGAATCAAGGGTATGGGGGGAAACGCGTAAAGCAACTAGTCGCACCAGGTTCTCTGAAACGCGTCCCCCAACGCTCCTTGCACCGGATACTGGAGGCTGCAGAATAACGGGCAGTGCGAGTTCTCCCGGGTGGCAAACAGATCTATCCGAGGAAACCCCCACATCTGGAAGATTAGACGGACTTGATCTGGATGGAGACGCCACTCATGGTCGGCCGAGAAATGGCGACTGAGACTGTCCGCACGTACATTCAAGACTCCGGCCAGATGATATGCTACCAAGGCCTTGAGAGCCAGACGTACAGCCCGTAACTCTAACAGATTGATATGAAACATCTGTTCCTCTGGTGACCAAAGCCCTTTGATCTCCAGGTCCCCCAGATGAGCTCCCCACCCTAGAGTGGAAGCATCCGTTATGACCGTGGTCACTGGTGGAGGCTGCGTGAACGGCCTTCCCCGGGAAAGATTGTCGTCCGCAATCCACCACTTCAAATCCGTGGCAGCATCTCTGGAGATCTTGACAGAACCTTCGAGACCTCCTTTGTGTTGAGACCACTGCCTTCGGAGGCACCACTGAAGAGCCCTCATGTGCCAGCGAGCATGCGTGACCAACAGTATGCAGGAGGCAAACAGACCGAGCAGACGTAGGACCTTGAGGACTGGAATGACCGCTCCACTTTGAAACATTGGAACAAACGCCTGAATGTCTTGAATCCGCTGAGGCGGAGGAAAGGCTTGATTCAATGTTGTATCCAGTACTGCCCCTATGAACAGGAGGCGCTGTGAGGGCTCTAGGTGAGATTTGGGCACGTTCACAGAAAAGCCCAGGTCGAACAACAACTGGGTTGTCGACTGCAGATGATGCAACACAAGCTCCGGGGACTTGGCTTTGATCAACCAGTCGTCCAGGTAAGGGAATACTGCTATCCCCTTCCTTCTGAGCTCTGCCGCAACCACCGACATCACCTTCGTGAAGACTCGAGGTGCTGAAGTAAGACCAAACGGGAGGACCGCAAACTGATAGTGTTGCGACACCACCACAAACCGGAGATACTTCCTGTGCGACTTGAGTATCGGGATATGAAAATAAGCATCCTGCAAGTCGACAGACACCATCCAATCTCCCTTGTTCAACGCCAAAAGCACCTGAGCTAGGGTCAGCATCTTGAACTTTTCCTGTTTGAGGAACCAATTCAAGATCCTTAGGTCCAGGATTGGTCTCAACCGACCATCCTTCTTGGGAATCAGGAAGTACCTTGAATAACAACCTTGACCCCTTTCCTGCTCTGGAACCAACTCCACCGCTGTGAGAAAGTAGCCTCTTTCTAGCCTTGTTACCCCCACTTTTGGCCTGTTTGTGAGTGTATGTCAGGATGTTTGTCACTGTTTTCACTGTCTCACTGGGATCCTGATGGCTAGGCCCCAGTGCTCATAGTGAAAACACTATGTTTTCAGTATGTTTGTTATGTGTCACTGGGACCCTGCTAGTCAGGACCCCAGTGCTCATAAGGTTGTGGCCTATATGTATGTGTCACTGGGACCCTGTCACACAGGGCCCCAGTGCTCATAGGTGTGCATGTATGTGTTCCCTGTGTGGTGCCTAACTGTCTCACTGAGGCTCTGCTAACCAGAACCTCAGTGGTTATGCTCTCTCATTTCATTCAAATTGTCACTAACAGGCTAGAGACCAATTTTACAAATTTACATTGGCTTACTGGAACACCCTTATAATTCCCTAGTATATGGTACTGAGGTACCCAAGGTATTGGGGTTCCAGGAGATCCCTATGGGCTGCAGCATTTCTTTTGCCACCCATAGGGAGCTCTGAAATTCTTACACAGGCCTGCCACTGCAGCCTGAGTGAAATAACGTCCACGTTATTTCACAGCCATTTTTCACTGCACTTAAGTAACTTATAAGTCACCTATATGTCTAACCTTTACCTGGTAAAGGTTAGGTGCAAAGTTACTTAGTGTGAGGGCACCCTGGCACTAGCCAAGGTGCCCCCACATTGTTCAGAGCCAATTCCCTGAACTTTGTGAGTGCGGGGACACCATTACACGCGTGCACTACATATAGGTCACTACCTATATGTAGCTTCACAATGGTAACTCCGAATATGGCCATGTAACATGTCTATGATCATGGAATTGCCCCCTCTATGCCATCCTGGCATTGTTGGTACAATTCCATGATCCCAGTGGTCTGTAGCACAGACCCTGGTACTGCCAAACTGCCCTTCCTGGGGTTTCACTGCAGCTGCTGCTGCTGCCAACCCCTCAGACAGGCATCTGCCCTCCTGGGGTCAAGACAGGCTTGTCCCAGGATGGCAGAACAAAGGACTTCCTCTGAGAGAGGGTGTTACACCCTCTCCCTTTGTAAAATGGTGTGAAGGCAGGGGAGGAGTAGCCTCCCCCAGCCTCTGGAAATGCTTTCTTGGGCACAGATGTGCCCAATTCTGCATAAGCCAGTCTACACCGGTTCAGGGACCCCTAAGCCCCTGCTCTGGCACGAAACTGGACAAAGGAAAGGGGAGTGACCACTCCCCTGACCTGCACCTCCCCTGGGAGGTGTCCAGAGCTCCTCCAGTGTGCTCCAGACCTCTGCCATCTTGGAAACAGAGGTGCTGCTGGCACACTGGACTGCTCTGAGTGGCCAGTGCCACCAGGTGACGTCAGAGACTCCTTGTGATAGGCTCCTTCAGGTGTTGCTAGCCTATCCTCTCTCCTAGGTAGCCAAACCCTCTTTTCTGGCTATTTAGGGTCTCTGTCTCTGGGGAAACTTTAGATAACGAATGCAAGAGCTCATCCGAGTTCCTCTGCATCTCCCTCTTCACCTTCTGATAAGGAATCGACTGCTGACCGCGCTGGAAGCCTGCAAACCTGCAACATAGTAGCAAAGACGACTACTGCAACTCTGTAACGCTGATCCTGCCGCCTTCTCGACTGTTTTCCTGCTTGTGCATGCTGTGGGGGTAGCCTGCCTCCTCTCTGCACCAGAAGCTCCGAAGAAATCTCCCGTGGATCGACGGAATCTTCCCCCTGCAACCGCAGGCACCAAAAAGCTGCATTACCGGTCCCTTGGGTCTCCTCTCAGCACAACGAGCGAGGTCCCTCGAATCCAGCGACTCTGTCCAAGTGACCCCCACAGTCCAGTGACTCTTCAGCCCAAGTTTGGTGGAGGTAAGTCCGTGCCTCACCTCGCTGGGCTGCATTGCTGGGAACCGCGACTTTGCAGCTACTCCGGCCCCTGTGCACTTCCGGCGGAAATCCTTTGTGCACAGCCAAGCCTGGGTCCACGGCACTCTAACCTGCATTGCACGACTTTCTAAGTTGGTCTCCGGCGACGTGGGACTCCTTTGTGCAACTTCGGCGAGCACCGTTTCACGCATCCTCTTAGTGCCTGTTTCTGGCACTTCTCCGGGTGCTACCTGCTTCAGTGAGGGCTCTTTGTCTTGCTCGACGTCCCCTCTCTCTTCAGGTCCAATTTGCGACCTTCTGGTCCCTCCTGGGCCCCAGCAGCGTCCAAAAACGCCAAACGCAGGATTTGCGACTAGCAAGGCTTGTTGGCGTCCTTTCAGCGGGAAAACACTTCTGCACGACTCTCCAAGGCGAGAGGGATCCGTCCACCAAAGGGGAAGTCTCTAGCCCTTTTCGTTCCTGCAGAAACCTCAGCTTCTTCTGTCCAGTCGAAGCTTCTTTGCACCCGCAGCTGGCATTTCCTGGGCATCTGCCCATCTCCGACTTGCTTGTGACTTTTGGACTTGGTCCCCTTGTTCCACAGGTACCCTAGATTGGAAATCCACAGTTGTTGCATTGCTGGGTTGTGTCTTTCCTGCATTATTCCTCTAACACGACTTCTTTGTCCTTAGGGGAACTTTAGTGCACTTTGCACTCACTTTTCAGGGTCTTGGGGAGGGTTATTTTTCTAACTCTCACTATTTTCTAATAGTCCCAGCGACCCTCTACAAGGTCACATAGGTTTGGGGTCCATTCGTGGTTCGCATTCCACTTTTGGAGTATATGGTTTGTGTTGCCCCTATCCCTATGTTTCCCCATTGCATCCTATTGTAACTATACATTGTTTGCACTGTTTTCTAAGACTATACTGCATATTTTTGCTATTGTGTATATATATCTTGTGTATATTTCCTATCCTCTCACTGAGGGTACACTCTAAGATACTTTGGCATATTGTCATAAAAATAAAGTACCTTTATTTTTAGTATAACTGTGTATTGTGTTTTCTTATGATATTGTGCATATGACACTAAGTGGTGCTGTAGTAGCTTCACACGTCTCCTAGTTCAGCCTAAGCTGCTCTGCTAAGCTACCATTATCTATCAGCCTAAGCTGCTAGACACCCTATACACTAATAAGGGATAACTGGGCCTGGTGCAAGGTGCAAGTACCCCTTGGTACTCACTACAAGCCAGTCCAGCCTCCTACAACCGCGCCCTTTAAAAGGAGGACTTGAACCTCCTGTTCTAACAACAGGAGGTGTTCTTCTGAACAATAAGATGGGTGGGGCGGGATGGGGGGCGGAAACTCCCAAAAGGGAAGGGTGCAGCCTTTTCTCACAATGCTGGTAACCCAGGCGTTTGATGTGATGACCTCCCACTTGTGAAGAAAATACAGTAACCTTCATCCTACAGGAGAGGAGTGAGTGGGAATTGGTGGAAGCCTAAGGCTGCTTCCCCTGCTGCACCCTTTCAGAGGAAGAGGAAGAGGCAGAGTGCTGCTGAGAGGCTCCCCTGGTACGAACCCTACCCCTCCCTCTAAAAGATCTATAGGTGAGAGAAGAGGTAGGCTGTTGGAATTTCCCCCGAAAGGAGGAGGAGGAGGATGAGCCACGACCAAATCCTCGAAACCTCCTAAAAAATCTGGAGGAGGCAGAAGAAGTGGCCTGTAATCCTAACGACTTGGCTGTGGCCCTGCTCTCTTTAAACCTCTCCAAGGCCGAATCTGCCTTGGCACCAAAGAGCTTGTCTCCATCAAAAGGGAGGTCCAACAGGGTCGACTGCACATCTGATGAAAACCCTGAGTTATGAAGCCAAGCCTGTCTTCTCGTAACCACAGCCGTGCCCATCACTCTAGCCACGGAGTCAGTTGTATCCAACCCAGATTGGATAACCTGGGTTGCAGCAGCTTGAGCATCCGACACGAGATTCAATAGCCCTTGAGGAACCTCTGTATGTGTAGATGTTATCTCGTCCATCAGATCATAAATGTACCTCCCTAAAATACACGTAGCATTGGTGGACTTTAATGCCATGCTACATGACGAAAACACTTTTTTGGATTGCATGTCCATCTTCTTGGAGTCCCTATCCGATGGCACTGATGGAAAAGACCCAAGCGCAGACCTTGCCGAGCAGGAAGCCTGGACCACCAAGCTTTCAGGCGTAGGGTGTCTGGTAAGAAAGCCAGGGTCAGTCGGTGCAGCCTGATACCTCCTGGCCACAGACCTATTGACAGCCGAAGAAGATACATTCCAGACCTCCAACACAGGTTCCAGCAGCGCCTCGTTAAACGGCAAAAGAGGTTCCGCTGATGTAGAGGCTGGATGTAATACCTCTGTCAGCAGATTCTGCTTCGCCTCAGTCACCGGCAAAGGCAGTTCCAGGAAGTTAGCTGCCTTCTTTATCACAGCATGAAAAGTGGCCGCCTCTTCAGTATACTCCCCCGGAGATGACAACCCCCACTCAGGGGAAGTATCAAGGCCACTAGCGGTGTCCAGCCCATGAAGACCCTCACCAGAGTCTTCAATTTCTCCTTCCTCCAAGATCTGCTGATACTCTTGTTCTTCCAAGAGACGGAGAGCACGTCTCCTCGAGTGCAGCCTCTCCTCAATCCTCGGCGTCGACATGGCGCCAGCAGATGTCGAAGAACGACGCCGATCACCGGATCCGTCCGCTGCCGGGTCAACAGGCGCCACAGGTAGCTTCGGCGCCGAACCAGGAGTCGGATGAAGAGAAGACTACTTCGGAGTCGCAGATGGCCCAGACGGCGTCACTGGCCGAAACACCGAAGCCGCCGGAGTCAAAACACCCGGAGCCGAAGTCTCTGGAGCCACCGGAGCCGACACCGGCACTGAGCCCACGTTCCCCAGGGGGAGAAAGGGCATGAAGGGTGCTGGACGCAGCGGAGCCGGAGCACCCAAGTTGAAAGCCAAAGGACCCGAAGGCCCAGCCGGTGCGCCACCTGGAGCCATCTGCTGAAAGATGGAAAACATCGCATTTAAAAATGCGGTATTATCGGCTCCAGGGGCCGGAAAAGCCAGATACCGGGGTGACTGGATCGAAGGCGACACCGACGCCGGCCTCAACGTCTGCGACGTCGGAGAGAACATTTGAGGCTGTGGAACCTCAAATACTCAAGGCGGATGGCCCGATGATCCGGGCAAAGTTGGCGAGGCTGGAGAAGGCAACGGCGTCGACGGATGGGGAGTGACTGTGGGACTGACTTCCCAAGTCTTCCGACGCCGAGTCGATGGCGACCTCGACCGGGACCTCTCCTTACTCGACCGGCGCCGTGATTCTCGACGGCGCCGATGAGACTTCGGAGAGGAGGATTTTCGATGGTGCCTCTTCTCCTTTTTCTTCGACTTCGCCATAAAAAGTTTGGCCTCTCGCTCCTTCAGGGCTTTCGGATTCATATGCTGACATGAATCACACCTGGCCACATCGTGGTCGGAACTTAAACACCACAAACAGTCGGAATGTGGGTCCGTTACCGACATTTTGCCCCCACACTCTCGACAGGGCTTAAAACCTGACTTCCTCTGAGACATAGTAACTTCAGAGAAAAAACACAGCCAAAAAACACACTGTAACTGCCGAACAGCAACAGTAGCTCCCTCGAAGATAACCGTTTCGAATGGCACAGAAAAAAGGAAACTGACGTCGGCACGTCAGCGAGGACCTCTTATTGCCTGTATGACGTCAGACGGCGTCGCGTGGGCAAGTGTGACGTCCTCGTCGACGTGCAGAAGCTAGAAAGAAGATTTCCGTTGAATGCTGGCGCAATGGGAGTATTCATTAGGTGAGGAATCCACAGGTAGTTGTATCCATCAGAAGCTATATGTATAGAGTGTCTTTTAAGATAGGAGTATGTAGAGTATCTTCTTTTTGGCGTACATATGTCGTGCACATTCCATGTGAGAGAGGTGTAATTATTCATGTCGGTGATAAGAGCAACTGACTATGTGTGTGATGTGTGTAAGCTGAGCTATGTGCAAATTAGCAGGGTTCCGACACATCGGCAGACTAATGCAACATGGTCTTCATATCAACTCTAACAAACAAAATACCATCAGAGCAGAAGGACAACAGGTATCTGCCCAAACTAAACAACACTCAAGGGCAACAAAACAATTATGCATAGTAAATCTCCACTAGTAGGAGAGTGGGGTAGGCCAAGCGAGTTGGGGATGAGCGTGTGATGGGTTGCAGACCCCAGTATGTATAAGTGATTTAAGTGTGGGACCAGCGGAAAAACATGTATGTGATCAGCAGTGGCATCTATAAAATGTAGGCGCCCCTATGGATAGGTTTCCTGCCATTCTGCCTAGCGATTCCAGTTTATCAGTTAATTGGTGCATGGCATAGCCATGAGCAGACCATGTCGTGGGTACCAATTTAACTAGGGATTATGAGGTATAGTCCTGGAAGGTCATCTATAGGGCAAGAATAGTGTAGGAAATTATTAGAAAAGTTTGTCTGCCGTCTGGGGGGCCACCCCTGGGCGCGCCGGCGATGCAGCCTTGGAAGGGTGGTCTGGAGTAGCAAGACCCTCACCATTGGACTGTGAGATTTCAGTTTCTGCCTCCGAAGCAGCTGAGGAAGTATTAATGGCCGCTGCCGACTGCAACGCCTCGCAGCGTTCCCGGATGATTTGCTCCCCCCCTCACCCCACCCCCACCGGGTCTCGACCGCTGGTGAGGCCGGTAGATTCCAGCCATTCCCAAGCCACCTCTGGCACGGTGAAAAAGTGGGATTTGTTCCCTGAGATTATGCAGAGCTTGGCTGGGAATAAAAGTGAGTATTCAAGATTCAGAGCCTGGAGCTTGCATTTTAAAGGTAAGTAAGAGGCACAGTCTCTCTGTACAGCCAGCGTGTAGTCCGGAAACAGCATAACCTGCGCGTTGTCTACCCGAGGAGAAGGAGACAATCTAACAGATCGAAGGATGGCGTCCCAGTCCGCATTATGGAGTAAGCAAAGTATGAAGGGACGGGGGCCGCTGCCTGGTGGTCGTGCTCTGGTTGGGATCCTGTGGCCATGTTCCACTGAGAAGAAAGGCATCAGAGTTCCCTACCGCACTAGTCCTCGAAGCCAAGTCTCGGAATATGCAACCGCATCACGACCCTCCACTCCCTCCGGTAGTCCAATGACTCATATGTTGTTTCTTCTGGTACGACCTTCCGCGTCTTCGACACGCCACTCCAATTCACTTATGCGGGCTATTGCATCTGCCATAGTGGTCTCCAGTCTAGATGTGAAGGGTGCTAGCTCATCGACTCGCGCCTCAAGTGCGCCTGTCTTTTCCGCTAATTTACTGTGGTCAGCATGTAGCAAAGCAAGTTCGCTGGCCACTGTGTCGATTTTGCCCTCTAGGGATGTTCGGGCTTGCTCCAGGGAGTCGCCGATACGCTCCACCGCCACAGGGACAGCGTCCAACTTTTGACTGTCTTGTGTTGCAACCTCCTGCATGTTCCTGGCACCGGTTCCAGAGCGGAGGCGACCAGCTCCAGCCATGATTACAGTCTGCGAAATTAACTGGGATGTTGTAGATCACTACCTCCGTCCCACGACAGCCCCTCGCAGTTTCCGCCCAGGGAATATCGTCCGGGCACTACACCAGTCCGTCTGGTCAGGTGGCGTCTTATTTTGGTGGGTGCAGCCTGTGACTCAGCTATGCTGTAGTGCAAGACCGCCCAAGCGTGCTCCTTTCTCACTCCGTCAGTGCAGCTGATTTAACTGATCTCTCTTAGCGCTCTGTTAGGGCGTATTTTCAGCTCCCAGATTCGTACAACTGCTGCGACCAGCCCAGGGAGCAGCAGCGAGACCGCCTTTAAGTTCCCCCGCTAGTGGAGTGCAGTGCCGCCGCAGCTGCAAAGGTTAGGCTGGGCCCGCTTGCATGCGCATCCAGAAGTCACCGCAGAGCAGCACGAGCGGCCCAACCACCGGGAACCACACCGGCCACCCAGAAGGCCGATCACCAGAGTCGGTCAGAGAATTCTATAGTCATGCGCGCCAGGAGTCGCAGCCTGTCTTAGGCGCTCAGGCGTAGGTCCTCCACTACTCCTCCATGTCTGCGGCATCGCAGCCGGTGCCCGCGCCCTCTCCCAGCCTCAGGGCACTTGGCCACAGCAGCCTCCGCAGCGACCCACCTTTCGCGCGGACCACTCCTGCTTCTCATGTGGGCCATGTGTTGCCTCCGCTATAGATCGTCCGCAGCAGCTGCGTCGCAGTCTGATGGGATCCCACCTGTACGTTTCACTCATGTAGGCCGGCGGTGGCGTCTGAGCGCGCCCCACTCCAGAGTGACACGGCGCAGCGAAACCGCTATCCGGATCGCCGACAATCCAGGGGGACTTTGCACAGCAGAGAACTAGTTATTAGGTGGTCACTGGCCCCACATATGTATTTTTTTGTCTGATAAGTCAGAGCCAGGACATGGAGCTCTATCAGCTTGTGTCTGCCATCTTGGCCGGCTAGCCACGCGCCCAGTGGTGGTGCCTGTTGAGGGGAATGGACATGTCTGTTACAATTGCATAATCGGAAGGGGGTGCACAGTGCTGGGCTGTTTTGCGCAGGTTTTCCACCTTTGGGCCATGCAGGGTGCCTTTGTGAGGTTTCCATTGTATTTTGCTTAGGATGTGGAGGTGCATTGTGGGTGGTGTAGTGCCTTTGTGATTACTTGCAGGGTAGGTGGCTGTGCACAGGGGGAGGTATGTGGGCCTGTTGGTGGAATTGTGGGCATGCAGGGTGACTGGATGTTGTGAATGTGGCCTGGGAGGAGTAGTGGTCCTGGTGGATGTTGGAGGGGTGGGGTGGTACATGCATTACAGGTGTTCTGGATAAGGGGTAACTGTAGACGACTTTCCCAAGTCCATTACTCCAGTGAGGCCCTCAGGGTGCTTGATGGACAGTACCTTTTCCTCCCAGTCAGTGCAGTCAGGTGGTATTGGTGGAGGTCCTCCCCCAGTCTTCTGGAATGCAATGTTGTGCCGGGATGCCATGGATCTCACCTTCCACGCAGGTCGTTCCATCTCTTGCGGATGTCGTCCCTTGTGCGTGGATGGTGTCCACTGCATTGACCTTGTTGACAATGGTCTGCCATAACTCCATCTTCCTGGAGATGGGTGTGTGCTGGACCTGTGCCCCGAATAATTGTGGCTTGACCTTCAGTATCTCATCCACCAGGGTCATTAGCTCCCTTTCTGTGAAGCTTGGGTGCTTGGAGGGGGGGGAGGGGGTGCCATGGTGTGTGGATCTGGGTGAAGGTGCTGTTGTGTGGTTAGGTGTGTGATTTGTGTGTTGTGGCGTTCAGTGTCTGCTTGTGGAGTTCTCAATCTCAGTTGTCCTACTGGCGATGCAAAGGATTGTGGGGTGTGTCTGTGAGTTTTTTATAATGTTGTGGATATGTGTCAGGTGTGTGGGTTTCAAATTTGCCAATGTGTGCAATTCTTACTGTTGGATTCCGTGGCGGTCTGTACCACCAATGATCTTTCGACTTCCACTGACCGCCGCAGTGATTTGTGCATCATTATTTGGAGGGCGGGGAGTTTGTGTGCTCGGCGGTGGTGGGGTGGGATGTCCTGCATTTTTGCCGACAGGTCCTGGCGGTGACTGGTGGCTGGTAAACTTTTGGCGGATTCTGATTTTTGCATCTTTAGAAGGTGGGTTTCTGTTTGCCGTCAAATGGTGGGTTTCTGTTCATCGTCGCCACGGTGGGGAATGGTGTTTACCGTCATGTTCATAATGACCCCCTAGCTGTTTTGCACACTTCTGTCATTGGGCTTTACTTGGGCTACAGTTGGGCTCTTGTCTTCTCTTGCAGTCATCTTGGGAGATGTATTTGTTTCAAAGCTCACTAATCTCCTTATTTACTGCAGTATCCATAGCAGAAAATGCTTTCAGTTTTTGACTTCAATTCCATCATAATGGCATTCAGATGTGTCACAATTTTGCCATAAATTCTGAATTTTATCATTCTAGTTGCTCATGGGAACACTGCATGCTGTTGACCACCAGCGAGTTAACTGGCACTCTGCTGCTGGTTTTGAAAGTGCATGTTTCAGTCTGCATGTTCAGTCACAATGTTTAAAAAAAACAGAAAAGAAAGCTATTGGAGAACTCACTTAAAACATGTCCTAATTTTACTTTCTAATGCATGAACCATAGTTCCTATGACTAAATTAACCCCTTCATTTTGTTCCTTTCTAAATTAAATGTTTTAGGTTATACTAGTTTGAGGCAATCAAGGTGACTTCAGGTGTGCCAAACGTTTGTCTTAAGTAAGATTAAAGCACTCTAGTTGGCTGCTGTAGTTGCTCCTGTTGAAAGTACATGTTTTACTGAGAAGGATGGACTTCATACTCATATGGCTGAGAAATATAGTGTGAATTTACAGAAAATATGCTCTCATTTTAGTTTCTGGAGCACCTTCCATAATCCTGTTGGAAAATCACGAAAAAAAATTCTCTCAAACATGAGTCATGAAATCCTAGTAGGGTAAAATCACCTGAGAAGAACACACCACAATTCCTAAAATTAGTATTACGTTAGTACGGTACCATTAAAAAATGATTTATATTGTAAATAAAATATGTTTTCACCCTTTGTAAGTGCTCCTTTTTGTGGACTTTCTTGTTGTCACCCTCAAAACCTGCCATTCACTACAACGCACTTCAATGGGTGCTATCATGTATATTGGTCCCAAGATGGCTGCCATCACTTTATGGTTCAAGTGCTGACAGCCAATTAGCTCACCATGAGATCTGTGCTTAGTCTCCACCCAGATATACAAATTTGAATTTGGTAGCAGTTGGGGCTGCAGGCATGTCTAAAGATTCTATGAGAATTAACATGAGAAATTCGCTTTTTATTACCCCTCCCCCTTTGCTCAACCCCTGCTTGATAGATCATCCCAAATCTTTCCATGCACAACAATACCATACAAGGTGCTTTTTATGGAAAGGTTTGTGAAGATTCATCATACAGTGCCTGTTAGACCTGACAGCCTCAGGGTGGTCATCCCCCAACTTTTTGCCTGCCTCGTTCCATTTTTCTGACCCTATTTTTGTGGTTTTAGGACTGTGCACACTTTACCACTGCTGACCAGTGTTGAAGTGCATGTGCTCTCTCCCCTACATACGGTAACATAGGTTCCTACCTGTTAGACCTGGCATCCTTGGCGTGGTCTCCCATGTCTTTTTTGGCTCTGCTTCCCATGATTTGACTGTATGCTGGACTCTGTTTTTGGAATTCTGGGTACTTTACCACTGCTGACCAGTGCTAAAGGTCAAGTGCTCCTGTGTAAAGTGTATGTATAATTGGCTTGTTCCTGACTAGCATATGTGATTTACAAGTAAGTCCCCAGTAAAGTGCACTAGAGGGGCCTAGGGCCTGTCAATCAAATGCTACTAATGGATCTGCCGCACTGGTTGTGCCAGCCACATGAGTAGATCTGTAACCAAGGCTCAGACCTGCCACTGCAGTGTGTGTGTGCAGATTTATGCTGCCAATTCGACCTGGCAAGTGTACCCACTTACCAGGCCTAAACCTTCCCTTTTTCTACATGTAAGGTACCCATACTGTAGGCCCTAGGTAGCCCCATGGGTATGGTGCAGTGTATGTTAAAGGTGGGACATGTGCTGGTGTGTTTTACATGTCCTAACAGTGAAATACTGCTAAACTCAGCTTTCACTGTTGCAATGCATATCTCTCTCATAGGTTAACATGGGGGCTGGCTTTAAATATCATTAAAGTTCAGATTCCCTGTGGGAGCAGATAGAAATAAGGGGTTTGGGGTCTCTGACCTCACAATACATCTTTTTAGTGAAGGTAGTTTTTAGATTGTTAGTTTGAAAATGCCACTTTTAGAAATTGGGCATTTTCTTGCTTGAACCATTCTGTGACTCTGCCTGCCTGGGTCAGACTGATAGTTGGGCTGCTGTGAATTCCCTCAAACAGTGAGACAAAGGGAGCTGGGGAGTACCGTGCATATCCTGATGGGCCATCTGTGCTAGAGTGGAGGGAGGAGTAGTCACTTACACCTGAATGGGCTGTGCCTGCCCCCTCACAATGCAGTCTCCAACCCCCTGGTGTGAGCCTGGAGCCTGGCCGGGCAAGGCAGGATCTTGTGAACAACAAAGACTTTCCTTTGAAGTTTGCCAATTTCAAAGGCAGAAAGGGGTAGAAGTATTGGACCCAAAACCCCACATTTTCAGACGTCCTCAAGGATTCAACAGAAACCTCTGCCAAAGAAAAGAGCTGAAGAGCTGAGGAGAAGTGCTGGCTGTGACTGTGCTTTGTTGGGCTATCCTGCAGTTGCTGCTTCTGCCTGTGAAAGCGGACAAGGACTGGACTTTGTGGTGCATTCCTACTTGAGAAAAATCTCCAAAAGTTTGAGTTGAGCTTGCCTCCTGTTGTTGAAGTCTCAGGGCCATCAAAGACTTCCTCTGCCAGCACCTGGACTCTCTGGTGAGACTCCTGCCCTGCCAAGTGGTGCCCCATCCAGTCCCTGGGCCCTTGAAAGGTGAAGTTGGTGGACAAGGACTGAAATCCATGCAAACACCACTGTGTGGGGATATGTTCAACGCACCATGCTGCAACGTGGCTGATAAACGATGCGCTGCTGCCTCACGGCTGAAATCGATGCTCCACCTGCATCACGGTTAGACAAACGAAGCCCCACACCCGCTAGCAGCTGCTGATAATGACACAAACCCCATGCAGTGTGGTTTCAGGACACCGTGCAACCGGATTTTACTGCAACATGGCTGGGCATCAAAACTCGATGCAAAGCCTGCCCGGACTAGAGGTGCCTGTCAAGTGCACAATGCACAACCTTCACTTGTGAGTAAGGAATCAATGCATTGCTGACTTTTCAGACGCACGCACGCTGGCTCGTGCGGCTTTATTTTTTACACAAACCAAGTACTTTTGTGTACAACAGCATTCTCACTGTTTTCTAAGGATTAAGACTCCTTTTCTTTTTAAAATTCATATCTTGACTTGTGTATGTTGGATTTTGTCGATTTGGACTTGTTTGATTTAGATAAATATTACCTATTGTTCTAAACTGATGTGGTGTCTCTTTTGTAATTTTTTCACTGTATTATTGTGTGTGTTGGTACAAATACATTACACGTTGCTTCTGAGTTAACCCTTTCTGCTCATGCCAAGCTACCAAGGGGGGTGAGCAGGGGTTAACCAGGTGTGTTTCTCCTTTACCCTGACTAGAGAGGTGGCCCCTGTTTGGACTGAGTGTAAAATGTTTGCCAATCAGAGACCGCATTTATGACATTGGTCTTCTCCTGCACCAAATGTCCCGCCAAAGGCACATCATCAGCCAAACCCAGTAGGAATGCTCTGAAACACTGGGGTACCACTAGCACATGGGCTGACCCAGGGCCAGCAACCTTAGGCCCACTATACAGTAGGCTGTCCTCCCAGTAAATCAAATGTGATCCAGGCTCTTTGCCAGGCGCCTGGTCTGGAACCTGCTGCCGCAAACGGGTATCTCTTCTGTGCCTCACAGAATGGTTCCCTCATGGCCCCCCTTCCTGCTGCCACTGAGTCAGCTCAGGGACCTCCCCCTGTTCAGCCACCTGCTCCCCTGTAGGCTCCAGGGCCTCACCCTCAGGTTCAGCCTCCTCCTAGACCGTGGAACTTTTGGATTGGGTTTCCAATGCCCCTTGCCCTCCCTCCTTCTGGCAGACACCTGGGACTCTCTTCCAGGCTTCGGGGTCTCCTGATCACCCTGATGGGCTGCCATCGACCGGGTGGACACACACACCCACCCAGGCAGACCCAGTATCTCCAAGTGAGACCTGTGTTCCACTTCCTTCCAAGGGGAATCCTCCAAGTCATTGCCAAGCAGACAATCCATAGGCATGGTTGGACTCACATCCAGACGGGTAACTTCCTGTGTAAAATGCCGATAATATCTGGGCTGTGGGAACTAAAAGCCGGAGGGCCTGGGCCCAAGTCCTCCTCTGACTAAAAGCACTATATTACTGATTGGTAAGATCCCACAATTTAAGTATCCAATAATTGAGAAGTAAATATATGCATAAAGTCACTTTAGTCCAATTCAGCACTCTTTTATTTTGAAGTATTTAAATTTCAAAGTTCAACAGAATTTCAGCCGCTCAATTGGCTCGTTTTGGTTAAAGGAAAAGTGTATGTTCCAAGGAAATGAAAACAGAGATGTTCAGACTGTGAAGGAATGATCTGTTCCAAAAGTCAAGTTTCAACCTTCAGAGAAGTAGCAGCCAACACGTGTTTCGCCCCACACTGCGAGTACGCCAGGGCTTTCTCAAGGCTGTAAAAAAATGTAGACGGTGTAAGACTCAAGATAAATCTCAGACTAGATAGAGGTGACACCGAACGGGTGAATATCCAAAGTGCAAAGGAAAAGAGCATGCAACCTTTTTTGCTGTGCTCTCAAGAAAAAATAGAAGGGTAGATCTCCCCTTCATAGAGTTCACTAAGAAAAAAATATTATTGCAAATATCCTTAGCATGTGGGGTACTGATCAGTGTGTTATAATATAGACAACATGCATATTACTGTGCTCACTTCAAAAAGGAAAAACTAATAAAAGGCGTTAATAAAAAATCCCCTATCGAAATCCTCAAGTAATGTTAAGAAAATAGAATAAACAGAGAGAGAGAGATAACATCAGTAGTCAAATCATTAATGAGAATATATTGATCATTGTGATTTCATGCTGGCACTCAAAAACGTGAAATTAGTAATATGGTGATCACTTCAAAAAAAGAGAAGAAAAAGTGACTAAGTATGGTATATAGAATGTAAAACTTAACCTGTATTATTTACGTACCACATCATATAGAGTACAGAATTCTTCAGGCATGAATGCCACAATTTGTATAGAAGGTCTGGGCATAGAAATATATGTAACATTTAGAAGACCCACAATGTATAGTATTATACAAATAGTTATTAGTACATATTCAATAGATCCATACAAAGCCCCACACAATCATCGTAGTCCTAACTGGTTAGTTTAAGAGTTAGAGACAAATCCAAAGAGAATAGGAAGGAGTTAGAATCTCAAGAAAAAACGACATAGTTTAAAAAGAACTGAAAAATCGTATTGCCAACTGAAACATTAACGGGCTGTAACTGGTGAAAGTTCTAAATAGAATATGGCCGCTGGACAACCCCCTGTACTATGTAGCGGGCTAGTGAGAGTATAACAGAGTCCTTACCGGGTTAAAACAGGCAGAGTTTGACGTTCCGACGCGTCCTTCGGCAAATCTCAAGGGACGCGCCGGAAAAAACCCGCATTTGTAAGCGGTAGTCCCTCCTCTAATCTGAGGGCACAGATACAGAGGAGGGACTAAGGGGAACTAAAAGAGAAGTTGAAATGCTGGCGTCGCCGTTGAATGGCGGCGCCATTTTGAGAAGGGAGAGGCTCGTTAGAACCTAACTGCCAAGGGAAGATAAATTCTAGAAAAAAATATATAAAAGAAATAATGATAATGGAACATAGAAAAAAAAATTATATATAGAAAAAAATATATATTGTGTTACTAGTAGCGTAAGTGCCAAAAATGAAAAGAAGTGTGTCACTAAATCTCATATTTCAGAGTGACTGAAAAAACGGCCACAGAGCTGATCTCAAGGGGTATTTCCTCCCAATATAAAGAACAAATTAACAGAAAAAGAAAACAAAAGATTATACATCAGAACAATACACATGAGCAAAAAATATGGAGATCATCGAGCTCATTGTAGCAACCAATAATGCCACTCATGGTCCTTATTTAAGCCATTATTGACAGTGTCATAATGAATAATCATCCTGCTTTCTTCTTGACGTAAGCGCAGAAGTAAATTGCCCCCCCTTGGGGACAATGTGATGCGTTACATAGTTCTTGGTGGTAATATCACCCCACTTAGCCACTTCAATCCGTTGAGTTAGTTGATCAACCTCTTGTTTGTGTCTCTCATATTCCTCTTGGGAAATTTCGATAAGTTGTTGACTCGTATTAGTGGAGGCCATTTTAAGATTAGCTTCCCATTTTTGAAGACGTTCTTGGGAGGTGGTATCGGTAGGCGGAAAAATCAAAATACGAAGCCCCCGAGGGATACAGTCATGTTCCAGATATTTTTTAAGAGAGGCCACCTCCCACCATTTGGCTGTTTCCTTTTTAAGTGATTTTTCCAAGGCTAAAAAGGTACTTTTTGCAGATGCAAAATTTATATTGACAGGATTGAGAGTACCAGCATCAGACGTATTAAAAACTTGATCCAATTTCGCGTTTCGTTGTTCTCTTCTGTTCAATGGAAAAGACATCGTAAAGGATGGCTTAGACAGGAAGTGTATTCGTTAGCAAAATGTTGCATCAAAAAGGAAAGGGTCCAAAGGGATAACTTCCTGTGTAAAATGCCGATATTATCTGGGCTGTGGGAACTTAAAGCCAGAGGGCCTGGGCCCCAGTCCTCCTCTGACTAAAAGCACTATATTACTATCTACATTTTTTACAGCCTTGAGAAAACCCTGGTGTACTCGCAGTGTGGGGCGAAACACATGTTGGCTGCTACTATTCTGAACGTTGAAACTTTACTTTTGGAACAGATCATTCCTTCACAGTCTGAACATCTCTGTTTTCATTTCCTTGGAACATACCATTTTCCTTTAACCAAAACGAGGCAATTGAGCGGCTGAAATTCTGTTGAACTTTGAAATTTAAATACTTCAAAATAAAAGAGTGCTGAAATGGACTAAAGTGACTTTATGCATATACTTTCTTCTCAATTATTGGATACTTTAATTGTGGGATCTTACCAATCAGTAATATGGTTGGACTCAAGGAAGCTGAGAATCCCCCCTATTGAAAGGGAACCTGTGCCACTCTGCAGAAGCACTCTGAATTGTTCACTGCAACTACTTGGTGAAGTGCATGGGAAACTACCTGCTCTTCAGACACCAGGTGACTCCTCACTGTTTATCACTGGCTCAAGAGTCTCCATTGTCTGCCCATTGATGGTCACCCACTGCCTGTATTTCTTAGTGTTCTCAGGCACTTGGGTCCTCTGGGCCATCTTACTGTCCCATAGTGAGACTAGGGTCATCTAAGCTGGATACCATCCACCTGGAACCACATCCTCCCCAAGAGCTACTCTAGCCAACCCCTGTGACTGAGCACCAGCGGGCACCTGTTTCCCCTTGGGACATTTGGGATCCCCCCTTATGTGACCACTTGATCACATGCAAAGCACTTGCGGGGACCCTTCTCTGCAGATTTTCCCGTAGAGATCCATGGTTTCTTCTGTACTGGGGGCTGGGAATCATTACCCTGGGAACTAGGTTGGGGCCCTTTAGAGAACTTCCCCTGTTTTCCGTTAGCCCCCCACTTCTTCTGATGGGGACTGTGCCCACCCTTGGCATGGTCACCCCCATACCTCTTCTGGACCCTGGTGCTCTCCCACCTTCCTGCGCAAGCTTTCTGGGGTCAGTCAGCTTGCTGTCAATTAGGTGCTGGCGCAGCTATGTAAAACAAAGACTGGACAAATGCTGCCAAGCAACCAAATTGTACAGCCCCCTCATAAGTTGTCACCTTGCTGCCCTTCTCCCAACCATCCAGTGACCTGCAGAAAGAGTCAACACATTCTAACCACGTTTTGGATTCCTTCTTTTCGTAGGACCTAAACTTATCCCTGTATTGCTCAGGGGTGAAACCATATCTTGTGAGTAGGGCATCCTTCTTGATAGAGTAGGTGAGCCTCTGAGGATACCCTAAGGGTGTCAGAGTGTCCCTCCCCTCTACCTCAAAGTGTTTCCACAGACCCGCCCCCCAATGTGCTTCAGGGACCATATTCATATGGAAAGCAGACTCATACCCCATGAACCACAGATATATGTCATCCTCCCTATTGTAATCTTTCACTAAGTCCTTTGGAATGTGTACCCTCTCAGGCTGCACTGGGGTACTGCTGCCATCCTCTCTACTAGACTGGTGCTCCCTACAAGCTGAGCACATGAGCCAGCAGTAACTTCTTCTCTTCAATGGCCAGCCTCCTCCCTTCAATCTCCATTTTGAGCCTCTCTAGTTCTATCTGGTGAGCCCTCTCTGCCTGTCTGTCCTGCAACTCTTTAGGAGTCAAACCCTTGGATGAGCTACCTGCCCGGGAGACCCTTCCCCCGGGCATAACAGGCACAATCCCTACACCACTGTGAACACTCTACACCTCCTCACCCTCATCCTCCTCCTCTGTGTGCCCCTCAGCCTCTTTGGCTGTCACCCAGGCCCCCTGTGCCTTTTGAAGCTTCTCCTTCCTGGTAGAGCTCTTAAAGGGACGGGCAAGATCCTTGCAAAACTGCTTCAGTTGAGCCACTGTGTACTCCTCCAGTTTCTACAACTCAAAAAAAGCCTTTGCAGACAAAGCGGATGCATCCCCAGATTGAGACATGATGGCAAGGTTCACTCACAGATGCAACGTTCCAAGGCAGAAAAAGAGTTCTCAACAAAATATCACCAACAATATGGAAGCAGGAAAAAAGTCCATAAAGAGAAAAAGAAAAAATTACCAAGACAAGTAGTATGTGGTCATGTAATGATTTGCACTAAAAACAGTAGTGTACACTTAATCACTGTATGTCAAGTACAAATACAAGTCCAATCCCAACTGCTGATCACCAGTGTTAGAAATGGGGT
The DNA here is from genome assembly GCF_031143425.1 of Pleurodeles waltl. NCBI lineage: Eukaryota > Metazoa > Chordata > Amphibia > Caudata > Salamandridae > Pleurodeles > Pleurodeles waltl. Next base: position 1,226,866,493 of record NC_090447.1, read on the forward strand.
CTCTGGTTGCCAGTCAGTTTGCACTTTGTTCAAGCAGGGACCGTCACTCTAGTCAGGATAAATGAGAAACACACCTGGTTAAGCCTTTCTGGTTGTGCCAAGCTACCAAAGGGGTGAGCGGGGGTTAACCAGATGGGTTTCTCCTTTACCCTGACTACAGTGAGGGTACCTGCTTGGACAGAGTGCAAACTGACTGCCAACCAGAGATCCCATACCTAACACAACCCAATTGCCATTATTATTACGTTTCTTGTAAGTCCCTAGTAAATGTGCACTAAAGGTGCCCAGGGACAGTAAGTTAGATGTTACTTGTGGGCCTGCAGCAATGGTTGTGCCACCCATATAAGTAGCCTCTTAACCGTGTCTCAGGCCTACCATTGCAGGGCCTGTGTGTGCACTTTCACTGCCACTTCGAAATGGGACTGAATACGACTTGCCAAGTCTTAAACTCCCCTTTTTGTACAGATAAGTCTTCCGTAAGGTAGGCCCTAGGTAACCCACAGGGCAGGGTGCTTTGTAAGTAAAAGGCTGGATATGTACTTATGTGTTTTACATGTCCTGGTAGTGGAAAACTCACAAATTAGTTTTCCACTACTGTGAGACCTGCTCCTCTCAAAGGCCAGCATTAGAACTACTCTTATATACATTTAAGTGGAAGATTCTGATTGGAAAGCAGTAGCCCTTTCATGTTTAGTATCACCAGAAGGATAATAGCAAATCCTACTTGCTGGTGAAGTTAGATTTAGTATTACTATTTTAGAAATACCATTTTTAGAAAGTGAGCATTTCTCTGCACTTACTGCCATCTGTGCCTTGTAGCCTATCTCCAATCCACATCTAGGCTGTGCTGGTTGACAGTTCCCCTTCCACCAATACAGCCGTGAACACAGGACACTCAAGGCCTGATTTCGCCCTTGGTGGATGAGATACTCCGTCCATAGGCTATAATGGAACTTTTAATACGGCAGATGGGATATCCGTCTCATTTGTGATGGGTATCTCATCCGTCAAGGTCGTAATTAGGCCCTCAGGCACATCTGCATTAATCTGCATACTGGATGGGTCTCCCTCAGCTGGAAGCATGGAGGAGCTCTCTCTTGCACTTCAAAGGCCAGTGGCCTGCTCTCACACAAAGGACTGATAACCACCCACAGGGATCCTGACAGTCAGGTCTGAAAAGGGAATATGTGCACTTCAAAACCACTCTTTGAAGTTTCTCCCACTTCAAATTCATTTTTGGCTATATATACTGGGTCTCTGACCCCCACCAAATTAGACACTTCTGGATCTACACCTGGACTTTGTCAGAGGGGCTGCCTGGCCGCCCAAAGGACTCATCTGGACTACTTTGCTGAGAAGGACTGCTGCTATGCTCGTTGCCCTGATGCCTGCTGGCCTCTGTTTCTGCTGGAAGGACTCTGCTCTCCCCACAAATGCTCTCTAAGGGCTTGGATTGATCTTACCTCCTGTTCTGAAGTCTCAGGGCCACAAAGACTTCACGCCAGAGAAGAAAATCCCAGTGCATCAGAAAATCAACGCATCGCCTGCAGAATTTGACGCAGTGCCTGCCTCGCGGTGGACAAATCAATGCATCACCAACTGGATTGATGCAGTGCCTGCTCCATCTACCAGCGCATCAAGGATTTTCAATGCATCATCTCTGGGCATCAAAATATCCCTGCATCACAGTGAGGAATCAAGGCTGCGCTCCTGAAAATCAATGCTTCACCTTGCAGCATGGAAAGAAACAATGCATCGTCTGTGAAGTGCCAGAAAATCCAAAGCAGTGATTTATTTTTCAACACATCTCCTCCTCTGCTGCCCTTGTGCGTTGTATTTTTGACTCATCCCAGGTACTGTGTGTTACAAGGATACAACCATTGATTCTTAAGGATTAAGACTCTTTTAAACCTTTAAAAAGTGATATTTGGGCTTGTGTATATTGGATGTTTGTCTTTTTGATCTTATTTTATTCAGATAAATATTATCTATTTTCCTAAACTGGTGTGGAGTACTTTTGTCGTGTTTTCACTGTCTTACTGTATGAGTTATATCACTAATACTTTACATATTGCGTTCTAGGTTAAGCCTGCCTGCCCTCTGCCAACCTACCAGAGGGTGAGCACAGGATACTTTGGATTGTGTTGTGACTTACCCTGACTAGGATTGTGGTACTTCTTTGATAACGGTGTATACCACTGCCACAAAGAGACCTAATTTCAAACAGTGCCAAAGATAAATGCTTTTCCTACAGAAACTAGGTCCTAAATATAACTACCTACTGGCAAATAAATATATATAAGAGGCTGTGATGAAGACCTTTTGTGGATTAAAGGCTTAGCTGAATAAAGCACTGAAAGACTCTGACACCTTGTAAGCGATATTTCCTTTCGCATTATTATAACGCTGAAGAAATAGTTTTCAATAAAACAGGATCTGCACCTATTTTTCCAGCACCAGCTCCAATTGGTGGACGAGGCCGTCAGGTTTGCAGAACTGTGTTTTGTGTATATGTGTATATATATATATATATATATATATATATATATATATATATATATATATATATATATATATATATATATATGTAAAATTACTTCTTTCCATGTGTGCTGCACTCAGGAGTATTCATAGAAAGAGGAATATGCCTCTTGGGAATGTTTTTATGCAGGAAGGTAACCCTTCTTGCACCAAAACAATCCTACCTGTAATGCATACTCCTTTGCACCATGGTGCAAGGGTGCCTGCATTGGCACTCAGCAGCCTCAAGTGCGCCAGTGCAGAGAAAGAGCTAGAATGTCAGATCTTAATAGATAGGGTGCTTTTCAGCTCTCTCCCATTCATGCAATGCAGCAACTTTCTTTGCAACAATGTGTTGCAAGAATTCTTAATACATCTGCCCCAGGATCTTCAACCAGAAAGCATGCCTTCACTGATTAAGTGTAATCTGTTCAGTAGTTGTTAAGAAATTAAGGTTCAAATTCATACATGTAGTGACAGTTGGGCTTGAATTTAAAAATTCAATCGCTCTGATTTCGAAGCCACAACATAAACAAGAATGTTGTGGCCACCATGATCTGCTAATGACCTCACAGATTGCATAACTCATAACGTTCAGTAACATCACTGATGAAAACACTGATAACATCTCTAATCACATCATCAGTGACAAGACTGGGCTTGGATAGGACACAAGTTCTAATTAACTCGGTAAACTTGTGAAGTTTTTCCTTTGGTAACTCCTTAGCTGGTAGAGACTCTATGTAGTCACAGATTCATTAACTTAGGATTATTCCTAAGTGTCAGACTGGATCTGGAAATATTTTTGTGAGCAGTATACCTGTGTCGGTAGGTGACAATGTTTGATTCCCCAAGGAGTGTTTTGAGTTGTCTGCACCAGAAGTGATGTTTATGGTACCTATATGTGCGACATTCCATGCCAGAAGTGCAGTGCCACAAAGTACAGGCCACCTCTGTGGAAAACTAGGGCCCTGAAAGGGGAAAACCCTGTCCCTAGAAATCGGGTTGCAGAGCGGGGAGCTTGGGTGGGTTAGTAAAGAATCTGCTGCTAGATAGAGTCTCTATCAGATAAGGCCTTACTGAAGGGAACTAGCTTGTTCATCTGATAGAGATTTCTAGCTGCAGATTCCTTACGTAAGAATAGATATCCAGGCAATACCTCCCTGGAGGTGGGTCTGCGGACCAATTTCACATGAGGAAGTCCTGCAGGACCTAACAGGCAAAATGTCCACCCCTACAGGTCTGACTATCCAGGTAGTAGTGCTTCGTAAACAAGTGCACTGAAGCCCATCTTGCCACCTGGCAGCTATGCAGGACCAGTTACGAGTTAATCAGGGGGTTACAGCTTTAGTTCTAGTGGAATGAGCATGCAAACCCTCAGCAGATTGCTTTTAAACCAAAGTGTAGCAGATTTTGATACAGAGTACGATCCATAGTGAGATAGTCCTCTTCTGTAAGGCCCATCCTTTCTTCTCTCTGACACCCCACAAAGATTGTTTATCTTTCTGGAACTCACATGTGCGATCAAGGTAGAACAACAATACTCTGTTTTGGTCCAGATGGTGAAGTCAATCCTTTTCTTGTAGGGATGAAGTGGAGCATAAAAAGTAGTGATGGATTGGCCTATGTGAAATGGAGTGTCCACTTTTGGAAGAAAGAAAGCTCTTGTACAAAGCACCACTTTGTCTGGGTAGATGTAAGATAAAGAGGCTTGGATGACAAGGCCTGAAGCTCATTGGCCCTCCAGGCATATGTTATTGCCACCAGGAAGGCTGTCTTGAGGGTAAGAAGACTGAGTGGACAATGAGGCAGAGGTTCCAAGGATAGCGCATATAAGGAAAGTGAGGACGACATTGATGTCCCATTGGTGTATAATAAATAGAGAAGGTGAAAACAAATGTTGTAAACCTTTCTGGAACCTTTTTAAAATGGCTGATCAGGCAACCACAGAAAAGATGAGGTGGTGGAGAGATAGCCCTTCAGAAATCCCAAAGCAGAGCCCTGCTGGGCAAGGGAAATGATGAACAGGACAGCCAGAAAAAGGGAGGGGGCAGAATGAGGATCAATTTGTCTTTCTGCACAACATGCCTGACATTTTGCCCAACGGCAGGTGTAAACCATGTTGGTGGAGGGTTGCCTGGCTGCCATGGATAATGTCACACTCTTTGGGGGGAAGATTGAGAACTGCCAACTGTTGCCACTCAATCTCCACTGAGCAATGGGGAGTGTTAACAGGGATGGGTGAAAAAGTGTCCCATGATGCTGCAACAGACAATCCTCCCGAGGGGCAGTCAGATTGAAGGACTGGTGGCCATGCTCAACCGCTCGGGATACCAGACTCTCCATGCTCAATCCGGAGCCACAAGGATGACTTGGCCCTGGTCATGCCTGATCTTCTTGAGAACTCTAGGCAGGAGTGGTATGGGTGGAAAGGCTTACAGGAGGCATGAGCTCCACTCAACACAAAAAGCATCTCGAAGTACAAGCCGCCATGGAAACTCCAGCACACAGAAGTGCTGGCACAGCACATTCTTACTGGTGGTGAAGAGATCTAACCAAGACGCTCCCCCTGCTGAAAGTGACCTTGCACCATCTTGAGATAGAGATCCCATTCATTGGCATTATCAGCTGAGTATATCCTCTCTAGTGTTCAGAGACTTTGCCTGATGTTGAACCAACAGGGAAATGCTCTGATGTTCCAGCCATGTCCAGAGATACAGGGCCTTTTGACAAAGAGGCCACTACCCCCACACTGCCCTGTTTGTTGCAGTACCACATGGATGTGGTATTGTCTTTGATAACTTGGACCAGCTTTCCCCAGATGGAAGGCAGAAAGTCCTTCAATGACAACTAGATCAATGGGAGCTCCAACAAGTTGATGTGCAGCCCAGATTCTCCCTGGGATCAGAGTCCTCTAATCTCCACCTCTCCTCATCCCAGAAGTGACACTTATGTCACTACTGTGAGACCTGTTTGGGAAAGGGAGAGGGGTCTGCCACTGACCCAGTCGTGACTTCTTAACCGCCACTGCAGATCTTTTGTAGTTCCCTCTGAGATCTGGACTATGTGAGAGAATATCCCCTGATGCTGCGCCCCACTGGAACCTGAGGTCTCACTGCATGGCCCGCATAAGCCAACAGACATGAGTCACCAGCAGGATACAGGAGGCCATGATACTCAGCAGCCTCAGAGTCAGGCTAACAAAAAACCAGGATAGAGGTTGAAACATCAATATCGTAGCCTGAATATCCTGGACTTGCTGGAGAATAGGCCCGCAACTGCACTGTGTCAGAACAGCTCAGATGAAAGCCAGTGTCTGAGAAGGAGTCAGGTGTGACATTGTCAGATTGATAGTAAACTCTAGTGAATGCAGGAGGTCTACCGTAGTCTAGAGGTTGGAGACAACAGCCTGGGGCGAGCCCACTTTTAACAGCAAGTCAATGAGATAGGGGAAAGACTGGTACCCCCAGATCTCTGCAGATGAGCTGCAACCACCGGCATCACCTTGGTGAACACCTGTGGGTGCTGGTGAAACACAAGGGAGCACAGCAGACTGAAAGTGTTCGTGCCCCAGCGTGAACCACAGGTAACGCTTATGGACAGACAGGAAGGGAATATGGACACATATGTCCTGCAAGTCTAACGCTACGGTCAAGTCTCTTGGGTCCAGGGCATATAGGACCTGAGAAAGAGTGAGCATTTTGAACTTATCCTTCTTGAGGAAGATACTGAGAAAGCAAAGGTCGAGGATAGGACGAAGTCCTCTGTCTTTCTTGGGCACCAGAAAGTAGCTGGAATAACAATCACCATCCACTTCAGGCATCGCCACTCTCTCTACAGCTCCTTTGGCCAAAAGACCCATCCTCCATCAGCCTGTTGTAAATAGGTGACATAGAGGTAGGGGTGGTCTCAAAGGGGAGGGAGTAGCACCTTTGGACAATCTGCAAAACCCACCTGTCCAATGATATGGATTTCCAGTGATTCAAGTGATGGCGAATCCTGCTGCCAACTGGGTTCCCATGATGGTAAATGGGCAGACTAGGGGGGTTTGGAGGCTGTGACTGCTAGGGGCATGGTAGTCTAATCCGGCCATTGACCACTAACTCATGGGATCCGGTAGCTACCACATCTGTGGCAATGCACAAGCTGGAAGTATGCACACCATGGTGGTTGGGCAGGTAAAGACGCAGCTATACGTCCCTTCCTTGACCATGAAAGGAGCGAAAGATGGATTGAGGATTAATGAGGGGCCATGAAAAGGCCAAAGGACCTGGCCATAGCTCTTCTGTCCTCAAAGTGCTCCAGCATTAAACCCACTTTATCTCCCAAGATACGGGAGCCATCAAAGGGCATGTCAATGAGTAATGTCTGGACATTCCTAGAAAATCCAGTAGTCCTCAACCAGGTGTGGCATTGCAGGGCCACTGTTGGTGAAACCAATCTGCCTAGTGAGTTGGTGGTATCTAGTCTATGCACATGAATAATCATAAATCAGCTCTCGGAGTTGGTGGAATTTGATAACTCTGCACTACGAGTGTAAAGTAGAGTTCCAGTTAAAGTCCACCATCTGGCACGTGGAAGAATTATAATCCCATTGGCAAGCACAAGACTTGTGTTAGCGCGTGCTGGTGAGCGAAACAATATCTGTCAACTGCTAATGCAGCTTCAAGTCACCATGGAACCTTCTGCTGCCATTTTCATGATGTTTGCGAACGTGAGTGTTCATGGCTGCTTCTGGAGCAGATTCTCTATTTGACAAGCAGCTAAATCAACTTGAAAAGATGCTTTGAAGTTAATATTCTACTCCAATAGACCATTCAGGTATTTTTTTAGTGCAAAAAGCATTCTTTTTATTTTACTTTTTTTCAACAAAAAGGAAGTGACCCAGAGACTTATTTGGAAGGATCACCCTCTTTGTCGGCCATTGCTGCTACATAGATACCATTGGAATTTTAAGGACTTTGTTTCTAAGATCACAACTTCTAAATCGTTTGTATAAGGGTTTTATTTGTTTGACAGAGGGCATGCACCTGTATTTTTTTGTACTACTCGATTTTAAAATTAGATTGTGTTTATGGTGGCTGGCTTGGAGTCGGTAAGGGCCTAGTTATTTTTTTGCACTTCATTTTTTGCAAGGAAAAAGGTTGCACAGCTCAGCACATTTTCTCCATGTTTGTTAAATTTGCACTATTCATTTATTTTACTATGTGGCCTAGTCTGCCGATGGGCCATCCAGTATTAGTCATTGGGTACATGAGACAACTGTTTCTGGTATATGTTGTTAAACATCATTTAGGTCAGGTATAGCATTGGATTAAATGTGTTTTTTTGATATATCATGTTTCTTTCTGCAAAAACGTGTATTTTGGTGGGGTGATAATATATGAAGCCTTGGGAGAATGTGTATTGTTGTAAAATGTTTATAGCTCACTTAATTTTTATTGTTGGCATTGCTGAATGAATGGTAGTGTTTTCTTCACTGTGTACCGTGCCTCCTTTGTCTGGCCTGTGTGTGTGTTTGCCATAGGCCACCATTTGTCTTTGTTCTCCATGCCATGTGGCATGTGTTCATTGCTGTCTAGGCGTCCTTGCTTGTTGTTTGATGATGTGGCTGGCAGACATTTTTTGCAGCCAGCGAGAGCACTTCTGCCACAGGCCTGCATTTGTTCTGTGTTGTCCTTGCTTGTTGTTGTTTGACCATGTGACTGGCGGCCACTTTACAACCAGTGTATTAAATCCCCCTTTTTCAGTTGTCTTACCCATTTTCTAGGGAGATTTATAGAAGAGGGATATGCCTTTTTGTATCTCTTCATTTTGTAAATTTTTCCCTGTAATACTGTACTTCAGGATCAATATCATATAAATATATGTCCAGTGTTTCATATCATATTTTTTTTCTTTTTTTTCCACTGCACCTCCTTGCCTCCCAATGAATGTCTTTTGTTAAATGTAATATTTAGTTTTTTATTGAATTTCATTATTTTAAATTTTTAAGCTTTTACTTATTCCCTCCATTCCCTGTCGGCCACAGGAACCTACCACACACCATCATTCATTTTTAGGTCGAGCGTTAGCGTTCGGCCTGCTGTATACTAAAGTATACAATAGAGTGAGTTCCAGCGTTCTGATTTGTTAGTTGCAGTGTACTTCAAAAATCCTTGCTTGCTAGTGGTCAGTTCTGCCTCTTTGTCCTGCCTTTTTTCACTTTAGGAGCAGCACAAAGTACTGTGTAATTACGCTATGTCTTGTTTATCTCTTCTGTAAGGGACTTTTTTTTGGGCATTTGCCTGTTTCACCTCAACAGTGTGGGTGCTTGTTCAGTTACTCCTCCCCACCACTTCCCTCTGTAAATATAAACCAACAGCAGAGGGGGGCTTTTCCAGGGCCAGCTCACACTTACTCTTCATTTAGTTATTTTCAGTCTGTCTGGCAATAAAAGTCCAGTCAGTAATTTACAACGCTATGAGCTCTAACTTGAGAAAACACCAGACTATTGCATTCCAAATGCTTGTCTGCTATTTTATCTGCTTTATGGTTAGGGTGGTGTTAATGTATACTTCCAGTGTTTTGTCACCTGTCATGCTTTCAACATTTCTTCTAGATTTATGTGACTAATACCGAGGTCGTGGAGCTGTGCTCACCCTCCCTCGCACCCCTCCCTTGTGGCCTTATCTCTCGCCATCGGAAGATGTACTTTACTCATTTCCGTTTCTTAGTATCGGCAGAAAAGTGCCTGTAATTATTTAGTGCATTCACCTTTCACACGTCTTGATTGACCACCATTTAAATAGAAAGGGCACGAAGTTCTCGAGTATATTGGAACAACTAAAGATTATACTTGGAAAATGTTCTTTTTCGTCCCCTGGAACAAGAAATTCTAACATAATTAATCCTCCTAATATTGGTTGCATGGGTGCATGCTGTGTTGAGTTACCTAAAGAAAACCTCTATGATACAACGCTTTATCTATTGGTAGAGGTCACCAGATTGTTGGGTGCTGTTCCATGCAGATATCTTGAAAACGATTATTGATTGAACCTAAGCGCGCACACCGTCGAGAATAGTGTACTTGTTGAGGGAAACTGCAGTAATGGCGTTTAGTGCCTGTCGTCCGCAACTCATACATACATAGTATATCTGTAGGAAGCCAGTCACTGTCTCCCGACAACCCACTTGGAGACGATATTCTAACGCGTTGTTGTGAAAGTTGCATGTTTTCCGGGGTTTGCAAGGTTATAACTGTTCGCACCCCAACAGGAGAGGCTCCCAGCTGACAAATAGTTTTCATCCTTGTTTCTATATTAATGAGTTTGCTGTTCAGCTTTATCTGCGCCTTCACTACTGTGAGTGTCTAGCACCCTCTATTGACTGGTTTTTCAATGTTGCGCTCACGTATGCACATACTGCACGCGATACTTGTGATGCCTGTCTACGCTTCATGCTCACAAAGCTCTTTTGAATGTATTTTAGGTTAACAATTCGGTTCTAGTGCAATATGACAAATTTGTATTCTACAAGCAGAGCAAGGCTGATTTCCCCCGTCTGTGGTTGAAAACCGTTACTATTGCCCTCTGTGGTAATACAACTGCCACCTGTAATTTACAGCGCCAAAAAAGAACACTAACTATTGCATTGTGTGCTAATCTAGTGCCCTTCATGCGTAAATACACAGTCCTAGGAAGAAGCAAAGGTTCGTATTTCAATGTTAGTCACGCTTTTAGGGTCGATCTCTCTGTGGGTTTTTAACCACGACCAGTTTGGTTGGTTTGTGGGCTTGCCTTTTAAAATTTGCTTGGTTTTGTTAGTGAAAGGCATGCATATGTCATCCCTTTTCCGGTGTTTAGCCCTCCTCGAGCGCACCAGTAAACTACTGAAAACATACCAGGCTCTGTGTTTTCAGAATGGCTTCTGAACTACTTTTTCTTTTTATTTCCTACGCAGTGTGATCTCGCTGGGCAATAGTCGAGCGCTTTGTATAACATCTTCCCAGTTACATGTATAATTGCACTTTTGCCAGTTACATGTATAATTACACTTTTGCTGATACGTTTGACTGCAAGCGAACTTCAGTTTCCCTTTGTGTGTCTCCTTCACGCTAATGGCTGCTGTCAGCTCACTTATGTTAAACTGCTTTACTTTTCATTTTCAGTTCATGTGGCAAGAAAAGTCCGGTTAGGAGTTTACAACACTAATAGCTCCAACCTGAGCAAATGCGAGACCCATTGCATTGCAAAAGCTTGTTTTAAGGATTGTCATTACTCATTTTTCCCTTCACTGCCTGCCTGCCATAGATGTACATCAGCATTCCTTTTTTAAGGATTATTCCATTTTCCCCTGAATCCCTTGCCTGCCATAGGAGCAAACCACCATAATTATTTTAAGACTTTTTCTATTTTCTCTGCATCCCCTGCCCGTCACAGGTGTATTAACTTAGCTGCACATGCAGCAAAAAGTTACATCTGTATGTTGTTATCCTGATTGAAATATAATGTTAAGGTGGTGTGGTTTGACTTTTGAATGGATACATTATTGTTAATTATTTGTGAATGATAATCTAACTAAATTATAATGTCGGTACCATGAATAATTCAAACTGCAAAAATGGCACATTTCACCAAATATATTTCTTGCTTGTTTGCTTTTAGGTACATAAGAAACTTTGCCCACAGTACTGCCAGACAGAAGGTTGGCACAAAGTGGCGTGACCACAACCCATTAGTCCTCCTCTCTTCCACTTGTGCAGCTAAGTATCAACTGAGAGAGCTTGTTGATGCCAAGAAGCAGCCACTACAATCGTGCAAAGTGCAGTGAGTCTGAATTGGATTTGTCTGAGCTGCAAACTAGTACCCAGTCATCAAAGGAAAATAAGAAAAGTGGACAACAGAAGCCTCAGCCAGCAATAGATCTTCCTTAAGTAGGAGCAGAACAGGAGGTTGAGCTTCCTGCTGAGCAAGATATACTTCTTCTCGAACCACTGGCTTCCCGATTTCCAATAAGAAAAAGAAAGGGTACTTCACTCTCTTCTTTAAGCCCCCTTTCTGATGATCCTGACATAAATTGGACCCCAGCTGAGTCCGAGACCAGCCACGAGAGACAAGGTAAAAGGAAAGTTTCTGAAAGCCTTGGACTTCTGATGAGAAGGTAAGCTCATCACTGTCATGAAAGCTGGCTCAGAGGACACCAACATTACCCCTCCTATTCAATCTGCTCCAAGGGATGTGTCACTGGTTTCACCAGCACCACCACTACAGCTTCTATGTTTTTTAAGGCCAGTGCTGATATCTGCATCCATCGCTACCTCAGTTGAAGTAGGCACTTCTGAGAGGGCATTGACAACACACCCACCTTTCTCCATCTTCTTTAGGTGTTGGCAGTGGCACACTAAGAAAATTATCCTCCCCAGTTTGGGACTTCTTTCCAATTAGTAAGCAGGAGGATAACATTGCAATATGCTTCATTTGCCACACAAGTGTTCGTTGAGGTAAGCCTAGTTCACACTGTGGGACTGGAGGCCAAACAACTCATATGAAAAAACATTACACAATCGGGTGGGAGGACCACCTGTAAAAATTGATGAGAGAGGGGAATCAGCTCTGATCATGGTGATGGGGGTGATAAAGAAGAAGTAGAAGACAACTTTACAGCACCAAGCAGATATGCCCCTAGCATCACCTGCATCAGCAATCTTGAAATGGCACAAGACTTAGATGACAACACCACTGCGTACATTGACGATTCCCACTAGACACATTTTGAGTCATCCACCTCTTGGTGTAACTTATGACGCGAAGTCTCCTGCGTCAGTGGTACCACAAATGGTAAAAAAAAAAAAAAATCCAAGCTACTTTTACAGGCATGTTTAGGCAGGAGAGGCCCTATGAGTGCAACCACCCAACAGACCATTGGTACATTGGGAAGCTGATTAAAATGTTAGCACTGGACCACCTCCCTTTTTCTTTTGTGAAAGGAGTGGGATTGTTAGAATTTCTAGCAGCCATCTGTCCAAAATGGAAGGTTCCCAGTCAGACCTATTTTGCCAGAATTGCTGTTCTAGCGCTCCACCACTATGTGGTGCTGCAATCCGTTGGACAAGCTTTGCAGCGTGTCTGACGGACACATAGATGGTGCCAACACATTGGAACTTAAACTTCTACATATTGCAACATCTGTTTATGCAGTACGGATTGATTAATGACTATGTCCTCCAATGAAGTGGGATGAAACTGGGAAAAGCATTGCCATAAAGTTAGACAAATGGGTGCTAGTCAAATGCCTGACTCAAATGCTACTTCCTTTTCAGGTTTTCACACAGGAAGTCAGCAAGGAGGACAGTAAGGTGGGGCAAACTATCCCATGGTTGCATCTGCTATAGGATCAGTTATAAAAGGCATTGTAAAGGTCTGCCAGTGTGAACCAAGAAGCGTGTCAGTTGGTTGAAAGCTTAATCCTCAGCTTATCTGTTAATCAAAGGCTACAAAGAGACATCATGTCCTCGAAAGAGTCCATCAGTTCCACAACACTTGATCCATTATACAAAAAATTACTGGCCACTTAACTTTATTTTTTAAAAGGGTATGTGTCCCTCTAAAAGACGTGAATTGCTCGGCAAGTGAGTAAACTGGAAGAAGAAGAACGGCTGGACAGAGTCCAAGGCAGAAGTTCTGGCATGCAGCCTTCAACCTCTGAGTCCAGAGAAGGCAGTGCTGTTGTCTACAGCAGCCAACACTAGCAACAACACCAGCAAACTGAAGATTTGGACCCAATGTCCACAGTGACCTGGTTTCAAGTGGCAGGGGATTGTGCAGAGGCAAAGGCAACAGAGGTTGAGCAAGTAGCAGCACCAATGACCATTCAGAGTATGATCCAAGACTATCTGGATGAACCAACAAAAAGGGCTATGTGGACCACAACCCATTGGTCTATTGGTATGGGAAGATGTGCCAATGGTCAGGGCTCAACAAGCTGACAATAAAGTATCTGGCTTGTCAGGTAGCCAGTGTGTCTGCTGAGCTACGTTCAGTGGCACTGCCACAGTTGTCACAGTGAGATGGACCAATCTCTCACCTCAAAACCTGGAGAGATTGGACATGATTAAAATGAACCAACACTTTATACCACATAATTACAGTGTTCCTGAAACACCACACGAGGGCAATTGGTCAGACTCAAGTGCATTAGCAGTCCAAGTTCTTGGTGAACCACCTGAGTTTGAGGGCAAACTCTACTTCTCTGACTAAGTGGGCCACTATAGAACTTTCAGGCTATCATCAAACTGCTTTGCCAAAAAAAATGTATACAGCTAGAGGAACATTATATATTATGTTTGTGTCTGACTTATGCAGCTGCACCATTTAGGCACATGTAGGGCCGAATTGGCGTTGGTCCCGTGTGTAATGAAGAAGCACCCCATTACTTTCAAGTACAATGAAGACAATGTCTGCCTCCATCCTATGCCTATCCTTCTTTTCTTCATTCTCTAGAAGGGCTGTCCCAATAAAAATCATTTGATTTACAAGACTGTCAATGTGTTGCTTCCATGGGAAAAGCGGAAATAGAATATGACAATTGTGTACCACCGTGCTTGGATTGGAACAGGTAACTATTTCACCAGTGAGTGATTTATTACTGAGTGAGTGTGAGTGATGATTCATCACTCGGGGATGGTGTTCAACTAATTTTTAAACTTGATTTCAATGATTTGTAAAGTTTTGGGGGATGATGGTTATTTTTCCCTTTCACACTTAGCTAGATTTGATTGCATGGTCCACTCCTTGCTGTACTATTTTTATGGTTCTTCAGAGATCAGATCAGTCATTTTACTTAAAAAATACAAATCTACACAAAATTCACAAATTATTTTTCTCTGCTTGTTCATCAACAGCATTGCACTGAAGGTCTAGCTTTCTCAATCTTATATGGGTCAGAAGTCAGACTACTTTGTTACTCAGAGTTGGGACTAAGAACAGGACTACCGCAACAGCCAGAAGAAGGAAGGCATCAACTTCAAAGGGAACTGAACATGATGATGACTCTAAGAGGCCTAATCTGCCCTGTGGACTGGAGAGAGGTGTGTTGATTTTGGAAATGCTGCTGAGTAGTACGTGCTGGCTCAAATGTCAAACTTCTCTATTATGCGGTTGTGGTCGGGATGGCTGTTACTGTATTCAGAGATATAATGTCACATCATCACGAGATAGGCATACTCAGCTAAATGTTATGACTGTTGTGAGATTGATCAGCCAGGTACATGCAGCTACTTGGGATTGGTTGTAAAATTCTCTCACTTCTCAGTTATTTACACATAAGTCATAATGAATGAATGCAGCAGCCTATGCTTTTGCTCTACCTCTTTGTCTACTCCTCATGAAGCTTTCCTTATGTCCTTCTCCTTAACTCTTCAATATAGTTTCTGTTTTACATCCTCAGGCCTTCTCTTCTCCTGCATGAAAGACGAAAGCTCCATAACACTCCTTCTTACCGTACTGGACCAGTTCAGCCAGACACTCAAGACGGGCATTCTTAGAAGAATGCAGATGTACTGCAAAATTTGGCATTTACATAAAATATAATTTTCAGTCATCATTTTTAGAGATGTTGGGTTCACACCATCATAATTTGTATTTTTCAAACTTAGATGACAGAACATTTTGATATATAATGCCTTGGGTCTCTGGGGCTGAAGGACTGTTTACAATGTATTTAATTGAATTGTCATTCCTTCATTTCCTTCCACAACAAATTTTATGGGATGATATGCTGCTCATCACTGTGATGAATGATATTGTTGTGTAGTGTTTGTCTTTATCACACTTTTCCCTCACTCCCCGTTCCCATCCATTCTTCAAACTCCTGACCCTCTTCTCCAAGGTTTTGTGATTTATTGAGGTGTGACTTAATTTACACCAGAAAAGGATCAAACACTTGGGGAGGTGGATGTGGTGAAAGCAACGCCAACTCACTGCAGGATCTTCTTACCTGAACAATGCAATAGCTCACCGACCCTACTGACCCACCCATGAATAAAAGGAAAAACATAAAGCACATCATCATTACAGTACAGAAGGATCAGAACGATTTCTGACTTAGTTCTAGTTTCTAACGATAGTTCACACTATCACAGAATTTTTTTTGTCATGGTCTCAGTCTTTGATAGCCCAGTAACACTGCGTTTTCTTTTAGTCGAGTTACCTGTGATGAATAATCTTTCTGATGAACCTGACAGTTGGAGTTTACCTCATTGGTGTAGGTGAGAGTGGAAGCTCCCTTTGTGATGTATTCCCTGGCAGCACAAGAAGATAAGAGAACACTAATCTCACCACTATTAATACGAATACTAATAAGAAGGTTCTTTTGTGAGACCCATCAATAAGGTTTGCTATTTTTTTAAAGAGTAATTATCATCTCATCAGCTCAGGTACGAAAGAACAAGAATACCTAGTTAACTTAGCAGTTAAGTTGTTCTTTGCAAGGAGATATCAATTACATTTTGTGTATGTTGGCAGACCCTTTACTGTGTAAATTGTTATATATGGTAGGACAAGGGCTGGTACTTACTACACTAACAACTACTATACTATTCAGTATAATTGACTGGTGGTTGGTTGTTGCAAACAGACACTGTTACTTTGGTGGTTGAGTACAACTGGACTGCAAGAACAGGTAAATAACCTACTTAAGAATGATACTTGGCAACAGACATCAGGTAGGAAAAGTTTAGTAGGAACAACAGTACACTCAACAATACTATAATAAATTATAGCAATAGAAACACAGATAATGAATGATGACAAAAAAGCAAAACCAGTTTATTTTTAGAACTACCCTCTCTACCCACAACAGGCCCACCTTCTCCCCTAGACAAATATCCCAAATAGTTAGTCAAAAAAACAAAATCCAAAAGTCCAATGTAAACTATTTCCCCATCTTTGTGCCCCCACCCTTCCCATCCACGCCATGCCCTTCCCCCAATATGAAAAAATCATTAACGAAGGGTCTTGAAGACATCAGGACTCTTTTTGAGCCAATTTCTGCCACCCTTGCCGGAGCAGGCCTGTCTCATGCACAAGGTGGGAGGTGGAGGAGGTGGTGTGCTACATCCGAGGAGGGAAGGGTGGTAGTGGTATGAGTGGCAGTGGAAGACCTTGGCTGTACTTGGTAGTGGTGAAGAGGCCAAGTTGGACACGGGCCTGGTTGGCGGCTTGAGGTACCCTGTTGTTGGACCTGGGCCTCTACCTCTTGCTCCTCAACTTCAAGGGCCATCAGCTGGCGATATTCATTAGTTAAATTACAGCTCTGAGATACTCAATTGTAAGAGTGAGTGACATAATGATTAGTTGACAATCATGCCTTGAATCAGCCCAAGCAAGCACCTGCCTAGCTTACACTGGAACAGAATGCTGGCAGTATCATTCACTTGACTTACACTATCCTCCTTGTATGTTCCCAAATTCCTAAATCTTCCCCTTCAGAATGGCACCACTACTGTACTCTATCAAGGGTTTGTGTTGATCTTACCTTTAAAGATTGTATTTGTGAAAGGAGGTGTCGCTCCTTGCACAAACCAGGTTAGCATGCTGTGCTATGTGTGTTGTGCTGTGCCCGTTTGTGTGTATGTATATGTGTATATATATATATTTATATGCAGAGTTTTCTCATTGATTTTATTGCAAATGTTACAGTGATATTATCAAAGATGTCAAAAAATGTCATGAGTGATGTAATAGCTGTGGTAATTAGCAGTGCAGGGTTAGGGCGTAAGTTATAGTTATCTTAGGACAGGAGTCATATTTACTTGAAATAACTAACAGCTGAATTGCTAAGGTTTTGAGGTGTAAAATCTGAAACTAACTATAACGTCCCTGTAACACTTATTTTTTTTAGTGATTTTCTAAGGTTTATTTTAAATTCTATTTCCTAACTATAATGTCCCTGTAACCTTGTTTTTTTTTCCAGTGAATTTCTAGTTTTTTTTTTAACGTTAAGTAAGATGCTCATCATAATGCACAGTGGGGGGGACAGGGTTGGATGCAGGGACTGGCCCTGCATTGCGCTGTCCATACCCAAGCTTGCTGCTTCTGCTCCCTCCTCTTTGCCAACCATTATCCAAGTGAATGCCCCTGCTGCCTCATTACAGCCCTGTGTGGCCATTGTTTTGCCACTGCCCTTCCCGCCTGCTCTGAACAGTTAGCTTGCTGCCCTATCCACCTTCTCCCTACCCTCTGTTGTCTGAGTCCATACACTTGCCCCATTCCTCCAGCCCTGTATGGTCTGATGTTCTGCCACTGCATCCTCCTGCCCTTCAAGAGCAGTTATGCAACAGCTATCCCTCCTGTCTGTCCGATATGGTCAGCTTGCTGCCCTTGCCTGTTTCGCCTCTGCTCTCTATTGGTTATGTGCATGGCCCTGTCCCCTCCCTATTGCTTTCCATGGTCTGTCGTGCTGCACTGCTGTCTCGATTGCCCTATGTAGTGTATTGTGCTACTGCTACCCCTGACACTTGCCCTGTAAGGTCAGATTTCAAAAACAGACAGTGGAATTGACTTTCCCCATTGACTTACGTTGGAGAAGATGACATTTTAGACAAGGAGCAGATGAAATAAAAACCTGTTGGGCTTAAAAACATTGTGAGCCTCCTGCCTGTATGAGGTCTGTTGGTATGTATGATTGTACTACCACTGCCTCTTTCTTCTTCCCTCAATGGTCTGTTATATTGCAACCGACTCTGGCCTGTACTGCATGGTTGGTTTGTGCCCCCTCCCCCTTTTCCCCTGCCCTCTATAGTCTGCTGTACTGCCACTTCCCCTCCTGCCTGCCCAGCGTGGTCAACTTGTTGCCTCTGCACCCCCTTCTCTGCCCTCAATTATCTGATTCCATGTCCCTGACCTCTAATTTCCCACAGTATTCTAATGAACAATTAGATTGCTAACAATCTATATCTATCCAGATGCTAACTTGATTATTTAATACACTTAAAGGACAGGATGTTGCATTATGGCCAGAGCTGCAGACTGATACTGGAGAACCAGGTTTGAGTTTCAGCATCAGCTTGACATTCTGTGATTCTGTGCAATTCACTTAATCTCCCCAAGTTGAAATCCAAAATTAATGTGTCCTTGTGTAATGTAACTGATGCTCATGTAATGCACTCCAATATCTTTGGGTCCAGTCTGTGCTATATAAAACAGAAAAGAAAACATTTTGTTTTTGTACACTTATGTGATTGGGCTATACTTGGGCTACATTTGAGTGATATGTGTGCTACATTTGGCCTATTTGTCTTTGGTACCCTCTTTTGGCATATTACCCCCTATTTCTGCCTGATGTCAGTGTGTTTGACTGTCACTAGGATCCTGCTAACCAGGACCCCAGTGCTTATGCTTTCTGTCCTCTCACTTTTGTCACTACATACTGGTACCCCAGTATTTCATCCCAGTTTGGCACAGTTGTCACCCCTTGTGAGTCCCTAGTATATGGTACTTAGGTACCAAGGGCACTGGGGTTCCAGGGGATCCCTATGGACTGCAGCATTAATTTTGCCACCCATAGGGAGCCCATGCAAAGGCTTCTAGAGGACTGCCATTGCAGCCTGTGTGAAACGGTGCATGCACCCTTTCACTGCCATTTACACTACACCAGGTCACTTTCTAAGTCACCTATATGGCAGGCCTTCCAACCCTGAAGGCTGGGTGCAAAGTAACTGTGTGTGAGGGCACCCATGTACTAGCAGAGATTCCCCCATATCGTCCAGGCCCATTTTCATGAGTTTGGGGTGGCCATTATAAGTGTGCACTATACAAAGGTCAATACCTATGTACAGCTTCACAATGGTAACTCCGAACATGGCCATGTAAGGTGTCTAACAACTGGGAATTGTACCCCAATACTGATTCCAGTATTGGTTGTACAATTCCATGCAGTCTGGGGGCTCCACAGTGGACCTCTAGTACTGCTATAGCAGCCTTCTGAGGTTTTCACTGCAGCCCCAACTGCTGCCACCTCACAGAAAGGTGTCTGCCCTCCTGGGGCTTGAGTAGCTCAATCCCAGGAAGGCAGAACAAAGCATTTCTTTTGGGAGAGGGGTGTCACACCCTCTTCCTTTGGAAATAGGTGTTACAGGCATGGGAGGGATATCCTTCCAGAGTCTCTGGAAGTGTTTGAAGGCCACAGATGGTGCCCTCCTTGCATAATCCAGTCTACACCGGTTCAGGGACTACCAGTCCCTGCTCTGACACGAAACTGGACAAAGGAAAGGTGAGTCCCCTGTCCATCACCACCCCAGGGGTGGTGCCCAGAGCTCCTCCAGAATGTCCCTGGGTTTTGCCATCTTGGATTCCAAGGTGGTGGGGCACTCTGGGAGCATCTGAGTGGCCAGTGCCAGCAGGTGATGTCTGTGACCCCTCCTGATAGGTCCTTACCTGGTTAGGTGACCAATCCCCCTCCCTATGGGTGGCAAAATAAATGCTTCAGCCCATATGGACTCCCTGGAACCCCAATGCCTTGGGTACCTGGGTACCATATACTAACGACTTATGGGGGGTACAGTATGCCAATTATGGAGCGGAATACTGGGTTACCAGTATATAAGTACATATTTGGAACCAAAGATAGCATAAGCACTGGAGTTCTGATTAGCAGGACTCCAGTGACACAGTCAAGCATACTGACAAAAACAGTGACACATACTAATTGGACACAAACCACAGGCACTGGGGTCCTCACTAGCAGCATCCTAGTGACACAGTCAAAACACACTGACAAACAGGCCAAAAATGGGGGGTAACAATGCCAGAAAGTGGCTACTTTCTCACAGAGACACCATCTCACACCTATTCTCACATGAAGAGAGATGGACGACTGTTCAACTGTGCATGCTGTGGGGTTGGGTTGTTATGGGGGGATGGCTGCAGGCCACCAGCTAGGCCCCGTTACCAACTCCTGCTGTGTACGACTGAAGGCTGTGGGCGGCGCTGGTTTGGGTGGTTATCAGGGGTTAGCCACAACTCCTGGCCATAGGCCAGGTCCTGTGCCCAATTCCTGCTGCACAAGGCCAAAGGCTGTGCCCAGTGTGGGGTTGGATTGTTATTAGGGTTGGCAGCAGATCCTGGCTTAGACCAGGGCCTGCGTCCAACCACTGTGCGTCACGGTGGATGGATTAATGTATGGTAATGATAATAACCATAGGTTAAGGAAACCATAGAAATTCACTGAAAAAAACAAAGGTTACAGAGACGTTATTGATAGGAAATAGAATATATAAAAAAACATAGAAATCCACTGAAAAAACAAAGGCTGCAGGGAAGTTATAGTTAGGCTCACATTTGGAATGTACAAAACAATAGAAATGTACATGTTTTAGTTAGAGTTATCTCAAGTAACTACAGCTCGTGCCCTAAGGTAACTATAACTTGCATTCCCCGCCATGCAGTTTTTTCGTAAAACAATTTGACTGCAAATATTGCATTAATATTATCAGTGATGTTATCGAAGACAGCATGAGTGCTGTAATTTGTGGGGTAATTAGCAGTAAGTGCTTCATTTAATTGGAGAATTGGTTTAGAAGGGGGCATTCCCAGTTGAAGGTCAACTATCAAAACATTAGTCTGAACTGCCACCAAGGGCAACAGAATCCCAGCTGCCCTCCGCACCACCATAACAAATGAACCTTCCTCCTCCGTAGCCACAGTAAATGGAGACAGCATGCAAGTACCTGGTACTATTCAGTTCTGGGAGGGCCAATTTTGGGTAGCCATGCGCTTTATAAATCCAGTAATTAATGAATGAATGGAGAAGTGTCCAGTCCACTGGCTTCACCCACTTCCTGACACCAGTCTAAGGATGTATAAGTCTGGTATAATAAAGGATCAAGCGATCCCTCACTTTCTTCATCAAGACCTAGTCAATAAAAATAGGGCTCAGGCTGCAGCCTGAAAGGCATGGCTTTTGTCATTGCTGGAGTCAGTGTCAGGCGATACCGCTTCTGCTCTGTGTCAGAGGTGGGGATATAATGGGGATGGCTTCACCAGAGAAGGTCAACATGGCATGATCGGTGTTGATCCAGATGGCTCTGTCGATTCCTGGGGACCAATTGGCACCGGAGGCACCAGCGTGGATCCAATATGGGACACTCCAGAACTGCTGGGCCTGAAAGCATGCCAGCGGGAATGAGGTGCTCAAATATGAGGCACATGGCCTCATAGCACTCTTGAGGATGAGCAGGGTCACTCCAGCTCCTGTAATTATGGGGAGGGATGGAGCCAGTCCAGGCGCTGGTTCAACACTGAAGCTCACTTGTCTTGTTGACCATTGGATGAGGTGAAGTCAAAACACACTTCGACTTCTTTTTCTTTTTGTGGGAATAAGACTTACCCAAATGGCTCTATGACTTGGAATGGGACGGTGACCTAGGACTACCTGACTGCTCCCAGGACCTTCCTCTCTAACAGGTTTTCGAGCACTGCAGTGTCACACAGTGAACCTCCTGGAGCTTGCAGGATCGCACCCTCAAGGCCTTCGGATGCATGGCACAGAAGTCAGGACAAGCCTTCAGGTCATGGTCTCGTTCAAGGCACCAGAGGTAAACAAGGTGCAGGTCTGTCACCAAATTCTGTTGATGGCAGGTGCCACAGGCATGAAGCCTGCCTTCCTAGATTATATTTCTGCTACATAGGAGGTAAAATGTCAAAGAAGACAGGGCTGAAGGTTATAGTTACCTTAGGGGAAGAATTATGTTTTCTTGTGATAACTTTAACTGTTGAATAGCTAATGTGTTTACATTTTATTTCCTAACTATTAACTCCCTGTAACCTTTGTTTTTTCAGTGAATATATATATATATATATATATATATATATATATATATATAAATGTACATATTTTTTTACTTGAAATCTATTTTTATTAAAGATTTTTCATAAAACAATATATGACCCTCAAGTCTGAGGCCACACCACATTTACATGTGACAAAATAGTATAGTGCAACAATATTTAAATGTTCAATGAGCACTAAAGATGTTACAGCTGTAGCGTACCCAGGAGTCGGATAGTCTAAATGGCCATGGGATAGGAGGCAGGGAGTGGAATGCCTACAGTGCCTTTTATGTGACCTAGGACCTCCTTCCAATAGTTAGTAATGAGAGATCATGACCACCAAATGTGACATAGGTCCCTCAGTTCTGTTTGGCATCGCCAATAGAGAACAGAGGCAGTGGGGTAGATAGTGTTCAGGCGTGTCAGTGTTAGAGCCATTTGTGGCATGTTCTAGCACACTGTCTCTGGCTGGGGTGTCCTTCTGCAGGTTTTAGAGATATGGCACCAAAATGTTTCTCCTTGTTTTGTGAAATGCCTCCGCAGTTCAAGTCTGCCATTGCGTTAGATACATGAGGTCGTAAGGGTGTAGTATGTTGGAGTATTTGGTAGGTTAGAGCGATCAAACCACTAGTACCATTGTATGCTGAACCAACTTCTTTGCTTGACTCCCTATGCATTTGGGGGTGAAGCTCCCAATAATGTAGTTGGCAGTATTGTAATCCCTTTGGTTCTAGGCCTTTGCATTGTTCAACAGATTTAATAGCGCCTCCCATGAAGAGGTCACTCAATATAACTCACCTGCACCCCAGCTGGGAAATGTATGGGGGAGACTTGCACCTTGTTGCAGTACCCCCCCACTTTTTGCCTGGTTTCTGAATGCAACCTGGACTGGAGTGCACTGGGATACTGCTAACCAGGGGCCAGATGTAGCAAGGCTTTTGCACCTCGCAAAGAGCGAAAATCGCTGTTTGCGAGGCGCAAAAGCACATCACTATGCCATTCCCATTTTGGGAGTCGGTAACCTGGTTACCGACTCGCAAAATAGGAATGTGACTCGCAAATAGGAAGGGGTGTTTCCCTTCCTATTTGTGAGTCGCATTGCGATGCAGAATTGTTTTGTGACCGCAAACGCGGTCGCAAAGCAATTCACATTTACCACCAGTGTCACACTGGTGGTCACCCATTCGCAAAAGGGAAGGGGTCCCCCTGTTACTTACCTGTTTTGGGTTTGTGTACATATAATTTGTGTATATTACTTACCTCCTAAGTGAGGGTATCCTCTGCGATACTTTTGGCATATTGTCAATAAAATAAAGTACCTTTATTTTTAGTAACTCTGAGTATTGTGTTTTCTTGTGATATAGTGCTATATGATATAAGTGGTATAGAAGGAGCTTTGCATGTCTCCTAGTTCAGCCTAAGCTGCTCTGCTATAGCTAGCTTATTAGCCTAAGCTGCTAGAACACCTCTATTCTACTAATAAGGGATAACTGAACCTGGCACAAGTTGCAATTACCACAAGGTACCCAACTATAAGCCAGGCCAGCCTCCTACATCTGTTCCCCACCTACCAGGTGGCCCAGATAAACTACTTTCCCCTGCCCTATATGGCACTTTGAGGCCTTGATAGTGAGGCCTGCCTTTTACCCTTTTACCTCTTCTACACTAATAAGGGATAACTGGACCTGGCACAGAGTGTAAGTACCCCTTGGTACCCACTACAAACCAGGCCAGCCTCCGACACAAGCGGAGCTGATTGTTTGGCTGCTCTTGTGGCTGCCGCCGCCATATTAGCAGTACGGCTGAAATCTAGTGTCTCCCTTGTCCAGTAATAGGAGGGGCAGGAGGTTACTTGAGCCTCCTGTCTCTCAGACAAAGCTCCTTGCTCCAGCCTGGCTTGTAAGTCTCATACCTGCCTAGCCAGGGGGGTCCATCCCAATACTTGCCCTGGGGGGGGGGGGTAACCTTCCCGGAGCCCTCGTGGGTGGTGTGGGGTCCCTGTCCCTCCCCCGCACCCGATGTAGTGGGCGAGGAAGGCTATGCGCTGGTCCCGGGCTGCAATGGTGATCGAAACTAGAGTTGGGGATAGCTGGTACCTCCTTGTAGTGTGCTTCACCCCGGGGGCACCGTTAGGAGTGTGCTTACTGCATTCTACACTTGGCGGTGCCCCGGGAGCACTAAGCACAGCGCGCTTTCGAATCGCTCGACGTTCTCCAAATGCCCGGGTAGCAGCGGTGATTCCTTAAGCACAGTAAGCGCTCCCAGGTGCCTGGTAAGTAAACAAAGGCGCTCTAAGGTAATAAAGAAAGCAACAGACCAGTACAAAGTAGATGCAGTCAGTGGCAATTCCTCCAAGTGACCCAGCAGGTCACAGGTCAGCACAGCAGCACAAGTCCATGGCCGTTCCTGGTGAGTCCTTCCAGCAGCAATCTGTGTCCAGTTACAAGTATGTTTCTTGTGTGTCTTTATGGTGAAAAATCCCCTGTACTTCTACTCAGTTTTGCAAAGCATTTCCAATGAGGGGGAGAGGAGGTTCCAACCAGTTACAAGTGGTTCTGGGAGTGTCCCCTCTGTCCTCCAGGACCGGGTCCAAACATCAGTTGGGGGTTAACAAGCTCTTTGTGTGAGGCCAGGGCACAGCCTTTACAGATGCAAGTGTGCCTTGCCTCCCCTTCTCTCAGCCCAGGAAGACCATTCAATATTCAGATGCACTCTTGTGACACCTCCACCCTCCCTGTGTACAGGCTGTCTGAAAAGTATGCACAAAGCCCAACTGGTACGCTGCCCAGTCGTGGATTGGAGTCAAGCTGCAAAACACCACAGTCATAAGCATAGAGAAATGCTCACTTTCTAGAAGAGGCATTTCTATAATGAAAATAAAAATCCACCTACACCAGTAAGCAGCATTTCTCACTACCATTACAACCATATCAAACATGCCTACGCTACCCCTCATAGACAATGAGACAATACCCCCTTAACATAAGGCAGGGCATTTCTAATGCAACCCTATGAAAAGGCAGCACTCACAGCAGCGAGAAACCAAATAGGCTGTTTGTCACTACCAGGACAGGGCCACGCAGCAAAGCACATGTCTTACCTTCTACATACATAGCACCCTGCCCATATGGCTAGCTAGGTCCTCCCTTAGGAGTGACTTACTTGTAGTAAAAGGGGAGTTCTGGGCCTTGCAAGTAAATTTAGATGCCGGGTCCCTGTGGCAGAAAACTGCGCAAGCAGGTCCTGCGCTTGCAGGCCCGAGACAGGTTTGAAAGGCTACTTCTGTGGGTGGTGCAAGTTGTGCTGCAGGCCCAATAGTAGCATTTAATTTATAGGTCCTGGTATAGGGATACCACTGTACAAGGGACTTACAGGTAAATTAAATGATCCAATCGGATACAAGACAATCCTACCAAGTTTACCAGGGAGAGCACATGCACTTTAGCACTGATTAGCAGTGATAAAGTGGCCAGAGTTATAACGTCAGCCAAAAAGTGTCAGAAAAATTAGGAGGAGTACGCAAAAAGGTTGGGGAAAGACCCTGTAGAAATGGCCAGGTCCTATAAAGCACACATAGAAAAAGCAAATAAAGAGTGTAGGAGGCTGGCCTGGCTTATAGTGGGTACCTTGTGGTACTTACACCCTGTGCCAGGTCCAGTTATCCCTTATTAGTAGAATAGAGGTGTTTCTAGCAGCTTAGCCTGAACTTGGAGACATGCAAAGCTCCTACTATACCACTTATATCATATGAAAACACAATACTCGAAATTACAAAAAAATAAAGGTACTTTATTTTAGTGACAATATGCCAAAAGTATCTCAGAGAATACCCTCACTTAGGAGGTAAGTAATATACCCAAGTTATATAGTAACAGTAAGAAAAGTAGTGCAAACAATGTAGAATCACAATAGGATGCAATAGGTAAACATAGGTCTAGGCGCAACACAAACCATATATTCCAAAAGTGGAATGCGAATCACAAATGGACACCAGACCTATGGGAGGTTGTAGAGGGTCGCTGGGACTGTAGGAAAATAGTAAGGGTGTCCAATATACCCCACCTCAAGACCCTAGAAAGTAGGAGTAAAGTTACCCTACTACCCCAGAAAGACACAATAGTCGTGATCGGGGATCCTGCAAGAACCACAAGCACCAGCAAAACACAGAAGACGGATACATTGACCTAAGGACCTGCAAAGCAAGGGGACCAAGTCCAAGAGTCACGATAGCCAAATTTCCGCCCGCCAGCCCAGCGGGGATGTGGGCCGCAACATGGGAGCCGCCTCCAAATGCTGCAGCCATGCGATGGGTGCAGTTGCACCCGTCGCGCTTTTCACTGTCTGCATAGCAGACAGTGAAAAGCTGCATGGGGCCCTGTCAAGGGGCCCCACGACTCCCCGTACTGCCAGCCTTTTCCTGGCGGTTCAAACCGCCAGAAAAAGGCTGGCGGTCGGGGACTCGTAATCCCCTGGGCAGCGCTGCTAGCAGTGCTACCCAGGCGGATTTTCACCACTGGGGCAAATGTGGCGGAATACCGCCGGCCCCGGCGGTGCAACCGCGGCGCTTCCGCCGCGGTCGTAATCGGCCAGGAAGCACCGCCAGCCTGTTGGCGTGCTTCTGTCATTTTAGTCCTGGCGGTCTCGTACTGCCAGGGTCAAAATGACCCCCAATATGCCAAAAGTATCTCAGAGGATATACTCCCTTAAGAGGTAAGTAAAATACACAAAATATACACACAAACCAAAATCAGGTAAGTAAACAGTTAGGAAAATAGCGCAAATACTATAGAACACAATAGGATGCAATAGGCCGAGGGGAAACACAAACCTTATACTCCAAAAGTGGAATGTGAACCACGAATGGACCCCAGACCTAGTGCAGTGTGTGGAGGGTTGCTGGGAGTGTCAGAAAACACTAAGGGTGTCCAAGATACCCCACCCCAAGACTGTGAAAAGTGGGAGTAAAGTTACCCTACTACCCCAGAAAGATAGTAAAGTCGAGATGGGGGATTCTGCAAAGGCAACAACTGACTGCAAAGCACTGAAGACGGATTCCTGGACCTGAGGACCTGTAAATGAAGGGGACCAAGTCCAAGAGGGGTGGTGATGGACAGGGTAGTGGTCACTTCCCTTTCCTTTCCTTTGGCCAGTTTTGCGCCAGAGCAGGGGCTGGGGGATCCCTGAACCGGTGTAGACTGGTTTATGCAAGGAGGGCACCATCTGTGCACTTCAAAGCATTTCCAGAGGCAGGGGGAGGCTATTCCTCCCGAGCACCTTAACACCTATTTCCAAAGGGAGATGGTGTAACACCCTCTCTCAGAGGAAATTATTTGTTCTGCCTTCCTGGGACTGGGCTGCCCAGACCTCAGGAGGACAGAAGAATGTCTGTGGGTTCGCAGCAGTGGTAGCTGTAGTGAAAACCCCAGAGAGCTGGTTTGGCAGTGCCTGGGGTCTATGCTGGAGCCCCGGGGATGCATGGGATTGGCACACCAATACCAGATTTGGCATGGAGGGACAATTCCATGATCTTAGATATGTTACATGGCCATATTCGGAGTTGCCATTGCGAAGCTACATATAGGTATTGACCTATATGTAGTACACTCGTGTAATGGCGTCCCCGCACTCACAAAGTCCAGGAAAATGGCCCTGAACTATGTGGGGGCACCTTTTCTAGAGCAAGGGTGCCCTCACACTTCGTAACTTTGCACCTAACCTTCAGCAAGTGAAGGTTAGACATATAGGCGACTTATAAGTTACTTAAGTGCAGTGAAAATGGCTGTGAAATAGTGTGTGCATTATTTCACACAGGCTGCAGTGGCAGTCCTGTGTAAGGGTTTGTCTGAGCTCCCTATGGATGGCAAAATAAATGCTGCAGCCCATATGGATCTCCTGGAAGCCCAATGCCCTGGGTACCTAGGTACCATATACTAGGGACTTATAGGGGGGGTTCAGTATGCCAATTGAAATTGGTAAATGAAGTCACTGGGCTACAGTGACAAATTTAAAAGAAGAGAGAGCGTAAGCATTGGTGTTCTGGTTAGCAGAACCTCAGTGACACCTTTAGGCACTACACAGGCATGCATATTAGGCCACAAGCTATGAGCACTGGGGTCCTGGTTAGCAGGATCTCAGTGAGACAGGCAAAACACACTGACATATAGGTTTTTATCTATGAGCACTGGGGTATTGGCTAGCAGGATCCCAGTGACACAGTAAAAACACACTGACACACACTCACAAACAGGCCAACAGTGGGGTAACCATGCTAGAAAGAGGCTACTTTCCTACACATAGGAACACAATGTCTCATATGGCACACCACAAATAACACAGTCTTCCTAAGGCAGACATGTTATTATTACCAGTTCAAATCTCAAGTCCCACCTTAGTGATTAAAGACTGTGGTTATTTTCCATTTACATGACAACATCAAAGCTAGGCCCCACTAATGATTTTAAGACTTAGAAGCTCCAAGTACAGATCAAATGCACAGGTGTGTATCTGTGTGGAATTCTGGATGCTGCAGTTGAGGTAGCAGGCATCCATGGTACTACTCTGATCAAGCAGAAGTGCCCTTGAATCACAAGTGAGGTCTTGGGTTCATCTACATTCAGGTAGTTGAATTCTTGCTTTTCCTCACAACCTAATTCATTTTGAAGGCTGCATGCTGTCCCAGGGTGACAGCCGTCTTACTTCATCACAGTATACTGGGATTATATACTTTGGCAGATAGGACAACAGCCCCTTCAGGTCACAGCGCTACATGGAGAAATGGCCCTCTGCTCGACACAATGATGCACAAGGTTGACAGCCTTCTGTCTTCTCCACTATCTTCACCCTGCATACGTGGGTTGTTGACCTCTTTGAGAATCAAAGAACTCTTTTGACGTGTACTGAAGAGCCTGTGTCTTCCTTCCTCCAGTGTGTGGATCCCACCCAGCTCTCAGGAATGCAGCAATCCACAAATCTGTCTGGGGGCTCTTCTACCTCCACATGCTCCTCCTGCAGGCCATGTGTTTCCAAAGATGAAACCCAAAGGCTTCCATGTATTATGTCCTTCTCAGGCACACATACATCTCTGTGTGCTCACACAACACACATTTGCAGGCTCCTATGTATTGTATCACTTCCAGGCACACATAAATCCCAGTGTTCACACTCCGACATTGATCGCTTCCAGGTGCTGCACCCTTCACAGGCACACCTGCATCCCAGTGTGCACAGGCAGAAATGCGCTTTCTTCCATGTACTGTTTCCTTCAAAGGCAAACCTACATCACAGGACACACACGCAGACATATCCACATTCATCCATATATTGATCCTTTTGTGTAGTGCTGCGATGACCGCACTTTACAACTCCTTTGTCCCCCTGTCCTGAGACTTCTGTGGGTATTGTCTGGCCTTCTGAGGGCTCTCTGAAATGCTGAGAGCCCCCCTGTCTCCTCAGTCCACGTTGAGACCCCCAGCTCCCTCCTGGGTCCAGGCAGCCCCTCTTTGATGCAAAATGCGTTCTTGCGCGAACCAAGGCTTGTTGGCGGAATCCAGCGACAGAAACAGCCTGCATCCAACGACTCGGCGTGGGACATCTCCTTCACCAAGCAGGAACCTGCAGCTATCTTCTTTGATGCATTTCTGTACTTGTCTTCTAACCGGAGGATCCACTTTTGCACCTTCTTCCAGGTGGGCAGGGGCTCCTGTTCTTCCTGGACTCTTCATCGACTTCTGAACTTGGTCTCCTCTTTCCACAGGTCTACAGGTCCAGGAATGCATTGTTAATTTCTTGCAGTTTTGCTTGGTGCTTGCATAATTCTTCATCATGTCTTCTAGTGTGTTCTGAAGAAAACTTGCTGTACTTTACTCTTGGTGTTTTCTTACACTCACATCACGCCTCTACACACTACACTTGCCTAGGGGGGAATTCGACATTCGCATTTCACTATTTTAGAATATGGTTTGTGTTGCCCCTAGGTCCATTGCAACCTATTGTGTTTTTCACTGTTTGCACTATTGTCTTCCTATGTACTTACCTGATTTTGTTTACTAGTGTATATATATTGTGTGTAATACTTACCTCCAGTAGGAGTATTGCCTGTATGATATTTTTGGCCTTGTGTCACTAAAATAAAGTACCTTTATTTTTTGGTAACACTAAGTATTGTCTTTTATTGTGTATAAGTACTGTGTGACTATAGTGGACTTGCAAGAGCTTTGCAAGTCTCCTAGTTCAGCCTTGGCTGCTCTGCTACAGCTACCTCTAGCCAGCCTAAGCTGCTAGATACTGCCTACATTTCACTAAGGTGGATCACTGGACCTGGTATAAGGTGTAAGTACCTCTGGTACCACTACAAACCAGGTCAGCTTCTCACAGATTGTCCCTGGGTCCCTACGTTAGGACAAGGTTGCTGTCCTAAGGGTTGTAATGCTGGACAGGGGTGCTGTCTGAGTAGGTCTAGAGCGGGACAAAATGGTTGTCCCAAGGGCTCTACGTAAGGACAGGTTTGCTGTCCTAAGTTGTTGGGGGTGGGGCAGGGATGCTGCACTAAGGTTTCTCTGGGAGGGTTGGAGGGTTGCTCCAAGTTTTGGAAGCGGGGCAGGTTTGCTGTTCTGTCTTCGCTTCCTCACAGAGGGGTAATTTAACTGTGCAAGTGACACCCCTGTGAGCTCAGATGTGGCAGCTTTTGCCTCCTGTAGTACAGGCTCCACCCAGGGGGTGGTATCCTCCCTCAGAGAAATTGGATCTTTAGTGGGAGGGTGGGCAGGGGATAATTTGGTATCCTGAATGCCTGTGTTTTTAGGAATGTCCTGGGCCATTATTTCAGGCTCCATGGCTCCTTTCCTACTTTGCTCTTTATTTTCCTTTGCGATTAGAGGGAGCAAATGTTTGGGCATATCCAGCATGGATGCACGGGTAAGGAACTCTACCTCAGCTCAAGGTCTCTAGGCCATTTCCTAAGAGACACTCAATAGGTAAGCTAGGTGACACTACTACCTGTTTAGGGCCAGTAACTCCACCCCAGCTAAGGTGTACTACAGCTAAGTGGAGGGACTGAGTGGAGTTGTTAATATCAGTGACTTGGTACTGGTGACCAAGTAGGTGCTGTGCAAGTGACACTAAGGCCCATATTTATACTTTTTTAGCGCTGCATTGGTGCTGTTTTTTAACGCAAAAATGGCACAAACTTCCAAAATACAATTGTATTTTAGAAGTTTGCGCCACTTTTGAGTCAAAAAATGACGCAAATGCAGTGCTAAAAAAGTATAAATATGGGCTGAAGTTTTCAGTATCTATGGTGATACTGGCACCATTTATCTGAACGTGCTGCTTGTTCTTATCCATATTAAGGGGACAAGCAGCTAGGGTGGCAAGGCCAGCCCCACCCTGTGAGGCAGAAACTGTCTTGGGGGTTTCTATACCAACCCCAGTTCCTACTACAGACCCAAATGTGAACCCAGCTACACTTTTGGACTGACTTCTGCCAGTATTCCCATCACTTTTACTACTACTACTAGGGGCACTAGGAGTGGAAGTGGAGGTAGTAGTGGGGGAAGGCTTAGGACCTTTATCAGGACAGCAGCTCTCCCCTGGCCTATGGCCTTTATTTCTGCACAAATAGCACCAAGGCTTTTTACTGTTTGCAGAGGAGGAAGAAGTTTTAGACCCACCCCCAGAGGAGTTTTGTGGGCCTGATGAGGATTCTTTACTTTTATCCTTGTCCCTACCTTTGTCATGAGGCTTACCAACTTTCTTTTTCTTGTCTTTGTTACCCCCTGTATGAGCTTTTCTCCTCACCATTGTTCTGACCCATTGGTCTGCCCTCATAATCAGACACTTTGCTGCCATGTAATCAGCCTTCCAGAGCTTTAACAGAACAGCCTACAAAGTCTATCCAATCTTGTGAGGACTCTGTTCTGGTCTCACCAAACTTTATTCTATATTGTTCAGTGGTGAGACCAAACCAATCTAACAATGCTGACTTAAGAATGTTGTAATTGCCTGCATCCTCTTCTTTGACAGTGAGAAGTCTATCCCTTTCCTTATCGGAGAAGGTCAACCAGAGGATAGCAGCCCACTGCCTTTGAGGGACCCTCTGAACTTTACAGGCCTTCTCAAGTGCAGCAAACCCCTTATAAATATCATCCCCAACCTTGTAGAAGGGAACCATTTTGTGCAGGTTTCTAGAGTCACAAGAATCCTCCCTGACCCTGTGCTCTCTAAAACCTGAGCTTCTGCCACCATGGGGTGTTAGCCATAACCCATGCCTTTCCCTTTTAACTGCTAAGGCCTCCCTATCTAGGGTTACCTGTTGCTTCTGCAGCCTCAGCTTGGCCTCTTCCAATTTCTGTTTCCTGAGCTCCCTGTCTATGGAGTCTCCCTCTGGGTTGGAACAATTTCTCCCCTCAGACACTGAGCTGACATGGGAATGGGCAAAAGAGGATCTGTCACTAGGCTTACTGACCCTTTCCACTAGCCCTCTGGGTGTAAAGGGAGCCCTACTAGTATGGCTGTCCCTCCCACTTTTTCTAGCGTTTCCAGCTACGGTAGTGGGTCTGCTAAGAACCTTGTGACCCTTTGAGGAATCATGCTGATCCTCTCCCAGATCTAGAATATCTTTTTCCACCTCTGAGGAGTTAGAATCTACTCTGTCCTACCCCTGGTCACCAGCTTGTTCATGGTCATCCTGAAAGAGGAGGCCTAAGAGCAGGCTCTTATAAGGATTCCTCCCCATGTCTAACTTCCTTTCTGCACACATCCCTTTCAATTCCTTGAAGGTCAAGTTCTCATTAAGAGAATCCATGGCCTTAGAAGTGTGCCCAGTTGCAGACATGGTATGTGTTAGAGTGGTGTAGGGTGTGCCTAACCTCCCTAACTTCTAATCTCTCTCAAGAAGTTTGCAGCAAGGGCTATGCCTAAACCCCTAGCTTACCCAAACCCAGAGATTAGATTCCTAACACTAGGTACTATGTGTACCTCTAAGTAAGGAGTGGTCTTTCCTGTGGAAAGTACCAGGTGACAGAGTGATAAGGCAAACGTAGGTGCATATCCCACCTCTGCACCACCTTTTTTCTGGATGAACTAGTCAGTAGGACCCATGCCTCATTTTTACCCCGAGTGGTCACAACTTTACACATCGGGCAAACCATCACACTGCCTACTTTCTCCACCTCCCTGATCACTCTGTCACCGGTGCACTACCCATGTAATAAGCTGGCCTGGTTTGTAGTGGATACCAAAGGTATTTACACCTTATACCAGGTCCAGGTATCCTCTAATGGTGAAATGTAGTCAGTGTCTAGAAGCCAGGCTCTCAAGAGGTAGCTGTGGATAAGCAGCCAAGGCTTATCTAGGAGACATGCAAAGCTCATGCAATACTACTATAGTCACACAGCACTTACACACATGAAAGAATACACTCAGTGTGACAAACATAAAGGTACTTTATTATGGTAACACAACACCAAAATTACTATAGAGGCAATACTCCCTTAGGAGGTAAGTAATAGACAAGATATATATATATATATATATATATATATATATATATATATATAAATATATACATATAGATATATATATATACATACACTAGTTGTCAGAAATAGGCATAAGAAGTTAGAAAACAGTGCAAGTAGTGTATAACACAGCAGAGAACAGTGGACCTAGGGGGAGCACAAACCATAAAACAATGGAATGCAAGAGTGTCACCCCCACTCAGGTAAGTGGAGTGTGTAGAGGGTCGCTGGGGGTACTAGGAAAGCACCAAGATAAGTACCACAACACCCCCTAGCAACCAGGAAAGCAGAAGTAAATTACTAGAATTTCTCCAGAACACTCACTTAGAAGAAAAGAAGGGAATTGCAAAACCCAGAGATGAGTGCAAGAAACCAATGGTGGATTGCTATGAGGAAGACCTG
Source organism: Pleurodeles waltl (assembly GCF_031143425.1). Classification (NCBI taxonomy): domain Eukaryota; kingdom Metazoa; phylum Chordata; class Amphibia; order Caudata; family Salamandridae; genus Pleurodeles; species Pleurodeles waltl. The sequence continues at coordinate 1,226,900,739 of NC_090447.1, forward strand.
TGGAAAGAGGGGACGAAGCCCGGAAGATACAGCAGAGTCTAGTGGGGGCAGGAGCCCTTACCCACCAAGCTGAGGATTGCAGGAGTTGGTCGACAGTGTGGAAGAAGAGTCAGCACTGCAGCCCTGGAGTCGGTGTTGAGTTCCTGGAGGATGCAGGTAATGTCCTACACTGGAAGGAGACTGCATTTAGGTTTACATGTGCGGATTCCACCAACAAGCCCTGGTAGAGGCAAAACTCGCAGTTGGTGGAAATTGGTGCTGCTGGAGACCAACAAGGCCCAGGAGGGGTCAACCCTGGGGGGGCGGGGGGGAAAGAGTCATAGTAGACCTTCAGCGTCACAGAGAGTCCACAGAAGCACAGGCAGCATACACAGGAGTCCCACAGGACCGGGATACGGAAGTAGCAAAATTAGCCCACGCAGCACTACAAAAAGGAATCCCACACCGCAGAAGGGTCACTCAGGAAGCTGTGTATCACAAGTAGGAGTGCAGGTGGATGGAGCTACGTGAAAACTGAAGGCCCCTTGGAAGAAGTACCAACAAGCCTTGACAGCTGTAAAGGAGGAGGTGCACAGGGATACAGTCCTGCTTGGGCAGTAAAGGGCTTACCTCCACCCAAGTTGGACAGCTGGTGGAGAGGACTGTCTGGACCACATCTGACCACCACCCATGTTGCAGGATCCACGCACCTCAGCAGGAGAAGGGACCCAGGCAGCCTGTCGTCAATGCTGTTGGTGCCTATAGATGCAGGGGAGTGACTCCTTCCCGCCAAGGGAGATTCCTTCTTTTTTCCTAATCAGACTGAAGATGGGCCATCCTCAGAGGATGCACGACTGGGGAAATGTTGCAGAAGCTGGAAGGAGCAGGAGAAACAATGTTTCAGGCGAAGTCTTCGTCTTTATTGCAGATTGTCGGGTTCTGGAGAGTCCAGATTCAGGTTCTTTGGTCAGAAGTCAAATTAAGGGATGCAGGGGAATCCTTCTGGAATCTTGCAAACAACCCAAAAGAGAGACCTTAAATAACCCTGAAAGGGGGATAGGTGGTCACCCTAGCTGGGTGACCACCTATCCGAAGGGGGCTCTGACGTCACCTGCCTGGCCTGGCCACTTAGATTCTCCCAGAGTTCCCTGCCAACCTTGGATTCAAGATGGCCAAACCAAGGGGCTCTCTGGAGGAGCTCTAGGTACCTTCCCTAGGGTGGTGATGGACAGGGGAGTGGCCACTTCCCTTTCCATTGTCCGGTTTTGTGCCAGAGCAGAGACTGGAGGACCCTCAACTGGTGCAGAATGGTTTATGCACGGAAGGCACCACATGTGACATTCAAAGCATACCAGTGACTCTGGGAGGCTACTCCTCCCAAGCCATGTAATACCTATTTCCAAAGGGAGAGGGTGCAAAACTCCTCCCCCAACGGAAATCCTTTGTTCTGCCTTCCTGGGCTTGAGATGCTCAAACAACAGGAGAGCAGAAACCTGTCTGTAAGGTGGCAGCATACCTTGGTCCCCCAATGCCCTGAGTACCTGGATACCATATACTAGGGGTTTACATGGGGGCACCAGTATGCCAGTTGTGGGATGAAATACAGTTGGGAGAGAGAGCATAATTACTGGGGTCCTGGTTAGCAAGACCCAAATGAACACAGTCAAAACACAGTGACAAACAGGCCATTAGTGGGGGTTACCAAGCTAGAAAGAGGCTACTTTCCTACAATCTGTAATATGCCTTTGTGAGAAACTGGGTTGTTGGGAGACTGGGGTGTGAGGTATGGTAAAGCAACAGCCACATTCCCCTGCAGGGTGAACAACAAAAAGTCACAAATTTAACTTGTGCTTAACTCTGGGTAGCTTGTCACAGAAAGCATTCAGGCTAAACTTAGAGGCAATGTGTTAAATATTTATGCTGTACACAAACAGTGACAAGGTGAATACACAATAAAATAGAAGTCCCAAACCAATTAGGAAAAATAGGAAAAAATAATAAATGATTTAACAAAAAAAACATCAAAATCCAATTAGTTAAAGTTTAAGGCTCAAAATAGTGCTTAAAAGTAGAAAGCACCAACTGCGGACAGCTGTTTGCACTAGCTGGGGCAAAGTCAAAAGTTAAGGCCAACCTCAATGGAGTGTGGGTTGGATACACAAAGTGGATTTGGCCCAGTGAGCGCATACCTTCCGATTTTGAACAGTTTTGGAGGAAAAGTCCTTGAGAAGGTAGAAGTTTAGCAGGGAAAGGCTGCAGCAGTGTCAGAGGAGGGAATGTTGTCATTGCATAGCTGTGGAGCGAAGCACTGGTGAATATTTTTACCTTTGGATTAAGTCCTTGAGATGGAAGTTGAAAATCTCCAGCAGGACAAAGCAGAAGACTGTAGTCAAAGACTGTTCCATGAGGTCAGATACCCCTTTCGCGAAGGACCGCTGAAATGGATTTGTTGCTGCGGAGAAGAATTAGCAGGAGGAGCAGTAAGGTCAATCTGGTGATAGGTGAGCAGGTTGGTGGCGGTTTTCTCCTAGTTCTCAGATGACTTTTTTAGCCACATTTTATGAAAGTCCTCAGTTTTAGAAATTGACCATTTGGGCACCTTCAGCACCACAACCACGGATCCAGGTGTGTATGGAGACGCCTTGAGGGTTTAGGCTGGGTTTAGCTGTGGGGGTCAAGATGGTGGGTGCCTGTTTTGTCCCTGTGACTCTGAACAGGAGGCCAGCAAACTTGCCCTGGCAGTCACTTTTGGAAATCCTGTGTGCAGGCAAAGATGCAGGGCTCAACCACAGGGCAGGCAGGCTTCAGACAGCAAAGCAGTCCTTCCAGGTACAGCAGCAGTCTAGAAGAGTGCAAAGCAGGTCACAGTAGCAGTCAGTCCTCTGATAGTCCTTCCACAGGTCCAGTAGTGAACTGAAGACTTGGTCTGAGAGCCTTTTTCGTATACCCTGGTGCCCTGCTCCTAGACAGTGGGACAAGTTTCCAGAAAGGGTATTTGTATTTCCAGGAGTTTCCTGCCTCCCCTGCCCTCACTCCCCGCTGGCTGCACTGACAATACAAGCTTTTGTTTGCCTATAGAGTGGTGGCAGAGTGCAGTCTATTCAGGTGTAGGAAGGGCTGTGCTCAGCTCCGCCTCTTCATCCTGCCAGTGGAAAGGCCATTCAGGTACTGCTAATCCCATTATTGTGCGACTGTTTGGGGTGAATTCACAAAGACTCAACTGCCAGTTATACCCACTCATGTGACATAAGGCAGGCTGCAGCACAGAGGGCTAAGGGTAGGAAAATGACAACTTTCTAAAAGTGGCATTTCTAACTTGTAATGATAAATTTGACTTTACCATTAAAGAGAGTTTATCATTACAAGTTCATAGATACCAAAATGCCATATTACCTCCTTCCATATGGAATTACAGCTTTTTAAATGAAATAAGGAATCTCCTATGTAATCCTATGGAAGGGGTAGGTCTCACACTAGTGAAAAACACATTTGGGAGTTTTTCACTACCAGACCATGTAAAACCTAAAATAACATGTCTGACTTTCTAATTACAAACCTCTCTTCCTATACCTAGGGCCTTCCACAGTGGTGACCTTTATGTAATAATAGGGGAGTTTAAGGCTTGGCAAGGGGTTTTATATGCCAAGTTGACATGGTAATGGGCACTGCCTTTAAGCTCCAGTTGCAGGCTTGGGACAAGTTTTAAGGTGCTACTTAGATGGGTGCCGCAATAAGTATTGCAGACCCACTGGTAGCATTTGATATACAGGCCTTAAGTATATGCTATACCACTCTACAAGGGACTTATATGTAAATCAAATGTGACAATCAGGGGAGTGAGCACAAGCACTTTAGCACTCGTTAGTAGTGGTAGTGTACAGAGTCCTAAGGCCAACAAGCAAAAATCCTCAAAATGTAGGAGGAGGAAGGCAAAATGTGTGTGACCTTGTAGAGAGAGCTATTTCCAACAGACTTGATTACTACTTGCATGCAGAGTTTGTTTATATACTACCCAATATGTAACTACAGAGTAATTTCCAAAGTTGCTAGCCATGCACTTCTCTGCTACATAATACATGATTGTGGGAGGTTTAGAACCCCCGGCTCCCAATGTCTCATTTAGCATGGTGACCACCACCACATTCCCTAGTAGAATGATCTGTTATTTAGTGCTTTCATAGTGCTTACAGTGATACTCAAAAGATAGCACAAAAGGCAATGTTTTGTTAGTGTATTTGCATTTCATGTTCATAATATATTCCAACGCCTGCACCATTGCAGGTGTTCCTTGTAGCTCACTTAAATCATGGGACTGATGAATTAGTTGCCTTGTCACCTTCCAAGTCATTGCTCTGGTGCTATCCATTTGCGTCAAGGCATGTTGGAGAGTGAAACCATCCCTTTGTTAGCTGTGATGCTGGGTGCTTGCAGTGCACAAAAGACATGAAGATCAGAGGTAGTGTTCTCTTATACATTAGGCTCCACCCATATGACCCATGTGACTTGCACCATTGCAATCATTACAGTGCACTGAAAGGATAAGTTACTTACCTGTAAATCCTAGTTCTCTTCCAGGGGTATCCTCATCAAAGTCATAAACATTGAATATTCCCGCCCTTGTACTGGGACCCCGGAGCATATATAAAATACATACACATTATACATGTGTAACAAACAGTCATGCAGGCTATCATGTTAAAAACAGGCTAAAATGCTTTATTTCTATGAAGTTTTTTTTTTTTTTTTTTTTTTTAAATACTACAATAGAGCATAAATAAGTACCCAAGCTCCTAAAACTAGGCTTGGGGAAGTAAGCAGTAGCAAACTCTAGTGAAAAAATAGAGAAAACTGCATTGAAAAACAATGAAGCATTCTTAGCCAATAGGCTGCATGTAGGTTAACACAGGAGAACCATAAAAACTTTGGCACTGTGCCTTTAAGACCCTGAGCACCTCCAGTATCCCACCATGCCTCAGGGGTGAAGGAAAGGTGACAGTTGGTTCACAGTTAGGTCAGTTCGTTCTTTTTACGGTGACAATTTGTATAATTGAATCAAAATACTGTCTGTCCTGCACTTCCAGTAGACGTGTGTCCGGGGAGGAGGGTGGGTTGTTTATGACTTTGATGAGGATACCCCTGGAAGAGAACTAGGATTTACAGGTAAGTAACTTATCCTTCTCTTCCAGGGGATCCTCATCAATAGTCATAAACATTGAATAGATTAGCAAGCCCATCCCTAAACCCAGCGGACTGTCCGATAGAAGTGCAGGAATAGACATGTCTTACGCAAATAAATTCCTTAGAGAGGCCTGCCCCACTTGGGCATCCGCTCTTGCATCTGAGTCTAAACAATAATGTCTTGTAAAAGTATGGACAGACTTCCATGTAGCAGCCTTACAAATCTCAGATATAGGAACATTGTTAAGGAGAGCAGCAGTAGCCGCTTTTCCCCTTGTGGAATGCGCTCTAGGTCGCGCTAGCAATTGTCTATTAGCTAGCTGGTAAGTATTAACAATACAAGAGACTATCCATCTTGATATTGTTCGCTTAGATGCTGCTTCTCCTGTCCTTAAATGACCATAGTTCACAAACAAGCGGTTAGAGTGTCTAATCGATTTTGTCTTGTCCAGATAAAATTTCAGCACTCTTTTCAAGTCTAATGAGTGCAATGCTTTCTCAGCCGGAGTTTCCGGATTGGGAAAGAACGTCGGTAAAGTTATGGTCTGATTAATATGGAATTCTGACACCACCTTCGGAAGGAAAGATGGGTGAGTTCGTAGAACTACTCTATTGTCATGAAAAACCGTGTACGGTTCTTTTGCAGACAAGGCCTGGATCTCACTGACCCTCCTCGCTGAAGTAATGGCCACCAGAAAAGCCGTTTTCCACGTAAGGTGTTGTAAGGAGGCCTTATGGATAGGCTCGAAAGGAGGGCCCATAAGTTTTGCTAGGACTATGTTCAGTTCCCACGGAGGAGAAGGCCTCCGAATTGGCGGAAAAACTTTCTTCAAACCTTCTAAGAAATCCTTGACTACAGGTTTCGTAAAGAAGGATTCCTGAGAAGGTGACTTGCGATAGGCAGTAATAGCAGACAAATGTACCTTAATAGATGATACCTGCAGACCGGATTTCGCTAGGTGAAGCAAATAGGACAGTATGACGTCCTCCTGCGCCCGTATGGGATTATGGCCTTGCTGACAGCACCATATGTAGAATCTCTTCCACTTAAAAGCGTAGGAACGCCGCGTGGAAGGCCGTTTGGACTCTTTCAAGATGTTCATGCACTCCTGCGAGAGTCCTAGGTGCCCATACTGCAGGAATTCAGGAGCCATGCTGTTAAGCTCAGAGAGGGTAGGTTGGGATGCAGAATCCTGCCCTCCATTCTGCTCAGAAGATCCAGTCTGCACGGCAGCCTCCTGTGAGGTTTTTCCGACAGGTTGAGGAGATCCGTGTACCAGAATTGTCGAGGCCATTGTGGCGCTATAAGAATCATTCTGGTCCTGGATCCGTAAAGTTTGCTGATCACTGCCGGAATGAGGGGAATCGGCGGAAAAGCGTAAAGAAATGTCCCTGACCAGTCGATCAACAGGGCATTCCCTCGAGATCCTGGACGGTAGAACCTGGATGCGAAGTCTGGGCATTTCCTGTTTACATCGTCTGCGAAGAGGTCCAGTTGAGGCCGACCCCATTGCGCGAAGATGTATTCTGCGACTTCGTCGTGCAGGACCCAATCGTGAACGTCCTCCAGGTGTCTGCTTAGAAAGTCTGCTTCTACGTTCTGCTGACCTGGCAGGTGAACTGCTGTGATTGACATTCCTCTGGCCAGGAGCCAATGCCATATCGCTTGGGACTCTCGTGAAAGGGGTAGGGATCTCGTTCCCCCTTGTTTGTTCAAGTAATACATCGTGGTTGTATTGTCCGTCTGTATCAATAGAGTTTTCCCCTGAATTAGCGGTGTGAAAGACTTGAGAGCCAGATGGACCGCTCTGAGTTCTAGCAGATTGATGTGGTACTGCTTCTCCTTGTCTGACCACAGACCCTGCGCTTGAAAAGGACCCAGATGAGCCCCCCATCCCTGAAGAGACGCATCCGTTACCAGAGTGTCGGATGGAAGTACCTGGTGAAACGGAGCGCCCACTGACAGGTGAGGTCTGTGCATCCACCATCTCAATGACTGCAGTGCTACCTCCGGTAGCCGCATTGTGTCTTCCCAGCGACCTGTTCTTTGGCTCCAATTGGCCTCCAATGCCTCTTGGAGGGGTCTCATGTGGAGTCTGGCATTTGGGACAATAAAGATGCACGATGCCATGGAGCCCAGTAGTGATGTCACCTGACGTGCCGTAGGTGCGCTGGCTCTCAACAGGTCCTGGCACTTCTTGTTTATTGAGGACAGTCGTTCCTCCGAAGGATACACTTTTTGTAGTTCTGTGTTTATGATAGCTCCTAGGTAGTGAAGACTCTGCGTTGGAGTCAAGGTTGACTTCTGGTAATTGACCTGAAGACCTAGAGCTTCGCAAACTCCTAGTACAATGTCCCGATGGCTTCTCGCCTGCTCCGGAGAAGAAGACTTTAGTAGCCAGTCGTCTAGGTATGGATATATGTATATCCTTTGTCTTCGTAGATGCGCCGCCACCACTGCCATACATTTCGAGAAAACTCTTGGAGCAGATTTCAGGCCAAAGGGTAGAACCCTGAACTGGTAATGCTGTAACGCTACTCGAAAGCGCAGGAATTTTCGATGCTTTGGAGCTATTGGGATGTGGAAATACGCATCCTGCAGGTCGATGGAGCACATCCAGTCTCCCTGATGCAGTTGAGGGAAAATTTGGTGAAGCGCTAGCATTCTGAACTTCTGCTTTCTTATGTATTTGTTCAGCAGTCTTAGATCCAGGATTGGCCTGAAAACGCCCTCTTGACCCTTCTTTGCTACTAGAAAGTAACGGGAGTAGACCCCCTTTCCTCTGTGGGCAGGTGGAACCCTTTCTATGGCATTCTTTCTTAGGAGGGCGAGAGCCTCCTTGCGTAGCAAGGTGAGATGAGCCAGATTGTGTTTGGTTGGTGGCAAGTGTGGTGGAGGCTGCTTGAAAAGGAGAGAATAGCCATGTTCGACAATATTGAGCACCCATTTGTCTCTTGTGATAGAGTGCCACTCGTGAAGATGAGCAATAATACTTCCCCCCACCGGAGTGGTGTACAGTGTCGAGGGAAGCGAGACTTCATTGCTTAGTGGGTGCTTTTGGAGTGGACTGTTGAGGTCTACTTGACCCTCGCTCCCTTGTGTTTCTTCGCTGAAACAGAGGGCGTCCCTGTCGTTGCTGAGACCTTTGCGACCAATGAGGGGTTTGAACCCTCTGTTGGAAAGGGCGTCTATCGTACGGTCTGTACCTCCGCCTGAAATCTTTCCTTCTTTCGAGGCCTACCGCCTTCATGGTATCCACCTCGGTCTTCATGCGGGCCATCTCTTCGTCTGCATGGGCACCGAATAGAGAATTCCCGGCAAATGGGAGATTCAGGATACGTTGTTGTGCCTCCTGTTTCAAGCCAGTGAGCCTCAGCCAGGAAGATCTCCTCGCACAGATACCATGTGCGTACCCATGAGCCGCCAAATCCGCCCCATCCGCTGCCGCGCTGATAACTTGGTTAGATACCAGGCATCCTTCCTGTAGAATCTCTTGGAAATCTTGCCTGTCTTCTCTGGGCAGTTTTTCTGTAAATCTACTGAGGGAATCCCACAGAGAACGATCGTACCTGCCCAGGAGCGCAGACGCACTAGAGACCTTCATTGCTGAAGCCGCTGTCCCGCACATCTTTCTTCCCAGAGAGTCTAAATGCCTGCTCTCTTTATCCGGGGGTACCGTGGATGAAGATGCCACCGAGTGGGTCTTTCGGGCGGCAGCTATGATCACTGAGTCTGGTGGCGGATCCTTCCTAAGGAATAAAGGGTCTTGCTCTGGAGCCTTGTACTTTTTAAGAATCCGAGCCGGGGCAGACTTAAGCGAGGCTGGGGCCAGAAAAGTGTCCATGGTTGGCTGCAACAAACCAGGCACTAGAGGCAGCAACTTTTTCGACGCTGATCTCTGTTGTAGCGTCTCAAAGATGATTGATGAGGAGGTAGACGGTTCTGGAACCTCTATATTGAGTTTCTGCGCTCCTCTTAGCAACACCTCGTTGAAAGTGGTTATGTCATCCACTGGTGAGACTCTAGCAGGTAGTGAATCTGTAAGAGTAGGTGAGTAACGCCCGACAGAAGAACCTGATGAAGACCAAGAGGGTGATCTTCTTGAGCGCGACCTGGATCTCCGTTGAGAGCGAGATCTGCTGCGGGACGCTGTAGCCGAGCGCCTAGGCCTCGCGGTCGGCTGTCGAGGAGCTGAACGAGCCCGTTCTGCCCCGGCTGTCGGCGATGGCGTTCTTGGCGGGGAGGCAGTGGGTGAATACATTCGCGAATATTGCGAATCTGGGGAGGCCGCTGGTCTGTTGAGGCTCTCCAGCCATCTCGGAGATAGGTTGATGGGCGAGACATGCCCAGGAGATGCTCTTGACCGAGAAGAGTCGCTCAGTATGGAGACCACTGGAGACTGAGCCTTGTCTGGCGAGGGGCGATGTTCTGCTCCCTGTTGGACAGGTAAAACCTGCGTCGACGTCGATGGCTGTTTCGACGTCGAAGGACGCCCAGTCGCTTGGTTCTGCCTCGACGTTGATTGCCTCGACGTTGAGTGCCTTGACGTCGAACGGCGTTCCTTGGACCTCGACCTGCTCGCCGTCGTGTGCCTCGACGTGGAGCGATGGGAGGTTGACGGCGGATGTTTCTCGTGCCGTCGTGGAGATCTCGACGCCGTGTGTCCTGACGTCGGGGGGCGCACAGCCTTTGGCGGCGACCGGGCATGCCGGCGATGGCTCGACGTCGATCGGCGGGCTGCCGTCGACGGAGACCTGCCCCTGCTCTGATGTTACCTCGACGCCGTTCCCTTCGACGTCGGGTGTGTCGCCGTCGACGGCGATCTATGCCGGTGGGACGGTGGTAGCGACGACGTCGACGGTGAACAAACAGGTATTTTCCTACCTGTCGACGTCGACCGGGCCATTCTCTCCTGAGAATGGCCTTCTGGATGCCTGGGGAGTGAGGAGGACGATGTTCTTTTCCTCTCCTGAAGCCCATGAAGTCGGATCTTCTCTCTGTCTTTCAGAGTCCTCCTAGACATGTTCTTACAGTACTTACAAGTGTCAGGGCAGTGACTCTGAGGCAGGTACACTATGCACAGAGAGTGGGGATCTGACTGGGCCTTCTTCTTCCCACAAGCAGGGCATTTGACAAAAAGAGAAGGCATTTTTCTGTCAGAAAAAACCTTCCTAGCTCAGACAAAGATGTTACTTGTCGAGTGAAAAGTGAAAAAACGCTTTTTTAAAGAATTTTTCTGAGGAAAACTCAGAAAAACTGAGAGCTCAATGCTCCAGGATCCTCTCAGAAGAAGCCGGAAAAAAGAACTGACCTAACTGTGAACCAACTGTCACCTTTCCTTCACCCCTGAGGCATGGTGGGATACTGGAGGTGCTCAGGGTCTTAAAGGCACAGTGCCAAAGTTTTTATGGTTCTCCTGTGTTAACCTACATGCAGCCTATTGGCTAAGAATGCTTCATTGTTTTTCAATGCAGTTTTCTCTATTTTTTCACTAGAGTTTGCTACTGCTTACTTCCCCAAGCCTAGTTTTAGGAGCTTGGGTACTTATTTATGCTCTATTGTAGTATTTAAAAAAAAAAAAAAAAAAAAACTTCATAGAAATAAAGCATTTTAGCCTGTTTTTAACATGATAGCCTGCATGACTGTTTGTTACACATGTATAATGTGTATGTATTTTATATATGCTCCGGGGTCCCCGCACAAGGGCGGGAATATTCAATGTTTATGACTATTGATGAGGATCCCCTGGAAGAGAACTACATCCTTGACATGGCTCCCCCATTCACCATTGCGAAGTGAGCTTCACTGCATGTGTAAATCAGGACAATTAGGTTTCTTTTCAAAAGCACAACATATGTACTCCTTACAGCCTGGCTTAGCATCTCTCCAGTTTTTGCCTTCTTTCCCAGATAATATGATGCACCCATATCTTCCTTCCCCTCTTTGGGTACTATCAAGGGGCCCAGATCTCTCTATTTGTGAGATTTATGGTGGCTCACAAATCAGTTATGAAATCCTGGCATGTGTCTGATAGGATACAGCAGTATCTCCCTGATTCAGTAGTAACACTTTGACTTCCCCTCTGTAATCTGGATCAATAATGCCTCCCAACACTGATATTCGATTGATAGCCAGGCTGGACCATGGGGGAATCCTGCCATATGTTCCCACTGGCACTTTAACTCCTACTCCCAAGGGTATTACCTTTGCCTGTCTTGTCTGAATTTCACCCTCCGCAAGGGCAAATAGATTCAGCCCTGTGCTGTGAGATGTGGTGTGTAATGGACGTCTAGCTCAGGGTCTGTTTTCCAAATAATCAAAGTAGATGTAGGTTCAATGTCCTGTCCTGCTAATTTAATAAATGAAGTATGTTGCCACACTGGCTTATTGTTTAACTCAAACAAGGCTCTGTTGATTTTGTTGCTCCCTTTCAAGTTCTGATGTGCTGTTAACTTCCTCAAATGGCCCTTCCTCAAACCTTTATGTCTCTCAATTATTCCTGCCACTTGTGGGTAATAACTACTGTGTAACATACAGCAAGCCCCTCATTCCTGAGCCTAGTCATGTACAGTTTTCCCTGAGAAATGGGTACCTATGTCTTTCTGGATCTCTGCTGGCACCTCATTGGGTCTGATTAGGTAATCTCACCCAGATTCCCTGGAGTCATGTGAGCCCAGTTTGCTAAGGCCACTTCAGCTTTTACCACAGATCATGCTTTGGTCATTTGATCCACTTCATTGTTGAAAAGTGATGCAAGGGAGGTGTTCGACAGACAATGGGCATCAAGATAACCCACATAGATTTGACACATCTGCCCTTTCTTCCATATCTCTTCCTACAACTGCTCACCACCCTAGATAGGAGTGTCTTTAATTTTCCACCCATCTCAGTGCCAGATCGGTGCCCAGCTCTACAGTCCTTGATATGCGGCCAAGCTGTCACTATACACACAGGTACTTTCTCCAACAGGGGCTTGCCTAATCACTACAGCCACCCCTTGCAATGAAGCAAACTGTCTCAAACCTTTGTCTCTTCTTCTCAGCAACACCATCTCTGTAAAAGGTTGGAATGCAACTGGTTGCCATTGTCTTTTGCCCTGGTGGTATTGGGCTGTCCCATCAGCGAACCATACATTCCACTGCTCTTCCTCAGCGAGTTGTTCAAAATTTGGGGTAGGTTTGAATGAAGAAGGCTCAATCTCAGTCACTTCTGACTGACTGGCTGGCTATTGTTTGTAAGATCACAGCCCACAACATATCCTCTTGTAGCTTAAACACCCCTGTTGGTCTGGGCTTTGCTTTTTGCTGCAGACACCATTTCCTCTTCACAATGGTAGACTCTTGTGGCCTACCTACTCTAGCACCTGCTCCTCTTTCTCTCACTCAGCCCAACAAGGGAACTTGTGTTTTTAGGGCAATTGACTGGTCCCCATGGATGAGCTCGGTCTCTAATAGTGCCCAGTATGCTTCTGCAAACTCCTTCTCTAGAGGGGTATAATTATTCATTAACTGTGTCAGTTTCCTCGACCAAAATCTCTGTGGAACCTTCTTCCTTCCCTGCCTTTGCTACAGACTCCACACTGCCACATCATCCTGCATTGTGATCTCTAACCCACGAAGATCCTGCTCAGTGCTGGGACCTCATGTAAAGTAATTCTGTAATGTATCTTTTGCTCCTTTGAAGGCTTCTTGTGGCCCAGGCCCCAGTGAAAAGAGTTGTTTTCCAAGTTATTTGGTAAAATGGTTACAGTATTTTTTCTGAATGAGGAATGTGCTGTCTCCACACCCCCATACACTCAATGAACCCCTGTGCTTTGGAGTTTGCTGTAGGGCTTTTCAACTTCTCCACCATATCAATCACTTTCTGTGGTATTCTTTTCACCAGTCTTGATCAGACACTAACCAAAAATCTGACCTATTATGCGGGACCCTGCACCTTTTTGGGATGGATGGCCCACCCTCTCTGCTGTAAGTAGTCAATCAATCTCTCTATCAACCAACCCACAAAAGAAAATGCTTGCTGCCTGTGTGCACCTCACAAATGCTCCACCAACATGGCATGCATCATGACTGATCCCATTTTCAAACATTCAGCAAGTGATAAGAATATTCCATTTGCCCCTGTATCCCATAGCCAAACTAGCTATTTAAACAGGGGCTCTCCATGCATCTACCTGAACATGTGTGTTATTTTCAAACCTCACATTGTGTATAATCCTTCACCCGACTGGTATTTGCACTTGACCCCCAGCCATTCCTTTTGATGTGTTTTGCACTAGTTCCTCTTCCATTTCACCTACATCCCTTTCTGATTCTACCACATATACCTCATAATTCCAGTCCCACTCATCACTGTCAGAAACTGACTCATAACATGTATTGGAATTCAAATCCTCTTTTTGCACAAACACCCTCACATGCACCGCTGGGGGTGCCCTAGGCTTGTGCTGGTCTTTCAGAGCTACCTGCAATGCTAATGGGGTTCAATTTACCTCCATGTGATCCCCTCTAGCTAGGGCACTTTCCACAGTCTCACTCATACTAATCGGTCTCTTCTGTAAGGCTGCTACCTCATCCAGCAGTTTTCCTATCCCAGCATCTTGTATTAATATTTCCTTACACACCATGCGGTGCGCAGACAGGAAAAGCCATTCTACTTCTCCAGCTTCCCCACTTTTAGCTTTACTCTCCTAATGGTATTTTTCACTAAAGGAGGAGTCACCTTTTCATCTAAGTCTTAACCTGCAACCACTGCCGCTCCTCATTTTAGGATTCCTGTAATACCAGAAAATGGGTCTGACGACAAATGCCTGGGAATGCGTTTGGTCTCTGCCCCCATCAGCACTTCTCCATCTGCTTTATCTCTTTTGCATTCCCACGGACGCATTATTGACTTATACTCCACTCCTGGTACGAGTTATGTTGGACTGGCTGCTGGCAACCAACCCAAGCAATATCAATCAAGAAAAAATCTCTATGGACACTCAGTAAGGAGCAACACACTGCTAGCGGATGCAATATGACTTAAATAAAACACTAGAATAAATGCATATCTTGGCAATGATTATTATACAGTAGCAGAATGGTTGCAATAATATTCATGATAATAATAATGCAGTGCTAGCTCAATAACTTTGCAAGAAAGAAACAGACTGAAATCACTGACAATGCAGTAAATCAAAAGCATAAAAATAATTCTGTAAATCAGACAGGAGAATCTGGCCTTTCAACCCCTGGTACTTAACTTAGTAGCACCAGGAAATCGTCTCCACCCTCTATCTCTTCATGCCTAGGAATGGTGCATCAGGGGCAGTGGCTGTGGGCACAATGGCAAATCTGCACGACTCCATCTGTAGAAGCTGGATTAAATAAACACAGACAAAAGCCAAATTTCTTAGGCAGCTTGTTATGTGACTCATGCAGCCATGCGTCTTACACACCATGTCAGGTTCTATATACCGGAATACCACAATCTCGTGGGTACACAGGCACTCATTACAACCCTGGTGGTAAATGCCGCCGCCCGCCTTGCTGACAGCCGCCAACATACTGTGACCGCGGCAGTATACCGTTACGGGTATTGTAACCCACACAGAGAAATCCGCCACTATGAAGACACCCACACAAGTCTGCCAGCCCAAAGGTCAGTGATAAACTGGTGGTACCAAAACCCCCACCGTCACAGCAACAGAAATATGCCTACAGCATCATGACCCACGAATCACAGCGGCGGTCATTCAACCGCAGTAAACCATTGGCTTTACACACCGCCATGCTCAAAATACACTCACACTCTAACAAAACTACACCACATTGGACAATTCAAACTATACACACCTGACACACATACACACACCACACCCACAAACCCAATCCAATATAAAACACACACCCACAATACCCACAACCCCTTACAACGAAAAAAAATATTGCCAACTGAGAGAGAGAGAGACAAGCCAGGAGCACCCACGGAATCTGAGCCACATAACACCATTACCCATATACCATCCGCACACCTCACAGCACACATCCCAACACATCACCCTCACGCATACCACTCACACTACACCCATGGTACCACAACGACACCCCAGATTCTCTGAGGAGGAGCTAACGGTCATGGTGAAGAAAATCATCCGGGTAGAGCCACAGCTATTCGGATCACAAGTGCAGCAGACTTCCATTGCTAGGAAGATGGAGCTATGGCGGAGAGTCATGGATAGGGTCAACGCCAGGGGACAGCAGCCCAGAACAAGGGATGACATCAGGAAGAGGTGGAACGGCCTATGGGGGAAGGTGTGTTCTGTGGTAGCAAGACATCAGGTAGCCGTACGGAGGACTGGCGGTGGAACCCCACCTCCTCCCCCATAACTAACAACATGGGAGGAGCAAGTCTTGGCAATATTGCATCCTGAGGGCCTGGCAGGAGTAGCAGGAGGACTGGACTCTGGTAAGTCAAATCTTTACTACTATATCCCCCACCCTACCTGCATGCCATCACAAACTCCTACCCCTACCCTCACCCCCATCAGTCCACCACCTCACATATACCCCATTATCACAACCCACCCATCCCAATACCAAGCCCTGCATGCAACACCAATGTATGGACACCCATCACAGACCTGCATGGACACCCATCACCACAACTTGCATACTAGTGACAATCACTTAGCCAAACCAATAACATCTCACACAACCCAAACATGCCTTGCTAATAACAACCATAGAGGGAAACATATCCATGTATAAGATGGCACACACAGATACAATAACACTGCATTTACATCCCAACAGGACCCCCACTCAACGTCACTGGAGAGGAGGTGCCACCAACATCCAGTCCCCCCACAGAAGAGGCCCACAGTGATGACAGCAGCTCTGCACACCTGGATCACGATGACCTACCTGGCCCATCAGTGACCTCTGGACGGTCAGTTACCATGCCACACTCCCAACCCACCACAGAGCCTCCCCCCTCAGGAAACACAAAAACAGCACCCACCCAGCGGGCCCATACCTCTGTCCCCAGAACACGTTAATCAGCAGTGTGTCCACTACTACAGGGAACCCAGGCAACCCCACAAACCCAAGACAATCAGAGACCTGGGGTCAATGGCAGTGGCCACACGGTTCAGGGGACAGAGGCACAGGACAACAGGGAAGCTGGGAAGACTGCTGTGCGACGGGGGAGGACAGGCTCAGAGAACCCACTCTCCACAAGGCACTTGGAGGGATCCTGGGAGCATACCACCATTCCCAGGAGACCCAGCGGCTGCAGGAGGGACAGTACCTGGGGATCAGGGAGGACCTGAAAGACATCCACACCACCCTGGTCACCATTGCAGGGGTGCTGGCAGACATGGCCAACACCATGACGGAGGCAATGGCACAACAACGGGCCCCTGATACTAGCCACACTGAAGAACAGCCCTCCACCTCCGCCGACGCTAGTGGACAGGAAGCCCTGCCACAGGACCAACAGGCCACCTGCAGAAGGAGAACCACCCCGCAAAGGGTCCCTGCAATCCAGGCAGAAGCCAGAGAACGTTGCCAAGACCCCGCCAGGAAATAAGACTCTCCTGAATGTCACCCTTCTGTCCCACTCTGTCACCCTGTCCTCCTTGTACTGCCATTGTTCCCCTTCCTATGCCCCCTTGGACAATGCACCTGTGATACAAATAGACTGCACACTACCCTGGACTTTCCTTCATCAGCAGCGCAGACCATTGCAATACCCCCTCCACTTATTAGCACATAAATAAACACCCTTGGAACAAATACAGGTATGGAGTCTGTCAAATGATTTAAATATGTATTAGTAAGCTGTAAACATTGCTGTTCAAATGTACAGTTATATTAATAATAGGTATGACCTGTAGTGGACAGCAGTAAACACACCAGGAAACAGAGTGGGGCACAGAGATCTGAAAATAGAGATGCCAAAGGGTACAGTAAGTGGCCGTAGACATAGGGAAATCAGGCTGCCATGTTCAATGTCTAACACAAATCTGCAATGGAAAGTGAAGTTACAGTGTCTTACCTGTGTGTCACTGGAAGTACTGTTGAATAAGTGAACTTCTGTTGTCCACATCTTCCTCCTCTGCCTCCTCTTCCTTACTGTCCACAGGCTCCACCGCTGCCACAAGACCATCTCCAGGCACATCCTCCTGCAGAAAAGGCACCTGGCGTCTCAAGGCCAGGTTGTGCAACATGCAACAATGATCTGGCACACCTTCTTGGGTGAGTAGTACAGGGATCTACCTGTCAGATGGAGGCACCAGAATCTGGCCTTCAGGAGGCCAAGGGTTCTCTCAATTATCCTCCTTGTTCGCCCATGTGCCCAATCGTAACGTTCCACTGCCCTTGTCCTGGCATTCCTCACTGGGGTCAGTAGTCAGAGGTTGGGGTAACCAGAGTCACCTGCAAATATCGAGAGATACCTGTTAGCCAGACACTCACCCTTAGGGCCAATCCTACACCCATATACCTACATCAACTGGGTGGGGAACCATGGGCTCACCTATTAGTCACTCCCTGTGCCTCTGCAGTTGAGACATCACATATGGGATGCTGCTATTCCTCAAGATAAAGGCATCATGCACAGAGCCAGGATACTTGGCATTCACATGGGAGATGTACTTGTCTGCCAAACACACCATCTGCACATTCAGAGAGTGGGAGCTTTTTCTATTCAAGAACACTTGTTAATTTCTCTGGGGTGGGGGGGACCTATGCAATGTGTGTACCATCAATGGCACCTATGATGTTGGTGATATGTCCCAGGGCATACAAGTCAGCCTTCACTGTGGTGAAATCCTCCACCTGGTGGAATATGATATAGCTGCACATGTGTTTCAGCAGGGCAGACAACACTCTGATCAACACGTTGGAGAACATTGGCTAAGACATCCCTGATGCCATGGCCACTGTTGCTTGGAAGGAACCACTTGTAGGAGGCTGGCCTGGTTTATAGTAGGTACCTGATGGTACTTACACCTTGTGCCAGGTCCAGTTATCCCTTATTAGTAGATTAGTAGTGTGCTAGCAGCTTAGGCGGATAGAGGTAGCTATAGCAGAGTAGTATAGGCTGAACTAGGAGACATGCAAAGCTCCTACTATACCACTTATATCACATAGGTACTATATCATAAGAAAGACAATACTCAGAGTTACTAAAAATAAAAGTACTTTATTTTAGTGACAATATGCCAAAAATATCTCAGAGGATATACTCTCTTAGGAGGTAAGTAAAATACACAAAATATACACACAACCTAAAATCAGGTAAGTAAACAGTTAGAAAAATAATGCAAACACTGTAGAAGACAAAAGGATGCAATAGGCCTAGGGGCAACACAAACCATATACTATGAAAGTGGAATGCGAACCACGAGTGGACCCCTAGGCTAGTGTAGTGTGTAGAGGGTCGCTGGGAGTGTAAGAAAACACTAAGGGTGTCCAAGATACCCCACCCCAAGACCCTGGAAAGAAGGAGTAAAGCACTACTATTTCCCCAGAAACACACTAAAGTCGTGATAGAGGATTTTGCAAAGACCATAACAGACTGCAAAGCACTGAAGACGGATTCCTGGACCTGGATACCTGCAAAGGAACAGTACCAAGTCCAAGAGTCGTGAAAGTGTCCGGGGGGGCAGGAGCCCACTAAACCCCGGATGATGGTGCAAAATGGCTGCCTGTGGATGGAAGAAGCTGAAGATTCTGCAACAGATGTCCCATGGAGTCCTGGAGGATGCAGTGTTGTTTCTTTGGCGAAAGACCGCAAGCAAGCCTTGGTGGCTGCAAGAGTTGTGGTTGAAGAAAAAGAGTGCTACCCGGGCCCAGGAAGGACCAGGATGTTGCAACTTGAGAGAGGACACACAGGGGGGCCTCGGCAACTTAGAGAGCCCATGCACAAGAAGATAGCACCCACAGAAGCACTTGAACAAGGGTTTAAGAAGTCTGATCACAGCAGTCATCTCAACACTGCAAAAGAGGGTCCCACGAAGCCAGAGGCCAACTGAGGGAGTTGAGCAATGCAGGACAGAGTGCTGGGGACCTGGGCTTAGCTGTGCATGAAGGATTTCACTGGAAATGTGCACAGGAGCCCTAGCAGCTGCAGTTCACGGTCAGGATTACTGTCTGGAGAGGGGAGGCAAGGACTTACCTCCTCCAAATTTGGACAGTTGGACCACTAGAAAGTCTGGATCACTTGGGTCCACCACCACAGATGGTGCCCTCCTTGCATAAGCCAGTCTACACCGGTTCAGGGAACCCCCAGTCCCTGCTCTGGCGCAAAACTTGACAAAAGAAAGGGGAGTGACCACTCCCCTGTCCATCACCAGCCCAGGGGTGGTGCCCAGAACTCCTCCAGTGTATCTTAGACCTCTGCCATCTTGGATCTAGAGGTGTGAGGGCACTCTGGAGGCCTCTGAGTGGCCAGTGCCAGTAGGTGACGTCGGAGACCCTTACCTGACTAGGTGGCCAATCCTCCTCTTCGGGCTATTTAGGGTCTCTCCAGTGGGCTTTTCCTCAGATAATGTATGCAAGAGCTCACCAGAGTTCCTCTGCACCTCACTCTTCGACTTCTGCCAAGGATCGACCACTGATTGCTCCAGGACGCCTGCAAAACTGCAACAAAGCAGCAAGAAGGCTACTAGCGACATTGTAGCGCCTAATCCTGCCGGTTTTCCCCGACTGTTTCCTGGTGGTGCATGCTTTGGGGGCTGCCTTCACCCTGCACTGGAAGCCAAGAAGAAATCTCCTGTGGGTCGACGGAATCTTCCCCCTGCTAACGCAGGCACCAAACTTCTGCATCACCGGTCCTCTGGGTCCCCTCTCATCCTGACGAGCGTGGTCTCTGGGACACAGGAGCTGGGTCCAAGTGTCTCCCACTGTCCAAATTTGGTGGAGGTAAGTCCTTGCCTCCCCACGCCAGACAGCAAACCTGTGTACTGCGTGATTTGCAGCTGCTCTGGCTTCTGTGCACTTTTCCAAGACTTCCTTTGTGCACAGCCTAGCCTGGGTCCCCAGCACTCCGTCCTGCATTGCCCAACTCGCTGAGTTGGACACCAGTGTCGTGGGACCCTCCTTTGTGACTCTGAGTTGACCGCTGTCTTCAGATCTTCTAAGTGCCTGTTCTGGTACTTCTGCAGGTCCTGCCTTGCTTCTGTGGGGGCTCTCTGAGTTGCTGAGCACCCCCTCTGTCTCCTACTCCAAGGGGCAACATCCTGGTCCTTCCTGGTCCCCAGCAGCACCCAAAATCCTCAACAGCAACACTTGCAGCTATCAAGGCTTTTTTGCACTATTTCTCTGTGGAAACGCTTCTGCAACCTCCAGCACGCGGTGGGACATCTTCTCACCAAAGGGGAAGTTCCTGGCACCTTCCGTTGTGGCAGAATCTTTGGCCCTTTTGCACCTTCATCTGGGGTTTAGTGGGCTCCTGCCCCCCTGGACACTTGCGTGACTCTTGGACTTGGTTCCATTCCTTTACAGGTCCTCAGGTCCAGGAATCCGTCTTCAGTGTTTTGCTGGTGTTTGTGGTTCTTGCAGAATCCCCTATCACGACTATTCTGTCTTTCTGGGGTAGTAGGCTAATTTTACTCCTACTTTTCACTGGTCCTGGCACAAGTTGTAAGTACCACAAGGTACCCACTATAAGCCAGGCCAGCCTCCTACATAAGGGTGTTCCAGTGTGCCAATTAGAATTGGTAAAAATGGTCACTAGCCTATAGTGACAATTTTAAAGGCAGAGAGAGCATAATCACTGAAGTTCTGATTAGCAGAGCCTCAGTGACACAGTTAGTCACTACACAGGTACACACATTCAGGCCACAAACTATGAACACTTGGGTCCTGGCTAGCAGGATCCCAGTGAGACAGGCAAAAATAAACTTACATACATGTAAAACTGGGGGTAACATGCCAGGCAAGAAGGTACTTTCCTACACCACTTGCCAGGAAATGGAGCACTGACAGGACCTTCAATAGAGGAGGTATACCTGTGGGCTGGCGATAGCTAAAATCAGGTCTGGTTCCAATTGGGCACACAGTTCTTTGATTGTTGCCCTATCAAGTCTGTAGGTAAGGATAGTGTGTCCGTCCTCGATTGTCACCAGGTCCACCAGGGGTCTGTACACGGGGGATGTCTCCATCTCCTATTCATCCTCACCGGTTGAACTCTACGGTGGAAAACGGTGAGCAGAGGGTCATATTCACACATATGTGAAAATAAAAATGCATTTTTCCCTTTACAGAAACAGTATGTGAATACGAAAGTCAGTTGATGTGCCAATGTCTGCTGTGACGTAGTTAGGTGCCATGATCTATGCCCCCCTGAAATGGTGGCTGCCTGACCTGTGAGGAGAGACAAGTGGAAATGAGGTAATTCCGCTGGCATTGTGCACCGTTGCGGTCGGCGGGCAATGACCACCGCACAACTTCGCTTTGGTTTTCATTGGGCCCTATGGGTTCCAGGAGCCAGTGGCGATGTACGCCGGCTGTGACAGTATGCACCGCCGTGGACGTGACGGCCATTTTCTATCTGTTCACTGACTTGCTACCTGATCTTCAACAGGAGAGGACATACACTGCAAGTGCTTCTGTGACCTGTGTCTGGAGGCGACAATAGCTCGAGTGTCTGGGGAAGGACCCCGGCCTTCACTTCGGAGGAGTTGGAGAGACTGGTGGATGAGATCCTACCCCAGTACACTTTACTCTATGGTCCTCCAGACAAACAGGCGAGTATACTGTGAGCATGATGCGTGAGCCATGAATGTATGGATAGCTGTGTGTGTAAGCCTCGTGTAGGGTGGGGCTGAGGGGTCCTGGACAGAGTGCTCATGTCTGGTGGTCAACGTCTGGGCGTAAGGGGATGGGGAGATTATTGTGGGACAGGAGTGTAACAGTCTGAACGATATGACTAATCCCTTTTTTCTATGCATATTTTTCTGCAGGAAAGTTTCCATCAGAAAAAGGGTATCTGGCATGCCATCACCAAGGAGGAGCGGACCCTGGGGGTCTTTGACAGGTGGAGCACCCACTGCTGCAAACGGTGGGAGGACCTGCGCCGCTGGGCAAGGAAGATGGCGGAGGACCAGCTGGGGCTGGCCTCCCAACAAGAAAGGGGTGCCTGTCGTACCCTGAACCCCCAGATGTTCTGCATCCTGGCGATGGCCTTTCCGGAGTTGGATGGACATTTAAAGGCATCACAGCAGCCAGAAGGGGTTGAGTACAGATTCTGAATCATGACTATGCACGTGTTAAGGTTGTACCTGGGTGGGGGATGTGGGCTGTGGGTGCCCGTAGGCCAGGGCGAAATGGCAGGGTAGGTTCCTTGTTAGGCAGGCTCTGAAGCACTCCAACCTCAATAGAGTTAGTGGGCATCTACTACTGGTCAGGGTCCTGTTGGTTTCAGGTGTGCAGCCAATGGCATTGGGCAATGTACCCATGGGCTGGTGACTAGCATTGTAACTGGTAGTGCATGGCCTAGTGCATAGGGCTGATCCCTGTGTGTTGTGTACACCAACTGTAGTGTTGTTGCTGGCATTGACCAAGTGTATCCTCTGTCTCTCCCCCTTCTTGTTTTGTCACCCTGTCCTTGTGTGCATTAGCATCATCTGGCAGTGGAGAAGAGGCACCGAAGGGAGCTGCATCCCACATGGCTCTGGAGGCCGAATCCACTGACGGTGAGGGCACCAGTGGGAAAGAGGGCGAGGGGAGCACCACAATGGAGACAGGAGGGGACACTAATGACACCGGCGACTCCTGCGATGGAAGCTCCCTGGCGGTGGCAGACACCTCTGTGCCCACCCCAACAACAGGTACAGCCACCACCCTCCGTACCATCACCACCCTACCAGCAGCCCCTTAGTGTGTTTCCCGTGCCCGCTCACCCAGGAGGGTGGGCATCCCCTTCGCCTCAGGCACCTTATGCCCTGCCCCAGTCAGCCCAACTGCCCTCAGTGAGGAGGCTATTGACCTCCTGAGATCCCTCACTATTGGGCAGTCAACCATACTGAATGCCATCCAGGGTGTCGAAAGGGATTTGCAACAAACAAATGCATATCTGGAAGGCATTCACTCTGGCGTGGCGGCCCAACAGAGAGCATTTCAGGCTCTGGCCTCTGCACTGATGGCAGCCATTGTACCCGTCTCTAGCCTCCCCCATCCAACTTCTTCTACCCAGTCCCAATTCCCTCAACCCTAACATATCCCAAGCACACCTTCAGACCAGCAGTCACCCAAATCAACACACAGAAGTGGCTCAGGCAAATACAAGCACCACACTTCATCTCACAGGTACTCACACAAGCACCATCCCCATGCAGACACACCAACACCACTGCCTCCACTGTGTCCGACTCTCCTCCTCGTTCACCTCCCTCCCACTTGCGTCTCTACTCACACCTGCATGCACTACATCTTCATCCACTACCTCCATCACTAGCACGCCTATCACTACACGCCCCTCACTGGCAGTCACCACCCCCACATCCATGCACACGTCCCCTGTGTCCTCTCCCACTGTGTCTGTGACCCCTCCCCCCAAAGTGCACAAACGCAAGCACACACCCACCCAACAGCCATCCACCTCACAACAGCATCCAGCTCATGCACCTGCACCCAAACACAGGAGACTGACACCTCCTACAAGCACTCCCTCTTCCTCCACTCCCAAACCTTCACCCTCTTCCCGCCCAATGTCCCTAAGAAGCTTTTCCAAGCCAACATTGACCTATTCCCTACCCCTCCCCCCCCCCACCTAGGGCCAGAGTGGCCAGAACCCAGCCCAACACCTCAGCCACCAAGTCCACGTCTGCTGTGGTTTCTGCAGCTGTGAGAAGCTCTAAGGAAGCACCCGTCAGCCCAGCCAGTGTGCCACCAACACCTGCCAAGGGCAAGAAGGTTCCGCCACCTGGTAATGGCAAGAAGGGGACAGCATCCAGCAAGGAGAAGGAAGCACAACCAGCCAGCATGCCCAAGTCAAAGACTCCAGCTGCCAGAAGCAAGGCGGCACCACCATCAGCCAAGAGCAGGAAGGGGCACAGAACACCAGCCAGGGCACTTCAGCCATTGGAGGCTGCAGGTGAAGGCCTGGAGCCTACCACCACAACAGCCAGCACCGCCACCTGCACCGCGGCCAGCACCGCCACCTGCACCGCCGCAAGCACCACCACCTGTACCGCCGCAAGCAGCACCACTGCAGCAGCAGCAGCCCCAGTGGGCAGCCGTCCGAGGCTGCAGGTGAAGGCCTGGAGGCTACCACCACAACCGCCAGCACCGCCACCTGCACCGCGGCCAGCATCGCCAATCTCACTGCTGCTAGCACCGCCACCTGCACCGCCGCAAGCAGCACCAGCAGCCCCAGTGGGCAGCTGTCCGAGGCTGCAGGGGAAGGGCTGGAGCCTCACCACTTTCAGCACCAACACCAGCACCTACACTGCCACCTCTGTACAGCTGTCCCCGCCGGCGGATGGACTGTAGTCCTCCTTCCATGGAGCGTCACGCATCCTGCCCACAGAAAATTGTGTGGGTCTGACACCCAGGTGAGTGACTGTGACCTTGCACTCCCCATGTGCTGCATCACAGGGCACAAAGCCCCCTCTGGAACCAGTGGAAAAAGGCCTCCACTCCCCCCCTCCTTGCCAGGATGAAGTACACTGGGCACAAGGCTACCTCCAGAACCAGTGGAAGAAGGCTTCCACTCACCCTATCCTTGCCAGGATGAAGTACACTGGGCACAAAGCCCCCTCCAGAACCAGTGGAAGAAGGCATCCACTCACCCCCTCCTTGCCAGGATGAAGCACACTGGGCCAAGGCCCCCTCCAGAACCAGTGGAAGAAGGCATCCACTCACCCTATCCTTGCCAGGATGAAGCACACTGGGCACAAAGCCCCCTCCAGAACCAGTGGAAGAAGACATACACTCACCCCCTCCTTGCCAACATGAAGCACACTGGGCACAATGCCCTCTCCAGAACCAGTGGAAGAAGGCATCCACTCACCCAATCCTTGCCAGTCTGAAGTACACTGAGCACAAAGCCCCCTCCAGAACCAGTGGAAGAAGGCATCCACTAGAGAGACTTTGGCCTTGCACTCCCCAGGACCAAGCAGTGGGCGAACCACCCACTAGAGAGACTATGGCTTTGCACTCCCCAGGACCAAGCCGTGGGCAAACCACCCACTTGAGAGACTGTGGCTTTGCACTTCCTAGGACCAAGCAGTGGACATGGAGCCCCCTCCAGGAGCAGTGGCGTTGTGCCATCTTCCGGCTGAGGTGCCCCCCCTTCCCCATCCCCCGGAGGTGCCTGTGTGTTGTCGACCTGATGCCTGTGCAGTGTTCTCTCCGTATTGAGGCAGGAATCAGGTGTGGGCTTGGCCTCTGTATTTTGGCCCAGTGGGCCACGGACATTTTGAGTGGGCAATGTCCCGCCTTTTGTATATATTGTAAATACTGTTTTTGATTTCTGAACGTATTTCTATCTATTTCTAATATTACACTCATTTGACTCCATTCCTTTTGTCCTTGAGTTATTCCAGAGGGTTATGGGGTGTATATGTGATGTTGTTGCATGTGTTTGTGTGTTTGGTGTTGGGGGTGTGGGTGGGGGTGTTGCATGTTACGTGTGTGTGTGTGTGTCACTCTCTTTCCCCCCCCCCCCCCCCCCCTTGGGTGCTAGGTGCAGTACTCACTGTGGTTGTCGTCGCCGGCGTTGGTGCTCCTGGTTTATGAGCAGATACACCAGCATGAGGATGGCCTGCAGCTCGGGGTCCATGGCGTCCTGGTTCTTCCTTGAGTGTCGAGAGGTGAATCCTTTCCCTTCAGAACACTATTTCAGACGCGCTATTGATGGCGTTGGTACCACCCTGGAAAAGGTGGCGGACAGCCCTCTTGAAATACAGTGGGCAGAACCTTGTCTTCCGCCTAGCTGTTGGCCGTTACCGCCGTGGTGTTTGTTGCTACTGCCGTGGTGGTCGGAGTGTTAAAGTGGCTGTATGTGTTGACGGATTCTGTCGCAGTGATGATTCCATTTTTTTTTTTTTTTTACCACCGGCCTGTTGGCGGTGTTACTGCTGCTTTAACACCGACCACCAGGGTTGTAATGAGGTCCACAGTATCCAACCATGATACAAAAAAAATTGATTTCTTCTTTACTGTGGGCAAATACATAGCATGATGTTGATCAGAAGATGCAAGAGTTACACAAGCATTAAGCATCTAACCAATCACAGTAAAATAACACTTCATGATGCAGCGTGATACAAGATGATCACAAGCGTGTCCTTCACATTACTCAAATAGGTGGGACTTTGCAGGGCATCAACAAAATGATTTTCCCAATTCCTGTCTGAACAAATGCAGCCTCTTGGACTTGGTTCTATGTGGACATCAGGGTATCTGGATGTTGCTGGGCGAATTAAGCAAAGCATGTCATGTGAGGTATCTTTTGCGTAAGCCTCATAATACAAGCTATTTGTCTTGGTGCATTAGTTTATCTGTGGTCATCTCAATTCTGAACACACTTTGCAGGCCTGTGCCATCATTGAATATCACAAAATGTGAACAAGACAAGATGGATTTAACATAAAGCAAAACTTGCTTCCACATCCCCTCCCTGATCATCAATGATGACATGGTATTCCTATTCCTCCTGGCATTGTCGCACATTCATCAGTGTTTCGGCCTAGATACCCTCTCTGGCATGCATGCTGTTGCTACTTTGGGAATAATTACTATTGCTGTCTTGCATCATCCTTAGTATCTGTTGGTCAGTCTTTGGTGGATGCATAATGCATCACTATTTATTGTAGTTGTGTCGCTGATGTTGCTCATGGGACATTAACAAAACGTAGATAGTCATTAGCTACCTGTTGTGTGTCCGCAAAGAAGCAAAACAAAGTTTGTCCTCCACCGGAAATCATGGATGCATAATTAGGCCACCACTTACTGATCTATCTTAACCCAACAACAACCGACTCCTCTTGTTATTAGTTCTGCACTGGAACTTTCTATAATGCATTGTTATTTCGTGCACAGGTTGTAGGAAAGTGGAGTATTATGTGCTGTGGGGGTTAGTCCTCACCATGTAATACTCTCACAATAACCAGAGATGGAACTTGGATTCACACTAGAAAATCCATTTTTCAATCCTGGTAGTTTGACAAAGAGCAATCAGGCTTTTCTTAGAGGAACATGTGTTAAGCATTTTACAGCACAAACATGGACAATAAGTAATTGACACAAACTTGAAAGAAAACCAGCACCAATTTATAAAAATATAACTTATTTTTATTTAAATTTAGACACCAAATCAAACAGTATAGGTTCGGGAGCCCAGGGATATCGATTTTAGAAACAGTAGAAAATCACTGCAGAAATGACATTTAAACATTGCATTGAAATCAATGGGAAAATGTCATATGTTACAAATATGCACTTAAAGGATGAGTTGCATGGAACCATTTGGGGGATTAAGCGAGTGCAGAACCTGGGACCAGATAACGATAGTCAGAGCAGTTTTACCTGGCTCGTGGATTCCGGATGCAGAGTTGTCCTTGCTGTTCACGGTGCTGAACGGGGCTTGCGCTAGTGCTGATTTTACTACTGGCAAGGAGATGCAAAATCTCAGCCGGAGCTAGGTTGAAAATGTTGAATTCAGATTGTAGGCTGAGCATTGTACTTGCAGTGACAAGTGAGACAGTTAGGCCCTCATTATGATATTGGCGGCAAATGCTGCCTACCACCACGGCGACAGCCGACAACACACCGTCGCTACTGACCGTCCATGGCATTATGACCAAAGACGGAATTCAGAAGACTGGCGGAATTCTGTCTACAGTCATGGTGGCCAACGGTGGTATGGTGGCGCTGCTGCCAGCAGCAGCGCCACGCAAGCAAAACACAGTCTACCGTATCATGTTCCATGATAAGGCCTGGCGGTGTTTTGCTGCATACCGTTTCCTGACAGAGGACCCCCTGCAAGCAGGTAAGTCATGTTCTCTGACAGGAGAGGAGTTTGGGGGGTGCTGTGTGCATGTGTGTGAATGCATGCATGCGTGTGTAATGGGTGTGTGCATGAGTGGGTGTATGTGTACGTGCATGTTGTGTCGTGTCCTTGCGTGTGTGCCTGGATGTATGATCGTGAGTGTTGCAGTGAGTGCATGAATGTATGAATGCGTGGGTGAATGTGTGTATGCGTGTGTATGGGTGTGTATGTATGTGCGTAAATGTGCTGGGGGGGTCGGGAGGGTGAGACCCCTATCAGTGCCAGGGAAGAAATTCCCTGGCACTGATAGTGCCTACCGTCATAGTTTCAGTGGGGGTACAGAAACCACTGAAACCATGGCGGTGGGCTGGGTCATAATGTAGTCTCCAGCCCTGCTGTCATTACCGCCGTTGCGGTTTGGCTTTGGCCAAACTGCCAATGTCATAATAGTGGAGGTAGGTACCGCCAGCCTGTTGGTGGTAATACCTCCACTATACCACCGGCCACCGGGATCGTAATGACCCCCTTAGTTACTGGGCTGGTAGCCAACAAGCCATGGCAGCAGTAAAGGTGCAGGAATCCTTTTGGGAAATTACCAGAGTTCGAGGGAGTTGATTTATCGGTATGAAACTTTGTAGGAGGCTGGCCTGGCTTATAGTGGGTACCTGATGGTACTTACACCTTGTGCCAGGTCCAGTTATCCCTTATTAGTAGAATAGTAGTGTTCTAGCAGCTTAGGCTGAGAGAGGTAGCTATAGCAGAGCAGCTTAGGCTCAACTAGGAGACATGCAAAGCTCCTACTATACCACTTATATAGGTACTATATCATAAGAAAGACAATACTCAGTTACTACAAATAAAGGTACTTTATTTTAGTGACAACGTGCCAAAAATATCTCAGAGGATATACTCCCTTCGGAGTTAAGTAAAATACACAAAATATTCACACAAACCAAAATCAGGTAAGTAAAACAGTTAGAAAATAGTGCAGACACTGTAGAATACAATAGGATGCAATAGGCCTAGGGGCAACACAAACCATATACTATGAAAGTGGAATGCGAACCACGGATTAACCCCTAGGCTATTGTAGTGTGTAGAGGGTCACTGGGAGTGTAAGAAAACACTAAGGGTGTCCAAGATACCCCACCCCAAAACCCTGGAAAGTAGGAGTAAAGTACTGCTATTTCCCCAGAAACACACTAGAGTTGTGATAGGGATTTTACAAAGACCACAACAGACTGCAAAGCACTGAAGATGGATTCCTGGACATGAGGACCTGCAAAGGAAGGGGACCAAGTCCAAGAGTCATGAAAGTGTCTGGGGGGGGGGGGCAGGAGTCCACTAAACCCTGGATGAAGGTGCAAAATGGCTGCCTTTGGATGGAAGAAGCTGAAGATTCTGCAACAAAGGAAGGTTCTAGGAACTTAGCCCTCGTGCTGAAGATGTCCCATGGAGTGCTGGAGGAAGCAGAGTTGTTCCTTTGGCAAAAGACTGCAAACAAGCCTTGCTAGCTGCAAAAGTCATGGTTGAAGAAAAAGGGTGCTGCCTGGGACCAGGAAGGACAAGGATGTCGCCACTTGGGAGAGGAGACAGAGGGGGGCCCCCAGCAACGTAGTGAGCCCATGCACAAGAAGGTAGCACCCGCAGAAGTCCTTGAACATGGGTTCAAGAAGTATGAATATTGCGGTCATCTCAATCCTACAAAAGAGGGTCCCACGAAGCCGGAGATCAACTCAGGGAGCTGAGCATCGCAGGACAGAGTGCTGGGGTCCTAGGCTTGGCAATGCATGAAGAATTTCATGGAAATGCGCACAGAAGCCCTTGCAGCTGCAGTTCACACAGATGACAGGATTACTGTCTCGAGGGGGAAAGCAAGGACTTACCTCCTCCAAATTTGGACAGTTGGACCACTGGACAGTCTGGCTCACTTGGGTCCCCCACCTGTGTTGCAGGGGCCAAGCTTGTCAGGATGAGAGGGGTCCCAGAGTACCGGTGATGCTGAAGTTTGGTGCCTGCTGAAGCAGGTGGAAGATTCCGTCGACCCACTGGAGATTTTTTCAAGGCTTCCTGTGCAGGATGAAGGCAGGCAGCCCCCAAAGCATGCACCACCAGGAAACAGTCAAGAAAGCCAGCAGGATTAGGCGCTACAGTGTCACTGGTAGTCTTCTTGCTACCTTGTTGCAGTTTTGCAGGCGTCCTGGAGCAGTCAGCGGTCGATCCTTGGCAGAAGTCGAAGAGAGAGGTGCAGAGGAACTCTGGTGAATTCTTGCAAATTGTTATCTGGGGATAAGCCCACAGGAGAGACCCTAAATAGCCCTCAGAGGTACTGTATTTTGGTGACACAAATACCAAAAATACCATTGAGACTATACCCCCTTAGGAGGTAAGTAATACACAAATTATATACACTAGTATGCAAAAACAGGTGTAAAAAAGTTAGAAAACAGTGCAAATAGTGAAAATCACAATAGGTAAAAGTGCGCCTGGGGGAACACAAACCATATACTAAGAAAGGGGAATGCGAATGTCAGTTTCCCACCTAGGCATGTGTAGTTTGTAAAGGGGTCCTGGGAGTATTAGAAAACACCAAAGGTAAGGCATAGAACCCACCCCAGAGTCTGGGAAAGCAGAAGTAAATCACAGTTGCTTTCCTAGAACACACAAGAACATGAGAAAGAAGATAATGCAAGAACCAGATGAGACTGCAATACACCAACAGTGGATTCCTGGACTTGAAGACCTGTGGAAGAAGGGGACCAAGTCCAAGAAGCACAGAAGAGTTCAGGGAGAACAGGAGCCCCTGCTTACCTGGATGAAGGTGCAAAAGAAGAACCATCAGTGAAGAACAGCAGTCAGTACTGCACCCAAGAAGACTGATGTGGGTTCCTGGTTGGTACAGATGATGTCCCACGCCAGATGGAAGATTGCAGTCTGGTTTGCGTCACTGTACTCTGCCAACAAGCCTTAGCATACGCAAAGCTCATGGTTAGTGAAAATGGTGCTGGCCGGGATCAGAAGGGACCTGGTGGACTCTACCTAGGAGGGAGAGTCAAAGGGGGCTCTCTGCAACTCAGAGAGCCCACAGAAGATTAGGCAGCATGCACAGAGGTCCCACAGCATGGGGACAAAGGATGTGCAAAAGGAGGCCCATGCAGCACTACAACAAAGGATCCCACGCCGCCGGAGAACAAGGCAGGAAGCTGTGCATTGCAGGATAGAGTGCTTGGGCCTGAGCTGCATGGTGCACAAAGAACTTCGTGGAGGGATACCAACAAGCCTTGGTAACTGCAAAACATGTGGTGCATAGGAGTACTGTCTTGCATGGGAAGGCAAGCTCCTACCTCCACCAAAGTTGGACAGAAGGACATCAGCACCATCAGGACATCAGTCCACCACCAGCGATGCAGGATCCACACAACTCCACGCAACTTATCAGGAGACCTACGCAGCCGCATTCCTTCATACACAGCCTGGCCCAGGTCCCCAGCACTCCACCCTGTGACGCTCAACTTGCTGAGTTGTTCTCCGGCGGCGTGGGACCTTCTTTTGTTGTGCTGCATCAATTGCATTTTGCACCTCCTTTCAACCCGGATCCTGTGGCTTCTGGGGGTGCTGGCTGGCATTCTGAGGGCTCTCTAAAGTGCTGAGAGCCCCCTGTTCCTCCTCACACAGAGTTGAGGCCCCCAGGTCCCTCCTGGGTCCATCCAGTGCCATTTTGATGTAAAATGCACTTTTGCTGTCGCTAAGGCTTGTTGGTGCCTTCCAACACAAAATCTCGTCTGAAACGATCTTCACGCTGTGGAACATCTTTTGCATTATGCAGGAACCCACTGTCATCTTTCTAGGGTGCATTTATGCAGTCTTCGACTAACCAGGATCTCTTCTTTTGCACCCTCTTCTGTGTTGGCTGGGGCTCCTGTCCTTACTGGAACTTCTTTTGACTTCTAGACTTAGTCCCCTTCCTTTGCAGGTCTTCAGGTCTAATAGTCCAGCAGTTGTTCTTTGCAGACTTGGTTGGTTGCTGCAAAACGAGGTGTAGTGTGTCCTAAGGAAACTTGCAGTACTTTACTCCTGCTTTTCTGGGCTCTGGGTGGGGTAATTTACTCACCTTCACTGTATTCTTACTCTCCCAGCGATTCTGCACACACTGCACTTGTCTAGGGGGGAATTTGTTAATCACATTCCACATTTTTAGTATATGGTTTGTGTTGCCCCTAGACCTATTTTCTCCCATTGCATTCTATAGGATTTCCTACTGTTTGCTTTGTTCTATGACTATTTACTTGTATAATGTTTGTGTCTAGTGTATATATTGTGTATAATACCTTACAAAAGGAGTATTGTCTCTAAGATATTTTTGGTACTGTGTCACCCAATTAAATACCTTCATTTTTGGTAACACTGAGTATTGTCTTTACTTGTGTATAAGTACTGTGCAACTATAAGTGGTGTTGCATGAGTTTTGCATGTCTCCTAGTTCAGCCTAAGCTGCTCTGCTATAGCTACCTCTATCAGCCTAAGCTGCTAGAACACTACTACATTCACTAACAATAGATAACTGGACCTGGTGTAAGGTGTAAGTACCCATTACAAACCAGGCCAGCCTCCTACAATAATTTACTTGATTTAAGTACTGCTTTGTTGGAACCCAGGGTAGGAAGCAACTGATCCCATACATTGCCTCAGTTTAAACAAGTTACGTTTTTTTTCCAGATGCTTTTTGTAATTGCTATTACCTCTTTCTAGATTGATTTCCTGCCAAACTAGATTAGCCAGTGTCCCTTTTGGGGCGCTGCTCAGTTTGTAACAACATTTAATGTATGCCACAGGTCGAGCCAGCGTCTGCTTAACCAACATAAATTCCAATCTGACCTGGGCTGGGGAAGCATGTCTTGGTAACCAGAAGACATGCTTGTATGCCTTTACCAGAAGTTTATCCAAGAGAGCTTCCTCTATCCCCCTCATTATTTCATCCCCATAGGTGAGGGTTGGAAGTAGTTTTGCTCTCATTATGGCTGTCAAAGGATTCAGAGCATGGCCAAAGATTGAATTTGCAAGCATGCCAAAAGCGTGAACTTCTTTTTGAGGAGCATAATTGCCTCTAGCATCTATCATGACTCCTATGTATCTGTAGGAGCTTACCTCCCCTAGGGTCTTCCCGTTCAGATACCATTTATGTTGGCTAGTGGGTCTACGATTGAGAGTAATCATTTTAGATTCACTGTGGTTAATTTCTAATTTCTTTTTTCTTGCATACTCCTCTTATTTTGCAGTTTTTGCATGCCAATTCTGGTGTTACTAAGCAATAGTAGGTCATCTGCATATAGCATGTTAGATAGTTGTTGGCCACCAAGAGAGGGGGAGTGGGCTTGTTGATCGTTTAACTTGGTCCAAAGATCTGCTATACACAGATTAAAGAGTGCTGGTGCCAATACACAACCTTTACACCAATTGTTGTTTTAACTGCCCTAGAACGATGTGAGCCTCCCCCAGTTTAACCTTCACCCATGTGTCAGAGTAAATCAATTTAATGGCATTAAAATGGTTGCCGGTAACCCCCATTGCTATAGTTTGGCCCATAATTTGCAACGGGGGACACAATCAAAAGCAGCTTTAAAATCAACAAAGCACAGGTAGATGGAAGCCCCAGTTGCTTTTGCTTTGTTGATAATCAGTCCCAGTGCCATAAGATTTGTTAATGTTCCTTGATACTTGGTAAATCCGCTTTGATTTAAGGGCAGTATGTTGTTACCTGTAATCCATGTCTCTAAATGTTGTAACAGGCAGGTTGAAAGGTACTTGAGATCAACGTCTAAGAGAGCAATTAATCTGTAATTACTTGGCGAAGCTGCATTCCCTTCCTTATATATGGGGAGGATTATTGAACCTCTCCAGGTTGCCAGCACAATTCCTGTTGCAAGCACATGATTAAACATTGCGGCCAGGAAGTCCGCCCATCTTTCTGTTGCTTGTTTAAACAGCGCTTTAGGTAAACCGTTTGGGCCAGGTGCGCAGTCAGTTCACGATTTCCTGATGATTTTTGTTAATTCTGCTGCTGTGATCTTCAAGATATTCGGGATGTTGAATTCCCAATTATTGGGGAGCCCCTGAATTGGCACCGCTTCTCTAGTGTGCAGCTCCCTTACATGTGACTTTAAGTAGCACACCCAAGCTTTCTCTGTTATACTGGTGTTGTTAGCTGCCTTAGGACCCTTGTCAATAGAGTTAATAAGTTTCCAGAATCTTTTGGAGTCAGATGATTTAGACGCATTTTGTCATTTGGCACAAAGCAACTCCTGCTGATGTTTTTCAAAAGGACCATAGTTCCCTTTTGAGCAGTTTCCTTTGCTCGCGCAGGGCGGACAGTAGTGATACATTGTCTGGGAATTTGCGCAGTTGCCTTAGCAGTCTACCTACTTCTGCTTTCCTCCTATCAACTTGCTGCGGTATGTGTAAGTGTTTATGATAATTCAAATGCGGTCCCTTTCTTGCATTTCCTGAGGAGTCTCAATTTATAAGATCATTAGCAAAGTTCTCCCAGACCTTTGTCAAATTTGCCAGGTCCATAGTCATGAATTCTAGCCTTAATAGAGCCTCTTCTCCTTGATTTTCGATGGTATTAAATGGCTTATGTGGTGAAGATTGAATCCTGATTGTCTGCGGCATGTGGTCACTTTCCACACGGTCCATGATTCTAAAGTCACTCACTAATGTATACATAGCAGGATTTACCAGTGTGTAGTCAAGGTGAGAAACCGTTTTCCAGGAGAATCTTGTCCATGCAGGCGGGATGTCAGCTGGCTTCCGACCATTTAGCACGAAAGGGCCTACAGATTCACAGATGCATATGAACTTCTCCCCCAACTTACCTTTCCACCTTTTTGTTGGGAGAGTTTGGCTGGGCACAGTTGCTACTGTTACTGAATAGATCAAGATTAAAATCACCGGAAATTAGTCAGTGTGCCAAGTGTACTGTGCTTTTTGTCTTTACCAATTGGTTAAATAAATTATTAGCTTCAACTGTTTTCTTTTTTGGACTGATGTATATATTGACTAAGATCAATGGTTCCTGTATATTCTTTCCCTAGCCAACAAGCCCTACTAGTTGAAATGGTAGATCTTCCTCCTTATACTCTGTGCTATTCGTGAGAATGCTCGTGCTGACATAAATTGCTAGGCCTCCCTTCGCCCTGCCAGATCTATTGGTTTTCGTAGCTGGGCTGAAGTATTCCGTAAATCCTATTAACGGTATAGATTCCTTAGCCCAAGATTCCTGTAAGAGTCTAATGTTGAATGAGCTAAAGAATTGGACTACTGCTGGGTCCCCCATCTTTGCCAGTAGGCCACCTATGTTCCACGAGCACATGTTTAATACCCCTTGTGGGGATTGGTCCTTAACTATTCAGCTTTTGCCAGTCGCTCCTGTGGACAATGCCAGCGGTAACCATTTCCAGTCAGGCTGAGTTCTGTGACTTAAAACTAGTCTCTTCCTTCCATATTTGAACTCTCAAACGGGACTGGAGTGCTCTCATTTCGCTAGTCATTTCTTCAGTGACTCTGTTAGGATGGGTGGCAGCCTGTGCTCCTTGCAGGACTGACCACTCGCCAGTAGGCATTTCTGCATGCTGTAGATCTAATAGCGGGGATGGGTATGTTCACCTTTATAGAGGACCACCTCAATTCCCCAGGCTTTCAGAAGATCCTTCTTCTCCATAATCTATTTGATGAGGTCCAGTGCTGAGAAAACAGTGAGCGTTGGGTCTGTGAGCTGGTTGCCTCTTGCTTGAATGAATTTTATAGCAGAAATGTAATCTGTAGACACATGTTGAATGTCTGGAAGAGCTTTTATAAGTTTTAAGATAGTGGAGCGGTTCAGAACATCTGTGGGGAATCTTGCGATAAATTCCAGAATCCAAAGCAGCTGATGATTCAGTATATGGCAATTTGTGCCTGTTTGAGTGGACCAATTTTGCTCCACATGCCAGTTTTGTTCCATATGGCTAGGTTCACTCTGTCTTATGCTTTGTTCATTTTTCTTGCTGCTTATGTTGGGCTATGGTAGTCAGCTAGAGTCTCCCGGCATATTATTCTTTGGCTTCACACACTGCTGGCCCCTTGAGGAGCTTGCTCATTGATCCATGTGGTTCCCAGCAGCAGTGGGCAACCAATGCCCTGGATGGGGCCTTGTTGACAGAGTAACAACTGCTGGATCAGAGGGGTTCTTTGTAGCCGCATTTGAGTCGATACTTTTGTTATCATAGGCAATAGTGTCTATGTTTAGCCTTCCACTTAAGGTCGTACCCTCCTTTACTTGATTGTACAGGGGTAATTTATGTGGCCCTTACAGTGGTTAGATGGTCAGACCGTGCAGACTTCCTTCCTTTCCTTGTGCGTTTCCGTTTTCTCTTTGATAAAAACCGAGTTATGGGTTTCTCACTGTTCATGAAACTATTGGCCGCTAGTGAGTGTGGGTGGAGTTTCCATGCCTTCCATACTAGGGCCTGCTGTGTTATTGCTTTCTGCTGTGGTTGGAGATGAAACCACTTGGGGTGAGCAAAGCCTATCCTCCAGTTTCTGCACCAAGGGGGCAGATGTTAACATAGTGGCAAGAGACTTAACATGTGTTCATTCATAATTTCTGATAGTACGAACTTCTTTTAATATTACATCCTAGATTAGCGGCAGTTGGGATAGTTTGTCTACTACCTCTTTGCAGGAGCAGATGGTAAAATCATTGTTTTGTTTAGCTTGAGCCCTTGTTATCAAGGCATTTATTTCTTCCAGCTTGCCATATATTCCAGAGACAAATACCGCTAATGTATTTAGTAAATCTACATGAATGTCCATTTTATTTGAGTGAAACTGCAGAGCCATAACTGTTGCTTGCATTGAGTTCAGGATTGCAGCCTACATTTCATTCACACTGATTACCACCGAGGATTGTGATTTTGAGTTGGCCTTTTGGTCCCCTCTTCTGACTCCTTTGGTTGTATTTACTTTAAACAGTACATTCTGTGAGGCTTTCACTTTCTCTTCCTCCACCATCCTGTTTGGAACACCCGTTTTTGTATCCCAGTGCCCCTGCTCCTTGCTTTCACATCCATACATCAGAAAAGAGTAGAGGTCGTGGCTCGGGCACATTGAACTGCCTTGCTGAGAGTCTTGTTCTGGGGTTTCTGCGGTAGCTACCAGTCTGTCTATTTAGCGGGGGATTAGTCTACGGGTAGACCGTAGGTAAAGGTGTTCTGTAGGTCTATTATATCACTAATCAACTTGGCACAGAGTACTTTCCAATTATCGAACTGTGCAACGGATTTTGATTATAAGTGTCATGACACTTCAGTTTTCTTATATCCTTTGAGAGAGAAATCAGGAGTATGAACCGGAGAGTAGAAACCGGAGAGCAAGCTTGTTAATCAACCATGGTCTTTGCTGGTCTATGGTGGGTGGTATATGGTGATGCTGGTAGTTAGACAAAGTCTGCGTAGAGCCACCCCTTTTTGCAGCCCCGCTTTTTGTGTTGAGATCCCTTTTTTGGCACACACACCACACCTCCGTACATCTTTGTTGCTTTCTGGTCCTTGGAACTACATTAGGGCCTTCTTGGTACCTTCTGGGGCCTTCCGGGGCCTTTTGGTCAGGTTTGCTAGGTTCTCCTGGGTTCTCTCGACTTTCTGGGTTGCTGCTCCTGCACTGCCTCACAGCTCCACAAGCTCCACCTGCCACTTAATGGTGGCTCTCTTTCTCCATCGCCCCCCTGTCACGAACGCCACAGCCACCACCAGTCCGCCTCACTGGGGGCAGACTGAGGGGGGGGGGCACGTTGGCTGGCCACTTGCCTTGTTCTCTCTCTCAAGTGCCGCTTCAATCCGGTGTTTGCCCCTACTTGCTGTCCAGGATCTGGCCCGTTAGCGCACACTGCCCTGTGTCCTGCATCACTCCATGTGCACATTGGACCACACCACCACACCACAGTCCAGGAAGTCAGTATGGGGTTGTCCGGGTGCCCCAGGAGACCAACCCGCCGATCTGCACCACAATGAGCTGCAGGGGCTGGGAGGGGTTGTGGGGGGCAGAGAGCTCGAGCCCGCCTTGGCCTTGCGTCGCACATCTCGCTGGTGCCCAGGATGAGGGGCTGGATAGGTCAAGCGTTGGCTCGCTGGTCCTGCCGCCAAACTTCACCTCTCATCGCATCTCCCCCGGAGCTGGAGGGGGCCGAGGGAGGCTGGAGAGGCTGGAAGGCTCGGGCAGCCCAGGCAGCTTGCGGCTCCGCAACCCCCCGCTTCACCTCTCATTGTGTGTCCCCCAGAGCTAGAGGGGGCTTAGGGAGTCAAAGGTGGCTGGAGAGGCTGGAAGGCTATGGCGGCTCGGATGGCTCAGGCAGCTCAGAAGGCTCGCAGCTCCCCAACTCCACGATTCCGCTTCTCCGCTTCCGGATCAGGCTCCATGAACTGCTTCGGGCAACTTCTGAGCGACTGGAAAAAGCTTTGCATACTCAATGCATAACCAATGCACTAAACCCTCTTACAGTGTATTCATAGTAAAGGGCATTGTTTCGCAAATGACATTGGAAATCCATTGATAATGTTATGCAAATACTTTGTTACTGTATCAAAATGTATCTTTCATGATGCCACCAAGTCATTTAATAAGTAAGAACAAAAAGTTGAAATTGGATAGCTCTGCTAATAATGTACACTAGTACCATCTTAAAAGGAAATCAGCATCCAAATAACAAATAAACAAGAGCACTCGGAAACAGTTAAATATTCCCAAAAATAATTTCACTGAGCAAATGGTAGAAGAAAACAAATGTGACACATGTATATAGCAAGTATTGTTGGAACACAGGATTGTATCCCATTAAACACACTGAATAGTTAAATCAAGGCTGGGGACTGGGGTGTGGCATACATTACTAGTGTCAGATGGCACTCTCCATTCTTCTGCAAGCATGATGTTGTGAAATTCAGATGGTCTTTTAAGAAAGAAACAGATGGGGTAGGATGCACAAACCGTGCATAGTGCAAAAACAGAAAACAGGACAGATAAGTAAGAATTCACATTTGGCACACTTACCATTGCTTTACTGTAGCACTGCATTTGCACATCTTGAGGTAGGATCAACTCTGTCTTCTTTATTCATTTTTCAAATGATATTTAATCCTTGAACTTTGTGCCTAGTGTCACAAGTGCCACACTTCATTACATTTACTCCTTCTCCATACCTCAAAACTCAGCAGGAGGAAACAAAATAGAGCAAGCAACGCCAGGTAGCTGATGCCAATTGCACATGCAAGTATATTCAGTGTCACTGACATATTAAAGCAATCTATGTTCTAGGGAACAAGAAAATAGCTAACAGGTTATGAGAGAGACAAAATTCAAATATAGGTATTTTCAATACTCAAGGCCACTACAGAAAATATATAGTTGCAATATGCTGAAACATGGAGGCAACCCATGTCACTGTACTTGATATGTGAAGATGTGCCCCCAAAACTTCCATAAACAATGAAAACAACATAAAAAAGTTTACAGGTGGACATATACAGAAAAACACATCTCAACGTCCATGTACTGAAACCTAGGAAAACCAGGGAAGAAAAAGGACTTTTACACCATCCAATTATTTAATCATCTACATATTTATACAGCCATGCATCCAATGTGTATAGAAAATCATACAAATCTTAAAAATGAAGAAAATCCAAATATTTTCATTAGGTATTAACATTAAGTTTGTGCATTCGCTGTTCATGTTGTGCATTCTCTGCACCAAGAACACACATTAAACCCACTAAGTTATCCTGTCTACTGTGTACAGTACACTTATGTTAACCCTGTCACGTTATTTTGAGACAATCTGTGGCTTCGCACTTGGAGCCATGCGTGGGTTCTGTGGTGAGCAGAAATGGGAAAGTTAATCTTCACTGCCGTAACTGACACAGGGGACCTAGCAACATTTACTATTATTAATATCTTAATTAATTATAGATGGTGTGAATTGTCACCATCTCATTTGCAAATAAATGGAAAATGTGTGCTCGGTGCTGTTCAGAGAATACGAAAGATACAATTACAATTGTTATGACATGGTATGTCTTTCAGGTGAACTATCATCATGTGGAAAGACAGTGGAAATATGGGATCAATATGTTCGACAGTAAACACACAGAAATTGCTAAGTGCGCAAGCAACATTTCTGAATGCAGGCGATCGCAGCAGGTTACTACCGCCCACATTGAGAGAGCAACTGTTTGCGTTGAGGAAGCTGCCGCTTGAGTAGAAAATCTACTCAAGTGGCAGAAAGAAGTTAGCACCCACTAGCGCTCTGCGTGATGCCATTTTCACTCATTTTACAGTGCAGGAGAAACTCCTGGTGCTGAAAATGTGTGTGAACAGCACAACTTATCCAAACTCCATTGCTTGTGGAACTCCGCATAGCGTGGAAGAGTTTTTTAGGCACTTTGCAGAGTTCTGCATAGCAGAACTCCATGAACTCCACCCAGGCCTAGCCGTACCTACCGGTTGGGTGTCCCTCACTTGGTTTCTGACCCACATGACATACCTCGTACTAAGATGGTTTTTGATGGTTTAAGTTCCTTCACTTAGGTGCCTAGGTGGCTACTAGACTGAAGGTTTGACCCGGCCCTCACAAAAGGGTGTTTTCAATGTCGTGCTGGTGGGATATCCCAGCGGATTGACTACGGTTTTTGATTTCGTACCGGAGGGCTATCACAGGTGATTGACTGTGTTTACGCGATGGGGGTTATTCCAGGTGTGGATATGAGTATATCTCAGTTTGTTAGATTTCGGTATACCAGAAGTATGATGAGTTATATTGTCCTTCCTGGGCTGCCTGGTAGCAGTTGGTGCTCGGCTGATTACACTTGTCTCCTCTCTCGACCTCCTGACCTACTCATATTGAGAGGGGCGCCGGCGGTTGGGTGTCACTAGGTTACAGTTGCCTGACACCTAGGGGATCTCCAGTTGTCACCAGGGGCACAACACCCTGGTGACAAAAGGAGGGTGAC
The DNA here is from genome assembly GCF_031143425.1 of Pleurodeles waltl. NCBI lineage: Eukaryota > Metazoa > Chordata > Amphibia > Caudata > Salamandridae > Pleurodeles > Pleurodeles waltl. Next base: position 1,226,941,923 of record NC_090447.1, read on the forward strand.
AGGAGGAAGTTAAGGTGATTTACACTTTTTATTTGCTATATTTTATATATCACATATACCTTATATTGCCTATTCGTATTGTAGCCATTCCTTTTTCCACTCTCATTGTTCCGCAGGATAGGGCTTTGTGACTTTGGAATTGATTCTGGTGTGTGGGTAGGACATACCTAGGCTATTAGCATTAGTTTCCCTGCTTCTTTGTGTGTTCTAGGTGAATCCATATCTGATTGAAAGAGGGTACACCATTGTAAGAGTTTCTATGTGTTTTACTGACGCATCAACTCAGCATTTGTCCCCTTTATTTTGGTGGTAAGGACACCGGGGAACCAGCAACTATAGCACCAATTGTCTCTAAGGACACTTTCACACTTGTATGCAAGCTGATGGTCAACTAGTATTGCAGACCTTATTCCCAAACGTTGGTCTGATTGAGTGCTCCTCTTGCTTCCGAGTAATAATATTGAGCATGGCTGAATGCATATGACATGTATGTGAATGTGATTTCCTCTTGTCATCCACAAGTATGAGCTCTGAGAACTAGTCCCACAGATATCCTGCCACAACCATTCTCCAGTAAGAGTGAAATTATCTTTGATGCTGTAGGATCAGGTACTGTGTCTTCAAAAATAGAGGGAGCATCACCCCACCTGGGTCTCAATAACCATGCAGTACTATCTCTTCAACAGAGACCATAGACTTTATTCAAGGGTTTTGTGCACTTGGCGCAAAGCTGTCCACATGATGGCAGGAGAATTTAAAGAAAAGTAAGAAAGCAAGCAGTAGCTTTCTCAATGCGAGCGGAAGTAACCTGCTGCGACCGACCGCATTCAGAAATCTTGTTCACAAACTTAGCAATATCTAGAGCTCGCCAACTTAATGCTAGCGAGCTGTCCGAGAGAAAAAAAGCTCAACTCTACGTCGCTTTGCAGAGTTTTTCAGAGCAGAGTGGGGAAAACCCAGAACACCACCAGCAGAGCAAAATTCTTCACCCACCCCTGGTAGCGGCACAGTTTGAATTGTTTCACACGGTCCATCGCGGTCAGTGTGTCAGGGAGGGAAAATATAAAGCCATAGAACCAGCAAAGAAACCACATCAAGGAAATATCTAACAAAAGAAAATATTACAATATTGCATTTGGCTGGATATCCTGAAGTAGGCTGCGTGTGAAACCTGAAATGTCACAATATAAAATGAGAAGCAAAACTGGTCAAGAAAAGATGAAGGAAAAAAACGGTATGAGCAGAAAACTGCTAAGGAGGGTGCAGTGTGGATACTGATACTTACAATTGCTCACTGCTCAGAAGTGGAGAGACGCAAAAGACAGGAATCTCACACCACATGGGTAGGGAGGGCATAGCATGTCATGTCAGAGGTATTGCACCATCCGTACATTGATCCAGAGTGAAGTCAAAGAGCTGTGTCTAGACTGGCTAACAAGCCTAGGTCCCCATTGTTCACCAAATGTAGAAGCTAAATGAAATGAACTTAGACACATGTCAAATTGACTCATGGGGCCATGCACGTTACACAACATGTCCAATAAGAGGAGCCTTCATCAGGTCTTATTTACCTGAAAGCCACAAATGCATGGAAACCAATCATTAAACAGAAAAAGGTGATTTCTTCATTACATGGTGTGATGTTTATCAGAAGATGGAAGGGTTACACATGCATAAGTATCTAACCAATCACAGTAAAATAACATTTATTTATGGAAGCTTGATACAAGCTGAATACAAGTTTGACCTTCACATTACTCAAATGGTTGGGACTTTCCAAGGCATCATCAAAATTATTTTGACTATACCTGTCCAATCATTTGTAGCCTCTTGGCCTCAGGTCTATGTGGACAACAGGGTACCTGGCTGGGACAATAAAGCAATGCATGTCAAGGGAGATGTTTTTTTAGCAAGTTCTGCATTACAAGTTATTCATCTGGATACATTAGTTTGTTGCAGGCATCCCTATTCTGAACACACTTTTCAGGCCTGTGTCATCATTGAGTCTCACAAAACATGAACAAGACAAGATGTATCCCACATAAAATAAAACACGTCTGTGAGTTCCCGGAGGCATATGCACCCCTCATTTTTATAAACTAAAAGATGGCTTATGCAATATCATGTTCCTTTGCCACACCAGTGGTTCTTATAATGGTTTCAGTGTTTTTGCTAACCTAGGATCCTCCCAACTCTTTCTCTCACTGTTACCAATCAGTCATTCTCCCAGGGCTTTGAAACTACTCCTAGGCTTGTTTGGGGTCAGTACAACCTCAACAAAGCACCTTGGCAGATAGATGTGTCTATCAAAAACGGCAAAAACATGTGTCACAAGATCATCTGCTATCTCATTGTGGTACGTGTTTTCTGCTTGAATTTTTATTCATCAACACCGCCTGAGCTAATTTAACCTTTTGCTTCACAATGGCTTCCACACACTAGGTCGATACTACCAAGGTTTCAACACATCAAAGATTTGCAGGCATGTATGAAGATCTCAAGCAACACTGCAGTGGATATACAGTGGTGGAGTGTGAGTGGCAACCTGTCTCAAGGAAAACCACTTCACACTTCTCCACCTGCAGCCACAGTCATCATGGATGCCTCTACCCTCGGGTGGGGAGTTCATATGGAAGAACTGGGAGGAGTGAAGTCCTCTCTTCCCTACAGAGATGGTCTATGATTCAGATTTGTGAGGTAGCAAATCACCTGGCCAGAGAGCTCAACATGCAAGTGGACAGTCAGCTGATGTCATCTGGCAGACTACGAGTGGCATCTTCACCCAGGGGTTGTCCAGGTCATCTTTCAGTTATCTGGGAGTCCTCACTCAAGAAAATGCTTATTACCCAAAATTCTATGCCCTCCAGAATCTAGGAAGCCTTAGGAGACGCATTTCACCTCAAGTGGACTGCACCACTCCTGTACGCATTTCCTCTCATACCCTTCATTTCTCAAATGTTAAGGAAGATTCGCTTAGACCAGGCCCAAGCAATCCTAATTGCTCAGGACTGTCTGAGAAATGTAGAGTATGCATAGTTACCTGTTAAGGTTTCTGTCTTTCAAAGCACTTTTCCTCGTTGTCACGTCAGCTCAATGTATCAGCAAAATACCGGCTATAAGTGTAAAACCACCTTTCACAACCTTCTTTCCTGACAAACTGGTACTAGAAACCAAGGTTGGCTTCCTGCCAAAAGTGGCTACTCCGTTTCACTAACATCAATTAATTGCTATTTGAACACTCTATCCTCCTTATCAACTACTAAGGAGGTGGAAAGGCTTCATTGTATTGACCCCAAAAGGGTGATACACTTTTACATAGGCTGACCCTGTGAGTTCAGGCTCGATGACCAACTCTTCATGGGATATGTTTGAAAGATGGAAGGAAAGGCTGTCCACAAAGTACCTTTGTCCAAATGGATAACTGTCTATCAAAATATGCTACTCCATGCCACACAAGGATCAGCCTGAAGGTATTCGTGCTCAATGTACCAGAGGTAAATCCTCTACTTCGGCCCTAGCTAGAGGGGTTCCACAGGCATACATCTGAAAAACAGCAACTTGGTCCTCCCTTCCCTCTTTTGTGAAACACTACTATTTGGGTTCTGAGGTGAGAAGGGATGTTCACTTCACTCACTCAGGCTTTCAAGACTTCTTGATCTATTAAGCTACGGTTCCACCTCTGGTTGTTGTATGGCTTGGGGAATCTATTCGAAAGGTGAGGAATCATTTAGTAGATATATCCATTACAAGGACACGTTACATACCTTTGGAAATGCTTTTTGTGGCAAATACAAGATCTTCCTACAGATTCCTCACCAACCCACCCCCTTCCTCATCGCATGGCTTTCTATTTCAAGAATTCTTTTATATTTAAAGATTATATTGCACATACCACATGGATATACATCTGAGGTTGTATACTTATAGATATTATGAGTATTGCACCTATCTTAGTTACGTTAGTCTCATCAGTTAGTCTTGAAGGCATGGGAATATTATTGGAAAAAATGTTTTCAGATCCAGACTGGAACCTGGAATATTCTAACTATGAGGAATGTAAAATTTCCTAGCTTTTGTGACAAAAAGTTTCAATTCCATTAAGGACTTGGCGGCGAGGATTATAATTTGCTTCCTTCACTTTATTGCATAAATTCATAAATTCACAAACAGCATTTATTTTATGATCAACTAAATTGCAAAAACTAGCATTCTCCATTATTGGGGTATCTTTCATAGATTCACATGCTTGAATCATTCCCCGTCGTCGAAGTGGGAGTCCCACGGTACATAGAAAGCAATAAATAGATTAAAAAATCCCTTTTTTTTTTCTTCATTGTAGTCAATAGGAAAAAACACATTCACTTTTCTAACTATCAGCCTCATTAGAAAAGGCCCAAATTTCAGCCATTCAGGTGAGACCACCCCTTTAGAATCCTCAGCACAGAGGCTCACTCTCTCAGATTTTCTACTGCATTGTGTGTAAGGGAGTCTCTCATGTCTGCAGCAAGAAAAGGGTTGTTTAGACCTTGTGGTACCTGTGGAAAGTTAAGGCTTCATTGTGAGGACCCTCACAAGGACTGCATATACTGTCTCCATCCAGAACATAAGGTCAAAGATTGTAAACTCTCCGTCGTCGGCTCAATTTCCTGAGTCTATATCCAAGCATTATGGAGCCTCTCCTTACTTACCTCAGAGGATTCTGCCGATAAAGAGTAAATCTTCTCACCTGCTACCGTCTCATACATCGCCTAGTAAAGTCGCACCAGTACCTCCACAGCATCTGTTTGCTGACAAACAGGAGGAAGATTATGTATACTCAGATGACGTTTTTTTCCCGGTGGCACGTAGCCCCTCAGAACTACGTATTAAATGTCAGGAGGAGGATAAAGAGGAAAGTGACCAGCTCTATTTAGGTCAGCAGCAGCCGAGTCACATACAACCTCAAGAGCAACAGGAGCTGACGATCCAGATGGCTGTTTCTTTGATAGCCAATCTTCAGCAGATGATGCAGGACTATTATTCTAGATTTCCTCCACCTGGCTCCACTACCCCGGTACAACCTCCACATACGCCGATATCTACTCCTGTTCGGCCATCGGATTCTACGGAACCTGTTCCAGGTCCTTCGTCTGGGCAGGATGCTGATCCACCTTCGTCAGAGGATGAGCAGGAAGAAGGTGAAATTCAGGACACTGACTCGCTCATTCCAGAATAGGATGAATATCAGATCCAAACACCATCTCCTTCTACGCCACCACCAGTGGACTCTCCACCGCAGGACATTGGTGGTTTTCACAGTGTGATGGAAAGAGCTGCAAAAATATTTCAACTGCCAGTAACATCAAAGCAGTCAGACTGTTTCATATATGACTTCAAAGAGGATACTAGGAAGTCAGTAAGAGGAATACCCATTGTTGACTTCATTTGGGAACAGGGGCTTAAAGTCATGCAGACTCCATCTTCTATACCAGCAGTGTTACCAAGACTTGAAAAGAAATACAAAGCACCAGACAATTCTCCAGCATGTTTGGTTAGTCACCCTAAGCCGGATTCGGTCATATCACAGGTTTCCGCCAGTTAGCCGGAGGAGCCGTACTCAGGCATCAGGGGTGGCTGAAAGCTACATCGTTTCAATCAGAGGTGCAATTGAAGATACTGGACATGCCCTATGATGGTGAGCTCTTGTTCGGCAAGCATGTAGATGATGCTTTGCAATCTATTAAGACAGACACCGAGACAGCCAGATCTCTGGGAACATTACAATACAGAAGACAACCCTTTCGAGGAGCTAGAGGAAGAGGAATCTATTCTTATAGAGGCGGCTCACACCAGTACCGACAATACTCTTCCTACCAGGGACAGTTTCGTTCCACCATTGGCCAGCAACAGCTGCATACTTACTGACAGCCGTCATCCACACATTTCAGACAAGCTGCGAGAGGAAAGTCGGCTTATAAAGCCAAAGAGACAGCAAGGAAACACTGACCTTCATCAGTTGCCTGCACCCAACTCCTATACCAACACTCTAATAGGGGGCAGAATTTCCAAGTTCCTCCACCAGTGGTCCCAGATTACGTCAGACAAATGGGTACTCAATATTGTCAACAGAGGACATACACTAGAATTCAATCAGCCTCCCCCTCACCTACCACCAAGGGGTCCCCCACCTGCCCATCTCAAGGAACTTCTAGCGCAGATTGCTATCTTAATAGAGAAGGGAGCAATAGAGATAGTACCGAAAAACCAGAGGGGAACAGGTTTTTACTCCCACTTCTGCCTTATACGGAAAAGACGGGAGACTGGAGACCTATTTTAGATCTTCGTTCTCTCAACAATCGCATGATCTCCCTTCAAGATGTCCTAAGCCTACTCAACCGGGGAGATTTCATGACGTCCTTAGATCTCCAGGACGCATATTTCCACATTCCCATTCACCCCAGTCATCAGAAATTCTTACGGTTCAGGGTTGCAGGCACATTACCAGTTCAGAGTGTTGCCCTTTGGCCTCAGATCGGCCCCAAGAGTGTTCACCAAAGTCTTGGCACCAGTTGCAGCCTACCTCAGGCAACGAGGGATTCAGGTGTTCCCGTACTTAGACGTCTGGCTAATAAAAGCACGAACAACGTTAAAAGCTGCCAGGGACACAAGGACATGTTTATCTCTCTTCAGGACACTAGGCTTAACAGTAAATTACCCCAAGTCTCATCTAGATCCTTCGCAGAACATTACCTTTTTAGGAGCCGTATTGGACACAGTCCAAGCGAGAGCCTTTGCTTCGCACGACAGACAGAAGAGACTTCAAGATCTAGCAACACGTCTCAGTAGAAGAAGGTCTGCTTCTGTTCGGACTTACAAGTCTTTTCTGGGGATGCTTTCTTCTTGCATTCCGTGGATAGAAAACTGTCGTCTGCACATGAGAACACTTCAGCAGCAATTAGACAATCAATGGAAGCAAATAGAAGGATCTTTCGACGATATAGTTCAAATAACCCAATCAGCGAGACAAGCTCTCAAATGGTGGAAGGTTACCCCCTTATCTCTGAAGGTCTCTCATTCCTGAAAGACAAACCAGTGCACATTATAACAACAGATGCATCCTTAGAGGGATGGGGCGCACATTTACAAGACCTATCAGTGAGAGGGAAATGGTCCACTCAGGAGTCGATTCTTCACATAAACGTATTAGAGTTAAGAGCAGTTTCCTTGGCACTCAAGGCCTTCCTCACTAACATCAAGGGTTCCTCAGTTTTGATAAGAACAGACAACACCACAGTCATGCATTACCTCAACAAACAGGGGGGGTACAAGATCGCAGGCATTGTCTCTAGAGGCTCAGAAACTGTGGCATTGGGTGATTCAGCATCACATATCGATCAGAGTGGAATATCTTCTGGGGATTTCCAACACCTGGGCAGATGCCTTAAGCAGGACTCGAAACAGCTATCACGAATGGGAACTCAATCAGACCGTTCTCGACTGCCTCTTTCGTCGTTGGGGCAGGCCCAGTCTGGATCTGTTTGCGACCAGAGACAACAGAAAATGCCAACACTTTGCAAGCTGGCGACCGCAGAAAGGATCAAAGGGGAATGCGTTTTTGATCAAATGGTCAGGGATTTATGCATACGCTTTTACCCCGCTTCCACTCATCCCAAGACTTCTGCAGAAGATGAAGAGGGAACCATGCCGGCTTCTATTGATTGCTCCCAAATGGCCACGCCACTTTTGGTTCACAGAACTTCTATTGCTGTCGGAGCAGCCTCACATACGGCTGAGACCAACGCCAGACTTGTTAACAATGAATCAGGGGCAGGTTCGTCATCTCAACCCGACTTCTCTTCGATTATCTGCCTGGCTCCTGAATTCTATGAGTTTGACGGCCTAGATATCCCTTCAGACTGCAGGGAGGTACTTGCCTGTGCCAGAGCTCAGTCTACAAATAGGACTTATAAGCTCAAGTGGAAGAGGTTCTGCATATGGTGTTCAATTTCTAATGTTCACCCTCTGAAGTCCTCTCCAGAACAGATCCTTCCATACCTGTTGCATTTAGCGAAGTCAGGCCTTTCCCATTCATCTATCAAGGTCCACCTCGCTGCTATATCCCATTTCTGATGAACATCAGACTTACCATCTTTATGGTCATCCAGGATAATAAAGCCATTTTTAAAAGGCTTGTTCAGGATGTTCCAGCCGATTCACCGTCCTCCACCTCCATGGCATTTAAATATTGTGCTCTCCCAATAGATGAAGCATCCGTTTGAGCCTATTCATAGGGCAGACCTGAAATATATTTCTTTGAAAACAGCCCTCCTTCTGGCCCGCACTTCCGCGAAGAGGGTTAGCGATATCCAGGCATTCACAGTCTCACCACCTTTTCTGCAATTCAAATCAGAGGTGGTCATTGTAAGAACTATTCCAAAATGTATCCCCAAGGTTCCATCGACCTTTCATTTAAACGAGCTGGTGGTTTTGAGAACATTTTTTCTAAATCTGCGAACTCCAGCAGAGCGGGCATTACATTCTCTAGACATTAAACGATGTCTAAAATTCTACATACAAAGGACTAGCAGTTTTCGTAAATCTGAACAACTGTTTATTAGCTATGGGCGGATCAATAAAGGCAATGCTGTTTCCAAGCAGACCATAGCACGCTGGATCTCTTCTACCATACAACTCTGCCACCAGTTAGCAGGGAAACAGTTATTGTCCAATGTCAGAGCGCACTCCACTAGAGCGATATCCACTTCGGCAGCTCTATTCGCAGGAGTTCCTCTGAACCAGATCTGCAGAGCGGCAACATGGACGCGTGCCCACACCTTTACCCAGCACTACTGCCTGGATGCTACTGACAGGATGGATGCCGTGGTAGGACAAGCAGTGTTACGTAACTTATTTGCATAAGGTGAGCCAAAAATCTCTTTACCCTCCATCCTCTATGTATTGACAGACTGATATTTTTTCATGTATATATATATATATATATATATATATATATATATATACATATATATATATATATATATATATATATATATATATATATATCATTACTATTGATATGTATATTTATATATAATCTTCTTAAAATGTTAATAAGCATGTTTAACTACCTATATGAGTCCATATAGGATGAATTGTGAGCAGGCATGCTTCTGGTGTTTCAGAACTTAACCATCTTTCTTACTGCTGACTACTCTGATACAAGCATGTGAATCTATGAAAGATACCCCAATACTGGAGAAGAAAATAAGTTACTTACCTGTAACTGTGGTTCTCCAGTATTGGTATCTTTCATAGATTTAACATGTGACCGACCCTCCTCCCCATGGGGGCTCACCTCTTATTTTTTCTTAAAATCACTAGTGCAGAGAAATCTGAGAGACTGAGCCTCTGTGCTGAGGATTCTAAAGGGGTGGTCTCACCTGACTGGCTGAAATTTGGGCCTTTTCTAATGAGGCTGATAGTTAGAAAAGTGAATGTGTTTTTTCCTATTGACTACCATGAGAAAAAAAGAAAAGAAAAAGGGGGATTTTTTATCTATTTATTGCTTTCTATGTACCGTGGGACTCCCACTTTGACGACGGAGAATGATTCAAGCATGTGAATCTATGAAAGACACCAATACTGGAGAACCACAGTTACAGGTAACTAACTTTTTTTCTTACCAGAAGAACTTATCAATAGTGTCAACAGATAATCAGATTTTAACAGTCCATATAAAGTCTCTATTTAAACTCTCTCTTTCTTCATGTGAATGTTGCGCTGCACACTCCTCATGCATCCTGTTTGGAACAGTCAACCTCTAAAAAGAGAGAAACCTATAAATAAAGGTGTCTATAAAACAACCAGCACTGAGAATAAACATGATAATTAGCATTGAACTTCAGAACGGGCATGCCTCCAGTCAGCGTTGGACTTCAACCAATAGAAAACAAGCAGAATTTGAAATACTTACCGATAATGTGGTGGGGACACAGCAGAGATTCCGCACCAGGATGGGTAATCCTCTCCTCTGAGTCCTTAAGAATGAAAACTAGGACATTTTCATTCTGTCAGGACCAGAGCGAGGAATATGCTAGTTCAAAGCTTGCGCATCACCAATTGAGCCACATCGAACACCGGCTTGAAGTAGAATCTCTTTAAGGTGGAATCTGAGGACTAGTCCACCACATTCTTAACTTCCTCTAAATAGGGACCTACGCTGAATGCCTTTAAAGCCATCGTGCCTCTCGCTGAGTACATCCCAAACACCATGGTGTCTATGCCAGTTTCTTGCATGACCCAACATATCCAACAGGTTATCGTGGGCGTGGAGAAAGCTTTATGCGGTTTACACAGTGTGATGAGGAGTTCCCACTTGCCTGTCAAATGAAAATCTTCAGTCATCCCCTCACAAGCCTTTAGGCACTGTACAACACAGCTTGGGTACATCAAGGAAAGCTGGATAAGTGATAACACTAGTACTAGACTTAGTCCATCAACCAACTGTTAAAGAGACACTTTCCAGGGAGAATACATTACCTGTAATATCAGGGGCCCTGATGTCAAAAGCCTGTCTGCATTACCCCAGACAAAAAAGCATGGCCATTTTTGCAGAAAGCTTTTTCAGTGACAAAAACCTGTTAGGTTACTGTAGGAAAGTACCATCTTGCCTGGCATGTTACCCCCATATTTCACTGTATATATGTTGTTTTAGTCTATGTGTCACTGGGACCCTGCCAGGCAGGGCCCCGGTGCTCATAAGTATGTGCCCTGTATGTGTTCCCTGTGTGATGCCTAACTGTCTCACTGAGGCTCTGCTAACCAGAACCTCAGTGGTTATGCTCTCTCTGCTTTCCAAATTTGTCACTAACAGGCTAGTGACCAATTTCACCAATTCACATTGGCATACTGGTACACCCATATAATTCCCTAGTATATGGTACTGAGGTACCCAGGGTATTGGGGTTCCAGGAGATCCGTATGGGCTGCAGCATTTCTTTTGCCACCCATAGGGAGCTCTGACAATTCTTACACAGGCCTGCCAGTGCAGCCTGAGTGAAATAACGTCCACGTTATTTCACATCCATTTACCACCGCACTTAAGTAAATTATGTCACCTATATGTCTAACCTTCACCTGGTGAAGGTTGGGTGCAAAGTTACTTAGCGTGTGGGCACCATGGCACTAGCCAAGATGTCCCCACATCGTTCAGAGCAAATTCCCCGGACTTTGAGAGTGCGAGGACACCAATACACGAGTGCACTATACATAGGTCACTACCTATGTACAGCGTCACAATGGTAACTCCGAACATGGCCATGTAACATGTCTAAGATCATGGAATTGTCACCCCAATTCCATTCTGGCACTGGGGGGACAATTCCATGATTCCCCCGGGTCTCTAGCACAGAATCCGGGTACTGACAAACTGCCTTTCCGGGGTCGCCACTGCAGCTGCTGCTGCTGCCAACCCCTCAGACAGGTTTCTGCCCTCCTGGGGTCCAGGCAGCCCTGGAAGGCAGACAAAAGACTTCCTCTGAGAGAGGGCGTTACACCCTCTCCCTTTGGAAATAGGTGTGAAGGCTGGGGCGGATTAGCCTCCCCCAGCCTCTGGAAATGCTTTGATAGGCACAGATGGTGCCCATCTCTGCATAAGCCAGTCTACACCGGTTCAGGGATTCCCCAGCCCTGCTCTGGCGTGAAACTGGACAAAGGAAAGGGGAGTGACCACTCCCCTGACCTGCACCTCCCAGGGGAGGTGCCCAGAGCTCCTCCAGTGTGTCCCAGCCCTCTGCCATCTTGGAAACAGAGGTCTTTGTGGCACACTGGACTGCTCTGAGTGGCCAGTGCCAGAAGGTGACGTCAGAGGCTCCTTCTGATAGGCTCTTACCTCTCTTGATAGCCATTCCTCCTTCCTAGGTAGCCAAACCTCCTTTTCTGGCTATTTAGGGTCTCTGCTTTGGGGAATTCTTCAGATACCGAATGCAAGAGCTCACCAGAGTTCCTCTGCACTTCTCTCTTCACCTTCTGCCAAAGGATCGACCGCTGACTGCTCAGGACGCCTGCAAAACCGCAACAAAGTAGCAAAGACGACTACTGCAACCTTGTATCGCTTATCCTGCCGCTTTCTCGGCTGTTTCCAGGTGGTGCATGCTCTGGGGGTAGCCTACCTCCTCTCTGCACCAGGAGCTCTGAAGAAATCTTCCCCCTGCAACCGCAGGCAACAAAAGATTGCATCACCGGTCCTCTGGGTCCCCTCTAAGCATGACGAGCGTGGTCCCTGGAACTCAGCAACTCTGTCCAAGGGACTCCCACAGTCCAATGACTCTTCAGTCCAAGTTTGGTTGAGGTAACTCCCTGCCTCCCCACGCTAGACTGCATTGCTGGGTACCGTGTGATTTGCAGCTGCTCCGGCTCCTGTGCACTCTTCCAGGATTTCCTTTGTGCACAGCCAAGCCTGGGTCCCCGACACTCTAACCTGCAGTTCACATCCTTCTGAGTTGTCCTCCAGTGTCGTGGGACTCCCTTTTGTCACTTCGGGTGGACTCCGGTTCACTTTTCTTTTAAGTGCCTGTTCAGGTACTTCTGCGGGTGCTGCCTGCTTCTGTGAGGGCTCCCTACGTTGCTGGGCGCCCCCTCTGTCCTCTCATCCAAGTGGCGACATCCTGGTCCCTCCTGGGCCACAGCAGCATCCAAAAACCCTAACCGCAACCCTTGCAGCTAGCAAGGCTTGTTTGCGGTCTTTCTGCGTGGGAACACCTCTGCAAGCTTCTTCACGACGTGGGACATCCATCCTCCAAAGGGGAAGTTACTAGCCCTCTTCGTTCTTGCAGAACACCAAGCTTCCTCCACCAGATGGCAGCTTCCTTGCACCCTCAGCTGGCATTTCCTGGGCTCCTGCCAACTCTCGACACTGTCGCGACTCTTGGACTTGGTCCCCCTGTCTTACAGGTACTCAGGTCCAGAAATCCACTGTTGTTGCATTGCTGGTGTTTGTTCTTCCTGCGGAATCCGCCTTTCACGACTTCTGTGCTCTCTGGGGGTAGTAGGTGCACTTTACACCTACCTTTCAGGGTCTTGGGGTGGGCTATTTTTCTAACCCTCACTGTTTTCTTACAGTCCCAGCAACCCTCTACAAGCTCACATAGGTTTGGGGTCCATTCGTGGTTTGCATTCCACTTTTGGAGTATATGGTTTGTGTTGCCCCTATACCTATGTGCTCCTATTGCAATCTACTGTAACTTTACATTGCTTGCATTACTTCCTTTTGCTATTACTTGCATAATTTTGGTTTGTGTACATATATCTTGTGTATATTTCTCATCCTCATACTGAGTGTATTCACTGAGATACTTTTGGCATATTGTAATAAAAATAAAGTACCTTTATTTTTAGTATATCTGTGTATTGTATTTTCTTATGATATTGTGCATATGACACCAGTGGTATAGTAGGAGCTTTACATGTCGCCTAGTTCAGCCTAAGCTGCTCTGCTATAGCTACCTTCTATCAGTCTAACCTGCTAGAAACACCTCTTCTACACTAATAAGGGATAATTGGACCTGGCACAAGGTGTAACTACCTCTGGTACCCACTACAAGCCAGGCCAGCCTCTTACATTGGTTGTGCAGCGGTGGGATAAGCACTTGTAACTACTTACCACTTTGTCATTGTGTACTATTCATAATAGAGTAATATACAAAACAAGTTCAGTGTATGTACACTTAACCAAAAGGTTTTGCTTTTCTCCTCTTACACTTTCTACTAAGTGCTGAAAAGTACTCTAAAACTTCTAAAAAGTTTCTAAAAGTTTGAAAAAGTTTCTTTTCTCTGTTGTTTAAAAAGTTCTGAAACTTTTTCTTTCTTCTCACTGTCTCCAAACCTTCTTTTATCATGTCTCCTGTAGAGTCTGCGCTTAAAATGGTCAATACTATACTACCTATGACAATTTAAATTTCAAGAGCCTAAGGAGTCTCTGCTTAGATAGAGGTTCAGTGATGGGAAAGAACCCTATAAGAGAGTTTCTGTATAACATGCTCATTGTGAATGATGAGTCCCTAGCTGGCACTTAAAATGAGAAGTTAATAGATAGCTCCCATTCGGACTCAGGGGAACCCCTTGAGGGAGGTGGGGAGGGCTATATTCCAAATCTGCCCCTTAGCAGACCACATAGCAATGCTGGTAGTAATAGGAGCTCCCATCATAGTACGGATGTTTTTATTCCTGGAGGCCAGGTTGTTAGAGTCCAAGCTGTTAGGGACAGATCTCCCGCCAATGTATCATCAGTGTCCAAGCATTCCCAACCCACCCACCCTGAGGACAACATGTTAGAAAGGGAACTCAAAAAGTAGAGAGTGGAAGAGACCAGACTGAAGCTTAAACAGCAACAGCTGGCTCTAGACAGGGACTCCCTAGACCTGGAGAAGGAGAGACAGAGATTGGGGTTAGGACCCCATGGTGGCAGCAGCAGTATTCCTGATAGTAATGCTGTTAGAGAGCATGATTCCAGGAATCTGCACAAGATAGTTCCCCCTTACAAGGAGGCGGATGACATCAACAAGTGGTTTGCTGCACTTGAGAGGGCCTGTATGGTACAGGGAGTCCCTCAAAGGCAGTGGACTGCTATATTGTGGCTATCTTTCAATGGAAAGGGTAGGGATAGGCTCCTTACTGTTAGACAAAGTGGAAAATGATGCTAATAATTTTGCAGTTTTGAAGGATGCACTCTTGGATGGATTTGGCTTAACCACTGAACAATACAGGATTAAGTTCAGAGACACCAGAATTGAGTCCTCACAAGACTGGATAGACTTTGTTGACTGTTCAGTGAAGGCCTTGGAGGGGTGGTTACATGGAACTAAAGTTTCCGACTATGAAAGCCTGTATAATCTTATTCTGAGCGATCATATTCTGAATAACTGTGTGTCTGACTTGTTACACCAATATCTAGTGGACTCAGATCTGACCTCTCCCAAAGAATTTGGAAAGAAGGCAGACAAATGGGTCAGAACAAGAGTGAACAGAAAAGTTCATACAGGGGGTGACAAGGATGGCAAGAAGAAGGATGGTAAGTCTTCTGACAAGGGTGGGGACAAAAGTAAAACTGAGTCTTCATCAGGCCCACAAAAGTCCTCTGGTGGGGGTTTTGGGTCCAAATCCTCTTCAAATCAACTTAAAAAGCCTTGGTGTTATTTGTGTAAAGTCAAAGGCCATTGGACAACTGATGCCAGTTGTCCAAAGAAAAACACCAAACCTCCCACTACCACAACCCCTACTGCAAATTCTAGTGCCCCTAGTAATAGCAGTGGTGGTGGGAGCAAACCTACTAATATCCAATCCAAGGGAGTAGCTGGGATCACTTTTGGTAATTTAGTTGGGGTTGGTCTTGTTAGGGAGACCACAAAGGCTGTGTTAGTCTCTGAAGGTCCCATTGATTTGGCCACCTTGGTTGCTTGTCCCCTTAATATGGATAAGTACAAGCAACTTCCCCTAATAAATGGTGTTGAGGTTCAGGCCTACAGGGACAAAGGTGCCAGTGTTACCATGGTGATAGAGAAACTGGTACACCCTGACCAACACCTACTTGGTCAGCAGTACCAAGTGACAAACGCTCATAACAACACTCTTAGCCACCCCATGGTTGTTGTGAATCTCAACTGGGGGGAAGGGGGGATACTGGTCCAAATAAAGTTGTGGTTGCTTCAGATTTACCTGTAGACTGTCTACTAGGAAATTTTTCCTGGGGGTCCCTCAAAGGCAGTAGGCTGCTATCCTATGGCTATCTTTCAGTGGAAAGGATAGGGATAGGCTCCTTACTGTGAAGGAAAGTGATGCCAATAATTTTACAGTTTTGAAGAATGCACTCTTGGATGGATTTGGCTTAACCACTGAACAATACAGGATTAAGTTCAGACAAACCAGAAAAGAGTCCTCACAAGACTGGTTAGACTTTGTTGACTATTCAGTGAAGGCCTTGGAGGGGTGGTTACATGGCAGTAAAGTTTAGGACTATGAAAGCCTGTACAATCTAATCCTGAGAGAGCATATTCTGAATAACTGTGTGTCTGATTTGTTACACCAATATCTAGTGGACTCAGATCTGACCACTCCCCAAGAATTGGGAAAGAAGGAAGACAAATGGGTCAGAACAAGAGTGAACAGAAAAGTTCATACAGGGGGTGACAAGGATGGCAAGAAGAAGGATGGTAAGTCTTCAGACAAGGGTGGGGACAAATCTAAAAATTAGTCTTCATAAGGCCCACAAAAACACTCTGGTGGGGGTGGTGGGTCCAAATCCTCTTCTAATCAAGTAAAGAAACCATGGTGCTATTTATGTAAAGTAAAAGACCATTGGACAACGGACGTCAGTTGTCCAAAGAAAAGCACCAAGCCTCCCACTACCACAACCCCTACTGAAACCTCTAGTGCCCCTAGTAATAGCAGTGGTGGTGGGAGCAAACCTACTAATAGCCAATCCAAGGGAGTAGCTGGGCTCACTTTTGGTAATTTAGTTGGGGTTGGTCTTGTTAGGGAGACCACAGAGGCTGTGTTAGTCTCTGAAGGTGCCATTGATTTGGCCACCTTGGTTGCTTCTCCCCTTAATATGGATAAGTACAAGCAACTTCCCCTAATAAATGGTGTTGAGGTTCAGGCCTACAGGGACACAGGTGCCAGTGTTACCATGGTAATAGAGAAACTGGTACACCCTGAACAACACCTACTTGGTCACCAGTACCAAGTGACAGACGCTCGTAACAACACTCTTAGCCACCCCATGGCTGTTGTAAATCTCAACTGGGTCGGGGGGGGGGGTTACTGGTCCAAAGAAAGTTGTGGTTGCCTCAGATTTACCTGAAGACTGTCTACTAGGGAATGATTTAGAGACATCAGCTTGGGCAGAAGTGGAGTTGGAGGCTCATGCCGCAATGCTGTGCATTCCTTGGCATCCCTGGGCATATTTTTGCTTTGACGAGGGCTCAGGCCAAAAAGCAAAAAGGAAAGGGTAACTTGGATCCTGGAACAATGGACCAAGTGCTTCCTAAAGCTAGGGGTAGCAAGGGTAAATCCCTACCTACTATCCCTCCCTCTACAGATGATTCTCCTTCTGAGGAAGAAGAATTTCCTCCCTGTGTAGAACCTTCACCAGTTGAGCTGGCAGCAGACACTGCTGAGCTTTTGGGTGGAGGGGGGCCTGCGAGGGAAGAGCTGAGTGTGGCACAGCAATCCTGTCCCACATTAGAGGGTCTCAGACAGCAAGCTGTCAAGCAGCAAAATGGGGATGTCAGTGACTCACAGAGTTTACTGGGAGGACAACCTCTTGTACACAGAGGCAAGGGACCCAAAACCTGGAGCAGCCAGGAGATTGGTCATTCCCCTGCAGTACAGAGAGTTCCTCCTAACTCTGGCACACGACATTCCCTTGGCTGGACATTTGGGTCAGATTAAAACATGGGAAAGTCTTGTCCCCCTGTTTCACTGGCCTAGGATGTCAGAGGACACAAAAGTTTTCTGTAAGTCTTATGTGACCTGCCAAGCCAGTGGCACGACTGGTGGAACACCAAAGGCACCCCTTATTCCACTACCTGTGGTTGGGGTTCCCTTTGAAAGGGTAGGGGTTGATATAGTTGGCCCCCTTGACCCTCCTACTGCTTCAGGCAATAGATTTATCTTGGTGGTTGTGGACCATGCCACAAGATATCCTGAAGCAATTCCTCTAAGGACCACTACAGCACCTGCAGTGGCAAAAGCCCTCCTGGGAATCTTTTCCAGGGTGGGTTTCCCAAAAGAGGTTGTATCAGACAGTGGTAGCAACTTTATGTCTGCATACTTGAAGGCTATGTGAAAGGAATGTGGTGTAACATACAAATTCACCACCCCTGATCATACACAGACTAATGGACTGGTAGAGAGGTTTAATACAACTCTCAAAGGAATGATAATGGGACTCCCTGAAAAACTCAGGAGGAGATGGGATGTCCTGTTACCTTGCCTCCTTTTTGCTTACAGGGAGGTACCCCAGAAAGGAGTGGGCTTCAGCCCCTTTGAACTCCTATTTGGGCACCCTGTAAGAGGTCCACTAACACTTATGAAGGAGGGTTGGGAACAACCTTTAAAAGCTCCCAAGCAGGACATAGTGGACTATGTACTTGGCCTAAGATCCAGAATGGCTGAGTACATGAAAAAGGCCAGTAAAAACCTTCAGGCCAGCCAAGAGCTCCAAAAGCAATGGCATGACCAGAAGGCTGTTCTGATTCAGTACCAACCAGGACAGAATGTGTGGGTATTGGAGCCTGTGGCCCCAAGAGCACTCCAGGACAAATGGAGTGGACCCCATCTAATTGTTGAAAAAAAGGGCGAGGTCACCTACTTGGTTGACCTGGGCACTGCCAGGGGTCCCCTTAGGGTGATTCATGTCAACTGCCTAAAACCCTACTATGACAGGGCTGATCTCACCCTGCTCATGGCAACAGATGAAGGACAGGAAGAAGAGAGTGACCCTCTCCCTGATCTCGTCTCCTCCACTGAAGATGATGCTTTAGTGGAGGGAGTAGTTTTAGCAGATTGTCTGACTGCAGAACAGAAAGAGAACTGCATAAATCTCCTTGGACAATTTTCTGAACTCTTTTCAACTGTGCCAGGCACCACAGCTTGGTGTGAACA
Source organism: Pleurodeles waltl (assembly GCF_031143425.1). Taxonomy (NCBI): domain Eukaryota; kingdom Metazoa; phylum Chordata; class Amphibia; order Caudata; family Salamandridae; genus Pleurodeles; species Pleurodeles waltl. The sequence goes on from NC_090447.1 coordinate 1,226,960,562, forward strand.
CACACTTGATACTGGAGACAGCATGCATGTCAAAAGTAAAATCTATAGGCAGCCTGGCCATGTCAGGGACTGCATAAAACAAGAGGTTCAGAAAATGCTTGATCTAGGAGTGGTTGAACCTTCTGAAAGCCCATGGGCGAGTCCTCTGGTGCTTGTACCAAAGCCTCACTCAAAAGATGGAAAAAGGGAGATGAGGTTTTGTGTAGATTACAGAGGTCTCAACCAGGTAACAAAAACTGATGCTCACCCTATGACCAGGGCAGATGAGCTCATAGATACACTGGCATCTGCCAAGTATCTAAGCACCTTTGATTTGACTGCAGGGTATTGGCAGATCAAATTGGCTGAGGATGCTAAACCTAAAACTGCATTGTCATCTATAGGATGGCACCACCAATTTACAGTGATGCCCTTTTGTTTGAAAAATGCACCTGCCACTTTTCAGAGGTTGGTGAACACAGTCCCGCAAGGGTTTGAGGCTTTTAGTGCAGCATATCTAGATGATATAGCTGTCTTTAGCTCCACCTGGGATGAGCACCTGGTCCACCTTTGGAACGTTTTGGAGGCCCTGCAAAAGGGAGGCCTCACTATCAAGGCTTCAAAGTGCCAGATAGGACAGGGAAAGGTGGTTTATCTGGGCCACCTGGTAGGTGAAGAACAGATGGCACCACTTCAGGGGAAAATCCAAACAATCATGGATTTGGTTCCCCCTACAACACAGACCCAGGTGGTAGCCTTCCAAGGCCTCAATGGGTATTACAGGAGATTCATTAAAAGCTATGGCTCCATAGCAGCCCCAATTAATGATCTCACCAGTAAAAAGATGCCTAAAAAGGTATTGTGGACAGCTAGCTGTCAGAAAGCTTTTGAGGAGCTCAAACAGGCCATGTGCACTGCACCTGTCCTAAAAAGCCCATGTTACTCCAAGAAATTCATGGTTCAAACTGATGCATCTGAATTATGGGTAGGGGCAGTCTTATCACAACTGAATTCTGAGGGCCAGGATCAACCAGTTGCTTTTATCAGCAGAAGGTTGACCCCTAGAGAAAAGCGTTGGTCTGACATAGAGAGGGAGGGAGGCCTTTGCTGTGGTCTGGGCAATGAAGAATTTGAGACCATACCTGTTTGGCACTCACTTCATTGTTCAGACAGACCACAAACCTCTACTTTGGCTAAAACAAATGAAAGGTGAAAATCCTAAATTGTTGAGGTGGTCCATATCTCTACAGGGAATGGACTATACAGTGGAACATAGACCTGGGAGTACCCACTCCAATGCAGATGGACTCTCCAGATAGTTCCACTTAGACAATGAAGACTCATCCGGTCATGGCTAGTCTTATTGTCCTTCGTTTGGGGGGGGAGGGGGGGGTAGGAAAGTACCATCTTGCCTGGCATGTTACCCCCGTATTTCACTGTATATATGTTGTTTTAGTCTATGTGTCACTGGGACCCTGCCAGTGCTCCTAAGTATGTGCCCTGTATGTGTTCCCTGTGTGATGCCTAACTGTCTCACTGAGGCTCTGCTAACCAGAACCTCAGTGGTTATGCTCTCTCTGCTTTCCAAATTTGTCACTAACAGGCTAGTGACCAATTTCACCAATTCACATTGGCATACTGGTACACCCATATAATTCCCTAGTATATGGTACTGAGGTACCCAGGGTATTGGCGTTCCAGGAGATCCCTATGGGCTGCAGCATTTCTTTTGCCACCCATAGGGAGCTCTGACAATTCTTACACAGGCCTGCAAGTGCAGGCTGAGTGAAATAACGTCCACGTTATTTCACAGCCATTTATCACTGCACTTAAGTAACTTATAAGTCACCTATATGTCTAACCTTCACCTGGTGAAGGTTGGGTGCAACGTTACTTAGTGTGTGGGCACTCTGGCACTAGCCAAGGTGTCCCCACATCGTTCAGGGCAACTTCCCCGGACTTTGTGAGTGCGGGGACACCATTACACGCGTGCACTGTATATAGGTCACTACCTATGTATAGCGTCACAATGGTTACTCCGAACATGGCCATGTAACATGTCTAAGATCATGGAATTGTCATCCGAATGCCATTCTGGCATTGGGGGGACAATTCTATGATTCCCCGGGTCTCTAGCACAGAACCCGGGTACTGCCAAACTGCCTTTCCGGGGTCTTCACTGCAGCTGCTGCTGCTGCCAACCCCTCTGACAGGTTTCTGCCCTCCTGGGGTCCAGGCAGCCCTGGCCCAGGAAGGCAGAACAAAGGACTTCCTCTGAGAGAGGGTGTAACACCCTCTCCCTTTGGAAATAGCTGTGAAGGCTGGAGAGGAGTAGCCTCCCCAGCCTCTGGAAATGCTTTGATGGGCACAGATAGTGCCCATCTCTGCATAAGCCAGTTTACACCGGTTCAGGGATCCCCCAGCCCTGCTCTGGCGTGAAACTGGACAAAGGAAAGGGGAGTGGCCACTCCCCTGATCTGCACCTCCCAGGGGAGGGGCCCAGAGCTCCTCCAGTGTGCCCCAGACCTCTGCCATCTTGGAAACAGAGGTGTTTGTGGCACACTGGACTGCTCTGAGTGGCCAGTGCCAGCAGGTGACGTCAGAGGCTCCTTCTGATAGGCTCTTACCTCTCTTGGTAGCCAATCCTCCTTCCTAGGTTGCCAAACCTCCTTTTCTGGCTATTTAGGGTCTCTGCTTTGGGGATCTCACCAGATAACGAATGCAAGAGCTCACAGGAGTTCCTCTGCATCACCCTCTTCACCTTCTGCCAAAGGATCGACCGCTGACTGCTCAGGACGCCTGCAAAACCGCAACAAAGTAGTAAGACGATTACTAGCAACCTTGTATCGCTTCATCCTGACAGCTTTCTTGACTGTTCCCAGGTGGTGCATGCTCTGGGGGTAGCCTGCCTCCTCTCTGCACCAGGAGCTCTGAAGAAATCTCCTGGGGGTCGACGGATTCTTCCCCCTGCAACCGCAGGCAACAAAAGACTGCATCACCGGTCCTGTGGGTCCCCCCTCAGCACGACAAGCGTGGTCCCTGGAACTCAGCAACTCTGTCCAAGTGACTCCCACAGTCCAGTGACTCTTCAGTCCAAGTTTGGTGGAGGTAAGTCCTTGCCTCCCCACGCTAGACTGCATTGCTGTGTACCGCATGATTTGCAGCTGCTCCGGCTCCTGTGCACTCTTCTAGGATTTTGTTCGTGCACAGCCAAGCCTGGGTACCGACACTCTAACCTGCAGTGCACAACCTTCTGAGTTGTCCTCCGGCGTCGTGGGACTCCCTTTTGTGACTTCGCGTGGACTCCGGTTCACTTTTCTTCTAAGTGCCTGTTCAGGTACTTCTGCAGGTGCTGCCTGCTTCTGTGAGGGCTCCCTAAGTTGCTGGGCGCCCCCACTGTCTCCTCATCCAAGTGGCGACATCCTGGTCCCTCTTGGGCCATAGCAGCATCCAACCCTAACCGCGACCCTTGCAGCTAGCAAGGCTTGTTTGCAGTCTTTCTGCGTGGGAACACATCTGCAAGCTTCATCGCGACGTGGGACATCCGTCTTCCAAAGGAGAAGTCCCTAGCTCTCTTCTTTCTTGCAGAACTCCAAGCTTCTTCCATCCAGTGGTAGCTTCCTTGCACCCTCAGCTGGCTTTTCCTGGGCTCCTGCCCACTCTTGCGACTATTGGACGTGGTCCCCTTGTCTTACAGGTACTGAGGTCCGGAAATCCACTGCTGTTGCATTGCTGGTGTTTGTTCTACCAGCAGAATCACCCTATCACGACTTCTGTGCCCTCTGGGGGTAGTAGGTGCACTTTACACCTACCTTTCAGTGTCTTGGGGTGGGCTATTTTTCTAACCCTCACTGTTTTCTTACAGTCCCAGCGACCGTCTGCAAGCTCACATAGGTTTGGGGTCCATTCGTGGTTCGCATTCCACTTTTGGAGTATATGGTTTGTGTTGCCCCTATACCTATGTGCTCCTATTGCAATCTACTATAACTTTACATTGCTTGCATTACTTCCTTTTACTATTACTTGCATAATTTTGGTTTGTGTACATATATCTTGTGTATATTTGGCATCCTCATACTGAGGGTACTCACTGAGATACTTTTGGCATACTGTCATAAAAATAAAGTACCTTTATTTTTAGTATATCTGTGTATTGTGTTTTCTTATTATATTGTGCATATGACACCAATTGGTATAGTAGGAGCTTTACATGTCTACTAGTTCAGACTAAGCTGCTTTGCCATAGCTACCTTCTGTCAGTCTAAGCTGCTAGAAACACCTCTTCTACACTAATAAGAGATAACTGGACCTGGCACAAGGTGTAAGTACCTCTGGTACCTACTACAAGCCAGGCCAGCCTCCTACAGTTACCAGGACAAAAATAAGTTAAGAACCTGGTTAACATTCTAAAGAGGAGAATATCCAGGTACTGGGGAAGGGAGAGCCCCATCCCATGTATCAATCTGCATATAAAACAATGTTCCCCCACAGGGGAGCTACCAACTGGGGCATGTCCTGCAGAAATAGCACAACAGAAGGTATTATTCAACCAGTAGGGCAGACCATTGGAAGATAAGCTGGACAAACAATTTAGCAGCTATACTAATTCGGATACCCTGGGATTCACACCCACTACAAACACCAACCCAACCATCCTGTCCAGGCCAACCTATACCATTTGACCATACTGTCTGCCTAAGCCTTAGACAATGGCGTCTCATCCTGTCTCAAACGTCCTGGTCTCTTCCAGTGTCCTCTGTAATCTGCAATGTCATCAGATGCAGGGAACCCTCTATCATCATCCCGTGCAGAATCTGATCCAGGTTCAGTCAGAAGTGTGTGGAGAAGGAGTGGAGAATCCCAAGAAAGTTCCATGAGAACTGGAAGACAAACTTGAGACTTTAAGTGGAAGTTACAATGACCACCTCTGCCTGCTGTCTCCGCAGCTGGCCAGAAAGACTTGTGAACATTGAGAGTGACGGAAACGTGTAACCCATCTCCTGACTCCAATTTGGAGGAATGAATCAGTCACCACTGCCTGTGGATCCGGTCTCCACCTGACCAAGTGGTGGTTCAGACAGGAGGCAAACAGGTGCATCAAAAGGATTCAGGTTCCGCAGGCCTTAATCCTGGAAATGGTGAGAGTGTCAGTCCGCCACTTGGTTCGCCTGACCAGAAAGATACTAGTCAGTGACAGATATGTGATGGTCCAGGCAGTACTGCAGGAAGTTATTCACCCGGTCTGAAACAAGCTTGGATTTTGTTCCTCCAAGATGATTGATGTAATGCACTGCCCTCACATTGTCCATCTTGAGGAGGACACAGGATTGGATCCTGACCCATGGCCCAAGATCGAACCACAAAGGAGCAGAGCGACAAGCTCCAAACAACTGATATGTAACCTCTGTTCTTGTTGTGACCAGTTTCCACCTGTGGAGAGTTACCTACACCTCACGCCCCAGCCTAAACTGTTGGCGACGGACTCCATCATAAGGTCTGGGGTTGAACTGAAGATAACTCTCCTGTTCCAGGCTTCCATGTGGGATAGCCACCAAACTATTTCCTCCTTCACCTCATCCAACAAGGGCACTAACTGGAAGAAAATTAGCCCCTTCTGCTAGTGGTGTACTTTGAGGCATTGCAACACCTGATAATGTAGTGAGCTTGGGAAAATCGCTTGCATGGAATACGAAAGTAAGCCCTCTAGGCATGCAATTTGCCGGAGTGATGTGTGCTGCCTGGAGAGTTTTCTAAAATTTGTGCCTGATCTTTGCCACTTGGCAGTGTCAAGGGAGGCTCTGGTGGAATCTATCACAAATCCCAGGGAGGTCATTTTCTGAGAAGAAGTCAGGAGTGACTTTTTCTCATTGATTACAAATCTTAAGCCTTCTAGGAGGTTCACTGCTGACTGCAGATGAACGCACATTTTACAGGGGTACTGACCAAATAAAAGAGTTGTCTAAATAGGTGATGATCTGCCTCTCCTGTGCTCGCAGGTGTTCCACAACTGGCTTGAAGACCTTCATGAAGCACCAAGGGGATAACAATAGCTCAATTGGCAGTGTGGTGGATTTGAAAGTCTGATGGCCCTACACAAACAGGAGGAATCATTGGTGGGGGGAAAGATAGGGATAGTAGTAAGTGTCCTTTAGGTCCAGACGCACCATCCAATCAAAAGGTCGCAGGTTGTCCCAGAGGAAATGAACACCCTCCAACTTGAAGTGGCAGTAAACCAGCGCCTCCCTGAACTCTTGGAGATTGATGATTGGTCTGTCCTACACTGCTATTGCCAAACAAAAACAAGTTGCTAATAAATCCGTTGGGGTGACTCATGGATGAGCAAATGACCCCTTTGTCTACGAGGACCTCGACTTCCATTTTCTAGGAGCCTGACAGCCTGCAAAGGGAACTTGATTGGACACGGGCAGAAGTCATAGTGAGAGGGAACCATAAAACTCGATCTGGAAGCCCTAGTGTGAGAAAGTAGCCTCTTTCTAGCCTTGTTACCCCCACTTTTAGCCTGTTTGTGAGTATATGTCAGGGTGTTTTTACTGTATCACTGGGATCCTGCCAGCCAGGGCCCAGTGCTCATAGTGAAAACCGTATGTTGTAGGTGTGGTTGTTATGTGTCACTGGGATCCTGCTGGCCAGGACCCCAGCGCTCATACGTTTGTGGCCTATATGTATGTGTTCCCTGTGTGATGCCTAACTGTCTCACTGAGGCTCTGCCAACCAGAACCTCAGTGGTTATGCTCTCTTTGCTTTCCAAATTTGTCATTAACAGGTTAGTGACTAAATTTACCAATTCACATTGTCATACTGGTACACCCATATAATTCCCTAGTATATGGTACTGAGGTACCCAGGGTATTGGGGTTCCAGGAGATCCCTATGGGCTGCAGCATTTCTTTTGCCACCCATAGGGAGCTCTGACAATTCTTACACAGGCCTGCCATTGCAGCATGCGTGAAATAACGTCCACGTTATTTCACAGCCATTTACCACTGCACTTAAGCAACTTATAAGTCACCTATATGTCTAACCTTCACCTGGTGAAGGTTGGGTGCAAAGTTACTTAGTGTGTGGGCACCCTGGCACTAGCCAAGGTGCCCTCACATTGTTCAGGGCAAATTCCCCGGACTTTGTGAGTGCAGGGACACCATAACACGCTGCACTGTACATAGGTCACTACCTATGTACAGCGTCACAATGGTAACTCTGAACATGGCCATGTAACATGTCTAAGATCATGGAATTCTCCCCCCAATGCCATTCAGGCATTGGGGGGACGATTCCATGATCCCCCAGGTCTCCAGCACAGAACCCGGGTACTGGCAAACTGCCTTTCCGGGGTCTCCACTGCAGCTGCTGCCAACCCCTCAGACAGGTTTCTGCCCCCCTGGGGTCCAGGCAGCCCTGGCCCAGGAAGGCAGAACAAAGGATTTCCTCTGAGAGAGGGTGTAACACCCATTTCCTTTGGAAATAGGTGTGAAGGCTGGGGAGGAGTAGCCTCCCCAGCCTCTGGAAATGCTTTGATGGGCACAGATGGTGCCCATCTCTGCATAAGCCAGTTTACACCGGTTCAGGGATCCCCCAGCCCTGCTCTGGCGCGAAACTGGACAAAGGAAAGGGGAGTGACCACTCCCCTGACCTGCACCTCCCAGGGGAGGTGCCCAGAGCTCCTCCAGTGTGCCCCAGACCTCTGCCATCTTAGAAACAGAGGTGTTGCTGGCACACCGGACTGCTCTGAGTGGCCAGTGCCATCAGGTGACGTCAGACTCCTTTTGATAGGCTCTTACCTTTCTTACTAGCCAATCCCCCTTCCTAGGTAGCCAAACCTCCTTTTCTGGCTATTTAGGGTCTCTGCTTTGGGGAATTCTTCAAATAACGAATGCAAGAGCTCACCAGAGTTCCTCTGCATCTCCCTCTTCACCTTCTGCCAAAGGATCGACTGCTGACTGCTCAGGACGCCTGCAAAACTGCAACAAAGTAGCAAAAACGACTACTGCAACCTTGTATCGCTTCATCCTGCTGGCTTTCTCGACTGTTTCCTGGTGGTGCATGCTCTGGGGGTACCCTGCCTCCTCTGTGCACCAGGAGCTCTGAAGAAATCTCCCTTGGGACGACGGAATCCTCCCCCTGCAACCGCAGGCAACAAAAGACTGCATCACTGGTCCTCTGGGTCCCCTCTCAGCACGACGAGCGTGGTCCCTGGAACTCTGTCCAAGTGACTCCCACAGTCCAGTGACTCCTCAGTCCAGGTTTGGTGGAGGTAAGTCCTTGCCTCCCCACGCTAGACTGCATTGCTGGGTACCGCGTGATTTGCAGCTGCTCTGGCTCCTGTGCACTCTTCCAGGATTTCCTTCATGCACAGCCAAGCCTGGGTCCCTGACACTCTAACCTTCAGTGCACAACCTTCTGAGTTGTCCTCCGGCGTCGTGGGACTCCCTTTTGTGTCTTCGGGTGGACTCCGGTTCACTCCTCTTCCAAGTGCCTGTTCCGGTACTTCTGCGGGTGCTGCCTGCTTCTGTGAGGGCTCCCTGACTTGCTGGGTGCCCCCTCTGTCCCCTCATCCAAGTGGCGACATCCTGGTCCCTCCTGGGCCACAGCAGCATCCAAAAACCCTAACCGCGACCATTGCAGCTAGCAAGGCTTGTTTGCGGTCTTTCTGCGTGGGAACACCTCTGCAAGCTTCTTCACGACGTGGAACATCCATCCTCCAAAGGGGAAGTTTCTAGCCCTCTTCGTTCTTGCAGAATCCACAGCTTCTACCGTCCGGTGGCAGCTTCTTTGCACCCACAGCTGGCATTTCCTGGGCATCTGCCCACTCTCGACATTGTCGCGACTCTTGGACTTGGTCCCCTTGTTTCACAGGTACTCAGGTCCGGAAATCCACTGTTGTTGCTTTGCTGGTGTTGGTCTTCCTTGCAGAAACCCCCATCACGACTTCTGTGCTCTCGGGGGGTTATAGGTGCACTTTACACCTACTTCTCAGGGTCTTGGGGTGGGCTATTTTTCTAACCCTCACTGTTTTCTTACAGTCCCAGCGACCCTCTACAAGCTCACATAGGTTTGGGGTCCATTTGTGGTTCGCATTCCACTTTTGAAGTATATGGTTTGTGTTGCCCCTATACCTATGTGCTCCTATTGCAATCTATTTTAACTTTACATTGCTTGCATTACTTCCTTTTGCTATTACTGCATATTTTTTGTATTGTGTACATATATCTTGTGTATATTTGGCATCCTCATACTGAGGGTACTCACTGAGATACTTTTGGCATATTGTCATAAAAATAAAGTACCTTTATTTTTACTATATCTGTGTATTGTGTTTTCTTATGATATTTTGCATATGACACCAGTGGCATAGTAGGAGCTTTGCATGTCTCCTAGTTCAGCCTAAGCTGCTCTGCTGTAGCTACCTTCTATCAGCCTAAGCTGCTAGAAACACCTCTTCTACACTAATAATGGATAACTGGACCTGGCACAGAGTGTAAGTGTTGTAGTTTGGACTCTTGCTCTGAGCAAGACTGCTGGTCTCAGGATGACAGTACTTTCGTGTGTAGGTGACTAAGGCCCTCATTCTGACCTTGGCGGTCTTTTCGCAAGACCGCCGAGTTACCGCCGCGGTGAAGACCGCCGACCGCGGCGGTATGTTGCTGTGCGCATTCTGACCGCTGGGAGCGTTCCGCCGGAAAACCGCCAGCAGCCACACCTGCGGTCGGCGGGAAAGTGGAGACTGGTCAACCTCCACCGCCACGCCAGCAGAACACCGCCCACAGAATTACGACCCACATTTCTGTGTGGCGGTCTTCTGTTGGCGGTCTTCTGTTGGCGGTCACCTCCCCATGGCTCCCGTCGCCTCCCGGAGGACCAACGCACAAGGTAAGTTGATCGTCCGTGAGGGGAGGGGGTGGGGGGGTGTTGTGTGATGTGAGCGTGCATGGGGGTGTGCGTGTGAGTGTGTAGAGGGGGTGTGTGAGTGCGTGTATGCGGGCGGGGGGTGCTGCTGTGTCTATGGGTAATGTGTGCTGTTCGGCAGGTGCGCATGTCTGCATGTATGTGTGCGGGTATGTGTCCCCGTTGTGTATGTGTGTGTAGGGGGTGTGTATATGTGCATGTTGGGGGTGTGTGCATGTCGGGGTGCATGTATGTGCATGTCGGGGTGGGGGTGGGGAGGGGGTTCGTACCACCTCTGGGGGGTGGCAGGGGGGTGGAGGGTGTGGGGGGAGGACTCGGGTGGGTAGTGGGGGGTGGGGGAGACCCCTATCAGTGCCAGGGAAGGAATTCCCTGGCCCCGATAGTGCTTACCGCCATGGTTCGCACGGCGGTTCCCGCCCGCAAGAAACCGCGGCGGTAGGCAGGGTCATAATACCCTTGGCGGTCTTGGGACGACCGCCGGGCCGGAGTGCGCAAACTCCAGCCCGGCGGTCATGACCGCCGTGGCGGTCGGAGTGGAGAAGTGGCGGTCGGTCGCGGCGGGGACCGCCGCGGTCAGAATGCCATTTTTAATACCGCCGTCTCTCCGCCGACCGCCAGGGTCAGAATGAGGGCCTAAGTCTCTTCCTACAACTAGTTGTAACTGTTGTCCAAACCTTACCGGCTCACTAGCAGTACCTCACCAGAAACACAATAGTAAAAGGTGATTTGTTGCAGTGGCTTACGCATGGACTCAAAGTACGATATCTCAGGGTTGTCGTGGTTAAACGGAAATTACCCTTTTCTCACAGATTTATTATGTCTCATACAAACAAAGGCAATAACACAGATGCAGTGAAGTTATAATAGTTTTTATTCAACATAACTGCAATTTGTGATAAGTTGCATGAACTGCAATGATTAGGATAATGAATATACCAAGCAACAGTATTGTGAAGAAGAGAGTCATTGTTATAAAGACCCCCACCATTATGCAATATATGAAAGAAATATATGTATATGTATAAGATGTAATATGCCCTAATACCCTAATACGAATAGGCCTCCTACCTAAAGGAGAGCTGGGTTTGCTAAACCTAATCTGCCAAAAGCTGTGTCCATGAGAGGAGCCCCCAACCCTCGTTATCTTGGAATGAGGTCTCTATCTCAGACTCCGTAGGGACACGAAGACTGGGTCAGCGTCAAGACGATTGCAGCATCGATATCAGCGATGGTGGCGATGCCCTCTGGTCGGAATCCCTCTGATTATCTGTCTAAAGTGTGATGTATTTATACAGATCTACAAGGTCCCCTGACGTAGGTGTGTTCCTAAACAATAGATAAGAGGCATGCTTGGGACGGCAATTAATATCAACAATCCCTCGAAAGTATAGAGAGGGAAAATCCCTAAGTGTGAACACCTACTGTTTGTTTGTCTTTCGTGCTTGATCTTGACGCCTTGGCGCAGTGACACTGATAATAAAACTCAAAACAATTGGCCTAACTATAAACAAGGCAGCCATCTTAGAGGAAATAAATAATTAAATGGGCTAAGACAGAGCAAGCTAAGTAGGTTAAAAGTCACTAGGTGACGGGGGCATGAGTTTACAAGCCTACGGCTAAGCTAACTCCTGCTATCCCGTTAAAACAAACTGTGATTCACTACACCCTCCCCATTGCCGTAACAGGTATGATGAACGTACAGGAACCCAAACACTAAAAAGCTGCTTCTGAACTAAAAGCCAAAGGCAAAAAACAAGCTAATAAAAAAGCTAATAATAAAAAAATCGCTGTGTGTGAAAACACATTAAAACAAATCTGACTAAAAACACATACAGAGAGGTTAATATCAACCATGACAAATACAGCAAACGTCTATTATAATTGCATAATTTGGAATCGGGAATGGTAAGCAAATTCATCAAATTATGTGGTATATGCAGGATCTTGAAGAATGTCATCGAAGCCATCAGTCAAGGAGCTCAAAAACGAGTCAACATCGTCTGAAGTGAAATCTATTGCTGGATGGACAAACGGATCCACAGAGCAGAAGTGAGCCACATTCACCGGTGCATCGACACTCGCTGCAGTGTCCTCATCCATGTTAGATCTTATAACAGAAGGCTCATAGGTAGCCTCGCGGAGCAACCTCAGTCTCAAGGGGCATGACCGTGAATGAACCCTCATCGGGGACATCAGCAGTTCGCGGTCCACAGGAGATGTCGGTGCAACAGCAAGACAGACCATAGGCAGATGTTCAAAGAGGCACCATATGCAGCGGAATACCGGCTGTACACACCAGAGTAGCAGCCGGAATTACAACGACAGGTCAAACTCCAGTTCCACCAGCAAAGGTGTACCGAAGATCCGAACCATGCGTTCACGGCACAGTGGGGTTGACGGGAGCGGCTCCATTGCTCTGTGTTGCTGGAAAGAAACAACTACGGCGAATCAGAATAAATAGCAGTAGTAGTCCGCCAAGTAAAGCCAAAATAATTGGAAAGCCACCAAACACTGGAAAAGAGAGAATGGATGGCTGATGGGATGACTCCGAAGACAGTCTGGAAGATGGACACGAAACCAGACCCGACAGCCTTAAAGGAATGAACAATCCCAGTTGTGCTTGAAGCATTGAATATTCTGGATACCAGCTCTCCAAAGTGTTTGGGGAAATCGATATTTAAAAGGGATTGTATCTTGGCTGATGATCTCGCAATCTGGAGAGCATACGTCTCTTTTGCGGATGTCAAGGCGACCTGTTTCTGAAACAATAGCGCCTTCAGTCTACTCAACTTGTCATAGTTCATATTAATAGTATCTATGTGGGGCCACATTTGAGATACTTGTATCTCTCGTGTGGGGGGGAAACAAAACATGTCCACAACACGTAACGACCTTCGTGACTGAAATTGCGTAGGCAATTCCAGGTCGCAAGCCGCAACAGCTTTCATCGTTCAGTAGAACATAACTTTCATTGGAAAGTACATGAAACACTGGACAAATCAAGGGGATGGGAGTACCCTTCAGAAAACAGGCCAAATTTGCGACCCCCGCATTGCAAAGACCGTGAAGGGACACCTGTTTGCATATCATAGAATGACGAACAGCAGTCTCACATTCACTTCCGCTAAGAAAGACCTCCTGTTCACCGTTCAGACATTTATAGTCAAAGGGCAACTCCCACTCTTCCTTAATAAAGCTATCTCCTAGCTGCTCATATCGTCCCACTGCAAGATGTTTCAGGCAGCTCGAGAAACTAAAGGTTGAAATCGGTAAATTAATAATGCCGTGCAAGAGCCAGATAGTTGAAGGACTCTCTGCTACCGTGAAGTGCAACTTATCTAATTTCTCTACTTGAAGCAGAGTGAAACGAGCCTCCCTTTTAGCCATTGTCTCTTGTTCCCTGGAAAAATTAAAAGCAGTGAATAGTTCACTCCCATTAATGTACTTCCATGGAATGTGGCCACTTTTCAGTGTCTTTAACGTCCAACCCAGCTGCATGATGGAACGTAGCTGCGTTTGCCCATGATATAACCGGGACAAGTCAGTCTGAGTGATATCAATAGCAGACAACACTATATTCGTTAGTGAATAAATCCTTTTGGACAGCGTGTTCATGCCATTGTCGACAACAGCTAACGTCTTTTCCAAATTCTCCTTATCTAGTTGCCTTAAACGTGCAGCAGCCTCAATCTGGGAAAGTTTCCAAATCTCATTGTACATAGCATATAAAAACCGTTTCGAGCGTGGTTTCCTAGGACCTAACAGGAAATCCTGCAAGTCTATACTGTCAGAAAGAGTGTTCAGGTGTTGCTTAACTGCTGTTAACGTGTTCGTCTGCACCCATTGCTGGCACAGCTTACCCACACTGTATGTTGTAATTATACCTGTATGTTGACCTGATATAAAGCGAGGGTCTGGCCTGTGAATGGAAAAACCCCCTGAAGAGTTCAAGAAACGTTTTGTTCACTCATCAGTGTCGGAGGGCCAAACCGCCCACCCGCCGGGACGGGAAAGTGAAGAATTATAGGTACCAGCCTTAACCATTGCATCTAGCCTGTCTTCTGAGACATTGAGAAAGTGTTGCCAATCTTGAAATTTTGTCGGAGTAGGGATACTGGGCGTGTTCACGTCTCTGATTTTCGCTAGCCCCAGACATGACGTCTGCTCAATAGTGTCATTTAAGAAAATCATTTGCACAGGAATCAGGCAAGCTCGAAACAAAGCCTCCCTACCCTGTATCTGCCAATCTTGTGTCCCCCATACACTTTTCAAACCAATAGTATCTTTCCAATATTCGTAACCCTCAATCGAGAGCCGGGAAACAAAGGGATCTGAATAAATCAGTTTTGTATCTGTTAGCAGCAGTTTTCTAATTTGTACCGGAGGTACTTTAAAATAAAACGACTCTGCTTTTTTTGTATCATGCCCAGAAAAGTATGTAAATTTTTCGCTGTAATACTTCGAACTCCCTATTTGTGGTGTCGAACAATGCTCCCATTGTGTATAGTTCAAAAGAGGCCTATATCTAGTTGTACGGTGTAGGTAGTGATGTCCCCAATTGTTATAGCAGAACATTTCCCCATAATTCATTGTATAATCATATATATCATTACTTCCAAAAGCGGATTAGTCCTTCATTTCAGCTAGCATTGAATCAACTGTTTGGACATCCCAATCATCAGAGACAACATTAGGTGTAATAACATCAGACATTGAAATTTTGAACACGTATGGTATTTGAATTATCTCTGTAGGCCCGTATATATCGAATGGAACTTTGTCCCACACAATCCCATCAGTAATTGGCATAGCAGTAATATTGACAGGGGACAAATCACGTCGGACCTTATGTGAAGAATGATGTGGTGTCAAAATTTCATCAACAGGCTCCACAGAGGAGCGATCAGTAATATAGTGACCATTAATCAGTAAAAAGAAAACAGTCACAAAACCAATCCAAAAAAATAATGCAATAAATGTCAGACAGAACCATAGATAGTTCCATGGGTAGATCAAATAGTTCTTTTTAAGCCATCGATACAGCTTATTACTTATTGAAAGTTTGTCAGTCACATTTGAGGATGAATATGAAGAAAAATCATCAACGTCAATGAAATAACCAGAGGAAGTCTCTGCAAACACAGGACCTGCTGCATTCTGATCCACCGCTCGTGGAGGGTCTTGATAGACAACATCATTAGTCGTGGAAGTGTTCGTGTAGAATACAGCCAAATCTCGAAGCGGTGTTGTCACTGAAGTTGTGACTGGAACTAACAAAAGTTCATGTTCTGCCCTCCCCATGGTCGAGGAAGTGTCTGGAACAGCAGTGGACATAGTTGCATAGTCAGTAGCAGAGATGTTCATCCTACTATGTAGAGGGATGTCCTGTTGGGTAGTGAGAGGGGATCGGGAACCACCCAAGGGACCTCCTGGTCTACTGGGTAGAATCGGCCACATGGTGTAACTTGATGTCATCAATGGAGATGAATCTATTCGATTTAGAACCAGACAATGGTGGAAGGATGACAGTCCTGGTGCCTTTTATTCCCAAGACCGGTACAGGTGCTCTATATGATGGACTGAACTCTTTTTTCACAGCGATCTTCTCACGAACCAGATCCCCAACGTTAGGAAACCAGCCAGTCGAAGTTTTCGCCAATTCCCTTATTTCTAAGGTGGCAGCACTTGCAGATGATTTATCATCACAAAATTGTTGAAGCTCCTGTAAAACAGTGAGACGTTCTTTTATGTCAAATGGTGTTTCTGCTGCCACCATACCAGGGGCATCAAGATCGGGGACATACATAGGGATCCCAAAGAGAACCTCATACGGAGACCTTCCCCCCAAGGACTGTCTTGGCATATTATTCAGAGCTCTCCGGACCCCATAGAGGTGATGTAACCAACTGCGGCTTGAACCTAATACTCAAGCTGTTAAGGGCTGCTTTAGATCACGATTCCGCCTCTCCACAACCGAATTTCACTCGGGATGGTATAGTGAGGAGTAATGGAGTTCAACATCCATCGTCCTCATGGTGTCCCTGAAAGCTTTAGAGGCAAATGCAGGGCCCTGGTCCGAATGGAATGCTGCAACTGCATAGGTACAGATAAAGATCAGCAGATCTCTTATAACAGTCCGGGCGTCAGCCGACCGCTGTGGCCATGCCCACAGGAATCTAGAACAGGAATCCACAGCCACTAAAATGTATTTGTATGCACCATCAGGTTGTAAGGGACCACAATGGTCCAGGTACACATATTGAAGTGGTTTGTCTGACACTAAGAGGGATGTCTGCGGAGGGCGTTTGATATTTGAGCCCTTAATCTGCTGACAAATGTCACAGCAAAGGACATACTGCTTAGTCCGTCTGCATAGACCAGGCCACCAGTATCGTTGTTGTAGAATTGTTATAGTGGCCTGTATACCAGCATGTGCAGAAGCGACACCCTCGTGTGCGGCTGTAATCAGCTCTAATCTCTGGTTTTCATTGGGGATTACTCGATCACCAACCCCTGGAATTGTGGCATAAGCAACATTCTGTGCACTGATATGGTAAGTATAGTTCGTAGGGTATCTTTTCGGAAGGGTCTTGCCTGCAGTCGAAGCTTTAACGGCAACCAGTATTTCATTATCCAACCTCGTACGAGAACGAGTCACTGCAGCCACAGAAGCCGTAGCTACTGATGCTTTGGCCGCTTCATCAGCCAATGTATTGTCGGCAACGTGTATTCCTACACGTTGGTGTCCTAATGCATGAACTACATGGACACATGGTAGCTTCTCCTTAAGATCAGCCACCCTTCCCCACAACATTTTGTGTTTAATGGTGTTCCCTCTAGAATCTCTAAACCCGTTCACTTTCCAATGATTGAGATAATCATTGTATGACTGGACGCAGTAATATGAATCACAGACTATCAAAGTCTGGGTTATTGTCTCAGTATGTTCGAGCGCTAGAAGAAGAGCCTGAAGTTCGGCCAACTGGGCTGTGCAGTCCCCTAAAGTCTGCATGTAGGTATTGTGAGGATGGAAAACTCCGTCTTCCATCGTCCCGCACACGGCTGCGCAAGCCGCCGAGTATTGATGTTTAGTACCTACAGCCGGCTGTGACGACCGTCAGTATAAATGATGGTATTATAACTGTCTATTGGCAGGATATGTAGAGGAGCGGGGTACTCCTGTTCATACTGGAGAAATTCTTGTGTCTGAAGTCTTGGGTCAAACACATAATCAACATCAGTGGCGGTCAGAGACGTTGCCCCTTGAATGCAACATGGATGTAATGCCTTAGCGTTTGGAACGCTCGTTTTAGTGACAGCCTCTAGGGCCGGCACCGGGGAGACAACAATAATGCGTTTCCCCTGGGCAAGTGGCCTCTCCTTTATGACGGCCATCTGAACTGCTGTCAGAACCTTTTCTGTAGGTGCAAAACGTTTTTCAGCATTGGAATATAAGTGTGATTTGTATGCTATCGGCACCGTGTCACCCTCATTAAAGGTGACATAGGTAAACCCAAGGGCTCCAGCAATTATTCTGATGACCAAATTTGTTTTATTGTCATGTGTGTATAAGTGTCTAGCTTCTAGCATGTCCCGTTGTATGCCCTAAGGATGTGTGTGTGTTCAATCGTCCATTGTCTGCTGGAAAAGTTGGGCTGAATTAAGTCAAAGTGGTTTGATGCGTTCTGCATAATCTGGAATGTATGTTCTGCCAAAATTAAAGAAACCCAGTAATGACTAATTTCTTCAGTGTGTTCGGAGGCTGTAGCTGAGCACATTTTTCTAGGAAGTGCGGGGCCAGGCTCTTCCCCTCGTTCGATAGCTCATACACCAGGAACAAAACACTAAGAAAGGCTATCTTGCTTTTCTTAAAATTAAATTTATAACCGAATTCTGCAAACCCCAAAATGATTCGATCAATCCTCGCAAGATGAATGTCGAGGGCGTCGTCAGTGAGATAGATATCATCCACATAGGACAATGCATCACAATCAAGCTCGTGCAAAATCGATGTCACACAGGCTGAAAACAGTCCTGAGCTATTTTTATAGCCTTGGGGTAAACGACAAAAGCGTTTGAGAGCCAAATGAAAATGCACTTAGGTCCCGACTTTCATGTGCTAAATTCTGGCAGAAAAACCCATTAGATATATCCAATGTAGTTTTCATATTTTTTATGCACTATATTGTTTATTAGTGCTGTGCTGTGTGAATTTTGTATAGCATATGTGCGAGTATGACTATTTAAGTGTCTATAATCAACCACTATTCTATATGAATGATCTGGTTTCGCAACGGGAAATAATGGATTATTCATGGCCAATGTATAAGGCTCAATCACTCCCTGATACTCAAGTTGTGACAGGATCTCCGTCACAGGAGCTCTGGCTTCATGCTTAACAGGATATGGTGGCTGCGGGTGGGGAGTAGACCTAACAGGAATAACATGACAAGGAGAGTCCTTGTCCCACCCTACATGATTACGGTATAGTGCAGGTGCCTGCGCTAAAGCCCATTCAGCAGCATAGGCTTTTTTGTCTGCCTCCGGAACAAGATCGGAAAAAGAAGGCAAAATGACATCTTCCCCACGTGGGAGCTTGCGGACATGTTCAGGTGGGCCAGTCTTTCTCGGCCAACAGGATATCACTAGTTAGTTCATCCCAAAATATCACACTAATAACGCGTTCCACGTCTCCCTCTATCTGAATTGTTAAATCATAAACCCGATCGGGTGGGAGAACGCGGTCATCCGCTGTCTCAACCACGATGTAATCGCTAGTTGCTGTTGCATCCAGATGATCCTTCAGACTCTGGCGACATATCGTGACCTCTGCCGCGCTGTCCAACAGAGTCACGGCCCACTTCTTGTTCCTCAACAGTGTTCTCAATACTACTGGCATTTTTAACAGTCAGTGCTGCCACTGTCTTCTTTTTAAATTGTGGTTTTTGCTGAGGAGTCTTTTCTTCTTTTTTAATGGTAGACTGTGGCGAGTCTTTTTTCTCTTTCACGTATTACGGACGTCGATCTTGACGGCCCCCTCTCTCGCTACGTTTATTCGGTGCGTCCTGAAAGGAACGAGAAGGATGTGAATCAGTATATCTGTCTGGAGTTCTAATGTTATCTCTATTTCTGAGATTATACCTCCTTTCGGAGTACTCCGGATGTGGAGAATCAGCTCTTTTATTTCTCCTGTCTTTGAAATCTTTTTGTTTGTCCCAGCGCTTTTTAGAGCCCTCTTGTGCCTGCTTTGTAACTTCCTTATGGTTGGTACTTGGTAATTCCAATTTTTTAGGTTTGGCTCCCAAACTATCCCGTTCTATACTAGTATAAGTATCGGATATTATTTTCGGCAGCTGTCTCTCTTGTTCCATATTTGGAGTTTCCCGGAGACGCTGGCGTATTGCCAGTGCCACCGCTTCCCCTTTAATATTACATAGTATTATCGAGGAGACGCCGTCAAAGTTACGTATCAATTTCATCCCCAGATCTAGGGCCGGTGCAGCCCCATGCTCATTTTGTATTTGTTTTAACACTTCCGGTAAATTGGCAAGTGTAGGGGTACCATGTGTGGTAGTATAAACGGCAGGGAAGACTGTACCCCAAGTGGCACAGTCATCCACCGAGGGAACCATCCCAAACGGCAAGCACATAGTGAGCAATCAATGTTTTTCCTGTGGCCCCGTATGGGGGAACACAGCTTCCAGCTGATTTGTTTTCTGGGCAATCCAGAACGGTATTTTTTCCCGTTCCATGGGCACCTTACCCATAATAGTATGCACTGTTTGTGGATTAATCCCAGTAGCCAATTGATATCCACCAGCTACTGGTGGTGCTGGACGCGCTGGTGTAGTGTTCAATGTTCGCATTAAGAACTGAACCAATCGTCTATATAATGCCACTAATTCATTATATAATATTCGTAAATCTGCGATCAGCATATTCTGTATGCCTGGGTGAGGTGTATATGTGGCAAACATAGGCCATGTAGGTCCCTCATTACTTAAAGGACCTAGCCTAACCCGTCTTAGTACATGTGGTAGGGCGCCTTCAAACCAATTCTGATGCTCTTGATATGTGAGCGATATTTCATGATACTGGTATGCTTCGTATCGTACGGGTACGTTAGCAACGTTATATGTGTGAAATGTGTGCGTTCTTTGGTCAGCCTCAGGAAAGGTAATCCAACAGTAAAATGTTTCTGTTTGGTAGGCTTCAGTCGCTTCTATAATCAAAGTAACATCCCCACCCTCTTCTGTAAGGCCATGCGCTATTAAATGTTGTGTAAGTGCATGTCTAGCATTTGCAGGAATGTCTATGGTATTAGCCATAGTTGTTTAGAGAAACGGAACACCAAAAAATGGGGGAAGTTTTTCCTTTTGATGAGGTTGAGCTTGAACAACCTACAGCTTAATTAGGTGTTACCTGTTCAGCTGAGGAGGATTCTCCCAAAGACCACGGACGTCTCCGTATAATGGTATTTAGGGTACCTGTTGTCTGTGAGACAGTGATAGTCAGGGTAACTGTAAATTAGTGCCTAAAGAACGAGTTACTTACCTTCGGTAACGACTTTTCTGGTGGATACATTAGCTACCTGTGGATTCCTCACCTAATGAATACTCCCATGGCGCCAGCATTCGACGGAAATCTTCTTCCTAGTCTCTGCACGTCGACGAGGACGTCACTCTAGCCCACGCGACGCCGTCTGACGTCATACAGGCAATAAGAGGTCCTCGACGACGTGCCGACGTCAGTACCAACATTTTTTACGTGCATGAGAACAACCACCCAATGCAATGAAAGAGCAAGGCAACATCCCATAACCTTGTAAAATACACAATATTGCAATGAATAGCTGTAAATTTAATATAACGAACAAATATATGCAAATCATGTATGTACACAAAGATATATACATATATATATATATATACACAGATAATATACACACGTATCCATATATACAACGTCTATTGCAACCTTGAAGACCAAGAGGAGCGCACTCAAGGATTACTTGGTAAGACCAGAAAGGCAACGGGGAGGCGGGTGGGACCGTGAGGAATCCACAGGTAGCTAATGTATCCACCAGAAAAGTCGTTACCGAAGGTAAGTAACTCGTTCTTCTGATGGATACAACTACCTGTGGATTCCTCACCTAATGAATAGAGTCCCAAAGCAGTACCACGCCCGGTGGCGGGTGCCTAAATGGTCAAACCAAGAAATCCTGCAGCACTGACCGTGCAAAATGGCCGTCCCTTCTGACCTCAGAGTCCAAACAGTAATGTTTCGCAAAAGTGTGAAGGGACGACCAAGTTGCGGCCTTGCAGATGTCAACCACAGGAACACCCCTGGCCAAGGCCGAAGTGGCCGACTTAGCTCTGGTGGAATGAGCTCTAATGCCCTCAGGAGGGTCCTTCTTTGCCAAAGAGTAACAGATTTTAATGCAAAGAACCACCCACCTGGAGAGTGTTCTCTTGTGGACTGCCTTTCCTCTCCTCTTGCCCACGTACCCGATGAACAGCTGATCCTCCAGCCTGAAATCCTTTGTTCTATCAATAAAGAAGCTCAACGCCCTCTTTGGGTCCAGACGGTGCAGTCTTTCTTCCTCTTTAGAAGGATGAGGCGGAGGATAGAACGTGGACAAAGTAATTGTCTGAGCCAAATGGAAGGGTGAAACAACCTTCGGGAGGAAAGCAGCCTTGGTCCTCAACACCACCTTATCCCCATAAAAAGTTGTATAAGGGGGCTTTACCGATAAGGCCTGCAACTCACTCACTCTCCTTGCAGATGTTATCGCTACCAGGAAAACTGTTTTTATAACCAAATACCTTAAGGGGCAAGAATGCATAGGCTCAAAAGGGGACCCCATAAGGAAAGTCAGGACCAAGGACAAATCCCATTGCGGCATAACAAATGGTTTTGGAGGATATTTATTTAGAAGACCTTTCAAGAATCTGATAACAATAGGGGATTTAAATAACGATGGTTGGTCTGGAAGACAAATGAAGGCTGACAAGGCCGACAAATAACCCTTAATGGTAGCCACTGCACAACCTTTCTGCGCTAGAGAGAGAGCAAAAGACAAAACGTCCGATAGATGAGCATGTAAGGGATCAATCTGCCTCTCTCCACACCACGCAACAAATTTAGACCACCTATTAGCGTAGATAGATTTAGTGGAGTGTCGCCTGGCCGCTAATATAACATCCACTACATCAGGCGGGAGAGAGAAGGAACTCAGGTTGCCCCGTTCAATCTCCAGGCATGTAGGTGCAGACTCTGGAGGTTGGGGTGTAAAATCTGCCCCTGCGACTGCGAGAGGAGGTCTGCCCTGAAAGGGAGATGGAGCGGAGGGCACATTGAGAGTTGGAGAAGGTCGGAGTACCACACCCTCCTTGGCCAATCCGGAGCTATTAAGATGACTAGCGCCCGGTCTTGGCGAATCTTCCTCAATACTCGAGGAATCAAGGGTATGGGAGGAAACGCGTAAAGCAACTGGCCGCACCAGGTTATTTGAAACGCGTCCCCTAACGCTCCCTGCATTGGATACTGGAGGCTGCAGAATAACGGACAATGCGCGTTCTCCAGAGTGGCAAACAGATCTACCCGAGGAAACCCCCACCTTTGGAAGATCAAACGGGCTTGATCTGGATGGAGACGCCACTCGTGGTCTGCCGAGAATTGGCGACTGAGACCGTCCGCACGTACATTCAAGACCCCGGCCAGATGATTTGCTACCAAGCAAATCTGATGGTCCTTTGCCCAGGACCATAGTCGAAGAGCTTCTCTGCAGAGAAGGTACGACCCTACTCCTCCCTGTTTGTTTATGTACCACATCGTGGTAGTATTGTCCGTCAGGACCTGTACCGACTGACCACGAAGGGAAGGGAGGAAGGCCTTGAGAGCCAGACGTACAGCCCGTAACTCTAACAGATTGATATGAAACATCTGCTCCTCTGGAGACCAAAGGCCTTTGATCTCCAGATCCCCCAGATGAGCTCCCCACCCTAGAGTGGAAGCATCCGTTATGACCGTGGCCACTGGTGGCGACTGCGCGAACGGCTTTCCTTGTGAAAGATTGTTGCTCGCAATCCACCACTTCAAGTCCACAGCAGCATCTCTGGAGATCTTGACAGCACCTTCTAGATCTCCTTTGTGTTGAGACCACTGCCTTCGGAGGCACCACTGAAGAGCCCTCATGTGCCAGCGAGCATGCGTGACCAACAGAATGCAGGAGGCGAACAGACCGAGCAGACGAAGGACCTTGAGGACTGGAACTACCGCTCCATTTCGAAACATTGGAACCAATTCCTGAATATCTTGAATCCGCTGAGGCGGAGGAAAGGCTCGACTCAATGTTGTATCCAGTACTGCCCCTATGAACAGGAGGCGCTGAGAGGGCTCCAGGTGAGATTTGGGCTCGTTCACCGAAAAACCCAGGTCGAACAACAACTGAGTCGTTGACTGCAGATGATGCGACACAAGCTCCGGCGACTTGGCTTTGATCAACCAGTCGTCCAAGTAAGGGAATACTGCTATCCCCTTCCTTCTGAGCTCTGCCGCAACCACCGACATCACCTTCGTGAAGACTCGAGGTGCTGAAGTAAGACCAAACGGAAGGACCGCAAACTGATAGTGCTGCGATCCCACCATAAACCGGAGATACTTCCTGTGTGACTTGAGTATCGGGATATGAAAGTAAGCATCCCCTAAGTCGACAGACACCATCCAATCTTCCTTGTTCAACGCCAAAAGCACCTGAGCTAGGGTCAGCATCTTGAACTTTTCCTGTTTGAGGAACCAATTCAAGATCCTCAGGTCCAGGATTGGTCTCAACCGACCATCCTTCTTGGGAATCAGGAAATACCTTGAGTAACAACCTCGACCCCTTTCCTGCTCTGGGACCAACTCTACCTCGCCCTTTGAAAGGAGGACTTGTACCTCCTGTTCTAGCAACAGGAGGTGTTCTTCTGAACAATAAGATGGGCGGGGCGGGATGAGGGGCGGGAACTCCCGAAAGGGAAGGGTGTAGCCTTTTCCCACAATACTGAGAACCCAAGTGTCCGTTGTAATAGTCTTCCACTTGCGGAGAAAATGCTGTAATCTTCCCCCTACAGGAGAGGAGTGAGTGGGAAATGGTGGAAGCCTAAGGCTGCTTTCCCTGCTGCACCCCTCCAGAGGACGAGGAAGAGGCAGAGTGCTGCTGAGAGGCTCCTCTGGTGCGGGCCCTCCCTCTCCCTCTAAAAGATCTATAGGAATGGGAAGAGGCAGGTTGCTGGAATCTCCCCCGAAAGGAAGAGGCGGAAGAGCCACGCCCAAATCCCCGAAACCTCCTGAAAATCCTGGAAGAGGCAGAGGAAGAAGGAGCTTGGAGTCCTAGCGATTTGGCTGTGGCCCTGCTCTCCTTAAAACGTTCCAAGGCCGAATCTGCCTTGGCGCCAAACAGCTTGTCCCCATCAAAAGGGAGATCCAATAGGGTTGACTGCACATCTGCAGAAAACCCCGAATTACGGAGCCAGGCCTGTCTCCTTGCCACCACAGTCGTGCCCATTGCTCTGGCCACCGAGTCGGTCGTATCCAGCCCAGCCTGAATAATCTGGGTCGCAGCAGCCTGGGCATCTGAAACAACATCCAAAAGACCCTGGGGAAGCTCCGTAAATGATGAGGAAATGTCATCCATAAGAGCATGAATATATCTCCCCAGGATACAAGTTGCGTTGGTGGCCTTCAACGCCAGACTGCAGGACGAAAAGATTTTCTTGGACTGCGCATCCAGTTTCTTCGAGTCTCTGTCCCCAGGCACCGTCGGGAAAGAACCAGGCGCTGATTTGGATGAACAGGAGGCCTGCACCACCAAGCTCTCCGTTGTAGGTTGCCTAGAAAGAAAGCCAGGGTCAGTTGGTGCAGCTCGATACCTCCTGGCTACGGCTCTATGAACCGCTGGGGAAGATACTGGTCTCTTCCACACCTCTAGCACCGGATCCAGCAAAGCGTCATTAAAGGGCAATAGAGGCTCTGCCGCAGCTGAGGCCGGATGAAGCACCTCTGTCAGAAGGTTCTGTTTTGTCTCTGCCACCGGCAAAGGCAGGTCCAGAAAACTAGCTGCCTTCCGTACCACTCCGTGTATTCCCCTGGAGACGAAAGATCCCACTCAGGGGAAGTGTCCAGCCCACTGGCTGTATCTAGACCATGCAGTCCATCACCCGAGTCCTCTAGTTCTCCTTCTTCCAGGACTCGTTGGTACTCCTGCTCCTCTAATAAACGGAGAGCACGTTTCCTCGAATGAAGCCTCTGCTCGATACGCGGAGTCGACAATGCCTCCGCCGAAGCCGAAGATCGGCGCCGATCTTCAGAAGCCACCAACGCCGCGTCCGGCGCCACAGGTAACTTCGGCGCCGATGAAAGAGCACTCGGAGCGGATGGACCCACCGGAGTCACAGGACGAAATCCCGACGTCGACGGGATGGAAATCTCCGGGGCCAATCCCTCCGAAGCCACCGGAGCGGCCACCGGCGCCGACACCGGCGCCGAGCCCACGTTCCCAAAAGGGAGAAAGGGCATAAAGGGTGCCGGCCGTAGAGGTGCAGGATCACCCAATGAAAAGGCCAAAGGGCCAGCCGGAGCACCCCCTGGAGCCATCTGTTGGAAGATGGTATACATCGCATTTAGGAATGCGGTACTATCGGCTCCAGGGGTGGGAAAAGCCGGATACTGGGGTGCCTGTATCGAAGGCGACCCCAACGCCGGCCTCGACGTCTGCGACGCCGGGGACAACACCAGAGGCTGCACCACTTCAATCACCGACGCCTGTCCAGGTGAAGTCGGTGACGCCGGAGAGGGCAACGGCGTCGATGGATGCGGCGTGACCGTGGGACTGACCTCCCAAGTCCTCCGGCGCCGATCCGAAGACCTGGAACGAGTCTCCTTGCTCGAATGGCGCCGTGATTCTCTACGGCGCCGGGAGTCTCGATGACGCCGATGCCTTGGCGAAGAAGACTTCTTATGATGTTTTTCTTTCTTCGACTTCGCCATAAACAACTTCGCCTCACGTTCCTTGAGGGCCTTTGGATTCATGTGCTGGCATGAATCGCAAGTCGAGACGTCGTGGTCGGAGCTTAAACACCAAAGACAGTCGGAGTGAGGATCCGTAACTGACATCTTGCCCCCACACTCACGACAAGGCTTAAAACCCGACTTTCTCTGCGACATTATTACTGCAGCGAAGGACTACGCAGCAAAAAATACACTGTAACCACGAAAGTAACAGTTGCTCCCTCGAAGATAACCGTTTCGAATGCACGGAAAAAAGGGAACTGACGTCGGCACGTTGTCGAGGACCTCTTATTGCCTGTATGACGTCAGACGGCGTCGCGTGGGCTAGAGTGCCGTCCTCGTCGACGTGCAGAGACTAGGAAGAAGATTTCCGTTGAATGCTGGCGCCATGGGAGTATTCATTAGGTGAGGAATCCACAGGTAGTTGTATCCATCAAAACACCATCGTTGGTGGCGCCATGTCGTAGTTTGGACTCTTGCTCTGAGCAAGACTGCTGGTCTCAGGATGACAGTACTTTCGTTTGTGGGTGACTAAGGGGGTGATTCTGATTCTGGCGGGCGGCCTCCGCGGAGGGTATCATGAGTTTTTCCCTGGGCTGGCGGGCGGTCTCCAAAAGACCGCCCGCCAGCCCAGGGAAAAACTCCCTTCCCACGAGGATGCCGGCTCGTAATCGAGCCGGCAGAGTGGGAAGGTGCGACGGGTGCAGTGGCACCCGTCGCGTATTTCAGTGTCTGCAAGGCAGACACTGAAATACTTTGCGGGGCCCTCTTACGGGGCCCCTGCCGTGCCCATGCCATTGGCATGGGCACGGCAGGGGCCCCCAGGGGCCCCGCGACCCCTCCTACCGCCATCCTGTTCATGGCGGCTTTCCCGCCATGAACAGGATGGCGGTAGGGGGGGTCAGAATCCTCATGGCGGCGGAGTGCGCTCCGCCGCCATGAAGGATTCCCCCGAGCAGCGGTAAGTCGGCGGGAGCCCGCCGACTTGCCGCTTCTGACCGCGGCTGAACCGCCGCGGTCAGAATGCTCGTGGGAGCACCGCCAGCCTGTTGGCGGTGCTCCCGTGGTCGGTGGCCAGAATGACCCCCTAAGTCTCTTCCTACAACTAGTTGTAACTGTTGTCCAAACCTTACCGGCTCACTAGCAGTACCTCACCAGAAACACAATAGTAAAAGGTGATTTGTAGCAGTCGCTTACGCATGGACTCAAAGTACGATATCTCAGGGTTGTCGTGGTTAAACAGAAATTACCCTTTTCTCACAGATTTATTATGTCTCATACAAACAAAGGCAATAACACAGATGCAGTGAAGTTATAATAGTTTTTATTCAACATAACTGCAATTTGTGATAAGTTGCATGAACTGCAATGATTAGGATAATGAATATACCAAGCAACAGTATTGTGAAGAAGAGAGTCATTGTTATAAAGACCCCCACCATTATGCAATATATGAAAGAAATATATGTATATGTATAAGATGGAATATGCCCTAATACCCTAATAAGAATAGGCCTCCTACCTAAAGGAGAGCTGGGTTTGCTAAACCTAATCTGCCAAAGCTGTGTCCATGAGAGGAGCCCCCAACCCTCGTTACCTTGGAATGAGGTCTCTATCTCAGACTCCGTAGGGACACGAAGACTGGGTCAGCGTCAAGACGACTGCAGCATCGATATCAGCGATGGTGGCGATGCCCTCTGGTCGGAATCCCTCTGATTATCTGTCTAAAGTGTGATGTATTTATACAGATCTACAAGGTCCCATGACGTAGGTGTATTCCAAAACAATAGATAACAGGCATGCTTGGGACGACAATTAATATCAACAATCCCTCAAAAGTATAGAGAGTGAAAATCCCTAAGTGTGAACACCTACTGTTTGTTTGTCTTTCGTGCTTGATCTTGACGCCTTGGCGCAGTGACACTGATAATAAAACTCAAAACAATTGGCCTAACTATAAACAAGGCAGTCATCTTAGAGGAAATAAATAACTAAATGGGCTAAGACAGAGCAAGCTAAGTAGGTTAAAAGTCACTAGGTGACGGGGGCACGAGTTTACAAACCTACGGCTAAGCTAACTCCTGCTATCCCGTTAAAACAAACTGGGATTCACTACATAAGTACCCCTTGGTACCCACTACAAGCCAGGCCAGCCTCCTACATTGGTTGTGCAGCGGTGGGATAAGTACTTGCAACTACTTACCACTTTGTCATTCTGTACTTTTCATAAGAGAATAATATACAAAACAAGTTCAGTGTAAGTACACCTAACCAAAAAGTTTTGCTTTTCTTCTCTTACACTATCTGCTAAGTGCTGAAAAGTACTCCTAAACTTTCAAAAAGTTTCAAAAAGTTGAAAACGTTTTTTTTTCTTGTTCCTTAAAGTCCTGAAACTTTTTCTATCCTTTATCTATTTCTAAACCTTTTTCTACCATGTCTGCTGTAGGAACTCCTCTTAATTTGGTCAATACAACTTATGACCACCTTAACTTTAAGAGCCTAAGGAGTCTCTGCATTGATAGACAATAATTCTCTAGAAGGGTTCTTTCCTACCACTAAACCTCTAACATGCTCATTGAGAATGATAAGGCCTTAGCTGGTAGTTCAATTGAGAAGTTAGGAGATAGCTCACACTCTGACTCAGGGGAGCCCCCAGTAGGAGTGTTGCAGGGTTCCCTTCCTAATCTGCCCCTCAGCAGACCACCTAGCAATGCTGGTAGTAATAGAAGCTCCCATCACAGTAGGGATGTTTTTGTTGCTGGAGGCCAGGTTGTTAGGGTGCCAACTGTTAGGGACAGGTCTCCCTCTGCTCATTCAAATCTTTCTTCTGTGTCAAAAAGTTCCCAACCCACCCACCCTGATGACAAGATGTTAGAAAGGGAACTCAATAAGTTGAGAGTGGAAGAGTCCAGGCTGAAGCTTAAACAGCAACAGCTGGCTCTAGACAGAGAATCCCTAGACTTAGAAAAAGAGACACAGAGGTTGGGGTTAGGACCCCATGGTGGCAGCAGCAGTATTCCTTATAGCAATCCTGTGAGAGAGCATGATTCTAGGAATCTGCACAAGATAGTTCCCCCTTACAAGGAGGGGGGTGACATTAACAAGTGGTTTGCTGGCCTTGAGAGGGCCTGTATGGTACAGGGGGTCCCTCAAAGGCAGTAGGCTGCTATCCCATGGCTATCTTTCAGTGGAAAGGATAGGGATAGGCTCCTTACTGTGAAGGAAAGTGATGCCAATAATTTTACAGTTTTGAAGAATGCACTCTTGGATGGATTTGGCTTAACCACTGAACAATACATGATTAAGTTCAGACAAACCAGAAAAGAGTCCTCACAAGACTGGGTAGACTTTGTTGACTATTCAGTGAAGGCCTTGGAGGGGTGGTTACATGGCAGTAAAGTTTATGACTATGAAAGCCTGTACAATCTAATCCTGAGAGAGCATATTCTGAATAACTGTGTGTCTGATTTGTTACACCAATATCTAGTGGACTCAGATCTGACCTCTCCCCAAGAATTGGGAAAGAAGGCCGACAAATGGGTCAGAACAAGAGTGAACAGAAAAGTTCATACAGGGGGTGACAAGGATGGCAAGTAGAAGGATGGTAAGTCTTCAGACAAGGGTGGGGACAAATCTAAAAATGAGTCTTCATAAGGCCCACAAAAACACTCTGGTGGGGGTGGTGGGTCCAAATCCTCTTCTAATCAAGTAAAGAAACCATGGTGCGATTTATGTAAAGTAAAAGACCATTGGACAACTGACGTCAGTTGTCCAAAGAAAAGCACCAAGCCTCCCACTACCACAACCCCTACTGAAACCTCTAGTGCCCCTAGTAATAGCAGTGGTAGTGGGAGCAAACCTACTAATAACCAATCCAAGGGAGCAGCTGAGCTCACTTTTGGTAATTTAGTTGGGGTTGGTCTTGTTAGGGAGACCACAGAGGTTGTGTTAGTCTCTGAAGGTGCCATTGATTTGGCCACCTTGGTTGCTTGTCCCCTTAATATGGATAAGTACAAGCAACATCCCCTAATAAATGGTGTTGAGGTTCAGGCCTACAGGGACACAGGTGCCAGTGTTACCATGGTAATAGAGAAACGGGTACACCCTGAACACCTACTTGGTCACCAGTACCAAGTGACAGACGCTCATAACAACACTCTTAGCCACCCCATGGCTGTTCTAAATCACAACTGGGTCGTGGGGGTTACTGGTCCAAAGAAAGTTGTGGTTGCCTCAGATTTACCTGTAGACTGTCTACTAGGGAATGATTTAGAGACATCAGCTTGGGCAGAAGTGGAGTTGGAGGCTCATGCAGCAATGCTGGGCATTCCTGGGCATATTTTTGCTTTTTGTTTTTCAGGCCAAAAAGCAAAAAGGACAGGGTGACTTGGATCCTGGAACAATGGACCATGTGCTTCCTAAAGCTAGGGTTAGTAAGGGTAAATCCCTACCCACTATCCCTCCCTCTACAGATGATTCAACTTCTGAGGAAGAAGAATTTCCCCCCTGTGCAGAACCTTCACCAGAGGAGCTGGCAGCAGACACAGCTGAGCTTTTGGGTGGAGGGGGGCCTGCCAGAGAGGAGCTGAGTGTGGCACAGCAAACCTGTCCCACATTAGAGGGTCTCAGACAGCAAGCTGTCAAACAGCAGAATTGGGATGTCATTGACTCACAGAGTTTACTGGGAGGACAACCTCTTGTACACAGAGGCAAGGGACCCAAAACCTGGAGCAGCCAGGAGATTGGTCATTCCCCTGCAGTACAGAGAGTTCCTCCTAACTCTGGCACACAACATTCCCTTGGCTGGACATTTGGGTCAGATTAAAACATGGGAAAGGCTTGTCCCCCTGTTTCACTGGCCTAGGATGTCAGAGGACACAAACGATTTCTGTAAGTATTATGTGACCTGCCAAGCCAGTGGCAAGACTGGTGGCACCCCAAAGGCTCCCCTTATTCCACTGCCTGTGGTTGGGGTTCCCTTTGAAAGGGTAGGGCTTGACATAGTTGGCCCCCTTGACCCTCCTACTGCTTCCGGCAATAGGTTTATCTTGGTGGTAGTGGACCATGCCACATGATATCCTGAAGCTATTCCTCTAATGACCACTACAGCTCCTGCAGTGGCAAAAGCCCTCCTGGGAATCTTTTCCAGGGTAGGTTTCCCAAAAGAGGTTGTATCAGAAAGGGGTAGCAACTTTATGTCTGCATACTTGAAGGCAATGTGGAAGGAATGTGGTGTAACATACAAATTCACCACACCTTATAATCCACAAACAAATGGACTGGTAGAGAGGTTTAATGCAGCTCTCAAAGGAATGATAATGGGACTCCCTGAAAAACTCAGGAAGAGATGGGATGTCCTGTTACCTTGCCTCCTTTTTGCTTACAGGGAGGTACCCCAGAAAGGAGTGGGCTTCAGCCCCTTTGAACTCCTATTTGGGCACCCTGTAAGAGGTCCCCTAACACTTGTGAAGGAGGGTTGGGAACAACCTTTAAAAGCTCCCAAGCAAGCCATAGTGGACTATGTACTCGGCCTAAGGTCCAGAATGGCTGAGTACATGAAAAAGGTCAGTAAAAAGCTTCAGGCCAGCCAAGAGCTCCAAAAGCAATGGCATGACCAGAAGGCTGTTCTGATTCAGTACCAACCAGGACAGAAGGTGTGGGTATTGGAGCCTGTGGCCCAAAGAGCACTCCAAGACAAATGGAGTGGACCCCATCTCATTGTTCAAAAGAAGGGAGAGGTCACCTATTTGGTTGACCTGGGCACTGCCAGGAGTCCCCTTAGGGTGCTCCATGTCAATCGCCTAAAACCCTACTATGACAGGGCTGATCTCACCCTGCTCATGGCAACAGATGAAGGACAGGAAGAAGAGAGTGACCCTCTCCCTGATCTCTTCTCTTCTCTTCCACAGAACAGGATGCTCTAGTGGAAGGCATAGTTTTGGCAGACTGTCTTACTGCTGAGCAGAAAGAACACAGCATAAATCTCCTAGGTCAGTTTTCTGAACTCCTTTCTACTGTGCCAGGCACCACTTCTTGGTGTGAGCACACAATAGATACTGGAGACAGCATGCCTGTCAAAAGTAAGACTATAGGCAGCCTGACCATGTCAGGGACTGCATAAAACAAGAAGTTCAGAAAATGCTCGAACTAGGAGTGGTTGAACATTCTGAAAGTCCATGGGCCTCTCCTGTGGTGCTTGTACCAAAGCCTCACTCAAAAGATGGGAAAAGAGAAATGAGGTTTTGTGTAGATTACAGAGGTCTCAACCAGGTAACAAAAACTGATGCTCACCCAATACCCAGGGCAGATGAGCTCACAGATACACTGGCATCTGCCAAGTATCTAAGCACCTTTGATTTGACTTCAGGGTATTGGCAGATCAAGTTATCAGAGGATGCTAAAGCAAAAACTGCATTTTCGACTATTGGAGGCCACTACCAATTCACAGTAATGCCCTTTGGTTTGAAAAATGCACCTGCCACTTTTCAGAGGTTGGTGAATACAGTCCTGCAAGGTTTGGAGGCTTTTAGTGAAGCATATCTGGACGATGTAGCTGTCTTTAGCTCCACCTGGGATGATCACCTGGTCCACCTGTGGAAAGTTTTGGAGGCCCTGCAGAAGGCAGGCCTCACTTTCAAGGCTTCAAAGGGCCAGACAGGGCAGGGGAAAGTGCTTTATCTGGGACACCTGGTAGGTGGAGAACAGATTGCACCACTTCAGGGGAAAATCCAAACTATCATAGATTGGGTTCCCCCTACAACTCAGACCCAGGTGAGAGCCTTCCTAGGCCTCACTGGGTATTACAGGAGGTTCATTAAGAACTATGGCTCCATTGCAGCCCCACTTAATGACCTCACTTCCAAGAAAATGCCTAAAAAGGTATTGTGGACAGCTAGCTGTCAGAAAGCTTTTGAGGAGCTGAAACAGGCCATGTGCAGTGCACCTGTCCTAAAAAGGCCGTTTTACTCCAAAATATTCATTGTTCAAACTGATGCATCGGAATTAGGGGTAGGGGCAGTCTTATCACAACTCAATTCTGAGGGCCAGCATCAACCTGTTTGGAGGAGGTTGACCCCTAGAGAAAAGCGTTGGTCTGCCATAGAGAGGGAGGCCTTTGCTGTGGTCTGGGCACTGAAGAAGTTGAGGCCATACCTGTTCGGCACTCACTTCATTGTTCAGACAGACCACAAACCTCTACTTTGGCAAAAAACAAATGAAAGGTGAAAACCCTAAATTGTTGAAGTGGTCCATATCTCTACAGGGAATGGACTGATCAGTGGAACATAGACCTGGGAGTACCCACTACAATGCAGATGGACTCTCCAGATATTTCCACTTAGACAATGAAGACTCATAAGGTCATGGCTAGTCTTATGGTCCTTCGTTGGGGGGGGGGGGGATTGTGTAGGAAAGTACCACCTTGCCTGGCATGTTACCCCCATATTTCACTGTATATATGTTGTTTTAGTGTATGTATATAATCACTAAAGGTGTGGGGTAGTAGGAACTGAGGGTAGGACTGGGTTAGTCTTTATTCAGTGAACGGTATTAGTTAGGTTGCTTTAGATCCTGAAGCGGGAAAATCATGGTTGGAAAATGTCCAAGCAAGGGGGTGCTGTGTTGCTTGATTCCATGATCCCCCGAGTCTATAGCACAGACCCGGGTACTGCCAAACTGCCTTTCCCGGGGTTTCACTGCAGCTGCTGCTGCTGCCAACCCCTCAGACAGGTTTCTGCCCTCCTGGGGTCCAGCCAAGCCTGGCCCAGGAAGGCAGAACAAAGGACTTCCTCAGAGAGAGGGTGTTACACCCTCTCCCTTTGGAAAAGGGTGTCAGGGCTGGGGAGGAGTAGCCTCCCCCAGCCTCTGGAAATGCTTTGATGGGCACAGATGGTGCCCATCTCTGCATAAGCCAGTCTACACCGGTTCAGGGATCCCCAGCCCTGCTCTGGCGCGAAACTGGACAAAGGAAAGGGAAGTGACCACTCCCCTGACCTGTACCTCCCAGGGGAGGTGCCCAGAGCTCCTCCAGCGTGCCCCAGACCTCTGCCATCTTGGATTCAGAGGTGTGCTGGCACACTGGACTGCTCTGAGTTGCCAGTGCCATCAGGTGACATCAGAGACTCCTTCTGATAGGCTCTTACCTGTGCTACTAGCCTATCCTCCTTCCTAGGTAGCCAAACCTCCTTTTCTGGTTATTTAGGGTCTCTGCTTTGGGGAATTCTTCAGATACCGAATGCAAGAGCTCACTGGAGTTCCTCTGCATCTCTCTCTTCACCTTCTGCCAAAGGATCGACCACTGACTGCTCAGGACGCCTGCAAAACCGCAACAAAGTAGCAAAGACGACTACTGCAACCTTGTATCGCTTATCCTGCCACTTTCTCTACTGTTTCCTGGTGGTGCATGCTCTGGGGGTAGCCTGCTTCCTTGCTGCACCAGGAGCTCTGAAGAAATCTCCCGTGGGACAACGGAATCTTCCCCCTGCAACCGCAGGCAACAAAAGACTGCATCACTGGTACTCTGGGTCCCCTCTCAGCACGACGAGCGTGGTCCCTGGAACTCCAAGTGACTCCCACAGTCCAGTGACTCTTCAGTCCAAGTTTGGTGGAGATAAGTCCCTGCCTCCCCACGCTAGACTGCATTGCTGGGTACCGCGTGATTTGCAGCTGCTCCGGCTCCTGTGCACTCTTCCATGATTTCCTTTGTGCACAGCCAAGCCTGGGTCCCCGACACTCTAACCTGCAGTGCACAACCTTCTGAGTTGTCCTCCGGCGTCGTGGGACT
Organism: Pleurodeles waltl; assembly: GCF_031143425.1. Classification (NCBI taxonomy): domain Eukaryota; kingdom Metazoa; phylum Chordata; class Amphibia; order Caudata; family Salamandridae; genus Pleurodeles; species Pleurodeles waltl. The sequence continues at coordinate 1,226,995,297 of NC_090447.1, forward strand.
CGCTTTTGTGTCTTTGGGTGGACTCCGGTTCACTCCTCTTCTAAGTGCCTGTTCCAGTACTTCTGCGGGTGCTGCCTGCTTCTGTGAGGGCTCCCTGACTTGCTGGGCGTCCCCTCTGTCCCCTCATCCAAGTGGCGACATCCTGGTCCCTCCTGGGCCACAGCAGCATCCAAAAACCCTAACCGCGACCCTTGCAGCTAGCAAGGCTTGTTTGCGGTCATTCTGCGTGGGAACACCTCTGCAAGCTTCTTCACGACGTGGGACATCCATCCTCCAAAGGGGAAGTTTCTAGCCCTCTTCGTTCTTGCAGAATCCACAGCTTCTACCATCCGGTGGCAGCTTCTTTGCACCCACAGCTGGCATTTTCTGGGCATCTGCCCACTCTCGACATTGTCGCAACTCTTGGACTTGGTCCCCTTGTTTCACAGGTACTCAGGTCCGGAAATCCACTGTTGTTGCTTTGCTGGTTTTGGTCTTCCTTGCAGAAACCCCCTATCACGACTTCTGTGCTCTCTGGGGGTTATAGGTGCACTTTACACCTACTTCTCAGGGTCTTGGGGTGGGCTATTTTTGTAACCCTCACTGTTTTCTTACAGTCCCAGCGACCCTCTACAAGCTCACATAGGTTTAGGGTCCATTCGTGGTTCGCATTCCACTTTTGGAGTATATGGTTTGTGTTGCCCCTATACCTAAGTGCTCCTATTGCAATCTATTTTAACTTTACATTGCTTGCATTACTTCCTTTTGCTATTACTGCATATTTTTGGTATTGTGTACATATATCTTGTGTATATTTGGCATCCTCATACTGAGGGTACTCACTGAGATACTTTTGGCATATTGTCATAAAAATAAAGTACCTTTATTTTTAGTATATCTGTGTATTGTGTTTTCTTATGATATTGTGCATATGACACCAGTGGTATAGTAGGAGCTTTGCATGTCTCCTAGTTCAGCCTAAGCTGCTCTGCTATAGCTACCTTCTATCAGCCTAAGCTGCTAGAAACACCTCTTCTACACTAATAAGGGATAACTGGACCTGGCACAGAGTTTAAGTACCCCTTGGTACCCACTACAAGCCAGACCAGCCTCCTACAGGGGGCCTTTGGAGTGCCACCAGTTTTGCCACTGGCTTGGCAGGTCACACAAGAGCGACAAAACTCTTTGGTGTCTTCTGACATACAAGGCCAGTGAAACAGGGGAACAAACCTGTCCCAAGTTCTACTTTGGCCCAAATGCCCAGCCAAAGGAATGTTATGTGCCAAGGTAAGAAGAAACTCTCTGTATTGCAAAGGGATGACCGATCTCCTGGCAGCTCCAGGTTTAGGGTCCCTTGATTTAGTATACAGGAGGTTGTCTTCCCAATACACCTTATGGCTATCACTGACATCCCCATCCTGCTGCTTGACAGCTTTCTGTCTTAAACCCTCTAGTGTGGGACAAGTCTGCTCTGCCACACTCAGCTCTTCCCTAGCAGGCCCCCTGCACCCAAAAACTCTGCAGTGTTTGCTGCCAGCTCCTTTGGTGTAGGTTCTGCACAGGGAGAGGATTCCTCTTCCTCAAAAGGGGAATCTTCTGGTGAGGGAGGGATAGTGGGCAAGGATTTGCCCTTCCTACCTCTAGCTTTTGGGAGCGCTTGGTCCATTGTTCCAGGATCCAAGTTTCCCTGTCCTTTTTGCTTTTTAGCCTGAGCCCTTCTCAAAGCAAAAATATGCCCAGGAATGCCCAGCATTGCTGCATGAGCCTCCAACTCCACTTCAGCCCAAGGTGATATCTCCAAATTATTGCCTAGTAAGCAATCTACAGGTAATTCAGTGGCTACCACAACTTTCTTTGCACCACTAACCCTCCCCCCCCCAGTTGAGATTCACAACAGCTATGGGGTGGCTAAGTGAGTTATTGTGAGCATCAGTCACTTGGTAATGCTGACCAAGTAGGTGTTAATCAGGGTGAACCAGTTTCTCTGTAACCATAGTTACACAGGCTCCTGTGTCCCTGTAGGCCTCAACCCCATCACCATTAATTAGGGGTAGTTGCTTGTACTTACCCATATTAAGGGGACAAGCAGCCAAGGTGGCAAAGTCAATGCTACCATCAGAGACTAAACACCCTCTGTGGTCTCCCTAACAAGACCAACCCCAACTACGCTGCCAATAGTGAGCCCAGCTACACCCTTGGATTGGCTATTTGTAGTAGACTTCCCACTACCACTGCTATTACTAGGGGCACTAGAATTTGCAGTTGGGGTTGTGGTGGTGGGAAGTTTGGTGTTTTTCTTTGGACAAGTGGCATCACTTGCCCAATGGCCTTTTACTTTACACAAATAACACCAAGGCTTTTTCTGATTGTGAGAAGAGGATTTGGACCCACCACCCCAGAGGATTTCTGTGGGCCTGATGAAGACTCAGAATGTTTTTTATCTTTGTCCCCACCCTTGTCAGAAGACTTACCATTCTTCTTATTGCCATCCTTGTCACCCACTGTATGAACGTTTCGGTTCACTCTGACCCATTTGTCTGCCTTCTTTCCCAATTCTTGGGGAGAGGTCAGATCGGAGTCTACCACATACTGGTGCAACAAATCAGACACACAATTGTTCAAAATATGCTCTCTCAGGATTAGATTATACAGGCTTTTCATAGTCATTCACCTTACTGCCATGTAACCAACCCTCCAAGGCCTTCACTGAACAGTCTACAAAGTCTGTCCAGTCTTGAGAGGACTCTTTTCTGGTGTCTCTGAACTCAATCCTGTATTGGTTCTGTGGTTAAGCCAAATCCATCCAAGAGTGCATCCTTCAAAACTTTGTAGTTATTAGCATCATTTTCTCTGACAGTTAGGAACCTATCCCTACTCTTACCAGTGAAAGTTAGCCACAAGATGGCAGCCCACTGCCTTTGAGGGACCAACTGTACTATATAGGCCCTCTCAAGTTCAGCAAACCACTTGTTAATGTCACCCCCCTCCTTGTAAGGGGGGGACTATCTTATGCAGGTTTCTGGAATCTTGCTCTCAAAAACACTGTTGCTGCCATCATGGGGAACTAACCCCAACCTCTGCCTTTCCCTTTCCACATCCAGAGATTCCATGTCTAAGACCAGCTGCTGCTGTTTAAGCTTCAGCCTGGCCTCTTTCAACCTCAGCTTTCTGAGTTCCCTTTCCATTAAGTTATCCTCAGGGTGAGAGGCTTGGGAATTTTGAGAGACAGAAGAAATGTGAGAATTGGCAGAGAGAAACCTGTCCCTAACTTGCTGGACTTTAGTAACCTGGCTTTTAGGAGTGACAGCTGCCCTACTAGTGTGTGACCCCTCCCCCTACCAGTGTCACTAGATAGCCTGTTAGCTGACAGGTCCTTGGAAGAACCCTCCCCAGCAACCTCAGGGGACTCGGAGTCTGACTGGGTACCCCCCTCCTCTACCTCCTGATCCTGGGATGGGCCAGACTGGTTCTGGTCACTTTCTAGGAGAAGGCGGAGGAGAAGATCTTTTGTAGGATTCTTACCAATTGCTAAACCTCTTTCTATGCAGAGACCCCTCAAACTTTTAAAGTTTAGATTCCCATATGTTGCCTGGACAACTGTGGGAGTAAGCTCTACTGCAGACATGATAGAAAAGGTTTAGGACAGAGAGAGGAAAAAAACTTTTTGGAACTTTTAAAAGAACAGAGAACAACTTTTCAGAAACTTTTTAGAAAGTTTTAGAGAATGAAAGTTAAACTGTTTAGGTTACTGTGTATATTCTGAAGTATTTGGTATATGTTTTTCTTATGAAAACCAACAAATGACAAAGTGGTAAAGCAGTTACAAGTACTTATCCCACTGCTGTACCACCAATGTAGGAGGCTGGCCTGGCTTATAGTGGGCACCTTGTGGTACTTACACCTTGTGCCAGGTCCAGTTATTTATTATTAGTAGATTAGTAGTGTTCTAGCAGCTAAGGCTGATAGAGGTAGCTATAGCAGAGCAGCTTAGGCTGAACTAGGAGACATGCAAAGCTCCTACTAAACCACTTCTATCACTTAGTACTATATCATAGGAAAACACAATACTAAAAATAAAGATGCTTTATTTTAGTGACAATATGCCAAAAGTATCTCAGAGGATATAATCCCTTAGGAGGTAAGTAATATACACAAAATATACACACAAACCAAAATCAGGTAAGTAGAACACTTATAAAAGTAGTGCAAACACTGTAGAACACAATAGAATGCAATAGGAGACAATAGGCCTAGGGGCAACACAAACCATATACTCGAAAAGTGGAATGCGAACCACGAATGGACCCCAGGCCTAGTGTAGGGTTTAGAAGGTCGCTGGGAGTGTAAGAATACACTAAGCGTGTCCAAGATACCCCACCCCAAGAACCTGAAAAGTAGGAGTAAATTTACCCTACTACCCCCAGAAAGACAGTAAAATCGAGATAGGAGACTCTGCAAAGACAACAACTGACTGCAAAGCATTGAAGACGGATTCCTGGACCTGGGGACCTACAAAGGAAGGGGATCAAGTCCAAGAGTCACACAAGTGTCTGGGGGGTGGGGGATTAGGAGTGTAGTAGGCTGGACTGGCTTGTAGTGAGTACCAAGGGGTACTTAAACCTTGCACCAGGCCCAGGTATCCCTTATTAGTGTATAGGGTGTCTAGCAGCTTAGGCTGATAGATAATGGTAGCTTAGCAGAGCAGCTTAGGCTGAACTAGGAGACGAGTGAAGCTCCTACAGTACCACTAGTGTCACTTGCACAATATCATAAGAAAACACAATACACAGATATACTAAAAATAAAGGTACTTTATTTTTATGACAATATGCCAAAGTATCTCAGTGAGTACCCTCAGTATGAGGCTAGCAAATATACCCAAGATATATGTACACAATACCAAAAATATGCAGTATAGTCTTAGAAAACAGTGCAAACAATGTATAGTTACAATAGGATGCAATGGGGACACATAGGGATAGGGGCAACACAAACCATATATTCCAAAAGTGGAATGCGAACCACAAATGGACCCCAAACCTATGTGGCCTTGTAGAGGGTCGCTGGGACTATTAGAAAATAGTAAGGGTTAGAAAAATAGCCCACCCCAAGACCCTGAAAAGTGAGTGCAAAGTGCACTAAAGTTCCCCAAAGGACATAGAAGTCGTGATAGGGGAATTCTGCAGGAAAGACACAAACCAGCAATGCAACAACGATGGATTTCCAGTCGAGGGTACCTGTGGAACAAGGGGACCAAGTCCAAAAGTCACAAGCAAGTCGGAGATGGGCAGATGCCCAGGAAATGCCAGCTGTGGGTGCAAAGAAGCTGCTACTAGGCAGTAGAAGCTGAGGATTCTGCAGGAACGACAAGGGGTTAGAGACTTCCCCTTTGGAGGATGGATCCCCCACGCCGTGGAGAGTCGTGCAGAAGTGTTTTCCCGCCAAAAGACCGCCAACTCGCCTTGCTAGCTGCAAATCGTGCGGTTAGGGTTTTTGGATGCTGCTGTGGCTCAGGAGGGACCAGGATGTCGCCAATTGCGTAGATAGATTTAGTGGAGTGTCGCCTGGCCGCTAATATAACATCCACTACATCAGGCGGGAGAGAGAAGGAACTCAGGTTGCCCCGTTCAATCTCCAGGCATGTAGGTGCAGACTCTGGAGGTAGGGGTGTAAAACCTGCCCCTGCGACTGCGAGAGGAGGTCTGCCCTGAAAGGGAGACGGAGCGGAGGGCACATTGAGAGTTGGAGAAGGTCGGAGTACCACACCCTCCTTGGCCAATCCGGAGCTATTAAGATGACTAGCGCCCGGTCTTGGCGAATCTTCCTCAATACTCGAGGAATCAAGGGTATGGGAGGAAACGCGTAAAGCAACTGGCCGCACCAGGTTATTTGAAACGCGTCCCCTAACGCTCCCTGCATCGGATACTGGAGGCTGCAGAATAACGGACAATGCGCGTTCTCCCGAGTGGCAAACAGATCTATCCGAGGAAACCCCCACATCTGAAAGATTAAACAGACTTGATCTGGATGGAGACGCCACTCGTGGTAGGCCGAGAATTGGCGACTGAGACTGTCCGCACGTACATTCAAGACCCCGGCCAGATGATTTGCTACCAAGCAAATCTGATGGTCCTTTGCCCAAGACCATAGTCGAAGAGCTTCTCTGCAGAGAAGGTACGACCCTACTCCTCCCTGTTTGTTTATGTACCACATCGTGGTAGTATTGTCCGTCAGGACCTGTACCGACTGACCACGAAGGGAAGGGAGGAAGGCCTTGAGAGCCAGACGTACAGCCCGTAACTCTAACAGATTGATATGAAACATCTGCTCCTCTGGAGACCAAAGGCCTTTGATCTCCAGATCCCCCAGATGAGCTCCCCACCCTAGAGTGGAAGCATCCGTTATGACCGTGGCGACTGCGCGAACGGCTTTCCTTGTGAAAGATTGTTGCTCGCAATCCACCACTTCAAGTCCACAGCAGCATCTCTGGAGATCTTGACAGCACCTTCTAGATCTCCTTTGTGTTGAGACCACTGCCTTCGGAGGCACCACTGAAGAGCCCTCATGTGCCAGCGAGCATGCGTGACCAACAGAATGCAGGAGGCAAACAGACCGAGCAGACGAAGGACCTTGAGGACTGGAACTACCGCTCCATTTCGAAACATTGGAACAAATTCCTGAATATCTTGAATCCGCTGAGGCGGAGGAAAGGCTCGACTCAATGTTGTATCCAGTACTGCCCCTATGAACAGGAGGCGCTGAGAGGGCTCCAGGTGAGATTTGGGCTCGTTCACCGAAAAACCCAGGTCGAACAACAACTGAGTCGTTGACTGCAGATGATGCGACACAAGCTCCGGCGACTTGGCTTTGATCAACCAGTCGTCCAAGTAAGGGAATACTGCTATCCCCTTCCTTCTGAGCTCTGCCGCAACCACGACATCACCTTCGTGAAGAGTCGAGGTGCTGAAGTAAGACCAAACGGAAGGACCGAAAACTGATAGTGCTGCGATCCCACCATAAACCGGAGATACTTCCTGTGTGACTTGAGTATCGGGATATGAAAGTAAGCATCCTGCAAGTCGACAGACACCATCCAATCTTCCTTGTTCAACGCCCAAAGCACCTGAGCTAGGGTCAGCATCTTGAACTTTTCCTGTTTGAGGAACCAATTCAAGATCCTCAGGTCCAGGATTGGTCTCAACCGACCATCCTTCTTGGGAATCAGGAAATACCTTGAGTAACAACCTCGACCCCTTTCCTGCTCTGGGACCAACTCTACTGCGCCCTTTGAAAGGAGGACTTGTACCTCCTGTTCTAGCAACAGGAGGTGTTCTTCTGAACAATAAGATGGGCGGGGCGGGATGAGGGGCGGGAACTCCCGAAAGGGAAGGGTGTAGCCTTTTCCCACAATACTGAGAACCCAAGTGTCCGTTGTAATAGTCTTCCACTTGCGGAGAAAATGCTGTAATCTTCCCCCTACGGGAGAGGAGTGGGAAATGGTGGAAGCCTAAGGCTGCTTTCCCTGCTGCACCCCTCCAGAGGACGAGGAAGAGGCAGAGTGCTGCTGAGAGGCTCCTCTGGTGCGGGCCCTCCCTCTCCCTCTAAAAGATCTATAGGGATGGGAAGAGGCAGGTTGCTGGAATCTCCCCCGAAAGGAAGAGGAGGAAGAGCCACGCCCAAATCCCCGAAACCTCCTGAAAATCCTGGAAGAGGCAGAGGAAGAAGGAGCTTGGAGTCCTAACGATTTGGCTGTGGCCCTGCTCTCCTTAAAACGTTCCAAGGCGGAATCTGCCTTGGCGCCAAACTGCTTGTCCCCATCAAAGGGAGATCCAATGGGGTTGACTGCACATCTGCAGAAAACCCCGAATTACGGAGCCAGGCCTGTCTCCTTGCCACCACAATCGTGCCCATTGCTCTGGCCACCGAGTCGGTCGTATCCAGCCCAGCCCAGCCTGAATAATCTGGGTCGCAGCAGCCTGGGCATCTGAAACAACATCCAAAAGACCCTGGGGAAGCTCCGTAAATGATGAGGAAAGTTGCGTTGGTGGCCTTCAACGCCAGACTGCAGGACGAAAAGATTTTCTTGGACTGCGCATCCAGTTTCTTCGAGTCTCTGTCCCCAGGCACCGTCGGGAAAGAACCAGGCGCTGATTTGGATGAACAGGAGGCCTGCACCACCAAGCTCTCCGGTGTAGGGTGCCTAGAAAGAAAGCCAGGGTCAGTTGGTGCAGCTCGATACCTCCTGGCTACGGCTCTATGAACCGCTTGGGAAGATACTGGTCTCTTCCACACCTCTAGCACCGGATCCAGCAAAGCGTCATTAAAGGGCAATAGAGGCTCTGCCGCAGCTGAGGCCGGATGAAGCACCTCTGTCAGAAGGTTCTGTTTTGTCTCTGCCACCGGCAAAGGCAGGTCCAGAAAACTAGCTGCCTTCCGTACCACTGCGTGAAAGGAAGCAGCCTCCTCCGTGTATTCCCCTGGAGACGAAAGATCCCACTCAGGGGAAGTGTCCAGCCCACTGGCTGTATCTAGACCATGCAGTCCATCAACCGAGTCCTCTAGTTCTCCTTCTTCCAGGACTCGTTGGTACTCCTGCTCCTCTAATAAACGGAGAGCACGTCTCCTCGAATGAAGCCTCTGCTTGATACGCGGAGTCGACAATGCCTCCGCCTCAGATCGGCGCGATCTTCAGAAGCCACCGACACTGCGTCCGGCGCCACAGGTAACTTCGGTGCCGATGAAAGAGCACTCGGAGCGGATGGACCCACCGGAGTCACAGGACGAAATCCCGACGTCGACGGGATGGAAATCTCCGGGGCCAATCCCTCCGAAGCCACCGGAGCGGCACCGGCGCCGACACCGGCGCCGAGCCCACGTTCCCAAAAGGGAGAAAGGGCATAAAGGGTGCCGGACGTAGAGGCGCAGGATCACCCAATGAAAAGGCCAAAGGGCCAGCCGGAGCACCCCCTGGAGCCATCTGTTGGAAGATGGTATACATCGCATTTAGGAATGCGGTACTATCGGCTCCAGGGGTGGGAAAAGCCGGATACTGGGGTGCCTGTATCGAAGGCGACCCCGACGCCGGCCTCGACGTCTGCGACGCCGGGGACAACACCAGAGGCTGCACCACTTCAATCACCGACGCCTGTCCAGGTGAAGTCGGTGACGCCGGAGAGGGCAACGGCGTCGATGGATGCGGCGTGACCGTGGGACTGACCTCCCAAGTCCTCCGGCGCCGATCCGAAGACCTGGAACGAGTCTCCTTGCTCGAATGGCGCCGTGATTCTCTACGGCGCCGGGAGTCTCGATGACGCCGATGCCTTGGCGAAGAAGACTTCTTATGATGTTTTTCTTTCTTCGACTTCGCCATAAACAACTTCGCCTCACGTTCCTTGAGGGCCTTTGGATTCATGTGCTGGCATGAATCGAAGTCGAGACGTTGTGGTCGGAGCTTAAACACCAAAGACAGTCGGAGTGAGGATCCGTAACTGACATCTTGCCCCCACACTCACGACAAGGCTTAAAACCCGACTTTCTCTGCGACATTATTACTGCAGCGAAGGACTACGCAGCAAAAAATACACTGTAACCACGAAAGTAACAGTTGCTCCCTCGAAGATAACCGTTTCGAATGCACGGAAAAAAGGGAACTGACGTCGCCACGACGTCGAGGACCTCTTATTGCCTGTATGACGTCAGACGGCGTCGCGTGGGCTAGAGTGACGTCCTCGTCGACGTGCAGAGACTAGGAAGAAGATTTCCGTTGAATGCTGGCGCCATGGGAGTATTCATTAGGTGAGGAATCCACAGGTAGTTGTATCCATCAGAAAGGGGAGTGTTACAATGAATGATCTTCTAGCAGGGACAGGAGGGTGCTGAATGACCCTTGCAGCACAGGACACAAACCTCGTGGTCCCTGCTACTCACGTAGCACCTTTTTTCCACCTCCCGTAGAAATACTGTGCCCAGTTGAAATGCAGTATCTCTAGAATGGATACCCTGTTTATGCCAAAGGGGAGCCTGTAGGGGTGTATACCTATATTGAAGACAGCTTTCTAGGCACTATCAGTCACTTAATAAATACTCTCCGCTCTACACTCCAACTAAAAGGATGATTTCACTAGTCAAAACTTTTCTTTGATGTAAAATGTTACGAAAGCAGCAGTGAATCACCACAGTCTATCAGTTATATTCTCTAGTATTGGATCTTTCAACAATTTACATGCTTGAATCTTTCCCCGCTGTTAAGGTAGGAGTCCCACTGTACTTTCTAAAGCAGTATATATAATTTATAATGGCAAAAGACATTGACTTCAATAGTTTAGCTACATAATTTATAAGGAACAGAACTCCAGTCTATCAAGCTATAGCACCCTCTAGAACACTTATTGCAGGGGCATCTTCCATAAGAGTTTCTACCCAACAGTTCTTCAGCTATTACCTTGAGTTTATTCATCCTGGATCACTTCTGCTGTTTTATTTATCAGAGCTTGTCATTAACATGTCAGCACCATTCAGGAAAGGACTTTTGAGACCCTGTGGGACCTGTTGAAAGAAGGTTACACTCTGAAGATACTGACAACTTCCTTCATCCTGCCCACAAGGTAAAGGACTGTGAATTATGCCAGACTTTTTCATCTAAGCATTCAAAGATAGAAAGAGGAGGCTTTTATTGTGGTTGGGGAAGTTGAAAATAAAGAACAAATGTTTCTGATGAGAAGGATGGTGAGGAATCCATTTCTTCCCAGGAAAGGGCAAAGAAAAGGCAGAGGTCATGACTGGGGTCACCAGAGGCACCCAGAAATGCCATAAAAAGACTCACCATGACTTTTGAAAAGGCACTTTTCACAGAGAGAAAAAGTAAAAAACCTCCTCAAAGGTCACAAAAGCAGAGCCTACTACTCCCTCTTCAATCCTGGTTTTATATCCAGGGAAATCCTCCACAAACTTACCCAGGATGAAATCTAAGCTCTTGATGAAGGTCTTGACAATGACAACACTGCTGTCAAGAACATCATCAACGGCAGTTACAATGGCATCCACATCGACTACCATAGCATTGATGATGATCTCATTGAAGGCTACTTTGCCATCACTGTTGACAACAATACCGTAGGTGACACCATCTAAGGTACAACCAATGACAAAAAGCCAATCATCAACGACAAAACAATCTAAGAAGCCACCAATTTTCCACCTGATGCTTGACACACTGAAGACATTGGCAACAATACCCTCAACTATGCATAAACCAATGCACTGATGAATATGCCCAGAACATACTTCACCTAGTAGGGTATCCCCCCTTCCCGCCAAGTCATCTTTTGGATGTAGAGGATTCAGGTGAAGGATTATGGACCATTTGTTACAACTCACAGCTTAATGTTAAGTACCAGGAGGATGGTGAAAGGGAACTATTACGAACATGTCTATGGCAGGCAACAATATATATATATAGAGAAACCTAGGGAATATGTGGAAAACTGAGCATGTTGTACCACCCCCAAAAAAAGAGGTGATGGTTCAGGTGCCTGTGGCTCTAGTGCCAGACCTTCAGTGAATGTTACGAGACTATTGCAAACGCTTTCCTGAACCAGCAAAGTCTACCTGCAACTTCATAAATGACCCGTGTCTAATATCGCCATGCCACCTTGGGAGAAGCAGTCATCCTCAGATGATAATAGAGGGAAAGGTGAAATCCCAGATGCTCAATCTGAACTAATGAGTGGGATGATTATCACTACCACACCCTCAACTCCTGGACCCCAACTGTTGGACTTCCCTTCTGATGATATTTGTGGTTTTGACTCCCTTATGGAGAGAGAGTGACCAAACTTTTTCAGGTTCCTCTATTAGGTTGCTTTCTATATGATTTTAAACAACGAACAAGAAGGACTGTAAGAGCGATTCCAATTGTTGACTACATCTGGGAAGAAGGAATAATGTTGCAGTGGGTTCTGCCCCAGCTGTATGACCACATTTCTTTGCTTTATTATTATTATTATTATTTTTTACTCACCCATTTTGTTAGACTTGTTACTGTGGGTGAGGCTCACCACTGGTGCCTCACCCCCTATAATCACATGGTAAACGGACTGTTCGTGTTCACCACCAGTCCGCCTTTTAAGATCAGGCCACTGTTACGTAGTACAGGTAAGGGGCAGTTGGCTGGTTACACATGAAAGAGAGTGCACACGTGTGGGCTGCACACAAGAGACTACTGTTGTGCGCAGCCCAGTAACAGCACACAGGCAGCTTGGCGCAGGGACTCTGCAGGGATGGATATTCACCTGGGATGGGCCTCATGAGGGTAGTGTACACTATTAGGGAAAATCAGAGCGCTTTACTGTTACTGTTTACTATAAATGTCACCCCGTTATACACATAAGGAGGGAACTGCCTTAAAGTGCAGTTCCCTCCTCCTTGGCCTACAGAGACCACGGACATCTTGAATTAGTGTAACCTGTGCAAGAAAATCAAATTAGCCACTTACAAAAATTATAACTGTACATCTTGTGAGCCATTCAGAGTTTCCTATGTTTCTGGCTCAGCACCAGAGCCAGGCCTGTTGTCACCCTGTTGTGTAATTACATTCTCTCCAGCAGCAGGAACAAAGGCCACCCCCACACAAAAGGGCACAATTAGCACTACTTCTCCTTGCTCCGGAGGAGGGAGGGGGTGGGGTGGAAATGACCTGTATCTGCTACCCAGCTCTCACACAGTACCAGGGATGGGCCATTTCGTATTGTCCCAACATGCTGTGCAGAAGGGTTAGGACAAGGGGTGGAGAGGGGATGTGGTACCCTAGGATTGGTTGGGGTGCCTGTCTTTTAAAACCTTCCTCTTGCCTTCAAAAACTCTTGCACAAGGGGAAGACTCTCTCTTGTCTGCAAACTTCCTACCTGCTTCCCTGCTGGATCCTGGGACTGCCATGGAGAACTGGAAGAAGGAAACCCTTGACCTCAACTCATGACCCATGACTCTGTCCAGTTGACCTTATGACCAATAGGTCTCCCTAATTGTCAGTAAAGTTGCCCCCCTTACTTCCCCTGGGGACCAGTTGGGGGAAGCCCTGGGCTTTTCTGCACCCAAAACATAGCCACAAAGGAGGAGTGGCACAGGGAGCCATGAGGACCAGCTTTTGGAGAACCGTGCTGCTTCGGACGTGAGGAGGGTTGTTGACCTTCTCTGCCACCAGCGCGTCTGGCTCCTCTGCAGGTTTGGTAAAAGTCCCCAGGGGTGGGCCAGGGCCTGGGAGACTGTGCAGTAAAGGTAGACCAATTTGTTGGGGGAGAGGGCATGTGTGGGACCCCCCTCCCCAAATTCTTAACTCACCCGGAGACCCCATTCCCCAGACTGACTCTCATTGCAGGGGCAATCTCAAAAACTGCAGCCCTGTTTGCTGGAGTGCCTAATGAAATCATATGCAGTGCAGCTACTTTGAAAAACAGGCATATGTTCATTCAGCATTATTGCCAGGGTTCTTCGCAGCTCAGTGATGCATCAGAGGGTCAAGCAGTGTTGCGTTATCTTTTTCCAATAAGTTGAGGCTTACACTGTGTTATATATGTGTTGTTTTTTGTGTGCCCACCATCTGCTATTAGAATAGTTGAGCATGATATTGTAGTTCATTAAATAATTAACCATTCCGATTCAAGCATGTGATTCTATGAAAGAACCAATACTGGAGAAAAACTTTATAACTTACCTGTAACTCTAATTCTCCAGTATTGGTTTCTGTCACAGATTCACATGTAACCCACCCTCCACCCCGTAGAGGCTCCCCTTCTTGTAAGTGGACTCCTTTCCCATTAGTGCTTGAAGAACTGAGGGAAGATGCCTCTGCAGGGAGTGTTCAAGAAGGGCATTATCGGGAGCTATCGCCTGATTGGCTGGATTTAGTTCATAAGTCATGGAGATGACCTACTAAAGTCAATGTCTTTTGCCATTCTAAGTTATGTATATTGCTTCTACCTACTTTAGAAAGTACTGTGGGACCACCTCAACGATAGGGAGTGATTACAAAATGTGAATCTATGAAAGATCGCAATACTGAAGAACTAGAGTTACAGGTAAGTAACAAAGATTTTCTGAGGTGTATTTGTATGCCACGCTAATGTCCCCATCATTTTGTCTTTCAGTAAACAAAATAGATTGCTACTAACGAGGATGAGTATGGGAATGTCCTCCATTGTAAGTTTACAGCATTCCTTGCATTACATCTTTAATTTTCCTCCATTGTCTATTATTAAGAGCCTCCAGCTCATATGTTCTAAGTAGCACACCTTTAGAAGCACACTGTTAGGAAGGAGGGTTATGTATTTCCACAATAAGTGCTCACCATTTTAATTTCTATTGATAAATGTAGGAAAATACCATCTTGCCTGGCATGTTACCCCCATTTTTACATGTATGTCAGTTTGTTTTTGCCTGTCTCACTGGGATCCTGCTAGCCAGGACCCTAGTGCAAATAGTTTGTGGCCTGAATGTGTATATCTGTATAGTGACTAACTGTGTCACTGAGGCTCTGCTAATCAGAACCTCCGTGCTTATGCTCTCTCTGCCTTTAAATCTGTCACAATTTCAATTGGCACACTGGAACACCCTTATAATTCCCTAGTATATGGTACCTAGGTACCCAGGGTGTTGGGGTTCCAGGAGATCCCTATGGGCTGCAGCATTACTTTTGCCACCCATAGGGAGCTCAGACAAACCTTTACACAGGACTGCCATTGCAGCCTGAGTGAAATAACGCACATGTTATTTCACAGCCATTTTCACTGCACTTAAGTAACTTTGTTGTGTGGCCATTTTAGTTATAGCTCCATGCATGTTAGTTTAATACACTAGGCCGCTGTGCACTGTAACCTAGATATATATTCTATTTGGCTTTGCATTGTTTTTTTTACGATAACCAGTTTTACGGTCTTGTTTTATTTAATCTACCTAACTGTTTTTGCTTAGCCTAGCACTGTGTTCTCAAACAAGACATTCTTGATCTCTCTGTGCTTCATTCAAGGCTACAGCTTGGTACATTGCCGGTGAACGTGGTGGAAGTTTAGTCTCCAACATTCATAGAAAATACACATCCTTACGTAGGGACATTTTCTCAGAACATCAGCTGTGTTATTATAAAAACACTTCCTAATCCCATTACACGTTTAGAGGGAGATTCCAGCCAGAAAACCACAACTGTATGCTGATTGCTTCGCTGTAGATGCTAACGCAAACTACAGGCCTTTCCTCAGGTATGAGGGCTGATGTCCTCCAGGGGGAACCTGAAAGGCAGAATTAGAGCTTAACATGCTTTGCTCATATTATGACTTAGATAGGAAATAGTCCATCAATCCTAGGGACAATATGATAGCGTTATTCTTATGCTTCACTCTCCTCGTCACCATTTTGATACTGTCATGTTGTGTCGTCTTGGTTATTGCAGCTCACGCTTTGTTATCTAAGATGCAGTTGTTTTATTAAACCAGTCATTGAAACTTATACTGCTTCTGTTTGTCATTTATACATGAGACTGAATTGTTAATGAGAGAACCGGATACGACCTGAGTGACCACGACTTCCCTGAGAAGCCTAATATGTCATGCGCTCGGCTGCCCAATCATCCCTATCCTCTGGTAGAGATGAGGCACTGCCAGTTAGCTGGAGAAAAACCCGGATTTAGAGCGACAGGTGTCACCCACAGTGGGTCAGACCCAGTCTCCCACACCGTGGAAGATCTTGCTGCTCAAAATCCAGTAGTCTCATTAGAATAATGAGAGCCTACGCAACATGGCGCTGCCAACGTCAGGCTCTAATTTTCGGGTCCTCCGGAGTATCTCTGTCTCATTATATATAATGACACCTCAATGACGTATGCGGAGACGTCCGTGGTGCTGAGGACTTCCACCACAGCTGTGTAGGTGATCCTATGGCAGCTGGAGGTTGTTCAAGCTTGAACTTTAAAAGGAAAAAAAAACATTTTTGTGTGCGTTCTCTGAACTCATAGTGTTACTATCATGGCGAATCCCTAACAGGTACAAATAACGGTTAACATGAGACAACCTCTAACAGCACATTTATTAGCGAATGGCCTATCGGCCCAGGGGGGTCCAGTCATATTTGTGGTGGACGCTCATGCAGCTTAAAGAACAGAACTGTTTTACTCTTGGGTCACATTTCCAGCAGTTAATGGGAACACAAATACATTTCACCAATATACACCTGAGAATGCGCCTGGACAATACAGAGCATACACATATTTAGAGATACCTTATTAAGAACATATTTGGCTTGATGGCGCCCTACCCCACACAATATTACCAGTAAGGTTAGGTCCACTAAGTAATGACGGTCCTACCTGGTATTTATTGGCCACCTGTACACCACATCCTGCAGTTGCAAATTTAGCAGTAGCTGAGGTTCGTCGCTTATATATTGAATTAATAGCGATATATAGGTGATTAGTACAATTTGTGAGGCAAACACTAAACACAAACCCAGCAAGTGCTGCTTCAGCACATCCACATGCAGCAACGCCAGGTATAAATCCTGCAACTGTACATTCCATTATGGGTAAAGTACCAGCCAAACGAGAGGAAACTCCGTTTTGGTTAGCAGAGTTAATTATTATGCTGGAAGCAGTATTTCCCCATACGGGACATCAGGATAAACATAGAATATTACAAATGTGCTTGCATTTGGGATGGTCCCTACAGTAGAAAACTGTAATACTTGGGGCAGGGCATTTGCCGCGCTCTATACAACCGCACACGGTACACCGACACTTGCCAACTTACCAGAAGTGTTGAAACAAATTCAAGATGAATATGGGGCTGCCCCGGCCCTAGATTTGGGGATGCAATTGAAGGGCAACTTTGCCACAGTATCCTCAATCATTTTAAGTAACCTTAAAAGGGAAGCGGTCGCACTTGCGCATACGGCTCCGTGACGTTCCACAGCAGGAATAATAGCAGAGACTTATTCAAGTATTGGTCGAAATAGCTTAGGGGCCAGACCACAAAAAACACAATTTCAGGGTAAATCGAACAAAGATACCCCCAAGCAAGCACCTGAGGGTAATAAGAAACACTGGGATAAAAAGCAGCAAACTCCTAAGAAAGTGATGGGAGAATCTCCGTGTATGGAGACCCCAGAGAATCGGTATAATCTCAGAAATAGCGATAATATCAAAACGCCCAATAGATATCAATATACTGATACACGCCGATCTCGTTCCTTTCAGGACTCATCAGAAAAAAGAAATGAGAGAGGTGGGAGAACAGAGTACGTGAAACCGAGACAGGAATCACAAAGCTCTTCCGAGGTTTCTGTTAAAAAGGAAGAGAAACCCGCCCAACAAAAACAATTTAAAAAGAAAAAGGTGGCAGCAGTCGCAGTCCGACATGCCACACAGAAAGAGGGTCCTCTTAAAGAACAAGAATTGGGCTCTAGCCTTGCTAGACAGCGCAGCTGAGGTCACAATAGTTCACCGGAATCTTCTAGAGCATCTGTGGGTGAAAGCAACTGATGACTTTATACAAGTAGAAACTGCGGACATGCCTGTCTCCACGCCTAATAGGGTGTACAAAGTAACGTTACAGTTAAAAGGAGACATTGAACGCACAATAGACGCAATCTTTTGGGATCGCATAGTAAAAGTATATGATGTCTTGTTGGCCGAACAAGATTGGCCTCCTGACTTTGTCAGTAACTGCCCATTTGGAGAAGATGTCATTAAGCCTTCTTTCTCGCCCCTTGTTCCAGAGGAACTCGCTGAATCCTATTCCATTGAATGGGCTTTGGCACAAGCACCTGCATTATACAGAAATCACGTGGGATGGGATAAAGAATCCCCCTACCATGTAATTCCAATTAAAAGTGAACATCAGCCACAACCGCAGTATCCAATAAAACATGAAGCAAAAGCACCAGTGAGAGAAATACTAACGCAATTAGAGTACCAGGGTGTGATTGAACCCTGTGTCTCGCCAATGAATAACCCATTATTTCCCATAGCTAAACCAGACCATTCATACAGAATAGTCTTAGACTACAGACAGTTAAACATTCAAACACATACCTATGCTATCCAAAACTCGCATAGCACAGCACTAATGAGCAACATAGCGCGTAAAAAAATACAAAACACTAGACATTTCCAATGTATTTTTCTGCCAGAATATAGCGTCTGAGAGTACAGACTTAACAAGTTTCAGCACACTAGGCTCTCAGAACAAAATTTTGTCGTTTACCTCAGGGGTATAAGAACAGCCCAGGACCGTTCGCAGCTCGTGTCACTGCTATTTTGCACGATATTGACCCTGAAGCATTGTCCTATGCAGATGATATCTATCTCACTGATGATGAATTACTACAACATTTAAGACGGGTAGCTCGCACTGTTGTAGGGTTTGCTGAATGTGGCTACAAATTTAACTTTAAAAAAAACAAAAGCAGCCTTCCTAAGCGTCCTGTTCCTAGGATATGAGCTGTCAAGTGAAGAGAAGAGCCTAGCGCCACAATTCTTAGAGAAATGCGCACAGTTACAACCACCGAATACGATTATAAAACTACAATCATTATTGGGTTTCCTAAATTTTGGCAGAACCTACATTCCAGATTATGCTACAAGCATAAAACCTTTATATGACTTAACGTGTCCCGATTTTTAAAGTAAATTTTGGACAATTGAACATACACGTATACTTCGAGAGTTGCAGACAGATATGTAGATATACCTACATACGAGGGACAACAAAATACATTTGGTCATCAGAGTAATAGCTGGGGCCATTGGTTTCACCTATGTGACGTTTAATAAAGGTGAGACAGTCCTGATTGCATACAAATCGCACTTGTACTCAGCGGCAGAACAACGCTTTGCTCCCACTGAGAAAATTCTCACTGCTGTGCAGATGGCCGTCATTAAAGAAAGACCTCTTGCCCAAGGACAACACATTATTGTCGTTTCTCCAATCCCAGCCCTAGAGGCTGTTACAAAAGCTAGCGTTTCAAACGCAAAAGCATTACATCCACATTGGATACAATGGGCTACGTCTCGGACAGCCACTGATGTAGATTACATTTTTGACCCAAAGTTACAAACTCAGGAATTTTTACAATATGAAATAGAATATCTAGTTCCAGCAAACACTTTACCTATTGAGCAGTATCATAGAGTCATGTACACCGATGGCTCTGCACAACCTGCAAGTGGAACTAAACATCAATATTCTGCTGCTTGCTCAGTTGTAAGTGGCTATATGGAGGGCGATACATTTTGTCCTCTACATACCTTTACAAAGACCCTAGGGGATTGTACAGCACAATTGGCAGAGCTAAAAGCTCTGCTGATGGCACTGGAACACACGGATCCTGCAAAGCTTACACTGATTGTTTGTGATTCATATTATTGTGTCCAGTCCTTTAATTAATATCTGCATTATTGGCGCCAGAATTAGTTCAGAGGTTCCAAAGGCAACACCATTAAACACAGACTACTGTGGGGGAAAGTAGCTGACCTGAAAGAGACTCTACCGAATGTCCATGTTGTGCACACACTTGGACACCAGTGTGTTGTAATACATGTTGCTGGAAATACACTGGCTGATGAAGCCGCAAAGTCAGCAGTGGCAGTTGCCACTGTAGCTGCAGTGACTCGCTCGAGTTCCAAACCGGATGTAGACATTTGGGCTGCTGTGGCAGCCACAACTGATGGTACACCCTATCCTAAAGGATTTCCTAACAAATATCACTATCGTATGGGAAGTATGCTGAAGTTAAGATACCAGGTGTAGGAGACATCCCCAACAAAGACTTAAGATAAAAATTGATTAAAGCAGCGCATGAAGGGGTGGCATCTGCCCATGCTGGTGTGGCTTCTACAATTTCGATCTTGCAGGCCTGTTATTGGTGGCCAGGTCTCTATAAAGAGACTAAGCAGTATGTTCTTTGTTGTGACACTTGTCAACATACCAAAGTTTCCACTGCCAAGCGACCGCCTCAGACACCCCTCTCAATTTCAAACAAACCATTACATTGTGTGTACTTGGACCACTGTGGTCCCTTATCACCCGATTTGTATGGGTGTGGCCACAACGCTTGGCTGACGCTCGGACTGTTATTAAAGATTTGCAAGTCTTTATCAATACATGTGCAGTTGCGGCTTTCCATTCGGACCAGGGCCCTGCTTTCGCCTCAAGGGCATTCAGGGACTCCATGGCTTCGTAGGGGGTCCAACTCCAGTACTCGTCTCCATTTCACCCAGAGGGAAATAGTGCAGTGGAGTGATTAAACCGTGATTTAAAGCAATGCTTAACAGCCAGAGTCTTAGGTACGGGTCGAAGTTGGCTTAACCACCTGTTTGTAGTCCAGAGAGCACTAAATAATCTGCCTAGAAGGTCCCTGGGGGGGGTCGTACTTCATATGAGTGCCCGTTCGGAACTCAAATGTATGTTTCGGATCTTGATGGTCCTGGCGTGGAGGCAGCAGAAACACCTATTGACATAAATGAACGTGTCACTGTCTTACAGGAATTGCAACAGTTCCGTGATGAAAATTCTTCCAAAAGTGCAGCCTCCACAGGAATTAAGGATGTGCCTGTAACATCTACCGGCTGGATTCCCAGAGTTGGGGATCTTGTACGTGAGAAAGTCGCTGTGAAAAAGGAATGTGGCACTTCTTATTAGACACCAGTCCCTGTACTAGGGATAACGGTACCAGAACTGTTATTTTACCACCGTTGGCCTGTACCAAAGAAAATTGTTTTGTCTCCATTGACAATGTCAAACTACACCATGTGGCCGATCCTGCACAGCCGACCAAGAGGAACATCCAGTAGTTCACGAATCCCTCTCACTACTGGCGAAAAAGTTGCTCTATAAGTTGTTTATACCAACACCGACACCTCTCCGAGCTTGGGGAGGGTGGAAGATGATCTTGCATTAGTTCCACTAACGTCAACTAATTTAGAAACATTTGACCAAGTCAACTCGACACTAACAGATGGTGCTATCTATAGTGTGCCACCGCAGGAAACACCAACTCCACCACTGACAACGGCTCTGCCATTTGCACAAACTGCCTCTGGTTATTTTGTAGACTTCAACGATGATTTCTCAGACTCATTTACCTCTTCGACAGCTGATCTGTCAAGTACACGTAAGCTAACAAACTGGCTTAAAGAAAGGTATTTTATTTTTCCATGGAATTATCTATGGCTCTCTTTGACTGTCCTAGCCTTTCTACTTTGGATTGGTTTTGTCATTACCTTTTTATTGTTAATACATGGTCATTTTTTACCTGAAAGATTGACAGCTGAACTGGTGGAGGAGGTTTTGAAACCACATTTTTCTTCACATAAAGTCCGAAGAGACTTATCCTTTGTAAACATTTCCGCAGTGCCAATTCCTGATGGGATTGTCTGGGACAAAGTTATGTTTGATATATATGGTCCGCACAAAAGTTATTCAAATACCGTACGTGTTCAAATTATCAATGAATGATATAGTAATACCAGGCATTGTTTCTGATGATTGGGATATGAAAACATTGATTCCATAATGACTGAATTACAATATTATACTGTCTTTTAAAACAAAGATGTTTACCAATTTAAAGAAAATTATGGTGATATGTTTTGTTATAGTTATTATGGGCACCATTTCATACATAGAGTGAGCAGTCCCAAAACTGTTTTTAATAACATGCAATGGAACCATTGCCCGACTCCGCAAGGGAGTTCCAAAACATATTCTGAAAAGTTTGCATATTTTTCTGGGCACAATCAAAAGGATGCTGAGTCATATTATTTAAAGTACCACCTACTAAGGATATACATATGTTATTGACCAATACGAAATGTATATTATCGGAATCCTTTGTTTCCCGGTTATCGATAGAACGCTATGAATATTAGTTCAAATTAATTGATCTGAAAAGTGTGTGGGGAACAAAAAATTTGCAAATTAAGGGAAAGGAAACATTGTTTAGAGCATGCCTTATTCCTGTACAAATGATCTTTTTATACGAAACGGTACAACAAACGAGTTGTTTAGGCTTAGCTAAAATTAGGGAATTAAACATGCCCAGTATACCTGCCCCGCAAATTTTTTTAAGTTGCAAAAATATAAGAATGCAACTGAAAATGAGCTTGATGAGTTGGTCCAGAATGGTACATTTAATACTTCACTGACACGTCCAGGCGGGTGGTTATTGTGGCCACTAGATACCAATGGGTGTTATCAATGTTTTATTAACTCCTCGGGGGTTTGAGGACGTGTAGGCCAGACCCTCGCTATATTTCACCAGAGCAGGAGGATATAATTACAACATATAGTGTGTGAAAATTATGCCAGCAGTGGCTAAAATCCTCCTCACTAGACGTGGTTAGAGAACACCTCAGTCTCCTGTCTAACTCCACTGACTTACAAAATTTCTGGTCAGACCCTAGAACACCACGTAGGCAGCGTTTCTTATATGCAGTATACAATGGGATTTGGAAACTTTCCCAACAAGATGCTGCTGCACGGTTAATGCAAATAGACCAGGAAAATCTAAAAAAGTCATTACCTGTTGTGGATAATGGGATTAACACTTTGTCCGACCGGACATATACCATTAATAATATTTTCTCTTCTGCTATAGACATTATACAATCAGATATGTCTTCTTTACACCATGGACAGAGTAAGATCAGGTCCATTATGCAGTTGGGTTGGACGCTTCAAACATTGAAGGCGGGTCGCGTCCCATGGCAGCATGTCAGTGCAAGGGAGATATTTTCTTCTTTTAGTCTAACGCGACAACAACGAATAATGGCTAAGAAGGAAGCGACTTATGTCATGCTTAACATTAAGAAGTTAGAAAAGTTTCCTTTCACCGTGGTCAAAATATCATCGGCTGAGTGGTTAATACATGGAGTTATTAATCTGCCTATTTCCACACTGCAATTCACCTCCTGTTTAAAACACATTCTGGTAGGCAGATATGAAAAACTGGGAGATAGTTACATCCATGAGGTGGGGGAACTTCCCTTCTCATACAAAATGCTTCAATGGCATGAAAGAGGTCTTTCTTAGCGGTAGTGAATGTGACTTCAGTAAGCCATTCGATGATTTGCAAACAGCTGTCCTTGCATGGGGCGTGTAACTCATCTGCAAACCTGGCTTGTTATCTGAAGGGAGCCCCAGTCCCTTTGATTAGACCTACGTTCCAGGTGCTTTCAAACGGCAGCGACGTCCTTCTCAATATTGAAGGCTGTTGTGGCATGCGGGCTGGAAGAGTTTACGTTGTTTCAGTCTCTAGGGTCGTTACATGCTGTGGGAACGTGCTGTTTCCCCCCACTAAATTTAGGGAGGTAGCTGATATTTGGCCTTACATTGCTACTTCAAACGTGAATTTCGACAAGTTAAGTAGCCTTAAGGCTTTATTGTTTCAAAAGCATGTGGCCCTTACATATGCGCGAGAGACCTACGCACTTCAAGTGGCAAGGTCATTGGCAGAAATACAGTTCCTGTTAAACACAAACTTTCCAAGACACTTTGGTGAACTCGTGGGACGAATATTTAATGCGTCCAGTACCACTGGAATCGCACATTTTTTCAAAGCTGTTGGTTCTGGTTTCGCTCATACCTTCTCCTCCATATTCGGATTGATACCTCCTGGAGCAATTGGAGTGTGACTGGTCTTTGTCATTCAGACCGGTTTTGTATTGTGTGCAGCCCGTGTTTCGGTGCCTCTGGTGCTCTTTCGAATATGCACTGTAAGTCTGTCTTTCACAGCAGCGCTTGCCTGCAGTAGATGCTAATCTGTTGATGTTCTCGCTGAGGGTTCATTACCAGACATGCGCATTGAGGTTGCGTTTTCTGCATGAAGCTTATTATGACTTACCCTTCCTGGAGGAAGTTGTCAACAACTCATCAATGGGCACTCCACGGGATGCCGCCTTGGTTGACACTGCGGCTACGGAACACACTTGCTCCTTGATCCTTTTTGGTGAGGACTTTCCGGTATTGACATCTGCCCAAGTGGACGATCTCCTGTTCTTCATGACTCGTACCTAGTTAGGAACTTTTATAAATTGACATGTCTTTTGAATTCGGTTATAAGTCACGCTTGTGTGTCTTTTTGACTTGTCAGAACTGACCTGGCTTTTTATATAATCTTAGGATGAGCTTGTAGCAATTAATTTTTAGTTTTGGCTTGAACCACTTTCAACCGACAAGGGGAGGGTGTTGTGTAGCCATTTTAGTTATAGCTCCATGCACATTAGTTTAATACACTAGGCCGCTGTGCCCTTTAACCTAGATATATTTTATTCGGCTTCGCATTGTTATTTTTACAATAACCAATTTTACGGTTTTGTTTTATTTTATCTATCTAACTGTTTTTGCTTAGCCTAGCACTGTGTTCTCAAACAACACATTCTTGATCACTCTGTGCTTCATTCAAGGTTACAGTTTGGTACATTGCTGGTGAACGTGGTAGAAGTTTAGTCTCCAACATTCGTAGAACATACACATCCTTACGTAGGGACATTTTCTCAGAACATCATCTGTGTTTTATAAAAACACTTCCTAGTCCCATTACACGTTAAGAGGGAGATTCCAGCCAGCGAACCACGACTGTATCCGGATTGCTGAATGCTTTGCTGCAGATGCTAACGCAGACTACAGGCCTTAGCTCAGGTATGAGGGTTGATGACCTCCCGGGGGAACCTGAAAGGCAGAATTATAGCTTAACATGCTGTGCTCAGATTATGACTTAGATAGGAAATAGTCCTTCAATCATAGTGACAATATGATAGCTTTATTCTTATGCTTCACTCTCCTCATCACCATTTTAATACTGTCATGTTGTGTCGTCCTGGTTATTGCAGCTCACGCTTTGCTATCTAAGATGCAGTCGTTTTATTAAACCAGTCATTGAAACTTATACTGCTTCTGTTTGTCATTTATACATGAGACTGAATTGTGAATGAGAGTACCGGATACGACCTGAGTGACCACGACTTCCCTGAGAAGCCTAATCTGTCATGCCCTTGGCTGTCCAATCATCCCTATCCTCTGGTAGAGATGAGGCACTGATAGTTAGCTGGAGAAAAACCCGGATTTAGAGCGACAGGTGTCACCCACAGTGGGTCAGACCCAGTCTCCCACACCGTGCTCAAAATCCAGTAGTCTCATTCGAATAATGAGAGTCTACGCAACAACTTATAAGTCACCTATATGTCTAGCCTTCACTTGCTTAGGTTAGGTGCAAAGTTACTAAGTGTGAGGGCACCCTTGCACTAGCAAAGGTGCCCCCACACAATTCAGGGCCATTTCCTTGGACTCCATTACACGAGTGCATTACATATATGTAGCTTCACAACGGTAACTCAGAATATGGCAATGTAACATGTCTAAGATCATGGAATTGTCCCCACATGCCAAATCTAGTATTGGGAAGCCAATTCCATGCATCTACGGGGCTCCACTATGCACCCCGGGTACTGCCAAACCAGTTCTCTGGGGTTTTCTCTGCAGCTACCACTGCTGCCACCCCACAGACAGGGTTCTGCCCTCCTGGGGTCTGGGCAGCCCAGGAAGGCAGAACAAAGAATTTCCTCTGAGAGAGGGTGTTACACCCTCTCCCTTTGGAAATAGGTGTGAAGGGCTGGGGAGGGGTAGCCTCTCCCAGCCTCTGGAAATGCTTTAAAGGGCACAGATGGTGCCCTCCTTGCATAAGCCAGTCTCCACCGGTTTAGGGAACACCCAGTCCCTGCTCTAGCGCAAAACTGGACAAAGAAAAGGGGAGTGACCACTGTCCATCACCACCCCAGGGGTGGTGCCCAGAGCTTCTCCATTGTGTCCCAGACCTCTGCCATCTTGTTTCCAGAGGTGTGAGGGCACTCTGGAGGCCTCTGAGTGGCCAGTGCCAGCAGGTGACGTCAGAGACCACTCCTGATAGGTGATTACCTCACTAGGTGGCCAATCCTCCTCTGAGGGCTATTTAGGGTCTCTCCAGTGGGCTTTTCCTCAGATAACGACTTGCAAGAATTCACCAGAGTTCATCCGCACCTCTCTCTTTGCCTTCTGCCAAGGATCGACCGCGGACTGCTCCAGGACGCCTGCAAAACTGCAACAAAGTAGCAAGAAGACTACCAGCGACACTGTAGTGCCCAATCCTGCCGGCTTTCTCGACTGTTTCCTGGTGGTGCATGCTCTGGTGGCTGCCTGCCTTCACCCTGCACTGGAAGCCACAAAGAAATCTCCTGTGGGTCGGCGGAATCTTCCTCCTGCTTCAGCAGGCACCAAACATCAGCTTCACCAGTACTCTGGGACCCCTCTCATCCTGACGAGCGTGGCCCCTAGAACACAGGTGGTAGACCCAAGTGACCCAGACTGTCCAGTGGTCCAACTGTCCAAATTTGAAGAAGGTAAGTCCTTGCCTCCCCTCTCCAGACAGTAATCCTGTGCACCGCGTGAACTGCAGCTACAAAGGCTTCTGTGCACATGTCCAAGAAATCCTGCATGCACAGCCGAGCCTAGGTCCCCAGCACTCTGTCCTGCGATGCTCAGCTCCCTGAGTTGATCTCCGGTGTCGTGGGACCTTCTTTTGCAGTGTTGAGATGACCGCTGTGTTCAGTCTTCTTGAACCCATGTTCAAGGACTTCTGCGGGTGCTTCCTGCTTGTGCGTGGGCTCTCTACATTGCTGAGGGCCCCCTCTGTCTCCTCTCCCAAGTGGTGACATCCTGGTCCTTCCTGGGCCCCGGCAGCACCCTTTTTCTCTGACTGAAACTCTTGCAGCTAGCAAGGCCTGTTTGTGGTATTTTGCCAAGGAAACATCTGCATCTCCAGCATGCCGTGAGACATCTTCTGCACAAAGTAGAAGTTCCTAGAACCTTTCTTTGATGCTGAATCTTCAGCTTCTTCCATCCAGAGGCAGCCATTTTGTACATTCATCCAGGGTTTAGTGGGCTCCTGCCCCCCTGGACACTTTTGCGACTCTTGGACTTGATCCCCTTCCTTTGCAGGTCCTCAGGTCCAGAAATCCATCTTCAGTGCTTTGCAGTCTGTTGTGGTCTTTGCAAAATCCCTTATCACGACTTTAGTGTGTTTCTGGGGAAATAGTAGTACTTTACTCCTACTTTCCAGGGTGGGGTATCTTGGACACCCTAAGTGTTTTCTTACACTCCCAGCGACCCTCTACAGACTAAACTAGCCTAGGGGTCCATTTGAAGTTCGCATTCCACTTTCTTAGTACATGATTTGTGTTGCCCCTAGGCCTATTGCATCCTATTGTATTCAACAGTGTTTGCGCTACTTTCTATTTTACTTACATGATTTTGGTTTGTGTGTATATTTTGTGTATTTTACTTACCTCCTAAGGGAGTATATCCTCTGAGATATTTTTGGCACATTGTCACTAAAATAAAGTAACTTTATTTTTAGTAACTCTGAGTATTGCCTTTTCTTATGATACAGTACCTATATGATATAAGTGGTATAGTAGGAGCTTTGCATGTCTCCTAGTTCAGCCTTGGCTGCTCTGCTATAGCTACCTCTATCAGCCTAATCTACTAATATGGGATAACCGGATCTGGCAGAAGGTGTAAGTACCACTGGTACCCAATATAAGCCAGGCCAGCCTTCTATAATAAAGACCTTATGTGAAGCTCCCCAGTGCTTGGTGTGCATGTTTCTCCTAGTCATGTTTTTCCCAAACATAATGGGGTTTGTTTTTTTCAAGTTGACTTTCAGGTTATTTGCCTCACAATAGTTATTAAATTCAAGCAATTTCCTCTGAAGGCTTACCTAGGTCAAATCTAAAATAGTCAGGTCATCTGCGTAAAGGAGACATGAAACCTGTCTACCATCCTAATCTTTGGTGAGAAGGAGTAGGTATTGGCTAATACAATTGGGTGATCTGCAAGAAACAAAGAGAACAGAGTAGGGGTTGAAACATATTCCTGCCTCAGATCATTATCTGGGGGGGTTCTTTTGAAAGGGCCCCTTTCAGATCGAGCTCCACTTGTGCCCAATTCTGTGAATGGAGTTGCTGGAGTATTCTAATAAACTAGAGGGGTATAGGAAGTTGACAGAAATTTTTTCCACATGATTCTATGATACACTAAATCAAATGCGGAGCTAAAATCAACAAAACAGCAATACAAATTCCCTGTTGATTCAATCACTTTTGTCCCCAGAACCCACACCAAAACAGTGATTAGGCACAGAATGTCCTCGCTTGGAGCCCCCCTGTTCCATAGGGACAATATCATTACCCCCAATCCAGTTCTTCAAAGAGATGAGTATAGTTTAGCATACATGTCAAGGAGACTTATCAGACAAAAGTTACATGTGTCTTTTGTCTTCCCTTTATGTATTGATTTAATGATTGCATCTTTCCACCTTGATAGAAATACACCTGTCTTTGTTATAAATATAAAGGCTTTGGAAAAGAACGTCATCCATCAAACAGGATTCAACTTTATTGCAATGGCCGGAAGGTTATTAGGACCGGCCACCTGGGTTTATTTTAGGGAAGCTAAAAGTTTTACTAAATATCGTACTGAGAAGGACTCCAAGGACCTCTCGCCTATTAAGGGCCAGGCTCCTCTCGTGGGTACATCTCTAGCTTTATAAATATAACTTAGGTAGGTCACCCAACTATTTTCAGGAACCAGGAGATTCAACCTTGCACACCCTTTCTGAACTGGCTTCCAAATGTTTTCAAACTCTTCTCCTGTAGAGTAAAAATAATTTGATCCCAGTTTGACTTATAAGAAGCCTGCTTCGTGGCACTGTTCAATGCATCATAATCCTTTCTTATACAGTTGTGGGCATCTTTCCCAGTAGTTCAGCCTAACAAGCCCTTCTTCCTTACTGCTTTTGTTGGCTTCTTACTAACCGTTCAGCATTCACATGTCAATCCAGGGATGTTATAACCACCATATTTCAAATTTGTGGCTCATTTGAAGGTCATTTCTGTATTATCTCCTATGTTGCTATTTAATTTGGGGTCCAGTTTAAAACACTGTGATGCTTTTTCATTATTTTGCATACTGCATTACATTCTTATGAATATTTTGTGATGGATGTAATGGATTTACTGGTGGTTTTCTCTACTTTTTCTTTTAACAAAGTGACTTTGCTTCTCTCTCTTGCTCTTTTTAAGCCCATTGTGATTGCTTTGATGGGCTATTTTCTATCCCTGAATCATTGAAATATGTCCTTGTTGTGTTTGTCTTCTACTTCAACCTCTGAGCAGTTCACTTTATCCTTAAAAAAATCCAAGTAGGGTATGCTCCATTTTAAGCTTGGTTGATGGAAACTGCTCCCATTTAACATTAAATTTGCTGCTGTTTTTTTTTTTGTGTGTAGACTAATCTTTTATGGACTAATCTTTCACTGATGTGGATTTCAGTGTCAAGGAAGGTTACCTTGGTGATACTGATACCATGTCAGCTTTAGATTTGCACAATTCTAATTCAAGATTAAAAAAAAAAAAAAAAAAATTCCTCCTTGGTTCAATCCCAAATCAGGAAGAGGTTGTTAATGAAATGGAGCCGTGCTATTATTTTACTGACAAAGTTATCATTCTCTACCACCCATTCATTTGTGTTTGGCTGAGTCTCAAAAAGAAACGTAAACTACCCCTGGCCATGTCCTGGGGACATTTTGTAAGACAAAAAAAAAAAAAGAAAGGGAGGGAGGCATGCACGCCCCCCTCCAAGGGATTTTAGGAGCCCCAGGGACTACCACCTCCTTGGGACAATGTCTTAAAAATATGCATGAGGACCGTGTGGGCCTCTGCAGCCCAGGAACCACCACCTTCCCAGGGCAACATCTGATAAAATATAGGGGGGTTATGCAGAGCCCCCTAGGGAACGTCGCCACCCTGCAGATACAAATACATTTAAGAAGGGGTCCCTCATGGCCTCATCTCCTTCCCTGCTTGCAGATATTCAACAAGTGTGTAAAACAGGTTAGTACCTCTGCCCTCTTGTCCCCACCCCATATACATCAGTGAGATACAAACTCATTCCCCCATTTTCCAAGGAAGATGGGCAGCTTACTAAAAGGATCCCCCCCGAGTGTGTTTCCCGCCGATTTTGGAGGAGCATTCTTGATGCACAGGAATATGATTGCATCTCCACCAAATAAAGAAGCATTTCATTAATGCTGTGAGCTAGGCTGCAGGCCCAGTGGCCAAAGACCATGTGTGGCACACAATTGGGTGGTTATAGGGGGCTGGTCTGCAGCGAACCCCTGCTGCACACTGCTGAAGTTCATGTGCAGCAGTGGTTCGTAAACTAATTAAAATGACTATGTAAAGAAAATAAAAATAAATAGAAATTTATACAGGGATGTTAATGTTGGGAAATGGAAATAAAAACAAAATTGAAATTCACCAAATGTTACAATGACGTTATAGTTACTCATATTTTAAACATACAAAACCAAAGAATTCAGCAGTTATAGTTAGTTATGTCAAGTAACTATAACTAGTGCCCTAAGGTAACTATAACTATCGCCACATATTTACCTCAGATATTGCAGCACTCATTACATCTTTTATAACACCATTGATAATATTACTGTAACATTTGCAGTAACATTATTGTTGAGAGAACTGCATAGGCAGTGGAGCGAGTTATAAATACCTTACAGCATGAGAGATAGTTACTTGAAATAACTAACATCGGCTTTTCTATGGTTTTCCACATGTAAAATAAGAGCCTAACTATAACATCCATGTAACCTTTGTTTCAGTAGTGTGTGGCGGTGGTTGGTTGCAGGGACTGCAATTTACCCCCCCCCCAATATACACCCAAGCACATGCAAAGCATGCCCTTTGGCTTGGCAGGGGTTGGTCGCAGGGCCTGGCCTGCGGACAGATCCTGCAGCCAGCCCCAATTATCCTGTCACCCCGTGCCACACTTGGCCTTACGAAACAAAACAAAAGGGGTTAGTGTAGGAATACCCTAACCTCAGAGCTTTGATGCTGGGGTAGAAGCATAGAAATGCAGTTTTATCTGTGCTCCCAAAATCCCTTGTCAGGAGGATACACCAGTGACAAACTACAAAAAAACTACAAATATGGCACTTTGAAGCTGTAGAATATACTAAATTGCTCATTAATTGCAATCTTAACAGCATATTGGCATATTATACACACATCCAAAATATCACAAATATGCTGTGCAGTGACCGTACTTACGAATACATACAGCTATAAAGTGCTGCAGAGCAAAACCCATGTGACGGATATCCTACTTGCTTCACTCAATGCAGAAGAGAAAAAGCAAATGGCCCCAACAATGACTAATGATATCATAAACACAAAGGATGTATTTGACAAAAAGGCACACACATATTCAGCACGGCTTAGACAGACTACATAATCAACAATACTGCCATCTTTACAAAGGTAAATTTAGACTTTTAGTCTAAGTTTAGATCAGAAGTCTAGGTTTACGACTTTTCGGTATTCACAAAGATAAGTTATGAGTACTATCTTTATATCCGCCCTTGGGATGATATCTACACCCAGAGTGCGGAGAATCCACTCTGAACCAAGAGTATAACCTCCGCACCTGGAGTGGAATCTCCGCCCCAATTCTGGTCAAAAAGATACTATTCGTAACTTACCTTCATGAATACTGAAAAGTTGTAAGCATATACTTATGGTCTAAACTTAAACATAGTGGGCCTGATTCACAAAAGATAAAATACTTTTGGTCTAAGTGCTCAGCTTTTATCAGCCTGAAATGTTGGGAAGCTAAGAAATGGTAAAGCCCTTGGACCACTACAATCGTATGCCAAATAATCACCCTTAGCTTAGTGAGTAACACATGGCTAATTGTGTGCTTTAGCATTGCCAATGACTAACAAACTAGCAGAACTGATCTCAAATAACTCAGCATCATTATGCATCCACCTCTCCTAAAACGCTGTTCATTTGACAGTAAAAATTGCATTTTCTGCCAGTGATCTCACTGTACTGAGCTCTCCGCTTTTGGGGTGGTGTTAGCTCACTTTTGTTGAATTTTCAAGTCAACTGGCTTTAAGTGCCATATGTGCTTTGTTTACCCATTATGAAGAGGAAAATTTAAACTTAAGGACCATAAGTGCTAAGCATACAAACTTTGTGACAACGCTTCAATGAGTTCTTCTCACACTTGTCAGAATTCTGGATTCTGCCTGGTCTGTGCAAAATGTAGGAGCTTTGCCACATTGCTTTTAAATAGCTAATGTTTCTTTATGGTTGGTTTCATTTAAAAGAAAAATGAAAATGTATAACATGGTACTATTTTCTGTTTTGGAAAAATCTAACGGAGGGTGTATCTAAAGCATCTGTGCTCAGCACATGCAGGTCTTGTAATAATCATTTTTGTGACAAATGAACCCATTAATACACACTATTTAACACTTCTGTGTGCAAGCTGCACCACCCAGAGAGTATTAGTCATGTCTTATTTTTAGATATTAACTTGTGGTAAATGATTTCAACCAAGTTAAAAATGACAATGACTCGCTTTTCTAAAGCTTTTTGTTTTTAATTCCTATTTCACTTTCTCACAGTTATCCATCATGACACTGGAGTGTAAGAAGCAAAATGAATATGGTGCACCTGACCTAAATGATGATGTATTTTAAAATTCAGTGCGCCACCCCAAAATTAAACAGTAAGCCGCCCAAATCCTAATAATTTTGAACATTGTATGGTGTTGTTTTTCCACGTTTAATTAGAAATAGACTTTTCCCGTAGTTTTGCATTACAAATTAAAAGTTGTTGTCTCTCTCCTGAGAGTTTATTGAAAATGTTCAAAGAAGAATCTGATCTTCTGGAATCCCCGCTGCACTGTCACAATGGATATGGTTGTACAGTGCAATGCATGCAAACATCAGTTTATTTTACTTATACTTTTATATTTAACATGTTATATTTATGTATTTTATTATTGTGTTTTTCACTGCTCATCAAATCGGCTTCTTTTTTTTATTATTATTATTTTGCTGTGAATTAAAAAAAATGTATTTTTTTGCCCTGGCAGAGTACCAGGACAATCCCTGCACCGAGGCTAGGGTTTTAGGATTTTTTTGTTCTTTTTTATTTTTTTGTGCTGAAGCAGAGTTTCAAAATGGCTGGCTACATTTCCTGGTTGAAGTGCGTGCTGGCAGCCAATTTGATCTATCCACAAGATCAGTAGTATTTGTGAAGTTGTTGTGACACTAGATATACAAATTTGGATTTCCTTCAATTTCTCTAAAACTACTTAATGGATTTATACCAAATAACATAAATTGTGATTTTTGGACCAAAAGCTATCTTTCTGTCAAATCTGGTGTAATTCCGTCCAGCGCTTCGGACTGAAGCCTTGTCTAAAATCCCTACAGGAATTACCATGGGAAAAATACTTTTTTTTTGGATTCCCCCCCTTTTCTTGGCACCTGCTTGCCATATCGCCCCTAAACTTTCCATGCACAACAAGACCCTGGAGGGCACTTCATAGCAAGGCAGAGTTTATTTTTAATAGAAACGTTATGCTCTTATAAAATGTTTACATTTCTTAGACAATATATTCAAATACAGCCATATTAAGTAATTACATTTAAAACATTTGAATTGCTTAATTTAAAAACTGCTTCTAAAGCTTGACAGTTTGTTAGTATTCCCAGTAGTGGATAAAGGACAATCATCTAAAAAGAAGGATGCACCAAAACAGTTTTTTTTCTACTAATTGCAAGTGTACATTATTCTATAGAATAGAATTTCTCTGTTAGGAAGATTTTGATTTCTACTCTATTGCTGCTTAAGGTGTATAAAAAGTATGCCTGGCAAATGCATGGTTTTATTCATCAAACAGTCCTTCTTTGTTTAAACATGAAACAGCTGCAGGTTTGCTTCTCATTTCCCAATCTGACACCAACAGTACAAACAGACTGGGACTAAAAAGACTGCACATTGTAGTTGCAAAACTTTATTACATATATACCACTGCAAATTGCAATATGAGGTAATTTCTATTTTAAACCTGCAAGACCTTAGACCTTTTTGACATTCAAAAAGGTTCTGGCAAAATGGATTTACCACCATTTTGCTGTTGCAAACTCTTTGATTTTACGAACCACAGAGTTGGCAACCGCTAAGTGTTTATGGACATCAGGCCCCTGGTGCTGACATCTTGACCCAGATTTACTAACATTGCAAGGCAGTGCAGCAATCATACTAAGATATGGCATATTTTTTCTCTCCCCCAGTGCAAGTGCATTGGGAAGAGAACCAACACACCCGCTCTTGTGCCATAGTGCAAGAGTTGTTTGTTCATGTGTTGTACCGGAAGAGGACTCTTCCAGTGTAGAAATTATGCATTAAGGTTTTTACACTTTGCATGTGTGCTGTACAATGCAGCATTCATGTACTGTTGGAAAAATTAGGAGAAGTTAAAACATTTTAACTTGTTACGCCTCGAGGAGGCCTAAGGTTTTGGCACAAATCCATGTCTACCAGCGTGAGTAGATAGGGATTTGTATCAAAATACATGGAACACTCTGTTGATGCGATTAACGAAAAGGAGAGCATAGTGCAATTTTATGCTACTTTGGGATATTTTCCCAACCCTGATTTGTTTAGGAAATTAAATTTCAACCCAACATGCTTCACTAGGTTTGTTTCAAAGAAGTCACTTAAACCTAGGAAAATCATTAATAAATGTGGCCATTTAAGTCAGCCTCTTCTAGGAATTAAGCATCCTCATTTAAAGTCATTGCAAGTGCTATTCTTAAATTACCAGCAAGATTTGTGACAGGTTTGACCAGACAAAATACTTCAGGTAAAAAAAATAAAAAAAGTCATGTAAAAAAAAAATATTCAGAGAATCAATATTCACAAGTTGAAATCGAGTTTAAAGTTCAAACTCCTAAGTGTGCCCACAGGATTAGGGCTCACATTGGAATTGGGTTACTGTGCCTTAACTTTTTATAATGCATCATTTGCACTTATAACTAATGTGTAAAACAAATTATGTAAAACATTCTTTGGCGTTATTCCCTACCTAGCTATTTTAACATTTTTACGAACTGATAAAACATGAATTGCATTGCTAAGGAAAACAGTGGATTATTTCGTAAAGAAAGCCTCACAATTTGAGCAAACTGAATTCAAAAGTTATTCATTACTAATGGCTCGCAATGAAGCCCATTTTTAATGTTCTATAAATAGTCCTTATTACCACTGTCCATTCCAACCCGTGTGTAAAATAGTTTGTGTAAAACATAAAATGCCGCATTCAAGAGAAAATAAACATTCATGTACCCATTAGTGCTTTAGAACACACCTCTAAAAAGAGAAACACTATAAAAGTGAGTGAGACTCCAAGTTGTAGTTAAGCTCATTTGGTTCATTAGGTTGGGTGCATACTTTGCCTGAATCCACAAACATTCCATAACCATGTGTTCTGTGGAGTGGGCAGCTGAGGGTGAGAAGTATATTTTGAGTGGTTCACCTATACAGTAAGTTGCAGGAGAATTCACTGAATTACTAATTTTCTGATGATGCTTGCTGTAATGACACAAAATTCAAAAGGAGAAGACCTGCCTGAGAGGATGGGAGAGACTGAAATTCCTTTTGCTTAAAAGAGAGGTCAAAATGCCATGTATGAACATGGCTCACATCTGTTAATTTTTTGCCCTTCATAATATGGCAATATGTTAGGGTTGCCACATGGGCAGTTTCCCTATTGGCATGACTGTTAATTTAGTTGCAATAGGTTTTGCTTGTGTGGCTAATAAAAAGCTGCCTTTTGTTGTAAGTTGTGGCTTGGTGAGCAAACGTGCAATTTAAGCAAAAAGCTTACAAAAACATTGGCAAAGCCAATAGCTCTTGCCTATGTGATATTTTTAGGTTTTACCTACGTTTTTTTAGCTATGTTGAAAATGGCTGACAGTAAAGCTAAATGCCAAGTCAAATAACCTTTATTGTGACTAAATAGCCATAAAAGTCAAAACAAACAACAAAAGATCAAAAATAAAAACGGAACAATAATAGCAATTCATGTACAAATTCAAAATCAGTAGATCATAAACCAAATTGTTATATAACACATGTATAAAGCCAATAAAACACAATAAATATCCAAATTAAAACAGATAAAATCAATTAAAATAAACAAATACAGAGAGCTGTGATCAAAACAAGAGGATGACCAGAGTTAGAAAGACACTTCCCTCTGTCTAACCGCCACATGAACAACAAATACCTAGAAAGTCTGGTATCATTCTTTAAAGTTCTGAGGGTAGCCAACATTGCTTAAGCCCAGAATACTACATAAGGTCAAAATACATTTCTTCCTAGAATCCCAGTAGGAGGGACAACAGAAAATAACATGCTCCACAGATTCAACCATATTTGGACACATAGGGGGTTATTCTAA
The DNA here is from genome assembly GCF_031143425.1 of Pleurodeles waltl. Classification (NCBI taxonomy): domain Eukaryota; kingdom Metazoa; phylum Chordata; class Amphibia; order Caudata; family Salamandridae; genus Pleurodeles; species Pleurodeles waltl. Next base: position 1,227,031,692 of record NC_090447.1, read on the forward strand.
CTTTGGAAGAGGTGTTAATCCGTCCCAAAAGTGACGGAAAAGTGACGGATTTACCACCAGCAGTATTATGAGTCCATTATATCCAATGGAACTCGTAATACGGCTGGTGGTATATCCGTCACTTTACCGTCACTTTTGGGACAGATTAACACTCCTCCAAAGTTAGAATAACCCCCATAGGGCAGTAACTAGTATAGTCAGATGCTCCTTGCCTCCTGAAAGTGGTGTAAAAAAGCTGTACAACACAGCCTGCATTGTCCGCATTATAGAGGTTTTTTTATTTTCAGTTATGCAGCACTGAAACTAGCACTGCTGTATTAAATGACTAACAAAACATTGACAAAGCCTATAGAGCCTGCATAGGCGAGACCTATTGCCTTTGCCAATGCTTGGTATGGAATGTCGCATGGAAAGTTATAAGTATTTTTATTGTGTTTACAACGGCTGTAATGCTAATGTTATAGAATGGTAAATGCTCTTGCCAAGGTGTTAGTGTGTCCAGATTCTAAAGCATTTTCGGACCATACAAAAACTGTGAACATGTGCCATATAAATGCACTGAATGTAACATAAGATGTAGGTAGACAGAAACGTCCAATAGGTCACAGCTTTTATTACAGTGATACTTTAGGCTATGTGTTACTTTGGGTGCAATAGTTACAAAAAAACACTCCTGACTACTTGCTAGTAGTAAACTATAGCAACAGTTGGTGTTCAGTTGGTTTCCTAGAGCATTTGGCCCCTGTGCCACTATACCTGCTGCTATTTTCAAATCAAGGCCCTGGTGCCTGCAAGTTACCTCCACTTGTGATTGCTTGCTTAGTAGTAACATATAGCAATAATCAGTGTTCAGTGGGGTTCCTCAACCTTTTGGCCCTTGTGTCACTGTGCCGCTGCACCTGCTGCACTATCCAAGTCATGGCCCTGGTGCATGCAAGGTAACTGCGCTTGTGACTGCTTGCTTAGTAGCAACATATAGCTATAATAGGTGTTCAGTGGGTTTACTGGAGCTTTTGGCCCCTCTGCCGCTGCACCATGCAACAATGTCATCCAGGGGGCTGCCTTGGCGACTTTTCATAGAGATTAAACCAAACTTGAACCACATTCAATGACCAGTGCCCCGCAGCACGGCCCTTGGGTCCTGCTCCTCTGGCTGACTGTACTTCTGACAAGAGAAGAGACATCTCCGGAAGCCATAGACTGAGAGGGGTGCCTCTTTGAGGGAGGTTTACAAGGAGTGGTGGTGAAGTGACCCACTCCTGATTGCTGAAGGAAGAGAGGGGGTCAGACTGAGGCAGATTTCTGTAGTGTGGCTGGCTGTGCCTCCTCTGAGAACGAGACATGATGAGCTTTAATATTTATTTATGTATATATGTAACAATTTTGTGTGGCACTCAAACAACAATTAAGGTATAAGACAGCTTACAGTCCAACAAAAGATACAATAGGGTTCATCTGTAACAACAGCAGCAGATGCAAGGGAGGCAGTCAGAACATGAGCTGTAGACTGGGGGGAGGGTCACACGGGGATGGGGTTTACGAGGAGCAGCGGCAAAGTGACCAAGCTTGGATTGCTAAACAAGAGTACAAAAATGAAACGGGCAGGACAGAGGATGTGGCATAATGGCCAGAGCTGTTGACCTTGGAGCTGGGAAGCCGGGTTCGGGTCTCGGCATTGGCTCAACATCCTGTACAATCATGCTTAAAAGAGCAGCTTCACAAAGAAGTTTGGCAAATGCAAAGGAGTACTTGGGCCTTGGGACACTGCTAAAAGCAAACACAAGTGGAACCACAGGAAAAAGCATGCAGCAACTAGTAGAGACAGAGGAAAAGTATGTGGCAACACACAAACCAATAAAAAGTAAGAGTGGGATGTAAGCCCCATTTAAGATCTATATGAAACACAATAGATTTGACAAGCACAAGCTACATACCCTACCATCCTCAGCTGCGGTCATTTTTAATACTGTGGTATTTAAGGCAGAATACCTTAGTCCTTGCCCACATCTTTTTGATTTCTGAAGGAATGCAGATATATTTTGGCTAGCGCACCTATTTTGTGGGTATACTGCTGTTTCCAAGAGGCGTTGAACTTTGAAGGTTGCTTAAATCCTCAAGCTTTAATATGGTGAGGATATCCATTGTATGGAATAGTGGGTATATGGAAAGTGCTCAGGTCTGGTTTTGGGGTGTCTTTCTCCCACAGAATCTCATCATTCTGTTTGGACCCTTACATTGTTCTGTGACTCTCTCCTTTGATTGAAAATACTCTTGTGACAAATGCAGAGAGATGGGTACTGCCTTCATCTTTGGTTCATTAATTGAACTTAAGTTCTGGCCCCAGAAACATACAACTGTGTCACCCACCAAAGACCAAGCTGGAGAGAGAAAAAGTAGTGGCAGAGATTCAGAGAGATAACTCCTTAGATACTACAAGCTGGTGGGAAGCCCTCACCCAAGAGAAAGAGACCATTGACTAGGAAGACTTGTTGCCAGGAGGCGAAGAAGATGGGCATACAACACCCAGGGTGACATCAATGATTGCGGATGGGAGGCCATTGGGGCTCGGAATCGAGGCAAGTTGGTGCTCACATAGATGACGGCCGTCAGGCCCCCGCCCACCACAGACGCCGGCAGTTACAGCAGCAGCAGCCGGGGGTAGACGCGGTGGAAGCCTCCATGTGCTTCTGAATTTCTTTTGGGGTTTTCTTCCCTTCCTGATGTAGCGGAAGGCCCCCAGACTGGTGCCCCCCCGCTCCACTTTACGAAGAGTGTGTCGCTATTCCCCGCAGCGAGCACAGTGCACGGGTAAGTCGCGTGGGCGGACTAGTTGGAGCATTCTGCTCCACCCGGACGAGGTGCGGATTTTTGGCCAGCAGTATTGGAGGCGCACTGTGAGAGACGCCGGGAAACAACAGATTTGCCACACGCGACGCAGGCCCCCTCCCTTCTGTTTTAATCTGCAGCATCCTGACCTGGCCTGGTCATTTAAAGGACACAGGAAGCGGAGAGATACTAGGTGAGGTGCTGCATCAGCCAAATGCGATATTTTCGTGAACAGTAATGTGTTGGTGGATACTTTGAGTGCATACAGGATTCGAGCCACGATAAGCTTAATTGGCATGTATGGACAGGCCTTCCTGAAACTAGTGAGCGCTCTTCTCACAAATACTTTTCGACTGCTCACATGGAGTGCTGAATTTTGGTTAATGAGATTTGGTGAATTCTGTGACCTAACACCCAGCAATTTTAGCATAATTATGGCCCCAAAAAATAGCCGAAACTTCGGCGAGAAAGCAGAGGCAGCCCGAGGGGCACGGGTTAAGAAACTTAACAGGGAAATGATCCCCGGAAGCAGATGTCCAGCCTCGGCCTTGGGGAAAATGAGCAGGAAAATTTCAGCAGGAGCAATAAAGGATCCTAAGAGCAGCATTACCCCACCAACTTCCCTAATGGAAGATAAGTAACAAACTATGATTACGGGCTTTTGAAAAGAGGGCTCACAAGAAAATAAACCTGAGCATATCACACCCCATCAAGTCAACACCCAACTGACACAAAATGGGGAACTTGGGGCGGACAGCAGGGAAAGGATGCATTTCGATGGCGCAAACAAGGAAAAAGACTCTCTTTTAACCTGGCTGCAAGCTCCTGAAGACCCAGAGGCGGAGCTGCTTGAGAGCAACAAGGATCACCCGGCACCATTAAAGTATAAGGAAATACACACACCCCTCGGGGAAAATATGCAACCAGGCTTTGTTGAGCAAGAAACTTCAATCCCCTTCAAGCCAGCCAGGGGGAAGCCACTAGCCCGCTGGCAGGCGAAGCAGGGGAGTCAAGGACTATGGCCCAAACATTTGAGGCAGGAGCTGAAGAAATTGGGACAAAAAAGAAAGGGCCTGACTGGCCTAAAGACGGAAGCGATACATTTTATTCTTTACCTGAGGAATCAGATTCCTCCAACAGTGACCAAAGTTCGAGTGAAACCGGAGCTAGTATATGCTCCGAATCAGGGAGTTTTTCATCACTAGCAGACTCCAAAGTGCGACAGCGAGAAAATAAGGAGCGGGCTCCTATTAGAGACGGCTTGGAACTCTCTGGCCAGAGCAGAAAGACACTTAAATGGGCCTACTCAGGAACTAATCTGATGAGTACGGCGGAGGCACATATCCCTGAGGCTCGGGCCAAGGCTGAGCAGGCTGAGAAGAGGGCAGATGCACCGGTACGTAGCTCGGTCCTTAGTATCGGTACCAGGAATACAGACTCAGAAATGCTACAGTATATATACGACTCAATCAAGGAGCTGCAAACTGAGACAAGGGCAGAAAGCCGACGGGCAAGGATTGCCACAAAACGTCTACAAGGAACTGTTCACAAGGTGGTAAAATCATGTATAGAAATTGAAGGGAAACTGAGCGTGATGGAGGAGAGAACAATGGCAGTAGAGGCAGACGTTGTGGCTCTGAGAGAACAAACTACAGCACATGATGGACTATTGAATTATATTATGTGGAAACTGGAGGATCAGGAGAAAGGCAGATGAGGAATAACCTACGGTTCTTAGGCATTGGAGAAGGGGCAGAGGGTAATGAAATCAGGGCATACATGATTAAAATGTTGCGGGATGCATTCCCGGAGCTCACCAACTGGGACTGGGAGTCTGAGGTTCAAAGGGCGCATAGATTCTCAGCAGTACGACGAGAGGGCCGCATAGGGGAGACTAAACACCCTAGAGCTATATTGGTTTACTTTAGAAATTACCTCTTGAGACAGGCTATATTTGAAAAAGCCTGCCCTGATGCACCACGTACTGGGGAGGGGGTAACCTTTTTCACTGGACCCGACTATTGCCATGTCACTGTAGAGCGAAGATGGAGGTTGCGTCAGCTGATCAAATCTTTTCAAGAGAAAGGTGGATTTGCTTGCACCAGCTCGTTTAAAGACTGTGGTCAATAGGAAAGTCAGACTATTTAATTCAGAGGTTCAGGCAAAAGAATATGTATTGGGGCTCAAAGCAACATAGTGTGAAGAGGGGAGGGAAAGGGGCAGAAAAAGGAAAAAGGCAAAGATGTGAGGACTTTGAAGATTGAAGGGAATATTGACTAAAGGTTTGGGGCTTCTTGAGGGAGAAAAGTCGGGCAGTCTGGGGCAGGGTGGCGGTCCACACCTGGGTGACACCTACATTCGGGCCAACGTTGGTCCGATTGCCTCTAAAGGGGGGGAGGGATCATCAGGGTGGGGTGGTGGGGGGGAGGAGGGGGGTTAAGCGGGGTGGTGGATGGGGGGCGGCTGAGGAAGGGAGGGGAATATGTGGGTGGGAGTGGGGGTGGGCGAGGGAGAGGGGGCAAGTCGCCGCTAGGAGGAGTAAAGGGGAAAACTTGGTACCCAAAGAAATGCAATTCAAAGTATGATTAGCAGGCACAAACCGCTTTGTTGTTAGAAGCAGGTCCCAGGAAAATGGAAACAAATGGGCGGAGATGTGGAACCAAGTATTCTCGTATAAATTGTAGGCTGAATATTGATAATGGTCATTTAGCCATGCAAAAACAACTGGAGTTATCTATATGTCGGTAATTCGGATACCATCTATAAGTATCTGTGGACTAAATAATCCCCGCAAGAGGAAGAAAACTGTAGGTGACCTGAGGATGTTAAAAACAGACATTTATTGTTTGCAAGAAACACAGACAGAAAAGACAGATCGAAATCTGTTGGAAAACTTTGGGCTTGCGTCTGTTAGAGTATACTGAGCAAATGTCTAAAACAAGGGAAGTTGCTATCCTGACAAGTAATACTAATTGTGTTGTTACTCGTAAGAAAGCAGATCCAATCGGGAGATGGGTACTGATCGAGTGTTTATTGAGTAAGGTTAGATTTACGTTATGTTCATTATATGGCTCAGTGGATGACAACCCCTCCTTATTTGATTTTATATTTGCAGAATTAGCAGTATGGCCCGCTCCGTACATCATATGCGGTGATCTGAATTTTAATGGGTCATGGGATGGAGCACAGAATTTAAGAGATGTTTGGAAGGAAAGATACGCGGGGCGGAAACCTAGAGTCTTTCAGGCCATTAAGAATATGCAAAGGGAAATCAGATTGATAGATGTATGGCCAACTTTGGAGGGATCAAACACAGGTTATACCTATTTCTCTGAGCCTCATAGGAAATTTGCACGAGTAGGTTACTTTCTTGTTTCACCTAGATTTCTAGACGAATTAGGGATTAAGCTATACCCTCGTTTTATGGCAGATCACAACCCATTAGTACTGGAGGTAATGATAAAAGACACACAGAGATTTAGGAAGGGTTGGACATTTGAGAGAGGTTTGCTAAATGACTCCCTGTATATACAGCATATGAACATGCAGCTGAAAGAATTTCTGGATTTTAATATGGGAACCAACCCAACAGAGATAGTGTGGGACATATTAAAGGCAGTTATAAGGGGGGAAAACCCATGGATTCAGCGTAAGGCAACAACAACAAGCTGCAGTCCAGTTTCAGGCACTCATGGGGAAACTACAGGTAGCAAAAGAACAGCTGATTAGGGGCAATGGAATGCCATGAATTTTGTGAGAATGTAGGGCATATTTTAGCAACGTGGACCCGCCAAAGGGTCTCCTCAGGCTTAGTCTTAAAAGTACAGAACAGGGCAGGGTTGATAGTCACTGGACCCTACGCCATCAGGAGTATTACATAGAAATATATAGGGCTGCAAATATTGGTCAGGAGCACACTGGTAGTTGCTGGTTGAGGGTGACTCCGGGTGGTCGGATCAAAACAGAGGATCAACAGCATTAGGGCAGGAGGTAACATCGGAAGAATTGGCAGATGCGCTTGAAGTGCTTCTGAATGGAAAGGCTGTAGGGCCGGATGGTTTTAAGAATGCGATCTTGCCAGTGTTGCTGAAACTGGTGATTCATGTACAGCAAGGGGGTAACCCTCCGCCGTCCTGGGGGTCAGCTAATATTGTAGTGTTTCTAAAGAAAGGCAGGGACCCGCTTAGTTTAAGCTTGTACCGCCCAATCATCCTTATAAATAGTGATGCGAAAGTTTATTCCAAAATATTCACAACCCGGTTGTCTGTTTGCATCAGTAAGCTGGTCAGTTATAATCAACATGGGTTTGTCCCCGGTAGGGACACATCTGATCATATTAGAAGGGTGATAACACTGTTTGACACTACACATATAGCAGCAGAGCCCATGGCTATGATTCTGCTGGATGCTGAGAAAGCAGTCCTTCACACAGGCCATAGGCATGGGCAATATTTGGAGAATACTGCATGGCCCACGGTTAAGTTACTCCTATTTCTCCAGGGCACACGACACCCACTCCCATTTAAACTACTTCTTCATACCACAGGCAACACTCCATGGATTCACAGAGACTGAATACATGGGACAAGGAAAGTCTGATCACTCACCACTAAGCATCTGCCTAGAAACCCAAAAGCTCAAGGGGAGGGGGGAACTGACACTTGCAAAGGGCACCTCTCTTACCTGAAAGACATACAGCACCTATGGGAGGCCACCAAACAATCCTCTGAAGACACAACTAATGCAGTAAGGGAGACATCCACGCTATGGGAGGACTGTAAGGCAACAATGCAAAGAGTGATAATATTCGGGGATAAGTGCGAAAAGGCAGCACAAAGTGACAAAATAGAGGGAACTCTTGTAACTAGAGAGAGAGTATCTCCTGCAGCCCTCAGCGGCACCAAAAGCTCACATCACACTGAAGCAGGAGGAGTACCAAGGAATAGTAACGGAGACAGCCGCGCAAACCTATGTGACACAACAGAAATGCATCTAGAGGCAGGAGTTAAGGAAGACAAGATCTTGGCTTGGCAAAGTGCAAGGGAATGAAAAAGGAACTCCATTGCCAAGGTAATAGCACCAGGTGGCACACCAACGTGAGGCAGTGAGGTCATAGCAGAAGTTATGGTCGACTATCTGAGGCAGTGAGGTCATAGCAGATGTTATGGTGGACTATCTGCAGGGTTTATGCTGCTAAAACACAGCAGCCCGGCATAGCCCTATCCTGAATGCGTATGCAGACAGCTGGCAGGACACAGGGGAGGGGCACTAAAGGAAGACTTACCACAGGAGGAGGTACAGCTGGCCCTCACACATTTGCAATCAGGGAAAACGCCTGGCCCCAGCAGGCTCTTTGGGGAACACCGCAAAAGAATGTGCAGCAAGATAGTGTCACAACTAAATAATATGTTCACTAAGGCCCACCAGTAGGGAACACAACCCAGTGATATGGATACACAAAACTATAGTACTCATACCCCAGGTAGGGAAATGCAGAGAGCACTGGGACTCATACCAGCCCATCTCGCTCCTCAACTCAAACACCAAGGCTCATATTTATACTTTTTTGTGCCGGATTTGCGTAATTTTTTGACACAAAATCAGCTCAAACTTACAAAAGACAACTATATTTTGTAAGCTTGTGCCGCTTTTGCGGCACAAAGTTACAGAAATGCGGTGCAAAAAAGTATAAATATGGCCTAAATTTCTAGCAAAGGCCCTCGCAAATTGACAGGGAGGTGTGATATTGGACTTGATATACCCAAAATAGAACGGCTTCATGCCCCAAAGATCTACAAAAGTCAATTCACGACACTTATATTACAGTATGGAAGTGGTGCATGACCTGAGAGAGCCCCTGGCTTTGGCCTCGCTAAATGCCAACAAAGTGCTCAATTCACTGGAATGGCCCTGTTCGGGATTCTCAGGAAAATGGGTTAAAGACCCAAATCATTGAAATGGGTAAAGCTGCTGTACAAATAACAAGGCACATGTTATAGTAAGAGGAGCCATATCCCTGGAGTTCCCGATACAGCAGAGTACTAGACAGGGATAACCCCCGTTTGCCAATGCTGTTTGCACTGCTAGGTAATGGAGGAGCTGGTGGAATAGATGAGTGGATGCCCAGATTTGGGGATAAAGATGGGAACCCACATCGGAGGAGCAGGTCTTGCTGTATATGGACAATATCCTGCTGTATCTGGCAGAGCAGGGCCTCTCCCTGATACGGGTGGCCAAGGTCTTTCAAATCTACGGGGAATACTCAGGATTAAGAATTAGTTGGGAGAAATGACACATAGTCTTGATGGGCAACTGGAAACCACTGCCATTCTGAACAATACCCCTAAAAATAGTAAGACAACCACTTCAAATAACTGCAAATGTGAATATCTACTGATGAGAAAATGCACTACACAGATAACCAAGCCCCCAACTCAATAGACTTTAGGAAAACATAAAACACTCCAGTGCCCTTTTGCTATCACTGACAGGCCGGGCAGCACTTTTTAAAATGATTGTGCTACCCAGCTTCACATACATACTATAGAAAAGCCCTTACACTATACCAACCACCTTCTTCAGTGACCAGAGAGGCCAAGGGGTCAAGAAATTGCTTTCAGCAGGCATTAAAAATAGAGCCAAAAAGGGTGCAATGAAATCTTGTAGATTTAATTGCACCATTTTTGTGTTCCTAATGCCGGAACGCTCCTATTGCATACACTATGCCTGGTGAGGACAAAATGTGGCACAAGGGGTCACAAAGAGGTGCAATGCATTCATCGCGCCACTTGTAAATAAGGCAGGACCCTTATTTAATATAATTGTATTAATTTAATTATTATTAATTATATAAGCCCCCCTTACCATTGATGCACCAAATCACTGATACATCCATTTAATCAATCATCCATACATGCACTCACGCATCAATCTAAGTGCTCACTTGTCTTTTCTTTACTCTATTCACATAATTATCCAGCAGTTCATCCATACACTCACCCATGCATCATAATACTCACTCACCCCTTCATTTATCAATCTATAGAGTTAATCACTCAACCATTCAGGCATTCACCCAGGGAAAACATGACATTCTAATTTGTTTACATATACCCATCTGCAGCCCTCAGAAAGAAGGCCATATTTTTTCAGATTGTGGGATAAATACTCCATTCATATGTAATACGCCTTGGTGGGTTAGGCCACTGCAGAGACCTGCATGCATCTGCAAATCTCGCAGTCTCAGACGGACATAGTTGTAAGGTGGTAAGATGTTATAGCCTCCATTTCCTGTGCTCAACTTTATCAATCTAATGCTTTTAAAGAGATGTCCTGTCAGTTTATTTCAACGTAACCAATGGGAATGGTCAATGTAATGCAAGGACTGGATGAATCGTTACCCTCATGATTTCATATGACGATGGATGCAGTGAATACTGGAAGTTGTGCTCTTTGTTTATCATCAAAGTCACTTGGAATAAAGCGCTTGAAAAGCTACGATTTGGGGAAAAACTGGAACAGGTGTCACTGACTATAAGGAATTTAACTGTAACCTTATTTAATCTACAAACGTTGAAATGCCATTATTGTGAGTACTATAACTTTTTACTGTGAAAATACTTTAAAAAAATTATTTAGTTTACATTAATGGCAAAGGTTAACAAAGCCTTTCATTCGCCCATTTCAATGAAATGACCAGGTTAGTTTGGGAAAAGTTGCATTTTAAGCAGTATGAAGGAATGCATTCTATAATGGAGTATATATTCAGAAATAACGATCTCCATAGAGAAAGCTTTACACTTTTGTTTCCAAAGTAGTGTAAAATAGTGTACTTTTAAATTAACTCAATGCACAAACGCACATTTTTTAACACATCAGTGGGTCTTTTGTACCCATCCATGCTACTATATGATAATCCAAGACTTAATGGTGAGCTGGTCTCTGAGCAGAGTCTTAAGAATTACAAAGACCAGATCCAGTCCTCCCCCAGCCGCCCTCCTACCTCCTTCCACTCATCCTCCACCCACTCCGCCCCAGTCTATTCTTATGGATAAACTGGATACAGTAAGGAAGTTTAAAAGAGACCTGAAAATTCGATTTGAATGGGAAAGTCTGGAAGCAGCGCTCAGGGTGACATAATTGCTCACTTGAAAATGAACCTGATGCTTTTTCTCTCCTCTCACAGCCTGGGCATAATGGAATCGCAATGGACTGTAGGGAGACTCCGGCCCAATAGGCAATAATTCTGTGAAAAACATTTTTATTTTGCAGACTAATTGCGCTTTGTTTTATTTCTACCTCATTTTAGAGAGGATGTATAGTCACAGATTTCTAAATGTAATATTTAAATGATGAAATCGAGGGGTGCATGACATTAAGACTATAGGGAGATCTCTGCCAGACACTGCAGTACAGAGCCATCTAACCCGTTATGACTGAGGCGAGTGAATGAAGGTGCAATGTCAATGGCAGGTTACTCAGATAGACGGGACGGAGGGCAGCTAAGGAAGTTAATTTGTGGGCGGCAATTTGAACAGGAGCCCTAGTTATATACTAGAACCTCAGACAGCACAACTCAAAGCAAAATAGATAACATTTGGTTACTGTTTTTGAGCTGTACTATCGAACAATAATGCAGAAGTCTGGCGTAACTGAGTTTTCCTTACCCACTGCAGGCCCACAGAAGAAGGTGCTCGGCTCTACAATGCGCCAAAAAAACTTGTATAAGATTATGTTAAACTGAACAGAAAATAAAAATACATATCCACAGCTGTTACAACAAAAGGCGCTCCTGTTTTATTCTGCACATCCCAGTTGTGTCTTCAACAGTGTGCTGCCTGCATTCACACTTTTGTGCACACGAGAGCTTTCCATTAAGAAAAAAAGCCTGACAAACGGTATAGTAGAACTTTTTGTTGTTGTTGCTATTACTGATTAGGTACGCATTTTGGCGTTTTTTTTTGCTGTTTTAAATAGCACAAAGTATTGGAGCTCTTTCCAAGAGCATCAGTTATATAACACTAGGACGTATTCTTCTTTTGGGTTAGGCACAGAAAGATTAATTAAAGTCATCAGAAGTTAAACAAGCATTTGCAATGCAACGGGTCTCGCATTACCTTGAGTTTGAGCTATTATCGTTGTATACTCCTAACCGGACTTTTCTTGGCACATTAAAGGAAAAGAAAAAAACGCTGTAAAAACACAGCACGATCACGCTGCGAAATAAAGAGAAAAAGTAGTCTAGAAACCATACAGAAAACACAGAGCCTCATATGTTTCCAGTAGTTTACCTGTGCTCTCGAGGAGGGCTAAACACCAGATACAGCATGACGTATGCATGCCTTTCACAAATGAAAACAAGTGGATTTTAAAAGGAAAGCCCATGAACCAATGAAAGTGACTGACATAACATGGGCGTGGTTAAAATCCCCCTAAAGAGAGATTGGAAGAGGGACGGAGTGCTTTGCGCTCACCCCTAAAAAAAACTGACTTTTAAACGCTGGCTCTAAACACAGAGTAAAGGTGACAAGAACAAGATTTAAAGGTATATTTATTGCTCCTTTACTTTCTCACTGAAAAGAAACCAGAGGTGGCAAGTAGATCCTAAAAACAGCTCAACCTGACAAAAAAAAAAAATGACTTGCTATAGAGAGTGGGCGATTTTTTCAAGGACTGATCTTTCTGGTCACTAGTGGTGTTTATTGGAGTCACATGGTATTTTCAACCTTCAGAATTTTGTTTGAATTTTCTCCTCAGGGATGCAAATGCTCAATTGTCCCCCCAGAAAACCCGCAACTGGATGGAACAAAAACATTATCTAAGTAGTCGACTGGTATTTCTTTTGTCGAAGATCTTTAATGGAATAACAGTTGATGCCCAGAGAAGAACAAATATGGAGAGAGGCTAAAGGATTAGAACCAGCACTTTTGCTGAGCAGTGCCAGTTCAATCTAACACTGTAGGCCATCAGAAGCATAGAGCTACAGCGAGACAATTCTTAAACAATGAATGTGAGGGGATGCCGACCAGTGTATAAGCCGCAGCCCTGGGAACATATGGAGCTTGACTCTAATCCTCGCCTCAGTACTTGACTGAAAATTGTGTGATTCTACACAAAGCACTTAATCTGCCTGGGCCTAACTTTCGAAGTATGCAAGATTGAATGTAATTCTGTAATTAAAATGTGTAAACCACCACTTGATTACGCAATTATGTATCATCTCCAAATAGTACACTTATTTAGTGTTCAGCATCTCCATCACTGTGAACAAATGAGTAGTTTATTTTTCTGTGGACTGTTGTGTTCAAGAGATCTGCATATGTGTTAGTAATTTTAGAGTGAGAAAGTCTGTGTCTGTCTTAAGTTATGGTAATTTGGACATAACATTGAGTTAGCTTATTGACCCATTGATTAAGCATCATAACGTTTCCAAGGCTACCATTAGAAAGCGGAAAAGTTCTGCTTGCCACAACATGTGACTGGCATTGTGTTCTGGATCTACTCTAGGTTAGGTCTCATTGACTTACTTATTGAACTAATACTGTATGACACTATTGTTTTTGCATTAAGTCTGTGGGTTTTACTGGTTACATATGTACGTTTTAGATAGCTAGACAAGCAAATTGCCTGGCGGTGGGCATGTGGAAAGTTGGGGGTATATATATATTCAGAGTTTTTGCAGCAAGTTTGCTAGGATACTGTGGCAGGCAACTAAATGATCCATCTGATTCTTCTTGGCTGTGTGGTTGAGTTTCGTCTAATGTGTCCATGTGTGGCATATGGTAGAATGGCTGCAGTGAGCGTTGTGTTTAGTCCAATATGCCTCGTAGGAAGAAAGATTATCATCTCTAAATGGGAAGTGCTGTAGAGAAGCATGCAGTAGATAGCTGTGTGGCACAGGTTGGGCTGCAATGGATGCCTGCGATGTGTCTTCTATAGTAAATTCATCAGCATGTTGGAGTTTCCCGTAGGAACAAAGACAGTACAAAAAGTAATGTTGATGACCTAAGAAGGCTGGCATTAAGCTATTGTGAGCATGGAGTGAAAACAGTTCAAAAGGGTAAGAGAACTCCTACATTTGCAGAGTGTTAGACTTTTCATCCTTGGCGTGGTCTCCCTTAACTTTTTGCCTGTGTTCCCCAGGTTGTTGATGTGTGCTGGACTCTGATTTTACTGTTTTTGTTACTCTGGGCACTTTACCACTGCTAACCAGTGCTAAAGTGCAAGTGCTCCTGTTTAAAATGTGTACGTAATTGGTTCTCCATGATTGGCATATTTGTTTTACTGTTAAGTCCCTAGTAAAGTGCACTAGAGGTGCCCAGGGCCTGTAAATCAAATGCTACTAGTGGGCCTGCAGCACTGGTTGTGCCACTCACATAAGTAGCTCTGTAATCATGTCTCAGACCTGCCACTGCAGTGTCTGTGTGTGTATTTTTACACTGTAAATTCGACTTGGCAAGTGTATCCACTTGCCAGGCCTAAACCTTCCCTTTTCTTACATGTAAGGCACCCCTAAGGTAGGCCCTAGGTAGCCCCAAGGGCAGGGTGCAGTGTATGGATAAGGTGGGACATATAGTAATGTGGTTTATATGTCCTGACAGTGAAATACTGCCAATTTCGTTTTTCACTGTTGCAAGGCCTGTCTCTCTCATAGGATAACATGGGGGCTACCTTTAAATATGATTAAAGTGTAGATTCCCCTAGAGAGTAGATGGACATGTGGAGTTTGGGGTCCCTGAACTCACAATTAAAAAATACATCTTTTAGTAAAGTTGATTTTAAGATTGTGCGTTTGAAAATGCCACTTTTAGAAAGTGAGCATTTTCATGCTTAAACCATTCTGTGACTCTGCCTTGTTTGTGGATTCCCTGTCTGGGTCAGTTTGACAGTTGGGTTGTTTTTCACCTCGCACTAGACAGTGACACAAAGGGGGCTGGGGTGTAACCTGCATTTCCTGATTAGCCATCTCTGCTAGGAGGGAGGGGTGGAGTGGTCACTCTCATCTGAAAAGACTGTGCCTGCCTCTGACAATGCCGGCTCCAGCCCCCTGCTGTGTGTCTGATGCCTTGCCTGGGCAAGGCAGGATTTCACAAGTAGGTGTGAGTCCCCTTTGAAGAAAGGTGACTTCAAAGACTAAAATGGGTATAAGAAGGGCACCCAAATCTACAGACTGGAGAAACACTTCTGGAACCAAGAGGAACCTCTGCCTGGAGTAGAGCTGATAGCTGAGGAAGAAGGTCTGCCCTGCCTGTGACTGTGCTTTGTGGAGCTTTCCTGCAGTGCTGCTTCTGCCAGAGTAAGAGGGCAAAGACTGGACTTTGTGTGCCTTCCATCTTGTGAAGAAATCTCCAAGGGCTTGATTTAGAGCTGGCCTCCTGTTGTTTGAAGTCTCAGGGACAGCAAAGACTTCTCTCTGCCAGCACCTGGAGTCTCTGGAGAGACTCCTGCTCCGACAAGTGGTGCCCGATCCAGTCCCTGGGCCCTTGAAAGAAAAGCTGGTGGAAATCCAAGAAAATCAACTTCGGACGACTCCGGACCGACGCTGCTGCTGAATCCGGTAACGCCGCCTGCACCTGACGCCGTGACCTTCGCTGGAACGCGACGCTCTTCGTAGGTCCGACGCCGCAGCAGCCCCGCTGAAGTCCGTGACTCCGTGGAAGTCACCGCACCACGTCGTGACGTACGGTGCTCGAAGTGCACCGATTCAACGTTTCGCACAGACGCCACGATCCCCGACTTTGCGCATCGGCTTGTTTTCACTCTTCACCAAAGGTACTGTACTTGGGGGTCTACACGACTCCGTGTCCGGCGCCGCTGGTGTCGGCTTGTTGGGAATGACTCCATCACGACGCCGTGTTAACATCTCATTGAAGCATTTTTGTTTCTAAACGCTATTTTTGAGTTTAATCTTTAAAAATTCATAACTTGACTTGTGTATCTTGGATTTTTGTCGTTTTGGTCTTGTTTTGTTTAGATAAATATTTCCTATTTTTCTAAACCGGTGTTGTGTCATTTTGTAGTGTTTTCATTAAGTTACTGTGTGTGTTGGTCCAAATACTTTACACCTAGCACTCTGAGGTTAAGCCTACTGCTCTGCCAAGCTACCAAGGGGGAAAGCAGGGGTTAGCTGAGGGTGATTCTCTTTTACCCTGACTAGAGTGAGGGTCCTTGCTTGAACAGGGGGTAACCTGACTGTCAACCAAAGACCCAATTTCTAACACCGAGGATTTTACTAATCATTGAAGTTTCTCTGTACAACATATATATTTATTTTTTTAACCAGACCAACTGCTAAAGTTAAAGTCAAAGTCAAATACTGCAAACTAGACAAGGCAAATATGTTAGCAAAATGATTTTACATATTTAAAGCATATTGTGACCACCATGCCTTCTCTTTGGCACTTTCTGTACTAAGACTATCCCATATACACACACAATCCCAGTGATTACATTTTGTGCCAGTGGTTATATGTGGTGGACAACTGTACTTCATGTTTGGGGAATGGGGATTAGTTTTCATCCTTAAACTTCGACCCAGGGCAACAGAGAGAAAGAAGGAGAAAAAGACAGATGGGAAGACAGTGAAAATAGATGAAAAAACGTGCAAGGCTGAGATAGAGACAGCAATTGTTGTGTGGTTCAAGAATGAGGTAAGAGGTAAGCTATACACCCTTGGTATTCCGCGACCCTGGCATTCAGCAACAGGCTCCAAAGAACAATTGTGGGACTTTATAATTAAATAATTAATTAAAAAGCACTGCATGGTGTAACCTATCCCAGAGATATCAGATTTATGTACGATGAACTATAGATTCATAAAGATTGTTTTACCAGCACAGGCTTGTTTTGTTTATAGTGGGGACGTCAGGCTGCCCTCTTAGGGAGCGACCGGTTTTATTATCTCTTCAGTCTACTGAAGGGTGACTGTGCCATCATCTTCTGCCAGTGCCACGACGAACATGAGGCACGTCTTACTTAGTTCAGCAGCATGGAATATTGTTATTACTCCTGTCAGTCCATCCAAACCCTCCATGGCAGTGAGTACCTCCCAGCCTTTCAAGCTTCAAATTATCTACAAAGATTTATGTTTGTTATAATTTTACATCCGTTTGAAAAAAAATCATGCGCCCTTTGGAAAATGACACCTGCAACTTCCTAACTGCCTGTTTCCTTCAACATTCCAATGTAACGTTTTCTGAATCCGAGGAAACAATAAAGGACAGATCTAGTGTTGTGCTCTGCAGCAGTAAGACGTTAACGGATCTTTTCATAACAGTTACGACGAATACCGAGCTCTCAAACCCTTTGTCAGGGGTGAGTTCAGTAAGTCCCAGTAATAAATGTAGTGCTATAGGTAAAATCAAGACGACATGTACCAGAATGCACGTCCAAAACCTCAACGTGTTACGTTATTAGATGTGGCAAGGAGCAACGAGCAATCTCTTAACAACGTGGATGCTAGAATTACAAGCATTTACAATGCAACGGGTCTCGCGTATGCTCATGTTAGAGCTGATCGCGTTGTAAACTCCTAACCCGGCTTTTCACCTATCGGGCAAAAGTGCATTTATGTACATAACCCGAAAAAGTGAAATTAACTACGTAAAGCGCTCAACTTCTGCCAAGCAAGATCGCGCTCGTAAATTAGAGAAAAAGAAGTCCACGAGCCCGATGGAAAACAGTGAGCCTCGCATGTTTTCTGTACTTGGTCGCTGCGCTCGAGGAGGGCTAGCTACCGTAAAAGGCATGACGTATATGTGCCTTCGACTAATGAAAGCAAGCAGATTTTATTAGGCAAGCCCACAAACCAATAAAAAACACTGACGTGAAGTTGACAGGGCTCCGAGCCCTTTTCTAAATACTAAAGCGTCTCGCTGCGATACGCATGCGCGAGCGCATGCAACGCAGGCTCGACCCTAAAAAGGAGATTTTCATGTTTGAATTGATTGTAAAGTCTGCAAGGCTTTTTGAAAGAATAATGACATCCTCAGCAGCATCTGTGAATACTTGATGCTGTGGGAGGGATCTCCAGGCTTAACTTCAGGATTCCCCATCAGAGATACAAATGCCACTCTTTGCATAAAAAATGGGCCATTAGCATCGTAAGAGACCCCTGCTCTCTTAACTCTGACTGGGGGATGGGTCCTGCTTCTAACAACACACTTTTCTACAGAGAAGTAGCATGGAAGCGCTGAGGTGTGTAACTAGAGGCTGTCTCTACACAGACTCAATGTACGAGCAGTTAAACAACGGCAACCATTAACCGATATAATTGATATAAAGCTGTAGCAAAATTTATCATGTACGTTGTTTCATTTGTACTTAAATAACGGCAGCTCTCTTGTGAGCTTGCACCACAGGCCCAGATCGAGGAATTTATATCTGGATAGGCCAAGGGTGCGTTTGGGTGGGCCAATGTGTGCCCAATTTTCAACAGTTCTGGAGGCAGCCTACAACCTGGGCTTTGGTGTCACTGCACCTGCTGCATGATTGGCAGGTAAACCCCTGTCTCCCACTGCACCTTGTCTCAGACATGAGCTGAGGTCGCCAACGTTGTTTTCTTTTCACAAGCATGCCCAGAGTTTTGTCTCAGACAGTAGAAAAATAGAGAAAATCATCTAAAGGCAGTATTAATCTCCGTCAGTACACAAGTAAAACAGCTATTATTAATCCCTTCGCTGCCAGGCCTTTTTCCCCTCCTGTGCCAGCCCTTTTTTTGGCTATTTGGGGCAGTTCGCGCTTAGGCCCTCATAACTTTTTGTCCACATAAGCTAGCCAAGCCAAATTTGCGTCCTTTTTTTTCCAACATCCTAGGGATTCTAGAGGTACCCAGACTTTGTGGGTTCCCCTGAAGGAGGCCAAGAAATTAGCCAAAATACAGTGAAAATTTCATTTAAAAAAAAAAAAAATGGGAAAAGGTGGCTGCAGAAAAAGGCTTGTGGTTTTTTCCCTGAAAATGGCATCAACAAAGGGTTTCCGGTGCTAAAATCACCAGCTTCCCAGCTTTCAGGAACAGGCAGACTTGAATCAGAAAACCCAAGTTTTCAACACAAATTTGTCATTTTACTGGGACATACCCCATTTTTACGATTTTTTGTGCTTTCAGCCTCCTTCCAGTCATTGACAGAAATGGGCGTGAAACCAATGCTGGATGCCAGAAACCTAATCATTTCTGAAAAGTAGCCAAAATGCTGAATTCAGCAAGGGGTAATTTGTGTATATCCTACAAGGGTTTCCTACAGAAAATAACAACTGAAAAAGAAAATATTGAAATTGAGGTGAAAAAAAACAGCAATTTTTCTCTACGTTTTACTCTGTAACTATTTCCTGCAATGTCAGATTTTTTAAAGCAATATACCGTTACGTCTACTGGACTCTTCTGGTTGCGGGGATATATAGGGCTTGTAGGTTCATCAAGAACCCTAGGTACCCAGAACCAATAAATGAGCTAAAACCCTGCAGTGCGTTTTCATTCTATACCGGGTATACATCAATTCATTTGCTGAAATATAAAGAGTGAAAAATAGCTATCAAGAAAACCCTTGTATTTCCAAAATGGGCACAAGATAAGGTGTTGAGGAGCAGTGGTTATTTACACATCTCTGAATTCCGGGGTGCCCATACTAGCATGTGAATTACAGGGCATTTCTCAAATAGACGTCTTTTTTACACACTCTCTTATATTTGGAAGGAGAAAATGTAGAGAAAGACAAGGGGCAACAACACTTATTTTGCTAATCTATGTTCCCCCAAGTCTCCTGATACAAATGATACCCCACTTGTGTGGATAGGCCTAGCGGCCGCGATAGGACAAGCCCCAAAACACAACGTGGACACCTCACATTTTTTGACCGATAACAGAGGTGTTTTTTGCAAAGTGCCTACCTGTAAATTTTTGCCTCTAGCTCAGCCGGCACCTGTGGAAACCTACCAAACCTGTGCATTTCTTAAAACTAGAAACCTAGGGAATCCAAGATGGGGTGACTTGTGGGGCTCTGACCAGGTTCTGTTACCCAGAATCCTTTGCAAACCTCAAAATGTGGCTAAAAAAAAAAAACATTTTTCACTCATTTCGGTGACAGAAAGTTCTGGAATCTGAGAGGAGCCACAAATTTCCTTCCACCCAGCGTTCCCCCAAGTCTCCCGATAAAAATGGTACCTCACTTGTGTGGGTAGGCCTAGCGCCCACGAAAGGAAATGGCCCAAAACACAACGTGGACATATCACATTTTTTCACAGAAAACAGGTGTTTTTTGCAAAGTGCCTACCTGTGGATTTTGGCCTCTAGCTCAGCCGGCCCCAGGGGGGCAGAAATGGCCTAAAATAAATTTGCCCCCCCCCCCACCCCCTACCCGGGAGCGACCCTTGCCTACGGGGTCGCTCCCCTTGCGTGACTAGTGGTTTCTGCCCCCTTGGGGGCAGATTGACCTAAAATCGGCCGATCCAAGGGGGGCAGAAATGGTCTAAATAAATTTTCCCCCCCAGGCGAGCAACCCTTGCCTAATGGGTCGCTCCCCATCTCTTAAAAAAAAAAAAAAATTCCCCTGGCGCCTAGAGGTTTCTGCCCCACCCGGGGGCAGATCGGCCTAATAACAATAGGCCGATCTGCCCCTAGGGGGGGCAGAAATGGCCTAAAATAAATTTGCCCCCCCAACCCTCCCCCGGGAAAATTCCCGGTACCAAGTGGTTTCTGCCTCCTTGGGGGCAGATTGACCTAAAATCGGCCGATCTGCCCCCAAAGGGGACAGAAATGGCCTAAATACAATTTTCCCCTCCAGGGGAGCGACCCTTGTCCAAGGGGTCGCTCCCCATCTGTAAAACAAAAAAAACATTAAAAATCCCCGGTGCCTAGTGGTTTCTTTCTGCCCCCCAGGGGGGCAGAAATGGCCTAAAAGAAATTTGTTCCCCAAGGAAACAACCCTTGCCTAAGGGGTCGCTCCCCTTGCGTGAAATGCACGTAAAAAGAAAAAAACTCCCTGGTGTCTAGTGGTTTCTGTCCCCGTTGGGGGCAGATTGACCTCATAAAAATAGGCCAATCTGCCCTCAAGGGGGGCAGAAAAGGCCTAAATATAATTTGCCCCCTAGGGGAGCGACCGTTGCCTAAGGGGTCGCTCCCCACCTCCAAAAATACAGAAACACACAAAAAGGAGAAAAAAAATGCCCAAGGGGTCGCTCCTTTATGCCAGTTTCAAAAATAAAAAATAAAATCCCTGGTGTCTAGTGGGCGTTTTGACAGCCGGATTGCTTTCAATCCAGCTGCCAAAACGCAGAGAGAGACTTCAAAGGGAAGGAAATAACTTTCCTTCCCTTTGAAGCCTCTTGCGGCCTCCCCCACGTGATCGGAAGAGAAATGCAAAGCATTTTTCTTCCAATTGCGCTGGAAGCTATGCTTCCAGCGCAATGGGAGGAGGCCCTGTGACAAATCAGCGCGCCATTGCGCGCTGACATCACAGGGGGGGTGGATGGGGAAGGGCTTGCCCTTCCATCCCTGCCTTGGGGGGGTGGGGGTGCACATGTGGGGGAGCGCATGTTCCCGGGTGTAGTTCCCGGGTGTAGGACGAGGTGACCTCGTCCAAGGCACCCTACGGGTTAAAACAATGCACTATAAAATGTATTCTAGAGATGTCTCATTTACCCCGGACTAATAATTAAACAAAAGTGAACAAAAAAAAAAAATCACAAGCACAAACCCTGCCCTTGCCTCATGTCTGCACCAGTGTTGTGTAAGAAAGAGTTCACTTTGTCAGATGACATATGCTACCGGAAAGCGCAGAGAGTTGCCAGTCATTCTCCCTAACCCTTTCCACAGACTCTTCCATCCTCCATCTCTCCTTTACTCATCCCAAGCTTCATCCTATTACTATAAACTCCCAGCTAATACATCTGGATTCTTCCCTCCTCTATTCCTCTTGTCAATCCAACTAACAAACTTACATATCCTCTGCTCAAATTAACTCATAATAATACTAAAACTGTACTAATTTCCCTAAACTAATCCACCACTAATTCCTCATGGGTACGGGAGCAGCGTGCTACTCGCCAAAAAGCCTTCAACGCCACATCAGCGGTAGTAAGCGCTATATAAATACTATTACAATACAATACATTTGTCGTCATGGAGGAAGCACTTAACAGGTGCATTCTCTGTGGCCTCTTCTGCTGTTACTGGGAGGGCAAAAGGTCATGTTTGGGTGGGCCAGGCCCATCTGCCCCACCCGCTAGAACTGGGCCTGTTGCACCAACTGTAAGAGTTACAGTTTCAGTAAAGTGCACTAGACATGGTGATACATAAGGAAAGAAAATACATGGCTGGGAACTAGAACACATAAGAGGAGACATCTAAGAAAGGAGAATGTGGGAGGTCTGGGGCATGTGGTGTGAGGAGTAAGAAAACATGGGAAGTCAACAAAACTAGATGAAAGGAGAAAAAAAATTAAAAGAATCAGAGGAAGTAGGTAATGGAAGGGCTAAGGTGAAATATTTTTGAAGGGAGAAAATTACAACATCTGGCCAAAATTTTAATCACCCCACTGTAAATCGCATAATTTTTGCAATTATGCATTACGCTTGTTAGGTGAAATTCCACAAATATTGCCATTGTGCCATACACATTTTCGAAACCCCGTTTAGATGACCCTTGGCAAGCAGAGGTTAATGGGCCCAACCATGAGGGTTAGCGCCTTCTACTCCTGATGTCCTAGGGCCTGACCTATTATAGATCCTCGGCAACTGGGCCAAGTACCCCTTCAGCACTTGACTCTCAGTGGTAGTGCGGTTTGAGGAGTCCAATGTTTCTAGCAGGCGGAGGGGCAGACATAGGGGGTGAGCACAGACTCACATATCAAAATACACAAAGCAGCAATAAATGATTACACCATCAAACACTTGCTTTTATAAACAGAAATGAGTATTTATATATGCCCAGAAGGTAGAATACAACATTCACAAACAATGCGCACAAACCCTTGATGTCAAGGCTCCAGTGTTTCGTAGTCAGTTCCCTGAGTTCCACTTCTCTCAAGCTATGGGTAATTGTTATTCCCCTTTCAATATAGGGTACATTCAGGTTAAGCCCAACTAATCTGAGTCTCAGGGGTCCCACTCTGACTTTGTATTAAAAAAATAGTGTTCCAGGGCCAAAGCGCTGTCAAGCAAGCCAGCCTGCTCCCCTAGGCTCTACCTGTCCTAAATCAGTCTTTCCCACGCAAGCAGGGTTAGAGTGATCAGAGTATCTGCGCATAGCCCTCTACAGGCCCTAGAGCTGCAGTGGCTGTCTCTGGTAAAGCCTTTGCATTCAGCCTAGGTAGGCTTCACTTGGCAGTCCTCAAGGTCCTCACATGAGGTTGTGAAGACACAGCGCCTGGAGGATCCTTACTGATCCTCCAAGTTGTGTAAGTTATTTGATTCTTCTTGCAGTTGGTGGGGGCCGGGTGGGAAGGTCCTGGCACTGGTTCTCAGTCATGTTTCTGGCCACATTACAACACAAACCAATCACATACAGGCTAATCACAAAAGAAATTAAGTTACACACTGTCAGTAAATATGAGAAAGACCGAGCCTATGGCAAAGAATCAACATCTATTGGCATGTCTATCGAAGCAGTCATTGCCAGATACTGTTTCTCACCTGATAATTCTCCTCAACATGGTTGTAGACTTGAAGCAGGATCTTGATTCCCTTACAACTCGTTTGCAGGCTATCCCTGTTTATGTAAAAAAAAATTAAAAAACTGGCTACACTCATTTCAAGGCCACAGAATCTTTCCAGAGGATAGTCTTTGACCAACACATTGACAACACTCTGTACAAAGGTGCGGCACTCATATGATGTTTGGGCAATGGCACAAATTATAACTGTAGGTTATAACTATAACTTCAGAATTTTCATGGTTTGTATTGTTTAAATTGATTTTGTGTAGAAATAATAATTTAAGCTTTTGAGCTTCCCTAACACAAACCTTTGTGTATTTTTCAGTTGAGTGGTATTTTTTTCCCATGTTTATTTTTTATTCTGGTACTGCGGTACTTTCGCTCTACATCCATAAATTTGTAAAATACAATTTACACCAAATAATTTAATGAAAATTATGGATTAAGGACTTCATGGCTAGTTATGCATTTTAATAGTAAATATGTTAGTTATGAAAATATAGGTCGTGTTTGTGAACTGCACCGGTACCGCAAATGTTAAACAGCATTTCGTTGGTTTAGAACTCTGTCCATTGTAGGAAACATTTCAGTTGAGATCTTCAAACTGGAAGGTTGTTGTCTCTCCAGCAGGAAAAATCTTTTTTTCAGAGCCAGCTCAAGTTTTTGCAGTACTGTAAAGGCTCACCAAGAACATCCTGTTGTGCTGGAAGAGGATGAAGAAGAGGTGGAGCAAAGGATGCAAGAGGAGGGACAGGAGGTGGAGTGGAGGAAAAAGCTCAAGACTTCTATTCCCTGGGAGTTTTTCTCATTGTCAACAGGAGGGAAGAAGGTCAGTGCCAAAATGGTAAACTGCAACCATTGTAAGAAAGTAATTTCCTGTGGGAACATCAAACAGTACTCATTTGATATGACAGGTATGAGGAATCACCTGCTGGCAATCCATTCAAAGAGATTGGCATAGGCTGAAAGAAGGCATCAGAAGGAGTTGGACAAGGCCAAAGCAGTAACATCGGCAGTAGCCACCTAGTGCAACACCTTTAACTTTCTCTGCGTCACAAGGGCCTCCACCGCTGCATCTATCCCTCCAGCACCACCTTCAACTTCTCCAGCTTCACCACACCCAGTGCATCTATCCCTGCATCATACTGTGATGCCAGTAGATTGCTTGAGACAGAATGGACAAATTGTAAAGCAGTATGGCAATACGGACACATAGGGCCCCATTTCGAGTCTGGCGGTCAGTAGACGGATGGTGGTCGGAGTGCCGCCAATGTGGCGGTCCGAGTGCCATATTTTGACCATGGCGGTCATGCCGCAGAGGGACAGCAGGCACCACCAAAATCAGAGATCGCGGCGGTCTGGCGGTTGCAGTGGTCCTAATCCGCCAGGTCAGCAATGCAAGCAGCACTGCCCTGGGAATTACAAACGTGTTCTCCGCCAGCCTTTTAATGGTGGTAACAGCCATGAAAAGACTGGTGGAGAGCAGGAGCAGGAGGCTCCAGGTGCTGCACTGCCCATGCAGTTTGCATGGGCAGTGCAGGGGTCCCCCTGGCCAGCACCCTCACAATGTTCACTGTCTGCTTAGCAGACAATGAACACTGCGAGGGTGCTGGTGCACTTTGCATTCTACAGCATTGTGGTAATACCTAATCACACAATGGTTTACTTCTTAATTTTATTTCTTATCTAGTTTTCTATTGTTTTTCATTGTCATTTGACCAGAAATGGGTGTTTCATTTGCCTTTCTAATCATTGCGAAACATCATTCTTGCCATTTTTACTCCTGATAATAATACATAGTATAGAACATATTTATTATTCGTTTACATTTACATCATTGTTATTTTTATATTTCAATATCAATTATGTTTTTGAGTTCATTCTGCAGATAAGTATATCAACCTCCATTATAGCCCATAACATGAGAACAATCATCTCCAAGAGATAGCGGTCACTAACTACAATCTTAATAACCTGGGATAAAAATGCTGGTGGCGATAGAATAAACTGAAATGCTAATCAACCAATACATTTTACAAATCAACATAGCAATATCCACAATTAAATATTTACATAGCTACTTCAATCGGGCAATAGAAACAGTAGAGTGCCGAAGGGACAGGTACATCAATCTCGATTTGGTCAACTCAGTGCAAATCATGCAGCAAAGTGCCCAACATCAAGCGCAACAATGTAAGAATGATTGCGGTAGTGCATAAGATCAGACATCTCATGTCAGAAAGTTCATAATTGTGTAAAACACACAATAAAGTGCCTAAAACCGGATGTATCCATTCCAAGATGACTCAGATGGTAAGAAGTTAGCAATAAGGTGTCGGAGATCAAATACATTGAATTTAAAGTGCACATCATGCAATAAAGTGCCAAAAGTTAGATACACCCATACTGAGATGACTCAGATGGTACAAGGTCAACAATAAAGTGCTGAGGACCCAGTGCATTAAGATTAAAGATAACTTAAATAATACACAGTTAGTAATAGGACATTACCAATTAAATACACTTAAAGAGTGTAATATAAGGTCTTGTAGATCTAAATCAGACAAAAATAGGGACCAAAAAGTGCAATTATATGTATCATCGCAAATGTACATATAGTTGAGCATCCAAATCATGTCCATATGTGGCTTCAGTCCCCAATACTGTTATCAATCTGGATTCCTCCCTCCATAATGTTCTCTCCCTATCTCCTCCCTTTGGATAAGACCTAGTGTGCATTATACCAAATATCCAAGGGTACTCAGGGATCGAGCATGATACTTTTCAAAGTGAACTGCCAATGGGTAACTTATCACCATTTACAATTGCTCTTATATGTTGGAGGATCCTGACCTTTAACTTCTTAGTGGTGCTGCCTACATAAAAGTTATCAGATTTTAGAGCACAGACCACTTGATCAGTATTACAAGCATTATCTGGATGAGTATGATCCGCCCCTCAAACATTTGATAACTCTTACAGTCTAATCCATATTAGCACGTTTACAAGAACGGCATCCATGAAAACCTAGGTTTTTTTTCATCAACCAGTTCTCCCCCCTTATGTTCGTGTCCAGAAAGGTAGATGTTAAAATGTCCCTTGGAGATCTAGACTTCTTAAAAGTTATCTCTGGTCCTGCTTGTGCTATTGTTCCCATATGCTCATCTCTATTTAGCACATGGCAATTCCTATACAATAACTTTTCAATATTAGACTGTGCTGAGTCATGCTTGAGGAACACTCTTTATATTGCTTTTATGTTCCTTTGGTTCTCCTGCTCGTGGATATAAGAAAATTAGTTACTTACCTGTAACTGCAGTTCTCCAGTATTGGTATCTTTCATAGATTCACATGCTTGAATCATCCCCGTCGTCGAGGTGGGAGCCTCACTGTAAGTTTAAATGCATAAAGCAGTAAGTCAGTAAGTGTAAAACCAATAGGCCCTAGTAGGCCTCATAGGGTATTTTACCGTCTATCCACTTTGTTTTGTGAAAAGACCCAAACTTCAGTGTCAACCAATCAGGATTCAGCCCCTACCAAAAAACTCCCAACAGAGGCTGAATTCCCTCAGATATTCTAGTATAAGTTTTAAGTTTAATATCTGTATAATCGGGGAGCCTCTGAGGGGAGGAGGGTGGGTCGCATGTGAATCTCTGAAAGATACCAATACTGGAGAACTGCAGTTACAGGTAAGTAACTAATTTTCTTCTCCAGTATTGGATATTTCATAGATTCACATGCTTGAATCAGAATAACGAGCAGTAATGTCTTCTTAATTAGTGAATTACTTTCACTGAATTTTTATCATAATTCTTTAAGTGATGTGAATCACATTAGTTCACCTTTATACATCCACATATAGATATATATCTATATATATATATATATCAATATAAGAATAATAGAAAAAGCTGCATGGCAGAAAGTTTTGACACAATCTATTGTTTTGAGGTCTACAATATGTTAACACAATCTAAAAAAGCGAATAATTTGAAGCACATTATTAGAGTAAACCACATTGTGATATAAAATTAGATATTAACAAGACTGAGAACCAATATCGAACATACCTTCAAGTGTGGTGGTGGGATGTGTAAGAGGCTCACCTTAACAAAATAGATGCCTCAGCACTGCCTGTCCCACTGCTGTATCGACGTTACTAGTTTCCTCGAGACAGTAGTGTTTTGTAAACGTATGCTGGCTGGACCATGTGGCTGCTCTACAGATGCTATGTAGTGGCACCCCTGCAAAGAGTGCAGCTGAAGTGGCTACCGATCTTGTAGAATGGGCTCTCACCTTGGTGTGGAGCGGTTTACCTGCTTTTGCATGGCAGAATTGAATTGCCAGGCCAATCCATCTTGCTATAGTCTGTTTGGACACCGCATGCCCCTTTCTTGTTCCACCAAATGCAACAAATAATTGGTCAGACTGGCGGATGGTTTGTGTTTTCTGTAGATAAAACTTTAAACACCTTTTAATATCAAGGGAATGTAATGTCCTTTCGGCTACTGTTTGCGGATTTGGAAAAAAGGTTTTTAAGATGACTGGTTCATTCAAGTGAAACGTTGAGGGAACTTTCGGGATGAATTTAGGATTTGTTCGCAGGATCACACATGAGTTTGTGAATTGGAGGAAAGGCTGTTTGACAGTGAAAGCCTGAATGTCGCTGACTCTTTTGGCTGAAGTAAGAGCTAGTAGTAAAGCTGTTTTCCATGAGATGAATTTTAGATCGGCTTAAAGGGAGCTTTCATGAGCTGCATTAATACAACATTCAGGGACCATAACGGCGGAGGTTTTCTAACTGGTGGGAAAACCTGAAAAAGGCCTTTCATGAATTGCTTGACAATTCTTGTGGAACATAATGAGACCCTGTGTGGTGATCTGTGGTACCTCGAGATTGCTGCCAGATGTACTCGAATGGAGGAATATGAAAGTCCTGACTTTGCCAAGAGCAAGAGATATGGAAGTATCTGTTCTGGAGGAGCCGACAAAGGATGTATGTCTTTTGCTGCACACCATATACAAAAACGTTTCCATTTAAGTCTATAGGTTTTGTTGGTAGTGTCAGCTCTAGCTTTTGCCAATATGTCTCTACACTCCGGGGAAATGTTGAGATTCAAGTATTCATTGTATTTAGGAGCCAAGCCGACAAATGAAGAGATGACGGATCTGGGTGTCTGACTTGTCCCTGGTGCATCATTAAGAGAGTCGGACTCTGAGTTGCAGATGTGGTTGTTCGGAGAGCATCAGGAGCTCCGTTTACCAGACTTGTCTAGGCCATCTGGGAGCTATGAATAGGAGGCGACACCCCTCTCTCGATTTCATATTCATTGTTCGTTTTGCATCCTTCAGCACACTTACAGGGCATACTAGCTCTAAAAAATCTGTTTGTCATGTATAGGGAGTCCTTATTATACTCATTATTTGTGGAGAAAACTCTCTTAGCTCTCAATAATTGACTGTATGGAATAGTCCACTTAAGAGTGTCAGGGTGACCACTACTCCCATGTAATAGAGCATTGGTGGCAGTTGGCTTCCTATGTATTCTAGTTGGTTATGGACCAGCATTTCAACATCCCAAAATTCACAATGCGTTTTACTATATGAACTTGTAAACTGTAGATTATTTTCACTTCAACTTCGCAATATACGAACATAACTCCATTTCATCACCATCCCAGAGAATGAAAAGATCATCCATAAAACGTGTCCACATTGCGATATTCCGATTATGCTTCTCATTCTCTTCGGCCCAGGCTACCTCCTTCTCCCACCACTCCATGAGCAAATTCACATAGGTAGGGGCGAAGGAGGTACCCATTGCTGTACCCTGTTCCTGTAGATAATATTTATTTTCAAAGAGAAATACATTTTGAGTATTTCTTTAATGTTTATGGGAGAGGTGTATTTATGTTGATGGGGGATTGAGCACACTTTTTCAATTGGGCCATGACGAAGACCCTTCAGGGTTGAAACCTGTAGCCAAATAAAGAATTAATACTAAGATGCAGACACGTTGGGTGCGGCGACTTCTTGCAGTCTAAAAAGGGACTGAAAGATTTATGTTATATATATATATATATATATATATATATATATATATATATATATACATACATATATACACACACCGGAAGATGAAGGATCACAAGAAAAGAAAATAGCATGTATACATGGATATGGTCAGGTTTGCAGCATGTCAAATGTGCCAATGCCCAACCCTGCTTTGCATATGTTCATGTCCCAAAGAAATGCTGCACTCCAGGGTGATTCTTAGCTATGGTGTGGTTTATTTCAACACCACTACAAGGGACAATATAGTTAAGAATTTTAAATATATCTTTCCTTACATTAATAAAAATAGCAATTCACTGAAAAAAGGTTAAAGGAATGTTATAGTTAGGTGAAAATGTCAGTTAAAACCTATAGTGTTAAACTAACAAAAACAATGAAATTCATCATACTATAACTTGTGTTGAGTGGAAGCACCAGGATTCCAACATTTGAGTAGGAGGTCATACACAGATCACTCAAGTGAATACATTAGTTTACAAAGCCACCAGTATAATACAATCTGTTTGGTGTCTTTAACATAACTATCATCATACACATTACTGTGGAGACTTAAAATTGACTATAATCACATACCATCATTGTGGAGACCTGGGCAACCCTATAACCACACACTATCACAGTGAGGACCTGGGCATCTCTATAATCACACAAACTATCACTGCGGGACATGGACACCCCTATAAATCACACACTATGTGTGGAACTGGGTATCCCTATGATCAAACACTATGTCTTATGGACCTGAGGTTTACTGTAATCACACACTATCTCTGTGGGGACCTAGGCATCCATATAATCACACACTATCTCTGTGGGTTCATGGGCATTTCTATAATCATACATCACCTGTGGGGACCTGGATATCCCTATATACACACACACTATCACTGTTGGACCTGGACATCAATTTAATCTATTACACATTATCTTGGCTAGCGTCACACACTCACGTCTCACTAGGGACATGGTCATGTCTATAATCACAAACTATCTCTCACAGGACCTGGGCATCAATGTAATCACACATTAACATTGTGGGGACTTGACTATGACTTTCATCACAAATTATGTTTGCTGGGATACCAACATGTCTATCATAAAAGACTATCCCTAGAGTGACTTGAACTTGAAAGGTATCACACAGGTATTATACACAGGTCTATAATCACTATCTCTGTGGGGATGCGGGCACCCCTATTAGCACACTATCTCTTTGGGGGGCTCGGCTTCACTATAATCACAGAATTTCTCAGCAGAACTTGAGCATAACTATAAGCACACACTATGTGTGCAGGCACCTGGGCATTGTTATGATAACATGCTATCCCTACAAAGACCTGAGCATGACTATTATAATACACCATCTCTCCGGAAACCTGAACATTACTATCATAACACACATTATGTGGGGACTCGACCATGACTATAATCACTCACTATCTCTGTGGGGACTTGAGTGCCACTAATGAAATGCTATGTATGTGGGGACCTGGGCATTACTGCAATGACACTATTTCCACATTAACGTCTGCATGACTATTATCAGATACTATGTCCATGGGGACTTGAATATCATAACACTCACTGTGGGGGGACTCGAATATCACATACTATTTCTGTGGGGACCTGGGTATTTCTGTAATAACATACTATTTATGCATGAACTGCAGCATGACTGTCTTCGTACACTATCTGTAGGAGGACCTGAACCTGACTATACCCAAACACTATATCTGTGGGGAGCTGAGCTTGGTTTTAATAAGACACAATCTTTTGGAGGATTTGAACATGACTAAAATCAAAAACTAGCTGTGCAGGAACCTGGGCATCTGTCTAATGACAAACTATCTCATGGGACTTCAACGTAACTACCATCACACACCATATTTGGGGGGGCATTGAGTATTAGCATAACCACACTATCTCTGTGGGGATTTCAACATAAATATAATAACACACTAGTCCTATAGAGACTTAAGAATGACTATATTTAAAGACTATATCAATATAATCATGCACTATCTCTGTGTGGTTAAATAATTACTTTCACACACTCACTCTGTCAGCTGTAGAGCAATACTATAATAACATGTCATTTCTTTGGGTATTAGTATTGCACAGTAACACAAAGATGATGATACCCAGTGGTGAAGTTGATGAAAGGGAACTATGTAATCGCAACTTGTCATTCCTATCTGAAAAGATTGCAGGATTTTTAGCCTCTAAATTAGTTTAACTGTTTACTGCTTCCTTATTCCTAAAGGTTTGTGAGCACTCAGTAATAGGTTAGATATCAATGAATCTCTTTCCAGGAACTTCATTGGCGATAGGCTTCTGCTAAGAAATACATTATCATCAAAATCTATCTGTTGCTCGTAGGAGGCAATGTGCTATTCACATATGACTAAACTGTCAAGTAATTTAGTACAGCATTGAAAAAATTACATTTAGCCATTTGTTTATGAATGCAATCAGTCTCAAAGGATAATTACTGAGTGAGTCCTCTCAAGGATAGTAACACATGTTCAAGTTCCCACAGCTGTGCGTTCAATTAAATTATATATTTCCAGATTTGAAGCAGGATCCTGTATTTTGAATTTTTTCTTAACATTTTTCTGATATCAGCATATTTCCAAAACAATGGAAAAGGTTAGTCCCCACAAGGCAGGTGTCCACACACAGTCCTCACAAGGATGGTAACACGTGACGGTGTGTGTGTGTATGTATATATATATATATATATATATATATATACACACACACACACACATCGACTAGTTATAAACAGTCAACAGGTTTCAACCACAACGGTCTTGTTAAAACTTCCTGTTCTTTTTTGTTTTCAATTGTCCGGAGTTGGTCTAACCTCCTTGGAGCACCAGCCCAAGTGGTGTGCTACTTTCTGTACACCCAGTTGGAGAAAAAAAATATATATATACACATATATATATGTGTGTGTGTGTGTGTGTGTGTGTGTGTGTGTGTGTGTGTGTGTGTGTGTGTGTGTGTGTGTGTGTGTGTGTGTGTGTGTGTGTGTGTGTGTGTGTGTAAGAACTTAAAAAAAAAAAAAAAGATTTTAGGGATGTTACAGTTAGGCTTGCAATTTAAAAGTACAAAACCATAGAAATTCTGCGATTATAGTTAGTTATTTCAAATAACTATAACTCGTGCCTAAGTTAACTTTAACTTGTGGCCCCACCATGCATAGTGCGCAGGTTATAGTTACTGTTTTGTAATTTTAAAATGTGAGCCTTATAACGTCCCTGTAACCTTTGTTTTTTTGCTGTGAATTTCTACATTTTTATAATGTAATGTAATTACCATAAGTTTATCCAGCCACCTCCCATTACTCGCCCTAAAAACACCTTAAAACCCCAAAACCCATTCTAATCTCTAAAAATGTCCTTGCTACCTAAAAACCCACACTCACACCAAAACCTAAACTACCCTTATCTACCCAAAAACCCATACCCACACTAAACTGTAAAATTACCCTTGCCACCTAAAAACCCATACCCACCCTAAACTCTAAAGATTCCACTGCCACCCAAAAATGCATACCTACCCTAAACCTTAAAATTAACCTTGCCACTCAAAAGTTGAGACTCCGTGTTAATGGCATGCAGGGGCTCAGCCTTCGCTGATTCCCTTAAAGCACTAACAGCTATTTTTGTGACGCAGTTAATCCCCTCATTTTGTTCCTTTCTAAATTAAGGAACTCGTTTATAAAGCCCTTGCGCCAATTGGAGAATTTTATGTCAGGACGGGAGGTGAGTATTATGTATGTTTAAAGCTTACTCACCACGAAAGCAGACGCCTTATAAATAGGTTTGAAATAAAACTTTTCGAAGGGGGATTCTGAAGACCAGTCCACTGCATTCATGATGTCTTATAATCTGCCACCTACCTGGCTGGCCATAGAAGCCATAGCTACCCTTGTTGAATGAGCTCCGAAAACATGGGTATATTAATCCCTGCCCCTACCATAATCCATTGTACCCATCTTGCAATGGAGGGAGACAAAGAATCACTGTTCCCCTGGTGGTCTGATCTTCACCGTCATTTCCTCATAAGCCTTAAGTCACCTTACCACACAGCTTGGGAGCAGCCTCAAAGGCGGGATGTGTCACTAACCTGTTATTGGATTTGTTCTGCCTCAAAATGGTAAACATGACCCCATCTGGATATCCAGAGCCTGACATCTGAGACTCTTACAAGGTATGAGACAGAGAAGAATGGCTAACTTTTCTGAAATCTCTTTCCTGGAGAGATACTAGTTAACCTGCCAATTTGACAAAAAAAGTAGTAATAGATTTATGTCCCACAGCCAAAGTATATGGGTTCCAAAGGTTTAGCCATCCTAATGCCTTTAGGTAAGTTATAGACCCAAGGGTGTTCCCCTATAGGAGTACTGTTTATGGGTGTCTGGCATGCTGAGATTTGTGACTTAAAGGAGTTCACCGTACAGTAAGCCAAGCCTGAATTCGCTAACTCAGCTAAGAAGTTCACAATAGCTATAATCAGGTGTCTTTCCACAAACCAAAAAAAGCCATCTGGCCCAGGCTGATTTGGATCTTTTGCTTGTTTTGGGGGCCCATGCCTGCTGAATGATTTTTTCAGCCTACTTCAAAAGTCGAACGTCTTCCTATCTAGATATGAAATTCTCCACACCATGAGGTTTTGATGGCCCTGCAATGCAAGAGAATATGGATGGCAGGGGGAATCCCACATTATCCAATGGGACAATGGTATCCAAATCAGTTCATCCCAAGACTGCTCCAAGAGGGCTGAGAGTCATGCTTTTGATTTCCAAAGAGGATCTATAAGAATGACCGAAGCCGCCTGACGAAGCACTTGTGCCATCGCTCTCAGGATCAGGAGAAACTGAGGGAATGTACAGGCTTGTTTCATCGACCAGTCCTGCAAGAAGGCATCCACTGCCAAGATCTGCGGGTCTGACGCCAGCTGAAGTACCTCAGGAGTTGCATGTTTAACCTGGACATGAACAGATCCAGAGAGCACAGACCCCACCAGTCCATAAGGGCCCTTAAGGTTGGTTTGCCCAGTTGCCAGTCGGTGGAGTCTCCGACATGCCAGGAGTTCCAGTCTGCTAGAATATTCTGAGACCCTGGAAGATATCCTGCATCACTGAAATCTGGTGCTGGACGCAGCAGTGCCAGAAGTCCTTTGCCAGCTCCGCTAGTTCCCTCAAGCAAGTGCCGCCCAGTCGGCTTATGTATTGGACTGCTGACACTGTCCATTCTGAGTAGAATGCAGCGGGAGACCATGTCCAGAATCAGAGTTCCTCCTGAGTCCATCTTTTCGCCTCCATGGAGATGTTCCTGCACCTGGTGCCTCACCATTGGCAGCTGGCATCGGACTCTAGGATCATGTCTGGAGAGGGTAAAAAGATCAATCCTCCATTCCATGCCTCCATGTGGTCTATCCAAAACTGTAATTCCGTCTGTGCCTCTGAGTTGAGAGAAATCCCTTCTGAATATGTGAGACCTCTTCTGAGGTGGGAGCCTTTCAGGTATTGTAGGGAACTGTAATGCAGAGGGCCGGGAAATATGGCCTGGATAGAAGAGGATAATGACCTGACTATCCTGCCCAGTTGCCTGAGGGAAATCCTCTGTCTCCTCAAAACCTTCAACTCCTTCTTGATCTTGCCTTCCTTTGAGTCCAGAAGACTGAGGTAGGCTGTATCAGAGTCTACAAGGAAACCCAAGAAAGCTACTGTCTGAGACGGGACAAGTTCTGCTTTCTCCTAAATTATGACAAAGCCTATGTCTTGCAATAAAGCAATAGTCTTGTTCAAGAGAGATATAAATTGAGACCGAGGCTGTTCCATCAGAAGGAAATTATCAACCTGATTCCCTTTATTCTGAGGGCCTTTACTATGGGTTTGAGGAGTTTTGTGAAGCGCCAAGGTGCTGAAGAAAGTCAGAACTTAAGAGATCGGAACTCAAAGACCTGTTGTCTATAAATGAATTGCAGGAATTGGCAATGAGGTGGAAATATCGAGTCAGTGAGATACACATCCTTGAGATCCAGGCACACCATCCAGTCCCCGTGCAATCAAAAGGTCCCTGAGGAGATAAACACTCTCCATCTTAAAGTGTTGGTATGTTACCCACACGTTGAATGCCAATACGTTTGACTGTGTGAAAAACCTTGTTTTCCTTTTCCACCAAGAACAGATTGTTCAAGAATCCTTGAGGGTGTAATACTGACCTATGAATAGCCCCTTTCCAGAGGAGCACCTATACCTCTGCATCGATCACCGCCATGTCAGTTTCTGAAAAGAAGAGGGGTTTTGGCTTTACCACCTAAACCAGGTTCCCGAGGAAATAGATGTGGAAACCTCCCACAGTTTGCAGAACCCAAGGGTCTGATGTAATGTTTACACATGTGTGTGTGCAAACAGCCTCAACCTCCCCCTCAGATCTTGAGGGGAAGAAAGGGTATTGCTTACCATTAGGTCCTCCTGGTGCATTAGCACTGTTGTGGGTGTTGTGGCTGCTCCTGCCTCTTCCACCTCCCCTGTTGGGGAAGAATGCTCCCTGGCAGCCATCATGCTAGCTATTATTTCTCCTGGCTTGGCTTCTGTTTGGGCCTGGGAAATTGGAGCGGCTGGAGGAGCGACCCTTGCCTCTTCCTGCCCTGTCAAACATTTCTGGGGAAAAGTTTCTTTATTGAGGTCTACCCCTGATCCAGCGCTGAGAAGGTGGCTACAGATGTCCCTAACTCCTTTAAAGAGGGATCACAGAAAAGGTTGCGCTCTGCAATCGCCCCTGCTTTGGAGTCGGACAGCTCCCCTAGCTTGGCATTGATCTTAATCAGAAGGGAGCAGTACAGTTGGCATTGCCCAATAGGCACCCCACCCTCTGAGCCCATCCTGCTACTATGTCTGTGGGGAGAGGTTTCCCAGTTTGTTTAGACTGCTCTGCCTGTTGGATAATTTGGGTGAGGGCATCTAGGACATGTAGTAACCTATTCTGACCTACCCTCCAGGAGCAGTCAGTACCTTTCGTGAGGTCCCTCGTGCATTTGGGAACTATCTCGGGCATCACAGCAACCTTGCCCTCCAAGCTGGGTCTTAGGCATTCAGCCTGTAACCGGGCCCAGACCCTCTTACTGAAGTGTTGGTGGACTTTGCTGGTCATGTAACTCCTGACTTCTGCTCTGGCCGCTGTACTGAGGATTTAGGGTGGTGTATGCCCTCTGGGTCAAACAGTTCAGATGTTCTGGAGTCCCCCTCATAGGGATCTGACAGGGCCGAAGCCAGGTGCCAGTGACGGCCAGAGTTACGGTCCGTAACAGAAGAGACATTGTCTCATCATCTTCATGTACTGGTAGCCCCTCAGAGTCCACGTCTGGGGTGACCTCTTCGCCAATCTACCTGGGTGAGTCTGCCTCCTGGTAGGGTGCATTTTTTAATGTGCGCGCACTCTTACGAAAGGCTTCTCTCAAACGATTGAAGCCTTCCAGGTGTCCTGTGTTGCTTTTGTATTTCTTCTTAGGAGCACCCAAGCCACTGCCGCTAGGGCCTGCTCCCAATATACCAGCACCATGAGAGACCTGGGCTGTCAACTTGGACATGCTTTCCTGCAGGGGTCGAGTGTCTTGGCAATAGCCTGTGTAAAGAGCTTGTCCACCTCTGAAGGAAGGTGACATTGAGGTGGCCATTACCCCTCAGAAGCCAGGTTGGGGTAATATTTGTGATTGTGATCTTGAAAGGACTCCATGAGAAAGAGGGTGTGAACACCAGACAAAAATATGTATATGCCCTAATAAATTTTGAAAAGACAGCCCTCTAGCTGATGCTCCATCCAGCAACAGAGAATATGCTGTAGTAAGAGGTCAAAAGGTGGTGTCGCGAAGGTAGAAGGGAAAGCCTGAGGGTCGTCAATCGTACTGCGATCACTGTGTCAAGTGAGGGTTGGTAGGGTAATAAAATCACGGGGAATCCCTGGGTTTAGTAGGAGAACAGGAAAAGACACTGCAGTACTCTGACTCGCAACGCTGGTCCGTTGAGCGCTAGTGAACAGTGCACTTCAAACAGATCACAAAGTGCCTCACAGGCAACGCAGTCCGCGCCAAAGGGTGCCACCAGGTGTGCCCATGCAGTATCAAGAAAATGTGCTTGGGCCGATACCTACTGCACAAGGAGCGAGCATGAGCAATGACAATTCTAAAAGAAATATGCGAGCTAGCATAATAATTAAGCAGTACAATCTATTAACATCAACTTACACCGTATAAGGATAGTGAGAGAACTTAACTGACTGTCAGCAGTGAAGAAAGAGGCAGGACTTGGGGAGCCATTGAGATATATATATATATATATTGTTGGGCTGCATTTGGATTGACAATTATTTGTTATCCCCTGGAACTTGGGATGTGTAATGTTATGTTTTTTTTTTCTTTACCTTGAAGCTGCTGTTTAATAAAAAGTTAAGAAAGAAATGTATAATCCTCACTTCCCATCCTGACATAGAATTACAGACTTCATTCTCATATAGCTGAGAGAGATAGTATCCTCTGATTTTAGCTTCTGGAGCACCTTCCATCACTTCTATGGGAAAATTATGAGAAATCAGTGTTCCCTCAAAAATGATACAGGAAATCCTAGGAGGGTCAAATGACCTTAGCACACACCACAGTTCATAAAATGAGTATAGTACCATTAACAAATGATTTATATTGTAACAAAAATTTGTTATCACCCTTTAAATGTTCTCATTTTTTAATCAAATGACCCTAAAGATATAGGCAAGTCAAAAAATGCTTTTCCTATGGAAACGTGGTCCTAACTACCTAACTATAGCTCCCGAATGGTGACCGCCAGTAGTTTTATTTATATATATATATATATATATATATATATATATATATACTGTATATATATATATATATATATATTATGTGTACACGCACTCACATCTGTCCTAATTGCAAGTAGGTAGTTATAGTATGGACCTAGTTTTCATAGGAAAAGAGTTTTTGCTAATATCTTTGACGCTGTTGAATGAAACTTCATGAAATTTTCACAATTAATGTGACCAACGGTTCAGGTGCTGTCTTGAAAGTTTCAGGCTGATATGTCAAGTGAGGCTGAGAAAAAGGGGAAGGTCTCAAAACTTATTATCCCCATGCAAATTATCATAGGAATTTTAAACACGACTACAGCCTGAATAGCTGGACAAAATTAAACCAATTTAGCAGAAAGCTAGCTGTTGGTCCAGAAAGTGTGCTTTTTAGTATTTGGTGTAAATTCATTCAGTAGTTTTAGGGCTATTAAAAGAATGAGAAATATTAGTATTCAGGGATGCAGAGGCTCCACGGATTGCAGAGATTCAACCAGGAAGTGTTGGCAGCCATTTTGGGGCTTTCTTTAGCCAAGTCCCAAAAGAAGCAGGAATACACGATCCTCTAGCATAGGTGCTGAGGTCCCCTTGGGACCGTATCTGGGCAAAAAAGCATTATTAAAAAAAGTCAGCTTGATCTGTGAATGAGTCCAAAAAAAAGCAAATGCAGTCTCCAGTGCTTGTTCTCAGTTTAGTCCCCGGGTGGTCCATGTCCAGGGGGCATCTTCCAATTAAAAAAAAAAAAAGAGGAGATGGGCATTAAAAAACATTTAAGGGGGCTGCATGGGCATCCTCCCCTCTACTTGAGCTCCTCTAAGCCCCTGCCTGCCTGCCTGTTGTCCTGCAAGCAGGGAAACAGAAGAAAGATGGCTCCTGCATTCAGGAAGCTGCATATTTAGCATGCACTGGTAATTACCCCTGATATTACATCACTGATTACATCT
Organism: Pleurodeles waltl; assembly: GCF_031143425.1. Classification (NCBI taxonomy): domain Eukaryota; kingdom Metazoa; phylum Chordata; class Amphibia; order Caudata; family Salamandridae; genus Pleurodeles; species Pleurodeles waltl. The sequence continues at coordinate 1,227,071,055 of NC_090447.1, forward strand.
TTTATTACATCATTAATAGTACTGGTGTAGCATGTGCAGTAAAATTATTGATGAGATGACTATGCATGGCGGGGCGAGAGTTATAGTTATCTTAGGGCACAAGTTATGTTTACTTGAAATAACCATACTCCATAACTGCTGATTTTCTATGGTTTTGTGTGAGTAAAATGTGATCTTACCTATAAAAGTTCCCCGTAAACTTTCTTTTTTTAAGTGAAATTCATTGTTTTCAGTGAAATATATATATATATATATATATATATATATATATATATATATATAGATACATCTATATATAGATATATGTATAATTAATAAAAACCATTACAGAACAAATGTTATTCTGCATGCTAAAAGCATATTAAGGATGACTTCAATAAAAAGAACTTATATGTTAAAAAATACAAGTTTAAAATGTTCATCATCATAAACAAATCATTACAAATCACAGGTAGCGACAGTGGACTGTCGGAGGCTCCTTGGGGAGGTTGATGTGGTGCCACAACAAGTTCAGCACTCATCAACTACCCAACAGAGTAATAACTGGATTGTCCTGCCAGGTGCTTATCTTTATCTAAAAGAAGTATAACAATTTCAAGCATGATAATACACACTACAATACTCAGGCATTCAGAGTCTCTGGTCCTCTCCCACTGTCCTGTCACACTTGTCTGCTCCCCCTTCCACCTCTCCCCACTCTTTTGCAGCCTTAGATAAAACCTGGAGTGGGTCTGAAGCACAGATACAATGAAATCCTCCAACCCATAGGCATGGTCAAATGCTTAGGCCCATATTTATACTTTTTTAGCGCCGCATCTGCATCATATTTTTACGCAAAAGCAATGCATACTTACAAAATGTAATTGTATTTTGTAAGTTTGCGCCGATTTTGCGTAAAAAAACAACGTAAATGTGGTGCTAAAAAGGTATAAATATGGGCCTTAGTCTTGGGTGTCTCACTAAATGTGAGTTTCTGTGGTGGGACACAGCTAGTGCAAAACTAGGCTTTACATACTTCAATTGGTGTGCTCTCAGTGTGGAAAGATATTCTGTCTCTCTTCTCTGTGCCTGATTGTTGAGTCTGGCCACACTACAGAAATCAAAGGTGGCGACAGGCATTAATGTTGCTGTACTTAGATCATTGGCCCTCTTCTGCGTACACAGAGAGTTGGCTGGAGTCCTGGATCCACAGGTCTAAAGAGGGTCATCCTGCACCCAGGCTGGAAGGGTGAGTCCGTGGCTCAGCTTGACATACTTCCTTATGATTGAGGATGTGATGAAGTCTACTTTTGCTCTTGGTCCAGGTGGCAACAGTTGGACTGCTTATAGGTCCATCAGAGCTCAGCTGCAGTGGCAAAGTCTAATTGAGCGCACATCGGTCAGCTCTTCAGGCAGCCACACAGTCACTTGTGTACAAAATGGACAAGTGCCGCAATGAGCAGCTTTAATTATAGTGGCATAGTTTACTTAGGGACAGTTTGGACAAGTGCTGTGGGATAACCACTCTAAATCCATTTGGGTCCAACTTTAAAATTATCAAGCACGGTATGAGGTGCTGGATTACAGCATAAGGAGAATTTACTGCCTGAGACAGGGGTAAAGTGGATGTAGAAGAATAGAGACAAAGTTATCTGCAAATTCCTTTGCACACACCTCTACACACAAGAGGCGTCTGTATACGTACAAGACCAGCCTTGTTTGTTTTTGAGATTCAGACATTGCCACCTTATGAAAGCAATTTAGCGTGCCTGAAATGCTTTGTGGGTTAGGTGAAATATTGCTCAATGTATGAAGTGAGAAATTTCAGCAAGAAAGAATGATGTTTAACTAATCGGATCACAAATAAAGTATTTAATTTATAATTATAGATCGGTTAGTTGGTGGAATTAAAACAACCAAGGTCTACAAGAATCTGGGAAGTGGATGATTCCTGAATGGTATGCACTCAGTAGTGCACCTGGATGGGGGAGAGGGGGACTCAGCCTTCTTGACTGGGACAGTCCAACAATCATTTCTTCAGCAGGCAGGCTGCTCATACCCACTGGCTGCAATGGCAGGTATCCTTTCAGGCTCTCGTACAGATCTTCCTCTTCAACTCAGTTGACAGACTCTGGAACATTAGAACACTGTTCGTTCTCTTGGTTGCCTCTTGTGGGCAAATCCTCAGCTTGGTGGTCAACTGCTGTTGACCATGCTGCAGTCAGATCCTGCTGCAGGATTGATTTCCTCCATCCCTTTTCTGTCAGGCAGGTACCTTCTATGTGTGCTAGGAAAGAAAGACAGTTCTTCCCTCAATTAAGAATCCAGGTGCTGTCCCCTTCCTTTAGGAAACTAGCTGTCAGGAAGATACTAGACGTGGTTGTGCAGCAGTCCTCCTGGTACTATGGTGCACCCCTTCTTAGAAAGAACTTGGAACTGGAACAACAGGTGGGGTCAGCAGTTCCAACATTTATAAAGGTACATCAGACAGGAAATGTGTATTCTCAATGGGCAATTTCAGAACCAGCTTGGGTCACTTCTCCTTTCATGTGTCCTTTTCAGGCAGATTTATAGACTCAGCCATGTCTACAGCAGTTTTTCCAAAACTCTGGATCACCACCCAATTTTGGTGGGTATAAAAGTCCAAATAATATATAAAGATGCCTTTAAATCCTGCATTTATCTTGTCACACTTGCTATGCTTCAAGGACAGAGGTCAAATGTCAGGCTATGTCTTCTGACACATGGTTGCTATTTCACCATGTTGATTGGTGTTTACAGACTCCTCTCACTTTGCAGTCAGAGAAAGAAAAGCAAAGTGAGTTATGTGCCAAACGTGCAACGGTGCAGGGAGTGTGAAAGGAAAGGCTGCAGGATGTAAATTATTTTGTTAACACTCAACAAAATTTTAATACCTATAAAGGAGCTGTACACATTCAGCAGTTGGAAAAGCACAGTTTTAGATACATCCGAAGTGAAATGCGAACAAAATGTTAATAGAATCAAAGCAAATCAAAGCAAATCAAGACACTTTACTTAGTGATACACAGAGGATAAATATTCACCAAAACCTGATTTCCACACATTATCATTCATGTAAAATAAATATTTTGTATTAGTAAAACTGTAGGTCTGTGCAAATTTAGTGTCCATTTCAATGGAAAATGCGCTGTGTACAAATGACAGTGCGCTACCACATCATGCTTTAGTTACATTAAAGAATCACCTGCCTCATGTCTATTAAGGATAGACGAGTCACAAATGTTTGTTCTAAAACGTTTTAGTACTAAAACGTTTGGGAAGCACTGACCTAAAGTGATGTTCCTCACAGCAGGGCAATGTCCAGGTTGGAGTACCCACAACAAAGACATAAAGAGGTGTGAGCATTCAGCAACTAGCTAACATAATCCACACTGACAGTGATCAGGATAAGAGACATAGTTTCAAATAAATGGGAACGGATGCCCCCTTTCCACCAGGCAAGTGCCACCCCATGCGGGTAACCTTTGGTCTGTGCTGAGTATGTTGTCCCAGGCAAGGAGCATAGGTCCTTATAGTATGTTTTGAATTCTTCTAGGATGTCAGTTTTCCCAGTCACCTCCTCTCCTGTTGATATCCTTAATGAATGGGGACAATTGTATTTTTGTTTTTGTTTAAGACAGTGTCCTACTGGGTCTTTCACTTTCCCTGTCAGCCATCTCTCTGTACTCCAGGAGTCTCATTTATAATTTTACGGTATGCAGGGCCATGAGTGTGTAAGTAAATGGCTTCAAGTTCTGCCGGTGTGTAAAATCTAGTGTCGACTTTCAATTATGGATTTAGATAATAGAATCCTTTCCTAAGTGATCACCACTAGACATATCACCCAATGCTCTGCCTCAGACTATGGACCAATCAGGATGTATATAATGTGCATCCTGTTTGCTTAAAGGAATCAGATTAAACTAGAGGTTGATGCTCTCTGTGCGTCTTGACTCAGGGAGCTTGTTTGATTCACTAGAATGGTTGTTCTTGTTTGCAGTTCTGAGAAGAATGGCCCTCACCCGTAATAACTTGGATTAAATTAAGTTACAGTACATGAACTCACATCCTATGTGCATACTAATGGCTATACCTCCCAACCTGCAGGGAGTACAGGGGCAAAAACCACTGGTGCCCCTTTGGTGTCCCCTTCTTTTTGCTATGGCCATTGATCCATAGGCATCCTGTCTCTTACCTATACATAGATAAATCACCTTTCCTTGCAGACGAGGAGAAAACTCTCATAGCAGAAGAAGGAGAATTACATCAATTATATTCCAGGACATGCATTACCTTGAGCATTGATGAGTGTTAATGTATGCAAAAATGAAATTTCTCGAGGTGTAAGCCCTTGTTTATTCTCATGGAAATGAGACAATTCTCTGCAACTGAGAGGAGTTCCTCTCTTGAGCATTTGTCAGGTGACTAAATTTTATGTACTTTTTATTTCACTAGATGTTAGTGCCTTTTCAGATAAGTGAGAAATGACCAGTGCTTGTAAAAGAATAAATGGCTTTCTAGTTTTGATTTCACCTTGTGCCTCTAGAATCCAACACCAAAAACACAGTCTCATTATTGCAGGATCTTTTTCATCACTGCTTTGTCTTGTTGTCACTGCTTATCTGTCTTTCTCACTTCTTCTTCACCCTTCTGTGTTTTTCTCTCTCTTGCTCTGGGTCAAAGTATGCTGAGGAACAATAAGTTCAAGCCCCCAAAAATGAGTGCTAGTGTGCCCCACCTGGAACCACCAACTGAAATTAAGGACTGGAAATAACTCGCAATTTAGAAATGCAGTCTCTTAGGCCTGCCCTCTGTAGGATTTGATTTTCAGAAACCCATCTCCAGGGCTTTAAGTGGGTCGGATTCCTCTAGCAGTAACTTACATCAGGCATTGAAATGGGTCCCTATTGGGCTTAATGTTCACGTCCTTAGCTGTACTGGGAAAAACACAGATTTATTTTTCAATAATTAAAATAAAAAGATTAAGGTGTTCTAGGTCAGCGGTTTAGTTCCTCACTATCTTTTACATATTATTTACTTACTCTAGTTGCATTAGTGATACTGTTTCCATGATGATGTTTTTCTGTATTTGTTAATCCGGGTAGTATATTACTCTTCATATTCTTCTAACTAAGCCATCTCCAGGCGTTTCAAATAGGCCACCATTAAGAAGTCTTAAGTTGAGGCTAAAATCAGTGGGAGTTTCTTATAGTGTCTGAAAGTGTGTCATAGAAGGAGTTCAAAATACATTGTCATCCAACCTGTGGTCTCACTTCAGAGCGCACAAGGCAATGGGCATGTATTCCAGTTGCACTTCTGATTCTTTGCAACTGTGTGTGTGTAGAAAGGGCATAGTTGTCAAAATATTGCCAAGGCGAAAGAAACCTAAAATGGCTTGATTACAGATGAGTGGTTGTGTTGTGTGTTTTAGGAGGTAAAGTAATTGAGATGTGAGGAAGTGGATTCAGGAGAGAGTGAAAAGAGCATGCTGAAGAGGAGAGGAGATATAAGAAATATAAGATATGCAGATGGAGCATATGTGGACAAAAGATGGGTACATGTCTAAGATGGAGTGAACATAACTAGAGAGACACTCTGATAACCTCTAAGCCTTCTAAAACCTCAATGTTTAATTCACTGTTCATGGTCTTGGCTGATTTTAGGTGTATGTCTATTGGTGTTGTATATTGAATGCTGTAATAAAAAATACATTGACACACTACAGAACTCGCAGAAATATAGTTTATTTGTTTAAGCTACGTCCTTAACTACATAGGCCACACCCTTTTTTAGAGACCCCTCCATTAATGTTTTCATCCCACCTAAAGCCCTGCCAAACTCCTTATATGATGCTCTTTTGGGAGAGCTTTAAGATGAGAAGTCTGCAGGAAGGTGTATCCATTCAAAGAACAACATACTTTCCTGTAGTAACATAATTTGAGAGCTAAGGATTGTTCTGTACACTCCAGAGCCCTCTCACTAACCTACTTGCTAGGGGCATTGGATTCTTTTTTGAGACAATTATTGCTTTTTGATGTTGTGTTACATCCCTCTGCTTTCTTTCTCCTGATCTCTAGGAGTCCTAGGCGGAAAGCAAGAATGGACATCACCACTGACAATGATGTCCTATGCACCTTCATTTCCACAAACGATAGCATGTGGATCCATGGTGGAAAGTCCAGTGACGAACAATTGTTTAAAATAATAAGTAACTTGTTATTTGTAGATCAATAAATACAATAAGTGAATTTCATGTATTTTTTCTGTTTCTGATGGATACTTCGACCTTCAGATTGATCACCAACCCCAGTTGCAAGACTGGATCTGTAAAACTTCAAAGCTCTCAAGTTGGGTAAAAAGCAGTGGACTGAGTCGATGCTGGAAGTGGTGTCAGGCAGCGTAACCTAGGACTTAAAGCACTTGCATCGGTGGAACAACACTGGTTTGCCTTTTTCTGCGCCGTCAACGCACATCTGGAGCTTCACTCAGAGTTTTCCTTCTAGAAATCCTTAACAAAAAAAGAAACAAAATGTCTCCTCCCAGGAAATCTGGGTTCAACCCATACAAGGATTATGAGGGACAGATGTGCAATACAGACCTTTATTCAGTCTGTCTTTGGTATAGGAAATCAGACCTCGACTCCTAGGCTCACTCTTTCTGCCTCAATATGCACCCTAAGGCCATCAAAGATCAGGAAGCCAAGCTCTTCATTGCCAGGGCCAAGGAGGCGCAACAATGCCACAAGCCTTAAAGAAACCGCTCCAGATATCCTCTTCAGCTGGCAAGAAAAGGAACAACATTAGTTGACCCGCCTCCCCTCGATCCTGGTCAACCTCTGGCCCCAGCTCTAGAGTGACCTCCATCTTTTCCACAGCCCTAGATGCAATTACTTCCATCGCCTGTGATTCTGGCTCCAGCTTCCTCCAGGTTCCTGGCCCCAGAGTCAACCATGCTGCATACCTTTGAGCCATGTTTACAATCTCTGGTAAGGTCTTGTAAGGTCCTGGGTAGGTGAATATTATAACAGAAAGATTTTTGGTTCCTCCGGGGGAAGGATATGAGGCTAAGAAAGTCCAAATCTCACCTGAGGAACTCCACTTAATAGGGTCGGTATTGGGCCCTACTCTTCTCCACGCTTTTCCTCCATTAGAAAGGATCAGGAACATCCAGGAAATAATTCCATCTTTGCACTAAGGTTCAAGAGTTCCCGGCCTGAAAGTCCTCCAATTCCTACTTCTGATGGCTTCCTGCATTTTCATAGACATGTCCCTTCTCACATTAGGGCCCTGCAGTGGTACCTCCGCAGATAGTGGCTCCAGTACATGGGAGACCTGTTGGGGCCCATCATGATCTGCCCCAGCGCAGCTACAGCCTTCACTCCCACTTTGATTGTGGCTACAGTAGTGATGGATGCCTTCATTCTAGGGTGCAGGACTCATCTGGGTTATCTGGAGATCAGAGGCCTCTGACTTGCAGAAGAGTGAGTTTTTCACAACAACCTGCTGGAACTGTGAGTGATTCGGCTGACATTCAAGGCCTTCCTACCTCCCCTCCATCATGAGTCAGTGTACCCAAGTCTTGATGGACAACACAAATGCAGTCTGGAACGCCAACAACCAAGGGGGAGTAGGTCTCATCTCTTTTGCCTGGAAGCGTTGAGACTGTGATCTTGGGCACATGGCTAATAGATCTTGCTCACCACCAATCACCTAGTGAGGTCTCTTAATGTCAGGGACAATAGCCCAAGTAGGGGTTACCTTGCCCATCACAAGCTGCATCTTCAGCCAGAGGTAGTCCAGGGCATCTTCGCCCAGTGGTGCACTACTCAGGTTGACTTAATCGCCTTCTTGAAAAATGTTCCATATTAGCAGTTCGTGCCCTCCATTGTCCATTGTGGGGAACCTTGAGGGATGCATTTATGTGGAGGAGGAACTTATAGCTGCATTACCTATTCCCCCTCTCTCCATGCCCTTGATTCCTCGAGACCTCAATCTGTATGCATGGAGATTAGGAGGGGATAACAGAGCTCCTTTCAGTTGCCACCAGAGGTGATTACCATAATCGTGTCAGCTTGTCGCCTCTCCAATAAGCCTGCCAGCAGATGCTAACAGGCAATCTGTGGACCCCTTTGCGGCCAAGTTGTTGCAGGTGCTATAATTTGCTCTTTCTCTTGCTGAAAGAGGTTATGCTATTAGCACTGGTAAGGAGTATTTGTCTGCCTTGTTTGTATTCCTCTGACTTCTGGACAGGTTGTCCCTTTTTCAAATCTTAAAATCCCTATTGTTATGCGATTCCTTAAGGGTTTGATAAATAAGTTTACTCAAACTCCCTTTGTGGTTCACCAGGGGTATTTGCATCCAGTTCTTATTTTTGGGCGGGACTACATTTGAGGCCCTTCACAAAAACTTACAAATGTTCACCCTTTAATAATTTTGGTTTCTGTCTCTTTGTTTGGAAGATTAAGCCTTGTGGTAGCCCTTAGCTGTCACCCTCCATTCATTTCTTTCATTCCAGATAAGTTGGTTCGGCGAGTGAGAGCCAGTTTCCTTCCTCAGATGGTGACCCCTTTCCACCTAGGTCAATTCATCATCTTCCCAGTCTTCTACACTCTCACGCATCCTAGGAAAGAGGAGTAACAGTTGCATTGGTAGGATCCTAGGCAGGCAGTTAATTACTACCTGGATGCACAAAGGAATTCTGATCATATCACCAGCTATTTATTGGATACTGTGATGCCAAAAAAGGTAAGGCAGTGAAAAAGAGAACTCTCACATGTTGGATCATCCTCAGTGTTGGACTTTTGCTTATGCAGGGTCAGCAGTGGTTCAACCGCAGGGTGGTGACCCTGGGTTGGATGACCAGGTTCAGAGGGTAAACTCTGACCTGGTGGGGGGTAGGTATGCCCCCCAGGAATTCCTGGGTTGCCAGGCAGTGGTCCAGTCTGTGGGTACAGACCCTGGACTGGAGGATCAGGTGCAGGGGATAAACCCTGACCTGAAGGGGGGGGGGGGGGCGGTTTGCCCAATCACCCCCCCTGGTGTGATTTCAAGGGGCACTCTCCCTGAGGGGTGGGTGCAGAACCCTGAGAGTAGGGGAAGGGGAGAGAAAGACTCACCCCTGACCCCAGAGCAATCTAAGGGTACAGACCCTGGATTGGAAGGACAGGTTCTGGGTGTCCCCCCTGACCTGGAGAAAGGGGCTACTGCTAACAGTGCCCCTACCATGTTGTCTTCTGAGGGGGGCACTCCTAGGTGGGTGGTTCAGTACCCCAGAGGAGAGGGCAGGGGGAGGGAAGCCTCACCCCTGGCCCAACCTGAAGGTACAGACCCCAGGTTGGAGGATCAGTTGCAGGTTAACATCCCTGCACTGGTGTAAGAATTGTGCAGGACTGCTTCTACAAGCACCCTGAAAATGTTTTACTCTGGGGGTGCCGCTCCTGGAGGGAGGGTACAGAGCCCCAGAGGGGAGGACCAGGGTCAGGTTATCTTCTCTGACCTGGTGGAAGGTAGAGTGGTCAAAGGGTGTCAGGCACCTGGGGCTACCGCCCCCCACTCTCCACAGTCACAGTGGTTGGAGAGGCCTGAGGTCAGGCTCTCATCCCTGACAGTTGTCAGGGGTCACTGTGGCTTGCTGTCCTGGTGGACAGAGCTGCCCCTGGGGGGGGGGAGGACGAGAGTCACACCCCAGGGGTGGAGTGGGCAACACCACTGTGTTGGCCCTGGTGGTACTATCTGCCCATTGCAATACATCTGTGAGCAAAGTAAAGTTAGGCGGTGCACAGATGGTGTCTGCAGATGTGGAGAAGGGTTCCCCATGGGTTAGCTTAGTGGGCCCTGAGAGTATGGAAAGAGGGATCCAACTGGAGTCAGAAAGGCGTAGAACTGGAACATGCCCCTGCTGTTGTGGGCCTGGGTCCTTGTTCTATCACCCCAATCAGGGAAGTACATCAAGGTATTGATTGTTCTCCCCTGGCTTTAGGCTGGTAGGGGGTTGTGTTGGACTTTTGCTTATGCAGGGTCATCCTGAATCTTTTTGCCTCCTGCCTCCTATTTGTTTCTGACCTGTGGCTGTTAGCTTTTGAACTCTGAGCACTTTCCCACTGCTAACCAGTGCTAAAGTACATATGCTCTCCGTGTAAATTGTATGTAATTGGTTTATCCATGATTGGCCTATTTGATTTAATAGTAAGTCCCTAGTAAGGTGCACTAGAGGTGCCAGGGCCTGTAAATCAAATGCTACTAGTGGGCCTGCAGCACTGGTTGTGCCACCCACATAAGTAGCTCTGTAATCATGTCTCAGACCTGCCACTGCAGTGTCTGTGTGTGTATTTTTACACTGTAAATTCGACTTGGCAAGTGTACCCACTTGCCAGGCCTAAACCTTCCCTTTTCTTACATGTAAGGCACCCCTAAGGTAGGCCCTAGGTAACCCCAAGGGCAGGGTGCAGTGTATGGATAAGGTAGGACATATAGTAATGTGGTTTATATGTCCTGACAGTGAAATATTGCCAATTTCGTTTTTTCACTGTTGCAAGGCCTGTCTCTCTCATAGGATAACATGGGGGCTACCTTTAAATATGATTAAAGTGTAGATTCCCCTAGAGAGTAGATGGACATGTGGAGTTTGGGGTCCCTGAACTTAAAAATACATCTTTTAGTAAAGTTAATTTTGAGATTGTGCGTTTGAAAATGCCACTTTTAGAAAGTGGGCATTTTCTTGCTTAAACCATTCTGTGACTCTGCCGTGTTTGTGGATTCCCGGTCAGTTTGACAGTTGGGTTGTTTTTCACCTCACCCAGACAGTGACACAAAGGGAGCTGAGGTGTAACCTGCATTTTCTGATTAGCCATCTCTGCTAGGAGGGAGGGGTGGAGTGGTCACTCTCATCTGAAAGGACTGTGCCTGCCTCTGACAATGCCGGGTCCAACCCCCTGCTGTGTGTCTGATGCCTTGCCTGGGCAAGGCAGGATTTCACAAGTAGGTGTGAGTCCCCTTTGAAGAAAGGTGACTTCAAAGACTAAAATGGGTATAAGAAGGGCACCCAAATCTACAGACTTTAGAAACACTTCTGGAACCAAGAGGAACCTCTGCCTGGAGAAGAGCTGATAGCTGAGGAAGGAGTGCTGCCCTGCCTGTGACTGTGCTTTGTGGAGCTTTCCTGCAGTGCTGCTTCTGCCAGAGTAAGAGGGCAAAGACTGGACTTTGTGTGCCTTCCATCTTGTGAAGAAATCTCCAAGGGCTTGAGTTAGAGCTTGCCTCCTGTTGTTTGAAGTCTCAGGGACAGCAAAGACTTCTCTCTGCCAGCACCTGGAGTCTCTGGAGAGACTCCTGCTCTGACAAGTGGTGCCCGATCCAGTCCCTGGGCCCTTGAAAGAAAAGCTGGTGGAAATCCAAGAAAATCGACTTCGGACGACTCCGGACCGACGGCGCTGCTGAATCCGGTAACGCCGCCTGCACCTGACGCCGTGACCTTCGCTGGAACGCGACGCTCTTTGCAGGCCCGACGCCGCAGCAGCCCCGCTGTAGTCCGCGACTCCGTGGAAGTCGCTGCACCACGTCATGACCGACGCCGCTCGAAGTGCGCGGATTCAACGTTTCGCACAGACGCCGCGATCCCCGACTTCACGCATCGGCTTGTTTTCACTCTTCACCAAAGGTACTGTACTTGGGGGTCTACACGACTCTGTGTCCGGCGCCGCTGGTGTCGGTTTGTTGGGAACGACTCCGTCACGACACCGTGTTAACATCTCATCGAAGCATTTTTGTTTCTAAGCGCTATTTTTTAGTTTAATCTTTAAAAATTCATAACTTGACTTGTGTATGTCGGACTTTTGTAGTTTTGGTCTTGTTTTGTTTAGATACATATTTCCTATTCTTCTAAACTGGTGTTGTGTCATTTTGTAGTGTTTTCATTAAGTTACTGTGTGTGTTGGTACAAATACTTTACACCTAGCACTCTGAAGTTAAGCCTACTGCTCTGCCAAGCTACCAAGGGGGTAAGCAGGGGTTAGCTGAGGGTGATTCTCTTTTACCCTGACTAGAGTGAGGGTCCTTGCTTGAACAGGGGGGTAACCTGACTGTCAACCAAAGACCCTCTTGAAGGCACCAGATCTCATTCTATGAGGGCCAGGTCAACCACTTGGCACTTGCCAAAGAAGTCCCAATTGCAGTAATTTGTAAGGTAGGGATGCGCGCTTCCTTGTACACCTTCCCATACTACTCCAGCCTGGATTCTGAGGTGTAGAGAGAGAGAGAGACACTTTACCAGATCTGTTAAGCAAGATTTCCTCATCGAACCATCCACCAACCGTCCTCTTGGGAAGGATATTGCTATGAAATATGTTCTACAGTGAGGAATCGGTGGAAAGAAATATCCATCATGAGAAAAAAATTACTTACACTCAGTAATGATCTTTCTGGTGGTGAATACTGTCTACCTGTAGATTCCTCACCGACTTGTCCACCTTCCCATTTGATGGATGTGTTATGAGGAAAGTCAATAAGATTCCAGTTTACAGGTAATTTAGTACTACAAACCTACATCACTGTTTATCTACACTCTCACATCAAAGGCTGGGAAATAATGGAGGTAAACCAGGGCTGGCACTTTATGGCCTCAATGATGCTGTGTGATGTCACAACTGGCGTCAACCGAGTCCAGTGCCTTCTCCTTGCCTTTTGAGAGCTTGAAGTTTTCTGGATCCAGTCTGGCACCTGGGGAAGTTCTATAGAGCAGTGGTTCCCAACCTGTGGGCCAATGAACACTGATGGTCCGCAAAGCCTACCCCTGGGGGTGGAAGGGTGGGGTCTGCAACTGCTTAGAAAATAAATGTTAGCAGACTAATGAAGGTTATATAAATTTACAAAAAAGCAAAACGTTAATCTGAACATTTTGAAAATGATCGATAAATTTAAAATTGGAGGCTAAAATTAGGTTAGTGTCCTCATTTTGATTAGTGGAAGCAGTGCTAATGCATCAAACAGAATATAGTATGGGTGACTAGTGGCCTCGATTGAATTCAGAAAAGGTTCCACCTTCCCATTAAAATGTAGAGTTTTTTTGTACATTCGTCTGAGAATTTCAATAAATGATTAAATATTTTGGGTATTTGTTCAGTGAATGCGTGTTTCTATATTTTTTGTGTATTGTTTTGTGGTTCAAATCATCAAATGCTTAGGCTGGGGTTTCGTGCTTCAAGTAATGTCTCAGTTGAACCCATGGATTTCAATAGTGATTCATTGGGGGTCCCTGTGTTCCAGTAATGATTAAATGGGGTCCACAGGAGTCAAAAGGTAGGGAACCATTGTTCTATAGGTAAGGAATCTGCAGGTAGCTGGAATACCTACCCGAAAGTAACTTTTTCCTATAGACCTTAGGTATTTGTATGTATGTAAATGTGTGGTTTTTTTTATATATATATATATATATATATATATATATATATATATATATATACACACACACACACATTTAGATATCCATCAGTGAACTATTAGATGAGGTCTGTGCCAAACTAATACTGTAGTAATCCTAACTTTTTCCAGTCTTTCCTGTTTTAGATATCGAACAAATGCATACACAGAGGTAAAGTATATATATATTTTTTTTAAACGTTAGCACAATAATATCTTTTATCCTTTAACACGTTATTGGTTCACTTCAATCTGACGTATGCATGTTTGTTAAAAAGCGTACACAGGAAAATAAATATAAGGGAATCCTAATTTCTACCAAAAAGATTATAAAAAGATTTACTTTACCACACATTTAAACCAGGTTTATCTTTTAGCCCAGAAAACGATTGTTACTTTGGTAACCATCAGCAGGTACTTAAGGTCTGCAAATTCTTTCTTCCCGGACATCTTCCTCAAGTGTTCTCTGATTTATAGACACTGACGTGGGCCACCTTGAGTCTTGCATCTTAAATAGATACTCTAGTCTCAAAGTGCCAGTTTTGATGAGGATTGCCTACAATATGTTGATACGCTGCACTGCCATCAGTTGCAAATTAATAGTACACTTGTAGTAAATACAGACTAACCACAGAAGTACCTTGTCATAATATAAAATATGCAGATTAAGTATTCTTACTAAAGGTTCCCTAGGTGGACATGGGATATATTTCAAGCATTTATTCAGGTGTTAATGTTTGGCATTAAATTGTTGTTTTCTGGCAATGTAGAAAGCTATAAAATGTTTGCTGACTCTACTTCATATATTTTTACCTAACATTTAACTTTTTTTTCCCTTCTGTAAATGATGCATTTTCTGTCAAATTGATAAAGTGCTGAGTCGCTTCATAGATTGCTTTCAATACTGTTTGCAAATATAGCCTCTGGAATTTTCCATGTACAAGAAAGCTCACAGGCAACTAGTTGTCATATAAGTGAAATACTGTCAAAGATGTGATCATTAGCATCCTCCCCATAAACAGTTAAGGATGTAAGGGTTTTGTAGGCACTCATGCGCTACACAACAACTGCCTATGCACACATGTTGTTGTTATGATATGTAAATCAATGCAATGCTTTGCACCACATGAGAACCTTTGCAAGATCTCATAAAGTTCCTAAATCTTAAAAAATTAACAAATGAAGCTCGGAAACATAATTAATGGTATAAATGTTAATAAAAAAAAGGATGTGACCATGGGAATAATCAGCATTGACCCACATCTCTTCCTCTTAAGTCCTCATGAAGTAAGGATAACACTGTCACTAATACAATAATAAATAACATTAAAAAGTAGAGATGGAGGTTTTGATCAAATAGCTTTAATAAAACAGGCATATTTAATTAACCAAAATATATCATTAAATGGTTCATTCCTAAGCTCCGTTACACAAGCTAAGATATATAATACTCTGGTGGAAAACACACAAGTCTGTACTACAGCAACATACAAACTACAAAGGCCTATCACATGCAGCAATTATTTTTATTTTCCCCTGTATAACTGAAGACTATTTTCAAGTCCTAACAGAGCTGTACGATGAGGAACAAAACTGAGCATCAATAGACTTTACCTCCTTGTTCCTAAAATATAAGATTCCTTGTGACAATAATGCCTCTTCTTTTTATAAACAAACTAATAGCTCTATTACCACTAAATTTCTATTAAAACATGTGCCCAGAAGGTATCCTAAAACTGCAACCCTAGTGGCTGAATATTTATGTGACATGATTAATGCTGCACTCCGACAGTTAATTTATATTTGTCAAAAAAAGGTATGGTGAAAAAACATTCAGTATGCCTCAGACACCCATATTTCTGCTTATTATCCAAGTGGCTGTTCCTGTCCATAAGTGAAGAACATCAACCTTTTTATATTTCTCTATTCACCTTGCTGAGACTGCCCAGTAGCAAAAACTTCCTTGCAGCCACCAGAACATACCAGAAAATCCTGGGGAAACCATCACCACGGCCAATGTGGCTATCAGACATTGCAGGCTAAATTGACCTCTTGAGTAAGAGGTCTCATGCCCGTTGGTACTTAGGCCTAGCTTTGAAATGGTTAATGCACAGATCCGTTGAACCAATATTGCCATGAGACAAAGTGCCATTTAAGGAAAGCAGTTTTTTTTTTAGTTTCTCTAACATTGTCCAGACATATAAGTAAGCTACAGCTCCTATTTTCCTCTGAGCATTTTGAAACCAGGTAGTTCTATAGATTAACTCTTCCTTCATATCAAAAGTACTGTCACAATTGCATCTAATTTTTTCCTTATGTCCTCACTGCACTACATCTGAGGAGATGTTTAGTACACCTTGTGCTTGTATAAAGACAGAATAAGGAATGTACATTAATCACACCAGCTGACCAAGTGTCTGCTAAAGCCAACAGTGCCAGAGGCATTATCTAACTCTGGATGTATCCCAACCTCCAAATAGTGTTAGGGCAAACTTCACCTAGGCTATGTGGTATTGGTGGTACTCTTCAGGCATGTACCTGTACTTTGAACTCACTATAGTTTTAAATCTTCTACCAGAGTTGTACAAATTTGTCTAGAAATTCTCCACACATTTGATGAGGTATAAAACTGCCCGCTGCATTTTGCCTCCTGTCTTTCTGATTTGCTACTAAATCTACTTTTAATCTTATAGTAGATATGACACTGGCAATCTTAATCCTAGCTAAACCAGCTCAGATTTGTCTAAATCTAGTATCACCAAAATGTCTTACTTTTTCTACTGAGACATTCCATTAAATTTAATTTGAAATTAAAAAAAGTTAATCCATCCACAAAATCCATGATCAACCCATGTTATCATTCCAAACCTACTGGTCTTAATTTAGGGATGCTGATCATAACATGATATAGAAAAACCTAGCACTTTTTGTACCATCAATTTTCACAGGGAATCTCATGCCAGCACTGTAGATCAGAGAGAGTCCACTCAGAGACTGCATTCTCTCTGTGGTCTCATTTATTTTGAAACTGGTAAATGACTTCAGAATTCTTCCTAGCTGCAGAACGGACTGGACAAATGCCCCAGGCATTAACCCTGATCATTTGTTGAACTTAAGCCAGTAAATCGCAAAATTCTGCTTAGTACATACCTAATAAAGGTTTTATCTCAAATATAGAACCAAGACCGACAACCTTCTAATTCTTAATGAGATATTACACATGATGGGATTGAGTTGTGAAACCTGCTTAGTGATGAAGCATTTCATGTTTTTTATGTTACTGATCATTAAAACCATGTCAACCTTTCATTCGACACATCTGAAATAGAGAATTTCATTTAGGCTTGCTCATAACCTAATTGTCTCCAGTATTGGATCTTTCATAGATTCACACAGTTGAATCATTTCCCGTCATTTAAGTAAGAGTCCAATGGGACAGTAGTAAAGCAGCATAGAATATGACCATATCCTATAATAACAATGAAACTTTCACTTTAATAGCTTATCCACATCATATAAAAAGAACCAAGCTTCAGCCAATCAGGTGAGAGCACTTTTCTATAATACTCCCCACAGAGGCTAATCCCGTCAGATTTTATACCACACGTCATGTGAAGGAAGTCTTCCTCAGCTCTGCTCAGTTTCTCAACTACATTTCTAACTTTTAACTACAAATACCATATGTTGTCTATTATCATGTCATAGCCATCAAAGAAAGGTCTTACCAGACCCTGTGGAACCTGTCGGAAAACAACTTAATTCTGAAGATCCACATAAGGAGTTTATCTGCTGCTTATGCCCCTCGACCAAAAAGTAAAGGACTACAACATTTGTCACTCTTTTTCCTCTAAAGTTCTTAAAGATAGAGAAGGGAGGCTTCCCTTATGGCTGCAGAAATTAAAATCTGGAAATTCTTTCTGAGGAGAAGAATAGTGAAGACTCTACTCACTCTCGGGAAAAGCCACAGAAAAGGGAATCAGAGTTGTATAGGCCTTGAAAATGACTCATCATGGGTCTACAAGAGATAGCTCTCCGGAAAGAAAAGAAAAGAAAACAATCTCCTCAAAGTGTGAGGTCAGAGCCTACCACTATGTCTTTCAACTTGGTGGTACGCCTAGAGAAATCATCCTCGGAACCATTGACTGTTAAGGTAAAACTGGAATTAAACTTGTTGGCAGTGGCAGCATCATTATCAAAAATGGCAGGCTCAGCAGGACAACCATACCGTCAACATCTATATCAACTACAACCACATCATCGATCCTGTCAGCAAAGACCTCTTTTATAAGGGCTCAGTTCACTACTGTTGTCGTCAACAATACCATCAAACAAAGGACCATCAACAAAAACATAGTTGTTAACATTGAAACCAGCAAAAAAGCTTCCACAATGGGCAAGCACAACCACAGGGTCAAGAACACATTTGTTGATAATACAGTTGATGAGAGAGGTAATATCTCTGGAATTCTTGCTTCCAGAGCATAAATCAAGCAAGGTTTATCCTCTCCTGCCAAGTTGCTAGGACGATGAGGGTCCATCTGGAATGGCCAATAGCCCCTCCAAACTAGATATCCAGTGTCAGGAGGAGGATGAAGAAGACTATTATCAAGATTTCTATGTTCCCAACAACAGCAATACATTGAAACACCTAAACTCTATGAGGAACATTTCCAACACTGTACTCACTCTTCATCCCAAGAAGGCATGGTCCAACATCCAGTTGCCTTGGTCCAAGAGATCCAAGGCATGCTACCTCCAGCTCAGTTAACTCCTCATCCTATGCCTTCACTTTTAACACCTAGAATAACTCCAGCTTCCAACATCGCTTTGCCTCCTAGGAACAACCCATCCTCCTTCGGATGATGGCAGAGAGGAAGGGGGGAAATGCCTGATGAACGAGTTACTTACCTTCGGTAACGACTTTTCTGGTGGATACATTAGCTACCTGTGGATTCCTCACCTCATGAATACTCCCATGGCGCCAGCATTCGACGGAAATCTTTTTACTAGTCTCTGCACGTCGACGAGGACGTCACTCTAGCCCATGCGACGCCGTCTGATGTCATACAGGCAATAAGAGGTCCTCGACGACGTGCGGACGTCAGTACCAATCATTTTTTACGTGCATGAGAACAACCAGGCAATGCAATGAAAGAGCAAGGCAACATCCCATTATATTGTAAAAATACACAACATTGTATGAATGACTGTAAATCTTTTTATATAAATATATATATAAAACTTTCTCTTTTAAAATATATACACACACCAAGTATATACACAAAGATATATACATATATACATATATATAAATATATATTATAAAGACATCTATTGCACCCTCAAAGACCAAGAGGAGCGCACTCAAGGATTACTTGGTAAGACCAGAAAGGCAACGGGGAGGCGGGTGGGACCGTGAGGAATCCACAGGTAGCTAATGTATCCACCAGAAAAGTCGTTACCGAAGGTAAGTAACTCGTTCTTCTGATGGATACAACTACCTGTGGATTCCTCACCTCATGAATAGAGTCCCAAAGCAGTACCACGCCCGGCGGTGGGTGCCT
Source organism: Pleurodeles waltl (assembly GCF_031143425.1). Lineage (NCBI taxonomy): Eukaryota > Metazoa > Chordata > Amphibia > Caudata > Salamandridae > Pleurodeles > Pleurodeles waltl. The sequence goes on from NC_090447.1 coordinate 1,227,090,031, forward strand.
AAATGGTCAAACCAAGAAATCCTGCAGCACTGACCGTGCAAAATGGCCGTCCCTTCTAACCTCAGAATCCAAACAGTAATGTTTTGCAAAAGTGTGAAGGGACGACCAAGTTGCGGCCTTGCAGATGTCGACCACAGGAACATCCCTGGCCAAGGCCGAAGTGGCCGACTTAGCTCTGGTGGAATGAGCTCTAATGCCCTCAGGAGGATCCTTCTTTGCCAAAGAGTAACATATTTTAATGGAAAGAACAACCCACCTGGATAGTGTTCTCTTGTGGACTGCCTTTCCTCTCCTCTTGCCCACGTATCCAATAAACAGCTGATCCTCCAGCCTGAAATCCTTTGTTCTATCAATAAAGAAGCTCAACGCTCTCTTTGGATCCAGACGGTGCAGTCTTTCTTCCTCTTTGGAAGGATGAGGCGGAGGATAGAACGTGGACAAAGTAATTGCCTGAGCCAAATGGAAGGGTGAAACAACCTTCGGGAGGAAAGCAGCCTTGGTCCTCAACACCACCTTATCCCCATAAAAAGTTGTATAAGGGGGCTTTACTGATAAAGCCTGCAACTCACTCACTCTCCTTGCTGATGTTATAGCTATCAGGAAGACTGTTTTTAAAACCAAATACCTCAAGGGGCAAGAATGCATAGGTTCCAAAGGGGACCCCATAAGGAAAGTCAGGACCAAGGACAAATCCCATTGCGGCATAACGAATGGCTTTGGAGGATATTGATTTAGAAGACCTTTCAAGAATCTGATAACAATAGGGGATTTAAATAAAGATGGTTGGTCTGGAAGACATATGAAGGCTGACAAGGCCGATAAATAACCCTTAATGGTAGCCACTGCACAACCTTTCTGCGCCAGAGATAGAGCAAAAGACAAAACGTCCGATAGATGAGCATGCAAAGGATCAATCTGCCTCTCTCCACACCACGCAACAAATTTAGACCACCTATTAGCGTAGATAGATTTAGTGGAGTGTCGCCTGGCCGCTAATATAACATCCACTACCTCAGGCGGGAGAGAGAAGGAACTCAGGTTGCCCCGTTCAATCTCCAGGCATGTAGGTGCAGACTCTGGAGGTTGGGGTGTAAAACCTGCCCCTGCGACTGCGAGAGGAGGTCTGCCCTGAAAGGGAGACGGAGCGGAGGGCACATTGAGAGTTGGAGAAGGTCGGAGTACCACACCCTCCTTGGCCAATCCGGAGCTATTAAGATGACTAGCGCCCGGTCTTGGCGAATCTTCCTCAATACTCGAGGAATCAAGGGTATGGGAGGAAACGCGTAAAGCAACTGGCCGCACCAGGTTATTTGAAACGCGTCCCCCAACGCTCCCTGCATCGGATACTGAAGGCTGCAGAACAACGGACAATGCGCGTTCTCTCGAGTGGCGAACAGATCTACCCGAGGAAACCCCCACCTCTGGAAGATTAAACGGACTTGATCTGGATGGAGACGCCACTCGTGGTCTGCCGAGAAGTGGCGACTGAGACTGTCCGCACGCACGTTCAAAACTCCGGCCAGATGGTTTGCTATCAAGCAAATCCGATGGTCCTTTGCCCAGGACCATAGTCGAAGAGCTTCTCTGCAGAGAAGGTACGACCCCACTCCTCCCTGCTTGTTTATGTACCACATCGTGGTAGTATTGTCCGTTAGGACCTGTACCGACTGACCACGAAGGGAAGGGAGGAAGGCCTTGAGAGCCAGACGTACAGCCCGTAACTCTAACAGATTGATGTGAAACATCTGTTCCTCTGGAGACCAAAGACCTTTGATCTCCAGATCCCCCAGATGAGCTCCCCACCCTAGAGTGGAAGCATCCGTTATGACTGTGGCCACTGGTGCCGACTGCTGGAACGGCTTTCCTTGTGAAAGATTGTTGCTTGCAATCCACCACTTCAAATCCACAGCAGCATCTCTGGAGATCTTGACAGTACCCTCTAGATCCCCTCTGTGTTGAGACCACTGCCTTCGGAGGCACCACTGAAGAGCCCTCATGTGCCAGCGAGCATGCGTGACCAACAGAATGCAGGAGGCAAAAAGACCGAGCAGACGAAGGACCTTGAGGACTGGAACTACCGCTCCATTTCGAAACATTGGAACCAAATCCTGAATATCTTGAATCCGCTGAGGCGGAGGAAAGGCCCGACCCAATGTTGTATCCAGTACTGCCCCTATGAACAGGAGGCGCTGAGAGGGCTCTAGGTGAGATTTGGGCTCGTTCACCGAAAAACCCAGGTCGAACAACAACTGGGTTGTTGACTGCAGATGATGCGACACAAGCTCCGGGGACTTGGCTTTGATCAACCAGTCGTCCAAGTAAGGGAATACTGCTATCCCCTTCCTTCTGAGTTCTGCCGCAACCACCGACATCACCTTCGTGAAGACTCGAGGTGCTGAAGTAAGACCAAACGGAAGGACCGCAAACTGATAGTGTTGCGATCCCACCACAAACCGGAGATACTTCCTGTGTGACTTGAGTATCGGGATATGAAAGTAAGCATCCTGCAAGTCGACAGACACCATCCAGTCTTCCATGTTCAACGCCAAAAGCACCTGTGCTAGGGTCAGCATCTTGAACTTTTCCTGCTTGAGGAACCAATTCAAGATCCTCAGGTCCAGAATTGGTCTCAAACGACCATCCTTCTTGGGAATCAGGAAATACCTTGAGTAAACTCCTCGACCCCTTTCCTGCTCCGGGACCAACTCCACCGCGCCCTTTGAAAGGAGGACTTGCACCTCCTGTTCTAGCAACAGGAGGTGTTCTTCTGAACAATACGAAGGGCGGGGCGGGATGAGGGGCGGGAACTCCCGAAAGGGAAGGGTGTAGCCTTTTCCCACAACACTGAGAACCCAAGTGTCCGATGTAACAGTCTTCCATTTGGTGAGAAAATGCTGTAATCTTCCCCCTACAGGAGAGGAGTGAGTGGGAAATGGTGGAAGCCTAAGGCTGCTTCCCCTGCTGCACCCCGCCAGAGGATGAGGAAGAGGCAGAGTGCTGCTGAGAGGCTCCTCTGGTGCGGACCCTACCTCTCCCCCTGAAAGATCTATAGGGATGGGAAGAAGCAGGTTGCTGATATCTCCCCCGAAAGGAAGAGGAGGAAGAGCCACGCCCAAATCCACGAAACCTCCTGAAGAATCTGGAAGAGGCCGTGGAAGAAGGAGCTTGGAGCCCTAACGACTTAGCCGTGGCCCTGCTTTCCTTAAAACGTTCCAAGGCAGAATCAGCCTTAGCTCCAAACAGTTTGTCCCCATCAAACGGGAGATCCAACAATGTGGACTGTACATCTGCCGAAAAGCCCGAGTTACGGAGCCAGGCCTGTCTCCTTGCCACCACAGTTGTGCCCATTGCCCTGGCTACCGAGTCGGTGGTATCCAGTCCCGTCTGGATAATTTGGGTCGCAGCAGCCTGGGCATTTGAGACAAGATCCAAAAGACCCTGGGGAAGCTCTGTAAACGAAGAGGAAATGTCATCCATCAGAGCATGAATATACCTCCCCAGGATACAGGTTGCATTGGTGGCTTTTAACGCCAGACTGCAGGACGAAAAAATCTTCTTCGACTGCGCCTCTAGCTTCTTTGAATCTCTGTCCCCAGGCACTGTCGGAAAAGAACCAGGCGCTGACTTGGACGAACAGGAGGCCTGCACCACCAAGCTCTCTGGCGTAGGGTGCCTAGATAGGAAACCAGGGTCAGTTGGAGCCGTCCGATACCTCCTGGCCATGGCTCTGTGAACTGCTGGGGAAGATGCCGGCCTCTTCCACACCTCTAACACCGGATCCAGCAGAGCGTCATTAAATGGTAACAGAGGCTCCGCCGCGGCTGAGGCCGGATGTAACACCTCTGTCAAAAGGTTTTGTTTCGCCTCCACCACCGGCAAAGGCAGGTCCAAAAAACTAGCTGCCTTCCGTAGCACTGCATGAAAGGAAGCAGCCTCCTCAGTATATTCCCCCGGGGACGAAAGGTCCCACTCAGGGGAAGTGTCCAGCCCACTGGCCGACTCCAGTCCACGCAGCCCATCACCCGAGTCCTCTAGCTCTCCTTCCTCTAGGGCTCGTTGGTACTCCTGCTCTTCTAATACCCGGAGAGCACGTCTCCTTGAATGAAGTCGTTGCTCAATACGCGGAGTCGACAATGCCTCCGCCGAAGTCGAAGATCGGCGCCGATCTTCCGAAGCCACCGACGCCGCATCCGGCGCCACAGGTAACTTCGGCGCCGACGGAAGAGCAGCTGAAGCAGATGGACCCACCGGAGTCACAGGCCGAAATCCCGACGTCGACAGGATGGAAATCCCCGGGGCCAATCCTTCCGAAGCCACCGGAGCGGCCACCGGCGCCGACACTGGCGCCGAGCCCACGTTCCCAAACGGGAGAAAGGGCATAAAGGGTGCCGGCCGAAGAGGCGCAGGATCACCCAAAGAAAAGGCCAAAGGCCCAGCCGGAGCACCCCCTGGAGCCATCTGTTGGAAGATGGCATACATCGCATTCAAGAATGCGGAACTATCGGCTCCAGGGGTGGGAAAAGCCGGATACTGGGGTGCCTGTCTCGGAGGCGACCCCGACGCCGGCCTCGGCGTCTGCGCCGGAGAAAACACTTGAGGCTCCAATACCTCAATCACCGACGCCTGTCCAGGTGAAGTTGGAGACGCCGGAGAGGGCAACGGCGTCGAAGGATGCGGCGTAACCGTGGGACTGACCTCCCATGTCCTTCGGCGCCGATCCGGAGACCTGGAACGAGTCTCCTTTGAATGACGCCGAGATTCTCTACGGCGCCGGGAGTCTCGATGACGCCGATGTCTTGGGGAAGAAGACTTCTTGTGATGTTTCTCCTTTGACTTGGCCATAAACAGCTTCGCCTCACGTTCCTTGAGGGCCTTTGGATTCATGTGCTGACATGAATCACAAGTCGAGACGTCGTGGTCGGAGCTCAAACACCAAAGGCAATCGGAATGAGGATCCGTCACCGACATCTTGCCTCCACACTCACGACAAGGCTTAAATCCAGACTTTCTCTGCGACATTATTTCCACAGCGAAAGACTACGCAGCAAGATATACACTGTAACCGCAAGAGTAACAGTTGCTCCCTCGAAGATAACCGTTTCGAATGCACGGAAAAAAGGGAACTGACGTCCGCACGTCGTCGAGGACCTCTTATTGCCTGTATGACGTCAGACGGCGTCGCGTGGGCTAGAGTGACGTCCTCGTCGACGTGCAGAGACTAGTAAAAAGATTTCCGTCGAATGCTGGCGCCATGGGAGTATTCATGAGGTGAGGAATCCACAGGTAGTTGTATCCATCAGAAAGTCAGTCTACTCCCACAGAATGGGATGACTATTTAATTCTAACTCAAACTCTACTTGCACCTATTAGTGTGCTTTACACCTAATGGCATTAAAGGTTTCCATAATCTCATGGAAAGAGCTGCCAAAAGATTTAAATTGCCTTTGACTGTTAAACAATCAGACTGCTTCTTGTATGATTTTAAAGAGCCTATCAAGAGATCTATGAGAGTAATCCCAATAGCGGATTACATTTGGGAGGAAGGCAGAAAATTCCTGCTACAGTCGCTACTGTCCTGCCAAGGACTGAACATAAAAATAAGGCATCCGAGACCTCACCTGCATGTTGGATGGGCACCCAAAACCAGATTCAATAATAACATAGGTGGCTCAGCGCTGGCCAAAGAATCCTTCAACAACCATATCAAACTCTGCCAGACAGAGGGCAGGCGCCTGGCTAATATTGGCAAAAGATTTTCTACAATGTCGACAGAGAACGAGCTGCTAATTCATTGGCCATATTGGGCCAGTACGGCAGACAAATGTGTTCGGATATCACCACATATATAGATCTTTTACCTGAAGACAAAAAAGGGAAACAAAGAAAATTCTTCCTGGGGACGAAAGTACCTCTTTCAGAATAATAGACCGAGCTATAAACATAGCACCATCTAGATTAAGGAAACTGTAGGGAGCTGCAGTTCTAAGGCAATAAGGATGGCTAAAGGCCATGTTATTCGTGCCTGAGGTCCAGAGAAAAAAGTTTAGATATGTTTTAGGATGAGGAGGCATTATTTGGCCAGCCTGTTGATGACGCCTTACAGGCAATTAAGGCGTATATAAACACCTGCTGTTCAAGACGACGCCATTTCGAGGAGCACAAGAAATAAGTTTATTTTCATATAGAGGAGGTTATCGGAAGTACCAACAATATTAGGGCTTTCAGCAGCAATATTAACCATCCTACCAACAACAGTTGTTTAGATCACCACCAGCGGCAGCTTCTACAAAGCAAGTGCCTAGAAGGAAACAAACCTGACAGGCAAGAGACAATAACAGTAAGCAGTGACCCTATAGAAGTGGCGTTTCTAACCTTTACCAACCAACAACCTGTGGGAGCAAAACTTTCCAGCTTCTCCCATCAATCGCAGCAAACAGCATCCGATAGATGGGTTTTGGACCTGATCACCTACAGTCATACTTTAGAATTCATACAAATGCCACCAAACACTCCACCAAAAGCAGTGCATCCACCTAATCTCAAGCTACTTCAAAATGAAGTCATCATCATACTAAACACAGGAGAAATATAAAAAGTACCCTACTCCCAAAATGGAATGATTTGCTACTCCTGGTTTTTCCCTAATCAAAAAGAAATCAGGGGAATGGTGACCCATTTTGGATCTCCTAGAAACAAAAAAGTACTTGAGGAAACAATTCTTTTAAATGGTAACCCTTCAAGACATCCTTGGTCTCCTCAACCTAACTAAATCATCAAACATTTCTAGTCAAAAGTCTTCTCTTTAGGGCTCAGGTCAGCCCGCACACATCCTTACAAAATGTCTAGTTCCAGTGGCATCCTCCTTAAGGCAGACGCATTTCTGGGTGTCCCCAGACCTGCAAGATTGGTTAATAAAAGCATCAATGGCCCATCAAGCACTGAGTGCCAAAACTGCTTCTCTGGCACTGTTCAAAAGTTTAGGTCTCACCATCAAATAGTGTCCAGAACTCATCAATTCTTCCATCAAAGAGAATATTGTTCCTGGAAGAAGTTTGAGATGCAACTTTAACATAATCCTATCACAGGAAATACAAAATATGTTCACACCATTAGCACACAGGCTATTGAAAAGATAGTCAATTTCAGTATGCCTATTCAAATCGCTTCTAGGGATGATGTCCTCTACCATATCACTAGTACCTTTTTTGTTGTCTGAGGCATTTCCAGGAAGAATTGGACAAACAATGGATTCAGACAGGAGCATTTGACGATCAGATAAAGATCACTCCAGGCATGACTAGGAATCTACCCTGGTAGAAAGAAGCAGACAAGATCTCAATGGGACTAACATTCTTACTCCAGTTCCCTGATTATGTGACTACCACAGATGCTTCTTTAGAAGGTTGGGGTGCACATTGCAAGACCTCTAAAAATAAGTGAAAGATGATCTGAGTCAGATGAACATGTATATAAATTGGTTGGACCTGATAACAGGCTTGTCAGTGTTAATTTGCACAGACAAATCCACCAGTATGCACAATGTGAACAAACAAGGGGGCACACGATCTCTGGCCTTATCCAAGGAAGTACAAGAAATCTGGAACTGGGTTATGACAACCAAATAACATTGCGAACAGAACATTGAGCAGAACCCAAAACAGCTACCACAAATGGGAGCTAAATCGGTCAGAAACCTCTCAGAACACTTTTGACAATGACCACAACCAGGTACTTTATCCTAACCCGACTTCTCTTCCTATCTGTCTGGCTCCTGAATATCATGAGTTTGCAGGTGTAAACCCCTTTCAAAACTGCTGCGACATTCTTGCAAACGCTAGAGCTGACACCACTAATAAAACGTATAAATTAAAGTGGAAGCATTTGAGTGTATGGTACCAGAAAATTAATATTCATCCTATTTTGGTACACTGTTTTGGCATCTGTTGCCTTATCTTTTGTCATAGACAAAATAGGGCTTAGTCCACACTTCTATTAAAGTGCATCTAGCAGGAGTCTCAAAGTATAGACCTTCCTCGGGTTCACTATCTTTCGGGTCTAACAGCATCATTAGGCAGTTTCTTAAACATATTATCAGAGTCTTCCTTCCAGTAAATGCTCCTCCTCCTTTGTGGCATGAATGAAGATTCCTTTTGAACCTACACATGGGGCAGAGGTCAAATTTCTGATGTGAAAAGTGACATTGCTATTGGCGCCTACATGAGCCAGAAGGGTTTGTCAAATACAAGCCTTCACCATTAATGAATCTTTCTTTGCAGTTTAAAGATTAAGGCTGTGATACTCTGAACCAATCCTAGATTCATCCCCAGAGTCCTTTCGGATTTCCATCTTTATGAACCCATTATACTAAAATCTTTCTTTCCAAATCCACAGTCGGCACTTGAAAAATCACTGTATACACTGGATGTTAAAGGTGCCTGAAATTGTATTTACATTGCATCGAGTGGTTTAGGAAGAAAGACCTATTGCGAGTAGCATATGGGAATTATCGTAGGGGTGGTCCAGTCCCAAAGGCAAGTGTAACTCGATGGATTTCAGCTGCTATCCAATTTTATAATTCCAAGGCCGAAAGACCTTTGCCAAATAAGGACAAGGCGCACTCCACTGGGGCAGTCTGTACTGCACCCTCTTTCTTTGCTGGGGTGCCTATCGAAATACAAGTTGAGCGTAAAAATGGAAGAAGAAAAATAGGTTCAGGGAACATTATTGTCTGGAATTTGCGTAACGCAGTCTCACACCATATATATTTAAGTAAGGTGAACCATTTTTTATTTGTATTTATATATATTTATATTTTTTTTTTCACTAAAAAAACTCAAAGGTTACTGGGACGTTATAGTTAGGAAATTAAATTAAATAAGCCTTAGAAATTCACTTTAAAAAAAAAAGGTTACAGGGAAAGTGTAGTTGGGTTCTGAATTTACTCACACAAAACTGCAGAAATTGAGCAGTTATAGTTCGTTATTTCAAGTAACTGTAACTTGCGGACAAAGGTAACTATAACTGCTGCCAACACCCCTAACCACCCAACCCCACGTTGCACACCACCTTTGGCCATGTGCAGGGGGAGTTGGCTGCAGGGCATGTATCTCTGGGTGTGAGAATAGTTGTGAAAGGGTCTCTCTGTGTGAGAGTGGCTGTGAGAGTGTCTGATTGCACTCCAATAAACAAAACATGCATTTACCTCCACAAAGGATGTTAGATCATTTTTCGATATGGAATTGTGGAGTAAAAACACTTGCTTTGCCAAGCCCAGGATTTAGGATAATTTGACCTTTCCAGAAGTGGAGCTTCAACTGTGGCACCTGCTACATATACGTTTGTAAGTGCTTCTGGTTTACTTTTTTGTGAAATGAACATCATGGCCAGAACAGAAGCTCACCTTTGTTTATCCAACAAGAGTCCACAGTTTTGCACAAAATGTCTATCCAACTGGAGCACTTTCTACTGGTTGGTTAGTAAGTGCTACCTCATCGGGTTAGTGGCCAGTCGGGGTGGGGGGGAGGGATGGCTGGTTGGAAGGAGGAGGAGCAGGAACGACCCTATCCCCTGGCAGATTTCAGGTCCAGGGAACCCCATCCTCTGGGGCCCCTGGGACATACCAGGAGCCGGCCCTTGGGGTGATGTTCCCCAGGGCCAATATTGGCTCCTTCAGGTGGGCCGTGCAGCCCCCCCCCTTCAACATTTAAATTGCCACAGGGAAGGAAACCCAGTGCACTCCCTCCCTTTTTCTTTTTTACATTTTTATATTCCCCCAGGAGCTTTACTAAAACGAGAGCAGGAGACCGAAGCAGTTTATTTATTTTTTTAAATAAATATTTCATGTGGATTTGGTTCACACCCTCCCCCCACGGACCTGAAGCAAAAATGTAAAAAAACAATGCTTTTTGGCCCTGGTGGGGAGTTCTTCCGGGACACAAAAAAAAATTTCATTAGTATTTCAAAAACTACTGAACCGATTTACACCAATCAACAAAAAGGGTGCTTTCTTGCGCAAGATCTACCTTTCTGCCAAATTTGGTGTAATTCTGTCCAGTGTTTCAGGGTATAGTCCTGCTCAAAAACACTATGAGAATTAACATATGGAAAACATGCTTTGGAACCCACCCTTTTTCTCGGTCCCACTTGACGGATCACCCCAAAGCTTTCCATACAGCAGCGGACATGAGCATAGTAGTGGCAGTTGCTATAAATGGTGAATTAGAGGGCTTATGAGTGGGTAAAAGGGTGATGGAGCAGATAAACAAGTGTCTGTGTGGGTGACTGATACAGTACATGAGTGGGTGTATGAATGGGTGTGTAAGTGCTTTTATGGATGAGTGAGTGGGTGTCTGAGTGGCTGTATGGGTGAGTAAAGAGGTAAATTAGTGACTATATGAATAATTAAGCTAGTGTGAAAAAGGTAGTATGGGAGCGTGTTTCAGTAACTGTATAAATGAGTACAAGTTGGTATTTGCTATGTGTATGAGTAAGTGTGTGGGTGTGGGTTCAACTTTATGGGTGAGTGAGAGGCTGTGTATGTGAGTGTATGGGTGAGTGAGTAGGTGTGTCGGTAGCTGTATGGATGACTCAGTGAGTGAGTGATTGTATGGGTGTATGCGTTGGTGTGTAAGTGTCTTTGTGACTGGATGTATAAGAGGCTGTGTTGGTCGGTTAGTAGGTGCGTGAGTACCTGTATATGTAAGTTGGTTATGTTAGTAACTGTATAGGTGACTTGATATGTGAGTGGCTCTATTGTTCAGTGTATGTGTGCGTTTGTATGGTTATTTGAGGTGGCATGTCAGTTGTGTGGGAGTTGGATTATAAGAAAGTATATGGGGATGTAAGTGGGTGAGTGCGTGGTTGTGTGGATGATTGTCATCATTGATGCCATTTGAGATGCCATCATTGATGTCACTGATGTAATGAATTATGTATTATGCTAGGTCATAAGCAGTGCATTACTGGGTCGCACGTAATAGCTAGCTGAGGTAAATATAACTGCTAAATTTATTTGGTTTGGTACGCGTAAAATCAGAATATAACTATAACAACCAAGTAACCTTTAGATTTTTCAGTGAAGTTCTACCGTTTTTTAAAATTTGGTTCCTATCTATCATGTTTGTATATGCTTTAGGTGAGTGAGTGCATGATTACATGTATGGGTGAGTCATTGAAGACATGTCTGTGTAAATAACAGTGCACCTTTGTATGTATGGGTAAATGAGTGCATAAATGGATCTATGTGTGAGTCAGTGGGTGTATGATTACTGTATGACTAATTGAGAGACTATGTGTAGAAAGTGAGTATACACTGGTGCATTAAACAATATGAAAAATACAGTTTAATTTAATAATTGTTCTTTAGCAAGAATGAAGAAGTTTGCTAATAAGTATATGTGGAGCTATTGTAACCTTAGAGTAGTAGTACTCGTGAATAAGGTACAACAGGAAAACCCATTTGAAAATAGATAGTTAGAAATACTTAATATTGTAGGTTTAACTATACTTTCGTAGTTGGTTCATTTATTTATCGTAGTTGTTGCAACATTTTCTTTCTAATTTATGCTTGCGAATGCACAGTGAAATCTTGCATAGTGCAATTGTCTGGTTGCGTGACAAAATCAGACTATGGCTTGTATTTTGCAAAGGGTAAACCATATATACATATTTTAGTTAATGCTTGAGAACAGGAGTGTCCTAATATGGTGTTTAAACAACTGTAGATTAAAGAAATGTTAACATTTAGTACTCATAAAATGTACCTTCTGTTATTGTGACAACACCAGCTGTTGGGAGTACGTCGCAATGACGCCAAGGAACGTGGTTCCCATCTGACCTGAAAACAAATGGATATGATTGGAGTGCTCACCTTTCTTTACTCTGTTAAGTAAGTTCACACCCATTTCCCCTATCCTGAATCTTCCTTTTGAGACTCGGGCCATTGGTTGGAGGTGCTTTGTTGATCTATAGCCAGGATTAGAGTTGGAGGTGATTTTTTTTCCTCTCCACAGTCAAAATGACAACAGGAGGGAATGAACAGCAAGAAGTCTCTCAAGAACCAATGCAGCAGCACCAGAAGCAGGAACAACTTGAAGGAGATTACCGTGAAGAACCACCCCCTAAAAGAAAGTATTACCAGGGATGTTTTAATTTTATTTTTTTTACAATTCCTTCAAGGGAATCAAAAACAGTTGCAAAACTAATAAAATGCAGCTTGTGCGACAAGATATTATCAAGGGGCAGCAATAAAAAGTTATCTTGTGGTACAACTGTTACGCTGTACCACAAGATAAAACTAAGTTAAAAGGAGAGAGAGGAAGACACCATCAACTTCCAGAGCTCCACTACCTGCTGCTGCACAACAAGCTCCAGCTGAAGTTCTTAGTAAACGCCAAGAAATTTGTACAGAGCTTAGGCGTGTTAGAACCTACTGCCTTGACTGCAATACAAATCTGACAGCTGGGGAACAGTCAGTTGATGCTATTTTAGAGGCAACAAAACAACATATCGGCTATTTGTTTTGTCTTTTGTTGCACAGGTTTTTCACTATTTTTGTATTTGTTCTCCCCTTGTTTTTTCCACTCGTTGCCATGTTGTTTGAAAAGAAAATACATAAACATTTACAAAATGTTAGAAAGAAAAAAAAAGAATTACAGAAAAAAAGGGTTGCTTTTAGAACCAGATTTTATGGTTATAAAAAGATAAGCTGCATGTGTGTGTGTAAGAAAGAGGTAGTCTGGGTGACTAAATGATTGTGTACCGATTAGTGAGAAATTGCTTGACTGGTGTATCTTGGAGTGTCTGAGTGTGTAACTAGTGTATGGGAGAGTGAATAAGTACATGACTTTTGTTGGGATGAGTAATTCAGTGAATGGATGGTGTGCGGCTGATTGTGGGATGTCTGATGGGGTTTTCCAGGTAAGTGAATGGATTAATTAAAGAATATTTAGGTGAGTTCGTGCATGAGTGGTACTATGAGTGAGTCAATGTCTATCTGGTGCATGGGTGACTGAAAGTGTATGAGTGCATATATATACAGTATGTGTGAGTGAGCAAAGGTATGATTACATGTATGGGCAAGTGAGTAAGTGAATGAGTGTGGTATGAGTGATACACTGAGTGCACGAGTGCATGTATTTGGATTAACTGAGTTTATGAGTTAGCGTGTTAATGCATGAATGCCTCCAAGGGTGAGTGGGCACAGTGCATGTATGGGTGAGTGTGTGAGTAGTGGATGGGTGAGCGAAAGATTGTATAAATGCATGTATCAGAGAGTGACTGACTGCATGAGTGGTATATGGTTTACTGACCGAGTGTATGAGTGCATCTGTGAGTGAGTTAGTAAGAGCATGAATGCATATATGAATGAGTAGGTGAGTGCAAGAGTGTATGTATGAGTGAGTGTATCAATGATTTATGGAAGATTAAGTGCATGACTAAAAGAAAGTGAAGGAGTGTTGTGTTGGTGATTGAGTCATGAGGGCATGGATGGGTGAGTACGTGAGTGGGTGAGTGAGTGAGTGCATGAGTTGTGCATGGAGAATTAAACAGTGTGTGTGTGTGTGTGCATGAGTACTATACTTGTGATTGAGTGTGTATAAGTGCATGTGTGGGTGATTGAGGGAGTGCATGAGTTAATATATGAATGAGGGTAAGAATGTGAGAATGTATGAGTGGTGTATGGAGTGAGTGCAAGAATGTGTGTGTATGGGTGAGTGAGTGGATGAATGAATGCATGAGTGTTGTGTGAGGAACTGACTAAGTCCATAGACCAGCGCAAAGGGGTACTGCTCACGAAAATCTTCCAAATCCTGTCTGACACCTGGGGAAATTCTAAGGTAAGCAATCTGCGGCTAGACAGTCTCTACAAGATAAGGCGTTACCAAAGGAAAGTAACTTCTTCATTTGAATAAAGGCTACTTTCTTTAGGCAATATGCATCACCTCTGTAAAACTGGTAGTACATTTTTTAGGAGTCATTTTGGACACCCATGTGAACCTTCAAATATCAAAATAGCCCTCCTATGAAGTTTAAACCTATTGTTAGAAATGACCATCTTTTGTGTGGTAGTCACCCAGGTTCTTGCCTTCACTACCATATTTTTGATGCACCCATTTTCGTTGGCATTAGAACTCTGTGCACTTTACCTCTGCTAACCAGTGGTAAAGTGCATGGGCTCTTCGATTTCAACAGGGTAGAATTGGCATGTACATGATTGGCACATTTAATTTACTTAAAAGTCCCTTGTATATGGTACTTGTTGTGCCAAGGCTCTCTAGATTAAATTCTTTCTGCTAGTGGAATGCAGCACTCATTGTGCCACCCACTAGAGTATTCTCTTAACCTCTTAGCTGCTGCCCCCCCCCCCCCAGTGCCGAGCCCTTTTTTGGATATTTGGGGTAGTTTGCGCTTAGACCTTCATAACTTTTTGTCTACATAGCTATCCATGCCAAATTTGCGTCCTTTTTTTCCAACATCCTAGGGATCCTAATGGTACCCAGAGTTTGTGGTTTCCCCTGGAGGAGACCAAGAAATGAGCCAAAATACTGTGAAAATTTAGTTTTTTCCAAAAACAATGGGGAAATAGGGCTGCCGAAGAAGGCTTGTGGTTTTTTTCCCTGAAAATGCCATCAACAAAGGGTTTCTGGTGCTGAAATCACCATCTTCCCACCTTTCAGGAACGGGCAGACTTGAATCAGAAAACCACATTTTTCAACACAAATTTGGCATTTTACTGGGACATTTTTACTATTTTTGTTGCTTTCAGCCTCCTTCCAGTTAGTGACAGGAATGGGTGTGAAACCAATGCTGGATCCCGGAAAGCTAAAACATTTTTGAAAACTAGACAAAATTCTGAATTCAGCAAGGGGTCATTTGTGTAGATCCTACAAGGTTTTCCTACAGAAAATAACAGCTGAAATAAAACAATATTGAAATTGAGATGAAAACAGTCATTTTTCTTTATGTTTTACACTGTAACTTTTTCCTGCGATGTCAGATTTTTGAAAGCAATATACTGCTATGTCTGCTGGACTTTTCTGGTTGCGGGGATATAAAGGGCTTGTAGGTTCATCAAGAACCCTAGGTACCCAGAACCAATAAATGAGCTGCACCCTGCAGTTGGTTTTCATTCTATACTGGGTATACAGCAATTAATTTGCTGAAATATGAAGAGTGAAAAATAGGTATAAAGAAAACCTTTGCATTTCCAAAATGGGCTCAAGATAAGGTTTTGAGGAGCAGTGGTTATTTGCACATCTCTGAATCCCCGGGTGCCCATACTAGCATGTGAATTGCAGGGCATTTCTCAAATAGACGTCTTTTTTACACACTCTCTTATATTTGGAAAGGAAAAATGTAGAGAAAGATAAGGGGCAATAACACTTGTTTTGCTATTCTATGTTCCCCCAAGTCTCCCGATATAAATGATACCTCACTTGTGTGGGTAGGCCTAGCGCCCGCGACAGGAAATGCCCCAAAACACAACGTGGACACATCCCATTTTTTGACAGAAAACAGAGCTGTTTTTTGCAAAGTGCCTACCTGTAGATTTTGGCCTCTAGCTCAGCTGGCACATAGGGAAACCTACAAAACCTGTGCATTTTTTAAAACTAGAGACCAAGGGGAATCCAAGATGGGGTGACTTGTGGGGCTCTGACCAGGTTCTGTTACCCAGAATCCTTTGCAAACCTCAAAATGTGGCTAAAATAACACATTTTCCTCACATTTCGGTGACAGAAAGTTCTGGAATCTGAGAGGAGCCACAAATTTCCTTCCACCCAGCGTTCCCCTAAGTCTCCCGATAATAATTATACCTCACTTGTGTGGTTAGGCCTAGCGCCCGCGACAGGAAATGCCCCAAAACACAATGTGGACACATCACATTTTTTCATAGAAAACCGTGCCGACCTGTGGATTTTGGCCTCTAGCTCAGCCGGCACCTGGGGAAACCTAGCAAACCATCGCATTTTTGAGAACTAGAAACCCAGGAGAATCCAAGATGGGATGACTTGTGGGGCTCTGACCAGGTTCTGTTACCCAGAATCCTTTGCAAACATCAACATTTGGCCCCAAAAACTCTTTTTCCTCTCATTTCGGTGACAGAAAGTTCTGGAATCTGAGAGGAGCCACACATTTCCTTCCACCCAGCATTCCCCCAAGTCTCCCAATAAAAATGGTACCTCACTTGTGTGGGTAGGCATGGTGCCCGCGACAGGAATAGATCACACAGCGGTCAATGTTGGTCCTTACATGAGGCAGCTGTTGACCCTGGGGTGATCCATTCCTGACGCAGGCACTAGGTGTAGGCACTCAAGTGGGGTAGTGTTTTTATCAGGACAGGTGAGGAATCACTAGGTGGTAGGAATTTTGTGGATCCCAGCATATTCCTGTAGTCTGTGTGACAGAAATACGAGAAAAATAGAGTTTTTATTCAACATTTCAGCTTTGCAGGGTATTCTGGGTAAGAAAACTTTGGGGAATCCACACAAGTCACACCTCTGTGGACTCCCCCGAATGTCTAGTTTCCAGAAATGTTTAGGTTTAGTGTGTTTCTCTATATGGCCACCGAACCCAGGACCAAAAACACAGGTGCCTGCCTTACAAAACCAGTTTGTTTTACGATAGATAATTTTGGTGTCTCCACAATACGATTTGGGCGGTGGAATTTGGAGCTGAACTAAATTGGGGCGCTCCCAAGAGAGCACTCTCTCTCTCTCTCTCTCTCTGCTTGCCGCCGCATTTACCTGCTCTCTGGTTTGGGCTAACCCACTATTACCCAGTTGCACAGACTGCTTGCGAAGGGACAGCAGGACTGTCCTCATCACCTCCCTCATAATGTACTGGAAGAGGAGTTATCGAATGGGACTCCTCCTACTGAAAAATCACTCCCAGAGTCTGCGCCATTGTCCTATCCCTCAGATGCTGTCTCAGTATCTGATGTCTCAGTCTCTGATCCTATGTCAGAGCTGTCCTCTATAACATTAGTGCAGGCAGCAGTCATACATCAAGATGCCATCTCTGCTATTGGCTAAAGTGTTGCTCTAAAACACTAGCCTACGTAGACAGTCACAAAATTGATGGTGTGTGTGAGATATGTGCAACAGTAGAGGCCACCTTACCTGCGCTTCTTCCCTCAATCTGCAC
Source organism: Pleurodeles waltl (assembly GCF_031143425.1). Classification (NCBI taxonomy): domain Eukaryota; kingdom Metazoa; phylum Chordata; class Amphibia; order Caudata; family Salamandridae; genus Pleurodeles; species Pleurodeles waltl. The sequence continues at coordinate 1,227,107,176 of NC_090447.1, forward strand.
GTTCTTTCAAGACACTCAAAAAACACCTTGTCACATACCATTTGTCACAGTCTTTAGCACCTCCTGCGCCCAGTCCAACAATCATTATTGGTGCTCCCACTCCCTCCTCCTCGGATTCCCTCATTACCACCCAGCAAAAGTGCCCTTCATCTCTCCATAGCCGCCCTCCACCCCGCACATACATTTCATTTGTATTATAGAGCAGGTAATGGCTGACTTTACTAATGTACTCAGCTATCTACATAAAATACAGAGTTGCTCTTTGCAGTAGGCATATAAGCCTTCTGCGCTTCTTTATGGCACTAAAACTGCCACTAGACAAGTCTGACCCTTTTGTAGCAGAAACATAATCACAAGACTTACTTGACTTTTTTATTGCTGCCTAAAAGCTACAGTTGAAAAGCGTCAGTTGAAGTATGTGCATTGCTTTGAAGACGCAAGCTGCAACTGCAAGACAACTGGTGGCAAATATATATATATATATATATATATAAAAAAATCACTTTTATATGTGGGTCTGGTTTTCCTGGTGGCCGATGGCAGCCCCCAGGGAAACCACACACATATTGACAAAAGTGATATATATCTATATCTCTCTCTATATATATATATCTATATCTCTATATCTCTATATAATTTTTTTTTTTTTCTTTTTCCCGTTGTTGTATGGTTTTCTTGGGGGCCAAAATGGCCCCCTGGGAAACCCTACAACAACTAAAAAAAATATTGCCCCCACAGGGGGTTGCCCTGCCCACGGACGACCCCCTGTCCATTTACTTATTTTTGTTATTTAAAAAATTTTTAAAAAAATGTAACAATTTTTTGCCCCTGGGGGTGGTGCGATCGTGACACCACCCCCCCCCACTCCCCCCCCCCGCAGGGGGCACCTACCTTTTTTTTAAAAAAAAACATGCCCCCGGGTGGGCAGACTCTCCCCTTTCTTACGAGGCCTTCCAGAACGTGGGGAAGGATGTTTTCCCCATCGGAGCAGGAAGCGGCCACAAGGCTGCTTCCTGCTCCGACAGGGAAATCAACATTGTTACGTTGTCACAAAGGGGCGGGTGGGGGTCAGGGAGAGACACGGAAGAGCTTATGTGTCTCCCTGGGACCGAAAAAAAAAAGAAAATAATCCTCGGGTGCGACGCATTATTAACCCCCGTCCTGGTGTCGGCCAATGGTCGTGACCCGCACCAGGGAGGTAGTGCGGGCGTCAGCCAGTGGCTGATGCCCGCATTGAAGGGGTTAAAACATGTCTTGGGAATTCCTTTGCAGTCTGTAGGGCAGTTTAAACTGACATTTTTGACTTGGCAAAATAACCCCTTTGCCAACCCTAAACCTTCTTTTTATTGCCTACAAGTCAACCCCAAGGTAACCCTGAAATGCTCATGGGACAGTGTGCATTCTATTTAAAAAGTACGATATGCACATTTAAAGTTTTACATGTCCTGGCAATGACCCCCCTCCGTCGTTTTTCATTGTGATAAGACTGGCTCTCACATTGACACTGATTTACCTGATAATTTAATAAGTGCTAAATTCAGTCTGGGAGCATCTAGAAAAATAATTGTTCCACTCATTTTAATTGTAATTTTAAATCCTCTTTAACAGTAAAGTTGGATTTTAAAATGATTTTGGGAATGCCCTTTTTAGAAAGTTGGCATTTACCTGCCTATGGTTTCTGGGCCCTTCATGTGTGTGGGCAGCTGCCTTGGACTGTTGATAGTTTACCCACTGGGAAATGTGAAATTGAGCCAGATAGCGGACAAAGGCCCTGAGTGTAGAGGGGCACGGGTCTTTCTGACAAGATGGCTAGGAGGAGATGAGTCCTGCATAGATTACACTCATACAGAACCTGATACCAGTCTTGCCCGTCTTTTTGTTCTACTATCCAGGCTGGATCCAAGCCTAGAGTAGAGGGGAAAACTGGCCAAAACCAGTTTAGGAGATAGACACGATTGTCCCCCACCCATAGGCTGGCACTGGGCATAAAATTAGCATTCCCAACACCTGAAATAAAATCACTCCTGGACCTGTGAAGATCAGAAGAAGGATTGGCCTGCTGTCTGAATCATGGAGACCTGCTTGCCTTAAATCCAGAACCCCATATCTTACTCCAAGGGCCAGTTTGCTGACCACCTGTGTGAGCTACAGAGACACAGCATGCATCCAGAGGCCATTTTCTGCAACTTTCCTGTTGACCAGTACCAACTGGGACTGCCTTGGACCCTGCTGCTGGCCCAGGTTGGAATGCGACTTAACCTTCAAGTGTCTCAATAGGTCCTGAACCCTTTAATTGGTTTTAGAATGTACTCCTCCTCCCTAAGTCTAAATGTTTTCTGCCTGGAGAAACAGAAACTAGCTGCAAACCAATCCACCAAGGGGGACATCACCGGTGGGCCTGACATTTCCACAATACCTGCTACATTGTTCTCTGCAGAAGCAAATCCAGTTTAGTTGGACCTTCCAACTGCAGCATCCGACCTCATAAAGCCCTGTAGCCTAGACCTGCTGAGGAAATCCAAGCTCTAGAAAATACTTCCAAAGGTGGAAAGCTTGTAGTTCAGCAGCACTCCGCAGAACAACAATTACGGTGACCTCAGGGCAAAATATTAAATTTTCCTGCTTGGAGCATTTCCTGCGTTCATCAATGGCTTCAAAGAGACTTTGTCCAGTGGCTCTCGATTTCTGCCTTGCACTGCTAAAAACTCTACTTTCTCAGGAATTATTCTTCAGGAGGTAACTCTTGATCATCGTGTCCGACCAGTGCTCCCTCGGGGGGTTGGACTTTGACCCTATCTCATGTGACAAGAAAACAGCAGTTGGAGCTTTGTACTTCTCAGCGCCATTTTATTTAACCCCTTTCGCTACCAGGCCTTTTCTCCCTCCTATGCCAAGCCTTTTTTTTGGCCATGTGGGGTAGTTTGCACTTAGGCCCTCATAACCTTTTGTCCACATCAGCTATCCACACCAAATTTGCATCCTTTTTTCCAACATCCTGGGGATTCTAAAGGCACACAGAGTTTGTGGGTTCATCTGGTGGAGACCAAAATACCGCTAGGTGTGTTTTTTGGGAAAAAGTGCTGCATAAGAAAGCACAGGTTTTTCCACTATAAATGGCAACAACAAAGGGTTTGCAGGGCTGAAATCACCGTTTTCCCACCTTCCAGGAACAGGCAGAATTTAATCAGAAACCACATTTTTCAACACAGTTTGGACATTTTAATGGGGCATACCCCATTTCACTATTTTTTGTGCTTTCAGTGTCCTTCCAGTTAGTGACAGGAATGAGTGTGAAACCAATGGTGGATCCCGGACAGCTAAACGTTTCTGAAATGTAGACACAATTATGAATCTAGCAAGTTGTCATTTGTGTAGATCCTTCAAGGTTTTCCTACAGAAAGTAACAGTTGAACTAAAAAGAAATATTGAAATTGAGTTGAAAAAAAAACAGCAATTTCTGTCTACGTTTTCTTCTGTAACTTTTTCTGCTATGGCAGATTTTGAAAGTAATGTACCATTACGTCCACTGGACCCTTCTGGTTGCAGGGATTTATAGGGCTTTTAGGTTCATCAAGAACCAAGGTACCCAAAGTCAATAAGTGAGCTGCACCTTAAAATTGGTTTTCATTTAGTAAAATATAAAGGATGAAAATGGGTATCAAGGAAACCTATGTATTTCTGAAATGGGCACAAGATAAGGAGTTGAGAAGAAGTGGTTATTTGCACATCTCTAAATTCGGGCATCCCTATTCTAGCTGTGAATTACAGGGCATTTCTCAAAATGACTTATTTCTTACACTCTCTCTACATTGTTGCCTTCCAAATGTAAGACTAAGACAATTGACACTTGTTCTTCCATTCTGTGTTCCGCCAATTCTCCCGTTAAAAATGGTACTTCACTTGTGTGGGCAGGCTGAGTGCCCGGGACAGTAAACGCCCCACAGCGCAACCTCTACTTTGGCAAAAAAAATAATAATAATAATAATAATTTTCCTCACACTTCTGTGTAGGATTAAAGTGGCATCACAAATTTAGTACCACCCAGTGTTCCCCTCGGTCTCCTGATAAAAATGGTACCTTACTTGTATGGGTGGGCCAAGTGCCTGGGAAGGGCCAAAAACGTGTAGAGATTGAGGGGATATCACAGTGAGTTGATAAGCACAATTCTTTTTAATACATTTTTAGGCCAACTCTGCTTTTGTGACCCACACAAGTGAGATATAATTTTACTTAGGAGACCGAGGAGGACGTTGGATGGTAGGAAATTTGTGCCCGCGCAGTGACCCTGCAAAGAAAAGTGAGGAAAATATTGTAGGAAAGTAACCTCTTTCTAGTTTTGTTACCCCCACTTCTGGCATGTTTGTCAGTGTCTTTGACTGTGTCTACCGGGATCCTGCTAAGGATCCCAGTAGTACTACCCAGTAGTTATGCTCTCTCCCCTAAATGTAGTTATTGGTAACGGCTATCACTGTATTTCACCCCACAATTGGCATACTGGTGCCCCATTATAAGTCCCTGCATTGGGGTTCCAGGGGATCACTGTGGGCTGCAGCATATAGTTTGCCACCCATAGGGAGCCCAAGGAAAGGGTTCTGCAGGACTGCCATGGCAGCCTGCGGGAAAAGGTGCAAGCACCCTTTCATTGTCACTTTTCACTACATCAGGTCACTTATAAGTCACCCCTATGGCAGGCCTTCCAGCCCTGAGGGCAGGGTGCAAAGTACCTGTGTGTGTGTATGAGGGCACCCCTGCACTACCAGAGGTGCCCCCATGAACTCCAGGCCCATTTTCCCAGATTTCGTGAATGCGGGGATGCCATTTTATGTGTGTACTAGACGTAGGTCAATATCTATGTCCAGCTACATAATGGTAATTCTGAACATAGGCATGTTTGGTATCAAACATGTTGGAATCACACCCCAATGCTTTTGGAAGCATTTTTTTGTATGATTCCATGCACTCTAGGGGCTCCTTAGAGGACCCCAGTATTGCCATTACAGCCTTCTGAGAGTGTCCAGGCAGCCCAAGCTGCTGCCACCTCCCAGACAGGTTTCTGCCCTCCTGCAGCTTGAGAAGCTCAAGCCCAGGAAGGTAGAACAAAAGATTTCCTTTGGGACAGGAGTGTTACACCCTCTCCCTTTGGAAGTAGGTGTTACAGGCTTAGGAGGGGTAGCCTCCCCAAGCCACTGGCAAAGCTTTGAAAGGGCCCATTTGGTGCCCTCCTTGCATAAACCAGTCTACACCTGTTCAGAGACCCCCAGTCCCTGCTCTGGTATGAAACTGGACAAAGGAAAAGAGAGTGACCACCACCCCAGGGGTGGTGCTCAGAGCTTCTCCACAGGGTCCCTGGTTTTGCTTTCTTGAATTCAAGCTTGGCAGGTATCTCTGGGAGCATCTAAGTGGCCAGTGCCAGCAGGTGACGTCTGAGCCCCCTCCTGAAAGGTAGTCGCCCAGCTAGGTGACCAATCCCCCTTTCAGGGCTATTTAGGGTCTCTCTTCCTAAGATTTGGATTGCAAGACTCCAGCAGAAATCCTCTACAACCTCCACTTCGCCTTCTGACAAAAGACACTGCATCTGGACCCTTCAGGACCCTACAAGCTGCAACAAAGAAGCAAGATGCCTCCTGCAACATTGTATCCCTGGCTCCTTCTAGCAACTGAAACATTTCACCAGTTGTGCATCCTCTGAGGACAACCCGTCTTCAGGCTGCATCAGAAGAAAATAGAAGTCTCCCTTGGGGTGAAGGAGTCACTCACTTGCTTCTGCAGCCACCAACTGCAAAGACGACCGGCTGCGTGGATCCTGTCTCCTACTGATCTGCATGGATCCTGCATCATGGGTGGTGGACTAAAGTGATCCAGACGGTCCTCTCTTCCAGCTGTCCCACTTGGGCAGAGGTAAGCCCTTGCCTGCCCACACAGGAGAGTACCCCGTGCACTGTGTCCTTTGCACCTGCCAAGGCGGCAACTTTTCCATGAGATCTTCAGGCATCGTGAAGCTCTAGCCCCAGCAGTGGATCTCCGGCAGCCTTTTCATCATTTTTTGTGTCCCCGTCCTGTGGGTGTTGCCTGGTCTTCTGTGGGCTCTCTGTGTTGCTGAGGGCCTCCCCCGTAACTCCCCCTCCTGGGTAGAGTCCACCTGGTCCTTCCTGTTCCCCAGCAACTCCACTTTCCACTAATCTCAAGTTTTGCGTATTCCAAGGCTTGTTGGTGGAATCCGAAGATGCAAAACCGACTGCAATCCTCCTTCCGGTGTGGGACATCACCTGCATCCTCCAGGAACTCAACTTCGTCTTCTTGGGTACAATGCTGACTCTCCTTTTTCACCAACGACTCACCTCTTCCACCTTCGGTCTGCTTGGTAGGGGCTCCTGCCTATCCTGGACTTTGCTGTGCTTCTTGGACTTGGTCCCCTTCTTCCACAGGTCCTTTTGTTCAGGAATCCACTGGTGGTGTCTTGCAGTCTCTTCTGGGTTTAGCATTATTCTTCTTTCCTTCTCTGTGTGTGATCTGAGGAACTTACAGTGATTTACTCCTGCTTTCTTGGTCACTGGGATGGGTTGTGGTACGTACCTTTGGGCTTTCCTAGTAAGCCCAGCTCCCCTCTGCACACTACACTTACGTAGGTGGGGGACCGACTTTTTTTTACTATGTGGTTTGTGCTACCCCAGGGCTATTTCTCTCCAATGTGATTTTCACTAATTGCACAGTATTCTTTATGCCTATTTCTGCATACTCGTGTATATAATTTGTGTATTACGTACCTCCTAAGGTAATATAATCTTTGTTATTTTTGGTATTTGTGTCACCAAAATAAAGTACCTTTATTTTAGTAACACATAGTTTTCTTTCATGTGTGTAAGTACTGTGTGCCTATAGTGGTATTATATGAGCTTTGCATGTCTCCTAGATAAGCCTTGGCTGCTCATCCATAGCTACCTCTAGAGAGCATGGCTTCTAGACACTGCCTACACTACACTAACAAGGGATACCACAACCTGGTATAAGGTGTAACTACCATAGATACCCCCCACCCCCACGCACAAGGTCAGCCTCCTACAAATGTGCTTTTTTGAGTAAATGTTGAGGTTTGCAGGAGTGTGGGCAAGAAAATTTTGGGGGACCAATTCAAGCCACTCCTCCCTGGACTCCCGAGTGTCTAGTTTTCAAAAATGTCTAGGGTTGGTAGGTTTCCCCTAGATGACCACCGTGCCCGGGATGAAAAATGCAGATGCCCCTCACCCCCTTTCAAAAGCCGTTAGTTTTGTAGTTAATTTTAATTTGTCCATGTTGTGTTATGCCCCCTTCCCCGTCGTGAACATTTGGCCCATCCACACAAGTGAGGTATTATTCTTATCAGAAGACCAAAGGGGAACGGTGGGTGGTAGGAAGTTTATAGTTTTATTTTTGCTTCTGGAAGAATATGGCACAGAACTGCAAGACTAATGAGTGATATCAGTCACATTTTGAAGTTTACAGGGCACTGTGGTTAATAAACTAGTTGGCTCCACAAGAGGCACAACACCCTGTACTCCACCAGGTGTCTAATTTTTTAACTTATCTAGGGTTGGTACATTCTCCCTAGAGAAGAAGCAAGCATGTTGCCAAGACTCTTACTTCTGTGATGTTCAAAACACTTGAATTGTGAAAAGAATCGACCTTAGGTTTTGTTAAAAATACCCCTCACCCACCAAATTAGTTGGCGGCATGCCTCATCATTGGGGTCCAACCCGAGACACCTAGCATGTCACGGTGTGCTTCGATGCCTGATTACAATGGAGCAGGTTTTTCATTTTTAATTTCACCACACATAGTGGTTGGCTTTGGCAAGAGGGCGAGTGATGTTTTAATAGATAACATTTTATTAACAAGAGATTTCACAAAAATGACATGCATTGTTAAAAGCTGAAAGGCCAAATAATAGAACCAATGACTCACAGCTTGAAAGCTGTATAGCAATGACAAGGCACCAACCACTTTACACTCAATTCACACACCTTTCATAAGTGATATGCAGAAGACCATTCACGCCGCCAGCTGTGGGTCGAGCACATTACATCACTCACATCACCAGAAAGCGCCATTCAAGGGCCCATCACTTTCATATGCCCACATGCCTGACACAGCAATCACACCAGTGGACAGGGTCTGTGAACTGGCGTTTGGCTAGCAGTGTGTTGTAGTGACCAACAGCAAGTCACTACTTACACTGCCAGCCAAGTGCCACTCAACGCACACCGCCATCACATTTATTTTTTTGCAAAAAAGAAAAAAACACTAATAAGTACAAAACTACAAACACAAAAGCTCTAACTAAATACATGGCAGTAATGACAACCGTGAAACTGAACAAAAACTATGAAACAATATGGAACAGGCAGTTTGCTTTTACACTCACGGTAGTTCCCAATAAATCTTTTGGGTGTGGTAACTTCAGAAACAGCTGTCCCTGCACAGCTCAGGCTAAGAAGGACGATCGGGCTGTACATACGATTCTTCCTCCAGATACCTATTTGAGCACACTCTACATTTCTTAGCGAGAAATTTTTTTTTGGTTGTGGAAAGAATGTTATCAGGAAAGTGGCTGTCTTTCAATCTAGCTACATCCTCCACCACTGATTCTTTAGGAAATCTTGCCTGTTCCACTACATCAAGGCTCTCTATCACAGACTCCTGAAACTTAACAAGTGTCCTCTTTGACTCGGGAAACAATCCTTGAACACAATAAAACTAGTAAGCTAAATGGAAGAGATTTATAGCTAACTGTTTATATCAAACATAAGCCTTACAAACAGTAGTGTGAGGTTCCAACCTCTTATCTAATCTATCTACACCACCCATGTGCTTGATGTAATCTAAAATGCATGCAGGTATGCGCACTTCAGCAACCTGACCCCAAACAGTCATAGGGGAAGTGCGCTTATCATGGATGGTAGTCAGCTTGTAGACATCTCTCCTGTCTGCAAGTTTCACAGCTAGCAGCTCATCATTCCACAAGGTGCTGCACTGTCTACTATCAAGTTTTTTTTTTTTTTTTTTTTTTTTTTTTTTTAACGTACAAGCTCCCTTGGAAAGCCTTTGCGGTTACAGCGGATTGTGCCACAAGCACAGTGTCCACTTTGAACAACTCCCTGAACAATTGCACTCCAGTGTAGAAGTTAGCTAGATGCAAATGGTGACCTTTGTTAAACAGTCGTCTACCAAGTTACCACACAATTTTCTCACTAACTCCAAAAGTGGACAGACAACAAGGGGGGTCAGTACTGGAATCCCTACCAGTATAGACCTGGAAATTATAAACACATCCTGTACTACTCTCAGACAGTATATACATCTTAGTTCCATAACGTGCCCACTTGCTAGGAATATACTGCCTAAAAATCAAACTGCCCTTGAACAGGACAAAAGCTATTTCTTTCTCTGGAACATAGATCTCTGAAAACCAATCTACCAAGTAATCAAGGACAGGCTGTATCTTAAATATACGGTCAGAATCAGGATGATCTTGTGGCAACGCTGAAGCATTATCAACAAAATGCAGCATCCGAAGAAAAAGTAAATAACAATTAAGACTCATGGTTCCAGGGAATATAGCAGTTGCCATCAAGGAACTAGTGGACCAGAACTTTTTCAACTCTTTCAGATTTGTGGGAATCTACCGGGAAGCTCCAGAGTGCTGCCTAAGTCTGGCACTGTTGTCCCACCAATACTATTTAGCATGCAAATTAGTCTGCTCAACAATCTCTTCCAAAAATACATTGTCCATAAACAAGTGAAAGAAATTGATAGTCAAAAAGTTTTACATATTCACTGTACACCCTGGGAGACCAGTAAAGGCAGGCAACACCGGCTGCTTCATGTTTGGAAGACCTGAGCTCTAGGTTGCCCCAGTGGGAAGCCTTTCAACCCCAGGCTGCTGCACTATTGGCACATCAGTGTCCTCCTCTAGAACAGGCACTTCAACCGCACTGATAATGGCTTCATCATCAAATGATTCCTCTCAAACATAAAAAATAAAAAAAAATAAAAAAACAAGGCTTTATAACAAAGACATAAGTACTCAAAAATGATACCACACACTTGCCTGAAAAAGCTAGACTCACCAGCAACTACTCTGCACAGACACAACAAGCACGAATGATAACCCACTAAAAAGGAAAAATAAAATAAAAATTACACATAAGACAACACAAATATCATTGTGCACAAATCTAAGGACAATTTCACACACAAATCTGCATTCAGTATACTACTTACAAAAAAGTCATTCATGCATTGCAACAATACTCATTTAGAGTAAATAGTTTTTCTTACCAAACACATGCAACTAAGCAAAATGCAGGTCAACCACTGCCAAAACCACAAGGAGTTACAGCAAAGGAATCAAAAACTTTGAACTAGAACAAAAAGGAGAAATAAAACATTATAATCACAAATGCAAATACTTTGCCAGTCGACAAACACCTCACCACCAAACATTTAACATTTTTCCCTGGAGTCAAGTGGTTTCTGCCCCCCATGGGGGCAGATGGGCCAATCATAAACAAGCCGATCTGCCCCCAAGGGGCGCAGAAACTGCCAAAATGATTGCCCCCCCAGGGGGAGCGACCCTTGCCCAAGGGTCCTCCCCCCAAACAATAAAAACACAGAAAAAAATATTCACTAGTGTGTATGTGCTTTCTCCCCCCAACACCTATCCAATCAATTACTACTTCACATAGTACTCAACAATATGGCATATCAAGGAGCTCCGGGTACACTACAATTGGTGTCAGTCTATCCATACTTCTCAGACACAGAATCCAAAGATCTGAGTCCCAAGTCACCAACCTCAAGCGATTCGTATTCCAGGCCATAGTAATGCAACCAGGGTCCCCATAATTTGCTACATTTGGAGTGTTCCCACAAATTCAGCTAAGTATGCGGACTCTGGTTCCATCATTTCGGTTTTGTTTTATTTATTAAAACATTCTCTATTTTTCTAAAATGGTTTTGGATTTTTGTTGTGTTGTCACTTTATTACGGTTTACATTTTGCAAAAAATACTTTACACATTGCCTACAGGTTAAGCTTGACCTCTTTGGCCAAGCTACCTAAGAGTAAAGCATAGTGTGAGAAAAAATTGATTATTATTTGGGTGAGATATCAGACCTCACCAAATATTAATGTCACTTATTCTGTGTCAGGTCCGGTTAGGGTTAACTTTACCTTTGTGAATCGGGGGCAGAATCGGCTGAACTCAATCAGCACCAGACGGGGTGTCAGGCCACACCTCAGCATCAATGTCAGTTACCTTTAATCCTGCACCTTCAACTTGGATCTAGAGATTCACTTTTTGTGGAAATTCTTCTCAATTTCTTTTTTTAAAAATGTTTTATTATCAGGAAAAAAAAAACATCAGTACACAACAAGATACACTGTCACTTTCACAAAATGAAACAAAAAGAAAGATAAGCCAAACTTGTCTAAGAAATAATTTCCCCAGATCAGAGAGAACTTTTTAACATTACCTATTCTACTAGCATATCTCATCTCCTGAAGTCTAACTTGGACCATCCTATTATACCATTCTTGACTAGTAGGAGATAATTCAGACCGCCAGTTTCTCAGCAACCGTGACCTAGCCACCGCAGCGGCTATAAATACGCGCTTCTCCCATCTAGAGGAAAGTCTTGCCTCTGGATCATAGCCCAAGCTCAACAAGCAAATGCTGGGAGATATGGGTACCAACGTAATGGATGTTAAAATTGCAAAAAACCCTTCCCAGTATCCCTGTATACATCAGCATGTCGCAATCGTATGTATCCGACCTGCCGCTCCTATTTCCTTGCAACCAAAACAATTATTAGGGTGGCCAGTCCCCATACGAGATAGGGCTTGCGGGGTTCGGTACAACAACCATTTGCTAAAAAATATAATTCAATGCCAATTAGCCTGTCGTAGCACGGAAAAATTCAGGCGGTTAATAGTCTCCCAGTAATCACTTGAGACCTCTATGCCCTCCTGACTAACCCATTTCATCTGAGCTCTTATCCCAAGATCCACTTTGACCCTTTCTGCCAAGAGCCTTCTCCATGCCCTTGGATTCCCTATCCGCGAAGGTGTAACTAATTCTGTTACCAATGATTGGGCATTAATGATAGAATTAACATCCAAGTCTCTAAAAACCTGCAGTAAAATATTATAGGATCCGGCCAGCAAAAAATCATTGTTGACTGTAATCATGATTTTCCATGGGGCTTCCCAGTTATCCTCAGCACGAAAATCTCCAATTTTACTAAATCCAGCGCACTCCCACCTCTTCACCACGACTTTGTTAAGCTGGGTCCCCGAATCTAGAAAAATCTTTGAGAGTGGAGTGTCAAAATGTACAGAAGGGATTGAATATTTTCTAAAAAAAAAATCCAATCTTTTCTTGAGAAACCATTTAAGAATTTTATAACAAACTTTTTTTAGGCGATTTCGTCAAGAGGGCTGGGTTCCGGATATTATGCTCTCTACATATTAATACCCGAAAATCAGTAAAAAAACTTGGAGCCCACAGGGTATTCTAATTTAAAATTTGCATAATAGTGTGCAAAAAATGCATAATAGTGATCTTTGAAATTTGGCAAGGCCAGTCCCTCCTTCTCCTTATCGGCGTACAGTATACTCAAAGCGGCTCGGGCCTTTCGGTTCTGCCAAATAAATGAGCGAAATAGGGATTCCAGTTTTTTTTTTTAAAAGTTGCGTTAGAACACACGGAATAGCCGCAAACAAGAAATTGAAAAGTGGTAAAATTGACATTTTAATGAATGCGATGCGGCCTAATATAGAGAGAGGGAGAGGCCTCAAACGAGTTAGTAGAGCCTGAGTTTTCTCATAGAGATCACTTATATTGGACGAAAAATAAACCCCCAAGTATCTTTTTGGGATGGGATTTACGCATTCTCTGAATTCAGGAAGAAGACAACTAGGAGTAGTACCACAAAGAATAATGTCAGTCCTGGTCCTATTAATCTTATAGCCACCGATTTGCTGAAATTCTTTAAATAGATTAAAGGCCGCTTCCTGAGAAGAGTGTTTTATGTCTAAAAACAGAATAATATCATCTGCATAAAGTTTGATCTTTCCCATTGATTTTAACGGTGGCTGAATCTGACTATGATGTCTAATTTTAATGCTGAGTGGTTCAATAAAAAGGGCAAATAAAATAGGGGATAACGGGCACCCTTGTCTAGTCCCACGTTGTGTTTGAAGCTGTCCGACACACTCTGAGTTACAGAAGAATCAGAGAACAGAATCACAATTGAACCGGATTTGTAGTAACATCCAGCAACTTAACTCACGAATTACAGTTATCGAACGAGTCTCTGATCTCAAGGATACTCGGGCAACGGTAGAACCATCTCTGGCAAAGTGCCAAGCTGATCTGCTAGATCTACAGATCCGTCTAGATGATGCTGAAAATCGATCACGTAGATCAAATTTGCGATTTACGGGAGTCCCTGAAGGGCGCGAAAACAGTCAGACAGTTACGGAATTGGTAACAGATCTTATTAAAAGTCATGTTCTAACAGGGCTCGAGGATAAGTATCCGGATCTAACAATTATGAGGGCCCATCGGGTCCCTGCAATCCAACCGTTAAACTCTAAATATCCTCGAACTATATTAGTGAATTTTGGTGACTTTCGTATCAAGGAACAGATCTTCCAGAAGGCAATTAGAACCAAAACTTTTCAGATTCCGGGGGACTATGCATTCAAGATTTTTTCAGATATGTCAGTGGTGGCAGCGCATCGAAGAAGAGAATTAAAAGAGATGATTCCAGCTTTTCAAAGAGCAGGGGCACAGACTGGCCTTGTGCAACAATCTAAACAAAGTGTTTTTTCAGGGTCATTCAAATTTTATTCATACAGTTGACGCTGCTAAATCTTTGTTGCATGCAATTCAAAACTCTGAGCAGTCGGCACGAGTAAGGGGGGGCGGGGTGGGGGGAGGAGAAGGGGGAAGAACTTAATAAAGACCACAAGGTGATATACTGAATACTAAAAATGACAGTATCATAGTAGGGGACCCCCCCCTCTTTTTACCCCCTTTTTTTTGCCACAGCGCGTGGACAGACTATTCTAATTTTCTCTCTCTAGCCTTTGGCCTAGGGTGCTTAGGGAAGAAGTGGGACAGAGGGTGGGGGAAGGGATGTGGCCCGGGTCGTCCGGGCAGGAGGGCTCCAGGTGTGGGCCACTGAAGGGAGGAGGGAGGGAAGAGAGGCATGGATATCAGGATCTGTTTCTGTCACTGCAAAGGATTGTTACGATTGATTAGGGTATTTTACTCCAGATCTGGGGGGGCCATAGGCACACTAGCTCAAGATTTAATAAAATGACAAAATCTCTTTTGCCATTAAGATTTTTATCCTGGAATGTTAATGGATTAAATAATCAAAGGAAAAGGTCCGCTATTGAAAAGAGGTTATCTGCTCTTAATCCCTCAGTTATATTTCTTCAAGAAACCCATATTCCATTTAATAAAGTTTTGGGCTTTCAAATGTTTAAAAAATAGCTGATTTTAAAGTACTTGCGGCTCATAGAGGGGTGGCAGTTTTTCTAGCTAAAACCCTGAATGCACAACCACTGGACTTTCTCTCTGACCCTGAGGGGCATTGGTGCTGGGTTTAGTGTGTAGTCGCAATGGAGAGATTCATTTCTGTTAGTTTCTATGCTCCTCTGACGAACGATCTGGCCCCGTATATAGGCTTGTTTCATTCTCTTTTGCAGCTGACAGGGAAAATTATTATTGGGGGTTGGGGGGGGTCTTTAACTTTCTTCAGGACCCAGATCTAGATACTACCGTAAAAGGTAAAAGACAGTACAAACCTAAAGTAGCAAAGACCTTTCGAGATTATGTTAAGGTTTTGGCGCTATGTGATCCCTGGAGGACAAACACCCCTGATGTGAGGGAATATACCTGTATCTCCTCGCGGTATAAAAGTTCCTCGTGCATAGATTTTTTTTTGATCTCTGAAACATTGTGCTATCGATCTCAATCGGTCCAGCATTCTGGTCTCTCAGACCATGCCCTTTTGCTGCTGGAAATCTCACTCCACTCTACAGTTAACCTACCTCAGATCAGAAGGTGGATTTTTAATCTCCGCCTTTTGTCGGAAGAAGGGTGGATACAGACTTCACAGGTTGAAATAAGGCATTTCTTTCAACGCAATCAGGGATCTTCAACCCCAGCAATAGTCTGGGATGCATTTAAGGCCTATTTTAGGGGCTGGGTAATTGTCAAAGAGGTAGCTGATAAACAGGCTCTGAAACAGCAAACAGTGGTATTGGAAGATGTAGTTCATAAGTGTTTAGTCACATATTTGTATGCCCCTTCGGATACTAATAGGAAGGCCTTCGAAGCTGCCAAGAAAGTGCTGGCGGGATTTTTTTTTTTTTTTTAAAAGGTTGATATAGAATATGGGTCTTATAAACAGAAGAGTTACGAAGAAAGTAATTTTACAGGAAAATTCTTGCCATGGCAAGCTCCAGAACGTATTGCTGGCAATGTTATACACGCTTTAAAATGCCCGGTCACCGGGGTTACGCGCACTGACCCCAGAGACCTTGACCAAATTATGTTGGAACATTATAGACAAATCTATGGTGATGCTTCAATTATAGATTCCAGGAACATTGAGAAGTTCCTGATGGGCCTTGATATTCCTTCCCTTTCAGATGAGGACTGTGTGGCATTGTCTCAACCATTTACAAAGCCAGAACTTCTAGACGTTGTTAGGAATCTCCCCACAGGGAAAACCTGTGGTCCGGATGGCTTTCCGGCTGAGTTCTATAAGACTTTTATAAATGCATTTGCTGAGGAGTTCTTGGCCCTTTTAAATGGTTTACTACGGGGCGAAGAAATCCCCAGAACTTGGCATGCAGGGAATGTGGTTAGCTTTCCTAAGAAAAATAAAGATAGGGAGGATCCAAATGCTTACCGTCCAATTTCATTGTTAAATACAGATTATAAAATAATGACAAAACTACTGGCTAATAGGCTTAACGGGGTAATTAATAAATTGGTGCATC
Organism: Pleurodeles waltl; assembly: GCF_031143425.1. Taxonomy (NCBI): domain Eukaryota; kingdom Metazoa; phylum Chordata; class Amphibia; order Caudata; family Salamandridae; genus Pleurodeles; species Pleurodeles waltl. The sequence continues at coordinate 1,227,123,235 of NC_090447.1, forward strand.
CCGATCAAAACAGTTTTGTGGCTGGTCCACAACTGGCTACAAATACACACTATTTAGCAGAGGCCCTTGATTATTTCACGACTAATAGAGTCCCTGCCATTATTCTTTTGCTGGACGCGGAGAAAGCCTTTGATTTGGTTGTTTGGGACACACTTTTTTTAAAAATGTATCTAGTTATAAGGTACCCACTCAAGTTATTTCTTTATTTCAAAGGCTGTACTCAAACTCTGAGGCTAATATTATTATAAACTCTTCTCAGAAATTTGACTAAAAGCAGCACCAATGTCACCTCCCAGAAAGTCAGGTTTTAAACCCTGTAAGCATTGTGAGGAACAGATCTCCACCACAGACCCCCACTCGCTCTGTTAGTGGTGTCTGGAATTTAACCATGATTCCAAGGCCTGCTCCTTATACCTTAGCATCCCAAGGTCATCAAGAAACTGAAGGCCAAGCTCTTTAGGCCAGGCTGAAGGATGACTACCAGCATAAAAGCGTTTCTGATGCTGTTCCTACCAAACGCAGAAAGCACCATAGGAAGACAAAAAAAACACTTGTGAGTTAAGTTTGCCAGATGCTCTGTCTCCTACAGGACCTACATCCTCGGAACCAGAGTTGGTTGGTACTTTATTTTGCAACAACAGAGGATTTCTGGGCCTGAGTATCCGTAAGACAAGGGGACCAAGTCCAAGAGTCGCGACAATGTCGAGAGTGGGCAGGAGCCCAGGAAATGCCAGCTGAGGGTGCAAGGAAGCTGCCACCGGATGGAAGAAGCTTGGTGTTTTGCAAGAACGAAGAGAACTAGGAACTTCCCCTTTGGAGGATGGATGTCCCACGTCGAAGCGTGCAGGGGTGTTCCCACGCAGAAAGACCGCAAACAAGCCTTGCTAGCTGCAAAGGTCGCGGTTAGGGTTTTTGGATGCTGCTGTGGCCCAGGAGGGACCAGGATGTCGCCACTTGGATGAGGAGATAGAGGGGGCGCCCAGCAAGTCAGAGAGCCCTCACAGAAGCAGGCAGCACCCGCAGAAGTACCTGAACAGGCACTTGTAAGAAGAGTGAACCGGAGTCCACGCGAAGTCACAAAAGGGAGACCCACGACGCCGGAGGACAACTCAGAAGGTTGTGCACTGCAGGTTAGAGTGTCGGGGACCCAGGCTTGGCTGTGCACGAAGGAAATCCTGGAAGAGTGCACAGGAGCCAGAGCAGCTGCAAATCACACGGTACCCAGCAATGCAGTCTAGCGTGGGGAGGCAAGAACTTACCTCCACCAAACTTGGACTGAAGAGTCACTGGACTGTGGGAGTCACTTGGACAGAGTTGCTGAGTTCCAGGGACCACGCTCGTCGTGCTGAGAGGGGACCCAGAGGACCGGTGATGCAGTCTTTTGTTGCCTGCAGTTGCAGGGGGAAGATTCCGGCGACCCACAGGAGATTTCTTCAGAGCTCCTGGTGCAGGAAGGAGGCAGGCTACCCCCAGAGCATGCACCACCTGGAAACAGTCGAGAAAGCCGGCAGGATGAAACAATACAAGGTTGCTAGTAGTCGTCTGGCTACTTTGTTGCGGTTTTGCAGGCGTCCTGAGCAGTCAGCGGTTGATCCTTTGGCAGAAGGTGAAGAGGGAGATGCAGAGGAACTCTGATGAGCTCTTGCATTCGTTATCTAAAGAATTCCCCAAAGTAGAGACCCTAAATAGCCAGAAAAGGAGGTTTGGCTACCTAGGAAGGAGGATTGGCTACTAAGAGAGGGAAGAGCCTATCAAAGGAGTCTCCGACGTCACCCGCTGGCACTGGCCACTCAGAGCAGTCCTTTGTGCCAGCAACACCTCTGTTTCCAAGATGGCAGAGGTCTGGGGCACACTGGAGGAGCTCTGGGCACCTCCCCTGGGAGGTGCAGGTCAGGGGAGTGGTCACTCCCATTCCTTTGTCCAGTTTCGCGCCAGAGCAGAGCTGGGGGATCCCTGAACAGGTGTAGATTGGCTTATGCAGAGATGGGCAGCATCTGTGCCCATCAAAGCATTTCCAGAGGCTACTCCTCCCCAGCCATCACACCTACCTCCAAAGGGAGAGGGTGTTATACCCTCTCTCAGAGCAAATCCTTTGTTCTGCCTTCCTGGGCCAGGGCTGCCTGGGCCCCAGGAGGGCAGAAACCTGTCTGAGGGGTTGGCAGCAGCTGCAGTTGAGACCCCGAAAAGGCAGTTTGGCAGTACCCAGGTTCTGTGCTAGAGACCCGGGGGATCATGGAATTGTCTCACCAATGCCAAAATGGCACTGGGGTGACAATTCCATGATCTTAGACACGTTACATGGCCATGTTCGGAGTTACCATTGTGACGCTATACATAGGTAGTGACCTATGTATAGTGCACGCGTGTAATGGTGTCCCCACACTCACAAAGTCCGGGGAATTTGCCCTGAACAATGTGGGGGTACCTTGGCTAGTGGCAGGGTGCCCACACACTAAGTAACTTTGCACCCAACCTTCACCAGGTGAAGGTTAGACATATAGATAACTTATAAGTTACTTAAGTGCAATGGTAAATGGCTGTGAAATAACGTGGACGTTATTCCACTCAGGCTGCACTGGCAGGCCTGTGTAAGAATTGTCAGATCTCCCTATGGGTGGCAAAAGAAATTCTGTAGCCCATAGGGATCTCCTGGAACCCCAATACCCTGGGTACCTCAGTACCATATACTAGGGAATTATATGGGTGTTCCAGTATGCCAATCTGAATTGGTGAAATTGGTCACTAGCCTGTTAGTGACAATTTGGAAAGCAGAGAGAGCATAACCACTGAGGTTCTGGTTAGCAGAGTCTCACTGAGACAGTTAGGCATCACACAGGGAACACATACAGGGCACATACTTATGAGCACTGGGGCCCTGCCTGGCAGGGTCCCAGTGACACAGATTAAACAACATATATACAGTGAAATATGGGGGTAACATGCCAGGCAAGATGGTACTTTCCTACACAACCTCCCCCCCCCCCCCACCCAAACGAAGGACAATAAGACTAGCCATGACCTGATGAGTCTTCATTGTCTAAGTGGAAATATCTGGAGAGTCCATCTGCATTGGAGTGGGTAATCCCAGGTCTATGTTCCACTGTATAGTCCATTCCCTGTAGAGATATGGACCAGCTCAACAATTTAGGGTTTTCACCTTTTATTTGTTTTGGCCAAAGTAGAGGTTTGTGGTCGGTCTGAACAATGAAGTGAGTGCCAAACAGGTATGGCCTCAACTTCTTCAGTGCCCAGACCACAGCAAAGGCCTCCCTCTCAATGGCAGACCAAAGCTTTTCACTAGGGGTCAACATTCTGCTGATAAAAGCAACTGGTTGATCCTGGCCCTCAGAATTAAGTTGTGAAAATCAGTTTCCAAGAAATGTAATTTTTAATTCTTTATAAAAAATTAAAAAAAATGTGTTAAGTAGAATGCTCCGTAAAGAAAGTTCCAATAACGTGATATTGCGTTGCAATCCTATCACGGAAGTCGCTAACATGCGACCCCTAATTCAGATGCATCAGTTTGAACAATGAATTTCTTGGAGTAACATGGGCTTTTTAGGACAGGTGCAGTGCACATGGCCTCTTTGAGCTCCTCAAAAGCTTTCTGACAGCTAGCTGTCCACAATACCTTTTTAGGCATCTTTTTGCTAATGAGATCATTAAGTGGGGCTGCAATGGAGCCATAGTTTTTAATGAATCTCCTGTAATACCCAGTGAGGCCTAGGAAGGCTCTCGCCTGGGTCTGTGTTGTAGGGGGAACCCAATCCATGATTGTCTGTTTTTTCCCCTGAAGTGGTGCAATCTGTTCTCCACTTACCAGGTGTCCCAGATAAACCACCTTTCCCTGCCCTATCTGGCACTTTGAAGCCTTGATAGTGAGGCCTGCCTTTAGCAGGGCCTCCAAAACTTTCCACAGGTGGACCAGGTGATCATCCCAGGTGGAGCTAAACACAGCTATGTCATCTAGATATGCTGCACTAAAAGCCTCCAACCCTTGCAGGACTGTATTCACCAACCTCTGAAAAGTGGCAGGTGCATTTTTCAACCCAAAGGGCATCACTGTAAATTGGTAGTGCCCTCCTATAGTTGAAAATGCAGTTTTAGCTTTAGCATCCTCTGCCAATTTGATCTACCAATACCCTGCAGTCGAGCCAAAGGTGCTTAGATACTTGGCAGATGCCAGTGTATCTATGAGCTCATCTGCCCTGGGTATAGGGTGAGCATCAGTTTGCGTTACCTGGTTGAGACCTCTGTAATCTACACAAAACCTCATCTCCCTTTTTCCATCTTTTGAGTGAGGCTTTGGTACAAGCACCACAGGAGAGGCCCATGGGCTTTCAGAAGGTTCAACCACTCCTAGATCAAGCATTTTCTGAACTTCTTGCTTTATGCAGTCCCTGACATGGTAAGGCTGCCTATAGATTTTACTTTTGACAGGCAAGCTGTCTCCAGTATCAATTGTGTGTTCACACCAAGATGTGGTGCCTGGCACAGGTGAAAGGAGTTCAGAAAACTGTCCAAGGAGATTTATGCAGTTGTCTTTCTGTTCAGCAGTAAGACAGTCTGCCAAAACTACACCTTCCACTAGAGCATCTTGTTCTGTGGAAGAGAACAGATCAGGGAGAGGGTCACTCTCTTCTTCCTGTCCTTCATCTGTTGCCATGAGCAGGGTGAGATCAGCCCTGTCATAGTAGGGTTTTAGGCGGTTGACATGAAGCACCCTAAAGAGGCTCCTGGCAGTGCCCAGGTCAACCAAGTAGGTGACCTCGCCCTTCTTTTCAACAATGAGATGGGGTCCACTCCATTTGTCTTGGAGTGCTCTTGGGGCCACAGACTCCAATACCCACACCTTCTGTCCTGGTTGGTACTGAATCAGAACAGCCTTCTGGTCATGCAATTGCTTCTGGAGCTCTTGGCTGGCCTGAAGGTTTTTACTGGCCTTTTTCATGTACTCGGCCATTCTGGATCTTAGGCCAAGTACATAGTCCACTATATCCTGTTTGGGAGCTTTTAAAGGTTGTTCCCAACCCTCCTTCACAAGTGTTAGTGGACCTCTTACAGGGTGCCCAAATAGGAGTTCAAAGGGGCTAAAGCCCACTCCTTTCTGGGGTACCTCCCTGTAAGCAAAAAGGAGGCAAGGTAACAGGACATCCCATCTCCTCCTGAGTTTTTCAGGGAGTTCCATTATCATTCCTTTGAGAGTTTTATTAAACCTCTCTACCAGTCCATTTGTCTGTGGATGATAAGGTGTGGTGAATTTGTATGTTACACCACATTCCTTCCACATAGCCTTCATGTATGCAGACATAAAGTTGCTACCCCCTGTCTGATACAACCTCTTTTGGAAACCACACCCTGGAAAAGATTCCCAGGAGGGCTTTTGCCACTGCAGGTGCTGTAGTGGCCCTTAGAGGAATTGCTTCAGGATATCTTGTGGCATGGTCCACAACCACCAAGATAAACCTATTGCCTGAAGCAGTAGGAGGGTGAAGGAGGCCAACTATGTCAACCCCTACCCTTTCAAAGGGGACCCCAACCACAGGTAATGGAATAAGGGGTCCCTTTGGTGTGCCACCAGTCTTGCCACTGGCTTGGCAGGTCACACAGGACTTACAAAAGTCTTTTGTGTCCTCTGACATCCTAGGCCAGTGAAACAGGCGGACAAGCCTTTCCCATGTTTTCATCTGGCCCAAATGCCCAGCCAAAGGAATGTCATGTGCCAGAGTTAGGAGGAAATCTCTGTACTGCATGGGAATGACCAATCTCCTGGCTGCTCCAGGTTTTGGGTCCCTTGCCTCTGTGTACAAGAGGTTGTCCTCCCAGTAAACTCTATGTGAGTCACTGACATCCCCATTTTGCTGCTTGAGAGCTTGCTGTCTGAGACCCTCTAATGTGGGACAGGATTGCTGTGCCACACTCAGCTCTTCCCTGGCAGGCCCCCTCCACCCAAAAGCTCAGCAGTGTCCGCTGCCAGCTCATCTGGTGAAGGTTCTGCACAGGGAGGAATTTCTTCTTCCTCAGAAGGAGAATCATCTGTAGAGGGAGGGATAGTGGGTAGGGATTTACCTTTGCTACCCCTAGCTTTAGGGAGCACTTGGTCCATTGTTCCAGGATCCAAGTCACCCTGTCCTTTTTGCTTTTTGGCCTGAGCCCTTGTCAAAGCAAAAATATGGCCAGGAATGCCCAGCATTGCTGCATGAGCCTCCAACTCCACTTCTGCCCAAGCTGATGTCTCTAAATCATTCCCTAATAGACAGTCTACAGGTAAATCTGAAGCAACCACAACTTTCTTTGGACTAGTAACCCTTCCCCCCCCAGTTGAGATTCACAACAGCCATGGGGTTGCTAAGAGTGTTGTTATGAGCGTCTGTCACTTGGTACTGGTGACCAAGTAGGTCTTGTTCAGGGTGTACCAGTTTCTCTATCACCATGGTAACACTGGCACCTGTGTCCCTGTAGGCCTGAACCTCAACACCATTGATTAGGGGAAGTTGCTTGTACCTATCCATATTAAGGGGACAAGCAACCAAGGTGGCCAAATTAATGGCACCTTCAGAGACTAACACAGCCTCTGTGGTCTCCCTAACAAGACCAACCCCAACTAAATTACCAAAAGTGAGCCCAGCTGCTCCCTTGGATTGGCTATTAGTAGGGTTGCTCCCACCACCGCTGCAGTTACTCGGGGCACTAGTGTTTGCAGTAGGGGTTGTGGTAGTGGGAGGTTTGGTGTTTTTCTTTGGACAACTGGCATCAGTTGTCCAATGGCCTTTTACTTTACATAAATAACACCAAGGCTTTTTTACTTGATTTGAAGAGGATTTGCACCCACCACCCCCACCAGATGATTTTTGTGGGCCTGATGAAGACTCATTTTTAGATTTCTCCCCACCCTTGTCAGAAGACTTACCATCCTTCTTCTTGACATCCTTGTCACCCCCTGTATGAACTTTTCTGTTCACTCTTGTTCTGACCCATTTGTCTGCCTTCTTTCCCAATTCTTGGGGAGAGGTCAGATCTGAGTCCACTAGATATTGGTGTAACAAGTCAGACACACAGTTATTCAGAATATGCTCTCTCAGAATAAGATTATACAGGCTTTCATAGTCAGAAACTTTACTGCCATGTAACCACCCCTCCAAGGCCTTCACTGAACAGTCAACAAAGTCTATCCAGTCTTGTGAGGACTCTTTACTGGTGTCTCTGAACTTAATCCTGTATTGTTCAGTGGTTAAACCAAATCCATCCAAGAGTGCATCCTTCAAAACTGCAAAATTGTTAGCATCACTTTCTCTAACAGTAAGGAGCCTATCCCTACCCTTTCCATTGAAAATAGCCACAATATAGCAGCCCACTGCCTTTCAGGGACCCCCTGTACCATACAGGCCCTCTCAAGTGCAGCAAACTACTTGTTAATGTCATCCCCCTCCTTGTAAAGGGGAACTATCTTGTGCAGATTCCTGGAATCATGCTCTCTAACAGGATTACTATCAGGAATACTGCTGCTGCCACCATGGGGTCCAAACCCCAATCTCGGTCTCTCCTTCTCCAGGTCTAGGGATTCCCTGTCTAGAGCCAGCTGTTGCTGTTTAAGCTTCAGTCTGGTGTCTTCCACTCTGACTTTTTTGAGTTCCCTTTCTAACATGTTGTCTTCAGGGTGGGTGGGTTGGGAATGCTTGGACACTGAGGATAAACTGGAACCAACAGAGGGAGATCTGTCCCTAACAGCTTGGATTCTAACAACCTGGCCTCCAGGAATAAAAACATCCCTACTATGATGTGAGCTACTATTACTACCAGCATTGCTCTGAGGCCTGCTGAGGGGCAGATTTCGAATAGAGCCCTCCACACCTCCCTCAAGGGGTTCCCCTGAGTCGGAATGTGAGCTATCTACTAACTTCTCAGTTGAAGTGCCTGCTAGGGACTTATCATTCTCAATGAGCATGTTAAATAGAAATTCTCTTGAAGGGTTCTTTCCTATCACTAAACCTCTATCAATGCAAGTTTAAATTGTCATAAGTTGTATTGACCATTTTAAGAGCATTTCCTACATCAGACATGATAGACGAAGGTTTAGAGACAGTGAGAAGAGTTTCAGGACTTTTTAAAGAACAGAAAAAAACCTTTTTCAAACTTTTTAGAAGTTTTAGAGTACTTTTCAGCACTTAGTAGAAAGTGTAAGAGGAGAAACGCAAAACTTTTTGGTTAGGTGTACATACACTGAACTTGTTTTGTTTATTATTCTCTTATGAAAAGTACACAATGACAAAGTGGTAAGTAGTTACAAGTACTTATCCCACCGCTGCACAACCAATGTAGGAGGCTGGCCTGGCTTGTAGTGGGTACCAGAGGTACTTAAACCTTGTGCCAGATCCAGTTATCCCTTATTAGTGTAGAAGAGGTGTTTCTAGCAGCTTAGACTGATAGAAGGTAGCTATGGCAAAGCAGCTTAGGCTGACCTAGGAGACATGTAAAGCTCCTACTATACCCCCGGTGTCATATGCACAATATCATAAGAAAACAGAATACACAGATATACTAAAAATAAAAGGTACTTTATTTTTATATTAATATGCCAAAAGTATCTCAGTGAGTACCCTCAGTATGAGGGTGAGAAATGTACACAAGATATATGTACACAAACCAAAATTACGCAGTAAATAGCAAAAGGAAGTAATGCAAGCAATGTAAAGTTATAGTAGATTGCAAGAGGACCACATAGGTATAGGGGCAACACACACCATATACTCCAAAAGTGGAATGCGAACCACGAATGGACCCCAAACCTATGTGAGCTTGTAGAGGGTCGCTGGGACTGTAAGAAAACAGTGAAGGTTAGAAAAATAGCCCACCCCAAGACCCTGTAAGGTAGGTGTAAAGTGCACCTACAACCCCCAGAGAGCACAGAAGTCGTGATAGGGGGATTCTGCAAGGAAAACCAACACCAGCAATGCAACAACAGTGGATTTCCGGACCTGAGTACCTGTAAGACAAGGGGACCAAGTCCAAGAGTCGCGACAGTGTCCAGAGTGGGCAGGAGCCCAGGATTGGCCAGCTGAGGGTGCAAGGAAGCTGCCACCGGATGGAAGAAGCTTGGTGTTTTGCAAGAACGAAGAGAACTAGGAACTTCCCCTTTGGAGGATGGATGTCCCACGTCGTGAAGAAGCTTGCAGAGGTGTTCCCACGCAGAAAGACCGCAAACAAGCCTTGCTAGCTGCAAGGGTCGCGGTTAGGGTTTTTGGATGCTGCTGTGGCCCAGGAGGGACCAGGATGTCGCCACTTGGATGAGGAGATAGAGGGGGCGCCCAGCAAGTCAGAGAGCCCTCACAGAAGCAGGCAGCACCCACAGAAGTACCTGAACAGGCACTTGTAAGAAGAGTGAACCGGAGTCCACGCAAAGTCACAAAAGGGAGTCCCACGACGCCGGAGGACAACTCAGAAGGTTGTGCACTGCAGGTTAGAGTGTCGGGGACCCAGGCTTGGCTGTGCACGAAGGAAATCCTGGAAGAGTGCACAGGAGCCAGAGCAGCTGCAAATCACGCGGTACCCAGCAATGCAGTCTAGTGTGGGGAGGCAAGGACTTACCTCCACCAAACTTGGACTGAAGAGTCACTGGACGGTGGGAGTCACTTGGACAGAGTTGCTGAGTTCCAGGGACCACGCTCGTCGTGCTGAGAGGGGACCCAGAGGACCGGTGATGCAGTCTTTTGTTGCCTGCGGTTGCAGGGGGAAGATTCCGTCGACCCACAGGAGATTTCTTCAGAGCTCCTGGTGCAAGAAGGAGGCAGGCTACCCCCAGAGCATGCACCACCTGGAAACAGTCGAGAAAGCCGGCAGGATGAAACGATACAAGGTTGCTAGTAGTCATCTGGCTACTTTGTTGCGGTTTTGCAGGCGTCCTGAGCAGTCAGCGGTTGATCCTTTGGCAGAAGGTGAAGAGGGAGATGCAGAGGAACTCTGATGAGCTCTTGCATTCGTTATCTGAAGAATTCCCCAAAGCAGAGACCCTAAATAGCCAGAAAAGGAGGTTTGGCTACCTAGGAAGGAGGATTGGCTAATAAGAGAGGGAAGAGCCCATAAGAAAGAGTCTCTGACCTCAACTGCTGGCACTGGCCACTCAGAGCAGTCCTTTGTGCCAGCAACACCTCTGTTTCCAAGATGGCAGAGGTCTGGGGCACACTGGAGCATCTCTGGGCACCTACCCTGGGAGGTGCAGGTCAGGGGAGTTGTCACTCCCCTTTCCTTTGTCCAGTTTCACACCAGAGCAGAGCTGGTGGATCCCTGAACCGGTGAAGACTGGCTTATGCAGAGATGGGCAGCATCTGTGCCCATCAAAGCATTTCCAGAGGCTGGGGGAGGCTACTCCTCCCCAGCCATCACACCTATTTCCAAAGGGAGAGGGTGTAACACCCTCTCTCAGAGGAAATCCTTTGTTCTGCCTTCCCGGGCCAGGGCTGCCTGGACCCCAAGAGGGCAGAAACCTGTCTGAGGGGTTGGCAGCAGCAGCAGCTGCAGTGGAGACCCCAGAAAGGCAGTTTGGCAGTACCCGGGTTCTGTGCTAGAGACCCGGGGGATCATGGAATTGTCTCATTGGGGTGACAATTCCATGATCTTAGACACGTTACATGGCCATGTTCGGAGTTACCATTGTGACGCTATACATATGTCGTGACCTATGTATAGTGCACACATGTAATGGTGTCCCCGCACTCACAAAGTCCAGGGAATTTGCCCTGAACAATGTGGGGGCACCTTGGCTAGTGCCAGGGTGCCCACACACTAAGTAACTTTGCACCCAACCTTCACCAGGTGAAGGTTAGACATATAGGTGACTGAAGTGCAGTGGTAAATGGCTGTGAAATAACGTGGACGTTATTTCACTCAGGCTGCACTGGCAGGCCTGTGTAAGAATTGTCAGATCTCCCTATGGGTGGCAAAAGAAATGCTGCAGCCCATAGGGATCTCCTGGAACCCCAATACCCTGGGTACCTCAGTACCATATACTAGGGAATTATATGGGTGTTCCAGTATGCCAATGTGAATTGGTGAAATTGGTCACTAGCCTGTTAGTGACAATTTGGAAAACAGAGAGAGCATAACCACTAAGGTTCGGGTTAGCAGAGCCTCAGTGAGACAGTTAGGCATCACACAGGGCACATACTTATGAGCACTGGGGCCCTGCCTGGCAGGGTCCCAGTGACACAGACTAAAACAACATATAAACAGTGAAAACTTTGGGGTATGGGGTAACATGCCAGGCAAGATGGTACTTTCCTACAGGTGGGTTCTAGAATCTCGACGCTCTTGAGTAGATCTGTGGAGAATTGATCTTTTGATCGTTGTGATGGAAGTTGAGGTCACTGAATAAGATGAAATCATTTGAGCAGAAGGTGACGGGGGAAATTAAGTGTGAGGAGATTGCTGAAGGTGGTACATGGTCCGGGTGGCCATTAGGCTAGGGTGCGTTTAATGGAGGTGTGGTTGCCGATCTGAAGTCAGGAGTCCATGTGTTCTATGAAGGTTGTGTTTTCGTTGGTGGAGGAGGTGCAGTTGAGGTAGTCCTTATGGATTTTCAAGGCATGTCTTTGGCAAGATTCCTGGATACCTCAATGAAATAGGCAATGGAATTTTCGACTGGTCCACCAGAACCTGAGGTGGTGTCCCTCCCTTAATTAATGCTAGAAGCCGTGGGGGCCTAGGATTTGCAGCTGTTTTCAGCAGACACAAATACTAATGTTCTTACGGAGGTTCTTTTAACATCAACAGTCACATCAGAACTCTTGCTACCCTTCAAATTGTCCTTCTGACACTTGCCCTGGCGGCTTGGGAATCACCATCATCCATGCCCGCAGTGGGCAAACTAGTTGCCAGTCGCTACAGTTTAGCACCAAGCAGCCAACCCTTTCGCTCTGTGCTCCCATCCCCAGAGAGCCTGGAAACCATGTTTCTGAAAGGTTGGAGGCTTGGGCCAAGACAGCTCTCCCAAAATGTAGAATGGCAATAAAACCATTAAATGCCAACTTCCTTCTCACATGTTAGACCCATGCCTCATCAGACATGGCCCCAAATGATGCTACCACACATCCCCACAGATGTGAAGGAGCATTTTCGGAAGGTCACCACGAATGGTCAGAATGCTTCTCTACAGATCATTAAATCAGGGCTTCACAAAGCTAACTCAGTTGCTTGTGCCACGGGGATCTCAGTTTCTATCAGTGTTTTGCTCATAACTTCCAACGTCTCCTCAGATGTCTAATCCAGTCTGATGGACCTTCCCTTGGCTGGCGTACGCTCCTTCCACACTAAACAGGATTCAGAGCTGGAATGATTTAAGACTTCAAAGGCCTTGGCATGTCCACTGGGCTTTCAACCGCCACCACCATCCAAGGACTTCAACTCCTTTTGTCACTTTAGTGACTTTGGCAGAGGTTCCTCCTTTTGTTCAGGTGAGGGATCTGCAGGTAGATGGAGTATCCTTCAGAAAGATCATTACTGCAGCCAAGTAACATTTTCTTTTCCCTCTTAGCCGTAATTGAGGATCCTTGGATGCAAGGGTCCAGGGCAAAGTCACAGTGTCAGTCAGACTGCAATGAAAGTTGAATGAGGTGCAAGGTTGGTCCATGTCAAGATTTTACCTTCAAACCTAGAAAACGTGTTCTCTTCTACCGTGAGGTCATTTGTGACCTCCACAGGTTGAGGGCAGCATTGGGCTCGTCGTTGATGGACAGACGAAGTCGTTTGACCCGGTGCAATGAGATTTGGGGCAACCCACGAACCGGTGGCTTGTAGCCCTGAAGAAAAAAACATTATTTTGGAATTGACAAATGCCAACTCATTGGAAGATTAATGAGAGAAATCATACCCACAAAGGGATCAGGGAACAGCATAGCACCAGAAGAAGAGGTGGACACTGTCCTGCTAAGGGACTCAGAGAATTAAAAATAACCATAAAAATAGATAATGTTGTTATATTGTGACTATGCAAAGAGATTGCTGCCTTTTCAACATTTATAATAGACTTCATCAGCAATGATAATAAAATGCTTTAATTAGGTCTTGGCAATACGTAATATCAATATTTGTGACTCCATTTTGTGACTACCTCTGAAGTCCCTTGCGCACTTTAGCTGTTATGCTTTAACTATTATATCAGTTCCCCAATGTGATTTATTGTAAGAAAAAAGAAAGATGGAATATTGCCTTTGGTAAATTTGTTTACTAAATTCCCAATGTTTGTCTTCTTTCATATGTTCTACCCTCTATGGGCCTGATTCACAAAGGTAAACTTACACCGTTGTGTACTTTTATGATTATTTTCCTTTCACAATTGTATTTTACAAGTACTATCTTTATGACTGCAGAGTCTCTGAACATAAAAAGATGGCACTGCCAACAAAAGTGTAAGTTTAACTTTGTGAATCAGGCTCAAGATGTCTAGTATGAGAAACTGAAAAACACTTCAATGAATCAGTTTTGCCTGAGCTTGGAAAAAAGGTAATTATAATATGTGATTGTTATAGTTACATAATTTTATGAATTAAACCTTATAAATCCATTCCTGATACGGCACCAATTCCACACACCAATGGTATAAAAGTTTGGGGTATAACATTGTCGTTAAGTATAACTTTCTCTTGTCATGGAGCAGTATTAGATGAGTAGGAGCATGCTAAAATGGCTGCTATATTTACATACATGTTAAAGTTGTTTGTTCATTTTCAATCTCTCAACAGACCCTATGGATGCGTTAGCCAACTAGGAATGTGGCTCGATGATCTAAGGTAAGCTTTTCCTCAAACATGGTCATGAACTTTCAGAAGATTAAATTATTGTCCATGATCAACTTGGAAGCTTAGACTGTAAGAGATTATGTGGCATTTGTGAGAGCATTCAGTTCCTTTGGGGCTAAAGTAAAGAATCTGACATAATAGTCAGTGTAAAGAAATGGCTCCCTGTTGCAGTTACCCCCCACTTTTTGCCTGATACCGATGCTGACTTGACTGAGAAGTGTGCTGGGACCCTGCTATCCAGGCCCCAGCACCAGTTTTCTTTCACCTAAAATGTACCATTGTCTCCACAATTGGCACAACCCTGGCATCCAGGTAAGTCCCTTGTAACTGGTACCCCTGGTACCAAGGGCCCTGATGCGAGGGAAGGTCTCTAAGGGCTGCAGCATGTCTTATGCCACCCTCGGGACCACTCACTCAGCACAGACACACTGCTTGCCAGCTTGTGTGTGCTGGTGGGGAGAAAAAGACTAAGTCGACATGGCACTCCCCTCAGGGTGCCATGCCAACCTCACACTGCCTGTGGCATAGGTAAGTCACCCCTCTAGCAGGCCTTACAGCCCTAAGGCAGGGTGCACTATACCACAGGTGAGGACATAGGTGCATGAGCACTATGCCCCTACAGTGTCTAAGCAAAACCTTAGACATTGTAAGTGCAGGGTAGCCATAAGAGTATATGGTCTGGGAGTTTGTCAAAAATGAACTCCACAGCTCCATAATGGCTACACTGAATACTGGGAAGTTTTCTATCAAACTTCTCAGAATAATAAACCCACACTGATGCCAGTGTTGGATTTATTAAAAAATGCACACAGAGGGCATCTTAGAGATTCCTCCTGTATTTTACCCAATTGTTCAGTGCAGGACTGACTGTTCTGTGCCAGCCTGCTGCTGAGAGACGAGTTTCTGACCCCATGTGGTGAGGGCCTTTGTGCTCTCTGAGGACAGAAAAAAAGCATGCTCCGGGTGGAGGTGCTTCACACCTCACCCTGCAGGAACTGTAACACCTAGCAGTGAGCCTCAAAGGCTCAGGCTTCGTGTTAAAATGCCCCAGGGCACTCCAGCTAGTGGAGATGCCCGCCCCCTGGACACAGCCCCCACTTTTGATGGCAAGTCCAGGAGAGATAATGAGAAAAACAAGGAGGAGTCACCCACCAGTCAGGACAGCCCCTAAGGTGTCCTGAGCTGAGTTGACCCCTGCCTTTAGAAATCCTCCATCTTGATTTTGGAGGATTCCCCCAATAGGAATAGGGATGTGCCCCCCTCCCCTCAGGGAGGAGGCACAAAGAGGGTGTATCCACCCTCAAGGACAGTAGCCATTGGCTACTGCCCTCCCAGACCTAAACACACCCCTAAATCGAGTATTTAGGGGCTCCCAGAAACTAGGAAACTAGATTCCTGCAACCTAAGAAGAAGAGGACTGCTGAACTGAAAAACCTCCAGAGAAGACGGAGACACCAACTGCCTTGGCCCCAGCTCTACCGGCCTGTCTCCCCACTTCTAAAGACACTGCTCCAGCGACTCGTTCCCAGGGTCCAGCAACCTCTGAAGCCTCAGAGGAATACCCTGCATCTAGAAGGACCAAGAACACCTGAGGACAGCGGCTCTGTTCCCCAAAGACTGCAACTTTGCAACAAAGAAGCAACTTTGAAACAACACACGTTTCCCGCCGGAAGCGTGAGACTGCACTCTGCACCCGACGCCCCCGGCTCGACTTGTGGAGAACAAACACCACAGGGAGGACTGCCCAGCGACTACGAGACCGTGAGTACCCAGAGTTGACCCCCCCTGAGCCCCCACAGTGACACCAGCAGAGGGAATCCTGAGGCTCCCCCCGACCGCGACTGCCTGCTTCGAAGACCTGACACCTGGTAAAGACTCTGCATCCGCAGCCCCCAGGACCTGAAGGATCCGACCTCCAGTGCAGGAGCGACCCCCAGGTGGCCCTCTCCCTTGCCCAGGTGGTGGCTACCCCGAGGAGCCCCCCCCCCCCCCTTGCCTGCCTACATCGCTGAAGAGAACCCTTGGTCTCCCACTGATTTCTATTGCAAACCCGACGCTTGTTTGCACACTGCACCCGGCCGTCCCCGTGCAGCTGAGGGTGTACTTTCTGAGCTGACTTGTGTCCCCCTCGGTGCCCTACAAAACCCCCCTGGTCTGCCCTCCGAAGACGCGGGTACTTACCTGCTGGCAGACTGGAACCGGGACACCCCCTTCTCCATTGAAGCCTATGCGTTTTGGGCACCACTTTGACCTCTACACCTGACCGGCCCTGAGCTGCTGGTGTGGTAACTTTGGGGTTGCTCTGAACCCCCAACGGTGGGCTACCTTGGACCCAAACTTGAACCCCGTAGGTGGTTTACTTACCTTCAAAAACTAACAAACACTTACCTCCCCAGGAACTGTTGAAAATTGCACTGTCTAGTTTTAAAATAGCTATATGTCATTTATGTGAAATCTGTATATGCTATTTTGCTAATTCAAAGTTCCTAAAGTTCCTACATGAGATACCTTTCATTTGAAGTATTACTTGTAAATCCTGAACCTGTGGTTCTTAAAATAAACTCAGAAAATATATTTTTCTATACAAAAAGCTATTGGCCTGGAATTGTCTCTGAGTGTGTGTTCCTCATTTATTGCCTGTGTGTGTACAACAAATGCTTAACACTACCCTCTGATAATCCTACTGCTCGAGCACACTACCACAAAATAGAGCATTAGAATTCTCTCTTTTTGCCACTATCTTACCTCTAAGGGGAACCCTTGGACTCTGTGCATACTATTCCTTACTTTGAAATAGTGCATACAGAGCCAACTTCCTACAGTCAGTACACGTATACACATTTAGAAACTACCACATTTATTTGAGGCCTAAAAGAAAGATGTTGATAGACCAGAGCATCAAGGTTTTTCACAACTGGCTTTAAGGAAAGTAACATGCATATTTCTAAAGGCCACTAGCGACTCATCTATATTGAGGTGCTACACCATAATTTCTGTTTTTTCAGCACAGTGGTTAGGTCTCATCCATCTACTAATAAAGCACAACATATCTTTAAACTGATCTTGTGCTGGAGTCCAGGATATCAAGCTGAAGTAGGATCTGACAGTCATCAGCATAATTACAAAATCGACAACTTCTTTTCTTTTTATCATTCAACAAGAATACACCCTGCTATTCCTATCAGACCAGCAACATATTCCACCCACATAAGAGTGGCTTTTGGAAGACCATTTATCTATTCTGTGGTAGAGCTTTCAGGCTCCTTTGGACAAAGGAGCCATAGGGAGGGTGCTGACACTCCAAATAGGGACTGAATACGACTCCTGTTATTTACTGGTGCTGAAAAAGGATTGAGGACTTCATCCAACTTTAGATCCTCGCCCTCTAAATTACTTCCTGAAAAAAGAACAAATTCAAGATGTTTAATTTGGCCCAGATTCTATCTCCCTAGATTCAGGAGACTGAATGGTAGCACTGGACCTGCAGGACTCCATTTTTCATGCCCCTGTGTTGCACTCCAAGAGGTGGTACTTGAGGCTCAATGCGGACCAAAGGGATTTTCAGTTTTACGTGCACTCCTCCAGCCTTACCAGAGTCCCATGGGTGTTGATGAAAGTGATGATAATGTTTGAGGCACACCTTCAGAGGTTGGGTCTACCAGTCTTCCTGTGCCTTGTCGACTGGCTGTTAGCAAGCTTACCACTGTCAGTGTTAACCATCTCCAGACAATGGTGAGACTCTTGACATCTTTAGGGCTTTTGACCAACCTGCAGAAGTTACATCTGACTCCTTCGGAAGGACTTGCGTTCATCAAAGCCCTTCTGATATAGTACAGTGTCAGGTAGAGACTTCTAGCCACAGATTCCTTGCCTTAGAATATTCCCCAGGTGTCTGACTGGATCCAGAAGGTTTGTGAGTAGTCTGCTTGCATGCCGTGAGGTGGCGTTGTTTGGCTCTCAGTGGCCTCGTCAGTGTTGTCCACTCTGAAAGCAACAAGTGTAGTGCTCATATAGGCACTACACCAGCACTCTGACTTCATTTACTTCTTTTCTGTGGCATCAGTGTGGATTCGGATCAAGCTCCCCTCAGTCATTTTTTGACTGTCTTTTGTGACTTTTGGTCAACAATTCAAACCAATGTTCCCTTTTTTCCCTATTTTCTTGGACTATGCCCTCCCAAAAAACTACTGCTTTTAAAACGTGTGGTGCCTGTTACAGGCAAAATCTGTGACTGATCTCCAATGGACCTGAACCAAGACTCCAGGACTTGCTCAGATTGCAAGACCATGCATGCAAAGGTAATCTTAGAGTGAGCCATGAAGCTCTTGGCCACTCAATACATAACTCCACACCATTCCAGGTCCTGGTTAAGAGGGATGTCCTGGGACCAGTCTCGGAGTCATTCATGCCGGTCAATGTTACTGTCCAGTACTTTTCCAGGTAAGTACCACAAGAAGGAGTCCAAGAAGTCAAGGCATTCCTTAATTTGTGTGTCAAGTTCTTGGGTGAGGCACAGGAACATAATCACAAATCTATGCCCTGCTTCCTCATGATCCCCATGGAGCTTGAGCGTGGGACAGCTCCACGCCTCACTATGTTTCCCAGAGCTGGAACGATCCCTGTCCAACTCAATGAATGTCATGAGGCCATGAACCTTCTTTTTGGGTGGTCAGAGCCCTCTAGATCACCTTTGGTACACATGGGTCAGAGAGGGCTGTCCGCTGGTGTGTTAGCCCTCGGCACCAATCAGACTCTCAGGATCCATTTGTGGATCTCTACCACCTCTGGTCACAATGTCACATCCCCCTATGGGGTCCATCCAGTGACTCAATTTTTGCTGCTGCTAACTCCCATCAGTGACGACGACCAGATTATGATTTCTCTTATTCATAAGGAGCCGGAGGGTGTTGGACGATGCTGGTACTGGTACCTACTGGACTCAGTCTGAATCAGAAAAAGGCCTTATTTCCATGAAAGGCCCCGTGAGGAGCACGAATGGAGTGATCTGAAGAGCTCTATAGTTATCCCAATGACCTAGAAGAGTCCATGGTTGAGGGTAACTGTTATGAGGAACTGGCAGATGCCAATGGCCTGGGTACCTCACCAAACACTAGTCTCTTCTTGCATCCCAAATTGTCTACAGAGGAAGGGGCCTTCTTTGCAATGCTGTCCGGAGGGCAGCTGATGTCTTGGACCTAACGCTGCCCATGGTAGAAGTCAAGATTCATAGCTTGACGGAGGTGCTTCAACCCTTGGGATCCCCCTCATTATCTCTCCTTGGCTTTAATGAAGCCCTCAATAATGTCCTACTTGGGGCCTAGACCAAGCCATGCAAAGGCACCCCTGTGCACAGGAACATCCTCCTCTACCATTGCTCTGCTTCCAGCCAGGCTTCCCCACGCAGCACTCTACTCCTAAAAGCCTGGTGGTCTGCTGCTCTACCTCAAAGATCAATCCTGGTGCGTTCCCTACCACATCAACAGAGTGGGAATCTATGATGCTGTATACCATTGGGAAGAGCATTTTTCTTCCACCAGACTTACATTCCAGTCTGTCAACACTGCATTCTTATTGGGCTGATATTCCCATACTGTAAGAGATAGGGTTGCACAAGTGCTGCCTACAGTTCTTGAGAAAGCCCGGGTGTTAGACCCGACATCTTTGGCATGGTTTCCCTTATCTTTTTGCCTCTGCTTCCTGTATGTTTGACTGTGTGCTGGACCTCATTTTGCTGGTTTTTGGTGCTTTGAGCACTTCATAACTGCTGACCAGTGCTAAAGTGTAAGTGTTCCCTGTATAAATTGTGATTCTGATTGGTTATCCCTGATTGCCACATTTGATTTACTAGTAAGTCCATAATAAAGTGCACTAGTGGTGCACAAGGCCTGGAAATCAAATGCAACTAGTGGGCCTGCAGCACTGATTGTGCCACCCACGAGTAGCCCTGTAAACATGTCTCAGACCTGCCACTGCAAAGAGTGTGAGTGTGTGTGTGTGTGTGTGTGTGTGTGTGTGTTCTTGTACTGCCAATTCGATGTGGCAAGTGAACCCACTTGCCAGGCCCTAACCTTCCCTTTTACCACATGTAAGTCATCCCTAAGGTAGGCCCTAGTTAACTGTATGGGCAGGGTGTAGTGAATTTAAAAAGGTAGGACATTGTAGGAAAGTACCATCTTGCCTGGCATGTTACCCCCATTTTCACTGTATGTATGTATGTTTTAGCCCTGTGTCACTGGGATCCTGCTAAGCAGGACCCCAGTGCTCATAGTATGTGCCCTGTATGTGTTCCCTGTGTGGTGCCTAACTGTCTCACTGAGGCTCTGCTAACCAGAACCTCTGTGTTTATGTTCTCTCTGCTTTCTAAGTTGGTCACTGCAGGCTAGTGACTAAATGTACCAATTCTCATTGGCACACTGGTACACCCATATACATTCCCTTGTATATGGTACTTAGGTACCCAGGGTATTAGGGTTCCAGGAGATCCCTATGGGCTACAGCATTTCTTTCGCCACCCATAGGGAGCTCAGACAATTCTTACACAGGCCTGCCACTGCAGCCTGAGTGAAATAACGTCCACGTTATTTCACAGCCATTTTTCACTGCACATAAGTAACTTATTTCACCTATATGTCTAACCTTCAACTGGTGAAGGTTGGGTGCAAAGTTACTTAGCGTGTGGGCACCCTGGCACTAGCCAAGGTGCCCCCACATTGTTCAGGGCAAATTCCCCGGACTTTGTGAGTGTGGGGACACCATTACATGCATGCACTGTACATAGGTCACCTATGTATAGCGTCACCATGGTAACTCTGAACATGGCCATGTAACATGTCTAAGATCATGGAATTGTCCCCCCAATACCAGTATGGTATTGGGGGGACAATTCCATGATCCCCCGGGTCTCTAGCACAGAACCCAGGTACTGCCAAACTGCTTTTCCGGGGTTTCCACTGCAGCTGCTGACAACCCCTCAGACAGGTTTCTGCCCTACTGGGGTCCAGGCAGCCCTGGCCCAGGAAGGCAGAACAAAGGATTTCCTCTGAGAGAGGGTGTTACACCCTCTCCCTTTGGAAATAGGTGTGAAGGGCTGGGGAGGAGTAGCCTCCCCCAGCCTCTGGAAATGCTTTGATGGGCACAGATGGTGCCCATTTCTGCATAAGCCAGTCTACACCGGTTCAGGGATCCCCCAGCCCTGCTCTGGTGCGAAACTGGACAAAGGAAAGGGGAGTGACCCCTCCCCTGACCAGCACCTCCCAGGGGAGGTGCCCAGAGCTCCTCCAGTGTGTCCCAGACCTCTGCCATCTTGGAAACAGAGGTGTTAGGGTCACACTGGACTGCTGTGAGTGGCCAGTACCAGCAGGTGACGTCAGAGACCCCCTCTGATAGGCTCTTACCTCTCTTGATAGCCAATCCTCCTTTCTTGGTAGCCAAACCTCCTTCTCTGGCTGTTTAGGGTCTCCCCTCTGGGGAATTATTCAGATAACGAATGCAAGAGCTCACCAGAGTTCCTCTGCACTTCCCACTTCGACTTCTAACAAGGATCGACCGCTGACTGCTCCAGGACGCCTGCAAAACCGCAACAAAGTAGCAAGACGACTACCAGCAACATTGTAGCACCTCATCCTGCCGGCTTTCTCGATTGTTTCCTGGTGGTGCATGCTCTGGGGGTCACCTGCCTTCATCCTGCACTGGAAGCCAAGAAGAAATCTCCCGTGGGTCAACGGAATCTTCCTCCTGCTAACGCAGGCACCGAAAGACTGCATCACCGGTCCTCTGGGTCCCCTCTCCCCCTGACGAACGTGGTCCCTCGAACACAGGAACTCTATCCAAGTGACTCCCACAATCCAGTGATCCTTCAGTCCAAGTTTGGTGGAGGTAAATCCTTGCCTCCCCACGCTAGGCTGCAAACCTGTGTGCTGCGTGATTTGCAGCTGCTCCGGCTCCTGTGCACTCTTCCAGGATTTCCTTCGTGCACAGCCTAGCCTGGTTCCCCAGCACTCCGTCCTGCAGTACTCAACCCTCTGAGTTGGACTCCGACGCTGTGGGACCCTCCTTTGTAACTCTGCAGGGACTCCGGTTCACAAATCTTCCAAGTGCCTGTTTGGGTACTTCTGTGGGTGCTGCCTGCTTCTGTGGGGGCTCTATGAGTTGCTGAGTGCCCCCTCTGTCTCCTCCTCCAAGGGGCGACATCCTGGTCCTTCCTGGTCCCCAGCAGCACCCAAAAACCTCTACCGCGACCCTTGCAGCTAGCAAGGCTTGTTTGCCGTATTTCTGCGTGGGAACACTTCTGCAACTTTCATCGCGACGTGGGACATCTTCCATCCAAAGGAGAAGTTCCTAGTCCTCTTCATGGTTGCAGAAATCCAAGCTTCTTCCATCCAGAGGCAGTTTCCTTGCACCTACATCCGGGGTTTCCTGGGCTCCTGCCCCCCCGGACACTATCGCGACTCTTGGACTTGGTCCCCTTGCCTTGCAGGTCCTCATGTCCAGGAATCAGTATTCAGTGCTTTGCTGGTGTTTGTGGTTCTTGCAGAATACCCCTATCATGACTATTGTGTTCTTTTGGGGTAGGGTAGTAGGTGTACTTTACTCCTACTTTTCAGGGTCTTGGGGTGGAGTATCTTGGACACCCGTACTGTTTTCTTACAGTCCCACCGAACCTCTACAAGCTCCCATAGGTCTGGGGTCCATTCGTGATTCGCATTCCACTTTTGGAGTATATGGTTTGTGTTGCCCCTAGACCTATGCTTGCCTATTGCAACCTATTGTAATTCTACACTGTTTGTTTTCTGACTCTTACTTACCTGTTTTGGGTTTGTGTACATATAACTTGTGTATATTACTTACCTTCTTACTGAGGGTACTCACTGAGATACTTGTGGCATATTGTCATAAAAATAAAGTACCTTTATTTTTAGTAACTCTGAGTATTGTGTTTTCTTATGATATTGTGCATATGATATAAGTGGTATAGTAGGAGCTTTGCATGTCTCCTAGCTCAGCCTATGCTGCTTTGCCATAGCTACCTTCTATCAGCCTAAGCTGCTAGAAACACCTCTATTCTACTAATAAGGGATAACTGCACCTGGCACAGGGTGTAAGCACCACAGGGTGCCCACTATAGGCCAGGCCAGCCTCCCACAGACATGTGCTGATAAGTTTACATGTCCCGATAGTGAAATACTGCCAAATGTGTTTTTCACTATTGCAAGGGCTATCTCTCCAATAGGTTAACCTGGGGACTGCCTTTAAGTGCAGTTTTCCATTGGGAGCAAATAGAGATGTGGAGTTTGGGGTCTCTGAACTCACAATTTTAAAATACATGTTTTGGCAAAGTTGTTTTTTTAGGTTGTCAGTTTGAAAATACCACTTATAGAAAGTGTGCATTTTTTTGCTTAACCATTCTGTTCCTTTTCCTGCCTTTGAAATCCACGTCTGGGTCAGACTGACAGTTGGGCTGTGAATTCCCTCTAGACACAAAAGGAGCGGAGGTGTGTCCTGCATATGCAAAATTAGTCTTCCTGGGAATGGGGAATGGCAGACCCCTTTCCCTTCCCCATCCAGATCTCACAGCGGTGATAGATGCACCACTTCCGGGATGGGTGGCTATCTCAGAGAGGTGGAGATCAGAGGACTCTGGTCTCTGGCGGAATCGAGACTCCATATCAACCTTTTGGATCTCTATGTGATATAACTGGATCTCTGTGTGATCTGATTAGGATTGAAAGTCATGCTATCCTCCATTACGTGCAACACCACCACCATGTGGTACTGCAACAGAGCGGTGTGGGGTCAGGGGCCCTTTGTCAAGGTTTTGTGCCCCTTGACATGGCTGGAATGTCAGTGCATTTCTCTTGAAGTTTAAAACCTGGTTGGCTTTCGGGGCGCCACGGAGTACAAACTCAGTCAACACTTTATAGCTTATTATGAATGGTGTCTTTCCTCAGAGGTGGTACAAGGCCTCTTTCGCAGTGGGAAGAGCCTTGGTTAGATCTGTTCGCCACTGTCAAGAAATAGCAATGTTAGCACTTGTCTGCAGGTTTCTTGAGTGGCGCTCAGGCCTCCTGTACACCTATCTGCCCATACCACTCCGGCCCAGAGTTCTGAAGATCATCAAGAGTTGTGGGCCCAAGTCATCCCTTTGGCCCAGACAAGGCACAGAGAGTTTGGTATCCCAATCTGTTAAGCACGGCCATCGATCCTCCAATCAGGCCACCCCTTCAGGAGGATCTTCTGTCGCTGCAGCAGGGAAGGTCCTCCACTTGAACCTGTCAACTCTCCTTCTTGCATGGGGATTGATTGACAGCAGTTGACAGCTTTTGACCTTCCTCCTGTAGTCTGTGATGTTATCTTGGCAGCCTTGCATCCATCTGCCAAAACAGTACACGCCTGCCGTTGGAAAAAGTTGTGGCATGGTATTCAGAAAAGCAAATTGATCCCCTTTATGCCTCCCTTTTTCAAGTTCCTCCTAGGTTTTTTCTTTTGCCCAGAGAGGCTCTTTTTGCAGCTCTCTTCAAATTCCCTGTTGGCTCAGTTGACATCCCTCTTCAAATCCCCAGTTGTAAATTGGCTTTTGAAAGGTCTTCCACATGTGTTCCCCTTCTTCATTCTTTATCCTGCCTCAGTGGGACCTGAATATTGTCTTGACATTTCTAATGCGTGGTACATTTGAGTCACTTCATATTGCCCTTCAGGCTACTTACCATCAAGATAGCCTTCCTTGTGAAAATAACATCTTACCAGAGGGTCAGTGATCATAAGGCTTTATCATCCTAGTCTCAATGCCTCATTATCTATCCTTACAAACTTGTGCTTTGCATGAGAGTCCTTCTTCTGAAGGTGGTCACTCCATTTTACGTAGACCCGTCCATCACCATAGTTTATTTTTACGCTTCACCACATTCCTTCAAGGAAGAGGAAGAACTTCACTGCCTGGGCCCAAAAAGTGGTACTGTTCTACCTTGACGCGCAAAATAAATTTCTGGCTAGACAACCAACTCTTTGCGGAGTCCCTGTAGATAGTCTCACACCACCTACAAGTCACAGCGTCTGCTGTTCAACCTGGGCTTTCACACTAATAAGCCCAGTTTTCACCTGTGCCCTCTCAGTGCATCCTGTTTATAGGAACAACAGTGGGCACTACATTGAATTGTGTTTTTTCTAGTCCTAGAGTGTACAGGATATTCAGCCTGTGATTCCCATGCTTCGGAACAAAGCACCAGTTCCAGTCCTGATGGTCTTACATCTGTTAGGTGTGTTAGTTTCCTGCATTTTAGTGGTCACTCACAAATACTGGCACTTGAGAGTCCTCCAGTGTGTCTCTCCAGGCAGTACTCCAAGTGGCCAGAGATCTGAAGCATTCTGCAACAATCACAAAGGACACAGCAGCATATCAAATGTGTTGGAGTGTGGGGTGGCCATTCAAACTGCCACCAGCGGTGATTATTGTGATAATGGATACTTCCACCAACAGACGGAGATGCTCATCTGAAGGACCTATATGTCAGACACCTAGGGATTTCAGAGAAGTAGCGGGTGCATATCAATTTGCTGGAACTGCACATTATTTGACTGATGCTCAAGGCCTTCCTGCCATCCCTTTGCGGCCTGGGAGTCCTGATCTTAACAGACAACAGGTAGGGGCACATAGATTCACTTCTCCTCAGTTGAGAAGCACTACACCTCTGGCACCAAATCTGCCTGGCTGCTCAGAATGTTCATGCAGATAGCTTCAGTCAGCATCACCTTTGGAAAGCGTGCGTGTGCTTTAGAACAATAACTAAATAAGTTTCCAAAGTGCATACACAAGCTTCAGGAAGTATTTGAAAAATAATTGTTTTCTAGTGATAACAGAGTGTGTGCACATTTAAATGTCTTTTTCCATGTTTTGAAAAAAGCACTATGCTTGACATTTCGTTTTATGTATTTATGAATCTTGATCACGATAACGGGCCTGTGTTTAATAATTTTTACGAAAAGCTTTGTTTCCTATGATTGCCATAAATCAGGGATGGTGGGAAAACACGAGCTCACTGGAGGAAGAGAAATGGAATTTTTCTTTTTTCTTTTTTTTTTTTAAACTGCAACAAAATGACTGCACGAGGTAAAACACACAGACTGTACTGCTCCTCTGAAGATTATATGACAGTAACAATAGCCAGGGAATAATTTCGATGGACATGCTGCTTACAATGTTTATTTGGCCACTGTCCGTTGATGTGCATCTGCATCCTTTCGCTGCATGATAAAGTGCTGCACAGTGTTAATAAATAAAAAGTTTTAAAAAATCAACATTAGATAAATGCGGAGACTTCTGAAAACAGTTGATCTCGGTCTTTGAATCCTAAGCAAATATGATGAGGTAAGAACATGATTTCTAGCCATGTTTACTGAAGGGCAGTCAGAGCATAGGAGCCAGTGAAAACACGAGCACTTCTGAGGATTGTTCTGCAAAAACTCAAAGCCTCATGTTCACTGGTGTTGGCCAAAGGAAAAAGTAGACCCTTTTCCAGTCACTATAAATGGACAAGTGGAAGGCTACAAGTACTTCTGCCGTGCTCCACGGGAGTGAACACCTGATGAAAAGGAGGGACAAAGAAGACAAAATAACCACCAAGAAGCAAGGATTTTCAAAAGACACTGAAATAGATGAATGAAACAAATGGGTGGAGTTGAAGTCCACAAAGTATATAACAATATGTCGCCAAGCGACACCGCAAGCGTGGTCTAGGCTCACCCTAACAAGCATTGGCAAAGCTGGTAAATCTGACTTTTTGAAATGAAAGTACTTCTTCATTGATTCACAGTTTTTTATGTTTGGTTGTACATATTGGTGAGTGATTGATTACCAGACTAAGGCAGTGGGTTGACTAGTAAGTGAACACATGGATAGTTGACTGGCGGAATTAATAAATGTGTGTATTAATTATCAGCCATGTAACACATGTATCGATGGAAGAGTGAAGTATTTAATTTTATTTATTTCAGAGCCTTGAAAGCTCATCAGCCACCCCTAACGGTATTCAGGGGCTGCACAATACAAAACGTGAGTGACAGTTGAGTAACAGACAAGTCTATTGTCCAAAAAAGAAACTTTGTTTCCCAAATATAGTGCACCAGTACTTGTAACCCTTCCTGTGTAGGAAGCAGCAATATCCACATTGACACTGCCAAGGATCACATAGACGAGATTGTCTTGACATGGAAAATTAATACAGACAGACATTGGTGTCTGGCACGGACAGTAGTCAGATAATCACAGTGATGTCAGACATACAGAGACTATGGCCCTCATAAGGAACATGGTGGTCGAAACCGCCGTGTTCATGCTGGCGGTCAAACTGCTGACCGCCAGCGCCACCGGATCCCCGCCGGCCGTATTAGGAACATTTTTCTGGGCCGGCAGGCGGAAACAATGTTTCCACCCGCCGGCCCAGAGGAATGCCTGGCCAGGACATTGACGACGGCTCCATATGGAGCTGCCGCCAATGCCTCTGTGCGGCAGGTGCAGCTGCACCCGTTGCGCAGATCACTGCCCAAAAATCAGGCAGTGACCTGCGCGATGGGGCACTGCACAGGGGCTCCTGCACTGCCCAGGGTATCCCCCTCTGCCAACCTTCCCCTGGCGGGTTTCCCCGCCAGGGAAAGGCTGGAGGATTAAGGATCATTATCCGAGGGGCAGCATGGTGTTGTTTATGTGGCGGTGTGGCCCACCATGCCAACTGGCGGGGTTGCCCACCGCCAAGATCGTAATGACCACCTATATCTGCAAACAAGAATTAACAATACCAATAAGTCTGGCATATGAATGAAAATTAATTTGGTCACTGATAGAATTAGGCTCTCAACACAAAATTAGCGTTTAAAGAGGACTTTGGGCTGTGCATGAAGGGGTTGCATGAAGGGGTTGACCAGTCAAGTATATCTAAACTGCTGGTGTCCGGCCAATTTAATTTTAGGTAATCCTAATTGGCTAGCCACATCATGAACCATGTGATATGGCAGCCATTACAGGTTTGAGGGACATGGTCCCTGCATCCTGTAAATGATTTAAAAACACATGTATGGGGTCAGGTGAGCACATCCTGACCCAGGGGCATGTGGTGGGGAACAGGGCTTACCTTTTATTGCTTTGCCACAACATGTACAACATTTTGTGGCAGCCATTACAGGACTCAGGGGACATGCTTCTTATTGAAGTGTATTGTAATGAAAGTCTGCTTTTAAGGGTCAAAAAAGGAGCACGTTGGAAGGAGTATAACATAATTTGCTCACAAATATAAATCATTTGCTGGTGGTACTATACAAATTGTAGGAATTGTGATGTTTTGTTAGGTAATTTTACCATGGGAAAAATGCTGATCCTTGCCTGGAATTTAATGTCATGTTTGATAGAAGAATTTGATGTACAATGTTTGAGAGAAAACTGTTTTCTCCCACAATTTTCTCACTGAGGTTATGAAAAGTTCCCCAGAAGCTAAAATGATATCACATTTTCTATGAGTTCACACTGTCTTCCTCAGTCATGTGGGGACAAGGTCTGATATTCTGAGTAAAACACGTACTTAATAGCAGAAGCCAGTCAGTTGATTCTACAATTTTCTACTGCTGCTTCACTACAGTTTTCCTAAGAACAACTAGAGCACTAACATTCTTCATTTACAACATCCATTCGCCTGAAACCACACAGCCCCCATTAATGACCACCTCTAACTGGTAATAATATTATCTATCACAAATTAACTGGAATAGATTCATGCAAAATTTCTTTCTTGAGCAGATTACTAATCATAATAACCAAGAATTAGCCACTGGAATAACCACTAACCTTAGGTCCAGAGTAGTATGCTACTCTACACAAAGATTTTGACACCTCATCAGAGGTTGTAAACCCTATACAAATACAATTACAATTGCAGTAGGTCATCAAACATGCTCTCTGTCACATAACTTTGCGCTCATGCATCCAGCGACTCATTCTGGCTCATTCTTGCATTAACACACTGACTCATCAACAATAAAACACACAAACTCAACAACATACAGAAAATAAACGAAATGCATAAAATGCAGGAAAAATGAAAACATGCTGCTTTCTAAACATGGCTGGCATATGCTTGCAATGGAGGGCTAAACATAACACTGGGTGTCTTGCAGTGGTACTGTGCACAGTCTATCATTATGTTAAAGTTCCTTCATGGCTGCCACGTTTAGTGCCAAAGTGTTGTAACTTTATTATGGTAAAAGTTGTATACACTACGTACAATGGCATTTCATAATGGTTGGCTGGTTATGAGGAATTAACCAGTCACTGCTGATGATGAGTGGCAAGCAATTGATATGTTAGCACTGCCTTGAGGGTATTCACTGAAAAAACAAAGCTTAAAAGTGATGTTATAGTTAGGTGAAAATGTCAGTTACAATATACCATTTTAAAATAAAAACACTGAAATTCATCAGTTAAAGTTATCTCAGGTAATTTTAACTTGTACACTAAAGTATCTATAACATGCACCCCCGCCAGGCATCGTGTGCCATCAATGATGTTATTTCAGATGCTGCAGTGATATTATCAATGATGTCATGGAACATTTCATGAGTGATATAATATGGGGGAATTAGCAGTGCATGGTGAGCGTGCAAGTTATAGTTACTCGAGATAACTAAAGCTGGTGAAATTCAGTGTTTTTTATAGTTTAATTCCACCTAACTATAAGGTCACTTTAGCCTTTGTTTTTCAGTCACTAAAGATTTTTAAAATTTGTTTTTCAATAAAACATTTGAATAAATTATAGTAAAAAAAAAAAAATGAATGTAAGTTCCACAGGTCACATAATGCACCCATAAACCAACCGCATGGAGTCCCTGCATTCCCAAACTGAAAACCGAAGTGCCAGCTCAGAGAAGGCTTAAAAAACATGCTGGTGGTGCCTCTGCCCAGACTGGGGGCACATCCAACAGCAAAACATAAGTAAATTACCCCATATAGGGCATTATGTGGCTCTTGGTGCTAGAAGCAGTGAATAATGAGAGAGGCTCCGGACTCATTCCTTATTCTTCCCTTTTCTTTTGATTTGTTATGAGTGTACAAGCTCAGCCCAGACACTCAGAGCCTTCGCTCTGGGTCCCCGTTGGCTCTCACCAAACAGCCCCATTCTATGAAGCCACACAGAAGCTGTCCATTTTTTCTGTTATTTTATTTTTTTAAACTTTGGGGTGCACCGGCGCCTACCTCGGACACCCCCAGCATTGTTTACATTTGGGGGCTGCAATGGGGGCCCATGAGCCCCACAGTCCCACCACCCCACCTACCAGCACGCATCCAAGGTGCAGCAGGAGCAGAAATTGCTCCCACCTCGCAGGATAAGCTTTTTTTTTCCTGCTCCTGCCGGGTGGGAGCAATTTGTGGTGGTGAATTCTTACCTGCCTAACGTTGCAAAGCCAACCCTGGAGGATGGGGGCCCGGCAAAGAGTTACACATTGATTGGCCCCCGGGGATTGGGATCCTAGGATCCTGAAAAGGCTCAGAGGAGAAGGACTGCACACCCCCAACCCCCTGAAAAATGTTGAGCCTCCCCACATGGGCCCTGGCAAATCCCACAGGGTGGGGAGTTAAAAGTTTGTAAAATGTTTAAAAAGCTATGTAAGTTTTTAGTCCCTTAATATGTTTCCTTAACATTTTTTCAGGACTGGAGACTTCGGCCCTCATTACGAGGCTGGCGGTCTTCAGTGCGGCTGTCCGACCGCAACATTACGACCGTGGCATTACCACCACAGTCAGACCACTGGCACTGACACTTTTTGGGCGCCAGACGGCCTTGAGGTGGCGGCGTCCAAATCCGCCAGGGGAGTGCTACAAGCATGGCTGCCCTGGGGTTTACGACCCCTCTCTCCGCTGGGGTTTACATGGTGGTTTCACTGCCATGTAAAGGCTGGCTGAGACTGGGTGCTGGGGCCCCTGCACTTCCCATGCTCTTGCTATGCAGACAGTGATTTGCGCAAAGGGTGTTGGTGCACCCGACGAACAACAGCATTGCCGCCAGGTCTATTATCAGCCGGAGTCAATGTTGTTGCGCGTTTCCTGCTGTGCCAGTGGGCGGAAACGCAGGGCTGCTGCATAGGCGGTAACCTGACCGCAGGAGTTTGGCGGGCGGCCTTTTCTGCCCGCCAAACTTATAATTAGGACCTTAGTCCCTAGGTCAGAGCTTATCTACAAATCTATTGACTCAGCAAATTCTCCTCGGCATGAAATATACCACTTTTTTAATCTTAATTTCTTATAAACAACTGAACAAATTTACACCAAATCTCAAAATGCATGCTTTTGGAACCAAGATCCAGCTTTCTGTCAAATTTGTTGTAATTCTGTTGAGCCATTTCTGCTGTACCTGTTTTCAATTTCCGTTTTGAAAGTTCCATGGGTATAAAGGCTTTTCCTATAGAAGCATGGTCGCAACTATAACTACCTACTAGTGACTGGTCCTGTGTAAATATATATTTATTTTACCTACTGGCAGTTGCCAGCTTTGAGCTTTGGCAGCTTTGAGAGATGCAAACCCATAGTTACATATGACCAGATTTACAAATATTTTGAGTCTGGGTCCGGTTACTTTTGTTTTTTTTACTCTGCCCCAACACAAAATACATTTGGGTATTTACAAAGCCATGCAAATATCAATTTAAGTGGCTTTGTAGGGAGAATTAACACCTTGTTCTGGCTTACATTACTTTGCGTCAGGAAGGCGTTCCATGGGTGACGATGGGCATTCCTGCGCATTGAGCCAAAGATTTTGAGAAAAACCCATATTTACAAAGTTTGAAGACATTGATTTGTGCCAAAACGGAATGCCCGCCTTAGACAAGGGTAACAAGGAGAAATATTTATATACTTAGTGGCTTAGGTGCTCCCTTAGGACTCGCAGTAGCGGCAGCAATACTGTTTATAGTGGCAAATCAGAACTTTTGGAATTACAATGTCAGGGAGAATCACTATCTGACCTCATCCATCTTTTATGTAAATTGGTCTCTCAGTACCCTGGAACTGGGTCTTTTTCCCATCCATAAGGCACAAGGATGCTGTATGGGTGCTCCTTTCTGCATGTACAAATGATAGTTGTGTATAGCAGGATATGTGATGTGCATGCAGCCCATTTTCATCTACTGGAATGCATGGTCTACACATCAATGGCAAAAAGAAACTCTCTGTGCTCCAGGGTTTGGGTATACACCACCAATACCTACCTGTTGCCAGGTTTTAGACTGATAGCAATAGATCATCAACCAGAAATTGCCAGGACAGGCTGCCTGGATCCTGCTTCAATGGCAAGAGCTGCTCAGAAGGAGCACAGTGTGCAACCTTTCATGAGGGAGACACGTTCAGAAGAAGTGGAGATGTGAGCATTAAGAGCTTGGTGTATCCATCCCCATATAAACTGAGATGTGGTACATGTGATATCCTCGAAGTACGATTGTGACATAAGGAGGGGTAACATCCCAAAGACCTAATCAAATGTAGTTATTTTGATAATCTGAACTTTGCCCAGAAGAGATAAGTTCAGGTGTTACGACTTCCAAAAATTGTGTTCATTTTGTCGGTGATCAGTGACATATTGTCACTTACCATGTCATCTAGTTCCCGGTTAATGTAAATTGCTAAATACTACAAGTCATTACGGAGCAACCTAAAGAGTATATTGTCTAAGGAGGCTTTCATGGTAGCTGGAAGTGAATGGCAGCGGCTCACAATTGTCCCAATACATTTCATATCCAGAAACGCAAGAGAAGCGGTTTAGTTATTTTATTACATTGGAGGCAGAGTCCGAGGGGAAGGGCAGAGTTAGAAGGATATTGTTCGGACAGTAAAATGCTTTGATCTCTGGAATCAACATTGCTATTCCTTTGACCTTCATTGGCTCGAACGGCAATGATCAACATCCCCTACCAATGTACAGCTTTGGCGGGTACCGCATAAAGCCTCCAAAGAACACCAATGCTGTAATGTTGTGATATAGGCCCTTAAACCATGTGAGGAAATTCTGTCCAAAACCCAGCTGTTAGACCGGACAGACTAGGGGTTGTCTTCTCTCTAATTTGTACCTGTCTTCGCCACTTTTCTGACTACGTTTTCGCTGGTACTAGAACTCTGTGCACTTAATCACTGATAACCAGTGCTAAACTGTGTGTGCATTGTCCCCTATACATGGAAGCATTGGTTCATGCCCAATTGGAATATTTAATCTATGTATAAGTCCCGGGCAAAGTCGTAACCCCTGTACCAAAATCCTGTAAAATAAATGCTACCGGTTGAAAAATAACAGTTGTAGCTTTATTTGGACAGTAAACACAAAATACAAATGGATACAGGGAAAATTAGCAAAAAGTAAATATGGCTAAATACAGACGGAAATGTCACCTTCATCAATGCTTCTAAACCAAAAAATGTATGTTCTTATATCCACAGAAGTCCTTGGTAATGTATTTAGGGAAATAAGATTTCGTTCCAGAAAAGGGGTTCACTAATGTAACTGAACATTTGTAAAGTTCACCCTAGATAAAGCTTTGACATCATAGACTAAATACTTTGTACAAAAACTAGTGCATTTCGCGACGCTAAGTCCTTTCCTCAGGAGTAACTGTAAAGTTAAACGGAAAACAAGCAGGAATGTCAGAAACGAACGAGTTACTTACCTTCGGTAACGACTTTTCTGGTGGATACATTAGCTACCTGTGGATTCCTCACCTCATGAATACTCCCATGGCGCCAGCATTCTACGGAAATCTTCTTACTAGTCTCTGCACGTCGACGAGGACGTCACTGTCTCGCACGCGACGCCGTCTGACGTCATACAGGCAATAAGAGGTCCTCGACGACGTGCGGACGTCAGTACCAATCATTTTTTACGTGCATGAGAACAACCAGGTAATGCAATGAAAGAACAAAGCAACATCCATTATATTGTAAAAATACACCACATTGTATGAATAACTGTAAATCTTTTTATGTACATATATATATATATATATAAAAAACTCTCTCTTTTAAAATATATACACACACCAAGTATAT
Organism: Pleurodeles waltl; assembly: GCF_031143425.1. Classification (NCBI taxonomy): domain Eukaryota; kingdom Metazoa; phylum Chordata; class Amphibia; order Caudata; family Salamandridae; genus Pleurodeles; species Pleurodeles waltl. The sequence continues at coordinate 1,227,157,090 of NC_090447.1, forward strand.
ACATAAAGATATATACACATATACCTATATATATATAAATATATTATATATATACATCTATTGCACCCTCAAAGACCAAGAGGAGCACACTCAAGGATTACTTGGCAAGACCATAAAGGCAACGGGGAGGCGGGTGGGACCGTGAGGAATCCACAGGTAGCTAATGTATCCACCAGAAAAGTCGTTACCGAAGGTAAGTAACTCGTTCTTCTGATGGATACAACTACCTGTGGATTCCTCACCTCATGAATAGAGTCCCAAAGCAGTACCACGCCCGGCGGTGGGTGCCTAAATGGTCAAACCAAGAAATCCTGCAGCACTGACCGTGCAAAATGGCCGTCCCTTCTAACCTCAGAATCTAAACAGTAATGTTTTGCAAAAGTGTGAAGGGACGACCAAGTTGCGGCCTTGCAGATGTCGACCACAGGAACACCTCTGGCTAAGGCCGAAGTGGCCGACTTAGCTCTGGTGGAATGAGCTCTAATGCCCTCAGGAGGATCCTTCTTTGCCAAAGAGTAACATATTTTAATGCAAAGAACAACCCACCTGGATAGTGTTCTCTTGTGGACTGCCTTTCCTCTCCTCTTGCCCACGTATCCAATAAACAGCTGATCCTCCAGCCTGAAATCCTTTGTTCTATCGATAAAGAAGCTCAACGCTCTCTTTGGGTCCAGACGGTGCAGTCTTTCTTCCTCTTTGGAAGGATGAGGCGGAGGATAGAACGTGGACAAAGTAATTGCCTGAGCCAAATGGAAGGGTGAAACAACCTTCGGGAGGAAAGCAGCCTTGGTCCTCAACACCACCTTATCCCCATAAAAAGTTGTATAAGGGGGTTTTACTGATAAGGCCTGCAACTCACTCACTCTCCTTGCTGATGTTATAGCTATCAGGAAGACTGTTTTTAAAACCAAATACCTCAAGGGGCAAGAATGCATAGGTTCAAAAGGGGACCCCATAAGGAAAGTCAGGACTAAGGACAAATCCCATTGCGGCATAACGAATGGCTTTGGAGGATATTGATTTAGAAGACCTTTCAAGAATCTGATAACAATAGGGGATTTAAATAAAGATGGTTGGTCTGGAAGACATATGAAGGCTGACAAGGCCGATAAATAACCTTTAATGGTAGCCACTGCACAACCTTTTTGCGCCAGAGATAGAGCAAAAGACAAAACGTCCGATAGATGAGCATGTAAAGGATCAATCTGCCTCTCTCCACACCACGCAACAAATTTAGACCACCTATTAGCGTAGATAGATTTAGTGGAGTGTCGCCTGGCCGCTAATATAACATCCACTACCTCAGGCGGGAGAGAGAAGGAACTCAGGTTGCCCCGTTCAATCTCCAGGCATGTAGGTGCAGACTCTGGAGGTTGGGGTGTAGAACCTGCCCCTGCGACTGTGAGAGGAGGTCTGCCCTGAAAGGGAGACGGAGCGGCGGGCACGTTGAGAGTTGGAGAAGGTCGGAGTACCACACCCTCCTTGGCCAATCCGGAGCTATTAAGATTACTAGAGCCCGGTCTTGGCGAATCTTCCTCAATACTCGAGGAATCAAGGGTATGGGAGGAAACACGTAAAGCAACTGGCCGCACCAGGTCATTTGAAACGCGTCCCCCAACGCTTCCTGCATCGGATACTGAAGGCTGCAGAACAACGGACAATGCGCGTTCTCTCGAGTGGCGAACAGATCTACCCGAGGAAACCCCCACTTCTGGAAGATTAAACGGACTTGATCTGGATGGAGACGCCACTCGTGGTCTGCCGAGAAGTGGCGACTGAGACTGTCCGCACGCACGTTCAAGACTCCGGCCAGATGGTTTGCTATCAAGCAAATCCGATGGTCCTTTGCCCAGGACCATAGTCGAAGAGCTTCTCTGCAGAGAAGGTACGACCCCACTCCTCCCTGCTTGTTTATGTACCACATCGTGGTAGTATTGTCCGTTAGGACCTGTACCGACTGACCACGAAGGGAAGGGAGGAAGGCCTTGAGAGCCAGACGTACAGCCCGTAACTCTAACAGATTGATGTGAAAAATCTGTTCCTCTGGAGACCAAAGACCTTTGATCTCCAGATCCCCCAGATGAGCTCCCCACCCTAGAGTGGAAGCATCCGTTATAACTGTGGCCACTGGTGGCGACTGCTGGAACGGCTTTCCTTGTGAAAGATTGTTGCTTGCAATCCACCACTTCAAATCCACAGCAGCATCTCTGGAGATCTTGACAGTACCCTCTAGATCCCCTCTGTGTTGAGACCACTGCCTTCGGAGGCACCACTGAAGAGCCCTCATGTGCCAGCGAGCATGCGTGACCAACAGAATGCAGGAGGCAAAAAGACCGAGCAGACGAAGGACCTTGAGGACTGGAACTACCGCTCCATTTCGAAACATTGGAACCAAATCCTGAATATCTTGAATCCGCTGAGGCGGAGGAAAGGCCCAACCCAATGTTGTATCCAGTACTGCCCCTATGAACAGGAGGCGCTGAGAGGGCTCCAGGTGAGATTTGGGCTCGTTCACCGAAAAGCCTAGGTCGAACAACAACTGGGTTGTTGACTGCAGATGACGCAACACAAGCTCCGGGGACTTGGCTTTGATCAACCAATCGTCCAAGTAAGGGAATACTGCTATCCCCTTCCTTCTGAGCTCTGCCGCAACCACCGACATCACCTTCGTGAAGACTCGAGGTGCTGAAGTAAGACCAAACGGAAGGACCGCAAACTGGTAGTGTTGCGATCCCACCACAAACCGGAGATACTTCCTGTGTGACTTGAGTATCGGGATATGCTAGGGTCAGCATCTTGAACTTTTCCTGCTTGAGGAACCAATTCAAGATCCTCAGGTCCAGAATTGGTCTCAAACGACCATCCTTCTTGGGAATCAGGAAATACCTTGAGTAAACTCCTTGACCCCTTTCCTGCTCCGGGACCAACTCCACCGCGCCCTTTAAAAGGAGGACTTCTACCTCCTGTTCTAGCAACAGGAGGTGTTCTTGTGAACAATACGAAGGGCGGGGCGGGATGAGGGGCGGAAACTCCCGAAAGGGAAGGGTGTAGCCTTTTCCCACAACACTGAGAACCCAAGTGTCCGACGTAACAGTCTCCCATTTGGTGAGAAAATGCTGTAATCTTCCCCCTACAGGAGAGGAGTGAGTGGGAAATGGTGGAAGCCTAAGGCTGCTTCCCCTGCTGCACCCCGCCAGAGGATGAGGAAGAGGCAGAGTGCTGCTGAGAGGCTCCCCTGGTGAGGACCCTACTCCTCCCCCTAAAAGATCTATAGGGGTGGGAAGAGGCAGGTTGCTGATATCTTCCCCGAAAGGAAGAGGAGGAAGAGCCACGCCCAAATCCACAAAACCTCCTGAAGAATCTGGAAGAGGCCGTGGAAGAAGGAGCTTGGAGTCCCAACGACTTAGCCGTGGCCCTGCTCTCCTTAAAACGTTCCAAGGCCGAATCAGCCTTAGCCCCAAACAGTTTGTCCCCATCAAACGGGAGATCCAACAATGTGGACTGTACATCTGCCGAAAAGCCCAAGTTACGGAGCCAGGCCTGTCTCCTTTCCACCACAGTTGTGCCCATTGCTCTGGCTACCGAGTCGGTGGTATCCAGTCCCGTCTGGATAATTTGGGTCGCAGCAGCCTGGGCATCAGAGACAAGATCCAAAAGACCCTGGGGAAGCTCTGTAAACGAAGAGGAGATGTCATCCATCAGAGCATGAATATATCTCCCCAGGATACAGGTCGCATTAGTGGCTTTTAACGCCAGACTGCAGGACGAAAAAATCTTCTTCGACTGCGCCTCTAGCTTTTTTGAGTCTCTGTCCCCAGGCACCGTCGGGAAAGAACCAGGCGCTGACTTGGACGAACAGGAGGCCTGCACTACCAAGCTCTCCGGCGTAGGGTGCCTAGATAGGAAACCAGGATCAGTTGGAGCCGTCCGATACCTCCTGGCCACGGCTCTGTGAACTGCTGGGGAAGATGCCGGCCTCTTCCACACCTCTAAAACCGGATCCAGCAGAGCGTCATTAAAAGGTAACAGAGGCTCCGCCGCGGCTGAGGCCGGATGCAACACCTCCGTCAAAAGGTTTTGTTTTGCCTCCACCACCGGCAAAGGCAGGTCCAAAAAACTAGCTGCCTTCCGTACCACTGTATGAAAGGAAGCAGCTTCCTCAGTATATTCCCCCGGGGACGAAAGGTCCCACTCAGGGGAAGTGTCCAGCCCACTGGCCGACTCCAGTCCACGCAGCCCATCACCCGAGTCCTCTAGCTCTCCTTCCTCTAGGGCTCGTTGGTACTCCTGCTCTTCTAGTACCCGGAGAGCACGCCTCCTTGAATGCAGTCGTTGCTCAATCCGTGGAGTCGACAATGCCTCCGCCGAAGTCGGAGATCGGCGCCGATCTTCCGAAGCCACCGACGCCGCATCCGGCGCCACGGGTAACTTCGGCGCCGACTGAAGAGCAGCTGAATCAGATGGACCCACCGGAGTCACAGGCCGAAATCTCGACGTCGACGGGATGGAAATCCCTGGGGCCAATCCCTCCGAAGCCACCGGTGCGGCCACCGGCGCCGACACTGGCGCCGAGCCCACGTTCCCAAACGGGAGAAAGGGCATAAAGGGTGCCGGCCGAAGAGGCGCAGGATCACCCAAAGAAAAGGCCAAAGGCCCAGCCGGAGCACCCCCTAGAGCCATCTGTTGGAAGATGGCATACATCGCATTCAAGAATGCGGAACTATCGGCTCCAGGGGTGGGAAAAGCCGGATACTGGGGTGCCTGTCTCGGAGGCGACCCCGACGCCGGCCTCGGCGTCTGCGCCGGAGAAAACACTTGAGGCTCCAATACCTCAATCACCGACGCCTGTCCAGGCGAAGTTGGTGACGCCGGAGAGGGCAACGGCGTCGAAGGATGCGGCGTCACCGTGGGGCTGACCTCCCATGTCTTTCGGCGCCGATCCGGAGACCTGGAACGAGCCTCTCTTGAATGACGCCGAGATTCTCTACGGCGCCGGGAGTCTCGATGACGCCGATGTTTTGGAGAAGACTTCTTGTGATGCTTCTCCTTTGACTTGGCCATAAACAGCTTCGCCTCACGTTCTTTAAGGGCCTTCGGATTCATGTGCTGACATGAATCACAAGTCGAGACGTCGTGGTCGGAGCTCAAACACCAAAGGCAATCGGAATGAGGATCCGTCACCGACATCTTGCCTCCACACTCACGACAAGGCTTAAATCCAGACTTTCTCTGCGACATTATTTCCACAGAGAAAGAGTACGCAGCAAGATATACACTGTAACCGCAAGAGTAACAGTTGCTCCCTCGAAGATAACCGTTTCGAATGCACGGAAAAAAGGGAACTGACGTCCGCACGTCGTCGAGGACCTCTTATTGCCTGTATGACGTCAGACGGCGTCGCGTGCGAGACAGTGACGTCCTCGTCGACGTGCAGAGACTAGTAAGAAGATTTCCGTAGAATGCTGGCGCCATGGGAGTATTCATGAGGTGAGGAATCCACAGGTAGTTGTATCCATCAGAAATACAAAACAACATTGACTAAGAAAAGAACAAATCAAGGATGAACCAGTGCTTTTCCCCCATGCATCCTTGGTGTGTGATGTGCCCCATAAAAAACCCTTGAAATCTTAACATCAACAGTAGCTCCCTGCGTTCTGAAATACACAAAACCAGACTGATATCTAACGTATACCAACTGCCGGACATGACGTGCCGAACGAGGGAAAACGTTCTCGCCTCACGAGAGCAACTCGTGCAGCGTGTTGCGTAGAAAAAACTACTCCACACCTCGTGAATAATAACCGTCTGTGACTAGGGCTCCCCTAAGAAACGTCCCAACGGCGCAGACCAATTATCCCATGCGTTATGTCATTATCTAGGCTATGGCACTCCCAAGACTACATGACCCTCGATGCATTGCTCTAGCTATGCCAAAATAAACGTACTCACTATGGAATAAAACCAAAATATTTACAAACGCCAAAGAAGCAATTTAACCAGCAAATCATACCAACAGAAAATAACACCAAAGCCCTGGAGAAAATACAACAAATTGTTGAAACATGTAACTCCACGTCTGGCAAAAAGTGTGAAAAACGGTGCTCCGCGTTACCTCAAGTTGAAGATGTATAACCAGCACAGTCGTGCTGGCCAGAACGACCCTCTCGCTAGCTTCACCCGATCGGAGACAACTCCTTTTATGCGCCTGTAAATTAAAACAAGCACCATTGGTATCAACCTGACTGGACAACATTAAGAAATGCCCAGTAACTTCCACCAACTGCTCTGCAGCCTTGCCTAAGCATTCCTTACGGACGTTTCTGACCTAAATCCACCACGGATCACATCCGACGCTCTGAGCTGTGGTGTCTTAATTAGACCCCGCCCACAAAGGCTTATCGCGAGGCCAAATGACTGAAACGCTTCATGAACGTTGTGCTAAAAAGCTGACTGAAAGTGTAGCCAAGTGTACTCACTCAGTGAAATGTGATTGTAAAGACCTGCATGCACAATGCTAACAATTCAGGTAGATGCGAACACATTACAATATAATATGCATACAAAAATCTTTGACATGTAAACTCTTCATAGACAAAAACAGTTATTGATGAACATCATAAAAACATTTGCAGACCACGAATGCAATGTAAACAGATTGCTTGCAACATTTGCAGACCACGAATGCAATGTAAACAGATTCCAATGCTGCTACATTCACACTTAAGGTCTTTGTTAGACCTGACAGTCTTAAGGTGGACATCCCCCCAACTTTTAGCCTGCCCCCCTCCACTTTTCTGACACTGTTTTTGTTGGTTTTAAGACTGCACACTTTACCACTGCTAACCAGCGCAAAAGTGCATATGCTTTCTCCCTTAAACATGGTAACATTGGTTCATTCCCAATTGGCATATTTGGTTTACTTGTAAGTCCCTAGTAAAGTGCACTAAATGTGCCCAGCGCCTGTAAATTGAATGCTACTAGTGGGCCTGCGGCACTGGTTGTGCCACTCACATAAGTAGCCCCTTAACCATGTCTAAGGCCTGCCATTGCAAGGCCTGTGTGTGCAGTTTCACTGCCACTTCAACTTGGCATTTAAAAGTACTTGCCAAGCCTTAAACTCCCCTTTTTCTACATATAAGTCACCCCTAAAGTAGGCACTAGGCAATCCATAGGGCAGGTGCTATGTAGGTAAGAAGCAGGACATGTACATGTGTGGTTTATATGTCCTGGTAGTGGAAAACTCCTAAACTCGTTTTCCACTACTGTGAGGCCTGCTCCTTTCATAGGCTAACATTAGGTCTGCCCTCATATACTGTATGAGTGGTAGATTCTGATCTGAAAGGGGTAACCAGGTCTTATTTAGTATGGCGAGAATGGTAATAGAAAATCCTGCTAATTGGTGAGGTTGGATTTTATATTAATATTTTAGAAATGCCACTTTTAAAAAAGTGAGCATTTCCCTGCACTTAAAATCCATCTGTGCCACACAGCCTGTCTCCAAGCCACTTCCGGGTTGGGCTGGTTGGCAGCTCCCTTGTGCATTTCACCCAGACAACCACAAACACAGGATACTAAGTCACACCTTCCTTCATCTGCATACTGAATGGGTCTTCCTTGGCTGGAAGGGTGGAGGGGTCTGACATTTACATTTCAAAGGCTAGTGGCCTGCCTTCACATAATGGACTGCCAAACCCTTTTCTGGGACCCTGACACAAAGACTTGTACTGAAAGGGGAATCTGTGCGGTTCAAAACTACTCTTTGATGTCTCCCCCACTTCCAAGGCATATTTGGGTATATAAACTGCATCTCTGACCCCACCAAGTCAGACATTTCTGGACCTGAACCTGCAACCTGTCAAGAGGAACTACCTGGCTGCCCAAATGACTCATGTGGACTGCCTTGCTGTGAAGTACTGCAGCCCTGCTGTTGCCCTGCTGCTCTCTGACTTTGCTGAGAAGTGCTCTCCAAGGGCATTGTAGGAGGCTGGCCTGGCTTGTAGTTGGTACCAAGGGGTACCTACACTCTGTACCAGGTCCAGTTATCCCTTATTAGTGTAGAAGAGGTGTTTCTAGCAGCTCAGGCTGATAGAAGGTAGCTATAGCAGAGCAGCTTAGGCTGAACTAGGAGACATACAAAGCTCCTACTATACCACTGGTGTCATATGCACAATATCATAAGAAAACACAATACACAGATATACAAAAAATAAAGGTACTTTATTTTTATGACAATATGTCAAAAGTATCTCAATGAGTACCCTCAGTATGAGGATGCCAAATATACACAAGATATATGTAATCAATACCAAAAATATGCAGTAATAGCAAAAGGAAGTAATGCAAGCAATGTAAAGTTACAGTAGATTGCAATAGGAGCACATAGGTATAGGGGCAACACAAACCATATACTCCAAAAGTGGAATGCAAACCACGAATGGACCCCAAACCTATGTGAGCTTGTAGAGGGTCGCTGGGACTGTCAGAAAACAGTGAGGGTTAGAAAAATAGCCCACCCCAAGACCCTGAAAAGTAGGTGTAAAGTGCACCTATAACCCCCAGAGAGCACAGAAGTCGTGATAGGGGGTTTCTGCAAGGAAGACCAACACCCGCAAAGCAACAACAGTGGATTCCGAGACCTGAGTACCTGTGAAACAAGGGGACCAAGTCCAAGAGTCGTGACAATGTTGAGTGGGCAGATGCCCAGGAAATGCCAGCTGAGGGTGCAAAGAAGCTGCCACTGGATGGTAGAAGCTGTGGATTCTGCAAGAACGAAGAGGGCTAGAAACTTCTCCTTTGGAGTATGGATGTCCCACGTCGTGAAGAAGCTTGCAGAGGTATTCCCACGCAGAAAGACCACAAACAAGCCTTGCTAGCTGCAAGGGTTGCGGTTAGGGTTTTTGGATGCTGCTGTGGCCCAGGAGGGACCAGGATGTCGCCACTTGGATGAGGAGACAGAGGGGGCACCCAGCAAGTCAGGGAGCCCTCACAGAAGCAGGCAGCACCCGCAGAAGTACCGGAACAGGCACTTGGAAGAGGAGTGAACCGGTGTCCACCCAAAGTCACAAAAGGGAGTCCCACGACGCCGGAGGACAACTCAGAAGGTTGTGCACTGCAGGTTAGAGTGTCGGGGACCCAGGCTTGGCTGTGCACAAAGGAAATCCTGGAAGAGAGCACAGGAGCCGGAGCAGCTGCAAATCACGCGGTACCCAGCAATGCAGTCTAGCGTGGGGAGGCAAGGACTTACCTCCACCAAACCTGGACTGAAGAGTCACTGAACTGTGGGAGTCACTTGGACAGAGTTGCTGAGTTCCAGGGACCATGCTCGTTGTGCTGAGAGGGACCCAGAGGACCGGTGATGCAGTCTTTTGTTGCCTGCGGTTGCATGGGGAAGATTCAATCGACCCACAGGAGATTTCTTCAGAGCTCCTGGTGCAAGAAGGAGGCAGGCTACCCCCAGAGCATGCACCACCAGGAAACAGGCGAGAAAGCCGTCAGGATGAAGCGATACAAGGTTGCAGTAGTCGTCTTGGCTACTTTGTTGCGGTTTTGCAGGCATCCTGAGTAGTCAGCAGTCGATCCTTTGGCAGAAGGTGAAAAGAGAAGTGCAGAGGAACTCTGGTGAGCGCTTGCATTCGGTATCTGAAGAATTCCCCCAAGCAGAGACCCTAAATAGCCAGAAAAGGAGGTTTGGCTACCTAGGAAGGAGGATAGGCTAGTAACACAGGTAAGAGCCTATCAGAAGGAGTCTCTGACGTCACCTGATGGCACTGGCCACTCAAAGCAGACCAGTGTGCCAGCAACACCTCTGTTTCCAAGATGGCAGAGGTCTGGAGCACAGTGGAGGAGCTCTGGGCACCTCCCCTGGGAAGTGCAGGTCAGGGGAGTGGTCACTCCCCTTTCCTTTGTCCAGTTTCGCGCCAGAGCAGGGCTGGGGGATCCCTGAACCGGTGTAGACTGGCTTATGCAGAGATGGGCACCATCTGTGCCCATCAAAGCATTTCCAGAGGCTGTGCCCATCAAAGCATTTCCAGAGGCTGGGGGAGGCTACTCCTCCCCAGCCCTGACACCTTTTTCCAAAGGGAGAGGGTGTAACACCCTCTCTCTGAGGAAGTCCTTTGTTCTGCCTTCCTGGGCTAGGCCTGGCTGGACCCCAGGAGGGCAGAAACCTGTCTGAGTGGTTGGTAGCAGCAGCAGCTGCAGTGAAACCCGGGAAAGGCAGTTGGCAGTAACCGGGTCTGTGCTAGAGACTCGGGGGATCATGGAATTGTCTCCCCAATGCCAGAATGGCATTGGGGCAACAATTCCATGATCTTAGACATGTTACATGGCCATGTTCGGTGTTACCATTGTGATGCTATACATAGGTAGTGACCTATGTATAGTGCACGCGTGAAATGGTGTCCCCGCACTCACAAATTACAGGGAATTTGCCCTGAACGATGTGGGGGCACCTTGGCTAGTGCCAGGGTGCCCACACACTAAGTTACTTAGCACCCAACCTTCACCAGGTGAAGGTTAGACATATAGGTGACTTATAAGTTACTTAAGTGCAGTGGTAAATGGCTGTGAAATAACGTGGACGTTATTTCACTCAGGCTGCAGTGGCAGGCCTGTGTAAGAATTGTCAGAGCTCCCTATGGGTGGCAAAAGACATGCTGCAGCCCATAGGGATCTCCTGGAACCCCAATACCCTGGGTACCTCAGTACCATATACTAGGGAATTATAAGGGTGTTCCAGTATGCCAATGTGAATTGGTGAAATTGGTCACTAGCCTGTTAGTGACAATTTGGAAAGAAATGAGAGAGCATAACCACTGAGGATCTGGATAGCAGAGCCTCAGTGAGACAGTTAGGCATCTCACAGGGAACACATACATATAGGTCACAAACTTATGAGCACTGGGGTCCTGACTAGCAGGGTCCCAGTGACACATAACAATCATACTGAAAACATAGGGTTTCCACTATGAGCACTGGGCCCTGGCTAGCAGGATCCCAGTGAGACAGTGAAAACACCCTGACATACACTCACAAACAGGCCAAAAGTGGGGGTAATAAGGCTAGAAAGAGGCTACTTTCTCACACCTTGGCACTGTTTTTTTCATTCCAAACTTGTGCATGCTTGCGGTGAACAAGGCTGCGTGTACTGTTGTGTGATTGCAGACAAACTCTCCGCTTCACTAATAACAAATGCAGTTGGCAGTGCTGATTTGAGTGCGGGTTTTCCTCATGTGTCATTTGATATGAGCGGCAGAAATAGCCGACTCCCTGGTGTTTCCTGGTGTGACCGAACTGTTTACGTGAAGTGGTAAGGGAAAGCAGTGACCGTTTATTTAGCTATGGGGAACCCCTTTAGCAAGGAACATTTGGACACACACCAAATCACACCCCCTAGGGATAGTCCTGCCTACCAAGTAGCCTTTAAGCAAGGACTACATGCATTAATGTTTCTTGACAAATGGCACAGGCTGACGGCAAGGCGACCCGACTTACAGTTTCCAAGTAATGGCACATATGACATGAACAAGTTCTCATACTTAAGACAAATGCTGATTCTAAGGGGAGGTAAGACTCGTAACCTGGAATGGGACTCTTTCTACTCATGGGACTATTGCCTACGAGACCTCAGACATACCAACGACATAAAAGCTAAAGTGTGCAAGGAATTGGTGGTGTTGAAAGACGGATTTTATTCTGAAAGACAGAGGAATGAGAAGAGGGAGGAGCGTAGGGATGAAATGCTCGATATGGTAGGAACATTCCCATGTCTCCCTGTGGTAGGTGCACCATCACAGGAACACGGTATGCAGGGAACGACAAAGGAAGAGACCGAGGACGCACACATATAAGACATACTGATGGGGAGGTTAGGTAATGAGAACAAAACAGTGAGTTCGGAGGAAAAAGTGCACGTTGAGCACTTAGTGACAGGTACAGAGCCTCCAGAGCTATCTCTGGCTCAGAAAACTGGAGCCCGTGAGCTCGCACATGGTTTAATAAAAGAGGAACTAACAAAAATGAACCTTGACCGATTGAAAGACTTTCAAATGCTGCAGGAAGTCAGAGAGGAAGTGGCCCACATTGCTCAGAAAACGAACAAGGAAAGTGACAGTTTGTTGGCGCAGGCTACAAAGAAAGGAAATGGACCAAAATTGTTGAATACACATTGGAAACAGCAGTTCCAAGACGCGTCCATGGACAGTAGTGAAGGGATAAAGGGATTGCATGAGCTAATATGGGAGATATGTATTTTCACACACCACACGAAGCATAACATTGATATTTTGACAAGGTTTTTAGACGGAAGTCTATTTGAAAGGAGGAACAGCCTCACAGGAACACAAATGAAAGGAAATTCACCGTACGGTACACCGAGTGGTTCTCCCAGCACACTAAGAAAGACTAAGTTCCTGAAATCAGACAGAAAAAATTGTTGTGCCATACTCACAGATCTCATTGATAGAAGACGGACATTTGCGGAGGTAGAAAGAGATAACAATAGGGAATACAGAGAGGAACTTCTAGCCATGGCGCGATCAGAACTGATGGCCCTATTCCCTGAGATACACCAGATATATGCTCACTACACTAACAGCACAAGTCCCCTGCCAACAGAATACAGTTGGGACACTTCTCAAATGAGTTTCACAGATGCAGACGTGCCATCCTGGAGTAATGACAAATTGTCTGAAAAACTGTAATACGCTATATTAAAATTACAGAAATGGAAAGAATTGAAAGAAGGGTTAAAAGCAGCTCAGGTCCTGCAGAGCCTAGAGAAAAATATGGAAGGGGCAGAACAGGTACAGACAAAGATGATGCCTCTGAGAGAAGTACCTTCGTCCTCCTTAGGGGAGTATGGCCATACCCCAACATATGTCTATGTACCTTGGCATAGAGCTGACCTGTTTTCCTTCACCAAAGACTTCTCAAAATTACGCGATGAGCCACACAAATGGTACACAGAATTGAATAGAATAGTGGCAATGGGAGAAATGCTGTGGAAGGATTTGAACATGTTATTCAGTATAATAATACCACAAGATTTATGGGAGGATTGTAAGAAGGTGGTAGGATGGCCGGCAGAGGAACCAGTGAGGGGAAAAGGCGGGGCACCAGGACAAGAGGTAGAGACAGCAAGAGACAAGTTGATGAAATACATACGAGAAAAAGTACCAGAGGAAAAGGTTGATTGGTCTAAAATAATACATACAAAACAGGAGAAGAATGAAAGTGTGACAAGTTACTATGACCGCCTTCTACAGGTCTACCAGCAGAGTAGTGGAATGAGGAACCCCCTGGGTGAGGCGATGCCTGCGTTTGTGACCAACTTTGTATATGGATTACAGCAGCCTATACAAACTCATTTACAAACGTCTTTTTTTTGTTGGCAACAAGAACCCATTGACAAAGTGTTAGCAGCAGCCAGGTATTGCGCAGACTATCAAACACATATCCAAAGGGCAGATGATGAGAAATTGAAAAAGGATAAGGTAAAACTAATGGTGGCACAAGAACGATTTTACAATAATAATCAAAGCAGGGGTAGGGGACGGGGCAGGGGCAGAGGACAGGGTGAACGGGTACTTTTCACGCCACCGCCAGGTACCACCTGTTTCCACTGTAACCAACAGGGACACTGGAAGGCAGATTGCCCTTTTTTAGCCAGGGGACAAAGAGGTAGAGGTCAGCAGAGACAACAATAGGGCAGTATACAATACGGGACACAACAGTTACTACCCTCACCTTATACTAACAATGCATATGATGCTGCCACTGTAAATGACCCGGCTTGTGCGGGGTGGGGTACATTTCAAGACATACCACAGGCACCTCAGGGGGGACATGGGTTTCCATACCCACCTCCTGTGGAGACACATTTCACAGGCCCAGTACTGTCGGTTGATGAAGAAGGTCCATATGTAGATGGAACAGTGCTAAGCAGAACTGTGCCCTTTTTAGTTGACACTGGGGCCACTATGTCAATGCTAAAGGCCTCTGATGTACCCAACACACCATTATCAGCAACTCAAATAACAGCCATAGGTTTGACAGGACAACCTATGAGTGAATACTTAACACAACCATTGAAATTCAAAGTAGGCCCTATTACTGTAAATCACCAATTTATTTTTGGGAGACACTGTCCAGTAAATTTGCTAGGAAGGGATCTCCTATGTAAATTACAGTGCACCATCAGCTGCTCACCTGAAGGGATCTTCCTGGAAAGCAAGGAGAATGGGATAGCATTAAAGGCTTTCATGGGATGTGACTCCGGAGGCAAGGGACAAGAACAAAGTCTCCCACAAGAATTACAAGACTCAGTACCTAGTGAAGTGTGGGCAAAGGGGCCAAATGATGTGGGAAGAATATTAGATTGCCCCCCAGTGCGAGTGACACTGCGCCCTGGAGCCCGTCTACCACAGGTGCCACAATACAAAATAGCCAAAGAGGGAGAGGAGGGGATAGCTCCAGTAATAGAAGAGCTTCTAAAGAAGGGGATACTGCGGGAGGAACGACACAGCCCATGCAACACTCCTATTCTCCCCGTGAAAAAGGCAGCGAAAGGACCAGATGGGTCCCCGGTATACCGATTTACTCAAGATCTTAGGGAACTGAACAAGGCAGTTATACCATCATTCCCTGTGATTCCCAACCCAGCACCATCATATCAAACATTCCCAGTACAGCTTCGCACTTCACAGTCCTGGATCTCAGTAATGCCTTTTTCTCAGTGCCTCTTCATAGGGAGTCTCAGGGTCTATTCTGCTTTACGTACAAAAATAGAAAGCTAACATATACTTGTCTCCCTCAGGGGTTTGTGGACAGTCCAACATTATTCTCAGACGCTTTAAGAGCAGACTTGGCATCATTGCACTTTGCAGGAGGATCAACTTAGATGCAATATATTGATGATTTGTTGCTAGCCTCATCATCACGGGAAGTGTGTGCCCAGGACAACGTGGCCCTACTCTGTCACCTTGCCATAAAAGGACATAAGGTCTCCCCAATGAAGTTGCAGTTCTGCCAATCAAAGGTGAAGTACCTAGGGCACGAACTGTCACCAGGGTCCAGGAGATTGCTACCAGATAGGATAGCAACAATAACTCAGCACCCCTGGCCACAAACACAGAAGGAGGTGAGGGCTTTCCTTGGGGTGGCTGGTTACTGCAGGCATTGGATACCGAATTTCTCCCTGATTGCACGACCACTTTTGAATTTAACACACAAGGATGTGCCAGACAAAGTATCATGGTCAGAAAACTGTGAAGAGGCTTTTCAGAAATTAAAGTTCGCATTGTGTGCGGCACCAGCATTAGGCCTCCCAGATTACACCAAAGATTTCCATTTATTTTGCCATGAAAAAAGGTGGTTGCCCAGTAGCAGCAGGTCTTCCCCCATGTCTGAAGGCAGTAGCAGCAGCCGCTTTAGAAGTGGAACAATCAGAAAACATTGTCCTGGCTCATACTTTGGTGTTACATGTCCCACACGCAATTGACACATTACTAACTACCACTAAGACCCAGCACCTGACAAATGCCCGCCTCTCACGCTATGAGTTGACACTATTGGCACCACATATAAGGATAAAGAGATGCACAACATTGAATCCCTCCTGCCTGTTGACTACCAAAATGGATCACGATGATCCCACCATAGATAATTCTTTCCACGATTGTATTATCGCAGTCAACACACACACCAAGGTGAGGCCAGATCTCAGAGACACCCCATTCCCTGAGGCAGAGGGTGATTCGTTTGTGGATGGTTCATGCATTAGGGACCACACAGGGATGCTACAAGCAGCCTATGCTGTGGGGACGGCCAAAAGACTACTTGAAGGAGGAAGGCTATCAAAGATTAAAAGTGCCCAGGCAGCAGAATTAGTAGCACTAATCAGAGCATGCAAATTGGCAGCAGGAAAGACAACGAATATTTACACAGACAGCCAATATGCTTTTGGGGTCACTCATGATTTCGGTCAACTGTGGGCAATGAGGGGATTTCTCACTTCAGCAGGCCAACACATACAACATGCTTCATTGATTGTTGCCTTGTTGCAAGCTCTACTACTGCCCAGAAAAATTGCAATTGTAAAATGTGCAGCCCACACTTCTGCTAAGGACTATGTTTCTGTGGGAAATGCTTTTGTTGACAAAGAGGCACGAAGAATAACCCTCAGTGGGTGTGAGTATGTAATGGTCCAGGTTAAACCCACCATAATAGCTAAGGAGGAAAGTACATATTTTGATCCAAAATGTGTTCAACAGCAGGCTGATGGGTCAGAACTAACAGATTGGGAAAAGGGCGGTTGCAAGACAGACGGGGAGGGTGTGTGGGTGGGACCCAACGGTAAAATATGTCTATCCACCACATTACTGTCCTCTATGGCACGCCTTTTCCATGGTCCCTCACATGTGGGTAGGGATGGAATGAAACAACTGTTTTCACAATGTTGGTTTAATACCAAATTTCGGCAATATGCAGAACATTTATGTAAGAGATGCACGGTTTGTGCACAGTACAACACGGGAAAAGGTACAGCAACCGCTTCAGGCCATTTCCCACCGCCACATGGACCCTTTGAGAGCCTCCAAATGGAATTAATTGAGATGCCCCCGGTATACAAGCTAAAATATGTTTTGGTAATAGTTTGTATGTTCAGCAAATGGACTGAGGCATACCCCACCAGGAACTGTGATGCACAAACTGTGGCTAAGTGCCTTTTAAAAGAGTTAATACCACGTTTTGGGGTGCTGATTCTTTTAAGTTCAGACAATGGACCAGGATTCATTTCACATGTTATTCAGGGCCTTTGCAAAGGGCTGGGAATAACACAAAAGTTGCATTGCGCATACCATCCACCTGCAGCAGGGGCAGTAGAGAGAAAAAATGGGGTGTTGAAAAACAGAATAGGGAAGATATGCGCAGTGACTGAACTATCTTGGATTGATGCATTACCATTAGCGCTCCTCGCTATGAGAAGTACCCCTGATAGAGTCACAAAATTAAGTCCCCATGAGGTGCTATTTGGGCGCCCCATGAATATTCCAGGCCACATGTCAGTTGCCCCATTGGCAATAACAGATGATCTTTTGTTACAATATTGCAGGAAGATAACAGAGACGTTACGCTGTCTTCACCGCCAGGTACTGCAGGCCCTGCCAGAAGGAGGAATGCCACCAGAACACAGACTACTGCCTGGCAACCAGGTTTGGGTCAAGGCCCACACTAGGCGCCATTGCCTTCAACCACGGTGGAAAGGGCCTTACCAAGTCCTACTGACAACAGCCACAGCGGTCAAGTGTGAGGGTCTCAAATATTGGATCCACAGCTCACACACCAAGAGAGCAATTGAACCTGAGGTCATCCAGCCACCACCTGCGGTACCCATAAAGGTCACACCTGCACCGCAGGGGTACAACCTTTGCTCAAAAAGAAACACCAAACAACACTGACAGGGCTGTTCGTGCTGCACTCCTACAGGAGTCAGGAGGTGCAAGTAGGTCCTGCGGTGAGACTACAGGGCTGCTCGTGCTGCACTCCTACAGGAGTCAGGAGGTGCAAGCGGGTCCTGCGGTGAGACTACAGGGCTGCTCGTGCTGCGCTCCTACAGGAGTCAGGAGATGCAAGTGGGTCCATCAAAGAGTTCTTCATAGACTGCTCGTGCTGCACACCTCAGGAGAGGGATGGGTGCAAGCAGGACTTACCTGAATATCTACGTATATCATGCAAGTGGTTTCAAGTGCTAGCAACCTCTGACACCACTCTGTGACGTGCCAACAAGAAGATACAGAGAATAAGAGATTAACAGACAAGGACTAAACAGTGCAATTTGTGACACTTGGAGTAGAATAATGCCTAGAAGAAGAAGAAAGGAGGAAAAGTGGCCTATGGTACTAACTGCCATATGTACCCCTGTTCCAGCAATAATTATCACTATAATAATTATTATATATCATGAAGAAATACGAATCCCATATCTGGACCAAGAACAGTATATAAATAACAGTGTAAATAAAATAGGGATTACCATTGCAGTGAAACAAGAACAAGGGGAGAACTCTAGTGTGGTAGAAAGGGTGGGGAACAGGACACAGTGGATAAAATATACCAAATGAGAGGAAGATGGGAACAATTACAGGGATAATGCATTTGTGCAAATGGTGAAATTTTATAAGGAATTGGCAAATGTGTCTGATTGCTATATTTGTACACATTTACCCACCTCTGCCCAGGGAAGGACAGATTACGCCCAGATTCCTCTTCCTCAGTATGCTTCATGTCACATACTAAACAGCATGTTTGCAAAGGAAGTAAATGGGACTATAAAGAGAAGGCCACCAAAAAGGAAGAGGAAGGTTGGAAAAGGGAGATTAAAGGAGGGAAACAGTGGGGCGGGAAGAGAAAGTAAAGGAGGAGGTAGGATGGGTGTGTGTGGACAACTCATACCGGAAAAAGGTGAAACAGAGCTGCTGGAAGCATTCAACATAGGAAGAGATGAGGGTTATGTACAGGGGGATAAGAACATAGATATATCACAAATGTCCCTTTCTATACATAAGGAGAAAAAGGGGTCATGGTTTTTTCATACCCCAAAGGCAGCATCCCACGGCCAAATACATTTTATGATAAGGTGTGTCGAATGGTTACACCAGTAATGAAATGCCCTAACATACACCTCCCCAACCATAATAATAGCAGCATAAAGGTAGGAGAAAGCACCTGCTCCAAATACTCTGATTTGGATAACATACGGAAGGGCCCAGAAGGTTTGTCTATAGGTCTCTCAGCTCCAAGGGGAATATACATACAGGACATCTGCATATTTTAGACTGCCTGCAGGGTGGCAGGGCTCCTGCTACTTGGCGTTCGTACTACCCCGAATGTTGCATATAACAAATTTGACCAATGCAACACAAAAGGCACCCGGTAGGGTACGAAGAAGAAGGGCACCTACTTGGTTGGATAGGTTCATGGCAGTGGAAGGAATATTTGTGATGCCATTAGGGATAGCGCATTCAGAATATCAAATACACAGATTGGCAGTATTGGTAGAAACATTAGCAAGTTCTACTGCAGCAGCCTTAGGTAACATTACTGAAGAACGTACAGACTGAAGAGCTGTTGTAATACAGAACAGACTTGCATTAGACATCATTTTAGCAAGAGCCGGTGGTGTATGTAACGTGATCCATCAGGAATGCTGTGTTTTTATACCGGACAACAGTGGGAATGTGAGGATGGCAATAGGGAAAATAGAGGTGGTAGAAGAAGGAGCAAGGAAAGTGGCGGATGTGACGGACGTGACGGAAATAGGAGGAATACTAAAGGACATTGCAGCATGGTTCCGTGGTTGGGGATCCTGGATGATAGAAGTACTGGTGGTGGGAATAGTAGGATTTATAACATTATGGGGGTGATTCGCCGCCTGCCAGGCGGAAACCGCCAAGTGGCCGCCATGCGGCCACAATATTGCGGTCCCCATTCCGACATTCCCGATGGGCCGGCGGGCGCTAACCAAGTTAGCGCCCGCCGGCCCAGCAGGAATGAGGCCTGCAACACGGGAGCCGGCTCCGAATGGAGCCGGCGGTGTTGCGGCCGTGCGACGGGTGCAGTTGCACCCGTTGCGCTTTTCACTGTCTGCTAGGAAGACAGTGAAAAGCTGGCCGGGGCCCTGTTAGGGGACCCCTGCACTGCCCATGCCAGTGGCATGGGCAGTGCAGGGGCCCCCAGGGGCCCCAGGACACCCCTTACCGCCAGCCTCTTCCTGGCGGTGAAAACCGCCAGAAACAGGCTGGCGGTAAGGGGGTCAGAATCCCCAGGGCAGCGCTGCTTGCAGCGCTGCCCTGGCGGATTCTCCCAGCCGGGGCAAAAACGGTGGAAAACCGCCAGCCCCGGCGGGGCGACCGCGGCTTTACCGCCGCGGTCGGAATGGGGATTGAAGCACCGCCAGCCTGTTGGCGGTGCTTCCGTCATTCTTGCCCTGGCGGTCAGAATGACCCCCTATGTGTGTTGATAAGGGTGTGTCCTTCCTGTTTGAACATGTTAATGAAGAAAATGTGTCATAAGGACACTGAGCACCATCGTAAGAGAAGGCATGAGGATGAGGCCAGGGAAGATGATGCTATTGAAATTACACCTGTCCATCAGGATGATTAAACTGTCAATGAGTGTTTTCATTGGGTATCAGAGGGCGGAATGTGGAATCACGTTATCCTGGATCCATTTGGACCTAGTAGACCCTGTGATACACAATGAAAATACAGGCCTGTTTCTGTTGAACACATTACAATGTTGAATTAACTAGGCCTTGAAGAAATGTCTATTGTGCTTGAAACGCATTATGTTGCAAGGCTTGCTAAACTGACGGCCATCACAAGACACCACCGCATGCTAGCTTGCGAAATCCTCACTGCTAAAAGTACTAACGTATGCACTTATGGTTCCTCTTTCTCCACATATAGATGTATCACAAGACATTTGATTCAGAGGACATTGTGCAAGCTTCCTCTCCATGATTCTAACCCTTATATGGAGCATCACGTGTGCTATATAGAGAAAAGTTAATTCATACGACATTATCAAGAACCAATGAAATGTGTTAATGTGTCTGTGGTTTAATGATATAAAAGATCATGCATTACTTCCTTGTGCAGACTGTTCGAGCTGGATTTTGGCCCGCTCAGTCTCCGTGTACACGTATTTCTTATTGTGTCTTATTAGTTCTTATTAAAAGAAATCTAAAGAAGAGCGGCTGGTCTCGGTTTGTTTCCTGAATTGTCTGGATCTGAAATACTCTGTCTTGGCTTCGACAAAATAACAATCATGTTATTTCACATGCATTTTACACTGCACTTAAGTAACTTATAAGTCATCTATATGTCTAACCCTCACTTGGTTAAGGTTAGGTGCAAAGTTACTTAGTGTGAGGGGACCCTGGCACTAGCCAAGGTGCCCCCACATAGTTCAGGGCAAATTCCCCAGACTTTGTGAGTGCGGGGACACCATTACACGCGTGAACTACATATAGGTCAATACCTATGTGCAGCTTCACAATGGTAACTCCAAACATGGCCATGTAACATGTCTAGCATCATGGAATTGTCACCCCAATACCATGCTGGTATTGGGGGGGACAATTCCATGCATCCCCGGGGCTCCAGCATAGAACCCGGTGTAGGAAGGTAGCCTCTTTCTAGCCTTGTTACACCCACTTTTGGCCTGTTTGTGAGTATATGTCAGAGTGTTTTCACTGTCTCACTGGGATCCTGCTAGCCAGGGCCCAGTGCTCATAGTGAAAACCCTATGTTGTCAGTGTGTTTCCTATGTGTCACTGGGATCCTGCTAGCCAGGACCCCAGTACTCATAAGTGTTTGGCCTATATGTGTTCCCTGTGTGGTGCCTAACTGTATCACTGAGGCTCTGCTAACCAGAACCTCAGTGTTAATGCTCTCTCTGCTTTCTAAATTTGTCACTGCAGGCTAGTGACTAAATTTACCAATTCTCTTTGGCACACTGGTACACCCATATAATTCCCTTGTATATGGTACTGAGGTACCCAGGGTATTGGGGTTCCAGGAGATCCCTATGGGCTGCAGCATTTCTTTTGCCACCCATAGGGAGCTCTGACAATTCTTACACAGGCCTGCCACTGCAGCCTGAGTGAAAAAACCTCCACGTTATTTCACAGCCATTTACCACTGCACATAAGTAACTTAGAAGGCCCCTATATGTCTAACCTTCACCTGGTGAAGGTTGGGTGCAAAGTTACTTAGTATGTGGGCACCCTGGCACTAGCCAAGGTGCCCCCACATCGTTCAGGGCAAATTCCCCAGACAGTGTGAGTCTGGGGACACCATTACACACGTGCACTATACATAGGTCACTATCTATGTATAACGTCACAATGGTAACTCCAAACATGGCCATGTAACATGTCTAAGATCATGGAATTGTCCCCCCAATACCATTCTGGTATTGGGGAGACAATTCCATAATCCCCCGGGTCTCTAGCACAGAACCCGGGTACTGCCAAACTGCCTTCCCGGGGTTTCCACTGCAGCTGCTGCTGCTGCCAACCCCTCAGACAGATTTCTGCCCTCCTGGGGTCCAGGCAGCCCTGGCCCAGGAAGGCAGAACAAAGGATTTCCTCTGAGAGAGGGTGTTACACCCTCTCCCTTTGGAAATAGGTGTGAAGGGCTGGGGAGGAGTAGCCTCCCCCAGCCTCTGGAAATGCTTTGATGGGCACAGATGGTGCCCATCTGTGCATAAGCCAATCTACACCGGTTCAGGGATCCCCCAGCCCTGCTCTGGCGCGAAACTGGACAAAGGAAAGGGGAGTGACCACTCCCCTGACCAGTACCTCCCAGGGGAGGTGCCCAGAGCTCCTCCAATGTGTCCCAGACCTCTGCCATCTTGGAAACAGAGGTGTTGGGGGCACACTGGACTGCTCTGAGTGGCCAGTGCCAGCAGGTGACGTCAGAGGCTCCTTCTGATAGGCTCTTACCTCTCTTGGTAGCCAATCCTCCTTCCTTAGTAGCCAAACCTACTTTTCTGGCTATTTAGGGTCTCTGCTTTGGGGAATTCTTCAGATAACGGATGCAAGAACTCACCAGAGTTCCTCTGTATCTCCCTCTTCACCTTCTACCAAGGATCGACCGCTGACTGCTCCAGGACGCCTGCAAAACTGCAACAAAGTAGCAAGATGACTACCAGCAACATTGTAGCGCCTAATCCTGCCGGCTTTCTCGACTGTTTCCTGGTGGTGCATGCTCTGGGGGTAGCCTGCCTTCACCCTGCACCAGAAGCTCCGAAGAAATCTCCTGTGGGTCGACGGAATTTTCCCCCTGCTAACGCAGGCACCAAAAGACTGCATCACTGGTCCTATGGGTCCCCTCTCATCCTGACGAGCGTGGCCCCTGGAACACAGCAACTCTGTTGAAGTGACTCCCACAGTCCAGTGACTCTTCAGTCCAAGTTTGATGGAGGTAAGTCCTTGCCTCCCCACGCTAGACTGCAAAGCTGTCTACTACGTGATTTGCAGCTGCTCCGGCTCCTGTGCACTCTTTCAAGATTTCCTTTGTGCACAGCCTAGCCTGGGTACTCAGCACTCCGTCCTGCAGTGCACAACCTTCTGAGTCGTGGAACCCCCTTTTGTAACTTTGCATGGACTCCAGTTCACTCTTCTTCTAAGTGCCTGTTGGGGTACTTCTGCAGGGGCTGCCTGCTTCTGTGAGGGCTCTCTGAGTTGCTGAGTGCGCCCTCTGTCTCCTCCTCCAAAAAGAGACATCCTGGTCCTTCCTGGTCCTCAGCAGCACCCAAAAACCTCTACTACGACCCTTGCAGCTAGCAAGGCTTGTTTGCAGTATCTCTGCGTGGGAACACCTCTGCAAGCTTCATCACGACGTGGGACATCCGTCTCCCAAAGGAGAAGTTCCTAGTTCTCTTTTTTCTTGCAGAACTCCAAGCTTCTTCCATCCAGAGGCAGCTTCCTTGCACCTTTATCTGGGGTTTCCTGGGCTCCTGCCCCCCCTGGAGACTGTCGCGACTATTGGACTTGGTCACCTTGCCTTGCAGGTCCTCAGGTCTGGAAGTCTGTTGTCAGTGCACTGCTGTGTTTGTTGTTCTTACAGAATCCCCCTATCACGACTATTATGCTCTTTTGGGGTAGTAGGTGTAATTTACTCCTACTTTTCAGGGTCTTGGGTTGGGGTATCTTGGACACCCTGACTGTTTTCGTACAATCCCAGCGACCCTCTACAAGCTCACATAGGTCTGGGGTCCATTCGTGATTCAAATTCCACTTTTGGAGTATATGGTTTGTGTTGCCCCTATACCTATGCTTCCCTATTGCAACCTATTGTAATTCTACACTGTTTGCATTACTTTTCTTGCTCTTACTTACCTGATTTTGGTTTGTGTACATATAACTTGTGTATATTACTTACCTTCTTATTGAAGGTACTCACTGAGATACTCTTGGCATATTGTCATAAAAAGAAAGTACCGTTATTTTTTAGTAACTCTGTGTATTGTGTTTTCTTATGATATTGTGCATATGATATCAGTGGTATAGTAGGAGCTTTGCATGATTCCTAGTTCAGCCTAAGCTGCTTTCTCATAGCTACCTTCTATCAGCCTGAGCTTCTAGAAACACCTCTTCTCTACTAATAAGGGATAACTGGACCTGGCACAAGATGTAAGTACCTTTGGTACCCACTACAAGCCAAGCCAGCCTCCTACACCCGGGTACTGCCAGACTAGCTCTCTGGGGTTTTCTCTGCAGCTACAGCTGCTGCCAACCCTCAGACAGGTTTCTGCCCCCTGGGCAGCCCAGTCCCAGGAAGGCAGAAAAAAGGATTTCCTCTGGGAGAGGGTGTTACACCCTCTCCCTTTGGAAATAGTTGTTAAGGGCCTGAGAGGAGTAGCTTCTCCTGGCCACTGGAAATGCTTTGAAGGGCACAGATGGTGCCCTCCTTGCATAAGCCAGTCTACACCGGTTCAGGGACCCCCCAGCCTTGCTCTGGCGCAAAACTGGACAAAGGAAAGGAGAGTGACCACTCCCCTGACCAGCACCTCCCAAGGGGAGGTGCCCAGAGCTCCTCCAGTGTGTCTCAGACCTCTGCCATCTTGAATCCAGAGGTGCGAGAGCACAATGGAGACCTCTGAGTGGCCAGTGCCAGCAGGTGACGTCATAAACCCCTCCGGATAGGTGCTTACCTCTCTCTGTAACCAATCCTCCTCTGAGGGCTATTTAGGGTCTCTCCTGTGGGTTTCTCACCAGATAACGAATGCAAGAGCTTACCAGAGTTCCTCTGCACTTCTCTCTTTGACTTCTGCCAAGGATCGACCGCTGACTGCTCCAGGATGCCTGCAAAACCATAACAAAGTAGCAAGAAGACTACCAGCAACATAGTAGCGCCTCATCCTTACAGCTTTCTCAACTGTTTCCTGGTGGTGCATGCTCTGAGGGCTGTCTGCCTTCACCCTGCACTAGAAGCCAAGAAGAAATCTCCTGAAGGGTCGACGGAATCTTACCCCTGCCAATGCAGGCACCAAACTTCTACATCACCGGTCCTCTGGGTCCCCTCTCATCTTGACGAGCGTGGTCCCTGGAACACAGGAGCTGGATCCAAGTGTCCCGGACAGTCAAGTGGCCCTTCTGTCCAAATTTGGTGGATGTAAGTCCTTGCCTCCCCACGCCAGACAGTAATCCTGTGTACTGCGTGAACTGCAGCTGCTCGGGCTTCTGTGCACTTCTGCAAGACTTCCTTCGTGCACAGCATAGCCGAGGTCTCTAGCAGTCTGTCATGCATTGCCCAACTCACTGAGTTGACCTCCGACTTCATGGGACTCCCTTTTGTTGTGCTGAGATGACCGCCATGCTCAGATCTTCTGAATGCCTGTTCAGGTACTTCTACTGGCGCTGCCTGCTTCTGCGTGGGCTCTCTGTGTTGCTGAGTGCCCCCTCTGTCTCCTCCTCCAAGGGGCGACCTCCTGGTCCTTCCTGGGCCTTGGCAGCACCCAAAATCCTCAACCATGACTCTTGCAGCTAGCAAGGCTTGTTCGCAGTCTTTCTGTGTGGAAACAACTCTGCATCCTCCAGCACGCTGTGAGACATTTTCTGACCAAACGAGAAGTTCCTGGCACCTTCCGTTGTTGCAGAATCTTTGGCTTCTTCCACCCAGAGGCAGCCCTTTTGCACCTTCATCCATGGTTTAGTGGGCTCCTGCCCCCTTGGACACTTGCATGACTCTTGGACTTGGGCCCCTTCCTTTGCAGGTCCTCAGGTCCAGGAATCCATCTTCAGTGCTTTGCAGTCAGTAGTTGTCTTTGCAGAATCCCCTATCTCGACTTTACTGTCTTTCTGGGGTAGTAGGGTAACTTTACTCCTTCTTTTCAGAGTCTTGGGGTGGGGTATCTTGGACACCCTTAGGTGGTCATTACAACCCTGGCGGTCGATGTTAAAGCGACGGTAAGACCGCCAACAGGCTGGCGGTAAAAAAATTGCAATTACGACCATGGCGGAAACTGCCAACAAAGACAGCCACTTTAACACTCCGACCGCCACGGCGGGACAAACAAACAGTGCGGCGGTCACCGCCAACAGACAGGCGGGAGACAATGTACCGCCCGCACTATTATGACAGGCCAATCCGCCACCTTTTCCGGGGCAGATTCAACGCGGATAAAAACATGGCGGACACAGGAATCCCGAAGGAAAAACGGTCACCTCTACACACCCCACGAGGAGCGAGGACGCCATGGATCCGGAACTCCAGATTCTCCCTGCAATAGTCTTCCTGCTCCTCTACCAGGAGCACGAACGCTGGCGGCGAAGACCACAGTGAGTACTGCATTTATGACACAGGGGAGAGGGGAGGGAAAAAACAGGGACATATACACGCAACACCCCCACCCTCACCCACTACAACACACACACTAATGCAAATCAATACATCACAGTTACACCCTCCAAACCCCCTGGAAGAATGCAAAGACAATAGAAAATGAGTGTAAACATTGTATTATATTAAAAGCAAGTAGGCAGAAATATATATATACACCACGTACAAAATATATACCAAGCATAGTAGTCCAGGTAGTGCTCTAAGAAAGTCCGTGAAACACTGGGACCCCACGGTATGGGCGAGGCCCACACTAGATCCTCGACCATGACGGAGAGAACACTGCAGGGGCATCAGACAGCAACTAAACAGGCACCTCAGGGGGAGGGAAAGGGGGGGGCACCTCAGCCGCTTGAGTGTACGACGCCAAATCCACGAGGGGGCCACATGCCCACTGTTCCATCCTGGGGAGTGCAAAGCCACAGTCTCTCAAGTCTCTACAGTGGGTGGTTTGCCCACTGTTCCATCCTGGGGAGTGCAAAGCCACAGTCTCTCAAGTCTCTACAGTGGGTGGGTTGCCCACTGCCATATCCTGGGGAGTGCAAAGCCACAGTCTCACAAGTCTCTACAGTGGGTGGTTTGCCCACTGTTCAATCCTGGGGAGTGCAAAGCCACAGTCCCTCAAGTCTCTACAGTGGGTGGTTTGCCCACTGTTCCATCCTGGGGAGTGCAAAGCCACAGTCTCTCAAGTCTATACAGTGGGTGGTTTGGCCACTGTTCCATCCTGGGGAGTGCAAAGCCACAGTCTCTCAAGTCTGTACAGTGGGTGGTTTGGCCACTGTTCCATCCTGGGGAGTGCAAAGCCACAGTCTCTCAAGTCTGTACAGTGGGTGACTTGCCCACTGTTCCATCCTGGGGAGTGCAAAGCCACAGTCTCTCAAGTCTCTACAGTGGGTGGGTTGCCCACTGCCATATTGTGGGGAGTGCAAAGCCACAGTCTCTCTAGTCGATAACAGTCTCCACTGGTTCTGGAGGGGGCATGGTGCCCAGAGTGCTTCATCCTGCTAAGGACAGAGGTAGTGGAAGACAGTCTCCACTGGTTCTGTAGGGGCATGGTGCACAGAGTGCTTCATCCTGCTAAGGACAGAGGTAGTGGATGACAGTCTCCACTGGTTCTGGAGGGGGCATGGTGCCCAGAGTGCTTCATTCTGCCTGTGACGGACTTAGTAGTGTCAGTGCCCTTGGCGCTCATGGGCCAGCGTTGCTTGAGACAGCGGTGCCCTGTTCAGCGATGTTTGAGATGGCGGTGCCCTGTGCAATGGTGCTTGAGACGGTGGTGCCCTGTTCATCGGTGCTTGAGATGGCGGTGTCCTGTTCAGCGGTGCTTGAGATGGCGGTGCCCTGTGCAGCGGTGCTTGAGATGGTGGTGCCCTGTGCAGCGGTGTGTGAGATGGCGGTGCCCTGTTCAGCGGTGCGTGAAATGGCGGTGCCCTGTGCAGCGGTGCTTGAGATGGCGGTGCCCTGTTCAGCTGTGCTTGAGGCGGCAGTCTCCATTGCAGGGGCTCAGCTGCTGGCGGTCCTTCATGGCCCAGAGGGGCTTTTGCTGGCGGTCCTTCATGGCCCAGTGGGGCTTGTGCTGGCGGTCCTTCATGGCCCAGCAGGGCTTTTGCTAGTGGTCCTTCATGGCCCAGCAGGGCTTGTGCTGGCGGTGGCCTCCTGGGCAGGTAGGCTGGTGCTGGCGGGCCCCTCCTGGCCAGCTGGGCTTTTGCTGGCGGTCCTGTCCTAGGCAGCTGGGCTTGTGCTGGCGGTCCTGTCCTGGGCAGCTGGGCTTGTGCTGGCGGTCCTGTCCTGGGCAGCTGGGCTTGTGCTGGTGGGCCTGTCCTGGGCAGCTGGGCTTGTGCGGGGGTTGGCCTCCTGGGCAGCAGGGATGATGGCGGTCTTCTCCGCCGTGCTGCTCTTCCCAGACTTTCCGGGTTTCTTGTGGCCCTTCCCCACCTTGAAAGGTGTCACAGCTGACTCCACACTCCCACCGGGACCCCTGGGAGCAGCTTAGGTGGCTGGAGTCTTCCCCCTCTCCCGCCGGGCACTACCAACTTCTGATGCTTCACGGGTGGGGGACTGTCTGTGCTGTGGCTCCGTGCCACACTCGCTGCCCTGGTGGCCGGTGCACTCCAGATTCCGGTGACCACAGGCACCACTGGTCCCAGAGATGTTGTGGCTGAGGTGCTAGTTCGGGACCTATGAGATGGACGGGGTGGGGGAGGTGTGGGAAAGAGGTCATGGTTGGACAGGAAAAGTTTTTTGGACACACTGGGACGGGTAGCTGGAGGGGGTTTGGGAGTGGAGGAAGAGGTAGTGGTTGTAGGAGGTGTATGTTTGGTGACTTTGGGTGAAGGTGCATGCGCTGGAGGCTTTCGTGAGGTGGATGGCTGTTGGGTGGGTGTGTGCCTGCGTTTGTGTATCTTGGGAGGGGGTGTCACAGACACACTGGGAGAGGACACAGGGGACATGTGAATGGTAGTGGGGGTGGTGACGGCACGTGAGCGGGGTGTGGGGGTGGGTGTGCTGGAGAGGGACGTAGTGGCTGTAGAGGTAGTGCATGCAGGTGTGAGTGTAGACGAGACTGGGAGGGAGGAGGGAGAAGAGGAGGAGGGGGACACAGTGGAGGCAGTGGATGTTGGTGTGTCTGCATGTGTGTGATGCTTGTGTGAGTGCCTGTGGGATGTGCAGTGCTTATGTTTGCCTGAGCTTCCCTTGTGTGTTGACATGTGTGCATGCTGGTCTGTAGCTGTGCTTGGGATAGGCTGAGGTACAGGGGATTGGGTCGGGGTGGAGGAAGTTGGAGGGGGGAGGCTAGACACAGGGACAATGGCTGCCATCAGTGCTGAGGCCAGAGTCTGAAAAGCTCGCTGAAGGGCCGCCTGACCAGAATGAATGCCCTCCCGGAATGCATTTGTTTGTTGCAACTGCCTTTCTACACCCTAAATGGCATTCAAAATGTTAGACTGCCCAACAGTGAGGGACCTGAGGAGGTCAATGGCCTCCTCACTGAGGGCAGCAGGGGTGACTGGGAGAGGGCCTGAGGTGCCTGGGGCGAAGGTGATGCCCACCCTCCCGGGTGAGCGGTGTAGGAAAGTACCATCTTGCCTGGCATGTTACCCCCATATTTCACTGTATATATGTTGTTTTAGTTGTATGTGTCACTGGGACCCTGCTAGCCAGGGCCCCAGTGCTCATAAGTGTGCCCTGTATGTGTTCCCTATGTGATGACTAACTGTCTCACTGAGGCTCTGCTAACCAGAACTCAGTGGTTATGCTCTCTCATTACTTTCTAAATTGTCACTAACAGGCTAGTGACCAATTTCACCAATTCACATTGGCATACTGGAACACCCTTATAATTCCCTAGTATATGGTACTGAGGTACCCAGGGTATTGGGGTTCCAGGAGATCCCTATGGGCAGCAGCATTTCTTTTGCCACCCATAGGGAGCTCTGACAATTCTTACACAGGCCTGCCACTGCAGCCTGAGTGAAATAACGTCCACGTTATTTCACAGCCATTTACCACTGCACTTAAGTAACTTATAAGTCACCCATATGTCTAACCTTTACCTGGTAAAGGTGGGGTGCCAAGTTACTAAGTGTGTGAGCACCCTGGCACTAGCCAAGGTGCCCCCACATCGTTCAGGGCAAATTCCCCGGAATTTGTTAGTGCGGGGACAGCATTACACACGTGCACTATACATAGGTCATCACCTATGTATAGCGTCACAATGGTAACTCCGAACATGGCCATATAACATGTCTAAGATCATGGAATTGTCACCCCAATGCCATTCTGGCATTGGGGAGACAATTCCATGATCCCCTGAGTCTCTAGCACAGACCCGGGTACTGCCAAACTACCTTTCCCGGGGTTTCACTGCAGCTGCTGCCAAACCCTCAGACAGGTTTCTGCCCTCCTGGGGTCCAGCCAGGCTATGCCCCGGAAGGCAGAACAAAGGACTTCCTCAGAGAGAGAGTGTTACACCCTCTCCCTTTGGAAAATGTTGTCAGGGCTGGGGAGGAGTAGCCTCCCCCAGCCTCTGGAAATGCTTTGATGGGCACAGATGGTGCCCATCTCTGCATAAGCCAGTCTACACTGGTTCAGGGATCCCCCAGCCCTGCTCTGGCGCAAAACTGGACAAAGGAAAGGGGAGTGGCCACTCCCCTGACCTGCACCTCCCCTGGGAGGTGCCCAGAGCTCCTCCAGTGTGCTCCAGACCTCTGCCATCTTGGAAGCAGAGGTGCTGCTGGCACACTGGACTGCTCTGAGTGGCCAGTGCCAGCAGGTGACGTCAGAGACTCCTTCTGATAGGCTCTTACCTGTGTTGCTAGCCTATCCTCCTTCCTAAGTAGCCAAATCTCCTTTTCTGGCTATTTAGGGTCTCTGCTTTGCGGAATTCTTTAGATAACGAATGCAAGAGCTCATCAGCGTTCCTCTGCATCTCTCTCTTCACCTTCTGCCAAGGAATCGACCGCTGACTGCTCTGGACGCCTGCAAAACCACAACAAAGTAGCAAAGACGACTACTGCAACCTTGTATCGCTGATCCGGCCGCCTTCTCAACTGTTTTCCTGGTGGTACATGCTGTGGTGGTAGTCTGCCTCCTCTCTGCACTAGAAACTCCGAAGAAATCTCCCGTGGGTCGACGGAATCTTCCCCCTGCAACCGCAGGCACCAAAAGACTGCATCACCGGTCCTCTGGGTCCCCTCTCAGCACGACGAGCATGGTCCCTGGAACTCAGCAACTCTGTCCAAGGGACTCCCACAGTCCAGTGACTCTTCAGTCCAAGTTTGGTGGAGGTAAGTCCTTTCCTCCCCACGCTAGACTGCATTGCTGGGTACCGCGTGATTTGCAGCTGCTCCGGCTCCTGTGCACTCTTCCAGGATTTCCTTTGTGCACAGCCAAGCCTGGGTCCCCGACACTCTAACCTGCAGTACACAACCTCCTGAGTTGTCCTCCGGCGTCGTGGGATCTTCTTTTGTGACTTCGGGTGAGCTCCGGTTCACTCCTCTTCGTAGTGCCTGTTCCGGCACTTCTGCGGGTGCTGCCTGCTTCTGAGAGGGCTCCTTGTCTTGCTGGGTGGCCCCTCTGTCTCCTCACGCAATTGGTGACATCCTGGTCCCTCCTGGGCCACAGCAGCATCCTAAAACCCCAACCATGACCCTTGCAGCTAGCACGGCTTGTTTGCAGTCTTTCTGCGTGGGAACACCTCTGCAAGCTTCTTCACGACGTGGGACATCCATCCTCCAAAGGGAAAGTTCCTAGTCCTCTTCGTTCCTGCAGAATCCACAGCTTCTACCATCCAGTGGCAGCTTCTTTGCATCCTCAGCTGGCATTTCCTGGGCATCTGCCCAATCCCGACTTTGTCGCAACACTTGGACTTGGTCCCCTTGTTCCACAGGTACTCTCGTCCGGAAATCCACCTTTGTTGCATTGCTGGTGTTGGTCTTCCTTGCAGAATTCCCCTATCACGACTTCTGTGCTCTCTGGGGAACTTAGGTGCACTTTACACCTACTTTTCAGGGTCTTGGGGTGGGCTATTTTTCTAACCCTCAATGTTTTCTTACAGTCTCAGCGACCCTCTACAAGCTCACATAGGTTTGGGGTCCATTCGTGGTTCGCATTCCACTTTTGGAGTATATGGTTTGTGTTGCCCCTATACCTATGTGCTCTCATTGCAACCTATCGTGACTGTATATTGCTTGCATTGCTTTCTATTGCTATTACTGCATATTTTTGGTATTGTGTACATATATCTTGTGTATATTTGCTATCCTCATACTGAGGGTACTCACTGAGATACTTTTGGCATATTGTCATAAAAATAAAGTACCTTTATTTTTAGTATATCTGTGTATTGTGTTTTCTTATGATATTGTGCAAAGACACCAGTGGTATAGTGGGAGCATTGCATGTCTCCTAGTTCAGCCTAAGCTGTTCTGCTAAGCTACCCTTTTCTATCAGCCTAAGCTGCTAGAACACCTCTTCTACACTAATAAGGGATACCTGGACCTGGTGCAGAGTGTAAGTACCCATTGGTACTCACTACAAACCAGGCCAGCCTCCTACATTGGTTGTGCAGCGGTGGGATAAGTACTTGCAACTACTTACCACTTTGTCATTTTGTACTTTTCATAAGAGAAAAATATACAAAACAAGTTCAGTGTATGTACACCTAACCAAAAAGTTTTGCTTTTCTTCTCTTACTCTATTGCTAAGTGCTGAAAAGTACCTATAAAACTTTCAAAAAGTTGTAAAAAGTTGAAAAAGTTTTTTTTCTGTTTCCTTAAAAAGTTCTGAAACTTTTTCTTTCTTTTTCTGTCCCTTAAACCTTTTTCTATCATGTCTGGTACAGGTCCTACTCTTGATCTGGCCAGCACTGCTTATGACCACCTTAGCTGGAAAGGTGCAAGGAGTCTCTGCATTGATAGAGGTTTAGGGGTAGGGAAGAATCCCTCTAGAGAATTGTTGATTAATATGCTCATTGAAAATGATATGGCCTTAGGTGGCACATCAGGTGAGAAATTAGCAGATGGTTCACACTCTGATTCTGGGGTAGCCACAGTAAGAATGTTAGATGGTATTCTTTCAAACCTGCCCCTTAGCAGGCCACCTAGCATCACTGGTACTAATGTGAGCTCACATCACAGTAGGGGTTTCACTCCTGCAGGCCAGGTTGTTAGAGTGCCAACTATTAGGGACAGGTCTCCCTCTGTCCATTCACACCATTCTTCTATGTCTAAGCATGCCCAACCCACCCACTCTAATGACAGAATGTTAGAAAGGGAGCTCAATAGATTGAGAGTGGAAGAGACCAGGCTGAAGCTTAAACAGCAACAGCTGGCTCTAGACAGGGAAACTTTAGACTTAGAAAAAAAAAGACAGAAGTTGGGGTTAGGACCCCATGGTGGCAGCAGCAGTATTACAGATAGTAATCCTGTTAAAGAGCATGATTCTAGGAATCTGCACAAGATAGTTCCCCCTTATAAGGAGGGAGATGACATTAACAAGTGATTTGCTGCACTTGAGAGAGCCTGTGTTGTACAGGGGGTCCCTCAAAGGCAGTGGGCTGCTATCCTATGGCTATCTGTCAGTGGAAAGGGTAGGGATAGGCTCCTTACTGTGAAGGAAAGTGATGCCAATAATTTTACAGTTTTAAAGAATGCACTCCTGGATGGTTATGGCTTAACCACTGAACAATACAGGATGAAGTTCAGAGAAACCAAAAAGGAGTCTTCACAAGACTGGGTAGACTTTGTTGACCATTCCGTGAAGGCCTTGGAGGGGTGGTTACATGGCAGTAAAGTTTCTAAATATGAAAGCCTGTATAACTTGATCCTGAGAGAGCATATTCTTAATAACTGTGTGTCTGATTTGTTACACCAATATCTAGTGGACTCAGATCTGACCTCTCACCAAGAATTGGGAAAGAAGGGAGACAAATGGGTCAGAACAAGAGTGAACAGAAAAGTTCATACAGAAGGATGGCAAGAAGAAGGATGGCAAGTCTTCAGACAAGGGTGGGGACAAATCTAAAAATGAGTCTTCATCAGGCCCACAAAAACACTCTGGTGGGTCCAAATCCTCTTCTAATCAAGTAAAGAAACCATGGTGCTATTTATGTAAAGTAAAAGGCCATTGGACAACTGATGCCAGTTGTCCAAAGAAAAGCACCAAGCTCCCACTACCACAACCCCTACTGCTACACCTAGTGCCCATAGTAATAGCAGTGGTGGTGGGAGCAAACCTACTAATAGCCAATCCAAGGGAGTAGCTGGGCTCACTTTTGGTAATTTAGTTGGGGTTGGTCTTGTTAGGGAGACCACAGAGGCTGTGTTAGTCTCTTAAGGTGCCATTGATTTGGCCACCTTGGTTGCTTGTCCCGTTAATATGGATAAGTACAAGCAACTTCCCCTGATAAATGGTGTTGAGGTTCAGGCCTACAGGGACACAGGTGCCAGTGTTACTATGGTAATAGAAAAAATGGTCCACCCTGAACAACACCTACTTGTTCACCAGTACCAAGTGACTGATGCTCATAACAACACTCTTAGCCACCCCATGGCTGTTGTGAATCTCAACTGGGGGGGGGGGGTGGTTACTGGTCCAAAGAAAGTTGTGGTTGCCTCAGATTTACCTGTAGACTGTCTACTAGGGAACGATTTAGAGACATCCGCTTGGGCAGAAGTGGAGTTGGAGGCTCATGCAGCCATGCTGGGCATTCCTGGGCATATTTTTGCTTTGACAAGGGCTCAGGCCAAAAAGCAAAAAGGACAGGGTGACTTGGATCCTGGAACAATGGACCAAGTGCTCCCTAAAGCTAGGGTTAGTAAAGGTAAATCACTACCTACTATCCCTCCCTCTACAGATGATTCAACTTCTGAGGAAGAAGAATTTCCCCCCTGTGCAGAACCTTCACCGGAGGAGCTGGAAGCAGACACTGCTGAGCTTTTGGGTGGAGGGGGGCCTGCCATGGGGGAGCTGAGTGTGGCACAGCAGACCTGTCCCACACTAGAGGGTCTAAGACAGCAAGCTGTCAAACAGCAAAATGGGGATGTCGGTGACTCCCACAGAGTTTACTGGGAGGACAACCTCTTGTATACAGAGGCAAGGGACCCAAAACCTGGAGCTGCCAGGAGATTGGTTATTCCCCTGCAATACAGAGCGTTCCTCCTAACTCTAGTCCAAGACATTCCCTTGGCTGGACATTTAGGGCAGATGAAAACCTGGGATAGGCTTGTCCCCCTGTTTCATTGGCCTAAAATGTCAGAGGACACTGGCACCCCAAAGGCTCCCCTTATTCCACTGCCTGTGGTTGGGGTTCCCTTTGAAAGGGTAGGGGTTGACATAGTTGGCCCCCTTGACCCTCCTACTACTTCAGGCAATAGGTTTATCTTGGTGGTAGTGGACTATGCCACAAGATATCCTGAAGCAATTCCTCTAAGGACCACTGCAGCTCCTGCAGTGGCAAAGCCCCTCCTGGGAATCTTTTCCAGGGTGGGTTTCCCAAAAGAGGTGGTATCAGACAGGGGTAGCAACTTTATGTCTGCATACTTGAAGGCCATGTGGAGGAATGTGGTGTAACATACAAATTCACCACGCCTTATCATCCACAAACAAATGGACTGGTTGAGAGGTTTAACAAAACTCTCAAAGGAATGATAATGGGACTCCCTGAAAAACTCAGGAGGAGATGGGATGTCCTGTTACCTTGCCTCCTTTTTGCTTACAGGGAGGTATCCCAGAAAGGAGTGGGCTTCAGCCCCTTTGAACTCCTATTTGGGCACCCTGTAAGAGGTCCTCTAACACTTGTAAAGAAGGGTTGGAAACAACCTTTAAAAGCTCCTAAGCAAGACATAGTGGACTATGTACGTGGCCTAAGATCCAGAATGGCTGAGTATATGAAAAAGGCCAGTAAAAACCTTCAGGCCAGCCAAGAGCTCCAAAAGCAATAGCATGACCAGAAGGCTGTTCTGATTCAGTACCAACCAGGGCAGAACGTGTGGGTCTTGGAGCCTGTGGCCCCAAGAGCACTCCAAGACAATTGGAGTGGACCCCACATTATTGTTGAAAAGAAGGGAGAAGTCACCTACTTGGTTGACTTGGGCACTGCCAGGAGTCCCCTTAGGGTGCTCCATGTCAATCGCCTAAAACCCTACTATGACAGGGCTGATCTCACCCTGCTCATGGCAACAGATGAAGGACAGGAAGAAGAGAGTGACCCTCTCCCTGATCTGTTCTCTTCCACAGAACAAGATGCTCTAGTGGAAGGTGTAGTTCTGGCAGATTGTCTTACTGCTGAGCAGAAAGACCACTGCATAAATCTCCTGGGTCAGTTTTCTGAACTCTTCTTTACTGTGCCAGGCACCACTTCTTGGTGTGAGCACACTATAGATACTGGAGACAACATGCCTGTCAAAAGTAAGATCTATAGGCAGCCTGACTATGTCAGGGACTGTATAAAACAAGAGGTTCAGAAAATGCTTGAACTGGGAGTGGTTGAGCACTCTGAAAGTCCATGGGCCTCTCCTGTGGTACTTGTACCAAAGCCTCACTTTAAAGATGGGAAAAAGGAAATGAGGTTTTGTGTAGATTACAGAGGTCTCAACCAGGTAACTAAAACTGATGCTCACCCTATACCCAGGGCAGATAAGCTAATAGATACACTGGCATCTGCCAAGTATCTAAGCACCTTTGATTTGACTGCAGGGTATTGGCAGATCAAGTTATCAGAGGATGCTAAAGCTAAAACTGCATTTTCGACTATTGGAGGGCACTACCAATTCACAGTAATGCCCTTTGGTTTGAAAAATGCACCTGCCACTTTTCAGAGGTTGGTGAATACAGTCCTGCAAGGGTTGGTGGCTTTTAGTGCAGCATATCTAGATGATATAGCTGTCTTTAGCCCCACCTGGGATGATCACCTGGTCCACCTATGGAAAGTTTTGGAGGCCCTGCAAAAGCCAGGCCTCACTATCAAGGCTTCAAAGTGCCAGATAGGGCAGGGGAAAGTGGTTTATCTGGGACACCTTGAGGGTGGAGAACAGATTGCACCACTTCAGGGGAAAATCCAAACTATTATAGATTGGGTTCACCCTACAACTCAGACCCAGGTGAGAGCCTTCTTAGGCCTCACTGGGTATTACAGGAGGTTCATAAAGAACTATGGCTCCATTGCAGCCCCTCTTAATGACCTCACTTCAAAGAAAATGCCTAAAAAGGTATTGTGGACAGCTAGCTGTCAGAAAGCTTTTGAGGAACTGAAACAGGCCATGTGCTCTGCACCTGTCCTAAAAAGCCCATGTTACTCCAAGAAATTAATTGTTCAAACTGATGCATCTGAATTAGGGGTAGGGGCAGTCTTATCACAACTCAATTCTGAGGGCCAGGATCAACCTGTTGCTTTTATCAGCAGGAGGTTGACCCCTAGAGAAAAGCGTTGGTCTGCCATAGAGAGGGAGGCCTTTGCTGTGGTCTGGGCACTGAAGAAGTTGAGGCCATACCTGTTTGGCACTCACTTCATTGTTCAGACAGACCACAAACCTCTACTTTGGCTAAAGGATGCCTGCAAAACCATAACAAAGTAGCAAGAAGACTACCAGCAACATTGTAGCGCCTCATACTGACGGCTTTCTCAACTGTTTCCTGGTGGTGCATGCTCTGAGGGCTGTCTGCCTTCACCCTGCACTAGAAGCCAAGAAGAAATCTCCTGAAGGGTCGACGGAATCTTACCCCTGCCAATGCAGGCATCAAACTTCTACATCATCGCTCCTCTGGGTCCCCTCTCATCTTGACGAGCGTGGTCCCTGGAACACAGGAGCTGGATCCAAGTGTCCCGGACAGTCAAGTGGCCCTTCTGTCCAAATTTGGTGGATGTAAGTCCTTGCCTCCCCACGCCAGACAGTAATCCTGTTACTGCGTGAACTGCAGCTGCTCGGGCTTCTGTGCACTTCTGCAAGACTTCCTTCATGCACAGCATAGCGAAGGTCCCTATCACTCTGTCCTGCATTGCACAACTCACTGAGTTGACCTCCGACTTCGTGGGACTCCCTTTTGTTGTGGTGAGATGACCGCCGTGCTCAGATCTTCTGAACGCCTGTTCAGGTACTTCTACTGGCGCTGCCTGCTTCTGCGTGGGCTCTCTGTGTTGCTGAGTGCCCCCTCTGTCTCCTCCTCCAAGGGGCGACCTCCTGGTCCTTCCTGGGCCTTGGCAGCACCCAAAATCCTCAACCATGACTCTTGCAGCTAGCAAGGCTTGTTCGCAGTCTTTCTGTGTGGAAACAACTCTGCATCCTCCAGCACGCTGTGAGACATTTTCTGACCAAACGAGAAGTTCCTGGCACCTTCCGTTGTTGCAGAATCTTTGGCTTCTTCCACCCAGAGGCAGCCCTTTTGCACCTTCATCCGGGGTTTAGTGGGCTCCTGCTCCCTTGGACACTTGCATGACTCTTGGACTTGGGCCCCTTCCTTTGCAGGTCCTCAGGTCCAGGAATCCATCTTCAGTGCTTTGCAGTCAGTAGTTGTCTTTGCAGAATCCCCTATCTCGACTTTACTGTCTTTCTGAGGTAGTAGGGTAACTTTACTCCTTCTTTTCAGGGTTTTGGGGTGGGGTATCTTGGACACCCTTAGGTGATCATTACAACCCTGGCGGTCGGTGTTAAAGCGACGGTAAGACCGCCAACAGGCTGGCGGTAAAAAAATTGCAATTACGACCATGGCGGAAACTGCCAACAAAGACAGCCACTTTACCACTCCGACCACCACGGCGGGACAAACAAACAGTGCGGCGGTCACCGCCAACAGACAGGCGGGAGACAATGTACCGCCCGCACTATTATGACAGGCCAATCCGCCACCTTTTCCGGGGCGGATTCAACGTGGATAAAAACATGGCGGACACAGGAATCCCGAAGGAAAAATGGTCACCTCTACACACCCCACGAGGAGTGAGGACGCCATGGATCCGGAACTCCAGATTCTCCCTGCAATAGTCTTCCTGCTCCTCTACCAGGAGCACGAACGCTGGCGGCGAAGACCACGGTGAGTACTGCATTTATGACACAGGGGAGAGGGGAGGGAAAAAACAGGGACATATACAGTACACGCAACACCCCCACCCTCACCCACTACAACACACACACTAATGCAAATCAATACATCACAGTTACACCCTCCAAACCCCCCGGAAGAATGCAAAGACAATAGAAAATTAGTGTAACCATTGTATTATATTAAAAGCAAGTAGGCAGAAATATATATACACACCACGTACAAAATATATACCAAGCATAGTAGTCCAGGTAGTGCTCTAAGAAAGTCAGTGAAACACTGGGACCACACGGTATGGGCGAGGCCCACACAAGATCCTCGACCATGATGGAGAGAACACGGCAGGGGCATCAGACAGCAACTAAACAGGCACCTCAGGGGGAGGGAAAGGGGGGGGCACCTCAGCCGCTTGAGTGCACGACGCCAAATCCACGAGGGGGCCACATGCCCACTGTTCCATCCTGGGGAGTGCAAAGCCACAGTCTCTCAAGTCTCTACAGTGGGTGGTTTGCCCACTGTTCCATCCTGGGGAGTGCAAAGCCACAGTCTCTCAGGTCTCTACAGTGGGTGGGTTGCCCACTGCCATATCCTGGGGAGTGCAAAGCCACAGTCTCACAAGTCTCTACAGTGGGTGGTTTGCCCACTGTTCAATCCTGGGGAGTGCAAAGCCACAGTCCCTCAAGTCTCTACAGTGGGTGGTTTGCCCACTGTTCCATCCTGGGGAGTGCAAAGCCACAGTCTCTCAAGTCTGTACAGTGGGTGACTTGCCCACTGTTCCATCCTGGGGAGTGCAAAGCCACAGTCTCTCAAGTCTATACAGTGGGTGGTTTGCCCACTGTTCCATCCTGGGGAGTGCAAAGCCACAGTCTCTCAAGTCTCTACAGTGGGTGGGTTGCCCACTGCCATATTGTGGGGAGTGCAAAGCCACAGTCTCTCAAGTCGATAACAGTCTCCACTGGTTCTGGAGGGAGCATGGTGCCCAGAGTGCTTCATCCTGCTAAGGACAGAGGTAGTGGATGACAGTCTCCACTGGTTCTGGAGGGGCATGGTGCCCAGAGTGCTTCATCCTGCTAAGGACAGAGGTAGTGGATGACAGTCTCCACTGGTTCTGGAGGGGACATGGTGCCCAGAGTGCTTCATTCTGCCCGTGACAGACTTACTAGTGTCAGTGCCCTTGGCGCTCATGGGCCAGCGTTGCTTGAGACAGCGGTGCCCTGTTCAGCGATGTTTGAGATGGCGGTGCCCTGTGCAATGGTGCTTGAGACGGTGGTGCCCTGTTCATCGGTGCTTGAGACGGCGATGCCCTGTTCAGCGGTGCTTGACATGGCGGTGCCCTGTGCAGCTATGCTTGAGATGGTGGTGCTTTGTTCAGCGGTGCTTGAGATGGCGGTGCCCTGTTCAGCGGTGCTTGAGATGGCGGTGCCCTGTGCAGCGGTGCTTGAGATGGCGGTGCCCTGTGCAGCGGTGCGTGAGATGGCGGTGCCCTGTTCAGCGGTGCGTGAAATGGCGGTGCCCTGTGCAGCGGTGCTTGAGATGGCGGTGCCCTGTTCAGCGGTGCTTGAGGCGGTGGTCTCCATTGCAGGGACTCAGCTGCTGGCAGTCCTTCATGGCCCAGAGGGGCTTTTGCTGGCGGTCCTTCATGGCCCAGTGGGGTTTGTGCTGGCGGTCCTTCATGGCCCAGCAGGGCTTTTGCTAGCGGTCCTTCATGGCCCTTTGGGGCTTGTGCTGGCGGTGGCCTCCTGGGCAGGTAGGCTGGTGCTGGCGGGCCCCTCCTGGCCAGCTGGGCTTGTGCTGGCGGTCCTGTCCTAGGCAGCTGGGCTTGTGCTGGCGGTCCTGTCCTGGGCAGCTGGGCTTGTGCGGGAGGTGGCCTCCTGGGCAGCAGGGATGATGGCGGTCTTCTCCACCGTACTGCTCTTCCCCGACTTGCCGGGTTTCTTGTGGCCCTTCCCCACCTTGAAAGGTGTCACAGCTGACTCCACACTCCCACCGGGACCACTGGGAGCAGCTTAGGTGGCTGGAGTCTTCCCCCTCTCCCGCCGGGCACTGCCAACTTCTGATGCTTCACAGGTGGGGGACTGTCTGTGCTGTGGCTCCGTGCCACACTCGCTGCCCTGGTGGCAGGTGCACTCCAGATTCCGGTGACCACAGGCACCACTGGTCCCGGAGATGTTGTGGCTGAGGTGCTAGTTCGGGACCTATGAGATGGACGGGGTGGGGGAGGTGTGGGAAAGAGGTCATGGTTGGACAGGAAAAGTTTTTTGACACACTGGGACGGGTAGCTGGAGGGGGTTTGGGAGTGGAGGAAGAGGTGGTGGTTGTAGGAGGTGTATGTTTGGTGACTTTGGGTGAAGGTGCATGCGCTGGAGGCTTTCGTGAGGTGGATGGCTGTTGGGTAGGTGTGTGCCTGCGTTTGTGTTTCTTGGGAGGGGGTGTCACAGACACACTGGGAGAGGACACAGGGGACGTGTGAATGGTAGTGGGGGTGGTGACTGCACATGAACGGGGTGTGGTGGTGGGTGTGCTGGAGAGGGACGTAGTGGCTGTAGAGGTAGTGCATGCAGGTGTGAGTGTAGACGAGACTGGGAGGGAGGAGGGAGAAGAGGAGGAGGTGGACACAGTGGAGGCAGTGGATGTTGGTGTGTCTGCATGTGTGTGATGCTTGTGTGAGTGCCTGTGGGATGTTACCTACACGGGGTTTCACTGCAGCTGCTGCCAACCCCTCAGACAGGTTTCTGCCCTCCTGGGGTCCAGCCAGGCTATGCCCCGGAAGGCAGAAGAAAGGACTTCCTCAGAGAGAGGGTGTTACACCCTCTCCCTTTGGAAAAAGGTGTCAGGGCTGGGGAGGAGTAGCCTCCCCCAGCCTCTGGAAATGCTTTGATGGGCACAGATGGTGCCTATCTCTGCATAAGCCAGTCTACACCGGTTCAGGGATCCCCCAGCCCTGCTCTGGCGCGAAACTGGACAAAGGAAAGGGGAGTGACCACTCCCCTGACCTGCACCTCCCCTGGGAGGTGCCCAGAGCTCCT
Source organism: Pleurodeles waltl (assembly GCF_031143425.1). Lineage (NCBI taxonomy): Eukaryota > Metazoa > Chordata > Amphibia > Caudata > Salamandridae > Pleurodeles > Pleurodeles waltl. The sequence continues at coordinate 1,227,199,064 of NC_090447.1, forward strand.
CCAGTGTGCTCCAGACCTCTGCCATCTTGGAAACAGAGGTGCTGCTGGCACACTGGACTGCTCTGAGTGGCCAGTGCCAGCAGGTGACGTCAGAGACTCCTTCTGATAGGTTCTTACCTGTGTTGCTAGCCTATCCTCCTTCCTAAGTAGCCAAACCTCCTTTTCTGGCTATTTAGGGTCTCTGCTTTGGGGAATTCTTTAGATAACGAATGCAAGAGCTCATCAGAGTTCCTCTGCATCTCTCTCTTCACCTTCTGCCAAGGAATCGACCGCTGACTGCTCTGGACGCCTGCAAAACCACAACAAAGTAGCAAAGACAACTACTGCAACCTTGTATCGCTGATCCGGCCGCCTTCTCGACTGTTTTCCTGGTGGTGCATGCTGTGGGGGTAGTCTGCCTCCTCTCTGCACTAGAAAGCTCCGAAGAAATCGGTTTGCCCACTGTTCCATCCTGGGGAGTGCAAAGCCACAGTCTCTCAAGTCTGTACAGTGGGTGACTTGCCCACTGTTCCATCCTGGGGAGTGCAAAGCCACAGTCTCTCAAGTCTCTACAGTGGGTGGGTTGCCCACTGCCATATTGTGGGGAGTGCAAAGCCACAGTCTCTCAAGTCGATAACAGTCTCCACTGGTTCTGGAGGGGGCATGGTGCCCAGAGTGCTTCATCCTGCTAAGGACAGAGGTAGTGGATGACAATCTCCACTGGTTCTAGAGGGGCATGGTGCCCAGAGTGCTTCATCCTGCTAAGGACGGAGGTAGTGGATGACAGTCTCCACTGGTTATGGAGGGGGCATGGTGCCCAGAGTGCTTCATTCTGCCCGTGACAGACTTAGTAGTGTCAGTGCCCTTGGCGCTCATGAGCCAGCGTTGCTTGAGACAGCGGTGCCCTGTTCAGCGATGTTTGAGATGGCGGTGCCCTGTGCAATGGTGCTTGAGACGGTGGTGCCCTGTCCATCGGTGCTTGAGACGGCGATGCCCTGTTCAGCGGTGCTTGACATGGCAGTCCCCTGTGCAGCTGTGCTTGAGATGGTGGTGCTCTGTTCAGCGGTGCTTGAGATGGCGGTGCCCTGTTCAGCGGTGCTTGAGATGGCGGTGCCCTGTGCAGCGGTGCTTGAGATGGCGGTGCCCTGTGCAGCGGTGCGTGAGATGGCGGTGCCCTGTTCAGCGGTGCGTGAAATGGCGTGCCCTGTGCAGCGGTGCTTGAGATGGCGGTGCCCTGTTCAGCGGTGCTTGAGGCGGTGGTCTCCATTGCAGGGACTCAGCTGCTGGCGGTCCTTCATGGCCCAGAGGGGCTTTTGCTGGCGGTCCTTCATGGCCCAGTGGGGCTTGTGCTGGCGGTCCTTCATGGCCCAGCAGGGCTTTTGCTAGAGGTCCTTCATGGCCCTTCGGGGCTTGTGCTGGCGGTGGCCTCCTGGGCAGGTAGGCTGGTGCTGGCGGGCCCCTCCTGGCCAGCTGGGCTTGTGCTGGTGGTCCTGTCCTAGGCAGCTGGGCTTGTGCTGGCGGTCCTGTCCTGGGCAGCTGGGCTTGTGCTGGCGGTCCTGTCCTGGGCAGCTGGGCTTGTGCTGGTGGGCCTGTCCTGGGCAGCTGGGCTTGTGCAGGAGGTGGCCTCCTGGGCAGCAGGGATGATGGCGGTCTTCTCCGCCGTGCTGCTCTTCCCAGACTTGCCGGGCTTCTTGTGGCCCTTCCCCACCTTGAAAGGTGTCACAGCTGACTCCACACTCCCACCGGGACCCCTGGGAGCAGCTTAGGTGGCTGGAGTCTTCCCCCTCTCCCGCCGGGCACTGCCAACTTCTGATGCTTCACAGGTGGGGGACTGTCTGTGCTGTGGCTCCGTACTACACTCGCTGCCCTGGTGGCAGGTGCACTCCAGATTCCGGTGACCACAGGCACCACTGGTCCCGGAGATGTTGTGGCTGAGGTGCTAGTTCGGGACCTATGAGATGGACGGGGTGGGGGAGGTGTGGGAAAGAGGTCATGGTTGGACAGGAAGAGTTTTTTGGACACACTGGGACGGGTAGCTGGAGGGGGTTTGGGAGTGGAGGAAGAGGTAGTGGTTGTAGGAGGTGTATGTTTGGTGACTTTGGGTGAAGGTGCATGCGCTGGAGGCTTTCGTGAGGTGGATGGCTGTTGGGTGGGTGTGTGCCTGCGTTTGTGTATCTTGGGAGAGGGTGTCACAGACACACTGGGAGAGGACACAGGGGATGTGTGAATGGTAGTGGGGGTGGTGACTGCACGTGAACGGGGTGTGGTGGTGGGTGTGCTGGAGAGGGACGTAGTGGCTGTAGAGGTAGTGCATGCAGGTGTGAGTGTAGACGAGACTGGGAGGGAGGAGCGAGAAGAGGAGGAGGGGGACACAGTGGAGGCAGTGGATGTTGGTGTGTCTGCATGTGTGTGATGCTTGTGTGAGTGCCTGTGGGATGTGCGGTGCTTATGTTTGCCTGACCTTCCCTTGTGTGTTCACATGTGTGCATGCTGGTCTGTAGGTGTGCTTGGGATAGGCTGAGGTACAGGGGATTGGGTCGGGGTGGAGGAAGTTGGAGGGGGGAGGCTAGACACAGGGACAATGGCTGCCATCAGTGCTGAGGCCAGAGTCTGAAAAGCTCGCTGAAGGGCCGCCTGACCAGAATGAATGCCCTCCAGGAATGCATTTGTTTGTTGCAACTGCCTTTCTACACCCTGGATGGCATTCAAAATGTTAGACTGCCCAACAGTAAGGGACCTGAGGAGGTCAATGGCCTCCTCACTGAGGGCAGCAGGGGTGACTGGGACAGGGCCTGAGGTGCCTGGGGCGAAGGTGATGCCCACCCTCCCGGGTGAGCGGTGTAGGAAAGTACCATCTTGCCTGGCATGTTACCCCCATATTTCACTGTATATATGTTGTTTTAGTTGTATGTGTCACTGGGACCCTGCCAGCCAGGGCCCCAGTGCTCATAAGTGTGCCCTGTATGTGTTCCCTGTGTGATGACTAACTGTCTCACTGAGGCTCTGCTAACCAGAACTCAGTGGTTATACTCTCTCATTACTTTCTAAATTGTCACTAACAGGCTAGTGATCAATTTCACCAATTCTCATTGGCATACTGGAACACCCTTATAATTCCCTAGTATATGGTACTGATGTACCCAGGGTATTGGGGTTCCAGGAGATCCCTATGGGCTGCAGCATTTCTTTTGCCACCCATAGGGAGCTCTGACACTTCTTACACAGGCCTGCCACTGCAGCCTGAGTGAAATAACGTCCACGTTATTTCACAGCCATTTACCACTGCACTTAAGTAACTTATAAGTCACCTATATGTCTAACCTTTACCTGGTAAAGGTGGGGTGCTAAGTTACTTAGTGTGTGAGCACCCTGGCACTAGCCAAGGTGCCCCCACATCGTTCAGGGCAAAGTCCCCGGACTTTGTGAGTGCGGGGATAGCATTACACACGTGCACTATACATAGGTCACTACCTATGTATAGCGTCACAATGGTAACTCCGAACATGGCCATATAACATGTGTAAGATCATGGAATTGTCACCCCAATGCCATTCTGGCATTGGGGAGACAATTCCATGATCCCCCGAGTCTCTAGCACAGACCCGGGTACTGCCAAACTACCTTTCCCGGGGTTTCACTGCAGCTGCTGCCAACCCCTCAGACAGGTTTCTGCCCTCCTGGGGTCCAGCCAGGCTATGCCCCGGAAGGCAGAACAAAGGACTTCCTCAGAGAGAGGGTGTTACACCCTCTCCCTTTGGAAAAAGGTGTCAGGGCTGGGGAGGAGTAGCCTCCCCCAGCCTCTGGAAATGCTTTGATGGGCACAGATGGTGCCCATCTCTGCATAAGCCAGTCTACACCGGTTCAGGGATCCCCCAGCCCTGCTCTGGCACGAAACTGGACAAAGAAAAGGGGAGTGACCACTCCCCTGACCTGCACCTCCCCTGGGAGGTGCCCAGAGCTCCTCCAGTGTGCTCCAAACCTCTGCCATCTTGGAAACAGAGGTGCTGCTGGCACACTGGACTGCTCTGAGTGGCCAGTGCCAGCAGGTGACGTCAGAGACTCCTTCTGATAGGCTCTTACCTGTGTTGCTAGTCTATCCTCCTTCCTAAGTAGCCAAACCTCCTTTTCTGGCTATTTAGGGTCTCTGCTTTGGGGAATTCTTTAGATAACGAATGCAAGAGCTCATCAGAGTTCCTCTGCATCTCTCTCTTCACCTTCTGCCAAGGAATCGACCGCTGACTGCTCTGGACGCCTGCAAAACCACAACAAAGTAGCAAAGACAACTACTGCAACCTTGTATCGCTGATCCGGCCGCCTTCTCCACTGTTTTCCTGGTGGTGCATGCTGTGGGGGTAGTCTGCCTCCTCTCTGCACTAGAAGCTCCGAAGAAATCTCCCGTGGGTCGACGGAATCTTCCCCCTGCAACCGCAGGCACCAAAAGACTGCATCACGGGTCCTCTGGGTCCCCTCTCAGCACGACGAGCGTGGTCCCTTGAACTCAGCAACTCTGTCCAAGGGACTCCCACAGTCCAGTGACTCTTCAGTCCAAGTTTGGTGGAGGTAAGTCCTTGCCTCCCCACGCTAGACTGCATTGCTGGGTACCGCGTGATTTGCAGCTGCTCCGGCTCCTGTGCACTCTTCCAGGATTTCCTTTGTGCACAGCCAAGCCTGGGTCCCCGACACTCTAACCTGCAGTACACAACCTCCTGAGTTGTCCTCCGGCGTCGTGGGATCTTCTTTTGTGACTTCGGGGAGCTCCGGTTCACTCCTCTTCGTAGTGCCTGTTCCTGCACTTCTGCGGGTGCTGCCTGCTTCTAAGAGGGCTCCTTGTCTTGCTGGGTGGCCCCGCTGTCTCCTCACACAATTGGCGACATCCTGGCCCCTCCTGGGCCACAGCAGCATCCAAAAACCCTAACCGTGACCCTTGCAGCTAGCACGGCTTGTTTGCAGTCTTTCTGCGTGGGAACACCTCTGCAAGCTTCTTCACAACGTGGGACATCCATCCTCCAAAGGGGAAGTTCCTAGTCCTCTTTGTTCTTGCAGAATCCACAGCTTCTACCATCCGGTGGCAGCTTCTTTGCATCCTCAGCTGGCATTTCCTGGGCATCTGCCCAATCCCGACTTTGTCGCGACACTTGGACTTGGTCCCCTTGTTCCACAGGTACTCTTGTCCGGAAATCAACCTTTTTTGCATTGCTGGTGTTGGTCTTCCTTGCAGAATTCCCCTATCATGACTTCTGTGCTCTCTGGGGAATTTAGGTGCACTTTACACCTACTTTTCAGGGTCTTGGGGTGGGCTATTTTTCTAACCCTCACTGTTTTCTTACAGTCCCAGCGACCCTCTACAAGCTCACATAGGTTTGGGGTCCATTCGTGGTTCGCATTCCACTTTTGGAGTATATGGTTTGTGTTGGCCCTATACCTATGTGCTCTCATTGCAACCTATTGTGACTGTACATTGCTTGCATTGCTTTCTATTGCTATTACTGCATTTTTTTGGTATTGTGTACATATATCTTGTGTATATTTGCTATCCTCATACTGAGGGTACTCACTGAGATACTTTTGGCATATTGTCATAAAAATAAAGTACCTTTATTTTTTAGTATATCTGTGTATTGTGTTTTCTTATGATATTGTGCAAATGACACCAGTGGTATAGTGGGAGCTTTGCATGTCTCCTAGTTCAGCCTAAGCTGCTCTGCTAAGCTACCCTTTTCTATCAGCCTAAGCTGCTAGAACACCTCTTCTACACTAATAAGGGATACCTGGACCTGGTGCAGAGTGTAAGTACCCCTTGGTACTCACTACAAACCAGGCCAGCCTCCTACATTGGTTGTGCAGCGGTGGGATAAGTACTTGCAACTACTTACCACTTTGTCATTTTGTACTTTTCATAAGAGAAAAATATACAAAACAAGTTCAGTGTATGTACACCTAACCAAAAAGCTTTGCTTTTCTTCTCTTACTCTATTGCTAAGTGCTGAAAAGTACCTCTAAAACTTTCAAAAAGTTCTAAAAAGTTGAAAAAGTTTTTTTTCTGTTTCCTTAAAAAGTTCTGAAACATTTTCTTTCTTTTTCTGTCCCTTAAACCTTTTTCTATCATGTCTGGTACAGGTCCTACTCTTGATCTGGCCATCACTGCTTATGACCACCTTAGCTGGAAAGGTGCAAGGAGTCTCTGCATTGATAGAGGTTTAGGGGTAGGGAAGAATCCCTCTAGAGAATTGTAGATTAATATGCTCATTGAAAATGATATGGCCTTAGGTGGCACATCAGGTGAGAAATTAGCAGATGGTTCACACTCTGATTCTGGGGTAGCCACAGTAAGAATGTTAGATGGTATTCTTTCAAACCTGCCCCTTAGCAGGCCACCTAGCATCACTGGTACTAATGTGAGCTCTCATCACAGTAGGGGTTTCACTCCTGCAGGCCAGGTTGTTAGAGTGCCAACTATTAGGGACAGGTCTCACTCTGTTCATTCACACCATTCTTCTATGTCTAAGCATGCCCAACCCACCCACTCTAATGACAGAATGTTAGAAAGGGAGCTCAATAGATTGAGAGTGGAAGAGACCAGGCTGAAGCTTAAACAGCAACAGCTGGCTCTAGACAGGGAAACTTTAGACTTAGAAAAAGAAAGACAGAGGTTGGGGTTAGGACCCTATGCTGGCAGCAGCAGTATTACAGATAGTAATCCTGTTAAAGAGCATGATTCTAGGAATCTGAACAAGATAGTCCCCCCTTATAAGGAGGGAGATGACATTAACAAGTGGTTTGCTGCACTTGAGAGAGCCTGTGTTGTACAGGGGGTCCCTCAAAGGCAGTGGGCTGCTATCCTATGGCTATCTTTCAGTGGAAAGGGTAGGGATAGGCTCCTTACTGTGAAGGAAAGTGATGCCAATAATTTTACAGTTTTAAAGAATGCACTCCTGGATGGTTATGGCTTAACCACTGAACAATACAGGATTAAGTTCAGAGAAACCAAAAAGGAGTCTTCACAAGACTGGGTAGACTTTGTTGACCATTCCGTGAAGGCCTTGGAGGGGTGGTTACATGGCAGTAAAGTTTCTGACTATGAAAGCCTGGATAACTTGATCTTGAGAGAGCATATTCTTAATAACTGTGTGTCTGATTTGTTAAACCAATATCTAGTGGACTCAGATCTGACCTCTCACCAAGAATTGGGAAAGAAGGGAGACAAATGGGTCAGAACAAGAGTGAACAGAAAAGTTCATACAGAAGGATGGCAAGAAGAAGGATGGCAAGGCTTCAGACAAGGGTGGGGACAAATCTAAAAATGAGTCTTCATCAGGCCCACAAAAAACACTCTGGTGGGTCCAAATCCTCTTCTAATCAAGTAAAGAAACCATGGTGCTATTTATGTAAAGTAAAAGGCCATTGGACAACTGATGCCAGTTGTCCAAAGAAAAGCACCAAGCCTCCCACTACCACAACCCCTACTGCTACACCTAGTGCCCCTAGTAATAGCAGTGGTGGTGGGAGCAAACCTACTAATAGCCAATCCAAGGGAGTAGCTGGGCTCACTTTTGGTAATTTAGTTGGGGTTGGTCTTGTTAGGGAGACCACAGAGGCTGTGTTAGTCTCTGAAGGTGCCATTGATTTGGCCACCTTGGTTGCTTGTCCCGTTAATATGGATAAGTACAAGCAACTTCCCCTGATAAATGGTGTTGAGGTTCAGGCCTACAGGGACACAGGTGCCAGTGTTACTATGGTAATAGAGAAACTGGTCCACCCTGAACAACACCTACTTGGTCACCAGTACCAAGTGACTGATGCTCATAACAACACTCTTAGCCACCCCATGGCTGTTGTGAATCTCAACTGGGGGGAGAGGGGGGTTACTGGTCCAAAGAAAGTTGTGGTTGCCTCAGATTTACCTGTAGACTGTCTACTAGGGAACGATTTAGAGACATCAGCTTGGGCAGAAGTGGAGTTGGAGGCTCATGCAGCAATGCTGGGAATTCCTGGGCATATTTTTGCTTTGACAAGGGCTCAGGCCAAAAAGCAAAAAGGACAGGGTGACTTGGATCCTGGAACAATGGACCAAGTGCTCCCAAAAGCTAGGGTTAGTAAAGTTAAATCACTACCTACTATCCCTCCCTCTACAGATGATTCAACTTCTGAGGAAGAAGAATTTCCCCCCTGTGCAGAACCTTCACCGGAGGAGCTGGAAGCAGACACTGCTGAGCTTTTGGGTGGGGGGGGGGCCTGCCATGGAGGAGCTGAGTGTGGCACAGCAGACCTGTCCCACACTAGAGGGTCTAAGACAGCAAGCTGTCAAACAGCTAAATGGGGATGTCAGTGACTCTTACAGAGTTTACTGGGAGGACAACCTCTTGTATACAGAGGCAAGGGACCCAAAACCTGGAGCTGCCAGGAGATTGGTTATTCCCTTGCAATGCAGAGAGTTCCTCCTAACTCTAGTCCACGACATTCCCTTGGCTGGACATTTAGGGCAGATGAAAACATGGGATAGGCTTGTCCCCCTGTTTCATTGGCCTAAAATGTCAGAGGACACTGGCACCCCAAAGGCTCCCCTTATTCCACTGCCTGTGGTTGGGGTTCCCTTTGAAAGGGTAGGGGTTGACATAGTTGGCCCCCTTGACCCTCCTACTACTTCAGGCAATAGGTTTATCTTGGCGGTAGTGGACTATGCCACAAGATATCCTGAAGCAATTCCTCTAAGGACCACTACAGCTCCTGCAGTGGCAAAGGCCCTCCTGGGAATCTTTTCCAGGGTGGGTTTCCCAAAAGAGGTGGTATCAGACAGGGGTAGCAACTTTATGTCTGCATACTTGAAGGCCATGTGGAGGAATATGGTGTAACATACAAATTCACCACGCCTTATCATCCACAAACAAATGGACTGGTTGAGAGGTTTAACAAAACTCTCAAAGGAATGATAATGGGACTCCCTGAAAAACTCAGGAGGAGATGGGATGTCCTGTTACCTTGCCTCCTTTTTGCTTACAGGGAGGTACCCCAGAAAGGAGTGGGCTTCAGCCCCTTTGAACTCCTATTTGGGCACCCTGTAAGAGGTCCTCTAACACTTGTAAAGAAGGGTTGGGAACAACCTTTAAAAGCTCCTAAGCAAGACTAGTGGACACAGTGGACTATGTATGTGGCCTAAGAACCAGAATGGCTGAGTATATGAATAAGGCCAGTAAAAACCTTCAGGCCAGCCAAGAGCTCCAAAAGCAATGGCATGACCAGAAGGCTGTTCTGATTCAGTACCAACCAGGGCAGAAAGTGTGGGTCTTGGAGCCTGTGGCCCCAAGAGCACTCCAATACAAATGGAGTGGACCCCACATTATTGTTGAAATGAAGGGAGAAGTCACCTACTTGGTTGACTTGGGCACTGCCAGGAGTCCCCTTAGGGTGCTTCATGTCAATCGCCTAAAACCCTACTATGACAGGGCTGATCTCACCCTGCTCATGGCAACAGATGAAGGACAGGAAGAAGAGAGTGACCCTGTCCCTGATCTGTTCTCTTCCACAGAACAAGATGCACTAGGTGTAGTTCTGGCAGATTGTCTTACTGCTGAGCAGAAAGACCACTGCATAAATCTCCTGGGTCAGTTTTCTGAACTCTTTTTTACTGTGCCAGGCACCACTTCTTGGTGTGAGCACACTATAGATACTGGAGACAACATGCCTGTCAAAAGTAAGATCTATAGGCAGCCTGACTATGTCAGGGACTGCATAAAACAAGAGGTTCAGAAAATGCTTGAACTGGGAGTGGTTGAGCACTCTGAAAGTCCATGGGCCTCTCCTGTGGTACTTGTACCAAAGCCTCACTCTAAAGATGGGAAAAAGGAAATGAGGTTTTGTGTAGATTACAGAGGTCTCAACCAGGTAACTAAAACTGATGCTCACCCTATACCCAAGGCAGATGAGCTAATAGATACACTGGCATCTGCCAAGTATCTAAGCACCTTTGATTTGACTGCAGGGTATTGGCAGATCAAGTTATCAGAGGATGCTAAAGCTAAAACTGCATTTTCGACTATTGGAGGGCACTACCAATTCACAGTAATGCTCTTTGGTTTGAAAAATGCACCTGCCACTTTTCAGAGGTTGGTGAATACAGTCCTGCAAGGGTTGGAGGCTTTTAGTGCAGCATATCTAGATGATATAGCTGTCTTTAGCCCCACCTGGGATGATCACCTGGTCCACCTATGGAAAGTTTTGGAGGCCCTGCAAAAGCCAGGCCTCACTATCAAGGCTTCAAAGTGCCAGATAGGGCAGGGGAAAGTGGTTTATCTGGGACACCTTGAGGGTGGAGAACAGATTGCACCACTTCAGGGGAAAATCCAAACTATTATAGATTGGGTTCCCCCTACAACTCAGACCCAGGTGAGAGCCTTCTTAGGCCTCACTGGGTATTACAGGAGGTTCATAAAGAACTATGGCTCCATTGCAGCTCCTCTTAATGACCTCACTTCAAAGAAAATGCCTAAAAAGGTATTGTGGACAGCTAGCTGTCAGAAAGCTTTTGAGGAGCTGAAACAGGCCATGTGCTCTGCACCTGTCCTAAAAAGCCCATGTTACTCCAAGAAATTAATTGTTCAAACTGATGTATCTGAATTAGGGGTAGGGGCAGTATTATCACAACTCAATTCTGAGGGCCAGGATCAACCTGTTGCTTTTATCAGCAGGAGGTTGACCCCTAGAGAAAAGAGTTGGTCTGCCATAGAGAGGGAGGCCTTTGCTGTGGTCTGGGCACTGAAGAAGTTGAGGCCATACCTGTTTGGCACTCACTTCATTGTTCAGACAGACCACAAACCTCTACTTTGGCTAAAACAAATGAAAGGTGAAAACCCTACATTTTTAAGGTGGTCCATATCTCTACAGGGAATGGACTATACTATGGAACATAGACCTGGGAGTACCCACTCCAATGCAGATGGACTCTCCAGATATTTCCACTTAGACAATGAAGACTCATCAGGTCATGGCTAGTCTTATTGTCCTTCATTTGGGGGGGGGGGGGGGGTTGTGTAGGAAAGTACCATCTTGCCTGGCATGTTACCCCCATATTTCACTGTATATATGTTGTTTTAGTTGTATGTGTCACTGGGACCCTGCCAGCCAGGGCCCCAGTACTCATAAGTGTGCCCTGTATGTGTTCCCTGTGTGATGACTAACTGTCTCACTGAGGCTCTGTTAACCAGAACCTCAGTGGTTATGCTCTCTCATTACTTTCTAAATTGTCACTAGCAGCCTAGTGACCAATTTCACCAATTCACATTGGCATACTGGAACACCCTTATAATTCCCAAGTATATGGTACTGAGGTACCCAGGGTATTGGGGTTCCAGGAGATCCCTATGGGCTGCAGCATTTCTTTTGCCACCCATAGGGAACTCTGACAATTCTTACACAGGCCTGCCACTGCAGCCTGAGTGAAATAACCTCCACGTTATTTCACAGCCATTTACCACTGCACTTAAGTAACTTATAAGTCACCTATATGTCTAACCTTTACCTGGTAAAGGTGGGGTGCTAAGTTACTTAGTGTGTGGGCACCCTGGCACTAGCCAAGGTGCCCCCACATCGTTCAGGGCAAATTCCCCGGACTTTGTGAGTGCGAGGACACCATTACACGCATGCAATATACATAGGTCACTACCTATGTATAGCGTCACAATGGTAACTCCGAACATGGCCATATAACATGTCTAAGATCATGGAATTGTCACCCCAATGCCATTCTGGCATTGGGGAGACAATTCCATGATCCCCCGAGTCTCTAGCACAGACCCGGGTACTGCCAAACTACCTTTCCTGAGGTTTCACTGCAGCTGCTGCTGCTGCCAACCCCTCAGACAGGTTTCTGCCCTCCTGGGGTCCAGCCAGGCTTGGCCCAGGAAGGCAGAACAAAGGACTTCCTCAGAGAGAGGGTGTTACACCCTCTCCCTTTGGAAAAGGTGTCATGGCTGGGGAGGAGTAGCCTCCCCCAGCCTCTGGAAATGCTTTGATGGGCACAGATGGTGCCCATCTCTGCATAAGCCAGTCTACACCGGTTCAGGGATCCCCCAGCCCTGCTCTGGCGCGAAACTGGACAAAGGAAAGGGGAGTGACCACTTCCCTGACCTGCACCTCCCCTGGGAGGTGCCCAGAGCTCCTCCAGTGTGCTCCAGACCTCTGCCATCTTGGAAACAGAGTTGCTGCTGGCACACCGGACTGCTCTGAGTGGCCAGTGCCAGCAGGTGACGTCAGAGACTCCTTCTGATAGGCTCTTACCTGTGTTGCTAACCTATCCTCCTTCCTAAGTAGCCAAACCTCCTTTTCTGGCTATTTAGGGTCTCTGCTTTGGGGAATTCTTTAGATAACGAATGCAAGAGCTCATCAGAGTTCCTCTGCATCTCTCTCTTCACCTTCTTCCAAGGAATCGACCGCTGACTGCTCTGGACGCCTGCAAAACCGCAACAAAGTAGCAAAGACGACTACTGCAACCTTGTATCGCTGATCCAGCCACCTTCTCCACTGTTTTCCTGGTGGTGCATGCTGTGGGGGTAGTCTGCCTCCTCTCTGCACTAGAAGGTCCGAAGAAATCTCCCGTGGGTCGATGGAATCTTCCCCCTGCAACCGCAGGCACCAAAAGACTGCATCACCGGTCCTCTGGGTCCCCTCTCAGCACGACGAGCATGGTCCCTGGACCTCAGCAACTCTGTCCAAGTGACTCCCACAGTCCAGTGACTCTTCAGTCCAAGTTTGGTGGAGGTAAGTCCTTGCCTCCCTACGCTAGACTGCATTGCTGGGTACCGCGTGATTTGCAGCTGCTCCAGCTCCTGTGCACTCTTCCAGGATTTTCTTTGTGCACAGCCAAGCCTGGGTCCCCGACACTCTAACCTGCAGTGCACAAACTCCTGAGTTGTCCTCCGGTGTTGTGGGATCTTCTTTTGTGACTTCGGGTGAGCTCCGGTTCACTCCTCTTAGTAGTGCCTGTTCCGGCACCTTCTGCGGGTGCTGCCTGCTTTTGAGAGGGCTCCTTGTCTTGCTGGGCGCCCCTTCTGTCTCCTCACGCAATATGCGACATCCTGGTCCCTCCTGGGCCACAGCAGCATCCAAACACCCTAACCGCGACCCTTGAAGCTAGCAAGGCTTGTTTGTGGTCTTTCTGCATGGGAACACCTCTGCAAGTTTCTTCACGACGTGGGACATCCATCCTCCAAAGGGGAAGTTCCTAGTCCTCTTCGTTCTTGCAGAATCCACAGCTCCTACAATCCGGTGGCAGCTTCTTTGCATCCTCACCTGGCATTTTCTGGGCATCTGCCCAATCCCGACTTTGTTGCGGCACTTGGACTTGGTCCCATTGTTCCACAGGTACTCTCGTCCGGAAATCCACCTTTGTTGCATTGCTGGTGTTGGTCTTCCTTGCAGAATTCCCCTATCACGACTTTTGTGCTCTCTGGGGAACTTAGGTGCACTTTACACCTACTTTTCGGGGTATTGGGGTGGGCTATTTTTCTAACCCTCACTGTTTTCTTACAGTCCCAGCGACCCTCTACAAGCTCACATAGGTTTGGGGTCCATTCGTGGTTCACATTCCACTTTTGGAGTATATAGTTTGTGTTGCCCCTATACCTATGTGCTCTCATTGCAACCTATTGTGACTGTACATTGGTTGCATTGCTTTCTATTGCTATTACTGCATATTTTTGGTATTGTGTACATATATCTTGTGTATATTTGCTATCCTCATACTGAGGGTACTCACTGAGATACTTTTGGCATATTGTCATAAAAATAAAGTACGTTTATTTTTAGTATATCTGTGTATTGTGTTTTCTTATGATATTGTGCAAATGACACCAGTGGTATAGTGGGAGCTTTTCATGTCTCCTAGTTCAGCCTAAGCTGCTCTGCTAAGCTACCCTTTTCTATCAGCCTAAGCTGCTAGAACACCTCTTCTACACTAATAAGGGATACCTGGACCTGGTGCAGAGTGTAAGTTCCCCTTGGTACTTACTACAAACCACGCAGAAAGACCGCAATCAAGCCTTGCTAGCTGCAAGGGTTGTGGTTAGGGTTTTTGGATGCTGCTGTGGCCCAGGAGGGACCAGGATGTCGCCACTTGGATGAGGAGACAGAGGGGACGCCCAGCAAGTCAGGGAGCCCTCACAGAAGCAGGCAGCACCTGCAGAAGTACCGGAACAGGCACTTGGAAGAAGAGTGAACCAGAGTCCACCCGAAGTCAGAAAAGGGAGTCCCACGACGCCAGAGGACAACTCAGAAGGTTGTGCACTGCAGGTTAGAGTGTCGGGGACCCAGGTTTGGCTGTGCAAGAAGGAAATCCTGTAAGAGTGCACAGGAGCCGGAGTAGCTGCAAATCATGCGGTACCCAGCAATGCAGTCTAGCGTGGGGAGGCAAGGACTTACCTCCACCAAACTTGGACTGAAGAGTCACTGGACTGTGGGAGTCACTTGGACAGAGTTGCTGAGTTCCAGGGACCACGCTCGTCGTGCTGAGGGGGGACCCAGAGGACCGGTGATGCAGTCTTTTGTTGCCTGCGGTTGCAGGGGGAAGATTCCGTCGACCCACAGGAGATTTGTTAAGAGCTCCTGGTGCAAGAAGGAGGCAGGCTACCCCCAGAGCATGCACCACCAGGAAACAGGTAAGAAAGCCGGCAGAATGAAGCGATACAAGGTTGCAGTAGTCGTCTTGGCTACTTTGTTCCGGTTTTGCAGGCGTCCTGAGCAGTCAGCGGTCGATCCTTTGGCAGAAGGTGAAGAGAGAAGTGCAGAGGAACTCTGGTGAGCTCTTGCATTCGGTATCTGAAGAATTCCCCAAAGCAGAGACCCTAAATAGCCAGAAAAGGAGGTTTGGCTACCTAGGAAGGAGGATAGGCTAGTAACACATGTAAGAGCCTATCAGAAGGAGTCTCTGACGTTACCTGCTGTCTCTGGCCACTCAGAGCAGTCCAGTGTGCCAGCACACCTCTGAATCCATGATGGCAGAGGTCTGAGGCACGCTAGAGGAGCTCTGGTCACCTCCCCTGGGAGGTGCAGGTCAGGGGAGTGGTCACTCCCCTTTCCTTTGTCCAGTTTCTCGCCAGAGCAGGGCTGGGGGATCCCTGAACTGGTGTAGACTGGCTTATGCAGAGATGGGCACCATCTGTGCCCATCAAAGCATTTCCAGAGGCTGGGGGAGGCTGCTCCTCCCCAGCCCTGACACCTTTTTCCAAAGGGAGAGGGTGTAACACCCTCTCTCTGAGGAAGTCCTTTGTTCTGCCTTCCGGGGCCAGGCCTGGCTGGACCCCAGGAGGGCAGAAACCTGTCTGAGGGGTTGGCAGCAGCAGCAGCAGTGAAACCCCGGGAAAGGTAGTTTGGCAGTACCCGGGTCTGTGCTAGAGACTCAGGGGATCATGGAATTGTCTCCCCAATGCCAGAATGGCATTGGGGTGACAATTCCATGATCTTAGACACGTTACATGGCCATGTTCGGAGTTACCATTGTGATACTATACATTGGTAGTGACCTATGTATAGTGCACGCGTGAAATGGTGTCCCCGCACTCAAAAAGTCCGGGGATTTTGCCCCGAATGATGTGGGGGCACCTTGGCTAGTGCCAGGGTGCCCACACACTAAGTAACTTAGCACCCAACCTTCACCAGGTGAAGGTTAGACATATAGGTGACTTAAAAGATACTTAAGTGCAGTGGTAAATTGCTGTGAAATAACGTGGACGTTATTTAACTCAGGCTGCAGTGGCAGGCATGTGTAAGAATTGTCAGAGCTCCCCATGCGTGGCAAAAGAAATGCTGCAGCTCATAGGGATCTCCTGGAACCCCAATACCCTGGGTACCTCAGTACCATATACTAGGGAATTATAAGGGTGTTCCAGTATGCCAATGTGAATTGGTGAAATTGGTCACTAGCCTGTTAGTGACAATTTGGAAAGCAGAGAGAGCGTATCCACTGAGGTTCTGGTTAGCAGAGCCTCAGTGAGACACTTAGTCATCACACAGGGAACACATACAGGGCACACTTATGAGCACTGGGGCCCTGGCTGGCAGGGTCCCAGTGACACATACACTAAAACAACATATATACAGTGAAATATGGGGGTAACATGCCCAGCAAGATGGTACTTTCCTACACAGGGAGACCACAAAAAGGGGGGGGGAACGACAGAAGAAAGACATGTTGAGTGCATGCATTACCGCTACCGTTGGTGGACACGACAGACACAGAAGCCCCCTGCACTACGGCGCGCTCTTGGGCTCCACTGTTCAATTCCTGGGAATGGCCTACAAGGCTATGGATGACATCCGCACACATAGATGACACAGGGGCATGACTAGGTGTAGTTGTCACTCTACAGAGGTGGGGTGGGTGCCACATGGCCTGCCTTACGGAGGGGCCTTGCCTACGGAACTCGCCCTGGCCTAGGGAAACCCACAGCTCACCTCCCCCACCCAGACACCTCCACTGCGCGCAAAGTCAGCAGAATGAGAGTGTACTCACCCCCTTGTGGCTGCTGTGATGCCCTCAAGCGCCCATCCAACTCCGGGTAGGCCACCGCCATTATCCTGAACATCAGGGGGGTCATGGTGTGATGGGCACCCCTCCCACGTTGGGAGGCCATCCCCAGCGGAGCCTCTGCGGTCTTCTTGCTCCAGCAGCGAATGTCCTCCCATCTTTTCCGGCAGTGGGTGCTCTGTCTGTGGTAGACCCCCAGGGTCCGGACGTCCTTGGCGATGGCACGCCAAATATATTTTTTTCTGGTGGGCACTGACCTACATGAAATGTACAGGGGAAAAAGAGAAGTTATTACCAACTGCACCGTCAAACTGATTGGCCCCCATCCCTACCCTTGCCATGTGGCACATGCATTCACCGTCTTTCATGCACGCAGCACTCTCCCCCCTTCATTCTCACATCCAGCCCTCTCCACACAGGCATAGCCCATACAACATGCTCCCTGTGTACTTACCTGTTTGTCTGGAGGAGCGTAGAGTAGCGTGTACCCCATCCACGAGTTTCTCCAACTCCTCCGATGTGAAGGCAGGGGCCCTTTCCCCAGACGCACGAGCCATTGTCTCTTCCAGACCGAGGTCACAGCAGCACTTGCAGTGTAGGTCCTCTCCTGTCTAAGATCAGGTATCGAGTGATTCAACAGATAGAAAATGGCGGTCACGTCCGCGGCGGTGCGTACCGTCACCGCCGGCGTACATCGTCATTGGCTCCTGGGACCCATAGGGTCCAATGGTAACCAATGCAGCATTGCGCCGCGGTCTTCGACCGCCTGCCGCGACGGTGTACAACCCCAGCGCAGTTACCTCACATCCCATTGTCCCACTTTAGAGGTTAGACAGCCGCCATTTCAGGGGCCCACATGGCTTCATTTTCAACTGCGTCACACATACCTAGGCCTAAACTCAACACACATACAGGTCACCTTTTGTGTATGAATGGTGTTCTGTGTAAACGATGGGTACGTGCCTCGGAGTTGTTTGACTCTGTGCTTGCTGTTGTCCTTCATAGGCACCGTCCGCTGGGACATGTGAGGAGATGGTGGCATCCTCTGGTGTAGCGACCATTGGTGGACCTGTCGACAATGGAGGAGCGACATGTGATTATCACGTACAGGCTTGACCGTGCCACAATCCAGGAACTGTGTACCCAGTTGGAGCCAGACCTGATGTCAGCAATCCGCCATCCCACAAGAATCCCCCCTCAAGTGCAGGTGCTGTCAGTGCTCCATTTCGTTGCAAGTGGGTCTTTTCAAACAACAGTGGCCATAGCATCAAGGATGTCCCAGCCTATGTTTTCCAACGTATTGTCCAGAGTGTTGTCTGCCCTTCTGAAACACATGCAGAGCTACATCGTTTTTCCTCAGGTGGAGGATTTGCCTACAGTGAAAGGTGATTTCTATGCCCTGGGACACTTCCCCAACATCATAGGTGCCATTGATGGGACACATGTGGCTTTGCCCCCCCCCCCACAGGAGTGAACAGGTGTACAGAAACCGGAAGAGTTATCATTCGATGAATGTACAGATGGTATGTTTGGCAGACCAGTACATCTCCCATGTGAATGCCATGTTCCCTGGCTCAGTGCATGACGCCTACATCCTGCGGAATAGCAGCATCCCTTATGTGATAGGTCAACTCCAGAGGCACTGTGTGTGGCTATTAGGTGAGCACCTGGAAGCAAGACAGTGGGAGTGGTTGTCTGGGGATATCCCTCCAGGTTAGTGCGTGTCTAACAGTTGTCCCTCGCCACTTGCAGGTGACTCTGGTTACCTCAACCTGTCATGGCTACTGACCCCAGTGAGGAATCCCAGGACAAGGGCAGAGGAACGCTACAATGAGGCCAATGGGCGAACTAGGAGGGTGATCGAGCGGACCTTTGGCCTCCTGAAGGCCAGGTTTCGGTGCCTCCATATGACAGGTGGATCCCTATTCTACTCACCAAAGAAGGTGTGCCAGATCATCGTGGCCTGCTGTATGCTTCACAACTTGGCTTTGCGACGACGGGTGCCTTTTCTGCAGGAGGATGGTCCAGATGGCGGTGTTGTTGCAGCTGTGGAGCCTGTGGACAGTGTGTAGGAAAGTACCATCTTGCCTGGCATGTTACCCCCATTTTTCACTGTATATATGTTGTTTTAGTTGTATGTGTCACTGGGACCCTGTTCACCAGGGCCCCAGTGCTCATAAGTGTGCCTGAATGTGTTACCTGTGTGGTGACTAACTGTCTCACTGAGGCTCTGCTAATCAGAACCTCAGTGGTTATGCTCTCTCATTTCTTTCAAATTGTCACTAACAGGCTAGTGACCAATTTTACCAATTTACATTGGCTTTCTGGAACACCCTTATAATTCCCTAGTATATGGTACTGAGGTACCCAGGGTATTGGGGTTCCAGGAGATCCCTATGGGCTGCAGCATTTCTTTTGCCACCCATAGGGAGCTCTGACAATTCTTACACAGGCCTGCCACTGCAGCCTGAGTGAAATAACGTCCACGTTATTTCACAGCCATTTTACACTGCACTTAAGTAACTTATAAGTCACCTATATGTCTAACCTTTACCTGGTAAAGGTTAGGTGCAACGTTACTTAGTGTGAGGGCACCCTGGCACTAGCCAAGGTGCCCCCACATTGTTCAGGGCCAATTCCCTGAACTTTGTGAGTGCGGAGACACCATTACACGCGTGCACTACATATAGGTCAATACCTATATGTAGCTTCACAATGGTAACTCCGAATATGGCCTTGTAACATGTCTAAGATCATGGAATTGCCCCCTCTATGCCATCCTGGCATTGTTGGCACAATTCGATGATCCCAGTGGTCTGTAGCACAGACCCTGGTACTGCCAAACTGCCTTTCCTGGGGTTTCACTGCAGCTGCTGCTGCTGCCAACCCCTCAGACAGGTTTCTGCCCCCCTGGGGTCAAGCCAGGCTTGACCCAGGATGGCAGAACAAAGGACTTCCTCTGAGAGAGGGTGTTACACCCTCTCCCTTTGGAAAATGGTGTGAAGGCAGTGGAGGGGTAGCCTCCCCAGCCTCTGGAAATGCTTTCTTGGGCACAGATGTGCCCAATTCTGCATAAGCCAGTCTACACCGGTTCAGGGACCCCTTAGCCCTGCTCTGGCGCGAAACTGGACAAAGGAAAGGGGAGTGACCACTCCCCTGACCTGCACCTCCCCTGGGAGGTGTCCAGAGCTCCTCCAGTGTGCTCCAGACCTCTGCCATCTTGGAAACAGAGGTGCTGATGGCACACTGGACTGCTCTGAGTGGCCAGTGCCACCAGGTGACGTCAGAGACTCCTTCTGATAGGCTCCTTCAGGTGTTAGTAGCCTATCCTCTCTCCTAGGTAGCCAAACCCTCTTTTCTGGCTATTTAGGGTCTCTGTCTCTGGGGAAACTTTAGATAACGAATGCAAGAGCTCATCAGAGTTCCTCTGCATCTCTCTCTTCACCTTCTGCCAAGGAATCGACTGCTGACCGCGCTGGAAGCCTGCAACACTGCAACAAAGTAGCAAAGACGACTACTGCAACTCTGTAACGCTGATCCTGCCGCCTTCTCGACTGTTTTCCTGGTGGTGCATGCTGTGGGGGTAGTCTGCCTCCTCTCTGCACTAGAAGCTCCGAAGAAATCTCCAGTGGGTCGACGGAATCTTCCCCCTGCAACCGCAGGCACCAAAAAGCTGCATCACCGGTCCCTTGGGTCTCCTCTCAGCACGACGAGCGAGGTCCCTCGAATCCAGCAACTCTGTCCAAGTGACTCCCACAGTCCAGTGACTCTTCAGTCCAAGTTTGGTGGAGGTAAGTCCTTGCCTCACCTCGCTAGACTGCATTGCTGGGAACCGCGACTTTTGCAGCTACTCCGGCCCCTGTACACTTCCGGCGGAAATCCTTTGTGCACAGCCAAGCCTGGGTCCACGCACTCTAACCTGCATTGCACGACTTTCTAAGTTGGTCTCTGGTGACGTGGGACTCCTTTGTGTAACTTCGGGTGAGCACCGTTTCATGCATCCTTGTAGTGCCTGTTTCTGGCACTTCTCCGGGTGCTACCTGCTGCTGAGAGGATTCCTTGTCTTGCTTGATGTCCCCTCTACCACCTGGTCCAATTTGCGACCTCCTGGTCCCTCCTGGCCCACAGCAGCGTCCAAAAACACTAACCGCACGATTTGCAGCTAGCAAGGCTTGTTGGCGTTCTTTCAGCGGGAAAACACTTCTGCACGACTCTCCACGGCGAGAGGAATCGGTCCACCAAAGGGGAAGTCTTTAGCCCTTTTCGTTCCTGCAGAAACCTCAGCTTCTTCTGTCCAGTAGAAGCTTCTTTGCACCCACAGCTGGCATTTCCTGGGCATATGCCCATCTCCGACTTGCTTGTGACTTTTGGACTTGGTCCCCTTGTTCCACAGGTACCCTAGATTGGAAATCCACAGTTGTTGCATTGTTGGTTTGTGTCTTTCCTGCATTATTCCTCTATCACGACTTCTTTGTCTTTGGGGGAACTTTAGTGCACTTTGTACTCACTTTTCAGGGTCTTGGGGAGGGCTAATTTTCTAACTCTCACTATTTTCTAATAGTCCCAGCGACCCTCTACAAGGTCACATAGGTTTGGGGTCCATTCGTGGTTCGCATTCCACTTTTGGAGTATATGGTTTGTGTTGCCCCTATCCCTATGTGTCCCCATTGCATCCTATTGTAACTATACATTGTTTGCACTGTTTTCTAAGACTATACTGCATATTTTTGGTATTGTGTACATATATCTTGTGTATATTTCCTATCCTCTCACTGAGGGTATACTCTAAGATACTTTGGCATATTGTCATAAAAATAAAGTATCTTTATTTTTAGTATAACTGTGTATTGTGTTTTCTTATGATATTGTGCAAGTGACACTTGTGGTACTGTAGTAGCTTCACACGTCTCCTAGTTCAGGCTAAGCTGCTCTGCTAAGCTACCATTATCTATCAGCCTAAGCTGCTAGACACCCTATACACTAATAAGGGATAACTGGGCCTGGTGCAAGGTGCAAGTACCCCTTGGTACTCACTACAAGCCAGTCCAGCCTCCTACACAGTGAAGACGAGGAAGCAGAGTAAGAAGACATGAACAACAGGGACTCAGTGATCCAGCAATATTTCCAGTGAGACACAGGTAAGAGTAGAGACCTGCCTACTACATGTACTGTCACACTACTACCTCTCTACTGTCTGTCGTTTTCACCCAGTGTATGGTCACTGATTTGTCACTTTCCCTTACGATTTCACAGATGTGGGTCCCACTGTGTGACATCTGCTTAGATTCCTCATGGACTAGAGCTGTGTAACATAGGTATGTTGACATTACAATTGAAAAAGCATTTTGTCACTGTAATTGCTAATACACTATTTGGAAAGCACAGACAGACTCCAGATTGTTTTGTGCTTTAAGTGTGTTTATTTAAGTGCACAATATTGGAGGGGGTAGTAAAATGGTGAGGGGTGATGGCGGAGGAATGTCCATGGCAGAGTCCAGTCTATTAGTCTCACAAGTGCACTGCCCATATGGCCATAGGAAGTGGAGCTGGGGCAGTTTAAGTATGGACAGGGTGACAAAGTGGGACAGTAGGATGACAATCAGAGTGGTCTCATTTCTTGGCGGGGGTCTTGGCATCGAGCTCAGTCTTGTTCCTGGATCTCAAGGACCGTTTGGGGGGTGGTGTGGTGGTCCTGTGGCGGGGCGTCCTGTCCACTATCCCCGGCGGAGGTGGTAGGCAGTTCATCGTCCATGCTAGTGTCAGGGGCCCCTTGTAGTGCCACAGTGTCCCTCCTGGTGTTGACGAGTTCCTTCAGCACCACTACGATGGTTCCCAGGGTGGAGCTGATGGTTCGGAGTTCCTCCCTGAAGCCCATTACTGTTCCTCCTGCAGAAGCTGGGTCTCCTGAAACTTGGCCAGTACCGTTGCCACAGTCTCCTGGGAGTGGTGGTAGGCTCCCATGATGGAGGAGAGGGCCTCGTGGAGAGTGGGTTCCCTGGGCCTGTCCGCCCCCTGTTGCACAGCAGCCCCCCCAGTTCCCCTGTGTTCTTGGGCCTCCGTCCCCTGGACCGTGTGCCCACTACCACTGCCCCCAGGTCCCTGTTGTTGTTGGGGTGGTGGGTTAGCCTGGGTTCCCTGTAGTGGTGGACACACAGCAGATTGACGTTTCCTGGAGATGGAGGTATGGACCCGCTGGGTGGGTGCTGTGCTGGTGTTTCCAGAGG
This sequence comes from Pleurodeles waltl, assembly GCF_031143425.1. Lineage (NCBI taxonomy): Eukaryota > Metazoa > Chordata > Amphibia > Caudata > Salamandridae > Pleurodeles > Pleurodeles waltl. The sequence goes on from NC_090447.1 coordinate 1,227,221,780, forward strand.
GGGGAAGGTCTGTGGTGGCCAGTGACAGGGTGAGGGGAACCGACAGTCTAGAGGTCCCCGATGGGCCGGGCTGGTCATCTAGATCCAGTTGGACAGAGCTGTTGTCATCACTGTGGGCCTCTTCTGTTGGTGGTGTGGACATGTGTGGACCCTCCTGTCTTGTGACGTTGGGTGGGGGTCCTGCAGGGGTATAAAAGGATGGTTATTACATCTGTGTGTGTCATCGTGTGCAATGGGTGGGTGACCGTGTACCCCAGTGCTTGCATTCCTGTGTGGGACCGTGTGTGATGATGTTTTAGGGGGTTGTATGGGTATGTGCAATGGGCATGCTTTGTTGTTGCATGCAGGGCTTGGTGTTGGGATGGGTGGTTTGTGATGTTGGGACATATGTGAGGAGTTGGAGTGCTGGGGGTGAGGGTGGGGGTATGTGCTGGCATGCAGGTAGGGTGGGGGATGTAATAGTTAAGATTTATCTTACCAGAGTCCATTCTTCCACCTACTCCTGCGAGGCCCTCAGGATGCAGAATCGCCAAGACCTGCTCCTCCCATGTTGTTAGTTGTGGGGGAGGAGGTGGGGGTCTGCCGCCAGTCTGCTGAACCGCCAGGTGGTGTCTTTAGACCATGGAACGCACCTTCCCTCGTAGGTCTTTCCACCTCTTTCTGATGTCCTCCCGATTTCTTAGGTGCTGTCCCACTGCGTTGACCCTGTCCACTATTGTTCGTCATAGCTCCATCTTCCTTGCAATTGAGGGGTGCTGCACCTGTGATCCGAATAGCTGTGGCTCTACCCGGACGATTTCCTCCACCATGACCCTGAGCTCCTCCTCCGAGAACCTGGGGTGTCTTTGCCGTGCCATGGGGTGGTGTAGGTGATGTGTGGGGTGGAGTGTGTGGTGATAAGTGTGCTGATATGTAGTGGTGTGTTGTGTGAGGTGCGTGGAATTTCTGTGGGTGATGGTGTTGTGTGCCTGTGGATGCTGTTGTTCTTGCTGGTGCTGTCTCTCTCTGGCCTTCTTTCGGAATTTTTGGTAGTAGGGTTTTCTGGGTGATGTGGGTGTGTGTTTTATATTGTAATGGGTGTGTGGGAGTGGTGTGTGTATGTGTATCAGGTGTGTGTATTTCGAATTGTCCAATGTGGTAGTGTTTTGTAAGAGTGTGTGTATTTTGAGCGCAGCGGTGTGTACTGCCAATGGAATACCGCGGTTGAAAGACCGCTGCGGGGATTCGTGTGTCGTGATAGTGTGGGCGTATTTCTATTGGTGTGATGTTTTCGCCAGTTTATCACTGACCTTTGGTGTGGCGGACTTGTGTGGGTGTCTGAATTTTGGCGGATTCCGAAATGTGGGTCATAATAGCTGTGGCGGGATTCCGCTGCCTAGGCGGTGTGTTGGCGATCTTCTGCACGGCGGTAAGCGGCTTTTACCGCCAATGTTGTGATGAGGGCCTTAGAGTTTTCTTACACTCCCAGCGACCCTCTACACACTACACTAGGCCTGGGGTCCATTCGTGGTTCGCATTCCACTTTTGGAGTATATGGTTTGTGATGCCCCTAGGCCTATTGTCTCCTATTGCATTCTATTGTGTTCTACAGTGTTTGTACTACTTTTCTAACTGTTTACTTACCTGATTTTGGTTTGTATGTATATTTTGTGTATTTTACTTACCTCCTAACTGAGTATATCCTCTGAGATATTTTTGGCATATTGTCACTAAAATAAAGTACCTTTGTTTTTAGTAACTCTGAGTATAGTATTTTCTTTTGATATAGTGCTATATGATGTAAGTGGTATAGTAGGAGTTTTGCATGTCTCCTAGTTCAGCCTAGGCTGCTCTGCTATGACTACCTCTATCAGCCTAAGCTGCTAGAACACTTCTAATCTACTAATAAGGGATAACTGGACCTGGCACAAGGTGTAAGTACCACAAGGTACCCACTATAAGCCAGGCCAGCCTCCTACATTGGCGGTGCAGCGGTGGGATAAGTACTTGTAACTGTTTTACCACTTTGTCATTGGTGCTTTTCATAAGAAAAACATATAACAAATACTTTAGAATATATACAGTAACTTAATTAGTTACACTTTCCTTCTTTAAAACTTTCTAAAAAGGTTCTGAAAAGGTTCTGAAAACTTATAAAAGTATTCAAAAGTTTGAATAAGTTTTTCCCTGTTCTCTCTCCCTGTCCTAAACCTTTTCTGTCATGTCTGCAGTAGAGCTTACTCTCACAGTTGTCCAGGCAACATATGGGAATCTAAACTTTAAAAGTTTGAAGGGTGTCGGCATTGAAAGAGGTTTAGCAATTGGTAAGAATCCTACAAAAGATCTTCTCCTTAGCCTTCTCATAGAAAGTGACAAGAACCAGCCTTGCCCATCCCAGGATCAGGATCAGGTGGTAGAGGTTGGGGGTACCCAGCCAGACTCAGAGGAGTCCTCTGAGGATACTAGGGAGGATTCTTCCAAGGACCTGCCAGCTACAAGGTCACCTAGTGACACTGGTAGTGGGAGGGGGTCACACATTGGTAGGGCACCTTTCACTCCTAAAGGCCAGGTTACTAGAGTCCAGTCAGTTAGGGGACAGGTCCAACTCTGCCAATTCCCACATTTCTTCTGTGTCTCATAATTCACAAGCCTCCCACCCTGAGGATAACTTAATGGTGAGGGAACTCAGAAAGCTGAGGTTGGAAGAGGCCAGGCTGAAGCTTAAACAGCAGCAACTGGCCTTAGGCAGGTAATCTCTGGATGTGGAAAAGGAAAGGCAGAGGTTTGGGTTAGTTCCCCATGGTGGCAGCAGCAGTGTTTTTGATAGCAATCCTGTTAGAGAGCACAATTCCAGAAACCTGCAGAAGATAGTCCTCCCTTACAAGGAGGGGTATCACCTTAACAATTGGTTTGCTGCACTTGAGAGGGCATGTATGGTACAGTTTGTCCCTCAAAGGCAGTGGGCTGCTATCTTGTGTCTATCTTTCACTGGTAAGGGTAGGGATAGGCTCCTTACTGTCAGAGAAAGTGATGCTAATAATTACAAAGTTTTGAAGTATGCACTCTTGGATCGATCTGGCTTAACCACTGAACAATACAGGATTAAGTTCAGAGACACCAGAAAAGAGTCCTATCAAGACTGGACCGACTTTGTAGACTGTTCAGTGAAGGCCTTGGAGAGTTAGTTACATGGCAGTAAGGTGACTGACTATGAAAGTCTGAATAATCTAATCCCGAGAGAGCATATTTTGAACAATTGTGTGTCTGATTTGTATCACCACTACTTGGTAGACTCAGATCTGACCTCTCCCCAAGAATTGGGAAAGAAGGCAGACAAATGGGTCAGAACAAGAGTGAACATAAAAGTTCATACAGGGAGTGACAAGGATGGCAAGAAGAAGGATGGTAAATCTTCTGACAAGGGTGGGGACAAAGATAAAAAACATTCTGAGTCTTCATCAGCCCCACAACAATCCTCTGGGGGTGGTGGGTCCAAATCGTCTTCCCACAATCAGAAACACCTGTAGGAGGCTCGACTGGCTTGTAGTGAGTACCAAGGGGTACTTGCACCTTGCACCAGGCCCAGTTATCCCTTATTAGTGTATAGGGTGTCTAGCAGCTTAGGCTGATAGATAATGGTAGCTTAGCAGAGCAGCTTAGGCTGAACTAGGAGACGTGTGAAGCTACTACAGTACCACTTAGTGTCATATGCACAATATCATAAGAAAACACAATACACAGTTATACTAAAAATAAAGGTACTTTATTTTTATGACAATATGCCAAAGTATCTTAGAGTGTACCCTCAGTGAGAGGATAGGAAATATACACAAGATATATATACACAATAGCAAAAATATGCAGTATAGTCTTAGAAAACAGTGCAAACAATGTATAGTTACAATAGGATGCAATGGGGAAACATAGGGATAGGGGCAACACAAACCATATACTCCAAAAGTGGAATGCGAACCACGAATGGACCCCAAACCTATGTGACCTTGTAGAGGGTCGCTGGGACTATTAGAAAATAGTGAGAGTTAGAAAAATAACCCTCCCCAAGACCCTGAAAAGTGAGTGCAAAGTGCACTAAAGTTCCCCTAAGGACAAAGAAGTCGTGTTAGAGGAATAATGCAGGAAAGACACAAACCAACAATGCAACAACTGTGGATTTCCAATCTAGGGTACCTGTGGAACAAGGGGACCGAGTCCAAAAGTCACAAGCAAGTCGGAGATGGGCATATGCCCAGGAAATGCCAGCTGTGGATGCAAAGAAGCTTCTACTGGACAGAAGAAGCTGAGGTTTCTGCAGGAACGAAAAGGGCTAGAGACTTCCCCTTTGGTGGATGGATCCCTCTCGCCGTGGAAAGTCGTGCAGAAGTGTTTCCCGCCGGAAGAACGCCAACAAGCCTTGCTAGCTGCAAATCGTGCGGTTAACGTTTTTGGACGCTGCTGTAGCCCTGAAGGGACCAGGAGGTCGCAAATTGGACCAGGAGAGAGAGGGGACGTCGAGCAAGACAAGGAGCCCTCTCAGCAGCAGGTAGCACCCGGAGAAGTGCCAGAAACAGGCACTACGAGGATGCGTGAAACGGTGCTCACCCAAAGTCACACAAAGGAGTCCCACGTCGCCGGAGACCAACTTAGAAAGTCGTGCAATGCAGGTTAGAGTGCCGCGGACCCAGGCTTGGCTGTGCACAAAGGATTTCTGCCGGAAGTGCACAGGGGCCGGAGTAGCTGCAAAAGTCGCGGTTCCCAGCAATGCAGCCCAGCGAGGTGAGGCAAGGACTTACCTCCACCAAACTTGGACTGAAGAGTCACTGGACTGTGGGGGTCACTTGGACAGAGTCGCTGGATTCGAGGGACCTCGCTCGTCATGCTGAGAGGAGACCCAAGGGACCGGTAATGCAGCTTTTTGGTGCCTGCGGTTGCAGGGGGAAGATTCCGTCGACCCACGGGAGATTTCTTCGGAGCTTCTGGTGCAGAGAGGAGGCAGACTACCCCCACAGCATGCACAAGCAGGAAAACAGTTGAGAAGGCGGCAGGATCAGCGTTACAGAGTTGCAGTAGTCGTCTTTGCTACTATGTTGCAGGTTTGCAGGCTTCCAGCGCGGTCAGCAGTCGATTCCTTGGCAGAAGGTGAAGAGAGAGATGCAGAGGAACTCGGATGAGCTCTTGCATTCGTTATCTGAAGTTTCCCCAGAGACAGAGACCCTAAATAGCCAGAAAAGAGGGTTTGGCTACCTAGGAGAGAGGATAGGCTACTAACACCTGAAGGAGCCTATCAGAAGGAGTCTCTGACGTCACCTGGTGGCACTGGCCACTCAGAGCAGTCCAGTGTGCCAGCAGCACCTCTGTTTCCAAGATGGCAGAGGTCTGGAGCACACTGGAGGAGCTCTGGACACCTCCCAGGGGAGGTGCAGGTCAGGGGAGTGGGCACTCCCCTTTCCTTTGTCCAGTTTCGCGCCAGAGCAGGGCTAAGGGGTCCCCTGAACCGGTGTAGACTGGCTTATGCAGAATTGGGCACCTCTGTGCCCAACAAAGCATTTCCAGAGGCTGGGGGAGGCTACTCCTCCCCTGCCTTCACACCATTTTCCAAAGGGAGAGGGTGTAACACCCTCTCTCAGAGGAAGTTCTTTGTTCTGCCATCCTGGGCCAGGCCTGGCTGGACCCCAGGAGGGCAGATGCCTGTCTGAGGGGTTGGCAGCAGCAGCAGCTGCAGTGAAACCCCAGGAAGGGCAGTTTGGCAGTTCCAGGGTCTGTGCTACAGACCACTGGGATCATGGAATTGTGCCAACAATGCCAGGATGGCATAGAGAGGGCAATTCCATGATCATAGACATGTTACATGGCCATATTTGGAGTTACCATTGTGAAGCTACATATAGGTAGTGACCTATATGTAGTGCACGCGTGTAATGGTGTCCCCGCACTCACAAAGTTCAGGGAATTGGCTCTGAACAATGTGGGGGCACCTTGGCTAGGGCCAGGGTGCCCTCACACTAAGTAACTTTGCACCTAACCTTTACCAGGTAAAGGTTAGACATATAGGTGACTTATAAGTTACTTAAGTGCAGTGTAAAATGGCTGTGAAATAACGTGGACGTTATTTCACTTAGGCTGCAGTGGCAGGCCTGTGTAAGAATTGTCAGAGCTCCCTATGGGTGGCAAAAGAAATGCTGCAGCCCATAGGGATCTCCTGGAACCCCAGTACCCTGGGTACCTCAGTACCATATACTAGGGAATTATAAGGGTGTTCCAGTAAGCCAATGTAAATTGGTAAAATTGGTCACTAGCCTGTTAGTGACAATTTTAAAGAAATGAGAGAGCATAACCACTGAGGTTCTGGTTAGCAGAGCCTCAGTGAGACAGTTAGGCACCACACAGGGAACACATACATATAGGCCACAAACTTATGAGCACTGGGGTCCTGACTAGCAGGGTCCCAGTGACACATAACAAACATACTGAAAACATAGGGTTTTCACTATGAGCACTGGGCCCTGGCAAGCAGGATACCAGTGAGACAGTGAAAACACCCTGACATACACTCACAAACAGGCCCTTAATGGGGGTAACAAGGCTAGAAAGAGGCTACTTTCTCACACAACCCCCCCCCCAAACGAAGGACAATAAGGCTAACCTTGGCCAGTTGAGACTTTATTGTCTAAGTGGTGATAAGTAGAGAGTAGCTCTGCAATAGACTGGTTACTCCCTTTATCATCCACTATATGGTTACTTCCCTGTGGGGATGTAAACCACCCTGTTTGAAGTTTTTTAGCTAAGCAACAATGTGAAGATGTATTTTCAGAGTTTCTATCAGTAAGTTTTAGTTTAGAGCAGTGGGAATTGTCCACTGAACCTATTTGTAATGATGGAAATGCCAGACAGGGATGCTGTTTCAGTAAAGCCATAGCTGGGCAAAAATGTTGTCCATATGGCTGGAAGAGAGAACAGGGATGCTGTTTCTCTTGGGTTGGAGCAGGGCAGGGATGCTGTCCTATGAGCTCCACACTAGGGCAGGGATGCTGTCCTAAGTGTTGTGAGGCAGTGCAGAGTTTCTGCACTAAAGTTTCTCTGGGAGGGTTGGAGGGATGCTCCATGTTAACTAAAATGGTGCTCTTTTTCTCACCAATGTTAGTTATCCCACAGAGAGGTACTTCCACCTCAGGGAGTACAGTTTTGCCAACTGATGATTCCCTTGGAACAGGTGCCACCCCAGGAGAGGTTTCTCCCACCACAGGAATGGTATCCTGAATGGTAGGGTGGTTAGGGGATACTGTGATACCCTTTTTACCTGTTGATGGAGAGGGATCCTGAGTTTTCAGGCCTTCTCTCCTTTGCTTTTTCATTTCAGTAGAAATGAGAGGGAACAATTCCTCAGGGATGCCCAGCATGGCTGCATGGGCATAAAACTCTACATCAGCCCAACCTGAGGCCTCTAGGTCATTACCTAAGAGACAGTCTACAGGTAAGCTAGGTGATACCACCACCTGCTTAGGGCCAGTAACTCCACCCCAACTAAACTGAATTATAGCTAAGGGAAGAAACTTAGTGGAGTTATGGACATCAATAATGTTATACTGTTGTCCAATGATGTGTTGTTCAGGAGCCACTAGGTTTTCAGTCACCAAAGTGATACTGGCACCTGTGTCCCTGTAGGCCAAGGCCTCAACACCATTTATTGAAACTGTCTGCCTGTACTTATCCATTGTAAGGGGACAAGCAGCCAGTGTGGCAAGGCCAATGCCACTAGGTGTGACAGAAACTGACTTGGGACTGACTACCCCAGTTTCTACTATGGACCCATAAGTGAACCCAACTACACCCTTAACTTGACTGTTGCCAGCAGTCCCACCACTAGTACCACTACTGCTAGGGGCACTAGAGCTTGCTGTATTAGTGGTGGTAGGCTCAGGGGGTTTACCTGGACAGGACTTATCCCCTGGCCTATGGCCTCTGTTTTTACACACAAAGCACCAAGGCTTTTTAATGTGTGTGGGTTGAGAAGAAGAGGAAGAATTTGTTTTATCCCCACCCTCTAAAGAGTGTTTAAGATTTGAAGTGGGATCTTTGGTTTTACCCTTATCCCCATGCTTATCTTGAGATTTTTCACCATCTTTCTTCTTATTGCCATCTTTGTCACCCCCTGTATGAACTTTTCTGTTCACCCTTGTTCTGACCCATTTGTCTGCCTTCTTTCCCAATTCTTGGGGAGAGGTCAGATCAGAGTCTACCAGGTACTGGTGCAACAAATCAGACACACAATTATTAAGAATATGCTCTCCCAGGATCAAGTTATACAGGCTGTCATAATCAGTAACTTTACTGCCATGTAACCACCCCTCCAAGGCCTTCACTGAATGGTCAATGAAATCAACCCAGTCTTGTGAAGACTCCTTTTTGGTCTCTCTGAACTTTATCCTGTACTGTTCAGTGGTTAAGCCATAACCATCCAGGAGTGCATTCTTAAGAACTGTAAAATTATTGGCATCACTTTGTTTCACAGTAAGGAGCCTATCCCTACCTTTTCCACTAATTGATAGCCATAGGATAGCAGCCCACTGCCTTTGAGGGACATCCTGTACAACACAGGCCCTCTCAAGTGCAGCAAACCATTTGTTAATGTCATCCCCCTCTTTATAAGGGGGAACTATCTTATGCAGATTCCTGGAATCATGCTCTTTTGCAGGATGACTATGGGGAATACTGCTGCTGCCACCATGGGTTTCTAAACCCAACTTCTGTCTTTCCCTCTCTAGTTCTAAAGACTGTCTATCCAAATCCAGCTGTTGCTTTTTAAGCTTCAGTCTGGTTTGTTCCACCCTCAACTTATTGAGTTCCCTTTCTAACAATCTGTCATCAGGGTTGGTGGGAGGGACATTTCTAGATACAGAGGTATGATGGGAATGAACAGAAGGAGACCTGTCCCTTACAGAGGACACCCTAACAGCTTGGCTGACAGTGTAATGTGAGAGCACACCATCTGTATGATGTGACTCCACCTCAGTACCAACTATGCTAGACTGTCTAGTAATGGGCAGGCTCAGAAGTTTCTTTCCTGAATCTTTTCCTGGGGGAGTCCCTGGATCAGATTGGGAACCATTAGCTACTTTTTCAACAGATGGGGCACTTCTAGCCTTATCTTGTTCTCTAAGCATGTTAAGTAACAGTTCCAAGGAAGGATTCTTCCCTACACTCAAACCTCTCTCTACACAGAGACTCCTTGCTCCTTTCCAGCTAAGGTGGTCATATGCAAGTTTGGACAGATCCACATTTTGGCCTGTGCCAGACATTTTTAGAGAGAGTTAAAGTGATAGTAAAAGATAAAAAGTTTGTCAGAGCTTTTAGAAAGACAGAGAAAAAAAACTTTTTTAACTTTTTAGAACTTTTTAGAAAGTTAGAAGTACTTTTCAGCACTTAGAAAAGAGTGAAAAGAGGAAATGCAAAACTTTTTGGCTATGTGTATATACACTGACCTTGTTTTGTATATTTTTCTCTTATGAAAAGTACAATGACAAGAGTGGTAAGTAGTCTCAAAGCACTTATCCCACCGCTGCCACCAATGTAGGAGGCTGGACTGGCTTGTAGTGAGTACCAAGGGGTACTTCCACCTTGCACCAGGCCCAGTTATCCCTTATTAGTGTATAGGGTGTCTAGCAGCTTAGGCTGATAGATAATGGTAGCTTAGCAGAGCAGCTTAGGCTGAACTAGGAGACGTGTGAAGCTACTACAGTACCACTTAGTGTCATATGCACAATATCATAAGAAAACACAATACACAGTTATACTAAAAATAAAGGTACTTTATTTTTATGACAATATGCCAAAGTATCTTAGAGTGTACCCTCAGTGAGAGGATAGGAAATATACACAAGATATATATACACAATAGCAAAAATATGCAGTATAGTCTTAGAAAACAGTGCAAACAATGTATAGTTACAATAGGATGCAATGGGGAAACATAGGGATAGGGGCAACACAAACCATATACTCCAAAAGTGGAATGCGAACCACGAATGGACCCCAAACCTATGTGACCTTGTAGAGGGTCGCTGGGACTATTAGAAAATAGTGAGAGTTAGAAAAATAACCCTCCCCAAGACCCTGAAAAGTGAGTGCAAAGTGCACTAAAGTTCCCCTAAGGACAAAGAAGTCGTGTTAGAGGAATAATGCAGGAAAGACACAAACCAACAATGCAACAACTGTGGATTTCCAATCTAGGGTACCTGTGGAACAAGGGGACCGAGTCCAAAAGTCACAAGCAAGTCGGAGATGGGCATATGCCCAGGAAATGCCAGCTGTGGATGCAAAGAAGCTTCTACTGGACAGAAGAAGCTGAGGTTTCTGCAGGAACGAAAAGGGCTAGAGACTTCCCCTTTGGTGGACGGATCCCTCTTGCCGTGGAGAGTCGTGCAGAAGTGTTTTCCCGCCGAAAGAACGCCAACAAGCCTTGCTAGCTGCAAATCGTGCGGTTAACGTTTTTGGACGCTGCTGTAGCCCTGGAGGGACCAGGAGGTCGCAAGTTGGACCAGGAGAGAGAGGGGACGTCGAGCAAGACAAGGAGCCCTCTCAGCAGCAGGTAGCACCCGGAGAAGTGCCAGAAACAGGCACTACAAGGATGCGTGAAACAGTGCTCACCCAAAGTCGCACAAAGGAGTCCCACGTCGCCGGAGACCAACTTAGAAAGTCGTGCAATGCAGGTTAGAGTGCCGTGGACCCAGGCTTGGCTGTGCACAAAGGATTTCTGCCGGAAGTGCACAGGGGCCGGAGTAGCTGCAAAAGTCGCGGTTCCCAGCAATGCAGCCCAGCGAGGTGAGGCAAGGACTTACCTCCACCAAACTTGGACTGAAGAGTCACTGGACTGTGGGGGTCACTTGGACAGAGTCGCTGGATTCGAGGGACCTCGCTCGTCGTGCTGAGAGGAGACCCAAGGGACCGGTAATGCAGCTTTTTGGTGCCTGCGGTTGCAGGGGGAAGATTCCGTCGACCCACGGGAGATTTCTTCGGAGCTTCTGGTGCAGAGAGGAGGCAGACTACCCCCACAGCATGCACAAGCAGGAAAACAGTCGAGAAGGCGGCAGGATCAGCGTTACAGAGTTGCAGTAGTCGTCTTTGCTACTATGTTGCAGGTTTGCAGGCTTCCAGCGCGGTCAGCAGTCGATTCCTTGGCAGAAGGTGAAGAGAGAGATGCAGAGGAACTCGGATGAGCTCTTGCATTCGTTATCTGAAGTTTCCCCAGAGACAGAGACCCTAAATAGCCAGAAAAGAGGGTTTGGCTACCTAGGAGAGAGGATAGGCTACTAACACCTGAAGGAGCCTATCAGAAGGAGTCTCTGACGTCACCTGGTGGCACTGGCCACTCAGAGCAGTCCAGTGTGCCAGCAGCACCTCTGTTTCCAAGATGGCAGAGGTCTGGAGCACACTGGAGGAGCTCTGGACACCTCCCAGGGGAGGTGCAGGTCATGGGAGTGGTCACTCCCCTTTCCTTTGTCCAGTTTCGCGCCAGAGCAGGGCTAAGGGGTCCCCTGAACCGGTGTAGACTGGCTTATGCAGAATTGGGCACCTCTGTGCCCAACAAAGCATTTCCAGAGGCTGGGGGAGGCTACTCCTCCCCTGCCTTCACACCATTTTCCAAAGGGAGAGGGTGTAACACCCTCTCTCAGAGGAAGTTCTTTGTTCTGCCATCCTGGGCCAGGCCTGGCTGGACCCCAGGAGGGCAGATGCCTGTCTGAGGGGTTGGCAGCAGCAGCAGCTGCAGTGAAACCCCAGGAAGGGCAGTTTGGCAGTACCAGGGTCTGTGCTACAGACCACTGGGATCATGGAATTGTGCAAACAATGCCAGGATGGCATAGAGGGGGCAATTCCATGATCATAGACATGTTACATGGCCATATTCGGAGTTACCATTGTGAAGCTACATATAGGTAGTGACCTATATGTAGTGCACGCGTGTAATGGTGTCCCCGCACTCACAAAGTTCAGGGAATTGGCTCTGAACAATGTGGGGGCACCTTGGCTAGTGCCAGGGTGCCCTCACACTAAGTAACTTTGCACCTAACCTTTACCAGGTAAAGGTTAGACATATAGGTGACTTATAAGTTACTTAAGTGCAGTGTAAAATGGCTGTGAAATAACGTGAACGTTATTTCACTCAGGCTGCAGTGGCAGGCCTGTGTAAGAATTGTCAGAGCTCCCTATGGGTGGCAAAAGAAATGCTGCAGCCCATAGGGATCTCCTGGAACCCCAGTACCCTGGGCACCTCAGTACCATATACTAGGGAATTATAAGGGTGTTCCAGTAAGCCAATGTAAATTGGTAAAATTGGTCACTAGCCTGTTAGTGACAATTTTAAAGAAATGAGAGAGCATAACCACTGAGGTTCTGGTTAGCAGAGCCTCAGTGAGACAGTTAGGCACCACACAGGGAACACATACATATAGGCCACAAACTTATGAGCACTGGGGTCCTGACTAGCAGGGTCCCAGTGACACATAACAAACATACTGAAAACATAGGGTTTTCACTATGAGCACTGGGCCCTGGCAAGCAGGATACCAGTGAGACAGTGAAAACACCCTGACATACACTCACAAACAGGCCCTTAGTGGGGGTAACAAGGCTAGAAAGAGGCTACTTTCTCACAACACCCATGGTGTTATTTATGTAAAGTAAAAGGCCATTGGGCAAGTGATGCCACTTGTCCAAAGATAAACACCAAGGCTCCCACTACCACAACCCCAACTGCAACCTCTAGTGCCCCTAGTAATAGCAGTGGTGGTGGGAAGTCTACTACAAATAGCCAATCCAAGGGTATAGCTGGGCTCACTATTGGCAGTGTAGTTGGGGTTGGTCTTGTTAGGGAGACCACAGAGGCTGTTTTAGTCTCTGATGGTGGCATTGACTTTGCCACATTGGTTGCTTGTCCCCTTACTATGGGTAAGTAAAAGCAACTACCCCTAATTAATGGTGATGAGGTTGAGGCCTACAGGGACACAGGAGCCAGTGTAACTATGGTTATAGAGAAACTGGTTCACCCTGATCAACACCTACTTGGTCAGCAGTACCAAGTGACTGATGCTCACAATAACACACTTAGCCACCCCATGGCTGTTGTGAATCTCAACTGGGAGGTGGTTACTGGTCCAAAGAAAGTTGTGGTAGCCACTGAATTACCTGTAGATTGCTTACTAGGCAATGATTTGGAGACATCAGCTTGGGCTCAGGTGGAGATGGAAGCTCATGCAGCAATGCCGGGCATTCCTGGGCATATTTTTGCTTTGACAAGGGCTCAGGCCAAAAAGCTCAAAGGACAGGGAAACTTAGATCCTGGAACAATGGACCAAGTGCTCCCAAAAGTTAGGGGTAGGAAGGGTAAATCCTTGCCCACTATCCCTCCCTCTCCAGAAGATTCCCCCCCTTTTGAGGAAGAGGAATCCTCTCCCTGTGCAGAACCTACACCAGATGAGCTGGCAGCAGACACTGCTGAGCTTTTGGGTGCAGGGGTGTAGGAAAGTACCATCTTGCCTGGCATGTTACCCCCATTTTTCACTGTATATATGTTGTTTTAGTTGTATGTGTCACTGGGACCCTGGTAACCCAGGGCCCCAGTGCTCATAAGTGTGCCTGTATGTGTTACCTGTGTAGTGACTAACTGTCTCACTGAGGCTCTGCTAATCAGAACCTCAGTGGTTATGCTCTCTCATTTCTTTCCAAATTGTCACTGACAGGCTAGTGACCATTTTTAATAATTTACATTGGCTCACTGGAACACCCTTATAATCCCCTAGTATATGGTACTGAGGTATCCAGGGTATTGGGGTTCCAGGAGATCCCTATGGGCTGCAGCATTTCTTTTGCCACCCATAGGGAGCTCTGACAATTCTTACACAGGCCTGCCACTGCAGCCTGAGTGAAATAACGTCCACGTTATTTCACAGCCATTTTACACTGCACTTAAGTAACTTATAAGTCACCTATATGTCTAACCTTTACCTGGTAAAGGTTAGGTGCAAAGTTACTTAGTGTGAGGGCACCCTGGCACTAGCCAAGGTGCCCCCACATTGTTCAGAGCCAATTCACTGAACGTTGTGAGTACGGGGACACCATTACACGCGTGCACTACATATAGGTCACTACCTATATGTAGCTTCACCATGGTAACTCCGAATATGGCCATGTAACATGTCTATGATCATGGAATTGCCCCCTCTATGCCATCCTGGCATTGTTGGTACAATTCCATAATCCCAGTGGTCTGTAGCACAGACCCTGGTACTGCCAGACTGCCCTTCCTGGGGTTTCTCTGCAGCTGCTGCTGCTGCCAACCCCTCAGACAGGCATCTGCCCTCCTGGGGTCCAGCCAGGCCTGGCCCAGGATGGCAGAACAAAGAACTTCCTCTGAGAGAGGGTGTGACACCCTCTCCCTTTGGAAAATGGTGTGAAGGCAGGGGAGGAGTAGCCTCCCCCAGCCTCTGGAAATGCTTTGTTGGGCACAGAGGTGCCCAATTCTGCATAAGCCAGTCTACACCGGTTCAGGGACCCCTTAGCCCCTGCTCTGGCGCGAAACTGGACAAAGGAAAGGGGAGTGACCACTCCCCTGACCTGCACCTCCCCTGGGAGGTGTCCAGAGCTCCTCCAGTGTGCTCCAGACCTCTGCCATCTTGGAAACAGAGGTGCTGCTGGCACACTGGACTGCTCTGAGTGGCCAGTGCCACCAGGTGACGTCAGAGACTCCTTGTGATAGGCTCCTTCAGGTGTTAGTAGCCTTTCCTCTCTCCTAGGTAGCCAAACCCTCTTTTCTGGCTATTTAGGGTCTCTGTCTCTGGGGAAACTTTAGATAACGAATGCATGAGCTCAGCCGAGTTCCTCTGCATCTCCCTCTTCACCTTCTGATAAGGAATCGACCGCTGACCGCGCTGGAAGCCTGCAAACCTGCAACATAGTAGCAAAGACGACTACTGCAACTCTGTAACGCTGATCCTGCCGCCTTCTCGACTGTTTTCCTGCTTGTGCATGCTGTGGGGGTAGCCTGCCTCCTCTCTGCACCAGAAGCTCCGAAGAAATCTCCCGTGGGTCGACGGAATCGTCCCCCTGCAACCGCAGGCACCAAAAAGCTGCATCTCCGGTCCCTTGGGTCTCCTCTCAGCACGACGAGCGAGGTCCCTCGAATCCAGCGACACCGTCCAAGTGACCCCCACAGTCCAGTGACTCTTCAGCCCAAGTTTGGTGGAGGTAAGTCCTTGCCTCACCTCGCTGGGCTGCATTGCTGGGAACCGCGACTTTGCAAGCTTCTCCGGCCCCTGTGCACTTCCGGCGGAAATCCTTCGTGCACAGCCAAGCCTGGGTCCACGGCACTCTAACCTGCATTGCACGACTTTCTAAGTTGGTCTCCGGCGACGTGGGACTCCTTTGTGCAACTTCGGCGAGCACCGTTTCACGCATCCTCGTAGTGCCTGTTTCTGGCACTTCTCCGGGTGCTACCTGCTTCAGTGAGGGCTCCTTGTCTTGCTCGACGTCCCTTCTCTCTGCAGGTCCAATTTGCGACCTCCTGGTCCCTCCTGGGCCCCAGCAGCGTCCAAAAACGCAAAACGCACGATTTGCGTGTAGCAAGGCTTGTTGGCGTCCATCCGGCGGGAAAACACTTCTGCACGACTCTCCAAGGCGTGGCGGATCCATCCTCCAAAGGGGAAGTCTCTAGCCCTTGTCGTTCCTGCAGTATTCACAGTTCTTCAGCCTAGTAAGAGCTTCTTTGCACCAACCGCTGGCATTTCTTGGGCATCTGCCCATCTCCGAGCTGCTTGTGACTTTTGGACTTGGTCCCCTTGTTCCACAGGTACCTTCAGACAGGAATCCATCGTTGTTGCATTGCTGATTTGTGTTTTCCTTGCATTCTCCCTCTAACACGACTATTTTGTCCTTAGGGGAACTTTGGTGCACTTTGCACTCACTTTTCAGGGTCTTGGGGAGGGTTATTTTTCTAACTCTCACTATTTTCTAATAGTCCCAGCGACCCTCTACAAGGTCACATAGGTTTGGGGTCCATTCGTGGTTCACATTCCACTTTTGGAGTATATGGTTTGTGTTGCCCCTATCCCTATGTTTCCCCATTGCATCCTATTGTAATTATACATTGTTTGCACTGTTTTCTAAGACTATACTGCATATTTTTGCTATTGTGTATATATATCTTGTGTATATTTCCTATCCTCTTACTGAGGGTACACTCTAAGATACTTTGGCATATTGTCATAAAAATAAAGTACCTTTATTTTTAGTATAACTGTGTATTGTGTTTTCTTATGATATTGTGCATATGACACTAAGTGGTACTGTAGTAGCTTCACACGTCTCCTAGTTCAGCCTGAGCTGCTTTGCTAAGCTACCATTATCTATCAGCCTAAGCTGCTAGACACCCTATACACTAATAAGGGATAACTGGGCCTGGTGCAAGGTGCAAGTACCCCTTGGTACTCACTACAAGCCAGTCCAGCCTCCTACATTGGTTGTGCAGTGGTGGGATAAGTGCTTTGAGACTACTTACCACTCTTGTCATTGTACTTTTCATAAGAGAAAAATATACAAAACAAGGTCAGTGTATATACACATAGCCAAAAAGTTTTGCATTTCCTCTTTTCACTCTTTTCTAAGTGCTGAAAAGTACTTCTAAACTTTCAAAAAGTTCTTAAAAGTTTAAAAAGTTTTTTTCTGTCTTTCCAAAAAGTTCTGAAAACTTTTTTCTCTTTGTCTATCACTTTAACTCTCTCTAAAAAATGTCTGGCACAGGCCAAAAAGTTGAACTGTCCAAACTTGCATATGATCACCTTAGCTGGAAAGGAGCAAGGAGTCTCTGCATAGAGAGAGGTTTGAGTGTAGGGAAGAATCCTTCTTTAGAACTGTTAATTAATATGCTTAGAGTACAGGATAAGGCCATAAGTGCCCAATCTGTAGAAAAAGTAGCTAATGGTTCTCAATCTGATCCAGGGACTCCCCCAGGAAAAGGTTCAGGAAAGAAACTTCTCAGCCTGCCCATTACTAGACAGTCTAGCATAGTTGGTACAGAGGTTGAATCACATCATACTGATGATGTGCTCTCACATTATACTGGTAGCCAAGCTGTTAGGGTGCCCTCTGTAAGGGACAGGTCTCCTTCTGTTCATTCCCATCATACCTCTGTATCTAGAAATGTCCCTCCCACCCACCCTGATGACAGATTGTTGGAAAGGGAGCTCAATAGATTGAGAGTGGAGCAAACCAGACTGAAGCTCAAGAAGCAACAGCTGGATTTGGATAGACAGTCTTTAGAAATAGAGAGGGAAAGACAGAAAATGGGTTTAGATACCCATGGTGGCAGCAGCAGTATTCCCCATAGTCATCCTGCAAAAGAGCATGATTCCAGGAATCTGCATAAGATAGTTCCCCCTTACAAGGAGGGGGATGACATTAACAAGTGGGTTGCTGCACTTGAGAGGGCCTGTGCTGTACAGGATGTCCCTCAAAGGCAGTGGGCTGCTATCCTATGGCTATCATTTACTGGAAAAGGTAGGGATAGGCTCCTTACTGTAAAAGAAAATGATGCTAACAATTTCCAAGTTCTTAAGAATGCACTCCTGGATGGTTATGGCTTAACCACTGAACAGTACAGGATCAAGTTCAGAGATACCAAAAAGGAGTCTTCACAAGACTGGGTTGATTTCATTGACCAGGCAGTGAAGGCCTTGGAGGGGTGGTTACATGGCAGTAAAGTTACTGATTATGACAGCCTGTATAACTTAATCCTGAGAGAGCATATTCTTAATAATTGTGTGTCTGATTTGTTGCACCAGTACTTGGTGGACTCTGATCTGACCTCTCCCCAAGAATTGGGAAAGAAGGCAGACAAATGGGTCAGAACAAGAGTGAACAGAAAAGTTCATACAGGGGGTGACAAAGATGGCAACAAAAAGAAGGATGGTAAGTCTTCTGACAAGGGTGGGGACAAATCTAAAAATGAGTCTTCATCAGGCCCACAAAAACACTCTGGTGGGGGTGGTGGGCCCAAACCCTCCTCTAATCAGAACAAGGAAAAGAAACCATGGTGCTATTTATGTAAGATAAAAGGCCATTGGACAACAGATCCCAGTTGTCCAAAGAAAGGCACCACAGCTCCTACCACTACAACCCCTACTGCTACACCTAGTGTCCCTACTAATAGCAGTGGTGGTGGGAGCAAACCTACTAATAGCCAATCCAAGGGAGTAGCTGGGCTCACTTTTGGTAATTTAGTTGGGGTTGGTCTGATTAGGGAGACCACAGAGGCTACTTTAGTCTCTGAAGGGGCTATTGACTTAGCCACTTTGGTTGCTTGCCCCCATAACTTGGAGAAGTACAAGCAACTAACCCTAATAAATGGTGTTGAGGTCCAGGCCTACAGGGACACAGGTGCCAGTGTCACAATGGTGATTGAGAAACTGGTGCACCCTGAACAACACATACTTGGACACCAGTACCAAGTAACCGATGCTCACAACATAACACAAAGCCACCCCATGGCTGTTGTAAATCTCAACTGGGGGGGGTATCTGGTCCAAAGAAAGTTGTGGTAGCTTCAGATTTACCTGTAGACTGTCTATTAGGGAACGATTTGGAGACATCAGCTTGGTCAGATGTGGAGTTGGAGGCCCATGCAGCAATGCTGGGCATCCCAGGGCATATTTTTGCTTTGACAAGGGCTCAGGCCAAAAAGCAAAAAGGACAGGGAAGCTTGGATCCTGGAACAATGGACCAAGTGCTCCCTAAAGCTAGGGCTAGTAGAAGCAAACCACTTCCTACTATCCCTCCCTCTACAGTGGATTCTAATTCTAAGGAAGAAGAATTCCCTCCCTGTGCAGAACCTACACCAGAGGAGCTGGAAGCAGACACTGCTGAGCTTTTGGGTGAAGGGGGGCCTGCCAGAGAGGAGCTGAGTGTGGCACAGCAAACCTGTCCCACATTAGAGGGTCTCAGACAGCAAGCTGTCAAACAGGCTAATGGGGATGTCAGTGACTCACACAGAGTTTACTGGGAGGACAACCTCTTGTACACTGAGCATAGGGATCCTAAACCTGGAGCTGCCAGGAGATTAGTGATTCCTCAGGAGTACAGAAAGTTCCTCCTAACACTGGCACATGACATTCCCTTAGCTGGGCACCTGGGTCAAATGAAAACTTGGGACAGATTGGTACCACTGTTTCATTGGCCTAGGATGTCTGAGGACACAAAAGAATTTTGTAAGTCCTGTGAAACCTGTCAAGCCAGTGGCAAGACAGGTGGCACTCCAAAGGCACCCCTTATCCCACTGCCTGTGGTTGGGGTTCCCTTTGAAAGGGTAGGGGTTGACATAGTTGGCCCCCTTGACCCTCCTACTGCTTCAGGCAATAGGTTTATCTTAGTGGTAGTGGACCATGCCACAAGGTACCCTGAAGCAATTCCTTTAAGGACCACTACAGCTCCTGCAGTGGCAAAGGCCCTCCTGGGAATATTTTCCAGGGTGGGCTTCCCAAAGGAAGTAGTATCAGACAGAGGAAGCAATTTCATGTCTGCATACTTAAAGGCCATGTGGAAGGAGTGTGGTGTAACTTACAAGTTCACAACACCCTATCATCCACAAACAAATGGACTGGTGGAGAGATTTAATAAAACTCTCAAAGGCATGATTATGGGACTCCCTGAAAAACTCCGCAGGAGATGGGATATCCTTCTACCATGCCTCCTTTTTGCCTACAGGGAGGTACCCCAGAAAGGAGTGGGCTTCAGCCCCTTTGAACTTCTTTTTGGACACCCTGTTAGGGGTCCACTCACACTTGTAAAGGAGGGTTGGGAACAACCTTTAAAAGCTCCTAAGCAGGATATTGTGGACTATGTACTTGGCCTCAGATCAAGGATGGCTGAGTACATGAAAAAGGCCAGTAAAAACCTTCAGGCCAGCCAAGAGCTCCAGAAGCAATGGCATGATCAGAAGGCTGTTTTGGTTCAGTACCAACCAGGGCAGAAAGTGTGGGTCTTGGAGCCTGTGGCCCCAAGAGCACTCCAAGATAAATGGAGTGGTCCACACACAATTGTTGAAAAGAAGGGTGAAGTCACCTACTTGGTTGACTTAGGCACTGCCAGGAGTCCCCTTAGGGTGCTCCATGTCAACCGCCTGAAACCCTACTATGACAGGGCTGATCTCACCCTGCTCATGGCAACAGATGAGGGACAGGAAGAAGACAGTGATCCTCTACCTGATCTCTTCTCTTCCACAGAACAAGATGCTCTTGTGGAAGGGGTAGTTTTGGCTGATTGTCTTACTGCTGAGCAGAAAGATAATTGCATAAATCTCCTAGGACAATTTTCAGAACTCTTCTCCATTGTGCCAGGCACCACTTCTTGGTGTGAGCACACTATAGATACTGGACACAGTTTACCTGTCAAAAGTAAGATCTATAGGCAGCCTGACCATGTCAGGGACTGCATAAAGCAAGAAGTTCAGAAGATGTTGGAACTAGGAGTGGTTGAGCACTCTGACAGTCCATGGGCTTCTCCTGTGGTACTGGTACCAAAACCCAATTCTAAAGATGGAAAGAAGGAAATGAGGTTTTGTGTAGACTATAGAGGTCTCAACTTGGTAACCAAAACAGATGCTCACCCTATACCCAGGGCAGATGAGCTAATAGATACACTGGCATCTGCCAAGTATCTAAGCACTTTTGATTTGACTGCAGGGTATTGGCAGATCAAAATGTCAGAAGATGCTAAACCTAAGACTGCATTTTCTACCATTGGAGGACATTACCAGTTTACTGTAATGCCTTTTGGTTTGAAAAATGCACCTGCCACTTTTCAGAGGTTGGTGAACACAGTCCTGCAAGGGCTGGAAGCTTTCAGTGCAGCATATTTGGATGATATAGCTGTCTTTAGCTCCAGCTGGGATGATCACCTGGTCCACCTTTGGAAAGTTTTGGAGGCCCTGCAAAAGGCAGGCCTCACTATCAAGGCTTCAAAGTGCCAGATAGGGCAGGGTAAGGTGGTTTATCTGGGACACCTTGTTGGTGGGGAACAGATTGCACCACTTCAGGGGAAAATCCAAACTATTATTGATTGGATTCCCCCTACCACTCAGACTCAGGTGAGAGCCTTCCTAGGCCTCACTGGGTATTACAGGAGGTTCATTAAGAACTATGGCTCCATTGCAGCCCCTCTTAATGACCTCACATCCAAGAAAATGCCTGAAAAGGTATTATGGACAGCAAACTGTCAGAAAGCTTTTGAGGAGCTGAAGCAGGCCATGTGCTCTGCACCTGTCCTGAAAAGCCCTTGTTACTCTAAAAAATTCTATGTCCAAACTGATGCATCTGAATTAGGAGTAGGGGCAGTCCTATCACAACTTAATTCTGAGGGCCAGGATCAACCTGTTGCTTTTATTAGTAGAAGGTTGACCCCTAGAGAAAAGCGTTGGTCTGCCATTGAGAGGGAGGCCTTTGCTGTGGTCTGGGCTCTGAAGAAGTTGAGGCCATACCTGTTTGGCACTCACTTCATTGTTCAGACAGACCACAAACCTCTACTTTGGCTAAAACAAATGAAAGGTGAAAATCCTAAATTGTTGAGGTGGTCCATATCCCTACAGGGAATGGACTATACAGTGGAACATAGACCTGGGAGTAGCCACTCCAATGCAGATGGACTCTCCAGATATTTCCACTTAGACAATGAAGACTCATCAGGTAATGGCTAGTCTTATTGTCCTTCGTTTGGGGGGGGGTTGTGTAGGAAAGTACCATCTTGCCTGGCATGTTACCCCCATTTTTCACTGTATATATGTTGTTTTAGTTGTATGTGTCACTGGGACCCTGGTAACCCAGGGCCCCAGTGCTCATAAGTGTGCCTGTATGTGTTACCTGTGTAGTGACTAACTGTCTCACTGAGGCTCTGCTAATCAGAACCTCAGTGGTTATGCTCTCTCATTTCTTTCCAAATTGTCACTGACAGGCTAGTGACCATTTTTAACAATTTACATTGGCTTACTGGAACACCCTTATAATCCCCTAGTATATGGTACTGAGGTATCCAGGGTATTGGGGTTCCAGGAGATCCCTATGGGCTGCAGCATTTCTTTTGCCACCCATAGGGAGCTCTGACAATTCTTACACAGGCCTGCCACTGCAGCCTGAGTGAAATAACGTCCACGTTATTTCACAGCCATTTTACACTGCACTTAAGTAACTTATAAGTCACCTATATGTCTAACCTTTACCTGGTAAAGGTTAGGTGCAAAGTTACTTAGTGTGAGGGCACCCTGGCACTAGCCAAGGTGACCCCACATTGTTCAGAGCCAATTCACTGAACGTTGTGAGTACGGGGACACCATTACACGCGTGCACTACATATAGGTCACTACCTATATGTAGCTTCACCATGGTAACTCCGAATATGGCCATGTAACATGTCTATGATCATGGAATTGCCCCCTCTATGCCATCCTGGCATTGTTGGTACAATTCCATAATCCCAGTGGTCTGTAGCACAGACCCTGGTACTGCCAGACTGCCCTTCCTGGGGTTTCTCTGCAGCTGCTGCTGCTGCCAACCCCTCAGACAGGCATCTGCCCTCCTGGGGTCCAGCCAGGCCTGGCCCAGGATGGCAGAACAAAGAACTTCCTCTGAGAGAGGGTGTGACACCCTCTCCCTTTGGAAAATGGTGTGAAGGCAGGGGAGGAGTAGCCTCCCCCAGCCTCTGGAAATGCTTTGTTGGGCACAGAGGTGCCCAATTCTGCATAAGCCAGTCTACACCGGTTCAGGGACCCCTTAGCCCCTGCTCTGGCGCGAAACTGGACAAAGGAAAGGGGAGTGACCACTCCCCTGACCTGCACCTCCCCTGGGAGGTGTCCAGAGCTCCTCCAGTGTGCTCCAGACCTCTGCCATCTTGGAAACAGAGGTGCTGCTGGCACACTGGACTGCTCTGAGTGGCCAGTGCCACCAGGTGACGTCAGAGACTCCTTGTGATAGGCTCCTTCAGGTGTTAGTAGCCTTTCCTCTCTCCTAGGTAGCCAAACCCTCTTTTCTGGCTATTTAGGGTCTCTGTCTCTGGGGAAACTTTAGATAACGAATGCATGAGCTCAGCCGAGTTCCTCTGCATCTCCCTCTTCACCTTCTGATAAGGAATCGACCGCTGACCGCGCTGGAAGCCTGCAAACCTGCAACATAGTAGCAAAGACGACTACTGCAACTCTGTAACGCTGATCCTGCCGCCTTCTCGACTGTTTTCCTGCTTGTGCATGCTGTGGGGGTAGCCTGCCTCCTCTCTGCACCAGAAGCTCCGAAGAAATCTCCCGTGGGTCGACGGAATCGTCCCCCTGCAACCGCAGGCACCAAAAAGCTGCATCTCCGGTCCCTTGGGTCTCCTCTCAGCACGACGAGCGAGGTCCCTCGAATCCAGCGACACTGTCCAAGTGACCCCCACAGTCCAGTGACTCTTCAGCCCAAGTTTGGTGGAGGTAAGTCCTTGCCTCACCTCGCTGGGCTGCATTGCTGGGAACCGCGACTTTGCAAGCTTCTCCGGCCCCTGTGCACTTCCGGCGGAAATCCTTCGTGCACAGCCAAGCCTGGGTCCACGGCACTCTAACCTGCATTGCACGACTTTCTAAGTTGGTCTCCGGCGACGTGGGACTCCTTTGTGCAACTTCGGCGAGCACTGTTTCACGCATCCTCGTAGTGCCTGTTTCTGGCACTTCTCCGGGTGCTACCTGCTTCAGTGAGGGCTCCTTGTCTTGCTCGACGTCCCCTCTCTCTGCAGGTCCAATTTGCGACCTCCTGGTCCCTCCTGGGCCCCAGCAGCGTCCAAAAACGCCAAACGCACGATTTGCGTGTAGCAAGGCTTGTTGGCGTCCATCCGGCGGGAAAACACTTCTGCACGACTCTCCAAGGCGTGGGGGATCCATCCTCCAAAGGGGAAGTCTCTAGCCCTTGTCGTTCCTGCAGTATTCACAGTTCTTCAGCCTAGTAAGAGCTTCTTTGCACCAACCGCTGGCATTTCTTGGGCATCTGCCCATCTCCGAGCTGCTTGTGACTTTTGGACTTGGTCCCCTTGTTCCACAGGTACCTTCAGACAGGAATCCATCGTTGTTGCATTGCTGATTTGTGTTTTCCTTGCATTCTCCCTCTAACACGACTATTTTGTCCTTAGGGGAACTTTGGTGCACTTTGCACTCACTTTTCAGGGTCTTGGGGAGGGTTATTTTTCTAACTCTCACTATTTTCTAATAGTCCCAGCGACCCTCTACAAGGTCACATAGGTTTGGGGTCCATTCGTGGTTCACATTCCACTTTTGGAGTATATGGTTTGTGTTGCCCCTATCCCTATGTTTCCCCATTGCATCCTATTGTAATTATACATTGTTTGCACTGTTTTCTAAGACTATACTGCATATTTTTGCTATTGTGTATATATATCTTGTGTATATTTCCTATCCTCTTACTGAGGGTACACTCTAAGATACTTTGGCATATTGTCATAAAAATAAAGTACCTTTATTTTTAGTATAACTGTGTATTGTGTTTTCTTATGATATTGTGCATATGACACTAAGTGGTACTGTAGTAGCTTCACACGTCTCCTAGTTCAGCCTGAGCTGCTTTGCTAAGCTACCATTATCTATCAGCCTAAGCTGCTAGACACCCTATACACTAATAAGGGATAACTGGGCCTGGTGCAAGGTGCAAGTACCCCTTGGTACTCACTACAAGCCAGTCCAGCCTCCTACAAGGGGGGCCTGCTTGGGAAGAGCTGAGTGTGGCACAGCAGACCTGTCCCACACTAGAGGGTTTGAGATAGCAAGCTGTCAAACAGCAGAATGGGGATGTCAATGATAGCCATAAGGTGTATTGGGAAGACAACCTCCTGTATACTGAATCAAGAGACCCTAAACCTGGAGCTGCCAGGAGATTGGTCATCCTTTTGCAATACAGAGAGTTTCTTCTTACCTTGGCACATGACATTCCCTTGGCTGGGCACTTCGGCCAAAGTAAAACTTGGGACAGGCTTGTTACCCTGTTTCACTGGCCTCATATGTCATACCCCTAACTGAGAAGCATCAGTTTAAACTATGATTTTTTTGGAGTAACAAGGGCTTTTTAGGACAGGTGCAGAGAACATGGCCCGTTTGAGCTCATCAAAAGCCCTTTGATAGCTAGCTGTCCATAGTACCTTTTTAGGCATCTTCTTTGATGTGAGGTCATTAAGAGGGGCAGCTATAGTGCCATAATTCTTTATGAACCTCCTGTAGTACCATGTGAGGCCTAGGAAAGCTCTCACTTGGGTTTGAGTTGTAGGGGGATCCCATTCCATAATGGTTTGGATCTTCCCCTGCAGTGGTGCAATCTATTCTCCAACTACCAGGTGGCCCAGATAAACCACTTTCCCCTGCCCCATCTGGCACTTTGAGGCCTTGATAGTGAGGCCTGCCTTTTGCAGGGCCTCTAAAACTTTCCACAGGTGGACCAGGTGATCATCCCAGGTGGAGCTAAAGACAGCAATATCGTCTAGATATGCTGCACTAAAGGCTTCCAATCCCTGGAGGACTGTATTCACCAACCTCTGAAAAGTGTCAGGTGCATTTTTCAATCCAAAGGGCTTAACAGTGAACTGATAGTAACCTCCAATGGTTGAAAATGCTGTTTTTGGTTTAGCATCTTCTGATAACTTAATCTACCAATACCCTGCAGTTCAATCAAAAGTGCTTAGATCCTTGGCAGAAGCCAGTGTATCTATCAGCTCATTTGCCCTGGGTATAGGGTGAGCATCAGTTTTTGTTACTTGATTGAGACCCCTATAGTCCACACAAAACCTAATTTCCTTTTTTTCATCTTTACTATGAGGTTTGGGGACAAGCACCACTGGGCTGGCCCAGGGACTTTCAGAAGGTTTAATCACTCAAAGGTCCAACATTTTCTATACCTCTTGTTTAATACAGTCTCTGACATGGTCAGGCTGTCTATCAATTTTACTTTTGACAGGTAGACTGTCTCCAGTGTCAATTGTGTGCTCACACCAGGTAGTTGTACCTGGAATAATAAGTGAGAAGAGGTCAGAGAACTGAGCAAGGAGATTTATGCAGTTGTCCTTCTGCTCAGAAGTAAGGCAATCTGCCAATACAAATCCTTCCACTAAATCAGGGAGAGGGTCACTCTCTTATTCCTGCCCCTCATCTGTGGCCATGAGCAGGGTTAAGTCACCCCTGTCATAGTAAGGTTTCAGGCAATTGACATGAAGCATCCTAAGTGGGTGTCTGGAAGTGCCCAGGTCCACCAAAGAGGTGACCTCACCTTTCTTTTCCACAATGAGATGTGGTCCACGCTTTTTGTCCTAGAGTGCTCTTGGTGCCACAGGCTCCAATACCCACACCTTCTGTCCTGGGTGGTACTGAATCAGGACAGCCTTTTGGTCATGCCATTGCTTTTGGAGCTCTTGGCTGGCCTTTTTCATGTACTTAGCCATCCTTGATCTGAGGCCAAGTACATAGTCCACAATGTCTTGCTTGGGAGCTTTTAAAGGTTGTTCCCAACCCTCCTTCACAAGAGCAAGGGCACCTCTTACAGGGTGTCCAAAGAGGAGTTCAAAGGGGCTGAAGCCCACTCCTTTCTGGGGTAACTCTCTAGAAGCAAAAATTAGGCATGGAAACAGGACATTCCATCTCCTCCTGTATTTTTCAGGGAGTCCCATGATCATGCCTTTTAGGGTTTTATTAAAACTCTCAAATAATCCATTTGTTTGTGGGTGATAGGAGAGGTGAACTTGTATATAACACCATACTCCTTCCACATTGCCTTGAGGTATGCAGACATGAAGTTACTACCTCTGTCTGACACCACTTCCTACGGGAAACCCACTGTGGAAAATATTCTCAGGAGGGCTTTTGCCACTGCATGAGCTGTAGTGGTCCTTAAGGGTATAGCTTCAGAGTACCTAGTGGCATGGTCCACTACCACGAGGATAAATCTGAAGCTGTTGGAGGGTCAAGGGGGCCAACAGAGGCAACCCCTACCCTCTCAAAGGGCACCCCAACCACTGGAAGTGGAATTAAGGATGCCTTAGGTGTGCCACCAGTCTTGCCACTGGCTTGGCAGGTCACACGGGACCTACAAAACTCCTTGGTGTCCTCTGACATATGAGGCCAGTGAAACAATGGAACAAGCCTGTCCCAAGACTTACTTTGGCTCAAATGCCCAGCCAAGGGAATATCATGAGCCAAAGTCAGAAGAAAATCCCTATAGTGCAAAGGGATGACCAATCTCCTGGCAGCTCCAGGTTTAGGGTCCCTTGACTCAATATAGAGCAGGTTGTCTTCCCAATAGACTTTATGGCTATCAGTGACATCTTCATTCTGCTGTTTGACAGTTTGCTGTCTTAAACCCTCTAGTGTGGGACAGGTCTGATGGGCCACACTCAGCTCTTCCCTAGCATCCTCCCCCCCTGCACCCAAACGCTCAGCAGTGTCTGCTGCCAGCTCATCTGGTGTAGGTTCTGTACAGGGAGAGGATTACTCTTCCTCAAAAAGGGAATCTTCTGGAGGGGGAGGGATAGTGGGCAAGGATTTACCCTTTCTACCCCTAGCTTTTCAGAGCACTTGGTCCATTTTTCAAGGATCCAAGTTTCCCTGTCCTTCTTGCTTCTGGGCCTGCGGCCTTGTGAGAGCAAAGATATGCCCTGGAATGCCAGCATTCCTGCATGAGCCTCCAACTCCACTTCAGCCCAAGCTGATGTTTCCACATCATTTCCTAGTAAGCAGTCTACAGGTAAATCAGTGGCTACCACAACTTTCTTTGGGCCAGTACGCCCCCCCCCCAGTTGAGATTCACAACAGCCATGGGGTGGCTAAGAGTGTTGTTATAAGCATCAGTCAGTTGGTACTGCTGACCAAGTAGGTGTTGTTAAGGGGCAACCAGTTTATCTATCACCATGGTGACACTGGCTCCTGTGTCCCAGTTGGCCTCAACCTCAACACCATTTATTAGGGG
Organism: Pleurodeles waltl; assembly: GCF_031143425.1. Taxonomy (NCBI): domain Eukaryota; kingdom Metazoa; phylum Chordata; class Amphibia; order Caudata; family Salamandridae; genus Pleurodeles; species Pleurodeles waltl. The sequence continues at coordinate 1,227,249,766 of NC_090447.1, forward strand.
TAGTTGCTTGTACTTACCCATATTAAGAGGACAAGCAACTAAGGTGGCAAAATCAATACCACCATCAGAGACTAAAAAAGCCTCTGTGGTCTCCCTAACTAGATCAATCCACACTACATTATCAATGGTGAGCCCAGCTACACCCTTTGACTGGCGATTTGAAGTGTTCTTTCTACCACCACTGCTATTATTAGGGGCACTAGTGGACGCAGTTGGGGTTGTGGTTGTGGGAGCCTTGTTGTTTTTCTTTGGACAATTGGGATCACTTGCCCAATGGCGTTTACTTTTACATAAATAAAACCATGACTTCTTTTGATTGTGAGAAGAGGATTTGGACCCACCTCCCCCAGATGATTTTTGTGGGCCTGATGGAGACTCAGAATTATTTTTGTCTTTGTCCCCACCCTTGTCCTGAGACTTACCATCCTTCTTCTTGCCATCCTTGTCACCCCCTGTATGAGCATTTCTACTCACTCTTGTTCTGACCCATTTGTGTGCCTTCTTTCCCAGTTCTTGGGGAGAGGTCAGATCTGAGTCTACCACGTACTGGTGCAACAAGTCAGACACACAAATATTCAAAATATGCTCTCTCAAAATTAGATTATACAGGCTTTCATAGTCAGTCACCTTACTGCCATGTAACCATCCCTCCATTGTCTTCACTGAACAGTCTACAAAGTCTGTCCAGTCTTGAGAGGACTCTTTTCTGGTATCTCTGAACTTTATCCTGTATTGTTCAGTGGTTAAGCCAAATCCATCTAAGAGTGCATCTTTCAAAATTTTGTAATTGTTGGCATTACTCTCCCTGACAGTAAGGAGTCCGTCCCTACCTTTGCCAGTGAAGAATAGCCACAATATAGCAGCCCACTGCCTTTGAGGGACCAATTGTACCATACAAGCCCTCTCAAGTTCAGAAAACCACTTGTTTATGTCATCCCCCTTCTTGTAAGGGGGGACAATCTTACGTAGGTTTCTTCAATCTGTTTCTATAACAGGATGACTATCAAGATTGCTGCTGTTGCTATCACCATGGGGAACTTACCCCAATTTCTGTCTTTCTCTCTCTACATCTAAAGATTCCCTATCTAAGGCCAACTGCTGCTGTCGTAGCCTCAGTGTGGCCTCTTCCAACCTCAGCTTTCTGAGTTCCCTGTCTAGGGTGTTATCCTCAGGGTGGGAGGTTTGGGAATTCTCTGACACAGAGGTAATGTGAGAATGGGCAGAAGTGGAACTTTCTCTAACTACCTGAACCCTAGTGACCTGGCCTTTTGGAGTGAGAGGTGCCTTACTGGTGTGTGACCCCCTCCCGCTACCAACTTCACTAGGTTGCCTGACAAGTGAAAGGTCTTTGGAAGTACCCTCCCCAGAGTTCTCAGGACCCTCCCCATAATCTATCTGGGTACCCCCCTTCCTCTACCTCCTGATCCTGGGTTTGAACAGTCTGTCTCTGGTAACTTACATGGAGAAGGCTAAGAAGTTCCTTAGTAGGGTTCTTACCAACCCCCAAACTTCTTTCTATACAGAGACCCCTCAAACTTTTAAAGTTTAGATTCTCATAAGTTGTCTCCACCACTTTGGGATTGGCCTCTACCACAAACATGGTGAAAAAAAGAGGTTAGGGGTGAGAGAAAAAGTTTCGAAAATGTTTAAAGAAAAGAGAAAAACTTTTTCAAACTTTTTAGAAACTTTTTGGAAAGTTTTTAAAGAGAAAGTAAGACTGTTAAGATTACTTGTGTATATTTCTGAATATTTAGAATATGTTTTTCTTATGAAAAGCACCAATGACAAAGTGGTAAGGCAGTTACAAGTACTTATCCCACTGCTGCACCGCCAATGTAGGAGGCTGCCCTTGCTTGTAGTGGGTATCAATGGTACTTACACCTTATGCCAGGCCCAGTTATCCCTTATTAGTAGAGTTTAGTAGTGTTCTAGCATCTTAGGCTGATAGAGGTAGCTGTAGCAGAGTAGCCAAGGCTGAACTAGAAGACATGCTCATGCAATACCACTTTTATCACATAGGTACTATATCATAAGAAAGACAATACTCAGTGTTACTAAAAAATGAAGGTACTTTATTTTAGTGACAATGTGTCAAAAATATCTCAGAGGATATACTCCCTTAGGAGGTATGTAACATACATAAAATATACACAACTAATCAAATCAGGTAAGTAAAACAGTCAGAAAGTAGTGCAAACACAGTAGAATACAATAGGTTGCAACAGGCATAGGGGCAACACAAACAATATACTAAGAAAGTGGAATGCGAACCACGAATGGACCCCTAGGCTAGTGTAGTGTGTAGAGGGTCCCTGGGAGTGAAAGAAAACACTAAGGATGTAAAAAATACCCCACCCCAAGACCCTGGAAAGTACGAGTAAAGTACTACTATTTCCCCGAAAACACACTAACGTTGGGATAAAGGATTTTGCAAGGAGCACAACAGACTGCAAAGCACTGACAACGGATTCCTGGACCTGAGGACCTGCAAAGGAATGGGACCAAGTCCAAGAGTCGCTAATGTGTTCAGGGGGTGCAGTAGCCCACTAAACCCCGGATGAAGGTGCAAAATGGCTGCCTCGGTTTGGAAGAAGCATCAAGATTTGTAACAACGGAAGGAGGTAGGAAGTTCTTCTTCGTTCAGAAGATGTCCCACAGCGTGCTGGAGGATGCAGAGTTGTTTCCTTGGCAAAATACAGCAAACAAGCCTTGTTAGCTGCCAGAGTCGCGGTTGGAGAAAAAGGGTGCTGCCCGGGCCTAGGAAGGACCAGGATGTCGCCACTTGGAAGAGGCGACAGAGGGGGCCCTCAGCAACGTAGAGAGCCCGCGCACAGGCAGGAAGCACCCACAGAAGTTCTTGAACACAGGTTCAAGAAGTCTGAACATGGCGGTTGTCTCAACACTTCAAAGAAGGTTGCTACGACCCGGAGATCAACTCAGGGAGCTGAGCATCATAGGACGGGTGCTGGGGACCTAGGCTCAGCTGTGCATGCAGGATTTCTTGGAAATGTGCACAGAAGCCCTTGTAGCTGCAGAACACGTGGGGCACAGGATTACTGTCTGGGGAGGGGAGGCAAGGACTTACCTCCTCCAAACTCTGAAAATTGGACCACTGGACAGTCTGGGTCACTTGGGTCCACCACCTATGTTCCAGGGGCCACGCTCATCAAGATGAGAGGGGACTCAGATACAGGTGGAGCTGAAGTTTGGTGCCTGCTGGAGCAGAGGGAAGATTCAGTCGACCCACAGGAGATTTCTTTGTGGCTTCCAGTGCAGGGTGAAGGCAGGCAGCCCTGCAGAGCATGCACCACCAGGAAACAGTCAAGAAAGCCGGCAGGATTAGGCGCTACAATGTCGCTGGTAGTCTTCTGGCTACTTTGTTGCAGTTTTGCAGGCGTCCTAGAGCAGTCAGCGGTCGATCCTTGGCAGAAGTGGAAGAGAGAAGTGCAGATGAACCCTGATGAATTCTTGCAAGTCGCAATCTGAGGAAAAGCCCACTGGAGAAACCCTAAATAGCCCTCAGAGGAGGACTGGCCACCTAGTGAGATAAGCACCTATCAGGAGGGGTCTCTGACATCACCCGCTGTCACTGGCCACTCAGAGGCCTCCAGAGTGCCCTCACACCTCCGTTTCCAAGATGGCAGAGGTCTGGGACACATTGGAGGAGCTCTGGGTGTAGGAAAGTACCATCTTGCCTGGCATGTTACCCCCATTTTTCACTGTATATATGTTGTTTTAGTTGTATGTGTCACTGGGACCCTGTCATCCAGGGCCCCAGTGCTCATAAGTGTGCCTGAATGTGTTACCTGTGTAGTGACTAACTGTCTCACTGAGGCTCTGCTAATCAGAACCTCAGTGGTTATGCTCTCTCATTTCTTTCAAATTGTCACTAACAGGCTAGTGACCAATTTTACCAATTTACATTGGCTACTGGAACACCCTTATAATTCCCTAGTATATGGTACTGAGGTACCCAGGGTATTGGGGTTCCAGGAGATCCCTATGGGCTGCAGCATTTCTTTTGCCACCCATAGGGAGCTCTGACAATTCTTACACAGGCCTGCCACTGCAGCCTGAGTGAAATAACGTCCACGTTATTTCACAGCCATTTTACACTGCACTTAAGTAACTTATAAGTCACCTATATGTCTAACCTTTACCTGGTAAAGGTTAGGTGCAAAGTTACTTAGTGTGAGGGCACCCTGGCACTAGCCAAGGTGCCCTCACATTGTTCAGGGCCAATTCCCCGGACTTTGTGAGTGCGGGGACACCATTACACGTGTGCACTACATATAGGTCACTACCTATATGTAGCTTCACAATGGTAACTCCGAATATGGCCATGTAACATGTCTATGATCATGGAATTGCCCCCTCTATGCCATCCTGGCATAGTTGGCACAATCCCAAATCCCAGTGGTCTGTAGCACAGACCCTGGTACTGCCAAACTGCCTTTCCTGGGGTTTCACTGCAGCTGCTGCTGCTGCAAACCCTCAGACAGGTTTCTGCCCTCCTGGGGTCAAGCCAGGCTTGTCCCAGGATGGGAGAACAAAGGACTTCCTCTGAGAGAGGGTGTTACACCCTCTCCCTTTGGAAAATGGTGTGAAGGCAGGGGAGGAGTAGCCTCCCCCAGCCTCTGGAAATGCTTTCATGGGCACAGATGTGCCCAATTCTGCATAAGCCAGTCTACACTGGTTCAGGGGACCCCTTAGCCCTGCTCTGGCACGAAACTGGACAAAGGAAAGGGGAGTGACCACTCCCCTGACCTGCACCTCCCCTGGGAGGTGTCCAGAGCTCCTCCAGTGTGCTCCAGACCTCTGCCATCTTGGAAACAGATGTGCTGCTGGCACACTGGACTGCTCTGAGTGGCCAGTGCCACCAGGTGACGTCAGAGACTCCTTCTGATAGGCTCCCTCAGGTGTTGCTAGCCTATCCTCTCTCCTAGGTAGCCAAACCCTCTTTTCTGGCTATTTAGGGTCTCTGTCTCTGGGGAAACGTTAGATAACGAATGCAAGAGCTCATCAGAGTTCCTCTGCATCTCTCTCTTCACCTTCTGCCAAGGAATCGACTGCTGACCGCGCTGGAAGCCTGCAAAACTGCAACATAGTAGCAAAGACGACTACTGCAACTCTGTAGCGCTGATCCTGCCGCCTTCTCGACTGTTTTCCTGGTGGTGCATGCTGTGGGGGTAGTCTGCCTCCTCTCTGCACTAGAAGCTCCGAAGAAATCTCCCGTGGGTCGACGGAATCTTCCCCCTGCAACCGCAGGCACCAAAAAGCTGCATTACCGGTCCCTTGGGTCTCCTCTCAGCACGACGAGCGAGGTCCCTTCAATCCAGCAACTGTGTCCAAGTGACCCCCACAGTCCAGTGACTCTTCAGTCCAAGTTTGGTGGAGGTAAGTCCTTGCCTCCCCACGCCAGACTGCATTGCTGGGAACAGCGACTTTTGCAGCAACTCCGGCCCCTGTGCACTTCCGGCAGAAATCCTTTGTGCACAGCCAAGCCTGGGTCCACGGCACTCTAACCTGCATTGCACGACTTTCTAAGTTGGTCTCCGGCGACGTGGGACTCCTTTGTGTAACTTCTGGTGAGCACCGTTTCACGCATCCTCGTAGTGCCTGTTTCTGGCACTTCTCCGGGTGCTACCTGCTGCTGAGAGGGCTCCTTGTCTTGCTCGATGTCCCCTCTCTCTCCTGACGCATCCTGGTCCCTCCTGGTCCACAGCAGCATCCAAAAACGCTTACCGCATGATTTGCAGCTAGCAAGGCTTGTTGGCGGTCTTTCGGCGGGAAAACACTTCTGCACGACTCTCCACGGCGAGAGGGATCCGTCCTCCAAAGGGAAAGTCTCTAGCCCTTTTCGTTCCTGCAGAAACCTCAGCTTCTTCTGTCCAGTAGAAGCTTATTTGCACCCACAGCTGGCATTTCCTGGGCATCTGCCCATCTCCGACTTGCTTGTGACTTTTGGACTTGGTTCCCTTGTTCCACAGGTACCCTCGACTGGAAATCCATCGTTGTTGCATTGCTGGTTTGTGTCTTTCCTGCATTATTCCCCTATCACGACTTCTTTGTCCTTTGGGGAACTTCAGTGCACTTTGCACTCACTTTTCAGGGTCTTGGGGTGGGCTATTTTTCTAACCCTCACTATTTTCTAATAGTCCCAGCGACCCTCTACAAGGTCACATAGGTTTGGGGTCCATTCGTGGTTCGCATTCCACTTTTGGAGTATATGGTTTGTGTTGCCCCTATCCCTATGTGTCCCCATTGCATCCTATTGTAACTATACATTGTTTGCACTGTTTTCTAAGACTATACTGCATATTTTTGGTATTGTGTACATATAACTTGTGTATATTTGCTATCCTCATACTGAGGGTACACTCTGAGATACTTTGGCATATTGTCATAAAAATAAAGTACCTTTATTTTTAGTATAACTGTGTATTGTATTTCTTATGATATTGTGCAAGTGACACTTGTGGTACTGTAGGAGCTTCACTCGTCTCCTAGTTCAGCCTAAGCTGCTCTGCTAAGCTACCATTATCTATCAGCCTATGCTGCTAGACACCCTATACACTAATAAGGGATAACTGGGCCTGGTGCAAGGTGCAAGTACCCCTTGGTACTCACTACAAGCCAGTCCAGCCTCCTACATTGGTTGTGCAGCGGTGGGATAAGTGCTTTGAGACTACTTACCACTCTTGTCATTGTACTTTTCATAAGAGAAAAATATACAAAACAAGTTCAGTGTGTGTACACATAACTAAAAAGTTTTGCATTCCCTCTTTTCACTCTTTTCTAAAGTGCTGAAAAGTACTTCTAAACTTTCAAAAAGTTCTTAAAAGTTTTTAAAGTTTTTTTTTTCTGTCTTTCTAAAAAGTTCTGAAAACTTTTTTCTCTTTTTCTATCACTTTAACTCCCTCTAGAAATGTCTGGCACAGGCCAAAATATTGACCTGTCCAAGATTGCATATGATCACCTTAGCTGGAAAGGAGCAAGGAGTCTCTGTGTAGAGAGAGGTTTGAGTGTAGGGAAGAATCCTTCCTTGGAATTGTTACTTAACATGCTTAGAGAACAAGATAAGGCTAAAAGTGCCCCATCTGTTGAAAAAGTAGCTAATGGTTCCCAATCTGATCCAGGGACTCCCCCAGGAAAAGATTCAGGAAAGAAACTTCTTAGCCTGCCCATTACTAGACAGTCTAGCATAGTTGGTACTGAGGTGGAGTCACATCATACAGATGATGTGCTCTCACATTACACTGTCAGCCAAGCTGTTAGGGTGCCCTCTGTAAGGGACAGGTCTCCTTCTGTCCATTCTCATCATACTTCTGTGTCTATGAATGTCCCTCCCACCAACCCTGATGACAGATTGTTAGAAAGGGAACTCAATAAGTTGAGGATGGAACAAACCAGACTGAAGCTTAAAAAGCAACAGCTGGATTTGGATAGACAGTCTTTAGAACTAGAGAAGGAAAGACAGAAGTTGGGTTTAGAAACCCATGGTGGCAGCAGCAGTATTCCCCATAGTCATCCTGCAAAAGAGCATGATTCCAGGAATCTGCTTAAGATAGTTCCCCCTTATAAGGAGGGGGATGACATTAACAAGTGGTTTGCTGCACTTGAGAGGGCCTGTGTTGTACAGGATGTCCCTCAAAGGCAGTGGGCTGCTATCCTATGGCTATCATTTAGTGGAAAAGGTAGGGATAGGCTCCTTACTGTGAAAGAAAGTGATGCCAATAATTTTACAGTTCTTAAGAATGCACTCCTGGATGGTTATGGCTTAACCACTGAACAATACAGGATAAAGTTCAGAGAGACCAAAAAGGAGTCTTCACAAGACTGGGTTGATTTCATTGACCATTCAGTGAAGGCCTTGGAGGGGTGGTTACATGGCAGTAAAGTTACTGATTTTGAAAGCCTGTATAACTTGATCCTGAGAGAGCATATTCTTAATAATTGTGTGTCTGATTTGTTGCACCAGTACTTGGTGGACTCTGATCTGACCTCTCCCCAAGAATTGGGAAAGAAGGGAGACAAATGGGTCAGAACAAGGGTGAACAGAAAAGTTCATACAGGGGGTGACAAAGATGGCAAGAAGAAGAATGGTAAGTCTTCTGACAAGGGTGGGGACAAATCTAAAAATGAGTCTTCATCAGGCCCACAAAAACACTCTGGTGGGGGTGGTGGGCCCAAATCCTCTTCTAATCAAAACAAAGAAAAGAAACCATGGTGCTATTTATGTAAAATAAAAGGCCATTGGACAACAGATCCCAGTTGTCCAAAGAAAAGCACCAAGCCTCCTACCACTACAACCCCTACTGCTATACCTAGTGTCCCTACTAATAGCAGTGGTGGTGGGAGAAACCTACTAATAGCCAATCCAAGGGAGTAGCTGGGTTCACTTTTGGTAACTTAGTTGGGGTTGGTCTTGTTAGGGAGACCACAGAGGCTGTGTTAGTCTCTGAGGGGGCTATTGATTTAGCCACCTTAGTTGCTTGTCCCCTTAATATGGATAAGTACAAGCAGCTACCCCTAATAAATGGTGTTGAGGTTCAGGCCTACAGGGACACTGGTGCCAGTGTGACTATGGTCATAGAGAAACTGGTTCACCCTGAACAACACCTACTTGGTCACCAGTACCAAGTAACCGATGCTCACAACAGCACACTTAGCCACCCCATGGCTGTTGTAAATCTCAACTGGGGGGGGGGGGTTACTGGTCCAAAGAAAGTTGTGGTAGCCACAGATTTACCTGTAGACTGTCTACTAGGAAATGATTTGGAGACATCAGCTTGGTCAGATGTGGAGTTGGAGGCCCATGCAGCAATGCTGGGCATCCCAGGGCATATTTTTGCTTTAACCAGGGCTCAGGCCAAAAAGCAAAAAGGACAGGGAAGCTTGGATCCTGGAACGATGGACCAAGTGCTCCCTAAAGCTAGGGCTAGTAGAAGTAAAGCACTTCCTACTATCCCTCCCTCTACAGTGGATTCTAATTCTGAGGAAGAAGAATTCCCACCCTGTGTAGAACCTTCACCAGAGGAGCTGGAAGCAGACACTGCTGAGCTTTTGGGTGAAGGGGAGCCTGCCAGGGAGGAGCTGAGTGTGGCACAGCAAACCTGTCCCACATTAGAGGGTCTAAGACAGCAAGCTGTCAAACAGGCTAATGGGGATGTCAGTGACTCTCACAGAGTTTACTGGGAGGACAACCTCTTGTACACTGAGGCAAGGGATCCTAAACCTGGAGCTGCCAGGAGATTAGTGATCCCTCAGGAGTACAGAAAGTTCCTCCTAACTCTTGCCCACGACATTCCCCTAGCTGGACATCTGGGACAAATGAAAACTTGGGACAGACTAGTTCCCCTGTTTCGTTGGCCTAGAATGTCTGAGGACACAAAGGAATTTTGTAAGTCCTGTGAAACCTGTCAAGCCAGTGGCAAGACAGGTGGCACTCCAAAGGCACCCCTTATTCCACTGCCTGTGGTTGGGGTTCCCTTTGAAAGGGTAGGGGTTGACATAGTTGGCCCCCTTGACCCTCCTACTGCTTCAGGCAATAGGTTTATCTTGGTGGTAGTGGACCATGCCACAAGATATCCTGAAGCAATTCCTTTAAGGACCACTACAGCACCTGCAGTGGCAAAGGCCCTCCTGGGAATATTTTCCAGGGTGGGCTTCCCAAAGGAAGTAGTATCAGACAGAGGAAGCAATTTCATGTCTGCATAATTAAAGGCCATGTGGAAGGAGTGTGGTGTGACTTATAAGTTCACTACACCCTATCATCCTCAAACAAATGGACTGGTGGAGAGATTTAACAAAACTCTCAAAGGCATGATTATGGGTCTCCCTGAAAAACTCCGCAGGAGATGGGATATCCTGTTACCATGCCTCCTTTTTGCCTACAGGGAGGTACCCCAGAAAGGAGTGGGCTTCAGCCCCTTTGAACTTCTTTTTGGACACCCTGTTAGGGGTCCACTAACACTTGTCAAGGAGGGTTGGGAACAACCTTTAAAAGCTCCAAAACAAGATATTGTGGATTATGTACTTGGCCTCAGATCAAGGATGGCTGAGTACATGAAAAAGGCCAGCAAAAACCTTCAGGCCAGCCAAGAGCTCCAAAAGCAATGGCATGACCAGAAGGCTGTTTTGGTTCAGTACAAACCAGGGCAGAAATTGTGGGTCTTGGAGCCTGTGGCCCCAAGAGCACTCCAAGACAAATGGAGTGGACCCCACACAATTGTTGAGAAAAAGGGAGAAGTCACCTATTTAGTTGACTTAGGCACTGCCAGGAGTCCCCTTAGGGTGCTCCATGTCAACCGCCTAAAACCCTACTATGACAGGGCTGATCTCACCCTGCTCATGGCAACTGATGAGGGACAGGAAGAAGACAGTGATCCTCTACCTGATCTCTTCTCTTCCACAGAACAAGATGCTCTAGTGGAAGGTGTAGTTTTGGCTGATTGTCCTACTGCTGAGCAGAAAGACCATTGCATAAATCTCCTGGGTCAGTTTTCTGAACTCTTCTCTACTGTGCCAGGTACCACTTCTTGGTGTGAGCACACTATAGATACTGGAGACAGCTTGCCTGTCAAAAGTAAGATCTATAGGCAGCCTGACAATGTCAGGGACTGCATAAAGCAAGAGGTGCAGAAAATGTTAGAACTGGGAGTGGTTGAGCACTCTGAAAGTCCATGGGCTTCTCCTGTGGTACTTGTACCAAAACCCCATTCCAAAGATGGAAAGAAGGAAATGCGGTTTTGTGTAGACTACAGAGGTCTCAACCAGGTAACCAAAACTGATGCTCACCCTATACCCAGGGCAGATGAGCTCATAGATACACTGGCATCTGCCAAGTATCTAAGCACTTTTGATTTGACTGCAGGGTATTGGCAGATCAAATTATCAGAAGATGCTAAACCTAAAACTGCATTTTCAACCATTGGAGGACATTACCAGTTCACTGTAATGCCCTTTGGATTGAAAAATGCACCTGCCACTTTTCAGAGGTTGGTGAACACAGTCCTGCAAGGGCTGGAAGCTTTCAGTGCAGCATATTTGGACGATATAGCTGTCTTTAGCTCCAGCTGGGATGATAACCTGGTCCACCTATGGAAAGTTTTGGAGGCCCTGCAAAAGGCAGGCCTCACTATCAAGGCTTCAAAGTGCCAGATAGGGCAGGGTACGGTGGTTTATCTGGGACACCTTGTTGGTGGAACAGATTGCACCACTACAGGGGAAAATCCAAACAATTATTGATTGGGTTCCCCCTACTACTCAGACTCAGGTGAGAGCCTTCCTAGGCCTCACTGGGTATTACAGGAGGTTCATTAAGAACTATAGCTCCATTGCAGCCCCTCTTAATGACCTCACATCCAAGAAAATGCCTAAAAAGGTATTATGGACAGCAAACTGTCAGAAAGCTTTTGAGGAGCTGAAGCAGGCCATGTGCTCCGCACCTGTCCTGAAAAGCCCTTGTTACTCTAAAAAATTCTATGTCCAAACTGATGCATCTGAATTAGGAGTAGGGGCAGTCCTATCACAACTTAATTCTGAGGGCCAGGATCAACCTGTTGCTTTTATTAGTAGGAGGTTGACCCCTAGAGAAAAGCGTTGATCTGCCATTGAGAGGGAGGCCTTTGCTGTGGTCTGGGCACTGAAGAAGTTGAGGCCATACCTGTTTGGCACTCACTTCATTGTTCAGACAGACCACAAACCTCTACTTTGGCTAAAACAAATGAAAGGTGAAAACCCTACATTTTTAAGGTGGTCCATATCTCTACAGGGAATGGACTATACAGTGGAACATAGACCTGGGAGTAGCCACTCCAATGCAGATGGACTCTCCAGATATTTCCACTTAGACAATGAAGACTCATCAGGTCATGGATAGTCTTATTGTCCTTCGTTTGGGGGGGGGTTGTGTAAGAAAGTACCATCTTGCCTGGCATGTTACCCCCATTTTTCACTGTATATATGTTGTTTTAGTTGTATGTGTCACTGGGACCCTGTCATCCAGGGCCCCAGTGCTCATAAGTGTGCCTGAATTTGTTACCTGTGTAGTGACTAACTGTCTCACTGAGGCTCTGCTAATCAGAACTTCAGTGGTTATGCTCTCTCATTTCTTTCAAATTGTCACTAACAGGCTAGTGACCAATTTTACCAATTTACATTGGCTACTGGAACACCCTTATAATTCCCTAGTATATGGTACTGAGGTACCCGGGTTTTGGGGTTCCAGGAGATCCCTATGGGCTGCAGCATTTCTTTTGCCACCCATAGGGAGCTCTGACAATTCTTACACAGGCCTGCCACTGCAGCCTGAGTGAAATAACGTCCACGTTATTTCACAGCCATTTTACACTGCACTTAAGTAACTTATAAGTCACCTATATGTCTAACCTTTACCTGGTAAAGGTTAGGTGCAAAGTTACTTAGTGTGAGGGCACCCTGGCACTAGCCAAGGTGCCCCCACATTGTTCAGGGCCAATTCCCCGGACTTTGTGAGTGCGGGGACACCATTACACGCGTGCACTACATATAGGTCACTACCTATATGTAGCTTCACAATGGTAACTCCGAATATGGCCATGTAACATGTCTATGATCATGGAATTGCCCCCTCTATGCCATCCTGGCATAGTTGGCACAATCCCATGATCCCAGTGGTCTGTAGCACAGACCCTGGTACTGCCAAACTGCCTTTCCTGGAGTTTCACTGCAGCTGCTGCTGCTGCCAACCCCTCAGACAGGTTTCTGCCCTCCTGGGGTCAAGCCAGGCTTGTCCCAGGATGGCAGAACAAAGGACTTCCTCTGAGAGAGGGTGTTACACCCTCTCCCTTTGGAAAATGGTGTGAAGGCAGGGGAGGAGTAGCCTCCCCCAGCCTCTGGAAATGCTTTCATTGGCACAGATGTGCCCAATTCTGCATAAGCCAGTCTACACCGGTTCAGGGGACCCCTTAGCCCTGCTCTGGCGCGAAACTGGACAAAGGAAAGGGGAGTGACCACTCCCCTGACCTGCACCTCCCCTGGGAGGTGTCCAGAGCTCCTCCAGTGTGCTCCAGACCTCTGCCAAACCTTGAAACAGAGGTGCTGCTGGCACACTGGACTGCTCTGAGTGGCCAGTGCCACCAGGTGACGTCAGAGACTCCTTCTGATAGGCTCCCTCAGGTGTTGCTAGCCTATCCTCTCTCCTAGGTAGCCAAACCCTCTTTTCTGGCTATTTAGGGTCTCTGTCTCTGGGGAAACTTTAGATAACGAATGCAGAGCTCATCAGAGTTCCTCTGCATCTCTCTCTTCACCTTCTGCCAAGGAATCGACTGCTGACCGCGCTGGAAGCCTGCAAAACGGCAACATAGTAGCAAAGACGACTACTGCAACTCTGTAACGCTGATCCTGCCGCCTTCTCAACTGTTTTCCTGCTTGTGCATGCTGTGGGGGTAGTCTGCCTCCTCTCTGCACTAGAAGCTCCGAAGAAATCTCCTGTGGGTCGACGGAATCTTCCCCCTGCAACCGCAGGCACCAAAAAGCTGCATTACCAGTCCCTTGGGTCTCCTCTCAGCACGACGAGCGAGGTCCCTCGAATCCAGCAACTGTGTCCAAGTGACCCCCACAGTCCAGTGACTCTTCAGTCCAAGTTTGGTGGAGGTAAGTCCTTGCCTCCCCACGCCAGACTGCATTGCTGGGAACAGCGACTTTTGCAGCTACTCCGGCCCCTGTGCACTTCCAGAAGAAATCCTTTGTGCACAGCCAAGCCTGGGTCCACGGCACTCTAACCTGCATTGCACAACTTTCTAAGTTGGTCTCCGGCGACGTGGGACTCCTTTGTGTAACTTCGGGTGAGCACTGTTTCACGCATCCTTGTAGTGCCTGTTTCTGGCACTTTTCTGGGTGCTACCTGCTGCTGAGAGGGCTCTTTGACTTGCTCGACATCCCCTCTATCTTCTGACGAAATTTGCAACATCCTGGTCCCTCCTGGGCCACAGCAGCAACCAAAAACGCTTACCGCACGATTTGCAGCTAGCAAGGCTTGTTGGCGGTCTTTCGGCGGGAAAACACTTCTGCACAACTCTCCACGGCGAGGGGGATCCGTTCTCCAAAGGGAAAGTCTCTAGCCCTTTTTGTTCCTGCAGAAATCTCAGCTTCTTCCGTCCAGTAGAAGCTTCTTTGCACCCACAGCTGGCATTCCCTGGGCATCTGCCCATCTCCGACTTGCTTGTGACTTTTGGACTTGGTCCCCTTGTTCCACAGGTACCCTCGACTGGAAATCCATTGTTGTTGCATTGCTGGTTTGTGTCTTTTCTGCATTATTCCCCTATCACGACTTCTTTGTCCTTTGGGGAACTTCAGTGCACTTTGCACTCACTTTTCAGGGTCTTGGGGTGGGCTATTTTTCTAACCCTCGCTATTTTCTAATAGTCCCAGCGACCCTCTACAAGGTCACATAGGTTTGGGGTCCATTCGTGGTTCGCATTCCACTTTTGGAGTATATGGTTTGTGTTGCCCCTATCCCTATGTGTCCCCATTGCATCCTATTGTAACTATACATTGTTTGCACTGTTTTCTAAGACTATACTGCATATTTTTGGTATTGTGTACATATAACTTGTGTATATTTGCTATCCTCATACTGAGGGTACACTCTGAGATACTTTGGCATATTGTCATAAAAATAAAGTACCTTTATTTTTAGTATAACTGTGTATTGTGTTTTCTTATGATATTGTGCAAGTGACACTTGTGGTACTGTAGGAGCTTCACTCATCTCCTAGTTCAGCCTGAGCTGCTCTGCTAAGCTACCATTATCTATCAGCCTATGCTGCTAGACACCCTATACACTAATAAGGGATAACTGGGCCTGGTGCAAGGTGCAAGTAACCCTTGGTACTCACTACAAGCCAGTCCAGCCTCCTAAACTTGCACCACCCCTGGGAAGTGCAGGTCAGGGGAGTGGTCACTCCCCTTTCCTTTGTCCAGTTTTGCGCCAGAGGAGGGACTGGGGGGATCCCTAAACCGGTGTAGACTGGCTTATGCAAGGAGCATTTCCGGAGACTAGGAGAGGCTACCCCTCCCCAGCCTTTAACACCTTGTTCCAAAGAGAGAGGGTGTAACCCCCTGCTCTCAGAGGAAATGCTTTGTTCTGCCTTCCTGGGACTGGGCTGCCCAGACCCCAGGAGGTCAGAACCCTGTCTGTGGGTTGGCAGCAGCTGTAGCTGCAGAGAAAGCCCCAGAGAGCTGGTTTGGCACTACTGGGGGTCCATAATGGAGCCCCCAGGATGCATGGAATTACCTCCCCAATACCAGATTTGGAATGGGGGGACAATTCCATGATCTTAGACATGTTACATGGCCATATTCGGAGTTACCATTGTGAAGCTACATTTAGGTATTGACCTATATGTAGTGCACGTGTGTAATGGTGTCCCTGCATTCAGAAAGTCTGGGGAAATTGCCTTGAACTATGTGGGGGCACCTTTGCTAGTGCAAGGGTGCCCTCACACTTAGTAAGTTTGCACCTAAACTTCAGCAAGTGAAGGTTAGACATACAGGTGACTTATAAGTTACTTAAGTGCAGTGAAAATGGCTGTGAAATAAAGTGTGCGTTATTTCATTCAGGCTGCAATGGCAGTCCTGTGTAAAGGTTTGCCTGAGCTCCCTATGGGTGGAAAAAGAAATGCTGCAGCCCATATGGATCTCCTGGAAGCCCAATACAATGGGTACCCGGGTACCATATGCTACGGAATTATAAAGGTGTTCCAGTATGCCAACTGAAATTGGTAAATGTGGTCACTAGCCTATAGTGACAAATTTAAAGGCAGAGAGAGCATGAGCACTGAGGTTCTGATTAGCAGAGCCTCAGTGATACAGTTAGGCACTACACAGGTATACACATTCAGGCCACAAACTATGAGCACTGGGGTCCCGGCTAGCAGGATCCCAATGAGACAGTGTGAGAAGGTAGCCTCTTTCTAGCCTTGTTACCCCCACTTTTGGCCTGTTTGTGAGTGTATGTCAGGGTGTTTGTCACTGTTTTCACTGTCTCATTGGGATCCTGATAGCCAGGCCTCAGTGCTCATAGTGAAAACACTATGGTTTCAGTATGTTTGTTATGTGTCACTGGGATCCTGCTGGTCAGGGCCCCAGTGCTCATAGGTTTGTGGCCTATATGTATGTGTCACTGGGACCCTGTCACACAGGGCCCCAGTGCTCATAGGTGTGCATGTATATGTTCCCTGTGTGGTGCCTAACTGTCTCACTGAGGCTCTGCTAACCAGAACCTCAGTGGTTATGCTCTCTCATTACTTTCAAATTGTCACTAACAGGCTAGTGACCATTTTTACCAATTTACATTGGCTTACTGGAACACCCTTATAATTCCCTAGTATATGGTACTGAGGTACCCAGGGTATTGGGGTTCCAGGAGATCCCTATGGGCTGCAGCATTTCTTTTGCCACCCATAGGGAGCTCTGACAATTCTTACACAGGCCTGCCACTGCAGCCTGAGTGAAATAACGTCCACGTTATTTCACAGCCATTTTACACTGCACTTAAGTAACTTATAAGTCACCTATATGTCTAACCTTTACCTGGTAAAGGTTAGGTGCAAAGCTACTTAGTGTGAGGGCACCCTGGCACTAGCCAAGGTGCCCCCACATTGTTCAGAGCCAATTCCCTGAACTTTGTGAGTGCAGGGACACCATTACACGCGTGCACTACATATAGGTCACTACCTATATGTAGCTTCACCATGGTAACTCCGAATATGGCCATGTAACATGTCTATGATCATGGAATTGCCCCCTCTATGCCATCCTGGCATTGTTGGTACAATTCCATGATCCCAGTGGTCTGTAGCACAGACCCTGGTACTGCCAAACTGCCCTTCCTGGGGTTTCACTGCAGCTGCTGCTGCTGCCAACCCCTCAGACAGGCATCTGCCCTCCTGGGGTCCAGCCAGGCCTGGCCCAGGATGGCAGAACAAAGAACTTCCTCTGAGAGAGGGTGTGACACCCTCTCCCTTTGGAAAATGGTGTGAAGGCAGGGGAGGAGTAGCCTCCCCCAGCCTCTGGAAATGCTTTCTTGGGCACAGATGTGCCCAATTCTGCATAAGCCAGTCTACACCGGTTCAGGGACCCCTTAGCCCCTGCTCTGGCGCGAAACTGGACAAAGGAAAGGGGAGTGACCACTCCCCTGACCTGCACCTCCCCTGGGAGGTGTCCAGAGCTCCTCCAGTGTGCTCCAGACCTCTGCCATCTTGGAAACAGAGGTGCTGCTGGCACACTGGACTGCTCTGAGTGGCCAGTGCCACCAGGTGACGTTAGAGACTCCTGCTGATAGGCTCCTTCAGGTGTTAGTAGCCTTTCCTCTCTCCTAGGTAGCCAAACCCTCTTTTCTGGCTATTTAGGGTCTCTGTCTCTGGGGAAACTTTAGATAACGAATGCATGAGCTCAGCCGAGTTCCTCTGCATCTCTCTCTTCACCTTCTGATAAGGAATCGACTGCTGACCGCGCTGGAAGCCTGCAAACCAGCAACATAGTAGCAAAGACGACTACTGCAACTCTGTAACGCTGATCCTGCCGCCTTCTCGACTGTTTTCCTGCTTGTGCATGCTGTGGGGGTAGCCTGCCTCCTCTCTGCACCAGAAGCTCCGAAGAAATCTCCCGTGGGTCGACGGAATCTTCCCCCTGCAACCGCAGGCACCAAAAAGCTGCATTACCGGTCCCTTCGGTCTCCTCTCAGCACGACGAGCGAGGTCCCTCGAATCCAGCGACTCTGTCCAAGTGACCCCCACAGTCCAGTGACTCGTCAGCCCAAGTTTGGTGGAGGTAAGTCCTTGCCTCACCTCGCTGGGCTGCATTGCTGGGAACCGCGACTTTGCAAGCTACTCCGGCCCCTGTGCACTTCCGGCGGAAATCCTTCGTGCACAGCCAAGCCTGGGTCCACGGCACTCTAACCTGCATTGCACGACTTTCTAAGTTGGTCTCCGGCGACGTGGGACTCCTTGTGCAACTTCGGCGAGCACCGTTTCACGCATCCTCGTAGTGCCGGTTTCTGGCACTTCTCTGGGTGCTACCTGCTTCAGTGAGGGCTCTTTGTCTTGCTCGACGTCCCCTCTCTCTTCAGGTCCAATTTGCGACCTCCTGGTCCCTCCTGGGCCCCGGCAGCGTCCAAAAACGCCAAACGCACGATTTGCGACTAGCAAGGCTTGTTGGCGTCCTTCCGGCGGGAAACACTTCTGCACGACTCTGCTAGGCGAGAGGGATCCGTCCACCAAAGGGAAAGTCTCTAGCCTATTTCGTTAATGCAGAAACCTCAGCTTCTTCTGTCCAGTCGAAGCTTCTTTGCACCCGCAGCTGGCATTTCCTGGGCATCTGCCCATCTCCGACTTGCTTGTGACTTTTGAACTTGGTCCCCTTGTTCCACAGGTACCCTAGATTGGAAATCCACAGTTGTTGCATTGCTGGTTTGTGTCTTTCCTGCATTATTCCTCTAACACGACTTCTTTGTCCTTAGGGGAACTTTAGTGCACTTTGCACTCACTTTTCAGGGTCTTGGGGAGGGTTATTTTTCTAACTCTCACTATTTTCTAATAGTCCCAGCGACCCTCTACAAGGTCACATAGGTTTGGGGTCCATTCGTGGTTCGCATTCCACTTTTGGAGTATATGGTTTGTGTTGCCCCTATCCCTATGTTTCCCCATTGCATCCTATTGTAACTACACATTGTTTGCACTGTTTTCTAAGACTATACTGCATATTTTTGCTATTGTGTATATATATCTTGTGTATATTTCCTATCCTCTCACTGAGGGTACACTCTAAGATACTTTGGCATATTGTCATAAAAATAAAGTACCTTTATTTTTAGTATAACTGTGTATTGTGTTTTCTTATGATATTGTGCATATGACACTAAGTGGTACTGTAGTAGCTTCACACGTCTCCTAGTTCAGCCTAAGCTGCTCT
Source organism: Pleurodeles waltl (assembly GCF_031143425.1). NCBI lineage: Eukaryota > Metazoa > Chordata > Amphibia > Caudata > Salamandridae > Pleurodeles > Pleurodeles waltl. The sequence continues at coordinate 1,227,268,723 of NC_090447.1, forward strand.
GCTAAGCTACCATTATCTATCAGCCTAAGCTGCTAGACACCCTATACACTAATAAGGGATAACTGGGCCTGGTGCAAGGTGCAAGTACCCCTTGGTACTCACTACAAGCCAGTCCAGCCTCCTACAGACAGGCAAATTACAAACTGACATACATGTAAAAGTGGGGGTAACATGCCAAGAAAAATGGTACTTTCTTACAGATGCCTCTCCCAGATATTGACTGAGTCTCCTGGCCTGTTGGCTGGGGGGGAGTAATGTGAGAGAAAGTACCATCTTGCCTGGCATGTTACCCCCATTTTCACTGTATGTATGTTTGTTTTTGCCTATGTGTCACTGGGATCCTGCCAGGCAGGACCCCAGTGTTCATAATGTATGCCCTGTATGTGTTCCCTGTGTGGCGCCTAACTGTATCACTGAGGCTCTGCTAACCAGAACCTCTGTGTTTATGCTCTCTCTGCTTTCTAAAACTGTCACTGCAGTCTAGTGACTAATGTTACCAATTCTCATTGGCACACTGGTACACCCATATAATTCCCTTGTATATGGTACCGAGGTACCCAGGGTATTGGGGTTCCAGGAGATCCCTATGGGCTGCAGCATTTCTTTTGTCACCCATAGGGAGCTCAGACAATTCTTACACAGGCCTGCCACTGCAGCCTGAGTGAAATAACGTCCACGTTATTTCACAGCCATTTTTCACTGCACATAAGTAACTTATAAGTCACCTATATGTCTAACCTTCACTTGGTGAAGGTTAGGTGCCAAGCTACTTAGTGTGTGGGCACCCTGGCACTAGCCAAGGTGCCCCCACATTGTTCAGGGCAAATTCCCCGAACTTTGTGAGTGCGGGGACACCATTACACGCGTGCACTACACATAGGTCACTACCTATGTGGAGCACCACAATGGTAACTCCAAATATGTCCATGTAACATGTCTAAGATCATGGAATTGTCACACCAATACCATTCTGGTATTGGGGGGACAATTCCATGATCCCCCGGATCTCTAGCACAGAAGCAGGGTACTGCCAAACTGCCTTTCTGGGGTTTCCACTGCAGCTGCTGCTGCTGCCAACCCCTCAGACAGGATTCTGCCCTCCTGGGGTCTGGGCAGCCCCAGCCCAGGAAGGCAGAACAAAAGATTTCCTCTGAGAGAGGGTGTTACACCCTCTCCCTTTGGAAATAGGTGTGAAGGGCTGGATAGGAGTAGCCTCCCCCAGCCTCTGGAAATGATTTGATGGGCACAAATGGTGCCCATCTCTGCATAAGCCAGTCTACACCGGTTCAGGAATACCCCAGCCCTGCTCTGGCACAAAACTGGACAAAGGAAAGGGGAGTGAATTGCGTGAGGAGACAGAGGGGGCGTCCAGCAAGACAAAGAGCCCACTCAGAAGCAAGCAGCACCCGCAGAAGTGCCGGAACAGGCACTACAAAGAAGAGTGAACCGGAGCTCACCTGAAGTCACAAAAGAAGGTCCCACGACGCCGGAGGACAACTCAGGAGGTCGTGCACTGCAGGTTAGAGTATCGGGACCCAGGCTTGGCTGTGCACAAAGGAAATCCTGGAAGAGTGCACAGGAGCCGGAGCAGCTGCAAATCACGCGGTACCCAGCAATGCAGTCTAGCGTGGGGAGGCAAGGACTTACCTCCACCAAACTTGGACTGAAGAGTCACTGGACTGTGGGAGTCACGCTCATCGTGCTGAGAGGGGACCCAGAGGACCGGTGATGCAGTCTTCTGGTGCCTGCGGTTGCAGGGGGAAGATTCCGTCGACCCACGGGAGATTTCTTCGGACCTTCTAGTGCAGAGAGGAGGCAGACTACCCCCACAGCATGCACCACCAGGAAAACAGTTGAGAAGGCGGCCGGATCAGCGTTACAAGGTTGCAGTAGTTGTCTTTGCTACTTTGTTTCAGTTTTGCAGGCGTCCAGAGCAGTCAGCGGTCGATTCCTTGGCAGAAGGCGAAGAGAGAGATGCAGAGGAACTCTGATGAGCTCTTGCATTCGTTATCTAAAGAATTCCCCAAAGCAGAGACCCTAAATAGCCAGAAAAGGAGGTTTGGCTACTTAGGAAGGAGGATAGGCTAGCAACACAGGTAAGAGCCTATCAGAAGGAGTCTCTGACGTCACCTGCTGGCCCTGGCCACTCAGAGCAGTCCAGTGTGCCAGCAGCACCTCTGTTTTCAAGATGGCAGAGGTCTGGAGCACACTGGAGGAGCTCTGGGCACCTCCCAGGGGAGGTGCAGGTCAGGGGAGTGGTCACTCCCCTTTCCTTTGTCCAGTTTCGCGCCAGAGCAGGGCTGGGGGATCCCTGAACCGGTGTAGACTGGCTTATGCAGAGATGGGCACCATCTGTGCCAATCAAAGCATTTCCAGAGGCTGGGGGAGGCTACTCCTCCCCAGCCCTGACACCTTTTTCCAAAGGGAGAGGGTGTAACACCCTCTCTCTGAGGAAGTCCTTTGTTCTACCTTCCTGGGCCAAGCCTGGCTGGACCCCAGGAGGGCAGAAACCTGTCTGAGGGGTTGGCAGCAGCAGCAGCTGCAGTGAAACCCCAGGAAAGGTAGTTTGGCAGTACCTGGGTCTGAGCTAGAGACTCGGGGGATCATGGAATTGTCTCCCCAATGCCAGAATGGCATTGGGGTGACAATTCCATGATCTTAGACATGTTACATGGCCATGTTCGGAGCTACCATTGTGACGCTATACATATGTCGTGACATATGTATAGTGCACACGTGTATTGGTGTCCCCGCACTCACAAAGTCCGGGGAATTTGCCCTGAACAATGTGGGGGCACCTTGGCTAGTGCCAGGGTGCCCACAAACTAAGTAACTTTGCACCCAACATATAGGTGACTTATAAGTTACTTAAGTGCAGTGGTAAATGGCTGTGAAATAACGTGGACGTTATTTCACTCAGGCTGCACTGGCCGGCCTGTGTAAGAATTGTCAGAGCTCCCTACGGGTGGCAAAAGAAATTCTGCAGCCCATAGGGATCTCCTGGAACCCCAATACCCTGGGTACCTCAGTACCATATACTAGGGAATTATAAGGGTGTTCCAGTTTGCCAGATAAACCACCGTACCCTGCTCTATCTGGCACTTTGAAGCCTTGATAGTGAGGCCTGCCTTTTGCAGGGCCTCCAAAACTTTCCATAGGTGGACCAGGTGATCATCCCAGCTGGAGCTAAAGACAGCTATATCATCTAGATATGCTGCACTAAAAGCCTCCAGCCCTTGCAGGACTGTATTCACCAACCTCTGAAAAGTGGCAGGTGCATTTTTCAATCCAAAAGGCATTACTGTGAATTGGTAGTGCCCTCCAATGGTTGAAAATGCAGTTTTTGCTTTAGCATCCTCTGATAACTTGATCTGCCAATACCCTGCAGTCAAATCAAAGGTGCTTAGATACTTGGCAGATGCCAGTGTATCTATTAGCTCATCTGCCCTGGGTATAGGGTGAGCATCAGTTTTAGTTACCTGGTTGAGACCTCTGTAGTCAACACAAAATCTCATTTCCTTTTTCCCATCTTTGGAATGAGGCTTTAGTACAAGTACCACAGGAGAGGCCCATGGACTTTCAGAGTGCTCAACCACTCCGAGTTCAAGCATTTTCTGAACCTCTTGTTTTATGCAGTCTCTGACATGGTCAGGCTGCCTATAGATCTTACTTTTGACAGGCAAGTTGTCTCCAGTATCTATAGTGTGCTTACACCAAGAAGTGGTGCCTGGCACAGTAGAAAAGAGTTCAGAAAACTGACCCAGGAGATTTATGCAGTGGTCTTTCTGCTCAGCAGTAAGACAGTCTGACAGAACTACACCTTCCACTAGAGCATCTTGTTCTGTGGAAGAGAAGAGATCAGGGAGAGGGTCACTCTCTTCTTCCTGTCCTTCATCTGTTGCCATGAGCAGGGTGAGATCAGCCCTGTCATAGTAGGGTTTCAGGCGATTGACATGGCGCACCCTAAGGGGACTCCTGGCAGTGCCCAAGTCAACCAAGTAGGTGACTTCTCCCTTTTTCTCAACAATAATGTGGGGACCACTCCATTTGTCTTGGAATGCTCTTGGGGCCACAGGCTCCAAGACCCACACTTTCTGCCCTGGTTGGTACTGAATAAGAACAGCCTTCCGGTCATGCCATTGCTTTTGGAGCTCTTGGCTGGCCTGAAGGTTTTTACTGGCCTTTTTCATGTACTCAGCCATCCTAGATCTTAGGCCAAGTATATAGTCTACTATGTCTTGCTTGGGAGCTTTTAAAGGTTGTTCCCAACCCTCCTTCACAAGTGTTAGAGTACCTCTTACAGGGTGTCCAAATAGGAGTTCAAAGGGGCTGAAGCCCACTCCTTTTTGGCGTACCTCCCTAAAAGCAAAAAGGAGGCAAGGTAACAGGACATCCCATCTCCTCCGGAGTTTTTCAGGGAGTCCCATTATCATTCCTTTGAGAGTTTTATTAAACCTCTCAACCAGTCCATTTGTTTGTGGATGATAGGGTGTGGTGAACTTGTATGTCACACCACATTCTTTCCACATGGCCTTTAAGTAAGGAGACATGAAATTGCTTCCTCTGTCTGATACCCCCTCTTTTGGGAAGCCCACCCTGGAAAAGATTCCCAGGAGGGCCTTTGCCACTGCAGGAGCAGTAGTGGTCCTTAGAGGAATTGCTTTAGGATATCTGGTGGCACGGTCCACTACCACCAGTATAAACCTATTGCCTGAAGCAGTAGGAGGGTCAAGGGGGCCAACTATGTCAACCCCTACCCTTTCAAAGGGAACCCAAACCACAGGCAGTGGAATAAGGGGTGCCTTTGGGGTGCCACCTGTTTTGCCACTGGCTTGACAGGTGACAGAGGGCTTACAAAATTCCTTTTTGTCCTCTGACATTCTTGGCCAATGAAACAAGGGAACAAGCCTGTCCCAAGTTTTCATTTGTCCCAAATGTCCAGCCAAGGGAATGTCGTGGGCTAGAGTTAGGAGGAACTCTCTGTATTGCAAGGGAATGATCAATCTCCTGGCTGCTCCAGGTTTAGGGTCCCTTGCCTCTGTATACAAGAGGTTGTCCTCCCAGTAAACTCTGTGAGAGTCACTGACATCCCCATTTTGCTGTTTGACAGCTTGCTGTCTTAGACCCTCAGCTCCTCCCTGGCAGGCCCCCCTCCACCCAAAAGCTCAGCAGTGTCTGCTTCCAGCTACCTCTGATGTAGGTTCTGCACAGGGTGGAAATTCTTCTTCCTCAGAAGTTGCATCCACTGTAGAGGGAGGGATAGTAGGTAGTGTTTTACCTTTACTAACCCTAGCTTTAGGGAGCACTTGGTCCATTGTTCCAAGATCCAAGTCACCCTGTCCTTTTTGCTTTTTGGCCTGAGCCGTTGTCAAAGCAAAAATATGCCCAGGAATGCCTAGCATTGCTGCATGAGCCTCCAACTCCACTTCTGCCCAAGCTGATGTCTCTAAATTGTTCCCTAGTAGACAGTCTACAGGTAAATCTGAGGCAACCACAACTTTCTTTGGACCAGTAACCCCCCCCAGTTGAGATTCACAACAGCCATGGGGTGGCTAAGAGTGTTGTTATGAGCATCAGTCACTTGGTACTGGTGACCAAGTAGGTGTTGTTCAGGGTGGACCAGTTTCTCTATTACCATGGTAACACTGGCACAGACTAACACAGCCTCTGTGGTCTCCCTAACAAGACCAACCCCAACTAAATTACCAAACGTGAGCCCAGCTACTCCCTTGGATTGGCTATTAGTAGGTTTGCTCCCACCACCACTGCTATTACGAGGGGCACTAGGTGTAGCAGCAGGGGTTGTAGTGGTAGGAAGCTTGCTGCTTTTCTTTGGACAACTGGGATCAGTTGTCCAATGGCCTTTTACTTTACATAAATAGCACCATGGTTTCTTAACTTGATTTGAAGAGGATTTGGACCCACCACCCCCACCAGAGTGTTTTTGTGGGCCTGATGAAGACTAATTTTTAGATTTGTCCCCACCCTTGTCTGAAGACTTACCATCCTTCTTCTTGCCATCCTTGTCACCCCCTGTATGAACTTTTCTTTTCACCCTTGTTCTGACCCATTTGTCTGCCTTCTTTCCCAATTCTTGGGGAGAGGTCAGATCTGAGTCCACTAGGTACTGGTACAACAAATCAGACACACAATTATTAAGAATATGCTCTCTCAGGATTAAGTTATACAGGCTTTCATAGTCAGAAACTTTACTGCCATGTAACCACCCCTCCAAGGCCTTCGCTGAATGGTCAACAAAGTCTACCCAGTCTTGTGAAGACTCCTTTTTGGTTTCTCTGAACTTGATTCTATACTGTTCAGTGGTTAAGCCATAACCATCTAGGAGTGCATTCTTAAGAACTGTAATATAATTCATAATATATATTGGTAATCCAGCCAACACCTCACCACAATTATTAATATTGACAGAGAAATTCAGAAGGAGTACCCATATGAATTCTTCAAAATTACGACGATGAATTATATTAATAATACTGAGATGTTGAATTATTTCCAGATTATTTACCTGAGTGATGTTCACATTGTTGTGAATGAGAGACTTCAAACTGTATTGCGATATGAGTAGTTTTGACAGATTGAGCGATTTACATTGTTTACTTTAGCTTGATTTGTAGGCTGGTTGCGGTAGTGAATATCCAGATATGTTTCACCAGTAGAGAAATATAATTGATTATTTTCTGGGCTTTCTGGAGCGTATTCGTAAGACTCATGTCGGTGGTTCCTTCTCCACTCACATCTTAGTCCGTTTTCTATCACGGTTACGCTGTGTTAGGAGCACGAACCCGGAAGTGTATTTATTTCCGGGTTCGGCTGCGCGCGAGCAGCGTACTCGCAAGGCGTCCTTACTGTCAGACGCTGGAGCCATGGAATAAATTAATTTTCGGAATAACGAGGTGGGTTTTTGATATGACGAACTCTTAATGAATGCAGAAGGTGAAGGATAGGATTTGGGTCTTAAATTAATACAACAACCGCTTTTTTGACCTTGGTGAGACTTATACTGATGTGGCATATTATAACTTTTGATGATGATGAGCTACGAAGCATGTACTGTAGATTACATATTAAATACTATTCAAGGAATTCTTTCTTTTTATACTGACAGTTATGGGAACACTACTGGAGTTATGGATGAAAACTTTGGAATATAAGAATTTACAATTTTTATTAGAGATGATTAGGGCCTGATTTAAGAAGGTATTTTATTATCGTATTATTTGAGTTTGGACACTTTGGTGCACTCACTGGGGGCTTGTAGCTCGTTAATAGATTTGCTAATGTTGGTGTCTTTAGTTTTAGGAAGTTAGTTGGAGATTGTTGGTGGCTTGTTGTTAATTTTTAATCACTTGGACTTTGGGTTTGGTTTCTTTCTTTTTTTCTCATCACTCATTTCTGGTGATACCATGTAAATTTCACCTCCCTTGGGTATTTTGGAGTGTGTTTGCACGTCACAGTGGACGATTGAGCATTTTGGTTTCAACTCATTATGTCATATGTACTCTATGATTTCCAGCCCTGAAGAAGTCATAAGGGATTTATCATTTCCCAAGACGAAACACGTGTTGGCTGGAAGGAACATAACCTGTGGATTACAGACTGTATATAAGTGAATGAGATTTGGAATAAAGACTTTGGATTCATCATTCAACTTGACTGGTTGATTCCAGGATCATTATGATACATTTGGACTGATGTATTGAAGTTGAAAGTTTTTTGTGAAGTGTTCACTTTATATTCGTGATTTTGTGTTTTCTTTTGTTTTTATGTATATCAAGAAGGGACCCTCACTATATTTAATTTTGTAGTTAGAGGTGTTTTCCTCTGAGGGTAGGGTGTTTCCCTGTTGAGGTTCCCTGCCATTTACTGGGGTTAGTTCATTACCCGTAGCGCCATTTATCCTTAGTTTCACACCCTGCTGCGTTGTTGAGTGAAATAACGTCCACGTTATTTCACAGCCATTTACCACTGCACTTAAGTAACTTATAAGTCACCTATATGTCTAACCTTCACCTGGTGAAGGTTGGGTGCAAAGTTACCTAGTGTGTGGGCACCCTGGCACTAGCCAAGGTGCCCCCACATTGTTCAGGGCAAATTCCCTGGACTTTGTGAGTGCGGGTACACCATTACACGCTTGCACTATTCATAGGTCACTACCTATGTATAGCGTCACAATGGTAACTCCGAACATGGCCATGTTTCATGTCTAAGATCATGGAATTGTCACCCCAATGCCATTCTGGCATTGGGGAGACAATTCCATGATCCCCCGGGTCTCTAGCACAGAACCCGGGTACTGCCAAACTGCTTTTTCAGGGTTTGCACTGCTGCTGCTGCTGCTGCCAACCCCTCAGACAGGTTTCTGCCCCCCTAGGATCCAGGCAGCCCTGGCCCGGGAAGGCAGAACAAAGGATTTCCTCTGAGAGAGGGTGTGACACCCTCTCCCTTTGGAAATAGGTGTGAAGGCTGGGGAGGAGTAGCCTCCCCCAGCATCTGGAAATGCTTTGATGGGCACAGATGCTACCCATCTCTGCATAAGCCAGTCTACACCGGTTCAGGGATCCCCCAGCCCTGCTCTGGCACGAAACTGGACAAAGGAAAGGGGAGTGACTACTCCCCTGACCTGCACCTCCCAGGGGAGGTGCCCAGAGCTCCTCAAGTGTGCCCCAGACCTCTGCCATCTTGGAAACAGAGGTGTTGCTGGCACACTGGACTGCTCTGAGTGGCCAGTGCCATCAGGTGACGTCAGAGACTCCTTCTGATAGGCTCTTACCTTTCTTACTAGCCTGTCCTCCTTCCTAGGTAGCCAAACCTCCTTTTCTGGCTATTTAGGGTCTCTGCTTTGGGGAATTCTTCAGATACTGAATGCAAGAGCTCACCAGAGTTCCTCTGCACTTCTCTCTTCACCTTCTGCCAAAGGATCGACTGCTGACTGCTCAGGACGCCTACAAAACTGCAACAAAGTAGCAAAGACGACTACTGCAACCTTGTATTGCTTCTCCTGCCGCCTTCTCGACTGTTTCCTGGTGGTGCATGCTCTGGGGGTAGCCTGCCTCCTCTCTGCACCAGGAGCTCTTAAGAAATCTTCTGTGGGACGAGTGAATCCTCCCCCTGCAACCGCAGGCAACAAACAACTGCATCACCGGTCCTCTGGGTCCCCTCTCAGCACGACGAGCGTGGTACCTGGAACACAGGAGTTGGGTCCAAGTGTCTCCCACAGTCCAGTGGCCCTTCTGTCCAAATTTGGTGGAGGTAAGTCCTTGCCTCCCCACGCCAGACAGCAAACCTGTGTACTGCGTGATTTGCAGCTGCTCCGGCTTCTGTGCACTTCTCCAAGGATTCCTTTGTGCACAGCCTAGCCTGGGTCCTCAGCACTCCGTCCTGCAGTGCTCAACCCGCTGAGTTGGACTCCCACGTCGTGGGACCCTCCGTTTGTGACTCTGAGTTCACAGATTTTCTAAGTGCCTGCTCCGGTACTTCTGCGGGTGCTGACTGCTTCTGCGGGGGCTCTCTGAGTTGCTGAGTGCCCCCTCTGTCTCCTCATCCAAGGGGCGACATCCTGGTCCCCAGCAGCACCCTAAAACCTCTACCGCAACCCTTGCAGCTAGCAAGGCTTGTTGGCGGTATTTCTGCGTGGAAACACTTCTGCAACATCCAGCACAACGTGGGAAATCTTCCATCCAAACGAAAAGTTCCTAGCCCTTTTCGTTGTTGCATAATCTTCGGCTTCTTCCATCCCGGAGGCAGCCCTTTTGCACCTTCATCCGGGGTTTCCTGGGCTCCTGCCCCCCTGGACACTATCGCGACTCTTGGACTTGGTCCCCTTCCTTTACAGGTCCTGAGGTCCAGGAATCTGTCTTCAGTGTTTTGCTGGTGCTTGTGGTTCTTGCAGAATCCCCCTATCACGACTATTGTGTCTTTCTGGGGTAGCAGGGTAACTTTACTCCTACTTTCTAGGGTCTTGGGGTGTGGTATTTTGGACACCTGTACTGTTTTCTCACAGTCCCAGCGACCCTCTACTATCTCCCATAGGTCTGGGGTCTATTCGTGATTTGCATTCCACTTTTGCAGTGTACGGTTTGTGCTGCCCCTAGACCTATGTTTACCTATTGCATCCTATTGTGATTCTACATTGTTTGCACTACTTTTCTTACTGTTACTTACCTGTTTTCGGTTTGTGTACATATAACTTATGTATATTACTTACCTCCTAAGTGAGGGTATTCTCTGAGATACTTTTGGCATATTGTTACTAAAATAAAGTACCTTTATTTATAGTAACTCTGAGTATTGTGTTTTCTTATGATATTGTGCTATATGATATATGTGGTATAGTAGGAGCTTTGCATGTCTCGTAGTTCAGCCGAAGCTGCTTTGCCATAGCTACCTTCTATCAGCCTCAGCTCCTAGAAACACCTCTATTCTACTTATAAGGGATAGCTGGACCTGGCACAGGGTGTAAGAACCACAAGGTACCCATTATAAGCCAGGCCAGCCTCCTACACTGGCTCCTTGTTGCAGTACCTTCCCCACTTTTTTCTGAATGCAACTTGGACTGGAGTGCACTGGGATCCTGCTAACCAGGTTCCCAGTGCCAGTGTTCTTTCCCTAAAACATGGTATAAGTAATAGGATACACCTTTAGCTACCACTATAAGTCCCTAGTAAAACGTACTTAAGTACCCAGGGCATGGGGTACTTTGGGTAAGTCCCTGAGGGTAGCAGCACTGATTGTGCCAACCTCAAGAGCTCTGCATCCAGGTACACTCAAGCACTGCCATAGAAGGCTGAGTGTCCTGGTGCAAACCTAAAATACAAACTCGACATGGCGCACTCTCTGTGTGCCCTGTACACCCTACACTGCATATTTTATGGGTAAGTCACCCCTTTAGCAGGCCTTCCAGCCCTAGGCAAGGTGCACCATATTATATGTGAGGGCATAATTGCATGAAAAATATGCCCCCACTGTGTGTGAGAAAGTAGCCTCTTTCTAGCCTTGTTACCCCATCTTTTGGCCTGTTTGTGAGTATATGTCAGGGTGTTTTCACTGTCTCACTGGGATCCTGCTAGCCAGGGCCCAGTACTCATAGTGAAAACCCTATGTTGTCAGTATGTTTGTTATGTGTCACTGGGACCCTGCTAGCCAGGACCCCAGTGCTCATAAGTTTGTGGCCTATATGTATGTGTTCCCTGTGTGATGCCTAACTGTCTCACTGAGGCTCTGCTAACCAGAACCTCAGTGGTTATGCTCTCTCTGCTTTACAAATTGTCACTAACAGGCTAGTGACCAATTTTACCAATTCACATTGGCATACTGGAACACCCTTATAATTCCCTAGTATATGGTACTGAGGTACCCAGGGTATTGGGGTTCCAGGAGATCCCTATGGGCTGCAGAATTTCTTTGCCACCCATAGGGAGATCTGACAATTCTTACACAGGCCTGCCAGTGCAGCCTGAGTGAAATAACGTCCACGTTATTTCACAGCCATTTACCACTGCACTTAAGTAACTTATAAGTCACCTATATGTCTAACCTTCACCTGGTGAAGGTTGGGTGCAAAGTTACTTAGTTTGTGGGCACCCTGGCACTAGCCAAGGTGCCCCCACATCGTTCAGGGCAAATTCCCCCCACTTTGTGAGTGCGGGGACACCATTACACGCGTGCACTATACATAGGTCACTACCTATGTATAGCGTCACAATAGTAACTCCGAACATGGCCATGTGACATGTCTAAGATCATGGAATTGTCACCCCAATGCCATTCTGGCATTGGGGAGACAATTCCATAATCCCCCGGGTCTCTAGCACAGAACCCGGGTACTGCCAAAGTGCTTTTTCAGGGTTTGCACTGCAGCTGCTGCTGCTGCCAACCCCTCAGACAGGTTTCTGCCCCCCTGGGGTCCAGGCAGCCCTGGCCCAGGAAGGCAGAACAAAGGATTTCCTCTGAGAGAGGATGTGACACCCTCTCCCTTTGGAAATAGGTGTGAAGGCTGGGGAGGAGTAGCCTCCCCCAGCCTCTGGAAATGGTTTGATGGGCACAGATGCTGCCCATCTCTGCATAAGCCAGTCTACACCGGTTCAGGGATCCCCCAGCCCTGCTCTGGCACGAAACTGGACAAAGGAAAGGGGAGTGACCACTCCCCTGACCTGCACCTCCCAGGGGAGGTGCCCAGTGCGCCTCCAGTGTGCCCCAGACCTCTGCCATCCTAGAAACAGAGGTGTTGCTGGCACATTGGACTGCTCTGAGTGGCCAGTGCCATCAGGTGACGTCAGAGACTCCTTCTGATAGGCTGTTACCTTTCTTACTAGCCTATCCTCCTTCCTAGGTAGCCAAACCTCCTTTTCTGGCTATTTAGGGTCTCTGCTTTGGGGAATTCTTCAGATACCGAATGCAAGAGCTCACCTGAGTTCCTCTGCACTTCTTTCTTCACCTTCTGCCAAAGGATCGACCGCCTACTGCTCAGGACGCCTACAAAACTGCAACAAAGTAGCAAAGACGACTACTGCAACCTTGTATCGCTTCTCCTGCCGCCTTCTCGACTGTTTCCTGGGGGTGCATGCTCTGGGGGTCGCCTGCCTCCTCTCTGCACCAGGAGCTCTGAAGAAATCTCCTGTGGGACGACGGAATCCTCCCCCTGCAACCGCAGGCAACAAAAGACTGCATCACCGGTCCTCTGGGTCCCCTCTCAGCACGAGTGTGGTCCCTGGAACTCAGCAACTCTGTCCAAGTGACTCCCACAGTCCAGTGACTCTTCAGTCCAAGTTTGGTGGAGGCAAGTCCTTGCCTCCCCACGCTAGACTGCTTTGCTGGGTACCGCGTGATTTGCAGCTGCTCCGGCTCCTGTGCACTCTTCCAGGATTTCCTGCATGCACAATCAAAACCTGGGTCCCCGACACTCTAACCTGCAGTGCACAACCTTCTGAGTTGTCGTCTGGCGTTGTGGGACTCCCTTTTGTGACTTCGGGTGGACTCCGGTTCACTCCTCTTCCAAGTGCCTGTTCCGGTACTTCTGCGGGTGCTGCCTGCTTCTGTGAGGGCTCCCTGACTTGCTGGGTGCCCCCTCTGTCTCCTCATCCAAGTGGCGACATCCTGGTCCCTCCTGGGCCACAGCAGCATCCAAAAACCCTAACCGCGACCCTTGCAGCTAGCAAGGCTTGTTTGGGGTCTTTCTGCGTGGGAACACCTCTGCAAGCTTCTTTGCGACGTGGGACATCCATTCTCCAAAGGGGAAGATTCTAGCCCTCTTCGTTCTTGCAGAATCCACAGCTTCTAACATCCGGTGGCAGCTTCTTTTTACCCTCAGCTGGCATTTCCTGGGCATCTGCCCACTCTCGACATTGTAGCGACTCTTGGACTTGGTCCCCTTGTTTCACAGGTAGTCAGGTCCGGAAATCCACTGTTGTTGCTTTGCTGGTGTTGGTCTTCCTTGCAGAAACCCCCATCACGACTTCTGTGTTCTCTGGGGGTTATAGGTGCACTTTACGCCTACTTTTCAGGGTCTTGGGGTGGGCTATTTTTCTAACCCTCACTGTTTTCTTACAGTCCCACCGACACTCTACAAGCTCACATATGTTTGGGGTCCATTCGTGGTTCGCATTCCACTTTTGGAGTATATGGTTTGTGTTGCCCCTATACCTATGTGCTCCTATTGCAATCTACTGTAACTTTACATTGCTCGCATTACTTCCTTTTGCTATTACTGCATATTTTTGGTATTGTGTACATATATCTTGTGTATATTTGGCATCCTCATACTGAGGGTACTCACTGAGATACTTTTGGCATATTGTCATAAAAATAAAGTACCTTTATTTTTAGTATATCTGTGTGTTGTGTTTTCTTATGATATTGTGCATATGACACCAGTGATATAGTAGGAGCTTGGCATGTCTCCTAGTTCAGCCTAAGCTGCTCTGCTATAGCTACCTTCTATCAGCCTAGGCTGCTAGAAACACCTCTTCTACACTAATAAGGGATAACTGGACCTGGTACAGAGTGTAAGTACCCCTTGGTACCCACTACAAGCCAGGCCAGCCTCCTACATTGGTTGTGCAGCGGTGGGATAAGTACTTGCAACTACTTACCACTTTGTCATTGTGTACTTTTCATAAGAGAATAGTATACAAAACAAGTTCAGTGTATGTACACCTAACGAAAAAGTTTTGCTTTTCTTCTCTTACACTATCTGCTAAGTGCTGAAAAGTAATTCTAAACTTTCATAAAGTTTCAAAAAGTTGAAAAAGGTTTTTTTTCTTGTTCCTTAAAAAGTCCTGAAACTTTTTCTATCCTTTATCTGTCTCTAAACCTTTTTCTACCATGTCTGGTGTAGGAACTCCTCTTAATTTGGTCGATACAACTTATGACCACCTTAACTTTAAGAGCCTAAGGAGTCTCTGTATTGATAGAGGTTTAGTGGTAGGAAAGAACCCTTCTAGAGAATTATTGTCTAAAATGCTCAGTGAGAATGATAAGGCCTTAGCTGGTAGGTCAATTGAGAAGTTAGGAGATTGCTCACACTCTGACTCAGGGGAGCCCCCAGTAGGAGTGTTGCAGGGTTCCCTTCCTAATCTGCCCCTTAGCAGACCACCTAGCAATGCTGGTAGTATAAGAAGCTCCCATCATAGTAGGGAGGGTTTTATTCCTGAAGGCCAGGTTGTTAGAGTGCCAACTGTTAGGGACAGGTCTCCCTCTGCTCATTCAAATCTTTCTTCTGTGTCAAAACATTCCCAATCCACCCACCCTGATGACAAGATGTTAGAAAGGGAACTCAGTACGTTGAGAGTAGAAGAGACCAGGCTGAAGCTTAAACAGCAACAGCTGGCTCTAGACAGGGAATCCCTAGACTTAGAAAAAGAGAGACAGAGGTTGGGGTTTTGACCCCATGGTGGCAGCAGCAGTATTTCTGATAGTAATACTGTTAGAGAGCATGATTCCAGGAATCTGCACAAGATAGTTCCCCCTTACAAGGAGGGGGATGACATTAACAAGTGGTTTGCTGCACTTGAGAGGGCCTGTATGGTACAGGGGGTTCCCTTAAAGGCAGTGGGCTGCTATCCTATGGCTATCTTTCAGTGGAAAGGGTAGGGATAGGCTCCTTTCTGTGAAGGAAAGTGATGCCAATCATTTTACAGTTTTGAAGAATGCACTCTTGGACTGATTTTACTTAACCACTGAACAATACAGGATTAAGTTCAGAGAAACCAGAAAAGAGTCCTCACAAGACTGGGTAGACTTTGTTGACTATTCAATGAAGGCCTTGGAGGGGTGGTTACATGGCAGTAAAGTTTCTGACTATGAAAACCTGTACAATCTAATCTTGAGAGAGCTTATTCTGAATAACTGTGTGCCTGATTTGTTACACCAATATCTAGTGGACTCGGATCTGACCTCTCCTCAAGAACTGGGAAAGAAGGCAGACAAATGGGTCAGAACATGAGTGAACAGAAAAGTTCATACAGGGGGTGACAAGGATGGCAAGAAGATAGATGGTGAGAAATCTCAGGATAAGCATGGGGATAAGGGTCAAACCAAAGATCCTTCTTCACATCCTAAACACTCTTCAGGGGGTGGGGATAAATCAAATTCTTCCTCTTCTTCACAACATACACACGTTAAAAAGCCTTGGTGCTATGTGTGTAAAAATAAAGGCCATTGGCAAGGGAATAAGTCCTGTCCAGGTAAACCCCCTGAGCCAACCACCACTAATACATCAAACTCTAGTGCCCCTAGCAGTAGTGGTAATAGTGGTGGGACTGCAGGCAACAGTCAAACTAAGGGTGTAGTTGGGTTCACTTATGGGTCCATCATAGAAACTGGGGTAGTCAGTCCCAAGACAATTTCTGTCACACCTAGTGGCATTGGCCTTGCCACACTGGCTGCTTGTCCCCTTACAATGGATAAGTAAAGGCAGACAGTTTCAATAAATGGTGTTGAGGCCCAGGCCTACAGGGACACAGGTGCCAGTATCACTTTGGTGACTGAAAACCTAGTGGCTCCTGAATAACACATCATTGGACAACAGTACAAGATTATTGATGTCCATAACTCCACTAAGTTTCTTCCCCTAGCTATAGTTCAGCTTAGTTGGGGCGGGGTTACTGGCCCTAAGCAGGTGGTAGTATCACATAGCTTACCTGTAGACTGTCTCTTAGGTAATGACCTTGAGACCTCAGGTTGGGCTGAGGTAGAGTTTTATACCCATGCAGCCATGCTGGGTATCCCTGAGGAATTGTTCCCTCTCATTTCTACTGAAATGAAAAAGCAAAGGAGAGAAAAAGGCCTGAAAACTCAGGATCCTTCTCCAACAACAGGTAAAAAGGGTATCACAGTATCCCCTACCCACCCTGCCTTTCAGGATACCATTCCTGTGGTGGGAGAAACCTCTCCTGGGGTAGCACCTGTTCCAAGGGAATCATCATCTGGCATAGCTGTACGCCCTGAGGTGGAAGTACCTCTCTGTGGGATAACTAATATTGGTGAGAAAAAGTCCACCATTTTAGTTAACATGGAGCATCCCTCCAACCCTACCAGAGAAACTTTAGTGCATAAACCCTGCACTGCCTCACAACACTTAGGACAGCAGCCCTGCCCTGGTGTGGAGCTCATAGGACAGCATCCCTGCCCTGCTCCAACTCAAGAGAAACAGCATCCCTGTCCTCTCTCACAGCCATATGGACAAAGTTTTTGCTCAACTATGGCTTTACTGAGACAGCATCCCTGTCTGGCATTCTCATCACTAGAAATAGGTCCAGTGGACAATTCCCACTGCTCTAAACTAAAACTTACTGATAGAAACTCTGAAAATATATCTTCACATTGCTGGTTAGCTAAAAAACTTCAAACAGGGTGGTTTACATCCCCACAGGGAAGTAACCATATAGTGGATGATAAAGGGAGTAATCAGTCTATTGCAGAGCTACTCTCCACTTATCACCACTTAGACAATAAAGTCTCAACAGCCCAAGGTTAGCCTTATTGTCGTTCGTTTGGGGGGGGTTGTGTGAGAAATTAGCCTCTTTCTAGCCTTGTTACCCCCACTTTTGGCCTGTTTATGAGTATATGTCAGGGTGTTTTCACTGTCTCACTGGGATCCTGCTAGCCAGGGCCCAGTGCTTATAGTGAAAACCCTATGTTGTCAGTATGTTTGTTATGTGTCACTGGGACCCTGCTAGCCAGGACCCCAGTGCTCATAAGTTTGTGGCCTATATGTATATGTTCCCTGTGTGATGCCTAACTGTTTCACTGAGGCTCCTCTAACCAGAACCTCAGTGGTTATGCTCTCTCTGCTTTACAGATTGTCACTAACAGGCTAGTGACCAATTTTACCAATTCACATTGGCATACTGGAACACCCTTATAATTCCCTAGTATATGGTACTGAGGTACACAGGGTATTGGGGTTCCAGGAGATCCCTATGGGCTGCAGTATTTCTTTTGCCACCCATAGGGAGATCTGACAATTCTTACACAGGCCTGCCAGTGCAGCCTGAGTGAAATAACGTCTTCGTTATTTCACAGCCATTTACCACTGCACTTAAGTAACTTATAAGTCACCCATATGTCTACCCTTCACATGGTGAAGGTTGGGTGCAAAGTTACTTAGTGTGTGGGCACCCTGGCACTAGCCAAGGTGCCCCCACATCGTTCAGGGCAAATTCCCCGGACTTTGTGAGTGCGGGGACACCATTACACGCGTGCACTATACATAGGTCACTACCTATGTATAGCGTCACAATAGTAACTCCGAACATGGCCATGTAACATGTCTAAGATCATAGAATTGTCACCCCAATGCCATTCTGGCATTGGGGAGACAATTCCATGATCCCCCGGGTCTCTAGCACAGAACCCGGGTACTGCCAAAGTGCTTTTTCAGGGTTTGCACTGCAGCTGCTGCTGCTGCCAACCCCTCAGACAGGTTTCTGCCCCCCTGGGGTCAAGGCAGCCCTGGCCCAGGAAGGCAGAACATAGGATTTCCTCTGAGAGAGGGTGTGACACCCTCTCCCTTTGGAAATAGGTGTGAAGGCTGGGGAGGAGTAGCCTCCCCCAGCCTCTGGAAATGGTTTGATGGGCACAGATGCTGCCCATCTCTGCATAAGCCAGTCCACACTGGTTCAGGGATCCCCCAGCCCTGCTCTGGCGCGAACCTGGACAAAGGAAAGGGGAGTGACCACTCCCCTGAACTGCACCTCCCAGGGGAGGTGCCCAGAGCTCCTCCAGTGGGCCCCAGACCTCTGCCATCTTGGAAACAGAGGTGTTGCTGGCACACTGGACTGCTCTGAGTGGCCAGTGCCATCAGGTAACGTCAGAGACTCCTTCTGATAGGCTCTTACCTTTCTTACTAGCCTGTCCTCCTTCCTAGGTAGCCAAACCTCCTTTTCTGGCTATTGTGAGTCTCTGCTTTGGGGAATTCTTCAGATACCGAACGCAAGAGCTCACCAGAGTTCCTCTGCACTTCTCTCTTCACCTTCTGCCAAAGGATCGACCGCTGACTGCTCAGGACGCCTACAAAACTGCAACAAAGTAGCAAAGACGACTACTGCAACCTTGTATCGCTTCTCCTGCCGCCTTCTCGACTGTTTCCTGGTGGTGCATGCTCTGGGGCAGTCTGCCTCCTCTCTGCACCAGGAGCTCTGAAGAAATCTCCCTTGGGATGACGGAATCCTCCCCCTGCAACCGCAGGCAACAAAAGACTGCATCACCGGTGTAGGAGGCTGGACTGGCTTGTAGTGAGTACCAAGGGGTACTTGCACCTTGCACCAGGCCCAGTTATCCCTTATTAGTGTATAGGGTGTCTAGCAGCTTAGGCTGATAGATAATGGTAGCTTAGCAAAGCAGCTCAGGCTGAACTAGGAGACGTGTGAAGCTACTACAGTACCACTTAGTGTCATATGCACAATATCACAAGAAAACACAATACACAGTTATACTAAAAATAAAGGTACTTTATTTTTATGACAATATGCCAAAGTATCTTAGAGTGTACCCTCAGTGAGAGGATAGGAAATATACACAAGATATATATACACAATAGCAAAAATATGCAGTATAGTCTTAGAAAACAGTGCAAACAATGTATAGTTACAATAGGATGCAATGGGGAAACATAGGGATAGGGGCAACACAAACCATGTACTCCAGAAGTGGAATGCGAACCACGAATGGACCCCAAACCTATGTGACCTTGTAGAGGGTCGCTGGGACTATTAGAAAATAGTGAGAGTTAGCAAAATAACCCCCCCCAAGACCCTGAAAAGTGAGTGCAAAGTGCACCAAAGTTCCCCTAAGGACAAAATAGTCGTGTTAGAGGGAGAATGCAAGGAAAACACAAATCAGCAATGCAACAACGATGGATTCCTGTCTGAAGGTACCTGTGGAGCAAGGGGACCAAGTCCAAAAGTCACAAGCAGCTCGGAGATGGGCAGATGCCCAAGAAATGCCAGCGGTTGGTGCAAAGAAGCTCTTACTAGGCTGAAGAACTGTGAATACTGCAGGAACGACAAGGGCTAGAGACTTCCCCTTTGGAGGATGGATCCCCCACGCCTTGGAGAGTCGTGCAGAAGTGTTTTCCCGCCGGATGGACGCCAACAAGCCTTGCTACACGCAAATCGTGCGTTTGGCGTTTTTGGACGCTGCTGGGGCTCAGGAGGGACCAGGAGGTCGCAAATTGGACCTGCAGAGAGAGGGGACGTCGAGCAAGACAAGGAGCCCTCACTGAAGCAGGTAGCACCCGGAGAAGTGCCAGAAACAGGCACTACGAGGATGCGTGAAACGGTGCTCGCCGAAGTTGCACAAAGGAGTCCCACGTCGCCGGAGACCAACTTAGAAAGTCGTGCAATGCAGGTTAGAGTGCCGTGGACCCAGGCTTGGCTGTGCACGAAGGATTTCCGCCGGAAGTGCACAGGGGCCGGAGAAGCTTGCAAAGTCGCGGTTCCCAGCAATGCAGCCCAGCGAGGTGAGGCAAGGACTTACCTCCACCAAACTTGGGCTGAAGAGTCACTGGACTGTGGGGGTCACTTGGACGGTGTCGCTGGATTCGAGGGACCTCGCTCGTCGTGCTGAGAGGAGACCCAAGGGACCGGAGATGCAGCTTTTTGGTGCCTGCGGTTGCAGGGGGACGATTCCGTCGACCCACGGGAGATTTCTTCGGAGCTTCTGGTGCAGAGAGGAGGCAGGCTACCCCCACAGCATGCACAAGCAGGAAAACAGTCGAGAAGGCGGCAGGATCAGCGTTACAGAGTTGCAGTAGTCGTCTTTGCTACTATGTTGCAGGTTTGCAGGCTTCCAGCGCGGTCAGCGGTCGATTCCTTATCAGAAGGTGAAGAGGGAGATGCAGAGGAACTCGGCTGAGCTCATGCATTCGTTATCTAAAGTTTCCCCAGAAACAGAGACCCTAAATAGCCAGAAAAGAGGGTTTGGCTACCTAGGAGAGAGGAAAGGCTACTAACACCTGAAGGAGCCTATCACAAGGAGTCTCTGACGTCACCTGGTGGCACTGGCCACTCAGAGCAGTCCAGTGTGCCAGCAGCACCTCTGTTTCCAAGATGGCAGAGGTCTGGAGCACACTGGAGGAGCTCTGGACACCTCCCAGGGGAGGTGCAGGTCAGGGGAGTGGTCACTCCCCTTTCCTTTGTCCAGTTTCGCGCCAGAGCAGGGGCTAAGGGGTCCCTGAACCGGTGTAGACTGGCTTATGCAGAATTGGGCACCTCTGTGCCCAACAAAGCATTTCCAGAGGCTGGGGGAGGCTACTCCTCCCCTGCCTTCACACCATTTTCCAAAGGGAGAGGGTGTCACACCCTCTCTCAGAGGAAGTTCTTTGTTCTGCCATCCTGGGCCAGGCCTGGCTGGACCCCAGGAGGGCAGATGCCTGTCTGAGGGGTTGGCAGCAGCAGCAGCTGCAGAGAAACCCCAGGAAGGGCAGTCTGGCAGTACCAGGGTCTGTGCTACAGACCACTGGGATCATGGAATTGTACCAATAATGCCAGGATGGCATAGAGGGGGCAATTCCATGATCATAGACATGTTACATGGCCATATTCGGAGTTACCATGGTGAAGCTACATATAGGTAGTGACCTATATGTAGTGCACGCGTGTAATGGTGTCCCCGCACTCACAAAGTTCAGTGAATTGGCTCTGAACAATGTGGGGGCACCTTGGCTAGTGCCAGGGTGCCCTCACACTAAGTAACTTTGCACCTAACCTTTACCAGGTAAAGGTTAGACATATAGGTGACTTATAAGTTACTTAAGTGCAGTGTAAAATGGCTGTGAAATAACGTGGACGTTATTTCACTCAGGCTGCAGTGGCAGGCCTGTGTAAGAATTGTCAGAGCTCCCTATGGGTGGCAAAAGAAATGCTGCAGCCCATAGGGATCTCCTGGAACCCCAATACCCTTGGTACCTCAGTACCATAAACTATTGAATTATAAGGGTGTTCCAGTAAGCCAATGTAAATTGGTAAAAATGGTCACTAGCCTGTTAGTGACAATTTGAAAGTAATGAGAGAGCATAACCACTGAGGTTCTGGTTAGCAGAGCCTCAGTGAGACAGTTAGGCACCACACAGGGAACATATACATGCACACCTATGAGCACTGGGGCCCTGTGTGACAGGGTCCCAGTGACACATACATATAGGCCACAAACCTATGAGCACTGGGGTCCTGACCAGCAGGATCCCAGTGACACATAACAAACATACTGAAACCATAGTGTTTTCACTATGAGCACTGAGGTCTGGCTATCAGGATCCCAGTGAGACAGTGAAAACAGTGACAAACACCCTGACATACACTCACAAACAGGCCAAAAGTGGGGGTAACAAGGCTAGAAAGAGGCTACCTTCTCACACAACCCCCCCCCAAACGAAGGACAATAAGGCTAACCTTGGCCAGTTGAGACTTTATTGTCTAAGTGGTGATAAGTAGAGAGTAGCTCTGCAATAGACTGGTTACTCCCTTTATCATCCACTATATGGTTACTTCCCTGTGGGGATGTAAACCACCCTGTTTGAAGTTTTTTAGCTAGCCAACAATGTGAAGATGTATTTTCAGAGTTTCTATCAGTAAGTTTTAGTTTAGAGCAGTGGGAATTATCCACTGAACCTATTTGTAATGATGGAAATGCCAGACAGGGATGCTGTCTCAGTAAAGCCATAGCTGGGCAACAACTTTGTCCATTTGGCTGGAAGAGAGAACAGGGATGCTGTTTCTCTTGAGTTGGAGCAGGGCAGGGATGCTGTCCTATCAGCTCCACACTAGGGCAGGGATGCTGTCCTAAGGGTTGTGAGGCAGTGCAGAGTTTCTGCACTAAAGTTTCTCTGGGAGGGTTGGAGGGATGCTCCATGTTAACTAAAATGGTGCTCTTTTTCTCACCAATGTTAGTTATCCCACAGAGAGGTACTTCCACCTCAGGGAGTACAGTTTTGCCAACTGATGATTCCCTTGGAACAGGTGCCACCCCAGGAGAGGTTTCTCCCACCACAGGAATGGTATCCTGAATGGTAGGGTGGTTAGGGGATACTGTGATACCCTTTTTACCTGTTGATGGAGAGGGATCCTGAGTTTTCAGGCCTTCTCTCCTTTGCTTTTTCATTTCACTTGAAATGAGAGGGAACAATTCCTCAGGGATGCCCAGCATGGCTGCATGGGCATAAAACTCTACATCAGCCCAACCTGAGGCCTCTAGGTCATTACCTAAGAGACAGTCTACAGGTAAGCTAGGTGATACCACCACCTGCTTAGGGCCAGTAACTCCACCCCAACTAAACTGAATTATAGCTAAGGGAAGAAACTTAGTGGAGTTATGGACATCAATAATCTTATACTGTTGTCCAATGATGTGTTGATCAGGGTGCACTAGGTTGTCAGTCACCAAAGTGAAACTGGCACCTGTGTCCCTGTAGGCCAAGGCCTCAACACCATTTATTGAAACTGTCTGCCTGTACTTATCCATTGTAAGGGGACAAGCAGCCAGTGTGGCAAGGCCAATGCCACTAGGTGTGACAGAAACTGTCTTGGGACTGATTACATCAGTTTCCACTATGGACCCATAAGTGAACCCAACTACACCCTTTGCTTGACTGTTGCCAGCAGTCCCACCACTAGTACCACTACTGCTAGGGGCACTAGAGCTTGATGTATTAGTGGTGGTAGGCTCAGGGGGTTTACCTGGACAGGACTTATCCCCTGGCCTATGGCCTCTGTTTTTACACACAAAGCACCAAGGCTTTTTAATGTGTGCAGGTTGGGAAGAAGAGGAAGAATTTGTTTTATCCCCACCCTCTGAAGAGTGTTTAAGATTTGAAGTGGGATCTTTGGTTTTACCCTTATCCCCATGCTTATCTTGAGATTTTTCACCATCTTTCTTCTTATTGCCATCTTTGTCACCCCCTGTATGAAGTTTTCTGTTCACCCTTGTTCTGACCCATTTGTCTGCCTTCTTTCCCAATTCTTGGGGAGAGGTCAGATCAGAGTCTACCAGGTACTGGTGCAACAAATCAGACACACAATTATTAAGTATATGCTCTCTCAGGATTGTGTTATACAGGCTTTCATAATCAGTAACTTTACTGCCATGTAACCACCCCTCCAAGGCCTTCACTGAATGGTCAATGAAATCAACCCAGTCTTGTGAAGACTCCTTTTTGGTCTCTCTGAACTTTATCCTGTACTGTTCAGTGGTTAAGCCATAACCATCCAGGAGTGCATTCTTAAGAACTGTAAAATTATTGGCATCATTTTCTTTCACAGTAAGGAGCCTATCCCTACCTTTTCCACTAAATGATAGCCATAGGATAGCAGCCCACTGCCTTTGAGGGACATCCTGTACAGCACAGGCCCTCTCAAGTGCAGCAAACCACTTGTTAATGTCATCCCCCTCCTTGTAAGGGGGAACTATCTTATGCAGATTCCTGGAATCATGCTCTTTTGCAGGATGACTATGGGGAATACTGCTGCTGCCACCATGGGTATCTAAACCCATCTTCTGTCTTTCCCTCTCTATTTCTAAAGACTGTCTATCCAAATCCAGCTGTTGCTTCTTGAGCTTCAGTCTGGTTTGCTCCACTCTCAATCTATTGAGCTCCCTTTCTAACAATCTGTCATCAGGGTGGGTGGGAGGGACATTTCTAGATACAGAGGTATGATGGGAATGAACAGAAGGAGACCTGTCCCTTACAGAGGGCACCCTAACAGCTTGGCTACCAGCATAATGTGAGAGCACATCATCAGTATGATGTGATTCAACCTCTGTACCAACTATGCTAGACTGTCTAGTAATGGGCAGGCTGAGAAGTTTCTTTCCTGAACCTTTTCCTGGGGGAGTCCCTGGATCAGATTGAGAACCATTAGCTACTTTTTCTACAGATTGGGCACTTATGGCCTTATCCTGTACTCTAAGCATATTAATTAACAGTTCTAAAGAAGGATTCTTCCCTACACTCAAACCTCTCTCTATGCAGAGACTCCTTGCTCCTTTCCAGCTAAGGTGATCATATGCAAGTTTGGACAGTTCAACTTTTTGGCCTGTGCCAGACATTTTTTAGAGAGTTAAAGTGATAGATAAAGAGAAAAAAGTTTTTAGAACTTTTTGGAAAGACAGAAAAAACTTTTTAAACTTTTAAGAACTTTTTGAAAGTTTAGAAGTACTTTTCAGCACTTAGAAAAGAGTGAAAAGAGGAAATGCAAAACTTTTTGGCTATGTGTATATACACTGACCTTGTTTTGTATATTTTTCTCTTATGAAAAGTACAATGACAAGAGTGGTAAGTAGTCTCAAAGCACTTATCCCACCACTGCACAACCAATGTAGGAGGCTGGACTGGCTTGTAGTGAGTACCAAGGGGTACTTGCACCTTGCACCAGGCCCAGTTATCCCTTATTAGTGTATAGGGTGTCTAGCAGCTTAGGCTGATAGATAATGGTAGCTTAGCAAAGCAGCTCAGGCTGAACTAGGAGACGTGTGAAGCTACTACAGTACCACTTAGTGTCATATGCACAATATCACAAGAAAACACAATACACAGTTATACTAAAAATAAAGGTACTTTATTTTTATGACAATATGCCAAAGTATCTTAGAGTGTACCCTCAGTGAGAGGATAGGAAATATACACAAGATATATATACACAATAGCAAAAATATGCAGTATAGTCTTAGAAAACAGTGCAAACAATGTATAGTTACAATAGGATGCAATGGGGAAACATAGGGATAGGGGCAACACAAACCATATACTCCAGAAGTGGAATGCGAACCACGAATGGACCCCAAACCTATGTGACCTTGTAGAGGGTCGCTGGGACTATTAGAAAATAGTGAGAGTTAGCAAAATAACCCCCCCCAAGACCCTGAAAAGTGAGTGCAAAGTGCACCAAAGTTCCCCTAAGGACAAAATAGTCGTGTTAGAGGGAGAATGCAAGGAAAACACAAATCAGCAATGCAACAACGATGGATTCCTGTCTGAAGGTACCTGTGGAGCAAGGGGACCAAGTCCAAAAGTCACAAGCAGCTCGGAGATGGGCAGATGCCCAAGAAATGCCAGCTGTTGGTGCAAAGAAGCTCTTACTAGGCTGAAGAACTGTGAATACTGCAGGAACGACAAGGGCTAGAGACTTCCCCTTTGGAGGATGGATCCCCCACGCCTTGGAGAGTCGTGCAGAAGTGTTTTCCTGCCGGATGGACGCCAACAAGCCTTGCTACACGCAAATCGTGCGATTGGCGTTTTTGGACGCTGCTGGGGCTCAGGAGGGACCAGGAGGTCGCAAATTGGACCTGCAGAGAGAGGGGACGTCGAGCAAGACAAGGAGCCCTCACTGAAGCAGGTAGCACCCGGAGAAGTGCCAGAAACAGGCACTACGAGGATGCGTGAAACGGTGCTCGCCGAAGTTGCACAAAGGAGTCCCACGTCGCCGGAGACCAACTTAGAAAGTCGTGCAATGCAGGTTAGAGTGCCGTGGACCCAGGCTTGGCTGTGCACGAAGGATTTCCGCCGGAAGTGCACAGGGGCCGGAGAAGCTTGCAAAGTCGCGGTTCCCAGCAATGCAGCCCAGCGAGGTGAGGCAAGGACTTACCTCCACCAAACTTGGGCTGAAGAGTCACTGGACTGTGGGGGTCACTTGGACGGTGTCGCTGGATTCGAGGGACCTCGCTCGTCGTGCTGAGAGGAGACCCAAGGGACCGGAGATGCAGCTTTTTGGTGCCTGCGGTTGCAGGGGGACGATTCCGTCGACCCACGGGAGATTTCTTCGGAGCTTCTGGTGCAGAGAGGAGGCAGGCTACCCCCACAGCATGCACAAGCAGGAAAACAGTCGAGAAGGCGGCAGGATCAGCGTTACAGAGTTGCAGTAGTCGTCTTTGCTACTATGTTGCAGGTTTGCAGGCTTCCAGCGCGGTCAGCGGTCGATTCCTTATCAGAAGGTGAAGAGGGAGATGCAGAGGAACTCGGCTGAGCTCATGCATTCGTTATCTAAAGTTTCCCCAGAAACAGAGACCCTAAATAGCCAGAAAAGAGGGTTTGGCTACCTAGGAGAGAGGAAAGGCTACTAACACCTGAAGGAGCCTATCACAAGGAGTCTCTGACGTCACCTGGTGGCACTGGCCACTCAGAGCAGTCCAGTGTGCCAGCAGCACCTCTGTTTCCAAGATGGCAGAGGTCTGGAGCACACTGGAGGAGCTCTGGACACCTCCCAGGGGAGGTGCAGGTCAGGGGAGTGGTCACTCCCCTTTCCTTTGTCCAGTTTCGCGCCAGAGCAGGGGCTAAGGGGTCCCTGAACCGGTGTAGACTGGCTTATGCAGAATTGGGCACCTCTGTGCCCAACAAAGCATTTCCAGAGGCTGGGGGAGGCTACTCCTCCCCTGCCTTCACACCATTTTCCAAAGGGAGAGGGTGTCACACCCTCTCTCAGAGGAAGTTCTTTGTTCTGCCATCCTGGGCCAGGCCTGGCTGGACCCCAGGAGGGCAGATGCCTGTCTGAGGGGTTGGCAGCAGCAGCAGCTGCAGAGAAACCCCAGGAAGGGCAGTCTGGCAGTACCAGGGTCTGTGCTACAGACCACTGGGATCATGGAATTGTACCAATAATGCCAGGATGGCATAGAGGGGGCAATTCCATGATCATAGACATGTTACATGGCCATATTCGGAGTTACCATGGTGAAGCTACATATAGGTAGTGACCTATATGTAGTGCACGCGTGTAATGGTGTCCCCGCACTCACAAAGTTCAGTGAATTGGCTCTGAACAATGTGGGGGCACCTTGGCTAGTGCCAGGGTGCCCTCACACTAAGTAACTTTGCACCTAACCTTTACCAGGTAAAGGTTAGACATATAGGTGACTTATAAGTTACTTAAGTGCAGTGTAAAATGGCTGTGAAATAACGTGGACGTTATTTCACTCAGGCTGCAGTGGCAGGCCTGTGTAAGAATTGTCAGAGCTCCCTATGGGTGGCAAAAGAAATGCTGCAGCCCATAGGGATCTCCTGGAACCCCAATACCCTTG
The DNA here is from genome assembly GCF_031143425.1 of Pleurodeles waltl. Taxonomy (NCBI): domain Eukaryota; kingdom Metazoa; phylum Chordata; class Amphibia; order Caudata; family Salamandridae; genus Pleurodeles; species Pleurodeles waltl. The sequence goes on from NC_090447.1 coordinate 1,227,296,245, forward strand.
GTACCTCAGTACCATATACTATGGAATTATAAGGGTGTTCCAGTAAGCCAATGTAAATTGGTAAAAATGGTCACTAGCCTGTTAGTGACAATTTGAAAGTAATGAGAGAGCATAACCACTGAGGTTCTGGTTAGCAGAGCCTCAGTGAGACAGTTAGGCACCACACAGGGAACATATACATGCACACCTATGAGCACTGGGGCCCTGTGTGACAGGGTCCCAGTGACACATACATATAGGCCACAAACCTATGAGCACTGGGGTCCTGACCAGCAGGATCCCAGTGACACATAACAAACATACTGAAACCATAGTGTTTTCACTATGAGCACTGAGGTCTGGCTATCAGGATCCCAGTGAGACAGTGAAAACAGTGACAAACACCCTGACATACACTCACAAACAGGCCAAAAGTGGGGGTAACAAGGCTAGAAAGAGGCTACCTTCTCACACAACCCCCCCCCAAACGAAGGACAATAAGGCTAACCTTGGCCAGTTGAGACTTTATTGTCTAAGTGGTGATAAGTAGAGAGTAGCTCTGCAATAGACTGGTTACTCCCTTTATCATCCACTATATGGTTACTTCCCTGTGGGGATGTAAACCACCCTGTTTGAAGTTTTTTAGCTAGCCAACAATGTGAAGATGTATTTTCAGAGTTTCTATCAGTAAGTTTTAGTTTAGAGCAGTGGGAATTATCCACTGAACCTATTTGTAATGATGGAAATGCCAGACAGGGATGCTGTCTCAGTAAAGCCATAGCTGGGCAACAACTTTGTCCATTTGGCTGGAAGAGAGAACAGGGATGCTGTTTCTCTTGAGTTGGAGCAGGGCAGGGATGCTGTCCTATCAGCTCCACACTAGGGCAGGGATGCTGTCCTAAGGGTTGTGAGGCAGTGCAGAGTTTCTGCACTAAAGTTTCTCTGGGAGGGTTGGAGGGATGCTCCATGTTAACTAAAATGGTGCTCTTTTTCTCACCAATGTTAGTTATCCCACAGAGAGGTACTTCCACCTCAGGGAGTACAGTTTTGCCAACTGATGATTCCCTTGGAACAGGTGCCACCCCAGGAGAGGTTTCTCCCACCACAGGAATGGTATCCTGAATGGTAGGGTGGTTAGGGGATACTGTGATACCCTTTTTACCTGTTGATGGAGAGGGATCCTGAGTTTTCAGGCCTTCTCTCCTTTGCTTTTTCATTTCACTTGAAATGAGAGGGAACAATTCCTCAGGGATGCCCAGCATGGCTGCATGGGCATAAAACTCTACATCAGCCCAACCTGAGGCCTCTAGGTCATTACCTAAGAGACAGTCTACAGGTAAGCTAGGTGATACCACCACCTGCTTAGGGCCAGTAACTCCACCCCAACTAAACTGAATTATAGCTAAGGGAAGAAACTTAGTGGAGTTATGGACATCAATAATCTTATACTGTTGTCCAATGATGTGTTGATCAGGGTGCACTAGGTTGTCAGTCACCAAAGTGAAACTGGCACCTGTGTCCCTGTAGGCCAAGGCCTCAACACCATTTATTGAAACTGTCTGCCTGTACTTATCCATTGTAAGGGGACAAGCAGCCAGTGTGGCAAGGCCAATGCCACTAGGTGTGACAGAAACTGTCTTGGGACTGATTACATCAGTTTCCACTATGGACCCATAAGTGAACCCAACTACACCCTTTGCTTGACTGTTGCCAGCAGTCCCACCACTAGTACCACTACTGCTAGGGGCACTAGAGCTTGATGTATTAGTGGTGGTAGGCTCAGGGGGTTTACCTGGACAGGACTTATCCCCTGGCCTATGGCCTCTGTTTTTACACACAAAGCACCAAGGCTTTTTAATGTGTGCAGGTTGGGAAGAAGAGGAAGAATTTGTTTTATCCCCACCCTCTGAAGAGTGTTTAAGATTTGAAGTGGGATCTTTGGTTTTACCCTTATCCCCATGCTTATCTTGAGATTTTTCACCATCTTTCTTCTTATTGCCATCTTTGTCACCCCCTGTATGAACTTTTCTGTTCACCCTTGTTCTGACCCATTTGTCTGCCTTCTTTCCCAATTCTTGGGGAGAGGTCAGATCAGAGTCTACCAGGTACTGGTGCAACAAATCAGACACACAATTATTAAGTATATGCTCTCTCAGGATTGTGTTATACAGGCTTTCATAATCAGTAACTTTACTGCCATGTAACCACCCCTCCAAGGCCTTCACTGAATGGTCAATGAAATCAACCCAGTCTTGTGAAGACTCCTTTTTGGTCTCTCTGAACTTTATCCTGTACTGTTCAGTGGTTAAGCCATAACCATCCAGGAGTGCATTCTTAAGAACTGTAAAATTATTGGCATCATTTTCTTTCACAGTAAGGAGCCTATCCCTACCTTTTCCACTAAATGATAGCCATAGGATAGCAGCCCACTGCCTTTGAGGGACATCCTGTACAGCACAGGCCCTCTCAAGTGCAGCAAACCACTTGTTAATGTCATCCCCCTCCTTGTAAGGGGGAACTATCTTATGCAGATTCCTGGAATCATGCTCTTTTGCAGGATGACTATGGGGAATACTGCTGCTGCCACCATGGGTATCTAAACCCATCTTCTGTCTTTCCCTCTCTATTTCTAAAGACTGTCTATCCAAATCCAGCTGTTGCTTCTTGAGCTTCAGTCTGGTTTGCTCCACTCTCAATCTATTGAGCTCCCTTTCTAACAATCTGTCATCAGGGTGGGTGGGAGGGACATTTCTAGATACAGAGGTATGATGGGAATGAACAGAAGGAGACCTGTCCCTTACAGAGGGCACCCTAACAGCTTGGCTACCAGCATAATGTGAGAGCACATCATCAGTATGATGTGATTCAACCTCTGTACCAACTATGCTAGACTGTCTAGTAATGGGCAGGCTGAGAAGTTTCTTTCCTGAACCTTTTCCTGGGGGAGTCCCTGGATCAGATTGAGAACCATTAGCTACTTTTTCTACAGATTGGGCACTTATGGCCTTATCCTGTACTCTAAGCATATTAATTAACAGTTCTAAAGAAGGATTCTTCCCTACACTCAAACCTCTCTCTATGCAGAGACTCCTTGCTCCTTTCCAGCTAAGGTGATCATATGCAAGTTTGGACAGTTCAACTTTTTGGCCTGTGCCAGACATTTTTTAGAGAGTTAAAGTGATAGATAAAGAGAAAAAAGTTTTTAGAACTTTTTGGAAAGACAGAAAAAACTTTTTAAACTTTTAAGAACTTTTTGAAAGTTTAGAAGTACTTTTCAGCACTTAGAAAAGAGTGAAAAGAGGAAATGCAAAACTTTTTGGCTATGTGTATATACACTGACCTTGTTTTGTATATTTTTCTCTTATGAAAAGTACAATGACAAGAGTGGTAAGTAGTCTCAAAGCACTTATCCCACCACTGCACAACCAATGTAGGAGGCTGGACTGGCTTGTAGTGAGTACCAAGGGGTACTTGCACCTTGCACCAGGCCCAGTTATCCCTTATTAGTGTATAGGGTGTCTAGCAGCTTAGGCTGATAGATAATGGTAGCTTAGCAAAGCAGCTCAGGCTGAACTAGGAGACGTGTGAAGCTACTACAGTACCACTTAGTGTCATATGCACAATATCACAAGAAAACACAATACACAGTTATACTAAAAATAAAGGTACTTTATTTTTATGACAATATGCCAAAGTATCTTAGAGTGTACCCTCAGTGAGAGGATAGGAAATATACACAAGATATATATACAAAATAGCAAAAATATGCTGTATAGTCTTAGAAAACAGTGCAAACAATGTATAGTTACAATAGGATGCAATGGGGAAACATAGGGATAGGGGCAACACAAACCATATACTCCAGAAGTGGAATGCGAACCACGAATGGACCCCAAACCTATGTGACCTTGTAGAGGGTCGCTGGGACTATTAGAAAATAGTGAGAGTTAGCAAAATAACCCCCCCCAAGACCCTGAAAAGTGAGTGCAAAGTGCACCAAAGTTCCCCTAAGGACAAAATAGTCGTGTTAGAGGGAGAATGCAAGGAAAACACAAATCAGCAATGCAACAACGATGGATTCCTGTCTGAAGGTACCTGTGGAGCAAGGGGACCAAGTCCAAAAGTCACAAGCAGCTCGGAGATGGGCAGATGCCCAAGAAATGCCAGCGGTTGGTGCAAAGAAGCTCTTACTAGGCTGAAGAACTGTGAATACTGCAGGAACGACAAGGGCTAGAGACTTCCCCTTTGGAGGATGGATCCCCCACGCCTTGGAGAGTCGTGCAGAAGTGTTTTCCCGCCGGATGGACGCCAAGAAGCCTTGCTACACGCAAATCGTGCGATTGGCGTTTTTGGACGCTGCTGGGGCTCAGGAGGGACCAGGAGGTCGCAAATTGGACCTGCAGAGAGAGGGGACGTCGAGCAAGACAAGGAGCCCTCACTGAAGCAGGTAGCACCCGGAGAAGTGCCAGAAACAGGCACTACGAGGATGCGTGAAACGGTGCTCGCCGAAGTTGCACAAAGGAGTCCCACGTCGCCGGAGACCAACTTAGAAAGTCGTGCAATGCAGGTTAGAGTGCCGTGGACCCAGGCTTGGCTGTGCACGAAGGATTTCCGCCGGAAGTGCACAGGGGCCGGAGAAGCTTGCAAAGTCGCGGTTCCCAGCAATGCAGCCCAGCGAGGTGAGGCAAGGACTTACCTCCACCAAACTTGGGCTGAAGAGTCACTGGACTGTGGGGGTCACTTGGACGGTGTCGCTGGATTCGAGGGACCTCGCTCGTCGTGCTGAGAGGAGACCCAAGGGACCGGAGATGCAGCTTTTTGGTGCCTGCGGGTGCAGGGGGACGATTCCGTCGACCCACGGGAGATTTCTTCGGAGCTTCTGGTGCAGAGAGGAGGCAGGCTACCCCCACAGCATGCACAAGCAGGAAAACAGTCGAGAAGGCGGCAGGATCAGCGTTACAGAGTTGCAGTAGTCGTCTTTGCTACTATGTTGCAGGTTTGCAGGCTTCCAGCGCGGTCAGCGGTCGATTCCTTATCAGAAGGTGAAGAGGGAGATGCAGAGGAACTCGGCTGAGCTCATGCATTCGTTATCTAAAGTTTCCCCAGAGACAGAGACCCTAAATAGCCAGAAAAGAGGGTTTGGCTACCTAGGAGAGAGGAAAGGCTACTAACACCTGAAGGAGCCTATCACAAGGAGTCTCTGACGTCACCTGGTGGCACTGGCCACTCAGAGCAGTCCAGTGTGCCAGCAGCACCTCTGTTTCCAAGATGGCAGAGGTCTGGAGCACACTGGAGGAGCTCTGGACACCTCCCAGGGGAGGTGCAGGTCAGGGGAGTGGTCACTCCCCTTTCCTTTGTCCAGTTTCGCGCCAGAGCAGGGGCTAAGGGGTCCCTGAACCGGTGTAGACTGGCTTATGCAGAATTGGGCACCTCTGTGCCCAACAAAGCATTTCCAGAGGCTGGGGGAGGCTACTCCTCCCCTGCCTTCACACCATTTTCCAAAGGGAGAGGGTGTCACACCCTCTCTCAGAGGAAGTTCTTTGTTCTGCCATCCTGGGCCAGGCCTGGCTGGACCCCAGGAAGGCAGATGCCTGTCTGAGGGGTTGGCAGCAGCAGCAGCTGCAGAGAAACCCCAGGAAGGGCAGTCTGGCAGTACCAGGGTCTGTGCTACAGACCACTGGGATCATGGAATTGTACCAATAATGCCAGGAAGGCATAGAGGGGGCAATTCCATGATCATAGACATGTTACATGGCCATATTCGGAGTTACCATGGTGAAGCTACATATAGGTAGTGACCTATATGTAGTGCACGCGTGTAATGGTGTCCCCGCACTCACAAAGTTCAGTGAATTGGCTCTGAACAATGTGGGGGCACCTTGGCTAGTGCCAGGGTGCCCTCACACTAAGTAACTTTGCACCTAACCTTTACCAGGTAAAGGTTAGACATATAGGTGACTTATAAGTTACTTAAGTGCAGTGTAAAATGGCTGTGAAATAACGTGGACGTTATTTCACTCAGGCTGCAGTGGCAGGCCTGTGTAAGAATTGTCAGAGCTCCCTATGGGTGGCAAAAGAAATGCTGCAGCCCATAGGGATCTCCTGGAACCCCAATACCCTTGGTACCTCAGTACCATATACTATGGAATTATAAGGGTGTTCCAGTAAGCCAATGTAAATTGGTAAAAATGGTCACTAGCCTGTTAGTGACAATTTGAAAGTAATGAGAGAGCATAACCACTGAGGTTCTGGTTAGCAGAGCCTCAGTGAGACAGTTAGGCACCACACAGGGAACATATACATGCACACCTATGAGCACTGGGGCCCTGTGTGACAGGGTCCCAGTGACACATACATATAGGCCACAAACCTATGAGCACTGGGGTCCTGACCAGCAGGATCCCAGTGACACATAACAAACATACTGAAACCATAGTGTTTTCACTATGAGCACTGAGGTCTGGCTATCAGGATCCCAGTGAGACAGTGAAAACAGTGACAAACACCCTGACATACACTCACAAACAGGCCAAAAGTGGGGGTAACAAGGCTAGAAAGAGGCTACCTTCTCACAACCGGTCCTCTGGGTCCCCTCTCAGCACAACGAGCGTGGTCCTTGGAACTCAGCAGCTCTGTCCAAGTGACTCCCACAGACCAGTGACTCTTCAGTCCAAGTTTGGTGGAGGTAAGTCCTTGCCTCACCACGCTAGACTGCATTGCTGGGTACCGCATGATTTGCAGCTGCTCCGGCTCCTGTGCACTCTTCCAGGATTTCCTTTGTGCACAGTCAAGCCTGGGTCCCTGACACTCTAACCTGCAGTGCACAATCTTCTGCGTTGTCCTCCGGCGTCGTGGGACTCCCTTTTGTGACTTCGGGTGGACTCCAGTTCACTCCTCTTCCAAGTGCCTGTTCCGGTACTTCTGTGGGTGCTGCCTGCTTCTGTGATGGTCACTGACTTGCTGGGCGCCCCCTCTGTCTCCTCATCCAAGTGGCGACATCCTGGTCCCTCCTGGGCCACAGCAGCATCCAAAAAACCTAACTGCAACCCTTGCAGCTAGCAAGGCTTGTTTGCGGTCTTTCTGCTTGGGAACACCTCTGCAAGCTTCTTCACGACGTGGGACACCCATCCTCCAAAGGGGAAGTTTCTAGCCCTCTTCGTTCTTGCAGAATCCACAGCTTCTACCATCCGGTGGCAGCTTCTTTGCACCCTCAGCTGGCATTTCCTGGGCATATGCCCACTCTCGACATTGTCGCGACTGTTGGACTTGGTCCCCTTGTTTCACAGGTACTCAGGTCCAGAAATCCACTGTTGTTGCTTTGCTGGTGTTGGTCTTCCTGGCAGAAACCCCCTATCACGACTTCTGTTTTTTCTGGGGGTTATAGGTGCACTTTACGCCTACTTTCCAGGGTCTTAGGGTGGGCTATTTATCTAACCCTCACTGTTTTCTTACAGTCCCACCGACCCTCTACAAGCTCACATAGGTTTGGGGTCCATTCGTGGTTCACATTCCACTTTTGGATTGGTTTGTGTTGCCCCTATACCTATGTGCTCCTATTGCAATCTACTGTAACTTTACATTGTTTGCATTACTTCCTTTTGCTATTACTGCATATTTTTGGTATTGTGTACATATATCTTGTGTATACTTGGGATCCTCATACTGAGGGTACTCACTGAGATACTTTTGGCATATTGTCATAAAAATAATGTACCTTTATTTTTAGTATATCTGTGTATTGTGTTTTCTTATGATATTGTGCATATGACACCAGTGATATAGTAGGAGCTTTGCATGTCTCCTAGTTCAGCCTAAGTTGCTCTGCTATAGCTACCTTCTATCAGCCTAAGCTGCTAGAAACACCTCTTCTACACTAATAAGGGATAACTGGACCTGGTACAGAGTGTAAGTACCCCTTGGTACCCACTAGAAGCCGGCCCAGCCTCATACACTGTGTCCTTGCCAAACCTGGGACTTAGTGAGTGAACAGAGCAGCCATTTTATTGTATGTGCTGGACACTGGTCAATACGAGTTTCCCAGCTACATAATGGCTATTCTGAACCCTGGGTTGTACGACTCAGAATGATAAATCCAACCTGGTAATAGTACTGGATTTATTATAAAAAGTACCGAGGGGTCACTTTTGAGGTGCCTCTGAAAAAGCTAATTATCCTGGCATGGTTCCTGAGTGGTTCCATCCACAAACCTTGGGGGAGAGCCCTGTCTCTCTGGATTGTGAAACAAAGCCCTTGCTGGGTGGAGGAGCTAACTCCCCCTCCATTAGGAATGTGCACTGCCCTGGCAGTGAGCTTTAAAGGGCTACCACCCTTGACACTCGACCCCCAGGCCTGCTGCTAGCAGCAGATGGCCTCCCCCTTTGCAAACCCTCACTCTTGGAAGGGAGCAAAGGCAGGAAACCCCACAAAGGGTAGGAGGAGTGGCCTCACCTAGCCTGCACCACCCCTAAGTGGCTTGCAGGCGAAGTGGACCCTTCATTTAATTTTTCATCATATTGGAATGGTGAAAAACAGCCAATCAGGTTTAGGGAAGTGACCCTTCACACAGGAAGTGGACCCTGTAGTGGGTGCAGCAACCCAAGGGTAAGTGTCCCGTTGAACCCTACCAGGTTCCCCCTAAAATGCCCTCTAAATTCAGTATTTAGTGTGCTCCCCTAGCCAAAGAATTTAGATTTGAAAAGGATTCAAAGAAGAAAGAAGACCAGCACCAAAAGAAGAGCACAGCAAGAGAACTGAGGACCTGCTGCACAAGAAAAGGCGCCAAACCCTGCCTGCTACACCCAGGACCTGAAAATCGCGACTGCGGAGGAGCTGATCACTGGACTGACTCCAATAAACCCAGGGGACCTGCAGGCTTTAAGGATCACCCCAGATCTCCCTCCTGAGTGGCGGCACCAATCAAGAAACACAAGAAAATGTCAAAGAACCAAGAAACCAGTAAGGGTCACTTCACTGAATCACTGATATCTCCGCAACCAGAAGTCACAGCCGGACCCAACGACACATCAACGACCGCCCGAATGTGCCTCCAGACTGTACCAAGTTTGGTGGCGCTGTGACCCCCAGTGGCCAAGATAGAGCAATAGCCTGGATCCTGGTCAGCTGAAGTCGGACCAGAAAAAACCCAGCTCCCCTAGAGCTGAAAAAGGATCAAGAGGAAGCCCCAGTCGAGGGACTTCAGGAACACCCTGGACCTCCGACCAGAGTGCCCCCGTTGTACTGTAAGCCGCCTCCAAAGAGACCTCACCTCCAGCTTCAGAGGATTCTGTTGCGCACAGCCTCCAAGTCCTCCAAAACGCCCTGCACCTGGCCGCTCTGGGCCTTGCATCAATGGATCTGCTGTGGGCCCCGGGTCCCCAACCCCTTGCGACCACAACAGCCCAAGGGGACCCTGAGGCACCACTTTAAATTTGCAATCCCGCTCCCTTTTCCAAATGGCCCATCCAGGTGGCCCTTTGCCTGTGCCAAGAACCTTTCCAACCATGCTCCCGCCTGAACCAGGAGCCGCCTGAAGCTCTCCAGCTGGCACGAGGTGCCCACCGAGTACTGCGACCACCCTGCAAAAGAAGAGCCTGGTAACCCAAATGTGACATTTTTAAGTCATTTTTAAAAGTGACTGCCTATTGATTCCTATGGTGCGTAATTAGGCACATTAAGGTAAGACTCACTTTATTAAAACTTCGAAAATTCATTACATAAAAAGTACTTAACGTATTCTAAAGATTTTGGTCTTAAAAATTCTATAAAAGTCTGAAGTATTTTTTTATTTTTTTTATTCTGGTCTTGAGTTATTCATTGAGTGTGTGTGGTGCATTATAGAATTTGTGAGTACAGCAAATACTTAGCACATCTCCTGGATAAGCCTAACTGCTCGACCAGCTACCTTAAAAAGGAGAGCATTAGGTGGTCTGATTTTTACACCTGAAAACTAATATGTGGTTGCCCAGACCCTCTGTGTAGTGTACTTGGTTTTGGTGCACTGCATATGCGGCCAGCCTCCAACAGAAACAGAGGGCAACAAAGGGAAGAGAGGCACAAACAGGAAAAAACAAGCAGAAAAGGCACAAGCAGAGGGCAAGAAACAGACAGAGAGGCACAAACAGAGGGCAAGAAACAAGCAGAAATTCGGCAGAGAGGCAACGACAGAGTGCAAGAAATGAGTAGAAAGGGTGAAACAGAGGGCAAGAAATGGGTAGAGAGGCACAAACAGAGGGCAACAACAGGCAGAGAGCCACAAATGCAGGACAGGAAATCAATAGAAAGGCAGGAACAGAGGGCAAGAATGAATGCAGTGTTGGGTAGGTATAGGCACCAGGACATGCGGTCCACCCCTCGTGTACTCGGCCAAAGGCCATGCGCAGTGCAGGTTTGGGTGGTTATAGGGGCTTGGCTGCAGGGCCTGCCCGCAGCACACGGGCACAGGTTGTGTGGTCATAGGGCTTTGGCTGCAGGCCTGGTCGCAGGCCAAGCACTGCAGACCAACCCCTGCCATGCCAGGCCAGAGGCTGTGCGCAGCAGGGGTTGGATTAACGCATAGTAATTAAAATAACTTTACATTAAAAAAAACATTGAAATTCACTGAAAGAAACAAAGATTACAGAGACATTATAGTTAGGAAACAGAATTTTACAAACACATAGAAATTCACTGAAAAAAAAGAAAGGTTACAGAGACGTTATAGTTAGGTCCTGAATTTACTCATAAAAAAAACAGAGAAATTCAGCAGCTATAGTTAGTTATTTCAAGTAACTATAACTCGCGCCCTAAGGTAACTATAACTTGCGCCCTCGCCATGCACAGTTATTTCTTCAATATTTTCACTGCTAATGTTTCATTTATATTTTTATTGATGGCATAGAAGTTGTCATGTAATAGCTGGTAATAAGTAGTGGATGGTTAGGGCACGAATTATAGTTACTTGAAGTACCTCTAACTATAACTGCTGAATTTCTATGGTTGTGTATGAGTAAATTAAGAACCTAACTATAAGGTCCCTGTAACCTTTGTGTTTTTCAGTGACATTTATATCATGTTAATGCATCCAAGCCCTCTGTCGACTTCCTTCTGCTCCCTCTTTTATTTTCATGCTTTCGGATGGAATGCTCTGATTTTGGCTGTGGTCTGTCTTTAATTTCAGTAGTGTACGTAAAATGCTAGGATAAAGTGGAGCACAACTTACACGCCATTTTCACACATGGGTTCTGGATGGAGCACTCCACTACTCACTGATTTTATGGTAAGTCAGTTAAAAATGTATTGCAAGACCGGAGCGCCTAATATTCTTCTCTAATCTTGCTTTTTCAGATCAGTTCTATTTTATTGCAGTTTTAGAACAAAAAAACACAGCTGTATGAGTACAATCTTGCAGGCCCGCAGCATCAGTAGTAAAAGATCTAGATACTAAGGTGAATCATGTGTGCAGAGGACCAGCACGGTTGAGGGAATTGCTTGGTGCATATTTGAAAGACATCTTTATTGAGAAGATGAGGTTCCTGTAATAAGCAAATGTGGCTCTCAGAGTGCTATGGTAGAGAAAGTATCACCAACTGTTTTACGGGGATGTTGAGGCCTTGAACGTTGAGGCTCAGAAATGTAAGTGTCAGGTTGAGGGAAAATACCATCTTTCTTCGCATGTTACCCCCATTTTTACCTAGATGTCAGTATGTTTTGCCTGCCTCACTGGGATCCTGCTGGCCAGGACCCCAGTGCTCATAGTTTATGGCCTAATGTGTGTGTCTGTACAGTTATTGATTGTGTCACTGAGGCTCTGCTAATCAGAACCTCAGTGCTTAAGCTCTCTCTGCTTTTAAATTTGTCACTATAGGCTAGTGACTTCATTTACCTATTTCAATTGGCACATTGGACCCCCTTTATATGTCCCTAGTATATGGTACCTAGGTACCCAGGGCATTGGGGTTCCAGGAGATCCTTATGGGCTGCAGCATTTCTTTTGCCACCCATAAGGAGCTCAGACAAAGCCTTTCACAGGACTGCCACTACAGCCTGCGTGAAATAGTGCACACCCTATTTCATAGCCATTTTCACTGCACTTAAGTAATTTATAAGTCACCTATATGTCTAACCTCACTTACTGAAGGTTAGGTGCAAAGTTACTAAGTGTGAGGGCACCCTTTCACTAGCAAAGGTGCTCCTACATAGTTCAGAGCCACTTTACAGGACTTTGTGAGTGCGGGGACGCCATTACACGCGTGCACTACATATAGGTTAATACCGATATGTAGCTTCACAATGGTAACTCCGAATATGGCCATGTAAGGTGTCTAAGATCATGGAATTGTTCCTCCATTCCAAATCTGGTATTGGGGAGCCACTTCCATGCATCCTGGGGGCTCCATCATGGACCCCCAGTACTGCCAAACCAGCTCTTTGAGGCTTGCACTGCAGCTACAGCTGCTGCCACCTAACAGACATGGTTCTGCCATCCTGGGGTCTGAGGAGCGCAGCCCAGGAAGGCAGAACAACGCATTTCCTTTGGGAGCAGGGTGTTAGACCCTCTCCCTCTGGAAATAGGCGTTACAGGCTGGGGAGGGGTAGCCTCCCCAAGCCTCTGGAAATGCTTTGAAGGGCACAGATGGTGCCCTCCTTGCATAAGCCAGTCTACACCTGTTCAGGGACCTATTGTTCCCTGCTCTGGTGCAAAACTGGACAAAGGAAGGGGAGTGACCACTCCCTTGTCCATCACCACCCTATGGGTGGTGTCCAGAGCCTCTCCAGTGTGTCCCAGACTTCAGCCATCTTGCTTTGCAAAGTGTGGGGGCACTCTGTAGGGCTCTGAGTGGCCAGTGCCAGCAGGTGATGTCAGAGACCCCTCCTGATAGGTCCTTACCTGATAAAGTAGCCAATCCCCCTCTCAGGGCTATTTAGGGTCTCTCCTGTGGGTTCTCTTCAGATTCTATGTGTAAGTTTCCAGCAGGAATCCTCTGCAACTACTACTTCATCCTCTGACCTCGGATCAACCGTAGCCTGCTCAGGAACCGATGTAATAGCAACAAAGTATCCACAAGGGATACTTTTCCTCTGCATCTTCAGCCAGCAACTGCAACATTTTCCACGGTGTGCACGCTCTGAGGACTCCCTGTCTTTATTCTGCACCAGAAGGACCGAAGAAATCTCTTGTTGGGTGACAGAGTCACTCCCCTGCTCATGCAAGCACCTTTCAAGTCGACGACTGGTACTCCTAGACTCCTCTCACAGCAACGAGCGTGCTCATAGAAACACAAAGGGAGGACCTCATCGACATAGAGACAGACATTATGAACACGGCGGGAAAAACCACATCGGCGACAGTAAAAACCGCCTCCAGAGGAGCGGTGCAGACTGCCAAATAATGAACCAACTGAAACACAGGCATCCTGAAAACCACCCACCGCTAGCAGAGGAGTGCCGACAATGACGGAAGAGGCGGCCCACAGGCTAACGGAAAGGCCCAACCCGCCCATCAAATAATGAACCACTAGACCGCCGTCAGTTCCGGGGCGGGAACCACCGCCACGCATAGCCAGGCGGAAACAAACTAAATAAAAGGAAACACTCACCGGAGGCTCACACAACACACCGAAGCACACATGGATAGAGAGCTGCAGATCGTGCTAGCCCTGCTCCTTGCCACATACCTCCACGACCGAGACTGCCGACGAAGACGACAACGGAAAGTACAGCAACCTACGAAATAAGGGAAGAAAGGGCACAGTTAGATACCCAAGCAACGCTCCCACAACCCTTCACAGCAGCACAAGTTATACACCCCTGTAGTGCTTCTGTTCTTATCTCGTTTTTAGCACTTACATAACATATCAAGAATGCACTTCTGAGTTCAAAGAAGACTTTTATTGTTGTTAATTCTTCCCCAACCGCAATTTAGTAAGTGACGAATTATTAGATTTCAAGCACACGTTCAATGAAAACACAGTTGCAATGTACACAGCAGGTTATATTTATAAGATATTGAATGCAAAGCAAAACAAATACTTCACTGTGTGAGAAACTATTTACAGCTTCATCTTTCTAGGGTCTGCAAGCTGATGACTCCTGTCAGCTGCGAGAAAGAGATTTATCTACCCACACGGGATGCTGGCAACTGGCGCCTAGTTCCAGCACGAAGTCAGGCAGATTCGAATCTAATTCTCTGAAGCCTGTGTCATCCGTTACAAAGGTGTGCCCCCTCCTCTCAGACTCGGGAAAACTACGCAAGCCTTTGGAGACTGGCCAGATCTCCTAGACTGCTCATCTTCCCAAGCTCGAGCAGAGAGAAAAACACTCAATGTACCCTCTCTTATCAGGTCTAGTCTACTGTGAGAAGAAAACAGCTTGGTTCATCTTGTGCAAAAACACAGCTTGGAAAAATACAGCTTGGATTCTCAACTGCAATGTCTAACTTCACGTTAAAGGCAATAGGCAGCTAACCTAAATATCAAATGCAATATCTAGTGTCATGTCAAAGCCAATAGGCAGCTGAGCTGAATACAAAATGCAATGTCTAATATCATGTCAAAGCCAAGAGGCAGCTGAGCTGAATACAAAATGTAATGTCTAATATCATGTCAAAGCCAATAGGCAGCTGAGCTGAATACAACATGTAATATATAATATCATGTCAAAGCCAATTGGCAGAATATCTAATAGCATGTCAAAGCCAATAGGCAGCTAAACTGAATACATCATGTCAAAGCCAATAGGCAGAATACAGAATGTAATGGCTAATGCAATGTCAAAGCCAATAGGCAGCTAAATTGAATACAGAAAGTAATGGCTAATGCCATGTCAATGCCCATAGGCGGCTAAACTGAACAAAACATACAATGTGCTACTGGTGAACATTAAGCAACTAATATGCGCATTGGTGAAACACAAAGTCATTGGTCAAACTCCATTAACGGTATCACATTCCATCCTTTGACCAATGAATTTTTGTCTCACATATCTCTTGTTTCAAACAAAAACAAAAAAACAAAAAAACATTAGCACAAAAAACATTATCAGCAAATCAGATTTGAATGATCAAAGCAATCCCTGTAAAGCAATAGAAGTGGGTTAACATACAGATCTCATAACCTTTCACATCAGATACATCTACATAGAAAAGACTGAGCAATTTGATGCAGCATGAGTTCTCCTCATGTAAAGGTGCACGGTCCACCTGAAAGGTATGCTGGAAGGTAAGTGAAAGTCAGAGTTCCATACGAAAAAACAGACAGTTTTGTTCCAGTGGAAGAATGCAATCAAACAAGTTGAACTTGAACTGAAGGCGCCATTTGCGCAAAATGGATCCATGGTGCTGGCACTTTACTCAGCCAGGTTCAGGTTGGGGGTTCGGTCCCTTCCCCGACCCCACACGCACACACCCGAAGGGGGACCACACAGCACACTCAGGGACAGTGGCGAAACGTGGTAGGATCTGCAAAAGAAACAAGTATGACTTTTCTTGCAAATAACATTTGTCATTTAAAATGCACCCTTCCTCTTCCTTTCCCTGTTTTATAATCAGCAGGGCGTTTTTGGGGCCCTTTGTTATATTCTCTGCAGGTTCTGGAGGGTCACTTGGGGCTTTAACCCACACCTCAGCACAGATGTTTTTATCTGCTGCACCACAGCTTCCCTTTTCTTGCACTGTCAGAAGGGCTGGGGCAGACTCATTCTTTACCAAACCTCCATTCACTGCACTTTTGACAATTTGGGCCATTCTGTCTCCAATTTGTATGAATGAATCAGATTCTTTTCTAGGTATCAGCATAATTTCGATTTCTCCTTGGTAATCTGCAGCAATCACTTGCCCTAAAACCTGATCAATTTGCCATTTCTGTTCTGGTAACTTTCCTCTCCCCAACTGCTCTGTGACTGCTTGCATGACAGATTGCTCTTGTGCGTGCTGCACAGTTTTTATCAAATCTAGGGGAATGGGCATCTCTCTCATCTCTGCCCACCTGTAAGTGTCTTTTTCTCTCAGCTGTTCACATTTCTGGGGCACCCACTTAGCCATCCCCACTAAGGCAGAATTCTGGGTGTACACTTCTCTCTCTGATTTTTTCTCATTAACATCTGCAAGGTAATTGAACCAGTTAGGTGCAAGCCATGTGGAAAAACAAACAGCTAAAACATTAGCAATGAACCAAAAATCAGTATAAAAATGACACATCTCACGTAGCTCTTGCTTTAAAATCTGACACACATTGTACAACGCTGTTCCTTCTCCTGTGCCATAAAACAACATTTCAGGCAATGAATCATTAGTAAAACAAACATGCATTTTATCTTCAGTGGACACGAATTCAAATGGTGCACACAATTTCACTGGTGACTCTTTTACCTGCGGTACTCTAGCCCTATCTTGCAAGTACCAGATCCAATGTATAATTCTAGTTGGGGGCACTCTTTTCTTTCCCTGTTCATGATTTACATGTACATAAGTATTTCCTTCTTGCACTGCGCAGAAACCTAAAGTCTGCATTATTTCATTTGCCAAATCACAAGCGCGCAGCTGCATATAATTTTTCACAGTGACCATATACCAAAGTGTTAGGATTTCACTCAGATGAGGGCTATTCTGTTTCCAAAAATCAAACAAGCTAATGAAACTCGGTGTCTCTTGCTTAGTGCAAACAGTAAGAAGCTCTAAAATCTTTTGTTTTACTTGTGCATTTTGCAACGGTAACTCGTAAATCACATTCTGAGCTCTCTCCTTCTCGTCCGTGTTATCAGTTAAGGAATGCACTCTGACTGCCAAAAACCCTGGCTCACACGAAGGCTCAGAGCAGCTCGAAGCTGTCTTATCCCCCTCATTACTGGAATGGGAAAAGAAAGATTCTTCTAAAACAGCATTTTTATAACTTTCAGCATTATCTTGAATTAATGTATTCTGGCTAATTTGCTCACGTAAATTCTCATTTTCATGTTCCAACTGCCTTCATTTCTCCTGCATTTCTCTGTAAGCAGATAAAGGTATCCAAACCTTTCTGTCATCATTGCTTCCAAAAGGCACATTTTCTAAATATGCTTCATCACAACAAACAATATTTTTCATAGCACCATCGGGCAGTTTAGCTACACATGCATTTTCAAACATGGTCTGCCGTGCTTCTGTAATTCTCCAAACAGAAAACAATTCACAGTTTTTCATAGCACCATCGGGCAGTTTAACAACACATGCATTTTCAAACATGGTCTGCCGTGCTCCTGTAATTCTCCAAACAACAAAAACAATTACACTTTTAAAGTGTGCACGTAGAAATCTATTAATTCGTCAACACCCCACTTCTGGTACCAAATGTAGTGCTTCTGTTCTTATCTCGTTTTTAGCACTTACATAACATATCAAGAATGCACTTCTGAGTTCAAAGAAGACTTTTATTGTTGTTAATTCTTCTCCAACCGCAATTTCGTAAGTGACGAATTATTAGATTTCAAGCACACGTTCAATGAAAACACTGTTGCAATGTACACAGCAGGTTATATTTATAAGATATTGAATGCAAAGCAAAACAAATACTTCACCGTGTGAGAAACTATTTACAGCTTCATCTTTCTAGGGTCTGCAAGCTGATGACTCCTGTCAGCTGCGAGAAAGAGATTTATCTACCCACACGGGATGCTGGCAACTGGCGCCTAGTTCCAGCACGAAGTCAGGCAGATTCGAATCTAATTCTCTGAAGCCTGTGTCATCCGTTACAAAGGTGTGCCCCCTCCTCTCAGACTCGGGAAAACTACGCAAGCCTTTGGAGACTGGCCAGATCTCCTAGACTGCTCCTCTTCCCAAGCTCGAGCAGAGAGAAAAACACTCAATGTACCCTCTCTTATCAGGTCTAGTCTACTGTGAGAAGAAAACAGCTTGGTTCATCTTGTGCAAAAACACAGCTTGGAAAAATACAGCTTGGATTCTCAACTGCAATGTCTAACTTCACGTTAAAGGCAATAGGCAGCTAACCTAAATATCAAATGCAATATCTAGTGTCATGTCAAAGCCAATAGGCAGCTGAGCTGAATACAAAATGCAATGTCTAATATCATGTCAAAGCCAATAGGCAGCTGAGCTGAATACAAAATGTAATGTCTAATATCATGTCAAAGCCAATAGGCAGCTGAGCTGAATGCAAAATGTAATATATAATATCATGTCAAAGCCAATAGGCAGAATATCTAATAGCA
Source organism: Pleurodeles waltl (assembly GCF_031143425.1). Classification (NCBI taxonomy): domain Eukaryota; kingdom Metazoa; phylum Chordata; class Amphibia; order Caudata; family Salamandridae; genus Pleurodeles; species Pleurodeles waltl. Next base: position 1,227,314,401 of record NC_090447.1, read on the forward strand.
TGTCAAAGCCAATAGGCAGCTAAACTGAATACATCATGTCAAAGCCAATAGGCAGAATACAGAATGTAATGGCTAATGCAATGTCAAAGCCAATAGGCGGCTAAATTGAATACAGAAAGTAATGGCTAATGCCATGTCAAAGCCCATAGGCGGCTAAACTGAACAAAACATACAATGTGCTACTGGTGAACATTGAGCAACTAATATGCGCATTGGTGAAACACAAAGTCATTGGTCAAACTCCATTAATGGTATCACAACCCCACAGCAAGAGGTACTTACCCGGCACAAGGCAAATCCAACCTGACTATAGTACATACAAATGCCCCACACCTACAAACAATGAAACGAGAGACCAGGGATCAAGAGTGTGCCGCCAAAACACAGGCCACATATAAACTTTGAATGCAGCTCACGAGTAAACGATTTTCAAGTAAGGCCAATGGCTAGTCCATAGTGACATGAGTCCCCTGGGCTACAATGGCCCCAACCTGACTCCCACAAGTCCTACGGTACTCCAACTGATAGGAGCAACAATGGGGCATCCAGGCACCTCAGGGAACAGGGGCAGGGAGAGGTGAGGGTGGGGATTTACGATGGGGGTGGGCCTTGGATTTGCATTCGGAAGTTGGAGGGGGCTTGGGTTTGGCCTTGGAAGGTGGGGGAGTGTGTTTGGACCGGGAGGAGCCAGATGGAATTGGCTCAGCATGGGGCTTCTTCCTTTCTGGAGAAGGGGCATGGAAATGTGAAGGGCGGACAGGGGCGGGCTGTGAAGTGGAAGGAGTGGGAAGGGCAAGGAGGTGTTCACGTTTGGGGACAAGATGGGGTGGGCCAGTTGGTTGGAAGAGGTCAGCACGGGAGAGGAATAGTTTTTTCGGAGCAATTGGGGTGGACCTGTAGGAGGGCATGGGAGTGGAGGCAGAGAGTATGGACGTAAGTGGTGTAGGGGTGCGTGTTGTGGGTGCAAGTGACTGGTGCTGAGGTGTGGTGGATGTGTGATGGGTGGGTGTTTTGGTGCATTAGTGTGTTTTTGGAGGGGTGTAGACACAGTGAGAGAAGACAGGCTGCCAATGTAAATGTATGTTGTGTGTGTGTCTGTGAGTCTGGTGAGTGTAGTCTGGTGTGAAATATGGTTGTGGTGAGTGCAGGTGTGGTGTCTTGGGGTGCATGTATGGATGTGTGCTATTGTGGTGACTGCAGGAAGAGGCTCAGCAACAGTGAATGAAGGTGCAGTGCCTGGGGGTGTGCATGTAGAGGGGACAGACAGAGAGGCAGAAGAGGTGGGCATACTGGGGGAAGTGGATGTTTCTGTGTGGGCATGTGTATGTTGGCTGTGTGAGTGCTTGTGGTGGGAGGTGTGGTGCTTGTGTTTAGAAGTGTGCTTCTTGTGTATTGAGGTGTGTGACTGCGTGTCAGAATGTGTGCTTTGGACGGGTGAAGGGAGTGGGGTGCTGGAAGGGGTAGAGGAGGTTGGAAGGGGGAGCGAATGACCAGAGACACTGGCTGCTGTCAAAGAGGAGGTAAGAGTCTGAAAAGATCTATGTAGGCCAGACACAGCACTGTGAATGCCATCCAGATAGACATTGGTCTGCTGCATCTCTGATGCTAGCCCCTGGATGGCATTGACAATGGTTGTCTGCCCTACAGAGAGGGTTCTCAGGAGGTCAATAGCCTCCTCCTTGAGGGCAGCAGGGCTGACTGGGGCAGGGGAAGAGGTGCCTGGAGCGAAGGAGACGCCCACCCTTCTGGGTGAGCGGGCACGGGCAACTCGGTGGGGAGCAAATAGGAGGGCAGTGATGGCATGGGGGTGGCGGAAGATGTCACAGTAGGGATGGGCCCACTAGGATCCGCCACCGCCAGGGAGCCCACATCTGAGGAGGTATCGGAGTCACTACCTCCAGTGGTAGTTGCCTCCCCCATGGTACTCCCCTCTCCCTCCAACCCACTTGGTACCCTTGCCATCGGATGACTATGCCTCCGAGGATCCGTGCGCCGCTGCATCCCCACTCGCCGGTGCCTCAGCTCCCTCACCAGATGATGCTGATGTACACAAACAACACAAGAGAACAGGGATGGGGAGACAAAATAGGAGAGATACTTGTAAATACCTGAAAGAAGTGAACATAGTGGTTCATACATACACCCACCCAGAAGACGCTCCAACAGGTAGCACCTTCCACTATACCCATGGCCATGCCCCTGACTAGTGTACAGAACCCTGTTCTACACCCATTTCCTAAACAACTTAGGGACCCAACGTGTAGGAGACCTGACCAAAACACCCCTACTCCCTACGGGGGCCATCATGTAGATGGACATCAGCCAGAGTACCTGCAACTAAGCAGCATAAACCCTAATGCACACACAGACATCCATCAAGGGTCAGAAATATGGTACGTGTACTCACCCCCTTGTGACTGCTGTGCAGCCTTCAAGCGCCCATCCAGGTCTGGGTACGCACCGCCAGGATGTGTAGTTTAAGGGGGGGGTCAGTGCCCGACGGGACTTCCCCAGCTGGGCCTCGCAGATTTTTCGCGCCCAGCGCTGCAGGTCCTCCTACCTCTTCCTGCAGTGGGTGCGCTGCCGGTTGTAGACCCCCAGGGTCCGCACCTCCTTGGCGATTGCATGCCAAAGTGCCCTCTTCTGGTGGGCGCTGACCTAAAATGGACACACAGAAAGGTAACACAGAGGTCAGGTGTAGGAAAGTACCATCTTGCCTGGCATGTTACCCCCATATTTCACTGTATATATGTTGTTTTAGTCTATGTGTCACTGGGACCCTGCCAGGCACGGCCCCAGTGCTCATAAGTATGTGTCCTGTATGTGTTCCCTGTGTGATGCCTAACTGTCTCCCTGAGGCTCTGCTAACCAAAACCCCAGTGGTTATGCTCGCTCTGCTTTCCAAATTTGTCACTAAGTCTAGTGACTCAATTTACCAATTCACATTGGCATACTGGTGCACCCATATAATTCCCTTGTATATGGTACTGAGGTACCCAGGGTATTGGGGTTCCAGGAGATCCGTATGGGCTGCAGCATTTATTTTGCCACCCATAGGGAGCTCTGACAATTCTTACACAGGCCTGCCAGTGCAGCCTGAGTGAAATAACGTCCACATTTTTTCACAGCCATTTACCACTGCATTTAAGTAACTTATAAGTCACCTATATGTCTAACCTTCACCTGGTGAAGGTTGGGTGCAAAGTTACGTAGTGTGTGGGCACCCTGGCACTAGCCAAGGTGCCCCCACATCGTTCAGGGCAAATTCCCTGGATTTGAGTGCGAGGACACCTTTACACATGTGCCCTATACATAATTAATGATGCAAATCGGGCTGTGCGTCATTTTCTGGCTCCGCCTCCCGGCCGTGTGTCATTTTTGCCCGAAAGCATAAATGCGACGCACAACCGTTTAAGCCATTTTTGGGACGGATACGCCTACCTTGCATATCATTAACGCAAGGTGGGTTGCTGCATCCAAAAAATGATGCACACGGTGGAATTTTGTCGTCCGCGGGCTCGGGCATCAAAGTTTAAATACGGGGCAACGTTTGCGCTGATTGTGTGTCAAAAGTTTTGATGCACAATCGGCGCAGACGGAGTATAAATATGCCCCTGAGTGTGTGGGCACCCTGGCACTAGCCAAGGTGCCCCCACATTGTTCAGGGTAAATTCCCCAGACTTTGTGAGTGCTGAGACACCATTACACATGTGAACTATACATAGGTCACTACCTATGTATAGCGTCACAATGGTAACTCCGAACATGGCCATGTAACATGTCTAACATCATGGAATTGTCACCCCAATACCATTCTGGTATTGGGGGTGCCAATTCCATGATCCCCCGGGTCTCTAGCACAGTACCTGGTACTGCCAAACTGCCTTTCCGGGGTCTCCACTGCAGCTGCTGCTGCTGCCAACCCCACAGACAGGATTCTGCCCTCCTGGGGTCCAGGCAGCCCTGGCCCAGGAAGGCAGAACAAAGGATTTCCTCTGAGAGAGGGTGTTACACCTTCTCCCTTTGGAAATAGGTCTGAAGGGCTGGGGAGGAGTAGTCTCCCCCAGCCTCTGGAAATGCTTTGATGGGCACAGATGTGCCCATCTCTGCATAAGCCAGTCTACACCGGTTCAGGGATCCCCCAGCCCTGCTCTGGCGTGAAACTGGACAAAGGAAAGGGGAGTGACCACTCCCCTGACATGCACCTCCCAGGGGCGGTGCCCAGAGCTCCTCCAGTGTGTCGCAGACATCTGCCATCTTGGAAACAGAGGTGTTGAGGGCACACTGGACTGCTCCTAGTGGCCAGTGCTAGCAGGTGACGTCAGAGGCTCCTTCTGATAGGCTCTTACCTCTCTTGGTAGCCAATCCTCCTTCCTTGGTAGTCAAACCTCCTTTTTTGGCTATTTAGGGTCTCTGCTTTGGGGAATTCTTCAGATAACGAATGCAAGAGCTCACCAGGGTTCCTCTGCATCTCCCTCTTCACCTTCTACCAAAGGATCAACCGCTGACTGCTCAGGACGCCTGCAAAACTGCAACAAAGTAGCAAGACAACTGCCAGCAACATTGTAGCGCCTAATTCTGCTGGCTTTCACGACTGTTTCCAGGTGGTGCATGCTCTGGGGGTAGCCTGCCTTCACCCTGCACCAGAAGCTCTGAAGAAATCTCCCGTGGGTCGACGGAATCTTCCCCCTGCTAACGCAGGCACCAAAAGACTGCAACACTGGTCCTCTGGGTCCCCTCTCATCCTGATGAGCGTGGTCCCTGGAACACAGCAACTCTGTATAAGGTGACCCCCACATTCCAGTGACTCTTCAGTCCAGGTTTGGTGGAGGTAAGTCCTTGCCTTCCCACGCTAGACTGCAAAGCTGTGTACTGTGTGATTTGCAGCTGCTCTGGCTCTTGTGCACTCTTCCAGGATTTCCTTTGTGCACAGCCAAACCTGGGTCCCTGGCACTCCATCCTGCAGTGCACAACCTTCTGAGTTGTCCTCCGGCGTCGTGGGACTCCTTTTTGTGACTTCCCGTGGACTCCGTTTCACTTTTCTTCTAAGTGCCTGTTGGGGTACTTTTGCGGGTGCTGCCTGCTTCTGTGAAGGCTCCCTGAGTTGCTGGGCGCCCCCTCTGTCTCTTCCTCCAAAAGTCGACATCCTGGTCCTTCCTGGACCACAGCAGCACCCAAAAACCTCTACTGCAACCCTTGCAGCTAGCAAGGCTTGTTTGCGGTCTTTCTGCGTGGGAACACCTCTGCAAGCTTCATTGTGGTGTGGAACATCCGTCTTCCAAAGGAGAAGTTCCTAGTCCTCTTCTTTATTGCAGAACTCCAAGCTTCTACCAACCAGTGGCAGCTTCCTTGCATCTTCAGCTGGATTTTCCTGGGCTCCTGCCCACTCCCGACACTGTCGCGACTATTGGACTTAGTCCCCTTGTCTTACAGGTACTCCCTGACTTGCAAATGGAGTGGACCCCATCTCATTGTTGAAAAGAAGGGCAAGGTCACCTACGTGGTTGACCTGGGCACTGCCAGGAGTCCCCTTAGGGTGCTCCATGTCAACTGCCTAAAACCCTACTATGACAGGGCTGATCTCACCCTGCTCATGGCAACAGATGAAGGACAGGAAGAAGAGAGTGACCCTCTCCCTGACCTCTTCCACTGAAAATGATGCTTTAGTGGAAGGTGTAGTTTTGGCAGACTGTCTTACTGCTGAGCAGAAAGACAACTGCATAAATCTCCTAGGTCAGTTTTCTGAACTCTTTTCAACTGTGCCAGGCACCACATCTTGGTGTGAACACACAATTGATACTGGAGACAGCTTGCCTGTCAAAAGTAAAATCTATAGGCAGCCTGACCATGTCAGGGACTGCATAAAGTAAGAAGTTCAGAAAATTCTTGAACTAAGAGTGGTTGAACACTCTGAAAGCCCATGGGCCTCTCCTGTGGTGCTTGTACCAAAGCCTCACTCAAAAGATGGAAGAAGGGAGATGAGGTTTTGTGTAGATTACAGAGGTCTCAACCAGGTAACAAAAACTGATGCTCACCCTATACCCAGGGCAGATGAGCTCATAGATACACTGGCTTCTGACAAGTATCTAAGCACCTTTCATTTGACTGCAGGGTATTGGCAGATCAAATTATCAGAGGATGCTAAAGCAAAAACTGCATTTTCGACTATTGGAGGGCACTACCAATTCACAGTAATGCGCTTTGGTTTGAAAAATGCACCTGCCACTTTTCAGAGGTTGGTGAATACAGTCCTGCAGCAAGGGTTGGAGGCTTTTAGTGCAGAATATCTGGACGATATAGCTGTCTTTAGCTCCACCTGGGATGATCACCTGGTCCACCTGTGGAAAGTTTTGGAGGCCCTGCAAAAGGCAGGCCTCACTATCAAGTGCCAGATAGGGCAGGGGAAAGTGGTTTATCTGGGACACCTGGTAGGTGGAGAACAGATTGCACCACTTCAGGGGAAAATCCAGACAATCATGGATTGGGTTCCCCCCTACAACTCAGACCCAGGTGAGAGCCTTCCTAAGCCTCACTGGGTATTACAGGAGATTCATTAAAAACTATGGTTCCATTGCATCCCTACTTGATGATCTCACTAGCAAGAAGATGCCTAAAAAGGTATTGTGGACAGCTAGCTGTCAGAAAGCTTTTGAGGAGCTCAAACAGGCCATGTACACTGCACCTGTCCTAAAAGGCCCATGTTACTCCAAGAAATTCATTGTTCAAACTGATGCATCTGAATTAGGGGTAGGGACAGTCTTATCACAACTTAATTCTGAGGGCCAGGATCAACCTGTTGCTTTTATCAGCAGGAGGTTGACCTCTAGAGAAAAGCGTTGGTCTGCCATAGAGTGGGAGGCCTTTGCTGTGGTCTGGGCACGGAAGAAGTTGAGGCCATACCTGTTTGGCACTCACTTCATTGTTCAGACAGACCACAAACCTCTACTTTGGCTAAAACAAATAAAAGGTGAAAACCCTAAATTGTTGAGGTGGTCCATATCTCTACAGGGAATGGACTATACAGTGGAACATAGACCTGGGAGTACCCACTCCAATGCAGATGGACTCTCCAGATATTTCCACTTAGACAATGAAGACTCATCAGGTCATGGCTAGTCTTATTGTCCTTCGTTTGAGGGGGGGGGTGTGTAGGAAAGTACCATCTTGCCTGGCATGTTACCCCCATATTTCACTGTATATATGTTGTTTTAGTCTATGTGTCACTGGGACCCTGCCAGGCAGGGCCCCAGTGCTCATAAGTGTGTGCCCTCTATGTGTTCCAGTCTATGTGTCACTGGGATCCTGCCAGGCAGGGCCCCAGTGCTCATAAGTGTGTGCCCTCTATGTGTTCCCTGTGTGATGACTAACTGTCTCACTGAGGCTCTGCTAACCAGAATCTCAGTGATTATGCTCTCTCTGCTTTCCAAATTGTCATTAACTGGCTAGTGACCACTTTCACCAATTCACATTGGCATACAGGAACACCCTTATAATTCCTTAGTATATGGTACTGAGTTACCCAGGGTATTGGGGTTCCAGGAGATCCCTATGGGCTGCAGCTTTTCTTTTGCCACCCATAGGGAGATCTGCCAGAGTTCCTCTGCATCTCCCTCTTCACCTTCTGCCAAAGGAGCGACCCCTGACTGCTCAGGACGCCTGCAAAACCGCAACAAAGTAGCAAAGATGAGTACAGCAACCTTGTATCGTTTCATCCTGCCGGCTTTCTCGACTGTTTCCTGGTGGTGCATGATCTGGGGGTAGCCTGCCTCCTTTCTGCACCAGGAGCTCTGAAGAAATCTCCCGCGGGTCGACAGAATCTTCCCCCTGCAACGACAGGCAACAAAAGACTGCATCACCGGTCCTCTGGATCCCCTCTCAGCACGACGACCATGGTCCCTGGAACTCAGCAACTCTGTCCAAGTGACTCCCACAGTCGAATGACTTTTCAGTCCAAGTTTGGTGGAGGTAAGTCCTTGCCTCCCCACACTAGAGTGCATTGCTGGGTACCACATGATTTGCAGCTGCTCCGGCTCCTGTGCACTCTTCCAGGATTTCCTTCGTGCACAGCCAAGCCTGGGTCCCCGACTCTCTAGCCTGCAGTGAAAACTTTCTGAGTTGTCCTCCGGCGTCGTGGGACTCCCTTTTGTGACTTCGTGTGGACTCCGGTTCACTCTTCTTCCAAGTGCCTGTTCCGGTACTTCTGCGGGTGCTGCCTGCTTCTGTGAGGGCTCCCTGACTTGCTGGGCACCCATTCTGTCTCCTCCTCCAAGTGGCGACATCCTGGTCCCTCATGGGCCACAGCAGCATCCAAAAACCCTAACCGCGACCAATGCAGCTAGCAAGGCTTGTTTGCAGTCTTTCTGCATGGGAACACCTCTGCAAGCTTCTTCACGACGTGGGCCATCCATCCTCCAAAGGGGAAGTTCCTAGTCCTCTTCGTTCTTGCAAAACACCAAGTTACCCCCCCAGTTGAGATTCACAACAGCCATGGGGTGGCTAAGAGTGTTGTTATGAGCGTCTGTCACTTGGTACTGGTGACCAAGTAGGTGTTGTTCAGGGTGTACCAGTTTTTCTATCACCATGGTAACACTGCCTCCTGTGTCCCTTTAGGCCTGAACCTCAACACCCTTGATTAGGGGAAGTTGCTTGTACTTATCCATATTAAGGGGACAAGCAACTTAGGTGGCCAAATCAATGGCACCTTCAGAGACTAACACAGCCTCTGTGGTCTCCCTAACAAGACCAACCCCACCTAAATTACCAAAAGTGAGCCCAGCTACTCCCTTGGATTGGCTATTAGTAGGTTTGCTCCCACCACCACTGCTATTACAAGGGGCACTAGAGGTTGCAGTAGGGGTTGTGATAGTGGGAGGTTTGGTGTTTTTCTTTGGACAACTGGCATCAATGGCCTTTTACTTTACATAAATAACACCAAGGCTTTTTGATTTGATTTGAAGAGGATTTGGACTCACCGCCCCCACCAGAGTGTTTTTGTGGGCCTGATGAAGACTAATTTTTAGATTTGTCCCCACCCTTGTCAGAAGACTTACCATCCTTCTTCTTGCCATCCTTGTCACCCCCTGTATGAACTTTTCTGTTCACTCTTGTTCTGACCTTCTTTCCTAATTCTTGAGGAGAGGTCAGATCTGAGTCCACTAGATATTGGTGTAACAAGTCAGACACACAGTTATTCAGAATATGCTTTCTCAGAATGAGATTATACACTCTTTCATAGTCAGAAACTTTACTGCCATGTAACCACCCCTCCAAGGCCTTCACTGAACAGTTAACAAAATCTATCCAGCCACAGAATAGCAGCCCACTGCCTTTGAGGGACCCCTTGTGCCATACAGGCTTTCTCAAGTGCAGCAAACCAGTTGTTAATGTCATCCCCCTCCTTGTAAGGGGGAACTATCCTCTGTCACAGGATTGCTATCAGGAATACTGCTGCTGCCACCATGGGGTCCAAACCCCAATCTCTGTCTCTCCTTCTCCAGGTCTAGGGATTCCCTGTCTAGAACCAGCTGTTGCTGTTTAAGCTTCAGTCTGGTCTCTTCCACTCTCAACTTTTTGAGTTCCCTTTCTAACATGTTGTCTTCAGGGTGGGTGGGTTGGGAATCCTTGGACACTGAGGATATGTTGGAATTAACAGAGGGAGATCTGTCCCTAACAGTTTGGACTCTAACAACTTGGCCTTCAGGAACAAAAACAGCCCTATTGTGATGGGAGCTTCTATTACTACCAGCATTGCTAGGATGTCTGCTAAGGGGCAGATTTGGAAGAGAACCCTGTACACCTCCTCAGGGGGCTCCCCTGAGTCAGAGTGTGAGCTATCTACTAACTTCTCAGATGAAGTGCCACCTAGGGACTTATCATTCTCAATGAGCATGTTAAACAGAAATTCTCTAGAAGGGTTCTTTCCTACCACTAAACCTCTATCAATGAAGAGACTCCTTAGGCTCTTAAAGTTAAGATTGTCATATGTTGTATTGACCATTTTAAGAGAAGTTCCTACATCAGACATGATAGAAGAAGGTTTTGGGTCAGTGAGAAGAGAGAAAAAGTTTCAGGACTTTTTAAAGAACAGGAAAAAAAACGTTTTCAAACTTTTTGAAACTTTTAGAAAGTTTAGGAGTACTTTTCAGCACTTAGCTGAAAGTGTAAGAGAAGAAAAGTGTTAGAGGACGGTTCTGACCATCAGAATATGCTTTCTCAGAATGAGATTATACACGCTTTCATAGTCAGAAACTTTACTGCCATGTAACCACCCCTCCAAGGCCTTCACTGAACAGTCAACAAAATCTATCCAGTCTTGTGAGGACTCTTTACTGGTGTCTCTGAACTTAATTCTGTATTTATTAAGCCAAATCCATCCAAGAGTGCATCCTTCAAAACTGCAAAATTATTGGCATCACTTTCTCTAACAGTAAGGAGCCTATCCCTACCTTTTCCATTGAAAGATAGCCACAGAATAGCAGCCCACTGCCTTTGAGGGACCCCTTGTACCATACAGGCCCTCTCAAGTGAAGCAAACCAGTTGTTAATGTCATCCCCCTCCTTGTAAGGGGGAACTATCCTCTGTCACAGGATTGCTATCAGGAATACTGCTGCTGCCACCATGGGGTCCAAACCCCAATCTCTGTCTCTCCTTCTCCAGGTCTAGGGATTCCCTGTCTAGAGCCAGCTGTTGCTGTTTAAGCTTCAGTCTGGTCTCTTCCACTCTCAACTTTTTGAGTTCCCTTTCTAACATGTTGTCTTCAGGGTGGGTGGGTTGGGAATCCTTGGACACTGAGGATATGTTGGAATTAACAGAGGGAGATCTGTCCCTAACAGTTTGGACTCTAACAACTTGGCCTTCAGGAACAAAAACAGCCCTATTGTGATGGGAGCTTCTATTACTACCAGCATTGCTAGGATGTCTGCTAAGGGGCAGATTTGGAAGAGAACCCTGTACACCTCCTCAGGGGGCTCCCCTGAGTCAGAGTGTGAGCTATCTACTAACTTCTCAGATGAAGTGCCACCTAGGGACTTATCATTCTCAATGAGCATGTTAAACAGAAATTCTCTAGAAGGGTTCTTTCCTACCACTAAACCTCTATCAATGAAGAGACTCCTTAGGCTCTTAAAGTTAAGATTGTCATATGTTGAATTGACCATTTTAAGAGAAGTTCCTACATCAGACATGATAGAAGAAGGTTTAGGGACAGTGAGAAGAGAGAAAAAGTTTCAGGACTTTTTAAAGAACAGGAAAAAAAACGTTTTCAAACTTTTTGAAACTTTTAGAAAGTTTAGGAGTACTTTTCAGCACTTAGCTGAAAGTGTAAGAGAAGAAAAGTGTTAGAGGACGGTTCTGACCATCAGAATATGCTTTCTCAGAATGAGATTATACACGCTTTCATAGTCAGAAACTTTACTGCCATGTAACCACCCCTCCAAGGCCTTCACTGAACAGTCAACAAAATCTATCCAGTCTTGTGAGGACTCTTTACTGGTGTCTCTGAACTTAATTCTGTATTTATTAAGCCAAATCCATCCAAGAGTGCATCCTTCAAAACTGCAAAATTATTGGCATCACTTTCTCTAACAGTAAGGAGCCTATCCCTACCTTTTCCATTGAAAGATAGCCACAGAATAGCAGCCCACTGCCTTTGAGGGACCCCTTGTACCATACAGGCCCTCTCAAGTGAAGCAAACCAGTTGTTAATGTCATCCCCCTCCTTGTAAGGGGGAACTATCCTCTGTCACAGGATTGCTATCAGGAATACTGCTGCTGCCACCATGGGGTCCAAACCCCAATCTCTGTCTCTCCTTCTCCAGGTCTAGGGATTCCCTGTCTAGAGCCAGCTGTTGCTGTTTAAGCTTCAGTCTGGTCTCTTCCACTCTCAACTTTTTGAGTTCCCTTTCTAACATGTTGTCTTCAGGGTGGGTGGGTTGGGAATCCTTGGACACTGAGGATATGTTGGAATTAACAGAGGGAGATCTGTCCCTAACAGTTTGGACTCTAACAACTTGGCCTTCAGGAACAAAAACAGCCCTATTGTGATGGGAGCTTCTATTACTACCAGCATTGCTAGGATGTCTGCTAAGGGGCAGATTTGGAAGAGAACCCTGTACACCTCCTCAGGGGGCTCCCCTGAGTCAGAGTGTGAGCTATCTACTAACTTCTCAGATGAAGTGCCACCTAGGGACTTATCATTCTCAATGAGCATGTTAAACAGAAATTCTCTAGAAGGGTTCTTTCCTACCACTAAACCTCTATCAATGAAGAGACTCCTTAGGCTCTTAAAGTTAAGATTGTCATATGTTGTATTGACCATTTTAAGAGAAGTTCCTACATCAGACATGATAGAAGAAGGTTTAGGGACCGTGAGAAGAGAGAAAAAGTTTCAGGACTTTTTAAAGAACAGGAAAAAAAACTTTTTCAAACTTTTTGAAACTTTTAGAAAATTTAGGAGTACTTTTCAGCACTTAGCTGAAAGTGTAAGAGAAGAAAAGTGTTAGAGGACGGTTCTGACCATCAGAATATGCTTTCTCAGAATGAGATTATACACGCTTTCATAGTCAGAAACTTTACTGCCATGTAACCACCCCTCCAAGGCCTTCACTGAACAGTCAACAAAATCTATCCAGTCTTGTGAGGACTCTTTACTGGTGTCTCTGAACTTAATTCTGTATTTATTAAGCCAAATCCATCCAAGAGTGCATCCTTCAAAACTGCAAAATTATTGGCATCACTTTCTCTAACAGTAAGGAGCCTATCCCTACCTTTTCCATTGAAAGATAGCCACAGAATAGCAGCCCACTGCCTTTGAGGGACCCCTTGTACCATACAGGCCCTCTCAAGTGAAGCAAACCAGTTGTTAATGTCATCCCCCTACTTGTAAGGGGGAACTATCCTCTGTCACAGGATTGCTATCAGGAATACTGCTGCTGCCACCATGGGGTCCAAACCCCAATCTCTGTCTCTCCTTCTCCAGGTCTAGGGATTCCCTGTCTAGAGCCAGCTGTTGCTGTTTAAGCTTCAGACTGGTCTCTTCCACTCTCAACTTTTTGAGTTCCCTTTCTAACATGTTGTCTTCCGGGTGGGTGGCTTTGGGAATCCTTGGACACTGAGGATATGTTGGAATTAACAGAGGGAGATCTGTCCCTAACAGTTTGGACTCTAACAACTTGGCCTTCAGGAACAAAAACAGCCCTATTGTGATGGGAGCTTCTATTACTACCAGCATTGCTAGGATGTCTGCTAAGGGGCAGATTTGGAAGAGAACCCTGTACACCTCCTCAAGGGGCTCCCCTGAGTCAGAGTGTGAGCTATCTACTAACTTCTCAGATGAAGTGCCCCCTAGGGACTTATCATTCTCAATGAGCATGTTAAACAGAAATTCTCTAGAAGGGTTCTTTCCTACCACTAAACCTCTATCAATGAAGAGACTCCTTAGGCTCTTAAAGTTAAGATTGTCATATGTTGTATTGACCATTTTAAGAGAAGTTCCTACATCAGACATGATAGAAGAAGGTTTAGGGACAGTGAGAAGAGAGAAAAAGTTTCAGGACTTTTTAAAGAACAGGAAAAAAACCTTTTTCAAACTTTTTGAAACTTTTAGAAAGTTTAGGAGTACTTTTCAGCACTTAGCGGAAAGTGTAAGAGAAGAAAAGTGTTAGAGGACGGTTCTAACCATCAGAATATGCTTTCTCAGAATGAGATTATACACGCTTTCATAGTCAGAAACTTTACTGCCATGTAACCACCCCTCCAAGGCCTTCACTGAACAGTCAACAAAATCTATCCAGTCTTGTGAGGACTCTTTACTGGTGTCTCTGAACTTAATTCTGTATGTATTAAGCCAAATCCATCCAAGAGTGCATCCTTCAAAACTGCAAAATTATTGGCATCACTTTCTCTAACAGTAAGGAGCCTATCCCTACATTTTCCATTGAAAGATAGCCACAAAATAGCAGCCCACTGCCTTTGAGGGACCCCTTGTACCATACAGGCCCTCTCAAGTGCAGCAAACCAGTTGTTAATGTCATCCCCCTCCTTGTAAGGGGGAACTATCCTCTGTCACAGGATTGCTATCAGCAATACTGCTGCTGCCACCATGGGGTCCAAACCCCAATCTCTGTCTCTCCTTCTCCAGGTCTAGGGATTCCCTGTCTAGAGCCAGCTGTTGCTGTTTAAGCTTCAGTCTTGTCTCTTCCACTCTCAACTTTTTGAGTTCCCTTTCTAACATGTTGTCTTCAGGGTGGGTGGGTTGGGAATCCTTGGACACTGAGGATATGTTGGAAGTAACAGAGGGAGATCTGTCCCTAACAGTTTGGACTCTAACAACTTGGCCTTCAGGAACAAAAACAGCCCTATTGTGATGGGAGCTTCTATTACTACCAGCATTGCTAGGATGTCTGCTAAGGGGCAGATTTGGAAGAGAACCCTGTACACCTCCTCAGGGGGCTCCCCTGAGTCAGAGTGTGAGCTATCTACTAACTTCTCAGATGAAGTGCCACCTAGGGACTTATCATTCTCAATGAGCATGTTAAACAGAAATTCTCTAGAAGGGTTCTTTCCTACCACTAAACCTCTATCAATGAAGAGACTCCTTAGGCTCTTAAAGTTAAGATTGTCATATGTTGTATTGACCATTTTAAGAGAAGATCCTACATCAGACATGATAGAAGAAGGTTTAGGGACAGTGAGAAGAGAGAAAAAGTTTCAGGACTTTTTAAAGAACAGGAAAAAAACCTTTTTCAAACTTTTTGAAACTTTTAGAAAGTTTAGGAGTACTTTTCAGCACTTAGCTGAAAGTGTAAGAGAAGAAAAGTGTTAGAGGACGGTTCTGACCATCAGGACTGCCCTGATTTTTCGATTTTTGACCACCTGGTTTTTGACTGTTTACTGTGAGGAAGCCTCCTATGAGGTGACTCCCGCACAATAAACACATGGTAAAATGGACTGCACGTGTTTACCGCTGGTGTCGCCGTGCTAAGGACAGGCTGCTGTGGCGCAGCAAGGCAGGAGGCCCCGGGCAGGTTACATGTGATCCTGGGTGCGCATGGATGTGCACCCATGTGAGGGCTGTGGGAGGAGGATTCCTAGTGTGCGCAGCCCTAGAACTGCGCTTAGGTAGTCCTGGTGCAGGAGGAAATATGCAGAGTGGGTGGTGACCTGGAGTAGGTCTCATGAGAGGGGTTTATACATGTGAGGGAGAGTCAGTGTGCTTACTGTCTTTTCACTGTAGGGACACCCAGTTCAATGCCAATTTCAGGGTGCTTAAGATATTTGCATTGGGGGGATACTCCATTGAATGTCAATGGGAAAGGAGGGCCTAGGGTGCAACTCCAGTTCTCTGGGGTCCATCGAGACCAGAGTCACACCAAAGTACACTGTAACCTGTAAGAAAAGAATGATGCAGTAGGTTACAGGAGCATAGTTGTACAACTTATGGGTCATCCAGGGATGTCACATTTCTCTGCCTCAGCTCAGGATTAGGGCCGATTACTGCTCTGTCCAGTTGCTGGAGCAGGGCCTAGCATCAATCAGCCAGCTGTCATTCCGTGCCAGGAGCAGGCTGGAGAAGCCCTGCGAGGAATGTCAGGTAGGAGGGGCTGAGACTTTCAGAGCACATGTGGCAACTAACTCCTGGAGGATGCCATCTTGAGCTATCCCAGAAGACTGTGCAAGGAGGAGGGGACGGGGGCAAGGAAGTGATGTGGCACATCTGGATAGGCCAGAGGTGCAGACCTGCTGGACACTTCCGCCCCCACTTAAAAGGTCCTGCATAGGGGAGAGCTCTCTCTCTTGGCTGTGTTTCACTGCTGGACACTGGGACTGCAGACGGGCGTCATGGACAACTGGAAGAAAGAACCTCCTGACTGCCCTTGGGGCAGGGACTCTGTCCCTGAAGGATCCCAGGCCAGCAAGGCGAATGCCAGGGCCAGGCAAGCTGGCCCCCTTACCCCCCCAGAGGACTAGTTGGGGGAAGGACTGGGCTAGCGCAAGGAGAGCGCGCTGCCCAGAAGGAAAAGAGGGAACCCAGAGGAAGGATTGGCGCAGGAGTCAGTGGAACTGGCTCCCTGATGATCTGGGACCCTTCCAGGCCAGGAGGCCTAAGGAGAGTGCTCCTGGTGGCAAGGGCTTGTCACCAGGAGCGGAACGACACAAGAATGAAGAAAATCGGCCCTTGGGGGCCCGAGATATCACAGGACAAAGAATGGCGACCTTTGACCTTTGTGAAAGCAGCTACGAAGCGCGTGGAGCTCCGCAGCTGAATGAGACTGTGCCCCCAGGGTGGGCCAGGGCTTGGGGGCTGCCCAGGAGGAAGAGGAGCAAGGGGGGTGCCGTTGCACTCCCCCTCGCAGAACAGAAAGGGACCCCGGACCCCATCCCGGGGCCCCGTGAACCCTGGTCCTGTGTGAATGTTGAAAGGGGGGGCGCCGTTGCAAACCCCCTGCCGCTGTGGAAAGGGGACCCCGGACCCCATCCCGGGGCCCCAAGCGGCGAAGACCAGCCAGGGATCGCCGTTGCGATTTCCGTGAAGAAAGGTGTAATGGGGGGGGAGGGGGGTGTGCCGTCCACACCCCCCAGCAGAAGAAAAGTCGGGGAGCGCCGTCACGCTCCCCGTGAAGATGGTCAAATGGGGCCCCGGACCCCATCCCTTGGCTCCGAGAAGAGGCAGGAGTGGGGGTGCGCCGTCGCGCACCCCCAGCCGAAGAGAAGTCGGGGAGCGCCGTTGCGCTCACCGTGAATGTGGCCATCGGGGCCCCGGACCCCATCCTGGGGCCCGAACAGAAGAGGGCCTGGGGGAGCGCCGTTGCGCTCCCCACTGAGGAGGAGAGGGGCCCCAGACCCCATCCCGGGGCCCCGAAAAGAGGACGACTCCGGGGAGTGCCGTCGCGCTCCCCTTTACCAGGAGGAGGGGCCCCAGACCCCATCCCGGGGCCCCGAGAAGAGGGCCTGGGGGAGCGCCGTTGCGCTCCCCACTGAGGAGGAGAGGGGCCCCAGACCCCATCCCGGGGCCCCGAAAAGAGGACGACTCCGGGGAGTGCCGTCGCGCTCCCCTTTACCAGGAGGAGGGGCCCCAGACCCCATCCCGGGGCCCCGAGAAGAGGAGGACTCCGGGGAGCGCCGTCGCGCTCCTCTTTACCAGGAAGAGGGGCCCCGGACCCCATCCCGGGGCCCCGACGACGTGAGGAGGAAGGGGGAGTGCCGCTGCTCTCCCCCATGCGGCCAGAGCGGCCGCAAGCATCCCAGAGTCTGCCCGCTGGAGCGGGCATACTCAGTCAGCTGGCCGGTTCACGCGGCAGCACCCACAGGGGCTGGCCGTGCGGGGAGCCGGCGGGGGCGGCCAGGGGTGGGCTCCCTGAGCCGCCCTCCAACGAGGGATCCGCTTTTTGGTGCGGGGGGTGTCCGGGTGGGACCGGCACCCCCAAAAACAAAGGAAAAGAAGAACAGAAAAGGAATTGCGGCTCTCCCCTCGCAGCGGGAGAGCCGCTAATCATTTATGCAGCCGCCCCAGCCTGCTTTGCGGGGCAGGGGCTGCTTATTGAGCCCCTAAAACGCCTGTGGTGGTCCCAGGGAGATGGGGGCCACCACAAACGGAGAACTGGGAGACAGGGGGAGCTGCAGGAGCAGCGCTGCCTCCCCCCAACATCTGTTGGTGTCCCCACCCTAGGTAGGGTGGGACACCTGAGAGATAACCCCTCAAGGGTTGGATGGATTTTAGAAGCACAAGCTTCAGTGAACTTTTGTTCCTGGTTGTGCAAGGGTGCTTATCATAGGTTGGTATGGCCCCATGTATTCCACTGTTATTTTATGGTTAAGTACGAGTAATCCAAAAGTAATGTTGTCTTGACGGATATATTGCTAGAATTTAGTCTCTTATGTTCTCTGAGTATACTAATTTGAATAATGATACTGACAGTCATTTCTTGGCAAGATGAAAGTATTTAATCCCAACTGTAGGTGTCATCATTGCACTGTAGTGTTGAATACTGTCAAAATGAATACTGTCAAAATGTTCAAATGTTGCAAGGGGGGCACTGGGATTGTTTTGCCATGTGGATTGTTGGATTATATTCTCCCTTAAGGAGATTTGATAGATTACATACTGTTTGTCCAGAGTGATTCTATCACTTTGTATATATTTGTAGATTGTTGCATAGTATTGAGTAGTGTGTGTGAATAATAAATGTACTTTTACTTTATCAAAAGAAAAGCACAGACTGGACAGTCATTTATTAAGAGTCATGCTTGCGTGCTTGTGAATGGGGATTACTAGCCCACACCACCTCCCTTGAGTAAGCCTTGGACTGCTCTGCAACGCTACCCTATGAGAGTCAGGCGCTACAATGGGGTGTTTGGTTCCCACTGGCGGTCGTGTGCGGACTCGTTACTTGTGCAGGCCACACAAGAAATGACCCACCTTCCAACAAAAAGCAAAACTTTTTGGTTAGGTGTACATACACTGAACTTGTTTTGTATATTTTTCTCTTATGAAAAGTACAATATGACAAAGTGGTAAGTAGTTACTAGTACTTATCCCACCTCTGCACAACCAATGTAGGAGGCTGGCTTGGCTTGTAGTGGGTACAAGAGATACTTAACCTTGTGCCAGGTCCAGTTATCCCTTATTAGTGTAGAAGAGGTGTTTCTAGCAGCTTAGGCTGATAGAAGGTAGCTATAGCAGAGCAGCTTAGGCTGAACTAGGAGACATGCAAAGCTCCTACTATACCACTGGTGTCATATGCACACTATCATAAGAAAACACAATACACAGATATACTAAAAATAAAGGTACTTTATTTTTATGACAATATGCCAAAAGTATCTCAGTGAGTACCCTCAGTATGAGGATGGCAAATATACACAAGATATATGTACACAATAGCACAACTATGCAGTAATAGCAAAAGGAAGTAATGCAAGCAGTGTAAAGTTACAATAGATTGCAGTAGGAGCACATAGGTATAGAGGCAACACAAACCATATTCTCCAAAAGTGGAATGCGAACCACGAATGGACCCCAAACCTATGTGAGCTTGTAGAGGGTTGCTGGGACTGTAAGGAAACAAGTGAGGGTTAGAAAAATAGCCCACCCCAAGACCCTGTAAGGTAGGTGTAAAGTGCACCTACAACCCCCAGAGAGCACAGAAGTCGTGATAGGGGGATTCTGCAAGGAAAACCAACACCAGCAATGCAACAACAGTGGATTTCCGGACCTGAGTACCTTTAAGACAAGGGGACCAAGTCCAAGAGTCACTACAGTGTCGAGAGTGGGCAGGAGCCCAGGAAATGCCAGCTGAGGGTGCAAGGAAGCTGCCACCGGAAGGAAGAAGCTTGGTGTTTTGCAAGAACAAAGAGGACTAGGAACTTCCCCTTTGGAGGATGCATGGCCCATGTCATGAAGAAGCTTGCAGAGGTGTTCCCACGCAGAAAGACCGCAAACAAGCCTTGCTAGCTGCAAGGGTCGCGGTTAGGGTTTTTGGATGCTGCTGTGGCCCAGGAGGGACCAGGATGTCGCTACTTGGATGAGGAGGCAGAGGGGGCTCCCAACAAGTCAGAGAGCCCTCACAGAAGCAGGCAGCACCTGCACAAGTACCGGAACAGGCACTTGGAAGAAGAGTGAACCGGAGTCCACACAAAGTCACAAAAGGGAGTCCCACGACGCGGGAGGACAACTCAGAAGGTTGTGCACTGCAGGTTAGAGTGTCGGGGACCCAGGCTTGGCTGTGCACGAAGGAAATCCTGGAAGAGTGCACAGGAGCCGGAGCAGCTGCAAATCATGCGGTACCCAGCAATGCAGTCTAGCGTGGGGAGGCAAGGACTTACCTCCACCAAATTTGGACTGAAGAGTCACTGGACTGTGGGAGTCACTTGGACAGAGTTGCTGAGTTCCAGGGACCACGCTCGTCGCGCTGAGAGGGGACCCAGAGGACCGGTGATGCAGTCTTTTGTTGCCTGCGGTTGCAGGGGGAAGATTCTGTCGACCCACTGGAGATTTCTTCAGAGCTCCTGGTGCAGAAAGGAGGCAGGCTACCCCCAGATCATGCACCACCAGGAAACAGTTGAGAAAGCCGGCAGGATGAAACGATACAAGGTTGCAGCAGTCATCTTTGCTACTTTGTTGCGGTTTTGCAGGCGTCCTGAGCAGTCAGCGGTTGATCCTTTGGCAGAAGGTGAAGAGGGAGATACAGAGGAACTCTGGTGAGCTCTTGCATTCGGTATCTGAAGAATTCCCCAAAGCAGAGACCCTAAATAGCCAGAAAAGGAGGTTTGGCTACCTAGGAAGGAGGATAGGCTAGTAAGAAAGGTAAGAGCCTATCAGAAGGAGTCTCTGACGTCACCTGATGGCACTGGCCACTCAGAGCAGCCCAGTGTGCCAGCAACACCTCTGTTTCCAAGATGGCAGAGGTCTGGGGCACACTGGAGGTGCTCTGGGCACCTCCCCTGGGAGGTGCAGGTCAGGGGAGGGGTCACTCCCCTTTCCTTTGTCCAGTTTCGCGCCAGAGCAGGGCTGGGGGATCCCTAAACCGGTGTAGACTGGCTTATGTAGAGATGGGCAGCATTTGTGCCCATCAAAGCATTTCCAGAGGCTGGGGGAGGCTACTCCTCCCCAGCCATCACACCTATTTCCAAAGGGAGAAGGTGTCACACCCTCTCTCAGTAGAAATCCTTTGTTCTGCCTTCCTGGGCCAGGGCTGCCTGGACCCCAGGAGGGCAGAAACCTGTGTGAGGGGTTGGTAGCAGCAGCAGCTGCAGTGGAGACCCCGGAAAGGCAGTTTGGCAGTACCCGGGTTCTGTGCTAGAGACCCGGGGGATCATGGAATTGTCTCCCCAATGCCAGAATGGCATTGGGGTGACAATTCCATGATCTTAGACATGTTACATGGCCATGTTCGGAGTTACCATTGTGACGCTATACATAGGTAGTGACCTATGTATAGTTCACATGTGTAATGGTGTCTCAGCACTCACAAAGTCTGGGGAATTTACCCTGAACAATGTGGGGGCACCTTGGTTAGTGCCAGGGTGCCCACACACTCAGGGGCATATTTATACTCCGTCTGCGCCGATTGTGCATCAAAACTTTTGACACACAATCAGCGCAAACGTTGCCCCGTATTTAAACTTTGATGCCCGAGCCCGCGGACGACAAAATTCCACCGTGTGCATCATTTTTTGGATGCAGCAACCCACCTTGCGTTAATGATATGCAAGGTAGGCGTATCCGTCCCAAAAATGGCTTAAACGGTTGTGCGTCGCATATATGCTTTCGGGCAAAAATGACACACGGCCGGGAGGCGGAGCCAGAAAATGACGCACAGCCCGATTTGCATCAAAAATTAACGCCTGGGTCAGGGCAGGCGTTAAAATGGGGCAAATACACCTGTATTTAATCAGAACACACAGAACAAACAGCAGAGCAGCAGAGCAGCAGCAGGGAGCCATGGAGGTGATTCTAATCCAGCATGCACGCAGACGCAGAGCCCAGCAGCAACAACAGCAGCTACAACAACACCAGCAGGGACCCGAAAGGCAGGGCAGATGGCAGGAGAGGATATTCCGCCCAAGAACAACCCTTCAGGGCCTCAGGGAACACAACATCATACAGAGGTACCGGTTGAACTGGCAGGGCATTCAGCAGCTGCTGCGAAACATTGAACAGCAGTTGGCCCCCACTTTGGTGACACCCCGCACCATCCCAACAGAAACAAAGCTGCTTGCCGTACTTCACATGCTGGCAAGTGGCTCTTTTCAAACAACTGGTGCCCTGGTAAGCGGAATATCACAACCATCATTCTTCGCATTTTTGCCAAAAGTACTGGATGCCATCATTCGACTGACACCCCGCCACATCTGCTTCCCTAACACACTGCAGAAGCAGCAGGAAACTAAACAGGGGTTCTACGCAATCAGTGGCTTCCCACACGTCCTTGGTGCAATCGACTGCACACATGTACGCCTTGTGCCACCTGCTGCAACTGAACACCTCTACCGCAACAGGAAGCACACACATTCAATCAACGTTTAGGCCATTGTCGATCACCAAGGAATGTTCACCAACATCGTGGCTAAATATCCTGGGAGTGTACATGACTCATTCATCTTCCGACACTGCACCATCAATCAACACTTCCAGGATGGACGGTATGGCAATGGACTACTTGTTGGTAAGTACAAAAAGCTACATATATATACACTGCACAGCAACCCTCTAGGACACACAACACATACACCACAATAGCAACATGTCAACAGGAACACACTGAGGTCCTGACATCACTAGCCATGTTTCTTAAGTCACCATTGAACCTGTCACACATCGGAATTTACTGTACAGCCTAATGTTAAGACATTAATGAGTGTGGTTGCCGAAATGTCACCTTGCAAATTGTAAGTGTCCCAATGACCTTTACATTAATACATTGCATAAGTCTAAAGGTATGGGATGTCCAGGGTACTTTGATATGAACGTGTTAACAACACTTTCAATTTTAACTCTGCATAGAACTATCATCTCACCCCCAGTGAAGACACACGGACACCTGTATCACAAGTCACATTGCTAGGGAGGGCACACTGTACTGAAAATCCCAAAACATACTGCTGACAAACGGTTAGCAGACAAACACTTGCTCAGCCAAGGAAACAACACAGTGCAGATGGTATAGCCTACAAGTATAAGATGTCACATTAGTACACAAAAGAGTCACAGACAACACAAGACAACTACTGCCATTAAAGGTCTTTTCAATAGTGCCAGCTACATCAACATGATCCCATTCTTTTTCTCTTGCAGCTGATCAGGGGTATGGCATCCAGCCATGGATAATGACACCATTTGGCAACCCGAGTACAGCTGCAGAGCGTGCATACAACGAGGCCCATAGGAGGACACGCAGCATTGTCGAGCGGACCTTCGGCATCCTCAAGTCAAGGTTCCGCTGCCTCGACATCACTGGTGGTAGCCTACTATATTCCACGAGATGGTCTGTAAGATCATACTAACATGTTCCATCCTGCACAACATTTGCATAAGAAGGAACATTCCCCTCCTGGAACCAGACCCATACATGCCTGAAGACGAGGAAGAGGAGGATGCTGCCCTGCAACATGAGGGGGAACAACCAAACGCGGCTGCTGGAGTGCGTAGGCGCCAACACATTGTGAACAATTTCTTTTATATATTATCACCATCACCACTTAATGGACTATTGTAAATAAACACTGATAAGAAACACCACATCATGGTCTGGCTAATCATTTCTGCACACCTTTAGCTCTAACTATCAGAAGAAGAGTGTCGCCTCATGGAGCATTGATGATATAACAATCAGGACACAGAAAATCCCACTACAAATGTGATGCCTATCATACAACGGTCACATACACACACAATGTAAATGACTGACATCCTGTACAGTTCACCATTGAAGGGCAATAGCTGAGGACCACACCTATTACACACATACATGTTGGAAACATGGTTCATCGCAGCATATGGCACACAACTAAAACACCATCACTCAACTAGGGGAAAACAGGCCGCATACATCAGGCAGTTGACATGCTTTTGCTTCAGGAACAGGAATGTATGACCAGACCCTTGACAGCAGTAAGTCCAACTACATACAATCTTTGCAAAGACTATCTGTCACTAGAGTTACACATAAGCAGAACATACACAGCACAAGTGCCACACATATGACAAGCATCCAGCACATCACATCCCATCTACATGTCAGCCCTTTTCCAAAAACCTGACACGCCCATGCGCCTGGTCACACCCCACCTGTCTGAAGAGGTCAATGGAATACAAATATGTGTACCCTGATATTCCCTCATCTACACACACACACGAACAGGAGTCATCCAGTGTGCCACACCCTTTCCTATGTACTATCTGACTGCATGGACGTCAGCTCAAAGAATACATTGGTTTGGAGTTTATAAGGCCTGGTATCACCTGTAGATTGCTTCCCGTGTGAAAGGTACTGTAGGCCATTTGAGAGCAAATTTCATCCGACAGGACTTGTGAGACACTGATGGAGGCCACACCAGTGATCACCTCCATGCACACCACCCAAATTTACATGCACCGTCCCTGCTGATGCCTCCTACGGCATAGATGTTGTCATTTTGGCAATTACACCGTTAAGCATTGCTACTAATGTAGCCGTGTAACACTGTATCTGGGTTCATGTGTCACCTTCAAAACAACACAGGACATACACAGTTTGACATGTCAACTGTCTACTGCTCCCTCCGACCAGTCTTAGTCAGACCACTGATCATGTCAATTGTGAAAGAGCTGGATCCTGATTGACCCTGCATCCTGTCATCCTGACTGGCACCTGTCCGTGGGCCACCCTAAAGATTCCCGGTGGCCACATATGGACCACACTTGCTGTTCAAAACCTCTCTTTCCTCAGAGGCTAATTTGTCATTTGCCTCATCAATGTATACTCAAATACACTGTATTGCATCATCTGACTTTTATTTGTATCGTATTTGTTACAGTGCCCTTGAATAGCTAAATCATGCCCCATCCGTTGTCTGGGCCTCATTAATGCCTAAACTACAAAGTGTGACAGTGTACCTGGGCCATAGCCCGGGATGGTGTACGTGGCCTCCAGCAGAACCAGCAACCTCAGATAATGTCCATGAAAAGTCTACACATTTTAGGACCCTGACAGTTCACACGCTGAGTAACATTATCCAAATAATAGAGATGGCTCGTGTGTAGTGAATACCAGCCATATTATTCTGCACAGAGGCTATGATGTTCCCAGATGCATTTGCATCCACAGAGGCCAACTTGAGTACAAATGTTGCAATGACACATGCCAGATCCTGACACCTGAAACATTCTCTCACTCAGCACACCAAGGGTGCCCAGTTGAAAGTCTCATTACACGTCTTCAGTGACAGGGTGGGACCATCCATGTGTAGGTTACCATGTCCTCAATGACTTTACTCACATTTATCTCCAAAGGATACTCATTAGATACACGATTAGCTGCCACTTACTCATGATGAGACCTGGACGTAACAGTGACAACATACACCTTAACAGTTGATACAGGATCAACATTGGACCACACACATGTACATGTACCATCCAATCACCAAAGTGGTTGCAAGCAGCCTATCACAGTAGTGTCCCAATTGTAACCTAGCATGAAGATTGAAACATGCCACTAAACCAGGTAATGCATTAAGGGCCACATGCATCAAAAACCTATTTTCTATTATAACATAAGGAATTTTAAGAATTTTCTATTAAATCAATGCTAAATGGTATGTCTGATTTTTCTAAAGAAGTAATAGGGCAAACTTCAAATGGGCAAATGGTATTACAGATTTGCAAAAAGAGAATCATACACAATTTGCATCTATGGGCCTGCTGCCAATGGTTTAGCATTACAGAAATTTGGAAAACCGTTGATTAATTTGCAAGTCAGGAAAAGCAAATCCCAGGGTGCTGATGGCCTAAGTCCCCCTCTGCTGCAGCCCAATTAAACACTTTTTACGGACACATGAAGCACACACATGCTTAAGGGACATGTGTGCGCTACATGTCTATAGTAAAAAACTTTTTTGCTAAATTAACTGGTAATTAGCACATGGTTACCACCAAAAATTGTTTAGGCGTCAATTGAATTACCTAAATGGCCATTTTGAAATTTGTAAAAAGCTTGATACATGTGCTCACAAATTAGCTAATAAAGACATCCTGTTAGCTCTTTCATATTTGGAGAGTCGCAATTAGCAATTATGTACATGTGTGCGCAATTATGAGTAACCTCCATTTTGGCCAATCATTACTATTGCACTGTGAATGCCTTCCATACATCCTGTAAGGCACATTTGCTTTCGCTAAGCCCAGTATTTAGCATTTAGCACCGTTAGGTAAAGCAAATTTGCATGACTCATTTGGACATAAAAAATACATAATTGGCATTATGCGTCATATTTTCACGCATACAGCTTGTGCGTCATATTTTGTGACGCACAGGAATGCAAATAATCCTGCATCCAAATATTTGTAATAATTGGTAAATAATATTTTGATGCAGCATATTTTTCACCTCTGGTAGTGAAAATTATGCCGCATCCAAATATTATTTACCAATCATTAAAAATATTTGGATGCAGCATTATTTGCACTCCTGTGCGTCAAAAAATATGACGCACAAGCTGTATGCGAGAAAATATGACGCATAATGGAAAAAAACGGCGGCCATGTTATGCAGGATGTGATGTAATAGGATATCCTGTTTACAGATTCTGTACAGTGGGTGTACTTTCACTTTCACTTTGCAGTCTGTGATTATTATAGACTGTGTGGCTGTGTGCAAAGTGTTGTCCTGTGATTTTGTGCTTTTGTGTCCAGAGTGCCATCTTACTTGTTGTTTTGACATTTCAATATTGTTGTAGAATACTGTCTGAGTGTGTGTTGTCTACATTTGTCCAGTCCAGTGTTGTATTTATTGTCTGTGGGAGTCTGTTGTGGGTACTGTTATATAGGGGATAGTTGGGCTCTTCTATTTGTTAAGTTTACTTTGCATTTCTTTACTCCTACTTTCCCCATTTTCACCTTTCTTCTTTTTTTCCCACTACATTTTCCCCTTTTCTGTGCAGAAATGTCGGGTAGGCCACGTCTTTCCAGGATGGGTGAGGAGGAATTGGGGGGGTTCATATGGCTGGTGTGCCATTTCCTCCCACTGATGCTCGAGGCTGGGGGTAGGGTGGTACAGGGGTATCACACTGAGGCCCGAAAAGTCCGGTGGGGGAAGGTGCGCCATCACTTGGTGCGTCTGTATGGGAGCCAACGCAATGTCCACCAGCTAAAGCACCGCTGGGCTGACCTGATCTCCAAGGAGCAAGATCTGCTGGACCACCTGGGAATCATGATTGGTGGCACTGTTGGTGAGTACAGATCATGTAAATGTGCACAATTAAAAGCTGGGTAGTGACATGAGATGATTGGTACACAATCTGCCAGATAAGTTGCTGACTGTGTGTAATGCTGATGAAACATACAGGGTAATTGATGCTCTATGTGAAGGATGACAAATGCTAGCAGTCAGGTAGCTCATGCTCTGCAAACTTACAGGTTGCTTGTTGCTGAATGTAATTTAGTGCCGCCTTTGTGTCAGACAAGCGAACATTAATGAGGCAATCATGACTCTACAGGTCACAATTGCCAGTGAAGTATGGATGTTCTAACATCATACCTACATGTGTTGACGCTATAGCTAGACTGACATTGGAAACCCTACATGATGCTGAAAATGAGTGCTGCCTTCACGTCAATTGATGATAGCAATGTGGCCCAGACAAATGTCTCATGTGTGTCTGGTGAGTGTGTAAGGGAAGTGTTCACGGAAGTGCTATGCCTGTTAGGGATTAATGTGCTCCTTCATATTTTATTGATGCATGCCAGATCTGGACATGAACCATTTTTGGAAAGGAGTCAGGTGCCCTCAGCTAAAATCTTAGACAGGTATTTTTTGTTTCTTGTGCCAAAATCCGATTAGGGATGGCAGTCCAAAGGTATGGACTAGGGTACAAACATCTATGTTTGGTGCCAATCACCATTGTTGGGAAACATCAATTTATGAAACTTTAACAACATAAGGTATTGCCAAAGTCCCTGCCCCTCTGTACAATGTACCTATCTGTCACAAATGTGTCATGACCACATAGGCTGTTTGACAGGTCATGCAGTCCTCAAGTAACCAGCCTTTGGATGTCTCTCTTGGATGCACATGATGAGACGAATACACACCAATATTGTTGCTGCTCTCTAATGGAGGTGCATGTTTGCCACCACATGACAGTCAGGGCCACTGCATGTGTGTAGAAGTGTGTGTAACTGTAGCAGGAGACCCATCCTATGTAAATGTTGGCTGTGAAATATTCCATGCAGTATGAGCATGTCTGCTTACACATTGTTGTTGTAATTGAAATTGTTTGTCAGTGCACTGATTCTGAGCATATTCTTCCTTCCATGCTTTACAGGTGGACCTGCACCGTACACAGTGGGAGAGGTGGCTCGTTTTGAGGACCCCGACACCTACAGTGAGTGTTGACATGTGTGTTATGTTTTGTGTTTGCTGGTGATGCGTGATGGACTCCTGTGTGTTGAACACATTGCAAGGTGTGATGCGCTGCCCAATCATTAGTGTTGTTCCATTAGTGGGATTTCAGTTCTTAGAAAATTTTGAGTTCACCAATGCTTATCCATTTGTCTGATCTAGGGTTTGTAGGCCATTCCTGTAGGGCCCGCTATGAGAACTGGGGTGAGTCATGTGGAATACACAAGTTACAATAAGAGTTGCACTGGGACTCGTCTCTGACTGAGTCTGCATGTCAGACTCACATTCTCCCAGATAGCTTCTGCAAATGGCTTTTCTGAAGACTGCTGCTTCCCTATTAACCAATGTACTGAGTACACTGTAGGTAGAACCTTCTGGGAGCATGTACTTCCACATGTTGTACTACAAGTGTGTGGAACTAGAGTGCAAAGGCCTAGGTGTGCATGCTATTCATGATCATGGGTGTTCTTGCTACTCTGTGTCTGTTGAAAATTATGCCTCACTGGAAGTATGTGATGTTGACCTAGGTCAGTACATTCTGACATGTGTGGGCCTTGGATAGGACAAGGTTTAGCTGACTCCAATTTGTTGATAGCCCTTACTGGTGGTGTGTGTGTAGAGCCAAACACATGTTGAGCTTTCTATACACTCCTGGGTGTGCATGTAGTTTGGAATTGTTTGTTGTTCTTCCCCCCCCCCTCAAACACAGGCATGAGTTTGTGAATAGGGTACCTAGGACTGAAGCAACCAGTATGTTACACGTACTTGTGACTATTTGAAAGTTTGTTTTGAACCTAGTGTACACATTCAGGTATGGCACATGAGTACTGTACTAGCAAATCCTATAACAAATAGCAGACCTTGTGGTTTGTGATTATCATCACATACACTGACATATGTAGTCCAGGCAATAGGCGGAGGATGTGCAGCATGATTGTTAGCTGACAACTGTCAGTACTTTGATGACAAGTTATTGCCAGTTGTTACCCATCATGTAGGTTTTGGATGTGCTATGTGTGAGATGACCTTTGTAGGCAGGCTTTCCATGTACTTCCTCTGAGACTTTCAATGATCTGTATGGTGATATGAGCTGTTACAAGTACAGTAGTTGTATTGTCAGATTGACCACTTGTGCTATTTCACACAATGCAGTTCCTGTGGTAAATAGTTGCCCTTTGTCTTCACAGCTGCAAACATGACACCCGCCCAGAAGCATGAATTTGAGAGGTGGGCCATGAGATACAGTCACATCCTGCAGGTGCAGTCGGGGTTCCGAAGGATGGCCCCTACATACCAGTCCGATCGGGCCTCCGGAGCATGGTGGGCTTCACCACAGGGTGGCCCAACGTTGCCCACTACAGCCACCACCACAACCACTGGTTCTCCCCAGGTGGCCCCACCCACAGCGGGGACAGTTGTCCCAACATCTGCAGCACACCCAGGATCCAGCAGTGTGACAGCTGCAGGACAGTCCAGTGGGCTAGGCTCCACACGGCCACAGAGCACCTCGGCTGGGACACAAACGGCACCAGCACCAACAGTCGACCCAGCGGCATTCCTGGCTTTGGAACATAAGATGGACCGAGTTTTAAAGAAGGTGAACAATCTTAGCCAGGATGTCAGCTACATAAAGAAGCGGGTCAAATCGATCAGGCGGACCCTCCGGAGGGCCAACCTCTAGGAATATATTTTTTCTATGGACATGATTCCCTCCCCTCCCTCCTCTTTCCTTGTTCTCATGATTAGTGGGGTTGGGGGATTAGTGTTAGGTTAGTATAGGTTGTTAGTTTAGTTAGTGTTAGGGAGGGGGTGGGGGGGTCCTGATTCTTTCTACTTTTCCTTATTAAGTGTGTGGGTGGGTGGGTGAGGGGCAATGTTGGGGTTCCTGGGTGTTTAAAAAAAAAAACATGTAAAAATATGAAGAAAAAAAATTACAAAAAAAATTATGATTGTTTAGGATAGTATAGTATGTGTGTAGGTTAGTATGTGTTGTCCTCCATGTGTCCTGTCTCATAATGGGGGGTGGGGGGTTGATGTTTAGAACGATTCGTTATATGTGATGAGTAAGTTTAGCTTAGGTTAGTTAGGGACAGTTGTGGGTAATGAGTAGTCAGGTTAGATTAGGGTAGGTATGACTTTTCCCTTAGTTTCCTCTTGTGTGATTACTTTTGAATAAATATATAGATAACCCTTTACATTATGTGTTAACTGCTACTTGATCATGGCCTTGGCATCAGTGTAGATGATTGTTGTTCTATGACATTTGTGTCCTATGCTACAAACAAATACAAACTGAGGTGTAAAATGGCAGCTACCCCAGAGCTACCTTGGTAAGAATCCACCATTTATTTGAACCACCAATCGGAGTTGACATGGATCACAAAGGATTTTTGTTGATGAGTATGTTTTCTACGTCACAAAGTGTGCTTCCAGGCTTGGTATTGGTATTGGTATTGGTATTGTGGGGACAGTTTTAGGTCTGGCTGCAGTGTGATGTTCAAGGACACTTTCTAAGATGAGTTCTTGTTAACACTCTTGTCTTCTTGTCTTCATAACTGACAGAGATCATTGTGTCAATATTCAGCATGATTAACTATTTGGATGTTAACTCAGAAAGATTGATTCATGCTGTGTTTTGTAGTGTTTGCTTAGATTAGACTGCACAGTTCTATGTGTTAGTATTGCATGGTGACAACATTTATCAGCCACTATTAGTTGACTTTGATATCCCTTGAGGAAGCATTATTCTGTCCAACACAGCATGATGGTGTGTGGTTTCTCACTTCATCAGTTATTCACCTCAGAATGGGCAGGCTATGATGCAATCCTGGGCACTGTGCAGATGTTTCTGACTACATGATGCCAGGACAGTTGTATTGACAAGCTACATGATTGGAACACAGGCACATTTGTGTTATCTACTGCACAGTTGATGTGTCAAATTACACAGAGACATATTTGGTGTGCAAGTGCTATTTATTGAAAAGTGCTGTAGTGCTATATGTACATTGTTCATGTTTGATGAGTCCGTTCTAGTGAAATCTTACATTGTGATCCTACAGAAGGGGTGTAGGTAATGCTACTGACATGCTGGGGTGATGTTACAGACAGTGCAGAGGGACAGGATTTGCCGATTAGTAGGTGAGAGACATTAACTGGGCATGCTGACAAGATATACAGGGGCATATTTATACTCTGTTTGCGCCGAATTTGCGTCGTTTTTTTCTACGCAAATTCGACGCAAAACTAACTCCATATTTATACTTTGGCGTTAGACGCGTCTAGCGCCAAAGTTCAAGGAGTTAGCGTCATTTTATTGCGTGAACACCTTCCTTGCGTTAATGAGATGCAAGGTAGGCGTTCCCGTCTTAAAAAATGACTGCGATGCATATGCGTCGTATTTATACTCCCGGGCAAAAATGACGCCCGGGAGTGGGCGGGACTAAAAAACCCGCATTTGCGCCGGATTTTAGCGCCTGGGTCAGGGCAGGCGTTAACGGACCTGTGGGCTCAGAATGAGCCCAGAAGTGCCCTCCCAAGCCCCCAGGGACACCCCCTGCCACCCTTGCCCACCCCAGGAGGACACCCAAGGCTGGAGGGACCCATCCCAGGGAAGAAAAGGTAAGTTGTGGTAAGTATTATTTTTATTTTTTTTGTGGCATAGGGGGGCCTGATTTGTGCCCCCCTACATGCCACTATGCCCAATGACCATGCCCAGGGGACAGAAGTCCCCTGGGCATGGCCATTGGGCAAGGGGGCATGACTCCTGTCTTTGCTAAGACAGGAGTCATGTTAATGGCGTCTGGGCGGCAAAAAAAAATGGCGCAAATCGGGTTAAGACGATTTTTTTGCCTCAGCCTGACTTGCCCCATTTTGGGACGCCCAAACGCCATTTTTCCCTACGCCGGCGCTGCCTGGTGTACGTCGTTTTTTTTCACGCACACCTGGCAGCGCCGGTCGGCTAACGCCAGCTAACGCCATTCAATAAATACGGCGCCCGCATGGCGCTTCAGAATGGCGTTAGCCGGCGCTAATTATTTGGGCGCAAAACTGCGTTAGCGCAGTTTTGCGTCAAAAAGTATAAATATGGCCCACAGTGGTTAGCAGAACAGTCATTGAGTAGAGTTGTTGTAAGACTGGCATTTGACAAAACGTAGGACCTTGCTAAAAGTAGGCCATGGTGCAGGAACTAGTGCTTCCGGGTACTCTTGCATGTGAATGTGATCTGTTCCATGTCTTCTTCTTCTGATGTGTGTGTTGCCTGCTTTGTCCTTGTTGGTTGTGAAGGGACAACACACACCTCAGTGTTAGAAGACGTGGAGTCAGACATCCTGGTCGCTGCTCCCTGTGAAGGTCTTAAGGGCAGTACTGCAGCAAGGAGGATCTGCTGGTTCCTGAGAATAGCAGCAACATCACGATGGTAGGCAGCCAGGTCGGCCCTGAGGGAGTCATGATTGCATTCGTGCATGCAGTGGAAGGTTTGGGGTGCGAGGTGTTGTGGCAACTCCCTTACTGCAGTGGTGAATTCCTTGACAGTTTCTTGTTGTCCTTGCAGTATGGATGTTAGGGCTTGCATAGCTGCTGCCTAATCTGCAGATGACATCATGCACGAGCGCACCCCCTCAAGGCTGGCTGCCATAGTTTGCATCCCCACCCGCACCTCTTTGACCAGCTCCCGCTATTCTCCAACTACAGTTCTCTCAAAGCTGGTTCCAGTGTCGTCTGAGTCCTCAGCTGTATTGGAGCTGGCAGGTCTTACAATTGGGGTGGTGGGTGGATCCTCTGCGATGGCTGCTTGTTCTGTGCTCCTTCTTGTGACTGAAGGTGGGGTCTGGAGGGTTTCAAGGACCTTTTGGATGGTCTCCTGGGGAATGTTTATGGGCTCGTCATCCATGTCATCAGGGAAATCTGGGACAGGCATATCGGCAGGAGATCCATCTTCCTCTGCAATGAAACAGGGTACAAATTAGTGTGTCTGTGTTGTGACAATTTTGACGTGACGTGCCTGCCTTTTGATGAATTCACTTTGTGATCTTGTTTTGTATTAATATCTGCAGTCCTTCAGATGGGCATTGTTTCAGGCCTATGGCCCACCTGTGTGTTACATGTATGTTATTCATTTATCAGACTTGTCAGACTCATTGCCTCTAGGTGTTGCTTTATGCCAAATAGAGACTAGCCACCTTTTTGTCCTACTCGACCCTCCGTGTATATCCATTCTCATGGTGAGACCTTTCACTGGCTGTGGGTGTTCTGATGGCCCAGGCAGCACACTTAACTGTCAGGACCTGCCCCAATCCCTGATCTTTCACATCGACTTAATTGTAATTGACATGTAGCATATCCTATGCATGGCAATGTTATGATGTGATATGGATGTTGACATTGTTGATGTGTCCTGCTGATGTTGGGTAATGTGTGTTACATTGGATTGCCCTGATAGTCGTATCAGTGTCTTATTTCGTTCTCTGACTGTGCAGGTGTACTTCAGTGACCAGTTACATGTGTCCCCTCCTCAATGCTATTGTCTGAGCAGTATGACATTTGTGATGTTGCCTTGTTAGCCAGGCACAGGATGGACCCTGACATATGCAGCATGGGTGTATCTTTAGTGCTGTGTCACTCCTATTGTTGTTTACATTGGCTGATGTTTGTGACAACTATGGGCATTGACATTTGAGTGTACTGGGGCCTTTGTCTTGTTTCGGGAGATTGTTGCAGATGTCATCCTCACCCCCTAATTTAGGTATGTATGTTCCATGGGGAGGTTACTGCCATTGGCTACTTGAGCTGCACACAGATCAGAGGTGGTAGTGGCAACTGTTGTTGCAGTTACATTGCAGTTGTCTGTTTGGCTAGAGGATTGCTAATAGGGCCCTAGTTAATGTAGGAGATATGTTGGCTGACGAGTGCCAGGATGTAAGTTTGACGTAGTGGCCTTCCCTCCTGTCGTGGCTTTCCCTTTGCTCCATCGTTGGCATGACAGCATGCCCCCATGGGACTGTTGTTGGTGTAGTGTAATGGTGTGCCCCAGCTTATGTTTGTGCAGGCCATGCCCCCCGCCGTGCCCCTTTACCCATGCCACTCCATGTATATGATGACTTACATGCAATGTGTAGTAGGTATTCCCCCCGCTCACAGTTGACATTCTTGCATTATAATTCCCCATGCGACTTACCCTGCATGTGCGTTGTCTCATGGTAGTCTGCACTGTCCTGTCCTTGAATCCCTGTGACGATCTCCTCAGGGATAACGGCTGCGACCATCTCCTCCATGAGGTACAGGGCCTCCTGGTGTGCTGGACTCCCCCCTCCAGTCTGCAGTGCTGCCTTCCTGTTCCTGGCCATCTTTTCCTTGATCCTGTGTTTGAAGTCATGCCAGCGTTTCTTGCACTCGGTGACTGTTCTGCGTCCTTCTGCCACACTGTTTATCTTGTCAACAATTTGTTGCCATATAGCCTCTCTCCTACTGATTGGCAACTTTGAGGTGATAAACAGTTGGTGCTGGTGTTCTGTCACCTCTTTAACCAGGATTTCCTGCTCCTCTGCACTG
Source organism: Pleurodeles waltl (assembly GCF_031143425.1). Taxonomy (NCBI): domain Eukaryota; kingdom Metazoa; phylum Chordata; class Amphibia; order Caudata; family Salamandridae; genus Pleurodeles; species Pleurodeles waltl. The sequence goes on from NC_090447.1 coordinate 1,227,349,051, forward strand.
AAGCAACACTTTCTTTTCTTTCTATAAAGGTCCTGGTTCTTGTATGGATCCTCCTGGCTGGTTCCTGGTCTGCTGTCATCTTCCTGGGGTCTGTAGTGGCATCTGGGATCCATTTTGGCTCTGCTCTGGTGAACTGACAGTGTTCGCGTTTTTTTTTTACGCTATTGTGTCAAAAAATGGCGAATATCCGGGTTGCGGTGTCGTAAATCGACCCACAGTCATTTCCGCCGCGTTAACGTTGTTTTCCTTTACGACTTGACGCCACGGTGTGCGTCAAAAATAATGACTCCCACGTGTTGTTTGCGCCGCCGTGCATCAAAGTATAAATATGATGCCCGCACAGCGCTACGAAATGGCGTTAGCCGGCGGTAATTTTTTTGACGCAAAACTGCATTGCGCAGTTTTGCGTCAAAAAGTATAAATATGGGCCTAAGTAACTTTGCACCCAACCTTCACCAGGTGAAGGTTAGACATATAGGTAACTTATAAGTTACTTAAGTGCAGTGGTAAATGGCTGTGAAATAACGTGGACGTTATTTCATTCAGGCTGCACTGGCAGGCCTGTGCAAGAATTGTCAGATCTCCCTACGGGTGGCAAAAGAAATGCTGCAGCCCATAGGGATCTCCTGGAACCCCAATACCCTGGGTACCTCAGTACCATATACTAGGGAATTATAAGGGTGTTCCAGTATGCCAATGTGAATTGGTGAAATTGGTCACTAGCCTGTTAGTGACAATTTGGAAAGCAGAGAGAGCATAACCACTGAGGTTCTGGTTAGCAGAACCTCAGTGAGACAGTTAGTCATCACACAGGGAACACATACAGGGCACACACTTATGAGCTCTGGGGCCCTGCCTGGCAGGGTCCCAGTGACACATAGACTAAAACAACATATATACAGTGAAATATGGGGGTAACATGCCAGGCAAGATGGTACTTTCCTACACATCAAACAGGTTTTTGTCACTGAAAAGGCTTTCTGCAAAAATGGCCATACTTTTTTGCCTGGTGTCATGCAGACAGGTTTTTGACATGAGGGCCCCTGATATTACAGGTAGTGTATTTTCCCTGGAAAGGGTCTCTTCCTTGATGTCCCCAAGCTGTGTTGTACAGTGCCTAAAGGCCTATGAGGAGATGCCAGGCAAGTGGCAACTCCTTATTGCACTGTGTAAACCGCATAAATCTGTCTCCCGACCCACGATGTCCTGTTGGGTATGTTGGGTCATGCAAGAAACTGGCATAGACACCAGGGTGTTTGGGATGTACTCAGCGAGAGGAGCGATGGCTTTAAAGGCATTCAGCCTAGGTCCCCATTTAGAGGAAGTTATGAATGTGGTGAACTAGTCCTCAGATTCCACCTTCAAGAGATTCTATTTTAAGCCTGTGATGGATGTGGCTCAACTGGTGATTCGCAAGCTTTGAACTAGCATATTCCTTGCTCTGGTCCTGACAGAATGAAAAATTCCTAGCTTTCGTAATAGAAAGTTACAGTTCTAATAAGGACTCGGAGGAGAGGATTATCCCACCTGGCAAGGAATCTCTGCTGTGTCCCCCCACGTTATCGGTAAGTATTTAAAATTCTGCTTGTTTTCTTTTGTTTTCTAATGGTTGAAATCCAACACTTATTGGAGGCATGCTCGTTGCTGGACCTCAATGCTAATTGTCATGTTTATTCTGAGTGCTGGTTCTTTTATAGAAACCTTTAATTATGGGTCTTTTTTTTTAGAGGTTGGTTGTCCAAATAGGACACATGAGAAGCGTGCAGCAGCATAATTCACATGAAGAGGGAGTTTCAATAGAGACAAAGGACTTTATATGGACTATTAATATCTGATTGTGTGTTGAAACTATTGATAAGTGCTTCTGGGAATGTTAATTTTTGCAATTTAGTTGATCATAAAATAAATGCTGTTTGTGAATTTATTCAATAAAGTGAAGGAAGCAAAGCATAATCCTCACCTCCGAGTCCTTAATGGAATTGAAACTTTCCGTTACAAAAGCTGGGAAATTTTACATTCCTCATAGGTAGAATATTCCAGGCTCCAGTCTGGATGTGAAAAAAAAATTCCAATAGTATTCCCATGCCTTCAAAGCTAACTGATGATACTAACATAAGTAAAAAGATAGGTGCAATACTCATAATATCTATAAGCATACAACCTCAGATGTATATCCATGTGGTATGTGCAATATATCTTTAACTATAAAAGAATTCTTGAAATAGAAAACCATGCGACACGGAAGGGGGTGGGTTGGTGAAGAATCTGTAGAAAGAGCTTGTATTTGACACAAAATGCATTTTCCAAAGGTATGTAACTTGTTCTTGTAATGGATATATCTACTAAATGATTCCTCACCCTTTGAATAGATTCCCCAAGCCATATGACAGCCGGAGGTGGAACTGTAGTTTACAAGATCAAGAAGTCTTGAAAGGCTGAGTGAGTGAAGTGACCATCCCTTCTCACCTCTGTAGGAGGCTGGCCTGGCTTATAGTGGGTACCTGATGGTACTTACACCTTGTGCGAGGTCCAGTTATCCCTTATTAATAAATTAGTAGTGTTCTAGCAGCTTAGGCTAATAGAGGTAGCTATAGCAGAGCAGCTTAGGAGACATGCAAAGCTCCTACTATACCACTCTTATAGCACTATATCATAAGAAACACAATACTCAGAGTTACTAAAAATAAAGGTACTTTATTTTAGTGACAATATGCCAAAAGTAACTCAGAGGATATACTCCCTTAGGAGGTAAGTATATTACACAAAATATGCACACAAACCAAAATCAGCTAAGTAAACAGTTTGAAAAGTTGTGCAAACACTGTAGAATGCAATAGGATGCAATATGCCTAGGGGCAACACAAACCATATACTCCAAAAGTGGAATGCAAATCACAAATAGACCCCAGGCCTAGTGTAGCGTGTAGAGGGTTGCTGGGAGTGTAAGAAAACACTAAGGGTGTCCAAGACACCCCAACCCAAGACCCTGAAAAGTAGGAGTAAAGTTACCCTACTACCCCAGAAAAACAGTAAAGTCGAGATAGGGGATTCTGCAAAGGCAACAACTGACTGCAAAGCACTGAAGATGGTTTCCTGGACCTGAGAACCTGCAAATGAAAGGGACCAAATCCACGTGTCACGCAAGTGTCCAGGGGGGGCAGGAGCCCACTAAACCCCGGATGAAGGTGCAAAAGGGCTGCCTCCTGGTGGAAGAAGCCGAAGATTCTGCAACAACGGATGGTGCCAGGAACTTCTCCTTTGGTCAGAAGATGTCCACGGCGTGCTGGAGGATGCTGAGTTGTTTCCTTGCAGAAAGACCGCAAACAAGCCTTGTTAGCTGTAGGAGCTGCAGTTGAAGATAATGGATGCATCCCGGGCCCAGAAAGGACCAGGAGGTCGCCCCTTGGAGGAGGAGACAGAGGGGGCGCTCAGCAACAGAGAGAGCCCATGCAGAAGCAGGCAGCACCCACAGAAGCACTTAAACAGGCGTTCAACAAATCTGAGCACAGCGGTCATCTCAAGACAACAAAAGAGGGTCCCACAAAGCTGGTGGTCAACTCAGCGAGTTGAGCAATGCAGGACGGAGTGCTCGGGATCTGGGCTGTGCTGTGCATGAAGTATTCCTTGCAAAAGTGCACAGAAGCCCTAGAAGCTGCAGATTACGCAGGACACAGGATTACTGTCTCGCGTGGGGAGGCAAGGACTTACCTCCACCAAATTTGGACAGAAGGACCACTGGACTATCGGGGCCACTTGGATCCAGCTCCTCTGTTCCAGGGACCATGCTCGTCAAGATGAGAGGGGACCCAGAGGACCGGTGATGCAGAACTTTGGTGTCTGCGTTAGCAGGGGAAAGATTCCGTCGACCCAGAGGAGATTTCTTCTTGGCTTCCAGTGCAGGGTGAAGGCAGACAGCCCTCGGAGCACGTGCCACCAGGAAACAGTCGAGAAAACCAGCAGGATTAGGCGCTACAATGTTGCTGGTAGTCATCTTGCTACTTTGTTGTGGTTTTGCAGACGTCCTGGAGCAGTCAGTGGTCGATCCTTGGCAGAAGTTAAAGAGAGAGATGCAGAGGAACTCTGGTGAGCTCTTGCATTCGTTATCTGACGAGAAACCCACAGGAAAGACCCTAGATAGCACTCATGGGAGGATTAGCCACCTAACCAGGTAAGCACCTATCAGGAGGGGTCTCTGACGTCACCTGCTGGCACTGGCCACTCAGAGGCCTCCACTGTGCCCTCACACCTCTGCATTCAAGATGGCAAGGGTCTGGGACACACTGGAGGAGCTCTGGGCACCACCCTTGGGGTAGTGATGGACAGAGGAGTGGTCACTCCCCTTTCCTTTGTCCAGTTTCGCACCAAAGCAGGGGCTGGGGGATCCCTGAACCGGTGTAGACTGGCTTATGCAAGGAGGACACCATCTGTGCCTTCAAAGCATTTCCAGAGGCTGGGGGAGGCTACTCCTCCCCAGCCCTTAACACCTATTTCCAAAGGGAGAGAGTGTAACACCCTCTCTCAAAGGAAATCCTTTGTTCTGCCTTCCTGCGACTGGGCTGCCAAGACCCCAGGAGGGCAGAAACCTGTCTGACGGTTGGCAGCAGCGGTAGCTGCAGAGAAAACCCCAGAGAGCTAGTTTGGCAGTACCTGGGGTCCATGCTGGAGCCCCAGGGACGCATGGGATTGGCACCCCAATAGCAGATTTGACATGGGGGGACAGTTCCATGATCTTAGACATGTTACATGGCCATATTCGAAGTTACCATTGTGAAACTACATACAGGTATTGACCTATATGTAGTTGATGCGTGTAATGGTGTCCCCTGTGAGAAGGTAGCCTCTTTCTAGCCTTGTTACCCCCACTTTTGGCCTGTTTGTGAGTGTATGTCAGGGTGTTTGTCACTGTTTTCACTGTCTCACTGGGATCCTGATAGCCAGGCCTCAGTGCTCATAGTGAAAACACTATGTTTTCAGTATGTTTGTTATGTGTCACTGGGATCCTGCTGGTCAGGACCCCAGTGCTCATAGGTTTGTGGCCTATATGTATGTGTCACTGGGACCCTGTCACACAGGGCCCCAGTGCTCATAGGTGTGCATGTATATGTTCCCTGTGTGGTGCCTAACTGTCTCACTGAGGCTCTGCTAACCAGAACCTCAGTGGTTATGCTCTCTCGTTACTTTCAAATTGTCACTAACAGGCTAGTGACCAATTTTACCAATTTACATTGGCTTACTGGAACACCCTTATAATTCCCTAGTATATGGTACTGAGGTACCCAGGGTATTGGGGTTCCAGGAGATCCCTATGGGCTGCAGCAATTCTTTTGCCACCCATAGGGAGCTCTGACAATTCTTACACAGGCCTGCCACTGCAGCCTGAGTGAAATAACGTCCACGTTATTTCACAGCCATTTTACACTGCACTTAAGTAACTTATAAGTCACCTATATGTCTAACCTTTACCTGGTAAAGGTTAGGTGCAAAGTTACTTAGTGTGAGGGCACCCTGGCACTAGCCAAGGTGCCCCCACATTGTTCAGAGCCAATTCACTGAACTTTGTGAGTGCGGGGACACCATTACACGTGTGCACTACATATAGGTCACTACCTATATGTAGCTTCACCATGGTAACTCCGAATATGGCCATGTAACATGTCTATGATCATGGAATTGCCCCCTCTATGCCATCCTGGCATTGTTGGTACAATTCCATGATCCCAGTGGTCTGTAGCACAGACCCTGGTACTGCCAGACTGCCCTTCCTGGGGTTTCACTGCAGCTGCTGCTGCTGCCAACCCCTCAGACAGGCAGCTGCCCTCCTGGGGTCCAGCCAGGCCTGGCCCAGGATGGCAGAACAAAGAACTTCCTCTGAGAGAGGGTGTGACACCCTCTCCCTTTGGAAAATGGTGTGAAGGCAGGGGAGGAGTAGCCTCCCCCAGCCTCTGGAAATGCTTTGTTGGGCACAGATGTGCCCAATTCTGCATAAGCCAGTCTACACCGGTTCAGGGACCCCTTAGCCCCTGCTCTGGCGCGAAACTGGACAAAGGAAAGGGGAGTGATCACTCCCCTGACCTGCACCTCCCCTGGGAGGTGTCCAGAGCTCCTCCAGTGTGCTCCAGACCTCTGCCATCTTGGAAACAGAGGTGCTGCTGGCACACTGGACTGCTCTGAGTGGCCAGTGCCACCAGGTGACGTCAGAGACTCCTTGTGATAGGCTCCTTCAGGTGTTAGTAGCCTTTCCTCTCTCCTAGGTAGCCAAACCCTCTTTTCTGGCTATTTAGGGTCTCTGTCTCTGGGGAAACTTTAGATAACGAATGCATGAGCTCAGCCGAGTTCCTCTGCATCTCCCTCTTCACCTTCTGATAAGGAATCGACCGCTGACCGCGCTGGAAGCCTGCAAACCTGCAACATAGTAGCAAAGACGACTACTGCAACTCTGTAACGCTGATCCTGCCGCCTTCTCGACTGTTTTCCTGCTTGTGCATGCTGTGGGGGTAGTCTGCCTCCTCTCTGCACCAGAAGCTCCGAGAAATCTCCCGTGGGTCGACGGAATCTTCCCCCTGCAACCGCAGGCACCAAAAAGCTGCATCTCCGGTCCCTTGGGTCTCCTCTCAGCACGACGAGCGAGGTCCCTCGAATCCAGCGACACCGTCCAAGTGACTCCCACAGTCCAGTAACTCTTCAGCCCGAGTTTGGTGGAGGTAAGTCCTTGCCTCACCTCGCTGGGCTGCATTGCTGGGAACCGCGACTTTGCAAGCTTCTCCGGCCCCTCTGCACTTCCGGCGGAAATCCTGTGTGCACAGCCAAGCCTGGGTCCACGGCACTCTAACCTGCATTGCACGACTTTCTAAGTTGGTCTCCGGCGACGTGGGACTCCTTTGTGCAACTTCGGCGAGCACCATTTCACGCATCCTCGTAGTGCCTGTTTCTGGCACTTCTCCGGGTGCTACCTGCTTCAGTGAGGGCTCCTTGTCTTGCTCGACGTCCCCTCTCTCTGCAGGTCCAATTTGCGACCTTCTGGTCCCTCCTGGGCCCCAGCAGCGTCCAAAAACGCCAAACGCACGATTTGCGTGTAGCAAGGCTTGTTGGCGTCCATCCGGCGGGAAAACACTTCTGCACGACTCTCCAAGGCGTGGGGGATCCATCCTCCAAAGGGGAAGTCTCTAGCCCTTGTCGTTCCTGCAGTATTCACAGTTCTTCAGCCTAGAAAGAGCTTCTTTGCACCAACCGCTGGCATTTCTTGGGCATCTGCCCATCTCCGAGCTGCTTGTGACTTTTGGACTTGGTCCCCTTGTTCCACAGGTACCTTCAGACAGGAATCCATCGTTGTTGCATTGCTGATTTGTGTTTTCCTTGCATTCTCCCTCTAACACGACTATTTTGTCCTTAGGGGAACTTTGGTGCACTTTGCACTCACTTTTCAGGGTCTTGGGGAGGGTTATTTTGCTAACTCTCACTATTTTCTAATAGTCCCAGCGACCCTCTACAAGGTCACATAGGTTTGGGGTCCATTCGTGGTTCGCATTCCACTTCTGGAGTATATGGTTTGTGTTGCCCCTATCCCTATGTTTCTCCATTGCATCCTATTGTAACTATACATTGTTTGCACTGTTTTCTAAGACTATACTGCATATTTTTGCTATTGTGTATATATATCTTGTGTATATTTCCTATCCTCTCACTGAGGGTACACTCTAAGATACTTTGGCATATTGTCATAAAAATAAAGTACCTTTATTTTTAGTATAACTGTGTATTGTGTTTTCTTATGATATTGTGCATATGACACTAAGTGGTACTGTAGTAGCTTCACACGTCTCCTAGTTCAGCCTGAGCTGCTTTGCTAAGCTACCATTATCTATCAGCCTAAGCTGCTAGACACCCTATACACTAATAAGGGATAACTGGGCCTGGTGCAAGGTGCAAGTACCCCTTGGTACTCACTACAAGCCAGTCCAGCCTCCTACATTGGTTGTGCAGCGGTGGGATAAGTGCTTGAGACTACTTACCACTCTTGTCATTGTACTTTTCATAAGAGAAAAATATACAAAACAAGGTCAGTGTATATACACATAGCCAAAAAGTTTTGCATTTCCTCTTTTCACTCTTTTCTAAGTGCTGAAAAGTACTTCTAAACTTTCAAAAAGTTCTTAAAAGTTTAAAAAGTTTTTTTCTGTCTTTCCAAAAAGTTCTGGAAACTTTTTTCTCTTTTTCTATCACTTTAACTCTCTCAAAAAAATGTCTGGCACAGGAAAAAATGTTGAACTGTCCAAACTTGCATATGATCACCTTAGCTGGAAAGGAGCAAGGAGTCTCTGCATAGAGAGAGGTTTGAGTGTAGGGAAGAATCCTTCCTTAGAACTGTTAATTAATATGCTTAGAGTACAGGATAAGGCCATAAGTGCCCAATCTGTAGAAAAAGTAGCTAATGGTTCTCAATCTGATCCAGGGACTCCCCCAGGAAAAGGTTCAGGAAAGAAACTTCTCAGCCTGCCCATTACTAGACAGTCTAGCATAGTTGGTACAGAGGTTGAATCACACCATACTAATGGTGTGCTCTCACATTATACTGGTAGCCAAGCTGTTAGGGAGCCCTCTGTAAGGGACAGGTCTCCTTCTGTTCATTCCCATCATACCTCTGTATCTAGAAATGTCCCTCCCGCCCACCCTGATGACAGATTGTTAGAAAGGGAGCTCAATAGATTGAGAGTGGAACAAACCAGACTGAAGCTCAAGAAGCAACAGCTGGATTTGGATAGACAGTCTTTAGAAGTAGAGAGGGAAAGACAGAAGTTGGGTTTAGATACCCATGGTGGCAGCAGCAGTATTCCCCATAGTCATCCTGCAAAAGAGCATGATTCCAGGAATCTGCACAAGATAGTTCCCCCTTATAAGGAGGGGGATGACATTAACAAGTGGTTTGCTGCACTTGAGAGGGCCTGTGTTGTACAGGATGTCCCTCAAAGGCAGTGGGCTGCTATCCTATGGCTATCATTTAGTGGAAAAGGTAGGGATAGGCTCCTTACTGTGAAAGAAAATGATGCCAATAATTTTACAGTTCTTAAGAATGCACTCCTGGATGGTTATGGCTTAACCACTGAACAGTACAGGATAAAGTTCAGAGAGACCAAAAAGGAGTCTTCACAAGACTGGGTTGATTTCATTGACCATTCAGTGAAGGCCTTGGAGGGGTGGTTACATGGCAGTAAAGTTACTGATTATGAAAGCCTGTATAACACAATCCTGAGAGAGCATATACTTAATAATTGTGTGTCTGATTTGTTGCACCAGTACCTGGTAGACTCTGATCTGACCTCTCCCCAAGAATTGGGAAAGAAGGCAGACAAATGGGTCAGAACAAGGGTGAACAGAAAAGTTCATACAGGGGGTGACAAAGATGGCAATAAGAAGAAAGATGGTGAAAAATCTCAAGATAAGCATGGGGATAAGGGTAAAACCAAAGATCCCACTTCAAATCTTAAACACTCTTCAGAGGGTGGGGATAAAACAAATTCTTCCTCTTCTTCCCAACCTGCACACATTAAAAAGCCTTGGTGCTTTGTGTGTAAAAACAGAGGCCATAGGCCAGGGGATAAGTCCTGTCCAGGTAAACCCCCTGAGCCTACCACCACTAATACATCAAGCTCTAGTGCCCCTAGCAGTAGTGGTACTAGTGGTGGGACTGCTGGCAACAGTCAAGCAAAGGGTGTAGTTGGGTTCACTTATGGGTCCATAGTGGAAACTGATGTAATCAGTCCCAAGACAGTTTCTGTCACACCTAGTGGCATTGGCCTTGCCACACTGGCTGCTTGTCCCCTTACAATGGATAAGTACAGGCAGACAGTTTCAATAAATGGTGTTGAGGCCTTGGCCTACAGGGACACAGGTGCCAGTTTCACTTTGGTGACTGAAAACCTAGTGCCTCCTGAACAACACATCATTGGACAACAGTATAAGATTATTGATGTCCATAACTCCACTAAGTTTCTTCCCTTAGCTATAATTCAGTTTAGTTGGGGTGGAGTTACTGGCCCTAAGCAGGTGGTGGTATCACCTAGCTTACCTGTAGACTGTCTCTTAGGTAATGACCTAGAGGCCTCAGGTTGGGCTGATGTAGAGTTTTATGCCCATGCAGCCATGCTGGGCATCCCTGAGGAATTGTTCCCTCTCATTTCAAGTGAAATGAAAAAGCAAAGGAGAGAAGGCCTGAAAACTCAGGATCCCTCTCCATCAACAGGTAAAAAGGGTATCACAGTATCCCCTAACCACCCTACCATTCAGGATACTATTCCTGTGGTGGGAGAAACCTCTCCTGGGGTGGCACCTGTTCCAAGGGAATCATCAGCTGGCAAAGCTGGACTCCCTGAGGTGGAAGTACCTCTCTGTGGGATAACTAACATTGGTGAGAAAAACAGCACCATTTTAGTTAACATGGAGTATCCCTCCAGCCCTCCCAGAGAAACTTTAGGGCAGAAACCCTGCACTACCTCACAACACTTAGGACAGCATCCCTGCCCTAGTGTGGAGCTCATAGGACAGCATCCCTGCCCTGCTCCAACTCAAGAGAAACAGCATCCCTGTTCTCTCTTCCAGCCAGATGGACAAAGTTTTTGCCCAGCTATGGCTTTTCTGAGACAGCATCCCTGTCTGGCATTTCCATCACTACAAATAGGTTCAGTGGACAATTCCCACTGCTCTAAACTAAAACTTACTGATAGAAACTCTGAAAATACATCTTCACATTGTTGCTTAGCTAAAAAACTTCAAACAGGGTGGTTTACATCCCCACAGGGAAGTAACCATATAGTGGATGATAAAGGGAGTAACCAGTCTATTGCAGAGCTACTCTCTACTTATCACCACTTAGACAATAAAGTCTCAACTGGCCAAGGTTAGCCTTATTGTCCTTCGTTTGGGGGGGGGTTGTGTGAGAAGGTAGCCTCTTTCTAGCCTTGTTACCCCCACTTTTGGCCTGTTTGTGAGTGTATGTCAGGGTGTTTGTCACTGTTTTCACTGTCTCACTGGGATCCTGATAGCCAGGCCTCAGTGCTCATAGTGAAAACACTATGTTTTCAGTATGTTTGTTATGTGTCACTGGGATCCTGCTGGTCAGGACCCCAGTGCTCATAGGTTTGTGGCCTATATGTATGTGTCACTGGGACCCTGTCACACAGGGCCCCAGTGCTCATAGGTGTGCATGTATATGTTCCCTGTGTGGTGCCTAACTGTCTCACTGAGGCTCTGCTAACCAGAACCTCAGTGGTTATGCTCTCTCGTTACTTTCAAATTGTCACTAACAGGCTAGTGACCAATTTTACCAATTTACATTGGCTTACTGGAACACCCTTATAATTCCCTAGTATATGGTACTGAGGTACCCAGGGTATTGGGGTTCCAGGAGATCCCTATGGGCTGCAGCAATTCTTTTGCCACCCATAGGGAGCTCTGACAATTCTTACACAGGCCTGCCACTGCAGCCTGAGTGAAATAACGTCCACGTTATTTCACAGCCATTTTACACTGCACTTAAGTAACTTATAAGTCACCTATATGTCTAACCTTTACCTGGTAAAGGTTAGGTGCAAAGTTACTTAGTGTGAGGGCACCCTGGCACTAGCCAAGGTGCCCCCACATTGTTCAGAGCCAATTCACTGAACTTTGTGAGTGCGGGGACACCATTACACGTGTGCACTACATATAGGTCACTACCTATATGTAGCTTCACCATGGTAACTCCGAATATGGCCATGTAACATGTCTATGATCATGGAATTGCCCCCTCTATGCCATCCTGGCATTGTTGGTACAATTCCATGATCCCAGTGGTCTGTAGCACAGACCCTGGTACTGCCAGACTGCCCTTCCTGGGGTTTCACTGCAGCTGCTGCTGCTGCCAACCCCTCAGACAGGCAGCTGCCCTCCTGGGGTCCAGCCAGGCCTGGCCCAGGATGGCAGAACAAAGAACTTCCTCTGAGAGAGGGTGTGACACCCTCTCCCTTTGGAAAATGGTGTGAAGGCAGGGGAGGAGTAGCCTCCCCCAGCCTCTGGAAATGCTTTGTTGGGCACAGATGTGCCCAATTCTGCATAAGCCAGTCTACACCGGTTCAGGGACCCCTTAGCCCCTGCTCTGGCGCGAAACTGGACAAAGGAAAGGGGAGTGACCACTCCCCTGACCTGCACCTCCCCTGGGAGGTGTCCAGAGCTCCTCCAGTGTGCTCCAGACCTCTGCCATCTTGGAAACAGAGGTGCTGCTGGCACACTGGACTGCTCTGAGTGGCCAGTGCCACCAGGTGACGTCAGAGACTCCTTGTGATAGGCTCCTTCAGGTGTTAGTAGCCTTTCCTCTCTCCTAGGTAGCCAAACCCTCTTTTCTGGCTATTTAGGGTCTCTGTCTCTGGGGAAACTTTAGATAACGAATGCATGAGCTCAGCCGAGTTCCTCTGCATCTCCCTCTTCACCTTCTGATAAGGAATCGACCGCTGACCGCGCTGGAAGCCTGCAAACCTGCAACATAGTAGCAAAGACGACTACTGCAACTCTGTAACGCTGATCCTGCCGCCTTCTCGACTGTTTTCCTGCTTGTGCATGCTGTGGGGGTAGTCTGCCTCCTCTCTGCACCAGAAGCTCCGAAGAAATCTCCCGTGGGTCGACGGAATCTTCCCCCTGCAACCGCAGGCACCAAAAAGCTGCATCTCCGGTCCCTTGGGTCTCCTCTCAGCACGACGAGCGAGGTCCCTCGAATCCAGCGACACCGTCCAAGTGACTCCCACAGTCCAGTGACTCTTCAGCCCGAGTTTGGTGGAGGTAAGTCCTTGCCTCACCTCGCTGGGCTGCATTGCTGGGAACCGCGACTTTGCAAGCTTCTCCGGCCCCTCTGCACTTCCGGCGGAAATCCTGTGTGCACAGCCAAGCCTGGGTCCACGGCACTCTAACCTGCATTGCACGACTTTCTAAGTTGGTCTCCGGCGACGTGGGACTCCTTTGTGCAACTTCGGCGAGCACCGTTTCACGCATCCTCGTAGTGCCTGTTTATGGCACTTCTCCGGGTGCTACCTGCTTCAGTGAGGGCTCCTTGTCTTGCTCGACGTCCCCTCTCTCTGCAGGTCCAATTTGCGACCTTCTGGTCCCTCCTGGGCCCCAGCAGCGTCCAAAAACGCCAAACGCACGATTTGCGTGTAGCAAGGCTTGTTGGCGTCCATCCGGCGGGAAAACACTTCTGCACGACTCTCCAAGGCGTGGGGGATCCATCCTCCAAAGGGGAAGTCTCTAGCCCTTGTCGTTCCTGCAGTATTCACAGTTCTTCAGCCTAGAAAGAGCTTCTTTGCACCAACCGCTGGCATTTCTTGGGCATCTGCCCATCTCCGAGCTGCTTGTGACTTTTGGACTTGGTCCCCTTGTTCCACAGGTACCTTCAGACAGGAATCCATCGTTGTTGCATTGCTGATTTGTGTTTTCCTTGCATTCTCCCTCTAACACGACTATTTTGTCCTTAGGGGAACTTTGGTGCACTTTGCACTCACTTTTCAGGGTCTTGGGGAGGGTTATTTTGCTAACTCTCACTATTTTCTAATAGTCCCAGCGACCCTCTACAAGGTCACATAGGTTTGGGGTCCATTCGTGGTTCGCATTCCACTTCTGGAGTATATGGTTTGTGTTGCCCCTATCCCTATGTTTCCCCATTGCATCCTATTGTAACTATACATTGTTTGCACTGTTTTCTAAGACTATACTGCATATTTTTGCTATTGTGTATATATATCTTGTGTATATTTCCTATCCTCTCACTGAGGGTACACTCTAAGATACTTTGGCATATTGTCATAAAAATAAAGTACCTTTATTTTTAGTATAACTGTGTATTGTGTTTTCTTATGATATTGTGCATATGACACTAAGTGGTACTGTAGTAGCTTCACACGTCTCCTAGTTCAGCCTGAGCTGCTTTGCTAAGCTACCATTATCTATCAGCCTAAGCTGCTAGACACCCTATACACTAATAAGGGATAACTGGGCCTGGTGCAAGGTGCAAGTACCCCTTGGTACTCACTACAAGCCAGTCCAGCCTCCTACATCCCCGCACTCACAAAATCTGGGGAAATTGCCCTGAACAATGTGGGAGCACCTTGGCAAGTGCCAGGGTGCCCTCACACTTAGTAACTTTGCACCTAACCTTCACTAAGTGAGGATCAGACATATAGGTGACTTATAAGTTACTTAAGTGCAGTGTAAAATGGCTATGAATTAAGGTGGACGTTATTTCACTCAGGCTGCAGTGGCAGTCCTGTGTAAGGATTGTCTGAGCTCCCTATGGGTGGCAATAGAAATGCTGCAGCCCATAGGGATCTCCTGGAACCCCAATACATTGGGTACCTAGGTACCATATACTAGGGAATTATAAGGGTGTTCCAGTGTGCCAATCAGAATTGGTGAAAATGGCCACTTGCCTGCAGTGACAATTTTAAGAGCAGAGATAGCATGGACACTGAGGTTGTGGTTAGCAGAGCCTCAGTGATACAGTTAGGCACCACAGAGAGAACACATGTAGGCCACGAACTATGAGTACTGGGGACCTGGCTAGCAGGATCCCAGTAACACAGTCAAAAACAAACTAACACACAAGTAAAATGGGGGTAACATGCCAGGCAAGATGGTACTTTCTTCCACAACACCCCCCCCTCCAAACGAGGGACAATAAGGCTAACCTTGCCCAGATGAGTCTTCATTATCTAAGTGGAAATATCTGGAGAGTCCATCTAAATTGAAGTGGGTACTCTGAGGTCTATGTTCCACTGTATAGTCCATTCCCTGTAGAGATATGGACCACTTCAACAATTTAGGGTTTTCACCTTTCACTTGTTTTAGCCAAAGTAGAGGTTTGTGGTCTGTCTTAACAATAAAGTGAGTACCAAACAGGCATGGTCTCAACTTTTTCAGTGCCCAGACCACTGCAAAGGCCTCCCTCTCTATGGCAGACCAACGTTTTTCTCCAGGGGTCAACCTCCTGGTAATAAAAGCAACAGGTTGATCCTGGCCCTCAGTTGTAAGCTGTGATAGCACTGCCCCAACCCCAAATTCAGAAAAATCAGTCTGGACTATTAACTTTTTGGAGTGGCAAGGGCTTTTTAGGACAGGTGCAGAGCACATGGCCTGTTTGAGCTCATCAAAATCTTTTTGACACCTAGCTGTCCACAATACCTTTTTAGGTATCTTCTTACTAATGAGGTAATCAAGAGGAGCTGCAATTGAGCCATAATTCTTGATGAACCTCCTATAGTACCCTGTGAGGCCTAGAAAGGCTCTCACCCAGGTTTGAGTTGTAGGGGGAGCCCATTCCATAATGGTCTGGATCTTCCCCTGCAGTGGTGCAATCTGTTTCCCACCTACCAGGTGGCCCAGATAAACCACTTTTCCCTGCCCTATCTGGCATTTTGAAGCCTCAATAGTGATGCCTGCCTTTTGCAGGGCCTCCAAAACTTTCCAAAGGTGGACCAGGTGATCATCCCAGGTGGAGCTAAAGACAGCTATACCATCTAGATATGCTGTACTAAAAGCTTCCAACCCTTGCAGGACTGTGTTCACCAACCTTTGAAAAGTTGCAGGTGCATTTTTCAGACCAAAGGGCATTACAGTGAATTGATAGTGCCCTCCAATGGTTGAAAATGCAGTTTTAGGTGTTGCGTCTCTTCTGATAACTTAATCTGCCAATACCCTGCAGTTAAATAAAAAGTGCTTAGATACTTGGCAGAAGCCAGTGTATTTATGAGCTAATCTGCCCTGGGTATAGGTTGAGCATCTGTCTTGGTTACTTGACTGAGACCTCTAAAGTCAACACAAAACCCCATCTCTCTTTTACCATCCTTACTGTGAGGTTTTGGGACAAGCACCACTGGGCTAGCCCATGGGCTTTCTGAAGGCTCAATCATTCCTAAGTCCAGCATCTTCTGTACCTCTTGTTTAATGTAGTCCCTGACATGGTCAGACTGCCTATAAATCCTACTTTTCACAGGTAAACTGTCTCCAATATTGATTGTGTGCTCACACCAGGTAGTTGTACCTGGTACGAGTGAGAAGAGTTCAGAAAATTGACTAAAGAGATTTCCACAGTTGTTCTTCTGCTCAGCAGTAAGATAATCTGCAAGTACTACTCCCTCCACTAAGCCATCAGCTTCAGTGGTGGAGACGAGATCAGGGAGAGGGTCACTCTCTTCTTCCTGTCCCTCATCAGTTGCCATGAGCAGGGTGAGATCAGCCCTGTCATAGTAGGGTTTCAGGTGGTTGACATGGAGCATCGTAAGGGGACTCCTGGCAGTGCCCAGGTCTAACAAGTAGGTAACCTCACCCTTTTTCTCAACAATGAGATGGGGTCCACTCCATTTGTCCTGGAGTGCTCTTGGGCCACAGGTTCCAATACCCACACCTTCTATCCTGGGTGGTACTGGGTCAGGACAGCTGTGAGAAAGTAGCCTCTTTCTAGCCTTGTTACCCCCACTTTTGGCCTATTTGTGAGTATATGTCAGGGTGTTTTCACTGTCTCACTGGGATCCTGCTAGCCAGGGCCCAGTGCTCATAGTGAAGACCCTATGTTGTCAGTATGTTTGTTATGTGTCACTGGGACCCTGCTAGCCAGGACCCCAGTGCTCATACGTTTGAAGCCTATATGTGTTCCCTGTGTGATGCCTAACTGTCTCACTGAGACTCTGCTAACCAGAACCTCAGTGGTTATGCTCTCTCTGCTTTACAAATTTGTCACTAAAAGGCTAGTGACTACATTTACCAATTCACATTGGCATACTGGTACACCCATATAATTCCCTAGTAAATGGTACTGAGGTACCCAGGGTATTGGGGTTCCAGGAGATCCCAATGGGCTGCAGCATTTCTTTTGCCACCCATAGGGAGCTCTGACAATTCTTACACAGGCCTGCCAGTGCAGCCTGAGTGAAACAACGTCCACGTTATTTCACAGCCATTTACCACTGCATTTAAGTAACTTATAAGTCACCTATATGTCTAACCTTCACCTGGTAAAGGTTGGGTGCAAAGTTACTTAGTGTGTGGGCTCCCTGGCACTAGCCAAGGTGCCCCCACATTGTTCAGGGCAAATTCCCCGGACTTTGTGAGTGCGGGCACACCATTAGACGCATTCACTGTACATAGGTCACTACCTATGTACAGCGCCACAATGGTAACTCTGAACATGGCCATGTAACATGTCTAAGATCATGGAATTGTCACCCCAATGCCATTCTGGCATTGGGGGGACAATTCCATGAGCCCCCGGGTCTCTAGCACAGAACCTGGGTACTGCCAAACTGCCTTTCCGGGGTCTCCACTGCAGCTGCGGTTGCTGCCAACCCCTCAGACAGGTTTCTGCCCTCCTGGGGACCAGGCAGCCCTGGGCCAGGAAGGCAGAACAAAGGATTTCCTCTGAGAGAGGGTGTAACACCCTCTCCCTTTGGAAATAGGTGTTACGGCTGGGGAGGAGTAGCCTCCTCCAGCCTCTGAAAATGCTTTGATGGCCACAGATTGTGCCCATCTCTGCATAAGCCAGTCTACACCGGTTCAGGGATCCCCCAGCCCTGCTCTGGCGCAAAACTGGACAAAGGAAAGGGGAGTGACCACTCCCCTGACCTGCACCTCCTAGGGGAGGTGCCCGGAGCTCCTCCAGTGTGTCCCAGACCTCTGCCATCTTGGAAACAGAGGTGTCTGTGGCACACTGGACTGCTCTGAGTGGCCAGTGCCAGCAGGTGACGTCAGAGGCTCCTTCTGATAGGCTCTTACCTCTCTTGGTGGCCAATCCTCCTTCCTAGGTAGCCAAACCTCCTTTTCTGGCTATTTAGGGTCTCTGCTTTGGGGATCTCACTAGATAATGAATGCAAGAGCTCACCAGAGTTCCTCTGCATCTCCCTCTTCACCTTCTGCCAAAGGATCGACCGCTGACTGCTCAGGACAACTGCAAAACCGCAACAAAGTAGCAAGACGACTACTAGCAACCTTGTATTGCTTCATCCTGCCGGCTTTCTCGACTGTTTCCAGGTGGTGCATGCTCTGGGGGTAGCCTGCCTCCTCTCTGCACCAGGAGCTCTGAAGAAATCTCCCATGGGTCGACGGAATCTTCCCCCTGCAACCGTGGGCACCAAAAGACTGCATCACTGGTCCTCTGGGTCCCCTCTCAGCACGACGAGCGTGGTCCCTGGAACTCAGCAACTCTGTCCAAGTGACTCCCACAGTCCAGTGACTCTTCAGTCCAAGTTTGGTGGAGGTAAGTCCTTGCCTCCCCACGCTAGACTGCATTGCTTGGTACCGCGTGATTTGCAGCTGCTCCGGCTCCTGTGCACTCTACCAGAATTTCCTTCATGCACAGCCAAGCCTGGGTCACCGTCACTCCTTCCTGCAGTGCACAATCTCCTGAGTTGTCCTCCGGCATCGTGGGACTCCCTTTTGTGACTTCGGGTGGACTTGGGTTCACTTTTCATCTAAGTGCCTGTTCAGGTACTTCTGCGTGTGCTGCCTGCTTCTGTGAAGGCTCCCTACGTTGCTGGGTGCCCCCTCTGTCTCCTCTTCCAAGTGGCGATATCCTGGTCCCTCCTGGGCCACAGCAGCACCCAAAAACCCTAACCTCGACCCTTGCAGCTAGCAAGGCTTGTTTGCGGTCTTTCTGCATGGGACCACCTCTGCAAGCTTCATCACGACGTGGGACATCCATCCTCCAAAGGGAAGTTCCTAGTCCTCCTCTTTCTTGCAGAACTCCAAGCTTGTAGTGGGTACCAAAGGTACTTACACCTTGTGCCAGGTCCAGTTATCCCTTATTAGTAGAGAAGAGGTGTTTCTAGCAGCTTAGACTGATAGTAGGTAGTTATGGCAAAGCAGCTTAGGCTGAACTAGGAGACATGCAAAGCTCCTACTATACCACTTATATCATATGCACAATATCATAAGAAAACACAATACACAGATTTACTAAAAATAAAGGTACTTTATTTTTATGACAGTATGCCAAAAGTATCTCAGTGAGTACCCTCAGTAAGAAGGTAAGTAATATACACAAGTTATATGTACACAAACCAAAATTAGGTAAGTAAGAGCAAGAACAGTGTAGAATTACAATAGGTTGCAATAGGCAAGCATAGGTATAGGGTCAACACAAACTGTATACTCCAAAAATGGAATGCGATTTACGATTGGACCCCAGACCTATGTGATCTTGTAGAGGGTCACTGGGACTGTAAGGAAACAGTCAGGGTGTCTAAGATACCCCACCCCAAGACCCTGAAAAATAGGAGTAAAGTGCACCTATTACCCCAAAAGAGCACAATAGTCGTGATAGGGGAATTCTGCAGGAAAAACAAACACTAGCAGTGCACTGACAATGGATTTCCGGACCTGAGGACCTGCAAGGAAAGGGGACCAAGTCCAATAGTCGCAACAGTGTCCAGGTGGGGCAGGAGCCCAGGAAACCCCGGATGAAGGTGCAAGGAAGCTGCCTCCGGATGGAAGAAGCTCAGAATTCTGCAAGAAAGAAGAGGACTAGGAACTTCTCCTTTGGAAGACAGATGTCCCACGTCGCGATGAAGCTTGCAAAGGTTTTCCGAAGCATAAATACCGCAAACAAGCCTTGCTAGGTGCAAGGGTCGCGGAAGAGGTTTTTGGGTGCTGCTGAGGACCAGGAAGGACCAGGATGTCGCCTTTTGGAGGAGGAGACAGAGGGGGCGCTCACCAACTCAGCGAGCCCTCACAGAATCAGGCAGCACCCGGAGAAGTACCCCAACAGGCACTCAGAAGAAGAGTGAACCGGAGTCCACGCGAAGTTACAAAAGGGGGTTCCACGACGTCAGAGGACAACTCAGAGGGTTGTGCACTGCAAGACGGAGTCCAGGGGACCCAGGCTAGGCTGTGCACGAAGGAAATCCTGGAAGAGTGCACAGGAGCCGGAGCAGCTGCAAATCACGTAGTACACAGCTTTGCAGTCTAGCGTGGGGAGGCAAGGACTTACCTCCACCAAACTTGGACTGAAGAGTCACTGGACTGTGGGAGTCACTTGAACAGAGTTGCTGTGTTCCAGGGACCACACTTGTCAGGATGAGAGGGGATCCAGAGGACCAGTGATGCAGTCTTTTGGTGCCTGCGTTAGCAGGGGGAAGATTCTGTCGACCCACAGGAGATTTCTTTGGAGCTTCTGGTGAAGGCAGGCTACCCCCAGAGCATGCACCACCTGGAAACAGTCGAGAAAGCCGGGAGGATCAGGCGCTACAATGTCGTTGGTAGTCCTCTTGCTACTTTTTTGTGGTTTTTCAGGGATCCTGGAGCAATCAGCGGTCGATCCTTGGTAGAAGGTGAAGAGGGAGATGCAGAGCAACTCTGGTGAGCTCTTGCATTTGTTATCTGAAGAATTCCCCAAAGCAGAGACCCTAAATAGCCAGAAAAGGAGGTTTGGCTACCAAGTTAGGAGGATTGTATACCAAGAGAGGTAAGAGCCTATCAGAAGGAGCCTCGGACGTCACCTGCTGGCACTGGCCACTCAGAACAGTCCAGTGTGCCCCCAACACCTCTGTTTCCAAGATGGCAGAGGTCTGGGACACATTGGAGGAGCTCTGGGCACCTCCCCTGGGAGGTACTGGTCAGGGGAGTGGGCACCTCCCCTTTCCTTTGTCCATTCTCGCGCCAGAGCAGGGCTGGGACTTCCCTGAACTGGTGTAGACTGGCTTATGCAGAGATGGGCACCATCTGTGCCCATCAAAGCATTTCCAGAGGCTGGGGGAGGCTACTCCTCCCCAGCCCTTCACACCTATTTCCAAAGGGAGAGGGTGTAACACCCTCTCTCAGAGGAAATCCTTTGTTCTGCCTTCCTGGGCCAGGGCTGCCTGGACCCCAGGAGGGCGGAAACCTGTCTGAGTGGTTGGCAGAAGCAGCAGCTGCAGTGGAGACCGCGGAAAGGCAGTTTGGCAGTACCCGGGTTCTGTACTAGAGACCCGGGGGATCATGGAACTGTCCCCCCAATACCAGCATGGTATTGGGGTGACAATTCCATGATCTTAGACATGTTACATGGCCATGTTCGGATTTACCATTGTGACGCTATACATAGGTAGTGACCTATGTATAGTGCACACATGTAATGGTGTCCCCGCACTCAGAAAGTCCGGGGAATTTGCCCTGAACAATGTGGGGGCACCTTGGCTAGTGCCAGGGTGCCCACACACTAAGTAACTTTGCACCCAACCTTCACTAAGTGAAGGTTAGACATATAGGTGACTTATAAGTTACTTATGTGCAGTGGTAAATGGCTGTGAAACAATGTAGACGTTATTTCACGCAGGCTGCAGTGGCAGGGCCGTGTAAGAATTGTCAGAGCTCCCTATGGGTGGCAAAAGAAATGCTGCAGTCCATAGGGATCTCCTGGAACCCCAATACCCTGAGTATCTAGGTACCATATACTAGGGAATTATAAGGGTGTTCCAGTGTGCCAATCAGAATTGGTGAAAATGGTCACTAGCCTGCAGTGACAATTTTAAAAGCAGAGAGAGCATAAACACTGAGGTTCTGGTTAGCAGAGCCTCAGTGATACAGTTAGGCGCCACACAGGGAACACAGATAGGCCACAAACTATGAGCACTGGGGTCCTGGCTAGCAGGATCCCAGTGACACAGGCAAAAACAAACTAACACACAAGTACAAATGGGGGTAAGATGCCAGGCAAGATGGTACTTTCCTACGACCTCAGAACCCAAATAGTAGTGTTTCACAAATAGTGAAGGGAGGACCAAGTCGCTGTTTTGCAGATGTATGCCTGTGAAACCCCTCTAGCTGGGGCTGAAGTAGAGTATTTAGCTCTGGTACAATGAGCACAAATACCTTTAGGCAGATCCTTGTGTGCCATGGAGTAGCATATTTTGATAGACAGTTATCCATTTGGACAAAGGTATTTTGTGGACAGCCTTTCCTTTCATCTACCCAACATATCCCATGAAGAGTTGGTCATCGAGCCTGAACTCACAGGTTCTGCCTATGTAAAAGCCTATCACCCTTTTGGGGTCAATACAATGAAGTATTTCCTCCTCTGTAGAAGGGTGATAAGGTGGAGAGAATGTTCAAATAGTAATAAAGTGACGTAAGTGAAATGGAGTAGCCCCTTTTGACAGGAAGGCAGCCTTTGTTTGTGGTGCCAGTTTGTCAGGAAAGAAGGTTGTGAAAGGTGGTTTTACACTTATAGCTGGTATTTTGCTGATACATTGAGCTGACGTGATGGCAACCAGGAAAAGTTATTTGAAAGACAGCAACTTTAACATGTAACTATGCATACCCCACATTTCTCAGCCAGTCCTGAGCAATTAGGATTGCTTGGGCCTGGTCTAAGCGATTCTTACTTAGCACTTGAGAAATTAAGGGTATGTGAGGAAATGCATACGGGGTGGTGCAGTTCACTTGAGGTGAAACGCGTCAAGGCTTCCTGATTCTGGAGGGCACAGAATTGTGGACAGTGAGCATTTTCTTGAGTGGCAAACAAGTCCACACAAGGGCTCCCAGATAACTGAAAGATGTCCTGGGCCACCTCTGGGTGAAGATGCCACTCGTGGTCTGCCAGATTACATCAGCTGAGACTGTCCACTTGCACGTTCAGCTCTCTGGCCAGGTGATTTGCCACCTCACAAATCTGAGTCATAGATCTTTTCTACAGGGAAGAGAAGACTCCACTCCTCCCTGTTTGTTGACATACCACATTGCTGTCATTATATTTTAAGATTTGGACCGACAGACAACAAAGGGAAGGGAGGAAGGCCTTGAGAGCTAGACGTATTACTCTTTAATTCAAACAGATTGATGTGTAAGCTCTGTACTTTTGGAGACCAGTGACCACTGATCTCCAGTTCTTCTATATGAACTCCCCACCCAAGGGTAGAGGCATCCGTGATGACTGTGGCCACAGGTGGAGGAGCGTGAAATGGTTTTCCTTGAGACAGGTTGACACTCACACTCCCCCACCATATGTCCACTGCAGTGTTGCTTGAGATCTTGATACACGCCTGCAAACCTCCGATGTGGTGAAACCTTTGTAGTATCAACCTAGTATGTGGAAGACATTGTGACGCAATGATGAGTAAAAATGCATGCAGAAACCACATGTACCATGATGAGATAGCAGATGATCTTGTGACACATGTTTTTATCGATTTTGATAGACACAGCTATCTGCCAAGGTGCTTTGTAGAGGTTGTACTGATCCCAAACAAGCCTAGCAGTAGTTTCAAAGCCCTCGGAGGATGATTGATTGGTAACAGTGAGAGAAAGAGTTGGGAGGATCCTAGGTTAGCAAAAACATTGATAACATCATGAGAACCACTGGTGTGGGAAAGGAACATGATATTGCGTAAGCCAGCTTTTAGTGTATAAAAATGAGGGGTGCAGATGTCTCAGGGAACTCACAGACGTATTTTATTTTATGTGGAATCCATCTTTTCTTGTTCATGGTTTGTGATACTCAATGACGACACAGGCCTGAAAAGTGTGTGTTGGGATGACTGCAACAAACTATTGTACCCAGACGAATAGCTTGTACTGCAAGACTTGCAAGACTTGCTCAAAAGACATCTCACTTGACATGCATTGCTTTATTGGCCCAGCCAGATACCCTGTGGCCCAGAGGCTGCATATAATTGGACAGGGATTGTCAAAATCATTTTGATGATGCCTTGGAAAGTCCCAACCATTTGAGTAATGTGAAGGTGACACTTGTAGTCAGCTTGTATCAAGCTGCAATACCTAAATGTTATTTTACTGTGATTGGTTAGATGCTTAATGCATGTGTAACCCTTCCATCTTCTGATCATCATCATGCCATGTATGTGTCCTTAGTACTGAAGAAATCACCTTTTTCTATATAATGATTGGTTTCCATGCATTTGTGGTTTTCAGGTATATTAGCCCTGATGAAGGCTTCTCTTATTGGACATGTTGTGTAATGTGCATAGCCCCATGAGTCAATTTTACATTTGTCTATGTTCATTTCATTTAGCTTCTACATTTGGTGAACAATGCGGACCTAGGCTTGGTAGCCAGTCTTGACACTATACACAGCTCCTTGACTTCACTCTGGATCAATGGACAGATGGTGCAATGCTTCTGACATGACAGCTATGCCCTCCCTACCCATGTGGTGTAAGATTCCAGTCTTTTGCGTCTCTCCACTTGTGAGCAGTAAACAATTGTAAGTATCAGAATCCACACTGCACCCTGCTTAGCAGTTTTCTGCTCATACTGTTTTGTTCCTTTGTCTTTTCTTGACCAGTTTTTATTCTCATTTAAATTGTGGCATTTCAGGTTTCATACAGAGCCTACTTCAGGATATCCAGCCAAATACAATATTGTAATATTTTCTTTTGTTAGATATTTCGTTGTTGTGATTTATTTGCTGGTTCTTTGGGTTCATATTTCCCCTCCCTGACACACTGACCACGATGCACAATGAGATACAATTCGAACAGTGCTAGTACCAGGGTTGGGCGAAGAATTCTGCTCTGCTGGTTGGGCGAAGAATTCTGCTCTGCTGGTTGTGTTCCCAGAGTTTTCCCCACTCTGCTCTGAAAAAATCTGCAAAGCGACGCAGAGCTGGCCTTTTTTCTCTCAGACGGCTCGCTGGCGTTAAGTTGGCGAGCTATAGATATTGCTATGTTTGTGAGCGAGATTTCTGAATGCGGTCGGTCGCAGCAGGTCACTTCTGCTCGCATTGAGAAAGCTACTGCTTGCATTGAGGAAGCTGCCACTTGAGTAGAAAATCAGTGGGAACGTATTGATCCAATATTTCTACTGTCTTTCCACATGATGATAGTTCTCTTGAATGACCTAACATGTCACAAAAATTGTAATTTTATCGTTTGTATTCTCTGAACAGCACCAAGCGGAAGTTTTCCATTTATTTGCGAATGAGATGGTGACAATTCACACCATCTGTAATTAATTAAGATATTAATAATAGTAAATGTTGTAGGTCCCCTGTATCAGTTATGCCAGTGAAGATTAACTTTCCCATTTCTGCTCACCACAGACTCATGGCATGTCTCCAAGTGCAAAGCCACAGATTGTCTCAATATAACATGACAGGGTATACAGAAGTGTACTGTACACTGTAGACAGGATAACACAGCGGGCTTAATGTGTGTTCTTGGTGGAGAGAATGCACAACATGAACAGCGAATGCATGAACTCAGTGTTAATGCCTCATGAAAATATTTGGATTGTCTTTATTTTAAGATTTGTATGATTTTCTATACACAGTGGATGCAGGGATGTATAAATATATTAATTATTAAAATAGTTGGTTGGTGTAAAAGTCCTTTTTCTTCCCTGTTTTTCCTAGGTTTCAGAATATGGACATGGCAATGTGTTTTTCTGTATATGTCTGTCTGTACTCCCTTTTATGTTGTTTTCATTGTTTATGGAAGTTAGTTTTGGGGGTACATCTTAATATATCAAGTACAGTAACATGGATTGCCTCCATGTTTCAGCATATTGTAACTATATATTTTCTATAGTGGTGTTGAGTATTGAAAATACCTATGTTTGAATTTTCTCTCTCCCACAACCTGTTAACTATTTTCTTGTCCCCTAGAACATTGATTGCTTTAATATGTCAATGACACTGCATATAATTGCATGTGCAATTGGCATCAGCTACCTGGCGGTGCTTGCTCTATTTTGCTTCCTCCTGCTGAGTTTTGGGGTATGGAGAAGGAGTAAATGTAATGAAGTGTGGCATTTGTGACACTAGGCACAAAGTTCAAGGATGAAATATCATTTGAAAAATGAATAAATAAGTCATAGTTGATCCTACCTCAAGATGTGCAAATGCGGTGCTACAGTAAAGCAATTACGTATCTACTTCCAATGGTAAGGGTGCTGAATGTGAATTCCCACTTATCCATCCTGTTTTCTGTTCTTGCACTATGCAAGAGTATAGCCACATAAGCACTAAGCCAAGACTGGTTTGTGCGCCGTACCCCATCCGTTTCTTTCTTAAAAGACCATCTGAATTTCACAACATCATGCTTGCAGTGGAATGGGGAGTGGCACCTGACACTAGTAATGTCTGCCACACCCCAACCCCTCAACTATTCAGTGTGTTGAGGAAGATTAATGGGATACAATCCTGTGTTCCAACAATACTTGCTATATACATGTGTCACATTTGTTTTCTTCTGACCTTTGGGGTTACCATTTGTTCAGTGAAATTATTTTTGCGAATATTTAACTGTTTCCGAGTGCTCTTGTTTATTTTGTTATTTGAATGCTGATTTCCTTTTAAAATGGTACTAATGTACATCATTAGCAGAGCTATCCAATTTCAACTTCTTGTTTTTACCTATTAAATGCCTCAGTGACATCATGAAAGATACATTTTTGATACAGAAACAGTAACAAAGTATTGGCATAACATTATCAGTGGATTTCCACTGTAGTTTGCGAAAGCATGCCCTGTGCTATGAATACACTGTAAGAGTAGGGATTAGTGCATTGGTTATGCAATGACTATGCAATGATGGTTGGCTATTCACATTCATGGTAATGTGTTTCTAACCTTTATCACTTCCTATGCTTTTTCAAATATAATTAGAGAAGTTTATGTTACAAATGTTACATCAAGAAGTCACTGAAGGAAGAGGAAATGTGTATTCCTGTGCCCAAATGTGTCATATTTCAATATACCTTGTCCTTCCAAAGTGGTGCAGTTGTGGACAGAGGAGGGAGCCTCCTCTCCTCACATACCTACACTGGGTTTTCCTGATTTAGAAATTATTTAGATGTATATGCCCCGAATACCACTTCAGACTCACCAAGTTACAGGTTCTCAATAAATACAAGTATGGTTTGTAAAGAAAAAGATTGTACCCTTGTGCCAACTTATTGTGGCTGTCCAAACCATATCTAGTTGAAAGGAATTGTCCCTTTAACAGTGATGTTGGATGTTACATGCCTTCTGATTCTCATGCTTTTACTATGAGTCACCCCTCGCACGTGGTGCAATAGCTAATGGGATCAGATGCGTGCAAAGAGGAGGGGATGAGTTGATTGCTTACCCCATACAACAGTGAGGTGTTTCCATCAAGGTATGACTTATTAAAGCCATTGGATCAGGATTTCCCTGATAAGCATTTGTTTCCAAATTTCTGCAATAATTACACTCAACTAGAGACATACTAAGTGAATATCCAAATTTTGAGTTCTTGAGTTCTGACAATGGACCGACCTTTGTTTAAAAAATGATCAACAGTCTTGCAAGGGGCTTGGGAACATGCAAAACTGCACTATGCCTACCATTCTCAAGCAGCGGGTACAGTGCTTCGCAGGAATAATGTGCTAAAAAAAAAATGGAAAGATTTGTGCATCTGCTGGGCTGTCCTGGATGGATGGACTGCCACTTGCTTTATTCACCATGAGAAACACACTTGCAGAAATAAACTTTGCCCCAAGTAATACTAATCTGATGATTTGCTTTTACAGTACTGCAAGGAATTAAAAGCCAATCTGAGTTACCTTCATTGCCAGGTGCTGTAAGCCCTTCCTGACTCAACAACACCAGCTGGACACGATCTCCAACTTGGAGATTGGGTCTATGCCCCTGCAAAGTGACCTCCTGGACTCATGGCTCTCACATCAAGAAAGTGCCCTGCCACTGGAGGCACAATGAGGACCATGGGCATCACCAACTTCATTGCCTGCAGTTCTGGCTGAAACACTTCGCTAGAACCTCAGTTTTAGAATACCTGATTCCCATTCTAAAGTACCTGTTGCCTCAAGTACTGGTGACCACTGACGCAACAAAAAATGTACAGGAAATTGAACATTTTGAATGCTTCTTTTGAAATTCATTGATACAACAATGTTTGATGCCTTTCAAGGCCTCTTCAAGGCCCACCAACAAATTTCGATGAGTACCAACGGTTTACTCTGTGCTACTGTACTGGTGTCTGTTGATTTCACACAAATACCTCTTACTTCGAAACAGGAACATTGAATGACGCTGAGACTTTAGAACTTTGACACTTTGAATGACTTTCCCAGATTGACAATACAACTAAACATCAAGGAGAACAGCAAAACTGTTTTGAAGAAAAGAAGTATGTTGAATTGAGAGTGAAGGATGATTCAAATTTACATGTATTATGTCATTTGCAAACACCTGTTTCAACAGTGCTTAGTGGAGATAAATTATGGAGTAAAATATCACATCACCTCTATTAAATATAGCTGTGTAAAACAACTGGGCTCTTTGCAGATGCCTCCCACTTTTTGGCCCCATTTGAACCCCAAGATGCTGGCTTTTCGACTCCGATAGTGCACTGGTGTAAGAGGCTGGCCTGGCTCATAGTGGGTACCTGATGGTACTTACACCTTGTGCCAGGTCCAGTTTTCCCTTATTAGTAGGTTAGTAGTGTTCTATCAGCTTAGGCTGATAGAGGTAGCTATAGCAGAGCAGCTTAGGCTGAACTAGGAAACATGCAAAGCTCCTACTATACCACTTTTTTTTTATTGTTTTATTAAATAATATAGAGTGATACAGAATATATAGAAATATACCTCCAAAGCATTTCTTTACAACAAGTAATTTCACAATAGATATATAGACATATGCAATCTAACAAATATTCTGAATAATAGGTTGAAGGGTTGTGAATAAACATTTAAGGGAAGGATTGTAAGAGAAAATGGAGAACAAAGAAAGAGGTTAATCATGGTGTGGGAGGGGGATAAAAATATCATATAAACTAAGAGAGGGGGAGAATGCGGTTGGAGGAAAAATAGATAAATGAATAAAGGGACAGAGGGTCTCGGAGCCAGAATGTCAAGGCTGATGTGTGAGTAGTCCGATTATTCCCTGTCTGATGTAAGTTGTCGTGTAGAATTGGACAGTATGGCATATGTGCCTAGTTGGTTATGATATGAGGTAAGGGTTCCAGTACGTGAGGAAGGATAGCGTCAGGAAAGGAGCAATCAAGGGGGTGTCCATAGGGGTATGTAGATTGGAATGGATCCTTCTTATATGAGTTAGATAATCAGACACTGGTCGGATAAGGGAAAAAGGGGGAATATATGGTTACTCAGCCCGAGGTCTAGGACGTTTGTCAAGGCGGGAGACCTAAGGGGTGGAGGAAAAAGAAGAGGAAGGAAGGGGGGAAGATAAAAAGGGGGGAATTGGGAAGGGACGGGGAGGAGAGCGAAGAGTACTGAGAGGACGATTGACGCTCGCTGACCGTCCACCAGCTGCCTCATGATCTTGTCAGGAAGGGACTCCATACTTCCACTAATAGTGCCGCTTGATCCTGCAGGTTGTAAATTACTCGCTCGTGGGTGGCAGTTTGGAACATGGCTGTCATCCATTCTGTTGGTGTGGGGGCAATACTGGACCTCAAGTGCCGGAGTATGCATATTTTGGCTGTGGCAATTGCCGTGTGAAGTAACCGTTTATGGGCTCGCGATAGGGAGGGGAACGGGCGCATAGCGTGTAAAAGAATGAGTGATGGCGGGGTCTGGCTTGGTATCTGTATAGAGTCTGTCAGGGCGTGGCGTACCGCTTCCCATAAGGGTTGTATCGTCGGGCAATGACATAGGATATGAAGTAAGTCACAATGGGGGTCTGCACATCGCCAGCATTTCGCATGCAGCATCAAGCCTGCCCTGAGAAGTTTTATGGGGGCCCAGTACCATTCTTGGAGAACTTTAAATAGACAAAAGTTTAGACGGGCTTCGCGGATTCCCCTGTCAAGGGCTTCTATTATGTCCGACCATTCTTCTTCCGTATAGGCGATCTCAAGCCAGTCCTGCCATTTTAGGCGCAGTCGTTCCAGAAGGGGCTGCGAGTAAAGATGGTTTGTTAGCTCTGCATATAGACCAGCCATAACGCCTCTGTGTCGGCCCCACTTCTGGAGAAAGGTGACATTGGGTGAGGCTTTAAGCGTCCACGGGGAGTTCCTAGGGCTCTACGCATGCAATGCTTAAGCTGCATGTATCGCCACTCTTGGTTACTGTGTATGCCGAACTCTTCCTGAAGGGAGGCAAAGGTTCGAAAGCTATCTCCGTCTATGATTTGAGATATGTTATGGATACCAGCCTCGTTCCATTGGGGCCATCTGAGGAGGTTTCCTCCTATTTTCATGCTTTTATTCCCTGCTATAGGGGCCTGGACGTGCTGGAAAAATGTATACCAAGTAATCGGTGGGCTCTGCGCCATGCTGTGTTTGTGGCCATAAGAATGGGGTTAGGTAAGTGGGAATGATCAGTGTATGTCCCTCCCATCTCTGTGTGCTGACCTCTTAGGAGTTTCTCTATGGCTACCCATTGTGGGGGGTCTGGTGTATCTGGGAGTGTGTACGCTAGCTGTGACAATTGTAAGGCTAATGAGTATTGTTCTACTGAGGGTAGGCCGAAACCTCCATAGGGTCATCGTGCCAATATTGTTGCAGGTTTCAGCCTTGGGCGTAGGGAGCCCCAGATGAAGATCCTTAATAATGCGTCGATCAGGCGGAGCAAGGAGAGAGGTACCTGTATAGGGAGCATGCCTAATACATATGTAAAGCGCGGGAGGGTAACCATTCTGACCGCCTGCGTCCTGCCCCACATGGACAGGCCCAGTAGTGACCACTTGGCGAAGTCCTGTTTCATTCGGGATATAAGAGGATCTAGGTTGTCCCTGACCATGTGTTTCAGGCCTCGATTGATAAATGTTCCTAAGTATTTAAGGCGAGTCGGGGTCCATTTAAATGGGAGGCCATGTATTGCAGCTCTCGTCGTTACGCAGGATAGTGGTAGCGCTTCGCTCTTGTCCCAGTTTACCCGATATCCGTATAAGGGTGCAAAGCCCTCTATGGTAGAGAGTAGTAATGGCAGGGAGATTTCAAGGTCGGACAAAGTTAGCAAAATGTCATCTGCATAGAGATAAATTTTGGATGAGCACCCTGTTAAAGGAATACCTTTTATCTGTTGGGAGTTTCGTATGGTAGCTGCCAGAGGTTCCATGGGCAGTAGAAATAGGAGCGGTGACAGGAGGCAACCCTGGCGAGTGCCTCTTCCGATGGGGAATGGGTCTGATAGAAAGCCCCCGCAATTATCCTGTGCCGTGGAATGGTCATACAATAGGCGGACTTTATTAATAAATTGTTCTCCGAGGCCGAAGTGCTTCATGGTAGTAAACAGGTAGGAGCATTCGACACGGTTGAATGCTTTCTCCACATCTAGAGATAGAGCTAGGGCTTCCTCTGGTAGTTGCAGGGATTCCAGTAAGGCATGGCAGAGGGTGCGCATATGATTTCTGGAGGTGCGACCCGGTAAAAACCCCACCTGGGCATTATGGATCAAGGACGGTATCACCTTACGAAAGCGTGCTGCTAGGACGCTGGCTAGGAGTTTAACATCTCCGTTCAGAAGGGAGATGAGACGATAACTGCCACAGAGTAGAGGGTCCCTCCCTGGCTTAGGTAAAACAACAATTGTGGCCCTGTTGGACAAAGCACCCAAGGAGCCTTCCTGACATGCTTCCGTAAGTGCCTCGTGCACTGCTGTGATTGCCTCTTCCCCGGCCCATCTATAGAATTCCGCAGGGAATCCGTCCTCTCCCAGAGATTTATGATAGGGGAGGTTTGCGATAACTTGCGTTATTTCTTCCCTGCTTATATCGCCTTCCAGGAGGGCTCGACCTGCCTCCGACAGACAAGTTAGGTTGGCCGCGTTAAGGAATGCCTTTGTCTGTATATGACCAGTCGTTATTTCAGGGTATAGAGATGTTGGTAGTATGTCACAAATTCGTTCACAATTTGTTGCGGGGCAGGTTAGTACCGCTCCTGAGGAGGATGTTATGGCTAGGATGGCGGAGGCAGCCTCTCTCTGTCAGAGCTGTGCCGCTAGGAGGCGTCCTGCCTTCTCACCTTGTTCATAGTGGCGACTGCATAATTTTTGCAGCGCGTATTCCGCCTGAGATGTATAGAGTTCATTGTGTGCCATTCGGGCCCGTTCTATGGAGCAGCGCAACCTGGGAGAGGGTTGGGCAGTGTATTGTTTAGTGAGGTTCTTAATTGTGGTTTATAAGGTATTTTGGTGGGCTACTCTGTCCCTGTTGGCTAATGCTGCATCACGCATCATGTTCCCTCTCAGAGTCGCTTTTGCCGCTGCCCATAGAACCCTTTTGGAAGTCACAGTGCCCATATTTTCGGCCATATATGAGGAAATATGGGTCTTAAGTTGCTCCTTCCCTTGAAGAGAGCGGTATCTATGTACAGCGAAGCGCATGGTTTTCGGCTGCGGGGGGTTAGGCCTACTTGGATCAGGAGTAGTATCTGGGAGTGGTCTGAGAGACCGCTATCTAGAATAGGAGTCTAGCATTTGGGGGATTATAGTGTGTGATAAAAAGAAATAGTCCAGGCGTGATTGGGTACCATGGACAGATGATAGAAAAGTATATTCCTTATCTTTCGGGTGTTGTATTCTCCAGCAGTCAACTAGACCTGCATCCGTGGTTAGGTCTGTCAGTAGTGCCCTTTCATGATTATTGCCTACACCAGTGGGACCTGTCCTGTCCAATATGGTATCTTGGGCGAGGTTCCAGTCTCCCCCGATTATATAGCGGGTAGTTCCGATTTCGCTCAGGAGGCGATTTAGCTGTAGGAAGAAGGGGCGCTTTGTGCCAGTTGGTGCATAAACTGAGCCCACGCATAGAAAGGTATTTCCTAGTTTTAATTTAGCGAATATATATCTTCCCTCCGAGTCGTTCCATGTTTTAATGATTGTGATCGGGAGGGACTTACGCGTTAGTATCGCTACTCCGCATTTGCGAGGCGTGCTATTCCCCGTCCCTTGGTCTGTTGGGCAGCAGCTAAAAGCACCCTTCCCTACCCAGTCCCGTTTAAGTTTACTGGATTCCAGGATGTCAAGGTGAGTTTCTTGAATCAGGGCAATATCCCCTCTTTTAGATTGAAGGTAGGACAGTATCTTTTTCCGTTTAACATAACTCGTCATACCATGTACATTCCAGGAGAGGATTTGTAGCGGGCGTGTCGCATGCGGGGCGTTCCCTGACATTCTGGGCGGTAGTGTAGAGC
Source organism: Pleurodeles waltl (assembly GCF_031143425.1). NCBI lineage: Eukaryota > Metazoa > Chordata > Amphibia > Caudata > Salamandridae > Pleurodeles > Pleurodeles waltl. The sequence continues at coordinate 1,227,382,131 of NC_090447.1, forward strand.
CGCACCGATTCCAGGGATGGTACTGGTGGGGGAGGGGGGGTTACTTCAGCTGCTAGGGTAGGAGTTGTGCTTGTTATAGTATGATGGCTTGGGGGGCAGCAGGCGGTGGCCGGGTGTTCTCTCTAGAAAAGGAGGGGGAAGGGAGGTGGGTGCAGAAGAAGAAAAAAAAAAAAGAATGAAGACAGATAGATATAGATATATACTGTATATAGATAGATAGTGGGAGCCGAGAGATAATGCAAAAAGGAGAAAGGGGGATGTGAAAATCGATATATGGGATAAGATAAATAAAATAACAAGAGAAAATGCTGAGAGAGGAGATAGAAAAGAGAGGGATGGGGAGGCTAGGGGTCCAGCCTCTGTGGTTAGATCTGTAAACGGCGGGTCCGATTCCTCTCGGAACTCTTGTGCCATCGGGCTGGTCTCTGCCGGGGAGGCGATGGGGGGCAACAGGCAGCTGGTATTGATTTATGGTAAGAAAAGATATTGCACGGGTCCCCGGGGGGTGGGGGGATGGGGTCACGAGTATATTGTAAAGGGAGAAAACCTTGGAGGGGGGTTAGTGACCATGATAATGATGATGACAATGATCAAGGTTTATCATCCTGGATGAGGATAGGATTAGATAGAGAGGTGATTACATTTGGGTAGTGGACAGGGACTTGGTCCACAGGGTATCTTTGATTTGATTTGATTTGGTTTGGTTTGGTTTAAATTTAATTTACTGGAGGGGTAGCGTCATGGTAATGTGACGGTGACAGGGAGGGGAGGGAGGTTCGTGGTTGTGTATGGGGACGGGTCTGCTCGGCGACGAATGATGACAAGTGTGATGTTTGCGCTACTCATGTGTGTACAGTTTTGGGATAGAGGGTAGCCACCGTGCCAGGGTAGTACTGTCGTATAGAATTATAGGTTGTGGGAGTGATTTGGTAAGAGAGTGTTCTGCTTTCCTTCTTATCTCGTAATCAGAGCTTACAGAACATATCAAGAATGCACTTCTGAGTTCAAAGAAGACTTTTATTGTTGTTAATTCTTCCCCACCCACAAGTTCGTAAGAGACGAATTAATAGATTTCAAGCACACGTTCAATGAAAACAAAATATATTTGCAATGTACACAGCAGGTTATATATATATATATAAGATATTGATAAGATATTGAATGCAAAGCAAAACAAATACTTCACCGTGTGAGAAACTGTTTACAGCTTCATCTTTCTGGGGTCTGCAAGTTGATGACTCCGGTCAACTGCGAGAAAGAGATTATCTACCCACACGGGAGACTGGCAACTGGCGCCAAGTTCCAGTCCGAAGTCAGGCAGAAAAGAATCTAATTCTCTGAAGCCTGTGTCATCCGTTACAAAAGCGTGCCCCCTCCTCTCCGACTCGGGAAAACTACGCAAGCCTTTGGAGACTGGCCAGATCTCCTAGACTGCTCCTCTTCCCAAGCCTGAGCCGAAAGGAACAACACCAAATGTACTCTCTCTTATCAGGTCTAGTCTGGTGTGAGAAAAACATTTTGGTTCATCTTGTGCAAAAACACAGCTTGGAAAAATACAGCTTGGATTCTCAACTGCAATGTCTAACTCCACGTTAAAGGCAATAGGCAGCTAACCTAAATATCAAATATAATGTCTAGGGTCATGTCAAAGCCAATAGGCAGCTGAGCTGAATACAAAATGTAATATATAATATCATGTCAAAGCCAATAGGCAGCTGAACAGAATACAAAATGCAATGTCTAATATCATGTCAAAGCCAATAGGCAGCTGAGCTGAATACAAAATGCAATGTCTAATATCATGTCAAAGCCAATAGGCAACTAAGCTGAATACAAAATGCAATGTATAATATCATGTCAAAGCCAATAGGCAGCTAAACTGAATACAGCATGTCAAAGCCAATAGGCAGAATACAGAATGTAATGGCTAATGCAAAGTCAAAGCCAATAGGCGGCTAAACTAAATACAGAAAGTAATGGCTAATGCCATGTCAAAGCCAATAGGCGGCTAGGCTGAACAAAACATATAATGTGCTACTGGTGAAAATTGAGCAACTAATATGCGCAGTGGTGAAACACAAAGTCATTGGTCAAACAAAATTAATCGCATCACATTCCACCCTATGACCAATGAATTTTTGTTTCACATATCTCTTGTTTAAAAAAAAAAAAAAAACATCAGCACAAAAAAAACACATTATCAGCAAATCAGATTTGAATGATCAAAGCAATCCCTGTAAAGCAATAGAAGTGGATTAACATATAGATCTCATAACCTTTCACATCAGATACGTCTGCACAGAAAAGACTGAAACATTTGTACTCTGAATGAGATGATAGTGTCTCTAAAATAGCAATTTGATGTAGCATGTGTACTACTCATGTAAAGGAGCATGGTCCACCTGAAAGGTATCCTGGAAGATAAGAGAAAGTCAGAGTTCCACACGAAAAAACACAAACAGTTAGCTGTTAAGGATGCTTAGTTCCAGTGGAAGAATGTAATCAAACAAGTTGAGTTTGAACTGAAGGTGCCATTTGCGCAAAATGGATCCATGGTGATGGCACTTTACTCAGCCAGGTTCAGGTTGGGAGTTCGGTCCCTTCCCCGACCCCACACGCACACACCCGAAGGGGGACCACACAGCACACTCAGGGACAGTGGCGAAACGTGGTAGGATCTGCAAAAGAAAAAAGTATGACTTTTCTTGCAAATAACATTTGTCATTTAAAATGTACCCTTCCTCTTTCTTTCCCTGTTTTATAATCAGCAGGATGTTTTTGGGGCCCTTTAATATAATTTCTGCCGGTTCTGGAGGGTCATCTGGGGCTTTAACCCACACCTCAGCACTGAGGTTTTTATCTGCTGCGCCACAGCTTCCCTTTTCTTGCACTGTCACAAGGGCTGGGGCAGACTCCTTCTTCACCAAACCTCCATTCACTGCACTTTTGAAAAGTTGGGGCATTCTGTCTCCAATTTGTATGAATGAATCAGATTCTTTTCTAGTTGCCAGCATAATTTTAATTTCTCCTTGGTAATCTGCAGCAATCACTCCCCCTAAAACCTGATCAATTTGCCATTTCTGTTCCGGTAACTTTCCTCTCCCCAACTGCTCTGTGACTGCTTGTGGGACAGATTGCTCTTGTGCGTGCTGCACAGTTTTTATCAAATCTAGGGGAATGTGCATCTCTCTCATCTCTGCCCACCTGTAAGTGTCTTTTTCTCCCAGCTGTTCACATTTCTGGGGCACCCACTTAGCCATCCCCACTAAGGCAGAATTCTGGGTGTACACTTCTCTCTCTGAATTTTTCTCTTTAACATCTGAAAGGGAATTGAACCAGTTAGGTGCAAGCCATGTGGAAAACCAAACGGCTAAATCATTGGCAATGAACCAAGAATCAGTGTAAAAATGACACATCTCACGTAGCTCTTGCTTTAAAATCTGACACACATTGTAAAACGCTGTTCCTTCTCCTGTGCCAGAAAACAACATTTCAGTCAATGAATCATTAGTAAAACAAGCATGCTTTTTATCCTCAGTGGACACGAATTCAAATGGTGCACTAAATTTCACTAGTGACTCTTTTACCTGTGGTACTCTAGCCCTGTCTTGCAGGTACCAGATCCAGTGTATGATCCTAGCTAGGGGCACTCTTTTCTTCCCCTGTTCTTGAATTACATGTAAATCTGTGTTTGCCTCTTGCACTGCGCAGAAACCTAAAGTCTGCATTATTTCATTTGCCAAATCACAAGCGCGCAGCTGCATATAATTTTTCCTTGTGACCATATACCAAAGTGTTAGGATTTCACTCAGATGAGGGCTATTCTGTTTCCAAAAATCAAACAAGCTAATGAAACTCGGTGTCTCTTGCTTAGTGCAAACAGTAAGAAGCTCTAAAATCTTTCGTTTTACTTCATTTTGCAACGGTAACTCGTAAATCACATTCTGAGCTCTCTCGTTCTCCTCCGTGTTATCAGTTAAGGCATGCACTTTGACTGCCAAAAAACCTGGCTCACACGGAGGCTCAGAGCAGCTCGAAGCTGTCTTAACCCCCTCATTACTGGAATGGGAAAAAAAAGATTCTTCTAAAACAGCATTTTTATAACTTTCAGCATTATCTTGAATTAATGTATTCTGGCTAATTTGCTCACGTAAATTCTCATTTTCATGTTCCAACTGCCTACATTTCTCCTGCATTTCTCTGTAAGCAGATAAAAGTATCCAAATCCTTTTGTCAAAAACAAAAGGAACATCACTTCCAAAAGGCACATTTTCTAAATATGCTTTATCACCACAAAACATGTTTCTCAAAGCACCATCAGGCAGTTTAGCTACACATGCATTTTCAAACATGGTCTGCCGTGTTTCTGTAATTCTCCAAACAACAAAAAACAATTACACTTTTAAATTGTGCACGTAGAAATCTATAATTCGCCTCTTAACCCCACTTCTGGTACCAAAATGTTCTGCTTTCCTTCTTATCTCGTAATCAGAGCTTACAGAACATATCAAGAATGCACTTCTGAGTTCAAAGAAGACTTTTATTGTTGTTAATTCTTCCCCACCCACAAGTTCGTAAGAGACAAATTAATAGATTTCAAGCACAAGTTCAATGAAAACAAAATAAATTTGCAATGTACACACCAGGTTATATATATATATATATATATAAGATATTGATAAGATATTGAATGCAAAGCAAAACAAATACTTCACCGTGTGAGAAACTGTTTACAGCTTCATCTTTCTGGGGTCTGCAAGTTGATGACTCCGGTCAACTGCGAGAAAGAGATTATCTACCCACACGGGAGACTGGCAACTGGCGCCAAGTTCCAGTCCGAAGTCAGGCAGAAAAGAATCTAATTCTCTGAAGGCCGTGTCATCCGTTACAAAAGCGTGCCCCCTCCTCTCAGACTCGGGAAAACTACGCAAGCCTTTGGAGACTGGCCAGATCTCCTAGACTGCTCCTCTTCCCAAGCCTGAGCCGAAAGGAACAACACCAAATGTACTCTCTCTTATCAGGTCTAGTCTGGTGTGAGAAAAACATCTTGGTTCAACTTGTGCAAAAACACAGCTTGGAAAAATACAGCTTGGATTCTCAACTGCAATGTCTAACTCCACGTTAAAGGCAATAGGCAGCTAACCTAAATATCAAATATAATGTCTAGTGTCATGTCAAAGCCAATAGGCAGCTGAGCTGAATACAAAATGTAATATATAATATCATGTCAAAGCCAATAGGCAGCTGAGCTGAATACAAAATGCAATGTCTAATATCATGTCAAAGCCAATAGGCAGCTGAGCTGAATACAAAATGCAATGTCTAATATCATGTCAAAGCCAATAGGCAACTAAGCTGAATACAAAATGCAATGTATAATATCATGTCAAAGCCAATAGGCAGCTAAACTGAATACAGCATGTCAAAGCCAATAGGCAGAATACAGAATGTAATGGCTAATGCAATGTCAAAGCCAATAGGCGGCTAAACTAAATACAGAAAGTAATGGCTAATGCCATGTCAAAGCCAATAGGTGGCTAGGCTGAACAAAACATATAGGGGGTCATTTTGACCTTGGCGGACGGCAGAGGCCGTCCGCCAAGGTACCGCCGCTGAATGACCGCACCGCGGTCAAAAGACCGCGGCGGCCATTCAGACATTTCCTCTGGGCCGGCGGGCGCTCTCCAAAAGAGCGCCCGCCGGCCCAGAGGAAATGCCCCTGCAACGAGGACGCCGGCTCAGAATTGAGCTGGCGTAGTTGCAGGGGTGCGACGGGTGCAGTTGCACCCGTCGCGTATTTCAGTGTCTGCTTAGCAGACACTGAAATACTTTGCGGGGCCCTCTTACGGGGGCCCCTGCAGTGCCCATGCCATGGGCATGGGCACTGCAGGGGCCCCCAGGGGCCCGCGGCACCCCCTACCGCCATCCTGTTCCTGGCGGGAGACCCGCCAGGAACAGGATGGCGGTAGGGGGTGTCAGAATCCCCATGGCTGCGGAGCGCGCTCCGCAGCCATGGAGGATTCTGAAGGGCAGTGGTAAACCGGCGGGAGACTGACGGTTTACCCTTTCTGACCGCGGCTGAACCGCCGCGGTCAGAATGCCCTCGGGAGCACCGCCAGCCTGTTGGCGGTGCTCCCGTGGTCGGTGGCCCTGGCGGCCACCGGCCGCCAGGGTCAGAATGACCCCCATAATGTGCTACTGGTGAACATTGAGCAACTAATATGCGCAGTGGTGAAACACAAAGTCATTGGTCAAACAAAATTAATCGCATCACAGAGAGGAGAAGAAAGGGGTTTATACCAGGGGTTGAGGACATATTATGGGAGTGTAAAGTAAGGACTGGGGAGATGGAAAGAGGGTAGGGAGGGGAGGTTGGAGCAGGAGGGGGAATGGGGCAATATAGTTCTGGTTCAGGCGAAGGTACAAAGAGGTGCAGGCATAAAACATCCTGAATACTTCTATTCATCTATAGTGTCACTTTATCACATAACACAACATTACTGCAACCTGTTGATTCTGATAACATAATATATCATAATGCCTTGTCATACTGTTATATTATTGACTGTTAAGCTGAATGCCAGGCTATCTATCGTAGAGTAAATAATGAGAGCTGCCGAATCCTGGTCTATGCGTAGACGGTGCATGTCTCACTTCACTGTATATACCTTGCATTGTATTATTACATCATAATACTATAAAGTGGAGTATATTCAGATATTGTCAGTTTGCTAGCTTAACATGTGATACAATCATGATGGCCCTGTTCTGTGTGGGAATTGAGGATATCAGCAGTAATTAGTCTAGAAACGAGTACGTATGCTCAGTAGAGATTATTAACAATTTATGTTATGATACCGTGGTTTGCAGCATTGCATTATAGAAGGCACTGATGTGCATTGGGTTGTGTGTCACAGAGTTTAGGTAAGTTCAATTTTATTTGATCTGATCTTGGCCCCTGGGGTAGCTATGGGGGTTAGTTAGCTCTGGTGTTGGTGCTAGCCTTATGTATTACATGTTAGGTCAGGTTTAGCTTGTGCTGTATTGTTTGCTGCTATGGGGTATTCTGTAGTGCGGTGGGAGCGCGTTAGTTTATTTATTAGGTATTTGATAACGCCTGTGTAAAGCAATAAAGCCAAGTCTTGACTCTTATGTAGCCTGTGGGAGTCGGTAAAATCTAGTCCAGGCGCTGATATATGCACCCTATCTTGCACTAGAAACAATATACCTGATGTTGTCACATTATAAGGACTTATATTAATTTGTGGAGAACATGGGCATATTAACCGCCTATTGTTAACAATGACACCAGCGACCATAAACAGTTATGAGAGAGATACAAATATAAGATCCGAATAGGTACTCATCCGTCCTTGGGGTAGTCGGTGGCTGTGTATCAATGTTCAAGCAATTGTCTCACATATGCACTGTATCGAATCGCCATCTCAAGGAGATACAGTCGTTGGTTTTAAAGGGGAGCGGGATTTGTCTCTTTCCGATAGCTGAGTGTGGACTGCCACGGCGTGTAAGACCTGGCCCCTGTCATCGTGTGATCTGGCTGGTCTCTCCATGTCCCTGCCCCTTTGACAGGTATCAGTGTCATGTAGGGCCATACTTGTTTTCTCTATTCCTGGGGGAAAAGTTCTGTTATCTTCATCATCCCCTGAAATATTGTGCGGGCGGTTTGTGCTGGTAGAAGCCATAGGTTGAAGTTGGAAAGAGTCAAGGAAGAGTCTCAATTCTTCGGGTTTGTAGGAGTCCTTGGATATTCCGTTTTTGGTGACCCACATTCTTGCAGGGTCAAAAAGGCCATATTTCATCTCCAGTTGACGGAGCCGGGGTCGTAGAGCTAGAAAGGCCTTTCTGTGTTCATTGGTCTCTTTGAAATAGTCAGCAGTTATTCAGATGTCCTGCTGATCTACCCGGAAAGGTCCATGGCTACACGCCACTTGGAGTATTTGACGGGTTTGGTTATGCCGTAGTAGGCATGCAATGATTTGTCGGAGCGTTTCGGGCCTACTCTGTGTACCCGTTGGAATTCCAGCGGTGGGTCGAAATCCAGTGAGGTCAGTTTAGAGAGGTTAGAGCTCAGAAAGGCCTGTATATCTGTGCCTTCTTCATTTTCCAGAATCCCAAGTAGGCGGATGTTGTTTCTCCGACTTCTGTACTCCATATCCATTAGTTTACTCCTAAGGTAGAGGAGGTCTTGGTCTCGGTCATGGGACGCGGTTGCCTGCGCTTCCATTGGTCCCATGGGTTGTTCAAGTCCTGTCACCCTGGATTGGAAGCCTGCAATGTCTGATCGCATGGATTTGGTCTCCAGTGTTAGTGAGGTTATAGAGGCATCCATTCCCTCTATGCGACGACTGACAGTGGTGATCTCCTGTAGTATCCATTCCATGGTTGTGGAGTGTTCCTTGTCAGACATCACGATGGGCTCAGTTGGGGGTGGTGATGCGTGAGGGCCTGTCGTTGTAGGAGTTGGGCGTTTGTGATGGAGCGTTTCCGAAAATAATAGTTGTCGTGACGGTTTGCTAGCGGGTTTATGGTTCGGTTTGCTACCGGGCATCGCCTTAACGGTCTGCAGGGACTGCCCAGGTCTTCCTCGGGGTCCGATGGGGGCGTAAGTTTTCCAAGTCAGCCAATTCCCATTTCTGTTCCGTTCCCTTTTTTTGTTATCTGTTTCCGTCTGCTTATTTTTCTCCTCTTTCCTTTTTTCCCCCTTTATTTGTACCAACCTAGTGGCTGCTGCGGGGTGTGGTGATCTGCCGTTGTCATCAGGCAGAGGGGGGAGTTATAGCAATGGAGGCTCTGCAGTAGTAGGGCCGGTGTAGGGCCTGTTGTAGCCCAGTGTGTTGATGAGGCTGTCTCCACTATTTGCGCTGTAGGGTTCTCCTTCAATTAGGGTGGGTTGCATGGGGTGTTGGGGGGGTAGACATGTCCTTCTTCAGATCTATGTGCCAGCAGTCCGTCGTGGTTGAAAGCATGTATTTCTGGGAACTCCTTCCGTAGTTCTTGGTGTCCCCCTGGCACGCGTGGGTTGCGGCGAGGGCGTTAGCTCCTGCTCCCATGCCTGGGTGACCTGGGTGGGAGAAAGGAGGTAGATGGTAGTGGGGCCCGTCGCATTGTGCTAGCTTGAGTCGTCTGCCCCTCTTGCAGTTTCCTTTTTTGTGTGTCTTTTCATGTCTTTTCGTCTCTTCTTTCCTTTATTATTGTTCCGTCTTATCGTTGTTCATTTTTTGTTTCTCTCCCTTTGTCTCTTGTCTTTTTTTCTCTTTTTATTTCTTTTTTATTATTTTATTATCTTGCCCCTTCCTTCCTCGTATCCCTCCTACATGTCCTGTGTAGAGAGGGATGCAGGGTGTTTGCCCCTCTCCGGATGCTGGTAGTTTACTTGTCCTCTCTCATCTCTCCTTCACCCTCCTGTCCCTCCTTCCATCCAGCTCTTTCTCTTCTCCCCCCTCTTTTTCCTCCTCTTTTCTCTCTTTTTTCTCTTTTTTCTTTTCTTCTTTCTTTCTTCCTTATTATTTATTTGTTAGGAGGGAAGGAGGGGGGGATGAGCGCAATGTCCCGCTAAAGGGTGGTCGGCAGGGTGGCACGGCGTCACCCATTAGCGCTGATTAGCAGGGAGCCGTACCTTAGCAGCCAGTGATTTCCTCTGCAGTGTGGCCGCTCCGCCTCGGACTGCGAGAGCGCGGCTCCACCTCTCCAATACAGCCCCCGTCCTCGCGTAGCTCACCGGAGGACTCCTGGTGCTCCAACAGGTCCCCTTGCCAGGGGCCGAGGCTCTGAAATTTCAAAAGGGCCTCCGCGGCTCTCTGGGTCGCCTCGCTGCCGCCGCCGAGCCGGCCATGGCGTCAGAGTAACGCGACTCTGCCCCCGGGCAGGCCTTCTCCCTCTAGGGCGAGTCGCGAGTTGCGGGTCCACAGGCTTGTGTTGGCGGACTCTCCTGACGCAGATCAGGAACGCGGCGGCGGCGGAAGGGGTCAGTGCTAGGTAGGGTAGTCGTTCCGGCGGTCTCCGCACCCCCTTCGCCTCCTCGGGATCACCGCGGCCCGGAGCTCACTCTTTAGGCGGCCAACTTACTTCATGGCCCGGCTATGCCCCCCCCCCACTATACCACTTATATCATATAGCACTAGATCATAAGAAAAACAATACTCAGAGTTACTAAAATTAAAGGTACTTTATTTTAGTGACAATATGCCAAAAGTATCTCAGAGGTAAGTAAAATACACAAAATATACACACAAACCAAAATAAGGTAAGTAAAACACTTAGAAAAGTAGTGCAAACACTGTAGAACACAACAGAGTGCAATAGGAGACAATAGGCCTTGGGGCAACACAAACCATATACTCCAAAAGTGGAATGCGAACCACGAATGGACCCCAGGCCTAGTGTAGTGTGTAGAGGGTCACTGGGAGTGTAAGAAAACACTAAGGGTGTCCAAGATACCCCACCCCAAGACCCTGAAAAGTAGGAGTAAAGTCACCCTACTACTCCAGAAAGACAGTAAAGTCGAGGTAGGAGATTCTGCAAGAACCCCAAGCACCAGCAAAACACTGAAGATGGATTCCCGGACCTGAGGACCTGTAAAGGAAAGTCCAAGAGCCACGAAAGTGTCCGGGGGGGGAAGGAGCCCACTAAACCCCAGATGAAGGTGCAAAAGGGCTGCCTCCGGGTGGAAGAAGCAACAACGGAAGGTCCCAGGAACTTCTCCTTTGGTCAGAAGATGTCCCACAGCGTGCTGGAGGATGCAGACTTGTTTCCACGCAGAAAGACCACAAACAAGCCTTGGGAGCTGCAAGAGTCACAGTTGAAGATAATGGGTGCTGCCCAGGCCAAGGAAGGACCAGGAGGTCACCCCTTGGATGAGGAGACAAATGGGGTGCTCAGCAACAGAGAGAGCCCAGGCAGAAGCAGGCAGCACCCGTAGAAGCACTTGAACAGGCGTTCAAGAAATCTGAGCATGGCGGTCGTCTCAACACAACAAAGGAGTGTCCCACGAAGCCAGTGGTCAACTCAGCGAGTTGAGCAATGCAGGAGAGAGTGCTGGGGACCTGGGCTGTGCTGTGCATGAAGGAATCCTTGTAAAAGTGCACAGAAGCCCTAGCGGCTGCAGATCATGCAGTACACAGGATTACTGTCTGGTGTGGGGAGGCAAGGACCTACCTCCACCAAATTTGGACAGAAGGACCACTGGACTGTCTGGTCACTTGGATCCAGCTCCTGTTTTCCAAGGTTCATGCTCATCAAGATGAGAGGGGACCTAGAGGACCGGTGATGCAGAAGATTGGTGCCTGCGGTAGCAGGGGGAAGATTCCGTCGACCCACAGGAGATTTCTTTTTGGCTTCCAGTGGAGGGTGAAGGCAGACAGCCGTCAGAGCATGCACCACCAGGAAACAGTCGAGAAAGCCGGCAGGATTAGGCGCTGCAATGTTGCTGGTAGTCGTCTTGCTACTTTGTTGCAGTTTTGCAGGTGTCCTGGAGAAGTCAGCGGTCGATCCTAGGCAGAAGTCGAAGAGGGAGATGCAGAGGAACTCTGTTGAGCTCTTGCATTCGTTATCTGACAAGAAACCCACAGGAGAGACCCTAAATAGCCCTCAGATGAGGATTGGCCACCTGGTCAGGTAAGCACCTATCAGGAGGGGTCTTTGACGTCACCTGCTGGCACTGGCCAGTCAGAGGCCTCCATTGTGCCCTCACACCTCTGCATTCAAGATGGCAGAGGTCTGGGACACACTGGAGGAGCTCTGGGCACCACACCTGGGGTGGTGATGGACAGGGGAGTGGTCAGTACCCTTTCCTTTGTCCAGTTCCATACCAGAGCAGGGGCTCGGGATCACTGAACCAGTGTAGACTGGTTTATGCAAGGAAGGCACCATATATGCCCTTCAAAGCATTCCCAGAGGCCAGGAGAGGCTAGTCCTCTCAGGCCCTTAACACCTATTTCTAAAGGGAGAGGGTGTAACACCCTCGCTCAGAGGAAATCCTTTGTTCTGCCTTCCTGGGACTGGGCTGCCCAGACCCCAGGAGGGCAGCAGCCTGACTGTGGGTTGGCAGCAGCTGTAGCTGCAGTGAAAACCCCAGAGAGCTGGTTTGGCAGTACCCGGGGTCCATGCTGGACCCCCGGGATGCATGGGATTGGCACCCCAATACCAGATTTAGCATGGGGGGACAATTCCATGATCTTAGACATGTTACATGGCCATATTCAGAGTTACCATTGTGAAGCTACATATAGGAATTGACCTATATGTAGTGCACGCGTGTAATGGTGTCCCCGCACTCACAAAGTCCGGGGAAATTGCCCTGAACTATGTGGGGGCACCTTGGCTAGTGCCAGGGTGCCCTCACACTAAGTAACTTTGAACCTAACCTTCACCAAGTGAGGGTTAGACATATAGGTGACTTATAAGTTACTCAAGTGGAGTGTAAAATGGCTGCGAAATAACATGGATGTTATTTCACTCAGGTTGCAGTGACAGTCCTGTGTAAGAATGGTCTGAACTCCTCATGGGTGGCAAAAGAAATGCTGCAGCCCATGGGGGTCCCCTGGAATCCCAATACCCTGGGTACCCAGGTACCATATACTAGGGAATTATAAGAGTGTTCCAGTGTGTCAATCAGAATTGGTAAAAATGGTCACTAGCCTGCAGTGACAATTTTAAAGACAGAGAGAGCATAAGCATTGAGATTCTGGTTAGCAGAGCCTCAGTGATACAGTTAGGCACCACACAGGGAACACATTCAGGCCACAAACTATGAGCACTGGGGTCCTGGCTAGCAGGATCCCAGTGAGACATAAAAAAACACACTGACAAACAGGGTTTTCACTATGAGCACTGGGGCCCTGGCTAGCAGGGTCACGGTGAGACAGTAAAAACACCCTGACAGATACTCACAAACAGGCCAAAAGTGTGGGTAACAAGGCTAGAAAGAGGCTACCTTCCTACACCAAGGTACACAGTGCATAAGTGGTAAAGGGGTCCGCAGGGCTGAAGCACAAATGTGTGCCACCCTAGAAGACCCAGTCAAACTATGGATGCCTCTGCAGCCCAGTAAGCAGGGTGCATTATATTTGAGATGCAGGCATGTAAGCACTAGCTTATATGCCTCTATAGCATCCTTTCCATTAAGGTACACTATAATTGTAGGCTGGTCCATAGGATAACATGGGGCTTAAGCCCTGGTTGACCAGGGCTGCTACCTCCATTATGTTACCATCTAGATGTGTTGAGTTTGCTGTCAAACAACGTGCCTTTTCTCCCCCAACACAAATCTAGTTGTTAAGGAACCGTTGCCATGCACCCCAGTGGCACACTAGAAGCTGCCTACCTGTTTGCCACCTTTCTTTCTGCTCTGGCCAAGCAGCCCACGCTTCTTCCGGTGCTTGCTTCAGCCAAGGCAGAGCTGTGAACTCCTGCCAGACAGTCTGCATGCTCCCAGGAGACAGAACAAACGCTGAGGGGAGAAGGAGGTCACACCTCCCACCCACCACCTGGCTTGTGAAGAGAGCCATCACTATGGTCAGCTTCAAAGTCTTTTCAGCCCCTGATAGCCATCAGTGCTGTCCTCCAGAGAGGAAATGGCACCCCCTGCTACCAGGCACATTTTCTTGTGGACAGGCAGGAAATTAGATATGAAGGACTGAGCACACCACCAGCAGGCTGACCACACCTCTAGTCTCCACACCTTTAACTCCCCTAAATCCAGGATTTAAGGGACATCCATTTTACCGGAACCTCAGATCTGATTGACCAACCTCAAAGAAGGACCAGAAAAAGCTCTGCATCACCAAAACAGGACTCTGCCCACTGCTCCAAAGCAAGAGAGGGAACCTCTGTCCCCGAAGCATCTGACTGGGAACTGCGTGATTGACCTTTGTCCTTGGCTTAAACTCATCACTCCTGACCAGAGGCACACCTGTGGAAGCCAAATGCACCTCCAGACTCCCTTGGACTAGGGGCACTAGTCCCCCGCAAATTGCAGGTGTAAACGATCCCAAGATCCAAAGTTTCACCATACATTGGGTGTCCCATGGGAACATCGAAAGCAGATGGTCCAGAGTCTTCTAGGGTTTATAGTCCAGCCTGCCTACAGGTTTCATGCCAATAACTCACTCCCTCGAACCCTGGTAATTTCCCAAAAGGATTCCTGCACTTTTTCCGCTGCCATGGCTTGTCGGTTAACAGCCCATTAACTAACTGCTTCACTTGACGCTACAGGTACAGGACTCAGCCTGCAATCTGAATTCAACATTTACAACTTAGATCCAGCTGAGATTTTGCACCTCTTTGCCAGTAGTAAAATCAGCACTAGGGCAAGCCCCGTTCAGCACCATGAACAGCAAGGACAACTCTGTATCCGGACTCCACCGGCCATTACCTATTTGAGTAATGTGAAGGTCACGCTTGTGGTCATCTTGTATCACGCTGCATCATGAAATGCAATTTTACTGTGATTGGTTAGATGCTTAATGCTTGTGTAACACTCACATCTTCTGATCAACATTATGCTATGTATTTTCCCACAGTAATGAAGAAATCCAATTTTTGGGATTGTAATTGGTTATTGTGTTCCCACGCCATTGTGGTATTCCGGTATATAGTACCTGATATGTTGTGTAAGACGCATGGCTGCATGAGCCACGTAAATAGCTGCATATGAAATTTGAACTTTGTCTGTTTATTTAATTTAGCTTCTACTTATGTGTATTGCTACATGCACTATGTGCAAGGTGAAGAGTGGTGCAGGTTATGGACCATTGGCCTCTGCTTCCATTTTACATTGGTTCACGACTCCATTTTGTCGAGTCTGGTTCTGTGCGTAAGGCACTGTTCTGTGTTTTCCCACAAGCTTCGGCAAGCTGCAGGGTGGGGTGTTTTTCTGCTCAACTTCGCTCCATCTGCCTGATACGAAGGGCGCTATTTACATTCCACTAGCTATCAGTTAGGATAACAGGGGGATGCGCCTGTACTCAAGGAGGGATGCAAGCTTCACCTTGGAGCCCTCTTCTGGGAACTTGGCCCGTACCGAGGAGACGTCTCGAAGTGTGAACAAGGTACCGCCGATTGCACAATTTGTAAAGGAGGGGTTCTTTTTCTAGAAAAGACTCCTGGGCGTTAGTAAATACTATAAAGTTCAGGGGCCTGGATGGACTGGTTTAGGAACTCTCTTCTGGGTTTGATGCAACGGCAGGAGGACTGATTGTCCCGAAGGAGGCTCCCTGTGCCAGCCGATTTGGGTTCCACGGCTTTGTGTACGGCGGAGGGATGCAGACTCTCTGTTCGGTGAAGCTTTTCAATTTATAAGCACTGAAGCGTATTGTGTGTGCGTGTGTAATATGCACTTATTCTTGCAGTCATTTTCGTGTTATTCTTCATGATATCACAGAGTGTTTATATTCTCACAGTTATTCTCATGTTATTTTTCATGATATATTAGTGTGATCAGTTTTGCTATATGAGAACTTGCCCCATAAATAAACCTGATTATTCTACATACTAAGGTGTGTAAGAGTGATTGTTTCACCTTGTGCTCTAAACTATCCTGAAGTGCATAGTTCTGTTATTCTGAAGGGTGAAGCAACGCAATATGGAGTTGTGCAAATTTGCCATTGCACCCACAGCTACTGCCCCTGCTGCACCATTCCTATGCAGGAAGAGACAGAAAGAGGTTGGAGAGGTTTTCCTGGTGCTACTAAGTTAAGTACCAGGGGTTGAAAGGCCAGATTCTTCTGCAATATCCTGATTTACAGAATTATTTTTATGCTTTTGATTTACTGCATTGTCAGTGATTTCAGCCTGTTTCTTTCTTGTAAAGTTATTGAGCTAGCACTGCATTATAAGTATACATGCACCCAGTCTGCTACTGTATAATAATCATTACCAAAATGTGCGTTTGTACTAGTGTTTTATTAAAGTCATATTGCATCCGCTACCAGTGTGTTGCTCTTTACTGAGTGTCCGTAGAGATCTGTTCTTAATTGATATTGCTTGTGTTGGTTGCCAGAAGCCAGTCCAACATAACTTGTACCAGGAGTGGAGTATAAATCAACAATGCCTCTGTGGGAATGCAAAAGAAAATAAAGCAGATGGAGAAGTGCTGATGGGGGCAGAGACCAAATGCATTCCCAGGCAGTTGTCGTCAGACCCATTTTCTGGTATTACAGGAAACCTAAAATGGGGGGTGGCACTGGTTGTAGGTAAAGAGTTAGATGAAAAAGTGACTCTTTCTTTAGTGGAAAATGCCGTTAAGAGAATAAGGCTAACAGTGGGGAAGCTGGAGCAGAAAGCAGTTGGACAAGTAGAATGGCTTTTCCTGTCTGCACACCACATGGTGTGTAAGGAAATATTAATACAAGATGCTGGGATAGGAAAGATGATGATTGAGGTAGCAGCTTTACAGAAGACACCGATTAGTCTGAATGAGACTGTGGAAAGTGCCCTAGCAAGAGAGGATCACAAGGAGGTAAGTTGCACCGGGTTAGCATTGCAGGTAGCACAGTTGAGAAACAAGCACAAGCCTATGGCAGCCCCAGTGGTGCACGTGATAGTGTTTGTGCGAAAAGAGGATTTGAATTCCAATACATGGAATGAGTCCGTTTCTGACAGTGATGAGTGGTACTGGAGTAATTAGTTAGAGGTACCTGTGGTAGAATTAGAAAGGGATGTAGGTAAAATGGAAGATATTCCAGAGGCTCACCCTCTGGTGCAAAACACATCACAAGGAATGGGTGGGAGTGAAGTGCAAATACCCATCGGGTGAAAGATTATACACAATGTGAGTGGTGGAAATACCACATATGTCCATGCAGATGCCTGGAGAGCCCCTGTTTAAATAGCTAGTTTGGCAATGGGATACAGGGGCAAATGGAATATTCTTATCACTTGCTGAATGTTTGAAAATTGAATCAGTCATGATGCATGCCATATCGGCAGAGCAGTTGTGAGGTGCACACAGGCAGCAAGCATTTTCCTTTGCGAGTTGGTTGATAGAGAGATTGCCTGACTACTTACAGCAGAGAGGGTGGGCCATCAATCCCAAAAAGGTGCAGGGTCACGCATAAGAGGTAAGATTTTTGGGTAGTGTTTGATCAAGACTGGTGAAAAGAATACCACAGAAAGGGATTGACATGATAGAGCAGTTGAAAGTCCTTATAGCAAACCCGGAAGCACAGGGGTTCATTGAGTTTATGGGTGTGTGGAGACAGCACATTCCTCATTCAGAGATAATACTGAAACCATTGTACCATATAACTTGGAAAACTTTCAGTGGGGGCCTGAGCCACAAAAAGCCTTCAAAGTAGCAAAAGATTCATTACAGAGTTACTTTACATTAGGTCCCAGCACCAAGCGGGATCCTCTTGAGTTAGAGGTCACAATGCAGGACGATGTGGCAGTGTGGTGTTTGTAGCAAAGGCAGGGAAGGAAGAAGGTTCCAGAGAGATTCTGGTCCAGGAAACTGACACCATTAATGAATAATTCTTCCCCTCTAGAGAAGGAGTTTGCAGGAGCATACTGGGCACTATTAGAGACCGAGCACATCCATGGGGACCTGTCAACTGTCCTAAAAACACAAGTTCCCCTGCAGGGCTGAGTGAGAGAAAGAGGGGCAGGTGCTGGAGTAGGTAGGGCACTAGTGTCTACCATTGTAAAGTGGAAATGGTATCTGCAGCAAAAAGCAAAGCCCAGACCTACAGGGGTGTCTAAGCTACAAGAGGATATGTTGGGGGCTGTGGACTTGCAAACAATAGCCCCTCCATCAGAAGTGACTGAGATTGAGCCTTCTTCATTCAAAACTGACCCAAATTTTGAACAACTCACTGAGGAAGAGCAGCGGAATGCATGGTTCACTGATGGGACAGCTCAATACCACCAGGGCAAAAGACAATGGCAACCAGTTGCATTCTAACCTTTTACAGAGACGGTATTGCTGAGAGGAAGAGACAAAGGTTTGAGACAGTTTGTTCCATTACAAGTGGTGGCTGTAGTGATTAAGCAAGCCCCTTTTGGAGTATGAACCTTTGTGTATACTGACTTGGCCGCCTATCAAGGAGTGTTGAGCTGGGCACAGCCCTGGCACTGAGATGGGTGGAAAATTAAAGACACTCCTATCTGGGGTGGTGAGCAGTTGTAGGACGAGATATGGAAGAAAAGGCAGGTATGTCAAATCTTTGTGGGTCATGTTGATGCCCATTGTCTGTCGAACACCTCCCTTGCATCACTTTTCAACAATGAAGTGGATCAAATGACAAAAGCATGACCTGTGGTAATTAATGGAGAAGCTGGAGTGGCCTTAGCAAACTGGGCTCAAACGACTTCAGTGCATGAGAGATTACCTAATAAAAATCAATGTGGTGCCAGCAGAGATCCAGACAGATAGAGGTACGCATTTCTCAGGGAAAACTGTACATGACAAGGCTCAGGAATGAGGGGTTTGCTGGGTGTTACAAAGTAGTTATTACCTTCAAGCAGCAGGAATAATTGAGAGATATAAAGGTTTGATGAGGGGCTGTTTGAGGAAGTTATCAGCACATCAGAACTTGAAAGGGAGCTACAAAATCAACAGAGCATTGTTTGAGTTAACCAATAGGCCAGTGTGGCAACAGACTCCATTTATTCACATTGAACCTACATGTACTGTGATTATTTGGAAAACAGACCCTGAGCTAGACTTCCATTACAAGCCACATCTGACAGCAGAAGGCTAAATCTATTTGCCCTTGAGGAGGGTGAAATTCAGACAAGACAGGCAAAGGTAATGCCCTTGGGAGTAGGAGTGAAAGTGCCAGTGAGAACATGTGGCAGGATTGCCCCATGGTCTAGCCTAGCTATCAATGGAATATCAGTGTTGGGAGGAATTGTTGATCCAGATTACATTACAGATTGCAAGTCAAAGTGGTACTACTGAATCAGGGAAATGCTGCTGTATCCATCAGACACATGACAGGATTGCACAACTGATTTGTGAGACAGCACAAATCTCACAAATAGAGGAGAGATCTGGGCCCCCTGATACTACCTAAAGAGGGGAAGGGAGATTTGAGTGCACTGGAAAGAAGATATGGGTGCATCATATTATCTGGGAAAGAAGGCAAAAACTGGAGAGATGCTAAGTCAGGCCTTAAGAAGCACATATGTTGTGCTTTTGGAAAGATCCTAATTGTCTTGATTTACAGCTGCAGTGAAGCTCACTCCGCAATGGTGAATGGGGGGAGCCATGTCAAGGATGTGTTTCAGTGCACTCTAATGACTTCAACGGTGCAAATCATATGGGTGCAGTCTAATGTATATGAGAACATCACCTGTGATCTTCATGTCTTTTGTGCACTGCAAGCACCCAACATCACAGCTACCAAAGGGATGGTTTCACTCTGCAACATGCCTTGACGCATTATGTAAGCAGTATGAATGCACTAAATAACAGATCATTCTACCAGTGACTATGGTGGTGGTCACCATGCCAAATGGGACATTGGGAGCCAGAGGTTCTAAACCTACCACAATGTTGTATTATGCAGCAGAGAAGTGCATGGCTAGCAACTTTGGCAATGACTCTGTAGTTACATATTGGGTAGTATACAAACAAGCTCTACATGCAAGTATTATTAATTAAGTCTGTTGGAAATAGCCCTCTCTACAGGGTCACCCCAAACATTTTGCCTTCCTCCTCCTACATTTTGAGGATTTTTGCTTGTTGGCCTTAGGACTCTGTGCACTTTACCACTACTAACCAGTGCTAAAGTGCTCGTGCTCACTCCTCTACACATGGTTTGATTGGCATATACCTGATTGGCACATTTAATTTACATATAAGTCCCTTGTAGAGTGGTATAGCATATACCTAAGGCCTGTATATTAAATGCCACAATGCGGTCTGCAACACTTATTGCGCCACCCATCTAAGTAGCACCTTAAAACATGTCCCAAGCCTGCAATTGCACCCTAAAGGCAGTGCCCATTACCATGTCAACTTGGCATGTAAAACCCCTTGCCAAGCCTTAAACTCCCCCATTATTCCATATAGGCCACCCCTGAGGAAGGCCCTAGGAATGGTGGTGTGTAATTAAAAAGTCAGACATGTACTTTTAAATTTTACATGGCCTGGTAGTGAAAACCCCAAATTTGTTTTTCAATAGTGTAAGACCTACCCCTCCCATAGGATAGCATTGGAGATTCATTATTTCATTTAAAAAGCTGTAATTCCTATATGAGAGGAAGTAAAAATGCATTTTGGTACTTTTTTTCTGAACTTGTAATGATAAACTTTCTTTAATGGTAAAGTCGAATTTATCATTAAAAGTTTGAAATGCCACTTTTAGTAAGTTGTCATTTTCCTATTCTTAGCTCTCTGTGCTGCAGCCTGCCTTATGTCACATGAGTGGGTGTAACTGACAGTTGAGTCTTTGTGAATTCACCCCAAACAGTCACATAATAATGGGATTAGCGGAACCTGAATGGCCTTTCCACTGGCAGGCAGGCAGGATGAGAGGGCAGAGCTGAGCCCAGCCCTTCATACACCTGAAGAGGTTGCGCTCTGCCACGACTCTATAGGCAAAAAAGCCTGTATTTTCAGTGCAGCCAGCTGGGAGCCATTTCAGGGGAGGCAGAAAACTCTTGGAATTACAAAGAGCCTTTCTGGAAACTTGCCCCACCTTCTAGGAGCAGGGCACCAGGATATACAAAAAAGGCCTTCAGACCCACTGTTCACTTCACTACTGCACCTGCGGAAGGACTATCAGAGGACTGACTGCTTCTGTGATCTGCTTTGCACTCTGCTAGACTGCTGCTGTACTTGGAAGGACTGCTTTGCTGCCTAAAGCCTGCCTTGAATTCTCAGATGCCAGCCCTGCTGTTGAGCCCTGCATCTTTGCCTGCAGCCAGGACGGACTTCCAGAAGTGACTGCCAGGGCTAGTTTGCTGGCCTTCTGTTCAGAGCCACAGGAACATAACAGGCACTCGCCATCTTGACTCCCACACCCGAACCCAACCTAAACCCTCAAGGCGTGTCCATCTACTCCTGGAGCCTTGGTTGTGGTGCTGAAGGTGTCTAAATAGTAAATTTCCAAAACTGAGGACTAAGATAAAATATGGTCAAATAAGTCATCTGAGAACTAGGAGAAGACCGGGACCAACCTGCTGGCCTATCACCAGACTGACCTTGCGGGTCCTCCCGCTAATTCTTCTCTGTAGCAACAAATCCATTTTAGTGGTCCTTCACGAAAGGGGTATCCAACCTCGTGGCACAGTCTTCTGCTGTAGCCTTCTGCTTTGTCCCACTGGAGATTATCAACTTCCATCTCAACGACTAAATCCAAAGGTAAAAATATTCACCGGGCTTTGCTCCACAGCTATCCAACGACAACGCTCCCTCCTCTGACACTCCTGCAGCCTTTCATTCTAAACTTCTACCTTCTCAGAGACTTTTCCTCCAAAAATGTTAAAAATCTGAAGGTGTGCACTGACTGGGCCAAATCCACTAAGTGTTCCCTGAACCACTCTTTATTGAGGTTGGCCTTAACTTTTGACTTTGCCCCGGCTAGTGCGAACAGCTGTCCGCAGTTGGTGCTTTCTGTTTTTAAGCACTATTTTGAACCGTAAACTTTAATTAATTGGATTTTGATGGTTTGGTGTTAAATAATGTATTAGTTTTCCCTATTTTTCCTTATTGGTTTGGGACTTCTATTTTATTGTGTATTCACTTTTTCACTGTTTGTGTACAGCATAAATATTTATCATATTGCCTCTAAGTTTAGCCTGAATGCTTTCTGTGACAAGCTACCCAGAGTTAAGCACAGGTTAAATTAGGGACTTTTTGTGGTTGACCCTGCAAGGGAATGTGGCTGTTGCTTGACCATGCCTCACACCCCAGTCTACAAACAACCCAGTTTCTCACAAAGGCATATTACAGATAGTAGGAATGTTGCCTCTTTCTAGCTTGGTTACTCCCACTAATGGCATGTTTGTCAGTGTGTTTGACTGTGTTCACTGGGATCTTGCTAACCAGGACCCGAGTGATTATGCTTTTTCTCCCAAAACTCTATATTTCATCCCACAATTGGCATACTGGTGCTCCCATGTAAGCCCCTAGTATATGGTACCCAGGTACTCAGGGCAATGGGGTTCCAGGGGATCCCTCTGGGCTGCAGCAGTTATTCTGCCTTCCACAGGGAGCCCATGCAAAGGGTTCTGCAGGACTGCCATTGCAGACTGCGTGAACCGGATGCATGCACCCTATTTCACTATAGGTCCCTGCACCAGGTCACTATAAGTCACCCCTATGGTGGGCCCTCTCAGCCCAGAGGGCAGGGTGCAGGTACGTGTGTGTGAGGGCACCCCTGTATAAGCAGAGGTACCCCCACAAACTCCAGACCCACTGTACTGGACTTTGTGAGTACGGGGACACCATCGTACGTGTGTACTGGACACAGATCACTACCTATGTCCAGCTTCTTACTGGTAACTCCGAACCTAGGCATGTTTGGTATTAAACGTGTTGTAATCATAACCCAATACTTTTGCAAGTATTGGTTGTATGATTCCATGCAATCAGGGTGCTCCTTAAAGGGCCCCCAGTATTGCTCTTACAGCCTTCTGAGGTTTTCCAGGCAGCTCAAGCTGCTGCCACCTCACAATCAGGCTTCTGCCCTCTTGTTACTTGAGCAGCTCCAGCCCAGGAAGGCAGAATAAAGGATTTCCTTTGAGAGAGCGGTTTTACACTCTCTCTCTTTGGAAATAGTTGTTACATGGCTTGGGAGGGGTAGGTGATGTAGAGCGCCCTCCTCATAGGTGTTCACCCAGCTAGGTGACCAATCCCCCTTTCAGGGCTATTTAGGGTCTCTCTTTGGGTGGTTCCTCAGATTTTGGTTTGCAAGATTCCAGCAGGATTCCTCTGCATCCCTTACTTCGACTTCTGACCAAATAAACTGCATCTGGGCTCTGCAGGACCTGACAATCTGCAACAAAGACAAAGACTTCACCTGCAACAGTGTTTCTCTGGCTCCTTCCAGCTTCCTCAACATTTCTCCGGTCATGCATCCTCTAAGGATGGCCCGTCTTCAGTCTGCACATGAAAGAAGAAGGAATCTCCCTTGGAATGAAGGAGTCACTCCCCTGAATCTGCAGGCACCAACAACAGCGATGACTGGCTGCGGGGGTCCCCTCTCCTGCTGATCTGCGTGGATCCTACAACATGGGTGGTGGTCAGAAGTGGCCCAGACGGTCCTCTCTACCAGCTGTCCAACTTGGGTGGAGGTAAGTCCTTGACTGCCCATGCAGGACAGTACCCCTATGCGCCGCATTCTTTGCAGCTGTCAAGGCTTGTTAGCACTTCTTCCAAGGGGTCTTCAGTCTTCGTGTAGCTCCAGACCCCCGCACTCCTCCTTGTGACACATAGCTTCCTGAGTGACTCTCCTGTGGTGTGGGATTCCCTTTTGTAGTGCTGCATGGGTTACTTTTGCAACTTCTGTGTCCCCGTCCTGTGGGACTCCTCTGTATGCTGCCTGTGCTTCTGTGGACTCTCTGTGACGCTGAGGGACTTCTCTGACTTTCTTCCTGGGTTGAGTCCTCCTGGGCCTTGCTGGTCCCCTGCAGCACCACTTTCCGCCAACTGCAAGTTTTGCCTGTGCCAAGGCTTGTTGATGGGATCCGGACATGCAAACCTAACTGCAATCTTCCTTTCGACGTGGGACATTACCTGCATCCCCAGAAACTCAACTCCAACTCTAGGGCTGCAGTGCTGACTCTTCTTCCTCACTGTCGACCAACTCTTGCAATCCTCATCTTGGTGGGTAGGAGTTCCTGCCCCCACTGGACTCTGCTGTGTCTTCTGGACTTGGTCTTTCCACAGTTCTTCCTCTTTAGGAATCCACCATTGGTTTCTTGCAGTCGTCTCTGTGTTTTGCAGTTCTCTTCTTTTCTTCTAAGTGGGTGTTCTGGGGAAAATCTAGTAATTTACTTGTGCTTTCCTGGTTGCTGGTTGCTGGGGGGTGTTGTGGTACTTACCTATGTGCTTTCCTAGTACCCCCAGCAACCCTCTACACACTCCATTACCTGGGTGGGGGTGACACTTTTGCATTCCATTTTTTTAGTATGTAGTTTGTGCTCCCCCTAGGTCCACTATTCCCTGTTGTGTTTTACACTATTTGCACTGTTTTCTAACTGTTCCTATGCCGATTTCTGACAACTAGTGTGTATATTGCTTGTATATTACTTACCTCCTAAGAGAGTATTGCCTGTATAGTAATTTTGGTGTGGTGTTACTGTAGGAAAGTACCATCTTTCTTCATATTTTCCCCAAATTCTGCCTGATTGTCAGTGTTTTAAGACTGCGTCACTGGGATCCTGCTAGTCAGGACCCAAGTGCTTATGGTTTGTGGCCTGCTTATCAGTGTGTTTCACTGTTTTCGAAATTGTCACTGGAGTACTGCTAATCAGAACTCCAGTCCTCATGCTCTCTCTGTTTTTAAATGTATCCCTACATACTGGTAACTCAGTATTTCACTCTAAATTGGCACACTGGACCGCCTTTATAGGTACCTAGTATATGGTACCTAGGTACCCAGGGCATTGGGGTCCAGGGGATCCATATGGGCTGCAGCATTTCTTTTGCCACCCATAAGGAGCCCATACATACACTTCTTCAGGACTGCCATTGCAGCCTGAGTGAAATAATGCACACACTATTTCACAGCCATTTTCACTACACCAGGTAACGTATAAGTCACCTGTATGTCTAACCTTCAGACCCTGAAGGCTAGGTGGAAAGTTACTTAGTGTGAGGCCACCCCTGCACTAGCAGAGATGCTCCCACGTTGTCTAGGCCCATTTTCCTGGACTTCATGAGTGCGGGGATGCCATTATAAGTGTGCACTACATATTGGTCAATACGTATATGTAGCTTCACAAAGATGACCCCGAATATGACCATGTAAGGTGTCTAACAATTGGGAATTGTACCCCAATACTGATTCCAGGAACTCTGGGGGCTCCATCATGGACCTCCAGTACTGCCATACTAGCCTTCTGAGGTTTCCACTGCAGCCCCAGCTGCTTCCACCTTACAGACAGGCTTCTGGGGGGGCGTGTCTACCCACCCAAGATGGCGGTTGTTTGATTGCGGAGCTCACGATCCGGGCCCGCCAAACTCTATCAATCCGAGAAAAATTGGGGCCATCCACAGTTGGAAAAGCGATCGCTGTCCAGGGGAAGCACTTGAGATCCTGACCGGCACTGTGCAGACTCCGCGGAACCCTGTGAGGAACCGGGCATGAGAAGCGGAGGTGGGACGCGGCCGTGACATGGGCCGGAGCGTGACTGTGCAGCGGTGAGTGGGGGCCGTGGTGGCGCGGTCGGGTCTGCTGCCGGACATAGGGACTCAGCTGTGGCAGGGTGGCCTCAGCCGGGGCAAATGGCCTGGGCCCACGTCCATCACCCCCTCCCTCCCTCCACCGTGAAGCGAGGGGAGAATCTGCGGCTCGGCTGAGCCTGAGTCTGATGCTGGGTTAGGCAAGGCGGGAGGAGAGACGAGTCCGGAGGAGATAACCGTGGGGCCTGCTAAACGCGTCAGTGAATGAGAGAAGGAAAAGTGATACAGTAGGGATTGAAGCCGAAACCAGAAACTCGGAGTGCGACGCTGTGGCCTGTGCCGGCCCTGACAACTGAGTCTGTCCTCCCTGCCATCACTTCACAGGGAAAATAAAAAAAAGAAAAAAAAAATGGAAGGGAAGGGAAGGAAGAAAAAAAAGAAAGAAAGCAGAAAAAGCATAGTGACCAGTTTATAACTTGGAGAAAAAATCCTGAGTCACGGGCCGCAGCTTACAGATTACACAATATCAGTTCAAAAATGCAGATCTTCCTTCCAGTCCATAAAAAAAGAGACTGAGAGTGGAGGGGCTAACATTTGCCCTACTATTCCCGGCTCGATTACGAATCACATATAATCAAAAAACGCACTTCTTTGAATCACCTGAGATAGTATGATTGGCTAGATGCGACCTTCCCACAGTCAAAGACCAGAGACCAAAGTGATGCTCAATCCTCAAAGCAGCTCCGCCAGCCCCGCAAAGGCAAGCGCAACCGACAGCAGTCGACACGAACGAAAACAGGCCCAACGCTATTGCAGGTACTGGAAGGTCAACATGATGCAATCCAGTCAGCATACTCCATGCACAGAGTGGACTCCTCTCCGCATAGTATTGCCTCCTCGATAGACAGTACTGTAGCGTCTGACTCGGGGGGAAGCTTGGCATTGTTCCCCTCCATCACCCCACAAACAGCACGAGACCTTTGAGGATGGACATGAAAGAACTGAGCTCTTGGAGGTCTCTCCCTAAAGACACCAGCAACAGAATCATGAATAACCACCAAATGCCCACATGATCCAAGTAAATACTCAAAAGGACCTACTCCAATATAAATAAAGTACATTCTTAATAAGAAACTGACGATTATGGATGGAAATACCAAACTACAAAGATTGACCTTGAAACTATATTGATGGGTATAGTGGTGGCTAAGCCCCCTTCTCCTGTGGGGACTATTTTCCCCCCCTCTTAAAAGGCGGGCCCGGACGGTCGTGCTCGGCAGTCCTTGGTATACATAGAGAATCCCGTCGACCACGGGTGAGACCTACTGAAAACACGTCTTGTACAACCCCCCATTGCGTAGGCTCATTAGATAGATTTTGCAATTATGGTTGTAAACAAATTCGGTTCAAATTGTGTGAAAGTTTGGCAAAGTCTGTTTTGGCTTTGCCTAGTATTGAGTTTAGTTGTAGGAATTGCTAGTTATTTTAAAGTTATGGCATCAATAAACACATCATACACAACATCTCTAGGGGGTCAAAGAATGGAATGGACTAAAAAAGAGAGAGTTATATTAATGCTTTAAAATGTCTTCAACACATGAGTATAATATTATAACTTGGAATGTGCGAGGAATGGGATCGGTCCACAAACGGCGTAGAATATTGGCCCAATTGAATTGCTAAAAAGCGCATTGTATATTTGCAGGAAACACACCTTACCAGACATGAGGAGGCGAAGCTCTGCAAAAAATGGCGGGACAACTCCTACACACATCGTATTCTGCGTTTGCACTATGGGCGGCTGTATGAATACGGGCAGGGGTCCCCTTCGAGGCACTAGACACGAGGATAGATGACGAAGACAAATACAATTTGATTAGAGGTCACTTAGACAGGAAACCTGTAGTACTGGGCAGTATATATGCTCCAAATAGTGGCCAAGACGTCTTCCTAGAACGCTTGTCAATGGTACTAGCACAATGGGCACATATCCCTTGGATACTGGGTGGAGACTTCAACGCAGTACTAGACATTACACTAGATCGCTCTACCCCCCACTATTAGACACTAATGCACAAAAACAAGCGGAGGCACTGAGGAATTGGTTACAGGGCTGATCACTAATAGACATATGGCGGGCCAGAAACGTAGGCATAAAAGAGTGTTCCTTTTACTCTCACCCACACAAAGTACACATGAGACTTTATCGTGTTTTATGCACCTCGTCACTACAAACACAGATGATCCTTGCTACGTACTTAGGGAAAACACTATCGGATCATAACCCCCTAGAATTGACCTTGGCGTGGGGGAAACTATCTACACCGATTCCAACGTGGCGCCTGCAACCATCGCTATTAGAAGATGTTGAGCTAAGTGACGAAATAGCCCAGGTAATAACAAATTTCGTTACTAATAACACTGGTACCGCATCCTCTCCCTAAGTGGAATGGAAGGCGTTTAAAGTGGTGATAAGAGGAGCAATGATGGGGGCGACATCAGGAGTGCAAACAATAATAGCAAGGGAGCTCAAACAAGTTAAGGACAGACTGGGGCCACTAGAAAATGAGGCCATATTGCAACCCCTCCAGACTCCACAGCCACAAGAAGCCAGGGCCAAACACGCAGACCTAATTGAAAGATTACAAGTAGACTACGCTAAATACAAGGAACGCACACACAATGAGGGAGACAAAGCAGGGACCCTTCAAGCGCGCCTTATAAAGGAAGAATTATCCCCCACTCCCATACTACATATTAGTACATCACAACAAACTAGCATAACCACACAAGTGGAGATAAATGCGACATTTCAAGACTATTATACAACACTATATTCCTCCCCACCTACTATGGATAGAACGCACATTGACTCCTCCCTTGCTGGCATAGACCTACCGACGCTTAATGATGAGGCCAAGCAAATACTAATAGCATTTGACTCCTTAAGCTGGGACTACATGTTCGAAGTGTTGATAAGATTTGGCTTTCCTGACGAATATATACGATGGGTCCGACTGCTTTATGCTGCTCCCACAGCACGAGCGCGCACTGGACAAAACATATCTAACTCCTACCAGGTTCATAGGGGTACCAGGCAGGGGTGCCCATTGTCTCCCCTGTTATTCGTCTTAGCGGTGGAGCCTTTGGCACATCGACTGAGACAAGACGGCGAATCCTGGGGAATAGATATAGAGAGAACGAAACACACAATATCATTATATGCAGATGACAGTATTTTATATATGAAAGATCTAAGCTGCAACCCGAGTACTGCTGCGCAGATATTCCATGACTTTGCACCACTATCAGGATTGAACATAAATTATGACACGTCCACAGCATTCTCCTTCTGTGGATCTGATATAGGTGAGGTGGTAAACTTTGGTAATAAACGATTGCGAGTAGCCACAGACACGTTTTGATACCTGAGAATTCAGATTTATCGTACTCTAATGAATACTCTAGAGGGAAATTTACAAAGAGCAATGACCGCACTAAGAACACAGATTCAGTTTTGGATAACATTACCAATCTCCATGGCGGGCAGACTAGCGCAAGCCAAGATGGTGATGCTACCCTGCATTTTATACTACCGGTGAGAATACCGGAGGCCTACTTTAAAACACTCCATTCTATGTTAATTGAGCTTATCTGGGGGAAGGGAAGGCGCCAAATTGGATTAACTAAGCTGCAATTACCGGTGACTCAAGGGGGCATGAGTGCACCTGATTTTAAGGCATATTGTATAGCGAGTCAGTTGCAGTGGACCACTTTTTGGCTGGCTGGATGAAACCTGCAGGAAATAGATTACACCCAAATTAAGCTAAATAAGAGCAGTATACACTCCCTGCTGTGTCCAAGATCCCGAAGAATTGAACGACTCTCCTGTGGAGTGACAGAGTCATTTCCCTGCTTCAGCAGACAGCTTTCTGCATCAACAACAGGTACTCTGGGTCCCCTCTCCTGATGACGAGCATGGTCCCTGGAGCACAGGTGGTGGACTGAAGTGACCCTGACTGTCCGAAGGTCCAGCTGTCCAAATTTGGTGGAGGTAAGAGCTTGCCTCCCCGTGCCAGACAGTACCCCAGTGCACCACGTGTTTTGCAGCTCAAAGGGCTTCTGTGTGCTTTTAAAAAAAATCCTTTCTGCACAGCCTAGCCCAGGTCTCCAGCGCTCTATCCTGTGACGCACAGCTTCCTGAGTTGTTCTCTAGCGGCATGGGATCCCGTTGTGAAGTGCAGCAACAACCACCATTTGCAACTCCTTTGTCCCCATGTTCTGGGACTCCTGCGGGTGCTGCCTGGTCTTCTGAGGGATCTCTGAAGTGCTGAGAGCCCCCTCTCTGTCCTCATCCTGAGTTGAGACCCCCAGGTCCCTCCTGTGCCTGGGCAGCCCCTTTTCCTGCCAAACGCATTTCTTGCATGAACCAAGGCTTGTTGGCAGAATCCAGTGACGAAAACCAGCATGCATTCATCTACTCGACGTGGGGCATCTCCTGCACCAAGCAGGATCCTGCAGCTGTCTTTTTTGGTGCATTTCTGACTTTTTCTTCACTTTTGCACCTTCATCAGGGTGAGAAGGGGCTCTGTTCTTCCTGGACTCCTCAGAGACTCATGGACTTGGTCCCCTCGCTCCACAGGTCTTCAGGTCCAGGAATCCATTGTTGGTGTCTTGCAGTCTTGCTTGGTTTTTGCATTATTCTTTATCACAACTTCTAGTGTGTTTTAGGAAACTTGCTCTACTTTACTCCTGCTTTCCTGGGCTCTCGGGTGGGGTATTTTACTTACCTTTGGTGTTTTCTTACACTCCCAGCACCCCTCTACACACTACACTTGGGAAACCGACATTCGCATTCCACTATTTTAGTACATTTTGGGGGTTATTCTAACTTTGGAGGAGGTGTTAATCCGTCCCAAAAGTGACGGAAAAGTGACGGATTTACCACCAGCCGTATTACGAGTCCATTATATCCTATGGAACTCGTAATACGGCTGGTGGTATATCAGTCACTTTACCGTCACTTTTGGGACGGATTAACACTCCTCCAAAGTTAGAATAACCCCCTTTGTGTTCCCCCTCGGCCCATTGCAACCTATTGTGATTTTCACTGTTTGCACTTTTTTCTTTCTGGGTACTTACTAGATTTTGGTTACAAGTGTATATTTTGTGTATAATACTTACCTCTTAAGGGAGTATAGATATATTTGGTATTGTGTCACTTATATACGGTACCTTTATTTTTGGAAACACTGAGTATTATCTTTCGTGTGTGAGTACTGTGTGACTACAGTAGTATTGCATGAGCTTTGCATTTCTCCTAGATTAGCCTTGGTTGCTCAGCTGCAGCTACTCCTAGACAGCCTGGCTTCTAGACCCCGACTACATGTCACTAATAAGAGATAACTGGACCTCGTACAAGGTGTAAGTACCTATGGTACCAACTACAAACCAGGCCAACCTCCTACAGTTACCATAATAAAGTCCCTTTATTTTTGTAACACTGAGTGTATTCTTATATGTGTGTGTAAGTGCTGTGTGACTATAGTGGTATTGCATTAGCTTTGCATGTCACCTTGATAAACCTTGGTTGCTCAGCTACTCCTAGACAGCCTGGCTTCTAGACACTGACTACATTTAATTAATAAGGGATACCGGGACCTAGTATAAAGTGTAAGTACCTTTGGTACCCACTACAAACCAGGGCAGCCTCTTACATTGGTGGTGCAGCGGTGGGAGAGTACACTTTCCTGTGGAAAGCACCGGTGACAGAGTGAGTAGGGAGGTGAATAAAGTAGGTAGTTTGATGATTTGCCCGATGTGTAAAGGTGTGACCACCTGGAATAAAAGTGAGGCATGGGTCCTACCGGCTAGTTTATTCAGACAAAAGGTGGTGTATGGGGGGATTAACAGAAATCACATTCAATTCGCTAACACTCCTGACAGATGTCATAGCCAGAAGGAAAACTGTTTTAACGTAAGCAGTCCAAGGGCAACTGTGCATGGGCTTAAATGGTAAATACATTAAGAAAGTGAGAACTAAATAAAGATCCCATTGGGGCATAATGAAAGGGGTAGGGGAAAATAAGTTGTAAACCTTTCAAGAATTGAGTCTCAACTAGGGACTTGAACAGGCAAGGTGATTCCACAACTCCAAGAAAGACAAGATGGTGCATAGATACCCTTTAAGCATGCCCAAACCAAGGCCTTGCCAGGCAATGGATAAGACAAGCAAATGGACTTCGGCAGGGACTTCAGCAAGGATGCAGACAGAGGATCAGTACATTTGGCAGCACACCAAATCACACATCTCTCTAATCAGCAGGTGTATACCAACTTTGTTGAAGAACACCTGGCCACTAAAATTAGAGGACGAAGAGTAGACAGGTTTGGGTGAAGGATCCTGCACTGATCCTGCAACAGGAGATCCTCCTGAAGAGGCAGCTAATGCTCAGGAGTTCTGGATAGCATACTCTCCTTGCCCATTTGTGAGCTACCAAGATGACCAGGACATTGACTGGGCAACAGTGTTTTCGGCACAAAGGCATACAGAAGGCCAGAGCTCCACTCAAGACGGAAAGTGTCTAGAGCCAGCGCTGCTTTGGAAACTCCAAAGTGCAGAAGTGCTGCCATTAAATGTTCTCAGCAGTGGTGAATAGATCTAACCAAGGATCCCCCCAGTCTCAGGCAAGAATTTGCACCACCTCACGATGGACACGTCATTTGTGATGTGCTAGGCATCAATGGCATCGAAAGTTATACCACCAGGGAAATTCCCTGATGTCCCAGCCATGTCTATAGCTGCAGGTCCTGTTGATACAGGGTTCACAACCTCACCCTGCCCTTTTTGTTGCAGTACTACATGGCGGAGGTGTTGTCCATGTACACCTGCCTTCCCTTAATCAAAGGAAGAAAGGCTTTTAATGCCAGTCGGATCACCCTCAGCTCCAAAAAGTCGATGTGAACCTGGGACTACAATGGAAACCAGAGTCTTCTGATCTCCACCTTTCCCAGGTTCCTCCCCAGCCCAAGAGTCACGCAACTGCCACTAGAATCATCTCTGGTTGTGCGAGGGAGAGGACTTTGCCTCTGACCTATTCGTGGTCCATCAGTCACCACTGCAGGTCTTTTGCAGTTTTTTCTGAGATCTGGTCTAGGTTGAAGAGATTTTCCTGATGCTGTCCCCACTGGGCAGAGCCCACATATGCTTATGGGCATGTATCATCAGCAGGATGCAGAAGGCCATAGTCTAGATAGGCCCGCAGCAGCACTATTTCCAAAACAGCTCAGATTAAATAAGCGTCTGTGAGGGAGTCAGGTATGGCTTTGGCAAGTTGATAATGAATCCCAGTGCAGGAGGTTCGCCATAGTTTAGAGGTGGGAGGCGACGTCCTAAGTCCTCCTTGATCAGCCAGTTTTCGAGGTAGGGAAAGGCCAAAACTACTTAGCTCCACTTGTGTGCTGAGATCTCTGCCTTCACCTTGGTGAACGCCCGAGAGGCACTGGTAGGGTCGGAGGGGAGCAAAGCAACTTGATAATGCTTATGGCCCACTGACTGAGAATTGCAGATAACACCTGTGGGCAGGCAGGAAGGGATGAGGAAGTAGGCTTCCTGGAATTTAAGCATTACCGTCTAGGGTGGAGGGCAGATTGGACCTGCACTACCATGAGCATCTTGAACTTCACCTTTTTCAGGTAAAACTTGAGAAGGAGCAGGTCTAGAATAGGACAGAAGCCTCTATCCTTTTTGGGCATCAACAAGTAGCAGGCACAGCAATCACAACCTACTTCTGATGCTGGCCTGAACTTCCTGAAGGTGCAGAAAGAGGTGGTTCTCCATCAGCTGTTCATAAGAAGGTGGCATGGGTGGCAAGGTGGATAGAGTAACCAAACTGGATGATCTGGAGTACCTATTTGCCCTTTGCTCTGGACTACCAGTGGGACAGGTGATGGTGGATCCTGCCACACACTGGGTGGCAGTGGTGGTATGAGGTAAAGCTAAAAGGGTTTGGAGGCTGCGGCTCCCGGGAGAGAGGTAAGCTGGGTTGTATGTGAGAACCTCGGCCTCGACCACTAAAAGGGTGGGAAGCCTGTTTGTCTTGGTGGTTGTTTTGGATAAAGGCACGGCTGATAGCCCCTACAATTTCCATGGAAGGGGCAAAAGGCAGAATGGGGTTGGCTGGAGTGAAAGGAGAGGCCCAAGGACCTGGCAGTAGTCCTGTTGTCCTTGAAGGACTCCTGCACTGAGTATGCCTTTTTGCCAAAGAGGCGTAAGCCAACTATGGGCATGTCCATAAGAGGTTTATGTAGAGAGCATTTTTTGACCATTGAGAGAATGAATGACTGAGCATTTTAGGCCATTAAGACAGCAGGATGTTAAATACCCCATAGCAGTACACCCTATGGAAGGTCAGGTTCAGAATGTACAATTGAGTTTTACATTTCATGGTGTTTATATTAAGAGCGACATCAGAGCTCATAAGCAAGAACTGAAACTGAGACAATGTGAGGCTCTATGGATTATGGGGGTCATTACGACCTTGGCGGGCGGCGGTGGGCCGCCAATGCGGCCACACTCCCGCGGACCCCATTACGACATTCCCGCTGGGCCGGCAGGCTGTGAGAAGGTAGCCTCTTTCTAGCCTTGTTACCCCCACTTTTGGCCTGTTTGTGAGTGTATGTCAGGGTGTTTGTCACTGTTTTCACTGTCTCACTGGGATCCTGATAGCCAGGCCTCAGTGCTCATAGTGAAAACACCATGTTTTCAGTATGGTTGTTATGTGTCACTGGGATCCTGCTGGTCAGGACCCCAGTGCTCATAGGTTTGTGGCCTATATGTATGTGTCACTGGGACCCTGTCACACAGGGCCCCAGTGCTCATAGGTGTGCATGTATATGTTCCCTGTGTGGTGCCTAACTGTCTCACTGAGGCTCTGCTAACCAGAACCTCAGTGGTTATGCTCTCTCATTACTTTTAAATTGTCACTAACAGGCTAGTGACCATTTTTACCAATTTACATTGGCTTACTGGAACACCCTTATAATTCCCTAGTATATGGTACTGAGGTACCCAGGGTATTGGGGTTCCAGGAGACCCCTATGGGCTGCAGCATTTCTTTTGCCACCCATAGGGAGCTCTGACAATTCTTACACAGGCCTGCCACTGCAGCCTGAGTGAAATAACGTCCACATTATTTCACAGCCATTTTACACTGCACTTAAGTAACTTATAAGTCACCTATATGTCTAACCTTTACCTGGTAAAGGTTAGGTGCAAAGTTACTTAGTGTGAGGGCACCCTGGCACTAGCCAAGGTGCCCCCACATTGTTCAGAGCCAATTCCCTGAACTTTGTGAGTGCGGGGACACCATTACACGCATGCACTACATATAGGTCACTACCTATATGTGGCTTCACCATGGTAACTCCGAATATGGCCATGTAACATGTCTATGATCATGGAATTGCCCCCTCTATGCCATCCTGGCATTGTTGGTACAATTCCATGATCCCAGTGGTCTGTAGCACAGACCCTGGTACTGCCAGACTGCCCTTCCTGGGGTTTCTCTGCAGCTGCTGCTGCTGCCAACCCCTCAGACAGGCAGCTGCCCTCCTGGGGTCCAGCCAGGCCTGGCCCAGGATGGCAGAACAAAGAACTTCCTCTGAGAGAGGGTGTGACACCCTCTCCCTTTGGAAAATGGTGTGAAGGCAGGGGAGGAGTAGCCTCCCCCAGCCTCTGGAAATGCTTTGTTGGGCACAGATGTGCCCAATTCTGCATAAGCCAGTCTACACCGGTTCAGGGACCCCTTAGCCCCTGCTCTGGCGCGAAACTGGACAAAGGAAAGGGGAGTGACCACTCCCCTGACCTGCACCTCCCCTGGGAGGTGTCCAGAGCTCCTCCAGTGTGCTCCAGACCTCTGCCATCTTGGAAACAGAGGTGCTGCTGGCACACTGGACTGCTCTGAGTGGCCAGTGCCACCAGGTGACGTCAGAGACTCCTTGTGATAGGCTCCTTCAGGTGTTAGTAGCCTTTCCTCTCTCCTAGGTAGCCAAACCCTCTTTTCTGGCTATTTAGGGTCTCTGTCTCTGGGGAAACTTTAGATAACGAATGCAAGAGCTCATCCGAGTTCCTCTGCATCTCTCTCTTCACCTTCTAATAAGGAAACGACCGCTGACCGCGCTGGAAGCCTGCAAACCTGCAACATAGTAGCAAAGACGACTACTGCAACTCTGTAACGCTGATCCTGCCGCCTTCTCGACTGTTTTCCTGCTTGTGCATGCTGTGGGGGTAGTCTGCCTCCTCTCTGCACCAGAAGCTCCGAAGAAATCTCCCGTGGGTCGACGGAATCTTCCCCCTGCAACCGCAGGCACCAAAAAGCTGCATTACCGGTCCCTTGGGTCTCCTCTCAGCACGACGAGCGAGGTCCCTCGAATCCAGCGATGCTGTCCAAGTGACCCCCACAGTCCAGTGACTCTTCAGCCCAAGTTTGGTGGAGGTAAGTCCTTGCCTCACCTCGCTGGGCTGCATTGCTGGGAACCGCAACTTTGCAGCTACTCCGGCCCCTGTACACTTCCGGCGGAAATCCTTTGTGCACAGCCAAGCCTGGGTCCACGGCACTCTAACCTGCATTGCACGACTTTCTAAGTTGGTCTCCGGCGACGTGGGACTACTTTGTGCAACTTCGGCGAGCACCGTTTCACGCATCCTCGTAGTGCCTGTTTCTGGCACTTCTCCGGGTGCTACCTGCTTCAGTGAGGGCTGTTTGTCTTGCTCGACGTCCCCTCTCTCTTCAGGTCCAATTTGCGATCTCCTGGTCCCTCCAGGGCCCCAGCAGCGTCCAAAAACGCCAAACGCACGATTTGCAGCTAGCAAGGCTTGTTGGCGTTCTTTCGGCGGGAAAACACGTCTGCACGACTCTCCACGGCAAGAGGGATCCGTCCACCAAAGGGGAAGTCTCTAGCCCTTTTCGTTCCTGCAGAAACCTCAGCTTCTTCTGTCCAGTCGAAGCTTCTTTGCACCCGCAGCTGGCATTTCCTGGGCATCTGCCCATCTCCGAGCTGCTTGTGACTTTTGGACTTGGTCCCCTTGTTCCACAGGTACCCTCAGTCAGGAATCCATCGTTGTTGCATTGCTGATTTGTGTTTTCCTTGCATTTTCCCTCTAACACGACTATTTTGTCCTTAGGGGAACTTTGGTGCACTTTGCACTCACTTTTCAGGGTCTTGGGGAGGGTTATTTTTCTAACTCTCACTATTTTCTAATAGTCCCAGCGACCCTCTACAAGGTCACATAGGTTTGGGGTCCATTCGTGGTTCACATTCCACTTTTGGAGTATATGGTTTGTGTTGCCCCTATCCCTATGTTTCCCCATTGCATCCTATTGTAACTATACATTGTTTGCACTGTTTTCTAAGACTATACTGCATATTTTTGCTATTGTGTATATATATCTTGTGTATATTTCCTATCCTCTCACTGAGGGTACACTCTAAGATACTTTGGCATATTGTCATAAAAATAAAGTACCTTTATTTTTAGTATAACTGTGTATTGTGTTTTCTTATGATATTGTGCATATGACACTAAGTGGTACTGTAGTAGCTTCACACGTCTCCTAGTTCAGCCTGAGCTGCTTTGCTAAGCTACCATTATCTATCAGCCTAAGCTGCTAGACACCCTATACACTAATAAGGGATACCTGGGCCTGGTGCAAGGTGCAAATACCCCTTGGTACTCACTACAAGCCAGTCCAGCCTCCTACATTGGTTGTGCAGCGGTGGGATAAGTGCTTTGAGACTACTTACCACTCTTGTCATTGTACTTTTCATAAGAGAAAAATATACAAAACAAGGTCAGTGTATATACACATAGCCAAAAAGTTTTGCATTTCCTCTTTTCACTCTTTTCTAAGTGCTGAAAAGTACTTCTAAACTTTCAAAAAGTTCTTAAAAGTTTAAAAAGTTTTTTCTGTCTTTCCAAAAAAATTCTGAAAACTTTTTTCTCTTTGTCTATCACTTTAACTCTCTCTAAAAAATGTCTGGCACAGGCCAAAAAGTTGAACTGTCCAAACTTGCATTTGATCACCTTAGCTGGAAAGGAGCAAGGAGTCTCTGCATAGAGAGAGGTTTGAGTGTAGGGAAGAATCCTTCCTTAGAACTGTTAATTAATATGCTTAGAGTACAGGATAAGGCCATAAGTGCCCAATCTGTAGAAAAAGTAGCTAATGGTTCTCAATCTGATCCAGGGACTCCCCCAGGAAAAGGTTCAGGAAAGAAACTTCTCAGCCTGCCCATTACTAGACAGTCTAGCATAGTTGGTACAGAGGTTGAATCACACCATACTGATGGTGTGCTCTCACATTATGCTGGTAGCCAAGCTGTTAGGGTGCCCTCTGTAAGGGACAGGTCTCCTTCTGTTCATTCCCATCATACCTCTGTATCTAGAAATGTCCCTCCCACCCACCCTGATGACAGATTGTTGGAAAGGGAGCTCAATAGATTGAGAGTGGAACAAACCAGACTGAAGCTCAAGAAGCAACAGCTGGATTTGGATAGACAGTCTTTAGAAATAGAGAGGGAAAGACAGAAGTTGGGTTTAAATACCCATGGTGGCAGCAGCAGTATTCCCCATAGTCATCCTGCAAAAGAGCATGATTCCAGGAATCTGCACAAGATAGTTCCCCCTTATAAGGAGGGGGATGACATTAACAAGTGGTTTGCTGCACTTGAGAGGGCCTGTGCTGTACAGGATGTCCCTCAAAAGCAGTGGGCTGCTATCCTATGGCTATCATTTAGTGGAAAAGGTAGGGATAGGCTCCTTACTGTAAAAGAAAATGATGCTAATAATTTCCAAGTTCTTAAGAATGCACTCCTGGATGGTTATGGCTTAACCACTGAACAGTACAGGATAAAGTTCAGAGAGACCAAAAAGGAGTCTTCACAAGACTGGGTTGATTTCATTGACCAGGCAGTGAAGGCCTTGGAGGGGTGGTTACATGGCAGTAAAGTTACTGATTATGACAGCCTGTATAACACAATCCTGAGAGAGCATATACTTAATAATTGTGTGTCTCATTTGTTGCACCAGTACCTGGTAGACTCTGATCTGACCTCTCCCCAAGAATTGGGAAAGAAGGCAGACAAATGGGTCAGAACAAGGGTGAACAGAAAAGTTCATACAGGGGGTGACAAAGATGGCAATAAGAAGAAAGATGGTGAAAAATCTCAAGATAAGCATGGGGATAAGGGTAAAACCAAAGATCCCACTTCAAATCTTAAACACTCTTCAGAGGGTGGGGATAAAACAAATTCTTCCTCTTCTTCCCAACCTGCACACATTAAAAAGCCTTGGTGCTTTGTGTGTAAAAACAGAGGCCATAGGCCAGGGGATAAGTCCTGTCCAGGTAAACCCCCTGAGCCTACCACCACTAATACATCAAGCTCTAGTGCCCCTAGCAGTAGTGGTACTAGTGGTGGGACTGCTGGCAACAGTCAAGCAAAGGGTGTAGTTGGGTTCACTTATGGGTCCATAGTGGAAACTGATGTAATCAGTCCCAAGACAGTTTCTGTCACACCTAGTGGCATTGGCCTTGCCACACTGGCTGCTTGTCCCCTTACAATGGATAAGTACAGGCAGACAGTTTCAATAAATGGTGTTGAGGCCTTGGCCTACAGGGACACAGGTGCCAGTTTCACTTTGGTGACTGAAAACCTAGTGCCTCCTGAACAACACATCATTGGACAACAGTATAAGATTATTGATGTTCATAACTCCACTAAGTTTCTTCCCTTAGCTATAATTCAGTTTAGTTGGGGTGGAGTTACTGGCCCTAAGCAGGTGGTGGTATCACCTAGCTTACCTGTAGACTGTCTCTTAGGTAATGACCTAGAGGCCTCAGGTTGGGCTGATGTAGAGTTTTATGCCCATGCAGCCATGCTGGGCATCCCTGAGGAATTGTTCCCTCTCATTTCAAGTGAAATGAAAAAGCAAAGGAGAGAAGGCCTGAAAACTCAGGATCCCTCTCCATCAACAGGTAAAAAGGGTATCACAGTATCCCCTAACCACCCTACCATTCAGGATACTATTCCTGTGGTGGGAGAAACCTCTCCTGGGGTGGCACCTGTTCCAAGGGAATCATCAGCTGGCAAAGCTGGACTCCCTGAGGTGGAAGTACCTCTCTGTGGGATAACTAACATTGGTGAGAAAAAGAGCACCATTTTAGTTAACATGGAGCATCCCTCCAACCCTCCCAGAGAAACTTTAGTGCAGAAACTCTGCACTGCCTCACAACACTTAGGACAGCATCCCTGCCCTAGTGTGGAGCTGATAGGACAGCATCCCTGCCCTGCTCCAAACCAAGAGAAACAGCATCCCTGTTCTCTCTTCCAGCCATATGGACAAAGTTTTTGCCCAGCTATGGATTTTCTGAGACAGCATCCCTGTCTGGCATTTCCATCACTACAAATAGGTTCAGTGGACAATTCCCACTGCTCTAAACTAAAACTTACTGATAGAAACTCTGAAAATACATCTTCACATTGTTGCTTAGCTAAAAAACTTCAAACAGGGTGGTTTACATCCCCACAGGGAAGTAACCATATAGTGGATGATAAAGGGAGTAACCAGTCTATTGCAGAGCTACTCTCTACTTATCACCACTTAGACAATAAAGTCTCAACTGGCCAAGGTTAGCCTTATTGTCCTTCGTTTGGGGGGGGGTTGTGTGAGAAGGTAGCCTCTTTCTAGCCTTGTTACCCCCACTTTTGGCCTGTTTGTGAGTGTATGTCAGGGTGTTTGTCACTGTTTTCACTGTCTCACTGGGATCCTGATAGCCAGGCCTCAGTGCTCATAGTGAAAACACCATGTTTTCAGTATGGTTGTTATGTGTCACTGGGATCCTGCTGGTCAGGACACCAGTGCTCATAGGTTTGTGGCCTATATGTATGTGTCACTGGGACCCTGTCACACAGGGCCCCAGTGCTCATAGGTGTGCATGTATATGTTCCCTGTGTGG
Source organism: Pleurodeles waltl (assembly GCF_031143425.1). Lineage (NCBI taxonomy): Eukaryota > Metazoa > Chordata > Amphibia > Caudata > Salamandridae > Pleurodeles > Pleurodeles waltl. Next base: position 1,227,422,460 of record NC_090447.1, read on the forward strand.
TGCCTAACTGTCTCACTGAGGCTCTGCTAACCAGAACCTCAGTGGTTATGCTCTCTCATTACTTTTAAATTGTCACTAACAGGCTAGTGACCATTTTTACCAATTTACATTGGCTTACTGGAACACCCTTATAATTCCCTAGTATATGGTACTGAGGTACCCAGGGTATTGGGGTTCCAGGAGACCCCTATGGGCTGCAGCATTTCTTTTGCCACCCATAGGGAGCTCTGACAATTCTTACACAGGCCTGCCACTGCAGCCTGAGTGAAATAACGTCCACATTATTTCACAGCCATTTTACACTGCACTTAAGTAACTTATAAGTCACCTATATGTCTAACCTTTACCTGGTAAAGGTTAGGTGCAAAGTTACTTAGTGTGAGGGCACCCTGGCACTAGCCAAGGTGCCCCCACATTGTTCAGAGCCAATTCCCTGAACTTTGTGAGTGCGGGGACACCATTACACGCGTGCACTACATATAGGTCACTACCTATATGTGGCTTCACCATGGTAACTCCGAATATGGCCATGTAACATGTCTATGATCATGGAATTGCCCCCTCTATGCCATCCTGGCATTGTTGGTACAATTCCATGATCCCAGTGGTCTGTAGCACAGACCCTGGTACTGCCAGACTGCCCTTCCTGGGGTTTCTCTGCAGCTGCTGCTGCTGCCAACCCCTCAGACAGGCAGCTGCCCTCCTGGGGTCCAGCCAGGCCTGGCCCAGGATGGCAGAACAAAGAACTTCCTCTGAGAGAGGGTGTGACACCCTCTCCCTTTGGAAAATGGTGTGAAGGCAGGGGAGGAGTAGCCTCCCCCAGCCTCTGGAAATGCTTTGTTGGGCACAGATGTGCCCAATTCTGCATAAGCCAGTCTACACCGGTTCAGGGACCCCTTAGCCCCTGCTCTGGCGCGAAACTGGACAAAGGAAAGGGGAGTGACCACTCCCCTGACCTGCACCTCCCCTGGGAGGTGTCCAGAGCTCCTCCAGTGTGCTCCAGACCTCTGCCATCTTGGAAACAGAGGTGCTGCTGGCACACTGGACTGCTCTGAGTGGCCAGTGCCACCAGGTGACGTCAGAGACTCCTTGTGATAGGCTCCTTCAGGTGTTAGTAGCCTTTCCTCTCTCCTAGGTAGCCAAACACTCTTTTCTGGCTATTTAGGGTCTCTGTCTCTGGGGAAACTTTAGATAACGAATGCAAGAGCTCATCCGAGTTCCTCTGCATCTCTCTCTTCACCTTCTAATAAGGAAACGACCGCTGACCGCGCTGGAAGCCTGCAAACCTGCAACATAGTAGCAAAGACGACTACTGCAACTCTGTAACGCTGATCCTGCCGCCTTCTCGACTGTTTTCCTGCTTGTGCATGCTGTGGGGGTAGTCTGCCTCCTCTCTGCACCAGAAGCTCCGAAGAAATCTCCTGTGGGTCGACGGAATCTTCCCCCTGCAACCGCAGGCACCAAAAAGCTGCATTACCGGTCCCTTGGGTCTCCTCTCAGCACGACGAGCGAGGTCCCTCGAATCCAGCGACGCTGTCCAAGTGACCCCCACAGTCCAGTGACTCTTCAGCCCAAGTTTGGTGGAGGTAAGTCCTTGCCTCACCTCGCTGGGCTGCATTGCTGGGAACCGCGACTTTGAAGCTACTCCGGCCCCTGTGCACTTCCGGCGGAAATCCTTTGTGCACAGCCAAGCCTGGGTCCACGGCACTCTAACCTGCATTGCACGACTTTCTAAGTTGGTCTCCGGCGACGTGGGACTACTTTGTGCAACTTCGGCGAGCACCGTTTCACGCATCCTCGTAGTGCCTGTTTCTGGCACTTCTCCGGGTGCTACCTGCTTCAGTGAGGGCTGTTTGTCTTGCTCGACGTCCCCTCTCTCTTCAGGTCCAATTTGCGATCTCCTGGTCCCTCCAGGGCCCCAGCAGCGTCCAAAAACGCCAAACGCACGATTTGCAGCTAGCAAGGCTTGTTGGCGTTCTTTCGGCGGGAAAACACTTCTGCACGACTCTCCACGGCAAGAGGGATCCGTCCACCAAAGGGGAAGTCTCTAGCCCTTTTCGTTCCTGCAGAAACCTCAGCTTCTTCTGTCCAGTTGAAGCTTCTTTGCACCCGCAGCTGGCATTTCCTGGGCATCTGCCCATCTCCGAGCTGCTTGTGACTTTTGGACTTGGTCCCCTTGTTCCACAGGTACCCTCAGTCAGGAATCCATCGTTGTTGCATTGCTGATTTGTGTTTTCCTTGCATTTTCCCTCTAACACGACTATTTTGTCCTTAGGGGAACTTTGGTGCACTTTGCACTCACTTTTCAGGGTCTTGGGGAGGGTTATTTTTCTAACTCTCACTATTTTCTAATAGTCCCAGCGACCCTCTACAAGGTCACATAGGTTTGGGGTCCATTCGTGGTTCACATTCCACTTTTGGAGTATATGGTTTGTGTTGCCCCTATCCCTATGTTTCCCCATTGCATCCTATTGTAACTATACATTGTTTGCACTGTTTTCTAAGACTATACTGCATATTTTTGCTATTGTGTATATATATCTTGTGTATATTTCCTATCCTCTCACTGAGGGTACTCTCTAAGATACTTTGGCATATTGTCATAAAAATAAAGTACCTTTATTTTTAGTATAACTGTGTATTGTGTTTTCTTATGATATTGTGCATATGACACTAAGTGGTACTGTAGTAGCTTCACACGTCTCCTAGTTCAGCCTGAGCTGCTTTGCTAAGCTACCATTATCTATCAGCCTAAGCTGCTAGACACCCTATACACTAATAAGGGATACCTGGGCCTGGTGCAAGGTGCAAATACCCCTTGGTACTCACTACAAGCCAGTCCAGCCTCCTACATTGGTTGTGCAGCGGTGGGATAAGTGCTTTGAGACTACTTACCACTCTTGTCATTGTACTTTTCATAAGAGAAAAATATACAAAACAAGGTCAGTGTATATACACATAGCCAAAAAGTTTTGCATTTCCTCTTTTCACTCTTTTCTAAGTGCTGAAAAGTACTTCTAAACTTTCAAAAAGTTCTTAAAAGTTTAAAAAGTTTTTTCTGTCTTTCCAAAAAAATTCTGAAAACTTTTTTCTCTTTGTCTATCACTTTAACTCTCTCTAAAAAATGTCTGGCACAGGCCAAAAAGTTGAACTGTCCAAACTTGCATTTGATCACCTTAGCTGGAAAGGAGCAAGGAGTCTCTGCATAGAGAGAGGTTTGAGTGTAGGGAAGAATCCTTCCTTAGAACTGTTAATTAATATGCTTAGAGTACAGGATAAGGCCATAAGTGCCCAATCTGTAGAAAAAGTAGCTAATGGTTCTCAATCTGATCCAGGGACTCCCCCAGGAAAAGGTTCAGGAAAGAAACTTCTCAGCCTGCCCATTACTAGACAGTCTAGCATAGTTGGTACAGAGGTTGAATCACACCATACTGATGGTGTGCTCTCACATTATGCTGGTAGCCAAGCTGTTAGGGTGCCCTCTGTAAGGGACAGGTCTCCTTCTGTTCATTCCCATCATACCTCTGTATCTAGAAATGTCCCTCCCACCCACCCTGATGACAGATTGTTGGAAAGGGAGCTCAATAGATTGAGAGTGGAACAAACCAGACTGAAGCTCAAGAAGCAACAGCTGGATTTGGATAGACAGTCTTTAGAAATAGAGAGGGAAAGACAGAAGTTGGGTTTAAATACCCATGGTGGCAGCAGCAGTATTCCCCATAGTCATCCTGCAAAAGAGCATGATTCCAGGAATCTGCACAAGATAGTTCCCCCTTATAAGGAGGGGGATGACATTAACAAGTGGTTTGCTGCACTTGAGAGGGCCTGTGCTGTACAGGATGTCCCTCAAAAGCAGTGGGCTGCTATCCTATGGCTATCATTTAGTGGAAAAGGTAGGGATAGGCTCCTTACTGTAAAAGAAAATGATGCTAATAATTTCCAAGTTCTTAAGAATGCACTCCTGGATGGTTATGGCTTAACCACTGAACAGTACAGGATAAAGTTCAGAGAGACCAAAAAGGAGTCTTCACAAGACTGGGTTGATTTCATTGACCAGGCAGTGAAGGCCTTGGAGGGGTGGTTACATGGCAGTAAAGTTACTGATTATGACAGCCTGTATAACACAATCCTGAGAGAGCATATACTTAATAATTGTGTGTCTCATTTGTTGCACCAGTACCTGGTAGACTCTGATCTGACCTCTCCCCAAGAATTGGGAAAGAAGGCAGACAAATGGGTCAGAACAAGGGTGAACAGAAAAGTTCATACAGGGGGTGACAAAGATGGCAATAAGAAGAAAGATGGTGAAAAATCTCAAGATAAGCATGGGGATAAGGGTAAAACCAAAGATCCCACTTCAAATCTTAAACACTCTTCAGAGGGTGGGGATAAAACAAATTCTTCCTCTTCTTCCCAACCTGCACACATTAAAAAGCCTTGGTGCTTTGTGTGTAAAAACAGAGGCCATAGGCCAGGGGATAAGTCCTGTCCAGGTAAACCCCCTGAGCCTACCACCACTAATACATCAAGCTCTAGTGCCCCTAGCAGTAGTGGTACTAGTGGTGGGACTGCTGGCAACAGTCAAGCAAAGGGTGTAGTTGGGTTCACTTATGGGTCCATAGTGGAAACTGATGTAATCAGTCCCAAGACAGTTTCTGTCACACCTAGTGGCATTGGCCTTGCCACACTGGCTGCTTGTCCCCTTACAATGGATAAGTACAGGCAGACAGTTTCAATAAATGGTGTTGAGGCCTTGGCCTACAGGGACACAGGTGCCAGTTTCACTTTGGTGACTGAAAACCTAGTGCCTCCTGAACAACACATCATTGGACAACAGTATAAGATTATTGATGTTCATAACTCCACTAAGTTTCTTCCCTTAGCTATAATTCAGTTTAGTTGGGGTGGAGTTACTGGCCCTAAGCAGGTGGTGGTATCACCTAGCTTACCTGTAGACTGTCTCTTAGGTAATGACCTAGAGGCCTCAGGTTGGGCTGATGTAGAGTTTTATGCCCATGCAGCCATGCTGGGCATCCCTGAGGAATTGTTCCCTCTCATTTCAAGTGAAATGAAAAAGCAAAGGAGAGAAGGCCTGAAAACTCAGGATCCCTCTCCATCAACAGGTAAAAAGGGTATCACAGTATCCCCTAACCACCCTACCATTCAGGATACTATTCCTGTGGTGGGAGAAACCTCTCCTGGGGTGGCACCTGTTCCAAGGGAATCATCAGCTGGCAAAGCTGGACTCCCTGAGGTGGAAGTACCTCTCTGTGGGATAACTAACATTGGTGAGAAAAAGAGCACCATTTTAGTTAACATGGAGCATCCCTCCAACCCTCCCAGAGAAACTTTAGTGCAGAAACTCTGCACTGCCTCACAACACTTAGGACAGCATCCCTGCCCTAGTGTGGAGCTGATAGGACAGCATCCCTGCCCTGCTCCAAACCAAGAGAAACAGCATCCCTGTTCTCTCTTCCAGCCATATGGACAAAGTTTTTGCCCAGCTATGGCTTTTCTGAGACAGCATCCCTGTCTGGCATTTCCATCACTACAAATAGGTTCAGTGGACAATTCCCACTGCTCTAAACTAAAACTTACTGATAGAAACTCTGAAAATACATCTTCACATTGTTGCTTAGCTAAAAAACTTCAAACAGGGTGGTTTACATCCCCACAGGGAAGTAACCATATAGTGGATGATAAAGGGAGTAACCAGTCTATTGCAGAGCTACTCTCTACTTATCACCACTTAGACAATAAAGTCTCAACTGGCCAAGGTTAGCCTTATTGTCCTTCGTTTGGGGGGGGGTTGTGTGAGAAGGTAGCCTCTTTCTAGCCTTGTTACCCCCACTTTTGGCCTGTTTGTGAGTGTATGTCAGGGTGTTTGTCACTGTTTTCACTGTCTCACTGGGATCCTGATAGCCAGGCCTCAGTGCTCATAGTGAAAACACCATGTTTTCAGTATGGTTGTTATGTGTCACTGGGATCCTGCTGGTCAGGACACCAGTGCTCATAGGTTTGTGGCCTATATGTATGTGTCACTGGGACCCTGTCACACAGGGCCCCAGTGCTCATAGGTGTGCATGTATATGTTCCCTGTGTGGTGCCTAACTGTCTCACTGAGGCTCTGCTAACCAGAACCTCAGTGGTTATGCTCTCTCATTACTTTTAAATTGTCACTAACAGGCTAGTGACCATTTTTACCAATTTACATTGGCTTACTGGAACACCCTTATAATTCCCTAGTATATGGTACTGAGGTACCCAGGGTATTGGGGTTCCAGGAGACCCCTATGGGCTGCAGCATTTCTTTTGCCACCCATAGGGAGCTCTGACAATTCTTACACAGGCCTGCCACTGCAGCCTGAGTGAAATAACGTCCACATTATTTCACAGCCATTTTACACTGCACTTAAGTAACTTATAAGTCACCTATATGTCTAACCTTTACCTGGTAAAGGTTAGGTGCAAAGTTACTTAGTGTGAGGGCACCCTGGCACTAGCCAAGGTGCCCCCACATTGTTCAGAGCCAATTCCCTGAACTTTGTGAGTGCGGGGACACCATTACACGCGTGCACTACATATAGGTCACTACCTATATGTGGCTTCACCATGGTAACTCCGAATATGGCCATGTAACATGTCTATGATCATGGAATTGCCCCCTCTATGCCATCCTGGCATTGTTGGTACAATTCCATGATCCCAGTGGTCTGTAGCACAGACCCTGGTACTGCCAGACTGCCCTTCCTGGGGTTTCTCTGCAGCTGCTGCTGCTGCCAACCCCTCAGACAGGCAGCTGCCCTCCTGGGGTCCAGCCAGGCCTGGCCCAGGATGGCAGAACAAAGAACTTCCTCTGAGAGAGGGTGTGACACCCTCTCCCTTTGGAAAATGGTGTGAAGGCAGGGGAGGAGTAGCCTCCCCCAGCCTCTGGAAATGCTTTGTTGGGCACAGATGTGCCCAATTCTGCATAAGCCAGTCTACACCGGTTCAGGGACCCCTTAGCCCCTGCTCTGGCGCGAAACTGGACAAAGGAAAGGGGAGTGACCACTCCCCTGACCTGCACCTCCCCTGGGAGGTGTCCAGAGCTCCTCCAGTGTGCTCCAGACCTCTGCCATCTTGGAAACAGAGGTGCTGCTGGCACACTGGACTGCTCTGAGTGGCCAGTGCCACCAGGTGACGTCAGAGACTCCTTGTGATAGGCTCCTTCAGGTGTTAGTAGCCTTTCCTCTCTCCTAGGTAGCCAAACACTCTTTTCTGGCTATTTAGGGTCTCTGTCTCTGGGGAAACTTTAGATAACGAATGCAAGAGCTCATCCGAGTTCCTCTGCATCTCTCTCTTCACCTTCTAATAAGGAAACGACCACTGACCGCGCTGGAAGCCTGCAAACCTGCAACATAGTAGCAAAGACGACTACTGCAACTCTGTAACGCTGATCCTGCCGCCTTCTCGACTGTTTTCCTGCTTGTGCATGCTGTGGGGGTAGTCTGCCTCCTCTCTGCACCAGAAGCTCCGAAGAAATCTCCTGTGGGTCGACGGAATCTTCCCCCTGCAACCGCAGGCACCAAAAAGCTGCATTACCGGTCCCTTGGGTCTCCTCTCAGCACGACGAGCGAGGTCCCTCGAATCCAGCGATGCTGTCCAAGTGACCCCCACAGTCCAGTGACTCTTCAGCCCAAGTTTGGTGGAGGTAAGTCCTTGCCTCACCTCGCTGGGCTGCATTGCTGGGAACCGCGACTTTGAAGCTACTCCGGCCCCTGTGCACTTCCGGCGGAAATCCTTTGTGCACAGCCAAGCCTGGGTCCACGGCACTCTAACCTGCATTGCACGACTTTCTAAGTTGGTCTCCGGCGACGTGGGACTACTTTGTGCAACTTCGGCGAGCACCGTTTCACGCATCCTCGTAGTGCCTGTTTCTGGCACTTCTCCGGGTGCTACCTGCTTCAGTGAGGGCTGTTTGTCTTGCTCGACGTCCCCTCTCTCTTCAGGTCCAATTTGCGATCTCCTGGTCCCTCCAGGGCCCCAGCAGCGTCCAAAAACGCCAAACGCACGATTTGCAGCTAGCAAGGCTTGTTGGCGTTCTTTCGGCGGGAAAACACTTCTGCACGACTCTCCACGGCAAGAGGGATCCGTCCACCAAAGGGGAAGTCTCTAGCCCTTTTCGTTCCTGCAGAAACCTCAGCTTCTTCTGTCCAGTTGAAGCTTCTTTGCACCCGCAGCTGGCATTTCCTGGGCATCTGCCCATCTCCGAGCTGCTTGTGACTTTTGGACTTGGTCCCCTTGTTCCACAGGTACCCTCAGTCAGGAATCCATCGTTGTTGCATTGCTGATTTGTGTTTTCCTTGCATTTTCCCTCTAACACGACTATTTTGTCCTTAGGGGAACTTTGGTGCACTTTGCACTCACTTTTCAGGGTCTTGGGGAGGGTTATTTTTCTAACTCTCACTATTTTCTAATAGTCCCAGCGACCCTCTACAAGGTCACATAGGTTTGGGGTCCATTCGTGGTTCACATTCCACTTTTGGAGTATATGGTTTGTGTTGCCCCTATCCCTATGTTTCCCCATTGCATCCTATTGTAACTATACATTGTTTGCACTGTTTTCTAAGACTATACTGCATATTTTTGCTATTGTGTATATATATCTTGTGTATATTTCCTATCCTCTCACTGAGGGTACTCTCTAAGATACTTTGGCATATTGTCATAAAAATAAAGTACCTTTATTTTTAGTATAACTGTGTATTGTGTTTTCTTATGATATTGTGCATATGACACTAAGTGGTACTGTAGTAGCTTCACACGTCTCCTAGTTCAGCCTGAGCTGCTTTGCTAAGCTACCATTATCTATCAGCCTAAGCTGCTAGACACCCTATACACTAATAAGGGATACCTGGGCCTGGTGCAAGGTGCAAATACCCCTTGGTACTCACTACAAGCCAGTCCAGCCTCCTACATTGGTTGTGCAGCGGTGGGATAAGTGCTTTGAGACTACTTACCACTCTTGTCATTGTACTTTTCATAAGAGAAAAATATACAAAACAAGGTCAGTGTATATACACATAGCCAAAAAGTTTTGCATTTCCTCTTTTCACTCTTTTCTAAGTGCTGAAAAGTACTTCTAAACTTTCAAAAAGTTCTTAAAAGTTTAAAAAGTTTTTTCTGTCTTTCCAAAAAAATTCTGAAAACTTTTTTCTCTTTGTCTATCACTTTAACTCTCTCTAAAAAATGTCTGGCACAGGCCAAAAAGTTGAACTGTCCAAACTTGCATTTGATCACCTTAGCTGGAAAGGAGCAAGGAGTCTCTGCATAGAGAGAGGTTTGAGTGTAGGGAAGAATCCTTCCTTAGAACTGTTAATTAATATGCTTAGAGTACAGGATAAGGCCATAAGTGCCCAATCTGTAGAAAAAGTAGCTAATGGTTCTCAATCTGATCCAGGGACTCCCCCAGGAAAAGGTTCAGGAAAGAAACTTCTCAGCCTGCCCATTACTAGACAGTCTAGCATAGTTGGTACAGAGGTTGAATCACACCATACTGATGGTGTGCTCTCACATTATGCTGGTAGCCAAGCTGTTAGGGTGCCCTCTGTAAGGGACAGGTCTCCTTCTGTTCATTCCCATCATACCTCTGTATCTAGAAATGTCCCTCCCACCCACCCTGATGACAGATTGTTGGAAAGGGAGCTCAATAGATTGAGAGTGGAACAAACCAGACTGAAGCTCAAGAAGCAACAGCTGGATTTGGATAGACAGTCTTTAGAAATAGAGAGGGAAAGACAGAAGTTGGGTTTAGATACCCATGGTGGCAGCAGCAGTATTCCCCATAGTCATCCTGCAAAAGAGCATGATTCCAGGAATCTGCACAAGATAGTTCCCCCTTATAAGGAGGGGGATGACATTAACAAGTGGTTTGCTGCACTTGAGAGGGCCTGTGCTGTACAGGATGTCCCTCAAAAGCAGTGGGCTGCTATCCTATGGCTATCATTTAGTGGAAAAGGTAGGGATAGGCTCCTTACTGTAAAAGAAAATGATGCTAATAATTTCCAAGTTCTTAAGAATGCACTCCTGGATGGTTATGGCTTAACCACTGAACAGTACAGGATAAAGTTCAGAGAGACCAAAAAGGAGTCTTCACAAGACTGGGTTGATTTCATTGACCAGGCAGTGAAGGCCTTGGAGGGGTGGTTACATGGCAGTAAAGTTACTGATTATGACAGCCTGTATAACACAATCCTGAGAGAGCATATACTTAATAATTGTGTGTCTCATTTGTTGCACCAGTACCTGGTAGACTCTGATCTGACCTCTCCCCAAGAATTGGGAAAGAAGGCAGACAAATGGGTCAGAACAAGGGTGAACAGAAAAGTTCATACAGGGGGTGACAAAGATGGCAATAAGAAGAAAGATGGTGAAAAATCTCAAGATAAGCATGGGGATAAGGGTAAAACCAAAGATCCCACTTCAAATCTTAAACACTCTTCAGAGGGTGGGGATAAAACAAATTCTTCCTCTTCTTCCCAACCTGCACACATTAAAAAGCCTTGGTGCTTTGTGTGTAAAAACAGAGGCCATAGGCCAGGGGATAAGTCCTGTCCAGGTAAACCCCCTGAGCCTACCACCACTAATACATCAAGCTCTAGTGCCCCTAGCAGTAGTGGTACTAGTGGTGGGACTGCTGGCAACAGTCAAGCAAAGGGTGTAGTTGGGTTCACTTATGGGTCCATAGTGGAAACTGATGTAATCAGTCCCAAGACAGTTTCTGTCACACCTAGTGGCATTGGCCTTGCCACACTGGCTGCTTGTCCCCTTACAATGGATAAGTACAGGCAGACAGTTTCAATAAATGGTGTTGAGGCCTTGGCCTACAGGGACACAGGTGCCAGTTTCACTTTGGTGACTGAAAACCTAGTGCCTCCTGAACAACACATCATTGGACAACAGTATAAGATTATTGATGTTCATAACTCCACTAAGTTTCTTCCCTTAGCTATAATTCAGTTTAGTTGGGGTGGAGTTACTGGCCCTAAGCAGGTGGTGGTATCACCTAGCTTACCTGTAGACTGTCTCTTAGGTAATGACCTAGAGGCCTCAGGTTGGGCTGATGTAGAGTTTTATGCCCATGCAGCCATGCTGGGCATCCCTGAGGAATTGTTCCCTCTCATTTCAAGTGAAATGAAAAAGCAAAGGAGAGAAGGCCTGAAAACTCAGGATCCCTCTCCATCAACAGGTAAAAAGGGTATCACAGTATCCCCTAACCACCCTACCATTCAGGATACTATTCCTGTGGTGGGAGAAACCTCTCCTGGGGTGGCACCTGTTCCAAGGGAATCATCAGCTGGCAAAGCTGGACTCCCTGAGGTGGAAGTACCTCTCTGTGGGATAACTAACATTGGTGAGAAAAAGAGCACCATTTTAGTTAACATGGAGCATCCCTCCAACCCTCCCAGAGAAACTTTAGTGCAGAAACTCTGCACTGCCTCACAACACTTAGGACAGCATCCCTGTCCTAGTGTGGAGCTGATAGGACAGCATCCCTGCCCTGCTCCAAACCAAGAGAAACAGCATCCCTGTTCTCTCTTCCAGCCATATGGACAAAGTTTTTGCCCAGCTATGGCTTTTCTGAGACAGCATCCCTGTCTGGCATTTCCATCACTACAAATAGGTTCAGTGGACAATTCCCACTGCTCTAAACTAAAACTTACTGATAGAAACTCTGAAAATACATCTTCACATTGTTGCTTAGCTAAAAAACTTCAAACAGGGTGGTTTACATCCCCACAGGGAAGTAACCATATAGTGGATGATAAAGGGAGTAACCAGTCTATTGCAGAGCTACTCTCTACTTATCACCACTTAGACAATAAAGTCTCAACTGGCCAAGGTTAGCCTTATTGTCCTTCGTTTGGGGGGGGGTTGTGTGAGAAGGTAGCCTCTTTCTAGCCTTGTTACCCCCACTTTTGGCCTGTTTGTGAGTGTATGTCAGGGTGTTTGTCACTGTTTTCACTGTCTCACTGGGATCCTGATAGCCAGGCCTCAGTGCTCATAGTGAAAACACCATGTTTTCAGTATGGTTGTTATGTGTCACTGGGATCCTGCTGGTCAGGACACCAGTGCTCATAGGTTTGTGGCCTATATGTATGTGTCACTGGGACCCTGTCACACAGGGCCCCAGTGCTCATAGGTGTGCATGTATATGTTCCCTGTGTGGTGCCTAACTGTCTCACTGAGGCTCTGCTAACCAGAACCTCAGTGGTTATGCTCTCTCATTACTTTTAAATTGTCACTAACAGGCTAGTGACCATTTTTACCAATTTACATTGGCTTACTGGAACACCCTTATAATTCCCTAGTATATGGTACTGAGGTACCCAGGGTATTGGGGTTCCAGGAGACCCCTATGGGCTGCAGCATTTCTTTTGCCACCCATAGGGAGCTCTGACAATTCTTACACAGGCCTGCCACTGCAGCCTGAGTGAAATAACGTCCACATTATTTCACAGCCATTTTACACTGCACTTAAGTAACTTATAAGTCACCTATATGTCTAACCTTTACCTGGTAAAGGTTAGGTGCAAAGTTACTTAGTGTGAGGGCACCCTGGCACTAGCCAAGGTGCCCCCACATTGTTCAGAGCCAATTCCCTGAACTTTGTGAGTGCGGGGACACCATTACACGCGTGCACTACATATAGGTCACTACCTATATGTGGCTTCACCATGGTAACTCCGAATATGGCCATGTAACATGTCTATGATCATGGAATTGCCCCCTCTATGCCATCCTGGCATTGTTGGTACAATTCCATGATCCCAGTGGTCTGTAGCACAGACCCTGGTACTGCCAGACTGCCCTTCCTGGGGTTTCTCTGCAGCTGCTGCTGCTGCCAACCCCTCAGACAGGCAGCTGCCCTCCTGGGGTCCAGCCAGGCCTGGCCCAGGATGGCAGAACAAAGAACTTCCTCTGAGAGAGGGTGTGACACCCTCTCCCTTTGGAAAATGGTGTGAAGGCAGGGGAGGAGTAGCCTCCCCCAGCCTCTGGAAATGCTTTGTTGGGCACAGATGTGCCCAATTCTGCATAAGCCAGTCTACACCGGTTCAGGGACCCCTTAGCCCCTGCTCTGGCGCGAAACTGGACAAAGGAAAGGGGAGTGACCACTCCCCTGACCTGCACCTCCCCTGGGAGGTGTCCAGAGCTCCTCCAGTGTGCTCCAGACCTCTGCCATCTTGGAAACAGAGGTGCTGCTGGCACACTGGACTGCTCTGAGTGGCCAGTGCCACCAGGTGACGTCAGAGACTCCTTGTGATAGGCTCCTTCAGGTGTTAGTAGCCTTTCCTCTCTCCTAGGTAGCCAAACCCTCTTTTCTGGCTATTTAGGGTCTCTGTCTCTGGGGAAACTTTAGATAACGAATGCAAGAGCTCATCCGAGTTCCTCTGCATCTCTCTCTTCACCTTCTAATAAGGAAACGACCGCTGACCGCGCTGGAAGCCTGCAAACCTGCAACATAGTAGCAAAGACGACTACTGCAACTCTGTAACGCTGATCCTGCCGCCTTCTCGACTGTTTTCCTGCTTGTGCATGCTGTGGGGGTAGTCTGCCTCCTCTCTGCACCAGAAGCTCCGAAGAAATCTCCCGTGGGTCGACGGAATCTTCCCCCTGCAACCGCAGGCACCAAAAAGCTGCATTACCGGTCCCTTGGGTCTCCTCTCAGCACGACGAGCGAGGTCCCTCGAATCCAGCGACGCTGTCCAAGTGACCCCCACAGTCCAGTGACTCTTCAGCCCAAGTTTGGTGGAGGTAAGTCCTTGCCTCACCTCGCTGGGCTGCATTGCTGGGAACCGCGACTTTGAAGCTACTCCGGCCCCTGTGCACTTCCGGCGGAAATCCTTCGTGCACAGCCAAGCCTGGGTCCACGGCACTCTAACCTGCATTGCACGACTTTCTAAGTTGGTCTCCGGCGACGTGGGACTACTTTGTGCAACTTCGGCGAGCACCGTTTCACGCATCCTCGTAGTGCCTGTTTCTGGCACTTCTCCGGGTGCTACCTGCTTCAGTGAGGACTGTTTGTCTTGCTCGACGTCCCCTCTCTCTTCAGGTCCAATTTGCGATCTCCTGGTCCCTCCAGGGCCCCAGCAGCGTCCAAAAACGCCAAACGCACGATTTGCAGCTAGCAAGGCTTGTTGGCGTTCTTTCGGCGGGAAAACACTTCTGCACGACTCTCCACGGCAAGAGGGATCCGTCCACCAAAGGGGATGTCTCTAGCCCTTTTCGTTCCTGCAGAAACCTCAGCTTCTTCTGTCCAGTCGAAGCTTCTTTGCACCCGCAGCTGGCATTTCCTGGGCATCTGCCCATCTCCGAGCTGCTTGTGACTTTTGGACTTGGTCCCCTTGTTCCACAGGTACCCTCAGTCAGGAATCCATCGTTGTTGCATTGCTGATTTGTGTTTTCCTTGCATTTTCCCTCTAACACGACTATTTTGTCCTTAGGGGAACTTTGGTGCACTTTGCACTCACTTTTCAGGGTCTTGGGGAGGGTTATTTTTCTAACTCTCACTATTTTCTAATAGTCCCAGCGACCCTCTACAAGGTCACATAGGTTTGGGGTCCATTCGTGGTTCACATTCCACTTTTGGAGTATATGGTTTGTGTTGCCCCTATCCCTATGTTTCCCCATTGCATCCTATTGTAACTATACATTGTTTGCACTGTTTTCTAAGACTATACTGCATATTTTTGCTATTGTGTATATATATCTTGTGTATATTTCCTATCCTCTCACTGAGGGTACACTCTAAGATACTTTGGCATATTGTCATAAAAATAAAGTACCTTTATTTTTAGTATAACTGTGTATTGTGTTTTCTTATGATATTGTGCATATGACACTAAGTGGTACTGTAGTAGCTTCACACGTCTCCTAGTTCAGCCTGAGCTGCTTTGCTAAGCTACCATTATCTATCAGCCTAAGCTGCTAGACACCCTATACACTAATAAGGGATACCTGGGCCTGGTGCAAGGTGCAAATACCCCTTGGTACTCACTACAAGCCAGTCCAGCCTCCTACACAGGCGCAAACAAGTTTGCGCCCGTCGGCCCAGCGGGGATGAGGCCGCAACATAGGAGCCGGCTCCTAATGGAGCCGGCGGTGTTGCGGCCGTGCGACGGGTGCAGTAGCACCCGTCGCGCTTTTCACTGTCTGCTATGCAGAGAGTGAAAAGCTGGCTGGGGCCCTGTTAGGGGGCCCCTGCACTGCCCATGCAGTGGCAAGGGCAGTGCAGGGCCCCCAGGGGCCCCAGGACACCCCTTACCGCCAGCCTCTTCCTGGCGGTGCAAACCGCCAGAAACAGGCTGGTGGTAGGGGTGTCATAATCCTCAGGGCAGTGCTGCTTGCAGCGCTGCCCTGGCGGATTATCACCGCCGGGGCTAAAGCGGCGGGAAACCGCCGGCCCCAGCGGTGCGACCGTGGCGCTACTGCCGCGGTCGTAATATGCCAGGAAGCACCGCCAGCCTGTTGGCGGTGCTTCCATCGAAACAGCCCTGGTGGTCTTGGACCGCCAGGGTTGTAATGACCCCCTATGTGTTTATAAACTCTGGAAAAGGTATTGAATATATATCATGAAACACAGTACTTCCTGGGTACATGATTATGATAGGTGTAACACCCTCTCTCAGAGGAAATCCTTTGTTTTGCCTTCCTGGGCTAGGGCTGCCTGGACCCCAGGAGGGCAGAATCCTGTCTGAGGGGTTGGCAGCAGCAGCAGCTGCAGTGGAAACCCCGGAAAGGCAGTTTGTCAGTACCCGGGTTTGGTGCTAGAGACCCGGGGAATCATGGAATTCTCCCCCAATACCAGAATGGTATTGTGGTGACAATTCCATGATCTCAGACATGTTACATGGCCATGTTCGGAGTTACCATTGTGACGTTATACATAGGAAGTGACCTATGTATTATGCACGTGTGTAATGGTGTCCCCGCACTCACAACGTCTGGGTAATGTGCCCTGAACGATGTGGGGGCACCTTGGCTAGTGCCAGGGTGCCCACACACTAAATAACTTGGCACCCAACCTTCACCAGGTAAAGGTTAGACATATAGGTGACTTATAAGTTACTTATGTGCAGTGAAAATGGCTGTGAAATAACATGGACGTTATTTCACTCAGGCTGCAGTGGCAGGCCTGTGTAAGAATTGTCTGAGCTCCCTATGGGTGGCAAAAGAAATGCTGCAGCCCATAGGGATCTCTTGGCTAGTGCCAGGGTGCCCTCACACTTAGTAACTTTGCACCTAACCTTCACTAAGTGAGGGTTAGACATGTAGGTGACTTATAAGTTACTTAAGTGCAGTGAAAAATGGCTGTGAAATAACGTGGATGTTATTTCACTCAGGCTGCAGTGGCAGGCCTGTGTAAGAATTGTCTGAGCTCCCCATGGGTGGCAAAAGAAATGCTGCAGACCATAGGGATCTCCTGGAACCCCAATACCGTGGGTACCTAAGAACCATATAGAAGAGAATTATATTGGTGTACCAGTGTGACAATAACAATTGGTAACTTTAGTCACTAGCCTGCAGTGATAAATTTAGAAAGCAGAGAGAGCATAAACACTGAGGTTCTGGTTAGCAGAGCCTCAGTGATACAGTTAGGCACCACACACGGAACACATACAGGGAACATGCTATGAGCACTGGGGTCCTGCCTAGCAGGATCCCAGTGACATAGGGGCTAAAACATGCATACACACAGTGAGATTGGGGGTAACATGCCAGACAAGATGGTACTTTTTACACCCCCCCCCCAAATGAAGGACAATAAGACTAGCCATGACCTGATGAGTCTTCATTGAGTCTTCATTGTCGAATTGGAAATATCTGGAGAGTCCATCTGCATTGGAGTGGGTACTCCCAGGTCTATGTTCCACTGTATAGTCGATTCCCTGTAGAGATATGGACCACCTCAGCAATTTAGGGTTTTCACCTTTCATTTGTTTTAGCCAAAGTAAAGGTTTGTGGCCTCTCTGAACAATAAAGTGAGTGGCAAACAGCTATGGTGCCTGGTGGTCTGGGCATACCACACCTGGTATGGCCAGGTGTGGTATGCCCAGACCACAGCAAAGGCTCCCTCTCTATGGCAGACCAACGCTTTTCTCTAGGGGTCAACCTTCTGCTGATAAAAGCAACTGGTTGATCCTGGCCGTCAGAATTCAGTTGTGATAAGACTGCCCCTACCCCTAATTCAGATGCATCAGTTTGAACAATGATTTTCTTGGAGTAACATGGGCTTTTTAGGACACGTGTTGAGCACATGGCCTGTTTGAGCTCCTCAAAGGCTTTCTGACAGCTAGCTGTCCATAACGCCTTCTTAGGCATTTTCTTACTTGTGAGATCATAAAGAGGGGCTGCTATGGAGCCATAATTCTTTATGAATCTCCTGTAATACCCTGTGAGGCATAAAAAGGCTCTTGTCTGGGTTTGAGTTGTAGGGGGAACCCAATCCATGATTGCCTGGATTTTCCCCTGTAGTGGTGCAATCTGTTCTCCACCTACTAGGTGGCCCAGATAAACCGCTTTCCCCTGCCCTATCTGGCACTTTGATGCCTTGATAGTGAGGCCTGCCTTTTGCAGGGCCTCCAAAACTTTCCAAAGGTGGACCAGGTGCTCATCCCAGGTTGAGCTAAAGACAGCAATATCATCAAGATATGCTGCACTGAAAGCCTCCAACCCTTGCAGGACTGTGTTCACCGAAGTGGTAGTTGCATTTTTCAAACCAAAGGGCAGAGAGACCCCTGACCTCTTTTGGCCGGAGCTCGCTCCCCTGTGCCGACAGCACCACCTTGCTGTAGCGCTCCTCCCCGACCCACACCCACGCGACTGATTGCGTGTTTGAGGCCCCCCTCCACCTCCCTGGTGTCCAGTGTATGCTGGTAAGTCTCTACGATTCTATGCACTGTGTCTCCGGTGTTTTTTTTCCCACTGTTTTTCTCCACTGTTTCCGTCGCTTTCAGGCTTTCTCTCCTTTCCCTCTATCCTCCGCTTCTAGTCTGTGCTTTGTCCACTGTTTCCGTCGCTTTCTGGCTTTCTCTCCTTTCTCTCCTTTCCCTCTATCCTCCGTGTCTAGTCTGTGCTTTGTAATACCTGCATCCACTGTTTCCGTCGCTTTCTGGCTTTCTCTCCTTTCCCTCTATCCTCCGCTTCTAGTCTGTGCTTTGTAATACCTGTATCCACTGTTTCCGTCGCTTTCTGGCTTTCTCTCCTTTCTCTCCTTTCCCTCTATCCTCCGCGTCTAGTCTGTGCTTTGTAATAACTGTATCCACTGTTTCCGTCGCTTTCTGGCTTTCTCTCCTTTCCCTCTATCTTCCGCTTCTAGTCTGTGCTTTGTAATACCTGTATCCACTGTTTCCGTCGCTTTCTGGCTTTCTCTCCTTTCTCTCTATCCTCCACGTCTAGTCTGTGCTTTATAATACCCGTATCCACTGTTTTTCCATGGTTTCCTGACCTCATCCACTTTCCCTCTGTTTCCGACTCCTCTCTACTAGCCTGTACATTGTTTATCGCTCTTTGTGCCTTTTTTCAATCCTTTTTTCACGTTTTCTCTCACTCACCGTTTACCTTTCCCTGGGCCATCTCGACCCTTGTGCGCTCCCCCGGCTCCTGCCTATTCCCCGCCGCTGCGTCCCTATGACCCCGCCCCCCACGTGCCCCCATTTGCTCTCACGCCCGCCTACCGCCTCCCAGCTGCCCCTCCTTCCCACCTCCCCCTCTTAATGGCGGTTGATGCGCGGCCGCGCCAGAGCCAAGCCCGTCTGTGACCCGACCGCACCCAGCGCCAGTCCCCCTGGCCCTACCAGCCAAAACCCCCCCAGAATACACTACCACCCCCACTCCCTCCCCTCCCTCAACCCCAGAGCTCGCCCCAACCGCATACTCACCAGTCCCACACACACACACAAGGCCCTGTCTGCTGCCGCACCTGCCTTTTCTCCTGCTCCACCCCCCATGCACCCCACATCAACTCCAAACACAACAGCCCCCACACAACTACAACCGCACCCACAAACATACCCCACAACCCACACACTCACCAAACCAATGCCACCCCTACCCACAGCAACACCACAAACACCCCACATACGCTACCTCACACCACAACAACCACACCACCCACAACCACCTCAGCTGTCTGCTACTAAACACCCGTTCCCTACACAAACATGCCATAGAATTCTGGGACCTCATCACATCACACTCACACGACATTGTCTTCCTCACAGAAACATGGACAAACCTCACATCCGAGCCAGACATAGCCATAGCCACCCCAGAGGGCTACAAACTCCAACGCAAAGACCGCCTCAACAAACCTGGAGGCGTGTGAGAAAGTAGCCTCTTTCTAGCCTTGTTACCCCCACTTTTGGCCTGTTTGTGAGTATATGTCAGGGTGTTTTCACTGTCTCACTGGGATCCAGGGCCCATTGCTCATAGTGAAAACCCTATGTTTTCAGTATGTTTGTTATGTGTCACTGGGATCCTGCTAGCCAGGACCCCAGTGCTCATAAGTTTGTGACCTATATGTATGTGTTCCCTGTGTGATGCCTAACTGTCTCACTGAGGCTCTGCTAACCAGAACCTCAGTGGTTATGCTCTCTCTTTACAAATTGTCACTAACAGGATAGTGACCAATTTCACCAATTCACATTGGCATACTGGAACACCCTTATAATTCCCTAGTATATGGTAATAAGGTACCCAGGGTATTGGGGTTCCAGGAGATCCCTATGGGCTGCAGCATTTCCTTTGCCATCCATAGGGAGCTCTGACAATTCTTACACAGGCCTGCCACTGTAGCCTAAGTGAAATAACGTCCACGTTATTTCACAGCCATTTACCACTGCAGTCACCTATATGTCTAACCTTTACCTAGTAACGTTTGGGTGCTAAGTTACTTAGTGGGTGGGCAACCTGGCACTAGCCAAGGTGCCCCCACATCATTCAGAGCAAATTCCCCGGACTTTGTGAGTGCAGGGACACCATTACACGCGTGCACTGGACATAGGTCACTACCTATGTACAGCGTCACAATGGTAACTCCGAACATGACCATGTAACATGTCTAAGATCATGAAATTGTCACCCCAATGCCATTCTGGCATTGGGGAGACAATTCCATGATCCCCCGAGTCTCTAGCACAGACCCGGGTAGTGCGAAACTACCTTTCCCGGGGTTTCACTGCAGCTGCTGCTGCTGCCAACCCCTCAGACAGGTTTCTGCCCTCCTGGGGTCCAGCCAGGCTTGGCCCAGGAAGGCAGAACAAAGGACTTCCTCAGAGAGAGGGTGTTACACCCTCTCCCTTTGGAAAAAGGTGTCAGGGCTGGCGAGGAGTAGCCTCCCCCAGCCTCTGGAAATGCTTTCATGGGCACAGATGTTGCCCATCTCTGCATAAGCCAGTCTACACCGGTTCAGGGATCCCCCAGCCCTGCTCTGGCGTGAAACTGGACAAAGGAAAGGGGAGTGACCACTCCCCTGACCTGCACCTCCCAGGGGAGGTGCCCAGAGTTCCTCCAGTGTGCTCCAGACCTCTGCCATCTTGGAAACAGAGGTGCTGCTGGCACACTGGACTGCTCTGAGTGGCCAGTGCCAGAAGGTGACGTCAGAGACTCCTCCTGATAGGCTCTTACCTGTGTTGCTAGCCTATCCTCCTTCCTAAGTAGCCAAACCTCCTTTTCTGGCTATTTAGGGTCTCTGCTTTGGGGAATTCTTTGGATAACGAATGCAAGAGCTCATCAGAGTTCCTCTGCATCTCTCTCTTCATCTTCTGCCAAAGGATCGACCGCTGACTGCTCAGGACGCCTGCAAAACCGCAACAAAGTAGCAAAGACGACTACTGCAACCTTGTATCGCTGATCCTGCCGCTTTCTTGACTGTTTCCTGGTGGTGCATGCTCTGGGTGTAGCCTGCCTCCTCTCTGCACTAGGAGCTCTGAATAAATCTCCCGTGGGTCGACGGAATCTTCCCCCTGCAAACACAGGCAACAAAAGACTGCATCACCGGTCCTCTGGGTCCCCTCTCAGCACAATGAGCGTGGTCCCTGGAACTCAGCAACTCTGTCCAAGTGACTCCCACAGTCCAGTGACTCTTCAGTCCAAGTTTGGTGGAGGTAAGTCCTTGCCTCCCCACGCTAGACTGCATTGCTGGGTACTGCGTGATTTGCAGCTGCTCCGGCTCCTGTGCACTCTTCCAGGATTTCCTTTGTGCACAGCCAAGCCTGGGTCCCCGACACTCTAACCTGCAGTGCACAACCTCCTGAGTTGTCCTCCGGTGTCGTGGGACTTCCTTTTGTGTCTTCGAGTGAGCTCTGGTTCACTCCTCTTTGTAATGCCTGTTCCGGCACTTCTGTGGATGCTGCCTGCTCCTGTGAGGGCTCCCTAACTTGCTGGGCGCCCCCTCTGTCTCCTCGTTCAAGTGGCGACATCCTGGTCCCTCTTGGGCCACAGCAGCATCCAAAAACCCTTACCACGACCCTTGCAGCTAGCAAGGCTTGTTTGTGGTCTTTCTGCGTGGGAACACCTCTGCAAGCTTCTTCGCGACGTGGGACATCCATCCTCCAAAGGGGAAGTTTCTAGCCCTCTTCGTTCTTGCAGAATCCACAGCTTCTACCATCCAGTGGCAGCTTCCTTGCACCCTCAGCTGGCATTTCCTGGGCATCTGCCCAATCTCGACTTTTTCGCGACTCTTGGACTTGGTTCCCTTGTTCCACAGGTACTCTCGTCCAGAAATCCACTTTGGTTGCTTTGCTGGTGTTGGTCTTCCTTGCAGAATTCCCCTATCATGACTTCTGTGCTCTCTGGGGAATATAGGTGCACTTTACACCTACCTTTCAGGGTCTTGGGGTGGGCTATTTTTCTAACCCTCACTGTTTTCTTACAGCCCCAGCGACCCTCTACAAGCTCACATTATTTTGGGGTCCATTTGTGGTTCGCATTCCACTTTTGGAGTATATGTTGCCCTTATACCTATGTGCTCCTATTGCAATCTATTGTAACTATACACTGCTTGCATTACTTCCTTTTGCTATTACTGCATATGTTTGGTATTGTGTACATATATCTTGTGTATATTTGGCATCCTCATACTGAGGGTACTCACTGAGATACTTTTGGCATATTGTCATAAAAATAAAGTACCTTTATTTTTAGTATATCTGTGTATTGTGTTTTCTTATGATATTGTGCATATGACATCAGTGGTATAGTAGGAGCTTTGCATGTCTCCTAGTTCAGCCTAAGCTGCTCTGCTATAGCTACCTTCTATCAGCCTAAGCTGCTAGAAACACCTCTTCTACACTAATAAGGGATAACTGGACCTGGTACAGAGTGTAAGTACCCCTTGGTACCCACTACAAGCCAGGCCAGCCTCCTACATTGGTGGCAGCGGTGGGATAAGTACTTGCAACTACTTACCACTTTGTCATTTTGTACTTTTCAGAAGAGAATAATATACAAAACAAGTTCAGTGTATGTACACCTAACCAAAAAGTTTTGCTTTTCTTCTCTTACTCTATTTGCTAAGTGCTGAAAAGTACCTCTAAACTTTCTAAAAGTTTCTAAAAAGTTGAACAAGTTTTTTTTCTGTTTCCTTAAAAAGTCCTGAAACTTTTTCTTTCTATTTTCTGTCCCTAAACCCTTGTCTATCATGTCTGGTACAGGTCCTACTCTTGATCTGGCCAGCACAGCTTATGACTACCTTAGCTGGAAAGGTTTGAGGAGTCTCTGCATTGATAGAGGTTTAGGGGTAGGGAAGAATCCCTCTAGAGAACTGTTAAATAACATGCTCATTGAAAATGATAAAGCCTTATCTGGCATATCTGTTGAGACGTTAGGAGATGGCTCACATTCTGACTCTGGGGTACTCCCAATAAGAGTGTTAGATGGTAACCTTCCCAATCTGCCCCTTAGCAGACCACCTAGCATAACTGGTACTAATGTGAGCTCTCATCCCAGTAGGGATGGTCTTCCTGCAGGCCAGGTTGTTAGAGTGCCAACTGTTAGGGACATTTCACCTCTGTTCATTCACATCATTCTTCTGTGTCAAAGCATGCCCAACCCACCCACCCTGATGAAAGAATGTTAGAAAGGGAGCTCAATAGATTGAGAGTGGAAGAGTCCAGGCTGACGCTTAAACAGCAACAGCTGGCTCTAGACAGAGAATCTTTAGACTTAGAAAAAGAAAGACAGAGATTGGGGTTTGGACCCCATGGTGGCAGCAGCAGTATTCCAGATAGTAATCCTGTGAAAGAGCATGATTCTAGGAATCTGCATAAGATAGTTCCCCCTTACAAGGAGGGGGATGACATTAACAAGTGGTTTGCTGCACTTGAGAGGGCCTGTGTTGTACAGGGGGTCCCTCAAAGGCAGTGGGCTGCTATCCTATGGCTATCATTCAGTGGAAAGGGTAGGGATAGGCTCCTTACTGTGAAGGAAAGTGATGCCAATAATTTTACAGTTTTGAAGAATGCACTCTTGGATGGATTTGGCTTAACCACTGAACAATACAGGATTAAGTTCAGAGAAACCAGAAAAGAGTCCTCACAAGACTGGGTAGACTTTGTTGACTATTCAGTGAAGGCCTTGGAGGGGTGGTTACATGGCAGTAAAGTTTCTGGCTATGAAAGCCTGTATAATCTGATCTTGAGATAGCATATTCTGAATAACTGTGTGTCTGATTTGTTACACCAATATCTAGTGGACTCAGATCTGACCTCTCCCCAAGAATTGGGAAAGAAGGCAGACAAATGGGTAAGAACAAGAGTGAACAGAAAAGTTCATACAGGGGGTGACAAGGATGACAAGAAGAAAGATGGTGGGAAATCTCAGGATAAGCATGGGGATAAGGGTAAAACCAAAGATCCTTCTTCACATCCTAAACACTCCTCAGGAGGTGGGGATAAAACAAATTCTTCCTCTTCTTCTTTACAACCTACACACATTAAAAAGCCTTGGTGCTTTGTGTGTAAAAACAGAGGCCATAGGCCAGGGGGTAAGTCCTGTCCAGGTAAACCCCCTGAGCCTACCACCACTAATGCATCAAGCTCTAGTGCCCCTAGCAGTAGTGGTACTAGTGGTGGGACTGCTGGCTAAGGGTGTAGTTGGGTTCACTTATGGGTCCATCATAGAAACTGGGGTAGTCAGTCCCAAGACAGTTTCTGTCACACCTAGTGGCATTGGCCTTGCCACACTGGCTGCTTGTCCCCTTACAATGGATAAGTACAGGCAGACAGTTTCAATAAATGGTGTTGAGGCCCAGGCCTACAGGGACACAGGTGCCAGTATCACTTTGGTGACTGAAACCTAGTGACTCCTGAACAACACATCATTGGACAACAGTATAAAATTATAGATGTCCATAACTCCACTAAGTTTCTTCCCTTAGCTATAGTTCAACTTAGTTGGGGTGGAATTACTGGCCCTAAGCAGGTGGTAGTGTCACCTAGCTCACCTGTAGACTGTCTCTTAGGTAATGACCTTGAGGCCTCAGGTTGGGCTGATGTAGAGTTTTATACCCATGCAGCCATGCTGGGTATCCCTGAGGAATTGTTCCCTCTCATTTCAAGTGAAATGAAAAAGCAAAGGAGAGAAGGCCTGAAAACCCAGGATCCCTCTCCAACAACAGGTAAAAAGGGTATCACAGTATCCCCTAACCACCCTGCCATTCAGGATACCATTCCTGTGGTGGGAGAAACCTCTCCTGGGGTAGCACCTGTTCCAAGGGAACCATCAGCTGGCATAGCTGTACTCCCTGAGGTGGAAGTACCACTCTGTGGGATAACTCATATTGGTGAGAAAAAGAGCACCGTTTTAGTTAACATGGAGCATCCCTTCAACCCTCCCAGAGAAACGTTAGTGCAGAAACCCTGCACTGCCTCACAACACTTAGGACAGCAACCCTGCCCTAGTGTGGAGCTCATAGGACAGCATCCCTTGCCCTGCTCCAAATCAAGAGAAACAGCATCCCTGTTCTCTCTTCCAGCCATATGGACAAAGTTTTTGCCCAGCTATGGCTTTTCTGAGACAGCATCCCTGTCTGGCATTCTCACCACTAGAAATAGGTCCAGTAGACAATTCCCACTGCTCTAAACTAAAACTTACTGATAGAAACTCTGAAAATACATCTTCACATTGTTGCTTAGCTAAACAACTTCAAACAGGATGGTTTACATCCCCACAGGGAAGTAACCATATACTGGATGATAAAGTGAGTAACCAGTCTATTGCTTAGCTACTCTCTACTTATCACCACTTAGACAATAAAGTCTCAACTGGAAAAGGTTAGCCTTATTGTCCTTCATTTGGGGGGGTGTTGTGTGAGAAAGTAGCCTCTTTCTAGCCTTGTTGCCCCCACTTTTGGCCTGTTTGTGAGTATATGTCAGGGTGTTTTCACTATCTCACTGAGATCCTGCTAGCCAGGCCCAGTGCTCATAGTGAAAACCCTATGTTTTCAGTATGTTTGTTCTGTGTCACTGGGATCCTGCTAGCCAGGACCCCAGTGCTCATAAGTTTGTGACCTATATGTATGTGTTCCCTGTGTGATGCCTAACTGTCTCACTGAGGCTCTGCTAACCAGAACCTCAGTGGTTATGCTCTCTCATTACAAATTGTCACCAACAGGCTAGTGACCAATTTCACCAATTCACATTGGCATACTGGAACACCCTTATAATTCCCTAGTATATGGTACTAAGGTACCCAGGGTATTGGGGTTCCAGGAGATCCCTATGGACTGCAGCATTTCTTTTACCACCCATAGGGAGCTCTGACAATTCTTACACAGGCCTGCCATTGCAGCCTGAGTGAAATAACGTCCACGTTATTTCACAGCCATTTACCACTGCACCTAAGTAACTTATAAGTCACCTATATGTCGAACCTTTACCTGGTAAAGGTTGGGTGCTAAGTTACTTAGTGTGTGGGCACCCTGGCACTAGCCAAAGTGCCCCCACATCGTTCAGGGCAAATTCCCCGGACTTTGTGAGTGCGGGGTCACCATTACACACGTGCACTGGACATAGGTCACTACCTATGTACAGCGTCACAATGGTAACTCCGAACATGGCCATGTAACATGTCTAAGATCATGGAATTGTCACCCCAACCCGAGTCTCTACCACAGATCCGGGTACTGCCAAACTACCTTTCCCGGGGTTTCACTGCAGCTGCTGCCAACCCCTCAGACAGGTTTCTGCCATCCTGGGGTCCAGCCAGGCTTGGCCCAGGAAGGCAGAACAAAGGACTTCCTCAGAGAGAGGGTGTTACACCCTCTCCCTTTGGAAAAAGGTGTCAGGGCTGGGGAGGAGTAGCCTCCCCCAGCCTCTGGAAATGCTTTGATGGGCACAGATGGTGCCCATCTCTGCATAAGCCAGTCTACACCGGTTAAGGGATCCCCCAGCCCTGCTCTGGCGCGAAACTGGACAAAGGAAAGGGGAGTGACCACTTCCCTGACCTGCACCTCCCAGGGGAGGTGCCCAGAATTCCTCCAGTGTGCTCCAGACCTCTGCCATCTTGGAAACAGAGGTGCTGCTGGCACACTAGACTGCTCTGAGTGGCCAGTGCCAGCAAGTGACGTCAGAGACTCCTCCTGATATGCTCTTACCTGTGTTGCTAGTCTATCCTCCTTCCTAAGTAGCCAAACTTCCTTTTCTGGCTATTTAGGGTCTCTGCTTTGGGGAATTCTTTGGATAACGAATGCAAGAGCTCATCAGAGTTCCACTGCATCTCTCTCTTCATCTTCTGCCAAAGGATCGACCGCTGACTGCTTAGGACGCCTGCAAAACTGCAACAAAGTAGCAAAGACGACTACTGCAACCTTGTATCGCTGATCCTGCCAACTTCTCGACTGTTTCCTGGTGGTGCATGCTCTGGGGGTAGCCTGCCTCCTCTCTGCACTAGGAGCTCTGAAGAAATCTCCAGTGGGTCAATGGAATCTTCCCCCTGCAACCGCAGGCAACAAAAGACTGCATCACCGGTCCTCTGGGTCCCCTCTCAGCACGACGAGCGTGGTCCCTGGAACTCAGCAACTCTGCCCAAGTGACTCCTACAGTCCAGTGACTCTTCAGTCCAAGTTTGGTGGAGGTAAGTCCTTGCCTCCCCACGCTAGACTGCATTGCTGGGCACCGCGTGATTTGCAGCTGTTTCGGCTCCTGTGCACTCTTCCAGGATTTCCTTTGTGCACAGCCAAGCCTGGGTCCTCGACACTCTAACCTGCAGTGCACAACCTCCTGAGTTGTCCACCGGCGTCGTGGGACTTCCTTTTGTGTCTTCGGGTGAGCTCCGGTTCACTCCTCTTTGTAGTGCCTGTTCCTGCACCTCTGCGGGTTCTGCCTGCTCCTGTGAGGGCTCCCTGACTTGCTGGGCGCCCCCTCTGTCTCCTCATCTAAGTGGCAACATCCTGGTCCCTCCTGGGCCACAGCAGCATCCAAAAAGCCTAAACGCGACCCTTGCAGCTAGCAAGGCTTGTTTGCGGTCTTTTTGCGTGGGAACACCTCTGCAAGCTTCTTCACGACGTGTGACATCCATCCTCCAAAGGGGAAGTTTCTAGCCCTCTTCCTTCTTGCAGAATCCACAGCTTCTACCATCCGGTGGCAGCTTCCTTGCAGCCTCAGCTGGCATTTCCTGGGCATCTGCCCAATCTCGACTTTGTCGCGACTCTTGGACTTGGTCCCCTTTTTCCACAGGTACTCTCGTCCGGAAATCCACTTTGGTTGCTTTGCTTGTGTTGGTCTTCCTTGCAGAATTCCCCTATCACGACTTCTGTCCTCTCTGGGGAATATGGTACACTTTACACCTACTTTTCAGGGTCTTGGGGTGGGCTATTTTTCTAACCCTCACTGTTTTCTTACAGCCCCAGCGACACTCTACAAGCTCACATAGGTTTGGGGTCCATTCATGGTTCGCATTCCACTTTTGGAGTATTTGGTTTGTGTTGCCCCTATACCTATGTGCTCCTATTGCAATCTATTGTAACTATTCACTGCTTGCATTACTTCCTTTTGCTATTACTGCATATTTTTGGTATTGTGTACATATATCTTGTGTATATTTGGCATCCTCATACTGAGGGTACTCACTGAGATACTTTTGGCATATTGTCATAAAAATAAAGTACCTTTATTTTTAGTATATCTGTGTATTGTGTTTTCTTATGATATTGTGCATATGACACCAGTGGTATAGTAGGAGCTTTGCATGTCTCCTAGTTCAGCCTAAGCTGCTCTGCTATAGCTACCTTCTATCAGCCTAAGCTGCTAGAAACACCTCTTCTACAATAATAAGGGATAATTGGACCTGGTACAGAGCGTAAGTACCCCTTGGTACCCACTACAAGCCAGGCCAGCCTCCTACAAGGCGGCATCGCCATCCTCCACCGAGACACCATCAAGGTCACCACCAACACCCTTGACACCCTCAACAACGCAGAACAAATGAACTTCCTCATCCACATCAACAACACCACCACCCTCAGAGGCACACTCATATACAGACCCCATGGACCACTCCCCCCCTTCTGCGACACTATCGCTGACACCATCAGCACGCACGCTCTCACCTCCACAGACTACATACTCCTCGGCGACTTTAACTTCCAGTTGGAAAACTCCCTAGACCACAACTCCTCCTCCCTCCTAGACAACCTCACCAACCTGGGACTCAAACAACTGGTTACTGCCCCCACCCACTAGGCTGGACACACCCTAGACGCCATTTTCACCGCAAGCCAACACGTCACCTACACCCACACCACCAAACTCCAATGGACAGACCACCATTGCGTCCACTTCTCCTACAACAAACCACCCACACACCACCACCAACACACTACCCTCTACTGCATGTGGGACAAGATCCCCACGGAACACCTGAACTCCCAACTGACTCAAACCCCCCCACCCAACACCACCGACCCCAACATCGCCGCACACAACCTCAACAAATGGATCACCACCTGTGTCGACGCTCTTGCGCCCCTCAAAAAAAACATCACTACCCGCAATATCAAGAACGCCCCATGGTTCACCACTGAACTCCACGAGTCCAAACGCAAATGCCGCAAAGCAGAGAAAACCTGGAGACAAGAACCCTCCGCCACAAACCTCTCCGCCCTCAAATCCACCACACGCATCCACCACCAACTCATACGCACCACTAAAAGAGCACACTACAAGCAACGTATTGACAACAACTCCCAAAATAGCAAAGAACTCTTTACCATCATCAAAGAGCTCGCCAAACCCAAAGCCAGCAACCAAGACCCCACCCACACACAAACCCTCTGCAACTCCCTCTCAAATTATTTTCACTGCAAAATCCAAGACATACACAACAGCTTCATACCACACACACCCTCCACACACAACCCCAACCCACCCAACACAAACCCAACACACACACCCCACAACCTACTCACAACCTGGGCCCCCACCACCGACGAAGAAACTGAAAAGACTATGAACTCCATCCACTCTGGCTCCCCCTCTGACCTATGCCCCCACCGAATATACAACAAGGCCAGTCCCACCATAGCCCCTATACTCCGAGCCATAATCAACAGCTCATTCGCAACCGACACCTTCCCTGACCTCTGGAAACACGTGGAAGTCACTGCGCTCCTAAAAAAACGCAAAGCCAACCCAGACGACCTCTCCAACTACCGCCCCATCTCCCTCCTCCCTTTCCCAGCCAAAGTCACGGAAAAACTAGTCAACTCCTGCCTGTCCCACTTCCTCGAGACAAATCACACACTCCACCCCTCCCAATCTGGGTTCCGCAAGAACCACGGCACGGAAACCGCTCTCATCGCGTGCACCGACGAAATCAGATCCAGAATCGACATGGGCGAGACCGTAGCACTCATACTCCTTGACCTCTCCGCAGCCTTCGACACTGTCTGCCACCACATACTCCTTGCATGACTCTACGATGCCGGGATCCGCCACCTAGCCCTGGACTGGCTCACCTCCTTCTTTACCGACAGAACCCAAAAAGTCTGCTCCCACCCTTCCAATCCTCCGCCACCAAAATCGCATGCGGAGTCCCACAAGGCTCCTCCCTCAGCCCCACCCTCTTTAACATCTACATGGCTCCACTAGCCAACATCCTCAAACCCCACGGCACCACCATCCTCTCGTACGCGGATGACACACAACTCATCTTTTCCCTCACCCGCAACCCCTCCACCGCCAAAACCAACCTACACGCTGCACTCCTTAACACCTCTGCTTGGATGACAGCCAACCACCTGAAACTTAACTCCAACAAAACCGAAATTATCATTTTTGGTCCTCACAAAAACACTTGGGACCCCTCTTGGTGGTCCACCACACTAGGCCCCGCACCCACCCACGCAAACCATGCACGCAACCTCGGCATCATCATGGACCCCTCCCTCTCTATGACCCATCATATCAACGCACTCACCTCCTCATGCTTCAACACACTCCGCACACTGAAGAAAACATTCAAATGGATCCCCACAGAGACCAGAAAGACAGTCACCCACGCTCTCATTAGCAGCAGGCTTGACTACGGCAATGCCCTTTACGCCAGAACCACAAAAAAACTCAAACGCAAACTACAACGAATGCAGAACTCAGCAGCACGACTCATCCTCGACCTGCCCCGACATGAACACATCTCACTACACCTCAAATCCCTCCACTGGCTCCCCATAGACAAAAGGATCACCTTTAAGATCCTCACCCATGCGCACAAATCCCTCCACAACACCGGCCCAACCTACCTCAACGAGAGAGTGACCTTCCACACTCCCACATGCCACCTCCGCTCCGCCGACCTCTCCCTCGCCTCAGTCCCCCGCATCAAACACACCACCATGAGGGGCAGATCCTTCTCCTATCTGGCCCCCAAAGCCTGGAACTCCCTCCCCACCCACCTTCGCAAAACCCAAGACCTCCTACTCTTCAGAAAAAAACCTTAAAACCTGGCTTTTCGAACAGTGATCTACCGTCCCCTCCCCCCCCTCCAGCGCCTTGAGACCCTAACAGGTGAGTAGCGCGCTTTATAAATCTCTTTGATTGATTGATTGATACTGTGAATTGGTAGTGCCCTCCTATAGTAGAAAATGCAGTCTTTGGTTTAGCATCTTCTGCCAATCTGATCTTCCAATACCCTGCAGTCAGATCAAAAGTGCTAAGATACTTGGCAGAAGACAGTGTATCAATGAGCGCATCTGCCCTGGGTATAGGGTGAGCATCAGTTTTTGTTATCTGATTGAGCCCTCTGTAATCTACACAAACCTCATCTCCCTCTTTCCATCTTTGGTGTGAGGTTTTGGTACAAGCACCACTGGACTAGCCCCTGGGCTTTCAGAAGGTTCAATCACCCCCAAATCCAACATTTTCTGCACCTCTTGTTTAATGCAGTCTCTGACATGGTCAGGCTGCCTATACATTTTACTTTTGACAGGCAGGCTGTCTCCAGTGTCAATTGTGTGTTCACACCAGGATGTTGTACCTGGTACAAGTGAAAAGAGGTCAGGAAATTGGCTTAGGAGATTGATGCAGTTGTCTTTCTGTTCTGCAGTCAGACAATCTGCTAAAACTACTCCGTCCACTAAGGCATCTGCTTCAGTGGTGGTAAATTGATCAGGGAGAGGGTCACTCTCTTCTTCCTGTCCTTCATCTGTTGCCATGAGCAGGGTGAGATCAGCCCTGTCATAGTAGGGCTTTAGGCGGTTAACATGAATCACCCTATCGGGACTCCTGGCAGTGCCCAGGTCTACCAAATAGGTAACCTCCCCCTATTTCTCAACAATTAGATGGGGTCCACTCCATTTGTCTTGGAGTACTCTTGGGGCCACAGGCTCCAATACCCTCACCTTCTGTCCTGGTTGGTACTGGATCAGAACAGCCTTCTGGTCATGCCATTGCTTTTGCAGCTCCTGGCTGGCCTGAAGGTTTTTACTGGCCTTTTTCATGTACTCAGCCATTCTGGATCTTAGGCCAAGTACATAATCCACTATGTCCTGTTTAGGAGCTTTTAAAGGTTGTTCCCAACCCTCCTTTGGTGCCCAAAGTGGAGTTCAAAGGGGCTGAAGCCCACTCCTTTTTGGGGTACCTCCCTGTAAGCAAAAATGAGGCAAGGTAACAGGACATTCCATCTTCTCCTGAGTTTTTCAGGGAGTCCCATTATCATTCCTTTGAGAGTTTTATTAATCCTCTCAACCAGTCCGTTTGCCTGTGGATGGTAAGGGGGGGTGAACTTGTAGGTCACACCACACTCCTTCCACATTGCTTTTAGGTATGCAGACATGAAGTTGCTACCTCTGTCTGACACCACCTCTTTAGGAAAACCCACTCTGGAAAAGATTCCCAGAAGGGCTTTTGCTACAGCAGGAGCTGTAGTGGTCCTTAGAGGTATGGCTTCAGGGTATCTTGTGGCATGGTCCAAATCTATTGCCTGAAGCAGTAGGAGGGTCAAGGGGGTGAACTATGTCAAGCCCTACCCTTTCAAAGAGAACCCCAACCACTTGAAGTGGAATTAGATGGGCCTTCGGAGTGCCACCAGTCTTGCCACTGGCTTGGCAGGTCACACAGGACTTACAAAAGTCTTTGGTGTGCTCTGACATATGAGGCCACTGAAACAAGGGGGCAAGTCTTTCCCAAGTTTTCGTCTGGCCCAAATGCCCAGCCAAAGGAATGTCATGTGCTGGAGTGAGAAGAAACTCTCTGTACTACAGGAGAATGACCAATCTCCTGGCTGCTCCAGGTTTTGGGTCCCTTGACTCTGTGTACAAGAGGCTATCTTCCCAGTATACTCTGAGTGTCACTGACATCCCCATTTTGCTGCTTGACAGCTTGCTGTCTGAGACTCTCTAATGTGGGACAGGTTTGCTGTGCCACACTCAGCTCTTCCCTGGCAGGCCCCCCTCCACCCAAAAGCTCAGCAGTGTCTGCTGCCAGCTCCTATGATGTAGGTTCTGCACAAGGAGGAAATTCCTCTTGCTCAGAAGGGGACTCATCTGTAGAGGGAGGGATAATGGGTAGGGATTTACCCTTTTTACCCCTGGCTTTAGGGAGCACTTGGTCCATTGTTCCAGGATCACCCTGTCCTTTTTGCTTTTTGGCCTGAGCCCTGGTTAAAGCACAAATATGCCCAGAAATGCCCAGCATTGCTGCATGGCCCTCCAACTCCACTTCTGCCCAAGCTGATGTCTCTAAATCATTCCCTAGAAGACAGTCTATAGGTAAATCTGAGGCATCCACAACTTTCTTTGGACCAGTACCCCCCCCAGTTGAGATTCACAACAGCCATGGGGTGGCTAAGAGTGTTGTTATGAGCGTCTGTCACTTGGTACTGCTGACCAAGTAAGTGTTGCTCGGGGTGGACCAGTTTTTCTATCACCAGAGTTACACTGGCTCCTGTGTCCCTGTAGGCCTGAACCTCAACACCTATTATTAGGGGAAGTTGCTTGTACTTATCCATATTAAGGGGACAAGCAACCAAGGTGGCAAAATCAATGCCACCATCAGAGACTAAAACAGCCTTTGTGGTCTCCCTAACAAGACCAACCCCAAGTACATTGCCAATAGTGAGCCCAGCTACACCCTTGGATTGGATATTACTAGTAGATTTCCCACCACCACTGCTATTACTAGGGGCAATAGAATTTGCAGCAGGGGCTGTGGTGGTGGGAGGTTTGGTGTTTTTCTTTGGACAACTGGAATCAGTTTCTTAATGGCCTTTGACTTTACACAAATAACACCAAAGCTTTTTAGGTTGATTATTAGAAGAGGATTTGGACCCACCACCCCCAGATGATTTTTGTTGGCCTGATGAAGACTCAGAATGTTTACTTTTGTCCCCACCCTTCTCAAAAGACTTACCATCCTTCTTCTTGCCATCCTTGACACCTCCTGTATGAACTTTTCTGTTCACCCTTGTTCTGACCCACTTGTCTGCCTTCTTTCCCAATTCTTGGGGAGAGGTCAGATCCGAGTCCACTAGGTATTGGTGCAACAAGTCAGGCACACAGTTGTTCAGAATATGCTCTCTCAGAATAAGATTGTACAGGCTTTCATAGTCAGATACCTTACTGCCATGTAACCACCCTGGCAAGGCTTTCAATGAACAGTCCACAAAATCTGTCCAGTCTTGAGAAGACTCTTTTCTGGTGTCTCTGAACTTCATCCTGTATTGTTCAGTGGTTAAGCCAAATCCATCCAAGAGTGCATCTTTTAATACTGTGTAGTTGTTGGCTTCACTTTCTCTAACAGTAAGGAGCCTATCCCTACCCTTTCCAGTGAAAGATAGCCACAAAATAGCGGCCCACTGCCTTTGAGGGACCAACTGTACCATACAGGCCCTCTCAAGTGCAGCAAACCACTTATTAATGTCATCCCCCTCCTGGTAAGGAGGGACTATCTTGTGCAGATTCCTGGAATCTTGCTCTCTGACAGGATTTCTATTAGGAATACTGCTGCTGCCACCATGGGGAACTAACCCCAACCTCTGTCTTTCCTTCTCTATGTCTAGGGATTCCCTATCTAAGGCCAGCTGTTGCTGTTTAAGCTTCAGTCTGGTCTCTTCAACCCTCAACCTTTGAGTTCCCTTTCTAACAAGTTATCCTCAGGGTGGGTGGGTTGGGAATGCTTTGACACAGAGGACAGATTGGAAACTTCAGAGGGGGACCTGTCCCTAACTGTCTGGACCCTGGTAACCTGGCCTCTAGGGATAAAGGATGCCCTACTGTTATGGGAACCCTTATCACTACCAGCATCACTAGGTGCCCTGCTAGGGGGCAGACCCTTGTCAGAACTCTCCCCAGCTTTTCCAGGGAACTCCTCTGAATCAGACTGGGAAGCTTCTACCTTTTCTAACCTCTCATTTGATGGGCCAGACTGGTTCTGGTCATCTACAACAAGCATATTAAAGAGAAACTCTTTTGTAGGAGTCTTTCCTATACTTAAACCTCTATCCAGGCAGAGACCCCTTAAACTCTTGTAGTTCAAAATCTCATAGGTTGCATTCACAGTTTTGAGAGTGGAATCAACAACAGACATGATAGTAAAAGGTTTAATGACAGTGAGAAAGAGAACGTTTTTAGAACTTTAAGAAAGCACAGCGAAAAAAACTTTTTCCAACTTTGGAAAACTTTTGGAAGTTTTAAGAAACTTTTCAGAACTTTGTAAAAAGTTGTAGGATAGAAAAGCAAACTTTTTGGGTTAAGTGTACATACACTGAACTGTTTGGTATATGATTCTCTTATGAAAAGTACAAAATGACAAAGTAGTAAAACAGTTGCAAGTACTTATCCCACCGCTGTATCACCAATGTAGGAGGCTGGCCTGGCTTATAGTGGGTACCCTGTGGTACTTACACCCTGTGCTAGGTCCAGTTATCCCTTATTAGTAGAATAGAGGTGTTTCTAGCAGCTTAGGCTGATAGACGGTAGCTATGGCAAAGCAGCTTAGGCTGAACTAGGAGACTTGCAAAGCTCCTACTATACCACTTATATCATATGCACAATATCATAAGAATACACAATACTCAGAGTTACTAAAAATAAAGGTACTTTATTTTTATGACAATATGCCACAACTACCTCAGTGAGTACCCTCAGTAAGAGGGTAAGTAATATACACAAGTTATATGTACACAAACCCAAAACAGGTATGTAAGAGTCAGAAACGTAATGCAAACAGTGTAGAATTACAATAGGTTGCAATAGGCAAACATAGGTCTAGGGGCAACACAAACCATATACTCCAAAAGTGGAATGCGAATCACAAATGGACCCTAGACCTATGGGAGTTTGTAGAGGGTCGCTGGGACTGTAAGAAAACAGTCAGGGTGTCCAAGATACCCCACCCCAAGACCCTGAAAAGTAGGAGTAAAGTACACCTAATACCCCAAAAGAGCACAATAGTCGTGATAGGGGGGTTCTGCAACAATAACAAACACCAGCAAGGCACTGAAGGTGGATTCCTGGACCTGAGGACCTGCAAGGCAAGGGGACCAAGTCCAAGAGTCGCAATAGTGTCCAGGGGGGCAGGAGCCCAGGAAACCCCGGACGAAGGTGCGAGAGGGCTGCCTGTGGGTGGAAGACGCCAAAGATTCTAAAACAACGAAAAGGGCAAGGAACTTCCCCTTTGGATGGAAGATGTCCCACGGCATGCTGGGTGTTGCAGAAGTGTTTCCACGCAGAAATACCGCAAACAAGCCTTGCTAGCTGCAAGGGTCGCAGTAGAGGTTTTTGGGTGCTGCTGGGGACCAGGAAGGACCAGGATGTCACCCCTTGGAGGAGGAGACAGAGGGGGCACTCAGCAACTCAGAGAGCCCCCACAGAAGCAGGCAGCACCCGCAGAAGTACCAGAGCAGGCACTTAGAAGGTATGTGTACCCAGAGTCACAAAAGGAGGGTCCCACGATGTCGGAGTCCAACTCAGAGGGTTGAGCACTGCAGGACATAGTGCTGGGGACCCAGACTAGATTGTGCACAATGGAATCCTTGGAGAAGTGCACAGAAGCTGGAGCAGCTGCAAATCAGGCAGTACACAGGTTTGCAGTCTAGCGTGGAGAGGCAAGGACTTACCTCTACCAAACTTGGACTGAAGGATCACTGGACTGTGGGGGGTCACTTGGATCTAGCTCCTGTGTTCCAGGGACCACGCTCGTCAGGATGAGAGGGGACCCAGAGGAACGGTGATGCAGTCTTTTGAGGCCTGTGTTAGCAGGGGGAAGATTCTGTCGACCCACTGGGGATTTCTTCTTGGCTTCCAGTGCAGGGTGAAGGCAGACAGCCCCCAGAGCAGGCACTATCAGGAAACAGTCGAGAAAGCCGGCAGGATGAGGCGCTACACTGTTACTGGTAGTCGTCTTGCTACTTTGTTGCGGTTTTGCAGGCGTCCTGGAGCAGTCAGTGGTTCATTCTAGGCAGAAGTCGAAGAGGGAAGTGCAGAGGAACTCTGGTGAGCTCTTGCATTCATTATCTGAAGAATACCCCCGAGGAGAGACCCTAAATAGCCAGAAAAGGAGGTTTGGCTACCAAGAAAGAAGGATTGGCAACTAAGAGAGGTAAGCGCCTATCAGAGGGGGTCTCTGACGTCACCTGCTGGCACTGGCCACTCAGAGCAGTCCAGTGTGCCCCCAGCACCTCTGTTTCCAATATGGCAGTGGTCTGGGACACACTGGAGGAGCTCTGGACACCTCCCCTGGGAGGTACTGGTCAGGGGAGTGGTCACTCCCCTTTCCTTTGACCAGTTTCGCGCCAGAGCAGGGCTGGGGGATCCCTGGGCCGGTGTAGACTGGCTTATGCAGAGATGGGCACCATCTGTGCCCATCAAAGCATTTCCAGAGGCTGGGGATGCTACTCCTTTCCAGCCCTTCACACCTATTTCCAAAGGGAGAGGGTGTAACACCCTCTCTCAGAGGAAATCCTTTGTTCTGCCTTCCTGGGCCGGAGCTGCCCAGACTCCAGGAGGGCAGAATCCTGTCTGAGGGGTTGGCAGCAGCAGCAGCTGCAGTGGAAACCCCGGAAAGGCAGTTTGGCAGTACCCGGGTTCTTTGCTGGAGACCCGGGGGATCATGGAATTGTCCCCCCAATACCAGAATGGTATTGTGGTGACAATTCCATGATCTTAGACATGTTACATGGCCATGTTCGGAGTTACCATTGTGACGCTATAAAAAGGTAGTGACCTATGTATAGTGCACGCGTGTAATGGTGTCCTGCACTCACAAAGTTTGGGGAATTTGCCCTGAACGATGTGGGGGCACCTTGGCTAGTGCCAGGGTGCCCACAAGTAACTTGGCATCCAACCTTCACCAAGTGAGGGTTAGACATATAGGTGACTTATAAGTTACTTATGTGCAGTGAAAAATGGCTGTGAAATAACGTGGATGTTATTTCACTCAGGCTGCAGTGGCAGGCCTGTGTAAGAATTGCCTGAGCTCCCTATGGGTGGCAAAAGAAATGCTGCAGCCCATAGGGATCTCCTGGAACCCCAATACCCTGGGTTCCTAAGTACCATAAACAAGGGAATTATATGGGTGTACCAGTGTGCCAATAAGAATTGGTACATTTAGTCACTAGCCTGCAGTGACAAATTTAGAAAGCAGAGAGAGCATAAACACAGGTTCTGGTTAGCAGAGCCTCAGTGATACAGTTAGGCACCACACAGGGAACACATACTATGAGCACTGGGGTCCTGCCTAGCAGGATCCCAGTGATACAAGGGCTAAAAAAAACATACATACAGTGAAATTGGGGGTAACATGCCAGGCAAGATGGTACTTTCCTACAATGGGCAGCAAGGTCCAAACAGAAGGAACTCAGAAGCAGAGAGGCACAAGCAGAGGACAAGAATCAAGCAGAAAGGCACAAAGGCACAAACAGAGGTCATGAAACAAGCAGAAAATGGGCAGAGAGGCACAAACAGAGGGAAGTAATTAGAAGAAAGGCTCAAACAGAAGGCAAGAAATTAGCTGAAAACGGTAGAGAGTTAGAAACAGACGGCAAGAAAGGGCAAAGAGGCACAAACATAGAGCAGGAAACAAGCAGAAAATGGACAGAGAAGCATGAACAGAGGGCAAGAAACAGACAGAGAAGCACAAACAGAGGGCAAGAAACAAGCCGAAAATGGGCAGAAAGGTAAAAACAGAGGGCAAGAAACGGACAGAGAGGCAGAAACAAAGGGCAAGAAATTAGCAGAAAATGGGCAGCGAGGTCCAAACAGAGGGAACACACAAGCAGAGAGGCACAAGCAGAGGACCTGCATCAAGCAGAAAGGCACAAACTGAGGTCATGAAACAAGCAGAAAATAGGCAGAGGGGCACAATCAGAGGGCAGGAAATGGGCAGAGAGGCTCAAACAGAGGGAAGAAATGAGACGAAAGGCACAGAGGGCAAGAAATGAGCAGAAAACGGGCACAGAGGTAGAAACAGAGGACAAGAAAGGGCAGAGAGGCACAAACATAGAGGAAGAAACAAGCAGAAAATGGACAGAGAAGCATGAACAGAGGGCAAGAAACAGACACAGATGCACAAACACTGGGCAAGAAACGAGCAGAAAACGGGCAGAAAGGCAAAAACAGAGCGCAAGAAATTAGTAGAAAGGCACCAACAGAGGGCAAAAACAGGGAGAGAGCCACAAACGTAGGACAGGGAATGAGTAGAAAGGCAGGAACAGAGGGCAAGAAACGATGCAGTGTTTGGTGAGTATAGGCACCAGGCCATGCAGTCCACCCCTGGTGCATACGGCATAAGGCTGTGCGCAGTGCAGGTTTGTTTGGTTATAGGGGCTTGGCTGCAGGGCCTGCCCGCAGCACACCGGCACGGGGTTGTGTGGTTATAGGGGGTCAGCTGCAGGCCTGGCCACAGACCAATCCCTGCAGCCAACCCCTGCCAGGCACGGCCAAAGACTGTGTGCTGCAGTGGTTGGATTAACGTATGGTAATTAAAATAACTTTACATTATAAAACCATTGAAATTCACTGAAAAAAACAAAGGGGTACAGGGACGTTATAGTTGGGAAACAGATTTTTTTTTAAACATGGAAATTTACTGAAAAGACAAAGGTTACAGAGATGTTATAGTTAGGTCCTGAATTTACTCATACAAAATTCAGCAGTTTTAGTTACTTATTTCAAGTAACTATAACTCGCGCCGTAAGGTAACTATAACTCGGGCCCTCGCCATGCACAGTTTTTTCTTCAATGTTTTCACTGCTAATGTTTCATTTGTATTTTCATTGATGGCACAGACGTTGTCATGTGTGCGAGGGCATGAAATATAGTCACTTGAAGTAACTCTAACTATAACTGCTAAATTTCTATGTTTTTTTTTTCAGTGACATTTATATCACGTCAGTGCATTCAAGCTCTCTGTTGACTTCCTTTCGATCCCTCTTTTATTTTCACATGCGTGGATATAATGCTCTGATTTTTGCTGTGGTCTGTCTTTGATTTCAGTAGTTGATATAAAATGCAAGGGTAAAGTGAAGAACCACTTAACCACCATTCTCACACACAGGTTCTGGCTGGAGCGTTCTACTACTGACTGATTTTATGGTAAGTCAGTTAAAAATGTATTGCAAGACCAGAGCACCTAATTTGCTTCTCTAATCTTGCTCTTATAGATCAGTTCTACTTTATTGCAGTTTTAGAACAAAAAACACAGCTGTATGCCTACAACCTTGCAGGCCCGCAGCGTCAGTAGTAAAATATCTAGATACCAAGATTGCCACCCCACCGTAACTCACGTGTGCAGAGGACGAGAATTGTTGAGGGATTCACTTGGTGCGCATTTGAAAGACATCTTTATTGAGAAGATGAGTGTAGGAAGTTCGCTCTGTATATACTATCTCAAAGTGAGAGATAGTGTGCACAGAGTCCAAGAGTTCCCCTTAGAGGTTGATAGTGAACGCATTGCCCTCAAGGCTATGTGCTTAACACACAAGGCGTTACACACTAGCAGCACCGATTATTTGTCCTTGGAGCTCTGCTGGTATACCCCTAGCCGCCAGCTTAGATCTGCAAATTCTAATCTGGTCTACGTATCTCAGACTAGGAAGACAGATGGGGCGATAAGGCATTTACAGTGGCTGCGGCTAAATATTGGAACATGCTACCCCCTAGGTTGAGGAGAGAATATGATCTCTTGGCTTTTAGAAAGAAGCTAAAAACTTGTCTCTTTCCACAGTAGATATGGAGTTGCTTTTCTTTTGCCTGCTCTTCGGTTCTCTTATTCCTGTTTCCTAGCGCTTCGACGCCTAGGCCGGAACGTGCTTTATAAATATGAAATACATGCATACATACATACATAGTGGCAAAATTAGATAATACCAATGTTCTATTTTGTGGTAGTGTGGTCGAGCAGTAGGCTTATCAGAGGGCAGTGTTAAGCATTTGTTGTACACACACAGGCAATAAATGAGGAACACACACTCAAAGACTTAACTCCAGGCCAATAGTTTTTATATAGACAAATATATTTTCTTAATTTATTTTAGAACCACAAGATTTGAGGTAAGTACATAAAATGCAAGGTACTTCACACAGGTAGGTAGAGAACTTTGATTTAA
Organism: Pleurodeles waltl; assembly: GCF_031143425.1. Classification (NCBI taxonomy): domain Eukaryota; kingdom Metazoa; phylum Chordata; class Amphibia; order Caudata; family Salamandridae; genus Pleurodeles; species Pleurodeles waltl. The sequence continues at coordinate 1,227,463,539 of NC_090447.1, forward strand.
AACAGTAGTACACACAGTTTAGGTTAAAATGGCAATAAGCTATTTTAAAAGTGGACACTGCAAAAATCAACAGTTCCCGGGGGAGGTAAGTTTAGTTAAATTTCTCAGGTAAGTAAAGCACTTAGAAAATCAGTCTCCTGGGCATAGACAGCCAACCATTGGGGGTTCAAGGCAACCCCAAAGCCACAGCACCAGCAACACAGGCAGGTCAGGTGTAGAGGTCAAAGGAGGGCCCAAAACACATGGACGCCTATGAAGAACAGGGGTGCTCCAGTCCTAGTCTGCTTACAGGTAAGTACCTGCGTCCTCAGGAAGCAGACCAGGGGGTTTTGTAGAGAACTAGAGGGGGGAACTCAAGCCCACAAAACACACCCTCAGCGGCACAGGGGTGGCCGGGTGCAGTAGGCAAAGTAGGCATCGGGTTTGCTATTGAAAGCAATGGAGGGACCGGGGGGTCACTTAGGCGATGCAGGCAGGGCACAGAGGGGCTTCTCGGGCCAGCCACTAACTGGGCTAGGATGAGAGCCGCCTGCTGGTCACTCTTGCACTGGAAGGTGGTTCCTCTCGGTCCTGGGGGCTGCGAGTGCAGTGCTTGGTCCAGGTGTCAGTTTCCTTGTTACCAGGCAATCGCGGTCAGGGGGAGCCTCTGGATCCTCCCTGCAGGCGTCGCTGTGGTGGTGCCGGGGGGGTCTACTCACGGTGCCAACGTCATCATAGTCGCCTGGGAATCCTCTCTGCGGTGCTTGTTCTCTTGAACTCGAGCCGGGGGCGTTGGGTGCAGAGTGTGAAGTCTCACGCTTCCGGCGGGAAGAGAGAGTTCTTTGGAAATTGCTTTAAAGTTGCAAAGTTTTTGCAGTTTTTGAACATTGCCGCTGTTCTCTGGAGTTTCTTGGTCCTTCGGGTTCAGGGCAGTCCTCTGAGTGCTCAGAGGTCACTGGTCCCTGTCAGATGCGTCGCTGTGCAGGTTCTTTGAGTTTGGATACAGGCCGGTAGGGCTGGGGCCAAGTCAGTTGTCGTCTCCATCGTCTCTGCGGGGCTTTCAGGTCAGCAGTCCTTCTTCTTGTTGTAGGTTGCAGGAATCTCATTTCCTGGGTTCAGGGTCGACCCTAAATACTAAATTTAGGGGTGTGTTTAGGTCTGTGGGGCAGTAGCCATGGCTACTGTCCTGGAGGGTGGCTACACCCTCTTTGTGCCTCCTCCCTGAGGGGAGGGGGCACATCCCTTTTCCTATTGGGGGAATCCTCCAATCTCAAGATGGAGGATTTCTAAAGGCAGGTGTCACCTCAGCTCCGGGCACCTTAGGGGCTGTCCTGACTGGTGGGTAGCTCCTCCTTGTTTTCCTCATTATCTCCTCCAGCTTTGCTGCCAAAAGTGGGGGCAGTGGCCGGAGAGCCGGGCATCTTCACTGGCTGGGATGCCCTAGGGTGCTGTAACAAAAGGCATGAGCCTTTGAGGCTCACTGCCAGATGTTACAGTTCCTACAGGGGGGGTGTGAGAAGCACCTCCACCCAGTACAGGCTTTTTTCCTGGCCACAGAGTGACAAAGGCAATCACCCCCTGTAGCCAGAAACTTGTCTGGTTGTAGCAGGCTGGCAGAAACTGGTAAGCCCAGCGCTAGGAGTTGGGCTGGTATTCAGGGGGCATCTCCAAGATACCCTCTGGTGTGTTTTACAATACATCCCACACTGGCATCAGTGTGCATTTATTGTGCTGAGAAGTTTGATACCAAACATCCCAGGTTTCAGTGTAGCCATTATGGAATTGTGGAGTTTGTTTGACAAATTCCCAGACCATATACTCTTTATGGCCACCCTGCACTTAAAATGTCTAAGCTTTTGCTTAGACACTGTAGGGGCATAGTGCTCATGCACATATGCCCTCACCTGTGGTATAGTGCACTTAGGGCTGTAAGGCCTGCTAGAGGGGTGACTTACCTATATCACAGGCAGTGAGAGGTGGGCATGGCACTCTGAGGGGAGTGCCATGTCGACTTACTTATTTTCTCCCCACCAGCACTCACAGACTGTGAGGCAGTGTGCATGTGCTGAGTGAGGGGTCCCCAGGGTGGCATAATACATGCTGCAGCCCTTAGAGACCTTACCTGGCAACAGGGCCCTTGGTACCGGGGGTACAATTTACAAGGGACTTATCTGTGTGCAAGGTCTGTGCCAATTGTGGGAACAAATGTACAGTTTAGGGAAAGAACACTTTTGCAGGGGCCTGGTTAGCAGGGACCCAGCACACTTTCAATCATAACTGGCATCAACAAAAGACACAAAGTCACGGGGTTACCATGCCAAGGGAGGCATTTTCTTACACACCCCCCAAACAAAATAGGAGGAGACTAACCTTTCCCATGAGTGCCTTCATTTTCTAAGTGGAAGAACCTGGAAAGGCCATCAGCTTTGGCATGGGCAGTCCCAGGTCGTGTTCACCTACAAAGTCCATTCCCTGAAGGGACCACCCCAACAATTTAAGGTTTTCTCCTTTCATTTGCATCAGCCATCTGAGAGGTCTGTGGTCAGTTTGTACTGTGAAGTGAGTACCAAAAAGGTGTGGTCTGAACTTCTTCAAGGACCAAGCCACAGCAAAGGCCTCTCTCTCAATGGCACTCCAACGCTGCTCCATGGGGAGTAACCTTGTGCTAAAAAAAGCAACAGGCTGGTCAAGACCATCATAATTTTTTTGGGACAGAACTGCTCCTATCACATGCTCAGAGGCATCAGTCTGCACTATGAACTGCTTAGAATAATCTGGAGCTTTCAAAACTGGTGCTGTACAGATAGCTTGCTTCAGGGTGTCAAAGGCCTTTTGACATCTATGTGTAGGAAAGTACCATCTTTCTTGGCATGTTACCCCCAGTTTTACATGTATGTCAGTATGGTTTTGCCTGTCTCACTGGGATCCTGCTAGCCAGGATCCCAGTGCTCATAGTTTGTGGTCTGAATGTGTATACCGCTGTAGTGCCTAACTGTGTCACTGAGGCTCTGCTAATCAGAACCTCAGTGCTCATGCTCTCTCTGCCTTTACATTTGTCACTATAGGCTAGTGACCACTTTTACCAATTTCAATTGGCATACTGGAACACCCTTATAATTCCCTAGTATATGGTACCCGGGTACCCAGGGTATTGGGCTTCCAGGAGATCCCTATAGGCTGCAGCATTTCTTTTGCCACTTTGCCACATATAGTGAGCTCAAACAAACCTTTACACAGGACTTCCATTGCAGCCTGAGTGAAATAATGCACCCGTTATTTCACAGCCATTTTCACTGTACTTTAGTAACTTATAAGTCACCTATATGTCTAACCTTCACTTGCTGAAGGTTAGGTGCAAAGATACTAAGTGTGAGGGCACCCTTGCACTAGCAAAGGTGCCCCCACAGAGCTCAGGGCCATTTCCCTGGACTTTGTGAGTGTGGGGACACCATTACACGCATGCACTACATATAGGTCAATACCTATATGTAGCTTCACAGTGGTAACTCCGAATATGGCCATGTAACATGTCTAAGATCATGGAATTGTTCCCCCATTCCGAATCTGGTATTGGGGAGCAAATTCCATGCATCCTGGGACCCCCATTACTGCCAAACCAGCTCTCTGGGGTTTTTTCTGCAGCTACCGCTGCTGCCACCCCACAGACAGGGTTCTGCCCTCCTGGGGTCTGGGCAGCCCAGACCCAGGAAGGCAGAACAAAGCACTTCCTCTGAGAGGAGGGTGTGTCTCTATCTTTGGGAATAGGTGTTAAAGGCTGGGGAGAGATAACCTCTCTTAGCCTCTGGAAATGCTTTGAAGGGCACAGATGGTGGCCTCCTTGCATAAGCCAGTCTACACTGGTTTAGGGAACCCCCAGTCCCTGGCGCGAAACTGGACAAAGGAAAGGGGAGTGACCACTCCCCTGTCAATCACCACCCCAGGGGTGGTGCCCAGAGCTCCTCCAGTGTGTCCCAGACCTCTGACATCTTGTTTCCAGAGGTATGAGGGCACTCTGGAGGCCTCCGAGTGGCCAGTGCCAGCAGGTGTGCGTCAGAGAACACTCCTGATAGGTGCTTACCTTACTAGGTGGCCAATCCTCCTCTGAAGGCTATATAGGGTCTCTCCAGTGGGCTTTTCCTTAGATTACGACTTGCAAGAATTCATCAGGGTTCCTCTGCACTTCTCTCTTCGACGTCTGCCAAGGATCGACCGCTGACTGCTCCAGGATGCCTGCAAAACTGCAACAAAGTGGCCAGAAGACTACCAGCGACATTGTAGTGCCTAATCTTGCCAGCTTTCTCGACTGTTTCTTGGTGGTGCATGCTCTGGGGTCTGCCTGCCTTCACCCTGCACCAGAAGCTATGAAGAAATCTTCGGTGGGTCGACGGAATCTTCCCCCTGCTCCAGCAGGCAGCAAACTTCAGCTTCACCGGTACTCTGGGTCCCCTCTCATCCTGACAAGCGTGGACCCTGGAATACAGGTGGTGGACCCAAGTGACCCAGACTATCAAGTGGTCGTACTGTCCAAATTTGGTTGAGGTAAGTCCTTGCCTCCCTTCCCCTGATTGTAATCCTGTGCACCACGTGATCTGCAGCTATAAGGGCTTCTGTGCAAATTTCCAAGAAATCCTGCATGTGCAGCCGAGCCTCGGTCCCCAGCACTCCGTCCTGTAATGCTCAGCTCCCTGAGTTGATCTCCGGTGTCGTAGGACCTCCCTTTGCAGTGTTGAGATGACTGCCATGTTCAGACCTCTTGAACCCGGTTTGAAGGATTTCTGTGGGTGCTTCCTTCCTGTCCGAGGGCTTTCTACGTTGCTGAGGGCCCCCTCTGTCTCCTCTCCCAAGTGACGACTTCCTGGGCCCAGGCAGCACCCTTTTTCTGCACTCTTGCAGCTAGCAACGCTTGTTTGCAGTATTTTGCCAAGTAAACAACTTTGCATCCTCCTGCACGCCGTGGGACATCTTCTGCACAAAGAAGAACTTCCTACCTCCTTTCATTGTTGCAAAACCTGCAACTCCTTCCAACCGGAGGCAGCCATTTTTCACCTTCATCTGGGGTTTAGTGGGCTCCTGCCCCCCCGGACACTTTAGCGACTCTTGGACTTGGTCGCCTTCCTTTGCAGGTCTTCAGGTCCAGGATTCCGTCTCCAGTGCTTTGCAGTCTGTTGTGTTCCTTGCAAAATCCTTTATCACGACTTTAGTGTGTTTCTGGGGAAATAGTAGTACTTTACTCCTATTTTCCATGGTCTTGAGGTGGGGTATCGTTTACACCCTCAGTGTTTTCTTACACTCCTAGTGACCCTCTACACACTACACTAGCCTAGGGGTCCATTTGTGGTTCACATTCCACTTTCTTAGTATATGGTTTGTGTTGCCCCTAGACCTATTGCATCCTATTGTATTCTACAGTGTTTGCACTACTTTCTGACTGTTTTACTTACCTGATTTGGTTAGTTGTGTATATTTTTTTCTGTATGGTACTTACCTCCTAAGGGAGTATATCCTCTGAAATATTTTTGGCACATTGTCACTAAAATAAAGTACCTTTATTTTTGGTAACTATGAGTATTGTCTTTCGTATGATATAGTACCTATATGACATAAGTGGTATTGCATGAGCTTTGCATGTCTCCTAGTTCAGCCTTGGCTGCGCTGCTATAGCTACCTCTATCAGCCTAACCTGCTAGAACACTACTACACTCTACCAATAAGGGATAACTGGACCTGGCACAAGGCGTAAGCAACATTGGTACCCACTATAAGCCAGGCCAGCCTCCTACACCACGGTCAAGTTATATTTCTTGGGCATTTTCTTGGAGGTCAGTTATGTGAGGGTTGTCACTATTGATCCATATCCCTTCACAAACCACATATAGTACCCAGTCAAGCCAAGGAATGCCCTGACTTGAGTCTAGGTTTTTGGAGCTACCCAGTCCAGGATAGTCTAGATCTTGGGTTGGAGTGGCTGAACTTGGCCTCCACCTACAAGGTGTCCCAAGTAAACCACAGTACCTTGTCCTATCTCACATTTAGATGCCTTGATAGAGAGGCCTGCTGCTTGCAGGGCCTGCAAAACCTTCTTCAGGTGGACCAGGTGATTCTGCCAGTTGGAGCTAAAGACAGCAATATCATCTAGCTAATCTGTACTAAAGTACTCCAAGCCAGCAAGGACTTGATTCACCAACCTTTGGAAGGTGGCAGGGGCATTCTTTAAGCCAAATGGCATAACAGTAAACTGGTAGTGCCCATAAGGTGTAGAGAATGTTGTTTTCTCTTTTTCTCCACATGCCATTTTTATTTGACAGTACCCTGCTGTCAAGTCAAAGGTACTTAAGTATTTGGCTGCGCCTAATTTATCTATGAGCTCATCTGCCCTTGGGATGGGGTGAGCATCTGTCTTGGTGACAGAGTTGAGCCCTCTGTAGTCCACACAAAACCTCATCTCTTTCTTGCCATCTTTGGTGTGAGGTTTAAGGACCAAGACCACTGGGCTAACCTAGGGACTGTCAGACTGCTCAATCACTCCCAACTCCAGCATCTTGTGGACTTCTACTTTGACGTGGTCAGACTGTCTGAATATTTTATTCTTGACAGGAATACTGTCTCCTGTGTCCACATCATGGGTTCACAGGTGTGTCTGACCAGGGGTCAAGGAGAATAGTTCAGCAAACCGCTGGAGGACTTGCCTGCAGACAGCCTGCTGTTGGCCAGAGAGAGTGTCTGAATAGATTACTCCATCTACTCAGCCATCTTTAGGGTCAGTGGAGAGGAGATTAGGGAGAGGTTCACTCTCTGCTCCCTGGTCCTCATCTGTAACCATTAACATGTTTGCATCTGCCCTGTCATGAAAGAGTTTGAGGCTGTTAACATCGATCACCCTCTTGGGGGTCCTGTTAGTGCCCAGGTCCATCAGGTAGGAGACCTGACACTCAAGTACTGGGTAAGGGCCATTTATCCTGAAGTGCCCTGGGAGCCACAGTCTCCAGGACCCATACTTTCTGCCCTGGCTGAAACTCAGCCTTAGCAGCCTTTTGGTCATACTACATCTTCTGGAGTTGTTGGCTGGCCTCAAGGCTTTTGCTTGCCTTTTCCATTTACTCTGACATCCTTGAACATAGGCATAGTACATAGTTCACCACATCTTGTTTAGGCTCATGGAGACGTCTCTCCCAGGCTTCTTTTACAAGTGCCAGTGGTCCCCTAACAGGATGACCAAACAGAAGCTCAAAGGGTGGAAACCCTACTCCCTTCTGTGGCACCTCTCTGTAGGCGAAAAGCAGGCATGGCAAGAGCACATCCCATCTCCTTTTGAGTTTTTCAGGGAGCCCCATGATCATGCCCTTCAATGTCTTATTAAATCTCTCCACAAGACCATTGGTTTGTGGATGGTATGGTGTTGTGAATTTGTCAGTCACCCCACACTCATTCCACATGTGTTTTAGGTAAGCTGACATGAAGTTGGTATCTCTGTCAGAATCCACCTCCTTAGGAAATCCCACTCTGGTAAAAATGCTAATGAGTGCTTTTGCTACTGCACAGACAGTAGTGTACCTAAGGGGAATTGCTTGAGGGTAGTTGGTAGCATGATCCACTACTACCAGGATATACTGGTTCCCTGATGCGGTGGGAGGTTCCAGTGGACCCATTATGTCCACTCCCACTCTTTCAAAGGGAACCCCCACCACTGGAAGTAGAACGAGTGGGGCCTTTGGATGGCCACCTCTCTTACCACTGGCCTGACAGGTGACACAGGAGGTGTAAAACTCCTTTTCCTTCTGGGAAATATTGGACCAGTCGAAATGTCTGACCAATTTCTCCCATGTCTTGGTTTGTCCCAAATGCCCAGCAAGGGGAATGTCATGGGCTAGGGGTCAGAATGAACTCCCTAAACTCCTGAGGCACTACCACTCTCCTAGTGGCACCAGGTTTTGGATCTCTTGCCTCAGTGTAGAGGAGGCCACCCTCCCAATAGACCCTGTGGGTTCCAGTGACAGTTCCTTTTTCTTGCTCAGCTGCTTGCTGTCTTAGGCCTTCAAGAGAGGGACAAGTTTCTTGCCCCTTACAGAGCTGTTCTCTTAGGGGACAGAACATCTTCCTGGGGACTCTGGGAGGAGAAGAACCACAAGGAAGGGGAACATGGAGGCCGTCTAAAGGAGCCAGTCACAGAGGGCTCCATATCGTAAAACTAAAAAATGAAGTAAAGGCAGTTTTCCTTACCAGGGGCATGAGGGCTTGATTTGCTGGCGGCGATTTCGACTGGGGGTCCGGTTTTTTTTTGGGTTGTTGGTGGGAGTGAATGCAGCGAAGGAGCTGGCTGCAACGCAGGACTCACAGGAGGAGACGGTTGTGCAGCTCCTTCGTGTCAGGGAGGCGGCGGCTTGCGTTTCCTACCGGGAAACTATAGCAGAGCCAGCACAGGGCTGAAATCATTGGGCAAGAAGAGGAGGACTCAGAGGATTCCAAGGTATAGTGAGGACTTGCTTGACTTGCTTGATTTAGGCACAGAAGAGGAAAAACAGCGTTCTGAAGGATTTGGAGGTTCTGTGTGCTGAGAGGACGCTATTTCACATATAAATGGCACAACAGTTTATTTATACCATATGGAGGACCGGGCAAGAGGGGTGGTTGGGTCCAGAAATGAACGGGAAAGTTGGTATTTAAAAATGGTTTGGGACAAGTAGTGTACTCCCTGCGGAGTGCTAAAAAGAGTAAGAAAAGAGTAGAATCTGAGAGCTTGGACCCCCTCCAGAAATCGTCTGTAGTGAGAAGTAAGGTGGAGCAAAGTAATAGTACTGTTAAAAAGAGACTGAATGTTAATAGTGGTGGAGACTTGAACAATAGGAAAGTCCGGGTTACTCCGTCTGTAAGGACCTATTTTCGGGTTTTGTCAGGGTCCCCTAAAATGTAGACCGGGGTGTGGGCACGCAAGAGGTGGACAAGTTAGTACCTGCGTCTAGCTTGGAGGACATTGGCTCAGATTTCCGGGCAGACAGGAGAGGTGTGCCGCAATTGTCTCCATCTAGGAGGCCTGTAGGGATTCAAGAAGAGATAAATGCAGGGCAAAATCTCCAGCCATCCGGGGAAGATCATGGACACTCAATTGCAGATATGTTGAAGGCATTATCTGTGGAATTGAAGGGTGGCTTTGAGACCTCTAATGCTAATCAGGCAGAGATTAGGAGTCTTTGTGAACACTTAGGGAAGAAAATCGATGAGCTTGCAGGCCGGACGGCTGTTCTGGAGGAGGAGGTTGGTGAGTTAAGGATGGTGGTAGAGGAAAATAAAGAGCAAATTCGATATCTAGAAGAAGGGGAAGCAGGGGTAATGGCCAAGATGGAATACTTGGTAAATAATCAGAGAAGGAACAATCTGAGGTTTCTCAGAGTCCCAGAAGGTTTGGAAGAAGGTGACTTAAAAGGTTTTATGGCTCGACTAATAAAGCAGGAAGTGAATGTGGAAGAATCAGAAGAGGACATTGCCAAGGATATTCAAAGGGTTCACTGTGTTTTGGCGAAAATGCCCCCCAATAGGGATAGACCAAGAAAAATTGGGAACTGGGTAAAAGAATAGACATACTAATAAAGCTTGGCACAACAGCTCGGTTAAAAGTTCCTGCTTCCTTAAGGGTCATGGTGAATAACAAAATGTCTAACTTTACGGATTGGAAGGAGGTAGACGAGTTGATCAGGAAAATTGAGAAAGGGAGCGGGAATGGGAAAGGTCTGGTTTAAGTTTCTTTTGATTTTTCCCCCGGTAAGGAGGATTAGTTATGGGGTAAGATGCCCCAATTTAGGTACGGTGACCCTCCTCTGACATACTGTCAGATTAAAAGATTGGGTGGGTTCCCCAGGGAGGAGTAGGGATGGGTGGTATGAAGGGCGGCGGTGGTGGGAAGCACTGGGTGGGGAGCAAAAAGGGGGGAAAAAGATCCTCATTGGTGTAGTTAGAGAGAGGGGGGAGGAGGGGGGGCGTAAGAATGGATTCAGTCTCTATTTTGGATGATGGTAGTGAAGAATCTGAAACTCCTGTCTTGGAATGTTAACGGTCTTATGGTGAAGAGTAGGAAGAAAAGGTTGGTGCAATACTTGAAAGACGCTCCGTTTGATGTGTTGATTTTACAGGAGACTCATCTTTCTAAAGAAGAATGTTTTGAAGTCTTTAAGCCATGTAGATGGATACAGCAGATAGCTAGCTCTAACTGTACGAGTGGTAGTAAGGGGGTGGCAGTTTTAATTAAGAATCATGCTAATATTACTTTTGTTGGAGGCCCTATGGATAAATCTGGGAGGTGGGTGTTGGGGAAGTGGTGTGCTTTTGAGTATGTCTTTATGTTGGTAGGATACTATGGTCCTAATAGAGATAATATAGGTCCATTGAGGGAAGTGTCAGATCTTCTTCTGCAATATTCGGATCCTATAATATGGGCGGGAGACTTCAGTGTTGTATTGAATTATGATTTAGATAGATCGTCTGGTAGCAGGTCAAGAGTGAATGAGAAAATGCAGGCTCAGATTCGGGTAATTATGGCCCAATGGGGATTATATGATGTTTGGAGGGATAAGAGGGGGTCGGAGAGAGGTAATTCTTATAATAATAATAAGTATCGGCATCAGTCCAGAATCGATTATTTTCTACTGGATAGTGACTTGAAAGATTATGTTGAGGCAGTAACACATATTGGTGCTCATTTATCAGATCATTCAACGGTCAGTTTACAACTTAGGCTACCAACGAAAAGGAGTGAAAAAAAGGTAGACTCTGGATAGAACACTGCTACTGGAAGAACAGGTGGTTACGGAACTGCGGGCGGAGACAGAATAATTTTTTAGGATAAACATGGGTTCAGCTTCCTTAGCGATAGTTTGGGATACCTTTAAGGCCTTTTTGAGGGGGCGACTGATCAGGATAGCCACATATACGAGGAAAATATATAACAAATAAATAAGTAGGTTAGAGAATCAAATACGACAATCTGAGCAGAGAATGTTTAGTTTGGATCAAGGAGAAGAGTTCGATGAGTTGTATAAGCAACGACAGACAGCTAGTCTGGAGCTGTCAACTCTTTTAGATTATGGGATTAGATTGAGATTTGAGGCTAATAGAGTGGTCCACTTTGAGTATAGTGAGAACAATAGTAAATTGCTGGCATGGAAGTTAAAATCGGATATTGTCAGAAATCGGGTGATAGAAATTCAAGATGAAGATTCGGGTGAGATTAGGAAAGGTGGGGAGCAGGTGGAAGAAAGTTTTTTACATTTCTTTAAGGAATTATATACAGAGGACTTGGATGCCCCTTTGAAGGTAAAGAGGGGATGGCTTGGGGAACTAGATTTACACACTTTGAATGAAGAGGAAAGAAGTGTGGTTCATGAGCCGTTTAAGCAGATAGAGACAGAACGGGCCATTCTTGCTGGTAAACTGGGGAAGGCATTGAGGTTTATCAAGCTTTGGGTAGCAGTATTTTTGAAGTTTTACAGCAATTATGTAATAATATTATGGGGGTAAGGAGAATCTACCTCCTTCTTGGAAAGAAGCTATTATTACGTTAATTTTAAAACCTGTTAAAGACCCTAGGAAGTGTGAATCATATCGTCCAATATCATTGTTAAACTGCGATTATAAAGTTTTTGCAAAACTTCTGGCAGACAGATTAGGGACTGTTATGGGGAAGCTCATACACATAGATCAGAAAGCTTTTTTGAAGGGTAGATATATGCACAAATTAACACCGGGGCTGGTAGGGTTGATTGATTAAGCCACTATTCTCTGTATGCCTTTGGCTGTGGTAATGGTGGATGCAACAAAGGCATTTGATAGTTAATTGGCGCTATGTGATTATGGTATGTGAATTCTACAACCTTGGAAGACAATTTATTAGAACATTACAAAAAATGTATCATGACCCTAGTGCAGGAATTTTGGATAATGGTTTGCTCACTACTCCAGTAAAAATTTAAAGAGGGACGAGACAGGGGTGTTCATTATCCCCATTGTTGTTTGATCTCTATATCGAGCCATAAGCTAGTAGAATTAGGTAAGATATGAGAATACCCCCCTTCAAGAGCGGGAATCTAGTTAGGAAGGTCTCTTTATATGCAGACTGTTTCATGATTTACACTTCAAATTTAAGTCAGGCCAAACCAGTTATAGAAGAGTTAATGGAAGATTTGGGGGGAATCTCTGGTTATGCAGTTAATAATCAAAAGACCAAAATTATGGTGTCGAATATGGAAGTAAATGATTCAGCGAATGTAAAGGAAGAAGTTAAATATCTGGGGATTACTATAACGCAACACATATGTAAAACGGCGAAAATAAATCCAGGTCGGATTATGAAGGAGGTAGATCTACTAATGGAGAAATGGCTTAATCTTCCGCTAACCATTATAGGTCGGATTAATGTCGTAAAGATGGTATTCGTACCCAAACTAACTTTCATTTTTAACTCATTGCTATTAATGTATAACAAGGCTGCCTCAAAGAAGCTTCAAGGGAAAATTAGAAGCTTTATTTGGGCATCTAAAGGTGTACGCATATTGTGGAAAAAACTCAGAAGGAAGAAAGAAAAAGGTGGTCTGGTGGTTCCGGAATTACAGTATTATGCATGGACTTTTTTGTTGAAAAATGTAAGGCAGATTCTTAACCTACCAGATCATTCAGAGTTGGGGCAGGTGTTGATCGCTATGATGGAGGGACAGGAGGTACAGAAAAGTATTTTGTATAAGTTTGGGGACCCTAAGTTCTTTAAGAAAATTCGGTTTAAGATATTACAGGATTGGGCAATGCTTTGGTATGAGGTTAGGAAAACCACAAGGTTATTGTATTAAAGTGAGTATGCTCCGGTTTGGGACTGTCCTGGATCTCCAGAATGGACTAAAGATGCCTTGGCCATTCCATTGAAAGAGGCAGGACTAGTGCAATGAAGACATTTGTGTTATAATGGAGAATTCAGGGAGTTTGAAAATCTTAATATGGAGGTAGGAGGAAGGTTGTCCAAATTTAAATACCTTCAGATGAAGAGATGAGCAAGGAATGTGACTGAGGAAGTAAGAAGTACTAACAGTGTGGAGGATCAGATGCAGCTGGATACCCCATTGAAGAAAGAAGTGGCTAGATGGTACTGTCTGATTATGGATATCGTCGATGGCGAATTTACCCTCCTGAAGAAGTCTGGAGGGAGTGCTTGCCGGAGCCTCATCTTAAAGATCTTTGGCAAGTATCTACTACACTTCTTTATAATAAGGCCAAACCTGCTACATTAAGAAGAAATCATTTATTTTCAATTCACAGAGCTTTCTGGACGTCTACAAAGATATCCAGGCTGAAACAGGATAAGGTGGTGCGGTGTAAGAAGTGTGGTTCTGCATCAGCTGATGATCTACACATGTTTGTAGACTGTCCCCTATTCTGTAAATTCTGGCAAGAGGTAGGTGAAGCAATTAAGGAAATACTTCCCACAAGCCCGAAGATAAGACCATTGATAGTGATTTTTGGCTGCTCATATGAGGTGCAGAAGATGGGTAGAGATGGAGCTAAACTGTTGTTTTATATGATGCTTATGGCAAGAAGGGAGATGTGTAGGAAATGGGTTAGCACCGCCCCCCCCTACCGTGTTGAGTGGAAAAACTCTCTAATCCATAATTGTAAGTTAGATTCTCATAAGGACTGTAAGAGAATGAGATTTTGGAACCCTCTGAAACAATGGCTGGGAATTGGGAGTTATAAATAGGTAGGCTGTGATCCTATGATTATACTTTCTCCTTTGCGCTCCACATTGGATTTCATGTGGAAAGACTTCCTAGACAGAAGAGATGTGGTTGGAGACGGGTGGAGAGCAGTTTGTGAGAACTCTGCTTGCCCCTCCTCCCCCCGCCTCCTGTCTGTGAAGGGAAAACCTGGAAGGTAAATGAGGATCAAACAAAAAAAGAACATCTTCCTGGGAAGAGAGGTTCTGTTTCTTGAGCTGTGTTGAAGCTGGTTCCTCAGTCTTCTCTCCTTTTCTCTTGGAAGGTTGGGCCATTATTCCCGACTCCAACACTTCGGCCCGTATTTATACTTTTTTAACGCCGTATTTGCGCCGCTTTTTGATGCAAAAACGGCGCAAACATGCAAAATACATTTATATTTTGCAAGTTTGCGCCGATTGTGCGTAAAAAAACTACGCAAATGCGGCACTAAAAAAGTATAAATATGGGCCTTCTTTTTCACCCTGAGCCCTGCTTTGTGCCCTTGTTTTGACACATACCAGTTCAGGGATACCCAGCATGGCTGCATGGGTCTTGAGCTCTACCTCAGCCCATGCTGAGGACTTCAGATCATTCCCAACAGACAATCTACTAGAATTGCAGAGGAGACTACCACCTGTTTCAGGTCAGTGACCCCTCCCCATTCTAAAGTTACCATTGCCATGGGATGGACTTTAGTTTGATTGTCAGTATTAGTGACTAGATATGTCTGTCCAGCCAGGTACTGTCCTGGGGAAACCAGTTTGTCTGTCACCATTGTGACTCTGGCACCTGTATCCCGCAGGGCTCCTACTTTAGTCCCATTGATTAAGAGCTGCTGCCTGTATTTTTGCATGTTAGGCAGTCAGGCAGCAAGTGTGGCTAAATCCACCCCACCCTCAGAGACTGATGTAGCTTCAGTGTGAACCCTGATTTCCCCTGGGCACACTGTTGACCCCACCTGGATACTAGCTCTTCCAGTGCTAACTGGAGTAGTACTTGCTGTGGGACTTTTCTTGGGACAGACCTTATCTTCAGTTTGGTGTCCATGCTGACTACAGAGTCGACACCATACCTTCTTGGGATCAAAGTTTTTACCCTTATACCCATTTGAGGACTGTGAAGAGGCATGGGCCCACCATCCTGAGCAGGTTTTTGGGGCCCTGTTGAAGAGTCTTTACTTTTTTCCTTGGATGTCTCACCACTCTTCCTCTGGGAAGGCTTTGTGACCCCTTTCTTTTGGTCACCCCCTGTGGAAGTCTTGGTCACACTAGTCTTGACCCAATGGTCTTGCCTTCTTTCCCAATTCTTGGGGAGGAACTGGACCTAGGTCTATCAGATGTTGATGCAGTTTGTCATTGAAACAATTACTTAACAGATGTTCTTTCATAAACAAGTTACACAGCCAATCATAATCATTTACACCACTGCTAGTTATCCAACCATCTAGTGTTTTGACTGAGAAGTCAACAAAATCAACTCAGGTCTGGCTCGAGGATTTTTGAGCACCCCTGAACCTAATCCTGTACTCCTCAGTTGAGAATCCAAAGCTCTCAATCAGGCTAGCCTTCATGAGGTCATACGTTTCTGCATCTTCACCAGAGAGTGTGAGGAGTCTATCCATACACTTTCCAGTGAACATTTCCCAAAGGAGAGCACCCCAGTGAAATCTGTTTACTTTTCTGGTTGCACAAGCCCTCTCAAAAGCTGTGAACCATTTGGTGATATCATCACCATCTTCATATTTTGTTACAATCCCTTAGGGGATTTTTAGGATGTCAGTATTCTCTCTGACCCTACTTATGTTGCTGCCACCATTGATGGGAGCTAAACCCATCTCTTGTCTTTCCCTTTCTATGGCTAGGAGCTGCTTCTCCAAAGCCAATCTTTTGGCAAAATAATATAAATATGGCAACAAAAAACCTTATATTGACCGCATACTCCTATAATGTAGAAACAGTGCAGGTGCTCATTTACACATGAACATATTTGTTGCCGAATATGTATACTGGAAAAGAAACCTAAACCAGTAAAAAGACTTGTACATAGAAAAATATGTCGAGCACTTCAAAGCTATATGTAATTAATTCTTACATCTATCATAATGTAAAGTTTATATAGTCATATAGAGGCAATCTTGAAAAAGGAACCAATATGACTGCATGTATGTGACAAAACAAATATATACAATCTTTTAATAGATAGAAACATACACATTAAAATATGCAATCCATTGAAACCAATTCTCTAGTTTCATTGCAGAAAACAAATAATTACAACACCCTAGTAACCATTTGAAATATAACCTTCACAATCCACATTAAATATACATAAATCAAAAGCAACCACTACAATACTATCCATAGTAAATCCATCCAGAAGTGGTCCTGCTTGTGATAATAAAGTTCAGTCCAATCATAGGATTCAATCAGGAATAGTTCCGCTTGTAATTCCAAAGTTCACTCTGATTTGAAAATGCAGCCAGAATCTTCAGCCGACACGTGTTTCGTCCTAATACGGACTTTATCAAGGCTGAACGAACAGTAGCAAAAGTTGTAACAAGAATTGAGGTGATTCAAAGTTATCTAACAATGTAATGATTCACTCATCTTTTAACATTAGCCAAATCTGTGCGAATTAGGGTGTTGAGTTAGTCACCATCTAAAATCATGCAGAAAAAGAATAAAACCAAATATCATAGTCACCCACACGTGTAATAATCAATGCAATAAATTCAAGGTTCTAGAGCAGTGTATCAAGAAAGAGGGAAAAGACCCGACTAGTAACAGCAAACAATTATTGTGAATTGGCATGCATTTAGAAAAAACAAAGGATCCCACAATAGCAGAGAGTTTTGAGTACCTCTTGGGAAGATATTCCTCCATGTCCTAGTACCGAAACCCTACATGTATACAAACACATATTAGATTCTACCAAGACACACCAAGAATAATATGGCTGTCAATAGCATGAACCCAATCCACCAACAAACCTGTATACATTCATTTGATTGTATGATGATTAATTGTAAACTGTCAAATCGAGCACATAGACATGCGAAACCCCACTCGTCTCGCAAAGTTCGTCCAACAAGTCACACTTGGAGTAACTCTAGAAAAAAACAAGTATTAGTACTGTTGTTACATATTTAAATGTCACAATAAGTCCACAGCAAATCATTAATTTATACATGTACTTTGTGTATGACCATGTAGAAAGTTATTTTAGAAGTACCTGATATGTGCCCATAAATGACCGACATTATACTCTAAACAACAAGTAACCATTCAAATAGTTCGAGTCCCAACATGAAGACACCGCCAATTACCAATTAAATTATGTACTCTTGCCCAACTATGAAATGTTAGAGCTCCTTATATAAGGCCATGGTCATTCCAAAGACATAAACGAAACAACAAATATCGATATCAAGAACATAGCCCAATATGTTAGTCATACGGTAGTACACCAAAGTACTGCCATTGCTTATTTAATTTGCAGTAACATCTAACAAAAACACACAAGAAGGCCAAAATTAAGTTGTCCGTACCATAGCTAACTTTTGGGTGTCCCGCGCAGAAAGACATCACGTCCGAATGGAAAGCAGCAACTCGTTTCTTCTTCTGAGCGGCCCTTTTGAAACCAATAGAAATAGAAGAGGGACACCGGCGCCCTAGGTTGACCTGGTACCCTTTGTGTGTGCCATCTTATAATGTGCATTTTCAACAAGCAGATATATCTATCAATCCCCCAAATATATCAATATCCTGCCTATCAAATCTCAATGTGTGACAAAAGACAGCCAAGGATCTACACAATAGATAGCTTAAGAAGTTGAGCTATACTGGGCGGATAGTTAAACCTATATTTATAATAGCGCCAATAATATAACACAATGAAACAAAACGTCCTCAAAACATCTGGACATGTTATAAGCTCAAAGGAGAAACCCAGAGATAACGAAGAAGTATTCATCCTATCCAGGGTCACATGTAGCTCTAAATCGCATATATATATGACTTATACGCCCTGTCAAGCACCATTCTTTTGGCAATCCTGGCTAACAGGAGGTCATCTTCATTGAGGCTGCCCTCAATGCTTCCAGAGGTACTGGTTTCCCATGTGGAAAAACCAGTCTCTCTGACTATGATTTGTGGAGTCAGGGTTTGAGGAACCCTGTTCTCCCTGGTTAGGAGAGGAGGGGGGAATTCATCCTCCTGTTCACTAACTTCCCCATGTGAAGGATTATTTTCAAAGGGGTGGTCCCTTGTGAACTCTGCCAAAAGCTCCTGGAGCTCTACTTTGGTAGGGTTGGACCCATTTTGTATCTTTTTAATTTTACAGAGATACCTAAACTCTTACATCCCTAGATGCAGGTAAGGGATGAGGTTGAATTCCATCACCATCTCATCTGTATTAGACATTATCACTCTAAAAGTTGGGATCACTTTTTAAGAATCTAAAAACTACTTCTAGAACTTAAATCCAAACTTTTACAAACATTTTAACTCTAAAAGAAATGCTAACAGGGACTTACACAAGGCCCTAGCAGGACTTTTAAAAATTTAGAAAAATAGTTAAAACTGCAAAACTCAGTTTCTAATGACACTTTTTGGAATTTAGTCGTGTGATCAGGTATTGGCTGAGTAGTCCAGCAAATGCAAAGTCTTAGACCCCACCGCTGATCCACCAATGTAGGAAGTTGGCTCTTTATATACTATTTCAAAGTGAGGGATAGTGTGCACAGAGTCCAAGGGTTCCCCTTAGAGGTTGATAGTGGCACAATTATATATTACCAATGCTCTATTTTGTGGTAGTGTGGTCGAGCAGTAGGCTTATCAGAGGGTAGTGTCAAGCATTTGTTATACACATACAGACAATAAATGAGGAACACACACTCAAAGACTTGACTGCAGGCCAATAGTTTTTATGTAGAAAAATATATTTTATTAATTTATTTTAGAACCCCAAGATTCAAGATTTGAGGTAAGTACATAAAATGCAAGGTACGTCACACAGGTAGGTAGAGAACTTTGATTTATAACAGTAGTACACACAGTTTAGGTTAAAATGGCAATAAGCTAATTTAAAAGTGGACACAGTGCAAAAATCTAAAGCCTTTACTGAACAGTCCACAAAGTCTATCCAATCTTGTGAAGCCTCTTTTCTGGTTTCTCTGAACGTAATCCTGTATTGTTCAGTGGTTTAGCTAAATCCTTCCAAGAGTGCTGTCTTCAAAACATTGTAATTATCTGAATCTTCTTCTCTGACAGTAATGAGTCTGTTATTCCCCTTGCCAGAAAAGTAAAACCACAGAATAGCAGCCCACGGCATCTGAGGGACCCTCTGTACTTTACAGGCCCTCTCAGGTGCAGCAAACCACTTGTAGATGTCATCCCCCTCCTTGTAAGGGGGAACAGTTTTATGCAGGTTTCTAGAATCAAATGTATTTTCCTTGACATTATAGCTTCTAAAACTGCTGTTGCTGCTGCCACCATGGGGAACTAACCCCAACCCCTGTCTTTACCTTTCCACAGCTAGGGATTCCCTATCTAGGGCCAACTATTGCTGCTGTAGCCTCCGTCTGGCCTCCTCCAACCTCAGCTTTCTGAGTTCCCCATCTAAGGACTTGTCCTCAGGGTTGGATGTGTGGGACACTTCTGACACAGAAGTGACATGGGAGTGTGCAGAGGTTGATCTTTCCCAAACTTGTGCTACTCTAGCGATCTGACCTCTAGGTGTGAAGGGTGCCCTACCAATGTGTGACCCCTTCCCACTACCAGCTGCACTAAGAGGTTTGTTAAGAGAAAGATCTGTGGAACGACCCTCCCCTGGATCTTCAGTACCCTCTCCTGAATCTACCTAGTTGGACTCCCCCTCTATCTCCCCCCCGTTGTACGTGATTATCAGAGTACTCCTGATCATCTTGCAAGAGGAGATTTAAGAGGAAATCCTTATTGAGTTTCTTCCCAATCCATAAGCTTCTTTCTAAGCACAGCACCCTCAGACTTTTAAAGTTAAGGTTTTCATAGGTAGTTTGGAAAACCCTAGGGGTGGCATCAACAAAGACATAGGACCTCATTATGAAATTGGCAGTAAATCCCACGTACCACCTGTAGGAGGCTGGCCTGGCTTATAGTGAGTGCCTGATGGTACTTACACATTGTGCCAGGTCCAGTTATCCGTTATTAGTAGATTAGTAGTGTCCTAGCAGCTTAGGCTGATAGAGGTAGCTATAGAAGAGCAGCTTAGGCTGAACTAGGAGACATGCAAAGCTCCTACTATATCACATATCATTTAGCACTACATCATAAGAATTACAATACTCAGAGTTACTATAAAATAAAGGTACTTTCTTTTAGTGACAATGTGCCAAAAATATCTCAGTGGATATACTCCCTCAGGAGGTAAGTAAAATACACAAAATATACACACAAACCAAAATCAGGTAAGTAAACAGTTAGGAAAGAAGTGCAAACACTGTAGAATACAATAGGATGCAATAGGCCTAGGGGGAACACAAACCATATACTAAAAAAGTGGAATGCGAATCACTTAGGGACCCCAGGCCTAGTGCACTGTGTAGAGGGCTGCTGAAAGTGTAAGAAAAACACTAAGGGTGTCCAAGATACCCCACCCCAAGACCCTGAAAAGTAGGAGTAAAGTTACCCTACTTCCCCAGAAACACACTAAAGTCGTGATAGGAGAAACAACTGACTGCAAAGCATTGAAGACGGATTCTTGGACCTGAGGACCTGTAAAGGAAGGGGACCAAGTCCAAGAGTCACAAAAGTGTCCAGGTGGGGAGGAGCCCACTAAACCCCAGATGAAGGTGCAAAATAGCTGCCTCTGGGAGGAAGAAGCTGAAGATTCTGCAACAACAGAAGATGCCAGGAACTTCTCCTTTGCCCAGAAGATGTCCCACAGCGTTTTGAAGGATGCAGAGTTGTTTTCACGCAGAAAGACTGCAAACAAGCCTTGCTAGCTGCAAAGGTTGCAGTTGAAGACAATGGGTGCTGCCCAGGCCCAGGAAGGACCAGGAGGTCGCCCCTTGGAGGAGGAGACAGAGGGGGCGCTCAGCAGCACAGAAAGCCCACACAGAAGCAGGCAGCACCCGCAGAAGCAATTGAACAGGCATTCAAGAAATCTGAGCATGGCAGTCATCTCAACACTACAAAGGAGGGTCCCACTAAGCCCGTGGTCAACTCAGTGAGTTGAGCAATGCAGGACGGAGTGCTGGGGACCTGGACTATGCTGTGCATGAAGGATTCCTTGCAAAAGTGCACAGAAGCCCCAGCAGCTGCAGATCATGCAGTGCACAGGATTACTGTCTGGTGTGGGAAGGCAAGGACTTACCTCCACCAAATTTGGACACAAGGACCACTAGACTGTCGGGGTCACTTGGAACCAGCTCCTGTGTTCCAGGGACCATGCTCATCAAGATGAGAGGGGACCCTGAGAACCGGTGATGCAGAAGTTTGGTGCCTGTGTTAGCAGTGGAAAGATTCCGTCGACCCACAGGAGATTTCTTCTTTGCTTCCAGTGCAGGGTGAAGGCAGACAGCCTTCAGAGCATGCACCACCAGGAAACAGTTGAGAAAGCCATCAGGATTAGGTGCTACAATGTTGCTGGTAGTCATCTTGCTACTTTGTTGCAGTTTTGCAGGTGTCCTGGAGCAGTCAGCGGTCGATCATTGACAGAAGTCAAAGATGGAGATGCAGAGGAATTCTGGTGAGCTCTTGCATTCATTATCTGATGAGAAACCCACAGGACGGACCGTAAATAGCTCTCAGAGGAGGATTGGCCACCTAACCAGGTAAGCACCTATCAGGAGGGGTCTCTGACGTCACCTACTGGCACTGGCCACTCAGAGGCCTCCATTGTGCCCTCACACCTCTGCATTCAAGATGGCAGAGGTCTGGGACACACTGGAGGAGCTCTGGGCACCACCCCTGGGGTGGTGATGGACAGGGGAGTGGTCACTCCCCTTTCCTTTGTTTAGTTTCGCGCCAGATCCCTGAACCGGTGTAGACAGGTTTATGCAAGGAGGGCACCATCTGTGCCCTTTAAGGCATTCCCAGAGGCCAGGAGTGGCTTCTCCTCTCAGACTCTCAACACCTATTTCCAAAGGGAAAGGGTGTAACTCCCTCTCTCAGAGGAAATCCTTTGTTCTGCCTTCCTGGGGCTGGGCTTCCCAGACCCCAGGAGGGCAGAAGTCTGTCTGTGGGTTGGCAGCAGCGGTAGCTGCAGTGAAAACCCCAGAGAGCTAGTTTGGCAGTACCCAGGGTCCATGCTGGAGCCTCAGGTATGCATGGGATTGGCACCAAATACCAGATTTGGCATGGGGGGACACTTCCATGATCTTAGACATGTTACATGGCCATATTCGGAGTTACCATTGTGAAGCTACATATAGGTATTGACCTATATGTAGTGAACACTTGTGATGGAATCCTCGCACTCACAAAGTCTGGGGAAATTGCCCTGAACAATGTGGGGGCACCTTGGCTAGTGCTTAGTTACTTTGCACCTAACCTTCACTAAGTGAGGGTTAGACATATAGTTGACTTATAAGTTACTTAAGTGCAGTGTAAAATGGCTGTGAAATAACGTGGATGTTATTTCAGTCAGGCTGCAGTGGCAGTCATGTGTAAGAATTGTCTGAGCTCCCTATGGGTGGCAAAAGAAATGCTGCAGCCCATAGGGATCTCCTGGAACCCTAATACTCTGGGTACCTAGGTACCATATACTACGGAATTATAAGGGTGTTCCAGTGTGCCAATCAGAATTGGTAAGCATGGTCACTAGCATGCAGTGACAATTTTAAAGACAGAGAGAGCATAAGCACTGAGCTTCTGGTTAGCAGAGCCTCAGTGACACAGTTAGGCACCACACAGGGAACACATTCAGGCCACAAACTATGAGCATTGGGGTCCTGGCTAGCAGGATCCCAGTGAGACAGGCAAAAACAAACTGACACACAAGTAAAAATGGGGGTAACATCCCAGGCTAGATGGTACTTTCCTTCAAGTATCTTGGACACCCTTAGGGGGTCATTCTGACTCCCGCCGGGCGCGGTCACTGCGCGCCCGGCGGGAGCCGCCAAAATACCGTACCGCGGTCGGAAGACCGCGGCGGGTATTTTGAGTTTTCCCCTGGGCTGGCGGGCGGCCTTCAAAAGGCCGCCCGCCAGCCCAGGGGAAAACGACCTTCCCACCATGAAGCCGGCTCGTAATCGAGCCGGCGGAGTGGGAAGGTGCGACGGGTGCTGTTGCACCCGTCGCGTATTTCACTGTCTGCCAAGCAGACAGTGAAATACTTGTAGGGGCCCTCTTACGGGGGCCCCTGCAGTGCCCATGCCAGTGGCATGGGCACTGCAGGGGCCCCCAGGGGCCCCGCGACCCCCCCTACCGCCATCCGGTTCCCGGCGGGCGGACCGCCGGGAACTGGATGGCGGTAGGGGGGGTCGGAATCCCCTCGGCGGCGCAGCTAGCTGCGCCGCCTTGGAGGATTCCAAAGGGCGGCGGTACACTGGCGGGAGACCGCCAGTGTTGCTGGTCCGACCGCGGCTTTACCGCCGCGGTCGGAATGCCCTTGGGAGCACCGCCGGCCTGTCGGAGGTGCTCCCGCGGTCCTCCAACCCGGCGGTCATTGACCGCCAGGGTTGGAATGACCCCCTTAGTGTTTTCTTACACTCCCAGCAACCCTCTACACACTACACTAGCCTAGGGGTCCAGTCGTGGTTTGTATTCCACTTCCTTAGTATATGGTTTGTATTGCCCCTAGGACTATTGCATCAAATTGTATTCTACAGTGTTTGCACTACTTTCTGACTGTTTTACTTACCTGATTTGGTTTGTGTGTATATTTGTGTAATTTTACTTACCCCCTAAGGGATTATGGGGGTGATTCCAACCCTGGCGGTCGGTGTTAAAGCGGCGGCCAACCCGCCAACAGGCTGGCGGTCCAAAAAATGGAATTCTGACCCTGGCGGGAACCGCCAACACAGCCCGCCACTTTAACACTCCGACCGCCACGGCGGGACAGACAAACAGCGCGGCGGCCACCGCCAACAGGCAGGCGGCAGACAATGTACCGCCCACCCTATCACAACTCACCAATCCGCCACCTTTTCCGGGGCTGGAGCCCCGCCGATAAAAACACGGCAGAAACAGACTACAAACGGGAAAACGCTCACCTATGCACACTCCACGAGGAATCTGGACAGCATGGAACCCGAATTAAACATCCTACCAGCTATTGTCTACCTGCTCATCTACCACGAGTACGAACGCCGGCGCAGACGACAACGGTGAGTACTGCACCTACGACACAGGGGAGGGGGGAGGAGAAAAGGTTACGGGCACACACATACGCAACACCCCCCCCCCAAATACCCACACCCCAATGCAGAGCAACAAGTCAGAATGACAACCCCCAAACCTCCCGGAATAATGCAAATACATAATTAAAATGATGTAAAAAATGTATGTACATAATAGCTCCATTGAAGTTATTAGAAATATGCAATATGAAAGATACGAAATAAAGAATTGACATAGTGAAAAATATATACATAGGCTATAAGTCCTGCACATTTTGTCAAAGTTCCATAGTCCGTGGGCCAATGTGCACAAACACATGGGCAAAGCCCACACAGGAGACCAGATCCCATTGTAGAGAACACTGCTGGGGCATCAGATGACAAAACTACAGGAACCTCAGGGGGAAGGGAAGGGGGGGCACCTCAGCCACATGAGTCCACGACGCCAGATCCACGAGGGGCCTCCATGCCCACTGTGCCATCCTGGGGAGTGCAAAGCCACAGTCTCACAAGTCTCTACAGTGGGTGGATTGCCCACTGTACCATCCTGGGGAATGCAAAGCCACAGTCTCACAAGTCTCTACAGTGGGTGGATTGCCCACTGTGCCATCCTGGGGAGTGCAAAGCCACAGTCTCACAAGTCTCTACAGTGGGTGGGTTGCCCACTGTGCCATCCTGGGGAGTGCAAAGCCACAGTCTCACAAGTCTCTACAGTGGGTGGATTACCCACTGTACCATCCTGGGGATTGCAAAGCCACAGTCTCACAAGTCTCTACAGTGGGTGGGTTGCCCACTGTGCCATCCTGGGGAGTGCAAAGCCACAGTCCATCAGATGGATTACCGACTCCACTGGTAATGGAGGAGGCATGGTGCCCAGAGTGCTTTGTGAAGCCCTGCTCGACACAGAACCGGCACTGTCAATGGGCCAGCGGTGCCTGAGACGGCGGGGCCCAGCGGAGCGGTGCTTGAGATGAAGGGCCCAGCGGAGCGGTGCTTGAGATGAAGGGCCCAGCGGAGCGGTGCTTGAGATGAAGGGCCCAGCGGAGCGGTGCCTGAGACGGCGGGGCCCAGCGGAGCGGTGCTTGACAGGAAGGGCCCAGCGGAGCGGTGCTTGAGATGAAGGGCCCAGCGGAGCGGTGCTTGAGATGAAGGGCCCAGCGGAGCGGTGCTTGAGGTGAAGGGCCCAGCGGAGCGGTGCTTGACAGGAAGGGCCCAGCGGAGCGGTGCTTGAGATGAAGGGCCCAGCGGAGCGGTGCTTGAGATGAAGGGCCCAGCGGAGCGGTGCCTGAGACGGCGGGGCCCAGCGGAGCGGTGCTTGACAGGAAGGGCCCAGCGGAGCGGTGCTTGAGATGAAGGGCCCAGCGGAGCGGTGCTTGAGATGAAGGGCCCAGCGGAGCGGTGCCTGAGACGGCCGGGCCCAGCGGAGCGGTGCTTGACAGGAAGGGCCCAGCGGAGCGGTGCTTGAGATGAAGGGCCCAGCGGAGCGGTGCTTGACAGGAAGGGCCCAGCGGAGCGGTGCTTGAGAGGAAGGGCCCAGCGGAGCGGTGCTTCTCACGGCGGGGCCCTGTTCAGCGGTTCTTGTCACGGCGGCCCCTGTTCAGCAGTGCTTCTCACGGCGGGGCCCTGTTCAGCGGTTCTTGTCACGGCGGGGCCCTGTTCAGCGTTTCTCGTCACGGCGGCCCCTGTTCAGCGGTGCTTCTCACGGTGGGGCCCTGTTCAGCGGTTCTTGTCACGGCGGCCCCTGTTCAGCGGTGCTTCTCACGGCGGGGCCCTGTTCAGCGGTTCTTGTCACGGCGGCCCCTGTTCAGCGGTGCTTCTCACGGCGGGGCCCTGTTCAGCGGGGCCCTGTTCAGTGGTTCTTGTCACGGCGGCCCCTGTTCAGCGGTGCTTCTCACAGCGGGGCCCTGTTCAGCGGTTCTTGTCACGGCGGGGCCCTGTTCAGCGGTTCTTGTTACGCCGGCCCCTGTTCAGTGGTGCTTCTCACGGCGGGGCCCTGTTCAGCGGTTCTTGTCACGGCGGCCCCTGTTCAGCAGTGCTTCTCACGGCGGGGCCCTGTTCAGCGGTGCTTCTCACGGCGGCCCCTGTTCAGCGGTGCCTGTCCTGTGTTTCTAGGGAGCCAGACCGGGCCAATACCTCCCGCTCAGTCGCCACCCGACGTTGCGGTAGCGGGGCCCTCCTGTGATGGAGTCCTGGGCCCGTGGGTGTCGTCCGTTACACCCGGAATGGGGCTGGTGGGCCCCTCCTGGTCAGCTCACCTGCTGCCTGACTTCTCCACCCTGCTGCCCTAGCCCTCCTTGGCTGAAGCTCTGTGGCCCTTGCCTCCCTTTGATGATGTGGCAGGTGACGGGGCAAGGCTACTGTCCTTGGTGGCAGCCGTCTCAGGCTTGTCGCGCCGGCCCTTATTTTTTTAAATTCTCTTCCCAGGGGGTGGGCTGGCTGTCCCCTTGCTGCTGGCCGATGTTCCTGCCCTAGGAGCTGGTGAACTCCAATAGCCCTGCACTATGTTCATAGTAGATGCAGGGCTGGTGGTGGCTGAGGTGCATTTTGGACTCTTACCAGATGGAGGGGGTGGGTCAGTGGTTGGAAAGAGGTCAAGGTTGGAAAGGAAAAGCAATTTTGAAAGACAGGGACGGGTAGGTGTAGTGGGTATGGGAGTGGAGGAAGAGGATGTGGTTGTAGGAGAGTCAAGTGTGCTGTCTTTGGGTGCTTGTGCTGGAGGCTGTCGTGAAGTGGATGGCTGTTGGGTGGGTGGCTGCCTGCGTTTGTGTGGTTTGAAAGAGGGGGTGACAGACACAGTGGGAGAGGACACAGGGGACGTGTAAATGGCAGTGGGGGTGGTGACTGCACGTGTGCAGACTGTACTGGAGGGTGTGCTGGTGATGGAAGTACTGGCTGATGGTGGTGTGCATGCAGGTGTGAGTGGAGACGTCACAGGGAGGGAGGAGGGAGACACGGAGGTGGGGGACACAGAGGTGGTAGTGACTGTTGGCATGTCTGCATGTGGATGTTGCTTGGGTGAATGCTTGTGTGATCTGTGGTGCTTATGTCTGGATGAGCTGCCCTTGGGTGTTGAGGTGTGTGCAGGCTGGTCTGATGGTGTGGATGGGATAGGCTGAGGAACAGGAGACTGGGACTGGGTGGAGGGAGTTAGAAGAGGGAGGCTGGAGACAGGGACAATGGCTGCCATCAGTGCTGAGGCCAGGGCGTTGAACGATCGCTGATGGGCAGCCTGAACCGAATGAAGGCCCTCCAGGTATGCATTGCTCCGATGCACCTCCCTTTCTACACCCTGGATGGCATTCAAAAGGGTAGACTGCCCAACAATGATGGTCCTCAGGAGGTCAATGACCTCCTCACTGAGGGCAGCAGGGGTAACAGGGGCAGGGCCTGAGGTGCCTGGGGCGAAGGAGATGCTTGCCTTCCTGGCCGAGCGGGCACGGGCCGAACGATGAGGGGCTGCCGGGAGGGCGGGGCTGGTGCGCTGGATGGCGGCTGTACCTGTTGTGGCGGTGGGCACGGATGTTGCCGCCAGCGCAAGGGAGCTCCCTTCCGAGGACGTGTCGGTGTTGCTGACGTCTCCACGGGTCCCCGTTGTGGAGCTCCCCTCACCCTCTGTCTCACTGGTGTACTCGGAGTCTGTTGCATGGCCCTCCGGGGCCATGTGAGATGCAGCTCCCTCGTGCGCCGATGCCACTTCTCCTCTGCCTGATGATGCTAATGCACACATGAACAGGAAGACAAAGAAAATGGGGGGGGGGGGGAAATGAAGACAGGTTGAGTGCATGCATTGACAACACCGTTGGCGGAGAGGACACAGACAGAAGGCCCCAGCACTAGGCCGCGCAATCGGGGTACACTACTCAGTTATTGTGACTAGGCCTACAGGTCTATGGACGACAAATGCACACATGGGTGAGGCCGGACCATGGATAGCTGTACTTGGCACCCTAGAGAGTTGGGGGGCGGGGGCACAGGGCCATGCCTAATGGAGGGGCCGAGCCTACAGAATGCGCCCTGGCCTAGGGATACCCACAGCCCTCCTTCCCCACCCAGACACCTCCACTGCGCGCAAAGATAGCTGAATGTGGTGATACTCACCCCCTTGTGTCTGCTGTGATGTCCTCACGCACCCATCCAAATCGGGGTAGGCCACCGCCAGGATCTGGGACATCAGGGGGGTCAATTGGCGGCTGGCACCCCTCCTACGTTGGGAGGCCATCCCCAGCAGAGACTCGGCAGTCTTTCTGGTCCCGCGGCGGATGTCCTCCCACCTCTTTCGGCAGTGGGTGCCCCGTCTGTTGTGGACCCCCAGGGCCCGGACGTCCTTGGCGATGGCACGCCAAATATCGATCTTTTGATGGGCGCTGACCTATGTGACATGTACAGGGTGGGAAAGGAAATATCATCACTTTTCTGCCTGGTCAATGTGAGTGGCCCCCCCTCCCCAACCTTGCCATGTGGCACATGCTCTCATCTGTCGTGCGTTGCACTCCTCATTCGCTCACCTCCCCACCATCTTACATCCACCCCACTCAACACAGGCATAGCCCATTCAACGTGCACCCTGTGTACTCACCTGTTGGTCTGGAGGACCGTAGAGTAGCGCATACTGGGGGAGGACCCCATCAACAAGTTTCTCCAATTCTTCTGAAGTGAAGGCAGGGGCCCTTTCCCCAGTCGCAGCAGCCATTGTATCTCCCAGACCGAGGTCACAGCAGCACTTGCAGTATAGGTCCTCTCCTGTGGATGATCAGGTCTCGAGTGATTAATCAGATAGAAAATGGCGGTCACGCCCGCGGCGGTGCGTACCGCCGCGGTGCGTACTGCGACCGCCGGCGCACATCGTCATTGGCTACTGAAACCCACAGGGTTCAATGTTAACCAATGCGGCTTAGCACAGCGGTCTTCGACCGCCTACCGCCACGGTGTGCCACGCCAGCGCATTGACCTCACATCCCACTGTCACACTTCACAGGTCAGGCAGCCGCCATTTCAAGGGCCCACATGGCATAATTTCTACTGCGTCACACAGGCCAAGGCCTTGCATTGCCACTCATACAAGCCTTTCAATGCATAGCGATTTGTTTACTGTGCAAGCTGTGTGAACGAACCTGTGGGTTGCTTGACTCTGTGCTCCATGTTGTCCTTCCTAGGCACCGTCCACTGGGACTTGAGAGGAGAAGGAGGAATCCTCCCGTGTACCGACCGCTGGTGGACCTGTCGACAATGGAAGAACGACATATCATACTTAGATACAGGCTTGACAGAGCCACTATACATGAACTGTGTGCCCAGCTGGAGCCAGACCTGATGTCCCCCATCCGCCAACCCACAGGGATTCCCCCTCTGGTGCAGGTTCTGTCAGTACTCCATTTTTTGGCAAGTGGGTCTTTTCAGACAACAGTGGCCATGTCATCAGGGATGTCTCAGCCTATGTTTTCTAAGGTTTTGTCCAGAGTGTTGTTTGCCCTGATGAAATACATGCGGAGCTACATTGTTTTCCCTGAGGTGGAGGATTTGGCTACAGTGAAGGGTGATTTCTATGCCCTTGGACATATCCCCAACATCATTGGTGCCATTGATGGGACCCATGTGGCTTTGGTCCCCCCCAAAGACAGTGAGCAGGTGTACAGAAACAGAAAAAGTTATCATTCGATGAATGTCCAGGTGGTCTGTTTGGCTGACCAGTATATCTCTCATGTAAATGCCAAGTTCCCTGGGTCAGTGCATGACGCGTATGTCATGCGAAATAGCAGCATCCCTTATGTGATGGAACAGCTACAGAGACACCGTGTGTGGCTATTAGGTGACTCTGGTTACCCCAACCTGTCGTGGCTACTGACCCCAGTGAGGAATCCCCAGACCAGGGCAGAGGAATGGTACAACGAGGCCCATGGGCGAACTAGGAGGATAATAGAAAGGACCTTCGGCCTCCTGAAGGCCAGGTTTAGGTGCCTGCATATGACAGGTGGATCCCTAATGTACTCACCAAAGAAGGTGTGCCATATCATCGTGGCCTGCTGTATGCTTCACAATCTGGCTTTGCGACGCCAGGTGCCTTTCCTGCAGGAGGATGGTCCAGATGGTGGTGTTGTAGCAGCTGTGGAGCATGTGGAGAGTGAAAAGGAGGAAGACGATGGGGACGACACGGACAACAGGGATACAGTGATACAACAGTATTTTCAGTAGCACACAGGTAAGAATCACCCACGCCATTTTACAGTTACTTAAGGCCTCCTGCGTCTCTACTGTCTGTGTTTCCCCCCAGTTCCTGTTAACTGATTTGTGACTTTCCCTTCCCTTTTCAGAGCTGTATGACCCACTGCATGACTTCTGCTTTGTTTGCCCATGGACTAAAGCTTATTGACATTGGTGTGTTGTCATCACAATGTAACTGAACAATATTGCACCGTAATGTGTAAGACATTTGTTAAGAATACAAGCAGACTCCTGTTATTTTAAGTGCAATATGTGATTTATTTGAAGTGCTAGATATAGGTACATGATTGTACAACGGTGATGGGTGGAGGTGGAGTAATGTCCATGGCAGAGTCCAGTTCTCAGTCTCACAGGTGCATTGTCCATATGCCTGTGGAAGGATGGAGCAGGGGCAGTTAAAGCTTGGACAGGGTGACAATGTGGGACAGTGGGATGACATCAGGGGGTATCTTATGCTGGCGGGGGTCTTGGCATCCTACTCTGTCTTCTTGTGAGATCTCAGGTTCCGCTTGTGGGGTGGTTCTTCTTCAGCAGGAGGTGGGATTCTGGTGGCCTGTTGTTGTGTGGGTGCCTCCTGTCCACTAGCGCCGGCGGAGGTGGTATGCTGTTCCTGGTCTGGGTTAGTGACAGGGGCCCTTTGGGGTGCCACATGGTCCCGCAATGTGGTGACTTTCTGGTTAAGGGCCACGACGATGGTCCCCATTGCGGAACCAATGTTCCTCAGTTCCTCTCTGAACCCCATGTACTGTTCCTCCTGCTGTGCCTGGATCTCCTGGAACCTGGCCAGTACTGTCGCCATCGTCTCCTGGGAGTGGTGGTAGGCTCCCATGATGGAGGAGAGGGCCTCTTGGAGAGTGGGTTCCCTGGGCCTGTCCGCCCCCTGTCTCACAGCAGCCCTCCCAGTTCCCCTGTTTCCCTGGGCCTCTGTCCCCTGGACGGTGTGCCCACTACCACTGCCCCCAGGTCCTTGTGGTTGTTGGGGTGGTGGGTCAACCTGGGTGCCCTGTAGTGGCGGACACACCACTGATTGACGTGCCATGGAGACAGAGGCATGGGCCCGCTGGGTGGGAGCTGTGCTGGTGTTCCCAGAGGGGGTTAGGTCTGGTGTAGCCTGTGGCTGTCTGTGGGGAACCGACTGTCCAGAGGTCCCCGATGGGCCGGGCTGGTCATCTGGGTCCAGGGAGACAGAGCTGCTGTCATCGCTGGGGGCCTCTTCTGGGGGTGGGATGGACATCTCTGTGCCCTCCGTGGCGGTGTGGTGGCGTTCGGGTCCTGCAGGGGTATAAGGGTATGGTTATTGCTTCTGTGTGTGGCATTTCGTGTGATGGGTGGGTGGCCGTGTACCCAAGTGCAGGCATTCCCTTGTGGGGGCTCTTGTGAGGGTGGCTTGTGGGGGTGATGTGTGTGTGCAGTGGGCATGCTTTGGTGATGGGTGTCCATGGTTTGTGGTCGCATGCAGGGCTTGGTGTTGGGATGGGTGGGTTGTGATGGTGAGCCATTTGCAAGGAGTTGTTGTGGTGGGGGTGGGGGTATGATTGGGATGGGGGTGGGAAGAAGTAGTTGAGATTTGACTTACCAGAGTCCATTCCTCCAGCTACTCCTGCGAGGCCGTCAGGATGCAGGATGTGCAAGACTTCCTCCTCCCATGCTGTAAATTCTGGGGGAGTAGGTGGGGGTCCGCCGCCAGTCTTCTGCACCGCAATGTTGTGCCTTGATACCATGGAACGCACCTTCCCCCGTAGGTCGTTCCATCGCTTCCTGATGTCATCCCGATTGCGTGGATGCTGTCCCACCGCGTTGACCCTGTTGACTATCCTTTGCCATAGCTCCATCTTCCTGGCAATGCTGGTGTGCTGCACCTGTGCCCTGAAGAGCTGGGGCTCTACACGAACTATTTCCTCCACCATGACCCTGAGTTCTGCGTCAGAGAACCTGGGGTGTCTTTGGGGTGCCATGGGGTGGTGTGGTTGAGGTGAGGGATGTTGTATGTGTTGTAGAGTGTGATGTGTGTGGTGGTGTATGGTGTTTTATGCGTGGTAATTGTGTGGGTGATGTTGTGATTTGCCTCTGTGTGATGATCTACTCTAAGCAGTGCTGTCTCTCTCTGTCCTTAATTCGCAATTGTGGTCGTAGGGGTTTGTGGGTGATATGGGTGTGTGTTTTATATTGTATTGGGTGTGTGGGAGTGTTGTGTGTATGTGTATCAGGTGTGTGTATTTCAAATTGTCCAATGTGGTTGTGTTTTGTAAGGGTGTGTGTATTGTGACCGCAGCGGTGTGTACCGCCAATAGACTACCGCAGTTGAAAGACCGCCGCGTGGATTCGTGGGTCGTAATGGCATGGGCGTATTTGTGTTGGAGTGACGGTGGAGGTTTGGTCATCGCCATTTTTTTGCTGACCTTTGGTGTGGCGGACTATTGTGGATGTCAGGTTTTTAGAGGTTTTCAAGTAGTGGGTCAGAATGACTGTGGCGGTTTACCGTGACCGCGGCGGTGTTATGGCGGTCTTCTGACCGGCGGTAAGTGCCTTTTACCGCCGAGGTCAGAATGACCCCCTATATCCTCTGAGATATTTTTGGCACATTGTCACTAAAATAAAGTACCTTTATTTTTAATAACTCTGAGTATTGACTTTCTTATGATATAGTACCTATATGGTATAAGTGGTATAGTAAGAGCTTTGCATGTCTCCTAGTTCAGCCTTGGCTGCTCTGCCATAGCTACCTCTATCAGCCTACGCTGCTAGAACACTACTAATCTACAAATAAGGAATAACTGGACCTGGCACAAGGTGTAAGTACCATTGGAACTCAGTATAAGCCAGGCCATCCTCCTACACTTCTTAAGTTAAACCTGGCTGCTCTTTGCCAACCTACGAGAGGATGAGCACAGGATAATTTAGATTGTGTTGTGACTTTCCCTGACTAGGACTGTGGTCCCTACTTGGACAGCAGTGTATACCTCTGCCAACTAGAGACCCAATTTCTAACAGTGCAAAAGATAAATGCTTTTTCTACAGAAATTAGGTCCTAAATAAAACTACCCACTGGCATCTGCCAGTAGGTAAATAAATAATAATAAATAAGAGGCCGTGATGAAGATCTTTTGTGGGTTGAGAGGTGTAGCCGAATAAATCGCTGAAAGACGCTAAGACGTTGTGTGCGGTATTTCTTTTCGCATTATTATAACGCTTAAGGAACTGTTTGCAATTTAAAATGGGAGCTGCTCCTGTTTTTCCAGCACCAGCCCAGATTGGTAGGGTGGATGAGGCCAGCAGGTTTGTGGAACTGTTTTATATATATATATATATATATATATATGTGATTATACCCGTCTTGCACAAAAACAATCCTGCCTGTAATGCATGCTCCTATGCACCATGGTGCAAGGGTGCCTTCGTTGGCACTCAGCAGCCTCAAGAGCACCAGTGCAGAGAAAGAGCTGAAGAGTGTCTTAGTAGATATTGGCCCTCATTACAACCCTGGCGGTCGGTGTTAAAGCAGCGGTAATGCCGCCAACAGGCTGACGGTAAACAAAATGGGATCACGATCATGGCAGAAACCGCCAACACATACAGCCACTTTAACACTCTGACCGCCACAGCGGTAGCATCAGACACCACGGCGGTCACCGCCAACAGACAGGCGGAGGACAATGTACTGCCCACCGCATCACAACCCGCCTATCCGCCAGCTTTTCCGGGGCAGTACCAATGCCATCAAAAGCACAGCAGAAACAGGAAGGGGGTCCTGGAGGGGGCTTAGTGCCCAGTGTGCTTCATCCTGCCAAGGATTGGGTGAGTGGATGCCTTTCTCCACTGTTTCTGGAGGGGGCCTTGTGCCCAGTGTGCTTTATCCTGCCAAGTTTTGGGTGAGTGGATGCCTTTCTCCACTGGTTCTGGAGGGGGCTTAGTGCCCAGTGTGCTTCATCCTGCCAAGGATTGGGTGAGTGGATGCCTTTCTCCACTGGTTCTGGAGGGGGCTTTGTGCCCAGTCGGCTTCATCCTGCCAAAGAGGGGGATGAGTGGATGCCTTTTCACCACTGGCTCTGGAGGGGGCTTAGTGCCCAGTGTGCTTCATCCTGCCAAGGATTGGGTGAGTGGATGCCTTTCACCACTGGTTCTGGAGGGGGCTTTGTGCCCAGTGAAGTAACACTTGGGGTGTGGCAGTTTAAATTCCCTCACCTGGGTGTCTGTGGCACGAGAGTTGCAGGGAACAGGTTGCATGATAGTCCTTGGTGGCAGGGCTAGACTCCATCCTGCAGCGGCTAAGGCTGCAAACTGTTGGTAGTGCCGGTGCTGGTGGGGGTGCTGCCAGTGGTGGTGGGAGGCTCCGGCCCTTCTCCTGCAGCCTTGGATGGCTGCCTACCTGGGCTGCTGCTGCTTGTAGTGGCCCTACTGGCAGTGGGACGGGTGGCTGTGCTTGCGGCAGTGCTGGTGGCGGTGCATATGGCGGTGCTGGCCGTGGTGCAGGTGCTGGTGCTGCCAGTGGTATAGGGAGGCTCCAGCCCTTCTCCTGCAGTCTCGGACGGCTGCCCACTGGGGCTGCTGCTGCTGACAGTCATGGTGCTAGCGGCGGTCCAGGTGGCGGTGCTTGGGGGGGGCTTCTGGCGGTGCTGGCCGCTGTGCAGGTGGCAGGGCTGGTTGTTGTGCAGGTAGCCACCAGGCCTTCACCTGCGGCCTCCGATAGCTGCAGTGTCTTGCCTGGTGTTTTCTGCCCCTTCCTCACCTTGGCAGATAGTGGTGTGACCTTGGCTCTGGCAGCTGGAGTTTTTGAGGAGGCCTTGCTGGGTGGTTCGTGCTCCTTGCCCTTTCTGCATGCTGGCCCCTTCTTCACCTTGACAGGTGGTGAAATGCTTTTGTCCTTTGCAGGAGTTGGTGGCACACTGCCTGGGCTGACGGGTGCCCCCTTTGAGCCTCTGTGAGTTGCAGGTACCACAGCGGATGGCAACTTGGTGGCTGAGGTGCTGGCCTGAGTCCTGGACACCCTGGCCCGAGGGGAAGGACAGGGGGTGAGGGGTAGGGAAGCGGTCAATGTTTGCCAGGACAATCTTCTTGGAGACACTGGGGTGGGAAGAGGGAGAGGGTTTGGGAGTGGAGGAAGAGGGAGTGGTTGTAGGAGGTGTCTGTTTTCTGAGTTTGGGTGCAGGTGCATCGGCTGGATGCTGTTGGGAGGTGGATGGCTGTTGGGTTGGTGGGTGCTTGCGTTTGTGTACTTTGGGAGGAGGGGGTCACAGACACACTGGGAGAGGACACAGTGGACGCGTGCATGGTTGTGGAGGTGGTGACTGCTCGTGAGGGGTGTGTTGTAATGGGCGTGCTGGTGATGGAGGTAGTGGATGAGGATGTAGTGAATGCAGGTGTGAGTGGAGACGCTACTGGGAGGGAGGCGGATGAAGAGGAGGAGGGGGACACAGTGGAGGCTGTGGATGTTGGTGTGTTTCCATGGGTATGGTGCTTGTGTGAGTGCCTGTGAGATGAAGTGTGGTGCTTATGTTTGCCTGAGCCACTTTTGTGTGGTGATTTGGGTGAATGCTGGTCTGAATGTGGGCTTGGGATAGGCTGGGGTTGAGGTGATTTGGACTGGGTAGAGGACGTTGGAGGGGTGAGGCTAGAAACAGGGACAAGGGCTGCCATCAGGGAGGAGGCCAGAGCCTGAAATGCTCTCTGTGGGGCCGCCACGCCAGAGTGAATGCCCTCCAGGTATGCATTTGTTTGTTGCAAATGCCTCTCGACACCCTGGATGACATTCAGTATGGTTGACTGCCCAACAGTGAGGGATCTCAGGAGGTCAATAGCCTCCTCACTGAGGGCAGCAGGGCTGACTGGGGCAGGGCCTGAGGTGCCTGGGGCAAAGGAGATGCCCACCTTCCTGGGTGAGCGGGCACAGGAAACACGCTGAGGTGCTTCTGGGAGGGCGGTGCTGGTAGGGGGGGTGGCGGCTGTACCTGTTGTTGGCGTGGGCACAGAGGTGTCCACCACCTCTTGGGAGCTTCTGTTTCCCCTCCAGTCCCTGGCATGGTACTCCCCTCGCCCTCCGTCCCACTGGTGCCCTCACCCTCAGTGGATTCGGCCTCCAGGACCATGTCGGATGCAGCTCCCACCGTCGCCGGTGCCTCTGCTCCTCTGCTAGATGATGCTAATGCACACAGGGACAGGGTGACAATACAAAAAAGGGGGGGAGGGACAGAGAATACACTTGGTCAATGCCAGCAACAACACCACAGTTGGCATACACAATACACAGGGAGCAGCCCTATGCACTAGGCCATGCAGTACCAGTTACTAAGATAGTCACCAGCCCATGGGGTACAATGCCTAAAGCCATTAGCTGCACACCTGAAATCCACAGGACCCTGCTCAGTAGTAGATGTCCACTAATACTATTGGGGTATGAGTGAATCTGAGCCTGCCGAACAAGGGACCTACCCTGCCATCTTCCCCCTGGCCTAGGGGCACCCATAGCCCACATCCCCCACCCAGGTAACTGTTAATGCGCACAAAGTGTGGATTCAGAATCTGTACTCACCCCCTTGTGGCTGCTGTGATGCCCTCAAGCGCCCATGCAACTCTGGTTAGGCCACCGCCAGGATGCAGAACATCAGGGGGGTTATGGTGCGACGGGCACCTCTTCCTCGTTGGGAGGCCAGCCCCAGCTGGTCCTCTTCTGTCTTCTTTGCCTAGCAGCGCAGGTCCTCCCACCTTGTGCGGCAGTGGGTACTCCACCTGTCAAAAACCCCAGGGTTTGCACCTCCTTGGCGATGGCATGCCAAATACCCTTTTGTTGATGGCCGCTGACCTGCATGGAAAAGACAGCAGAAAAGGGAATTAGTTGACCGCCCGGACCGTTAGACTCATACCTCCCATCCCCTGAAGCACATACATTGACCACCTTATATGCTGCTCTCTGGCCAGGACCCCTCTGCCCCCCCCAACATGTGGCTTACACACACAGCACTCCATACATTCATGGCCCACTCATCATGCTCACAGTGGACTCACTTGTTTGTCTGGAGGACCGTAGAGTAACATGTACTGGGGTAGGACCCCATCCACCAGTTTCTCCAACTCCTCCGCAGTGAAGGCAGGGGCCCTTTCCCCAGACAGATGAGCCATTTTCGCTTGCACTGTAGGTCCTCTCCTGTTGAAGGTCAGGTAGCAAGTGAGTAAACAGAGAGAAAATGATGGTGACGCCCGTGGTGGTGCGTACCGTCACCCCTGGCGTACATCCCCATTGGCTACTGGAAACCATAGGGCGCAATGATAACCAATGCGAAGTTGCCTACCGCGATGGCGCACAGTGCCAGCAGAATTACCTCATTTCCACTTGTCCCTCCTCACAGGTCAGGCAGCCGCCATTTCAGGGAGGCAGAGGCCATGGCACCTAAGTGCGTCACAGCAGACATTGGCACAGAAACTGATTGTCGTATTCACATACTGGTTCTGTAAAGGAAGAAATTCATCATAAGTTCAATGGATCTGTGAAAATAACCCTCTGCTCACCGTTTTCTTCCATAGGTTTCAACCACTGAGAATGAACCTGAGATGGCAGCATCCTCTGGTGTACAGACCCCTGGTGGACCTTGCGACAATGGAGGACAGACACATTATCATGACCTACAGACTTGATCGGGCCACAATTGAAGAACTGTGTGTCCAATTGGAGCTAGATCTGATGTCAGCTATCCGCCAGCCCACAGTTATCACTGACCTTTGGTGTGGCAGACTTGTGTGGGTGTCTGTATTGTGGTGGATTTCTCAGTGTGGGTCATATTACCCGTAGCGGAATACCGCCGCGGTCACGGTATGTTGGCGGCCGTCAGCACGGCGGTAGGCAGTATTTACTGCCACGGTTGTAATGAGAGCCATTGGGCTTTTCAGCTCTCTCCCATTCACGCAATGCATCAACCTACTTTGTTACAGTGCGTTGCATGAATTCTTAATACATCTGCTCCAGAATCTTCAACTAGTGAGTATTTATAATCTGTTCAGTAGTTGTTAAGAAATTATGGTTCAAATTTACACATGTACTGACAGTTGGACTTGAATTTAAAAGTTCAATCACTGTGATTTTGTAGCCGTAACATAAACAAGAATGTTTTGGCCACCATGGTCTGCTTATGACCTCACAGATTGCATAACTCATAACGTTCAGTAACATAATTGACAAAACCACTGAAATCACTGATAAAATCTCTAATCACATCATCAATGACAACACTGGGCATGGATAGGACACAAGGACGAATTAACTCAGAAAAGTATTACTTGTGAATTTTTACCTTTGATAACTCCTTATCTGGTAGAGACTCTATCTAGCCACAGATGCATTAATTTAGGATTATCCCTAGGTGTCAGACTGGATCTGGAAATATTTTTGTGAGCAGAATCCCTGCATCAGTAGGTGACAACTTTTGGCTTCCCATGGAGTTGTTGGAATTGTCTGCACCGGAAGTGATGTTTATGGTACCTGTATGTGCGACATTCCGTGCCAGAAGTGCAGTGCCAAAAAGTACACAGACAACTTCTGCAGAAAACTAGGACCCTGAAAGGGGAAACCCTGTCCCTAGAAATCCGGTCGCTGAGTGGGGAGGTTGGGTGGGTCGGTAAGGAATCTGCTGCTAGATAGAGTCTCTGTCAGATAAACCGGTCCTGAAGGTAACTAGCTTGTTCATCTGATAGAGACTTCTAGCCGCAGGTTCCTTAACTTAGAATAGATATCAAGCAATACCTCCCTGAAGGTGAGTCTGCGGACCAATTTCACATAGGGAAGTCCTGCGGGACAGAACAGGCAAAGTGTCCACCCCTACAGATCTGACTATCCAGGTAATAGTGTGTAGTAAACATGTGCAATCCCATGTTGCCACCTGGCAGCTGTCCAAGACCAGAATTCTATGAGCTAACCCAGGAGTTGCAGCTTTAGCTCTGGTGGAATGTGCATGCAAACCCTCAGCAAGTTGCTTTTTAGCCAACGCGTAGCAGATTTTGATAAAGAGTACAATCCACAGTGAGATGGTCCTCTTTTGTATGGCCCACCATTTCCTCTCTCTGGCACACCCCACAAAGATTGGTCATCTTTCCTGAACTCTCTTGTGCGATCAAGGTAGAGCAACAGTGCTCTTTTTCGGTCCAGATGGTGAAGTCAATCCTTTTCTTGGAGGGTTGAAATTGAGCATAAATTGTAGTGGTGGATTGGCTTATGTGAAATGCAGTGTCCACTTTCGAAAGAAAGGAAGCTCTTGCACGAAGCACTACTTTGTCTGGGTAGATATCAGATAAAGAGACTTGGAGAACAAGGCCTGATGCTCATGCTCATTGGCCCTCCAGGCAGATGTTATTGCCACCAGGAAGCCATTTGAGGGTTAGAAGCCTGTTTGGAAAAATGCACAGTGGATCCAAGGATTTTTGTTTTTTTTATCTGTTTATTAGTCTTAATTAAAAGCGTCAGTACAATTCTCCATTAGTTCTGATATACAGTTTACACACATATATAATCTTATATAGTACACTTCGGATATTATTGTACTGAGAGATAAGACAGAACAGTAAACTGTTAGACTACGTCACATTAATGTCCTTGGTGTGGTTTACCAGATGCGTGGGGTGGGTTGATCTGCTCATGTCTTGGGTAGGGAGGTGATGCACTATATGCGTCGACAGATCGGAGGAGGTTTAGTTTAACCTGGGCTGGGTGATACTCTGGAAGTGATACTGTCGTGGTAGTGGGCATTTCCTCTGCAAGGGGGACATTACTTAACTATTGGCGTGTGTCTAGCGTGTGTGGGCCCTAAGTAGTGTGTGGTTAATGTAATACCTGGGCTATCTACGGTGATGTTTGGGTAGATGCTTGGCAAGAAGGCATAACGGGTTCTATGTGTAGGAGGCTGGACTGGCTTGTAGTGAGTACCAAGGGGTACTTGCACCTTGCACCAGGCCCAGTTATCCCTTATTAGTGTATAGGGTGTCTAGCAGCTTAGGCTGATAGATAATGGTAGCTTAGCAGAGCAGCTTAGGCTGAACTAGGAGACGGGTGAAGCTACTACAGTACCACTCAGTGTCATATGCACAATATCATAAGAAAACACAATACACAGTTATACTAAAAATAAAGGTACTTTATTTTTATGACAATATGCCAAAGTATCTTAGAGTGTACCCTCAGTGAGAGGATAGGAAATATACACAAGATATATATACACAATAGCAAAAATATGCAGTATAGTCTTAGGAAACAGTGCAAACAATGTATAGTTACAATAGGATGCAATGGGGAAACATAGGGATAGGGGCAACACAAACCATATACTCCAAAAGTGGAATGCGAACCACAAATGGACCCCAAACCTATGTGACCTTGTAGAGGGTCGCTGGGACTATTAGAAAATAGTGAGAGTTAGAAAAATAACCCTCCCCAAGACCCTGAAAAGTGAGTGCAAAGTGCACTAAAGTTCCCCTAAGGACAAAAAAGTCGTGTTAGAGGAATAATGCAGGAAAGACACAAACCAGCAATGCAACAACTGTGGATTTCCAATCTAGGGTACCTGTGGAACAAGGGGACCAAGTCCAAAAGTCACAAGCAAGTCGGAGATGGGCAGATGCCCAGGAAATGCCAGCCACGGGTGCAAAGAAGCTTCTACTGGACAGAAGAAGCTGAGGTTTCTGCAAGAACGAAAAGGGCTAGAGACTTCCCCTTTGGTGGACGGATCCCCCTCGC
Organism: Pleurodeles waltl; assembly: GCF_031143425.1. Classification (NCBI taxonomy): domain Eukaryota; kingdom Metazoa; phylum Chordata; class Amphibia; order Caudata; family Salamandridae; genus Pleurodeles; species Pleurodeles waltl. Next base: position 1,227,504,496 of record NC_090447.1, read on the forward strand.
AGAGGAGAGTCGTGCAGAAGTGTTTTCCCGCCGAAAGAACGCCAACAAGCCTTGCTAGCTGCAAATCGTGCGGTTAACGTTTTTGGACGGTGCTGAGGCTCAGGAGGGACCAGGAGGTTGCAAATTGGACCAGCAGAGAGAGGGGACATCGAGCAAGACAAGGAGCCCTCTCTGAAGCTGGTAGCACCCGGAGAAGTGCCAGAAACAGGCACTACAAGGATGCGTGAAACGGTGCTCGCCAAAGTTGCACAAAGGAGTCCCACGTCGCCGGAGACCAACTTAGAAAGTCGTGCAATGCAGGTTAGAGTGCCGTGGACCCAGGCTTGGCTGTGCACAAAGGATTTCTGCCGGAAGTGCACAGGGGCCGGAGTAGCTGCAAAGTCACGGTTCCCAGCAATGTAGCCCAGCGAGGTGAGGCAAGGACTTACCTCCACCAAACTTGGACTGAAGAGTCACTGGACTGTGGGGGTCACTTGGACAGAGTCGCTGGATTCGAGGGACCTCGCTCGTCGTGCTGAGAGGAGAACCAAAGGACCGGTAATGCAGCTTTTTGGTGCCTGCGGTTGCAGGGGGAAGATTCCGTCGACCCACGGGAGATTTCTTCGGAGCTTCTGGTGCAGAGAGGAGGCAGACTACCCCCACAGCATACACACGCAGGAAAACAGTCGAGAAGGCGGCAGGATCAGCGTTACAGAGTTGCAGTAGTCGTCTTTGCTACTATGTTGCAGGTTTGCAGGCTTCCAGCCCGGTCAGCAGTCGATTCCTTGGCAGAAGGTGAAGAGAGAGATGCAGAGGAACTCGGATGAGCTCTTGCATTCGTTATCTGAAGTTTCCCCAGAGACAGAGACCCTAAATAGCCAGAAAAGAGGGTTTGGCTACCTAGGAGAGAGGATAGGCTAGCAACACCTGAAGGAGCCTATCACAAGGAGTCTCTGACGTCTCCTGGTGGCACTGGCCACTCAGAGCAGTCCAGTGCGCCAGCAGCACCTCTGTTTCCAAGATGGCAGAGGTCTGGAGCACACTGGAGGAGCTCTGGACACCTCCCAGGGGAGGTGCAGGTCAGGGGAGTGGTCACTCCCCTTTCCTTTGTCCAGTTTCGCGCCAGAGCAGGGCTAAGGGGTCCCCTGAACCGGTGTAGACTGGCTTATGCAGAATTGGGCACATCTGTGCCCAACAAAGCATTTCCAGAGGCTGGGGGAGGCTACTCCTCCCCTGCCTTCACACCATTTTCCAAAGGGAGAGGGTGTCACACCCTCTCTCAGAGGAAGTTCTTTGTTCTGCCATCCTGGGCCAGGCCTGGCTGGACCCCAGGAGGGCAGATGCCTGTCTGAGGGGTTGGCAGCAGCAGCAGCTGCAGTGAAACCCCAGGAAGGGCAGTTTGGCAGTACCAGGGTCTGTGCTACAGACCACTGGGATCATGGGATTGTGCCAACTATGCCAGGATGGCATAGAGGGGGCAATTCCATGATCATAGACATGTTACATGGCCATATTCGGAGTTACCATTGTGAAGCTATATATAGGTAGTGACCTATATGTAGTGCACGCGTGTAATGGTGTCCCCGCACTCACAAAGTTCAGGGAATTGGCTCTGAACAATGTGGGGGCACCTTGGCTAGTGCCAGGGTGCCCTCACACTAAGTAACTTTGCACCTAACCTTTACCAGGTAAAGGTTAGACATATAGGTGACTTATAAGTTACTTAAGTGCAGTGTAAAATGGCTGTGAAATAACGTGGACGTTATTTCACTCAGGCTGCAGTGGCAGGCCTGTGTAAGAATTGTCAGAGCTCCCTATGGGTGGCAAAAGAAATGCTGCAGCCCATAGGGATCTCCTGGAACCCCAATACCCTGGGTACCTCAGTACCATATACTAGGGAATTATAAGGGTGTTCCAGTAAGCCAATGTAAATTGGTAAAAATGGTCACTAGCCTGTTAGTGACAATTTGGAAAGAAATTAGAGAGCATAACCACTGAGGTTCTGATTAGCAGAGCCTCAGTGAGACAGTTAGTCACTACACAGGTAACACATTCAGGCACACTTATGAGCACTGGGGTCCTGGGTTACCAGGGTCCCAGTGACACATACAACTAAAACAACATATATACAGTGAAAAATGGGGGTAACATGCCAGGCAAGATGGTAATTTCCTACACAACCCCCCCCCCCAAACGAAGGCCAATAAGAGTAGCCATGACCTGATGAGTCTTCATTGTCTAAGTGGAAATATCTGGAGAGTCCATCTGCATTGGAGTGGCTACTCCCAGGTCTATGTTCCACTGTATAGTCCATTCCCTGTAGGGATATGGACCACCTCAACAATTTAGGATTTTCACCTTTCATTTGTTTTAGCCAAAGTAGAGGTTTGTGGTCTGTCTGAACAATGAAGTGAGTGCCAAACAGGTATGGCCTCAACTTCTTCAGAGCCCAGACCACAGCAAAGGCCTCCCTCTCAATGGCAGACCAACACTTTTCTCTAGGGGTCAACCTTCTACTAATAAAAGCAACAGGTTGATCCTGGCCCTCAGAATTAAGTTGTGATAGGACTGCCCCTACTCCTAATTCAGATGCATCAGTTTGGACATAGAATTTTTTAGAGTAACAAGGGCTTTTCAGGACAGGTGCAGAGCACATGGCCTGCTTCAGCTCCTCAAAAGCTTTCTGACAGTTTGCTGTCCATAATACCTTTTTAGGCATTTTCTTGGATGTGAGGTCATTAAGAGGGGCTGCAATGGAGCCATAGTTCTTAATGAACCTCCTGTAATACCCAGTGAGGCCTAGGAAGGCTCTCACCTGAGTCTGAGTGGTAGGGGGAACCCAATCAATAATAGTTTGGATTTTCCCCTGAAGTGGTGCAATCTGTTCCCCACCAACAAGGTGTCCCAGATAAACCACCTTACCCTGCCCTATCTGGCACTTTGAAGCCTTGATAGTGAGGCCTGCCTTTTGCAGGGCCTCCAAAACTTTCCATAGGTGGACCAGGTGATCATCCCAGCTGGAGCTAAAGACAGCTATATCGTCCAAATATGCTGCACTGAAAGCTTCCAGCCCTTGCAGGACTGTGTTCACCAACCTCTGAAAAGTGGCAGGTGCATTTTTCAAACCAAAAGGCATTACAGTAAACTGGTAATGTCCTCCAATGGTAGAAAATGCAGTCTTAGGTTTAGCATCTTCTGACAATTTGATCTGCCAATACCCTGCAGTCAAATCAAAAGTGCTTAGATACTTGGCAGATGCCAGTGTATCTATGAGCTCATCTGCCCTGGGTATAGGGTGAGCATCAGTTTTGGTTACCAAGTTGAGACCTCTATAGTCTACACAAAACCGCATTTCCTTCTTTCCATCTTTGGAATGGGGTTTTGGTACCAGTACCACAGGAGAAGCCCATGGACTGTCAGAGTGCTCAACCACTCCTAGTTCTAACATTTTCTGGACCTCTTGCTTTATGCAGTCCCTGACATGGTCAGGCTGCCTATAGATCTTACTTTTGACAGGTAAACTGTCTCCAGTATCTATAGTGTGCTCACACCAAGAAGTGGTACCTGGCACAGTAGAGAAGAGTTCAGAGAATTGATCTAGGAGATTTATGCAATTGTCTTTCTGCTCAGCAGTAAGACAATCAGCCAAAACTACACCTTCCACAAGAGCATCTTGATCTGTGGAAGAGAAGAGATCAGGTAGAGGATCACTGTCTTCTTCCTGTCCCTCATCAGTTGCCATGAGCAGGGTGAGATCAGCCCTGTCATAGTAGGGTTTCAGGCGGTTGACATGGAGCACCCTAAGGGGACTCCTGGCAGTGCCTAAGTCAACTAAATAGGTGACTTCTCCCTTCTTTTCAACAATTGTGTGGGGACCACTCCATTTATCTTGGAGTGCTCTTGGGGCCACAGGCTCCAAGACCCACACTTTCTGCCCTGGTTGGTACTGAACCAAAACAGCCTTCTGATCATGCCATTGCTTCTGGAGCTCTTGGCTGGCCTGAAGGTTTTTACTGGCCTTTTTCATGTACTCAGCCATCCTTGATCTGAGGCCAAGTACATAATCCACAATATCCTGCTTAGGAGCTTTTTAAGGTTGTTCCCAACCCTCCTTTACAAGTGTGAGTGGACCCCTAACAGGGTGTCCAAAAAGAAGTTCAAAGGGGCTGAAGCCCACTCCTTTCTGGGGTACCTCCCTGTAGGCAAAAAGGAGGCATGGTAGAAGGATATCCCATCTCCTGAGGAGTTTTTCAGGGAGACCCATAATCATGCCTTTGAGAGTTTTATTAAATCTCTCCACCAGTCCATTTGTTTGTGGATGATAGGGTGTTGTGAACTTGTACGTTACACCACACTCCTTCCACATGGCCTTTAAGTATGCAGACATGAAATTGCTTCCCCTGTCTGATACCACTTCCTTTGGGAAGCCCACCCTGGAAAATATTCCCAGGAGGGCCTTTGCCACTGCAGGTGCTGTAGTGGTCCTTAAAGGAATAGCTTCAGGATATCTTGTGGCATGGTCCACTACCACCAAGATAAACCTATTGCCTGAAGCAGTAGGAGGGTCAAGGGGGCCAACTATGTCAACCCCTACCCTTTCAAAGGGAACCCCAACCACAGGCAGTGGGATAAGGGGTGCCTTTGGGGTGCCACCTGTCTTGCCACTGGCTTGACAGGTTTCACAGGACTTACAAAATTCCTTTGTGTCCTCAGACATCCTAGGCCAATGAAACAATGGAACCAATCTGTCCCAAGTTTTCATTTGACCCAGGTGTCCAGCTAGGGGAATGTCATGTGCCAGTGTTAGGAGGAACTTTCTGTACTCCTGAGGAATCACTAATCTCCTGGCAGCTCCAGGTTTAGGATCCCTATGCTCAGTGTACAAGAGGTTGTCCTCCCAGTAAACTCTGTGAGAGTCACTGACATCCCCATTAGCCTGTTTGACAGCTTGCTGTCTGAGACCCTCTAATGTGGGACAGGTTTGCTGTGCCACACTCAGCTCCTCTCTGGCAGGCCCCCCTTCACCCAAAAGCTCAGCAGTGTCTGCTTCCAGCTCCTCTGGTGTAGGTTCTGCACAGGGAGGGAATTCTTCTTCCTCAGAAGTTGAATCCACTGTAGAGGGAGGGATAGTAGGAAGTGGTTTGCTTCTACTAGCCCTAGCTTTAGGGAGCACTTGGTCCATTGTTCCAGGATCCAAGCTTCCCTGTCCTTTTTGCTTTTTGGCCTGAGCCCTTGTCAAAGCAAAAATATGCCCTGGGATGCCCAGCATTGCTGCCTGGGCCTCCAACTCCACATCTGACCAAGCTGATGTCTCCAAATCATTCCCTAATAGACAGTCTACAGGTAAATCTGAAGCTACCACAACTTTCTTTGGACCAGTAACCCCCCCCCCCCAGTTGAGATTAACAACAGCCATGGGGTGGCTAAGTGTGTTGTTGTGAGCATCGGTTACTTGGTACTGGTGACCAAGTAGGTGTTGTTCAGGGTGGACCAGTTTCTCTATGACCATAGTCACACTGGCACCAGTGTCCCTGTAGGCCTGAACCTCAACACCATTTATTAGGGGTAGCTGCTTGTACTTATCCATATTAAGGGGACAAGCAACTAAGGTGGCTAAATCAATAGCCCCCTCAGAGACTAACACAGCCTCTGTGGCCTCCCTAACAAGGCCAACCCCAACTAAGTTACCAATAGTGAGCCCAGCTACTCCCTTGGATTGGCTATTAGTAGGTTTGCTCCCACCACCACTGCTATTAGTAGGGACACTAGGTGTAGCAGTAGGGGTTGTAGTGGTAGGAGCATTGGTGCTTTTCTTTGGACAACTGGGATCTGTTGTCCAATGGCCTTTTATTTTACATAAATAGCACCATGGTTTCTTTTCCTTGTTCTGATTAAAAGAGGATTTGGGCCCACCACCCCCACCAGAGTGTTTTTGTGGGCCTGATGAAGACTCATTTTTAGATTTGTCCCCACCCTTGTCAGAAGACTTACCATCCTTCTTTTTGTTGCCATCTTTGTCACCCCCTGTATGAACTTTTCTGTTCACTCTTGTTCTGACCCATTTGTCTGCCTTCTTTCCCAATTCTTGGGGAGAGGTCAGATCAGAGTCCACCAAGTACTGGTGCAACAAATCAGACACACAATTATTAAGAATATGCTCTCTCAGGATCAAGTTATACAGGCTGTCATAATCAGTAACTTTACTGCCATGTAACCACCCCTCCAAGGCCTTCACTGAATGGTCAATGAAATCAACCCAGTCTTGTGAAGACTCCTTTTTGGTCTCTCTGAACTTTATCCTGTACTGTTCAGTGGTTAAGCCATAACCATCCAGGAGTGCATTCTTAAGAACTTGGAAATTATTAGCATAATTTTCTTTCACAGTAAGGAGCCTATCCATACCTTTTCCACTAAATGATAGCCATAGGATAGCAGCCCACTGCCTTTGAGGGACATCCTGTACAACACAGGCCCTCTCAAGTGCAGCAAACCACTTGTTAATGTCATCCCCCTCCTTGTAAGGGGGAACTATCTTGTGCAGATTCCTGGAATCATGCTCTTTTGCAGGATGACTATGGGGAATACTGCTGCTGCCACCATGGGTTTCTAAACCCAGTTTCTGTCACTCCTTCTCTACTTCTAAAGTCTGTCTATCCAAATCCAGCTGTTGCTTCTTGAGCTTCAGTCTGGGTTGTTCCACTCTCAATCTATTGAGTTCCCTTTTCTAACAATCTGTCATCAGGGTGGGTGGGAGGGACATGCCTTGAAACAGAAGTATGGTGAGAATGGACAGAAGGAGACCTGTCCCTTACAGAAGCCACCCTAACAGCTTGGCTAACAGAAACATCACTACCAGTATGGTGAGAATAAATGCTTTTGCTATGATGTGAGACAACACTATTTATATGGTGTGGCTCATCATCATTACCAACTATGCTAGACTGTCTAGTAATGGGCAGGCTAGGAAGTTTCTTTCCTGAATCTTTTCCTGGGGGAGTCCCTGGATCAGATTGAGAACCATTAGCTACTTTTTCACCAGATTGGGCACTTATGGCCTTATCCTGTACTCTAAGCATGTTAATTAACAGTTCTAAGGAAGGATTCTTCCCTACACTCAAACCTCTCTCTATGCAGAGATTCCTTGCTCCTTTCCAGCTAAGGTGATCATATGCAAGTTTGGACAGATCAACATTTTGGCCTGTGCCAGACATTTTTAGAGAGAGTTAAAGTGATAGTAAAAGATAAAAAGTTTGTCAGAGCTTTTAGAAAGACAGAGAAAAAAACTTTTAAAACTTTTTAGAACTTTTTAGAAAGTTAGAAGTACTTTTCAGCACTTAGAAAAGAGTGAAAAGAGGAAATGCAAAACTTTTTGGCTATGTGTATATACACTGACCTTGTTTTGTATATTTTTCTCTTATGAAAAGTACAATGACAAGAGTGGTAAGTAGTCTCAAAGCACTTATCCCACCACTGCACAACCAATGTAGGAGGCTGGACTGGCTTGTAGTGAGTACCAAGGGGTACTTGCACCTTGCACCAGGCCCAGTTATCCCTTATTAGTGTATAGGGTGTCTAGCAGCTTAGGCTGATAGATAATGGTAGCTTAGCAGAGCAGCTTAGGCTGAACTAGGAGACGGGTGAAGCTACTACAGTACCACTCAGTGTCATATGCACAATATCATAAGAAAACACAATACACAGTTATACTAAAAATAAAGGTACTTTATTTTTATGACAATATGCCAAAGTATCTTAGAGTGTACCCTCAGTGAGAGGATAGGAAATATACACAAGATATATATACACAATAGCAAAAATATGCAGTATAGTCTTAGAAAACAGTGCAAACAATGTATAGTTACAATAGGATGCAATGGGGAAACATAGGGATAGGGGCAACACAAACCATATACTCCAAAAGTGGAATGCGAACCACGAATGGACCCCAAACCTATGTGACCTTGTAGAGGGTCGCTGGGACTATTAGAAAATAGTGAGAGTTAGAAAAATAACCCTCCCCAAGACCCTGAAAAGTGAGTGCAAAGTGCACTAAAGTTCCCCTAAGGACAAAGAAGTCGTGTTAGAGGAATAATGCAGGAAAGACACAAACCAGCAATGCAACAACTGTGGATTTCCAATCTAGGGTACCTGTGGAACAAGGGGACCAAGTCCAAAAGTCACAAGCAAGTCGGAGATGGGCAGATGCCCAGGAAATGCCAGCCGCGGGTGCAAAGAAGCTTCTACTGGACAGAAGAAGCTGAGGTTTCTGCAGGAACGAAAAGGGCTAGAGACTTCCCCTTTGGTTTACGGATCCCTCTCGCCGTGTAGAGTCGTGCAGAAGTGTTTTCCCGCCGAAATATCGCCAACACGCCTTGCTAGCTGCAAATCATGCGGTTAGCGTTTTTGGACGCTGCTGAGGCCCAGGAGGGACCAGGAGGTCGCAAATTGGACCAGCAGAGAGAGGGGACGTCGAGCAAGACAAAAAGCCCTCTCTGAAGCTGGTAGCACCCACAGAAGTGCCAGAAACAGGCACTACGAGGATGCATGAAACGGTGCTCGCCGAAGTTGCACAAAGGAGTCCCACGTCGCCGGAGACCAACTTAGAAAGTCGTGCAATGCAGGTTAGAGTGCCGTGGACCCAGGCTTGGCTGTGCACAAAGGATTTCCGCCAGAAGTGCACAGGGGCCGGAGTAGCTGCAAAGTCGCGGTTCCCAGCAATGCAGCCCAGCGAGGTGAGGCAAGGACTTACCTCCACCAAACTTGGACTGAAGAGTCACTGGACTGTGGGGGTCACTTGGACAGAGTCGCTGGATTCGAGGGACCTCGCTCGTCGTGCTGAGAGGAGACCCAAGGGACCGGTAATGCAGCTTTTTGGTGCCTGCGGTTGCAGGGGGAAGATTCCGTCGACCCACGGGAGATTTCTTCGGAGCTTCTGGTGCAGAGAGGAGGCAGACTACCCCCACAGCATGCACACGCAGGAAAACAGTCGAGAAGGCGGCAGGATCAGCGTTACAGAGTTTCAGTAGTCGTCTTTGCTACTATGTTGCAGGTTTGCAGGCTTCCAGCGCGGTCAGCAGTCGATTCCTTGGCAGAAGGTGAAGAGAGAGATGCAGAGGAACTCGGATGAGCTCTTGCATTCGTTATCTGAAGTTTCCCCAGAGACAGAGACCCTAAATAGCCAGAAAAGAGGGTTTGGCTACCTAGGAGAGAGGATAGGCTAGCAACACCTGAAGGAGCCTATCACAAGGAGTCTCTGACGTCACCTGGTGGCACTGGCCACTCAGAGCAGTCCAGTGCGCCAGCAGCACCTCTGTTTCCAAGATGGCAGAGGTCTGGAGCACACTGGAGGAGCTCTGGACACCTCCCAGGGGAGGTGCAGGTCAGGGGAGTGGTCACTCCCCTTTCCTTTGTCCAGTTTCGCGCCAGAGCAGGGCTAAGGGGTCCCCTGAACCGGTGTAGACTGGCTTATGCAGAATTGGGCACATCTGTGCCCAACAAAGCATTTCCAGAGGCTGGGGGAGGCTACTCCTCCCCTGCCTTCACACCATTTTCCAAAGGGAGAGGGTGTCACACCCTCTCTCAGAGGAAGTTCTTTGTTCTGCCATCCTGGGCCAGGCCTGGCTGGACCCCAGGAGGGCAGATGCCTGTCTGAGGGGTTGGCAGCAGCAGCAGCTGCAGTGAAACCCCAGGAAGGGCAGTTTGGCAGTACCAGGGTCTGTGCTACAGACCACTGGGATCATGGGATTGTGCCAACTATGCCAGGATGGCATAGAGGGGGCAATTCCATGATCATAGACATGTTACATGGCCATATTCGGAGTTACCATTGTGAAGCTACATATAGGTTGTGACCTATATGTAGTGCACGCGTGTAATGGTGTCCCCGCACTCACAAAGTTCAGGGAATTGGCTCTGAACAATGTGGGGGCACCTTGGCTAGTGCCAGGGTGCCCTCACACTAAGTAACTTTGCACCTAACCTTTACCAGGTAAAGGTTAGACATATAGGTGACTTATAAGTTACTTAAGTGCAGTGTAAAATGGCTGTGAAATAACGTGGACGTTATTTCACTCAGGCTGCAGTGGCAGGCCTGTGTAAGAATTGTCAGAGCTCCCTATGGGTGGCAAAAGAAATGCTGCAGCCCATAGGGATCACCTGGAACCCCAATACCCTGGGTACCTCAGTACCATATACTAGGGAATTATAAGGGTGTTCCAGTAAGCCAATGTAAATTGGTAAAAATGGTCACTAGCCTGTTAGTGACAATTTGGAAAGAAATGAGAGAGCATAACCACTGAGGTTCTGATTAGCAGAGCCACAGTGAGACAGTTAGTCACTACACAGGTAACACATTCAGGCACACTTATGAGCACTGGGGTCCTGGGTTACCAGGGTCCCATTGACACATACAACTAAAACAAAATATATACAGTGAAAAATGGGGGTAACATGCCAGGCAAGATGGTACTTTCCTACACTATGTTGTGTGGTTTTCTTGGGAATCATGGCGGATATGTATCGCTCTTAGCCTCAATGTCCATGACAAAGGTATCCCGTATTTTAGCACCACCCTGGGTCAATCAACTGTATTTCAGCAGGTGTAATGTCTGAGCCTCTGCATGTGAGCACTTTAGCAGATTGCGCAGCCAAGTGGTATATACCGGGGCGTGTGGAGCTTTCCAGTGCGTAGCTATCAAGCATTTGAACACCACAAAGGCTAAGTCAATAAATTTATGGAGCTGTTTGTCACCTTTGCCACGTTGATGTATTCCCAGTAGGCAAGATGTTGGTGTTGATTTTAGGGTATGCCTGGAAATGTCAGCTATGATGTGGGTAATACGTTGCCAGGTCGTGTTCACGGGGGGCAGCTCCACACCAAATGATAAAAATCCGCTGCTGGGGTTGCGCATCTGGGGCATTCTGGGTCTGAGTTCGGGTATATCCTTTTTATGGGGGACGGGGATAAGTAGGAGTGGTGTATGTAATTAAACTGAGTGTAGCGCAGTATAGTATTGCAAGAAACATTTTTGACCAGTGACAAAACAGCGGACCAGGCACTCTGGGGCAAAGGGGAAGGGACAGCCACGAGGCTCCAAGGATAGCGCATATAAGGAAAGTGAGGACGAGATTGAGGTCTTTAGGAGGCTGGCCTGGTTTGTAGTAGGTACCTAAGGTACTTACACCTTATACCAGGTCCAGTTATCCCTTATTAGTGATATGTAGTCAGTTTCTAGAAGCCAGGCTCTCTAGGACTAGTGTGGATGAGCAGCCAAGGCCTAACTAGGAGACATGCAAAGCTCATGCAATACCACTGTAGTCACACAGTACTGACACACATGAAAGAAAATACTCAGTGTTACAAAAATAAAGGTACTTTATTTTGGTGACACAATTGCCACAAATACCATAGAGACTATACTCCCTTAGGAGGTAAGTAATACACAAATTATATACACTAGTTGTAGGAGGCTGGCCTGGTTTGTTGTGGTACTAAGGGGTACTTACACTCTGCACCAGGTCCAGTTATCTCTTATTAGTGTAGAAGAGGTGTCTAGCAGCTTAGGCTGATAGAAAAGGTAGCTTAGCAGAGCAGCTTAGGCTGAACTAGGAGACGTGTAAAGCTCCTACTATACCACTGGTGTCATATGCACAATATCATAAGAAAACACAATACACAGATATACTAAAAATAAAGGTACTTTATTTTTATGACAATATGACAAAAGTATCTCAGTGAGTACCCTCAGTATGAGGATAGCACATATACACAAGATATATGTACACAATACCAAAAATATGCAGTAATAGCAATAGAAAGCACTGCAAGCAATGTACAGTCACAATAGATTGCAATGGAGCACATAGGTATAGGGGCAACACAAACCATATACTCTAGAAGTGGAATGCGAATCACAAATAGACCCCAAACCTATGTGAGCTTGTAGAGGGTCGCTGGGACTGTAAGAAAACAGTGAGGGTTAGAAAAATAGCCCACCCCAAGCCCCTGAAAAGTAGGTGTAAAGTGCACCTAAGTTCCCCAGAGAGCACAGAAGTCGTGATAGGGGAATTCTGCAAGGAAGACCAACACCAACAATGCAACAACAATGGATTTCCAGACGAGAGTACCTGTGGAACAAGGGGACCAAGTCCAAGAGTCACACTCAAGTCGTGAGTGAGCAGATGCCCAGGAAATGCCAGCTGTGGGTGCAAAGAAGCTGCCACCGGATGGTAGAAGCTGTGGATTCTGCAAGAACGAAGAGGACTAGGAACTTCCCCTTTGGAGGATGGATGTCCCATGTCGTGAAGAAGCTTGCAGAGGTGTTCCCACACAGAAAGATCGCAAACAAGCCTTGCTAGCTGCAAGGTTTGTGGTTAGGGTTTTTGGATGCTGCTGTGGCCCAGGAGGAACCAGCATGTCGCCAATTGCGTGAGGAGACAGAGGGGGCGCCCAGCAAGACAAGAAGCCCACCCAGAAGCAAGCAGCACCTGCAGAAGTGCTGGAACAGGCACAACGAAGAAAAAAGAACCGGAGCTCACCCGAAGTCACAAAAGAAGGTCCCACGACGCCGGAGGACAACTCAGGAGGTCGTGCACTGCAGGTTAGAGTGTTGGGGACCCAGGCTTGGATGTGCACAAAGGAAATCCTGGAAGAGTGCACAGGAGCCGGAGCAGCTGCAAATCACGCGGTACCCAGCAATGCAGTCTAGCGTGGGGAGGCAAGAACTTACCTCTACCAAACTTGGACTGAAGAGTCACTGGACTGTGGGAGTCACTTGGACAGAGTTGCTAAGTTCCAGGGACCACGCTTGTCGTGCTGAGAGGGGACCCAGAGGACCGGTGATGCAGTCTTTTGGTGCCTGCGGTTGCAGGGGGACGATTCCGTTGACCCACGGGAGATTTCTTCGGAGCTTCTAGTGCAGAGAGGAGGCAGACTACCCCCACAGCATGCACCACCAGGAAAACAGTCAAGAAGGCCGCAGGATCAGCGATACAAGGTTGCAGTAGTCGTCTTTGCTGCTTTGTTGCGGTTTTGCAGGCGTCCAGAGCAGTCAGCGGTCGATTCCTTGGCAGAAGGTGAAGAGAGAGATGCAGAGGAACTCTGGTGAGCTCTTGCATTCGTTATCTAAAGAATTCCCCAAAGCAGAGACCCTAAATAGCCAGAAAATGAGGTTTGGCTACTTAGGAAGGAGGATAGGCTAGCAACACAGGTAAAAGCCTATCACAAGGAGTCTCTGATGTCACCTGCTGGCCCTGGCCACTCAGAGCAGTCCAGTGTGCCAGCAGCACCTCTGTTTCCAAGATGGCAGAGGTCTGGAGCACACTGGAGGAGCTCTGGGCACCTCCCAGGGGAGGTGCAGGTCAGGGGAGTGGTCACTCCCCTTTCCTTTGTCCAGTTTCGCGCCAGAACAGGGCTGGGGGATCCCTGAACCGGTGTAGACTGGCTTATGCAGAGATGGGCACCAGCTGTGCCCATCAAAGCATTTCCAGAGGCTGGGGGAGGCTACTCCTCCCCAGCCCTGACACCTTTTTCCAAAGGGAGAGGGTGTAACACCCTCTCTCTGAGGAAGTCCCTTGTTCTGCCTTCCTGGGCCAAGCCTGGCTGGACCCCAGGAGGGCAGAAACCTGTCTGAGGGGTTGGCAGCAGCAGCAGCTGCAGTGAAACCCCGGGAAAGGTAGTTTGGCAGTACCTGGGTCTGTGCTAGAGACTCGGGGGATCATGGAATTGTCTCCCCAATACCAAAATGGCATTGGGGTGACAATTCCATGATCTTAGACATGTTAAATGGCCATGTTCGGAGTTACCATTGTGACGCTATACATAGGTAGTGACCTATGTATAGTGCATGCGTGTAATGGTGTCCCGCACTCACAAAGTCCGGGGAATTTGCTCTGAACAATGTGGGGGCACCTTGGCTAGCGCCAGGGTGCCCACACACTAAGTAACTTAGCACCCAACCTTTACCAGGTAAAGGTTAGACATATAGGTGACTTATAACTTACTTAAGTGCAGTGGTAAATGGCTGTGAAATAACGTGGACGTTATTTCACTCAGGCTGCAGTGGCAGGCCTGTGTAAGAATTGTCAGAGCTCCCTATGGGTGGAAAAAGAAATGCTGCAACCCATAGGGATCTCCTGGGACCCCAATACCCTGGGTACCTCAGTACCATATACTAGGGAATTATAAGGATGTTCCAGTATGCCGATGTGAATTGGTGAAATTGGTCACTAGCCTTTTAGTGACAATTTGGAAAGCAAAGAGAGAGCATAACCACTGAGGTTCTGGTTAGCAGAGCCTCAGTGAGACAGTTAGTCATCACACAGGAAACACATACAGGGCACACTTATGAGCACTGGGGCCCCGGCTGGCAGGGTCCCAGTGACACATACAACTAAAACAACATATATACAGTGAAATATGGGGGTAACATGCCAGGCAAGATGGTACTTTCCTACACAACCCCCCCAAACGAAGGACAATAAGACTAGCCATGACCTGATGAATTCTTCATTGTCTAAGTGGAAATATCTGGAGAGTCCATCTGCATTGGAGTGGGTACTCCCAGGTCTATGTTCACTGTATAGTCCATTCCCTGTAGAGATATGGACCACCTCAACAATTTAGGGTTTTCACCTTTCATTTGTTTTAGCCAAAGTAGAGGTTTGTGGTCTGTCTGAACAATTAAGTGAGTGCCAAACAGGTATGACCTCAACTTCTTCAGTGCCCAGACCACAGCAAAGGCCTCCCTCTCTATGGCAGACCAACGCTTTTCTCTAGGGGTCAACCTCCTGCTGATAAAAGCAACAGGTTGATCCTGGCCCTCAGAATTGAGTTGTGATAAGACTGCCCCTACCCCTAATTCAGATGCATCAGTTGGACAATACATTTTTTGGAGTAACAGGGGCTTTTTAGGACAGGTGCAGAGCACATGGCCTGCTTCAGCTCCTCAAAAGCTTTCTGACAGTTTGCTGTCCATAATACCTTTTTAGGCATTTTCTTGGATGTGAGGTCATTAAGAGGGGCTGCAATGGAGCCATAGTGGTGCAATCTGTTCCCCACCAACAAGGTGTCCCAGATAAACCACCTTACCCTGCCCTATCTGGCACTTTGAAGCCTTGATAGTGAGGCCTGCCTTTTGCAGGGCCTCCAAAACTTTCCATAGGTGGACCAGGTGATCATCCCAGCTGGAGCTAAATACAGCTATATCGTCCAAATATGCTGCACTGAAAGCTTCCAGCCCTTGCAGGACTGTGTTCACCAGCCTCTGAAAAGTGGCAGGTGCATTTTTCAATCCAAAAGGCATTACTGTGAACTGGTAATGGCCTCCAATGGTTGAAAATGCAGTTTTAGGTTTAGCATCTTCTGATAATTTGATCTGCCAATACCCTGCAGTCAAATCAAAAGTGCTTAGATACTTGGCAGATGCCAGTGTATCTGTGAGCTCATCTGCCCTGGGTATAGGGTGAGCATCAGTTTTGGTTACCTGGTTGAGGCCTCTGTAGTCTACACAAAACCGCATTTCCTTCTTTCCATCTTTGGAATGGGGTTTTGGTACAAGTACCACAGGAGAAGCCCATGGACTTTCAGAGTGCTCCACCACTCCTAGTTCTAACATTTTCTGCACCTCTTGCTTTATGCAGTCTCTGACATGGTCAGGCTGCCTATAGATCTTACTTTTGACAGGCAAGCTGTCTCCAGTATCTATAGTGGGCTCACACCAAGAAATGGTACCTGGCACAGTAGAGAAGAGTTCAGAAAACTGACCCAGGAGATTTATGCAATGGTCTTTCTGCTCAGCAGTAAGACAATCAGCCAAAACTACCCCTTCCACTAGAGCATCTTGTTCTGTTGAAGAGAAGAGATCAGGTAGAGGATCACTGTCTTCTTCCTGTCCCTCATCAGTTGCCATGAGCAGGGTGAGATCAGCCCTGTCATAGTAGGGTTTCAGGCGGTTGACATGGAGCACCCTAAGGGGACTCCTGGCAGTGCCTAAGTCAACTAAGTAGGTGACTTCACCCTTTTTCTCAACAATTGTGTGGGGTCCACTCCATTTATCTTGGAGTGCTCTTGGGGCCACAGGCTCCAAGACCCACACTTTCTGCCCTGGTTGGTACTGAACCAAAACAGCCTTCTGATCATGCCATTGCTTCTGGAGCTCTTGGCTGGCCTGAAGGTTTTTACTGGCCTTTTTCATGTACTCAGCCATCCTTGATCTGAGGCCAAGTACATAGTCCACAATATCTTGCTTTGGAGCTTTTAAAGGTTGTTCCCAACCCTCCTTGACAAGTATGAGTGGACCCCTAACAGGGTGTCCAAAAAGAAGTTCAAAGGGGCTGAAGCCCACTCCTTTTTGGGGTACCTCCCTGTAGGCAAAAAGGAGGCATGGTAACAGGATATCCCATCTCCTGCGGAGTTTTTCAGGGAGACCCATAATCATGCCTTTGAGAGTTTTGTTAAATCTCTCCACCAGTCCATTTGTTTGTGGATGATAGGGTGTAGTGAACTTGTAAGTCACACCACACTCCTTCCACATGGCTTTTAAGTTCTTCCCCTGTCTGATACTACTTCCTTTGGGAAGCCCACTCTGGAAAATATTCCCAGGAGGGCCTTTGCCACTGCAGGTGCTGTAGTGGTCCTTAAAGGAATTGCTTCAGGATATCTTGTGGCATGGTCCACTACCACCAAGATAAACCTATTGCCTGAAGCAGTAGGAGGGTCAAGGGGGCCAACTATGTCAACCCCTACCCTTTCAAAGGGAACCCCAACCACAGGCAGTGGAATAAGGGGTGCCTTTGGTGTGCCACCTGTCTTGCCACTGGCTTGACAGGTTTCACAGGACTTACAAAACTCTTTTGTGTCCTCAGACATTCTAGGTCAATGAAACAAGGGAACAAGCCTGTCCCAAGTTTTCATTTGTCCCAGATGTCCAGCTAGGGGAATGTCATGAGCCAGTGTTAGGAGGAACTTTCTGTACTCTTGAGGAATCACTAATCTCCTGGCAGCTCCAGGTTTAGGATCCCTTGCATCAGTGTACAAGAGGTTGTCCTCCCAGTAAACTCTGTGAGAGTCACTGACATCCCCATTAGCTTGTTTGACAGCTTGCTGTCTTAGACCCTCTAATGTGGGACAGGTCTGCTGTGCCACACTCAGCTCCTCCCTGGCAGGCCCCCCTCCACACAAAAGCTCAGCAGTGTCTGCTTCCAGCTCCTCTGGTGAAGGTTCTACACAGGGTGGGAATTCTTCTTCCTCTGAAGTTGAATCCACTGTAGAGGGAGGGATAGTAGGTAGTGCTTTACTTCTACTAGCCCTAGCTTTAGGGAGCACTTGGTCCATTGTTCCAGGATCCAAGCTTCCCTGTCCTTTTTGCTTTTTGGCCTGAGCCCTTGTCAAAACAAAAATATGCCCTGGAATACCCAGCATTGCTGCATGAGCCTCCAACTCCACTTCTGCCCAAGCTGATGTCTCTAAATCATTCCCTAATAGTCAGTCTACAGGTAAATCTGAGGCAACCACAACTTTCTTTGGGCCAGTAACCCCCCCCAGTTGAGATTTACAACAGCCATGGGGTGGCTAAGGGTGTTGTTGTCAGCATCGGTTACTTGGTACTGGTGACCAAGTAGGTGTTGTTCAGGGTGGACCAGTTTCTCTATCACCATTGTGACACTGGCACCAGTGTCCCTGTAGGCCTGAACCTTAACACCATTTATTAGGGGTAGTTGCTTGTACTTATCCATGTTAAGGGGACAAGCAACCAAGGTGGCTAAATCAATAGCCCCCTCAGAGACTAACACAGCCTCTGTGGTCTCCCTAATCAGACCAACCCCAACTAAGTTACCAAAGGTGAGCCCAGCTACTCCCTTATATTGGCTATTAGTAGGCTTGCTCCCACCACCACTGCTATTAGTAGGGACACTAGGTGTAGCAGTAGGGGTTGTAGTGGTAGGAGGCTTGGTGCTTTTCTTTGGACAACTGGGATCTGTTGTCCAATGGCCTTTTATTTTACATAAATAGCACCATGGTTTCTTTTCCTTGTTTTGATTAGAAGAGGATTTGGGCCCACCACCCCCACCAGAGTGTTTTTGTGGACCTGATGAAGACTCATTTTTAAATTTGTCCCCACCCTTGTCAGAAGACTTACCATCCTTCTTCTTAGTGCCATCTTTGTCACCCCCTGTATGAACTTTTCTGTTCACCCTTGTTCTGACCCATTTGTCTGCCTTCTTTCCCAATTCTTGGGGAGAGGTCAGATCAGAGTCCACCAAGTACTGGTGCAACAAATCAGACACACAATTATTAAGAATATGCTCTCTCAGGATCAAGTTATACAGGCTGTCATAATCAGTAACTTTACTGCCATGTAACCACCCCTCCAAGGCCTTCACTGAATGGTCAATGAAATCAACCCAGTCTTGTGAAGTCTCCTTTTTGGTCTCTCTGAACTTTATCCTGTATTGTTCAGGGGTTAAGCCATAACCATCCAGGAGTGCATTCTTAAGAACTGTAAAATTATTGGCATCACTTTCTTTCACAGTAAGGAGCCTATCCCTACCTTTTCCTCTAAATGATAGCCATAGGATAGCAGCCCACTGCCTTTGAGGGACATCCTGTACAACACAGGCCCTCTCAAGTGCAGCAAACCACTTGTTAATGTCATCCCCCTCCTTATAAGGGGGAACTATCTTATGCAGATTCCTGGAATCATGCTCTTTTGCAGGATGACTATGGGGAATACTGCTGCTGCCACCATGGGTTTCTAAACCCAACTTCTGTATTTCCTTCTCTAGTTCTAAAGACTGTCTATCCAAATCCAGCTGTTGCTTCTTAAGCTTCAGCCTGGTTTGTTCCACCCTCAACTTATTGAGTTCCCTTTCTAACAATCTGTCATCAGGGTTGGTGGGAGGGACATTCCTAGACACAGAAGTATGATGAGAATGAACAGAAGGAGACCTGTCCCTTACAGAGGGTACACTAACAGCTGGGCTGACAGTGTAATGTGAGAGCACATCATCTGTATGATGTGACTCCACCTCAGTACCAACTATGCTAGACTGTCTAGTAATGGGCAGGCTAAGAAGTTTCTTTCCTGAATCTTTTCCTGGGGGAGTCCCTGGATCAGATTGGGAACCATTAGCTACTTTTTCAACAGATGGGGCACTTTTAGCCTTATCTTGTTCTCTAAGCATGTTAAGTAACAATTCCAAGGAAGGATTCTTCCCTACACTCAAACCTCTCTCTATGCAGAGACTCCTTGCTCCTTTCCAGCTAAGGTGATCATATGCAATCTTGGACAGATCAACATTTTGGCCTGTGCCAGACATTTTTTAGAGAGAGTTAAAAGTGATAGAAAAAGAGAAAAAAGTTTTCAGAACTTTTAGAAAGACAGAAAAAAACTTTTTAAACTTTTTAGAACTTTTTAGAAAGTTTAGAAGTACTTTTCAGCACTTAGAAAAGAGTGAAAAGAGGAAATGCAAAACTTTTTAGTTATGTGTACACACACTGAACTTGTTTTGTATATTTTTCTCTTATGAAAAGTACAATGACAAGAGTGGTAAGTAGTCTCAAAGCACTTATCCCACCACTGCACAACCAATGTAGGAGGCTGGATTGGCTTGTAGTGAGTACCAAGGGGTACTTGCACCTTGCACCAGGCCCAGTTATCCCTTATTAGTGTATAGGGTGTCTAGCAGCATAGGCTGATAGATAATGGTAGCTTAGCAGAGCAGCTTAGGCTGAACTAGGAGACGAGTGAAGCTCCTACAGTACCACTAGTGTCACTTGCACAATATCATAAGAAAACGCAATACACAGTTATACTAAAAATAAAGGTACTTTATTTTTATGACAATATGCCAAAGTATCTTAGAGTGTACCCTCAGTATGAGGATAGCAAATATACACAAGTTATATGTACACAATACTAAAAATATGCAGTATAGTCTTAGAAAACAGTGCAAACAATGTATAGTTATAATAGGATGCAATGGGGACACATAGGGATAGGGGCAACACAAACCATATACTCCAAAAGTGGAATGCGAACCACGAATGGACCCCAAACCTATGTGACCTTGTAGAGGGTCGCTGGGACTATTAGAAAATAGTAAGGGTTAGAAAAATAGCCCTCCCCAAGACCCTGAAAAGTGAGTGCAAAGTGCACTAAAGTTCCCCAAAGGACAAAGAAGTCGTGATAGGGGAATACTGCAGGAAAGACACAAACCAGCAAAGCAACAACAATGGATTTCCAGTCGAGGGTACCTGTGGAACAAGGGGACCAAGTCCAAAAGTCACAAGTAAGTCGGAGATGGGCAGATGCCCAGGAAATGCCAGCTGTGGGTGCAAA
This sequence comes from Pleurodeles waltl, assembly GCF_031143425.1. Taxonomy (NCBI): domain Eukaryota; kingdom Metazoa; phylum Chordata; class Amphibia; order Caudata; family Salamandridae; genus Pleurodeles; species Pleurodeles waltl. The sequence goes on from NC_090447.1 coordinate 1,227,524,814, forward strand.
GAAGCTTCTACTGGACAGAAGAAGCTGAGGCCTCTGCAGGAACGAAAAGGGCTAGAGACTTCCCCTTTGGAGGACGGATCCACCACGCCGTGGAGAGTTGCACAGAAGTATTTTACCGCCGAAAGACTGCCAACAAGCCTTGCTAACTGCAAATCGTGCAGTAAGGGTTTTTGGACGCTGCTGTGGCCCAGGAGGGACCAGGATGTCGCAAATTGCGTCAGGAGACAGAGGGGACGTCGAGCAAGACAAGGAGCCCTCTCAGCAGCAGGTAGCACCCGGAGAAGTGCCAGAAACAGGCACTACGAGGATGCGTGAAACAGTGCTCACCCGAAGTTGCACAAAGGAGTCCCACGTCGCCGGAGACCAACTTAGAAAGTTGTGCAATGCAGGTTAGAGTGCCGTAGGCCCAGGCTTGGCTGTGCACAAAGGATTTCCGCCAGAAGTGCACGGAAGATGGAGTAGCTGCAAAAGTCGCGGTTCCCAGCAATGCAGTCTGGCGTGGGGAGGCAAGGACTTACCTCCACCAAACTTGGACTGAAGAGTCACTGGACTGTGGGAGTCACTTGGACAGAGTTGCTGGATTCAAGGGACCTCGGTCGTCGTGCTGAGAGGAGACCCAAGAGACCAGTAATGCAGTTCTTTGCTGCCTGCGGTAGCAGAGAGAAGATTCCGTTGACCCATGTGAGAAGGTAGCCTCTTTCTAGCCTTGTTACCCCCACTTTTGGCCTGTTTGTGAGTGTATGTCAGGGTGTTTGTCACTGTTTTCATTGTCTCACTGGGATCCTGATAGCCAGGCCTCAGTGCTCATAGTGAAAACACTATGTTTTCAGTATGTTTGTTATGTGTCACTGGGATCCTGCTGGTCAGGACCCCAGTGCTCATAGGTTTGTGGCCTATATGTATGTGTCACTGGGACCCTGTCACACAGGGCCCCAGTGCTCATAGGTGTGCATGTATATGTTCCCTGTGTGGTGCCTAACTGTCTCACTGAGGCTCTGCTAACCAGAACCTCAGTGGTTATGCTCTCTCATTTATTTCAAATTGTCACTAACAGGCTAGTGACCATTTTTACCAATTTACATTGGCTTACTGGAACACCCTTATAATTCCCTAGTATATGGTACTGAGGTACCCAGGGTATTGGGGTTCCAGGAGATCTCTATGGGCTGCAGCATTTCTTTTGCCACCCATAGGGAGCTCTGACAATTCTTACACAGGCCTGCCACTGCAGCCTGAGTGAAATAACGTCCACGTTATTTCACAGCCATTTTACACTGCACTTAAGTAACTTATAAGTCACCTATATGTCTAACCTTTACCTGGTGAAGGTTAGGTGCAAAGTTACTTAGTGTGAGGGCACCCTGGCACTAGCCAAGGTGCCCCCACATTGTTCAGAGCCAATTCCCTGAACTTTGTGAGTGCGGGGACACCATTACACGCGTGCACTACATATAGGTCACTACCTATATGTAGCTTCACAATGGTAACTCCGAATATGGCCATGTAACATGTCTATGATCATGGAATTGCCCCCTCTATGCCATCCTGGCATAGTTGGCACAATCCCATGATCCCAGTGGTCTGTAGCACAGACCCTGGTACTGCCAAACTGCCCTTCCTGGGGTTTCACTGCAGCTGCTGCTGCTGCCAACCCCTCAGACAGGCATCTGCCCTCCTGGGGTCCAGCCAGGCCTGGCCCAGGATGGCAGAACAAAGAACTTCCTCTGAGAAAGGGTGTGACACCCTCTCTCTTTGGAAAATGGTGTGAAGGCAGGGGAGGAGTAGCCTCCCCCAGCCTCTGGAAATGCTTTGTTGGGCACAGAGGTGCCCAATTCTGCATAAGCCAGTCTACACCGGTTCAGGGACCCCTTAGCCCCTGCTCTGGCGCGAAACTGGACAAAGGAAAGGGGAGTGACCACTCCCCTGACCTACACCTCCCCTGGGAGGTGTCCAGAGCTCCTCCAGTGTGCTCCAGACCTCTGCCATCTTGGAAACAGAGGTGCTGCTGGCACACTGGACTGCTCTGAGTGGCCAGTGCCACCAGGTGACGTCAGAGACTCCTGCTGATAGGCTCCTTCAGGTGTTAGTAGCCTATCCTCTCTCCTAGGTAGCCAAACCCTCTTTTCTGGCTATTTAGGGTCTCTGTCTCTGGGGAAACTTTAGATAACGAATGCATGAGCTCAGCCGAGTTCCTCTGCATCTCTCTCTTCACCTTCTGATAAGGAATCGACCGCTGACAGGCACTGGAAGCCTGCAAACCTGCAACATAGTAGCAAAGACGACTACTGCAACTCTGTAACGCTGATCCTGCTGCCTTCTCGACTGTTTTCCTGCTTGTGCATGCTGTGGGGGTAGCCTGCCTCCTCTCTGCACCAGAAGCTCCGAAGAAATCTCCCGTGGGTCGACGGAATCTTCCCCATGCAAACGCAGGCACCAAAAAGCTGCATTACCGGTCCCTTGGGTCTCCTCTCAGCACGACGAGCGAGGTCCCTCGAATCCAGCGACTCTGTCCAAGTGACCACCACAGTCCAGTGACTCTTCAGCCCAAGTTTGGTGGAGGTAAGTCCTTGCCTCACCTCGCTGGGCTGCATTGCTGGGAACCGCAACTTTGCAGCTACTCCGGCCCCTGTGCACTTCCGGCGGAAATCCTTTGTGCACAGCCAAGCCTGGGTCCACGGCACTCTAACCTGCATTGCACGACTTTCTAAGTTGGTCTCCGGCGACGTGGGACTCCTTTGTGCAACTTCGGCGAGCACCGTTTCACGCATCCTTGTAGTGCCTGTTTCTGGCACTTCTCCGGGTGCTACCTGCTTCAGTTAGAGCTCCTTGTCTTGCTCGACGTCCCTTCTCTCTGCAGGTCCAATTTGCGACCTCCTGGTCCCTCCTGAGCCCCAGCAGCGTCCAAAAACGTCAAACGCACAATTTGCGCTTAGCAAGGCTTGTTGGCGTCCTTTCGGCGGGAAAACACTTTTGCACGACTCTCCAAGGCAAGGGGGATCCGTCCACCAAAGGGGAAGTCTCTAGCCTTTTTCGTTCCTGCAGAAACCTCAGCTTCTTCTGTCCAGTCGAAGCTTCTTTGCACCCGCAGCTGGCATTTCCTGGGCATCTGCCCATCTCCGACTTGCTTGTGACTTTTGGACTTGGTCCAAAAACCCTCCCCAAGACCCTGAAAAGTGAGTGCAAAGTGCACTAAAGTTCCCCTAAGGACAAAAGAGTCGTGTTAGAGGAATAATGCAGGAAAGACACAAACCAGCAATGCAACAACTGTGGATGAGGGTTATTTTTCTAACTCTCTCTACTACCCTCTACAAGGTCACATAGGTTTGGGGTCCATTCGTGGTTCGCATTCCACTTTTGGAGTATATGGTTTGTGTTGCCCCTATCCCTATGTTTCCCCATTGCATCCTATTGTAACTATACATTGTTTGCACTGTTTCCTAAGACTATACTGCATATTTTTGCTATTGTGTATATAGATCTTGTGTATATTTCCTATCCTCTCACTGAGGGTACACTCTAAGATACTTTGGCATATTGTCATAAAAATAAAGTACCTTTATTTTTAGTATAACTGTGTATTGTGTTTTCTTATGATATTGTGCATATGGCATTGGCCATTGGGGAGAGGTCAGATCAGAGTCTACCAGGTACTGGTGCAACAAATCAGACACACAATTATTAAGTATATGCTCTCTCAGGATTGTGTTATACAGGCTTTCATAATCAGTAACTTTACTGCCATGTAACCACCCCTCCAAGGCCTTCACTGAATGGTCAATGAAATCAACCCAGTCTTGTGAAGACTCCTTTTTGGTCTCTCTGAACTTTATCCTGTACTGTTCAGTGGTTAAGCCATAACCATCCAGGAGTGCATTCTTAAGAACTGTAAAATTATTGGCATCATTTTCTTTCACAGTAAGGAGCCTATCCCTACCTTTTCCACTAAATGATAGCCATAGGATAGCAGCCCACTGCCTTTGAGGGACATCCTGTACAACACAGGCCCTCTCAAGTGCAGCAAACCACTTGTTAATGTCATCCCCCTCCTTATAAGGGGGAACTATCTTGTGCAGATTCCTGGAATCATGCTCTTTTGCAGGATGACTATGGGGAATACTGCTGCTGCCACCATGGGTATCTAAACCCAACTTCTGTCTTTCCTTCTCTAATTCAAAAGACTGTCTATCCAAATCCAGCTGTTGCTTTTTAAGCTTCAGTCTGGTTTGTTCCACCCTCAACTTATTGAGTTCCCTCTCTAACATTCTGTCATCAGGGTTGGTGGGAGGGACATTTCTAAAAACAGAGCTATGATGGGAATGAACAGAAGGAGACCTGTCCCTTACAGAAGCCACCCTAACAGCTTGGTTTACAGAAACATTACTACCAGTATGGTGAGAATAAATGCTTTTGCTATGATGTGAGACAACACTATTTATTTGGTGTGGCTCATCATCATTACCATCTATGCTAGATTGTCTAGTAATGGGCAGGCTAGGAAGTTTCTTTCCTGAATCTTTTCCTGGGGGAGTCCCTGAATCAGATTGGGAACTATTAGGTACTTTTTCAACAGATGGGGCACCTATGGCCTTATCCTGTTCTCTAAGCATGTTAAGTAACAGTTCCAAGGAAGGATTTTTCCCTACACTCAAACCTCTCTCTATACAGAGACTCCTTGCTCTTTTCCAGCTAAGGTTGTCATATGCAAGTTTGGACAGATCAACACTTTGGCCTGTGCCAGACATTTTTTAGAGAGAGTTAAAGTGATAGAAAAAGAGAAAAAAGTTTTCAGAACTTTTTTTGGGAAAGACAGAAAAAAACTTTTACAACTTTTAAGAACTTTTTGAAAGTTTAGAAGTACTTTTCAGCACTTAGAAAAGAGTGAAAAGAGGAAATGCAAAACTTTTTGGCTATGTGTATATACACTGACCTTGTTTTGTATATTTTTCTCTTATGAAAAGTACAATGACAAGAGTGGTAAGTAGTCTCAAGCACTTATCCCACCACTGCACAACCAATGTAGGAGGCTGGACTGGCTTGTAGTGAGTACCAAGGGGTACTTGCACCTTGCACCAGGCCCAGTTATCCCTTATTAGTGTATAGGGTGTCTAGCAGCTTAGGCTGATAGATAATGGTAGCTTAGCAGAGCAGCTTAGGCTGAACTAGGAGACGTGTGAAGCTACTACAGTACCACTTAGTGTCATATGCACAATATCATAAGAAAACACAATACACAGTTATACTAAAAATAAAGGTACTTTATTTTTATGACAATATGCCAAAGTATCTTAGAGTGTACCCTCAGTGAGAGGATAGGAAATATACACAAGATCTATATACACAATAGCAAAAATATGCAGTATAGTCTTAGGAAACAGTGCAAACAATGTATAGTTACAATAGGATGCAATGGGGAAACATAGGGATAGGGGCAACACAAACCATATACTCCAAAAGTGGAATGCGAACCACGAATGGACCCCAAACCTATGTGACCTTGTAGAGGGTCGCTGGGACTATTAGAAAATAGTGAGAGTTAGAAAAATAACCCTCCCCAAGACCCTGAAAAGTGAGTGCAAAGTGCACTAAAGTTCCCCTAAGGACAAAAGAGTCGTGTTAGAGGAATAATGCAGGAAAGACACAAACCAGCAATGCAACAACTGTGGATTTCCAATCTAGGGTACCTGTGGAACAAGGGGACCAAGTCCAAAAGTCACAAGCAAGTCGGAGATGGGCAGATGCCCAGGTGACAGAAACTGTCTTGGGACTGACTACCCCAGTTTCTATGATGGACCCATAAGTGAACCCAACTACACCCTTTGCTTGACTGTTGCCAGCAGTCCCACCACTAGTACCACTACTGCTAGGGGCACTAGAGCTTGATGTATTAGTGGTGGTAGGCTCAGGGGGTTTACCTGGACAGGACTTATCCCCTGGCCTATGGCCTCTATTTTTACACACAAAGCACCAAGGCTTTTTAATGTGTGCAGGTTGGGAAGAAGAGGAAGAATTTGTTTTATCCCCACCCTCTGAAGAGTGTTTAAGATTTGAAGTGGGATCTTTGGTTTTACCCTTATCCCCATGCTTATCTTGAGATTTTTCACCATCTTTCTTCTTATTGCCATCTTTGTCACCCCCTGTATGAACTTTTCTGTTCACCCTTGTTCTGACCCATTTGTCTGCCTTCTTTCCCAATTCTTGGGGAGAGGTCAGATCAGAGTCTACCAGGTACTGGTGCAACAAATCAGACACACAATTATTAAGTATATGCTCTCTCAGGATTGTGTTATACAGGCTTTCATAATCAGTAACTTTACTGCCATGTAACCACCCCTCCAAGGCCTTCACTGAATGGTCAATGAAATCAACCCAGTCTTGTGAAGACTCCTTTTTGGTCTCTCTGAACTTTATCCTGTACTGTTCAGTGGTTAAGCCATAACCATCCAGGAGTGCATTCTTAAGAACTGTAAAATTATTGGCATCATTTTCTTTCACAGTAAGGAGCCTATCCCTACCTTTTCCACTAAATGATAGCCATAGGATAGCAGCCCACTGCCTTTGAGGGACATCCTGTACAACACAGGCCCTCTCAAGTGCAGCAAACCACTTGTTAATGTCATCCCCCTCCTTATAAGGGGGAACTATCTTGTGCAGATTCCTGGAATCATGCTCTTTTGCAGGATGACTATGGGGAATACTGCTGCTGCCACCATGGGTATCTAAACCCAACTTCTGTCTTTCCCAGCGACCCTCTACAAGGTCACATAGGTTTGGGGTCCATTCGTGGTTCGCATTCCACTTTTGGAGTATATGGTTTGTGTTGCCCCTATCCCTATGTTTCCCCATTGCATCCTATTGTAACTATACATTGTTTGCACTGTTTCCTAAGACTATACTGCATATTTTTGCTATTGTGTATATAGATCTTGTGTATATTTCCTATCCTCTCACTGAGGGTACACTCTAAGATACTTTGGCATATTGTCATAAAAATAAAGTACCTTTATTTTTAGTATAACTGTGTATTGTGTTTTCTTATGATATTGTGCATATGGCATTGGCCTTGCCACACTGGCTGCTTGTCCCCTTACAATGGATAAGTACAGGCAGACAGTTTCAATAAATGGTGTTGAGGCCTTGGCCTACAGGGACACAGGTGCCAGTTTCACTTTGGTGACTGAAAACCTAGTGCACCCTGATCAACACATCATTGGACAACAGTATAAAATTATTGATGTCCATAACTCCACTAAGTTTCTTCCCTTAGCTATAATTCAGTTTAGTTGGGGTGGAGTTACTGGCCCTAAGCAGGTGGTGGTATCACCTAGCTTACCTGTAGACTGTCTCTTAGGTAATGACCTAGAGGCCTCGGGTTGGGCTGATGTAGAGTTTTATGCCCATGCAGCCATGCTTGGCATCCCTGAGGAATTGTTCCCTCTCATTTCAAGTGAAATGAAAAAGCAAAGGAGAGAAGGCCTGAAAACTCAGGATCCCTCTCCATCAACAGGTAAAAAGGGTATCACAGTATCCCCTAACCACCCTACCATTCAGGATACTATTCCTGTGGTGGGAGAAACCTCTCCTGGGGTGACACCTGTTCCAAGGGAATCATCAGCTGGCAAAGCTGGACTCCCTGAGGTAGAAGTACCTCTCTGTGGGATAACTAACATTGGTGAGAAAAAGAGCACCATTTTAGTTAACATGGAGCATCCCTCCAACCCTCCCAGAGAAACTTTAGTGCAGAAACCCTGCACTGCCTCACAACACTTAGGACAGCATCCCTGCCCTAGTGTGGAGCTCATAGGACAGCATCCCTGCCATGCTCCAACTCAAGAGAAACAGCATCCCTGTTCTCTCTTCCAGCCATTTGGACAAAGATTTTGCCCAGCTATGGCTTTTCTGAGACAGCATCCCTGTCTGGCATTCCCATCATTACAAATAGGTTCAGTGGACAATTCCCACTGCTCTAAACTAAAACTTACTGATAGAAACTCTGAAAATACATCTTCACATTGTTGCTTAGCTAAAAAACTTCAAACAGGGTGGTTTACATCCCCACAGGGAAGTAACCATATAGTGGATGATAAAGGGAGTAACCAGTCTATTGCAGAGCTACTCTCTACTTATCACCACTTAGACAATAAAGTCTCAAATGGCCAAGGTTAGCCTTATTGTCCTTCGTTTGGGGGGGGGTTGTGCGAGAAGGTAGCCTCTTTCTAGCCTTGTTACCCCCACTTTTGGCCTGTTTGTGAGTGTATGTCAGGGTGTTTGTCACTGTTTTCACTGTCTCACTGGGATCCTGATAGCCAGGCCTCAGTGCTCATAGTGAAAACACTATGTTTTCAGTATGTTTGTTATGTGTCACTGGGATCCTGCTGGTCAGGACCCCAGTGCTCATAGGTTTGTGGCCTATATGTATGTGTCACTGGGACCCTGTCACACAGGGCCCCAGTGCTCATAGGTGTGCATGTATATGTTCCCTGTGTGGTGCCTAACTGTCTCACTGAGGCTCTGCTAACCAGAACCTCAGTGGTTATGCTCTCTCATTTATTTCAAATTGTCACTAACAGGCTAGTGACCATTTTTACCAATTTACATTGGCTTACTGGAACACCCTTATAATTCCCTAGTATATGGTACTGAGGTACCCAGGGTATTGGGGTTGCAGGAGATCTCTATGGGCTGCAGCATTTCTTTTGCCACCCATAGGGAGCTCTGACAATTCTTACACAGGCCTGCCACTGCAGCCTGAGTGAAATAACGTCCACGTTATTTCACAGCCATTTTACACTGCACTTAAGTAACTCATAAGTCACCTATATGTCTAACCTTTACCTGGTAAAGGTTAGGTGCAAAGTTACTTAGTGTGAGGGCACCCTGGCACTAGCCAAGGTGCCTCCACATTGTTCAGAGCCAATTCCCTGAACTTTGTGAGTGCGGGGACACCATTACACGCGTGCACTACATATAGGTCACTACCTATATGTAGCTTCACAATGGTAACTCCGAATATGGCCATGTAACATGTCTATGATCATGGAATTGCCCCCTCTATGCCATCCTGGCATAGTTGGCACAATCCCATGATCCCAGTGGTCTGTAGCACAGACCCTGGTACTGCCAAATTGCCCTTCCTGGGGTTTCACTGCAGCTGCTGCTGCTGCCAACCCCTCAGACAGGCATCTGCCCTCCTGGGGTCCAGCCAGGCCTGGCCCAGGATGGCAGAACAAAGAACTTCCTCTGAGAGAGGGTGTGACACCCTCTCCCTTTGGAAAATGGTGTGAAGGCAGGGGAGGAGTAGCCTCCCCCAGCCTCTGGAAATGCTTTGTTGGGCACAGAGGTGCCCAATTCTGCATAAGCCAGTCTACACCGGTTCAGGGACCCCTTAGCCCCTGCTCTGGCGCGAAACTGGACAAAGGAAAGGGAAGTGACCACTCCCCTGGGAGGTGTCCAGAGCTCCTCCAGTGTGCTCCAGACCTCTGCCATCTTGGAAACAGAGGTGCTGCTGGCACACTGGACTGCTCTGAGTGGCCAGTGCCACCAGGTGACATCAGAGACTCCTGCTGATAGGCTCCTTCAGGTGTTAGTAGCCTATCCTCTCTCCTAGGTAGGCAAACCCTCTTTTCTGGCTATTTAGGGTCTCTGTCTCTGGGGAAACTTTAGATAACGAATGCATGAGCTCAGCCGAGTTCCTCTGCATCTCTCTCTTCACCTTCTGATAAGGAATCGACCGCTGACCGCACTGGAAGCCTGCAAACCTGCAACATAGTAGCAAAGACGACTACTGCAACTCTGTAACGCTGATCCTGCCGCCTTCTCGACTGTTTTCCTGCTTGTGCATGCTGTGGGGGTAGTCTGCCTCCTCTCTGCACCAGAAGCTCCGAAGAAATCTCCCGTGGGTCGACGGAATCTTCCCCATGCAACCGCAGGCACCAAAAAGCTGCATTACTGGTCCCTTGGGTCTCCTCTCAGCACGACGAGTGAGGTCCCTCGAATCCAGCGACTCTGTCCAAGTGACCCCCATAGTCCAGTGACTCTTCAGCCCAAGTTTGGTGGAGGTAAGTCCGTGCCTCACCTCGCTGGGCTGCATTGCTGGGAACCGCGACTTTGCAGCTACTCCGGCCCCTGTGCACTTCCGGCGAAAATCCTTTGTGCACAGCCAAGCCTGGGTCCACGGCACTCTAACCTGCATTGCACGACTTTCTAAGTTGGTCTCCGGCGACGTGGGACTCCTTTGTGCAACTTCGGCGAGCACCGTTTCACGCATCTTTGTAGTGCCTGTTTCTGATGGATACAACTACCTGTGGATTCCTCACCTCATGAATGAATACTCCCATGGCGCCAGCATTCGACGGAAATCTTCTTACCAGTCTCTGCACGTCGACGAGGACGTCACTGTCTCGCACGCGACGCCGTCTGACGTCATACAGGCAATAAGAGGTCCTCGACGACGTGCGGACGTCAGTTCCCTTTTTTCCGTGCATTCGAAACGGTTATCTTCGAGGGAGCAACTGTTACTCTTGCGGTTACAGTGTATATCTTGCTGCGTACTCTTTCTCTGTGGAAATAATGTCGCAGAGAAAGTCTGGATTTAAGCCTTGTCGTGAGTGTGGAGGCAAGATGTCGGTGACGGATCCTCATTCCGATTGCCTTTGGTGTTTGAGCTCCGACCACGACGTCTCGACTTGTGATTCGTGTCAGCACATGAATCCGAAGGCCATTAAAGAACGCAAGGCGAAGCTGTTTATGGCCAAGTCAAAGGAGAAGCATCACAAGAAAAAGTCTTCTCCAAGACATCGGCGTCATCGAGAATCCCGGCGCCGTAGAGAATCTCGGCGTCATTCAAGGGAGGCTCGTTCCAGGTCTCCGGATCGGCGCCGGAGGACATGGGAGGTCAGCCCCACGGTGACGCCGCATCCTTCGACGCCGTTGCTCTCTCCGACGTCTCCAACTTCGCCTGGACAGGCGTCGGTGATTGAGGTATTGGAGCCTCAGGTGTTTTCTCCGGCGCAGACGCCGAGGCCGGCGTCGGGGTCGCCTCCGAGTCAGGCACCCCAGTATCCGGCTTTTCCCACCCCTGGAGCCGATAGTTCCGCATTCTTGAATGCGATGTATGCCATCTTCCAACAGATGGCTCCAGGGGGTGCTCCGGCTGGGCCTTTGGCCTTTTCTTTGGGTGATCCTGCGCCTCTTCGGCCGGCACCCTTTATGCCCTTTCTCCCGTTTGGGAACGTGGGCTCGGCGCCAGTGTCGGCGCCGGTGGCCGCTCCGATGGCTTCGGAGGGATTGGCCCCAGGGATTTCCATCCCGTCGACGTCGAGATTTCGGCCTGTGACTCCGGTGGGTCCATCCGTTTCATCTGCTCTTCAGTCGGCGCCGAAGTTACCTGTGGCGCCGGATGCGGCGTCGGTGGCTTCGGAAGATCGGCGCCGATCTCCGACTTCAGCGGAGGTGTTGCCGACTCCGCGGATTGAGCAACGACTGCGTTCAAGGAGGCGTGCTCTCCGGGTACTAGAGGAGCAGGAGTACCAACGAGCCCTAGAGGAAGGAGAGCTAGAGGACTCGGGTGATGGGCTGCGTGGACTGGAGTCGGCCAGTGGGCTGGACACTTCCCCTGAGTGGGACCTTTCGTCCCCGGGGGAATATACCGAGGAAGCTGCTTCCTTTCATACAGTGGTACGGAAGGCAGCTAGTTTTTTGGACCTGCCTTTGCCGGTGGTGGAGGCGAAACAAAACCTTTTGACAGAGGTGTTGCATCCGGCCTCAGCCGCGGCGGAGCCTCTATTACCTTTTAATGACGCTCTGCTGGATCCGGTTTTAGAGTTGTGGAAGAAGCCGGCATCTTCCCCAGCAGTTCACAGAGCCGTGGCCAGGAGGTATCGGACGGCTCCAACTGATCCTGGTTTCCTATCTAGGCACCCTACGCCGGAGAGCTTGGTTGTGCAGGCCTCCTGTTCGTCCAAGTCAGCGCCTGGTTCTTTCCCGACGGTGCCTGGGGACAGAGACTCAAAAAAGCTAGAGGCGCAGTCGAAGAAGATTTTTTCGTCCTGCAGTCTGGCGTTAAAAGCCACTAATGCGACCTGTATCCTGGGGAGGTATATTCATGCTCTGATGGATGACATCTCCTCTTCGTTTACAGAGCTTCCCCAGGGTCTTTTGGATCTTGTCTCTGATGCCCAGGCTGCTGCGACCCAAATTATCCAGACGGGACTGGATACCACCGACTCGGTAGCCAGAGCAATGGGCACAACTGTGGTGGAAAGGAGACAGGCCTGGCTCCGTAACTCGGGCTTTTCGGCAGATGTACAGTCCACATTGTTGGATCTCCCCGTTTGATGGGGACAAACTGTTTGGGGCTAAGGCTGATTCGGCCTTGCAACGTTTTAAGGAGAGCAGGGCCACGGCTAAGTCGTTGGGACTCCAAGCTCCTTCTTCCACGGCCTCTTCCAGATTCTTCAGGAGGTTTCGTGGATTTGGGCGTGGCTCTTCCTCCTCTTCCTTTCGGGGAAGATATCAGCAACCTGCCTCTTCCCATCCCTATAGATCTTTTAGGGGGAGGGGTAGGGTCCGCACCAGGGGAGCCTCTCAGCAGCACTCTGCCTCTTCCTCATCCTCTGGCGGGGTGCAGCAGGGGAAGCAGCCTTAGGCTTCCACCATTTCCCACTCACTCCTCTCCTGTAGGGGGAAGATTACAGCATTTTCTCACCAAATGGGAGACTGTTACGTCGGACACTTGGGTTCTCAGTGTTGTGGGAAAAGGCTACACCCTTCCCTTTCGGGAGTTTCCGCCCCTCATCCCGCCCCGCCCTTCGTATTGTTCACAAGAACACCTCCTGTTGCTAGAACAGGAGGTAGAAGTCCTCCTTTTAAAGGGAGCGGTGGAGTTGGTCCTGGAGCAGGAAAGGGGTCAAGGAGTTTACTCAAGGTATTTCCTGATTCCCAAGAAGGATGGTCGTTTGAGACCAATTCTGGACCTGAGGATCTTGAATTGGTTCCTCAAGCAGGAAAAGTTCAAGATGCTGACCCTAGCACAGGTGCTTTTGGCGTTGAACATGGAAGACTGGATGGTGTCTGTCGACTTGCAGGATGCTTACTTTCATATCCCGATACTCAAGTCACACAGGAAGTATCTCCGGTTTGTGGTGGGATCGCAACACTACCAGTTTGCGGTCCTTCCGTTTGGTCTTACTTCAGCACCTCGAGTCTTCACGAAGGTGATGTCGGTGGTTGCGGCAGAGCTCAGAAGGAAGGGGATAGCAGTATTCCCTTACTTGGACGATTGGTTGATCAAAGCCAAGTCCCCGGAGCTTGTGTTGCGTCATCTGCAGTCAACAACCCAGTTGTTGTTCGACCTGGGCTTTTCGGTGAACGAGCCCAAATCTCACCTGGAGCCCTCTCAGCGCCTCCTGTTCATAGGGGCAGTACTGGATACGACATTGGGTCGGGCCTTTCCTCCGCCTCAGCGGATTCAAGATATTCAGGATTTGGTTCCAATGTTTCGAAATGGAGCGGTAGTTCCAGTCCTCAAGGTCCTTCGTCTGCTCGGTCTTTTTGCCTCCTGCATTCTGTTGGTCACGCATGCTCGCTGGCACATGAGGGCTCTTCAGTGGTGCCTCCGAAGGCAGTGGTCTCAACACAGAGGGGATCTAGAGGGTACTGTCAAGATCTCCAGAGATGCTGCTGTGGATTTGAAGTGGTGGATTGCAAGCAACAATCTTTCACAAGGAAAACCGTTCCAGCAGTCGCCACCAGTGGCCACAGTCATAACGGATGCTTCCACTCTAGGGTGGGGAGCTCATCTGGGGGATCTGGAGATCAAAGGTCTTTGGTCTCCAGAGGAACAGATTTTTCACATCAATCTGTTAGAGTTACGGGCTGTACGTCTGGCTCTCAAGGCCTTCCTCCCTTCCCTTCGTGGTCAGTCGGTACAGGTCCTAACGGACAATACTACCACGATGTGGTACATAAACAAGCAGGGAGGAGTGGGGTCGTACCTTCTCTGCAGAGAAGCTCTTCGACTATGGTCCTGGGCAAAGGACCATCGGATTTGCTTGATAGCAAACCATCTGGCCGGAGTCTTGAACGTGCGTGCGGACAGTCTCAGTCGCCACTTCTCGGCAGACCACGAGTGGCGTCTCCATCCAGATCAAGTCCGTTTAATCTTCCAGAAGTGGGGGTTTCCTCGGGTAGATCTGTTCGCCACTCGAGAGAACGCGCATTGTCCGTTGTTCTGCAGCCTTCAGTATCCGATGCAGGAAGCGTTGGGGGACGCGTTTCAAATGACCTGGTGCGGCCAGTTGCTTTACGCGTTTCCTCCCATACCCTTGATTCCTCGAGTATTGAGGAAGATTCGCCAAGACCGGGCTCTAGTAATCTTAATAGCTCCGGATTGGCCAAGGAGGGTGTGGTACTCCGACCTTCTCCAACTCTCAACGTGCCCGCCGCTCCGTCTCCCTTTCAGGGCAGACCTCCTCTCGCAGTCGCAGGGGCAGGTTCTACACCCCAACCTCCAGAGTCTGCACCTACATGCCTGGAGATTGAACGGGGCAACCTGAGTTCCTTCTCTCTCCCGCCTGAGGTAGTGGATGTTATATTAGCGGCCAGGCGACACTCCACTAAATCTATCTACGCTAATAGGTGGTCTAAATTTGTTGCGTGGTGTGGAGAGAGGCAGATTGATCCTTTACATGCTCATCTATCGGACGTTTTGTCTTTTGCTCTATCTCTGGCGCAGAAAGGTTGTGCAGTGGCTACCATTAAAGGTTATTTATCGGCCTTGTCAGCCTTCATATGTCTTCCAGACCAACCATCTTTATTTAAATCCCCTATTGTTATCAGATTCTTGAAAGGTCTTCTAAATCAATATCCTCCAAAGCCATTCGTTATGCCGCAATGGGATTTGTCCTTAGTCCTGACTTTCCTTATGGGGTCCCCTTTTGAACCTATGCATTCTTGCCCCTTGAGGTATTTGGTTTTAAAAACAGTCTTCCTGATAGCTATAACATCAGCAAGGAGAGTGAGTGAGTTGCAGGCCTTATCAGTAAAACCCCCTTATACAACTTTTTATGGGGATAAGGTGGTGTTGAGGACCAAGGCTGCTTTCCTCCCGAAGGTTGTTTCACCCTTCCATTTGGCTCAGGCAATTACTTTGTCCACGTTCTATCCTCCGCCTCATCCTTCCAAAGAGGAAGAAAGACTGCACCGTCTGGACCCAAAGAGAGCGTTGAGCTTCTTTATCGATAGAACAAAGGATTTCAGGCTGGAGGATCAGCTGTTTATTGGATACGTGGGCAAGAGGAGAGGAAAGGCAGTCCACAAGAGAACACTATCCAGGTGGGTTGTTCTTTGCATTAAAATATGTTACTCTTTGGCAAAGAAGGATCCTCCTGAGGGCATTAGAGCTCATTCCACCAGAGCTAAGTCGGCCACTTCGGCCTTAGCCAGAGGTGTTCCTGTGGTCGACATCTGCAAGGCCGCAACTTGGTCGTCCCTTCACACTTTTGCAAAACATTACTGTTTAGATTCTGAGGTTAGAAGGGACGGCCATTTTGCACGGTCAGTGCTGCAGGATTTCTTGGTTTGACCATTTAGGCACCCACCGCCGGGCGTGGTACTGCTTTGGGACTCTATTCATGAGGTGAGGAATCCACAGGTAGTTGTATCCATCAGAAGAACGAGTTACTTACCTTCGGTAACGACTTTTCTGGTGGATACATTAGCTACCTGTGGATTCCTCACGGTCCCACCCGCCTCCCCGTTGCCTTTATGGTCTTGCCAAGTAATCCTTGAGTGCGCTCCTCTTGATCTTTGAGGGTGCAATAGATGTATATATATAATATATTTATATATATTTAGGTATATGTGTATATATCTTTATGTATATACTTGGTGTGTGTATATATTTTAAAAGGGAGAGTTTTATATATATATATATATATATGTACATAAAAAGATTTACAGTTATTCATACAATGTGGTGTATTTTTACAATATAATGGATGTTGCTTTGTTCTTTCATTGCATTGCCTGGTTGTTCTCATGCACGTAAAAAATGATTGGTACTGACGTCCGCACGTCGTCGAGGACCTCTTATTGCCTGTATGACGTCAGACGGCGTCGCGTGCGAGACAGTGACGTCCTCGTCGACGTGCAGAGACTGGTAAGAAGATTTCCGTCGAATGCTGGCGCCATGGGAGTATTCATTCATGAGGTGAGGAATCCACAGGTAGCTAATGTATCCACCAGAAAAGTCGTTACCGAAGGTAAGTAACTCGTTCTTCTGGCACTTCTCCGGGTGCTACCTGCTTCAGTGAGGGCTCTTTGTCTTGCTCGACGTCCCCTCTCTCTGCAGGTCCAATTTGCGACCTCCTGGTCTCTCCTGGGCCCCAGCAGCGTCCAAAAACCCCAAACGCACGATTTGCGCCTAGCAAGGCTTGTTGGCGTCCTTCCGGCGGGAAAACACTTCTGCACGACTCTCCCAGGTGAGAGGGATCCGTCCACCAAAGGGGAAGTCTCTAGCCCTTTTCGTTCCTGCAGAAACCTCAGCTTCTTCTGTCCAGTCGAAGCTTCTTTGCACCCGCAGCTGGCATTTCCTGGGCATCTGCCCATCTCCGACTTGCTTGTGACTTTTGGACTTGGTCCCCTTGTTCCACAGGTACCCTAGATTGGAAATCCACAGTTGTTGCATTGCTGGTTTGTGTCTTTCCTGCATTATTCCTCTAACACGACTCTTTTGTCCTTAGGGGAACTTTAGTGCACTTTGCACTCACTTTTCAGGGTCTTGGGGAGGGTTATTTTTCTAACTCTCACTATTTTCTAATAGTCCCAGCGACCCTCTACAAGGTCACATAGGTTTGGGGTCCATTCGTGGTTCGCATTCCACTTTTGGAGTATATGGTTTGTGTTGCCCCTATCCCTATGTTTCCCCATTGCATCCTATTGTAACTATACATTGTTTGCACTGTTTCCTAAGACTATACTGCATATTTTTGCTATTGTGTATATAGATCTTGTGTATATTTCCTATCCTCTCACTGAGGGTACACTCTAAGATACTTTGGCATATTGTCATAAAAATAAAGTACCTTTATTTTTAGTATAACTGTGTATTGTGTTTTCTTATGATATTGTGCATATGACACTAAGTGGTACTGTAGTAGCTTCACACGTCTCCTAGTTCAGCCTAAGCTGCTCTGCTAAACTACCATTATCTATCAGCCTAAGCTGCTAGACACCCTATACACTAATAAGGGATAACTGGGCCTGGTGCAAGGTGCAAGTACCCCTTGGTACTCACTACAAGCCAGTCCAGCCTCCTACAACCCACGGGAGATTTCTTCGGAGCTTCTAGTGCAGAGAGGAGGCAGACTACCCCCACAGCATGCACCACCAGGAAAACAGATGAGAAGGCGGCAGAATCAGCGTTACAGAGTTGCAGTAGTCGTCTTTGCTACTTTGTTGCAGTTTTGCAGGCTTCCAGCGCGGTCAGCAGTCGATTCCTTGGCAGAAGGTGAAGAGAGAGATGCAGAGGAACTCTGATGAGCTCTTGCATTCGTTATCTAAAGTTTCCCCAGAGACAGAGACCCTAAATAGCCAGAAAAGAGGGTTTGGCTACCTAGGAGAGAGGATAGGCTAGCAACACCTGAAGGAGCCTATCAGAAGGAGTCTCTGACGTCACCTGGTGGCACTGGCCACTCAGAGCAGTCCAATGTGCCAGCAGCACCTCTGTTTCCAAGATGGCAGAGGTCTGGAGCACACTGGAGGAGCACCGGACACCTCCCAGGGGAGGTGCAGGTCAGAGGAGTGGTCACTCTCCTTTCCTTTGTCCAGTTTCGTGCCAGAGCAGGGCTAAGGGGTCCCTGAACCGATGTAGACTGGCTTATGCAGAAATGGGCACCAAATGTGCCCATGAAAGCATTTCCAGAGGCTGGGGGAGGCTACTCCTCCCCTGCCTTCACACCATTTTCCAAAGGGAGAGGGTGTAACACCCTCTCTCAGAGGAAGTCCTTTGTTCTCCCATCCTGGGACAAGCCTGGCTTGACCCCAGGAGGGCAGAAACCTGTCTGAGGGGTTGGCAGCAGCAGCAGCTGCAGTGAAACCCCAGGAAAGGTAGTTTGGCAGTACCAGGGTCTGTGCTACAGACCACTGGGATCATGGGATTGTGCCAACTATGCCAGGATGGCATAGAGGGGGCAATTCCATGATCATAGACATGTTACATGGCCATATTCGGAGTTACCATTGTGAAGCTACATATAGGTAGTGACCTATATGTAGTGCACACGTGTAATGGTGTCCCCGCACTCACAAAGTCCGGGGAATTGGCCCTGAACAATGTGGGGGCACCTTGGCTAGTGCCAGGGTGACCTCACACTAAGTAACTTTGCACCTAACCTTTACCAGGTAAAGGTTAGACATATAGGTGACTTATAAGTTACTCAAGTGCAGTGTAAAATGGCTGTGAAATAACGTGGACGTTATTTCACTCAGGCTGCAGTGGCAGGCCTGTGTAAGAATTGTCAGAGCTCCCTATGGGTGGCAAAAGAAATGCTGCAGCCCATAGGGATCTCCTGGAACCCCAATACCCTGGGTACCTCAGTACCATATACTAGGGAATTATAAGGGTGTTCCAGTAAGCCAATGTAAATTGGTAAAATTGGTCACTAGCCTGTTAGTGACAATTTGCAAGAAATGAGAGAGCATAACCACTGAGGTTCTGATTAGCAGAGCCTCAGTGAGACAGTTAGTCACTACACAGGTAACACATTCAGGCACACTTATGAGCACTGGGGCCCTGGATGACAGGGTCCCAGTGACACATACAACTAAAACAACATATATACAGTAAGAAATGGGGGTAACATGCCAGGCAAGATGGTACTTTCCTACAGGGCCTTTGCCACTGCAGGAGCTGTAGTGGTCCTTAGAGGAATTGCTTCAGGATACCTGGTGGCATGGTCCACTACCACCAAAATAAACCTATTGCCTGAAGCAGTAGGAGGGTTAAGGGGGCCAACTATGTCAACCACTACCCTTTCAAAGGGAACCCCAACCACAGGCAGTGGAATAAGGGGTGCCTATGGGGTGCCACCTGTTTTGCCACTGGCTTGACAGGTGACACAGGACTTACAAAATTCCTTTGTGTCCTCTGACATTCTAGGCCAATGAAACAACGGAACAAGCCTGTCCCATGTTTTCATCTGCCCCAAATGTCCAGCCAAGGGAATGTCGTGGGCTAGAGTTAGGAGGAACTCTCTGTATTGCAGGGGAATGACCAATCTCCTGGCAGCTCCAGGTTTTGGGTCCCTTGCCTCTGTATACAAGAGGTTGTCCTCCCAGTAAACTCTGTGAGAGTCACTGACATCCCCATTTTGCTGTTTGACAGCTTGCTATCTTAGACCCTCTAGTGTGGGACAGGTCTGCTGTGCCACACTCAGCTCCTCCCTGGCAGGCCCCCCTCAACACAAAAGCTCAGCAGTGTCTGCTTCCAGCTCCTCTGGTGAAGGTTCTGCACAGGGTGGAAATTCTTCTTCCTCAGAAGTTGAATCCACTGTAGAGGGAAGGATAGTAGGTAGTGATTTACCTTTACTAACCCTAGCTTTAGGGATCACTTGGTCCATTGTTCCAGGATCCAAGTCACCTTGTCCTTTTTGCTTTTTGGCCTGAGCCCTTGTCAAAGCAAAATATGCCCAGGAATGCCCAGCATTGCTGCATGCGCCTCCAACTCCACTTCTGCCCAAGCTGATGTCTCTAAATCGTTCCCTAGTAGACAGTCCATAGGTAAATCTGAGGCAACCACAACTTTCTTTGGACCAGTAACCCCTCCCCACCCCCCCCCCCCCCAGTTGAGATTCACAAGCCATGGGGTGGCTAAGAGTGTTGTTATGAGCATCAGTCACTTGGTACTGGTGACCAAGTAGGTGTTGTACAGGGTGGACCAGTTTCTCTATTACCATGGTAACACTGGCACCTGTGTCCCTGTAGGCCTGAACCTCAACACCATGTATTAGGGGTAGTTGCTTGTACTTATCCATATTAAGGGGACAAGCAACCAAGGTGGCTAAATCAATGGCACCTTCAGAGACTAACACAGCCTCTGTGGTCTCCCTAACAAGACCAACCCCAACTAAATTACCAAAAGTGAGCCCAGCTACTCCCTTGGATTGGCTATTAGTAGGTTTGCTCCCACCACCACTGCTATTACTAGGGGCACTAGGTGTAGCAGTAGGGGTTGTGGTAGTGGGAGGCTTGGTGCTTTCCTTTGGACAACTGGGATCAGTTGTCCAATGGCCTTTTACTTTACATAAATAGCACCATGGTTTCTTTACTTGATTAGAAGAGGATTTGGGCCCACCACCCCCACCAGAGTGTTTTTGTGGGCCTGATGAAGACTAATTTTTAGATTTGTCCCCACCCTTGTCTGAAGACTTACCATACTTCTTCTTGCCATCCTTGTCACCCCCTGTATGAACTTTTCTGTTCACTCTTGTTCTGACCCATTTGTCTGCCTTCTTTCCCAATTCTTGGGGAGAGGTCAGATCTGAGTCCACTAGATATTGGTGCAACAAATCAGACACACCGTTATTAAGAATATGCTCTCTCAGGATTAGATTATACAGGCTTTCATAGTCAGAAACTTTACTGCCATGTAACCACGCCTCCAAGGCCTTCACTGAATGGTCAACAAAGTCTACCCAGTCTTGTGAAGACTCCTTTTTGGTTTCTCTGAACTTGATCCTGTACTGTTCAGTGGTTAAGCCATAACCATCTAGGAGTGCATTCTTTAAAACTGTAAAATTATTGGCATCACTTTCCTTCACAGTAAGGAGCCTATCCCTACCCTTTCCACTGAAAGATAGCCATAGGATAGCAGCCCACTGCCTTTGAGGGACCCCCTATACAAAACAGGCCCTCTCAAGTGCAGCAAACCACTTGTTAATGTCATCCCCCTCCTTGTAAGGGGGAACTATCTTGTGCAGATTCCTAGAATCATGCTCTTTTACAGGATTACTATCTGTAATACTGCTGCTGCCACCATGGGGTCCAAACCCCAACCTCTGTCTTTCTTTTTCTAAGTCTAAAGATTCCCTGTCTAGATCCAGCTGTTGCTTTCTAAGCTTCAGCCTGGACTCTTCCACTCTCAATCTATTGAGTTCCCTTTCTAACACTCTGTCATCAGGGTGGGTGGGTTGGGCATGCTTAGACACAGAAGAATGGTGTGAATGAACAGAGGGAGACCTGTCCCTAACAGATGGCACTCTAACAACCTGGCCTAAAGGAGTGACATCCCTACTGTGATGAGAGCTCACATTAGTACCAGCCATGCTAGGTGGCCTGCTAAGGGGCAGGTTGGGAAGGTTCCCATCTAACACTTTTGCTGGGGCTGCCCCAGAATCAGAGTGTGAACCATCTGCTAATCTCTCACCAGATGTGCCACCTAAGGCCTTATCATTTTCAATGAGCATATTAACCAACAATTCTCTAGAGGGATTCTTCCCTACCCCTAAACCTTTATCAATGCAGAGACTCCTTACACCTTTCCAGTTAAGGTGGTCATAAGCTGTGCTGGCCAGATCCAGAGTTTGACCTGTACCAGACATGATAGGAAAAGGTTTAAGGGACAGAAAAAGAGAGAAAAAGTTTCAGAACTTTTTAAGAAACAGAAAAAAAAAACTTTTTCAACTTTTAAGAAACTTTTTGAATGTTTAGAGGTACTTTTCAGCACTTAGCAATAGAGTAAGAGAAGAAAAGCAAAACCTTTTGGTTAGGTGTACATACACTGAACTTGTTTTGTATATTTTTCTCTTATGAAAAGAACAAAATGACAAAGTGGTAAGTAGTTGCAAGTACTTATCCCACCGCTGCACAACCAATGTAGGAGGCTGGCCTGGTTTGTAGTGGTACCAAGGGGTACTTTCACTCTGCACCAAGTCCAGTTATCCCTTATTAGTGTAGAAGAGGTGTCTAGCAGCTTAGGCTGATAGAAAAGGTAGCTTGGCAGAGCAGCTTAGGCTGAACTAGGAGACGTGTAAAGCTCCTACTATACCACTGGTGTCATATGCACAATATCATAAGAAAACACAATACACAGATATACTAAAAATAAAGGTACTTTATTTTTATGACAATATGCCAAAAGTATCTCAGTGAGTACCCTCAATTTTGCGTGAGGAGACAGAGGAGGCACCCAGCAAGACAAGGAGCCCACTCAGAAGCAAGCAGGACTCGCAGAAGTGCCAGAACAGGCACTACGAAGAAGAGTGAACCGGAGCTCACCCGAAGTCACAAAAGAAGGTCCCACGACACCGGAGGACAACTCAGGAGGTCATGCACTGCAGGTTAGAGTGTCGGGGACCCAGGCTTGGCTGTGCACAAAGGAAATCCTGGAAGAGTGCACAGGAGCCGGAGCAGCTGCAAATCACGCGGTACCCAGCAATGCAGTCTAGCGTGGGGAGGCAAGGACTTACCTCCACCAAACTTAGACTGAAGAGTCACTGGACTGTGGGAGTCACTTGGACAGAGTTGCTGAGTTCCAGGGACCACGCTTGTTGTGCTGAGAGGGGACCCAGAGGACCGGTGATACAGTCTTTTGGTGCCTGCGGTTGCAGGGAGACGATTCCGTTGACCCACAAGAGATTTCTTCGGAGCTTCTAGTGCAGAGAGGAGGTAGACTACCCCCACAGCATGCACCACCAGGAAAACAGTCGAGAAGGCCGCAGGATCAGCAATACAAGGTTGCCGTAGTCGTCTTTGCTAATTTGTTGCGGTTTTGCAGGCGTCCAGAGCAGTCAGCGGTCGATTCCTTGGCAGAGGGTGAAGAGAGAGATGCAGAGGAACTCTGATGAGCTCTTGCATTCGTTATCTAAAGAATTCCCCAAAGCAGAGACCCTAAATAGGCAGAAAAGGAGGTTTGCTACTTAGGAAGGAGGATAGGCTAGCAA
Organism: Pleurodeles waltl; assembly: GCF_031143425.1. Classification (NCBI taxonomy): domain Eukaryota; kingdom Metazoa; phylum Chordata; class Amphibia; order Caudata; family Salamandridae; genus Pleurodeles; species Pleurodeles waltl. The sequence goes on from NC_090447.1 coordinate 1,227,547,751, forward strand.
CACAGGTAAGAGCCTATCAGAAGGAGTATCTGACGTCACCTGCTGGCCCTGGCCACTCAGAGCAGTCCAGTGTTCCAGCAGCACCTCTGTTTGCAAGATGGCAGAGGTCTGGAGCACACTGGAGGAGCTCTGGGCACCTCCCAGGGGAGGTGCAGGTCAGGGGAGTGGTCACTCCCCTTTCCTTTGTCCAGTTTCGCGCCAGAGCAGGGCTGGGGGATCCCTTAACCGGTGTAGACTGGCTTATGCAGAGATGGGCACCATCTGTGCCCATCAAAGCATTTCCAGAGGCTGGGGGAGGCTACTCCTCCCCAGCCCTGACACCTTTTTCCAAAGGGAGAGGGTGTAACACCCTCTCTCTGAGGAAGTCTTTTGTTCTGCCTTCCTGGGCCAAGCCTGGCTGGACCCCAGGAGGGCAGAAACCTGTCTGAGGGGTTGGCAGCAGCAGCAGCTGCAGTGAAACCCCGGGAAAGGTAGTTTGGCAGTACCCGGGTCTGTGCTAGAGACTCGGGGGATCATGGAATTGTCTCCCCAATGCCAGAATGGCATTGGGGTGACAATTCAATGATCTTAGACATGTTACATGGCCATGTTCGGAGTTACCATTGTGACGCTATACATAGATAGTGACCTATGTGTAGTGTACGCGTGTAATGGTGTCCCCGCACTCACAAAGTCTGGGTAATTTGCCCTGAACGATGTGGGGGCACCTTGGCTAGTGCCAGGGTGCCCACACACTAAGTAAATTAGCACCCAACCTTTACCAGGTAAAGGTTAGACATATAGGTGACTTATAAGTTACTTAAGTGCAGTGGTAAATGGCTGTGAAATAACGTGGACGTTATTTCACTCAGGCTGCAGTGGCAGGCCTGTGTAAGAATTGTCAGAGCTCCCTATGGGTGGCAAAAGAAATGCTGCAGCCCATAGGGATCTCCTCGGACCCCAATACCCTGGGTACCTCAGTACCATATACTAGGGAATTATAAGGGTGTTCCAGTATGCCAATGTGAATTGGTGAAATTGGTCACTAGCCTGTTAGTGACAATTTGGAAAGCAAAGAGAGAGCATAACCACTGAGGTTCTGGTTAGCAGAGCCTCAGTGAGACAGTTAGTCATCACACAGGGAACACATACAGGGTACACTTATGAGCACTGGGGCCCTGGCTGGCAGGGTCCCAGTGAGACATACAACTAAAACAACATATATACGTACAGTGAAATATGGGGGTAACATGCCAGGCAAGATGGTACTTTCCTACACTAGTATGCCGAAATAGCTGTAACAACAGTTAGAAAACAGTGCAAATAGTGAAAATCATAATAGTTAGAAATGGGCCTGGGGGAATGTAGGAGGCTGGACTGGCTTGTAGTGAGTACCAAGGGGTACTTACACCTTGCACCAGGCCGAGGTATCCCTTATTAGTGTATAGGGTGTCTAGCAGCTTAGGCTGATAGATAATGGTAGCTTAGCAGAGCAGCTTAGGCTGAACTAGGAGACGAGTGAAGCTCCTACAGTACCACTAGTGTCATATGCACAATATCATAAGAAAACACAATACACAGATATACTAAAAATAAAGGTACTTTATTTTTATGACAATATGCCAAAAGTATCTCAGTGAGTACCCTCAGTATGAGGATAGCAAATATACACAAGATATATGTACACAATACCAAAAATATGCAGTATAGTATTAGAAAACAGTGCAAACAATGTATAGTTACAATAGGATGCAATGGGGACACATAGGGATAGGGGCAACACAAACCATATTCTCCAAAAGTGGAATGCGAACCACGAATGGACCCCAAACCTATGTGACCTTGTAGAGGGTCGCTGGGACTGTAAGAAAACAGTTAGGGTTAGAAAAATAGCCCACCCCAAGACCCTGAAAAGTGAGTGCAAAGTGCACTAAAGTTCCCCAAAGAGCACAGAAGTTGTGATAGGGGAATTCTGCAGGAAAGACACAAACCAGCAATGCAACAACGATGGATTTCCAGTCGAGGGCACCTGTGGAACAAGGGGACCAAGTCCAAAAGTCACAAGCAAGTCGGAGATGGGCAGATGCCCAGGAAATGCCAGCTGTGGGTGCAAAGAAGCTGCTACTGGACAGTAGAAGCTGAGGATTCTGCAGGAACGACAAGGGCTAGAGACTTCCCCTTTGGAGGATGGTTCCCACACGCCGTGGAGAGTCGTGCAAAAGTGTTTTCCTGAAGAAAGATCACCAACAAGCCTTGCTAGCTGCAAGTCATGCAGTTAGCGTTTTTGGGATGCTGCTGTGGCCCAGGAGGGACCAGGATGTCGCCAATTGCGTCAAGGGACAGAAGGGGCACCCAGCAAGACAAGGAGCCCTCTCAGAAGCAGGCAGCACCCGCAGAAGTGCCGGAACAGGCACTACAAAGAGGAGTGAAACGGTGCTCACCCGAAGTTGCACAAAGGAGTCCCACGGTGCCGGAGGACAACTTAGAAAGTCGTGCAATGCAGGTTAGAGTGCCGTAGACCCAGGCTTGGCTGTGCACAAAGGATTTCCACCGGAAGTGCACAGAGGCCGGAGAAGCTGCAAAAGACGCGGTTCCCAGCAATGCAGTCTGGCGTGGGGAGGCAAGGACTTACCTCCACCAAACTTGGACTGAAGAGTCACTGGACTGTGGGAGTCACTTGGACAGAGTTGCTGGATTCAAGGGACCTCGCTCGTCGTGCTGAGAGGAGACCCAGGGGACCGGTAATGCAGTTCTTTGGTGCCTGCGGTAGCAGGGGGAAGATTCCGTCGACCCACGGGAGATTTCTTTGGAGCTTCTAGTGCAGAGAGGAGGCAGACTACCCCCACAGCATGCACCACCAGGAAAACAGTCGAGAAGGCGGCGGGATCATCGTTACAGAGTTGCAGTAGTAGTCTTTGCTACTTTGTTGCAGTTTTGCAGGCTTCCAGCGCGGTCAGCAGTCGATTCCTTGGCAGAAGGTGAAGAGAGAGATGCAGAGGAACTCTGATGAGTTCTTGCATTCGTTATCTAAGGAAATCCCCAAAGCAGAGACCCTAAATAGCCAGAAAAGAGGGTTTGGCTACTTAGGAGAGAAGATAGGCTAGCAACACCTGAAGGAGCCTATCAGAAGGAGTCTCTGACATCACCTGCTGGCCCTGGCCACTCAGAGCAGTCCAGTGTGCCAGCAGCACCTCTGTTTCCTAGATGGCAGAGGTCTGGAGCACACTGGAGGAGCTCTGGGCACCTCCCAGGGGAGGTGCAGGTCAGGGGAGTGGTCACTCCCCTTTCCTTTGTCCAGTTTCGCGCCAGAGCAGGGCTGAGGGGTCCCTGAACCGGTGTAGACTGGCTTATGCAAAAATGGGCACCATCTGTGCCCATGAAAGCATTTCCAGAGGCTGGGGGAGGCTACTCCTCCCCTGCCTTAACACCTTTTTCCAAAGGGAGAGGGTGTAACACCCTCTCTCTGAGGAAGTCCTTTGTTCTGCCATCCTGGGCCAAGCCTGGCTGGACCCCAGGAGGGCAGAAACCTGTCTGAGGGGTTGGCAGCAGCAGCAGCTGCAGTGAAACCCCTGAAAAGGCATTTTGGCAGTACCAGGGTCTGTGCTACAGACCAGTGGGATCATGGGATTGTGCCAACTATGCCAGGATGGCATAGAGGGGGCGATTCCATGATCATAGACATGTTACATGGCCATATTCGGAGTTACCATTGTGAAGCTACACATAGGTAGTGACCTATGTGTAGTGCAGACGTGTAATGGTGTCCCCGCACTCACAAAGTCCGGGGAATTTGCCCTGAACAATGTGGGGGCACCTTGGCTAGTGCCAGGGTGCCCACACATTAAGTAACTTTGCACCTAACCTTTACCAGGTAAAGGTTAGACATATAGGTGACTTATAAGTTACTTAAGTGCAGTGGTAAATGGCTGTGAAATAACGTGGACGTTATTTCACTCAGGCTGCAGTGGCAGGCCTGTGTAAGAATTGTCAGAGCTCCCTATGGGTGGCAAAAGAAATGCTGCAGCCCATAGGGATCTCTTGGAACCCCAATACCCTGGGTACCTCAGTACCATATCCTAGGGAATTATAAGGGTGTTCCAGTATGCCAATGTGAATTGGTGAAATTGGTCACTAGCCTGTTAGTGACAATTTGGAAAGAAATAAGAGAGCATAACCACTGAGGTTCTGGATAGCAGAGCCTCAGGGAGACAGTTAGTCATAACACAGTTTACACATTCAGGCACACTTATGAGCACTGGGGCCCTGGCTGGCAGGGTCCCAGTGACACATACAACTAAAACAACATATGTACAGTGAAAAATGGGGGTAACATGCCAGGCAAGATGGTACTTTCCTACACAACCCCCCCCCCCAAACGAAGGACAATAAAACTAGTCATTACCTGATGGGTCTTCATTGTCTAAGTGGAAATATCTGGAGAGTCCATCTGCATTGGAGTGGGTACTCCCAAATCTATGTTCCACTGTATAGTCCATTCCCTGTAGGGATATGGACCACCTCAACAATTTAGGGTTTTCACCTTTCATTTGTTTTAGCCAAAGTAGAGGTTTGTGGTCTGTCTGAACAATGAAGTGAGTGCCAAACAGGTACGGCCTCAACTTCTTCAGTGCCCAGACCACAGCAAAGGCCTCCCTCTCAATGGCAGACACACGCTTTTCTCTAGGGTTCAACCTCCTACTAATAAAAGCAACAGGTTGATCCTGGCCCTCAGAATTAAGTTGTGATAGGACTGCCCCTACTCCTAATTCAGATGCATGCGTTTGGACATAGAATTTTTTAGAGTAACAAGGGATTTTCAGGACAGGTGCAGAGCACATGGCCTGCTTCAGCTCCTCAAAAGCTTTCTGACAGTTTGCTGTCCATAATACCTTCTAAGGCATTTTCTTTGAAGTGAGGTCATTAAGAGGGGCTGCAATGGAGCCATAGTTCTTTATGAACCTCCTATAGTACCCAGTTAGGCCTAAAAAGGCTCTCACCTGAGTCTGAGTAGTAGGGGGAACCCAATCTATAATAGTTTGGATTTTCCCCTGAAGTGGTGCAATCTGTTCCCCACCAACAAGGTGTCCCAGATAAACCACCTTTCCCTGCCCTATCTGGCACTTTGAAGCCTTGATAGTGATGCCTGCCTTTTGCAGTGCCTCCAAAACCTTCCATAGGTGGACCAGGTGATCATCCCAGCTGGAGCTAAAGACAGCTATATCGTCCAGATATGCTGCACTAAAAGCTTCCAGCCCTTGCAGGACTGTGTTCACCAACCTCTGAAAAGTGGCAGGTGCATTTTTCAATCCAAAAGGCATTACTGTGAATTGGTAATGTCCTCCAATGGTTGAAAATGCAGTTTTAGCTTTAGCATCTTCTGATAATTTGATCTGCCAATACCCTGCAGTCAAATCAAAAGTGCTTAGATACTTGGCAGATGCCAGTGTATCTATGAGCTCATCTGCCCTGGGTATAGGGTGAGCGTCAGTTTTTGTTACCTGGTTGAGACCTCTGTAGTCAACACAAAACCGCATTTCCTTCTTTCCATCTTTGGAATGAGGTTTTGGCACAAGTACCAAAGGAGAAGCCCATGGACTTTCAGAGTGCTCAACCACTCCTAGTTCTAGCATTTTCTGCAACTCTTGCTTTATGCAGTCTCTGACATGGTCAGGCTGCCTATAGATCTTACTTTTGACAGGCAAGCTGTCTCCAGTATCTATAGTGTGCTCACACCAAGAAGTGGTACCTGGCACAGTAGAGAAGAGTTCAGAAAACTGACCCAGTCGATTTATGCAGTGGTCTTTCTGCTCAGCAGTAAGACAATCTGCCAGTATAACACCTTCCACTAGAGCATCTTGTTCTGTGGAAGAGAAGAGATCAGGGAGATGATCACTGTCTTCTTCCTGTCCCTCATCAGTTGCCATGAGCAGGGTGAGAGCAGCCCTGTCATTGTAGGGTTTCAGGCGGTTGACATGGAGCACCCTAAGGGGACTCCTGGCAGTGCCTAAGTCAACTAAGTAGGTAACTTCACCCTTTTTCTCAACAATTGTGTGGGGTCCACTCCATTTATCTTGGAGTGCTCTTGGGGCCACAGGCTCCAAGACCCACACTTTCTGCCCTGGTTGGTACTGAACCAAAACAGCCTTCTGGTCATGCCATTGCTTTTGAAGCTCTTGGCTGGCCTGAAGGTTTTTACTGGCCTTTTTCATGTACTCAGCAATCCTTGATCTGAGGCCAAGTACATAGGGCCAGATGTAGCAAAATAGCAATTTGCGACTAGCAAATTGCGAGTCCCTGCGACTCGCAATTTGCAAGTCGCAAATTGCTATGCAGTACGGTGTCTCAGACACCGACTGCAACTCGCAATGGGGTCGCAATGACCCACCTCATGAATATTCATGAGGTGGGTCGCAAATTGCGGCCCCATTGCGAGTATAGGCACTCGCTAACATGGAGGCCTGCTGACGTCAGCAGACCTCCATGTTCGCGACCTGCTTTTCAATAAAGCAGTTTTTTTTTTTTAAGTGTAGCCCGTTTTCCTTAAGGGAAAACGAGCTGCACTTTAAAAAAAAAACGAAACCTTTTGTTTCGGTATTTTTTCAGGGCAGGGAGTGGTCCATTGGACCACTCCCTGCCCTGAAAAAATATTTTTGGGTCCAGTGACAAACTGGAAGGGGTCCCATGGGGACCCCTTCCAATTTGCGAGTGGGTTACCATCCACTTGAAGTGGATGGTAACTGCGATGCCATTTGCGACCGGTTACGCGGTCGCAAATAGTATTGCATCGCACAGCGACTCGCAAATAGGAAGGGAACACCCCTTCCTATTTGCGAGTCGGAAATGCATATTGCGAGTCGGTAACTGTAGGAGGCTGGACTGGCTTGTAGTGAGTACCAAGGGGTACTTGCACCTTGCACCAGGCCCAGTTATCCCTTATTAGTGTATAGGGTGTCTAGCAGCTTAGGCTGATAGATAATGGTAGCTTAGCAGAGCAGCTTAGGCTGAACTAGGAGACGTGTGAAGCTACTACAGTACCACTTAGTGTCATATGCACAATATCATAAGAAAACACAATACACAGTTATACTAAAAATAAAGGTACTTTATTTTTATGACAATATGCCAAAGTATCTTAGAGTGTACCCTCAGTGAAAGGATAGGGAATATACACAAGATATATATACACAATAGCAAAAATATGCAGTATAGTCTTAGAAAACAGTGCAAACAATGTATAGTTACAATAGGATGCAATGGGGAAACATAGGGATAGGGGCAACACAAACCATACACTCCAAAAGTGGAATGCGAACCACGAATGGACCCCAAACCTATGTGACCTTGTAGAGGGTCGCTGGGACTATTAGAAAATAGTGAGAGTTAGAAAAATAACCCTCCCCAAGACCCTGAAAAGTGAGTGCAAAGTGCACTAAAGTTCCCCTAAGGACAAAAGAGTCGTGTTAGAGGAATAATGCAGGAAAGACACAAACCAGCAATGCAACAACTGTGGATTTCCAATCTAGGGTACCTGTGGAACAAGGGGACCAAGTCCAAAAGTCACAAGCAAGTCGGAGATGGGCAGATGCCCAGGAAATGCCAGCTGCGGGTGCAAAGAAGCTTCGACTGGACAGAAGAAGCTGAGGTTTCTGCAGGAACGAAAAGGGCTAGAGACTTCCCCTTTGGTGGACGGATCCCACTTGCCTTGGAGAGTCGTGCAGAAGTGTTTTCCCGCCGGAAGGACGCCAACAAGCCCTGCTACACGCAAATCATGCGATTGGCGTTTTTGGACGCTGCTGGGGCCCAGGAGGGACCAGGAGGTCGCAAATTGGACCTGCAGAGAGAGGGGACGTCGAGCAAGACAAAGAGCCCTCACTGAAGCAGGTAGCTCCCGGAGAAGTGCCAGAAACAGGCCCTACGAGGATGCGTGAAACGGTGCTCGCCGAAGTTGCACAAAGGAGTCCCACGTCGCCGGAGACCAACTTAGAAAGTCGTGCAATGCAGGTTAGAGTGCCGTGGACCCAGGCTTGGCTGTGCACGAAGGATTTCCGCCGGAAGTGCACAGGGGCCGGAGTAGCTGCAAAGTCGCGGTTCCCAGCAATGCAGCCCAGCGAGGTGAGGCAAGGACTTACCTCCACCAAACTTGGACTGAAGAGTCACTGGACGGTGGGGGTCACTTGGACAGAGTCGCTGGATTCGAGGGACCTCGCTCGTCGTGCTGAGAGGAGACCCAAGGGACCGGTAATGCAGCTTTTTGGTGCCTGCGGTTGCAGGGGGAAGATTCCGTCGACCCACGGGAGATTTCTTCGGAGCTTCTGGTGCAGAGAGGAGGCAGGCTACCCCCACAGCATGCACAAGCAGGAAAACAGTCGAGAAGGCGGCAGGATCAGCGTTACAGAGTTGCAGTAGTCGTCTTTGCTACTATGTTGCAGGTTTGCAGGCTTCCAGCGCGGTCAACAGTCGTTTCCTTATCAGAAGGTGAAGAGAGAGATGCAGAGGAACTCGGCTGAGCTCATGCATTCGTTATCTAAAGTTTCCCAGAGACAGAGACCCTAAATAGCCAGAAAAGAGGGTTTGGCTACCTAGGAGAGAGGAAAGGCTACTAACACCTGAAGGAGCCTATCAGCAGGAGTCTCTGACGTCACCTGGTGGCACTGGCCACTCAGAGCAATCCAGTGTGCCAGCAGCACCTCTGTTTCCAAGATGGCAGAGGTCTGGAGCACACTGGAGGAGTTCTGGACACCTCCCAGGGGAGGTGCAGGTCAGGGGAGTGGTCACTCCCCTTTCCTTTGTCCAGTTTCGCGCCAGAGCAGGGGCTAAGGGGTCCCTGAACCGGTGTAGACTGGCTTATGCAGAATTGGGCACATCTGTGCCCAAGAAAGCATTTCCAGAGGCTGGGGGAGGCTACTCCTCCCCTGCCTTCACACCATTTTCCAAAGGGAGAGGGTGTCACACCCTCTCTCAGAGGAAGTTCTTTGTTCTGCCATCCTGGGCCAGGCCTGGCTGGACCCCAGGAGGGCAGCTGCCTGTCTGAGGGGTTGGCAGCAGCAGCAGCTGCAGTGAAACCCCAGGAAGGGCAGTCTGGCAGTACCAGGGTCTGTGCTACAGACCACTGGGATCATGGAATTGTCAAAAACCAACAAAGGAGGGGCAAAAGAAAGGGATATTCGGAGAAAAGACTCCTGGTCCCGTGTGTGAGGTTCCCAATATAATGCACATCAAAATTGCACACACGATTCCAAAAAGAAAGGTTCTTCATAGACCAATAGGTTCTACATACCACAGAAAAGAAAAAGTTATTTCTTTTAAAGCACAAGCCCTCACTCACCTTACGGTGACATGCTTCATCATAGGGCTGTGCTCCTCGTCAGGCTGGCGCTGCAATGCCTGACGGGCCCCACGAGGGGGCTCTTTGCCGGAGATCTTGTTTAAGGAGAAATGCACAACCGGTCAAAAAGAAGTGTGGAGGATTGGTATAGTAGTGGTTAAAATTGTCTAGAGGTAGAAAATAAATACGTCTTTAATTTGGTGTAGATACCTCTGACAAGGTTAAAAACAATAAATAGGGGACCCTGTGTCTACTTGCTTCATTTATACTACTCCCCAATGTGAGAGTCAGTAATTGCTATTAATAATAATTTCTCTTTTTATGGGGAGCGTAGACATTATTTTACCATTTCCCTATTTATTGTTTTTAACCTTGTCAGATTGTCACTACTATACCAATCCTCCACACTTCTTTTTGACCGGTTGTGCATTTCTCCTTAAACAAGATCTCCGGCAAAGAGCCCCCTCGTGGGGCCCGTCAGGCATTGCAGCGCCAGCCTGACGAGGAGCACAGCCCTATGATGAAGCATGTCACCGTAAGGTGAGTGAGGGCTTGTGCTTTAAAAGAAATAACTTTTTCTTTTCTGTGGTATGTAGAACCTATTGGTCTATGAAGAACCTTTCTTTTTGGAATCGTGTGTGCAATTTTGATGTGCATCATGGAATTGTACCAACAATGCCAGGATGGCATAGAGGGGGCAATTCCATGATCATAGACATGTTACATGGCCATATTCGGAGTTACCATGGTGAAGCTACATATAGGTAGTGACCTATATGTAGTGCACGCGTGTAATGGTGTCCCCGCACTCACAAAGTTCAGTGAATTGGCTCTGAACAATGTGGGGGCACCTTGGCTAGTGCCAGGGTGCCCTCACACTAAGTAACTTTGCACCTAACCTTTACCAGGTAAAGGTTAGACATATAGGTGACTTATAAGTTACTTAAGTGCAGTGTAAAATGGCTGTGAAATAACGTGGACGTTATTTCACTCAGGCTGCAGTGGCAGGCCTGTGTAAGAATTGTCAGAGCTCCCTATGGGTGGCAAAAGAAATGCTGCAGCCCATAGGGATCTCCTGGAACCCCAATACCCTGGGTACCTCAGTACCATATACTAGGGAATTATAAGGGTGTTCCAGTAAGCCAATGTAAATTGGTAAAAATGGTCACTAGCCTGTCAGTGACAATTTGGAAAGAAATGAGAGAGCATAACCACTGAGGTTCTGATTAGCAGAGCCTCAGTGAGACAGTTAGTCACTACACAGGTAACACATTCAGGCACACTTATGAGCACTGGGGCCCTGGGTTACCAGGGTCCCAGTGACACATACAACTAAAACAACATATATACAGTGAAAAATGGGGGTAACATGCCAGGCAAGATGGTACTTTCCTACACAACCCCCCCCCCAAACGAAGGACAATAAGACTAGCCATTACCTGATGAGTCTTCATTGTCTAAGTGGAAATATCTGGAGAGTCCATCTGCATTGGAGTGGCTACTCCCAGGTCTATGTTCCACTGTATAGTCCATTCCCTGTAGGGATATGGACCACCTCAACAATTTAGGATTTTCACCTTTCATTTGTTTTAGCCAAAGTAGAGGTTTGTGGTCTGTCTGAACAATGAAGTGAGTGCCAAACAGGTATGGCCTCAACTTCTTCAGAGCCCAGACCACAGCAAAGGCCTCCCTCTCAATGGCAGACCAACGCTTTTCTCTAGGGGTCAACCTCCTACTAATAAAAGCAACAGGTTGATCCTGGCCCTCAGAATTAAGTTGTGATAGGACTGCCCCTACTCCTAATTCAGATGCATCAGTTTGGACATAGCATTTTTTAGAGTAACAAGGGCTTTTCAGGACAGGTGCAGAGCACATGGCCTGCTTCAGCTCCTCAAAAGCTTTCTGACAGCTTGCTGTCCATAATACCTTTTTAGGCATTTTTTTTTGGATGTGAGGTCATTAAGAGGGGCTGCAATGGAGCCATAGTTCTTAATGAACCTCCTGTAATACCCAGTGAGGCCTAGGAAGGCTCTCACCTGAGTCTGAGTGGTAGGGGGAACCCAATCAATAATAGTTTGGATTTTCCCCTGAAGTGGTGCAATCTGTTCCCCACCAACAAGGTGTCCCAGATAAACCACCTTACCCTGCCCTATCTGGCACTTTGAAGCCTTGATAGTGAGGCCTGCCTTTTGCAGAGCCTCCAAAACTTTCCATAGGTGGACCAGGTGATCATCCCAGCTGGAGCTAAAGACAGCTATATCATCCAAATATGCTGCACTGAAAGCTTCCAGCCCTTGCAGGACTGTGTTCACCAACCTCTGAAAAGTGGCAGGTGCATTTTTCAAACCAAAAGGCATTACAGTAAACTGGTAATGTCCTCCAATGGTAGAAAATGCAGTCTTAGGTTTAGCATCTTCTGACAATTTGATCTGCCAATACCCTGCAGTCAAATCAAAAGTGCTTAGATACTTGGCAGATGCCAGTGTATCTATAAGCTCATCTGCCCTGGGTATAGGGTGAGCATCAGTTTTGGTTACCAAGTTGAGACCTCTATAGTCTACACAAAACCGCATTTCCTTCTTTCCATCTTTAGAATTGGGTTTTGGTACCAGTACCACAGGAGAAGCTCATGGACTGTCAGAGTGCTCAACCACTCCTAGTTCCAACATTTTCTGAACTTCTTGCTTTATGCAGTCCCTGACATGGTCAGGCTGCCTATAGATCTTACTTTTGACAGGTAAACTGTCTCCAGTATCTATAGTGTGCTCACACCAAGAAGTGGTGCCTGGCACAGTAGAGAAGAGTTCTGAAAATTGTCCTAGGAGATTTATGCAATTATCTTTCTGATCAGCAGTAAGACAATCAGCCAAAACTACACCTTCCACAAGAGCATCTTGTTCTGTGGAAGAGAAGAGATCAGGTAGAGGATCACTGTCTTCTTCCTGTCCCTCATCAGTTGCCATGAGCAGGGTGAGATCAGCCCTGTCATAGTAGGGTTTCAGGGGGTTGACATGGAGCACCCTAAGGGGACTCCTGGCAGTGCCTAAGTCAACCAAGTAGGTGACTTCACCCTTCTTTTCAACAATTGTGTGGGGACCACTCCATTTATCTTGGAGTGCTCTTGGGGCCACAGGCTCCAAGACCCACACTTTCTGCCCTGGTTGGTACTGAACCAAAACAGCCTTCTGATCATGCCATTGCTTCTGGAGCTCTTGGCTGGCCTGAAGGTTTTTACTGGCCTTTTTCATGTACTCAGCCATCCTTGATCTGAGGCCAAGTACATAATCCACAATATCCTGCTTAGGAGCTTTTAAAGGTTGTTCCCAACCCTCCTTTACAAGTGTGAGTGGACCCCTAACAGGGTGTCCAAAAAGAAGTTCAAAGGGGCTGAAGCCCACTCCTTTCTGGGGTACCTCCCTGTAGGCAAAAAGGAGGCATGGTAGAAGGATATCCCATCTCCTGCGGAGTTTTTCAGGGAGTCCCATAATCATGCCTTTGAGAGTTTTATTAAATCTCTCCACCAGTCCATTTGTTTGTGGATGATAGGGTGTTGTGAACTTGTACGTTACACCACACTCCTTCCACATGGCCTTTAAGTATGCAGACATGAAATTGCTTCCCCTGTCTGATACTACTTCCTTTGGGAAGCCCACCCTGGAAAATATTCCCAGGAGGGCCTTTGCCACTGCAGGAGCTGTAGTGGTCCTTAAAGGAATAGCTTCAGGATATCTTGTGGCATGGTCCACTACCACTAAGATAAACCTATTGCCTGAAGCAGTAGGAGGGTCAAGGGGGCCAACTATGTCAACCCCTACCCTTTCAAAGGGAACCCCAACCACAGGCAGTGGGATAAGGGGTGCCTTTGGGGTGCCACCTGTCTTGCCACTGGCTTGACAGGTTTCACAGGACTTACAAAATTCCTTTGTGTCCTCAGACATCCTAGGCCAATGAAACAATGGAACCAATCTGTCCCAAGTTTTCATTTGACCCAGGTGCCCAGCTAGGGGAATGTCATGTGCCAGTGTTAGGAGGAACTTTCTGTACTCCTGAGGAATCACTAATCTCCTGGCAGCTCCAGGTTTAGGATCCCTATGCTCAGTGTACAAGAGGTTGTCCTCCCAGTAAACTCTGTGAGAGTCACTGACATCCCCATTAGCCTGTTTGACAGCTTGCTGTCTGAGACCCTCTAATGTGGGACAGGTTTGCTGTGCCACACTCAGCTCCTCCCTGGCAGGCCCCCCTTCACCCAAAATCTCAGCAGTGTCTGCTTCCAGCTCCTCTGGTGTAGGTTCTGCACAGGGAGGGAATTCTTCTTCCTCAGAAGTAGAATCCACTGTAGAGGGAGGGATAGTAGGAAGTGGTTTGCTTCTACTAGCCCTAGCTTTAGGGAGCACTTGGTCCATTGTTCCAGGATCCAAGCTTCCCTGTCCTTTTTGCTTTTTGGCCTCAGCCCTTGTCAAAGCAAAAATATGCCCTGGGATGCCCAGCATTGCTGCATGGGCCTCCAACTCCACATCTGACCAAGCTGATGTCTCCAAATCATTCCCTAATAGACAGTCTACAGGTAAATCTGAAGCTACCACAACTTTCTTTGGACCAGTTACCCCCCCCCAGTTGAGATTTACAACAGCCATGGGGTGGCTTTGTGTTATGTTGGGAGCATCGGTTACTTGGTACTGGTGTCCAAGTATGTGTTGTTCAGGGTGCACCAGTTTCTCAATCACCATTGTGACACTGGCACCTGTGTCCCTGTAGGCCTGGACCTCAACACCATTTATTAGGGTTAGTTGCTTGTACTTCTCCAAGTTATGGGGGCAAGCAACCAAAGTGGCTAAATCAATAGCCCCTTCAGAGACTAAAGTAGCCTCTGTGGTCTCCCTAATTAGACCAACCCCAACTAAATTACCAAAAGTGAGCCCAGCTACTCCCTTGGATTGGCTATTAGTAGGTTTGCTCCCACCACCACTGCTATTAGTAGGGACACTAGGTGTAGCAGTAGGGGTTGTAGTGGTGGGAGCTGTGGTGCCTTTCTTTGGACAACTGGGATCTGTTGTCCAATGGCCTTTTATCTTACATAAATAGCACCATGGTTTCTTTTCCTTGTTCTGATTAAAGGAGGATTTGGACCCACCACCCCCACCAGAGTGTTTTTGTGGGCCTGATGAAGACTCATTTTTAGATTTGTCCCCACCCTTGTCAGAAGACTTACCATCCTTCTTTTTGTTGCCATCTTTGTCACCCCCTGTATGAACTTTTCTGTTCACTCTTGTTCTGACCCATTTGTCTGCCTTCTTTCCCAATTCTTGGGGAGAGGTCAGATCAGAGTCCACCAAGTACTGGTGCAACAAATCAGACACACAATTATTAAGAATATGCTCTCTCAGGATTAAGTTATACAGGCTGTCATAATCAGTAACTTTACTGCCATGTAACCACCCCTCCAAGGCCTTCACTGCCTGGTCAATGAAATCAACCCAGTCTTGTGAAGACTCCTTTTTGGTCTCTCTGAACTTTATCCTGTACTGTTCAGTGGTTAAGCCATAACCATCCAGGAGTGCATTCTTAAGAACTTGGAAATTATTAGCATCATTTTCTTTTACAGTAAGAAGCCTATCCCTACCTTTTCCACTAAATGATAGCCATAGGATAGCAGCCCACTGCCTTTGAGGGACATCCTGTACAACACAGGCCCTCTCAAGTGCAGCAAACCACTTGTTAATGTCATCCCCCTCCTTATAAGGGGGAACTATCTTGTGCAGATTCCTGGAATCATGCTCTTTTGCAGGATGACTATGGGGAATACTGCTGCTGCCACCATGGGTATCTAAACCCAACTTCTGTCTTTCCTTCTCTAATTCAAAAGACTGTCTATCCAAATCCAGCTGTTGCTTTTTAAGCTTCAGTCTGGTTTGTTCCACCCTCAACTTATTGAGTTCCCTCTCTAACATTCTGTCATCAGGGTTGGTGGGAGGGACATTTCTAGAAACAGAGCTATGATGGGAATGAACAGAAGGAGACCTGTCCCTTACAGAAGCCAACTTAACAGCTTGGTTTACAGAAACATTACTACCAGTATGGTGAGAATAAATGCTTTTGCTATGATGTGAGACAACACTATTTCTATGGTGTGGCTCATCATCATTACCATCTATGCTAGATTGTCTAGTAATGGGCAGGCTAGGAAGTTTCTTTCCTGAATCTTTTCCTGGGGGAGTCCCTGAATCTGATTGGGAACTATTAGGTACTTTTTCAACAGATGGGGCACCTATGGCCTTATCCTGTTCTCTAAGCATATTAATTAATAGTTCTAAGGCAGGATTCTTCCCTACACTCAAACCTCTCTCTATACAGAGACTCCTTGCTCTTTTCCAGCTAAGGTTGTCATATGCAAGTTTGGACAGATCAACACTTTGGCCTGTGCCAGACATTTTTTAGAGAGAGTTAAAGTGATAGAGAAAGAGACAAAAGTTTTCAGAACTTTTTGGAAAGACAGAAAAAAAAACTTTTTAAACTTTTAAGAACTTTTTTGAAAGTTTAGAAGTACTTTTCAGCACTTAGAAAAGAGTGAAAAGAGGAAATGCAAAACTTTTTGGCTATGTGTATATACACTGACCTTGTTTTGTATATTTTTCTCTTATGAAAAGTACAATGACAAGAGTGGTAAGTAGTCTCAAGCACTTATCCCACCACTGCACAACCAATGTAGGAGGCTGGACTGGCTTGTAGTGAGTACCAAGGGGTACTTGCACCTTGCACCAGGCCCAGTTATCCCTTATTAGTGTATAGGGTGTCTAGCAGCTTAGGCTGATAGATAATGGTAGCTTAGCAGAGCAGCTTAGGCTGAACTAGGAGACGTGTGAAGCTACTACAGTACCACTTAGTGTCATATGCACAATATCATAAGAAAACACAATACACAGTTATACTAAAAATAAAGGTACTTTATTTTTATGACAATATGCCAAAGTATCTTAGAGTGTACCCTCAGTGAAAGGATAGGGAATATACACAAGATATATATACACAATAGCAAAAATATGCAGTATAGTCTTAGAAAACAGTGCAAACAATGTATAGTTACAATAGGATGCAATGGGGAAACATAGGGATAGGGGCAACACAAACCATATACTCCAAAAGTGGAATGCGAACCACGAATGGACCCCAAACCTATGTGACCTTGTAGAGGGTCGCTGGGACTATTAGAAAATAGTGAGAGTTAGAAAAATAACCCTCCCCAAGACCCTGAAAAGTGAGTGTAAAGTGCACTAAAGTTCCCCTAAGGACAAAAGAGTCGTGTTAGAGGAATAATGCAGGAAAGACACAAACCAGCAATGCAACAACTGTGGATTTCCAATCTAGGGTACCTGTGGAACAAGGGGACCAAGTCCAAAAGTCACAAGCAAGTCGGAGATGGGCAGATGCCCAGGAAATGCCAGCTGCGGGTGCAAAGAAGCTTCGACTGGACAGAAGAAGCTGAGGTTTCTGCAGAAACGAAAAGGGCTAGAGACTTCCCCTTTGGTGGACGGATCCCTCTCGCCTTGGAGAGTCGTGCAGAAGTATTTTCCCGCCGGAAGGACGCCAACAAGCCTTGCTACACGCAAATCGTGCGTTTAGCGTTTTTGGACGCTGCTGGGGCCCAGGAGAGACCAGGAGGTCGCAAATTGGACCTGCAGAGAGAAGGGACATCGAGCAAGACAAAGAGCCCTCACTGAAGCAGGTAGCACCCGGAGAAGTGCCAGAAACAGGCACTACGAGGATGCGTGAAACGGTGCTCGCCGAAGTTGCACAAAGGAGTCCCACGTCGCCGGAGACCAACTTAGAAAGTCGTGCAATGCAGGTTAGAGTGCCGTGGACCCAGGCTTGGCTGTGCATGAAGGATTTCTGCCAGAAGTGCACAGGGGCCGGAGTAGCTGCAAAGTCGCGGTTCCCAGCAATGCAGCCCAGCGAGGTGAGGCAAGGACTTACCTCCACCAAACTTGGACTGAAGAGTCACTGGACTGTGGGGGTCACTTGGACAGAGTCGCTGGATTCGAGAGACCTCGCTCGTCGTGCTGAGAGGAGACCCAAGGGACCGGTAACGCAGCTTTTTGGTGCCTGCGGTTGCAGGGGGAAGATTCCGTCGACCCACGGGAGATTTCTTCGGAGCTTCTGGTGCAGAGAGGAGGCAGGCTACCCCCACAGCATGCACAAGCAGGAAAACAGTCGAGAAGGCGGCAGGATCAGCGTTACAGAGTTGCAGTAGTCGTCTTTGCTACTATGTTGCAGGTTTGCAGGCTTCCAGCGCGGTCAGCAGTCGTTTCCTTATCAGAAGGTGAAGAGAGAGATGCAGAGGAACTCGGCTGAGCTCATGCATTCGTTATCTAAAGTTTCCCCAGAGACAGAGACCCTAAATAGCCAGAAAAGAGGGTTTGGCTACCTAGGAGAGAGGAAAGGCTACTAACACCTGAAGGAGCCTATCAGCAGGAGTCTCTGACGTCACCTGGTGGCACTGGCCACTCAGAGCAGTCCAGTGTGCCAGCAGCACCTCTGTTTCCAAGATGGCAGAGGTCTGGAGCACACTGGAGGAGTTCTGGACACCTCCCAGGGGAGGTGCAGGTCAGGGGAGTGGTCACTCCCCTTTCCTTTGTCCAGTTTCGCGCCAGAGCAGGGGCTAAGGGGTCCCTGAACCGGTGTAGACTGGCTTATGCAGAATTGGGCACATCTGTGTCCAACAAAGCATTTCCAGAGGCTGGGGGAGGCTACTCCTCCCCTGCCTTCACACCATTTTCCAAAGGGAGAGGGTGTCACACCCTCTCTCAGAGGAAGTTCTTTGTTCTGCCATCCTGGGCCAGGCCTGGCTGGACCCCAGGAGGGCAGCTGCCTGTCTGAGGGGTTGGCAGCAGCAGCAGCTGCAGTGAAACCCCAGGAAGGGCAGTCTGGCAGTACCAGGGTCTGTGCTACAGACCACTGGGATCATGGAATTGTACCAACAATGCCAGGATGGCATAGAGGGGGCAATTCCATGATCATAGACATGTTACATGGCCATATTCGGAGTTACCATGGTGAAGCTACATTTAGGTAGTGACCTATATGTAGTGCACGCGTGTAATGGTGTCCCCGCACTCACAAAGTTCAGTGAATTGGCTCTGAACAATGTGGGGGCACCTTGGCTAGTGCCAGGGTGCCCTCACACTAAGTAACTTTGCACCTAACCTTTACCAGGTAAAGGTTAGACATATAGGTGACTTATAAGTTACTTAAGTGCAGTGTAAAATGGCTGTGAAATAACGTGAACGTTATTTCACTCAGGCTGCAGTGGCAGGCCTGTGTAAGAATTGTCAGAGCTCCCTATGGGTGGCAAAAGAAATGCTGCAGCCCATAGGGATCTCCTGGAACCCCAATACCCTGGGTACCTCAGTACCATATACTAGGGAATTATAAGGGTGTTCCAGTAAGCCAATGTAAATTGGTAAAAATGGTCACTAGCCTGTCAGTGACAATTTGGAAAGAAATGAGAGAGCATAACCACTGAGGTTCTGATTAGCAGAGCCTCAGTGAGACAGTTAGTCACTACACAGGTAACACATTCAGGCACACTTATGAGCACTGGGGCCCGGGGTTACCAGGGTCCCAGTGACACATACAACTAAAACAACATATATACAGTGAAAAATGGGGGTAACATGCCAGGCAAGATGGTACTTTCCTACAGTAACGACTCGCAATATGCATTTCTGAATTGCAAACCCACGTTTGCGAGTCGCAAACGGCGATTTTCGCCATTTGCGACTCGCAAACGGGTTGCTACATCTGGCCCATAGTCCATTATGTCTTGCTTTGGAGCTTTTAAAGGTTGTTCCCAACCCTCCTTAACAAGTGTTAGGGGACCTCTCACAGGGTGACCAAAAAGAAGTTCAAAGGGGCTGAAGCCCACTCCTTTCTGGGGTACCTCCCTGTAAGCAAAAAGGAGGCATGGTAAAAGGATGTCCCATCTCCTGCGGAGTTTTTCAGGGAGTCCCATAATCATGCCTTTGAGAGTTTTGTTAAATCTCTCCACCAGTCTATTTGTTTGTGGATGATAGGGTGTGGTGAACTTGTATGTCATGCCACACTCCTTCCACATGTCCTTTAAGTAAGCAGACATGAAATTGCTTCCCCTGTCTGATACCACCTCTTTTGGGAAGCCCACCCTGGAAAAGATTCCCAGGAGGGCCTTTGCCACTGCAGGAGCTGTAGTGGTCCTTAGAGGAATTGCTTCAGGATATCTGGTGGCATGGTCCACTACCACCAAGATAAACCTATTGCCTGAAGCAGTAGGAGGCTCAAGGGGGCCAACTATGTCAACCCCTACCCTTTCAAAGGGAACCCCAACCACAGGCAGGGGAATAAGGGGTGCCTTTGGGGTGCCACCTGTCTTGCCACTGGCTTGACAGGTTTCACAGGACTTACAAAAATCTTTTGTGTCCTCTGACATTCTAGACCAATGAAACAAGGGAACAAGCCTGTCCCAAGTTTTCATTTGCCCCAAATGTCCAGCTAAGGGAATGTCTTGAGCAAGAGTTAGGAGGAACTCTCTGTATTGCAGGGGAATGACCAATCTCCTGGCAGCTCCAGGTTTTGGGTCCCTTGCCTCTTTATACAAGAGGTTGTCCTCCCAGTAAACTCTGTGAGAGTCACTGACATCCCCAGTTTGCTGTTTGACAGCTTGCTATCTTAGACCCTCTAGTGTGGGACAGGTCTGCTGTGCCACACTCAGCTCCTCCCTGGCAGGCCCCCCTTCACCCTAAAGCTCAGCAGTGTCTGCTTCCAACTCCTCTGGTGTAGGTTCTGCACAGGGTGGAAATTCTTCTTCCTCAGAAGTTGAATCCACTGTAGAGGGAGGGATAGTAGGTAGTGCTTTACTTCTACTAGCCCTAGCTTTAGGGAGCACTTGGTCCATTCTTCCAGGATCCAAGTCACCCTGTCCTTTTTGCTTTTTGGCCTGAGCCCTGGTCAAAGTAAAAATATGCCCTAGAATGCCCAGCATTGCTGCATGAGCCTCTAACTCCACTTCTGCCCAAGCTGATGTCTCTAAATCATTCCCTAATAGACAGTCTACAGGTAAATCTGAGGCAACCACAACTTTCTTTGGGCCAGTAACCCCCCCCTAGTTGAGATTCACAACAGCCATGGGGTGGCTAAGGGTGTTGTTATGAGCATCGGTTACTTGGTACTGGTGACCAAGTAGGTGTTGTTCAGGGTGGACCAGTTTCTCTATTACCATTGTAACACTGGTACCAGTGTCCTGTAAGCCTGAACCTCAACACCATTTATTAGGGGTAGTTGCTTGTACTTATCCATGTTAAGG
This sequence comes from Pleurodeles waltl, assembly GCF_031143425.1. NCBI lineage: Eukaryota > Metazoa > Chordata > Amphibia > Caudata > Salamandridae > Pleurodeles > Pleurodeles waltl. The sequence goes on from NC_090447.1 coordinate 1,227,568,387, forward strand.
GGTCAAGCAACCAAGGTGGATAAATCAATAGCCCCCTCAGAGACTAACACAGCCTCTGTGGGCTCCCTAATTAGACCAACACCAACTAAGTTACCAAAAGTGAGCCAAGCTACTCCCTTGGATTGGCTATTAGTAGGTTTGCTCCCACCACCACTGCTATTAGTAGGGACACTAGGTGTAGCAGTAGGGGTTATAGTGGTAGCAGGCTTGGTGCTTTTCTTTGGACAACTGGGATCTGTTGTCCAATGGCCTTTTATTTTACATAAATAGCACCATGGTTTCTTTTCTTTGTTTTGATTTGAAGAGGATTGGGGCCCACCACCCCCACCAGAGTGTTTTTGTGGGCATGATGAAGACTCATTTTTATATTTGTCCCCACCCTTGTCAGAAGACTTACCATCCTTCTTCTTATTGCCATCTTTGTCACCCCCTGTATGAACTTTTCTGTTCACCCTTGTTCTGACCCATTTGTCTGCCTTCTTTCCCAATTCTTGGGGAGAGGTCAGATCAGAGTCCACCAGGTACTGGTGCAACAAATCAGACACACAATTATTAAGAATATGCTCTCTCAGGATCAAGTTATACAGGCTTTCATAATCAGTAACTTTACTGCCATGTAACCACCCCTCCAAGGCCTTCACTGAATGGTCAACAAAATCAACCCAGTCTTGTGAAGACTCCTTTTTGGTCTCTTTGAACTTCATCCTGTACTGTTCAGTGGTTAAGCCATAACCATCTAGGAGTGCATTCTTAAGAACCTTGAAATCATTGGCTTCACTTTCTTTCACAGTAAGGAGCCTATCCCTACCCTTTCCACTAAATGATAGCCATAGGATAGCAGCCCACTGCCTTTGAGGGACATCCTGTACAACACAGGCCCTCACAAGTGCAGCAAACCACTTGTTAATGTCATCCCCCTCCTTATAAGGGGGAACTACCTTGTGCAGATTCCTGGAATCATGCTCTTTAGCAGGATGACTATGGGGAATACTGCTGCTGCCACCATGGGTTTCTAAACCCAATTTCTGTCTTTCTTTCTCCACTTCTAAGGACTGTCTATCCAAATCCAGCTGTTGCTTCTTGAGCTTCAGTCTGGTTTGTTTCACTCTCAATCTATTGAGCTCCCTTTCTAACAATCTGTCATCAGGGTGGGTGGGAGGGACATGCCTTGAAACAGAAGTATGGTGAGAATGAACAGAAGGAGACCTGTCCCTTACAGAAGGCATCCTAACAGCTTGGTTAACAGATACATCACTTCTACTATGGTGAGAAGGAATACTCTTGCTATGATGTGAGACAACACTATCAGTATGGTGTGACTCTACATCAGTACCAACTATGCTAGGCTGTCTGGTAATGGGCAGGCTAGGAAGTTTCTTTCCTAAATCTTTTTCTAGGGGAGTCCCTGGATCAGATTGGGAACCATTAGCTACTTTTTCAACAGAAGGGGCACCTCTGGCCTTATCCTGTTCTATAAGCATGTTAACCAACAGTTCACTGGAATGATTCTTCCTTACACTTAAACCTCTATCTATGCAGAGACTCCTTGCTTCTTTCCAGCTAAGGTTATCATAAGCAAGTTTGGACAGATCAACAGTTTGGCCTGTGCCAAACATTTTAGACAGTGTTTAAGTGACAGAAAAAGTGAGAAAAAGTTTTTCAGAACTTTTGAAAAGACAGAAAAAAAACTTTTAAAACTTTTTAAGAACTTTTAGAAAGTTTAGAGGTACTTTTCAGCACTTAGAAAAGAGTGAAAAGAGGAAATGCAAAACTTTTTGGTTAGGTGTACATACACTGAACTTGTTTGTATATTTTTCTCTTATGAAAAGTACAATGACAAAAGTGGTAAGTAGTTTCAAAGCACTTATCCCACCGCTGCACAACCAATGTAGGAGGCTGGACTGGCTTGTAGTGAGTACCAAGGTGTACTTACACCTTGCACCAGGCCCAGGTATCCCTTATTAGTGAATAGGGTGTCTAGCAGCTTAGGCTGATAGATAATGGTAGCTTAGCAGAGCAGCTTAGGCTGAACTAGGAGACGAGTGAAGCTCCTACAGTACCACTAGTGTCATTGCACAGTATCATAAGAAAACACAATACACAGATATACTAAAAATAAAGGTACTTTATTTTTATGACAATATGCCAAAAGTATCTCAGTGAGTACCCTCAGTATGAGGATAGCAAATATACACAAGATATATGTACACAATACCAAAAAAAACAGTATAGTAGTAGAAAACAGTGCAAACAATGTATAGTTACAATAGGATGCAATGGGGACACATAGGGATAGGGGCAACAAAAAAACATATACTCCAAAAGTGGAATGCGAACCACGAATGGACCCCACACCTATGTGACCTTGTAGAGGGTCGCTGGGACTGTAAGAAAACAGTTAGGGTTAGAAAAATAGCCCACCCCAAGACCCTGAAAAGTGAGTGCAAAGTGCACTAAAGTTCCCCAAAGAGCACAGAAGTCGTGATAGGGGAATTCTGCAGGAAAGACACAAACCAGCAATGCAACAACGATGGATTTCCAGTCGAGGGCACCTGTGGAACAAGGGGCCCAAGTCCAAAAGTCACAAGCAAGTCGGAGATGGGCAGATGCCCAGGAAATGCCAGCTGTGGGTGCAAAGAAGCTGCTACTGGACAGTAGAAGCTGAGGATTCTGCAGGAACGACAAGGGCTAGAGACTTTCCCTTTGGAAGATGGTTCCCCCACGCTTTGGAGAGTCGTGCAAAAGTGTTTTCCTGAAGAAAGATCGCCAACAAGCCTTGCTAGCTGCAAGTCATGTGGTTAGCGTTTTTGGATGCTGCTGTGGCCCAGGAGAGACGAGGATGTCGCCAATTGCGCCAAGGGACAGAGGGGGCGCCCAGCAAGACAAGTAGCCCTCTCAAAAGCAGGCAGCACCCACAGAAGTGCTGGAACGGGCACTACGAAGAGGAGTGAAACGGTGCTCACCCAAAGTTGCACAAAGGAGTCCCACGCCGCCGGAGGACAACATAGAAAGTCATGCAATGCAGGTTAGAGTGCTGTGGACCCAGGCTTGGCTGTGCACAAAGGATTTCCACCGGAAGTGCACAGAGGCCGGAGTAGCTGCAAAAGACGCGGTTCCCAGCAATGCAGTCTGGCGTGGGGAGGCAAGGACTTACCTCCACCAAACTTGGACTGAAGAGTCACTGGACTGTGGGAGTCACTTGGACAGAGTTGCTGGATTCAAGGGACCTCGCTCGTTGTGCTGAGAGGAGACCCAGGGGACCGGTAATGCAGTTCTTTGGTGCCTGCGGTAGCAGGGGGAAGATTCCATCGACCCACGGGAGATTTCTTCGGAGCTTCTAGTGCAGAGAGGAGGCAGACTACCCCCACAGCATGCACCACCAGGAAAACAGTCGAGAAGGCGGCGGGATCAGCGTTACAGAGTTGCAGTAGTTGTCTTCGCTACTTTGTTGCAGTTTTGCAGGCTTCCAGCGCGGTCAGCAGTCGATTCCTTGGCAGAAGGTGAAGAGAGAGATGCTGAGGAACTCTGATGAGCTTTTGCAGAAAAGAGGGTTTGGCTACTTAGGAGAGAAGATAGGCTAGCAACACCTGAAGGAACCTATCAGAAGGAGTCTCTGACATCACCTGCTGGCCCTGGCCACTCAGAGCAGTCCAGTGTGCCAGCAGCACCTCTGTTTCCAAGATGGCAGAGGTCTGGAGCACACTGGAGGAGCTCTGGGCACCTCCCAGGGGAGGTGCAGGTCAGGGGAGTGGTCACTCCCCTTTCCTTTGTCCAGTTTCGCGCCAGAGCAGGGCTGAGGGGTCCCTGAACCGGTGTAGACTGGCTTATGCAGAAATGGGCACCATCTGTGCCCATGAAAGCATTTCCAGTGGCTGGGGGAGGCTACTCCTCCCCTGCCTTAACACCTTTTTCCAAAGGGAGAGGGTGTAACTCCCTCTCTCTGAGGAAGTCCTTTGTTCTGCCATCCTGGGCCAAGCCTGGCTGGACCCCAGGAGGGCAGAAACCTGTCTGAGGGGTTGGCAGCAGCTGCAGTGAAACCCCTGAAAAGGCAGTTTGGCAGTACCAGGGTCTGTGCTACAGACCAGTGGGATCATGGGATTGTGCCAACTATGCCAGGATGGCATAGAGGGGGCAATTCCATGATCATAGACATGTTACATGGCCATATTCGGAGTTACCATTGTGAAGCTACACATAGGTAGTGACCTATGTGTGGTGCACACGTGTAATGGTGTCCCCCACTCACAAAGTCCGGGGAATTTGCCCTGAACAATGTGGGGGCACCTTGGCTAGTGCCAGGGTGCCCACACACTAAGTAACTTTGCACCTAACCGTTACCAGGTAAAGGGTAGACATATAGGTGACTTATAAGTTACTTAAGTGCAGTGGTAAATGGCTGTGAAATAACGTGGACGTTATTTCACTCAGGCTGCAGTGGCAGGCCTGTGTAAGAATTGTGAGAGCTCCCTATGGGTGGCAAAAGAAATGCAGCCCATAGGGATCTCTTGGAACCCCAATACCCTGGGTACCTCAGTACCATATACTAGGGAATTATAAGGGTGTTCCAGTATGCCAATGTGAATTGGTGAAATTGGTCACTAGCCTGTTAGTGACAATTTGGAAAGAAATGAGAGAGCATAACCACTGAGGTTCTGGATAGCAGAGCCTCAGTGAGACAGTTAGTCATAACACAGGTAACACATTCAGGCACACTTATGAGCACTGGGGCCCTGGCTGGCAGGGTCCCAGTGACACATACAACTAAAACAACATATGTACAGTGAAAAATGGGGGTAACATGCCAGGCAAGATGGCACTTTCCTACAGGGAACACAAACCATATACTAAGAAAGTGGAATGCGAAGGTCGGTTTCCCACCTAGGCAGGTGTAGTGTGTAGAGGGGTGCTGGGAGATTTAGAAAACATCAAAGGTAAGTAAAAAAAAAACATTGCAGAGCCCAGGAAAACAGGAGTAAATCACAGTAACACAAGAACACGAGAAAGAAAATTATGCAAGAACCAGAAGAGACTGCAAGACACCAGCAATGGATTCCTGGACCTGTGGAATAAGTGGACCAAGTCCAAAAAGCACTGAAGGATCCAGAGAGAAAAGGAGCACCTGCTAACCCGGATAAAGTTGCAAAAGAAGAAACACTGGTGAAGAAGAACAGTCAGTCCTGTACCCAAGAAGACAGATGCAGGTTCCTGGTTGGTGAAAATGATGTCGCACACCGGATGAAGGATTGCAGTCTGGTTTGCGTCGCTGGATTCCGCCAACAAGCCTTGGCACATGCAAAGCTCGTGGTTAGTGGAAAATGGGGCTGCCTGGGACCAGGAGGGACCTGGTGGACTCTACAGTGGGGGGAGTCATATGGGGCTCTCAGCAACTCAGAGAGCCCACAGAGGACCATCCAGCACACAGGATAGGGACAAAGGAGGTGCAAAAGGAGACCCAAGCAGCACCACAGCAAAGGGTCCCATGCTGCTGGAGAACCATGCAGGAAGCTGTGCGTCGCAGGAAGGAGTGCTTCCGGCTTAAGCTGCACGGTGCATGCAGAACTTTGTGGAAGGATGCCAACAAGCCTTGCAACTGCAAAACACGCAGTGCACAGGGGTACTGTCTTGCATGGGGATGCAAGCTCTTACCTCCACCAAAGTTGGACAGTTGGACATCAGGACCGTTGGGACCAGTTCAGTCCACCACCAGTGATGCAGGATCCATTCAGCTTGTCAGGAGAGGGGTTCCTCACTACCAGTCGTCATTGCAGAGAGGTACCTGAGGAATGCAGGGGAGTGCGTCCTTCACCCCAAGGGAGATTCCTTTGTTCTTCTGGTGCAGGCTGAAGACAGGCTGTCCTCTGACGATGTACAACTGGGAAACAGTTGCAGTTGCTGGCAGAAGCTGAAGATACATTGTTGCAGAAGTCATCTTTGCTCCTTTGTTGCAGTTGTAGAGTTCCTGGAGGGTCCAGATGCAGTTTCTTTGGTAAGAAGGTGAAGTAAAGGATGCACAGGGTTCCTGCTGGAATCTTGCAATCTTTATCTGAAGAACCACTTAAGAGAGAGACCCTAAATAGCCCTGAAAGGGGGATTGGTCAGCTAAACAGGTAAGCACCTATCAGGTGAGGGCTCTGACATCACCTGCTGGCACTGGCCACTCAGACGCTCCCAGATGGTCCTGCCAAATTGGAATCCAAGATGGCAAAATCCAGAGACACTCTGGAGGAGCTCCGAGCACCACCCCTGGAATGTTGATGGACATGGGAGTGGTCACTCCCCTTTCATTTGCCAGTTTCACACCAGAGAAGGGACTGGGGGTCCCTGAAGCGTTGTAGACTGGATTATGCAAGGAGGGCACCATCCGTGTCCTTCAAAACATTTCCAGAGGCTTGGGGAGGCTACCCTTCCCAAGCCTGTAACACCTATTTCCAAAGGGAGAGTGTGTTACACACCTCTCCCAAAGGAAATCCTTCGTTCTTCCTTCCTGTGCTTGAGCTGCTCAAGCAGGAGGAGGGCAGAAATCATCCTGAGAGGTGGCAGCAGCTGGGGCTGCCTGGAAAACCTCAGAAGGCTGCAATGGCGATAGTGGGGGTCCTCTAAGGGCCCCCTAGATGGCATGGAAATGTAGAACCAATCCTTGCAAACGCATTGGGGTATGATTCCAACATGTTTGATACCAATCATGTCTATGTTCGGAGTTACCATTATGTAGCTGGACATAGGTAGTGACATATCTCCTGTACAAGCGTAAAATGGCATCCCGCGCTCATGAAGTCTGAAAAAATGGTGCTGGAGGTCATTGTGGCACCTCTGCTAGTGTAGAGGTGCCGTCATACACAGGTACTCTGCACCGTGCCCTCAGGCCTGAAGGGTCTGCTATAGGGGTGACTTACAAGTGACCTGGTGCAGTGTTAATGGAAGTGAAAGGGTGCATGCACCGTTTCACGCAGACTGGTATGGCAGTCCTGCAGAAGCATTTGCATGGGCTCCCTATGGGTGACAAAATAAATGCTGCAGCCTATAGGGATCCCCTGGAATCCCAATGCCCTGGGTACCTAGGGACCATATACCAGAGATTTATAAGGGGTCACCAGTATGCCAAGTTTGTGTGAAATACTGGGTTACCAGTATGCATGACAACATTTAGAGGAGAGAGAGCATAATCACTGGGATCCTGGTTAGAAGGTTCCCAGTGAACACAGTCAAGCACACTAACATCATGCAGAAAATGGGGGTAACCGTGGCGAAAAGAGGATACTTTCTTACACCCCCCCTCCAAACGAGGGACAATATGGCTAACCTTTACCAGATGAGTCTTTATTATCTAAGTGGAAATATCTGGAGAGTCCATCTGCATTGGAGTGGTTACTCCCGGTCTATGTCCCACTGTAAAGTCCATCCCCAATTTAGGGTTTTCTCTTTTTCATTTGCTTTAAGACAGGTTTGTGGCCTGTCTGAACTATGCAATGAGTCCCAAAGAGGTATGGTCTCAACTTCCTCAAGGCCCAGACCCCAGCAAAGGCATCACTCTCTATGGCTGACCAACGCTTTTCTCCAGGGGTCAACCTTCTGCTGATAAAAGCTACAGATTGATCCTGGCCCTCTGAATTCAGTTGTGATAAAACTGCCTCAACCCCTACCTCTGAAGCATCAGTCTGAACTATGCACTTCTTCGAGTAGATTGGGGGTTTTTAAGAGGTGCAGTGCACATAGCCTGCTTTAGCTCCTCAAAAGCTTTCTGACAGCTAGCTGTTCATAATACATTTTTAGACATCTTCTTTGAGATGAGGTCATTATGAGGGGCAATAGTTCTTAATGAACCTCCTATAATACCCATTGAGACCAAGAAAGGCTCTGACCAGGGTCTGTGTTGTAGGGGGAGCCCAGTCTAAAATAGTCAAGGTCTTCCCCTGCAGTGGTTCAATCTGTTCCCCACCTACCAGGTATCCCAGATAAACCACCTTCCCCTGACCTATCTGGCACTTTGAGGCCTTGATAGTGAGGCCTGCTTCCTGCAGGCCCTCCAAAACTTTCCATAGGTGGACCAGGTGGTCACCCTAGGTGGAGCTGAAGGCAGCAATATAATCTAGATATGCTGTACTAAAAGCTTCCAGACCTTGGAAGACTGTGTTCACCAACCTCTGAAAAGTGTCAGGTGCATTCTTCAACCAAAGGGCATAACAGTAAACTGATAATGCCCTCCAATGGCAGAGAAAGCTGTCTTAGGTATAGCATCTTCTGATAGTTTGATCTGCCAGTATCCTGTAGTCACATCATAAGTGCTCAGATACTTGGCAGAGGCCAGTGTATCTATCAGCTCATCTGCCCTGGTTATAGGGTGAGCATCAGTCTTTGTGACTGTGTTGAGCCCTCTGTAACCTACACAGAACCTCATCTCCCTTTTCCCATTTTGAGAGTGAGGTTTGGGTACAAGCACCACTGGGCTGGCCCAGAGGCAATTAGGGTGCTCAATCATTCCTAAGTCAAGCATTTTCTGAACCTCATATTTAATGCAATCTCTGACATGGTCAGGCTGCCTATACATCTTACTTTTGACAGGTAAACTGTCTCCACTATCAATGGTGTGCTCACACCATGTAGTCTGACCAGGTGTCAGAGAAAAGAGTTCAGAAAAATGACCCAAGAGGTTCCTGCAGTCCTCCTCCTGAGACTCAGTAAGGTGATCTGCAAGGATAACTCCTTCTACTGAGCCATCAGCTTCAGTGTTGGAGAAGAGATCAGGGAGAGGGTCACTCTCATCTTCCCGTCCTTGATCAGTGGATATGAGCAGGGTTAAGTCAGCCCTGTCATAGTAGGGCTTCAGGTGGTTGACATGAAGTACTCTAAGAGGACTTCTAGGAGTACCTAGGTCAACTAAATAAGTGACCTCACCCTTCTTTTCCACTATGATGTGTAGTCCACTCCATTTGTCTTGGAGTGCTCTGGGTGCCACAGGCTCCAGTACCCACACCTTCTGTCCTGGATAGTATACTGTCAGGAAAGCCTTCTGGTCATGCCATTGTTTCTGTAACTCTTGGCTTGCCGCCTGAAGGTTTTTAGTGGCCTTGTTTGTGTACTCAGCCATTCTAGATCTTAGGCCAAGTACATAATCCATTCTATCTTGTTTGAGGGGCTTCAAGGGTTGCTCCCACCCCTCTTTCAGAAAAACGAATGGACCCCTAACAGGGTGACCAAAGAGGAGTTCAAAGGGGCTGTACCCTAGTTTTGTATGGGGCACCTCCTTGTGGGCAAAAAGGAGGCATGGTAACAGGACATCCCATTTCCTTCTGAGTTTTTCAGAGATTCCAATAATCATACCTTTAATGGTTTTGTTAAACCTCTCAACAAACCCATTTGTATGGGGATGGTAAGGTGTGGTGAATGTGTTACACCACATTCTTTCCACATTGCTTTCAGGTATGCAGACATGAAGTTGCTACCTCTGTCTGACCCTACCTCTTTTGGAAAACCCACCCAGGAAAAGATCCCCAGGAGGGTTTTGGCCTCTGCAGGAGCTATGGTGGTCCTCAGAGATATTGCTTTTGGATATCTAGTGGCATGGTCCACCACCACTAAACTTAACCTATTACCAGAAGCAGTAGGAGGGTCAAGGGGGCAACAATGCCAACCACCTACCCACTCAAAGAGCACCCCAGCCACAGTGAGCGGTGGGGTGCTCTTTGAGTGGCAGTGGAATCGAGTGGGCCTTTGGGGTGCCAACAGTCTTACTACTGGCTTGACAAGTGATACAGGAGTGACAAAACTCTTTATGTCCTCTGACATGAAGGCCAGGGAAAGTGAGGGATCAGTCTGTCCCAGGTCTTACTTTGCCCAAGATGTCCAGCAAGGGGAATATCATGAGTTAAGGTCAACAGAAATTCTCTGTACTGCAAGGGAATGACCAGTCTCCTGGTGGCACCAGGTTGTGGGTCTCTTGCCTCAGAGTATAAGATATTTGTTTTACCAATACACCCTATGGGTGTCACTGATATCCCCTGCCTCTTTTTTGACAGCTTGCTGCCTTAAACCCTCAACTGTGGGACAAGTCTGCGGTGCCACACTTAACTCCTCCCTGGCAGCCCCCCCTGCATCTAAAAACTCAGCTGTGTCAGCTTGCAGGTCCTCAGGTGTAGGTTCTGTCCATGGAGTTGACTCCTCCTCCTCAAAGGGGGAATCTTCATTGGAGGGAGGGATAGCGATAACTTTTTACCCTTTCTACCCCTGCTTTTGGGAAGCTCTTAGTCCATTGTTCCAGGATCCAAGTTTCCTTGTCCTCTTTGCTTCTTGGCCTGAGCCCTTGTCAAAGCAAATAAATGCCCAGGAATGCCCAGCATGGCAGCATGGGCCTCCAGCTCCACTTCATCCCAAGCTGAAGTCTCCAAGTCATTCCCTAGTAGACATTCTTAAGGTAGGTCTGTGGATACTACAACTTTCTTTGGACCAGTAACCCCCTCCCCCTATTGAGATCAACAACAGCCCTGGGGTGGCTTACAGTGTTGTTATGGGTGTCTGTCAGTTGGTACTGATGATCAAGTAGGTGCTGTTCAGGGGCCACCAGTTTTTCAGTCACCATTGTGACACTGGCGCCTGTGTCCCTGTAGGCCTCAACCTGAACTCCATTAGGGGTTATTGCTTGTACTTATGCATATTAAGGGGACAAGCAACAAGGGTGGCAAGGTCAATGCCACCATCAGACACAAAAACAGCCTCAGTGGTTTCCCTAACTAAATCAACCCCCACTACACTTCCCAGAGTGAGCCCTGCTACACCTTTGGATTGGCTATTGGTAGTGTTATGTTTCCCTCCATCACTGCGATTGCAAGGGGCACTAGTTGAAGCAGTGGGGTGCTGGTGGTGGGAGGCTTGGTGCCTTTCTTTGGACAAGAACTATCACTGGCCCAATTCGTTTTGCTTTTACACATATAGCACCAAGGTCTTTTATTCTGATGGTTGGAAAATGATTTAGACCCACCCTCAGAAAGTTTTTGTGGTCCTGATGAAGACTCTTTGTTTTTATGTTTGTCCCCACCTTTGTCATGAGACTTACCATCCTTCTTCTTGTCCTTGTCACCCCCTGTATCAGCTTTTCTGCTCACTCTTGTTCAGACCCGATTTCCGGTTTCTTTCCCAGTTCTTCGGGAAAGGTCAGATCTGAGTCTACCAGATACTGGTGTAACAAGTCAGATACACAGTTATTCAAAATATGCTCTTTCAAAATCAGATTGTATAAGCCCTCGTAATCAGACACTTTGCTACCATACAGAATAGTCCACAAAGTCAACCCAGTCCTGTGAGGACTCTTTTCTGGTTTCTCTGAACTCAATCCTGAATTTGTCAGTGGTTAAGCCAAATCCATCAAAGAGCGCAGTTTTAGGAATGCCATCATTTTCTGAGCCTTTTTCTCTGAAAGTGAGAAGTCTATCCCTCCCCTTGTCAGAAAAGGACAACCAGCCCGCTGCCTGTGAGGGACCCACTGACCTTTGCTGGCCCTCTCAAGTGCAGCAAAGCACTTGTAGATGTTATCCCCCACCTTGTATGGGGGAACAATTTTATGCAGGTTTCTAGAATCAATGTTGTCCTCCCTGACCCCATAACTTCTGAAACTGCTGCTGCTGCCACCATGGGGTACTAATCCCAATCCCTGCCTGTCCCTTTCCACAGCCAAGGCCTCCCTATCCTGGGCTAGCTGTTGCTGCTGGAGCCTCAGCCTAGCCTCATCCAGTCTCAGTTTCCTGAGCTTCCTATCTAAAGAGTCATCACCTAGAGTTGAACCATGGGATCCCTCAGACACTGAGGTGATATGGGAATGGGCAGAGGTAGACATTTTCCTAGCTATTGTGGCCCTATTGATTTGACCTCTGGGTGTGAAGGGAGCCCTACCTGAATGACTACCCCTCCCACTACCAGCTACACTACTGGGTCTACTAGGTGTAAGGTCTGTGGAAGAGCCTTCCCCTGAACTTGAAGGATCATTTTCTGATTCTAAGGGGTTAGAATCTCTCTCTACCTCCTCCCCCTCCTGGCTATCAGCATGCTCCTGATCATCCCGAAGAAGGAGGCTGAAAAGGAAATTCTCGTTGAGCTTCATGCTCACATCAAATTTCCTATCTGTGCAAAGCCCTTTCAATTCCTTGAAGGTCATGCTCTCATTGGGAATACCCATGACCTCAGAGCTAGGCCCAACAGTAGACATGATCTGAGTGTGTGTTAGTGTACTGTAGGAAAACCTAACCTACCTAACCCCTAGTCTCTTGGAAAGGAAAGCAAGAGACTAGGACCCTGCCCTATGTATATGTGTATAGCTCTAGTATAGAGTATTCTTTCCTGTGAAAAGCACCAGTGACAGAGTGATAAGGCAATTGCAAGTACTTTTACCACTGCTGCACCACCAATGTAGAAGGCTGCCCTGGTTTGTTGTGGGTACCTAAGGTACTTACACCTTATACCAGGTCCAGTTATCCCTTATTAGTGAAATGTAGACAGTGTCTAGAAGCCAGGCTCTTTAGGGGTAGCTGTAGCATAGCAGCCAAGGCTTATCTAGGAGACATGCAAAGCTCATGCAATACCACTGTAGTCACACAGTACTCACACACATGGAAAAAATACTCAGTGTTTAAAAAATAAAGGTACTTTATTTTGGTGACACAATTTCCATAAATACCATAGAGACTATACTCCCTTAGGAGTTAAGTAATACACAAACTATATACACTAGCATGCAGAAATAGCTGTAAAACTGTTAGAAAATAGTGCAAATAGTGAAATCATAGTAGTTAGAAATTGGGCTGGGGGAACACAAATCATATACTAAGAAAGTTGAATACAAATGTTGGTTTCCCACCTAGGCAAGTGTAGTGTGTAGAGGGGCGCCGGGAGTACTAGAAAACACCAAAGGTAAGTTATAGAATCCACCCCAGAGCCCAGGAAAGCAGGAGTAAATCACAGTAATTTTCATAGAACACACAAGAACACAAGAAAGAAGATTATGCAAGAACCAGAAGAGACTGCAAGACACCTACAATGGATTCCTGGACCTGAAGACCTGTGGAATAAGTCAACCAAGTCCAAGAAACACAGAAGAGTCCAGGGAGAACAGGAGCCCCTGCTAACCTGGATGAAGGTGCAAAAGAAGAACCACCGGTGAAGAACAACAGTCAGTACTGCCCCCAAGAAGATGGATGCGGGTTCCTGGTTGGTGCAGATGATGTCCCATGGTGGATGGATGATTGCAGTATGGTTTGCGTCACTGGATTCTGCCAACAAGCTTTGGCACAGGTAAAGCTTGCGGTCAGCGGAAAATGGGGCTGCCTGGGACCAGGAGGACCTAGTGGACTATACCCAGGAGGGGAGTCTGAAGGAGCTCTCGACAACTCAGAGAGCCCTCAGAAGACCAGGCAGTGTGCACACGAGTCCAATGCAGCACTATGACAAAGGGTCGCACGCCGCCGGAGAACCACGCAGGAAGCTGTGCATCCAAGGAAGGAGTGTTGGGGGCCGGATCTGTACGGTACACGAAGAGCTTTGTGGAGGGATGCCAACAAGCCTAGCCAACTGCAAAATAGGCAATGCACAAGGGTACTGTCTTACGTGGGGAGGCAAGCTCTTACCTCCACCAAAGTTTGACAGTTGGACATCAGGACCATTGGGACCTCTTCAGTCCACCACCCGTGATGCAGGATCCATGCAGCTCATCAGGAGAGGGGTCCTGCACTACTGGTTGTTGTTGCAGCGAGGTGCCTGCTGAAGCATGGAAGTGACTCCTTCACTTCAAGGGAGATTCCTTTGTTCTTCTGGTGCAGGCTGAATACAGGCAGTCCTCAGAGGATGCCTGACCTGTAAACAGTTGCAGTTGCTGGAAGGAGCTGAAGATACAATGTTGCAAAAGTCATCGTGGCTTCTTTGTTGCAGTTGTAGAGTTCCTGGAGGGTCCAGATGCAGTTTTGTTGGTAGAAGGTGAAGTAAAGGATGCAGAGGATTAATGCCGGGGTCTTGCAATACAAATCTGTGGAAACTCCCAGAGGAAAGACCCTAAATAGCCCTGAAAGGGGGATTGGTCAGCTACACAGGCAAGCACCTATCAGCGGAGGGCTCTGACGTCAGCTGCTGGCACTGGCCACTCAGATGCTCCCAGAGTGCCCCACCATCTTGGAATCCAAGATGGCAAAACCCAGGGACACTCTGGAGGCGCTCTGGGCACCACCCCTGGGGTGGTGATGGACAGGGGAGTCGTCACTCCCCTTTACTTTGTCCAGTTTTGTGCCAGAGCAGTGACTTATAAGTGACCAGGTGCAGTGTAAATGGCTGTGAAATGGTGCATGCACCATTTCACACAGGCTGTTATGGCAGTCCTGTAGAACCCTTGCATGGGCTCCCTATGGGTGGCAAAAGTAATGCTGAAGCTCATAGGGATCCCCTGGAACCCCAATGCCCTAGGTACCTAGGGACTTATAAGGGGGTGCCGGTATGCCACTTATGAGGCTGCTTTCTCAAACACTTTCCTCATCTTTGTGCCCCCACCCTTTCCATCCATTCCATGCCCTCCCACCAAAACAAAACATCATTAACAAAGGATCTTGAAGGCATCAGGACTCTTTTACAGCCAATTTCTAATGTTTTGTGGTGTAAAATCTGAAACTAACTATAACATCCCTGATTTCCTAAGTTTTTTTTAATACTATTTCCTAACTACAATGTCCCTGTAACCTTTGTTTTTTTCCAGTGGATTTCTAGTTTTTTTTTTAAATTAAGTAAGATGTGCATTGACATGCACAGTGAGGGGTTGGGGGGTGTTGAACTCAGGGACTGGCCTAGAATTGTGCTGCCCACACTCAAGCCTGCTGATCCTGCCTCCTCCTCCTTCTCAACCATTGTTCAAGTCAATGCTCCTGCTGCCTCATTACAGCCCTGTGTGGCCATTGTTTTGCCACTGCCCTTCCCGCCTGCCCTGAACAGTTAGCTTGCTAACCTATCCACCTTCTCCCTACCCTCTGTTGTCTAAGACCATGCACATGCCCCATCTCTCCCGCCCTGCATGATCCGATGTTCTGCCACTGCCCCCTCCCTCCTGCCCTTCATGATCAGTTATACCACAACTATCCCTCTTGTCAGTCCAGTATGGTCAGCTTGCTGTCCTTGCCTGTTTCCTCTCTGCTCTCTGTTGTTTATGTGCATGGCCTTGTCCCCCATCCTATTGCTTTCCATGGTCTGTTGTGCTGTACTGCTGTCCTGCTTATCCTGTGTGGTGTATTGTGCTACTGCAACCCCTGATGCTTGTCCTGTAAGGTCAGATTTTGAAAAAAACACCCTGGGGAATTGACTTTCCCCGTTGACTTACATTGAAAAAGAGGATATTTTAGGCAGGAGACTAATAAAATAAAGCCCTTTTGGACTTTTAGACTCCTGTCTGAATCTGGTCTGTTAGTATGTATGATTGTACTGCCACTGCATCTTTCTTCTGCCCTCAATGGTCTGTTATATTGCCACAAACTCTCTTGCCTGTCCTGCATGGTTGGTTTGTTGCCCCTGCCCCCCCCCCCCCTTTGTCTGTCCTTTATGGACTGCTGTACTACCATCTCCCCTCCTGTCTACCCAGTGTGGTCAACCTGTTGCCTCTGCACCCTCTTCCCTTCCCTCAATTATCTGAGTCCGTAGCCCTGACCTCCGCTTTCCCACAGTATTCCAATGAACAACTAGATTGCTAACATTCTGTATCTATCCAGATGATCACCTGATTATTTGTTAAACTTGGAGGAAAGGATGTGGCATTACGTCCAGAGCTGAAGATTTTGCAACTGGAGAATCAGGTTTGAGTTTCGGCATCAGCTTGACATATTGTGATTCTATGCAAACCACTTAAACCAGGTTTGAGTTTCGGCATCAGCTTGACATACTGTGATTCTATGCATATCACTTAATCTCCCTATTTTGAGATCCAAAATGAATGTGTCCTTGTGTAATGCAACTGATGCTTGTGTAATGTACTCCAATATCTTTGGGTCCAGTCTGTGCTATATAAAACTGCAAAAACAAATACAAAACAATACGTATTTTGTACACTTCTGTGATAGGGCTATACTTAAGGTACATTTGAGTGACATGTGTGCTACTTTTGGGCTCTTTTTTCTGGTAGACATTTTAGGAGACTTATTTGTTATAAGCTCCCTAATTTCCTTAGTTACCGCAGTATCCTCAAGAGAAAATGCTTTCAGTTTTCTAATTCGATTGTATCAAGATGGCATTCAGATGTGCCACAAGTTTGGCATAACTAAAGAATGTTAGCACTCTAGTTGCTCATTAGAACACTGTAGTAAAGCTGCTGTTCACCTGAGAGTTAACTTGCAGTCTGCCGCTGGTGTTGAAAGTGCTTGTTTCAGTCTGCATGTCAGAATGTTTTAATGAAATAGGAAAGAAACATATTTGAGAACTCACTTAAAAAATTCCCAATTTTTCTTTCTACAGAACTAACCATAATTTCTATGACTAAATGAACCCTCTCATGTTGTTCCTTTCTAAATTAAATGTCTTAGGTTTTACCATCTTGATTCAACCAAGATGGCTTCAGGTGTGCCATAGTATTTCATAAGTAAGACTGTTAGCACTCTATTTGCTCCTTAGAACACCCTGGGATATGGGAAGCCCTTCATGTCAAAATTACAGCTCCCCATATAGGACACTTACTCAAATGCATAGTGTGCTGCAAAATGAATGACACATGCCAAAATAAATGTAATATCAAAATAAATATGATACCTGGCAGATTGAATCTGACTTGAACCAAAATAAATACAAAACCAGGCAGAGTGAATATGCTACTTAGTGAATAATATGAATAACACAGACTATGAATTAAAAAAGAGATATTCTGAAACATATTAATCATACTGAAATAAATACGGACCTCACTGTAAACAATAAAGCAATCACCGAAGCGAATACAATAATCGCCAAACAGAATGGGACATTTTTTAAATGACTGACATGTGCCAAGAGGAAGTTGACATACATTGAAATTAATATGACAGTTTGAAATTAATATAAGGTTCTGAAATAACTATATTATATTCTGAAAAAGAATATAATGCACATTGAAATAATATACACTGAAATGAGCATTACACATGAAATGAATATGAGATATACAGAAATAAATATGAGATGATTTAAAAATTAAAAATTAATAATATGGCTTGTGTTGAAACTGAATTGAATTGGACATGCTTTCAAAATTAGTATTACCGGCGCTAATATTCTCATGACATTTGTCAACCTGAATATGGCATGCATTTAAATTATTATGATACATATTGAAATGATTATGATAGTTTTTAAAATCGATAAGTTGCATCTTAAAATTAATATGAATATGACATCCATTGAAATAAATATAACATTGATTGCAAGGAATACAACACATGTTAAAATTAATATGACATGAGTTGGTATCAACATAAGCTTCATTGAAATTGAAATGTTTTAAAATGACTATGAGAAACATTAAAAAGAACGTGACATTTATCAAAATGAATATGACTTGCATTGAAAGTAACATGATAAACATTGAGTGATTAAGATATGTGTTGTGATGGATGTGATTCATGTTAAAATGAATATGATGTGTTAATATGAATGAGACATCCACTGAAAGGAATATGACACATGCTTAGGTGAACGTGGCATGCAGTGAAATGAATACAACATGCTTTAAACTGAATATGAGCAATGCTAAAATTAAAATGAAACTTTTCATGATGAATATGTTATGCTTTGAAAATAATAAGATCACATCAAAATGAATATTGCACATATTGAAATAAATATGACCTATGTTGAAATGGATATGAAACGTATTCTGACAGGTGTTAAGGTGAATATGGCATCCATTGAAATTAATATGACATTACTTAATATGACACATGTTCAGATGACTATGAACCACTTTATAATTAATATGACATGTGGTGAAATTAATATGGTCCATATCAAAATTGATAATATGGCATTCACTTACATGAATATGACACTTTTTGAAATTAATATGAAACTATGTGAGATAAATGTAGCATGCTTTGAAATTAATAAAGCACATATCAGAATGAACATAAGCAATGCTTGAATGAATATGACCACTGTTTAAATCAACATGTCTTGCACTGAACTTCTGTGGATTTGCTTTAAAATTAATATTATTACATATTGTAGCTAATATTACATATTCTAGAAGGATATTATATGGACGGAAATGAATAAACTAAAATTAATATACCACACATTTGACAGAATATAAAACAAGGAACCAGCCTTTACTAAGCATCCATTACATGCATCCATTTACAACACAGGTAAATATTTCTACATTTGTCTCACAGTACTTTATCACGCAAGTAAGTATTGTTGTAAGTAACATCATTTCTTATATGCGTGTAGAGGTAATGGGACGTAAGGATGATTTTAGGGTTTAAAGGGTAGAGGTAAAGGGATGTAAGAATACATTTTTAGTTTAGAGTTGGGTACAGGTAAAGGGAGGTAAGTCTGATTTTAGGGTTTAGGAAATGGGTGGAGGGAGGTAAGGAATAAGAAAAAGTAGACTCCCCCTTAAAAAATAAAAAGTCTCACACATGTGTATATGTCTGTGTGTGTATATTTATATATATATGTGTGTGTGTGTGTGTGTGTGTGTGTGTAGAGATATATATATATATGTATATATATATTTGTGTGTTTGCATACACACAAATGAATATATCTTTATCATTTCAGGATTAGTGCCTTATAAAATTTGCAAAAAAAGAAGCAGGGAACTCTAGGTAGTTCCCAAGTTTAGGTGGAGAGCAGCTCCTTTCTTTGGAGCACCCTACAACACCACCGACACGTAGAATCTGTTTACCTCAAATATCAATTTTTCTAGCAAAGTATTTAAGCATAGGATTTGTACACTTCCATTCACATCAAACTGGAACGTGACAAAGGGCCTGAATGAGCTCATGACGGGTGAGTTACTTCATCACAACGGTGATGGATATCCCATCTCCGAAATATAATTCCTATTATGTCCTGTAGGATTTATATTTTCAAGGATGGGATATCCATCACAGTTGTGATAGAGTAACTCGTCCACCAAGATCTCAATCATGCCCTAAGTCTTTTGCCATTTTTACAGCAAAGTCTTTAAGCATAGGACTAGTTTCTACCATCCATACTGAGCTAAAATATTACAGAAGCCTTTTACCACTCCAGGCACTGTAGCACAAGTTTGAATTAAAAAATATCAGCCTCATGCATTGAATCAAGCTCCAATAACAGCAATGAACTCTTCTTCATCAAAGGATTCCCCAACCGCTCAGCCACAACAAACAACGTAACCGACTCACAGGAACTCTGCAACAACCTCCTTCCACAACAAGATTGCCAACATCTACAGAAACTTCAGACCCAAGGCCATTGTCTTCTTCAAGCAATACAACAGCCCACTACTACCATAGATTTCTGATGGATACAACTACCTGTGGATTCCTCACCTCATGAATACTCCCATGGCGCCAGCATTCTACGGAAATCTTCTTACTAGTCTCTGCACGTCGACGAGGACGTCACTGTCTCGCACGCGACGCCGTCTGACGTCATACAGGCAATAAGAGGTCCTCGACGACGTGCGGACGTCAGTTCCCTTTTTTCCGTGCATTCGAAACGGTTATCTTCGAGGGAGCAACTGTTACTCTTGCGGTTACAGTGTATATCTTGCTGCGTACTCTTTCTCTGTGGAAATAATGTCGCAGAGAAAGTCTGGATTTAAGCCTTGTCGTGAGTGTGGAGGCAAGATGTCGGTGACGGATCCTCATTCCGATTGCCTTTGGTGTTTGAGCTCCGACCACGACGTCTCGACTTGTGATTCGTGTCAGCACATGAATCCGAAGGCCATTAAAGAACGCGAGGCGAAGCTGTTTATGGCCAAGTCAAAGGAGAAGCATCACAAGAAAAAGTCTTCTCCAAGACATCGGCGTCATCGAGACTCCCGGCGCCGTAGAGAATCTCGGCGTCATTCAAGGGAGGCTCGTTCTAGGTCTCCGGATCGGCGCCGGAGGACATGGGAGGTCAGCCCCACGGTGACGCCGCATCCTTCGACGCCGTTGCTCTCTCCGACGTCTCCAACTTCGCCTGGACAGGCGTCGGTGATTGAGGTATTGGAGCCTCAGGTGTTTTCTCCGGCGCAGACGCCGAGGCCGGCGTCGGGGTCGCCTCCGAGTCAGGCACCCCAGTATCCGGCTTTTCCCACCCCTGGAGCCGATAGTTCCGCATTCTTGAATGCGATGTATGCCATCTTCCAACAGATGGCTCCAGGGGGTGCTCCGGCTGGGCCTTTGGCCTTTTCTTTGGGTGATCCTGCGCCTCTTCGGCCGGCACCCTTTATGCCCTTTCTCCCGTTTGGGAACGTGGGCTCGGCGCCAGTGTCGGCGCCGGTGGCCGCTCCGATGGCTTCGGAGGGATTGGCCCCAGGGATTTCCATCCCGTCGACGTCGAGATTTCGGCCTGTGACTCCGGTGGGTCCATCCGTTTCATCTGCTCTTCAGTCGGCGCCGAAGTTACCTGTGGCGCCGGATGCGGCGTCGGTGGCTTCGGAAGATCGGCGCCGATCTCCGACTTCGGCGGAGGTGTTGTCGACTCCGCGGATTGAGCAACGACTGCATTCAAGGAGGCGTGCTCTCCGGGTACTAGAGGAGCAGGAGTACCAACGAGCCCTAGAGGAAGGAGAGCTAGAGGACTCGGGTGATGGGCTGCGTGGACTGGAGTCGGCCAGTGGGCTGGACACTTCCCCTGAGTGGGACCTTTCGTCCCCGGGGGAATATACCGAGGAAGCTGCTTCCTTTCATACAGTGGTACGGAAGGCAGCTAGTTTTTTGGACCTGCCTTTGCCGGTGGTGGAGGCGAAACAAAACCTTTTGACAGAGGTGTTGCATCCGGCCTCAGCCGCGGCGGAGCCTCTATTACCTTTTAATGACGCTCTGCTGGATCCGGTTTTAGAGGTGTGGAAGAAGCCGGCATCTTCCCCAGCAGTTCACAGAGCCGTGGCCAGGAGGTATCGGACGGCTCCAACTGATCCTGGTTTCCTATCTAGGCACCCTACGCCGGAGAGCTTGGTTGTGCAGGCCTCCTGTTCGTCCAAATCAGCGCCTGGTTCTTTCCCGACGGTGCCTGGGGACAGAGACTCAAAAAAGATAGAGGCGCAGTCGAAGAAGATTTTTTCGTCCTGCAGTCTGGCGTTAAAAGCCACTAATGCGACCTGTATCCTGGGGAGGTATATTCATGCTCTGATGGATGACATCTCCTCTTCGTTTACAGAGCTTCCCCAGGGTCTTTTGGATCTTGTCTCTGATGCCCAGGCTGCTGCGACCCAAATTATCCAGACGGGACTGGATACCACCGACTCGGTAGCCAGAGCAATGGGCACAACTGTGGTGGAAAGGAGACAGGCCTGGCTACGTAACTCGGGCTTTTCGGCAGATGTACAGTCCACATTGTTGGATCTCCCGTTTGATGGGGACAAACTGTTTGGGGCTAAGGCTGATTCGGCCTTGGAACGTTTTAAGGAGAGCAGGGCCACGGCTAAGTCGTTGGGACTCCAAGCTCCTTCTTCCACGGCCTCTTCCAGATTCTTCAGGAGGTTTCGTGGATTTGGGCGTGGCTCTTCCTCCTCTTCCTTTCGGGGAAGATATCAGCAACCTGCCTCTTCCCATCCCTATAGATCTTTTAGGGGGAGGGGTAGGGTCCGCACCAGGGGAGCCTCTCAGCAGCACTCTGCCTCTTCCTCATCCTCTGGCGGGGTGCAGCAGGGGAAGCAGCCTTAGGCTTCCACCATTTCCCACTCACTCCTCTCCTGTAGGGGAAGATTACAGCATTTTCTCACCAAATGGGAGACTGTTACGTCGGACACTTGGGTTCTCAGTGTTGTGGGAAAAGGCTACACCCTTCCCTTTCGGGAGTTTCCGCCCCTCATCCCGCCCCGCCCTTCGTATTGTTCACAAGAACACCTCCTGTTGCTAGAACAGGAGGTAGAAGTCCTCCTTTTAAAGGGCGCGGTGGAGTTGGTCCCGGAGCAGGAAAGGGGTCAAGGAGTTTACTCAAGGTATTTCCTGATTCCCAAGAAGGATGGTCGTTTGAGACCAATTCTGGACCTGAGGATCTTGAATTGGTTCCTCAAGCAGGAAAAGTTCAAGATGCTGACCCTAGCACAGGTGCTTTTGGCGTTGAACATGGAAGACTGGATGGTGTCTGTCGACTTGCAGGATGCTTACTTTCATATCCCGATACTCAAGTCACACAGGAAGTATCTCCGGTTTGTGGTGGGATCGCAACACTACCAGTTTGCGGTCCTTCCGTTTGGTCTTACTTCAGCACCTCGAGTCTTCACGAAGGTGATGTCGGTGGTTGCGGCAGAGCTCAGAAGGAAGGGGATAGCAGTATTCCCTTACTTGGACGATTGGTTGATCAAAGCCAAGTCCCCGGAGCTTGTGTTGCGTCATCTGCAGTCAACAACCCAGTTGTTGTTCGACCTGGGCTTTTCGGTGAACGAGCCCAAATCTCACCTGGAGCCCTCTCAGCGCCTCCTGTTCATAGGGGCAGTACTGGATACGACATTGGGTCGGGCCTTTCCTCCGCCTCAGCGGATTCAAGATATTCAGGATTTGGTTCCAATGTTTCGAAATGGAGCGGTAGTTCCAGTCCTCAAGGTCCTTCGTCTGCTCGGTCTTTTTGCCTCCTGCATTCTGTTGGTCACGCATGCTCGCTGGCACATGAGGGCTCTTCAGTGGTGCCTCCGAAGGCAGTGGTCTCAACACAGAGGGGATCTAGAGGGTACTGTCAAGATCTCCAGAGATGCTGCTGTGGATTTGAAGTGGTGGATTGCAAGCAACAATCTTTCACAAGGAAAACCGTTCCAGCAGTCGCCACCAGTGGCCACAGTCATAACGGATGCTTCCACTCTAGGGTGGGAAGCTCATCTGGGGGATCTGGAGATCAAAGGTCTTTGGTCTCCAGAGGAACAGATTTTTCACATCAATCTGTTAGAGTTACGGGCTGTACGTCTGGCTCTCAAGGCCTTCCTCCCTTCCCTTCGTGGTCAGTCGGTACAGGTCCTAACGGACAATACTACCACGATGTGGTACATAAACAAGCAGGGAGGAGTGGGGTCGTACCTTCTCTGCAGAGAAGCTCTTCGACTATGGTCCTGGGCAAAGGACCATCGGATTTGCTTGATAGCAAACCATCTGGCCGGAGTCTTGAACGTGCGTGCGGACAGTCTCAGTCGCCACTTCTCGGCAGACCACGAGTGGCGTCTCCATCCAGATCAAGTCAGTTTAATCTTCCAGAAGTGGGGGTTTCCTCGGGTAGATCTGTTCGCCACTCGAGAGAACGCGCATTGTCCGTTGTTCTGCAGCCTTCAGTATCCGATGCAGGAAGCATTGGGGGACGCGTTTCAAATGACCTGGTGCGGCCAGTTGCTTTACGCGTTTCCTCCCATACCCTTGATTCCTCGAGTATTGAGGAAGATTCGCCAAGACCGGGCTCTAGTAATCGTAATAGCTCCGGATTGGCCAAGGAGGGTGTGGTACTCCGACCTTCTCCAACTCTCAACGTGCCCGCCGCTCCGTCTCCCTTTCAGGGCAGACCTCCTCTCGCAGTCGCAGGGGCAGGTTCTACACCCCAACCTCCAGAGTCTGCACCTACATGCCTGGAGATTGAACGGGGCAACCTGAGTTCCTTCTCTCTCCCGCCTGAGGTAGTGGATGTTATATTAGCGGCCAGGCGACACTCCACTAAATCTATCTACGCTAATAGGTGGTCTAAATTTGTTGCGTGGTGTGGAGAGAGGCAGATTGATCCTTTACAAGCTCATCTATCGGACGTTTTGTCTTTTGCTCTATCTCTGGCGCAGAAAGGTTGTGCAGTGGCTACCATTAAAGGTTATTTATCGGCCTTGTCAGCCTTCATATGTCTTCCAGACCAACCATCTTTATTTAAATCCCCTATTGTTATCAGATTCTTGAAAGGTCTTCTAAATCAATATCCTCCAAAGCCATTCGTTATGCCGCAATGGGATTTGTCCTTAGTCCTGACTTTCCTTATGGGGTCCCCTTTTGAACCTATGCATTCTTGCCCCTTGAGGTATTTGTTTTTAAAAACAGTCTTCCTGATAGCTATAACATCAGCAAGGAGAGTGAGTGAGTTGCAGGCCTTATCAGTAAAACCCCCTTATACAACTTTTTATGGGGATAAGGTGGTGTTGAGGACCAAGGCTGCTTTCCTCCCGAAGGTTGTTTCACCCTTCCATTTGGCTCAGGCAATTACTTTGTCCACGTTCTATCCTCCGCCTCATCCTTCCAAAGAGGAAGAAAGACTGCACCGTCTGGATCCAAAGAGAGCGTTGAGCTTCTTTATCGATAGAACAAAGGATTTCAGGCTGGAGGATCAGCTGTTTATTGGATACGTGGGCAAGAGGAGAGGAAAGGCAGTCCACAAGAGAACACTATCCAGGTGGGTTGTTCTTTGCATTAAAATATGTTACTCTTTGGCAAAGAAGGATCCTCCTGAGGGCATTAGAGCTCATTCCACCAGAGCTAAGTCGGCCACTTCGGCCTTAGCCAGAGGTGTTCCTGTGGTCGACATCTGCAAGGCCGCAACTTGGTCGTCCCTTCACACTTTTGCAAAACATTACTGTTTAGATTCTGAGGTTAGAAGGGACGGCCATTTTGCACGGTCAGTGCTGCAGGATTTCTTGGTTTGACCATTTAGGCACCCACCGCCGGGCGTGGTACTGCTTTGGGACTCTATTCATGAGGTGAGGAATCCACAGGTAGTTGTATCCATCAGAAGAACGAGTTACTTACCTTCGGTAACGACTTTTCTGGTGGATACATTAGCTACCTGTGGATTCCTCACGGTCCCACCCGCCTCCCCGTTGCCTTTATGGTCTTGCCAAGTAATCCTTGAGTGCGCTCCTCTTGATCTTTGAGGGTGCAATAGATGTATATATATAATATATTTATATATATATATAGGTATATGTGTATATATCTTTATGTATATACTTGGTGTGTGTATATATTTTTAAAAGAAAGAGTTTTATATATATATATATATATATATATGTACATAAAAAAGATTTACAGTTATTCATACAATGTGGTGTATTTTTACAATATAATGGATGTTGCTTTGTTCTTTCATTGCATTGCCTGGTTGTTCTCATGCACGTAAAAAATGATTGGTACTGACGTCCGCACGTCGTCGAGGACCTCTTATTGCCTGTATGACGTCAGACGGCGTCGCGTGCGAGACAGTGACGTCCTCGTCGACGTGCAGAGACTAGTAAGAAGATTTCCGTAGAATGCTGGCACCATGGGAGTATTCATGAGGTGAGGAATCCACAGGTAGCTAATGTATCCACCAGAAAAGTCGTTACCGAAGGTAAGTAACTCGTTCATCTTGCTGCGTACTCTTTCTCTGTGGAAATAATGTCGCAGAGAAAGTCTGGATTTAAGCCTTGTCGTGAGTGTGGAGGCAAGATGTCGGTGACGGATCCTCATTCCGATTGCCTTTGGTGTTTGAGCTCCGACCACGACGTCTCGACTTGTGATTCGTGTCAGCACATGAATCCGAAGGCCATTAAAGAACGCGAGGCGAAGCTGTTTATGGCCAAGTCAAAGGAGAAGCATCACAAGAAAAAGTCTTCTCCAAGACATCGGCGTCATCGAGACTCCCGGCGCCGTAGAGAATCTCAGCGTCATTCAAGGGAGGCTCGTTCCAGGTCTCCGGATCGGCGCCGGAGGACATGGGAGGTCAGCCCCACGGTGACGCCGCATCCTTCGACGCCGTTGCTCTCTCCGACGTCTCCAACTTCGCCTGGACAGGCGTCGGTGATTGAGGTATTGGAGCCTCAGGTGTTTTCTCCGGCGCAGACGCCGAGGCCGGCGTCGGGGTCGCCTCCGAGTCAGGCACCCCAGTATCCGGCTTTTCCCACCCCTGGAGCCGATAGTTCCGCATTCTTGAATGCGATGTATGCCATCTTCCAACAGATGGCTCCAGGGGGTGCTCCGGCTGGGCCTTTGGCCTTTTCTTTGGGTGATCCTGCGCCTCTTCGGCCGGCACCCTTTATGCCCTTTCTCCCGTTTGGGAACGTGGGCTCGGCGCCAGTGTCGGCGCCGGTGGCCGCTCCGATGGCTTCGGAGGGATTGGCCCCAGGGATTTCCATCCCGTCGACGTCGAGATTTCGGCCTGTGACTCCGGTGGGTCCATCCGTTTCATCTGCTCTTCAGTCGGCGCCGAAGTTACCTGTGGCGCCGGATGCGGCGTCGGTGGCTTCGGAAGATCGGCGCCGATTTCCGACTTCGGCGGAGGTGTTGTCGACTCCGCGGATTGAGCAACGACTGCATTCAAGGAGGCGTGCTCTCCGGGTACTAGAGGAGCAGGAGTACCAACGAGCCCTAGAGGAAGGAGAGCTAGAGGACTCGGGTGATGGGCTGCGTGGACTGGAGTCGGCCAGTGGGCTGGACACTTCCCCTGAGTGGGACCTTTCGTCCCCGGGGGAATATACCGAGGAAGCTGCTTCCTTTCATACAGTGGTACGGAAGGCAGCTAGTTTTTTGGACCTGCCTTTGCCGGTGGTGGAGGCGAAACAAAACCTTTTGACAGAGGTGTTGCATCCGGCCTCAGCCGCGGCGGAGCCTCTATTACCTTTTAATGACGCTCTGCTGGATCCGGTTTTAGAGGTGTGGAAGAAGCCGGCATCTTCCCCAGCAGTTCACAGAGCCGTGGCCAGGAGGTATCGGACGGCTCCAACTGATCCTGGTTTCCTATCTAGGCACCCTACGCCGGAGAGCTTGGTTGTGCAGGCCTCCTGTTCGTCCAAATCAGCGCCTGGTTCTTTCCCGACGGTGCCTGGGGACAGAGACTCAAAAAAGCTAGAGGCGCAGTCGAAGAAGATTTTTTCGTCCTGCAGTCTGGCGTTAAAAGCCACTAATGCGACCTGTATCCTGGGGAGGTATATTCATGCTCTGATGGATGACATCTCCTCTTCGTTTACAGAGCTTCCCCAGGGTCTTTTGGATCTTGTCTCTGATGCCCAGGCTGCTGTGACCCAAATTATCCAGATGGGACTGGATACCACCGACTCGGTAGCCAGAGCAATGGGCACAACTGTGGTGGAAAGGAGACAGGCCTGGCTACGTAACTCGGGCTTTTCGGCAGATGTACAGTCCACATTGTTGGATCTCCCGTTTGATGGGGACAAACTGTTTGGGGCTAAGGCTGATTCGGCCTTGGAACGTTTTAAGGAGAGCAGGGCCACGGCTAAGTCGTTGGGACTCCAAGCTCCTTCTTCCACGGCCTCTTCCAGATTCTTCAGGAGGTTTCGTGGATTTGGGCGTGGCTCTTCCTCCTCTTCCTTTCGGGGAAGATATCAGCAACCTGCCTCTTCCCATCCCTATAGATCTTTTAGGGGGAGGGGTAGGGTCCGCACCAGGGGAGCCTCTCAGCAGCACTCTGCCTCTTCCTCATCCTCTGGCGGGGTGCAGCAGGGGAAGCAGCCTTAGGCTTCCACCATTTCCCACTCACTCCTCTCCTGTAGGGGGAAGATTACAGCATTTTCTCACCAAATGGGAGACTGTTACGTCGGACACTTGGGTTCTCAGTGTTGTGGGAAAAGGCTACACCCTTCCCTTTCGGGAGTTTCCGCCCCTCATCCCGCCCCGCCCTTCGTATTGTTCACAAGAACACCTCCTGTTGCTAGAACAGGAGGTAGAAGTCCTCCTTTTAAAGGGCGCGGTGGAGTTGGTCCCGGAGCAGGAAAGGGGTCAAGGAGTTTACTCAAGGTATTTCCTGATTCCCAAGAAGGATGGTCGTTTGAGACCAATTCTGGACCTGAGGATCTTGAATTGGTTCCTCAAGCAGGAAAAGTTCAAGATGCTGACCCTAGCACAGGTGCTTTTGGCGTTGAACATGGAAGACTGGATGGTGTCTGTCGACTTGCAGGATGCTTACTTTCATATCCCGATACTCAAGTCACACAGGAAGTATCTCCGGTTTGTGGTGGGATCGCAACACTACCAGTTTGCGGTCCTTCCGTTTGGTCTTACTTCAGCACCTCGAGTCTTCACGAAGGTGATGTCGGTGGTTGCGGCAGAGCTCAGAAGGAAGGGGATAGCAGTATTCCCTTACTTGGACGATTGGTTGATCAAAGCCAAGTCCCCGGAGCTTGTGTTGCGTCATCTGCAGTCAACAACCCAGTTGTTGTTCGACCTGGGCTTTTCGGTGAACGAGCCCAAATCTCACCTGGAGCCCTCTCAGCGCCTCCTGTTCATAGGGGCAGTACTGGATACGACATTGGGTCGGGCCTTTCCTCCGCCTCAGCGGATTCAAGATATTCAGGATTTGGTTCCAATGTTTCGAAATGGAGCGGTAGTTCCAGTCCTCAAGGTCCTTCGTCTGCTCGGTCTTTTTGCCTCCTGCATTCTGTTGGTCACGCATGCTCGCTGGCACATGAGGGCTCTTCAGTGGTGCCTCCGAAGGCAGTGGTCTCAACACAGAGGGGATCTAGAGGGTACTGTCAAGATCTCCAGAGATGCTGCTGTGGATTTGAAGTGGTGGATTGCAAGCAACAATCTTTCACAAGGAAAACCGTTCCAGCAGTCGCCACCAGTGGCCACAGTCATAACGGATGCTTCCACTCTAGGGTGGGGAGCTCATCTGGGGGATCTGGAGATCAAAGGTCTTTGGTCTCCAGAGGAACAGATTTTTCACATCAATCTGTTAGAGTTACGGGCTGTACGTCTGGCTCTCAAGGCCTTCCTCCCTTCCCTTCGTGGTCAGTCGGTACAGGTCCTAACGGACAATACTACCACGATGTGGTACATAAACAAGCAGGGAGGAGTGGGGTCGTACCTTCTCTGCAGAGAAGCTCTTCGACTATGGTCCTGGGCAAAGGACCATCGGATTTGCTTGATAGCAAACCATCTGGCCGGAGTCTTGAACGTGCGTGCGGACAGTCTCAGTCGCCACTTCTCGGCAGACCACGAGTGGCGTCTCCATCCAGATCAAGTCCGTTTAATCTTCCAGAAGTGGGGGTTTCCTCGGGTAGATCTGTTCGCCACTCGAGAGAACGCGCATTGTCCGTTGTTCTGCAGCCTTCAGTATCCGATGCAGGAAGCATTGGGGGACGCGTTTCAAATGACCTGGTGCGGCCAGTTGCTTTACGCGTTTCCTCCCATACCCTTGATTCCTCGAGTATTGAGGAAGATTCGCCAAGACCGGGCTCTAGTAATCGTAATAGCTCCGGATTGGCCAAGGAGGGTGTGGTACTCCGACCTTCTCCAACTCTCAACGTGCCCGCCGCTCCGTCTCCCTTTCAGGGCAGACCTCCTCTCGCAGTCGCAGGGGCAGGTTCTACACCCCAACCTCCAGAGTCTGCACCTACATGCCTGGAGATTGAACGGGGCAACCTGAGTTCCTTCTCTCTCCCGCCTGAGGTAGTGGATGTTATATTAGCGGCCAGGCGACACTCCACTAAATCTATCTACGCTAATAGGTGGTCTAAATTTGTTGCGTGGTGTGGAGAGAGGCAGATTGATCCTTTACAAGCTCATCTATCGGACGTTTTGTCTTTTGCTCTATCTCTGGCGCAGAAAGGTTGTGCAGTGGCTACCATTAAAGGTTATTTATCGGCCTTGTCAGCCTTCATATGTCTTCCAGACCAACCATCTTTATTTAAATCCCCTATTGTTATCAGATTCTTGAAAGGTCTTCTAAATCAATATCCTCCAAAGCCATTCGTTATGCCGCAATGGGATTTGTCCTTAGTCCTGACTTTCCTTATGGGGTCCCCTTTTGAACCTATGCATTCTTGCCCCTTGAGGTATTTGTTTTTAAAAACAGTCTTCCTGATAGCTATAACATCAGCAAGGAGAGTGAGTGAGTTGCAGGCCTTATCAGTAAAACCCCCTTATACAACTTTTTATGGGGATAAGGTGGTGTTGAGGACCAAGGCTGCTTTCCTCCCGAAGGTTGTTTCACCCTTCCATTTGGCTCAGGCAATTACTTTGTCCACGTTCTATCCTCCGCCTCATCCTTCCAAAGAGGAAGAAAGACTGCACCGTCTGGATCCAAAGAGAGCGTTGAGCTTCTTTATCGATAGAACAAAGGATTTCAGGCTGGAGGATCAGCTGTTTATTGGATACGTGGGCAAGAGGAGAGGAAAGGCAGTCCACAAGAGAACACTATCCAGGTGGGTTGTTCTTTGCATTAAAATATGTTACTCTTTGGCAAAGAAGGATCCTCCTGAGGGCATTAGAGCTCATTCCACCAGAGCTAAGTCGGCCACTTCGGCCTTAGCCAGAGGTGTTCCTGTGGTCGACATCTGCAAGGCCGCAACTTGGTCGTCCCTTCACACTTTTGCAAAACATTACTGTTTAGATTCTGAGGTTAGAAGGGACGGCCATTTTGCACGGTCAGTGCTGCAGGATTTCTTGGTTTGACCATTTAGGCACCCACCGCCGGGCGTGGTACTGCTTTGGGACTCTATTCATGAGGTGAGGAATCCACAGGTAGTTGTATCCATCAGAAGAACGAGTTACTTACCTTCGGTAACGACTTTTCTGGTGGATACATTAGCTACCTGTGGATTCCTCACGGTCCCACCCGCCTCCCCGTTGCCTTTATGGTCTTGCCAAGTAATCCTTGAGTGCGCTCCTCTTGATCTTTGAGGGTGCAATAGATGTATATATATAATATATTTATATATATATATAGGTATATGTGTATATATCTTTATGTATATACTTGGTGTGTGTATATATTTTTAAAAGAAAGAGTTTTATATATATATATATATATATATGTACATAAAAAAGATTTACAGTTATTCATACAATGTGGTGTATTTTTACAATATAATGGATGTTGCTTTGTTCTTTCATTGCATTGCCTGGTTGTTCTCATGCACGTAAAAAATGATTGGTACTGACGTCCGCACGTCGTCGAGGACCTCTTATTGCCTGTATGACGTCAGACGGCGTCGCTTGCGAGACAGTGACGTCCTCGTCGACGTGCAGAGACTAGTAAGAAGATTTCCGTAGAATGCTGGCGCCATGGGAGTATTCATGAGGTGAGGAATCCACAGGTAGCTAATGTATCCACCAGAAAAGTCGTTACCGAAGGTAAGTAACTCGTTCATCTGACTAATTGAATGAAACCAGATCGCCCCATAGGGGGCCGCCTTCATCATGAACTTGGTCCACTCAGGGGGCCCAATCAATCAATGCCTTCACCACATCATCAACCACATACTCACCATCTTGTTCAACACATCAATTTCCACGTACACTTTCCCAGATGAAAGAAAACTAACAGACCTCAACACCCTACTAAAAAAGACATTGTCTGACCCCAGCAAACTCAACAACTACTGACTGATCTCCCTGCTCCTGTTCCTGGCCAAGGTTTCAGAAAAAAACATCAAGCAGCAACTCTCCTCACATCTGGAATGGAACCTCCTATTCAACCTCTCCCAATCTGGATTCTGCAGCAACACCAACACAGAGACAACCCTCATCGCAGCTACCAGCGACATCCAAGCCCTACTTGACCAAGTAGGGACTAAGACTCTGATCCTCCTAGACCGTTCAGCAGCCTTCAATATGGTCTCCCACCACACATTCATCACAAGTCAGCACAACATAGGCATCTAAGGAGCACTCTCAGATGACTCACCCCTTTCCTCATTAGAAGAACACCAAAAATCTGCCTTCCCCTCTTTTACTCTAAACCTATGGAAATGATCTGTTAAGAACCCCAAGGATCCTCTCTCAGACCCAGCCTCTTCAACACTTATATGACACTTCTAGCCAGCATCGCAACAACCCATGGATTCAACAGCATATCCTATGCTGATGACTGTAGGAGGCTGGACTGGTTTGTAGTGAGTACCAAGGGGTACTTGCACCTTGCACCAGGCCCAGTTATCCCTTATTAGTGTATAGGGTGTCTAGCAGCTTAGGCTGATAGATAATGGTAGCTTAGCAGAGCAGCTTAGGCTGAACTAGGAGACGTGTGAAGCTACTACAGTACCACCTAGTGTCATATGCACAATATCATAAGAAAACACAATACACAGTTATACTAAAAATAAAGGTACTTTATTTTTATGACAATATGCCAACGTATCTTAGAGTGTACCCTCAGTGAGAGGATAGGAAATATACACAAGATATATATACACAATAGCAAAAATATGCAGTATAGTCTTAGAAAACAGTGCAAACAATGTATAGTTACAATAGGATGCAATGGGGAAACATAGGGATAAGGGCAACACAAACCATATACTCCAGAAGTGGAATGCGAACCACGAATGGACCCCAAACCTATGTGACCTTGTAGAGGGTCGCTGGGACTATTAGAAAATAGTGAGAGTTAGAAAAATAACCCTCCCCAAGACCCTGAAAAGTGAGTGCAAAGTGCACTAAAGTTCCCCTAAGGACAAAAGAGTTGTGTTAGAGGAATAATGCAGAAAAGACACAAACCAGCAATGCAACAACTGTGGATTTCCAATCTAGGGTACCTGTGGAACAAGGGGACCAAGTCCAAAAGTCACAAGCAAGTCGGAGATGGGCAGATGCCCAGGAAATGCCAGCTGCGGGTGCAAAGAAGCTTCAACTGGACAGAAGAAGCTGAGGTTTCTGCAGGAACGAAAAGGGCTAGAGACTTCCCCTTTGGTGGACAGATCCCTCTCGCCTTGGAGAGTTGTGCAGAAGTGTTTTCCCGCCGGAAGGACGCCAACAAGCCTTGCTACACGCAAATCATACGTTTGGCGTTTTTGGACGCTGCTGGGGCCCAGGAGGGACCAGGAGGTCGCAAATTGGACCTGTAGAGAGAGGGGACGTCGAGCAAGACAAAGAGCCCTCACTGAAGCAGGTAGCACCCGGAGAAGTGCCAGAAACAGGCACTACGAGGATGCATGAAACGGTGCTCGCCGAAGTTGCACAAAGGAGTCCCACGTCGCCGGAGACCAACTTAGAAAGTCGTGCAATGCAGGTTAGAGTGCCGTGGACCCAGGCTTGGCTGTGCACGAAGGATTGCCGCCGGAAGTGCACAGGGGCCGGAGTAGCTGCAAAGTCGCGGTTCCCAGCAATGCAGCCCAGCGAGGTGAGGCAAGGACTTACCTCCACCAAACTTGGGCTGAAGAGTCACTGGACTGTGGGGGTCACTTGGACAGCATCGCTGGATTCGAGGGACCTCGCTCGTCGTGCTGAGAGGAGACCCAAGGGACCGGTAATGCAGCTTTTTGGTGCCTGCGGTTGCAGGGGGAAGATTCCGTCGACCCACGGGAGATTTCTTCGGAGCTTCTGGTGCAGAGAGGAGGCAGACTACCCCCACAGCATGCACAAGCAGGAAAACAGTCGAGAAGGCGGCAGGATCAGCGTTACAGAGTTGCAGTAGTCGTCTTTGCTACTATGTTGCAGGTTTGCAGGCTTCCAGCGCGGTCAGCGGTCGATTCCTTATCAGAAGGTGAAGAGGGAGATGCAGAGGAACTCGGCTGAGCTCATGCATTCGTTATCTAAAGTTTCCCCAGAGACAGAGACCCTAAATAGCCAGAAAAGAGGGTTTGGCTACCTAGGAGAGAGGAAAGGCTACTAACACCTGAAGGAGCTTATCAGCAGGAGTCTCTGACGTCACCTGGTGGCACTGGCCACTCAGAGCAGTCCAGTGTGCCAGCAGCACCTCTGTTTCCAAGATGGCAGAGGTCTGGAGCACACTGGAGGAGCTCTGGACACCTCCCAGGGGAGGTGCAGGTCAGGGGAGTGGTCACTCCCCTTTCCTTTGTCCAGTTTCGCGCCAGAGCAGGGGCTAAGGGGTCCCTGAACCGGTGTAGACTGGCTTATGCAGAATTGGGCACATCTGTGCCCAACAAAGCATTTCCAGAGGCTGGGGGAGGCTACTCCTCCCCTGCCTTCACACCATTTTCCAAAGGGAGACGGTGTCACACCCTCTCTCAGAGGAAGTTCTTTGTTCTGCCATCCTGGGCCAGGCCTGGCTGGACCCCAGGAGGGCAGCTGCCTGTCTGAGGGGTTGGCAGCAGCAGCAGCTGCAGTGAAACCCCAGGAAGGGCAGTCTGGCAGTACCAGGGTCTGTGCTACAGACCACTGGGATCATGGAATTGTACCAACAATGCCAGGATGGCATAGAGGGGGCAATTCCATGATCATAGACATGTTACATGGCCATATTCGGAGTTACCATGGTGAAGCTACATATAGGTAGTGACCTATATGTAGTGCACGCGTGTAATGGTGTCCCCGCACTCACAAAGTTCAGTGAATTGGCTCTGAACAATGTGGGGGCACCTTGGCTAGTGCCAGGGTGCCCTCACACTAAGTAACTTTGCACCTAACCTTTACCAGGTAAAGGTTAGACATATAGGTGACTTATAAGTTACTTAAGTGCAGTGTAAAATGGCTGTGAAATAACGTGGACGTTATTTCACTCAGGCTGCAGTGGCAGGCCTGTGTAAGAATTGTCAGAGCTCCCTATGGGTGGCAAAAGAAATGCTGCAGCCCATAGGGATCTCCTGGAACCCCAATACCCTGGGTACCTCAGTACCATATACTAGGGAATTATAAGGGTGTTCCAGTAAGCCAATGTAAATTGGTAAAAATGGTCACTAGCCTGTCAGTGACAATTTGGAAAGAAATGAGAGAGCATAACCACTGAGGTTCTGATTAGCAGAGCCTCAGTGAGACAGTTAGTCACTACACAGGTAACACATTCAGGCACACTTATGAGCACTGGGGCCCTGGGTTACCAGGGTCCCAGTGACACATACAACCTAAAACAACATATATACAGTGAAAAATGGGGGTAACATGCCAGGCAAGATGGTACTTTCCTACACAACCCCCCCCCCAAACGAAGGACAATAAGACTAGCCATTACCTGATGAGTCTTCATTGTCTAAGTGGAAATATCTGGAGAGTCCATCTGCATTGGAGTGGCTACTCCCAGGTCTATGTTCCACTGTATAGTCCATTCCCTGTAGGGATATGGACCACCTCAACAATTTAGGATTTTCACCTTTCATTTGTTTTAGCCAAAGTAGAGGTTTGTGGTCTGTCTGAACAATGAAGTGAGTGCCAAACAGGTATGGCCTCAACTTCTTCAGAGCCCAGACCACAGCAAAGGCCTCCCTCTCAATGGCAGACCAACGCTTTTCTCTAGGGGTCAACCTTCTACTAATAAAAGCAACAGGTTGATCCTGGCCCTCAGAATTAAGTTGTGATAGGACTGCCCCTACTCCTAATTCAGATGCATCAGTTTGGACATAGAATGTTTTAGAGTAACAAGGGCTTTTCAGGACAGGTGCAGAGCACATGGCTTGCTTCAGCTGCTCAAAAGCTTTCTGACAGCTTGCTGTCCATAATACCTTTTTAGGCATTTTCTTGGATGTGAGGTCATTAAGAGGGGCTGCAATGGAGCCATAGTTCTTAATGAACCTCCTGTAATACCCAGTGAGGCCTAGGAAGGCTCTCACCTGAGTCTGAGTGGTAGGGGGAACCCAATCAATAATAGTTTGGATTTTCCCCTGAAGTGGTGCAATCTGTTCCCCACCAACAAGGTGTCCCAGATAAACCACCTTACCCTGCCCTATCTGGCACTTTGAAGCCTTGATAGTGAGGCCTGCCTTTTGCAGAGCCTCCAAAACTTTCCAAAGGTGGACCAGGTGATCATCCCAGCTGGAGCTAAAGACAGCTATATCATCCAAATATGCTGCACTGAAAGCTTCCAGCCCTTGCAGGACTGTGTTCACCAACCTCTGAAAAGTGGCAGGTGCATTTTTCAAACCAAAAGGCATTACAGTAAACTGGTAATGTCCTCCAATGGTAGAAAATGCAGTCTTAGGTTTAGCATCTTCTGACAATTTGATCTGCCAATACCCTGCAGTCAAATCAAAAGTGCTTAGATACTTGGCAGATGCCAGTGTATCTATGAGCTCATCTGCCCTGGGTATAGGGTGAGCATCAGTTTTGGTTACCAAGTTGAGACCTCTATAGTCTACACAAAACCTCATTTCCTTCTTTCCATCTTTAGAATTGGGTTTTGGTACCAGTACCACAGGAGAAGCCCATGGACTGTCAGAGTGCTCAACCACTCCTAGTTCCAACATTTTCTGAACTTCTTGCTTTATGCAGTCCCTGACATGGTCAGGCTGCCTATAGATCTTACTTTTGACAGGTAAACTGTCTCCAGTATCTATAGTGTGCTCACACCAAGAAGTGGTGCCTGGCACAATAGAGAAGAGTTCTGAACATTGTCCTAGGAGATTTATGCAATTATCTTTCTGCTCAGCAGTAAGACAATCAGCCAAAACTACACCTTCCACAAGAGCATCTTGTTCTGTGGAAGAGAAGAGATCAGGTAGAGGATCACTGTCTTCTTCCTGTCCCTCATCAGTTGCCATGAGCAGGGTGAGATCAGCCCTGTCATAGTAGGGTTTCAGGCGGTTGACATGGAGCACCCTAAGGGGACTCCTGGCAGTGCCTAAGTCAACCAAGTAGGTGACTTCACCCTTCTTTTCAACAATTGTGTGGGGTCCACTCCATTTATCTTGGAGTGCTCTTGGGGCCACAGGCTCCAAGACCCACACTTTCTGCCCTGGTTGGTACTGAACCAAAACAGCCTTCTGATCATGCCATTGCTTCTGGAGCTCTTGGCTGGCCTGAAGGTTTTTACTGGCCTTTTTCATGTACTCAGCCATCCTTGATCTGAGGCCAAGTACATAATCCACAATATCCTGCTTAGGAGCCTTTAAAGGTTGTTCCCAACCCTCCTTTACAAGTGTGAGTGGACCCCTAACAGGGTGTCCTAAAAGAAGTTCAAAGGGGCTGAAGCCCACTCCTTTCTGGGGTACCTCCCTGTAGGCAAAAAGGAGGCATGGTAGAAGGATATCCCATCTCCTGCGGAGTTTTTCAGGGAGTCCCATAATCATGCCTTTGAGAGTTTTATTAAATCTCTCCACCAGTCCATTTGTTTGTGGATGATAGGGTGTTGTGAACTTGTACGTTACACCACACTCCTTCCACATGGCCTTTAAGTATGCAGACATGAAATTGCTTCCCCTGTCTGATACCACTTCCTTTGGGAAGCCCACTCTGGAAAATATTCCCAGGAGGGCCTTTGCCACTGCAGGAGCTGTAGTGGTCCTTAAAGGAATAGCTTCAGGATATCTTGTGGCATGGTCCACTACCACCAAGATAAACCTATTGCCTGAAGCAGTAGTAGGGTCAAGGGGGCCAACTATGTCAACCCCTACCCTTTCAAAGGGAACCCCAACCACAGGCAGTGGGATAAGGGGTGCCTTTGGAGTGCCACCTGTCTTGCCACTGGCTTGACAGGTTTCACAGGACTTACAAAATTCCTTTGTGTCCTCAGACATCCTAGGCCAATGAAACAATGGTACCAATCTGTCCCAAGTTTTCATTTGACCCAGGTGCCCAGCTAAGGGAATGTCATGTGCCAGTGTTAGGAGGAACTTTCTGTACTCCTGAGGAATCACTAATCTCCTGGCAGCTCCAGGTTTAGGATCCCTATGCTCAGTGTACAAGAGGTTGTCCTCCCAGTAAACTCTGTGAGAGTCACTGACATCCCCATTAGCCTGT
This sequence comes from Pleurodeles waltl, assembly GCF_031143425.1. Lineage (NCBI taxonomy): Eukaryota > Metazoa > Chordata > Amphibia > Caudata > Salamandridae > Pleurodeles > Pleurodeles waltl. Next base: position 1,227,606,081 of record NC_090447.1, read on the forward strand.
TTGACAGCTTGCTGTCTGAGACCCTCTAATGTGGGACAGGTTTGCTGTGCCACACTCAGCTCCTCCCTGGCAGGCCCCCCTTCACCCAAGAGCTCAGCAGTGTCTGCTTCCAGCTCCTCTGGTGTAGGTTCTGCACAGGGAGGGAATTCTTCTTCCTCAGAAGTAGAATCCACTGTAGAGGGAGGGATAGTAGGAAGTGGTTTGCTTCTACTAGCCCTTGCTTTAGGGAGCACTTGGTCCATTGTTCCAGGATCCAAGCTTCCCTGTCCTTGTTGCTTTTTGGCCTGAGCCCTTGTCAAAGCAAAAATATGCCCTGGGATGCCCAGCATTGCTGCATGGGCCTCCAACTCCACATCTGACCAAGCTGATGTCTCCAAATCATTCCCTAATAGACAGTCTACAGGTAAATCTGAAGCTACCACAACTTTCTTTGGACCAGTTACCCCCCCCCCAGTTGAGATTTACAACAGCCATGGGGTGGCTTTGTGTTATGTTGTGAGCATCGGTTACTTGGTACTGGTGTCCAAGTATGTGTTGTTCAGGGTGCACCAGTTTCTCAATCACCATTGTGACACTGGCACCTGTGTCCCTGTAGGCCTGGACCTCAACACCATTTATTAGGGTTAGTTGCTTGTACTTCTCCAAGTTATGGGGGCAAGCAACCAAAGTGGCTAAATCAATAGCCCCTTCAGAGACTAAAGTAGCCTCTGTGGTCTCCCTAATTAGACCAACCCCAACTAAATTACCAAAAGTGAGCCCAGCTACTCCCTTGGATTGGCTATTAGTAGGTTTGCTCCCACCACCACTGTTATTAGTAGGGACACTAGGTGTAGCAGTAGGGGTTGTAGTGGTAGGAGCTGTGGTGCCTTTCTTTGGACAACTGGGATCTGTTGCACAATGGCCTTTTATTTTACATAAATAGCACCATGGTTTCTTTTCCTTGTTCTGATTAAAGGAGGATTTGGACCCACCACCCCCACCAGAGTGTTTTTGTGGGCCTGATGAAGACTCATTTTTAGATTTGTCCCCACCCTTGTCAGAAGACTTACCATCCTTCTTTTTGTTGCCATCTTTGTCACCCCCTGTATGAACGTTTCTGTTCACTCTTGTTCTGACCCATTTGTCTGCCTTCTTTCCCAATTCTTGGGGAGAGGTCAGATCAGAGTCCACCAAGTACTGGTGCAACAAATCAGACACACAATTATTAAGAATATGCTCTCTCAGGATTAAGTTATACAGGCTGTCATAATCAGTAACTTTACTGCCATGTAACCACCCCTCCAAGGCCTTCACTACCTGGTCAATGAAATCAACCCAGTCTTGTGAAGACTCCTTTTTGGTCTCTCTGAACTTTATCCTGTACTGTTCAGTGGTTAAGCCATAACCATCCAGGAGTGCATTCTTAAGAACTTGGAAATTATTGGCATCATTTTCTTTCACTGTAAGGAGCCTATCCCTACCTTTTCCACTAAATGATAGCCATAGGATAGCAGCCCACTGCTTTTGAGGGACATCCTGTACAGCACAGGCCCTCTCAAGTGCAGCAAACCACTTGTTAATGTCATCCCCCTCCTTATAAGGGGGAACTATCTTGTGCAGATTCCTGGAATCATGCTCTTTTGCAGGATGACTATGGGGAATACTGCTGCTGCCACCATGGGTATCTAAACCCAACTTCTGTCTTTCCCTCTCTATTTCTAAAGACTGCCTATCCAAATCCAGCTGTTGCTTCTTGAGCTTCAGTCTGGTTTGTTCCACTCTCAATCTATTGAGCTCCCTTTCTAACAATCTGTCATCAGGGTGGGTGGGAGGGACATTTCTAGATACAGAGGTATGATGGGAATGAACAGAAGGAGACCTGTCCCTTACAGAGGGCACCCTAACAGCTTGGCTACCAGCATAATGTGAGAGCACACCATCAGTATGGTGTGATTCAACCTCTGTACCAACTATGCTAGACTGTCTAGTAATGGGCAGGCTGAGAAGTTTCTTTCCTGAACCTTTTCCTGGGGGAGTCCCTGGATCAGATTGAGAACCATTAGCTACTTTTTCTACAGATTGGGCACTTATGGCCTTATCCTGTACTCTAAGCATATTAACTAACAGTTCTAAGGAAGGATTCTTCCCTACACTCAAACCTCTCTCTATGCAGAGACTCCTTGCTCCTTTCCAGCTAAGGTGATCATATGCAAGTTTGGACAGTTCAACATTTTTTCCTGTGCCAGACATTTTTTTGAGAGAGTTAAAGTGATAGAAAAAGAGAAAAAAGTTTTCAGAACTTTTTGGAAAGACAGAAAAAACTTTTTTAACTTTTAAGAACTTTTTGAAAGTTTTAGAAGTACTTTTCAGCACTTAGAAAAGAGTGAAAAGAGGAAATGCAAAACTTTTTGGCTATGTGTATATACACTGACCTTGTTTTGTATATTTTTCTCTTATGAAAAGTACAATGACAAGAGTGGTAAGTAGTCTCAAGCACTTATCCCACCACTGCACAACCAATGTAGGAGGCTGGACTGGTTTGTAGTGAGTACCAAGGGGTACTTGCACCTTGCACCAGGCCCAGTTATCCCTTATTAGTGTATAGGGTGTCTAGCAGCTTAGGCTGATAGATAATGGTAGCTTAGCAGAGCAGCTTAGGCTGAACTAGGAGACGTGTGAAGCTACTACAGTACCACCTAGTGTCATATGCACAATATCATAAGAAAACACAATACACAGTTATACTAAAAATAAAGGTACTTTATTTTTATGACAATATGCCAACGTATCTTAGAGTGTACCCTCAGTGAGAGGATAGGAAATATACACAAGATATATATACACAATAGCAAAAATATGCAGTATAGTCTTAGAAAACAGTGCAAACAATGTATAGTTACAATAGGATGCAATGGGGAAACATAGGGATAGGGGCAACACAAACCATATACTCCAGAAGTGGAATGCGAACCACGAATGGACCCCAAACCTATGTGACCTTGTAGAGGGTCGCTGGGACTATTAGAAAATAGTGAGAGTTAGAAAAATAACCCTCCCCAAGACCCTGAAAAGTGAGTGCAAAGTGCACTAAAGTTCCCCTAAGGACAAAAGAGTTGTGTTAGAGGAATAATGCAGAAAAGACACAAACCAGCAATGCAACAACTGTGGATTTCCAATCTAGGGTACCTGTGGAACAAGGGGACCAAGTCCAAAAGTCACAAGCAAGTCGGAGATGGGAAGATGCCCAGGAAATGCCAGCTGCGGGTGCAAAGAAGCTTCGACTGGACAGAAGAAGCTAAGGTTTCTGCAGGAACGAAAAGGGTTAGAGACTTTCCCTTTGGTGGACAGATTGCTCTCGCCTTGGAGAGTCGTGCAGAAGTGTTTTCCCGCCGGAAAGACGCCAACAAGCCTTGCTACACGCAAATCGTGCTTTTGGCGTTTTTGGACGCTGCTGGGGCCCAGGAGGGACCAGAAGATCGCAAATTGGACCTGTAGAGAGAGGGGACGTCGAGCAAGACAAAGAGCCCTCACTGAAGCAGGTAGCACCCGGAGAAGTGCCAGAAACAGGCACTACGAGGATGCGTGAAACGGTGCTCGCCGAAGTTGCACAAAGGAGTCCCACGTCGCCGGAGACCAACTTAGAAAGTCGTGCAATGCAGGTTAGAGTGCCGTGGACCCAGGCTTGGCTGTGCACGAAGGATTTCCACCGGAAGTGCACAGGGGCCGGAGTAGCTGCAAAGTCGCGGTTCCCAGCAATGCAGCCCAGCGAGGTGAGGCAAGGACTTACCTCCACCAAACTTGGGCTGAAGAGTCACTGGACTGTGGGGGTCACTTGGACAGCGTCGCTGGATTCGAGGGACCTCGCTCGTCGTGCTGAGAGGAGACCCAAGGGACCGGTAATGCAGCTTTTTGGTGCCTGCGGTTGCAGGGGGAAGATTCCGTCGACCCACGGGAGATTTCTTCGGAGCTTCTGGTGCAGAGAGGAGGCAGACTACCCCCACAGCATGCACAAGCAGGAAAACAGTCGAGAAGGCGGCAGGATCAGCGTTACAGAGTTGCAGTAGTCGTCTTTGCTACTATGTTGCAGGTTTGCAGGCTTCCAGCGCGGTCAGCGGTCGATTCCTTATCAGAAGGTGAAGAGGGAGATGCAGAGGAACTCGGCTGAGCTCATGCATTCGTTATCTAAAGTTTCCCCAGAGACAGAGACCCTAAATAGCCAGAAAAGAGGGTTTGGCTACCTAGGAGAGAGGAAAGGCTACTAACACCTGAAGGAGCCTATCAGCAGGAGTCTCTGACGTCACCTGGTGGCACTGGCCACTCAGAGCAGTCCAGTGTGCCAGCAGCACCTCTGTTTCCAAGATGGCAGAGGTCTGGAGCACACTGGAGGAGCTCTGGACACCTCCCAGGGGAGGTGCAGGTCAGGGGAGTGGTCACTCCCCTTTCCTTTGTCCAGTTTCGCACCAGAGCAGGGGCTAAGGGGTCCCTGAACCGGTGTAGACTGGCTTATGCAGAATTGGGCACATCTGTGCCCAACAAAGCATTTCCAGAGGCTGGGGGAGGCTACTCCTCCCCTGCCTTCACACCATTTTCCAAAGGGAGACGGTGTCACACCCTCTCTCAGAGGAAGTTCTTTGTTCTGCCATCCTGGGCCAGGCCTGGCTGGACCCCAGGAGGGCAGCTGCCTGTCTGAGGGGTTGGCAGCAGCAGCAGCTGCAGTGAAACCCCAGGAAGGGCAGTCTGGCAGTACCAGGGTCTGTGCTACAGACCACTGGGATCATGGAATTGTACCAACAATGCCAGGATGGCATAGAGGGGGCAATTCCATGATCATAGACATGTTACATGGCCATATTCGGAGTTACCATGGTGAAGCTACATATAGGTAGTGACCTATATGTAGTGCACGCGTGTAATGGTGTCCCCGCACTCACAAAGTTCAGTGAATTGGCTCTGAACAATGTGGGGGCACCTTGGCTAGTGCCAGGGTGCCCTCACACTAAGTAACTTTGCACCTAACCTTTACCAGGTAAAGGTTAGACATATAGGTGACTTATAAGTTACTTAAGTGCAGTGTAAAATGGCTGTGAAATAACGTGGACGTTATTTCACTCAGGCTGCAGTGGCAGGCCTGTGTAAGAATTGTCAGAGCTCCCTATGGGTGGCAAAAGAAATGCTGCAGCCCATAGGGATCTCCTGGAACCCCAATACCCTGGGTACCTCAGTACCATATACTAGGGAATTATAAGGGTGTTCCAGTAAGCCAATGTAAATTGGTAAAAATGGTCACTAGCCTGTCAGTGACAATTTGGAAAGAAATGAGAGAGCATAACCACTGAGGTTCTGATTAGCAGAGGCTCAGTGAGACAGTTAGTCACTACACAGGTAACACATTCAGGCACACTTATGAGCACTGGGGCCCTGGGTTACCAGGGTCCCAGTGACACATACAACTAAAACAACATATATACAGTGAAAAATGGGGGTAACATGCCAGGCAAGATGGTACTTTCCTACAATGACACACTAGTCTTCCTCTCCCGCTAGCAAGACCCCTCCAACACCAAGAGCAACATCCACAACCGCATGACAGACGTCACCCACTGGATGAAGGACAATTGCCCAAAGCTCAACACAGACAAGACAAAGGTACTGATTTTCAGAAACAAAAGCTCCCCATGGGACACATTCTGGTGGCCCTCAGAACTCAGACCTACTCCTACTCCCACTATCCATGCTAGGAACTGAGGCATCATTCCGGACAACAAGTTAACCATGACGCTTCAGGTTAACTCCGTCTCCCTCTCCTGCTTCTTCTTCCTCTGCATACTAGGTAAGCTATTCAGATTGCTACCACGAAGCTCAAGACACACCATCAACAATGCCCTCATCTCCAGCAGACTGGTTTACGGCAGCCCTCTCTATGCAGTGATTGCGGCTCACCTTCTCCGACTACAGACCAACAGAACATCACAGCCAGGCTAGTCCTGGATTTCCCTAGACAACCCACATCACCCCTTACCTCAGGCCCTACACAATTGCAGACCTGCCTACTTGAACCACCACCTGAACTTCCATCAGCCCATTAGATACCTCCGCTCTGTCTTCATTTTTCTAACCCTCAGCCATCTGATGTAGCAGATGCGGAGATCACTCTTTCTCCTACTTAACAGAGAAGTTATGGCATGAGCTACCCTTTTATCTATGGATCCCCCCATCTCTTACAGAGTTACCATAGTCTGTGAAGACCTGGCTATTCGGCTAATCAACTGGACCCTGCCAGCTCCTGGATACCCTAATGGGTGACAAGTAGCACTTTATCAACCTATTGATTGTTTCAATGATTGATTGTCCGTGAAAATATTTCATTCTATTAGTACCAACTGAATGCCAACTGCAGCAACAAGCAAATGATCAAAGAATGTTTTCAAAAGGGCCTTCCAGTGCACAGGGCCATGTTTTCATAAGTTTCGATTTGTTTGAGATAGAAACAACATTTGTTTTTGTTAAAACCTGCAGATTGTGTAGTCGATAGTCGATTCTGTGCCAAATGCGGCAAGTCCATTATTGCAAAAAATGCTGCGGCTGCAGGATTACATAATTCCAGTGGTCTTGATTATATGATGTGCTGTTCCTTGTGTGTATTGTACTGTTTACTGTTTTGTGTTTAGCTAATATAACATAAAAGCACATTTAAAAAAATGAACATTAGAGAATTATTTAATTATAACAAATCTTGAGATGGATAAAAATAACAGTGAGGTAAATAACACTGTACTTGAAATGAATATGTGCATCACTGCAATTGGATATGAATCAAATTGAGATATACACAAAATATTGAATGAACTGTATAAAGATATTAATGAAATGGATATGGTGAATTGTGTGTATACACACTGAAGAGCACATGGCACTGGCAGCCAGTCACAGTGAAGTTCAATGCAAATTACAGAGCCCACTTTGGAAAGTAAACGGGGGGGCTCCAGTGGTTCAGCAAGATGAGGAGTTGTGGGCAGGAGCACATTGATAATGCATGCAGGAGCAGGCCGCAGACAGTCCAGTTATACACTCTTTGCTGCTGTGGGTTTTGGGTCACAAGGCCTCTCCGGTAACCCCACAGCAACCCATTTAAGACTCCCACTCACAGAAGCTTCCTCTGCACAGACCTTTGAGGCTGGAGCAGGGGTGGTACATACGAAAGTGAGCCCCTGGAGTGCCCCGTCGCAGCATGTAAGACTGCATCAAGCCACCGGATGAATGAGTGCAGGTTGAACTCCGGATCATGTACACTGTACTTTAAAAAATACATTTTTGTAAAGAGCACATTCTGAGCTCAAAGGCCGTCTTATATGTAGTAGTGAGTGGATTATAAACACATGAGTGTCTAAACCCTTTTTTTGTACAGTGCACATTTTTTATCACATTTTATGATGGGCTCATTTTTCTCTTGTTTGTGCTTCTTTTTTGCACTTGTATGTGTCCTGTTTCCCCTTGTTTTGTGTCTCTCTGTGCCAGTTTTCTTCTCATTTCAACACTTGTTTATGCCTTTCTCTGCTTCATTTTAGCCCTTGTGTGGGCCTCTTTGTATTTTGTTTTTGCCTTTCTCTGTACCCCATTTTCCCTGCTTTCTGAATCTCTTGTGCCCCCTTTTTTGCTTGTTTCTGGTTTGTTTGTGCCTCTTTGTGCTTCGTTTTTGTCCTTGTGTGTCCCATTTTCTGCTTGTTTCTGCCTGTTTCACCCTCTACATGCTTTTTTTTGCTCTTGTCTGTGCCTCTTTTCCTGTTTGTATTCCCTTGTTTTGTTTTTTTCTGCCCCATTTTCTGCTCATTTTGTCCGTGTTTTGTGCCTCTCTGTGCCCATTTTCTTTTCATTTCAACCCATGTTGTAATCACCACCCAAAGAGAAAAAATGCCAAAGCCAGGTGGTGGTTTGTTTACACAAGTGTAATGTCATAAAGAGCCATCTTTCGTTCCGGTCCAGCGCCCCCAACTGCCACACTAGTGATTTCTCTAACATCAGCCAAGGCAAGTGTAATCTTGGTGAAAAGATTTTATTATAACATTCTACATTTATCAAAGAGTATAACACACTTCCACCCTCCCAATACCTGCTTAGGGTCAGATTTAGAGTTTGGCAGATGAGTTACTCCATCACAACGGTGACGTTTTATCCCATCCACCAAAATCTAAATCCCATAGAAGATAATGAGATTTGGATTTCGGCAGACTGGATATCAATCACCATTGTGATGGAGTAACTCATCCATGGAGTTCAAGGCCATTGATATCTACTGTAGCGCAGATGTACAGCAGGTGCACTACTAGCTTGCCTGGACTGCATCCAGTGCAGGAAACCTTGGTCCTCCCCTTACCAACAGCGTTCCTCTATGCTCTCAATCTCGACAGCCACTTGCCGCACTGCTCCACACACCACAAAGGGAGTCTTCACTTGAACCTCCCACAAGCCCTCAAGCACCCATCCACATTCACCACTCCCGTACCCAGAATCTCACATGAACACTAACCAACCACCACCCAAACAGCAACCCACCCTCTCAAGTGTGATCACTCAACCAAACATGCCAAGAGACTCCTCCTCTCTTCCTGAATCCAGCAAGAATCTTTTCTACTCACAATCCTGACATGTCCTAGGCATGGGTAGGCACACTCATGTGCTACTCAAACAGGCCTCCTGCAGTCCTTGATGACACACTGATGACTTCAAGTCACATTAGAAAAGATGGGTTTTTAACAGTTTCCTGAAGGAGACCTCCGATTGCTGACTTCTAAGGGCTACCAGAAGTGTGTTCCAGATTCTGGGGACAAGAAATGCTAGAGAGCGGCTGCCATGCTTTGCTATTCTGGTGTTTGGCACCATCAGAAAAAAGTCCCTAATTACTAGATTGCAGTGACTTTCTGGTGTAGAGGGAAGAAGGAGGGACTGAAAGTCTGTGGGCCTTTTCCATGAATGCTGGTGTACAATGCAGAGAGCCTCAAACGGAACTCTTTTTTAAATGTAAAGGCCGGTCTAGCTGTTTCATGCTTTGGTAATTTATACAAGATTCTTGTAGCAGTGTTTTGTTCTACTTGCATTGGGCTCCCCAGATAGAGTGAGTTCCCGTAGTTGAGGCAAGAGGTAATTAAACCCTGTACAACTATCCTTCTTGTGGGAAATGGTAGCATTTGCAAGACTTTCTTGAGGGATCTTGAATTCCTGAAGCATATACCAGCTAGTTTTGTAGTCTGTGTCTCCATTGTAAGCTTGGAAATCCAGACACCTAGGCTTCTCACTGCCTGAGCTGGCACCAGGCAATCACTGAGGTAATCTGTCCATGAACGTTCTAGCCACTTAGGGCAACTGTTGCCCACCACAAAAACCTCAGTGTTGTCACTGTTAAGCTTTAACCTACTCATGGTCATCTAATCTGTGACTTCCCTGAGACTGGAGCTTAGTTGGGAAGAAATGTGTCATGTGTGGGATGAAAGAGCCTGGATGAGCTGTGTGGCATCAGCATACAACACTACCGCAAGCCCATGTGATTGGACGATATCTGTCATGGGGCAAGTGTACACATGAAATGGTGTAGGGCTGAGTGAAGAGCTCTGTGGGACACCACATGACAGAGGATGGAGAGAAGAGGCAAACAAATCTTGGAAAAATTTAAAACTCCTGTCAGTTAGGAAGGCTTTCAGCCATTTAATGGTGGATCGAGTAATACCAGCCTCCCGCTCTGAATGAGTACGGGATCCACTACTGTATCAAAAGCTGCCTCAGATCCAGCATGATCATTGCCTCTGAGCCACTCTGATCCAGGATGGCACAAACTACTTCTATGCCGTTTCCATGCTGTAACCTGGTATAAAATCTGTATGAATGGGATGGAGAATATTATGTAATTCCAAAAAGCTAGACAGTTGTTTGTTTACATGCTTTTCCACTGCTTTGCTGACTACCAGGAGCAGGGAGATAGGTCGGTAACTGTCCACTAAATCCGGGTCAGCCGCTGGTTTATTTAAAGGTGGTTTCACTATAGCATGTTTATAGGAGTTGGGAATATGCCCTGTTTCAAGCAAATGGTTGAAGATGCTTATGAGTGTCTAATATGGTGTGACCAACATGGGCCAAGATATTAGGTGGAGCTGGGTCACGAGGGGAGCCTGATTTGATGGATTCTAGGATGGCTTGCAGAGTTTCACTGTTCAGCACAGGGAAGGCTTGTAGAGTGAGACCAGTATGTGGACATCCTCGATATTTAGTACTGAGCTCAGTAGCTGGCAGTAGATGGAACAGGATTTTGTTAACATGGCTAACATGTTGCATTGTTCTGTCGATGCTGGTGGACCTGTAGGGCCAGAAGGGCGAGTCATAAAGTTGTTAACCACCTGAAACAGTTCCTTAGATGAGTTTGAAGCAGTCTCTATTTTCTTTTGCTGATATGTGATTCTGGCCTGCCTTATAGCTTGTTTGTACATTTTTGTGGCTACACTATAGTTTTTCTTACTGTTGTCACTACAGGCCTTTCTCCATTCTCTTGTCTATTTCCTGGTCTCTCTTTTTAGAAAAGTTAACTCTGGCCTGTACTATCGTGCTCTACCTTTAAGCTGGTTGGGCTTAGGAATTTTGAGTGGGATTCTGGGCTCTACTAAGTTAGTGATTCAATTTCCAAAGGATTGATATCTCTCTGAGGTGTTGCCCGTTAGGGCTAGAGTGGATTGTGCCAGAGCAACCTTCCATTCATGTGTGTTTATTTGAGATCATATATATATGTCTAGGCTTCTGTGGAAGAGGCAGTTTATCAACTGTCCCTGATATTTCGAAATGGAAGTGGACTAAGTGATGGTCTGACCACAGTATAGGAAGGAAGTCTTCTGAGACAAGATTGCTCAGATTGGTGAAAACAAGAGTGAGAATATGTTCTCTATTGTGAGTAGGTGTCCTTACAATTTGGCCTAAGAGTAGAGGTTTTAGATCGAAAATTAGGGCAATCTCAGTTGCACATCCATTGTTTTTGAAGTGCATGTTTAGCTCTTCTAAAAGAGTGAAGTTCAGTTTTGCAAACTACTTTTAGCTATGATCTCAGGCAAAGCTGACATAAATTGTGAGGCAGCTCCTGGAGGGTGATAGAAGACCATCCTGGAGAAAGTAAACATGGGATCAAATTTGAGTAAGAAAAGCAGGCTTTGCATCCTGGTATTGAAATGAGGGCAGTGGAGGCCAAGAGTTCCTTTTTAAATATTATGGCAACACCTCCCCCTCTTCAGCAATACCAGTTATGCATGGCTTTTGAGTAGCCTGGGGGATGTGCTCCAACTATGCCTAGAGTTGAATCATCTGTAAGGAACAGGGCATCAGGATGCCTTTCCTCTCATAAGCTGAATATCTCCGTACTTTGTTTAGGGAGGGATTTCAAATTCAATAGATACATCTCAAATTTACAGGGACAGTTTCTTTATATCAAGTGCTTGATTTTACTACCTGGGAGAACAGGTTCTCCAGCATCTGCCTACATGAAGTGCACCCTTTGCGAGGATTGGACATAGGCATAAATCTTTTACCGCTGCTTGCCTTTTGTTTGTTAAACTGATGTAGCGTCTTGGCTGAATATTTATGCTGCATTTTCTGAGACAGGCTGGGGCCGTGGCCCCTGGCCCCAGACGGGTGCAGACAGGTACTGACAGGCTTGCCTTAGGCATGCCTTCAGCATACCTGCTGCATGCATCTGTTAATAATGGAAAACCAGGAAGTGACTCTAAACATAGCCACTCTGTTTCCCTAGTCACCCAGCCAAAACAGGCTTCTGCTTAAAATCTCCCAAAATGAGCAGAGGCTTTCTAAAAGAAAAGAAACGTTTCAGAAAAATGACATACAATGTAAATTAAAATGCCCTTAGGGTTCACCAATATTCCATTCAATTTTAGCAGCGTACAAATGCAGTCAATAAACTAAAAATCAGAGCCCCCCATACCAGGTGACAGTGAGGTGTGGTAAGAGGTAACCTGAGTGTGATAGTTGCGTCCACCCCGTGGTGTGCATTTTGTACCATAGCAGACCGATTAAAAAAAGAACTAGACCACACTTCATTACAGTCTATTAAACAATAAGCAAGAGCTTATTGGAAAGCAAACATCCTCATCGCCCATATTTGAGGACTCTCACAAATGTGAAATGTAGTATTTGCACAGGATCACATAATTTTGTCAAGAAGGGAAGACAGGATTTCTTGTTTTGTACTGTTCAGTCTGGAGAGGTCCTATTCCCCAAACCCCACAGAAGCAAAGGGTGTATCACTAGAATGCCTGCAGCCTGGTCCTGCATGTGTTATCAGCATGCTTCTGCCCAAAACTGAGCCACTGAAGGCCCCCCTATTCACTCTTCAAAGTGGGCTCTACAGCTTGCATGGAACCTCACTGTAATGTTGCTCTGTCTTCAATACAAATCTACACAACAAACGTTTGGGTAAACATATGTTATGTTATTTGTATGTGTAAAAAGAACCATCACTCAGGGGGCACCCCTGGTGCTGAGCAGATGAGTGTGCCTAGCCATGTCTAGGAGAGGGTAGCATGGTGAGCAGAAATGCCAGGTTTTCAGCTTCTTGATGGATTCAGGAAGAAAAGAGGAGGGTTTTGGAGTGTTTGGTTAAATGACCATACATGAAAGGGTGGGGGGCTGTGTTGGTGGTGGTTGGTTAGTGTGCATGTGGGATTCTGGTGTGGGAGCTGTGAATGTGGATGGGTACATGAGAACTTGAGGTAGGTGCAATTGAAGACTGTCTTTATGGTGTGTGGAGCAGTGTGGCGAGTGGAGGTAGGGGTTGAGAGATCAGGGGAACTCGGTTGGTAAGGGAGGACCAGGGTTCCCTACCCTGGGTGCAGTCCAGGTGCAGATATGCTTGCCTTGGCATGGTAGTAGCGCAACCGCTACATGGCTGTGCTGCAGTAACAAGAAGGGGCTGCGAGGGTGGTAAGTGCATGGGGCGGTGTTGAGGAGGGACATGATGCAGGAGAGAGAAAACAAGGTAATGAGCACTGGGGTGAGGAAATGGTGGCAAATTGGAAAAAGCAAGGGCAAAACAAGCAGAAAACAGGGCATAGAGAGGCACACAAAACCAGGGGAAAACTAGCTGAAAATGGGGCACAGACAAAGATAAAAACACAGCAGAAAGAGCCATAAACAAGAGCAGAAAATGGGGCACAGACAAGATGAAAAGCAAAGCATACAGAGACACAAGGAAGGACTCAAATGAAGCATACATAGGCACAGACAAGGGTTGAATCAAGGAGAAAATTGGCATAGAAAGGCACAAAACAAAGCAAGACGATCAGAAAACAGGGCACAGAAGAGTCCCAAAACAAGGGAAAACAAGAAGGAAAAGAGACACAGACAAAAGCAAAAACAAATCATGAAGAGGCTCAAACAGGCAGAAACAAGTAGAAAATGGCACACACAAGGACAAAAACAAAGCGCAATGGGGAGCAAAGGAAGAAACAACCAGAAAATGGGCACAGATAAGCACAAACACGAAGCACAAAGAAGCAAAACAAGCCAGAAACAAGCAACAAAATGGGGCACAAAAGATTCAGAAAGCAAGGAAAATGGGGTACAGACAAAGGCAAAAACAAAACACACAGAGGCCCAAACAAGGGCTAAAACGAAATACAGAGAGGCACAAACAAGTTTTGAAACGAGAAGAAAACTGGCACAGAGAGGCACAAAACAGGGGAAAATGTGACACAGACAATTCCATAAATGAAGTACAAACAAGAGAAAAATGATAAGCCCATCATTCAATGTGATCTCAGAATGTGCAGCGTACAAAAAAAGGATTACGGCACTCTTTTGTTTATAATGCACTCACTAATATATACGAGAGCGCCTGTGAACACTTGAGCTCGGAATGTGCTTTTTACAAAAATGTATTTTTTAAAGTACAGCGAACATGATCCGGAGTTCAACTTGCACTCAATCATCCAGTGGCTCAAAGCAGTCTTATCTAGTGCAACGGGGCACTCCAGGGGCTCACTTCTGCACCTACGAGCCCCACTCCAGCCTCAAAAGTCTGTTCAGAGGGAGCCCAGGAGCTTTTAGGAGTGGGAGCACGGTAGGGCTTGCTGTGGGTTTACTGGAGAGGTCCTATTCCCCAAACCCCACAGAAGCAAAGGGTGTATCACTAAAATGCCTGCAGCCTGGTCCTGCATGTGTTATCATCGTGCTCCTGCCCAAAACTGAGCCACTGAAGGCCTCCCTATTCACTCTCCTAAGTGGGTTCTGCAACTTGCATGGAACCTCACTGTGATTGACTGCCAGTGTCATGTGCTTTTCAGTGTGTGTTATATACACAATTCACCATATCCATTTCATTCATATCCTTATCCAGTTCAGTCAATGTGATTCAGATCCAATTTCAGTGATGCATATATTCATTTTGAGTACATTGTTATTTACCTTACTGTTATTTCTATCCACCTCTATACATCTTTGTGTATATTGAAATCATTCTCTAATGTTCATTTTTAAAACTGAGCTTTCATGTTATGTTAGCTCATCACTCTTTCCATCACTAGGTCACAGTACAGTACACACCTGGAACAACATATTGTATAATCAGGGAATTATGCGATTCTGCAGCTGCTGCATTTTTACATAATTATAGATTTGCCGCATTTGCCACATAATCCACTATCTGCTACATAATCTGCATCAGAACAAAAATGTTGTTTCTAGCTCAAAGACATCAACATTTATGAGAACATGGCAAAATGTTGTCCTGCACACTGGAAGACTTTTCAAAAGCATTGTTTGGGCATCTTTCGTTTGCTTGTTGTTGCATTTGGCATTCAGTTGGTACTAATGAGACAAAATATTTTCACAATCAATCATTCAATCAATTAGTAGATATGCTATTTGTCACCTGTGAGGGTATCCAGGCACTAGCAGGGTCCAGTTGATTTGCTGAATGGCTAGGTCTTCACTGGCTTTCAGAACTCTGGAAGAGATGGGGAGGTCCAGAGATGAAAGTGTACCTCATTCCATTACTTCACTGCTAAGTAGGAGAAGGAGCGACTACTGCATCTACTATGTTGGATCCTGGGGGTGAGGGTTAGAGAAACAGAGGTGAGCAGAGCTGTCTGGTGGGCCGATGGAAGTTCAGGAGGTGGTTCAAGTAGGCAGCTAAGCAGTTGTGGAGGGCCTTGTATGCATAAGCCAGGAGCTTGAACTGGCATCTTTTCTGTACAGGGAGCCAGTGGAATTCCCTGGGCGAGGAAGTGATGTTGTTTTATCTAGGGAGATCCCAGGCGAGTCTGGCTGTGGCATTCTGTATGATCTGTAGTCGTCGGAGTTGAGCTGAGATCCCTGCATAGAGAGCCTTGCTGTGGTCCAGGCAGCTGGAGATGAGGGCCTGGGTGATGGTGCGTCTTGAGATTTTGGGTAGCAATTTGAATATCTTACGTGGCTTGCGGGAGATGAAGAACCAGGAGGAGGAGACAAAGTTAACCACAGGCATTATGGTTAGCTTGTTGTCCAGAGTGATGCCTAGGTTCCTAGCTTAGTTAGTAGGGGGTAGGAGTATGTTGGAGTTGTGAGGGCCACCAGGATGCGTCCCATGGAGAGCTTTTGTTTCTGAAAATCAGTACCTCTCTCATGTCCGTGTTGAGCTTCAGACAGATGCCCTTCATCCAGTTGGAGACGTCTGTCATGTAGTTGTGGAAGTTGGTCTTGGTGTTGGTGGTGTTTTCAGAGAAGGAGATGGTGGGTAGTGTGTCGTCAACATAGGATATGATCTTGAGTCTGTGGATTTTGGTGATGCTAGCCAGAGGTGTCTTATAAGTGTTAAAGAGGGTGGGTTGAGCAAGTATGCTTGGGGTACTCCACAGATGATTTCCTTACATTCAAAGGTGAAAAGGAGAAGGCAGACTTTTTGCATTCTTTCGGTGAGGAAAGAGGTGAGTCATCTGAGAGCGGCTCCTTGAATGCCTATGTTGTGCAGCTTTGTGATGAATGTGTGGTGGGAGACAATATTGAAGGGTGGTGAGAGGTCTAGGAGGATTAGAGCTGTAGTCCCTACTCGGTCGAGTAGGGTTCAAAAGTCAGCAGTAGCTGTGATGCAGACTGTCTCATTGCTGTGGTTGCTGAGGGCCTGGATTGGGAGGAGTTGAATAGGAGGTTCCAAATGTGAGGAGAGTTGTTGGTTATGTACCTCGACTAGGAACGGGAACAGGGAGATCAGTGGGTAGTTGTTGAGTTTGTTGGGGTCTGCTGATGGTTTCTTTAGTAGGGCGTTGACTTCTGCATGTTTCCGGTCCTCAGGAAAGGTGGTTGTGGCAATTGAGGTGTTGAACAAGGTGGTAAGTATGTGGTTGAAGATGTGGTTAGGGAATGGGTCGGTTGGGGCTCCTTTGTGGGCTGAGTTCATGATAGAGGCGGTGCCCTGTGGGGGCAAGCTGGCTCCATTCAGTTAGTCAGATGTCTGTGGTAGTAGCAGGTTTGTTGTGTTGCTTGAAGAAATCAGAGGCATTGAGCTTGGGTTTGAAGTTTCTGTAGATGTTGGTGATCTTGTTAAGGAAGATGTTTGCAAGGTTATCACAGCATTCCTATAAGGGGGTAATGTTGTTTGCTGTGGCTGAGGGGTTGAAGAATTCTTTGATGATGTTGACGAGTTCTTTGCAGATATTGGAGCTTGACTCAGTGCATGAGGCTAATGTCTTTTTCTTCGATTCTCTCAACTGTCCGTAGAGGTTGAGGGCTGCCATGAAGGCAGTTTTGTCGATTATGCTTTTGGTGGTGCACCATCTCCTTTCCAGTCGTTTACAGTGTGGTATAGTGGTTCTGAGGTCTTCAATGTACCAGCTAGCCTGCTTGGTGGACCTTCTGTGGGTGTTGTTGCTGATGGGAGCAACACTGTTGGTGCAGTTGGTGATCCAATTGTTGAAGTTTGTAACGTTCTGGTCTAGGTTGTTTGAGGAGTTGGGGTGGGTGTTTTTGAGGGTGTTGATCCATGTGTCCTTTGAGACTTTGCCCCAGCTGCTGTGTGGGACATTGGACAGACTGGGGCGGAAGTCCATGAGCTGGTGATGCTGATGTGAGCGATGGAGTGGTTGGTCCAGATGAGTTCTGTGGTGTTGCTGTACCTGGTGAGGTCGCTGGAGGTGAAGATGGGGGTCTAGTGTGTGGCCTGCAGTGTATGTGGGGTTGTGGAGGAGTTGGATGAGTCTGATGTTGTTTGTGATGTTGAGGAGGTTGGTAGTCTTGCTGTCATTGTATAGTCGAGATAGAAGTTGAGGTTACCTAGGAAAGTGTAGTTGTTGGTGTCTATGGCGAGGGGGCAATGAAATTGGCAATTAAGTTAAAGGAGGCTTGATGTGGTCCTGGAGGATGGTAACATGGGAATAAATGTCAAAATAATGCAGTAATACTAACACAAAATGTGCTGCATTATGTAGCATAATTTGCCTTTTCTTGACACATAATTTAGTCAACCCTGTCACACAATTTGGCCCTCCTCTGCTGCATAATTTCAGTGGCTCTGCGTATAATACATCAACAGTACAGCATTGTCAACCTTATCCCAGAAATCCTTTCCACACATCAGGACTGTACCTCCAAAGTACAGTGGCATTAATCACATTTGTCATCTCTAATCCCTCACTTTTAATTGCTCCTTCTTTCTGTCTCACTCCTCAACCCTCACGTCTCATCCTTTCTCACATCCCTTACTGGTCTTCTCTCCTCCCTCACTCCTGATCCTCACCACTCAAACCTCATCCCTTATTCCTCTCGCCTAATCCTTCAGTATATCAACCAGTTTCCTTACTGTGCTTTCCTCATTCTACACTCTTCACCCCTTATTTCTTACTCAACATCCTTCATCTATCACTGCTCACTCCCCCTCACTTCAGAAGTGAAAATGGAAGTGGCCGAATGATGTTTACTAAAATGTCCACCACCGTGACCATATTAGGATCTCCTCATCCCTCCTTTCTCATGACACAGATCTCCACCTTCACCTTATATTTCTCACTCATCACCCATCACTGTTCCCTCATTCTACATCCCTCACTTTGGCCTCTCCAATCATCCTTCAGTCCTCACACTTCATCTCTCATTTCTTATTTCTCATCTCTTACTCCTTATCAATCATTCCCCATTCTTTACCCTTCAAGTGTGCAGTATCTAATCACTCTTATATCAAACCTCCCTCCTTAACCCTCATTCTCCAGCCCTCGATTCATATTTATCAATCCTAATATATATCCCTAATCATTATTCCCACCCTCTTCTACTCTAACACCTCATAGATCACTCTTTATCTCTCATTCCTCATCTCACTCAACATTCTTTTAATTTCCACACTCTCTATTGTTTATCCATTACTTGAGATTTCTCATCCCTCAGTCTTCATCTCCTATTCCCTTAGCTCTCATTCTTTCCTGATTTCTCTTCGTTCCTTGTTTCCTGTCCATAACCCCTCACTTCTCTTTGTTCACTTCTCATTCTTCATCATGCATCCTTCACTTCTCTTCTTTTTTTCCTCCTACCTTATCGCTCATGCCTCAGTCATTACTTCTCATGCCGTATTCCTTACCCCTCACTGTTCACATTTTTCACTGCTCGGGCCTCAACCCTCAGTCATCATTCCTCACCTCTCATCTCTTACACCTCACTCTTTACCTTTCTTTGCTCACTTCTTGTCCTACACTTTGCTTCCCTTACTCTTCCTCCTTCTCTCCTCGCTCATTAGCCCTTGCCCCACAATCACCTTTCATATCTTTCTTAATCTCTCACTCACCATTTCTCACTCTTTAATTCTCATTCCTTTTTCCTCATTCCTCACTCCTCTTCCCCCACCTTTTATCTTTGGTTTTGTGTTTTTACACTCCTAATCACTCATCCCTCACTTCCCATCTTTCACTACTCTCTTGCTCCTCGTGTCTCAGGCAGCACTTCTCATCTCTCACTACTGAACTGAAAGGGTTTTGTTATTTTTTAGCTCAGCTTGGATGGCACTAGCTAATCCTATGCTTAAAGACTTTTCTGTAAAAATGGCAAACACTTTGGGCCCAATTATGAGGCTGGCGGTCACTAGACTGCCAGACTCGTGGTGGTGGTCGGACTTTGGTGGCTTTGACGGTTTGACCAACAAATTAAGAGCTTGGCAGTTGGACTGCCAAAAGACCACTATCTCTCAAAGGATCAATGACCCCGATGGGATGACAGCAGTTGTGGTTGTAATCAACCAGGGCATCGATAAAGTTGGCGCCGTCATGCTGATTACAACCTTGTTCTCCATCAGCCTTTTCATGGCGGTCTGACCGCCATAAAAAGGCTGGCTGAGAACAAGTGCAGGGGGCAACAGGGGGGCAGTGCAGAAAGAGTGCATTTCATGGGTGCTGGTGCACCCTGTGTGCAGCAGCATTACCGCTGGCTCATTTATGAGCCAGGAACAATGCTGCAGCACCTTTCCCTGAAGGAAACAGGATGCATTATAAAAAAAACTTAAAACCTTTTCTTTTCATTTTTTAAGAGCAGTCAGTGGTCTATCGGACCACTGCCTGCTCTTAAAAAATGTTTGCACTCCCATTCGCAAATAAGAGGTGGTCCCTTGGGGACCCACTCCCGTTTGGGAATAGCTTACCGCCAACTTGTAGTTGGTAATAACTGCAAATGTTTTGCCGACTGTGCTTCCGATCACAACAAATCCTTACACTTCCCTTTGACTCACCATTAGGAAGGGATGCCCTTGGCACACCTCCTCCTAATAGTGACTCGCAAACCCTTTTTTGCGAGTAGGTAATAGGTTACTTATTCACAAAACAGGGATAATGCATGACAAAAAGCCTTTTACTGGTCGCAAATGGCCCAATTTTCAACCAGTAAAAGAGCCTCATACATCTGGCCCTTCGTATTTACAGAAATACTTACCTGAATGCTCAAGTACTGTGTGACAAATGCAGAAATACTTACCTGCGTTGTAAATGGATGCATGTGATAGATGTGTGTAAAGGCTGATTCTTTGTTTTATATTCTGTAAATATATGGTATATTAATTTTAGTTATTCATTTTAGTCCATAACATATCTTTTAGAATATGTAATAGTAATTTTGATAAGTAATATTAATTTTAAAGCAAATCAACATAAGTTCAATGCAAGCAATATTAATTTAAACAGGGGTCACATTCATTTAAACATGGCTTGTATTGATTTTGATATGTTTTATTCATTTCAAAGCATGCTACATTTATCTCAGCTAGTTTCCTATTAATTTCAAAAAGTGTCATATTCATGTTAATGAATGTCATAATAAGTCTGACGTGGGCCATATTAATTTCACCAGATGTCATAAAAGTTTCAAAGTGGTTCATATTCATCTTAATATGTCATATCCGTTTCAATGAAGGTCATATTAATTTCAGTGGATATCCTATTCACCTTAACACTTATCATGATAATTTTAACATGGGTCATAGGCATTTAGACATATGTCATATTCTTTTCAATATATGCAATATTCATTTTGATGTGCATCATATTAATTTCAAAGCATAATATGGTAATTTTGACAAGTTTCATTTCAATTTCGGCATTGGTCATATTCATTTTAAGGCATGTTGAATTAATTTCAAGGGGGCTCATATTCATTTGACTGCATCTCATGTATGATTCTTAACAAGTGTCATATTTCTTTCAAAGGATGTCTCATTCATTTTAACACATCATATTGATTTTAACATGAATCATATCCATCACAACATGTATCTTAAATATATCAATGTGTATCATATTACTTTCAGTGCAAGTCATATTCATTTTGATAAATGTCATGTTAATTTAAATGTTACTCGTATTCATTTTAAAACATGTCATATTCATTGCAGTGAAGCTCATCTTCATTTCAACTCATCTCATTTTAACACGTGTTTTATTCCTTTAAATCAATGTTATATTTATTTCAATGGATGTCATATTCATAGTAACATATAATAAAATAATTTTAATATGCAACCTATCCATTTTAACATATATCATATTAATTTGAATATGTATCATATTAATTTCAATGCATGCCATATTCATTTTGACAAATGTTATGATAATTTCAGCTTTGTTCATACTCATGTAAAGGCATGTCAAATTCAATGGGGCTTATATTAATTTCCGCACAATCCATGTTTGTTTTAAATTGTTCTCTATTCATTTCTGTATATCTTATATTCATTGCAATCTGGGTATTAATCATTTTGAGAAAAAAATGAAAAAACGTTCACAGACTGATTCATATACTAATTCATTCACTTATACATGCACTCAGAGACTCATGCACCCACTCAGACCCTCATGCACCCACTCAGACCTACTAAGACTCACACACCTACTTTCAGACCCACTCAGATACCCATGCCCCACTCACAGACCCGCTCAGACTCTTGCGCACCCATACCCACTCACTCATGCACCTGCTCACAAACCCACTCAGACCCTCATGCACCCACTCACAGACCTACTGAGACACTGACCCACCAACTCACAGAGACTCAGACACTGACACACCCACTTACAAACCCACTGAGACCCTCATGCCCCCATTCACAGAACCACTCAGACCCACATACACCCATTTTCACACTCAAACACTCTATCACCCAGAGACACTCTCTCACACCTATTCTCATGTGAAGAGAGCCAGACTGTTCAACTGTGCATGGTTGTTATGGGGATTGGCTGCAGGCCACAGGCCAGGCCCCGCAATCAACCCCTGCCGTGCATGGCTGAAGGCTGTGGGCGGCGCTGGTTTGGGTGGTTATCAGGGGTTAGCTGCAGTGCCTGGCTACAGGCAAGTGTGGAGTTGGGTTGTTATAGCGGTTGGCCGCAGGTCCTGGCATTAGACCAGGCCCTGTGCCAACCGCTGTGGGTGGTGGTGGTTAGATTGAAGTATAGTAATGAAAATAACTATGGGGGTCATTACAACCCTGGCGGACGGGGTTAAAGCTGCGGTAATACCGCAAACAGGCCGGTGGCAAAAAAAGGGAATTATGACCGTGGCAACATAGACAGCCACTTTAACAGTCCGACCGCCACACGGTACAGACAAGCAGCGTGCTTTGCCATGGCGGTCTTTGCCCTGTTCAGCAGTGCTTGCCCTGTTCAGCGGGGCTTGACTTTGCTGTCTCTGACCTGTGCAGCAGTGTGTGGCATGGCGGTCCCTCAGTGACCAGCGGGGCTGTGGCTGCCGGGGCCCTCCAGGGCACTGACACTGGCGGTGGTCTCCGGACCAGTGACGATAGTGCTGCCCTCCTGGGCACTGACTCTGGCGGTGGTCTCCGGACCAGTGACGATGGGGCTGGCGGTGGCGTCCTGGCCAGCGGGGAGGATGGCGGCCTTCTCCGCCGTGCTGCTTTTACCAGACTTTGGGGACTTCTTCTGCCCCTTCACCACCTTGGGAGGAGTCACAGCTGACTCGGCACTCCCCCTGGGACCCTTGTGAGCGGCTTTGCCGGCAGGAGTCTTCACCCTCTCCCGCCGGGCACTGTCTAACTTCTGGTGCTTTACAGGGGGTGGACTGGCAGTGCTTTGGCTCCGTGTTACACTGGCTGCCCTGGTGCCCGGTGCACTCCACATACCTCTAACACGCACCACTGGAACCAGACTTTTTTTGGCTGAGGTGCTAGTACGGGACCTATGAATTGGAGGGGGGGTGGTGGGAAAGAGGTCAAGATTGCTCAGGAAAAGTTTCTGACGAACACTGGGACGGGTAGCTGGAGGTGGTCTGGGAGTGGAGGAAGAGGAGGTGGTTGTAGGAGGTGTAACTTTAGATGATTTGGGTGCAGGTACATGTTCTGGAGGCTGTCGTGAGGTGGATGGATGTTGGGTGTGTGGGTGCCCGCGTTTGGGTACTTTGGGAGGGGGCGTCACAGACACACTGGGAGAGGACACAGGGGACGTGTAAATGGTAGTGGGGGTGGTGAGTGCAGGTGAGCGGGGTGTGGTGCTGGGTGTTCTGGTGCGAGTCCTAGTGGCTGTAGATGTAGTGCATGCAGGTGAGAGTGTAGACGACACTGGGAGGGAGGAGGGAGACGACGAGGAGGGGGACACAGTGGAGGCAGTGGATGTTGCTGTGTCTGTATGTGGGTGATGCTTGTGTGAGTGCCTGTTGGATGTGTGGTGCCTATGTTTGCCAGAGCCACTTTTGTGTGTTGAGATGTGTGCATGCTGGTCTGATGGCTTGCTTGGGATAGGCTGGGATACAGGGGATTAGGTCTGGGTGGAGGAAGTTGGAGGGGGGAGGCTAGACACAGGGACAATGGCTGCCATCAGTGCTGAAGCCAGAGATTGCAGGGTTCGATGATGGGCAGCCTGACCAGAATGAATGCCCTCCAGGAATACATTAGTGTGTTGCAACTCCCTTTCTACACCCTGGATGGCATTCACAATGGTAGACTGCCCAACAGTGAGTGACCTGAGGAGGTCAATGGCCTCCTCACTGAGGGCAGCAGGGGTGACAGGGGCAGGGGCTGAGGTGCCTGGGGCGAAGGTGATGCCCACCCTCCTCGGTGAGCGGGCACAGAGCGAAGGCTGAGGGGCTGCTGGGAGGGCGGTGCTGGTAGGGGGGCGGCGGCTGTACCTGTAGAAGTGGGGGGCACAGATGGTGCCGCCACCACAAGGGAGCTCCAATCGGAGGACGAGTCCGTGTCGCTGGTTGCTGATCCGGTGACCGACGTGAAGCTCCCCTCGCCCTCCTTCCCACTGGTGTATTCGGAGTCCATGGTGTGGCCCTCCATGGCCATGTGGGATGCAGCTCCCTCGTGCTCCGGTGCCACCGTACCTCCGCCTGATGATGCTAATGCACAAAAGAACAGGGAGAGCACAAAAAGGGGTGGGGAAACAGAAGAAAGACACGTTGAGTGCATGGCTTACCGCTACCGTTTGCGGACAATACAGACACAGCAGCCCCCTTCACTCGCCGTGCTCTTGGCCTCTACAGATGAAGTTCCTGGGATATGGCTTACATGGCTATGAGTGTCATCTGTCCACATAGATGACACAGGGGCAGGTATGCCTGTACTTGGCACTCTACAGAGGTGGGGTGGAGTGGCACATGGCCTGCATTCTGGAGGGGCCTAGCCTTCGGAACTCGCCCTGGCCTAGGGAAACCCACAGCCCTCCTCCCCCACCCAGACCCCTCCACTGCACGCAAAGTCATCAGAATGATGTTGTACTCACCTCCTTGTGTGTGCTGTGATGCCCTCAAGCGCCCATCCAACTCAGGGTAGGCCACCGCCAGGATCCGGAACATCAGGGGGGTCATGGTGCGATGGGCACCCCTCCCACGTTGGGAGGCCATCCCAAGCTGAGCCTCCGCCCTCTTCTTGCTCCAGCGGCGAATGTCCTCCCATCTTTTCCGGCAGTGTGTGCGCCGTCTCTGGTGGACCCCCAGGGTCCAGACGTCCTTGGCGATGGCACGCCAAATATCCTTCTTCTGGTTGGCGCTGACCTACATGACATGTACAGGGGAAGAAGAGAAGTCATCAGCAACAGCACCGTTGAAGTGAGTGGCCCACATCCCTGCCCTTGCCATGTGGCGCATGCATTCACACTCCTTCATGCTCGCATAACTCTGCCCCCTTCCTACTTACATCCAGCCCTCTCCACCCAGGCATAGCCCATACAACTTGCACCCTATGTACTCACCTGTTGGTCTGGAGGACCGTAGAGTAGCGTGTACTGGGGGAGGACCACATCCACAAGCTTCTCCAACTCCTGTGCAGTGAAGGCAGGGGCCCTTTCCCCAGATGCACGTGCCATTGTCTCTTCCAGACCGAGGTCACACCAGCACTTGCAGTGTAGGTCCTCTCCTGTCGAAGATCAGGTATCGAGTGATTGAACAGATAGAAAATGGCGGTGACGTCCACGGCGGTGACGTCCGCGGCGGTGCGTATCATCACCGCCGGCGCACTTCGTCATTGGCTCCTGGGACCCATAGGGTCCAATGTTAACCAATGCAGCATTGCACCACGGTCTTCGACTGCCTACCGCGACAGTGTACAACGCCAGCACAGTTACCTCACATCCCATTGTCCCACTTTAGAGGTCAGGCAGCCGCCATTTCAGGGGCCCACATGGCTTCATTTACAACTGCGTCACACATACCTAGGCCTGGACTCAACACACTTACAGACAACTTTTTGGATTATGTTTCGTGTACTGTGTAGCTGTGGGTACATACCTCTGAGTTGGTTGACTCTGTGGTCGCTGCTGTCCTTCCTAGGCACCGTCAGCTGGGACATGTGAGGAGATTGCGGAATCCTCCGGTGCACCGACCGCTGGTGGACCTGCTGACTATGGAGGAGCGACATTTAATCATCACCTACTGGTTTGACCGTGCCACAATCCAGGAACTGTGTACCCAGTTGGAGCCAGATCTGATATCACCAATCCGCCATCCCACAGGAATCCCCCCTCAAGTGCAGATGCTGTCAGTATTTAATTTCCTTGCAAGTGGGTCATTTCATACAACAGTGGCCATGGCATCAGGGATGTCCCAGCCTATGTTTTCCAACGTGTTGTCCAGAGTGTTGTCTGCCCTGCTGAAACATGTGAGGAGCTACATCGTTTTCCCTCAGGTGGAGGATTTGGCTACAGTTAAAGGTGACTTCTATGCCCTGGGACATATCCCTAACATCATAGGTGCCATTGATGGGACCCATGTGCCTTTGGTCCCCCCCCCACAGGAGTGAACAGGTGTACAGGAACCGGAAGAGTTATCATTCGATGAATGTACAGATGGTATGTTTGGCAGACCAGTACATCTCCCAGGTAAATGCTATGTTCCCTGGCTCAGTGCATGACACCTACATCCTGCGGAATAGCAGCATCCCTTATGTGATGGGTCAACTCCAGAGGCACCGTGTGTGGCTATTAGGGGACTCTGGTTACCCCAACCTGTCATGGCTATTGACCCCAGTGAGGAATCCCAGGGCAGAGGAACGCTACAATGAGGCCCATGGGCGGACTAGGAGGGTGATCGAACGCACCTTCGGCCTCCTGAAGGCCAGGTTCAGGTGCCTCCATATGACAGGTGGTTCCCTATTCTACTCACCAAAGAAGGTGTGCCAGATCATCATCGCCTGCTGTATGCTTTACAATCTTGCTGTGCGACGCCAGGTGCCTTTTCTGCAAGAGGATGGTCCAGAGGACGGTGTTGTGCCAGCTGTGGAGCCTGTGGACAGTGATGAGGAGGAAGCAGAGAAAGAAGACATTAATAACAGGGACTCATACAGCAATATTTCCAGTGACACACATGTGAGAACAATTTTTTTACTATTACATTTACTTTCATACTTCTACCTCTATCCTGTCTGTCAATTTGAAGCAGTATATGCTAACTGAGTGGTACATTTCCATTACGGTTTCACAGGTGTGGTTACCAACGTGTGTCATCTGCTTGCATCCTTCATGGGCTTGTGATGTGTGACATAGGTATGTTGACATTACATTTTCGAACGGATTTTGTCATTGTCATAGATAATACACATTTTCATAATCACAGACTGACTCCAGATTGTTTTGTGGTTCAAGGGTGTTTATTGAAGTGCTAATTATTGGAGGGGGTGGCAAAATGGTGATGGGTGATGGTGGAGGAATGTCCATGGTAGAGTCCAGTCTATTAGTCTCACAGGTGCACTGCCCATATGGGCATAGGAAGTGGAGCTGGAACAGTTCCAATCTGGACAGGGTAACAAAGTGGGACAGTGGGATGACAATCAGGGTGGTCTCATTTCCTGGCGGGGGTCTTGCCATCTTGCTCTGTCCTGTTCCTGGATCTCAGGGACTGTTTGCGGGGTGGTTCTCCGTCTGCAGGGGGTGGGGTGCTGGTGTGGTGGTCCTGTGGCGGGGCGTCCTGTCCACTAGCGCTGGCCTGAGGTGGTGGGCAGTTCATCGTCCAGGCTAGTGTCAGGGGCCCCTTGGAGTGCCACAGTGTCCCTCATGGTCTTCTGTATGTCCTTCAGCACCCCTACGATGGTGCCCAGGACGGAGCTGATGGTTCTGAGCTCCTCCCTGAACCCCAAATACAGTTCGTCCTGCATGCGCTGGGTCTCCTGAAACTTGGCCAGGACCGTTGCCATCGTCTCCTGGGAGTGGTGGTATGCTCCCATGATGGAGGAGAGGGCCTCGTGGAGAGAGGGCTCCCTTGGCCTGTCCACCCCCTGTCGCACAGCAGCCCTCCCAGTTCCCCTGTGTTCCTGTGCCTCTGTCCCCTGGACCGTGTGCCCACTACGACTGCCCCCAGGTCCCTTTTGTTGTTGGGGTGGTGGGTTATCCTGGGTTCCCTGTAGTGGTGGACACACAGCTGATTGACGTGTCCTGGGAACGGAGGTATGGGCCTGCTGGGTGGGTGCTGTGCTGGTGTTACCAGAGGGTGGAAGGTCAGTGTTGGGCTGTGCCTGTGTGAGGGGAACCGACTGTCCCGAGGCCCACGATGGTCCGGGCTGGTCATCTTGATCCAGTTGGCCAGAGCTGCTGTCATCAAGGTGGGCCTCTTCTGTGGGTGGGGTAGAGATGTCTGGACCCTCCTGTCTGGTGATGTTAGGTAGTGGTCCTGCAGGGGTATAAAAGCATGATATTGCATGTGTGTGTCTCATAGTGTGCAATGGGTGGGAGAGCGTGTACCCCAGTGCTAGCATTCCTGTGTGGGGGCTTGTGTGATGATGGTTGGGGGTTGTTATGGGTATGTGTAGTGGGCATGCTTTAGTGATGGGTGTCCATGCTTTGTTGTGTCATGCAGGGCTTGGTGTTGGGATGGGTGGTTTGTGTTATTAGTACATTAGTGAGGAGTTGGAGTGATAGGGGAGGGGGTGAGGGTGGGGGTGTGTGATAGCATGCAGGTAGGGTGGGGGATATGATAGTTAAGATTTGACTTACCAGTGTCTATTCCTCCACCGACTCCTCCGAGGCCCTCTGGATGCATAATGGTCAAGACCTGCTCCTCCCATGTTGGTAGTTGTGGGGGAGGAGGTGGGGGTCCGCCGCCAGTCTGCTGAATCGCGATGTTGTGCCTGGAAACCACGGAACGCACCTTCCCCCGTAGGTCGTTCCACCTCTTCCTGATGTCCTCCCTATTTCTTGGGTGCTGTCCCACTGCATTGACCCTGTCGACGATTCTTCTCCATAGCTCCATCTTCCTAGCTATAGAGGTGTGCTGCACCTGTGATCCAAATAGCTGTGGCTCTACCCGTACGATTTCCTCCACCATAACTCTGAGCTCCTCCTCCGAAAACCTGGGGTGTCTTTGGCGTGCCATGGGGTGGTGTAGGTGATGTGTGGGGTGGTGTATGTGGTGATGAGTGTGGTGATGTGTAGTGGTGTGTGGTATTTTGTGCTTGGATGTTGTGTGGGTGATGGTGTTGTGTGCCTCTGTGTTGTAAGGTTGTCTATTGCTGTGCTCTCTCTGTCGCCTTTGTCTCTATTTTTTGGTAGTAGGGGTTTGTGGGTGATATGGGTGTGTGTTTTATATAGTGTTGGGTGTGTGGGAGTGGTGTTTGTATGTGTATCAGGTGTGTGTATTTTGAATTGTCCAATGTGGCATGCTTTGGAGATGTGTGTGTATTTTGAGCGCGGCGGTGTGTACCACCAATGGAATACCGCGGCTGAAAGACCGCCGTGTGGATTCGTGGGTCGTAATAGCATGGGCGTGTTTCTGTTGGCGTGACGTTGGAGGTTTTGTTTTCGCCAGTTTATCACTGACCTTTGGTGTGGCGGACTTGTGTGGGTGTCTGAATTTCGTCAGATTCCGAGATGTGGGTCATAATAGCTGTGGCGGAATTCCGCAGCGGTGTATTGGCGGTCTTCTGCACGGCGGTAAGCAGCTTTTACCGCCGACGTTGTAATGACCCCCTATATGTTAAAAATAAAGTGAAATTCACTGAAAAAAACAAAGGTTACAGGGACGTTATAGATAGGAAAGAGAAATAAAAAAGATAGAAATTCACTGAAAAAAACAAAGGTTACAGGGAAGTTATAGTTAGGCTCACATTTTAAGAGTACAAAAAAATTGAAATTCATCTGTTATAGTTAGGGTGATCTCCAGAAATACTATAATTACAAGTGTGTTTGCTGTCTGGTCATGTGTGATAACATGACAGCTGGTGTTGAGTATGCATGTTTTCTGCCTGTTTCAACCTCACATATGGCATGAATGCATATGCTCCTCTATCAGTGGAGGGGGTGTTGAAGACAGTCCATGTTTGGCTTGTTGAACTAACTTATTATTCACCCTGCTTGTTTTAGTATGGTTGATGTGGACATGATATTCTATTCTTGTCTATGTCATCCATGCAGGTCAAAGTCCTTCAGAAGAAGGGGATTTGGCAAGCCATCGCCAAGAAAGTACATACCCTGGGGGTCCGTAGCTGGTGGAGCACACACTGTCTGAAGAGGTGGGAGGTCCTGAGATGCTGGGCTTGAAGGACCGCAGAGGCCCAGCTGGGCATGTCCCCCCAACAAGGACGGAGTGCCAGTCAGACAATGACCCCGCTAATGGGCCGCATTTTGGCGGCTGCCTACCCTGAGTTGGATGGGTGTCAGAAGGCAGCACTGCAGCCACAAGGGGGTAAGTACAGACCTAGCACATGTTTGCCCCTTTACAAAGTGATTGAGTGATGGAACAGAATGTTAGCTCTGACAATGTAGTAAGTGCAAAGTGTCACAGATCCCCTGTGAACACATGGATGTACAGTAGCCATCTATAGCACTCAGGTGTGCACATACAATTGTATTTTGAAACATGTTACTCACCTATGTTGTCCCCTCAGTACAATGGCATATAATGGAGCACATATGACTGTGTGAGGTGTGTACCACTATACAGCTTTTCATAGCCTGGTTGTTGTTCATTCCCACCTGCAGGTCAATCTCCCAGTGTCATGATGGCAAGATGTCCAGGTCCCTGTTCCCTGTCCATTGCAATGTACATTGATTCATGTCTATGTTCAACATGGAGTCAGACATAATCAAGTCATTCCTAGTTCAAATGGCTTCTGATGAGTGACAGCATCATGTGAGGCTGTGATGTCTATCTGACATATCACATGACATACAAGCATAACGTCTTCACCCCTGTCACAAGGTGATCCCCCTTGGTAAGGGAGGAATGTACATCGACATTTGTGATGTCTCATCAGAGTAGACAACATGCATGTTGAAAACCACTGAGGTATTGCAACATTTCTATTGGATCACATATATTGGTTTCAGAGGTAGGAATTGTTAGTACCATGCTAATGTTCTGTACATGGAAAGTGTCTACATTGCATTGTCCTTGGGAATACTGTGGTAGGCATGATACATAGGTAAAGGTAGTCTATTCACAGTTAAATTCATAACAATTTTTTGGTCATGATTCATCATTGTAAATAGTTATATACATACTTTCCGTTGATATGAATGATATGTCAAAAGTCCTTGCTGTTTGGGAACCTATTTGCATTTACTATGTGCTGCAGTTGTGGTAGTTCACATACGCATGTGAGTGTATTGTATGTGTGTAGGAGGCTGGCCTGGCTTATAGTGGGTACTTGATGGTACTTACACCTTGTGCCAGGTCCAATTATCCCTTATTAGTAGATTAGTATTTTTCTAGCAGCTTAGGCTGATAGAGGTAGCTATAGCAGAGCAGCCAAGGCTGAACTAGGAGGCATGCAAAGCTCCTACTATACCACTTATATCATATAGGTACCCTATCATAAGAAAGACAATACTCAGAGTTACTAAAAATAAAGGTACTTTATTTTAGTGACAATATGCCAAACATATCTAGAGGATATACACCCTTAGGACGTAAGTAAATTAAACAAAATACACACACAAACCAAAATCAGGTAAGTAAAACAGTCAGAAAGTAATGCAAACACTGTAGAATACAATGGGCCTAGAGGCAACACAAACCATATACTAAGAAAGTGGAATGGGAACCACAAATGGACCCCTAGGCTAGTGTAGTGTGTAGAGGGTCACTGGGAGTGTGAGAAAACACTAAGAGTGCCCAAGCTACCCCACCCCAGGACCCTGGAAAGTAGGAGTAAAGTATTACTATTTCCCCAGAAATTTGTGATAGAGGATTCTGCAAAGACCACAACAGACTGCAAAGCACTGAAGATGGATTCATGGACCATAGGACCTGCAAAGGAAGGGGACCAAAGTGTCCAGGGGGGCAGGAGCCCACTAAACCCCGGATGAAGGTGCAAAACGGCTTCCTCCAAGCCGCTGCAGTTCACGCAGTACACAGGATTACTGTCTGGTGTGGGGAGGCAAGGATTTACCTCCACCAAACTTGGACAGAAGGGCCATTGGACTGTCGAAGACACTTGGACCCAGCTCCTATGTTCCAGGGACCACGCTCGTCAGGATGAGAGAAGTCCCAGAGTACCGGTGGCGCTGAAGTTTGGTGCCTGCTTGAGCCCCCTCCTGATAGGCGCCTACCTAGTTAGGTGGCCAATCCTCCTCTGAGGGCTACTTAGGGTCTCTCCTGTGGGTTTCTCTTCAGATAACGAACGCAAGAGCTCACCAGATTTATTCTGCATCTCTCACTTCGACTTCTGCCAAGGATCGACCGCTGACTGCTACAGGACACCTGCAAAACCGCAACAAAGTAGCAAGATGACTACCAGCAACATTGTTGCGCCTAATCCTGCCGGCTTTCTTGCCAAACTTCTGCATCACCGGTCCTCTGGGTCCCCTCTCATCTTGACGAGCATGGTCCCTGCAACGCAGGGTCTGGATCCAAGTGACCCTGACAGTCCAGTGATCCTTCTGTCCAAGTTAGGTGGAGGTAAGTCCTTGCCTCCCCATACCAGACAGTAATCCTGTGTACTGCGTGATCTGCAGCTGCTAGGGCTTCTGTGCACTTTTGCAAGGAATCTTTTGTGCACAACAACAGGCCAGGTCCCCAGCACTCTGTCCTGCATTGCTCAACTCGCTGAGTTGACCACCGACTTCGTGGGACCCTCCTTTGTAGTGTTGAGACGACTTCTATGCTCAGATTTTTTGAATGCCTGTTCAAGTGCTTCTGTGGTTGCTGCCTGCTTCTGCATGGGCTCGCTGTATGTCTGAGCGCCCCTTCTGTCTCCTCCTCTAAGGGGCGACCTCCTGGCCCTTCCTGGGCCTAGGCAGCACCCATTTTCTTCAACTGCAATCTTTGCAACTAACAAGGCTTGTTTGCGGTCTTTCTGCATGGAAACAACTCTATATTCTCCACAATGCGGTGGGACATCTTCTGTGCAAAGGAGAAGTTCCTGGCATCTTCCGTTGTTGCAGAATCTTCAGCTTCTTCCACCCAAAGGGCACCCATTTTGCACCTTCATCCAGAGTTTGGGGGGCTCCTGCCCCCCCTGGACACTTTCATGACTCTTGGACTTAGTCCCCTTCCTTTACAGGCCCTCAGGTCCAGGAATCCGTCTTCAGTGCTTTGCAGTCAGTTGTTGTCTTTGCAGAATCTCCTATCATGACTTTAGTGTTTTTCTGGCATAGTAGGGTAACTTTACTCCTACTTTTCAGGGTCTTGGGGTGGGGTATCGTGGACACCCTTAGTGTTTTCTTACACTCCCAGTGACCCTCTACACACTACACTAGGCCTGGGGTCCCTAAGTGGTTCGCATTCCATTTTCTTAGTATATGGTCTGTGTTGCCCCTAGGCCTATTGCATCCTATTGTATTCTACAGTGTTTGCACTACTTTTCTAACTGTTCACTTACCTGATTTTGGTTTGTGTGTATATTTTGTGTATTTTACTTTCCTCCTAAGGGAGTATATCCTCTGAGATTTGCACATTGTCACTAAAATAAAGTACCTTTATTTTTAGTAACTCTGAGTGTTGTGATTCTTATGATATTGTGATAAATGATATAACTGGTATAGTAGGAGCTTTGCATGTCTCCTTTTTCAGCCTAAGCTGCTCTGCTTTAGCTACCTCTATCAGCCTAAGCTCCTATAACACTACGAATGTACTAATAAGGGATAACTGGACCTGCACAAGGTCTAAGTACCATTGGGTACCAACTATAAGCCAGGCCAGCATCCTACATTCTGTCCTGCTCCAACTCAAGAGAAACAGCAATCCTGTTCTCTCTTACAGACATATGGACAAAGGTGGTCATTCTGACCTCGGCGGTAAAAGGCGCTTACCGCCGGTCAGAAGACCGCCATAACACCGCCGCGGCTGCGGTAAACCGCCACGGTCATTCTGACCCGCAACGGGCAAACCGCCAAAAACCCGACATCCACAAAAGTCCGCCACACCAACGGGCAGCGAAAAACTGGCGATGACCAAACCTCCACCGTCACGCCAACAGAAATACGCCCATGCCATTCCGACCCACGAATCCACGCGGCGGTCTTTCAACCGCGGTATTCCATTGGCGGTACACACTGCCGCGGTCAAAATACACACACCCTTACAAAACACAACCACATTGGACAATTTGAAATACACACACCTGATACACATACAAACAACACACCCACACACCCAATACAATATAAAACACTCACCCACATCACCCACAAACCCCTACGACCAAAAAAACCGACAGAAAGCCAGAGATAGACAGCACTGTTTAGACAACACCATCACACAGAGGCAAACCACACCATCACCCACACAATATCCACGCACAAAACACCACACATCACCACACTCACCACACTCTACAACACATACACCACCCCACACCTCATCCACACCACCCTATGGCACCCCAAAGACACCCCCGGTTCTCAGACGCCGAACTCCGGGTCATGGTGGAGGAAATAGTTCGGGTAGAGCCCCAGCTCTTCGGGACACAGGTGCAGCACACCACAATTGCCAGGAAGATGGAGCTATGGCAAAGGATAGTCAACAGGGTCAACGCTGTGGGACAGCATCCACGCAATCGGGATGACATCAGGAAGCGATGGAACGACCTACGGGGAAAGGTGCGTTCCATGGTATCAAGGCACAACATCGCTGTGCAGAAGACTGGCGGCGGACCCCCACCTCCTCCCCCAGAATTCACAGCATGGGAGGAGGAAGTCTTGCACATCCTGCATCCTGAGGGCCACGCAGGAGTATCTGGAGGAATGGACTCTGGTAAGTCAAATCTTAACTACTTCTTCCCACCCCCACCCCACCTGCATCCCAAATCATACCCCCACCCTCACCCCCACCCCCATCACACCTACTCCCTCCAAATGGCTAACCATCACAACCCACCCATCCCAACACCTAGACCTGCATGGGTCCACAAAGCATGGACACCCGTCACCAAAGCATGCCCACTGCACATACAAATCGCCCCACAAGCCACCCTCACAAACGCCCACACACAGGAATGCCAGCACTGGGGTACACGGGCACCCACCCATTGACCGATATGGCACACACTGAAGCAATAACCATACCTCTATACCCCTGCAGGACCCGAACGCCACAACACCGCCCAGGAGGGTCCAGAAATGTCCATCCCACCTCCAGAAGAGCCCACCAGTGATGACACTCCCTGGACTCAGATGACCAGCCCGGACCATCGGGGACCTCTGGACAGTCGGTTCCCCTCACACAGCCACTGGCCACAGCAGACCCAACCCCCTCTGGGAACACCAGCACAGCTCCCACCCAGCGGGCCCATGCCTCTGTCTCCAGGACACGTCAATCAGAGGTGTGTCCACCACTACAGGGCACCCAGGTTAACCCACCACCCCAACAACAACAGGGACCTGGGGGCAGTGGTAGTGGGCACACGGTCCAGGGGACAGAGGCCCAGGGAAACAGGGGATCTGGGAGGGCTGCTGTGCGACAGGGGAGGGACAGGCCTAGGGAACCCACTCTGCACGAGGCCTTCTCCTCCATCATGGGAGCATACCACCACTCCCACGAGACGATGGCGACGGTACTGGCCAGGTTCCAGGAGATCCAGGTCATGCAGGAGCAACAGTACATGGGGTTCAGGGAAGAACTTAGAACCATCAGTTCCGCAATGGGCACCATCGTAGGGGCACTCAACCAGATTGTCACCACATTGCGGGACCATGTGGCACCACAAAGGGCCCCTGTCACTAGCATGGACCAAGAACAGGCAACCACCTACGCCGGCGCTAGTGGACAGGAGGCCCCCACACAACAACAGGCCACCAGAACCCCACCTCCTGCAGAAGAAGAACCACCCCGCAAGCGGGGCCTGAGATCTCGTAAGAAGACAGAGTAGGATGTCAAGACCCCCGCCAGCTAAGGATACCCCCTGATGTTATCCCACTGTCCCACATTGTCACCCTGTCCAACCTTGAACTGCCCCTGCTCCACCTTCCACAGGCATATGGACAATGCACCTGTGAGACTGAAAAGCTGGACTCTGCCATGGACATTCCTCCACCATCACCCATCACCGATTTCCCACCATGTCCCTAAATTCAGCTTTTTAATAAAAACACGTATTGCACAAAAACAATCTGGAGTCTGCCTGTATTGTGAACAAATGTATTAAACATAATGCTGCCAAAATGTCCAGTTACACAGTGATGAAAACATACCACTGTCACACAGCTGTAGTCCATGGGGAAACAAAGCAGAGGTCACGCAGTGGGGGCCCCATCTCTGAAATTTGAAGGGAAAGTCACAACTCAGTTAACTTACACTGGGGGAATAGGACAGACAGTAGAGAGGCAGGAGACTGTAAGTAATTGTAAAATGCCGGTGTTGATTCTTACCTGTGTGTTATTGAAAATACTGTAGTATCACTCTGTCCCTGTTGTCTGTGTCGTCCCCGTCGTCTTCCTCCTCTTCACTCTCCACAGGTTCCACCGCTGCCACAACACCACCATCTGGACCATCCTCCTGCAAGAAAGGCACCTGGCGTCGCAAAGCCAGGTTGTGAAGCATACAGCAGGCCACGATGATATGACACACCTTCTTTGGTGAGTACATTAGGGATCCACCTGTCATATGCAGGCACCTAAACCTCGCCTTCAAGAGGCCGAAGGTCCGCTCGATCACCCTCCTAGTACGCCCATGGGCCTCATTGTACCGTTCCTCTGCCCTGGTCCTGGGATTCCTCACTGGGGTCAGTAGCCATGACAGGTTGGGGTAACCAGAGTCACCTATTAGCCACACACGGTGTCTCTGCAGCTGTTCCATCACATAAGGGATGCTGCTATTGCGCATGATGTACGCATCATGCACTGACCCAGGGAATTTGGCATTTACATGGGAGATGTACTGGTCTGCCAAACAGACCACCTGGACATTCATCGAATGATAACTTTTTCTGTTCCTGTACACCTGTTCACTTCCTCTGGGGAGTACCAAAGCCACATGGGTCCCATCAATGGCACCAATGATGTTGGGAATATGTCCAAGGGCATAGAAATCACCCTTCACTGTAGCCAAATCCTCCACCTCAGGGAAAACAATGTAGCTTCGCATGTATTTTATCAGGGAAGACAACACTCTGGACAAAACCTTAGAAAACATAGGCTGAGACATCCCAGATGAAATGGCCACTGTTGTTTGGAATGATCCACTTGCCAAAAAATGGAGTACTGACAGAACCTGCACTAGAGGGGGAATCCCTGTGGGTTGGCGGATGGGTGACATCAGGTCTGGCTCCAGCTGGGCACACAGTTCCTGTATAGTGGCACGGTCAAGTCTGTATGTGAGTATGACATGTCGTTCTTCCATTGTCGACAGGTCCACCAGCGGTCTGTACACGGGAACAGCCCTCCATCTCCTCACAAGTCCCAGCGGACGGTGCCTAGGAAGGACAACATGGAGCACAGAGTCAATCAACCCACAGGTACATTCACACAGCTTACACAGTACACGATTCTCTATGCATTGAATGGCTTGTATGAGTGGCAATGCAAGGCCTAGGCCTGTGTGACGCAGTAGAAATTAAGCCATGTGGTCCCTTGAAATGGCGGCTGCCTGACCTGCGAAGTGTGACAATGGGATGTGAGCTCATTGCGATGGCGTGGCACACCGTGGCGGTAGGCGGTCAAAGACCGCGGTGCAAAGCCGCATTGGTTAACATTGAACCCTATGGGTTTCAGGAGCCAATGAGGATGTGCGCCGGCGGTCGCGGTACGCACCGCCGCGGTACGCACCGCCGCGGGCGTGACCGCCATTTTCTATCTGCTTAATCACTCGAGACCTGATCATCCACAGGAGTGGACCTATACTGCAAGTGCTGCTGTGACCTCGGTCTGGAAGTGACAATGGCTGCTGCGACTGGGGAAAGGGCCCCTGCCTTCACTTCAGAAGAGTTGGAGACACTCGTGGATGGGGTCCTCCCCCAGTATGCGCTACTCTACGGTCCTCCAGACCAACAGGTGAGTACACTGGGACCATGCTTAGTGGGCAATGCCTGGGTTGAGTGGGGTGAATGAACAATGGTGGTGAGGGGAGTGAATGAGGAATGCATCGCACGACAGATGAGAGCATGTGCCACATGGCAAGGTTGGGGAGGGGGGGCCACTCACATCGACCATGCAGAAAAGTGATGATATTTATTTTCCCACCCAGTTCATGTCACATAGGTCAGCGCCCATCAGAAGATCGACATTTGGCGTGCCATCGCCAAGGACGTCCGGGCCCTGGGGGTCCACAACAGACGGGGCACCCACTGCTGCAAGAGGTGGGAGGACATCCGCCGCGGGAGCAGAAAGACCGCCGAGGCTCTGCTGGGGATGGCCTCCCAACCTAGGAGGGGTGCCACACGGCAATTGACCCCCCTGATGTCCCGGATCCTGGCGGTGGCCTACCCCGATTTGGATGGGCGCGTGAGGACATCACAGCAGACACAAGGGGGTATCAGCACATTCTGCTATATTAGCGCACAGTGGAGGTGTCTGGGTGGGGGAGGAGGGCTGTGGGTATCCCTAGGCCAGGGCGGTTTCTGTAGGCTAGGCCCCTCCGTATGGCATTGCCCTGTGCCCCCGCCCCCCACCTCTGTAGGGTGCTAAGTACAGCTATCCATGGCCCGGGCTCACTTATGTGTGCATTTGTCGTCCATAGACTTGTAGGCCAAGTCACAATAATTGAGTAGTGTACCCCGAGTGCACGGCGTAGTGCAGGGGGCTTCTGTGTCTGTCCTCTCCGCTAACGGTGTCGCCAATGCATGCACTCAACATGTCTTTCTTTCTTCTCCCCCCCCTTTTTTTTGGTTTTCCTGTTCATGTGTGCATTATCATCATCAGGCGGAGGAGAAGTGGCATCGGCTCACGAGGGAGCTGCATCTCACATGGCCCCGTAGGGCCATGCAACCGACTCCGAGTTCACCAGTGAGACGGAGGGCGAGGGGAGCTCCACAACGGGGACCCGTGGACACGTCAGCGACACCGACACGTCCTCAGAAGGGAGCTCCCTTGTGGTGGCGGCAACATCCGTGCCCACCGCAACAACAGGTACAGCCGCCACCCAGCGCACCAGCTCCGCCCTCCCAGCAGCCCCTCAGCGTTCGCCCCGTGCCCGCTCGGCCAGGAAGCCGGGCATCTCCTTCGCCCCAGGCACCTCAGGCCCTGCCCCAGTTACCCCTGCTGCCCTCAGTGCGGAGATCATTGACCTCCTCCAGACGCTCATTGTTGGGCAGTCTACCCTTTTGAATGCCATCCAGGGGGTAGAAAGGGAGGTGCATCGGAGCAATGCATACCTGGAGGGCATTCATTCGGGTCAGGCTGCCCATCAGCGATCGTTCAACGCTCTGGCCTCAGCACTGACGGCAGCCATTGTCCCTGTCTCCAGCCTCCCTCCTCCAACTTCCTCATCCCAGTCCCAGTCCCCTGTTCCTCTGCCTATCCCAGACACACCTACAGACCAGCCTGCACACACATCAACACCCAAGGGCAGCTCATCCAGACATAAGCACCACAGATCACACAAGCATTCACCCAAGCAACATCCACATGCAGACATGCCAACAGCCACTGCCTCCTCTGTGTCCCCCTCCTCCTCGTCTCCCTTCTCCCTCCCTGTGACGTCTCCACTCACACCTGCATGCACACCACCATCAGCCAGTACGTCCATCACCAGCAAACCCACCAGAACACTCCGCACACGTGCAGACACCACCCCCTCTGCCATTTACACGTCCACTGTGTCCTCTCCCACTGTGTTTGTCACCCCCTCTTCCAAACCACACAAACGCAGGCAGCCACCCACCCAACAGCCATCCACCTCACGACAGCCTCCGTCACAAGCACCTGCACCCAAATACAGCACACTTAACTCTCCTACAACCACATCCTCTTCCTCCACTCCCATACCCACTGCACCTAACCTTCCCATTGCTCCTAAAAAGGTTTTCCTTTCCAAAATTAACCTCTTTGCATCACCTGACCCACCCCCTTCATCTCGTAAGAGTCCAAACAGCACCTCAGCCACCACAGGCCCTGCACCTACTAGGACCATAGTTCAGGGCTATTGGAGTCCACCAGCTCCTAGGGCAGGAACATCGGCCAGCAGCAAGGGGACAGCCAGCCCACCCCCTGGGAAAAGAACCAAAAAAGGGAAGGGCCGGCGCGACAGGCCTGAGACGGCTGCCCCCAAGGACACTACCCTTGCACCGTCACCTGGCACATCCACAAAGGGAGGCAAGGGCCCCAGAGATTCGGCGAAGGAGGGCAAGGGCAGCAGGGCGGACAAGTCCGGCAGCAGGCGAGCTGCCCAGGAGGGCCCCACCAGCCCCATTTCGGGTGTGACGGAGGACACCCACGGGCCCAGGACTCCAGCACAGGAGGGCCCCGCAAGCGAAAGGTCGGATGGCGACTGAGCGTGAAATATTGGCCAGATCTGGTTCCCTAGGAACACAAGACAAGCACCGCTGAACAGGGCCCGCCGCGACAAGCACCGCTGAACAGGCCCCGCCAAGACAGGCACGGCTGAACAGGGCCCCGCCAAGACAAGCACCGCTGAACAGGGCCCCGCCGTGACAAGCACCGCTGAACAGGCCCCGCCAAGACAGGCACCGCTGAACAGGCCCCGCGTGACAAGCACCGCTGAACAGGGCCCGCCAAGACAGGCACCGCTGAACAGGCCCCGCCGTGACAAGCACCGCTGAACAGGGCCCTTCCTGTCAAGCACTGCTGAACAGGGCCCCGCCAAGACAAGCACCGCTGAACAGGGCCCCGCCAAGACAAGCACCGCTGAACAGGCCCCGCCAAGACAGGCACCGCTGAACAGGCCCCGCCGTGACAAGCAGCGCTGAACAGGGCCCTTCCTGTCAAGCACCGCTGAACAGGGCCCCGCCGTGACAAGCACCGCTGAACAGGGCCCTTCCTGTCAAGTACCGCTGAACAGGGCCCGCCGTGACAAGTAGCGCTGAACAGGGCCCTTCCTGTCAAGCACCGCTCCGCTGGGCCCTTCATCTCAAGCACTGCTCCGCTGGGCACCGCCGTCTCTGAACTGCTCCGCTGGGCCCTTCATCTCAAGCACCGCTCCGCTGGGCCCTTCCTGACAAGCACCGCTCCGCTGGGCCCTTCATCTCAAGCACCGCTCCGCTGGGCCCTTCCTGTCAAGCACCGCTCCGCTGGGCACCGCCGTCTCTGAACTGCTCCGCTAGGCGCTCTGCTGGGCCCTTCCTGTCAAGCACCGCTCCGCTGGGCCCTTCATCTCAAGCACCGCTCCGCTGGGCCCTTCCTGTCAAGCACCGCTCCGCTGGGCACCGCCGTCTCTGAACTGCTCCGCTGGGCCCTTCATCTCAAGCACCGCTCCGCTGGGCCCTTCCTGTCAAGCACCGCTCCGCTGGGCACCGCCGTCTCTGAACTGCTCCGCTGGGCCCTTCCTGTCAAGCACCGCTCCGCTGGGCCCTTCATCTCAAGCACCGCTCCGCTGGGCACCGCCGTCTCTGAACTGCTCCGCTGGGCCCTTCATCTCAAGCACCGCTCCGCTGGGCACCGCCGTCTCTGAACTGCTCCGCTGGGCCCTTCATCTCAAGCACCGCTGGCCCATTGGCAGGGCCGGATCTGTGTCGGGCAGGGCTTCACGAAGCACTCTGGCCAACATGCCTCCTCCATAACCAGTGGAGTCTGTAATCCACCTGATGGACTGTGGCTTTGCACTTCCCAGGATGTAACAGTGGTCAACCCACCCACTGTAGAGACTTGAGAGACTGTGGCTTTGCACTCCCCAGCACTGAACAGTGGGCAACCCACCCACTGTAGAGACTTGAGAGACTGTGGCTTTGCACTCCCCAGGATGGCACAGTGGGCAATCCACCCACTGTAGAGACT
Source organism: Pleurodeles waltl (assembly GCF_031143425.1). Taxonomy (NCBI): domain Eukaryota; kingdom Metazoa; phylum Chordata; class Amphibia; order Caudata; family Salamandridae; genus Pleurodeles; species Pleurodeles waltl. The sequence continues at coordinate 1,227,647,306 of NC_090447.1, forward strand.
CGAGAGACTGTGGCTTTGCACTCCCCAGGATTGTACAGTGGGCATGGAGGCCCCTCGTGGATCTGGCGTCGTGGACTCATGTGGCTGAGGTGCACCCCCTTCCCTTCCCCCTGAGGTGCCTGTAGTTGTATTATCTGATGCCCCAGCAGTGTACTCTCCAATGGAATCGGGTCTTGTGTGTGGGCTTTGCCCATGTGTTTATGCACATTGGCCCACGAACAATGGAAGGTAGCCAATATGTGCCGGACTTTTGGGCTATGTATATATTGTTCATGTTGTAATATATTTTATTTATCTATTTCATATTTCACTTAACTTCAAATATGCTATAATATACTTCAATTTTAATGATCATTTTATTTTGTCTTTGCATTATTCCGGGGGGTTTGGGGGGTGTCACTCTGACTTGTTGCTCTGCATTGGTGTGTAGGGATTTGGGGGGTGGGGGGGGGGGTCGCGTATGTGTGTGCCCGTAACCTTTTATCCTCCCCCCTCCCCTGTGTCGTAGGTGCAGTACTCACCGTTGTCGTCTGCGCCGGCGTTCGTGCTCCTGGTAGAGGAGCAGGTAAACAATAGCTGGTAGGATGTTTAATTCGGGTTCCATGCTGTCCAGATTCCTCGTGGAGTGTATAGAGGTAAGCGTTTTCCCGTTCGTAGTCTGTTTCCGCCGTGTTTTTATCGGCGGGGCTCCCACCCCGGAAAAGGTGGCGGATTGGTGGGTCGTGATAGGGTGGGCGGTACATTGTCTGCCGCCTGTCTGTTGGCGGTGACCGCCGCGCTGTTTGTTTGTCCCGCTGTGGCGGTCGGAGTGTTAAAGTGGCGGGCTGTGTTGGCGGTTCCCGCCAGGGTCAGAATTCCATTTTTTTTACCGCCTGCCTGTTGGCGGGTTGGCCGCCGCATTAACACCGACCGCCAGGGTTGGAATGACCCCCAAAGTGTTTGCCCAGCTATGGCTTTATTGAGACAGCATCCCTGTCTAGCATTTGCTGTATTTGACATAGGCCTAGTGGACCAAGCCCACTGCCCACCTTTAAAACATACTAACGGAAACTCTGAAAATTTACACTCACACTGTTGGTTAGGTAAAAAATAACAGGGTGGTTTACATTCCCACAGGGAAGTAACCATATAGTGGATGATAAAGAGAGTAACTACTTTATTGCAGATCTACTCTCCACTTATCACCACTTAGACAATAAAGTCTCAACTTGCCAAGGTTAGCCTTCTTGTCCTTTGTTTGGGAGAGGTGGTTGTGTGAGAAGGTAGCCTCTTTCTAGGATCATTACCCCCACTTTTGGCCTGTTTTTGAGTGTGTGTCAGTGTGTTTTTACTGTGTCACTAGGATCCTGCTAGCCAGGACCCCAGTGCTCATAGATAAAACCCTATATGTCAGTATGTTTTGCCTGTGTCACTGGGATCCTCCTAGCTAGGACCCTAGTGCTCATAGTTTGTGGCCTATTGTGTATGCCTGTGTAGTGCCTAACTGTGTCACTGTGGCTCTGCTAATCAAAACCTCAGTGCTTATGGTCTCTCTGATTTTAAATTTGTCACTGTAGGCCAGTGACTTCATTTACCAATTTTAATTGGCATATTTGACTCTCTTCTAAGTCCCTAGTACATGGTACCTAGGTACCCAGGGCATTGGGGTTCCAGGAGATCCATATGGGCTGCAGCATTTCATTTCTTTTGCCACCCATAGGGAGCTCAGACAAACCCTTATAGAGGACTGCCATTGAAGCCTGCGTGAAATAATGCACACACTATTTCACAGCCATTTTACACTGCACGTAAGTAACTTATAAGTCACCTATATGTCTAACCTTCACTTGCTGAAGGTTAGGTGCAAAGTTACTGAGTGTAAGGGCACCCTTGCACTAGCAAAGGTGCCCCCACATAGTTCAGGGCCATTTCCTCAAACTTTGTGGTTCCGGGGACGCCATTACACGCGTGCACTATATATAGGTCAATACCTATATGTAGCTTCACAATGGTTGCTCCGAATATGGCCATGTAAGGTGTCTAAGATCATGGAATTGTCCCCCCATTCCAAATGTGGTATTGGGGAGCCAATTCCATGCATCCTGGGGCTCCACCATGGACCCCCAGTACTGCCAAACCAGCTCTCTGAGGCTTGCACTGCAGCTGCTGCCACCTCCCAGACAGAGTTCTGCCCCCCTGGGGTCTGGGCAGCCCAGTCCCAGGAAAGCAGAACAAAGCATTTCCTCTGAGAGCACGGTGTTACATCCTCTCCCTTTGGAAATAGGTGTTACAGACTGAGGAGGGGTAGCCCCCGTGCCTCTGGAAATGCTTTGAAGGGCACAAACGGTGCCCTCCTTGCATAAACCAGTCTACACTGGTTAAGGGACCCCTTCTCCCCTGGTCTGGTGTGAAGCCTCAGAGAGCTGGTTTGGCGGTACTGGGGGTCCATGGAACCCATTGGAGCCCAGCATTTACCCTGATTGAGCTGGGTAAGGGCTTCTTCCGACTTCTATAATGTTATGCCTTCCTCCAGCATCATAGCATCCTCCTTATGCAGTGAGACTACCAGGAAGTCCCTTACAAACTCCTGGAGGGTCGCCTGATCAGACCAACTCCTATCTGAAAATAATTTTGCATAGTAGAAAGTGAAACAGGAGGCAATTGTCCCATTTACTGTTACCTTCAGACCCCTCTCATCCAGTACATATGCAATCAGCTCGGTACAGGAGGTATTAGCAGCCAGCCAGTTAAGGGTCTTGCTGGTCTTGTCCTCCTACTGGTAGATATGATTCTGTGTGGTGAGCCACCCCGCCTATGCCTCCTGCAACAACTTCTGCTGAAGTAAGTGTTGCGTGAGAAGGGAATCTCTAAGGAGGGCCAGTGTCGATGAAGTCATAAACTCCCTTACCACCTGCAGAATGCGATTCTCGAGGCCAGTCACCTCTTTTGGTTGCTTACACTTCCTGCCTGAGATGTGGCTTACAATACTCCCTCATAGGGTAGCCTTCATTCCCTCCCAGTAGAGTCACTGAGGAGTCAGTGCGCCATATGTTTTCATTCAGGTATTGATCAATGAGTGGATGTGTGCCCCGGCCTCAATATCTTTTAACCACCATGCATCAGGACGCCAGCTTGCCATCGCCCAGGTATATCCTCAGCTCCACTGGGTAGTGGTCTGACAGTCCACTAGCAAGAATGTCTGTGCCTATTATCTTTTGTGTCTCAGAGGTCAGCATTAGGAAATAGTCTAGGTTTGGGAAGGCTTTATGGGCCCCTAAATAAAATGTGTAACATCTCTTTTGGGGATGTAGGGACTGCCATACATCTGAGAGCCCTAGAGCCTTTAGGAACCACGCAAGTGGAGGATCCAGAAAACAATTGTACCACCAGTACTCAGGAGTGTATATAAGAAATCAGCAGTAAGGGGTGGGACATATATGCTAAGGATTGAGAGAGTTCTGCCATCAAGGAGGCCCACAAGTGCCACATACTGGCCATCCCTGTTGTGTCATATTTTGATTGTCTTAAATGCTATTCATTGATGGATTAACACCACCTTCCCTCGAGTCCCCCTTCTGAAACCCATGTGAAATACCTAGGAGAAACCCATCCGTTGTAGGAATAGACATGTGTTGCCAATCAGGTGTGTCTCCTGTAAAAGGAAAACATCCACTCCATAGCGTTTAGCCACTTGCAGGATTGCCCCTTGTATAACTGGGTCCAAGTAGCCATTGACATTTTCTTCTGAGGAGCAGCAGGTGGCTGTGAGATTGGGTCAATAAGTGTGGATGTGTCATGGTCATCAGGAGCCACTAATCACAAATATTTAATGGGGTTTTGGCCATCGTTTCTGAGTGTTTATAAGAAAAAATATAAAACAAAAGCCCTCTCTCTGCCCAACACCTGGAAAACTGAAGACCTCTCTCAAGGAGTAAACTGGAGACAGCTTCCTCCTCTCCAACCCCATTACATTACACAAACCAAGCAAATGTTAGTAGCACATAGAAAAATAAATCAATAAAAGAATGGAATGAGAAAAAGTGGGGAAATGTCAGTTAGGGTGGGCTGCTACTGCAACATATTTCTCTGTCACTTAACAAATCTGTAGTGGATACCACAGTTGGCTCAATGAGGGTGCTTAGTCAGAGTCTGGTTCAGGTCCTTGTAGGGCTAGTTCTTGAGGGTTCACTACCTGAAGGTATTGGAGTTTTTCTGTATGGGCTAGAACCATCTGATAGACTGCCCGTGGAGGGTTGACGCCTTTAATTAATTCAGATTACACGCTTGGGACATTTCTGCTACTGACGGCCTCCAAACCTCCCATTCCCCACCAAAGTCCAGGTTCTGGAGGCGAGGAGCATTTACAGGCAGCTCTCTCTTCTGCCAATGACCAGGTGGCCTTTGGTGTGTCAAAGAAGAGAGTGTTATTGTTAAAGATTACTTTGGGATGGCCTGGAAAAACAACCTGTCTTGGATCTGCACGACTCTTAGCTTTTGTTTCACCTCCAGAACTGAATCTTTTGTTGTTGTACCTCGCAGGTATAGTCCGGAAATATAATGACTCATCCTGAGTTGCAAAATAGGGTGTCTATTTTCCAGGTGGCCTTACGTATTGTATCTCTGTAATGCTGAAAACCCTGTTCATTTGTATTCAGTCTCCTACAAAATGCATTGCAAAGGTACCTTCTGATCCTACAGGCATCCCCATAATCTGGAAGTCATAGCAGGAGGAGAGCCCCTCCGCATCTTCCGCCATTGGCTCCAGCTAGTGATACTGTGGTGTGTAAACTCTTCAACATGTCTTCCATCTCTGATATCCTTTCATTCTGCCTCTGTGGCCCATCGCCGCTGTGTTGCACAGGTTTTGACCCAACAAGGAGGCGTCTGTTTGGAGTTATCTAATGTTCGTCTCCAACAAGGAACAGGAGTAATTGATGGCCTAATAGATGGTGTGGCTGACAGTGGGCGGAGGGGGGGAACCACATTCGTCTGCCGCACTCTGAATTTTGTGAATTTGTCCATGCGCCTGTGTGCTGCTGGGGTTCCAGAAGTTGTGTCTTTCCCCATGGTGGGATGCCTAAGTTCCCACTTCTAGGATCAGCAGATCTCCTATAGTCCGCCTTGTCTCAAACTTCTCTGGGTGCTCCAGAGCACCACCACAGGGGCGAACAGTCAGTGGACAGGAGTAGCCCCACCCTGAGAATCTGACTGTGGTCAGTCCTTGCAGTCTCATAAAGTGGTCCACTTGCTATAAGCAGCCCTCCCCTTCCATCTCACCTCCTTAAGCTGTCCTGCTGGCCAGGCCCCCATAATCCTTTGTGTCCTAAGTGTAGCAGAGGCCGTCCCCAAAGGGGGCATCAGGGGCTGGTGCATTAACAGCCACCAGGGACCTGAAAATTATCGGTTTAAGCCACCTCAGTGGCTAACCAACAAAGAGAAGGGCATCCTGCATCCCCCTCAGGGGAAGGAAAAGTGCACGAAGGCTGGCGCAAGGACATCGGGCAAATGAGGGCCCAGTAAGGACAAAGGATTCTTTCAAACTCCCCCATGGGGGACACCGCTGCGCCCTCAGCTGGGGAACATGGGTTAAAAGGATTCTGCTGCCCGTGCAGGAAGACCATTGCGGGGTCTGGAGGGGCAGCATAGAGGATTTTGAGAGAAGACGAAGTACCTGTGGTCAGCGCAACTCAAAATGTCCAGAGGCTGCAGTGAGATTTGGACTGTACCGTCCTGCCCTGCTTATCAGCTCATTTTCTCGTTTGCTGAAGATGCTGAGCTTCTTGGCACTGCCCCCTACCATTGTTCCCAAGTTTATCCCGTCATAGCTACTTCTGGGCAAATGGAGTTATCCGAGGGAGGGTCTGAGCCCAGGGGCAACCCCGCATCAAGCCATGTCAGGAAGCGCTACAGGTAGGTTAACTGTTGGCGCAATGCAGGTTTTGCGCCAAGCTCGTTCCCCCTTTTCTTGGAAGCCGGCCAAATAGTACAATGTTTTACGTGTGAGCTGTGTGTTATCTACGAGTCACAGGTTAAAATCCACGTGCGATTTACTCAGCTCTTCTCCAGTTAGAGATCACTAAAATCAGTACCACTTTCGATTGAAGAAAAAGCCGTCCGCCAAGGTACCGCCGCCAAATGACCGCACCGCGGTCAAAAGACCGCGGCGGCCATTCAGACATTTCCTCTGGGCCGGCGGGCGCTCTCCAAAAGAGCGCCCGCCGGCCCAGAGGAAATGCCCCTGCAACGAGGACGCCGGCTCAGAATTGAGCCGGCGTAGTTGCAGGGGTGCGACGGGTGCAGTTTGCACCCGTCGCGTATTTCAGTGTCTGCATTGCAGACACTGAAATACACAGTGGGGCCCTCTTACGGGGGCCCCTGCAGTGCCCATGCCATCCTGTTCCTGGCGGGGGGTGTCAGAATCCCCATGGCGGCGGAGCGCGCTCCGCCGCCATGGAGGATTCCCCCGAGCAGCGGGAAGTCGGCGGGAGACCGCCGACTTTCCGCTTCTGACCGCGGCTGAACCGCCGCGGTCAGAATGCTCGTGGGAGCACCGCCAGCCTGTTGGTGGTGCTCCCGTGGTCGGTGGCCCTGGCGGCCACCGGCCGCCAGGGTCAGAATGACCCCCATAATATTAATAATTGTATATAAAAATAGTGCGTCTTTTATTAAAGCTGTATAATAAACACAGTATTTGGCTTTGAAGCAGCAGTGGGGTGATGGAATGTGCTAGCTGCAGTTTGCCCACAGGAACACTTGAAGAAACCTCAGCAAGAAGGAGGGGGATACGATGAGCCAGCGGAGGGGAACGAGTGCAAGCCTAGTGCGGTAAACATGAGAAGGGCATCCTTTGTTATGTGTTTCACATCCCTAACCCCTGTCCCCAGTTGGTTTGGAGTTTTTTCTGCCCATAAATCAGTCACCCCTTGTGACAACTATAGGAGGCTGGTCTGGTTTGAAGTTGGTATCTCATGTACTTACACCTTATTCTAGGTCCAGTTATCCCTTATTAGTGAAATGTAGACAGTGTCTGGAAGCCAGGCTCTCTAGGGGTAGTGTGGATGAGCAGCAAAGGCCTAATTAGGAGACATGCAAAGCTCATGCAATACCACAGTCACACTGTACTCATACACATGACAGAAAATACTCAGTGTTACAAAAATAAAGGTACTTTATTTCGGTGACACCAATGCCAAAAATACCATAGAGACTATACTCCCTTAGGAGGTAAGTAATACACACAATATATACACTAGTAAACAAAAACAGGTACGTAAATAGTCAGAAAACAGTGCAAATGGTGAAAATCAGAATAGTTAGAAAAGGGCCAGGGGGAGAGCGTGCGAGCCGCTGACCAAGATGGCCGCCTAAGTACGGAACTCCGCGCTTCGTCGGGCGATTGTAATAGGTGAACATAGGTCTAGGGGTAACACAAACCATATACTCCAAAAGTGGAATGCGAATTACGAATGGACCCCAGACCTATGGGAGATTGTAGACGGACGCTGGGACTGTGAGAAAACAGTAAGGGTATCCAAAATACCCCACTCCAAGACCCTAGAAAGTAGGAGTAAAGTTACCCTACTACCCCAGAAAGACATAGTAGTTGTGATAGGGGGATTCTGCAAGAACCACAAGCACCAGCAAAACACCGAAGACGGATTCCTGGACCTGAGGACCTGAAGAGGAAGGGGACCAAGAGTCGGGATAGTGTCCGGGGGGCAGGAACCCAGAAAACCCTGGATGAAGGTGCAAAAGGGCTGCCTCCGGGTGGAAGAAGCCAAAGATTCTGCAACAACGAAAAGGGCTATGAACTTCTCCTTTGGATGGAAGATGTCCCACAGCGTGCTGGATGTTGCAGAAGTGTTTCCATGCAGAACTACTGCTAACAAGCCTTGCTAGCTGCAAGGGTCGTGGTTGAGGTTTTTGGATGCTGCTGGGGACCAGGAAGGACCAGGATGTCGCCCCTTGAAGGAGGAGACAGACGGGGCGCTCAGCAACTCAGAGAGCCCCTGCAGAAGCAGGCAGCACCCACAGAAGTACCGGAGCAGGCACTTGGAAGTTCTGTGAACTCAGAGTCACAAAGAAGGGTCCCACGACGTCGGAGTCCTTCTCAGCGGGTTGAGCACTGCAGGACGGAGTGCTGGGGACCCAGGCTAGGTTGTGCACAAAGGAACCCTTGGAGAAGTGCACAGAACCCGGAGCAGCTGCAAATCACGCAGTGCAGAGGTTTGCTGTCTGGCGTGGGGAGGCAAGGACTTACCTCCACCAAATTTGGACAGAAGGGCCATTGGACTGTGGGAGACACTTGGACCCAGCTCCTGTGTTCCAGGGACCACGCTCGTCAGGATGAGAGGGGACCCAGAGGACCGGTGATGCAGCCTTTTGGTGCCTGCGTTAGCAGGGGGAAGATTCCGTCGACCCACGGGAGATTTCCTCTTGGCTTCTAGTGCAGGGTGAAGGCAGACAGCCCTCAGAGCATGCACCACCAGGAAACAGTTGAGAAAGCTGGCAGGATGAGGCGCTACAATGTTGCTGGTAGTCGTCTTGCTACTTTGTTGCGGTTTTGCAGGCGTCCTGGAGCAGTCAGCGGTCGATCATTGGCAGAAGTCGAAGAGGGAAGTGCAGAGAAACTCTGGTGAGCTCTTACATTCGTCATCTGAAGAATAGCCCAGAGGAGAGAGCCTAAATAGCCAGAAAAGGAGGTTTGGCTACTGAGAAAGAAGGCTTGGCTACTGAAAGAGGTAAGCACCTATCAGGAGGGGTATCTGACTTTACCTGCTGGCACTGGCCACTCAGAGCAGTCCATTGTGCCCCAACACCTCTGAATCCAAGATGGCAGAGGTCTGGAACACACTCGAGGAGCTCTGGGCACCTCCCCTGGGAGGTGCAGGTCAGGGGAGTGGTCACTCCCCTTTCCTTTGTCCAGTTTCGCGCCAGAGCAGGGCTTGGGGATCCCTGAACCGGTGTAGACTGGCTTATGCAGAGATGGGCACCATCTGTGCCCATCAAAGCATTTCCAAAGGCTGGGGGAGGCTACTCCTCCCCAGCCCTTCAGACCTATTTCCAAAGGGAGAGGGAGTAACACCCTCTCTCAGAGGAAATCCTTTGTTCTGCCTTCCTGGGACTGGGCTGCCCAGACCCCAGGGGGGCAGAAACCTGCCTGAGGGGTTGGCAGCAGCAGCAGCTGCAGTGGAAACCCCGGAAAGGCAGTTTGGCAGTACCCGGGTTCCCTGCTAGAGACACAGGGGATCATGGAATTGTTCCCCCAATACCAGAATGGTATTGGGGTTACAATTCCATGATCTTAGACATGTTACATGGCCATGTTTGGAGTTACCATGGTGACGCTACACATAGGTAGTAACCTGTGTGTAGTGCACACGTGTAATGGTGTCCCCGCACTCACAAAGTTTGGGGAATTTGCCCTGAACAATGTGGGGGCACCTTGGCTAGTGCCAGGGTGCCCTCACACTAAGTAACTTGGCACCTAACCTTCACCAAGTGAGGGTTAGACATATAGGTGACTTAGAAGTTACTTATTTACAGTGCAAAATGGCTGTGAAATAATGTGGACATTATTTCACTCAGGCTGCAGTGGCAGTCCTGTGTAGGAATTGTCTGAGCTCCCTATGGGTGGCAAAAGAAATGCTGCAGCCCATAGGGATCTCCTGGAACCCAAATACCCTGGGTGCCTAGGTACCATATACTAGGGAATTATAAGGGTGTTCCAGTGTGCCAATCAGAATTGGTAAAATTAGTCACTAGCCTGCAGTGACAATTTTTAAAGCAGAGAGAGAGCATAAACACTGAGGTTCTGGTTAGTAGAGCTTCAGTGATACAGTTAGGCACCACACAGGGAACACATATAGGCCACAAACTTATGAGCACTGGGGTCCTGGCTAGCAGGATCCCAGTGACACATATCAAACACACTGACAACATAGGGTTTTCAGTATGAGCACTGGGCCCTGGCTAGCAGGATCCCAGTGAGACAGTAAAAACACCCTGACATACACTCACAAACAGGTCAAAGGTGGGGGTAACAAGGCTAGAAAGAGGCTACCTTCCTACACAAGCCTTGTAATTTATTTTTGCTGTCTCGTTAACATATTTTTGGAGTTCCTGTGTCACTCATTTCCTTATTGAAGGCTTTTATTTTTATATGGACAAACTAAAGAAAAGAAAATCGCTGTTGCATCAGTCCTCCTCAGCTGACAAACTTTTGCATTTTTTACAATTGGACACTTCTGCTGCAGCGTCTCCTTCTTCCATGTCAAAGATGTCTTCCTCATCTTCTTCTTCGCCTAAAGTTTCTCCAAATATGTCTACATCTACTCATAAGAGGGTCAAACAGGACCCACCTTCACCAGTAAAATCTCCCTTGCCGATCTCTCTTGAACTTGTGCTTGACGAAATACGTGGATTGTGTCCTTTTATCGAAGAAACTAATTTTCGGATACAAAATCTTGATACTAAGTGGTCTCAAATGGAAATGAGAGCCTCTGCTTTGGAACAAAGAGTCAGCGACGTGCAGGATGAAACACATACAATTATTAGTTTGGAGAAGGAAGTAGGAACCTTTAAGACACTTGCGGAGGATTTAGAAAACAGAAATAGACTCAATAATCTTCGCCTTTATGGATTACCGGAGGGTCTTGAAGGGAGTGACCCAATTTCATTTTTTGCCTCCTTCTTTCCACAGTTGGTGGGCCTACCATCTTCTACAGTATTGCACATCCAAAGAGCGCACCGCATTGGTCATCGTCCTCTGCATTCCTCCACATCGAAACCAAGAGGCGTGATTATTTTCTTTTTTCAATTTACTGATTTATTAGAGGATTCTTAGCGCTGCGAAAGCCAATAAACAAATCTCTTGGCAGGGAAGTAAAATCTTCATCTCACAGGATGTGTCCAAATCTACAGCAAACAGGAGGAAATCATTTTTGGATCTTCGTCTACAGCTTCGTGACTTGGGAGCTCGTTTTTGATTATTCTATCCGAGTTTGTTCAAAGTGACATATCAATACAAGACCACTTCATATACCTCCCCTGCAGCTCTTTGTGGAATTTTCTAAGACTACACTTTACAAATTCTATGGAAACAGCTGGTCCTTTTACACGTTGACTATATATGTTTGTTAATTCACTATGCCCTTTCATTACTACAACGATATAACTGATGGTCCTTCATATGCAGTTTATACGTCATACTATATTGACCTAACTAAAGACCCTTTTTGTTAATGTATTGTTTTCTTTTCACTGGTTCCTGGCATTCTATAATCATTATTTTTGCTCGTAACCTTTGTCTGTTGATGAGTTCCGTTCCCTTGCTGTTCCGTCTTCAGTCTGTACTGTCACCACCCCTCCCCTATTGTTCATTCATCTCAGGTATGTTTTTGCAGTTGTCTTTATTTGATATGTACTGTCTCTTCTTTTTTTCTTGAATATTTTCCATACTTTTTCCTGCTGTTTTCCTTTTACTCTTCTCTCTCTTTGTTTTTCCTGTTTTCTTTGACCTTATATGTACTTTCAGTTATTTATGGTACAAGACCTTTCATGTATGTATATGGTTATGTGACGTAATTTCAGAGTTATTTCTTGGAATGTCAAAGGATTTATTAACCCAATTAAAAGGTACAGAATTTTATCCGATTTAGCCAAATATAATTCAGACTTGGTTCTTTTACAAGAGACCCATTTGACGGATTCTGAAGCTCTGAAACTTAGAAAAGGTTGGGTGGGCAATGTTTTTACTTCTCCTTCATCTACAAAGAAAAATGATGTAATTGTGCTCTGCCATAAAAAATGATCAGTTAAGGTTATTTCGCATGACTCGGATTCTGATGGTAGATGGCTCTTTGTGAGGCTAAGTATTAATGGGATTACAATGACTATTGGTAATATTGATGGTCCTAATAATTCAGATGATCTTTTCTGGTCTAATATTACTAAACAATGTTTGCATTATAATGATGAATTTATTTTTATTTGAGGGGATTGCAATCAAATGAGTGATCCCTTTATAGATCGGCAATCTGTAATTACATTTTCTCCCCATAAAATGCATAAACAATTTAAGGCATTTTTCTCACAGTGTAATTTAATTGACTCATGGAGAACCTGTAATCCTGATAGTAGGGATTTTTCATTTTATTCTCCACCACATGGCTCCTTATCTAGACTTGACCATATTTTTGTTTCTAAATCATTATCCCAAAAACGTATTAACTCCTCCATGGAACCAATGGTAACATCTGATTATGCTTCAGTCATCACAGATTTTGACTTGCTCCTGGTGCATCCCAAATCCAATAGGTGGTGATTTAATAATTCTTTGTTACTTGACTCTAAATTTTCCACTTCCTTTGTTGCCTTTGCAGGCAAATTTTTCCAATTTAATGAAGATTCTCACGTTTCTCCACAATTGTTATGGGATTAGTTTAAGGCTGCGGCTCGTGGTCATATAATAAATTTTGTCTCTAATAAAAAGAAAACTTTTAATGCCCAACATCAAGCACTGCTTCTCAAAATTAAACGGTTAGAACATCAATATTATTCTTCCACCGCTAACTTACAAGAACTTATTCAGGCAAAATTGCAATTTAACAAAATCTCAACGGATGATGCTTCCTCTTTTCTTCTACGTAGTAGTGCCCGTTATTATGGAGGTCGAAATAGAGTGGGAAGCTTCTGGCTAATTATTTAAAAGTCCGGAAGCAACTGTGAAGTCTATAGTTACAGATACAGTTACCCTTATTAAGGATGAAGATATTTTAGCTGAATTTGTTAATTATTACCAGTGTCAACAGCAGGGCAGTGCGCGCTCTATGGTCGACTGGAATGCAAAAACCCAGCACCTATGAGATAACGTAATTCATGCATTATGTTGATATGCTGTTGTTTAACCTTTTGCATTGCAGAGTTTAATCCTGAAAACATATTCAAGGTGCTTATAAATACTGTTCATTTGCAATGTATTGCTGCAGGCCTTCAGAGTGTGTCAGGGTGTGGTCCCTTTCCAGGGCCTTCTAGAAGCTTTCTCTGCAGCATGACTGGGTGTGGTTTGTGGGCTGGGCGAGACTCTATATAAGGGAGCCAGCCCAGCTCCACGTACTCACCATTCAGAGGTCCCGGAGCAGAGCAGCAGCAACTTCCTGAGCTCCTGTTCCAGAGGCCTACTTTGATCTTCCAGGCCTTGCCCTTCCTTGTATTGGTGATTCTTGATCAGGGCGGTAAAACGGAGGTCGGGGCTGGCCCCCCGATCCCGTTTTCGAAGGCATTCAAGTTCTTGGGCCTAATTTTCATGTTGAGAGAACTTACCTTGTGCGTGTGAATGTGCTCTTGGTTTTTTCTGACAGTTACATGGTGGTATTTGAATCAGCAAGACGCGCGATTCATTTCTCGTGTTTAACTCTTATATTCATTGTGCACTACCATTTCTTGGCAGTTACATGGTGGCATTCAAATCGGCAAGACGCACAATTAATTTCTAGTGTTTAACTCTTGATATTCATCGTACGCTACCATTTCTTGGCAGTTACGTGGTAGCATTCGAATTGGCAAGACGCGCAATTCATTTCTCGTGTTTAACTCTTGATACTCATTGTGCGCAAACATTTCATGGCATTTACATGGTGGCATTCGAATCGGCATAACGCGTAATTAATTCCTTGTGTTTAACTCTTGATACTCATTGTGCGCAACCATTTCTTGCCATTTGCAAGGTGGCATTCGGATCGGCAAGACGTGTGATTCATTCCCGCAATTAAAAACCTGATGTTTCAGATCGCTTGTAGTGTGCGCGATCATTTCATGGCATTAGCTTATTCTTGTTGAAATCAGCAATGTGCGCAATTCATGTTTCTGCATTTAAAACTAAGAGTTAAAATTCTAGATGTTATATTATTGCTTTTTTTGTTGCAAAAAGTGCAAAGCATGTAAAATTGGTTGCAACAAAAAGGCAATAACGGACTTTAGGGGAAAAGAGATTATGATTAGAGAAAGAATTACATGTGAAACAACTTATGTGGGTATATGTCATAGAATGCCGTTGGCAGTACCATATGCCCTTTAAAAAAGCGTATTTTGGAACACATTAGAGCAGTGCAAAATGAGGGTAATACTTATGCTATGACCAAGCATTTGAAGACTCATTCAGAATCAGATTGGTTGTTTATGAAATACTATGGTATTGCTACAATACAAAAACATGAGAGGGGAGGTGATAGAGTTCAGAAATTGAGACGTTGGAGTCCAGATATATCATCAGATAAAAACTAAGGCCCGTATTTATACTTTTTTTAGCGCCGCATTTGCGCCGCTTTTTGACGCAAAAACGGTGCAAACCTACAAAATACAATGGCATTTTGCAAGCTTGCGCCGTTTTTGCGTCAAAAAACGATGTAAATGCGGCACAAAAAAAGTATAAATACGGGCCTAAGATTCTGTTTGGGATAAACTGTGATGAGGAATTATACTGTCATCTATAAGTACGGTTGTATAATATAAATTGAGTTATACTATCTATGAAAATAGGAAATGTTCATATTACCTGTAGAAAATTGGACAGTGAAAAGTCCTAGTAATTGGGGCACTAGACCTTATAATGAGGTATATGGATATGATCCTTAATTATACATGTGAAATTAGAGATTGAGCTAAACATAATTATACATATTTGTGAATACTGGATTCAGATAATGATGACAGTGCAAACTATGATTAATTTGAGGAATGAGTGTTTTTTATTTTTTCTTTGCTATGGCAGTTTGGTGGGTGAACGTAAGTGTATTGGTTTGGTGCTTATAATTGATTGTATTTAGCTTCTGATTTAGTATATATATATATATATATATAAATATATATATATATAGACACTTTGTAAACTACGTATCCCAGAATGCCACATAAAGGCATGGCTGAGATGAATAGCATAAATAGGGCACTTAATGGATTGAGTAATCACTGTGATCAAGACCGTGAAGGTCGAAACGCGTTGGTGTTTGTTTGTTTTGGGTTTATTTTATATATTAAATGAAGATTTGTGCAATCGTGTGGGTGCCGCGTCTTTGACAAAAGTGTCAAGCTGGTGTGAAGATGTTACATTATATGTGCATAACAAGTCCCTTAATACAACTCCTATTGTGTTCCAGAAAAAAGTTCAGATTATTTTCTTGTCCTCATGCAAAAAGACCATGTTTGATTTTGAAAACATAATTCTAGACGGTTCTTATGTTCCTAGTCAATGTGTAAATTTTCATTAAGAGATTCATTTGAGAAGTTGTATTAATCATTCTTGATTCCTTCCCAGAAATTCTAAACAGTGCCTCTAACTGGGGTTTCACCCCCAAAATAAACCCCATACGATAACCAAAAATTGTTACCCAAATCAAAACATATGTAGTGGCACACGTTTACATCAAAAAGATAGTTCCATAACAATGACACAAGTAAATATTAAAGTCCATAATACAACTGTTCCTTATGTTGAAAACAAACTTTTTATTCTTCTTGAAATATTGAGTTCCAAAGAGTATTCACAACTCCATTCGTCCAAATTATTCACAGCTCCACTCGTCTGTCAACACGTGTTTCATCAGGGGAATACTCCTTGACTTCCTCAGGACTTCCTATAACAACATTCCCATTATGAAAAATCATTAAGAAAATCATATACAATATTTATAATCATACCCCCCTTAGTGAATATCAAATTATGCATGCTTTCACGTGGAAACCATAATCCAATGTGTTCATAATACAGTACATTAGCTATTTTTACTGATAGACTTATTAATTAATGTGTAAGACACCCCAAAATATATTGTACAATAGATCCCCTCATTCACATACCAGCCTAGTGCGGCTATGTCTATAGCCAGTGTAAAGACATACAAGGTGCAAGAATACCAAAGTTCAAAAGGACATGCTAAAAAACATGCTGCAAAACCTGTGTGTTACGCGTGCCAAAACACACCGAAGCCAATTATAGTGCCCCTTGTGAATATTCCAACTTCGTACCTTCTATCCACAAATTTTGTTGACATATCCTTTATCCAAAACAGCAAAACGTGTATAGTATAACCTATAAGATAGTCCTTCTATTAGTAAATCTATACACTATGGTAGTCATTACAACCCTGGTGGACGGTGTTAAAGCGGCGGTAAGACCGCCAACAGGCCGGCGGTAAAAATGTTGGAATTACGACCGTGGCGGAAACCGCCAACAAAGACAGCCACTTTAACACTCTGACCACCACGGCGGTACAAACAAACAGCGCGGCAGTCACCTCCAAAAGACAGGCGGAGGACAATGTACCGTCCACAGTATTATGACAGGCCAATCCGCCACCTTTTCCGGGCCGGATACACCACGGATAAAAACAAGGCGGAAACAGGAATTTCGAAGGGAAAACGCTAACCTCTACATACTCCACGAGGAAGGAGGACACCATGGACCGGGAACTCCAAATCCTACCTGCGATAGTCTTCCTGCTCCTGTACCAGGAGCACAAATGCAGGCGGCGAAGACCACGGTGAGTACTGCACCTACGACACAGGGGAGGCAAAAAACAGGGACACACACACGCAACACCCCCACCCCCACCCTCACCCACTACAACACACACACTAATACATATCTATACATTATAGTTACACCCCCAACTCCCCCCGGAAGAATGCAAAGACAAAAGGAAATTAGTGTAACCATTGTAATATATCAAAATGCATTACGCAAAAATATACATATATACACTATCAACAAAAAATACACCAAGAATAGTAGTCCAGGTATTGCACCACTCAGTCCGTAGACCACTGCGCACAAAATGCATGGGCGAGGCCCACACACGATACCAGATCAAAACAGAGAGAACACTGCAGGGGCATCAGATAGAAATACAACAGGCACCTCAGGGGGAAGGGAAGGGGGGCACCTCAGCCGGATGAGTGCACAACGCCAGATCAACAAGGGGGCTCCATATCATGGGGAGTGCAAAGCCACAGTCTCTCAAGTCTCTACAGTGGGTGGTTTGCCCACTGTTCAATCTTGGGGAGTGCAAAGCCACAGTCTCTCAAGTCTCTACAGTGGGTGGTTTGCCCACTGCATTATCCTGGGGAGTGCAAAGCCACAGTCTCTCAAGTGGATAACAGTCTCCACTGGTTCTGGAGGGGGACTGGTGCCCAGAGTGTTCTATCCTGTGTAGGACAGATGGAGTAGATGTAACTCTCTGCTGGTTCTGGAGGGGGACTGGTGCCCAGAGTGCTTCATCCTGTGAAGGACAGACGGAGTGGATGGATCTCTCCACTGGTTCTGGAGGGGTACTGGTGCCCAGAGTGCTTCATCCTGTGAAGCACAGACGGAGTAGATGGATCTCTCCACTGGTTCTGGATGGGGACTGGTGCCCAGAGTGCTTCATCCTGTGAAGGACAGACGGAGTGGATGCATGTCTCCACTGGTTCTGGAGGGGGACTGGTGCCCAGAGTGCTTCATCCTGTGAAGGACAGACGGAATGGATGGATCTCTCCACTGGTTCTGGAGGGGGACTGGTGCCCAGAGTGCTTCATCCTGTGATGGACAGATGGAGTGGATGCATGTCTCCACTGGTTCTGGAGGGGGACTGGTGCCCAGAGTGCATCACGCACCCCGTGACGGTCCCAGTTGCGTCAGTGCCCCTGCCGCTCATGGGCTAGCAGTGCTTGATTTGGCGGTGCCCTGTTCAGCGGTGCTTGATTTGGGGGTGCCCTGTTCAGCGGTGCTTGAGTTGGCGGTGCCCTGTTCAGTGGTGCTTGGGTTGGCGGTGCCTTGTTCAGCGGGGCTTGAGTTGACGGTGCCTTATTCAGTGGTGCTTGAGTTGGCGGTGCCCCGTACAGCAGTGCTTGAGTTGGCGGTGCCCTGTTCAGCGGTGCTTGAGTTGGCGGTGCCCTGTTCAGCGGTGCTTGATTTGGCGGTGCCTTGTTCAGCGGTGCTTGAGTTGGCAGTGCCCTGTTCAGCGATGCTTGAGTTGGCGGTGCCTTGTTCAGCAGTGCTTGAGTTGGCGGTGCCTTCTTCAGCGGTGCTTGATTTGGCGGTGCCTTGTTCAGCGGTGCTTGATTTGGCGGTGCCCTGTTGAGCGGTGCTTGATTTGGGGGTCCTTCATTGCCCAGCTGGGCTGGGGCTGGAGGTCCTTCATTGGGCAGCTGGGCTTTGGCTGGCAGTCCTTCATTGGGCAGCTGGGCTGTGGCGGGCGGGGCCCTCCTGGGCAGCGAGGATGTGGCTGGCGGGCCCTCCTGGGCAGCGAGGATGGGGCTGGCGGTGGCCTCCTGTGCAGCGAGGATGGGGCTGGCGGTGGCCTCCTGTGCAGCGAGGATGGGGCTGGCGGGCCCTCCTGGGCATCGAGGATGGGGCTGGCGGTGGTCTCCTGTGCAGCGAGGATGGGGCTGGTGGTGGCCTCCTGTACAGCGAGGATAGGGCTGCCGGTGGCCTCCTGTGCAGCGAGGATGGGGCTGGCGGGGCCCTCCTGGGCAGCGAGGATGGGGCTGGCGGTGGCCTTCTGTGCAGCGAGGATGGGGCTGGCGGGCCCTCCTGTGCAGCGAGGATGGGGCTGGCGGTGGCCTCCTGTGCAGCGAGGATGGGGCTGGCGGGGCTCTCCTGGGCAGCGGGGATGATGGCGGTCTTCTCCCCCATGCTGCTCCTCCCAGACTTGCCGGGTTTCTTGTGGCCCTTCCCCACCTTGGGAGGAGTCACAGCTGAGCCCACACTCCCACCGGGACCCCTGGGAGTGGCTTGTGTGGCTGGAGTCTTCCCCGTCTCCCGCCGGGCACTGGCCAACTTCTGGTGCTTCACAGGGGGGGGACTGGCTGTGCCGTGGCTCCGTGCCACACTGGCTGTCCTGGTGGCCGGTGCACTCCACATACCTGTGACAACAGGCACCACTGGTCCCGGAGATGTTGTGGCTGAGGTGCTACTTCGGGACCTATGAGTTGGACGGGGGGGTGGGAAATAGGTCAAGGCTGGACAGGAAAAGTTTTTGGGACACACTGGGACGGGTAGCTGGAGGGGGTTTGGGAGTGGAGGAAGAGGTGGTGGTTGTAGGAGGTGTACGTTTAGTGGCTTTGGGTGCAGGTGCATGCGCTGGAGGCTGTCGTGAGGTGGATGGCTGTTGGGTGGGTGTGTGCCTGCGTTTGTGTATCTTGGGAGGGGGCATCACAGACACACTGGGAGAGGACACAGGGGACGTGTGTATGGTAGTGGGGGTGGTGACTGCACGTGAGCGGGATGTGCTGGTGGGTGTGCTGGTGAGGGACGTAGTGGCTGTAGAGGTAGTGCATGCAGGTGTGAGTGTAGACGAGACTGGGAGGGAGGAGGGAGACGACAAGGAGGGGGACACAGTGGAGGTAGTAGATTTTGGTGTGTTTGTATGTGTGTGATGCTTGTGTGAGTGCCTGTGGTGTGTGTGGTGCCTATGTTTGCTTGGTGTGGTGAGGTGTTTGCAGGCTGGTCTGATGGTGTGCTTGGGATAGGCAGAGGCACAGGGGATTGGGTCTGGCAGGAGGAAGTTGGAGGGGGGAGGCTAGACTCAGGGACAATGGCTGCCATCAGTGCTGAGCCAGAGTTTGAAAGGCTCGGTGAAGGGCCGCCTGACCAGAATGAATGCCCTCAGGAATGCATTTGTTTGTTGCAATTGTCTATCTACACCCTGGATGGCATTCAAAATGGTAGACTGCCCAACAGTGAGGGACCTGAGGAGGTCAATGGCCTCCTCACTGAGGGCAGCAGGGGTGACGGGGCAGGGCCTGAGGTGCCTGGGGCGAAGGTGATGCCCACCCTCCTGGGTGAGCGGGCACAGGGTGAAGGCTGAGGGGCTGCTGGGAGGGTGGTGCTGGTAGGGGGTGGCAGCTGTACCTGTAGATACGAGGGGCACAGATTTTGCTGCCACCACAAGGGAGCTCCCATCAGAGGACGAGTCCGTGTCACTGGTTTCAGCTCCTGTCCCCGCCGTGGTGCTCCCCTCGCCCTCCGTCCCACTGGTGAATTCTGAGTCCGTAGTGTGGCCCTCCATGGCCATGTGGGATGCAGTTCCCTTGTGCTCTGGTGCCACTGCTCCTCCGCCTGATGATGCTAATGCACACAAGAACAGGGAGACCACAAAAAAGGGGGGTGGGGAAACAGAAGAAAGACATGTTGAGTGCATGGATTACCGCTACCGTTGGCGGACAAGACAGACTCAGAAGCCCCCTGCACTACGTCGCGCTCTTGGGCTCTACAGTGCAATTCATGGGAAATGGCCTACAAGGCTATGGCCGACATCTGCACACATAGATGACACAGGTGCATGAATAGCTGTACTTGGCACTCTACAGAGGTGGGGTGGGGGTCCACAGGGCCATCCCTTACGGAGGGGCCTATCCTACGGTACTCGCCCTGGCCTAGGGAAACCCACAGCCCTCCTCCCCCACCCTGACACCTCCACTGCGTGCAAAGTCAGCTGAATTAGAGTGTACTCACCCCCTTGTGTCTGCTGTGATCCCCTCAAGCGCCCATCCAACTCCGGGTAGGCCACCGCCAGGATCCTGAACATCACGGGGGTCATAGTTCGATGGGCATCCCTCCCACGTTGGGAGGCCATCCCCATCTGAGCCTCCGCCGTCTTCTTGCTCCAGCGGGGAATGTCCTCCAATCTTTTCCGGCAGTGGGTGCTCCGTCTGTGATGGACCCCCAGGGTCCGGATGTCCTTGCAATGGCATGCCAAATATCCTTCTTCTGGTGGGCGCTGACCTACATGACATGTACAGGGTAAGAAGAGAAGTCATTACCAACTGCGCCGTCAAAGTGAGTGGCCCACATCCCTACCCTTGCCATGTGGCACATGCACCCACCGTCTTTCTTGCACGCAGAACTCTTCCCCCTTCCTTCTTACAACCAGCCCTCTCCACACAGGCATAGCCCATAGAACATGCTCCCTGTGTACTTACCTGTTGGTCTGGAGGACTGTAGAGTAGCGTGTACTGGGGGAGGACCCCATCGACGAGCTTCTCCAACTCCTCCGATGTGAAGGCAGGGGCCCTTTCCCCAGACGCACGAGCCATTGTCTCTTCCAGACCGAGGTCACAGCAGCACTTGCAGTGTAGGTCCTCTCCTGTCGAAGATCAGGTATCGAGTGATTATACAGATAGAAAATGGCGGTCACGTCCGCGGCCGTCACGTCCACTGCGGTGCGTACTATCACCTCTGGCGCTCATCGTCATTGGCTCCTGTGACCCATGGGGTCCAATGTTAACCAATGCAGCATTGCGCCGCGGTCTCCGACCGCCTACCGCGACACTGTAC
This sequence comes from Pleurodeles waltl, assembly GCF_031143425.1. NCBI lineage: Eukaryota > Metazoa > Chordata > Amphibia > Caudata > Salamandridae > Pleurodeles > Pleurodeles waltl. The sequence goes on from NC_090447.1 coordinate 1,227,668,598, forward strand.
AACGCCAGCGTAGTTACCTCACATCCCATTGTCCCACTTTAGAGGTCAGGCAGCTGCCATTTCAGGGGCCCACATGGCCTAATTTCCAAATCCGTCACACATACCTAGGCCTAGTCTCACCACACATACAGGCAACATTTTGTGTATGATTGGTGTTCTGTGTAGACTGTGGGTACATACCTCTGAGTTGTTTGACTTTGTGGTCGCTGTTGTCCTTCATAGGCACCGTCCGCTGGGACATGTGAGGAGATGGCGGAATCCTCCGATGTACCGACCGCTGGTGGACCTGTCGACAATGGAGGAAAGAAATGTGATTATCACCTACAGGTTTGACCGTGCCACAATCCAGGAACTGTGTACACAGTTGGAGCCTGACCTGATGTCAGCAATCCGCCATCCCACAGGAATCCCCCCTCAAGTGCAGGTGCTATCAGTGCTCCATTTCCTTGCAAGTGGGTCTTTTCAAACAACTGTGGCCATGGCATCAGGGATGTCCCAGCCTATGTTTTCCAACGTATTGTCCAGAGTGTTGTCTGCCCTGCTGAAACACATGCAGAGCTACATCGTTTTCCCTCAGGTGGAGGATTTGCCTACAGTGAAAGGTGAATTCTATGCCCTTGGACATATCCCCAACATCATAGGTGCCATTGATGGGACCCATGTGGCTTTGGTACCCCCCCACAGGAGTGAACAGGTGTACAGGAACCAGAAGAGTTATCATTCCATGAATGTACAGATGGTATGTTTGGCAGACCAGTACATCTCCCATGTGAATGCCATGTTCCCTGGCTCAGTGCATGACACCTACATCCTGCGGAATAGCAGCATCCCTTATGTGATGGGTCAACTCCAGAGGCACCGTGTGTGGCTATTAGGTGACTCTGGTTACCCCAACCTGTCATGGCTACTGACCCCAGTGAGGAATCCCAGGACAAGGGTAGAGGAACGCTACAATGAGGCACATGGGCGAACTAGGAGGGTGATCGAGGGGACCTTCGGCCTCCTGAAGGCCAGGTTCAGGTGTCTGCATATGACAGGTGGATCCCTATTCTACTCACCAAAGAAGGTGTGCTGGATCATCGTGGCCTGCTGTATGCTTCACAACTTGGCTTTGCGACAACAGGTGCCTTTTCTGCAGGAGGATGGTCCAGATGGCGGTGTTGTGGCAGCTGTGGAGCCTGTGGACAGTGATGAGGATGAAGCAGAGGAAGAAGACATGCAGAACAGGGACTCAGTAATCCAGCAATATTACCAGTGGAACACAGGTGAGAATACATCCCTGCCTACTACATGTACTTTTACACTTCTACCTCTATCCTGCCTGTCGTTTTCACCCAGTGTATGGTCACTGAGTTGTCACTTTCCCTTACGGTTTCACAGGTTTGGGTCCCAATGTGTCTCATCTGCTTAGATTTCTTATGGACTAGAGCTGTGTGACATAGGTATGTTGACATTACTATTTCAAGAACATTTTGTCACTGTAATTGCAAATACACTATTTCAAAATCACAGACAGACTCCAGATCTTTTGGTGCTTTAGGTGTGTTTATTTAAATACAAAATATTGGAGGGGTAAGTTAAATGGTGAGGGGTGATGGCAGAGGAGTGTCCATGGCAGAGACCAGTATATTAGTCTCACAGGTGCATTGCCCATATGGGCATAGGACGTGGAGCTGGGGCAGTTTCAATATGGACAGGGTGACAAAGTGGGACAGTGGGATGACAATCAGGGTGGTCTCATTTCTTGGTGGGGGTCTTGGCATTGTGCTCTGTCTTGTTCCTGGATCTCAGGGACCGTTTGCGTGGTGGTTCTCCGTCTACAGGGGGTGGGGTGCTGGTGTGGTGGTCCTGTGGCGGTGTCTCCTGTCCACTAGCGCCGGCGGAGGTGGTGGGCAGATCATCGTCCATGCTAGTGTCAGAGGCCCCTTGTAGTGCCACAGTGTCCCTCCTGGTGTTGAGTACTTCCTTCAGCACCCCTACGATGGTGCCCAGGGTGGAGCTGATGGTTCTGAGTTCCTCCCTGAACCCCAAATACTGTTCCTCCTGCATCCACTGGGTCTCCTGAAACTTGGCCAGTACCGTTGCCATCGTCTCCTGGGAGTGGTGGTGTAGTGTGGTCAGTTTTATGTATCCTTTGCATGTTAGCTTCAGGCGTTAGGCCTTTGTGCACTTTGCCCTGGATGTCTTTTATTCCTATGCTCGCAGCATAGAGCCTCTGTGCACTTTTCTCTAAATGCTTTTTATTCAGCCTCGTACTGTTATTTTTCAAATAGCCAGTTCTACTGGCTTGTTTTATTTTTTATATCACACTGTTTAGCCTACTTCAGCACTGGAGTTTTCAATAACACATTCTTGTTCACTCTGTGCTTCAGTCAAGGATACAGTCTGGTACACTGCCGATAGACGTGGTAGGAGTTTAGTCTTTGGCATTCTTGCGTAGGGACATTTTGTGATCACACTGACATGTTAGTTATAAAAATACTTCCTTGTCCTAATACACACAAGAGGGAGATTCCGACCAGGGAACCACAACTAGACGCTGACTGCCTCGTTGCAGATGCTGAACCAGATCACAGGCCTTTGCTCAGGTATGAGGGTTGATGGCTTCCCGGGGAATCTGAAAGGCAAGTTAGTAGCTTAACATGCTGTGGTCGAAATATAACTTACTGAGAGAGAATAGAATCTGCTAACACCATGATAGCGTTGTTTTTATGTTTCACTCTCATTGTGACTATTTAAATCCTACTATGTTGTATGGTTCTGGTTATTGTGGCTCACACCTTATTATCTAAAATGCAGTCGTTTTATTAAAAACAATCTATAAAACTTAAACTGCCTTCGTCATTTATATATGAGATCATACTGTAAATGAGAGAGTGACCACGAATTCCCTGAGAAGTTCCCAAGATGTCATGCACTCGGCTGCCCAATCATCCCTTCCCCATGGGAGAGATGAGGCACTGCTAGTTAGCCGGAGCAAAACCGGATTTAGGGTGACAGAGGTCCTTCCAAGTGGGTCAGACTCAGTCCCCCACACCAGGAACGATCCTGCTACCTAGAAATCCAGTAGTCTCATTTAGGATAATGAGAGCCCACACGACATGGCGCCGCCAACGATTGGTCTGGCTCTAATTTTCGGGTCCGGCTGACTCTCTCGGTCTCATATATATATTGACTCCTCGGTTCTGTTAACAGAGACGTCCGTGGTGCTGAGGATTTCCGCCACCACAATATAGGTACATCCTATTATTTTGTGGTCGGTTGTTCAAGCTTGAACTCTGAAAGGAAAACCCCGATATTGGTGTGCCTTCTCTGATCTAGCGCTGTTTTCATAATGGCGAATCCCCAAGTAGTGAACATCGCACTTAATATGCGACTCCCGCTCACAGGACATCTGAGAGCACATGGTCTGACGAACCAGGGGGGTCCGGTCACGTTTGTGGTGGACGCCCATGCAGCCTATAGAACTGAGCTTTTTTATTTTTGGGTCGTATTTCAGGCAGTCGATGGGGCATCACACACTTTTCATGATTACACTGTTGCAAATGCCCCTGGACAATACAGGGCATTTGCATACTTAGAGATACCTTTATCTTATCAAGAACACCATAATTGGCTTGATGGTGCCCTCCCACACACCATAGCACAGGTTAGGTTAGGTCCACTAAGTAATGATGGTCCTACCTGGCCTTTATTGGCTACATATACACCACATCCTGCGGTTGCTCAATTGGCAGTGGCTGAAGTTCGTCGTTTATATACAGACTTAACGGCTACATATAGACGCTTGGTTCAATTTGTAATGCAGACACTAAATACAAACGCAGGGCGTGCTGCTCCGGCGCAACCACATGCAGTGGTTCCGGGTATCAATCCGGCCACTGTACACTCAGTTATGGGTAAAGTACGGGCAAAACGAGAGGAGACTCCATTTTGGCTGGCGCAAAAAATTAATAAGCTGGAAGCAGTATTTCCCCATACGGGACCTCCGGATAAACATAGAATATTGAAGATGTGTTTACCGTTTGGTATGGTTCCTACTGTGGACCATTGTAATACATGGGGCACGGTGTTTGCCGCGCTCTACACTACAGCACACGGTACACCGACATTGGCTAACTTACCGGAAGTGCTTAAACAAATTCAGGATGAATATGGGGCTGCCCCAGCCTTAGATTTAGGGATGCAACTGATTGGCAATTTTGCCACGGTTTCTTCCATCACACTGAGTAATCTAAAAGGGGAGGCAGTGGCACTAGTGGTGCGTATGTGTCTTCGTGACGTCCCGCAACTCGATCAGGAGCGGGAGCTGCCGAGAATAATAGCGGAAACATATTCGAGTATCGGTCGTGATAGCCTAGGGGCTAGACCGCAAAAACTTCAGTTTCAGGGTAAGAATAGTAAGGATACTACTAAACAACAGCAACCTGAGGGTACTAAAAAGCGCTGGGAGAAAAAACAACAAACACCTAAAAAGGAAAGGGGAGAATCTCCGCGACCTGAGACCCCGCAGACTAGGTATAATCTCAGAAATAGGGATAATTTGAAGACGCCTGATAGATATCAATATACTGATACACGCCAATCTCGTTCCTTTCAGGACTCATCGGAAAAGAGAAATGAGAGAGGTGGGCGGTCAGAGCGGAGAACAGAGTACGTGAAACCGAAACAGGAATCACAACGCTCAACAGAGGTTTCTGTCAAGAAAGACGAGAAACCAACCCAACAAAAGCAGCAGTTTAAAAAGAAGAAGGTGGCGGCGGTCTCAGTTAGACATGCCACACAAGAAGAGAGTTCTCTTGAAGAACAAGTCATGGGCGTTAGCACTGTTAGACAGCGCGGCAGAGGTCACAATAGTTCGCCGGAATCTTCTAGAGCATCTGGAGGTGAAAGCAACTGATGACTTCATACAAGTCGAAACAGCAGATATGCGTGTCTCTGATCCCGATAGAGTTTATACAGTAACTTTGCAATTAGAGGGGGACATTGAGTGCACAATAAACGCCATCTTTTGGGATCGTGTAGTCAAATTGTATAACATTCTGCTGGCCGAACAGGATTGGTCCCCAGGCTTTGTTTGCGACTGTCCAGTTGGGGAGGAGGTTATTATACCTTCCTTCTCACCACTTGTTCAGGGAGAACTAGCAGAGTCCTATAGTAATACATGGGCTCTGGCACAGGCACCCGCCTTATATAGAAATCATGTGGGGTGGGATAGGGATTCACCTTATTATGAAATTCCGATTAAAGGCGAACCTCAGCCGCAACCGCAATATCCTTTAAAATTTGAAGCAAGGGCATCGGTAAGGAAAATACTTACACAATTGGAGTACCAGGGAGTTATTGAACCCTGTGTCTCGCCGATGAATAATCCCTTATTTCCTGTAGCTAAACTGGACCATTCTTATAGGATAGTGGTGGATTACAGACATTTAAATTGACATACACGCACATATGCAACACAAAATTCACACAGCGCAGCGCTCATGAATAATATTGTGTGTAAGAAATACAAAACAACTTTGGATATCTCGAATGGTTTCTTCTGCCAAAATATAGCACCCGAAAGTAGGGATTTTACGAGCTTTAGTGCGTTTGGCTCAAAGAAAACATTTTGTCGTTTGCCTCAGGGGTATAAGAATAGCCCAGGACTGTTTTCGGCTCGTGTGACTGAAATTTTGCACGAGTTGGACCCTGAAGCTTTGTCATATGTTGATGATATTTATCTGACAGATGACGAGTTACTACAACATTTAAGACGGGTAGCCTGCATTGTTGTGGGATTTGCCGAAATTGGCTACAAATTTAATTTGAAAAAATCTAAAATTGCCCTCCTCAGCGTCATTTTCCTGGGATATGATCTGTCGAATGAGGGCAAGAGCTTAGCGCCACACTTTTTGGAAAAATATGCACAGTTGCAACCTCCTAATACGATTCGAAAACTCCAATCGTTATTGGGATTTCTGAATGTTGGCAGAATTTACATTCCTGATTAGGCTACACATATAAAGCCATTATACGAGTTGATTCGCCCAAATTTTTCCAGTAGATTTTGGACGATTGAGCATACACATATTCTTCGAGATTTGCAAACTGATCTCTTAGCAGTAAAGCATTTACACACACAGGACAATAAGACACATCTGGTCATCAGGGTTATAGCTGGGGCCGTTGGGTTTACATATGTCACCTTTAATGAGGGTGAGACAGTCCCGATAGCGTACAAGTCCCACTTGTATTCTGCTGCAGAACAACGTTTTGCACAGACTGGAAAAATTCTCACTGCTGTACAGATGGCTGTGATTAAAGAACGACCTCTTGCCCAGGGCCAACGCATCATTGTCGTTTCCCCGATTACAGCTTTAGAAGCTGTTACAAAACCGAGTGTTCCTAATTCAAAAGCATTACACCCGCGATGGATACAATGGGCAACGTCGTTGATGGCCACTGATGTAGATTACATATTTAACCCTAAACTGCTGACTCAGGAATTTCTTCAATATGAAATGGAGTACCCAGTCCCCGCTGGCACATTGCCTATTGATCAATATCAGGTGGTCATGTACACCGATGGCTCTGCGCAACCAGCGGTTGGGACTAAACAATAGTATTCTGCTGCATGTGCTATGGTGAGCGGCTATATGGAGGGGGAGAAGTTCTGCCCCCAACATACTTATACACAGACTTTGGGAGACTGTACGGCACAATTGGCTGAGCTGAAGGCTCTGTTAATAGCATTGGAGCATACGGATCCTGCACAGTTTACACTGCTTGTTTGTGATTCATATTACTGTGTTCAGTCTTTCAATGAATATCTGCATTACTGGAGGTTAAATAGGTTCAGAGATTCCAAGGGCAACACCATCAAACACAGGTTACTGTGGGGGAAGGTTGCAGATCTGAAGGAAACGCTTCCTAAAGTCCATGTTGTGCATACACTTGGACACCAGCGCGTTGGTATACACATTGCTGGGAATACTTTGGCTGATGAAGCCGCGAAATCGGCAGTGGCAGTTGCCACTGTAGCCGCAGTAACTCGTTTGAGTTCCAAACCAGACACAGAGATTTTGGCTGCCATAAAGGCTACGGCTGATGGCACGCCATATCCTAAAGGATTCCCTTCCAAATATCACTATTCCATGGGTGGTATGCTGAACGCTGAGGTTAAAATCCCAGGCGTTGGTGTACGTGAGATGCCCAATAAAATTGAGCGACCTCGATTAATTACTGCAGCACATGAGGGGCGGCATCTGCACATGCTGGCATGGCTGCCACAATTTCACTCTTACAGGCTCGTTACTGGTGGCCTGGTCTCTATAAAGAGACAAAGCAGTATGTCCTTTGTTGTGACGTCCGTCAACAAATTAAAGTTTCCACGGCTAGACGCCCGCAGCAGACACCCGTTCTGATATCGAATAACCCTTTACAGTGTGTGTACTTGGATCATTGTGGTCCGCTGACACCAGATAGTGCATACAAATATATATTGGTAGCTGTAGATTCGTGCTCCAGATTTGTGTGGGTCTGGCCACAGCGCTCGGCTGAAGCTCGAACTGTTATTAAAGATTTGCGCATCTTTGTCGATACATATGCAGTTGCAGCTTTTCATTCGGACCAGGGCCCTGCTTTTGCCTCTAAGGCATTCGGGGAAACCATGGCTTCGTTGGCGGTCCAGCTCCAGTTCTCGTCTCCATTTCATCCCGAGGGAAATTCTGTCATGGAGCGTTTAAATCGCGATTTAAAGCAATCCTTCACGGCAAGAGTAATAGTTACGGGTCGTAGTTGGCTAGCCCACCTGTATGGAGTACAGAGAGCACTTAATAACTTGCCTAGAAGGTCCCTGGCGGGTCGTACTTCATATGAGTGCCTGTTTGGAACACAAATGTATGTTCCTGATCTAGATGGTCCTGGTGTGAAGACGGCAGATACGCCCTTTGACATAAATGATCGTGTCACTGTTTTGCAGGATTTACAACAATTCCGTGAAGATAACTCTTCTGCCAGTGCTGCCTCCACAGGAATTAAGGATGAACCAGTAACGCCTACTGGTTGGATTCCCATTATTGGGGATCTTGTGCGTGAAAAGGTTGAAGTGAAAAAAGAATTTGGCCCTTCACTAGGGATCCACGGCACAAGAACTGTGATTTTGCCACCGCTGCAAGGGGCCAAAGGAAATTGCTTTGTTTCCATCAACAATGTCAAGGTACAACATGTGGCCGATTCTGCACAGCAGACCAAGAGGAACGCCCAGTAGTTCCCGAATCCCTCTCACTACTGGGGACGATGTTCCGCTGCAGGTGATTTGCACTGACACTGTTTCCTCTCCGAGCTTGGGGAGGGTGGAAGATGATCTTGCGATTGTTCCAGTAACGATGAATAATTTGGAATCTTTTGATCAAGTTGCTGTGACTACTGATGTTGATGAAGGTGTTATCTACAGCATACCACGGCAAGAGCCACTATCTGCTCCTTTGTTTACGGTTGCACCTTTTGCGAGAACTGCTTCTGGCTGCTTTAATACCAATGATGATACCGTGTCTGACTCTTCGTCCTCTTCAACACCAGCCCTGGGTCCACGTAAGCTGCTGTGTTGGCTCAAACACACATATTTTGTTGTTCCTTGGAACTATCTGTGGCTTTTCATGACTGTGATGACTTTTTTTCTATGGCTGGGGTTTGTTGTTACCTTTTTTCTGGTGATACATGGTCACTTTCTTCCTGAACGATCTGAGATTGAGCACGTGGAGAAGGTGTTGAAACCGCATTTTTCATCACATATGGTTCGAAGAGACTTGTCCTTTGTGAACATTTCTGCTGTACCAATTCCGGATGGGATTGTGTGGGATAGATTAATGTTTGATATATATGGTCCCACGGAAATAATTCAAATACTGTATGTTCTCAAATTATCAATGAATGATATAGCAATACCAGGCATTGTATCTGATGATTGGGATGTGAAGACAGTTGATTCTATGTTGATAGAATTGCAGTATTATACTGTCTATGAAAATGATGATGCTTACCAGTTTAGAGATAATTATGGTGTCATGTTTTGTTACAATTATTATGGACACCACTTTATTCATAAAGCTAGTAGCTCTAAATCCACGTTTAGTGAGCTTACAGACTGGGGCCAGAATGGTACGCTTAACACTTCATTGACACGTCCAGGCGGGTGGTTATTGTGGCCCATAGACACTAATGGGTGTCATCAGCGTTTTGTCACCTCTTCGGGGGGGTTCAGGACTAGTAGAGCAGACCCTCGCTACATATCACGCGAACATGCTGATATCATTACTACATATAACGTGGGGAAACTTTATCAACAATGGTTGAAGTCATCCACGCTGGATGTAGTTAAGACACATCTCACGTTACTGTCTAATCATACTGACTTGCAAGATTTTTTGTCAGGTCCAAGAGTGCCCTGGAAAAAAACGTTTTCTGTATGAAGTGTACAATGAAATATGGAAACTTTCAAAACAGGAGGCGGCGGCCCGGTTGAGGCAGATAGATCAAGAAAATTAGAAACAAGCATTATCTGTTGTGGATAATGGAATGCATACCCTGTCTGACCGTGTATATATGATTGATAACATTGTTTCCTCTGCTATAGACATTATTAGATCAGATATGTCTTCTTTAGTTCATTGGCAGAGTCAAACACGTCCCTTATGCAGTTGGGTTGGACTCTACAGACATTAAAGGCAGGTCGCGTTCTGTGGCAGCACATCCGAGCCAGGGAGATATTTTCTTCCTTTAATTTGACACGTCAACAACAGCTAATGGCTAAAAAGGAAGCGACATATGTTATGTTAAATATTGAAAAGTTGGAGAAGTTGCCTTTTACTGTGGCTGAGATTCTGTCAGCTGAGTGGTTGATACACGGGGTTATAAATTTGCCTATTTCCACTCTGCAATTGACTTCTTGTTTGAAGCATATTCCGGTGGGCAAATATGAGAAATTGGGAGACAGTTACATACATGAGGTGTGGGAGCTTCCCTTTTTATACAGATGTCTTAATGGTATGAGGGAGGTTTTTCTTAGCGGTAGTGAATGCAAAACTTCTGTCAGCCATTCGATGGTTTGTAAGCAGCTGTCTTTGCATGGGGTGTGTAATGCCTCGGTTGCGAACTTGGCTTGCTATCTAAAGGGAGTTCCAGTCCCCGTGATTAAAAACACTTTCCAGGTGTTTTCAAACAGCAGCTACGTCCTTCTTAACAGTGAAGCCTGTTGTGGCATGCGTGCTGGAATAGTTTAAGTGGTCGTTGTCACCAAGGCCGTTACGTGCTGCGGGAATGTGTTGTTTCCCCCCACTCAATTTAGGGAGGTAGCGGACATCTGGCATCACATTGCTACTTCCAAGGTGAATTTCGACAAGTTGAGTCGACTGAAGGCTCTATTGTTTCAAAAGCATGTGGCCCTTACATCTGCACGCGAGACCTACGCACTTCAGGTGGCAAGGTCATCAGCAGAAATACAGTCCCTATTAAATACTCACTTTCCGAGCCGCTTTGGTGAACTCGTGGGATGTATATTTAATGCGTCAAGCACTGCTTGAATTGCACATTTTTTCAAAGCCATGGGTATTGGTTTTGCTCATACCTTCTCTTCCATATTCGGTTGGATACCTTCGGCTATTCATTCTATTTTCGGAAGCATTTTTGGGGGATTTCCGATTACTTTGGCTTTATTGGCTGGTGTTTTGCTGTTGCTGTTGTTCTTCCGCAATGGCTGTCCCACCGCAACGAGATCCAATATTGGCGCTCCCGTCAGCGCAGCTGTGTCGTGAACGCATGATGCAGCATTTTGGAGCAACACTCCTGGGGCAGTTGGAGTGTGACTGGTCTCTGTCATTCTGACCAGTTTTGGATTGTGTGCAACCCGTGTTTCGGTGCCTTTGGTGCTCGTTTGAACATGTACTGTCTCTCTGTCTCTCACTACAGCTATCCCCAGTGGTTGATGCTGATCTGTTGATGTTCCCGATTAGGGCTCATTCCCAGACTTGTGCACTGTGGTTGCATTTGCTTCGTGAGGCAGTTTACGAGATTCCCTTCCTGGAGGAAGATGGTATTGTCTCATTCATAGGCCCTGCACGGGGTGCCGCCTTGGATGGTTCTGGGCTTTGGAACACATCTGCTCCATGATAGTATTTGGCATGGATTTTCCAGTGTTGACATCTGTCGAAGTGGAGGATCTCCTGCTTTCCGTGACTTCCATTTAAAATTGGATTTAAAAAAAAGAAAATTGACATTGTAACGATTTGGCTTTCCGTCACATGCTTACAAATTTAAATTTAATTTTATGCTTTGGTGTCCTCTGGACTTGTCAAAATGTATTTTGTATATTTTTACATCTGGGGCATATTTTTTAGTTTTGATTAGAACCACTTGCTACCGACAAGGGGAGGGTGTAGTGTGGTCAGCTTTATGTATCCTTTGCATGTTAGCTTCAGGCGTTAGGCCTTTGTGCACTTTGCCCTGGATGTCTTTTATTCCTTTGCTCGCAGCATAGAGCCTCTGTGCACTTTGCTCTAAATGCTTTTTATTCAGCCTCGTAGTGTTATTTTTCAAATAGCCAGTTCTACGGTCTTGTTTTATTTTTTATATCACACTGTTTAGCCTACTTCAGCACTGGAGTTTTCAATAACACATTCTTGTTCACTCTGTGCTTCAGTCAAGGATACAGTCTGGTACACTGCCGATAGACGTGGTAGGAGTTTAGTCTTTGGCATTCTTGCGTAGGGACATTTTGTGATCACACTGACATGTTAGTTATAAAAACACTTCCTTGTCCTAATACATGCAAGAAGGAGATTCCGACCAGGGAACCACAACTAGACGCTGACTGCCTCGTTGCAGATGCTGAACCAGATCACAGGCCTTTGCTCAGGTATGGGGGTTGATGGCTTCCCGGGGAATCTGAAAGGCAAGTTAGTAGCTTAACATGCTGTGCTTGAAATATAACTTACTGAGAGAGAATAGAATCTGCTAACACCATGATAGCGTTGTTTTTATGTTTCACTCTCATCTTGACTATTTCAATCGTACTATGTTGTATGGTTCTGGTTATTGCGGCTCACGCCTTATTATCTAAAATGCAGTCGGTTTATTACAAACAATCTATAAAACTTAAACTGCCTTCGTCATTTATATATGAGATCATACTGTAAATGAGAGAGCTGGTTGGGACCTGAGTGACCACGACTTCCCTGATAGGTTCCCAAGATGTCATGCGCTCGGCTGACCAATCATCCCTTCCCCATGGGAGAGATGAGGCACTGCTAGTTAGCCGGAGCAAAACCGGATTTAGGGTGACAGAGGTCCTTCCAAGTGGGTCAGACTCAGTCCTCCACACCAGGAACGATCCTGCTACCTAGAAATCCAGTAGTCTCATTTAGGATAACGAGAGCCCACACAACTCCCATGATGGAGGAGAGGGCCTAGTGGAGAGTGGGTTCCCTTGGCCTGTCCGCCCCCTGTTGCACAGCAGCCCTCCCAGTTCCCCTGTGTTCCTGGGCCTCCGTCCCGTGGACTGTGTGCCCACTGCCACTGCCCCCAGGTCCCTGTTGTTGTTGGGGTGGTGGGTTATCCTGGGTTCCCTGTAGTGGTGGACACACAGCTGATTGATGTGTCCTGGTGACGGAGGTATGGGCCCGCTGGGTGGGTGCTGTGCTGGTGTTTCCTGAGAGGGGAAGGTCTGTGGTGGCCTGTGTCTGTGTGAGGGGAACCGACTGTCCCGAGGCCCCCGATGGTCTGGGCTGGTCATCTAGATCCAGGTGGACAGAGGTGCTGTCATCACTGTGGGCCTCTTCTGTGGGTGGAGTGGACATGTCTGGACCCTTCTGTCTGGTGACATTGGGTAGTGGTCTGGAGGGGTGGAAAGGCATGATTATTGCATCTGTGTGTTATGGTGTGCAATGGGTGGGTGACCGTGTACCCCAGTGCTGGCATTCTTGTGTGTGAGCTTGTGTGATGATGGTTTAGGGGGGTGTATGGGTATATGCAGTGGGCATGCTTTAGTGATGGGTGTCCATGCGTTGTTGTTGCATGCAGGGCTTGGTGTTGGGATGTGTGGTTTGTGATATTGGTACATTTGTGAGGAGTTGGAGTGATAGGGGTGAGGGCGAGGGTAGGGGTATGTGATGGCATGCAAGTAGGGTGGGGGTTGTAACAGTTAAGATTTGACTTACCAGAGTGCATTCCTCCACCGACTCCTGCGAGGCCCTCAGGATGCAGAATCGCCAAGACCTGCTCCTCCCATGTTGTTAGTTGTGGGTGGGGGTCCGCCGCCAGTCCGCTGAAACGCCTGGTGGTGTCTTGAGACCACGGAACGAACTTTCCCCCGTAGGTCGTTCCACCTTTTCCTGATGTCCTCTCGATTTCTTGGGTGTTGTCCCACTACGTTGACCCTGTCCACTATTCTTCGCCATAGCTCCATCTTCCTTGCAATGGAGGTGTGCTGCACCTGTGCTCCAAATAGCTGTGGCTCTACCCGGACGATTTCCTCCACCATGACCCTGAGCTCCTCCTCTGAGAACCTGGGGTGTCTTAGCCGTGCCATGGGGTGGTGTAGGTGATGTGTGGGGTGGTGTGTGTGGTGATAAGTGTGGTGATATGTAGTGGTGTGTTGTGTGAGGTGCGTGGAAGTTGTGTGGGTGATGGTGTTGTGTGCCTGTGGATGCTAGTTTGTTGATGGTGGTGTCTCTCTCTGGCCTTCGGTCGTGAATTGTGGTCGTAGGGGTTTGTGGGTGATGTGGGTGTATGTTTTATATTGTATTGGGTGTGTGGGAGTGGTGTGTGTATGTGTATCAGGTGTGTGCATTTCAAATTGTCCAATGTGGCTGTGTTTTGTAAGAATGTGTGTATTTTGAGCGCGGCGGTGTGTACCGCCAATGGAATACCGCGGTTGAAAGACCGCTGCGTGGATTCATGTGTCATGATAGTGTAGTCGTATTTCTGTTGGCGTGACGGTGTCGGTTTTGTTATCGCCAGTTTATCACTGACCTTTGGTGTGGCGGACTTCTGTGGGTGTCTGAATTTTGGCGGATTCCAGATGTGGGTCCTAATAGCTGTGGCGGAATTCCGCGGCCGCAGCAGTGTGTTGGCGGTCTTCTGCACGGCGGTAAGCGGCTTTTACCGCCAATGTTGTAATGACCCCCTATATCCTTTGATTAATTGACGTTCCCCATGCCGCTCACCTGACACTAGATTCTTGACTTATCAAATTACTTCCATTCGGATGCTTTTATTAAATAGTCGTCCGGCGTATCCTATAAATATTATCACCACGAAGATCCATTCAATCAGCTAACACAAATCAATATATACTTGCTAAAACAAAGTAATAGGTGTAATCCCCCTCAGGCTCTCACCTGTTTATTTTATGGAATCCCGATCGTGGTGTTCCTGCAACTACCTCGGATGCCACTCAAGAAGTGGAAAATTGCCGCTTTGCCATTTTTAAACCCGCAATCTCATTCGTAGAGATAAAAACATTGCCTATAATACACAAGCAATGTGAATTTCCACCAGGAAGACCAATAGTTTCAGGTATGGGGGTCCCATTGAAAGACTATCGGAATTTGTTGATATATTTTTGCAACCCTTTGTATGCAATCTGCCTTCATATATTAAGGACACAAAACATATACTGAGTTTGCTATCAGATATTCATTGGGAATCAGGTATGATTATGGTAACTTTGGATGTGGTAGCATTATAAACCAGTATATAACATGAATGTGGAATCAAAGCAATTGTGTATATCCTCAATAGGAGATCAGCGAGTCTAATGGAACATACACACATGATGATACATATAATTGATCTTATTCTGAATAACAATTACTTTCTTTTCAAAGGAGACTGGTTAAAAAAAAACAAGGGGTGGCAATGGGATCAAGATTCTCTCCCTCATATGCGAACCTGTTTATTGGGTGGTTAGAGGAGAAATGTGTATGGGGTCCGGGGGCAGCCGAGTGGCATACACACATTCTGTATTGGGGGAGATATATCGATGATTGTTTTATGCTATGGACAGGAAATGTGGAAACATTAGAGAGATTTTGTGACTTAACAACAATGAGGTAAACCTCGAGTTTACATACAAGTATAGTACGACTTGCATTGATTTTTTAGATGTTGAATTGTTTGTGGAAGACAACAGGATAGAGAGCAGGTTGTACCGAAAACCGACATCTTGTAATACCTTATTACATGCAACAAGTGCGCATCCTAAACACCAAATAGAGGCAATACCGTTAGGTGAAATGGTTAGAGTGAGACGCAATTGTAGCAGGAATAGTGATTTCCATAAGGTCATTGAAGACATGGGACATAGATTTATTGTTAGGGGCTACTCAGAGGATGTTGCACGTAAGTCTCAACATAAAGTTTCTAAAATATCTCGTTCACAGACATTGATGCCCAAAGGACCTACAGAGACTAGGAACAAGAAGAGTGATAATCAGAGGTTGAGGATAGTTCTGGATTATACAGAGAGTTCTCAAAAATGATTGGGAATTATGAGGAAACATTGGACTGTATTTACACAGGATGGAACTCTGAGGAAGTATATTGGTAATAAACCGGAGGTATCGTTTAGGAGGGGTAACACACTTAGTAATATTCTCAGTCCTAGTTACTTGTTGGATACAACCAAACCCAGCTGGCTCAAGTTACATAATTTGGGCTTTTATAAATGTGGTAGCTGTGCAATGTGTAGGTGGGCGTGGCAGGCTAAAAAAGATTTTCTAGGTATTGGCAACAAGAAATATGATATCAAATCACATATAGACTGTAACACCAAGTATGTGGGGTACATGCTAATTTGTAAATGTGAAAAAATATACGTCGGCAGTACTATTCGTCCCTTGAAGGTAAGAATTTCTGAACATTGGAGAGCGATAAGGCAAGAAGATGAATGGTATCCTATAGCTTCTCATATGAAGGTATGTGATACACAGGGAATTCATAAAGAATTCAAGTTCTTTGGTTTTGATCATTGTGAACTAAACCCACGAGGTGGCAATAGAGAATTAGCCCTAAGAAGAAAGGAATCTACATGGATTATACGATTAGGTGCCGTAGAACGAGATTTAAATTTGGATTATGAGATGGAGTATTTTCTTGGTGAGAGATAAATGGAGCTAATCTATGAAGATTATGTGAGTAATAATAGTTTTTGAATGATTGCCCCTAGGATAATATTTGATTATTCGATTATTTAAGGTATTATCAGTAATCCAGATAAGGAAGCATGAGGTATAATTCTGTATGTTAGTTGTACTACAAGGGATGAAGGTTCCTGGGAATATGTCAGATATCAAGTGTACATTATATATTTTACATAATTGAGATCTAAAACCTGGGTATATATTACCAGTTCATTCTGATTAGAATAATATGGTGACAGGAAGAGGACTGGTATTAGACGATTTAACTAATATGTGTGCAGTGCTTTTGTCTTTATTTACTTACAAGGTATGGGAAAATTGCAATATACAGATGTGATATAAATTGGAGATAAAGTAATTATTACCCAATATTATCAGTCATCTATTAAATATCAATTGTAGTAAGGATACACCAACATAGGTGGTCTAATGAGACGTATGAAATTTATGTAACTGGAGAATGGTTTAGATTGAATGGGAGGTCGAGCCATATAGATATAGATGAGTCCGTCTTCTATTTTATTTTTTATGTGGGGCAGACAGACCACGTTGAATAGCCTTTGTTTATCTCTACGAATGAGATTGCGGCTTTAAATGGCGAAGCAGGAATTTTCCCCTTCTTGAGTGGCATCCGACGTACTCGCGGTACACCACGATCGGGATTACATAAAATAAACAGGTGAGAGCCTGAGGGGGATTACTCCCGTTACTTTGATTTAGCAAGGATATATTGATTTGTGTTACCTAATTGAATGGATCTTCGTGGTGATAATATTTATAGGATACGCCGGACGACTATTTAATAAAGGCATCCGAATGGAAGTAATTCGATATGTCAAGAATCTAGTGTCAGGTGAGCGGCATGGGTAATGTCAATTAATCAAAGGATATAGTGTATAGATTTACTAATAGAGGGACTATCTTATAGGTTATACTAAACATGTTTTGCTGTTTTGGATAAAGGATATGTCAACAAAATTTGTGGATAGAAGATACGAAGTTGGTATATTCACAAGGGGCACTATAATTGGCTCTGGTGTGTTTTGGCACGAGTAACACAGAGGTTTTGCAGCCTGTTTTTTAGCATGTTCTTTTGAATGTTGGTATTCTTGCACCTTATATGTCTTTACACTGGCTATAGACATCGCCGCACTAGGCTGGTATGTGAATGAGGGGATCTATTGTACAATATATTTTGGGGTGTCTTACACATTAATTAATATGTATATCAGTAAAAATAGCTAATGTACTGTATTATGAACACATAATCTATTGGATTACGGTTTCCACGTGAAAGCATGCATAATTTGATATTCACTAAGGAGGGTATGATCATAAATATTTTATATGATTTTCTTTCTTAATGATTTTTCATAATGGGAATGTTGTTATAGGAAGTCCTGAGGAAGTCAAGGGGTATTCCCCTGACGAAACACGTGTTGACGGACGAGTGGAGCTGTGAATAATTTTGACAAATGGAGTTGTGAATTCTCTTTGGAACTTAATATTTCAAGAAGAATAAACAGTTTGTTTTCAACATAAGGAACAGTTGTATTATGGAATTTAATATTTACTTGTGTCACTGTTATGGAACTATCTTTTTGATGTAAACGTGTGCCACTACACATGTTTTTCTAGTTATTTAGTCCATGCTTAAGTTGTCCATGGTTACAGCATGATATTGCTTAGAATCATAGTCTAGTAAAGATTAATGTGATATAATCTTGATATTGTGTGTGTTTAACCTTTTGTTTCCTACAAGTCTCCTTCCAAGCTGTTCCCATCCTAATCCCCTTTTCCCCAGCTTGGACTCTCTCAGTCTCTGTGATTATTCTATCAGAGTCTAGGAGCTGTCTGGTGGTGGACATGTTGGGAACGTGCGCAGACCCTGTGGATATGGTCTCCCTGACAACCAGAAACTTTATACTCCTGAGTCATTTCCGACCCCCTAACAGATTGATGATTATTTAAAGAATATTCCAAACCCTAATAAGACACTGGTTGATGCTACTTCACTTGAAGCAGATATTACTCTGGTAGAAATTTTTAAAGCCCTTCAATCTCTAAAAAAAAGTAAAACTCCTGGTCTGGATGGATTTACAGTGGAATTGTTTTTTACATTTTTCTGACATGTTACTTCCCAAACGTTTTCAGCTTTTTCCATTCTTCATAGGTTCCGGTTGTACAGGGGGAACATTTCAGGAAGCTTCGATTTGCCTAATTCCAAAGGACAGTAAGGATCTTACTTTCTGTAAAAATTATAGACCAATCTCTCTTCTCAATACAGATTATAAAATCTTTGCTAAATTATTAGCCCTATGCCTTGATCCCTTTTACCTGTGTTGATGAGTAAGGAACAAACAGGTTTTGTCAAAGGTAGGCTTGCTTCTGACAATTCTAGAACATTCTTTAATGTACTCAGCAAAGCTCCCGCTCTGTCATACTCGTTAGCAGCAATTTCCATAGATGCTGAGAAAGCGTTTGACCGGTTAGACTGGTCTTTTCTTTTAAAAGCTTTAGCCTGGCATGGTTTAGGGCCCTCGTTTCATTTAATCTATCTCTTTGCTTTATCAATCTCCAATGGCATTGATATTGGTAAATGGGAAATTGTCCAGATATTTTGTATTACGCCGAGGTATACGTCAAGGGTGTCCGCTCTCTCCACTCCTATTTATTCTAGCTCTAGAGCCCTTTCTATCCAGTATTAGAAATAACATTAAAATTGAGAGTTTCGGGCGGAGTCTGGCTGCCGTCTGAAATGGCCGCCTTAACGTAGAGCTCCGAGAGGATAAGGATTACCCAAACAGCTGCCAAAAAGCCTCCTTGGAGTCAGAATGAAAGGAAATATACATGTGATAACAGCGACATCTGAAGTTATTTTCGAAGTAAGAGATGCCAGTTAAAACAGAGTTCTTAATTGAAGCCCTGAAGCCTGGCTACAAATCACCTGAACACGGCCCCTCAGCTGAGCAAAGAAGAACACTTTCTGTCAGGACACAGAGTCAGCTGCTGAAGAGATAAGAGGCTTTCTTTGTGTTTAAACTGGGAGGCTGCACCAGGGGAATTAAATTACTGTTGACCTTTGGTTAAACTCTCCACAGGGAAGCCTCTGACAAGTCTCAACTCTGAGGTATTTTCTCTTCACTTAACTGTTCAGACTCCATTACCTGAATGTGTGAGCACAGGATTTTCTGGTCAGCCCGAGTGTGTGGAGCAAATGCAGTTCGGAAAGTGAGTGTTGTACACCATTTCTGCAGCTGAGAGAGTCTGTGAAAGTTACTCATTCTGTCAGGAAATACAGCCAGTTTCTTAACAGATAAGTGGAATTCCCTTTCTTGAAAGGCTGCTGTAGGGGAAACATATGGACTTTCAATTCTGAGGTATTTCTCTTCATTTGAGTTTAGAGTCTGCTACGCAATTAAGTAAATGCTGGAATTCTTATCAGCAGAGGGTGTAAAGCAAATTTGGATAGGCAGGCAAAACATGTGAGCTATTTCTGATGCACTGATTCTCAGGGACACCTGTCTGAAAGCATTCAGTCATTAGTTTTAAAAATTATAGAAGTCTGTGGCAAAGACTAATTCTGTCAGGAAACACAGCCAGCTGCTGGTGAGATAAGTGAAAAGGCTACTGTAAGAGAAGCCTCTGACAACTCTCAACTCTGAGGTATTTCTCTTCACTTAACTGTTCAGGATCCATTACGGGATTATGTAAGCGCAGGAATTTCTTGTCTACAGGTGTGTGGCGAAAATACAGTTTGGCAAGTGAGTATTGTACACCGTTCCTACAGCTGAGAGAGTTTGTGAAAATTACTCATTCTATCAGGAAACGCAGACAGTTTCTGAAGAGATATGTGAAATTCCTTTCCTTGAATCTCAAAAGGCTGCTGTATGAGAAGCATATAAACTTTCACTTCTGAGATATTTCTCTAAATTTGACAATTCAGACTCTACTACGAAATTAAATAAACGCCAGAATTCCTATCAGCAGAAGGGGTAAAGTGAATTTGGGTAGGCAGGCGAAAACTGTACAACATTTCTAATGCACTGTTTCTCAGCGACACCCGCTTGAAAATATATAGCCATAATTTTAAAATCCCAGATGTCTGTCACCATTTACAGTGTTAATATCTACCTACTTTGTGAGTCAATTGGATATCATATTTGGTTACTAAGCTGTACTTATTTATTGTCTTCTCTAACATTAAAATATAACAGTATGGCCAGTGGCAAATCTAATAGAAAGCCTTTGTTTACACAAATAGTAGGGAACACTGTACCTCCAGGCACGTCTACTATTGTCCCACAAGACATTGCTTCTATGGACCTTGTTTTAAAAGAGATCTCTGCCGTGGGGCAAAGATTGGGATATATGGATGTAAACATTTCAGATCTCGCAATAGAAATGAAGACAATACGGATGGATCTAAACTCTTTTCATAGCAAAGTGGAAATTCTAGATCAAAGAACCACTTTTTTGGAAGAGAAATTAGATAATGCAGAGTATTGGGGTCTGGATATCTGGCACCTAAAACAAAAAGTTATAGATTTGGAAGACAGGGCCCGAAGAAATAACATTTGTTTTTATGGAATTCCAGAAAAAATGGAAGTCAATAATGATGTGAAGAACTTGCTACTAACGTCAATACCACGGCTACTGAACATATCTTTTGAGCATCCCTTTGAGTTGCAGAGAGCTCACAGAATTCGATCAAGAACTTCAACTTCAACTCTTGAATCTAGGCCTAGATCGATTATAGCATGCCTCTTACGTTATGAACAGGTCCGCCAAATATTAACAGCTGCTTGTAAACATGGTCCGTGTGACTTGGAAGGCCATAAAGTATTTATTGCTGCAGGCTTCTCCACTGAAACCAATGCCAAACGAAAAGCGTCCCTGCAACTTAGGCCAAGACTTCGCAAATGGGATATCAAATATGGTCTTTTAGAACTTGCCACAATGTGGATCACAATGGATGGAAACTAAAGGGATTACACAGAGCCTGAGGATCTGGTACGCTTCCTGGACAGTTTGGATGACCAACATATGGACTCAACGCCATTGAACAAAACATCTATGAATAGTCAGCTTCAATTACAGAAATATCCACAAAGCAATCGCACTGGTAGAATACACATCCGTACCTTTAAGAAACAGTTTGACAGAGATAAAGCAGTCCACTGCGTAAAGTCACTCACACAGGAAAATCCCAGAGACAAATCGAGATCACCTCTAAAGTCACCCACGTCTTTTAATAAAGTAACTGATGCTCAACCTTCCACTATCACTTCTTCCAGCTAGATGAGTATATTTATACATGCTATGTATTAATATAATGTTATTACTGTTTTACTACAGTTATTGATTCTGATGGATATGATTAATTTCCTATCCTCATATATTGCTGTTCAATAACCATGTACATTTCCTACTGTATTTGTATTTGCAGATTTTCTCTTGGACAGATTTTATAACTCCATGGAGTGGTTTTTCTTATAATCTATTTACCATGAGTGGTTTTCCTTTCCTCCCCTCCAGAGTCTGGGTTTCGAATTGAGGTTTAGACCCACCGACAAAAGATACATATTATTTGATCTGCAGTGTTCTTTTACATTCTAGCACTTAGAATGGTGTACTTACACCATTTAGAGTTTAGTGTTAACAATATTTTATGATTATAGTTCCACATGTTGGTTTCAGGCTTACTATACTCCAGATAGTTTTTTTTTTTTTTTTTTTCCTCCAGTAAGTTCTCATTATCACATTACAACATAATTTATCTGCTTCCTTTTCCCTTTTTTAGCATTTTGACTCAGTTTCACACAGTACAAATATACTCTAACATTTTTAGTCAGCATCATGACAACAAGTCCTATGCAAATTATCTCTCTCAAAGTCAATGGCTTTACTAATTACATTAAAAGGAAGAAAATGATTTCCTATTTAGCCTCCAAACATACTGACATTGCTCTCATCCAGGAGACTCATCTATCTGATATAGAATCAGAAAAATTAAAACGAGATTGGGTAGGCCAGATTCTTTACAGCTGCAAATCCCCTTCTCACATATCAGGAGATGCTACATCCCACACTACTACTAGAAAAAGTGGTGTAGCCATTCTAATACGGAAAACACTGCAATGCCAAATACTTCAGTCATGGTCAGATGAGGATGGTAGATTTGTTTTAGCGAAGCTTATAGTTGGTAACAATATAGTAGGAGTGGGTTCCATTTATGCCCATGTTGGGACAAAAGCCCCCTTTTTCCTTCATCTAAATAGAATTCTAACAGAAATGGGAATTTCCAGAATAGTTTTGGGAGGCGATTGGAATCTTGCGCCAGATGTGATCTTAGACAGAACAGGTCCCCTGGACACAACTCATGGTAGAGACAGAGCCATACTGGGAGACATCAGAGAAGATCATGGTTTGATCGATATCTGGCGTTTACTACATCCATCAGATAAGGGGTTTACATATCACTCGACAGTACATGATTCCCATTCTAGAATAGATTACTTCCTTATTTCACATTCTATTACACCACAAGTACTAGATTGTGATATTTTAGAAATTGCACTGTTAGATCACACTCCTATCAGTCTCCAGCTTGACTGGGGTCTGAAACGCCCTTGTAGGAAACCATGGCGATTAAACATATCGCGCTACAAACTACCAGCAGAAAAGTCACAATTACAATCACATTTGACTACTTATATGAAAGATAACAAAGGATCAGTTCCTTCTCCACAAATCTTATGGGCAGCTGCAAAAGCCACTATTAGGGGGCAAATTATGAGGGATTCTGCCATAACAAATAAACGCAGAATAGAACAACAGGCCATTTTGGAAAATGATATCAAAACACTGACACATACTCATTTTAGTAATCCAACTGAAGCTTCCAGATGCAGATTGGAAAAAGCTAAGATGGAACTTAATACACAATATACTTCCAAAGCAGAATATATGCTATATAGACTTAAGGTTCGCAATTATGAACAAGGAAAAAAAGCAGGCCGTTTACTAGCGGCACGATTAAAACAGCGAGAAGCTATGACAGCTATTCCAGCTATATATAACCCTGAGGGTAAACTAATAACTGAGACTCAAGCAATAGCTAAAACGTTTGCAGATTATTATACCAAGTTATATAGTTCAGAAGTTGATGATGACCTCTTCAAAGAACAGGAATTCTTTGATAAAATAACAATCCCCTGTCTCAATGAACAGGACCGGCTCATACTGACTGGTGAAATAACAAAGGATGAAATTGCGCAAGCAATCTCCAGTCTCCCATACAATAACGCACCGGGAGAAGATGTTTTCCTGGGGAATTTTACCGTTGGGTAAAACCAAAAGCAATAGATGCCCTTTATGAGGTTTATAAAGAAGCAGAGGAAACTGGGAGTCTCTCCTCACTCTCAAATAAAGCTATCATAACTGTCCGATCCATTATACTATTGTCCGAGTTTTCTTCTGAATACAGATTCAAATCTATTAGCCACCATTTTTGCCAAAAGACTCAAACAAGTTATCTCTAAACTCATACATAATTCTCAAGTTGGATTCATGCCAGGCAGAAACTCTCGTAGCCATCTCCGCACTTTGGCTCACATACTTTGGTTTTCCAAGGATGCTGGGGAAGATAGAATAGCATTATCCTTAGATGCCGAGAAGGCCTTTGACCGCATTGAATGGAGCTATATGTTCTGTACATTGCATAGGTTGGGATTAGGTGATGATTTTATCTCTAAGGTTAAATGGTTATACAAGACACCATCTGCACAAGTGAATTGTGGGGGTTTCCTTTCAAAAACCTTTTTAGTGCAAAGAGGTACCCGCCAGGGTTGCCCTTTATCGCCCCTCTTAGTTCTTCTTGCACTTGAACCAGTGGCTGCAGCAATAAGACAGTGCTCACAAATAGCAGGCATTCCTACACCATCAGGCATCTCAAAACTACTTCTATACGCGGATGACATATTACTTACACTTACAGATCTACCTACTTCACTCTCAGCACTCATGTCTACTATTTCTCACTTCTCAAACATTTCTGGAAACAAAGTCAATTGGAATAAGAGTGAAGCTCTCCCATTGTCCCGGAGCACAACAAAAGCAGCTATCTTAGGCTACAATTTTCAATGGAAAGCGGATCCCCCGAAGTATCTAGGTATTTATATCAACACTGGTTTAGAATGTATGATTCAAGATAACTTAGATCCACTCATTGCTAAAACAAAGTCAGAATATGAAAAATGGTCCCATCTTAACCTGTCTTTTTGGGGTAGAGTCCAGGCAGTAAAAATGATTATAGTGCCTCGTTTCACATATGTTTTAGGTATGTTACCTTTGACAGTTAAAATATCAATACTGCAAGACATTGACAAAGGTATTAAAACCTTTATTTGGGGATCTCTGAGACCTAGACTCAAAATCTCCAAACTGATGGCTCACAGGCGATCTGGTGTCCTTAGTTTACCATGCATTGAACATTACTATACATCCCTCCATTTATCTCAATTGGTTCATCTTTGGCTAATACAGGATGACCCCCCACTATAGGTTCTTATTGAAAAGCAATCTTTACAGGTATTTTCAGGTTTGCAAATGTTTTATACTCATAAATCGCCTGCTTTACAAAGTTCTAACCCTATTATTCAGTCTACGCTTAAGATTTGGATACACTCCCACAAACTCTTTAAGAGTAATCCGAGGCTACATAATAAGACTCCCATATGGCATAAAGCTGATATTAGAATAGGGAAACAGACAATTTCCTGGGATACATGGGAGAGAGCAGGTATTCTAATGCTGGATCATTTATTCACTTTAGAAGGCAATCTTAAAACCTTTACGATGCTTCAGATAGAATTTCAACTCCCTAGCTCTCAAAAGGGGAAATACTTAAAATTGAAACAATCTCTACTTAGTAGACTAGGACCATTTCCGTGGATACCTGAGGATTCCCCAGTCGTACAATACTTAAAAACTTGGGGGAAATTGAAAGGAGCGGTCTCTGGATTTTATAATCTCTTTGTGCATAAACTGCATTCGTCACCATTACTAGCACAACTCCATGTCAAATGGCAAGGATTACTTAATGTAGCGTATTCCAATGAGGACCGGACAGATGTTGTTATGAACATGGATAAAGGAATCAGAGAGGCAAGAACGAAATTTACTCTTTTCAAAATTCTTCATAATTGGTACTGGTCACCACAAAAACTCAAGGCAGCAGGTTTACTACATCATTCTACCTGTTGGAGGTGTCCTCATGAGGACTGTGCTATCCTACACATTTTATTTCGATATCCAGTTTTGATGGAATACTGGTCTTCTATAACTTTCTCTCTACACAGAGCTATACGTGTGCCCACTCCTTTAACAGAAAAATTTGTTATATTACATGATGTTACTGATCTCCCAAATCTAACAAACCATACAAGACGATTGATTGCTATTGCACTCACTGTAGCAAAAATGTGTATATTACGACATTGGAGAACACCACAACGTCCTACACATGATGAATGGCTTATTGAAATGCATAACATGGCATCATATGAAAAGCTGATTTACAGATTGCAAGACAATGTTGGGATTTTCATCCAAATTTGGAAACCCTTTCTAGCTAATACATATTCTATTAATATTCACACTTCAATGTTTTCTCCTTCTTTGTCTCCTATCTTTATTAAGACATTTTTATTATTGTTTTGAGACATGCTGTTATTAAGACAATTGACATCTCACCCATTAACACTGTTATTTTAAGTAGGACTTACTTTTCACCAATTCAACACTGTTGAATTGGCAGGAATATCTCCATTTGAAATGTTATATATGTGGATTTGTGTGATATTGCTATCTCAACTGTCTTCTAACAACCTATAATATATGGTTTAATACATATTGCATAATTCTTTCTTTCCAGATTTTCTGTTATAGGTCTACTTCTAAGAGTTAATGCACAGTTGGATGCCTTATAAATAATCTCATATATTGCATTTATTGATATATGTATAATGTTTTTTTTTTGTGTTTAGAAATCTGAGAAGTTAATATTTCATAATATTTTTCATATGTGGCCATAATTTGATGTATTGTTTCTCTATTTAACACAGTTTGTATATTGACATGTACTTCTCAATAAACGTATAAAAAAAAAATTGAGGGTTTCCAGTATGGCGAGAAACACTTAAAATTAACGGCGTATGCAGATGATATACTTTTATATATCTCAAATCCTGAGCTCTCGATTCTGTTTCTGCTTCAGAAAATTGAGGATTTTTCTTTGATTTCAAGTTATAAGATAAATGCGGATAAAACTGAAATCCTTCCTCTAACAAAATTTTGATTTAGAGCATTGTTTGATATTACAGGTTTTCACTGGAATTCTTCCAAGATAAAATATTTAGGTATTTGGTTTGGAAATATAGCGTGTGTCAAGGATTTATTCTCCAATGATACTCCACTTTCTTTTTCACAATTCCAACTTCTATTTCTTTGTCCCAATTCATTTATGCCTAAATATATTCTTCTTCTTAATATTATTCTGGATGTACTTTTTTCTTTGCCTTCCCCTTCTTCTTCTTCGGAAATATCCTTTTCTTAGTCCTCCTTTCTTACTTCATATCCCAAGGCATCAAATATCTATAAACCTTTTCAGTCTCCTGTTTTGACACGTCCTAAATCTAAAATTGAGTCTCAATGGGAATTGGATTTGGGATGCACCTGGACTGTTTCTTTTTGGAATAAGGTGTGGCATCGATCTTATAAAATATCTAGATCAGCTTCTTCCACACAGTCACTTTTCTTTTATTTATCACAGACTTCATATTACCCCTTCTACTATAGCAAAATATTCTGTATCCTCCACTTCAAACTGCTGGTCCTGTGATAGCCCAAAGGGAGATCTTATGGATATCCTTTTTGAATGTCCTCCCACTTTCTCTTTTTGGAGAAAATTTGGTGTCAGCTTACCTCCATTTTTCATTTGCGATCCCAATTATCTCCCTTAGTGCTTTTTCTAGATAAGTGCTTTTTCTAGATAGTCTCTCTGCTGACATTGTTTCAGATGATGATAATTTAAAGTTGCTGGATCTCATGTTAGCTTTAGCCTTTCAGCAAATTACTCTTAATTGGAAAAACTCATCCAACATTTCCTGTAAGGCTTGGTGGAATAATGTTTGCCACTATCATAGACTAGATATTGCTTTTACCTCCTTATGTTGCCCTTCCATAAATAGAGATTTGTATTGGTTACCTTTGATTGATTATCTTAATGCTGTTGCTTGTAATTCTACTAATTGTACATTATCTGAGAATTTTAAGCCCACAAGAATTCTTTATTTTCTCTGTTCTTGAGTGAATTTTAATTTAGCTTAACTTTATGCTTTACTGAAGATTACTTTTTTATTTTATTTAGCTGTTGAAGATATAATGTATCTTTCTTATTGTAACTGGTCTTGTTCCGTTTTCATTGTTTATCCCCCATTTTATACTTTTAAAATGTTAAACAGCTTTTGCAATTCCTTTTAAAATTATATCATTATCATTGTGCCAGATATCTTGTATTGTTAGTATGTGACCCATATGTATTTTGATTTTAATAAAGCTGATTTACCTTAAAAAAAAGAAAAGGGTCTGGGGGGAATGTAGGAGGCTGCCCTGGTTTGTAGTGGGTACCAATGGTACTTACACCTTAAGCCAGGTCCTCTTATCCCTTGTTAGTACAGTGTAGTAGTGTTCTAGCAGCTTAGGTTGATAGAGGTAGCTATAGCAGAGCAGCCAAGGCTGAACTAGGTGACATGCAAAGCTCATGCAATACCACTTATATCATATAGGTACTATATCATAAGAAAGACAATACTCATAGTTACTAAAAATAAAGGTACTTTGTTTTAGTGACAATGTGCCAAAAAATATCTCAGAGAATATACTTCCTTAGGAGGTAAGTAACATACAAGAAAATATACACAACTAACCAAAGCAGGTAAGTAAAACAGTCCGAAAGTGTGCAAACACCGTAAAACACAATAGGATGCAATAGGCCTAGGGGCAACACAAACCATATACTAAGAAAGGGGAATGCAAACCATGAATGCACCCTTAGGCAAGTGTAGGGTGTAGAGGGTCACTGGGAGTGTTAGAAAACACTAAGGGTGTAAAGGAGACCCCACCCCAAGATGTTGGAAAGTAGGAGTAACGTACTACTATTTCCCCAAAAACACACTAAAGTTGTGATAAAGGATTTTGCAAGGACCACAACAGACTACAAAGCACTGAAGACTGGTTCCTGGACCTGAAGACCTGCAAAGGAAGGGGACTAAGTCCAAGAGTCGCTAAAGTGTCCACGGGGGGGCAGGAGCCCACTAAACCCCTGATGAAGGTGCAAAATGGCTGCCTCCGGATGGAAGAAGATGCTGGTTTTGCACCAACGAAAGGAGGTAGGAGGTTCTTCTTCATGCAGAAGATGTCCCACGGCATGCTGGAGGATGCAGAGTTGTGTCCTTGGCATATTACCGCAAAAAAGCCTTGATACCTGCAAGAGTCGCAGTTGGAGAAAAAGGGTGCTGCTTGAGCCCAGTTAGGACCAGGATGTCGCCACTTGGGAGAGGAGACAGAGGAGGCCCTCAGCAACGTAGAGAGCCCACAGACAGGAAGGAAGCTCCGCAGAAGTCCTTGAACATGGGTTCAAGAAGTCTGAACATGGCAGTTGTCTCAACACTGCAAAGAGAGGTCCCATGACACCGGAGGTCAACTCAGGGAGCTGAGCATCGCAGGAGGGAGTGCTGGGGACCTAGGTTCCGCTGTGCATGCAGGATTTCTTGGAAATGTGCACCGAAGCCCTTGTAGCTGAAGATTACATGGTGCACAGGATTACTGTCTGGGGAAGGGAGGCAAGGACTTACCTCTGTAGGAAGGTAGCCTCTTTCTAGCCTTGTTGCCCCCACCTTTGGCCTGTTTGTGAGTATATGTCAGGGTGTTCTTACTGTCTCCCTGGGATCCTGCTATCCAGGGCCCAGTGCTCATAGTGAAAACCCTATGTTGTCATTGTGTTTGATATGTGTCATTGGGATCCTGCTAGCCAGGACCCCAGTGTTCATAGGTTTGTGGCCTATGTGTGTTCCCTGTGTGGTGCCTAACTGTATCACTGAGCCTCTGCTAACCAAAATCTCAGTGTTTATGCTCTCTCTGCTTTTACAATTGTCACTGCAGGCTAGTGACTAATTTTACCAATTATGATTGGCACACTGGAACACCCTTATAATCCCCTAGTATATCGTACCTAGGTACCCAGGGTATTGGGTTTCCAGGAGATACCTATGGGCTGCAGCATTTCTGTTGCCACCCACAGGGAGCTCAGACAATTCTTACAGAGAACTGCCACTGCAGCCTGAGTGAAATAATGTCCACGTTATTTCACAGCCATTTTACACTGTACTTAAGTAACTTATAAGTCACCTATATGTCTAACCCTCACTTAGTGAAGGTTAGGTGCAAAGTTGCTTAGTGTGAGGGCATCCTGGCACTAGCCAAGGTGTCCCCACATTGTTTAGGGCAATTTTCCCGGGCTTTGTGAGTGCGGGGACGCCATTACACGCATGCACTACATATAGGCCAATATGTATATGTGGCGTCACAATGGTAACTCCGAACATGGCCATGTAACATGTCTAGGATCATGGAATTGTCACCCCAAAATACCATTCTGGTATTGGGGGGGAAATTCCATTCATCCCCGGGTCTCTAGCATAGAGCCCGGGTACTGCCAAACTAACTATCGGGGGTCTTCTCTGCAGCTACTGCTGCTGCCAGCCCACAGACAGGTATCTGCCCTCCTGGGGCCTGGGCAGCCCAGTCCGAGGAAGGCAGAACAAAGGATTTCCTCAGAGAGAGGGTGTTACACCCTCTCCCTTTAGAAATAGGTTTGAAGGGCCTGGGATGATTAGCCTCTCCTGGCCTCTGGAAATGCTTTGAAGGGCACAGATGGTGCCCTCCTTGCATAAACCAGTCTACACCGGTTCAGGGAACCCCCAGCCCCTGCTCTGGTGCGAAACTGGACAAAGGAAAGGGGAGTGACCACTCCCCTGTCCATCACCGTCCCAGGGGTGGTGCCCAGAGCTCCTCCAGTGTGTCCCAGACCTCTGCCATCTTGAATGCAGAGGTGTGAGGGCACAATGGAGACCTCTGAGTGGCCAGTGCCAGCAGGTGACGTCAGAAACCCCTCCTGATAGGCTCTTATCTGGTAAGGTAGCCAATCCTCCTCTGAGGGCTATTTAGGGTCTCTCCTGTGGGTTTCTCTTCAGATAACGAATGCAAGAGCTCACCAGAGTTCTTCTGCACTTCTCAGTTTGACTTCTGCCAAGGATCGACCGCTGACTGCTCCAGGATGCCTGCAAAACTGACACAAAGTAGCAAGAAGACTACCAGCAACATTGTAGCGCCTCATCCTGATGGCTTTCTCAACTGTTTCCTGATGGTGAATGCCCTGAGGGCTGTCTGCCTTCAACCTGCACTGGAAGCCAAGAAGAAATCTCCTGTGGGTCAACGGAATCTTCCCCCTGCCAACGCAGGCACCAAACGTCTGCATCACCATTCCCCTGGGTCCCCTCTCATCTTGACGAGCATGGTCCCTGGAACACAGGAGCTGGAACCAAGTGACCCTGACAATCCAGTGGCCCTTCTGTCCAAATTTGGTGGAGGTAAGTCCTTGTCTCCCCACCCCAAACAATAATCCTGTGTACAGCGTGATCTGCAGCTGCTAGGGCTTCTGTGCACTGTTCCAAGAATTCCTTAATGCACAGCACAGGTCCCCAGTACTCCATCCTGCATTGCCCAACTTGCTGAGTTGTCCTCTGACTTCGTGAGACCCTCTTTTGTTGTGGTAAGATGACCACCGTGCTCAGATTTCTTGAAAGCTAGTTCAGGTACTTCTGCGGGTGCTGACTGCTTCTGTGTGGGCGCTCTCAGTTGCTGAGCGCCCCCTTTGTCTCCTCCTCCAAGGGGCGACCTTCTGGTCCTTCCTGGGCTCTGGCAGCACACAATATCTTCAACCGTGACTCTTGCAGCCAGCAAGGCTTGTTTGCGTTCTTTCTGCATGGAAACAACTCTGCATCCTCCAGCATGCCGTGGGACATCTTCTGACCAAAGGAAAAGTTCCTGGCACCTTCCGTTGTTGCAGAATCTTCAGCTTCTTCCACCCGGAGGCAGCCCTTTTGCACCTTCATCCGGGGTTTAGTGGGCTCCTGTCCCCCCGGACACTTGCATGACTCTTGGACTTGGTCCCCTTACTTTGCAGATCCTCAGGTCCAGGAATCCGCCTTCAGTGCTTTGCAGTCAGTTGTTGTCTTTGCAGAATCCCCTATCTTGACTTTACTGTCTTTCTGGGGTAGTAGGGTAACTTTACTCCTACTTTTCAGGGTCTTGGGGTGGGGTATCTTGGACACCCTTAGTGTTTTCTTACACTCCCAGTGACCCTCTATACACTGCACTAGGCCTGGGGTCCATTCGTGGTTCACATTCCACTTTTGGAGTATATGGTTTTTGTTGCCCCTAGGCCTATTGCATCCTATTGTGTACTATAGTGTTCACACTATTTTTCTAACTGCTTACTTACCTGATTTTGGTTTGTGCGATATTTTGTGTATTTCACTTACCTCCTAAGTGAGTATATCCTCTGAGATACTTTTGGCATATTGTCACTAAAATAAAGTACCTTTATTTTTAGTAACTTTGAGTATTGTGTTTCTTATGACATAGTGCTGTATGATATAAGTGGTATAGTAGGAGCTTTGCATGTCTCCTAGTTCAGCCTAAGCTGCTCTGCTATAGCTACCTCTATCAGCCTAAGCTGCTAGAACACTACGAATCTACTAATAAGGGATAACTGGACCTGGCACAAGGTGTAAGTACCACTAGGTACCCACTATAAGCCAGGCCAGCCTCCTACACTATCTGACCTTCAACAGGAGAGGACCTACACTGCAAGTGCTGCTGTGACCTGTGTCTGGAAGCGACCATGGCTCAAGTCTCTGGGGAAAGGGCCCCAGCCTTCACTTCGGAGGAGTTGGAGAGACTGGTGGATGGGGTATTACCCAAGTACAGATTGCTTTATGGGCCTCCAGACCAACAGGTGAGTACACTGTGTGCACGATGCATTGCGCATGAATGCATGGAGTGCTGTGTGTGAAGGCCTTGTGTAAGGGGGGTGGTTGAGAGGTCCTGGGCAGAGTGCTGCATGCATGGTGGGCAATGTATGTGCTTAAGGGGATGGGAGGGATATGGTGGGCAATGAGTGTAACAGGTCGGACGGTATGACTGCTACATTTGTCTATGTTTATTTCTCTGCAGGTCAGCGCCCATCAGAAAAAGGGTATATGGCTGCCATCGCCAAGGATATGTGGACCTTGGGGGTCTACGGCAGGTGGAGCACCATCTGTCGGAACCGGTGGGAGGACCTGAGACGCTGGGCACAGAAGACTGCGGAGGCCTAGCTGGAGATGGCCTACCAACGAGGAAGGGGTGCCCATCGAACCCTGACCCCCCTGACGTTCCTCATACTGGCGGTGGCCTAGCCGGAGTTGAATGGGTACTTCAGGGCATCACAGCAGCTACAAGGGGGTGTGTACAGTTTCCAATTCTGCAAATTGCGTGTAGTGGGATGTTATCTGGGTGGGGGATGTGGGCCTGTGTGTACCCCTAGGCCAGGTCGGACATTGCAGGGTAGGTTCCATGTTGGGCATGGTCTGATGCACTCCACCCCCAAACATGCTGCTGGGCATCTACTACTGGGCAGGGCTCTGTGGGTCTCAGGTTTGTTGCTATTGGCGCTAGGCATTATTCTCCATGGCCTGGTGACTAGCATTGTGACTGGTAGTGCATCACCTAGTGCATAGGGCTGTACCCTGTGTGTAATTTATGTCAATGATGTTGTTGCTGGCAGTGACCAGGTGTATCCTCTGTTTCTTCCCCCCTTTTTGTTTTGTCACTCTGTCCTTATGTGCATTAGCATTATCTGATGGAGGAGCAGAGGCACCGGTGACGGAGGGAGCTGCATCCCACACGGCCCATTAGGCCGAATCTACCGACTGTGGGGGCACCAGTTGGACGGAGGGCGAGGGGAGCACGAGGGCAGAGACTGGAGGGGACAGTTCTGACAGTGATAGCCCCTCCGATGGAAGCTCCCTGGTGGTGGCGGACACCTCTGTGCCCACCCCAACTACAGGTACAGCTGCTACCCCCGTACAAGCACCACCCTTCGAGCAGCCCATCAGCGTGTTTCCCGTGCCCGCTCACCCAGGAGGGTGGGCATCTCCTTCGCCCCAGGCACCTCAGGTCCTGCCCCAGTCAGCCCTGCTGCCCTGAGCGAGAAGTCTATTTACCTTCTGTGATCTATCTCTGTTGGGCAGTCAACCATAGTGAATTCCATCCAGGGGCTGGCAGGGCATTTGTAACAAACAAATGCATTCCTGGAAGGCATTCACTCTGGCGTTGCGGCACGATAGAGATCATTCTAGGCTCTGGCCTCCTCCCTGATGGCAGCCATTGTCCCTGTCTCAAGCCTCCCCCTCCAACTTCCTCTACCTAGTCCTATTCCCCTCAACCCAGGCCTATCCCAAGCACACCATCATGCATTCCTGGAGGGCATTCACTCTGGCGTTGCGGCCCGACAGAGATCATTCCAGGCTCTGGCCTCCTACCTGATGGCAGCCATTGTCCCTGTCTCAAGCCTCCCCCCTCCAACTTCCTCTACCTATTCCTAATCCCCTCAGCCCCAGCCTATCCCAAGCACACCATCAGACCAGCATGCACCCAAGACAACACACAGGAGTGGCTCAGGCAAACACAAGCACCACACATCATCACACAGGCACTCCAACATACACCATCCAGAATCAGACATGCCAACATCCACTGCCTCCACTGTGTTCCCCTCCTCCACCTTGTCCACCTCCCTCCCAGTAGCGTCTCCACTCACACCTGCATGCACTACATCCTCATTCACTACTTCATCACCAACACGCCTACCACTACATGCCCCTCACTGGCAGTCACCACCCCAACATCCATGCACACGTCCCCATGCCCTCTCCCATTGTGTCTGTGCCCCCTCCTCCCAAAGGCAAGGAGGCATCACCATCTGCCAAGGGCAAAAAGGAACAACCAGCAGCCAAGGGCAAGAAGGGACCACCAGCTGCCAAGGGCAATGACAAAGGGCCGCCCACTGCAGGCAGGATGGATAGGAGGCCTGGTGTTGGAGCTGCATATGAGCACACAACACCAACCCTGGAACTTCAGTTGTCCGAGGCTGCAGGGGAAGGGCTGGAGCTTCCCCTACCACTTGCAGCACCACCGCCAGCACTGCCACCTGCAACGCCACCAGCACCGCTGCCAGCAGCAGCAGCCCCAGTGGGTAGCCATCCAAGGCTGCAGGGGAAGGGCTGGAGGCTCCCCCCTCCACTGGCAGCACCGCCGCCAGCACTGCCACCTGCACTGCCACCTGCACCACAGGCAGCAGCAACAGCCTCAGTGGGCAGCCATCCGAGGCTGCACGGGAAGGGCCGGAGCCTCCCACAAGCACCTCCGCCAGCACCGCAATCTGCACCACTGGCAGTACCACTGGCAGCAGGAGCAGTCCCAGTGAGCAGCCGTCTGAGGCTGCAGGGGAAGGGGTGGAGCCTCCCCCACCACTGGCAGCACTGCCACCAGCACCGGCACTACCACCACTGTGCAGCCATCGCTGCCGGCGTTTGGACTGTAGTCCTGCCTCCATGGAGTGTCATGCATCCTGCCCGCTGCAAATCTTGTGGGTCTGACCCCCAGGTGAGGAACTGTGCGAGTGCACTCCCAAAGATCTGCATCACAGAGCACAAGGCCCCCTCCAGAACCAGTGGAAGAAGGCATCCACTCACCCCCTCCTTGCCAGGATGAAGTACACTGGGCACAAAGACCCCTCCAGAACCAGTGGAAGAAGGCATCCACTCACCCCCTCCTTGCCAGGATGAAGCACACAGGGCACAAGGCCCCATCCAGAACCAGTGGAAGAAGGCATCCACCTACCACCCCTTGCCAGGAAGAAGCACACGCGGCACCAGGCCCCATCCAGAACCAGTGGGCAAACCACCCACTTGAGAGACTGTGGCTTTGCACTCCCTAGGACCAAGCAGTGGGCACACCAACCATTTGAGAGACTGTGGCCTTGCACTCCCCAGGACCAAGCAGTGGGCAAGCCACCCACTTGAAAGACTGTGGCCTTGCACTCCCCAGGACCAAGCAGTGGGCAAAACACCCACTTGAGAGACTGTGGCTTTGCAATCCCCAGGAGCAAGCAGTTGGCAAACCACCCACTTCAGAGACTGTGGCTTTGCACTTCCCAGGACAGAGTAATGTGCATGTTGCCCCCTCCAGGAGCAGTGGCATAGTACCATCTTCTGGCTGAGGTGCCCCCCTTCCCTTTTCCTCTGAGGTACCTGTGTATTTCCGAGCTGATGCCCCAGCAGTATTCTCTCCATATTGAGGCAGGAGTAAGGTGCCAGGAGTAAGGTGGGGCCTTGGCCTATGTGATATGGCCCTGTGGCCCACAGACATTAAGGACTGTCAGGCAGCTGGTTCATCATTTTTCCTTGCATGATGTAGAATAATGATCACAGGAAAAACGCTTTAATTACATGCTATGTCCTTTTGGACTTTCGAATCACATGAAAGCTAAAGTATTCTGAGTACAAAGTGATTAAAAACTTAGTTCATCATACCTCGCCACCAGGAAGGGAGGAGTAGACAGCGCACCTCTCAAGTACTGTGATTCTGGTGATGTTTTTCATTAATAACGGCATTAAATATTCGAAGAGTTAAGTACCAGAACCTGGCATTCAATAAATTGCAGGTCAAGTTAAAAGGGCTCCGTCTGGGGGGCAGGAACTCCCTCTTTCTTTACAAAAAGTCACTTTCACAAAAAAAAAAAAAAAAAAACAATACTACCGGTAATTGAGGTGCAATGGTGGTTGCGTGCTCCTAGATGCCGGCCCTCATAGGCCTTGTCAAGGACATCCTTTAGTGCTTGGTACAAAGATGAGGGTGTGCATGCATGAGCAATTGGGGCATCCACATGTGTCGGCAGGAGTAGTATCACTTGGTTTCTGGAGGGTGCCTCTCAGGTGTGTGAACATACCCAGATATAGCCGTGTGATGTAATGCATGCCTCACAGGGCTCTTGTGAAATCAGAGTTTAAGAATGAGGTCTTCTCTGGGGTAATCTGAAACTGACATCAGAACAGTAGGTCGGAGAAGCACATTCCAGAGGCCAACATCTTCGGGAGGGCC
Organism: Pleurodeles waltl; assembly: GCF_031143425.1. NCBI lineage: Eukaryota > Metazoa > Chordata > Amphibia > Caudata > Salamandridae > Pleurodeles > Pleurodeles waltl. Next base: position 1,227,705,107 of record NC_090447.1, read on the forward strand.
ATTATCTATTAATTAGGATCCATTGCGGCTGCCAAAGTGCGTACATCATACGGGAACGCTATCTAATGGCATAAACTCGACAACATTAATGTGTGGTTTAGAAGTGGCAGGTAACCTTTCAAGGTAAGTTACAAGTATGCAGGGTATACTTTTAGCCACAGCTTCTCTGCAACGTAAGTCTGCATGCACACAAGGTACCCTAGGGAAGGTAAGGGGACACAAAACATAGATACTTAACCGGGTGAGCCGTTAAACAGATGAGTTGGTTCGGCGATGGCGTGCTACATCACACTTAAATAATAGGTGTCTGACTATGTCCCCCCATTTTATCCTTTCATTTACAGTATCTTCAAGGGGAGATGATGCACTGCAGGGCCAAAGAGGATCCTGTCAGGCCCTCATAGAAACACAAGGATGGAACAGAGCACAGTGGGTGAGATGGGAGAAGAATCCAGAGATAACACACCATACTTCAACCTCCCACAGCCATGGCTTATTGCTAGTCTAGTGCTCCTTTTATTGAGGGGCATTTCCACGATAACTGGCTGCAGAAAACTTGAAGGGGATCCAACGGTCGATGTCTGGATGATACACAGATCATGGGACTCTAAGCAACACGAAAGAGATGCATGCAAACTGCAAGGTATAGGTTAGAACAATGGTTCCCAACCTGTGGTACGGGGACCCCTGGGGGTCAGCAAAGCCTCCTCAGGGGGTAGGCAACTGATTCGAAGATTATATATATTAACAGTTTAGGGCCCCAGCTTTCAGTAATGACTCATTGAGGGACCCCAGATCCCAATAATGATTGAATAGGGGTCCCCAGGTTCCAGTAAAGAAAAAGTGGGGCTCCACAGAAGTGTAAAGGTTGGGAACCACTGGGTTAGAACCGTAGGTCTTCCCCAATCTGTAATTACCTTAATGTTGTTGCAAAAGGTTTGGGAGGGGATAAATACACCCGTATGGGCACAGTCAACTGCATCCAGGATGTTACTGGAAAATCCAGAGTTTCGCCAGGCCTGGCACTCTCAACACCAACAATGCTGAAGCCAGCCCTGGCAGTGTCTTCAGACCAAGTCAAGGTGGTAGGTTTGAAATGGTAGGGAAATCCCTACAAATAAAAATGGGAGCAGCAATATCACCCACATTAAAGCCACGTCAAGGCTGAAGACTAAAATGGCTGGGAAGTCCCTACAAAGTAACAAGGTAGTAGCGATATCACCCACAATATGTGACACACCCCAAATGACTGGATGTAAAAGAGGATCCTAACCACAGGGTTAAGCACTCCTAGCTCACCACAAACAGGATGATGGAGCTACAAGGGGGTAAAAAGGATAGTCAGTAGGCAGCAGAACGGATATCTCCTGTATTGCAATAATATCAAAGGCCTGAAGAGCTGAGTGTTACGTTTTGCCTCTGTAGCATAGCCAAGGGTAGTCCAACCTACTAGCAGTAGTACGCCTGGAAAGGTGAGAGCTGTCCCAAATAAAACTCACTGGAACAAGACTGGCTAGGATGGCAGAAGTAACTAAGAAGAGTATGGAACACAGTTGCTAAACAGTTAGGACTCAGCGGAGGGGAGGCAGCAAGATCAGTGAGTATCAGGGTCGACACATGTCTGAGGAGAACAATTACGGATGGAGAACTCCTTCCTGTTCAAGTACTAGTCACCAGACAGGTTACAACAGCCTGTACTGAGGCCATGATAATGTAGCCCAGCCCCAAGGATCAGGGAGGCATAAGTTAATTGGAGCTGAATAGTAGGAGTACGGTATCACAGAAGAAGGCAAAGGTCAGGAGACCTCCGCCATGGTGGCAAAGACAGCACATTCAGGCGGCTTCATTAAAGATTAAAGGTGGCTGGTAGGCTGGAGGAAAGGAACGAGGGTAGTCCAACCTACTAACACTAGTACGCCTGGACAGAGGAGAACTGTCCTGAATATAACTCAGTAGAGCAAGGTTGGCTAGGATGGCAGGAGTAACTAGGAAGATTATGGAACACAGTTGTTAAACAGGTAGGACTCAGCGGAGGGGAAGCAGCAAGATCCGTGAGTATCAGGGTCGACACATGCCTGAGGAGAACACTTATGGTTGGAGAACTCCTTCCGGCTCAAGTACTAGTCACCAGACAGGTTACAACAGTATATACTGAGGCCATGATAATGTAGCCCAACCCAAAATATCTGGGAGGCATAAGTTAATCGGAGCTAAATAGTAGGAGTACGGTATCACAGAAGAAGGCAAAGATCAGGGGACCCCCGCCATGGTGGCAAAAACAGCACATTCAGGTGGCTTCATTAAAGATTAAAGGTGGCTGGTAGGCCGGAGGAAAGGAAGGTGTTGCAAAATCAGTGATCCTTGGGATGCCTGACAGCCGGGACACTAAGGTGCTCTGGTGAGAATCTGAAAAGTAACCGAGGGCGGCACTGAAAGACAAAAAGTAGCAAAGAATGAAATGTGGGAGCCGCCTGGGGACGTAAGCCCCGCATGTGGCGTGGCGGTAAAAGGGGCACATTGGTTGGTAAAGGAGGCACACCGGTGGGCGGTGTGCTGGAGAAAGGCTACTTACCTTGGGATGGCTTACAGCAGGGTAAGTAGGCTGATGGGGGAGTAAACTGAGCATGGCACTCACAATCCAGAGATGCCTGTTGGCAGGCCACAGAATGGACAGACAAGGTAGAGAGTTGAGCCAAACAGTAGTAACCCCTCTCACGATCAGAGAAAGAACTAACAAAAGACCAATAAAACTGGATGACCCCAAAAGCAGCATGGAGGACGGCCTCAACAACAATAGGTATCCGAATTTTGACAAGCAAATCACAAGGACTTGATTGATTTAAAGCAGAGATGATGTCATGCAGCAAAGTTATGATCCTGGCTAAATGAGTTATGTATGACGGAGAGGATGTATGCCCTATCAACTGTGATCTATGACCTGTCTCCGAATTATGATTTATGATGATGACAAATGCAATGTGTGGCATTCATAATAATTTATGACATTGTAATAATGTTTTATGGCCTTGTTGTCTTGATTTATGACTGAACACCGTAAGTTATGAGGTCAAGGTTTTGTGGCAAAAGTCCATGCATGTAATAAGTATTCCCACAGCAAAATACAAACACCCACGGCTGTTGTGAGTTTATTAAAAAATGCACATGAGGAATTACACTAATTGGAGTAGGCCAAGTGTGGGAGTTATACCCCTGGCCCACAGTCTCCCTTTCTCGTGCCCTGTCACTATGTGCCTCTCAGTAGCTCGGTTGGGTGAGACACTCCTAACCAGGTACCCATCCATTGCAGCTGAATGGCTCTACAGTTCAGCAATCTCAAGAGCCAGGCCTCTGAAGTCAGGGGGCAACATCATGTCGCTGCCTCCTTGATTGTTCAGGCCAGAGGAAATTGCCCTTAACATGGCCTCATCAACAGTCCTTCAACGTGCCTCAGTCATCCTTGAGCTAACCCCAGTGATCCAGGGTTTTCTCTAGTTGGGGAGGGTGTAATATTTGAGCCCCCACCAATGCTCTCAATGAGGGAGGCTGCTCTCACCCTTTCCCGTCATGGTGTCCCTCAGCACAGGGCAGCCAGCTCCCTCCTCGGTAACCTCATGTTCTGCCTGCCATTCTGGGAAGGCACATGGAGAGCCGAGAAACCATCTTCATTGTGGTGGTGCTGCCACATTCGGCCTTTGCCGCAGCTCCTATCGCTCCACAGACTTCAAATCCATATTGGATTTTTACAGAGAGATGGCAATGCTCAACAAAGAGCGGCTGCCATGTTCTGTATTGCAGCCATGCCCTCCTTTCGTGTTCCACCTTTTTGAGTTCCGTTCATAGTCTTCCAACTTGACCTCAATTTATTTTTCATTACCGATTCTTTCCAGCTGCTCCCTCAAAGCCTTTGTGGCCTCATTTAGAATTGATAGCAATTTGTCAGCACTTGTGACTCTTTCTACCATTTTCTAGGAGTCTATCGTTAGGATGCTTATTTCAACTGTCAATGAATCGATTTGGGACTTCAATAAGTGTTTTATGATTAAAAATTGTTTTCATAATATCAGTCAATGAGAATTCTGTGTTATCTCATGTCCCATCCACATTCTCCTCTTGTGCTAAATGGCCTTTTTGCGAAGCAGTGTCTCCGACTGCCAGGTGCACTGTGTATTTATCCGTTTTGCTGTGTTTGCTTCCTCATCCTACTGGTAGGATTGGCCTCTGTGTTACTAGTGTTTGACTCTACAGCCTCTTAAGCGCATCTATCACCACAAAATATTAGTCACCTTCTGTGAGGGGGGGGTCAGTACTCACCAGAACCTACCAAGGGCAGGGTGGCTTTAACCTTCATTTCAATCTTGGGCCCCCATTCCTCCTAGCCTCTCAGCTTTCTCTATCCCACACCCTGGTCGAATAACAAGTTGAGGCATTACAATATGTGTCTTTCGCTTTTATTATAGGCAGTCCATCATCGATATTTGTTGCCTTACCAGGCCCTCAATGTCTTGCCTTGCCCAGTGGGGAAAGAAAGTTTATCCCTGTCTTTCCCAGTGTGTCAGTTCATAGTACCAGGTTAGGGCCACCAGTCTCTCCTTAGCGTCTTCTATGACATAGTTGCCCCACCTGATAATCTACAAGCTCAGGGTGGGGAAGTGTCTCAATATTCACCCGGATTTCCAAAGGGTCTTCATTGTTGTCTCACCTTTGTACTGAGAGATTTCCACTGGTCTCACCCCGCTGTCTTTCTCTCATAGTTGTACTTCTCACCATGTCGGCTTAGGGTGCGTAGACCTCCACAAACCTCTCTGATCACCACAATGTGGATGCTATAGCCTTCCCATCCTAAGGAGAAGGCACCAGACCTCATAGGACCCTGCAAACATGCAGCGCACACTGAATCTGCTGGGAGAGCAGCCCTCATTCCAAGACTCTTCAAGCACATCCTCCGGGCCTTCCTGAGACTGGGCTGCCCAGACCCCAGGAGGGCAGAAGCCTGTCTGTGGGTTGGCAGCAGCTGTAGCTGCAGTGAAAACCCCCGAGAGCTAGTTTGGCAGAACCCGGGGTCCATGCTGGAGCCCTGGGGATGCATGGGATTGGCACCTTAATACCAGATTTCGCATGGGGGGACCATTCCATGATCTTAGACATGTTTCATGGCCATGTTCGGAGTTACCATTGTGAAGCTACATGTAGGTATTGACCTATGTGTAGTGCATGCGTGTAATTGTGTCCCCGCAAATTGCCCTGAACTATGTGGGGGCACCTTGGCTAGTGCCAGGGTGCCCTCACACTTAGTAACTTTGCACCTAACCTTCACTAAGTGAGGTTAGACATATAGGTGACTTATAAGTTACTTAAGTGCAGTGTAAAATGGCTGTGAAATAACGTGGATGTTATTTCACTCAGGCTGCAGTGTCAGTCCTGTTTAAGAATTGTCTGGCCTCCCTATGGGTGGCAAAAGAAATGCTGCAGCCCATAGGGATCTCCTGGAACCCCAATACCCTGGGTACCTAGGTACCATATACTAGGGAATTATAAGGGTGTTCCAGTGTGCCAATCAGAATTGGTAAAAATGGTCACTAGCCTGCAGTGACAATTTTAAAGCAGAGAGAGCATAAGCACTGAGATTCTGGTTAGCAGAGTCTCAGTGACACAGTTAGGTTCCACACAGGGAACACATATAAGCCACAAACTATGAGCACTGGGGTCCTGGCTAGCAGGATCCCAGTGAGAAAGGCATAAACAAACTGACACACAAGTAAACATGGGGGTAACATGCCAGGCAAGATGGTACTTTCCTACACCATGTGAGCCAAAAGCATCAATGTGACAAACTGACCTCTATTATAATTTACTAATATTTCTTACCTATGGATTACATGGAGGTTCTCGCCTGAGGCTTGTGACAGAAAGTGAAAGAAAGTCTTTGTCAACTGCATGGATGTCTGGAGTCTAACACGTACCACTTCGGTGGAATCCAGATCTTGGTTGTGGTAGCTTTTCCGACTGCTTTTACCTGCAGCACGTCATTTTACGAAGGATTAAAGAGGTTATTCCCATAGTTGGGTGAGGATCTTACCTTGGTTACCTTGGTTTTGTATTTCCTGTCAAAACACTTTATGTTGACTTGCTGGCATACAGTTTCTTTTCTTTCTTCATGGCACTGTGCACTCAATCTAAGAGGTTCCTGGGCTGGGAATTAGCAGCTGATGCTGAAGCATTTTATTTTTGTTGAGCTTAAACCTACTTTCCTGCTGGACATCGTTAAGCAGCAGGAAAAGGCATGGCCTGCCAAACAAAGATTAAGCAGTATAAAGTTTGCTGTAAAATGGACACACAAACAGTTTGTTTTTGTAGGGACATAAACAACACACCATCAGGAATAGATGTTATGTTGTCAGTGTGTGTGGGTCTCACTTTGAAGGCTCTCTTGAATGACAACAAGTACAACAGCACAATTAACAAAGCTGATAAGTGTTTCACATTAAAGTATAAATTAACCTCCAAACAAAAAATATGCCTTTCATTTTTTTTAAAACGTTGTTACCCTTTGGTCAAAAATCTATTTTCAGTGTTCATTGGGTATAAAAACAATTGACTTGAGTGCTAACTTGTAGGTGTGACTACTCGTGTGTATTTTCCATTTTATTTAGGACTGATCTTATGTATGCAAACCAGGAAAGCCTGGAGACACCAGTAAAATCCAAATCATCAAAAATTGAGTTTCTTGCAAATATGCAAAACACTTTACCACAATGTAAGCAATACTTCTTGAGATTAGTGAAAATTCATTGTGGCACTGGCAACCCTGATTGAGAATTAGGCTATGATGTGTTTAAAGTGCCAACAGCCTCTCCAAAACTAGCACTCATTATCAACTCTCAGGTCCTACATTATATTATAAAGCTCTGCGTGAATCCACACTGAGTTGTCTATCTTAACATATCTCACCTACAAATGATTATCTTAAGATGTTAAATCTAGTTTTATCTAACACTTCTACTTAGTCTCTTGCAATAATGGCAGCTTTCTCTGGTATTTCCATGAGCCAACAAGCAGACCTGAAGTCTTTGTACCCGAAACAGAGGAGAAAGACGTAGTAAATTCCTCTCCAGCAGTACAAACAATGGGTTGCATCATGGTAAAATGAAAAAGTAGCCTTGAAATATTACTAGCCAGATCTCATGCCTCCATTTAATCTGAAATGGTCTTACAGGTTTTCAAAGTGAAGGGCATTTATCACCCCAAGGATTATAAAACCCTCTCTCTGCCCCAGTCTCTTCACCAAGTTTGTTTTCAATTGTAAATTGAATATTAAAACATCAGAAAATGTATTGTTTAGTTATGCATTGGCTTAGATATATATAAATGTATTTTGCTGTAAAGAACATGCCATGAGATCCCTCAGAAAGGCAGAGATTTTGTATATTTATTAATATGAATCAAGATGCCCTGATGAAGACTCATCGATGAGTCCTATGAGCAGATCGTTTTGTCGATGAATTTTCTCTAATGTTTGTGACCTGTGGTCTGTAGACCCTTCCTAATGTATGGCGATAGTCTGTCACATTATTCTATTGCTTTCTGTTATAGATATATTCATTGCTGACATTTTGAATCTGTTCATGTGGCATTGAGAGCCCTTGTCCGGATTGAAATGCATAGTAGGGGCTGTTTAATAGGAGCATTACCTTGCATGGCCATCCGCGATTCACATCTGATTTTAAACAACGACAAAGAAATATTAATGTAATTTTGAGGTGTGGGCTGTATATTCTCAGGGTGAACCCACAAAGTCACTAAATTACCCTGAGCTCAACCCCCTGGTAGCTATGGAACAGAGCTGCCAGGCTTAATCAGAGCAATGTGTAAAATATTTATGAAGTACCAAAACAACAATAAAGTTGAAATACAAAACAATAAAAATCCCAAATTGATAAAGAAACATAGAATAAAATGTAATAAGCAATGGCACCAAAATGACAATATCCAATAAGGGGAACCAACGATATGAATTTTTAAGGAGAAATGGCACTAAAAATGACAAAGTTCGAATGATAGTCAATAGCCCTGGTAAACCGAGACCTATGGGAAAACTGATGCTGATTTGTGGCACAGATCGGACATACTGACCAGGTTTGTACTGGTCAAAGATTTTGCCGTCTGTCTTAGGGCCTGGCTTATATTGAGGCGGGCAACCCATTTCTCTGCTATGGCGATGAAGTAAGTTACTCTGTCAACCTGGCCGAAATGTTGCCTGTCTAATTTAGACATGAATGCTAAGCTTGTAATTTCAAAAGCATTGCATGAAACTCTATCACTGCCATACCTTTCAATGCCTTTTCCAGTTTGGTGCAGGGATCCATCAACATGACTGAGCTTTCCCACTCGTTTTTAAAAAAAAATCTTTTGTTTCAGAAAGAATATCCCAAAACAGGATTTTCTTTTTGCAAATAAAAAAAGATAATGCACCCCTGGACATGGCAGTCCTCCCATACAAAGGGGGCATTTTTTTACCACCAACGTTGGCTGGCAGTGACAGACAGTAAGAAAAAAAACAGCTATATGTCCACCCATTCAAAGTTAGGCAGATGTACATAGAGCCATTTCTCTGATGGAATCTGTCTATTCTATCTATCTATCTGTCTATCTATGTATCTATCTGTCTATCTTTCTACTACGTCAGTCACCCATGTAGCCCATATTTAAAAAGTGCTACCCATTGGGCCCACCTTTCCATAACGCCCTCGGACGCAGTTAAAAAAACATATAGACACTGTTTTGTTTGAGTCCCCACAAGCAAGGCTCGACTCATTTTTGACGATTTTCAATGTCTGTTGTCCTAACCTGGTGCTTTCATCTAGACTAAAAGATGTTTTACACATGAGGTTCAACACAATCAAAGTTGCAAAAAAGATATGGTTCCATTTCAAAGATATAATCGAGCTTCGAGGTTATATTGCAGGACTGTGACTTCTCTTTGCTTTTAAGCACTGTTATTACTATTATCCATTGTAATACTCAATTTTCTGATGGAGGAAGAATAGAGAGCTTAGCTTGATCTTATGAGCTGCAGATGACAGCAGATGTCATTGATCAGCATTAAGACAGTTTGCCAGTGTTCTGCATGTACAAGGTACGTGTCTTTAAACACAGCTACCCTCTGCTGGTACAGCCATAAGGGGAAGCTGTAGGGGTTACAAAACCAGCATAAACACTCCTGTGTACTCAGGGAACAGAGAGGGATGGCCATGCCAGCGACCAAGATGGCTGTCTCGCTGTGAAAGTCTGGAACTTGAACCTCTTTATTGCTGGGTTTCAGAGCCTTTCACCAATCAGGACCCATCAGCGATGTCATTGCAGTCCTCCCTACCTGCTGCAGTCCCGAATGAGCTCCCTGCCTGGAACAAAGCGGCTCTGACAACGGTTAGCAGAATCATCAGGTTAAGGCAGCATGGTCCTAGGAGACCTCACGTCTACAGGGGCTGTAGAGGAGTCTGAGGCCGAGGCTGCCAAGCCTCGCTGATCCATTTGACTGGCAATCACCACCTGGGGGCTGGTATGAGCTGGAATGCTGAGACATTCCACAACATGACTGGAGAAGGGAGGATCAACCCTCTAAATCTAGGACTGAGGCAGCCACGGCAAACAGCAGAGGGCTGTCACTGCCGAACTGCAGCCTACGAGTGAGTCTAAGACGCCATCGGTTGGGAGGCCAGGTGAAGATCGGCCGTGCCACCATCACACCAGTCCCAATACTTGCTATGTGAAGCTGCCGCAGGGGAGAACTACTTCATCGGATCCTGTGGGTTTGTACCTTTGGCTGAGGGGAGGCCTGTGGACCCACCTTCAGTTGGGCGCCTGTCTTCCTACTAGGGCTGAGACTGATGAAGGGGGCCACATCGGCCTTATTGCTCTGTAAGAAATGCCTCCCCCACCTAGGTGTGTCCTGCCTGCGACACTGCCAGCCTGGCAGAGGCTATGATGTCAGGGATGCACACCAAGGCCCCATCTGTACGGGTCTGCCTCGCCGCTTAATTGGCGAGCCTCCACTCACCCTCCATATCTCTGACCATGTTCACTCTGAGAGAACCATATGGCATTTCCAACTACTGCCTGTTGATGGGTAATCAGCACATAGCATCACCCGTGAGAGTGCAGCTTTACTGATGTATTGTGCCCTCTTTTCTCTCCCTCCACTTCGGAATGGGGAGAGGGGATCCTAAGTAGTGCAAGCTCCAATTTGAACAGACCAAGGCTGCGCAATGTCAACGCTCCCTTTTTCACACTGAGGAGGGCCGTATGGGGGACACTATGTTTAGGGCTGCAGACTACACCACAACAAAAATGGAGGAACTTCCTGTTGGATTATTCCTGCTTTAACACCCTCGCGAGTAGGCTGGATCGCATGGGTGAGCAGCTGGACAGTCAAAACAGAAGGATGGATGGCATTGAGGGGTGCGTCTCTGAGACAGAAGATGGTGCTGCATCGTTTGTGAAATGCCTCAAGGAGATTGAGAAGATGCTCAAGACCGTTGTAGATCAGAATGAAGACCTAGAGGACAGCCGGGTAGTATTTCAAGCGAATTACAATTTCTTTCTGCTGGTGCAGTAGAACTAGTAGAAGGCCATTTGGTAGATTCCTCACACCAGGACAGAGGGGGCTTCAGCACCTTCTCACTGCTGCCTCAGTGAGAGGAAAAGGGTCTGACTTGCCCGACTTGATGGTGAGACCAGAAGGGCCACCAAACCGAATAACTTAGTGTATGAAAGGAGTGAGGTTATCCGCAGTGTTTCTCACAAAGAGCAGGATGTCATCCGTATACATAGATACCAATAAAGGGCATGGACCAAATTGTACACCCCAGGGAAGGTGATTCTCCTGTAATTGTCTAACCAGGGGTCTATACCAAAGATAAAAAGTAAACAAAAGAGAGCGCACACCCCTGATGGGTACCTCTAGTCACTGGGAACAAAGCAGTGAGGGACCCACTGGTCCTCAGTCAAACCACTGAACTCGAGTAGAGCAAAATCATAAGAGAGATGTAACCACATGGCAATCAGCATCCAGAAGGGCAACCGTCACCGGGACATCAGGGGACATCCACTTCAGCACAACAAACACTGCATGCAGATTAAAGGCTTTGGGCATGTGGGGGACAAAACTGTTTTATATTGGTGATAGGATTTGCTCTATCAAGAGAGTGAGATGTGTAGCGACCATCTTGGCCAGAATTTTCTTATAATGATTAAGAAGCGAAAGTGGACGATATGATGGACAGAGGTTGGGTGCCTTACCAGGCATTAGGAGCAGAATGATCACAGCTTGCAGAAGCGCTGGTAGGAGAGCCCTTGCTTCAAGTGCCTCTGCATATACCCCAGAACGTGTGTCAACTAAATGCTGATAACCCTTGTAAAATGCACTGGTGAGCCCATGCAGCCCTGGGGGCTTAGATGCATGAAGGGCATCTATCACTTGCATTATCTCTACTAAAGAGATGGGCTAACTCAAGAACTGTTTCTGCCCCTCCTCCATAAGGATGCTGGGGGCAGGCTAGGACAGCGGAGGCCATCAGGCTCCGCCCGCGGCCCTGTCACTTTCTTTCTTGCTCTCTTCCATCCCATAATGGGATGAAAGATGGATAGAGAGAAAGAGAGAGAGAGATTGGTATTTCAGTGGTCTCTCCATATAATAACCTCAAAGCGTCACACTAGCAAGAAGTTTGTTTGGCATGTTATAGGTTACGTTTTGATGGCCTACTCATAAAGCTCTTGGATTGTCACTCAGTAGGTTGAAGGTTTAAATCCTGGTATCTCATGGCAGTGTGTGTGTTTATTTACTCATGCTTTGAATGTTAAATATATCTAGTGATGGAACATTTACATCTTATTCCCCATACCCATCTTTGGCTTGAATATCATAGAGATGAATTGACATTGAACACGAAGGAGTTATCTGTGGCCTAGTGATTAAGGTCTCAGACTCTCACACAGAAGTTTGATGGTTTCAGTCTAGGTGTGTCAGCTGTCATTTCTCAGCTTTAAATCTTTTCAACTTCAAAACTTTTCAGGTACGTAGAGAAAGGTGATCTGACTGTTCTTACTTGTAAAATACATTTTTTTTCTTTTTGCCAGAACATTTCACCTTGTAACTGGCGTGGAGTTGGGTGGTTAAAGGGGGTTGGCTGCAGGGCCTGGCCTGCCGGCCAATCCCTGCCACATACGGCCGAAGGCCATGCATGGTGCAGGATTGGGTAGTTATATGGGGTTGGCCGCAAGACCTGGCTGCAGGCCGGGCCCTGCAGCCAACCCCCAGCATGCACATTTAAAGGCTGTGTGGGGAGCAGGGTTGGGTGTTTCTAGGGGGGTGGATGCAAGGCCTGGCCACAGACCATGCCCTGAGGCCAACCCCGACTGCACAAGGCCTTTGGCCGTGTGTGGCGGTGGTTGGATTAATGTATAGTAATGAAATTTACTTTTTTTAATAAAACAGAAATTAACATAAAAACTCAAAGGTTACAGGGATGTTATAGTTAGGCTCACATATTAAATGTACAAAACAATAGTAATTCAGCAGTTATAGTTAGTTATTTCAAGTAACCAGAACTCATGCCCTACTGTAACTACAAATTATACCCTTGCCATGCACTAATTACTCCAGCTATTACAGCACTCATGACATCTTTTATAACATCATTGATAATATCACTGTAATTTTTTATCTCTACTAAAGAGATGGGCTAACTCAAGAACTGTTTCTGCCCCTCCTCCATAAGGATGCTGGGGGCAGGCTAGGACAGCGGAGGCCATCAGGCTCCGCCCGCGGCCCTGTCACTTTCTTTCTTGCTCTCTTCCATCCCATAATGGGATGAAAGATGGATAGAGAGAAAGAGAGAGAGAGATTGGTATTTCAGTGGTCTCTCCATATAATAACCTCAAAGCGTCACACTAGCAAGATGTTTGTTTGGCATGTTATAGGTTACGTTTTGATGGCCTACTCATAAAGCTCTTGGATTGTCACTCAGTAGGTTGAAGGTTTAAATCCTGGTATCTCATGGCAGTGTTGTGTTTTTATTTACTCATGCTTTGAATGTTAAATATATCTAGTGATGGAACATTTACATCTTATTCCCCATACCCATCTTTGGCTTGAATATCATAGAGATGAATTGACATTGAACACGAAGGAGTTATCTGTGGCCTAGTGATTAAGGTCTCAGACTCTCACACAGAAGTTTGATGGTTTCAGTCTAGGTGTGTCAGCTGTCATTTCTCAGCTTTAAATCTTTTCAACTTCAAAACTTTTCAGGTACGTAGAGAAAGGTGATCTGACTGTTCTTACTTGTAAAATAAATTTTTTTTCTTTTTGCCAGAACATTTCACCTTGTAACTGGCGTGGAGTTGGGTGGTTAAAGGGGGTTGGCTGCAGGGCCTGGCCTGCCGGCCAATCCCTGCCACATACGGCCGAAGGCCATGCATGGTGCAGGATTGGGTAGTTATATGGGGTTGGCCGCAAGACCTGGCTGCAGGCCGGGCCCTGCAGCCAACCCCCAGCATGCACATTTAAAGGCTGTGTGGGGAGCAGGGTTGGGTGTTTCTAGGGGGGTGGATGCAAGGCCTGGCCACAGACCATGCCCTGAGGCCAACCCCGACTGCACAAGGCCTTTGGCCGTGTGTGGCGGTGGTTGGATTAATGTATAGTAATGAAATTTACTTTTTTTAATAAAACAGAAATTAACATAAAAACTCAAAGGTTACAGGGACGTTATAGTTAGGCTCACATATTAAATGTACAAAACAATAGTAATTCAGCAGTTATAGTTAGTTATTTCAAGTAACCAGAACTCATGCCCTACTGTAACTACAAATTATACCCTTGCCATGCACTAATTACTCCAGCTATTACAGCACTCATGACATCTTTTATAACATCATTGATAATATCACTGTAATTTTTTATCTAAATTATTCATAAAAAACTGTGCATTGCAGGGGCGCAAGTTACAGTTACTTTTGGGTACGAGTTATTGTTACTTGAAATAACTCTACCTGTAACTGCTGAATTTCTATGGGTTTGTACTTTTAAAATGTGAGCCTACCTATAACGTCCATATAACCTTAGTTTTTTTTAAGTGAAAAAACATATATGTATGTGTATATATATATATATATATATATTTCTTTTTTTCACTAAAAACCCAATTTTACAGGTACACTATAATTAAGCTCAGATTTTACATGCACAAAAGCACAGACATTTTTAAGTTTTTTTTTACTCCGTTTCTTTACTATTACGTCCCTGATACCTTTGTTTTTTTTCAGTGAATATTTTTGACATTAAGTAAAATGGGCTTCACAATGCATGGTGGGGAGTGGTTTGGGCACCGGGACTGGCCTGGCATTATGCTATCCACCCCCTCACCCCCAAGATTGCAGCTCCTGCCCCCTTCCTCCCTTGCCATCCGTTGCCCAAAGTCCATGCCCCTGTTCCCTCATTACAGTCTTGTGTGGCTGTTGTTCTGCCACTGCCCGTACTGCCTGCCCTGACAGTTAGTTTGCTGACCCATCCACCTCCTCTATACCCTCTGTTGTCCGAGTCCATGCCCTGAATGGTCTGATGGGTTGCCACTGCCCTCCATTTAGCTTGACATCCCTGCCCACTCCACCTGCCCTCCGTTGCCCAATTCTATGCCCCATCATTGCCCTCCTGCTTAGCCTCTTTGCTTAGCTTGCTGCACTACCCTCCTTACCCCAGCCCTCCTATTTGGCCTTTTTGCCCACCGTGTTCCATAGACCTAACACTGCCCCTCCTATCTACTCTGAGTGTTCTGGTTAGCTTCCACTGCTCCTCCCACTTGCCTAGCATGTTCTGATGGCTGCTGCCAGCCCCTGCCACCTCGACCCTGTCTGTCCAAGTTCCATGCCCCTATCCCGTCCCTTCTGTCCCTTGGTCCATTTTGCTGCCACTCCCTTCTGCCCTTCATGCTCTGTTGTGCTGCAACAGCTCCTCCTGCCTGCCCTATGTGGCATGTTGGGAAGCCCCTTCCTCTGCCCTTTCATGTCTGTGTCCAGCCCCTACCCCTCCCTTCTGTCCTCCATGGTCCTTTGTGTATGCCCTTGCCCCCTCCCTCTTGCCCACAATGGCCGTTGTGCTGCCACTAACCCTCATCTTGAAATGCATGGTCTTATGTGCTGCCACAGCCCCTTCAACTGCCGGGTATGGTCATCTTGCTGCCACTGTCCCCCTTCCACCTTCCCTATGTTGTCTGTGTATAAGCCTTTATACTCTCACTGTTGCCCATGGTGTGTTGTGCTTTCAGTGCCAATCCCACCTGCCGTCCATGGTTAGCTTGTAGCTTCTGCCCTGCCTCTTTGCGCCCTGATACCTGTTTTCCAGATGGAAGCCCCTCTCTCCTGGCTTGTCTGGTCTGTTGTTTTGTCCCTGCAGGCTCCCTTCTGCCCTTCATGGTCTGTTATGCTGCAGCTGTCCCTCCTGTCTGTTTGGTATGGTCAGCTTGCTGCCCTTGCCTCTTTCCCCTCTGCTTTCTGTTGTTCATGTGCATGGCCATGACCCCACCCCATTTCTTTCCATGGTCCGTTATGCTGTACTCTACCGCCCGCTTGCCCTGTGTGGTGTATTACACATCTGTGACTCCTGACTCCTGCCCTATAATATCAGTTTGGTGCCCCTACCCATCTCACTACTGCCTTCTGCTCTCTGAGTCCATGTCCTACTCCATTCCTCCTGGCCTCCGTGATCTAATGTACCATATTTTTCAACATTTTGAACTTGGTAAGGAGATTTTAGAATAAAAAAAAACTAAGGAATTGATTTTTGCCAGCGAAAAGGAGTGGATTTTAGGCAGGAGAAAGATAAAAAGAAAGCCCTTTTGAGCCTAAAAACATTGGGAGTCTCCTGCCTGAGTTGGATCTTTTGGCATGTATGGTTGTACTGCCACTGCTTCTTCCTTCTGCCCTCAATGGTCTGTTACATTACCACAGCCTCTCTTGCCTGTCCTGCATGATTGGTCTGTTGCTCCCACCCCCCTTTCCTCTACCCTCCATAGTCCGTTGTGCTGCCACTGCCCCTACTGCCTGCCTAGCGTGGGCAATTGGTACCTCTGTACCCTCCTCACTGCCCTCAATTAACAGAGTCCATGCCTTAGACCTGTGCCTCCCCACAGTATTCTAATGAACAAGTGTTATGCTAACATTGTTTGTTACAAAAGTGTGACACACTTGACTGCGCTATATAAAAGTGCAAAAAAACAAAATAAATAAGGAACGTATTTACAAGCCCTTTGCGCTGCAGATGCATGACTTTTTCCCCATATAAAAAGTGATGCACCATCGGCACAACAGGCTTGTAAATAAGCCCATAAGTGTTTTGCAGACTTTTGATATTGGGCTAAACATGGGCTACATTTAGGTGACATTTAGGCTCTTTTTCCCTGGTGGCCATCTTGGGAGACCAATTCGTTATGAAGCTCCTAATTTCCTAATTTACTGCAGTACCCTCAGTAGAGATTGCTTTCGTTTTTCCACTTTGATTTCGCCAAGATGGCGTTTAGACGTGCCACACTTTTGGCAGAAATTCAGAATGTTAGTACTCTAGTTGCTCATTAGAACATTCTAATAAAGATGCTGTTCACAGGGTGTAAGCTAACAGTCTGCTGCTGGTGTTGAAAATGCAGTCTGCATATCAGAATGTTTTAGAAGAGGAAGATATTTGAGAACTGACTTAAAACATGTCCTAATTTTTGTTTCTAGAGAACTAACCATAATTTCTATGATGAAATGTAGCCCCTCATTTTGTTCCTTGCTAAATTAAATGTTTTACGCTTTACCAGTTTGATTCAATGAAGATGGCTTCAGGTGTGCCACACTTCTGGAATATGTGTTAGCACTTTAACTGTTCTTTAGAAAACTCTAGAGGGATGCAGTAGAACACAAGGAAACCAACTGACAGGCTGCTACTGCTGAAAGCACGTTTTACTTAGAATATCAGACTTAATTTCATTACAAAACCAGAGGCATCATTAAGAATTAATATCCTTTAGTGTCTCTCCAAGCAGCAGTCCTTTAAAAAACACAAAAGAACATTCCAGAAACAACACATAAATAGTCCAGGAACAGAATCCTTCCTAGTCGTTGCTCCTGAACAGATAAGTAGCCGTTCTCTCTGGTTAATTTATATGAAACTGTTAGCATTTTTAACGTTTCCATTTTTTAGGAACGTGTTTCATAGGAATTGCTTTTTACATAGGAAGTCTGTGAATGGGACTTTTATGATTTATTACATTTTCTTTGATAAATATTGTTTATATGGGTTTTAATATTATTATGTGGCGTATGGTTGTATTCTTGCTAGTGGTTTTGGTGACCTTGAAGGGGGTTGCTTTTAGTGATGGACTGCATTTCAGGTTAGCAGTTGTGGTGTGATTTTTTTCTAAAAGCACTGCTCATGCTGAGGGTTTTTACACGCCACCTGGGCATACCTTATTTTCCAAGGTCGCATGCAGTGTTAGTTTGAATGCGCTGTTTTCTCACGCCGCCTGGGCATACTTTATTATAATAGGTTGGGCGCAGTCTAAGGGCCTCATTACAAGTGTGGCAGTCAGGAGACTGCCACACTTGTGGTGGCAGTCAGACCGCCAGCATCCATTACCCCTGCGGCCTGGAGGTGGCGGAGATCATAATCCGCCAGGGCAGCGCTAGCGCTGCCCTATTGATGACAACCTTGTTTTCCACCAGCCCTTTCATAGCGGTTACACTGCCATGAAAAGGCTGGTGGAGAACAGGTGCAGGGGGCCAGAAAGGGGGCCCTGCCTTGCCCATGTGTGAGAAAGTAACCTCTTTCTAGCATAGTTACCCCCATTTTTGGCCCACTTTTGGCCTGTTTGTCAGTTTGTTTAACTGTGTCACTGGGATCCTGCTAACCAGGATCCCAGTGCTTATGCTCTCTCTCCTCCCAAATTTGTCACTACATACTGGTGACCCAGTATTTCATCCCAAATTGGCATATTGGTACCCCCTTATAAGTCCCTAGTATGTGGCACTTAGGTACCCAGGGCATTGGGGTTCCAGGGGACCCCTATGGGCTGCAACATTACTTTTTGCCACCCATATGGAGCCCATGCTAAGGCTTCTTCGGGAGTGCCATTGCAGCCTGTTTGAAATGATGCAAGCACCCTTTCAAAGCCATTTTCACTGCAACAGATCACTTATAAGTTACCGATATGTCAAGGCTTCCAGCCCTGAAGGCTGGGTGCAAAGTAGCTGTGTGTGAGGGGACCCCTGTACTAGCAGAGGTGCCCCCCTTGTCATCCAGGATCATTATCCCAGACTTCGTGAGTGCGGGGATGAAATTTTGTACGTGCATTGGACATAGGTCAATACCTATGTCCGGCTTCACAATGGTAACTCTGAATATATGTAAGGTGTCTAACACCTGGGAATTGTACCCCAATACTGATTCTACTATTGGTTTTACAATTCCATGCACTCTGGGGGCACCGCGGTGGACCACCAGTACTGCCATACCAGCCTTTTGAGGTTTTCCAGGCAGACCCAGCTATTGCCACTTCACAGACAGGTTTCTGCCCTCATGTCGCTCAGACAGCTCGAGCTCAGGATGGCAGAACAAAGCATTTGCTTTGGGAGAGGGGTGTTACACCGTCTCCCTTTGGAAATAGGTGTTACAGGCATGGGAGGGGTAGCCTCCGAGAGCCTCTGGAAATGTTTTGAAGGGCACAGATTGTGCCCTCCTTGCATAATCCAGTCTACACCGGTTCAGTGACCACCAGTCCCTGCTCTGGTGCGAAACTTGACAAAGGAAAGGGGAGTGACCACCCCCCAGTCCATCAATGTAAGGAAATGCCTCCTTGGCATGGTTACCCCCTGACTTTTTGCCTTTGCTGATGCTAAGTTTTGATTTGAAAGTGTGCTGAGGCCTGCTAACCAGGCCCCAGCACCAGTGTTCTTTCCCTAACCTGTACTTTTGTTTTCACAATTGGCACACCCTGGCATCCAGGTAAGTCCCTCGTAATTGGTACCCCTGGTACCAAGGGCCCTGATGCCAGGGAAGGTCTCTAAGGGCTGCAGCATATCTTATGCCACCCTGGGGACCTCTCACTCAGCACAGACACACTGCTTGCCAGCTTGTGTGTGCTGGTGGGGACAAAACGAGTAAGTCGACATGGCACTCCCCTCAGGGTGCCATGCCAACCTCACACTGCCTATGCAGTATAGATAAGTCACCCCTCTAGCAGGTCTTACAGCCCTGAGGCAGGGTGCACTACACCATAAGTGAGGGCACAAGTGCATGAGCACTGTGCCCCTACAGTGTCTAAGCCAAATCTTGGACATTGTAAGTGCAGGGTAGCCATAAGAGTATATGGTCTGGGAGTCTGTCATACACGAACTCCACAGCACCATAATGGCTACACTGAAAACTGGGAAGTTTGGTATCAAACTTCTCGGCACAATAAATGCACACTGATGCCAGTGTACATTTTATTGTAACATACACCCCAGAGGGCACCTTAGAGGTGCCCACTGAAACCTTAACTAACTGCCCGTGTAGGCTGACTGGTTTTAGCAGCCTGCCACACTTGAGACATGTTGCTGGCCACATGGGGCGAGTGCCTTTGTCACTCTGTGGTTAGTGACAAAGCCTGTACTGGGTGGAGATGCTTATCACCTCCCCCTTGCAGGACTGTAACACCTGGCGGTGAGCCTCAAAGGCTCACCCCCTTTGTTACAGCACCACAGGGCACTCCAGCTAGTGGAGTTGCCTGCCCCCTCCGGCCACGGCCCCACTTTTGGCGGCAAGGCCGGAGGAGATAATGAAAAAAACAAGGAGTCACTGGCCAGTCAGGACAGCCCCTAAGGTGTCCTGAGCTGAGGTGACTCTGACTTTTAGAAATCCTCCATCTTGCAGATGGAGGATTCCCCCAATAGGGATAGGAATGTGACCCCCTCCCCTTGGGAGGAGGCACAAAGAGGGTGTACCCACTTTCAGGGCTAGTAGCCATTGGCTACTAACCCCCCAGACCTAAACACGCCCTTAAATTTAGTATTTAAGGGCTCCCCAGAACCTAGGAACTTAGATTCCTGCAACCTAAGAAGAAGAGGACTGCTAAGCTGAAAAACCCTGCAGAGAAGACGGAGACACCAACTGCTTTGGCCCCAGCTCTACTGGCCTGTCTCCCCACTTCTAAAGACTCTGCTCCAGCGACGCTCTCCTCAGGGACCAGCGACCTCTGAATCCTCAGAGGACTGCCCTGCTCTAGAAGGACCAAGAAACTCCCGAGGACAGCGGCTCTGTTCACCCAAGACTGCAACTTTGTTTCAAAGGAGCAACTTTAAAACAACTGTGTTTCCCGCCGGAAGCGAGACTTGCTACTCTGTACCTGACGCTCCCGGCTCGACTTGTGGAGAAACAACACTTCAGGGAGGACTCCCTGGCGACTACGAGACCGTGAATAGCCAGAGTTGCCCCCCGAGCCCCCACAGCGACGCCTGCAGAGGGAATCCCGAGGCTCCCCCTCACCGTGACTGCCTGACTCCCAGATCCCGATGCCTGGTAAAGACTCTGCACCCGCAGCCCCCAGGACCTGAAAGATCGGAACTCCAGGGCAGGAGTGACCCCCAGGAGGCCCTCTCTCTTACCCAGGTGGTAGCTACCCCGAGGAGCCCCCCCCTTGCCTGCCTGCATCGCTGAAGGGACCCCTTGGTCTCCCATTGATTTACATTGGAAACCCGACGCGTGTTTGCACACTGCACCCGGCCGCCCCCGTTCTGCTGAGGGTGTACTTCCTGTGCTAGCTTGTGTCCCCCCCGTGCCCTACAAAACCCCCCTGGTTTGCCCTCCGAAGACGTGGGTACTTACCTGCTGGCAGACTAGAACCGGGGCACCTCCTTCTCCATTGAAGCCCATGCGTTTTGGGCACCACTTTGAACTCTGCACCTGACCGGCCCTAAGCTGCTGGTGTGGTAACTTTGGGGTTGCTCTGAACCCCCAACGGTGGGCTACCTTGGACCCAAACTTGAACCCCATAGGTGGTTTACTTACCTGCAAGAACTAACAAACTCTTACTCCCCCTAGGAACTGTGAAAATTGCACTGTCTAGTTTTAAAATAGCTATATGTGATTTATTTGAAAAGTATATATACTATTGTGATTATTCAAAGTTCCTAAAGTACTTACCTGCAATACCTTTCATTTGAAGTATTACATGTAAAATTTGAACCTGTGGTTCTTAAAATAAACAAAGAAAATATATTTTTCTATACAAAAACCTATTGGCCTGGAATTGTCTTTGAGTGTGTGTTCCTCATTTATTGCCTGTGTGTGTACAACAAATGCTTAACACTACTCCTTCGATAAGCCTACTGCTTGATCACACTACCACAAAATAGAGCATTAGTATTATCTCTTTTTGCCACTATTTTACCTCTAAGGGGAACCCTTGGACTCTTTGTATACTATTCCTTACTTTGAAATAGTGCATACAGACACAACTTCCTACATTGGTGGATCAGCGGTGGGGTACAAGACTTTGTATTTTCTGGACTATTCAGCCAATACCTGATCACACAACAAATTCCAAAAATTGTCATTAGAAATTGATTTTTACAATTTGTGCTATTTTTCTACATTTTTAAAAAGTCCTGCTAGGGCCTTGTGTTAGTCCCTGTTAGCATTTCTTTTAGAGTTTAAACGTTTTGTGAAAGTTTGAATTAGGTTCTAGAACTAGTTTTAGATTCTTAAAAAGTATTCCAACTTTTAGAAACATAATGCCTGGTGCAGATGAGAATGTGGTGGAACTCGACCTCACACCTTACCTCCATCTTAAGATGAGGGAGCTAAGGTCTCTCTACAAAATAAAGAAAATCCCAATTGGCTTAAGACCCTCCAAACAACAGCTCCAGGAGCTTTTGGCAGAGTTTGAAAAAGCCAACCCCTCTGAGGATGACAACCCAGAGGATGAGGATAGTGAACTGGAGGAGAATTCCCACCTTCCAGTCCTAACTAGGGAACCCAGGGACCCTCAATCCCTGATTCAAATTGTGTTAGTCAGAGATGCTGCTTCCCTCACAGGAGTGGCCAGCACCTCTGAAATCACTGAGGATAGCCTCAGTGAAGATGACCTCCTGTTAGCCAGGATGGCCAAAAGATTGGCTTTGGAGAGACAGCTCCTAGCCATAGAAAGGGAAAGACAAGAGATGGGTTTTGGTCCCATCCATGGTGGCAGCAACTTAAATAGGGTCAGAGATTCTCCTGACATGTTGAAAATCCCTAAAGGGATTGTAACTAAATATGAAGATGGTGATGACATCACCAAATGGTTCACAGCTTTTGAGAGGGCTTGTGCAACCAGAAAAGTAAACAAATCTCACTGGGGTGCTCTCCTTTGGGAAATGTTCACTGCAAAGTGTAGGGATAGACTCCTCACACTCTCTGGAAAAGATGCAGAATCTTATGACCTCATGAAGGGTACCCTGATTGAGGGCTTTGGATTCTCCACTGAGGACTACAGAATTAGATTCAGGGGGGCTCAAAAATCCTCGAGCAAGACCTGGGTTGATTTTGTGGACTACTCAGTGAGAACACTGGATGGTTGGATTCAAGGCAGTGGTGTAAATGATTATGATGGGCTGTACAATTTATTTGTGAAAGAACACCTGTTAAGTAATTGTTCAAATGATAAACTGCATCAGCATCTGGTAGACCTAGGACCAATTTCTCCCCAAGAATTGGAAAAGAAGGCAGTCCATTGGGTCAAGACTAGGGTGACCAAGACTTCCACAGGGGGTGACCAAAAGAAAGGGGTCACAAAGCCTCCCCAGGGGAAGAGTGTTGAGACATCCAAAAACAAAAATAGTAAAGAGTCTTCTTTAGGCCCCCAAAAACCTGCACAGGAGGGTGGGCCCAGAGCATCTTCACAAAACAATTTTGGGTACAAGGGTAAAAACTTTGATCCCAAAAAGGCCTGGTGTCATAGCTGTAATCAGCCTGGACACCAAACTGGAGACAAGGCCTGTCCCAAGAAAAGTACCACTTCCAACTCCACTCCAGCTAACACTGGGATGGCTAGTCTCCAAGTGGGATCAACAGTGTCCCCAGAGCAAATCAGGGGTCACACTGAAGCTACATTAGTCTCTGAGGGTGGGGTGGATTTAGCCACACTGGCTGCCTGGCCCATAACATGCAAAAATACAGACAGCAGCTCTTAATTAATGGGACAAGTGTAGAAGGCCTGAGGGATACAGGTGCCAGTGTCACCATGGTGACAGAGAAACTGGTTTCCCCTGGTCAATACCTGGCTGGACAAACTTATCCAGTCACCAACGCTGACAATCAGACTAAAGTACATCCCATGGCTATGGTAACTTTAGAGTGGGGAGGGGTCAATGGTCTGAAACAGGTGGTGGTCTCCTCAAATATCCCAGTAGACTGTTTGCTTGGAAATGACCTGGAGTCCTCAGCATGGGCTGAGATAGAACTGAAAACCCATGCAGCCATGCTGGGTATCCCTGAACTGGTGTGTGTCAAGACAAGGGCACAGTGCAAGGCTCAGGGTGAAAAAGTAGAGCTGGAGCCTGGAAAAAGGGCCCAGCCTACCAAGAGGAAAGGAAAGACAACTGGGAAACCAGCTGCAACACAACAACAAAAAGAGAACCTCTCTTCTCAGGAAGAAGTTCTGCCCTCTGAGGGAACTGAGCCTATGGAGTTAGAACCTTATCAGGTTGAGCTCTTAGGCCCAGGGGGACCCTCAAGGGAGCAGTTGTGTAAGGGGCAAGAAACCTGTCCCTCTCTTGAAGGCCTTAGGCAGCAAGCTGCTGAAGAGTCCAATGGCAAGAAAACTGGAACACATAGGGTCTATTGGGAAGATGGACTCCTTTACACTGAGGCAAGAGATCCCAAACCTGGTGCCACTAGGAGAGTGGTAGTGCCTCAGGAGTTTAGAGAGTTCATACTGACCTTAGCCCATGATATTCCTCTTGCTGGGCATTTGGGACAAACCAAGATGTGGGAGAGACTAGTCAACCACTTCTACTGGCCCAACATGTCCCAGAAAGTCAAGGAGTTTGTGTCTCCTGTACCACCTGTCAAGCCAGTGGTAAGACAGGTGGACACCCAAAGGCCCCCCTCATTCCACTTCTGGTGGTGGGGGTCCCCTTTGAAAGAGTGGGAGTGGACATAGTGGGTCCACTTGAACCTCCCACAGCCTCAGGGAACATGTACATACTAGTAGTAGTGGATCATGCTACTAGATACCCTGAAGCTATTCCCCTTAGGTCGACTACTGCCCCTGCAGTAGCCAAGGCCCTCATTTGTATTTTTACCAGAGTGGGTTTCCCTAAGGAGGTGGTGTCTGACAGAGGTACCAACTTCATGTCAGCATATCTGAAACACATGTGGAATGAGTGTGGAGTGACTTATAA
This sequence comes from Pleurodeles waltl, assembly GCF_031143425.1. NCBI lineage: Eukaryota > Metazoa > Chordata > Amphibia > Caudata > Salamandridae > Pleurodeles > Pleurodeles waltl. Next base: position 1,227,729,557 of record NC_090447.1, read on the forward strand.
ATTCACTACACCATACCATCCACAAACTAATGGCCTTGTTGAGAGATTCAACAAGACATTAAAAGGCATGATCATGGGGCTCCCTGAAAAACTCAAAAGGAGATGGGATGTCCTCTTGCCATGTCTGCTTTTCGCTTACAGAGAGGTGCCTCAGAAGGGAGTAGGGTTCTCACCCTTTGAACTTCTGTTTGGCCACCCTGTAAGGGGACCACTAGCTCTTGTGAAAGAAGGCTGGGAGAGACCTCTTCATGAGCCTAAACAAGACATAGTGGACTATGTACTTGGCCTACGTTCAAGGATGGCAGAGTACATGGAAAAGGCAAGTAAAAACCTTGAGGCCAGCCAACAGCTCCAGAAGTTTTGGTATGACCAAAAGGCTGCAATGGTTGAATTTCAACCAGGGCAGACAGTCTGGGTTCTGGAGCCTGTGGCTCCCAGGGCACTTCGGGACAAATGGAGTGGCCCTTACCCAGTGTTAGAGAAGAAGAGTCAGGTCACCTACCTGGTGGACCTAGGCACTAGCAGGAGCCCCAAGAGGGTGATCCATGGGAACCGCCTTAAGCTCTTCCATGATAGGGCTGATGTGAATCTGTTGATGGTAACAGATGAGGACCAGGAAGCTGAGAGTGAACCTCTCCCTGATCTCCTCTCATCAAACCCTAAAGATGGCTCAGTTGATGGAGTGATCTACTCAGACACCCTCTCTAGCCAACAGCAATCTGATTGTAGGAAGGTCCTGCAACAGTTTGCTGAGCTCTTTTCCCTAAACCCTGGTCAGACACACCTCTGCACCCATGATGTGGACACAGGAGACAGCATGCCTGTCAAAAACAAAATAGTCAGACAGTCTGACCAAGTTAAGGAAAGCATCAAGGTGGAAGTCCACAAGATGCTGGAATTGGGAGTCATTGAGCACTCTGACAGCCCCTGGGCTAGCCCAGTGGTCTTAGTCCCCAAACCTCACACCAAAGATGGAAAGAGAGAGATGAGGTTTTGTGTGGACTACAGAGGACTTAATTCTGTCACCAAGACAGATGCCCATCCCATTCCAAGGGCTGATGAACTGATTGATAAATTAGGTGCTGCCAAATTCTTAAGTACCTTTGACTTAACAGCAGGGTACTGGCAAATCAAAAGGGCACCTGGAGCCAAGGAAAAGACAGCATTCTCTACCCCTGATGGGCATTATCAGTTTACTGTTATGCCCTTTGGTTTAAAGAATGCCCCTGCCACCTTCCAAAGGTTGGTGAATCAAGTCCTTGCTGGCTTGGAGTCCTTTAGTGCAGCTTATCTTGACGATATTGCTGTCTTCAGCTCCAACTGGCAGGATCACCTGGTCCACCTGAAGAAAGTTTTGAAGGCTCTGCAATCAGCAGGTCTCTCTATCAAGGCATCCAAATGCCAGATAGGGCAGGGAACTGTGGTTTACTTTGGACACCTTGTAGGTGGAGGCCAAGTACAGCCACTCCAGCCTAAGATCCAGACTATTCTGGACTGGGCAGCTCCAAAAGCCCAGACTCAAGTCAGGGTATTCCTTGGCTTGACTGGGTACTACAGGAGGTTTGTGAAGGGATATGGATCGATAGTGATAGCCCTCACAGAACTCACCCCCAAGAAAATGCCCAACAAGGTAAACTGGACTGTAGAATGCCAACAGGCCTTTGACACCCTGAAACAAGCAATGTGCACAGCACCAGTTCTAAAGGCTCCAGATTACTCCAAGCAGTTCATTGTGCAGACAGATGCCTCTGAACATGGGATAGGGGCAGTTTTGTCCCAAACAAATGATGATGGCCTTGACTAGCCTGTTGCTTTCATTAGCAGAAGGTTACTCCCCAGGGAGCAGCGTTGGAGTGCCATTGAGAGGGAGGCCTTTGCTGTGGTTTGGTCCCTGAAGGAGCTGAGACCATACCTCTTTGGTACTCACTTTGTAGTTCAAACTGACCACAGACCTCTCAGATGGCTGATGCAAATGAAAGGTAAAAATCCAAAACTGTTGAGGTGGTCCATCTCCCTACAGGGAATGGGCTTTATAGTGGAACACAGACCTGGGACTGCCCATGCCTATGCAGATGGCCTGCAGGTTCTTCCACTTAGAAAATGAAGATTTGAAAGTGTGCTGAGGCCTGCTAACCAGGCCCCAGCACCAGTGTTCTTTCCCTAACCTGTACTTTTGTTTTCACAATTGGCACACCCTGGCATCCAGGTAAGTCCCTTGTAACTGGTACCCCTGGTACCAAGGGACCTGATGCCAGGGGAGGTCTCTAAGGGCTGCAGCATATCTTATGCCACCCTGGGGACCCCTCACTCAGCACAGACACACTGCTTGCCAGCTTGTGTGTGCTGGTGGGGACAAAACAAGTAAGTCAACATGGCACTCCCCTCAGGGTGCCATGCCAACCTCACACTGCCTATGCAGTATAGATAAGTCACCCCTCTAGCAGGCCTTACAGCCCTAAGGCAGGGTGCACTACACCATCGGTGAGGGCACAAGTGCATGAGCACTGTGCCCCTACAGTGTCTAAGCCAAACCTTAGACATTGTAAGTGCAGGGTAGCCATAAGAGTATATGGTCTGGGAGTCTGTCATACACGAACTCCACAGCACCATAATGGCTACACTGAAAACTGGGAAGTTTGGTATCAAACTTCTCAGCACAATAAATGCACACTGATGCCAGAGTACATTTTATTGTAACATACACCCCAGAGGGCACCTTAGAGGTGCCCCCTGAAACCTTAACTAACTACCCGTGTAGGCTGACTGGTTTTAGCAGCCTGCCACACTCGAGACATGTTGCTGGCCACATGGGGAGAGTGCCTTTGTCACTCTGTGGCTAGTAACAAAGCCTGTACTGGTTGGAGACGCTTATCACCTCCCCCTTGCAGGACTGTAACACCTGGCGGTGAGCCTCAAAGGCTCCCCCCTTTGTTACAGCACCACAGGGCACTCCAGCTAGTGGAGTTGCCCGCCCCCTCCAGCCACGGCCCCACTTTTGGCGGCAAGGCCAGAGGAGATAATGAGAAAAACAAGGAGGAGTCACTGGCCAGTCAGGACAGCCCCTAAGGTGTCCTGAGCTGAGGTGACTCTGACTTTTAGAAATCCTCCATCTTGCAGATGGAGGATTCCCCCAATAGGGAAAGGAATGTGACCCCCTCCCCTTGGGAGGAGGCACAAAGAGGGTGTACCCACCCTCAGGGCTAGTAGCCATTGGCTACTAACCCCCCAGACCTAAACACACCCTTAAATTTAGTATTTAAGGGCTCCCCAGAACCTAGGAACTCAGATTCCTGCAACCTAAGAAGATGAGGACTGCTAAGCTGAAAAACCCTGCAGAGAAGACGGAGACACCAACTGCTTTGGCCCCAGCTCTACTGGCCTGTCTCCCCACTTCTAAAGACACTGCTCCAGCGACGCTCTCCCGAGGGACCAGCGACCTCTGAATCCTCAGAGGACTGCCCTGCTCTAGAATGATCAAGAAACTCCAGAGGACAGCAGCTCTGTTCACCCAAGACTGCAACTTTGTTTCAAAGGAGCAACTTTAAAACAACTGCGTTTCCCGCCGGAAGCGTGAGACTTGCTACTCTGCACCCGACGCCCCCGGCTCGACTTGTGGAGAAACAACACTTCAGGGAGGACTCCCCGGCGACTACGAGACCGTGAGTAGCCAGAGTTGCCCCCTCTGAACCCCCACAGCGACGCCTGCAGAGGGAATCCCGAGGCTCCCCCTGACCGAGACTGCCTGACTCCCAGATCCCGACACCTGGTAAAGACTCTGCACCCGCAGCCCCCAGGACCTGAAAGATCGGAACTCCAGGGCAGGAGTGACCCCAAGGAGGCCCTCTCCCTTACCCAGGTGGTGGCTACCCCGAGGAGCCCCCCCCCCTTGCCTGCCTGCATCGCTGAAGAGACCCCTTGGTCTCCCATTGATTTACATTGGAAACCCGACGCGTGTTTGCACACTGCACCCGGCCGCCCCCGTGCTGCTGAGGGTGTACTTCCTGTGCTAGCTTGTGTCCCCCCCGGTGCCCTACAAAACCCCCCTGGTCTGCCCTCCGAAGACGCGGGTACTTACCTGCTGGCTGACTGGAACCGGGGCACCCCCTTCTCCATTGAAGCCTATGCGTTTTGGGCACCACTTTGAACTCTGCACCTGACCGGCCCTGAGCTGCTGGTGTGGTAACTTTGGGGTTGCTCTGAACCCCCAACGGTGGGCTACCTTGGACCCAAACTTGAACCCCGTAGGTGGTTTACTTACCTGCAAGAACTAACAAACTCTTACTCCCCCTAGGAACTGTGAAAATTGCACTGTGTCTAGTTTTAAAATAGCTATATGTGATTTATTTGAAAAGTATATATGCTATTGTGATTATTCAAAGTTCCTAAAGTACGTACCTGCAATACCTTTCATTTGAAGTATTACATGTAAAATTTGAACCTGCGGTTCTTAAAATAAACTAAGAAAATATATTTTTCTATACAAAAACCTATTGGCCTGGAATTGTCTTTGAGTGTGTGTTCCTCATTTATTGCCTGTGTGTGTACAACAAATGCTTAACACTACTCCTTCGATAAGCCTACTGCGCGATCACACTACCACAAAATAGAGCATTAGTATTATCTCTTTTTGCCACTATCTTACCTCTAAGGGGAACCCTTGGACTCTGTGCATACTATTCTTTACTTTGAAATAGTGCATACAGTGCCAACGTCCTACAATCACCACCCCAGGGATGGTGCCCAGAGCTCCTCCAGAGTGTCCATGGGTTTTGCCATCTTGGATTCCGAGGTGGTGTGGCACTCTGGGAGCATCTGAGTGGCCAGTGCCAGCAGAGGTGTCAGAGCGTCCCGTGATAGGTGCTTATCTCAGTAGCTGACAAATCCCCCTTTCAGGGCTATTTAGGGTCTCTCTCCTGGGTGTTTCCTCAGATTCGGATTGCACGACTCCAGCAGGAACCTTCTGCATCCTTTACTTCATCTTCTACTGATGAAACTGCATCTGAACGCTCCAGGAACTCTACAAACGAAAACAAAGAAGCAAAGATGACTTCTGCAAAAGTTTATCTTCAGCTCCTGTCAGCAACTGCAACTGTTTCCAGGTCGTCCATCCTCTGAGGACTACCTGTCTTCAGCCTGCACCAGAAGAAGCAAAGGAATCTCCCTTGAAGTGAAAGAGTCACTTCCCTGCTTTGGAAGGCACCCCTCTGCAGCGACGACCGGTGGCGTGGGTCCCTCTCCTGATGACAAGCTTGGATCCAGCAACACGGGTGGTGGACTGAAGTGACCCCGTCTGTCTCAAGGTTCAGCTGTCCAACTTTGGTGGAGGTAAGAGCTTGCCTCCCCAAGCAAAACAGTACCCCTTTACACTGCGTGATTTACAGTTGGCAGGGCTTGTGTGCGACCTTCCACAAAGTTCTTCGTGTACAGCACAGTTCAGGCCCCCATCAATCCTTCCTGCAACGCACAGCTTCCTGAGTGTTTCTCCGGGGGCATGGGATCCCTTTGTGTCATGCTGCGTAGGCCTCCATTTGCACCTTCTTTGTCCCCGTGCTGTGGGACTCCAGTTTGTGGTGCCTGGTCTTCTGAGGGCTCTCAGAGTTGCTGAGAGCCCCCTCTGCTTCCCCCTCCTGGGTAGAGGCACCAGGTCCCTCCTGGTCCCGGGCAGCGCCATTTTCCGCCAACTGCGAGCTTTGCATGTGCCAAGGCTTGTTGGCGGAGTCCAGCGACACAAACCAGACTGCAATCTTCCATCCCGGTGGGGGACGTCATCTGCACCAACCAGGAACGTGCATCCGTCTTCTTGGGTGCAGTACTGACTGTTCTTCCTTACCGGTGGTTCTTCTTTTGCACCTTCATCCCGGTCAGCAGGAGCTCCTGTTCTTCCTGGACTCTTCTGTGCATCTTGGACTTGTTCCCCTTCTTTCAGAGGTCTTCAGGTCCAGGAATCCATCGTTGGTGTGTTGCAGTCTCTTCTGATTCTTGCATTATCTTCTATCCCATTTTCTTGTGTGTTCTCTGAAACTTACTGTGATTTACTCCTGCTTTCCTGGGCTCTGGGGTAGATTCCAATACTGACATTTGGTGTTTTCTTACACTCCCAGCGCCCCTCTACACACTATGCTTGCCAAGGAGAGAAACCAACTTTCTCATTCCAGTATTTTAGTATATGGTTTGTGGACCCCCTAGGCCCATTGCCATCTAAAGTGATTTTCACAATTTTCACTTAACTGTTTTTCTTTCATGTGTGTACGTACTGTGTGACTACAGTGATATTGCATGAGCTTTGCATATCTCCTAGATAAGCCTTGGCTGCTCAGCTACAGCTACCCCTAGACAGCCTGGCTTCAGTTGACTACATTTCACTAAAAATGGATAAGTCAACCTGGTATATGGTGTAAGTACTGTTGGTATCTACTACAAACCAGATCAGCCTCCTACATTTAAAAACAGCTCTTTTGGAGGGGTTTGGTCTCACCACTGAACAGTATAGGATCAAGTTCAGGGAGATCAAAAAAGAGGCCTCACAGGTCTGGGTTGACTTTGTGGACTGTTCTGTTAAAGCTTTATAAGGATGGTTACATGGCAGCAAAGTGTCAGACTATGAGGGCGCGTACAATCTGTTGCTGAGAGAGCATATTTTGAATAACTGTGTGTCTGACTTGTTGCACCAGTACTTGGTAGACTCCGATCTGACCTCTCCCCAAGAACTGGGAAAGAAGGCAGACAAATGGGTCAGAACAAGAGTGAGCAGAAAAGCTCAGACAGGGGGTGACAAGGACAAGAAGAAGGATGGTAAGTCACATGACAAGGGTGGGGACAAGGATAAAAACAAAGTCTTCATCAGGCCCACAGAACTCTTCTGGGGGTGAGTCTAAATCCTCTTCACACCACCATCAGAATAAAAAGCTTTGGTGCTATATCTGTAGGAATAAAGGCCATATGGCAGTAGACAGCTCTTGCCCTCAGAAAAGCACCAAGCCTCCAACCACCACAACCCCCACTGCTTCAACTAGTACCCTTAGCAATAGCAGTGGTTGTGGGAAACTAACACTACAAATAGTCAGTCCAAGGGCGTAGCAGGCCTCACTCTGGGAAATGTAGTGGGGGCTGGTTTAGTTAGGGAAACCACTGAGGCTGTTTTAGTCTCTGATGGTGGCATTGACCTTGTCACCCTTGTTGCTTGTCCCGTTAATATGGACAAGCAACAACCGCTAATAAATGGTGGTCAGTTTGAGGCCGATAGGGACACAGGTGCCAGTGTCACAATGGTGACTGAATAACTGGTGGGCCCTGGGCAACACCTACTTGGTCATTATTACCAAGTGACTGATGCCCATAACAACATTGTAAGCCACACCATGGCTGTTGCTGATCTGAATTTGGGGGGGGGGGGTGATTTTGGCGTACTGGTCCTAAAGGTGTTGTGGTATTCACAGACCTACCTGTAGAGTGTCTACTAGGGAAAAACTTGGAGACTTCAGCTCAGACTGAAGTACAGTTGGAGGCCCATGCAGCAATGCTGGGCATTCCTGGGCATATCTTTGCTTTGACAAGGGCTCAGGCCCAAGAAGCGAAGAGGACAGGGAAACTTGGATCCTGAAAATATATACCAAAGCAGGGATAGAAAGGGTAAAAAACAAACAATTCAGTGGGGCACATCAACAATCAATGTCTATGCTTTTATAATATCATAATGAGATGACATGAGAGATCCTAGCATATTCTAACTAAATTGCTAATTAATATATCTCCCTTTCCTGAATGTGTAGACAAACAATAATTAACCAAATAAGAAAACATGTAACCATGTAAAACTAGCCAGACTATGTCCATGCAGATAGAAAAAAAATGTTAATACAAAAAAATATATATATATATCATATTATACACATAAACATATACACATATAAACACAACATATAGAATAGGAATGAAAAGCCATCAGCCGACACGTGTTTCGTCCTGACTGGACTTCTTCAAGGCTTTGTTCACTTCTATGTCCGTATATTCATATCCCATTTATCATCCTCTGTTTTAACACAGTCAGTTACTTCCTTGCTGTCTTCGAAATAAATCTAAGTTACGGGCATTCTCTTTCTGTTCTTAAATTGCATCCCAGTTCTATTTCCCGATATGTCTTGGCAAGAGCATCGAGGGCCCCTGTACCTCGCCTCACTCTCCCCGACTTTTCCAAGGTAAGTGCAAGGGTAAAACGTGATCCTCCATCCCTCCCTCCACTGATGATGTCCCCCTTTGAGGAGGAACTCCCTGGACAGAACCTACACCCGAAGAACTTCAAGCTGATACAGCTGAACTCTTAGGTGCAGGGGGCCTGTCAGGGAGGAGTTAAGTGTGACACAGCAAACCTGTCCCACACTTGAGGGTATGAGACAACAAGCTGTCAAAGAAGAGGCAGGGGATATCAGTGGCACCAACAGGGTGTACTGGGAGAACAATCTCTTGTATTCTGAAGCAAGGGACCCAAAACCTGGTGCCACCAGGAGACTGGTCATTCCCTTGCAATACAGAGAATTTGTGTTAACCTTGACTCATGATATTCCCCTTGCTGGACATCTAGGGCAAATTAAGACCTGGGACAGACTGGTCCCTCACTTTTACTGTCCTCCCATATCTGAAGATACTAATGAGTTTTGTCAATCCTGTGTCACTTGTCAAGCCAGTGGCAAGACAGGTGGCACCCCAAAGGCCCCCTTAATCCCACTGCCAGTGGTTGGGGTACCCTTTGAAAGGGCAGGGGTTGATAATGTTGGCCCCCCCTGACCCTTCCACAGCTTCTGGAAACAGATTTATTCTGGTGGTGGTGGACCATGCCACTGGGTATCCAGAAGCCATACCTCTTAGGCCTACTACAGCTCCTGCAGTGGCCAAGGCCCTACTGGGAATATTTTCCAGGGTGGGTTTCCCAAATTAGGTGGTATCAGACAGAGGTAGTAACTTCATGGGTGCATCCTTAAAAGCAATGTGGAAAGAGTGTGGTGTAACATAAATTCACTCCACCTTAACATCCCCAGACAAATGGGTTGGTTGAACTTTTTAACAACACACTCAAAGGCATGATAATGGGCCTCTGAAAAACCCAGGAGGAGATGGGATGTCCTGTTACCATGGCTCCTCTTTGCCTACAGGGAGGTACCCCGAAAAGGAGTGGGATACAGGCCCTTTGAACTCCTCTTTTCTTCTCTCTTTAAAGGAGAGTTGGGTGCAACCAGTGAAGCCCCGTAAACAAGATATAGTGGACTATGTGCTTGGCCTAAGATCAACAATGGCTGAGTACATGAAGAAGGCCACTAAGAACCTTCAGACAAGCCAAGAATTGCAGAAGCAATGGCATGACCAGAAGGGTGTCCTGACAGTGTACCGACCAGGGTAAAAAGCGTGGGTCCTGGAGCCTTTGGCACCAAGAGCACTACAACACGAATGGAGTGGACCACACATCATAATGGAGAAAAAGGATGAGTTCACTTATTTAGTTGATCTTGGCACTCCAAGAAGCCCTCTCAGAGTAATTCATGTGAACCGACTAAAGCCCTAGTATGACAGGGCTGATTTAACTCTGCTCATGGCCACTGATGAGGGACAGGAGAAAGAGAGTGACCCTCTCCCTGCTCTCTTCTCTAATACTGCAGCTGAAGGCAGTCCTGGCAGACTGGCTTACTGAATCTCAGGAGGATTGGAGGAATCTGAACTGTTTTCTCTAACACCTGGTCAGACTACATGGTGTGAACACACCATTCATCCAGGAGGCAGCTTGCCTGTTAAAAGTAAAATTTATAGGCAACCTGATGACGTTAGGGCTTGCATCAAAGCTGAAGTGCAGACAATGCTTGACCTAGGAGTAATTGAGCACTCTGACAGCCCTCGCCTAGCCCAGTGGTGCTGGTACCAAAACCTCACTCCCAAAATGGAAAAGGAGAGACAAGGTTCTGTGCAGATTATAGAGGGCTCAATACAGTCACTAAAACTGATGCTAACCCTATACCCAGGGCAGATGAGCTCACAGATACAATGGCATCTGCCAAGTGTCTAAGCACTGTTGACTTGACTGCAGGGCATTGGCAGATCAAAGATGTAAAACCCAAAACTGCTTTCCCAAGCATTGGAGGGAATTATCATTTTACAGTTATTTCCTTTGGTTTGAAGAATGCACCTGCCACTTTTCAGAGGTTGGTGAACACAGTCCTCCAAAGTCTGGAAGCCGTTAGTGCAGCATATCTAGATGATATAGCTGTCTCTAGCTCCACCTGGGAGGATCACCTGGTCCACCTATGGAAAGTTTTGGAGACTCTCCAAAAAGCAGGCCTCACTGTCAAAGCTTCAAAATGCCAGATAGGGCAGGGATAGGTGGTTTATCTGGAACACCTAGTAGGTGGAAAACAGATTCAGCCAATGCAGGGAAAGATCTAGACTATTTTAGACTGGACTCCCCCTACAACACAAACCCAGGTCAGAGCCTTTCTAGGTCTTACTGGATATTACAGGAGGTTCATTAAGAACTATGGCTCCATTGTTGTCCCTCTTAATTACCTCTCCTCAAAGAAGATAGGCAGCCAGCTGTCAAAAAGCTTTTGGGGTGCTAAGACAGGCCATGTGCTCTGCACCTGTCCTAAAAAGCCCAACTTACTCCAAGAAGTTAATAGTTCAGACTGATGCTTCAGAGGCAGGGGTTGGAACAGTTCTATCACAGCTTATTACAGAGGGCCAGGATCAACCAGTAGCTTTTATCAGCAGAAGGTTGACCCCCAGGGAAAAGTGTTGGTCAGCTATAGAGAGGGAGGCCTTTGCTGTGGTCTGGGCCTTGAAGATGTTGAGGCCATACCTCTTTGGTACTCACTTCATTGTTCAGACAGACCACAAACCTCTCATGGCTTAAGCAGATAAAAGGAGAAAACCCAAAATTGTTGAGGTGGTCCATTTCTCTATAGGGTATTGTAGGAAAGTACCATCTTACCTGGCATGGTACCCCCATTTTTTACTTGTGTGTCAGTTTGTTTTTGCCTGTCTCACTGGGATCCTGCTAGCCAGGACCCCAGTGCTCATAGTTGTGGCCTGAATGTGTTCCCTGTGTGGTGCCTAACTGTGTCACTGAGGCTCTTCTAATCAGAACCTCAGTGCTTATGCTCTCTCTGCCTTTAAAATTGTCACTGCAGGCTAGTGACCATATTTACCAATTCTAATTGGCACACTGGAGCACCCTTATAAATCCCTAGTATATGGTACCTAGGTACCCAGGGTATTGGGGTTCCAGGAGATCCCTACGGGCTGCAGCATTTCTTTTGCCGCCTATAGGGAGCTCAGACAATTCTTACACAGGACTGCCACTGCAGCCCGAGTGAAATAACATCCATGTTATTTCAGAGCCATTTTACACTGCACTTAAGTAACTTATAAGTCACCTATGTGTCTAACCCTCACTTAGTGAAGCTTAGGTGCAAAGTTACTAAGTGTGAGGGCACCCTGGCACTAGCCAAGGTGCCCCCACATAGTTCAGGGCAATTTCCCCGGACTTTGTGAGTGCGGGGACACCATTACATGCGTGCACTACATATAGGTCAATACCTATATGTAGCTTCACAATGGTAACTCCGAACATGGCCATGTAACATGTCTAAGATCATGGAATTGTACCCCCATGCCAAATCTGGTATTGGGGTGCCAATCCCATGCATCCCCGGGGATCCACCATGGACACTGGGTACTGCCAAACCAGCTCTCTGGGGTTTTCACTGCCGCTACCGCTGCTGCCAACCCACAGACAGGCTTCTGCCCTCCTGGGGTCTGGGCAGCCCAGTCCCAGGAAGGCAGAACAAAGGATTTCCTCTGAGAGAGGGTGTTACACCCTCTCCCTTTGGAAAAAGGTGTTAAGAGCTGGGGAAGAGTAGCTTCCCCCAGCCTCTGGAAATGCTTTGAAGGGCACAGATGGTGCCCTCCTTGCATAAGCCAGTCTACACTGGTTCAGGGATCGCCCAGCTGCTGCTCTGGCGCGAAACTGGACCGAGGAAAGGGGAGTGACCACTCCCCTGTCCATCACCACCCCAGGGGTGGTGCCCAGAGCTCCTCCAGTGTGTCCCAGACCTCTGCCATCTTGAATGCAGAGGTGTGAGGGCACAATAGAGGCCTCTGAGTGGCAAGTGGATAAGTACTTGTAACTGCTTTACCACTTTGTCATTTGGTGCTTTTCATAAGAAAATCATATACCAAATAGTTCAGTATAAGTACATTGAACGAAAACAGTTTACTTTTCTGCTCTGGTTTAGTGGGCTCCTGGCCCCCCTGGACACTTTTGTGACTCTTGGATTTGGTCCCCTTCCTTTACAGGTCATCTGGTCCAGGAATTAGTCTTCAGTGCTTTGCAGTCAGTTATGGTCTTTGCAGAATCTCCTTTCACAACTTTAGTATGTTTCTGGGGAAGTAGGGTAACTTTACTCCTACTTTTCAGGGTCTTAGGATGGGGTATCTTGGACACCCTTAGTGTTTTCTTACGCTCCCAGTGACCTTCTACACACTACACTAGGCCTGGGGTCCCTAAGTGGTTCACATTCCATTTTTTTAGTATATTGTTTGTGTTGCCCCAAGGCCTATTGCATCCTATTGTATTCTACAGTATTTGCACTACTTTTCTAACTGTTTACTTACCTGATTTTGGTTTGTGTGTATATTGTGTATTTTATCTACCTCCTTAGGGAGCATATCCTCTGAGATATTTTTGGCACATTGTCACTAAAATAAGGTACCTTTATTTTTAGTAACTCTGAGATTCTTATGATATACTGCCATATGATATAAGTGGTACAGTATGAGCTTTGCATGTCTCCTATTTCAGCCTAAGCTGCTCTGCTATAGCTACCTCTATCAGCCCAAGCTGCTAGAACACTACTAACCTACTAATAAGGGATAACTGGACTGGGCACAAGGTGTGTGTAAATTCAATTGCCCACTATAAGCCAGTCCAGCCTCCTACATTGGCAGCAACAATGGAATAAGTACTTGTAACTGCTTTACCACTTTGTCATTGGTGCTTTTCATTAGAAAAACCAATTCCAAATACTTAAAAATATACAGAGTTAACCTAAACAGTTTAACTTTCTTTCTACAAACTTCCTAAAAAGTTTCTAAGAAGTTTTCAAAAGTTTTGAAACATTTGAAAAGTGTTTTCTCTTTTATTTAAAAGTTTCTAAAACATTTTTCTCTCTGTCCTAAACCCTTTCTTACAACCATGTCTGCAGTAGAACTTACTCCCCACGTTGTCCAGGCAACCTATGGTAGTTTAAACTTTAAAAGTTTGAGGGGTCTCTGCATAGAAAGAGGTTTAAACATTGGTAAGAACCCTACCAAAGATCTTCTCCTTAGCCTTCTCCTAGAAAGTGACCAGAACCAGTCTGGCCCATCCCAGGATCAGGAATTTGAGGAGGAGGTGTAGGAAAGTACCATCTTGCCTGGCATGTTACCCCCAATTCCACTGTATGTATGTGTGTTTTTCCTGTGTGTCACTGGGATCCTGCTAGGCAGGACCCCAGTGCTCATAATGTATGCCCTGTATGTGTTCCCTGTGTGGTGCCTAACTGTATCACTGAGACTCTGCTAACCAGAACCTCAGTGTTTATGCTCTCTCTGCTTTTAAAACTGTCACTGCAGGCTAGTGACTAATTTTACCAATTCTCATTGGCACACTGGAACACCCTTATAATTCCCTTGTATATGGTACCTAGGTATCCAGGGTATTGGGGTTCCAGGAGATCCCTATGGGCTGCAGCATTTCTTTTGCCACCCATAGGGAGCTCAGACAATTCCCACACAGGACTGCCACTGCAGCCTGAGTGAAATAACATCCATGTTGTTTCACAGCCATTTTCACAGCACATAATAACTTATAAGTCACCTATATGTCTAACCCTCACTTGGTGAAGGTTAGGTGCCAAGTTACTTGGTGTGTGGGCACCCTGGCACTAACCAAGGTGCCCCCACATTGTTCAGGGCAAATTCCCCAGACTTTGTGAGTGCAGGGACACCATTACATGCATGCACTACATATAAGTCAATACCTATATGTAGCGTCACAATGGTAACTACGAATATGGCCATGTAACATGTCTAGGATCATGGAATTGTCACCCCAATACCATTCTGGTATTGGGGGGACAATTCCATGCATCCTGGGTCTCTAGCACAGAACCCGGGTACTGCCAAACTGCCTTTCTGGGGTCTCCACTGCAGCTGCTGCTGCTGCCAACCCCTCAGACAGGTTTCTGCCCTCCTGGGGTCCAGGCAGCCCTGGCCCTGGAAGGCAGAACAAAGGATTTCCTCTGAGAGAGGGTGTTACACCCTCTCCCTTTGGAAATAGGTGAGAAGGACTGGGGAGGAGCAGCCTCCCCCAGCCTCTGGAAATGCTTTGATGGGCACAGATGGTGCCCATCTCTGCATAAGCCAGTCTACACCGGTTCAGGGATCCCCCAGCCCTGCTCTGGCACGAAACTGGACAAAGGAAAGGGGAGTGACTACTCCCCTGACCTGCACCTCCCAGGGGAGGTGCCCAGAGCTCCTCCAGTGTATCCCAGACCTCTACCATCTTGGAAACAGAGGTGTTGGGGGCACACTGGACTGCTCTGAGTGGCCACTGCCAGCAGGTGACGTCAGAGGCTCCTTCTGATAGGCTCTTACCTCTTTTGGTAGCCAATCCTCCTTCCTTGGTAGACAAACCTCCTTTTCTGGCTATTTAGGGTCTCTGCTTTGGGGGATTCTTCAGATAACGAATGCAAGAGCTCACCAGAGTTCCTTTGTATCTCCCTCTTCACCTTCTACCAAAGGATCGACCACTGACTGCTCAGGACGCCTGCAAAACCGCAACAAAGTAGCAAGACGACTACTAGCAACATTGTAGCGCCTCATCCTGCCGGAGTCCACGCGAAGTCACAAAAGGGAGTCCCACGATGCCGGAGGACAACTCAGAAGGTTGTGCACTGCAGGAAGGAGTGTCGGGGACCCAGGCTTGGCTGTGCACAAAGGAAATCCTGGAGTGCACAGGAGCCGGAGCAGCTGCAAATCATGCGGTACCCAGCAATGCAGTCTAGAGTGGAGAAGCAAGGACTTACCTCCACCAAACTTGGACTGAAGAGTCACTGGACTGTGGGAGTCACTTGGACAGAGTTGCTGAGTTCCAGGGACCATGCTCGTCAGGATGAGAGGGGACCCAGAGGACCGGTGATACAGAAGTTTGGTGCCTGCGTTAGCAGGGGGAAGATTCCGTTGACCCACGGGAGATTTCTTCTTGGCTTCCAGTGCAGGGTGAAGGCAGGCAGCCCCCAGAGCATGCACCACCAGGAAGCAGTTGAGAAAGCCTTCAGGATTGGCACTACAATGTCGCTGGTAGTCTTCTTGCTACTTTGTTGTAGTTTTGCAGGCGTCCTGGAGCACACAGAGGTCGATCCTTGGCAGAAGTTAAAGAGGGAGATGCAGAGGAACTCTGGTGATCTCTTGCATTCGTTAGCTGAAGAGACGCCCACAGGAGAGACCCTAAATAGCCCTCAAAGGAGGATTGGCCACCTAGTCAGGTAAGCACCTATCAGGAGGGGTCTCTGATGTCACCTGCTGGCACTGGCCACTCAGAGGCCTCCATTGTGCACTCACACCTCTGCATTTAAGATGGCAGAGGTCTGTGACACAATGGAGGAGCTCTGGGCACCACCCCTGAGGTGGTGATGGACAGGGGAGTGGTCACTCCCCTTTCCTTTGTCCAGTTTCGCACCAGAGCAGGGGCGGGGGGATCCCTGAACCGGTGTAGACTGGCTTATGCAAGGAGGGCACCATCAGTGCCCTTCAAAGCATTTCCAGAGGCTGGGGGAGGCTACTCCTGCCCAGCCCTTAACACCTATTTTCAAAGGCAGAGGGTATGACACTCTCAGAGGAAATCCTTTGTTCTGCCTTCCTGGGACTCGGCTGCCCAGACCCCAGGAGGGCAGAAGCCTGTCTGTCGGTTGGCAGCAGCGGTAGCAGTGTAGTCCCCCTCTGACTCCCTCTCCTCAGTAAAGTCCACCGGTTGTATGTCGGAACGCCACCTGCCGAAACAACGAGTGCCTGAACAATGAGGTCAGAACACCAACCTCATTGTTACCACTAATGCCTTTACCACGAATGCCTTAACTACGATATTTTGTTGTAAAAGCGTTCCTGGTAAAGGCATTAGTAATAGGCACCCATTGATCGTGCATGCGTCACCCCGCCCCCCAACCCCACCCCAAAACCTAAAACCCCCCGAGCCCCCCACCCCTGCCCCAAAACCTAAAATGCCTGCCCCCCAACCCCACCCCAAAACCTAAAACCCCCCCAACCCCCCACCCCGCCCCAAAACCTAAAACACCCCGCCCTCCACCCCGGCCCAAAACCTAAAGGCCCCAGCCCCCCCCTTACCTGAGTCGTCGCCTCGTCATCCGCATCGTCCTCAGCCGACTCCCTTGTTTGTGCCTTAACCACGCATGTTCGTTGTTCAGGACATGCGTGGTTAAGGCACAAAATAACGAAGTCGTGGTTAAAGAAAGCGTTCTTCCGCTTTCGTTAACCAGGACTTCGTTATTAAAGAGTCGGTGTAGAGGACGTTTCCCGAGTCCACCTGGTCCCTCCTAGTTCCGGGCAGCGCCATTTCCCGCCAAACCCAAGCTTTGCATGTGCCAAGGCTTGTTGGCAGACTCCAGAGATGCAACCAGATTGCAATCTTCCATCCGGCGTGGGACATCATCTGCACCAACCAGGAACCCAAATCCGTCTTCTTGGGTGCAGTATTTACTGTTCTTCTTCACCGGTGGTTCTTCTTTTGCACCTTCATCTGGGTCAGCAGGGGCTCCTGTTCTTCCTGGACTCTTATGTGCTTCTAAGACTTGGTCCCCTTCTTGCATGGGTCCTCAGGTCCAGGAATTCACTGTTGGTGTCTTGCAGTCTCTTCTGATTCTAGCTTAATCTTCTTTCTCATTTCTATGTGTGTTCTGGGTAGTTACTGTGATTTACTCCTGCTTTCCTGGGCACTGGAATGAGTTCTAGTACTTACCTTTGGGGTTTCCTGTACTCCCTGCTCCCCTCTACACACTGCACTTGCCTAGGAGGGAGATCGACATTCGCATTCCACTTTCTTAGTATATGGTTTGTGCTCCCATCGCCCCATTATTAAATATTGTGATTTTCACTAATTGCACCGTTTACTAACTGTTTTTACACCTGTTTCTGCATACTAGTGTATTATTTACCTCCTAAGGGAGTATAGCCTCTATGGTAATTTTGGTATTTGTGTCACCAAAATAAAGTACGTTTATTTTTGTAACACTGAGTGTTTTTTTTCACGCGTGTGAGTACTGTATGACTACGGTGATATTCTTTGCATGTCTCCTAGATAAGCCTTGGTTGTTCATCCACAGCTACCTTTAGAGAGCCTGGCTTCTAGACATTGCCTACAGTACACTAATAAGGGATAACTGGACCTGCTATAAGGTGCAAGTTCCATAGGTACCCACTACAAACCAGGCCAGCCTCCTACAATTCTGGAATGTTATTTTGTGTTCTTTAAAGGACTGTTGCTTGGAGTGGCATTAAAGGATATTATTGCATAATGCTACACTTGAAGAATCACCTTCCTCATATCGCTGAGAAAGCACCATCCATATCCTCTATGGGAAAATCGAGAAAAAACTGTTTTCTCTCAAATATGATTCATGAAATCCCAGCCGAAGGCTTTTTCACAGGGTAAAATCACCTTGGAACGCAACACAATTCCTAAAAGCAGTATGGTACCATTTACAAATAATTTAAATTGTAACTAAAATCTGTTATCACCCTTTATATGTTCTCCTTTTTGTAACTCTCAAAACCTGGCATTCACTACCGGGCATTTGAATGGGTGATATCATGTATATTGGCCCTAAAATGACTGCCAGCACTTCTTGGCTGAGGTACTGTGTAGAGGACGTGGGATGTCCCAGAGGGTTGGAGGCGTTTAATAATCGGGTCGGAGTCAGGATACAGTTTAATACTGATATTCTTTTTATTATTGTTTTCAGGCTGTTGTCAAAATTTTGTAAATCTCAACGTTATGATTTGGTTGCTACTTGAGACTCTTTATTCTTAACAGGGTCTGTATTTCTCCCTCTTCTTCGCTCTTGCTTTTTCTTCTTTCTTCCTTTATTTTCTTCTTTCTTTTCCTGGTTTTAATATGTTTCTTTTCTTCTTTTCTTTCTTTTAGGAGTATCCCTCCCAAGCGTGGTGGAGTCGGGTGGAAGAGCGATTCCAACAAAAAAGAAATTAAAACCAAAAGAAGATGGTAAGTATTATTACTCTTCATTTCTTATTTTAATCTGGTTAGAGGGGTAGTGCGGTGTGGTGGGAAAACAGGCAATTCTGTGAGTGCTCCCCGTTGTTTCTCAAAAAGAAATGGCTTTTCTCGATATTTTGGAGTTCTGTTAACTTCACAGGACTCTCTCCAACCATCAATAAGTAGTGAAGGTTAGTAAAATAAAATAAAATAAAATAATAACTAAAGTTAGGAAGATGGAGAGACGGACCGTCTATTTGTCCTGACTCTCCTTCACTGCCTTGCACCGTCTGCGCTCTCCTCTCCCACCCAGTAACAGCCCGGGTTTAGTTAGGCAGGCACGTACCTGCAAAAGCCACTTCCCTCTGGGGCTGGGGCTGGCGTTGGAGCGGGGTTTCCTCCCTGTCGGTCGCGGTGTCTCCGGTTCCTTTGTGTCTCTGTTTTCCGCTCCAGTCTCCCTAGCCGGTACTCCCTTGTGGGCCTCCTCGGGTGAGACTCCTCTCTCTTCCGTCCAACGCCGGTCTTCCTCTACTTCTTCTTCAAAGCTGCGCGCCTCTTTAGTCCGTCCTTCCTTTTTACTTCTGTAACCCGGACGTCTGGGGACAGGACGGGCGTTCCTGTGTTTGTGCTGTCGCCGGTGCCCCTGGGGCACTGTATCGCTGGTCTTGGGGCATCATCGAGAAACAGGGTCCCCGTGACCCTGTTACATACACCCCCCTTGGCGAGGGCTGTTCGAGATGCTGACCGATGGGATGTCTGGACAAATAGTCGGCTGTGCATAGTTGTTTGCCTGGTAGATGCTGGACCTGAAAGGTAAATGGTTGTAGTTCCATAAACCAACTTAGTATACGGGGATTAGTATCCTTATGTCGTGATAACCAGGTAAGATGTGCATGGTCGGTATGCAATACAACGGGGTGACCCAAAAGATAATGCTGAAGGTTTTCTATGGCCCATTTAATTGCCAGGCATTCTCTTTCAATCACTGGATATCGTTGTTCCCTGGGTAGAAATTTCTGGCTCATAAATACGATGGGGTGGTTGTTTTTGACCTTGTCTTTCTGGAATAATACAGGACCTATCCCCACATCGGAGGTGTCTGTCTGTAAATAAAATTCTTTGGTGACATCGGGACAGCGCAACACCGGTTCTGTGGTTAGACTTCTGAAGAATCTCATAGCTACGTTGTTGGAAAGGGTTCAAGGTTTTTATCTTCGAGGGTTGTCCCTTCTTTAGGAGATCAATTTAGGGTGCGTCTGAGGTGGAATAGTTTGGAATAAACCTCCTGTAGTAGCCTACTAACCCCCGGAAGGAGCACAGCTCTTTCTTTGTGGATGGGACAGACACTTTGAGAATGGCTTCTACTTTACTTAGCTGGGGTCTGATCAGTCCCTTACCTATGTGATACCCCAGATAAGCGATCTCATTACAGGCTAACTTACATTTGTCGGGATTAGCGGTGAGGCTGGCCCTTTTCACTGCTTGGAATATGGTGTCTAAATGGCCCATATGTTCATCCCATGTTTCACTGTAAATTACTATATCATCCAGATATGCAGCAGCATAGCTGGAATGATGGCGTAATAAACTGTCTATCATTCTTTGAAAAGTGGCCGGGGTGCTGTGTAATCCAAAAGGTAGGACATTAAATTGATATAGGACAGATGGAGTCGAGCATTTTTTTCTTTGTCTGAGGAACATAGGGGAATCAGCCAGTACCCCTTGGTGAGGTCTAACGTAGACATATATTGAGCTTTACCTAACCGTTCCAGTAACTCATCAACTCTTGGGATAGGGTATGTATCAAACTGTGATATGTGGTTTAGTTGCCTAAAGTCAACACAAAACAGAATGGATTTGGGCACTAGGTGTAGGAGGCTGGCCTGACTTATAGTGGGTACCTTGTGGTACTTACACCCTGTGCCAGGTCCGGTTATTCCTTATTAGTAGAATAGAGGTGTTTCTAGCAGCTTAGGCTGATAGAAGGTAGCTATGGCAAAGCAGCTTAGGCTGAACTAGGAGACGTGCAAAGCTCCTACCATACCACTTATATCACGTAGCACAATATCATAAGAAAACACCATACTCAGAGTTACTGAAAATAAAGGTACTTTATTTGAGTGACAATATGCCAAGAGGATCTCAGAGAATACCCTCACTTAGGAGGTAAGTAATATACACAAGTTATATGTACACAAACCCAAAACAGGTAAGTAACAGTAAGAAAAGTAGTGCAAACAATGTAGAATCTCAATAGGATGCAATAGGCAAACATAGGTCTAGGGACAACACAAACCATATTCTCCAAAAGTGGAATGCGAATCACGAATGGACCCCAGACCTATGGGAGATTGTAAAGGGTCGCTGGGACTGTGAGAAAACAGTAAGGGTGTTCAAAATACCCCACCCCAAGACGTTAGAAAGTAGAAGTAAAGTTACCCTACTACCCCAAAAGGACACAATAGTCGTGATAGGGGGATTTTGCAAGAACCACAAGCACCATCAAAACACTGAAGACAGATTCCTGGACGTGAGGACCTGCAAGGCAAGGGGACCAACTCCAGGACTCACAATAGTGTCCTGCGGGGGCAGGAGCCCAGAAAACCCCAGATGAAGGTGCAAAAGGGCTGCCTCCGGGTGGAAGAAGCCGAAGATTCTGCAACAACGAAAAGGGCTAGGAACTTCTCCTTTGGATGGAAGATGTCCCATGGCATGCTGGAGGTTGCAGAAGTGTTTCCAGGCAGAAATGCCATAAACAAGCCTTGCTAGCTGCAAGAGTCGCGGTTGAGGATTTTGGGTGCTGCTGGCGACCAGGAAGGACCAGGATGTCGCCCCTTAAAGGAGGAGACAGAGGGGGTGCTCAGCAACTCAGAGAGCCCCCACAGAAGCAGGCAGCACCCGCAGAAGTACCGGAGCAGGCACTTGGAAGATCTGAGGACAGCGGTCGACTCAGAGTCACAAAGGAGGGTCCCACAACATCAGAGTCCAACTCAGCGGGCTGAGCACTGCAGGCCGGAGTGCTGGGGACCCAGGCTAGGCTGTGTACAAAGAAATCCTTGGAAAAGTGCACAGAAGTGGGAGCAGCTGCAAAGCACACAGTAAACAGGTTTGCTGTCTGGCGTGGGGAGGCAAGGACTTACCTCCACCAACTGTGGACAGAAGGGCCACAGGACTGTGGGAGACACTTGGACCCAGTTCCTGTGTTCCAGGGACCACACTCGTCAGGATGAGAGAGGACCCAGAGGACCGGTGATGCAGAAGTTTAGTGCCTGCGTTAGCAGGGGGAAGATTCTGTCGACCCACGGGAGTCGAGAAAGCCGGCAGGATGAGGTGTTACAATGTTACTGGTAGTCGTCCTGCTACTTTGTTGAGGTTTTGCAGGCGTCCTGGATCAGTCAGCGGTCGATCCTTGGCAGAAGTCGAAGAGGGAAGTGCAGAGGAACTCTGGTGAGCTCTTGCATTCGTTTTCTGAAGAATACCCCAGAGGAGAGACCCTAAATAGCCAGAAAAGGAGGTTTGGCTACCATGAAAGGAGGTTTGGCTACCAAGAGAGGTAAGAACCTATCAAAGGGGGTCTCTGACGTCACCTGCTGGCACTGACCACTCAGAACAGTCCAGTGTGCCCCCAACACCTCTGATTCCAAGATGGCAGAGGTGTGGGACACACTGGAGGAGCTCTGAGCACCTCCCCTGGGAGGTACTGGTCAGGGGAGTGGTCACTCCCCTTTTCTTTGTCCAGTTTCGCGCCAGAGCAGGGCTGGGGGATCCCTGAACTGGTGTAGACTGGCTTATGCAGAGATGGGCACCATCTGTGCCCATCAAAGCATTTCCAGAGGCTGGGGGAGGCTACTCCTCCCCAGGCCTTCACACCTATTTCCAAAGGGAGAGGGTGTAACACCCTCTCTCAGAGGAAATCCTTTGTTCTGCCTTCCTTGGCTGGGTCTGCCCAGACCCCAGGAGGGCAGAATCATGTCTGAGGTGTTGGCAGCAGCAGCAGCTGCAGTGGAAACCCCGGAAAGGCAAGTTGGCAGCACCCGGGTTCTCTGCTAGAGACCTGGGGGATCATGGAATTGTCCCCCCCAATACCAGGATGGTATTGGTGTGACAATTCCATGATCTTAGACATGTTACACGGCCATGTTCGGAATTACCATTGTGACGCTATACATAGGTAGTGACCTATGTATATTGCAGGCGCATAATGGTGTCCCCACACTCACAAAGTTCGGGGAATTTGCCCTGAACCATGTGGGGGCACCTTGGCTAGTGATGGGTTAGAAAAAGTATATGGTTTGTGTTGCCCCTATACCTATGTGCTCCTATTGCAATCTATTGTAGTTCTACACTGTTTGCATTACTTTTCTTGCTACTACTTACCTAATTTTGGTTTGGGTACATATATCTTGTGTATATATCTTATCCGCATACTGAGGTTACTCACTAATATACTTTTGGCATATTGTCATAAAAATAAAGTACCTTTATTTTTAGTACTTCTGTGTATTGTGTTTGTAAGGAAATGCCTCCTTGGCATGGTTACCCCCTGACTTTTTGCCTTTGCTGATGCCAAGTTATGATTTGAAAGTGTGCTGAGGCCTGCTAACCAGACCCCAGCACCAGTGTTCTTTCCCTAACCTGTACCTTTGTTTCCACAATTGGCACATCCTGGCATCCAGGTAAGTCCCTTGTAACTGGTACCCCTGGTACCAAGGGCCCTGATGCCAGGGAAGATCTCTAAGGGCTGCAGCATATCTTATGCCACCCTGGGGACCCCTCACTCAGCACAGACACACTGCTTGCCATCTTGTGTGTGCTGGTGGGGACAAAACGAGTAAGTCAACATGGCACTCCCCTCAGGGTGCCATGCCAACCTCACACTGCCTATGCAGTATAGATAAGTCACCCCTCTAGCAGGCCTTACAGCCCTAAGGCAGGGTGCACTATACCATAGGTGAGGGCATAGGTGCATGAGCACTATGCCCAGACAGTGTCTAAGCAAAACCTTAGACATTGTAAGTGCAGGGTAGCCATAAGATTATATGGTCTGGGAGTCTGTCATACACGAACTCCACAGCACCATAATGGCTACACTGAAAACTAGGAAGTTTGGTATCAAACTTCTCAGCACAATAAATGCACACTGATGCCAGTGTACATTTTATTGTGAAATACACCCCAGAGGGCATCTTAGACCTGACTTCCAGTGTGGGCTGACTAGGTTTACCAGCCTGCCACACACCAGACATGTTGCTGGCCACATGGGGAGAGTGCCTTTGTCACTATGTGGCTAGTAACAAAGCCTGTACTGGGTGGAGGTGCTTCTCACCTCCCCCTGCAGGAACTGTAACACCTGGCAGTGAGCCTCAAATGCTCACCCCCTTTGTTACAGCACCACAGGGCATTCCAGCTAGTGGAGATGCCCATCCCCTCCGGCCACGGCCCCACTTTTGGCGGCAAGGCCGGAGGAGATAATGAGAAAAACAAGGAGGAGTCACTGGCCAGTCAGGACAACCCCTAAGATGTCCGGAGCTGAGTAGACTCTCACTTTTAGAAATCCTCCATCTTGCAGATGGAGGATTCCACCAATAGGATTAGGGATGTGCCCCCCTCCCCTCAGGGAGGAGGCACAAAGAGGGTGTAGCCACCCTCAGGGCTAGTAGCCATTGGCTACTAACTCCCCCAGACCTAAACACACCCCTAAATTGAGTATTTAGGGGCCCCCAGAACCTAGGAAAACAGATTCCTGGAACCTGAAGACGAAGAAGGACTGCTGACCTGAAAGCCCTGCAGAGAAGACGGAGGCACCAACTACTTTGGCCCCAGCCCTACCGGCCTGTCTCCCCACTTCAAGAATAACTGCAACAGCGACGCATCCCCCAGGGTCCAGCGACCTCTGAAGCCTCAGAGGACTACCCTGAATCTAAAAGGACCAAGAACTCCCGAGGACAGAGGCTCTGCTCCAAAGAAGATACAACTTTGCAATAAAGGAACAACTTTTAAAGGACTGCACGTTTCCCGCCGGAAGCATGAGTCTTTCCACTCTTCACCCGACGCCCCCAGCTCGACCTGCGAAGAACCAACACTACAGGGAGGACTCCCCGGCGACTGCGACCCTGTGATTTGACAGAGTTGACCCCCCCTGAGCCCACCCAGCGACGCCTGCAGAGGAAATCCAGAGGCTCCCCCTGACCGCGACTGCCTGCTTCAAAGAACCCGACGCCTGGTAAAGACACTTCTCCATTGAAGCCTATGCGTTTTGGGCACCACTTTGACCTCTGCACCTGACCGGCCCTGAGCTGCTGGTGTGGTAACTTTGGGGTTGCCCTGAACCCCCAACGGTGGGCTACCTTGGATCCAACTTTGAACCCTGTAGATGTTTTACTCACCTGCAAAACTAACCAATACTTACCTACCCGGGAACTGTTGAAATTTGCACAGTGTCTAGTTTTAAAATAGCCTATTGCCGTTTTTGCCAAAACTGTACATGCTATTTTGCTGATTCAAAGTTCCTATGATACCTAAGTGAAGTACCTTTCATTTGAAGTATTGAATGTAAATCTTGAACCTGTGGTTCTTAAAATAAGCTAAGAAAAGATATTTTTCTATACAAAAACCTATTGGCCTGGAATTGTCTTTGAGTGTGTGTTCCTCATTTATTGCCTGTGTGTGTACAACAAATGCTTAACACTACCATCTGATAAGCCTACTGCTCGACCACACTACCACTAAATAGAGCATTTGAATTATCTATTTTTGCCACTATCTTACCTCTAAGGGGAACCCTTGGACTCTGTGCATGCTATTTCTTACTTTGAAATAGTACATACAGAGCCAACTTCCTACAGTGTTTTCTTATGATATTGTGCATATGACACCAGTGGTATAGTAGGAGCTTTACCTGTCTCCTAGTTCAGCCTAAGCTGTTTTGCCATAGCTACCTTCTATCAGCCTAAGCTGCTAGAAACACCTCATCTACACTAATAAGGGATAACTGGACCTGGCACAAGGTGTAAGTACCTCTGGTACCCACTACAAGCCAGACCAACCTCCTACATCTGCCTGTACTTATCCATTGTAAGGGGACAAGCAGCCAGTGTGGCAAGGCCAATGCCACGATGTGTGACAGAAACTGTCTTGGGACTGACTACCCCAGTTTCTATGATGGACCCATAAGTGAACCCAACTACACCCTTATTTTGACTGTTGCCAGCAGTCCCACCACTATTACCACTACTGCTAGGGGCACTAGAGTTTGATGTATTAGTGGTGGTAGGCTCAGGGGGTTTACCTGGACAGGACTTATCCCCTGGCCTATGGCCTTTATTTTTACACACATAGCACCAAGGCTTTCTAATGTGTGTGGATTGGAAGAAGAGGAAGAAGTTGATTTATCCCCACCCCTGAAGAGTGTTTAGGATTTGAAGAAAGATCCTTAGTTTTACCTTTATCCCCATGCTTATCCTGAGATGCCTCACCATCTTTCTTCATGCCATCCTTGTCACCTCCTGTAAGAACTTTTCTGTTCAACCTTGTTCTGACCCATTTGTCTGCCTTCTTTCCCAATTCTTGGGGAAAGGTCAGATCAGAGTCTACTAGGTGGTGGTGCAACAAGTCAGGCACACAATTGTTAAGAATATGCTCTCTCAGAATAAGATTATACAGGGTTTCATAGTAAGAAACGTTACTGCCATGCAACCACCCTTCCAAGGCCTTCACTGAACAGTCCACAAAATCTGTCCAGTCTTGGGAAGACTCTTTTCTGGAGTCTCTGAACTTAATCCTGTATTGTTCAGTGGTTAAGCCAAATCCATCCAAGAGTGCATCTTTCAAAACTTTGTAATTATTGGCATCACTTTCTCTGACAGTAAGGAGCCTATCCCTACCCTTTCCAGTGAAAGATAGCCACAAAATAGCAGCGCACTGCCTTTGAGGGACCAACTGTACCATACAAGCCTTTCAAGTGCAGCAAACCACTTACTGATGTCATCCCCCTCCTTGTAAGGGGGGACTATCTTGTGCAGATTCCTGTATTCTTGCTCTCTAACAGGATTGCTATCAGAAATACTGCTGCTGCCACCATGGGGAACTAACCCCCCCCCCTCTGTCTTTCCCTCTCTATGTCTAGGGATTCCCTATCTAAGGCCAGCTGCTGCTGTTTAAGCTTCAGTCTGGTCTCTTCTACCCTCACCTTTCTGAGTTCTCTTTCCATTAAGTTATCCTCAGGGTGGTTGGGTTGGGAATATTTAGACATAGAGGAACTGCGGGAAGTTTCAGAGGGAGATCTGTCCCTAACGGTCTGGACCCTGGTAACCTGGCCTCTAGGGGTGAAAGATGCCCTACTGGTGTGGGAACCTCTAACTACCAGAGTCACTAGGTGCCCTGCTAGGGAGCAGGACTTTGTAAGAACCCTCCCCAGCTTCCTCATGGAACTCCTCTGAGTCTGACTGGGAAGCTTCCCCATTTTCTAACCTCTCCTGAGATGGGCCAGACTGGTTCTGGTCATCTACAATGAGCATCTTAAAGAGAAACTCTTTTGTAGGATTCTTACCTATACCCAAACCTCTATCTAGGCAGAAACCCCTCAAACTTTTATAGTTCAAACTCTCATATGTTGCATTAACAGTTTTGGGAGTGGGCTCTAGTACAGACATGATAGTAAAGGTTTAAGGATAGTGAGAGAAAAAGTTTTAGAACTTTAGAAAGCACAGAGAAAAAACTTTTTCAAACTTTGGGAAAACTTTTAGAAGTTTTCAAAAACTTTTCAGAACTTTGTTAAACGTTTTAGAGTAGAAAAGTAAACAGTTTTGGTTAAGTGTACATATACTGAACTATTTGGTATATGATTGTCTTATGAAAAGCACCAAATGACAAAGTGGTAAAGCAGTTACAAGTACTTATCCCACCGCTGCACCACCAATGAAGGAGGCTGGCCTGGCTTATAGTGGGTACCTTGTGGTACTTACACCCTGTGCCAGGTCCAGTTATATTAGTAGAATAGAGGTGTTTCTAGCAGCTTAGGCTGATAGAAGGTAGCTATGGCAAAGCAGCTTAGGCTGAACTAGGAGACATGCAAAGCTCCTACTATACCACTTATATCAAATAGCACAATCTCATAAGAAAACACAATACTTAGAGTTACTAAAAATGAAGGTACTTTATTTAAGTGACAATATGCCAAAAGTATCTCAGAGAATACCCTCACTTAGGAGGTAAGTAATATACACATATTATATGTACACAAACCCAAAACAGGTAAGTAACAGTAAGAAAAGTAGTGCAAACAATGTAGAATCACAATAGGATGCAATAGGCAAACATAGGTCTAGGGGCAACACAAACCATATACTCCAAAAGTGGAATGCGAATCCTGAATGGACCCTGGGAGATTGTAGAGGGTCTCTGGGACTGTGAGAAAACAGTAAGGGTGTCCAAAATACCCCACCCCAAGACCCTAGAAAGTAGGAGTAAAGTTACCCTACTAGCCCAAAAGGACACAATAGTCGTGATAGGGGGATTCTGCAAGAACCACAAGCACCAGCAAAACACTGAAGACGGATTCCTGGACGTGAGGACCTGCAAGGCAAGGGGACCAAGTCCAATAGTCGTGATAGTGTCCGGGGGGGCAGGAGCCCAGAAAACCCCGGATGAGGGTGCAAAAGGGCTGCCTCCGGGTGGAAGAAGCCGAAGATTCTGCAACAACGAAAAGGACTAGGAACTTCTCCTTTGGATGAAAGATGTGCCACGGCGTGCTGGAGGTTGCAGAAGTGTTTCCAGGCAGAAATACAGCAAACAAGCCTTGCTAGCTGCAAGAGTCATTGATGATTTTGGGTGCTTTTGGGGAGCAGGAAGGACCAGGATGTCACCCCTTGGAGGAGGAGACAGAGGGGGCGCTCAGCAACTCAGAGAGCCCCCACAGAAGCAGGCAGCACCCGCAGAAGTACCGGAGCAGGCACTTGGAAGATCTGAGGACAGCGGTTGACTCAGAGTCACAAAGGAGGGTCCCACGACGTCGGAGTCCAACTCAGCGGGTTGAGAACTACAGGACGGGGTGCTGGGGACCCAGGCTAGGCTGTGCACAAAGGAATCCTTGGAAAAGTGCACAGAAGTGGGAGCAGCTGCAAATCACGCAGTACACAGGTTTGCTGTCTGGCGTGGGGAGGCAAGATCTTACCTCAACCAACTTTGGACAGAAGGGCCACTGGACTGTCGGAGACACTGGGACCCAGCTCCTTTGTTCCAGGGACCACGCTCGTCAGGATGAGAGGGGACCCAGAGGACCGGTGATGCAGACGTTTGGTGCCTGCATTAGCAGGGGGAAGATTCAGTCGACCCACGGAAGATTTCTTCTTGGCTTCCAGTGCAGGGTGAAGGCAGACAGCCCTCAGAGCATGCACCACCAGGAAACAGTCGAGAAAGCCGGCAGGATGAGGCGCAATAATGTTGCTGGTAGTCGTCTTGCTACTTTGTTGCGGTTTTGCAGGTGTCTGGAGCAGTCAGCGATCGATCCTTGGCAGACGTCAAAGAGGGAAGTGCTTCTTTCGTTATCTGAAGAATACCCCAGAAGAGAGACCCCAAAATAGCCAGAAAAGGAGGTTTGGCTACCAAGAAAGGAGGATGGCTACCAAGAGAGGTAAAAACCTATCAGAGGGGGTCTCTGACGTCACCGGCTGGCACTGGCCACTCAGAGCAGTCCAGTGTGCCAGCAACACCTCTGTTTCCAAGATGGCAGAGGTCTGGGACACACTGGAGGAGCTCTGGGCACCTCCCCTGGGAGGTGCAGGTCAGGGGAGTGGTCACTCCCCTTTCCTTTGTCCAGTTTCGCGCCAGAGCAGGGCTGGGGGATCCCTAAACCGGTGTAGACTTATGCAGAGATCGGCAGCATCTGTGCCCATCAAAGCATTTCCAGAGGCTGGGGGAGGCTACTCCTCCCCAGCCATCACACCTATTTCCAAAGGGAGAGGGTGTCACAACCTCTCTCAGAGGAAATCCTTTGTTCTGCCTTCCTGGGCCAGGGCTGCCTGGACCCCAGGAGGGCAGAAACCTGTCTGATGGGTTGGCAGCAGCAGCAGCTGCAGTGGAGACCCCGGAAAGGCAGTTTGGCAGTACCCGGGTTCTGTGCTAGAGACCCGGGGGATCATGGAATTGTCTTCCCAATGCCAGAATGGCATTGGGGTGACAGTTCCATGATCTTAGACATGTTACATGGCCATGTTCGGAGTTACCATTGTGACGCTATACATAGGTAGTGGCCTATGTATAGTGTACGCTTGAAATGGTGTCCCGCACTCACAAAGTCCGGGGAATTTGCCCTGAACAATGTGGGGGCACCTTGGTAAGTGCCAGGGTGCCCACACACTAAGTAACTTAGCACCCAACCTTCACCAGGTGAAGGTTAGACATATAGGTGACTTATAAGTTACTTAAGTGCAGTGGTAAATGGCTGTGAAATAACGTGGACGTTATTTCACTCAGGCTGCACTGGCAGGCCTGTGTAAGAATAGTCAGATCTCCCTATGGGTGGCAAAAGAAATGCTGCAGCCCATAGGGATCTCCTGGAACCCCAATACCCTGGGTACCTCAGTACCATATACTAGGGAATTATAAGGGTGTTCCAGTATGCCAATGTGAATTGGTGAAATTGGTCACTAGCCTGTTAGTGACAATTTGTAAAGCAGAGAGAGCATAACCACTGAGGTTCTGTTTAGCAGAGCCTCAGTGAGACAGTTAAGTCATCACACAGGGAACACATATAGGGCACACTTATGAGCACTGGGGCCCTGGCTGGCTCACTAAAACAACATATATACAGTGAAATATGGGGGTAACATGCAAGGCAAGATGGGACTTTCCTACACAGTGTGCCAATGAGAATTGGTAAAATTAGTCACTAGCCTGCAGTGACAATTTTAGAAAGCAGAGAGAGCATAAACACTGAGGTTTTGGTTAGCAGAGCCTCAGTGATACAGTTAGGCACCACACGGGGAACACATATAGGCCAGACACTTATGAGGTATCAAACACACTGACAACATAGGGTTTTCACTATGAGCACTGGGCCCTGGCTAGCAGGATCCCAGTGAGACAGCAAAAACACCCTGACATATACTCACAAACAGGCCAAAAGTGGGGGTAATAAGGCCAGAAAGAGGCTACCTTCCTACACTAGGACAATCAGGGAACACCATGGACTTACTGAGGGTTCTATAATGCCCATTTGAAACATGGTTTTAACTTCTTGTTCCACCGCCTTCTTCTGTGCCTCTGGGATTCTATATGGTCGGAGACAAATGACTTTTCCTGGCTGTGTCTTAATATGATGTTGAGCCAACAATGTTTTCCCCGGAATCGTGGAAAACAAGAGCCTATGTCTCCCTATGACTTCACCCAATTGTTTCTGTTGTTCCGGCGAAAGGGAGGGGTTAATTGATGGCATGTCTATTATGGGGTCAGTGGTGGTAGAGTGTAGATCTATTTCTAGTTCTTTTACATTGTTGATAAGAAACCCAGTTCTTAGAGGGTTTGGAGTCTCTGCGGGTTCTTCCCATTTCTTTAAGAGATTTATTTGATAAATCTGTGTTCCCTTTGGGGTTTCGGATAGCTCAATTGTGTAGGTCACTGGGTTTATTGCGTTCAGAACTTTATAAGGGCCTAGTCACCTTGCCAATAATTTATTGTCGGAGCTGGGCAGTAGAATGAGGACCTCATCTCCAGTTTGGAACCGTCTAAGATTTGTATTTTTGTCATAATAGTGCTTTTGTTTTTCCTGCACGCTCTCTAAATGGATTCGTACGTCCTCCCAGACTGTCTGGACTTGGTCTTTCAGTTGTTGTGCATATTCAAGAAGATCTCTGTCCCCGCCATCGTCTTCTTCCCACCTTTCTGCAGCCATGTCTAAGAGGGTTCTGGGTTGGCGACCAAATACCAGTTCAAAGGGACTATGACCCGTAGAGGACTGCACATGTGTTCATATAGCATAGAGGACAAAAGGTACTTTCTTGTCCCAATCCCTCCTAGAATCAGAGATGGTTTTTTTCAACAGGGTTTTTAATGTTCAATTATATCTTTCCACAAGGCCATCCATCTGTGGATGGTAGACGGAGGTATGTATTTGGGGCACTTTTAATATCTTACAGATTTGGGTCATTAGACGGGACATAAAGGGAGTGAGCTGATCTGTTAGGATTTCCTTGGGAAACCCGACCCTAGAGAAGAACCCGATCATGGCATTGGCCACACTTTTTGTGGTCATGCTGGTTAGTGGGATAGCTTCTGGATATCTTATTGCATAATCGACTAAAACAAGGCTATAGGTATACCCTCTGGAGGATGGAATGAGAGGGCCTACCAAATCCATCCCTACTCTGGAGAATGGGATATCAATAATAGGTAACGGAAACAATGGGGCTTTCTTTTGGGCACCTGGATTTATCAATTGACACCTAGGGCACTGTTGACAGAATTGACATATCTGTGAGAAGACGCCGGGCCAATAAAAACACAGTAATAGATATTCCTTCATCTTCTCTGTCCCAAAATCACCACCCCCATATGACTATGGGCCAGAAGTAATGTTTGGGTGCAGTATTGTTAAAACTACCAACTGTTTCCTTTCTTCGTTATTATATTTAGTTATTCTGTATAATAGTCCTTTTTGCACAGTGAAATAAGGACCCACCTGTCCTGTTTTCTCAGTTACAGCAGACTTCCAGGCATGCTGTAAGGTAGGACCTTCCCGTTGACTACTGTGGAAGGAAGGGAGGGAAGTTAAGGCCCCCTCTCTATGTTCGTCTTTCATGTCGTTTTCCTTCTTAATCTGGTAAAGTAATTTCCCTTCCCTCTTCTTCTTGTTAGGTCTATATCTTTCATCGCTTGGGTTGATATTTATTTGGGAAAAGGAAGCATCTTCCCATCATCTCTCTGTTTGATCCTTTATCCGAAGACTATCAAGTAGATCAGAAAAATGGGTGGAATCAGTACCCACAATTACTTCCTCAACCAAGTGTTCAATAACCCCCATCTTAATCAACTCACTCTGTCCTTTCCATTCAAGAGAGACAGAGACTAAGAGATATCGCTTCATGTCTCCATGGATACAACAGATAGATACTGTATTGCTGGATGTTTGATTTCTGTGCTTCATCAAACTTGCTCTTATTACAGATTGGCTACACCCAGAGTCAATTAGGACGTTAGTAGTTTGGCCGTTAACCTTCATTTCTCTCATATAGTTGGGGTTTTCTTTCCCGGTGTAGAACACTCTCCATCGGCTCCGGCATCTCTTCTTTGTGGGGTCAGTTATGGGCAATGTGGCCCCACTCACTGCAATTATAGCACTGTGGTTGTTGGTTAGGGTTTCTTTCAATAACCCTAGGAATGAATATGTCCTCAGGTCCTTTGACGACTTTGGGATGATAGGGTAGCCCAGAGGGTCGGTTAATCGAAGAAGGTCCCCTTGACGGGTTTACTTTAAAGTCAGAGGAACGGTGATATGCACAAGCCAGATCTATTGCTGCGGTGGTATCCACTTTGGGATGTTACTTTATCCAATTTCGTGTTGATGTAGGTAAAGGCTCTAGGAATTGTTCAAGCAGAATAACCCAAATAAGATCCTCCCTATCTGTGCCGATGGGTCCTAGCCATGTCAGTCCAAGATCTTTTATTGTGAAATAAAGGGCTTGAGGATTCTCTGTCCGAGACCACCAGGTTTTCCGGAATCTGAGTCTATAGTATTCTGTGTCAAACTCCACTCCTACTAATATACTCTTCTTTATGTCGGGATACGGAGTGGTACCTCCCGGGTTTACTGCCTGATATGCCGCTTGTAAGGTGACTGTCAGGAGGGGGCCACGTATTGTCCCCACCTATCCTCGGGCCATGTGGCGGAAGTAGCTGCCCCCTCAAAGTTGGTGAAGAACGCATCTGGATCATCTCCTTCTTGGTACTTTTGCAGGACAAAACTAGGTACGTTGGGGTGGACTCAAGTAGCGCTGATTGTATCTGTTAGTTACTGCAGCGCAATCTCGTGGACTAGCTGGTTGTTGGCTATTATTGTTGCCTGACTCTTCAGAGCGTTTTGGAGAGTCTCTCCGTACGGGCTTCCCTTTGTTGTTCTTCCCATACAACTTGCAGGTGTCTTTGCCCTTCGGCCAACCTTTGTATCATATCTTCAATTGTGGGTTTGGTTTCCATTCTCCCTCAGTATATGGAGACCGTTGTGTTAAGGGATGTCTCCAGCAACAGTCTTCAGGTAGTGAAATCCAACTTCTGACACCACTGTAGAGGACGTGGGATGTCCCAGAGGGTTGGAGAAGTTTAATAATCGGGTCGGAGTCAGGATACAGTTTTATACTGATATTCTTTTTATTATTGTCTTTAAGCTGTCAAGATTGTAAATCTCAACATTATGATTTGTTTGCTACTTGAGTCTCTTTATTCCTAACAGGGTCTGTATTTCTCCCTCTTTTTCTCTCTTGCGTTTCTCCTTTGTTACTTTCTTTTCCTGGTTTTAATATGTTTCTTTTCTTCTTTTCTTTCTTTTAGGAGTATCCCTCTCAAGCATGGTGGAGTCGGGTGGAAGAGTGATGCCAACAAAAAAAAAATGAAAACCACAAGAAGATGGTAAGTATTTTTACTCTTCGTTTCTTATTTTAATCTGGTTAGAGGGATAGTGCGGTGTGGTGGGAAAACAGGCAATTCGATGAGTGCTCCCCGCTGTTTGTCAAAAAGAAATGGCTTTTCTCGATGTTTTGGAGTCCTGGTAACTTCACAAGACTCTCTCCAACCATCAATAAGTAGTGAAGGTTAGTAAAATAAAATAAAGAAATAATAATAACTAAAGTATAAAATTAGGAAGATGGAGAGATGGACCGTCTATTTGTTCTGTCTCTCCTTCACTGCCTCGCACCGTCCACGTTCCCCTCTCCCACCCAGTAACAGCCCGGGTTTAGTTAGGCAGGCATGTACCTGCAAAAGCGATTCCTCCCTGTTGACGGTGTGCCGTCCCGTCGTGGTGTTGCCGGTTCCTTTGTGTCTCCGTTATCCGCTCCGGTCTCCCTAGGCGGTTCTCCCTTGTGGGCCTCCTCAGATGAGACTCCTCTCTCTTCCTTCCAATGCCGGTTTTCCTCTCCTTCTTCTTCAAAGGCCACGCGCCTCTTTAGTCCATCCTTCCTTTTTAGTTCTGTAACCCGGACGTCCTGTGTTTGTGCTGTCGCCGGTGCCCCTGGGGCACTGTATCACCGGTCTTCGGGCATCATTGAGGAACAGGGTCCCCATGACTCTGTTACATACTAACAGCCAATCAGATTTCACCATGAGAGACAGCTCTATATTTCTTGCTGAATCAGATCTCAGCAGGAAATCTCCCTGGATCTGTGACCCTAGAGTACAAATTTGTCATCCCTTTAATATCCAAGAAAAAACTGAACAGATTTATACCAATTAAAAAAATGGTGATATGTAGACGAAAAGCTACCTTTTTGCCAAATTTAGTGTAATTCCATCTAGAGGTTCGGGCTGCAAGCATGTCTAAAGAGTCTCTGGGAAATAACATGGAAAATGCACTTGGTTTTGAGTCCCCCTTTTTTTTTCGGCCCGCTTGACAGATCACCCCAAAACTTTCCATGCACAACAAGACTCTTGGTCACACTCATTTTGGAATATTTTGTGAAGATTCATCAAACAGCGCCAAAGATATAGGCAGTAAAAAAATGCTTTTATAATGGGAACTCGGTCCTAACTATAACTACCTACTGGTGCCTGCTAGTATGCTCTATATATATAGATATAGATATATATCCTACTGGAGCTCACCACTAGGTAGTTATAGTTAGGATTTTTTTTTTTTTTTTACCATAGACGAGTCATTTTTGTTTTGCCAATAACTATATATATAGATATATACCCTACTGGAGCTCACCACTAGGTAGTTATAGTTAGGACTTTTTTTTTTTGCCATAGACATGGCATTTTTGTTTTGCGCCACATGACGAATCATCATGAAATTTTCAAAACTTATACTTTCATCAGTTCAGCTGCTTTCTAGAAAGTTTCAGGGTGATCTGTCCCAAGAAAAAGGGGATGGTGGTCCCTTAAACATTTTTCCACATTCTATTTCAAAGGGATTTTTGAAAATGTTCAACACTACTGCTGCCCGAACCTCTGAACAGAATTACACCAAATTTAAAATGCTAGATCTCGGTCATGAAATCACACTTTTTGTGATTTGGTTTAAATCTATTCAGTAGTTTTGAAGAAAGAGTTTAAAAAAATATAGGTATATTTCTTGGTCATGAAAGCACACTTTTTGTGATTTGGTGTAAATCTGTTCAGTAGTTTTGAAGAAATAATTTTAAAAAATATATAGGTATATAGGGCCCTGGATCCTCCGGTGGATCCGACTGTCCCAATGCTGATATCTGATTGACTGCCAACACTTCAACTAGGAAGTGCTGTTAGCCATCTAGGCTTGAGCCGAGAACCAGAATTTTTTTTTTTTTAAATAATAATAAAAGGAGCCAGGGTGAGGACACCCTTAGTAATAGTGCTGGGGCCCCAGAGGGACCCCCACCTGGGTTTAAACAAATTTTTATAAAAACATTGAAAAACCCACGGATCCAGAGATTTGTTTCATATCTTAAAAAAAGAAAAAAACAAGTGTTTTTCCCCCCTTTTCACTAAGCCCCCAGGTGGCCCAAGTCTCAAGGACATGTGAGAAATAAGGAAGGGGGGGGTGCATGCGGGCCCCATCCTGGGCTTCCCAAAGCCCCAGGAACTGTCAGCTTCCTGGGGGTGAAGATTTAGATGTATGCAGGGAGGCTTTGTGGCCCCCTGCAGCCCCAGGGACCTCCACCTCCCCATGGCTTCAAAGTTATCACAAGCAGGGGGCCGCCCAGCCCCCCACAGATCCAGGGACCACCACCTCCCCAGGGCTACTAATTTTGGAGGGGACTGCCACCCCTCAGGGCTCGCTCCTGTTATGTCCCAGGGTACCCACCCCCAGGACAAAGCTGTTTGTTGTGACTTGGCGGGAGCTTTGACAGCTCCCACCAAGACAATGCAAACAGATTCCACCAAGTCAGAGCAAACACTGTTCGCAGTGAGGAAGAGCTGTCAAACAGCTGTCCCTCACTATGAGCAGAGGTTTCCTTTGTTTCCCTATCTGCTTTAGCAGCTACCTCTCTGTGACGGCAATGCCAGCTCCTACAGTAGGTGGGGAGCTGGCTGGGATAGCGGGGTCCTGAGATTGGTCCTGGGGAGGTGGGCCACACAGCCTCTCTCCAAAAACAAATTAAAATAATTATTCTGGGCCCAGGGGGATGGAAAACCCAGGTCTGAGATTGATCTCAGGAGAGTGGCTTCGCTGCTCATATCCCCCCAAAACAAATACTTAGGCAGGGCCCTGGGGGATGGGGTCCCTAAGGCCAAAATCGGCCAGGGGAGGGGGACCACGCAGCCCCCCTCCCAAAAGCTTTTTTTTATTTTAGGTTGGGTCGTGGGGGATGTGGTCCAGGGGTTGGGTGGTTATAGGCCTGCGGCCAATCAATGCTGCGCTTTGCTGTAGGTCATACAGGGGTTTGCCGCAGATGTTGTGGGCAACATCTGTTGTGCATTGCCGAAGGCCATGCATAGAGTGGGGTTGGGTGGATATAGGGGTTAGCCACAGGGCCTGGCCACAGGCCAGGCTCTGCAGCCAGCCCCTGCAGTGCATGCCAGAAGGCTGTGTGCATTGCGTGATTGGGTGGATATAGGGGTTGGCTGCAGGCTCTGCAACTAACCCTCTCTGCGTATGGCCAAAGGCAGTGAAAGGGTGGGTGGTTATAGGGGTTGGCCGAAGGTGGCTGGACTAACGAATATGAAAATTACTTTACACTAAAAAAAAAAACATGGAAATTTACTGAAAAAAACAAAGGTTAGAGGGACGTTATAATTAGGAAATACAATACAAAAGAACACAGAAATTCACTGAAAAAAACAAAGGGTATAGGGATGTTATAGTTAGGCTCATTTCACATGTACAAAACCAGTGAAATTCAGAAGTAATAGTTACCTCAGCTAACTATACCTTGCGCCCCTGTATTGCACTGCTTATGACCTTACATATTATTTCACTCATGACATGGTCAGTGACATCACTTATGACATTTCAAACTCACTGATGACATTATCAAATGAGTGTATGTGGTTGTATAGATGGGTGCGTTTTTGCTCTTATAGGTGAGTGACGGAGTATGTTTGTGACTGCATCAGTGAATGAGTGGGTGAGCCTGTACGGGTGAATGGGTCGATGTATCACTAGGTTTTTGCATGTGTGTGGATGTGTCAGTGCCTTTATGGGAGAGTGAATGGATGTGTAAGTAACTATATCAATTGATCTTAAAGGGAACAAGATAGGGATGCCCACACTCTCCATTGCTATTCATGCTGGCACTGGAGCCAGTGGTGATAGACAATATGTCAGCATCCTGATATCTGAGGCATACTTACCTCTGCTTGGAAACTTATGGCATAGTAATACGACAATGACATCTTGTTGACATTGTCAGGCTCCTCTCCCTTCTTGTCACACCTTACTTCTTTGATCTCTTCCTTTGCAGCCTTCACAAGCTAATGGCATTACCTGGGGAAATGTGAGGCAATGACTTTGACCAACAGCCCCAAGATAGCTGTGCAAGGGCAGCACCCTTTTCAGTAGCAGCCCTTCAAACTAAAATATTTAGGCATGCTCTTGAATCTCAGATTTTCTAAAGTAATAGAGGATAATCTGAATCCTCTTAACTAGGATCTGCCAGGATCTGGAGAGATGGACAATCTTAAATCTCACACTATGAAAAAGGTGCAAGTGATTAAAATGAATATGGCACTAAGGATCCACTATATATTCACTATGCTCCCATACTGTTGCCCAGATCAATCCTCACAGATCTTTCTTGATTGGTCAAACTGTTCGTTTGGAGTGCCAGAAGACCCATTTGAAGCTCTATGCTAGGACGTAATGAGGAGGCCTCAGGTTACCCAACCTTGACATTTTTCAGCTATTGTTTCAACTTGTACATCTTTCATGTCACACTTGAAACACAAAGATGGGTGTCCATTGAACAATCCTTGATGGGTAAACAGGATGTCTGGGGGTGCTTTACTCTAAGGAGAAACATCAGCTGATCAAAGCCCACCCTGTTCTCAAGGCCACCTCATATGTGTGGCATAAAGCCCACATCCTACTGAGAGTGGACAGGTGACTACATACAGGGGTGCCTTGGTGGGGCAACACCAGATTTCAGGCTTCTGAGAACCCATGTGGACCAACTTTATTAGTTGAGGGATACTCCCATTGAACATTTACTACAGGACAGCAGAGTACTGCTGTTTGAGGATGTCCATAGCACTAACATACTTTCAGTATGAAAGTCATGGAGATACCACCATTTGTCACACTGCTTATATGTCACTTTGGGAGGCCCTACTATTTTTCTGCTGACATCTCCCCTACAATCCTACTTTAAAAAATTGTGAATTTACAAGGGAGTGGCCTCCAGATTATACAAACGTCTAATAATCTCAACCTTTTCTGTCACGGTACAAACCATCTCATGGATTGTTGGTCTGCATGACTTTTCCTGGAATAGACAGAAGCCTAGTCCACCCTTGTTATGCCTTACAAAAAATATTTGTGTGAGGCCAGCACTGCCAAACAAGTCTACAAAGCATATATGTACTGATGGTCACCTCATCAGTATCTGATCAAGGTTGAGTGAAAGTGCTAGTATGTTAGTTGTAATACCTGTTCCTTTAATGAAGCCTGTTTGGTTTAGTTCAGTGGTTCTCAACCATTTGACTTCTGTGAACACAAAGTCATTACTGGCAGCTGGGAATCTCCGGTCTGAGCAATTTCTATCACTAGAACTTCAATGAATATATTAAAATGCAAAACCAAGTATTCAACAAACAAATGCTCTGAAATTGAAATATTTTATTGAATTCACAATGAAATATAGAAAACGTTTTCACATTTTCAATTTTGTGTCTTTATTATACAAACATTAAATATTATTAAAATGAACACACTACAATTAATATGTGGTAGCATAGTTATGGAGCACCTGCGTATGTCTTGTGGACCCAGAAGAGTCTCTAGACCACAGGTTAAGAACTATTGGTATATTGCATTATGCTGTTATTGACCACACAGGTTGTGATGTCTTAAAGAAGTATGGAAGCAAGGTATTTGTCTTTATTGTCAAGTAAAACTATCAATACGTAATTCTCTGGTGATGACCTCTTGCCTCCTTTATAGGCAGGGTTATTGATGGAGCCTCCTCAAAAGTTGGGGACCATGTTGATCTGCAATGCATGAGTAAACATACCAACATTGTGGCAGCCAAAAATGATGGGTTGAGCTTATAAATGGCCTGTGGGGTGCTGTTGGGGTCTGGTGCTCCATCACATTGTCCTTCACAATTTCCTTGGTAATTTGAGGTGTGAGAACAACAGGGTTGCTTCTTTGTTGAATTCCTGCACAGCGCTCAAAAGTGCTCAAGGCACTTTATGATAGTCAAAATATTTGAAGCTTGATTTTTCCCATTTTGTTTTGGAGGTATTGCTCTTTGTAATAACGAATGGTTTTTGGATCTCATCTCTGAGTAAGGAAGAGGTGGGTGTGTAAGTAAGCTAATGAGGGGGATAACCTGGGGAGTCATACTGGGAAATTTGTATAATCAACATTCTGAGTAAAAGTGGGGTTTTTTCAGCGGGCGAGCTGTAAGTTGCCAGGCTGGCTGACTGGATCCAACAGAGTTGTCCCCTTTGGATTAAGATCTTTGCAGGCATTGCTGAAGAAGTGAACCCTTTTTTGTCAATGCTGAAATTAAAACATATGTAAAACAAAAATTACAAGGCAGAGGACAATCAAGAAAATTAGCACAAAGTCAAGTTGTCAGAACATCAAAAATAATTTAAAACATTTTCTTTTCAACATGCAATATAATAAACATACCTGGAAACAACAACATTCTTTTATTCCACTATTGTGATGATCTAATTGTACAGCTATTGTTTGAAACTCTGTTGTAACAATTACATTACATTGAGTATCAATATTGAAAAGATTGCAGGCAAAACGATCATCCATGCTATTAAAAGTAAGCTTAATGGCTCTTAGTTTTTTAATAATGTAGAATGCCTAACTTGCGTACCATACCAAGTGTGAAAACTGCAGGCCACTCTTCTGTGAGAGTAGTTGTGAGTGGATAGCATGACTGCTTACCTGTGTTTTTAGTCTAACAGTTCCCAAGATTGAAAATGAACACCATTACCAAATTTAACTCTAACTTTGGCAGCAGGCAGGCCACCCCATCTACCTTTATGTCAGATAAGTGTGTTTAAATTGTATGCAGCCTGTATACATGAAAAACAATAATGTCTAACTCACAGGTCAAATTAAGTCATGAGCGTAAATGGTGCACATATAGGAATGTGCAATTTGGATAAAGGATCTTGCAGGCTAGACTGGTAGGATGAACAAGTTGCATACCTTTGGTAAGGTTATTTCTGGTAGATAATCTGCCTAGCCCCAGATTGCACACCTTTTGAATATTCCTCCGGCATCAGATTGGATCTGGAAACTTTTCAGCAGTATTTTATAGCAGCAATAGGCAGTACCTTGTGGCCCTGCACTGATGTCGTTCTACTCTGGAAATCAGATGCTAGGCCTGTGTAGACACCACTCCTGTATGCTGATGTCAGCTGCTTTCAAGACTGTCCACACCCCCAGATGCAGGGCCCCAAAAACCAATTGGTAGACAGTCTGCAGATTCCTGGACTTGGGATCGTATTACTCAATAGCGTCTAATCACAGAACAGAGAGGATAAGAGGGTTGGTGAGGAATCTGCAGCTAGAGAGACCCTTTGCCAGAAAGTGTTACCGAATCTAAGCTACTTGTTCTTCTGATAGAGACTTCTAGATGCAGATTCCTCACCTTTTGGATCAGTCATACCAGTACATAGTTGGAGGCAGATCTGTGAAAGGACTCAAACCAGGCAGCCCTGCAGGACTGAGCAGGCAAAGTGCCCCTCTTGGTGGACAAGGTATAGGAGGCTGGCCTGGTTTATAGTGGGTACCTAAGGTACTTACACCTTAACCAGGTCCAGTTGTCCATTATTAGGGAAATGTAGGCAGTGCCTAGATGCCAGGCTCTCTAGGGGTAGTGTGGGTGAGCAGCCAAGGCCTAAGTAGGAGACATGCAAAGCTCATGCAATACCACTGTAGTCACTCAGTACTCACACACATGAAAGAAAATACCCAGTGTTACAAAAATAAAGGTCCTTTATTTTGGTGACACAAATGCCCAAAATACCATAGAGAATATACTCCTTTAGGAGGTAAGTAATACACAAATAAATACACCAATATGCTGAAATAGCTGTAAAAACAATTAGAAATCAGTGCAAATAGTGAAAATCACAATAGTTAGAAATGGGCCTAGGGGGAACACAAACCATATACTATGAAACTAGAATGCGAAAATCAGATTCCCATCCAGGCAAGTGTAGTGTGTAGAGAGGCTCTGGGAGCATTAAACACCCCCAAAGATAATAGAACCCACCCCAGAGCCCAGTAAAGCAGGAGTAAATCACGGTAACTTTTCTAGAACACACAAGAACAAGAGAAAGAAGATTATGCAAGAACCAGAAGAGACTGTAAGACACCAATGATGGATTCCTGGACCTGCAGACCTGTGGAAGAAGGGGACCAAGTCCAAGAAGCACAGAAGAGTCCAGGGAGAACAGGAGCCCCTGCTAAACCGGAGGAAGGTGCAAAAGAAGAACCACCTGTGAAGAACAACAGTCAGTTTTGCATCCAAGAAGACAGATGTGGGTTCCTGGTTGGTGCAGAAGATGTCCCACGCCAGATGGTTGATTGCAGTCTGATTCTGCCAACAAGCCTTGGCACACGCAAAGCTCGCGGTAAGTGAAAAATGGCGCTGCCTTGGACCAGGAAGGACCTGGTGGACTCCACGTAGGAGAGGGAGTCAGAAGGGGCTCTCAGCAACTCAGAGAGCCCTCTTCGTTCTTCTGTTGCAGGCTGAAGACAGGCTGTCCTCTGAGGATGCATGGCCGGGAAACAGTTGCAGGCAGGAGCTGAAGATACAATGTTGCAGAAGTCATCTTTGCTTCTTGGTTGCAGTTTGTACTGTTCCTGGGGGGTCCAGATGCAGTATCTTTGGTGAGAAAGTGAAGTAAAGGAAGCAGAGGATTCCTGCTGGAGTCTAACAATCCTAATCTGAAGAACCACCTAAGAGAGAGACCCTAAATAGCACTGAAAAGGGGATTGGTCAGCTAAACAGGTAAGCACTTATCAGGGGAGGGCTCTGATGTCACCTGCTGGCACTGGCCACTCAGATGCTCCCAGAGTGCACTGCCACCTTGGAATCCAAGATGGCAAAACCTA
Source organism: Pleurodeles waltl (assembly GCF_031143425.1). NCBI lineage: Eukaryota > Metazoa > Chordata > Amphibia > Caudata > Salamandridae > Pleurodeles > Pleurodeles waltl. The sequence goes on from NC_090447.1 coordinate 1,227,772,306, forward strand.
GGGACCCTCTGGAGGAGCTCTGAGCATGACCCCCATGGTGGTGATGGTCAGGGGAGTTGTCACTCCCCTTTCCTTTGTCCAGTTTTGCACCAGAGCAGGAACTGGGGTCCCTGAACTGTTGTAAACTGAATTATGCTTGGAGGGCAGTATCTGTGTACTTCAAAGCATTTCCAGAGGCTTGGGGTGGTTACCTCTCCCAAGCCTTTAACACCTATTTCCACAGGGAGAGAGTATAACACCCCTCTCCCAAAGGAAATCCTTTGTTCTGCGTTCCTGGGCTTGAGCTGCTCAAGGAACAGGAGGGCAGAAACCTGTCTGAATGGTGGCAGCAGCTGGGGCTGCCTGGAAAACCTCAGAAAGCTGGAATGGCAATACTGGGGGTCCTCTAAGAAGCCCCCAGGGTGCATGGAATCATGCAACCAATGCTTTGAAAAGCATTGGTGTATGATTTCCAACATGTTTAATACCAAACATGCCTAAGTTCGGAGTTACCATTATGTAGCTGGACATAGATAGTGACCTATATTAAGAACACACGGAAAATGGCATCCCCACACTCACGAAGCCTGGGAAAATGGTCCTGGAAGTCGTGGGGGCATCTCTGCTAGCGCAGGGATGCCCTCAAACACAGGTATTTTCCACCCTGCCCTCAGGGCTGGAGGGCCTTCTACAGGGGTGACCTATAAGTGACCTGGTGCAGTGTAAGTGGCAGTGAACGGGTGCATGCACCTTTTCACACAGGCTGCATTGGCAGTCCTGTAGAAGCCTTTGCACGGGCTCCCTATGGGTGACAAAAGAAATGCTGCAGCCCATAAGGATCCCCTGGAACCCCAGTGCCCTGGTAGCATATACTAAGGACTCATTAGCTGTTACCAGTATGCTAATTTTGGGTGAAATTCTGGGTTACCAGTATGTAGAAACAAAATTTAGGGGAGACATGGCATAATCACTGGGGTCCTGGCTGGCAGGATCCTAGTGAACACAGTCAAGCACACTGACATCAGGCAGAAAATGGGGGAAACCATAGCAAAAAGAGGATACTTTCCTACACAACTCCTCCTCCCCTCCAAACAAGGGACAATAAGGCTAACCTTGCCCAGTTGAGTCTTCATTGTCTAAGTGGAAATATCTGGAGAGTCCATCTGCATTGGAGTTGTAACTCCTAGGTCTATGTTCCATTGTAAAGTCCATCCCCTGAACAAAATGGACCACCTCAACAATTTAGGGTTTTCTCCTTTCATTTGCTGTCGCCAATTCGGATTCTCATCTAGGCAATTGTAGTGTGTAGAGAGGCGCTAGGAGTATTAGAAAATCCCAAAGATAAGTAATAGAATCCACCCCAGAGCCCAGTAAAGCAGGAGTAAATCACAGTAACTTTCCTAGAACACACAAGAACACGAGAAAGAAGATTATGCAAGAACCAGAAGAGACTGCAAGACACCAGCGATGGATTCCTTCCTGGACCTGAAACCTGTGGAAGAAGGGGATCAAGTCCAAGAAGCACAGAAGAGTCCAGGGAGAACAGGAGCCCCTGCTAACCAGGATGTAGGTGCAAAAGAAGAACCACTGGTAAAGAACAACAGTCAGTACTGCACCCAAGAAGACAGATGTGGGTTCCTGGTTGGTGCAGAAGATGTCCCATGCCGGATGGATGATTGCAGTCTGATTTGCGTCGTTGGTTTCCTCCAACAAGCTTTGGTACACGCAAAGCTCGTGGAAAGTGGCGCTGCCAAGGACCAGGAGGGACCTGGTGGACTCTACCAAGGAGGGGGAGTCAAATGGGGCTCTCAGCAACTCAGAGAGCCCTCAGAAGACCAGGCAGCACACACAGGAGTACCCCAGCATGGGGACAAAGAAGGTGCAAAAGGAGGCCCACGCAGCACTACAACAAAGGGTCGCACGCTGCCGGAGAACCACGTAGGAAACTGTGCGTCGCAGGAAGGAGTGCTGGGGCTCGGAGCTACACGGTGCACGAAGAACTTCGTGGAAGGATGCCAACAAGCCTTGGCAACTGCAAAACATGCGGTGCACAGGTGTACTGTCTTGCATGGGAGGCAAGCTCTTACCTCCACCAAAGTTGGACAGTTGGACTTCAGGACCACTTCAGCCCACCACCTGTGAGGCAGGATCCATGCAGCTCTTCAGGAGAGGGGACCCACGCTGCCAGTCCTTAATGCAGAGAGGTGCCTGCTGAAGCAGGGGAGTGACTCCTTCACTCCAAGGGAGATTCCTTCGTTCTTGTGGTGCAGACTGAAGTCAGGCTGTCCTCTGAGGATGCACAACCGGGAAACAGTTGCAGCTGCTGGCTGGAGCTGAAGATACAATGTTGCAGAAGTAGTCCTTTCTTCTTTGTTGCTGTTTGTAGAGTTTCTGGAGGGACCAGATGCAGTTTCTTCAGTGAGAAGGTGAAGTAAAGGATGCAGAGGATTCCTGCTGGAGTCTTGCAATCCGAATCTAAAGAACCGCCCAAGAGAGACCCTAAATAGCCCTGAAAGGGGGATTGGTCAGCTAAACAGGTAAGCACCTATCAGGGGAGTGCTCTGACTTCACCTGCTGGCAATGGCCTCTCAGATGCTCCCAGAATGCCCTGCCAACTCATGATTCCAAGATGGCAAAACCCAGGGACCCTCTGGAGGAGCTCTGAGCACCACCCCTGGGGTGGTGACGAACAGGGGAGTTGTCATTCTCCTTTTCTTTGTCCAAAGTCACACCAGAGCAGGGACTTGGGATCCCTGAAGTGGTGTAGACTGGATTATGCAAGGAGGGCACCATCTGTGCCCTTCAAAGCATTTCCAGAGGCTTGGGAGGCTAACCCAACCAAGCCTTTAACACCTATTTCCAAATGAAGAGGGTTTAACATCCTTTGTTCTGCTTTCCTGTGCTTGAGCTGCTCAAGCAACGGGAGGGCAGAAACCTGTCTAAGAGGTGGCAGGAGCTGGGGCTGCCTGGAAAACCTCAGAAAGCTGGAATGGCAATACTGGGGGTCCTCTAAGGAGCCCCCAGAGTGCATGGAATCCTACAATCAATGCTTGCAAAAGCACTGGGGTATGATTCCAAAGTGTTTCATACCAAACATGCCTATGTTCGGATTTACCATTATGGAGCAGGCCATAGGTAGTGACCGATGTCCAGTACATGCTTAAAATGGCATCCCCACACTCATGAAGTCTGGGAAAATGGTTGTGGAGGTCGTGGGGGCACCTCTGCTAGTGCAGGGGTGCCCTCACACACAGGTACTCTGCACCCTGCACTCAGGGCTGGAAGGCCTGCTAAAGGGGTGACTTATAGGTGCCCTGGTGCAGTGTAAATGGCAGAGAAAGGGTGATTGCACCTTTTCACACAGGCTGCAATGGCAGTCCTGTAGAAGCCTTTGCATGGGCTCCCTATGGGTGGCAAAAGAAATGCTGCAGCCCATAGAGATCCCCTAGAACCCCAATGCCCTGGGTACCTAGGTAACACATACTAGGGACTTATAAGGGGGCACCAGTATGCTAATTTTGGATGAAATACTGGGTTACCAGTATGTAGTGACAACATTTGTGGGAGAGAGAACATAGGGCCAGATGTATCAAACCCACTGTGCGTCTATGGAAAAATGTGTTCGTACATATGGCCCATAATCACTGGGATCCTGGTTAGCAGGATCCCAGTAAGCACAGTCAAGCACACTGACATCAGGCAGAAAATGGGGGTAACCATGGCAAAAAAGGGTACTTTCCTACACATGGTTATCCAGATAATAATGCTTTATGACAGTCCTTTTGGAGGCTGCTTCTTATCTAATGAGAAACAAATCTTAATGCAGTAGTTTTCAATAAACAACGGGTCGTTATATATATTATAGTTAAAACACAGCTCATAAATAGAAAAAGTATTCCAAGAATAATGATTACTAAAGAGAATTAAAGAAACAATTTTCAAGTGTGTGACAGTGGGGTGTAAAAAACATGCTTAGTGCGCAAGTGAAAGTGACACAAAACCACAATGAGCGTATCACAATTTACTCATCCTGAAAGCATTGTTTCTAAGCAATATAATTATTAAAACAGATTTGCTCTTTTAGTCAATTGCATTTCGTTCCACATACGTAAAGGGATCATCATCAGGACCTGAATCAAAGTCTGCCCGAGACAGTGAAGTGTAAAATATTAAAATATATACAGTAGGCTCTCTTAGGCAGATGCAGGTACATCAAGATGTGAGTGAAAAGAAACTAGTCCGGTCATTTGGAATATAGAACGGGAAACCAGAATCTCCAAGTACAATTTACTTATTTTTATAAATATATTTGTATTCATTTGTTGCTTATTATAAAAAATAACAAAACAAAACACAACAAAACTCACCACTCAGTCACAGACTGAGCTATTAAGTCATTAACCTAAGCATTTACAATCACCATCAGGACGTAAGCGTTGCCTTAATGGAGCGGGCCTGGAGACCCGTACTCCTCCTTGTTGTCTCCCTCCTGATCTCCTGCCATTGTGTGTGGCCTCAACTCCCCTCTACCACGTTCTTCCCATCCATTACCCACTGCAGTTGTCCCAGGTACTGTGTCCTCACAGACTAGGTTGTGATAGACCCTACATTGTCCCCACACTTTCTGAAACTTCCTCTGGCAACTATGTGCCTCCTAGGTGCCTCGTAGGTCTGCCTCTGTGCAGGAACCCTGCCTAAATCCCATTGTTGTTTTGTGGGAGGGCTCAAGCTCCCCCACTTGCTAGCTATGTCCTTGTTAGAAATTGGGTTTCTGGTTGACAGAGGTATGTACCCTGTCCAAGCGGGAACCACAATCCTGGTCAGGGTAAGTCACAAATGCACCCTAAGGTAAAACCAGTGTTCACGCGCTGGTGAACAAGTTAATTACCTTCAGTGATGATTTATCTGGTAGAGACATTCTAGTTACATATTCCTTCCTTCAAGCAGGTATCAGACTGGATCCTGAGATTTTTCTACCATCAGGTGGCATCGGTCGACTCCACAACCATCACAGACGTCATGATCGCTGGGATGACATTGCGCATGTACACCCCAGCACGCTGACATCAGTTTCTTTTTTCATCTTTCCACACCAGTAGCGTGGCGCCATGAAGAACAATGGAATTGGTGCAGCCGAGCTAAGGCCCTGAAAGGGAAATCCCTGTCCCTAGAAATCAGTTTGCATGCAGGGAGGATGGGTGGGTCAGTAAGGAATCTGCAACTAGAATATGTCTCTACCAGATAAATCATTAACAAAGGTAAATAACTTGATCATCTGATATGGACTTCTAGTTCCAGATTTCTTACCTTAGAATAGATACCCAAGAAATGCCCTCCTCGTTGGTGGGCTGCGAACCAAGATCATACAAAAAAAGTCCTGCAGGATCGAACAACCAAAGTAGCTGCCTCTGTGGACCTGACTGTCCAAGCAGTAATGTCTTGTGAATGTGTGCAGAGATGCCCACGCTGCTGCCTGGCAGATATCATGGGCAGGAACTCTGCGTGCTAACACTGTGGTAGCAGCAGTTGCTCTGGCTGAGTGAGCAAGCAAGCCCTCGGGGTTGCTTCTTTGCCACAGCGTAGCAGATTTTGATGCAGAGCAATATCCATCATGAGATGGTACGTTTCTGCACCACCTTTCCTTTCTTCGCACCCACATATCCAACAAAGAGTTGATCATCCACCTGAAAATCTTTAGTACAATTGAGGTAGAATGCCAATGCTCTTTTTGGATCAAGATGGTGGAATCTCTCCTCTTCACAAGAGGGATGTGGGGGTGCGTAAAAAGTAGACAAAGTGATAGATTGGCCTACTTGGAAAGGGGTAACAAACTTAGGAAGGAAGGAGGCCCTTGTACAAAGCACCGCTTTGTCAGGGTGGATAGACAAAAATGGTGGCTTGGACGAAAGTGCTTGAAGATCTCTCACTCTGCGAGCAGAGGTGATGTCAATAAGAAAAACAGTCTTGATAGTTAAGAGCTGCAAGGGACAATCAAAAGGGTCACACATGAGGTAAGTTAGGACCAGGTTCAAGTCCCATTGGGGCACAATGAATGCGGTCAGAGGAAACAAATGAGTAAGTCCCTTAAAGAACCTTTTAACAATGGGAGATTTGAATAAGGAAGGTTGGTCCGAAAGGCTGAGTTGGCCGATAAATAACCTTTAAGGTGCTAGGCCAAAGAAAGTATAGCAAGAGAACCTCAGATAGAGATGCAGAAAGGTGGGGGTCAACAGATTTGTTAGTTCACCATGGCCCAAATTTATGCCGACAGGCGTATATTGTTTTGGTGGAGGGAAGCATGGCTGCCAAGATGACATTACAGACTTTGGGCAGAAGATCGAAAGTTGCCAACTGTCACCACTCAATCTCCACGCATGAAGGCAAAGATTGGACAGGTTTGGGTGGAGAACCATCCCCTGCTGCTGCGACAGAAGATCCTCCTGAAGTGGCAGTCTGATTGGAGAATCCATTGCCATGCTCAGTAGCTGTGGCTACCAAACTCCTCGTGCCCAGTCCAGAGCCTCAAGGATTATCTGGCCTGGTCATTCTTGATCTTCTTCTGAACTCTGGACAGAAGTGGTGTGGCAGGAAGGTGTAAAGGAGGCCTGAGATGAAAATCACCACCAAGCGAGTGCCACCTTAGAACCTCCAATGCGCACAACAGCTGACATTGCGCTTTCTCTGCAGAGGCAAACAGATCTAACCAAGGGTCTCCCACTGCTGAAAGAGACCTTGTGTTGCCTCCGAATGGAGATGCCGTTAGTGATCGACTATGCATCAACGGCTGAGTTTGTCTGCTCTGGCATTCAGAGAGCCCGTCAGACGTTGAACCACCAAGGTGATACCCTGATGTTCCAGCCATGCCCAGGGGCGAAGAGCCTCTTGACAAAGGGTCCATGACCTGACTGCACCCTGCTTGTTGCAGTACAACAGAATGGTAGTGTTGTCCGTGGACACCTGCACCACTTTCCCTTTCAGAGAGGGAAGGAATGCTTTCAATGCAATCCTGATTGCCCGGAGCTCCAAAAGAGTGATGTGGTGTCCAGAGTCCACCAGAGACCTCTGATCTCCACCTCTCCCATGCCCCATGTGGCTACCCCATCCTAGGAATGATGCATCTGTCACCACTGTGATATCTGGTTGGGGATGGCAGAGGGAGCTGCTGCTGACCCAATCACGATTCGAAAGCCACCACTGCAGGTTTTTCCCAGTTCCCTCCAAGGTCTGTACCATGTCGGAGAGATTTCCCTGATGCTGTGCCCTTTGGAACTGCAGGTCCCACTGCAGAGCCTACATATGCCATCTGACATGTTTTACCAGCAGGATGAAGGATGCCAAGATGCCCAGCAGACTTGAAGTCACTCTCACTGAAATCCAGGATAGAGGCTGAAACATTGAAATCATAGCCTGAAAATCTTGAATCTGTCCAGTACAGCTCAGATAAAATGGAGCATCTGAGAAGGAGTCAGTGTGAGTTTGGCACGTTTATAGTGAATCCCAGTGAATGCAGAAGGTACTGGAGGTGGGAGACGACTTTATGGGACGTATTCACCAGCCAGTGGTGTGTATGGCTGGAAGGGCAATCTCAAAGGGCAGAGAGATGCCCCTTCGGATGATCTGCAAAACCCACCTGTCCGTCGTGATGGATTCTCGGTGGGGCAGGTGATGATGAATCTTGCCTCCAACTGGTCTGAGATGGGACGGACTAGGAAGGCTTGGAGGCTGCAGCAGGGCCTGGTGCGGACTGGGCAGACCTCTGGTTCCCTGGGCCACGAGCCTGAGGGATTCCACTTCCACAAGCGTGCAGTGGCTGGTTAGCATGTGCGGCTTTGTGGCTGGCAGGGTAAGGACGTGACAGGGATCCCCTTTCCTGGCCACAAAAGGGGCAACAGCGGATTGAGGTGAGCGAGAGGAAGTTGCTAGGCCAAGGGACCGAGCCATAGCCCGGGACTCCTTGAAGATTGAGGGCCAAGTCGGCTTTGTCTCCGAAGAGACAGGTGCCATCAAAGGGCATTGTCCATGAGAGGCTGTTGGACATCCCCCAAAAAACAGACATCCTCAACCAGGCGTGGCGTCTCAAGGCCACCGTAGACTCAACCACCCAGTGAGTCGGTCGTGTCCAGCCCACAAAGAACTGTGAACTGCTGCATCCCCCCTATCAGCAACGGCTTGGGAGATGATGGCCCAGGCCTCCTTCGGGACCTGCGGCAATACCTACGCATCCGTATCCCACAATGAATCGGGGAGAAGGGGCCCCTGAACCGGTGTAGACTGTTTTATGCAAGGAGGGCACCATCTGTGCGCTTCAAAGCATTTCCAGAGGCTGGGGGAGGCTACCCCTCCCCAGCCTGTAACACATATATCCAAAGGGAGAGGGTGTAACACCCTGTTCTCAGAGGAAATGCCTTGTTCTGCCTTCCTGGGACTGGGCTGCCCAGACCCCAGGAGGGCAGAACCCTGTCTGAGGTGGTAGCAGCTGTAACTGCAGTGCAAGCCTCAGAGAGCTGGTTTGGCAGTACTGGGGGTCCATGGTGGAGCTCCCAGGATGAATGAAATTGGCTCCCCAATACCATATTTGGAATGGGGGGACAATTCCATGATCTTAGACATGTTACATGGCCATATTCGGAGTTACTATTGTGAAGCTCCATATAGGTATTGACCTATATGTAGTGCACGCGTGTAATGGCATCCCGCACTCACAAAGTCCGGGGAAATGGCCCTGAACTATGTGGGGGCACCTTTGCTAGTGCAAGGGTGCCCTCACACTTAGTAACTTTGCACCTAACCTTCAGCAAGTGAAGGTTAGACGTATAGGTGACTTATAAGTTACTTAAGTGCAGTGAAAATGGCTGTGAAATAACATGTGCATTATTTCACGCAGGCTGCAATGGCAGGCCTGTGCAAGGGTTTGTCTGAGCTCCCTATGGGTGGCAAAAGAAATGCTTCAGCCCATATGGATCTCCTGGAACCCCAAGGATTTTCATGGATCAACTTCAAGAGAGAGACAGAAAGAGGCAGAGGCTGCTTCTCCACACATGATTTCCTAAAATACATTGCTAGAAATGTAATTTCTGGTTCTCAGAGTATGCACTCTGTACAATCAGTAACAAGCATTCTAGTCATGGTAAGCTAGATACACAAAGAGATAACCTGTGCTCACCATCAGGTAGATTGGCACAGAGCAGTCAGGACTATCTAAAGAGGCAATGTGTAAAGTATTGGTGCAACACACACACAATAACAAGATGAAAACACCACAAAAAGACTTCCCGCAGGTTTAGAAAAATAGATAGTAATTTTAGAAATAAATCAAGATTAAAACGAGAAAAATCCAATAAACAGATGTTGAGATATGAATTTTTAAAGAATAAGAATTCTAGCAATTAGAAGCAATTAACGCTTCAAGGGTTACTTTAGGTTGTTCTGGAATGGGGCAAAGTCTAAGTTCGGGCTGACCTTGATGGGGCACCAGGCAGCAAAGAACCTTTCCTGGTCCCAACAGCGAGATGCATGGTGAGATGCGTTGCTTGGGTCCATACAGGGATAGCAATGCATTGATTTGTCCCATGCACTGAAGGTGATGAGTCAGTTCTGCAAACAAGAGCTGGAGCCAAGATGTGTTAGTTCTAAGTGCGATGCCCTGGGGTTCTTCACACAGTCGAGGGATGCATTGATATCCATAGTTTGCTATGGCGGCGATGCATAGTTTTGATGCGTCAGGCTCACAAGGCAATGTGGTGGTTCTGAGAGCAATGCACCAATTCTGTTCCCACCACCAAGTTGATGTGCTAGTTCTGTTACACACACCCAGGGAATGCGAAGATTTAAGTGATGCAAGTATCTGAGTCCACTTCCAGTGAACCAGGCACAGGAGCAGGAGTAGAGATTTTGATATCCAGTGATGTGTTTGCCATCTGTGCTGTTGGTGCTAAGATTGACCCTGTGCTCCCTCTCTCTCTCTCTCCGCTCTCTTTTTGTCATCCGTCCATGTGTGCACTAGCATCATCTGGCAAAGGAGCAGGGGCACCGGTGAGTGAGAGAGCTGCAGCCCATAGGACCCAGTCCACCGATGCCGAGGGACCAGTGGGACAGAGGGTGAGGGAAGCACCACGGCAGGGACAGGAGGGACACCACTGACTCTAATTTGTCCTCTGATGGAGCTCCCTGCTGGTGGCAGATCCCTCGGGGACCACCCCAGCTACAGGTTCTACCACCACCCCTGTACCAGCACAGCCCTCCCAGTAGCCCCCAAGTTGCCGGTGCCCGCTCACCCAGGAGGGTGGGCATCACCTTTGCCCCAGGCACCTCAGGCCCTGCCCCAGTCAGCCATGCTGCCCTCAGTGAGGAGTCTATTGACCTGAGATCCATCTCTGTAGGGCAGTCAACCATTGTGAATGCTATCCATGGGCTGGCATCCCCGATGCAGTAATGCAGTGCCTTTCTGGAGGGCATCCACTGTGGGTTGGCGGCCTTACAGAGATAGTTTCAGGCTCTGGTCTCTTCACTGACGGCAGCCAGTGTCCCTGTTTCATCCGTCTCCCCTCCAAGTACTACTTGCTAGTCCCACTCTCCTCACCCCCAACCCATCCCAAGCACACATTCTGACAAGCATGCACCCAAAACAACACACAAGACGCGCACAGACAAACACAAGCAGCACACTTCAGTCCACAAGCACTCACACAGTGAACACCCAGATGCACACACATCACCCACTGCCTCCACTGTACCCTCCTCTTCCCTCACAATCATATCCGCACTCACACTTGCATGCACTGCAACAACAGTCCCTGAATCTGACACCTGCACAGCCTTGCCCACAGTCACAACAGCACACCCGCAGACATGCACCCCACACAGCACATGCGCAGTCACCACCACCACCTCATGTAGCTCACTCACCTCACTTGCAGATACCACCACAACATCCATCCACACATCATGTTTGTCCTCCCCCACACTGCCGGCCCCCCTCCAGTGACACACATACATGCTCGCACTCAGACCCCCAACGGCCATGCATCTCACACACACACACTGTACATGTACTTACATCCAAGTCCAGCACACCTCCTCCTAAACCCACTCCCTCTACCTCCACACCCATCCCTCCTCCTACATCCTGCCCCACTGTCCCTAAGAAGCTTTACCTTGCCCGCCTTGACCTCTTCCCTCCACCTCCCCCTCCTCCATCCTGCCCATAAGAGGAAGGTCACACCACCCCAGCCCAGTACCTCAAGCACCCAGTCTGACACAGCTCCAACCACAAAGTCATCAGCTGCCATTAAGAGGCACATGAGTGAGAAGCCGGCCCCCCACACCAGGGCACACCTCCCCCTCAAAATGGAGGGCTAAAGTGCCGCCCCCTCCCAAACAGACTGGCAAGACCATGGGGCCACCTCCAAAACCTAGGGCGAAAGAGGCCCCAACAAAATCCCTGCTCAAGGAGGCCCCCCAGAAATCCAAGGTCAAGGAGGCTCCACAGACATCCAAGGCCAAGGAAGCCCCCCAGGAATCCAAGGGCAAGGAGGCCTGCCAGATATCGAAGGACAAGGAGGCCCCCCAGTCATCCAAGGACAAGAAGGCCCCCCAGACATCCAAGGCCAAGAAGGCCCCCCAGAAATCCATGGTGGCCCCCCAGACATCCAAGGCCAATGAGGCCCCACAGAAATCCCTGGACAAGGAGGTCCCAATGAAATCCCTGGACAAAGAGGTCCTAACGAAATCCCTGGACAAGGAGGCCCCAACAAAATCCCTAGACAAGGAGGCCCCAACGAAATCCCTGGACAAGGAGGCCCCATTCGAAACCATGGCCAAGGAGCCCCCACTCAAAACTGTGACCAAGGAGCAGCATTTTGTACCAGAGGCTAAGGAGCAGCATCCAGAACCAGGGGCCAAGGATCAGCATCCAGAACTAGAGGCCAAGGAGCAGCATCAATAACCAGTGGGCAGGCAGCACCCTCCTAAACCTGTGGGCAGGAAACCCCTCCCAAACCTGTGGGCAGGCAGCCCCCTCCAGTGCCAGTGGGCTAGGAGCCCCCTCACAATGAGATGCATCCCCACCCGCCCCCTCGTCCCCTGAGGTGCCTGCCCATTTCAAACACGATGCCCCTGAACAGTGGAGTCCAGATGTTGTCAGGAGTCAAGTTGGGTCTTGGACTTTGTCCTGTGAGCACTTGTGACTTTGGACTGGCCTTTGGGCATGAATTTATTTATTTCTGCAGTTGTACATGTTTTTAAATTTTACATATTCATACAGAAGGAATACAGAGGTTGAAACTGTGTATGTGTCCTGAGTTTACTTACTCCGGGGTTGTGTTATTGTTATTTTCCTGTGCATGTGTTTCTGTGTGTGTGTGTGGTGTGTGTTGTGCATGTGTCTGTCACTCCCCCCCCCACTACCCTTGTGTGCTAGGTGGCTGTACTCACCATTGTCGTCTTCATCGGCATTGGTGCTCTGGGACGGCCATGGCATGGTACAGCATTGAGAATACTTGCAGTTGAGGTTCCATGGTGGCCATGGACTACTGTGTGTCCCTAGAGGTGAGTGTCTCCTTTTACATTATGTCTTTCTGCCAGGCTTTTGGTGTCGTTGCTACCGCCCCGGAAATTTTATTGGTGTGCTATATCATAATATGGTGGGCAGATCCTTGTCTTCAGCCTGCCTATAGGTGGCTACCGCCACCTTCGGTGCTCATACCAAGCTGGCGGTTGGTGTGGTACATTGGCTGTCTATGGGAGGGATCACCGCCATGGTCAAAACTTGATGGTCATTACCACCAGCCTCTTGGTGGTGATAGCGTCACGTTAACCCTGGCGGTCTTCATAATGACCACCTATGTGAATTGGAATGTTGATATAGGTGAACAGATCACTCCATGTATGAACCACACTGACAATGGTATTTCAGCTACAGTGAAAGGCAACTTTTCTAATTTCTCAATGTTAAGCATGCTGTAACTAGCTTCCTTCTTAGCCATTGTCTGTTGTTTCCTTGTGAGGTTAAATGCAGCAAATAACTTGTTAGAGTTAACATCAAGGCACGCAGCCATTGTTCAAAACCTATGAAGTCCAACTCAACTCCATGATGGACCTAAGTTGATTCTGTCCATCATGTGAAAGTGACAATATTTTGAACAATGTCAATAGTTATGGATACATCTACCAGTTCTCTTTCACTAGCACCAGCTCCAGCTTTTGCACAGACTACTTCTGGTTACTTTGCCAACACTGATGACTTCTCTTCAAAATCTTCAGCATCAGCTACTTCATCTGTGTCTTAAATACATGAGCTTTTTGATTGGCTCAAACATAATTATTTAGTTTGTCCATGGTACTATCTGTGGATACTAGTGACATTGCTTGTCTTTTTTCTATGGATCAGATTTGTTATTATCTTCTTTTTACTGGTACATGGTCACAATGTTACTTAATGTGTGAATGTGGTTGGACAATGTGTTCAATCCATTATCAACAATGGCCAAGACTTTCTCTAAATTCTCTTTATTTGCCTCAAACATGCAGCAGCTTCCATTTGCTAAAATGCTCAAATTTCATTATCTATTGCATGTAAGAAACGTTTTGTGCATGGTTTTCTAACAAAACATCTTTTAAGTCAACATCTTCAGAAAGGAGAGAAAGGTGTTTTTTTACAGCTGTTAATGTGAAAGATGGTAACCATTGCAGGCAAAGTTTACCTTGAGTGGTGTGTGATGACATAACAAGGGCCCAGTCTGCTCAATCTAAAACCCAGTTTAGAATTAATAAAACGTGCATGACAACCATTTGTGTCAACTTGCAGCAATACGCATCCGTGGGGACCTGAAACTGATGAATTAAAGGTACAGTTCTGAACCCAACCATTGAGCTGTTTTCTGAAACATTCAGAATATTCTGGCAACTTTAAAATTTAGCTGCTGAGGGAATACTGGGCGCTTTCATTTCTTTTATTTTCGCTAACCCAAGGCAAGTAGTTTGCTGTATGGTGTCATTTAAAAATAACATTTGCAGAGGATTAGTTATGCTCTAAATAAAGCATCCATGCATTGTACTTGTCTTGTCAATTTCTTGTTCCCTAAACACTTTTCAAATCAATTGATCTCTTCAATATTCATAACATTGTATGACTTACTGTTAAACAAAGGAATCCGAATAAACTTAGTGTTGGTTAGCAATATTTTCCTGCCTTTTGAATGTGGTCATTTGCAATAATAGGACTCAGCATTTCTAACATCATGCCAGGGAACATAATAAACTTTTCTACATGTTTTAGAACACCCCACTGGTGAAGTCAGACAATGTTCCCATTGTGTGTAACTGAAAATTGCTCTTGCAGTATTAGCTCAATGTAAATAATGGTTTCCATAATGATGATAACATAACATTTCCCTGTAATTTGCGGTATTCATGTAAACATATGCACTTTCAAATAGAGTATAATATTCAAGGTCAGAAAGCATAAAATCAACTGTTTTTACCTCTTAGACATCAGGAACAAACCCAGGTGTAATGATATCACTCATTGACACTTTAAACACATATGAAATTTTAATCATTTCTGTAGGGCCAAATAGATCAAAAGGAACTTGATCCCTAACAATCCCATCAGGAACCAGAACAGCTAAAATGTTCACAAGGGACAAGTCTCATTATACATTGTCTGAGGACAAGTAAGGTGTCATAACCTCAGCCACCAGTTCAACAGCAGAGCATTCAGGAAGATAGTGACCATGTATCAGTAAAAAGATGACAATAACAAATCTGATCCATAGAAGAAAGGCAAGCAATGTCAGTATTATCTACAGATAGTTCCGTAGATGCACTAAATAATTATGTTTAAGCCAATCAAAAAGCGTACATATTTTTGACACAGATGCAGTAGCTGATGCGGAAGAATTTGACGAGAAGTCATCAATGATGGCAAAGTAACCAGAAGCAGTCTGTGCTAAAGCTGGAGCCTGTGGTGGTGAAAGAGTTCTGCTAGATGTATCCATAGGTGGGTCGTCAAACATTTCCATCTGTTGTTGCATTTAAAAACTGCAGATTTGTATTTTGGACATTTCTTGTCAGCATTAGTCAGTGCCTGAAGAGGTATATCCTGAATGATAGTAAGGGAACTACCTAGGAATCCTGTGTAGGATCAGCCGCATGATGCAAATTGATGTTGTCAATGGTGACAACACAGTTGTCTTGCGAACCAGGCATCAGTGGAAGAATGGCAGTTCTGGTATTCTGTATTTCTAAAACTGAAACTGGTGCTCAGTAGGATGGGTCAAGCTTCTTCACAGGTATCTTTTCTTGAGCTAGAACCTTATAAATCCAGGCTGTTGATGTTTGCAAATCCCTAATTCCCTAGGTGGCAGCATGTGCTGATGAGTTTTCATCACAGTATTGTATTTCCTGTAAAACAGTGACACAATTTACGTCAAAAGGTGCTGTTGCCACCACTGTGCCAGGCCCATTAAGATCTGGGACATACATGGGGATCATAAGGCGTTCACCCTCCCAAAGACCTTCTGGCAGATTGTTTAATGCTCTCTGGACTCCATATAGGCGATGGCGTCTACTATAACCTGAACCTAATAACTGGCTGTTAAGGATTGCTTTAAGTCTTGGTTCTTCCTCTCCCCTACAGATTTTCCCTCGGAAGGATAATGAAAAGTAATAATGCACCCTAATATGACTTGTTGTCTTGGTATCCCTGAATGCCCTGAGGCAAACAGAGGCCCCTGGTCTGATTGGAATCCTGTGACTGCTTATATCTGGATAAAAACTTGCAAATCTTTACTAACAGCCCGAGAGCCAGCCATCATTTCGGCCACACCCATGGAAATCTAATGCATGGCTCAATAGCACGTAAAATATATTTGTATGACCATTCGGTAGTAAGGGAACATAATGGTCCAGGTACACACATTGCAAAGGTGTGTTTGAAATTAAGAGGGGATGTCTGCGGTGGGCACTTGACTGTGGGCCCTTTCATTGGTTGGCAAATGTCACAAGTAAGGATATACTGTTTGGACAGACCAGGCCACCAGTAACATTTTTCAAGTAAAGAGATGCTGGCCTACACACCAGCTGGGCAGAAGCAACACCGACTTGATAAGCTTCAATCGGATCTAATCTGTGATCTTGTTTGGGATCACACGGTCACCCACCCAAGGTATTGTAGCAAAGGCAATGTTTTGGTCACTTAAATGGTAGTAATATTTTCCTGGGTATTCTTTTGGTAATGGTTTACATCAGCCAAGGCATTCAGACCAGCCAAAATGTCATCATCCACCCTCATATGTGAACAAGTTATTGCAGTGACAGTAGCCGTAGCAACTGCAGTCTTGGCCGCTTCATCAGCCAACTAGTTCCCTACAATGAACGTTGATGACCCCATGAATGTACTACATGAGTCTGTGGCAACTTGTCTAAGATCTGACACTCCTCCCTTCACCAACCCCCAGAATCTGTGTTTTATGGTGTTTCCCTCTGAATCTTTGTACCCATTAAAACACCAGTAGTGTAAGTATTCATTGAAGGACTGGACACAATAGTACAAATCACACTGAATCAGTTTAGAAAGTTTTAGATCCATGTGTTACAGTGCCAAAATCAAAGCCTTGAGATCTGCAGGTTATGCTATGCAGTCTCCTAGAGTCTGTGCAGGCTAAGGGAGGAATTTACCATCCCTCATTACCCCACAAACTGCTGCGCAAGATGTGGAGCATTGATGTTTGGTACCAGATCAGTGACATAATATTGATTCAACTAATATTGAGAAACACAAATATCAGAAGTTTTCTACTGAGCACAAAAATATCGCCTCCGTAGACTTAAGTAAAAAAACACTAATATCAACAACACAAATAACATGATCAAAAACTTGATTTTTTACAAATATCGATAACACAAATATGTGACACACAAATAGTGTCACTTCTAAATACACTTAGAACTTGCCAGAAACATAGAGACTCATAATATCATAGACCAAAATATTATATAAATAAATAACTAAAAAATGAAAATTAAACACCAAAATGCCATACCAATATTACTTTAAATTATTTACTTAAAATCAATACTACACTTATCATTAACATCCATAGTTAAAATACATTATATTAACCACATTAGTGTATGTGTTGGCCAATAGCTGACACATGCACACCCTCAGTGATGTGGGCCACGACCACTGGCCGACACCAGGAAGTGCTTTTCACCGGAGGATTTTTTTTTCAATGCACTTGGGCGACGAGCAAGAGCTTCCATGTCTCCCGATGCCCTCCTCCCACACAACTGTGATGTCTGCACGTTGACATCACACTTTCCACACCTGAGGATCGAGGACAACGTAAGCAGCATCCTCTCCCCACTCCAATGGGGAAAAAAAGCCAAAACAGCCTCCCCAGATGCCAGGGAGGCATTGATGGAAAGGGGAAATTCTCCCCTTTCCATCACTGACTTTCTGGCACCATTTTCTGGCCATCAATCGCAGCGCGGCAGTGATCCATGGCCAGGAAATGCCCCTAGGCACCAGGCATCTTGTTTGGCGTGGTCAGCCCCTTTGTAAGTGGGCTGTTCCCCTCTACTAAACTAAAGATTTCTTCCCTGGGGGGTGATTGTGCCCCTCCAGGAGATTTAAAAAAAAAAAGTTTTAAAAATTGTAATTAAAAATATATTAGTAAATATGCGGTTCGGCCCTCCTGGCACAGGCCAACCCCCTAATTTTCTTTTTTTTGTTTTTTTTCCATGTGGTTTTACTTGGAGTTGCCATCGTCCCCCAGGGAAACCATGTGTATAAAAAAAATGATAGAGATCTTTTGCTCCTATATATATATATATAAATATATACACACATATATATATATATATATATATATATATATATATATATATATATATATGAATATATATAGCACAACAAAACTTCTCCAAAAAAAAAGAAGTACGCCGTATGCCATCGCTTGCAGCAATGTAAGGCATTTTATTTTCCATCATTAAACGGCAGTGACGAACTGTATTTCCTGATGCATTTCGGCTGACAACACAAGCCTTAATCATAGGTACAAAGTTCGTCTGGTTTAAAAATGACCATGTGGTAAAACCCTCCACCTTTAGATCCCGTGGCCTTAAAGTCATAAGGTCTATTTTGAGTCTCATTATTACGCATTCAATCCTAAACTGCGAACATTAAGCTGTGCCTTTGTTGTATCGTTGTTCCAGTACAACGCAGTTATATATTGTTATGCAATTACCTCATGATCCAGAATTCACGTCTAATTATCACCATACCGCGAGCATACTGCCATTTTTCAACTTGTTCCCAGTGTTATATTATTAATTAGCCTCACTTGGCCATCTTATTACGATTTCCTTGCTTGCGTGTAAAGTCCTCGAACAAAAATCATAAACCTTATGTTTGCAGTATCATTTCTTGAATATGGAATATGTTGCAATTTTATATCATCATATAATATCCATGATTAAAACTGTAGAGTCTCTTACTTCAAAGGTCCGCCTCTTAGTTCTGAATGTTCTTCAAAATTGCATTTCAGTTAGATTTGGCCTTCTTGGTTTCACCACTTCGCGCTTCGCTTCAGTGCCCCTTAAATGCCAACAAGCAGTGAATGGAATTTAAATCATACCCCATTCACCTCCCTTGCCCTTTTCATCCGAATTAATATTATCCTCCATGGCAACTGTCACTCCTTATAGATTATATTATTTTATTTTCTCCAATAATATCATCAATGAAAATTCTACACTAAGGGAAGGACGTGGGATGTCATTATCCCTTTTGCATTTTATTGTCAAATAACACGTCCTCCTTACTTTTACCAACAGTCAATAATATGCCTCTATTCGGTCGCAAATTACCCTGAAGCTTTTAATGTATTTGTAAAACATGTTCGAGGTCGCCATAGTTAGAACTTTTTCATCAAGTCTGATTCAAGTAATGTTCTTATAGTGCAATCTATTTCCCCGCAATACTAATGAATCATAGTTCTTTATCATTGGTATAGTTCTTAATATAAAGCCACACAGACTTCTAACCTCATTCTAAAAACAGCTTTAGATCAACTTATAAGCCGTCACAGGTAATGCCATAGGAATACCTTCTGTTATTTCACAAATTGGTGCAGCCATTTCGACACCTCCCATTATTCTGGAGTTCAAAGAGATGGTAATAGTACCCAATCGTCAATATGCAGTATGTTCCGACAAACCAAACTATACAGGAACAACAAGATTTTAAATAGACCACCCATTCATTGTTCACTGGTGCATGCACCCAATGTAAAAAATGTCATAACCCGGAACTATGGTCCCGTATATAGGAAGACGTCCTACATCAAAATCGCCTGTGTTAATGTTGGCCATCTTGGACTATGTTATTTATCAATACCTTTCAATCAAGTGAAAAGTCTAACATTCTTTAACATCAGCCATATATTATTAGATCTAATTGCTGCTACAATGGCCAGTCAATTTTTTCAAATTCCCAAGAATCTTCATATTAAAAGATTTTTTTCTTATACTACTACTCAATCATTTTATAATTGTAGTAATCCAACTTAATCGCTATCATGACAGCGTAAAATACTCTGCCTGTTAATTGCACATCGTTACATATATCCAATATATAAACGTCATGGCACAAAGAAATGGTCAGTGCAGAACATCGGCCTTTGTTGAATCCAGCTAAATTTGTGGTTGCCATCTTGAACTGTGTTAATCCTCCAATAACCTTAAGTTTAGATCAAACCAAAGACCAGGCATTGTCTGTAATAAATCATATTGGAATATATCCAATTCCTGGTCACAAATAGCAATCCAATCTGAAAGTCATATTTTCAACAATTCTTTCATGATAAAAATCCAAAATCATCATAATCATCACCACCATCATCTCACCAATCCTTTATTACAAATGTTATACTAATGTAATTTTCTTACCCTAATTTGTATCTGTTTGCTTATAACAATTTTAACCAAAGGGGGCCATTACAACATTGGCGGTAAAAGGCGCTTACCGCCGTGCAGAAGACCGCCAATACACCGCCGCGGCAGACCGCCACAGCTATTATGACACACATTTCGGTATCCGCCGAAATGCAGACACCCACACAACACCGCCACACCAAAGGTCAGTGATAAACATGCGGAAACAAATCCTCCACCTCCACGCCAACAGAAACACACCCATGCTATTACGACCCATGAATCCACGCAGCGGTCTTTCAAGCGCGGTATACCATTGGCGGTACACACCGCTGCGCTCAAAATACACACACATCTCCAAAACACTGCCACATTGGACACATCGAATTACACACACCTGATACACATACACACACCACTCCCACACACCCAACACAATATAAAACACACACCCACATCACCCACAAACCCCTATGACCACAAATACTGAAAGAAGGCCAGAGAGACAGCACAGCAATTGACAACCCCATCACACAGAGGCACACAACACCATCACCCACACAGCATCCACGCACAAAACACCACACACCACTACACTCACCAAACTCATCACCACACACACCAC
This sequence comes from Pleurodeles waltl, assembly GCF_031143425.1. Classification (NCBI taxonomy): domain Eukaryota; kingdom Metazoa; phylum Chordata; class Amphibia; order Caudata; family Salamandridae; genus Pleurodeles; species Pleurodeles waltl. The sequence continues at coordinate 1,227,792,848 of NC_090447.1, forward strand.
CCCACACCTCACCCACACCACCCCATGGCACGCCAAAGACACCCCTGCTTCTCCGAAGAGGAGCTCAGGGTCATGGTGGAGGAAATCGTACGGGTAGAGCCACAGCTATTCGGCTCACAGGTACAGCACACATCAATAGCCAGGAAGATGGAGCTATGGCGCAAAATAGTGGAGAGGGTCAACGCGTGGGACAGCACCCAAGAAATAGGGAGGACATCAGGAAGAGGTGGAACGACCTATGGGGGAAGGTGCGTTCCACGGTCTCCAGGCACAACATCGCGGTGCAGCGGACTGGCGGCGGACCCCCACCTCCTCCCCCACAACTAACAACATGGGAGGAGCAAGTCTTAACCATCTTGCATCCTGAGGGCCTCGGAGGAGTCGGTGGAGGATGGGACACTGATAAGTCAAATCTTAAATATCATATCCCCCACCCTACATGCATGCTATCACACACCCCCACCCTCACCCCCTCCCCTATCACTCCAAATCCTCACTAATGTACCCATAACACAAACCACCCATCCCAACACCAAGCCCTGCATGACACAACTAAGCATGGTCACCCCTACCCAAAGCATGCCCACTGCACATACCCAGAACACCCCCCCAACCATCATCACACAAGCCCCCACACAGGAATGCTTGCACTGGGGTTCACGCACACCCACCCATTGCACACCATTACACACACATATGCAATAATCATGCTATTATGCCCCTGCAGGAACCCGAAGGACCGTCACCACACCAGAGGGTCCAGACAACACCACTCCACCCCCAAAAGAGGCCCACAGTGACGACAGCAGCTCTGCCTTACTGGATCTTGATGACCAGCCCGGACCATCGTGGGCCTCAGGACAGTCGGTTCCCCTTGCACAGGCACAGCCCAACACCGACCTTCCACCCTCTGGTAACACCAGAACAGCACCCACCCAGCGGGCCCAAACCTCCCTACCCAGGACTGGTCAATCAGCGGTGTGTCCACCACTACAGGGCACCCAGGGTAACCCACCACCCCAACAACAACAGGGACCTGAGGGTAGTGGTAGTGGGCACACGGTCCAGGGGACGGAGGCACAGGAACATAGGGGAACTGGGAGGGCTGCTGTGCGACAGAGGGAGGACAGGCCAAGGGAACTAACTCTCCACGAGGCCCTCTCCTCCATCATGGGAGCATACCACCACTCCCAGGAGACGATGGCGACGGTCCTGGACAAGTTGCAGGAGACCCTGCGCCTGCAGGAGGAACAGTATTTGGGGTTCAGGGAGGAGCTCAGGACCATCGGCTCCGCCCTGGGCACCATCGTAGGGGTGCTGAAGGACATACAGCAGACCTTGAGGGACACCGTGGCACTCCAAGGGGCCCCTGACACTAGCCAGGACGATGAACTGCCCACCACCTCCGCCGGCGCTAGTGGACAGGACGCCCCGCCACAGGACCACCACACCAGCACCCCACCCCCTGCAGACGGACAACCACCACGCAAGCGGTCCCTGAGATCCAGGAACAGGACAGAGCAAGATGGCAAGACCCCGCCAGGAAATAAGACCACCCTGATTGTCCTCCCACTGTCCCACTTTGTTACCCTGTCCATATTCGAACTTCCCCAGCTCCACTTCCTATGCCCAGATGGGCAGTGCACCTGTGAGACTAATAGACTGGACTCTGCCATGGACATTCCTCCACCATCCCCCATCACCATTTTACAACCCCCCTTCTTTTTTTAAGCACTTAAATAAACACCCTTGAAACACAAAACAATCTGGAGTCAGTCTATGATTTTGTATTATGTATTATCAATGACAGTGTCATAATGGCTGTACCATTGTAAGGCTAACATACCTATATCACACATCACAAGTCCTTGAAGGATGCAAGCAGTTGACACATAGGTCACCACACCTGTGAAACCGTAATGGAAGGGTACAACTCAGTTAACAAATAGTGATTGAAATCGACAAACAGGATAGAGGTAGACAAGTGAAAGTTAATGTAATGTTAAGCCAGAAAATGTTCTCACCTGTGTGTCACAGTAAATATTGCTGTATGACTGACTCCCTGTTGTCGTTTTCTTCTTCCTCAGCTTCATCCTCATCACTGTCCACAGGCTCCACAGACTCCACAGCTGCTACAACACTGTCATCTGGATCATCCTCCTGCAGAAAAGGCACCTGGCGTCGGAAAGCCAAATTATGGAGCATGGAGCAGGCGATGATGATGTCGCACACCTTCTTCGGTGAGTAGAATAGGGATCCACCTGTCATATGGAGGCACCTGAATCTGGCCTTCAGGAGGCCGAAGGTGCATTCGATCACCCTCCTAGTCCGCCCATGGGCATCATTGTACCGTTCCTCTGCCCTGGTCCTGGGATTCCTCACTGGGGTCAATAGCCAGGAAAGGTTGGGGTAACCAGAGTCCCCCAATAGCCATACACGGTGCCTCTGGAGTTGGCCCATGATATCAGGGATGCTGCTATTCCGCAGGATGTAGGCGTCATGCATTGAGCCAGGGAACATAGCATTTACCTGCGAGATGTACTGGTCTGCCAAACAGACCATCTGGACATTCATGGAATGATAACTCTTCCTGTTCCTGTACACCTGTACACTCCTGTGGGGGGGGGGGACCAGAGCTACATGGGTCCCATCAGTGGGACCTAAGACGTTGGGGATATGTCCAAGGGCATAGAAGTCACCTTTCACTGTAGGCAAATCCTCCACCTGAGGGAAAATGATGTATCTCCTTACGTGTTTCAGCAGGGCAGACAACACTCTGGACAAGACGTTGGAAAACATAGGCTGGGACATCCCTGATGCCATGGCCACAGTTGTCTGAAAAGACCCACTTGCAAGGAAATGGAGACCTGACAGCACCTGCACGTCATGGGGGATTCCAGTGGGATGGCGGATTGGTGACATCAGGTCTGGCTCCAACTGGGTACATAGTTCCTGGATTGTGGCACGGTCAAACCGGTAGGTGACGATGACATGTCTTTCTTCCATTGTCAACAGGTCCACCAGCGGTCGGTACACCGGAGGATTCCGCCATCTTCTCATATGTCCCAGCTGACGGTGCCTACGAAGGACAACAGCGAAGAACCAATCACTATTCCTCCAGGTATGTACCCACAGTTACACACAAGACTACACCAGACACAAAACCCTTCCTGTAAGTGTGTTGAGTGTAGGCCTAGCTATGTCTGACGCAGTAGTAAATGAAGCCATGTGGGCCCCTGAAATGGCGGCTGCCTGACCACTAAACTGGGACAATGGGATTGTGGGGTAACTGCGCTGGCGTTGCACACTGTCGCGGTAGGCGGTCGTAGACCGCAGCGCAACGCTGCATTGGTTAACATGGGACCCTATGGGTCCCAGGAGCCAATGAACAGGTGCTACGGCGGTGATGATGCGCACCGCCTCGGACGTCACCGCCGCGGACATCACCGCCATTTTCTATCTGTTCAATCACTAGATACCTGACCTTCGACAGGAGAGGACCTACACTGCAAGTGCTGCTGTGACCTCGGTCTGGAAGCAACGATGGCTGCTGCGTCTGGGGAAAGGGCCCCTGCCTTCACTGCACAGGAGTTGGAGAAACTTGTGGATGGGGTCCTCCCCCAGTACACGCTACTCTACGGTCCTCCAGACCAACAGATTAGTACACAGGGAGCACGTTGTATGGGCTAGGCCTGGGTGGAGAGGGTTGGGTGGAAGAGGGAAGGGGGCTGAGTACATAGAACAATAATGCATGGGAATGAATGGGCCACATGGGCAGAGTAGGGAGGGGGCCACTCACATTGACGGTGCAGTTGGTAATGACTGTTCCTCTTTCCTTGTGCATGTCATGTAGGTCAGCGCCCACCAGAAGAGGGACATTTGGCGTGCCATCGCCAAGGAGGTCCGGACCCTGGGGGCCCACCAGAGATGGGGCACCCACTGCCGGAAGAGATGGGAGGACATTCGCAGCTGCAGCAAGAAGACGGCGGAGGCTCAGCTGGAGATGGCCTCCCAACCTGGGAGGGGTGCCCGTCGCACCATGACCCCCCTGAAGTTCCGGATCCTGGCGGTGGCCTACGCGGAGTTGGATGGGCGCTTGAGGACATCACAGCAGACACAAGGGGGTGAGTACAACCTCATTCTGCGGACTTTGCGTGCAGTGGAGGGGTCTGGGTGGGGGAGGTGGGCTGTGGGTGTCCCTAGGCCAGGGCGAGTTAGGTAGGCAAGGCCCCTCCATAATGTAGGCCATGTGGCAGTCAACCCCACCTCAGCAGAGTGCCAAGTCGAGGTATAGTTGCCCCTGTGGCATCCATGTGCGCAGATGTCCACCATTGCCATGTAGGCCATAACCCAGAAATTGCGTGAGCAGAGTGCAGGAGCACGGCGTAATGCAGGGGGCTGCTGCGTCTGTCTTGTCCGCCAACTGCAGCGGAATGCCATGCACTAAAACTCTCTTTCTTCTGTCTCCCCCCCTTTTCCTGCTCTCCCTGTCCTTTTGTACATCAGCATCAACAGGCGGAGGTACAGTGGCACTGGAGCACGAGGGAGCTGCATCCCACATGGCCATGGAGGGCCACACCACAGACTCTGAATGCACCAGTGGGACGGAGGGCGAGGGGAGCTTCACGTCGGCCACCGGGTCACCAACCAGCGACACAGACTCGTCTGCCGATGGGAGCTCCCCTGTGGTGGAGGCACCATCTGTGCCCCCCCACTTCAACAGGTACAGCCGCCACCTCCCCTACCAGCACCGCCCTCCCAGCAGCCCCTCAGCGTTCGCCCTGTGCCCACTGACCCAGGAGGGTGGGCATCACCTTCGCCCCAGGCACCTCAGGCCCTGCCCCAGTCACCCCTGCAGCCCTCAGTAAGGAGGCCATTGACCTCCTCAGGTCACTCACTGTTGGGCAGTCTACCATTGTGAATGCCATCCAGGGTGTAGAACGAGAGTTGCAACACAGTAATGCATTCCTGGAGGGCATTCATTCTGGTCAGGCTGTCCTTCAGCGAACCCTGCAATCTCTGGCCTCAGCACTGATGGCAGCCATTGTCCCTGTGTCTAGCCTCCCCCCTCCAACTTCCTCCACCCAGACCCAATCCCCTGTACCCCAGCCTATCCCAAGCACACCTACAGACCAGCATGCACACAAGTCAACACCCAAAAGTAGCTCAAGCAAACATAGGCACCACACACACCACAGGCACTCACACAAGCATCACACCCATACAGACACAGCAACATCCACTGTGTCCCCCTCCTCCTCTTCTCCCTCCTCCCTCCAAGTCTCGTCTACACACACACCTGCATGCACCACATCTACAGGCACTAGGACTCGCACCAGGACACCCAGCACCCCAAGCCGCTCACCTGCACTCACCACCTCTACTGCCATTTACACGTCCCCTGTGTCCTCTCCCAGTGTGTCTGTGACGCCCCCTCCCAAAGTACACAAACGCGGCAATCACTCACCCAACATCCATCCACCTCACGACAGCCTCCAGTACCTGCACCTGCACCCAAAACAGCTAAAGTGACACCTCCTACAACCGCCTCCTCTTCCTCCACTCCCAGACCCCCTCCAGCTACCCATCCCAGTGTTCGTCAGAAACTGTCCCTCCATAAAATTGACCTTTTTGCCCCCCCCCCTCCAGTTCATCAGTCCTGTCGTAGCGCCTCAGCCAAAAAGCCTCCAATACCAGTGGTGCGTGTTCAATGCTTGTGGAGTGCACCGGCCACCAGGGCAGGCAGTAGGACCCGGAGCCAAGGCACTGGCAGCCCACCCCCTGTAAAGGCTCTAAAATTGGAGAGTGGACGACGGGACCGTGTTAAAACTCCTGGTGGGACAACAAGTGACATGGGTTCGAAGGGGATTGGTGAGTCAGCTGTGACTCCAACAAAGGTGGGGAAGGTCCAGAGGAAGTCAGACCAGCCTGTTGTGAGTGTCACGGCGGAGAAGTGCGCCATCATTTCCGGCGGTCCAGACACAATCGCCAGCACCGTCGTCACTGGTCCAGAGACCACCGCCGGAGTCACAGCCCAGGAGGGCACAAGTATCGTCAGTGGTCAGGAGACCACCGCCGGAGTCACAGCCCAGGAGGGCCCAAGTATCGTCACTGGTCAGGAGACCACCGCCGGAGTCACAGCCCAGGAGGGCACAAGTATCGTCACTGGTCAGGAGACCACCGCCGGAGTCACAGGCCAGGAGGGCACAAGTATCATCACTGGTCAGGAGGCCACCGCTGGAGTCACAGCCAGGAGGGCACAAGTACCGTCACTGTTCAGGAGACCACCGCCGGAGTCACAGCCCAGGAGGGCCCAAGTATCATCACTGTTCCAGAGACCACCACCAGAGTCACAGCCCAGGAGGGCCCAAGTATCGTCACTGGTCAGGAGACCACCGCCGGAGTTGCAGCCCAGGAGGGCACAAGTATCGTCACTGGTCAGGAGACCACCGCCGGAGTCACAGCCCAGGAGGGCACAAGTATCGTCACTGGTCAGGAGACCACCGCCGGAGTCAGTGCCCAGGAGGACCCCGGCTGCCACAGCCCCGCTGGGCAATGATGGAACGTCATGCCACACACCAATGCCCAGTGTAGAGAACGTCATGCCACACACCAATGCCGAGTGTAGAGAACGTCATGCCACACACCAATGTCCGTACCAGAACCGCCATGGCAAAGCACCGCTGAACAGGGCAAAGACCGCCATGGCAAAGCACCGCTGAACAGTCCTGAACCGCCATGGCAAAGCACCGCTGAACAGGGCCAAGACCGCCATGGCAAAGCACCGCTGAACAGTCCTGAACCGCCATGGCAAAGCACCACTGAACAGTCCTGAACCTCCATGTCAAAGCACCGCTGAACAGGGCAAAGACCGCCATGGCAAAGCACCGCTGAACAGGGCAAAGACCGCCATGGCAAAGCACCGCTGAACAGTCCTGAACCGCCATGGCAAAGCACCGCTGAACAGGGCCAAGACCGCCATGTCAAAGCACTGCTGAATAGGGCAAAGACAGCCATGGCAAAGCACTGCTGAACAGTCCTGAACCGCCATGGCAAAGCACCGCTGAACAGGGCCAAGACCGCCATGGTGAAGACCGCTGCACAGGGCAAGCACCGTGTAGGAATGAAAAGGCCGCCACATCAGGCATCCTTATCCCATGTGCAGCTGGGACAGTGACAGGACATGTACTTTCACGGGGAGACTCATCCAGTCTGGGCACCAGTCCCACCCAGTACCAGTAGAGAACTGCATCTACTTGAGAGACTGTGGCTTTGCACTCCCCAGGAGAAAGCAGTGGGCAAACCACCCACTGTAGAGACTTGAGAGACTGTGGCTTTGCACTCCCCAGGATGGCACAGTGGGCAATCCACCCACTGTAGAGACTTGAGAGACTGTGGCTTTGCACTCCCCAGGAGGGCACAGTGGGCAATCCACCCACTGTAGAGACTTGAGAGACTGTGGCTTTGCGCTCCCCAGGATACATCAATGGGCATGGAGCCCCGTCGTGGATCTGGGTTCGCATTCATGTGGCTGAGGTGCCCCCCGTTCCCTTCCCCCTGAGGTGCCTGTAGTATTTCTATCTGATGCCCCGGCAGTGTTCTCTCCGATTGTGGTCAGGTATAGTTTGTGGGCCTCGCCCATGCATTTTTGGACTGTTGGTGCACGGACATTGTTGTGTACATATCTGCACTACTTCTCGTATTGTATATATCATTATGACTATTTTTCAATTATATATCTGTATATTTTTGTATGACATGTATATTGGCACATTACAATGTTTGACCGAATTTCGCATTGTCTTTTCATTCTTCCGGGGGGGTTGTGGGTTGTTACTGTGATTTTTGTGTATGCATTGGTGTGTATGTTGTAATATGCGAGGGTGGGGGTGTTTGGTGGGTGTCCCGCTAACTTTTGCCTCCCCGTGTCGTAGGTGCAGTACTCACCGGTGTCTTCGGCGCCTACGTAGCTGTTGGTCGTAGAGGAGCAGAAAGACAAGGGCAGGGAGTATTTGTAATTCCGGCTCCATGGTGTCCTCCTTCCTCGTGGGATGTGTTGAGGTGAGCGTTTTCCCATAGCAAAAGCTGTTTCCGCCGTGTTTTTATCCACGGTCAATCCGCCCCGGAAAAGGTGGCAGATTGGCGGGTTGTAATAGTGTGGGCGGTACATTGTCTCCCGCCTGTCTGTTGGCGGTAACCGCCGCGCTGCTTGTCTGTACCGCCGTGGCGGGAGGTGTGTTAAAGTGGCTGTCTTTGTTGGCGGTTTCCGCCAGGGTCATAATTCCCTTTTTTTGTCCGCAGGCCTGTTTGCGGTATTACCTCAGCTTTAACACCGTCCGCCAGGGTTGTAATGACCACCATATAGTCATATTGCAACCGTGGATCAGAGAATCGGGCAGATCACAAAACGATGTTCATCAGGTTGGTTAGTGTTTCTGTCAACCCATTTCAATAAAAGCCAAGAATACACAGGCAACAGATTATAAGAAATAATGAAGTTCGTCATCTGTATTATGGCCCATTTAAACTTCCCGAAGGCGACATATCCATGCAGCCTCCTTGTGACGTAAGATTAGCTCTCTATTTCCTCCTCTCTGGTCAGAGGGTATATAATCCACTCCATTAAACCAAATACGAGCATCACCAAAGTGATGTTGCATCATGGGTAGTGTTAAAGGATACCTAGTATCTTTATTCTTTATGGAACGGACATGGTCCTGTACCCACGATTTCAAAGACCTTACAGTACTTCCCACATAAATTTTATTACACGTGCAACCCAGGACATACACAACATATTATGTCTTGCAGTTGATAGAGTGTCTGATTATATATTTTCTTGTCGTACTGTAACAAAATCCTTTTGTTTTATCCACACCCAACATACACATGTTGCACTCATGACAAACATAAAACCCTTTAGGTGTATTGGGAAGCCACATTTCTTTCTTGGTCATAGTAATGTAACTCGGACACAAGTGGTCCCTTAATGTCTTACCTCTGCAGTAAGTGACCTTGGGTAGTTTAGATATACACCCCTTTAAACCAGGTGTTTCTATAAACAAATGCCAATGATGTCTTAAGATCCTATAAATCTCATCACTCAACATTGAGTATTGGGTCACGAAGGTCAACTGATAAATTTTTTTTACTACTATTCTTAGGTTTCACATATAGGCCCTCATTACAACCCTGGCGGTCATTGATAAAGTGGCGGTAATAGTGCCAACAGGATGGCGGTAAAATTAAAGGAATTATGACCACAGCGGAAACCACCAACACAGACAGCCACTTTAACACACCAACTGCCACGGTGGTAGCAAAAAGCACTGCTGCGGTAACCGCCAGCAGCCAGGCAGAAGACAAGGTTCCGGCCACTGTATTATGAGACACCAATCCGCCAGCTTTACCGGGGCAGTACCAACGCCATCAAAAGCACAGCGGAAACAGTACACAGAAGGGAAACAACTCACCTCTGGACACTCAAGGAAGAACCACGACGCCATGCAGCCCGAACTACAGGTGTTACCCATGCTGGTTTACCTCCTTCTACACCAGGAATACCAACTGCAACGAAGACGACTACAGTGAGTACCGCCCCTAGCAAACAAGGGGGGGGGAGGAAAAAGAGAGTAACACACACACACACACACGCAACACTCAACATCCCCACCCCCAACAACATACACACAAACAGATGCAACAACATTACATATCCACCCCGCAGCCCTCAGGAATAACGCAAGGACAAAAGGAAGTAAGCAAAGTCAGTGTAATAATATAAAGTTCTAGAAATACGCAACTGCTTGGTCCTGGGGAGTGCAAAGCCACAGTCTCTCTAGTGGGTGGTCTGCACACTGCTTGGTGATGGGGAGAGTAAGGCTACAGTCTCTCAAGTGGATGGCTTCTCCACAGGTTCTGGAGGGGGCTCTGTGCCCAGTGTGCGTCATCCTGACAAGGAGGGGGTGAGTGGATGCCTTCTTCCACTGGTTCTGGATGGGGCTTTGTGCCCAGTGTGCTTCATCCTGACAAGGAGGGGGTGAGTGGATGCCTTCTTCCACTGATTCTGGAGGGGGCTTTGTGCCCTGTGATGCAGATCTTGGGGAGTGCAAGCTCACAGACTCTTACCTGGGTGTCACACTTACAGTTTTTGCAGGGGCCAGGATGCACTTCAGCCCATGGAAGCACGACTACACACTGCCCACCGATGGTGATGGCTGCTCAGTGGTGGCAGTGGCAGGGCTGGCGGAGGTGCTGCCAGTGGTGGGGGGGAGGCTCTAGCCCTTCCCCTGCAGCCTCGGACGGCTGCCCACTGGGGCTTCTGCTGCTGGCAGTGGTGCTGGTGGCGATGCAGGTGGCGGTGCTGGCGGCGGTGCTGCCGGTGGTGGGGGGAGACTCCAGGCCATCCCCTACAGCCTCGGATGGCTGAAGTGCTGGTGTTGCTTGCTCAGATACTGCTCCAGCACCAGGCTCCATATCCATCCTGCCTGCGGCGACTGTGCCTTTGTCATTGTCATTGGCAGCTGGTGGTCCCTTCCTGCCCTTGGCAGCTGGTGGCCCCTTCTTGCCTTTGCCAGCTGGTGGTGTCTCCTTGCCTTTGCAAGCTGGTGCTGCCTCCTTGCCTTTGCTAGCTGGTGGTACCTCCTTGCCTTTGCCAGCTGGTGCTCCCTTTTTGGCTTTGCCAGCTGGTGCTCCTTTTTTGGCTTTGCCAGCTGGTGATCCCTTTTTGCCCTTGGCAGCTGGAGCAGGCACACTGGCTGTGTGGATGGGTGTCTCCTCAGAGCCTCTCACAACTGCAGTGGCTGCAGAAACGACAGTGGCCGTGGACTCGGTGGCTGAGGTGCTAGCATGGGTCCTGACCACCCTGGCCTGAAGTGAAGGATGGAGGGGAGGGGCAGGGAATAGGTCCAGGGTGGAGAGGAAAAGCTTTTTAGGGACACTAAGGCTGGAAGAGAGTGAGGTTTGGGAGTGGAGGAAGAAGGAGTGGTGGTAGGAGGTGTCTGTCAGCTATGTTTGGGTGCAGGTGCATGGACGAGATGCTGTTGTGAGGTGGATGGCTGTTGGGTGTCTGAGTGCTTGCGTTTGTGTACTTTGGGAGGAAGGGGCACAGACACAGTGGGCAAGGACACAGGGTACATGTGCATGGATGTGGGGGTGGTGATTGCCAATGAGGGGCGTGTAGTGATATACGTGATGGTGATAGGGTAGTGGATGAGGACGTAGTGCATGCAGGTGTGAGTGGAGATGCTACTGGGACGGAGGTGGGCAAGGAGGAGGAGGGGGACACAGTGGAGGCAGTGGATGTTGATGTGTCTGCATCTGGATGGTGCTTGTGTGAGTGCCTCTGGGATGAAGTGCGTTGCTTGTGTTAGCCTGAGCCACTTCTGTGTGTTGATTTGGGTGCATGCTGGTCTGATGGTGTGCTTGGGATAGGCTGGGGTTGAGGGGAATGGGACTGGGTAGAGGAAGTTGGAAGGGGGAGGCTAGCGACAGGAACAGTGGTGCCATCAGGGAGGAGGCCAGAGCCTGGAATGATCTATGTTCGGCCACCAGGCCAGAGTGAATGCCCTCCAGGAATGCATTTGTTTGTTGCAAATGCCCTGCCAGACCCTGGATGGCATTCACTATGGTTGACTGCCCAAGAGAGATGGATCGCAGGAGGTCAATAGCCTCCTCACTGAGGGCAGCAGGGCTGACTGGGGCAGGGCCTGAGGTGCCTGGGGTGAAGGAGATGCCCACCCTCCTGGGTGAGTGGGCACGAGAAACACACTGAGTGGCTGCTGGGAGGGCAGTGCTGGTACAGGGGGTGGCAGCTGTACCTGTAGTTGGGGTGGCCACAGAGCTGTCTGCCACCACCAGGGAGCTTCCATCAAAGGAGGTGTCGCCACCACCAGGGAGCATCCATCAGAGGAGGTGTCGCTGTCCGAACTGTCCCCTCCAGTCTCCGCCGTGGTGCTCCCCTTGCCCTCCGTCCCACTGGTGCCCTCATCGTCGGTGGATTCAGCCTCATGTGGGATGCGGGTCCCTCCGTCACCGTTGCCTCTTCTCCTCCGCCAGATGATGCTAATGCACAATGCTTGGCACTTGGCCTGGTAACGCATGTTGCTATTGGACTTATCATGGTCCATACCTCTGGTTACCTTTCATCGATTTTGGACTTTGTTACTATTGAGGCATACTTATACCGGATAGCCTAATTACAGACGCAAAGACTCACTCTACTTTGTGATTGACGTATGGATCACGTTTTTATTACTTCGTTCAATAGCCATGAAAAAGTCAACAGTGTGACGAAACACGTGTTGGCTGTGTTTGGAATTATGTTCTTTGTCACTGAATGTGACTTTGCCTATAAATAAAGAGATCATATTTCAAGAAAAGATGTGAACACCGACGTGCCTGTTCTCTTCATCTATCCGACAGAAACCATACATTACGGACTGTAAAGACTTGTGTCGTACTGTTGGATACTGTGTGCTGTGGTCTGTTTTGCTCACTAATGCACACAAGGACAGGGTGACAAAACAAAAAGGGGGGGGAGACAAAGGATACACTTGGTCAATGCCAGCAACAAGACCACCGTTGGTGTACACAACACACAGGGAACAGCCCGTGCACTAGGCCATGCACTACCAGTTACAATGCTAGTCACCAGGCCATGGAGTACAATGCCTAACGCCAATAGCAGCACACCTGAAACCCAAAGGACCCTGCCCAGTAGTAGATGCCCACTAGCATATTTGGGGCTGTAGTGCATCAGAGCCTGCCCAACATGGAACCTACCCTACCATATTCGTCCTGGCCTAGGGGCACCCACAGGCCCACATCCACCACCCAGATAACACCCCGCCAAGCGCAATTTTCTGATTCTGAAACTGTACTCACCCCCTTTTGGTTGCTGTGATGCCTTCAAGCGCCCATCCAACTCTGGATAGGCCACCACCAGGAAGCGGAACATCAGAGGGGTCAGGGTTCAATGGTCACCCCTTCCTTGTTGGGAGGCCATCCCCAGCTTGGCCTCCGCCGTCTTGATTGCCCAGCAGCGCAGGTCCTCCCACTGTTTGCGACAGTGGGTGCTCCGCCTGTCAAAGACCCCTAGGGTCTGCATGTACTTCACGATGGCATGCCAAAAACCCTTTTTCTGATGGGCGCTGACCTGTAGAAAAAGATACATAGGAAATGGTATCAGCCATACCGTCCGGCCTGTTACACTCATGACACACCATATCCCTCCCATCCCCTTACGCACAGACATTGACTACCACACATACAGCACTCTGCCCAGGACCCCTCAGCCACCTCCCCTTACACTAGGCTTACACACACAGCACTCCATGCATTCATGCCCCATGCATCGTGCTCATAGTGTACTCATAGTGTACTCACCTGTTGGTCTGGAGGACTGTAGGAAGGTAGTCTCTTTCTAGCCTTGTTACCCCACTTTTGGCCTGTTTGCGAGTATATGTCAGTGTGTTTTTACTGTCTCACGGGGATCCTGCTAGCCAGGACCCCGGTGCTCATAGTGAAAACCCTATTTGTCAGTGTGTTTTATATGTGTCACTAGGACCCTGCTAGCCAGGACCCCAGTGCTCATAGGTTGTGGCCTGAATGTGTGTTCCCTGTGTGGTGCCTAACTGTATCACTGAGGCTCTGCTAACCAGAACCTTAGTGCTTATACTCCCTCTGCCTTTAGAATTGTCACTGCAGGCTAGTGAGGATTTTCACCAATTCTAATAGGCACACTGGAACACCCTTATAATTCCCTAGTATATGGTACCTAGGTACCCAAGGTATTGGGGTTCCAGGAGATCCCTATGGGCTGCAGAATTTCTTTTGCCACCCATAGGGAGCTCAGACAATTCTCACACAGGACTGACACTGCAGCCTGAGTGAAATAACGTCCACGTTATTTCACAGCCATTTCACACTGAACTTAAGTAACTTATAAGTCACCTATATGTCTAACCCTCACTTGGTGAAGGTTAGGTGCAAAGTTATTAAGTGTGAGGGCACCCTGGCACTAGCCAAGGTCCCCCACATAGTTTAGGACAGATTCCCCGGAGTTTGTGAGTACTTGGACACCATTACACGCTTGCACTACATGTAGGTCAATACCTATATGTAGCTTCACAATGGTAACTCCGAATATGGCCATGTAACATGTCTAAGATCATGGAATTGTCCCCCCATGCCAAATCTGGTATTGGGGAGCCAATCCCATGCATCCCCGGGGCTCCAGCATGGGCCCCGGGTACTGCCAAACCAGCTCTCTGGGGTTTTCACTGCAGCTACTGCTGCTGCCAATCCACAGACAGGCTTCTGCCCTCCTGGGCTCTGGGCAGCCCAAGTCCCAGGAAGGCAGAACAAAGAATTTCCTCTGAGAGAGGGTGTTACACCCTCTCCCTTTGGAAATAGGTGTGAAGGGCTGGGGAGGAGTAGCCTCCCCCAGCCTCTGAAAATGCTTTGAAGGGCACAGATGGTGTCCTCCTTGAATAAGCCAGTCTACGCCGGTTCAGGGATCCCTCAGCCCCTGCTCTGGCGTGAAACTGGACAAAGGAAAGGGGAGTGACTACTCCCCTGTCCATCACCACCCCAGGGGTGGTGCCCAGAGCTCCTCCAGTGTGTCCCAGACCTCTGCCATCTTGAATGCAGAGTTGTGAGGGCACAAGGGAGACCTCTGAGTGGCCAGTGCCAGCAGGAGACATCAGAGACCCCTCCTGATAGGTGCTTACCTGTCTTAGTAGCCAAACCTCCTCTGAGGGCTATTTAGGGTCTTTCCTGTGGGCTTCTCTTGAGATAACGACCTGCAGAATTCACCAGAGTTCCTCTGCATCTCCCTCTTCGACTTTTGCCAAGGATCAACCGCTGACTGCCCCAGGACGCCTGCAAAACTGCAACAAAGTAGCAAGAAGACTACCAGCGACATTGTAGCACCTAATCCTGCCGGCTTTCTTGACTGTTTCCTGGTGGTGCATGCTCTGAGGGCTATCTACCTTCACCCTGCACTGGAAGCCAAGAAGAAATCTCCTGTGGGTTGACGGAGTCTTCCTCCTGCTAACGCAGGCACCAAACGTCTGCTTTACTGGTCCTCTGGGTCCCTTCTCATCGTGATGAGCGTGGTCCCTGGAACACAGGAGCTGGATCCAAGTGACCCCGACAGACCAGTGGTCCTTCTGTCCAAATATGGTAGAGGTAAGTCCTTGCCTCCCCACGCCAGACAGTAATCCTGTGTACTGCGTGAACTGCAGCTGCTAGGGCTTCTGTGCACTCTTGCAAGGATTCCTTCGTGCACAGCCTAGCCCAGGTCCCCAGCATTCCGTCCTGCATTGCTCAACTCGCTGAGTTGACCTCCAGCTTCGCGGGACCCTCCTTTGTAGTGCTGAGACGACCGCCAGGCTCAGATTTCTTGAACCCCTGTTCAAGTGCTTCTGAAGGTGCTGCCTGCTTCTGCGTGGGCTACCTGTATTGCTGTGCACCCCCTCTGTCTCCTCATCCAAGTGGCGACTTCCTGGTCCTTCCTGGGCCAGGCAGCACTATTTTTCCTCAACCATGACCTTTGCAGCTAGCAAGGCTTGTTTGTGGTTTTTCTACATGGAAACAACTCTGCATCCTCCAGCACGCCATGGGACATCTTCTGTGCCAAGGAGAAGTTCCTGACACTTTCCGTTGTTGCAGAATCTTCGGCTCCTTCCACCCGGAGGCAGCCCTTTTGCACCTTAATCCAGTGTTTAGTGGGCTCCTGCCCCACCTGGACACTTGAGTACCTCTTGGACTTGGTCCCCTTCCTTTACAGGTCCTCAGGTCCAGGAATCCGTCTTCAGTGTTTTGCAGTCAGTTGCTGTTTTTGCGGAATCCCCTATCTGGACTTTATTGTCTTTCTGGGGCAGTAGGGTAAGTTTACTCCTACTTTTCAGGGTCTTGGGGTTAGGTATCTTGGACACCCTTAGTGTTTTCTAACAGTCCCAGCGACCCTCTAGACACCACACTAGGCCTGGGGTCCATTTGTGGTTTGCATTCCACTTTTGGAGTATATGGTTTGTGGTGCCCCTGGGCCTATTTCTCCCTATTGCATTCTATTGTGATTCTACATAGTTTGCACTATTTTTCTAGCTGTTATTTACCTGATTTTGGTTGTTTGTGTGCATATAATTTGTGTATATTACTTACCTCCTAAGGGAGTATATCCTCTGAGATACTTTTGGCATATTGTCACTAAAATAAAGTACCTTTATTTTTAGTAACTGTGACTTTTGTGTTTTCTTTTGATATAGTGCTTTATGACATGAGTGGTATAGTAGGAGCTTTGCATGTCTCCTAGTTCAGCCTAAGCTGCTCTGCTATAGCTACCCCTATCAGCCTAAGCTGCTAGAACACCTCTAATCTACTAATAAGGGATAACTGGATCTGGCACAAGGTGTAAGTACCACAAGGTACCCACTATAAGCCAGGACAGCCTCCTACACAGAGACACACAGGTAAGACACTGTAACCTCACCTTCCATTGCTGTTTTGAGAAGTTAATTTTCTCTGGCTGGCTGCTGTTCCCACTACATAGTCCACTTATTGTACCCTTTAACATGTCTATGTGCCCTCCTGTGGCTCCTGGTGTATTGACTGCAGCACATTACAGGTCATACCAATGTGTACATAACTGTACAGTCTATTTGCAATGTCTACAGATTGTTAAACAACTACATCCTTAAATCATTTGACATACTCCATACTTGTTTTTTCCAAGGGTGTTTATTTCAGTGTTGAGAAGTAAATGGGGATGTGCAATGGCCTTGTTTCACGGTGGAGGAAAGTCCAGGATAATATCCAGTCTATTGGTATCACAGGTGCATTGTCCAATGGAGCATGGGAGCAATGTCAGTTCAAGGTGGACAGGGTGACAGAGTGGGACACAAGGGTGACAATCAGGAGAGTCTTATTTCCTGGCGGAGGTCTTGGCAATGTTCTCTGGCTTCTGCCTGTATCGCAGGGACCACTTGCGGGGTGGTTCTCCTTCTGCAGGGCCTGTTGTTCCTGTGGTGGGGCCTCCTGTCCACTAGCGTCAGCGGAGGTGGAAGGCTGTTCATCAGTGTGGCTAGTGTCAGGTGCCTGTTGGTGTGCCACTGCCTCCCTCATCATGTTGGCCATGTCTGTCAACACCCCTGCAATGGTGACCAGGGTGGTGTGGATGTCCCTCCCAGGATGTTGGTGAGTGCCTCGTGGAGAGCCGGTTCCCTGGGCCTGTCCTCCCCCTGTCGCACAGCAGTCCTTCCAGCTTCCCTGTTGTCCTGTGCCTCTGTCCCCTGAACCATGCGCCCACTGCCACTGACCCCAGGTCCCTGATCGTCCTGTGTTTGTGGGGTTGCCTGGGGTCCCTGTAGTGGTGGACACACTGCTGATTGACGTGTCCTGAGGACAGAGGAATGGGCCCGATTGGTGGGTGCTGTGCTGGTGTTTCCTGAGTGGGGAGGCTCTGTGGTGGGATGGGACTGTGCCTGGGTAACCGACTGTCCAGAGGTCCCTGATGGGCCAGATTGGTCATCATGATCCAGGCGTGCAGAGCTGCTGTCATCACTGTGGGCCTCTTCTGTGGGGGGAACTGGATATTGCTGGCACCTCCTCTCCGGTGACGTTGTGTGGTGGTCCTGTGGGGATGTAAATGCAGTGTTATTGTTTCTGCATGTGACATCTTGTGCATGGGTATGTTTCCCTGTGTGGTTGTTATTACCAAGACAGCTTTGCCTTGTGTGAGTTGTTATTTGGTTGGCTGAGTGATTGTCACTAGGGTGCATGAAGTGGTGATGGCTGTCCATGCAGACCTGTGACGGGTGTCCATGCATTAGTGTTGCATGCAATGCTTGGTATTGGGATGGGAGGGTTGTGATGGTGGGGTATATGGGAGGTGGTGGAGTGATGGGAGTGAGGGTGGGGGCATGTGAAGGCATGCAGGTAGGGGGGTGAAAGTAGTAAAGATTTGACTTACCAGAGTCCAGTCCTCCTGCTACTCCTGCGAGGCCCTCAGGATGCATGATTGCCAAGACTTGCTCTTCCCATGTTGTTAGTTGTGGGGGAGGAGGTGGGGGTCCACCGCCAGTCCTCTGTACAGCTATCTGGTGTCTTGCAACCACGGAACGCACCTTCCCCCATAGGTCGTTCCACCTCTTCCTGATGCCATCCCTTGTTCTGGGGTGCTGTCCCACGGCTTGACCCTGTCCACGATCCTCCGCTGTAGATCCATCTTCCTTGCAATGGATGTCTGCTGCACCTGTGATCCGAATGGCTGTGGCTCTACCCGGATGATTTCCTCCACCAGGACCCTTAGCTCCCCGTCTGAGAACCTGGGGTATCTTTGTGGTGCCATGGGTGTAGTGTGTGTAGTGTGTGTGAGTGTGTGTGGGGTGATGTGTTGGGGTGTGTGCTGTGAGGTGCATGGTTGATGGTGTTCTGTGGCTCTGGTTCTGTGGGTGCTCCTGGTGTGTGTCTCTCTCTCTGTTGTAAATTGTTTGTAGTGGTAAAGGATTGTAGGTAATGTGTGTATGTGTTTTATAGTGGTGTGTGTCAGGTGTGTATAGTTTGAAATGTCCAATGTGTTGTTGCTTTGTTAGTGTGTGTGTATTTTGAGTGCAGCAGTATGTACCACCAATGGTTTACCGCGGTTGAATGTCCGCGGTGTTTCGTGGGTCATAATGCTGTGGGGGGTAGTTCTGTTGGTGGTACGGTGTGGGTTTTGCTACCGCCAGTTTATCACTGACTTTTGGTCTGGCGGACTTGTGTGTGTGTCTGTATCGTGGTAGATTTATATGTGTGGGTCATAATACAGGTAGCGGTATACTGCTGTGGTCGCGGTATGTTGGCAGCAGTCAGCATGGCGGTAAGCGCACTTACCGCCAATGTAATAATGAGGGCCATAGTGTGCACGGAGTCCAGAGGTTCCCCAAGAGACTTGACAGAGGCAATAATAGATAATACTAATGCTCTATTTGTGGTAGTGTGGTCGAGCAGTAAGTACCAGCAACACAGGGCCAGTCAGGTGCAGAGGTCAAACAGGAGCCAAATAACATGGGTGCCTATGGCGACAGAGTGTACTCCGGTTCCAGTCTGCTTCCAGGTAAGTACCCGCATTGTCAGAGAGTTAGACTGGGGGGTGTGGAGGAGTACTGGAGGGGCCCCAAGTAAGCACAGAAACCACACCCTCAACAGCACTGGGGCGGCCGGGTGCAGTGTGCAAACAGGATGTGGGGTTCTCAATAGAACTCTATGGAGGCACCTGGGGGTCACTTAGGCGCTGCAGACAGGGCACGGGGGCCCCTTGGGCAAGCCACTAAGTAGGTAAGGGTGAGGGCCGCCTGATGATCGTGCTGTACCAGTGGTCAGTTTCTCTCAGGCCTGGGGGGTGCGGGTGCAGTGCTTCTCCAAGCGTCAGATATCTTTTTCCCGGGCAGTTGCGGTCAGGGGGTCCTCGGGATTCCCTCTGTAGGCGTTGTCGTCGGGGTGCAGAGAGGTCAGCCCAGAGTGGACACGTTGTTGGAATAGCATGGGGCCCTCTCTGTATATTTGGTTTCTCTGGACACAGGCTGGGGGCGTCGGGTGCAGTGTAGTTGGACTCACGCTTCTGGAGTGAGGTGAGAGTCCCTTTAAAGTTGGTTTCTTCGTCTTCTTGTTGGACAGGTCTGCTGTCCACAGGAGTTTCTTGGTCCTCGTGATGCAGGCAGTACCCTGGAGGCTTTTCAGGGGTCACTGGTCCTCCAGGATGCGTTGCTTCTTTTCTTGCAGCTTTTCGAAGTAGGAGACGGGCCGGTATGGCTGGTGCCAAGTCAGTTGTTGTTGTTTCCTTCTCTTCTCTGCGGGGTTTTCAGCTCAGCAGTCCTCCTTCTTTCTTGAGGTTGGCAGGAATCTGCTGATCTGGGTTCGGGATCACCCCTAAATACTAAATTTAGGGGTGTGTTAGGGTCAGGGGGCAGTAGTCAATAGCTACTGTACCTGAGGGTGGCTAAACCCTCCTTGTGCCCACTCCCTCTGGGGAGAGGGGCACATCCCTATCCCTATTGGTCTTATCCCTCCAAAGCAAGATGGAGTATTTCTCAAGGAGGGGAATCACTTCAGCTCTGGTCACCTTAGAGATGGACCTGGCTGAGGGGGTCACTACTCCTTATTTTTCTCATTATCCTTCTGGACTTGCCACCATAAGTGGGGGCTCGTCAAGGGGGCAGGCATCTCTACTGGTTGTAGTGCCCTGGGGGCACTGTAACACCAGGCCTGAGCCTTTGAGGCTCACCGCCAGGTGTTACACTTCCTGCAGGGGGGAGGTGTGAAACACCTCCACCCAGTGCAGGCTTTGTTTCTGGCCCCAGAGAGCACAAAGGCTCTCACCCCATGGGGTCAGAAACTCATCTCTCAGTGGCAGGCTGGCACAGACCAGTCAGTCCTGCACTGAAGGATTGAGTAAAAGATAGGGGACACATCTAAGATGCCGTCTGTGTGCATTTTTTGATAAATCCAACTGGCATCAGTGTGAGTTTATTATTCTGAGAAGTTTGAAACCAAACTTCCCAGTATTCAGTGTAGCCACTATGGAACGGTGAAGTTTTTTTTGACAAACTCCCAGACCATATACTTAATATGGCCACACTGTACTTACAATGTTTAAGAATGGACGTAGGCACTGTAGGGGCATATTGCTCATACAGCTATGCCCTCAACTTTGGTATAGTGCATCCTGTCTTGTGGCTTTATGACCCGCTAGAGGGGTGACTTACCTATGCCACAGGCAGGGCTTTGTGTGCATGGCACTCTGAGGGGGATGCCATGTCGACTTTGCCTTTTTCTCCCCACCAACACAGACAATCTGCCATGGCAGCGTGCATGTGTTAGGTGAGGGGTCCCTTAGGGTGGGACACCACATGCTGCAGCCCTTAGGGACCTTCCCTGGTCACAGGGCTCTTGGTACCACTGGTACCTTTTACAAGGGACTTATCTGTGCGCCAGGGGT